>NC_138356.1:55231448-61098948 GCF_046562875.1 Panthera onca | reverse complement strand
GGCAGTGCACTGGTCTGAACCAGCAGCAGCATGTGAGGGAACCCAATTAAAAGGCAGAATGAAAGATGAGGCCAGATATTTTTAGCAAGTTGCAACAAGACGTGAAGGCACTGATGTAGAAATGGATAAGCTGAGCACACAGGAGATGTGTATTCAAAGTAAATTCTCCTCTAAGTGGCTTTTATGCTCAGTTAAATGCAGTTGAGGCACTTGCCATTTAAAATAATCTTTTCCAGATCAGATTCTTACCATGTTTTGCAACCTGCTAACTTGGATCTTTTTTTTTTTTTTTTTTTTGCCCCACAGCTTCTAGAAGCTGTTCTAAATCCCTGAAAGAAAAGGAGGAGGAGGGGGACTTGATTGGGGTGGGCTAGACGGCTGAGGGAGGTGATAAAGGAAGAAGCATAATCATTCTCTTACACACTGGAGGATACCTGCTAGGTTGCCCTGCATCATCATGAGTTCATTGGACTGGGCTCGTAGAGAACCAAGGTGGCTCTTGCTGTTGGAATAGTGAGGCCCTTCCAGCCAGTGTCCTCCTAGAAATGGGTGGCTGCTCCAGTCACTAGTTGCCCTAGCAATAGCTTGGATCATGCCCATGGGTATTAGAGCCTGGGTGTTTTGATCCTGGTTCCTCTATTCACTAGCTGTGTGATTTCAGGCAAGTTACTTAACATCTGTGGTACCTATGTCCTTTTCTGTAATACTACAATTGTTACATAGGACCTCATAACTCTGTTGCACAACTGAAGGAGGTAATACATGCACAGCCCATGGACAGAGCCTGGCACAGAGCAAGAACTCTGCATGTCAGCAATAAACAGATGCCATTCAAGCGGCATCAGGGCCCCTTGCCCTATGGAGGTGTTCTTGGCATGATAAGAAGAGATGGCAATCATAGAGCACTTACTACATACCAGGCAGTCCAAGTTCTAAGTGAGTTACCACAAATCGACTCATTTAATCCTCATGATGCCCCTAGGAAGCAGGTGTGACTGTTGTAACAATTACCCCAAATTAGTCTCCAAGTGAAAGACCGAGGCAGGGTTTGCGCCCAGTCCTCCCAGAACTCATGCATATGACCTCAACACTGTGATGCTGCAGTAACATGCCATTAAAAAAAATAAAACAAAGTGACATCCATAAGCGGGGGGGGGGGGGGGGGGGGTCAGTTAAACAAGTGGTGTCAGTACACGCACCAGGTCAGTATACATATGCAAGTACGTATGTCCAAACTATAGCGTTAGCCTAAAAAGACCTGCACAAGTCAACCGTCATTTATTCACACCATGGGCGGTGACGGTTTCTTCAAACTGCAACGTGAAAATTAGCAAAGGAACAGCCAGGGTAATTTCCTATGGTCCCCAAGGCATCAAGTGTCAACTGCTTAAGTCACTGAAACCAGAAACCTAGCCGTCATTTTGAATTCTATCCCTTTGAAGATTCCTCATCCAATGCTCCAACATTCCATAGTTCTATAGATTCTGTATCCAACATTTCTCTTGCTTCCATCCCTTCTTCTGCATTCACAACGTTACTTTCGGTTCAAGCTTATCAATTCCCTTTTGGATAACTGGGTCAGACTTCTGACCTTTCTCCCTGACAACGTTCTTGCTCAGCCCTACCCCCAAGAAATCTATCTTCTTTATGGCTGTTGAAAATCATATGAAAACACAAGACTTATAATATTCAGCCTCTGCATAAAGCCCTAGCATCTACAGAATAAAATCCAAACTCCTTATTAAGTCCCTTTATGAGCTGACCTTTTCATCTCTTCTCTCTCCCCCAGATATAACCACACATGCATCAGTAGATGCTGTTTCCTCTGAACAAAAGCCCTCTCTCTCCCACATGTCCTTCCCCATAGTTTCCACCTCCCGTAGGCTTCATTTGGAAAGCCCCTACTCAATCATTAAATCTCACCTCAAACATCACTTCCTCTAGGAAGTCTTCTGTGACTCCCCTAGGTAGAGTTAGCTGCCTTTACCTTTGTGCCTATAACAGCCAAATCTTAACTTTCGCCCTGCCATTAGCATATAAGTTCTTGATGGCAAGCACTCTGTGTACACAGTGTATTGTCAGCCCCAGAACAGTCTCTGGCATGTAGTAGGAAATCAACAATATCTATCGTATTATTATAGCCTTGTCTTATTGCAATATAGTTGCTTGTTGATGTACCTGCCTCCTCCACAGCAATGTTAGCTCCTGGGGGGAAAAGAGAGTTTCTTTCGCTTCTGTATCCCAACACCTATCACAGTGCCTGGCAACAAGTGAGTGCTCAAAGTTTGTTCAATGAATTCATGCACAGATGAATAAATGAATAAAACACACAGCCCTCTAGGATCCCCTTTCTTGTCAGTAGAGCCCAAATCTACTGTTCTAGTAGTGTTTGTTTAGAGGGAGCTCTCTCCAGAAGCAAATCCAGCTGGAAGATGCCATTATAATACAAACCAGATTCAGAGAGACCAAAATTTACATTAGTTGCATGTGTCATGAACATAAAAATATTTATATGTGGAATCTCAATTTTAATTTGGAAAACTAATAGCTTTTTCAGGATGCCTATTCAGTGTTTTTTTTTTTCATCAAAGAGAAAAACTTCAAAGAGCTGTGATTTGATGAGTGGACTACAAAGGGCAGAAGTCCCACTCAGGTGAGGGTTTAGAGAGAACTGTTTTTCACAACCGCTCCCAGGAAATGATGCTTTCATTACATCATCTCCTTGTGAGGTGGGTATTAGAGTCACCACTGTTGTGGATGAAGAAATGAACGCAGAGAGAGCTTCAGGTCATAGAATAACCCCCTGGTATAGCGTACTCTGGGGTCTTATATTAGGTCAGGGTGTAGACCAAATATGTCTAGTTATGTCCCTCATACTCCAGAGTGATAGGTTGTCTTGTGGAAAATTTGCTCTAAGACGAGACCTGGCAGAGGTCTTGGTACATCTGCCAAATGCATTTCTGCTCACCTTAACACTTGAACTGGCTCTGGAAACAGAGCAGTGCAATTCCATTTACTTCATTGAGCATCTACCATGTTCATCATCTACTCTGTCCAGCACATAGTGTGATTTCTATAAATTAGGAGGGGAAAAATGACCCTGAAAGACACATGTATGAATAAATGTGTATAGGTAGCATATTGCACTGTGATATAAGGGGATACTTCTTATTCCAGGCTACTGCCAAAATATTTAAAAGCCACCACCTAAAAAGTTATTATGAAATCCAATTTACAGATGAATAAACTGAGGCACAGAGATCTTAAATAATCCACCTAAGACCACATAGTTCGCCAGTGGTAGGACCCATTTTAACAATGTATAACTCAATCCTGGACAAAACAAGCTTTACTGATAAGTAAATGAAACATACTGCCAGAGAAGAGACACACGTGTTAATAATTGTGTTTTTTTTAAATAACAGTAGTTGAACGACAGTATAATGCAACTTCCTAATTTTACTGTGAGACTTAATATTTTCCAGACTTACTGATTTATTAACTGTCATAACCCTAGCCACAGTGTGAACTCCAACTAAATTTTCTTTCCACTTTTCATCACTTCTAAGCTTGGTTGGAACACTTATGCTGTGGCTTCATTTTATTTTTATTTCTTTCCTTGGTTATTCCAGGCACATCATTTCACTGGGTGGAGCCACAGGCTCCCTCCCCAGATCCCTCTACTTTTCTGTGAGGTGCAGCCTTCCTGTGGCTAAGCCCACCAGCCCAGTGCACAACTGGCTGTCTTGACAGACCTGGGTAGCAGAGTGTCTGAGTGGACAGTTTTGCACATGAACAAGGCACCTGGACAAACAGATTTGAACTTGTCAGTTCCAAAGGCAATATTGCTCCTCTGGATCATTTTCCTGGCTACAACCTTGGCCACCTCACAGAGAAATTCCTTCCCAACTCAGTGTCTGTAAATCCCTAAGAATGCCTCTCATTAGCAAGACAGACTTCAGACTGGTTTTGACAATTTGGAAATACCTCTAAAATGATAGCTTAATGATTTTATGTGTGTTTCCTCTTGAGCCTCTACTGTTTCTTCAAGACCCCACATATTTTTAACTGTGGCAGAGCAAAGCCCTAATCTTGTCCATTAAATTCTTTTGCCTAATGAAAAACAATCAAGCAATAGTATCTAAATCCAAAAATTTGCGGGGGGGGGGGGGGGGATGCTATACAGGCAACCCCACCCATACTCATAAAGCCAAGGTTTCCAGTTGAGGGTAGGCATTATTTTGTGGGACTATGGAGCATCCTTGAATGAGGAGCTGTCACACAGAGATGGGTTATGATAGAGCAGAACTCCTTCTAATCGGGTTGGACCTGCTGCCCATGATGCTGGGATACTGGGGAAAGTTTTGGCCTCTACTGTATTGGGAAAGGGGCAGTGGCTCTTTCCGTCTTGTCTCCGGGAAGATATGGGCTTTAAGGGGAGACAAGATTGGCTACATAAACTTTCAGATGAGTGAAAAAAATAAAAAAAGTAAGATCCCTTGTTGAAAAATTAATAATAATTTCAAGATGGTGAAAACAGAATGTTAAACCAGTAAAACTCAGACCCTGTGAGACCACACAGGTTGCATATTCATGAGACTCACCCTGAGGTTGACTTTTTAGCACCCACACTGGCCCTGTCACCTGGAAATTGAGGCATTAAATAAAAGGAATATTCCTCTAACCCCACCCCTGCTACCCTGTGTACACATTTTTACATGGAGACTCTGTTTATCATGCTCCAATATGGTTATAGAAGAAGCTTTAACTAGCATTTAATATATACAAGGCTCTGGACTAATCGTTTTACGTGCATTGTCTTGTTTAATCCTGACAAAAATCCCTAGGAGGTCAGAACTGTTATTCTCATTTTGCAGATGAGGAAACTAGGTCATAGGGACAATAATTTATTTGCCTAAGGTTATGAACTGGAAATTAGCAATTTAAGAAAACAACAAAGATCAGAGAGGAAATAGATGAAATAGAGACTAAAAAAGATAATAAAAGATCACTGAAACTAAGTTGGTTTTTAGAAATCACAGTGGACAAATCTTTATACTAACCAAGAAAAAAGAGAGAGGACTCAAATAAAATACGTTGATACCAGAGACACTACAAAAAAAACTACAAGCCAATATGTCTGATGAACATAAATGCAAAAATTCCCAGAAAATATTAGCAAGCCAAATTTGACAATACATTTAAAAATTATTCATCATGATCAAGCAGGATTTATTCCAGTGATGCAAGGGTGGTTCAATATTTGCAAATCAATCAACGTGATACATCACACTAACAAGAAAAAGGATAAAAACCCTATGATCATCTAAATAGATGCAGAAAAATAATTTGACAAAATATAACATACATTCATGATTAAAAAACTTTGAACAAAGTGAGTTTAGAGGAGCATATCTCAATATAATAAAGGCCATATATGAAAAACCCACAGCTAACAGCATACTTCATGGTGAAAAACGGAAAGCTTTTCCTCTAAGATCAGGAATAAGCAAGGATGTCCACTCTTGTCACTTTTATTCAACATAGTACTGGAAGTCCTTGGTGCAGCTATCAGACAATAAGTAAAAGGCATTCAAATTGATAAGGAAGAAGGAAAACTGTCAGTAATTGCAGATGACATGATACTATATAGAACCCCTAAAGATGCCGTCAAAAAAACTATTAGAACTGATAAAGGAATTCAGTAAAGTTACAGGATACAAAATTAATATACAGAAATAGGTCTCATTTCTATCCACTAATAGTGAAGAAGCAGAAAGAGAAATTAAGAAAACAATCCCATTTATAATCGCACCTAGAAGAATACCCAGGAATAAATTTAAACAAAGTGAAGGACATGTACCCTGAAAACTGTAAGACATTAATGAAAGAATGACACAAATGGAAAGATATCCCATGCTCATGGATTCAAAAAATTAATGTTAAAATGTTCATACTACCCAAATCAACCTAGAGATTCAATGCAATCCCTGTCAAAATACCAATAGCATTTTTCACAGAACTAGAACAAATAACTGTAATCTCATATGGAACCACAAAGACCCCAAAGAGCCAAAGCAATCTTGAAAAAGAAGAACAAAGCTGGAGGTATCACAATCCCAGATTTCAACATATACTATAAAGCTGTAGTAATCAAAACAGTATGATACTGACACAAAAATAAACACATAGATCAGTGGAACAAGATAGAGATCCCAGAAATAAACTCACATTTATATGGTCAATTAATCTACAACAAAAAAGGCAAAAATATGCAATAGGGAAAAGATAGTCTCTTCAATAAATGGTTCTGGGAAAACTGGACAGCTATAAGCAATAAAATGAAACTGGACAAGTTTCTTCCACCATACACGAAAATAAACTAAAAATGGATTAAAGATCTAAATGTAAGACCTAAAACCATAAAACTCCTAAGTGGAAAGGTAGGCAGTAATCTCTTCAACATTGGCCTTAGCAACTTCCTTCTAGATAGGTCTCCTCAGGCAAGGGAAACTAAAGCAAAAACAATCAAATGGGACTACATCAAAACAAAAAATTTCTGCATAGCAAAGGAAACTATCAAGTAGACAGAAAAGTAACCTACTGAATGAGAAAAAAATATTTGCAAATTATGTATTTGATAAAGGGTTAGTACCCAAAATATACCAAGAACTTATACAACTTAAGACAAATAATCCAATTAAAAATAAAAAGACCCAAATAGACATTTTCCAAAGAAGACCTATAGTTGACTAAAAGACACACGAAAAGATGCTCAACATCACTCATCATTAGGGAAATGTGAATCAAAACCACAATGAGATATCACCTTACCCCTGTCAGAATGACTACAATAAAAAAGATAAAAAATACCAAGGGTTGGCAAGGATGTGGAGAAAAAGAAACCCTCAAGCTCTGTTGGTAGGAATGTAAACTGGTGCAACCACAAATGAAAAATAGAATCACCATATGCTCTAGTAACTCCACTAGTAGGCATTTGCCAAGAAAAACCCACAAAACTAATCTGAAAAGATATATGCACCCCTATGTCTACTCCAGCATTATTTGCAATAACCAAGATATGGAAGCAACCCAGGCATCCACTGATAGATGATCGATAAAAAAGAAATGCTATCTATATACAACAGAATATTAGTCATAAAAAGAATGAGATTATGCCATTTGCAATAACTCTTTGCAAGTGAAATAATTCAGACAAATACCATGTGATTTCACTTATATGTAGAATCTAAAAAACAAAGAAATGAACACAGACTCTTTTTTTTTAATGTTTATGTATTTATTTTGAGAGAGGGAAGGAGGGAGGGAGAGTGAGAGAATGCACATACGAGGGGCAGAGAAAGAGAGAAAATCCAAAGCAGGCTCTGTGCCATCAGTGCAGAGGCCAACAATATGCTTGATCCCATGAACTGGTGGATCATGACCTGAGCTGAAGTCAAGAGTTGGACGCTTAAGCAACTGAGCCACCCAGGCACCCCCAAACACAGACTCTTAAATACAGAGAACTGGTGGTTGCCAAAAGGGAGGTGTGGAGGGGGATGGGTGAAATAGATAAAGGGAATTTAGAGATATAAAATTTCAGATATAAAATAAATAATTCATGGAGATGAGAAGTGCAGCATAGAGAAAATGGTAAATAATATTGTAATAATGTAATATGTGACAGATGGTGACTACACTTATGGTGAACACAGTAATGTATAGAATTGTTGAATATGTTGTACCCCTGAAATTAATATAACATTGTTAATTATACTTCAATTTTAAATGATGAAAAAAATTAAATGAAATTTTAAAACAAGAAAGTTATGAGTAAATCTTAAAAGTTCACATCACTAGAAAAAATTTTTTTAATTAAGTGTGGTTATGGATGTTAACTAAACTTATTCTGGTAATCATTTCACAATATGTACATATATGAAATCATTATGCTGTATATCTAAACTAATATAGTTTTCAACATCAGTTACATCTTAATTTTAAACATAGAAAATGTTGTTGAGGTTGTGGAGAAATTGGAACCCTGGTGTATTGCTAGTGGGAATGTAAAATGATGCAGCCACTTGGAAACGGTGTGGTGTTTCAAAAGAAAAAAATTAAACATAGAAATACCGTATGATCCAGCAATTCTGCTTTTAGGAATTGAAAGTGAAAGGCGGGGACTCAAACACTTATTTGTATACCCATGTTCATAGCACTTGTTCACAATAGCCAAAAAGTTGGAGCACAAGTGTCCATTGATAGTGGAATGGATAAACAAAGTGTGGTATATACATACAATGGAATATTACTCAGCTTTAAAAAGGAAAAAATACATACAAAAGAATATTATTCAGCTACACAGTATGGATGAACTTTGAAGACGTTATGCTAACTACAATAAGCAGTCTCATCACAAAAGGATAAATACTATATGATTCCATTTATATGAGGTGCCTAGAGTTGTCAAGTTCATAGAGACAGAAAGTGGAAAACTATTTGGGGAGGGAGGATGGGGGAGTTCCTGTTTAGTAGACTCAGAACTTCAGTTTGGGAAGATGAAAAGAGTTTTAGAGATGAATGGTAGACCAGTTGCACAGCAATGTGAATGTACTTAAATGCCACTGAACTCTATAGGTAAAAATGATTAAAATGGTAAGTTTTATGTTGAGTATTTTTACCACCATAAAAAAGCACTGTTTTCGGGGGGGGGGGGTGCGGGGTATTCAGCCTAAAGATGGGACTGGAAGTAGGCAAGAGAGGTACATGCTACTGGAGAAAAATTTAAGGACACATGAAAGAACTCAGTAATCAAGATAAATACTAATTTAATGCAATCTTTTAAACTTTTTTTGAGATAATTGTAGATTTGCATGCAATTGTAAGAAACAGTATTCCTGGGGTGCCCAGGTGGCTCAGTTGGTTGAGTGACTGACTCTTGATTTTGGCTCAGGTCATGATCTCAATTTGTGAGTTTGAGCCCCACATCAGGCTCCATGCTGACACTGCAGAACCTGCTTGAGATTCTCTCTCTCCTTCTCTTTCTCTCTGCCCCTCCCCTGCAAACCAAATAAATAAACTTAAAAAAAAAAAAAAGGAATAGTGCTCCTGGTGCCTTTTACTCAGTTTCTTCCAATAGTAACACTTTACAAATCTATAGTAAAATACTGCAGCTAGGTTACTGATGTTGATACAGTCAAGATACAGAGCATTTCCATTTGCATAAGGTTTCCTCATGTTGCCCCAACTTCCCTCTTCCCACCTATAGTCTAAAAGATCCTCAAAGCCCCATCTCCCCATCTGGAGAATTAGAAGAAAAATGTGGTGTGATCCATTCCCTGAAACACCTTGTATCTCTGATGTTATTTCTACCTCTGGTAATGTGATTTACATATGCTTTACAAGAATAGTCTTTGGAAAACCTCTTTGCTAATAGGAGGACATTGTCAGAGTGATGGTTCCTTCCCCTTAAATCCTTCACTAGAGCACACTGTCACTGCTTGAATTTTGTTGCTCTAGATGCTGCCCTGATCCCTTGAGACAGACACTGCTTGTTGCATGCCCAACAGACATCTATGCATTTGCCTTTTCCTCTCCTAACAGAATCCTACTTTTATTTGTCCTCCTCTGAACATCCTGTTTGTAGAAAGGCTAGTCTCATATTTAAGTCCACAGAGAATTTTTTTTTGTCTCAGCCAATCATGAGGACCCATGTCTTTTGCTACTGGTGTAGACATAAACATGTGATAAAATTTGAGCCAGTGATACATAGGAACTAATGTCTGGAATAAATGGCCATCTTGCTATCACTCTGAAGACAAATGAAGCCCAGACATCCAGGGCCTACATTTGCCCTCTCTTTGGACAGGTGGTAGGTGATAGAATCAATGCCGTTATTATTCGATCTGATGGGATTGTAAGTTTTTTTTGTTACTTACAGCTAAGAGCATCTTATCTGATAGATCCTAATATCCTATTTACATAGGATATTAAGAATCTTAACTAAGAATACAGAATCTTCTGTATTCTTTTTCCTCAGTGACACTAGAGGTATATCTGATACCAAAGTCCATGTTTAGTCTCTCTATTGATCCATACACATGTTACCAATTATTATATTTTAGGACTATTTTAAAAATCCTTCTACAAATTCTTTTAGTATTTCTTCCAGGTATTACAATGGTTGGACATTTCCCTGGCTATCAACAGTTTGAAAACTACATGCTTCTTACTAGGAAAAAAATCCCAGCTGTCCTAGATACAAGTCCCCACAGGGGATTTGTGTAGACTGGGAAAAAAGCCTTACAGCTAATCAACAAAATGATACTGCATCACACTAGCTTCACCCTTGTCTGCCCACTGTGTTACTTAAATAACAAACACATGAAAGGACAAATGAGCTGATTCTCTAGGGTTAGCCAAGCAGGAGCAGAGCCTAAACCAGAGAAATCCCAGATTTACTCAGCATGGCCATATTTTCCTGGGGTGCTTTAGACAACTTACGGATGACACAGCTTCAGACCTTGGCTATTTTGGTTTAGTTACACATGGTGCAAGAAATTGCCACAAGGATAATGATCAGTTGGTATGAGTGTGGTTCTCAGTGCCTGCAGAGTTGCTTGTTTTCACTCTGTGGTGTTGGACCATCCTCATCCATTCCCCTTATACCTATAAACCCTGTTGGTCAGTCAACACAGGCTTTGTTAACATCCACAAAATGGAAGGAGAGAAACTAGTGTTTCTGAAACATCCATGGGCATGCAAACCACCTGCAATATTGTTCCAATGCAGATTCTGATTCATTATGTCCTGAATAGGACCTAAGTTCTGCATTGCTAACAAGTTCCCAAGTGCTGCTGATGCTACTCATCTGTGGACCACTTTGAGTAGCAAGAGTAGTATCACCAGTACCTGTGATTGAATTCCATGGGATTAAATTCAGGCCATGATGAGGTGGGGTTCCTTTTTGTTAGGGGGCTGGCATGGACCTGGTTAAACAGAATTTGTGGTCAGTCAGACCCTCCCCAGTGGATGGAATCATAATATGTGGAAAAGTAGAAGGTTTCCATGAGAGAGTGAAAAGGACTGAAGATGGAGTATGTCCTGGCATTAATAGATTCCCTGGTTTCAGTGGCTCCTGAAACCCTATTGAATCCATGAGGAATGATTGCTCAACACTTCATCAAATTGCCAGAGCCAATAACTTCTTCTCTTTGCTTAAGCAACTAGAGTTGGATTCCTATTACTTACAACCAAGACTCCTAACAAAAATTGCAATGAAATAGCTAAGTAAATTATGATATGTCCCTGCAGAAGAATCATACAGCTTTCAAAGCATTTCAGAAAACATTGAGATGAGAAAATAAGTTTTGCAAAGTGCAATACCAATGTACATATAGAAAATAATAGGTATACAAATCTTGAAGAATATTAAAAGCCATTTCTCAAAAACATAAATAAATAGTGCTTCTATGGGCTGAATAATGGGCCCCCAAATATGTCCAATATCCATGTCCTAATCTCTTGGAAAAGGGACTTCGCCAGTGTGATTAAATTAAGGATCTTAAGATATGGAAACTATCCTGTATTATCTGCATTGACCCAATATAACCTTAATGGTCCTTACCAGAGGGAGACAAGAGAGTAGAGTCAGAGGAGGTGATATGCTGACAGATGCAAAATTGAAGTAATGTAATTTGAAGATGGAGGAAAGGCATCTCAACCAAGAAATGTGGCTGGCCACTAGAAGTTGAAAAAGACAAGGAACTGTTTTTGCCCTCAGAGCCTTCAAAAAGCCAACACCTTGGCTTTAGCCCAGTAAAATTGATTTCAGACTTCTAATCTCTAGAACTGTAAGGTAATAAATTTATGTGCTTAAAGCCACTCAATTTGTGGTAATTTGTTGGAGCAATAAGAAATAACAGTGATTGTCTCCATGCTTTCCTCTAATCAATGTGCTACTTTTATAAGAAACAACTTAAGGAATATTGCTCAATATAAAATAAGGGGTGATACTAATAATTTTTTTTTACATTTTAACATAGCTTGCTTGCTATTATATTCTAGGACTACAGAATACAATCACAGTACTGTCTTTTTTAAAAATATTGTTAATGTTTTAATATTTTTGAGAGAGAGAGAGAGAGAGAGAACACAAGTAGGGGAGAGGCAGAGAGAGAGGGAGACACAGAATCTGAAGCAGGCTCCAGTCTCTGAGCTGTCAGCACAGAGCCTAAAACAGGGCTTAAACCCACAAACTGTGAGATCATGACCTGAGCCAAAGTCAGATGCTTAACCAACTGAGCCACCCAGGCACTCTTATCAAAGTGCAGTCTTATTTCAACTCATATTTCAGGAGAATCTCACTTTGTAGTAAGAGAATTCTGACCCATCATTCCCTTGGAGAATCTCCAGATTTCTGCTGGTAATATCCAACAGTTGGCTTAAAGTGCACCCCAAAACTGACACCTGATGAAAGCCAAAAGATCCACTAACACATTCAAGTCTCAGAGCACATCAAAGGCAGAGCAATGCCTAACATCACTTGGAATCTCCACTCTCCCTGCAGTGTATTCCTAGCATTGTGACTCTAGAATCACATTCGGAATCCCAAGAACAACAAATGGCATGACTACCACATGCATGCTGTAGTCTAGCGTAATATTAAAGATCTTGAAACTCTGAACACTGCTCATGAAACAACTAAAAGAGGATGAAGAGTTCTGGATGGGCATTCCCATCCCCAGGCAGGGACCACTGGCCTCTCTTCTGAGCCCTCATGGCCCTCTGTGTATGTGTTTTTGGTTTTTGTTGTACTTTGTCCACGCTCTCATAATTATCTGTTTATGCATCCATGTCCCAAACTAGACTTTGATTTCCTCTATGGTAGGGTCTGCGTTTGATTCCTTTTTTGATTTTCCAGTCTAAGACACTGCCTGGCATAGACAACTCATTTAATAAATGTTTGTTGAATTAAATTGAATCCTAGCTTCATAAACAGAACCTTAGAACTCATACTTACCCAAGATGATAATAATTCAACTTTCTTGAATTTATCTTCAAAGAACTTGCTAAAGTAGAGTAACATGATAACATCACGACCAACTCTCTTGTTGGGTTTGAACATGAGATTCCTTCTAGGGGAAACCTGTCAATCTCTGTTTAACTTGAGTCTAGATTTCAAAGGGTAAAATTCAGATAGTACCCTGGACCTCCAAATGAGTTCATGATATAGGAGAGTTTTATCAAGTCCCCTATTTTCTCTTACCCAGGATTCATTCAAGGTCAATACTGGTTGATGACAGCTCTCTATCTTTCTCTTCAAGAGGCTTTGCTAAATGTGGATGGAGATATAAAGAAACTCAAATTATTGGTCCCTTGGGATCTTCTCAAGAGATTACTGAGTGGCTGGCTGGAGTTCCTTTAGCATAGCATAGAATATAAATGTTTTGGCTGCAGAATCAAACTGATCTGGGTTTAAATCCCAACTATAACTTTCAATAGCTGAGAGACATTGGGTGTGTTATTTTATCTGAACTTTATTTCTCTCAGAAAGTGAGGATAAAATATCAACTTACTGAGATTGTGCAGCATAGAGTTTCTATGCAAGTACTCAAAAACTACTAGTTACCATTGTCATGAATAATTATTATTCCACACAAGTGGCTCCAGAGAGGGTAAAGTGTGATGTTGCATACACCTACCTGGCCCAAACTTAGAGGACACATCTCCCTACATATTTCTTTTCTCTGATGTAGACCATCTAACAGTGAGGCCATAAGTAAAAGTGGTTTTATCTTGGTCCATAGAACTGCCATCATCAAACAGAGAAGACCAATACCTAACGGACAAATTGCTGTGATATTCCCATTCTCGGTAACTTTATGCTTATCTATGAAGTTCTTCCTCTTCTTTGGAAATGAAACCATGATTAATTATTTGTGTTCAGCCCATCCTAACCCAAGGCCACCAATATTTTAGGATTAAAAGTCTCAGAAGCACCACAGTTGAGAAATTTCTGTGTCTAGCTAAAATGGAGTAACAGGAACTAGATTTATTCTCCCACCTGAAATAACTTAAAAAACAAACTAATATATGAAACAATGGGTTTCAAGATATCGGACATCAGTGATGCTCCTTGAGAAATCAAAACAAAGGAGATGCTCCCTACAATTACTGTGACTTTCCACCTGGAGAGTTTCCAGGTTGCACAGCATGGAAAGGAAACCCAAGTAGAATTTATCAAACTTTCTGAGATGAAGAGATGAAGTTAGGAGTCCAGAGAGGACAAGGTGGCTAGAGTTCAGAGGACAGAGATGAATGAGCTGCAGAGAGCAAGCTTGGGAGAGCTACAGACGATGTCTCTTGAGTCCTGATCAGTACATATATGGAAATAAACTACCCAGACCAGGTGAAAAAACAAACATGAAGGAATTATCAGGAGCACACTTGGAATTCAAACAGGATCAAATAATATTTCCTGTTCTTATCAGCCAGAATAGAGAATATAACTCATAGGATATTGGGTAGCTACTCCAAAGAGTTTTGTTTCAATAGTGGGGCACAGTTTGCCTTACACTAAATACTGCTCTGGTGTCACCTAACAAAATTTTAAATTAAAGCTTTTAGTTTTATGATTTTAATCACTTTATGATTAAATGGTTTCCAAGTAGCTTAACTGCATTAAAAAAATCTCAAGAATATTTGTAGGAATACAAAAATATCCACCCACCCTACAAGGTACAATTGTCAATGTTTGACATGCAATAAAATATTCCAGGAATGTGAAGAAGCAGGAAAACATAACCTATGATAAGGAGAAAAACCAATCAATGGAAATAAACCCACTAATAATATATGGAATTAGTAGTAAGGGACATTATAATAGTTAATACTTCCCATATGTTTAAATGCTAGAGAAAAGATAGAGCACGGAGGCAAGACATGGAGGAAACTCAAATGTAGATCACTAAGTGAAAGAAACCAATATGAAAAGGCTATATACTGTACGACTCCAATTATGTGACATTTTGGAAAAGGCAACACTATGGGGTCAATAAAAATATCAATGGTTTCAGGGGATGAGAGAGTGACGGATAGAAGAGGCAGAGCACAGAGGACTTTTAGAGCACTGAACATGCTCTGTGTGATAGTATAATGACACACAGATATATTATTATATATTTGTCCAAACTTGTAGAATGTACAAAACCAAGAGCGAACCTCTTGGTAGACTATGGGCTTTAGATAATTATGATGAATCAATGTAGGTTCATCCAAAGTAAAAAGTGTGTCATCCTAATAAAGGATATCAATCGTTGGAGGAGACTGCATGTTCAGGAGAAAAAGTCATATAGGAACTCTCTGTACTTCCCTCTCAGTGTTAAAGTCTTTAAAAAATAATAACTATCACCCTAGAATCCTACAGCTAACAAACATATATTTCAAACATTAAGATGAATAATGACTTTTTAGACAAACAAAAGCTGAAATAATTACTCACCAGCTAACTTGCACTATAAGAAATGTTAAAGACCTTTAGATAGAACGAAAGTAATACGGATGGAATGTGAATCTACACAGAGGAAAGAAGAGCTATGGAAATAGTGCTATGTAGGTAAATATAAAGACATTTCTCACTATTTAAATCGCTTTAAAATATAATTGACTGTTTAGATGAAACAACATATTCTGCGGTTTATAACACAGAAGTACCTGATGATAATAGTACAAAGGCCAGGAAAGTTGCATATAGCTGTATATAGTTGTAAAGTTCTACTACACTTGAAGAAGCAAAATACTTGTGGACAGCAGGCTGTGCATTATTAAAGATGTATAATGCAGAACCAATAGTAGTCACTGAAATAACACAATGAAGAGTAATTGTCAACAAACTGATAAAAGGGATAAAATAGAAACATAAGAAATACTCAATCCAAAGAATGAAGAAAACTAGGAAAAGGGGAAGAACAGCTGCGACAGGTAGAAAGAAAAATTTTTTTTGATTTTATTTGTGAGAGAGCAAGAGTGAGAGAGAGCAATCAGGGGAGATGGGCAGAAGGAGAGAGAGAGAATCCCAAGCAAGCTCCATGCTCAGCTCATAGCCCAACTCAGGGTTCAATCCCAGGATCATGACCTGAGCTGAAATCAAGAGTCAGACCCTCAACTGACTAAGCCACTCAGGTACCTCGAAAGACATTTTAAAGTCAGTCCCATTACTTAAGAAAAATCAATGCAGAGGATTTTTAGGATAAACTACTCTGTATGATACCATAATGGTAGGTGCAGGTCATTATATATTCATCTAAACCCCAGAATGTACAACATCAAGAATAAACCCTGTTGTGGACTTTAGACTCTGGGTGATAAGCATGTGTCAATGTAGGCTCATCAAGTGTAACAAAGGTACCACCTGGTAGGGGATGTTAATAATGAAGGGAAGCAGGGCACCTGGGTCATTCAGTTGGGTAAGCGTTGGACTGTTGACTTCAGCTCAGGTCATGATCTCATGGTTTGTGAGTTCGAGCCCCACATCTGGGCTCTGCGCTGACAGCGACTGAGGTATGTGGGGAAGTCTCTGAATTTTACATTCAATTTAGCGGTGAACCCAAAACTTCTCTAAAAAATAAGGTTTATTTTAAAAAAGAAAAGCAAACAGGAAAAACATGAAAATCCCATTTTATTCCTCTTATTTCCACTCCCCTGTGATAGCCTGATTAGCAACTTTTCCTTCTACTTTCTATCTATACACTTACATACCTTACATACGTGCATGTACACATATGCACATGCAGCTTTTTTGTTTTTTAAACACACGTGGAATATTATAGTATTGTTCTGATACTTGTTTTACCTTATGTGCCTTAAAGCTCTTCCTATGTTAATACATGTATCTTTCCCTCAATCTTCTTAATGGCTACATAAATTCTATAGAAATGTGCCATATTTTATTTAGCTTTTAAACACTTGACTTTCATTTTCCAACTCATATTTCTATAGTGTTTTAATTTTTCCTATAAATGTGTAATGCTTTGTATGGCGGGGGAGGAAAAGTTAAAAAACAAACAAACGTAGGAGCATCTGGCTGACTCCATCGCAAGAGCATGCGACTCTTGATCTCAAGGTTGTGAGTTCAAACCCTATATTGGGTGTGTGGAGATTACTTAAATAAATAGAACTTTAAAAACAAAAATACCATCTCTCGGGGCACCTGCGTGGCTCAGTTGGTTAAGCGTCCAACTCTTGGTTTTGGCTCAGGTCATGATCTCATGTTCATAGGATCAAGCCCCAAGTTGGGCTCTGTGCTAACAGCTGGACCCTGCTTGGGATCCTCTCTCTCTCTCTGCCCCACCCCTACTCGCTCTCTGTCTCTCTCGAGATAAATAAACCTTAAAAAAAATGTTTTTTTAAATACCATCTCTCAAGAGCTGGCAGTCTGGACATCCTCAAGCACTGGAAATGCCACAGTCCCTGGCACCCCAAGAATTTTAGTCATGCCCTTCCTCTGAAGGCAAGTCATTTCAATCATTTCACATCCCTCAAATTAGACCCTCCAGTTCTAAAGGCCTTAAGCTACAGGTGAGTTTTAAGAACACTCAACCTGTTATAACCAATCTTGTCATTTATAAAACAAGGTTAATAATATTCATGTCATAGGGTTGTCATGTGAGGAGACGGCACACGTAAAGGGCAGCCGCTAGGATATATAGCTGGCTGTCTCCCAAGAAAACCAGAAACTACAGAAGGGAAGTCTAAGATTCTTTTTTATCTTTCTTAAATTATTTTAGATTTAATGCACACAAGAATCATAATCACCTGGGGTGCTTATTAAAACCGTACATTCCAGGCCTCACCTACAAAAGTTTGTATCTAGTTGGTTTGAGTGAAGTCAGGAATCTGCACGGTCAGCAGGTGACGCTCCGGGTGTTGCTGACACAGCTGGCCCATAGACCCCGCTGGAGAAACTGTCGGGCTCCACTGGAGCTAAGTCAGAACAGGAGCTACTATGGCTGCTAGAATGATGCCCAAACTTAACGAGGTGAAAATGAGGAAAAGAGTGGTCCAGCTCGCATTTTAGTCCCGTTCTGTGACTTCATGAGGAAGGGCATGAAAATACTCAGACAAGAACACCAAAGGGCAGTTAATCTTGAGCAAATACTGAGGATGTAACCTAGGAATGCGTTAAGTCTCTTACATTTCTGGCCTAATACTAAGAAGTCTTTAGAGATGACTTATGTAATGGCTGGGGATATGAAACCAAGGCTACTGGCCCCTGATCTTAACCGTCAAAGTTTGAGTACAAGCAATAGAACTCTGTTTGGCCTATATTTGGTAGTGTATGCTGCATTCAGTTAGCCAACTGTGCCTGCTTGATTATCTTTCTTAGAAAGAGAGGAAAAGAGTGCAAGTAGAGGAGAGGGGCAGAGGGAAGGAGGGAGAGGGAAGGAAGGGGAGGGAGGGAGACAGAGAGAGAAGGAAGGAGGGGAGGAGGGAGAGAATGAATGAATCCAGAGCATGCTCCATGCACAGCACAGAGTCCGACTTGGGTGCTTGATCCCAGGACCCTGTGATCATTACCTGAGCCAAAATCAAGAGTCAGATGCTTGACTGAGGCACCCTGTGCCTACTTTATAATCAAGCTTCAAAAGGACTTTTTTTTTTTTTTTTACCTGAGTTGGCATAATTTAAATAGGTCAACTTTTACATGCACTATATATACAGGTATTAAGAAAGACCAGCACATCCTTAGGTCAATGGTTCATTTAAGAAACATTTATTGAATACACCCTTGTCTCTGGTATACATCTTCACTAGGCTACTTTGAGATTTTCTTCAAATGTCAATTCCCTTGGCAGGCATTATGCTCCCAGGCACAGTGAATTTTTTGAAATGATTTATAAATGTATTCATTCATTTATAGTTATACCTTGACTTGTGCCCCCAGAAATTCAGATTGATGTTAAATATTATACAAAGGATTTTATGGCTTGAAGGAGTTTTATTATAACACTAATCTCAATGTAATAAAATTCACTATTTACATACCTATTCCCCAGATAGATCACAAACTTCATGAGGAGAGACTGTATCTTACTCATCATTGAATCTCAACATATTAAGTGTTCAGTAAATGAATATAGACACACATCTATAAGCACAACCAAGTGAAGGCTAAGTGAATGCTGGCCTTCAAAGTAGTACCTTGGGATACAGCACATATTTCCAATAACACACTGTATAGAATCCCTTCCCAAGCTGAGATGATCTTCAAAACAAATTTCAAAAGTACACCAAAAAAAGAACTAATTTAGTTTTCCTTTTGATTTTTCCATAAAACATCTCTTCTCCAAAATGGATCACACATGGCTATAGGCCGTTTCCAGTAGTCAAATTTCTCCTTAAAGGATTAAGAATCTCCACAACCAAAGGTATAAATCTTGTTATAGATGACCTCTAAACATTTTAATCCTGACCTACCTCAGTGACTCCACCCATCTCTCATTCCACCCATTCCCAGAAAGCTACTTCGATTTAGAAACTTGAGCTCAAACCCCAGTCCCACCACCTGTTATCTTATTCATGGGCAGGTTATTTGAGCTCTCAGTTTCAGTAGTGGTTAATTTTACGTGTCAAGTTGGCTGGGCCATGTGGTACCGAGATAATTGGTTAAACATTATTCTGGATGTGTCTGTGCTTCTGGATGAGACTAATATTTGAATTGGTAAATGAAGCAAAGCAGATTGTTCCCCCCAATGTGGAGTAAGAAAGAATTCACTCTCTCTATTTTCTAGCTGACAATGGTCTACTCCTGCACTTGGTCTGGAACTGTACCTCTGGCTTTCATGGGGCTCCAAAGAGCAGATCATGGGACTTCTCAGCTTCCATAACCATATAAGCCAAGTCCTTGTGATAATACCTCCTACCTCCCCTCCATACACACACACACACACACACACACACACACACACTACCGGTTCTGTTTCTCTGGAGGACTCTAATACACTCCGTTTCCTTTGCTGTGACATATGGAAAGTAAGAGCCATATATTTTAACACTATGCTAAATATTTTGTATCTCTTATCTCAGTTAATACTTCAGCTGTCATATGATGTAGGTACTATTAATATGATCATCCCTTTACATTCCTGCTTATTGAAAGTTTTTACTTCCTTGAGGCATTGACTTCACTTGAACTAGTATCTCCCCACCACCAACAGACCAAGAGGAAAGAATTTAATGGATCCCAGCTAGTGGTTTGTCCCTTTGGGAAACAAATCCTCCGACAAGGCTAACCAATGATCTGACCTACATGATGGGCTTGTTTGGCCACCTTCCCACACCTGGGACATTCAGCATTGTTCAGGGAAAATTGGTAGTGGTGGGGAGATGTTGGTCTCTTGTTAACACAATGGCAATTTATACTTACAAATCCACTCTTGTCAGGGTGGTAGAGACCTAGACTCCCTGAGACTCAGAAGCTACGGACTTGGCAAGTTCACTGAGGTTGGACTTGTATTTCGACAGAAAAGGTAAAATGCACCAGGGTGTGTTCTTCAGATAATAGTGATCTCCTATGCACTGGTCTTCTGCTGTATTCAAATCCCTGGAACTGTGCCCAGCACCTGGCTATCTTTAAAATAATATGTGAAATGGGTGGCTAAATCCAGTAACTCTAAGCCTCCCTAAGAGGGGCAGCTCCAAAGATCAATAGCTCTGAACTAGTCTTTCTATGGCTGTATGATCAAGACAGAAATCCACACATCTAGAAACATGTTCAGTAAATGTTTTTGCCCTTAACAAATTCTCCAGTCCTTCTCTTGAGGTGTAGAATAAAAAAAACCCTGGAAGAGTACGGATGAGACTTCTGGAGGAGGCTGGAGCTCCCTCTAGGGGTGAAAATAAAGTATCCTAAAAAACGCAGCACTGGTTCTGCAGGTTGTTTTTTAAGAAGAAAATGTTTTAATGTCATAAAATATACCCACATCACCATAACAACTTCACAGAGTGATAGATTTAACAACACTCCTTTGCGTACATGGTCATTCAAATGTTAAGTGCCAGTTATATACCTGGACTGTGTAAGGTACATGATATTTGGATATTTAAGTTGAGGATATGGGAATATGGAGAAATAGGAACTCTTGTACATTGTTGGTGAGAAGGTAAACTGGATACAGCTGCTATGGAAAGCAGTATGGAGGCTCCTCAAAAAATTAAAAAATAGAACTCTCATATGATTGAGCAATCTCTTTTGTGTTCATATCCAAAGGAAATAAAATCAGGATCTCAAAGAGAAAACTATACCCCCATGTTCATTGCAACATTATTCATAATAGCCAACATATGGAAACAACCTAAGGGTTCAGTGACAAGTGAATGGGTTAAAAAATGTGACCACATACGCACACGTGCGCGCACACACGCACGCATACGCGCGCACGCGCACACACACACACACACACACACACACACACACTGGAGTACCATTCAGCCTTAAAAAATGAAGAAATTCTGGCATTTGCGACAACGTTGATGAACCTGGAGGTCATTATGCTAAGTGAAATAAGCCAGACACATAAAGACAAATACTGTATGGTATCACTTACATGTGGAATCCAAGAGAGTCAAACTCATAGAAGCAGATAGTATTGTCAAAAAGAAAATCACAGGCATAAATGGGGTCACTTATGCTAGGCCAAATCACCAAACAGAGACTTAATACCTAAATTAATCACAGTTTCATCCTCCCTCAGCAATGTAGTCTTCACCAGTCAGGAATTTTCTAACCAATACCAATGAGGTAATCTGTAACATGGGCCCTCTCTAACCCCCAAAGGAAGAGGAGATAATCTGCATAAGACTCCCTGCTCTTCCCCAAAGGGAAAGTGACCTTGCCTGAAACAATCTTTTTTCTTTTTCCTAATAACTTCTTGCCTCACCCTCCTTCCTATAAAAACCTTCCATTCTGTACAACTTCTCAGAGCCCCACTCCACCTGCTAGATGGGGTGCTGCCTGATTCATGAATCCCTTAATAAAACCAATTAGATCTTCAAATTTATTTAGTTGACTTTTTGTTCTTTAATAGAATAGTAGTTGCCATGGGCTAGGAGTAAGGGGAAAATGGCGAGATATTAGTCAAAGGTTACAAAGTTTTAGGCAGTATGAAAAAGTTCTGGAGAGCAAATGTACTGCATAATGACTATAGTTAATGACACTGTCTTGTATACTAGAAATTTGTGAACAGTAAATCCTAATTGTCACAAAAAAGTGTTAATTATATGAGGTGATGGATATGTTAACTAGCTTGATTATGGTAATTATTTCACAGTGTATATGATATAAAAACATTACATTATAATGCTCGTGTCAACATCACAGAAGCATAAGATGCTCTTCCTTTACATCCCCCCTTTTCAACAAAGAATTAGACATCCATGCACAAACAAAAACACCTTGGTAGGAGCTGTGGGTTACAGCAACATACCCAAGAGGAGTCTCTCTCACCACTCTGCCCTTGGTACAGGGTAGAACCAGTGAGGCAGCAAACCTGCCCCAATTCCTCTGGCTGTGGTTGGGAAAAAAACTAGAGAGCACTAACCTGGGCAGGTAACCATTGCTAAAGAAAAAAATCCAAAGTTCATCCTACCTGAGGAGAGATCCCAGCACCTCATTAGAACAAACAAACAAAAAGAGAGTTTGTAGTAGCAGAGGGATAAGAACCTCCCCTATCCCCACCTCCAAAACAATACTGCATGAGGCTGAACCAGCAGGTGGCAGCAATCTCTCCCACAGAGGAGGAGGAGAGTGGTGAGTAAATGCCTGGCTACCTCAGAGGTGTGGTGTGGGATCCAATTGAAGAAACCCTTTCTCTCCAACAGCACCAGAGGACTGATATGAGGCCTCCATGATTGGGAGGAAGGAAGAGAATATCAAAGGGCATTAAAGACTAGCTCAGCAGTAAATTCACCCACAAGCCTCTGGGAGTGCCATATTCTGGGATCTTTGGGTAAAGGAGATATTAAAACTTGAGCTACAGTACCACTTTTGGAATACCAAAAAGAGGTGTCCAGTGGTCAGCCTGGTGAGTTGTAAGAATCAGAGAAGACATAGGCTTGAGAATTCTGCCACTAGAGGGAGTAAGAAGAGTGGAAAAGGTATATCCAAAGGCAGAGAAAAACGCGCATAATAACAGCATCACTGAACAGAATACCCCAACAGAAGACAGCTGGCAAATATCTAAAGGGGTATCTGCTACTTCAGAAACAAAACACGAAACTACAGAACCAACACAAAACTATAAGTAACATGAAGAAATCAAAAAACTTGCACAGACAACCCCCATCAAATCAACCTATGGAGGTCTACACCAAGACACAGAATAATAGAAATGGTAAAAAGCGGTGATAAAGAGAATTTTTAAAGCAGCAAAAGAAAACAGTTACATACAAGGGAAACCCCATAAGGCTAGCAGCTGATTTTTCAGCAAACACTTTGCAGGCCAGAAGGGAATTTTATGAAATATTCAAAGTGCTGAAAGGAAAATACCTACAACCAAGAATACTCTATATAACAGAGCTATCATTTAGAATAGAAGGAGAGATAGAGAGCTTCCCAGACAAAAAGTTAAAGGAATTCATCACCATTAAACCAGCCATATAAGAAACATTAAAGAAAATTCTTTGGATAGAAACAAAGCCATAATCAAAAGTAAGAAAATTATGGGGAAAAAGTTTCACAGTTACCTAAAACATAATAAAAGTAGATCAATTACTTATAAAAACCAGTATGGAAATTAAGCACAAAAGCAGTAAAATCAAGTGTCTATAAAAATTGGTCAAGGGATTCACACAAAAAAAAGGATATAAAGTATGAGATCATAGACATAAAACATGGGGGAGGTTGTAAAAATTTAGTGCTTTTAGAATGGGTTCAAACTTAAGTGACTATCAATGTAATATAGACTGCTATTTGCATAGGTTGTATGCATATATGTATGCATATGTGTATAAACCTAATGGTAACCACAAATCCAAAACCTATAATAGATATGCAAAAATATCCAAGGAATCCAAGCATATCACTAAAGAAACTCATCAAATGACCAGAGGAGACAAATGTAAAACCAGTACTAAAATGGCAATAAGTACATATCTACTAATAATAATTTTGAATGTAAACAGACTAAAAGCTTCAATCAAAAGATATGGGATGGACCAAATGGATAAAAAAAGCAAGACCCATCTATATGCTGCTTACAAGAAACTCATTTCAGACCTAAAGACACATGCAGACTGAAAGTGAAGAGATAGAAAAATATTCCATGCAAATGGAAGTGGAAAAAAAAAAAAAAACTGGGTAGTAATTCTTGTATCAGACAAAACAGATTTTAAAACAAAGACTGTAACAATCACTCAACATGGGAGAACCTAAATCCCTAGCAAATATTAAGAGACAAAAAGGAAGAAATTAATGGTAATACAATAACAGCAGGGGTTTTTACCACACCGTTTACATCAATGTCTAGCTCATCCAAAAAGAAAATCAACCACGAAGCTCTGACTTTGAAGGATACATTGGACTTGATGGGTCCAACAGTTATATTCAGAACATTCCATTCTAAAACAGAATATATATTCTTTTCAAATATACATGGAACATTCTCCAGAATAGATCTCATGTTAGGCCACAAAACAAGTCCAACAAATGCAGAAAGACTGAAATCATGTCATGCATATTTTCCAGCCACAACTGTATGGAATTAGAAATCAACCACAAGAAAAAAATCTGGAAAGAACACAAATATATGGATGTTAAATTCCATGCTACTAAACAATGACTGGGTTTACCAAGAAAACAAAGGGGCGCCTGGGTGGCTCAGTCAGTTGAGCATCCGACTCTTGAATTCAGCTCAGGTCATGATCCCAGGGTCATGGAATTGAGCCCCATGTTGGGCTCTCCACTGAGCATGGAGCCTGTTTGGGATTCTCTCTCTCTTCCTCTGTCCCTCTCCCCAACTTGCACGTGCAACTCTCTCTCTCTAAAAATAAAAAATAAGAAGCAAATTTAAAAAATGGAAACGAAAACACAATGACCAGGTGCTTGGGGATGCAGCAAAAGCTGTTCCAAGAGGGAAGATTATAACAACATAGGCTTACCACAAGAAGAAAGAAAAATCTCAAATAAATAGTCTAATTTTACACCTAAGGAGCTAGAAACAAACAGACAAAGCCCAAAGCCAGTAGAGGGAAGGAAATAATAAAAAATAGAGTAGAAATAAATGAAATAGAGACTTAAAAACAATAGAACAGATCAACGAACCCAGAAGATGGTTCTTTGAAAAGATTAAACTGATAAACATTTAGCAGGATTCATTTAAAAATTTGGGGGGGGGGGGGGGACTCAAATAAAATCAGAAATGAAAGAGGAGAAATAAGAACTGACACCACAGAAATACAAAGGATTGTAATAAATTATTTAAAAATTGTATGTCAACAAATTGGAAAACCTAAAAGAAATGGATAAACTCCTAGAAATACATAACCTTCCAAAACTGAATCAAGAAGAAATGGAAAATTTGAAAGCAATGCAGTTGAATCAGTACTCAAAAATTCCCAGCAAATAAAGATCCAGAACCAAATTACTTCACAAGTAAATTCTATTAAACATTTGAAGAAGAGTTAATACCTATTCTTCTTAAACTATTCCAAAAAATTGAAGAGGAAGGAGCTTCCAAATTCATTCTATGAAGTCAGCATTACCTTGATAGCAAAATCAGATAAATACACTACAAAAAAAAAAAAAAAAGAAAGAAAGAAAACTACAGGCCAATATTTCCGATGAACCTAAATGCAAAAATCCTCATAAAATATTGGCTAACCAAATTGAAAAATACATTTAAAAAGTCATTCACCATGATCAAGTGGGATTTTTTTCCAAGGATGCAAGCATGATTTAATAGTTATAAATCAATGTGATACACACATAAAAACCATATGATCATTTCAATAGACACAGAAAAAGCATTTGACAAAATACAACATACATGATAACACTTCAGCATAATAAAGGCCATATATGAAAAACCCACAGCTAAAATCATACTCAATGGTGAAAAACAGAGCTTTTCCTCTAAGGTCTAAGGAACAAGACAAGGACAATCATGTTCACCATTCTTATTCAACATAGTACTGGAAGTTTTAGCCACAGTAATCAGACATGAAAAAGTGGGGAAAAAGGCATCCAAATTGGCAAGAAAGAAGTAAAGCTGTAACTATTTGCAGGTAACATGATAGTACATACAGAAAACCCTAAAGACTCCACAAAATAACTGCTAGAATTCATCAATGAATTCAGTAATGTTGCAGGATACAAAATTAATATACAGAAATCTGTTGCATTTCTATACACTAATAATAAAGTAGAAGGAAATTAAAACAATCCCATTTACAATTGCACCTAAAATAACAAAATATGTAGGAATAAACTTAAGGAAGTGAAAGACCTGTACTCTGAAAGCTATAAAACACTGATGAGAGAAACTGAAGATGACACAAACAAATGGAAAGATATTCCATGGTCACAGACTGGGATAACAAATATTGTTAAAATGTCCATACTAGTGAAAGCAATCCATAGATTTAATGCAATCCCTATCAAAATACCAGCAGCATTTTCGCAGAACTAAAACAAGTAATACTCAAATTTGTATGGAACCACAAAAGATCCTGAATAAGCAAAGCAATCTTGAAAAAGAAGAACTAGAAATATCACAATGACAGATTTCAAGATATACTACAAACCTTAATAACCAGAACGGTATGTTGCTGGCACAAAAATAGACATCTAGATCAATGGAACAGAATATTGAGCCCAGAAGTAAACCCAAACTTTTACGGTCAATTAATCTAAGACAAAGAAGGCAAAAATATTAAATGGTAAAAAGGCAGTTTCTTCAACAAATAAAGTTGGGAAAACTGGACAGCTACATGCAAAAGATTGAAATTGGAACCACTTTCTTATACCACACACGAAAATAAACTCTAAATGGATTAAATACCTATATATGAGACCTGAAACCATAAAATTTCTAGAAGAAACCATAGGCAGTAATCTCTTTGACTTCAGCTGTAGAAACATTTTTCTAGATATGTCTCCTGACAAGGGAAACAAAAGCAAAAATAAACAAATAGGACTACACCAAAATAAAAAGCTTCTGCACAGCAAAGGAAATGATAAACAAAACCAGAAGACAACCTACTGAATAGAAGACATTGCAAATGATATATATGTTGAGGGGTTAATATCCAAAATACATAAAGAACTTATACAACTCAACACCCCAAAACCAAACAGTCTGATTTAAAAATGGGCAGAGAATCTGATTAGACATTTTTCCAAAGAAGACATACAGGTAGCCAACAGACACATAAAAAGATACTCAACATCACTCACATTGGGGAAATGTAAATCACGACCACAATACACCTATCAGAATGGCTAGAATAAGAAAAAGACAAGAAATATCAAGTGTTGATGACGATGTGGAGAAAAAGGAGCCCTTGTGCACTGTCGGTGGGGATGCACACTGGTATAGCCACTGTGGAGGTTTCTCAAAAACTTAAAAATAGAATTACTATATTATTCAGTAACTCCACTACTAGGTATTTACCCCAAAAAACAAATACACTAATTTGAAGTGATACGTGCACCCCTGTGTTTATTGCAGCACTGCTTTCAATTGCTAAGATATAGAAGCAACTCAAGTGCCCATCAATAGATGATGGATAAAAAAAAGATGTGGTATAGGGGTGCCTGGGTGGCACAGTGGTTAAGTGGCCAACTCTTAATTTCAGCTCAGGTCATGATCTCCTGGTTCGTGAGTTCAGGCCCCATGTCGGGCTCTGTGCTCACTATGCACAGCCTGTTTCAGATCTTTGTCTCCCTCTTTCTAGTCCTGTCCCACTCATGCGGTCTGTCTCAAAAACAAATAAATGTTAAAAAAAAAAATTAAAGATGTGGTTTATATACACAATGGAATATTACTCAGCCATAAAAAAAGAAATCTTGCCACTTGCAGCAACATGGGTAGACATAGAGTATAATGCTAAGTGAGATAAGTCAGTCAGAGAAAGGCAAATACCATATGATTTCACTCATGTAGAATTTAAGAAACAAAAAAAGAGACAACAAAAAAACAGACTCTTAAATGTAAGGAACAAATTGGTGGTTGCCAGAGAGAAGGTGGGAGAGGTAATGGGTGAAATAGGTAAAGGGAATTAAGAATACTTATGATGAGCACTACATAATACATAGAATTTTGAATCCTTATATTGAACACCTGAAACTAATATAACACTGTATGTTAGTTATACTTAAGTATATATATAACATAAATTAAATTGTTAAAATCAAAGAATAAAGAAAGAATCAAGGACACCTGTCATTACCAAAAGATAATTCCTTAATAACCAAACTCAAAGGCATGGATTTTGCATTCTAGCTGAGAAAGAATTCCAAATAACTTTTCTCAAGAAACTCAAAAACGAGAAAACTCAGAAAGACAAAATCATGAAAAAAAATACAGTATCAAAAGGAGATATTTACCAATGAGATAGAAGAAAAAAAAAAAGAATCAAGCAGAAATTCTGAAGCTAAAGGACGTGATGAATAAAATGAAAAACACAATACAAAACACCAACAGTAGAGCAAATGGAAGATAGAATAAGTGAGTTAGAGGATAAGGATTTTGAAATAACCCAGTTAGAGGACAAGAAGAGTGGGAAAAGAATGAAGAAATCCTCTGTGATCTATGGGACACCATTAAAGAACAAACATTAGAATAAATGGGGCCCAGATGGAGATGAGAGGGAGAAGGGGACACACAGTTCATCTAAAGAAGTAACAGCTGAGAAGTTCACAAACCTGGGGAGAAAAATCAGACATCCAGGGGACAGAGGAATGACACATTCCAAGTGTTGAAAGAAAAAAAAATACCCTCTCTCGCATAGTTATCGTCCAGACATAAAGGAGAAATAAAGACATTCCTAGGCAAACAAAAGTTGAGGGAGCTCACCACCACTAGACTTGCCTTACAGAAATGCTGAAAGGAGTCCTTCAGGCTGAGTAAGAAAATGTTAACCAAGGTCATAAAAACATACAAAAGTATCCAATACACTGGTGAAGGTAAATATACAGTCAAAGTTAGAATACTTTTTAGTATAGTATAGTACACAGTATAGTATAGTATAGTATAAAGGTCAAAGGAAAAGAATATTAAAAATAATTATAGTTACTATAATTATAACTAACACACAGGATAAGAAGAGGTAAATAACGACATCAAAAAAGTCAAATGGAGTAAAAAGGTGATAACTTTGTAGATGATAAAAGTTGTTATCAGCTTTAAATGGGCTGTTCTTATGTAAGACTCACAGTAACCACAAAGCACAATTTTAGAGTAGAGGCACAAAAGATAAAGGTAAAACAGAGCATACCACCATGGAAAATTCACCATTTACAAAGGTACACAGAAACAGTGGGGGAATACAAAATATCCAGAAAATAATTAACAAGGTGGCATTAGTAAGGCCTTATGTCAATAACTTTAAATGTAAATGGATTAAATTTACCTAATGCATAGAGTGACTGGATATATTTAAAAAATAGACTCAACTAGGGGCACCTGGGTGGCTCAGTCAGTTAAGCGTCTGACTTCAGCTCAGCTCATGATCTCACAGTTCGTGGGTTTGAGCCCTGCATCGGGCTCTGCACTGACGGCTCAGAGCGTGGAGCCTGCTTTGGAATCTGCGTCTCCCTCTCTGTCTGCCCCTCCCCTGCTTGCACTCTCTCTCTCTCTGTCTCTGGAAAATAAATGTTAAAAAAAATTAAAACAGACTCAACTAAATGCTTCCTATTAGAGACTCACTTCAGCTCATATAAACTCAGAGCGAAGGCATAAAGATAGTTCATTCAAGTGGAAATCGAAAGAAAGCAGAGGTAGCTATATACTTACATCAGAAAAAACAGACTATAAGCCAAAAATGTAAAAAAAAAAAAAAAAAAAAAAAAAAAAGAGGAACATAAAAGGTCAATATATAATGATAAAAGAGTCAATTAAGAAGATGTAACAATTGTAAATATTTACATATTCAACATTGCAGCACAAGAATATATTAAGCAAATACTAACACATCTGAAGGGAAAAACAGACGATACATTAATAGAATACTTCAATACCCGCTTTCAACAGATAAATCATCTTGATAGGAAATCAACAAGGAAATGTTGGACTTGAACCATACATTAGACAAATGGACCTAATTGACATTTATAGAACATTCTATCCAACAGAAGTAAAATAGGCATTCGTCTCAAGCACATACAGAACATTCTCCAGAGTAGATCATATGATGGGCTACAAAACAAGTCTTAGCAAATTTAAAGACTGAAATCATACCAAGTGTCTTTTTCTGACTTCAATGGTATGAAACTAGAACTCAATGACAAGAAAGCTGGAAAACCTACAGGTATATGGAAATTAAACTGCATAGTGTTGAACAACCAGCAGGTCAATGGAAAAATCAAAGAAAAATACAAAACATCTCAAAACAATCAAAAAGAGAAACAACATACCAAACCTAGGGGATGCTACAAAAGTAGTTCTGTGAAAGAAGTTTATAGCAATAAATGCATATATTAAGAAAATAGAAAGATCTCAAACAACCTAACTTTATACCACAAGAAAGGAGAAAAAGAAAAACTAAGCCCAAAGTAAGCAGAAGGAAGGAAATACCTAAGATCAGAGCAAAAATAAATGCCCAAGAGACCAGGAAAACACAGTATCAACAAAACTAAGTTTTTTCAAAAAGATAAAATTGACAGACCTTTCTTTACCTACTGAGAAAAAAAGGTCAAAAAAATCAGAAAAGAGGAAACATTACACCTGATACTACAAAAATATGAAAGATTATAAGCAATTACTATGAACAATTAAATGTCAACAGTGAAATAAATTCTTAAAAAAGACAATTTACCAAGATTAAATAATGATTAAAAAATCTGAACAGACCGATAGCCAATAAGGAGATTAAAACAGTAATCAAAAACCTCCCGATAAAGAAAACCTGAAGACTGGATGGCTTCACTGACAAATTCTACCAAACATTTAAAGAAAAATTAAAACAGCAATCACCGTCAAACTCTTTTCAAAACATAGAAAAGAAGGGAATACTTCAAACTCATTTTATGGGGCCAGCATGACCCTGATATCAAAGCCAGATAAGGACACTACAAAAAAGAAAACTATAGACTAATATCCCTGATAAATGTAGATACAAAAGTTCTCAACCATATAAGCAATCTATTCAACAACACATTTAAAGAGTTACAGGGGGGGCGCCTGGGTGGCTCAGTTGGTTAAGCGGCCGACTTCGGCTCAGGTCATGATCTGGCGGTCCATGAGTTTGAGCCCCGCGTCGGGCTCTGTGCTGACAGCTCAGAGCCTGGAGCCTGTTTCAGATTCTGTGTCTCCCTCTCTCTGACCCTCCCCTGTTCATGCTCTGTCTCTCCCTGTCTCAAAAATAAAACGTTAAAAAAAATTAAAAAAAAAAAAAAAGTTACAGGGGCACCTGGGTGGCTTAGTCAATTAAGTGTCTGTCTCTCGACTTCCACTCAGGTCATGATCTCACAGTTTGTGGGTTCAAGCCCTGCAATCAGTTTTGCACTGCCAATGCAGACAGACCCTGCTGGGAATTCTCTCTCCTCTCTCTGCCCATCTCCAGTCACACTCGCTGTCTCTTAAAAAATAAATAAAAATAAATAAATAAAAAGATCATACACCATGACCAAGTGGGATTTATCCCTGGTGTGCAAAGATGGTTCAACACATGCAAAGCAATAAATATGTTACACTACATTGATAGAAAGATAAAAATCTTATGATCACCTGAAAATATGTAGAAAAAGCATTTGAGGGGTGCCTGGGTGGCTCAGTCGGTTGAGCGTCCAACTTCAGCTTGGGTCATGATCTCACAGTTTGTGAGTTTGAGCCCCGTGTCGGGCTCTGTGCTGACAGCTCAGAGGCCAGGGCCTGTTTCAGATTCTGTGTCTCCCTCTCTCTCTGACCCTCCTCCCTTCATGCTCTGTCTCTCTCTGTCTCAAAAATAAATAAATGTTAAAAAAAAAAAAAAAAGAAAAAAAAAAAGAAAAAGCATTTGACAAAACACAATGTCCTTTAATGATAAAAGTGATCAACAAACTGGGCGTAGAAGCAACATACTTCAACGTAATAAAGGTCATATATGACAAGCCCACAACTAACATCATATTCAACAGTGAAAGACTGAAAGCTTTTTTTCTAAGATCAGGAAGATGACAAAGGGTACCAACTCTAAGATCAGGAAGATGACAAACAGTACCAACTCAACACTTTCACTCAACACAGTACTGGAAGTCAGCTAAAGCTACAACTTCCCAAATTAGAAAGGAAATAGTAATATTGTTGTTATTTACAGATGACTTAATCTTATGTATAGAAAACTCTAAAGACTCAACAACAACAACAAAAACATTAGAAATAATCAGCTAGGGGGCACCTGGATGGCTTAATCAGTTAGCATCCGACTCTTGGTTTCAACTCAGGTCATGAGATCATGCTGTCAGCACAGAGCCTGCTTGGGATTCTCTCTCTCTGCCCCTCCACTGCTTACTCTCTCTCTCTCTTCCTCTCTTTCTCACTCTCAAAATAAACAAAATTTAAAAAAAAGATAACAAGCAAGTTCAGTAAGTTCACAAGATGTGAAATTAACATCTAAAAGTCAGTTGCAATTCTGTAAGCTATTACTTTTTCAGATGTTTTGTTATTAAAGAAAACTATCCCATTCTAATAACATCAAAACAATAAAATACTCAGGAATAAATTTTTTTAATGTTTATTTATTTTTGAAAGAGAGACAGAGTACAAGAGGGGGATGGGGCAGAAAGAGAGGGAGACACAGAATCCGAAACGGGCTCCAGGCTCTGAATTGTCAGCACAGAGCCCGACGCAGGACTCGAACTCACGAACTGTGAGATCATGACCTGAGCCGAGGTCAGACACTCAACAGACTGAGCCACCCAGGCGCCCCAGAAATAAATTTAATCAAGGAAGTGAAAGATTTGTACAATGAATATTATGAAATTTTGATGAAAAAAATTGAAGAATACAAAAACAAATAGAAAAAAATTCCACGTTCATGGATCAGAAAAATAAATACTGTTAAAATGTCCATACTCTTTCAAGCCTTCTATACAGTCAATGAAATCCCTATCAAAATTCCAATAAGCATTTTTATAAAAACAGAAAAATAATCCTCAAACTTTTATGAAACCACAGAAGACCCTGAATAGCCAAACCAATCATGAGAAAGAAAAAGCTAGAAGCATCACACTTCCAGATTTCAAATTACATTACAAAGCTACAGTAATCAAAACAGTATGGTTCTAATAAAAAATAGACACATAGACAAATGTAACAGAATCAAGAACCCAGAAAAAAAACCCTGCATTTACAGTCAAAATATTTGACAAGGATATCAAGAAACTTAATGGGGAAAGGATAGTCTCTTCAACAAATGGTGTTGGGGAAACTTGATAACCAAATGCAGGAAAATGAAATTCAACCCCTTTCTTATACCACTCACAAAAATTAATTGAAAATGGATTAAAGACATAAACATAAGACCGGATACTACCAAATTCCTAAAAGAAAACACAGAAAAAAATCTTGACATTGGACTTGGCAGTGGTATTTCTTAGATGTGACATTAGAAGCACAAGCAACAAAAGCAAAAAACAATGGGTACTGTATCAAACTAAAAATCTTCTGCAGAGCAAAAGAAAAAGCAAGCAAGCAAACAAACAAAAGGCAACATGCCAAAAGGGAGAACATTTTGTGAAACATCTCAGATCAGGGGTCACTATATAAAATATATTAAAATTTCATACAACTCAGGGGGTGCCTGGATGTCTCAGTCCAACTCTTGATATTGGCTGAGGTCATGATCTCACGGTTCATGGGTTCAAGCCCTGCGTTGGGTTCCCCACAGTCTGCTTGAGATTCTTTCTCTCTGTCTCTCCCAAAATAAATACACCTAAAAAATTTTTCATACAAATAGCAAAAAAAAAAAAAAAAGTCTAACAACTGGGGACAAGAAACAGATATTTTTTTCCAAAAAAGACATCCAAACGACCAACAGTTGCATGAAAAGGTGCTAACATTACTAATCATCAGAGAAATGCAAATCAACATCATAATAAGATATCACCTCATACCTGTTAGAATGACTATCATCAAAAAGACAAGAGATGACAAGTATTGATTGGCAAGTTTGTGGAAGGAAGGAAGCCCTTATATACTATTTATAGGAATGCAAATTGGTTCAGCCACTATGGAAAACAGTATAGAGTTTCCTCAAAAAAATTAAAAATACAACTGCCATATGATCCAGCAATTCTACTTTTGGGTATATATCCAAAGGAAATGAAAACAGGATATTAAAGAGCTATGTGCACTCCCATGTTTATCGTAGCATTATTCACAATAGCCAAGATATGGAAACAACCTAGTGGCTATCAATGGATGAATGAATAAGGGAGATGTCATACACACACACACACACACACACACACACACACACACACACAGGAATATTATTCATCCATGAAAACGAAGGAATTCCTATCATTTGTGACAACATGGATGGAGCTTGAGGGCATTATACCAGGGGAAATAAGTCAGAGAAAAACAAATACTGTATGATATCAATTATATATGGAATCTAAAAAAAGCCAAATTCATAGAAGCAGAGAGTAGAATGTATTACCAGTTAAGAGATGATGTCCTAGAAATCTAATGCACATATTGTGATTATAGTTAACAGTACTGTATTATATACTTGAAAACTGCTAAGAGAGTAGCTATTAAATGTTCTTGCCACACACCAAAAAATGATAATTATATGGCATGTTAGATAGAGGTGTTAGCTAACAGTCCAGTGGTAAATCATGTTGCGATATATAAATGTGTCACATCAACATACTACATATCTTAAACTTATACAGAGTTATATATCAATTATATCTCAATAACTTTTAAAAATCATTCACTACCTTAAATATATGCAATTTTTATCAAGTATACTTCAATAAAGCTGGAAAAAACGGTAAAATTTTTAAAAATATTTTAATATATGGCAACATCACCAGAATGATGTCACAGAGAAACATCTAACATGCTTAGATTACACGGTCACCCAGCAAATATTATGTATCAATTATATAACCAGGCACTTTGTAAGGTACAGCGTATTTGGGTGTCTCAGTTGGCTTTTTTTTTTTTTTCAAAATCACTCTTATGTTGTACATTATGTAACTGCCATCATTCTGTGTATGTTGTACATAATTGTTTTATGGGATGTTAAAATTAAACTGAATCTCAAGAGTAATCTATTATTACCATCCAGAAATTCCTAAAATTCCCCCACATTACATAATTGCTAACAGTAAGAGCATGGCAGAGCTCCTTGTTTGTTTTTAATTTTAATGCACTAAAATTTTTTGCAATATGCTTTCTAAAGTAGACTGGAGAGAAAAATAAAATTTTACAAGTTTTCTTTAGAACATAATCCTACAGAAAAGCAAACCCATTTGCCATGGTACTCCCCCAAATGATACCTATTTCCTGTAATTTCACCAAAGGACCAAGCCAGATGAAAGACACAAAAAGAATGAGCAGCAAGCAGTGAATGAAGAGGAGTTGCAGAATTCTTAATTTTGATGGTGAGTATGGCCTTCACATGATGATAGTAAAAGACCGGTTGATCATACTGAGAATTGGCAAGAAATCACACCATATTTTTATACAAGTTCTGATGAAAGTGAAAAAAAATCCAAGTGAAAATTAATTCAATTCTAATGCACAGATAGCAGCAGTAGCCATCTGTTCCTTACCTACCAAATTTTACTCACCCATCTGATGGCAGTGCTGCACTTTTCCTTGCAGAAACACTTCCTAGCTATTCTCTGTTGTTTAGATGGGGTTAACTCCACCTCCAGAGCCAGCGTTGGACATGTGACAAAGAGCTACCCATCAGTCACCTATTCTTGGCCTTCACTGTTGGTTCAGAAATGTACACATTCTTAAAATTTTTGCTGGAGTAAAAGCAGAAGAGAGGACTTCTTTTCCGCTCCATCTTGAAACTGGGAGGCCACCAGGTAGAAGTAGGCCACCTGAGAGTAAAAGCAGAACAAGCGAAGGCAGAACTGAGAGATGGAGTAGGAGAGTGGTCCAGATGAAATCAAGTACGTGGATCCAGCTGAGACTGAAGCGAAGCCTCTCCCTGGACTTTTTGGCTACAGAACCCAAAAGGTTTTGCCTTTTTAAAGCCAGGTTTCTGTCACTTGCAACCATAAATGTCTTCACTGATTTAACTTGCATTCTTCACCCCCGTAAGTCTGTGCATTGCTCCCATTCTCTGTCCCATTGGCTCTAAACCCAGCCTATTCTGGAGGTGCTTGGGTGGCTCAGTCAGTTAAGCATTCGACTCTCGATTTCAGCTCAGGTCATGATCTCATGGCTGGTGAGTTTGAGCTCCATGCCTGGCTGTGTGCTGGTGGCCTAGAGACTCCACAAAATAAACAAACACTTGAACCTAGCCTATTCTGTCCTAAACTCAAATTAGGACTAAGATAATGGTATACTCCTACAGCACACAGCTTCCTTCAAAATAAGATCATATCTTTATTTGTTTAATGTTTTATTTATTTTTGAGAAAGAGAGAAACAGAGTGGGGGAGGGGCAGAGAGAGAAAGAGACACAGAATTTGAAGCAGGCTCCAGGCTCTGAGTCGTCAGCACAGAGCTGGACACAGGGCTTGAACTTGTGAACCACGAGATCATGACCTGAGCCTTAGTCAGATGCTTAACCGACTGAGCCACCCAGGTGCCCCTTAATTTTTTTTAATTATTTTTTTATGTTTTGAGAGAGAGTTATACCCTTTTCAAAAGGGTAAGTTGTGTATCTGCAGGAAGAAGAGCTTCTAATTCTCACAAATCCTCTGCTTGATGCCCTTTGATTAAAAATCTTGTTTATTCACCTGAAATATATATTTCTATAAATCAGAGTGCATGCCACTCTGATGAAACTTGCAACTCAGAATCTCCATGGACATATCACTCCTGCCCCAGGAAAGTAGTTCAAAGGCCCAACCAGTCACCATCACCAGGAGTGCCTTAGAGAGCATGTAACTTAGTGATTGTTCCATAGACTCTAGGTTCAAATCCTAGTTCACCACTTGCTAGCTGAGAGACCCTGAACAAGTCACTTAACTTCTTTGCTAAGTTTCCTCATCTGTAAAATAAGGACCTTATTCCATGCAATTGTAACAATTATATAAGATAACGGATGTAAAGGGCTTAGACCGCTGCAAAGTAACACTGTAGACCTACCAAAAAAAAAAAAAAAAAAAAGGTCAACCATTATGGTTTTGATCATTTGAGGGATCACCAGGTTGCCTGAACAGAGGTCTGACTGTGGACTGAAACACATGAACACACTCTCCCCGCCCTGTACCCTGCCTCATCACAAAGAACACTTTATCAGCCTGGGGCAGAACTGGGTGAATGATTAAAAAGTGTCACCTTCTGGTAAAGAGATAAAAACAGTGTGGTGCTTGGCTTTCGATAGGGAATAAAGGCAAAGTGAAGCCCTTTACTATGACTGCAAGCGAGAATTAGGGATAATCTAGTCCAGAGAGATAGGACATCTGTCATTTTGGCAGATCCCAAAATGAGATACAGTATTCCTTTTAGTATGTCTGCCTACCTTTCTCTAACACCAGCTCATTCCGTGCATATGTATACAGTGCAGAACATAGACACTTTTCCACAACATCAGTGGGTTTTAAGCTCCCTGGTGTGAAAACTTTGTTCCCTGAAGTATCTATAACTACAAGACCAAGTGGCACATGGTAAGCTCTCAATGAGCATTTGTTTAATGAGTGGATATGATCATTTCCCTCTTACGCAGCTGTTTAAAACATGGGTGAAAAATTTCAGACCCTGGGCCAATCAGATTCCCACTTGCAGGAATTAGTATTCAGGTTTTGGAGAGAATAGATTCAGGAACAGTCAGCCCTGGCTTTGTAACGGGATATAAAATCTGAGGCTAAGGGCACCCTTGAATGATGGGGGAGGTGGCATGGGCAAACAGGGCAGGGGCAACTGGCCGAGGGGGGGAGGGGGGTAGAAATGAAGTAAATATGCATAAAAAAAGTACACAGACAAAAGAACCTTGCAACCCTGGAGAGAGAGATATAGAGCTGGAAAGAGTAGCTACCTTAGGTCTGCATTTCCAATTCCTGATTCCTGTATTTCCAGTTTCTGATTCTTCACAAAACTCAGCTTTATTCCCCTCCCTAGGACTTTAGGGCATATTCCTGTGTCCTCCTTTTGAATCTCCCCCCCCCCCCCCTTATCTAGTGTACATCCATGTGAACTGGTTTCAGTTTGTACAATCAGATAACCTCTAAAACACTAGGAATTTGCCAAGGTGAGCAAAGAAAGATGAAAATGTTTGGATCTGATTCGAAGCTAGGAACATTTAGTAACTCTCAACTGAAATATTATAATGGCTTTGGAGCCCACACCTAATTTACATAATGAGGTAAATGTTTACTTAGACTCATCCCCTAAGAGTCATCTCTGCCTTTCTAAAGAATTCAGAAGGCTGTTACAGATTCAAAGAGCTTTTCCTCCCTAGTGCCTAATCTATCTGTTGTACTAAAAGTGAATTTGCCAAAAAATGTTTCTGACAAAAGTGAAATGCAATATTTAGAACTTCCCATTAATTTAAATAATTTAAGAGTTTTTATTCAGGAGGCTGGATAACTGTTTTCAGAATATGTAATTTGATTCTCTTAGGAGAACAGTTACCCTCAGGGTTTTTTCACCATAATCTGTAGAATTCTGAAAGAATTTTGTTTTCCTCCCTTTTCAGTTGTGAGACAATAAGCTGATTGACTCTGTGGATAGGACGTGGAATACCTTGGAAATTCTGATCTTCTACCCAACACTTGCCCCATCCACAACGCTCTCCATTTTGCCTCATGGCAACTGCATCCTTCCAATTTGCTCTGGCTAAAAACCCAAGGCATCTTTAACTCCACTCTTTTCCTTCCACTCTGTTATGGGTTGCATTGTCCCAAAATGACTCTGTTATGGGCTGCATTGTTCCAAAAGATTGTCCCCAAAGATATTGAAGTCCTATCCCCAATACCTCAACATGTGAGATTATTTGGAAATAAGGTTGTTGGAGATGTAATTCATTAAGAGGATGTCGTGTCTCAATAGGGAGGGCCCTTAACCCAAGATGACTTGTGCCCGTAGAGATGGAAAGGAAACACAAGCACAGATGAAGAGCACCACATAATAGAGGGCCACAGCTGCCGGCCAAGGAGTGCCAAGGACAGCTGTCACACAACCAGAAATCAAGAAGAGACAAGGAAGGATTGTCCCCTATGCCTTTCAGAGGGAGTATGACCCTGTCAACACTTTGATTTCAGACTTCAAGCCTCTAGAACTGGGAGACAAATTTTTGTCATTTTACACCACCCAGTTTGTAGTATTTACCTTTTTATGGCAACTCTAACTAATGTAAACCTACATCCAGTTGGCAAGCAAATATCCTCGGCCCTACCTTTAGCATCCACCCAGGATAAGGCTATTTCTCACCACATCTAAACTGGTCTCCCAGTGAAAGTCTATTCTCAACATGGAAGCCAGGGTGATGCTTTTAACACCTACATCAAAAGATGTTACTTTCTGCTCTGCCTGCAGTGCCTCTTTGAGTAAAGTCCAGAGTCCCCGAAATATTCTAGGTCTTCTTATGCCAACACTCTGTCCAGTGAGTTCTCCCTCTACCTAGGATCAGTCTCCCTTCCCCCGACCTTTCCACTCGCTCTCATTTAGCCACACTGATCTCCCTGCTGTTCCTTGAATAGGTCATGCAGCCTCCACCTCAGAGTCTTTGTACTGGCTGTCCAGTCTCCCCTCTGCCTAGAGCACTCCTACTCCTGCCTTATAGGTCCTTCAAATCTCTGCTCAAATGTCATCTTCTAGAACGGTCCACTTTGACCAGTCCATTTAAAATTACTCTCTGGGGGCACCCGGGTGGCTCAATTGGTTGAGCATCTGACTCTTGATTTCAGCTCAGGTCATGATCCCAGGATCCCGGGTTCAAACCCCATGTCAGGCTCTGCACTGGGTGTGGAACTGATTCTCTCTCTCTCTCTGCCCCTCTCCCCTGCTCACACCCTCTCTCTAAAATTAAAAAAAAAAAAAAAAAAAAAAAATTCCAACATCACCCATATTCTCAACCACCCTTGCCCATGTAGCCTTTTTCATAGCACTTAACTTTTAGTAAATCATAGAACTTATGTGCTAAATGTTTACTGTTCATCTTCAATCTCCACCTCCTCAGAATTTAAGAGCAGTACGAGTGTTTGTCTTTTTTATTCTCAAGTGTACCCCAAACATCAATCTAGTAGGCTCTTGATAAATACCTGCTGCAGAGAGGACCACCAAAAGGAGACCTCAGCTACAGCACGGCTCAGCCCTGCACTGGGCAAATCAGTGGTGTGCTGGCACTTCCCCTCTCCAGCCTGCCCCTCTTCCCAGCTCCCTGTTTGGGGATATCACATTGGTAGCTTGGAATCAGCCATGGTGGAAATATTCATACCACAAAAATTGACAAGCCCTACTAATCAGGCCTTTGTTTTTCCTTCTTCCTTCAGAAGAATTGTTAAACATGTGCCAGCACATCACCACTGCTAACACTGTGAAAACTGTTACAAGGACAATGGAGTTTTGGCTGTGAGACCAACTGATAAATCAGAATTTATCTCATTTGGCTTGCTTTACTCATCAGAAGCTAAATACTATTGAAAGTAAATTCCATGCCCTCGCCAGGATTGACGTGACCATGTTTATCTATTGTGAGCCTTACCAAAAAGAGCAGTGGATTAAATAGTGTCATGATCAAACAATGTATTATGGCCACTACTACTGAATCTATATTGAGGACACAAATAAATGTGGATAGATCACCCATTGAAATAATGTCTCAGTTTCACTCTGTTGCTGAATTTAATAGCACAATTATTAACTTGGTGTTAAACTTCAGTTTAATTGAAGAAATGCTTGACAAGGCCCAAGCATTGTAATAAAAAATGATGACACTAAAGTAAATAAGATAGGACCTTAGTTCTCAAGGTGTCCAAAGTCTAGCGGGAGAAAATGGCACCAATATTATATGGCAGGAACTAAAGAAGATATATATATATATATCTGAGCATTCAAGAGACAGAGACCTACAAATAATCAAGATGATTTTTGCCATCATTTAATTTTTTTTGCTATTTTTTTTGAGTATCAACACAATATAGCAAAACACAAGCCTGATGATGACAGTTTAGATACAATGCAAACGGTCATTGGGCCCTGCCTTCTACCTACCCTGAAAGGGGTCAGGCTAGTGTTCATACGTTCTGAGTGGTGATGGAGAAATAGAGGGGAAGGTAAAGTAGGACAAGGTCAGGGGTAGATGGCCACACCATCTCAGGTGACAAGGCAGAGGCTGTTGGATCTGCAGGACTCCGGCTCCATGTTTCAGAATCAGTCCAAAGGAAGCAAAACATCAACTAACCAGGAGATTCCTGGAAATCCCAGCCACGCACAGGACCCAGAATTAAGGGGATCATGTATTCAGCTGTTGGGATCATCCTGGTTCACCCCCATTATCCTAATATTGGTCAAGTTTAACATTTGTCCTGGGTAAAAGTAGACCAGTTCAGAGGCTAAATAATTGTCCTGATACTAAGAGCAGACATATGCCATCAGATGGCACCAAAGGAAACAGTACCTTGGGATTCCAAACCAGGTAGCCCAGTCATCTCTTTAACTTTGCAGTAATAGGAAGCTATATTTTATTCCAGTCCAAAACCCCACCTATTCTGGAATTTGGAACATATCATGGGTGCCTTTTTGTAATTTGTGTTTTCCTTCCTCCACTCTTTCATCCTTCACCTGATAACACCTCTCCTCTCTGTTAGAAATATATTCACACACCCTCACTGTGACCCAGCCCCAGAAGTGGCACGTGACAAAGGACCGGCCTGGCCGGCATTCTCAACTCCAGATCTTTTCCCCATAAGCCTAAAAGCAGTGGGCCATTTTTCTGGCCTTGTCTAAAGATCCTGCCTGAGAATAAAGCCAATAATTATATGTGAGGCATGGGGCGCCTGGGTGGCTCAGTCGGTTAAGCGGCCGACTTTGGCTCAGGTCATGATCTTGCGGTCCGTGAGTTCGAGCCCTGCGTCGGGCTCTGTGCTGACAGCTCAGAGCCTGGAGCCTGTTTCAGATTCTGTGTCTCTCTCTCTCTGACCCTCCCCTATTCATTCTCTGTCTCTGTCTCAAAAATAAATAAACATTAAAAAAAATTAAAAAAAAAAAAGAATATGTGAGGCACGATGCAAAGGAGTGGAAGCAGTTACAGAAGTAAGCTGGAACCAGCTGATAATAGAGCTTTTAAGTCAGGTTTTCAAAAAAACTGAACCTTATTTATGGTTCCATATCTTCTGAAGAACCTCACTCTGAAAGAGATACTACATAGTTCTCAAAACTGTCCCTCTCCAGGGGTACCTGGGTGGCTCAGTTGGTTAACCACCCAACTCTTGGTTTCAGCTCAAATCATGATCTCACAGTTCGGAAGTTTGAGCTCCATATCAGGCTCCACACTGACAGCACAGAGCCTGCTTGGGATTCATTCTCTCTCTCAAAATAAATAAGCTTTAAAAAGAAAAAAATAACCTGTCCCCCTCCTAACCCATTTCCATGGCTACTGCCTCTCATTTCAGGCCACCATGATCTCTCACGCAGACAACCACAAATCTAAATGGGTTACCCATCTCTGTAATAGGCCAACTTATAAGATATCAGAAAGCTTATTGTATGTAAGTTCAGCTTAAACTCACCTTTCATGAATAGTTGAGATAAAAGGCTTATGTAGTTCCCTATTAAAGTTATCAGTAATTAGTAACCACCCTATCTCACTTCTGTGACCTCCCCTGCTTACTAAATAGATAACTTAGGATGCAAAACGCTCCCCCACCCTCTCTACCAAGATCTGGCCTAGGCAAGACCAACGTGTAAAAAGCCATGTACTCACTGCCCTACAGCATCTCAGGTGTCTAACTATGATTGGTCATTTTAAATCCTGTTAGGACAAAGACCTTTAAAATTTATAGGTTCCCGCCAAAACTAATGTCTGTGTATCACACTATATTTGGCTACCATGAAATGCTGTAGATTGTAATTGGTTAACCAAATAATGATGTGTTCGGACTTGCTAAAATCCATATAAGCCCATTGCTGCCTTTGTTAGGGACCATTCTCTGCACTTTTCTCCTTAAGATCAGGAGATCAGGTTTGGCCCAGCCGTGAATCTTGCCTCGCTTCTATTTGGCGTCTGGTGGGTTTTTTCGATATCACCCTGTTTCAATCTCCAGGGTCCACCCCCTTCCCTTACCCCTACATGTCCTCCCACACTCCTCAGAGTTAGCAAAGCAACTGATTCAAAATCCAAATGTTATCGCATTACTTTCCATAGTGGTTCTGCATTGCCTACAGGGTCAAATGGAGGTCAAGACCTACAAAGACTCACAGAGCAGACTCCTGCCTACCTGCTCAAACATACCAGCCTCCTCCATAACCACCCTCCATTTGTTCTCTAAACCCCAGCTCTACACAACATTCTACTCTGAAGCCTTCTGTGCTTCAATGCCCTGCACAACTACTCCAGCTGCATTTCCTGTCTCAGTCTTAGAACTACCTCTTCTACGAAGCCCTGCAACTTCCAAGACACCCTAAGATGGAACTTAGCATGTCTGTCCACCTGTCACACTTTATTGCCTTATTGGTCAAGGTGTCTTCCTCTAGCATTAGATCTAAGCCTTTTGAAGAGTTGCTGCTCCCTGAGACTACTTTTCCCTCTTGACCTTCAGCCCATTTCACCGCTAATCTTCCATCCTCCCCCCACCCCCCAGGAGTTTCTCTTTCTTCACTCTGGTCTCCTCAGCCCTCCTTCAGGAAAATCTTTGGGTCTAATATTTAGCAAGCCTAGGTGGTAATGAAAGCAAAAGAATGCATCTTGAATTTGTGAGCGAGCGGTTGTTAATCTTTTCCTCTACCAGAACAGAACAATTACTCTGACAGAATTTCCCCCATATCATTTCCGTGGCTCTAGGATATGTCATTTGCTTTACAAAAACACTTCCTTTCAGCCCTTCAATACCCAGCAGAATATAACTGAAGTAAGTGTCATCAAATGATGCTGAGAGGCATTTTCCCAAATAGATTTATCTGCTTCATGTTGGGCAGTTGCAGATGTTGAAATTAAGTGAAAGTGTAAAAGTAATTAATTCTTTGCAGCTAAGTTTAATTCCATGCTATAAATGAGTCTTTGATTGTAGTAACAACCAACCGCACTATTTTCTTAGTGAAAAAAGAGTTTCCAACATCTGTTTACATCAGAATCCCCTTTTCCTTCTGAGTTTTATCAGAATTGTATTTTTTGTTGTGAAAGAAATGTTTTTTGGTCAGGGTTATGGGGATGTAATTTATACACAGTAAAATTCATCAAACTGAGGTGTATGAAAGTAAGCAATGAATACAATTCTGCAACAACCACATAAGATAATCTTTCCATCACCCCAAAAGGTTTTATTTTAAATTTATTTTTTGGGAGAGTGCAAGCGGGGGAGGGGCAGAGAGCATAAGACAGAGGATAAGATGGGAATGGAAACTGGTGCAGCCGCTCTGGAAAACAGTGTGGAGGTTCCTCAAAAAATTAAAAATAGACCTACCCTATGACCTAGCAATAGCACTGCTAGGAATTTACCCAAGAGATACAGGAGTGCTGACGCATAGGGGCACTTGTACCCCAATGTTTATAGCAGCACTTTCAACAATAGCCAAATTATGGAAAGAGCCTAAATGTCCATCAACTGATGAATGGATGAAGAAATTGTGGTCTATATACCCAATGGAATACTACGTGGCAATGAGAAAGAATGAAATATGGCTTATGTAGCAACGTGGATGGAACTGGAGAGTTATGCTAAGTGAAATAAGTCATACAGAGAAAGACAGATATCATATGTTTTCACTTTTATGTGGATCCTGAGAAACTTAACACAAGACCACGGAGGAGGGGAAGGGGGGGAAAAAAGTTAGGGAGGGAGACAAACTATAAGAGACTCTTAAAAACTGAGAACAAACTGAGGGTTAATGGGGTTGGGAGGGAGAGGAGGGTGGGTGAGGGGTACTGAGGAGGGCACCTGTTGGGATGAGCACTGGGTGTTGTATGGAAGCCAATTTGACAATAAATTTCATATTAAAAAAAGAAAAAAAGAGGATATGAAGTGGGCTCTGCGCTGACAGGCTGACAGCAGTGAACCCGATGCGGGTATGTTGGGCTCAAACTTCAAACTGAGAGATCATGACCTGAGCAGAAGTTAGATGTTCCACTGACTGAGGCACCCAGGTGCCTCAACCCCAAAATGTTTCCTGTACCCCTTTGTCATTTATCTCCCCTCACTCCCAGCCCCAATGATCAGCCAGTGATTGGTTCCTGTCCCTATAATTTTGCTTATTCCAAAATGTCATGTAAATGAAATCATAAAGTTTGTAGCCTTTTTATTCTGGATTCTTTCACCTAGAACAATTATTATTTTGATATTTATTCCTGTCACTACCTGTATCAGGAACTGATTTCTTTTTGTTGATGAATAATATTCCATCCTGTGGATGTAACAGAAGATTCATCCTCACCTGTAGATACTTTGTTTCCAGTTTTTAGTGCTAGGAATAAAGCTGTTATAAATATTTGCATATAAGATAGTGTGACAATATATATCTATTTATCTTCAGTAAATACTTAAGTGAATGTTTAACTTTACGAGCAACTGCCCAACTGTTTTCCAAACTAGCCGTACCATTTGGCTTTCCCACCAGCAAGGTATGAGAGTTCCTGTTACAGAGCTCCACATCCTTGCCACAGTTTGGTTTTTTGGTTTAATGATTTTAATAGGTGTGTTGTGGTACCTCACTGTGGTTTTGAACTTTATTAGTTTTAATCCTTTGATTGGAATACTACTAAAGCCAGTAAGTCTAGAGATCTAGAGAGAAAATACTGCTATTAGTGCAAGAAGTGGTTCCCAGTTGTAATTATGGGACCTGAAGAAAGCACTTGAAATGCCAAACAAATTTGAACCACTGATCATATTTCTTATTTTGTTACTGAGAAGGACTATGCTCTTCTCCCATAGGAAAATTACCAACCATTGTTTTATAGCATGTCAACATTTGTAATTAAAAGCAACAAATACTTATTGGAACCATATTTTATACAAGGCTATATGTGTAAGTCATTACTTGTTTGGTCCCCAGTATCCATTCTTCTCTGTTTTCTTAGTTAGACCTGGGTATGGGGCTAACTGGAATCAAGATTACATTTTCAGTTTCCCTTACAACCAACTGCGGGCACGTGTTGTGAAAGGGTCACGTGGCAACTTCTAGGAACCTCCCTTAAATATAGTTGGCATGAGGCCATTGTTCTCTTCCTACTTTGTTCCTTCCTCCTGACAGCGAAAGCTAAAGAAACCACCTTGACAGTGAGGCCATGCACAGAGAAGAAGATGAAGCAGCCTGAGTTCCTGAGAATTTTGTAGATCACACCAGCCCTGGACCATCTACCTTGGGACGCTTATAGGAGATAAATAAATTTGTATTTTGTTGTGGTAGATTGAAAATGTGTCCCCAGTTCTTCACTTCATTATCCATATCCTTTTCATCATCGTGGGCTGAGTGTACTGTGCACCCTCTGACTTTGGGCTCAGCCAGTGTAACCACTTCATGGGTAGAATAGTATGCTGGTTCTGAGCCTGAGCCTATGAGGCTCAGCATTTCTGCTTGCCATTTTGTGCACCTTCCTTTACCAAGAGAATAGTCCTGGTTAGCCTGCCCCTCTCCCTCCAATCCCAGGAGGAAGGAGGCCATCCTAGGCAATCCACAGACCTTCATTGAGAAGCAGAGTTGCCTCAACTACCACAACTGGAGAAGTATCCAGTCAAGCTCAGCCTAGACCCACAAAACCATAGCCACTAATTGTAAACAATTATTGACTTAAACCGGTGAGTTTTGGCATGGTTATTTAGGAATACCTAATTGATACACTTGTTCAAGCTATTGTCATTTTGCCTCGTTATTTAGAAACTAACCAAATCCTAATTATCTTATATGCCTTTGTACCTGACTTAAAGTCCAAGCCCTCCAAGAGTATACAATCAACATGGGAAAATAGGAACCAATAAAAATAGAACTACCCTTACAACTCAGCAATTGCACTACTAAGTAACCAAGGGATATAGGTGTGCTGTTTCAAAGGGACATATGCACCCCAATATTTATAGCAGCACTATCAATAACAGCCAAAGTATGGAAAGAGCCCAAATGTCCATCGATGGATGAATGGATAAAGATGTGGTATACACACACACACACACACACACACACAATGGAGTATTACTCGGCAATCAAAAAGAATGAAATCTTGCCATTTTCAACTATGTGGATGGAACTGGAGGGTGTTATGCTAAGTGAAATTAATCAGTCAGAGAAAAACAAATATCATATGGCTTCACTCATATGAGGACTTGAAGAGACAAAATATGAACACAAGGGAAGGGAAACAAAAACAATATAAAAACAGGGAGGGAACAAAACATAAGAGACTCTTAAATATGGAGAATAAACAGAGGGTTACTGGAGGGGTTGTGGGAGGGGGGATGAGCTAAATGGGTAAGGGGCACTTACAAATCTACTCCTGAAATCATTGTTGCACTATAAGCTAACTAATTTGGATGTAAATTTAAAAAATAATAAATTAAAAAATAAATAAAAATAAAAAGAAGTATCAAGAAGAAAATAGGAACCAAGTTAATTTAATGAGGAAAGTTTTAAAGGCTGCTGTAACAAATGGATATATCCATATAAAAAATTAAAAAAAGAAATTTGACCCTGCATTTCATACACAAAAATTAATTTGAGATGGATCATAGACCTAAACATAAAACCCAATGTTAAAATAAGTTTCTAGGCCAAAGATGGAGCCGCTCCTGCCCAGGGTGCCACACCCAGCGAAATGAAGCTCAGATAACTTCCATGTCCCTATAAACCTTCTGCTTGACCCCATAACACCGTACATCCCGTCAACCAATCCCCAGACACCAAGCCAACTCTGGACTCTACTTCTTTCCTTGATCCTTCTCACCCCAAACACAGTTGACTATGAGGCCCCAGCCAATCAGATATTTTTCTCTTCCTTGTTCTTTACTCTTTACCCTGTACAAGTCTTCTGTCTTCCGCCCCATTTTGCACTTCTCCAGAAGGAGACTGTCTGCTTCACGAAGTGTTGAAGTTTGTATCATCCAAACGGTTTTCTTTAATCATCTTTTAACACCAGAAACATAAAGGTCATATTTCCTACTCTAATTATACTGAGTGCTCACAACATGCTGCTTTGAAAAGAGGAATTTATAGAATTCACTAAATACTTACATGCCAGGTGCTGAGAAACATTTTGGCGTGCATGATTTTATTTAATTCTCAAACACACTGTGGCCCCCTATCCCTCCACATTTGTAGGGGATAGCTACTTTTCTTTACCTAACATCCTTTCCCCTTATTTTGCTAATGGCACCTGAGTTTCCTCGGAGGACCAACTTCTCTCTTACACTTACTCTGTGGTTTCTCCAGTGCTGGCCTCAGAATCTGGTTCCTCTAGCAAACATTTGAAATCCTGATGATGGTCCCAGTTCCCGGAACTGCCATCTCTAGAACTACTCTATTATTCTGCTTTTATCTAGATGGGTGGTTCCTAAATTTTAGCATGCATAAGAATCACCTGGGGAGCTTATTGAAACAGAAGTTTCTGGACCCCACACCCAGAGATTTTTGATTGGTAGTTCTGGGGCAGGGTTTAGGATTTGCATTTCTAACGAGCTCCCAGCTGATGCTAATGCTGCCGCCGGTCAGAGGAGCTGAGAGCTTGCTAAAAATGCAAATTCTGGGCCCTACCCCAGACCCACTGAATCAGACTCTCTAAGGAAAGACCCAGAAATCTGAGTTTTAATAAAATCTCCAAATGATTCTTGTGCAAACCAAAGTTCGAGATGCACTGTTCCATTAGTGCTCTTGAACCCTGGCTACATAGTAGAATCACTTGGGAAACTTTTAAAATATTCAGAAGCTCAGGCATCTCTCTTAGAGAGTCTCATTTGATTTTTGGAAACATCTCATTAGAGACAAGTTTGCAGCGAAGGGATGAGAAAAGCAGTTCTGAATCATAATGTTTTCCTTAGGAAGGAAAATAGGGCCCGTGTCTGTGCCTGCGGAAGTTGGGTGGGTGGAGAATGGGGGTAAGGGAACAAACACTTATTTTCTTAGATCATTAAGCAGCCTTCCAACATACAAGTTCTAATGGCTGCGTAGTATTCCATTATGACCTATGCACTTTCTATTGAACATACACTAAGTACCAGACACTGATTTATTTACAGTCTGTATCAACTCTGTTTTACCCACAAGAAATCTGAGGTGGAGAGAAGCTGCATTGATTGTTTGGACCTGAAACTGCCTGACTCCCATACCAGAGGTTCTCAATCTGGTTCCTCATGTGAGGCACACTGAAATTACACAAATGGGTAATTTCCCAGGTGGTGGACACGTGGAGGTTGGGGGAGGGTGCAATACTCAGAGTATGGAAGCTCCTGCATGTTCCCCATACCTTGCCCTATGCACCTCTTCCATCTGACTGTTCCTGGGTACGTCCTTGTGTAATAAACCAGTAATCTAGTATGTATGTATGTATGTATGAATAAATAAATAAATAAATAAATAAATAAATAAATAAATATCTGGATTCTACACCACACTAAAGGAATCTAAATCTCTTGGGGGAGGGGGCTTGGGGGTTGAGCATCTATTTGGGTTTCTTTTTTTACCCCAAATGACTCTGATGCACAGTAAGGATGAAGCATTCTGCTTCTCGTGTTGATGGTATCTATACCTATTTCTGACCACCTTTTCCCTTTTTTGCTTTAGCAGTGTCATTCTCTCCTCCCTTGTCTGTCACTTCACCAAAGTCCTTAAGGAAAGATTCAGATGGTCTAGAGTGTGTTCAGCCAGAATGTGGTAGGGACCAGATACATGATGACGGTCTGTGACATTCAGAGAGGCTCAAGTCCTTTCTCATTGCAGTGAGAAGTGGTGGGGGTGGTAAGGGCTGTCCTCCCAGGGGGTCAGAGGAGCGTGTGTATCAGTGCAAAGCATAAAGACACCGTTGAAAGGACACTGAATCAGACAGTAATTTTGAGTGTGGTATGATGATGGCCCCCTTACAGTCAGCTGGTTTTGGTCAACAGAGACAGAAAGGAAAGACAGTGTACCTCTGCCCCTTGTGCATTAGCAATGCTCTCTGGGAAACAGAACTGTAGGATTGATGAGGGACCCAGCCAGTAGCCTTGCACTGTAACCACACTTGTTCTAAAAAAAAAAAAAAAAAAATGTGTTTTATGTGCAAGAGAGTGTATACATGTGCACATGCAAGCAGTCTCTCTCAGTGCTCCCCATACACACACATTAGATTACCTCTATCAGAATAATTCATAAAGCAATGAAGAGAAAAGTAGTAAATAATGTTTAGAGGCAGATAAACTTAACAATATTTCAGTTAGTGTACATATTTTCCAACCAACATATTTCTAAACATTTCTTCCTTTTCACCAAAATGGACATTTGTTTTTCTTTTTTCCCTAACTGATGGCTATTTCCAAATTCCAAAGTGCTCAAGGAACAAAGTTCTGAGCAATGTGTGTCCTGTATTGGCAAGCTAAGTTAGATGGCCTTTATTTTGTCATACAGAAGCGAAATGGTGATACTGACAGCCACGAGTTAGGAAGGCTGGAGACCCTGGATACAGGTATAATAAAAGAGTTCATTTCATCCAGTTCAATTTCACTCATTCATTTATTCACTCACCCATTCAACGTTTACTAAGTACCTAGGTGCCAGAAATTATGTCAAGCCCTACTAGAAAACAAGGGTAGAATAACAAAAAGGCTTTTGAGGGGTGCCTGGGTGGCTTAGTCAGTTAAGTGTCTGTCTCTTAGTTTCAGCTCAGGTCATGATCTGAGGTCATGATCTCTGCTGGATGCAGAGCCTGCTTGAGATTCTCTCACCCTCTCTCTTGACCCCTCACCCACTTGCACACGTGCATTCTCTCTCTAAAAAATAAATAAATAGATAGATAAATAAATAAATAAAAATTAATTAATTAGTTAGTTTTAAAAAAGGCTTTGGTGTTTAACCAAAGAAAGGCCTAGTAACAGATCTGAGTGTTTTAGGAAGTGGTGATGAGACAGAAAAACCCAGAAGCTGTCAGCATCACTGTCATGCTACCCACCTGACCCACTCTCCAGGCTCACCACCATTTAAGAAACCACAAATGTGGACACTACATGCTAACAATAAACATGGGTCTTCTAAACTCCCCTGCCATTGCTTGACAGTTTCTTTTCATGCCTCTGCTCTTTCTGAATATGGAAAACTCTGTACGTGCCACTATATCTGTCATAACATCACATTGCTAAATGACATCCTGCTCATGTTGCTCACCATGTGAAAGTGTCACGTGTGGAAATTCAGTTTTGGAGATCAAAATATTTCATCACATAGGGATTATCATTTTCACATCAAGTTGCACAAAACATCATTGTAAGATAGTTGTGCAAAGTAACGAGCATTTGGAAGACGTACCTTTTCAGCATTTGCTACCTGGAGAAAGGTTTAGATAATTTGTAACATTTTGGCAGCTGAAGGAACAGATGGCATCTTTCTGACCACATCAGGGAGAGGACAGTGAGCATTAGCCAGCTGGCAGAGAGCCACCTGAGATTAATTCATAGGAGAATCAGAAATGAAGCATTAGCACCCAAACAGCTTGTCAATAATTTGTTTCCTTGAAATAAAATGGAAACATTCATACATTATCTTTTTTTCTTTAGCTGCCACTAAAAACATCTAAGGTGCAGGGGTATATTCTGTTCACTTCATTCAGGCACATGACTAATTCATGAATAACTAGGTAATATATACTTATGGTATATACTTTTTTTTTTTTTTTTTTGAGAAAGAAAGAGAGAACAGGCATGAGTAGGGGAGGGGCAGAAAGAGAGGGGAACAGAGGATCTGAAGTAGGCTCTGCGCTGACAGCAGCAAGCCCAATGGGGGATTCGAACTCATGAACCAGCCTAAGTCAGGAGCTCAACCGACTAAGCCAGCCATGTGCCCCCCCCACCATGGTGTATTATTTATTTGCTTTTATTTTATTTTTATTTATTTTGAGAGAGACATAGAGAACAAGCAGGGGAGGGACAGAGAGATGGAGAGAGAGAATCCCAACTAGGCTCCATACTGCCAGCACAGAGGCTGATCCAGGGCTTGAACCCAGGAACTGCTAGAACATGACCTGAGCATAAATCAAGAGTCAGATGCTTGACTGTGTGAGCCACCCAGGCACCCCTCTATGGTATATACTTTTAAAAACATCTTTCTTGAGATATAATTCACATAGCACAATTCACCCATTCAAAGTATACAGGGGCTCCTGGATGGCTCAGTCAGTCTCTAGTTTTTGGTATTATGAATAATGCCACTATGAGTTTTCCATGTAAGTTTTTGCATGGACATAGGTCTTCATTTCTCTTGGGTAATGCTTAGGAGTGGAATTGCTAGATACATGGTAGTTCTGTGTTTAACTGCCAGATGGTTTTTCAAAGCAGATGCACTATTTTACATTCCCACCAGCAATGAATGCAGGTTCCAATTTCTCCACATCTTTTTTTTTTTAAATTTTTAATGTTTCTTTATTTATTTTGAGAGGGAGAGAGCGTAATCAGGGCAGGGGCAGAGAGAGAGGGAGTGAGAATCCCAAGCAGGCTCTGTGCTGTCAGTGCAGAGCAGGGGCTCGATCCCATTAACTGTGAGATCATGACCTGAGCCAAAATCAAGAATCCAACACTTATCCAGGTGCCCCTCTCCACATCCTTGACAACACTTCTTATTTTTCTGTTTGCTTATAACCATCGTGGTAGCTGTGAAATGGCATCTCACTTGCATTTGTCTTTTTACGTTTCTAATGATTTTATTAAGAAGGTTTTTTGAAGGCAGAGAAAGGTTGTGAGACAGTATTTTGTCAACTTTAAAGTCTATCTTAATATTTAGACATGATTATTTTTTGCCTGATCCTTCCTACCTCTCTTTGTAATAGTACCTATGTCTTTGGGGAACCATCCTTTATCCACTCCCAGTCTATATAATTTGAATAGAGCTGACCTCTTCTCCCTACTTCCTGAATGGGCACGTGAATCAGGCTGGCTAATTAGATCAGGGTCTGTTAGATCAGGGTCCGTTAGATCAGGGTCCAGTCAGGAAAGAGGAAGCACACCAATTATGTGCATAGAGAAAATTTAATCTAAACAGGTATGAATAGGGGTACCTGGGTGGCTCAGTCGGTTGAGCGTCCGACTTCAGCTCAGGTCATGATCTCACAGTCTTTGAGTTCGACCCTGCGTCGGGCTCTGTGCTGACAGCTCAGAGCCTGGAGCCTGCTTCGGATTCTGTGTCTCCCCTCTCTCTCTGCCCCTCCCCCGCTCATGCTCTGTCTGTCAAAAATAAATAAACATGAAAAAAAAACTGGGAAAAAAGTTTAAAAAAATAAAATAAAATAAAAAGTATACAGGTATGAATAGGTATCAAGTAGTCAACCAGGTAACTAGCTAAAAAGAGAACTCTAAGGATTCTAGGGGTAGCAACTGCATGAAGCAGCTTCTGTTTTTAGGGCAAGGGGAGAAAGGGAAGAGGTTAGACTTATTAAAACTTAGAAGCTTGGAGAAGGAGTCCTGTGAAGCTGAAACCTCTGAGGAGGTAGGCTTTAATCTATTGGCGCTGACGTCTCGCAGCCCATAGGAGGGGCCCCACAGGGCTGCTTCCCAGACAGACCTCAGAAGAACAGGCTCCAGCCAGCTAGTGCTGATGTCTGGATCTCTGGCTGAGGGAGAGGGGTGGAGGTAATACAGCTCTTTCTGTAAGCATTGCACATTGGATTTAGGGATCATTGGTAAGAAAGAAACAGCTGCTGCTAAAGCAGTGACACTTGTAAGAACCTCAAGGAATCTACGGTAAACTCACAGGAAGAAGCATGTTCTTTTTTCCTCCACATTCCTTTCAGGTCCTGCCTGTGACACCCCGCATTGGCAGAATCTAAGAGAAAGCAGGTGCCCCCAGAGAACTGTGGTTTGCAGAGCTCTGGCTCCATCATCACCACGGAGAGCGTAGAAAAGTGGGCTTGGAGCTGGATGATAAACCCCTTTGGCTATTCGGCATCCATATGCCCCCTTCTGTATACATTTCAACTTTCATGTAACAAACAACTCCCTGTTGTTTGTGATGCAATGATCCCTCATACAAATGAAGATGTTTGCACCTTCTTTACAAAATGAGAAGATACAAAGTCCTAATGGTCACTGTAGCTATCTCTGAGCTATACTGCTCACCCCTCCATTTCTGTCTCTGTCCCACCTGAAATCCTGTTACCTAAAGGTTAAACAGTAAAGTTAACATCAAATAAACAAACAAAGGGGTATCTGAGTGGCACAGTCGGTTAAACATCTGACTCTTGATCTCGGCTCAGGTCATGATCTCACAGTTCATGAGTTCAAGCCCCGCCCTGGGCTCTGTGCTGATGTTGCAGACCCTGCTTGGGATTCTGTCTCTCTTTCTCTCTGACCCTCCCCCACTTGTGCTCTCTCTCTCGCTCTCTCAAAATAAATAAAATAAACTTTAAAAAAAATTTAAAAGAGAAACAAAAACACTCATATAAACTAGGGAAAGGAAGAGAGAAAATAGTGTGCATGTGTAAGTATATTATACTATCATATATAATGTATACGCATACATAATGTATAAGCACCTATATTTATATTACTTATGTTACATTAATATATTACTAATATACTTATGTGTAATACACATAGATATAGATGTGTATGCATATAACAAGCAAGGAAGAAAATAATCATTGCCATTAGAGACATAATTTATGTAACTGGTCAAAAGACCATAGTTGATATTTTAAACTTCCTTCTTCCACTTGTATTAGTTATCTTTTGCTGCATAACAAATTACTCCAAAACTTAGTGACTTACAACAACAACAAATGTTTATCTCACATAGGTTCTGTGGGCCAGGAATTCAGGAGTGGCTTAACTGAGTGGTTCTGCCCTCTGTGAAATCACAGTCAAGGTGTTAGCTAGACTGCTGTCATCAGAAGGCTTGAGGAGGGCTAGAGGACCTACTTCTAAGATGGCTGGCTCACACTGCTAATAAAATGATGCTGGCTGATTGCAGGAGACATCCTCTCCTCTCCACATGGAATTCTTGGTAGGGCTACTCAAAAAGCCTCGCAGCATGGGAACTGGCTTCCCCCCAGAGCAAATAATCCAAGAAAACAATATGGAAGCCATCATGTTTTTATGACCTAGCTTCAGAAGTCACACACCATCACTTCCATAATAGTAATATCCTATGTTTACACAGGTCAGCTCTGTCCAGTGTGGGAGAGGACATACAGCTTATGAATTCCAGGAAGTGAACATCTTTGGGCACTATCTTAGAGGCTGGCTACTGCAACCACCTGTTCCATATTTCCTTTGACCTCAGTCAGAATCTCCATTTGTTTCTTCATTGGTGAGGTAACAAAACCTTCATTCTTGAAGGTCTGTGAATACACAGATCTGCCTCCCTTTGCTTGTAGTAGTTTCTATTAACATTGACTACTGGACATAGAAACACTAAGAGGCATCTTAGAGACTTTCCTAGATTGCAGAAATAGTCCTTCCCACTCTCATTCTATAACAGCAATCCAGTTTGTTCTTGGAAACTAGGATCAATCATTCCATCATTAGAGTAACTCCTTTCATTGCCTGTTGGTTCAGAAACATAAGAAAGAAATCCCCAATTGACCTGGTGTCAGTATTATCTTCCAAAGCAATGGAATTATTGTTGTGTCCTTGGTAGAGGTATTCCTCCTTTGGACACAGGACGTCCTAGCCAGCAGAGCTCAAAGTTGTGGGGAGAAGGAAGCAAAAATGCTCTGAGTTGTTTATGAGACAGTGGGAGGATCTACTTCTACTGTTCCTTAATTCTCATACCCATGTATTCTAGTTATGGGAGAGGCAACCATACATTGGTCTCTGATTCAAAGCTTATATTACATCTTATAAGAGAATATCTATTCTTTACAAGTGTTGTCTCCAAATTGGCACTGTAAATAATTATGTTTAATTTTTTTAACATTTTTATTTATTTTTGAGAGACAGAGAGACAGATTGTGAGCAAAGAAAGGGCAGAGAGAGAGGGAGACACAGAATCCAAAGCAGGCTCCAGGCTTTGAGCTGTCAGCACAAAGCCCGACGCAAGGCTCAAACTCACCAACTATGAGACCATGACCTGAGCTGAAGTTGGATGCTTAACTGACTGAGCCACCCAAGTGCCCCTAAATAATTATGTTTATATAGCAAGATAATTTAATACCACAAATTCCTTGACCAGAAGCAATGTCAGTGGAATACTAAGATGGCAACTAAAGCATTTTGTTAGGCGATGCTGGCAGAAGCATTATGGGAAAGAGAAGGAAATCTGTATACAGAATAGGCTTGGCTTCACTAAGGATGCATTTCTATTCCTGTCATGATGGAAAGGACACAGTGTAATCAACCTACCACCAAGTAGCTCATTGGTTCCTTCCCTCTACTCCCCCAGGGATGGGGCCATACTAAGGACTCAGTATTGGTCTCTGGCATGTTAGGTACTCACAGTAATGGTAGCTAGGTCAGCTATGTTGTTGAAGCCCATGTATAGTGTTCATTGCTGCCACCATAACTACTTTGTTCATGAGTCCAACGAATAAGCAATCAATTGGCAGGGGAAGAGGCTGACATTTATACAAAGTGCACCTTTGTCCACCTGATTACTGAGAGAGTCCTATACAGTAAATACCTATTGATGGGCATTCAATTGACACACATATATCTTTATACTCTGTGATCATTGTGAAAAATCTATTCACAGACCTCTTCACCAGACATCTTTCCCACAAATCTTCCAATCTGATTCTTGCCAAACCCTTAACTATCTAGCTAAGCCATTAGTACCTGCTTATAAATCAGTGCAGTTCTATGATTCTGACCATTTCGGAATCCAAAGTGGACAACTAGATGTATGGTTCAAAGTTCTGCCAATAAGGGAATTTCCCTTCATTGCCATCTTTCTGGGCCATCAGTGAATGGGGCTTTAATGTTGCAGTTACGCACTTTTGGTTTGGGGCAGCATATTGTGTGAAAACACCTATAAACAAGGCTCGGGTTTTTTTTCCTTTTCAGTCAACTGATCATAACAAAATTCCTTGAGGTCATGAGTTGGGGGAAAGGAGACAATACAGCACAGTTTGGTTTCAGAGGAGTGTGAGAGACTCAGTCATGCACCTTACTTGTACATGATGGACCTGCTTAAGTCTGATCTCTTATGCACCATTTCCACTTCACGGACATGCCCAACCTCATGGTTTAATGGGCAGATGACATCCAGTTAATTACAGGAAGTTCAGGTTGCCTGGTCATTTGATGTCCTATGGCTAGTTCTTTATCAGGACCCAGAAATAGGCTTATGGCTCTCTGTCAAAGGATAATCGTTAGCTGCAAAAGAGGATATGCATTTTCTTCAAAACCTTAGAAGTATGTGCCATGATTCTTCTATGGTACTTGCCAGAGACTCCACACGGCTACAGACACAAGTATCATTGGATCTGGTGGCCCAAGCAGAAAAACAGCTTGCGGTGCAGCCTAGATTTGCTACAGAGCTTTATTTTGCTCTAGTTTCCATTCAAACTCTCAGTGCTATGGGTTACTTAGTAATTGGGTCAAAGTAACATATTAAAGTGTGGCATGCTTTGCCTCCAATACTTACAATAGTCTACCAAGCTTTTGTGCCCTGCACCGCCCCCACCATGTACTGTTTTGTTTGTTTGTTTGTTTGTTTGTTGAGTGATACATGGTTGTGGTGTGGCAATGTGCCGCTAAGAGGGTATTTTGACATGCTAAAGATCACTGGACTCTCAGAAACTTTACTGAGGTGGCAGACCCCTGAATTTTCATAGGGTCTATCTTCCCATCCCCTGGTTCATAAAGCTTCACAAAGATATTTGTAGTACTTGCTACATCCTGTTCATCAAATTCAATTTGCATAATTCCATCAATGTCATGGGTCAGTGTGATATTTTATGCAATGTCAAGATGATCAAGATCTCTGCAGACTATATTATGGCTAAGAGCAGGTATGCTGACGTAGCATGAAGCAAGATGGTGAAGTCGTGCTGTGGACTCTGTCAGGGAAAAACAAACTGCTTTTGGTGGTCCTAGCAAATCACTAAAAATGGTGGGGGGGGATGCATTTTCCATATTACGTTTAAGGAGCTGTGTGGATTTGTTCCAGCAAAGGAAATACATCTGGAAGGGCTGCTTCAAATGACTCACCTTCTGATCAACATTAAAACAATGTAGTTATGCTTTAAAGTCCATCTGCCTTCTGCACAGACCAAATAGATGAGTTAAATTGAGATGTAATAGGAACCAAGACTTCTGCATCAATCAAATGTTTAATGATGATTGTAGTCTCTGTAATCCAACACGTCCTATTCTTTTGGTTTACCATCCTGGTAGAGAGGAGGAATTCCAATAGCTTCCCCTTGACTCTTCATAACCTAATGACCCTTAGTCCATAAGTAGGGAGCTAATATGGTTGCCTAATATGTTTTTAACAATAATACATTCTGGACCTGGGGGAAAAACATGGGGAGGGCTCATAGGCCCACTGAGCCCACTGTGATTCAAACTGAGCCTATAACTCAACTTATCACCTGACCACCATAAATCTCCACTTTGAATGTCAGACCAGCAACATATGGGTCCCTAGCAGTTAGCATCAGTTGAGAACCAGTATCTAATAATCCCCCAAAAGTCTGGGTGTTTCTATTTCCCAATGCACATTCACTCTAGAAAATGGCCACAGGGAAACTTACAGCAATGCTTCAGGGACCTTCCCCAAGAGAACCCAGCCTCCCCTTAAATTGAAGGGCTCTGGGCCTCTGAACTGGTTTAGGTCTGGAAACTGGATGAGAGGCTATGGCTATCCTTTCTGATAGACTTGCCTTCATTTTCACATATTTGACAAATATGTATTAACACAGCCTACTCTTAGTATACTCTTTTTTTTCCCTATACATTGTCATAAATATTATAAAGGAAAACCAATGATCTAGTAAGTTCTCACAAAAAATGCAATCATAAAAAGTACTTCACGGCTCTCTGCTCCTCCCCGTTCGACAGACAGCCGCATCTTCTGGTGCAGTGCCAGCCGCGTCCCCAAGACACGATGGTGAAGGTTGGAGTCAATGGATTTGGCCGTATTGGGGTGCCTGGTCACCAGGGCTGCTTTTAACTCTGGCAAAGTGGGCATTGTCACCATCAATGACCCCTTCATTGACCTCAACTACATGGTCTACATGTTCCAGTATGATTCCACCGACAGCAAATTCCACGGCACAGTCAAAGCTGAGAATGGGAAACGTGCCATCCATGGAAAGCCCATCACCATCTTCCAGGAGTGAGATCCCGCCAACATCAAATGGGGTGATGCTGGTGCTGAGTATGTTGTGGAGTCCACTGGGGTCTTCGCCTCCATGGAGAAGGCTGGGGCTCACTTGAAGGGTGGGGCCAAGAGGGTCATCATCTCTGCCCCTTCTGCTGATGCCCCCATGTTTGTGATGGGCGTGAACCATGAGCAGTATGACAACTCCCTCAAGATTGTCAGCAATGCCTCCTGCGCCACCACCTGCCTGGCCCCTCTGGCCAAGGTCATCCATGAACACTTTGGCATCGCGGAGGGACTCATGACCACAGTCCAGGTCATCACCGCCACCCAGAAGACATGGATGGCCCCTCTGGGAAGCTGTGGCGTGATGGCCGAGGGGCTGCCCAAAACATCATTCCTGTTTCTACTGGTGCTGCCAAGGCTGTGGGCAAGGTCATCCCTGAGCTGAATGGGAAGCTCACTGGCATGGCCTTCTGTGTCCCCACCCCCAATGTGTCCATCGTGGATCTGACCTGCCTCCTGGAGAAAGCTGCCAAATACAAAGACATCAAGAAGGTGGTGAAGCAGGCATCAGAGGGCCCCCTCAAGGGCATCCTGGGCTATGCTGAGGACCAGGTCATCTCCTGCGACTTTAACAGTGACACCCACTCTTCCACCTTTGACGCTGGGGCTGGCATTGTGCTCAGTGACCACTTTGTCAAGCTCATTTCCTGGTATGACAATGAATTTGGCCACAGCAACCAGGTGGTGGATCTTATGGTCCACATGGCCTCCAAGGAGTAAAAGCCCCCTGGATCACCAGCCCCAGCAAGAGGAAGAAGAAGAGAGAGGCCCTCAGCTGCTGGGGATTCCTTGCCCCAGTTCAGTACCCAACACACTTGAGAATCTCCTGACCTCCAGTTTCCATCCCAGACCCCCTGAAGAAGGGGAGGGGCTTGGGGAGCCCTACCTTATCATGTACCATCAATAAAGTATACTGTATCCAAAAAAAAAAAGTACTTCACAACTTCTTATTCAACACGTCTCTGGAGGCAAGGGAAACAAAAGCAAAAATGAACTACTGGGACCTCATCAAAATAAAAATCTTCTGTACAGCGAAGGAAACAATCAGCAAAACTAAAAGGCAACTGACGAATGGGAGAAGATATTTACAAATGACATATCAGATAAAGGGTTAGTATCCAAAATCTATAAAGAATTTATCAAACTCAACACCCAAAAAACAAATAATCCAGTGAAGAAATGGGCAAAAGACATGAATAGACACTTCTCCAAAGAAGACATCCAGGTGGCCAACTGACACATGATAAAATACCCAACATCACTGATCATCAGGGAAATACAGATCAAAATCACAATGAGATACCACCTCACACCTGTCAGAATGGTTAACATTAACAACTCAGGCAACAACAGATGTTGGCGAGGATGCAGAGAAAGAGGATCTCTTTTGCATTGTTGGTGGGAATGCAAGCTGGTGCAGCCACTCTGGAAAACAGTATGGAGGTTCCTCAAAAAATTAAAAATAGAACTACCCTACGACCCAGCAATTGCACTACTAGGCATTTATCCACAGGATACAGGTGTGTTGTTTCGAAGGGACACATGCACCCCAATGTTTATAGCAGCACTATCAACAATAGCCAAAGTATGGAAAGAGCCCAAATGTCCATCAATGGATGAATGGATAAAAAAGATGTGGTATATATATATATATATATATATATATATATATATATATACAATGTAGTATTACTCAGCAATCAAAAAGAATGAAATCTTGCCATTTGCAACTATGTGGATGGAACTGGAGGGTATTATGCTAAGTGAAATTAGTCAGAGAAAGACAAAAATCATATGACTTCCCTCATATGAGGACTTTAAGAGACAAAAAATATGAACACAAGGGAAGGGAAACAAAAATAATATAAAAACAGGGAGGAGGACAAAACAGAAGAGACTCACAAATATGGAGAACAAACTGAGGGTTACTGGAGGGGTTGTGGGAGGGGGGATGGGCTAAACGGGTAAGGGGCACTAAGGAATGTACTCTTGAAATCATTGTTGCACTATATGCTAATTTGGATGTAAATTTAAAAAAAAATAAAATTAAAAAAAAGTACTTCAAATGGATTCATATTCAATATTATTGATAAACCTTATGTCTTGAAATATTAGCTAATGAAGCCCTTTAATGGCAAAGATTTTACAATATTTTATCTTCACCATCCTTTACATTTTGGGTTTTTTTCCTGTGTATATTTTATAATGTACAGTAATAAATCTACATGGTTTATAAACATACATTTATAGGTAGACACACAATTCTTTTACTGACAAGGATATATGATTAAATGTTCAGAGGCCACCAATCTAGGTCCATATGAGAAATCAGTTCCTAAGCTCAGTCCAGACACCCAATCCTTTGCCTTTATTCCTACTTAGTTCTGGATCTGAAATTATATAGAGTTACACCAAATTACTGTATTTTCTCATTTACATCTAAACTAAGAATTCTTAAGAAAAGTTACAGCACAATGACATATTTTTATAACATTTTAAACAATACAAACTATTCATTCTCTCCATTCATGAAAATCTATTAATTAAACCTGTCAAATCACAGCCAACTTGCCTTACTAAAGGCAAAGAGATAAAATATAATATCTTAACTCTATGCATAAATAGAAAACAGGAATTCTTTTTACTTTTGAAACTTGGCTGTTCTTTAATGACTTCTAGCTTCAATTTACATACTTGTGGGGGATGAGAAATGGCTGTGGGGCTTTGAAAATGTAGGTAATACAGAATCCTCCCCAAACTCAACTACAAATACTTCTTTTTGAAGTGTTCATAAAAAACAGCAATTTTCTGAAACACTGTTGTTGAGTCTGGCAAACTTCAGAGTTCAAAAGCACATGTACTCTACCTTTATCCCCAACAAAGCTAGCAGCTACCCTCTAAAGCAGGGGTTGTCAACATTTTCTTTTCCCCAAACTGCAAAACGGATTACAATCGCATGTGTATACATGGTGCCATGCCCTCTTCCCTAAGTTATTATAGAAAAAATAAAGCAAGTAGTGTTAAGGATATCTGGGGTGGTGTTATGAGGGCACTGTTCACAAAAGAATTGTAGTACAAAGATAGGAGATCCTTTCGTTAAGATATTTCTTGGGGCGCCTGGGTGGCGCAGTCGGTTAAGCGTCCGACTTCAGCCAGGTCACGATCTCACGGTCCGTGAGTTCGAGCCCCGCGTCAGGCTCTGGGCTGATGGCTCAGAGCCTGGAGCCTGTTTCCGATTCTGTGTCTCCCTCTCTCTCTGTCCCTCCCCCGTTCATGCTCTGTCTCTCTCTGTCGCAAAAATAAATAAACGTTGAAAAAAAAAAAAAGATATTTCTTAAGGTAATATGACTAATATCAAAGTTTTAAAATATTGAATACTATATTTTGTAGTACATTGTATTTTTAATATGTTAATTGAAAAAATTACTATTTTATAAAAATAAGTTGACTTTTCTAGCTCTCCAGTTCAGACACTCTTATTAGGTGACTAGATAGCACTGGTAAGTAAGTATTTTGGGTTCCTGGACCCAATTTCAATGTGTATTGGCAGAGGTAGTTTTTACACATAGAATAAGCAGTGCTCTGACACCAACAATTCAACTCAACTCTGACATTATTTACCTGGAGATAGATAGCATCAGATCCCACGGGTTAAGGGGTCAGTCCTTCAAGACTGTTACCTCCTCTTCCCTCACAACACACTTCAGACCCATACAGGCTGTTACCTGCTCTTCTGACGTCTGGCTATAAATCTTAAAATTCCCATGACGCTCTTCTCCATTCAATTAATTTGCTAGAGTGACTCAGAGAACCCAGAGAAACATTTTACTTACTGCAAGTTCATTATAAAAGGCTATTAACTCAGAAGCAGCCAGATGGAAGAGATGTACAGGGAAAAGTACGAGGAAAGGGCAGGACCTTGCAAGCCCTCTCCAGGTGGGTCACTCTCCCCAATCTCCACCTGTTTATTAACCCAGAAGCTCTCCAAACCCTGTCCTTGTGGGGTTTTATAGAGGCTTTATTACATGAGCACAATTGATTGAATCAGTGGCCATTCTCCTCTCTCTCCCCTCCCCAAAGGTTGGGGGTGGGGTGGAGACTTAAAGTTCCAACCCTCCCATCACAGGATTGGCTCCAAAGGTAACCAGATGCCATCCTTAGATGTTTTCCAAAACCATCTCATTAACATAAAAGACACCTCTAAGCTCTCATTAGTTAGGAAGTTCCAACAGTTTTTTGGAAGCTGTGAGTCCGGAACCATGAATAAAAAAACAAATATATATGTACTTATTAATAACAATATCACATTAAGCTTTGTTAAAAAGAGAAATACCTAATAGTTATGCATTTTAGCATATTGAAAATATCATCATTTCACCTGCTTTATCACTTTGTCTACATTTGACCCAGTAATCCTCTTATCATTGTTGACGAATTTTTTTCTTCTTCACAGGAACTATACAGCTATATTCACTTTTTCCCAGTATCTTTGCCTTCTTTTTAAAAAATGTTCCCGTTAAGAATTTAAAACAGAAACATGAAAGGACAACCCAAGCACTAAGCTGGCTTGCCTACCCCCGTGTGTTGTTCCTACTGTAGTTAAGGCTAGAACTTCACTGTCCATCCAGAAAAGCATCTCTGAATTCAACTGAGAATAATATTTCTGTAGAAAAATTTAAATGGTCTCAAATTTAAGAGCAGTTATTTTAGTCATTAACAAGAATTTATTCATGATGTCCTTCATACCTGATCATGACACTCTAACGATACAGATTAAGAACCGCTACTCAGAGGTGTCACAGGCAGCACAAAGTCAGGGGCTAATGGGCAGATCCCACCTTTTCCATATTATACTTCAAGATCTCAGCACAGAAACACTGTAATTTTGGTCTGATGGATGATTAAAACACTTGAGAAAAGGGCTGAAAAATATGACTTGGTTATTCAATTCCTAATAGAATCGGCCCTTAAAACATTTTATAAACAAAATGTAAAATGTATTTACTACATAATCTGTTATTTTAAATTCTGGTGACCCTTTAGACACCTTTTTAAAAAAAATTTTTTAATGTTTACTTTTGAGAGAGAGACAGAGTGTGAGTGGGGGAGGAACAGAGGGAGAGGGAGACACAGAATCTGAAGCAGCCTCCAGGCTCTGAGCTGTCAGCACAGAGCCCGATGTGGGGCTCCAACTCACAAAATGTAAGATCATGACCTGAGCTGAAGTCGGATGCTTAGCGACTGAGCCAACCAGGCGCCCCCCCTTTAGACATGTTTTATTTATTTATTTAAAGTTTATTCATTTTTTTAAATTTTTTTTTAACGTTTATTTATTTTTGAGACAGAGAGAGACAGAGCATGAATGGGGGAGGGTCAGAGAGAGAGGGAGACACAGAATCCGAAACAGGCTCCAGGCTCTGAGCGGTCAGCACAGAGCCTGACGCGGGGCTCGAACTCACGGACTGCGAGATCATGACCTGAGCTGAAGTCGGACGTTTAACGGACTGAGCCACCCAGGCGCCCCTAGACACGTTTTAAATAAGATATTCATAGTCCATCTTAAAGAGAGTGTTATTTTGGATTTTTTACTCTTGAATTTAATATTTGCTTTAAAAGAAAATCACCCTCCCTGTTGGACAAATGAAACTCAAATCTGTTTGCTTCCCCTAGGGCCTTATAAACAATTAAGAGACTCCAGGGGAATTAAGTGAAATGATCTTCAATCAAGAATTATCTTACTAGGGTGCCTGGCTGGCTCAGTTGGAAGAGCACACAACTCTTAATCTTGGGGTCATCAGTTTGAGCCCCCACGTTGGCTTAAAAAAATTTAAAGAGAGAATTATATTGCTAGATTAATGCAACAAATATGAGGGTAAACACCTGTGGAGCCTCACAAAATGTACTTCCTACACACTCCATGCTTCACTACAGCAAAAAAGAAAACAGAGGAAAACAAAGAATCTAAGAAACAAATAACAAAGTAAATTTCTGGATAAAGGCAAGAAATGTCTGGATGACAGCTGAGAAACATACTTTGAAAACTTTTCCACATTGGAGGACAGAGGGCTGTAGAATTATCTCCAGGGGTGAGGAATTACCTGGTATTGTTGCATCCACACGACTCCTGAAACAGAATGCTACGGGCACCAGTGACAGTCACAACAAAGTTTATTATAATGAGAGGCAAGGCCGACCGATCGGGACCAACACTCTTGATAAGAGTGCGGCCCCGAACAGCCGGGGGACAGAGTTTTTATAACCGATCACATCGTTTTATCATCACCTGGGAACAGAACAAAGAAACAGGTTCCAGATGAGTTAGAAACAGTTGCCTAATGAGGTGTTTACTTTAGACTTTCTGCCTCTAAGTTGCAACCAGTGGATCTCCTTGACACTGCCTCTGATGCTCTTTTCTTTGAACTTTTGTTTCCTGAATTGGTGAAGCCTAACTTACAAGGGTACGAGGCGTAGTTTACCAGAGCAAAGCACGGCTGTTATCTCTTAACCTTCAGTGTCAACACAAAGCTGTTATTTTTCAAGCTAAGCATTAGCTCTACACTACAATTTAACCCTTACAGTATTATACAGAAAATTGTAAGTTCTGGGGCACCTGGGTTAAGCATCCAACCTTGGCTCAGGTCATGTCACAGTTCATGGGTTCGAGCAACGTGTCATGCTCTGTGCTGACAGCTCAGAGCCTGGAACCTGCTTCAGATTCTGTGTCTCCCTCTCTCTGCCCCTCCCCAACTCATGCGCACATGCTCTGTCTCTCTCAAAAATAAATAAACATTAAAAAAAGAAGAAAATTCTAAGTTCCTTTAACACAGTTATTAGAGAATGTGGCAAGACCCAGTCAGATGCTAAAAGAAAATGAGGACATTATAAACTTTGGAATAACAACATAGTGTAAGAAATAAATTCAATCATAGCATGCTACTTGGGTCAGTGGTGAACAAAGTTTATAGTCATAATAAAAAATACTTTGAGATGTATAAAGATTGAAATATTAATATATTAGAAAAATGAAGGAGTAATACAAGTAAGCAAAATTTCCACTTTCTAGTAGAAAGTCAAATAATGGATGGACCAAAAGACAGCACCGTATTCATATTATTTGAAAATATAAATTCTACAACCACTACATGAATGAGGAATGTTCCACTGTAAATGTGAAAAGGGACGCCCACTTTGTCACAAGCCTTTTGTACGATTTGATTTTTTTACATGATTTGCATATCCTGGGGGTACGGGGCCAATGATGAGATAGAAAAAAGACAAGATTTTTACATTGAAGAACAATCTCCAAAATGCCTAAACCCATCCACTCTGAGTTGTTGTTTTGCCGAATAATTTTAGGCAAAGGCCTATGAGTCAATATTTATTTACAAAAATAATAGTCTTTTATTATAAGTACTTCCACAGTTTTAAAAAGAAATTTATTTTTCACATTTAAATGTCTTTAAAAGTATTCAAAGGATTATCATTCTGCATTCTGCTTTTCAGAAAGTACTTTTGAGGCAGATCTATTCCGGATTCTTTTTCTTTTTCTCTTCTTTTCAGAGGCAGATGATTTTGTATCCTGTGCTCTTTTCTTTTTCTTCAAACAGCTAAGAGGATTGGGGCCACTTACTTTCTTGTGTTTTTTCTTTCTCCTCTGTTCAGGGTTTTTCACTAAACCCTTTTCTTCCTTGAGTTGCTTGATACTTTGTTTCTCGTGCACTGAGACAAGCTGACCTGACTCTACTGCTTTAACAAAAGCAATTGTTTTGGGAGAAGGTTTGTCCAAGACAATAGTGTTCTGAATAATAAACATGAGAGGGACTCCAGGCTTTTTCTTCACTTTCATAGACAAATTCTGATCCTATTAAAAAGAAAAATAGCACTATTCAGTTCAAATATGTCAATTAAATAAGATGCCTTAAGTGCAAAAAATAGAAGAGATCACAAGTTTTACTTTTCAAATTGGTATGTCTCACTAATAGAGTAAATTTTATGATTTAAAAAAAGGAAGATAAACAAGAAATCTGAGCACAAAGAGATAAGTGGCAACAATGTGACACTGGATCTATCAAGATTCTACCACCAGGAATTACAAACTGTCACAAAGGTAAGAATGTTAGGCAATGCCCCACTTTCTACTCTAAGACATGCTTCAAAAAGGGTCAAGAATGTTCAGAGGTTGAAGGGATAGAAATAAAATAAGAATTCATGGACTCAGATTCTAGATTGAGCTCTGCATCTAATTTAGTGATTTTATAATTCTAAAAGAATACGTAACCAAATCTGTATGTATGTGAACTTCTTCGTTAATATCAACCCTGAAAGTCTCTCCTTCCCCTCCTGGTCTTTAAAAGCCAGAAACAGTTCTATACTGGTGGTACAATTTCAAATAATGTAAAACATGACTTTTTGAGAACTAGTATAAAATACAGGAACATGCAAAAACACTGATGAACACAGAATGTAAAATATTTCAAGAATGCTGACACATATCATCACATCTTTTTGTCAATATACTTTTTGTCATCTTTTTGTCAAAAATACTTCAGTAATTAAGAAAAATCAATATGCTTAAGGTTCTCTCCTCAAATTCTCTAATGGCATGACAACTGCTTTTATTGACTGCAAATCAACTTAAAAGCCTGTATTTTAAAAAGTTGAAACATTCTATCAAACCACTTCCATCTAATTTTTTCTGATTATAAGCAGCTCCATATGAAATAGAAACAGAAATGATTAAAATTGACTCTAATTTTAAAAGCAGTATCACCTGTGTTGCCACAAAATAATGATGAGGATTTCCCTCTTCAACCATGGAGAGCAGACATTCTGATCCACTCACTGGATTCTTGAAATGGGGACAATTTCGGACTTGGCATTTTTGTGCAATCAGTTTTGCCCCATATAAGTCTTTTCCCAAAGTTTCTAACTCTTTTAACACACACCTGAAAAAAAAAAAATGTTATTAGCAGCTCACAATTACAACATACATTTCAGTGTTCACATAAGTATAGAAAAAGTCAGTTTTTACGAAATTTAAACTATACCATCACGATCTGAATGTGTTATGTGTTGGCCCCAAACATATGGTAGCCGTATCACTCTTTAAAAACCTGGAAAATATTTGGGGCACTTGGGTGGCTCAGTTGGTTAAGTGTCTGACTCTTTTTTTTTTTTTTAATTTTTTTTTTTTCAACGTTTTAAATTTATTTTTGGGACAGAGAGAGACAGAGCATGAACGGGGGAGGGGCAGAGAGAGAGGGAGACACAGAATTGGAAACAGGCTCCAGGCTCGGAGCCATCAGCCCAGCGCCTGACGCGGGGCTCGAACTCACGGACCGCGAGATCGTGACCTGGCTGAAGTCGGACGCTTAACCGACTGCGCCACCCAGGGGCCCCAAGTGTCTGACTCTTGATTTTGGCTCAGGTCATGATCTCACAGTATATCCGGGGTGTGGGCGTAGGGGTGGGGTGACAGCGCGCGGGGCCTGCTTGGGATTCTCTCTCTCTCTCTATACCTCTCCCCTCACTTTCTCAAAATAAATCAACATTTAAAAAATAAATAAAAACCTGGAAAACACAAACACCAAGTTGAAGGAAAAACGGTTAAATCTACTGAGCATTTATTATGTGTCAGGCAGCATGCTAATTGCTCTTTACATAAATTCTTGCTTCAATCTCAAAACAGCCCTATCAGGCACCTAATTTGAAAGTTATCCTTATTTTAGAGTACCTCACTCTGAGAGATTCCAAGTAACATGCTCAAACACAGCTCATAAGTGGTAGAGTCGAAATGTGAATCCAAGTAGTTGACAACAGATACCTTGCCCCAACCTTAGCGCTAGATGCTTCTACTTCAAGTACAAATTGGTACACCTTTAAACGATTCTCAGTACAGAGAAGTAAAAATTTAAGTCATCGGTTTAATAACAATCACAACTTCCTTTTTCTCTCTGCGTTTTCATATTAATATAAGCCAATGTTTTTTAAAATGTCAGCTATAAACTACCCATATCAAAATGACACAGAGATAACAAATTCTATTAATTTCTACTCCTTTTCACATCCCCAAATCTGCACCTCTTGAGGAGTCAAATGTCAGCATTTTAATAAGCTCTCCAGGCACTTCTTCTATCACACTAAAGAAAAAAATAAAGAAAATAAAAAATTATGAGAACTACTTAAAGATTTCTGAAACTCCAGTCAGCCCTTGCCAGACTCTACCTTGCCTCACTCCCTTTATCATCCATTTAGTTTTGTTTAAGAAAAGAGATTTTGCTTTTTATTCATCAGTTTTGAACTTTTTGGAGTTTCAGGCCCAAACTCCCATGTATTTACTGGATATTTCCTACAGATGTACACCATCTCTTCAAATTCGTGTCTAAAATCATGAAGATTTAGATCACGAAGCTCCTGGGTGTAAGTCAGAAATCCTAACTGACCTTTTCTTCCTCACCCATAACCCTACCCCATCGGCTGTTGGTATCTGTCTCAGGAATGCCTCTTTGTAGAGCCCTTGGGCTCCAGCCTTTCTTCTCTGAAGTTTAGGCTCCCATTATTTCTTGATTGGACAACCACAAAACGAGTTCGCCGGTCTTCACCCTCTTGCTTCTCCAGCTCAGCCCTCACACTGTTACAATCAGCTTCTCTAAAAGACAGTTATCAGGTCTGATAGCATTTATCTCTTCATGATGCACACCAAGAACCCACACAATACTATGCTTTAAAATAAGCATAGTACGGGTAGTACGGGTGCCTGGGTGGCTCAGTCGGTTAAGCGGCCGACTTCGGCTCAGGTCATGATCTCGTGGTCCGTGAGTTCCATCCCTGCGTCAGGCTCTGTGCTGACCACTCAGAGCCTGGAGCCTATTTCGGATTCTGTGTCTCCCTCTCTCTCTGTCTCAAAAATAAATAAACGTTAAAAAAAATTAAAAAAAATAAAATAAGCATAGTATATATGTATATATATTATATATAGAATATATATTATATATATTTTAAATATACTTATATTATATATATAGCATATATATATATATATATATTATATACACATATATAAAATAAGGTGGGAGGGTGGATAAGGGAAACAAGATTGGCCATTTCAAGAATTCCCAGAGCTGGGTGACACACACTTAATTATACTAGTCTACTGTTGTGTATGAATAAAATATTCTGGAAGTTAAAATAAATTCTTTAGGGAAAAAATGCTACAGAACATAATTCCATATAGTACTTGCCAGACTTTTTTGTTACAGCACCATGTTAAAAATGTTGGTATTTCTATGGCACAGGGATTAAGGGACAGGTGGTATGTAGCCAGGAGGGATGAACTCAGGGGCACAAGCTAACTAAGGACTTGTCTGGCAGTGCTGAAGGCTAGGGGTAACAAATTGTGGGGTACCCACAACCATTGTGAGGCACTACTTGACTATGGAAAGCAGATATGTGCGAAAAGCAAACCAATAATATTGTATTCCCAGTAGAGCCCATTCCTTTGTGTGCATGTGCAGGTCTAAAGAACTGGATGGATGGTACAGCACGTTAACAGTGGTCACGGGGTGGTATTACGGGTCATTTACATTTTCTTTTTTTACTTTGTTTTAAAATACAATTTATTGCCAAGTTGGTTTCCACACAACACCCAGTGCTCATCCCAACCAGTGCCCTCCCCCATGCCCATCTCCCACCCTTTTTTTTTACTTTTTCAAAGTAAATAATCTACAAGGGGAACAACAAAACCCTTAAGTTTCTTTTTTTTTTTTAATTTTTTTTAACGTTTTATTTATTTTTGAGACAGAGAGAGACAGAGCATGAACAGGGGAGGGGCAGAGAGAGGGAGACACAGAATCGGAAGCAGGCTCCAGGCTCTGAGCCATCAGCCCAGAGCCCGACACAGGGCTCGAACTCACGGACCGCGAGATCGTGACCTGAGCTAAAGTCGGACACTTAACCGACTGAGCCACCCAGGCGCCCCAAAACCCTTAAGTTTCTTAATAGTTCCTGTCGTAGGTTCGATTTCCCTTCTTCCCCAGCGTCATTTCCAATTACACCCTGTGCTCTCATCTCTTTTTCAGGCATTTTACAACTCCATTTCTTCATTTAGGAGGTCTTTCTCTCTTGTCTGTCACCCAAACTAGTCCTTCCCCTCAGAACTGAAAGGTGTCTGGGCTCAAAAGTGACCTCCTCTATGAAACCTTCCATGATTCCATCTCCCCACCCCCACCCCCGGGAGGTTCCCAGGCTGAGGAAGTCACAACACGCACGAGTCAAAACGCGCCCGGAAGGTTGGCCGTTTGTCCTGTTCACCAAGTTATCCTCAGTGGCTACAGCCATGCCTGGCATGGGGCTGGTACTTAATAAAGACAGTTCAATAAATAAATGACCATGGGCAAGGCTCTTAGCCTCGAGCTGTGAATTATCTTTCTGGGATTCGGAGATGTTAGCTCGCAGGGCAGCTGTGACGCTTGAAAATTTTTCATTTCCACTAGAAACAGCTATGCGAATAAGAGCAACCACTTGAAGCGGGTAGATTTTGGATACCAGCAAGTGCTCTCCACACGTCTGATCCTTAAAGCAACCTTATTAGTTCACGGTCTTTTCCTTACAGATGAGAAATCCCAGGCTCACAGAGATTAACTTGCCGGAAGCCACAAAGCTGGCAGGACTGGGACCAAGACTCGAAGCCAGATCGCACTACATAAAGTACGGGTCTCATTCGCCGGGCCAACCACGCGAAGATTCGCAGTGCACTGTACTTTCTACCTACGTGGTAGACACTCGCCTGACCTCCTCAGTGCCTCCACTTCACTGTCAACTCCTCGTGGGTGGAGCGTTTTGCACGTCGTGGCCTCGTCTCTACCACACCCGCAGGATCCCCGGGCCTCCTCCCCGGACCCGCCGGGCCCACCTGGTGGTGCACAGCTGCGTCTCCCCCATGAGGTAGCGGGGCAGCTGCTCCCGCAGCTGGATCCGGCCGCGCAGCGCCGCCTGACAGAAGGTACCGTCCAGCAGGATCTGGTACGGCTCGCGGACTCCGAAGTTATTGCGGAAGAAGCCGAGATGCTTCTTGGCGTGTTTCTGCCTCGTGATCTTCATGCCTGGCTTACCGGGACCGAGACCAGGGCACCAGAAGCCCGTAGAAAACGCTTACCCTACAGCCCGCTCCTCCCGGAAATAATGCACCCTTTGCCCCCGGAAGTAAACGCCCCCACTTCTTGGGCACGCCCAGTGGTTGTGCCACGCTCATACGAGCGCGCGCTTCGCTCCTGGTGTCCGCGCTTTAAGATGCTCGCCCTCCCGGCAATACGCAAGCTTACTGCGTTATCGTGCGTGCAGTCAGCCTCTCAAAGATAGGCAGTGTGATGATAATCAACGATAATGTTGAAGCTTAATATGCTGCAGGCAGTATTCTAAGTAATTTACCATATATTATGCCCTTTAATGTTGATAATTTTCAAGTGGGGAAAGGAAAGGGATTGGAGTATACTGGACAACTATGGGCAGGTTTGTACTAGTTGCCCTCCCTCAAAGAAGTTAGGCACGTTTGCTAAGGGCACGTGGTTCTATAGTGTTAGAACTGTCACTGGAAGCCAGGACTGAAGTTAAACGCCGCCTGTAGTTCAAATGATCTTGCTACCCACCAGTACCCATCTCCGCCCCCCCCCCCCCCCCCCCCGCCAAGGAACTACTGTCACTGAGAGCCAAACTTATGAAAGAAGATAGCCTAACCCTTCGTTGATCGAGTTAATCAGAGAATTTTGTTCCCTAGCAGCTAATTGCCAAGCATCCACTTCAATTCAGAACAAGCTAATCAGAGAATGGGGAGAATAGAATTTTGCATTTTTGTCCCAGGTCCTCGAATCTGTCCCAGATCTAGTTCTGGCTATTGAGAGAAAGAAACAACACAGAAAATTGATTTACAAAGTGATGGAGATGTATTATTTGCATTGGGGTTTTTATTTGAAGATATAGGTTTATGGAATTGGAACTAAGAATTTCTATAATGTGTGCCCTGTCCTGATTCCCAGCACATCACTTAGATTGCTGCTTTTATTTCACTGAAAATTAATTTAGGAATTGGAAGCTATAAAATGTTATTATGGGATTGGATGCATGGTTCTTAAGTATAATTGCTCACTGCTATCCAGGTTGATTCCTCTTTATCTCTGTATGCCAACTCCTTACCCCAGCTATACTCCCACCACAGAAATTATACCACCCCAGCCTTGCAAAAACAATTAAAATATTTTTAAAAAATAGATTGACAGATTTATCTACCACCACCATTCCATTGGATCATATTTCACTTATGATAATTAATAAAGGGAAACCTCACTATAATGGAGATGGGAGCTGGGTAGAGGGAGCTCTCACACCCCACTACTCTTATTCAATAACAGACCCCACAAAGAAGAGACAGACCTTGTAGATGGATACCACTTTACTACCCCAGCAGTAGGAAGGAAGACTTTTCTTATCCAATCCCACCAACAGCCCAGCCAATGAGATACAGTCACAACTTAGCCAATGAGAAGCCACTATACTTCAGGTTTTCAGTTTACTCCAGTGGACGTTTTGTTTATATCAGCCTTCCCAACCTCTAGATTACATCTATAAAAGAGCAGTACCTCTTCTTTGTTCCCCAGACTTGCCTATGGTTTTGGTGTATCTCACTTGTCTGGTACTGTAATTGTTTGCTATTGCTGAATAAAACCATGCTTTTTTCTTGGTGAAATAACGGGCTTAAAGTAACTGGTTTGATTTTTAAGGTTAACTAATGAGAAAAATGTGGTGCAGGACTAGGGCTTTGAGTCCAAGTTGTTTTTTGTGTTTTTTATTTTTTCAATTTTTTTTAACTTACTAAACTATAGCATAATTATTTTTCAAGCTCTATGTATATGACAGTGCCATTTGCATACTGGATCCTTATGTCACAAACATGAAGACGGTTTACAATGGTGATTAGCAACTTTAAAACAGAGTTTTCTACTACAGCAGTGTTTCTCAAAACATAATCCTGGGATATGCAGAAAAAGCTCTTAGGATGCTTGTTTAAAATGCCGATTTCTGATTCTGAACAAGTATTGAAGGATAGGGATACTATTCAACAAGGAATTGCCCTGGGGCGCCTGGGTGGCTCAGTTGGTTAAGCGGCGGACTTCAGCTCAGGTCATGATCACCTGCTCCGTCAGTTCGAGCCTCGTGTTGGGCTCTGTGCTGACAGCCTGGAGCCTGTTTCGGATTCTGTGTCTCCCTCTCTCTGACCCTCCCCCGTTCATGCTCTGTCTCTTTCTTTCTCAAAAATAATAAACGTTAAAAAAAAAAATTAAAAGGAATTGCCTTTAATTACAATCTTCCCAAGTCATTATTATGCATATTAATGTTCCTGAAGATTGGTTTGTAGTAGAGCATCACTGTTCATCCAATAGGATATTTTCAGTAGGTAGTTCACCGAACACTTTCTGATCTGAGGGTCAATGACCTGATATTAGAACATCAATATTTGGGCACAACCTAGGCACAAGACAAATATTGCCGTTATTTGTTGAACTAGTAAAGATTCTTAAATTATCTTATATCATCTTAAATTATTCTTATAATATCTTTGCTAAAAATTTTAATAGCCATTGAAAATAATTTTGACCTTATGGTCAAACGTCTCAGCATTGCTGGCTACTAGCTCTTTTCTTAGGTCACTTTACTGGACATTTTCCATGCCAAATAGACATTCAGCTCAGGTAGGGAATTAATTTATTTTTCTTTATTTATTTCATGCTCTTCATATTCTTTATTATGTCTGGATCAAATATAATTTATAGTGCGATTTGTTGTACATGATTTTGAAGATTTTTCTTCATGAAATTTTGATGAAGCCAAGTTGACAGAATGATTTATTTTTGCAAGGTGTGACTAATTCCCAAACAAGACTTTTTCATGAAAGATTCATGGCCTAAATGGAATTAAATAGGTAAACATTAAATACAATTCATAAAGGTTATTTTGTTTAATTTCATAAATGTTAGGATTCCAGATAATTCACAGAGATTTCTATTGTGAAATTATTCTGCCTTACAATCATATTTAAATATTTATAAACATTTGTTAACACCCACTAGTTCAAAAAGAATACAATGTTCTAACATTATGTAGCTAACATGTGCTCTAAATAGGTAATTTCCCTAAATAAATCATTTAAAACAACTTAGGTAAACTGGTTTGTATTGAGGGCCTACTAAATCCTTCAGTAGGATCCGCTATGATAGACTGCATCCTGGATTTGCTTACTGTGAATTTTCATACATGGCAGGCAGGCAGTGTTTTGAAGGTTGGATCCAGAGGTCTCTCCTCCTTTTAAAACATTTTTTATGTTTTTCAAAGTACAAAAATGCCTTTTATAACAAGTGCAACAATGGAACAACACAAAGATATTCATCCCTTCTCTCCTTGCTCAGATAACGCACTAACAACCTGCTGTCCTTCAGCCATTTCCCATATTCATATACTTTATACATCATTTGCATACATACATGGAGAGATTTTTGCTACTTATGTTATTCAAACGTGGCATCATATTTTGTCACTTCTATACATTTTGCTTTTCTCACCCAACAATCCTTGTGGAAATTCTTCCTGCCTCTACACCCCAAGTCAATTGGCATAGTTCTCATTCATTATTTTTAATGGCTGACTGACATTCCCCACAAAATCATCACTTATAACATGATGTGGCACAGACTGTGAATCGTCACTCAATATCTCTTCTCTCTCTCTCTCTCTCTCTCTCTCTCTTTTTTTTAGTAATAGAAATTTGATTTTATTCTGGACATTAATGTGCCCATGGAAAAGAATCTATTTCCCAGCCTTCTGTGTAGCTAAGTATAGTCATATGGTTAAGTTCCAGCCAAGGCTACATAAGAGTAAATGTTACAAAGACCTTCTGGGAAGGCTGTTTAAAAGACACCAACTTGGCTCAGCAATTGGCACTTTTGTTTTTTTCCACTTTCTTCCTTTCTACTCTCTGGAATTTGGATGTGATGAATGGAACACTAGACGCCTATTTTAGTCCATGAGGTAACCTGGAGGATGGAGGCTATGTGCTAAGCTGGAAAGCAGATAAAGGAAGGAATCTATGTCATTTCCAAATCTAGACTTTCTATGTCTGGACTTGTTTTACATGAGAAGAAAAACAAACTTTTACCTTGGTTTAAAAAATATTATTTTAAGTTTTTTCCCCACTTTTGAGACTTTATTTATTTTAAAGCAGCAGTAGGATTACAACAAAATTAAAAAGAAGATACAGAGATTCCCCATATACCTCCAGCCTTTACACATACACAGCCTCCCTCATTACCAACACCACTCACCAGAATGTTTTTGTTGTTGTTGTTGTTTGGTTGATTGGTTGTTTTTTTTTACCTGAGGGTGAACCTACAATGGCACATTCAGTTTCTTTTATATGCAGCCAAACCCACTCCTAACTGATAAAGTTAAAACTACTTGCCAGAATTTTCTTTTGACAGATGTCTTTGATGAAACTTTGATGTTGCTTAGTGTTTGCCAATACAATTACCCTTTCTTTGAACAGGTTCAAAATCTCAGTTTCATATTTTCTGTAAAAGGTAGACTCTTTTTCCAAAGTAAAATAAATTAAATCCTTTTTACTTGCTATAAAAGCTATCTTGACATTTGTTTCTTTTGAAAGTATAAACAATTTGATTTGAACTGGATATGTCAGTGGGATGCATCTCCTGTTGAATAAAGTTAGTTAAATATGAAGAACCCCAACTGCTTGGGCAAGAAATATCAAGGAAATGTTAATGTCAACGTACTTGTCAATGAAAGCAAGCAAGCAGGATTTCTGTCTGTTGGCCCAGCTAGTACCAGTGAGCTCTCCCTCCAGGGTAAATGACAATAAAGAAACTGTCTCTTAGAAAAAAGTTTCAAGGGATTTCTGTTTGTCAAGGATATTTTTAAACCAGACAGTAATCAGGAAGTATCCACCATTGGTTATCAGATGGCCATAAAATTAGACTAGCAAATTTGCTTGCTATAATAAATAGTCTCTTTGAATGAAATCATACAGAGAACACATATTGCCATGTGAACTAAATTGAAAGGAATTTTCAACTTTTTACCGTTAACAGATCTGAATAGTGCTCTACATTGGGATGTTACTATAAAATGTTTAATGATTTTAATGAAAGTGGTAAAACCAAAAACTGGTAGAGAGGAGGAAAAGTTAAAAAGTGGCAGCAATGTGCAAACTGTTTTACTTTGATGCATAACAAACTGCCATTTGAAATTTAATTAAATCATAACTGAAAGTGGTAGAGAAGTTTGTATCGTACAGGGTCTTTCATTTTAACTTATCAAAGCATTTTAGATTAATGAATCCTTGTAAAATTACTCTAGGTAAACAAATATTATTACTGTTACTTAAAGGAGTTTAAAGATCAAAAATTACGTCAGATTATGGCATTAAAAGGATTTTCTAAAAACACGATTTATTTACATTAAACAAAATGCTGAAGACAACCATTTTGCTCATGCTTTGGTATATATTTTTAAGCAGCAGGAGGACTTCACAGCAGAAACTGAACTACTGGTGGCAAGAAATTAAACAAACTTTCAATAATGCAGTAGAATATTATTTCAAAGTCTCATATTTATAATTAAATCACATCAATACAAGGTATTAGTTACATGATATTATACAAAGTAAAAGTCATTCTTAGAATCCGTGCAAATGTTTTCAATACTAGATCACTTTGTTTTAATATTAGTTGGTAATTCATAAATCAAAATACTGAGATGAGAAAGTCAAATGTTGTTTCTAAAATTATTATTCTAGCAAACATATAGAAAATGCCCACATGCTGGGTCTTATGTATAAATGAATATTATTTTCTTTTTATTGGCTCTCTCTTTACCCTTTCTATTGTTCCTTTCATAGTACTGAACAAATCACTTAGCTCTTCAAACAATAGGCTCACAGTTTCATTCCACATGTACACAGAAGGAAGCATATGATTTAAATTGATTCCAATAAGACTAAAGAGAAAGACCTTTTTTAGGGGGCGCCTGGTTGCCTCAGTCAGTTGAGTGTCCAACTTCGGCTCAGGTCATGATCTCAGGGTTGGTGAGTTTGAGCCCCGCGTCAGGCTCTGTGCTAATAGCTCAGAGCGTAGAGCCTGTTTTGGATTCTGTGTCTCCCTCTCTCTCTGCTCCTCCCCTGCTCATGCTCTGTCTCTCTCTCCCAAAAATATAAACATTAAAAAGAGAGAGAGAGAGAGAACTTTCTACCCCCTTGGTTGGGGAGAGGTTTTCTTTTTCTTGCAATAAACATTAAAAAAAATGAAGTGCATTGTGTCCATTGCTACTGGCAGCAGTTTTGAGTTTATAGGTAGCCAGTTTGTGGACAGAACTAAAACATGTCAGAAGCCAGAGTCAAGAGAATCATAATGACATGGAACTGGAGACTCTATGCTACTTTATTTGGAATATGTACTCCCAACCTAGACATTTAGTTACGTGATAGAGTACATTTCCTTCCTTCTTGTTTAAAATAATTAAATTGTTTTTTGGTGTGTACTTGTTTTTTGTTACTTGCAGCCCCAAGTGACCTAATTGATGTTTATTTGTTAAATCCAGGCCCCCCAAAAATGTATTTTAAAAGAAAAATGACACGGGCACCTGACTGGCTCAGTTGGTGGAGCATGTGACTCTTGGTCTCAGAGTTGTGAATTTGAGCCCCATGTTGGGTGTAGAGCTTACTTTAAAAAATAAATAAATAAAAGGAAAAATGATAGCATTACCTGTATAATACCATGCTTTAAAGAAATTTAAGATGTTCTGCATATGTTCTTATTTTATCCTGGACAAAACCATGAAGAGGCTGGGATGTGGAAGTAACTGTTGCTATTAGCTGCTTTCAACATCTCCCAAAGGCATCTTTTCCACTCTAGTTAAATATTAAGCAAAGTGTTTTGTGTTTTAAGCCCGATGATTTTTTCTGGCCTAATGAATATTTGTGGACTTCTAAACAGTATACTAGCTTCATCCAGAACTTTAGTTTTTCCCTATTTATTTATAATATTTACATGTTGTTTTTATATAATATATAATATAAATATATTTTTATATTATATTATATACTTTATATAATATATCATACAAATATATTATAATATTTATATTATAATATAAATATTGTAATATTTATATGTTGTTTTTTCTGGCTTTGCTTACATCTAATTTTTGTATTGTAGACCTGGCTTGTTAATTATAATGGCACCATATAGTCTCTTGTGGAGGGGTAGAAACTTCCCTTTCCTCCCATTTCTGTAGAATAGGGAGTTTCTGATCCCTTCCTCATGAGTGTCGTTGGAGGGTAGGCCCCCGTTTCTCTCCATTCTGTTACTTGTGACTCCTGAAAGAAGGAAGGGCTAATGTGATATTTTTGGAGATCTCATAACCATCACATAACCACATCTTCTTCCCAAGGGAAAAAAGATCTCTGTGCTTCTTTCCTAGAAAATAATGTATACAGAAGAGGTAAGAACATACACTCTTTACAGAATCCTTGGCTGAAAGCTTTGCCTGAAATTTTCCTTGCTTCTTTGTTTCTAATGGACACTAGAAGAGGACAACCCCTGAGCTGTGCATCATGAATATACAGTTACCTCTGAGAGGGGCAGTAAATAGAAAGATCAGATTACTTTCTACCCTCTTCCTTCACACCAAAGCTAGAACAAAAGCTAGGTTGGTCCTATAGAGGTTATCTGTGAGCCCCTGGCAGGCACAGACACAGAGCCTGCTCTCTGCCTATCTAACTCCAGGACCAAGGGCACTGCTCAGCTCAGAACCCAAGACTTGTCAGATGATCAAAGGAAGCTTCTTTCCATAGAGGTCTGGAAGCAGGCACCAACTGAATAGGAATATATTTACATTTTAAAAAATGTTTTGGCTCCTCTGTACACCAAATAGGAATAAAGTGTCATTTAAAAAAATCCTTTGACTCATCTTTGGTGTCTTGACTGTCATTTCACACATTGAAAGGGATTTAAGAAAGCCTTTGCCAAGTGAGGGAAAGCAGCTCCAACACTGGCTGGTTCTGAGGCACGGACTGGTCACAGTCTGACATTCACTGGGCTGTGTTTTCCTAGTGGGTAGAGTTACTATGCCACAAAGGCAGAACCAGTCAGACTGTTTATTTTTTCATTTTTTCATTCAGGTATGACAGGCTATTCTTTGCTTCCTGTCCCTAGGTGGTAGTCACCCATGGGCACAGTCCACAGCTTGCTTTGGAAGGCCCTCACCATCCTCTCTCTTTTTGCTTCTGACTAAATTTGAAATATTTCCAGCAAATATAGAAGTATGCTAAAAACTTTAGCTCCTTTGACAGAAAGAATGAAGAATGTATTGCTAGGGATACAGGGTAAATTTATTTTCTCTGGTAAATGAATAGCCACAATGACTTAATACTCACAATATCAAACTGCTTTTGGCAGGGTGTGGGCAGAAACACAACTTAATGATTGCAACCAACCTTCTTTCGGTGATCAGTACAGAATATCCTGTGTTCTGCTGCAATCTGTTATTTAATATTTTCTGCAGGCTTTAGGTTATTTTGCTCTTATTTTTCTAGTATCTTGAGGAGGGAGCTTTCGTTATTGATTTGAGATATTTCCTCTTTCAGAATGTATGCATTTAGCTATAAACTTTTCTCTGAGCACTGAGGTAGCTGTGTCTCACAGATTTTGACATTTTACATTTTCATATTCATTCAGTTCAATGTGTGTGTGTTTTTAAAGTTCCCTCAAGACTTCCTCTTTGATCCATGGGTTATTAGAAGCGTGTTGTTTAGTTTCCAAGTACTGTATTTGGAAAATTTTCTGTTACCTTTTTGTTTTGACTTCTAGTTTGAATCCATTGTGGTTGGAAAACATACTCTGTGTGATTTCAATTCTTTTAAATTTTTCAAGTTTTGTTCATGGTTCAGGATATGGTTTATATGTTCCATGGGCATTTGGAAAGAACAAAATGAATGTGTATTCTGTTGTTGGGTGGAATGTTTTATAAATGTTGATTAGATCCTGTTGATGGTATTGCTGAGTTCCTTTATATTCTAGCTAGTTTTCTCTCTAGTTTTTCCGTCAATTGTTGAGAGAGGGGACTTGATGTCTCTAACTATGAGTGTGTATTTGTCTATTTGTCCTTTGAGTTCTAGGAATTTTTTTCTTTATGTAACCTCAGCTTTGTTGCTAGGGAATACACAATTAGAATTGCTATGTGTTATTGTGATTGGCCATTTTATCATTATATGTCTCCTTCTGTCTCTGGTTATTTTCTTTGCTCCAAATTCTCCTTTATTTGATTTTAATATAGTCACTCCTGTTTTCTTTTGCTTAATGTTTGAGTGATATATTTTTTCTATCATTTTACTTTCAATATGCCTATATCATTATATTTGAAATGAGTTCCTTTTAGATAGTCTATAGTTGGGTGGACTGTGGTGGGTTTGTACTATATCAACTTAGCTAAGCTGGAATCATACTTTTTAGAATTCCCTTTTCTGTATAGTTTTGAGCTAGGGTTGGCTGCAGGGGTGTGAGGGAAACAGAGAAGTCAGAGATGACTCCAAGGCTTTTGGTCTAATCAACTGGAAGAATCGAGCTGTCGTCAAATCAGATGGGGAAGACCAAGGAAGGGAGGCAGTGTTTGGAGCTGTGGGAAGGTTAAGTTGCAGGTGCATGTTGAACATATAGTGGAGGTGTTGCATAGGCAGATGTGCATGCTGGTGTGGACTTCAGTCGAGAGATCTAGGGAAAAAAAATTTGGGAATCATCAGTTCTGCATAGACATCTATGGAATGAGTAAACATTTGAAAAATAAGCAATAGGCAAAGTTTGAAGCATAGAAAGAATGTCTTAAATTCCTTATATAAAATGATTTTTGACAGCTGTCAAGTATTGTTTTAAAGATTTGAGTTCTATATTTCAGAGAACTATGTTATAGGTCAACATGATTTTTTTTTTAATTTTTTTAATGCTTTTATTTATTTTTGAGACAGGGAGAGACAGAGCATGAACAGGGGAGGGTCAAAGAGAGGGAGTCACAGAATCTGAAACAGGCTCCAGGCTCTGAGCTGTCAGCACAGAGCCCAACACGGGGCTCGAACTCACGGACTGCGAGATCATGACCTGAGCTGAGCTGAAGTCAGCCGCTTAACCGACTAAGCCACCCAGGCGCCCCTAGGTCAACATGATTTTTAAGGAGTATGTTCTACATCATCCTGGAACACTGTACATAAAAATAACTTATTTGTACATTACTCATGTAAATCCTGTATGATTTACATAGCAGCAAAGGGCTATCAGTTCTGATAATTCTGATCAAAGTTCCCATGTTTTAATTAATTTCTGCATAATCTAAGTGGTTAGAGACTGCTATCTAAAATTACATAAGACAAATAGCAATACCAGCTTGCCACTAATTAACAGAATGACGTTGGACAAATCATGTCTCAGCTTCCAAGCACGTGTGATGGGACTTAGTACAGCTCTTCATAGTTTACAAGATCAGGAGTGGGGATTAATAAAAATGAAAAGTGAGGGGCGCCTGGGTGGCTCAGTCGGTTAGGCGTCCGACTTCAGCTCAGGTAATGACCTCGTGGCCTGTGAGTTCCAACCCCGCATCGGGCTCTGTGCTGACAGCTCAGAGCCTGGAGCCTGCTTCAGATTCTGTGTCTCCCTTGCTCTCTGCCCCTCACCTGCTCATGCTCTGTCTCTGTCTCAAAAATAAATAAAAACATTAAAAAAAAAAAAAAGAAAAATGATTAGGCGAGACGCTACATAAAATGTGAAATAAAATGCTGTTATGATCAACTTACTTGACTAATGGACACTGACTAAACATAAGGTGTAAAATATTCTAAAAAGTCTACTTCTCTCTTACAGCATTCAAAGAGAAGAAAAAAAGCCTCAAACACATAGCGCACATGCGCAGAGGATTACTTCGGCGAAGGAGGTGAGGCTGGAAAAAGAAAGGGGAGGCGGAGCCCCACTCCAGTTTTTCCTCTCAGCTCCGCCCCTCGAGCACCGGACTGTGCATGACGTCACGTAAAGCTCGTACTTCCGCTTCCGGTCACTCACGTTTCTCCTTTTTCCTGTCTGTCTGGAAAGATGGCGTCCCGCAAGGAAGGCACCGGCTCCGCCGCCGCTTCTTCCAGCTCCACCACCGGCCCGGCGGGGAAAGGCAAAAGCAAAGGCGGGTCCGGAGATTCGGCAGTGAAACAAGTGCAGATAGATGGCTTGGTGAGTGGGGTTCCGTTTCCCCAGGCCCACGTGGGCAGCTCAGTTCTTAGTCGAGTCCTGCCCGACGTGCTGCTTGGCAGCCTCGCCACTGGGCCTGGTGAGACTGGGACAAGTTTTTCCCCTTGGACCTTTCTCTTTCGTCTTTACTTTTTGTTGGGAGGCGCGACAGCTTTCTCTGCCATCCATCGGGGGAGTTGAGGTCTGAGATAGGGAATAGAAACTAGGGGTGAGTGTGACAGATCTTTGAGGTCTTGTTTTGAGATGCTTGGATTTGGAGAAGGACTCTTCGGGGAGACAAATAGGTGAAGGAGGTGTCCAGAAGGATCTAGGAATCTAGGGCTTTTGGAAGATAAAGTAAACTCCATTGCTTCCCTGCTGGGACCTGACATCTGTAACTTGCTAAGTGGAGATTTACTTTGTAGACACTTCTGAGTTTGTGGCTCAGCGTTTACTGAAACCATGCAGTGGGAATGAACATCTTTTGTGTTGGCGTCTCCTTTCTTCATCTATGAATGTTGGAGTTCCTCAGGATTTGGGTTTAGGCATCATTCTATCAGGTCTATGCCTGAGATAGTGTAACAAAGTAGGTAATAGCACACTGCTGGAGCCAGACTGCTTGGGTTTGAGTCTTACCTCCAAAATTAGCTGAATAATATTGGCTAAGTTAACCTCTTTATACTTATTTTCCTCATTTTAGTTGTTTTGAGGATTAAAATTGGCCGAAAAATGTGTCAATAACTAGAACAGTCTCTGGGACATTGTAAGTTACCATTTCATTGTAGTTGCTTAATTATTATTACTTCTGTTACAAAAAGTTACAGTAGTAGACACTCCTTAAGTTCCCTTCTTGTGGCTTTAAATATTACTTGTATTCTGATTTATAATTTTTGCCAGACTTGGTTTTTGAATGCCACGCTTGAATACCTTACTGCCTGCTTGACATTGCTATTTGGCTATTTTATAGGCATCTCAAATTTAACTTGTCCAAAATAAGATTATTGCTATCTCCCCGTTCCTTACCCTCTCCTCCTCCTTGGTCTTACCTCAGTCTCTCCCATAGTAGTAAATGGGATTACCATCTACCCATTTGAACAAATCGGAAAACTTCGGCATTAACCTATATTTGTTCTCCCCCCAACCCCCAGCATTCAGTCTCAGCACGTCCTGTTGGTTCCATCTCCAAAATATATCAAATTCATTTGCTTCTCATCTATATGCCATCAACCACATTCACCTGCAATAAAATACAGACTTCTTACCACATCCTTCAAGGTCCTGCTATTCTTGTGTCTTCCTCCAAGCTCCCCTCATCCTTTTTTCTAGGCTGCATTCACAGTGACATTTTAATTCATTGTTTTCTCTTCCTGAAATACTTCAAGTATTTCTTCCTACTTGGCTTCTTTTTTTCCTTTAGGTTGTTGACTTAAATGCCCCGTTTTAAGAAAGGTCTTGCCTACCAACCCTGTCAAATGTAGTTCCCTCCGCATCATCCTCCATCACACCACTCTGTTTCATAGCATTTTCCACTGCCTGTAACTGTCTTGTTTGCTTTCTTGTCTCCCCCACAGAAATGTAAGCTACTGAGGGCAGGCTAGGGACTGTGTTTATGTGGTATATTCTCAATACGGAACCTTTTAACCAACATAGACAGGATGAATGAATGAATACAATATTTCGTTTTATTCTTATACTATTCCTAGTTCATGTTCTGATACCTTTTACAGATTATTTTAGTGGTATCTCGAATTGTTCTCCTAGTCCTCTTCAGTCCATCTTTCGTACTTTCCTTAAAACATTCACTTAATGTGAAAGTTTAGATCTTGTTAGCTTCCTTCCTGAAATGTTTTCAGTGATGTTGCCCTTGCTTGTGTTCAGGTTAATTTTCCAAGCCTCTTATTAAGTGTACATTCCAGCCACACAGAACTATGATTGACCTCATGTTTAATCACATTTGTTCTTGGCATTTTATTTTGTTAATGGACAAGACCAATTTTTCTTGTATTGAACCCTTCCTTCCTTTGCTCCTGTTTCATCAAATCTTCTGTATCTTTAATATTACCTTCCCCTTAACATGTAAATGTTGTCAGGACTCTCCTGTATTAAAACGCTCAGTTCTGTCTCATTTTCATTTAACAGTCTGCGCTCCATTCTTAGTCCCCACTTTTTTTCCCTCTTGAAGTCAATGGTTAAAGAATTGTCTATAGTTGTATTTTTCCATTTTTGCTTCAACTCACTGTTGTTAGAATCTCTACTACTACTAATCCCCTGATTCAGTTTTCAGAAAAATCATTGATAGCATTAGCAAAGAACTATAAAAAATATCAAAATATATCATACGTGAAAAATAGTGCTTATAATACACAATTTAAATAATCACAAAATAAACATCCAGTTACCTGCCATTCAGTGTGAGAAATAGGACATTACGAAAATCCTTGAAGCCGATTCCCTTATTTCATCCTTTCCTCCCATCCCTTCTTTGCATCCTGTAATCACTATTGTGAACTTTGTTTCAGTGATTGTGTTTTCTTTATAGCTTCACCATAGAGTATTCCTAAATAATCTGTTTAGTTTTGCCTGTGTATATTAATAAAATGAATGAAATATGAATTAAATCATAGTACATGTTCTCCCATGTCCTGAGTCATATATATGTATATCTCACATTGTTTTTGAGATTAGTCCATTCTAGACTAAGTGACAGTAATTCATTTCCATTACTATAGAGCATCTCATTGTATGAATGTGATGTAATTGTCCTCATCTGACTGATAATGGACAGTTATAGATGGCTTATTTTCCTTGTGTGAAATGGTATCTTTCAAGAATCTTTTAATCATCTGTTCCATTAGACTTGTCAATTTGACTTTTACTGTACCCTGCACAGAGTTGGTGCTAAGTGAATCCTCCGGGAATGGAAGAGTGGATTTTTATTGCAGTCAGGTGATCTCATTGTTCCTAGAAAAGATCAAACTAATTGTTCCTGTTGAACTTTTCCTGTAAAAGCTACCTTGTTCCCCCAGACCAGTTTGAATCTTTCCATGGGCCAGCAAGACCAGCAAGACCAGTGGAATTGGGCTTACCTGGTACCTTGTTAGAAATGCAGAAATACAGTATTTCAGAATCTCAGGGCCCCTTCTTGATCTACTGTATAGAATCTTAATGTTTGAAAAGTATTGTTCTGGTTCACATTGATCTCTTCCTTTATCTGAACTTTTAATGACAGTTGTATCTCTCATCCTGGCATGTGAGCATAGACTGTTAATTGATAGTTTATTGTTTATTTTTCCTTTCTCACTGAGATGATCATTTGAAGGTAAAATTGTAAAATACTTGTACTTTTCATAGTTCTGGTGCTTAAAAATGATTACCACTGAAATTTACTTCCTTTCAAATTTTGTTTTTCTGTTTTATGCAAAAAGTTACCTTATTTAAAGTTGTTGGCTACCTCATTTCTCTTTTTTTGGAAGTAAGGTAGAGGATGTTACTAGTAAATGAAAAAGTAAGAGTTCTGTATCCTTTGTCATTCAGGTGTCAGCTCAGATATTACCTCACAGGTACTTTCTGACTACTCTAAAGAGGCTACATCAGTTCATTGACCCTTTTATCTGACTTTTAGGCCCTTGTTACTGTTGAAAGTCTCTTATTTATTTGTTGCTTGTTTGTCTTCTCACACTAAAAAATACACTAAAATACCAACTTCTGGAGAGCAGGAGCAATGTCAGGCTTATTCACTGCAATATTTACAAGTGTCTAGAACAGTGACCGACCCATAGAAAGCACTCAGATATTGTGAGTGAATACAGTTCTGTGGTACAAGAAATTTTCTTGAAAATGAATCATGAGGAAACTGGGTCAGTAAATGCTTTGTAGAGATTAATGGTGTGTTTGTGAGAAACACAGGAGTGAGACCAGTGAACTTTATAAACTTGCCCATATTTCTTCCTCTTTTTAAGCATCAGCGTCATACCTACAAGAAAAATCTCTAATGTTTTTTGAGCACCTGCTATTTACAAGACCCTGTGAAGGAAGGTTTGGTGAGACTATGTCTGATTGTCACAACAGCTTTTAGGGTTGATGTTATCTGCCTTACTTACCTGGTGGTGATTCAGATCTAATGAGAAAATGTTGGTGGAAGTGCTCTGTGAACTGAAATGAATAATTCAAATTTGTAAAGGGCTTGTACTGTGCTATGACATGTATGTCTGTACGTTGTGTGTGTGTGTGTGGGAGACTACATGAAGTTATAAAGACTAGATAACAGTTTGTTAAACTATGAAATGGAAGCTCTTGTCTAAAGTCCATGGCTCAAGTAAAACACAGTTTGGCCCCCCAAAAATTGTGTGGCTCTTGGCTTCTTCTTTCAGTTTTCTGACTTCAGTAAAGAATAAATAAGTTGCTTTTTATGTATATTTCAGCCAGGTAACTTGAAAGTCTTTCAAGCACCAAAACGTTTACATTTTAGACATTTTAATTATAAATCTTTTTGCAGTGTATTACGTAAATTTCTGCCTCTTTAGTCAGAATAGTGAATGTGGCTTGTATCACTTAGCTATGTTTTGATGACTTAGTAGTATCATTAAAAACATAATTTATTGCCCCATACTGGACAGTAGTCCTCCAGAATCCCTATGGGTATTCACATGTGTTTATTTCTGTAATGTCCCCTGTTTTTGAATTTAGGTGCCTTGAGTAATTTATCTTTCTAATTGGCTGCATTTTTTTTTTTTTTTTTTTTTTTGGTTTTGTTTTTGTTGTTAAACTTGTATGGCTTTTATCCTTTTTATTTCCAGCTTCTCATTTGCTACAACGGAAAACCAGATAAGCAGTCTTGTTAGCATTATTTAAAAAAAAAAAATTTTTTTTTAACGTTTATTCATTTTTGAGAGACAGAGACAGAGCATGAGCGCGAAAGAGGCAGAGAAAGGGAGACACAGAATCTGAAACAGGCTCCAGGCTCTGAGCTGTCAGCACAGAGCCCGATGTGGGGCTCAAACTCACGAACTGTGAGATCCTGACTTGAGCTGAAGTTAGACGCTCAACCAACTGAGCCACCCAGGCGCCCCAGCATTATTTTTAAAGTGAGACCAAACACACACTCTGAATGAGATTAAATTAAGTGTACAGTCTGACATTTTGACCACTTAGTTGTATTTTTACTTTGGCAAGTAAGGTGTTCCTAATCGAAAGCAATAGCTTTTTATAGTAGATAAAAAATTTGACATACATTATTATATTTTAGGAACTCCGGGAGCTGATAGAACCAGGATTAGCTGGATTATACATATGATTTAGTCACTTATAGAAACTGAGTGGCTTTTCAAGAGCATACAGTGAATTTATTCTAGAGCTTGGACCCATATCACAAATTGGCATCTTTGATGCATTTTGCTTTCCATTATTACAACTACTTCATACGTTGTAAGGACTCAGTAGATGTTTGCTCTTATGTGCCAGGTACTATTTAAAGTACTTTATATTACAGCATTGAAGCCCTGTAACAACTCTGATTTGGGAACCATTATTATCCCTGTTTTATAAATGAGGAAGCTCATATACATATAGATTATGTGACTTGATGAATGTTAGGATAAGGGGAAATAGAAATACAGTGTTCACAATATAATGAATCTAGTGTTCCTGCTCAAGCATCAGGAAGTGTATTTTCTAAAACTTGGGTCTCTTACAGACTTAAAACTTTAAAATGCACAAGAAAGCTAATATATTGGAATCTTTAGATTTAATAATCTGTCTTATATATATATATATATATACATTGTTAACGTTTACTTTTGAGAGAAAGAGAGACAGAGCATGAGCAGGGGAGGGGCAGAGAGAGAGAGAGAGGGAGGGAGACACAGAATCTAAAGCAGGCTCCAGGCTCTGAGCTGTCAGCACAGAGCCCGACATGGGGCTCGAACCAACAAACCGTGAGATCATGACCTGAGCCGAAGTCAAAACGCTTAACCGGCTGAGCCACCCAGGTGCCCCAATTATCTGTCATGTTTGAGGAGATTATTTGTAGCTAAAAGAAGTCAACTTAGTAAATATTCTTGTTTGGAAAAAGGCAGTCTTTAGCCAACCAGTCACACAGACTTAAGACATTGGGGAATCAACACTGAAGAAAACAGGAGGAATGTTAAAGAGAATTGAGAGGAGTGTTGGTAGGTATTCCTAAGTAAGGTAGTTTACTTTCCTTAGGGTAGGCAGATCTAAGCCTGACTTCTCAGGATGCTTTTAAGATTTAGATAATCTTGCAGACATCCTGGACTTTTGTTCCTTTCCCTTCAGGTCCCAGGGCTTATTGAAATCCATTTTCTTTTTGAAAAAACTTTCTGACCATGATTTCTTAGCTTATGGCGTATACATTAGTGATAACAAGCTGTAGTAATGTTGTTTCTTGTAGCTGCCTTGGGATAGTTTAAGGAGCCCAGCTTACATGGTATTTCTCATGGAGGTGATCCATGAGATCACCTGATTGAATAACTGATAATAAATGAGCATCTCTGGGCCTTAATTTCTTCTTTAATATGAGGATAACACATGGCCTTCTTACTGTAATAAATAGCAGCTTAATATATATAATTTCCTATTGATGTTTAATTATTGCTAGTGACAGTTTTTGTAGTTGGTATTGATTTAAATAGTTGGTATTAGTTACAGTGGGATTCCAAACTCCATGTGTTACCAAGTAATGGAAGATAACAAAAGATTTTAACTTCAGTTGTAGCATATCTGGCCCAGATGAGATGGCATATGTTAACTCTTCAAATGCCTGTTTTGACATTAAAAGGCTGTGGGTGCACGATATTTACTGGTTTTTCATCTTTTGTTTTCTTGTCACCTTTGGCTTCAGCTAGCCCCTATATAATTATAAATTCTGATCTTCAGCTTAATATCCGAGATTTCAAGAGCTTTGCTGAGCAACACCAGGTATTTTAAGTCTCGGCAACATTTTTCTGGGCTTTTAGCTCAGTCCTAGTCTTCATACTGGGGAGACAAGCCTCTACAAAGCATTAGGCTTTGGTGAGGGTCTTTGCCACTCTTATTTTGTGGTCAGATATTCTCACCTGTACTTTACCAAGTCTACCTTAGTTTCTTAAGATGAAAGCTTCTGACTTCAGCACTTAACATGAAAACTTGGTGGTATTTGCTTTTCTCTTGGACGTTAGTTCATAAATGTTTTTTGTAAAATATCATTTAAATTATGGTACTTGGATATTATTTCCTTGGGCAAGATATAAGAAAATATACTTAAAGAGAAAATAGCCCTGGTTGTTCCCATAAAGGACTGTTATACTGTAAAATGGTTATATCCCGTAAAGATTAGATTTAATAGGAAAAGTACAGTGTAATGTACATCTCCATCTATATGGTGACAAACTGTATTTGTTTCAATAAAACTGAAAGGGCTGAAATGGAGACTGGCTTATGCCAGAGTAGTACCCTGTATTTTTGTTAATGTTGGTACCAAGCCCAAAATAGAAGAGAAAAAAATTGATTCAGTAAAATAGTGGTAATTCAGTATTAACTTAGTCAAAATATAAAACTTTTACTGTTTGAGTCTGAATAGCCACTGTATTTTGGCATAAAATTTTATTTTTTACCCCAAATAGTACCTAAACATCACAGGTATTCATTGTGTCCTGATGATAAATAAGAATTTTTTTTTTCTCAGTACCTTCTATACTTCTATCCTTGTCCCCAACTAGCTTCATTTGATGTAAGTAGAAAATGTTTGTTTATCTATGGGACAATAGTAATGTGCTAAACTATGATTATTTTAACCAAAAACTGTATATATTCGTTGTAAGGGAAGTTTGGAGAAATTACACATAAAGAAAACACAGAAAGAAAATTACTCAGTTTATAAGCTCATAATAGGAGTATAGGTAGCACTGTTAGGATTTTGGGGTTTACTTTTCTAGTGTTTTTCCTGTGCTTTAATAAATACCTAGAGCTGAAGTTAATGGCTTGAAGGTTATGCATGATTTTAAAGCATGTTGCCAAATTATTCCAGAATAGTTGCATAGTACAGTTTCTTTCCCATGTACAGACTATTGGAGTGCTGCTTCTTGGCACTGTTACTAATGGAAAGTTAAGAGTTTTACAGATCTTAGTCTTTATTTTTAAAATTAAGTGTGCAAATTAAGTGTGCATGTTAGTATGCTAACATACTTGTTACAATGATTCAAGTCAATAAAATACTTCCTGTTGTCTGTTAGTGCCATCACCATCTGCCCAAGTCACCCAGGCTTCTGGTATCATCTTTGATTGCTCTGTAGGCTTTCCCTCGGATTCTCTTAAGATCACTCACTTACATAGTGTGTCTGTAACTGTGTTGTCTGCACTATTCATTTCTCACTTTCCTTTCTGAATTACTGCAAAACTCTCATGTGACAGGTCTTACAGAATCTATTTTGTACTTGGCCATCACACACAGTGGTGCTGAGTAGGTAAAGGATAGTAATGCAAAAACCCTTCGGAAAATCCCCATTACAAAATAAAATCCAAGTTGATAGCCTATTAAGATCTTCTTTACCTTTTGTTGTTGGCCTCCAAATGAGGGCTTGTAGTACTGTTTTCAAATTTGGTTTAAGAGTAGCCTTTAAAACAGTTAAAACCAAAATCTTTTCTTTTTGGATAGAAGAAAACCCCTGTTTTATATTTTGTGCAGAAATGCATAATCTTCAGTTCAGTTCTGAGAGACCTCTTGAGAAAGAAGGTGAATAATCACCTTCTCCTGGTATCACTGTGGTGTATTTTTATACTGGAAAACTGAAGTCCTTTTAATATATTAAGCGTATTTAATTAAACAGCCAATTGGGTGCATATGGTATACAAATTAAAAGACAAAAAGAGTATGTAGTAAAAGAAGCTCTCACTTTTCATTCCTGTCTTCAACCACCCTCTTCGCAGAGGCAGTCACAGTTACTCTTTTTAGTGTTTCCTTCTCAACTTATTTTAGCCAGCACTGCCTCCTGTTAAGGAAGCAGAAATAAATAGTAATCCAGGTGCCCCTAGATCACTTAAAGGCCTTCTAATTAAACTGTGGTTCCTGCTCCCCAGGATAACAAATGTAAATGTGTTAGGAAGTAGAGAACAGTTTTGAAATTTTTTGGTTTGTTTTGTATGTGAGAGGACATAAATTTATTCCAGCTTAGCTTTTTTATCACTCATTTTACTTTGGAAAAACTCCTTTCCAGCTACACGTGGGAAAATTTGCAGATCGGTTATGTATATTGAGTTGGTAAAGTATAAACTTAATGTTAAAAATAAAACCTCATCATTTAACATTTAATTGCGATTATACTTTTGTATGTTTGATTACATCATTGTACTTTTCTCATGAGTAATTTTTGTGAGGAGAGCAGTGTTACTCTGCTAAAATTCTTGAGACTGCTTTGCCCTTCTCCCCCTTTTCCCAAGTTATTAGATGATTTAACTTCAAAACTGTGGACCATCGATGAACATTAGATCCAAGAGAATAATAATGAAGTATGCTCTTTCAACTGAAATATTATAGAGGTGATATTGATTAAGTGTTTTGGAGCATTGCAACTAATCCCATATGTATCAGGAGCAAAAAAAAAATTTTTTTTTTTTTTTTTTGCTATTGAAGTTACTTAAATTTCTTTCACATCAAAACTGAACAGCAGTGATTTAAATCCTATTTATTATTTGACTCAGCCAGTTATGAAATGGAACCCCTATCCCACTTGAGCCATAAAATGTGTTAAATTTAAGACTAATGCTGCTTTCTGCTTTTTGAATTTACATTTTGGCAGTAACTACCTTCTTTGTTCAGTGTTAGAAAAAAAATGATCTAGGCTTAACCAAATAAGAAAACTGCCAAGTTCACAGGTCAGTCAGTGAAAGAAGCCAGAATTAAATGAAAGTCTAGTTATTGACTTTACAGAATATGCTAAGGGGAGATTCTGTGGCATTACAGTTTCTTTGAGACTAAAATTCTTCTATGGTACTAGCTGTTCTTTGACAGTGATTGATGTGAGAAATTCAGGCTGTGGACCTTACCTCCCAGAATCTACAAAACTGGAATAAAGCCAGCCTAGGAACGCCTGACCTCTTCTCCAAATGGCCAGCAACTGGTGCAGTTGGGCCTTGCCTTTCTATTTCAGACCTAAGAAACTCTTATGGAGGGGATCTAGTCCTTACTTTTAGCAGGATAGTGATTTTTTTTTAATTAAAAAAATTTTTTTTAATGTTTATTATTTATTTTTTGAGAGTGAGAGAGAAAGTGTGCATGGGGGGAGGGGCAGAGAGGGTGAGACACTGAATCCAAAGCAAGTTCCAGGCTCTGAGCTGTCAGCACAGAGCCCATGCGGTGCTCGAACCCACAAGTGGTAAGGTCCTGGCTGGAGCCCAAGTTTGTTGCTTAACTGACTGAGCCACCCAGGCGCCCCACGGATAATGATGTTTTTAAGGGAACCTCTGTACATACATAAACACATGCATGCACCGCTGTTTCTTTTTTTTAAATTTTTTTTTAAATGTTTTTATTTATTTTTGAGACAGAGACAGAGCTTGAGCAGAGAAGGGGCAGAGAGAGAGGGAGACACAGAATCTGAAGCAGGCTCCAGGCTCTGAGCTGTCAGCACAGAGCCCGAAGCGGGGCTTGAACTCACACACTGCGAGAACAAGACCTGAGCCGAAGTCGGACGCTCAACCAGCTGAGCCACCCAGGCGCCCCAACATGCACTGCTGTTTCAAAGAAGTCAATTTACTCTTACCTTCGCCTTTTTAAAGCAGATTTCAAAAAATCTTCTTTTGAAACCTTGTGGTATATACAGATAGTTCTAGATCAAGATGACTGATAAGTCAACAGAATTGGAACTTTGTTGTCAGGTAGTTGATTTTTAATGAGCTATATTTACATCTTACTAGACTGAAAGAAGATCTCAGGAATAAACTGAACAGTCTGGGGAAACCAGTGTCAGTGCCATGAAGATACCTTGCATGTTCTAGTCACTAAATATTTGTTGGATAGGTGGATGGATGAGTGAATGGGTTAGGTGAAATGTTTATTATAGTAATTGAAGCAGTAGCTAACAAAAGTTTTACCGAGAATTTGCTAGGCCTGTGGGCTGGGTACTTTGGGTGTATTGTTTTTTAATCCTTGCAGCAGTGCTGTGAGATGGGCACTGACTGACTGACTTATCTCCCCAGGAGGTAGGTGATCCTATCTAGTTAACTTGCCTAAGGCCACAGAGCTGGCACTCAAACTTTGAGTTCTAGTGCCCCAGCCTCTCAACTGTGCTATATGATTTTTCTGTTTGTACAGACCAGAGGTTCACATTTGTGTATACATTGATAAGAATTAATTTTTAAGCTTTTACTAAAGTTTTCTCTCTCACTTGAACATTTTTTTTTGAAAGAAATAAAGGTTAGTTTTAGAGTTACTTTGTACAACAAATGGAAGACAGCAAATCAAGTATGAATGTCTGGGCTTCAGCTGGGCACAGTCTCTGGATAATTTACTTTCTTTTGTCTTATAGAGCTTACGATTGAAAGTGGGCTCCTGCTGCTGAAATAGATTTGTTTTTACCCGTTAGAAATATATTGTTCAGAGTGGAATCAGAACTGAGAGAATAGTGGTTTGACGCCACCTAAGGGGTATGCCTGTTCTCTCCTATAGAAGCAGCGTGGAGTGGTAGAGAAACTATGGGTTTGATAGCCCCACAGTTTGGAGTTCCCATCTGTTGGAATACTGTCATATTTTGAGAGACTTCATATCAGTGACATAAATTAAGAAGTGTTTGGTTATAAAGTCTGAATTTCCAGCTTCTGGAGTTAGGAGGAAATGGTCTATCTGCCTAATGTTACCTCCTCTGTAAACCCAGTGCTACCTAAAGTAAGGGTATGGTTTGTGAACTGTTTGTGGTTTGTGTGAGATAAGCACAGGATTGGGATTGTTTCGAAACTTGTATCGCAGCATGATGTTGCTGTGATAGCCAGAGTATGATCCTTGGGCTTGTATTTTCTGTGTCTTTCTTTAAAATGTCACTTTTCTTACAAGTTTTATTTTTTTACTACGGTATTGGTCTGTGAGGGACTGGAGGAAAATGAGTTCTTCACCACTGATTGCCTGAGAAGCCCTGTTACAAACGATTTGCATACCTATTTTATTTAGCTAATAGCATCTTCCTATAACCAGAGTCTAATTTATTTAATAGTACTGTAGCTAAAATATTACTGTGATTATTAAATACCACTAGCTGTTTAAAAAGATGAACTAGTGGATTTAGTGTTTTCTTATTCTAGGTACACTTAATAGAGTTTGCAACCTGTGAACATTCCTTATGAACTTAACTTTATAAAGGAAGGTTAAACATGATGGTATAGTTCTAACAATTTAAAACTCCTTATGTCCCTAATTCTAACTGAACTTTAAACAGATCCTTTTGAGGTCTACTCCAGGGAGTGTGGGAAACATGCTGCTTTTCTTGGTGAAGCTTTATTGCTATTTGCTCAAAGTTTGAATTGATAGTTTGCTGATTTGTAATTGGTTTACATTAGGCTTCTCTTAAACAGATCTGTTTGTTGAAAACCAGTCTGTATATCCAGAAGTTACTTCTTTCACCTTGATGGTGTGTGTATATGCATATTGTCCAGTCATTTGTGTATGTGAGTGCAATGGCATCTGTGAATAGAGTTGAAGTGTAACCATATCAGCAAGAGATTAGAATTTAAAGTCAGCAGGTGCTCAGGCTTTATAGTGTGTATTTTTTCATCTTCTCCTTTCAGAGCCACTTATTCAGCCCAACCCCCTCCCTTTTTAACATACCTAAAAAAATATACTTAAATCAAGATGTGTCCATATTGTGTCAACTCAGTAGCACTGTCAAAAAGAAATTAGGTTTCTTTGGTGAGACTTCATGTAGTAAATTGCAGTGACTGCTGGATTTTAAAGTCTTTTCTGTTAACTTTTTCTTTATCTGATGTTTTTTGAATTGAAAACAAATGCATACTTATAAGTAAGTAAGCAGTAACAGAAATTCATAAGAAAAGATACGTCCTTCCACACCATTCTTGTTGATGCAAACATAAAAGCATAACTGCATGTATATAATACCTTTTTAATTAATTTTGAAAACTCTAACTCTTTGTGTGTCATGGGCATCTTTGGGAGTATGATGAATGCCACAGACTTTTCTTCCAGGAAAATGCCTTAAATATGTAGAAAATATCTCTTAGATACCTAATTAATCTCATTAAATTTCAAAATATTTTAAAAGAGTGGGAAAATTTTAAATATTATACTTTTTTGGCTTCTAAAACAGTACAGTTTAATTCTTGATTGCCTGGGCTTATTGTAAACATGAGTTATTATAAACTTGAGTTTATATATAGTTAAATAAAACTTATCTTATACATAATGCAGGGATATAGCAGTGGTTTTTAACCTAGCTCCTTATAAGCATTTGAGGGGATCTTTGAACTCTAAATTGAGAAGAAATTAGTAGTGGGTCAAATGAATTGTTTCTTCATCAGACTTTTACAAATGTGTACAGGTTTCTAAAGTTAAGGTGTTATTTATGCAGAATAAAATCCACTTATTTTAGGTGTATAGTGTGATGAACTTTTGTAGCTGTGAACAACTACATAGTCCCCACCACATCAAGGTGTGAAATAGTTGCTTCACCCTAAAGAGTGTGCCCTTCTGCGGTCAGTAGGCCTTCACCTGCCTTAGGCGATTAACTACCTAGGGGTTTTGTTTTGCCTTTTCCAGAATTCCATAAAAATAAATCTTACAGTACATAGCATTTTGTTTGACTTCTTTCATTTCATATAATGTTTTTGAGATTCCTCTCTATTGTACTGATCTTTTGCTCTTTTGTTTTGCTGAGTAGTAGTACATAGAATGGATATATTGGAATTTGTCTAAGTTTGGTGGGCTTTTGGGTTGCTTTCAGTTTTTAGCTGTTATGAGTAATGCTGTTGTGAACAGTTGTGGACATATCTTTGTGTGGATGTGTTTTCATTTCTCTTGAATTCCTAGGAATAGGAATTTGGGTCATGTAGCAAGTAGTAAGTTTATATTTAACTATAAGATAACTGCAATTACTGTTTTCTACCTTTCCACCAGTACTTTTTCATGGAGCTGTAACTGTTTGGAAAGGTCTTGGTTTCCACTTTCCTGACTTAGAAGTTCAGGACACCATCTTATGATCCAGGACAGAGATTGGATTGCAATTCAGCTCCTAGCTCTTGGGTATTAGACCAGGTCTGATGCACCTTTGGGCACTCCTGTGTTAACTCACAGGTTAATGCTCTGGTTGTTGATTTCTTTGTCTCACTTGGTTGGTTATTTAAACTTTTTTAGAAATATAGCATATTTAACAGAAATACATATCTTTCATGTACTCAAATTGGCATATTCAGGTTCTTCAAATTGGCATATTGCAAGGCCTAACAGTTCCAGATATAGTTCTTAAGTAGTTTACTTTTTGACCCTGAACTTTCTTAGAGTTGCTACCTTTGACAGAGGAATTTTGTGTGGTAGCTTCATAGACATAATTTTACCAGGTAAAGATTACCTCTGACACTGGTATTAGAAATATTGCTGATTAAAGTCTTGGTAATATTTCTTGAAAGGATTTTGTTAATATATTGTTTTATAATTAACAAAAATTAATTGAAATTGCTCATCTTGAATTACGTAATGGTATCTTAAGACATAGCTGTTTGGGTTTATTATTTATATGCCAGTGCTTTTGGTAAAAACACGCAAGTGTGCTGCTACAGTGCTAGTGTTCATCCATCTCTAGGCCTTTTTGTTCTGCTGAAGTGTGACTTGTGTGCTTCATGAAAAGTAAATATTAGCATTTCTGTTTAAACTATTATTTAAAATCCATAGCTCGCAAATACTGGCTTCACCCAAGCTCACTTGCTTGTTCTTCAGTTTTCTCTGCTCAGGTGTCATCTCAGAGAGGCCTGTCCTGGACCATGCTCTTTAAGGTTATCTACCTTTTACTCTCCTTTTTATTTTCTTCAGAGTGCAATTCACAATCTGTAATCACATTCACCTTAATTGTTGTTCTGGTTCTTAAAGTGGGGGAAGCCCCTACACTTTTATATAGAGGGCCTCTGAAGTCTAAACTATTTTCATAGTAATATTTAAACATTATTTGTCATTTTTACTCTCACTCTTGAATGAGTGTTTAATGGAAGTTTCTGGTTGTTACATGATGTGTGATATTAAAAGATTGAATGCAGAAGCAGATATGAGAATCTTGTTGTCTTTTATTAAACTAGACATTAATAGGATTCACAAGAAATGTGAAACAATGTTGTTCTTCTATCCTGATTAAAATTTCTTTTTGAAAATGTGAATGTTACACAGAAATGTGAAACTGTCATTTTTTTATATCCTGATTGCTTTTATTTTGGAAAAGTTATTTTTCTAACAAATGTATTTTGTGATAGCATGTAATACATTTGTTATTGTTGTTTTTATTTATTATTATTTTCTAAAAATTTTTTAATGTTTATTTATTTCTGAGACAGAGACAGAGCATGAGTGGGGAAGGGGCAGAGAGAGAGGGAGACACAGAATCCGGAGCAGGCTCCAGGCTCTGAGCTGTCAGCACAGCCTGATGTGGGGCTCGGAACTCATGAGCTGTGAGATCATGACTTGAGCCGAAGTCGGTCGCTCAACTGACTGAGCCACCCAGGCGCCCCTGTTATTGTTTTTTTTTTTTTAAAAAAATTTTTTTTTTTAACGTTTATTTATTTTTGAGACAGAGAGAGACAGAGCATGAACAGGGGAGGGGCAGAGAGAGAGGGAGACACAGAATCTGAAACAGGCTCCAGGCTCTGAGTTGTCAGCACAGAGCCCGACGCGGGGCTCGAAGTCACGGACCGCGAGATCGTGACCTGAGCCGAAGTCGGCCGCCTAACTGACTGAGCCACCCAGGCGCCCCAACCCTGTTATTGTTTTTAAGTGAATAAATTACTTGGAACATTTTTCATTTTGAATTTCTAATACGTAAATATCAACGTAAAAATTCTTTTGGGTCCTCAGTAATTTCTAAGAGTGTTAAAAGGAACTTTAGGATTAAAAACTTTTGAGATTTGCTATTCCAAAATATAAACCCTATCAAAGTAAATACTTTTTTATGTGTTTGATTTTAGTTTCATTTTCCCAGTTGGCCTGTCAGAGGTAACTGGCCTGTAGAAGTCATTCAGCACATACCTAGGTGAATGGATAAATGAGTGAATGAAAGAAGCCCAAAATAACAATTCTGGTGATTCTGTACACAGCTTCCAAATCTGTCTGTAGTAACTGGTCTTTGCAGATATCATATTTGATAGAAAATTACTCTAATTCATCAGACAGCATAATCTTTATTTTGGTCAGATTTAAATTGTTCCCTGGTATGGAATTGAGTTTGGTAAGATTTTGATGGGTCTTAGAGATTGTGCTAAATGTTTCTTTTCAGGGAGGATGGAAGATTTTATCCATCATACTTATTACTCAGATTTTAGGTTTGTGGACTTCTGGTATAATTAATTTATTTGCATATTTTAGATTGTTCATATTTTATCCTATAATATTGAGAATACTTTGTTGTGTGTAACATTTTGGGCAAAGTTAGGTTTTCATTTTTTTTAGAAAGCTAGACACTTTAAAAATTAGTATTGTGTTCATTAGAGATGATGAAGTAGTTTACTTTGCTCTTTCAAATTATCTTCACTGAATAATAAACAATAGTGGAAAAAATGTTTCCTCTAGGGTAATTTCAGCAGAGGAGACATCTGTTTACTATCTTGCAAGTTGAGATTCCTTTCTAAGATCCACCCAGCTTGAGAATGTGCAAACCTCAGAAAGCTAGGAGACCCATTCTAGGGAGAGTTGTCATATTCAGAGACCAGTACTTACTTCACAGGGCAAATCAAGTAGGTTATTAAACACTTAGACCCAGAGTATGGCAAAGTTTGGGGGTGTAGAAGAATTTGGTAATTCTACTGGCCAATATGTTTCCATCCTTTAGGCTTAATTTGTAGGAAAATTTTTATTTACCCATGAATTTATAGGATAAACAAACCTGGTCAACAATAGTCCATAAGCAGGGTTTTTGTTTTTCATTTATTTTTTTTTTAAGTTTGTTTATTTATTTTGAGAGAGATGGAGCCAGTATGAGTGAGGGAGGGGCAGAGAGAGAGGGAGAGAGAATTCCAAGCAGGTTCCGCTGCAGGCGACAGAGCCCTGTGTGGGGCCCGAACCCACAAACCTCCAGATCATGACCTGAGCTGAAACCTAGAGTCAGACTCTTAACCAATTGAGCCACCCAGGCGTCCCACTTCATATGCAGTTTTAAGTATGGGGGCATAGGTCTTAGAGAACACTTGATACTTCTCGCATGGATTGTTGGCATTACCTTCCTTCCTTCTCATCTCTGTGCTGTAGAGATTCTTCCAAGTAGGGCTTGAGTTCCTCTTATTGGGAGGATATTTCTCATTTTTATATTTGTATTTATAATTTATATAATTTATATATTTATATAATTTATATGATTTATATGTATAAATATATATGTATTTATAAAATATATTTATATTTTATATTTATATTTCTGCTTTTATAAATAAAATGTTCACTTTTGGGTCTGTGTTTCTCAGTATTCTCACTGTTTATCAACACAGGGAGTCTTAAAACAGGAAAGGAAACTTTGTTTTAACCAGTTGTGTACATTTCAGTCATCTGAGGAACTAAAAAGAGGAAGCCTGGCCCATACTTCCACATTAAAAGTTAGAATGAAGTAGGATGTTAGAATCACCTGTAGAGTCTAAAACAAAACCATAAAGAAACAAAATCCCCACAAACCAATATATGAATCTCAGCCCAGATCAATTAACTCAGAGGTTGGATTCAGGCATCAGCTTTTTGTGTCTGTGGTGGTTTTTGGTTTTGTTTTTTTGTTTCGTTTTGTGTTTAATACTGACGGCTCTAATATGTAGCCAGGGTGAAGACTTCTCTTCATTTATTTAAAAAAAAAAAACAAACACCTCACGGGCCATTTTGGTAAGCGAACAAGTGATAATAGAGCTCTTGAGTATGTGGGGTCATTTGTGAACACTTAATAAACAAAATATAGGAGTATGTTTTGTTTTGGAGAATATTAAGCTTTCATGTATCTGTTTTTAAAAGTAAGAGGAAGCATGACAAACAGGGTTAATTAAAAATATACCAGCACTGTTTTAGGGACAGAGGCATATGGTTTGGTTGGAGTGCAAGGAAGTGAAAGGGGGATGAGCTTGACTGAAACAGGACTTTTGTGGTAGAACATTCCCATCTTGTGGCTTGTGAGAATAGTGCTGTTTAAAGATTAGAAGCTGTATTGCATTCTAGCAACTAATGGCGGTTTCCTGTTGATGCTACTTCTAGTGATCAGGGCACAAAACATTTGACCTCTAACACCATTCTCTTAGAGTCTTTTTGCTGCCTGACCCTGTAACCTTACACTGAACTTTTCTACTTCTTGCACAAAACTCTGCTTCTGCAACCTAGTTACGGGGACTTCCTCAAGAGCTGTTGCCCCTGCATTCTGTCTGTTTCAGCCTCATTACTACAAAGTTACTCACTTATTATGAAGTAATTAAAGGTACCTTGAAATTTGAAATCCTATCTCCCCTCCCTGATTTAATAATTTTGTGTCAGAATATCTGTTTCCTCATCTGTCAAATAAATGAAGAAATATTACTGACTTCATAGAGTACTTTTAGGGATTAAGTGAGTCATTGCATGTAAGACACTGACTGGAGTGTTTGATAGAAGTGATTGATAAATGTTCAGCATTCAGTCCTTCAGCAGATCTTTTTGAGTTATCTTTTATGTGCCAGTACCTGTTTGGATGTTGAAGATGGGCGAATAAAACGTCTCTTCATTTTTATGAGAATATTTAAGAGGGGAGACCATGAGCAGAACATGGATTTTTGTGTTGTAAATACCAAAAATTATGCAACATTTTTATTTAAACAGTAAATTCTTGTTATTTCTGTAGAATATCAAAAGCTTGTATGTAAATTTGTTACTTCTGATCAGGAATTTCCTTTTGACATCTCCTCTCAAGTTTGAATTGCAAGTCCATTGCATTATTTTTTGAACTAAAGAATTGAGATTTTAGCATGTATATAGGAAATAAGAGCATAAAATGTCAAAGTGAAAAATGAGTTAGCTTAGTTTTGATAAAAAAATTTTTTTTTTAATTTTTGAATGCTCTCTTTTATGAGATTATATTACAATGGCAAGATGACAGATACTAGAGTTGAAATTACTTTAGTGATCACCAAGCCTTTCCTTAAGTCTTTTTATTTTGGATAACCTTAAATGTTAGAGAGAATTCACCCTTAAAATTTAAGTCTTGTTTCCTGATACTGTCATCTGTGGCCCTTATTTTGCCTTTCAAAGTAAGACACATCCTCTAGTGCCTCACTGTTTAGAAAGTGCTCTTTGTGATTGTCCCTGCTGTGGAGAGAGATTTGAATTTATTGAAGTAGTTCTCATCACAGGGTTTTAAGCTTTCTCTCTTACAATTACCCCTTCCTGTGTACACTTACTTATGTTGATCATCTTTAGCAGGTAGTTAAACCATGTGCTTCTCCTTTCTCTCAGTTGGATACTATTACTGTAAATTTTCTCTCTGATCATATAGAGAAGTGACTAGAATAGGTCAGTGATGCTGAAAAGAGATGATAGTTTCTGTTAGTTGGAGCACTGTACTTCTGTTGATGCTGTATGAAGTTGCATTGACTCTTTGGCCAGGCATGTCAAGCTGCTGTGCTGTTTGGTTACATTGCCCTCCTACCCCCCATCCCTTTATAGTTCATTATTATTAGCGTTAAGTCAGTGTTACAGTGTAAGTTATTTTTGAACTGTGATAACTCATTGTCAATTATAATAATAATTTCCTCACATCCCAGTTTTATTTGTAAAAGGAAATAAGGTTGTTTTGGCTTGGCTTCTTTGTGAAACTGCTGGGTACTTGTCAGCAACACTCTTTTTTGCACACACGAGCACCAGCTGTTTAGGAATCAGCTCTGGAGTTTGTCCAAACATCTACATTAAGCTTTGCAGTCTTCTAGCATCTCTCATTTACTTTGATTTCAACAGTGATTCAGCGATCTCATTAATAGGATTAAGTATCTACAACCTAGGCAACCTAGACAAGTTGGTAGGTGTGTTTATAATAACTTTTTATTAGTTCTCTTTATCCCTTCTTGGTCATCTGTGTTTCTTTTTTAAGTGTGACAATAATTGTAGCCAAGAGGTAAGTTGAATAGGAGTTAAATAGTTCTCCTTTTTTTTTTTTTTTTGATTTTTAATGTTTATTTTTGAGAGAGAGAGAGAGCGCGCACATGAGCAGGAGAGGGGCAGAGAGAGACACACACACATAGAATCAGCTTCAGGCTCTGAGCTGTCAGTACAGCTGGGGCTCGAACCTAGGAACCATGAGATCATGACCTGAGCCGAAGTCAGATGCTTAACCAGCTGAGCCACCCAGGAGCCCCATAGTTCTGCTTTTTTTTTTTTTTTTTTTTTGACAAAAATCAATAATATCATTTATTACATGTCAGACCCTGTGTGAAGTATTTACTATACATTATCTCATTTTTAATGGTGTCAGTATTGCTTTGGACAGCTCCATGTTGCAAATTAGAAATCAAAGACTTAGGAAGAATAAATAGCTTTTGCAAGGTGACAGCCAGTGAGTGTTGGAGCTGGAACTTCTACCCATGCCTGCACGACTCTCAAAGCTCATTCTGTGCCTTTTAAATAGAGAGGTCTTTTCTAAAGGAATGTGTAAAATTGTGCACTTTCTTCATTTCATACTCTTGAAGGTCTTAATCAGTTGAGGTTCTTCCACATTAAATTCTTTTCCCTCCTAGGGCGCCTGGGTGGCTCATTCGGTTGAGCATCTGACTTCGGCTCAGGTCATGATCTCACGGTTTGTGAGTTCGAGCCCCACGTTGGGCTCTGTGCTGACAGCTCAGAGCCTGGAGCCTGCTTCGGATTCTGTGTCTCCCTCTCTCTGTGCCCCTCCTCCACTTGTGCTCTGTCTCTATCTCTCAAAAATGAATAAACGTAAAAAAAAATAATAATAATAAAAAAAAAACCTCTTCTCCCTCCTGCTTGCGATCTTTAAGAGGTCTGGATCTTGTTGATATAGTACCTTTATGGGGTCTGTTCATCACAAAGTCTATGACTAATCCATTGTTTTAATTACTGAATTACTGCTATGAACATAAGTCTCCTTGTGATTAAAGTTAAAATACACAGCTTTGGAGTTTGACTTGGTTTAAATCTTGGCTCTTCCACTTCCTGGATGTGTGACCTTTCTCCTCTCTATTCTATTAGAGGTTATTTGGTATATCCTTCTGGTTGAGGAAAATTAGGTAGTGCTGGAGTCTGGGTTCTCTTTGATTTTTCTGTTACCAAACAGATCCTTCTTGGATACATGTTCCCATTGTTGCTTCCCTTGACTTAATGAGATGTTTTGTTCAGGAACCATCTTGAGAATTTAAGAAATTGTCAAGGGAGTGGCCTGCTTTCAGGTTTTCAGGTAATTGAGGACTTTATCTCTATGTTATTGATGGTTTTATCATCTGTGTCAGGAAATTATCCTCCTGTTAACAAAAGTTAATAGGATCATTTCCTCTATAATGACCCTGAATTGAGGTGAAACTGTTTGAAGCTGCTCCTGGATTCCAGACCTTTCAGAGCCATGACCTGAAGTCAAAAATGGACATTTTGGACATGTCTTCAGACTCCAGGAGTTTCAGGTGTACGTTTGGATTATGTGAGCTTATTATTTGTGTCAGAGTAAGAATTGATTTGTAAGAAAATTGGTTCTATTATATAATTCTGTGTTTTTTGCAAACCTACTTGTATGGTTCATTTTTTTTCCCTTGAAATAAAGGAAATAAAAACTGTAAGGATGATTTTTGAAAAAAAATTTTTAATGTTTTTTAATTTTTGAGACAGAGAGAGACAGAGCATGAACAGGGGAGGGGCAGAGAGAGGGAGACACAGAGTCTGAAGCAGGCTCCAGGCTCTGAGCTAGCAGCACCGAGCCCGATGCGGGGTTAGAACTCGCGGACCGTGAGATCATGACCTGAGCCGAAGTCGGATGCTTAACCGACTAAGCCACCCAGGAGCCCCTGTAAGGATGATTTTTCAGTTCACTTCTGTATTTTCTTTTAGGTGGTATTAAAAATAATCAAACATTATCAAGAAGAAGGACAAGGAACTGAAGTGGTTCAGGGAGTGCTTTTGGGCTTGGTTGTAGAAGATCGTCTTGAAATTACCAACTGCTTTCCTTTCCCTCAACACACAGAAGATGATGCTGACTTTGATGAAGGTAAGGGTACTCATTTCAAAAATCTTTGCAGTGCACACAAATGATTTTTAACACATTTCTCACCATAACCTTTCATTATCTCTTACTGGGAGTCTATCAGGCCAGTCTAGTTCACTTGATTTCAGAGTTTCTTGAAAAAATTAGGCAAATTTGGGGCACCTGGGTGGCTCAGTCGGTTAAGCATTCAACTTCTGCTCAGGTCATGATCTCATGGTTCGAGCCCCGAATTGGTCTCTGTGCTGACAGTTCGGAGCCTGGAGCCTGCTTCGGATTCTGTGTCTCCCTCTCCCTCTGCCCGTCCCCCACTCATGCTTTTTCTCGCTCAAAAATAAATAAACATTAACAGATTATGCAAATTCTTTGAAATGAGGATTTATATCAAAAGATTCATTAGTTTGGCCTTATTTGTAATTTGAGATTCCGATTTTAGTAATTTGGATAGAAACTGTGTTGTTGTTAAACTTTCCCATTATGAAATCAGCTTGCAAATAACTTACATCGTGAAGGGCAAGGATCATCATTATGTGTCCAGTATCCATTTTCTTCTGTAGTGTTGTTTTAATGTTTGAGAAGATGAACTTAGCTATCTATTTCAGAAAGAAGATACTCCTTAAGCATTTCAGGAGGTTTTTGGGGTTTTTTTGGTGCTACAGGTATAATAGCTTTGTTAGCAAAAGCCAGTAGTAGATAAAACTTACACCAAAGGCCAATAACCTGAAAGATTAAAAAAAAAATCTAGTTGAAAGTAATTTCTCACTTGTCTCAACACTCAGGGATCATTTTCTACATAACTTTTTTTTTATTATGATAAGAACAAGTAGTAAAATTTACCGTTTTGAGTATATATAGTGTTAACTATACGCAGGTGTCATGGAACAGATCTGTAGAACTTTTTCATCTTGGAAAAACTAAAACTCTATATTTGTTGACTAACTGCTCCTCTTTCCCCCTTTGCTAGCCTCTGGCAACCATCCTTCTGCTTTCTGTTTCTGAGAGTTTGACTTCTTTATATCTCATATAAGTGAAATTAGCAGTATTTGGCTTTTGGCTTTTTTGAGACTGATTTATCTCACATAACAATGTTCTCCAGGTTCGTGCATGTTATAGCATATGACAGGATATCATTTTTTAAGGCTGAGTAATATTCTATTGTATGCAATACCACTTTTTCCGGGGCGCCTGGGTGGCTCAGTCGGTTAAGCGTCCGACTTCAGCTCAGGTCACGATCTCGCGGTCCGTGAGTTCGAGACCCGCGTCAGGCTCTGGGCTGATGGCTCAGAGCCTGGAGCCTGCTTCCGATTCTGTGTCTCCCTCTCTCTCTGCCCCTCCCCCGTTCATGCTCTGTCTCTCTCTGTCTCAAAAATAAATAAAAAACGTTAAAAAAAAAAATTTTAATACCACTTTTTCCTTATCCATTCAACTGTTGATAAATAGATTGTTTCTGCCTCTTGACTTTTTTGAATAATGCTCAGCTATCTCTTCAGGGTCTTGTTTTCAGTTCTCTTGGATATATTCCCAGAAGTGGGATTTGGTGGATCATATATTAATTCTATATTTAATTTTTTGAGGAACTTCCATACTGCCTTTTAAGTAGTGACACCAGTTTACATTCTCCGCCAATAGTTTGCAGGGGTTGCAACGTCCTCACATTCTCACCAACGTTTGTTATTTTTCTGGTTATTTATTTTTTTGATAGTGATAGCAACTGTACTAACAGATGTGAGGTGATATTGTGGTTTTGATTTTCATTTCCCTTATAGCGATGTTGAGTATCTTTTATATGCTTATTGTCTGTATGTATTCTTTGAAGAAATGTCTATTAAGGTATGTTGTCCATTTTTAAGGATTGTTGTTCAGTTGAAGAAGTTCTTTGTATATTCTGGATATTAATCCCTTATCATATGTATGATTTGCAGATATTTTCTTCCATTCCATAGGTTACTTTTTACTTTTTCACTCTATTGATTTGTTTCCTTTGCTGAAGCTTTTTAGTTTGATGTAATCCATATTGTCTGTTTTTGCTTTTGTTGCTGGTACTTTTGGTATAACATCCAAGAGATTATTGTCAAGACCAATGTTAGGAAGCTCCTTCCTTATATTGTCTTCTAGGAATTTTATGCTAGTACCATTCTGCTTTGATTACTGTTGCTTTGTAATATGTTTTGAAATCAAGATGTGTGAGGCATCCAGCTTTGTTTTTCTTTCTCAAGATTTTGGCTATTTAAGGTCCTTTGAAATTTCATATGAATTTTAGTATTTTTTTTTCCTATTTGCATAAAACTACCATTGGGATTTTGGTAGGGATTACATTGAATCTGTAGGTCAGTTTGAGTAGTACATTTTAACAATATTAAATCTTCCTAGCTATGAATAAATGCCTTTCCATTTATTTGTATTGTCTTAACTTTCTTCCAACTGTTTTATAGTTATCAGTGTACAAGTTATTCCCAATTGTTTTTATTCATTTTGATGCTGTTGTGAAATTTTTAAAAAATTTCCTTTTTTGTCATTTTTTTCTGTGTAACTTTAAACTGATGACTTTTCACTTGGATAAAATGTTATGTAAGATTTCACATACTCATGGTACCTTGAAGATATTAATAGACACCAAATATAACTTTGCTAAGGTTAGTACCTTGATATTGCAATTTGGTCGACAAAAATCCTTTTTTTCATTAAAGTAATACCTTTAGAAACCAACCAAGGCTATTTTATTCTAGGCACTTGAGTATTTGTGCAGTATGTGTCTTTTTTTTTTTTTTTTTTTTTAAAGCTGACTGAGCTTTCCTTGTTTCATCTGAACTACTGTAAAATACTGGATTACGGTTGGAGATTTCTCTGTAGTAGTAGATATCTCAGTTCCTCTCTTTACCAGCATATCTGGAGGGTGCTTAATTACATTGCAGTCATAACTTTTTATTTTTTTATTTTTAATTATGTTTATTTATTTAGAGAGAGAGAGAGTGCACGTGCATGCAAGCTCCAGGGAGGGGCAGAGAGAGAGGAGGGAGAGAATCCCAAGCAGACTCTGAGTTGTCATTATGGAGCCCGATTTGGGGCTTGAACCCATGAACCATGAGATCATGGCCTGAATTAAGATCAAGAGTTGGATGTTTAACCAACTGAGTCACCCAGGCTCTCCTACAGCAATAACTCTTTTAGAGCTGGAAGACCAGGGGAGAAGACAAAAGGATTGTTAACATAGTTTTTTTTGGTTTGCAAGTGAGGAGTCTGAGAGGTGCACTTGAAGTGACATACTCAAGTTACTGTGTTAGTGGCACAATTGGGAATAGAATCCATTCCTGCAGAGTTTATATTGTCACATAGTTTTCTCAGGTAATTTATTCTGTCTTATAAAATTCTCAGTTTTATGTGCAAGAAATAATCAGTGCAATTATGGTAGATGAACAAAGCAAAATATATTATTAATTTTAGATCTTGATCATTGGATGCTGACTTCTCTTATGGGCTTTCAGGTAATTGACCAATATGCTATTTCATTAACATGTACTTTAAGAAGCTCATTAAAAGTTATGTTAACAACCTGGAGATAAGAAATTTCAATTTAGCGTCAAATAATAAAAAATTTGTTGGGAATTGTGTGCTGTGTATTGTATGTACATTGCCTGTAATTAGTTGTTACTCTGCACATTTGAAGGTTTTATCAGTCTCATTTTCTAAATTAGGAAACTGATGCTCAATAAGACAAAGAACTTGTCCAAAGTCATTTAACTGGGAATTTATAGAATAGGGATTGAAATCTTTGGCTGTCTGTTTCCAAGTCTCATGATTTTCCTGCTATATGTTGTTGCTTTTGGACACTTAGTGAAGTGGAAGCCAGTGATTAAAAGGGTGTAGAGTGGGGAGCATCATTACTTTATGTCTGAAATCTGCTTTTTGGATAAAACAATTAAATTTGTTTTTCTTGATTTATCTTTAGAAGCTGGTAGGATTTGCCATTTTTCTTATATGTATGAAAAGTCTAAGATAATACTTTATATTTCTGCCTAGCTTTGTATAGCCAGTCTTGAATTTTAGGTTCTCTCACATAATTCATTTAATTATCTGAATAGGCATTAGTATGTAGTCACCATTAGATTTTTATCATACCTAGATAGGAGCTAAGTTTTTTCATTATATGGATGTGTCTTGGAATAGAATTGTTCTGAGTATTGATTATTTTAAATCTTTAAATCTTTCTAAACATCCATTGTTTTGCTTCTGTTGTTGTTATTTTTTGCCTACTAAAACTAACATCTAGGGAAAGATCTTTTCTTCTGCCCTTCACTCTTTGGAAGTAAAGTACTCACAAAATATTTCATAATTTTAATGGTTACATATTTTGAGTTGCTTAGGTGTTTGTTTCTGTGTTTTTATTTGGTGCCTTATGTAAAGTGGAGAGTTTTAATCTGTGGTCTAATGTGAAATGTTTTAAATTAGGGGCTGGCAAGCTACAATCTGTGGGCCTGCTTTTGCATGTAAAGTTTTATTGGAACACTGCCATGCCCATTCATTTATGTATTTTCTTCTGTGGCTGTGTTCCTGCTACAGTGGCATAGTTGGGTAGTTGTGACAGAGACCATATGGGCACCAAACCTGAATTTTTTTTTTAAACTGTTTGGCCCCTTAAGAAAGTCTGACCACTTCCTTCACACACACACACACACACACACACACACACACACACACACGAATATATATTCATTCATATACGTGTGTATATATGTACATATACACACACATGTGCATCATATATGAATATATAGTCGCATATATTCATACATATGTATATGTATACATATATACACACATACATATACACACATACTTTTTTTTGTTATTTTTTTCTGTCATAAGGTTAAAGAATAAGGTAGTAAATAGTACTCTCTTTCCATCATAAATAGATGACTTTTTTTTGTTGCTTATTCCTTCTAGATACTGCTCTTAACATTGACTCTTAAGTCTAGAATGTATTATGAGCACTGTAATAAAAACGTTGATGGGGTGCCTGGGTGGCTCAGTTGGTTAGGTGGCTGACTTCAGCTCAGGTCATGATCTCATGGTTTATGGGTTCAAGCCCCGTGTTGGGCTCTGTGCTGACAGCTCGGAGCCTGGAGCCTGCTTTGGAATCTGTTGACTCCCCACCTCTCTCTGTCCCCTTCCCAGCTCATGCTCTGTCTCTCAAAAAATAAATAAACGTTAAAAAATTAAACAAACAAACAAACGTTGATATTATTAGGTATTTGTGCATCTGGAAAGTATCAGAAAATGTAGTGTTTCCTTTATTTTAACGCAGAGTACTCCCCCCGCCATACCGAGCTCTTGGTGTTTAGGGGAACTGTGTATAGATACTGGGAAGAAAGACATTCAGTTCACGGTTGTAGACTTGTGAATCAGGTACAGGTTTCCGCGAAAGTGGAGTGTTTCTGTGAAACCTTTGTCACAAAACGAAGAAGCAGTTACCATTAATTTATATGGAAAAAATTTTGAGCATTCCCAGACCCCAAAAATAACCTCTCTGAGGCTTTTCTGATACCTTAGTACACATCTTGCTAACGGATGCACAGAATAAATGAAGATGAAGCACAGATGCTCACACAGTTCTAAGCCATGGCGACTTGGTGCTTGGGGAGGATTGGCGGGGCCACTCTCACTGCTTGCCTTGTATGCTGCCTCTAACAGTTCACTGCGAAACGAATACTGAAAGTTGCTTTCACTTTTCGCCATTTTTTGTAAAAGTGGAAATTCTCTTTGGATTTCTTTCATTCAGTCTTTAGTAAAAGTGAAGTGGTGTACCGTCTGGAACTGTGAACTTCCAAAAGCAGGGTATGCCGGTATTACGGAAAGGTAATGAATGGTATGAGGCCAGAAAAACTTGGGTGGGAACCTCAGCTCTGTAGAGATCTGTGTGACGCTGAGTGACTTTAGTTCGGAACTAGTTTTTTCCTGACTGTGTACTATCTTTTAGCACATATTAATTGCTCACTTATTGAGTACTAGAAACATAGCTGAAGGATAATTTCTTTATGAGATTGAGATTAATGCCACCTTGGATTATGTTACAGTAGCATGATTCAAAACCAAGAAAACTTGTGGCATGAAGTTTTTCTTTTTTGTTTCTTTCCATGAATTCACCTTTTTTTTTCCACATGTGATAACTTTTCCTTTAAGTGGCTTAAATCTTGATATACTTTTGTATTGCAGGATTAACTTTCTAGTTAAAAGTGAGGTAACTCACTCTCACCAGAGAACATAAGCTTTTTAAAAATTGAGTGGAAAGGCTCATATTAAAATTCCCATTAGGGGGCACTATTATCAAGCTTAGGAGAACTGGAGACTAATTTGTTTTCTTAGACATGCAACCCGAGGCTTGCTAAAAGGGAAAAATATTTTCATCTGATAAGATTCAGATACTGTTTTATACAACCGAATTCCTTAAATATGTTATAAAGTGCACTGAATTAAACACAGATCCAATAACTCACTGTCTTGTTTTTCAGCCGACTAAATCAGTTTAATATTGCAGGTGATATAAGAAGCTTTCTTTTTTTCTGCTTCAGAGCCAAATCCATAATTTTCATATTTGGAGTGGACAAATTTTTTATTTTGCTCTCTTTAAGTCCAAAGGATGATCCTTGGACTTCAAATAAGTTTCTTTCAAAAACGAAGCATGAAGACTGTGTTGTACTACTAAAATGCAATTAGGGGAATGAAATGATGCCTAATTTACTCAGATAGTATAAACATGTGCAGCCTGCATAATTTCTGAGGTAATTCCACACATTGACGTGATATTATATACACACAGATAGCTTATGGCTTTTTTGTTCATTTTCAGGTACTTGAAAATTATTTTTTATTACTCATGTTTGGTGTTAAAACAAGAAATATTGCTTTAGACTGTTACACATAATTATTTTGTTATCATTAGCCTCCAAAAGAAAAGCAGTGGTGTAGAGTATTAAACAGACTTTTCAAAGGCTAAATAGGAATTGGCAAAAATGTAATTACAGTAAAATGCATTGGGAATAATTTTTCACTGCATAGGTAATATTTTTGTACCACTGGGTTCAGAGAGAGTAGGTTTTGTCTAACTACATTATTTGCAACACTTTCCACATAACTAAACCATAGTTTGCATTGGAGAAAATCTCTGTTTAATCACTTGCTTCCTGAACTCTCACCTTCCTTCTCTTTCTTCTTAGTTTGCCTGCAGCCCACACCCAGGGTAAAACTGCTTGAAACGTCCTCCATAATTACTGTTTTGGCTTTGTATTGCTTTTGAGTTCAGGGAAGAGTTGAGTCAGGGTAGAAAAAAACTTTCATCTTTTTTTTTTTTTAAATAAGCTGGGGACATTGTGTGACAAGACTGATATTTATTATTTTGTATTATCTTCTGTCTGTGTGAATAATCAGTGATCATTGTGATCTGTTCGACAGATTCATTTTTTAAGAAACCCTATTTCTTTTACTGCATTTTTCCTAAGGAGCTTTCCTTGGTGCAGATCTGGGAAATATATACAGACAGTTTTGGAGGGTGTTTTGAAACTTATTGGAGAAGTAGGAGCATGTTTACTTCGTGACCTCAAATCATTAAGAGGTATCATAAAATGTTTCAAATATCTCAGGAAAAAAATTAGTTCTTAATAATTCATTTCAGCATTTATTGAGCAAATTACATTGAATGGTTGGTGGAAAAGATCCAAAGATAGGAAATCCTGGTTACTGCTTTGAAAGATTTTAAGTGGGAGAGAAATATGTAAAGAATTGTGAAACAGAATTGATGAGTCTAGAGTGAGGAACGACAAAAAGTGATGGGAACACTCAGATATGAGCTACTAATTCCTTTTGGGGGATGACTTAACAGGAGAGGTGAAGTTTGATTTTGTAGACGGGTGTTGCTTGTATTTTAAGTAATTTTTAAGGAAGTTAATGTCTTGTGAATTTGTTCTAATTATTGACATTTCTGGGCCCTCATAAATAACACAAGCATCTCTAGAAATAAAGAACAAATTATTTAGTAGGTATTCAGCTTGGCATCTTTACTGTTCAGTGACAGTTATGTTGCTTGACAATATTTTTCAAATTTTGTTGCTGATTCTATATCCAGGTATAGAAGCTGTTTTTGACATCTAGACTCTTCTGATACATAAAGGATGCCTGATGATAATTTAGTGCCATGTTTATAGAAATCTGGGACCCATGCTGCACTTAGCTCTATTTAAAATAATAAATGTTTAAATGTGCTATTTAATGAATTTTAAATATTTAATAAAAACATTTCATGTATGTTTCATTTTAAATGAAACTAGGTATAGGTAGGTAACTAGAGAGAATCTATACACTGAATTATGATATAATTCTCCTGGGTACTCATCTCTTTGTTGTTATTCATGGTAGTATTTTGAAAATGTTAAACCATTCACATTTAATGGCTTATCACTGAATCTTCAGGGCAATGAACTTTAGGTTATTGCTTACTTAAATTATTTTGATTGCTCAGAAAGCCTATGGTTTGTGATTTGAAACTAACTTGAGAATCTTACTTTATAGGTTTAGTCTTTGGTTTACTAAAGTGATTAGAATATGAGCCATACAATCCAGATATGAAGCCTCAATCCCAGTGTTTTTATGCCCTTTTTGTTCTTTTCATTTGGATATTTCAAGATATTAAATATAAGAGGATAAAGTCTAGCTTCATCTTAAAAGTTTGACGAAATTTTGTTCATTTGTTTAATGTTTCAAAATTTAGGTTTTTTTCCCTTTTAAATGAGTTGAGGAACTCTTACGTATGGAAGGATATATACTATTGAAAATGTGGTCAAGGTAAAAGATTTTTCTGCTTAAAGAAATTAAAGTGCTTTACACTATACCCTCCCTTGGTCCCTAAAGTGTAAGTGCTATGGTTTGGAAAGGAGCCAAGTAAAACGTGTTCAAATTTTGTGCAGACTTAAAGTAATACTTTAAGATTTGAAAATTACAGGTGGATACAGTACTTAAATAGTATTTAAAATTCCTAAGTTTCCCAAGTCTAAAAGTGTAATCCTTAAATTACTATTCCCAGTGGTTTACATTTTAATTAAATAAGAATTGTCTTACTTTTGAACCCAGCAACTTTAGGTATAGATATTTGAATTTATTACTGAACTTTAAGGTAATAACCATTAAAAATGAACTGTTTGGGCACTAATTAAAATGTCAAAAATCTACAGTTACAGTGTGTAACCAAAGATCCTTGCTCTTTCTATTTTTCCAAAAATTATCCTAAGCAACACAGTTCAGGTTTGCTTCCTACCTTGCCCAGAAGTGCTAACTAGCTTCCGGCCCCAATTAACTATATTATGCCTGATTTGCAAGTTTTATAGAATGATAGATTAATTATAATTAGATTTGATGTTTTGGTGCTAATGCTGAGTTTTCCAAACTGTCCTTTATATTAGAAGAGTGGTATCGTCATCATGCCGTGCTCTGTTTTACGTTTATCTGTGTAGGTGAAATTTTCATACACCTTGAAACTTTTACTCTTCATGACTTACGTTATTACCACTTTCAGAGTGGTGTTTTCCTACCTTTATCTATTCCCACCTTGAGGGTTATTTGCTGCTGCTTTTTTTTTTTTTAAAGTAGTAATTTTCACTGAGTGCATTTTAGATGCTTTCTGATATATTTGAAAACAAAGGTAATCTTTATTTTGGCGTAAGTAACCATAATAGTATAAGTTTATAATGCAACCCTACATTTCCCCACTACCCTCACTCCCAGACACATTCACCCTTTGTTTTCTCTAATGTCGAACCTACAGACATTTTATTATACCGTATAGACAACCGTTCTTCCCTGCTTGATTGGTGAGAAGATCACAAAATTATTCCAGTGGTCTTTGCAGAAATATATCTGTCAAATGCCTGTTTTGTAGAATTGGACAGTGCTGACCTCAAAGAGGAAGTTTTTGATGGCAGGACCCCTCCACTAGCAGCAGTGGCTGTGGGAGTCCGGCAGCACAGAGGCGTAGGTGGAGCTCTTTGGGCTTGCAGCAGCCTGCCGAGGAGAACCCAGCAGGCAGCAGCAGCCGTGTCCGCAAGCCCCTGGGGCTTCCAGGCTCCTCTGCTCTCACTTTACCTTCTCCTTTATATGTCTTTATCCCTTTGTTATTCATTCATCAAATCAGTATTGCGTTGGGAACTATGTGCCAGGCATGTCCGCTGGCTGTTGTGTACTTCTGCTAAGGATGTTTTCTGAAGTGATCATTGTTTAAAGAATTTAACTATTCTAAGCAGTATGTTTGACTTGAAGCATGGGAAGATTTGTTAGCACGTTATTTTAGGGAATTGGATTATTAGTATAAAGTCTAGATTATGTTACTATTCAGGTGAAAGTATCCAGAAGATATTTTTGTGTAGTTGGAGAATGACTTGGGTTTACAAGTATGTATCTACAAACCTGTACATCTCCAAGTTTGCAACTCAGAGATTCTGTTGCTTTGTTACAGTAATTTTGTTCCTAAAAATGTATAAGTCATCATGTATTTTTTACTTTCATAGTGGAAATAAATATATATATATACATTTTAAATCTCAGTAGTGACTCCCAGGATTTTAGATGAAAGTTTTTCTGTCAATAATTTTAATCTATAAATAAATGTACGTGGTTTTAAAAGTCTGTTACCGAGACTCTTTTGGTAATGTGAGTTACTTCTCCTTAGTTTTAAAATTTCTTCTTCTCCTATCACTCCCATCACCACCCCTGTCCTGAAAATATAGTAAGTCAAGACAAAACACTAAAAAAATTTAGTACTAGAAGAGAGTGAAAGGCTTTATGAAGAGAATTAACCATTTTCTGTGATGATCACAGGAGGAATGGGATGGTGTGGACATAATGTGAAATATTAAGATCGCTGTAAGCCGTATCTGGGTTGTTTCTGTGCTCCTTTAGGAGATATTTGACATAACTAACAGTGAGACTATGTTGTTTTGTCAGAATCCAGGCTTGAATTTCTTTCGAATTGTCTGTCCTGTGGGGAGCCTGGTAAAAAATTATGTAGCCAATTTCACATATATGGAAATGATGTGTGCACACATAAATACCATTATAAGTCTTAGTTGAGAGAATTCCTAAAATCATTTATAGACAGATCTTGCAAACTTTTCTGAAGGGGATAAAAGGAAGGACATTTAGACTGAGTTCTGGCTGAAGTTTTGGTAAAGTTCTGGCTTACTACTAATTGAAGTCATGGGTCTCTCTAGCCTCAGTTTTCCCATTTGCAGAGTGGATCACAACAGGAACTTTTGTAATTCTTTTAACAGATGAGAAACCGAGACTCAGACCCAACTTTAAAATTAGGGGCAAATTCAGAACTAGAAACCCCAAAATGAAATGTGTAATCCACTGCAATTTGGGAGTGTTGTCAGTAACTGAGTATTTTGTCGAAATCACTATGAATGAATGATATGGGTGACTGCAATTGTGACTTGTAAGCATGATGTATTTACTTAAAAGTTTACTTCTTGGTGTTATCAGTTAATGTTAACACTACTGGAATCAAATGATTGTTGAATTTAACACTAAACATCAGAGTTTCCCAAGTTTGTGTTCGTATACTCGGTATTAAATAAAAATAAAGGCAATTCTAATCTTCAGGTCAACAGAAAGTTAATGGTGGTTTGATATATCCATTCAGCTCGGACACTGGAAACCCATTTAAATACTGAAAGTACAACTTCTAATATTTTGTTACATGGAATGAAGAAAGTAAGTATAGATTAATCTGGGTAGATTAAGAGACGCAAATGTGTTCTTATGAAATGCCACTGAATGCAGTTACAAACAATAGGTTGAATAGATAGTTTAATTTGACTTAGGAAATCAGTGTTGACTGACACAGGAAAACTTTCTAGAATACATTGCTTCTTTGCAGATGACTTAGACAGGAGTGATAAAGACTGTCATGTGAATTTCCTTCTTTACTGAGTACACAGCATTGTTAAGTGGTATATTGTGCGATGTTTCCAATCTGCTGTAACTGCCATCTGCACAAGCGGAATGAAAGACAGGAGAACATGGAAAGGAAATGGATCAGTTAGTTGTAAGGAATCTGTGTGAACGCTGGGTGCCACTCATGAAACACTGAGCAGTTAGTGGTTTTCCTTTGTAACCAGTGCAACTAGCTGTCTGTAAACTGGAGTTGTGCACCACGTGCAGCTCTCACAGTTCATCTTTTGGATGTCCTGGTGTGCACCTGTGGTTGAGAGCAACTAGGAAATCCAGGGACTGTAACTGTGCTCATGCTACCCGTTTCTTATTCTTTATCTTTGGATGTAATCTTTTTGCTGCTTTGGTGTTTGGTACCACTGTTGAGGTAGAGGTAATAATCCTAGAATGTTTACTGTACCTAAATGGAATTTTTTTAGAAACAAATTATGCTATAAGACATGTTTCCTGAGAAACATTTAAGTACTTTTGAAAAAAGTAAGACCTATAGAATAAGAAAACAGCTTCAAAATCTTACAAGTTATAAGCAACAGAGAACCATGTGAATGATGGAGAGGTTTTGTATGGGTGAGAGGAACTGACTGGTAGAATCTAACCTGTGTGCCTATGTAAGTGGATAAATCTCTCATTTGAATCTGAGGTTTATAACTTGTAAACAGTTCTTTTTATGTCTGTATGGTTACCTTTTTGATGTAAACATGTGAGCTCTTATAGTTAGTTATGAGTCATCTGGTACCTACTTAGGAATTAACATATATAGATGACTAATAATACAAAGCCACCGTGGTTTCTGTGGTTCTGTGGAACCAACCATGGTTCCAGTTCTAAAACATTTAAAATGAGACTGCTGTCTCTTTTAAAATTTTTTTGGACAAAGAGTTGTCTTATCAGAAAACTGCAGTAACTTAAGCAGATCCATAACTGGGGGGGATTAATAACAAAGTTTTTGTTGACACCAGGAAGTAGATTAAATAGTGCAATTGTGGTAATGAGTACCATATATGATAAGCCTGAGCCACCTGGGTTTTATTAGGCTGCTTGATACTTTGATCACAATATTATTTCAAGGCTTGTCTATTTAAATTGCTAAGGTTTCTTGTCATCTTTGTGATTTAGACCATAATTTCTTTCACTGTGAAGAGATTTTTTTTTTTTTTTTTAAAGAAAGACTACTCAAGCCAAAATTGTAGGGAAGTGCAAGTTCAACAGCTAAGCAAGCTATAGAATGCGAAAACCTGTTAAACATAAGATTAAAAGCTTAAAAGTATAGCAGTTGAATATCAGATTCATCTGACCTTGCTTTTCTTTAGCTTTTTGCTTGGATCATAATTACACTTTTGTTTATCATATATGGTAGTGGAGTATTATAAGGACATTTGGCATAATTCAATTAATTGTTTGATATAAATATGTGCATTTAAAATACATGTTTCATGCTTTGAGATTGTGGTACTGCTATCGGTTTTCCTTAGATGATAGTAAGTGGTTTTGATGAACATCTTTGAGAATTTATGGAAAGATTTTAACTACTTCACCCAAATGAATGAATTATATAATAATCACAGAATTTAATTTGTTTGATAAATTATCTTGTTTTGTCTTTGAACTTGAAATTTTAAACTTTATAGTCTGATACAGATGAAAGAAATTTTTCGTCATCACAATCAACAGACTTTCCATCTACTAATTTTCTTTACCATAGAAATAGTCTTTCATAGGTATTTAGTGGTATTTTTCTTTTGTATTTAAGCAAATATTTTGGCTTGGGAAAATAAATACTTATTTTGACTAGTAAAGGGAGAGGACAGGGATGATACAGTAATTTAAGATACTGTTGTTCTTAGCTTCATATAGAATAATCATTATTAAGTACCATTTTGGAAATTTACATTTAAAATGCTTTATACGTGTATTCATTAATTTTCACTGTTTGCTTTTTGAATACTCTTAAAACTGTTGTAATTTGGCTTGAAGTTTCCATGTCCCAGTGTAACTTTTAAGCCTGGCTAAGGGCACTTAAGAATGTAGTGGTCTTCTTTTAATATATCTGATTTGCCTTTGGCAGTGAAAGGAGTATATGGAAGTGGCAATTAACAGCCTTTTTCTTTTCCTTGATAAGACAAAGGAGTAAAGTATTAAAAATAGGAAAAAGATGTGAACGTAGGAAGAGTTGCTTACCAGGAGTTTATAACATTCTTATTTTTGGAAAATAAGGGAGGTACTTGTAAGTTTTAAGGATATGTGACTCATTGATTTGGGAAAGGTGAACTCATATAAGAAGCAGAGAGGCAGGAACAGGCATGTGATAACAGGCTTAGAAAAATGAGAAGGTCTGTCAATTAGAGCAAAAACTTATTTCAGGGCAATAGTATGAAATAATAGATAGGGTCAGATTATGAAAGACTGAATGCTTGAAAAAGAAGCATAGACATGAAGCAGCTGTTACTCATTCTAGGTTCCCCAGCAGAGGTATGATAGTATAAAATCAATATTTTATGGCTAGAGGCAGGAAAAACAGATGGATAATGAGGGTTTGAATGAAATATGGGCAGTAGCAGTAAGAATGGAAAAGTGAATACTAAAGAGATGGAAGAAATGGCAAACAATTGAGGTCAAGGGTATACACACATTTTGAGGATTTGACTTCAGGTACCAAATAACTTTAATATCTGACATATTCTAGAACTAAATTTCTTATTGTCATCCCTTTCCTTCTTGCATAGTTTGTAAAAAGCACTAGTTCTGTGATAATGGTACGTTTGACAGAGCAGATGGGTATAGTAAATGTAAGCCGTTGTTAGCCAGCAGGGGGATTTCTGCTCTTATTATAATTATTATTACTATATTTAACATTACTAAAATATTAAATAAGATTTTTCAATTGAGAGAGTTGTTTGGTCCATTTTGAAAGTACATACATTGTTTGGAGTAGTCTGTGAGACAAATGTGAAATGATATTTTTAGTTCTGTCTTAATGTAACCTTAACCAATATGAGTTTGCTCTTTAGTGAGTCACACACAGGTAAAAACTACACCAGGTGGAGTTGTTGCACAAAGGAAATGTTATTTGCGTCAAATAAGGAGATCACGGGGAATAACTTTCAAAGTCATGACTCCCTGAGCAAGGGTGAATGGGTTCGTTTTATTTAGGATTAGGATGAATATTTAGATAGAGAAGTCTTGTCATCATATGTAGAGATGGGCATAAGGCTGCGCCTGCGCCATAAGGAAACGTGCCTATGCATATATTGTGTGTTATGTAGGAAAGGCTTGTGCTCCTCCTTAGGCAGAGATTTGAGTATTAGATGAGGTAAAGGTAGTTGTCTGTCATTCTAGAAGTCACTTCATAGTCCATCTTTGCAGGTGTAAATTAGGGTTTTACCCTCAGACTGGTCTGGGTGGTCTGGGCCAACTGGTGGGAGGTCGTTTTAGGGCAGTCGCTATCACTTGAGGTGTGGGTTTGGTTTCCATTTGTCTGAATTAAGAAATTAGCTGGAAAGAAAAGCTTAAGGAAAAATGTGGGACAAAGGTCACTTCGTTAAAGCAGGTGGGCAGTAAAGGTCAGGTCTAGGAGTCTAGCTGGTGACATTGAGAGGATTAATCTTTTTTATTATAAAGATCCATTGGACAACTAAGATCTACTAAGATCAACTAAAAATAGAAATAAAGTAAATCTACTTCACTCTTTAAACAGAACAGTTCATTCATGGTGTGGGATTCCTTAGACAGTTGTGCTCTGACTTACTGATAGCTTTGTAACTTGTTGGATTCATTCATTTAACAGATATTTACTGGGTGCTAGCTATCTCAGGAGCTTTGCCAGATATTGAGGAATAGAAAAATGAACAAGTGGAGGAGAAAGACATTAGACAGTCTAATTACAAATAATTACAAGTTGTGCTAAGTACCATGGAAGGAATAAACAGATGCTTTAATGGGTGGTGTCCCACCTTAAACAGGCCTCTGCAAAGAGTCTCTGATATGGAGGTAAATTCAACTGAAGGATAAAGTATATTCAGTTGAGGTGAAGGATAAGAAGGAGCTAGCCGGGTGAAGAGCCTGGAGTAGAGGAAAGCCAAGTGCAAAGGCCACACCTGAGGTGGGAATGAGCTTAGCATTGTCCAGCAACTCTCCAAAAGCGAGTGTGCCTGAATAAATCCTGCTAAATGAGAAGCAAGGGGCTATGTCATTGAGAGCCTTTTAGGAGTTTGGGCTTTATTAATTAAGCAGCAAGAGGCTATTGAATTGAAGATTCTTAAGTATATGCAGCAATCTAGTTGAATTGATGATTATCATATTCTTTGTAATTCTGTGACCTAATCAAGACTTTCAGTATTGCGTTTGAAATATTTGTGGAAACATAGCTTTGTGATTGGATTCATTAGTGATAGTGTTTATTCCAAGAAAGTTTATCCATGGCTACTAGATAACCTTCACAAACATAAAATACAAAGTTAGTCTGCAGTCTATATGTTTTATTAAAATTTGCATTTTGGAATAGTTTTCGATATACTAGAAAGTTTCAAAGATAGTGCAAAGAGCTCCTCTGTAGCCCTCAACCAGGCTTCCCTAAGGTTATCATCTTACATTACTGTGGCACATTAATCTAATTAAGAAACCAAGATACGTAAGATACATTACTGTTAACTAAACTCCAGATTTTATCCAGATTTTATCCAGATTTTATCCAGATTTCACCAGTTTTTTCCCTTTAGTCATGTCCTGTTAGTACCCTCTGGTCTGTGACCATTTCTCAATCTTTCTTTGTTTTTCATGATCTGGGTAGCTTTGAGGCATACCCTGTAAGTGTTCTGTAGAACGTCCCTCAGTTTGAGTTTGTTGCATATGTTTTTATGGTTAGACTAGAGTTACAGGTTTTGAGGGAAAACCCCACAGCGATCACGTGCCCTTCTCATTACATTCTGTTAGAGGGTAGAAGGATACCCACCCGACACCACTGGTGATGCTAACTTTGATCTCGTGGTAAGGTGGTATTTGACATCTTTTTTGAATTATACTGTCTTGGAAATCTGTATAACTTAAGGAATAATTAAAACACAAATGTTTTGGTTGAAAAATCAGAGTTTCTCTCTTGGAAGAAATAGCTTGAATAATTTTCCTCCTTATAGTGTATTGCTAATAGTTTAATATTTAAACAACATGGGTGAATGTTGTGTGTTATGTGCTTTACTATGTAATTTTTCACATGGATCAGATGAAAATTTTGCTTGTATACTATACCATCTTGGACATACTGTTGGGTATCTAACTTCGTACAGGTGGGTTAGGATCTTTCTCTGACTGAATCTGAATTAGATGTTGGAGAACATTCCTTGTATCTTGTCAGCACTTCCATATCAGGAATAGTTGATAGCAGCAATTAACAGTTCCCATTTCTCATGCTACAGAGTGTTATTGGCATAGTTTGTTTCCACTGTACGCTCCCTTTTATACAAACGGACTCTCCGGAGGTTTGCATTTGGGGTAAATATACCTAGACACATCTGTCCTAGAGTATACTACCAATGTGAGAGGTACGCACTGGCATACAATATGAGAAAGTAAGAGATGAAGAAAAAAATGCTTGAAATAGTTTGCTTAAAAATAGCCTTAAATAGCTTCATGTTTCTTTCTTGGATGTTTAAAACATTTCAACTTTTTAAATTCTTAAAGTTAAAAAAATAGGAAAGGATATATTGAAATTTTAGGGACATCCTTTGGTTTCCTTTTATGCAGTTCTTAAAACTTTTATTTGGTCTCTCTTCATATTTGTTGACTAACCTTACTCTTCAATGTATGGAATAAGACAGCAACTGTACATCCAAATTTTATTTGTTAGTAAAGCAGAAATTTTTTACTAGCTATCAGTAAGAACATAACAGTAAGGAACTTTCTTTTCCCTCTTTTTAACTGGGAAAGTAACAGGCTTGAAAGGTGGCGGTGGGGAGACAGTAATCTTTGAATGTTGTCATCGTCGTCATCATTACCATTATTGTACATGTCAGCCACATTGTAATTCCTCACATTTATTGAGCACTTGTCATGTGCTAAGCATTGTGTCGGGCACTTGGCATTCCTTCATTTAATCCCTGTGGCTGCTTTATGAAGTAAGTACTGTGCAGTTGTTCCCAGGCAATACATGGTGGCTGGTATAGGGAAAGATTTCAGGAGAGGAAGAGTCCTCAGCACTAGTTTGAACAGTGGGATTGAAGCTCGTTCTTGAAGATAGGTGACTTCTGCTTCTCTCTCTGACCTTATTTCCTGGCACTACCTTTTGCCCTCCTCCCCGTTAAGCCAGCTGTATTAAACCACTCGTTTCCCACCCAAACCAAATATCTATCTTGTTGCCGGATAATCCATTATCCTGTTTTGTCCATTGTCTTTACCACCTTAGCTGATTAACTTCTTGTATTTCAGGACTCAGTTTAGACATTTTCCTCAGATCCCATACATATCCCTGAGACAGAACCTGGCTGCATATTCTCATAGGTCATATGCTTATTCCCTGTAAAACTTATTAGACTTTGGTGTATTTAAGCCTCTTACTTTGAAATGATTTCAATTGCAAAGGGTTCTTGTATACCCTTCATCAGTTTCCCTTAATATTAACATTTTATATAACCATGGTGTATTTATCAAAACTAAAGATTGATACAGATTTTATTTAGATTTCTTCAGTTTTCCTCCTCGTGTTTTCTGTTCTAGGATTCGACCCAGGATACCATGTGCTATAGTTGTCCTGTCTCTTTAGTCTCCTCCAATCTGTATCTTTTCCTTGTTTCTCCTGACTCTGACATTTTTGAAAAGTACTCTTAGCTGTTATGTCTGTTGTCTGTCATTTTGAGTTTGTTTGATGTTTTCTCACGATCAGATTAAGATTTTGAATTTTGAGGAAGAATACATGTGAAGTTCCTTTTTCATCTTATAATAGGGGGTACATTAACTCCACATGTCTCAGTACTGATGATATTAACCTTGGTTATTTGGTTTAGGTGGTGACTGTCAGGTTTCTCCACTGACAATAGTGAGTGTTTCCCCTAGAATGAATCCTAAGTCCAGTCCATACTCAAGAGGAGGGGAGTTCCACCCCTCAATCGGAGGAGTATCAGAGAATTTCTGGAGTATGTGAAAAGTACCCCAGTAATTAACAAATGTTATGAGGACTGTCACACTATATCTTAATTATCTTTTCAGTTACTATTATTTTTACCGATCTGGCTGCTCATTGATGTATTGTTTCCCTTGAAGGTAGAACAGTGGCATGTGGTAAATAGTAAAATCTTTGTTGGATGGCTAGAACTGAAACAGGGAGTTTGTGAATTGCTTACAAAGCTGAAGTAGTTAAGCTTGATCATGTAAGTAGTGAGCGGAGCAGTTTAACAGTGTTTGAATGATGTGATAAAAAAATTCGTTCTCATTTCCTTTATTTTAATTTTGTTTGTGATTAGGGAATGTATTCTTCCCTAATTTTAACGTACTTAGAAAAAGGTATTTTTTCTTCTTAGCTTTGAAGGAATACTGATTAGAGTAAAGCAATTTAACAAAATAAATTTAGACCAGAAGTCTTATTTTATGATTAAAGGTACCAGTTGAATGTTTTCACCATACCCTATGTTTAGAAGGGTGGACTTAACTTGGGAAAGCATATAATTCTAAGTAAATTAGCAGTGATAGAAAAATCCCTTCCCATTTCTCAAAAAAGGTGTTTGGAAGTACCAATGTTATGTTTAACCTAGCTTTTGCATTCAAAATGGACTCTGAACCCTAAACATGCTAAATTTAACTTACATATTGGATGGCAGTTTTACTTATGGATGCCTTTCTAGGTTCCTTTCAAACTGTCTAAATCTTTGTGTGTTTTTTTTCCTTCTGGTTTTAAAAAGAATGTTGGTCGATCCACTAGAAACCAGAACAGTAAGCCATGCTTGCATTTGACCATTGGCGTTTTTGCTAAATGGTAGCTAAAGAATGAAGAGAATTCTTTAAGAGTAACTTGAAAGCGTTAGGAGATTGACAGTTGGCTTTAATCTTTTGTTTCAGCTGCTGTTGCCACTACCCCACCGGGATGAGTGTTCTCTTTTCTCTAGGAAGTTAAGCAGTTCTTGCTCCAGGGCCAGATTATCAATGGCTGTTTAAGATTGTTAAAATCTGAGCCTTGGTGGCTCAGTTGGATGAGCATTAAGTGAGGACTCTTGATTTGGGCTCAGGTCAAGATTCCAGGGTTCTGGGATGGAGCCCCACCTCGGACTCCACGCTGAGCATATGGAGCCTGTTTAAGATCCTCTTCCCTGCTTGGCATGTGTGTGCACTCTCTTTTTCTAAAATTAAAAAAAAAATTCTTCTACTTCATTATTGCCATTAGAAAAAAAATCTACATGTCATTTGCAATTGACTCAAGGTCCTTACCTTTAAAAGAGAATGAATAATCAGCACCTGTGTGTTCATTTAAATTAGCAATTTTTGTGAAAAATAAGGAAAAGTTAGTGGAATTTAGAGGCATCAAATATCAATGTGACCGATGACAAAAGTTGGGAAATAGAACTGTGAAGTGGGTGGAAATGTAAATCGGTGTCATCAAATCATTATGATTTTTTTAATCCATAAAATGATACAGTTGGATGACTTAAGAATGGGGGACCTATAACTCATTTATATAACATATAAATGTGTGTATGTCAAATTTATATCTAAATTCTTAATAGCCATATCTCTGTTACTGATAACAAATGTCTTGTATCACTCAGTGCAAAAAATCTTAAAACAATGACATTTAGGGGAAAACAGCATTAAAGAGGTAGGAATTAACGTGAGAGATTAGGATTTCTCAAAATTGGGGAGGGGGAAGAGGTAGGTGGTGGGGAGCCTTTTGGAAATAGAGGCTGTTGGATGAACAAAGGCACTAAGTGATGCAGGATATGTACAAGTTAGTGCTTCAGTTTCTTCATTCGTAAAAGGAAGACAGTCGATACCTATTAGTTGTGATTATTTTGTTCAACACTTTGGCCTTTATAACATTAAGAGTGGGCAACTATGAAGGCTTTTGAGTATTATGACAATGTTCATATCTGTTTTAAGAAAAAATATTAGAGTACAGGAAGATCAGTCAGAGTATTGGTAATGAGAATGAAGAGAAAGGATAGATATGAGAAATTGGATGTCTTCTGAGTAAAAAGGGGTAGTTTGTATTAGTGAGTAATAGCTAACTTGATTTACAGGCTAGGCTTATGAGGATCTGGTATATTGTGGCTTAAACTTATTTTGAATGAAATGTGTATAGTTTAGTTCTTTGAATAATCAGCCTTGTCAAGTTTATTTTATATCAGAGTGATCAGTGTATTAAAGCTGTGGTAAAAATAGTTGCTGTTACAGTTATTTGGTGTGTGAAATCATAGCTGCCTAGGTAGACATGATAGTGGCCCTCTGGTGGAGAGGTCGAGAAATAGGCTCTCCTGTTAGACTGCATTTGAATCTGATCGGATCGAGTGTGATACCGTGTGCCATTCATGGTTGTTCTGGGGATTAAGTGAGAATGTGTGAGGGGCACCTGGCTGGCTCAGTCAGAAGAACATGTGACTCTTGATCTCAGGGTTCGTGAGTTGGAGCCCGACATGGGATGTGGAGATTACTTAAATAACAAAATTTAAAGAAAAAGGATGCATGTAAAACATTAAGGTGCGGTACTTGGTTCCTGGTAAACAGTCAATGAGCAGTAGATATTGCTGTTACTTTTCACAATTGTGGGTACATTTGGGGCATGATTTTGGGTTCACTGTATGAAATACGTAGTATTTGTCTTCCACCATAATTTAATTTAATCAGTTGAGATTCTGCTTATCGAATTTCAAGATCAAACCTTATTGAGTAGACTAATTTGCATTGTATAATATATAATACAAAGTAACCAGGGCAAGTTGAAATTTAGATTTTTAAACAGTATGATATTTAATAGGAACAAATAAAGGCTTAGGCCCTAAGGGAAGAAACATAACTATTACTAATTCAGTGCGAGGAGGACAGGCTTCCCTAGAGGTTTCTGGTAAAGGGGGGTAAAAAAGTTTGTAACATAATGCAATGTGTACCTTTGTAGTGGCTTTACACCTTTTGTAGTGGCTTTTTAATTGGGACAATGGCTTGAGTACAGATGGGGAAGATTGTGCCAGTTTAATTCACAGGCTCACTGGTGGAGTGAGCTCCACTTTGTTCCCAGTGTGTGGGAAGATATTTATTGGTAGTAGAACAAAAGAGAACGGGGAGCAAATCTGTCAGCATTGGGGATGGCTGGTGAAGGCAACAAGTCTTCAGTATTCTGTATATATGCAAAGAGGCCTGCATTTTAAAAAAATAAACTTTTCTAAAAACCTCTCCTTTCTTCTAAAAAAGTTTAATCTAGGCCCAGTATTTCCCTTGGGGTGATCTACAACCTGTTGGAAAAGCCATAGTGAGACTACTACTTCTGTGCCCTTACTATTTGAATGTGTAATAATATAGGGAGGGTTGGTGTCCTAGCCTTTTTTGTTGGACTGCGTGTACAATCTTAACTATTTTGTTTTGTTTGATTCTTTAAAAAATTTTTTTGGTCTCTGTGCTTTTCATTCTGTTTTTATTTTTTTTTTTAAAATTTTTTTTTTTTTCAACTTTTTTTTTTTTTATTTATTTTTGGGACAGAGAGAGACAGAGCATGAACGGGGGAGGGACAGAGAGAGAGGGAGACACAGAATCGGAAACAGGCTCCAGGCTCCGAGCCATCAGCCCAGAGCCCGACGCGGGGCTCGAACTCACGGACCGCGAGATCGTGACCTGGCTGAAGTCGGACGCTTAACCGACTGCGCCACCCAGGCGCCCCTTCATTCTGTTTTTAAAGAGAGGCTGTTCTTTCTATATGTTTTTTAGTAAGATTTACATACCTCACAAATTACTTTGATTTTTGTTTCTCAAGAAGACTAAACATGATACAGGGATTAAATATTTGAGTATATAATAGTAATTCAATATCATTCAAACAACAACAATACACTGAATTGTAAATATTCTGAAGCCCTAGTTTTGGAACCCTGTATTTGAGACAGCAGTAACAAATTATTTCAGAAATAATTTCTGTAGTGCTTTGGAATCTAATCCGTGATGTCATGAACTGTGCTTATTTTCTGTTAAATCTTAATCAGTATTCCTAATTATCAATTATAGTAGAACTATCAAACTTTGAATAGTGTCAGGCAAGAACCATTTACTAGTATTTGGCTGAAGGTAAGGAGGGATATTTGGACACTTTGTCAGCATCCTATTTAAAAACTTTTCAATTTAATCATGTGTACTCATGGCTTCCTTTTTTATTCAGTGGGTTATTAGATGTTACTATCATTATTTATTTTGATGTTCATTTTATCACCAGTTTGATCAGCAGGATCCTGCTCAAGGTAGCTGTGGCCTTTTGCAATGTCTCCATCAATTATTTGAGCATCATTCCCTTGCTCTATGATACAACATGGTATTCCAGACTCATTTTGTACTTTCCCTGTCACAACTTTGAATTCAGTCAGTCTTTATTCTCCTTGAGAAGAATGGTATTTAGGTGAGAACGGGGCCCTGAGTGTGCTCGTTGCTGCTGGAGTATCACTACTTTTATGCTGATGGAGTTAGGGAACGTATGTATTTAAGTACACAAGTAATGTACAGATCAACACATTTAGATCTATACTTCTGTTATTTATCTATATTGAAAACTATGAGTTCACACTGAAATGGCCCAACTCTAGTGTACTAATTTATACTCGTTTTCTCCCTTTCCATATTTGTAATCCCTTCTCTGATAGTAAAAAATTGGCCTATGTTATTCTTAATACATTTACTTACCTGGTTAATTTCTTCTTTATGTAACTAATCTATCTCTGTTGTCATACCTTTTCCTGTGCAGATGTCCTCACCTTGCTCAGACTCTCACTGCACACACCATCTCCATCCCCCACACTCATGACACCTTCCTCACCTCCATTGGGCTCTGATACTGTATGCTAGATCACCCATCTGTGGGGTTTCCTGATCGGATGGGGCCACCAAACGTGGGGTGACCCAGTTGGGTATAGGCCGGCAGTGTGAGCTGTGAAAGAATTGACTCAAAGCAGAGCAAAGAAGATAGAAATTTATTGAACACACTGTCAGGAGACCATGGGCAGGATAGCAAAGCAAAAACTGTCTGCCACAAAGCGGTGGTGGGGGGCTCTAGCTAAAGGGGGAAGGTGAGGAGGTATGGGGACGTATAGAATTTTTCTTTTTTGGTACCTGTGTCTGGGTGTAGGTAACCCATTCCTCGGCTAGGGCTTGTGGATATTTTGAGGTGGGTCACTTATTGCCTGTTTGTATTCAGCAGGGGTGTTGGGGGGGTGTCACCGTGGACCCTCTACCTTACTCAGGTTTCCATTGTTCAAGTTGGTTGCCTAAAAGTGGCCTCTGTACCATCTATGAGTTGCCTTGCCCTTCCTTTCCCTGTTCAAAAGTTGACTTTTTATGCTGTGTTTTCTACCATTTTCTACCCTCCTCACTTTACTGAGTCCCTCACACTCCGTGTCAGCCATCCTCTTGTGGGGCTGCTTTTTTTACCCTGTTTAGGCTTGGACACCCTCTTCACCTGCTTGGGCTGTAACACTCTGCCTAGGGCTATTGCACACCCCTCTGCCCCCGAGGTGTGGACTTTTTATTTAGAAAAAATGTACTATGCACAGGTAAGCACAAAAATTTATGAGGTTGATCCTACCTTTTAAGGCCTTTGCATTAGATGGGATTTTCTTAGTGTTTAAAGATAGTGTGGCCATGATCGCGGGATGAATAGAGGAAGTATGGAGAGAAACTTTTATTTTCTCACTCCCTGTTACTGTGTTGGAATACACCTCCATGAGTTAGTTTTAGCTCATACTTCTTTATTTGAATGACTAAGCTGTCTGCATCACATAGTATATTTCATCTGAACATAGTTTAAAGAAAACTTTTAGGGAGAGGTAATAGAACTACTTCTCAAGAATAATTTACATATAGGCCAAAGATTTCAGTATAATAAAACAAAAAATAAAATCATGAAAGAACTAAGGAAAATATGAGTGAATTATTTAATATGCATTCTAAGATTAGATAAGGTCTTCCTGTGTATGGCACAGAACCCAGAAGGCATAAAATTGATAATTCAAAAAAGTAAAAATTGAAACATCTGTGTGGCAAAGTAAAAATATTTATAGTTCAGCACTGACAAAAAGCTAATTTCTAAATTAAGTATAAATCACTTTTACAAATCAGATGGGTGGGGAGAAAGAAAACATGTAGATCCCTGGAAACAATGGGCCAAGGATGGTTCAGACAGTTCACAAGAAAAGATTGCAAATAGCTTAACCTTATTTGTAATGTAAGAGATGCAATTTAAAATTACAGCGAAATACCATTGTTTACCCTTCAGATTTGCAAAGATTAAAAAGTTTTGTAGCACACTGAGTTTGACAAGACTGTGTAGGAAAACAGGCACACTTACATTGCCGATGTGGGTGTAAATTGACTGTATGAAGAGAAATTTGGCGGTACAAGTTTTTCCCTCGTCTCAAAGTAGAGTGTTATATGAAACCTTTTGTAAGCCTAAATGATATGAAGGGAAAAAGTAATTACCATTAATTTATATGGAAAAACCTCTGAGTGTTCCCATACCGAAAAAGTAATCTCTTAGGCTGTTTTGATACCTTAGGACACATCTTGCCATTGGATGCATAAAATCATGATATAGCCTAGATGCTCACACAGTTTAGAGCTAGGGCAGCTTGATGCTGAGATGCTCCATATAGGTCCTGAGGAAGGAGCTTGGAGGTCCCACTCCTGCTGCTTGGAGTGCTTGCTGCAAAACAAATTCTGAGCGGTTTTTACTTTTTGCCTTTTTTCTGTAGAAGTGACAGTCTTCTTCAAATTTCTTTTAGTAGGTCTTTTGTAAAAGTGAAGTGGTATAACATGAACTTTTGAAAAGTGGGGAATACCAGTGTCAAAAATGGAAATATTTGCTCACAGTTCTTTACCTTGAAATTTCCCTGAAAGGAATTTGGTTTACCTATTCCCTTACACATATGTGAAATGATTACATAAAAGAATATTTCATCATAGAAATGTGTAATATCAAAAGACTGAAAAATACTTTGTGTCCACCAGTAGGAGAATATTTAAAAATATTAGTTAAAATATTTGACATCCATTCAGTGGGATGTACAGAAGTAGGAAAAGCTTTATGAACAGGTGTAGAAAATCTCTGAGACTTTTTTTTTTTTTTTAAGAGAGACAGAAAGCGTGTGTGCATGCAGGAGTGTGGGAGAAAGGGGGTAGAGGGAGAGGGCTTGATCTCATGACTGTCAGAATGTGACCTGAGCTGAAACCAAGAGTTGGACACTTAACCATAAACTGAGCCACCCTGAGACATATTTTTAAAGGAACAGTTTGGAAGGCACTTTTTGGTGGTATGCCACCATTTGTATTGAAAATATATGAATTTAGTATCCTTATGAGTAGTAGGCTTGTATAAACATAGACTGCCCCTTTAAGGATATATACACTGGAAAGAAGGTGAAGTTCAAATGAGGGGCATAGGAGCATGAGGAGGACCTAATTTTTCACTTTGTACGTACTGAATTTTGAAAGATAGGCATGTGTTATTTAGGGGAAAACTACAGAATTAATATAGTGGGCAAATAATTTTACGTTGACTTACTCTGACGTTGATGCTTGCATGCTGTTTCCTTGGTAAGTTATTGCCTAGTGTCTATCTTAAGTGTAGATGACTTTGCATTTGTTGGTTGAACCTCTTTATTTTTTTGAATCTGTGTCTTGGGAGGAGGTTTAATAGATAAAACAAATTTATGTAAAAAATAAATAATTCTTCCATCATGGGTTCAAGGTGATTTAGTGAATTCTCATAGCAGGCTGCCCAGTTTAGTATTCAGCATCCACTTATCAATGCTGCAATGTGATTCTCTGCTCATTATCATGTTGTGGGTGATACCATTTGAAAAGCATTACAACTTTGTTTCTTTCTAGAAAAATGGCTCTAAAATAGTCACCCCTTACTCTTTAGGGAGCCTGTTCTATTAAGCCATCACTTATAATTATGAACAGTTACTGAAGTTTGCTGATATAAATGATGTTAATGTATTTACATTTAGTTTTCCACAAACTAAACATTCACTATATTTTTAGATATACTTTACCTCTATTTGGTTATGTACCATAACCAAATTTGTTATTTTGACTTCCCAATAAATTCTTGCATCATTGTTACTGATGCCAAAAACTTACCTAGCTTTCAGGATACATAACATTTTGGTTTAATTGCATGCTTTTCTGGGCATGAACTTTGAATATTTAAAGATTTGGGCCTTAAGGAATCTTCTTTACAAAGTTGGTTACGTTGGCATATACATTAATTTCACTTTATTCCCAAGTAGAAAGAGGTAAGAAGGAATTAAGGTGTTGACGTAAGGATAAAATTAATTTAAGCTTTATACCAGATAGAAGAATTTGGTATTTATTAAAAAGAGATGGTAGAAACCAGTTGAAGACTTGCTACTCTCTCAGTGTCTCTTAAATTTGATATTGAACTACTTTATTTTAATACTTTACCTCAGAATAAATTTATTAAATACATTATTATAAACAGTATTTCTACATAAATGTCCATCACAATATAAAATGAAAATGCAGTGAGAGTGTCAGGAAAAAGGTTTCTTTTCTGAAGAACAGATTGTATTTTTTCCTGAGTGCTCCTTAATTGTGTTTAATTCTTACTGTTGTACTGAAACATTCTATAAATATTTTGCCTAAGTTGGAGTTAGGCTAAATTTTAAAACAATATATTTTTTGGTCAAAGGTAATAAGCTAGGTGGTCTTTTGTATGAATCATTAAATTGGTCTTTACTGATGGTTTAAAAAATATATATATGTATGTGTGTGTGTGTGTGTGTGTGTGTGTGTGGTCTTAAAATATATATTTGTACTTTTGTAAATTTCATGGTATTTTAAAATGTACTGAGAATTTGCTGATAAGGAATCTCGGGTAGGTCTTTATGAAGTGAATGATTCGTTTCCCTCAGTTTCTTAGTTTATTTCATGTTACTGAAATCAGTTGAACTTTAATTAGATTTTTTTTAACTTTTATTAGATTTAAGGAGACTTTCAGAGTGCTTGCAAAATTGTGTGTAAATGTTTCTATTCTTATCATTGTAGTCTGTTAGATATAGTTTACTCCAGTAGGTAAAATACGTGGTGCTAGAGTGGGATCCCAGGGAGGATTCATAGGAGGTTGTTAGTCTAGAAAGCAAGATCTTATCCACCAGTGTAAAACAGTGAGCACTGGGAAGAGGAAATTCATATTTGTGACTTCACTAGTTATGAATAAACTTCTCATCCAAGAGGAATAATATAGAAATTATTGTTTGTTCTTATATCAGACGAAATAGACTTTAATACTGTAATAAAAGAAGGACACTAAATAATCACAAAGGGAACATTCCAACCAGAAGATAACAGTTGTAACAAAGGAATAAATCCAGATCAGCCAGGAGGAAGTCAAACTTTAACTCTGCAGATGGCATGATACTCTATATGGAAAACCCAAAAGATTCCACCAAAAAACTTCTAGAACTGATCCATGAATTCAGCAAAGTCAAAGGGTGTAAAATCAATGCAAAGAAATCGGTTGCGTTCCTATTCACTAGTAATGAAGCAACAGAAAGAGAAATCAAGGAATCGATCTCATTTACAATTACACCAAAACCCATAAAATACTTAGGAATAAACATAACTAAAGAGGTAAAAAATGTATGCACTGAAAACTATAGAAAGCTTATGAAAGAAATTGAAGAAGACACAAAGAAATGGAAAAATATTCCGTGCTCCTGGATTGGAAGAACAAACACTGTTAAAATGTCAATATTACCCAAAGCAATCTACATATTCATTGCAACATCTATCAAAATAAAACCAGGGGCGCCTGGGTGGCACAGTCGGTTGGGCGTCCGACTTCAGCCAGGTCACGATCTCGCGGTCCGTGAGTTCGAGCCCCGCGTCAGGCTCTGGGCTGATGGCTCAGAGCCTGGAGCCTGTTTCCGATTCTGTGTCTCCCTCTCTCTCTGCCCCTCCCCCGTTCATGCTCTGTCTCTCTCTGTCCCAAAAATAAATAAATGTTGAAAAAAAAAATTAAAAAAAAAAAAAAAAACCAGCATTCTTCACAGAGCTAGAACAAACAATCCCAAAATTTGCATGGAACCAGAAAAGACCCCGAACAGCCAAAGCAATCTTGAAAAAGAAAACTGAAGCTGGAGGCATCACACTCCCGGACTTGAAGACATATTACAAAGTTGTAATCATCAAGACAGTTATGGTACGGGCACAAAAACAGATACTCAGATCAATGGAACAGAATAGAGAACCCAGAAATGGACCCACAAACGTATGGTCAACTAATCTTTGACAAAGCAGGAAAGAATATCCAATGGAATAGAGTCCTTCAGCAAATGGTGCTGGGGAAACTGGACAGCGACATACGGAAAAATTAACCGGGACCACTTTCTTACATCAAGCACAAAAATAAACTCAAAATGGATGAAAGACTTAAACATAAGACAGGACGCTATCAAAATCCTCGAGGAGGAAGCAGGCAAAAATCTCTTTGATCTTGGCTGCAGCAACTTCTTACTCAACATGTCTCTAGAGGCAAGGGAAACAAAAGCAAAAATGAACTATTGGGTCCTCATCAAAATAAAAGCTTCTGCGCAGTGAAGGAAACAATCAACAAAACTAAAAGGCAACCAACGAAATGGGAGAAGATATTCGCAAATGACGTACAGGATAAAGGGTTAGTATCCAAAATCTATAAAGAACTTATCAAACTCAACACCCAAAAAACAAATAATCCAGTGAAGAAATGGGCAAAAGACATGAATAGACACTTCTCCAAAGAAGACATCCAGATGGTGAACAGACACACGAAAAAATGCTTAACATCACTCATAATCAGGGAAATACAAATCAAAACCACAATGAGATACCACTTCACACCTGTCAGAATGGCTGACATTAATAACTCAGGCAACAACAGATGTGGGTGAGGATGCGGAGAAAGAGGATCTCTTTTGCATTGTTGGTGGGAATGCAAGCTGGTGCAGCCACTCTGGAAAACAGTATGGAGGTTCCTCAAAAAATTAAAAATAGAACTATCCTATGACCCAGCAATTGCACTACTAGGTATTTATCTAAGGGATATAGGTGTGCTGTTTCGAAGGGGCACATGCACCCCAATGTTTATAGCAACACTGTCAACAATACCCAAAGTTTGGAAAGAGCCCAGTTGTCTGTTGATGGATGAATGGATAAAGAAGATGTGACATATATATATATACATACACACACATATATATATATACACAATGGAGTATTATTTGGCAATCAAAAAGAATGAAATCTTGCCATTTGCAACTACGTGGATGGAACTATGCTAAACGAAATTAGTCAGAGAAAGACAAATATCATATGACTTCACTCATATGAGGAATTTAAGATGCAAAACAGATGAACAAAAGGGAAAGGAAGCAAAAAATAATATAAAACAGGGAGGAGGACAAAACATAAAAGACTCTTAAATATAGAGAACAAACTGAGGGTTATTGGAGAGGTTTGGGAGGGGGGATGGTCTAAATGGGTAAGGGGCATTAAGGAATCTACTCCTGAAATCATTGTTGCACCATATGCTAACTTGGATGTAAATTAAACAATAAATAATAATAACAAAAAGAATATAATAGTTATAAATAATTATGCTCCCAACATGGGAGCACACAGGTACAAAAAAGCAGTTAGTAACAAACATGAAATAATTGACAGTAATACAATGCTGGTAGGGGACTTTAAGACCTCACTTACATCCGTGGGTAGAACATCCAATCAGAAAATCAGGAAACAGTGGCTTTGAATGACACATGGAGCAGATGATCTAGCAGAACATTCCCTCCTAAAATAGTAGAATACTCCCTCTTTTCAAGTGCACATGGAACATTCTCCAGAATAGACCACTTATTAGGCCACAGAATTAGTCTCAACATTTGACCGGAACACTATGAAACTAGAAATCAACCACAAGAAAAAATCTGGAAGATCACAAATGTATGGAGTTAAATAACATGCTATTAAACAGTGAATGGGCCAACCAAGAAATCAGAGTGGCTATCAAATATATGCAGACAAGTGAAAATGAAAAACAATGGTCCAAAATCTGTGGGATGCAGCAAAAGTGGTTCTAAGAGGGAAGTTCATACAATACAGGCCTACCTCGAAAAGCAAGAAAAATCTCAAATAAAGAATCTAACCTTACACCTAAAGGAGCTAGAAAGAGAAGAACAAACAAAACCCCAAACCAGGAGAAGGAAGGAAATAATAAAGATTCAAGCAGAAATAAATGAAATAGAAACTTTAAAAATATAGATCAATGAAACCAGGAGATGTTACTGGGGAAAGATCAACAAAATTGATAAACTTTTAGCCAGACTCAAAAAAACAAAACAAAACAAAACAAAAAAAAAACAGGGTGCCTGGGTGGCTCAGTCAGTTAAGCATCCTACTTTGGCTCATGTCATGATCTCGCGTTTTGTGAGTTCGAGCCCTGTGTTGGGCTCTGTGCTGACAGCTTAGAGCCTGGAGCCTGCTTTGAATTCTGTGTCTCTTCCTCTCTCTGCCCCTCCCATGCTCATGCTCTGTCTCTCTGTTTTTTAATAATAAACATAAAAAAAAAGAAAAAAAAAGAGACTCAAACCAAACTAGAAATGAAAGAAGAGAAATAACAACACCAAAGAAATACAAAGGTTTATAGAAAATATTATGAAAAATTTACATGGCAGCAAATTGGACAACCAAGAAGAAATGGATAAATTCCTAGAAACCTATAACCTTCCAAAACTGAAGGAGGAAGAAATAGAAAATTTGAATGGTTCAGTTACCAGCAATGAACTTGAATCAATAATCAAAAAACCCCAACAGAAGTCCAGGACCAGACAACTTCTTAGGTAAATTCTAAAGATTTGAAGAAGAGTTAATACCTATTATTCTCAAACAATTCCAGAAAATGGAAGAGGAAAGAAACCTTCCAAATTTATTCTGTGAGGCCAATATTACCTCGATACCAGAATCTGATAATCTGACACTACACAAATAATAATACACAAATGATACTACACAAATGATAAATCTGACAGAATCTGACACTACACAAAAAGGAGAACTACAGGTCCATCTCTCTGATGAACATATATGCAAAAATCCTCAATAAAATATTAGCAATCTGAATCCAACAATACATTAAAAACATTATTCACCATGATCAAGTGGGATTTCTTCCTGGGATGCAAGGTGGTTCAATATTTGCAAATCAGTGAATGTTACACATCACATCAACAGGAGAAAGGATAAAAAAAACCATATGATCATTTCAAGAGATGCAGAAAAAGCATTTGACAGAAGTACAACATCCACTCGTGATAAAAACCCTCAACAAAGTAGGTTTAGAGGGAACATCCTTCAACATAAAAAGGCTAACATAGGAAAAACGCATAGCTGACATCATACTTGATGGGGAAAAGCTCAAGAACAAGACAAAGATCACTCTTCTTCAGTAAGTTTGCAGGCTACAAAATCAATACACAGAAATCCATTGACTTTCTATACACTAATAATGAAACATCAGAAAGAAATTAGGAAAACCATCCCATTAACAATTGCACCAAAAATAATAAAATACGGAGGAATAAACTGCACCAAGGAGGTGAAAAGACCTGTACTCTGACAAGTATAAAACATTGATGAAGGAAATTGAAGATACAAATAAATGGAAAGACGCTCATGGATTGGAAGAATTAATGTTGTTAAAATGTCTATACTGCCCCTATCAAAGCAGTCTACAGATTTAATGCAATCCCTATCAAAATACCAGTAGCATTTTTCACAGAACTAGAACAATCTTAATTACACTTTGTGTCGACCCACGAAAGACCCCAAATAGCCAAAGCAGTCTTGTAAAAAAAGAACAAAAGTGGATGTGTCATAATCACAGGTTTGAAGTTATACTACAAAACTGCAGAAGTCAAAACAGTATGATACTGGTACAAAAATAGACACATAGATCTATGGAACGGAATAGAGAGCCCAGAAATAAACCCACAGATATATGGCCAATTAATCTTCAACAAAGCAGAAAACAATATGCAATCTGGAAAAGAAAGTTTCTTCAACAAAAGGTGTTGGGAAAACTGGACTACATGCAAAAGAATGAAACTGGACCACTTTATTACACCATACACAAAAATACACTCAAAATGGATTAGGGACCTAAATATGAGACTTGGAATCATCAAAATCCTGGAAGAGAGCACAGGCAGTAATTTCTCTGACATTGGCCATAGCGGCATTTTTTCTAGATATGTCTCTTAAGGCAAGGGAAACAAGCAAAAATCAACTATGGACTACATCAAAATAAATAACTTTTATACAGTGAAGGAAACTTTCAGTAAAACTAAAAGCCTACAGAATGGGAGAAGATATTTGCAAATGACATATCTGATAAAGGGTTAGCATCCCAAATATATAAAGAACTTAAACAACTTGACACCCAAAAAAAGCAAATAATTCAGTTGAAAAATGGGCAGAAGACATGAGCAGACATTTCTCCAAAGAAAACATCCAGATGCTCAACAGACACATGGAAAGATGCTCAGCATCAGTAATCATCAGAGAAATGCAAATCAAAACCACATTGAGCTATTACCTAACACCTTTCAGAATGGCTAAAATTAAAAAACAAAAGAAACAAGGGTTGATGAGGACATGGAGGAAAAGGAACCCTTCCTTGAGCACTGTTGGTGGGAATGCAAGCTGGTACAGCCACTGTGGAAAACAGTATGGAGATTCCTCAAAAAGTTAAAAATAGTACTACCCTGTAATCCAGTAATTGCACTACTGGGTATGTACCCACAAAATACAAAAATTAATTCAAAGAGATACATACAGCCCTATATTTATTGCAGCATTATTTACAATAGACAAATTCTGAAGCAGCCCAGTGTCCATCAATAATAGATGAATAAATAAAGAAGGGGTGTTTTATATACGCGTGTGTGTGTGTGTGTGTGTGTGTGTGTGTGTGTATGTATATGTATACGTTACTGAGCCATATAGATGAATGAACTCTTGCCATTTGCAACAACATGGATGGATCTAGAGTGTATAATGTTAAATAAAATAAGGCAGTCAGAGTAAGACAAATACCACAAGCTTTTACTCCTGGAATTTAAGAAGAACAACTGAAGAAAAAAGATTAAAAAAAAAAAAAAAGATACAAACCAAAAAACAGACTCTTAATTATAGAGAACTGACTGCTGGTTACCAGAGAGAGGGGAGGTGGATGGGGGATGGGTGAAATAGGTGGAGATTAAGAGTATACTTACTTAATGAGCAGAGTAATGTATAAAATTATTGAATCACTGTATTGTGCACCTGAAGCTAATATAACACTGTATGTTAACTGTACCGGATTTAAAATAAAAGAAAAAAATGTACTGGGCCTAATCTATTGAACCGTAAATTTCAAAATAGAAACTGTATACACCTTCCCACTTTTAAGATGGGTATTTCTTTTGTAATCTTTTGATTTATTACGTTTTATGTTTCGGGGAGCCTGGGTGGCTCAGTTGGTTGAGCATCTGACTTTGCCACAGGTTGTGATCTCACGTTTTGTGAGGTTTGTGAGTTGAGCCCCATATCAGGCTTGCTGCTGTCAGCCCAGAGCCTGCTTCAGATCCTCTGTCCCCTTCTGCCCCCTCTGTCTCTGCCTCTTCCCTGCTTGCACTCTCTCTCTAATAAAAAAAAAAAAAAAAAAAAAAAAAAAAATCAACATTAAAAAATTAAAAAAAAAAAAGTTTTAGTAGGTAGGGCCTCCTAGTAGTAGTGTTTTGAGGGAAAATTTAAACAGTTGAAGAATATAATGTGGTAGTCAGGAAATGAAAGTTTAGTACATGTAGAGCAACCAAAAGAAAGTAATGTAAGAGAGTACATACACTTGGAGTATCCTCAGGTGTTTTAAACACACCTTCCCCCTACTGAAAACCAGGTTGGCAGAGAATGGGGAGTGAGTCAGAACTGAAAGGTGACATTTGGTCTTGAACCGGAGTCCATATTAGTGGCATTTCATTAAATGTATAGTATGTATGTATATCATGGATAAAATGTGCAGATGGGTTGTTATTTATAAATGGAAAATGAAAGTTCTTATCCTGAATTAGTTTAACCAAACGTTTGAACTCATTAGGAGTGTCCCATCAAACTTCTTAATGTAGTAAACTTTGTTTGCATCAGGGCTGTTTTTCTTTGATCTAACAATGCTGGGAAATGGGCTGCCTGGATGGCTCAGTCAGTTAAGCATTGATTCTTGATTTCGGCTCAGGTCATGATCTCTTGGTTCGTGAGATTGAGCCCTGCATCAGGGTCTGTACTTGACAGCACGGAGCCTGCTTGGGATTCTCTCTTTCTTCCTCCCTCTCTGACCCTTCTCCACTTGTGCTCTTGCTCACAGGCTTTCCTTCTTTCTCTCTCTCTAAATAAATAAATAAACTTAAAAAAAAAAAAAAAAGAATGCTGGGAAACAAAAAGTTTACCTGAATAATATGCATTGGGGTTGAATATATTCTCAGAGACACAACACTATCATTAATTTTGATGAAACCTGCTATGGACTTAGCCGTGATACATATTCATATTGTTCTCACATTTATTTGCTTCTCAGAGCCTTTAATGTGTTGAGAATAATGGATTTTGCATTCACTTGCTTCATGTAACAAATATACTTAAAACATTTTCTACCTGTGTTTTCACATTCTTTAAGATGAATGCAGAGAGCAGAACTAATCTTTGAGTATTTGCTTATCTAATTATATTAGACAGTTTTCTTCTATACATTGAAAATTTGAAGAAAAGTAGGTAATGATTAAATCCCAATGTAAATCAGTCTAGATAATGGTAGTTAGGATGAGAGTAATGTTTCAGCAGTCTGGAAGAGTTAATAAATCTAGTACTTCCTTTCCTGGGCTTATTAAATGTCTGCTATACAACCTTCAATAAGTTACTTCAGCTTAGAACTTCTTTTCAAAATTCTTGTGTGCACCCCCCCCCCCACCCCCCCACATATTTCCAACAAGTGCTATTATTGGTGAGGTTGAGGGATGAAGGAAGAGAGGAGCTGTTTTTCTTTTTGATTGTTTAATTCAGAAATTTATAGTAATTTAAAAATATAATTAGGGTTATTCCATCATCTGCATTATTACCTCTAAACAGATGAGGCTAGAAAAATTGTTTTCGTCTATATTAATGGATTTTACTCATTTTTTTTTTTCAACGTTTATTTATTTTTGGGACAGAGAGAGACAGAGCATGAACGGGGGAGGGACAGAGAGAGAGGGAGACACAGAATCGGAAACAGGCTCCAGGCTCTGAGCCATCAGCCCAGAGCCTGACGCGGGGCTCGAACTCACGGACCGTGAGATCGTGACCTGGCTGAAGTCGGACGCTTAACCGACTGCGCCACCCAGGCGCCCCGGATTTTACTCATTTTTAAAAACTTTTTGGAGTATGATTCCTGTACCATACCATTCACCTATTTAAAGTGTACAGTTCATTGGTTTTTTAGTATATCCACAGATGTGTGCAGCCATCACGACAGTCAATTTTAGAACATTTTCATCACCTCACAAAGAAACCTTGTACCATTAGCTGTCACCTCCCTATCCCCAACCTTTCATCTCTAGCCTTAAGCAAACATTCATCTACTTTCTGTTTCTACATATGTCCCTGTTTTGTACATTTCATATGAATGGAATCATATTTTGTGTGGTCTTTTGTGATTGACTTCTTTCACTTAGCATGTTTTCAGGGTTCATCCCCATTGTATCATGTATTAGTACTTCAGTCTTTTGTTTTTTTTTTTTTTTGGTATACATATTTTTAAATTGTAAAATGTACCTATGACAGAACTTGTCATTTAAACCATTTTTAAATTTTTTAATGTTTATTTTTGAGAGAGAGAGACACACAGCGAGGGTGTGAATGATGGCTCTATAAGAGAGAGACACACAGCGAGTGAGGGAGGAGCAGAGAGAGAGGGAGACACAGAATCTGAAGCAGCCTCCAGGCTCTCACCTGTCAGCACAGAGCCTGATGCTGGGCTCAAACCCAGGAGCTGTGAGATAGTGACCTGAGCTGGAGTCTGATGCTTAACCCACTGAACCACCCAGGTGCCCCTGGGTGGCCTGTACATTTAAACAATTTTTAAATGTACAATTAAGTGACATTAATTATAGTCATTATATTGTACGGCCATTACCACTATTTATAAAACTTTGTCATCACTCCAGACAGAAACTCTACCTACTAAGCAATAACTTCTCATTCCTTTTCCCTGCAGCCCCTGATAACCTTTAATCTACTTTCTGTCTATATGAATTTGACTTTTCTGGCCACCTTCTATAAGTAGAATCATACAATATTTGTCCATTTGTGTCTGGCTTTCAGCATCTTCAGCATTTTTTCATGTTCATATTGTAGCCTATATCAGAACTTCATTCTTTGTTATGGCTGAGTAATATTCCACATTTGTTTAATTATTAGTGGATGCACGTTGGGCTGTTATGCTGCTATAAAAATTTGTATACAAGTTTCTGTGTGGACATTATGTAGTAATTTCTGTTGGGTATATACTTAGGAGGGAATTGCTGGGTTGTATGGTAACCATATGTAATCAATTGAGGAAGTATCAGACTTTTCTAAAGTGACTGGAACATTTACACATTATTATTTTTAAATCAAGGTATTTGTTAATTTTGAGCTATTTGCGTCATTAAAATAATATTACTTCCCATATCCTATTTAACAGCATGTTTATTGGATAATATATTTACAGAAGGACATAAAACAAATGTGGTTTGATGAATGATTATAGAGCCATCATTCACATAACCACGACCTTGGACAAGAAATAGAACATGGATTGCACACCAGATCTCCCTTAGTGTTATGGCCTGATTACATCTTCCTTGTGTTTTCCCCTAAGTAACTAGTATTCTGACTAATAGTTTTGCCAACTATGTTTATATGCATTATGCATTCAGTTTTGTTTGATTTTGAACTTTATAAATGTAATGACAGTGTGCATTTTCTTTGTCTTCTTTTACTCAGCATTATGTTTGTGAGGTTCATCCTCTGCAGTTTATTCATTTTCCACTGCTGTCTTTTATCGTATGTTGTCAGAGCTAGTACTTGAGCATATTCAGAAGTATCTCACTACTATGTCTAATATGTTTGTGGTGAGTTTGACAGTAGTTGCTTGTTATAAAGTTTTTGGAACTTCCCCCCATTATTCGAATGTTTCTTTAGTTTTTCCCAATGATATGAATATCATAGAGATAAAAGTGAGGGAAATAGGGAGTTACATTGGACTGGCTAAATATGGTATTTATCTTTATTTTTTATTGCTCTGCATGGACAGTAACATTTTGTTGTGTTGCATTTAAGCTGTGGTCAGGATGTGTCTCTTGGCCTTTTGAAGTACTTTATTTTTAACTATCCTTAACTTGTAAGAGTATGTGGGTAGTAGTTAGACCTGATTCACTGTAGATTAGTGTCTTGGGCAGTGTAGGTTTCTTATTTGAATGAATGATTGCTTTTGTGACCAAATTTCTATTATAACTTTAAATGGAATCATGAAATACATAAATAACTTAGTGACCCTCATTGTTAGAAGTTTTTAAAAATTTAGGTGGTTTTCAATAGATTTGAAAGTTATTCCAGAAATGAAAGCAGCCATGGGAAAAACAGTTTGGAAATGATGTAGTTTTAAAACCCTATAAAAGTACTCCAGATTAAACAAATGTCTCCTGGCCCTCCTAATGTGAAAAAAAATAAATAAATAAGAGCCAAGTAGAAAACACTTCATAAAGCCTGTTAAATGGCTGTATTAATTTTTCTTGAATTCCTCTATTTGTCTTTAGATGATATAATAACAAAATAATGTAATTATAAATTGTAGCAGTTGTGTATTTGAAAACTTGCTGATTGCACTGTTGATTTGTGGATTTTATGATACCAGTTAGTGATTTGTGTCTCTTGCTAGAGCTCCAAGGTTAGGGCAGGCAGGATGTAGATTTGTAGTTCTTTATTGTATGTAAACGTTGTTGATTCTTACTAATTAAAATTATTTTGGGATAATTCTTTAATACAGTATACAACCTAAAATGCTTTTTGGAATTGATATTTTGTCAGTGGCACACTTACTTTTTGCATGAGCCCCCCTTAAAGGTAACATGTGAAGTTGTTGAATATATTCCATTTTTCATGTTAACTGCTCAGTCTGTCCACATACCTAACTTCAGGCCTTCCTTATCATGTCTGGCCTGAATTATTGCAGTAGCCTCATAATAGATTTCTTTGTCCAAGGCTTTTCTTTTCCTTTTTAGTCCATCTTCCACTCCAAAATGATGTTTTAAAACAGAAGTCCGAGAGTGTCACTATCCCCTGCCCCCCCCCCCCCCCCCCCCCCCCCCAAAACCCTTCTCTGGCACCTTCTTGCCTGCACGGCAATAAAGTCCAAGTCTCTCCCTGGCCTGTGGCCCTTTGAGATTCGTCTCAGGCCTATGTTTCTGCCTTATTTTCTGTACTTTCTTCTCTGCACATTAGATGCTATGAGATTGTTTATAGAGTTCCCCCCAGATTCTGTATTTTTCACACTTCTCTCCCTTTGTGTAGTGGTTTTTTCAGGCCAGAATATTGCTTTCACTTTTTCTGCCTGTGAAGCTCTTGCCCATCCTTCAGAAACCAGCACAGGTTTTGAACCTCTGTAAAGCCTTTTCTAATGCCCATCTTCCCATAGTCTCTTGTGCATTAATTCTGCACCCTGTGTTTCTATTGAATTTGTCACGGGGTGTCATTGATGTGGCTTTCTTACCTACTGTGAACTGCTTGAAGGCAAGGCCTGTGTCTCAGCTCAAGGCTGGCTGTCAGCTTTTACCATAATGCCTAGAAATAGAGATGGGTGCTCAGAAAATACTGGTGGAAATCATCTGGAATTGGAGTTGGAACTCACTCTAATGATTTTGATTATCTTTTTCACATTCTCCTGTTTTTAATGTAGCACGGGTGATTTGAGCCCATTTGGTCACTCATCTTTTATTTTCTAGGATATGTAGATTATTCTTTCTGATTAGTAGGTAGTCAAGATGTGCACAGAACCACCACACCATAAACAAAATTCACTCCACAGGGCTTATCATTGACTTTGAACTTGGTGTAAAATCACTTCCTGATGTCATGGTAAATGTTTTTTATTTTAAGTAATGTGGTATTAATCCAGAATATGGAACCCAAAATAAGTTTCATAAGTCACACTTGTAAACTATCCCCTAAGGCTTTTGTGATTAGTTCTTTAGTCCAGTAGTTAAGCGTCAGAAATGGATAAGTATTCATTCCCTTCATTGATGACTTCCTGTGTTTAATAGTAGGATTAGTCTGTAATTGTATTCTCTTTTCTACTGTCAGTAAAGTTTATTATATTAAAATGCTGGGTAAAATGCAGTGTCTCTTTCCTGGGTACTAATGGAAGTAGCTGATAGTGTGAGGTGATGGAAACATTTTATTTCTAAACACTTTTCAGTTTGCAGTTGATTTCTATTACTCTAGGGGACTGATCCTTCACAGCTGTTAGAAAATGTAAGTGGGTTCCTCTCCTGCTGTGCAGATCTTTCCTTGTTTGGGAACCTTTGATGGCACAGTAGGGGCTTTTAAAAGCGTCACAAATGTAAGAATTTATACTGTAGTAAGCATAGAATTTTGTTGTTGCTTTTTATGGCAGAAAATTGAAAGTTAAAAGTAAATGGAGGAGAAAGCTGCTGAGCATGGTGTGCTTGTGAAAGCAGCCTTTTTTGAGTTAATAATGTCATCTCTTCTTATTATCTGGACTTTTTAGTTTTCCTTTCCTGTTTCTTCTACTCCAGATTCTCTTATTGGTGAATTGAAAATAAACGCAGGATAGATTGATGAATCACAGACAAGAATTAGCACACATCCTGTCTTGATTAATGCCTAGGTTAATGTACTGGGGGAGGATGTAATCAGCATTCGCACAGTAGAAGGAGTGTATTGAATAGGTATGTGTTTTGAACTGAAGTGTGTACTTATTACAGAAATATTTCTCCACGTACCCTGCGAGGCCTGGTTGTTAGCACATTGCTGAGAAAAAGAAAGCACTGTGGCTGAAGAAGGTGCTTCTTTATTTAGTACCTTTTTATTCTCATTTATGCCTTTACTACTTAACATGGAGATTAGAGCTATCACATCGGAATACTAACCTTAGCAACAGATGTGATCCTGAAGCACGTTATACATTTTACCAGATGTTCCATTTCTCTTTAGGGCAAACTTCTGGTTAGTTTCTTGTATCAAAAACACTGTAAGGAATCAGAATTTAAAGTTTATTTTAGACATACTCTGGTTGTTTATAAATAAGAGAAACAAAAGGCACAGTCTTTTATAACCTGAAAGACTGGGTGATTTGCATAACATCAAGTAAGTTGTGCTGGAGCTACATTTTGTAACTATTTTTCTAGTTGATATTGCGTCTGCTTTCTTTGTGGAAAAGTTTGGGAAATATGTATATTTCAAGAAGTACCTCTTGTGAAACAAATAGTAAATTAGTATTCTTTGTTGATTGTGCTGCATGTATTTATGATTTGCATATTCCTTCAAAAGAACATTTGAAGCAGATAGGAGTTCTTGCTAATTTGACAATTTAAACAATTTATAATTGAACAAATTGTGGATATTCTTAATCATAACATCTGCAGGATGTTGATTTATAAACACTGTAAAATGCTGTGTTGTTTTCATGCTATGCATACTTCCTGTAGTGTATGCTTACAGTTCAAAAGAATTATTTTCTTATCTATTTCCTTCAATCTTTGAATTTTAGCACTAGTCATAATTTTGAGTCTAGAAAAGATTTTGTGATATTCCACATTTCTGTGTTTTTCCTTCCCATCAATAATGGTCTAGCAGTTTTATGTAACATTAAGGAGTGCTGTTTTATAAAAATAGCAGTAGCATCTAAGGAGAAACGTATCATCTTGTTTGGAAAGATAGGAATAAAATAGCCGCAGAGTAATTTTAAAATGTGTATTAATTGAGAAAAGGGAAGAACCACACTGTCTTTTCTTTTGGAAATTTTGCTTTATTTGTGTTCATTGTACACAATGCATAAGAGCATAAGAGCTTCTCTTTGAGATTAAAACAGAACAAAGGTAGGCTTTTTGTTAATAATCAAATGAAAGTTTATAGATTTGTGATTAGTTCTTTGTCCAGATAGGAAGTTATTAGAGACTAGTCATACTTTACATGTTTAAACTCTATTTTACAGTTGTACTTACACTAGTGGACAATTGCTTATACTTTCCTTGTCTATAAAATGGGAATAATAACAGTATCCACGTCATAGAACTGTTGGGAGGATTATTACAAATATATGTGAAGTATGTAAGCTACCAAAAAATACGGGCTATTACTAGTCATCTTGTGGCTTAAAAAAAAATAAATACAGATAGCTAAAATTAGAAACAGTCCAGCATATGTAACCTGCATGGTTATATAAATCACTCAGTGCAGGTATGATCTTAGCATTTATAAAACAGCAACTTCACTATAGCCAGAGATTATGTTTCTGCTTTTGTCCAATTTTTGGTATTGTTTTCTTTTATCCTTTTCTGTGAATATTGATGTCAGTCATTTTCTAATTAAAAAATTGTATGATTTAAATAAACATTTTTAGATTATGTCTTCCATTCCTGTCCACACACGCCATTGCCAAATTGAGAAAGTTAAGTAGAAATTGTTACGGGCTAACAAATTTTATATGTTGTTTGTGTCCTCTAAATTTTATTTGTTGAAGCCCTAACCCCCAACCTGATGGTATTTGGAGATACGAGCTTTGGGAGGTAACTAGAGTCAAATGAAATCCTGAGGCTAGGATCACAGTCTGATATGATTCAAGTCCTTACAAGAATAGATATTGGAGAACTTGTGCACTCATTCTCTCCACCATGTGAGGACACAGGGAGGAGTAGGGCAAGCCAGGAAGAAGGCTCTTACCGGGAACTGAAAGAGCTGACACTTTGATTCTTGGACTTCTCAGCCTCCAGATCTGTGAGAAAATAAATTTCTATTGTTTAAGCCATCTGGTGTGTGGTATTTTGTTATGGGTGCCCAAGCAAAATAATATATAAAGAAGCGAAGCTCAAAATTGGAGTAAACAGGTATGAAGTAGGGTAATCTCTCATCCTAAGGGATAGAAAGGGCACTGGGACAATGAAAGGGCATTCTGTTTACTGTTTGGGGTATAGCTCTATCTGCTTTTATTTCTGATAGAGCAGATGTCTACTGATGTTTTTGTTTTATGATGCCCTCTGTAAAAGTTATTGTTTAGTAGATGATAGGTACTGTGAGATCTTTTGACCTTAAATATTCATGCAAGTTTAATTTCTCTGGACAAGCATTTAATGTACTAGTCATAATTCAGTGTCACATGATTATCATCTGAACAGGTCTCTTTGGAAAAGTTCATGCATCACACCTATAGCAAACAACATATCCTATCATTTCATTTTTGTAGATCCTTGATCAGGTTGTTGAATAGAAGTAATAGGCGATTGGAAGGTTAAGATTTTCTTCCCAAGAAATCAAATATCTCCTGCTCAAGTGGCTTCATACCACTCTGCAAATCATTAGTAGATTCCATTTTAATTTTGTAGGGAAGGTAAATTTATTAGGTACAAACACTTAGAATATTTTTTACCTTTTACATATTGTGAGTAATTTAACCAGAGTATGCACCTTCTACTTTCTTGAAATGTGACCTGCGAAATGTTTTGTGAGGGCATTTGACGTGTGCTGCCTCTGGAGACAAGAATATATATTTTTTAATTTTTTTTAATGTTTATTTTTGAGAGAGAGAGACAGAGACAGAGACAGAGCATGAGTAGGGGAGGAACAGAGAGAGAGGGAGACACAGAATCTCAAGCAGGCTCCAGGCTCTGAGCTGTTAGCACGGAGCTTGATGTGGGGCTTGAACCCACAAACTGTGAGATCATGACCTGAGCTGAAGTCAGATGCTCAACTGACTCAACCACCCAGGTGTCCCAATAGGAATTCATCTTTTTAAGGAGTTTTTGTTGTCTGGTTTTGAGAAGTCCTTGGAGAAAGTGTCTCAAACATTGCCTAATCTATAAAAGTAAAGCAGGAGAGAGATGCTTGGAAAGAAAGACATGGTGGTATTGAAATCAAATAAAGTGGCTATTTGCTAATTATCGTTACTAACTTTTTACAGCTTCAAATGAGACACTGTTCACTTAAATTATGCTTTTGACCTCTGTGTTTCAACCTGATTGCTAAACTTCCTTTTCCCAGTGAAATGCTTGAGAAGCACTCTTCTCATCTTTCCAGTACTTTCTTACTCAACAACCTTTGACTGATTTTAATTTTGCATTTTGCTGAGAGCTTAGTGTAGCTTGATCCCTTCAGTGTAATGGACAATTCTGTAGTAAATGGACCCTACTTAATGCTCTTTGATCTGAATGTAGCCTTTGACATTATGAATTTCTGTCTTCTGGATCCTCTGCTGCAGTTCCATAGGAACATCTGGTTTACCTCTTGAAATGCTTCTGTTACTGAACTCCTCAAATTCTTGTATCTCTTTTGCTTTTTCTCTCCCTATCTTATCTGTATCTTTAAACTTAACTATCACTTTTGTGAGCATGTGAATTTTGTTATGAATTGAAGAACAGAATGTACTCTGTTTGAACTTTTAGCTCTTGCTAATGTTTTTCTTTTTTAAATGTTTTTTTGAATTATAAAATTTATGGAATAATTTTTTAGAGAATTTGGAAAACAGGAAAAGGTATTCTTCTTGTGTCTCTAATAGTGATTGTTAATGATATGGTATATTTCCTTCAACTTAGAATGTTTTTTAAAATTTAAAGCTTAAAAATTTTAATTTTAACGTTTTTACCTTTTGTGTCTGTTTTATATTATAGCACATATAGTGATCTTGAATGATCTTCATTGTTGTTAAAGCTGTACTGTGAAAACTCTTAAAGGCATGAAGGTATCACAGTTAAATCTTCTGTCACCAGAAATATTAAGTAGTTTCTAATTTTTGATGGCCACTTAATAGCGTAACTTTTTTTGTTTTTCAAAATTTGAATTATCTTACCACTGATTTCTAGCAGAGGAATCAGTTACAGGGCGTAAATATTTTTATGGCAAATTGAAAAGAATGTGAGTTTGTTACCTGGGAAAGGCACCTTTGAGTCCTGGTGGTTACCTTTTTTATGAACAAGTTACTCATGGGACAAATGAAAACACTAATACCTACCTTAATATGAAATATGGGGAGTATCTGATTTAATCATTGAAATTTAACAGGTGCTCAGTAAGTAATTAGGAATTACCATGAGACAACTATTATTACTGTGACTGCCTGAAAGTAGGTTTTATTGACTTCTTTTTTTTTTTAATTAGAGAAAGGGAGCGTGCAAATGGGAGAGAGGGCAGAGGGAGGGATAGAGAGAATCCTAAGCAGGCTCCCCACTCAGTGCAGAGGCCAAGATGGGGCTTGATCCCACAACCCTGGAATCATGACCTGAGCTGAAATCAAGAGTCTGAAATCAAGAGTCCGATGCTCAACCACGTGAGCCACCCAGGTGCCCCTTACTGACTTCTTGTGTCATTTTCCCCTTTTCCTCGAAGTTTTTGGTCATTCATAAAACTTTTTCAAGTGGTGGCATCATGTCATCAAAACATTAGTGTGTATAAAAATATATGGTGACTTTTTTTTTTTTTTTTTTTGGTAAATCGATAGTTTTTCCAGGACAGATTTGAAATAATACCTTCCAAAGAATTATTTCCAAAAATAATGTATTTTGTAACTAAAAATGGGCAATTCCCAACTGCCAGAGCATCATTGATAGTACTGCTTTTTGTTTTTTAATGTTTATTTTTTTACTTTTTTTGAGAGAGAGCAAGTGGAGGAGGGACACAGAGAGAGGGAGACAGAGACTCCAAAGTGGGCTCATGAGGTCAGCGACATGGAGCTCAAACTCACAAACCATGAGATCATGACCTGAGCTGAAATCTAGAGTCAGATGTTTAACTGGCTAAGCCACCCAGGCGCCCCACTTTCTTACTCTTTTTAAAGCACAACCAAGCAGATGTCACACTATTAGGGGAACCTTGTAAAACAGCTGCAAAGGTAATGGTAAACACTGTGTTTGGGGAGAATGCAGGGTACCTATGTTGTTTCTTTTACAAAATGACTGTTAAATAATACTGCCTAATATTGATTAGGCATTTACTGTTAAATGTGCATGCTACTATATATTCAGCTTCACAATTGATTGCAATTGATGTGCAAAGAAGCATTCCTTCTTAGCCTGTATACTGTTCTTATATAAAAGGGAAGTGGTAGGTAATTTTCTTCTTCATTATGGAAAACCCATGGTTGAACAGGAGAGAGTTTTTATTTAACAGTTATTTTGTGAACTGTAATATAGACAGGAAAAAGTGTGTTAGGATCAGTACTAGTAGAGTATAGTTGTGTTTTCAGCAGGAAAAGGGTGTTGCTACCACAGTGCCCACCCACACACTTCTTTATTTACAGGAAGATGCTTCATTGGTTTTAGAATTTTTCTTCCATGCCCTCCTTTTTTGGTACTTGAACATCTATGAAAGTGGGTTGCAGTTTTTGACTCCATGGTGTCTTATTATTAAAATTGCCAGCCCTCTTTCCTTCTTTTTTTATACTCAGAATTTTAGACTTCATGAAATAATGTTACTTCCTTTCTAATTTTAATTTGGTACAGAGGAAAATAGTGAAAATAATAAAATTAAAATTTCAATCTGAGTGTTTGCCTTCAGAATATGCTGAATGAAAAAATCTCACCATGCTTTTCTAGTACTGCCTATGAGGAGAAAGATGTCTGCATGAATCTTTGACATTAGAGAAGAGATTACATTTTTATGCCTTCTTTATGACACAGTCAATGCCAATGAAAGCTATTGCCATTCCTTCAAATAATTTGCTAAAGTGGCATGTTTTAGCTAAACATATAGTATTCCAAGTAGCTTTACAGTGGTAGTTGTGAGTAAAGTCACAATTTTTAACATTGAGATTGTGATAGTGGGATGAGTAAAGTGTTCCCACTTTACTAAGCCTTGATAATTGTAATTTGTTTGAGGAAGAAGTTGATGAGATTGCTGTGCATATTTTAAAAACTGAGTCTAAATATGGCAGTAGGTTATAAATAGCTGCAGAGCTTTTAGTAACATCAAGGGTTAGAATCTAGTTCCCAGAATTTCCCTAGTTGAAGTAGTAATTTTTAGGTGTAATGTGTTCCTCGGACAGAGGTTTATATATGTATGAATAAATGCAGGCCTAGATGCAGGATCATCTGACAGTAACAAAATGCTTGTTGCTTTACCTTATGACCCTGCATAGGGTCTGCATAGGGAGCTTCTAATTTAGTAGAACTAGAACAAGAAAAGCAGCCCCTTAGAACACAGCCTATGACCCACGTCACCCTCCATCTGTACATTGTGTGTTAAAGCCCTGGAGATCATGTACATCATCTGTGTCATAGATACGTAGCAGTTTTATTATGGTTTTAATTTTAATTTTATTAAACTTTTATTTGTATAATTAAAAGTAGGATAACCGCTTTTTTAAAACTTGAAATGGGTGGTGTCCGTGAGTGCCAGATGTCTGTTAAATGATCTGCAGATGATACAAATTTGAGAGACACACTTCATTGTCTGAAGTAAAATAAGGTTTGGGGGAGAAAATCTCATGACTTTTCAAACCTCCTCCTTCTTCGGGGTTAGTCTGAGGCCTTTTTTCTGTGTGGGGAACCCACATAGACTCATTAGTCTAGAACTCTTGTCCCTTCTTGAGCTGTGATCCTTGTTACTGCCCTTACTCTCTGACCACACTTGTTGTTAGGTTTCTAGTCCATAATTTTTAGTGAAACTGACGTTTTTCATTTATCTCTGTAGAATATTCGTACCTACAAGCACAATAGAGATTAATGATTCCAATTTCAAAACTTAGCAAAGAAACATGTAAAATTTTATTCGTGGAAGATTTTTATCTGGTCCTCACTAAAACTCTTTATTATAATTACCATGTTATAAGCATTAAACCAAATCATTTTTTCATTTGAGATGAAGTCTAGATGATTTTAAAACTCTATTTTTAAGGGCAGTTTGGTTGTTTGGATGCTTTCCTCTGCTTTATATTATTATATTTAATGGCAGAGCCAAAATAGCAATTCAGGTCTCCTGTTTTCTCAGCCAGTGACTATTCTTTTGCACTGCATTCTTTGGCAAGGTAGGAAGCCAGGTCTTTGACTCCCAAACTTGATTTCCTGGTTGTTATTAACAGAGATAGTTTGTTCATTTAAAAAATGCAGAGAACTGTATAGGATTGCCCAGATTCTTCCTTTAGGGATCATTTCAGCATTTGTGTATGCTCAGGAATGCCGACTGTCATCCTGTGTGTCTTACCCGCTCTTCTCCACTAGAATGTCAGCTGCAAGAACCTCTTTCTGTCTTCCTCTCCCAGTGCTGGACAGCACCTAAAAGTCTGGCATATTATAGATTGGAATAAATTTGTGTGACTATGTGAAAGAATGAATGCATGAATTCACGGTTTAAGATTTTTCTCCCCCAAAATATGAGGAGGAAGCATCTGTAAGCCATTTGTAATGCCTTTATCTAACGGAGTATTGTAATCTTCTCTGTGAGGTGGGGGGAAATACATACATCCTTTGGGGATAAAGGAGAGTTTGTTGTTGTTGTTGTTAAGGTGATGCTACCTGGTTTGAAAATGCTTTCAAACATTGCAAATACTCTGATTAAACTCAGCTTTTAAAGCAGATACTGTTTGGTTTGCTTTTGGCACAATTTCAAAAGCCTTGGCATAAGCTGCTGGCTCAGTATCTATGGACACTGCTGTGAGGGACAACCTTTTTTTTTTTTTTTTTTTTTTTTTTTTAATGGGGTGGGAGAAATAATCTGAAATAAGTTCAGGGAAAGTAAAACAAAGATAGCCCTTCCCTAGGTAGTTATTTATGCTTCCCTAGATATTTATTTATATATAGTTAGGCAGTTTATTTCTATCAGTGTAGCCCACAGAGGTTAATTCTATTTCAGACATCTGGCAGGATCCTTCCTGCCAATGGCAGAAGAGAATTATTTGGTCTGCTTTGTAGCCTTCTAGTATCTTTCTGTAGTAATTTTCTTGCCTTTCAATGACTTTTTACTCCCCCCTACACATGGTATTTCATCTTTCTTTCTAATCCAAGAGGCTGTCCATAGGAACACATCTTTAGGAGCTTCAGATTACATAGTGACAGCTGATTAGACATGTCTCAGTAATGGCTTCTAGAGATCTCTGTAAAAACTGTAAAAGATAACAGGGTTACTGAGTTGCTTGAGGATGGTGTTACTCTGTGTCTTTAGAGCTGTGTACCTCCAAGGTGCATTTGTAACATAGCAGAATACGACTTGTGCTAAGTGTATTTTTATAGTTTTGGTAAAGACCAGCCTTTCCCCAAAATGTGTATTCTTCTCAAATAGAGAAGGGATCTCTCTCTATTAGAATCACAACTCCCTCCTTGCCTTTACAACAGTCTTAGCTTACAATCCCCATTCATTATCACCTTGTGGATAAGGGCATATGTTTTCTCCTACCCGCTTTGGGGATTACTAGTCTTGGACACAGAGTAGTTTAGGTGAAGCCTCCATCCAGCTTTCCTCATGACGGACTTCCTGGTCTTGGTAGGATAGGGTAAGAGTGACATTCTGTTGTGTATCTTAGTGAAAGCTGGGCTTTCCTCGCTGGTCCTTGGGCCTGTCATTCTTACTCTTCCTGATAGTGTTGTTACCTTTAGTGATCTCAGCGCTGTCCTGCTACTCTTTGGCTATCCCTGAAGTGAATTGATTATTGCTTCACACCTTGTCTCTCCTCCTCTCCCCCTCCCCTCTCCCCTCTCCCCTCTCCCCTCTCCCCATATACATACAGAGGAATGAATCCCTAAATGGGACCACATTGGCTTGTTCTCTACTGCGTCTCAGTACTTGTTACTCTCTTTTCGCTCTTGATCCCCTTTGAGAATTTGGTGAAGGCTTTAGACCGTCTCTGCCCAAAAGTGCAGATGCATGTGGTTTTGGGATAAGGAGATTTTAAGGGGAAAGGTAACATGGCCTTGTTAAAAACAAGCCACAGGTTTTCTAAACCCCAGATTTATTGTGGCTGCTATAAGGATTTCTGCTTGATGATTTTCTCAGCATAGAACTCTGTATTCCTTATCCTATAAAAATAAGTTTGGACAAAGCAGAGCAAGTAAGGTAAGAGGCGGGGGACAAAAAAGGGGGTGAATGGACAGTATGGTTATAAGTACTTCTGTTTCTCTAAGTAATATACAGGAAATTATTTTCCCTTCCTAACCTTTCCTTTAAGTCTGGTCATTTGCCATTCTTGCCAGCTGTCCCGTCTTTAGTTTATAGTTATTCTTAAAAGATCGTGTCTCTTTGACTTTCTTCTTAACAGCACCTTTAATACTATTTTCTCATCTAAATTGTCCTGATGTTTGAAGGTAAAGGAAACTGTCTTTGGACAGATGAGGCTGCTAGAGTGGATCCAGTAGGGGCATGTTGTAAAGCTGTTCGCTGTATCTGATTGAATTCAGCTATTTTCCTTTGGGGTGGCAGTTTTCCCAGTAACCTTTATCTAGTCTCCATATAAGCTGGCATTACTGCTCACTCCTCCCCATCCCGACCCTCATCCTCAGTGTTGTTTTTAAAGTCACCCGTTGGGAGGGGACAGGGAGCTGATTTCCTTTCTTTGGAAGAGTTATAAATGGAATCAGGAGAAAGAAACTTCTGTAGTACAATGCAATTATAGTGTTACATGCATAGTAATAATAGGACACCCAAGATTACCTTTTCTTGAAATCTAATTTCTGTAGCTTGTCTCTTTCTTTATTGAATCTGTTCTTTATTGTACTGAATATAATTAGCTTATAGTTATAGTATGTAAGAAGTATTTTTTTTTTTTATTTTGTCATCCTTTTTCATGCTAGATTGGTTTTTGATCATATTCATATTTGGACATAAGAATTCGGTTTCATGAAATGGATGTTACAGATTCATAGACTTTCTTTTTTGTAGTCATACAACCTCTAATCCCCTTCTCTGTTCTGATTCCCCCCTACTCCCATATGGAGATGGGCATGGAGAGTTTATACAACACTTGGTGACCAAGTTAATCAAATGCAGTTTTCCAAAAACTTGGACATTGATCGAGATAAATGCCATACATGACTTCTGGATTCTAAATTGCATTTCTGAAGAACAGGTGATGGTAAAGACCTATTGAGTTTTTCTTGAGATTATTTAGTACACAGAGCTCTTGCTGTAAATGAGTTCATTTAATCCTCTTTTAACTACTTTCTGAAGTAGGTAGTGTTTTTCTTCTCATTTTATAACAGAGGAGACCTAGGCCAAAATAATTTTGCTGTAGATTACACAACTAATAATGTGATAAAAGATGGTATCTTGGCTTGGGCTGCTGTAACAAAACACAGTAGACTGGGTGGTTTAAACAACAGGAATTTATTTCTCACAGTTTTGGAGACTAGAAGTCCAAGATTAAGGTACCAGCAGGGTTGGCACTTTTCACTGTGTCTTTACATGGCCCAGAGTACTCAGTACTGCCTGTGGATGGAGAGAGAGAAAGAGTGAGAGTGCGCGTGAGCACATAGAAGCAGGCTCTGCGATATCTCTTCTTATGTGGTGTGTAAAGGGCACTAATCTCATCATGAAGACCCTACTCTCATGGCCTCAACTGAATCTAATTACTTTCCAAAGGCCTCATCTCTAAATACCGTAACATTTGGGGTTAGGGCTTTAACATAAGAATTGGGGTGGGTCATAATCAGTCTATAGCAAATGGTATTCAGACCAGATTGGCTACTTCAGATTCTGATAGCCTGGTACCGTGTTCTGTTCCCTGCTCCCAGGAGTGCTGGTATCTAGGTTATTTGGTGACCATGGCAAATGCCGGCAAGTTAGTATCAGTAGAACATTCTATTGATATGTATGTACACACTTCTTTAAGATTATATTTATTGCACACTTCTTTTGCCAAAAATCATGGAAAACAAGGGCAAGCATAGGTAAGAAAACAAGTCATATACAGTATCACTCCCTGGAGAACTATTGCCATTATCATTTTAGCATATTTCTTTCTAGTCTTTCTCCTTACAAAGAGGAAGCAACCCAGGTTGTTTACATATTGGCGTTTATATGGTTTATAGTTTTATATATCTGCTTTTTTTAGTAGCATCTCATGAGCATTTTCCCATGCCATTTAGAGATTTTTTAGAAGCATTCTAAATGCCTTGGGGAAAATAAATTTGAGACCAGTTCAGAACGTAGATAGATGACTGTGAGTTGAGTGTGGAAGATGACTCAAAGTGCCCCATATAGGGAGGAAACATACAAGTAGTAGGGTTTGAGGGCGGGATGGATAAAGCCAGTGTATACCTTTATAGTGTGTAGTATCTATGGGCCTTTCCCCTGAAAATGCTCAGTAAGCACAGAGCCATGTGGATGGAAGGTAAATTTTTTAAATTGCCATCATCATATGGTTGGAAGTGGAAATCACCATTTTCCAGCTGGGGAAATTAAAGCTCAGAGAGATGAATGTATTAACTACCACCAGCTTGTTGGGCAGCCATATTGAAGAGGCCACTTTTTAGAAGATGGTGTCACTATAACTTGTTGAGGCTCCCAGCACAGGTGGTTCTCAGCAAATGGTTTCAGAATGAACAGTTTTGTTTGTACACTGCAAATAGTACCTCCCCAAATTTGTTCTCTATTTTGAATATTTACTGCCTACTGCTAATGCATCTCATTCTAATTTTTGAACAACTGGAGTTTGAATTGATAGGGGATGAAATTTTTAATTCATTTTGGCAGCCCTTCTTTTTTTTGATAACTTGTACAGACTATTTTGTGTGTTATAAAAAACACTCATGAGGCCATTCTTTCTTTGTTTTACCTTAAAAATGTAGATTTATAGGAAAGGTAAATCAAGTGTGATTATTCTATTATGGAAATGTCTCCTGTTTCTCAAAAAATTACATAGGAATTTTGCTTTGAAACCTTACATGAAAATTTTATATTAGGGTTAAGTACTAGAGAAAGTCTTAACCTACTATGAGATCTGATGTTTTTCTCCCTTTGGATAATATAAATAACCATGTTTGCCTTGTTGCTTTGATTGTCAGGATTCTCAGAGCCAAATTTGAGTATTTTAATAAAAATATCTATGGCTTGCTTTATTTTGTTCAGGTCTCTGCCTCACCTGCAATTTCTTCTTTCTATATTCCAATTTATACTTTGCCTAGTCCCGATTTACTGATGATTTTTTGTGTTTTAAAGCAGGCTACTTCCTGTCCTTTGTGATCCATAGTAAGATATATATCTATAATTTCCTAATAATTGTGACCTTTCTACTACATTAACAGCAATCATGTTTTTGAAATATTCCATTTTTTCCCCTGAATACGTTGAGTGAGGACGTAACTTTGGGCTGGCATTGAAGTAGTGCCTGATGTATTGCTGTAAATATGACAGAGGTGTTCCCTGTCCTTATGAAAAAGCCTGTAACCTAGAATGAAATACATGATTTTCTAAATCTCCTTTGATCTTCTAACATATCATGCTCTTAATTGTAGAAGAGGTAACATTGGCCAATAGGCTGTTCTTCAAGAGAGAATTCTTCATGGTGTTGGATGAGAAGGTCTATAGCCTTTGGTCCTGTCGAGGTGAATTCACTTGGTATAAATAGATCTTAGATGACATACAGTGAACTTGTGCTCTCTATTACCTGCTTACCTGCATGTGTTTTCATGACCAAGGGCATGCATATATATATTTCCATGCATACATGTGTGTGTATGTGTATATATATATATTTCCATGCATACATGTATGTGTATCTATGCATGTATATGTATATGTGTGTATATATATATGTATGTATATATATAAATTCTCATAACCTCAAAGAAAGAGGATCTCTTGGCTGTGTTTCATGATTTGGTTAGGAGGGTAACTATATGAAATTGTTACAGGATGTACACGTTATTTTCTGTAAAGAGTCCAGTTTATTTCATAAAAGACTTTTTGAGACATATTAAAACCTCAAAAAACCTGATTTCCCCTAATTTTCAAAGCTCTTACTAGTTTTAAAAGAGTCACCCCCCCCCCGCCCACCACTTCCCTTATCTTCAGGTTGGCATTTAGAAGGAATTCTTGGTCAGAATTCATAAATACTCTAAAGAAGAAATTAAACCACCCAAGGCAAATGAACTATTTAAAAAACATTTCTGTAAGATTATAAAGAAAGGCAGTATTTTTCTTATTTCTTTTAAAAATAAAACAGATTAGTTTTTAAGTAGAGTAGAATATATATCAGGCACTTAATGTGAAAAACGAACTGTTACCAAAACCCTTAAGCATTCACAGGGGTGGCCTTAATAACAGATGTTTTAACTGAAAAAAAAAAAAAAAAAAAAAAAAAAAAAAAAAAAAGAATTAATATATGATACAGACTTGGGTGAAGAGAATATGGAAGTTTTAAGACACATGTACCCCATAGTTCTCTCCACCCAAAGTCGACTCTATTTAAGTCTTTTTTCAAATGCACATTCTGTTTGCTTAAATCTGCATCTGCTACTGGCTTCGAACACTTCCTGCAACGTATGTGCAGCTTGGCAGAAAGTCTGATATGCAGAGGAAAGCACAGAGTAGTTGGTCTTATTAAATACTGAGGTAAATACCTTCAGAGTTCATAGCTTGTCGGTGCTTACTGGTGTCCCATGGTGCTGCTGGGAAAGAGGCTTATAATTATTTTCTTAAAAGTCCTACTTAGGGGGCGCCTGGGTGGCGCAGTCGGTTAGGCGTCCGACTTCAGCCAGGTCACGATCTCGCGGTCCGTGGGTTTGAGCCCCGCGTCGGGCTCTGGGCCGATGGCTCGGAGCCTGGAGCCTGTTTCCGATTCTGTGTCTCCCTCTCTCTCTGCCCCTCCCCCGTTCATGCTCTGTCTCTCTCTGTCCCAAAAATAAATTAAAAAAAAAAAAAAAGTCCTACTTAGGTTAGCCCTCATGCTAAAACAGATAGGAAGTTTTGATGTATTCCACTTCCCTGTCATGTTTGTTGAAATCATTGAGCTCTGCTGTACAGAGCTGTGGGCTTTTGTTTGCTTGCTTGCTTTAAAGCCATTTGTATCTCTTGATTGAGCTTAGTAGTTTTCTTTGCTGCCAAGAGCATGTGCTGCATCTGGTCTGTGTCCCCCTACTTGTGCTGTGTGAGTCATCTTTGATCCAAGCCACCTCTTAGTTACAAAGTAGCATTGGCATAAGTTTCAAATAGTGACATAGAATGCAGTGTTTTTAGGAGTTTGATTATGTATTTGTGATAACTACAGACTTTGACATTTAAAAACCTTTGAAGGTAGTTTTATCACTTAACATCTTACTGGTATTGCTAAATTATTGGTTGATTTAGTGGTCAGACATGTATGAACTGTGTTTTCTCAAAACCTAGAAATTGAGTATTTCTGTTGTGTTTTGTGTGTTGTGCTTTATTGGCTCAGAAATAATTTACACTTTATGAATAAGAAGAGATGAAATTCTGTAAGTGGGTGGTTGCCTGGGCTTTGGAGTCGCAGAGTCTGAAGTCAGATTGAGTCCTGCCACTTTATAGTTTTTCTAAGAGGATTTCAGTAATGGTGATTAGCTCATTAGAGTTCCTGTGAGGAATATGGTCAGAGAACATATGTGGACCACTTAGTGGGAAGTCTGACATAATAAGTGCTCACTAAGTGCTAGTTTCTCTCCTGGGGTTTGGCTCTGCCCTTTCCCTCCAGCCTATATATATGGATATTTTTAATATAATTCTGTGACAATATATTTTAAAATAATTTGGATTCATTCGATATAGTATTAAGTCACTAAACGAGACAGTACGTCCATTAAGTTGTCTTTAATTTCTAAAGTTTAAATTAGGTTATTTTGTCTTTTCAAAGTTAATAAGACATCTATAAAACACTTTTTTCCCCCTTAATCTGACAGACATTAAACTATGCTACAGATTTAACTTTCTGCTTTCAGTCATCCCAACTAGCCAACTGTGGTACTTCTTTGTTCTTGTTTTTCACCGAGAAGTTATCTTTTAATAGGGTTCACTTCAAATAATAAAATAAAAAAGATGATTTTAAAGACAAGGGTGAGGAATTGAAGGGGAAAGAATGCTGGCTACTTATTCTACTGAACTAAAAAGCTTCTAATCCATTCATTGTCCTTCTCAGTGATCTTCAGGAGAACTCATATCTCAAGCTTGTTTGTTGTTTGCCGGCATAACTCCAGATATAGCATTTAAATATAAAACAACATATTATTTTCAGTGTTTTCATACTTGGAGATAAAAACAAGAGAAAGCCTAGCAAATGTGGTGGATTTTTGAAAGGAATAGTTATTGGGCAGCCTGCCTCAGTTAAGATAGTTTTAGCTGTAGGCAATTTAAAATCGACTGTTTTGCAAAGAGGATATCTGGAAAAAGTGAATATGAATATCCTGGTGCCAGACTTTGAACAGTTATTCAGTATTGTAAACCAGGCTCTCCTTTGCTTGGGAGAGGCTTAACCAATTAAGACACTTGTAAAGATTGAAGAGACTATAAAACTTCAGCTCATTTTGATAATCCTTCCAAATTTTGTAGCACTACCTCAACTGCATTTTACGTATAGCTTTTGTATTAGTAATGGGAGTTGGCTTAATGGTAGCTATCAGTTTGTTTTCGAAATTCATTTGCTGTGCTCTGTATCTCCTCATTCTGTAAAGTGTTTGCTTTTTAAGCTAAGAATGCTTAAAAAGTTCTTTCTTAAACTTTTCACTATACAATTCTGAGCTTTCTGTTGGATATTACCATGATTTAAAAATAGTCCCCGCCTCCAAAACAGTTTTCCTCTTTCTATTCATTTTTGGGAACTACCCGAGGAATATTTGGTTATATTAACTCAGAAGTGAGTATCATTGGATCAAATTGCTACTTGGGCTTCTTTCTGTTAAATAAGAGAATTTTAGAACAAAAGTGAGAGCGTGCCTAACCTTGGACCAATTCTACAAAGATGCCTTTAAATGCTTGTTTCTTATTTCATTGACCTGCATTAACTCTGCAGTAAGGAGTTTGTGGTATCAAGGAGCCTTATTTTTTTTCTTTTCCTTCTCTTTTTTTCCTTTTGTTTCTTTTGTTGTGATTCTCTTTGTTCTGAGGTGTGAGGCACTCCTTAAATAGGAGTGAACTTTATCTCTGCCTGGGCATATCTTGTATGCTCTCCTGTTAAAACTCCAGCCCAGTAAAGTGAGTCCAGCTGGGCATAAGAAGGCAAACATAGTTCTACCTCCCACTCACCCAGAGTCTGTGGGCTGGAACAAGGCATCATCACAGCCACTTCCCGAAAGCATGAGCTTCCTCCCCTTCCCTGTTACCTTTGTGTTGTAGCTACATTGGGTCTCTTGCGTGTGCCTTAAGCACCCACCTTGTTATGACTCCCTAGAGAAACTAGCATAGCCACAAAAGCAATGATGGCATTCACCTGGAAGGTGAGCATCTGCCGGGACCATTCTTTATTTCCTGTGTAGAATTCCCTCGCACGTCACCTTTTCACGATTTTTTCCCTCGTGTCTTTCGTAGTCCAGAGGGGTGAAAGGTGTGAGCTGGTGTGGCAGCTCAGATCAGTTGAGTGGTGGTAGCTGCCAGGAGCATGGTTTTGAGACCATTTAAAGGACGGTCTGCTTGCATTTCTTATCCCTACTTAAGTTTACCAGGGTACTTCTGCAGGGTTTGGTTTTGTGCTTTTTGAAAATGTGGGTGGGAGGAAGAGGAAAGGAAACACTGCGTGGGTGAAGGGAGATAAGAGTCACGCGTCTGTGTCAACATTAGAGGGAGGACACAGATCTAAAAGTCTGCAGAGAAAGCAATTCACTTGGCTGGCTGTGAGTTTTTTCTTGTTCCTCAGCTTGTATATAATAGAAAAAATGTCACTTAAACATTCTTTCTATTGAATCCAATGTACCTCTTTGTGTACTGCAGGCTCATGTGAGTAGTCCTGGTGAGGACTAGGCCTCAGTGTACCCAGCTTTACTTGGAAGCCCCAGCACCACCCCTGTGCTCCTCTTTTCACGGATCCCTTGCAGTCCTTTTAGATCTTTCTTTCTGGGTGTGACACCTCCAGGAGGACATTCTTTAAGTTGTGGTTTTTAATTTTTAAAGTTGGGGTAGTAAGTCCAAACCAAAATAGAGACTATCCAGAAATTTCACACAGAATAGGCCCAGAATATATTTTTTGTATAATAGTGAAATTCCGGTGCCTTGTAGATTTTGAACAGCAATTTTATCAACTTACCTGTCTTGTTCATACCCCTTACATTTTAATATTTATTTGCCATATTTAGGTCATGTGAAAACGCTTATGACTTTAAAAATACGTTTTTATTAGGGGCGCCTGGGTGGCTCAGTTGATTAAGTATACAACTCTTGATTTTGGTCCAGGTCACGATCTCAGGGTTCGTGAGTTTGAGCCCCTCATTGGGATCCACGCTGATGGTGCGAAGTCAGCTTGTGATTCTCTCTCCCTTTCTATCTGCCCCTTCAATGCGTGCACTCTTTCTCAGTCTCAAAATAAATAAATACTTGTAAAAAAATAAGTTTTTATTAGAGCTTTGCAAAATCTTGTGTGTCATGATTTTCTAAGCTATAGAATGGCAAAGTGGAAGTGGTCTCCTCACCCACCAACTCTCCCCCTGCCCCAAGTTCTACCAGCACAGAAGCTGTCTCTCCACTTCTCAGTTCTCAGAATTAAATACATTGGAGCAGTGTTAACTCTATAGGGCTACAAGCCGCCTATTCCTCAGTCTCTTCCTAGCTAAAAGGAACACTTATTTTCATTTTTGTCCAAGGGGCTTAAAGTGCGTAAGATTCCGGATGAAGAAGGAATTTGCAGGCTCACTACTGTTCATAGAGGTTTTTTTTTTTTGTTTTTTTTTTTTTACCTCCTGCATCCTGAAAATACTATTATAAAAGCTATTGTATTCAGGCTATTTGGGGAGAGACTTAGTAAGATTACAGACTGCTTTTCAGAGAAATTCATTTTTAAGTATTAATGCATGCTGGAGGCTATGCTTTAGTCTATAGAAAAATTATTACTTATAATTAGCATATTCAGTGAACAATGTGGAGTCACAACATTTTCACTGTGATGAGCTCTTAGATCTTTCTGGAGATGGGAAAGTTAAGCATCAGAAAAAAGTCATTACCTGGATGGCAGGACTCCCCATGGGAAAAAGCGAAGCACTGGTATGAGAACCTAGATCTCAAGATTCCAAGTCTTTTCTTTTTTTCTATTGTTGCCAATTGAATCTAATTTCTCCTTATATTATAGCTAAATTGTACATTGACCGATATTTTGGAAGTACTGACTTAAAGAAATCATCCTATCCAGTCATGTGTTGACAATTGTCAATTGCTTGTTACTCTCTCCCCATCTTCTCCTTGTCCCTTTAAAATGAATGGTAAATTTAGTCTGGCTCCTATTTTGTTTGTGATATTAGAACTTTTAACTGTGATTAAATCTCATTTGCCAAGTTAGTGATTTTATTTTAATTTAAAAGAGGGAATTTTAAAGCAGAGAGAGACCATAGCAGTGATTCTATGCCATATTTATGTGTTTGATATGAATCTGTTAACCTAGCTGGGAAGGAAGTCTGTTATGTGCCAGAGATACAAAAATTTAAGATAAAAGATAAATTGATATAAGATTGTCATATTTATCTCATACTTCTTCTTGAGGCCATCATATTGTATGTAAAAAGAAAAACTAAAAAACATATAATTCTTGAATAATTACAAGTTGACAGCCATATTTTATCATGAGAAATAGAACTTTCTTTGAAATTAAGCAGATTTGTAATTTCTTTGCCTAGTAACAAATGTTGAAAAGTAAGATTGTGCCCATCTGAGGAAGGTTCTTTTGTATTTTATGATCCTGAATCCTGTTTGCTTTATAAAACCATAGTGCTATAACCAAGGAAATGACAAACATATAACTTTACATTTGCTAAAACCTGATTAAGAGTTTTAAAAATGAAATGACTAGATTCTGAGTTAAGCAAATATATTTATTCCACATAGTTGTGCATTCATTATAATAGAAATAGCCTGGATAGTAGGTTGACTATAAAATTTTCTCCTGTATTACCTATTTGCTACTCATTTTTGGGCTATATTGCTTTTAAAGGTTTTAATCTTTTATTTATTATATTCTCAGTTTGCACCTATTTTTCTAATAATACTGCTTTAAGTTAATAATGCACATTATAGTTATTAATTTGAAGGGAGTAAAAGTCTTTCAACCTTTTCATTCTACACATGGTGATTAACTTATAACTCTAATGAAAAATTAATATCTATTAGTTAACACAAAAGAACACACAAGAAAAGAGTTCTTTTTAAAATTTAGCATATGCAGCAGGGGGCACCAAATGAAGGCAAAAATGAATTCTTATATTTTAAATCAGCTACAGCTTGTATTCTGTTCGTATTTAAATAATGTGGTAGTTAATTGTTTCCCCATTCATTTTCCTGATGATCTTAACTTCTCAGTTCTAAAATCTGTGTTGAAGAAGACATTGATAACTATTCTCACTAATTCAAATGAAATTTCTTAAAACCAACCAGTATAGCAAATACACAAATTGTTTTCTTAAACATTGACTATTGTTAAGAGTTTTGAGAAGGGAGTGGAAACCACATTTAATAAAGAATTTCATTTTTATAACAAGGCATTATTATTGTGTTTTTAGTAACTTTTCTACAACATGTTATTTCATCAATGAAAAAAAGAAAGCTTCGGGGATTTGAAATGATTTGAAAGCTTAAATTCATTTTCTTTATATGTGAACTGAATGAATTTTAAATCTGGAAACCTGTTCCCTGTAGCTAATAAGTTGTTGTGTAACAACTCATTTCCAAAAAGGCTTGTTTTTAATATTTGTGGCGTCATTAAATAGATTTTCTTTTACCCCCTCCTCTCTGTATCGTCTAGTCCAATATCAGATGGAAATGATGCGCAGCCTTCGCCATGTCAACATCGATCATCTCCACGTGGGCTGGTATCAGTCCACATACTATGGCTCGTTCGTCACCCGAGCACTCCTGGATTCTCAGTTCAGTTACCAGCATGCCATTGAGGAATCTGTCGTTCTCATTTACGGTTAGTAGGAGTTTCCTTTATTATTCTTTTCTTCCCTTAATGTTATTACTACTATTTTTGCTTTCTGTCTTTTTGCCTCTAAGAGCAGCCTGGCAGGCCTTCTCAAGTAAATACCAACCCTGTTTCTGCAGCAGCCTCAGCAGCAGCTAAGTCTAGACAGGGTTTCCTTCTCTCTGTTTATTTTTCTTGCTATCAGAGCCCTGATGTGTACATTTTGGAATGCTGGAGTAGCTGCTTCATTTTTATTCCTCCGTCTCCCCTCCCTCATTTGAAGGGGCTGGTGGAACTCGACCAGATGTCTAACAAACCCCAATTGCTAGAGTGTCTGGCTCTGTACGTGACTGACCAATCCTAACACAGTGTGCCAAGTTTTTTTTTATACCTCTGACAGCAGCGTACAAAACCTGGACTGTTTCTTAGCACAAAGATTTTTTTCTTTTCGGCCTATTTAATGGTGTTTCCTCAAGCTCTCCAGACCAGATGTTCTGTGCTGTATCAGAACTGTAGGCAATTTAACAGCTTTATAGCCTTCCCCCTCCCCAAACACTCACAGTTTGCCATATCTGGCAGACTTGCATATAGTTTCCAGCTGAGAAGTAAATGTAACGTCCTGAGTATCTGTCAGAAAAAATACTAATGAATACGATCAATCTTATGAGCTGCCCCAAAATTGTTTCAGTATGTTAACAATTGGATTACAGTAAAGAACAAGTTGTTAAAGTGTACTTATATTGGCTGGAAACATTGCATCATCAGACCTTGATGAATTTTCCACTTGTTTCAATCTATTTTGGTTTTCATTTTATCACCTATTGCTAAAAGTTTCACTGTGTTAAGTTTCAGACAACATGAATGTTAACACAGGTTTTAGGCGAATATTGGCGTGCCGGAGCCGTTATCATGCAGCAAGTGCTAAGCTCCCTTACTCAGGGAGTATTTAAGCAGCTAGTTTTTGACAAAATTAGTTTCTCTGAAACTAAAAAGACACTTTTGTGATAGCACTTTCTTGTTGTTTTGTTTTTAGAATCTGTTTTACTAAACTTGGGCAGTGATTCTTAGGATGGATACATTTCGTTTGCAGGGTTATTCATTTAAATTAGTCGACTGAACTGCACAAGTGCATGCAGTGTATTTTCATATTTAATATTCATTAGTATTTTTCTTGTCATACGGGATGAATGTAAGGTTTAGAACATATGAGATGTTTTCATCAAGAATACTTGTTCAAGTATTCTTCTTGAAAAGTTCAACTTTTCATCAAGAATATTTGTTCAAGCTGAGGAATAGATATGAGAATCGCTTCATTTTGAATCCTTTATTTTTACTTCAGGGAGGAAGTTCCTCTACCAATTACAAGTAGGACGATAGGGTTCCTACATTTTCACTTAACTATTTGCTGGTTCCAATCTGCTTCATGTTGCGTTCTGATCATTTATTTTGATCTTCATTTTGCAAAGATTGTATGATAAGTGACAATGTGCCTAGAACCATTGTCATTCCAGCACTGGTAGTAACAAAATTTCTAGTAAATTTCTTTCTCTTTTCCTTATTTGAGATCCCATAAAAACTGCCCAAGGGTCTCTCTCGCTGAAAGCATACCGACTGACTCCTAAACTGATGGAAGTTTGTAAAGAGAAGGATTTTTCTCCTGAAGCGTAAGTGTTTGGGGGCCTGTGAGGCATATGGTAAAGCATTGGCTGTTTTTTCTTTTAAGGTTTTAGTTTGCCACATTTATTGAATCCATGGTGGTGGTGGCGTGGTAATGCTTCTGCCGTGTGGACGGTAGACGTCTTTTGCATGGCCGAGTGCCACTTGATCTCTCCCTTTCCATGTTTAAACTGTTCTGTATGGAATGTCCCGTCTGTTCTCACTATGGGTGAATTCATTTGGAGTGGGAATTAATTAGCTACTGGATTTGAGGAAATAAATGATTAATAAAGGGAGGTTAGATGAGTGACCGGCGGCTGTCAGAGTATGAGCTCTGTGTCAGGCGGACTGTGAGATGTAGGTCTTACTTTCTGAACTCCTGTTTTGTGGGGCTGGGGTTTGGGGGTGGGGAAGATACAAACAGTTTAAGGTATCCATAAGGAATGTGGGTTTTTGGAAATTTTATGGTTGATGGTATGAGCAGAATTAATTAGTACAGCTGTTTTATGATCTTACATAATGGCATTGGAATATTTACATTAAAATTAAAAAAATTCAGAATTCTTTCATTTCCTATTAATTATGGGAATTTTGATTTCTTATTAAAGTTAGTAGCTTTAACTTCATTTAGCACAGGTAGGTTTTTTTTTGCTGGTTTCCTAATAGCTTCTAAAGAAATTAAGGCAAAAAATGTTCAAAGCTAACTCATGAACAATTCCTGGGAGTGGTGGTTATAACTAAATTATGAGAAATGGCATTTTTGCTGTGTTCTGAACCATTGTATATAGGATATCCTGTGAGTGTTCTGCTAGTGGTGAATTTAGTTGTTCAGTTGGCTTTTAAAATGAACTTTCCAGCAACTAGAGTATTTCCCTTTTCTAGGGAATTGTTTTAGATATAGATTATATAGCTTTACTTCCTATGGCATTTACATTTTAGTATCAATGAAATTTTGAAGATACTTGATTACGGAGAAAGAATAGTTTATTTTGCCATGAATCTTGTTTTCTGAGCTTTATAACTCAAACTTGGATCGTTTTCAGTGTTATTCAAATCATTCGACTTATGCTGGACTCTGTGAAACTCGTTTCTCTCCTTTTTTAAAAGAGTGCTAATGAAACAGAGATCCTGGAGAGGGCCTGTAATTAGGGAAAATGTATGAAATAGTCAATTTAACACTTACTTCTGACCACCAGATTAAAGTATTTTTAACATGCTTCACAGATTGAAAAAGGGAAATATCACCTTTGAGCACATGTTTGAAGAAGTGCCGATTGTAATTAAAAATTCACATCTGATCAACGTCCTAATGTGGGAGCTTGAGAAGAAGTCAGCTGTAGCAGATAAACATGAATTGCTCAGTCTTGCTAGCAGGTAAGTGGCCCTGTCTCATGAAAAGTCCCTTTTTATCACTTTCTGCAAAAGATTCTTTCACTCAGAATTAAATCCATGAATCAAGAAAAAAATTACCCAAGCACACTTTGAGGTTCTTAAGACATAACAACATGTAGTATTTATCCAGCCCTGCTAAGATCCCAGGAAAAAGGCCAAACTGATCAAATGAAAATGTTTGAATACTAATAATTCCTATTATAAGAATGCTCTGATGCCTTTGCTGTATCATTTTTGCTCTCATGGTAAATGCCCATGAGAGAGGAGTTTGTTTGTCTGTTTGTTTCTTTTGGGGCTTAGCTTTATTTATTGTACACTGTCCTTAGAGGCTTATGGTATTATGTCTGGATATTTAATAATACTCAGGAGAAAAACAAAAAATGCTTATTTGTTTTACTGGTGGCACTTGCCCTTGTTCAGATACAGACTGTATTAGTAGTGAATTTCCAGTGTGGATTTTCAACTAAAATTAGAATTTTCCAAACATGACCCTGGCTTTTGCTGTCTTAGACAGTGGTGACATCATCTCCTCCATTGTGACTCCTTTAGCTATCTAGTTGCTAGGTATTTATTGTGTTGGTAAAGTACTCACTGAGGTGTTCCAAACACATTATTTCCTTTATGGAATTAATGTTTCTTTTCCTGTCATTTATTGCTCTTAACAGAAATATAAGCGGAATCGTCTATGTAGCTCCTCTTAAATGCCCTTTAAGCTTGATGTTGGTGATTGTTTTGTGGTGGGAGGGTGCTAGCAGCAGACCTGTAGAAATTAAATAGGCCGAGTAGGTACTCAATCAGTATGTATTTGTTGAATGACCACGAAGTGTGTTTTCTTAAGCACACAGTTTGGAACCGAAGCTCAGTTATTTGTCATATTTCTATAACCTCCAGTAGAGGCTTGCACAAAAGAACATACAGATCTTGTACTTCTTTGTTATAAGACGAGTGGGATAAACCCGGGAGGACCAGAGAACCCAGTATTCTCCATGCTCTGGAATGGATAGGACTGTGGTTGAACGGCCACTTCTGTTGGATGAATCCATCATAGAGGCCACTAGAAAGCCTGTACAGAGGAAGGAGATGGAAACTGCGTGGTAAACGGAGTGTATAGCCAGCTTACAAGGCTAATTTGGCACTAAAGAGTTACTGTGGACTGCAAACATATATTCATAATAGTCCTTTAATTTGTCTCTTTTAGAAGGTCATACTTTTCTTTATTACTTTTACAAACACATTCAGCACACCTGTATTTAAAGCATTGCGCCAAGAACATTCTTTAGCATGCAAGGTTACAATTTGATACATTAAGTATATATGTAGTTACACAATAATTTTAAATTTATTATGTGAAAGCGTTTGCTCATATAATTTATGCCTTCACCCTTTCTCAAGCTTATTGAGCATACAAAACAAATATAGCCCTTTTGTGCTTTAACATTACCAGTGAGTTGGTCTGTAATGCTTATTTATCCAGAACAGCATTTATAATAGCCAAGAAAATGCTCCCAGTTTGCCATAGCAACTAAGTTCTAGACAAATATTTTATTATAGTTTTATCTTCTGTATTTTATGTGAAATAGAAAGAGAGGTCCTTTTCTTTAAATGTGAAATTATTTAAAAGGTAAATTTGTGTTCCTGTTGGAAGGGAAAAAAATGAAGCAACCCTGAGCAGTACCTGTACTAATGGACTGTTATATTCACCCAAACTGATAATACTATTTTAACAGACTGAACTATAACCTTTGTACATCTCAAATTTTAATTTCTTTTCTTTTTTTTTTTTTTAAATGTTTTTATTTATTTTTGAGACAGAGAGACAGAGCATGAGCAGGGGAGGGGCAGACAGAGAAGGAGACTCAGAATCCAAAGCAGGCTCCAGGCTCCTAGCTATTAGCACAGAGCCTGATGCGGGGCTCGAAATCATGAACCACGGGATCATGACCTGAGCTGAAGTCGGACGCTTAACCGACTGAGCCACCCAGGCGCCCCTCAGATTTTAATTTCTAACATTAATAGCATGCTGATGATAATCAGGTCAGTCGCCATGAAATTTTTTCTAAGAAACCACATCAGAAATCATGCTCTAGCAGCTCCTCAAACATTTTGCGTGGTCTTGCTTTTCACAACCCATATGTGGATACCACTTCTTTGGTTTACCTGATAAATTGGTTCTAGGCTGTGAATAAAACATACTGCATTTCCTTTCATTTAAAACAATTCTGATTTTTAATTTTAATTTTATTGGATGGAAGTTCTGGTAATAGCTGCTTCATAACAGCCTTCATTAATTTTTAAAAATGTGTTACACAAGCCTTCAGCTTTTCACTCTTGAAAAGGTAATTATGTTATTTCCTCTTTAAAAAAGTAAACTAAGGTGGGCATTATACATTAAGGATAAAGATAAATTGATACTACAGCCAGAGCAGACTACAGCATATCTCTGCATGTGTTGGTTCACATCTGTTTAAGTGAGCTGTTTTCAGTTCTTTGTTTACCTTGACAATAAAAGAAAAGGCTATATTATTGAATTTCCTAATAATACCTCCCTGGTTCAGTATTCTAGTTGAACTGGTACTGAAGAAATCCCTGTACAGTTGCTCTTGGTAATGGACCTGATTTCCTGTGAATGTTATCTGTGAAATAGTTAGATATTATTTTAATTCCTTTTGCCCTTCAAGACCTGTTGTGCAGATTTTTGAGTATTTCTTATTGGATATATTTCTGAAGAACATTGTAGTAATATAAATGATATCAAATGTTTAGAGGCCACAGATCTGTGCTTGTGTTCTTTCACGAATTACATATACTTAACAATACGTAACATTAGTGCTTTATATTAAAGACCTTTTGGGGTAGAGAGGGCGAGTCTATTCCGGTAGAATTGCTCAAATCAGTGTAGTCATTCTTCAAGATTCAAGGTGTGGGAACAAATAATAGATCTCTCTTCATATGGCAATAACTCTCCCTTATGGTTTTCTCCAGTGTCATTACCCTTCCCACCATCACCCAGTTAATAGGGTTTGTGGTGATCTTTCTCTTCTCTGAATTCCTTTTGCACTTAGCGTATAAATGACTTTTTTTTTTTAACAACTATTTGCATAGTTGATTGTAGCATTTCTTGTATTTGTTCTAGCTCTTTGGGCCTCAGTTCTTTCATTGGTGAAAATGGAAGGGTCAGTGCCCTCTTCCTGAGGGCTGTCCCATCCCTGTCCCTCCTGCCTTCTGGGGACCTGACTCCATTCTTCAGTTGCTCTGTGTGTTGTTTTCTGTTATTTATTTATTTATTGACTTGTTTTTCCCATTAAAAAAAAAATTGACGATGTTCAAGTCCTCAGAAAAATGGAAAGAGTTAAATCTGATGAACACACATAAACTTTTCACCTGGATTTACCAGTGGTATATCCTCCCACATTTGCACCTGCTCTCTTTTTATCTATGTACATAAATGCATGGCTTGTTGTTTGTTGTTTGTTTTTTTGTTTTCCTGAACCATTTGAAAGAATTGCTGGCAGGGCACCTGGGTGGCTCAGTCAGCTGAGCATCGGACTTTGGCTCAGGCCATGATCTCACAGCTTGTGGGTTTGAGCCCCACATCGGGCTCTGTGCTCACAGCTCAGAGCCTGGAGTCTGCTTCAGATTCTGTGTCTCCCTCTCTCTCTCTGCCCCTCCCCTGCTCACACTCTGTCTGTCTCTCTCAAAAAAAATAAATAAACATTAAAAAATTTTTTTTAAATAAAGAATTGCTGGCATGACTTTTAACCCCTAAATATTTGAACATACATCTCCTAAAAAGGACGTTTAAACTTGTTTAAGTCTCCATCATCTTTTTTTTTTTTTAATTAAAAAAAAATTTTTTTTTTTAACATTTATTCATTTTTGAAAGACAGAGAGTATGAGCGGGGCAGGGACAGACAGAGAGGGAGACGCAGAATCTGAAGCAGGCTCCAGTCTCTGAGCTGTCAGCACAGAGCCCAACTCCAGGCTGGAACCCACAAACTGTGAGATCATGACCTGAGCCGAAGTTGGACGCTTAACCGACTGAGCCACCCAGGTGCCCCTAAGTCTCCATTATCTTAAGAAACAAAATTACAAAAAGAATGCTTTTTGACGTCATACCACTATTATCCATTTCCTTTCACCTGTTGCTTCATACTCACTTGTTTCTATAGTCATACTTAGTGTTCCATCTGTTCTTTGTTGTCAAAGCTCTCACTGAAGTCACAGAGGACTTCATCACTGTATTACTGGAGATTGTGGACACTTAAGTCTTTTGTATGTTGATGTCCCCCCTTCTTCCTGAAATACTTTCTTTGGAGCCTCTAAAACTACAACTGTTTTGGTTACTTCTCATTCTCCACAGTGAGCCCTCTTTGCTCATCCCTTAATTTCAGTGTTCTTCAGGGTCTGTCTTCCCCTTTGTGCACTCCTGGGGTGATTTCATTTTATTTCTGCGTCTTTTGCTACCTTAGGCCAGGGCCTCATTATTTCTATTCCTGATTACTTTCGCAGTCTCTTAACTTCCTGCAAAACTTCCTATTCCTCTTTCATTGTAGTAATCTTGCTAAATGCAAATTGTACTTTCGTATTACTCCTTTGCTTAACTTTCTGGCTGGTTCCCCATTGGCCTTAGAATAGAATCCAAACATACAGTCCTTGCTTCCAAGACTGTGCTGTGACCCTTGTCTGCCTCTTAGTTTCACTGCTCTCTTTTCCCAATCTTGCCCTCAGTGCAGTTCTTCAAAGGCATCATGCTTTTCATGCCAGAGTGTCTGAACATGTTGCCTGTGCCCAGTATCTTCAATGTCCCTTCCTGCCTTCCTTGTCTCCAACTCCTCTTCAAAAATTCAAAATTCAAAATTCAATTGTCACATTATCTGGAAAGTCTCATCTCCTCCTACCAGACTATCTTGTAAGCTTCTGTTACATCCCTGTGTTGTGTTTATCTGTTTACATTCCTGTCTTCTCACTAGGATGGGTGGAGAGCAACAATGTCTTTTACAGTTCAATACACAGCATCTGACAGGGTGACTGGCAAAATATGTACTCAATAGTGTGTATTGAAAGAGTACATTTAGATGACAGAGTATTGTTAAATTTTAATCTTGACTGTATTTGGAACACAGTGTGACTGTATAATCAGTGGATGTGGACTAAGTACTCGGAGGAAAAAATGAATTAATTACTCACCTTGACCATTGCCTAGACATTTAATTAGAGGTGACTTAGAATCAAGCTGTTAAGTAATTAGAAGAAAACAGAAACAAATACTTATCTTGTTTCCAAAGAATAAGAAATATTTTAAAGTTAAAAATGATTCACAAAATTAAAATGGGCTAAGATAAATATGAAATAAAATTTAATTTGATAAAAACACTTTTGCAAAAAAGCGAAACATTTGAATGTTTTGAAAAAGCGTCATTAGGTCAACTGGGCTAAGGTTATGTAGGTAGTTCCAGACCTGAGATTAGAAGGTAAATTTATTTACACACACACACACACACACACACACACACACACACACACACCAGTTCTGTGTTCTTTCATTTAGGAAAGAGCCAAAACTTGGTAAAAAGAATTCAATATATCATGGCTTTTGCTGTATTCGCCATGTTGTGCAAACATTTACTACTAATTCCAAATCATTTTCATCACCCCAAATAGTATCCATTAAGCAGTCATGTCATCCCTCCTTTTCCCATGCTCTGGCAGCCACTCATTATTTTCTGTTTCTATGGATTTCTTTATTCTGTACATTTCATATAAATGGAACCATATAGCGAGAGGCCTTTTGTATCTAGGTTCTTTTACATGGTATATTGTTTTTAAGGTTTATGCATGTATCTGGACTTCATTCATTTTATGGCTCAATACTATTCCATTGTATGGACATACCACAACTTATCCATTCATGTTTTGATAGACATTTGGTTTTTTTCCCACCTTTTGGCTTTTATGAATAATACAACTATTAACATACGTGCACAGTCTTCGTGTGAGCCTATGTTTTTAGTTCTCTTGAATAAATATGAGTGGAATTGCTGGGTCATATGGTAACTTTTAACTCTTTGAGGAACCACCAAACTGTTTCCCATAGCAGCTGTACCACTTTACCTTCCCACCACAGTCTATGGGTGTTCCAGTTTCTCTACATCTTTGTCAACACACCAAAATAGACTCTTTAACTACTCTCCTGGTTTGTACCCTCCAGTCTGTTCTCTGCATAGCAGCCAGAGTGGTCATTTTAAAATTTAAGGCAAAATATACCACAAACATGAACAACTCAAGGGCATCATTTAATTGGTGTTGAGGGGTCTCATTCACTTTAACTGTCATTAGTGTTTTGTGGTGCAGCCGATGACTTCCCATGTGGGCTTGTCTGACCTCTGTGTTCCAGCCATGGCTGAGACCTCCTCTTTTTGTTGGCCTCGTTCTTGTGCATCACAGGCATTCAGCACTGATGCTGTCTTCTCCAGGAAGACTTTTGTTTGGCTGATTCCTTCTGATCGTTTGCTTTCAGCCTGTCATCTCCTCAGAGGGATAGTGCAACCATACTGTCCAAAGTGTCTCTACCTTCCCTTCCCCGCTTCCCCACACCTAATCATTTGTAGGCTCAGTGAAGATAGAGACCGTGAATGTCTCATTCATCATTGTCTCTATTTGCTAACACTGAAGTCGGAACATAATAGATGTTTAGTAAATACTTGTTTGAAATGAATGAGTGAATACTATTTGTTAACTAGTTATTTTTAGAGTACGTGTATGCAGTAGTAGGCTTTACCATGGTAGGAGTTAGTTGCAGGCAGAAATCACTGAATATGGTGGTCATTTTACAAATCATGAGCATCATTTTCTAAGATGATTTTGGTAAATTAGCTGCAGTAGAAATTTCTGGAGAGGAAAAGAAGTGTGAATGACTGTACTACACATTCTAGGGAGGGCAAGGGGAAAGGAGCCCTCTTCCTTTCCTCACGTAGCTTTACAGAATAAATGCTGTTGTTCTTTTAGAACCTGCTGGATAGAGAAATCGTGTACCAGAAGTCTTAGTGTGTTTGCATGGTTCTTCCTTTCCATGCGTCCTGATTTAAATGCTCTGGAACACAGTTGGGAAGGGGGTGGTGCTAAGGGAAAAGGTGCAGGAGTGCTGAGCTTAGGTTAAACTTGGTTGTTCAGGAAATAAACATTATAGATATCCTGCTAGATATGTTTAACAGCTTCTACTCTGATGTATGTATGCTCTGACAGTAAGAAACTGAGCTATTTCAGGTGCTCTGGTGGTTACAGTGTGAGTTCAATATGAAAAGTTTAATAACAATCTGATTCACATTCTTTCCTGGACCCTTGTTATGTGTATGTGTGCTCTCATTCTTTTAGCAAATAGCAGCTCAGTTTAATATCTCAGAAGTGTTTAGAGTAGTGGCAGAGCTATAACTTTAAAGTATGACATGCCAGTATATTTACTTTACATTTCAGCAATCATTTGGGGAAGAATCTACAGTTGCTGATGGACAGAGTGGATGAAATGAGCCAAGATATAGTTAAATATAACACATACATGAGGAACACGAGTAAACAGCAGCAGCAGAAACATCAGGTTGGTGTTATGGAAAAATTCAACAGACATGGAATTCATTCCTAAGTATGGTGCTTTAAGAGTTATATTCAAAACTATCGAAATTATATTTGATAATGCATTGACTATTAGCTGGTAACTATATCATATTTAAAAAGGTTATTCTTTATATAGTATGTTCCTCACATATTATTTCTAAGTTGTACTTTAAAATACCTGTCTTAAAGAATGCTGGTGTATTAAGCTCAGATTGTGATGACAGCGTTATGCAAATAAGAGATACATTTATTGAGAAAATCAGAGGCAGAAGAGATTCTGGAGTGTCACAGCTCATTTCTTTACTAACTGTAATTGGTTTGGTAGTGGCTCATTGCAGCATAGTTAGCAATCTTCAGTTCATTTGAAAAACTGAGCAATTGTGATTAAGAGCAAGCAATTTTGATAGGAAATAATAGACCAACCGCTGTGAAATAGATAGTATAATACAGATAAAAACCCTAGAACTACCTGAATATTCTCACATGCACATACACACTGCTATGGCCATTTAGCCTTTTCTTTATTAGTGTTGCTTGAAGGCCACATGATTCTCACAGTTCCTGGAATATTGTTTTTAGGACTGTATTGTTCTGAGGAGTTCTTATAGATAATTATAAGATTATAGAATTATAGATTCATAGATAAGTTGATTCCAGAATGTTCATCTGTGAAAGTGTTTGTATGTGACTACTGTGTTTTCATTAAAATGCACTTGAAACTAGGTGTTGTTAACTGTATAATTCTCAGCACAAGTATAACTAAGGGGTTCTGAGAATATTACACTCAAACTTTTTTTTAATATCAGTTGTTCGTATATAGTGAAATTTAAGTACTTTGTGTTTCTATTGTACTTAGAATTTTAAAAACACATATAAATCTATAAAGTATATACCTTTTAAAAGAAAAGATGATGGGTAGTAAAAATGGCGATGGTGAAACACTTATAAAGGGTAGCAGGGGACGACGACAGCAGAAAAGACCAAGCATGATTCTGTCCTCCTGCTGCTGCTTCCTGTAGGTGAAGGTTGCAGCCTGGAGTATCAAATTGTGAGACCGTTGATTCTGGAAACCAGTCTTACAGATAGTTTTTACAATTCTAATATGTCTTAAAACTTTGCACATGATGCTTATTTGTACCACCACCACCATTCATAACCCTTTTTAGATTTGTCTGACTTCTCTCAAATCCCCTAATGAGTATAGAAATCTTTGCAAAGGAAGGTACTCCCCCTTTTTAAGAATCCAACGACCTAAACTTTTTACTGGCCCACCTTGGTTTCTCATTACCTGACATTTTAAGGGCTATGTGTGGGATATTTTCGCTCTGCTGTTGTAAGCAACCCACAAGTGTTACCTCTTGATTATAATTTGCTCTGTGAGTTTGTAGTCAAGCCATACCTTTAGATGTATCTTCACCTTCTCTTCAGAGAATCATGGGAATCTTCGTTTGGAAAGTTTCTGAAGCGTTATCTAAGCTAATATTCATTCTTAGCTATAGGGCTAAAAGCACAGCTGATCAGGAGAAGTGCTTACTACTGTAATAATAGCAGTGATGATGTTACAGTATTAACATCATCAGCATTATTGTTGTTTTGGTCAGTAGGGGTAAAGTTGAAAAAATTCCCCAATGTGATCGTTGATTCCTTTACTTACTACAGTTAAGATAAATGTTACTTGTAACGCCGTCATTTACCCTATTGTCATAAATGGTAAAATCACTCCCCTTCACTCACCAATTATGAACTTCTTTATCTTTTAAGCCCCCGGTTTCCTACATAACCAGTTTGCTTTTTGCATATCATTATAGACTCTCAGAGCGACACTTGAGTTTCCAACAAAGGCATTTTCTTTATTGCCATATTCATTAGCTTCTTAGAAGCAGGAGTTACCATGGGTTACCATTTTTAAAACTGAAGTTTGAATTCAGAGCAATGGAGTTTTGCTGATCGCGTAATTGACAATGGGTCTGTTTTTCTCCTCAGGTAGGGACAAATAACCAAATAATTTCTCCTCTGAATTTTAGTATCAGCAGCGTCGCCAGCAGGAGAACATGCAGCGCCAGAGTCGAGGGGAGCCCCCACTGCCTGAGGAGGATCTGTCCAAGCTCTTTAAGCCACCCCAGCCGCCAGCCAGGATGGATTCTCTGCTCATTGCAGGTACTGTCAGCTGGTGCAAAACATGGCTACTCTTCTCTCTTCCTTAGGAAGCAGGAGACAAGGAAAGATCTATCAACAGAAAAATACATCATAAAAGCTAGTGTATTTAAAATGGTTGAATGATGAATTTGAATCTAGCACATATACTCTCTGAAACTTATGAACATGTCAGTCTTTGTTATTTCTAAGTTTCTTTCTGCACTTCACTCCTTGTTTAAGCATTTTTTGAGATGGCATTATAAACTTTCTAAAGTGGAAAGGTTTTATTTGAGTCATCTTTCATAGAAACCAAGAAAAAAATGTTTACCTTCTCATAATGCAGAAGATCATTTAACTCGAGCTGCTTACTTTTCATGTTCCAGTCCAGCACTGAGCCCATGTCTGTTTGTGGGTGTTTGAATTGAAAAGGATTTCCCTTAACTTTGACTTCTGTTGTAGCAACATGAATGCAATTCTGGATGTACTTTGTGTGGATGTACTTACCATTTAACACTGCCTTTCAGTGGTTGGTGGAGTCTTGTGTCCTTTGCTACGACTTGATTGTGCTCTTATTTAGCCATGATAACCTGATTTCTGTGTAAATGCTGTTAAATACTGTTTGATTCGATCAGCTAGTTGCCTGTGAGATATATTTGAGTAAAAATCCTACTCAAAAGATGATCTTCCACAATTTATTAATTCTGTTGGTACATTTTCAGTGTGGGGGGAGAATTCCAAATTCCTTAAGATTTTCTAGAATACATATAAGTTAAATTTGGGAAACTGGGACACGTTTTCCTTACTTAAGGTCCAATTCAAGCAGAGTTGTATTTATTATATTTTCAAAGCACATTGCACAAATGTTGCATTAGATTAGATCATTAATTCTAAGACTTAAAGAGCAGTGATGTATTTCTTTCTTCACATGGACTCTCTGCTTCTGCTCTATCTTGGGTTAGAAGAGGAAGAAACCTTTAGTATTTCCAGAGCACAGACTGAAAACTACTGTACTTGTTCATATCTGGGTCAGGTAGGTCCATTTAGTTTGCAGTTCTGTGATTTGGTATCTGGATCTCTTTTGTGCCTGGCTAAGAAGAGCCAGTGCTGTTTTCTCACTTGTCTTAGTACAACGTGCGTCTGATCAACATAGTCAGGACCTTTTAATTGATAGCTAATATGTACTTAACTGCTGTTTTTCTTCATTCTCCGTGCAACCAGGAGTGGAAGATAGCCTATTTTCAAAAGAACTTACATTCTTCATTATAAGGATATGGACAAATGGAATTGATTCTTATAAACTCTTGATTCAGAACAAAACAAAACAAAACAAAACTCTGATGATCCTGCATTCTGATTTTCTTGCTTGACTAGTGTTTTAGGTCATTATAATTTATGGAACATTGTGACTCTCTTTCTCACTTTCCCAAATGCACAGGCCAGATTAACACTTACTGCCAGAACATCAAGGAGTTCACTGCCCAAAATTTAGGCAAACTCTTCATGGCCCAGGCTCTTCAGGAATACAACAACTGAGAAAAGGAAGTTTCCAGAAAAGGAGTTAACCTGGACTCTTGAGATCACATTGGGCCACTTCTTGGAAGAAATACACTTGCATATTGAAGTCTTTCCAGCTAATAATAAAATAATAAAACAACCTTGACTGCCTGCTCATTTGATTTTAGACACATCTAGCCTTTTATTTTTGTTTTGCTTATGCTGTTTGTCTCCAAAAGATAAAACAGATTTGATCAGAAGCTTCATCAGGCTCAGACCTGCAGGCTCCGTCACCTTTTCTACTACCTCTGAGGTGCCACATTTCAACATAGAGTCCAGTGCTGCTTGTCCCAACTCCTGACCCAGAGGCCCTGGCACACTGTGAATTCTTGTGCTTTGTTCTACCAAATTGGTGCCCCTAGAAGGCCAGGCCTTGTGTGCTTGCCCAGGCAGCCCGCATCCCCAAGCCTCAAACTGCTGGGCGTGCTTCTTATTGGTCTGTTGTTTCGTTTCCACAGGTGATGGTCTGCCAGTACCATTAATGCCAGGTCATTAATTGGCCACTAGAATTAAGGGAAAAAAAAAATCACCAAAGGAACCGTATTTGGTATGAAAAAGAAATTCATTCTGTGTATTTATTTTTTATTTAGGACTTCATGTTTATCTTTCCATACCATGAAGTATAATTCTGCTGACATGGTGTTTTATAAGTGGGGAAAGAAGAATTGGAAGAACAGTACTCCATGGGGGGAGGGGGGCTTTTAATCTCAGATTTGAAAGATAAGCAGAAATCCTGCTGTGTGTAACACCAAAATCCGTGAGGGGTACAACTGGCGGAAGTGTGCCTGTGAGACTCTATTTAGTGATTTTCATCTTGAAGACATGGCCCATCGGAAGATGATCAGAGAGAACGGGTTAGGGATAAGGAGAGTTGAGAAGTCTTTTTTTTTCCCCTGGCAGCATTATTCTGGAGGTACTGCTGAGGCTCTGGGAGCAGGCAGCTGGATGGAAACCTGACCTTTTTCCCTCTGGGGTGTACTTAAGTTGCTTAACCTCCATGTGCTTCACTTTCCTCATCCAAACAAGATGTGAAAAGGGGACAGGCATATTGCCCTGTGGGCGGGTGTGAATACTGAAGAAATTTATCGAAGATTCGGGTGAAGTGCACAGAATGTTCAGTGGTTGGTATGTAGTGGAGGCTCAGTATGGACTGTGATGACGGACGTACTCTCAAGTTCTCTGGGATGTTGGGTTGTTAGCAAGCTCTTGCTTTTAAAAAGCTGTGGCCCTTGAACATTCTCGAATTCAGGTACTTGCTCACATGAATTAATTTTTCTAGGATAAATTCCTAGAAGTGGACCTGCTGGTCAAAGATTATATAAAAATTCTAAGGCTTTTTAACTGTATTGCCAAATTACCTTCAAGCAGTTTGCACTCCTGCCCATGCTGCTGCCTGATGATTGGAGTCAACCCGTACTTGAGTGTGGTCATATTAGGTAGAGGAGAGGTATTGATAAACAAAACTGGTCCTGGTCTCCGTCCTTGTGGATTGTATACTCTGTTGGTTTATTTCCTTGCATTCGAGTTGCCTAGATTTGGAATTCTATTGTGAGTTAAACAAAGCACCCTTGAAGTATCAAAGAGCAAACTAAAAGGAAAGTCCTTTCAAACGTAAACTTAATTACTGTTTTCTTCATGGTGTAAGATTAATGTAACATGATTCAATTATATTCTTTAAAGGTGTGGTTATTTCTTACATTCCATATGATTATTTCGATACACATAACTGAGAGTAACACATAACTGAGAGTAACACACTTAATGGAAGATTTCAGTAGTTTTCGGGTTAGGAATTACTGTATTGGGAAAAACTGTTTAGGGAAACATGTCAATGGAAATTAAATCTGCACAGTATGTAGTGTTAAGGAAGAGCTTCTGTTCGGTGTTTGATTTGAGTGCTATATTCTGACATTTTTCAGGAACAAATACGTATGGTTCATCTTCTATAAATATTTGCAGTTTCTTCACGTTGAAATGAGAAAAGCTCATAAACTGAGTACCGGGTCTAATAAATCACTCACTTACCCAAGAACAAAAAGACAGAAAAAGCTAGCATGTTAATCTAATGGAAAATTAAATGTGACAAATCAAAAAAGTAAAATATACCTGAATTTGACCCCATAATCATTGATAATGCTTTGTAAGGTTCAAGTAGATGTAGGACTATTTTTAATTGAAAATACCTGAGAGAATGAGTCTTTAGCCTACCCCAGATACCTTGTTTTTTAAAATACCGAGGTAAACGAAAATAACCTTTCCTCCATTTTTGGAAACTTGGAAATTCGGATGTGGTTATCTAATGTTAACTTAATTATTTTTGTTTTAATTTCAAATTTTAATGTTTTCTAAAATGTTTCTACGTTGTTCACACTGTGTTTTTGTAACACAGTCTTTGGAAAACCTAATTGAAACCTTCATTTCAAACCATACTGGCATTGAATGCTGGAGTGGATATTGGAGTGTTGTGAGAGAATTATTTGAATTTTAAACTCCATTTTATAGTAAACATTTTCTCATTCATATTAGATGTATACCATTTATTAATTTTTTCCCTTAATCTCATTGGGCCTCTTTTTCTATGATCTATCATAGAAATGGGGCAAGGGTGTTTAAAGAGAAAATACTAAACTGGGGTCAAGCCAGATAGTTGTAGGACTTATTTTAGCAAATGACTCAAGTGCCCATCTGTAGAAAGCATGATCAAGTCGTCAGTGCCTTGGACAGTGCTTTGGTCCTTCTCAACAGAGGATTCCTTCTGTTGTGACAGTGGTTAGTAGATAAGTAGGGGAAGAATGAAGATCCTGAGCCTCTTAAATTAATGTTTACAAAGATGAGAGAAAAGCAGTGGGTGGTTTCTGCATCCCGTAGTCTAAGACTGCGCAGTGGGAAAGTTAGAAGTGGCTTACTGTGTGGTGACTTCCAAATTAGAATCTGAACCTCTTTGCATGGATTGGAACAGGGATATTCCAGATTCTTGAGACAGGGAGGGAGAGACTGGGGAGCCAGAGCTACCGGGAAATTACAGTTTGCTGGAGCAGACAGCTGTGGCCTGATACCCGTTGACTTGAGCTTTCTTTTTACATAGAAAAAAAAAAAAAAAAAAAAGCCTGGTTGGCCTTACAGTAGAATACATACATAATGGCTATACCAAAAGTTCAGTAGTGATTTTAGGGATAAAAATCCTGCAAGCAGAAATGGTTTCCAAGAGCCACCGCTACCAGTTTGGGGAGTTTGGGCCAATCCATAGGGGTTTGAGCTGTCCTAGACAATTCTTTGATTACCTGTATTCTTATTCTCAGAGGCTGTTAAGCCCTCACATCTGCTGTCACATGATTAGTTTATTAGCGTCACAATTTGATTCAGTACGACTGATGTTAATATTTGGATTTTCTTACAACTGTGGGTTAGGCAACCCATTTTCAATTCTTTGATTGAATTGATGGCAAGCAGTCTACTAAAGATAGGATGTAGCCTCAGAGTCTTACTAACTTAAATATCTCCTGGAACATTCGTGAATTGAGGGGATAGTAGATGGGGTACTGAATCCATCCTTACAGTAGGGTTTGCTGGAAGCCCTTTTCAGTAGGTTGCAGATACATACTTAGTTTTGTTTCTAAGTGTATCTTCCCCTTCAGGGAGAAAAAAAAAAAAAAAAAAACTATAAGAAAATTCTCATCCACTGGTGTTATACTATAAAAAAGGTAAAAATGATGTTCTCTTTTAATCCCCAAATTACTGTTTCTACATTTGGACAGAAGTGAAGGACTCTAGCACTTGTTCATCAGACTCGTAACAATACAGGGTGGCCTGTTTCTCCCTATTTAAAGTTTAGTTGATTGCAGTAGGAAAATACTGCTTCTGGCATCTGTGTCAACCGCAAGACATAAACTCAGGTGTCACTTCTATTTCCTTCAGTAATATTTTTTTTCATTGACCCCTTTCCAGGGCACAGCCATTTCTGGCACCTTCCATCTTCCTTTGTGAACATGGAGGCAAAGGATTTGTTTAACTTTTTAGCAGTGTTTACCGCTTCTGACGGTAAATGGTCCTTGCCTTTTCTTCTCGGACTGTAGTCTCTGTTGCCAATGTTTTACTTTGTATGTATTGGAAACAGCTCTTATTTTGTCAGATCCCCCGAGTAATCTTTCCCCACCTTTGTTTATCTTGTCATTTGGCTTTCACTTGCTTAACTCATTCCTAGATTCAATCTGCCTATGATTTGTTAGTTTTGATTCTTGCCCTTCTCCAGTTTGAGGTTTTTAAATTGCATTTTATTTTTTAAAATAGTCACAAAGATTTTAATTTTTCCTTGATCTGATCATGTATCTCTGAATGTTATAATCCTCCAATCAGGCAGGCAAGTGTCCCTGTAACCTCATCTCCTACATCACAGTGGTGAGGGTCTGTTTTTCTCTTTGATGCGTGCAGCTCCCATTATTGGTAATGAAAGGTCTTCATGTGCATTAAGGGGAAACTAGACCTCTAATGAGATACAGAGAGGAATTGCAGCTGATGATTTCCACTTCTAGCCCACTGTACTATAACAGAAATGCACTCTCAGGAGGCAATGGGCCAAAGAAATACAAAATGCATGTGCTGCCTACGTAGAATATCTAGTCTGGTCTTAATGGATGGGTGGTATTGTTTTGGTGTTTAGTCCATATTTGCCGAGGGGGACCTTTATTATGGAGGCAAAAGACTCAGATACTTGAAGAAAGTGAATAGACTAATTACACTGCATTTGAAATAGCTTTTAAGGATGATCTCTTACATTAATATATTATTTTACAGTCCACAAAGTACTTGTATATTTTCTCATTTAGCATGGGAAAGGAGGACGCATTATGAAGCCAATGTACTTGGTACTGAGAATCTGAAAATACTAAGGGACTGAGAAACATAATATAATTCCTGCTTAAAGATGATAAAACCAAACCGAAAAGGTGACTGACTAAAGCAGACCAGCTCCTAGGTGGCAAGTGCTTGGTATAACTTGCCTTCTCAACACAGCTCAAGGAAAGTAGTTCTCATTTCAACATGGGTTCCCCTCTGTGGTGAACCACTCCCCTCCCTCCCCTCACCACTTTCAGGGAACTGTTTCACCCTCTACTGCGGTAATTCACCACACCCCCTAAATTTATAGGCTCCCAGTGTCCATGTTTGTAATTGAACCCTTTCTGATTATGTACAAGACAATGAGAATCAGGGGTTCCAGTGTCCATTCAGGCTCATTTCTCGAGTAGAGCATATCTAACCTCTTGTAACCATTTGTGTTACAAGGCTGAGTAGCAGAGCAGAGTGTAGGGGAAGAAGCCGAGAGGAGCAAAAATGAAAGCATGCTTCCATGTCCTTAACACTTGGGTTTTCTGTTTGCAGTCCCTTTCTGTCCCTGTTTGCATTCCTGCCCTTGGGTCTCGAAAAGCATATTTGAATCTTCTTACTAACACTGCCTTTTTGTTTCTTCAGCACCTTAGAGTTGGTTTCTGTTGCTTTCAACCTCAAAAATACCTAACCCAAGTCATGTATATGCCAAGGCTTGTTTGCTATTAGGCCTAACCGATTTGAGAAGACACAAACTTAAGAGGTAACAGGAGAATAAAAGTAACTTGGCAAATACATTAATAGAATTTTAGAGCAGGAGGGCACCTAGCCTGATGTCACGGCTACCATAAACCTCCCATCCAGAGATGTGGGAACAGGCTCCAAGAGCTTTCACTATTGTTTCCAAAATAGCCTAGATTGTTGACTCCTTTTTAGTGTTATTCTATGTGTCAGTATTTTTTCTTTCTTGATTTGATATTTGTATGTGTTGCAAAACGATCACCACAGTAAGTCTAGTTAACAGAATCTTTTTCTTGTGATGAAGACTTTGAAGATCCACTCTTCAGCATCTTTGGAATATGCAATATAGTCTGAACGATAGCTGCCCCGCTGCACATTACATCCCCATGACTAATAACTGGAAGTTTATAACTTTAGGATTTCTTATACCCATTTTTGCTCACCCTGCAACCCCCGTCAGCATTTCTTAAAGAGCTCAAATGCCGCCCAGTATACACTGAATCTTTCTGGTAGGGAGATGCTCTCTGATGACACCATGGAGTTGAGGTGTGTTTTCTACAACATTTGGAGCACAAAGGTTGCACATTCTCAAGAAGGAACAAGGAGTTAAAGGCTAATTAAAAACCTCTTGGATATCTGGGTCATCTTGACTGTTCCATCTGGGAAGTGGATGGAAGAGGTGAGTTTTTGCTTCTTTGCTGGAGATTGGTGGTGTCAGCAGGTGGTGGGGTATTCTAAATTTGGTCCGAGATGAAAACATTTCAGGCAAGTGAAACTAAGCTAGATTCTTTTGACAGTAAAGTTACTTCTTTAGAGATGCAGATGTCAGTTTTATTAAAGTATAAAGCAGCATTGCAAAAAAAAAAAAAAAATAGTTGAGGGTGTGTGTGTGTATGTGTTTTTAACAGCTACTCTTAACAGAACACTTTGGAAAAGTATAACTCACCTTTGCCTCTGCCTTCTAAACTTGAGATAGAATGCTGTGTAGAGTCCATTCCCTCCCACTCCCAAACTTAGAGAAGGAGGGAAGCAAGAGCAATTTGTTAGGAACAAAGACATTTGCATCTCTGATGTTCACGTCATCCTGTTCATGCTTCTGTGAATTCACAAATGTACAGAAATTCAGAAATCATCTCTGGTAGGAGAGGAAGAAAGGGAAGGTGTTGATTTTGTTTTTTGACGAAGCCCTGATGTGGCAAATCTCAGATGACAATCTCTCATCTTGTTTCAACGGACTGTGGCAACCGTGGGGCGCTCTTCTGAAAGTGATTAGAGCTTGGCCATGCAAATCCTCCACGGATTCTGAATAAATTCAGTGTTAGCAGTAAATCATTGCTCCCGATTGAAAGTGCACTTGGACAAAAAGATGATTTTCTCCTGATGTTCTCTAGTACTAGATGCTTGCCTCTCATTACCTTTCAGAAGAAAAGTCAACCAACCTACCAGCCAACCAGTAAGAGTGGCATTTTTCGTTAAAGAGAACTGAGTGCTACTTACCCTGTTGGTTTAGCACTTTTGAGTCTCTGTGTCGAAGTCGGCAACTGGGTTTTAGCTCTGCAAATGGAGAATCATTGTGGGATGAAAGTAGAACATAAACTTAACACTTTCGAAAGGGTGTTCATTCAGCAGATAAATGTGCCAAATACCGTGTTCAATACTGGGAATGAAAGTGCACTAAGCCCTGACCCTCAAGGGGCTTACCCAAGGGCAGTGGTTCTCTAAGTGTGGCCCCTGGGGTAGAATCACCCTGAGCTTGTTGGAAATGCAGATTCTCAGGCCTCGACCCAGACACACCAAATTAGGAGCTTCTTGGTTGGTGCCTCACAACCTGCGCTTTAACAGCCACCCTGGGTGATTCCTGTGCCTGCTGGTTTGTTCTGGAATAGTGGTTCCTGGATCTGGGTCTGTGTCATTAATGCCTGGAAAGTTTTTGAAAAGTTAGAGCGTGAAATAAGGCCCGGGAATCTTTTGTTTTTCTGTTTTTGTTTGTTTTTTAAGTTGCCAGAGATGATTTTGGGAAGGCGTCGCAATCAAGTGACCACTTTTATTAGAAATTAGGAGTAATAGGTCGTGGAGAAGGAAAGGCATTCCAACAGAGCTAAGAGAACCCAGGCTTGCCGAGGAGGAAGCAAAGGCTGGATGGAGCCACAGGTCCAGGGACTTGTGTGCCATGTCGGGGCGGTGGGGGGTGAGAGGGAGTCTCTGGCTCCCAGCAGGGCAGACCAGGTGTGCAGGGAGCCTGATTCAATAGCGGGGCTTTGTTTACCCAACTGTGATTGCAGCAGCCACCTGCAAGCCGCGGTGTCATGTACTACAACAGAAAGGACAGCAAGAGTGGGCCGCTTCACAGCGTTGCACCAAACAAAGCCTTAGTGACATGAAATCTGTGTTGAAATCTCGGCAGCAGGATGGAGAGGAATTGTGACAATCTGCCTCCTACCTTCACCCTCAGCTTCCCCTAACTAGGGTCAAGGAGCCGGATTTTTTAAAAAGGAAAAAAAGAAAAGGTTCAAATATGTATTGTTATTATTTCTTCTTTAGCAAAAATGTAATTGTTAAACACAAGACCTGTAATTTATGGCGAAAAGTATATTGATGTTGGAATAAAATCACCACACTGTTCTCTGCCTTTGTATTCAATCGAAATCACATGCAATTCTGTTTGAACTGATATCTCCAAAGTAGGACCCATTTAATCTTTGGAGAAGTTTCTTGTGCATTGAGCACCATTGGTAGTGTTAGACCAGAGCATGCAAAATGTTCGGCATTCAGAGAAGGGGTTTCTTGAGCACCTTTACAAAATTGGCAGGGAGAAGTGCATTTTTAGCAAACTGCAGGATCTCAGCCTGAGATTCAGAGTAGAGGCTGCATGGACCGCCTGGGGGAAGCCATATCCGCATACCTGGAGGCAATCGAAACAAATCATTGGAGACATTAAAAATAGAGTTCTCTTTCTTACTGCCAATATTCCCTTTCTTCCTCTCTACTTCAATTTTTTTTTGGTAGTGTTTTCTGAAATGCTTTTTTTTTTTTTTTTTAAGAAGCATATAGAAATTTAGATTTAATTTGTTACAGCTTGCATTTAAAACTCTGGAAAAATGAGAAATAATTGGAAGATAACAGTAGCAGCTGCCTAACCAGTTGTTTCAAAATATGGCAATAAAATATTAAACTTGAGACTTGCTATTTTTGTGCATGGATGTCTGTCATTGGTTATGATAGATTTCTAACCTCCCTACCAAGTTAATATTTTAGGAGGGGCTAGGGGAGGATGCTTATGACAAGTGGTGGACTTAAATATTATTCCTGGAGAAAATTTGTAATAAATGAGGCCCTGACTGTAAACTTTACATATACTAGCAATTATTCTCTTTAAAGGGGGGGGGGGGGAGGGGGGCGGTGCAGGGAGGGAAAACAGCCAAGCACATTGCTTAATTGACCTGGACTTAAAAAAAAAAGCCAGTCTCAGATTTTGGATACTACTATTGGAAAAGAGCCTGCGACTGATTCGGCACATAAATCCTAAGAACTTTGACTTAGAGGGAGAGTGAGCAGTTCTGATGGGAGACGCAGTTTATTTGCATTACAAATGGGAGGTATGGGATGGTTAACGTGTATTAAATGAACATCCAGTGCCATGTAAGGATGGAGTTTCATTATTCCTGTAAATGGAATTAGCCTGCAGCAGCAGCATGGACTATTCAGGTTATTTTAGCGAAAATGGAGTTTCATTTGCCCGTGGAGCAAGGTACAGTGAGTCTCAAATTGGGCATGCCCAGAGCAGTTGTGTGGCCGTTTGGAGGGGACAGGAGATGGTGGCAGTCAGGGAAACGGGGGACTGCAGTGCCTGTGAAGTGTTGCAACCTCTCAGGTGGGGATGGAGGGACTGAAGTGTTTCCCAAATGGGTCCCAAGGAAGACTAGTTTTGTGGGATATTTATAGGTGCTACTTGGGGTGGGGAAGAACCCCAAAAACTTTCCTGACCACATAACCTCGGGAAAAGTTTGCTTTAACAGCATTAGATTGGGTTCCTCAAGATTTGCACAACCTTTAATACCTAAAGCGAAGTATAAAGTTTTAAGCAGCAGTGGCTGCCCTACAGCTACAGCTGGGTAGCATCTGAGTACCTTCACTTAACTATGTCGATGTTTTCATATCTTTAAAATAGAAATTTCTAGGATTTGACCTACAATAAATGGCAATTTTATATGGTTCAGCCTAATTCCATTAGCACACCATGTGTGTATAATAATGTCCACCTTATATGATTGTGGGGAGAATTTAATAAGGTGACGTGTGTAAAACTTTCTGCACTCAAAGTAGCAAGCTGGTGGTTGTGTAGACTATGTGACCCAAACAATGACCAACAAGCCCTTGTCTCTAGCAGTAGCTCCTGGACGGTTATGGGATTCCAGGGAGTGTGGCTAAAGAGCTGGGGTCAGCAAGCTTTTTTCTACAAAGAGCCACATAGTAAATACTTACGGCTTTGTGGACCATAAGGTCTCTAGCAACTATTCCGCTCTGCTGTTCCAGTGGAAAAACAGCCACAGACAGTATGTAAGTAAATGGGTGTGGCTTGTGTTCCACTAAAACTTTATTTATAAGACTCTGGCGAAGGTCTGTATTTGGCCCATGGGCTGTAGTTTTCTGACTTACTTTAGACGAAGGAAAACAGTGAGTTGTAAAGATAAGACTGACTTGGGTATTTGGAGACCTAGGTTTTGTTTCCAGATCTGCTACTGCCTGTGAAGTTGACTTTTTTGAGTCTTACCTGGTTTATCAAGTGGCTTTGTATTTTGTGCTCTGATAGAGTTATAAACTAAGAATAGCATGGAAGGAGATGCCATAAAGGCAGTTTGAAACTTACGCAACCATATAGCATTTTTCTAAGGCTATTATCTGTTCATTTATTCATCTGTTCAATAAGCTCTTTTTTAGTATCCTCTGTGGATCAGTACTTACATGTTTGTGAATAAGACAGATATTGCCCGTGTCCATGTGAAGCATATATTCTTCTCGGGTATTTATTTTTGGAACATTGTTAGGATTTAAGTGCTATAAGAATTGTTGATTATTCACCTTTTACGGAAAACCCTTTGCCCTGAGAAGAATAGAGCAAGGTAAATGAGAAGGTGGGTTCTTCAAATATAATGTTAGTCCGAGAAGAGATTGACTTTTCCCAAGATACTAACTGAATAGGACTTAGGATGAATTCAGGCTTAGTTGGTATTTGAGCTTTAGCTACAGTCTTGTGTATACGAATACTATATTCTGTTTATACAGCAGACTCTGCCTCTAGCCACAGATGTTTCCGGCACCTGGTTAATTTATCCAGGAAAGGCCAATGCTCATTAAGGCTCCCAAGTCCCAGAGCTAAGTTTTATGGGTGGGGAAACTGAGGTACTGAAATTGGTTATGGGATTGGCTCAGATCACAACTAGCTGGATGTAGGACTCTGGCCAACACAACTGGCAGGTCCTAGGAATGAGACCAAGGTCTCCCTCCCTGGGACTCCCTGACTTTCAAGAATGGCTGAGGCTTCTCAGACCCCCATCTCCAATTAGGCTTATGAAATATTAGAGGGGCTCAAGTGGAGACCCTGCCGGGAGAGAACCTGTTTTGACAAAGGAGAGGCTTGAATCAGGAAACCAGATGTGGCTTCAGGGCCAGAGAGCTCTGGCAGCATCCAAGCTGTGAGTCCTAGGCTGCAGTCTGTCAGGGACGTGCAGGACATGTGCAAACTGGGGCTCTCTTCTTCCTTTCGCTAGCTGCTTTCTAATGTCCCCTGAGTGGCCCATATCGAGGTTGCCTCTCGGTGGAGACCTATCCTGGAAGCAAAGTGGATTCCTGCCTAGATGGTTGTGATGTCATCTGCCACTTTCAGTTTTACTGAGCACGTGCAGAGGTGGAGCAAGATGTCTCACTCTTTCACCCAGTCGTGGTGGTGGTCAAGCCTGAGGGCGAACTAGAACCTCCCAAAGTGGCCCTGGGGGTTGGGAGGTTGGGAGTGTTAGGCATCGTTTGAATGAGCTTATTTAATACTAGAGTTTACTTTTATACCTTGGATGTGATAAAAAGAGAATCTGTTGGTTTTGTAGTTTGCCCATCTTGGCATTTGTCTAAGTGAACTACCAAAAGGGAAGCTCGTTCACATTTTCTTGGCCACTTGGGGTAAGCAGTCATTCTAAAAATTGTTGGGAAGACTGGGAGATTTTAATGTTTATTAAGGAAAAAGAAGGAGACAAAAATAGACTCTTTTCTAGTTGCCTGGCTGAGACGACCAGCCCAGAGCTGGGGATTCTGGACACAGTCACAGCAATAATGTGAAGACTGAAAATAATAAAGTGCTGTGTCTTTGAAAGGGGACCGTCCCAGCTTTCATCAGTGACAAGACTGGTTAGTGAGTAGGCTTTGCATTGTGCTTGGAAAGCCAACTGACTTGGGTTGGCCAGACCTGGTGAGAGCTGGAAATGTCAGAGCAGACCTGCTGCTGGGACCTAAGGTCCCTGAAGCTTAACTCCAGCAAGTAAATAAGTCATAGATGTTCCTGGGTGGTGTGAGGTCCAAGAGGCAGGGCCTCACCAGCTCTACATGTCAAGGTCACACTTAGCATCTGGCGCTGTTCAAAGGTTGTTTTGACTTTCTTTGAAAGGTTAGAAGGAGGTGCAAAACTCCTATTTACATACAATAGTTTTAAGCCACCAAGACTTAGGGTTTTTTGTCACCACAGCAAAACTTAAACTGTCCTGACTTACTAAGCTTCAATATCCTCATCTTAGAGTGGAGTAAGATTAACCTCATACAGCTATTGTGAGAATTCAATAAATTAATGCTTATAAATTATATAGCCAATGCCTTACATGTACAAGGTACTCCATAAAAAGTAGCCATGTTGATACTGATGTTGCAGTGTTGAGAACAGTTTTTCCTTCAGCCATTGGCATGGTTACTTAAAATACAAAGGCTCTGAGGAATGGCACATTGATACTGATTCTGTAGGGTATGTTCTCGGAGTTGATTTTCCAGAAGTTGAGTTAGATTTGCTCTGCCTCATCCACACTCTCTTGCATGTCTGCAAGCATATATTCATTTTATGCATATTAATTGAGTACCTCTTACACACCAGGCCTTGTGACAGGCCCAGGAGAAGCAGTGGGGAATAAGTGGGAATTACTGCCCACATCAGCCTGAGTCCTCTGGGTCCTCAGGGAAGCAGATGCCCTTTGGGAGAAAAAGCGGAGGGACCTGGGGCGGAGGGAGGCGGAGAGAACCTTCAGATGGCCCCGCGAAGGAGAGAGAGTAGGGAGGAACATAGGTAGCGAGAGTCTCAGACAGCAGCCCTGTTCTAAGAAAGTTTTGGCCTTTCTTAGATGTGGGAGGAGCCCCACATCTGGCAGGAATGATCTGCATTCAGTGCTTATCCTAGGTTAGTGGCTGGGAATAGCCTATGGGAAGCAAGGACTTAGCACATCACTTTGGTGGGTTAAGGGCACAGGAGCTGGCACCAGTTGTCACTTACACCCAGGCCCCGCCCTGGGCAGCAGGAGACCTGAGTGGCAAATTTTTAGGGCCACCACACTGCCTTCACGGAGTTTACAGTTTGGAGCGGGAGATAGGTATTAAATAATCACGTAAACAATGAATGACTTGCAGTTGTGATTAGAGCCATGGAAGGGAACTACAGGAGGCCACAGGATGGTATCACATAGAGCCTGCCATTATGAAAGGTTGGGAAGCCATCCTGGAGGAAGGGATTTCTTGGGGCTGATGTTAGAAAGACAAGCAGGGTTGGGCCAGGTGAAGAGAGGCTGGAGGCATATTCCAGACAGAATGAGAGGCAGGAGCATTCCAGGGAGAAACAGAGAGATCGTAGAGTTGATGTCTAGCAAATTGTCATAGAAATTCTGGGGGATTGGGACACCTGGGTGGCTCAGTTGGTTAAGCATCCAACTCTTGATCTTGGCTCGGGTCATGATCACACGGTTCGTGAGATCAAGCCCCACTTTGGCCTCTGTGCTTACAGTACAGAGCCCTGCTTGGGATTCTCTGTCTTCCTCTCTATTCTTCCCCTGCTCGTTCTCTCTCTCTCTCTCTCTCTCTCTCTCTTTTTCTATCTAAAATAAACATTAAAAAAATCTGGGGCCTTAAAAAAGGATCATTTATATTCTTTCCTGATGTTCTTTCCTTTGGGATTCAATGGTTGTATTTTTTTCTGGGACGAAGAACTGGCCCCTTCCCCACCATGCATACGTTCTTAAGAAGACCCAACTGAGACTTTTTACATCAAGTTTCAAAGAAGTCAGGGTTTATCTACTTCTTGGAGGATTGGGAATACTGGCTTTATTGATAAAGAATTTATCAGGCCACTGATACCAAGGACATCTCAATGTTGAGGAGAGGTCCCAGTCATCTCCACTGTATTGGAAAATGGTGAAATGCTAAAACAGGTTATAAAATTAGTCCTGTGAGTGCATCTCAAGTGCACAATATGTCACTTGAATGTTTGGAGATGGACAGCAAGAGTCTAAACATGAGGTTGATGGGACACCCCACACTGCCTCCTAGCCATAGGCTCTACTGAAATTTCTGTGTGTGGGTGGCTCTGTGCAGGTCATGGAGATGACAGAGGATGGCTTGTGTGCACCAACACAGATTCATGCAGGTCGATGTTGAGTGAGAGGGGCCAGGAGAGATCTAGATCTCCTGACTTTTCTATGAGCCTTTCCCTGAAATCCATCACTTTTCTTAAACACTAGAAACCTTAACTGACTTCTAAAATAGGCTAGTGTCCTTAAAACCTGTTTCCCTTCACCTGACTGCCCCAGCTGGACCCTCTGACCTGGATAATCAAGGACACCTGTCATAAGAGTGTCTCTGATGATTCCAGGCTTTTCAGGACAGGAGACGTATCTTGAGTGCTGACATTGTTTCCATTTAGCTTCCGTGCCCCTGTTGGAGACTTTGTCTTTTCCACCTCTGCCTTAAATATATTACCACCATGTATAACTCTCAGCACCCTTCTCATGGGAGAATAACATTTTTAATATTACTTAAATCGGCTCTGTGTGATGAAGCGTTCAATTCGGTTTTCTGCCAGTCTGCACCTGAAGAATGATTCTTATTAGATTACAATCTGTCTTAGGCTGTATTAACGTCTAGTGTTTTATCTGCTCTCTCTCATGAGAGGAATACTCCCTCCCACACTCCCTCCATAGCTTGTTTCCAAGTCTGTGCATTTCACTGTGCATCTGCTCTTGCTTTACCCAGGCCTGAGTAGCCGCTGACAGTGATTGGCAGAAAAGGGTTTCCAAGAATATTTTAAAAAGAAAAAAGAATGAAAGGGAAGAGGGAAGAAAGGAAGAAAAGCAAACCAAGTAAGAGAGAGAGGGAGAGAAAGAGAGAGAGAAGTTTGCTGAAGAATGACAAAGAACAAATAGGCCTCCTCTTGCTGTATATGATTGATTGTGCAGACCAAGATGCTGGCCTTTTGAGTTACAGCTACCAGCTGGCACTCGCTGCATCACCCATATGACACCCTTATTTGGAACAGATAAATTCTGTATTTAAAGTGCTGACTGGGGTGTTTCTGGCTTGCATTTTCTCAGCGCCTACTTGGCTTAGAAGAACAAAAGTCCGGGGTTTGTAAGGGGAAGGAGGGTGAGTGTGGGGCCATCGTGGTTTCTGTGGCTCACCCCACCATGTAAATGGTGGTTTAGATAGAGTCTCGATCCAGAGAGGATAGGTGGGCCAGCTCTTACCTCCGTTCACTTTGTTGTCTCTTTTCCCCTTCCTACTACCATTCCTTCTGGAAGACAAGTCTTAGGTAGTGTCTCTGAACCAATAGAGAAACCATATGGAAAATGTAAGCCCCACAGAATAATTCTCTAGGTGGTGCAGGTAGATGCCTTTTATGACATGATCTTTCTGAAATGGAGCCCTCAAAATAACCCTCCCACTGCTGAAGATGTTCTGTCAACTCCCTACTGCCCTCTGGATATGCCCCACTTTGAGCTCTGACTTTGCCCCCCTGCAATTTGGTAGGCAAGGAACTTTGAGAACTGGCCCCTGAGATACCCTTCAACATCTTGTGCTGCTTCCCTCAGGCACACCTTCTGCACCATATGAGGTAGCAAGCAGGGTCCAATCAGGAAAATAGTAACTCTGTGAGTGCTCACAACAGAAGGGATTGAATGCAGGGAATTAGCCAGGTAAAGGGGGGCTGAGAAGACAACAGGTGTTGATGTGGCTGTCAGATTAGCAAACAGAAAGGCATAGGTGTAGAGACAAAGGCCACAAATGGGGCCTTGGTCACCTGGCAGAGGCAGGGATCATGTAGGCCTTCCCTGCAGAAGTCATTGATGAGACAGAGCTGCCTAAGTCAGAGAATGAGAGAGAGAAATATTCTGGATTTTTCTTTCTCCTTCTTTCCTGTTTTGGTTAGCTCAGGCTGCCATAACAATACCACAGACTGGGTAGCTTAAACAACAGACATTTATTTCTCACAGTCCCGGAGGCTGGATGTCCAAGATCACCTGGCCTTTCCCCTGTGCATGGAGAGAGAGAGAGAGAGAGAGAGAGAGAGAGAGAGAGAGAGAGAGAGAGCGAGCGCTCTTGGTGTCTCTTCCTCCTATGAGATCACCAGTTCTTTCAAATTAAGGTCCTGCCCTTTTGATCTCAGTTAACCTTAATTACCTTTTAAAGGCTCTGTCTCCGGATACAGTCACACTGGGGGTTAGGGCTTCAATATCTGAATTTTGATGGGAAACACTTCAGTCCATAACACTTCCTATCCCCTACCAGGACCTCCCATTGGTCAAAGCGGTGGTTGACGTGGGAACCTGGGAAATGCAGCCTCCAGGGGTCAGGGCCTGTGTGATAAAGACAAAGCATAGGGTCAGTGTTGGGTTGAGTTGCATTGGGGGTGTGTGTACGTGAGTGGTGTTCATGTGCTCAAAATTGGGCTTCGAGTAGAAGGGGAGTGGAGAAATGGATGGTGGTTGGGCAACCAAAAGTGTCCAACCTCAGAGTGATACTGAATCTCAGTTTCTGGAACTGTGTTTCTTGCATGTTCATGTTTTCTCTGCCTGGAACCCTCCCCATCCCCTTTTTTGCTTTACAACCACTTTGCCCAGCTGACTTCTCACCAATGCCATTACATCTGTAGGTTATGTTCCTAAATGCCAGGCACTGTTCTAGGCTCTGGTAACATAAAGCCAGTCCAGTGTCCACCTTCATGGAACTTACAATCTGGTTGGGGGGAAGTGAGGGGCGAAAATAAAGAAATGAGCAAATAATAGTACTTCAGATGGGGATATAAGAGTGGAGAAAAATAAATCAAGGTGGGGAAGACTGGGAATGCCAGACAAATTGGTGGTGTACCTGTATTTTATGCTACATTGGCCAAGAAGTCCTGAGAAATAAGTAGTGTCTAAGCAAAGAATTTAAGGACAGGAGTCCTGAGGGTTGCTATATACCTAATAATGCCCCGCCCCCCAGATATGTCTACATCCTAATTTCTGCAATCTGTGACTATTTCCTTACATGATAAAGGGACTTTGCAGGTGTGATTATATTAAAGATTTGCAATGGGCAAATTACTTTGGATTCTCTTAGTGGGCCCAAGGCATCACAAGGATGCTTATAAGAGGGAGATAAAAAGGTCAGAGTCAGTAGTAGGAGATATTATGACCAAAGTAAGACGTTGCAGTGATGTGAGGATGGGCATATAGGTGGCCCTTCTAGGAGTTGGTAAAGCAACAGTGGGAAGCCCATACACAGGTATGGGAAGAATGTTCCAGACAGAGGGGCAGCAGGTACAAGTGTCCTCTGGTAGGAGGTTCCTGGTATGTTGATTCTATCTTATGATCAGCACTTTTTGCCTCTCCACTCTCCCAACACCCAGGCCTTACCTCACTATTAAAATTGCTGGTTGCTTTGTGTTTCTCCCCCTCTGACTATAAACCCCTTGAAAACAGGGACCTAGAGTTTTTCATTGCTTTGTCCCCAGTGCTGGCACAAAGTGAATACTTAAAAAAAAAATGCTTTATTTTAGAAGTTGAAGACTCTTCAGGAAATTCTATCTGTGTGTACAAACGCATGGGACCACATGATGGCCTGTAGAGTGGTTTCTTGGGTATTTATGTACCCACTGTCATCTGGATTGTGGACTGGGCAAAGAAAGATACATGATGGGGTACAAAGACTGACTGTCCTCATGGGTTTGAGAGTACTGAGCCGAGGTAATGACATGGCTTCCCTCGTCATCGATGACGTGGTCACAGGCCTGTTCTTTGTATGAGGGTATTTATTAGTGAGGGTCGCCCATTAACAGTGATGGGGGTCAAGAGATCACTGTTGTGGCTGGGGGACACCTAGGCCTTAAGGTCACCACCTCATTAAAGATTTTGCTGCTTAGTTCCTGTGTAATCCTTTCTGAGCCCAGCTGCCATGGTAACTGGGACGTTATCAAAATCTGCAGGGCTGAGGATGTACTCTCCTGCTGCGCGTCTCTCCCGGGTGGTTTCTGGCTCTCGCCTGCCTCCCAGCTCAAGCACAAGCCTTACCAGCTGGGGAGAGGCGTTTTCATCAGAGCCCTTGGAAGTTGTTCAGGGGGGGGTCATACGCTGATTTTCAGGCCGTCTGCTCACCAGCGTCTTCATTATTTCACACTCCAAATACTTGAAACTGCCGTTGGGTCACCCTCAGCTCCCTGCAATTAACCATTGGCTTTGAAAATCCAGCTGTGCTCAGCATTTCACTGATGATTACAGATGCAGGGAAGGAGGTCGAGGCTCTCAAGTAAGACAGTTGTTGCCGGAGGAGGGAGAAAGGGAAGGTGTCAGAAGGAAGATGAGTGTCTGGGTGTGCGTGCAGGGGTCTGCGAAGTGCTAGGAAAGAGAGAGTCTACCCGAGAGAAAGCATACAGGGGAGAGGAAGATGGGGATGGTCTGTGCACTGGTCATTAGGATATGCCGGGGAGTAAGTGCTCACCAGGATGGGGAGGTGCTGTGAGAACCAGGGCGTGCACACACATGTTTGTGTGTTGGGGTTGCACTTAGAGATGGAGCAAGGTTGAAGGGATGTTTATGGAGTACCAGAGACAGAGCAAGGGCCTCTACCTCTGTTATCTCACTTAGACTTCACCTCAAATATACACGTGGCAGGCTTTATTACTCTCATTTATATGACATGGGCGAATGAAGGCTAAGAAAGGCTACACCGCTTGCCAAAATGGCGCAGGGCAAGGATGGCAAGGTCAGGATTCCAACCCAACTCAACCCGAATGCAGACGTTTGGCCCGCTCTAGGATTTATCAGACATTTAAAAACATCACAAATGTCAGTGATACTGTCCCATGTCAGGCGATGGATCTGCCCACTGGAGTTTCAGAGGCCTGAATAGGCTAGGTCATGCCATAGTGACGAGTGACCCCAGCTTGGTGACCTATGAGCTAGCGTTTTATCTTGCAGTCATGCTGCATGTTCATTGTGGTTGGCATCACTCCATGACCCAGGCTGATGGCACAGCCTCGACCTTGAGAGTTGTGTTGTTTGCAATGTAAGAGAAGCAGAGCATGGTGAACTCTAAGCTGACTTTTCTGCTTGGAAGTGTCACACATCTCTTCTGCTCATGTTTGTCTGGCAAAAATCAATTCCCATGGCCAAGTCTGCTGCCAGTGGGGCAAGGAAATAAATAGTCCTCCAAGAAGAGCATCAGATGCTTTTGAGTATCAGCATGGTTGACCACAGGCAGCTAGCAGGTATCCATGAGGCTTACCACCCCGAGGACAGTTGTGGTCTGGGACATGGCACGTGCATGGCTGGTGCCTTGTGGTCTGTACTGGGGCAGGAGTATGCAGTAGTGAGATTAGGAGCTGTGTCACTGTGGGGTTACCTAGCCTCCATGACCTTGACTCCTCATTGGTAAAATGAAGGCAATAGTATCTTACTCTCACAGTTGTTGAGGATCAAGGGAGATTATAGACATATGGCTGTACATATCTAGCAGTCAGTACATGTTATATCGTTTCCCTTCCTCCTGAGTCAGAGTTATACTTTCCTCGATCTTCAGATCATATATTAAATTTGGATAAAACCTTTGAGAGAAATGATACAATAATGAACCTGAGCTGTGTTCCATTAATTTTTTTTTTAAATAAGCACAATGTGAAAATAAGCTCTTATGTTTCTTCACTGCATCTTCCCTTAGTTATACGTCTGCTTATTTGGAATGCTATCAGCCAGACCAAAATGTTTTCCAACAGAAAAGAATTGAGGATTATGTATTTCTTTTGTGCACAGGGTTATTTCACATGTGTTTTAGAGCAGATAGGGTGGAAGAATATTTAAGCTGTTATTGGGTGTGGTTGAAAACTACTGGCCCCAAGCAGAATAGTTATATATCAAAACTTCATTTGAAAATGAGTTAGATGAGGGTTTCCCAATATGGGTTCCACAAAATGTCAAGACCTGTCTACACATATGGTGTGATATAGTAGAGGGTAAACACGGCCATAATTCTTTACTCCTCCCTGTATCATGTCCTTTGCAATGTGACTTTGCAGCTTCTGCCATCAAGAGATGAAAATGCATTTTTCCCTGCTTTGAACTTGCACCGACCAGCCTTCTGCTTCGCTTTGTGGTCCCTAGAATGCAGAAGAAGTGATACTGTCCCAGTCTTGAGCTTATGTCTCAAGAGGCCTGTCACGCTTCCACGTGCTCTATGGAACCCTGTCCAGTCACTGGCACTAGCTTCCTAGGAGATGAGAGATCACATGGAGGAGAGAAAAGTTGTTCCCACTGAGGCCATCCTAGATCAACCAGCCACCTGCCCACCTGGCAGGTAACCACAGTCCCATGAACAAGCTCAAGTGAGATGGGAACCATCCATGTAGGCCTAGCCCAAATTATTGATGTGCAGAATCACCAACCAAATCAATGGTTATTATTTAAAAATGATGCTTTAGGGGATGTCTGGATGGGTCTGACTCTTGATTTTGGCTCAGGTCATGATCTTGCAGTTGGTTAGATCAAGCCCTGCATCTGGCCCTGTGCTGACAAGGCAGGGCTGCTTGGGATTCTCTCTCTCCCTCTCTCTCCCTGCCCCCATCTCCCTCTTTCTTTCTCTCAAAATAAATAAATATTTGTCTAAAATGTCACTTTGGTGGGGCGCCTGGGTGGCTCAGTCAGTTAAGCGTCCGACTTCAGCTCAGGTCATGATCTCACAGTTCGTGGGTTTAAGCCCTGCATCAGGCTCTGTGCTGAACTCTTGCTCAGAGCCTGGAGCCTGCTTTAGATTCTGTGTCTCTTTCTCTCTCTGCCCCTGCCCACCTTGCACTCTGTCTCTCACTGTCTCTCAAAAATAAGTAAACATTAAAAAAATATTTTTTTTAATGTCACTTCGGGGCACTAGGATGTCTCAGTCGGTTGAACATCTGACTCTTGATTTTGGCTCAGGTCATGGTCCCAGGGTCATGGAATTGAGCCCCTCTTTGGGCTCTGTGCTGAGCACAGAGCTTGCTTAAGATTCTCTTTCTCTCCCTCTGCCCCTCTCCCCTGCTCACTCTCTCTCTCTAAAATAAATAAAATTAAAAAAGAATTCTTAAAAAAATATACTAAAATTAAAATTAAGAAAATAAAATGTCACTTCAGGGATGATTTGATATGCATCAAAAATTAACTGGCATTCAAGGGAAGAAGAGTTCCTTGGAGAAGTAAATGGGAAATATTGGATTAAACAAAGCAAAACCTATTTTGTTTCTATAACCCTTTTCGTGGGTTTTTATGCTACCCTATCGCAAGAAGCTCCAGGATGTTTATGATTATATCTTCCATGGAAAAATCTATCTTCCCACCTTTTTCATGTATTAGGATTTCAGGAAATATTTTTGAGATTGTAGATTTGAACAAATATATTGGGTTCATAGAGTGCTTTTAATCTTTTTTATTGAGTTATCAACATTTAAAAATCAGGAATTAGACACTAATATTTGGAAGTGTAAGCTCTCTGAGGGAAGAGATCATCTGTCATGTACAGTGCTACATCCCTAGTTTCTAAAATCTAGGACATAGTAGTTGCTCAGTAAATACTTAGCAAAATAAAGAGTGAGAGAAAAATGGGGCTGTGAACAAAGGTAAATAAAATCATTGGGGTTTTCTGGGAGGGGCTATATGCCACAGAACAGAATAAGCACCTTGAGTGCAGAACCAAGCTATTTTCAGAACTAGCTTATCAAACTGTTATCTCTGGACCTGAGGTCGGGTCCTGTGCTAGGAAGTAGGTGCTGTGGACTCAGATTGTACCTAGGGCTGGTTGGTAGCTACTGCCATTAAATCATAAATTGCTAACTGGTGCAGATGTGTGTTATTTTTTTCCAACTTTACTGAAGTATAATTGACAAATATAATTGTAAGACATTTAAAGCATACATTGTGGTGATTTGATATACATATATATGGTAAAAGGATTCCCTCCATCTGGTTAATGAACACATCTATCATCTCACATATTTATATATTTTTTTCTAGATGTGTGTTATTTGATCTCCAAAATACTTTTAAACCTTTGGACCTTGTCACAAGTATTTAAACATCAGGAGATGGCCCGTAAGCATGTGGCTTCTCTTGAAACCTCAGAGGATGTGGCACCATCAGACCAGGAGACATTTCTGGCAGTGATGAGCTGGAGGTGAGCAGGAGCTACCTTCTTCGGTCAGGCACACATTTGCTTGCTTGCCACTGTCCTCATCTGTCCTGGTGCACTCTAATGTGTTTTGTTCCTGGCCTCTGCAGGACCACGGCAAGCGTGATCCACCCAGGAGCTGCTAAAGTAGCAGGGTGATGATTTGTCTCCAGAAGGGAAGACTGTGCCTGGGTGGGTTAGCTGTCATCAGATCAGCATGGTCTGTCATACCTCAAAGGGGTCTGACATGTTCTGTTTCCCCAGGAGGCTGGTGGAGCCAGCCCAAGTGTGGGGCAGCGGGAGAGGCTGAGTGAGGCTCAAAACAACTAGCAGACGTGAGATATTTCCCAGAAACCTACTCCGTACCAAGCAAGGAGCTAGGGATATGAAGATGAGTAAGACACACAGAATCCCTCCCTCTAGGACTTCATTCAAGTCTATCTGGAAAGACAGAGCTAATTAGGACAGTTTTTAGAAGCTAAGGTAACTGCACATAATAGCACACATTTCAGTGACACTCACCACTCACCAACTCTGTTCTGAGCTCTCCACAGAGGGTAGCACATTTATTTCTTAAAACAACCCTGTGAGGTAGGCATTGTTACGTTATTGGGTCCAGAGGGCTGTGATGTTCTTTGGCTTAGTCGTCAGTATTTAAACTGAATCAAGCAGATGAGGAAACTGAGCCACAGAGGAGTGAAGTGACTCGCCTATGGCCACACAGCTGGTCAGTCTCAAGGCTGGGACTCAGCCTAGGAGCTTGAGTGCTACAGTGTTTACAGTCAACCATCCATTCAGCCCAGCTCAGCCAAGACTTCTCAAGAGAGGCGGGGGTTGCACTTTGAAGGCGAAGGAGTTTGGCAGATGTACTAGCGACTGGAAGCCTTTGCAGGCAAGGATGTGAAACCGAAAGGAATTGAGGATTGGCGCTATCCAACAGTGGAGTCCGCAGCACCGTAGATAATGTGGTGATCGTTGTAAGTGGCCATTTCTCATGCTGCAGAGCTGATGGTGCGTGGAAAGCATGTGATGGGGGGGTTCAAGGTGGAGGCCTCTTTTCAACTGTCACTTCGGTGAGGACAATTTGAAGCAGAAATAAAGTCACGGGAGACAATGGGAACTTATATATAAATTCCTGACTCGGAGGAGAGCCCCAGGATTCGCTTTCTTTTGCACTGTGGTGGAGAGTCCCAGCATGCCAAGAGGCTCATCCTGGCAGTTCAGTGGAGCTTCTTTCACAGAACCCATGGTTTCTGGATCTATCTGAGATCATCTGTAAGCTCTCAGCACAGTGTCTAATACAGAGTAAACCCTCAGTCATTGCTCCTTCCTCCTTCTCCTCCATTATTTCTCTTCTTCCTCTTCTTTTCCTTTCCCTCCTCCTCCCTTTTTCTTTGTTCCTCCTGCTTCTCTTCTTCCTCCCTCCCACCCTTCTTTTTCTCCTTATTATTATTTATTCTTAGAATTTGGTAGACATGACCCTGTATCAGACCTCTTTGTGGTTTCTTCTCAGCTCTAAAGAGGGCATGTATCAGTCAGGGTCTCAGCAAGAAACAGATGACATAATCATATTGGGTAAATTGAGGAGTCTTTAAGAAAGGAGGTATTTATAAAGGCTTAGGAAAGGCTGGGGATACCACAAGGGCTATAGCAATGTCCAAACCTAGTAGCAGCAGGTGCCAGTAATGCCTCGAGACTCCAAAGGCCAGCAAGAGCGTATCAGTTGATTTTTTGCTGTGATAACGGACAACCTCAATATCTTAGTGGCTTATGGCAACAAATATGCCTTTCTTGTGCTTATTACCTGAGGGCTGTGAGCTGGCTGTGTTTCTGCTTGACTCTCCTGGGCTCAGCTGCGCTCAGTTGCACTCAAGTGGGCTTAGCTACACATTCGCTCTCATTGGAGAACCCAGGCCTATGTTAGTCTCTTACTGAGACATGCTGTTCTCATGATGGAGGGCAGAATAAGAAGGGCAGAACCAAACCAGGCAAGAGTGCACAAAATGCTTCTGCTCTGAAGAGAGGGTCACAGCTGCTTACGTGCCATTGACCAAAGCAAGCCAAATGACCAAGTCCAAAATCAGTGGGGTGGGGGTTATAATCTGCCTTGAGAGAGAAAATGGAAATCTGTGAACAAATGATACAAGAGGGAGGAAGTGGTTACTGGAGCTTGGAGACAGAGTTGTGAGGAGAGGTCTCCCTGGCAGGAGCTGCAACTTTGCGTCCAGAGTACAGCCAGCCATGGAGCACAGAGGAGGGATTTGGGAGGAATAAATGCCTCAGTGCCAAGTCCTCCCTCTCTTCAACATCTGGCCAGTTCTCCCTGTGTCTATCCCCACCTGGAAGCCAAAGGCAAGAGAGCTTTTTCTGTGACTTTATAGGTCAGTTTCCTGGGACAGAGAGCAGGCTGAAAAATGTTACAGAGTGAAACTGGAGAGGGAAATGGAGGACGGTTTGCTTCCTACTCAAGGGCATTATAAGCTGATTCGTAATAGGGATACTAACATCGCAGAAAATGTACCACAAGCATTTCTTAAAAAAAAACAGTGACTCCTCATTCTTAAATAACTTAGAAGGAATTCCAGGCTGACGGTTCACAAAGTTAAAATGGGGGAAAAATTAAGATGGCAATAAATCTTCCTCGAGACCATGTTATAAATCTAGGGGAAAACCCTTTTGGATGACATAAGGCATAACCTTTAACAGCTAATAGTCTAGAAACTGTTTGCAACTGACCATTCTGAGGCCCTAAGTGGTTTCCATTCCAACATTGTCATTTATCTTGTGATATTTACTTTACTGTGGTAAGTTGCAATGTTTTTTTTCCCCCCTCAGAGAGTCTGTGATAAAATAAACTCACAAGAGCAAGATGAATGCCAACTTATTAACAAGCATCACTTAGAAGGGAATAAAGCTAAACTGGCCCAGCAAGAGATGTAAGAGTTTTACATCCCTTAACATCAATCTGGAGGAGATGCTCATCTATGCATTTGTGTGTTACAGCCATGTTGATGTAAGGGCTCCAAATTCTGAAATACTCTTGAGCAGGGTAGTGAATGAGGGCAAAGGATCTGTACAGTGCGCTGCATCTTTCTGTTAACTTTTTTCCCCTCAAATTCTTTCCCACTTCTCCCAGGACATAGTACCATCATGCCCGCCACCCCACCCCTGCCCCCCGCCCCGGTGTCCATATACCCTGGACTCTAGGACCTGGACTCCCCCATCAGTCCTATTTTGTGTGTGTGAGAACAAAACCTAGAGTGTTGAAGCCACTGTTAATTTGGGCTTTCTTCTCACAGGTGGCCATACTAGTCCTAAATGATATAACCTTTTGTTGGTACACTGATGATTTTAACTTATAGCTGGCCTACCCCAAGGTCTTTGTGAGGTCCGTGTGCTAAGTGTTTGGAGAAAGGTCTGACACAAGGTCCTAGGGGCTCAGAAAGGGGCAGATCTTATCTCTTCCTGAGGGGAGTAGAATCTCCTCAAGTTGGGTAGCATACCGATGCTCTAGTTTCAAGGTGAGCTAGTCACTCAGCAATTTGGACTACAAAATGTATGTTGCAGTCAGTTGGCTCTCTAGGAGGGCCCAGCCCAAAGACACCCCCAACACTACTTGCTGAGGGCTTGGCCACCTCCTGGTTCTCTCTTGGTCAAGGGCAGTGTATGGAAATGTGACTCATCTGAGATGAATGTCATCCATCTGAGATATCACCATGCTGGGATGCTAGGAACCCCTGTGGTCATAAATGGCTGGACAGGAGCTATGGAATCCAAGATGTTGAAGTCATCAATTGAGATATCCAGCAAATTCATTTGGCAAATGAGGAAATGACACAACTAGGAAAAGACAGAGCTAGGACAATGATCTGGGTCTCCTACTTTCCAGTTTGGTGCTCTTTCATGAATATGGTATCTGATGTTGCCTGGTATGTTAGTCCAGATTCCCCAAGAAGCTGATGCCAAGACAGGATTAAATGTGTAGGAATTCTCTTAGGAGAGATGCCTGTTAGAGAAAATGGGGAGGGAGCTGGAAAACCTTGGGAGACTTAGCAGACCATGTTGCAAGTCAGACTCCAAGTGAAGGAGAGAGGGAGGGAAGGTTGGGTTAAAATGGGTTAAAATTTTACAAACTTCTGTGCAGCCTTAGGAGAGCCTAGCAAGGCTGTTGGTGAGTCTTTGACAGTCAGCCCCCAGAAATATGTTGGCTTTGATGTCCTTGATGGGAAGCAGCCCATGGGAAGTGTGGCCTGAGCACAGATGCAACAATGGATTTCAGAGCTGTATCCCTTGGTCAGTTATGGTTCCTGTAGTTAGAGGTCTTAGTCTCATCGCTGCCATAGCTGGCATTGCTCCTCTGCCCACACTTTTACACCTGTAATATAATTTATGTTTTTGTGTATCCCATTCAGTGTTTTTATGGACAATGGACAAGTACAGATAGGTATATTATTTTTGTGAGGACTGACATGGCTGAGTCTTCTCTTTCTTATAGACCTGACAGTGGATTCTGAGACATGCAGTTCAATCAGCTGAGCTGCCCTTTGGTGGGGAGAGGTCCAGTCACTCAACCTGATAAATACAGCCCTAAATATAAATGATTGGATCAAAGCAATTGCCCTATCTTTCTTTTCCACATTTGTCTGGAAGCAACTCAACAGGATTGCTGGTGAAGTTCATTGATGTTCTCTAAAAAATTGTATGAGGTGAGACCTTATGCAAATTCCAGCTATAGACATGTAGCCAATTCTTCATCATTGGATTTCCATGTTTCTCTTCTTGTTCCTTTAAGCCAGGGCTGCAAGGCAAATGGAGGACATAAATATGTGTTGTATACTGAGGACTCTGACCCTCACATGTAATCCAGAGAACACAACAGTGCATCTGGAAAGACCTGGAGACTCAAGCTTCTAAGGGGCTGCAAGCATTTATTCTGCTTAGTGACTACTTAGCACTCTCCAAAATCAGAAATCCTGAAGGTTGGGCAGAGTGGTAAGGGTCTTTGGGACTGGTCCGGGTGGAAGCAAAGTGTATAATAGGTGCTATGCACCTAACTCCCTGTTTTCTCTTCTCTGATGCTGGTGCTCATATTGCCAGAGGAAGGCATTCATTTACTTTAAAATTCAATAAACATTTATAGCATACTATTTATATGGGGCCACAGAGATGGATAGAACATGGTTTTCATCCTCAGGTAGCTCACAGTGTGGAGGGTTGAACGACTCCTAGACAGAGATTTAAATCCAGTGTGACAGGGCACTGTGAGTGTGGTGAGAATAAGAGCCAGTGTGAGAAAAAAAAAGTGCTACCAGAAACCAGAGGAAGAACATATAACTTAACCTGGAAGAAGCATTATTTGGGTCCTATGAGAAAAGGTATAGTCTACCAGTGAAGGATGGGGTGGGAATGGAACTCTCAGCCTTGTGAACAAAAGCACTGTATGTGTAATAAATTATAGGCAGTTTGTGTTGCTAGAGCAATAGCTCTCAAAGTATGGTCCCAAGACCACTCAAGAGTTCCTGAGATCTTTTCAAGGGGGTCAGGATGTCTCATTCTCTCATGGTTTTAATGTCTCATGTCTCATTCTCTCATGCTGTATTAAGTGTGATATTACAACAGATTAAATGCAGAAGCAGATATGAAAATGTAGATGTCTGTTTTTTAGTCAGACAGGTAAGAGATTTGTAAATATGTAAAACAATGTCACTCTTATCACTAATGTTTTTGTTTGTTTTGAAAAACATAGTTGTTTTTCATAAAATATATCTTATATATTTAACATGTAATGGCCTCATTACTGTTAGTTTAAATCATTAATAAAATGTTTTAAAATTTTCTTAAAGTTCTAATACATAGATATAAGTAGATAAATATAGTAGATATAATCCTCAACATTTTTTTAAAGACGATAAAGTGGTTACATTACATTGCAAAAGGGAAAGACAGAAAGGAGACCAAGACAGAGGCTAGGGCTAGTGAGAAAGCAGGCAAGTGGCTGGGACAGAGTAGTTGACAACTGGTCAGTGTAGGAGCTTAGATAGACACAGAGGCAGAACGAGAAGCTTGAACTGTATTTTAAGTGCAGGGAAGCCACTGGGATTTTTCACACAAGGGAGTGAGATGATCTGAGTTTTGTTTTAAAATATTACTCTGGCTGCTTTGTGGAGAGTGGATCATGGGAAGGCAAGAATGGGAGCAGGGAGACCCATTCTGCTATTTTATTGTAGTCCAGGGAAAAGATAATGGTGGTCTGGATAGAAGAGTAACCAGAGAGGTGGATATAAATTATCCAACTCCTGGCATTTTGGAGAATGTGCCTATGGGTCTACGTGACAAATTGGATGTGTATATGGAAAGGGCAGGGAGGGGAAGAGAAAGGGAGTGATTGGGGATGTCTCTTGGGTTTTTGGATGGATGATACTTCCTTTTACTGAGATGGAGGAGGGGCAGATTTTGGAAGCAGAGCAGGAAATCATGAGCTTTCTTTTGGAAATGCAGAGGTTGGGGTTGCCTGCAAGAGATACAAGCCAAGATCTCATCAGGTAGGCAGTTCTATATATGACTCCATAGCTCAGAGGGGAGGTCAGGGCTAGACTGTAAATTTGGGAGGTGTGGAGATATTGGGGTCATTTAGAGCCCAGAACTGGATGAGATCACCAATGAAGAGACAGTGTAGACAAAGAGGTGAGGCTATGACAGAGTTGGGTGTGCTGACACTTAGAGTACAGGCAGGCATGTTGAAAACATGCCAGGCCATGTGCTGGTGGTTGGCCATGCATCATTTTATTCGACCACTTAGTCTCAATTTGTTCCATAGTATTTTTGGTCATCTGTATGCTTTGCTTCTCAAATCTGACCAAAATTGGATAATCTAGTCCACAAGACTCAAGCAGTAATAACTATTGGCTGAATTGAACAAAGGATGAATGTCTTACGACTGTGAGTCCTCACATAAGAAAGCTGCTTCCTGGCACTTACTGTGAGAAGAAGGACACAAGAGAGGCAGCTGGAGGAGGGAGGGAGGCATCTGACTAAGAAGAAGTCTCCTCACCCTATCTGATAGAAGTGCTTGGCAATGAACCCAGCTCTATGAAGAAAGGAAAGCCAGGGACATTGTTGCTGCCAGGAATATTAGGGACAGGCTGCCTTGTTCTGAAATTTTGGCCGATCTAGTCACTGATCTTATACCAGTGTAGAGAGAAAAGATCACAACAGCATGGTGGCATCCTTTTGGTACAGCCCTAATTGTCATGTGCTGACATCAGTAAGATGTTAGAGAATGGACATTGACACTCAGTTTCTATCTTTTTTAAGAACATACTTCAATGTAGATGGAGAGCTGCTGGTAACAAATACTGGACTTCCCTTCTTCCCTTTCTTATATAGAAACTTCTAAATATTTATGTTTTATATATTTAGCCATTATAACAGAAAGATACATGTGTCCTATATTTTAGATCAAGGGCTCTCTGAATTCTGTATATTTCCCATTTTAAAAATCCCAACAAATTCTAGACATGTAAGTAGATGACATGGGTTCTAGCCTTTTCTCTCTTGCTATCTGATGATCTTGGGCAAGTCATTTAGCCTTATTGAGTCTCAGTTTCTTTTTTTCTTTTTTTTAAGTTTCTTTATTTTGGAGTGGGGAGGGGCAGAGAGAGATGGAGAGAGAGAATTCCAAGCAGGCTCTGCGCTGTCAGAGCAGAGCCCGATCCAGGACTCAATCTCATGACCATGAGATCATGACCTGAGCTGAAATTAAGAGTCAGATGCTTAACTGACTGAGCCACCCAGGCACTCCGGGTTTCAGTTTCTTAGTCAGAAAAAAAAAAAAAAAAAAGTAGGGGACTGAGGAAGCTTGATATAAAGGTTAGTGAATATTCTAGAAGCAGACACCCTGGGAGTGTTCTGTGAAATTTGTATACACAAATGAATAAATAGGGAATATTTATAAAGGATGCAGAAAACCACCTGGAATATTCAGAGATCAGGCTGTTCTGGATCATCAGACAAAATATTCCATCAGTGATTCGGCTTAGGTTGCAAGCTATATATTGTCTTTATAAACAACAAAGTTAGATGCCCCCAAATCAATTCTTTTAATTGGAATAACAGAGAAATAGCAAATTTTGCAGAAGGGCAGGAGTATGAGTTATTTCTGCAGCCAAATCTTGAATTAGCTAATATTATATTTTCATGTATTCTTTGGGATGCCATATAGTAGGACACATTTGGAACACATATTCAGCAAACATCTACTGAGCACTTACAATGTGCCACTGTGCTAGGCACTAGAGATAAGAAAGCAGATATAAGAAATGGACAATGTCCCTTCCCTCTTAGAGAAAATAGTCTAATGGGAGATACAGACAAGGGAAGATAGTCACAATGCATGTGGGAAGTGCTTTCAGGGAGGAAATACAGAGGAGAGAGCTGAGTACAGATGTGGAGGTGAGCATGTCAAGAAGGTGTCTTAGTCAGTTTGGGCTGCCTAATAAAATACTAGAGCTGGGTGGATTAGACAAAGGGATGTATTTTCTCATAGTTCTGGAAGCAGGAAGTCCCAGATAAAGGTGCTGGCCAACTAGGTTTCTGGTGAGAGCCTTCTATCTGGCTTGTAGAGGGCTGCCTTTTCACTGTGTCCTCACATGGCAGAGAGAGAGGGATCGAGAGAGAGAGAGAGAGAGAGAGAGAGAGAGAGAGAGAGAAGCTCTCTGGTGTCTCTTCTTATACGGGCACTAAACCCAACATGAAGGCCCCATCCTCATGATCTCATCTAAACCTTACTAGCTCCTGAAAGCCCTATCTCAAAATGCCATCACGTTTCAGCTTAGGGCTTCAACATAGACATTTGGGGGGGCATAGAATTCAGTCCATAGCAGAGGCTTCCTGGAAGAAGTGAGGTCTAAACTCATACCTCCTGAAGCAGTTTACTGGGGGAGGGAAGATTGACTTAAGGAGAGACGGAGGCTGGAATCGAGAAATGTTCAAGCTGAGCATCCCAGATTACTTACTATTTTCCCACTTCCTGGGTTTTTAAACAGGATTTTCTCACCACCTGGAGGCTCTCATTCCCCCTGATGACCTTGTACCTGTGTCTCTACACTCTGATCCCAGGCTCTCCCCTCCCCCAAGCAAAGTTCATCTTATTGTCCTGCACACTGTCAAAGCAGACATTGGTGCCTCTCTGGAGAGCTCATTTGTGTCCATCCCATCTCATATTTATATATGTATATATGTTCCTATAAGGAAACGGCTGTAAATATGTGACTGTAAGATGGACCCAGGTAAGCAAAGGCAAGGTCTTCTCTTTTTTTTCGTGCCTCCCCAAAAGTGTCTAGCACTGTACCACCATATACTGATCATTTAGCTTTTACTTAGCAACAAACCATCCCCAAAACTTAGTGGCTTAAAACAACAAACCTTTTATTTATAAATTAACCTTTATTCCCAGAGGAATCTGGGTGGTTCCTCTGGTTTAGGCAAGGGCAGATGATCTTTGCTGGGCTCTTTCAAGTATCTGTGGGCAGCAGGCAGGCAGACTGATGGCTGGTGATCTCAGATGGCATCACTCACATGTTGTAAACCATTTGTAAACAGGGGCACCTTGGTTTTCCTCAGTGTGCCGTCCATGATCTGGCCTCTGATTCCTTGTCAACATTTTGTCCATGAACCCTTTAGGCTAACCATCCTCATTTATCCACTTCTCTCAGAAGGCAGGGACCATGTTGTTTCGCTCAGTGCCATTCGAGTCCTATTGAATGAATGAATGAAGAAACTTTGCGTGCTGCCCAGAATAAGCCACACTTAGTGATGGGGGTAAGATGAAGGATTCTACCGTGCCATTTTGCACCTCTGCAGCCCCACTCCTCCTTCAAAGTTCTGTTCAGATGTCATCTCTTTGGAAGTTTTTCATTATTCCCTAGCCAAATTAATCAGACTGTCTTCTGTGTTTTCACAGCACTTTCGATGGACCTTTATTGCAGCATGAGCCATATGATGCTACTTACTATGTATGTGTCTCTTTTGCGACTAAACTGGGAGGTTCTTGAGGTGATGTGATAGGATGGATCTGCTCATAACATGTCATCGGTGTGTCTGCACTTTGAATCCTCAGTTCAGCCATTTACCATTGTGTGACTGTATAAAATGGGGTCCACTCAATAACATTTGTTCTACAAATATTTGTAGATTTTCTTCTGTCTGCCAGGCACTGAGCTGACATGGGGGATGAAGTAGAATTTCCATTCTAGGGGATGAAAAAACAGGGAAACACACAACCACATTCTTGCATAATTCTTATGTACTTACACATCTGTGATACGTGATGTGAGAGGGAATAACAGGGACCCACTTAATAGGGTAGCCAGAAAGTCTTCTCCAAGCAGGTAGTTTCTAACTAGAGACTAAGGACAAAGGGAGGCCAACCACGTGATCATTGGATGACGTGTTCTAAGCAGCAGGAATGGTAAATATGGAGTCCAAGTGAAGGAAAGACCTGAAGGACAGCTAATATGGCTAAAGGCAGGGAGTGAGAGGGAGCATGGAGGGATGTGTCTGGAGACATGGCTGTTTTGTAAATAGCTGTGCCCTCATTATCTGTGTCAGATATAATAGGTGCTTAGTAAAAACTTGCTGGATGAATGAGTGAATGAATGAATGAATAATTGAAAGATTGGAATGGGCTATGACAGGGTGAGAATTTCCCGTGGTTCTTTTCTTTGTCTTCCTACTTGTGTCCAGCAGACTGTGGCACACAGATCTCTTCTAATGGGCCGGGCAATGTAGAGAACACCATACAAGTGGGTTTTGTTGGCTCTAGTTACTCTACTCCACCCCATTTCACTGTGCTGGGTGCTTCCTCAGGACAGGGTCCCCACGTCATGGGATGCCATCACTGTCACCTCACTAACTGCCAATCTGGGTAGCCTCTCTTGCCCAATAATAGAACCGATGAACTGAAGTCTCTGGGGATCAATTGCCATGTTCCATGAGCAGCAAACCAGTTCCTGTTGTCTGACCGCCACTTAAATAAGGCTGTTCCTAATATCTCTCCACAAGCACCCCTCTCTAAGATACAGAATGGAGACAAATATGACAGAATCACCAGAGCTTCACTCAGAACTACATCTGTTTCCCTATGACTAAGGCTTTGTCACTGATCCAAGCTTCTTTGCTGACCCTCTTCCCAGTTAGGGTGAGAGCTCTCCCAGGAGGCTTCTCAGTCCCTTATGCAAATGTCCTGCTGGCAGCCCAGCCCTCCCCCCTACTCCACCGCCCCTGCTGTAGCTCATTAAGTATGTTTATATACCTGTGAATCCCAGAGGTGGACATAGATTAGCCTCAGGCTGGGGCACCCGGTAGGTCTGAAGCTACCTTCTTTTCTTCTCCCTCCTCAAAAGCCTTACTTTTCTCTTCCCTCTCTGAGGAAAAGTCTGGTAAAGGCATTTGAGATACAGATTATTGATGGAGCATAAAGTTTTACATCTGCCAGAGACGGAGCTGAAATTCGAGAGGATGACTCCTTAAGTGTAGGGAGGGGTTTGAAATCATATAACGGGCATCTCTGCATTGCACCCTCGCTTAAAGCTGTTCTTTCCTGGACTGGTGCTCGGTACTACTGGCAGGGTAGGTGGGGCTGAGGCGAAGAGCAGCTGCTGTGCCAGCGAGCAAAACCCAGCGAGTCACTCGCCAGCTAACAGGAAGTTGGGTTGCTCTGTCAATTTGTCAGTCACAACAAGACTCGGGCTCTGGAGCCAGGCATACTTGGTGCTGAATCCCATTTGATCATTGACCCGGTCTGGGAACATAGGTCACATTGTCTCCCTGTGCCTTACTTTCCTCATCTGTGAAATGGGTAGAATAATAGTTAAGAGCCCTGATGTCAGAATCAGACTCCATCACTTGCTATCTATATGAACTTTGGCAAGTTATTTTAGCTCCCTGTGCCTCAATTTCCTCATCAAATGGTGAAAACTATTAGTATACCTCCCTTGCCAGGTTGTTGTAAGTATTACATTGGTTGATTCACAAGGGGCACTTAGAATAGTGCCTGGCACATAGTAAACACTGCATGGCTATTTGTTATTATCGTGGATATTATTATTGTTAGTGCCTACCGCATAGGTTGTGTAAGAATCAACGAGACAGAGAGCGTGTAGGACCTTGCCTGGCACGGGATGCATTTCAGCTAGTGCTTTTCTTAGGGTAACAACAACACAGTGCTGTGAGCATGCGAGGTGCCTGCACTCAACTCTGTGTGAACTTCTCGAGGTGAAGTTTACAAGTTTAGGAGAGGGAGGGCTCTCAAGCTTGTTTTGCACGTTCACACACTTACTCTAACGACCCAGTTTTCTCCAGCATCTTCTGTGAGGAATGTCAAAAGCTTTCAAGCATGTAGGAGCTGCCCTTAATCACTGATAAGGGGAATAAACGAGAGGAATACAGCCGCGCGATATTAGAGCATGGTGGGTTTATGGTGTCACGTTAGGGGTGTTCTGATTTCTCTGCTCTATAAAACACCCCATATAAACTATAAAATAAAATATTTACATTTTTACATACCTAGAAGTACTGGGTGGGTAGAGTGAAGTGACTTGGTAGATTTCCAAATCCATGAGGCTTGGGGGATTCTGGTTTTGCTTCACCTGATGCAAACTGATACTCCATGGATTCTATGGAAAGCACATTTTTCTGCTTAAGTTATTCTTTTTTGGGGGGCTGGAGACCATAGTGGCTGTGGAAGAGCCTGAATAGAGGCTGCTGTGGCATTTTGAATGAATGGTCACCCAAGTTTTTGATAACTGGAGCAAGGGGATATACATATACACACACACATATATATATATATATATATATATATATATATATATATACACACATATATATATATACACACACACACATATATATGTATATATATACACACACACATACACACACATACACACATATACATATATATATATATAATTAATTTTTGTTTATATGAAAAGGAATTTTAAAGGCATGCAATCTAAAAATTTCTACTTGCAGCTGGTTAGTTTTCTGAGCCACCACAGAGACAGAGCTAACACCCTGCCAAAGTTTAATCATAAACTGATAGCTGTAACTTGCGGCAAGAAGTGTGGGGGGGAACCTGATTTAATAAGCGGACAGATAAGTCAAACACCCACAAATGGTAATTTATGGCTGCAAAGGGCAGTGTTTTAAAATCACCCTAGTGAGTTATATGTTTCTGAAAAAGTAACTATGTATCTGAAAAATTATGTTCTTTGGTAATACTTTAGACAATATTTTTTTGGCCGTGTTGCCTCACTAAGGTTATAAATAACATGGTCCCTTCTACTTTTATTTTCCTAGATTAGCTAGTTGCCACCAGCTCCAGTTTCCTGGCTGTAATAGAATTGCATTCTGTTCAGCTGCAAATGCTTCGTCACTCCTCCTCACTGTCACCTCAAGGCACGGATTTCAGCTGCCCATCGGGAGCTGAGTGCCTTTGGGGATCCTTTCTTCTGATCCAGTTGCCCTGTTGCTCTTCCATAGCTACTCCACAGGCTGCCATCTTGAAAAGAAAGCAAGATATTTCTTGCTCATTCATTCACTCAGTTATCCGTTTTTCCCAGAAGGCCTTGAAGCTGCAAGTACTTGTGGGTGTGTCCAAAGCAGGCTGCCAGCTGGGGCAGCTTGTATTGCCTTCCCAAGCTGTGCATCTAGGGGAAGCAGAATACACGGCCCCAAAGTATGCCCCTTTGGCATGTGGATTCTTTTGAGCTGAAGACAATTCAGGCCCAACAGACTCAGGAAGAGCTGTTTACCTTCCTTCCCCAGTAGTGCCTGGCACATAGTAAGTGCTGCATGACTATTTGCTGTTGTTTTTTATATTATTACTGTTAGTGCCCGCCTCATAGGTCACGTGGGAATGAATGAGATGACAAGCAAGCAAGGGCTTCCTCAGCACTCCTGCGGAGGCAGCAGCTATCCGTCACTGGGCATCATGGCTGACCTCAGACCTCTGGTGAAGCCCGAGATCGTTAGAAACAGGACCAAGAAGTTCATCTGGCACCAGTCAGACCGCTATGTCAAAATTAAGTGCAACTGGTGGAAACCCAGAGGCACTGACAATAGGGTGCAAAGAAGATTCAAGGGCCAGATCTTGATGCCCAACGTTGGTTACGGGAGCAACAAGAAAACAAAGCACATGCTGCCCAGTGGCTTCCGAAAAGTTCCTAGTCCACAAGTTCAAGGAGCTTGAAGTACTGCTGATGTGCAACAGATCTTACTGTGTAGACAGTGCTCACAGTGTCTCCTCCAGGAACCGCAAAGCCGTTGTGGAACGAGCAGCCCAGCTGGCCCTCAGAGTCACCAATCCCAATGCCAGCCTGCGCAGCAAGGAAAACGAATAGACAGCTTATGTGCACATTGTATTTGTGTTAATAAAACCATAAAACTACAAAAAAAAAAAAAAAAGCATGCAAGGAGCTTAACTGTCTTGAAGGAATTTAGATACAGGAACTGCACCAGGAGAGAGCTAATGCCAAAGTAACTTTTTACCATAAAGACTTATCTGCATGGCACCGCAAACATTTGTCTATCAAACATTTGAACTCTTCTCATCTTCCTATGAATTATCTTCCTCCCCTTTGGCAACTCAAACCTCTGCCCCTTTCTCCTGGGCTCAGGATGGCATATAAGTCTCAATTGCCTGACTGTCTTTGGGGCTCCTGCATATATGAAATTTGTTTTTCTCCTATTAATCTGTCTTATGTCAACTTAATACTAGACTAGTCAAGGAAACTAGAAGGGAAAAAGGGAAAAGTTCTCCTCTCCTACAAGCATCTACCTGGAAGAAAGGGCACCTCTGTCTAATATACACAGAGGAACTTCATCAGCTACTGAAGGGCTTGGTTAGGAGCACCAAGAGCCCATGGGAGAGGCTTTGTCTCAGGGAACATCTGTGTCTCACTGCCATTTAGCCATCAAACACCCTGGAAATGGGATTTGGGGCCTGAGGAGTTTTCTGCATTTTCTCACATTAGTTTGGCCAAGCAGGGGTTCTTAAGAACAATGATAGCAGCATCAGTGAGGACAACAGTAAACAGTGGCAGATTGTATTTTCCAAAATTGATTGCAGGCATATCTTCATTCTGCATGTTCTTCTAAAATGTGAGCTTGCTACTCCTGGTCACAAGTGGAGTCCATTTCTATACTCCCTTGAGCCCCATTAGTGCTTTGACCAGTAGAATGTGGTGGAAGTGACCCTGGCATTTCCATAGCCCTTTTCATGTCCTGGTAGCCTCCACTCTCAGAGGCCAGCTGCCATGAACACTGGGAGACTCCTCTGTGACCACCAGGTCGTGAGAAACCCATGTGGGGAGACCAGGGAGGAAGGCATCTCTGTGAAGGAGCCGTCTCAGAGAGGTAGCCCTGGTGAGCCGTCAGATGACCCCAGGCCCAGCTGTCCTTTGGGTGCATCCACACAGAAACCCCCAAACTAGATGGGCCCGAATGTGGCCAGTCAACCCACAGAAATGTGAGGGAGAAGACACTGCTATTTTAAACCACTAAGTTTTGGGGCATCTTGTTGTGTAGCAATGATACCCAAAACACCCTTCCTGCCTTCTGGCGCTTCCTTTGAAAACATAATTCCATTTTTTTTGAACTGAATACTCTTTTGCTTCTTGCAACTTCATTGCCAGGAACTAGAACCATGGAGAAAATGAAGAATATAGGATGTGATAGAAATCTCATTGTAAAGATTCCTGGTCAGCACTGTCCACATTTCTCATGAGCTGGTTTTTGGTTTGTATTTCCTCACTTCTCATTTTGCCTTGTTTCTACCTGTCCTGCTCTTTGACATAAGATACATGAAAAAGGGGGCACTTGAGTTGACTCAGTCATCGGTTAAGCATCTGACTCTGGATTTTGGTTTGGGTCATGATCTTGCAATTTTGTGGCTTAGAGCCCCACATCAGGTTCCACACTGAGAATGTGGAACTTTCTTGGGATTCTCTCTCTCTGTGTCTCTCTCTCTGCCCCTCTTCGGTGCTCTCTCTCTCAAGTAAATAAATAACCTTAAAAAAGAGAGAGAGAGAAAGATACAGGAGAATATATGAACTCCATTCATTCATGTTTTTATTTTAGTCATTGGTCATGGAGGTGACAGTTACTGAGAGCCCAGAACTCCTGGCTATGGCAGGGGGTGGGGGTGGGGGGTGGTGTCAAAGAAAAGAAAGCAGCTTCCTTGTCCCTGTGAGACTTATCACTAGTCAGGGAGACATGCATAGGAACAGTGAATGACACCATACAGTAATGCCACAGGAAATCTATCAATGAAGTACTTCAGAGAAAAGGAATTTCTACCCCCCTCTCTCAAGGCCACAAGCAAGAGAAAACTTGAGGGACTTAACTGGGCTGAGTCGGCAATGCTACACTCTGTGCCTGGGATGCCCTCTCTGAGGAAGGAGCCCTGCTTTGTGGTCATGAAGATGGTCAACGAGTGGCTGGCCACGGTTAGTTCTTTGCAATGGTGAACTGCTGACTGACTTCCACTTTGACCATTTGAAAGTACTCTCTTTCCTACTCCACCCAAACACTTCCAGGCTCAGGCTCCAGTGGCACTGAATGGTCTGACTTACTTGCTTTTCCCTGCCTTGTATTGTTCACTATTTCATATGTACACATTCGACTTCTTTAGGGAAGGTCTTCTTTTTCTCGTTTACTCCTGCTATGGGTAGGGCACTTAGAACTCAGTAAGCATTTCACAGTTGATTGGTTGGAACTGGATTGGCTGGATCACGAAAAACTTAGAAGTAAAATGTTCAGATACTGAAAGCCTTAGAGGTATTAAGTCATTTGCAGAACTCTTAGCACATGTCAAGCATGGAGCTGAGCACTTTCCAGTCCCTGACTTATTACAACTCGGTAAGGTAGGTAACATTATTCTTATGTTGTAGCTGAGGAAACTGAATCTTAGAGAGTAAGTTACCCTGGTCAAGATCATATGGTGAGTGAAGCCTGTGTTTCAGATCCACGGCACTTGAATTCTGAAGTTTATGCCTCTACCATGATGCCCCATTGTCTTACCTTTGGAGTCCAATGTGCCGGTCAAGTGGGGCTGTCCGTCAAATGGAGTGCAGTTTTTATGTGTCTGGTTTCCCAATTTCCCCATACTTTCCAATTCTAAAGCTAACATACTTGGGTTTAAATTTAGCAATCTCTCATTTCCAGCCTCTAACTTAGTTTGGATATCATATCCAAAAAGTTGGATCCAATGTGTATATATCTTGTGGAAGCAAAAAAGTGCAAACCTTGCAGCATCTGTTACTTATAATTGCTCTGCATTAAATTACCATTTTGGATTTAAATTTGAAAAAAAGTACATTTCAATACCAAGACTTTGATGTGGAAATGAACAAGGGTGGGAAGTAACTGATACCCTCCATATTTTTAATAGAGGAGATGTATAAGAAAATCCAAAGTCAAGGGAAGGTTCCCTGGTTCTTGTTCTTAGTCTTTGGAGGAGATTGCGGAATGTCATACTTGTGCTGGTGTTGAGGACCAGAACTTACAACACACATCCTGAAATCTAGACTGGTTAGCCTTGAAATGTTACCACAAGCTCTTCCCAATTCCCGTTCTGTCTACAGTGGTTGTAGGTCCTTCTCTACTACATCCAGCTCAGCTCCTGGTTGGGAGATCCACATGGAAGCCAATAGCATGCACCATCAGCGTCCTGTAATCAGCATGTCTATGCTTATAAATCCAGTGAACGTGGCAGGGGTCAGGGGAACTCATAGAAATCAATAAGAAAAAAACTAGTTGGATAGAAAGGGAATAAAAGATGCAAATAGGATATAATCATTTGCTAGGGCTGCCATAACAAACCACCACAGACCTCGTGGCTTAAACAGCAGAAATTTATTGCTCATAGTTCAGGAGGCTGGGAAGTCCAGGGTCAAGGTGCCTGCAGGGGTGGTTTAATTCTGAGGCCTCTCCTCTTGGCTTGCAGGTGGCTACATGTCTTGCTGTGTGTTCTTTCTACCTCTTCTTTGCATGAGTGCAGGGGGAGAGAGCCATCTTTCTAGTCTCTCTTATAAAGACACTAATCCTGTTGGACCAGGGCTCCACCCTTGTGACCTCATGTAACCTTAATTATTCCTTTAGAGGCCTCAGCTCAAATTCAGCCACACTCAGGATTAATGCTTCAACATATGAATTCTGGGGGGACACAAACATTCAGTCCATAACACAGGGCATTCACAGAAACAGTAATACAAATAATCAGTACACAGGCACTATTATGTTTTTAACAACATTAATGATAATTAATTTGGAGATTATTGTATCCTAAATGTTGTTCTAAGCATTTGGCATCTCTTCACTCATGATATACTTTTAAGACCTCTATGGCGATGTAGGTTCCATTATTACCTTATTTAGCAGAAGAGGAACCTGATGTATAGACAGGCTAGGCAACTTTGCCAGTGTCACACAGCTCAGGAATGGCAGCACCAGAATTCAAGCTCAGGAGCTGGCCTCTGAGTCTCAGCTCTTGACAACTCTCTAAGATGCTCAGGCTGTTCATAGGTACAAACCGGAATGATACACTGATTTTTAGCCATTGGAATGATAAAAATTTGAAAGCTTGATATATTGATACATCTATTGTTGGCAAGAGTTTGGGGAAAATGACATCTGTACACACCTTGGGTGGAAGTGGAAACTTTTGAAAGGCAATTTGACAGTAAGTATTAAAATTAAGTATGTGTGCATTTATACACTGAGCCAGCAAATCAACTTCTGGAAATTTGCTTTATAGATATGCTTACAAAATTATACCAAGAGAGTGCAAGGATATTCACTGCAGCTTTGGTGTGAGTTAGTCAAAAACCTGGAGTCGATGTAAATGTCAACCAATAGGGCAGGGTTTAAAGAAATCGTGATGATTTGATGGAATGTGGATGTGGGAGCACTGATACGGACATATCACAAACATATACCGATATGTTCTATTCGTTTGTTAAGGCTGCCATAACAAGATACTGCACACTGGGGGGTGGAAACAACAGAAATCAATGTCCTCACAGTTCTGGAGCCTGGAAGTCCTAGAGACCTCTCCTTTATTTGCAGATGGCCACCCTTTGGCTGCCTCTTCACATATCCCTGTGCGTGTGTGCCCCTGGTGTCCTTCTCACATCTTAATTCTCTCTTCTGATAAGGACAGCAGTCACATCGGATTAGGGGCAACACTAAGGCCTCTTTTTACCTTAATTACCTCTTTAAAGGCCATTACCTCCAAATATAGTCACATTTTTTTCTCTCTCTCTCTTTTTAAAAAGGTTTTTGTGTGCGTGGTTTTTTTTATGTCTATTTATTATGAGAGAAAGAGAGAAAGACACACACAGTGCGGGCAGGGGAGGGGCAGAGAGAGAGAGAGACAGACAGAGAGACAGAGAGAATCCAAAGGAAGTTCCAGGATCTGAGCTGTCAGCACAGAGCCCGATGTGGGGCTTGAGCCCACGAACTGTGAGATCATGACCTGAATTGGAGTCGGATACTTAACTGACTGAACCACTCTGGTGATTCTCCAAATACAGTCACATTCTGAGGTACTAGGAGTTGGGGCTTCAACATAGGAGTTTTAGGGGACATAATTCACCCATAACATACGTGGAAAAGATAGATAATCTTATAAATAGTATATTGTCTTATGTGTAATTTGGAAAGCTACATAAGGCTGGTATATGCATTGACAATTTTTTCTGTAAAGCTCTGCAAGAAACTCTGAAGCAGACTTACTTTGGGGGTAAAAAACTAGATGAGCTTGGAGTGTGGTTGGGGGTAAACACCTGTTTTACTTTTCTATCTTTCTATGTTTAATATTCTGACCATGTGGAAGCATTGCTTTATTTTATTGTTCAAACCTCAGCAAGGGCTACCTACATAGAGGGATTGATTATGCAACATTTTTGCCTTTAATTTTTGTTGAAGAACTTCATAGATATTATTAAAATTAAAAAATATATACTCTTAAAAAGGAACAAGAAAATTGAGAGGAAAGGGACCGCTTATATATGTGGAGAGATTACTGGTTTATGCTTAACTTTGTTTTCAGTATGTTGTGATATATTGATGGTCTTTGAAAAGAACTTCTATACTGTTTCATAACCCATGGTCCCATCCCATTTTTCTGGTGTTATTTCAATTTATAAAGTTTTCTTGAAGGTTAACCTATATTAGGAAAGCATTGTGTCTTTTCTTCCCTGGAAATGGTCCAACAAGAAAAAAAAAAAAAAGACATTACTATCAACTTTTGACTATCTCAATTCTATTGATCTGCTTTAGGGATTAAGCACAGCAAATTATTAATCACTGCCCACCTTCTGTTACAAGCAGGCTCCTGGGTCACCTTCTCAGATCATCAGTGTGTTCATTAAATGTCAAAGAATTTTAACATTTGTTCAAAAGAAATGTGATCAGGAGGGAAATCTTTTACACAACCGTTCTCCAAAGCAGAATCTCGAAATCTCGCTTGCTTCTGGGTATGGATACGCCACTACTTCCTTCTAATAGCAAAGAGCCTTTGAATTGAAATATTTTAACAGATTTGACCCATGGGGAAAGGCAAAGAGGAAATTACTTTTATTGAGGGCCCACCATGTATTGAATACATATGTTCTCTCATTTGACCTTCATGGCTACCCTGTGAAATGAGTATTATTACTTCCCATTTACTGATGAGGGAATAGAATCAGAAGGTTCAGGAAGAATTTCAAACTCTGGCACCTGGGGTATGGATGGAACCAAGATCCATCACCAGGTCTTTGCATGTGGAAGCATGTGTCCAGCCTCGCCTCTGCCAACAGTTTACAACAAGGGTGCTGCAGGGCCCTCTGGCTTCGGGGATTGGTGAGACGGAGCAGGACAGCAGGTCCAAGGCCTGGGTTTCCCTTGGAAACAGGACAATGGAAGAATCTTCACTCCAGGGGAGTGTCACCAGGGGAGACACTGGTTCGATAGTAAAGCAATGCTGCTGGAGGGGTTTCCACTAATTCCTTCCTTTTACACAGGGGGAAAATGAGGCCCAGAAAGGTTAAGTGAATTTTACTCTTATTTCTTATATTCCCAATTTCTTCTTTCTTGTTGCCTTTTGTAGATTTAAAGAACAAAGTAGCAAATTCTGCAGTGCAGGGAGATGGTTTGCCAGAGGATTCTCTGTGGGCTGTGTGGCCTCATTCCTTTTTATTAGTCCACTGCCTAGATGTACTTGAGCTTTATCCTGTGTTTTCCTTTCAAGGTTTCATTAAGAAAGAAACCTTGGAAATCGTCACTTATTTTATTATATATGTTTTCATGGTAGAAAAATAAAAATACACAAAAATATCTGAGGTGCCTGGGTGGCTTAGCTGGTTGAGCTTCTGACTCTTGATTTCTGCTCAGGTCATGATCCTGGGGTCATGGGATTGAGTCTCGGATTGGGCTGTGTGCTGAGTGTGGAGCCTGCTTAAGATTCTCTCTGTCTGTCTGTCTGTCTTTCTCTTTCTGTCTGTCTCTCTTTCCCTCTCCCTACCTCCCTTTGCCCCTCTCCCCCATTCACATGTGCTCACCTGTTCTCTAAAATAAAATTAAAAAAGAAAAAAGAAAAACATACAAAAATATTTAAAAAATGAAATTCCACATAATTTCTTACTCCACAAATCAAAGTTTGGGGTATAACCTTTCAAATACTTTACCATAATATAAATGAATGTACCCCATGCCTAACTATACGGATATCTGAGGCAAAACAAACAAACAAACAATATTGATCTTTTCTTTATTTAAAATGTTGGTGTTTTGTTCATCATGGATTTTTTTGCATTACTTTGATTTTTCAAACATTACATTGAAATAGTATCTGTGTTAGTTACTGAATTTTTTGGTGTCCCTTAAATTTTGTTCCTGAGATGAATTCTGTTCTATGTCATTGTCTCATGCTTGCCCTGGCCTGGGAATACACACATTACTATTAAAATAAGTTTTATTTTCAGCTTATTTTACAACGTTAAAAAAAACCATACTATAATGAGATTTTATACTTCTATAGCACTTACTATATAATTCTATAGAATCACTATTCTTTGTACTCTATGTGTTAACTCAATTCTTGTAACAGCCCAATGAGGTAGGTACTGTTTATATTATTTCCACTTTGTAGATGGACAAACTGAGGCATGCAGAGTGAAAGTGCCCAAGGTCACATGGTTAGTGAGGGGCAGAGCTGGGATTTGAACTTAATAGCGGGGTTCCTAGAGTGTGTGCTCTAACCTGCAATGAACTCTGTCTCTCCTCGAGCACAATATCCTGTTACGTACATTTTTTTTTTTAACTCTATCATGGGAATCTTTCAATTCAATACGGAAGACTCTACCCATCTTTAGATTCCCAATATAAATGGAAATTTATAGGTAAAAAACCCAAACATCTCTCAAGAGCACCTTGACAACCCCCTCTCCTGTAGCCAGTGGCATTGCCTCCGCCCCTGCCCTTTGCCTGTCAAGACTGTTTCTCTCAAGTGGACTTTTGACCATTTCAACTATAGCTTCTCTTTTGTGCCAATGTTCTTATTTTGAAGATAATTGACTTGAGCCAGCAATCTGGCTGCTGTGTATGCAGAGCAAGCCACCTCTTCACAAGCTTGGGGGAAACATTTGGAGCACAGATTGCAAAGCACCTGAATTTGAAATGTTTATTTCTTGGCTGGCTTTTATTTTCTTCCAACTATCAAAGGAACTCTGGCTGAAGTTGACGCATTAATCACTTGTCTAATTTCATTTCTTAAAACCTAGTTATTTTTAAATGATAAGTAACATGATTTACTGCCCTTTTTGATTTAGAAACCTGTTCAAAATGCAGAGTGGTGTCTGTCTCTTTGTTCACAGAGTCTTGGGATGCTTTTTCTTTTTGGGATAATTAAATGCTTATGATTCTTTCATCTAAAATGCATGTTCATTATTGATATAGTTCATGCACTCTGGACCATTTCATTTAGGTATTGGTTATTTCTAGTAAAATGCAATATGGTTGGCATCCCTAGATAAGTGGGCTAGGAGAAATACCCTGACCCATTGTGATTATTTTGCAATATGGTACCTTTCCATTTGTGGGTAGTTAGCAAATCCTGCTAACAAGGTCACTAATTCAATCCCTAGATGGCTCAGTTCCAAGGCCAAAGTCAGTGCTCTGATTTTGTGATGTGGAACATTGATCACAGTGTGTGTGTGTGTGTGTGTGTGTGTGTGTGTGTGTGTGGCAATGGGGTAAGAACAGTCTGAGTAGTTTATGTGTATCACTGAGGGTGGTTGGTGGGGAGGTAGTGGGTAAGTTAGGTGGTGTTATGGGCTGAATTACATACCCCCAAATTATATGTTGACGTCTTAACCCCTAGACTCCCAGAATGTGACTATATTTTGAGAGGGTCTTTAAAAACTGTCATTGAATTAAAATGAGGAGACCACAACTGGTCTTCTCCTGAGAAGATATCAGAGGACAGCCACACACAGATAGGGACTATGTGAAGACACAGGGAGAGACGACCATCCACAAGCTGGGGGCCTCAGAAGAAACCAACCTTGACTCAGATTTCTAGTTTCCAAAATTGTGAGAAAATGAATTTCTGTGATTTAAGCCAGCCAGTCTATGGTACTTTGTTATGGAGGTCCTAGGAATCTAATTCAGGTGGAAAGTGGATAAAACAGAGTAGACTTTTGAAATGAATTACATACATTTTTGGTAAGCTGGTCAAGTTAAAGATCTCATTAATTTTACTGTCCCTGGTAATTTTTGTACCTGGAAATAGATTTCCTGCTCTTGAATTGTTGTGATTCTCCATGTTATAATGAAATAGCTTTAGTAGCCAAAATGGACTAAGTGTACTAAGTGGTTGGAAATTCCAATGAATCACCTCTGAAGAATGGGCCGTGGAGGACTAAGGAGCACAGCTATCCTGAGGCAACTGTTGAAAGACAGGGTGCCACTTCCCTTTGAATGGAGGGGAAGGAAACCGTTGCTCTCATGTGACCAGCATTGTGCTGTGAGCTTTACATACCTGGTGTCCTTTCATTTTTGCCACAAACTTGACATGTATTATATTATCCCTATTTTACAGACAAGAGCATGGAGGACATGCCAATTATAAGAACTTGTGACTCAAATAGGTCTGCCTACATGCAAACTCCATATTGTTTTTATTACACTGTGATGCCTCTAATTTCTTTCTTTTCTTTTCTTTTCTTTTCTTTTCTTTTCTTTTCTTTTCCTTGCTTTTCTTTTCCTTTCTTTTCTTTGTTTAATTCTTTCTTTCTTTCTTTCTTTCTTTCTTTCTTTCTTTCTTTCTTTCGAAAATATTACTACTTTGGTTCCTATAATGGCTAATTTCTTATGCCAACTTAGCTTGGTTATAACATCTACTTATTTAGTCAAATAAGAAGTTATTTGCCTGGTTGTTTAGCCAGTCTAGAAATTGCTGTGCAAGTGCTTTTTAGATATGATTAACATTTATAATCAATAGACTTTGAGTAAAACAAAGATTACTCTCTAATTGGATGGGCCTCATTCAATTAGTTGAAAGCCTTGGAGCAAAGATTGAGAAGGAAAAGTTCTGTCTCAAGACTGTAGTATCAACTTTTACCTCAATTTCCACCTTGCTTGTCTGCCTTACAGATTTTGGCTTTGTCAGCCCCACAGTTGTGTGAACCAATTCCTTAAATCTCATTCTCTTTGTATATGTCCTATTGGTTTTGTTTCTCAGGAGAACCCTGGCTAATACAGTCTTTAATTAAATTTGAGTCTTCAGCTTGGAAGGTAGGAAGTCTCTCAGTTGTCTCAGAGTAAGTTACTTGCTGTACCAAACAATCTCCAAATCTCAATGGGTTGACACAATAAAAATTTTATTTCCTCCATATCTTGATCCAACAGAGTATTGGGAAGTTGGTCCTTTCCATGGTGATTAGGGAACTGGGCTTCTAGTCAGTTTTTCTGCCAACTTCCAGGGTTTCTGATGTCCATCCCCAATCCTCTGCTCTGGCTGGGAGAGGAGGGAAGTGAGTGGGTTAGAGGTCAGCCTGTGGGGCACACTTTTCTCCTATATTCCACTGTTCATAGCTGCAAGGACACGGGGTGTGTAGTCTTTCTGGAAAAGTCCAGAAAGGAGAGGAGAAGCACATGTATTGGAGAGCACTGACTTTCTCAGTTACAGCCTTATAGCTGTCAACATGATAAGGGGAGTGGTAGGAAAAAAATCAGCAGAATAAATGGATGTTGTTTTTGAATGGAAACACAAAATGTTTCTATATGTTTATTTTTAAAGTTAATTCATGGATCTAAAGTTAATTCATGTTTATTTTTAAAGTTAATTCATTTATCTTTCCAATAAAAATAATTCTAGGATTCTTGCCCTAGAATTTACCAAACTTTTCCCAAAAACTAATCTGGAAAAATAATGGTACATACAACCAGAGACAGCTTTGAGCAAGAAGATCGGGTAAGGTGGGGAATCTGTTTCCATTAGATATTAGACAAGGCTATAAAATAATACCTTGCAACTGAGATACCATTTAATATCAACTGGTAATGGCCAGTGCTGGTGACCTGCTAGAAAAATGAATAAGCTCAGATGGGGTTGGTGGTATTGTTCTTCGGTACAACTCTTTCAGAAAGCAGTGTAAGGAGACCTCTCTCTACATATATGTATCAGGAACCATAAAAACATTCCTACTCCTTGACCCAGAAATATTGACCCTAGGACTTTTTTTCAAGGAAAGAACTCAGCTTAAAAAAAAAAAAAAAGCTATTTGTAAGGATATATTCATTATATTAAGTCTCAATAGGAAAAATAAAATTGGTGCTAAATTTGCAAATACCTAGTAATTATCTTTAATGAGAGTCCTTCTCTTTTTATAAATACCCAATGTCTCACCAGCCACTGGTAGGGTAGGAACTGAAAAATAGAATTTTGCTTTAAATTGGCGAGGAAGAGCTGAGGCAGAACATGGATGTAACTGAATATCTGCTCACCGCTGTGGAATCATATCATCTTTGTAGATCTAACCATGCTTCTTTCTCTCTTCCTACTCTTAAAGCACACTATGGTCATTATTAAGGCAATTTTCCTAACTCTTAAAAAGCTTTAATCCTGCTTGCCTTTGGAGATTCTCTGGGGGAACAGAAAAAAGGAAAGATTAAAGTAAAACCCAGCCTCAATAATGTTTGCCGCTGGCAAACAAAGGTGCCCCAAGACGGAACCCAGGTGAGGATTTGATAAATTTACGCTGTGATTTGTGTATATGCATAAGACTCTGACAGGGAAAGAATAGTCTGGCTTCTTCTTGTAAGTCACGGACATCTTTGTTGGTTTACCCTTTGGCCTAGGATGTTTGCGGTAGAATGCTTGGGCCCTTCTGCTGGGAGGAATAAGGCTCTGGGCCCCATTCTGTCCTCCTCCTCATTTTTTGATTGAGCAGAAGTTAGTGTGTAGAAGGTAGCGGGGGAGGATTCCAAGTGCATTTGGATATCTCTTTGTCTGTAGGATATCTGTGCTAGTAAATCCACTGGGTGCTACTAGCTGAGCGAAAGGAGCAGAAGGTAGGGTGGGACAGCCCACCTGTTGTCTTTGTCTTGCTGATGAATGCAAGCCTTCCCTAGAGGCATCTGTCTTCTTTTCAGCCCTCTCCAGAGCTACTGCTGGAAAACAAACCCCTCAAAGTTCCTAAGCTTCTTTGAGGAGTCAACCCAGCTATCTAATCTATTTTTTTTTAAGGTCTTTGGGTAGAAGACACAAGTGGGAACAGATTTACCAAGAGAAATGGCAATAGAGACAGAAATCATAAGAACAAACAATAATTACAGGATTGCCAAAGACACAGTAACAACTCTTTCCCAACGCCTCCCACTGTCCTGGCCACACTCCCTGATTCCTGGGCCCTGAGGCCCGGGCTCATGACTACTGCGGTCCCTGCAACTAAGTACCGGGCCTGCTCCCTGGTGGTTCCAAGGGCCTAGCCTGAAGTCCTGGGCATGCACCCCCACGGTGGTGGTGGGAACTTTAAATAAACACAGCCCAGGGGAAGAGGGAGGAGAATAAGAAGCCTGTGTTCTCACACAGCACACAACAAGTCTCCTTGTGGCTCTAGCACAGGGAGCTCCCCTTCCAGCTGTCCCAAACATTTTCTCTTCCAAGAAAGCACTTTACAAATGATACCTCGGACAACAGGAACAGTTTTGAGTCACCAACCACATAGCAAGCTAGAGGTTTGGGAAAGTCTCTCAGTGCTGGGTCAAGGCAGGCAGCAACTTAGTGGCTGGAACATGGTGTTCCTGTGGTCTCCAGGTGTGATCCAGATGCTGGCTTTCCTCTTCTTAGGGTAGTGCTAGTGTGGGCAGTGGGTCCTGGCTGCTCAGGCAGCCGGGGATCTGTGTGGATTTCTTAACTTTGCAGGTTAGCTGGACATTCTTTGTTCTCTCTCATCCTCTCTCCCATTTTTAATCTCGCTCTTTCTCTCTCTCTCTCCTTCCACATTATTTTCATTAATTGAGCATTTACTATGCACGGAATTCTGTGCTGGACATTTAGGAGGCTGCAAAGAAGTAAAAGGCATACTTTCACCCTCCAAGTAGCTGAGAGCCTGGTTTTGGAGACTGTAACCTGAGCTGGGAGTAGAGTACTTGGTTCCAGAACTTCTCTGTGATAGATCAGTGGTATTGGTATGACCTTGGGCAAGTCACTGAACATTTTTTTTTTAGTTCAGTTTCCCCATATGTGAAATAAGGGGTCATACGAAGTTATCCCATTATTTTCTAAACTCTGTTGAGTTTTTATAGTGTCAAATAAGTAATTTGTCCACTTCATGGAGGAAAGTGGCATTGCAGAGTTCTTAGAGAAAGCTTTATAGAAGAGACGGGACTTGAGTCCCAAAGGACGCATAGGGCATACTAGCAAGGAGAAAATGACCTGCAAATCCAAGGGACTAGAGCTATTTGGGAAGAAGAAGCCATGAGGAAGTTCTGGGCTAGGATGGATGTGGGAGGAATTGAAAAGAAGGAGCAGATGAGGCAAATGTAAAAAATAGATCTTGGATATAGGGAAATGAGAGAGAAAAACCACTGAGTATCTTCTTGATTTTAAACACAAACGATTTCAAACCGGAAGACAATAAAGTGAGTTTGTCTAATGGGGGAGATGCTGAGTTCCGTTTCAGATATGTTGAATTTGAGATGGGGCTAGGATGTCCATTGGAAATGTCTGGGGTGCAGTTGAAAGTGTGTAACCAACCTTTAGTTAAAGGTCATGAGTGACCTTCAAAGATTGGGGAATTTTTTGGTGACAGGTTTGTGACGAAGTGATGAGCCTGGATGAGAGCTCTGACAAAATATGAGAAAAGAGCCAGCAGAGGGTGAAAGGATGAGATGTGGGGAGTCCCCACCGTTCAAAGAGAAGCCAGCAAAGGAGACAGAGGAACAATCAGAGACAGAAGGAGAGCTAGGGCAGCAAGGAGGGAGACAGTTTCCAGGCAGGTGGGTGTCCAAGACTTGAAGGTCACCTGAGAAAATGCTGCCGGGATGGCAAACAGATGGTCACTGTCGAGCTTTCCTGATTTTGTTATTGGTTCTTCTCTCTTATGGAAATGTCAGATGGGACATTTAGGGAAGTTTGGTGGAATTCGTTTCTCTAAGGATCTTTTTGCTCGTTCATTTATTTTAAGAGAAAACCTGGAGGAAATTGAGTTGGAGTATAAGAAATCCTTATTTTAAAATATTAATGCTAAAATAAATAAATAAATAAATAAATAATAAAAAATATCAGCGCTAGATTTATAATTAATTTAGTGCAGTGACTACTTCATTCCTCAAACATTAATATCTAAGTTGCGACTGAAATGTGTAAAGTATCTTAACATTTTGGGAGAGGGCATGTCACAGTATGATCCTTCTCCCCTGAAAAAATACACAAAATAAAATATTATTCTTCTCTTCAGAAAAATATACAAAATAAAGTATGATCATTCTCAGAAAAATATATAAAAATTAACATACAAATTTAGGTGCAGTTTCCCTAAAACCCCTATGGGGTCATGTACCCAAGTGAAGAACTCTCACATATGGTCCAGCTCCTGATGTTATGTAACCTCTCTGTGCCCATTTTTCTTATTTGTAAAATAAAAACAATCGTTTGTATAATGAAGATTAAATGAGCAAACACACAGGGCTCAGAATAAAACATAACACATGGTGAGCACTCGATGATTATCTCTTATGGTTATGATTCTTATTATATGACATTTCCTCAACTAAATGACTCTTCTCTGGACAAAGCCCTTTTTCCCTAAAGCATTCACTTACTCAAACACTCATTCACATATTCACTCATTCATTCACTCATTCACTCACTCATTTCCTTTCTTTCTCACTTTCTATTAACTTGTCAGAGGGTCTAGAGAATTAAAGAGGACTCAAGCTGCAAACCTCATCATCAAGAAGCTGTCAACCTCATGACCTGTAAACAGACATTTAGTTTCCCCCCAAATTTCAAAGTTGAGGTTTCAAGTAAGAAAAGAGCAAAGAAATAAGTTGGGAGCAAACACAGTGTGTCTACTGATAAAATTCGAGAAGAAGATGAGTTTGATGTGTGCGGAGTGTAAGGTGTTTGGAATCCACTGGTTTGGAGTTGATGAGAGTGGAATTAAATCTTTGTGAGATGGAATGGTAGCATCACCCTCTGCCATTGTTAAAATTTGGGTTTATTTAAAAAAGCAATAATACAAAGAACCAAGGGGACTGTCCGTTAGGTGCTTTGACAGGACTCTGATTTTACTTCTATTGTAGCATCCTGAAGCTTATTGCCATCATTGGCCTACATTAGACAGTGAGCTACCAGAAGGCAGGGAGTCTCTCTCATTCATTTTTGTGCCTAATACTGACTAATTGGTTGCATGATTGTATTTAAAGGGAAAAAGAACTTTTCCCATTTGTTCCCATTTTAACAGAATACATTTACATAGAACTCACTAAGGTAAAATTACCAGTGATTATCTGTTCATTAAGATGTCTACCTGACAAACACCTTGTTAATCTATGATTTGTATTGTTCTGAAAAGTATTAAGATAACTTTAAACATATTGAATAATTCAGAGGTTTCACCCACTCTGAATGACCTTACCAATTAGATTAAATTAGCATGATATTCATATTTACTGTCTTAGAAAAGCCTGTATCTTAGAAAAAGGAAGTGGGAAAAAGCCTAAGAATTCACTTACCTTTGGTGTCTTTAGGGTTAAGAAGGGGCTTCATTAAACATTGTTTTTAATTAAAATTTCTTTGAAATAGTTTTATGTACCACTTGAGTCCCATTATGTATTTTTTACATTAGGGCTGAACAAGCTTCTGAATATAAAATCAAACTGGGATTTGCTCTTGAACACTCTGAAGGGAAAAACAGATGTTTTTTTCATGATTGTCTCTGGGTTTATTAGGAAAATGTACTTTGAGTTAAAACATTTTTTATAAGAACTGAAGACAAGGTGCCCCATTTTACTGGATAAGGTAGAATGTGGGACAAAACCCAAACTTCTTGGTCTGACTTTTAAGGACACCTGGTGTCCAAGCTCAACCTACTTTTCTAGTCTATCTTTCCATGTCTCCCTAACCATACCTGTATTCCACCCAGACACGTCTACTTACATTTCCCCAAACTCATGTGCTTCCCAGCCTCTTACCTCTACCTCTCACAGCTCTGAATTCCCCCTGCAATCCCAGGACTTCACATTCAGAGAAAATTCTATCATCCTCTGGGAAGTATTCTCTCTCTCTCTAGATCCCATGTGGAAATGGTTCTTCCACCCACACTTCTTTTTAAATCAATGGTTATTGAGTGATTACTCCAGGCTAGTCACTGGGCTAAGAATTTTGCAGGCATTACCATAGCAAGCCTATGAGGTAGGTAATGTTATCAGCACCACTTTACAGATAGAGGAATAAGGTTTGAGTGGCTATTTAATTTTCTCAAGATCATTATAACAGGGAGATGGCAGAGTCAAGATGTGAATCCATTTCCATCTGGTTTTAGAATCTGAGTTCTCACCCATCATATTATTCTGCCTCCCCTGACTCTCCCCTAGCACTCTTTTATTTCACAATTTTGTTACTGAAATAGACTTCCTTTTAATTAAAAATATATTTTGGTATTTTTCATGTTTATCCTGCACGTTTCTCTATTTTCTTTTTTTTTAAATGTTTATGTACTTATATTTTGAGAGAGGGGTGGAGGGAGGAGCAAAGAGAGAGGGAGAGAGAGAATCTCAAGCAGGGTCTGTGCTTTCAGAACAGAGCCCAACTAAGTACTCGATCTCACAAACTGTGAGATCATGACTTGAGCTGAAACCAAGAGTAGGACGCTTAACCAACTGAGCCACCCAGGCGCTGCAACTTTTCTATTTTCAACTGGACCATGAAGCCCTTGGAGGGCAAAGATTGTGTCTTCTTAGTATTTCCCTTTGGTTTCTAGCATGGTGTCTTTTGCATAATTAGTAAGTACTTCCTGAAGAATTAAAAGTAAAATAAATTGAGTAGAACAAAATGGACTTCCCAAATCTTGAAAGTTAGAGTTAGCTCACAATTTAGGCTATCTGTCCTCATAGAGGTTATAGACTGAATTTTTGTGTCACATGTTGAAGCCCTAACCCCAAATATGATGGCATTTGGAGATGGGGCCTTTGAGAAATAATTAGGGTTAAATGAGATCATGAGGGTAGGATCCTCATGGTGGGATTAGTGGCCTTATAAGAAGAGGAAGATAGAGGAGAAAGAGATATCACTCTCATTGCCATGTGAGGACACAGTGAGAAGGTGGATGTCTATAAGCCAGGAAGAGATCTCTCACTAGGAACCAATTGGTGGGCACCTTGATCTTGGACTTTTAGCCTCCAGAACTATGAGAAAATGAATGTTATTTAAGCCCCACCCCAGTCTCTGGTGCTTTGTTAAACAGCCTGAGTAGACTAAGGTACAAAGGTATATTAGAAATGAGAGGTCTTTAAAAAATTTATGGGGTGTCAGGATGAAAGGAAAACACCAAAGGGGCACCTAGAGAGAGAGAGAGGTTTGCAGAAGCCTCAATGTATGCCTAGCTCCTATATAGTAGGTGTTTTCTGTGTGAGCAGTCCAACCAAGCATGGTGTTGCATCCAGAAAAAATAACACATTTGATATCTAATGCTGACTAACAATAAAAATCTTTATTTCAGTCTCAAATAATTGGAAAGGGGATCACAGTGCCTTCTCTTTACCCAGGTAGTTCTTTCAGAGACCTGATCAGAGAGTGTCTGCCTTTCTTAACTTCCTGGCTACATGCTCACACTTGGCTTCTGGTTCTTCTTGCTTTCTTCCCTTCTCCCAGTGCAGTCTGTCCTCAGGCGGCACCCAATACCGCTGGCCTTGTGTATAAACACAACTCACTTAGAAGGCAGGAGTGTGTTGGAGGTGGAGGATGTGGTCATAGTTGTAGCAGAGTGAGATTATTCTAGAAATTCTGGTGAAAGCAATTGGGGAAGATTTGGGAAGCAACTTGGCTTTCGGGCACTCTAATGAGTTCAAGAATGCATGAGCACCTTACAGTGGCTGTGAAAAAGAGTATGTGAACCACATAATGGTCTATGTGATATGCTGTGGTGGCAAAGATGAGAAGGCACAGGTGAGTCATTTTGCTGTGACAGTGGTGAAGTTATTACTATTATTATTGCTTTCCTTTTTAAGGAATAGCTTTTAACACTGGCTGGTATTTAAAAAACATTTAAAATTGTCCAACTGTTCTATGTAGTCTTGCTCTTTACCAGTTAAGAGGTATATATGGTTGAGTGTAAAATGGATAGCATGAAATGGTGCTAAGGTGTGGGTTCATAGCCCTGCCCTACCTCTTAGTGTGAAAATACCCAAAGCTATTCAGCACTTACTAGGCACTGTTCCTGGTTTATCTGCACCATCTCCTTTGATTCCTTCAATAAACTTAATGAAGACACAAGCACTATGAAGAACTCTCATTTTACAAAGGAGGAAGTTGAGGCAGAGAGAGGATAAATTATATACTCCAGGTTAAAGAAGATAAATGGCAGGACCAGGAATTGAGCCCACACAGATTGTTTCTAGAATGTGTACTTTTAATCACTCCTGTCTATAGCTTCAGGTGGAGGGAACACAGTCTGTACTCTTCTCTGGCAAAGGTCCAGAGCAGAGGATATGACAGTCACCATGGGTTGACCATATTCTAGGAGCTAGTTTGGAAGCCCCAATTTTTGAGTTGCAATGATTATACATTTGGCACTTCCTTAATTTCCAAATGCATTTATATAGGAGGTAGACTGATCATTTTGACTGAGAGAGCAGTACAAGAGAGGGTAGCAAGGCATATATGAAAAAAGGGATCCTAACATCAATCCTTATGGACCTAGGATGGGTGAGGGAGGGTATATGAAGTTACAAACCACCCCTCAATCTCAGTAGCTCAATGGAATATGTTGTATTTTTCATGTTACATGTGCAATGAAGGCCAGCACGGTGCTCGATAATCACTCGGAACTTCAGAATGACAGAGCTCCTTCTTGATAAGTACTTACAAGATTGCTGTAGTAGGTGAAGACAAAGGGGTGAAGAGTGTCCACCTGAAAGTGACTTGCATCACTTCTGTTAATATTTCATTGGATAAAGTAAGTCATATGGCCAAGCCTCATTTCAAGGTGGGGGAGTATAATCATACAATCTTTCTAGAAGAAGAACCAGGAATAGTTGATGAACAGCACCCAGACTAACCCAGAGCCTGGAGAGGCTCAAGAGTGTAGATCCTGATTCAGTAGTCGCAGAGCATAATGCAGTTTCCAGGCTCAAGGGAGAGGCACAAATGGAATTTCCACGTTCTTTCCCCCTCAACAGTTGCTCATTCCAATTGCTTATTCCAGAAAATACACTGAGATGCCCAGAGAAAACATCATCATTTTTAAGTATTATCATAAAAAAGGTATTTCCTACTCATCTGATTATGTGAACCAAGAGCAATTAATTATGTGGTTGCGTGGTATCATGGGAAACAAACTCTGTCCAGGCTTGGTAAGAACAAGCTTTATGGCTGTTTTCATCTCCAGAATAGTCTACATGCAAGAACTCTTATTCATAATCTACAGTTCATAAAATTTTATCAAGTGCCAACATTAAAACCTAATTTGCTTGTTTCCCTTTAAGTATCATTGTGTGTGTGTCTGTGTGTGTGTCTGTGTGTGTGTTTCTCTCCAAAGTTAAGAATCCTTTTTAGGCTGATAAGAAAGCTTTTATTTTCCAATTTGATTAATGAGTGCTTTTTCTTTGGAATTGAAAACAAAGTTACTTGAGATACTTTCTGAAGCTTCCTCACTTGTCATAAAAGTATGAAGGTAACAGTTTTCAAATTAATTATCTCCCTTTTCTTTCCCTTCCTTTCTCTTCTCCTCCCTATCCTTTCTCGCCTCATCCCCTTGCCTCCTCTTACCTTCTCCTTCTCGCCTTCTCTTTCTCCCTCCCTCCCTTCCTATGTAATTCTCATTTGACGAGCTGCACACCCACCTTCTATCTGATCAATTCCTACCAATCCCTAAGGTCAATGGCTAACATTACTGCTTGGGTGAACCTTCCTTGTCCTTGAATGCCAGTTTTGTCCTTGGAATGAACTTCTATAGTATCAGGTACTTCCTCTCCAGAGCACTTATGAAAATGTATTTCTATGATTATTTGTGGAGTTATTTGTTTCATATCTTTCCCCCAATAAAACTGCAGGCTCCATGAACGCAGGCACCAGGATTCTCATGTTCATCACTGTGGCTGTAACACAACACCTGAGCCATGACAGGTGCTCAACAACGCTTTGGATATCTATTTAGTCAGCAATGCTATTACTTTCCCCCATCCCTATATTTGGGTGGGTGGCTTGATGGCTTTTTTGGGGTTGAGAGGTACAGGCCAACTCAGATGGGAATGAACTGACAGGAGAGAACCCCTGTAAAAATGAGAACAGCAGCAACAAAAATACCTGCTTGACACCAACCTGCTTTCTCTAAGTGTTGATATTTTGTGGATAGTGGTCAAGTGACATTTTAGATCAATGCAAGCTTATTGCTTCAAAACTCTGAAGTTTCAAAGTGCTATTGATGGAATAGTACATGGAGGGAAAAGAGGGAGAAAACTCCCTTTTTTTCTAGCAGTTACGTAAGGTCCTTTTCTGCCTGCCAACATGCCTGCCAACATGCCTGATATGATAGACTGAAAGCACCATTTTCTTGGTAAAACAAACACAGACTTCTCTTTAAAAACACCTTTTGATACTTTATGAGTAGGGCTGGTATATGTAACCGATCAAGACCAACATATGGCTTATTATGACATTTAGCTGATTAAAATAGTCTAGACATAAACTTGAGATTTCAGAAATGTTTAAGTTAAGTAAGAAATACATTTTAATGTACAGTAGATGTGTACTTAGTGCTAGGCCACCTGTATCCCTACAGGAATTACAGAGCAGGAAGTACTTTTGACTCAAGAAGTGTGTCTGAAAATTAAGGTTGTAAATTAACAACAGCTTGTCTATTAGATTATTTCAGCCATAAAGGACTCAGTATGTTTCAAAATGCTCATGATTTTCAATACATTTCTGTGGCTCAATTTAATAAAGAGGGATGCTGGGAATGGCTTTGGCTTGAAGGTCTGCAAAAGCACATTTTTAGAAAATCCCAGAGAATAAATAGTAGCTGCTAGTTAGGCTGTGGTAAAACACACCTGTGGCTAATGGAAAAGGAAAAGTTTGAGCCGCCCCTTGGCACCGGCCTCTGGGCCCACACCAGGGGGAGAGCTGTGGCTTAGTGGTCTGTGCCCAGCCTCTGCCACGGGGCCAGGAGCACCAGGCTTCTCCTCCAGCCTCCAAGACCTTGGGTATAGCCGCCACTCACTCTGGTTTTGTTTTCCTGGTTTGTAACTGGTGAATAATGAGGCCTAATTCACATACGAGGTGCCTGCAAGGCTTAATTAATTGGCTAATGTCTGGGGCCAAACACTTTGAAGTGCAGCCTCTTATGATTAGTTGTAGGGCAATGCTTAAGCTTGGGTTAGGTTGTGATTATGATGAGTTTTTCTGTCATCGTGACCCCCTTCTGGGCATGTAGGAGGTGGGTGAGGTCAGGGGAAGACATGGGGGTATGTTGGTCAGACACGCTTCTTTAGCTCTCTGAGAGAGAGATTGAAGAAGAAATAGGGAAGGAAGAGGAGGAGGAGGAGGAGGAGGAGGAGGGAGGGAGGGAAAAGAAAAGAAGGGAAGAGAAGAGAGTGGACACTTCTGAGGTCTCTGAGGGCATAGTTCCCAGGTGGTCTATGAGTGTCTGGGATTGACTGAGATGACAGCAGGGAAGAGCACAACGTGGTAATTTTGCCTTTCTCCTGCAGCCAAACTGTTGAGCTGGCAAGACGACACGGAGCCCACGGTGACCTGAAGCCCATTTGCCGTATTTGTCTTGCCAAGATTTTAATTCTGTCTGTGTATGTGAACTCTGTTGACCCTTTCCTCTCTGAAGCACTCAGTGGCTTGGACACAGGTATGGCAGCCAAGAGAATGGGGTCCTTCTCCCGGTTTGTGATTTACAGTGTGATTCTAAGTGGGGTACTTTGTTCACCTCCTTGGTTTCCTCATTTGAAGAACGAGGAGTAAATGAGCCAAGATGTAGCAGTTAGCTTTTGCTGCATGACAAACCACCCCAAAGCCTTGTGGCTTAAAACGACAAACATTTATTTAACTCACAGTTCGGTGGGTTGGCATTTGGGACTGAACTCCTCTGGGTGGTTTTGATGGTTGGGACTGGGCTTTGCTGACCTGAGCTGGGCTTGCTCATGTGTCTGCGGTCAGCTGGTAGGGCAGCTGGGGCCAATTGGTTTATGATGGCCACGCCTGGACGATGGGATGACTGGAGCCTTTCTTCACGGGTTCACGCATTCTCCAGCAGGCTAGCCCAGGCTGACTCATGCGGTGGTCAAAGGTTCTAAAAGAGTGGAAACTGCAAGGTCTTTGGAGGCCTAGGGACAGAACTGGCATGATCGAGTCACACACCAGCCCAGATTGGAGGGTGGGGAAATAGACTATTCTCCTTGATGGGAGCAGCTGCAGAGCATTGTGGCCAATGTTTCCTTTAAACTACTACACCAAGGTACTTTTCAGCCCCCAATTAACAATGACCAGAAGTCAGGACTAATAAAACAGCATCTATTTTTTCGAGTTCAGCTTTAAGAATCTGAGGTTACAAGTCCTGGCTGGCTGTTTTGAATTCATTATGTGACTTTAAATAAGTTTTTCAACTTTTTGTTGATTTTAAATTGCTGCACTAGGCTCCTTTTGCTTATATATTACTAGGAAAGCAATCAATGAAGAATTTTAGAGAGAAATTTAGGTATCCACAAGGATTGGTGAATAAAGGGCATTTGGTAACACAAAAATTAACACAAAAATTAATACATGTATTAGTACATACTTAGGTCCTTTAAACTTTTCTTTGCAATACAAATTTTTTCTCACTGTAGAAATTTAGAAAAGGAGTATAAAGAGATGAAAATGGAAGTCATATTTTACTCCATCATCAGAGGTAATAGTGTATAATTATTTATTCTTTGGTATAATTCCATCAAGAATTTTTCCAGTAGGTATGTGGTCTGCTGCAAACATAGGATCATACTGTCATACTGTTGTTATAATCTTCTCTTTCACTTTGATAACTATATGATAGTACTTAGTTTTTGGTGACTGTGTGGTGTTCTAGCGTGCACATGTGCCACAGTTTAGAGAACCCCCCCCCCCCCCCGCACACTGTTAGGCATTTAAATATTATTTTGCTTTTAAAAGTTATTTTAAAAAACATCATATAAACATTTCACTGCTAAACTCTTTGAATATATTTGTGGCATAATAAGGAATATATTTGGTCTTTGTCCCTGGTTTCTGGCATGGGACTCCTAAAACCCTTACACTTTCCTGAGTGACCGGAGTATGTTTCATCATTCATAAGGAGTCCTTCAGGGTGTATCTGAGTGTATGCTAATTAAGTGACATAGGGTGGGGATCCTACATAGCTTTATGATGGGGCTGGTCCTGAGGAAGACAAAGTGATGAGAAGATTGGAATTTTTAGTCCTGCCCATTAACCCCCGGAAAGGGTAAGGTGGGGGGTGGGGCTCCAGATGAAACTCTATAAAACTCTTGAACAATGGTATTTAATGAACATTTGGGTTAGTGAGTGGATTCATGTGCCGGGGGTAGAACACCCTAGTTCCAGAGGAATAGAGACTCCTGTACTCCAGACCCTTTGGGACTTTGCCCCTATGTACCTTTTCATTTGGCTCTTCACCTGTATTCTTTATAATATCTTTTGTAACAAACTGGTAATCTAATAAATAAACTTTTTCCTGAGTTGTGTGAGCTGCTTTGGCAAATTAATCGAATCAGAGGTGTGGGGCATGGGGATCCCTGATTTATAGCCAGTCAGTCAGAAACAGAGGTAAAAACCTGGACTCCTGATTGGCATCTGAAGTGGGGGTGGGGACAGTCTTGTGGGACTAAACCCTTTAAGCTGTGAAATCTGATGCTGACTCCAGGTAGGTAGTGTCAAAATTCAATTTGTAGGTTATCTGGTTAGTATTTGCTGAGACTCGGAGAATTGCTTGGTGCTTCTGGAAAACACTCCACCACTCTTAAATATTTCCATAGAACATATTTGTGGAAGTGGTGTTGCCATGTCAAAGGGTAGGCATAATTTAAAGACTTTTCATTCATTCTAAGAAATTCAAAAAAAGCTCAGCCATTTGCTTGCGCATTACTTACTGATAAGGCCCATGCTCTTGCTCTTCATTCTTTTGAATCCCTTCTGCGATGACTCTATATCTCATTGGAGGTTATACGACTCCCAAGATAAACAAACTGCAGAACTGGAAAGAATCTCAAAGATCATTAAGTCTAATCCCATAGGCAAAGCTCAGATGCTAGCACCTTCTCTCTGTATTCACTTAAAGGTATTGGATTTAAAGAAACACAACACACATAACATTAAGGTGTATCTGAGAAACATCAGTCCCACTTAGAGCTGTTGAGCATGACAGAGTTTCTGTTCTCTCTAGGACAAGGGAAGGAGGGAGAACAGACTTCTAAATGGTCCTGGTTTCCAAAAAGGAGCAAAACAACTCCTTCTACAACTCAGTTGCTCATGCCCCTCAGCACAGCAGGCTGAAACAGTTAGCAAGATGTCTGCTCAGTGCTGGGCTTTTGAGAGAAACTACAAATGTAGAGTTGGGGCATTCTCCTATCAGAAGAGAAATGATGAAAAATAAACACATCTAGAACAAGCATAAGAAACAGATTAATTCCACCAGATTATTTTTGCCATTCTTTACAAATATAGAAGCTAGAACAACTAGCCCTTCTTCTTTTTCTTTTAATGTTTATTTGTGAGATAGAGACACAGATGCAAGTGGAGGAGGGGCAGAGAGAGAGGGAGACACAGATTCCGAAGCAGGCTCCAGGCTCTGAGCTGTCAGCACAGAGCCCGATGCGGGGCTTGAACTTGGGAGCTGTGAGATCATGACCTGAACTGAAGTCGGACGCTTAACCAACTGAGCCACTCAGGTGCCCCACAACTAGCCCTTCTTAATTCCCTCCAGCATTCAGAATTCTAATTCCTATCTTTGGACTGGCATGGAGTTCAAGCTCAGAAAGTGGATTTATAACAACAAAACAAAACACAGAGCCATCTTGCAGTCTTACTTTTTCCTTGCACCCTGCTTCTTCTTCCATAGGGAAGATAGAGTCCAAACTGGTAGTGGTACCTATTCACGCTCCACAAATATATGAGATTGCCCGTTTTCTGCCAAGTCTAAGTGACACGTTCACGCCTGACATTTATTCATTCCCTCCAGTAATCAGATCATTTTGACTGGGCCAAGCTGGTCAGCCCAACTCCTTCTTCCCTTACAATGAGTTCTTTTCTAGAAGACTCTCATTCAACATACCTTCCTGATAGGGCACACTGAAGTAGATCTGAATTGTGCTTGGTGGACATGGCTTTGGCTAAGCCTTCTAATGCTCAGTTTATGAAAAACACAACATTTACCAAATTTCTGGTGATTTGGCTCCACTCTGTTTTCTCAGAAATCCCAGTAGCATTCACTCAAGTGTTCTCTTGGTTTCCTCATGAAATTCATTGGAGCATGGAGACTTCAGTCACTCAGCATAGCAACTTACTTTATTAATGATCTCCCCCCTTTTTTAAATACAGAAGATATAAACATCACCATAACCACAGAGTTTTCATGTTTCTTACTATCCGATGACACCGTCTCTCCCATTCAGCAGGCTTGAGCCTCCGTTGTTCCTGTACCTTCCTTGAATGTGATAAAAAACAAACAAACCTTTTTTGTTTCTTCCTAAACATTTGTTTCTAGGTTTAGTTCATTCTGACTATGTTCTCTGGCAGTGTTATTATAAGATCATTAATCACAACAACAACAATAATAGCAGCACAATAATGGTATTTCTTTGTTCTCAGGGCCCTCATAGCTTGTTTACACAGATCTGTCAAAGTTGGCAGAAAACGTCTTCCAAGACTTCAAGATAGATGATGAAGACATGGGGAGAAAAAGTTAACAATACTGTGGTGAAAAACTCCTTGAAGTAAGGGCAATTTTACTTGTAAAGAATGGCTGGCAAATATCTTGTTTTAAGGGGAGGATGGATTTATTTATTTATTTATTTATTTACAAAGACATTAAATTTTTTTTAATGTTTATTTATTTTTGAGTGAGAGAGAGAAACAGAGTGTGAGCAGGGGAGGGACAGAGACAGAGGGAGACACAGAATCTGAAGTAGGCTCCAGGTTCCGAGCTGTCAGCACAGAGCCTGATGTGGGGTTTGAACTCAGGAGCTGTGAGATCATGACCTGAGCAGAAGTTGGCTTCGGCTAATGCCTAACTGACTGAGCCACCCGGACCCAGGTGCCCCTTAAGGGGGGAATTTGGAGAATGTATATATGCTTTTGAAACCTTCCCATCATGGTCTTGCTCAAACATCCTTTCCTCTGGAGAGTGCTCCCTGATGCTTCACTCTGAATGCTTTTTCTCTTCTCTGACCTCTTAAGGAACATTGTTGTTTTTCTTACATGGTGATGACCCCTTTGTACTGTGTTTCAATATTTTTTTCTTTTCTGAACATGTCTTAGAAACTTTGCTATATTGTCAGTTCTTTGGCTCATCTGTCTTTCTATCTGTAGCTCTAGCACAGGGTCTGGCACACAATAGGTGCTGAATCAATGCTTGTTGAACGAAAGAACAGAACTGGAAAGGAAGGACTACTTGCAAGGACAACATACTCAGAGGGAAGCTCTCCAGAATATACATAGGTGTACACAGGAGACAAACACTGGAACCAAAGAAATGAGAAGGAAGCTATAAGGATCTTAAGTCTTGAAAGTCGCAGGTTTACACATTCTCAGTTGTTTTGCAGTCATTTCAGTTTGATTTAATCTACTGTCATGTGTTAAACATCATTGTGATCTGGCACTGTGTAAAGATGTTGTATTGGTCTCAGCCTATCAATAGCGATGCTATTGGCTGGGAACGACTGGGGGCACTCACTTGGGCCTGTATTACTTGTGACAAGCCCCATTTTGCCAATATTGTGGCTGGAGCAGCCCTTATGGTTCTTATTATATGATTGCAGGACACACCTCAGCAACAACCTTCAGGGAATTTTGCAGAACAAGATTTATTATTCACAGGTTCTGGAGGGTACATGGCATGCCCAAGCGCCACACAAGCATGGTCATGGATAGAGAGAGAACATGTAGACCTGAGGCTCTGCCTTTATTAGCTGTCTGAGTGGGGGTGTCTAGGGTTTAGCAGGTTCATTCTTTATTGGAGAATTGGAAACATAAGAGTAGGAATTAAGGGAGTGGGGAGGGAGAAACCAGGTCAGTCAAGTGGTCAGTTACCTAGGTTTCTCCAGGGCATTCTAAAAGGGGAATTCATGTGTGGAGGTAGCCTGTTCCTTTACCTAGTTGATTTGCTACTAGCTGTGTGGTATAGCTGGCAGTAAGTTTCTTTGAAATGAATATCTTTGAAATGGATGCCTCAGCAATCAAAAAGCTTAAGTCAGGCACTTACACTATACACTAGGGGTATATAAAAATAAGTAAATTCTGCATCTGTGCTCGTAGAACCCACAGTCCAGCAGAGTGGACAAATGTGTAACAAATAATTATAGGACATCATAATTAGCTCTACACAATATATGCAAGACTTAGAAGTAGTATAGAGGGAGGCATGACTGCAATGGGAGTAGCAGAGGGTCTGGAAAGTTCCAGACTCATCTCCTTGAGTTTTCTGGAAGTTTTCCAGGTGGACAAGGGAATATAGGTTGTGTGGTGTGTGGAAAACTTGTTCTGGGCACAGTTAACAGAGTAAAGAAAGGCATAGAATCATAGATCAGCATGGGGTGTTTGGGGAAACAAAAATGGTTGTTGGACCACAGAGTACACGTTGAAGAATATCAAAAGTTGAGGGGCGCCTGGGTGGCTCAGTCGGTTGAACATTGGACTTCAGCTCAGGTCACGATCTCACGGTTTGTGAGTTCGAGCCCCGCGTCAGGCTCTGGGCTGATGGCTCAGAGCCTGGAGCCTGCTTCCGATTCTGTGTCTCCCCCTCTCTCTGCCCTTCCCCCATTCATGCTCTGTCTCTCTCTGTCTCAAAAATAAATAAACATTAAAAAAAAAAAAGAATATCAAAAGTTGAAGGTTGGGAAGAAGGGAGGTATGGAAACAGGAAAGTTGGACCAGGACTTTCCAAATTGTGCTTTTTCTAAAGCAAGAATTTAACTTCTACAAGCTGATCTGATCCGCTGTCTTTCCCCCATATTGTGCTCTAGGGAAATATTCAAAAATCAATTTGTCCATCTTTTTCCAACATAAAAGTTCCCTGAGAATACGAATTTCACCTGTAGCATGTGCTGCCATGTGAATTGTCAACTTGTTTAGGGGTCCTTGTGAAAGGACTGAACTTTATATAAGTTCTATAGGGGCGCCTGGGTGGCTCAGTCGGTTAAGCGGCCGACTTCGGCTCAGGTCATGATTCATGGTCAGTGAGTTCAAGCCCCGCGTTGGGCTCTGTGCTGACAGCTCAGAGCCTGGAGCCTGTTTCAGATTCTGTGTCTCCCTCTCTCTGACCCTCCCCCGTTCATGCTCTGTCTCTCTCTGTCTCAAAAATAAACGTTAAAAAAAAAATTTATATAAGTTCTATAGACAAAATGGCAGCTCAGGCAAAAAACAACTTTGGTATTAAAACGGAATGTATACAATTAGTGGGAATGTAAAATGGGGCCACCACTATGGAAAACAGTATGGAGGTTCCTCAAAAAATTAAAAAAAAATATAACTACCAGGTGATGTAGCAATCCTGGGTATATATCTGAAAGAACTGGAATCAGGATCTCAAAGTGATATCTGCCCTCCCATGTTGACTGTAGCATTAGTCACAATAGCTAAGAGGTGGAAACAACCTAAATGTCCATCAACAGATGAATAGATAAAGAAAATGTGGTAAACTCATATACTGGGGGTATTATTCAGCCTTAAAAAAAAAAGGAAAGCTTGTCTTAACCAGCAACATGGACTAACATGGAGATCATTATACTAAGTGAAATAAGTCAGTCACAGAAGGATAAATATAGCATGGGCCCACTTATATGAAGTATCTGAAATAATCAAACTCATAGAAATAGAGAGTAGGTTGGTGGTTACCAGAAGTTGAGGGGAGAAAGCAATGGGGAGTTGTTCAATGGTGGATTATGCACTGAAAACTTTGTTAAGAGAGTAGATCTCAAGGTGAAGAGTTTTTGTTTGTTTGTTTGTTTTTACCACACATACAAAAAAAGAAAGAACAGAACAGAAAGGGGAAAAAAAAGAAAGAAAATAGAAGGAAAGGAAGGGCATAAACTCTACAGACAGGCAGAACCAGTTTAAATCCTGCCTTTGTCAAATATTAGATATCCAATTTAGTGAAGGTTATTTATTCTGAGTTTTCTTGTTTGAAACTAAGGGGATAAGAGTATCTGGGGATAACAGGTTCTGTTTTGCAGCCCTCAATGGAAGGATGAAACAGCTATGGTGCTAAACTGTATGATATGTTAGGAAATGCCTTGTTCTGTACCAAGGGAGGTAATAATTGCTAACTTTCTGAAGCATTTTTTAAAAAGTACTTGTCTGCTAAGAAGGTACCAGTTCCTATAAGTTTCTGCATTTTTGTAGTTTTAAGGCAAATAGATAATCCAAGACATTTGTGACTGAATTAGATGTCCTAGAGAGAAAAGTAGAAAGTAATCTAAATGGTGGGAAATAGAGTCTGGCAGAGAAAATGTTGCTGAGTTTCCCATCCATCCATCCATCCATCCATCCATCCATCCATCCATCCAGTAGGGAGGTATACACACACATACACACACAGCTGTTTTTCTATTTTTTCTTTGCTGGAAGTTTCTTCTTTATGTTAGATGTGATTTTGAAAGGCTGAGAAAAAGACTTTTGGCAAGAGCGATAGCCGGGGGGCTCTTGCAGGGGTGCAGAGCTGACCCCATGCAGTGGAAGAGAAAGAGCTTCTGACAGCAGTTGTGGTGAGGTTTGTCCTGACTCCCCACTCTCTGGCTTTGAAACCCTGGGCATGTCACTTAAACTCTCTGAGCCTCAGTTTCCTCATATATCTGCAGCTGGGCAATCTACCTACCGGTAGTGTTGTGGAAAGGACTGAGTTAATGTGTAAGTGAGAGAGGTTGGCACAAGGTAGACATTCAACAAATGGTCTGTGTGTTTGGATAAATGTCTATCTGTTTATCTATCCAACTGCTATGAGATTTGGAAAAAAAAAAACCTTAGGTTTAGCCTATTACACAATTATTTGTCACCAAAAAATTCTAAGTGCCATCAGGAGGTTGGTGGCAGTATTTGCTTTTAAGATGATCATCTAATTTATCCAGAATATGCTTATGTTAATTTTACCATTATTCTTGAAAGGAAAGCAAACAAAGCTTAAAATTTCTCATAGTGCTCAAGGGCCCCTGAAAATATATTCCTCAGCCCATGAGGAGTCAGTGATTTGTATATGAGAACACTGAATTAAATTATTTAAAATTCCTCTTTTAGTATTAAAACTGTACCTTTTTCCCTGAAAGGATTGGGGTGCTGGGGAAGACAGAAACAAAGAGAACAAAGTTAGTAGGGAAAGAGCACTGTAAAAATACATATTCACTGTCATATATGTTATCTTGTTTAACTCTTAGGACAATCCTCTGAGGGAGGTGTTATATTTGGATCTTAAAAATGAGGAAACTGGGGTATACGCAGATGAAATGACTTGCCTTAGGCTAAAGCAAAAGAACTCGTATTTTAACATAGGTGTACAATTGATCTGTCTATAATCGCACTGTTGCATCTGGGAAAGAAAATTACATTGTAATCATTCATTCATACGTTCAGGCAGCAAGCATTTGTTGAGAATCTACCACAAAGAGGCACTGAGAGATCTCCAGGCAATACCACGGACTTTATATTCTAACTTCCAGAATGTAAAGTGAATGCAGGCTTTTGGAATTGTGTGGGGTGGTATCCCCACACCAATGTATTTTGCCTTTATGAAATAAAAAGACAGGATTGATTTATGGTGAAAGATGGGCGATGAAGAATCTGTAAAGGCAGGTAACAGCCATTTTATCCAGGTCTGCCAAATGTCGTCTGTAAAAGCACTGTCTCCACGATGCTGCTCTGAACATTGAGGATCCCGTGTGCTTGCCCTCCAGGATCCCCTCTGTAGAGTGCAGCGCCTCCGTAGAGGGGAGTGGCTTCCACCTGCCCTGAGCCCAGCGTGTCTGACTGTGATGGGAGCTGGCGTATTCTTCTTGGACACCGGGTACCTGGCCACGGAAATTGTTCCAGAGAAGACAACCGCAGTCTCTCAACCCCACTTCCTGCCACAGGGATTAGCAGGGGGTGGCCATGTGACCCGAGCCCAACCAGAGTCATTCTCCGGGACTTTTTTCAGCTCAAAACTAAAAGAATAAGGGCCTTTTCTCTATGTGAGCCCGAAGCTGCCAGTGGCCCTGCTTCCTGCCTCCTGAGCAAGCCAGATGGAAGAGACAAAGCCAACAAGCAGAGAGAAGTAGAAACAAGACGTGAAGAAAAGCCTGACGGGTTGAGGCTCTGGGAACCCCGGAGCTGCTCCTGTCCCTGCCTTTCCGAAGCTTCATGTGTGGGGACTACTGGGCATCCTCCAACAACTCCCTTCTCCTGCAAAAGCTGGTTTGAGTTTCAGTTTTGCTACTTTTGCACCCAAAAGAATCTGGACTAGTGTGTATAGCACTTGGAAACTGGGGAGCAGCAAAGCTAGGGTGTTTGGGGAGCTTCCTTACCCTCCTCTTGTAGGTCTGAATCCAGGAGGGCGAGACAGAGGGAGGAGGGTCAAACAGTGGGAGGAGGACAAGACGGAGGCAGGCAAGCCTTGTCTCCAGCTGTCCTTTCCTCTCCTCCTCAGGCACCTGACAAGACCTACACTTGTGAGGTGGGAACTCTGCCCATGCTCTTTGAGGAACCTTGAACAACAGGTTGGGGATAATTGAGGACTCAGGAGGGAAAAATAAAGGAGCAAAGCAGTTCAGCCACTGGGCCTTTCACCTCTGGTCCCTCCTTTGAGGTTTCTCCAATATCAGCCGCTCCCTTATAATCATATACCAGTTTACACAGTTAGCACTTCTTGGGTGCCAGGCACTGCTCCAAGTTCTTTCTGCGCCCACCGAGCCCAGTATTATACTTAACCTCATCTTACAGATGAGGAAACCAGGGCACAGAACGGTTCCGGAGATTTTCCAAGATGGGGTCACGTTAAAAGCCTAGATGTTCGGCTCCAAAGCTCCTGCTAGCAACCTCATTTAGCAAGCCTGGACTTTGAGACCATTTCTATTCTTTCCACCTCCCTGTGCCAGGGCACTTATTGCCAATGTATTTAGTGTGCGGTTGATACCACCAGATCCTTTTATTTTTCTTTTTATTTCTTTCCTGTCCTCAACTTGACCCTGTGAAGCGACTAGCCATGGCTTTTATCTTTAAGTCACTGTAACCCCAGCAAAAAACTGCTCAATGTGGGGTGCCTGGGTGGCTCAGTCGGTTAAGCGTCCAACTTCAGCCCAGATCATGATCCCTCACTTGGTGGGTTGGAGCCCTGCATTGGTCCTGGAGCCTGCTTCAGATTCTGTGTCTCCCTCTCTCTCTGCCCCTTCCCTGCTTTCATTCTGTCACTCTGTCTCCCCCAAGTAAATAAATATTTTAAAAAATGCTCAATGTAGTGGCTGTGAATGATTGTGGTGTCAAATCCTGTTTTCTTAAATATCAGATAGCTCTCAGGGCGCCTGAGTGCCTCAGTCAGTGAAGCGTCCAATTTCGGTTTAGGTCATGATCTTGTGATTTATGAGTTCAAGCCTTGCATCGGGCTCTGTGCTGATAGCTCAGAGCCTGGAGCCTGCTTTGGATTCTATGTCTCCCTCTCTCTCTGTCCCTCCCCCATTTGCTTTCTCTCTCTCTCTCTCTCTCTCTCATACACACACACACACACACACACACACACACACACACACACACACACACATAAATAAATAAACATTAAAAAAATCAGACAGCTCTAGACATGGTTACAGTAATACTTTATACAAGTTTTAGGGAAGGAAGAATGAAGAAGAAATTGGGTTTCCCTCTCCTTTCAGGAGTCTTCTTGAAACTGTAAGAAATTTTCAAAATAGCCCCCTGCTTCCTCCCCAGACCCCCTTCTCTGCTTGTTCAGTGTTTCCCTACAAAGGATGTCCCATTTAAGAAGTAGCATTAGGGGTGCCTGGGTGGCTTAGTCCTTTTAGCGTCTGACTCTTGGTTTCAGGCTCAGGTCATGATCTCACAGTTCATGGGGTCAAGCCCTGTGTTGGTCTCTGTGCTGACAGCGCAGAGTCTGCTTGGGATTCTCTCTCTCCCTCCCTCTCTGCCCTCCCCTGCTGGTGCTCTGTCTCTCAAAATAAATAAATAAACTTAAAAAAAAAAAAGTAAAAATTGCATTGTTGTATGTTCCTCCTTCTCAGGATGCAATTAGTCAGGGCCTGCCAGCTCTGGGGCTTGCTATGGATAATTTCAGTGTAGGGCCTTCTGTTTATTTGCACTTTGGGATCAGAAAATAAGTTAAAAATGTTTGCCCTTAAAAACATGTTAGAGATTTAACCACTGGTTTGAGATGTTATCTGCTGAGTTTGAGCCCCAAACACATTTTATACCTGAGTTAAATCTCTAAAAAGAGAGTGGATAATTGAAGCACTGACCTGAGGTTGTCTCTGATGATAGGCAGACAGGCGAGGCCCTCTGAGCAAGGCAAACTTCCAGAGCACCGAGAAAGCAAGGGGCAGGGGAATAGTGGAAAATTTGAAAAAACATTCCTTCAGGCACATCTGTCCACGCCCTCAGCTGCATGAAGGAGTGGTAAGGAGCAGTTTCCTTTTTTTTTTTTCTTTCCCTTTGAGTCTGTACTCCTTTCAAAATCTTAATCTGAAAATTATACTATTCAAAATAAAATTCAGAAATCTGAATCACCAAATCACCAAAACAGCAACACAGAGCCGTGATTGATGAGGGACCCACAGGCCTATGTTTCGGTTGCAAAATTTAATTCTAGGACTTTATTTTTGTGTTTTTTGTTTTTTTATAACTGTGTTTTTACTTCTTTTTCTTTCTCGTCGCTTTCCCCCCTTCAAAACTAAATTATATCTTAGGCTTTGGAAATAGCTTCAAAGCAAAAGCCTGCGTTTTTAAAAATAACTCCACCTTCTCTGAAGGTGGGGTGTTCGAGTTTATTTCAGGTTTTGGGGCAGGACGCACCTCCAGGCCACAACGAGGGATGATGTCCAACTGCCTTGGCAATTCTATTCCACCCTTTTGTCCTTTCACAGATGTCCACTAGGACCCCAAACTCTACTTTCCGCTCACTGCCAAAGGACCATGTGTTTCTGGTATCGAAAAGGGCGTACTGACTGCCAGCCCGAGCGTGGCGTCCCCTGCCTCCGCCTGCTTTCTTCAGCCTTGGTGTTTTTGCTCTCAACGGACATCTCTATGACAGACACTTGCTTCTCCCCTTGGGGCTGCGTAACAGGTTGGTAGACTCCTGCCTTGCTCCCTGCCCTGAAGTCCGCCCCTCCTCGCTTTCCTGGTGCCCACTGGAATGTATTTTGTGAGCCAGGCCAGCAGAAGCGCCAGCCGGCACCCCAAGCCTGGCAGCCGGCCAGAGGGGCTGAAGCAGACACTAGGTTTCTTGTCAGGCACTTCACACAGAGGGAAGGACAGCAACCACGAACCCCCAAACGAGACTGTCCAAACAAACAAACAAGCCCCAATACAAACGCCAATGAAAGAAACCACGCACACTCTGAAAGACACAAAGCCAAAATTCAAGCATGCTATTTTCTGGGGCTTTCACCAGCCTGATGTGTCCCAGGGAGCCGATGGGGCGGTTGGGTGGTTTTGAGATTCCTGTGGTCTGAACACACACCCTCCTCATCACCAAGATGTGCCTGGAAAAAAGTGGTCACGGTACAGGCCTCTGATTTATTTCCTGATAAAATAACCTTTACTCTCCGAGGCTGAACTTGCCATCCCAGCTTTCAGAGAACCAGTCTTTATTCCCGTCCACCAAAGCCTTCTGCAAATTAGGTCATTCTGTCTGTGGTCCTGGAGTCCCAGCTCCCGCCCACGCGGCCAACACTACAGTGTTTCCCGGGCTCTGCCAAATGTCGACGTGGAGGACGGTCACAGGCAAGTTATAGAATTTCTTTAAGTGGAAGGAATTAGTTGACATTTGGAGCCAATAATAAAACCTTGTTTAGCATTGGAAAATGAGAGATTCTGATATGGCATCTCCTTCCTGCCCAGCTCCCCACCCTTTTTTTTTCCTTCTCAATATTTTACATCTTATTGGAAGCCTGTCCCAAATTATCTTGAAGCCTCAGAAGATGGCCTGAGTTGGCTGGACCTCATGGTGCATTCCTCATATCTCTGTCATGTCAACACTCTCTGTTAAATTAGTGCTACTTACTTTCTCATTTTAGGCACATTCCACATCTCACAGAGGGGCGGAGATGGAAATGCCACTTGGGTCATGAGAACATGAATAATCTCTTGCCTTTGTTGTGTCCATTTCACTGAATGTAAGTAAGGATGTTAAGTGTTGCTCTCGGGCAAGACATACGGAAAGACTCCAGCACGTTGCCAGTGCATAAGAAGCCCTAAAAATGCCAGTTTCTGTCCCCCTTTCCTAATTGCTTAAGCTATTGTCTATCAGTTATGGGGGGAAAAAGTCCTATGTATAATCTCCTATGACCTTCTAGGGAGGGTAGATCTTGGTGCCAGAGGACTCTTTGCTACGTGTTCGTATCTTATGATGTATACCATATTGGTAAAGCCAGATTGCTCTAGAAGGGAGGAAACATATCTTGTGGTAAAGGATCTGGGACCAGAAAAGACATCTATAGTGTGGAATAGCACAGAAACTTAGGAAAGGTGACATGTTGAATGTATGAGCTGTGGGCTTTGGGGTACATGATATAAACTCTTCACCCCTACATCGCTCCCTGCCCCCCTCCCATGAATTCTGCAGTATAATTTATATTATTCACTAATATTCTTAGTGTGAGTGGGTTACTTGGCAGAATATGAAGTCCTGTGTATTTGTGCATCAGGATGAAGACAGGGTCAGCCTCAGCAGAACTGATATTTTCCTATTTGCTGTCTCTTCCCTGGCTGTCTCTACCACCTCGTTCCCTGTTCAACTCCATCTCTCGCCTCCTCTCCCTTTCTCTTTGCTGATTTAGTGGTTCTGGGTCATTAAGCTGTGTGTTCTTTGTGCCACACGCCTTCTAAAGAGAATATAAAGTAGAATCCCACGGAATGTAAACTCATGTATCATGGACAACTGCCATTGTATTTCTTAACTGGAGGGTGAATAACTGAGAAGAAAGAAGCAGCTGGAAAGGAGAAATGCCGTAAGTCAGAGTTTTATTTTGTTTGTTTCTTTTCAACTGCTTTTGGAAGGGAATTGTCTTTTGGAGAAGATGGTCGAGTGATAGGGTGATGTGTTCTACAATGGAGTTATTCATAGGATGAGGTCAAAGCCCAGTAAAGTATTACTACATTGGAGGAGAAGGTACAGACTTCAAACAACTGGTTGCCCCATTATGTGTCCCTGGCTCTATCTTCCACTCACCTGAGTACCCAGATACTCCCCCAGTCCTGCCGTCTCTGAAGACTGAGTGAGGCTGGGGCTCTAATGAGATCTCCCTATGGCTTTGGATGGTACTAGACCAGCTCTGGTACCTGGAAGTGTGGAGAAAGGGAGCCCAGAGGAGGAGGGAGATGAAAGACCACTTTTGTGGCTTGTAATTTGGTCTCAGGCATTGTTAACTAATATCACTGGCCGCACCACTGATAGCCTGTGGGAGCTGTCTTTGGAATGAGTCAAGCCAGCATTGGAAAATCTGGGGTCAAAATCCAAGGTCTTTTTTTAATAGCTGTGTGATCCTGCATCAGGACTTCAACTCTCAGAACCTTAGCTTCATGTCATGTATGTTTTCAATGAACAGTTACCATGGCATATTTCATGTAAAAGCATCTATATTTCATAAATGAGCATAATTTATACCACAGTAATATTGCAAGTTTTAACTATGTTGGTATGAAAGGGACTATATGATAACAAATTACTATTATAACTTTGTCACCAAAAATATCAGTAAATAATTTTCAGAGCTTTATTAAAGCTGGAAATCCATATTTTTTCTATGAAGAAAGACTTATTGGCCAATGTTAGAAAATTGCTACCTCTGAATTTTTTTTAAATAAAACATGTATTAAAGAGCATGGTAATTATTATGTGCCAAAAGTCTGGATACAGTATACTATGAATAAGAGAAATTGCTCAAAATTCATTGGAGTAGCAAAATCTCAACAAAGTCTTTTTTTCTCAGTGTAAACAACTCTAGCATTTGGGCTGAATCTTCGTTCATTTTTCTCTATGGAGACATAGTTAATGAGAGTGCTGGGAACTGAGGCTTCGACCAGGTCTGATGTTAACCCCACGAGGCTAATTTTGTATTTGGTGGGTCATTTCTTTAAGGCCAGAATCTTGGGCATATGTTGGAACCAAAGATACCACTTTTAGAGACAGACTCAATGCTCCCAGAAAACTGGCTTATGGGTGCATTTAGCACTTGTCCATGGAAAGATGGGATGGGTAAGAAGATTGTAGCTGCTTCAGGGCAGACTTCTGGGTCCTGTCTGAGTTCAGAGACAGAAGACATTTTTGGTTTGAACTAGCTGGTTTTTCCCATACTTGTCTACATGTATTCCCTGTCTTTACTCCATACTCTCTGCATAAACGAACTCCTAGCTGCATAGTCCGAGTCCAAACTATCCAACCATAGTGTTCAAGACCCATCATGTCTGTCTCTAATCCACATTTTCTCTTTCCTGCATCTCTCTGATTGACCTCACAATGCACACTTTGATCACAACAAATTATATTTCTTTCCCTTAGAGGAAGCCATTTATATTTTCTTTTTAAAAAATGTTTATTTATTTATTTTGAGAGAGAGAAAGCATGAGCAGGGGAAGGGGCAGAGAGAGAGAGGGGAGAGAGAATCCCAAGCAGGCTCTGTACTGTTAGCGTGGAGTCTGATGGGGGCTTGGTCCTTTGAACCGTGAGATCATGACCTCAGCCAAAATCAAGAGTTGGGTGCTCACCTGACTGAGCCACCTATGTTCTCCATATATATTTTCATCTCCACATCTTTACTTATGCTGTGTTCATTGTTTGGAATGCTCCCCATCCATTTTCACCTTCTCTGCTGATTAATTCTATGCATCATTCTCTCTCTCTCTCTCTCTCCCCACCCCCCACCATCCAAATGATAAAAATCTAAAAAGTCTCCCTTGGACCCCTCCCAGTCAGCTAGTAACCCTCCTTACCCACCTCAGGCATCCCCTATCCCGACTTTTATCACTATACATTAGTTTTACCTATTCTGAACTTCATATGATAGGATTATATAGTGTACACTCATTTGTGTCTGACATTTTTCACTCAACATTATGTCTATGAAATTAATCTATGTTGCTTCATTCATCCATGGTGTTTGTTACTTTTTATTCCTAAGTAGTATTCCATTGTATAAATATACCTCAATTTATTTATATTTTCTACTTTTTATGGACATTTGGATTGTTTCTGAGCTTTGACTCTTAAAAATAAAGCAGCTGTGAAAATCCTTACACATGGATGTGCTTTAGTGGTCATAAACACTTATTTGTGCAGAGGCTACATCCAGGAGAGAGATGCTGGGTCAAGGATCATTGTATATATTTAGCTCTAGTAGATTCTACAACACTTGTTCCCAAGTGGATGTACCAATTTCCACTCCCAGTTGCTCCACATTCTTGCTAATCCTTGGTATGATCAGTCGTCTATTACAGATTAACCATTTGGGGAGTGTGTTGTGGTAGCTTCCTGTGGTCTTAATTAGCTTTTCTTCCCCCTGATGACTGATAAAGTTGAGCACCTTTTCTTACATATGTTGGCTATTTTGACATTCTCTTTGTGAAGTGTCTATTCATGTCTTTTTAGGTCTTAGACTCTGAACTATAGAAGCCAGGTAATATCTACTCATCAGAGTTGCGTCCGTCCTGTTCCAAGTCTAGATTTCTTTAGTGTCCAAATTCCACAGACCATCTCTACATATATTATGATATTTAGATCAGGTTCACTTTTTGTGTCGGGATCTTTATTACTACCATCAGTTAATTCTCAGTCTCTTGGCCTACCATTGCTCAAAGTTGGTGTTTTGAGAACAAGAGCTTTATCAAGTCAATTCTGTTGAAAGGAGACTTCTTTCTTCTAGTTTTCTCTGCTTAATGCTAACGCTACTTATTTCTTTTCCAGCAGTGGCCTCTCCCTTGAGGCCTGTAGTTAATCATCTCTCTTTGTGGTCTCCCTGGTAGCTGATCAAGGATTTTACTCTTTAGCTACTTGACTTTCAATATCATGTAAGCCATTGCCTATAAGTAGTCAGTGTTCAATAATTGTTGACTTACATTCAACTGGGATTTGAGTAGTGTGGGATGTTATCTGTATGGGAGTTTTCTTGATAGGTCTGCCTTCATGAGAGAACTTTAGGGCAAGCCATGGACCTTTGTGACTAGGACTCAAACAGTAGTAGGAGCTGTCTTGATCCAAAATATGCAAAATATTTCCAGCTCCTGACTGGCTTGATAGTTCACCACCATTAGAATATAGTCTTTGAGTGAAGTCGCTGCCTTCAGACATCTCTTATCAGATAATTTCTATGTTATCTAGAAGAATACAAACTCAGTGGCATCCATGCACATTTTAGTAAGGGTTCACTTATTAGCTATCTGGCACCAGAAAGAAGGCCCCTAAAGAAAGGGACAAAGAAGTGAGTCTGGATATGGAGGCAAGGTTTCACACCAGGAGAAATGCTGGAGGGGATAGATGTGTGCAGTCGTCAGCCAGGGGCACCATAATCATGGGACCCTATTAATTCCTTCTTAGAGTCAGGAAACCTGAATGCAAGTCACCAGTTGCTATGTTTTGCTATGCAACTTTAGATAAGTTACTTCATTTCTCTGCAACTTAGTTTTCTTATCTGTAAAATGGAGATATCTCCTCAGTTTACCTCACAGGGTGGTTGTGAGGACCAAATGAAAGGAAGTATGTGAAAGTGCCAGTCTAAAAGACTAATCACACATGTTGTGTGTATTTTAAAAGTACTAATTTTTATTGGAGTGTGGTGCAAAGCAGAGAGGCGTTGGAGACAAATCGCTCACTTTACAATTACACTCTGGGCTGTGGCTCTGAATGCAAAGACTGGCCGATGAACCCTTGTCTATACTGAGCATCTTATATTCTCAAGCAAATAGTAGCAGAAAGGTTCAAATGCATGTGCATAATGGTAAAAATGAACTCATTAGTGAAAGATGATTATTTTTGTTAAAAATAAATATAATGTATGAGGTGGCTTGCTTTTTTTCTAGGATGTTAAACAATAGTTTGGGTGATTATTTTTCTTCCATGAGTTTGATAAAATTCATTTGTTTTGGCATGGGGCAGACCAAGAACAAACTGCATGCGCCTCAGGCTCACGAATTCGATTGGTCTTGGGTTGTTTTACTTTTCCACTTTATTCTTCTTCTACTTGGTTGAGACACGGTCGATCTCTGGAGAACAGGGGCCCTATTGAAACAAGCCAGACCTGCATCACTAGCCTGGTTCATTTTATATCAACCAGACGAAATGTAATTGAGTGAATGAAGGAAGCCTACAAATTTCAACTGAAGATATCTATCTTTTTTTGATTATTTGAAAATGCATCTTGCTTTTGTTAAGAAGAAAGAGCTATGCTGATTTCCCAGGTGCAGGCAGAATCCTACAATGTTTGATCTGGAAGAGACTATACAAATCATCTAGTCCAACCCCCTCACTTTATATTTAGAGAAGCCAAGACATAAGAAGATTTAATAACTTGCTTCAGGTTGTATTGTTAGTGGCAGAACTGTACCTGGAAGTCAGGTTTTCTGCCCTCAGTCAGGGCACTTTCTCCAACCTGCCATCTAAGGGTGTGGTAGCGCAAAACATTTTTATTGAACAATTGCCTCCTTATAGACTCACAGACAAAAGATTATTTACTGGTTTTCATAACAATGGCTTGTACTTAAAACAATTTTTTTTTTAGCATTTATTTATTTTTTGAGAGACAGAGACAGAGTGTGAGCAGGAAAGGGGCAGGGAGAAGGGAGTCACAGATTCTGAAGCAGGGTCCAGGCTCTGAGCTGTCAGCACAGAGCCCGATGTGGGGGGGGGGGGGGGTGTGGGGGGGTGGGGTGGGGGAGGGTGGCTTGCTTGAACTCATGAACCATTAGATCATGACCTGAGCGAAAGTCGGATGTTTAACCCACTCCACTGAGCCACCCAGGTGCCCCAGGGCTTGTACTTTTAAAAAGACAAGAATCTAGGGGCACCTGGGTGGCTCAGTCGGTGAAGTGTCCGACTTTGGATCGGGTCATAGTCTCACAGTTCGTGAGTCTGAGGCCTGCATCAGGCTGTCTGCTGTCAGTGTAGAGCCTGCTTTGAATCCTTTGTCCCCCTCTCTCTCTGCTCCTCCCCCACTCGCTTGTGTGCTCTGGCTCTCAATTTCTCTCTCTGTCTCAAAAATAAATAAACATTAAAAGAAATGACAAGAATCTAGAAAACTTAATTCTTTGAGACTAGTCCCATCCCACACCTTTGGAGAGGAAGGAATGCATCATTTTTTGGCATAGTTCCTGGTCCGTAGTGGGCACTGAGCCATGGCGCACTTGCCCAGTTCTTGGTCTGTGATCACCCAGGCTGATGGTGATGCCTACAACAAACACTTATCTCAGAGTCCCTGGGGTGATGGTTAAGAACGCCGATCCCTGGGTTGTACCCCAGTTCCACTGAGTCACAATTTCAGCAGTTTCGCCTAGAAATATGCATTAGTAACACCTTTTTAAGTGTTGTTTTAGTGTTTTAACATTTGAAATCATTGCCCTGAGATGTTCTTCCTCATAGCTTCCTAATGCTTTAGACCAAAGGATTCCAGACGGACACATGGTCATAAAATATTTCAATTTTTGTTTACATGTTTTAATCTAAAAATTAAAAAGGGAGGTAAGCATTCCTTGCATTTAGTACATGGGTTGACACTGTGGTCTCAGTGCCCAAGTGAGACCGGGAACTCCCCGATGCAGAAAGCTGACAATGCTGGCTTATTTGCTCCCAGCGTATTGTCACAGAATGCATTGGAATGCTAAGTTAATCAAAGTGTTTAATTTTATAAAAGTGTATGTACACAGCAGCATTTATTTAAAAAAGGACGTTTACACACGTGATGATTAATTTTATGTATCAATGTTGGGCTAGGCTATGGTGCTGCATTGTTTGGTCAAACACCAGGTTAGATGTTGCTATGGGGGTAATTTTGTAGATGTGATCAATATTTAAATCAGGAGACTTTGAATAAAGCAGATTGCCCTCCATAATGTGGGTGAGCTTTATCTGATCAGTAGAGGACCTTAAGAATAAAGGCTGATGTTTTCCAAAGAAGGAATTCTCCTCAAGACTGCAGCATAGACACCTGCATGAGTTTTCCAGCCTGATGGCCTAGAGAATTTGGACTCGACACTGCAACATCAACTCTTATCTGAATGTCCAGACTGCTGGCCTGTTCTACGAATTTTGAACTTGCCAACCCTCACAATGACATGAGCCAATTCCCTAAAATAAATCTCTCTTTAAATATACTTTATTGGTTCTGTTTCTCTGGAAAACCTTGACAAATACCACACAGTAGAAATTTATCATTTTGTATTGAGGTGGGGAGTGACCATCTTTTGCACTGCACAGAGTTTCAACAATGATCCTATTCCAAATTTTTTGAGTTCTCAAACTTAAAGCCGCTAATTTTAATTTCTTTTATGAAGTCACAAGTATTTCGGGTTGAGATCAAATAGTCCTCCTTACAATGCTACCTAAAGATATTTTTGAAAATATATCTAATCTGTCTCTTCACATAATGTGATATTTTAAAAATAAGTAAGAACTAGGTTTTTTTCAAAATAAAATCTTTCTATAGAAAAGAATTTTAAAGATGCAATTTTGAAACTATATTGTGAGTGTGTGCTTTTGTCTCCCAAAATGATACATGTTATGTCTACAAAAACTTTTATATCTGTGTATTAAAAAACTCAATCAGAGTTTTCTAACCTGTTCAAATGTCCAGTGGGTTTTTAGAGTTACAGTGGGTTTGTACCCCACTTGTGAAACAAAAATACAGCATTTTCCAATTAGTCTACAAATGAAAATGAGTGGCATAAGGGAAGATAGACACTTAACCAGCTGAATTTCAACCAAAACTTTTGCATAATAATACTTAATAAATAAACATGGCTCCATAAGTAAAGCCAGTGATGTGTTTTTTTCCACGGGGATATGTATATCTGTGGTAGGCATCCATGTCAGTTCTGAATGCCCACAAAATTAAGTACCCAAATACAGAGATCTGGAAAACATGTCCTTGAATTCTGGTACCCCCCTAAGATTTGCAAAAGTAATGCCAGACACTTAGTCTTTCTGCTTGTAGTAAAATATTATTAATAATAATTCAGTTATTTTGTTTCGTTATTAAAATATACAGTATTAAAATATTTCTTTAATTCCTGCTTTTGTTAGATTTTTAAAAATTCTGCAGCTTATTTGTATAGTAGTGCAAGGACATAGCTGTATAAGTAAATATGAACATGTTGAAGTTGAGTGCTCTAAATCTACTTATGTTTGGGGTAAGTAATTAAAGAAGTTTGGAGTCCAATGTTTAGATTCTTGAAGAGTAAATGAAGCATGCCCCCCTGTGGCGAGGGGACTGGTCAGAGGCATAAGCCACAGCTTTAGGGCAGGACTTGCACTACTTCAGGACAGGAAGTAAGGAAACAATCTATGCCCAATGGAAAATCCCAAGGGGGTAAAGTGAGGCTGAGGGCAATTATGCCAACTGGAGTCTGTCCAGGAGGCTAATACCTCTCCTCTTGTAGAAATACCATGGGATTCAGAGGGGAGGAGGGAAAAAGAAGAACTTGGAAGCCCATCAGGAAATACAGGAAATTTAATTTTAAAATTAGAGAAAGTTTTCATTTAATGGGATTTAGGAGAACATTGGGTAAGTACTGTTCAAAAATGTAAAAATGTGTACAGAATGGCAGCCTGCCAACAGCCTATAGTCAGTACTGTCCCCTCCCCCTTATCTAGAATGGCTCTTTGTCTTTTTTTCCCCTGAAATATTAAACTGTTTGGCTGGTCAATCCATTTTAGAAGACGTTTTCATATGAGAAAGATACAACATGATGGTGTGATTTTTTTCTTCTTCAGGAGGGTTTAAACTACTGAGGTCTGGTTAGGGGTTGTAGTAAAAGATTCCCTTCCTCAGTTAACCAGGTTGTTTATTACTGAAAAAGAAACTGTGAGGCACAAACTAGATAGGAATGGAGCCAGTGTGTGTGTGTGTGTGTGTGTGTGTGTGTGTGTGTGTGTGTGTGTTTTAATAATGACAATTACTGCCTGTGAATAGACTTGGTAAGGCAGATGTGTGCAGTGCCTTCCTTCAGAGGAAAAATAGGGAGGGATAAAGTTTTCAAAGAGTATATTGAATTTTGGTGCGTAATTCTCTCCTTCCTCTTGGCAAATATTTTATTATCATGCAGGGAGAGGAGATGGGGAGAGGAACAGATTATGCAGGGCACTGTGGATAGCAGGTCCCTTGCAGAACCTCTGTGCGTTTGACTAAAGCAATCGAAGGGATGGGGATGACTTTTAATGCTCGTCCTGATATTCAGCAGATGGTGTTCCTCAAGTCAAAGTTTGTACCTCTTCAAGGCTTTTGTTCCCCCCAAGTCTGTCTTTGGCTCTTTCCTCAGTCAGGACTGGAAGAGGGGCAGCCACGCTCTGAATCCTAGAAGTCCATAGACAGGCTTCCTTTTCCTAGAGTGTGGTCTGGGGATGAAGAAGGTGTCTATGAACACTAGTCATGTCCTGGAGGGGTGAGGTGGTTGGTGGAAAAATCAAGTGTATAATTAGGTCTCTTTCTCTCATAGCCCATAGGTAATTATCAATGAATCCCTTACCTCAGCTTCAGAATATATCCAGAATCCAGCCACTTTTCAACCTTCGTTTATTATGCCCATGGATAAGCCACCACCACTTGCCCCTGGATTACTGCAGAGTCCCTCACCTGGTCTCTCTGCTTCCATTCTGCCTGGTAGAGACTATTCTAGGCACACAGAGTGAAACTCTAGGTCAGATCCTGTCCCTCCTCAGTGGCTCCTCACTGCACTCAGAGTAAAAGCCCAAATCCTTTAAAAGTCTTGAGAATCCTACAGGACCTGGCCCTATCTTCCTTCTCATACCACCTCCCTTGAGCACTTCATTCCAGCCACACAGGGCTCCTGGCTCTGTCTCAAACATGCCAAGCAGAGATTTTACTCCTTGGGTTCCTTCTGCTTGGAATGTTCTTTCACAGCATATCTATACAAATTGCTCTGTGTCCCTCACCCTCTTCAGACCTCTGCTGACCATATCTTCTGCCTAATTATTCTGCCTATGAATAGACTTGCTATATCAGATGTAACATTGGAATACTGTATTTTATTGTCCATTCAAGAACTATAACTACTTGACATACACGGGTATTTATGTTTGTGTAGCACAGAGTCGCCTGCCAGGGAAGCTCCTATTGAATTCATTCCTATCAGGACTGCCAGTGCTACCTCTTGCCAAGTTTGTTTTTTGGTTTAGGTTAGAATTGTACTTGAATGCTATAAAACTGCATTTTATTTATTTTAAAAAGAAGGCTGCAACATTCCTTCAGTCCAGAGTGGATTTAGGGCAGTTATTTTGAATAAGTGAGGGTTTTCTGTATAGGTTCTTGGGGAGGTTTTGAGTGATTGGGGTTTGGCAAATCTCCAGGATATCAGTTGCTATGGACTAGATTGTGTCCCCTCATAATTCATATGCTGAGCCCCTAACTCCCAATGTAATTGCATTTAGAGATAGAGTTTTTAGGAGGTCATAAGGATGGGGTTTATATCTGACAGGATTGGTGCCTTTTAAGAAGAAAAAGTTTTTTCTCTGCCCATGTGCATGCACCAAGGAAAGGCTATGTGAGTACATAAAGAGAAGAAGGCTGTCTGCAAACCAGAGAGGACTTTCCAGAAACCAAATCATCTGACTCCTTGATTTTAGACTTCCCAGGCTCTAGATTGTGAAAAATAAATGTCTCTTGTTTAAGCCACCCAGTCTATAGTATTTCATAATGGCAGCCTGAGCTAACCAAGACACTCATCCAACAGTGCAAAATGGTCAGATTATCTTGACAAAGTTCTAGATGCCATTTGACCACCCAGAGATAGTATTACCAACACTGTCATTTCTACCTTTGTGGCATGGGCATCCTTTCAGGACTAGGGGAGGACAAAAGAGGTGATGTGAAATGATTTTATAGAGGAGGATAAATTTTCTCTTCATGAAAGGACTATATATTTGTTTTAGAAAATTTAATACAGCAGAGAATGAGAAGGAAAGAAAAAAGACTATTGTTTTCTGAGACAGCCATTGTTAACATTTTATTGTATTTCTTTCCAGTCTTTTTTCCATGTATACTCAGTGATTCTAAGTTTCTTTGGGATTTCTGCTTTCTTCTCAGAATCCTAGCACAGTGTAACTACTCATTGAACATCCCACCTTCCTGCTATAATTGCTTCAAGTTGTAGTTTTACTCCCTTTTGATTTACACCAATTATTGGTATTGTTTTGTTATTGTTTACAGTCAGTAATAATTATGGTTACAGCCAATAGTTAATTTCACTTATCAATATTAATACATCTTTTTACGTGTGTTCATTCTTTTTTTGTTGTTTCTTTTTTTCGCATTCTTCCTATGGGTTCATCTTTCTCTTTGTTAAAATGCATTCTTTGGTAGTTGTTTTAGAGAGTATCTGTGGGGCATATGCATTCTTGGTCTTTTATGGTTAGAAAAATATTTATTTTGCTATCACAGTAGAATGAGTGATTAACTGGGTATAAAATTCTAGATTGATACATATTTTCCCTTGACACTTTGTAGGTACCACCGCCCTGTCTTTTGCCATCCATGGCTGTGGCTTAGAAATCCCGTTGAGGACTACTTCTTGGTCATTTGTGTATAATCTGTGTCTTCTCTCTGGCCCTTTTTGAGGTTATTTCTTTATCCTCCATTTCCTACCAATATGGGCTTATTTTCATTCATCAGAAGGCATTGTTCTCTGAGAACTCACATCTCTCTTTCACTTTGAAGTGGTCAGCAAGTATCATTTTGGATATTGCTTCTTTGTCAGTTCCTCCATTCTGTACTTTGTAGATTCCCACTTGTTAAATACCAGAGACTCTCATTCTCTTTCCATATTTCTTAGCTGTGTAATTTTTATTTGTTTGTTTGTTTGTTTGTTTATTATTTTTTAAGGCTCAGCGTGCAGCTCATTGCAGGGCTTGAACTCAGGACCCTGAGATCAAGAGTCAGGCACCTAACTGACTGAGCCACCCAGGTGCCCCAGCTGTCCTAATTTTTAAAGTAATTTTGTCTTTCTGTGTCATATCCAGGGTGACTTCCTCACCTCAGGGTGACTATCTTTGAAATAATGAATTCTCTCCTCAACTGGGAACAGTCCAGAATTTATCCTGTTGTGGCATTTTAATTTCAATAACCATAATGTATTTTTCAGACTTAACTGATAATTTTTCATAGCCTCTTGTTCTTGTTTGACTTCTGCTTGCTTATTAATTCCTTGTACTTTGTAATGGACATGACAACTTCATTTATCCTCCTTAATGTACTTAATTTAAAAGACTTCATCTGATATTTTTATAAAATAAGTTTCAAGTCAGGGTAAATTTGTGTTCAAGTTGTTTATACTTTGGCTTTTTTTTTTTTTTTTTGGTTTGTTTCCCCATGCATTTGAAATTTTTATTTCTATACTCACTTTGAGTGGAGGGGTTTTAATTTTGTTTGTTTTTCTCTAGTGGTTTTGGAGATCCTTCATCTAGCTCTCTGGGTCTCCAAGTCAGAGCCAGGCCCAGGAAAGCCAACTGTAGGGATTCTTACCTCAGGGTATATTGTGGGTAGAACTGTGTCCCCCAGGAAGATATGTTGAAATTCTAACCCTGGTACCTATGAATGTGACCTTGTTTGGAAATAGGGTTTTTACAGGTGTAATTGAGGTAAGCTAAAATCATCTTGGGTTAGGATGGGCCTTAACGCAGTGGCTGATATCTTTATTAGAGAAAGGAGAAGGAGATTTGGACACAGAACCACACTCTGTGGCAATTATATGAAGATGGAGGTAGAAATTGGAGTTATGCTGGCATAAGCCAAGGAACACCCGCAGACACCAGAAGCAGGACAAGGTAAGGACACATTCTTCCCTAGAGCCTTCAGAGGGAGCATGGCCCTGTTGACATGTTGAGTTTGGATATCTGGCCTCCAGAACTGTGAGAGAATAAATTTCTGTTGTTTTAAGCCATCTGGTTTGTGATACCTTAAAATTATTTTTTAATGTTTGTTTATTTATTTTAGAGAAAGAGTGAACACGAGCAGGGGAGGGGTAGAGAGAGAGGGGGACAGAGGATCTGAAGTGGGCTCTGAGCTGACAGCAGAGAACCCAATGCAGGGCTTGAGCCCATCAACCATGAGATCATGACCCGAGCCAAAATCAAGAGTCGGATGCTTAACTGACTAGGCCACCCAGATGCCCCAGGTTTGTGATACTTAAAAAAAAATTTTATTATTGAAGTATAGTTGGCATTCAATGTTACATTAGTTTCAGGCATACAGCATAGCGATTTGAGAATTCTACACATTATGCAATGCTTACCATGGTAAGTGTGGTCATCATGCTATGTTATTACAACATTATTGACTGCATTCCTTATGTTGTACTTTTCATCCCTGTGACTTATTTATTTTATAACTGGTAGTCTGTATTTCTTAATCCCCTACACCTATTTTGCCCGCCCCCCATTCCCTTTCCCTCTAGCAACAACCAGTTTTTGTTCTCTGTATACAGAGTCGGTTTCTATTTTCATTCACTTGTTTGTTTGTGGTTTGTGATACTTTGTTATGGCAGCCCTAGGAGCCTAATAATACAGGGTGATACTGGGATCTTGTGGATCCATCACAGAGAGAGGGTAGTTTGAGTTGGTGCCTGGTTCCACTTGCCTTCCTGAACTCAATGTCTGTTGAGAGGCATTTGCTGCAGAGGTTGGGCTGAGCTATTTTTATTTTCGTGCTTCTTCTGGAGTGAAGAGGCTGATAGAAGCCACTCTAACTTGAAGCAGTGATCCTGGCTTGTGACCCCATCTCCCTGTATTCTGAGTGAGACACACACCTAGCTGTTGCTGCCATGATTGAACCCAGAGCCCACCGGTCCTGAGATTTCAGTCCTGTCTAGATTTTGCATTTCTGTCCCATCAGTAGTCCATGAACGTACTTATGGTTGAACCACCTATATCTTTTGGTTTTCCTTTATTATATTTTATCAATGATTTTGTACATTTAGAGCACAGGGGATGAAGGATAGGACTTTTGGCAGCATCCTGACCAGAAGACTACAGTCTCTAGTAAATGGCTTTTGTTCATTAGTAGACTGTATGTAGTTGCTTTTTTTTCTACTTGACAAAAGTGACATTAGTATTGTTCCATGCTATTATAAACTCTTTATGAACATAATGTCTAATGGCTGTGTAGTATTCCATCAAATGGAAGTGGAGTAGTTCTTTAAGGAGACACTTTACAGTGATAAAAACCTTTTCCATGAAATATCTCAATTTACAGCTTGAAGAATCATTTAAAGCATTTTAAGGTAGAGGTGTTGGAATGCCGCGGGGGCCCCCTTTCATGTTTCAGTTGGAGTAGAGGCAGTAAAGTTCAGTGACTGACCTAAGAGAGCATCGCTCTACTTGTGTTCTAAATTTCTTCAGCAAGGAGCAGTTAAAAGAGGTTTCGCAATCCACTGAGCGGTGTAAGTGGTTTCCATGGAATTTCATTTGGTTTCTGAATATAGCCTCAGGTTATATGCTGTGAAGAAAGTTTTGACATTTTAAATGATTGTAACTTTAAATCAAAAACATTTTCCATCAGAAATGAGAAACAGGCAACAAACAAACTGTGTTCTTCCATAATAGCTAGGATTCAGTTTTTGATACTCAGAGCTTTCTCCTGAGATTCTAATAGGGAGCCCTTGTAGGACTCCCTTGCTTCTTCTTGAAAGTGACACTGAAAGCATTGTGTTTGGGAGAGAAATGTGAGTTTCTACTCATTTCACAATAGCATCTGTCTTAGAAATGTGTGGGGCTAACAACATTCTGAACTCATTTCATAGAAAGAATAAAAGAGAACTCAAGAAATGTTACACCACCAGAGGGGCTTATTGAGAGCTGTGCTTTTATCCATTGGTTGAAAAAAAATAATTAAAGTATCTCATATGATGGTATTGCAAAGGTCGAAGGGCTTTAGCTGTACTTAGACTAGCTTTTATTTGATTTGTGAATCTCTTCTACAACATTCCCAAGAAGTGGTTATTGAACTTATGCTTGAATATCTTCAGTTACAGGGAAACATTACTTATAAGAGCAGCTTATTCCATTTTTGGACACAGTAATTGCTAGAAAATTCTTAATTTTGAGCAAAAAGCGGTCTTTTCATTTGTTCTAATTTCCTGTCTGGAGCTACAGAATAAATCTAGAATTTCTTTCATTTAGCAACCCTTTGATTATGTGAAGGCATTTGATATGGGCTCCTTGGTTCTTTTCTTCAGGTAATACATCTCAGTTCCTTCAAACATTTCTCATATTTCTTTACCTTCAGCTAAAGAGATGATCCAGCTTGACTCTGGACCTGAGGTCACAGATGGTGTCTTAAAACACAATGGGAAGCCAGCCATGCCAAAGTCATGCAAAGGCCAGTGAGTAACAAAATAAAACCCATAAACAGAGATCATTAATTAGGAGGAGTTGGTGCCAGGAAGTTGCTGTAGAAGAAAGGTGAAATCTGAAAAATAATTTAGCAGAAGATTAGAGTCTAATACTTAGGGTGATGGCAAATAATGGGGTGAATTCCAGAAAAGGGGACTGTTTAGGTCAAAAGGTAAGAGTCAGAGTCCAAGAGACTCCACAGAATCAGGGTAGAGGGGAGCTATCTGGAGGCTAGACAAGATATTATCATCCAGGAGAACAACTCTACCTTTTGTTACTTGCCTGGCCTGCTTTTTAGTGGGAACAGATGTGGCCTTTGATAGTATGAAATGAATTTGTGGTTCTTCATGATCCTATTCTCTCTCCAAAGTATTTGAGTCTAGGTCATTTGATTCGGATCTAGTGGGCAGCCTGCAGAAGAGAAAAACATTGGCCTGCTGCAAAATCCTGTCATATATGCTGGGAGTTTATTGAAGAACAACTAGATATCTTTTTAAATTTTTTTTAAGTAGGCTTCATGCCAAGCGCAGAGCCCAACATGGGTCTTAAACTCACAACTGTGAGACCAAGACCTGAGCTGAGATCAAGAGTGAGATAGTTAACCTACTGAACCACCCAGGTGCCCCTAAATATCATTAAAAAAATTTTTTTTAACGTTTATTTATTTTTGAGACAGAGAGAGACAGAGCACGAACGGGAGAGGGTCAGAGAGAGAGGGAGACACAGAATCTGAAACAGGCTCCAGGCTCTGAGCAGTCAGCACAGAGCCCGACGCGGGGCTGGAACTCACATACCGCGAGATCATGACCTGAGCCGAAGTCGGACGCTTAACCGACTGAGCCACCCAGGCGCCCCAACATTATTTTAAACAGCGGCTCACATCTACCAGCTCCTTCTACCCCTAGCTGAATCATAAACAAAGATCCTAAAGAATTGTGGTCTGAAAAAATCTGAAACTATTGCCTTTCAATTAAAAAAAAAAAGAAAAAAATTTTTTTTAACATTTATTCATCTTTGAGAGACAGAGAGGGACAGAGCATGAGCAGGGAAGGGGCAGAGAAAGGGGGACACAGAATCCAAAGCAGGCTCCAGGCTCTGAGCTATCAGCACAGAGCCCGACGCAGGGCTCAAACTCACGAACTGCGATATTAGGAGCCAAAGTCGGACGCTCAACCGACTGAGCCACCCAGGCGCCCCTATTGTCTTTCAATTTTAAGTAAAACTTTCTTCTGGTCAAAGCCTCATTTTTTCCAATTCAGCTCAACTTCCTCCAAATTGAGTCATATAGATTTAGGCTACTATTGAAACTTCTCTCGATATCCATTCTTTTGGGTGGAACTTGCTCAGATCATGAGCTAAGGAATGTGAATTTGCAATTTCACTGTACTTAGTTAGACCTTTTGCTAGGAAGTCAAGCAGCTCTGGGCTAAAATTCTGGCTGTGCCACTTCTAGTCATAGAACTGGCTTGGGCGAGTTTCTGAATCTGAGTCTCAGTTTGTTCCTCTGTAAAACAAGGATAATCATGATTTATGTGATTTAAGTGATGTGATGGGTGTAATGTGTTTACACAATATCTGCCACAGAACACATACTTTGTACATGTAGATCTTAAAGTCCAGTCAAGGCACAAAAGGTTAAACTTAACAACTGATATCTGACAAATAGTAAGTGAGTAAATATCTCTTGTGGCCAGCACCCATGGTGAAAGCTATATATCTATTGATATATAGAAGACAAAAATGTCTTCTATAATATTGTGAAAATTATTTATCCAGGTTGAGGGGCCAGTCAATACACGTGAACTGACCTCTTTCTGTAATTTACATGTTAATAATAGCATCATTTACAGAGGATTCTAAGTGATTGGGACTGTGCTGAATACATACAAAGGTTATCTTCTTTAATTTTCACAACATACCTATGAGGTTGGTATTATTCTTTTTTGAAGAAGAAAGTAAGCACAATGGAGTTAAGTGACTTTCCCCAGAGGATACAGCTGGAAAAGCAGCTGGGTTTGCATTTGAATCCAGGTACAACTTCAAAATCTCCTTTAAACCCAATGCAGAGGGGCTGTGGGAAAGATTTGAGGCTTTTGTGTGGGTTGCCCATTCCCAAGAGAGTGTCCCCGGGAGACCAGAGATTTTCCTGGGTCTGAGACATCCAGTGTTGGGATCCAGAGTAAGCAAATGGCGAGAGCCAGGAGGACATGGGTATAACTGGGAGGGGCAGAAATGGCAGAGTTGGTGCAGAATGGCCTGGAGACAGGTGGGAAAGAGTTTGTGAGTGTCCAGGATCCCTCTTCACTCCAGTATGAAAGGAGGACCCACATCAGCCAGGTGTCTAGAGGAGGTGTTCCTGTAAGATCTGAGCCACCAACATGTGAACTCCATGAGGGTGGAGACATTGTCTTGTTCATGCTATGAGCCATGCTTGGTCTCTAGTGGGTGCCCAATAAACAACTATTGCATCTATGAATGAATGAACAATTAAAATATTTACTCTAAGACCATGATTCTGAAATGGAGGAAGTGACTGGCTCCAGGACAAAAGGACTACACATGCTGCTTGCCCACAGTGGTAGGCACCCACTTAATACTGTTGAGGAAGATAAAGAAGCAAGGAGTGGTGCCTACTGCGGCTTTAAACAGAAACATAATGCAGGTATGATGTTTATTGTCTCCTTTTAAACTTCATTTTGTAAGACAGGCTCTGATAAGGTTGTTTATTTTCTATTGGATCCTTGGCCTCCACAGTTGGGAAACCAAAACCAAAAAACAATCCCTTAATTTAAATTTAAATCTTTTAAATGGGAGCAGTGTTCTTTACCAAAGCCGGAAATGATTCAATCAAATTGGCGAAAAGAGGACACAAAACAGCTAAACCTATTGAAATGTGGATCTTTACTGGGGATTTCTGCATTGGTACAAACCATAGTTCAGAAACCCAGACGTGTCAAATTGCATTAAGAAGAGTCAAGTTCGTGAGGCATCTGGGTGGCTCAGTTGGTTGAGCATCCATCCAGCTCTTGATTTCAGCTCAGGTCATGATCTCATGGTTCATGGGCCCGAGCCCTGTGTTGGGCTCTGTGCTGGCAGCACAGAGCCTGCTTGGGATTCTCTCTTTCTCTCCCTCCCTGCCCCTCCCCTGCTTGCTCTCTTTCTCTCTCAAAAAATAAACAAACATTAAAAAATTTAAAAAAAAGAAGGGTCAAGTTCCATGTTAATTTCCAAGGGTTTCTCTTCCTCTAGGCTACTTAACATCAGCCACCATCTCTTAAACAGCATTTGTTTTTCACGTCTCCTTGGTCTGTCAATATTTCATCTGTCAACATGCATCAGTTTGGTGGGTTTGGAGTGAGGTGGGTGGGGAAACGGGAGATAGAGGGATGGAAAAAGTCATTTTTGAATGGAAGAGCTTGTTGGCCAGTTTATATCACCTTTTACCTTCTAACTTTCGACCTGGGGTCTTATCTTTAATATCAAATGGCTTCTTCATGAGGAGGACGTTAATACCTCAAATGTATATTATAAATAGAAAAATCTTTAAAAATCCCTTTTATTGTGTTTCTTAGTAACAAAAACCCTTTCTTTATTTTTTCATGCCCAACACACAATCAACGGAGCAGACAATGTAAAAAATTTTGTTAAAAAGTTGTCCCAGGACGTCATAAGGTGGGGCAGCCTGTGACTGGCATATATTTAACTAGAATATTAATGAAGGGAAAAGCCTCAGTATTATTGTGGTTAACACAGTTTTTTAAAACTTCACAGCACAAAACAATATGTTTTATATTACTGCTTACCCCCTTGAAGGAAACGGTTGTTTTAAGGGGACATCGTGAGACCAATCTCCTTATGTGCCACCATGGCGGCTCACATATCTTCTAGAAATCTGAAATGCTTTAAACACATCCAGATATTTTCACAGTGAGAATTTCCATGTGCAGTGTTGCCAAGCCCTGCTCTAGTCACAGAATGAGATTAATTATTTACCAGAGGGCTCTGTTAATTACTAAAACAAATAATTTACCACCTCTTTTGGATAGGCATGGCAGTATGTGATTATGGATATTTTGTCACCTACAGTTTTAGATGTTACTTTTTCCTTCTCTAAAAGTCAGAAGGGGTCTGAACATTCTTCTTCACTGCCAGTCCCTCTGCCCAATTCATTAGCTGGAGTAGGGGACGAGGTGATTCTTGTGGGGCTGGAACAGTAGCGGATGCACTTTGTGTCCTGCCCACATCTCCTTGTCATTCACCTGTGCACCTCTGCTCACTGGGCCACCAGTGGCTCTCTGCTTCAGGACTTTTTTTCCTGGCTGTGAAGTGCTCTCAGGGTCTCTGGGGCAAATCGGAAGTTCTATTGAGTGGATGCCTTGAAGTCACCTCAATCACTGAAGGATAAAGTTTAGATGGATAAAAGCCATAAGCTTCCTTGCTCCTCAGGATAACTCAGTGTGGGAACTCCTACTCTCTCCCAGTGTTCCCTGGAGGGATTGAGCTCCAGGTACTAACTGGTTATGCAAAGCCCCCTTTATGCTTCTTCCTTGCCTGCAAAAGTTTCCAGCTCCGGAGGGGGGTGATTCCAGGGCTCACCTCCCAACCAGCAACCCACACTTGAATCTCAGAATCTGTCTCCTCAGAAAAAGTTTCTGAACTGATTTTGGGATTCAAGCAGAAGGCATCTGAGTTATATTGAACCAGCTCCAGCTTGTCACGAAGAAGCTCTATGCCTCGTTGCTTTTCTTGTTTTCAGTAGACTTTATTTTTTTTTAGAGCATTTTTAGGTTCACAGCAAACTTGCACTGAATGTACAGAGTTCTTGTATACCCTGTGCCCCACATGCAGTGTCCCCCACTATAAGTATCTCACATCAGAGTGGTACTTTGGTTACAACCGACGAAACTACATCGACGCGTCCTCATGTCCCAAAGTCCATAGTTTACCTGAGAGTTCCCTCTTGGTGTTTCTCATTCATTGTATGGGTTTGGACAAATGTATAATGACATGCATTCACCGTTCTCTGTGCTGTCCCCTAAGGACTGAACGCTTGCTTAAAAAAAAAAAAAAAGAAAAAAAAAGCCCTCTAAATTAATATTTAAATTTCACTCCAGTAGCTTTCTGTCCTGAGTGGCTGCCGCATGGGAGTGCCTGGCGATTATTTGCTGCATTTCATCTGCATCACAGCCTCGGGAAAGCCATCCCTTAGCAGGTTGTTGGGGGGTGGGGGGGGCTGCGCACACCTAAATGTGTAGGTATTGTCACATGCCTTGGGATCTTTAGTTGAAACGGACTATGTAAATATTATCTATTATAATTACTAATTATTACTCCCAGCTGTAACGGTGATAAAGCGTGCGCAGTGAGTCCCAGATGTGAGCCTCCTGGGCCCCTGTGTTCAACGGTGGCGTGAACCGCAGTGAACTTGTCTTGTCAGACCACGTCTCCACACAGAGAACAAAATCCCTGTTGCTCAGAGATGGTGGCCTGTCGTGCTCTACTGCAACGCGATCCTCATTTGCACTTCGGAGGAGTACCCTCCCCCCGCCCCGCCTTTTCTTTTTTAAAATGTAGAATGGAATAATCAGCTATAGTTCTTGGTGGGAGGTCCCCTGTGTTCTGCCCTAGATTTTCAATCTGGCTGGCAGGCCAAGCTGAATTGTAGATGGAAGAGGGTTTTTTTTGTTTGTTTGTTTTTTGTTTTTTGAGTGTTTTTTTTTTGTTTTTTTTTTTTTGAGGGGGAGGGAGGCTCGGCAATTTTCTTTCTTAACTTTTTCTTGTTTTTCCCTTTCCTTTCTCCCTGCTCTTTTTTATCCCCTCTAAATCACAGTGCTTAACAGCTGCGCGGTTTCAGAAACTGTACATGCTCCCTGCTGGGCTACAAGCAGCAGCTTATCTGCCTGCCCTGAAGGGGAAAGTGACAGCTTGGGACCCAGGAGCCTGAGCTAGCTGCAAGGCTGAAGGCCCCCTAGCTTAATATCTCGGCAAGATTTAGGGGAGGTTTAGATTCCCAATCCGTATACTATCTGTGAGTATTTGAAGCATTGTAGAGTTACAGATATCTTTCTTATTTCCTCTTATTCTATTTCTTTATTTATTTACTTTTTGAGAGAGAGAGAGAGGGAGAGGGTGCAAATGAGCTGGGGGGGGGGGGAGAGAGAGACAGAGAGAGAGAGAGAGAGAGAGAGAGAGGGGCAAGGCTCCCCTGAAGCAGGGCTCGAACTCATGAACAGTGAAATAGTGACCTGAGCCAAAGTCAGATGTTTAACAACTGAGCCACCCAGATTCTCTCCTCTTAAAAGTCCCTCTTTGTTTTATTTAAAATGATTCTGTGGGGCGCCTGGGTGGCTCAGTCGGTTAAACGTCCGACTTTGCCTCAGGTCATGATCTCACAGTTTGTGGGTTCCAGCCCGGTGTTGGGCTCTGTGCTGACAGCTCAGAGCCTGGAGCCTGCTTCGGGTTCTGTGTCCATGCTCTGTCTCTCTGTCTCAAAAATAAATAAACGTTAAAAAAAATTTAAAATGATTCTGATCTGGTGCTACTGTGTTCGTTGGTTAATTCACCTTCCCAACCACCTGCATCTTGCACTGGCTACAAAGCGCCGCCCCGCCCCCTCCAGCACCCTGCCTGACACTGAGAGAATGCTCAGCTAATCTTTGTGTTGAAGGAGCAAATGAATGAGCTAGAAGGCATCCTAGCTATGGCGTGCCCCACTGTTCTCATCCTGTAGATGAGAAACGCTAACACTCAGTGAGGAAAATGACTTCTTAAAAGTTGCAGGGCTAAGATACAATGAGAAACCACAAGGGAAGGGTTTAAAACTATACCAGGCCATGGAAATACAAAGTGTATTGTTTTTTCTTCTGGTGGTAAACTGGGCAAGATGTCAGTGTGCTGATGTGGGAACAGGCTGGAACCTCGGCGAGTTACCCATCCAGAGTGACGTCTGATGTACCCCTCAGGCCCTGCGACAGTTTTTATCAAGTCTATCAGACTGTCCTGACCACCTTCGTGGGATTTTACCAGGCTCATTTCCAGGGCAGGAGGGAGGCACCTCCAATTTGTTTTTCAGCCCAATTTCCCATTCGAATTCCTTCCTAGCCAGCTGCATGTCCTATTAGCTGTCTTTCAAACAACGGCACCTTCAAATGGCTGCTGACTTCCAGGCAGCTATGTTTTTATTGACTGCCTCCCTATCTGAAGCGGGGCTAATGTGTTCTGGACGAATACTGTTTTCTATGAAATACAGTTGGAGAAGTGGTCACCAGTCTCTGGGGCAGAGCTATAGGCATGGAAGGATATTTTTAAAAGTCTGGGGGCTGAATGTGTGCAAACAGGAGGAGTGGTTTCAGTAAGGCTATTTTATTGGAGTGAGGTGGGGTCTTGTGATTCAGATTAAGGACCAGGTGCCAAGGCTTAGAATGCCAATTATGGAAGGAAAAATGCATTAGCCATTACTTCAGTCTGGCAGACTCTAGACAGACATATAATAACGACATTGCTGTACCCGTAAGCCAGTTACATGCTGAGGAAGTCAGCTCAGTTTTGGGAAGCCATTCTTCTCTGAAGGGGGATTTTTTTTCCTCTTCTGCAGTGTTTCCCACCAATGAAATGTTAACAAATGCTTTTTAAAAAGCCCACTATCTGTGGTCAAATACATTTTTCAAAGGGAAGTTTCAAAGCAGTTAAACAGGTTACGATGGGACCTTTCTTAGTCTTTGCTTAGTCTTAGCGTTCTTTGGGAATGTCCGAGAGCAGCTATGGTTTGTTGAGTATCCCAACCTTATTAAACCATGGAGAACACTTTTTGGAAAAAGTGTGTCAGAAGATTCTAATTTTGAGAAACGTACCTTTGGAAACAACCTTTTGGTATTTTCCCCAGGGTTCAACCATTTGTGATTTGAATGTCTCGTTAGCTTCCTTGGATAAATTTTTCCTGCCTTAAAAATTTTTTTTTTCCTGCCCTGAGAATTGAATTTTCATGAAACCTTTTCCACCATGCTTGTCTTCTTGGCATTTATCAGAATGAATAGTTCCCTAATCGTTATTGGTATGGTAATTTTAGATACATCTAAATATTATTTGGAACTTGAAGAAATGAGCACCCAGATAGGTCAAGCAGTCTATCCAAAATCACATCGTTATTTTGTTTCTTTTTCCTCTCTGAATACAAGAGCTTCTTCAGTGAAGATCTTCCCAATTTCCCTCCTCAGGCCATTCAGAGCATCTTGGTTGAAAATGCTTCTTCCCATTTTAGAACAGGGCAGGTCTGACTCAGAGACCTGAGTGCCTTTGTGTAAACTCAGTGAAAGTGATGCCCATTCCTGAGAAATTTTTAATCTTAATGTGGAGTTCTGAGAAGATGTTTTTGTTGGTTTGTTTAGTGTTAATTCCTTTTGCATCTTGAGCAATGAAGAAACTGAAATGCCAAAGAGGGAGAGGAAGAGGAGGAGAAAGAGGAGGAGGAAGAAGAAGGAGAGGAGGAGGAGGAGGAGGAAGAAGGGGAGGAGGAGGAGGAGGAAATAATCACAGAAAAGCTGGGTAGCTATGAATAATGAACCCACTTTTTCCATAGCCCAATTGCTGGGACTTGAAGACCAGGTAAGTTTTCACCTGCATGATGGAAAATGCTAGACTGAAAAAGGAGTTCTGTCTTCCCCTCCTGGTTGGTGGGAGGCCCTTCTTTCCTGGCAGAGGGAGGAAGAGCCAGAAATATTGGTTTTTCGACTTTACTATCGGCAGTTGTGTTGGGACGCTATGCTGTGTTTTGGTTTGATTTTCAGATGAGTGATTGCCATACCTCTAAGAAGGGCAGAGGGAAAAATGCTCACAGGCAGGGATAAGGACAGATCTGACATAGTTGTCACTACTTCCCCAGGAAGACCCAAAGGGCTTGAAGTCCATCAAAACAGGAATTCCCAAAGTGCATCAGCAGGAAATATCTGAGGACAGCATTTTCCTTGGGGAATTTGGTTATAAAAGACTATTGAGTGGACAACAGGACTCAGCCTGGCAGAAATCTATCATAGAGTTTTATTCAACTGAAATGGCTTGTCAATGGCTTCTCCCATTGTCCAGAAATGCAAACTGACTCGGGTGTGTAACATGTAATACAGAAGTAGGCACACATGTTGGATGCATGTGCCTTACACCATTAACTAGTTCAATTTTGTAATCCCAGCACTTGGCACAATGGCTTGCATGAAGTAGGAGCTTAATGATATTTATTGAATGAAAAAATGACTAAAGTTATGAAAGTTCCGATGTTGCAATGTCCTGGTTTAGAGATGGCTAAATCAGCCTGAGGCCTTTGAACCTCTCCTTTCGTCTCAAGTCTCCTGCTAAAAATCTGATAATTAACTGTCCTTTTGTTGTTCAATATAGGAATCTGGCAACCTTACTGTCTTTGCAATTATAAAGATAAACTTGATGTTCCAGAGTGACTGAGGACAATAGGGAAACCACAACAGCCTCTTCTGTGTGACAGAGAAGCAGCTCCAGGGAAGGACGCTGCTGGCTGAGCTTGCAGCAACTGTTTGATAAACTAGTTATTGGAGACACTGCAGCCCAGTTGCCTGTGGGAGAAACTCATCTGTGATGTGGTTTTGAGAACATCCTGGTTTTTCATGGTGTTTCCTCGTCTGAATTCCAATAGCACCTTCTTCTCTTTTGTTTTGTTTTGTTTCGTTTTGTTTTGTTTTTACCTCATCTTGCTTGGGAAGAATGAAAGGCTCAGGGTTGGGATTACTGGATTCAAGTTGGGTTGCTGCCCCCTTACTGTTGAGTGACCTCAGGAAAGTCACTGGATGGCACTGAACTTCAGGGCTCTCTCTTGATAATGTCTTGTCGCATTTTTCTAAGGATTAAACAAAATAATAAATGAGGAAATGTTATAAAAGCACAAAGCATCTTGCAAATTATGGTAGCATCTCATTTTATACTTACTTTTAGGTATTTCCACCAGTCTGCTCATTCTTTAAAAGCAGGAGGCTATAGATGATCAATTTTTCTTTCTATGTCACAGTATCCAGCAGGTGGACTTACATAAAATAATTGAAGTATTGAATCAGTACCCTGATAGAGTTAACAAATCAACAAGCCTTAAACGGAGAGCAAACGCTCTTTGCCAGCTCTGAGAAACTTATGGTAATAAGGAGGAGCCCTTAAGAGATTAAGGAGGCTCAGGACACGCAGAGGTGGAGGAGAGAGTAATATAGAAGAGATATGGTGAGATATATATATATATATATATATACACACACATACACACACACATATATACATATATATCATATACATATTTACATATTTATATTTATATTACATATTTACATATTTATATTTATAGTAATAGAGGGGAAGTCATATCAGAGGTTTGGGAAGGTAACTGCCATCTTTTCCTACAGAGCCATGTAGGAGAGAAATAACCAGGAGGCCCAGTGGAAGTGCTCTTGAGAACTTGAGTGCCTTCTTTCATGACAGCCAAGCAGGCATCTAAACTGATCATAAACAACAGGGCTGGCTTGGAAAACCCAGGCTTAAAAGCCAGCAGCAGCAAATGAAAGGAATAACCTGAAGGTTTGAAGGAACCAAATGCTTGATCTCCATTTAAGTTTGAAGGAGAATTCTAGGTCCATTGGCTAAGGTAAGATCTTATATTCTTCCCAGCTAGGGGTAAAGTAGGGATAAAGGGGACAACAAGAGAGTTGAGGAAACTCCCACCCTTTTTTTTTTTCTTGGCTGAGCTCCAACTGTATTTGAAGGCCAAATATGTGGAAGATATGTGGCCAATATTTGGAAGATCTGGTGATCTTGGACAACTGTAAAGCCATACAAATGTGTTTTTAGTTTAAATGAAGTTCAACATGATCCGTGACAGGGTCGGTTGCTGAAGTGTTCCTTCTATCTCTTAGGGAAAATGAGGAATGGTTTAATCTTTGATGGTAGTCACTCCATGAAGCTGTGGACTAGGCATTACTCCCTCTGTTAAAGCGTGCCCTGGCCCTGTCTGTCTGCCCAGACTTTTCCTCTTTCTCCCGCGTCTTCTTTCTGTATCTGCTGTATGATCCTTTGTGTTGGAGGTTGGCACCTCTGCCTGGGAGTTCTCTCACTGTGGGTTTGGGTGTGGTTTGCAAAGACAAAGATGAACATTCCTGCTGGCTGTCTCCCAAGTGATTCTTCCAGTGGCAGCAGAATAACACCTGTGGGAAAGTCATTGAAGGCTAAACAGGACCCAGAGGGAGTACGTCTGTCTCAATACCTCCTTGCCCAAGTTTTTGTTCCCCTCTAGGCTTCTCTGTATCCACCATTCTCACAAGATAATCACACTCCTAGGTGGTCCCAAAGGCTAACCTTCTCTGACGTTAAGCCACTCAAATTGCCGTCATTTGCTATGTTGTTTCTGCATCCGTTTGTGTGTGAAGCTAACATTTTCTATCTTCAATTATAAGTTCACAGCCATGAGGATCACCTTTGATTTGATTGGGTCTATCATAATGAGCATCTTGAGGAGAGTGACAAAGGCATATTCATGATTGTATCCATGGGACCTAGGATGGAGTTACTGCTCTGGTACTACACATGGATGTTGCTCAATAAAGATTTGGAGGATAGGAAATTGAATAATGCCAGGCTTATGTATGTGCCAGGAAAGTAAAATATAATGGTCATGAATCATGGATGCATTCATTAATGACCCAGGTAAAAATTCAAAGTGGCCACATGAGTACAGGGCTAGTGATGACCTAAGATGAGTTTCTGCTTTGCTTTTGACCACCTTATCATTGACAGGACCTACATTTCAACTGGTAGCAAATGTAGCATCTTTATTTATATTGGGATCTATAAGTTCTTTGAAGAAAGAAAAGACTTGAGCAGCCAAAAGCAGACTTGCAATAGTTTATGTCTTTGGGAGATCAAGGAGGCTGTCCAGAAGTCAATGTGAAGCCATGAAACTGTGTTGGGCAACCTTTTCCATAGTTTCTTTGCTGGCTCAATAGTTCCCTCTTCAGCTGTGTGTGTCCCCTTAATAAATCTGTCTTTTCCCCTAATAAATCTGCTCATTATGTTGTGTACACATAGTTCTTTTAATTTCTGACTGGCTCAGTTACTCCTCGGAACATTGTATAATTTCTATTGTGAATTGTTATTGCTTTGAGAGACAGGTTGGGACTCATTTGCATGTATAGCCTCTTTAAGGTAGTGCCACCATGAGATCACACCCCTAATTCATGACTAAGATTTTTTTAATGTTTATTTATTTATTTTGAGGGGGGCGGGGAGAGCATGTGTACATGCACACACTGGGGAGGGGCAGAAAAAGAGAGAGAGAATCCTAAGCAAGCTCCATGGTGTCAGCACAGAAACCTAAGCTGAAATCAAGAGCTGGACATTTAACCAACTGAACTACCCAGGTGCCGCACTAAGGTTTTTAAAAAATCAGTGTCATCAAGCTGAGATGTGCTTCACCCTGACCCATGGACTCTGCTCATTTTTACACAATAATTTACAAAACAATTGAAGGAGCAGGAGAATGGGAATTATGCAAATCCTGACCCCTTTCTCTGTGTCCAGAGATGGCATAGATGGATTGAACCAAAAATTCTTGTTTATAGTGATGGGCAAAAACAGAGATGAAAAGAGTAACATTGTGAGGAAATACTTTCTAAGGTTATTCTAGGCATGGATTACTGCATACCAATTAATACTGAAGAAGTTATAGCTCACGAATGTCTACATTTTGATCAGCTTGAAATGACCAGGTTAAACCAAACAGTTCAGTTTCACTGAACTGAGCCCCTACTATAAACCTAGAATATTTACTAGGCACTAGATATGCACAACTGGATGCCACAGGCTCAGTCTTCGAAGAACCCTTCAGAAGTTTTGTTCACAGGAATGAGGAATGCTGCGTTTTACTCTTCACAAGGTTCTGAAAGAATGTAGATTTCACACCAAATGTATAGCACAGGTGCTATACTTCTTCCTATTACTATTCCTCATTATTAATCTGTATCGTTTTCACATTGGTGTTCTCACAGTCCCCATTGGTATCTGCAAAATTGTTTACGTGGTCAATCTCAAATGTATTGATTTACCTGAAGGCCATTCCTTTTCAGGGGCATACATATGTAAATAGTTTTCAAGCAGGTTTAGAGAAAAGAGAAAAATATGTATAAACTCTAATTATTACAGTGCCAGATTCAGCAAGAATTTTCTTTTACATTTTTACCTGTTGCTGTGAATCTCTATCTTCTCTTTTCCCCTACCTTGAATTTTCCTCTCTCTTGGGTTCAGCTCAAATCTCAACTTTCTTAAATGACCCACACCCTTCTCCAGGTCCTCAAATACTGGTTTATCTGACTCTATTTTGGCACTTAACATGTATTTTATTGTTATTATCTCTCATCTCTGTTCTTCAGTTAGCCCTATAGCAACTCAAAATGTAGCCACATTGCCTGTTCTTTTGTGTTCTTTGAGCATCTAGACTAGAACCTCACATATAATGAGCAGCTAATAGCTCCTATTTGTTAATTGATTTTGCTTTTTCCTACGTGAGGTGTTCGTTGCCCATATTAATTAATGCCCAAGGCAAAACATGTGAGAGCTACATGTGCTGGTCTAAGAAAAATAAAAATCAAAGCAAACCCTTGAAATCTGAGAGCCTAAAACCTCATCTTGATAAGGGAAAGAACAGTTTTTATGAGCTCAGGCATCGTTTAGGATTTTGGCTTCTCCTTCGTGAATTGGCACTGTACCACACCACAGTAAAGTTTGTTTTCTCCTTAGGACCCTGTGCGGGGGCACAATGCCACTCTCCAATTGCCTACTTTTGTCATTTTTCATGTTTGGCAATTGAAACTGATGCAAAATAAAATGTTATCTGAGAAAGAGTTAAAAACAAAATGACCACTGGAAAAACATTCTTCTTTGAATAGAGAACATCTCTGTACTGCTTGTTTGCTTTTAACATCCAGATTGGCAAATTACTGGTTTATCAGTGCTTGGCTGTTCACTAGCAGCATCTTATTGGAACAATTAAAATGGTACAGAAAAGTCGTGGCAGTGGAGCTGAAGCTGGGAGTTTCCTGGGAACTATTTAAGATACTTGGCAGTTTATGCCAAACAGGCCTAGGCCATATGTAGGCAAATAATCATGCATTAAATAAAATTTCAAATCTCTAAGTAATCTCTCTTGGACATCTTTTTTCTTTTGTTTCCCAAAACACAAAATGAAAGAGCCAGTGCCACTGAGCATAAATCATCTAAAGTTGCTCAGGGGTGACATAATGCGGGTCAAGGTCCTGGAAAGATGAAGTCTAAGAGAGCAGGACTCTCAAGCTTGCCCAACTTCCTCCATGCTGCTAGCCCATGGAAACTACTTCCTCTGGTTCTGATATGTACCCTAAGTGTATAGCTCCCAAGACCTAAACCTGTATCTATATTTGACAGCTTACAGAAAACCTTCTTCTTTAGGGTGGTGGAGAAAGAAAGCACTAGGTAAATCTGATCAACCCTTTAAGCACAAGACCCTCTGTCTAAACCTTTACAATGAGAGTCCTTTTAGAGTTGTAAATCAGTAAAGTAGAATTCTAGTACTGCTCCTTTTGCAAGGGAAAAATGCTCTCATGGAACCAGAGGCTTTGGAATTTATTTGTGGCCACAGAGATAATCCTTTTCATAGAAAGAACGAACTAGCAAATAATTCCCAGCCTTGAGCATGCTTATCTCTTGCTGAATCCCCCCCTTTTTTCCCAAGTTAAATAGTGTTTTTTGAGAAATGCATTTGTTTTCCCAGTGATTCTCTCCTTGTGTCTTTTTTTTTTTTTTTTTTTTTTTTTTTGGAGTTTTGAAGTTCAAGGTGCTTGTCGGAAGGAGGCTTGGGTTATTTCCAAACTCATCCAAGGTATGGGGCAAAGATATCAGCCCAGGTTAAACTGCATTTTCTTGCCCACAAATTCACATTTGCATCTGTATCTTAGCCAGTCTTCGTTTCTTGGAAAGCATTTTTCACACATGCTGAGCCTTGGTGGGAAAATATAAACTCCTGGCTTTGAAGGGTGCCATGTATGCAAATGTAAAAATGTGGTAGGATAAAATAGATCTCCCAACTGGGCCAAGGTTGGCTTTATAATTTCTCATTTCAGTTGGCATCCATGGCTTTCACTATTCTGAAAATCAAGTACAGAGCTGGGTGGGGTTTACGTAGCTAATCTTACCAATGTAGATATACAGTCTGAATCATCCAGACCTCTAACTTCCATTTTAATTCAAAGGGGCTTTGAGACTCAGTGTTCCTTTCATTTTGTCTGTCAGGGTGCAGCTTGACAGTTTCCAATGGGCTACTCTTTCCTTGCTACAGGGGGATAAAAGTTCTTTCAAGACTAAAAGAGTAGGAATCTAGAAGTTAGGTGCAAAGCTGTGGAAATGATTTGGGGAACATTCTTTTCTTATCCAATTTAACCGAACTACTGAAAGTGTGGAAAAATGAAAATAACTCTTATTAAATGGTATAATCTAGTCAGGTATTTTCAAAAGACAAAAATGACACTGGGAAACTTTGCATTCTAGACAGTTCTGTCAGGAAGTTCTAACAAAGGACTGAAACTCATGGGCATAGCCATGGAAAATCACAATGAAATAATGAAGTGTCACCAAAGTTCACTTAAGTAACACAAAGTGAACCAACGAAACTGGTGAGCCAGTTTTGAGATGAGAAAATATTTTCATTCCACTGGAATAATTTTTCCAGCCATTTACTGTGACCCTCTAAAATGTCTATGGATTTCAGGCTTTCTATATTGCATTTGAATTCTCAAAATTGGGCAGTAAGTGTTGATCTAGGTACTGGAGCTCAGAGAATTGTAGAACCTGTTCATTTTACCAGCACTGTGTGGGCAAAGCAGATGTGTTTTCATGGAATCTATATTCTGGAGTTAATGACATAACTAAGGGAACGTTGTGCCTGGCCTATGGTATATGCTCAATGCTGCAATTATTAGTATGTTTTAGAAAAAACACTTTGTCATCCAGGAGCACATGGTCAAGTAAAGAAAGCAGAAAAGAGACATGAAACTATTATGAATGACACAAGGCAGCATGTGATAAGGTATCTGTATGTACAGTATAGTCAGCCAGACTGAGCCTTAGTGGTCCAGGGAAGGGAGACAGCGGGATGGACTTTGGCGGTGGAAGAGGTCTCATGGAGCAGAAAGGACCTGAGCTAGGACTGAGGTTAGGGAGGGGCAGGCGAACAGAAGGAAAATGAGAGAACGAGAATAAGCAACTGACATGGCAATGTTGAGGAGCAATGAGGCCAAAAGTTTGTAAGGTAGTGGGCTAGATTTTCTCTGCATGCACCAGATCCCTGAAAGGAATATTTTCCTCCCTTGGTTAGTCATATTGCCCCCCCCCCCTTTTTTTTTTCTTTGAGTAGGAAAATGGGCTTAGTTTATCACTGTAGAGGAGGCTGAGGTACCAACTTGCCTGTTTTTTAAATGGAGTGGCTTTCCTGGCCACACAAACTACAAAGTAGATTCAGAAGGAGATTCTTTGGTGTAGATTTCCCAGAATATCTGACCATTGTCTGGGTCATGGAATTGACATTCCAAGTGCAAGTTAGATCATTTCCATTCATGGACATAAGTTAAATGCTACTCCTTTAGGTAATTTCTTTGAAAAATGCTGGTTCTTGAGAACACATTCTTTCTTTCATAGGGCAAATGTTATGCACCCACAGCATAGGGCAGGATACCATAAAAGATATTTGCTCAGAGTTTAATTATCGTACACAAGACTCCAGCAGAGTGATTTCAAAGCCTTTTTGAATGACTGAATATTCACTTTTCTGTGCCCACAGCTGTCTATTCTTATGCTTTATGGAGGCCTTCCATTTTTCTATTTGTCGAAGATATAAAACCACATCTCAAAACCCATGTAAAAATACTATAAAAAGCATACATGATTAATAGAACATTTTCTACATTAACTGTCTTAACCAATTCTATTAAAAGAAATTTTAAAGAATATCTCCCCCCTTTTTTCTCCTTCCAAGTTTTGGGGGGTGTTCCAAATATGGAAGCCTTCTGTCAGAATTCCCTCAGATTGACAGGGTGGCTTTATGATCATGATATAAAAAGACAGAGGTTTCTCCTTTTTCCTCCCAAATTGTTGTTTTAAGTATTTTACAACTAAAAATATGCTTAAGAGCTTGGTACCCTTATGATTATAGAAGTAACATACTTTATCTAAGACCGTATCCACTAAAAAAAAACTTCAGGAAATAATCAGGGTGACTTTGTTGCTACACTAACTCACTGCTTGGGGTTCTCCTCTTTCAGTGGCTGCACCATGTCTAGGGATCACCTCCTCTCTCGTGTAATGTTTTCCTCCACTGTCCCAACTGCTGACCCTTTTGTAGACTTCATTTCACTTATGATAAATTGAAATGACAACTTAACCAAGGCAGTGATGGTCAAGTTTCAAGACACAATATAACATGTTGAGGAGAAACAATCACCAGAGTGCAAGCACTTGTAAGAAGCCCAAGATAAAAGAATCTTGTTTTTTTGGCAAGCCCCATAGATGTTCTGCAATGACGAATGATAGGACTGTTATCTTGACACCATACTCTCCCATGTTGAAACTGTTTATGAGAAACAAACATCATATGAAAAACAGATTGCCAGACACTAAGTAAATCACTATAAAGAGTAGTGAGTCAAGTATTGCCAGTTTTACCCACATTGTCATTGTTATGATGTAACACATTCCTTGAGGCTGATATTGTATCCAAATTTGGGCACAGAAACGTCCTCTTGATCAGTTGGCTGAGATTCTGTACCCTATAATATGTCACACACAGTCACACACACACACACACACACACACACACACACACACACACACGGATTTGGACACACACCCAACCTGAATTAGGCACAAAGGATAGTCCAGAAAGGATGGAATATTAAAAAGGTGTGCAGAGATTATACAAACTGTAAATTTCAGCCCTTGCCCAGGCAATAAACCCAGTAATCCTCTAAGCTCTGCTAGCAATGATTAATAAACAGTTGGTGTGCTAAACATATGGAAAAATCATCCCATCTGGACCATTTAAAACTAGGACATAGACTTTATCTTTGTTTATTTCATCCTTAGCTAAAAGGCTTATTATGAATTGCAATAATCCAAGAAGCCAACCATGGAAGACAGACAAACTCTTTAGATAAAACCAAAAAAGCAAGTTCTGTAACCGAGGACCAGATGTATTTTTGGGTTTAGCCCTTGTACATATTTAGCCGAGCTTTTCAAGTGGTGAAGATTTGCATGTTTGTTTTGCAATACTAATGAATATGTTTTTGATTTACATTTTAGAAAATGGAAACTTTTATCTTCTTGGGGCTTTGTAACTTAATGACTTCCAGAGGGTGGTTTGTGTCCTCTTTTAACCCTTCACCACGAGAAACGTATCTCTTTCAGAAGCCCAGCGCTCTATCTTGCTAAATAAAACCCCTAAGATAATGTGGTTCTTCTGTCTTTTGTTGCCGGAATGGCAAGGGTTGAAGAGCTTTTGACTTTCAATCTAGTGAAAACATATGTAAATGGCAAATTATTTTTAAACTAGCTTTAATGTGAATCTTGGGGGTATAAAAAATGACTCCACAGATGATATTTATATTAGATGAATAAGGACAACTCTTTTGGAAAAACATTGAGAAGTAAGATTTTGAGTATTGGTTCAATTTCTTTGGAGATAAAGATTGTTTTAGGAGGATGAGGAAAATGTCTTCCTGAATTTTTTACTGTTGGAAGATATCCTTAGGAGTTCTTTCTTCCTTAAAGTTTCTTTGAAGATGTTACGTGGAAAAATAAGTAAACACATTTCTCCCCCAAGACTTCCTTTGCTTATAATTTGGATTGGACAAGGACCTTATCAGAAATGGAACAATTTGTCCTTGAGGGATAACAAGAGTATTTTAGAATAAGAGATAACTAGAGCTTTGAACTCTCATTATTTGACAAATTGGTCCGAGCAGATAGCTTTTCTTTCAAATTCTTCAGTAGTTTTTTAAAAATAGAATGCGATAGAATAATAAATATGCCCTTAAAAGCTTGTGTTGGGGCCATTAAATATTTTAAATGTTTAACTTTCTGGGACAAACAAGTAAAGGTGTAACATCACACTGAGCGTGAAATGGGGGATGTTGAACATTATTTTTACAGTGATTAACTGCATTGAGGTTCAATGAAAATGTGCCAGTGAGGACCAAGTAGTTGTTTGATAAGGAACTGATGGTGTTTTTATTATGTAATATTGGAAAGGCTTATGATCAAGAGTCCCTAAGCCTGAGTCTTCACATGGGAAATCATTTCACCCCTAGAGAATATTTTTCCCACCCAGACTCTGTTAATAACTAGTTTTAACTTTCCAGAACAGTTTCATAGTGTTGTATTAAAATTGGATACATATTTGCTATGAGTTCTCGGTTAGCAGGCATTTTCTAACCCAATTTCCTTAAACCAAAAAAGGTTGAAATGTGGTGTGAGAATTCCTTATTTTCCCTTAAAAATTCCTCCAAAATTTTCAGTTCCAGTTTATTTTAGGTCCTAGATAAAAACTACCTAAATTAAAAAAATTGTTTTATTTATTTTGAGAGAGAGAAAAGCAGGAGAGAGGGAGAGAGAGAATCCCAAGTGAGCACTATGCTACGAGCAGGGATTCATCTCACTTAGGGCTTGATCTCAGGATCCGTGAGATTATGACCTGAGCCGAAATCAAGAGTTGGATGCTTAACCGACTGAGCCACCCAGGTGCCTGCTACCTAAACTTATTTTAAAAATAGATACTTTTTCTTATTGCTCAGAATCCAAGTCTAGAAGAACACTTCCTTTATTGTGATATTAACTTATTAGATCTTAGTTTTAAATTGTTTATTAATAATTTAGTTTTATTTTTAATTTTTTCATGTTTATTTATTTTTGAGAGAAAGAAAGACTGTGAGTGGGGGGAGGGGCAGAGAGAGAGGGAAATAGAATCCAAAGCAGGCTCCAGGCTCTGAGCTGTCAGCACAGAGCTCAACACGGGGCTTGAACCCACAAACCGTGAAATCATGACCTGAGCCGAAGTCTGATCCTCAACTGACTGGCCGCCCAGGCCCCCCAATAACTTAGTTCTTAATTTATCCTTCCTCTTCATTTATGATAAAGAGGAAGGGAATGGGTAACTAATTAATTGTGTGAGTGCTATATGCCAGAAAGTTTGTCCCTATTATTTTATCTTCACAAAAGGCCTATAGGTAGATCTTATTACAGGGAGAGAACATCAAAGCTTAGAGAAGCTAACTAATCTGTGTAAGGTCATAGAATCCAGTTGATATTGAGCTAGAATTCAAACTGAATTCTTTGCTTTGCCTAACGTCATGCAATTTTAACCCGCCACGTATCTGAGTCACTAATCGCAAATCTTTTTTCTGTTGTTAGTGGTGTTCCTTAAAATTAATATGACCAGCATATCAGTCACCTTGAGTAATGTAAATCTGGGCATAGAAAACCAGCTACTGTGGGATTGCCAGATGAACACTTCAAGAGCGGCTGGTGACAGTTGGGGAAAAATAGAAGGAGACATTGCATAGCTTGGAATAGAACAGTGGGAGCTTTGGCCAATTGTTCTTAGCTGTTGCACAGGGTCCTTCAAGACTCTGATGGGAGTTATAGACCCTCTCCCCAGAAAATTGCATACACACACACACACACACACACACACACACACCATTTGCTAAAAATTTTAGGAATTTTCAGACTCACTAAAGCTGCTCAGATTGATAGATCCTATGCTGAGTCCTTGGCAGTAGTCCTGGCTATCCTAGAGAATTGTTCATGGACCAGCAGCATCAGCAATTTCTGATAGCTTTTACTAAGACAAGAATCTCAGGCCCACCTCAGACCTACCAAATTAGAATCTGCATTTTACAAAATCTCCAGGTGATTCCCAAGTACATTGAAGTTTGAGAAACATTGGTCTAGGTAAGCAACAGTCAGGTAAGAATGAGGGTAGCATCTTTCTTAATGAGGGGTGTTGAAGAGGTTAGAGGGTAAAGGTCGGGAATATTGTGGTTGAGCAGGAAGACTGAGGACAGTACAAGGTCTCAGATTCATCAGGAAGTGGGGAGATGGCTGGAGGCCGGCCATTCGATTGTTAACTGTGGACATTTGTCATCTTTGGTCATGATGAAGGGGATAAGTGGCATAGGTTGTCTGATTAATCTCAACAACCTATACTTCCTGGGTTTCAAATGACTGAAGCAGTTTTCACACAACTGTCATGCAAAAGTCTTAGTTGAAACAAACGACAGTAGATGGGAAGTGATGAAATTGTAGATTTGACTGTTACGTAGTCACTTAAGCTATTCAATATTGCGTTTGTTTTTTCCCTCTTGAATCAGTAAGGTTAATGGATGGGTTTCACATCATGTGGTAAAGTGGTTTGGACTATCATCTCTTAATTAGGCATTTTAGATTGATGTCCACACACTCATCACAGCTTCTGATTCATGCCCATTAGCCCCGGTAGGCAGTTGCAGGAAGTAGCTGAGCAAGATGTCTTGTATATTGCAGCCATTTAGAGTGTTTTCTAACAGGATTGGAACATCAATATGTTTATAGGGACTGACCCTGGCAAGGTTCTCCCTGGGACTGGGATCATCAGGATTCTTAATGAGAACTCATGTCACCCCACCCAAAATTAGAATTTGAGTCATATAGATGGTGGCCATACAGTTTTTCTTTCTCACTTTTTAAGCAGCTTTTAAAGTATGTGCAGCCCTTAGCAAGTATTAATTAACTGTTTTAACCTGAAGACCCCTTTGTGATATGATATCCTACAGCACATGAATGGTTCCAATGTTCTCTTATGGGCACTTGTTGGGTAAGAAAAGGACTTGAGACCCATGAGATAGTATGACTAAGCAAGGTAAAATATCTCTGGTTAAATATTTCCAGGGACAATGGATTTCTGGAGAAGACACGCCAGTGTTTTCAGTAGCAAAGCAATTTAGTCATTTAACATATATCCATTGAGAACTGGCTCTTCTGCAGGTCTTGTGCGGTGAAGGACATGCAGTTGCGACAAAGACATGTTCCCTACCCTTCAAGAATTCCAGTCAGGTGGAATGAGCATTATGATAGGGGAGGCCAGAGTGCCCTAGAAGAAGGATATCCTCAACCAAATTTGTTGGGACAGCAAAGGCTTCCCAGGAAGAAGTAAAGGAAGAAGGAAGTAATTTCGAAGCTCATATTTGAATGGGTAATGAGGTAGAAGTGTGCCCAGGTAGAGGGAATGGGATGTACAAGGGCTCGGAGGTGAGAGGAAGGATGACACTATCAGACCATAATGGTGTCTTGCCTGGGGATCTGGAATATAACTTTGGAGCTTGAAGAGGTCTTTCAGGTCATCTAGGCTAAGCCACCCAAGATGCCTTAACACTCTTTGTTTCTTGAGCAACTCCTGTGATGGAAAGCTTCCCAAGAATGTCTATTGTTCTTTTAGCACCTCTAATGAAGTCCTTCCACAGGAGGAAGAGAAATCCACCTTCTGCTTCCCATCGCTGGTCCTCGTTCTGTGCTTTTTGACAATTTGTAGCTTCTCCAGTGGTTAACAGTCACTGGCCAGTGCCCCTCACCCCTCCATCTCTTTGGCAACAAAATGCTGAAGGAGACAAGGCAGAGTCAAGTTGGACAAGTCATACCGGCAGCAAATACTTGTACTTCATGCATTAAAAACTTACAATATCCCTAAACTGCAGTTTTATATAAGCTCTCAGTCAATCACATTTCATGGGGGAGGTGAGGAGGCCAAATATTTGGCTTAAGGAGCTCACATTATTAAGATTATATTAAGGATTCAATTTTGTGCAAGCCTTCCTGTAAATTTCCCCTTCTCATCCACCCAGTCTCATACCATGCCACTGTTGAGTTGGCTTGAATTGTCAGCACACCTGTACTTTTTAATGGTTATGGCTAACCCTCAGTGCCAGCTGGAGAGAAAGGTCACATTTCATGGTGGTGTAATTGGAGAAGTGTTTCTTAAGAATAGAGGTAGCAAAGCCTTGCTGGAAAGTTTGAGAACATAGACGTATTCAGAAGCCACTACCTTTGGTAGTGAATCATTTCTTAAATAACCGATTGGACCTTGATTTTTTATTGTGGCTGCTCCCTTATACAGCTAGAGGATTAAGTTAGCAGGCAGAATCAGATATGTATAGAACCCCAAGTAGAAAGTGAGTTGGAAGAGAGGAAAGAGTTGCAGGTAATTGGGTCCAGTGTGTAATATGGGATCCATAACACACTTTCACACCTTCACATATGAAAGGATGATTTTCCTCAGCAAGTGGCCCTGAATCATCTCTATTAGTTAAAGCCGTGTTTGCCGTTCTAATAATAAAAAAGTAACTCTTACTTCTGTAGCCAGCCTGTTCCTTAGTGTAGTCTGTTGATGGGATGCAGACACTGGTAAGCATTGTTATAGTGCCTTTTAGACTTAAAAAAAAAGAGTCTCTCTCTATATACAATGCTTAAGTTATACAAATGAACTTGGTTTGAAAAGAGATGAAGTGACATCTCAAAGATGAAAAATGCATAGCATCTGAGTTTAGAAAATGTTAGCTTCATTTGCGGCAACACAGTGAAAATATCCAAGATCTAATCTTAAAATAAAACTTGGCTCTAAGAGACATGTGTAATAAATTAGCAGATTAAAGTTGTTTACACCTTTGGCGTTTTTAATCTCATATTTCTGCTTTAAATAGCTTTCTTGGCAATTACATTCTAGTTTTTTTTCACCATGTAATTCTAAAAGTTGCCTATTGGACACATTTTCAATATTTATCTTTACCATTTCTTTCTCACTCTCTGACTTGGAGATGATTATTGGTTAATGATAGTTGATAAAAAACTCTATGTTTGATTTACTTTTTAAAAAATGTTTATTCAGTTTTTTTTTTTTTGAGAGACAGAGAGCTTGAGGGAGGGTAGGGCAGAGAGAGAGAGGGGAGACACAGAATCTGTAGCAGCCTCCAGGCTGTCAGTGCAGAGCCTGACGCGGGGCCTGAACTCACAAACCATGAGATCATGACCTGAGCCAAAGTCAGCCACTTAACCGACTGAGCCACCCAGGCTCCCCTGATTTACTTTTTATATGAATATAGTAGGTGCTACCTTGATACTCTGAAGTAATAGATATTTAAATTAATTCAGCACATTTATTTTTTTAACTGATTAATCTATTTTTAATTCAACACATTTAAAGAAGTATTTATTTGGGTCTCTAGTGAGCTAGATATGGTGCTACATCATATGGAAGGTATCAAACTGAGGGACACATTCTCCAGGCCCTCAGGGGCCTTACAATCTTGTAGACAATTTAGGACAAATACTCAGATGAGTAAAGTATGATGGAAGGACCATGAATGAAATTCAGAGAGAGCACTGTGAATTCAAAGGAGGGAAATGTAACATTATTACATGCTAAAAATTTAAGAGATTTTCTTAATATTCAGGTATCTCCATCAGATACTTTCTTAAGGAGACTTTTTTGACCTCTCCTAAAATGGGTATGCTTTCCTTGTTCTTAAAGATCTCTAGATGTTTCCTTAAAAAAAAACATATTTATTGAGGTATATTTCACATACTATAGTATCCACACATGTGGATACACCCATCTGTATGTTTCCTTGTATGTGTGTATTTGTGTGTGTGAGGTGTATGTACAAGTGTGCATGCACGTGTGTGCACTGGACTAATCTAAATCTGGGCTTCCTGGAACACGCTACTCTCCCTGCAGCCTCCCCTACTGGCAGCTCTGCTCCTCCCTCACCCCTTGCACACTGGGTGCATTTGGGGGTCTTCCTAGTTCACCATTTCCATTTCCAGGCCATTCATTCTCCCTCCCTCTTGCCTAAAACCCTACAGCTTTGACTCTCTTGTCATTAGACAACCCCAGCCACCGCCCTCTTTGTTGCAGTCTTCTGTAGACCCCTCAGATCACTCCTGTCCACCTGTTGAAGACTTTCACCCTGGCTCACTGTCATGTTCTACTTTCTTCATCCTCCCTTGTATTATTTAAAAAAATGTTTATTTATTTTTGAGAGGGAGAGATAGAGCAGGGGAGGGACAGAGAGAGAGGAGGACAGATGATCTGAAGCGGGCTCTGTGCTGACAGGCAACAGCCTGGTGTGGGGCTCAAACTCACAACTGCAAGATCACAACCTGGGACAAAGTCAGATGCTTAACTGACTGAGCCACCAGCCATCCCATCCTCCCTTGTTTTATTTATTTATTTATTTATTTATTTATTTATTATTTATTTAAAATAAAAAAAATGTTTCTTTTTCAGAGAGAAAGAGACAGAGCATGAACGAGGGAGGGGCAGAGAGAGGAGACACAGAATTAGAAGTAGGCTCCAGGCTCTGAGCTGTCAGCACAGAGCCCAGTGTGGGACTTGAATTCATGAATGGTGAGATCATGACCTGAGCCAGTCAGGTACTTAACTGACTGAGCTACCCAGGCACCTCTCCATCCTCTCTTGTTTCAATATCTAAACGGTACTTCCAATATCCTGGTTCCTCTATTCCTTGAACTCCTTCCCTCCAGTGATTTCATTCTACACTGATTTTCCTAACCCACTACCCCAACCCCTCCTTCCCAGGGTTATACTAGACATCATGCGACCCACCCATAATATCAATTTCAATGACCTCACCATCTGACCCCCTTTCTTCATCTATTGAACTTGGTTCCTCTAACAGCCTGGTTCTCAACCAAAACAGTACAGAGAGCCTTTGGTTCTCAACCAAAACAGTACAGTCATTACAACCATTACCCTGCTGTCCCTCTCAATTCTCTTGCCCCTCTTCCTTATACTGATGTGGCAAAACCCCAAACTTGCTTAAATAGAACTCTGCCAATTCTATGCCTGTACCCATGCATTGATGTGGCTGGAAAATACACACATGAACATAGTGGCCACGAACCTTATGTGAATATCTAATGCTTCCCAGAAATCATACCACATTTCTTCATTTATTCATCCTGCTGTTCTGACAACTATTTTATACTGTTTCTTTTCTTTTAAAACCTCTAATACCTCTATGTCACCGGAGATGGCTTTGTCACTGAAAACACAGAAGCAAAAGGTAACTTCCCACAGACACGACCACATTCACTTGCCTCCCAGCACCTGTTGTGATCCATTCTCCCTTTACTAACATTCTCCTGTTACTACAGAGAGGAAATGTCCATGCTCCTATCTAAGGACAGCCACTCCATGTGTGTGCTGAATTCTATTTCCTCCAACTACTCAAGGATATTGCCTCTGCAATTCTCTTTCTCATATCAATAATTTCTCTGCTCTCCTAGGTTACCATCCCCAGCATATAAGTATACAGTTATTTCTCTGAAAAAAGTCTTCATCATGTCAAATAAACTGTTTTCCTCAATGTTGCCACATTGCTAAATCCATCGGTCAACTTTCAGTGGCTACGCTTGACCCATCAGAAATGTTGGACACAATGATCACTTCCTTCTCCTTGAAACTGTTTTTTTCACTTGGCTTCCAGGATACTCATATTCCAGGTCTTTTGATGTCATCACGTTTGATGTCCTCCTGTTTCCTTTGCAGATTCCTCTGCATGTCTCCAACATCTAGCGGGCTTAGCTCGTGCCTCTCTTAACTTCCCTGCACCCACACTCTTGGTGCTCTCATTTAATTTTATGACTCTACGTATTGCCAATATACTGACAGCACTTAAATTTATATTTGCAACTCCAACCTGTCTATGAGCTCCAGATTTGTATGTCCAAAAGACTCCTGGGCATCTCTCCTTGGATGTCTAATAGACACCTCAAGTGGAACATCCCTACAAGTGCACTTCTGATCCTTCCTCCCCAAAGTGCTCCACCTTCAGGGTCTTCGATCTTGACCAATGACAGTTCCATCCCCCCAGTTGCTCAGGCCAAAATGCTTGGAGTCATCTTTAACTCTCATGCCCCACATCCATTCTGTCAGCAAATATCATTGACTCTTCCTTCAAAATATATTGAGACTCTTGATACTTTTTCCGCCTTCCCCTCTGAAGGTGATGGTCCAGGCCATGATCATCTTTTATAGACATTGTTGCAATAAACTTCTAAGTGAACTCTCCACTTCCACTTTTGCCTCCCTTTAGTCTCTGCTTAAAAATACCATTTAGGCGCACCTGGATGGCTCAGTCGGTTAAGCATCCAGCTCTTGATTTCGGCTCCGGTCATGATCTCATGGTTCATGGGTTCAAGCCTTGCATTGGTCTCTGCACTGACAGTGTGGAGCTTGCTTGGGATTCTCTCTTTCCCTCTCTCTCTCTGTCCCTCCCCTGCGCCTGCTCTCTCTCTCTCTCAAAAATAAATAAACTTAAAAAAAAAGAGAAAACACCACTCATATTCCTTTAAATTTTAAAATGATGTTATTCTTGTTCAAAAAAAATTCCAGTGGCTCTGCATCTGATGCAAAAGAAAGGCCAAGGTCCTTATAGTGACCCACAAGACCTTACCCAAACTGTCCACTCCTGTTCACATTGAGCTCTCTGCATGCTACTTTTCTGTCCCTACTCTCTCCTGGTCAGCCACAGCCCAGCACTCTGGATATCCTCCTGGCTCAAGACCTTTATTCCTGTATTCCATCTACCTAGAAATATTTCTTTCCTTCGCTTGCTTCCTCACTTCTTTCAAATCTTTGCTCAAACATCACCTTCTAAATGAAGTCTTCCTTGACCTCTAAGGTGAAGCCTATGTGGTCACATGAAAGTCTGACTATCTTGTAGGTGCCCTCTCCAGAGACGTGATTGTCAAAGCCTACCTCCCCTGTTAAACTTCTCCTTCCCCATCATTTCTCAGGGGACTATTCAAAGGAAACCAGATAGAACTGAAAGACTGACTTCCTGAGTTGAGGGAAAGAAGATGTGGGGTCCGACAGGAGGACAGAAGGGGATGAAGTGACTCAGGCAGGCATAGGGAGAGGGGAGGAGAGCAGGTCCAAAAGGAGGGGGTTTGCTTCTCTGGAGACTGGCTGACGTATGTGAGTGGGCTCCTGTTTAAAAGATCAACCCAAGCCTTCCTTTCAACTCAGAGCATACCCCTACATCTCTGGGCATGCAAGATTTGTCACGCTTTCATGAGCTTTTCCTTACAGTTGTAAAAGAAAGCATCTTCAGGGATGGTGGAGGGAAGGGACGGTGGTGTAATTCATTTTTGCAACACGCTCTGAAATTCTTGCGTGAAAGGTGCTAAGCATGCAAACTGTTAGATTTTATTTTTAAATTGTGCAAGCTATATATTTTCTCCATTAAATGTTCACTTGCCAGTTTTTGCCTTTCTGCCTGAAAATAATTAAACCAAATCTTATATCATCCAATTACTAAGATAAATTTGAAATGTAAAAGTAATGATTTCTTGTTTATGTGAAATACCTCCAATCATTTAGAGGATAATATCACTCATAACGCTTTCCATATCTTCATTCCCAATATAAGTACCATTCAGTTATAGACCATTATTTCTGAATCAATAACAGAACAGAGTTGTAGAGTGTTGACAGTGTCCTCTCTCCCCCAACCTGTCCTTCTCAGTTGCTTGACCTCTTCTAAATTTTTTGAATGTTTGTTTATTTTTGAGACAGATGTGGTGGGGAGAAGGGAGTGAGGAAGACACAGAATCCAAAGCAGGCTCCAGGTTCTGAGTTGTCAGCATAGAGCTCACAAACCAAAGCTCAAGCTCACAAACCAAGACATCATGACCTGAGCTGAAGTTGGACACTTATCCAACTGAGCCACCCAGGTCCCCCTGCTTGACCTTTTCTAAAGTCAGAATGTCTCTGCCTCTACCTTCTTTATATCATCTTAATATATTTTAATTAAAAAGAATAATCTTCCATTGGTGGGAAATATAGTTCCCCCTTCCAACACTTGTGGCCCCTTTTTCCTATTAAGAAGCCCCCATGGAATCAGTCCTGTGGTTTCTTGACAATTTTTTCTTGTTCAGCCATCCATTGGACTGTACCCAAAGCGTGGTCACCTTTGAAGACCAGGATGAAACTGGGACGTTTAGAAGCCTGGGCTTTGCTCTGGGACAGACCTGACTTCCAGTCTATTGCTGTTATTTGCTATGTGGAGGGTCTTGGGCAAGTTACTTAATTGCTTTGAACCTCAGTTTCCTCTGCTGTCAAATAGAGATACATGCTTTACAGAGTTGCTTAAGGATTCATGCAGTTCAGCTGAAGATCCCTGGGAAAACACCCGTGGTCAAACAAGTTGGATTTGTTATCCATTGCAATGGAGAAGAACATACATCGTATAGCAAGTATAGGATGTTTCATAAAGAAGGCATTAGAAAGAACCTGTTCTAGAATTTGGGCTTTGGGCTGGTGATGCAGGGAAGGGTTTGCTCTAGATTAGATACCGTCAGAAAGCAGAGGCAATTCTATGGTTGTGTGTCTCAATTAAGCTTATCTGCAGGGAGTGGAACCAGCCTGAGTATAAAGCTGTAATTGGTGACCACATAGCAGGCATTCATTTGGGGAGAGAGGAGGTGTTTGGTATTTTCACACGGCACAGTGGCTTTGCTTGTGTCTGTGTTTGGACAAACTTATCAGGTGGCTTTGCTTTGTGTCATTTCATCATGGTCTCAGAGCAACATTGTCTTAGGTTGGTATTTTGTGAGGTGGTGAGATATGGTCTCCTAATAGGAGGCTCACAAGGCCTGGCTGGGAGTGCCAGGCCAGCTTCTGAATGTTGGGGGCTGCGTTTTTTTTCCTCTCTGTAAAATATAAACCCTTGGCCTAGCATCTTAGCCCTTGAGGATTCAACACATCATGGCCCTTTCCATCGTAAAAATCTAGATTACACGCTCAGCCTTCCCAATTCCTGAATAAACATTTCCAATTCCTTCAGCTGAGCCTCAGGGTACTGGAGGGTAGTAAAGATAGCTGGTATTTCTTTAAACCTTATGCGAACATCATGCTAAACACTTTAAATAGATGATCATGTGTGATTTTTACCACAGGCTGATGAGAGAGGTATTATTATTTTTCATATTCCACAGATGAAGAGACTGGTGTTTAGGGAGATGAAGAGACTCCCCGCCAAGGTCGCACACACCTGAGAATACCAAGGGAAGGACGGATTCACTCCCAGTAGTCATTCTTCAGAACCCAGATCCTTAAGTGTTACGTGATGTCGCCTTCTGTTTCCTGACTCCTCGCGAGTGCTCTAATCCAGAGCTCCACCAGCACCACTTACCCGTCTTATCCCTCATCTGAATTACAATTAACATGTATTCCTTGTACTTATTTTACAACAAACCCTTTATAGTATCCATTAGCTGATAGCAGCAAAGCATGCAGCTTTAATTCAAGACAGCCGGATTGTGCCTTCAGCATTAATTGCAAGACAGATCTGGTCTGGTTTTAAATTGGAAATTTTTTAATCTTCTCTTTGGACCGGAGGAGAATGGTGATCCTAGATTGTGAATTCAAAACACATTATGGTCCCTCTGCTCCTTTTTTTAAAAAACGAGTTTACAATGTTCAAGCATAATAGTTTTTGGACTTCTCACAAAATGGCAACACGAGGCAATATGTACCAGGCTTAAATTGGCATTTGCTCGGCCTTATTATAATGTTGTTGTATCAACATTCAGTTGATGAGGATTCAAGTCTCTGGCATTCACAGTTCCATGCATTATGTCTGCCTCTTAGAGTTCTTTGTGGATTTAGAGTCTCTGCTATAGAACGGAGGTGAAAGAAGAGAATGAAAATATTTATAGTTAGCATCCTCTCTGTGCAAGGGATTGTCCCAGGTGCATTTATGTTCTCTCACTTATTCTTCAGAGAAGCCTGGAGAAGGAGAGAAGCGTTTGTGTTGCAGGCCATATCATCTCAACCTTGGTTACTGCGTTATTAGCTTTCTAATGGTGCTTCTTCGCTTTCACTTTTGCCCTCTTCTGGTGGAGTCTAAAGCTTGAATTACCTTTTTTTTTTTTTAAATTTTTTAACGTTTATTTATTTTTGAGAGAGACAGAGTGCAAGCAGGGGAGGAGCAGAGAGAGAGGGAGACACAGAATCTGAAGCAGCCTGCAGGCTCTGAGCTGTCAGCACAGAGCCTGATGAGGGGCTCAAACTCACGAACAGTGAGATCATGACCTGAGCCGAAGTCGGATGCCCAACCGACTGAGCCACCCATGCTCCCCTGAATTATCTTTTAAAATTGCGATTCAAAGCTCGTCACTTCCCTACTCAAACACTCCCTATGGCTTTCCACTGCACTTGGAATAAAATCCAAGTTCCTTGCCATGGTCTACTAGCCTAGTCTGTAGGACTTCTCTCCTGCTCCTCTGACTTTATCTCAGCCATTCTTCCCCTTCCTCGCTGTTCTGCAGTCACACTCACATTCTTTCCTGTCTTTAACTCCTCAAGTGTGTTCTTACTGCAGGAACTTTGAGCTTGCTGTTTTCTCTGCCTGGAACCCTCTGCCCCCCATCCTTTCTTTGGCTGATCCTTCTTGCTCTTCACTTTTCAGTACAAATGCTTTTTTGTTGTTGTTGTAAGGGAAACCTGCCTCTGATTATAGAATTTACAGTAGTTTCCCATTTTCAACCAGCCATTCTCCGATTCACTGCTGTGTTTTTCTTCATAGCAATTCCCACTCTCTAAAATTATGTTGTTCATTCACCTGATCATTGTCTGTGTCTCTGCTGTCGGAAGAAGTTTCCATGACAGCAAGAACCTTGTCTGTCTTGTTTGTCACTGTATTGCTGGAGCGTAGTTCGGTGTTGATTGAATGATTGAACATGCATTTTTACAGATAAGGAAACTGAACAACCACAATAATAATCCTAATAATAGCAACTGCAGCCACTGTTTATTGAATGCCTTCAAAGCGCCAGACATTAGGCAAGGAACTTGAAAAATATTATTTCACCTCTTTAGTTAATCTTCAGAGGCACCCTCTGAGGTAGGTACATTTTTCTACACTTCACGGAGAAAAGTGTTGTAACGTGGTCAAGCTCATTCATTCCTAGAGAGAAACTTGCTTCTCTGATTTTACTGTTCTTTTCACTGTAGACAATGAGAGAACAAGGTTGTGTCAGGAGCACTTGTAACGTAGGAAATTTTCCTTTTCAATGGAAAGAGAGGCCAAACCCACTTTTGATATGATAGAAATGTTGTAGCACATAGAAATGGCAAGTGTCAGAAAGCGTTTTATACAAAGGGACCAAACGTGCTTCAAGCCAAGTGGGCAGAGGCCTGGGCGGAGGAGCAGGGCCTTGTGTGTGAAGCCTGGCCCAAGCAGGTTCTACGTTGGTGATGGATGAGGCGGTGCAAGGCTATGGTGAAGCAAGGCCCTGCCGAGCCGTGTGTGTGGGCATCTGAGAGTGATGGAAACCCGTCCACTGCTTTATCAAGGGCCAGCCACCATCTTTGGATGAGCAGAGAGCGTGGTCAGACTGGACTGACCTAGGGGGACTATTTCCAAAGTTCTTCATAAGCAGTTCCCAGACATTGCAGTTCTGTTTTTCCTCAGGAAAGTGGGACTATTTCAAGGTTCTCAGAAAAAGAAATGTTGACTGTTGACCTGTTGGGCCCCAGTGAGGCTTAGCGTACTTAGCCTGTTGGCTTCTGCCAGAACTTCAGGTCCCTTAAACCCCATCCTGAGCCCCAGAACCTGGTCCCATCCCACTCTTTGGACTCAGACTGATGGGGGCCCGAATCTGTCCAGAGTTCTGTGCTCATCCTGGTTGGCTTCAGGCTCACTCTCGTGGATGCTCTAAAGATACAAATCTTCTTGTTAGAGGCGGTTGGGCAGTTTGACCCCTGGCTTGCATAAGGACATGTTGCACCACATATGGGTTCAGGGAAAGGATAGAAAGGAGAAGGACAGGTAGGAACAGATTGTTTTCATAAAAATGTGTTGCCTTTCAGTGTGCCCATTAAAATTGCCAGTATGTTACTGACTTTTTAAATCACTGAGGATACTTGGAATTGTTCACCTCAAGAATTGTGTAGTGGCCTAAAATAGAGAAGTTAGTGTCTTGTTCTACATGGGCTGTGATAGAATCCCTGAATGGCTGGGTGGCTTACAAATAGCAGGCGTTTATTTCTTACAGCTCTGGAGGTGGAAAGTCAGAGATCAAGGCCCCGGCACGTTCAGTGTCTGGGGAAGGCCTGCTTCCTGGTTCACAGAGGGCTGTCCTCTCACTATATTCTCACATGGTGAAAGTAGGTCAGGGAGCACTGTCACATCTCTAATAAGGGCACTAATGCCATTGATGAGGGCTCCATCCTCATGACCTAATCACCCCCTACATCCAAATATTATCCCGTTGAGAATTAGGTTTTAACAAATGAATCTGGGGTGGAGGGACACAAACATCCAGTGTATAGAAATTATTTACCAAGAACATGAAGGAGCCAAAAGCATTGGTGAGAGAGCAGGAATCTTGACTCCTTTTCTGGTCATGTCCAGGAATGTGATGGTTTGTGCAACAACCAGCCGGGGAGATGATGTAGTGACATGTTACAGTATTAACATCATTGAAATAACCACATTATTTTAAACCCAGTCCAATTGTTTTAGGCACTTTGACATCATCTGTAACTTAAAAAAGTGAAATCTTTCAAAATGGCTACCACTTTTGGGGTAATAGGGACAACGTAGGCTTTGTGTCAATTATTATAATATTACTGTAACATCAGTATTTTTATTTCCATTTAAAGATGAGGACATTGAGACTCTGCCACAGTTATGTGATTTGTTAAGGGAAGACTTGGAATTAAATAGAAGTTGGTCCAAAGACGAAGCTTGTATTCTAGATCTTGTACTCTAAAGCTTTCCTCTTTGAACCATTTTCCATAATCCAGCCTTTTGATTTCTCTCAGTGCCTTAACATAATTGTACATTATGGATTGATTTTGGTTTTTCATGAGTTGTCTTATCTAAGTTGTCTTATCTAAAATTTCTTAATGTTAGCACTACTGACATTTTGCACCAGGCAAATATTTGTTGTGTGGGGATGGCCTTTGTATTGTAGGATGTTTAATAGCATCTCTGGATTCAACCTACCAGATGCAATCAACATCTCCCCCAACCCAACTGTGAAAATAAAAAGTGGTCTTAGACATTGCTGAAGGTCTTTGGAGGCAAATTTCCCCACTTGAGAACCAGTACTCTACAAAATTAAACTGAAAGCTTCTTGGAGGACGAAATCTCTAACCATATCTCAACCGCCCCCCCCCCCAAAAAAAAAAAACCAGAAACAGAAACAAAACAAACAAAAACAACAATCCTAAAGAGGCCTATGTCACTGAGGTCATTCAGTAAACACCAAAAATCCCATTCCAACTCAAAGTTTCCCAGCTCTGTTACTGCATCATTGTGGGATTAGGAGAAAATTACTTAACTTGATAATTCTCTGTCTCCTCATCTGTAAACCAGGGGTAATAACATTTCCAAACTCCCTGTTTTGAGAGTTAAATGAAACAATGTCTGAAAAGCACTTAGCATAGTACCTGGACACTGGAAGACACTAAAGTAATAAACATATTTTTATTTAAAAAGTTAATATTCTGTTTCTTGTTCATGCCTGACACAGAGTAAGTGCTTAAAATTCTTAATAAATGAATGACTGAAATGATTAGTTGTCATAGCTGCCTGCAAGAGTTATGAAACGCAAAGAGTCAAGGAGATCTATTGCCAACAGTGTTATTCATTCAGGAAAACCCAATATCACAGTGGTACTCTTGCTTTAAAATCACTTATGCCTTTGTTGGCTTCCATGATCAGTAATGAATTTTAAGTATGGTAGCAAATGCCTATTTTATTGGGGCTCACAGGAAGGGAACACGCACAGAAATCAACCAGATGACTCCATCTTCAAGACTGCTGGGGCCACTCACTGCAGATTTGATCACAGAAGTCCTCTTTACAAGTTGGGGGAATGTGCTGTTGGTTCTTAGAGAGTGAGCTGTTCTGGAACGAAACCAAAATGGCCAGGAGAAAGCTAAAAACTTCAGGCAACCCTCTTGTCACTTCGTTTTCTCCAAAAACAATTTTTTAAACATCATGCTTAACATAGGCTGATTAAGTTGACTCCAATGATGCTGTTGTGGTAGATACAACTTAAATTCTCTGTTGGGGACATTAGACCTATGGAAAATGTGCCTTGAGTCTTTTATGAATCAGAGATGGAGTTTCATATTCTGAAATGAAAAGAAGTACATCAGCTAGAGGCTCTGGGACAATATGAGGGTAGGACTAAAGTTGATGAAATGGGGAATCAGGTTTCCAGAAGATAATAGAGCTAAGGCTTTGGAATCATACAAACCTGACCTAAATCCAGGCTTTTACACTTACTAGCATTAAGACTTTGGTCAGTTTATTTAATCTGTGTGTGTATGTATGTGTGTGTGTGTGTGTGTGTGTGTGTGTGTGTGTGTGTAATGGTAATGATAACAATCCTTAATTCACAAAGCTGTTGAAAAGATTATGGTCATGTAGGTAAACTGCTCAGCATGGTACCCGATGCCAAGTTAGTACTCAAGAAATACTGGCTGTTATTTTTGGATATTCCATTGACATCAGACCAATACCTTCATTTTTCTGGGTCTGTTTATGCTGTTGATGTATGAGAGAATTAGACTTTATTTTTATTACTTTTTAAAAATAAGGTTATTTTTTTAAAAGTTTATTTATTTTTGAGAAAGAGAGTGCAAGCAGGGGAGGGGCAGAGAGAGGGAGAGAGAGAGAGAGAGAGAGAGAGAGAGAGAGAGACAAAGGATCTAAAGAGGGCTCTGTGCTGATAGCAGAGAGCCTAATGTGGGGCTCAAACTCCTGAACCATGTGATCATGACCTGAGTGGAAGTCAGACACTTAACTGACTGAGTCACTCAGGTGCCCTGAGAGTTAGACTTTATCAATCTTTTCCAAAGAGCCTTAGAGTCTTGTTGGGTGATAGTAAGAGAAATTAAGACATAGGATGCTTGTTGGGTTGGCACAGTGTGTATATGTATATGTGTGTGTGCATGCATGCATGTACGTATATGTGTGCATGCATGTGCGCATGCATGTGTGGTTATATGCACATGTGTGTGGATGAGGGGAAATGGTCTTTCTAACCTCTTGATTTAGCCAGAGGACCCCATACTTTGGGATTTTTCCACGTATTTGAATGAGGGGTTCTGCTGCTAATAAATACCTGCTAAAATCACAGGATTATATGACTTTTTTATATCTTAGTTTAAAAATTGTAATAAACATATATATGTATATGTATATTCATTTAGTGCAGATATATATAGCATGTATATTTGTTTTTATGTCTCGGCCTCAAAATTTTAATAATCATATATAAATACACATATATCCACTTAATGTGTACATACATAGCATATATATATATATATATATATATATATGTATAGTGTGTGTGTATATACACATATAGTATGTGTGTGTATATGTATCTCTGTGTTTGTATGTGTGTGTATGTGTGTGTGTGTGTATGCAGCTAACATTTACTGAATGCTCTCTATGTGCCTCAAACTGTACTAGGAACTTTCTGTGGAGTATCTTATTTTTTCTGCATAATACCTCAAGAAAATAGATACTGTTAGTATCCCCATTTTACAACTGGACCGAGGCTTAGCAAGATTAAGTCATTTGTTCAATGTCACACAGCTAATAGGGAAGTTCAGGCTAGATTTGACAGAATTCAGAGTCTGTATTTCTCTCTCCTCTTTTAACTAATTCTCTGTTCATCTGCTGTTACATTGCTGCTCTCATCTTAAAATTCGGAGTGGATTCAGTAATTTAAAAAGTAAATGAAATCTACTAAATCCTTATCCTTACCCATCTTGTCTATTTTGGCACAATATTTAAATCCAGAGCTGCTTGTACTGGTTCAGATTGGATGGAGCTGATTTCTGCATTAGCTACATTTGTGTGTTTATCCCAGTTTTCCAGTGTAATCCAGTCACTTAGCAAATAGTCATGGAATAGCTATCGTGGGCCAGGTACTGGGCTGGGTACTGAAAGCATGCTAGTATGAAAACCATGTGCTAGTTATAAAATAATGGCTTTCAGACATTTCAAACTTTTTTTTTTTTTTTAAGCAGTGGGATTTAAGGAAAAAAATAACAAATTCTGCCCTGGGATCCAGTATATAAGATCAATGAAAGTAGGGGTGCAGGGATAGTCGGAGCATAGGCAGGATGCTGGAGGACTGCTTTCAGGGTCCTGTAACTGTCCAGTTACAGTCCCCAGGCATCCGTGTGAAGCCCTGGGGCAATCTGGAACAGAGCCTGAAACCACAGACCTACAGCTAAGAGTGGGCTTACCATGCTCAGATACCGGCTGTCATCAGGCACTTCCTGGGTCTGCTCTGGTGACCAGGGATACACAGATGATGGTCATATGCAGTCCCTACCACTGATGGGTTTGCCTTTTTTTTTTTTTTTTTTTTTACAAATGAAAAATAATCATCTCAACACAATACCTGTGTCCCAATGCATGTTATTTTTCAACATCTTGATCTGAGGTCAGTTATGCTTCAAGATACTTATGGAATTGCCTTCAAAGCTCTTTTTAAAGAAACTCTGCTTTTTTATTTTATATTCACACTTTAAATTAAAAACATTTCCTTAGTGCTGGATATTTGCCACACCAGATCCATACTCACATCAGTGTTCTTTAATAAAAAAAAAAAAGATCGTATGGATATCTTTACTTCTTTATTTCTGGTGAATATGTCATCACGAGTAATGTCCCTCACACTAATTAACACTTGTATATGTACATGAGGTGTGTAAGTGACATACCACACCCCCATCTGAGTGCAGACTTGTCCAAGATTGCACTCACGTAACCCTCATAGCAGTCCTATGTGGTGAGTACTGATAATGTCTCTATTTTACAGACTTTTCTAATGCACCAAAAAGTTGTGTAACATGCTGAAAGTTACAAGCTGGTAACAGGGCCATCAGAGTATGACTGTAGAAAGGTTGATTCATAGACTCATGCCTATCTACCCTGCATTCTCTGCAATGGCCAAGAACTGTCCAAACCACAGCCACAGTTTTTGGTCCTTGGATGTGTCATAAGTCACCAGCTGGGGCAAAATTAATACGCAAATAATAGAACAGTTTATCAATATTATCAGGTTGATTCTTACAACGTATCTCCCAGAAATGAAATTATGGGATTCCTTACAACAATCCTGAAAGGCAAATACCAATGAAATAATTGAATGTAACTGAGATGCCAAAAAGTATTTCAAAAAGTGACTTTCTCTGGGAGGCCTTCCCTGTCCATGCTGCTGAAAATTTCCACCCCTACCGACCTATGGGCTTTCATATCTCACTTCCCAAATTTATGTTTTATGTTTTCTCCTTAGTACTTACTGCTCACTAACACGCTCTGCATTTTACTTCTCATATCTTGTTTGTGGTCTGTGACCCACAGTAGGCATCAGACTCTTCGAGGGCAGGAAGTGTGTCTGTTTTGATCTCCGCTATATCTCTGGCACCTAAAGGAGTGCCTGGCACACAGTAGTTTCTCAGTTAATATTTGCTGAAAGAATGAGTAAGTGAATCATGACAGTTCTATGTAGGACTCAGCCATAGCGTATTTCATTTAGTCTAAACTCTCTCCTGCTGGAGATGTATGATCAGAATATGGTGAGACACAGTGACATAAAATGGGACATCAAACAGATAATTCCAGGAGCCAAGTGCAAATTCCACTTCTGCCCCTGAGGCTGTGTGACCTTCAGGGGCCATTTAGTCCCTCAGGCTCAGTTTCCACAAAGGTAAGGTGAAGATGGTTGATACCTGATTGTTATGGGAATGAAGTTATTTAAAACACTTGCCAAAAGTATGTGCTTAATTAATATAAGCTGGATCTGAAGCAAAACCCTTACAAGAGTATTAAAAGCTTCTCTCTTTTAGAAAACATTGATTTTTAGCTGAGGGATAAAAGCTAAAGGCAGTGTGACATTTTTATTCTCCTGAGGGGGCCCTAAAACATTTTAGCAATTTCCCTTCTGGCAAATGCCTGAATAAAAACCGGCTGCTTGGCACGCCCGCCTGCCCCATTTACTCAGGCCCACGGGAGCCTGGAGAGCCCTGGGGAATCTAGGAGAGTGCAGGTGCCTTGTGGGGGCTTCCACAACCCGAGGAGGCCAGAAGCATAGCCGAATGTCAGTGGGCCTAGGTAGTGCCCTAGATTGAGTCAGCTGTGGGTGGGTTGTGCACTTAGCGAGTGCAGATTAAGGCTGCATTTAACGACAGATTTTTATGCCGCCTGTACATGCAATGCTAGTATTAAAAATGGAAACCCAAATGAAATCAATCCAGAAAGTTGATGTTCAAGGTACAGAAATATAATGGTACATAATATCCCATGTTTTCCAATGAATCTTTATATTTCATTCCTTTGTACAGTGCCAGTGATTAGTTATGAATTATGGAGAATAATCAAGGAGGACTGTTCTTGGTGAAAGGCTCTATGAACCAAAAAATGACAGTGGTGGGAAGAGGGATCAGGTCTGAGGTGGAGCTGAGAAAGTGGTTTTGTCATCTGTGCATGGGGGCGCCGTGAGTCTTTCTAGTTGTGATAAGATGAATGAAGGGACTCCATTAACCCCCACAGGCTGGATTAATAGAATAAATTTGATTTCCTTTGATTCTAGAGGAATAGATGAATCTAAACTGTCTCTCAGGACTGTTTATTAACATCACTTTGACGAAGGGCTTTCAAATAATAAAGGTGACGATGGGAAGACTGACACAGTTAAGGACGACGTAAGGAAGTGTTCTATTTTAAAGAAAAGTGCCTATAAAGACATTTAAAAATAAACTCAGCAGTGTGTCTTTAAGATGCCTTTATATAATGCGATGTAAAAGAGCCAGGACTGAAATTGCAAATAAACCGAGACAGTTATTCAAGGATTGTTTTGCCCCATAGCATTTCTCTTGTAAATGTTATGAGAACAATAGCTGAACAAGGAAGGTACAATTCCAGTCCTCCCTGAGAAGGCTGTAGGTTGATGACCATCACTGGTTTGTGGGTGTGGGCCTGGGGCAGGTAGAGAAGAGGTGGGTAGAAGGAAAGTGTTTCTATAGGCGTTGGTAAATCTAGATCTCACCTATTCTTGTCACTGGGTGACCTTGGTCAAATGTCTTCACTGCTCTGAGCTTCAGGGTCGTCTTCTATAAGATGCTTACATTTTACCTATCCACGTGTCACAAAGACTTTGGAGAAATTCAAATAAGTACCGTTTATGAAAGACACTGAAAAGGTGTAAAGTGAGATACAAATACAGGGGAGTACAATTCTGTTCAAATGGTTTGGACTCCAATCATTTCTTGACTCTTGCTACAACTCTCAGGTACTGTTTATTCAAGTAGAACCACAGACAGGAGGAGAGACAAGACAGAACAGGGACCTGAGCCATTGGAGCCTGAGATGGGCACTGGAGCCTGGCCAGGACTGAGCTGACAGCATCCAAGAAGAAAAGAAACAGGATGAAGAGTGTGGTGTGGTATCACCAACAGCTCCACAGTGGATTATTCCTTCTTTAAGCATTTGTTTATATCATTTGAAACACTTCTGCTTTTGTGGATGATGAGTTATCTTAAGTTGTAAGGTTAAATACTAGCACGCATGGAGCATCTTTCTAGAGCAATAATATAAAAAAGGGAACAGGGAAGGAAGTAAAAGTGACTGAGTATGATATTATGGACCAGGCATTTGCATGGCAAATCTGTTTATTTAGCTCTCATTAACACTCATCTACCTGAGGAGTATCTGGCTGGCTCAGTCAGAAGAGCAGGTGACTCTTGATCTCAGGGTCATGAGTTCAAGCCCCACATTGGGTGTAGAAATTACTTAAATAAACTTAAAAAAAAAAAAGTCATCCATCTGAAAGGACCAGCCAATGACAGAGCAGAGGGAAGTGTCCTTTCTGTGAGAGAGGCTGGTCCCACCATGTTCCTGGACACATGAAGCTGCCGCACAGGGACAAGGGACCAGCCAAAGTGCAGAGTGGTTTTGTACTCCCCAGGCCTGGAACCTTCACCCAGAGGTTGCTGAACCATGCCCATGGCCATGTGTACATTGACCAAAGCTTCTAAGTATCTCTATAAAACAAAATCAGTGCTATTTTATGACATGGAAACATTAACAGAAGTACTTTTTGAATAGATAACAATGAAGGTATCATTTAGGATACGTAAGTGGAGATAAAACTAAAAAAAAAAGTAAGGATAATAAATTCTGGATAGTGATTTCCTCACATGGGAGAGAAGGGGAATAAAATAGGGAGAGGATACTTAAATGTAAGTTATTATTCATGTTCTAGTTCTGTAGTTGGGTGTTGGGATCAAGGGAATTTGTGTATGGTTGGAATAAACCAATAATAAAAGAAGATGAAATAGCATCTTGCATGAAACAAGGATGATGGCATGTGTGAACTGAAGATTAGGATTAATGCAATTCTGTGTATCTGATTATTAGAAAAAGAAATGAAGAAATAAAGAAATGAGTGAATAGAAGAAAATCCAATGGAACGAATGAGTGAGTAGATGAATGCTCTCTGTACATTGTGCTCTCTTGTAGCACGATAGTTTTTTTTTATTCTAGTGGCTGATCTCATGACAACGCTCTTTCCTGCTGTAATTTATTTGGGGCAGGTGAAATCAAATTTATGGAGATACTAGAATGAGGAAGGACATTGTGATTAAATAATAGGACAGTCTCAACTATTCTGAAAATGTGTTAGTCAGCATTGAAACGATGACCAATCCTTGGCTCGCCTTTCAGTGTCCAGAACTCAGCTGCTGATGGCAATGGATGTTGGCAATAAATCATGCCATCTGAAGACATGGACGTCAGCTGCATTTCCAGATTTCTTCCAATATTAATTTCTTAATGCAGTAGGCATACATTTAGCTCCTGCAAGGAGGCAGATACTGTCTTAAGTTTTTTTATAAAGCTGGCCTGACCCAGATTTTTACCTGTAGGACTGTTATCTTGAGTCCCTTTGGAGTAACATATATATAAACATTTTATATCTGCTAAGATGGAACATCATAAACCAGGTGAAGGTATATGACAAAAGTTTGGAGAGGAACGAGGAGCAGCAGGGACCAGGGAAGTTTTCAATGGGTGATATGCCAGCAGAATGAGTGAGTTTTCTAGGGATTTAATCCATCTAGTCTCATTTTCATGACTTATATTAGTTCCTTCAGATAAGGTTTGTGTTAGGAAGTTGGGAGAATTTAGGGAACCAGAAAAATCTGATCCCCACTTCTCTGATCAAAGAGGAGAATAAGTTGCACCTGGGTGCCTCTGTCAGTTGAACGACCGACTCTGGATTTCAGCTGAGATCATGATCCCAGGGTGGTGCCTTCTTAAGATTCTCTCTCTCTCTCTCTCTCTCTCTCTCTCTCTCTCTCTCTGTCTCTCTCTGTCTCTCTCTCCTTCTGCCCCTCTCCCCCACTTACACTCTCTTTCTCTGTCTCTCTCTTTCTCTCTCTCAAAAAAAAAAAAAAAAAAGAATCATAACTCTTAAGAAGTAATTTCCTTCTACTGTAAATTTACACTGATTAGTTGCTACTTCTTTTTCCTTCTGTGGCTCATTTTCCTCCGTTCCCTGCCCCAGTTCTCTCCTCCACCTCTCTCTCCCTCCTCCTTCTCTTCATTCTTTTTCTTCCTCTATTCTTAAGGATCAAATAGACTAGTTGTGAAACTGAGACTGATCCATGATTCTTTTGAGAGTCTCAAGAAAGTGAATCAACTTTGCATGAATTTTAAAAGGGATTTTTCAAGCAAAACCATGAAGAACTTGGCTGAATTATCTAATTTTAATATTTTGGCACATTACACAATCAAATAAAGGTCTCATTTTCATATACACAGAGTCTCTCTATATAAAATTCTACTTGTCTGTATATAGACACACATATGTGTATATCTATAAATGTACGTGTAAAACTGAAACTTTATTCTGGCAAGTAGTAGTATGCATAATATACTATAAGAGCAGTATTGCTATGCCAGCTAATGTTTATTCTTGAACAAATCTCTACAAAAGTAGCTAGTTATCTCTGTGGGTTAAAAAAAAAAAACATTGAAATGTGTTCAAGATGACCGAAACAATCATGCGTTAGAAAAGAAGGGAGCCCAAGGAACAAATACATAAAAGATAGAAATAGTCACTTTGGTTCCTTAGTTTACAGTTTTGAAATACCTAGCAGCTTATAGTTTATTAACTTTGGGAAGAGTCGGGGATGAATTTCGCAGTTATCTGATAGAGCAGCTTTTGTGACTTCTCTACAAAGTGAAGAAACATTCATTTGATATATTACTCATTGTTGATTTTACTAAAGCATTTGTTTATCTAATCTTCACAGAATAGTTTCCATTTAAACAGTAAAAAAACTTGAAGGGTTTTATTCATGATTGGATCTTTTGTTCTTTCTTGTAAATGTTACCTTACTTAAAAGTCACTAACTTCATCACTTCCTTTTGACAAAAGTCTCTTCTTTAGTCCAATGGGTGACCAATGAAACAAGCATTATTAGAATTATAAATTGCACCAAAAATGTTAGCTAGAATAATTCTACCTTTGGTGATAAGTGGTAATTTTAGTTCTGATTTCTTTATAACATACCTGTTAAAGAATATGAGCAGATTATGATCAACATGATACTTGATAAGTCTGAAGTACAGTTTTTCTCCACATGGGGAGAAATCACTATTTTTTGAGGATTGAAGTGTTATGAACTCAGGGACCCCTTATCAAGATTTGTGAACATTAGGGGTTGAGGAGGACTATTCTAGAAACAGGTTTGTGAGGGGTTCCTGACTAAGCAAGATTTAGGAATCAGCCATCCTCAGAGCCCCACTTTAGTTTGGATCAATCCTTGTCCAGTTTTAGAGTCATCTGGTCAGGCGCCATGGTCAGACTAGCAGTGGAGGGGAGTCTGGGAGATGGCACTTGCTGTCCACTCGACTGACATGACTAGGTCCCCTACACCATCCCTGGCTTCAGAACTTACGAGGAGTTTCTTCATATGGGTGAGTTCCTCCTTTGCACAGATGTCCTACATGCTGCACTTTGCCCTAAGAATGGATTACAAGAAGAAAAATACTTGGGTTGAGTGTTTTCCCACACATTACCAGTGCATTTTAAAAAATCCTCTGAATGATAAGGATCTTGCATAAGGAAATTACTTTTCTACAGAGTAAAGCCAATAGGTAGTGGCACAGCTTCATTATAGGAAACAAATTGGGTTGCCCTCGGTTATGGAGTACAGAGAGAACATGGCAGTTTCACTAACACTCTTGTATTATAATGTGCAAGCCCGGAACTGTGGTGAAGACAGGAGATGATTCGGGGCATGAACAAGGCTCACCACAACTTGGAGCTTGCCGATGATAGCTTCATTTAGGTTTCAAAGCCAGAGATGAGTTCCAGCCACAGCTGCCTGGCTCTGCTCCTGAGTCCTATGGAGTGAAAACAGGTCAGCCGCCACTCTTACCAGTGAACAGATGGCTCAGAACTAGGAAGAAGGTTTGGCAGTGATGAAATGCGCAGGGAGAAACCAGCAAAAGGGTGGATCGGTGATCCACACGGATTGGTGAAGACTGGGAAGAAGATGAAGGTAACTCATTCACTCACTCAGCAAACCTTCATTAAGCTGTTTGTAAGATATGAGAGGCAGGTAAGTGCTGGGGGTTCAGAGATAAAGGATATGGATCTAGCCCTTTTGGAGATCCATCTGGGAGCTTTGATGGTAGAAGCAAAGAGGTTGAGGAGAGACTGAGAAATGTCAAAGATGACAACATAATATGGATATGGGCTGTCCTAGGGCTTTTTAGAGTGATATAGAAGATGAAAGTCAGTGGGTAAATCAAAGCCGTTTTCCAAAAAGGATGATGTCTAAGCTGACTTCAGCTGAAGTCAGAGGAAGGGTGATGGTGGTAGAGTCTGGGGACAAAAAAACAAGGGCAGAGCATTTCAGAAGGATCATCGTGAAAAAAACAGGAAAGCGTATGCATGGGAGGGGTGTGTGGTGGAGAAAGGAAATGTTCAAGCTAGGTGACTGGAGAGGGAGACCCAGAGTAGGAGCGTTTTAAGGAGAGGATTCAAGGAAAAAGGGCACAGTACAGGTGTACTGTAATTAGAGAGTTAGATTCCTAATTACATAGCAAATAAATACTTCTGTGAGTTGATTCTTAAAAGAATGACTAGAGCTTTGTTCCTAAACATTGGCTGCTCACTAGAATCGGCTGGGGCGGGGGTGGCTTTAAAAACACGGGTGCCTGGGTCTCCTCCCTCCCCCTTCTGTAACTGCCCCAGAGATCCAGATCCAAGTAACCTTGAATGAAGTCTGGGAATTAGACTAAAAACTCCCCAAGCAATTCTATACAGTCATGGTTAAGAACAAGAATGAACTTTGTGCCTTAGTTTTGTGGTGAGTAAAATGAGTAAAATATTGCCTAACTCACAGTTAACAGAATAATCTTTAGAATAATAAAAGGGTTAGTTGGTGTGGTGCACGGAGATCAACCAGGGGTGATTTTTCCTCCAAGGGGACATTTGGCAGCGTGTGAAGACGTTTTTGATTGTCACGACTAAGGAGGGGGTGCTAATGGCATCAAGTGGGCAGAGGGCAGGGGTGCTGCTAAACATCCTACAACCTCCCCCCCCCCCCCGCAACAAATAATTAGCCAGTCCTAAATAGCAATAGTGCCAAGGTTGAGAAAGCCTTAGTTTGCAGGTAGACAAGTCTCTCAAGCTGGATTGCCTGGGTTCAGATCCCAGCTCCATCACAAAGCAGCTATCTACCCTTCTGAAAGGTACTACTCAACTTCTTTGTGTCTTAGTGTTGTCATAAGTTCAACAAAAATATTACTTAACTCATAGGGATTGGATAGTTAATTCATGTGAAGGCAGAGATGTCCCTGGCTAGTCCTCTACTCTTATTTAGGAAGTAAGAAATTAATACGCTGTAAATCTCAAGCCAAAATTTTGGAATTCCCCTTGCCTAGATCCATGGGTTTGGGGGCTTTAATGCAAGGAACAGTAGAAGTAATAATAGCCCCTGTTTATTGAGAGATCACTACATTTTAAGCAATACGTGAAGTATTTTCTATACATAATATCATTTAATCTTTACAATAACCCATATGATGTAAGTACCACGAATCCCATTTTACAGACACAAAATTGAAGTGCAAAAAGTTGTGGAACTTGCCCAAATTTACACAGAAAGCAGAGAGGGGTCTGTTTGGCTGCAAAGTCTGGTCACTTAACACGATATTATACAGAAAGCCAAAACTGTGGTATACGGGAAACACCAGAAAGGAATTGATCAGTCTATCAGGTGTTTTGGCTCATTCCTGCCTGGGTTTTCACTTCTGATCTGCTCTAGCCCCACCCGATTTTTCCCAGATCCTGAGTTGCCATGGAAGCTGCCATTACAGTATTCTTTGTGGGCAGGGATCTTCAAACAGACACGTGCACATTTATTTAAACATCATATACATATTCCACTGGATTACTTATGTAAAAGCTAACACATATTTTAAAAGAAAAAGATAAAATAAACATACATGTTCTAATGTTTTCCTACTGCATCACCCCCTAAGGTGAATGGATCCATTCTGGAGACCACCATTCCAGACAGTTCCTATGCTCCTGTTTTCTGTATCAAGAACTCCTTTCTCTTTTATTTTAACAAAGGTAAGTTTACATTTATTTTCTATGTAATATGGCCTTGGAAACTAAGTGAAAAAAGGCAAAGGAAAACATAAAATCTCTTAACCTGGCTTAACCAAAACCCAGCCACAGCTGACATGGCTGGGTAGTTTACAGGATTCCAGCACACTATTTCTTTTCTGCATCTCAGACTCTGAGAGATAGGGTGGAGATGGGGAAAAACTACAGGCGGTGTTGGGATCTTATCTGCTGCACTAGCTGCACTTGTCTATAACAGGCTTACTTTGGGATAATACTCATGGGCTCTGCAAATGTTTTGAGGTCTATACTTTTCTATTTGTTTTCTTTACTCTTGGTTTCCTGCTAAGAGCCCCTTTTGAAAGAGTCCAAGATAGTCTTGCTGAAACTAATAGGAGAGGGGATTTCTTATACCATGACTGGTTGGGGATAAGCAGAAGGTCAGAGACATCAGCTGTGCTGATAGCTGCAGCCATCCTGACTTAGGGTCCCAGGAGTTGTAGCCAGAATTGGAGCCATCACAAACAGGAAAAACCCAAGTGAAAAAGTGAAGCGAGCTGAGGTAGCAACAAGGTTTTCTCTCTCGGGTTTCTATTACTTTGTCAGAAATCCTCAATTCATCCTTTTTTCATCTGTTTTCATATGCAACTTTCAAATATTAGGCCCCGTAATTCCTGGAAAGCATCAGGCTGGAAAGATAGAAATTTGGATTTCAATTCTAAGAAAGCAGTTTTGTTGTTGTTGATATGGTAATTGAAGAAACTTGATAGTTTTTCATTCTTGGGAAGTTAAGAATATATCAACAAAGCTGAGAATCAGAAAATTCTAAAGCAATAGTTATTAAAATGAACTGAATGAAGATATTTATGAAATCAGACAGGCAGTTAAGAGGGACTAAAATGATTAGTTCTCTGCATGTGTAGCCATCTTTTATATCTGAGGATGAAGAAGCAGATGGTCTTGTTATCAGTTTGCATATTTGCCTGAAAAAAAAGCAAACAGCACAGGTGTAGGATCCACATTCCTTTCCACATGGCACACATGTGAGAGTCTGGCTCTGGGTTTGTGATTATAGATGTTGCTTATAGAGCCTGACATCATTTCCTGACATTCCAGAGTGCACTGAATCTCTGAGCAAGAAACTGACCTGTTTCTAGTGACCACACTCTAAATCCATTCATCTAAGAACCTGATGTCTCCTTTGGAGGGAGATCTGTAATGATTCTTTGACTTTATTTACTCAGATTTAATTAATATGATTACCACTGCCAGGCACTGTGCAAGGCACCTGCTTATGAAAAATTTGATCATGAACCCAGGTCAGAGCTTTTGGATCCCAGGTGAAAGAGACATAATAATAATTGCAATTCTTACCTCATGGAATTGTTGTCACAGCTATGTTGACATCCTATAGAGGTACTTGGAATGGACACTAAAGAGCTGTCTGGTGTGGGTCTGCTTCTTGAGAGATTCAGCTTGCTTCCTCAACTTTCGAAAATACATGTTATATGTATCTGCGAAAATCTTTGGCTATAACTACAGCTTTTTTGGTGAAGGCAAAAAGGCATATAAACCTTGATTATTACATCTGTATATCTGCAAAGTGGTCCATGATTTCTTATATATCATGTGTGAATGCTTTCAGAAAAGAGTTTTATCAGAAGGCTGCTTATAATTACAACTTTAACTCAGGTGTCAGCAGCACGGAGATACCTGAGATTTGGGAACGGTGACCATCTATGGGCCCCTTTGGAGGGCCAGTACACAAATGGCTGCTCCAAAGTCAAATCCAACCTGCTGATGTGTTTTGCTTGGCAAATAGTGTCTGTGTATTGTGTTTTGAGGGTTTGTAGACAGAACAAACATTCCCTAGTTTTCCACAATCTTTATCACTCACTCTTATCTTATTCCTGCTTGATTCGCATGTTTACATTAGTTGACTGGCCTACAGGTCTTCAACGTACTCAGCTCTGACAGACATGAGAGGGAAAAAGACGAGTAAGAACAAATAGAGATAGTAAAAGAAAGGGCTAGAACTGCATAGAAGGCAAAGGATGGGAAACACCTGGCAGAGGACTTGGTCTGGAGCGGATGTCCACTAAAAACAACATGGGGGCATAAGAGACAGGGAGAAGAAGGAGCTAGAGGAAGAAGTTACTGATCTCTGTTAGGTATTCCATCTCAGGCATTTAACCCTCATTATCCTATACAATAAACATAAACATTTCCCACCAAGGGGTATTCTTACAATAAGGTTATAGTAAAGAAAGGTGATCAGTACTAGCCAAAGAGTGGGGTCTCAAGCCTAGGGCTATGTGACTCCAAAGCCAGACTTTTCCCACTTTCCTACCACACTGGTTGTCATAATGGTTTTTATTTTTGTTTTTGTACCAAGTCCAATTCTAGAGAAAATTAAAATAGTTATTGGTCACATTCTTTTTCACCTAAACTTACAATAGTTTTATCATGTACTATAGAAAAAAAAGTGTATTATTGCAACTTAAATTATCCATTTTATTGAATAAAGGATTGCCAGTGAGGAAATCGGAATTACTTTAAGTCACTAAGAATATTAACCCTTCAAATGTAGCAATATAGGCCAAAGAGCAGATTCAGGTGAGTTTGAGTGAGGTTGCTCAACATATGCAACATGAGGCTAAAAATTACAGATAGAATCAATAGCATATTCCTGAATCTTAGCCTAAAGACTAAGCTAACGACACAGCAGAAGAGACATGTTGATGCTTCGATTGCAGCAATATCTTCTCAGCAAAGCCACTAAAGGAATATTAAGAGTAGAAAAACATGGTCTATGATAGATCTAACCTAGGTTGCCAGGGAAAGGGAGAGAATGGGGGAGTTAGTTAATCATATAACAAAGGATCAATGTAGGGGAAAGGAGATCTTACAAACAAAGCAGGAAAGAAAAGAGAGAGAAAGTGAGAAAATAAGTCCCATTAATAAATCCATAGGATGATAAAATTAATTATGTCTGAAATCACAAAGATACAGAACTTTTAATGTGTGGTTAACAAGGCACTGTCATAAAGGAAAATATAAATAATTAGGAAATAATTAAGAGCCTGTAAAACTAGTTCTTGATAAAAGGTAGTTAAAGACCACTTGGCATGTTTGGACATATGTAAAACAGGAATGTGTGTTTCTCTTAAGATGTTGGTGACAACAGTAGTTAACAGTAGTTGTTGGTCTCTGAGGACTATTATGAAAATCCATAAGAAGTGGAAAGTGGTAACAAATTTGTTTTACTGGTGGGCTTTATAGTAGTAAAGGAACTCATGAGAAGCCTGTTTTAGATCAAGCATTTCTTGATAAGTTAAAGGACCTGAGTAACCCACTTGTCTGGGTAGTCTCTGTTTGCCCTTCCAGATCAACTTGGTCTGTGCCCTGGAGGGCTGACCTGTATCAATGGCGTCAACAAGGTTCCCCTGCCCTCTGACTTTTACTTGCATTTGGCCAATGGAGGCAGTAGAGCAAGAGAGAAGAGGGCAGAAGAAGAGTGTGGTCAGGAAGTTAATTCTCTGGCCACTTCCCTACTGGGTTGTTAGAGTCTTGTTTCTCTACCAAGGGCCACAGTTCCTGTGTATACACTTTCCTATAGCTCTGGATGAGTGCATGGAACCATCCAAGGATGGCAATAGCTCTTAGTGTTTGATAGCTAAGATAGTGGGCTTCACATTGATTCTTCCTGCATCTTTGTGTCTTGTCCCTTTATAAAAACTCTCCTTAAATTCCCTATTTGAGTGTGCCCTCTGTTTCCTTACTGCTAAATCACTGATCTTCAAATTTGACCTTTGTGTAGTGGGTCGGGTCAGGCTTCTTTATGGAATTCTTTGAAGGGCCTACAGAAAGGATTTTAAGTAACTTTTCAAATTATTACAAATTGCTCTAATAGAATATTATAAATAAAGTTAGCAGTGAAAATGAAAATGTGGACATTGCCTTGGATGAACGGGAAGAAAAGCCATGTGGGTGTTTACATTAGAGAGTCTGTAGAATGGGCAGTCGCAGGGAACCCTGCAGGTGTCCGATGGCAGAATTTGCCTGGTCTTTTTAGTTCTGCTCTGTAGACTAATGTTGGGTTGGCTAAGACAGGCTCGATGTTAGGCTTCTAGGCCGTGCCATGGGTACAAGATAGAAGGTGAGATTCTGGATGAAAAAAGCACTAGTTACTGCAAATGGTTCATGCTGCTTCTTGTAAAATTGTGCCACGTCCCTTGCACACAGAGAAAGTCTTACTTTGGAAATAATTTTTCATCTGAATGCATACCTAGAGAAGGCCTTAAAATTATGTATCAGCATCAGGTCAACACACTCAAGTTAACACCTTGTCAAAGCTGTTGGTTGGGGAAGAGAGTTCATTTTCACATGGTATGGACAATTGTCACTTCCGATTGTCTTTAGTTGCTTCCATTTGGCAAGATTCCAAAATACTTTCCACATGCATTCAGAGTAGAGGGGGAATCACAAGTCTTTGGAGATGAAACATCTTCAGAAATGAGGATGGCTGCTTCAAGGGAAGGGGATCTGGTAGCAGGTGCACAATAGGCAATGAATGAGGCCTGGGAAGAAAGGTCCCCTCCTTCCCCAACCTTCTGAAAACCATAGAAGGAATCGGAGACAGCACCATTTTTTTTTTTTTTTTTTTTGAGAGAGAGAGGGTGCAAGTGAGTGAGAGAGAGAGAGAATCGGTAGAGAATGAGAGAGAATCCCAGGTGGGGCAGAGGGAGACAGAGAGAAAGACAGAGAGACAGAGAGAGAAGAGAAGTGGGGCTTATGTTTTTTTTTGCCCAGAGTGGGGCTCATGCTCACCCGAAGTGGGGCTCAAGCTAACCTCATGTGGGACTCGAACTCATGAACCATGAGATCATGACTGAGCTGAAGTCAGATGCTTAAGGACTGAGCCACCCAGGTGCCTGGAGGCAGCATCTTATAAATACTTAACCAGTCCTTTCCAGAGCACAGGGACAACACTTCCATTCAGTGCTTTTGGCTACTAGGGAAGAACCATGTGAATTGCTGCTTCTGGCCCTACCCCTGTTCCCTTGGCCCCAAGGAATACCTCAATTCTGTCCATTCCCATTACAACACAGGGCAGCTTGGATTTTGTTTACATACTGGCCCATGTTTAATATGCTGAGCTTGGTACAAAGCTATCACTAGGAATCATTAAATATAAAATATCAATTTCCCAAGTTAAAAGGCAGACATAAAAAGGAAAATCCAGTTGTGTTTTGAATGTGCCAGAAGTTGCCTCCCCAGGCAGAGAATTTCAGTTTCAAGAACTTCCAATCTATATGCTTTAGTTATTGCAACATGTAGAAAGGCTCTTGGAGAACCAATAAATACATCAGTGCTATGAGATGGGTTGAGTCATTCAAGGCCTCATTAGCTCCTGCCATGTTTCACACAACAGGGAGGCCAGTAGGCTGACATTAAAATTCTAAGGCTCTTTCTGAAAGAGTCATAGTAAGATATATCCCATGGGATCCTTGAATTCAGTGCCTCCCTCAAGGGAATGGAAGGTAGACGACCAAGAGAAAATTTGCAAAGGTTTTTTTTTTTTTATATCTTATAAATACAAACTATATGAATAAAAGCATTGACTGTGTGAACAATACAACCTTGTATATATAGCTCCCCACCTCTCTGTTCTCCCCTTTTTTTTCTCCTCCTGGAGAAACAAGGGCGTAAAAAGGCAGAGAAATTGCTGGTTCTTGAACAGAAATAGTGTGAGATGCAGCATTCCCTTCTCGGAGGCAGTGTTATCTCCATGTCTTTCCAAGTATAGCAGGCTCGACAGAATGCTGCTCAAAAATGAACAGTCTGTATGCAGGCAATGCTTTAACTATAATCCTCTATTTAGTAGGAAAATAAGAAATTGCTTTTGCATGATTTGGTAGCCTCTGCCATAATATCGTATTACTGAAAAACATGCTATAGTTTCCTTTTCATAGCCCCAAATTGTCTTGTTTAACAATTTAAGGAGGAATTTAAACTAGGTCTTAACTCAAACTTAAAACAAATATTAACCTAGTTATGATTTAAAGCCAAATAATCTGTCCTAATGCATTTCCCTTGTGGGGAGGTACAGGGCAATTTAAAGAGATCTTACAAAAATAATAAATTCTACCTAAGGGAAACGGAAATCTACAATTCTTTTAACAGTGATTCACATTTCCAAGGAGCTGAGACAGGGGAGTCTCAAGTTGGCAGACTCCATCGACTGCCTGACCTGACATGGGTAGAAAGAAGCCACTCCACAGGGTATATTTCTAGTTTTGATGTAATCTGAGATTTTTTTTTTTTTGTCTTTAAACAATAAGCGAATCAAGTCACGGCCGAATGGATGTAATGCTCTGGTATTTTAATGTATTACAATTTATGGCAGTATTTACTTCAGTCCTTGGCTTGCTGACACTAAAATTATCTTAAACAGGAATTATAACATAAAATTAGATTAGATATACTTCAACAAGTTTATCTCTAACAATAAATATATACAAATTCTGAAATGAAGTACCCTGCAATTTTCAGCCAGCGCTTAAAGTAATTACACATTCTGTGGTGATAACACATTTCGTTTTTTATTGTGCCACAAGCTGGTGAGATACCTCTACCGCGCATGTTAATGCTAATTAGCAGATAAAGTGTAAATCTGAGGGAGCCTCAAATTCTGTTGCTTTGCCAGTTTTCTCTTGATTGGAAATTGCAGGCCGAATTTCCTCTCATTCTGACTTGGTCTATTCAGGCATCGCCTGAGATATCTTTCTTCGGTGCATTTTAATCCATCAGATCTGTTCGTCATTGAATGCCTCACTGTTTGTTTTTAATTCTGCAGACTCAAACAGTTTCCTCTATAACTGCCTTTTATAATCAGTCATAGGAGAATTTCAACTCCGCAGAACAATAGGTGGGGGTGACATGTTTACGCCACGCTCCCTCATCCCTGTCGAAGAGGTGTTTTTGTTTAGCTGCTAATAAAGTGGCATTTTGAAATGTGTTCCTGAAATGGGAGGGAGGGAGGGAGGCAGGGGGGAGGTATGCTCTGTAGCAAGCTTTGTTTCCACAGATGCATCTGGAGTCCTTGGACTGGGGAACACACCCAGTGACGTTCGTTACAACGAGCCTTCAGAGGGATTGGGGTGGGGGAGACTGTCCACTCTGTCCTCTGGGGTCACAAGCTCCAGGATTTCAGAACTTTAATTCTACTCTGTTGACTCTAAGCACAGCTTCAGGCACATCTCGTGACCTCTTTGCTGTAGCCCAATTCTACCTTTGAGGTCAATGAGAGATCATGTAGGAGGAGGTTTTGCTTTGAGCGATCGAGCTTAATTTAATTTGAATTTACATTCTGGGCCTATAGCAAATATCTTTGGGTTTCATAAATTCAGATGTACTCAAGACCCTTCCGCACTCCTTTCTTTATTTCCACCTGCCTTTTTGGTTTCTACCTCTACCAGCAGTTACACAACAAAAAATCTGTCCTGCCAGCCCCATCCTCCCTTGTCATCAGTTCTGTCTATGCTTGCTAAATTCCTTTTCTCTTGAATTCTTGACTGACCGTGTATGAACCGCTAGGACCCTGAAGAGTCATCAGCTGGCTATAGAGAAGAATCAAAAGGCTTGGAAAGAAAAGTAGTTCAGGAACATTTGCAATTCACTTGTGTGTGTGGAAGAGTATTGCTTCTTTCACATCCTGATAACAATGGGTGAGGAATATCAAAGTGCTGTGATTGCTTAAGAAATTAGCTATGAAGTTAAATATTTATGCATGAGGATGAAAATGAATTGGTTGCACCATGACGTTCGTATCAGTAGCTCAGGCTGCCATAACAAAATGCCGTATGGCTTAAATAGCTGAAATTTGTTTTCTCACAGTTGTGGACGCTGGGAAGTCCAAGACAAAAGTGCCTGTGGATTTGGTGTCTGGTGAGGACTTTCATCCCGGCTTGGAGCCAGCCACCTTCTTGCTGTGTTCTCATATGATAGAAGGAGGAAGGGGAAAGAGAGTGGGAGAGGAAGAAGGAGAGGGAGGGAGAAAGTACTCTTTCCTGTCTCTGTTAAGGGACACTAATCCTATCAGATCAGGGTGCCATGTTTAAGATTTCATTCCACCTTAATTATCTCTGTAAAGGCCTTACTACAAATATAGTCACACTGGGGGGGTTGGGGCTTCAACATATAAATTGGGGGGTGGGGGACACAAACGTTCAGTCCAAAACAATGTGTCCTTAGGCACCAATGGCACACAAGAAGAGAGATAGTGATGTGGATTCTGAATATAAAAAAATGTCATTATAGAAGATATCACAAATATAGCTAAGGAAAAAGAAATTATCTTTAGAAAACTCGCCACCCAAAGAATATCTGCTAATACTTTAGTGAATATCCTTCTAGAATTTTCCTGTGCAAGCATATGCACGCACACACACACACACACACATACACACACACACACACACTATATTCTGTTTTTCAAATATGGATTCATATTGTGTTTGTATTTTAGAAATCTGCTTTTTTTCCTCTACCAATATATCTTGAATATTTTTCCATGTCATTAAGTGTTCTTTTATAAACATGTGTTTCCATTTTTTTATGAAAAAAAAAAAAGCGGTTTCTGCTGCAGAATTTCATGGTCAACTTGTTTAAATTTATGGCAAGAACATTTTTAATTGAAAGTGTATCAGAACGACATGCCCAGTCCTGGAGAGCAAGTGGAGCAGCAGGGAAGCACAGCGGTGTAATCCGAGGACCCGCAAATACACAGAGGGCAAATCACTGAACAAATCAATACTCGAAGACGTGGAAAAGTCACCGTGCCCCAGTTTCAAGCAAAATTCATTCTGTCTCTCGGAGACATTATTTGCAACAAGCCTGGAACTGAATAAAGTTTGTGTTCACTGATGTGATATGAAGTTGATTTAATAACCAAGGACCCTGCAATTTACTCAGCTGGCATAGAAAAAGTCAGTCTTGTGGTATAACAAACGTGTGAATCTATTGGATTATGCAGGAAAAGTAGCAATCAGCTGCTGTTTAAATACTTGCAGGGATTAGTTGCCATCTCTTAAAATCAGTTTCAGAAAAACACCTTGTAAATGTACTTTCTGAACAGCCCTTGCGTGTTTGATGCAAGAATGCTAATTTGGTGATGGGCCAGAAAGTGACTGGCAGGAATATAAAAGACAATGGGAACAGACAAATTGAAGCTAAAGATATCCATTGGTTAAGGAAGTGTGACTAGAGGAATTAAAATGTAGGAGAAAGAAGAAACCAAAGGTGAAGGAAGAACCGACTCTGGTTAGTATAATTTAGAAAAGATGATTCCATATGGGGTATCCAGTCATGTGTCTGGAATATTGTATTCATCTCTCAGGGGTCAAATACTTTAGGGACCATGACAAATGATGCGCTTGCAGTGGAGACAAGAAGACGTGATGGCGAAGAGTCTGAAAACCATGGTATATTAAGAACATTTGAAGAGCTATGGACATCTACTGGGAAAAAAGAACTATATAGTCAGCTACATTTATTTCATTTGAGGTCTGAGGAAGTACATGCATACATTTCTTCTGTGCTACAACAGATGGCTCAACTAGGACCACGGAGGGAAAACTTTTCTAACAGACATTTCTCACAGTGGTCTCGCACTGGCTGGCTGACCATTCCGGGGTGTTTGAGGCATGTCCGTGTTTGTAGTGCACTGCAGGAGATCTCTAACGTTCCCGTCAATGCAGGTGTCCAGGCCTCACCTTTGTGCATATTACATAAGAGCTTTTTGGTGGAGATGGATAATAATTCACCAAAAGTTTGTGTTCTTGCATGATACGGAGCTGTTGCTGGGGGGAAACTGCTCAGCCAGTGACTGTTTTCTACTCCCCTTCTGCTGTGGCCGCATGATACCTCTCACCCACGGAACCAGACTGGCAGGAGGGGACTCACTTCTGCGTAGGGCTTTTAAGATACAGGCTGAAATTCTTCTTTCTCCATTTCCCTGTCTGCAGTTGGGTGCAGGATCCCCTGAGAGGCCTTGGGGATGGTGAGCTACCGATGGAGGGAGCAGGTCCTCTAATTACCAATCATTGAGTAAAACTCCCGACCCATCAGTAACACCAGCTTTGGACTGTTATATGAGAAATCAGCTTTTAAGGTGTTAAGCTGTTAAAATGTAGGGGTTTATTTGTTACAGAAGCTAACCTAAAACTTTCATCTGGGCTGATTCTGGGTGGTCCTCTGTACAAAGAGGGATAGAGAAAATAGATGAGAGCTTCAAATAAAACTATAGAGGATAAGCGAAGGGATTGTACCTGGACAACTGGACATGAAGCACTTCACTTTGCCTAGAACCAGAGGGAGGCAGGGAAGAAAAATAATAGTAATGATAATAATTATTATTATCAGCTAACATGCATCAACACTGTACTTGGTACTTAATATTTCATCCTCACAATAACACTATGAGGTAGCCAGTAGTTTCCCTGTGATAAAAATGAGTAAACTGAGATTCAGAGAGGTTAAGTAACTCACCCAAGGTCACACAGCAAATATATAGATAGACCAGGATTTGAATGGAGTCCTTATAAAGGCATCGTTAAGTTCTAAGCTGGTGACTCGGAAGAAGGTAAAACTTTTAAAATCCTGGGTCATACTGTAAGCAAGAACCTTTCTGTTTTGCAATGATACTGGAACTTTAGGCCACAGTGTATTTTGCCCCATCTCTTCTGATAAGATAAGATTACTTGCTTTCTTGATTTTCCTGAAATTTGGCTCTTGCAGAGCCTCTTAAGACAACAAGAAATGCAGCCTCAATTAGAGCTCCACAATGCACTCTAGAAGGGAACTCATCTGGATTCCCTTCACTGCGTAGAAAGTGTAGCTCTCAGCCAGAAACACTGCCTCTGACTGCCAAGGATCCCACACAGCATCCAAAATATTCAGTCCACAGACTCTCCACTATTTATCTTAAATCAGCAAGAGAAGCTTTCTCTGTGTGTTGCGTTGTCATGACCTACACAACTCGTTTATGTCCTTGGTACCATTAACCTCTGATCTAGCTTTGGCTTCAAGAACTTAGATGAAAGAAGCCCTTTTTTACCTGTATTTAGCTGGCTGTGGATTCTCATCTCAGATGTACAGGTCGTGCCATTTGGTTGTTTTATTCCTGGGTTGTACTAGGCACTGGAGGAATTCATAGGAAGTTATTGCTGAAATGAACTGAATTTTCTTGGTCTGACACTAGGTTCTAGGGGAGGCTTAGGAACCTACATATTTAATAAGATTCTCATGGACACTAGAATTTGAAAATAAATGCTTTAGAGGATTGTAGAAAACATGTTTCTATAAAGTCTGAGTCTTTCTGCTTAAACACATTGTGATATTTTCTGAGCATCTGTCCAATGATTAAGCAAATGCTTCTATTACATTTTGCATGTCTAGAGATCTCTCCTATGAGCTGGAGATAAAGCACCCTCCTGAAGCCTCCAGTCTAGTTTGGGAGACAAAGTCAACATTATGGTGCAATGTAGTAAATTATGGCTATGTTGTTCTGAGAGATCTAGTAAATTACTATGCTGTGATACACTGACTTCCTGGTTAAATTTTCCATTAAAATGGTAAGTATTATCTAAGGAATCTTTGTAGGGTTTCTCAACCTTGGGTGCCATTAGCATCATCTGGTGAATAAAGGCAGTCTTGATGCTTGGGCCGCATCCGGACCAATTAAGTCCAAGTGTCTAGTTTGGGATCAGTGCTTTGCTCCAGGTTTTAGTTTCAATTTTAATCTTAGCAGGATGCTTCTCTCCTACGCCTTTCCAAGTATCTTTGGGTGCAAGGAGAATGTGTATTTCCCAGAGACATCCATCATCGGTGGAGCAGAGTTTCCATTCAGATCTGATAGAAGGCCACATACTTGGCTTTCCAACCGGGATTCAAGGTCCAACTCTTTAATTAGGCGTCCCCCACGTCCGCTATTGTATCTCACTGTAATTATAACAAGTTGGCATGGCTTGCATTTGAGCAAACCTATGAGTGATGTGGACCTGCTTTCTGACATTGAATTAGAAAAATAAATTTGCTGAGAGTGGAATGGAGGGGCTACCAGAGAGCCCTCTACCAAATAGTCTATCTTTAGAAACATCACCTCCTATCTGTTTGTATAAAGCATTTCAGGAAGTATTGGGGCTGGGATGATGAGAGAGGTGTAAAGCAATTCTACCAGCCACCCACAGGTAAGATGTTAATTACACTGGGTGAGAGCCCAATACCAGTTGAACATGAATACGGGTGATTTTCCAGTGGAAAAAAAATCTTTTCCGTCCTGGGGGTTATGCTGCTGACCCGTGACAGTGATTTACTAGCAGAGCCATTTAGCATATACTAGATTTCTTCTTTGCCTAGGACTTTCTCAAAGACCAGGCTTAGCCTAGTGACAGGATCTCTGGCTCGGAAATGCAGGGCTCTAACGTTCTCCATTGTTTGTGTGTTTCTCCAGATGCCAGTCCACTGCGGCCTGGGTGGTCCAAGCTTGCGTTGCAGGCAGCTGCAGAGGCTCCAGCAGGCTGGAAGCCTCTGACGCAACCTTCCTTGTGAGGACTGATTGGCCAAGAGCTGGCAGGCAGCCACGGGTGGGTTTTTTTTTTTTCCCTTTGCAGTGTTTGCACTTTTATGTCTAAGCTGCTACCTTTGCTGAGCTGAATGGAGGCAAAGTGTTTGAGCTTTATTTTCAAAGCCGAGAAATGTTGGTGAGAAGAAAGTGGTATCCCAGTTCTCGTGTGGGTCTCCAGTAGAAGATGATGGAAGTTTGTTTTTTTGGTGAGCGTTTATAGATTCAGGTATCTCAGAGTTTTGTGATTTTCTTGTTTCTACTTTAAACTTCTTAAAGCATCATTGATTAAAATAAAGAATGATACAAGGAGGCAGTGTGCTACTCTTTTTTTGCATTCTCCCACATTGCTAATAGAAGACTCAAACATAAATAGTTCCTGATCTAAGGTGATCCCCACTTTGATTTCAGAGACAAACCAAACTTATTACATCAATGTTTTATCTTTATGTGTTTCCACTATCCACTGAGAATATTTGGGCTTGAACGAGGGAATGGAAGAAATTGCTTTTTGTTGAGTGCCATCTATGTTCTAGGCTGGACTTTCAACAGCTTGAACCAGCTGGCCCTCACAATAGCCCTCTAAGGCAGGCATGCTTGGTATTCTGATTTTACAACAGAGGACACTCAAACTCAGAGACATTAAGCAACTTGGCCAAGGTTACAATATAGGGACTCCAAAATCCATGCTTTACCACTGCCATCATGTGCCTCCCTGGCCCAATCTGATCATGCAGCAGCTAATTCACAAGGCCCAGTGCTCCAACCAAGAAGCTATTTAATAACTTACTGTCTATCTCATGCATCACTATGTTCCCAGTATGGGGACTAGAGTCTGATATTTATACACTAGATGCTCAGTAAATATTTTCTAAACAAGTGAACACTTTGCTTTTAACCTGAACTCTCACAGTGGTGTTCTTGAAACACGTAAGCTTTAATTCCAGTTATGGTACTCTTTTGTTTTTTGTTTCATTTTGTTTTTGTTTGTTTTGGTGTGGAGCTTAGAATCCTCTTCTATACTTTCTAAATGATGCTTAGAAGGAAATAAGAGACCCCATTGTCTGGTTCTAGCTGGTATAGTGAATGTCAGCGGATTAAGCCCTTTCTATTGCCCTGAGGAAATCAACCACGGGACGAATACCGGTGGGGGAAAATGCAGTTTGTGTCTTACCTGATTTGGAAATCTTATTTTGATATTCAGAGGCAAACTGGTGAAGTCTTGGTATCATCATATTCGGTGAGCTCTGTTCAAATTTAAGACTTATTTAAAGAGACACTGCTTGCACTAGAAATGCCCATGTGTATGCATATGACACCAAGTTTCTCAGGATGCCACGTTTCCTGTCTCATTTTATGGAAATGTACTATACCAGAGATCTCAAGGGCTGAGAAATGTGTGATGGGATTGGATACCTAAATTATATCAAACTACTGGCATTTTAGTGCTTACTTGTGTCCACATGGATTTACTTAGTAGAAAATGGGAGGTGGGAGAGCAATTTAAATTATCAGTGTTTTTTAAGAAGTAAAATAATCAATCTCTTTGTAGAGTATTTTTCTTTTGACTAGTCTTATAAAATATGAAAAGGTTATTATTGTAAAGTTACTTTTGCAATTAATTAGGGCTACTTCATCTAATCACTTCTTATAAACAATTTTTTGCAAGAATACTTAGGAGATTATATAGAAAGAGCACATTAATAATAATAGCAAACAACAGATCTTTTTTTAAAATACCAGTCTTTGGTACAAAAAAGGACTTTATCTGTATTATCTCAGAAATGGGTGTTATTAATCTTTGGTGTGAATACTGAAGCTCTGAGAGGTTTAAGATAACACGGCCAGCGGGTAGTAGTAATTGGCTATTCGTCCAAGTTTATCTGAGAACTAAGTTCGTGGTAGGCCCTTATGTGCTGGCGACACTATTTCCTGGTGATACAGTGAAAGCTTTTTGATTACTGTGGTTTCTTTACTATTGTCCTTTCTAAGGTATAATAATGCATCTGATAGATATTCTTCTCTAAGTATTAATTAGTGTAGTTACTAGTTGAATTGCTTGGTCTCTGTATACCGAAGGAGGCCATTTAGGTGAGGATGCCCTATTGTATTTTGGCAGAGGGCAGCCAGATCCAGGAATCCAAATATCACTTCGTACAAGTCTGATTAGATTTTGGGGCCAAGAGGCAATGCAGGTCTTATATTCAGGCTGGGAAATTATGGTAACCAGAACCATATACATATAAGAGGATGTCCTAATTTATAACTAAAGGTGTCACTTGAGAATGTTCTACAGAGAATATTCCCCCTCTCTCTCCCTCTCATCCTCTCTCTCTGTTCGGTCCAACTTGGAAACAAATTTCAGCTTCAGATGTGGAATAAAATGGTGAAGAAGAGACAGAAGTCCTTCTGCCACCAGATAGGGAGGGATTTCCCCCACACCAGGCAATTCTCTCCGATGCCAAGTGGGCGTCCTACAAGTCTGTTCCATTCGCACACCAGCTGGAGTTAGCACAGACCCCGCAGGTAAAGGCTCAGTCACACAAAACTGCGCCCCACTTCCGATGCCAATCGCCACGACAGTGGTTTCCATTTCGGCACTTTCAGTTGCCCGCCTCGTTCGAGGCCAGGGAGCAGAGGGCCCTCCTCGCGATGAATCGTCAGAAGGTCAATTGCAGGCTAACTTTACGTCACGACGCACGCGGCGTTCCCCTCCCTTCATCTCGTCTTCTTGGCATTTTTATCACCTCACCCCGGCGCCGCGCGAGGAAAGTGAGTACGGGACAAAAAGAGGGTTTGAAAGAGAGCAGAGCCACCACGGCCATACAGCTCCTGTTGCGGGACGGGCGTGCCGAGCTTTGTTGCACTTTGCGGAGAGCACAGCGCGGTCTTTCGCAGTGGGAGGTGTGCGGCCACCCGCTATGGTGCACGTGCCCTGGCCCCGGTTTCCCAAGGGTGTTTGGTCACTTCGTGTCCTCCGTGTTGCATTTGGGTAATTCTCGCAAGATTTTGAACTGTTTCGTTATAATTACGTTTGCTGTGGTGATCTGTGATCCGTGAATGTGACTCGCAGAACGCCCAGATGATTGTTAGCGTTTTGAGTAATATTTTTAAATTAAGGTATGTAAAAACACAACTTTTTTTTTTTTTTTAATTTTAAACAGAGAGAGAGTGTGAGCAGGGGAGGGGGGGAGAGAGAGGGAGAGAGAGAGAGAGAGAGAGGGAGAGAGAGAGAGTCTTAAGCAGGCTCCATGCTTAGTGCACGACCCTGGGGTCATGACCCGAGCTGAAATCAAGAGTTGGACCCTCAACTGACTGAGCTGAGCCACCCAGGCGCCCCCCAAACACATTTTTAAAAGACCTAATGCGATTGCACACTTAATAGACTATAAAATAGTCTAAACATAACTTTCATACGGACTGGGAAACCAAAAAATTCATTTGACTTGCCTCATTGCGGTATTTGCTTTATTGTGGTAGTCTGGAACTAAGCCTGCAGAATTGCTGCGGTATGCCTGTGTATTAGTACATTTGTTTTATTTTATTATTAGTTATTATTGTTAATCTCTCACTGTGCCTAATTTATAAATTAAACTTTATAGTAGGTATGTATGTGTAGGAAAAAACATTGTATGTATAGGGCTCTGTAGTATCCCCAGTTTCAGGCACCCACTGGAGGTCTTGGGACTTAGCCCCTGTGGATAAGAGGGGACTATTGCAGCAGAGCCCCAGGTTACCCACAACAGCTGTCCTACTTAGCTGCAAATTGGAGGTTCCCATGACCCGCCCCCCCCCCCCCCGCTTTAATTTGGTTATTCGCTACCAAAGTCACAGAAATACTTTCCTTCCGTGTATCAGTTTATTGTATAATAAAGGACACAGATGAACAGCCAGATGAAGAGATTCATAGGGTGAGATCTGGAAGGGTTCTCAGCCCAGGAACTTCTATCCTATGAAGATGGGGTGGGCCATCCTCCCAGTACCTGGATATGTTCACCAGTCAGAAGCTCCTCGAACCCCCGTGCTATTGGGATTTTCACGGAGGCTTCCTTGTGTAGGCATTTCCAGCTCCTCACCCCTCTCTGAAGAATGGGGCTGGGGCTGAAAGCTCAAGTTCCTAATCAGAGCTTGGTCTTTCTGGTGACCAGCCCGCATCCAGGAGCCCAGCAAGAGTCACCTCATTAGGACAAAAGCCACAACTATCACTGAGGAAATCACAAGAGATTTAGAAGGTCTGCCCCAGGACCTGGGGTCAAAAATTAAATGTTAGAACAAAAGGTTCTCCTAGCACCCCTGTTTATAAGGGTTTTAAGAGCTCTGTGTCATGAACTGAAGGGTGGCAGAGATGATTTCACTTTGGGCCAGACATTTCTTAAATTTTTTAAAAATGATGGAGCGCCAGTGGTTCCTTTCTGACACCTACCTTGGCACACACCTTACTTTGGGCCTGTAATGACTCTAGGTCATGCATTACAAAAAGACTTCTTTAGCAGTTAGAGAAGCTGCTTTAGTAACCTCATTGTTTCCTGTGTGTTTTATAACTTAGTTTAATACTATATTAAGGATGCTTTATTTATTTTAGTATGCCAAGATGCGTTCTTTACTCCAGGCCCAAATATCCATTTTAGGGTTATTTTATGCACCTGGGGGGGCCATACATTTAAAAGTATTCAATAGAATTTCATTAATTTTGATTTCTTAAAAGTTGAGTAATTCTTCTGCAGTTTCCAGACTTAAAGTAGTATTTAAAAATGAAAGTTAATTTTTCTAAATGTGCTTCATAATTTGGACCTTTTCTAGTTCCTACATGGTTCTTTTCCTTTCCCCCTCCTTCATTTAAGTTAATGTAATTTATTTTATATGTGCTTTGATGACAGATAAATATATGTTAAAAGAGATTATTATTATATTATTACCCCATGCATTTTATTACTGTTTACCATTATTAATAACAATCACCAATATTTATAATAGAAGATATAGTTTGCAAGTGCTTTTGCCTGCAACATTATTATTTCCATTTAACAGATTGGGAAATGGCGCTAAGTGAGACATGACTAGTAAGTAGCAGGGTGGTAATGTCAAGCTGGATCTCACAACTCCAGAATACTTTTTCCCCAATATTCCACAATACTTTTTTCTTTTAACTTTTTTTAAGTTATTCGTTTTTGAGAGACAGAGACAGAGCATGAGCGGGGAAGGGGCAGAGAGAGAGGGAGACACAGAATCTGAAGCAGGCTCCAGGCTCTGAGCTGTCAGCACAGAGCCCGATGTGGGGCTCGAACTCACGGAGCGCAAGATCATGACCTGAGCTGAAGTCAGACGCTCAACCGACTGAGCCACCCACGCACCCCTCCACAATACTTTTTTGAGAGTTAGACTGTATTTATATATAGGTAAAAATAGGTGAAACTTCTGGAGAATTGTGAGTTCAAGATCACTGATTTATCGGAGACTCTCTCTTTAATCAAAATGTAACATGCATTTTTGGGCTCATATTGCATATGGTGTTGTAGACATATATCTTTTTTTTTTTAAGTTTATTTATTTTTGACAGAGAGAGAGAGAGAGAGAGACAGCATGAGTTGGGGAGGGGCAGAGAGAGGGAGACACAGAATCTGAAGCAGGCTCCAGGCTCTGAGCTGTCAGCACAGAACCCCATGCGGGGCTCGAACTCCCAGACCGCGAGACCATGACCTGAGCCGAGGTCGGATGCTCAACTGGCTGAGCCACCCAGGCGCCCCTAGACATGTATTTTCTTTAAGAGTTATGACCTTGTCTCTCTAGACTTAAGATTAAGCACTTCTTAATTTCTATTCCCCCTTCCTTTTGTTTTCATATAGCAAGGATCAGAGGAACTGTAGTGTGTGACTTCCTGTGATCTTGAGCAATTTTCATAACTTTTCTGAACTTGTTTTCCTCCTGTGGTAGAATACTACAATGAGTGGCTGTAAGGATGATACAACATATACAATTTGATGGACTGTGCCATACAAATGACATGTAATATTATTATTGCATGCAGATTGTATATAATTTATGGGGTAGATTTATAAGAATTATGAGATTAACAGTTTTTGTGTTCATCATGGAGCAATTCATTGTGTCCCTCCAGGATCAAATGTCACTCCAGAGCTTTTGCTCATTGGCTTAAAGGGATAAGAGAGGACATCCAGTGAGCTGTTCAGTTAGTTGACTAATACCTTAAAAACTGCTAACCATTTTTTAGTTCAAATGGAGAAACTGAGCTCAGAGAAGCAGTAAATGATTTAAAGTCACAGAGCAAGTTAAATGAGAGAAAACGAATAAACTTAGGTCTTCTGATTCCACATCGATGGGCAACGTCCTTAGTGGAATGAACAGGGATCTGGAAATCTCATGGCACTGTGTATCTCAGTTCAGAGATAACTCAATTAACATGTTTATTTTCAGGCATTTCACACCTATTCCCAGGATGGGGACTCACAAGTGTCCTACGTGTAAGGTTGTTTCTTTCGTTCGCTCGTTTTTTTTTTTTCTTTTTAAGTTTATTTATTTATTTTGAGAGAGACAGAGACAGTGTGAGCTGGGGAGGGCCAGAGAGAGAGGGAGACAGAGAATCCCAAGCAGGCTGTGCACTGTCACTGCAGATCCTGATGTGGGGCTCGATCCCTGCACCGTGAGATCATGACTTGAGCTGAACCCAAGAGTTGGACGCTTAGCAGACTGAGCTACCCACGTGCCCCATAAGGTTGTTTCCTTAGAGACTAAAACAACTTTCTGGTTATCTTAACCCGGACATTCTGGTCCACTCTTACCTGATATAAATACTTCCTGATAACTGCCTCATTCGCAGGGTTTCAATTACTCCTTGCTCTCCCGGAAGAGAAGTAGTTCCTCATATAAAGGGCTTCTCTAAACCCAGACACCAACCATCTGAAGGAGGTGAAAGCAATGTTAGCACCTTTCTCTTCATATTTAGGATAAAACAGTGGTTTCACATAGAATTCATAAAATTAGCATGAAATAAATATTTGGATTCATGCATCAGTGTTTGCCCATGCATTGAAACTGTTTACGTAGGTGACTGAGGGATTTGACGCAAATAGCTTTAGGGATCACAGTACAGAAACTCTCGTGCATGATTAGCAGTCCTCAATGTTTTAGACAAACAAGTAGAAAATAATGCTAATTTGTTTCTGTTTACTCTGAGACCAAATCAATAAAAGTCATGAGCAAGGAGTGATTAATTTAGCAGCATTCAGGAGTGGATACTATTTCATTAAAGTTGTAGAACACTTTTTCCTTGTTGCAGTATGTGTTTGTATTTGGGAGGGGGCTCTTTGTAGCAATCTTGGAAGCTGGTTCTTAGTTACTAGCACACTTACCTCCTTTGATAATGGCGATGAATGTTCATTCATGACCGCAGCCTGTCATTGGCTTTAGAGTTCTCATAAGATGTACATTTGGTACTATGTGTCTTTAACAGGATTGAATTCAAGGGGCATACAGGGTAAAGGTAATAAACTTCTAAAATCATGATTATTATTAATGGTTTCATTCAGTCTTTTAGATGGTTCAAAAAAGGTTTTTCTGTGGCAGGTGAAATTCCAGTCAACTGAAAAGGTGATCTTTTAACTCAGGTACTATGGGATGTATCTTAAAGTTTTTTTTTGCTTCCATGTGAATCTGCATAGAGGAGAAACATCTCTATAGAAAACATGTTCAAATGACAGGTTTTTATGGTCTAGACATTCCAGAATTTCATAAGATTTACAAGGCTCCAGTAAAATGTGGTAGAAAAACTCATAAAACTCCAGTGGCTTGAAATGAAACATTTCCACGAAGTGGAAATCAACCTGCTTTGATTAAAACACAGTTCAAAGGGAAGTAAACCCATGTGATGCAACAGAGTTAGTTAAAGTAGTGCTTTTTCGACATCCTCTGCCACTCTCCCCCATTTCCTTCTCATCAGTAAAAATGGCATACAAAGAAGCTGCTGATTTATTTATTGGAATAATTAGAAGTTATTTATTTATTTGTTACTCTGATGATCCAGAGACTGTTTGTTCTTAACTGGTATATTAGGAAAGGATATTGCTTCCCTGAAATTGTATCTTGTTACACACACACGCACATACACATGCATGCTTTAGACTTTCACTGGGAAGAGAAGCACGGTATAGATCTCATTCTAATTTAGGGAAGACTAATTTATGTCCAGTTTAAGTGTAGTTTCAGTGTTGGATCATGGGCATGTTTTTAGTCAAGCTGAATCCTTTCCTGTTGAATTTATTGTGTCCTGTGAGTTTGGAACTCAGGCATAAGGGATGCTTAGTTTTGGTTCTTCTTGGTCAGAGCCTTATAAAATTTCTTCTGAGGGATGGATATGTATCTGTGGATGGTGGAAATGGCAGTGAGATGTACACCTTTTTGTCTTTATGTGTGTTCCCTTAGTTGATCTTTTAATTTTTATTTCAACAGAGAGGATCACCATGGCTAAGGGTCTGAATAGAGAAAGATGCCATCAGGAGATTTAGTAGGTTGAGAAGGAAGCTTGTCAGTACATTTATGGTTGTCAGGCTCTTGGAATTTGTTGCACAGTAATAAAAATTTCAAGAAATTATGGTGTGCCAGAATGCCAATTATTTAAGCAACTACATATAGTAAGTAGATTCCTCTTAAACACTAGCCTGTCAAATCAATCCATCATCTCCAGGTTGCTTATGAGCCCCGAATGAGAGCACAGAGGTATGCACGGTCTACACTATGGTTCTTAAACTTTAGTGTGTCTTAGAATCACCTAGCAGGCTTATAAAACATGTCTCTGGGTCTTATCCCCAGAGTTTCTGATTTAGTAAGTCAGGAGAGGAGCCCAATAATTTGCATTTTTTTTCTTTAAAAAAATTTTTTTAACGTTTCTTTTTGAGAGAGAGAGAGGGAGAGAGAGAGCACGCATGGGCAAACCGGGGAGGGACAGAGAGAGGGAGACACAGAATCAGAAGCAGGCTTCAGGCTCTGAGCTGTCAGCACAGAGCCCGATGCAGGGCTTAAACTCATGAGCTGTGAGATCATGCCCTGAGATAAAGTCAGATGTTTAACCAACTGAGCTACCCAGGTGCCCTGAGAATTTGCATTTCTAACAGATTTCCAGGAGATGCTGATGCTGTGGTCTGGAGGTCCACTTTAAGGACTACTGTTCTAGAGTAGTAATGTACTGCTTAAGTTGTATTACAGCTTTGTGAATTATTTCACCTTTGTCATAGAATATAATTTCCCAGTGATGAGGATACTTGTGTCCACCCAATGTAATTATTTTTCACCCCAGATAATACTTGAAAAACATAAACTATTATTGACCAATGCCCTTTCTACATCAACCACAAGACAATATTATTGAGTTGTGCTACTTGCTAGGTACATCACAGCATCATTGAGATGATCATAACTTGAATAATTATTAGGTCCCAATTATGCTCTTCTGAGAACATTCCTTAGGTGTTTTGCCATGGTTGGTAATTGGATTTCCTAGGTAGAGGTTTGAGAATCTGCCTTTTCTCATTTGCAGACAGCTTCCAAAACATCTCCTTAAGATAGGGCTATTTTTCTGATAGGCAGTGTCTTTTACCGTAAGTTCTTTCACTTGCTTAATTCCAGAGGGTGGCATTTTTTCTGATTTTTGTCCCCAAATCAAATGGGGTGCACTCTTTATAGTTTCTCATGTGCAGTTATGACAAGTAATGTCATCTATCTCACATATATTTAGAGCTTTTTATGTATCAGAAGTTATTCTAGATACCTTGCATGCATTAACTTACTTCATCTTCACCACAACCATATGAGGAGTGTGCTTTTATTATCCCTACATTAAAGATGAGAAAAATGAAGCCAAAGAGAGGGGAAGCAGTTTGCCCAAGGTCATGATAATACATAGGCCATCCAGGATTTGAACTCCAGGGTTAGATATTTGTCCATTGGTTGCTGTTAGTCCCTTCAGTATGGGTGGTGAGGAGGGGATCTTTTTCCCAGTCATGTTTCTGTAGGGTAAGGCCTTCATCGCCACTGTGCGGGTTGGTCCTTTACAAAGGAGCCAGGACAAGAGGCTGAGAGCAACTGAAATTGAGCTGTTCTCAGTTGACCAAGCCATGTCTACACTGGTGTGGACTCCACCAACTGAAATGTGCCTTCTCCAATGTCATACAAAGGCTCTGTATAGGTTAGTGCTAGTTAGAAGAGAACTTTTACTTTGCTTTCCTGGGAGGGAAAAGTACAGGAAAAGCATTTTGGGTCTCTTTCTGGCCTCCTTTTCTCTGTAGAAGCCATTTCAGTGCATCATTGCTGGTATCCAGCTGTTCCTGTGACCGGGGTGGTGGTGATAAAGTTAAATTCAGGGTGTCTGTATGGGTGGTGGAATTAGAAAGCCTAAATGTGGCCTCAAATCTAAGCAAAGTGTCTTTGGTGGGGTTCACTAGCAGAAGAGCTGGAGGCAGGGATTTAAGTAAATGCGGTTTATTGAGAGAGTGTTCAGGAAAACACGTAAGGGAGGAGAGAAGCAGAATAGGGAAAGGGAAGGAGCTGAGCAAGGCAAGATATGGCCTCAGGTCAGGTTCACCTATATCACAGGGAGAGGGCCCAGCACATAGAAACCACAGCAAAGTTGCTTCTCCTTGAGACAAGAGGGTTGGGGTGGGCTGGAGAGAGGGAGTGATGGACTTGTAACTTCTCAGGTGAAGTGATCCCATCAGCTGAGGACAACTCTTGGGCCGTCATCTATGAGATGTTCAGCAGTCAACACACACAGCAGCTGAGGGTGTGTGCACTGAGCCCTAAAAGGCATCTGGTGTGGTGCCAAGTTCTGTTTTCAAATTTAGTTTTAACGGAGACAAATATTTTTATCTTTCATTTGACTCATATATCTACTCTTCACTTGTGGGAAAAGAGATGTGATTATCACTCTAAAACCCCAGCAGTAGGTGACCAAGCTTTACTCTGCATTAATACCAGCTTGAGATAGTTTATTTATAGAATAATCACACATTTACTTAAGCTTTTCATTATAGCACTGTAGGACTGAGTTTGTCTAGAAGAAGGAAATGAAAATAATAATATGTTTGCTTTGGTTATTTTTTTCTTTCTAATAAATGAAGGGTATGACTTCTAATTGTATATTGTAAAAAAGAAAACAAGAGAAGTCAAAGTAAACATATAAATGGTACTTTTGGCTAATGTTGACATTGCTCCAGCCATGAAGCTTCCATGAAGCCTTCGTAACATATTGGAGAATATCCAGGCTTTGGAGAAGGACAGAAATAGTTTCAAATGGAGATTGTGCCTCAGTAAACTGCTTCAGTTTGAGTAAATCACTTAATCTCCCTGAGATTCATTCTCTTCATTTGTTAGATTGTCAGCAGATTCAAGATATATCTAAAGCTTCTCTTACAAGTGCCTGACACATAGTAGGTGCACAAAACATTGAAAGCACTTATTCAGTAAAGATTTATTGCCTGTGCTATTTTATTTTGTTTTATTTATTTTCTAAATGTTTATTTATTTTTGAGAGAGACGGAGACAGAATGTGAGTGGGTTAGGGGCAGAGAGAGAGGGAGATGCAGAATCCGAAGCAGGCTCCAGGCTCTGAGCTGTCAGCACAGAGCCCCATGTGGGGCTCGAACTCACGAGCTGTGAGATCATGACCAGAGCCGAAGTCGGACGCCCAACCGACTGAGCCACCCAGGCGCCTGTGCTACTTTAATATATGCTGAATAATGCACTAGGCACTGGGACTATCAGTGTGAATATAACCCAGTTCTTCACCCCCAAGAACTCTTAGTCTAGTGAGAGAAAGAGGCGCATGAGTAAATCATTACAGTGTCAAGTGGGACAAAAGAGGTGTAGCTTTGAGAGACCATATGAGGAAATAATTGCCCCTGGAGTGGGGAAGCCCAGAAAGTCTTTGCAGGGAAGAAAAGAATGGAATTGGATTTCACAAGATGGGAACAAGCTTTATAAAGGGTAGAGGGAACTATACAAGGCATGGACGCATGGAAAGCTTTGCAGTATTTAAACGCTTTGTAAAAGGCGAAAGATTTATGCAATCTGAAGAGAAATCAGAGTATTAAACACCATGTAAAGCGTCATCAGCAAAGAAAAATACAGTAAGGGGTGTCTCAAAGCCCTGCTTTGGCCAATCTGATATTCATACCTGTTGTTACACATGAATGTCCACACTCCATTTTAATCCTATAAACTTTTGAACTGAATGATTTTGTATGACATCACTTTCCTATCCCACAAACATGATTTCTGTAGGTATCAATAAACCCTCAGTAAATGATGAAGACTATGATGATACATTAATGCAGTGTATTGGAAGCTGTAGAGATGTGTCAAAATATTGATTATGTATATTTTGTTTACTTAGCATTTACTAAGATACAACTTAAATGCAGTGGAGACCTAACATTTCCGTGAATATGATATTGAATCTTTTTAAAGAAAAGACATTTTTTTGTATATTAAATAGTTATTCCTAATATACCTATACAAGTCAATACTTCCAGTTTGGGGACAGTTTAACCTGAGAGTATTATTAGAGATTTTAGATCTTTTAATTACTAAGGAGGAACAAATATGTATTGAGCACTTACCACGTGCTAGATACATTATAGTATTGTTTGAGCTTTACAACATGCTTGGAAGATAAAAGGAGCAGTCACTACTGTTTGCCTATCTGCCCTCTACAGTACTCCTTACTAACAAAACTCTGGTTTGTTCACATGTGTGGTGGCCATGGGCGATGAGTGATTCAATCATAGTATCATGTCCTACCAGTGTCATGATACCTCTTGGTTTAGAGGTGGACATGTGACCCAGTTCTGGCCAGTAGGACCTGAGGAGACATCTGCTGGGGGCTTCTTGGTAAGATTTTCCTCTTGGTGAAAAGGCAAAGCTGTTCCACAAGAGGAAGTGCTTCTCAGCTCCTTCCAGCTTTGGGCATTTTTATGTGAGAATATAATTCCTGGAACCATTGTAGCCATCTTGAGATCATGAGTGGGGAACCAAGACAATTGCAGAGAAACCAACTTAGTATCTGAATAGTTGAGCTACAGAATCAACTCTGGAACTATCTCTGGACCGCATGGTGTATTAGCAAAATAAGCCACAATTGTCTGAGTCAGTTGTACTCAGGCATTCAGTTACTTGCAGCCCAAAGCATCCTAATTATATATTCCTGTTAGGTCATTGAAGTATAGGGGGTCCAAATCATTTATTCAAGATCTTTCTGATATTGAGCAGGGAAGAAAAACCAGGTCTGTGGGAATCCAAAGCCCTGTCTCTGTGTCCTATAAAAAACAAGTTTTCTCTTCCTCACATATTGGACATTATTTCATGCATTCCTCCTCCTGCTAGGAATTTTCAGAAGCTTCCAAGTCAAGTACCAGGGTAACACAGCAGCTCAAAAACACATGAATGTTCCGTCAACCAACTGTACTCTATATTGTTTAATGGTTACCATTTATTGACAGTTTGACGTATGGTCTGTGGTAAGCACTTTACATGCATTATTTTATTCTCTCAATATCCTAACGAGGTAAGTTGTTTTGAATGAGGAAAATGCATTTCTGAAAGGTTAAACAACATGTCCCAACTCACACAACTCATAAGGGCAGAGCCAGGATTCAAACCCACTTTCACTAGTGTTTTTAACCACTGTGCTATACTTTGCATATACCTTTAATCCTATTCTACCATAAGCCATGTCTGAAAATCCTGAGAAGGAAAAAAAATAGTTTTCCCAGTTTCTTTTCTACTTTTACAAGGCAACCACACTGCCAATAGAAGTTTCTGCAAGAATACATTTTACTTTTGCCAAGACAAAAAAGGAATTAACTTAATGTGGTGCCCAGCTGTTTGCCAATAAATTATTATATCTTAGGTTGGAAGAGATTGTAGAATCCATCTTGTCCAGCTTTTCCTTCCCAGATTGGCCTCCTCAAACAGAGGTTATTCAACCTTTGGGTAGAAATTCCACTGATCCTGCAATGGCTTACTTTGACAGCTTCAGTTGTGAGAGAATTTTTCCTTTTTATTGATTTTCTTTTTTTGTAATATTCATTTTAGAGTTTCTAGGTCAATTGTCTGTACAAGTGTAAGCTTTGACATCACAGAGATCTAACGTGGAATATCATTTATTCTTGCTTAGTTCTACTTTTGCTCATGATTAAAATGGGGAAGAGAATGTCTAATAATGTGGGGTCAAAATAAAGTTTACAGGAGAAGCTCACGTTGCTAGTATGCATTTCCTAAGGCAATGTGAGTAGATTGGTCAATTGCTACTTTAAGGGTAGAATGTTTGAAGCAGTGACCTTATAGGCCATTGGGCAGGAGGTAGCTTGTCTGTCCTTTTCTCAGGTGCCCTGTTGTGCCCAAGGGCCAAGAATTACATGGTAGAATGTCATATTTTAAGAATATGCCATAGGTGTACCTCATTAGAAACTGCATGTGTGGTTGTTGCCTTCAGAAGAGGGCTGCAGACATGGCAATAAGAGAGTAAAAGAATCTTGTCTGGTATTCACACCTACTTTGGTATGTGCGTACTCAATAAATGCTAATTCCTTTGACTTACTTCTTACTCCACTTGCAAACCTTTCAAGTTCTTACAGACAGCTCCTAGTCAATTCACTTCAGCAAATACCCACTGAGTGCTTACTGTTTGTATCAATTTTCTAACTCTGCAGCAACTACCCCAAGGTTGGGATTGCATCTTCCAGTTCTTTTGTCTTGTCCTGTAGCCCTTAGATAATGGTGGAGGCCACGCCTTCAGAGTTTGACAGTCACCCCAATCGATTCTAATACACCACCACATTGAGATTTTTGTTCTTCAATGAGGGAATCAAAATGATGTCATTTAGTTATTTTTTGGTTCCCACAGTTTTTGATAACCTTCACTGGATGGTGAATGGTTGCGACTTTTATATTCAGTAAAGGTTGCACTGGGGGAGTTTGGAGGATCAGATCATGCAAACGAGATGTGACTGACTCCCTGTTGTTTTATATCTCTTGTTGTTCCAGTTGGGTCCAGTGCCCTAGGCTGGCTGAGCCTTTAGTCTAGTTATCCTCAAAGTTCAGTGTACATAAGGATCTCCTGGGGAGCATTTTGCAGTCCTAGACCTCATCTCCCAAGGATTCTGATTCATATGGAGCCTTAGAATTGACTTTTTAAAATGATAATCCCCAGATAAGATCATCATTTGGAGAAGTATGCAAGTAGGGAACATTTAAGAATCCTCAAGTTATCAACATAAAAGTAAACTTACTGTTGGTTCGGCAACGGCTACGGTCTTGGATTAAGACTCTGGGAATTTATTTCTTCTTTGGGAGAAAATATTTGCCTTTTGCCCCAGTGTTGGACCTTGTCTAATAACCACTCCATCCCACACCTCTCAAAAACTGGGGACTTGGTGCCGAATCCCAATCCGTTATGACTGGGTCCATGTTCTCTGTACTTACTTAAGATAGTGGCTTCTGGACCCAGAATAAGGTAAGGGCACGGATTGATTAGATGAAGATGACAGAGGAAGAATGTCTGATTTGGTAGGGTGTCTCTGCTGTGACAAAGTTAATCTGGAAACACAGTAATTCAACTATTGGCACCATCCCTAAAATTGTCATCCTTGGATTTTTCTTCATTACTCATACTGCCTTTTGGGTTCCTAACTCATTTTGTCCTTATTTTGGGTTTCGTGACTCTGGATTTTGAATCCATAAACTCCCAATTCTGACCCTTTGGCCTGACTCTGCACCACTTCTAGATTATGATGGAAGTCTAATATTCTATCATGTATTTCCACTGATAACTGACAGAATGATAATTAAGGTGATAATATTAATAAATGTCTACAGAGTACATTTTGTACACTTTACATTTATTATGTCATTTAATCCTTACAGCAAACATATAAATAAGAACAGGTCCTATTCTTATCCCCTGTTTTAAATACAGAAACTAAGCCACAAATAGGTTAGAGTTATACAGGTAGTAAGTGGCAGAGCCCAGAACTGAGATGCAGGCTGCCTGACTCCTGGAGCTGTGCTTTCATCAAGTGCGTTTCATTTCTGGGTTCCATCTCTACTGTGCCCTCCACTGCTCACCAAAGAAAAAGCCTCCTTTCCTTTCATGTATGATAACTTAGGATATGGGGGACTAAAGTTCCCCCAAATTCCTCTTTGGAATTTTGGATATTTTCCCCCAAGAGAGCATTTTGAAACCCTGACATTCCCTGTTATCTCTCCTACCTAATGAGATCATCTCAATGATTCTGGGGGGCTAGTTGCATTTATCAGTGGCGCCTTTGTTGCTCAATTTCCATTTTTGCTCTTGAAGATACAATAATAGATTTATGCCCGATGGACTGTGATGTGGTTTGCATCTAAGAGAAAAACAATTCTTTCCAAAAAAATACCATATCCCCAAATGATTTCATAATTGCAAACAGTGTTGACGAGCTCTTTGGCTTAAATAAGTTTATAACATATTTGCTGTGTTTTTGTGTAGATATGTTTTGATGTGCTTGCTAAGGAAAAATAATTAAAACCCCTCTGCCATTTCTAATTGAGAAGAAAGAAATGCAACCCATTAGTTGATGTCTACCATAATAAGATTTTTTTTCTCCCTCATTTCATTCCAGATTTGTTTCAAGGATTAACTTGCGTTAAATAGTTTCAGGTCTGAACGTCAGCCATGTTTCTCATTATTGGAGATCAAAATGGCTTAATTCCCTTTGTGTGTTGGTGCCACTAAAACACAAGGGAATCTTAAAACTACAAACTTCTGATAGAAGCACCACATTTTCCTAGTCAATCTGCCCAGCAGAGCTTGTGTTTTTTTCTGCACTAATGGCTGGAACAATGCTTTGTGCTGACAAGTCTCAGGGTTCTGGTGTCATGCATACGCTAGGCAAGACACTCTGTATCTTCAAATATGTTGTTGTGAACTTTACTTTCTAATGTTCCTTGAATCAACTGTTGTGTTTGATCTTTAAGTAGAACGTGGCCATCCGTTTGTAGGGATGGTAAGTATTATCATCTAGGTTAATCCAGAGGCCTCTGCATTTAAAGAGATCTGACTTTAAAATCTGATTCCATACTAGTAAACTGGGCAAATTTTGAAAACTTCCCTCATCTGTAAAATGGGCTAATGGTAGTACTTATTTGCTCTTGAAAGGTGTACAAGAGATAAGGCATGTTAAGTGCTCAGTGAGTTCTATTGTATGTTACCCTATTGTGTTGAAAGGCAAAAAATTGGTTTCAAAGGCTTCTGGAAATTGTTTCCAGCTCTAGCATTTCATTGTGATGTTGCTAGATTGGTTATCTGGTTGACTCAGGCTAAACAATTAGACACGAAAGGAGAATTGTTGGGTCACAGGGCAGAAGGACTGTAAATAGCAAACTCTTCTCTGCTCAAGGTCTGAACCAATTGAGAGACCAGAATGTCACTCTTATGGCAAATGAAACTGAAAGTGAAAACGGGGGCCTGTGTCTATGGCTTCCTCATAGAGAACCCCTGCAGTGGCCAGGTTGATGCTTCCAACTGGCCTGGGGCCCTGGCCTCATTCTCCAGGAGCAGAGGACATGTGTTCCCTTCTGACCGCTTGCTCTCAAGAAGACATGACAGAGCTCAACTCCACTGCCAGTCAAGGAAGAGGGAAGGGAGTGAGGGGGTAGAGAGGTGCCAGGAGAATAGTGCCATTGATCACCCTCCGGCTGAAAGCAAACATCAGGAATGGAAATGAGTGTTCCCCCAACAGGTCTGTCTACTTCAGTGTCTGTAGAGTTCAGGAAACGAGTGGCCCATGTTTCATTCTTTGAAGATATAATTTGTGGAAAGAGAGTCAAACATTTTAGAGACATTTTACTTGTAGGTTAAACTGGTTCATATCAGTGGGTTTAGTCTTACTTCTAAATCCACAGAGTCCTGGGAACTTAGTATTCATGGACAAAGGTAGGAATTGAGTAAAAGATCTTCCCTCAACCGTCCTTCTCCAACTACTTACACAGTTCATGACCCCAACAGTGAATCTTAAATAAATTGCTTCAGACTCTTCATACTGAAGTAACTGATGGGATGGAATTAGCTGCCATACCGTTGATAATGAAATTAAGAATAAAGGTTCAATTTCAGTAGGCTTTAGCTTTAAATAGAGGTAAATTGTTTTGTTATAAGACTTGGCACCCTTGCCTTTGTCCAGCTGTTTAACAAATGTTCGTCCCTGGTCACCAATGGAACCAGACTAGAGGGTGTAGATAGCTGAGTGTGAGCCATAATTACTACTGTTAAAACAACTCAAAGCACATGTCCTACTGACAGGGGTGTGGAGATGGCAGTCAGTATTTGCACAATGCAGACGGTCTGAGGTATGTTTTCAAGTTGTGCTTTGCAGGAGGCCTTAGCCACACACACATTGTCAGACTTTTAGAATCTTAGTTTATGCATGAAAGTGGGGTCCTGTATATACCAATTCCTCCTTTTCTGTGGCATCACTTGGAGGAGGGTCTTCTCAGGATCAGGAGCCCTTCCCTCTGTGCTGAGGCTCTTCTTTTACTACTCTTATTGCAGCACTCTTATCATTGCTTTTTAATTTTTTTTAGCCTGTTTTGACCTTTTTCACCAGGCAGGGCAGTCTGTAGGAACAGGGTTAAGGCTGTCTTATTCGTAGTTGTACCATAGCACTAAGCACAATGTTAGACCCTGGGAGGGAATCAGCAAATATCTTGTTGAATTGAACTGAATGAGTTTGATTCCTAAGGCAGGCAGGGTAGTGCAGCATTCTGGGCTGAGTTCTGGTTTTGTTCAGACAACACCTCCTAAGTCACATGACCTTGCTTTTCTTCTAGACACAATCTGCAGACTCAAGTGGAGTTTTCAAGGGCCTCCAAGATCCCTGAGAAGTTAATCATACTAACCTTTTTTGTTTGGCCTAGTTCCATTGCCAATACACAGGAATACCCAGACTCAGAGCTCTCAATTCCCCAATGTAAAGAGTCTGATTACATCTACTCCTGGAGCGCTTTGCTGTGTCAATTTCTATGACTGGTTCCTAGTCTTTAAGGGAGGACCAAAACTAGCCTTGGGCACAAAATTTACAGGGGCACCTTTACTGCTTCACTCTCTTCACCTAGTCTTGGCCCTGGAAAAGACAGAACCAATAGGAAATCTCTGGCTATGGCTTTCCTGATATTCACCATTTGATTTTGTTTTTCCTTTTCTAATTTGAGGGGAGGTGGTATGGGCTTCAGGTAGTACTGAAAGGTAAATGTATAAACATAATCATAAAAAAAGGAAGCAGTTGTCAAATCTGAAGTGTCTATATGAAAAAAGATTTAGCAGGGGAAATGTTGCATATTTAATGATTGAAAAACAAAAGGCTGAAATAAATAAAATTTAATAACATTCACCAATATGGCTACAGTATTTCTCAGATGAATTTGTATGGCTCCATTTTAATTTGCTTTGTCTTTTATTGGAATTGATTTTTAAAAGGCTTTTTCTTAAATTGTTCTGGATTTCCGTTAAGCAGTACAGAATGCTGCTATATGCAAAGTTACTTTAAATGAGAGCAAATGTGTATGAAATCAGCAAACTCTCCAACTGTGTTGTTCTTCCCTACTGGAAGAGCTTTCTTCATTTACATAGGAGAACATGAAGCCAGGAAAAGGGAAAATACACACATGAAATCTCCAAGAGCCTTTTGGAAACACAGCAGAAAAACACAACACTTAAGCAGGGAAGCCAAGTGGTTTTTGAGTTTGCTGTGAAGCGGCAGCTTTAGGGAGAGAACGACCTTCTGGGAAAGGTCCAGTGGCTCTGGCGGGAAGATTAGGGGCTGCTGTTTTGCAGGCTGTGGATGAGAGAGAAGGGGAAAAGATTGTGTAATTGTAGCAAAGCATCTTGAAACTTTTCAGTTTCATTTGTTTCCAAACAGGAAAACAAAGTGCTGAAGAAGCCTTACAGAAAAGGGGGAAGCCTCAGGCAGTTTTTTTCCTGTGGAGGCACAGCTGTGGCTGTATCACAGCATTTCCCAAGTGTTTTCTTTGGGATCTTTTTACCTGGCGTCAACAGTGTACAACAAAAGCAGAAAAGAGCTGCTTGATAGGAGCCAAATCACCATCAAAATGCTGACTTATTGTACCACAGGGTGGATCTGATATGCTTGTAAGGGACCCTCCCTCCTTCCCTCTCATCACACAAGTTCTGGAGGTTACAGATGCAGGCAAGCTTTCCTGCTGCGCTGATTGTTGGAAGGTGTAGAATCTTGCCTCACAGAGTCTGAAATGAGATGCAAGTGGACCCAGGACCAGACACCAAATTTCTATTCCTCCTCTCCCCCTCCAGCGAGACACAGAAATTATACCACTTTGCTTCCAAGGAGTCATCTCAGGGCTGGTTGCACATTAAAAACGTCTAGGGAGCTTTAAAAAATACTGATGCCAAGGCCCCACTTCAGTCCTATTAAATTAGATGCCCTAGGGTGGAAACCATGTATCCAAATTTTCTTAGAGCTCCCCAGGTGATGGTAATGTGCAGCCAGGGTCCAGAAGTCCTGACCCAGAGCTCTTGATCCCACAGAGAGCCCTTTTCTTTTCTCTGGGTAGACTTTCCACCCAAATAGCTCTCTGATCTCCATGGGTGGAAGCTAAGACTGCCTTTCAGTGTAATTCAGTTCAATTACATACAGTTCAATTCAATACATGTTTATTCAACTGCTTCTCCACTTTTCATTTCTGATTGTGTCTCCCATGAGAGTGATGAGAGCCATGTTTCTCAAATAGGAGAGCAGAGATACTTGAATTTATCTCATTTTTTGAGAAATGTATTTAAAAAAAACCTGTTAAACGCAGATAACAAATTTCTAAAAATTATGCATTGAATTGACACATCAAGCTTTTTCTGACACTCAGAGTTCTGAACAGATATATGTTTGTATATATGTAAAACATCCATCTTTTAATGTGTTCATTTATCCAGTGCATGTTATTAAGCATTGATGAGCTGGGATAAATAAGAGTGCTTAGGTTTTGAAGAGTTCCCAGGGTAGTGGGAGACATGAAATGTGAACAAGAAATTAAAGTTCTGTGAACTGGTAAAGCTAAAAGGGGCTTGTATAAAAGGATGTTTCAGATATATTCAGAAGAAGAAATTGTGCCTGGCAAGACAGAAAGGCTTAAAGAGGAAATATACAGGAGTAGCTGTTCTCCACAAGCTTTTCAGGCAATGAGAGGAGCACGTGTAGTTTATGTAGGTGAGAAGTAAATGTTTGGCTGAAATGAGGGAACATGGTGGGAGTGGGAACGGGGAAGGAACTTGAAGGCTCCCAACTGTCTTTAGAGCTTTATCTGTTGGACCAGTGTTTCTAAAGCACTCTTGACTCATGGCTGACCCAAATTCATGAATTTGCAGCTAACTCTGGGTGTACAAAGATTGAGAGAACATGCTGGGTGGGATGAGACAATAGCTGGCCTGCTTCTGGGATGTGATGGAGAAGCCAATGAGGAGGAGGAGCTAAGAATTTAGGATCTAGAATTGGATTGACCTAGGATTTCACACACTAACTGTGGAACCTTGAGCAAGTTCCAGAACCCCTTTCCCTAATTGTTAGAAGTGAAGATATTCCATAGGTTAGGTAAGCCTCATAGGGCTTTTTTTTTTTTTAATTTGTTTTTGTTTTTAGTGAAGGCTCATTGTATTAGGTATTATGTAAAGTGCTTAACAGACTGCCTGAACATGGGAAGTGTGGATAAAATGTAGCCCTCCCAGTTGAGATACTTTATTTTCTCTTTGTAGTTTCCTTTAGTTTTTATTTGCATGTATTTGTGTTTGCCATTGTACCTGGCATTCTTCCTGATACATACTCTAAGACCATCATACTGACGATTATGAGAAGTGCATGATTTTGGACATACAATATAAAATGATTTTTAGGAAGTAGTTAACTAAATCACCATCAAGGAACAATACAGTTCTAGAAAGTTCTCTGATAGGCTTTGTCTCTATGGGTTAATTCTGAAGTCCTCTTTGTCTCTGCTTCCAAAATTAAAACCACCAAAAAAATTACTAGGCAGAGTCCATCTGCAACATCTAATCTGATCTCTCCGTGGCTTGCTCATTATCCTTACTTTATATCATAAGACTTGGTGAGGAGGGTGATATTTGAGAAAGGCCTTGAAGAATGCATGGATTTTCTTTATGGCTGAGAATAGGCGTTCAGGTGGTGAGATTAATACAAGTAATGGTATACAAATATATTTAGGGATAAAAAGTAGTAAAATAGTTGTTTTATTGGAACACAGGTTGCATGTATAGGAAACATAGAGGAATAAACCTAAAAATTTAGGCTGAATCTATAAGGGTCTCCCTTGTAGATTCTGTATTGAGAATGAAAATTTGGAAAATTTGTGTACATCCTATAAAATAGCTGACATGTCTTTGAAAAACACTTGGCTCCAAATTTTCTTTAAAATCATTTTCCCTCTCCTTTTATTCTGTTATTTTTATTTCTGTTTGTGTTTATTTTTTCTCTTGTGTCTTATTGAGGACATTTGTGGTAAGGTCCCAATCTTGTCTAACTAAGAGTTCATTTGCTTCTGATGCCTTGTTCTTGCACCACCTAAAGTCACAATCTGTTCCTGGAAGAGTGTACTCATGAACAATACCCAATTGTGATGTGAAAAAGGGAGGGCTAGAACATCAGTTGGGGAATGAGCGGCTGGCATGGAGGAAGTCTGACCAGGCACAGATCCTGTTTCTGTACATATGTCCTTAATAAGAATGAAGGGGTAGGGGGTAAATTATGCTAGAAGGGAGCAGAGTCATTTTTGAATAGCTAGTTTTATAAGGGAGTACATATGATGTCAGCAATTAATTAAGGCCCTAAATTCTGTTTTTCTATAAAAATCCTATTTTAGTTGCGGTATCTTTGACGCATCTGCTGGCATAAGCAGGATATATGCCACAAATAAATATTCAAAAATATCTCTTTCTTGTAGAACTTGGAAACAGAAATTCTGAAATTGAAGGAAAGCTATATAGCATCAGAAGGATCCCCAGATCCTTTGTAAGATGGAGGGCAATGAAGTCCATGCTAAATCCAGGTACCCCCTGGGTGTGGGCCCTGAGGAGTTTGATGTGGGAGGGAAGACCCCAACTGGAATCAGGTCCAGGATTTATAACTGGACAATTTCAAATCCATGTTGGATGATCTTTCAATACTAAGGGTATGTATGAAAGAAATGGTAAACAATGCCAAAAGTGAAGAATTTATTCCAACCCAAATAATGAGAGTAAGAACTTTATAGTTTCAAGATATTGGTAACAGAGGGTAGAAGGTTGACAGAACCAGATATTGCAAAGTCCTATTTCCCAACTTTACCTTAAATGAGGATGAGTGGGTTGTAATTAGAACCCTGGTGGCTTCTTTCAAAATAATGTAATGTACATCTAGAATGATAGATTATTTCAGCTGAGAGGGACTTGATTGCTCATTGAGTCCAACCTCCTAATATTTTATGAGCAAATAGATGTCCAGTGATCTCTTAGCCAATTTCTATCGTAGCCAGAGGCAGAATTATGGCCTTGTAAGAGTTTTGTCTGGGTTATTTTAATGCCCAAACCTCTGTTTATACATAAATCCCAAAAGCATCCTAAAACTTAGCTGGGTGAGTCCCAAGGTAGGAGTAAGGAGGAATGGGCATGTTACATGACCACTGTGGAAAATATGACTTGTCGGTGTAAACTACCAGGAAGAGCAAGTAGCCAAAAATCACAAAGAGAGTCCAAATAGTTCAGTGGCCAATTCAATCCAGTTTTTTTGGTCAGCTTCAAGATCTGGGAGAAACAAAACTGGGATTTTTGGTTGGAAATGTAGAATGGAGTTGAGAATTTCCTCAAAAGCAGAGGAAGTAGATCTTTCTAAGTCAAGGCAATAGGAATGAAGGGAAAAGAGCTCAGATGTTCAGGAAGTGAGAGTATCAGAAGAAAGATAGGGAAGCAAGTCCAAAGGCTAGCCAGCTTCTTTGGTTGTGGTGGTGGTGCTGGTGGTAAGAGAAGGTTTCAGAAACCATACTTAAGCCTCTCAGGAAGAAGAGGAATAGACAGAGCCATCTGGGGATGAGGTGGGTTGCAGAAACAAGAGGCTGTCTCTATGACAATACTGACAAAGCATCCCAACTTCATCCCTCAGCCATGCCCACTGCTGGGATATGAACTTGCTAATGGGATATAAACCCAATGATTTCTTATTGATTCCATGGGAAGAAAAAAAATCAGACTATTACAGGTCAGACTTCTTTTTATAAAGTAACCCCCCCAAAATGTCCATAAAATACTTTTGTTTAATGAGGGAGACACATCAAGGAAATATAGAACTGGACAATTTTTTTTTCTATTAAAAATGGCATTTAGGCATGCCTTGGTGGCTCAGTTGGTTAAGTGTCCAACTTTGGCTCAGATCATGATTTCACAGTTTGTGGGTTCGAGCCCTGCCTCGGGCTCTGTGCTGACAGCTCAGAGCCTGGAACCTGCTTCAGATTCTGTGTCTTCCACTCTCTCTGCCCCTCCTCTGCTCGTACTCTGTTTCTCTCAAAAATAAATAAACATTAAAAAATTGAAAAAAATCTCTGCAGAAAATATTTAGAACGAAGAGCCAGATTTCTAGCATGCTGGCTTTTGTGAAAACATTATCTATTTAAGTTCTAGCCTCTGCATGGTTGTAGAAAGAGAGACTGAGAATTCTCAATGGTTAGTGCTATTGACAGTGATAAGTGGCAGTAGCAAGAGTGGTATGGGTCAGCATGGCATGTAGGCAAGTATGAGGCATAGAAGGTGATCACTAGATTCTATAGACCAAGGATGTAAGAGTAAACTATGACCTGGATTCAAAGAGTTGCCTCTACTTCATGCTAAGGGTTCATTCATACTTTAGTGAAGGCTAACTTTAAGATGAAAACATACATACACTGTATTGTTTTTCTGAAGTATTTGTTAGTATCATTAAACACACAACATGTAACATAGTTAATTGATTAATAAATAATAGTTTATTTCTTAAATAGGTTCACTCCCCACCCCCCCACCTCAGTGAACACTTTGTGTTGTCTACATAAAACCTTGAGTTATAAGAACCCCCATCAAAGGACCATTAGAAAGGTCCTTGAAACCAGGTGGATCAAACTGGTCTTGGTAGTTTAGTTGCAGATGCCCACTGTGGGCAGACTGTGGAAGCTGCCTTCTTACCAGGGATGTGCTAGAACAAGGTCAGGGACGTTTGGAAAAAAAAAATCTTGCAATGACACTTTTCTACCACTAGATGATATGCATGTATAAGCAAGATAAAAATCCTCCTACTTTCCTGTCTTCATCAGTGGCCACAGTGATAATAGGTAAGTCGAGGTATTTGGAATTCAGTTATAGATATTACTAGAAAAGATAAGCAAAGTGAGAAAATGCAGAACTGTCATTATTGATTGCGATAACATGTATGAGAATAATAAATGTATTGAACGCTTATCCTTTAAGTCTGGGGCCATCAAACTACTGTCTGTGGGCCATACCCAGCTTACCACCTCTTTTGTAAATAAAGTTTTATTGGAACACAGCCACAGTCATTGGTCTGTGCCTAATTTTGCTCAACAGTGACAGAGGTGAATACAGACAGAGACTGTATGACCTGTAAAGCTTAAAATACATTGTTTTTTTAACAGAAAAATTTCTAATGCCTGGTCTAAATACATACGGTCATACTAGCTCATTTTATCCTTAGAACGTTATGGTTGTGGGTGTGTATTATTATTTGTTTTACAGATAAAGAAAGTGATTAAGGACCTAGTGAATCCTGGCACATATATTAAATGACTATGGCAGGCATACCTGACAAAGGCTGTAACTATTGATATACCACATGCTTGATACTGTTTGGTTTGTGTACCAAGTTGAATGACACTTGGCTTCAAAGTTGTGGGGATCCTAGAAAGAAGAAATTAAAATTATTGCAAGGTCAGGCTGGCCTCTGTGATCTATAGGTAGAAATATAGCTGGGGGAAGGGGGGTGCCTGGGTGACTAAGTCAGTTCGGTGTCCGACTTCGGCTCGGGTCATGATCCGGGTTCATGAGTTTGAGCCCTGTGTTGGGCTCTGTGCTGACAGCGCAGAGCCTGGAGTCTGCTTTAGAGTCTGTGTCTCCCTCTCTCTTTGCCCTTCCCCTGCTTGCGCTCTCTCTCTGTCTCTCTCTCTCTCTCTCTCTCAAAAATAAACAAACATTAAAAAATTAAAAAAAAAAGAAATATAGCTTGGCTAGAGTAGCTGCTCATGAGTACTTCTTCCAAAGTGACACTTATTCAGGACATATTTTAAGAAACTATTTTGACACAGTAATTCATAAGACTGAAGATTATTCATCAGATGGAACTATTTACATTGTGATTGAAACATCAGTGGTCAAGTGGAGAGACACAGAAATAGAGTCAAAGGTAGGCTTCTTTTTAAATATCCTAGTTTTCCACAATCAAAGGAAGTCTTTGCTCCTCCAATGTTGGAACCTGCGTATGTGTACCTCAGCCCTCAGGATATCTGCTGGAGATGGTGGAAGTCGGGAGTGAGGCTGGGGAGCAGGGTGGCATTCAGCTTTGCAATTTCCTAGACTCCTAGTCACTGTCAGGAATGTCTTTTCCAGTGATTTATAATGAGCAGCGATGTACAGGGATAGCCCTTGGTGGTTTAATCCACACTTGTGACTGTTGGTCTTTTTTCTTTCTTTTTTCTTTTTTACTGAAAAGTTTGGGTAACTAACTTCCTCAGCATCCTAGATCATGAGGAAGAGATGGGAGAATCAGGAACCGGGTCCCTAGACAGCTTAATTCTTTGTTCCACATGAATTGATGGGGCCATATTGCCTAGGTTTTTCAAGGGTTTTCCACATGGACACTCCTACCCCCACTTTCCTTTGCACCAGGAGACTTTTGCTGTTTGATTCTTCCACATTTTGATGTCCTCCTTCCTGAGGATACTCCATTGTCCTTACCAAAAAGGAAGCCCTTGGTAGACTTTCCTTCCACTCAACCTTTTTTGACTCTAAGAAAGGGAGAGGTGCTATGTCTGATGTCTCCTTGGGGTGATGTCGAGGTGTGAGTAGTGGAGGCTTAGGGTGGAGGAGCAGGAAGGAGAAACTCTGGGACCTTGCAGAGGGATGTGGGGAAAGAGCCAGGGCTTCTATTTCAGGGAGTTACTGTTTTCTCATGAAGAATTTGATATAAGCAAAGCTTCCTATGGTAAGAATTAATTTTGTTCTAAAGATCATACTATCCGGATTACATGAGAAATTTATTTTCCTTCTAATAAAATGGCTTGGGACACAGCCCCTCACCCCCCCCCCCCCCCGACCTTTTTCTTGTGAAATAAAAATCCCAGTTTCATGACACCAATGGAGCACTTGGCCCACATTTCAGTATAGAATGAATGTCCCAAATCCAGCTCCCTTTTCCCTAACACGTAGGTATGTATGCATGTATGTTTGTATCTATGTATTGTATTTATGCATTTACAGCTGAATTTTTTATGGGACAGGCTATGTGGGATAGTGTCAAGCTGAAAAATTGGTAAAGATAAAATGGGCTATTGGAACGTAAGAAGGGGGAAAGACTGGGGAGATCAGAAATGGTTTTGTTAAAGTAAGTGAGTTAGGTTTTAAGGTAATTTGGGTATGCAAAGGAAGGGACCCTTGAGGCTAAGAGATGGAGAATCAAAAGTGTGAGCTTGACAGTGGGCACTTTAAGAGAAGATACTTCTGGTGAAGGCTAAATTTAGGAGTTTAAGAATATCAAGTTAAAGTTCAAACTGGATCTTACACTCCCAGAGAGAACCAGAAGACTTTTGACTAGGGACATATCACTGGCCATAAACTCTGCAAGTACAAGACCATCATGTTTGTCTTCTCTTTTCTGCACTCAGCTAAGTGACCATTGACATGCAGTCAGGGTCCAAGCAATTTCAAATGAATAAATGCACAGAAGCTATATTTCAGGAAGAGTACTCTGGGGACCAGGTATAGGATGAATTGGAGAGGAAAGACAGAAAACAGAGCAAAAATAGGGGTGAGTTTAAAGACAACCACATTAGTTTCCTTTACCAAATATACCATGTGAAATGATCAAATTTTATGTCTCCTTGCTAGTACCACAAGTATAGTTGGAAATAGCTGAACATGAACCAATCATTGCACCAGGAGTTGTAACCAGAAATAGGAAATGTTTCATAAAAATCTGTTTGTTTCACTTTGGCTAGTGGCCATGTCTTACCGTGCCCTGGTTTAGGATATTCCATGATGCAGCATGATGAAAAAAACAATCAGGAAAATAGAGTTTGTGTTTGCCTCGTCACAGTCTTTTTCTGATTGGTGTGAGGAATAGCTTATTTAATAAATATTATTTCTTTTCATTCATACCATCTTCAGCCCTGTATCTGAGAATTAAATAATTTTTTAAAATTCACTTTTTTAAATAAATGGAAGCCAGGTAAGAGTAAAGGGTTAAATCTGAGTTATCAGAATGGATTTTCTTCAATTCTTAATTCTTTATTCTGCCCGGGTACTTGGTTGATATGTTTAGCTAGAAGGACTCACTTTCAAAATCTCTGTGTTATTGGGTTGAGAAAGAAGGGCTGAAGTCTATCCCCGGTTACGTCAAGTGGTGTCAAATTTGGCTTGCCATTCTTACTTCCTGTTGACTCCAAGAGAGAGGCTGCAGTTGGCGTCTCACAGTGAAAAACACGAAGCTCTGAGACCAGTCTGAATTACTAATCACTACATGTCCTGTTCAGTGTAACCACTTTCCAAGCGATTAAATGAACCGCCAGGTCAGTGACTCAGCTTCCGAGGGGGTAGCCAGCAGTCCAGGCTGATCTGCACATCCTGGTTTTAATTCCCAAGGTTTGATCCAGAACTGCCTCGGAAAGATGATTTCCCTTTGGAACTTGCCTCTCCAGGGACAGAAAGATGGACACAGATGATGAAGCATATAGTCTACTGGAGAAGGGCCATCTCACCATGAGTCCTTTGAGGGAAAGAGTTGCAAGAATGTCATCTTTCATCAGCTGGTGTCACTGTTTGGAACCAGTCACAAGTCATTGGGTGTGGCAGGGCGAAGTTGTCTGAATTTTGAAAGGAGAAAATATATTGAGTAGGAAACATTAACTTTTTTCTTTTTTGGCTTAGCTGTCAGTAGATACAGTATTCCGTGTTTATTTCAGTAACTTCCGAAGGTTCTTGAAGATGTCACCATTTTATAGTATATTTGGTGGGTTTTCTATGTGATTAGCTGAACTTTGCTGCTTTTTCTAAGCTTCATGTTCAGTTACCATAAAAAGCAGCACGTAGTCATTGGTGGAAATAGGGGTGGGAGTGTAAGGGCCACAAGGGAATGCAATTCCAGGAACTCCCAGTCTCATATGCAAATTAGATTAAACTGTTCTGTGGCCAGGGCTCCCAGAGCAAATAATTCCCATTCCCACCTCTTAGCATTGTCTCTTGTGGGAATAAAGAAATCACTTTCAATTTATGTCAGCTACTGTCTTGTTTTAAAAAAAGTACATTATATGCCTATTATATGCCTGTTTGTCCACCTTACTTAAGAAAACTCCTTACCAGGTAACCTTTTTAAATACCTAAAAAAAGAAAAAGATTTTGATATCCTCAGAAGAAACACTGTAAGCACATCGGAGTCTTATTTTGTCAGTAAGAAGTTGAGTCTTTTGAATGGCTGGTGCCACCACATCCTTCAGGCAGTTTTCATACTTGGCATAAAACTTTTAGACATTTCTCATATTCCCTTTGTTTTGATTAGTTAGTGCATGATAACTTGACAACACTTAAATGTGAAAGCTTGAGAAAGGGAGGGTGTCGGGGAGGGAAGAAGCCCTCCAGCCAGCAATTCTTTCTTTAAAATTGTTTTTCACATGAATATTTCTCAAACACATTGACTGAAGGTGAACTTGAAGAATACATCCCAAACCACAGCCTCGATTCTCTGAATGTGACCATTTCAGGGCTCTCTGGAAACAACGTGTGAGGGTGTGCACGTCAGAGAGCAAACATGTAAATCACTTGTTTCCCAGGACACTTCAAGTGCTGCTGCTTTATCCGCACAGATGTGCTGTGGGCCTTGCAGATAGCATCTGTTGGTTCTATTTATGGGGGAAGAAAGCATGTATTTGTGAGCTCAGCATGAGCACAGCTTTCTTTGTGGATATTTTATTTCATTAGAATTAAAAGTTTTTTGTATTTTGTGGGTGCTTGGGTGGCTCAGTCAGTGGAGCATCTGACTCTTGATTTTGGCTTGATCATGATCCCAGGGTGGTAGGATCAAGCACCATGTCAGGCTCCGTGCTGAGCGTGGAGTCTGCCTAGGATTCTCTCTCTCTCTGCTTCTGCCCCTCTCCTCTCCCTCCCCACTCTCTCTCTAAAATTAAATGTTTATTATTATTATTATTATTATTATTATTATTATTATTAGTTTTTGCATTTTGGAACTACAGAATTTGAGTAGTTGGCAGTTCCAGGCAGTTCTAATTCCTTTTTGTGTTCATTTCTCATTTGCTCCCCCTGTTAATCCCAAATTTTAACAGAGTTAAAATCAGAACTGGAGAGATGAAGTCACTTGCACAAGAATATATGGCATTTATTACTAGTTTCACTCATCATTATTGGTCGGTCTATCTATCTATTTATCTCAAGGACCTATTATATTCCAGGCCACTGTTGAACATTCTGGAACCTGGTGGTGAAAAAAATGCCAGTTTCTGCCTTTGTGTATTTTATAGTTTACTAGGGAAAGACACAACAATAAAAATAGTCATACACAAATATACAACTTCATATCTGACAAGCGCTACATGATGCCTTAAGAGCCTAACATAGGCCAATTTGAGTTGGTCATAGAGGTAACAGAAGATTTCCTTGAGGAAAGAATGCCTAAGCAGTGATCTGAAGGGCGAGTAAAACCCAACAAGACACATCAAGGAGGGAAGAGTCTTTCTGGCAGAGGGAAGGGCATGGGAGAAGACCCTGTGATGGATAGAAGCATGAAACAGAAAGAGTCAGTTTGGTTGGAGTGAAGGGAAAGAAGGAGCAGGACGAAGATGGGCTGATCAGTGAGTTAGAATCAGACTCTGCAGCACCTCGTAGCTCATTTTGAAGTTTTGTTTTTGGGGTAATGAGAAGTCCATATAGTAAACAACGGGAGAGGCAAGAGTGGGTGAAGAAGACCACTGGGGAGTACTGTAATAGTCCTGGCAACAGACAATAGGTGCTTGGTCTAATATACTGAGTGGTGGAAGAGAGGAAAATGGAGTAGATATATTCAAGAGGTTCTCAGAATGTGAAAATGACAGGATATGGGGAGGAAGGGAAGAAGTGGGAACAAAGATGACTCCAGGCTTCTGAATGGGAAAATAACTGAATAGTGGTGCCATTTACAGAGATGGAATGCTAGAAGGTGGGGAAGAGGGGAGGATGGTAAGTTTATTTTAGGAAGTATTGGTGTTAGATGTTAAATTATAGGTGGACTCTTTCTTGGGTCTGACCCTCAAAGGCAAGGTTTGGGCTGGAGAGAAAATATTTGTGAATGAATTGCTTATAGTTTTGATACTAATACGATCTATTCCTCTTCAGTGTCTTTCCAGAATGACATCTCTGTAAGTAGGGATGAGTCCAGTGGTCTTGGACAGCAAGCTAAGTGAACTGTTGAACAACTAACTCTGCATGGTAGGAATTTGAGGGACCTTTAGGAGGCAGTTCAGGTCTCATGTGGATGAATTAGGGAGCTGTATAATTTGCAGGATATCGAAAGGTACCTCTGTATGCAAGTATCTGTATTCTTCCTCTTGACCTGCCAGAGGGCCTAAAATTACTGGCCACTGCGTTGCTCTTTTACTGATTCTCATTTTATTTGGGTGAGAATGATAGTTCTGGTGTGTGAAGGTAAGGTGAAAGTTGTATACTATAGACTTCTCACTCAAAATGAGTCTGCTTTACAAAATCTCTAGACATACAGCCTCATCTTAAACAATGTCTGTGATGGTGAATCCATGATTTGAAAAGGCAGTGCAGATTTTAGTTCTGTTCCATAAATTCTTCCTTTTATTGGATTTTCCCATCCAGGATGATATGAAGCACTTCTGCTTCCTCTTCCACACAGCAGACAATTGACTAGTGTTAATCCATAAAGCATCACTGTTCTCAACTAAGCTGCCACAGAGATGAATGGTTTAGATTCAATTGTGATTGAAATCATTGAAGCCCTTGGGCATATATCACTTCACTTTGAGTTCACAGTCACCCTTTGAGATATGTATTATTATTCCACAAAGAGATGAAGAAACTGAATCTCAGGTTAAATGACTTACCCAGTGACGTGTCGCATGAGTAAAGAGCAGAGCTAGGATTTGAATCCAGGAATTTTGAGTCCCAGTCCCAGTCCAAGCTACCTTGAGGACCTGGGTTAGGGCTCTGAGCTGACTTCTAGAAGGAACACTTCAGTAGGGACCATCGAGTGCTCAGCTGCTAGCAGTGAGGTAGAGCTTACCCACCTGGACCTTTTGGGCCAAATGATGCCTGCCATCTTGTCTTGCTCAGCAGATATTATTAAAAAAAGTAATTACAGATGTTCAAACTGGTGTGAAGAAGGCAGGACGGGAGCGGTCTACTTTTCTACTTTCTTTACTGCACCCTTTAGCCCCTGGATTTCACCTATCTGCATGGCCTGCAGGTAGGCACGGGCTATAAGGCACTTGTGCTTATAAGGCACTTGTGCTTATAACTTTGTATCCCTTTAAGAACTGGACAGAACTCTTAATTTTCAAGTTTTTTCAGATTTCACTCCCTGTTAGTTAAAAGAAAACTTGAGCATGTATCCCAAATACTTTGTCTGTATATTTTTAGATTCAATACAAATATTCATGTAGATTACTGTATTTTAAAATATATTAAATATAAATTTAACTGACCATGAAATAATAAATGGAAATCCTAATATTTTCTTTTCTCACCTCAATGAATCATCTTCATGGACCATCTCCTTATGCTCCCACTGGAGGGACCACTGAAATGGAGTAGGGGAACAGGGGCAGGAGAGGAGCCTAGTGTGACAGGCCATGACTAGTTGGATGGAGTACAACACCTGGGGATGTATGGACACATGTTACATATGCTGACGTTGTGCCTTCCTCTTTGTGTTGCCCAGCTTCAGCTCAGTTCTGAGGCACACACGCTGCTAAGATCTCTCTGGAGTCATAGCGAGTGAAGGGCTCATTGCTTTGGTCTGCATTGTTTGTCCTTGGTTTTAATTGCCACTTGTGTCCTGAGCTATGTGGCAATAGGACTAATAGCTAACATTTGTTGACTGCTTACTATGTGCCACTGTGCTAAGAGATTTATTCACATTACCTCATTATCCTTATTACAACTCTGAAATTTTGCTATCCTTGTTTTACAAATGGGAAAACTGAGGTGTGGAAAGCTGTGACTTACCCACGGGTGTAGGGCTTGTTAGTGACACAGCTGGGATTTGAAACCCAAGTTTGTCCTCCACCAAATCACTCATTCTTGACTTATATTTTCTACTGGTAGGATTAGTGCTTAAGTTACTGATAGTGATCTGGGTGGATTTTACATCACTAGAAGTGACTCAAAGGGTAAGAATCACTGACTGCATGGACCAAAAGGTTGGGTTCACAGGAGGTGTGGATATATGAGAGGAAACAGCCAGGTTTATAGAAATACAAATGTGCCAGTGCAGTTGAAAATGAAACTCTCCAATAAAATCTGGGTTCTTCTTTATTTCTAGATAATTTGGTCTCATTGTCACCCATAGCTCCAGGTGCAAAAATGTGTTGATACTTTTCTCGATGAGACTGTTGGAGGCAGCAGTTGTTACATAAGGCATCTGAGTTCCATTATAGGCTGTACGTGTTTCAACCTGGCATTCCAGTGCTTGAACATGACACAGAGATGTCAGGGGATCCTGGAGTTCTCTTTAGTAACTGCCAGAGTGCTTCAGCCTAGTGGAGTCAGACAGACCTGGGTTTGAATCCTCACTTTGCTATATATTAGCTATGAGAACTCTGGCAAGTTGTCTAAGCTTTTCAGGTCGGTTTCTTCATCTTTAAAGTGGACATAATAATACGTTCTTCAAAGTGGGATTGTTGGGATTAAATCCTCTACCATATGTAGAGTGCTACACACAGTGCTTGGTGCATAGTAGTGCTCAAAATTTGGCATCAGTTATTGTTGTCTGTGACCCTGCTTTCTCTAAAAGGAGGCACTGATTGATTATTTATGGCATAAACCCATGTCCTCTGCTGCATTGGTTATGTCCTATATGTCCTATTTGTAAATGAGGAGGAACCTTTTCCTAAATCCTCTCAGTATCTTGCTTCCACAGAAAAACAAATCTGTTTCCACAAAAGAAGAACAAGAACTGGAGACATTGGAAGTTTATGGGCTAGTGAAGGCGGCTCCAAGAAGAAAAGAATTCTAGTGATCAGCGACACCCTCCTGAGGGGGCCCAGATGCAGGCCAGATGCTGAAAATCTGTAGAGACACGTTAGGCTCAATGAAATGACTGTTATGCCATGACTTTCATCCATGTGGGCATAAAGAATATTGACTGATCTCACTAAGATTATTAAGAGTGACTTCAGGGTTCTGGAAACATGGAGGCTGGGACTCAAGGGGTGGTCTTGACAATCCTCCCAATTGAGCAAAAAGAGTATCTGTAGATGACAGCCCGCCCTAGTGATGGATGCCTACTTCACATGCCTTGCCTCGTGCTACCCCCAGATGGGCGCGCGGCAAAAACCACTGGAGATGCTTCAATGGGGAGTGATTTGACATTTCTGCCTAAGCAGAAATCATCTCTAGTGACTTTTGTGTGGTGTTATTAAAGTTATTTTGATGGGATCCTAAATACAGTGGTTATTCCTATAATCACTTTTCTTCAGTCAGCCTGTCTGGTTGGTCTCTTTTCTGGCTGGACTTTCAACACATACCACCTTTTGATAAGCATGTTTTATTCTTCTAAATGTAAAAGGATGGTGAAAATTTCTCTTTTTATGACTGGTACATTAATATAACTCTTTTTAAATAAGGGCCAAATGCGAGAGCTGAACTCTGGACACAGAAAACATGACGTTGATGGTTGCTGCTTTTCTGCCTTCAGTTTCCCCCTTCTGGTTCCTAGTCAGTTCTTTTCCACTGCAGCCAGAGTGACATTTCTACCTTCATCCCTGCTAACTTAATTTTCTATTGCTCCCATAACTAGTTACCATAGACTTGGTGGCTTACACCAACACAAATTTACCAGGTCGCAAGTCTGCCATGGGTCTCAGTGGGCTAAAATCAGGCTGTTTGGCAGGGCTGTGTTCCTTTCTGGAAGCTCTTAGGGAGAAACCTCTCCCTTGGTCTTTGCAGCTTTTGGAGGCTGTCTGTGTTCTGTAGCTCATAATCCTTCTTCATCTTCAAAGGAGCAATGTTGCATCTCTGTGACTGTGCTTCCACAGTGCCACCTTCCTCTGCCCATAGCTGGGAAAGGGTCTCTGTTTTTAAGGACCCATGTGGTTAGACTGGATCCATGTAGATAATCCAGGATAATCTTTCCACCTCAAGGTCTTTAACTTAATCACATTTGCAGGTCACCACTTTTGTCAGGTAAGGTGACATGTCACATACTACAAGTTCCTGGGATTGGGATGTGATATTTTGGGGTGGCTGTTATTCTACCTACCACATCTACTGACCTGCTTTTTAAGCCCATCGTTTCTCTACTGCACAGTGGGAACTGCTTCGTAAATGGTTTCTCTTTGCTCACCCTTGTTCTACCACTTTCACCTTTTGTTATTTATTCTCCCCTTCCCTCTGATATAACCACACTGGCATCCTTTTTTTTTCTTTAAACACACCAAGCACACTTCTGCCTAAGGCTTTTGCACTTGCTGTTCTCTCTGCCCGAATTTCTTTTCACTCAGGTATTCTCATGACTGCCTCCCTCAGGACTTTTTGAATGTCACCTCTTCAGGGAGGTCTTTTCCTGAACCATTTATGTGATTGGGCGCCTTTTCCTTGCATTTTCATTTATCAGTCCCTTTGTCTCTCCTTCTTATGACAGAGGACATGTTTGTTTGTGTCTAGTCTCTTTCTCTCTTTCCTTTTTCCCTCTTTATTTCTCCTTCATTTTAAAAGATAGTTTCACTGATTATATAATTCTAGGTTGGCAGTCCCCCCCCCAATATTTTAAAGACACATCCGCATTGTTTTCTGGGTTGCATTGTTTGTCATGAGAAGTCTTGTTATTTTTGGTTTTCTTCCTTTTTATGTAACTTTATGCATTTATGGTTTTCTCTTTGATAACGGTTTTCAGAGATTCAGTTATCATTTGTGTTGACGCAGTTCTTTTTGCATTTCTTTTGTTTGAGTTTACTCAGGTTCTTCAATCTTTGTGTTTACAGTTTCATCAAATTGAGCTATTATTTCTTCAGATATTTTTGTTGTCTCCTCCTTCTTCCGAGACTTCAATTATGAACATATTAGTTCATTTGATGTTGTCTCACAGCTCACCAATTCTCTGTTTATTCCTTTTTTGCCATGGTATCTTTTCTGTGTTTCATTTTGTAGAGTTCTGTTGCTCTGTCTTGCATCTACTGCTTCTGCTGTGTCTAATCTGTTGGTAATCCTACCCAGGGTTATTTTTCATTTCGACACTATGTTTTCATTCCTACAAGTCTGATTTGTATCTTTTCATACTTTCCACATCATCTCATCTTAAATAGACTTTTCTCTACTTTTTTTAATATATGAAGTATATTTACTATGGCTGATTAGTTTCCTTTTACTAATTCTATCATTTGTGTCATTTCTGGGTCTGTTGCTACTGATTGACATTTATCCTCATTATGAGCCATATTTTCCTCTCTTTGCATGTGTGATAATTTTTGATTCATTGTAGATATTGTCAATTTTATATTGTGTAGTTGTTAGGTTTTTTATTTATTTAAATAATTTTGGACTTTTTTTCTAGGACACAGTTACTTATTGGCAGTTTTGTTAAGGGAAATCTATAACAGCTTTTAGTCTAGGGTTAATTTGGTCCTACTCCTGAGGCAATATTCTTCTGAGGACCCTGTTCAGTACCTTGTGTGATGGGAGTTCTTTGTACCCTGTTTGGTGAGGGTAGCAACTCCTCTTCACCCTGTATTTTCCTTGAGGATTGTTTTGCCTGCTTTTTTCCGATGGTTCTTTCTTTGGCCTTTGTAGTTTTCTCACGTGTATGTGCTAATCAGTAGTTACCTAAAGATTCCGCAGTAACCCTCTGAATATATCCAGAGCTTTTCCAGTAAAGATTTCTCCTCTCTAGTACTCTGCTCCAAAATTTTATCCACCTTGGGCTCTTTGAATCCAGAACTCTATCTACTCATTTCAGGGAGACTGTTAAGCTCTGTTTGGGTCCTCAATCTCTATGCTGTGGTCGGGAAGTGCTACCTGGGTGTTAAGCACTTGTAGGTATTGATTTCCCTTCTCCCAGACATTACTGTCCTATAATGCCAGTTGTCCAAAACTATTGTTTCACATATTTTATTGGAATTTTAATTGTTTAAGGTGAGAGGTTAAATTCAGTTCTTGTTACTCCTTCTTGCCCAGGAATAGAACTTTGTTCACTGATTTTGAGGTCCATTTGTATCAGAACTGTGTTTTCACAAACTCCTGGCTCTGTGCTCTAACTCTGATCCCTACCTCTGGCCCTGCCAAGATCTACTGCTCTCTTCACCATCTTTTTCTTGGTATTTGAATTTATATTTTTCTCCCCAGATTCTAATTTGGCTTACCTTTCTGACCCTTTATTTCCAGTCAGTTCAGTTGAGGGTCCATGTCATTGTTCTAGATCCTGGATCTTCATTCTGATTTCTTTAGTAAGCCTTGAATCCTTTGCTGTGAATGGAATCCGGACAATTATCCATTTTTTAAAAATGCATAATAATTTGATAGTTGGAAATAAAAACTCATTTTGATTTTTATTCTTTGATGACTGATGAGGCTGAATTTATTTCCAAACTTATACTATTTACATTTCTTTTCCCATGAGTAGACACTATCCATTTTCAATTTTTGATTGCTTTTCTCTGTCCCAGAGACTCCACATTGAAAACTAGCTCCTACTGTAGTTTGGATAAATTTGTGGGACAATTGGTCATGCCAAAATTCCAATGCTTTCTCTCTCTCTAACATATGGGGAACTCCTTTCAGATGAAGGAATTTTTTGCATTGAAATCTTCTTGGAGAGGTGTTTGTTTTAGTTTGAAATATTCAATGCTAGGAAAACATATCAATTATTGATTTTTTTCCCATCACTTTTTTCCCCCATCACTTTACCACACAAATTCAAATGCCAGGAACAATTCCCAATCACTGAATTTGAGTCTTTAAATTAATTTTAGTTCCAAAGGTAAATTGGGCACTATGTCTAAATGAAAGAGAGATGAAAGTATATCATGTAATGCATCCAACATTTTAAAGAGTGATTAATGAATGATTTGCTATTAAAATCTTTTGGGGAGAACTGATGAGTGAACTGAGGAGAACTGGGAACTTTACAGACTGTAGTTTTACAATTCAAGCTTGGCCTAAATTTTATCTGAGTGATGTTAGTGGATTTATTGGTGTAGAACAAGTCATTGGATTATCATTACTCAAAGCTGCCCTTGATTATACTACATATGAACACCATCATCATTATAATGACTTTTAAATTTGCTATCATATTAGTCAGTCTCTAACTTTTTTCTTACACAATGATTTGAATTCCTGATAGATTTTGATCGTATCCATAGCCCACAATTTAACAATCTCTTTCATAAACCCTCAAAATTATATCTTCCCCTTTTAATGTCTCCACAAAATGAAATTATCTTCTGAGATAACAGTTGGAGTAACGCAATCTTCCTAGCTTGAATGCTGGCTTCATGTTAATGTCAAGATTCGGCAATTTGCAATTTTCTCCACCATCTAACAGAGTCTGCTTCCCAAGTGATGCCTTGTTTTCACTGATATTTTATAGGTTGGCGCTTTTTTGAGGGGGAGAAAAGGGTTTCAGTACATAACCCACCTTTTTTGCTCTTCCAGTTATAAAGTTGGATCCAGGCATAAGATAGACAAACATCAATGAATTGTGTCAGTGCTATCACTGATAAAACAAGTTGGATAATGTGACATTTATTTTTTTGGCCAAGGGAATTTGCTGATACTTCAACCCTGAATAGACAGACTTTACATCCACTGCCCCTTCTGTCTCTGACACAGCAGGAAAAATGCAGGTTTTCCCAGATGGAAACCCCTTACATTTGCTCAGGAAGGTACTTAGGAAGAGAAGAGATAGGAAGGATCTCAGAGAAGCATGCTAGTCCTATCTCTGGGCTACTGATTACCATGGGTTACTTAACCTCAATAGCCTGTTTCCTTATCTAAGAAACAAGGACAATACTACCTGCTCTTTTTACCTGCTGGGTGTAAAAATTCAATAAAGTAATACAAATGAATGTGCTTTATGAAGCACATTCCTAAATGTGTTTCCAGTGGCCAATTATTGCTAAACGACAAAAATTTGCTTAGAGATTATAATAGTAATGTAAGTAATAACAGCCACCCTTTATGTATTCCTTTTCATATCAGGCCACTGTGCTAGGGGCTTTACATGTATTTTCTCCATATTTTCTTAACACATATTCTGTTTAAATTCTTACTCTATTTTCTGTATCAACTCTCCATAAAAATTAGAACTGTATCCAGGTTATTCTTATCCTGAGTTTACAACTTGAGAGAATTGTTTGTTTTCCTCTCAAATACATGTTAAGTTTTTCACTTCAGCTCTTTGCAAAACTTCGCAAGAATCTGTTGTTTTTGCTTCTTGGGAAAGGACATCTTAACGACCCTAGTTATCGTGCACAAGAGAAAAGGGGGACAGAATCTTTAAGTCTTCTCAACACTAGGACATTCTCTGAAAACAAGCGCCAATAAAGGGAGCAAACAGTGCATTCAGGGAGCAAGCAGGCTGGAGGAGAGATGTCCTGTGTGTCGACATATGCTTGGTAAACACAAAGAAAAATTGTTCCCCTCCCATCTAGCTCCTTTGATGTTTCTTTTTGCTCTTCCTGCATCCCCACCCACAGTGGTCCCGGTTCTAGTATATGTGCTGCCCCAGCGAGCACATGGTCCTGGTTCTAGGAAACCGGAGGCAGGGGAAGCACTGAGCCTGGCACCATACCCAGCTTCCGGCTGCTCTTCCTGTGTGTCTTCTCCGCTTGCTTCTGCTCCTGCCCTGATCTCTTTTCAGACTGGGGCCCCAGGTTACACTGCACAGAAGGGCAGGACGACCTCTACCTTCTTCTCCACTGTGCTTGGGGGAATTAAATACAGTAGATGTGCTCTGTTTTGGCTTTGCCTCATTAAGAGGTCTCTATGGATTAATTCCTAAGAGATCGAATCTCGTTACTTTACTGTGGCAAAGTGAAATTAGTGTGAAGTAACAAGGAGCCAGATTAATGTGACCCCAGGAAATAATCCATAAAAAACTTATGAGGCCTTTAGCAGGCTGTAAATTGGATTTCAGACAGGGTGAGGGGAGGGGAAGAATCATGTTAAAAACAATCAGTTGGTAATGAATAGAGCTAATATTTTAGCACTTCGAAATAGAAGAAAACACCAAAGTAAATAACTCTGAGAACCCAATGGCAATATTTTCTAACATGTGTAAATAATTGAAGTTGTGATTATAATCCTAACTGAATTTTTCTTGCTTTATGGCTGCTGGGAAGTGTATTGTTCATTAAGCATCATAGAACTCTAAATCAGAAGAACAAAGGAGAAGAGGAAGGCAGAAGAAAAAGATGGAAAAGAAAAATGTCTTGTCTGGGGTGATCAGTTGTCCAGTTCAGTGTGTAGGCAGGAGAGAAAACAAACAACTCATTAAGTCCATTTCTGTGATAAGGAAACTGAAAGAGGGGGTGGAATGGTTTGGAAGCTGATAGGATACTGATTTCTTTTTAAACTTTTTTTTTTTTTTTTTTTTTTTTTTTAGCAGTGGCAGGAAGGGAGAAGTGACAAGTGCTTGGCATTTGTAACAGCAATCCTGTGTCATCATATGGTTAAGAAAGGATGCCATGGATATTTCACAGAAATGGAAAAGCATTGTAAAAATCCTAAAATTCACGTGGAGTCACAAAAGATTCCAAATTGCTGAAGCAATCTTTAGCAAGAAGATCAAAGCTGGAGGTGTCACAATTCCTGCTTTCAAACCATATTACAAAGCTATAGTAATCAAAACAGTATGGTATTAACATAAAAACAGACATATCAATGGAACAGAATAGAGAACCCAGAAATAAACCCACATATATACTATCAACTAATTTGCAACGAGGGCAGCAAGAATACACAAGGAGGAAAGGACAGTCTCTTCAATTAATGATGTTGGGAAGATGGAATTATCCATATGCAAAATAATAAAATTGGACTCTTGTCTCACATTGAACAAAAATCAACTGAAAATGGATTAAAGACTTGAAGGCGAGACCTGAAACTGTAAAACTTTAGGGAAAAAGCTCCTTGACATTGGTCTTGGAAATAATTTTTCAGGTATGACACTAAAAGCATAGGCAACAAAAGTAAAAATGAACAAGTGGGATTACATCAGACAAAAGCAAAGGAAACAATACAATGGGAATTTAACCTACAGAATGGGATGAAACATTTGCAAACCATATATCTGATAAGGGGTTAATATCCAAAATATATGAGGGACTCCTACAACTCACCTGTCAAAGGACCTGAATAAACATTTCTCCAAAGAAGACCTACAAATGGCTAACAGGTATTTGAAAAGGTGCTCAACATCACGAGTCAACAAGGAAGCATCAATAAAAACCACAGTGAGCTATCATCTCATACCTGTTAAGATGGCTATTATTAAAAAAATAACAGATAACAAAATGCTGGCGAGGTTGTAGAGAAAAGGGAACTTTGGTACACTGTGGATGGGACTCACAAAGGCGAAGGATAAAGTACTTGCCCTGTAGGCTCCCTGGAACCTGAATGAACTGCAGACAGGAGCGGTCAGTGCCACCAGTTAATCCAACAAGAGTCTGGGGCAGGAGATGGGAGGTAGGTTTCCAGTGTCTAAAGGGAATTAAAATCTCAGGCCTATGTGCTCAGCTTTACCTGTCTAGACAGTTATTTTTCATGTTAAATGAGAATTTATACCTTCCCTAGGTTATTCATTTAGTGCAATTTTAATATAATCCTAATTTTTGGTGAAACTTAAGAAAATGTCTCTGAAATTACCTGGAATAATAAACAGGTAAGTATAGCTAATGTGATTTTGAAAAACAAGGGTAATGAGGATATTTATTCTGAAAGTTAATAAAACATTATAAAAATGTAATAAGTAAAGCAATCTGGTATTTGGACAGGTAGATAGAAAAATAGATTGTAATGTAGTATTCAAATCCAAACTATAGAATATATGAAAACTTAATATGTGGTAAAGCAGATAACCATAATGAGAGGGAGAGAAGTTACTTAATTATTTTATTGTTTGGGGAAAGTTGATTAATCATTTAGAAAAAAAAGTTGAGATTCTCATCGCTTAGGTAGCAACATTTCTAGAAAGCGTGTGTGTGTGTGTACATATACATGTTCTGGATTGACTTGTGTTCTCCAAAAAGATAAAAGTTTGGTTCAACAGCTCTGGGAAACTAACACTGTATATATTTACCTGCATATATGCATGTATATAATTATAATATTTTCGACAGTTGATCTGGAATCTGAAGTGCTAAAACCAGCTAATATAATTTGACAAGGAAGCTTGTGTGGCACCTTGCCTTTACAGGTTTTAAAACATTTTATAAAGCAATGATAATTAAAGCAAAGAGACCAATAGGTCATTAGAATGGAATGGGGAATTTAATATATAAAATATATGGGAGGCAACTAAGGATATGGGCGAGCAACTCAGTTCTTCCCAATGTGGATCTGCTTAGGCTTCCTTAGAATGTGGTGTCTGGGTTCTAAGAATGAGCATACTGAGAACACAAGGTGGATGTGTATGACATTTGTATGACCTAGTCTCAGAAGTCATACAGTGTCATTTCTGATATACTCTATTGGTCAAGGTGGTCACAAGGACCTGCCTGGGCTCAAGGGGATGGGGCATAGACTTCACCTGTTGATGGGAGAATGGCAAAGTTCTAAGAAAGCATGTGGAATGGGAGATTGGAAAGCATACTGTTATTGCCATAGGAAAATAGTCTGCCACAATTTGGACATGGGAAGTCCTTGCCTTCTCCATATATAAACTGTGTTGGGTATATAATTGGCTTTGCTTCCTGGGTTTCTTGGATTTGTTCTCATATTTGCACGTTTCTGACCTCTCGCTTTGGCCTCACTTTTACTATCATTTATTGGGGCAAAATTGCTGGACACTGGTGATAATTTTATTTTGTGGGACCTTTTGGGAAAAAATCTGAACTTGATTTCCATCAGGGTTAAAGTGATTGTAGAATTGTCCTAAACATAGCAACACAATGATTCAAATGTAAGACACAGAAAATACTGGGTTTTTGATAGTTTTAGATGATACAAATTTGGGGAATTGTCAAAGGAATTGTGAGCATGCCACATAGCCACACATGCAGGCTTCTAGATGTTTCCAGTTATGGAATGGCCACAAGAATTTTGAGTTCTCTCCACATTGTTTTGGGGGTTCAAGGCAGGCCCTACCCTACAAAACCTAATTCATAGGCCATGTTAAATCTGTGGACTAGATATACTGTATTGACAATGCTATGACTTCAGCTTTGAGAAATTCCTTTTGTTCCTTGTACCAGGACTCCCTTTTTGTCTTCCCCACCCCAGTCCCTACATTCAGCCAACTATAGCCTCGATGGGGGTTGTCAGATAATGTCAAAGAATAAAAGATAAGTTTGTTTTATAGATTCTGAAGAAACTCTACTGACTTAAAACTCAACCCTGTATCATGGGAATCAGCTAGACCACATAGTGTCTCAAGTTAAGATCAAAGGAGCAAACTTGGACAAAACTTTATGTAAAGTAAAAATTTTCACTGCTTCCACATCACCATAGAAACCACATCCTGTAACAAGTAGCTGCTGTTATCAGAAATGAACTTGGAAAAGTAACCTTTACCCCAAAATGGAGTTCTGATGTTTCATACAAGTGATTTCATAGCCCATGATACCCCTGGGCTAATTAGCACTTGAAAGCAGTCATTTGGATGAAGGTCAGCAAGTTATTGATATCAGAGATACTGCTCTGTACTCTTTATGTCTTAATACTGGTAAATAATGTCAACCCAGTCAATGTGGAGATGGTATAGAATTTCAGCTTTATTTTATCTATGCTCTAATCAAAAATAAATGAAAGTAAAGGAACTATAGTATTTTAGGGAATGAGAGAACCATTATCCAAAAGGGGAAATGTGTGTGTGTGTGGCAAGGTGGATGCTAGCATATTCTCAGGCCTAACACAGTGCCTGCACATACAAATGATCAGCATAAATTTGTTGAATAACAAAATGAAGGAAAGAATTGGGATTGTATCAGTAAAAGAAGATAGAAAAAGTATGTGGAATGATGGATGCCTTAGAATTGAGCCATTGCTACATTGAGCATTAAGATGTTCATTATCGTGTTGTATTTTTCACTAGGGCTATGGTTTTTCTTTTGAGGGAAGGGCCAGTTTGAAATCCTTAGCTTGCATTCATTGTATTGAATAGATCTCAATGAGCTCTGTAAAGACTATAAATTTTGATGTGGCTTAACTTCAAGTAATTATTTTTTTGGTTTCATAGCATCTGGACAACATTTTAGATTTTGTTCTTTTTGCATCTGATGCTTCAATGGCTGATTTCAGGTGGGGTTAGCAAACAAATTTTGGAAACAAGTGCAGGAAGTTATTGAGATTGTATTTTGACTCACTTCTAAACAGAGGGTGGGGAAATGCAATTGCAAGAATAATAAAAGTGATGAAAAAAGTCCTTGTGTAGTGCTTTCCCAAGGCATTTGGTACAACTTTGAAGATATTAATTAATGCTTGTTAAAGTCCTATGGGGTAGGAAGGGGGCAAGGATTATTAACTTGTTTTATAGGGGAAATGAAGCAAGAGAGCTTTAATAAACTCTGTCGTATCAAGCAGCAATTATGGAAAAGAAAAAGGGTCAAGCCTCAAACTCCTTTTTCTCAGGGCCTTGCTCACCAAAGCACAAGTGTGATTGCTCTTGCATTGCGGCCTTGAGTGAATTTCAGCAAGCCTCATTCGTATCTCTCTTACCTTCACAAATTGTTCCTCAGATCAGGTGTTCTGAGTCCTTATTTACACTGTTCAAACCTCAGCCCTTTACTTCCCTCCCTCTCAGCAGATGAAATTACCTCCTATTCACAGAGATCCTTGAAGCCATATACGGTGAACTCTCAACTTCCCTTCTCTCTGACTCAAAATTTATTTTTATCTTCATCCATTTTCTGCTCATTCCTCTTCCTTGTTTCAGAGTCTCATAGCCTTGAAAAGTGGAGTCTGTCTATCCCTCTTCTGAATTCCACGCATGATAGCCTTCTGGCGGGGGTGAGGGACTTTCTGCCACCTGCCACTCGCTCCCCCATATCTTAATCTTTCCTTAGTTCTTTCCTGTCAAGCTAAAACCAGGCTCAAAACTCTCCTTCCCTAAAAAGACTTTTCCTTGGCCCCACTTTTGTTTCATGCAACTTCCCTATCTCTCTCTTTTCCTGTGATTGCTAAATTTATGAAAAGAGTGGTCTGTGTCTGTTCTTACAGGCTCTTAGTAAAGATCATTTGGACTGCTCTTGTTTTCCTGAGAGGCAGCAGAAGCGTTGGAACCAGACTGCCTGGGTTCAGTTCCAATGAGAGCAAGACTGGCCTTATCACTACTCTGCTGTTCTCTGGAAAAAAAGTGATTACTGCTTTAATACTGTCCTTTCAAGCACTGATTTACCATGCTGCAGTTTACATCAGCTCTGCTGGGGGAGACATCTCATTTGCTTTTATTTTTCAAATTGGACCTCATGTCTGACATAAAGTCTTGTCTTTCCTATGAAATTCAGTTGAGCTTGTATACTGTTAAGTAGAATAACTTCCAGTTTTGAAATTTAGATTTTTCTTCTAATAAAATGAAGAGAACAAGAAGAACAACCACCACAAACTGAAAAATCTACTTACACATAATGGCTGGCTACCATTCACAGCTCTTCAGCTTTTTCTATTAAAAATCTCTGTACACACAGAACCAAATGATCACTCAGGTTTGTGGGGAAGTGATTTTTGTTCGACTTTAAGATAAGGATAAAGCAGTATTGCTTCACCAGTTACCTGAAAGGCTTACGAGCAGTTTTTTTATACTTGGTTTAAAGTCGCTGATTTGATAGATAGGAGAGGTCTAAATATATCATGGAGATTGTTCTAGAATAAGGAATGTGCTCTGATTGAGGGGAGAGAGAAGTAAAAACAAAGGGCTAATAACAGTTCGTGGTAATAGTTCTTTGGGTAAATAAAGCACCATTATGTTAACATGAAATTTCATGACAGTTATAACAAGAGACTGCTGACCTAAAGATACAGAGAAACCCAAGAGAGCCTCAGCTGCTTCCTCTAGCTGGTGACTACCAGATAGACATTCATTCATTCATTCAACAAACGTTTCTGGAATACTTTCTGAACGAGACACTTGGAAGCAGGAGTGAATAATACAGCTGTTGTTCTGAAGGAGAGCACCGTCTAGAGCATGAGACAGATAAACAAAAAGAACGTGTGTGATAAATGCAGTGGTTCAGGTTTTCCTGAAGGTGTGATGAAATGGTATAGACTCAAGGAGTCAGGCAAGCATCCCAGTGAGGTGCTGACTGAGCAGCTCTCGGGAGGACTCAGTCCAGTGTGGAGGGGTAGGAGTGGAAAGGCATTCAGGAAGAGATAGAGTCGGGAAGTTTGGGGAGCTAAGAAGAGTGGGGGGTGCAAAATAGGGTGGGAAAAGTAGGTCAAGTCTAGATCAAAAATTAAATGATGTTGAAGTAATACCCGTGGCAATAAAATCGGGGGTGAAAAAATACAGATAAAGAACCAAGCACTACAAATAAAATGCTCTGGCTAGGAATGAGAAATGTAAACCATGACTTAAAATCCCCTCGGAAGAGGACTGTAAACCAAACTGTGTGTGGGTCTGAGTGACCTTGACCAAGCTCAGTAATTCCAAGTGCCCGAAACTCTTTACGCGGTCTCTAAGACTCCAGATCTCAGTCCTGATCTCAAACATGCCATGTTCTTATATTTCAAGGGAAACCCACTTTTCACCTGTGTTTATTTTTATCTTTGTGCTTGGTGCCCTGCTGCAGGGCAGTGAGGACTAGAGGTGCCTACTGAAGTGTAAGTTTGGTTTGCTCTCTAGACATTCCTTCTAGTCACAAGGATAGATGTGTAATGCCCTAGGCTGTGTTTGCTTTGTAGATAGAAGTCTGGAGTGGCTGTATTTCTACCTTTCCCCTCAAAATTTTCCTACAGATGTTATAGCTAGTGGAAGTGATGCTTGATGCTTTCATGATCTCACGTAGCTCAATTTTGTAAATGAATTTTCATAAGTTTTATATGGAAATAGGCAGTTTTTATAAAGAAAACTACTACTTTCCCAATTTTACAGGTATGGAGTAACTTCTCATACAATTCTGGACAAATAACTTTAATCATGGCAGTGAAAATGAAAAGAAAAATAGAGATATTGAGATGGTTGGTTTTTTATTTTTTTTCTGTGGTGTATTTGCTCTGTTGAAAGATAGACTTAACAGCAAAACTGAGGGGAGTAAGTATTTATTCGGCTCTTGTTACGTTGAATTTGTTTTCACATAGGTTACTTTATATATGTTACATATCTAGTGAGGCAGGAAGTGTTACTATCTCCATTTTCTAGAGGAAGAATAAAAAAGATTAAATAGTTGATAGAATAGCAGAGAATTAGTAAAAGAGTTGTGAGTCTAGGTCTTACCTATCCAATGCTAAAGATTCAACTTTTCCTACTGCATCAAGTTGTAAAAGTTTGGGGGCTACTTAGGCTCACAGGACCCTATCCTTCCTCTTTGTCAATAAAAAAGTTACACTTTTCGTTGAAGTAAAATATACAACAGAAAAATGCACAGGTACTTTAGGGGTATAGTTCGATGGGGGTTTCACAGACTGGACACATCCATGAACTAGCTCCCAGATCAAGACACAAAGGATCATCAGCATCCCCAAGTGTTCCTCATATTCCTGTCCAGTCACAGACTCCCACCTCCTGAGTAACCACTGTCCTGACTTCTGTCATACACTAATTTTGCCTCTTTCTGTATTTATTACACCTAGACTCATGTCATCTGTTTCTGCCTTCTTTCACTCAATATTATGTTCATGAGATTCATTTATAATACTGCAAGTCATTGAGAAATTTCATTCTTACTGACATATAGTGTTCCAGTATATGAATAAACCACAATTATCCATTCTTTAGTAGCTAGGAAGTTGAATAGGTGTTTTTGGTAGACAGAATAATGGTTGCCAAGATGTCCACATCCTAATCCTTATGAATATGTTACCTTACATGGTAACCTGACATGGCAAGAGGTATTATCCAGGTAGGTCCAATGTAATTGAAAGACTCCTTATAGGAGAGAGGCAGGACAGTCAAAGTCAGAGAGGAGATGTTATGATGGAAACAAAGGTTGGAGGGATGCATTTTGAAGATACAATGTAAGGATGGCAGGTGGCCTCTAGGAGCTGGCAAAGGCAAAGGGACAGATTCACACTTAGCTCCTCCAGAGGGAATGTAGCTATGCTGACATCTTGATTTTAGCCCTAGGACACATGTGGAATCCTGACCTTCAGGATGGTAAGATAGCGTGTTGGGGTGTAACCCATGAGGTTTGTGGTAATTTGTTACAGCAGCAATAGTAAACTAATACAGGGCTATTATGGGTAGAGCCACTAGGAGCATTCTAGTACCTGTATTTCGGTGAACATACAAACATATTGCTTTAGAATATATATCCCTGGGGAGGAGATTGCTGAATCACAGGATATGCATGTGTCAGCTTTAGTTGATAATATCAAATATGTCTCCAAAGTGGTTATACTTATGTATACTCTGCACTAGAGTGATGAGAGTTTTGGTTACTTTACATCTTTGTTGACATTTGAAGTTTGCTTTCCTCATTTTAGAAATTCTGGGGGTGTGTAGTGGTATCTCTTTGTGGTTTTAATTTGCTTTTCCCTGATGAGTAATGAGGTTGAATGCTCCTTCCTGTATTTATTCACCATTTGAATTTCTTGTGAAGGGTTTGTTCAAGTCTTCTGCCCATTTTTTCCCCTCCCAATTGGGTTATCTGTCAGTCTTGATTATTTTGACTATAGAATTCCATTCAGCTCTGCTTTCCAGAAACTGTACTAGTGCTTCAAAATGAGTTTTCTCTCTTCTTTCCCATTTTTCTAACTCTCGTTCTTCAATTTCCCCCAAAGAAATACACCATAAGCTGATTCGGACCTAGTCATGACTTACTATTGGAAGTTTGTGATTATGTCCTTTAGAGCTTTGCAATTATTTTTTAAAAGAGGATATCTGGTCTGATTTCTTGACAGCACCGGCATCTTCACAACCTCTCCTTATCTAGGTCTGTAAGGTAAGGCCTGGCCACTCCACATTTAGACACCTCGGGGCTTTCCACCAAAAAGCAAAGTCTACTTACCACACAGCTACTCTTCCCTGTAGCCAAATCTGATGGTTAACATGTAGTTGGAAAGCTCAGTGGCTTATGGAGTTCGGGCTTGGTGGGAGACACCAACATAACTGTAGTTCTTTAGTTTCTTCCTGATATTGGTGACTTGTGACCTCTCTCTTTTTCTTTGTCAGTCTTGGTAGAGATGTACCAATCTTATTGATCTTTTAAATGGCCAGTTCTTAGTTTCATTTATTTTCTCAATTGGCTTTCTGTTTTCAGTTCCATTGATATGCTGTTACTTTCATTAATTCCCTTATTCTTTGCTTTCAATTGTTTTAAAGTGGAAGCTTGGATTTTTTACTTATGATCTTTATTCTTTTGTAACATAAGATTTTAATGCTACACATTTCTAAGCACTGCTTTAGCTACATCACACAAATTATGATATGTTGTATTTGCATTTTTGCTCAGTTCAAAATATTTCCTAATATTTTTCTACTTTTCCTTTAGTCTCCTTTTTTGACCTATGGGTTGGTTAGAAATTTAGTTTTTATTTCCAAGTGTATGGTGACTTTCTTGTAGTTCTATAATTAATGTCTAGTTTCATTCAGTTATGATCTGAGGACATACTTTGTATGGCTCCAATTCATTTAAGTTTGTTAAGGTTTGTTTTTGGCCCAGAGTGTTTTCTATCTTGGTAAATGTTCCATGTGAACTTGGAAAAACTGTCTGTTTTTTCAAGATGTTTTTGGATAGATTATCTGCTGTTTTTAGGTGGAGCTCTGTATACAACTAGATCTACTTGATTAATGGTGTAATTCAGTTGATATCCGTGCTGATTTTCTTCCTTCTAGTTTTGCTTACTACAGAGAGAGCAGTGTTTAAGTCTCCAGGTATACCTGGGACTTGTCTATTTCTCCTTTGAGTTCTGTCAGTTTTTGCTTCATGTATTTTGAAGTTTTGTTGTTATATGCATACACATTTAGAATTGTTACATCTTTTTGGTGAATTAACACTTTTATCATTATGTAATGTCTCTTCAATTGCATAGTTTAATTTAATTTTTTAATTGGTGTATGTAATCTGAGAAAAATATGTCTAGGGCATTATGGATTTTTGAATGTAGACTTAGTCCTGATTATATCATGCCTATTTATTTATTTATTTATGTAGAAATGTTTATTTATTTATTTTTGAGAGAGAGAGAGTGACAGAGCACATAAGCAGGAGAGGAGCAGGGAGAGAGAGAGAGAGAGGGAAACAGAGAGAGAGAGAGAGAGAGAGAGAGAGAGTGAGTCTGAAACAGGCTCCAGGCTCTAAGCTGTCAGCTCAGGGCCCGACATCGGGGTTGAATCCATGAACTGTGAAATCATGACTTGAGCTGAAGTCGAACACTTAAGCTATTGAGCCACCCAGGCACCCTTATTTATTATTTTTTAATTAAAAAAAGATTTTAGGGGCACCTGGGTGGCTCAGTTGGTTGGGTGTCCGACTTCAGCTCAGGTCATGATCTCACAGCTTGTGAGTTCAAGCCCTGCATCGGGCTCTGTGCTGACAGCTCAGAGCCGGAGCCTTCTTTGGATTCTGTGTGTGTGTGTCTCTCTCTCTACCCTCCTCTGCTCATGCTTTGTCTCTCCCTGTCTCGAAAGTAAATAGACATAAAAAAAATTAAAACAATTTTTTTTATTTTATTTTGGGAGAGCATGAGCTGGGGAGGGACCAGGAGGGAGGGAGAGAAAGAATCCCAAGCAGGCTCTGAGCTGACAGTAATATAACACTCAACCCCATGAACTGTGAGATCATGACTTGAGCCAAAATCAAGAGTTGAATACTTAACCAACTGAGCCACCCAACTGCCCCTGTGTTCTTTCTGCAAAGCTGCTTTGTAAAGGTCTGGACTCTGAATGTTAGTTGAACCAATATCACCTGTTTGGCTATATCTTAAACAGAAAAGTTAGAAGAGCTGGTCACTGTTTTAGTCGAGTGAAGTCACAGACATTTGCTGGGGCCTGTGAGTAGCTACATTTTCTCTAAAACTATGTGGTGGGAATTGTCTGTTTTTAAAAGACTTAATTTTAGTTAATGGATTCCAAGTGAATGAAGTTAGCTTCCAGGATCCTTGTCCAAGGGCTTCATCTGCTTTGGTTGTCCTTCAACCCTGCTGGTGAGAAGACTGGTACAGTTTCTGGAAGAGAGAGGATATCTACCTGTGACACAGAAGGCCAAAAAAGATGAGCGGAGAGAAAAAGGATATTGTGGGAGTGAGGGAAACCACAGCCTAAGAAAGACTCTTTCCTTTCCCTAGCAGCTTTAAGTTTTGGTCACTCAGTTCTACTGCACTTCTGCTAGGCCGATGATCTGATGGAATGTGGCAAATACAAGTTTCTAGCCTGTTCTCCCTAACCCATGGCTCAGCAATGGAAACCACACTGGCACCGACTGGTGCCAGTCGTCCCTGAAACCACTCCTTATTCCTAGTCTGCACTGAAGCAGGATATGACCATCCTGGAGAGCAACATGGAGATGCAGCAAGAGGTTAAGAAGATAGGAGAAGGGAGAGAAGTCCCTGAAAACATTTCTCTTGCTTCTTCTTCTATTTGTCAAGTTAATTATGCTTCACCTAAAATAATAGATGGTCACCAAATTGAATACCACCCCAAAACTCATTCTCAGCATTAAACTACCATGGTTTAACTGCTGAAATGGTGAGCTTTAGTTTATAGCATCAGCATAGCCCTTGAATGAATTATGGACTTGTATTCACTCCAGAACAATCTATTACCCTCCCACATAACAGAAAATGCCATTTATTGCAATTTGTACAAACTATAAATCAAGACATTATTACTTAGAGGCATGTGAGCTGTGGCCATACTGCATACTCCTGCATTTGTAATGGTGTGTGTGTTGGGGGTGGGGGAGGAATAGATATAGATTAAAAAATTCCCAGGGGATTTAAATGGTAGCTGCTATATCTCCTTATGTTGTGAAGTGGCATCTCTGTTCAAGTGTTCCTTCAGTTGTGAAACAGGTATTGACCAGTCTCAAATAATCAGCCTTTGAATGTGGTTTTAAATTGGAGGAATTGATTGTGCACACTCTAGAAGGTTGTAGAATCCTCTTTCAGAGATTCCAACCCTGGCTGTACACTGGAACCATCCGGGAGGTAGGGCAGACTTTTGGAAAACACCGATGCCTACACGAAAATCCCAAAGGTTACAATAAAAATTTTGGAGTGGCACCCTGATGCCAGAATTTTTAGAAATCCATCCAGATAATTTTAATGTGTAGCCAAAGTTAATAACTTCTGCTCTACAGAATAGGGAGAGGAAGAAACAGAAAATGTAAAGGGAGGGTAGTTATTGGCTGTAATTTTCTCAAATCAAAATGGAAATGCATCTTCGGGATTTCAGATAGAAGCAAATCCATGGGATGCTGCTTACAGTATTTCTGTGAACACTCTGAGTCGAAAAAAAGATAAAATTAAGTGTGTCTGAGAAGAAGTAAGTGCTTAATAAATCCTTATTTCCTTCCTTTAAAATGCAGATACCTGGGGCGCCTGGGTGGCGCAGTCGGTTAAGCGTCCGACTTCAGCCAGGTCACGATCTCGCGGTCTGTGAGTTCGAGCCCCGCGTCAGGCTCTGGGCTGATGGCTCGGAGCCTGGAGCCTGTTTCCGATTCTGTGTCTCCCTCTCTCTCTGCCCCTCCCCCGTTCATGCTCTGTCTCTCTCTGTCCCAAAAATAAATAAAAAACGTTGAAAAAAAATTAAAAAAAAAAAATGCAGATACCTAACAGAGACCTACGTGTGAAAATAAGCACCTACCAGTCTTGCATAAAGCTTTGTTGCCTTGCTTTGGTCTTTCATGCAGTGCTTCTCAAACCTTTTTATATAATGGTACACTGAGAAAATGATGTTTGATTTGCACACTGGAGTAAATACCAGAGGCTGCAGCCCAGTTACCCTGAGTTCTGAGGTGTTGACATCTGGTGGGAAAAGGCTGTGACTTTTTGTCCCCGGAAGACTGCAGAGTTTGCAAGAGTTGCTGGATATTTCTTTTTTTTTAATTTTTATTTTTTAAATTTACATCCAAGTTAGTTAGCATATAGTGCAACAATGATTTCAGGAGTAGATTCCTTAGTGCCCCTTACCCATTTAGCCCATCCCCCCTCTCCACAACCCCTCCAGTAACCCTCTGTTTGTTCTCCATATTTAAGAGTCTCTTATGTTTTGTCCCCCTCCCTGTTTTTATATTATTTTTGTTTCCCTTCCCTTATGTTCATCTGTTTTGTCTCTTAAAGTCCTCATATGAGTGAAGTCATATGATATTTGTCTTTGACTAATTTCACTTAGCATAATACCCTCCAGTTCCATCCATGTAGTTGCAAATGGAAAGATTTTATTCTTTTTGCTTGTCGAGTAATACTCCATTGTATATATACACCACATCTTCTTTATCTCTTCATCCATTGATGGACATTTGGGCTCTTTCCATACTTTGGCTATTGTTGAAAGTGCTGCTATAAACATTGGGGTGCTTATGTCCCTTTCAAACGGCACACCTGTATCCTTTGGATAAATACCTAGTAGTGCAATTGCTGGGTCCTAGGGTACTTCTATTTTTAGTTTTTTGAGGAACCTACATATTGTTTTCCAGAGTGGCTGCACCAGCTTGCATTCCCACCAACAATGCAAAAGAGATCCTCTTTCTCCTCATCCTCACCAACATCTGTTGATGCCTGAGTTGTTATTGTTAGCCATTCTGACAGGTGTGAGGTGGTATCTCATTGTGGTTTTGATTTGTATTTCCCTGATGATGAGTGATGTTGAGCATTTTTTCATATGTTGGTTGGCCATCTGGATGTCTTCTTTGGAGAAGTGGCTATTCATGTCTTTTGCCCATTTCTTCACTGGATTATTTGTTTTTTTGGGTGTAGAGTTTGATTAGTTCTTTATAGATTTTGGATACTAACCCTTTATCTGATATGTCATTTGCAAATATCTTCTCCCATTCTGTCGGTTGCCCTTTAGTTTTGCTGATTGTTTCCTTTGCTGTGCAGAAGCTTTTTATTTTGATGAGGTCCCAGTAGTTCATTTTTGCTTTTGTTTCCCTTGCCTCTGGAGATGTGTTGAGTAAGAAGTTGCTGTGGCCAAGATCAAAGACGTTTTTGCCTGCTTTCTCCTCGAGGATTTTGATGGCTTCCTGTCTTAAATTGAGGTCTTTCATCCATTTTGAGTTTATTTTTGTGTATGGTGTAAGAAAGTGGTCCAGGCTCATTCTTCTGCATGTCGCTGTCCAGTTTTCCCAGCACCACTTGCTGAAGAGGCTGTCTTTATTCCATTGGCTATTCTTTCCTGCTTTGTCAAAGATTAGTTGGCCATATGTTTGTGGGTCCATTTCTGGGTTCTCTATTCTGTGCCATTGATCTGAGTTCTGCCATTGTCTGTTCTTGTGCCAGTACCATATTGTCTTGATGATTATAACTTTGTAATATGTCTTGAAGTCCAGGATTGTGATGCCTCCTGCTTTGGTTTTTCTTTTTCAAGATTGCTTTGGCTATTTAGGGTCTTTCCTGGTTCCATACAAATTTTAGGATTGTTTGTTCTAGTTCTGTGAAGAATGCTGGTGTTATTTTGATAGGGATTGCATTGAATATGTAGATTGCTTTGGATAGTATTGACATTTTAACAATATGCATTCAGGAGCTGGGAATCTTTTTCCATTTTTTTGTGTCTTCTTCAATTTCTTTCATAAGCTTTTTATAGTTTTCAGTGTATAGATTTTTCATCTCTTTGGTTAGATTTATTCCTAGGTATTTTATGGGTTTTGGTGTAATTATAAATGGGATCAATTCCTTGATTTCTCTTTCTGTTGCTTCATTGTTGGTGAATAGGAATGCAACCGATTTCTGTGCATTGATTTTATATCCTGCAACTTTGCTGAATTTATGAATCAGTTCTAGCGGTTTTTTGGTGGAATCTTTTGGGTTTTCCGTATAGAGTATCATGTCATCTGTGAAGAGTGAAAGTTTGACCTCCTCCTGGCCGATTTGGATGCCTTTTATTTTTTTGTGTTGTCTGATTGCAGAAGCTAAGACTTCCAATACTATGTTGAATAACAGAGGCAAGAGTGTTCCTGACGTTAGGAGGAAAGCTCTCAGTTTTTCCCCATTGAGGATCTTAGTGTTGGGTCATTCATATATGGCTTTTATGATTTCCAGGTATGATCCTTCTATCCCTACTTTCCTGAGGGTTTTTATCAAGAAAGGATGCTGTATTTTGTCAAATGTGTTCTCTGCATCTATTGAGAGGATCATAGAGTTCTTGTCCTTTCTTTTACTGATGTGATGAATCATGTTAATTGTGAGTTGCTGGATATTTCTTGACTAAAGTGTACCCTTTGAGGCTATTTTCATTTTACCTACAGCATCAACAAGGCACTGGAAGTTGGTGAGATGGCTGCCAACATCATAAGGTAATAATAAGAGCTACAATTTGTCAAATGAATCCATGAGCATCTCCTATGCTAAAGTGATTCTGATACCTCAGCTCATTCAGTTCTTCTGACCACCTAGTAAGGTAGGCAAATTTATTCCCATTTCCCATTTTCCCGATGAGGAACTTAAGATCCAAGGGGTAAGTGATTTGCTACCCCCACTTCTCCTGACCATCATTCTGTGACACTTTAACTACATCATCTCCATTCCATTCGCTCTCCATATCTAATTATTCCTTCCTGGATTTGACTGTGGCAGGGCCTTTTAAGGAGTATTCTACCCCAGAGTTTGGCTACGTGGAACCCTCCTCCTTTTCATTTGTGATTTAAAACCTGCCTCTATGATGACCTTCCCTGACCACCATATTGGTCTCCTCTGCCTTGGAGTCCTGTGGCACTTAGAGTCTGCTATGTTGCACTCACACTTTCTGTTCCATGTGGTTAGTACATTTGTGTGTGTGTTCATGTGTGTGTGTGTGTGTGTGTGTGTGTGTGTGTATGTATGCTTTATTTGCCCAAAGAGCTTACAACTCTTGGGAGCAGGTCTGTGTCTCATGCTTCTGTTTCTCCACAAATGCCTTAATTCATTACTAGTACCTATTGAGCCCTATTATGGTTGTTCTTCAGGAGTTTTTAACAAATTTTTTTCCCCTTGAGGAGTGGAATAAAACAGGGTAAGCGGTGACCTGTAGTGGAAAAGGTGACATTTTGAGGCAAGGCAGACCTGGGTTTTAGTTCTGACTCTGCCATTCACTGCTTGCATGGCAAGTCATATAGTTCCGAGATTGTCTGTTTTTTTCATTTGTAAAGTGGCACTATAGTATTACCTTGCAGAGACTGGATCATTTGCCTCCATGGAACAACATTAGTAAGGTTTATGAGCGAATGAACCAAAGCACTATCTTCTTCTTTGTGACTTCACTTCATGTCCTTCTCTCTTAATCACCAACAACTGAAGTGCTGGTTTAATTTATCATCCAATCATCCAGAGACACTTTTGAGAGTGAAAGGGCTGCTGCTGACAATTAAACTAGAACAGGGATAAATTGGGACTTTTCTGGACCAACCAGGTTGTATGGCTATACTTCCTCTTGATTGCACTTCTTTGTTCACCTAACTTCCCTACCAGATTGTGTTCTCTCCAGGGCCGACCGTGTCTCACTCATCTCTAGACTCCCAGCATCCTATGTAGGGTCTAGGACATACCGGGCGCTTAGATGTTTGGTGAATGAAGGAACTCATGAATTGACTAGTTGGGGACACATTGGGTGACCTTGAGCAGCTCAGATGAGCTCTTGGTGCCTCTGAAAAATGAGCAGTAGACCAATGATTTCAAGGTCCTTCCAACTTCCCAGCATATGACTCCTCCCACTGTGGGCAGTTTCCGCTTATACCCTGTCCTCTTGGATGACTGAGATGTGCTCTGTGAGTACCAGAGGAAAACCCTGGTCCTGAGCTGGAGCTGGTGAGATGGCTCCAGGGAAAGATCTCTTCACGTCTGTGGGAGTCTGAATGGTAGAAGGGAGAAAGAAATTAAGAAAACCATGTTTGTGCCTTTCTAATTTATGGTGAGAGAGAGAGGTAGAGTGCCTGGAGAGGAGGCTCAACAGTGCCAAGGTCATACAATAAATTGGTGATTGGGATAGGAAGAGCCTCAGACAACTATTTACTAAGGGAAATCTTTCAACCTGAGCTGAGGGAGCTGAGCCTGTGGAGTTCCTCAGCACAAGCACAGGGCGGTATTTTTGTCAGCAGCAGCCCTTTCAGGGAACCATAACTGCAGTCATATTGAATCATGAACTAGATTAGCCACATTAGAGGTTTAGCTACAATATATTTCAAAGTTAAAACACAGGCTGTGGCAGTGGTATCAAAACCTATAATTTCTGATGCAAATGAACGGCATGAAAAATGGCCCCTGGCTACTGGGATAGACAGAGGAATATGTGAGTGAAATAACATGGCAGTTATGTCAAAATTGGAAGAATAACTGTATTCCAGAATAGTAAATTATTATCACGGCCTGACTGGTAGAGTAACCCATAAGGTAAGAGAATGTGTTTTTTGGTACCTGTATAAAATTACATTGTCAATTTTGTTTAGTCCCTCTTTAAAACCTGAGCATTCATTTTTGAAAATATGTGTGGAACATAAGGTGACATTTGGAAAAAAAGCATAATTTTCAAAGAATACTGATCCCATTAGTTCTTATATTACAGATGTCGATGAATTTAACTTTTATAGTGTTGCTAACACATGGAAGGCATAAAATGGACTTTCAGCTACCTAGGCTTTTCAACAACATCTTGGGGAAGTACCTGAGCTTTATATAAAATGTTTTTGGGGGTCATACTGTGGCATCAGGTTTCATGGGCACAAGCCCATGGAATCAGAAATCTCTACCTTTAAGTGCTAGGGCCATTTCTTATTGGCTGAATGACATTATGCAACCTACCTAATTGTACTCAGCCTAACTTTGCTTATCTATAGATAGATAGATGGGGATAATAATACCTTTTTTATTAGGGACTCATTAGAAATGATAATATGGGGAAAGTTTTAGTAAATATCAATCTTCATATATCTAAACACTCTCTAAAGAACAGCTGATATTACTGTGAAAGCAAATATAGTGGCTTCAGTGTTTTGTTTACATTTTTGACTTTTGTACATGTTTGTATTGACTCTGATAGTGGGTTCTGTGTATAGTGAGTCAATGAATCTTTCTAAAGTTACACTTTTTAAAGTTTTTAACCAATTAAATTGTAGAATCCTCTCAATCTGATGGAAAATATAGATATATTTCATCTTTATTAGAATATCATTTATTAAACATTAGATATTGAAATACAAAATATATAAATATCATTTATTAAATGTTATATTCAGAGTTACCACAAATTATGTATACACACTCACACACATAAGCATACACACAGTAAGCAAATTTATGTATTTTGATTAATTGCATATCTATTCCAGACAACAACAAACCAAGGTGGCAATAACGTTGTTGAGAGCAAGCCTTTGGAGTTAGGCAAACCTGGGCTAAATTTGTGGCTTTTTTTTTTCTTGCTAGCTGTGTGACCTTAGACTCAGCTTCTATGTGCCCCATCTAGGAAATGAAATTAATATCTATTATAGAATTTTAGGGATTAAACAAGACAATGCATATAAATGTTTGGCATGGTACCTATCAAATGGTACAGTCTACATAAATATTGTCTGTTATTAAAAAGTTATCTAGGGTTTAAAACTATAATTTGATCAGAGTGAAGAAATATTCACAGGGTTATTCCATACCAAGACGTCATGTAAATTTCCAAATAGTTCTTACAAGATGGTTAGAAGAATGGATCTAATTTCTGTGTAGACAATGGGATCTTTTTGGTCATTTTCATGACTGAATGGGGTTATTCACTTGCTGTTTGAATGCATTTCTTAACTCCCCAAAACTCTTGCAGAAAGCAAAGCAAAATTGAACATTGTACATGGTTAACTTAATATTATATTTGGAAGAAGAAAGGCTCTTTTAAAAAATATGTTATTTTGGCTACCAACAAGTAGATGTGGTCTTGTGTTAATGTTATAAGTAAACTTAGTTTGATTCAGTGCATTACAGTGTTCTAAGCATTTTTCACAACCATTATTCCAGCAAGAAAGTGTGGATATGATAAAGAAGTGAAGCTGATGTTGATAAATGTAAGGAAAGCTAGTAAAAATGTTATGGTCTGAGTGAACATTTTTGTAGACCTGTTTATATATATCTATATGTCTACTACCTCTGTTTATCTATCTATCTGTCTATCTACCTACCTACCTACCTACCTACCTATCCATCTACCTGTTGTTTGTTATTTGAGGATTTGAAAATGGTCATCTAATAATTTTGGTTATAGGTATCATTTCTTTTGTTAAAAACAGTCAAATTCAACAATTTGCACTGGCTTTCCCCCATGGTGACTATAATGCATTATCATAATTCAAGTCATATTCCGTCAACTCTCTGGTTTCAGGGAGCCCATACACTTCAAATTTATTTCCAAGGTCACGAAGCCATCCCTTATGGCAAGTGCAAAATACCTTTGATGTGGTGGGTGCAACATCTGTGCAGACAGACACAGTTAACTTATGCAGTGCTTTGATTTCACATTTTGGTTGAGAGGTAAGGTCTTTTGAACCCAAGTACATTTAAAACAATTTTTTTAATGTTTATTTATTTCTGAGACAGAGAGAGACAGAGCATGCGTCGGGGAGGGGCAGAAAGAGAGGGAGACACAGAATCCGAAGCAGCTCCAGGCTCTGAACTGTCAGCATAGAGCCCGATGCGGGGCTCGAACTCACAGACCATGAGATCATGACCTGAGCCGAAGTTGGACACTCAACCAACTGAGCCACCCAGGCGCCTCTGAACCCAAGTACATTTAAAGTTAAGTCATATTAAACAGCTAGGCAAATGGGCCTTGTTAGTTGGGGAGATAGCATCCTGGTTATAAAGTCTGTCCTGGAACACCTAACAAGGAAAAGGAAAGAGTCGTGTGCTGTTATCACCATCATCTTGGGTTACATGCCAGCAGTAACTCAGAATCAGCTCTTGAAATGCAACATGTTGAACATTAAACTTCTGAGCTCCAAAATCTGCCTTTTCTCTTGGTTTTCCCAACTCAGTTAATGGCATCAATGTCTACTCAGGTGACTGTGCCAGAGCCCTCGTGTCATTCTTAATCCATTTCCTTCCCTCATCTTCATTTCTGTATCTAATGATGACCATGACTACTGAATCCTGAAGTTGCTCACATGTGTCTAGCACTGCTTTTTCCTCTTCTCTTACTTGATAATCACTACAGTTTCCTGATTTCCTTCCTGACATAGGCTCACCCCACTCCAACCCTCCATTCTGTGGCCATGATGAAATCATTTTTATTATTTTTATTTTTTTTATGTTAGAAAGAGTGAGAGAGTGCTAATGGGGAAGAGAGGGAGAGAGGGAGGGAGGGAGGCAGAGAGAGAGAGAGAGAGAGAGAGAGAGAGAGAATCTTAAGCATCTTAAGCATGCTCCATGCTCAGCATGGAGGCACATGTGGGGCTCAAACCCATGATCCTGGCATCATGACCTGAGCTGAAATCAAGAGTCGGTTGTTCAGCTGACTGAGCCACTCAGGCGCCCTGCCATAATGAAATCTTTAAGCTACTTTCTTTCCTGCACCAGTTTCTGCAAAGGATTTCTCATGTGAATTCCAATTTCTATTTTCTTGTTGACATCACCTGCTGACTGTAAACTCTCAGAGCAGGGAATAATTCCAGTACCTAGCAGAGTGGCACATAATCACTGTTCAAAGAATATCTGTTAAATCAATATATGATTTTAAATCTACTCCTCCCTTTCCCTACAATTCAACACTAGATCTTGATATAGGTTTATCTATATATCTGAGTCTGTGTTGGGCATAGGAAAGGTTCTTGTATAGAAATGCCATTGGAAACCTAGATTATTGTGATTTAATGAAATATTATTAAGAGATATTGGAGCATGAAGTTCCATCTCTCGTCTGCAGGTAGTGGAAGTGGAGCAGAACTGATGTACAGCTTCTTGTAGGGTACAAGCCAGGGAAAGAAGTATGGGGAAAACAGGCACAGTGGAAAGAATGTTTTGTGCACACATTTCTTTCCTCTCTTCAGTTTATAGATCTTTTCTGAATGGTGGTATTTAGTTGGGTGATAAGAAAATTCATTTGTCATGTATGCAAGTAATTTTCAAGGGCTGTCATTTGGGCAAGGCTGAGCAGGCACCCGTGACACCACACAGGAGCATGGTTCCTGCTCTAAAAGATTTGGGAAGATTGAGAAGATGAGATTTTGAATAAAAGTATCAATTAGAAAAAGAGCCAAAACGGGAGTTATTTAGATAGTGATGATAATTGAGGTGAGAAGTGCTGAATAGATGCAGGGCAAAAGAAGTATAAATTCTCAGTCACTTCTCTTCCATTGGCCTCCATAAAGTGAAAGTTCACACCAGAAAGAGTGTGAAATTGGAGACACATGAGTTTGTCTCTGTCATATCCTTGAACAGAGCTGTGGAACATTGAGAAAGCTGCTTAGTCACTCTGATGCTAATTTTTCTTATTTAAAAAAATGGGGATAAGACATATTTTATGAGGTTATCATTACATAAGATCACATGTGAATTAAGATGACTCATGCAAAATTGCCTAACATTATAACTATTTGTTTAAATGTCAGGGCTCAGAATACACAGGAATTATTACATGCATAAGGGTAGAGGAAAAATTTAGAGAAAAGGCAAGTTTTTGTTTTTAGTTTATTTTTTGAGGGGGGGAGAGAGAGCGAGAGTGAGCGAGCAGAGGACAGGCAGAGAGAGAATCCTAAGCAGGCTCTGTACTGTCAGCACAGAGCCCGATGTAGGGCTCAAACTTATGAACCGTGAGCCAAAATCGAGAGTCAGATGCTTGACTGAGCCACCCAAGCGCCTGAGAAGAGCCAAGTTTTTAAAGGAAGATTCAAGTATGCAATAGTTTTGCCCAGGATCTGGGAGGTAACATTATGTGCAAATAATATAAGCAGGATGGAGCCATCACATAAAAGGACTGGGAGGTGTTTGTGGGGGCAACCAGGCATATGCCAAATCAGACACTACCATGGCTGGCCAGGAAGGAAACATGTTTATGCAGGATTCTAAGATAACCTCCCATTGATCCATGCCCTTGTATCCCCTCCTCTTGAGTGTTGATGTGACTTGCAGATATGATAGAATTTCTTTTTCATAATTATGTGGTGATATATGGGGAAAGGATTTTACAGACATAATTAAGGTCAACTAATCAGTTGACTATGAGTAGATCAGAAGGGAAAATATCCTGGGTGGGACTGACCTAACCAGGTGAGCCCTATTTATAAGAGACAAAAAGCCGCAGTAGAATCTCCAACAGTTCTTGAAGAAATAGGTCATTTCCTTTTGAGATGAGCGGTCCATATGACAAGAAACTGAGAGTGGCCTTTAGGAGTTAAGAGTGGTCCCTGTCTGACAGCCAGCAAGAAAATAAGGACCTTGGTTACACAGTCGCAATGAAATGAATTTTGCCAGTAGCAGTGAGCTTGGAGGAGGATCCCAATTCACACATGAAACCATAACTTTGGAAAACACCTTGATTTCAGCCTGGTGAGACCCTCAGCACCTGGCTAATCTGTACCTGGACTGCTGACCTAAGAATATGTGTGGTAATAAATTTGTGTTTTTAGCTGCTAATTTTGTTCTGCAACACTAGAAAATGACCATACTTAGTCTTCTTTGTCTGCTCCAGGCAGAAGTAGTTGTTTCATCCTTTAGGTTCTTATAGGCTTCTGGTCTCTCCTTAATGAGAGCCCCAGTCACCTTATTTTGTAATGCTGGATTATGGCTGTGTCTTTCCATGAACTCTTTATAAGGAAGTGAGCTCTTTATGGAAGCTAGGTGTAGTGGAAGAAAATCAGATTCCTTTAGAATCAAGGAGATCTATGTTCTGTTCTTGGTTCCACCGATTAATCATTGTATAATTTCAGCAGCCTGTTGAACTTCTCTAAACATCAGTTCTCATTTACAAAATGGCAGTAACACTACTAGATCAGTGGTTCTCACAGGGGAGCAGTTTTGCAACCCCCAAGGGATATTTGGTAATGCCTGAAGATATTTTGATTATCCCAACTCAAGGTGGGGATACTACTCACATCTAGTGGGTAGAGGCCAAGGATGCTGCTAAATATAATGTGCAGGACAGGCCCCATTACAAGGAGTTATTTGGCCCAAAGTATCAAAAAGGTTGATGTTGAGAAATCCTTTAATAGACTAATAAAATTGTTATGAAGAATGTGAAATGGTCTGCATAGTGCTTTATATTCTGTGGGAAAGGTCAAAATTCCCCATTGAAAGGACTCTTTAAATTATTTGGAAAAATTTCTATAAACTACACATGTGCTTCTACTTTTCTTACATGATCCTGAATTTGTCTTCTTGTCTATTTCTCACCACCCCTAAAATCACTGCACACATTAAGAGATATTACAAATGGGAGTTTCTTGTGTAAGAAATAGCATGCAGCCAAGAAGTAGTTTGAGAACCACTGGCTATAAAACATAGTGGATGCTGGAGTGCCTGGGTGGCTCAGTCTGTTGAGCATCTGACTGGCTCAGGTCACGATCTTGCATTTGTTGGTTTGAGCCGTGTTTGTTGGTTTGGTCTGACAGCTCAGATCCTGGAGCCTGTTTCAGATTCTTTGTCTCCCTCTCTCTCTGCCCCTCCCCTGCTCATGCCCTCTCTCTCTCTCTCTGTGTGTCTCTCTCAAAATAAACATTAAAAAAATTAAGACACAGTGGATGTTGAACGGTTCCCTTTTTCCTTTCTGAGGCATATGATTTACATCTCATCATTAGCACATATCTACAAGCCTAACCTATATCAGGAATATTTTCAGTACCTAACTAACTGCTTGAATAGATGAATGCCCTCCTTTGGTGGGGGGGAGTTTATTTATTTTTGAGAGGCAGAGAGAGAGAGAGAGAGAGAGAGAGAGAGAGGGAGACAGAATCCCAAGCAGGTTTGTGCTGTCAGTACAGTCCCATGAATCGTGAGATCATGACCTGAACCAAAATCAAGAGTCAGGCTTAACCAACTGAGCCACCCAGGGGTCCCGATTGTTTAGGAAAAAGGAAAAAAAAAAAAAAAATATATATATATATATATATATATTTTTTTTTTTTTTAAATATTTTATTACATTTATTTATTTTTGAGAGACAGAGTGAGATAGAGCACGATTGGGGGGGAGGGGCAGAGAGAGGAGACACAGAATCCAAAGCAGGCTCCAGTCTCTGCGCAGTCTGTCAGCACAGAGCCTGATGCGGGGGTCGAACCCACGAATCATGAGATCATGACCTGAGCCGAAGTCGGACGCTCAACTGACCAAGCCACCCAGGTGCCCCTAAAAAATATATTTTGTAATTTATTACTTCTCTGGCATTTTGGTCCTATTATGTTGTATTTTGAAAATCAAACCTTATGGTAAAAATGGACAGAGAATAAACTTGCAATTGGAAACTAACTGTGTTACATTGAGTTATTGATAGGACATTTCTGAACCTCTCGTAAGGAGATGTAATAACATCTGTCCCATAAGATTGCAAGGATTAAAGGAAAGCTGATAAACCACTCCCATCTTTCAAGATTCAGTCCGGATTTCAGCTCCTTTGGAAAAACTTGGTGACTCCCATAGTGCTACGGTTCTGTGCAAGGAATTTCATCTCTGTGTCAATGATTGTACATATTTATGGTATGTTTATTTGTACTTCTGTTACCTCTGCTTGAGAGATGTGTGGGTCATTTTCTAATTAAACTAAAATTTTGAGATAATTGTAAATTCACATCTTATAAGAAATAAGATAAAATCCCATGTGTTGTTTACACAGTTCCCTCAAAGGTAATATCTCACAACACTGTAGTACCAAATTACAACCAGGATATTGACAGCAGCAGCCAAGAGGAAAACATTTCCATCACCACAAAGATCCCTCATGTTGCCCTTTTATAGCAACAACCACATCCCTCCCACCCTACTTACTTCTTTACTTCCTTGTGACCATAAATCTGTTCATTTCTATAATGTGTCATTTCAAGAATGATATATAGGTGGAATCATAGCGAATATAAGCTTTTGGCGTTGGCTTTTTTCATTGAGTATAATCCTCTGGAGGTTTGTCCAGATTCCTATGTGTGTAAATACTTTATTGTTTTTTATTCCTGACTGGTATTCCACAATATGAATATACTAGAGTTTAGCTACTTGTCCATTGAAGGGCATATGGATTGTTTCCAGTTTGGAGCTATTGTGAATGGAATTGATATAAACATTAGTGTGTAGAATTTTGAGTGAATATAAATCATCTTTTCTTTGGGACAGATGCTCAAGAGTGTTACTGCTGTCATATGATAGTGGCACGTTTAGTATTTAAGAAACTGCCAAATTATTTTCCAAAGTGGATGTATCATTTTATATCCATGCCAGCAACATATAAATGATCTAGTCTCTCCTCATACTTCCCAGCATCTGGTGTTCTCACTATTTTTTATTTTAACCATTCTAATAAGTATGTAGTGATATTTCTTTGTTGTTTTAATTATCGCTTCCCTAATGTGCCATGATGTCAGGTGTCATTTTATGTGCTATATGACATCTGTGTATTTTCTTTAGTAACATATCTCTTCATATCTTTTGCCCATTTTCTAATTGGATTGTTTATTTACTTTGAGTTTTGGGAGTTCTTTTTCTAGTCTCCATTTTGGTCCTTTCTCAATTTGTGGCTTATCTTTTCATTTTCTTCATGGGGTCTTTCAAAGAGCAAAAGTTTGAATTTTGAGAAAACCTAGTTTATATGAATGCTTCTTTTCATGATTTATGCTTTTGTTGTCGAGTCTAAGAACATTTTTCCCTAGCCTCAGATCCTGAAGATTTTCTCCTATATTTTTTTTCTAAAAGTTTCATAGTTTTACATTTTATACTTATATTTGTTATCCATTCTGAATTAATTTATAAAGTGTTAGATTTACTTAGAGTTTCTTTTCCTTTTTTTTTTTTTTTTTTTTTTGGCTATGGATATTTAACTGTTCTGATGCCATTTGCTGAAAAGGTTTTTCCTTAGTAAGTTGCTTTTACACCTTTGTCAAAAATCACTTGGGCATATTTGTATGGGTCTATTTTTGAGTTACATATTCTGTTCCACTGAACTATGTATCCCATTGATAATATCACAGGCTCAATTATTCTTTCTTTATAATAGGTTTTGATACTGGGTAGATGGTTACATCACACTATGTTTTTATTTTTTTTTTAATTTAACAATTCTGTTTTCTTTGCTCTTCCACATAATTTTAGAATAATCTTGTCCATATCTACAAAATATCTTGCTGAGATATTAGGAGGAATTTTATCAAACCTATATGTCTTTTAGGGAGAATTACATCTTTACTGTGTTGTCTTCTAATGCATTAATATTGTTGTATCTTCATTTATTTAGATCTTCCTTAGTTTATTTCATTAGCATTTTATCACTTTTAGCATATAAGTTCTATACATGCTTTGTTAGATTTATAACTAAGAATTTAATTTTTAAGTGATTATAAGTATATTTTTATTTTCAGTTTTCATGTGTTTGTTGCTAGTATATACATATAAAATGAATGTTTTTATGTTTATTTTGTATCTTGCTACCTTGCTGAAGTTACTTATTAGTTTTTATGAGGTTTTTTTAGGTAGATTTATTGTGGTTTTCTATGTAGATAATGATGCGATTTGCAAGTAGGGGCAGGTTTATTTTTCTCTTCTGATTACTCTGCATTTTCTTGTCTTATTATATTGGTTAGAACCAACAGCAATATATTGAATAAAAGCAGTGAAAGCAGCCATTCTTGGCTTGTTCTTTATCTTAGGGGGAGACATTCAGAATGCTACTATTAAGTATGATGTTAGCTGTAAGCATTTTTGTAGATGCACTTTATCAGATTGAGGAATTGCTCCCCAGTCTTATTTTTCTGAGAGTTTTTGTCATGATCCAATGTTGAATTTTATCAAAGGCCTTTTCTGCATCAATTGATATGATCATGTAATTTTTCCCCTTTAGCCAATATATAGTGGATGGTATTGATTGTTTTTCAAATATTGAAATAGCCTTGTATCTTGGAATAAATTGTACTCGGTCATGGTATATAACTCTTTTTATATGTTGCTAAGTTCTCCATTTGCTAATATTTTGTTCAGAATTTTTGCATCTGTTTTCATCAGGAATATTTTTATTATCTTTCACTGATTTTGATATCAGGATAATACTAGCTTTGCAAAATGAATTGAGAAGTGTTCTATTCTGTTTTCTGGAAGGGATTTCATTGTGTTTTAAGTCCGCTTTAATGTTTGGCATATATTTCAGTGAAAGCTTCTGGAATTGATTTCTTTTTTGGAAACTTTAAATTATGAATTTAATTTCCTTGGTAGGTATAGGGTGAGTTTATATTATTTCATATGGATGAGGTGTGGTCATTTGTGTTTTTCAAAGAGTTGGTCAATTTTATCTAAGTTGTCAAATTTAGGTGTGTAGAATTTGTAGTATTCCCTTATTATCCTTTTGTTGTATGCAGATTTTGCAGTTAGTGCCTTTTTTTTCATTCTTGAGATTGCTAATTTTCGTTCTCTCTCTCTCTCTCTCTCTCTCTCTCAATCTGTCATTGCTCCCTAGGGAGGTTGGAAGTCCAAACTCTCCACCTGGTTTTTATTGACACTTTGACAGGGATCTAATGGGGATGAAATCCCTAGCCCCCTATTCTGCCCTCTGTCATACACCTTGGCAAGAGGGTGGTTGTGAGCAATGGGGTGCCTTGTTACAGCCATGTGAGGGTAGAAATCTAGGCTTCCTCCTTGACCTTTGTTGCCATGGGTGGAGGTGGGACCACTTTTTTTTTTTTTTTTGAAGTGTTTGGGTAGAATAGAAAGGTTATTGTCTAAAAGTTTTCTGTCTTACTGGAATTTCCCTTTGTCTAGAGGGAACAAGTTTTTGATTTTTTTTTTCTGAATCTTGTTATTTCCACACTGAAAACCTCTTCAGCTCTAAGTCTTGGGTATATGAGGAAAAATAAAACCCAAGGAATTCACCACTTCCTTGTGTTCTGAGGTCCCTGGCTGGTCTGCTTTATTCCTTCTGCTTTACAAAGTCTATATATATATATATATATATATATATATATATATATATATATATAATATAATGCCCAGGGCTTTTAACTCTTCTTAGTGGGAGAAGTACTAAAAGTATATCCATCTTCTTGGAAACAGAAATTAAACAGTATTTTTATTATTTTTATTTTAACCTGCAGCACCTGCTTGGGGGTATTTAATGAAGGTTGAAAGACATAGTGATGGAGAAATTATTTTAAACTGTAAAGCAGAAAATAAATGTAACCGATTATTTTCTTTCCATCATTTTATTATTTTTTAATAGTATGGAAACTAGGAAAACTACTTGTTACTAACGATAGTGGTTTTGAGATTGTTTTTGTTATGTTTTCTCTTTTGACTATGGAGTTAATGCTTGTGAAGTGGAATAGTCATAGTCATGGTGAGGCAGCACAAAAGGAAACAGATTCCATTAACATACATGAGCTGATACCACAAAGACCAATATCCTCTTCAAATTGCTTGGTAAACAGGAAGTATAAGAAAAATATGTCTAAGTGAGCACTGTTTCTTTTGAATTAAGGCAAGCAGAGTGTACAGTCCCTATTTCATTAGTTAATCTGTCAGAGACTTGGTCATTGTGAGGAAAGTATGTCACTGAGGGATGGACAGTTGTGTGACCTAGGAACTAATTTAACATGTCAAAACATCATGTAGCTGAAACATCTACTGAGAATTGCTACTCCTTTGAGAAGAGAAACAGAGCAAATTTAATATTGGGGAGTAATAAATGCTTACCTGAATGGTTGTCTGTAAAGCAAATTTTGGAAAATTGAATTGAACTTTTCCATTTGGTTCCATTATATATTTATATATAATAAAAATCCCCAGAGATAAATTCTCAGTAAATATAGTAGTCACATGTAATAGACTAAAACTTTGCTTGCAGAGAAGCCTTCCCTGGCCATATATTACATATCCCTCTCTTACAACATCTATCCCGTAGAATCCCAAGAAATATCTGGTTCTACAGCTTTGTTTCTATTCCAAGTTAAATATGCCCTTGGAAAATCTGAGCATTCATTTTTATGAAACCAATTTTCTTTTTGAAGAGCTTTCTTGACAGCATATTCTTGAATTGAAGTATTTGAAGTGCTGTAAAATGATTTTATGCTGTTAAATGTTTTGGTTTAATATTGGTGACTCAATTTTTTTTCTGGTTTTCTATACTGTTCACAGAACCACTCAAAATAGGTATCTTTCTTCAGTTCTTTCCTACCTTTTATTGTCCATGTATTCCACCTTCTTCCTCTTTGGTGAGTTAGTGGGCTTTTTTCTAGAAAATTCACAGTCCTATTCCCTTTGATATGCCCTGAATTTCACCATTTACAAATGGATCTTCACTGTAAGGAAGGTGTCACAGGCTTATTGATTATCACCATACTTCAAGGTGCAGTCTTGGATCCTCTTCTTGGCTTCAATGAAACTAGCTAAATGGCCATGATTCAGAGCATCAGGCAGTCATAAATCAGCAGCGTGAAGTAAGCGCAACCAGTTTCAGAAGTTAATACTTCAGCTCATGTGAATCAATACATTGTCTAACTGGCTAGCTACTATTATTCTCCCTGCCTAGAATTTTCTTCACACTTTGTTCATCTAGCTTAAATGTCACTTTCATAGGGAAGTCATTGCTTAGGTTAGGTCATTTTTCTTCTAATGTGTTCATAGCATTTATTATTTTATTTACTCAATCAATAAATATTTATTAGGTATCTATTATGTACTAGGAATGATTCTAAGCTTTGTATATCTCAGGAGATTCATGTTCCTCTTTTAATAATTATTCAAGACCTTATTCACTTATCATCTATTGAGCACCTACTATTTGGTAGGCTTTGTGCTATGTACATTCCCATGCATTGTGAACATTTTTGCTTTTAGTTGCTTCTTTACATAGATTGTGAAGTTCTGACCAGACTTTTAACTCCCAGAAGGCAGGAATAGTGTTTTATTATGTTGATGTTGTATCTTTAATAGTGCCTGGTTTGTAGTAGGTGCTCAGAATATATTTGATGGATGAACGAATGGATGAAAACACGGGCAGGTCTGACTTTGGTAGTAGAGAAGGTTCTGTGTGTCATCGCATGTGAAAGGTTTTCTCTGCCTGTGGTGTCTGACACGTTGATTCTATCACAAGCAATTCCAGCCAAATTGACTCTCCTCAGGCATAGAGATGTTTTCTCTCAATCAGATTATGTGCCATTTACCATATTCTGCTTGATGCCAAAGTATGCTCCCCTGATGAGCATGACATTTTATTTGCATGCACATAAGCAAGTCATAGTGTTTAATTTAGAAGTGCAACCCCGCTAAGAATGCATTTGTTTGTATTTATTTAAAAGCTTTGTTTGGATGGGCACATGGGGGTGATCTAGGATATGGAAGCCTGAAAAAGCTGATGAAAACTGGCTCTCCCTTGAAGAATGCATTTTGGATAAAAAAAATGTGACCTTTAATGACCTTTGGTCCTCTTTTTATTCTTGTTCCAGAACATTCTATGAGTAGAAACTCCTAGACCTCTTCGGTTCTTTTATGTTGATTTTATAGACTGATCATATATGCCTTTGGTATTTGAGATGAGTGTTCTGGTGTTTAGGTAGAGTATGTTTAAAGGGAGTTGGTTGGTGGTTGGGAGGGTATATTCGAGCAGAGTTTCCAAGGACTGACTTGTCTAGATTTCAAACAATTGAGGAATAACTATCACTCCTTCACGTCAGCTTCAGCTATCACCGATAAATCAATCAATCAATCAAGGTAATATCATGCTGTCTCAAGGGACTGGGCTAATTTTTTTTATGATTTTCTCAAAAATGTTATAACTGTGGTGGATGGAGCGAGAGGTTCCATTTTGCCTCCATCCAGAGTGAGGAAGCCTACCTTAGATTGTTGTGTTACAGGTGCCCCTTTGTTGGTAGAAGATTTAGAAAAGAAAAGAAAACAAGGAGAAATCAATTTGTTTTTCATATCCAATGATGTTGCATGGTGTTTCTATTTAATGGATGAGAGTACACCTTGTACATTTCTTATGTAGAGAGACTTGCTTGGGATAGGTAATGAAACAGAAAACCCAGAGCAAACACTGAGGGAAGGAAATGGTTACTTTAGCACAGTCTCAAGCACCTCTTGCCTTCATTTCAAGGCAGTCAACAAAAAAGTCAGCCTCCTTCTCCTGTAGGATATCTGTTTATATTTCAGTTAACCAGGAAAAGGGGAATTTTTCTGAAGTTTGGTTTTGATTGAAGATTTGTAATTTAAATGGAAGCTACTGCTTTCAGGATTAAGAGCATTATAAAGAAATTTCTCATAGGTTTTCGTTCTATAAAGTTTATAATGGTTTATACTCACACAAAATATCAACCTATATCCCTGTAGGTTTGTGCTTTTTCCTGTTTTTATTTTTTTATTTTTTTGTTTTTGCTTTTTCCTTTTTTATGCCAACTTCCTCATTGCAGGAAACACCTGAATTCAACCACAGTATTGGTGTGAAAACAGACATATATTCACATACACCCATGGACTCTTGAGAATAATTTTCTTCTTTTATTACTATAGAAAGTGATTTATAACCAAACCAAGGAAAACCTCAAGTCACTGGTGTGGTGAGATTTATTATTACTATCCAAAGTCAAGTAGGTTGGAAGGGTTATATTTGGTTCCTAGGTTCATCCAAATCACAGTGGTTTGGAAATCATCTTAAACTTGAGTTCTTTTTCATTTTTCCCACTTAAACTGGCATCTTATATTCACTTTCATCAATAGGAGTTAAGATAATTTTAGGAGAGCTTTTGGTTTATAGCTTTGTAGCCTAATTTAATGCTATGAGATTGGCTCACATAACTCCATATGCAGTGCTCTCACCATGTTCTAACTTTTCCCACTCTGCTGTTAACATGTGTATGTTTTGCATCCAGTGTTTGTCCCTCAGGAAATATGAAGAAAGTTGGTTGGCATTAATATTAGAAGACAATAATTATAATATCTTGGTTTTGTATAGTGCTCTAGTTTGCAAGGCACTTTCACATGATTAAATCATTTGATCCTTAAAACAGTCTTTTGAAGTCAGCAAGGAGGATATTATTATCTCCACATTAGAGAGGAAACAGTCTCAGAGGGGTTAAGTGGTTTGTCTGTCATGATTAGTAAGAAGAAGAAGCAGGATAGGAGAGTGAGGTCACGGCCCATAGCTGCCCACTAACCACAGTGCCCCTCAACTCTGTTTTGGACCAGAACCCAAGGAATAAGATTTTCTCTGAATGAACTAAAATAAGGTTGTTTTCTTTTTTCTTTTCTTTTCTTTTTTCTTTTCTTTTCTTTTCCTTTCTTTTCTTTCTTTCTTTCTTTCTTTCTTTCTTTCTTTCTTTCTTTCTTTCTTCTTTTTTATAGTGCATAGCACCAAAACAAAGCATTTACTCTTGAAACTACCTCAAAAATACTTAGAAAGCAATAAAATAGCAAGATGCTGTCAATAGGTACTTAGAATTTTAAGGGCATACCTTTAAGGAGTGTTAATGAGAAGAGTTTACTGTGGAAGGCAAATTTGAAAATTATCGCTTATGCGTGTTTTGTTTGAGTCCTCTGAGAAGCAGACACCAAGACAGGATTAGACAGACAGGAGACTGGAGAAAAGGGTGCGAGGGGAAAAGGGCAGGCGAAGAGCTGGAGGAGGTGGGAGGACGTTCAGGGCACTATGCAGGTCTGCCCCCTGGGAAGGAGGGAGGGAAGGCAGAGAGAAAGGTGGGTAGGAAGAGTCTCAGACTGCAGCCCAGTTATAAGAAGGTTTGCATTGAGGATGAGGGGAAGCCCTTGAGCCAGACTCTCCCGTAGAGGGGTCCTCTACCTCACAGGATGGGGTCTGTGTTAGCAGACCTAAAGGGCTCAGCCTGTGGAGTAGCCTGTGGGAAGCATGGTCTCAGCATGAACGTGGTGGCTGCTTTCAGAGCCTAGCAGCTGGGACAGGTCAGTCAATTACATTCCCCACAGCAGGGGACCTGAGTGGCATGCTTTCCTGACTACCACGTATATGTCATGATACCACATTCGTTTTCCACCTCCTTGAGAGTAAAGAGCACATGAAAACAATAGCCAATATTCTTAGCAAAATGCTGGAGTGTCAGAAGTAAAATTGAAAGCTTAGGCATCATCATTAACAAACTGACCTCTAATATAAAGGATATGCTAGGATTCTAGAAGACTTAGATTTTGGTTTTTCAAAGGTTTTGTTAGCAATCTTCTTGATAACCAAACTCTATGCTCTGTGATGGCTAGATTGGTAAACTATTTTTGTATTCCTAACACAAGCAGATTGCCTGGTCCATAGTAAATGTTCAGTAAATTGCTGTTGAACAAATGTGTGACCAAAGTTAAAAAAAAAAAAAAAAACCAAACACATAATTATTTCTGAATTTTTTCATTTCTTTGGTATTTGAATGACTTCCAAGGGTATTTCTTTATTAAGCTTATTAACAGCAGACTCTAATTTCCTGAAGTCAGGGGGAAACTAGAGACTCTAGAAAAAATCATAAAAGTCAACCTTTTCTAGTTTAATGATTTTGCATCTGAGGACTTGGGCAGCTGACTTGGCCTTGTACATTCCTTCTCTCTGCACACTAGTCTGCAGATGGAAAAGCTTATTTGTCTAAAGGGGATTTGCTTTTTCTTAGCATTCTTGTTTAGGGAGTCAAGAGGCACTAGGGATGGGGAAGAGAAGTAAATGGAAACTATGGGCACAGAGGTGAGGCTATTCCACATTTATAAAATCAGTAGAAATTCAGTACTTAAATGATTTGTTCATGAGTTTCAGGTTCTGTTAAGGGATATTTATATGGCATTCCAGTGCATATTTCTGTTATTAAGACCTCAAATATCCCAGGCCTTTTGGATATGTTGGATTTTTCCTGTCCGTCATATCCAACTAGTTAGGAAATACTGCCAATTCCTCTGTCACATTATCTATTAAGATCCTTTCTTCCATTTTAGGAAACATTATTTAAGTGCCCTGAACTACTATGAATGCCCCTGATGGGTTTGCTCACCTCCAAGAGCTCTTGGCCTTGTGAATATGTGTTGTGTCCACTTAGGCTTCAGTCTCAGATCAGCCTCTGCCCAGCAGTGAACTTTAATGCAAATCATTGACCCTCTTTCAGCCTCTATCGTCCCACTGGTAAATGGGAATAATAGATCCTACCCCAGGGGCTGAGGTGGACTCGAAGTGAGATGATACATGGAAAGCACCTAGTACCACACCTATGGCATAGAAGTTTCTCTCTGCCACCAGGGAGCCCAGGTGGCATCCCTGATACCATTGTCTGGCTTATCTTCTGCAAAGATTGTTTCACTCCAGTCTTCAAGTTAGCTGTCCAGACTGGCTGCTGTTTCTTCAGACATCTCCAATGGTGTGAAATCAAGGAACCACAGAACAAATTTCAAGTTTATCAGTCTGCCATTTAGTGTCCTCTGTTAAGTTACTCTTTCCCTAAGTTCCTGATGGTATCTTCTATTATTTTCTTAAGGAAAACCTCCTGTTCCACTTGAGCTGGTTTATTTATTTTCCCTCTTATTCCACATTGGACATACCTGTGAACCTTAGTCACACCTTTGAAGGACTGAATTTCCCCTTTTTTCAAACATCCCAACTCACAATCCACAGTGATCCTAGTTCCATCATTTACCATGTGATCCAGGGGACTGACCTCTTTGGGCCTCTCTTCCTTATCTACACTATGAAGGTGAATAATACCTACTCACAGCATTGAAGAGAGGATTATATGAGGTAAGAAATGTAAAGCACCTACCTGGCAGATAGCAGGGGCTTGCTGTATATTAACTACTATTATTTGGCCTGTTTTGCTTCTGAACTCCTCTGCACCTCTGTCTATGCACTGGTGACCACCTGTGGCTCCAAACCCAAACCTGGTGGCTGCTCAGTATGTGCACATGTATTTTCACTATGTTCTTGTACTGAAAGGACAACTTTTAACACAAGTCCTAAATGATGTTAAAATTAGGTCTGCTGTTGATTTGGGAATTTGGATAGCTTTCAAAACATACTTATCTATCTTTTTTGGAAAATTTTCTATCTTTCCAAATGGATCTTTTTTAAGGTTTTATTTTTAAGTAATCTCCACACCCAACATGGGGCTCTAACTCACAACTCTGAGATCAAGAGTCGCATGGTTCACTGACAGAGCCTACCAGGCTCCCATCCAAATGAATTTTTTAACATATGAGGACCGAGATAGTGCTTTTTGTTAGTGTCAAAGACAGAGTTTTTTGTTTTTTAAGGTATACTTTACAGTAAAATTTACCCTTTTTGGCATGTAGTTTTATGAGTTTGGACACATATGTGGCGTTTAATCACCACCACATCAAGAAATAGAATGCTTCTAACCCCTCCCCCGACTATTCTTCTGTGGTCCTTTATAGTCAGCCTCTTCTCCAACATCCAGCCTCTGGCCACTGGTAATCACTGATCCATTCTGTGTCCCTTTAATTTTGCCTTTTTCAGAATGTCATGTAAACAGAATCATTTGGTATATAGCCTTTTGAGTCTGGTTTCTTTTACTTAGCATAATTCATCTGGGATTCACCTATGTTATTGCATGTGTTGCTAGTTGTTCCTTTTGATTGGTGAGTAGTATTCCACTGTGTGGATGTAGCATGGTTTGCTTCTCCATTTTCCTGCTGAAGGACATTGGGTTGTTTCTAGTTTTTGGAAACTAAGAATAAAGTTCCTATAAACATTTGTGTACAAGTTTGTGTATGATTACAAGTTTCTATTTCACTTGTGTAAATAACTAGGAATGATATTCCTGGTTCATATGGTAAGTGTTATGTTTAACTGTATGGGAAACTGCTAAACCATATTCCATAGTGGCTTTACCACTTTCCCTCCTACCAGCAGGATATGAGAATTTAGTTACTCCACATCCTCACCAGCATTGGGTATGAAGAGAGTACTTTTCACATAATAAGCACTGAATGTTTTTAAAGTAATTTCACTCAGTAGTGCTTACACTCATTCCATTGCTCTTGCTATGACCACTATCTCAACAACCTGTCTCATGAGTTAACTAACTTCTGAGTGTGACTCAATTTCTCTCTGGAAGCCAGAGCACCTTTTCATTAAAAACAAAATATTGGGTTTGGCAGTTGAAGAGGCCACACAGGTTTTATGCCTCATTAAAACAAAACTCAAAAACCAAACACAATAGACAGGAGGATGGGGATTAATAATTTAGGATCTTCAATTTCTAGGGAGTAAAGAAATCTTCTATATTTGTTCAGTTGAAATGGGACCCTGCTTTAGCTCACTCTCCCTCTAGCCATGCTTTTCTCTGGTTGCCTGATTAGACCATTCAGTGTTTCCATGAGTGTTTGTGTATGGTACTTTTTTTTTTCCTGAAGCCAACTAACTGCAGTGAGGGGGAGGGTGGGCAGAGATAAGTAATGAGGCACCAACTAGGTGCTAACAGAGGGCTATAGCAAAGAGGAGAGAATGTGGAAATGTGATAATGAAGAGCGTCTAATTAGGTTTCATGGGAAGCAGAATTTTTAAGAAGGGCTGCACTAAAAAGGACATTAAAAGCAGCAGAGCTTTGAATGTATGAGAGTTAACACCAATCTGCTGGAGTGGGTTGGAAAGGCTAGCGAGGGAAAGCACTGGTGATTTACCTATGTTCGTAGTCAGGAGCATAAACAACTTCATGGAAACCAGCAACCACTTCCTTGAGGATAGGTGATAGCTTGGCCCAAGATGTAGATGGAAAATTAAAAACAAGGAAAAAATGAAAACGAAAACAAACGAAAACTGCCTTTTCTGTCTATACTGTAAACTCCTTGAATAATCTTGAACGATTTTCACCAGGTTTTTGTTTGCCAATCTTTTATCTGTGAAAGTAGCTGAGATGTATTTATGGATTGCTTTGTTTTAAAAGCAAAAGACACTTTTAAAAAAAGATTCTAAGACTTTAACCATTTAAATATGATTGGAATGGAAAAAGGCCAAATGGTGTAGCAGGTAGAACTTCCAAATGGGGATTAGAACCTGGGTACTAGACCTGAATCTGCTGCCAACCAATGAGATCTTGGAAAATACTTACTAATCTTCCTGAATCTCATTTTCTTAGGAATAAGATCAAGGTATTTGAGTGGGAAACTTTTCAGATCCTTTCTAGCTTTAAGATCCCATCTTTCTAAAGAGTAAGCAGAATGCAAGTGACCAAATGCTCAGTTTTCTTTTGGAAATATTTTTCTGTGGTTTTTGGCTAGAGAGATAGGAGGTAATCCTAGTTTTCATGGCTTACAGTGAGGTGAATCCTCTTATAAGAGCTGTCCCGTTAGGGGTGCCTGAGTGTCTCAGTCAGTTAAGTGGCTGACTTTGGCACAGATCGTGATCTCACGTTTCTTGGGATTGAGCCCTGCATCGGGCTCTGTGCTGACAGTTCGGAGTCTGGCGCCTGCTTTGGACTCTGTGTCTCCCCCTCTCTCTGTCCCTCCCCCCAGTCACACTCTGTCTCTCTCTCTCTCTCTCCTTCAGAAATAAACATTAAAAAAAGTTTTTTAAAAAAGAACTGTCCCTTTAAATTGTTTGAAAATTCTGATGTATGTTTCATGGACATTCGGACTTGTGAATCACCATAATTATTTTCTAAAGAAATCTCAGGTATCTATCGTCTGTAGGCAGATCAGCTAGGGAAAACCAGAACACAACCATCTTGAGATTTAACTGGAATGCTGTGCTAAAACTATTTTCCATTTTCATTACAACTGTCATAAGAATAGATGTACATAATAGCAATTTTAGTTTCTTCTGTTCCTCATTGCCTCGTATGTTCTGTGAATTACCAGGGTATATGGTATTTCCCATATGCTCTGATTGAATTTACTGCTCCTTCTAGTTAGGTTTTTAGTAACCTGTGAAAGAGAAGGATGTAACAAGAAACTGAATCTCATGATGTGGAAAAGGTGAAAATACTACTGGATTTAGGGATAAAGAAGGAGTGTCAGAATGCATCGATGACAGAATTGCATTAATTGCTGTTGCTCTCTGAGTCTTCTCTTTCCCTGTGTTTAGATAACAGCTAAAGAGACAAGGGTCTAGGGTCTTGAGACCCTTGAGACAAGGGTCTCAAGAGCAGCAGCTAAATCTCCTACATTGAGACTTCATGAATGAGACTTCAATAACTGGATGAGGAGCCTCTCTTTTGTTAGCAGAAGTACCTTAATGCTAGTAGTCAGGGTCTGTTACATTGACCTCACAGCCAGATGTGTACTAAGATGGAAAGGAAGACAGAGAGCAACTCATCCCCATTTAGGGAGTGCTTCACGCTTGAATGACCACGTCATGATCTATTCACTGAGTTGCAGACATTAAATAAATTTTTATTTACAACATATTAGATGCTGTAGGTAGGCAGATCAAACCCATTGTTAATTAAGCGATATATCCTTTTACCAAACAACATTGGCAAAACTAAATGACTCAGATTATACGAACATTACACATTTTCTTTTTCACCTTGAGGCATTATTTTTTGGGTATAGTGATAGGCAAATTATAAGGAAAGTATTGATTTGGATTATGGCAGGGTGTGGTACTAGCCACAGGCTTGGCATTTGTGAAATATTTATTGAATAGGACCTTTCTTGATAGGTTCCATTACTTTTCAAAAGAGATCTTAGACATTTTTGTTTTTCCTGATCTACTAACAATGTAGTGGAAAGAATCCTGATCTCCTAGCTGTCACTACCTGGTTAGTGATTTGGGTTCATCGTTTTGATTTACTCAGAACTTATTTTTATCATCTGCAATGGAGTAAACAAACTATGGCCTACAGGCCAGATCTAGCCTGCCACTTGCTTTTGTAAATAAAGTTTTATTGGAACATAGCTACCCTCATATGTTTACATACTGTTTATGGTTGCTGTCACCTATAATGGTCAAGTTGAGCAGCTGTGACAGAGACTGTATGGCAAGCAAAGCCTACGATATTTACTCTCTGGCTCTTTGCAGAAAAGAAGTTATGGATCTCTGATCTACAGTGTAAGAGAGATAAGTCACTAGATTTCAAACATTTTTTTTTAACTGGCGAGACTAACTTTTTAAAGTAAATCTTATGCAGAACTCCAATATACAAAACAGACAAAAACAAAGTTTCTGTGGTGGAAGAAGTAGCTGGGATTGAAGGGATCCATCCAATTTGGCTCTCCCTATCTCCTAAGTTATTGTCAAAGACCCCCAGGGCTCCAGTGTGAAAACCCTTTGAAGAAGTCCTCTCCAAGGTATTTTACAATACTGGAACTACGTATACAGGTTCTTATTTTTTAACATATGTGGGAAAGTAGAATTAAGTGATAGATTTGCCTCTTGTTTCCAATCTTCCATTCTTAGGTTGTGGCAAGTCTTCATTTGTCTTTAAGCCAATTTCAATTGATAGTACTGTGGTGATTCTATAACATGATGTATGCTGTGTGGCAAGTCTTTAAAGTCTTCATGTTTCTTGGAAAACTTTTGTATACTGATAAAAGAGAAACTAAAGTTACACTTTTAAAGCAGAGCCCAAGGGTAGAATCTATCAGAGTATAATGTCTCAACTGCTACATGCGAGTTTTACTTTCAAAGCATGGACCAATGGGTAAATTGTTTATTTCCATAGACTTTAAGCCAGCTTTTCTGATGATGGAGGCAGCAAAGGAATTGGATGTGGTCTAACAGCATAATAAAATCCAATTCAGTTACTGTTTATGGAGTGCCCACAGGGTGTGGGCTATTGTGTTAGACAAGATAAAAACCTCTGTGATGCTCATTTTCTCTTCAGTGCATTTCTAAGGCCTGTTTTGCCTTCCCAAATAAGCTGGAAGCTTTCAGTTGGTTGGAGAATGTCCTCAGTGAAGGGTATGTTCTTGTCCCGTGACTTTTTCGTGCGTAAAGGTACAAAAGTGTTAGTGAGGTAGTGTCATAGACTTTAAGTCTGGAGTTCTGTCTTGTCCAGCAAGAGAGTGGGCCCATAATTAAATACAAGAGAGGCTAATGTCCGGGAGGAGACAAGAGCCCCAAGTAAGGGTCCTTGCTTCGCGTTTATTAGGATCAGAAGGCTTACAAACGTGATAGATGTGCAGAAAGAGACAGTGAAGCAGTGATCATTAACTCGTGTGTGATAGAAAGGGGGATTTCGAAGATATGTGGTGTTAGGGGTTTGAATCAATACAAAACAGAATCCCGGTGCCCCCAGCAGATGGCTGTTTATGGTAGGCACCAGGTGCAGTGTCTGTTTATCTTAACTTGCCTAGGGGATAAGACAGATAGAGCATGCTACCTCAGGGTCAATAAGGCACCTTTCTTTTGTTAATTAGCTCTGGGCAATTTCACCCCGCTGCTGCTGCTGCTGCTGCGGTGGTCTGTCATCCTGTTTACCTGTTCTTGGATGCTTTCGTCCTGTGGAAGCAACTTTCTCCTTTCAGTGCTTTCGCTGGGGGTGCTTTTGCCCTGTTTACCTATTCTCGGGTGCTTTCGTCTTAAGCCTATTAACCCATTGGTGCAAGCTCAGGGAATTCCTAAACTTATTCCTCACAAGGTAGGATGAAGGTAGAGGAAAGGAATGAGTAGCTATGGGTTATCTAATAACTTTTTCGTAAAATGTTCTCTTTTATTTCTCAAAACTATGTAGGGGGCAGGTCTTAAATTATATAAATGTAAAAACAATAGCTTCCCAAAGTTCCACAACAAATAAGTAACAGAGCTGAGATTCTAAATCTGGATGCTTACAAGTAAAAATTGTAGTGTTTGTTAGCTCTGGTTCAGATACTTAAAATACCATGTATACTCATGTAACTAGGAATAAATACATCCACAACCACATAAAGGCTGGAATTGTCATTCCAAATGCACAGGACAGCATTACTTTGCATAATCAGTGCCCTATATGACTTGGGAAATTATCTTGCTCTTTAGTCCAAACAGATAATAGGGAGTTGTTTTAGGAGGAGATCAAGAATGAGAATATATCCTTCCAGGAGTCTATAAACATTTTCTGCAAAGAGCCAGACAGTAAGTATTTTAGGCTTTGTGGGCCACATGATCTCTGTTGCAACTACCTAACTCTGCCTTTCCAGTACCAAAGCAGCCACAGCCAAATGTAAACAAATGAACATGGCTGTGTTCCAATGAAACTTTATTTATGGACAGAATTTCATACAATTTTCACATCATCAAATTATTTAGATTTTTAAAAACTATTTAAAAAATGTAAAAATGATTATTAGCTCGCAGGCAGTGTCAAAACAGGGGCAAGTTGGATTTGGACTGTGGGGCATTGTTTGCCCATCTCTGCTTTAAACCAAGGCTTCACAAACACTCTAAAAATCAACTAAAGAACTTGTTGAAATGGTTTCCCACGCTTCATCTCTAAAGGTTCTGATTCAGTCGAGGCCTAGAATATGTATTTTTCAAAAACTCTGTAGATTATTTTTTTGGCAATGTCAGGTTTCCAAATGAAAATAGAAGGCATGCTAAAATTAGGATAACTTAGAGTTTTATTTCTGTGAGAACTAATTAGAAAGATGTGGGTGCAGTATAGGAGAGCCATAAGGGAAATGCAGGAACTCCGGGTTAGCAGCGGAAGCTCTGTCAACACCAGGCCTGAAGGGTAAGGAAGGCAAGGGTCACTAGAATCCAGAAGGAGACAATTGCTGAAGTCCACCTAAATTTCTGTGGTGTTGAGGGAGGCATCCGTCCAAGCAACTTTGTAGGGAGGGAGCTGGCAGAATAATGGGCCAACTTTACTTTTTTTCCCTTTCCTGATTTCCTGGAAGGGGTCCCCTTAATCAAAGCTAACCAGAAAACGGGAACACTGGAGCCCCATTTGTGTGATCCATGCTGGTCAGCCTTTTAGCACAGAACAGGCTGGAGAAAACAGGAGTAAATCTGAAGGGTCAAACAAGACACCTTGAAGAGTGGCATAGGCATTTTTAAGAATCTTAGTCTTTGTCTCTCCTCCTATTCCCTGGATGATACATTTCATCCTAACTCCTGATTGCCCACAGCCGAAAGCAGTAACGGCAGATGATAGCTGATTACACCCATTTCTTTGGCTGGTTGCCAAGCATTTGGAGGTATAATTTTGTCACATGTTCTGATGAGTATGTGAGGGTTCAGGGGACATTTGTGGTGTCTTTTAGCTCCACAAAAGCCCTAAAGTTGACTCACACAAGAAGTTGGTTGAATGGTTTGGGTCAGAGACCACAGATCCAAATGTCAGCGTAGGTCTTAGCCTCTGATTTCCCTTTTATTGATGTGCTTGGGAGAAGAGATGTGAAACTTCTAAAGCTTGGGCATAGGGGACAGAATAGGGAAAACAAAGAAGACCTTGGGAGTCTCTTGAGCCTGAGGTTCAGACTTCACCTATCTTGGTGTAGAGGATTGTCAAAAGTACCCATTAGTTACAAAAACCATTTATTGTTTAAGTGACAGGTAGTTGAGATTGGAAAAAGTTAATCTAATGGTCGGGGTGGGGGGGGATTGATTCCAAATAATAACATATGTTGTAATATACTGTAATATGTATTGATATATTGAAACCTTAGATCTTACCAAAGGGGCTGAAAGATAGGTGAGACCAATGATTTGGAGCGGAGATACTTGACATACAATAATGATAACTGGGGAAAGTCTTCTGGATTTGGTTATTAAAAGGTCACTAATGGTCATCAGTAGCACAGTTTCAGTGGGCTCAAGGCTAAGAAGCAAGACTTGTATGGTTTAAGGAGAAAGAGGAAGAAATGCAGGTTCCTAGGCCCACAGGCTTGAAGGGGTCTCATTGGAATGTACATGCCAACAGCCTGAGCAAATCTCACTTGACAAGGTGGTCATGAAAGGAGAGGGCAGGTTAGTTTACAATTTAAAAAGGGCATGAGCGTTTTGGAAACTTACAAATTTTTAGAATTTAAACTTAGTGGTTACCATCCCTGGAGAATCTGCTCACTGTAAAATATGTCTGTTGAAAAGTATTACTCCAACTTACCTTTTTTCTTTTTTTAACTTTTTTAAATGTTTGTTTATTTTTGAGAGAGAGAGAGAGAGAGAGAGAGAGCACGTGAGCACATGAGTGGGGGAGGAGCAGAGAGAGAAGGAGACACAGAATCTGAAGCAGACTCCAGGCTCTGAGCTATCAGCACAGAGCCCGACGTGGGGCTCGAACTCACCAGCCATGAGATCATGACCTGAGCCAAAGTCGGACACTTAACCTACTGAGCCACCCAGGCGCCTCTCCAACCTACCTTTTAACAACCTCTTCTTTTCAAAGAACATGATTCCGTAGCTGATAAGTATTTTGCATGCCAGGAAGGGCTGAGCATAAACATTATCAAAAGGTGCAAGTACTTTTCTACTACTGGTTTTATGTTTGTTTGGTGCACTTGAAAGAACCACACAAACTCAGTTCATTCATTTTATGGCAAAATTCTGTTTCTTAATTCTTTTATCTTCCCTATATATGCCCATATATGGGAAGACTGTCCAGTCTACTTAAGACTAAGAAGAAGGGGGAAATAAATATAAGCTAAAGGTTGAATGCTAGATCTCTTGAGTTGATTTTGGTTCTTATGGGTTGAGGAGCTCAAAGGCAAGAGCAAAGAGAACATTTCTTTGAGAAGGCGCCACTGTGGTCTAGGACATTTCACATATCCATTTGGCTTTTGCTATTTGCATAATAACCATCCATTTATTTTCCCATTTGTCTAAATTTACACATTCATATGGTTTACTTTATACACAAGAAGACATCACTCCCCCTTACCCCCCATCAGTATGAAGCAATAAAGAAAATCTGTTTGCCAAATGAAAAATTTAAGAGATTTTCAAAAGGCACATTAATGAATTGGTGGTAGCTCTGGAAAAAAAAAAGAATGGCAATAATTTTCAAATTAGTAAGTTTCTTCTTTGTTCTTCTCCAGAAGATTTTGAATGGATTGTCCTAACCTCAAGCCAGAAAGCCCACTTTTCTCTTTAATATCCTGATTATCTCATAAGTCTGTGATTCATTACTTTTTCTGCTGTTCTATCCTTATATTTTCAGACAGAGCCACTTTCATGGGAAATTCAGGATAGAATTCCAGTATTTCAAAAGGAGTCCACATACAAAGTTTGGAAAACCAATGTTGCAAAGAGCTTTTCTCCTATTATCTTCTTCAGTGACACCGAAGCAGGGCTTGAGAAATTATTAGGCATTTTCCACTTGGAGATTCTTAGATAATAAGATAAAAATATATAGTTGGAATGGCAGTGAACAGAAAAAAATAAAGAAGTAACTAACTGATCAATCACCGGAGTAGCTAATTACCCAAAAATAAGTTTCCATTTGCTTTGATGAATTCTCTCTGGCTCTGGCTATCTGATTAATTACAGCGTATAAATCGAAACTAGCTCCTCAGTGGTGAGAAGCCACTAGAAATGCTCTTATAAAATATTCAATGAATTCTATCTGTTCCTTAAATCATGAATTGCTATTTAATTCCAGGTTACTTTTATTCAGCAACATAGAAAGGAATGACATAATAACCCCTGAAAATTGCTGAGCCTGCTTTTTTAAAAGTATACATATAGAATAAAATATTTTTCCCAAAGATATCATTAAAACTAAAGATCTTGACTCTGTTGCTCGATTTAGTTTTAAGAATATTCCCTGCCTCAATCCTCAGCGTTCTGTTTGGTTACCATTTTGTCATTGTCACTTTTCATGCCTATAATCTAGTTTTTTCCTCAAATTATTGTGTCATTTTCTTTTATTTCTGTAAGTTACTATTAAAATATCAGACTTTTCTAAATATCCTATGATTTGATCACCTTATAACTATAATTGTGTCTCAAACTGAGATTTGGGCGAGGGCAGCAGGGGTAGGAATTGTGAGAAAAAGGTATTAGAAAGGGTTGTCTTATCTCTTTAGTTTTCTTCTTTTTTTTTTAAAGTATATTTTATGAGTAGTAATGAGACACAAAAGGGAGCAGGAAGTGCAGGAGGAACTGCGATGCACTTTTCATCTTTACAAAAAAGCGTTCTAGTGAATAATTTCAAACACAACAAAAGACAAAACAAGAAACCCTGGAATTATGTTCTGGTTTTCTATTTCTGTTCTTCCTACATTCTTCATTGTGCTCTCCCTCTCTGCAAATACTTTTCCAGACTCTGGTCGCCTTTTTTTTTTAAGCTTATTTATTTATTTTGAGAGACAGCGATAATGAGGGAGAGGCAGAGAGATTGAGGGAGAGAGAGAATCCCAAGCGGGCTTCACGCTGTCAGTGCAGAGCTGGAGTTGGGGCTCAAACTCACCAACCATGAGATCATGACCTGAGCCAAAAGCAAGAGTCGGACGCTTAACCGACTGAGTCACCCAGGAGCCCCCAGACTCTTGTCACTTTTAAAACCTGAGGATGTGGAATGAAATGCCTACAAGACAAGACAGGAGCCCTGAGTAAAGGACCAGCTGAATGGGACTGTCGAGTTCTGGAGCCCACCTGCCATCTAGAGGGAGTGGCTAGTGATTTAGGAGGGATGTGTGCCCAGTGTTCCCAGATCTCTGTATTTTGCAAGTCTAGAAATTTGGATTTTCATGTGAAATATCTTGAATTTTCAATGTTGGAGACTGATTCAGTTAAAGGAAAGGACTGCACACGTGCAGGCCAGATTGACTCTTCGGGCCACCACTTTGCAACCTCTGACAAACAGAGTATTACAGGCTTTGGATAGATCCCTGCTCCGGGGACTTCAGCACTACCAAGAAAGGAGAAACTGCTGTACATATGCTTTGATTTTAGTAGAAGGAGAGAATTAAACTGACAGAAACTCATAAGTACATATATTTGCACAAAAGAGAGACCCAACTCTAGCTCATTGTCTTTGTGAGGAAGACAAATGTGGAATTATATACCTATTTAGTTTTTTCTCATAGGAGCTACTTTTTCAAAGTCTAATTAGCTCATAGAAATATTTTCTGATTTCACAGAAGCCTTTGATTCATACATTTTTTTTTTGTTTTATATCAAGGAGCTAAGATGAGTTAAATATACTTTCATCTATTTTTAGCATATATATTTAAGTGAGACATCAATCTTTAAATATGTACTTGTCTTTGAAAATTGTACCATGTGTAAGTCTTGGCTAATGTGGTTATTAATGGAGCTAGACTTCTTTGTTTCTGTTCGCAATTTATACTTTTTTAGTTGATTAAAAAGGGTAGAGTGGTTAAGAGCACCAGCTTCTTGGTGCACAGAAATTCAAGAACCAATGGGGGCAGCTTTGGAGTGAGAAAAGCTTGAGTTTGAATCTCCCCTTTTTCCTTCCCACAACATGTCCTTGATCGAAGTACCCAACATCTTTAAGCTTCAGTAGTACTATTCACAGCACTCGTAGTATGCTCTGTGTACTTCGAAGCCACTAGATGGACGGAGACCTGGTGAGCTGGTTGTGATGAAGGCTTTGTTTCAGGAGCAACTAACAATGTGGGGTAGTAGATAGAGCCAGATAATGGAAGCTCTTGATTACCTGTGAGGAGTTGGGAGTCTGGGGTCCAAGTTTGGAGTCTAGGGTGAAGAACAAGAGCATTTGAGCAGGGGGCATCCTAAAAAGGGAGCGCTTGAGCACAGGGATGGAGCTGCAGCTTGTAGCATGGCCCAGACTTGGGTAGCTATTGTAGTAATCCATGGAAGAGGGGAGAGCAGTCTGAATTCGATCGCGGTAGTGGAAACAAAAAGGGGGAAATGAGTTTAAAAGATAATCACTAGATGTAACTTTCAAATGAATAGACTCAATCTGAAATTCTGAGGTTTTTGGAAAAGCTACACTGCAGCAAACTGAAGAGTTTTAGGATTATTTTTAAAGTAATTTAAGGTTGTCATGAGAGACAAGAGCACTAAGGACTGAGAACTTAGTAAGGTCTAACAATTAGGAATTGAGAAGGGAAAATATACTAGAGGAAATGGAGAAGAAATAAGGAATATGAAGAAGGAATAGAATATCCTAATAAGTTCTTTTTTTGTTTAAATATTTCAAGCTATTTTTGCATCCCTTATATAGCTTCAATACTATTGATAATGATAATTCATATCCCACGTATCTCCTAGGAATGAAACAGATTTCCTCTCCTTGTGTTTTCCATTTTTATATGTCACCTTAGGGTTTGTCTCTCCTAAGAGGTTTCATCACTTGTTTTTCACTATTCTGTGCCTGCCTCTGAGTTGATGTGGGGTTATGGAGATGAACAAGATGTAAGACATCGCAATCTGGTGTAAAATATGATACTGCATTTCCTGGCCCATTTTGTGTGTGTCTCATATCAGCAAGGAGACAGAGCCCATTTCATTTTCTTCTTAACGAGTTGTATGATTTTCATTTTGTTAAACATAAGACTGTCAGCGTTTGCAGGGCTGGGGCCTTCTTCTGTTGTTGCTTCTGTATATTAAAATCTTATATTATACCTTATGATCTTATCTCATGAAATATGAAATTGAACTGTGCGACTAGGTTTTTGCTAAATTTTAAATAGTAGATATTTATTTTCCAAGCCTGCCATACTTAGTAGAAGCTAAAATAAGGGGTGATGTCAAAATTTGCAAAGGATTGATTCATGCTTTCTGGTCATTTAAATTTTTATTTAACATAAGGTGATTGATTAACTTATTTGCTCCCTCACTTACTCTGGTCTCTGGTCACTTTAAATATGGCTAGCGTAGGCCATTCCTTCCTCTGGCTTTCTTCCACATTTGTTTTCCATCACTCAGTCAGTAGTTTGGGAAGTAAGTCTTTATAGCATTTCTTTCCCTTCTATATCCTCTTTGCTCTAATATGTTTCTCTCCCAGTTGCCTCATTTTCAAATGTATTTTTGTTGTTGGTCTTGTTCTATTTTGATATCCTTTCTAGTGCCTTGATGCTTGCTTTCCTTACCTTCTCCCCTTTGGTATGATTGAATTTAATCTCCTGGAGGGCAGAGGCTGTTTCTTTGTGGCCCCACATCCTGAGGTAGCACAGTGCTTCTCATAAAACAGATGGCAGTAGATACATCAACACACAAATATTTAGGATCTATTTGAGTATGAGTCGCCATGTTAGATGCTGGGATACAAATTCAAATAAGATGTTGCCTCTATTCTCCATGAGCTAAAGTCCAGTAAAGAGGTGGGCAAATAAATCAACAATTGTATAAGAAATGGCAAGAGCTTCTAGAGACCTCCACAGGTTGAAATTAGGGACATCTTCCCAGAAGGGGGAAGCCCTTGCTGAATTTTGAAGGATGTATAGGTGTGATGAGAGGCAATAAGACCTGATCTTAGATGGTGTTAGCAGATGAAGAGAGGACAGGATGAGGGTAGGAGACGATAGATTCTGTAGGAATTCCAACTGATGGAATGTGGGGAGATGGAGAAGGAAAGGGTCAAGGATGTCCCCTATATTTCCACCTTGGACTACTGGGTAGAAGGTGGTATCTGTTCAGTAATGTAAGTATTAATGGAAAAGGAATAAGTTTAGAAGGAAGGTGGATAATGATGATGCCAAGAATAGCATTGTTTCTTTATCTCTACTCTTATATAGTCCTTTTTTTCTTCCTAGTGGCAGAATATTTAACTAGAAAGGACTCAATCTTGGATCGTGATGAAAATGTGGCCATCCATCTGTACATTCGTCTTCTTTTACATCTTATACATTGGGGGAAGGAGAGCCGTGTTGAGGGGAGGAGCAAGTGGATGCGGGACCCAGATCTCCTTTAAGGAAGGACTTGTTGCCTCAGTCCTCAGTCACGTGGAATGACTAAGCATGACAGATATGTAAAGATCTAGGCATTTCATGCCGCGGGAGATGTTATGATGGCAAAATATCTGCTTGAGAGCTCCCTGCTAGGTTGACTGAGGCTTTGTGGGATCTACCACATAATTCGATTTCCTCCTTTGCTTCATCCTGTTTCGTCGCCTTCCCTCCCCAAGTGTGATCTCTGATATAAATTCTGCACTCCAAACTACTCTACTGTCTGCTTTTGGAGAAGCCAACCTATAACACAGATGCTGCCAGGCAGATTTTTCAGAACTTTCAGCATCCCTGGGATTGCCCAAGCTCTCTTTCCTCTTAGAGTTCCAGAAGGGAGGGGTCAGGGAATGTACCCTAGAATATAGTGGAGTAAGGGGCTGCAGTTATATCTTAGTTGTTATTAGCCTAATATGATGAGGTGAGGTTGCTTTAGCTTGGGAAGAAATGAATCTGAGAAAACAAGTGAGCAGTTAATTTTATGATTGGATTAAGGGTACTTCCAATCTCCAAAAGGGGCTTAGTTAAAAACCAACATATTGCAGCGATTGACCTAAATGGGAGCCTCCTTCATATAAAGAATATCAAAGAAACCATGGGAAAGTTTGAAACAAGTTTAGTTGCTGTGAACCGGAACACTTTAATCTCTTATTAAATGAATGCAGTGTGATAATAATATAATGATACCTTGCATTTAGATTGCATATTTATTTTCCCCAAGACATTCCTAAAGCACTTTAGTGCAATGCCTTTTTCCCCCTTATTGCTGACTTTCCTCAAGTGGGGGAAGGAAGAATAGAGATAATTGAATCTTTAATAGCTAATGTCCCATTTTTTAATTCAACTGCTTTCCCAATACACCTGTATTAGAGCTATGAGATAGTACTAGAAATGATTTTACTTCCTGTCCCTTTGACAGTCTAGGGGAGGTTATCAGAATAAGAAATGAGATGGTTTGTATGAATAGAGAAATGAGGGTTGTGGGGATAAGGAATCTGGCTACTGAACAATCTACAGACAGAATAATTTATCCCTTGATCATCAAAAATTGTTACTGATTCCTAAGCTTTTATCATAATTATTAAAAAGCTCTAATTATTGATATTTGTGTATCTTAGTGGTACGCTTAGCAGGTATTCTGCTAAACATTTTATATATACTATTTATTCCTCACAATATTCCTGGGTGGCATTTTTCCCCTTATTTCATAGAAGCAAAAACTCAGGTTCTGAGTTGAATAAGAGGTCCAAGCTTATAGCTGGTAAGGGACAGTGCTGGGATTTAAAACTAGGAGATAATTTCACTCCAAAGGTGGAACTTCTAGCTGTATGGCTTACTGCTTCCATAATGTGGAAGTCCCTTATGTGCAATTGCTGCACTGACTCTGTAGTCAGAACAATGGTGTGTGTGTGTGTGTGTGTGTGTGTGTGTGTGTGTGTGTGTGTGGTGGGACAGGGTTTGTGGGGGAGTCTCCTGAAATAGCCCTTAAGAGAACAGCTTGCTGCATATGCTTAAAACAAAACAGCTTCACCAATCAAGCCTCAGGCTTCTATCAAATATTCCATCTTCCCAAACTCCCCCTTCATGGAAATCTTTGGCTTTTCCAGTACAACTCAGGGAAGAGGATTTGACATCTTCAAGGATGACATCAAAAAATAAAGGAATAACAAACAATAAACATTGCACAACTATGCTAATTCATGCCCCAAAGGGAAGACAACAGGAAAAACCTAGAGTTTGCCAAATGGAAAAACAACTAAGTTGGTAGAGACAGAAATGTTAATTCAGACTTCAAGATGATAAAAGACTTGTTATAAACAATGGGGATTGGAAAAAAATGTTGTACTCAGCCAAATCCCTCAGATATATGTAAGCAACTAACTCCCACTGAGATAGATGGATGCCTCAGTTCCTTCATTTTAATGAAGACTGTTAGACTTCGCATGTTCACAGGCTCTCTGTGTTCAAGTCCTTTTCTGGCTGGTACTGATGAAGCAATAAAAACAGTCAAATGCTTACACTGCAGTCAGGGCAAGAAGTAGGCTCAAAATGGAAAACGCATGGCTCAGTTTGCCCTGGTTCATTACATCCTGCTTAGCCCGGAGGTAGGGGAGTATGGGCGCCTACGTAGAATAGCTGACCTTATTTTTGAATTCATGATAGGCCGTTATTATTATATGTTTGTTCAATATTGTTATCTTAGGAGCAATCTTCCCTAAATTGCTACCTTCTACATCTGATATTATTTAGAACAATGTACAATTAGCCGCATTTTTGCATGAAGAACTTTTCTTCAAAGCAAACATGATAAACTTTGGTAGTATCGTATTCCTACAAACAATGCTTGATTGAGGCAGCTTAATTTAGTAATTTATTTATCAGCTTAAATGATCCCAGTCGTCTTCGCACATGTCAACATCCATTTGTTTTTGTGCATATATTGGGGTCAAAATCAGCCTCTCATTCATAGGAATATTTATCTATACCCACAGATGCATCTGAGTCTGCATTTGATATCGCCTCATGCTAATCCATAAGGAAAATTTTCCTCTCTAATTAAATTGCTTTTATATTCTTACTGGGAGATATGTTAATTTGTATTGTTCCCATGTAATTCCATTTGTTTATTTTTGCCTCTCCAACCAGATTTTGAACTCTTAAGAGTAGAGAACAAGGTTTCTATTTCTTTCATAACCTTGTTCCTTTCCCCTAGCCAGTTACCAATAGATGCTTTTTAAACCTTGCACCCTGAGGAAGTAGATATTAAATAAATATTTGCTGGATGACTTTGTAGATTTGTGTATTCAGACAGACAGGGAAATACCCTTAGAGAGAGAGCCTAGTTCCAAGTATGTGAAGTTTTAAAAACCAATAAAAATGAAAAAGCGGTTTGAACCTTTGAAGGACTTGGATTGCCAAGCAAGGTTCCTCTGGCAGTTCCTCAGGCTTGATGACCACCTCCCCTGAGAGATGTAGTCATCAGATGAAGCAAAGTTAGCAGCATGTGTAGAGGAGGTGGGACATACACTGGTGAGTCCATAAAATAGGTGTTTCCCTGTGACTTTCTCCTCAAAGCATCTCATGGTTTCACTTCTGATATTTCATTTATGCCTATTTCCCATTGCTTCCTCCATTACTTTTTTACCACCATCTTTCCCACTATCATGTTACCATATTACTGTAAATCTGTTTCAAGGGTGTCATTTTGTAGAATGTGCCTTAGGGAGAAAGTACTTTCCCTAGCCCAACCTTAGTCTCCCTACAGTTTTGTCTTTCCCCTGGAATTATGAAAAGCGCACTTAGAATGTATAGGCCACATATCTCCCACTTCTTGTCAGAGTAACCCATGTTATCCCCCCAACCCCTTCCTGTTCTTAAATGACTTCTGGGACGGCCCATTGGAAACTAGTAGAGAAAAAAAAATCATGGGTACCGCGAGCCTTTGCTGATTGATTATTTCATACTTGTGAAACAATTTTCTGTACCAATTATGTTTTTGCAGATGACAGAAGCCATTTAGTCTAATGACCATAATAATTAATTTTCATTATGAAGCAGATTGGTTAATGATGCTAAAGCCTAGATTTCATTATGGAATTAAAACACAAAACTTGCTCACACTCCCAGAACGTAACTTTCAAGTTTGTTAAATCAGGGAGTAAATGCAATCATTGCTTTTCTTATAGGGTCAACTGAGGCAAAGTTAGGATGAAAGTGTAAACGGCTATAGCAGAGATTTTTTTTGCTTCGCTTTTTGCATTGTGAAATCAGCTGTGCATCTCAAAAAGGAGTCCTTGACCAGCAGCAGCTGCATCACTGGGCAACTTGTTAGAAATGTAAATTCATAGACGTGGCCCTAGCTCTAGACTGCTGAACCTGGAGACTCTGGGGGTGGGGCCCAACCATCTGCATTTTCATAAGCCTTTCAGATGGTTTTGAAGCAGGCTAAAGTTTGAGAAACACTGGTTTGGAGAACATAGGAATAAACAGTCTTCCTTGTCATTTTTAGTGTTCCTTCCTTAAAGTGTTGGGGACTATAGGTCTCTCCAGTATAAGAAACTCAACAACAACAACAACAAATCCAAGAGCAATATTTGATATACTAGTGTTTATTGCCTACCATTTGGAATGTTAGACAAACATTCCAAAAGCTGGGATTCAGACAGAGATCTGTAATTTGAGGTCAAGGCACTCTTCTAACCACTATAACATCTAGTGGGTGGAATTCACTAGATCCAAGATCCCAGTGAAATTGTAGGCAATTTTAAATGTATTTATTCACTTTTTAAACAATTATTAGCAGAGCAGCACTTTGGATCAAGATCTGTTCTAGGTGCTAGGGGTTTTAGTAATAATAAAAAAGACAGAATCTTTGCTACTATTCTGGAGTGGAGAGGCAAGCTGCAAATGAATAAACAAACCTATAATGCCATGTGGCATGACATGCCATGAAGATAAATGAGAGGTGATAAGGGGAGAGAGAATGACGGCATGAGGGACTGCTATTTGAGATAGTTGAGCAGAGAAGTTCTCCAAGATGAGTGGACATTTCAGCAGTGTAGGAGAAAGGCAAGCAGATATCTGGGGAGAACATTTTAGGCAAAGTAAACAGAAAATGGTATGCAACTGGTATGTTTATAATCCACCTTTCAAGGAAAGTACAAAATTTGGCTGAGGTCATGAAGCCTAAATATACTTGGTTGATTCCCTTATGCTGTATTCTCTCCCACTATATCTTTTCAGTGGATAGTTACCTGAAAAAAACCTGTGTGACTATATGCTTGATGGTAAGACCTGTGGTTGATGTTTGATGGTTTGATGGTGTATTATGCCCCAGGCTGGGACTTTTGTTTGAACTGACCAGCTGCAGTGGTTCTTTTGGTCATATGGCTGACTCCATCACTTCCAATGAAGTTCATGGTTATATAACTCTTGGTGCTGTTTAGAGAGGGATGGGGGAAGAGACAGAGCTTCTCTGTTGTAGCTGTCATTCTTGGTGACATAATTTTTGAACTGACATTGATTGACCATTTGCTATGTTTTAAGCACTGAGCTAAGTGAATTACCCAGATTGCATTCTTTTAAAACTCATTTTTGTTTTTGGTGTTGATTGGGACATACTAGTATGTGAGTTCCACAAGGGCAGCATTTTATCTTTCTTTTCACTGAATTTTCCTGGAGCACTGCTTGTTCATAGTAGGTACATAATAAATATTTGTTCAATGTAAGGATGAAGGAATTTCTGTAAGTCACAAGGCAACACGGAGACTTGAATCCAATCTATGTAGTTCCAAAGCTTTAACTAATGTGTTACACTGTGAGTTAGCCTGGAATGGAATGACGAGGAAAAGATGAATTATGAAGGTTGAACATAAGCAAAGCAGCAGTGTGGAAGAAGCCACTCATCTGGGGCACCTGGGTGGCTCATTCAGTTGAGTGAATGGCTCAGGTCATGATCTCATGGTTCGTGAGTTCAAGCCCCACGTTGGGCTTGCCGCTCTCAGCACGGGGCCCACTTTAGATCCTCTGTCTCCCTTGCTCTGCCCCTCCCCTGCTTGCACTCTCTCAAAAATTAAAAATTAAAAATTAAAAACAACATAAAAAAAGAAGCAACTCATCTGAAGCTATTAATTAAGCAAAAATAGTGGGTCTCCACTCCGTGACTGAACTTGTCTTAGACTTTCTTGAGGCTAACAGAAGGCTGTAACAATGCCAGTTCTCTGCCCTCTAAAAGAGCAGACTGGCAAGACTAACTATCATGGAATAATTAGTCAGCAATACGATAAATTAAGTGGGATGGCATCTCATTTCATACTGTCCACTCTAGAGCTTGTCATCCTTGGAATCACAAACATGAAACTTGTAAATTACAGCATTATGTTAGAAACTGAAATTATATCAATATGAGAATGACCCTCATGCTAGTTTTAATTAGTTTCAGTTAATCCAAATTACCAACATTTCTAATTTGCTGAAGCATAGTGTTCAAATGCAGTGTAATGCTTTGAATGGGTAGGAGGGTTCTCCTCTCTTCTCCTTTCCTCTCTCCACCCTCCCTGCTCTTCCTTTCTCTCTTCCTCCTTCTCTTTCTGTTTGCTTTCTTTCCTTTTCATCTCCTTCCCTCCCCTTCCTCCTCCTTTCCTTCTCTCCCCCTCTTCCTCATCCTTCTTTCTTAGGTTTATTTTTCCATTTCCAAGTTTGTGATTGTAACCTTGTAACTTTTATGTGGATTATGAAGACGTAATGATACCCACTTTACACATGAGAAAACTAAGTCATTGCAGACATGATGTAATTTGTGAATTTTGGGGTGAAAATGGAAAAGAAAAAACATTTCATAACTTCAACTACCTTGTGCTTTTTGATATGTCCACAGATCCCAAAGCAAAATTTCAGGTTCAAGCATGGGCACTGGTTTACAGTGTATAATGAATAATGATACATTTATTAAAGGTAAATGAATATGAAGGGTAGCTTGAAAGCCCTTTCTGACTTGTTATTTTAACTTGAGTAGTTCACATCACTTTTCATCTATATTATAGGAATAATAATGGATCCTCCTATATCAGGGATGTAAAATCCTTTTATAAAGAGAGAATTATATTTTAAAGACTTGTTTTCTGTGGGATTAGATGGCCTTGGATTTGACCAAACATCGAGAAGTCCTGTCTTTGGGTATCATTTCTTGCCTACACTTGAGTAAGAGTTATTAGGTTGGTTCTGTTTTTTTGCCAGTAGGTGGTACTAGCAATTTGTATAGTGTTCGTGAACCTGTCTTCATAGGGGAAAAAAAGGCACGCTTGGGTTTTTTGAGGAGATAAATAAACTCTTCAGACTCTGTGGTCAATGAGGAGCCTTCGGCTGGAAGCATTTCCTTAGGCTCTATGGTCTACCTACCAGGGATACAGTCTCTAAATGGTTAAAATGTAATTATTTGAAGAGTTTTAGTTTTACAAAAGAAGAAATAAAAAATAAACAGTAGGGAGCTGACATATTTTTCCCCCCCAAGTAATTGGATTACCAATGACTTCTGATCATATGATAGCCAGTGTTAACTCATTTTCTGGGGAACATGCTATTAAGATCAGATGGTAACTTTTTGCAAAAGATGTTCTAATAATGAAGCTGTGTTTGAAAGACATTCAGCAGAACAGGTTTATTGCTTCTCATATCATAATGATTGTCATTGTCCTGATTCTAATAAGGCTGAAGTATTTTAGAAGCAGGTAGTTCTTGTTGGAGATAATGTCCCTGTATAGTTTTTTTGGGGAAAAAAGCCCAGTTAAACAGCTGAGATACCCAAAATGGACCATTTAAGGTTCAGAGTACTTTCCAAATGTGTTTTAATATGAAGCATATGAGAGAACGTTGTTAATTTATAGGAAGGTGGTTGCAACACTAAGTCCAATTAAAATGAATGGTAACATTAATGTGAAGGGGAGCTAGTGTCATCACCATCTCTTATTTTCCTCAACTGCCACCCTCCACAAAACAGTAAGAAATGAAACATGACCACAGACAATCCTACTGTCACTTAGTTTGTAGACAGGATGGGACAAAGTGGTGGAATTCTGAGCTGAGGACCTCACTGTAGTTCTCAACTCTTGCAGCCTGGGGGACCAAGTTGGATGGGAGCCTTTGGCCATGAAGACTGTCCTCAAGTCTATTTCAATGACTGTATATAAAACCCCAAGTGAGATAGGAATGCATAGAACTGCTGGAGTTTTCATTAGTTACTCTTTAAACCCAGCTGTATTTTGCCTTTTTCTTCTTCATGCATTAATAGAGTTAAGGATTATTTGCTTAGTGCTTGTAAAATTTTCAGTTTTGGTCCAGACTAGGATAATACTCCTCTTTTGGGTTTTCTCCTGCTGGTGGGTGGGCAGGCAAGGGGCATCCTTATTTGCCTATCTGGCAGCACTATTGTGAGTTATATTTATTGACTGGAAACTTGGCAAGACTAATATTTTTTCTCAGTAACAAGACACTACCCTCAATTTTTACTTACAAGATTCCACGGCAACCAGGTGGAACATACATCATTAGCTTACTGAATAATGAATATATTTTAAACCATGACTTAAAGCTGTTCATTTATAGTGTATTAAACCAAAGAAAAGTTTTAATGCAAGCCCAGTTTTATGCAGTAGAATTAACTAAACCAAAATGAGTCTTCTTTTTTTTTTCTTCTTTGGTCAACTTTATTGAAACTCATTCAACTTTCCAAGAACTAAAAATTAGCTTCCTGTCTTGACTGTTTGGAATTACTTACTGTCATCTGTTTCAGACGTTAAAGGATGTGATTTAATATCAGCAATAAGGCCTCTTTTCCTCATTTGGCAGGTGTTAATTATTTAAACACTACTCATTTTAATTTGTTTCCAACACTCTTTTGAGTGATTTGCTTTACAGGTTTCATTATGTGCATTTCTTGAAAAAAAAAATCAGAAGGAAGACAAGTTGAAGCCCTGGAACCGCATTGGCATAATCTATCTATTGATAGGTGGGGCAAGGCAAGGTTGTATTTCATGTATTATGATCTTCATGATCTCTGCTGATGGAATATAATATACAATACATCATTTTTATCTTCTTTGTAATAAAAAGTTGCTCTAGACACAAAGCCCCGGGTCCCTGCATGCTAATGAACTTGACTGACTGACTGGAGAAAGCCTTTTCGTTTCCTGATCTGTCAATTAGGAATGAGCCAGGCAACTAGAATAATTGAAAATAGAGGACAGACATTTTCCCCAATGAAACCACTCCTTTCTTGAATTTGGGGTATCATCCTTTTTGTCAATTCTTGCTGCTTTGTTCCCTCCAGCTAAACTGGCTTCTGCTCCATGATGAGTCTTGTGTATAAAAAGCTGTGGGCTTGCGTTTCCCCCAGGTTAGGTGCTTGTCAGAGCCTCCTCTGCTCAGATGGTATGGCCCTGTGTGTGCTCATATGGAAAATCAGCTTTGCACTGGACAGAAATGCTGGTGTCACTTAAGTCAGGCACTAGCCTGAGTGCTTGATAGAAAACTTTTTCAGAAGACTAACATCTAAATTTGAAAAGCAGAGGGATACGGACAAAAGAGAAAGCTTTCACAATCCCTCTGGGAGAGGAGAAACTGACAACTCCGGTTTTTTTTCAGTAGTACACAGCAAAGTAATTTCATCTCAGTGTGAAATGGAAAAGGTGGGTGTTTGTTTAGATTGAGGCCATTTGGTAATGATTTTAACACTCATTGGAATCTCTTAGCCAAAGTATTCCAGGGACAAAGTCTGTAATGAACACTTACCCTCCCAATTAAAGTTTCAGTCCCAATGAAAATGTTACCTGATATTCTCCTTCTCCTATTTTAAGTTTTTCAGTCTTTGCTCTGTTTTTGCCTTCATGATTGGTGGCCTCCTCGCTCATCCTTTTTCCAGTGAAATTATTCTTCCTTTGGCAGCCAGCAACGAAGCCAAACAGGCTGATCTTCCAGCTTGAGAATCAGGTTCATCAAACTCACTGGCCTTTTAGATCTGAGGGCTGGATGAATGGACTGAACTTCTGGGTGAAACAGCTTTATTTCCTCCACTGAGTGGAAGAGGGAGTCATTAAGTCTTTATACATAAAATGTTAATAAACGAAAGCCTTAACTATTTCAAACATGACTCAGTTATCTAAGTTAGCTGTTATTCAGTTTGCTGTTTTCCAAATCTCCGAGGCCACTTTCGGTTTGGGGCTAGAGGGATGCCTGTGGTTGAAGTGGTGGCAAAAGTATGTAATGTGAAATGCACTTTGTAATGAAGAGCACAATAGCCTTGCTTGTCATTCTTCTCCATGTGTCGACAGAGCCTGTGAAGATAACATGTGTGGCTTCGTTGGAAATCATCACAAGAATGGGCGGAGGGCTCATGTAGATGAAAAATAGATGAGAACTGAGACCTTTGAAAACATTTCAGCGTTTCTTCTTCTGTTCATTCATTTGTTCAACAAATGTTAACTGAATGTATATTCTGTATTACAGGGGAAATTCAATGTTTCAACAATCCAGTGGATCGGACAAAACTGTGAACAGAGAATATTAATCAATGTGTCACATGAACCAAATAGCAGTGTTCTAGATGAGCTGAGAGCAGAGAGACGCCTACATCCTGGGGAGTTTAGGAAGGCTTCCCAGAGGAGGTAGTATTTGAGTTGGGTGTTGAAATAGTGAGTAGGTGTTCATCACGTAGAAAGGGGGATGGGTTGGGGAAGCAGGTGGTAGAGGGTATTCCAGGCAGAGAGGAGTAAGGGAGTATGGGATAGCACTGGTGCACATGTCAGAGAACACTCAGGGTTTGGAGACATGGCAGGATGGGCTCACACTGTGCAGGGCCACGCTAGGAAGTTTAATCTCTTTGCCAAAAGCAAGTGATCCTCTAAAAGAAGAGTCAGCGTCACAGTTGCGTTTTAGATGATCACTCTGATGACTGAAAGGCAGACATTTTCAGCAAGGGAAGGAGAATGAAATTGGAAGACGACTGAGGAGAATTGAAAGAAACACAGGTGAGGGGTAGGTTCTGAGCTAAGCAAAGGCACTCACAGAGGGTATTATGTAGAAAACTGGGAAGAGTCTAAACCTCATCCTACTTGTGAGCTAACAAGTTAGTCTGCCACAGTTGAACATACAAATACTGGCAGAAGACATAAACCTTGAAGTTAGAGACAGATGCTTTGTTACCTACAGCAAAAACAGCAGCTAGACCAGCAAGCAGTGTCAGTCCCTGTGCCCCAGTCCTCACAGGGTGACTCCATAAGGGTAGGGTGTTACCTATGTGTGTAAATGGGGTGTACCCCAGGAGAAGACCCCAAATTTTAGTACACTCTGATCTTTTATAGGATCACTAGCATAGCTTCCCATCTTTCCTCCAGAGAGAGAGATTATTTATTACCTGGCATGTAAGCCAGTCTCTTCTATGTGAAAGGGGCAAGCCATCTCTAGGTTTATAACCCTGGGATGTAAATAAATGTCTCTGAAAAGATGCATCTCTAAATCTCTCCAGAGGGATATACTGTCTCGAGCTTTCTAAGCTGTCTGCTATTTAAACATGTTCTTTGCTCAGAAGGCCCATTGTGTGAACATGGGAAATTCATGGAGGTTCATTACCAGTGCAGAGATGGAGAGGAAGGGCTAAATAAATAAAATTTGTGAAGGAGAATTGTCAAAGAACTATACAAAACAAAACCCTGGAAGCTGATTAGATGGGGCGGAGGTTGGGGAAGGAGGCTGAAGGAGGCCTCAGGTGTGACCAAGGTTTCTGATTTGGTAGATTTGATGGTAGGTGGGTAGTAAGAGAAGGGGAACCTTTTTTTTTTTTTGGTGATGGAATGGGGGTGCAGATGCAAGGCACGAGTTAACAGGTTAGAGGTTGGTTTGCATAAATCGACTATACCTGAAGATATTTAGGGTTCTTCGAGAAGTGGCTACTTTTTTGTGTGTCATTAGTGGTTGCACAAATAATAGGGAAGAAAAATACAAACAGTAAGCAAAGAAAGCCAGAATTCCACATCTCATGTGGACTTAGATTTGTTAGTTTGTTTTGTTTTTGGAGAGTGGCAGTGGCATCCTATTAGACAAAAAAGAAGTAAGAGCTATGTATTACTTAACCCTCATTTTGGGAAATGAGCTTCAAGGGGAACTTGAACTTGCCTAGAGTAGAGCTCCTAAAATACTTTCCATCTTCCAAATTGCCACCGAGCAATTACTCCTACAAAGCAGACCCGTGACAGGCCTTGGACATGTGAGAAGTAAAATGGCATAGAGGGGGAAGTGCCCAGCTCTTTAAGATCTTCTAATGAGCTGCTGTAATGGCAGAGACTGGGAATCCTGGAATGCATTTTTCATTTTTATGGGAATAGCAAGGTGTGGTGGAAAGGACATTGGACCGGGAGTTGGAAGGTCAGGGTAGCTGCATCATTGACTAGTCATAGAAGCTTGAGGGATTGCTAGGCTACCTGAGCCCTCCATTCATCTTTTAAGTGGGGAGAAGACTGCTGTTCATCAGTGCTTTGATCATCAAGTGAAGAATATTTCATAAACTGTGATGATCTTGCAGGGATAAATTGTTGCATGCCTTTGCCTTTGAATCTGAATTCTACAAACATTCAGTGAAGGTGCTTAATACGTATTAGGATTTGAAGCAAAAGATGTTATTGCTGGTTTTTTTCTCCTCTTCTTTCTCCGTCTATGAGACCACTGTCTTTTCCTTTTCCATAGCTTGTGGGATGGGTAACCATCTGTAGCTTTTTATGTGTGTATGTGCCTTCTTTGATTATGTACAGAGCATTCTACAAAGTTTGTACCTAAATCAATATAAGGCAAATAGAAACTTGCATTGTAAATAGATAAGAAAGTATCTTGTCATCCCTTCACTGGGCTTAAAACACGAGAGCTTTTTGGGGAAAAAAATTAGTGTTTTTTTTTTCTTCTGATTGAGGTTTATTTTTAGTGGAAGCTTTCTTTTTCCTTGGCATCTATGGTATTTAAAATACAATTTTATTACCCATGGTATCAAATAACTGTATATTATCCAACGTGCAGAAGGTACTGTGTCTGGATTGTTATGAAAATGTCAATTATGATTGCATCACTTTAGGGCTGGACATTTAATCTGAGAAAATAAACTAAGCATGTACGCATGTTCTGCATTTCAGGGCTTGGGTTCTAACTTCTTTTCTGGTGTATAACTACTGGCTGCTGAATACACGAGACTCTACTTGATTCTAGTGTAATATATGAAACCCTTGTTACAACTTGTCTTCAAAAGTTCACATGCTTTTCCTCTTTAGTCAGTTTAAAACATTACAAGCTACACTTTATCTTTAATTATTGCTCTTTTATATACTAATTGCGTAGGCCAAGCTGGGTGAGTTTAGAATTTTGGTACTGCTTGGCCTTCTGAATCCATGCATTTTATTTCAGGCTTAAGCACCTAATTAAGGTGGGACACTGAAGAGAGTCCAGTTTGGCTTCCCAGGTACAAGAAATGAGATGTAAGATTGCTCCATTCTGATGTCTGGCGAGTCCAAGAAGAGTGAGGGAAAGGTTGAGGAGAGGAGAAAGATTACTTTTCAGAGAAGTATGGAGACACATAATATTAGCGTTACAAGGGATCTAAGTGACCCTTTAATCCAGAGGGACAAAGAAGTGAATTAACTGGACTTGTGAAAGCAGTTTGTTTATTGGGACAAAGTTGGGCAAGAATCCTGTTCCAAGTTGAATCTTGAACCATCTCTGCTCCTCAGGTCGTGCTTCTCCTACCTGAAGTTTGAGAAAGAGGTCCGAAGAGAGAAGAGCCAAGGGGCAGGAGAAATGTCGACTTAGGGGAGAGGTGTTAATGGAATTTAGCTCAGATTTCATTTCATGGAAAAGAGATCAGTCAGTGTTATGAGCTACTAAATGTGACTAGATTGCTTAAGAGCTCGCGAAGATTTACAAACTCCTTGGGTTATTTCCTCTGAATTGCAGTAGATTTTTATACAGTCCTTCCAGTTTAAGGCACATTGGGTTGAATAACAAATCGGTTATTTTGAACGGTTTTGTTTCACACCTGTTAAGAGCTAATAAATTGCAGTTCTTTTCTTTGCAAAACATTATCCAAATAATTTAGATGTTGCCCTGCCTTGGACATTACCAACAAATTCTTTGCACTTGGGACTTAAAACAGCAACTTGACTAGTCGCTAGAGTTGGGAGAATAATCACCCCAGTTCAGAACACCTGGAATCCTCATCAGTTCTTGGGAAACACTGCCACCATTGTCCTTTGGGTGATGTGAGCTAATTGTAGCATTACTGTGCAATAGCCCTTTATTTGGGACTAATAAAACCATAACCTCATTGGAAAGTATGGTGCTTACCCATTGGACTCTTGTATACGCTCAGTAATGTCTGAATTAAAAAAAGAAGAGAAATAGAACCCCTCTTCTGCTAATAGAAGAAAACATATCTATTTATACTTAAGGGCACTAGCTAGAATGTTTCCTGAGCAAGATTATGCAGTGTGTGTGTGTGTGTGTGTGTGTGTGTGTGTGTGTGTTTGTGGATAGGGGTGAGTAAGCATGTAGTTCTGTCAAGATAAACAAAGCCTGGAGGGCCTGGAACCTGGAAGGGTGGTGGTGCCGATGTGCATGGGGTAGTGTGTTTGGTTGTAGTGAGGACAGCTTGTCTCCTCATTTCAACATACTAGGCAGGAGACAGCACAGCTGAGTTTCCCCAAATGGCTAGTGCTATAGCCTATCTTTTTCAATGTCACTGGATTGATCGATCATTAAGATGTCTCATGTTTTTAAAAAGAGACAGCTTACTGACAAGCAGAATGGGCATTTAAAAAAATCTTAACAGGGAAAGAAGCCAGACAGACTGAAAGAAAACTATTTAAAGTATTGTTTTGGAAAACATTACTACCTTTGGCTAATCTTTTAATTCTGATAAGTAGCCAACGATTACGTTGGTGGGCAAGTCTCATTTCCTTGATAAAGCCTCCCCTGACCCCATGATGGGATCTCTTTTGCCTCTGCTGTCCAGTGACATCTATTGTCTGTATCACTCATTTGCCAGTGAATCTCGTCTTGTTTCGATCTGACTTTTGCTCATCATTTAAACCTTTTGCTTCAGTTTGACTTTGCTGGTTAGAAACTCAAGATTAGTTGGAGATAAGACCATTCTCTTATGTGTCTTGTTTTTTCTTAGTGTTGCATGGCCAAACATAGGGTGGGCGCTAAAAAATGTATCTGTTGACTTGATTTACTCTAGAGTAACTTCAGTAGAGTAAGAAGCAATTTTACTCTTTTCTGAAGCAGTAAACAGCCATTATTTTGTTATTGTAAGGTTGCCTAAGGCCAGGTTTTCAGACTAAAAGTGAGTGTGAGCCATCTATCAAGGAAATAGAATTATTTAGCACAATAAACATTTTGGTGTACATTTGTCCTAGAGGAAATTTTTGTCTCTCTATATGGCCCAAATTCTTAAAATAAGGACATATTCCTTATTCTTTGTGTTTATGTTCCTGGTTATCAGGGAAATCCAAGTCTAATCTAAAAAGGGGGGTAAATGTACTCTAAATGTAGACTAATGGTGAGTAAAATGCCAGGATGATTTTGAGAGTGTTTCTTAGAAAAATATCAGTAAACATTCCAACTTGAGTCCAGGGTTGCAAGGCTTAGATCTGGGGGTGAAGTCTCACACTCAGCTCTGTAAATGATTAAGATTACAGGTTGCTACAAGCATCAACATCCTGCGTGCAGAAATGTTTCTGCTCACAAGGTTTACTACAGTGTGGAAAGTGCCATCCAGTGCCTCTCATGACCCTGGGAAGTTTCAGGAATTCTTAATCAGTTGATTTCATGTTTTCAGGCTAATTCCATTTCCTATTCTGAAGACTGAAAGAAAAACATCAGTGCTTAAAAAAGCAGTTTAGGATTCTTGCTTTTATCTTGAAGAATGTGATTATTAATGGCTATTTTAGAAGTGCTTTTAAATTTGGAGGCATTTTTCCCCCTCCTTATTCATGAATCCTGAAGCTGCAACCCGTAAGCCGTCTCCCCTTTCTTCTACTCTTCCTTCTTGCTATTTCAGACCCTCAGACAAGCTTTTCATCCTCCTCCTGTATGCCACAAAATAGAGGAGCTAGTTGGAGGCCTGCAGCTTTTTGTGTGTGTCAGAAGAAGGGATCCAGACCTCTTTAATGTAACAGCACCCATTGGTCAATCCATCTCACTCCTTTCCATAACCATCAGCCCTCCCCCCAAAGTCCCTTGGCACCCTTTGCCTTGAAGCCAAGGCCCAAGGAGATCAGACAGCCTCTCTTGCCTTGCCAAGCATCACTCAGCCTCAGCTGAAGTAATGTTTACATATATGATCATTCCATGCCATTTAAAATATGTAATGGATACTGTGAAAACAATAGGCATATTCAAGCTTCAGTGCTGTGCACAAATGAGAGAAATATTCCAATACTCATATCAGAGCCTAATAGGTATAATTTTGCTCATGATAGAGTAATGTGCAGCAGCTTTCCCCAGACTGCTGGGTAAAACAAAGAAGTGGTTGTCAACCTTTTCAGAATCAGATGTTAATGATATTTCGTGTCTTTGTTGAGTCTGTGGAAAGCAGCTACTGCACCTAGAAGGGAAATGACTTCCATACCAACCGCCCTCAGCCAAAGTCATTCGGACTGGGAAAGCTGGACCGAGGCCATATTTACATTTCGGAGAGAGGTGTGAAAGAAGATTTCAAGACAGAATGGACTGAGCTGCCTCCCACTTGCCTTACCCTATGTTCGGTCTTATCTATGCTATGAGGGGTCTTATTATTTCCAACATATAGAAGGGGAAAATGTAGTGTAAACAAAGGGCCGACGTGTTTTGGCAAAGGAGGGAAGTGTTTTCTGCATTTCGTGTATTTTTGGAAACCTCTGAAATCCCAAAGTCATACATCTTCCAAGGTTAAGAGGGGGGTTTATTCAAGCATCGCCTATGCTCAGCAGCGTGGGGGGCAGGGACTTTGCTGCATCTTTTGTAGCAAGCAGCTAACTCTTCGGTTTTCTTCTCAAGCTGGTTAAGAGCTGCAGCCATCAAATAGCTTGCTTTCCGCATCTTCCTCAACCCTCCTTTTACACATTACGTTGTGTCTTCACTTCAACAAAATTCTATTTCCATTTGTTTTAAGAAAAGGTCTGAATTCTAATTCAAGTCCTCCCAAAGAGTAGGGACCCTTAGCACTATGTTGATGAAGCTGCTGGGAATTAGGCCACTGTTTTGACCAGATACATATAATTCTGATCCTAAATCTTTTTGACCAGATACATATAATTTAAACGTAAATCTTTAGACACTGTACAACTAACACTCTTCTCACAGGTACAGAGATGAGGGTTGGATCCACACCATTCTTAGGGAAACACAAACTCAACTAGGATTGTAAAAAGCAGAAGCTATACCACAGTCACACTTAATATTATACTTTGATTGAAATCCCATTTTCAGAATGATTGTAGTATGTCTTTAAATAAAGACCTTCCCAGAGTTGTACAAATGAAAATCAGGGGATATTTCTCTTGTCATGTGTGCTCACTTACGAAGTCTATGTCAACTCATCTCTGTAACTGTGAAAATTTTATTTTATAATTAAATTAGAGGCAACATGTCTGCCAATATGGAACCTCTTGTGTTTATACATGTACTCATGTAAGAGTCCCACAGAAGTTCTGAAATACTTTATAGACGTAATTGTGATTGTATGATGTGTTGATTAAGACATTTTCCAGATTTGATCAATTACAGGGACTTTGGCACAACTAATTCAATCATTTCAGTTATTTTGAAGTCTGTTTCTGATTGCCATAGCTTAGTGTCTTGCTGTTCAAAGTATTGTTTGTGGACCAGATTGGCAGCATTTGAAACTTGCACAAATGTGGAATCTTGGGCTCCAAATAAGACTTACTGGATCAAGTGCCGGTGCTTCTGGTCTGCCAGTGATACTTGAATAGTAAGGACCTGGTAGATTCTAAGTTAGGTGTTCAGGTCATTTTGAAGTTTACAGAGCTTTGGAAGTATGCATGCCTTTTTTTTGTCATCAGGAGGGAATTATTTTATATATGATTGAATAATGTAGTAACATCCTATAAGTTATGTGGTTTCCCAAAGAACCTGCTTTAGGGGCATCTGGGGGACACAGTCGGTTAAGTGTCCAACTGGCTCAGGTCTTGATTTCGTGGTTCACGGGTTCAAGCCTAGCATTGGGCTCTGTGCTGACAGCTCAGAGCATGGAGCCTGCTTCGGATTCTATGTCTCCCTCTTTCTTTGCCCCTCCCCCGCTCATGCTCTGTCTCCCTCTGTCTCTCGAAAATAAATAAAAATGTTAAAAAATCCAAAGAACCTTTTTTTATTTTTTTAATGTTTATTTATTTTGAGAGAGAGAGAGAGAGAGCGAGCACATGTGCAGGCATGAACAAGTGGGGTGGAGGCAGGGAGAGAGGGAGAGAGGGAGAGAGAATCCCAAGCAGGCTCGTGCCGTCAGCGTGGAGCCCTACACAGGGCTCCATCCCATGAGCAGTGAGATTATGACCTGAGCAGATACCAAGAGTCACATGCTTACTGACTGAACCACCCAGGTGCCCCAGAACATGCTTTATTTTTTAGAAGTATGCTTTTGGCAGAATCTGACTAATTAATTTATTAATTTATGAATTCCTAAGGGTGACTTTTGAATAGAATATGCAAATAGTTGTATATTTACAATCAAGTATCTCAATCATGTAGATGAAATACTTAAGTATCATTGGAAATCTAAAATAATTTAAAACAATAATAATAGTAATAGGTAATATTCATACAACAGTATGTGCTAAGCTCTCTTCTAAGCACTTTACATATATGAACTCATTGTACCTTCTTGACAATCCTATGAGATGTCTTATGATAATGGCCACTTTACAGATGAGGAAACTGAGACATAGAGAAATAGTGACTTGCCCAAGTTCACATAGCTAAAAAGTGGAGAAGTTGGGATTGGTTTGATTGCCTTTTACAAATACTAGATGGTGATTAAGCAAAGAATTCCAGGTTGGATGTTTTTTGTTTTAGAGCCCAGTACATTCTCTTGTTTTCAATATGAAGGAAATGAGGGGCAAAAAAGCCATGGGCTTTCATAACATTACAGATAAATATATGGCAATTGGCATATCTTAGCCCCCTTGTAGCTTACACATTAGGACTTCATAATCTCCCTGGCAGATAGGCAGATATTCTGGTGTCAAACCAATGATGACATTTTGCTTTACTACTTCAAGGAAAGAGGCTGACATAAGTACAGATGATAGTGCCCGTAAATTGGTCGCTTCTTATGTGGCAGAATTGTGCTTTCTCCTTTTTATGCCTCTACTAAACCCTGTCCAGATGTGTACTGTTGCACCAATTACTCTGATTTGCATTTTTTGTTGACATGACTGCTCCACACTGAGGCTTGAGAGCTACGGCCATGTTTTATTCTTTACGAACCTAATATTACCATGGACTATGATGCACAGTAAGCTCTTAGTAAACCATTGTCATGTGGACCAATGACTACTCCTTACCACTACAGATATGCTATGGAAATGGGTGTGAGGCTTGGCTGGCTCATATAGGAAAGGAAGGAACTAAGACCAAGTTGAACATGGAGAGGCAGGGAGTATAGTTCCATGGGCCATTGGTGGCTTTGGTAGTGCTTTGTGCATGTGAGAACGCAGTTCAGTGTTTTGGCCTGATTATTTATTTCCTGTATCTCTTCATGTGCATATTTTCTGGTTTTCCATGTAAATTCTCAAAGGCAGCAACTCCTTTTCTTTACTTCTTTTGTACAGTACCTGGTTTTATACCACACACAGAGAAGAATTGGTGAATGCTTGCGGGGATAATAATGAAATTGTTAATCTGCACCATGGAGAATTTATATTATCCTTTCCTGGGAAAATATTCTCCTTGAAGAATTTCATTTGTTTAGCTAGGTAGATGAATCTGCTGGTCAGAGTCTTGGAGAATAGTTAAAACATGGATGTTTTAATTTTTACTAGCCTATGGTTTTAAAATACAGTCACACTGGGGCTCCTGGGTGTCTCCATTGGTTAAATGGCCAACTCTTGATTTCAGCTGAGGTCATGATCTCATAGTCATTGGGATCAGCCCTTTGTTGGGCTTTGTGCCGAGCATGGAGCCTGCTTGGGATTCTCTCATTCTCCCCCTGCCCCTCCCCTGGACTCACTCTCTCTCTCTCAAATAAATAAACATTAAAAAAATACTTACTTTTAATGATCAAAGGAGCCCTTACTAGTCCAGAGAGTCCATAATCAGAGCATTTCTCAGTTATTTAGGGGAGTCCCCAAAGAATTGGCCCATATATCCCCAGAAAACCAGAAAACCAGTCAACTGTAGTTATCACTTGGCTCCTTCCCCCCCCACCCCCATTCTGACTAGTATTTATCCACAACTTCTGTCTTCTAAGCCCTTGCATGAAATGTCATGGAATTGCTACTGTAAAATGTATAAGGAAACGTCAAGAAAAGTCATTTGAAGAAGAGTGAGTCTTGTCCAATCAGATTTATTTTTAAATATTAAGCTATTTTTAGATGATCCACATGTATTTAAAAGAAATAATTCAGTGAGTTCTCATGTAACCTTATCTAGTTTCTCTCAATGGTAACTTCTTGCAAAACTATAGTACATTATCACAACCAAGATATTGATATTTATATTGATACAGTCAAGGTAAAGAACATTTTTATCCCCACAAAGGTCTGTCGTGTTGCTCTTTTATAGCCACATCCACTCACCTCTACCCACCAACTCCCACCCTCTCCTGAACTCCTGGCAACCATTAATCTGTTGTCTGTTTGTATATATATGTTTTCAAATTATAAATTGTATATAGTCTGTAACCTTGTGAGATTGGCCTGTTTCACTCAGTACACTTCTCAGGAGATACATAGAGGTTGTTGTGTGTATAAATACTTTATTCCTTTTTTATTGCTGTGTAGTATTCCATGATACGGACCTACTACAGTTTAACTATTCACCCCTTGAAGAATATCTGGGTTGTTTCTAATTTTTGGCTATTACAAATAAAGCTGCTATGAAATTTGTGTACAGGTTTTTATGTGGATGTAAGTTTCATTTCTCTGGGATAAATGCTAAGGAGTATAGTTGCTGGGTCATATTATAGTTACAGGTTTTTGTTTTTGTTTTTTAAAGAAAGTATCTTCTATAGTAGATATTTCACTATACATAGGATTCTTGGATGACAGTTCTTTTAATTCAGCAGTTGAAAATAATTTTGGTGATTTCCTTTTCATTTCCATGGTTTCTGAGGAGAAATATATTATTGTTAGCATCCCCCCCCATTATTAGTAAGGTATTTCTCTCTCAACACATTTAAGATTTATTCTTTTTTAGTTTTCATAAATTTGACTATGGTGTGCCTTGATGTGAATTTGTTGGGATTTATCCTGTTAATATTTACTAATTTCTTGAATCTGTAGATTTATGTCTTTTGCCAAATTTGGGGAAGTTTTAGTCATTATTTCTTTGAGTACTTTTTTTAGCCCCACACCCTCCTTCTCCTTTTTTTCTGGGACTCTGAGGATGTGAATGTTAAAGCAGTTCCTTGAGACTCTGTTAATTTTTTTCATTCTATTTTCTCGCTCTCTTTTTTTTTTTTTTTTTTTTTTTTCCGGATTGGGTAATTTCTGTTGTTCTGTGTTCCAATTCAATGATTATTTCCTTTGTCTCTTCCATCCTCCCCTTGAGTTTATCTATTCAGTTTTTTTATTTTGGTTCTTGTATTTTTCAATTCTTAAACTTCTATTTGGTTCCTTTTAAATCAGCTACGTCTTTACTGAGACTTTCTGTTTTTTATTTGTTTCAAGTGTATATTCATACTTGTGCATTGAAGCATTTTTATGATGGATGCTTTACAAAACTTTTTCAGATAATTCTAACATCCCTGTCATTTCAGTGTTGGCATTTATTGATTGTCTTTTTTATTTTTTTTTATTATTTTTTTAAATTCCAGTTGATACACTCCTGATTGTTGATTTGTAATCTTAGGCTGAAACCCAAGTTTCAGATACTGTGTTATGTGAGACTGAATCTTATTTAAACCTTCAATATTAACTGGCTCATTCTGACACACCCCTCCAGCAGGGGAAGGGAGAGGAGATGCCACCTCTTTCATGATATGCAAGGGTAGAGATCAGGTTCCCCGCTGACATTCATTAACACTTGAGAAGGGAGGGAGAGTCTTCTAGATAATACTAAAAGGAATTGAAAGTTCCAGCTCTATGCTAGACCTCCATTAGCTCCTTGTCTGGCAGGGGTAAGAGTGATTTGTTGTTGCTTGCTGCATGGTTTCCACTGATACATCTGGGGGTGCCAGTGGCCTCATTACCACTGGGTGGTAGTGAAAGTTCTGATTCTGCTTACTCCTTCTCTGGCACCATTCCAGTGGAAAAGAGGTGGGGTGCCTTCTTACTCTCAAGTTGGAATGGAAGTCTAAATCTCTGCGAGGGCTTTGCTGGCTTGGGTTGGGGTTGTGGCCATAGTTTTTTTTTTTTTCCCTATGGTGTTTGGCAAAAGTAAAATGATTATAGTCTAAAAGTTTTGTTATTTTCTAGGCTGCCCCTTCCTGGTCCTTTGGCCGGATATAACAGGCTTTGTTGGGACTCCTCTTCTCTTCCCTTCCATCTGAAATTGTTGGTGTTTCTAGATTGTCACTGTCTTAAGTTCCAAATCTGGAATATATGAAGCAAAAAAAAAAAAAAAAAGTTCAGGGAGCTGTAATTTGAAAGTCCCTAGCCAGTCTGCTTTCTTTTTTCTTTCACTGTTTTCTTGTATTATTTTCATATATAATGTTCTATGATTGTTATTTGCATTAATGGAAAGATTAGAAAAAAAATTTACCTACTTTATCTTTTTAGAAGCAAATTTTCTCTATCAGAGATTAACAATTATTATAAAGATACAGAAAAGTTAGCAAATTTTTTATTCAACCCAATGATTTTAGGTGAATAGGCTTCTGGCCAGTTAATGTTTGGTGAGTTACCCTAGAACTAATATATCAATGGATAAAAACAACTACTAGGGAAAACTAGGTGGAAGGATTTGTCTTCAGAATGGAGCTGTGCTCTGATATCCTTTGGGCAATTCTTTTCGAGCAGTCATAGGAAACTGAAAGAGCAGTAAGAATACTTAACTATTTTTCATATCAATTTCCTATTATAAAATACTTTTTAAATATCTGATATGTATAAATGATTCCTATTAATACACCAGGTATCTCTTTGTGAGGAATAACTATAGTTTATTAGTTTAACAATTTTAAGAGTAACTAATTAAGACCAACTATAGGTTCTTAGATGGGTCCATGGGAACAAGAGGGTTCACATAATCAACTAACACTGATTTACTAAGCAAACTGAATTGCTGAGATTTCCTTTCAAGAGTAACCAAACAATTTGTGGTGTTGACCTTTCACATTCAAGGGCTGCTGCTTAGATTTTTACTGTAACACCAGATAACTCATCCTTCCTCAAATAATGTCATACCCTAGGTTGCAAAGCAGTGACCCATCAACTGCATTCAGTGCACTGATATGGGTATTTCGTAGCATGGAATGTTAAACATTTTTAAGAAAACCCTCAACTCAATAGATTTTAGGTAATAAAAAGGGTTTTTTGTCTTATCCTGAAAAAAAATATTGCGTAATCTAGAGATGGTTGACCCACACTCTGTTGGGCAGTGTAGTTCTGAACTGAGAACTGACTAATTCTAACTACTCTTATTTATGTTATCTCTCAGTTTTTAAATGAATGAATTAGTCTGAATACTTTTCACAGAATATCTTTGAGGGAAGTACATTCCTATAGCTACAGTAATATAAGTGAAGAATATCCTGTGAGATGTCCTGAATTATATCCAAAGATGTGTTCTTACTTAAAATAAATATGTTGCCTATGTTTTAAGGCTTATAGTTCAAGAACTAGAACCTGGCATCAACTTATTATACTTACTTGTCTTATCTTTCTTGGTGTATTTTATATTTCAGCTATATAAATTATGTTTCATTAAATAAGAATATAAGCTATGTTCCATTAAATGAGCTTGTAGATTAGACTCACATCCTAAAAAAGTTAATATTTGTTGGGCACTATATGGTAAGCACTGTGCTAAGTGATCGTCAAAACTTACCTCACATTGTCTCCTCAAATACCTAATTTTCACATTGGGCAGAAGGAGACTAATGAAAATTAATTTATTTGTCCAAAATTTATACACAGAAAACCAAGAGGTGGTGTACACTCATATCTGTCTACTTAGAAACCCATAAACTTCTTTGAACACCTTGTTTTTGTATTTCTCTTAATTTACTCCTCCATTTTTCTTTACTTTGTTTATAAATTTTCCTTTATTGGTGCTACATGCCAGTTACCCTTTTCCATGAGATCAGCTTTTTTGAGTGAAGACTGTTTTTCTTATAGAGAAAATTGTATAGTAGAAGTTGAGAATATTTTCTGACAGATTTTACATTTCTTTCTTTTTTTCTACCATTGTCTTCCCCAAAGCTCCCTATACATTTAATTCCTTAAATCCTGTGAGTTTGAACACTTCTGTTCTCTGTCATCACTGCAGTGTCTCAGAAAAGAATCTCATTCCATATGCTTTCAGGCACTCAAGGAACCAAAACATGAAAACCTGGAATTTGTCATTACCCATTTGGCCTCTGGTCCATCAAATCCAGTAGCTTGCCTCCAGGAGAGATCAGTCCTTGACTCCTCAAAAGAATCTCTTCTCTCTATTATGTATTTGGTTAATTGGAAAATGCTGTTTTTTAGGTAAAAGATCCTACATCATTTGGATAGCAACCAAGCCAGCCATATGGGAAGGAAAATAATCTAGTGAGTTGCAAAATAAGAAATCATGGTCCATGTGTTCCTTCTGATGGTTTTCTTTGGGATATGAGGTACTATCTTTTTGTGTTTCAGTTTATAGCTGTTAAATGGGGATATCCTTGGCTCTGTTACTAAGATTTGAGAATATAATGAATATGCATATAATAACTAAATCTTTTTACCAAAAAAAGGAACTCTTTTAGAGAATTCCCTTTCCTGACCACCAAAGAATGTTATCAACTGACCTGGCACTCTTCACAAAGTTAGTGATTTCACCTCTTCTCTTTTCATGCACTAGTCCATTTGTGAAAATGTGTTGAGTACTTTAAAATACTGGATGACAGCTTTGCTGTAGAAGTAAACTGGCCAATAAAAGCCTATGACAATGTTTCCTGCATTTGCTCTTCTATTCCTGTTCCTTGTCTAAAACCAATGACTTCCTGGAGAACAAAACACACTACTAATAAATATGGCAGAGATAATGACAAGGCCAGAATGCTCATTTCAGCTACATTGAGAATAAGAATTCTGTTTATCTATGCATTGCTGTAGCAAATCTTTTTTCTAGAGAACGAAACACCAGGAAAGAGGTATACATTCTTTATTTAACACCGACCAGCAAAAGAGGAGAGGGTCTGGAAGAGTGTCTGGTATCAGACCAGGTGGTCAAGAGAACCATTTGATAAGTGTATGTGTTGTCAAGAAATCTTGTCCTCCCCAAGGAGTAAAAAGAAAATGGCATCAGGCTTTCATGAGAAGCGGAGCATGCTTAACTGGGACTGCGAACAGTGTACTTGCTGAACTGGGGACTCATGTATAAACAAATCAGGTTGAATGAGTTCAAAAAACTGTATTTTAAACTGTAGTTGTCATTCAAATTGTGTAGGTGCTTCAAAGTGGTGATGTCAATGAATTCATTCAAATTGTTTTCCTAGAATGAGTCAACTTTAAGAAATGTGAGAGGTTTCATAACCACCAAGCAGTCTTTGTAAATCCATCTTGTTACTTATGTGAGGGTCCTGTGAAAATACAGAGTGAAATTCACTCCCCTGGAGAATAGGATAAATCTTTCTGGAACGATTTAAGTAGGATCATGTCTAGATGCAAGGGAATTAATAGTTTGTTTTGTTTTGTTTTGTTTTGTTTTTTAGCTTCCTAGGGCCTTTATATTTCTGTGAAACACCACAGATAGTGAGTAGATACAAAACACTTTAGTCTTGTGATAGTCTTTTCTTTGTCTCTACACATCTTCAGAGAATCTCTATTACTATACTTAGGAATTTGACCAGAAAATAGACAAAGATGAAAATGTCCTCTGGAGAAATTGCCACACAAAAAGCATAGCTGAACCCCTGGTTATACCTTGTGGGTAAAGCACTCATAAGATCCAGGTGCATTTATTTAAGGATAAGATTTCATAGCTGTTCTGGAGCTAATTATTACTTAGAAGTCTATCTTTGTTTACGATTTATAGATTTATTATTTTGCCAAAGTTCAAAATCTTGTCACAAAAGACCAATCAGTAAAAAAAAAGTTTGACTGAATTTGCTGGTCATGGAGTAGCAGTAAGAAGTATAATGTTAGCTACAAAAAGAAAAATATCTATGAAAAACTGAAAAGAAATGATTTTGTAGTCTCTCTTGCACAAAACATGGGGTGTACATTTTTTGGACCCTCTTTATCTCATGCTGAAACAACCTTTGACCTATAGTCATAGCTTTGTTAATTATTTGTACCTTTCATAATTCAGCAAAACTTTATTTGGGTTTATCTTTTTTCTTTGACATTAACTAGTACTTTACTCAATTAAGGTTAACATTCCAAATATGTTTGTAATGCGAAAAAATAACATGGAAGAAGTTTGAAATGAACCAATAAGCATCACCAACATATTCTTATAAATTTGTCAATGTTACAGGCAAAATAGAACTTTGACTTCTCTCCTGAAACATCTGTGACACAATTTAAGGAAATTCAACAGGTTAGTTCGTATACCTGATAAGTTTGCGTAGCATCTTTGATACTTTTACGGAAACCTCCCCAACATTCTTCTATTAGGTCAATAAGCCACTAAGCCCATCTTTCCAAGAGGGGTAAGATATACAGGAAGACCCAGGAAATGAGTTTCGTATATTGATTCAGTTACTGTTGTGAGGTTACAAATACAGCATGAAGGCTATTGAGGCCATTTTGCTTAGCATGTGAGCAACCATTGGAAGGGTTAATGAATAGCCACAATTTTAAAGATCACATTTATGTGATTTAATCACCTTTAAATACCTGAAGAAAAATTAAGAGATCCGGTCCATCTCATGAGGTGCTCCATATAATAAAACATTATGGCAGACTTAGAGGTATTGGATTTTATAGTGTCTTTATACTAAACATACCACATCGATCATTTCTAACTGATAACGCTTTAATTAGTCAGGTTATTTAAATGTGAAATGGTGACCTAATGGAGTTTTATGCCTGATAATAGCCAGGTGGAAGAGAACATATGAATAACAGGATCCCTGTTCTATTGGTAGATGATAAGCAAGTCGGTATCTTTACATTTTAAAAAATTTTAATAAAGTAGCAAAACTTTATTTGGGTTTATCTTTTTTCCTTGACATTAATTAGTACTTTACTCAATTAAGGTAAACATTCTAAATAGTTTGTAATGTGAAGAAATAACATGGAAGAAGTTTGAAATGCATCAGACTGATAAGTTTATCTGAAACAACCATGAAGTACTATATTAATATATTAAACTAGCATTAGAAATTAATTCATTAAAAAAGAAACTAATTTATTCTGTGCTTGTGAGGATATAATAAAACTGCTATCTTCACATAAAGGTAGCAAGATGACACAACTTCTCAAAGGAAATTTGAAAATATGTGTTTCTAACTAATTCTATTGCTGGAATATTATCTTAAGGACATAGTCAAAAATACAGGACGAAAAGCTCCGTCCACTAGTATATGGATAGCAGCATTATTTATACTAGTAAGTAATTGGAAATAAATTAAATGTCCAACAGTAAGGTAGTTTATATTATAGTATGTTACATGGCTATTAAACTCATACTTATGGGGTCTATTTAACAGCATGAAAAATGCTTATGTCCTAATGTTAAGTGAAAAATTTATAGAAAACTATGTACATACTATTATTATAAATATATGTTAATTATATGTGTGTTTGTTTAAAAAAGATTTGAAACCAAGTAAAAAAAATTATGTACAAGGAAACAAGCCTGAAGGAAATATATGTAATTATGTATTTGGTGGTTATTGTTCTATTTTTCTTTTGTAATGTGTTTTAATTGTTTTTATGATAAAAAATTATAACTAAAAAGTAAATCCTACTGCATACAAAACTTCACTCCCCACCCCATAGACAGAAATTTAGATAAATTATGGAACTAGAAGAAGAAGAAAATAAAAGGAGGTCAAGTTGAAAGTTAATAACAAAGTAGTGGATAAAGAAATATGTAAGCATAAGGGGAACATTCCTGTGGGAGGTCAAGCAAATATGAACAGATACCTAGACGGCCTTGAAATTCACTGTTCACAAGTGAAATTTGGAGATCAGTTGCATAGGGAAATCGTAAAAAAAAAAAAAAAGCAACTAAAATTCAGCCACATGGTAAATGGAGAGATGAGGGACAATGCATGACCTGAATCACATCCAGCTTCTTGAACAGTTCTCCTAGCCTAATCTGTGAATTTTGCTGAGTGCTGAGTAGCAAGGCAGGTTATCAACACTAAAGACTTGGGTCAGAGCCAGAAGTTATCCCAAAGGAACTTGGCTAAGCAGGAGCCTATTCAAAGAATTGAAGATAGAAGGCTATTTAAACAAGTTGTAAACTATTGAGCTGAAGTGGTGGCCACTTGTGAATGGAACATTCATATTCCACCATGATAACTTTGAAAGAGGAGTGGTCTCCAAAAAATAGCAAGCCATCTTTGAGATATTGTTGGCAGTAAACAAAACAAGGGGTTGCAAAAAGCATGTGCTTTTTGAGACTTCATATGATGGTTACTTGTTCTGGAGTTTCCAACTTTATCTACCAAATGTGTCTGTATGTCATTAATAAATAAACACTTTTATGTATGCATATAGAGGGAAGTGTTTGTGGAAGTAAAAGGGTTAGTGGATTTGAGGATAAATGTTGTATTCTGAAGGGTAATGGTTTGGTCATATTGTAGATTCTATGCCCTGATGATATGAGTGTGTAATCAAATTATACTACCTGTTAATGTCTTTGTACTGGCATACTCAAAAGTAGTCTACACTTGACTCCATTTTCTCACCTTACATTTGTTGTTGACTGCTCTTTAATTCCTTGGAATTTGGATTCCATTTTCATCACTTCATTAGTGTTTTTTAAAGTCTTTCCTTACTTACAAGTAGCCATTGGCTTTTCCTTTTTCCCTCTGCATATTTCCATATGCACACACCTTTGGCTTTGTTTTCATACCAGTTGGCCTTTTTTCCTAATTGGATAAAAATGGCTAACATTTAGTGAGCATTTACTCTGTACCAGGTATTGCACTAAGAATATCAATAGATGTTACTTTGAATTCTTTTCCGGTCCAGGTTGGAGTAAGGGGTCCTCTGATGTTGGGCTGGGATAGTTACCTTGATTCACTTCTCCCTTGAAATCATTTCCAGGTATAGTATAATAATAATAATAATAATAATAAGAATAAGAATAAGAATAAGAAGAAGAAGAAGAAGAAGAAGAAGAAGAAGAAGAACAGAGGAGCTTGCTTTCACAAAGAAAGTCGTATCAGTTAAGTAGACTTTCTCTTTACTATAAAACCAATTTGGAAATTATACGAGAAAGTTGCATCTTTACAAAGGAGATGCCTTTGAGTGTTAGTAGCATTTGCCTCTTTGTTTCTTTCCCAGCTCAGTGTTAAGTGGACATCTGACAAGGGAATATTTTTGGCCCTCATATCCAGTTGTCTGTCCCCCTGGTAATAGTAACCAAGGAATTATCTTTGTGTTGTGTAGATCTCAGTAAAAAGTGCCACGAAGAGCGCTTGCTATTGCATCGATACAGAGAAATTTATTATAGGAATGCAAATATCATACATATGGAAGGTTTGAAAATTAAAACAAAAAAAATAATAGAGGTCTCTTTGTATCCAACTCAGTGAGTCCAAGGTTTGAATTGGAAAACAGTAGAGGCGGGAGAGGTGAAATGGCATTTCACCCAAAGGCACATTCCGGGAGGATGTTTTAACTCAGCCTCTCATTTGCTGCCCTTCCTTGCCTCTGTGTTTTTGAATTGTCCCTTCTTTCTGCCTTTTCTTCTCCCTCCTCCCGTTTCCCTGTGGTTACAAACTGCTGTTGAAGTCGAGCATAGGTAGGGTGCTGTGACAATGGCAGAGAGAGAGAAGAGAGGCACTGTTTCTATTCAAACTCTCTATATCTTTCCTCATTCTTTCTTTCAGCAAGCATCCCACATGAACTGTGGAGAACACACACACACACACACACACACACACACACACACACACATTCTGTGCCAGAGCAGATCTCCTGAAAACTGCTGCCAAGTGGCTGCCGCCCAAGAGACTGCAGAATTTCTGGCACTAGGCAGAATCGATGACTGCAGCCAAGTGATTGTTGCTGAACTTACCTGTGTCGAAAGGTCAGCCTTGCGGTGCTAAGGCTGGGCGCAGTCACTGAAGGCAAATTGGATTGTGAATGGAGGCCCTGAGGCATGTTCTGCACTTTGCAACTGGTCTGGCAGGCTCCTCCACCTCCTGAGTCTGCCACAGGCATGGGAAACACCTGGGCAGTGACAAAGGCAGGTAAGGCAGCTTCGCCAAGGTACAGTATCAGGTACCTTTGTTTTGCCCAGAAAACTGTACAGTGATGGCCACGCTCTTAGCAAGTGATTCTCCAATACACTGCATTGTGATGAAGTTCCAGATCTTTGCATGAGCTATTTACCTCAACACTTCAACTCTACAATCGTGTGTTATTTGAGTGGATCCTACACTGATTTGTAACTTACATAGAAATCTTAACCAATTCAAGACAGCACTAATGAGTCAGAGCACAGCTTGGACATTGTTCTGCGTACATATTCGTCTGTGTTTGTGTGCGTGTGTGTGTGTGTGTTCATGGGTTTAAAAAAGAACCATGGGTTATCAAAAGAATACCTCAAAGTGTAAGAACCAAAGTTATTTAACCATTGGTCACTTTTGTTCCTCTCTTCTTCCAAATGAAAAATAGGTAAAAGAAAAAAATACCATCTAATTTGTAAGAGGGTCAGAGGGATGGATGAAATAATAACTTCTTCATGAGTGAAATGCATCTTCAACTTCCTGTGACTGCCTCCGTGCCCAGGGAGCCAACTCTTCCTCCTTCCTACCTGCTGCTATGGAAGATGAGTCTACCCCCTTCATTCTGCCATCTAAGTCTAACCCTTTTACCTTCCTCGTCACACACCCTTTCACCTCTTCAGGAACTGTATTCTATTGCACGCCTCCTCTCCTGGTAACTTCAACTAACTTCCTCCCGTTAGTATTTAAATGTGATCTAGTCTTTCTTTCTTACCTTTTAGGAAAACCTTCCTCAATTCTACGGTACCTTTCAACTCCCCTGTATCTTTCACTACCAAACTCATTAGAGTCTGATCTATACCTGTCATCTTTATACTGCTTCCCATTCTCTCCTCAGCACACTGAACTCTGGTGTCCACCATCACCATCTGACTTTTTTATTTTAATTTTAATTCTTTGCTTATTTGATCAGTCAGCACCACTTGATCCTATTGACTATTTGCTCCATTAGAGGTGTTTCTTCCCTTGGTTTCAGTGACACCACACTCTAGTTGGTGACTTCTGCTTCTCTCAAGAAGTCCTTCCTGCTGTGTCTTTGTTGCATGTAGAAAGGTAATTCAGGATGATTCTCACTGATCTAATATAAATATTTTAATCTTATTTTTATAATAGCTAATATAATATCAGTTAAAATCTATGGGATTCCAATAAACCTTTGATCATCAATTTTAAAGTCACTGTATTATTACCATTACTTTATAGTGGTATAAGCACCTAGGATCATCTGTCATTTGACTCCAGATCTATTCTTGCCTCTCTTTTTCCCATGAAAGTGCTAAATACTTCATGAGGGCTATCATCTTTATTTTAATGGGATTCTTTACAGTATCACCCATAATTTCATCTTACAGCTATTACAGCAGCGTCAGTATGAAGTATTCATGTTACTATCAGCTTACATTTAGTGAGCAACTGCTATGTGCTAGGTATTCACATTTGTAATGATCTCAACTCTATTCCAGTAAAAGGTGTAATATAGAAACAATAACAATTAATTATTCTAGTCCAGAACAATTCTGCAGAATTAGATATACTTATGTCCCAATATTAAATTAACAAAGATAAGATTCACACCAAGTCTACCTAATACCCAAAACATATTTTCTTTTCGTTGTACATACTTACATTCTTCGCTATAACCCAATGTTCTGGTTCAGAACACTACAATTTAAGATTGTCTAAATAGTTAAGTGATAGCTTCTTATCTGGTCCTTTCTACTCTAATACATGACTTTCAAAACATTGAAGCCCCTCAAACCCCAACCTTTTTGGAATGACCAGAAACATTTCTGAGATTTCTTTTATAAAATTTTCATTTCCCCTGTATTGGTTGTTGGTTGTTGACTTTGACAAGGCTTGCTACACTGTCAAGTAAATTTCAAAAAATTACTCTAAAAAGACAGCACACACTCTGATTGTCCATGTGAGGGCTTGGCACAGGGATGAGACAGAAAGGAGTGACATGTGGAACTATAAGAGAACAAATAGAACTAATTGGCTACAGGGCAACTAATTGGCTGGTGGAGGGGGAGTGATTTTGTTCCCCTTCTCCCAGGGGATATTTCACAGTCTGGAGACATTTTTGGTTGTTACAGCTTGGGGAGTGGGCACTGTTACTGGCAACTAGTGGAGAGAGGCTGGGGATACTGCCAAAAATTGTACAATGCACAGAACGGTTCTAGCCTCGCTCTCCCGCAACAATGAATTTTCAAGCTCAAAGTGTCAGTAGTGCAGAGGTCAAAGAGACCCTGCTGTAGAAAACGGGAAAAGAAGGAAAAAAGGAGACTTTGCAATTTTGAGTCTCTGTGACAACAGACATGGAGATTTCAACCAGAGCAATTAGAAGCCCAGAAGTTTTGCTGCATTATTGGATAAGGGGATGAATCATTTCAACCAGCTTGAGCTTGCGGTTAATGTGAGAGACACAGCTGGCAGAACCAGGAGGCAGAAACCTTGTTAAACTAAAGCAAGAGGAAGAGGAAATGTGGATATAGAAGTAATTCACCTTGGGGTGATAGTTGAGACCACAGAAGTGGTTGAAATGTTCACAGACATGTGGGAAAAGAAGAGTAAAGGCATTTTACTGGGACTTTAAAAACATACATCCTTCATATAAATGGTGTATTTTTAAGTGATATACAGTAAGAATTATTCCTGCTATGCCCATCTGTTTCAACATGAGGAATCAAAATTTGAATACCAACCTTTCTAAAATAAAGGTTTCTGGACAGATTTAGTTTCACTTGTGTTAATAGTTTGTTTCTTCTACATTAATATCACACTTTCCCTTTGAAGCAGAGGTTATCAAATTTAATATTTATTTTTGCTTAGGGTTTACATGCTAAGATGATAATGTGGCAATGGTAAGAGTAGCTGAAGATATTTTGCTGTAACTCTAGATCAGAAGAAGGATGTATATAAAGAGAGGTGTAGCCTAGCTCTTTTTTTTTTTTTTTCTTTCCAGTCTGTCTGCTTTCTGGCTTGGTTTCAAAGCACTTAATAGTTTCAGCTTATACTTGCTAAACATGGAAACATTGAAACACCACACCCTTGTGTTGCTTATAATGAATAGTGTCTTTAGCACAAACGTATTTTTATCAAAGCACCTAGAGACAGCCTGCCACACCTGTCATGTTATTACTCAGCCATACTCTCTGGCTGCCCAGTCTTATTGTGGAGAAGTTGTGGGGGGTAAGGAGCTGCTAAGTTAAGTAACCTGCAGCTGAATAATTTTAACAACCCGGGCTGAGGATCATTCCACTGCATCTCTTTCTTCCTCCAAAGCAAGACCGACCCATAATCAAATTAAGAAGTTCTTATTTATGGATACTTGTAACTTCACTTATCTGATCCTAGAAAACTCCTAGGTTGTTTAGAAATATTGCTACTGAAGAATAAAATGTTGGCAGATAAGACACCCACTGGTTCTGTAGGAAGGATGAGTTGGCAACATCTGGGCCCTCCCTCCAAGGCCTTCAGGCACAGTGAGATTTGGAGTTTCCCGGATTAAGGAACCAGTTTGGTTCCTCTTAACTCCCTTATAAAAATTTCTTGACTTTATTGGTTGTGTCTTATGAAGATTCATGGCTTCATCTGCTCTGTCTTTTGAATAATATTTACAGCTTCGTTAGCCATAGCCTTAAAAAAAAATCTTAACCTTATTATTCAAATAGATGTCTCATCATGCTGAATAACGCATGACCTACACATGCTAAGAATAAACTGGATGGTGCCATGAAATCTTCCACCCACGTAACTGCAAATGCATGGAATGCAAAACTGTATCTCAACTGCAGTGCTCTGTGCAGAAATGGCTTTTCATGTTGGTAGAGGAAACCACCCATTCATACTTCGTTAGAATGGTCTGGAAGTGTCTGTGTGGCAATTTCTCCCTGAGGCCTGCTTTCGTATCTGAAATTCTTACCATTACATACAATTCTTTGTCTAAGACATCATTTCAGTAAAAACACCTATAAAGTGCATAGAAATATTCTAGAAGGGTAGGAACATTAAGTCAGTTGAAACACAGATAGGTTTTTCCTAATTTGAGCCCTGTTTCTTGGAAAGTAGAGCTCTGACAAAATAGAAGGAGAATATTTGAGCAAGGTAAGAAATCAGCAATATTCAAGTATTACTAATGGGCCTATTGTAGTGGCAGTAGGTAGACAAGGCTGGAAAAAGCTGAGGCATGAGGCAAGGATCCATTGAGGCAAGCATGCTGCCTGAGGAAGCAGAGCATGCCCTTTGGGCTGTGGCCATTAGAAACCTATCCTTGAGACACAGAGATGGGTCATTTCTAGTAACAGCAACAGGAACAATAAATCAGTAACAGTTAACTTCAAGTATTCTTTATTGGGTTCCAGGACCTTGGCTATATATTTCACATTAGTTATCTTATTTAATTCTTACAACAACTGCAGATGAATAAACAGACTCAGAAAGGGTAAAACCTACCCAGGGATGAAGTTAAGAAAGTGGGAATAATTGGGATTATAAATGAGGTTGTTCTGGTTCCAAATTCATGATATTAGCCAGCATTCATATTGCATCTTTATGATCTTTCCCCTTGTTTTCTCTCCCTCTTGTCATCCCTTCAAACTTATCCTTGCCATATGCTGTTTTCCCTGCCTAGGATGTGTCTGCCTTCTTTTCTACCTACTGGAATGCTTTTTTAATTTCTTGAGAAATAAGTGAAATGGTGAAATACCACCTCTTTTAAAAATTTTTTCTTTAATGTATGATCTGTTGCATTCATATTGTAAGTAACTAGGAAGATAAGGCTCTATTCCCCACCAGATTGTAAGATAACTTTTTTTATTATAATGTTTGCAGAACAGAGTCTAACTTTGCTCATTGAACACAATAGATAACCATTAGACATTTGTTGAGTGAGTAAATTCAGTCATAGGTATCCTGTAAAATTAGAGAATAAGAAATTTTCATCCTGAAGTTAACAACAAAGGATTAATTATGTTTTCTAGAGTTGATTTTAGAAGGCAGAAAATAACTTAGTACTTTCAAGAATATTTTCATTTTTTAATGAACTAAAATTTTCATTAGCTGTCCGGACAATTGTTATAAAGGTCACTAATTTGCTTGTGATTGGATAATTGAATTTTGTTGTATATCTTCAAGTGACATAAGAATGGAAAAAACTATATACAAACATATACATATAGTTTTTCCATAGTTTATACCTTTGAGGACCCATAATTGTAAACTTCTGCCAAAGGCGAATATATGCACTGTAAAAATGAGGAAAACAAAATACGTGCCAATTTATTATTCAGTGCATTTATGAATAAATGATATAAATGGGTGTTAGGAGATATAAATATGTATGCTACAGATAGAAAAATACCTTATAAGTAACTTTAAAAGAGACATATAAAGGTGCTGTAAGTGTGGGAAACACATCACATATGGCCCTAAAGACATAATGCGAAACATCAGAGAAACACGTGGTTGCTTTTTGTGGTCCTAGGAAACCAGAGATGTGTATTTATCCATTTGTAAATTTTTGTGTGTGTGCCTTGATGATAGCAAGTTCTTTACAAAATTAAAACAAGATAGATAAGTCCCTCCACCTACTTATACTTTTTAAAAATAGAAATTGTTTGTTTTATATTTCCCAATATTAAATATAAATTGGAAATGTAAATACTTCTGAAATGGAGAAAAATTTATAGGAGAGCTATCTTGTCCCTGCAGTTTCCTCTTCCTCTTAGCCAGTGGGACGTATTTTAGTAACTTTGTTAAGCCAAATCAAACTGAGTGTGTGTATGTGTGTAGGTGTATGTATGTGAGTGTATCTCTCCTTACTCTTTGTAATTTAAGAACCGAAAGTAGCTGATAACTCCACTGGCAGCTTAGGATATGAATATCAAAATGGTGCATTTATATACACTATTCTCTGGTTCTAGACTGAACATAATCCATCCACCCATTCATTTACTTCATGCACAATAATTGAGAACCAACAGCTTTTCAGGCTGGAGTACAGAAAAGAATGTGCCATAGACTCAGTCTTGAGGACTTAGTCTGGAGGAATAGGCATACTTATAAACCAAAAATGTGACAAATACATGCATTTTTAGTGTTCTATTTGAAGATCTGATGTTGTTTTAACCTTGGATTCTGGATGAAGGATACTTAAAACGTTTGCCCAAGAAGAACCACCCAATACAGATTGCTGTGTACCACACAATTCTTAGCTGTGTGATAAGTTTTTAAATGTTAAGGGCAGGTAGCACCAGCAAATTACCCGAGCTTCAGGGCTCTGACCTCAGTTTTAGCCACTCATGAATCCACTGGGAGTCATGCCGTGGGGGCTTCCTGTCCTAACTGACATCTGTCATCTGAAGAGCATTTTATTTCTGGTCTAGATTTGGACTAGCAGAGAGCAGCAGATAGGGTAAGAAACTGAATCCATTTCTCATGATATCTGAAGGTAAAACCCTTGAAAGTCCTGGCTATGCACCATCATAGGCACAGAAAAAAGTTACTTTGTCCTTTTCACTCTCTTTATCTGCTCAATTTATAGGGCATTATTGCTTAATGATTATGCCTTTGAAGCTAGGCTTTCCGAGTTTATCACTTAGTTCTATCATTTGCTGTGTGACTTCAGGCAAGTTATTTAACTAGTGCCCATTTCCTCGACTGTAAATGTAAAATAACAACACCTGCTAATAAGATTGTTGTGTAGATGTACTTAATGAATGCATGCAAAGCAATTAGAGCAGCACCTGACATATAGGCAGTGCTATTGTTATATTACCAAGTTTTTATGACACTTGTTTTTGCTGGGCCCCGGAAGGCAACAGACTCCTTCTCAATATAATACTCCAGACAACCACTGTCTCTGGATTGGAGTTGCACATGAGGTAAAATTAATTTGTTAGCATTATCCTATGGAGGTATAAAGATCTTTCTACTATTATAAGAAAAGTCCTCTGAAAACCAGCTCTAAGCAGTCTTACAGGACATTGTTCTTATTAACCTGCCAACTGGTCCTTTTATAGAAAGCATTTCATAACTCAAGGGAACTATCCCTGCCAGAGGTATTTGCATTTTAACAGACTTACTAAAAATATACATGGCTTCACAATCCTCAGGTATAGTGTTTTGATGGTGAAATTCCAGGTATCATAATCAATAGTGAGGGAGCGCGGATCTCCCACAATGAATTGAGATACTCAGGGGGCCTGAAGCTGACCCAGTTTAGTTGCATCCTCTGGCTATCTGCAGGAGAAAATCTTCTCTGCAGAAAGGTTTCCCCAGTTCTCAATGAAGGACTGAAGGACTCCTACAAATAAGACTAAGAAATGAGCCCCTAATAAAAAATCCTTGCATGTCTGAGGAAGCCACTTTGACTTAAAGTTCTAGGACTAACAGACAATAGATTTAGAACCTTGAGATACTTGAATTTTTTCAGGTATGGAGTATACATGTAGAATATCACATAAAATGTTACATGCAGTAACTATATAATAATTAAAGACATAAAGGATGCAGAAGTTACCAGTCAATAGAAATAAATGTATTAAGAAAGAACAAGGAAAAATGGAAAAGGAAAAAACTCTAAATATGTAAAACACTGTTGACAGAATGATAAAATAAAACTCAACTATTACAGGTAGCATATTGGAACCAAGGTTAGAATGAAAAGGTCTGACACACAGAATGGAAAAGAGGTGATATGTAAAGAGAGATAGTTGGATGTGAATTTTCCAGACCTGATGAAAAAAACATGTGAATTCTCAGATTTTGGAAGAGTAATGCAGCCTAAACAGGATAAACAAAAAGAAATTCACACATTGTTGTGCAATTGCAGAACATCAAAGACAAAAAAAACCTTAAAAGCACCCAGAGAGAAAGAACAATTAAACTGAAATGGTAAGTGGAGTGACAGTGTCTTTCTCAGCTGCTTCTAGTAGAAGCAGTTCCGCATAATGGAATAATGGAGTAATGTTCCCAAAGAGTTGAAAGGAAGTAACTTAAGAACCATTCATCTGTATACTTAGGAAAACTATTATTCAAGAATGAGGGTGCAGTAAAGACACTTTCATAAAAATAGAAGCTGAAGACAAAATTTACTACTGAAATTCACCAAAATCACTGCTTTAAGGAACTTTTTTTTTTTTAACGTTTATTTATTTTTTTTCTGAGACAGAGAGAGACAGAGCATGAACGGGGGAGGGGCAGAGAGAGAGGGAGACACAGAATTGGAAGCAGGCCCCAGGCTCTGAGCCATCAGCCCAGAGCCCGCCGCGGAGCTCAAACTCACGGAGCAGGAGATGGTGACCTGAGCTGAAGTCGGACGCTTAACCGACTGAGCCACCCAGGCGCCCCTTTAAGGAACTTTTAAAACAATGCTTCCCACACTTTTTGGTCTTTGGGACCCTTTTACTCTCTTGAAAATTTTTGAGAGCCCCAAAGAGCTTTTGTATATGTGGGTTGTATCTATCAATATTTATAGTATGAAGATTTAAAAGGAGAAATTAAAAATAGTATTTATCAATTCACTTAACAATAAGTTTAAAAGCTACTGTATGCTAACATAAATGTAACATACTTTTTATGAAAATAATATATTTTCAAAAAATAATGAGAAGAATGGCATTATTATACATTTTTCCATCTCTCTTTAATATCTGGCTTAATAAGAGACAGATTCTTGTATCTTCTTCTCATGCCATGTAGCTCCTGGAAGATCCCACTGACAGAGTAGAGTGAAAATGGCAAATAATTTTTAGTGTTTTTATGGAAATACTTCTGACCTCATGGATCCGTTGATAGGGTCACAGGTACATACAGAGATCTCTGCCCCATAACTTTTTGAGAGCTAATGTCTAAAATATGTCCTACAAGAAGAAAGTACATGAGACTACAGGGAGACATGAGATACAAGAAGTAATTTTAGTAAGAATAAAGTGGCAAAATATGCAAATTTGCAGATAAATATGTGTGACCACAGTAAGAATGATGCATTTAATTGGTAGAGTACATATGAGCATGGATAATAAATGTTTAGAATGAAGAACAGATAGTAATGATAAACATAATACTAGTAATAGCAGACGTTATTTATTGACAACTAGTGTGTCAGATCCTATGCTGAGCACAGTCGTTTAATCCTGACAGTAAATTTGTAACATAACTACTCTTATGATCATTCTTTTTGTAGTTGAGAAAATTGGGGCCCACAAAAGTAAAGTTACTTGTCTAGGGTAGCAAAGTCAGTAAATGATGGGCCTAAGATGCTAAACCTTGCGATCTGACTCCAGGCACTGCAGTGGAAGCAAATGATGTCTAAAGTTAGAAAATAAAAATGTAGAGGTGGAGACTAATTTTGCTAAGGGGATAAATAAATTAATATCTAATGGCTGCCTTGTATATGCTTAGCTGAAGCATAGATATTATGGAGAATTTTAAGTCTCCATTCTAGTGGGGTCTGCAATCTTGTGGGCATAAAAAGTCTTAGGCACATGAGAAATGTATACATTATAACACAAAATCATGTTTTCAGACCTATAGACATTTCTGGATAATGACATTGTATAGAAGTATGGGGGCAGAGCATGAAGGAAAAGGATTTGAGGTTGTGTTAGAGGGTGAGTGGAATATGGATCAACCAAGAGGTGGTAGGAGCGTATCAGTGGACGTTTGAGCAATGGGAAAAAGAATAGACAATGAAAAGTGCTTTAATATTGTACAAACCACATTTGAAAGATGATAAGTCTGTCATATATAATATATGAGAGTTATTATGGATGTTTCCAAACTTCATGTCAGTGGTGTCCTGTGGGCCCTGTGGCCTTCATCTTTAGGCAGATAACAGACCTGTTATAACAGTCTCCTGACTGTGTGGTCTTCTGCAGCGTTTTCCTCTTCTTTTTATCAATTCTCTTTATATTCATCTGGTCACCAAATTTTCATGTGTGTCTTTGAGTTGTTTTATGTTGCTGAAAAACGCTTGATGTTGCTGTATCCAGGAAATAAATCCAGTGTGGTGAGGGAAGAAACACTCTCAAGACCTGGAATAACAAGACCTTTTTTTGGCTGCTCTATTGACTACACATGACCTGAATCAGCTCTTTATTCTCCAGTCTTTTCATCTCTGACCTGGGGAGGGCAGCCACATTACTGCTAGACAATGTTGAAAAACACTGACTCATTCTGATAAAGGAGGATTGCTAGAAATCATTGACTAAAATCCTAAAACTTTTCATTGCTATTTTAATTTAAGCAACACTGTGCCATACGTTGTGTTTTAATTACTAGCTAGGTTTCTAAATGTAGACTGTAATTTGATAAAATATCTGTAATGTAGGCAAGCTACTATAGCTAAATACCCTTGCCATTTGCTGATACATATTGTATGTATACATGGGCACCATATGCACACATATGGCGACTTGCTATATGGCTGTAAGACTTGGACCTGTATTTGTATCAGTTCCATTTGTGGAGGTTCAGAATAGTGTTTATAGGAGAAGGAAAGAGAAAAATGGGACTGTCTTTGACAAGAATCAAAATCTGAAAACTTTCCTCCTCAACCATCCTAAGCACATGCATTCCACTCCTGACTTTGATAGTAATAATAGTTAATATGGATATAGCACTTCACAGTTTATGAAACATTCATGCATAGTTTTCATTGTGATTGTGGGGCACCTAACTGTGGGAACAAAGCCAGTGTAACGCCATCATGTGAGTAATGGGGAGGAGGTGTGGATTGGGTCTGTGAGCTATGCAGCATCTACATTGCAGGGCAAGTATTTGGTGATGAGGAGTTGGCCTTTATTATGTATGCAAAGGGAAGCCACTGAAAGGTTTTAAGCAAGAGAGTGACATGAATTAATTTACATTTTAGAGAATCTCCCAGATTGCCACATGGAAATGGATTGTGGGTGGATAAGGGTGAATGCATAGAGACCAGTTAGGAAGCTACTAAAGTAGCCTCCCTGAGAAGTGGTGGTGGCTTGCGTGTATTCACCTTGGAGCTAACGAAGCTTTATCTTCAGGGCCCCTTGCTTCAAAAGCTACTTCTTAGGCTGGGGAAGAGCCTGAGCAATGTATTCGTGACATCGTGTGTCTGGTGATATTAGTCAAAATAAGACATTTTAGCTATTAACTGTTGAGACAACTGTTTCTTTCCATTCTGACCTTCTGTCCACTGTATTTTCACTTGGATGGGGTGATATTAGAGTGGCTATAAGCATTTTTACGATCTTGTCAAGGGGAAGTTGAGTTGGGCATATGTCATTTTAACTACAATTTGGAAAGGTGTTTTGGAATGGTCCCGTCTTACGAATGAAGCATGCTTCTTTGATAATCTTTACGTTTATTGGAGAACCAAAGAAATACAGATTAAAAACTAATGATAAGAAACAAAAGTGATAAAGATGAACCACAAAATCCCTAGAAATTATTCTGACATGTAGAAGCAAATTGTGTAACCCTCAAATTTTCAAATTTCATTAATCCATTAAGAGATAAATTTTGAGTAGAAGTAATTGATAGTTCACTGATTGTTTGATAACCCAGTTAATGAAGAGGAGTGAATCACGTGGGCTTATTGGGAAAAGATGTAAATTTCTTGCTGTTTTGATAAAAGGAAGAGAACATGAAACGAATGCTATACCATTCCCAATGAGAACATCAACAAACTGCATAATGAGTTTTGCTGATTCTAAGAGTATTTAAGATGAGTCACTAAATATATAGAAAACTTGAAATGCTCTGAACTTTTAGAGCTCATCTACAGAAGAAACCATAAAAATTTGACAAAAGTCTGAAACATGTACATAGAGCTACAATAACACACGGTGATGCTGACATAAAACTGCTAAGCTCTCAGCAGCTATTCTCAACTTGTTGGAAGAAAGACTCAATTATCTATTGTCTTCACCAAAAACTATTTTATAAAACTGTTGTCGTTTGAAGAGGTGATCAAAGAGTATGCAGCCATTTGTGTAGGAAAAATTATAGCGATGTGTGAACATCTCAACTAATAAAGATAGTATGTCGTTTTTCCAGGTTTAAAAATAAACTTTGTAGTGTTTTTCAGCTTAAAAAATGTGCACGTGTGTGTGATTTTCTTTTCCTCATTAAAAAAAAATATTCTTCTTTAACTTAATTTTGTATGTGTAGCTCTTTAAATATGGCCTCTCAAATTCAACAAGCCTCAGGTTCTACCAAACCCAGCTCTGCCCTTCAACCTGGGTTGTGGCTGAGCAGATGGTGAAAAGTGGAGATATTTAGGATGTATTTTGGAGGTAAAATAAATTCTCCTATGGTTGTCTTTTCGAAGGGCTAGAGCCCCTTTCTGAGGGTGAGTGAGTTAAAACTGAGAAAAAATGTAATTCGTTTAGAGTCCTACAACTTGGAACTGACTAACTAGGATGGAATCTAGATATGTTAGGTTCAAGTGCCTTTGTCATTGTCATATTTGAAGCTTCGGTTTTCGTAGGGTGGTTTAGACGATTCAATTAGTTGATGCCAACAAAATGCTTCATGTGGTGTCCAGCACATTGTTGAGTGTGCTGATAAGTGTTGCTATTATTAAGGTGTTAAGAGGTTTATTCTTTAGGTGCACGTGTTTTTGTTGTTTTAAATTGGGTGTTATTTATTTTTTTGTCCGCTTGCCAATCTCTCTGAGGGAGACAGCCCGCTCTGCTGTAAGTTTCCATTTTTGTTCAGTGGATAAAGGAGTCTCTCTTCTTTGCTCTCTACGTGTCACTTTTCAGCGAGGCAGCGCCCGTAACTAGGAGTGGCTGCTCCTAAGCAGCAGAGCCCTTCAGCTGATCAGCCTATGGAGCTTCAGCAGCTGATCATGCCTCAGAGCTGCTTGGGGAAACCTGTACATGGGACAGAAAGTGTACGTGCTTCAGTAGGGATGTTGGTGGTATCCTCATGTTTTGTTTTGTTTTATTATTTTAATCTTACTTATTTTTGAGGGGAGAGAGAGAGAGAGAGAGAAAGAGAGAGAGAGAGAGAGAGAGAGAATGAGCAGGGGAGAGAATGAGCAGGGAGAGAATGAAGCAGGCTCCAGGCTCTGAGCTGTCAGCACAGAGCCCGATGTGGGGCTCGAATTCGTGAACCTTGAGATCATGACCTGAGCCGAAGTCAGGCGCTTAACCGACTGAGCCACCCAGGTGCCACAGTGGTACCCTCATGTTTTAAGAGGTGGGAAAATGGAATCATGCATTTCCTGATGATACAGAACAGGGGAAGTCTTTAGGGCTCCAGTACTTTTCTAAAATAATCAGATCTAGCTAGTTTAGAATATTTTAGGCAGATTTAAGATGAGGAATGAGATGGGATGAGTCTAAATGTTACAGATTCTACACAGCAGAACATTCTCTAAATGATTTGCTATTGAAACTTGTTTCAATGACTAACAACTCTTAAGGTCTCTTTGGACTTCTCAATTACTTCTGTAGAACTTATTTTGTCACAGTTAATGAGGAAGAATAACATTTATCTCTTTGAGAACCACAATTTCATTCAGGGTTTTATTTTCTACATGTTATCATAATGAGTTCCTGCTTTATCATCCAATATGCTGATAGGCCCTCTCTTTTTTATTTTTAGTTTTAATTCTAAGATCAGAGACCTGAAGGCTTTCAGATATACAGGTACATGTTTAAATGCATGCACAAGTTGTTTTTGCTGGGAGAGAATGAGAGCTCTAAAATTGGGTGTTTTTGTAATGTTCCTTTCCATCTTCATGTAACAAAGACTATTGCTTCTGTTCTCCCAGGCTACCACACCCTTAATTGGTCATCATAAATCCTGTGGGCTTTCAGCAGTTTGCCAGGAGAGAGAGCAGTTACTTTTGTTTGTTCTTTCATTTGCTGGTATTCTGCTTGTTGGACTTCTAAATTAGCAGAGTGCCTGATAGAGATTTCAGTTTTAATTTGAATTCTGCACTTTAATTACGTGTTTTCCACCTGCTCAAATAGGGGCTGGGGACAACTTCTTTTTCTTTTCTTTAGCAGATCCACATTCCACGACCAGAGCTTTAGAACTCTCTGGGAAATAATGCAAACCGATTGTGACTTCTTTCTTTCTGTCCCCAGTGTGGCACTTGAAATTATGTAAGGTATGGGTCAGTGAGAGAGAGAGGAAGTCTGACCGGAAAGAGAGATGATTCAGAATTGAAGAAAGATTCAATTAGGATTGAGATTTGGTGGCAAAACCCCATTTAGTGAGTTTCTCTTCTCTATGAAAATTTGCTTAAAATATAGGATGAGATCAAACAACCTGATTTTCATAGCATTAAAAGTTAAATGTTTCTCATTTGAATTTTACGATAGGTAAGCAAGGTATCTTCAGAATTGTATGGTAAACTGTTGTCTTCAGGCTGAAGGACATTCATTTTACAGACCACATTTTGCATGAACCTTTTATTTCTTGTAACAGAAAAGAATAATTCCTACTCTGAATTTCTAATGAGATTATGTTTTCCTTTCTCCCCAGGCCCCTTTCTAAATATGTATACACACACGTACGAAAACATGATTCATGCATGCCGTTACAAATATGCTTATATTTACATAAACAAAATATTTAACTTTTTTTCTTTGGTATGATGTCAATGTTTTGTTGCTACAATTGAGTGAAAGCCCCAACGGGGTCAGGAAGTGAGGTCACTTTTCTTTCTTTATACAGAATGTGCAGACCCTCTGGTAGCTCTGTCTGCATTCTCTGTTCTGCTTTGTGAAGATGTTAGGAAAATCAGACGTGGACAGCCCAGGGGTAGATGTCTTCCCTTCCACTGTGATAGACTTGGTTCAGTGTAATCCCTGTAGGTCACCGTGGAAGTGACTGCAGGGTATCCTGGAGCAACTTCTCAAGCCTTGCATCCCTGACTCTGTGGAAAACAGTGTACGTTTTTTTTTTTTTTTTTTTTTTTCTCACTGCTTTTCATCTGATCAGATGCCCAGTGCTAGATGAATAGTTTAATCTCTTAACCCCAATAGGAAGAGGAAGGAATGGCCTAATTATTGTATAATTCATCACTTATTGTGCTTTGGCTGTCGCCCTCCTCCCCCTCTTAGTCACCTCCTCAGGACCAGCTTCTCCTAAACTATTCTATCCAAACATTTTGAGTCTTGACCTACTTATTGAAGAACATGCCCAGAAATTTGATCCTGTAATTTGAGCCTATACTTCTTTATACTTCTTTATAGTAGCTCTTTAGAGTAGAGGCAGTAAGTGGTGGTCCTTGATTAAGCATTGAGGGTTTTCTGTTGTTGTTTAAATGAACAAATAAATATTTCACTGGGACATCATTGGTATCTTGATTTGGTTTCAAAGTGAATGCAGCTACATGCCTCGAGTGACTGCTTTTAAACAATTAGGTCCTGTCTCCACCTTAACATTTTGTTCATTAGTCACTGTTGAACCTTTGTCCTTACTTGTCAGTATCTGAAAAAACAGACTTTAGCTCACAATGTCTACTCATTCTCTCCAACACTGTGATAAGAGTTTCCTCACTCATGGCCAACCTGTCAGAATGGAAACTCTGTATCACAGGTGGGATTGGGAAATCTCGCTCAAGCTATGTCCCTGTGACTCCAGTCAGTATGAAAATGGAAAGTGGTGGTCTGGATGGTTATAAATGATGGGAATTTTTCAAACATCTGGATATTTTCATCTTTTAGATTAGTAGACCCCAAGTTCTTAAATTCATAGTCCAATAAAAAATTTGACAACCTTAATTTTATCAGGTTGAAAAAGGTAACAAGCTGTACTTCCTTTTGCCATCATTTCATGAAAGGAAGGCCATATAAATACCAGAAAAGGAAAGGTCATAATCTCAGATTACAAGAGTGAATCCACTGTTTCACTGAAAACATGCCGTCTCTTGTTCATTTCATACCAGACCCTGTGAGAACTCTGTGTTGGGACTGAACACGGGACCTGCTTTGGGGACATAGGTCAGCATTTGTTTGGATGCCTGATATTTTGACAATACAGACCACAGATGCCTATCAGTGTAGGAGTTTTCCTTACGTGTTTTTCCTTCTTATCGGCATGCTGAGGTGGTTGCTTTATATCTCAAGAGTTCTGCCTAATGGGTATGTCTTCCTATAGATGGCTTTTAACTTCACGTTGTTTCTCTGGTAAGATAACTCAGCTATGCTTGTGGGCTTAGTGAAGATTACTCATTCTGAAACAGGATCAGCCTTACCCTTCTACAGAGTAGGCAGTGGCTTGTGTGGCATGATTTGTGAGGTGCTGAGAAAGCTTGAAAGTAATTCTTCCACTCCGTTGCCACACAGCTTGAAATCAAAATGTGCAGATATTTATTCCTTTGGGCTCCTCAAAGGTCCTTCTGTGTCCTCTTCTTTATTTACACTCTGTCCTTAAGTCATGTCCATCACCCTAAAGGCTTTAGATACTTTATAAAATGTACCTAATAGGACTTTGTTTTTATTCAGATACGGTGAGGCCAACAGATCAGGAGACAAATGTCATTGAACGGTGGTTTGTTACTCATAGCTCCCAAGAGGAAGGACGTGCCATGTTTCACAGGGCCACATGGGGAAGCACCAGGGTCTGCCAGGAAGCAGAAAGGGCAAGGGGAAAGCATGCACAGGAGCCTTTCCTGTGGTTTTCATAGGAAGGAGGGTGAGGCGGTGTCAGCAAGCGAAGCAGGTTTAGGATGGGATAGCGGAAACAGCTGAGGTGGGCTCTGGCTGGGGGGATGGCCCTTCCTTGTCTGGTGCCTGGCAGTGGGCTGGTTAAGACAGGGGAGTGCTGGTTTGATAGAGCCTGATAAAGGAGGTGGGTGGGGTGTGAGCTCTGGATTAGTTGGTTTGCCTATGAAAGGCATGCTCTTAGGGAGACTTTGCCATCCGTAGGAATTCCCGAGCCCTGGGAGGGGCACTGAGGCTTCAGATGGCACAGCATCAAGAATACAGAAATTAAGAAAACATAGTTAATAGACAAATCCCCGAATTGGTGTCTGCTTCCCAGACCTCCCTCTCATGCATATTCATCTCTCCAGCTGCTCTTGGCATCATCACTTAGATGCCTCAGGGCATTTCAGAATTAACCTGCCTAAAATGAAGCACCGATCTATCCCCAAACCTGGTCCTCCCCCTTTGCGCATCTCAGTAAATACTACCTCCAAAAATAAAGCTGGAAACCTGGGCAGCACCTTTCTTTTCCTTGTTCCTATGTTCAGCCCATCTGCCACTCCTTTCAGTACTTCCTCCAGAGCAGAGCTTATGTTTATCCACCTCTCCTTCTAGCCGCTCCTGCCATGTGAGTCCAGATCAATACTTCTTATCTGATCTTCCAACTCCCAGTCTTCTCTGTGTGGGGAAGGCACAACAGATGACAAACCGACAATTATTTAAAAACCAAAAAAAGAGTCAACAAATGAATATAGAAGCTATAAAATTAGAAATACTCTTCTCTTCTTCCATTTTCTCAATTCCCCCATCATCACGGCCCTGCAGCACAGGACAGGGTCTATAATCCTGACATATGCTAGAGTAAACTTGTAAAAAATATTAAGCAGAGCATATCACTGCCTTACTTAAAAGTCTTTAGGGCTGTAAGGTTTCAAACATGCTCAGAATCCAGCCCACTTCCTTACCATGAGCTAGAAAATCCTGCATGACATGACCACAGTCTGGCATATTCTGACTTCATTTCGTGCCATCTTCATCCTCACTCACTGTGTTTCGTAGCCTTTTTGAGTTTCAAGAACATTCTAAACTCTTTCCTGCTGCAGGAACTTGGCAGTTGCTGGTAACCTCTATCTGAAAGTTGTTTCCTAGGCTTTGTGTGCCTCTGGCTTCTTGTTTCTTACATATCAGCTTAACAATTATTTTTTTAATGCTTATTTATTTTGAGAGAGAGAGAGAGAGAGAGAGCGAGAGCACGAGCCTGTGCCTGCATGAGTTGGGGAGAGGCAGAGGGAGAGGGAGAGAGAGAATCCCAAGCAGGTTCCACGCTGTCAGCGCAGAGCCCGACACAAGGCTCCATCTCACAAACCATGAGATCATGACCTGAATTGAAATCAGGAGTCAGACGTTTAACCTACTGGAACGCCCAGGTGCCTCAACAATTATTTCTTTAAAGAACACTTCTCTGATCACCCTCTCTAACCGCAACTCCCTCCTCACCACTGTCCATGCCATGTATAACGTCAAGTTGTTTATTTTATAATATTATACTGATGTTTGGTTATCTCGTCTTTGTTAGTTTGTTGTTTACGGGGTCTTCTCTGCTTGAATGTCAGCTCCAGGAGGTCTGGCCATCACTTGCCTCCTCACCATTATAGCTCCTTGCTTATAATAGGTGCTTGATACGTATTTTTTAGATGAATGAATTATTTAGACAATGCCTTTTCACCTGATTTTTTTCAGCTTTATTGAAATATAATTGGCATAAATAGCACTGTAAATGTGAGATACATAGCATGATGACTTGATATAGGTATATATTGTGAAATGATTACCACAGTAAGGTCAGTTAGCACACCCATCACCTCACATAATGCTATTTGTGTGTGTGTGTATATGTGTGTGTGTGTGTGTGTGTGTGTGTGTGTGTGTGTACTGAGAACATTTAAGATTTGCTCTCTTAGCAACTTTCAAGCATATAATACAGTACTGGTAACTATACTCACCATGCTGTACATCACCTCCCCAGAACTCATTCGTCTTACTACTGGAAGTCTCTACCCTGTGACCAACATCTCTCCGTCTCCCCTACCTCCCACCTCCTGGAAACCACCATCCTACTCTATGAGTTCATTATTCTTTTCAACTTCAAGGCACAACTCCTAAGACATGACAGCCTAGTGAAAGTTAACTTATCACTATGGAACAAACTCAGGGAGAAGGGGGCAGAGAAAAAGATCATGTCTAGATTTATATAAAAGGCACGTGGAGAAATGGTGTCCAAATGAATGATTTGTGGATCTTAAGTTTTAATTTGTTTTATTTTTTTAAGCTATCATTTCTTAAGAACTTACTGAGTGCCAGTCTGTGCCAACTATGTTTTAAAAATTATCTTATTTACTCATCACAATAACCCTAAAAAAGTATTATCCCTCTGTATTTAGTATTATTATTCTGGTATTACAGATAAGGTTTATGAGGGGGGGATTTGTAAGATGACAACAATTTTTATTTGGTTTTCAGTTTTGTGTTGTTTAATAGCACTCCATACAAATAGGAGAGAGAGTCTGTGGGCTCTGAAGCCACATTGGATTAGGTTTTCATTCCATGACACCATTACTATGTATGTGACCTTGAATATATTTCTTAACCTCCTTAAAAATTATCTTTTTATATAAATAATGGGAAAAACATTAGTGCCTACCCGGAGTTGTGGTGATCATAATTTAGATTAGATGATGTTGGAAATGATTGTAACACAGTGTCTGGCACATAGAAAATGCTCTGAAAATAGTAGCTGTTATGATCATCCCCAATTTTGTAGCATTTAGGAGTACTGCATATAAAAGGAAGTGTAGTGTCCTTGGTTTAAGGGAACAAGATGTCCCAGTTTAAGAATGTTATAAAACTATAGCAGAAATTTCTATACTTAAATGTCTTTGAAGAAGCCTGTGATACATGTAATGATTATATTTGTGTTAAAATGAAATGAAAAAGCTGATAAAATATCACATAAAACATACACAGTATGGCTCAAAATGCAATTTCTGAGTTTATAATGAATACATTAATAACAGTCAATGGATCAACCTCATTCGCAATCACATTTAAAGAAAAAGATTCATCCTGATTTCTGTTTTGTTTCTGAACTTGTTATAGTGTCGTTTTGTTATTACAGTTGAAAAAGCTTTGAATTATACTCTCTCCTCTCTTCATTCTTCCCCACCTCCTGCCACTGTCCAGGTCATAGAAAATTGCTCTTAATAATCTGAGAGCAATTTCCTAAGTCTTTGTCCAAACTTGTTTTATGGGAACTCGAGTGATGTGGCTGCTTCCTCTCTTTCGGAACCTGGCTCCATGGCCCGGTAGCTTGCTCAGTCAGCAGAGATTACCCGACACAGTGCCTTCATTTTCTCTTTCATAATACATCCTATTACTCTTAGCTAACACCTTTTGCATTATCCAAAGTAATTCACTTCTTTCCTTGATGTTTGCACCCTTCAGGTATTAGCGCACTGTTATCATGACCCCCCTTTAATTGTCACTTAGTCATGTTTTACATATTTAGTTCTTTTCATCTTTCCCCATAAGTCCATCCCCCTAGGCCTATAATCACTTTGTTACTCTTCTTTGAGCCCTTTCCAGTTTGTCTGCCTCTTTCTGGAAATGAGGCTCCCAGAAATGACTGCATCATAACACATATATTCCCCACAGGGCTCTGTGGAGTCACAGAGCTGCTTGGTCGGAGAAATGATACCATGTTGAGCCAACCTCAAAATGAGATGGTGTTGCATTTCACTTTACATTTGCTTGTGCACATGACCGATCTCCTTGCCTAGGTTTCAAGTTCCTTGAGAGAAAGAACTATGCACAATGTCCTTTTTTGGAGTGGATAAGTAGTGTCCACCTTAGAGGCACTTTGGACTCACGTGATGATCTGTAAAAAAAAAAATGCTAATGCCTGACTCTCATCCCCAGGTATCCTGATTTAGTTAGTATGGGATGTGAGTTGTCCATCAGAATTTTTTAAGGCTCCCCAGGTGATTCTAATGCACAGCAAAATTTGAGAACTACTGCCTTAAATAACAGGTGCTTAGTAAACATTTGACAGGTGAATGAATAAATCAACATTGTATTACTTATCTTTTCCTCAACTAATATCTCAAAGTATCCCCACGAGTAATAGACTCCTGGCTTTCTGCCACTGGTATTTATCTGTGCTTTATACTTTATATAGATACTTCAAACTTTTCCAGGTCGCCACTCATGATTTTTTTTTTTTTTTTTTTTTTGGCCAGAATTTCTAGAAGCTGTAGAGAAATTGTATCACATGCTTGACATGTTGGTTTTCTGACAGACTTCTTAGTTTAATGATGCTCTCTTGTTTAAGTATCTTATTCTGTATCCTTCCATGTGCTTGGGAATGAAGTAAATCAGAATTTCCCTTCCCCTTTTGGTTTCCATTCTTTCATTTTTATAGCAGTTGTCAACCCAATGAAGACCTACTTTATTTATTTATTGTAACATTTATTTATTTTTGAGACAGAGAGAGACAGAGCATGAACAGGGGAGGGTCAGAGAGAGAGGGAGACACAGAATCTGAAACAGGCTCCGGACTCCGAGCTGTCAGCACAGAGCCCGATGTGGGGCGCGAACTCACGGACTGCGAGATCATGACCTGAGCTGAAGTTGGCCACTTAACCAACTGAGCCACGCAGGTGCCCCGAAGACCTACTTTATTTAAATGACTACAGGCTTTTGCAGTGCTTTTTCCTGGCAGATTTTGATTCAAGAGCAGCATTTCTATCCAGATGAGATAATGTAATTCATAGTCAAGAAAATTTCAAGATACAGTTTAGCATATTTGTAAGTATCATGTCAATTCAGTAGTGGATTTTTAAAGCAGTTTTTAGTAGAGTTTTAGAGAAGTTTTAACTTTATGAAAAAATGGAACAGAAAGTACCGAATTCCCATAGATTGTGTGTGTATGTGTGTGTATGTTTCATCTGGGATTGAGGCTCAACATTATATACAAGGAAGTGTCTTTTGAATCTTTGTTTTGAGGGGCACCTGGGGGCTCAGTTGGTTAAGCATCTGACTTAGGCTCAGGTCATGATCTCATGGTTTGTGGGTTTGAGCCCTGCGTCAGGCTCCATGCTGACAGCTCAGAGCCTGGAGCCTGCTTTGGATTCCGTGTCTCCCTCGCTCTCTGCCCCTCCCCTGCTCACACTCTGTCTCTCTTTCTCTCAAAAAATAAACATGAATCTCTTTTTTTGAATTTAATGTTTTAAAGTGAATGTTACATAGGGAATCATTAAACTTGCTGACAAGAATGTGAAGCTGTGTCGTGCTGGGCTTTTAATCATAATCATAAGAACAATGGGGTTTATGTTGCGTGGTTTGGAGTTTATTCTTCTTTGCATGGACCTTCAAATGTTTTCACTTTTAGTGCAATCAGAGGGAACACAGCCAAAATCCAGCTCCCACACAGTACCACACCAAACCCACTTTCTCGAGAGGCCTTCCTTCTAGTGATGGCCAAGACACTGAAAGACAGGTCTCTAGAATGTGAGGCAGCGTGAATGTCCCCAAAGGGGCAGTTTGTTGGAATAAGCACTTGACCTTCAGTGATGATACATTGTCTTTAATGTGTAGAAATTCTTTACCTGAGGCTTGCACAAGATGGAAAGGCCCACAAGTAGTTCTCATGCATGATTTCTTTGTCTTCTGTACTCTGCTGTTACCAAACACGGACAGTCTAAAAAATCAAAGAAAACAGTATACTTATTAATTGTTTCAGCCAGTTATGTTTGAGGTTGGAGGAAGGTCCGAGCTTTAATTAACCCCAGTAATGAACAGAAAAGAGAGTAGCAAGTCCAAAGAGCTTCTTACTTAGTTGCCCATAGTATCAGATAAATGATTTTCAGAGGTTAAGTCTCCAAGTCAATTGTCCCATGACCTTCACTTTATAAAAGGGAAATAATGTAGTATGTGATAATGACTTCTTTATTAAAACCTGTGAAGCCATATTCGGTAACATTCTTGTGCCTAAAATTCAGTTTTTCTAACATTTCTCTTAATCTGTCAGGTATATATACATGCTTTTACCAAACCACAAAAGACAGTGAAAGCACCATATGCCTGTCTCCAGACAAAGAATAACTGTTGAATCCTCCACCACTATGGTAAACTGTGGACAGTGACAAACTTTTCAAAGATGTTTACAAAGAAAACATCATAGAAACCTCTCAGAGGCCTTTAATTAATATAAAATTTGTTAATAATCAGAAGTAGACTGGTCTAAAATATTTTTGTTCAAAAATCAGTAGAGTGCAGCGCAGCAAAATCTCAGGTTTGGGCAACTGGGACATAGTAGTTAACTGTGTGATACAGAAAGTCAAAAATTGTTTGGGAAAGGACTTTTGGGTTGCATTTTCTAGGAACTTCTCCAGTCCTGCAAAAAGGAAGGGGAGTTGATTAAATCTTGCTTATTAACCCAGTGTGAGTAGTTTATATTCGTGGGTGTTTTTGTTTTTGTTTTTGTTTTTTTTTTAGAGAGAGAGTGTGAGTTGGGGAGAGGAGCGGCAGAATCTTAAGGAGGCTCCACACTCAGCACAGAGCCTGATGCAGGGCTTGATCTCAAGATCCTGGGATCATGTCATGAGCCAAAATCAAGAGTCGGATGATGCTCAACCAACTGAACCACCCAGGAGCCCCTAGATATATATTTTTTAAGTTTTTATTTAAATTTCAGTTAGTTAACATTCAGTGTAATATTAGTTTCACGTGTACAGTTCAGTGATTCATCACTTACAGACAACACTTGGTGCTCATCATGACAAGTGCCGTCCTTAATCCCCATCACCTATTCCCCGCCCCCCACCCCCTTCTCGAGTAACTTCCCCTCAGTTTGTTCTCTATAATTAAGGGTCTGTTTCTTTGTTTGCCTCTCTCTCTGTTTTTCCCTATGCTCCTTTGTTTTGTTTCTTAAATTCCACATATATTTGTTATCTTTTAAGGGGTGGTGTAGGGACTGCCTGCTTTGGCTGGGGAATGCCTACTAAAATGTAAATCCCTAGGCCTGACTCTAAACCCATTGTAGCAGGATCTCTTGGGTGGGGCCAGAAAGCTGAATTTTTAACTGGATCCCTAGGAGATTCTTCCGTACCCTGGAATAAAGTATTTGCAGAGTACTGACTAGGATGGGTCAGAAAGTGTTGAGCATTTTATGCTCTCATTTTGCTTTGCTAATCATAAATTGAAACAGAAAATGTAAGCTAGAACTATAGAAATTCAGGCGGTGAGTGCTCCTATGCTAACAATTTATCTTTAAATAAGTGGATACAGAAAGATCTCAAATTCTTTGCTTTAATATTTTAGCTCTTGAGCTAGCATGGATCCCAGACAGTGAAAAAGAAACATGAACTAAAGGAAAGTAATCTGAATATAATCAATTCTCTAATCGGAAAATAGAGTGGGATTAAGATCAGGTGAACTTTGTAGTGAAAGTTGTATCATAATTGTAGTTTACTATATATACTTATGCTTAAACTAACAATCCAGTTCTGTCATTTTAGTTTCAGTTATTCTTAATTTATCTTGCCTACTCTCTTTTTTAAAGATCTGGTTCAAAAGCGTCTCAAATATTGTTAGGAAAAGATACTGCAATCAAGTGTACTTAACTGACTTTTATTTTTCAGAGTTCCAGTTCCTAGAGGGGTCAGAACAAGAAAGTAGCACTCCTGTAGAATTTGCTTGAACAAGATCTATTCTTGCCCTACTGTCTTATACATTACAGTAAAAATACAAATAAAGCAGACAAAATTATAGAGGGTTATTTATTCTCACTGAAGAAACAAAAAGGTTCCAAACAACTCAAATGTATCAATTATCAGAGGCTATATACTCATTTCAAACATCCTGCATTGATTGAAACAGTTCTGGAATTTCAAGTTTTTATGTTTTTATTTTTGTTTTTTTGCTAAGACCAAACTATATTCTTTTGAACATCCTACGGATGGCAAAATTTCATAATTTGAGAGTGGCTTTGATTTGGGGGAATGATATGGTCATCTGTTTGGCCACTTCTTTTTTTTTTTTAACTGATCAGAGCTAAGTTGAAACTGTAATTGTATTGAAATTGATTTTCCTCTGTGATTCCTAAATGGGCTCCAAAGGTAATTCCAAGAGCAAAATTCTACTAATATTTTGAGCAGAAACAGTATTACTGCAATTGACAAGGAATTTGTTGTGATATAGGTGAAATAATTTTGGGCTTGGGGTTGTTAAAAAACAAAATTTCAACTGAGTAAATTAAAAAATCTAATTGGTTTTATTCAGTGATTCATGAATTGGGCAGCATCCCATCTAGCAAATAGGAGCTCCGGTGGTTGTACAAAATGGAAGTCTTCTATGGGCAGATGGGGGAAGAGATAAGGAAGGAGTGGGTTACTGTATCTTCCTTTGGGGATGGAAGAGTCTATGGGGCAGATTACCTCACTGGTGTGGACCAGAAAATGCCAAAATGACTGGTTAATATTACATTCCTGGAGAAGTTTGAAACTATAATTAGGTAGATATTAAGCCTTGGTTTGATGATGTGGACTTAGCACAAGTGACTCCATTTTGGATTTGTTGTTTCTTTTTAACAAAATGTAAGAACCTATTTTAAGTCATAGCTCTGCAACTATTGTTTGTGAAACCTTAAGCAACTTGCTTGCTTGAAGTTTCATTTTTTCATCTTTAAAATGATGATTAAATCAACTTACCACACAGGATTACAGTAACAAATAATATGTGAGAAATGCTTTATAAATATGTTGTGGATAAGCATACCTATTTCTGAGTGGTTTTAAAGAATTCTGTTTGTATGAATAAGTTTTATTTTTAACAGAGGTTCATATTTTGGTGGTATTACTTATTAGTAATTATGTTTATTTAAATAAATATTATTCTTTACAGTAAATTTCCAAAAATTTGCCTTTGTCAGGATATTGGTCTTTTCTAGAAGACATTGAAAAGTAATAAAACCATATTTTAAAATATAGAATCCTCACTCATACTTTTTTTACACAAGTAAATTCAAATCACTGACATTTTAATACTCAAGAGTTTGAGGAGCCAATGCTTATAATATAGGAATTGAGAAAATATTTAAATGAGAAATATGAATATTTTTGATGAAAATACTGGCCATATTTATCCTTTTATTCTAACTTGAAAAATAACTAATAAGGCAAATTGTAATGACCTTAACTTTTATTATTTATCATTCATTTTTGAAAAATGCTTTCCATGTGTAATGGAAAAGTGACATTATTAGTAATTATAATCAATCGAAAATCTTTAAGACATTTTAATTTTCTTTTCCAATACACTTTTAAAAAAATAAGTGGGGTAAAGTTGAATTGACTGATTAATTTGGCTTTTTGCTTCTTCTTTCTTTCCCCATCACATTAAAGTTTTCAAATCCAGTGAATAGAAAGAGGGAGGCCATGAGATTTATTTTCTCCCCAAGTAAAAGGCTTAGCCGTGAATAATTTCAGATGCCACTTTGTGATATCAAAAATATTTTAAGTGTTAAATATAATTTTGAAAGCCTTAGTTGTTTCTCTTAATTTTTCCATATTTAATTTTGATATTAAATGTCAGGTCAGACTTTTGTGTGAGAGGTCAAGTTACAAGGTTAATCTCTTAACCTCCATCAATAAGGGCTTTTTTAGAAGGATCCTTTGTCACCAGGCCAACAAGGGGTATATACTTGAGTAAGGTAATGACAGAAAACACATAAATAGAGTAGAGGAAGAGAATTAGGCCATAGGTAAGGATAATGTCATATAGATAACAACTCAAACTATTTCAAATTCTCACGAACACTTGTCTTCTGAAGATTAATTTTTCATTAAAAATTTTTTCAGCCTTGGCCATAAAGCCTCTCATTTTTCAGAATTTGCTTTCTTAGTCACATAGTCTCCTACACTTATCTCACAAGAACCATAGTAGAGACTCTATGTGGAATCTGTGCTTGTATTCAAAGTCAACATAGAATGTCTCCAAAATATTATTATCTTTAAAGGAAGGAAATAATCATTTTGTACCAGACATTTAAGGAGATCCATATTCTTTCTATACAATCAAACACCAGGAATGAGAAAGTAGAATTTTCTTGTTTAAGAAATCACTTCAAAAATAAGAAAATGGGCCAAAAAAGGCCTGCTATGTTAAACCTTAAAGTTTAAATTATAAAACACATTTTTAGTTCTTCTCCAGATAGAAATTTGCTATATATTTCATATTCTCATTAATTTAATTTCCTTTTTAAGATTTTTTATTTGAGAGAAGGGGTCATATTATCATATTATCTTTTTTTCCTCCTGATGCCTAGCACAGTTCCTTGATCAAAATAGACATGCTATAAATGTTTGTTCTTTATTTGAACACACATATGTGTGAAGCATTGAGAAGGCACCAGGGAAATTTCCTGTCCCCCAAACCCAACCAAACAGCATTTTCTCTCAACTCTGGGGTAAAAATGTGTTCTTATGGCTTTGTCAGACTACATTTTAGCTATCGGTTAAAAATTGTCTTCATAATAGCAGCAAATGAATGTTCATTGAGTACTTAGTGTGCGCCACTGCTATGCTAAGCCCCTCATGCATATTGTCTTCTTAATCCTCACTAATATTTGAAATATAAAGCACCCTTGATACTCCCATTATTCAGAAGGTAAAGTGAAGATCGGAATATTCTGTCCAAGGTTACTCATTGAGGTAGTCAGAGTCTGTGTTGTCTCTACAAACTTTCTCCCAACTTAGCATTGGCAGGATGTTAAGTGAGAGCCCAGGATAACAAGTGCTAAAGATATTAATCTCCACAGTTTTGTTTAAGCTACCTCCAATCTCTCCGCACCCCATCCCATCCCATCCCATCCCATCCCATCCACAAGATGGGAACTATTGGTGGAAATACTCATCCTTGCCTTGGATTTCCTGCCCTCCTGGAAGCCTCACCCTGCAGCTTCTCTCCTTCAGTTCTTTACCCTGGACTTGTGTTCCAGGATCTTTGCTTAGCTGGTTTCACGAAGGCAGCTGCACACGGTAGTGATGGCAGAGACCCCCCTGTGACTGATGCTACTCTGTGTAGTTACAGAACTCTAGAACGCTCATTTATACCAGACTGGGAGACTTTGATCTCTGTGTAGATCTACTGAGTGGACTTTCCCACTCCCTTCTTCTCTTCTGTGACTCTCCCTGCTGTTCTAAAACTCTTTTTACCTTAGCTCTTTCCGCTACTCTTTTTTCTTCTCCCTGTTTTTACTCCTATTCAAGCTTGATGCCACTACTTCTCTGAACGTTTCCTATCATGAACATGAGGCTTCTCCCACTCCCCCTGGTCTGATGGGCAATTTAATACAGCAGCAATGTTCAGGCATGGAACAGTTTAGATGGTACCCAACAGGGGGATGGTAGCACACAGCATGCGGTGCTCACCTGCATCAAACAGCTAAATTACCTGCAGTACAGCAACTGCTTTGTTTATGGAACAGCAGATATTATCTTCACTTTCCTAGCAGTCTGTGTTTGCCAGTGCCTTCCTCAGTATCTCAGAAGTAAAAATTCCCACTAGACTGAACCCTTGGAAGGGAACCCAGATTTTCAAACCTGATTTTTAAATGATTCTGTTTGACTGCTTGCACTGCACAGTTAAAACACAGACCTTTCAGGAAAATAAACTTCATGAATATTCACTTACCCCTTGCAGATTTAAATGCCTCATTGAGCTGCTATGCACTTCACTTTTAGAAAAACAAATGGAAATTGGTTGATGCATTTTATCAAGTTAGACAAGTTCCTTTTCTTTTTTTTCTCTTCTTTCTCTTTCTCTTTCTTTCTTTCTCTCTCTCTTTCTCTTTCTTTCTTTCTTTCTTTCTTTCTTTCTTTCTTTCTTTCTTTCTTTCTTTCTTTCTTTCTTTCCTATCCTATGTCTCTAGTTCCCTTTATTTCTTGCTTGCTCTGGCATTCTTCCTGGAATCAGAGGCAAATTCGAAATGGTTCTAAATTTAGGTTTTCATATTTAGGAATGCCAGATACTGTATTTTTGCATAGATGAGGTAGAACAAAAGTCTCTAAAAGTCACCTGGGGAGTTAGCACTATCTCATATAAAACCTGAGCATCAGGTCCACGTCAGCAATATCTGTTACTGTCACATTGCCATGGAGATTCATCATGCCCCCACCTCCTCCAGAATTTTTACCTGGAAGGAATAGGTTAAAAAGAACACCACAAACAAGTGTGAAGGAATCAAGACATGGCTGGAAGGTGGGCACATGGAAAATTTTCTCTTTATATTGATAGCAGGAGGGTGGGGTGGGGGATTTGAGTTTACTACATGGTTGGAAGCCTCAGGATCTTTCTATTACAGATTCTCCTGAGTTATTGCCTGGTAGGAATACTTTTCCTTCACCTTGCCCTACAATTCCTCTTGCCATTCAGTCACCCCTGGGGGAGATACCCAAGTGCTAAGGAATTGATCTTGGCAGAGATTCCCAAATCAGGTTTTAGGGAATACCTGTGACTTATGAGATGGGAGCAACAATACCTCTAACACATGAGTCTTACACATTTTACTCTTGTTCATCTGTGGTCAGTCTTCCCATGAGCCTGGGTGGCTCCACTTATAACTTCAGTCAGATCATGTCTTGCACAGATGTGATTCTAAAGTTGTTCCCATATCCACAAAGGCCTTCATGCTCTGGTTCCTGGCTTTCTCTGTGATCCATTTCCTTTATTCTTCTGTATGCTCACTCAATTCCAGCTTCATGGGACTCTCAAACCTGCAAGCATGCTTCTAGCACAGTGTCTTTGCAACTGACATCAGCTTGGGCTGGAACACTACATTCTCTCATTTCACTCAGGTCTAGGTCTTTGTGCAAATGACATCTCCTCAGAAAGGCTTTCTCCAGCCACTGTGTCTAAAATAAGACTCATCTGTCATTCTTTGTTCTCTTATTCCAGAGGTTTCAAACTCATTTGCCTGTTACCCACAGTAAGAAATACATTTTGTATCATGACTCCATATGATGTATACAGTTGAATGCAACAAAAATTCATAAAACAATACCTATGTTTACTATGGGAGATGCACTCCAGTATATCCTATTCCATTCCAATTTGACTCCATTTCATCCCATTGCATTCTAATTATTTCATTAAAAATAATTCTGGCTACATCCCCTCAAGTTGATCTTACTGCCAGCTGAATGCTTACAAACTACTGCTGTGTTATAAATATTGCCTTACTCTGCTTTATAACAGTTTCATAGCAGTTATATTCTGTATACTGTTTGTTATCTACCTTTTTTGCTAGACTGTATGCTCCACAAAGTACACAAAGAATGCAGACTTTAGCAGGTTTTATCACTGTTGTATGCATAGTGCTGAGGAGAATACAACAGGCACCCAGTAACTGTTTGTTGAATGACTGAGTGCATGTGTTAAGTGTTTCTTGGAAAAAAAAAAGGTATTGTTTTCAAATAACGTGGGGAAATTCTGTCTATTCTGCATCCTTCCTGAAGATTCATAATACCCAGTAGAATATTCAAAGCTCCAAGATGTTCTCTAGTAAAGAAACTGTTTGCTTTTGTTAACCCCAGGATTCAGAAACTTAATGGATTCCCTCAAGCTCTTCTGTATAATACATGTTTAATGCATCATGGGACATCAGTGACACTCAGGTCACAGTTCACACAAAAAAATCTAAGCAAATATGCTAGTAACTGATATTGAGCACAAGCTACATTGGGGTCCTGGAGTCATCACTTTCTCTCCCAAATGGAGGCATTAATAATTTAGTTACTAGAAGTTGGAAACACCTAAGGATCCTGAGGAAAGGTCTAAGTTTGAACTTCAGGAATAGGGCACTTGGGTGAGTTGGAATAGCAGTGGCTATATTCCAATCTGGAGGAGATGTTTAGGTAATTTTACAACTGGGACGGTTTTGTCAATACCTTTGAACACGAAGCCTGAGTAAATAATTACTCCGCTTTATTTCTAATCTTTTAGTTATAGATCCATAGTTGGGGGTAATGATCCTCAGTGACATGGCCAACAGATCAGGTGAGGGAGCAGAAGACCAACATCACTTCTTTCTTCTCTTGGTCTAGAGGATATCAGCAGAGAGAAGCTCCTTGAGTAGCAGGAGGAAGAGGCAGGGAGCCATGAGAGGCTGCTTTGGCTACTGTTGTTCATACCATTTGTTTTTTAAGAGGGGACATTATGGGTTGAATCTTTGGGTGATGAGAAATTGGCCCCTAAATACATGTTAAATCACTAAGGTAAGAGGCCCCTAAATTCAGTACTTTAGTTCTGGAAACAGCATCTCAACTTTTATGATTGTGATTTTTTATTCTTTCTTAATCAGTCCTTGGTTCTACTTCCTTCCTTTCCCTCCTCAAAGATGTAAGCCAAGCAGCAGAGTTGTTTGTCTGCTGTTACTCTTTGCCCAGTTCTGTGGGCCATGAGATAGCTCTACACATCTTTCTGTCATGTGAGCCTGATGGGACACCGATTTTATTTGCTGTGTTTCTGCAACTGCATGTTACTATAAGAGCATGATCTCCTGATTATGCTCATTTCTAAGAGGGAGATTTGGGCAGCATCATAACACTTTAGATTGTAGTTTTAAGGCAGAAAAATGTTTCAACACTCTTGCTAAACGGTTCCTCAGTTATTAAGAAAGATGATTACTATGAATGTCCTCAAGTCATGACTTACTGCCTTCATTCACTTCATCTAATGTGAAATGAAAGGCACAGGGAAGCACAACTATAGGCAGAACGTTCCTTCAAAGGTGACACACTTAATATTAAAAATGTGGGATGCACATTGTCTTTATGGATGGGAATATTAGCCCTGTGGTGACCCTAGTGTCTGAGGATGTCTAAAGGAGTGCTGGAAGATTAATGCCTCAAACAAACCTAGAGAGAAAGAACAATATGCAAGAAAAGTTGCAAACACTTGGAGCCTTCCTCAGTGGAACAATGTCACGTGAGTCTCTAATGGAAAGTGCCTCAAAGGCATCCAGGGCCCAGCAGGAATTCCTACTACCATCAAGCTCAAAGATTAACAGCATGTGTGCATCAGTAAGACGGACAGCCAGAGTAAAAATGTAATTCTGGTACTGTGCTACATCCTCTGGTGACTATCTCTGTGGTTTTCTCTTTGCTGAGAGCCCCTTTGTTGAAAGGCACAGAGTTCTTCAAAGACCCTTGCTTTTCCAGCACCTCGTGAAACTAGCCTTTGATATGACATTATTCTGAGCTCACTCTCATTTTGCCACTTGTTGGCTGTGCAGCTTTTAAAGAGTTACTTAACCTTTCTCTGCTATTGTCCCTATATTCCTGAAATGAAAATAATGATTTCCAAGTACCAGGCTTGCTGTGGTCACTAAATCCCCAAACGGCAAGCCTTTGAGCTTAACGTTTTATGTTCAAATCCCAGCTTAGGTGCTTGTCAACTGTGTATGATGTTGGCTGTCAGTCTCCAACATTCTCATCATATGCATGTCATGGGGTTGTTGTGAGGATAAAATAGAATATTTCATGGATAGTTCTTAGCCCGGCAACTTTTCCAGAGAAGGCCCTCCATAAATATCAGCCATTATTAACACAAAGAATATTAAAGTGCTTGGTTCATAACAGGTGTAGCATAAATTTTAGTTCTCCCATCTGTAACATATTCCTGTTCAGGGCTTTACTTATTTCATTATTGCTGGCTAATGAAAACTTCTCTGACTCGGGATGTTCTTTATGGATGTTAATTTTGCAATTTTCCCCTCAAAACTTTGTGAATCTTATTCTGTGGGAGACTCATAAGTCAGAGTCATTTTGGGATAAGGGACTCTTTGTCTCAGATATCCTTGCAAGAAAGAGAGGATGGGCCATGACGATTTTATCAGCAGTAAAAGATAATTGTCACAAAGATTTGGGAGGTGTGACAGGAAGGAGCACAGACTGTGGGATCAGTTGAGAGGGGTTGAATCCCAGTCCAAACACCCCTTTCCAGCTGTATCAGCCTTAGGCTAGTTTAGCTGCTGCTGTTGCTGCTGCTTCTTTCTTTCTTTCTTTCTTTCTTTCTTTCTTTCTTTCTTTCTCTTCTTCTTCTTCTTCTTCTTCTTCTTCTTCTTCTTCTTCTTCTTCCTTCTTCCTTCTTCCTTCTTCCTTCTTCCTTCTATCTTCCTTCTTTTCCTTCTTGTCTTCGTCTTCATCTTTTTTTAAAAACTGTTGGGGCTTCCTGGAGAACTATAGGGAAGATAATGCCTGTATGAAAGACTGATCAAATGAAATCACTGATGTGAAAAGTGCCTGTGTTTTGCAAACTATAAATTCCCATACAAAGTCATTTGAAGACATAAAAATCAGGGAATTATTTCTATTACTTTAAGTTCCCAGAATAGAATGATTTTGGAAATAAAAGAGGAAATCGACAACATTGGTTTAATGCACGTTTTGGTAGCACAGCAAATGTTTTGCTTGTTTAAAAGTTTTCCCCAGAAAATAAGAGCAAGGATCAGAAGAAATTAGAATTCAAATTTGGTTATGTCTAAAATTGCTTCTTTACTTAAAAATAAAATACATATTATAATACATTGCATTTTAAAGACAGATCATGGGCAGGTACATGGAATTTAGTGCAATTCCAACATTCCAGTTAGATCATAACATAAAACTTGAGGTGCACAGAACCAGATGGTGAGGAATGACATTTGGCATGGATTATTCCCTGTTCTGTGATTATATCATGATTATGGAAAAACATAGCTAAATACACCTCTCTGCTTAATATTTCATTCCTTAGGTTGAAGGTATATAGAATTCATTGTTAATACATGGGCTTTGGAAGTCAGGTAGACATTTTCACACATGCCAAGTATTTTCAGGATTCCATCTCCTGGGTACACAGTAAGATTCCAATTCCTGCTTCCTTTGCATTTGCACATGTGACTCCTTCTGGCCAATGAGATGTGAGCAGAAGAGATTCTGTTACTTCTGGGCTATAGCATTTGAATTGCTGCCTAAGACCCTCAGATCTCCATTTTCTTTCATGTAAAGTGACGGGCAACATCGGAAATTTTGGTTGCTCTGTTAGCTGGGACCCTGAGTGATCAAGAAAAGCAGAGCCCTCCTGCTGAGGTGCAATGCACATCTAATGTAAGGGCAAAGACATCTCTGTAATTTTAAGCTACTGGGAATTGGGAAGTCATAACCTTGCCTAGCCTGACAGAGAGACAGACAAATCCATGTTTTGATCTTACCTCTAACACATACTGTGTGCCTCTGGATATATAACTTAACCTTTCTAAGGCTCCATTTCCTTATCTGTATTATCATCTCATTGGGAGATTCTAGTAATGCTAAATTCATAGGGTTGTTTTGAGAATTAAATAGAGCAGTGTAGATAAAGTACTTAGGATAGAAGCTGGCATATGGCAGGCATTAACAAATTATTTATTATTATTACTATTTTATTAGGGTCCTAAGATCTTAGTATTTGAATGCAATTTAGATGCCATCTACTCCGACATGCTTTGTTTTTCATCACCTGCAGAGGGTTACAGTTAGGGTTCTTGACTACTAAAGGAAGGTTCTTAATATGTATTACATGGCTGCCTCTGAAATTGCATGATAAACTTGTGCAAACAGGGTTCCTGGCTTCCATCAGCTTCTCAGTGGAGCTCACAGCTAACTGAATGTTGAACATTGCCTCTATAATGTCTCAGCTGATTCTAAAGTTTTGTAATTCTGAATGCCTTGCTTAAGTCAAGATTTGTCCATGTGATCCTTCTGGTATCCCTAATTATAAAAGGAAAAAAAAATAAGTGAATCTGGCCTGACCTATTGCACATTGCCCATTCCCTTTCCTAATGGCCCTGGATGTAAGTTTTCTGGGTCAGGAGGCAACTTTCCCCTAGAGAGCAGCTGTATGACTACTGCACTGTAGAGCATTGCCTCATAGGCATCTTCCAGCATGGGCTCTTATGAGGCAGTCAGGATTACAGCATGCTGGGAGAACTGGGGCAACAGTATCTGGTAATAAACAGGAAGCAGAACCTGACCCTCTTAGAAGAGGTGGCATTAGGGAGGGGTAGACAATTATGAGACATATCCCAGTGGTGGCTGCATAACTGTGATTCATTTCTGGACTGGGATATAATTCAAGATGGGAAGTAAGAAGTGGTTATGGAGAAGTGTGCTCAACAATGATGTAGGAGTAGTCAAGGCTGGGAGGACGAATGGTCCAACCACTTCAGGGAATTGGGGCTGGAAGGAAAGAAGGTGCAGTAACTAGATAAGGTTTGTGATAGATTCCCTCCAAAATGACAACAGGCAAACGGACTAAAGACTTAGTCCTGTTGGTTTTAGGGTGTGGGGCGGGTAGAATGGTCTTTATGTTGCTGGATGAAGATTACCTGTATTTGGAGAGAGCTAGTGCTGGAGCAGAGCTGGATACCATCATGTTTAAGCATTCTCTTAGTTAGACTTGTCACCTTCTTATTCCAAAAATATTTTCTAAACATGAATTAGACGCCAAGCACTATGTTAGTTGCTTTGGATCCAGAGGAGTGAACAGCGATTACCCGTGTTATCAAGAAGTCACATTCTAGTTGGGGAATACAAACAAACTTATAGGGCAGATAATGGGATTAAATAATTCTATTTTCTGACTGTCATCAGATAACATTACCTGATTTGCTCCCAGATAGGAGTGTTCCCTATTCCCTTGTCCCCCACGCTGCAGGGTAGCTGTTAACATATTTTCATAAGGATGTTTTTGCAAGTATGGGACTTCCTTTATTCTTCCCTGTCTAAGCCACTCTATTTATAAGCTCCTGTTCCCATCACTCCCAACCTTTTAAAAAAAAATAATTTCTAAACTCACTAAAGAAAACCAGAAAAAAACAACAACAACACTGTTTTCTTTAGATGTCTCCACCTTCATTCACTTCCACTTGAAAACATAAGTGATTATGTTGCCACGATTTTTCTCTTTTTTTAAGACTCTTTCACTTATCCCCCGTGGGCCTTCTTTCCTTTGAGAATGTGAACCCAGGAAATTATTCTCAAGTTTTCTCTGGGCATTTTAAAATCAACACTCCTTAAAGCTAAGGCCCATACTGATTGCTGTTCACATTAAACACTCAATCAGAGTACCCTCATTCTGCCTTGTTCTTGCAGGATGCCTTATTGTTTTCCTGAGTTTTATCATATTTATGGCTTCTTAGGTAGGCTGTTCTACAAAGGAAACACTTGAGATCTAAGATACTGTACCGCTTGGCTTTATTTCACTGGCAACAGTGTCATGTATTACAAGATCAAAATATACAGCTCTAGTGACCTGCCCCAACTTCTGGTTATCTGTGTTTATAAATATCCACTTCTCTTTGACACTGTGGAACATGGCATTTTTGAGAATACATCCATGGGACTCCAGCAGTGAATATGCAAAAGGAAAAATGAAGGACTTATTGCAATATGCATGCAATATGCACCAACTTTGGCAGTAGAAGTAAGGTAGGCAAACCGGCAGGGTCCATAGCAAGAACTATTATTGGTTCAGTAAATAGTCTCATCCAAATAATTAGTAACACATTCTCATGATCACTTCCCAAATGGCCAAGGCATTTGGTTTTCTAACACAGGATTCCGAAGGCTCTGATATATGTGCTCTGTGATATATGTGCACAAATTTTCCTCTCTTCCTACCTCATCTTTGAACTTCTGTACACAGAGAATTGATCCTTTACTCTTTTTGTCTCTGTTTTTGCTGTTTGACTTACAGCTTCCTTTCATCTTTTCACCAACCTTGACACGTCTCCTCTCTCATTCTGGGATTTTAAATATCTTTGTCCTGTAGTTTTGCTGGTTAGACCTACATCTTTATGCAACTTTGTGACTCTTCAACAAAAGCTCTCAGATTTATACAAAGATGGAAGTCACATCAGGTTCAGTGAAAAAGCACTGGAACCTTGTGGGCCTTGAGGTTTGAAGGGACTTCGAACCTTTTGGGGATTGTGTGCGTGTGCGTGTGTGTGTGTCTGTGTGTGTGTGTGTGTGTGTGTGTGACTTGCTGAAAGGTCTCTATTTCTAAGGGGAGAAAGCTTTTCTTCAAAAAAGCTCAAAAGACTGGGACATCAAATAACTCTTACAAAACATTTTGATGAGTTAAGTGTAAATGAATCACAAACATATGGATTGAATTTCCCTTAAAATACACATGGGTTTAAAAATTAAGGGGAAAAGTGCTTGGCAAAATTCTCTTTGGGTTTGGCCAAGTCTGATTCCTTTGAAAACTAGTTCAAGACATGATGCCAATCTCGAAATGCTTCTGGGTCCACACATCTCTGGTTCAAAGTGCTCTCTTCCTCAGAGTCCTCTATTTCCCTGCTTTGTTCACTGTTGTCATCAGGACTATCCCCTTTAGTAATCCTAATCAGAATGATACCTAAGAATAGAAAGTTCGTATGAAAATCTTCTCCGATGCAGGAACTGCTAGTGACCAGATCTTTGCAGAGTGCATTGAATGGGCACATTGTGATTCATTTACTTCCCAATTTATTGAGTATCTGTTACATACTAGGCACCTACAGAACACAAACAAATCAAGTATTATCTCCCTAGTTAGAAAACTCATAATCTGCAAGTAAACCAGACGTTCATTATGATAGGAGACGATGAGATGAATGTCGTATGGGCTGGAGTCCTGCTGGCTCTCTCTGCCTTTTTGTTCTTTTCAGGCCCTTGATGTATTGGATGATGCCCAACCGTATAGGGGAAAGCAATTTGCTTTACTTAGTCTATAGATTAAATTGCTGATGTCTTCTGGAAACATCCTGACAGATATACCTAGAAATAATATTTAGCCAGATATTTAGGCAGCCTGTGGCCTAGTCTAGTTGACACATAAAATAAACCATCATAGAGGTTGAGTTTTGTTCACTAGACAAAGTGAAGTCACTGAAGATGTTTAAGAATGTAACAAAATTCAAGTAATGTTTTATGAAAGTTAGTCAGGTGACTTTGTGAAAAATGAATCAGAAATGGGAGAGTTTGGGGATCAGGTAACCAGAAGGCACTTAGAAGCCTTGATTTATATAGCTTGTGTCTTGATTTGCCTATTTTGCATAATAGTTATTGATTTCCTGACGATAGATGACATTTTAGTTTTGTACCCCCTAATGTGGTTGTATATCTGTTTTTAGTTAAATCAAAATTGGTGATTGTATCATCAGGATTTGTAAATATTGTTGACTGCTGAGCCAAATAGTGTATCAGGATTTCATCTTTTTCTTATAAAACATTTGTTTTTCTTGGAGTTTCTAATTGGGTCAATTTTTTTTTTACTTGCATAATTTGCTAGACACACATTTTGATTATTTTCAAATGTTCATCATATCAATTGTTCTATCAAATTCCCCTTTTTACTAGGGTCTTCTCTTCCAGACTCCTTAATCTTCCATCTCCAGCCTGGACTGTTTCTCTTTTATGGCTTTACCCTGAGAATTTGGTTCTGATTCTTCTGCAATGGATTTTTGCTTTCTCTTTCTTGGATTCATACTTCCTTCTTTCCCTTTATTTCATTGCTAAAGGACATTCCTTCATAGGCTTACCAAAAAAGAGAACATGTTTGAATAATTTTCTGTTTACTTGCATTTATTCATTCTAATCTGCAATTGGCTGATGGCTTGGTTGGCCTAAACTGCTTGGTTAATAATTTCCATTTCTCTCTGGCTTTTGAAGGCGGCATTACCAATGATGGCCTTCATATTCTTGACCCTTTGTATTATATCTGAATCTTTCTTTTTTGGAAGCTTCTCAGGTATGCTCTTTTAGCCTCAGTGTGCTGATATTTCATAGTGATGGGCAATGGTATAGGTGTTTTTCATTCATTGTGCTGGGCATCCAAATAAGTCTCTTTTTAGTCTAGACATTTGCATTCCTCAATTTTGTGACATTTCTATGTAATTTTCCTGTGATAATTTTCCTCTCTTTGTTTTTTCACATTGTCTTGGAATTCATATTAATTGGATATTAGATCTCTTCCATTAATCCTTAAACTCATTTTCCCCTAGATTTTCATTTTATCTGAAATTTTGGAAAAAATTTTTTCACCTCATCTACTTTTTGTTTTTCAATTTTTAATGGTATTTTTTATTTTCAGTGGTATTTTCAAGAGCTGTTTTTTTCTGAATTGTTCATTTCTCATAGTAGTCTCTTCTTGTGTTAGAAAAAAAGTCTCCTATCTCTGATACTATTAATTAAAATCCTTTTGAAGTTTTTTTTCCCTTGTCCCCTGAGTTATTTCCTCTATGTCCCCTCCTTTATTCACCGTGGTTCCTTTTTTAATGTGGGAGTCTTTTCTTAAGTGTTAGCTGATCCGTTCATATGTTAAGACTAAAACCTTTTAAATTGTGTTTAAATTGTGTATCCGTACAGTGGGATACTCCTCAGAAATAAAAAGAATAACAGTGATGAATCTTAATAGCACTATGTTAAGTGAAAGAAGTGGGACCATGAAATTCCATTGACAGGAAATTTTTGAAAAGGCAAAACTCTAGTGACAAAAGCAGTTAAAAGTTGCCAGGATCTAGGGACTGGAGGAGAAATTTGACTGCAAAGGAATTTGAGGGAAATTTGGGGGTGATGGAAATGTTCTATATTTTTATTATGGTAGTGGTCATATTACCATATGGAACAGTCAAAACTCATAAAATTTTACACAAAGTTGGTGAATTTCACTATATGATATCACAATAAAACTGATTTGACAAAAACTAAATTTGTGATTCTTTTTTGAGGAGGTTGGTTGACTTGGAGTCTTTGAATTGAGCTTCCCGTATGGAAAACCATCTATTTCATGGGTAGTATCCTACAAATAGCAGTATGTGGAAGTCTTCACTTCGATTGAATGTCTTTAGAACAACAAGACAATTGACTGGGGTTCTGTATATGAGCTGGGGTCCTTGCACTCCACACAACAGAGTTTAAAGTTCTTTTACCTATTTTAATTACCACTTTTCATTGTATCTGTTACATCTAAGTCCATAGTTGGTATGTTTATATTTCTAAAGTAAGCCATTTAGAAGCACATCTATCTTGAATCTTGAGATACATATCTGAATTTATATGTAATTGAGATTTTCCATGAAGGAACAAAAAAGGGAAAGAAATGAAAACTGAATAAACTGCATCTGTCTTTTTATTTGCAATTTCTATGAGCTGTGGAATTGGGGTTTGAGATAAGTTTCTCTGTTGATACTTAAGATCCATGAGATGCATAAAATGAGGCACTGGCAGTATCTAAGAAAACACTTGCCTATGTCACAGTAACCCTCCCCCCAACACACTGGGCTATTATTTTTAAAAATGTTTGTAAAAATTGGAAAATATTTCAAAAATACAAAAAGCACAATATATAATACAGGAAGCACCTATGCGTCCCTTACTCAATTTTAAATTATATTATCATTTTACCATTTTCTCTTCAGAATTTTCATAAGAAATAGAAATATTTTAGATATTGTTATTCTCTCTGCCTCATTAATCTCTCCCATTTCCCTTCCAGAAAACAACTGTCCTCTTGATGATGGCACGGCATTCTTGCATATTTTGTTACTTCACAATAAATGATTAAAGACGTAAATAACATATCTGTCTTTTTTTTGAGTTTGAAAAATTTACATGAGGACAATCATACTATGAAATCTTTTGTCACTTGATTTTTTTCATTCAACTTTGTTTTTGAGTTTTATTCATGGCGATATGCAGAACTACTTCATTCATCCTAATAGTTGTAAAACATTCTATAGAAAGAATAAATCAGAGTTTACTTATTCATTTCCCTCAGAGGACCATTGGGTAAGGACCATTGGGTAAGATTACATGTAGTGCTTTAATGGACTTTCTTTGCACTTGTCTTCAGGAGCACAGATGTGGGGACTTTCATACACTAGTGTGCATTAGAACTAGCTAAGGTGGTGGTGACAACACAGATGTTCGGGCCCTACCCCCAGAGTTCCCAATTCAACAGGTGTAGGTGAATCCAAAAATTTGGATTTTTAACAAATTCCCAGTTAATATTGGTGCTGGTGTTGGGCCACACTTTGAGAACCATTGCTCTAGGGTTGACCTGTAGGTGAAATTTTTGAACATTGGATATCTATATAGTTTCCACTTTGCTAGAGATTTCCAAACTGCTAGGGATTTCTAAACATACAGTATTTGCATCAATATATACCTCCACTATCAATCTATGCATCCCTATTCCTCATTATCTTGACAAAACTTGGTGTTATGTCTTTAAAATTGTTTTCAATACAAATGATATCCGTTTTATGTTTTTCTGATTAATAGTGAGATTGAGACTAATTTCTTACATTTAATGTTCATTGCTTTTTCTTTTCTATGAATTCTATATCCTTTGCCTCCCCCCCATTGAGTTGACTGATTTGTTTGTTTATTTCTTTATTTTATTGCTTTGTAGAATTTCTTAATATTTTCTGGGTACTAATCTTTTATTTGATAATGAGCTGCAAATCTCTTCCTTTAATCTTCTATTCTGTGATTTCTCTCCTTTCATTTATCATATTTTTGATGGAGAAAAGTTTGAGATATTAATGGGGTCAATGTCAGTATTTTCCTTTGTGATTTGTGCTTTTATAATATATTTCCTATTCTGATGCTATAAACATATATCATTTTTTATAAACTTAAGACTTTTATTTTCACTTTTCACATGTAGTTTTTAATATATTTGGGATTAATTATATATATCAAATAAGGTAGGAAGCTAATTTTTCCCCACATGGGAAATCAGTCACTTTCTCTGTCATAACCAAATTTCTATTCATTTTTGCATTTGTTCCCAAACTCCTTTGTCCATTCTATTAATCTTTTGTCTATTGCAGAGCCAATACTATACTTTTTAATTACTTGAAATTTGAAATGTTTAGAAAATATGGGAGTTTTTTCCACTGTATTCCTCTTCTTTAAAATAAACTTATTTCTTTTTAGTTCTTCTGACAGGGTTCAATTTGTCAAGTTGGGTGAAAAATTTGGTTTATGTTTTCCAGTCGGTTCTATCTCTTTATTTGGCACTGAAGTATTTCTCTGTAATAACGTGTGCTTATTTGAACTTGATTTCTCTTTTACAAAAATTTGAGGTGGACTTTTTAAAAAAGGACCATAATGCAATAGAAATAATTGTATGTGCGTATGTGTGTGTGTGTGTGTGTGTGTGTGTGTGTGCGCATGTTTGAGGGTAGAAATGAGAATAGTGTGCCAACCGTAAAAGTCATAAAACTATTGGATTCAGCATAAAACTATATTCAAACCTTTCTAGTGAGGATGAAGAGGGATGTGTGATAAATATGTGACTCCTCTGATAGAAGAAACACACAAGCTTGTGGTAGAAAAAAAATTGTATTCTAATACCAAACACTGTCAGAAAGTCTTGCATAGAGCATTTCATAGGGAATAGTGAAAAACGGTATCCTCGGTAATAATTTATCAGCAAGTACAAAAATGTATTTCTAATGGTGGTAGTCAATACAATGTTAATCTTATACAAAATTGATAGCAACTAGCTAATGTGATGTATTCTACCCCTTCCCATGGTCCAACTTCATTCAGGAATAGAAATGAGAATAAAGAGATCTTCAGGTAGATTTTTCTCTAACTTTGTAGTTGGCAGATTAAGGCTCTTGGGTCCAGTCCACCCTTGCCACCTGTTTTTGCAAATAAAGTTTTATTGGAACGTAGCCACACTCATTTGTCTGCATATTATCTGTGGCTGCTTTCCTGCTACCAGTTGCAGAGTTGAGTAGTTGTGATAAAGACCATATGGCCCACAAAGCTGAAAGTATTTACTGTCTGGCCCTTTCTAGAAAATGTTTGCCATCCCCTGCTCCAAATTATCATTTCTTAAATCATTAGCTTTATATTTATTCTAGGCATATTTTTAAATCCTACCCTTCATTTTTATAGCATCTGTGAGTATAAGTAAAGATGTAATGGACACAGTGGTCAAGGTCAGGCACTTTGCCAAGATGATTTGTTAATGTCTTTATTCGGGAAGAGAATGTAATCTCACCCTGTACACTCTTTGTACCCAGGAACTTCATCACCCAAAGGGAAGCACAAAGATATCCTGCATTCTGAATTAGGAGATTTTCTATTTGCCTCAGCAACATATTCCTTCCTTTTGCTCTGCTCGGAAGGTGGTTCAGCCTCTTGCCATCGCCCCTCACTTAGTCACGTAGTCTTGATAGTGCTTCCTGGACTGTCACTGAGCCGGCCATAGGAGTCCTGAGATAGCATCTTTCTCCTCACCTGGATTCAAGTTCTAGTCAGTCTTAATGATTGCAGCAACTTTGTTTCCCCTTAGACCCAGTACTAAATTCCTCTGAGCTCCCTCATGTTAAGTCATCTTTGTTAAATTTTTTTTCGTAAGGACTGGTTAACTGAACTGCCACAACTCACAACTGGTAATATGTTCCAGTGGAAAAAGCACAGAATTTAGAGCCAGAAGTCCTGTTTTTGAATTCCTAACCTTGATACTTAGATGAATGACCTTGGGCAGGTCACTTAAACTCTGAGACTCCGTTTTCTCATCTGCAAAGCAAAGATACTAATAATGCTTGTCATCTCTACCTATTAGGATCAATGTTAGAAACAAATGAGATATGTGAAAATAATTTGTAAACTACAAAATAATACACACATGCTCATTATTATCACCAGTTCTCAAAGGTTCCCTCAATGGTTTTTCCTAATCTTCAAAGGCTTTTCAGTTGGGTTCAGGAACCAGTCCATTAATTCTCCATTGTGAGCCTGCTTGCCAAAGGGTCTAATCATTGCATTAGCAGCTGTCTTCTCTGGAAACATGCTGCTCCTTCAGGCACAGCCACTCTCTGCAGATCACTGTTCTAGAACCTGAATGTCTCAAAGCTGAGCTGTGGATTTTGACAATTTGAGGGTGGAGTCAGGGAGAGAATGTTCCTTTTGCTGCTCATGAATTCTATGGCATCTCATGGCCCTGGACCCCAAAGCAATCCTGATTATGCTGAGTTGCACATATACTTTGATGAACACCTTCTTTAATTTCTTGACTAATTCCTTTTTTTTTTGTCTGACTCAAAACCAGAGGATAGAGCAAAAGTGGGAAATGGAATGTAAGTGCCCCTAAATGAATTTTGCCCATCTCTCCTCTTAGGATCCAGATCTGTGTCCTGAATTCCTTCTTTCATGAGGTTTTTCTTTCTCCACTGCTTTACCTCACCTCAGTCCTCACACCATTTAGGAGGAGGACTTGGCTATTGGATTCATCCCATTTCAGGACATGAATAGTGTCACTTAAGAGTGGATAGGGTCACTCTTTATTAAAAAATATCACATGTGAGGTCCTTTCTTCTTCATTTTTCTTTCTTTAGATATTCTTTCAAGCATATGTGTTATTTTGTCTTTCATTTCCAGTATCATGGAGACAACCCAAGAATGGTCAGATTGCAAAATTTGGATTGAGTCAGGGGTGGTAGAGACTCTCATTAGCTGTTAGGGCAAGCTGTCCATCTCAACCCAGCCTTACTAGAACTTTGCATTGAACGTTGGACTAAACTTAAAATTAGATATATATAAAAAAAATGAAACATTTTTGCTCTTTGCTATTGCTTCCTTTGTGGATATTTCCTCCAGAGCTCTCAGAGAGAAGGTGTAACTCAGATTCCTTTTTACCATCAATAATTCACACAGTTTACATCCATGAACTCACAAATAAATTCCCGGAGTGGTCACTGGCCCACTGTTTTCTGCAAATGGCTAATCTCTGCATCCTGAGTTAAGCGCAACTGGGACACTGTGTTATAAACTGTAATCTAAATTTTCTTCAATTTTGAACTAACTGCTTTTTACAGAAAGGAAAAATGAGGATTACAAAAAAAAAAAACATGGCCATGATATGTCTGCCAGATAAAACATAATTTGCTTTATTTTTCCCCTTTGCACCATTAAGAGATTTATTGTCTCCTATTTATTTTCAGCACTTTTCTTCATTTCTGGGAAGTCTGACCTGCCTGAATCATTATTGCATCTGAACAGAGTTTTGCAGACAGATTTCCAGTAATGGGCTCAAATAATGGGCTCTATTTGGCATTTCAGTGGCCCTTTAATGGCATGAGAAGGGCAGTGCTTCTTGCATGGTTCCTGAGAAGCAAACATGAGTGGCCCCCGGGCCTAGTGGCAAAATCCGAAGCAGACCGCCACAAATTAAAAAATTCTTTGTAGTCATATATTATGGAAAATTTGCATTTCATATATTTGTGTTTCCTTATATATAAAAGCGTCTAAATGCTTTAACTGACATTTCAGGCCGATGTACCATTTTTATCCTGGCATACTTCTGCTAGTTTTTGTTCACTGTTAGTGGCTAGATGCATCTCCAGTCTGAGATTTGGAAGTAGGGAAACTGGATTTGAATCTTGATTCTACCACTTCTAGACACCTAAACCTGGGCAAGTTACTTATCCTTTTTGAGTGTAGATCTTCATCTGTAGAACAGGCTGTTGTGACGTTTGAATCTGCAATTGGAGATCCCTTTCTGTTGATAATTGTTCAGTGTTGAGAGAGAAGGGCTGATTAGAACCAATGGGGAGGTATGAATCCTAGAGCAGTTTGAGATGATTAAGGGAAGGCATTTTCATGAAATTTAACCGCTCTCATTTTGTAAAAGTTTCACTTTATCATATTAGTTCCTTGGGGATGTTTATAGTGTTTCTCATCATAGATGTGCCAATGTTAGGAACAATTCTCCCAGAAAATTTTGAGACAGCTGCCAGCTTCAGGCTCCCAGACTCACCCCTACTGAACCTCAGTTCAACAAATACTTATCAAGGAACTTTTCTGCATCCATCACTTCCCAGGTACTCTGGGTCATATTAACAAATTGTGAGCTATGGTCTATACTCTCGAGGACTGGAGGTCTCATTAGAGGAAACCCACAAAGCAGCTATACAAATTCATCAGTAATGCTATAAGAATATGTAAGAATATAATATATAAGAATATAAGAATAGTACACATTTTTCAAGACTCTGCCAACCTCTTTCTTCTAGTTTCAAGACATCTTGAAAGATAGAAATCATTATTTCTGTTTTACTGATCTGGAAATCAGGGTTCTAGCTCAAGACTGTATAACATGTGCTACAGTAGATCTAACAATGTCATATGTCAGCCACCCGAGTTCTTCCCTGTAAATGGACTTTTCCCACATGATTCTTTAATTGGAATATTTTGGGTCAAATGGAGGTTAAGAGTGATAACCTCTCAGTTTCTAGAAGCAAAGCTGATACGAGATTTATTCAGCACTTACTACATTGATCAACGAGGCTCACTGCTGTAAAAAACCTTACATTTCAATACCAGGGCTTATATTCTTTCTGAATCCCCTCTCCCATTTTTAGCATAATGCCTGATACGTAGCCAGCTAGACAGAAGCTATTACTGCTCACTAGTATCCAGTGCCACTTCACTTTCTTCATTTTCCTTTGCAGTTAGATCAATTTGTGACTATTCAGGCCAATGGAGTGACTGAGATGGTTTAGAATATGAAACATCTTTCCCACTCTTTCTTCTTCCTGTGTGTCAGCCTGATGATGCGGAATGACCCTGGAACCACAAGATGGCAGAGCCACAAGATGGGGGATACCTGGGTCTCTCTGAGTCACCGCTTGAGGAAAGCTTCCAGGAAAGCCATCTCAGTAGGGACATCCACATTGGGCTTTGTATAAGCAAAAAATAACTTTTTATTGGGTTAGGACACTAACATTTTTGCATTGTTTGTTATAGTAGCTAGCCTGCATGACCAGTACAGAAAGAAGATACTGAATAAATACTTGCTGTACTGAATAAATACTTTCACGTGTTTCACATTAAAATCCCTTGGGAATTTTTTTTTTTTTTTTTTTTTAAATCCGGAGTGCCCAGGTTACAGACCAATTTAATTAGAGTAATTTTTGGGTAGTGTTCAGGCATCAATCTTCTTTTTCCCTTTTTTTTTTAAACGTTCTTGGTGATTCCATTCTACAGCCAAAATTGAAAACCAGTGTGCTGTATTAGTGCTATTCTAAAAAGCGTGGTCTGTAGATCTTGTTCAAAAAGCCCGTTCTTGTATGTCCAGATTTGTGGAATCAGATTCTCTTGGAGTTTTGTGTTTTAGTGAGCTCTCTGGAGGGAATTCTTAGAAAGATTAAAGCTGAGAAAAACTGCGTTAGAACACCGTCTCTAGTGATTCTCAAAGTATGGTCCTCTGACTACAATCAGAGTTGCTTGGAAATATTTTTTAAAGGCAGGTTTCAAGGCCCAGCCCTAGGCCTACTAAGTTAGAATCTCATGATGGAAGTGCCTGGATATCTACATCCCTAAAGAATTTTCTAGATAATTCTTGGCTCACCAGAATTCACACTTATCAGTTTACTGAAACCAGTGCCCTTCCTTAGAATCATATACATTCTTTCCCACAGTTCCTCTTCACCAACTACCAAGTCCTTCTGAGTTCTGCTCAGAAGATAGAGGATGGGAAGGATGATAATTTTCTATTTTTAACCTTATATGTAGTTTCCTCTTATAGTTGCTTAAGTAGAGAACTCTAATACTTGCTTTCAAGTGTTGGTTTATAGATCATTATTTATTAAATGTGGATGTTCTGGAGAAGAGAACCTTCCAACTTAAATGATAAGAAATGATGCTGGCTGAAAGCCAAACCTGAAAATTAGGACTCTCTAAAATAAGTCAACATGTGGTTCAGTTGGTGGAGCTCTTATGTCTATTGATCTAGTCAGGAATTTTATCTACTGTGTAAGAAAAGCTGCCATGGCACTAATCTAGACGCTACATAGAGAGAAGTCAAAAGAGACATGGAAAGGAATATGCAGAAGCAAGAGGATGATTGGAAAAAGACTAAGTCATTTAAGTGCATTGGGCAAGGCCTGGCTGGGGAGTATACTTTAGTATATACTTTTAGTATATAGTTTAGTCCTGGCTGATGTCTTTGCAAGTTTTGGAAGAGAGAGATTGCATAATAGACATTTTTGATTAAAGATAATCAAAATCTCATTCTTTACCAATTTCCTTTCTCTTTCCCCTGCCCTCTCAATACTTGGAGTTAGGTCTATGCTGGGTTTTGGAAGGGCATGATTTACATGGCTGCTATAAGAAGCTGATTCTAAAAGCTATGGACATCATACATAGCCTTTGTGCGTGCTGTTTGTTTTGCCCCTATTTCATATTGTCCTGATGCCTTACTTTCTGTCTCTCATAGGAATTTGTTGGACACTAATTCTGAGCTGGAGAGCTAGAAGTGCGAATGGGAAGGTTTTTGGCCTGGTCCTAAGGAAGGTTACTGTCTAAAACAACCCTTGAACAACCCAGGCTTGAACTGTGAGGGTCCACTTACATGTGGATTTTTTGTGATAGATACAGTACAATACCATAAATTTATTTTTCTTCTGTATGATTTTCTTAACATTTTTTTTCTCTAATATACATCTAACATAGAAAATCTGGGTTAATTGACTGTTCATGTTATGAATAAGACTTCTGGTCAACAATAGGCTATTAGTAGTTAAGTTTTTGTGAGTTGAAAGTTATATGTGAATTTTCAACGGTGGGAAAGTGGGTTGGTACCCCTAATCTCCTTGTTGTTCAAGGGTGCAGGCGTTCCAGGAGGAAGGGCTCTGTGCTTTGGATGTGGGCAGGAGGAGAGCCTGGGCTGAGGAGGGAGATGAACAGATCCATTCCTCATTTCTCTGTGAACTGTGGGGGACAGAGCCAGCTCACCACTTTCATTAGAACTGTCCTAACCCCACTCTTTTGCAAGTGGGAACGAGGGATGTGAGGAGCGAGAAATCCTGTATATTAGGAATGATCTGGGTATATTCAGACAAAACTGCATGTAGTGGAAGAGACCATGGTTTGCATGTTTGATGGGACAGAGCCCTGGGGCTCAGTTTCACCTGAAGATACCTTAGTCTGCCATCTAGAAGCATACTGCACCATGAGTAGGGTATCAGTGAGCTAAAATCCTGGCACACACTTGGCCATAGGGCTCTAGGTCCTAGGAGGTGACCACAAATCTCAGAAAGTGACTGAAACACAGCAATTTGTAATACTCAGGTGGTTAGGCAAAAGGGTTCCTAGTCGCTATGTTACAATTTATAATTTCCAGTCCCTAAGAGGAGACATGAGAAGGCAATGTAGCATGGTAACTGAAAGCTTGGAATTTGGAGTCAGGGGACCTAAATTTATACTCTCACTTTATCACTATATCAACTGTTTGGCTTTGGACTTAGTAGAGTCCCTTGTGCAAGTTGAATAAAACAAATAATCAGTACTCTCCTTGATGATAGTTGTAGTTCATGGATAGGTAAAAATGGAAGGCAGTGGTGTAGAGAAAATATGTCTGGGATGCTCTGGTGGTTATAGGAACAATGACCAAGGCAGAGGCCCAATTTTCCATAACTGATAGAACTATAACACATAAGAGGCAGAAATTCAGTTATCCTACACAGGCACCCAACCAGGGGCAAGGTGGCAGCTAGTGTAATTTGTTGCTGGTCCACGGCAATGTGTTTGGGGACATTGACACATCCTTCTTCAGGGAAGCATTGAGTGCCAGTGAGTCATCATGAAAAGTGCATAGAGTTTGGACTTAGGTTTATTTTATTTTATTTCAATTAATTAATTAATTAATTAATTTTTAAAGTTTATTTGAGAGACAGAGAGTGTATGGAGAAGGGGCAGAGAGAGAGGGAGCACACAGCCCAACACAGGGCTCCATCCCATGAACCGTGGGATCATGACCTGAGCCCAAATCAAGAATCGGCTGCTTAACCAAATGAGCCACCCAGGTGCCCTTGGACGTAGGTTTAAAGCCAATCTCTATATTCTACCAACTGTGTGATAGGTTCAAGTTAACTTAATTTGTAGAACAGGGATGGGAGGAGGTGAAGATCCTTACCTTTCAGAGCTAGAGCAAAGAATAGAGACAGGAGCCTAGAAAGTGCCTGGTAAATGGTTGAAAGTCAGACAGTGGCAGTCATTGAACACAGGTAAAGCTGAGCCTACACAAGGCACTTCATTGCTCAAACCTTAGGGAGAGAAGAGATACAGCAGCCTGAGAGGCAAGGAGGGTTGCTTTTACTACTTGGGAGTAACTAAAAGTTAAGCATTACTTTTGCTTTCCAGATTTCGCAGTACATGTAGCAAAAATGGTCAATTACTATATACTTCTCCCTTGAATATGCAGACAGCCTCGATTCACACAATGGTGAAAGCTACTTGCAGTTCTGACTATGCTTCCCTCTGTTTTCTACCACTTCAAGAGCCGTTCTTCATCTGCACTGCCTCCCGAGTTCAGTTCCCAGTATATCCTATTAAGGGCACTCTACTAAAGAGCACTTTTCTTTTCTTTCTTTCTTTTTTTATCCCCCCAGCTGACACAGAGGCTTAACAGATTAATTCATTAGTCCTTAATACCTTCTCCTTCTAAGGCCTGGTTCAAGTCAGTGCTCTTTGATTAGCACTATCTTTTCCAGTACTGTGCTGAGCTGTTTTGCATCTCAGTTCTTCTGGCATTTGTTCCTGAGAGGGAGGTGAAAAGATTAAAGGGAAAAAAAAGGACTTGTAAAGTTTGCAAGATCACATCATCTAGTGATAAACCTTTCTTTACTTGCCGTGTTTTCTGACTGGGCAAATATAAATGATCAATTTCCTACACAAGCAATTTATTTAAGAAGGGAAATATATATGTATGTATATAAATACCACTGCTGGTATGTGCTAAAGAATATGGTTTATTTCAGCAATAGGTTCTTGAACTTAGTAGTTTTACAGAATTATTGGTGTAATAAACCCCATCGGTTTGTTACAGCATTAACTGTCCCCTGTTTACTTCAAGCTGTTAATCAATACAACAGCCAGTAGTTGCTGGCAACTTGTAGTATTTTGAGGATTACTCCAAATATTTTTAGTTACAATTTCATTCTTGCTTTTCTTTGTTCTTATTTTTTGGCTGTATTTAGCAGAGAGGTAGGAATCTGTAAGCTGATCAGATGTGCTCTCAGATACAAAGTGCCACTGGGATTTAATAGGTGAGAGATTTACCTAGAGAAAACATTTCTTTAAATCAACCAGCCAGAAAAATAATATCCTTCTTAATAATGAAGAAGGAAAAGTGAAATGTGAATGTCTTGTATAGGAGGTCTGCTGCATAGTTTCCTTCCTGGGTACCTAGTTTGTAAATGCCATTGATACGATAAATGGTGAATGGATGATGATAAAACCAGCCTTCAACCAATCTCCGATTCTTCGTAGTGCAGTTTGAAGGCATGCCATTTCTAGGAAGTATTCCCCAAAGACATGATCCTCTGAACCATGGAAGTTTTTCATGTTTTAATGTTTGCTTTTTTAATATGTGAATATTTGGCTCTGTTTCTTTCCATGCACTTGGCATGGTCTCTGTTAGAATAACATGTAGTTGATGCTTAGCTTGGGGTCATGATGACTATCAAGCTGTAAAGCAACAGGGCAAGTAAAAAGGCTTTGCAGCTGCTGCTTGCCAAAGAAGAGTGCCGGACGCAGGAACTTCATGTCTGGGAGCAGCAAGTGTGAGGGGCATTGTTAGTTGCGGGGAAATTTCTCCTTGAAGAAAGCTTTGGTTTGTGCACATGAGCTAGATCTGTGCTATGGTGTTCTCTCTCTAAACCTAGTGGGTAATTATGGCCAACTAATCTTTGCCAAAGCAGGAAAGATGGAAAAAAGACAGTCTCTTTAACAAATGGTGCTGGGAGAACTGGACAGCAACATGCAGAAGATTGAAACTAGACCACTTTCTCACACCATTCACAAAAATAAACTCAAAATGGATAAAGGACCTGAATGTGAGACAGGAAACCATCAAAACCCTAGAGGAGAAAGCAGGAAAAGACCTCTCTGACCTCAGCCGTAGCAATTTCTTACTTGACACATCCCCAAAGGCAAGGGAATTAAAAGCAAAAATGAACTACTGGGACCTTATGAAGATAAAAAACTTCTGCACGGCAAAGGAAACAACCAACAAAACTAAAAGGCAACCAACGGAATGGGAAAAGATATTTGCAAATGACATATCGGACAAAGGGCTAGTATCCAAAATCTATAAAGAGCTCACCAAACTCCACACTCGAAAAACAAATAACCCAGTGAAGAAATGGGCAGAAAACATGAATAGACACTTCTCTAAAGAAGACATCCGGATGGCCAACAGGCACATGAAAAGATGCTCAATGTCGCTCCTCATCAGGGAAATACAAATCAAAACCACACTCAGATATCACCTCATGCCAGTCAGAGTGGCCAAAATGAACAAATCAGGAGACTATAGATGCTGGAGAGGATGTGGAGAAACGGGAACCCTCTTGCACTGTTGGTGGGAATGCAAATTGGTGCAGCCACTCTGGAAAACAGTGTGGAGGTTCCTCAAAAAATTAAAAATAGACCTACCCTATGACCCAGCAATAGCACTGCTAGGAATTTACCCAAGGGATACAGGAGTACTGATGCATAGGGGCACTTGTACCCCAATGTTTATAGCAGCACTCTCAACAATAGCCAAATTATGGAAAGAGCTTAAATGCCCATCAACTGATGAATGGATAAAGAAATTGTGGTTTATATGCACAGTAGAGTACTACATGGCAATGAGGAAGAATGAAATATGGCCCTTTGTAGCAACATGGATGGAACTGGAGAGTGTGATGCTAAGTGAAATAAGCCATACAGAGAAAGACAGATACCATATGTTTTCACTCTTATGTGGATCCCGAGAAACTTAACAGAAACCCATGGGGGAGGGGAAGGAAAAAAAAAGGAGGTTAGAGTGGGAGAGAGCCAAAGCATAAGAGACTGTTAAAAACTGAGAACAAACTGAGGGTTGATGGGGGGTGGGAGGGAGGGGAGGGTGGGTGATGGGTATTGAGGAGGGCACCTTTTGGGATGAGCACTGGGTGTTGTATGGAAACCAATTTGACAATAAACTTCATATATTGAAAAAAAATACATCTAGTGGGTAATTAAGTACTGTTCTAGTTGCGGTTTGTTCCTGCTTCCTCTGCCTCTTTATTTCAAAGCTTAATTCACAATCTCTTAAGTGGAGGAGGTGACATAGGACAGCTCATTTCTTGCCAGATTGGTAACTGAAGTGTTACCTCTTTGAGTAATAATAACACTTGGTTTGGAAATGGTCCACTTGATATTTCTTGGTATTGATGGTCTCCACTTCCAGGGGGATTTAGGGAGCTACTGTAGTTTAAAAAAGAAAAGCAAACAAGGACAGCTCTATCATGCATTTGTGGATCCCAAAATTGAAACTGAAGATAGCAAAAATGATCCTTTTTATTGTTTTCTAAATTAACCTTTCTTTCTTCTTCATTCTTAGGTTCAATGGTCCCAGAATAGCTATGTCTAAGATCTTTTAGAATACAAATTTTCATTTGTCTTAATTGGTCATTTAACTAAAAACATTAAATAAATATTATTAATAATAAATTAATGAGGAATAAGTACTAAGAGACAGAACTAAATTGCTGTTAGAGCGTTTCTTCCCCAGGCTTTCCAATCAGAGTTAATGTTGTCAATAGGAGATAAGATGAATAATAAAAGATGGATACCAGGCACTTAAGAAACCCACATAAATATGAAATATAATGCTTATAAAAGTATAGCATATCCACAGCTGGAGGGCAAAAGAGTGGTGGGGGGAAGTGAAAGTCACATTTAATATCTTCAGTTTAGGGGCTTAATATATTTTGAAGGAAATGCCTCAGTGTGCTTCCCGGGGATAGAATGCGCACCCAACTCCAGAGGCCTAAAGGAAATGGCAGATTGTCAAGGACGTGGTGAAGAGTTCTTGAAGCTGAGGTTCTCTGTGTTGCCAGAGTTTGTTTCTTCAAGGGATCACCAACCCAATGTACTTTTTGCAACCTTTTGCTTGCCATGTCTCGGTTTCTCCATCTATAAATACATTACATCTAATCTTTGGGGTGCTGAGTGTGATAATTCCATAGCCACATCTTTTCCATATTCATTTCATGAGTTAATTAGGAACTGCCTAGTATTTACATTATTCAATCCTAAAGACCAAGATTAAGTGTTAGCCTTTCCATTCATCATCTTACTCTACAATCATCCTTGAGATCTTTCCTTTTCTACTTAGCATGTGTTTTCTTACAATGGTGGTATAACCCTTAACTGTCTCTTAGAGTATCAAAAGTGGTTTGTCCATGTAGCATCTCCTTTGTCTCTTTCTGTTTTTGTTAACTGGTTAACCTAGAGTCTATATTTATTGAATTTATATTTTGGACTCTGAGAATCTGAGATAAGCTTAGGTGCATCCTTTTAAAATCAACCATAGTTGATTAAACTTGGCTGAGATCTTCAGCCTTTTACAAGAGTGTTAAATGCATTTGAATAAGTCTGCCAAAAAATATGTCGTTAATTATTCTGAGCATACGAGGTTTACTTTCTTATGCAAATTTCAACAATAAGCAGACATACAAAGTAGGTGTGCACATTTAGAAGAATATTTTTTATTTAAAGTCTATTTTGATCATTGCCCCTAATGGTTAATAGTAAAGACAACTTAAAGGAAGGTTTGGAAAAACATTTTTAATCTTTCCTTAATCACAAATACTGCTGACTGATATGTTTGATTATGCTGCAGCCTGCTTTATTGTTTAGCTTCTTCTGTTTTCACCTTTAGCTATTTATTTTTAATATCTAATCCTCTTTTCCTACTTGTTCAGTTTCAATCAAGGATTTTCTTTTTCTTGAAAGAGCCTCCCAAATAGGAAAAGTCCTTTGACTTGATTAGCAAGAAATTAAAACAACGAACTGAAATTAAATGTCCACTCTCAAACTTGAGTTTAATTAAATTTTCTCACTTACTTGTAGGTTGACTATATTTTGGGTCTCTTATAGAATTCTTATCAATAAGACTATTTTTCCTTTTCTCCCGGGCCTGTGTTTTTTACCTGTCTTGTGTGTGTGAATGTGCTGTTGTTTCCTTTGCATCAATAGTATTTTATTTTCTTTGCTTGTGTTCCCCTCTGGCACCCTTCATTTTATCCCTCGTACTACATAAATCAACTTTTTACTATATTGTCTATCAAGACCCTGCTAATGTTTTTTATTTCTGCTTCTACTTGTAGAATGTATAATTTGACTACTTGACATTTTTCCTTCTATCTCAAGTGGATTATACATATAAATGAAAGTCTGGATTTGAGTTTTCTTTTTTCATTAAAATACACATAAGCTTTGTAAAAATTCCAGTATGTTTTAAATGTGCTTTCCACAACTGTTAGAAACGAGCTTCTTTCAGCCTGTTCAGATTAAATTAATTTTTCACTGACTCCTTGTTTCAGACTGACTTTGCTTTTAATAAAAGCATCAAATGAAACTAGAAATACAAACCAACTATACTCTATAAGGGAAACAATAGAATCATAAAAAAAATAGTCATCAAGATGTCAGTTAGATATGTTTGGGGAGATTGGGAGGAAGTAGTGATAGTTCCCTTATCCTATAGAAAATTTCAACTCCCCAAGAATCTTACAACATGAGAAAATATTTCGAAAATGAATTTTAACAGGAGTTACTAGAAATTGAACATTCAACACTCTAATTGAAAAGCTCAACATAGATTAGTTAGGTCCTTCCTTCCAAATACATAAATTCTATTGTGGATTAATTTGGTTGCCACTGTTGGAAAGTGACTCTGTTGAGCATGGACAAAGTGAAGCCCTGCTGTAGAGACTCACGTGCCCGTGTGTTTTAATGCCAATAACATGAAGCCAGAAGACCATCCATGGAAACAGGGAGACATAAGGAACAGATGACAAAGTTACAAATGATAGACTGGAAATATAGTCTTATATTCCCCTGAATGCTTTGAGGAATATTCTCTAAATTTTATAAACTGGCCCATGATAACTCGTTTTAGTATCCTTAAAAGACAGAAAAATGGTCAGCTGAAATCAACATTTAATCCGAGCAACTCAGATATTTTTCTCAGTTAGGCTGCTTATCCAAATGGGACTCAGTCCCATGTGGGAATAAATCTTTAAAACCAATTCATGATAGAAGTTACAAGTATCTCAAGATACCCTAGTCTCCAGACCTATTCCTTTGCAGTTTCCTACATTTCAGAAAATGCCACCTCAGCTTCTCTAGTTGTTCCTGCCCAAATTCTTGATGTTAATCCTGAACTCCACTCTTCCTCTTCCATCTCATATTCAATCTATTAGAAAATCCTCTTTTTTCTTCATCACAAATGACATCTGATATCTTTATATTTCACAATTTTCCCCACTACTTGGGAAGTTTAGTCCACGCTATCATCATTGCTTACTTGGATATTTGCAACAGCTTCTTTACTGCTATGCCACCTCTGTACTTGCCCCTTTATTCTCAAACCAGAAATCAGAACAGTGGTTAAAAATAATTCAGATTATGTCTTTCTTCAGCTCAGATCGTTCCAATTGTTTCCAATCTTACTTAGAGTAAAAGTCAAAGTCTTTGCAAGGCCTATTTGGCCCTCATTGCCTCCTCTACCACTGCTTCTCTAATCTGTTTCCTGTGAATCTCTCCCTCATTCTCTCTGCTGTATTTACTCTGGCCTTCTTATTGTTTCTTTAAAATACCCAGCATGATCTGCTTCAGGACCCATGCCATTCTGTCCTCTGTGCCCTAGGTTTCACATTGAGAAAAAGCTACCAATTCTGTCAGTTAGTTCTAATAGTATAGCAAACTACCCCCAAACTCATTGGCTTAAGATATCAAGCATTTATTACTATTGTTCACAGCCCTGTCAGTCAGCTGGGTATCAACTGACTCGGGCTAATCTGGGCTAGGCATGCAGTTCATCTGCAGGTTGGGTGTGATCTCTGCTTTAGACTGGGCTTAACTGGGTCAATTCTAGTCCTCTTTAGTCCTTTTCACACTAATGGCAAACATGTAAGAAGGTGAGTAGGTGTAAGACTATGTAAGTATTTGCTGTGAACTATTGTCATCTTCTTAGGATAATGTTCTTTGGATGATTACTAGATCTCATTTGGAAAAATGGCTCACCTGGAAAAATTAGCAAAGTGGCAGCAAGCTGGAGCCTAAGTGAATGGTCGCCACCAATGGTTTTTCTTGCTGAGTGACCAAAACACTTTTAAGAGGTCCTTTTCTCATCTATGCTGCACTGAACTACAATTGGACGTTTTTTTATTTTTTATTTTTTTTAACGTTTATTTATTTTTGAGACAGAGACAGAGCATGAACGGGGGAGGGTCAGAGAGAGGGAGACACAGAATCCGAAACAGGCCCCAGGCTCTGAGCTGTCAGCACAGAGCCCGACGCGGGGCTCGAACTCACGGACCGCGAGATCATGACCTGAGCCGAAGTTGGCCGCTTAACCGACTGAACCACCCAGGTGCCCCCAATTGGACGTTTAAAAAAAATGTTTCCTTATTTTTGGGGGGGAAGGGGCAGAGAGAGAGCAGGAAGAGGATCCAAAGTGGGCTCCACACTGACAGCACAGAGCCCTATGCAAGGCTTGAACTCATGAACTGTGAGATCATGACATGGCTGACGTCAGACGCTCAACCGACTGAGCCACCCAGAGACATTTTTAAACCTTGAATAAAAGTTTTTCACTAACAGCTTAGTGTTGTGATAATGCAGACTTTTTAAGAAATGAAAGCAAAAGTTTATCCACAAAATTTGTGGTATGGGACAGAAAAGAGGATGGCAAAGAAAGGACTCAAAACAGAAAAGGGAGATTAGTTAGGGAGCAAAGTTTGGAAGGAGAGGTTAGAGAGATGTAAGCTGTCAGCTTTCTGTTTATACCTACATGAAATTCTCAGGAATATGAAAGATCACATTGGTCTTCTTGCCATATGATTGATGGGAGCCCTAGTCATGTTTTTGGGTGTTAAAGGAATGGCTAATCCCAGAAGCTGCAGGGATTGGGGACATCAAATTTCACATACAGCTTTAAAACATTGCCTCTTTTCAGAGTTGAGATGGGAAAATTTCGACGACTCTCCTAAGATATATTTTTTACTGATAACTGTTCTTGTCTAATTTGGGGGAGGGTTTCTACCCAAATAAAACCTTTTTCTTAATATAACTATCCATATATTTTCCTTGTTTGGTCTCTGATTTTATTGCTTGTATGATATTAATTTTTTGGCCTTCATATCTTGAATTTAATGATGCATTTAATGAAGGGCTCAATAATTCCTTGTGCTAGCAGTTTATTTATATTCATTTATAGTTGCTGCAATTGTCCATTTATGGTTGGTACTGACCATGGATAAGGACACACCATTGAATTCTCTGGGTTGTGAACATACTCTTTCCTGTCCCAAATGGATAGCAGCAACTTTAGCTTCTCATAGTAATGAGGGACAGTCATCTTGCCCACATAAATAGCTCTTTTTTTTTATCAGCTATCTACCTACATGATGAACCCAAAATGACCAGAGGGTTCTCAAAGCATCAGGTTAAATGAAACCCCTGCTTTGTTCTCTATTAAAAGGATTTCCCACTGGGAATTTGGACTTCTAAAGAATAGAATCTATAGAACCAATAGAACCCACAGAATCCAATAGAACCATTCTGCAAGTGAAGCCATGGAAGTAAAGGTGAGTGAAAGCAATCCCACTTCCACTGCTTGGTTCTCATGCCCATACTTTGTCACTCCTGGGATGCAGCACAATGTGTGGCCTGATGTTTTGGTTCCTACACTGTATCCTACAGGACATTGCCCCAAATTCATAGGTTGTGTGACTCTTAAGCTGAACTTTTTATAGGTTGTTTATCTTTCTGTTAAGTTGCCTTCTTTCTGGATGCTCTGGTAAACTGTAAGCATGACTTCAGTCCCTTGTTCTTATGTTATGAGAGATCCTGAGTTGGCAAACCAAGTATTCCATAAGCCTTCAGGCAGTCATGTTGCCAGAGTCACTTTGCAGTGTAAGTAAACTTACAAACAATACATGTAAATTCTAATAAGTATTAATTGTCATCCCCTCTGGAATGAGTCTGGTATAATCAGTGTCCTACCAACTGCCTATTAATCTCCTTGAGGGATGCTGCCATATTGAATGTGCAGCTGTTGAGCTGTTGAGCATTCATCAACAGCAGTACCTAAATTCGTTTTGGTATGGATTTTGGTACGGTATAGTCTTCCATTCTTGCCACCATGGATATTCTGTTCATGGACTGGTTGCATTAACATTGGCGTGGAAGTAGAGAGAGGTCCTATGACTTCCACAGGTATTCTAGTTATTGACTGTTCCTTTATAGTGGACATTCATTAGTGGTCATTTTCAGAAGACAAAAATATCCTCATTCCATGTGCCCTTTAACATAGGTTCATCCACATGCTTTTTTCCCCAAATTTCCTTACCTCACAAATGATCAAATCGTATTCTTTCCAGGTCCCTTGTAGATTAGCTAAGTGATTTGTCATTGCCCTAAATTCCTATGTTTCTGTACATGTTAAGCCACTATTACTGTCATAAAAGGAGGACAACAAACAACTTGCAACTCTGCTAGCTGAAAGGATTTCCCTTCATTCTGTCTTCCAGGGCCACCCTAGAGATTGTCGTAGTGCAATGACAGTCTGGTTTAGTTCAGCATTAATAGACTGTGATCCACACCTGAGTTTTTGTTCTTCCTGGATTAGCTAGTTTCAGGGAATCACCCATAAGTCTATAGGTTTAAACTAAGAGACAGGTTTCACTGCAATGCAAGTAGGTGATATGAGAATCTAGATTACCTGTTTATGTAACTTATTTGTGCTTTTTGTATCTGCTCATATCCTATCCCATCATGCAATGGACTCCTGCTGTGCCCACCTGAACTTAAGACTCATTAGATCTAGTGATACCCAGTCCCTGATACTAGCTCCAGTTACACAGTCATGTAGAGGCTAAAGGTCAGTCTTCACTACAGTCTAGAAAAATTCTAGGCTCTGCTTTTAAAATGGCAAGCATTTTGTTACTGCTGATGGTATGGCCTTGTGGCAGAATCCTTGGGGTCTGCATGACACTTGCATTAGGACCTGTCAGAGATTCTGTACAGCATTCTAATCTCCTATATATACCTCTAGCCCATCAGTTTTCTGGGCTAAATGTCTTCAGTGGCAAGATAATTTCCATGATACCTTGGGCCTTTCTTGCTCTTGGTCATGCTAAAGCCCTGACAGCCTTTTGAGTCACCTGATAAATAGCTTTCTTCTTGTTTTTTCATATCATAATAGCTCCACTCCAGAGGTCAGGGAACCATCCTGAGGATGCTGCCAGGTGTTAAGGATTTTTATTCCAATTATGTACCCAGGGACCAGGCACATAAATGTAGCTTCAATCCAGTTATGACTCATTCCATTCCAGTGCCAATGCTGCCATGTAAACCAGTGTTTTACCTTTTACACCTCTTCACTGGTGAACATCTTATAGTATTGATGCTATAGCATGCCACAGGTCACTATCAAAGAGGCCCTATTGCTATCTGCTGAGGGAGCGAAGTCCCATTTCTTCTTTTGATACCCTATTTCTGAATTCTATCCCGATGTCTAATTTTCTAGAGCCATTCGTCAAAACAATGATTCTAGCCTGAGTAATCCAAAAAGCAGAGCAGGATGAAAGGTTTATATGTAATTGGTTTGTTTTCGGAAGGGATTCCTCAGAATGAATTTGGGGAATGGGTTGATTGATGTGGGGAAGGAAAGATGGAAAGGAAACCAATCTAAGACCATCCTACCAAGTTGATCATTCCTGTGGGTACCTGGGCCTTGGTCTCCTGAGGGATCTTCTGAGAAACAGTGGAACATACTGAGGCATCATTTATCAGAAAGGCTGATAGGTGTTGGAAGTGATTCCTGTTTTGGAGAGAAAATTTTGTGAGCAATATGGAGAGATATTGATTGAATAACAGTATACTTAGGTGGACTTGACATAATCTGAAAGATTGAAGTCAATCCTAAAGAAGGTAATCAGTGGCAGGTATTAAGACTCTGTAGTATCAAAAAGTTTCTAAATTATATATTTGAAAGTATAATCTGTATATTCACCCACGTTGGCTGATAAATTCGGTGAATAACTGAATTCAGAATTAGGATCAAGAAAGTCCCACTTCTCTAAATTTCTTATTTATATGTCTCTTCCTCTTTACATTTTAGAGCAATACTGTCCAATAGAAATATAATGTGACCTGCATAAGTAATTTCAAATTTTCTAGTAGGTATGTTAAAAAAATTAAAAACTTAGGGTGCCTGGGTGGCTCAGTTGGTTGAGCATCCGACTTTGGCTCAGGTCATGATCTTGTGGTTCGTGAGTTCGAGCTCCACGTTGGGCTCTGTGCTAAAAGCTCAGAGCCTGGAGCCTGCTTTGGATTCTCTGTCTCCCTCTCTCTCTGCCCCTCCCCCGCTCATGTTCTGTCTCTGTCTCTCAAAAAATGAATAAGTGCTAAAAAAAATTTTTTTTAAAAAAAGATTTAAAAACTTATTTTAAAAATTAATTTAAATAATATACCTTACTACAAATATATCCAAAATATGATTTCAACATAGAACCGATATAAAAATTATGAATGAGATATTTTACATTCTTTTGTTACTAAATCTTCAAAATTTAGACTTAGAACACATCTCAACTTGTACAGGATGAATTTCCTGTGCTCAATAGTCACATATGCTAGTGGATAATATGTTGAACAGAATACTCTAGAATGTTCTTTATCTGTTCTTAGCCTGGGTAATTTCTACTCACCTTCAAGGCACACATTAAATATCACTTCTTTTGAGGAGTCTTCACAGTGTTCTCTTTTTATTTTCCTCCCTTAATGATTTCTGCAATAATAACAATAGCAATAGCAAAAGCTTATGCATCCCTTATATATGTTATCAGTGTACCTTGTATTTATACAAATTACAGTAGTTATTTAAAAAAAATTATTAAATTATCCATCACTACCACTAGACTCTGAGTTCCTGAAGAGCAAAAACACTATCATCTTTATAGCCCAGAATCTAATTTTTTTAAAAAAATTAAACAATTAACTGAGGTTAATATAACAAGTGAAGTTAATATATTTAAATACAATGAATGTGGGCTCCTAAAACCAACCCTATAAATACAGGATGGGAGGAATATGGTTTAGATGCAGTCTACTTGAATAAAATTTAAGGGCCTTAGATTTAATGATTAGTTCAATAGGGGCAAATATTAGTTTTTTATTGATGTAAGGTTTAAGGACTCAGTTTTCAACCTTGTTACATAAGCAAATAACTTATAACAGAGTCTAAACCTATTCTAACATCAAAGAGGTATTTTAAAATGTTCAAGTGACCAAACAAATGAAGTGAAGTAAGAATAAATCACCTGGGCAGGTAGGAGATTTGTCTTTTGGCAAGGTATTCAGATACAAGCTGGATAGCAGCTAAGAAATGTTGTAATGGGGGTAGATGGTGAGAATAGATGTACTCTATGCTTCCTTCCAAGCCATGAATTCTTCTTTTCAATAATCCTATTCACTTTAAAGAAAAACAGCATTGCTTTTACTCAAGTCAGTGTTGACAGTGTACATAGCTAGTTATATATCAGTCATAAGAAACTCTCCAATCAAAACAATAATGTCATTTTCCCTTGAGTAATTCTCACCAAGTTTCTGGTTTTGGAAGATTCAGTTGGTTAAAGAAAGTTCATAATCAGTGTTTTCAGAATACATTTTGGGACATGAAGCAAACCTCACACCAACAATGCATTATTACTCATTTATTTTTAGCAATTACTCATGGAACAACACAGGTGCCCAGAATTTCCTGGGCATATAAACATGAAACCTCTGCCTCCGAGAGCTTCCAGTCTAGATCGAGACAAACACAAAACAGGAAACCTGAGCTTTACCACAAGAAGATGAATGGGCATCATTGATACCTTCATATGTGATTTCTTCCAGACAATAATGTTTTGTTTATTCGGGAAGCTTCAACTAAAAAGCAGCTCAGGGCATATTTTAGTCCTCTAGAAAATAGAACAATCAGTATCACTGCAGTTGCGTTCAATATATGGAATTTGCTTTGAGAATTAGGAGTGGTTCTTTTGCCTTCATCTTCATTATAATTAATCAAGAATTTTGTTCTGAGTGCTTTCTATGTTCCAGGCACAAGGGATATGCAGATGATTAAGACATGGTTCTTGCCCTGAATAGAGCTCACATCTAGGAAGAGCAAGCTATGCTAACATGAAAAGCTGATTAGACACCAGCCACAGTGCTAGTGGAAAGAATATGAGCTTTGGTTTCAGGCAGAGTTCAGCTTGAAACCTGGCTCCACCACCCATTAGCTATTTGACCTTGGTCAGTTTTCTCAAATTTTCTGAGCCTATGTTCCATTAACGATATGATACCCCCTAACTAGCATGTTTGTTGTAAGAATTGAATACTATCTGGTAGAGAAAACAAAATACATAAATTCAAGTATTGTCTTAGCTGCTAAATGGGTAGACTAGGTTAGGGATTAGCAAACTTTTTCTATACAGGGAGAGAGAGAAATATCTTAAAGCATTGCAGTCTATACGGTCTATCACAATTACTTAAGTTTACTGTTGTAGCATGAAAAGAAATCTATAGATAACATGTAAAAGAATGACCATGGCTGAGTTCTAATGAAGTTTTATTTAGGAAAACAGGTGTGTAGGTCTATAAATGCATTGACCCTGCACGAGATATAAGGGCTGTAAGAGTTTAAAGAGATCATGATTATCAAAGAACTGGGAGAGTGTCTTTCAAGAGGGAAGGGGAATGTTTAATTTGTTTGTTTTGATTTTACTTTTTATCCAAGTTAAACATGCACAAACTATAAAGAGTCAAATTGTTTTGCAAGATTTACTATGAAAAAACTTCAGCTCCTCTATTCCCTGGTCCAAGAGCCAGTCATTTTCATCTCCTTCAGCTGATTCTTCTAGTATTTACTTTGAACTCTCTAAATAACATGGGTCTATATTCCTCTTAATTGTTGTTTTAATTTCAGGTGATATCAATGGACTTCCCATCATGGACAATAGAGATTCCATGTTTTTCCCCCACCCAACTCCCACCACATAAGCACCCTTCTGGTTACCCACCCTGCCTCCCAACATAGTTATATTCTAATTTTGTTTGTATCATTATTCACTATTTACATGATTATGGATATGTGTGTGATTCACATCGGAATTACAAAGTAAACCATGGTTACTTAACCTTTGTTGTATAACATTTTGTTTTCCCTGGATTTAAGAATTTCTTTTTGTTGCTTTCGTAATTTCCTTTACATTGTGCTTATCTCTAATTCATCCTCAACCTCTTTAGCAATTGTCTAATTATCTCCATAAGTTGTTCACATGCATCAGATGCTCTAACAATTTTATCTCATTAAAGAAGAATCACCCAGAGCAGTTCTCAAGCTTGCACAGTCAGAATTACTTGGAGGGCTCATCACAACACAGATTCCTTGGCCCCAGCCTCAAAGATTCACACGTTCTGGGGAAGGGCTGGTGAACTTCCGTTTAGAACTAGTTTCCAGGTGGTGCTGATGTTGATGCCCATACCACATTATTATTAGCACTGGGAAGTACTAGCCAGGGGCCTTCTGCCCTGCTACAATCTGGACTGGGTGCCTTCTACATTGGGTGTGGCCACTGATCCTGATGTTGCCTTTCACCGTCATTTTGGGGATTTTAATGGCTTTTCTCCTGTGTTGCTTTTGAAAAATCCAAAGCCATTCTGAAGCCTGATCCTGTGTACGTCACCTTCAGATAACAGTGCCTAATATTGTCAAATCAGCTGATCATATGTTTGTGTATTATTTTACATTCCCTCTTTGTGAGCTTACTTTAGGAAACAACAATGTCTTAATCATCTTCATATCTCACAAGCCTGTCTCACAAGCCTGGAACATAGGGAACGCTCAAAACAAAGTGCTTGTCTGATGATTTTCTCCCCAGATTTTTATAAAAATTTCTCTTTGTTCTCAGTACTCTGAGGAAGCTGTTAACAAGTAGCTCCATCTACAGAAAACAGATTTACTTAATTTTTGCATAAAGGCTTCCTTATTCACCAATATGCATCTTTCTCTCTAACACTTGCGTCTCTGTGTGCTGAATTGTTAAGGGTATAGGTAGTCGATATGTACTTATTGACTGCTTTGATAGATCTGCATTCTTTTGAGAGACCTGGCCTCACACCTTCTATACTACAGGGGATTCCTATAAGGTGTTTGTTTTCTCCCAAGAGATCGGTTCAAGTTTGTTTGAAAATGATACAGGAAATCAAATCCTCAGTCTTATTAACCATAGGTACTCTGAATGCCACAGTTTCCCATGATAAAATATAGTTATCTGCTGGGAACTATATAGTGAGGCAATTTGCATGTAGGGCAAAAATAAAACAAAAATGTTATAAAATAATTCTTTTTTTTTTCTATAATAATTAATGGCAAGATCCTCAGGTACTACAGGGATCACTATGAGTTGCATAAAGGAATTCTATCGTATATCCATTCACAGCAATCTCAAAGTTTTTTGTCGCATTCAAATCCATAATAATAATAAAAAATATCAGCAAATTAATTGAATACAACATCAACGTTAAGATTTCATCCAGGGAGCAAGTTACTATACTTGCTTTCCTTTTCATGTGCAGCTTATGGAGCATTTCAAGCCCACTTTGCATATAGGATGATAACCTCATATGTACCTGTGAGTGAGGGAGCAGACCTGTGCACAGAAGGTAGCTAGGGCAAGACAAATGATAAACATGATGATAGAACTGATTATATTCCTCAAATGGGAGATAAACCTATGGGTGCAAATGTCATATCTTGAATAGATGAACTATCATTCCATCATCCATCACTGCCAATTTTTTCTGCTTTATCTGGATTGCATTGGAGTAGACTACATCTTAGGAGTTATATAGCAGTTTCTTAAAGATGAAATTCTATGTTGCAACAGGCCAAATGTGTTTGCTGTAGGCCCATCTGTCTCAGTAGTTCTCATTCACACACTCGCTATTTAAGGCTATTTATTGCATATAAATACCCAAAGCACAAATAACAGGCAGGAATGTTTTAGACAAACCCATGACATGTATCAAAGTATTAAAAGAGAAGCAAAAAGGGGACAAAACTCTCTGTTGAGTGTCAGTAACAGGTCCTTCATCACTTACCCAATTATTTAGTTGATGGCAGTTCTCTCTTAAATCAAGGTTTTGGTATGATGAAATGGAGATAAATCTGACGATGATATTCTTTCCAATAGGGCAAGCCACTCTCCTTTAGAAAGTATAAAATCCAAACCTATCCAGAGTTCATCTGTATAAGAACTGAAAACACAGAATCATAGGATATGAGGATTGGAAAGGACCTCACAATTCAATGACTATGGATCTCTTATTGATGTTTGAGACCCCTTTAAAACATTGAGACTTACAATTTTCCCAGCATTTGGTTGAGTGTTTCTTGTGGTGGAGGGACCTTCCCAAGACTATGCTATATTGTATATGCTCTGTTTGGACTGTTTGATCATTTACACATTCATGTTGGTTAAACCATTTGATCATTCATGCCACTCATATTTATTAAGTACTTAACATATTCCAGGGATTGTTCTAGGAATTGAGATCCATATGGTTCTTGTACTTTTCAGTACTCCTTTATTTATAAGTACAAAACTCAGTCAACCCAAATGTACTATTTAAGCAAAAGGGAGGATTAAAAAAATCTCGTATTAGTGAAAAATCCAAGAGTAGATCTGATTTTGATGTGACTGGATTCAGTAGCTCAGGTGACTTCATGAGGAGATTTTTCTTCATTTCTGTTCTCTCTTTTCATCTATGTTCTCTCTTTTCCTCTATGTTCTCTATTTCCTGCCATTCGTAGGCAGGCTCTCTGCCTTGTGATGGTAAAATTGCTGACACAGGTCCAGGATCTCAATCTTCCTGTAACTTCTCTCCAGTCTACCATCTGAAACCAGAGGAAGGATAATTCTTCCTTCATGTGATGAACTTCAACTATATCACCTCCCCTGAGACTTTTCTTCTTCAAAGTGATTTCACCATGCTTTTCACCTGTTTATAGAGATTATGTAGCTCTTTATGTCTAATACTTACTGAACATTTCTTGAATGGGCAAATGAGTGAATGTATGAACAGAAATCTTAACATCACTTGGTGAAAACTGAGGGATATGCCAAAATAGGGGAAAGCAGAAATCGGCAGTAGAGAGAGAGAGAGAGAGAGAGGCAGAATAATGATTGCATAATTGGAGGACCTGTATCAAGCTGTGCCCGGTGATACAAGTTCAGTGTTTGGGATTTTTATGTGTATAAGCCCATACATTCCTTTTTATGCTTGAACCAGTTTGAGTAGGGTTCCTGTCACATGAAACCAAAACATCCTCCATAACACATTTGATTACTTTGGATGTAGTCTCTACCCATTTAGTACTTAGGAATACAACAATTAACACATTTTTATTCTGTTAATTGAGAGAATACAGGTCTTAACAGAATTAGGCACTTCTGGAAGCTCAGTCCATGGTCAGCTAGACTAGAGAGAACAATGGAAAGAACCTGGTCTTTGGAGCCAAAGCAGGGGGATTTGCATCTCAGTTCCATCACTTATTTACTATGACCTTGGGCACATAACCTTATATCTCCAGATTTGTTTTTGAAAAAAAAAAACCCATGACTTTATGCATCATATTGATAATCTGAGTTTCTTGTGAATAATCTGTGAATATGATGAGATCATATTATAGCATATTAATAGCACTGCCCTCTTGCATTCATTCACTTACCAAAAAGTTTTAATACCCAGAAAGAAGCCTTCAGGAACTGCTTGAGGTCCTCCTGGGATACAGTATGTGAGCTTACAGAGAAGTCCCTTTATGGATTCTGAGACACCCCAAATGGACCAAAGATAAGAAATGACCAGTGGTGAGATAAGCAAGAACCATATATTATCTTTTGTGTTACTGTTCATTGGAGGAAAGCTCAATCTGTACAGTTTAGGCTGAAATATTTTACAGAAATGTTATTAATCAGATAATTTAATCTTTGTTATACCTCTCTTTCCTGGACAACAATAATTAGCTTGCCTTTACTGGGTACTTATTGTGTGTCAAGCACTATAAATTAGTCCTTTACATCAATTAGGTAATTCACCCTCCTGTCAATCTACATGGTATTATTATATACTGTTAACCAAATTTCATAGATGAGGGCTCAGAAAGGTTAAGTAACTTGTCCAAAGTCACATAAATAATAAGTGGCAGAGCTGGAATATAGTCTGGGCATCCCAGAGCTTGTGCTCTCAACCTCTATATCATATCTCCTTCTAGGATCGATAATGCGATTTCGTGGGGTTTGTTTTGGCTGGATTTGATAGCAAGGTATTGTGGACATCAACTCACATCGTCTCCTTTCAGAGACTGCAGCTTTGTTTCTTGGTCAAGATGGTCAGGTCAAACTCCTTTAGGACATGCTCTCTTCAAGGAGAATCCTTGGGAACACATGCAAAGAGGTTCCTAGGGAAGGAGAGTGTTGTGATGAGTCCTACCTGTTGATTACACATGATCTGGCATGTCTAAATCTCATCTCAGAGTCCAGCTGGAGCCCTTGCTAAGCAATTTATTCAAAATAGGGAAGAAACGTGTATCAGTATGTACATTGTGCCCAGTTAAGCCTCTTGTCAAACCTGTGAATAAAAAGAATAAAAGAAGTATCTTCTTATTAATTGGGTTTTTAGAAGTGTCACCCATTTACTTGTAATTCTAGTAATTTCTGGTTTTGATCACTGTTCTCCTAAGTGTGAACACAGGCCAAACCTTTCTGACTAATGCTAGGATTAACCAGTTCATCTTGGTATTTATATGAATGGAAATGTATTATGTGTAGATATTTACTAGTGCATAGAAACAGAGCTGAAAGATAATGGAGGTTTTGCTTCCTCCCTCAGCATGCCATTCCACATCTATTTAAATCATACTACCCTATAAAGTCTTACCACATCAACGAGAAGTCTGCTGTAACTCTCCTAGCTTCTGGCCATTTCTCTCTCTAATCTTAGAATGACTATAGCCCTTGTAGACTAAGCCAGGGTTTCTCAATCTCAGTACTGTTAATATCTGGTCTGGATGATTCTTTGTTAAGAGGGCCTGTTCTGCGCTTTGAAGGACGTTTAGCTGCACCTCTGGTTTCTATCCACTAGATGCCAGTAGCATACCCCTTGCCCCACCCTGTGCCCACTCTTCCCCCTGTTGTGACAATCCAAATGTTCTGGGGTAGCCAAATGGCTGCCATTTGAGATCATTGGCCGATACCAAACAATTTAGTTTAAAATGTTTTCCCATGTAATTCTCTAGTTGTCCTTTTCGTTCATATTTCCTCAACAAGATGGCAGATCTCTGAGGCAAAAATCGTGCATAATAATATGCCTTCTGTCTTCCAAACATGAAGACAAAGAGAAAAGGAAAGTCAACTAGTGTCTGTTGAGAACTTTTCCAAGTGCTTTCCGTATGCCATTTCATCAATTCATTCTATTAACATTTATTGAGTGTCTACTTATTATATAATACTTGAGAAGCAACATTCCAATCCTGGCTCATCTGCTTAGTGTGACCTTGGTAATTTACTTAATCTGTCAGTGCTTCAGTTTCTTTGCCTATAAAATAGGACAGTAATATCACCCATCCCATGGGTTGTGAGGATTACATGGGTTGAAATGTATAAAATATTTAGAACAGGATCTGGCACATATAAATATCTGCTGAGTATTAGTTATCACTATTAATTAGTATGTGCCAATTCTGATTCTTGGTGCTGAGGAATGAGCAATGGACAAGAAGCCTTGTTCTCATGGAGCTTGTAATATGTTCTCAGATAAGCCTCATTAAAGGGGTAAGCAATATCATTGCCCCATCTCACAGGGGCCAAGGGCAGTTCAGTGAGAGGAAGTAATTTGCCCAAGGTCACATAACTTTTAGGTCTCAGGGCCAAGATAAGAACTCAGCTCTCTCTGGCAACAAGGCCATACTGAATACTTAATAGGTTCTCAGCATACTTGCTGATGTCTAGACCAAAAAGGAAATTATTTTCCCTTTCCTTTTGTTCTTTTTCCTCCTTTTGTATTCCTCTTTCTTTTCTAAAGACCAGTAAAACTTCTCTTTCAAGTTTTATATGTACATTTTGCTTCCCTTTTTATATCTGGGTATTTATTTTGCTTGTGACCGCTGCGCTATCCTTGCAGATGAACCAATCCTAGTCTTTAGATACATGAAATTTCATTGAAAATGAAATGTCCACAGTGATTCATCTTTGCAGCAAATGGGTAATGTGTACTTTGGGGTTTAAAAATAGAGATGAGTCAAGAAAATCATATGTTTCCTGATTTAAAAAAAAAGCTTTTCAAAGATTTGGGTGCCTGTCTACCCCTTACCATCATATTAAACATGATGACCATAATTGGGGCACACATCCAAAGAGAACCTAAAATAAATCATTCCTTTCCAGTTTTAACATTTAGAAGTACTATTTATCAAAATAATAATTTCAGCTATTTCTAGCCACATTTCACATTAGCTCAGGGACTCCGGTGTCTCAATATATACCATTCGGGGTCTCTCACCACATGGAATGTGATGGGGGATTGGATGATCCTGCAATGCTCTTCCTTGCTCTCTCTGTCTCTCTGGACATGGATGACTGAGGCATGAGGGTCCTGGACGAGGGCTGCTTTCCTGCTAAATGACTCTTACCGTTATTATTTTCTCAGGGCTCTGCCCCTGTGTGTTTACGTGCGCCACCTCATAGTGGGCGTGGCAGGTGACCAGCAGGAGGCTGGTTAGGCAGCAATCTGGAAACTTGCAGGAAAATCCCTGTGTCTTGCACCTCACAGATCAGTGCTTCGGCAGCTTGGCCATCCCGTCTGCTGTCACAAGCTCCTTGTCCTCAGCTCACACTGATGGCAATGAGATGCTGATTTTCAGGTTGATTTGCAACAGTTGCCCCCTTTTAATGAAATCTCATCGAAGTTCATCCTGAATGAACACACTGGGCAAAAACTTGGCTCTTTTTCAGTGAAGGGAAAAGAGATGAAGTTTTTAGAGGATTTCTTGAACTAAAAAAATATACTATATGTGTGTTTGCAATTGGATTCTTGTCTGAAGAAAGGCTCCATGCCCAGTGACCTCACTTGTCTACTTTGTGAACAAAAATCACATCCAAACAAGAGAAGGAAGCGGGTAAGGAAGGGAGAAAGGATGAAAGAAGACTGCATGAAGGGCACTAAAGATGGACCAAAGAGCAGTTGCATCACCGGGGGACTTCTGCCGCCTCTCAGGACTGGCCTTCACTCACACTAGCGACTTTGAAATGTCCTCTTGGTTCTATGTGTGTCCCTGTCTCCTCTCCTTTCGCTTCCTGCCAGGTTTTGAAAGCCACACCTTACTCCCAAATCATACTTCCAAGTCAAGTTTCCCAGATCAGCTCTCCCTTCCCTTCCAGGATCAATACCTGGCATAGTCGAGCAGCTGTGTCATACACTGCAATATGGCAGCTACCACATGACTCTGTGGTTCAGTTGTACACTTATTATCATCCCATGATATAAATTCTTGAAGGTAGTCTGTCAGGTGCTAAAACTGTCTAGAGAAGAGACAGGCAGTCTTGTCCTTACTCTGCTCCGCCTCACATGGAGAAAACATAATCTTGTCTCTGTCTTTACCCTGCCAAGCCCCCATATGTATTTGGCACATTTCATATGTTTAGTATCAGTTAACAACATGAATGATCCTGGATTCCATACTTCACACACACCCCATTTAAATACATTAAGACAAAAAACAAATTTTTCAACTGTGAGCACTCAGTTCTGTGAGAAATATACTAATATTTAGGGGAGCAGAAACTTCAAAAGGGTGATTTAGAGATGATACAACCTTGCTTTGCTTCAGGAGAAAGTGGACGCCATTGGAGGAGGTTCTAGAGATGGGCAGTGAGCAAGACATTCACTTGGAGCGGCAACAAACATGTTGCACTGACCCTGAATCTGCTCTTTGTTTTCCTGTCACTGTGTTTTTGATGTGGCCTTCGTCTGTTATATTCTCTTGCCCGTTAGAGATTCAGCAGATCTGATCCTTTTTCTCTGAGAGGTTCTCCTCAGAGTTGGGGTCTTTCCCTTCGCTAAACCACACCACTGCATTTTGGGCTTCTGTGGTAATTGTGGGGCTCTTCTCTGGGTTTTTGTGTACTTGACATATTTGCCTTGAGTTAAGGACTGGGTCTCGCTTGCCTCGTGGGGAATCACGTTGCTTAGCACAACATGGAGTTCATGGCTGCTCAATAAATGTTTATGGAATGAATGGAATGAGTGACTTGACATTATCTTTTAAATGTGAGAGAGCAGGATGTAGGTAAGGAACACAAATATTGACACTCAGAAGATTTGGATTCAAGTTTATGCTCTGCCTTGTACCAGCTCTATGAATTATGGCAGGGGAAGATCATTTAAATCTTTCCTCAGAAAAACTGAGGTTAGTAATGCTTATCTGTGACCTCCCTCGGATTATTATAAATCACAAGAGTTGATGCAGGTATTGTAGTTTTTGAATTGTACCTTGTGAAGAGATTTGGGTTAATACTTAAGTTAATACTTAATGCTCAGTAGGTCTCCCTGAATTCCAGTTTTCTCTTCCTCTTTATCACTGTAATGCTAACAAGAATTTTGCCTTTGGTATAAGAAAGTACTATGGGTCTACCAACCAACAAGTGCATGGTGGATCTGTGAATAGATGGACCGATGCCTGTTTTCCAGCTCTGGCTCACAACTCCACTGTGGTCATTGAGACAGGAGTGTCAGAGGAGAAGTTAGGTTTATGGGTGCATGCGGCGACTCTGTTAAAGAAGATTGTAAAAACTGATATGTGTAAATAGGGATAGAACTTGCAATGTTGGACTTAAAATGTAATGAGTTTTTGCATAGTCATGTAGTCCCATAATTCTACTGGGACCTCAATATGGATTAATCAATCATCAAACCCATGAAAGAATCCCTTTTTGTGATTGCTAAAGTACTGATGGTATTTTCTGGTTTGGAAAAGACTAAGTACAGCTTTTCTACAGAGTGTTTTTGTGAAGTAAGGAATAATTGAGTAAGTGCTAAAAATAATTGTTGAATGAATGAACTTGCAATTAGCCACAGCACTGGGGCCCTGTCTTCATCACTGGAAAGAATATTCTCTGGCATCCTTTTTCAAGAGTAATACTACTGGTAACCTCTAAGTTGAAATGGGAAGGGGGAGAACTCAGAAGTATTTTCACAGGATACATATACCCAGGACTTTTCAGTATACAACAGGTCTTATCAGTACTGTTATATTTTATAATATTTGCAGCAGTGATTTTTTTTTTTTTAAATTTAGTTTTAAAAATAGAAACCCAAATACAGACGACAGGGGAAAAACTCTCCATTGCATCACTATGAGTATTTTTATAAGATTTTTTTTTCTTTTGGCATCCTGATATCTTTGAAAATGCTCTCTTCTCTACTTATGGGGAAAAAATACACCTACTAATCGCCTGGAGGGATTATGCAATGTGCTTTGCACAACTCTCCGTGGCCTCAGGTAACAATGTAAATGAACCTTATTAGAAATTTTTTTTCACTGTGCATGTGAGAAAATTATTTTTAAATGAGTTTTTTTTTCTTTTCTATTCAGTAAAACCGCTCTGCTGGAATGAAGACGAGCCTCATGAGAAGGAATTAGGGCACGTTACAATTCAGCTGTTTGAGTCAGATGTAAAAAGAAAAAAAAATTGGCATTTCCGAGGTTGGAAAAAGCTAGGTCTTCCTTCTCAGGAATCACAAAAATAACTGCTGAAAACCCTCACACTTTCCAAGAGAAACTTCTTTAAAAGTTATGTGTATCTAAAAATAGGGGCATTATAATGGAAATCGGTGTGCATGCGTGTAAAGTCGCAGAGCAGCATAAGAGGCCTTGACTCAAAGCTCAGGGTTTGTGATTTTAAATTTGTCGGCCGGATTTAAGTCTACTGGCCAGAAGAGCATTTAACCCTGGGGAGCTACCTGTGTTCTTTACCTGTAAGATGGAGATCTCAAAGAAGTCTCGGTGAAACGAACTTCAGGTTCATCATTGGATTTTGAAGAAAAAATCCACTACCTACACAAAAGAATGATGGTAATTGTTTTAAAGGACTGTCCAAAACTTGGCTCTTGACTGTAGTGGCTTGGAAGAATGTAGTGTGTTCCTGGGGTGGCAGACATCAACTTTGAGAGCACTTGTTTCAAGACCTGAGATCTTAATTGTGATTGGATCTTGAGAAAGACCCTAACCCAACAAAGAACATATGAGCAGACACTCTTCTAAAATACACTGGTTCCAAGCAGGTGGGAGAGGAAGTACAGAGAGTAACAATTTTTAGTGCTTAGAGGGTTTCCTTTTGGGGTGATTAAAAATCTTTAGGAATAGGGGCACCTCGGTTAAGCATCCGAATGTTAAGTTTCAGCTCAGGTCATGATCTCACAGTTCGTAGGTTCAAGCCCCTGCATTGGCCTTTGAACTGACAGTGCAGAGCCTCCTTGGGATTCTTTCCCTCTCTCTGCCCACCGCCCGCCCCCCCCCCCACCATCTCTCTCTCTCAAAATAAATAAATAAAAATTTGAAAAAAATATTTGAAAAGATCTTTTGGAACCAGGTAGAGGTGGTGGTTGCACATTATTGTGAATGCACTAAGTACCACGGAATTGTTCACTTTGGAAAGGTTAATTTTATGTTACGTGAATTTCACCTCAATAGAAGAAAAGTACATTAATAATTCAAGATAAAAGGTGCTCGCTCCCTCAGTGCAAGCATTCTTGCATCATTGCTGGCAGATATGTAGGGGGGTTTTTGTTAATGATTTTGGATGGAATAGCTGCTACTTATAATTCCTTTTTTTTTTTTCAAAAAGAAAGCATTAATAGCCTTCATTGAAAAAGTTATGTGGCTAAAATAGAAGTGACATGTACACATTTAGAAGAGGAGTCATTATTTTGACAAGCTGAGTTTTTTTAATGAACTAATATAATAATTGTTTTCTGGCTGATTTTAATTCGCAGAAGTGGGACTTAGTGGAAAGAGGGCACAAATGGGTGAGTTACGGCATTATTGCATGGAGGTTGAAACTTGACCTTTGTTGTATTGATGACACACAGCCCTTCTGCGGCATCTTGACTCTTCCACATTTCAAAGAGCACTTGGTTGAAAGGAATGTGGACTCAAAGAATTTAGCATGACTGAAAATTGATAAAAGAGAGCTCAGATTCCTTGCCCTACATGCTAGGACATAATCACCCTGCTCTAGAATGCCCTTTTCCTGGAGCGCCACCAGCCTTTTTCATTTTCCAGTCCCCTCCTTTCTCAGCCTTACCCCCAAGCCCTCAAGTGAAATTGCTAATCTCCTTCTGGAGCCTCGTGCCCCTGTTGTCCTTGTGTGCTCAGGTGAAAGAATTCCACATGCGAAATGTTGAAATGTCATACCAGGTCAGGACCAGTGAAGGACCCAATTTCTGCAAATACATCGCTTGTTTCTGATATGATGATGAGAGGCTCACACCCAGAACTCTCAGTTGTTTCTCTCCAGGTGGAGCTCCAGACTCTTGGGTGCCAGATGATTAAGCCCTGCTTCTCGCAGGGGTTGGAAGCAGCTGCTCCCGTATCAAACCTCTTTTTCTCTCAGCCAGTTGCGGCAGAGTCTACACCCAGCTGTGATTCGAGGTGCTTGCTGGCAGCTCTCATCTCCACCGACAACCTTTCATCTCGATTCTCTATAAACTTTTCTTAATATCTGCTTGTTAAACCTGACAGAATGGCATTAGAACAAAGCTAACCTGGCTGCTGAAATGCTGGCAGCATCATGTGTCAGGCCTTTTTGCTTCTTCCTTTGATAAAGTTTTGCCCAGCTATTATTGCAGAGGCCTCGCTGGATGGTTCTGAGGCCTTGGAGCAGAAAGGCACCAACTGCTGCAGAGAGCTCAAAGGCTGATGTGGTCCTGGGGCGTACCCAGAGTTGAGTCATGTATTTCTTCCCCCAAATCATTCCCAGTGAATACCAAATCAAAACTCCTCATCTCAGCTTATGTAAGTACTTTTCAGACCTTTTGAAATAAAACTTTTAAATTTGGTTGTTCTACTTAAAAATCCCAGAAGCAAGACAGATCTAGGCAGTTGCATAAAATGGTCTTGAGGACAGTTGCTTTCCAGGGGTCTCAGAGTAAGTTAGATCTTCTTATAAAGAAAAAGACAAAAAGCAAAACCAACTTCGTTTGTGGTAGGATATGAAGTCTGTGTCCCTCCTTGACATCTAGCTGGTGCTTGAATTGACATGATCAGAGATTAGAGTGCTATCTGGACTGTTGGAAGGGCGAGGCTTGCAGATACATATTGCTATGAAGGGCCCACCCTGCCTTCAGACTGGTTAAGAGCCCTTTCCAAGACCAGGGCCTGCCCACTGCAACCGACTCCAGCTCTGAGGCTTTCTCTTTGGGAATGGCTTTCCACCCGAGGTCTTCATACAGATCTGTGAAGAATCATACAAATCCATGGAAACTGCCTTCTAACACTTAACTAGGACACTCCTTGCCAGAAGAGTAGGTGCTCAAAAAAGGGTTTTTGCCATTTGACTTGGAAGTACAGTTGACAAGTTAGGTTAGAGGGAATGGTAAGTCAAATGTGTTCTTCCCTGAAGAGAGTATCAATAATTTAGCCTGTCAGATTTAGCCTTTAAAGTCCAGACCAGCTTTCACCCCACCCACCCCAATTCCCACCACTTGCCAAGAAAGGATTATATGGTAGTGTTTATAGGATCTTCATTAGCATAGTCTTCTCTCTTTTCTTAAGAGCTGCGTTTTTTCACATTCACTTATTTTGACCTATGTGAAGGCAAATACTAGATTTGAAATATTCTTTGTGATCGTCCCTGCCTCCCTCCATAGAACCTAACTGGCCTAGGTTGCGTGAAACCTCTGTGAATGCCATTGACGTTACATCCCTGGCTGTGGGCATCATTTGGAGCTAAAAACTCAGAATGCTGTTTTTATCTCCTTAAGTGCTTCTTCATATATGATATACAATTGCAAGGAAGAAAAAGATGTTTTCTCAGAACCATGGGTCAACACTTTAATGCTATGGCATAATACTAGTTAAACTTAGTTGATGTCAGTTTCAAGTTCAAGAACAAACAAATGAGATGCCTGGTTCTTTGCTCCCCCACACCCATACTCTCCTCCTTACAAGCTATGCCAGGGAGAATTCCCATCCCCAGACTCTTCTCCTTATAAGGTGTGGTTTCTGCCATTAAGAAGTCTGCTTGGACATGGAAGACTTCAAGCACTAAATTATGTCTCCTGCTCCCTGCTCCCTGGCAGCAGCTGTGCCAAGGTCTAAAAGGAAACTAGGTAGGTGTGTCCTAATAGGAGACAGTGTTCCTCCTCTAATTGCTGTAAAAGCTTTTGAAGCCATTGTCTGGCGGATCTAAGGAGATTGATCCTGGAGGTGTGAGCTCAGACTGCAAGTCAGGAGCTCAGAGTTGTAATTCTTGGGTTGGCAATGACTCACTGTAGGGCCTGCGGCAAACTCACTCATTTTCCCTATGCACCAATTTATTCATCTACACAACCTAAGGATATTAACACACAATTTCCTGATGGGATATTATATGGTTCAGGCATTAATAATCATGGCAAATAAGTTTGATGGCAAGCACCCCCAGAGGTTTTACCTGATCGAAGGAAGCCACTATGGATTTTTAGTAGGCTTTGTTGGTTTTGTTTCTAAGTCTGGACTTCCCTTTTTGGAGGTCTTAAATCTACAGTAAGGAAATTCAAGTTCCCTTGAAGTTTCGTCCTAATCCTGGTAAGCACAGATGATTTCCTTTAGGACTGTGTCATATGGTGGTTTTGCAAGAGATCTTCTCACCTACCACAGAGACCACCCCCTGCTGCCCCTCAGGACCACATGCCGTGCAGGATGGGAACCAACTTCTGTGGTGGGGACTACGTTGTCTTAGAGCCCATCTGTCTGAAAGCCTTCTCGCGGTCTTGGCAGGGCTATTGCGTCAACCAAGAACCGTCGTAAAGACATCCTCCTTTGTTGATGGTCTTCTTCCATGTCTGATGAAACAGCCCTTTTGGGGATTAAAAAACTCAAAGTGAAAAACAATGTGTCAATACATGGAAGTAAAATGGATGTGTTAGCATTAATTTGTTACATTCTACATGTGCCCCTCTGAAGAAGTGGTGTTTATATTCAGGGCCAGATGCAGGCTTCTAGTATGGTAAAATAAGAAAGGACCCAAGAGAAACGGATCCAGCAGCCATCACGTGGCATCCATCTCAGCCAGATCCTCCCGTCCTTTGCTCACTTACTTCTCTCTGTGGAAAGGAGTGCAATTCCTAAGTGTTCCAGTCTCTGGGTGGACTGGCCTCTGCTCTTTGTCTTCCATATTTCAGGTCTCTAGAGTCCTGAAGCATATTTCTGTCTCATCTACTTAACTCTGCTGTTAAATCTCTGCCACCATGCCTGTCTCTTCAGCTCACCAGATTTCACACTCATTTGCCAGTGGCTGCGAAAGGAAATGACAGCAGAATTTCTCATGGACTTGGCTCCCATCCAGCGTGGAAAACTTACTGAGTTGATGTCTCCCAGAGCCCGTCTCTAACTCAGGTGTCCCCGTTTCATTGGGCTCAGCAGATTTCCTACATCTGTGGTGTATGACATTGTAAAGAGTTCAATCTGGACTCTTTCCCCCCTTATGTGTCCCCATTCCTTGTTTAAGCCAAGGAGCCTCCCCATAGGTTTGAGACTGAAAAAGTGCAGATTGTCTCAGTCCTGCTTTTAGCAGTGCCCTGTGGAATAAGACACTCCTGCTCAATGTTCCCTCTACTGCTTTTAAGGTGTGAACAGACGAGCAGGATCCACGAGCTGACAACCATGCTGTGTGAGCACCAGAGATGGTGAGCAGAGCTCTGCTAGTGGCTTAGGGCGCTGGGAGGAAAGAAGGGAATGCAGGCATTTCGTGCTCATTCATTCATTTACTCACCCTTTCATGCACCCAGCAAGTAGTTACTGAGTTCTCTTGTGCGGTGCACCGGGTTGGCCGTTGAGATATTGTGGCCAACACTTACAGAATGACTGCTATAGGGCAGGCCGGGTGCTACGTGTGAATCTTCCACAATGCTGAGGGAAGTACTGTGGTTATCTCTGCTGTAAGGGGAGGAAATTGGCACTTAGAAGTGTTAAGTAATGTCACACAGTCAGCAAGTGGTGGAGCCAGTTCGAATGCAGATAGTGTCACTCAAAGTCCTGAATTCTTAAACAGCTACACCACACTGCTTGAATGCAGGACTCTTCACTACACATTGTGGGGGATACCAAGACAAGTAGGACACAATTCCTCTTCTCTGGGAGCTAATGGTAGCAGAGGGAACAGATATTTGTTGTGCTGCAACTTACATCGTTTGGACACTTCACTTCAGTGGGCCTCAGTTTTCTCCCCCTTAAAATAAATGCGATAATGTTTTCTATTTCTTAGAGTTATTTTGAGGATTAAATATGGTAAGATATGTAAAACACTTAGGGTAATGCTTGGATCATCCAAGAACTATTATTCATTGTTGTTTCTACTATCACCTATTAATATTCACCATGAATATATAACAGCATTCACTGGGCAGCTACTATATACCAGATACTATGGTAATCACTTAGTGATCTGTAGTGAACAGGATATATAGTCGATGTCCACCTTTTATTCTTTCACTGGAGTGAAGGTAGCCCAAAGAATAATTCTAACATCAAGGAAATGAGAGCCCTGTAAGACAATCCTCTCTCCTTCTTAAGACAAAGAACACAATGTTGAGATAACCCTTCACTCCACTCTAACTCCCCCAAGAACAAAGAGTATCTCAGATTATTGGCTTAAGGAGAAGGGAGCAGAGAAAATGCTATATTTGGTATAGGGAAAGTTGTTTGAGAGCAGCCGGTGGGGGGAAGGGAAACAGAGCAGCAGACAGCTCGTGTGTTCCCCAGGCCACTGCATCTCCCCAGTTCTCCAGTGGGTCACTCCAAAGATGTCCTGAAAGCTCACTGTTCTGTGTGGTTGGGAATAAGGGCAAGGTAGAAGTCACTGAGGCTCTCAGGGAAGGGCAACCCAGCCCTATCATTTTGCGTTGTGTATCAATTGACTAAAGGGTAGACATTAATTTTCTCTGGCCTTTCAATACAGAGGATGTGTATGAACAAGGGGGACACGACAGGACCTGTTTAGGAAGAAATGAGGGAGGGGGGCGTCTTTGCTATGTTCTAGGAACATGCTATGTACAGGGATACAAATACAAGAAGGAACAGTCTCTGTTCTAAGGGAATGTGACTCTTTTCCTTCCCTGCCATGTTCAGCCCAGAGATACACTTATTCTACTCCTTGGCCTTACAGGTAATATTGCCATGACATTATCTGGTTCTCCTCCATCCAAAAAATTCAGTTATCTGAAGACTGAGACGTAACTGCTTTGATTGAGAAAGAAGAAATATTTTTGAGCAGGAGAGGAGTGGGATTTGCAAGCTTCTTTGAAGATCTTGTAACTGATTTTTCTGTGTCACTGGTGGTGAGAATCCTGGAGTGTGACTAAATTGCCCCGAAATGATGAGATGACCACTATTCTTACTGCATCCCCATAGTGAGAAGTCCCTTTGGTTTCTGCAAAGAGCAGCTGAGGATCCAGCGCCGCCAGAATCTGAAACAACACTGCCATCACCGGCGTGTCCAGCCTCTTTCTCCTCACATCCCATTCACCCTGAAAATGGGCTTCCTTTTAAGATTGCAAAATAATAGGGCGTACCCCTCCCCCCTTTCCAAGCAAGAGCACTGTTTTTACCTCCCACAGATTTTTTTGTTTCGAATTGTTCATTCTTGGCAGTGATATTCTTAAACCAGGGAAGAATGAGGAAATTTCACTGTCTTGGTGAAATTACCTCATTTAGGAATAATTGGTATTCACAGAAGAGATGCACATTTTCATCCACCTAGTAATGAACAAATTAACAAGACACCTACTGAGTTGTGTTAACAAAATTACCAAATGTAAAAGGAACTAATTACTATCCACTTCATCCAGACAAACTCAAAACTGCATTCGTAATGGGCTTTGTGGCTGACTTGATGTAACTGTGGAGAAAGGAAATGAACAGGTGCCTGGTGATCAAAGACTCTGTGCTTGGTGATTGTTTTGGAAGTGGTCCCTGCTTCTTGAGAAGGCTGAGACTACTTCTAGAGACCTTTCTTCCTTGCTAGTGGAGATGTGTACAACATGCACACTTTCTTTATGGAGATAACTGATGGTTATCCATAAAATAGCAACCAAAGCCTACAGAGATGAATTTTTTAGAAATAGTAATCTTCTGTGAAGAGATGTAGCCAGCAAGCTGTCTCTGTGTTTATTGGCTCACCGAGAGAAATTCACAAGGAACCCCTGGCCTGGTGCCTGGAAGAATTTAGGCTTGGGAAGATTTCTGATGAAAATGAAAGTAGGGCTCTCATATAATACTGGAATTTTGGTATCTGCTCATATTGAAAACTTTTCTTCAGGTGTTTGAAATAGGCTGGTGGCAGTTTTACAGACTAGACAATTCAACTGATCAATGAATTAAGTTTAATTACATATGATAAGTGTATATATATATTTTTAGAATTTATAATATTGCTCTAAAGGAATTTGAAGTAACTTTTGGACTATTTAGTTTCAACTAAATATCTCAGCATTTGAAGTGGCAAGAAAAAGAAAATAAAGGTTATTATAGATGTTAAGATGAGGTAGAGGAATAAAAGAAGGCTTTAGTTTCTTCACGTCTTCATTCATCCATTCATCCATTCAATAAGTATTATTGATTGGCTATTGTGTCCTAATAAAGTTCTAAATTCTGGGGATAAAACAAGAAATAAGACAAGTAAAATCTTTGCAGTCAAGTAGCATACATTCTGGAGAATAAGAGAGAAAAAAGAAACAAAAGAAACAAAAAGATTTCAGAGAATGAGAAGTAGCATGCAGTAAAAGAAACAGATGATGTGAGAGAGTAATAGGATGGGGGATGGGACAACAACATGTGGTAGAGTGGTCAGGGAAGAGTTGGAGATGTGTTCTTCCAGTCAACCCAGTTTTCACTAGTCTAGATTTCATACCGGAACCAGTCCTTACCAAGCATAGATTTTTGGTTAGATTTTCTGCACTCTATCATTTTTCATGGCTCAGTTACATGTATCTAAGTGCTGATTGTCTGCACTTATTTCTGCACTGTGTAGCAAATTTCTCTCCCCCTGTGTGAGGAGAGGGCACTCTTCATTTGCTTCTGGGAAACCAGTGGGGTAACTCTTTTGCTAAATGACAACAGATTGAGCGGATCCCAGCATTTAGGCAAACATATCTGAGCAATTAGCTCAGAGTAACTGTGGGTAGAAACAGGATCTGGAGTTCTAGGAAGAAATCTCTCAATTGGAGTTCTCATCACATAAACACACACACTCGGGGAAGGGATACGGTGGACCCGTATGTAGGTGGGGTTCAAGCCCTCTGCACTCAGAGTTAGGGATCAGTGAATGTTTGTTGTATGCATTAGTAAGTGAATAAGTATTGAAGGAATAAGTGGAATAAATCTGTAGCTCTTGGAAATGATCTCAGACATGGGTTTATAGAGTCAAAATATGCCAGTGGAAAAGCCAGCACTGCACACACACGTGCACATGTGTTCACACACATCTTACATTAATAAGTTTCGCAAAGCAAAGCTGTGAAAAGACACAGGGGGCCTTCTCTAGATTGGTCTGACATAGAGGGTTTTATATTAACATTTTTCTCCAGGGGCAGATGCATTTGAGACTTATGTCAAAGATTTTAACAACCTACTTCTGAAAATAGGTAAAATATCTTTTCTTTTCTTTTATAGCTGGGGCCATCTCAAACTAAGGCCAATATGGAAATATTATGTTTTCTTTTTTTGATTAAGCATAGAGATGAAAACAGGACAAGGGGGGGGTATCATCAAAATTAGAGAACCAGTTAGCAATTTGGTGACCATTGTGAGGCAATGGGAAGAACAAGAGACCAGGATCAAAAGAGCTGGCTGGTGGTTTTGGAGGAGTTAATTAACCTCCCTGAACTGCCATTTTTAAAATATAGGTAGTGCTTCATATCAATTTTCAAAGTATGGTCAGTTGAGAGTAGAACATACTACATCTTCATACTTGTCTTGCAGAAGTTCATGATAACATTGGCATTTAAAGAGTTTGAAAGTGGGGTGCCTGGGTGACTCGGGTGAGCGCCCAACTTTGGCTCAGGTCATGATTTCGCGGTTCATGAGTTCAAGCTCCACATCAGGCCCTGTGCAGACAGCTCAGAGCCTGGAGCCTGCTTCAGACTCTGTGTCTCCCTCTCTCTCTGCCCCTCCCCCACTCACACTCTGTGTCTCTCTCTGTCTCTCAAAAATAAATAAATGCTAAAAAAATAAAAAAAAATAAAGGGTCTGAAAGTCTTTTAATAGAGACACCTGCTTCACTTTGTTTAAAAGAACATGTTCAACACTCTTTCCTTTTGATCACTGTTGACATATTATGGAATTATCTTTCCAATAAATGTAATCTTAGGATGCTGTTCAAGACTCTCTGATACCTGTATCAGGTATCACTACACGCACTACATACATACCGCATATCCACATCTCCTTTCTGAGTAGAATAGGTCAATTTCTTCCCCATTCCTCCTACTTTACTGAACCACCATGGTTGAAGCTCACTCTAAGGTCAATTCATCTCTTTTTTAAAGCTCTTGTAAGAGAAATTTACCCTCATTAAATCTCTTGGAAGCAGTCACAGTTTCCTAAATGTTCTAAAGAATAGTTCTTCCCAAATGCAAAATCAGGTTTTTAGGTAAAAGCCACAGGCATTGAGGCTCTTATTGCTTCTTTTTGCTTCTTTTTCTGAAATGGAGTTACCTTATCTTGGATTATTCTTTTTATGTATATATAGAAGGATGTAAGTCTAAGGGATGTGTGTAAATAGATGCCATCTGCTAGCTGCAGAACCCAGCTGAGGATGGTGTAGCTTTTTGTGGCTTTCCCTGAGTTCTGTTGGATTTGTGATCTCTACAGGAATAGAATTGCTTTTACCTTCTTCCTCATCTTTTTTCGGAGTTGGTCACCACTGAATTTTCAGTCCTAAACACAATGGCTGATACAGAGTTGACAGACATTCAATAAAACCAACTGTGGAGTAAATGAGTGAGGCTGAGGGGGAGGGAAAGAAGGAAGGAAAGGAGGGAGGAAGGAAGGAAGGAAGGAAGGAAGGAAGGAAGGAAGGAAGGAAAGGAAGGAAAGGAAGGAAAGGAAAGGAAAAGACATGGTCTTTTATATTCCTTTATTATAATTTGAGTACTTCATGCCTGTTTTCCCTGTTTTACGTTGTGTTATGCTATACCCTGGAAGATTTCTGCCATCACCCTAGTGAATGCTTGTTTTACTTCCAATTATCCCACAGCATCTGCTTTTTAAGCCGGTGGTGGCCACTTGTTACCGGAGACACTTTGGAAGTAGCTAAAGGCCAATCAATAACATGCTGATACTTTTGGAGAGATTCTGCTCCAAAAACACAATTGTTGGAAATTTTATTCTGTCATTTGGCTTGAAGCACAGCATGTAGTTGTCACAAGGGGACATTTGCTCTGGGGGTGAGTGTGACATTGATAGGATCTAATTTCACACCCAATACAACAGGTTGAAGAGCATCACTTCTTTGCAAACCTTGAGTTTTGTCTGCTGCTTGGTGCCTTTTTGTTGCCAGACTCTATTTCCTAGTTTGCTCTGCCAAAACTGGCAGGCTAGCAGCTTTTCAAAAAAATTAGGCAGAAGATAGAATTTTCTGTAGCATATGATGAAAGATGGGAAAAAAATGAAAGTACTAAAATGTCTTTATACAAATGCAAGGACTATAGGAGGTTGGCAAGAAGATAACTGTGTATCTGAGTGAAGGAGGCTATGACTACAATTTAGATAAACAAAATCTGCTGAGATCATGTTCATTGCTGAGATGCCATCCTTGAAAGATAAATACCTCGAGGGATTGGATAAAGAAAAAAAAGTTGAAGAGGTGCCATCTACATCAAAGTGCTTTTACAAATATTAATGGGGCTCATACTTGGTGCTTAGCATCGAGACTAGTACTACAGTTGAATTGTGGCTTATGAGACATAAAAGCTGTACAGTACTATTGCCTGTTACCAAGATGCTTCCAGCTTTGTGGGAGATGCTATATTCTTCAAAAAATGTCTAACACCAGGCTTTATTTCTCAGATTTAAAACTATTTGGATGAATTTATATATCAAATACATCAATTGAGGATACAAAAATTCAAAGAAAAGCTGTAGTTTCAGCTCTAAGGGATTTTGCAAACTGTAGGAAGATACGCAGACAACCCTCACGCAAGGCAGAATGTGCTACTTACCAAATGAATTGTACCCATCAATTTACTAGGAGTTCAGTGGAGGGAAGTATCACTTCTTCCTCATACAATCAAGGGAAGTCCTTTTGTGGAAAGTAGCATTTGGACTGGGCTTTGGACAGTTGGTAGAATTTCCGGAAGAGGAGATATGTCTGCAGAATTAATGGCAAAAAGAAGTGAAAGAGCAGAGGTGAGAGAACAGAAAACACTGTTTCTGAAAAGTTTGCGTCTTTGCTCATTTCTCTGTCTCAGCTGTTGGCACCTTCATCTTTACTGGGCCGGGGATTGGTGAGTCACTGATGATTTCTAACTTTCCTTCTCTCTTTAAATCTAAGAAGTCATTGAGCCCTCCTGATTTCATTCCTCATACTGGCAAACTTGACCGTCTTCTTCCATTATCATTGAATTGGCCTTAGTGAGAATGTTATCACCTTGTTACTTAGTGTAGATGCCTTTCCATACTCTCCTTGTTTCCAGGTCGTACCATCATAATCAACCCTTTATAGGGCTTCCTACCGGAGAGGTTGTTCTATGACTCTAATCTCACGATGTCACTCCTGCTTCAAATCTTTCACTGATGCTCCGTTACCTACAGGATGAAGTCCAAACTCCTTAGTATGGCATATATGTCCTCCTTGAATTGGTCCCTGACTGCCTCTTCAGCTTCCGCTTCCACCTTTCCCTTCCCAATGGTCTTTTCCTGATAGGTAGTGGGAGATTATCATCATTCTTTTAGAACTAAATTACATGATAAAAGAGAAAGATTAAGTTAGTATTTCCTTGCAGGAAATATTAAAGAGTGAAATGATTACATACCTAACGTGAAGTCAATAGACCTGGACTTGAATTCTAGATTTGCCACCTAATGGCTGTATGACTTTGGGCAATGAACATAATTGCTATAAATCTTACAAGTTCCTAGTGAGGATTAAACTCAATGATGCAGCCAAAGTACTTAAAAATTCAAAATTGCTGGAACACAGTACACTTGTACACGTTTAAAAAATGGTAGTTTATTGTCTTTTTCTCTTCCTCTCCTACCTTCCTCTCTTTTCTCCCACTTCTCTTCCTTTCTTTTCTCCCCTTTCTTTCCTTCTGTCCCTCATTTCTTCCTTTCTCCCCCTTCCCCTACTTCCCTTCTTTCTTTTTCTTACTTTTTCCCCTTTTCTTGGAAATTTAGAGGAAGTAGAAGCCAGAATCAATGTGTGAAAATGAATTTTTGAAATAGATCCATGTCTGAGTGAGATATATTACAAAACCTCAGGACATCATGGAAAAACAAAATCAAAAGTAAAACTGCATGAATGATCCACAACAATGATGCAAAAAGAATGGAAATATCTTTATATCAGATAGTTGTTTACTGTCACTCTAAAGTATAATTAAATATTACTCTTTTTAAAAAAATTTTTAGTGTTTATTTTTGAGAGAGAGAGAGAGAGAGGGAGAGAGGGAAGAGAGAAGGAGACACAGACTCTGAAGCAGGCTCCAGGCCCTGAACTATCAGCACAGAGCTTGATGCAGGGCTTGGAACCCATGAATCATGACATAATGATCTGAGCTGAAGTCTGACGCTTAACCGACTGAGCCATCCAGGCGACCCTAAATACTGCTTTTTATTTACTAAATAAATATGAGTGTTGGGCGTTGTTTCTGTCAAAATTAGCATACCAACGGGACATTTATTAAGATTCTAATATTCTGAACATAGAGCTCATGGACCATCATGTTTGTGGGTCACAATGTTTATAATGCCTAGGGCCCATGCACTTTCCAAGTACTTGAAAAAAAAGGAAATTGCATCTTAGAAACTAATATATCCATGCAAGAAAGAATTAAATTTCCAGTAGAATCTAATGCATGGAAAGTTAGCATAATTGAAGTTTGGGGAAGAATTGATACAAAAATTGTGAGATTGTGGTGTTTTAGGTATTTTCAACAGTGCCTAGACAAAGTGTAAGAATGCAAAGAAATAAGGTAAATATATAGGTAATGAATTGAATGATTGACCATCCAGGCAGAATCTGTTTTGGAGAATATGCATAGACCTAGACTTCTAAAAGGAGAGAGAGAGAGAGAGAGAGAGAGAGAGAGAGAGACAGAGAGAGAGACAAAGTATAAATTCATTCTTACAATAGCCCCATGAGGCATATACCATTTTGTTTGTTGCAGTTTGTAAAGATCATTGCTTATCATTCTCTTTTATTGCATATGTCTTTTAAAAACTATTCTCAATATATGTTCATTGTAGTTAATTTGTTGCAACAGGTATCCATTACTTTTTAAGTTTTAGGGTGGAAATTTTAGATGAAGAAATATGAGCCATGCAAAAAGTAGAAAAACTTAATTTATGTATTAGGAGATAGGTACTCTGGTTAAATAAAATAGTTGCAATTCCTCTCAAAATGAATGAAGGAAGGGGCGCCTAGGTGGCTCAGTCGGTTGAGCCTCCAACTTCGGCTCAGGTCACGCTCTCATGGGTTGGTGAGTTTGAGCGCCACACTGGGTTCTGTGTAGACAACTCAGAACCTGGAACCTGCTTCAGATTCTGTGTCTCCCTCCCTGTCTGTCCCTCCCCTGCTCAGGCTCTGTCTTTCTCTCAAAAATAAATCAACAACAACAAAAAAAATGAAGGAAAATGTAAGCTGTCTTAGATGAAGAAATGTTTTAAATTATCCTTAGTGAAAAAATTTATCTGAATAGGATAAAAAGTACATATTTAAAATAAGTGCAGAAAAGATGCAAGGACTGAATGAGCACATTTTAGTGAAGTTAGGTTAAGTGTTATTAGGAGGAAGAAATTTTCTAAGAAAATACATTCTTAAAGTCAAACAAGAAAGGCCATGGCAATATGATGAATATAAAATGGCAAAATTCCTGAGCATTTATATTTCTAATTTTATTTAAACAAGAAAAGTGCAGATAAGAAAGTCTACAATTAGAAATTAATGAAGACCTTTTGGGAAAAGGAAAAAGTAATTGGCAAAAATTCTCAGCCAAGGCTTGAAATATGGAAACTTAAGAAACCACATGAATCCAAGGGTGAAAGGGAATTGGTATCACTTATAAAGCTACTTATAATTACTTGTGAAACATGCCAGAGGATTAGAAGCTTTCTAAGATGAGTAGGGAATGCAAAAGTAGTTCTCTTAACACTGATCTTTCCCAGTAGGTGTGGCATTAATGCTTAGTAAAAAGGAGAGATGATGATGTACACGTTCAAACAGGTGCAAATCCTTCAGGCGTCAGTGTGATGGAAACTACCCTCTGGAAGTAAATAAGGCATTTGTTGAAGAAAACTGTATGGGTTAGTTTTTGTAAGTCTTTAGAGTCTTACAGTAAATAATAATGATAATAATAATAATAATAATAATAGCCAGCATCTATTGACTATGTACTGTGTGCCAGGGTACTGTTTTCTAAGCACTACTCATATATATGTTTAATTTTCAAATAGTCCTTCGAGGCATATGAAGTCTGACTAAATGGTACAAAAGAGTTCATTCATTCAGCAACTGTTTATCTCCCACCTTGTTTGTGTGACACCATGCATTACATATCTGGTATTGATGAAAGAAGACAAAACTTCTACTTTTTTGAGATTGGAATCTACTTCTAAATATTAGGGCTAGTGCCAGTAGAGCTTAATGTAATGGCCAGCTGCACATTTCTTAGAATGTACCCCTGACATAACACAGACATCTGTCAGGCTTCTGTTTCAGTCATTAAGTCTTATTATCTTATGGGAGGCTATTGCTGATCTTTGAGTTGAAACATTCTCCAGTGAGCTCAAGAATCTTAAAGCCAGAAAATTAAGATGAGATCCAAGACATGGATGTAGTTCTCTTATTTCCGTATGGATCTTGGAGGGCACACTAGGAAGAGCCCTTCAGGGGTATAATATACTGAAGTGGCCAGTTTTGGAGTCTAACTGTTTAGGTTTGAATTCCAGTTACTATCGAGGTGACTTTGAGCAAGTTACTTAATCTCTCTGTAAATGAGGGAAAATAGTAAGCACCATCTCAGAGAGTTGTTATAAAAACTACATGAGATGTCACAGATACAGAGCAAATGTGGCATGAATGTTAGTGATGACTTAATGATGTCATTAATGGTGATGATAATGATGGTGACAATGATAAAAAACAACAACAAGGAATATAGAATGGAGTAGTTTGTCTGTTGTTAGCACACACATTTTCTCTCTTCTTCCTTCCCTAAAGCCAACTGCTTGATATGCAGGATCTCTATACTACACAATTTTCAACTTGTTCCAGTTCATTGTACCTATCATCTTTGACCAGAGATAATAATGTTAAAAAGGAATAAGGATCACTGCTATCCATTGAGTCCGTTATGGCCCAGCCACTGCCCTCCATCCAAATCATTCATTAAATGTGTTTAATCCTCTCAACAGCTCTACCAAGTAACTGAGATTCAGACAACTTAACAAGTATCTAGAAACAGATGAAAGCAAGAATTTGAAATCTTGTCTGACTCAAAGTCCATGTGTTTTCATTTTACGCTGCAGTAGAATGCTGAAAAGATATAATAACTACATAATAATTTATTAAGTGCACAGTGGGTGCTAGATGTGATAAATCAGAATATTAGACTCCACTGTCCCTCTCTACAGGGACAGAGTGATAGAAGATGCGAATGCACCAATGAGTAAAAATGTAAAATTTATATATACATGTAAAGTAATCTTTTCCCCTTTTCTTTTGATATGTTATTCATTTTTTAAAAAATGATACTAAATTTAAAGGTCTGGTACACTGCATGTTATTTATTAAATCTTAAGGTGTCTAGAGATCCATTTTTTATTAATTGACATATTCCCTTCCTCCCTCCATGGGAAAACTTCAGTGTGGAGTATCTTATTATTGAATTGGTGAAGTCTGTTGAGCTTCCTATTCCCAAATTAGTGAAATCTAGAGAACCTTAAAGAAATATAGGAAAGGTTAAGATGCTTCCTCGGATATTTCTACATTAAATGTGGATTACAAATACACATTCAGTTTGAGAGAATATCTATTGGAATTCTCAAGAATCATTCTTATTTTTCACCACAGGCCAGGGGAAGAGGACTATAAATAAAACTGAAAAATTATCTGAAATAAGAAAATAATTTATTTTAAATAATTTCAAATTTATATCTCATTATGGTTTTGATTTGCATTTCCTTGATGATTAGTGACACTGAGCATCTTTTTATGTGTTTGTTGGCCATTTGTATGTCTTCTTTGGAAAAATGTCTCTTCAGGTCCTCTGCCCATTTTTTTTTTTTTGTCTGCCCCTTTTTAATTAGATTATTATTATTATTATTATTTTTTTTTTTTGGTATTGAGTTGTACAAGTTCTTTACATATTTTGGATACTAACCTTTTATCAGATAATCGTTTGCAAATATCTTCTCCCATTCAGTAGGTTGTCTTTTTGTTTTGTTGATGGTTTCCTTCTCTATGCAAAAGATTTTTTTTGATGTAGTCTCAATAGTTTAATTTTTCTTTTCTTTCCATTGCCTAAGGAGACATATCTAGAAAAATGTTTCTACAGTTAATCTCAAGGAAATTACTGCCTATGTTTTCTTCTAGGAGTTTTATGGTTTCAAGTCTCACATTTAGGTCTTTAATTCATTTTGAGTTTATTTTTTGTGGTTGGTATAAGAAAGTGGTTCCTTTGTTTTACCTTACACCTGTCAGAACGGCTAAAATAAAAAATGCAAGAAATAACAAGTGATGGTGAGGATGTGGAGAAAAAGGAACCCTCACGCACTGTTGGTGGAAATGAAGACTGGTGTAGCCACTGTGGAAAACAGTATGGAGGTTTCTCAAAAAATTAAAAATAGAAATATCATATGATCCAGCAATTCCACTACTGGATATTTATCCAAAGAAAATGAAACCACTAATTCAAAAAGGTATATGCACCCCTATGTTTACTGAAGCGTTGTAATAATACAATAGCCAAGATAGAAGAAGGATTCAGTGTCCATCCATAGATGAATGGATACAGAAGATGTGGTACATATATACAATGGAATATTACTCAGCCATAAAAAGAGTGAGATGTTGCATTTGCAACAACATGGATGGACCTAGATGGTAGAATGCTAAGTGAAATGAGTCAGTCAGAGAAAGACAAATACCATATAATTTCATTCATATGTGAAACTTATGAAACAAAACAAAAGAACAAACAAACCAAAAAAAGAGACAGATAAAAACCAGACTTCTAAATACAGAGCACAGACTGATGGTTAGCACAGGGGAGGTAGGTGGGGGGATGGGTGAACTAGGTGATGATGATTAAGAGTACACTTGTCCTGATGGGCACTGAGTAATGTATAGAATTGCTGAATCATATTATATACTGAAACTAATATAACACTGTATGTTAATTATACTTCAATAAAAAAGAAAAATTAGGAATTTCAAATTTATAGAAGAGTATAAGAAATTTGAAGAGGTTTCCATATTTTCTTTGCCCAGATTCCCCAGCTGTTATTTAATTATTTGCTCTGTCACCTTTCTCTCTCTCTGTCTCTGTTGCTGTCACTCCCTCCCCAGTACAATCACACACACACACACACACACACACACACACACACACACACACATGCGTGCACGCGCACATGCACACACAGAGTATATATCTTTAGTAACATTGGTATTCTGAACCATTTGAGAGTATATTGAAAACACAAAGCCCTAACAATTCTAAAACCTCCAGTGCAATTCTAAAACCTCCAGTCAAGGATGCTCTACTACATAAGTATCATACAAACCTCCAAATCAGGAAGTCAATGCTCATATGATACTACCATCTAATCAACACATTCAATCAAATTGGCAATTGTCCCAATATAATTCTGCCTTTCTTGTGCAGGATCCCATTCAGGAACACTCACTGCATTTTGTTCTCATATCTCTTTGTTCTCCAAACTGGAACAGTTCTATGGTCTTTCCCAATTTTATGTCCTTGGTTGATTCTTAAAGAGTACAATTCTTAAACTTCTTAAGTTGTTTCCTCATGATCAGACTCAGGTCATGCTCTCCTGGCAGAAACACTACAGGAAAGATGATTTTTTTTCCAGTACATCATATCAGGGGCACAGAATATTGATCCACCACATCTCTGCTGATGTTAAGCTTGATCATCTGGCCATAGTGATATCTGGCAGATTTCCCCATTGTAATGTCATTTATAATTGACTAGTATTTTGTAAGAAGATATTCAGAGAGTACACACTATTCTGGCCTCAACCATCCTCCAACCTGCCTGAATAAATTGCCACTATAGTGCCTACTTAATGGCAATTTTCTACCTCCATAATTTCTTCTACACTTATTAGTTGGTGTTTTATTTTAAGAAATAATTTTTGCTTTTCTTGCATTTATTTGTATTAGTATGGACTCATAGATTCCAACTTAATTTAATTGGTTGTATTTTATTATTATTTTGATTTTCATTATTATTTTGATGCTCAACCCCTTCCTGATATGGCCAGTGGCAGTCTCTTCCTGTGTCTTTTTGACATCTTGCCATCATTCTTTGAGCATTTCCTCACTTTTTGATTGCTGGGTGTTTCAGGTTCATTTTGTACTTTCCCTGCCTTAGCTCTGAAATCATTAATTTCCCAGAGAACCCAGATTCATTTTTGTGGAGAAGAATATTTAGAAACCAAGATATGGGTATTTAGTGTGACCAGTGCTACTAAAGCATTGTTAATTCCTGGCTCTCTTAGTGGATAGGGCTAGAGATGTAAACACAAATATACAGCTGTGTAATTCAGATGCACACTTAACCCTGTAAGTATATATATATATATATGTATATATATATATATGTATATATATATATATATACATATATATATATACACATGTGTATTGTGTATATATATATATATATATGTGTGTGTGTGTGTGTGTGTGTGTGTGTGTGTGTATTGGAGAGTGGGGAAGCAAAGAAATGGGAAAAGAAGAAGGGGAAAGGAAGAAAAATGTTAAACAGGATTTTAGAAAATAAGTAATGACCAATTTGTGTGTTTGGGTCACATACTTGTGACCAAATTTGAATTGCACAGAGGGAAAGACATTAAGGAAGTAATAGGGGCAAAAACATGATCTTTTACTATAAGGGCTATAAAGGGAAAGAAATACCAGGAAGAGAACTTTTTGGTGTATAGAGAAAAAAATCCTTTTGGATAACACCTAGGACTGAATATACACATTAGACAAAATTCTTTAAAGGGATGAGAATGTTGACTGTTAACTTGGATTTTCCAAACTTTGAAAGTAGTCATGTGCCCAGTTTGAGTAACTCTTTAGAAAGAATTCACCAATTTTTTAATTGGATGCAGTTGATGGGTATATCTTATGGGAGAGATATATTAAATCTCCATGAAATATGGTGGCAGTGTTAATCCATAGCAGAAGTCAGTGCTTTCTAGGGTTCTTGTCTGGGTGACATAGGTCATGGCAAGTTAGAAATGGCTAAAAGATTAATTCTCAGGGTATAAAGGTAAAGCCATGCAGAGGAAGCCATATGGACTGCCAGGAAAAGGCCCCATAACAAAAATATTAATAATAACACAACAACAACTGTTTTGTGTTGCATGTGTTTTTAGAAAGATGTATGCAAATGTAAACAAAACACATTAATTTATTTTCTCTAAAGCATAAACAAACACTGCCTTGTTTGGCAGAATCTGCAAAATGCATATTGCTCCCTTTGGCTTTTTTCTTTGCTACAATAGAAGTGTGTTTTGTATTAAATCCATTGTTACTAGGAAATTAATCCCAAAATATGCCAGTGTGGCTTTCCATAGTATTGAGAATCCCTATTTCTCATGAAAAAATGCAGCCTCAGCTAAACACAACAGCCCCCAGAAATTTAAAAAAAAAAGATAAAAGTTTTCCCTTTAAGTTGAATGCAATGGTTGTGTAAGAAGATGCTGGAGGGGCAGAGTTCTTTGAGCATCATAACCTTCTGGGGAGCTGTTGGTTAACAAGGGTATCAAACTGCAAATGTATCTGTGAGACATACAATGAGCCATCACAAAACAGTAGTTTGCTTACAAACTTGTAGGATGAAGAAACATGGGGACCCTGAGCTTATCTACTGAAGTCTCTAAAAATAAATCCTCCTCGACACACCTATATTGGTTTCTTTTATTAAAAAGAGTAAATGAATCAGCTGATAAAGGGAGTATGGATGACATAATCAATCTTGACTTTAGCCGAAGAGTTGATGAAGTGTTTACAAGAACTGGAGTAATCATTAAGTCTGAATGTGCCAAGGCAGTCACCTGCTGAATGGCCTTGATGACAGAGCTGTGAAGACAGAGTGAAGAAGCACAGGCTCCGGGGGAGGGTCTTCATGTGACCAGGCCATGACTCACTTTACGTTGACTTCAAATCCAAACGCTGTTAGAGCTTCTATCTTTAGGCGTCCTTGGGCAGAGTTTCAACATAAATGTTTTTGGATGCTTCTCTATTAGAAGTGAGGCTGCAACTAAAGTTAAGGAGAATTGCAGCTATTGTCTGGAGAACAAAGCCTGAAACATCCAAACTTTTATTATTGAGAAGTTGCCATGCATTTGGCCTAAATTGTTGAAACTGGCCAGTTGTGCTTATGGAGTTCTGAGGACACTTGTCATCCTTTCCCTGTGTAAGACTGTAAGTTCCATGAGAGCAGAGGGGCTTTGTTTATTTTTCTTACTGAAGCACTCTTGTTTTGAGAAAGGCATCTGGCACAAAATAGGGGCTCAACAAGATTGGTTGACTGAATGGCTTATCATCACAAACACCAATTGAATGCTTATTATTTATTTGGTATTGACCTATGTGCCACTTCCCTTTTCTGTATGACAAAGGCAGAGATAAAAGGCAGCATGGAAACTCAACTTAGTGTGGTGGTGCCTCCTTGGACAAGTACATAGGATTTCTGCCTGTTCTCCACAGTGAGTAGTGGGTAGGATAAAAATCCTTCTGCTATCATTCCCTCTGCTCATGTGGGGCCATATCTCCTTGCATGGTAGGGTCTGACACCTGCCTTAGCAAATTTAACTTGCTAGAATTATTGATGGTTGCAGCCTTAGCCTGCACATTACCCCTTATGCTGTGCACACTCCTAAAATCCTGTAATGGGAAATAGGAGCTTCAGTGACTCAGGATCACAAATTGATGGACCTTACAAATAATTCTGGGCTGCATAACACAGAGCCAAAATGATTGGAAATTGTGCAACAAGGTAAATAATCCAAACAGACCTGAAGACTCGCAAGAAGGATTTCAGAGGTTATGGTTGCAGACATCTTCCAAATGAAAGAGAAAAGAAACTCATCTTTCATTGATGATGTGGAAAATAGGAAAAACAGTCAAAACTGAAAATGAGCTAGTGTTCCTGTTAGAGAAGAACAAGAAGATAGATTTTTTTTTTTACCAGACTGCTGTAATGTTCTTGGGTTGTTTGTTTGCCCTTGAACCAAAATATTCCCTCAAATGAGAAAAACTATAAAGGAAATGCTATAGTCCTGGGGTGCTATGTTATTTATGCCCTAATAGGAATACAATACCAACAGCAAGCCAGAAAGAACTCAGATCACAAACATCAGAATTTCATTGTCCAAGTATTTCCAGACAATATCTTGGCATTTACCAAATTCTGAATTTTGGTGTGAATTAAGGGGAAAAATGAGTAGAAGGAAGTCTCCCTTTGGAGGCCCCTCTGTTATGTGATATCAGATTTGATTCTTCTTTAGCACCTTTTATGTTGAACATCTTGAAGGATCTTGCAAATGCTGCTTAATTAATTCTTCACAACGGTCCTATAGGTTAGTAATATGGCCTTAAAAATCTCAAGTTGAATGAGCTGAGGAATCAAGTAGAAATGCATCTCATTACCTGAGAGAGAAGCTTTTCTATTACCAATTCCCTTAGAAAGTGTTTGGAAAAAAACAACAACTAGGAAATCCCTAAAATTTTATAGTCAGGTTGGAAAAAAAAGTTATATCATTCTTGTTGTTGTGTTTAAACTTGTAGGAGAATAAGCTTGGGATGTAATTTTTAAGAACCATAGAACTCTTCTTCTGTTCTTGATAAACTCATCTGTGAATCTCTTTTTTATATTAGCTTTTCTTCTCCTGATCATTTATTTACATGTCTTTGACCAAAAAGAAAAAAAGTCTGGTAATTTAATATATTCTGTTGTGTGGTGACATCTGATGCCATGGGGTTAAAATCTGGACTTAACTTCTTGGAGAAGGAAAAGTTGTGTTCACCGGGCTGGGCTCCAATCAGGATTTTTTTTTTCTTTTTGTGGCCATGTGTGCTTTGTCCATCTACAGGATTTTAGACCCAAGTAAGTAAACATGGTTTGGAATAATTTATGTGGAGCATGTTTGGTAAATGACTGAAATTCACTCCAGATTGGAGAGATTCCTTAGGAAGACAACAGCCACTCCCTGCCTTGCAGTCACTACAATGAGCCCTGCATAGGGGCAAAACCCTTTTGCCGTCACACATTCCATTGATCTGGGGCCACAGGCCCCAGTGTGGCAGTGGGCACTGGTTAAGTTAAGATTGTTGAGGTTTGCTAAGGGAGTTTAACCTCAGACCCAGGTATGGATTTTTTCTTAAAATTCTCAGGCCCTCATTTGTGGGCATGTGCAAGTTCTGGAATATACAGGGGTCACTGATTGACCTATGCTTGACACTTGTCACATGAAGTGGTAGCATTTGAAAATGTAGGCAAATGCGCTTACTATGTCTGAGAAATAATGGTCATCATGTTGTCCTGAATAGTCGTTCACAGAGGGAAAAAATGATGTTTGAGTGGTTCTTCCTTCTGCGTTCTCTGTCCCCTCTCTCATTATCTCTGTTTCTGTCTCTCTGTCTCTGTCACACACACACACACACACACACACACACACACACACGTGCACATATGTACACACAGACACACATTTTCATTTAGGCCCCAATCTTGAAATGCTGCAAGATCCCATCAGAAGGAATCCCTTCCATGAGGATGGAAACCAAGCAAACCTGCTTTAGAAACCAGCCTTTGGTTTCGGTTGTCTCTTTCCAACCTCAGCCATTCTTTGAAAGTCTGCAGCTGTGCCTCTCCATCTTAATCCTTACTTCAGTTGGGATCTCCAGAAAATCAGGCAGAAGACCTTACACCAGCCCAGAGGACTTTCATAGAATCTGGAAGCCTTGATTGTAGAACAAACCAACCATGAAGACTTTCATGACCCCAATTTTATAATTATCTTCATATTTATATTTTTGTTAAAACCCTTGAAAGCTACCTTTTTACTTACATGGAGAGTTGACTTTTTTTTTTTTTTTTTGCCAGTGCTTAAATATTTCAGCCCTACGTAGGAAAGATTAAAGAGTTAAGTATATGATAACGCTACAGATAGTTTAATTTAAACTCACTAATGTGAGTGGATAAGCTCTTTATATTTACAATAATTTCTGTCAAAGTTTCCAGTTCCTCTGGGTAGCATGCTAGAGTTTATCCACCAAAACCTTGTTATATCAGTTTTAAACCAAGTACTTGGGTGATTATTTTAAGAGAATACAAGGAGTGTAACTCACAAAGTCAGTTGTCTTAGTTAAATTCATTTGCATTTTATTTGTCCTATTTTCTTTGTTCTTATGAACTGTTTTATTTTCACTCTGATGTGTACAATTAATTCCATTGTCCAAATTTCTTTGAGTAAGACCAGCCAGTATTTGAGTAATACCAGTTTTGTATTATGCTCTACAAAAACATTTGTCACTGGCCCCAAAATATCTTGTTTTATTCCAAGACAACACAGATAGCAAACATGTCTTCCCTCAGTCAGTGGTAGTGTTTTAAAACACCCAAGCTGAGGCTGCCTGTGGGTCTGACATGCTTTTGAAGGTGTAGTAGCCAGCTCTGCTAAAGCTGGTAAAACAAAAAATATCCCCAAAGACCCAATCAGCTCAGTTCTTCTCTTCTAAGTCCTAAGGGTGAAACCAAACACATTCTGAAACCAACGTGGTAAGACTGCACATCTTCCATGACTCCCCAGCAGGGAGTACATGCATTCTGCCATCAAAACTCACAAAGGGAAGGCACAGGTCAGAGACTAGAGAATATTTCTATTTTCACTAGACTAATGCTTAGGAAATAAAGGACCTCAGCCCTTTCCACAATAAGAGGAACTACAGTATCAAGTGTACAGACTTTGAAAGAGAAATTACCCTTGGTTCAAATTGTAGTTCTGGCACTTTCTATCTTGTATGATGAATGAGTTATTTAATCTTTCCATCCCTTAGTTTCCCCATTCCTAAAGTGAGGATAATTATAGGACCTCTTCCACAACATTGTTCTGAGGATCAAATAAGTGGGTACAGAACATAGAAGGGAGCCTGGCATGCACATTTTCTAAAAAATATAAAGAAATATAGATATAGGAGTATTCACTAGTGTCTTTCCAGATAGTTTGAAGTTTTGTCCAAGTTTTGATTTTGATAAAAACTCTGATTGTGCAATGCTTAATAGGTCTATAAATTCCCGTGCAACTTATTTTGTCTTATAGTCCTATAGTATCTTCTAGCAATATCTTTTACCTGCCTTACTTGTAATTCAGCTAAAATTTAACAGAGACATCCTAATAGAAGAGTCTCATAGAGTATTATAGATCGCTAGAACATTTTCAGATTTTGCTCCCTTTGAAGTCTGATAAAAGATTTTATTGTAGTTACTGACTATAAATACACCACATTTTTGCATTCTGCAAGGTCAATGCATAAAGCACAAACATTGATACCAACAATAAAGGAGAATGTTCCTATTTCCTTTTACGTTAAAAAAAAATTCCTCAATACCCTTCCCAAGTTACCTTGACAACTGCTACATATTATTATTTAAAATGCCTAGTTCTGAATCTCTCAATTATGCAGTTCACCATGCAGCTTCAGACATACTAACACAAAATAAAGGGAAAAACACAGGTTCCCCTGATACTGTCTGAATGCAAGAATAGTTTCTGATTGCTTTCCTTTTGTGGTTGGATTTTATTTTAGTGACCAACTGGAAATATATCATGCTTCGCATTACTTTTTAGGGTCAACATAAACACAAAAGATACCAGAAATGTTCCCTTAAAACTTTATTTCCTAGCAACCAAGTCTGAATTTTAGCACAGCATCTTCAGTAATTAGGAGCCAAAGTAGTGACTGTCACTTAAATTCTAAATTTGAAATTGGCCACAGTTGAAAGGGCAGTAATAATAGTGGTCACGGGGTATTGAGAAAGGTTATAACCAGTATGCACTATCAAAATGTTTCTGGAGGAAAGAAAGAAAATTCAGTGGAACATAAATATAAACCAAATTTTGTTCTGGAAATGGCATTTGTTACTTTATCAATATGACAAAACAAAACAAAAAATAAATTTCTCTTAAGTATTATGCCTTTTTCTGATTGAAAAGATCTTGGGCAAGAACTTAAATAAGACAAAAATACTGGTGGTTTACTGATCCTATTCTAAATGAGCTTGATGAATAACAAGTTATTAACATGTCTGTTAAAATGCTGAACACAGTGCTCTCTTACCGAGTTTTAAACTAGTTTTTTCTCCCATTTTTCTGTGGAAAAAAATGACAGGTTTATTTATTAGATTATGATGATAGTGATAACATAATAATAATAATAGCACTAACTACCACTGAGTCCTTATTGTATATTAAACATTGTGGTAAGTTATTTGTCAACAAATTTGATTCTCAGATCAATTCTGTAGTGAAGTACTATTATTCCAGTTTTATAGATGTGAAACTGAGACTTTGGGTTATTAAGTGACTTAAAGATTGGAGGGTCAGACACACGACAATGCTGGAATCAGGATTTGACGGGCTCTAGAGACTCTTCATCTTAAATTCTCTTTCTCTCCCCACACACATGCTTAAGAGATATTATACTATCATGAATACATGCATGCTTAAGAGGCATTAAATTCACATCCTCTTGATTTTTTTAAATAAAATTTAATTATACTCAGACCACATTTTATCCATGTTTACATACACCCTCAGAAAGAGCAAAAAGTGGATTCTGGATGCAGAAAGTTCATTCATTCATTATCGTTCATTCTCTAAGTCGTGTTTAAAATTCTCACTCAACTGGCCAGATTCAACATGTGTTGGGCTTGAAACTAATTCCTCATCATGCCTCTGTCTCCTCCAGATGTTGAACCAGCTGATAAATATACATGGAATTTGATAGGGATCAATATATTACAGTTGTTTCAGATAGCTTGGAACCAAGGCCAAATACTGGTTTCTTACTCTTTCACCTTGAGTAGAACTTACCCGGTCACAGAGCAGCAGGGCAATGACAATCCTGCCAGGCAGAGGCAGAGCACACTGGGTAGGGGATCATGTGGAAGAGGTGGGGCTGCAATATCAAGCCAGGTCTACATCCCGGTTCTTCAACCTCCCTGAGGTGCCTTCCTTACAAAGGAAATGAGAGGTGAAAGCCTGAGCAGCAGTTCTTTTAAAGAAAGCCAGAACTCCTCTTTAAGGGATAAGCGGGATCCTTGGGGGGAGTGAAAACATCTTCCCTAACAAAAAACAGATTAAAATGCTATATTCTTACTAGAGTCAGAAGTTTGCAATTGTTTGGTTCACTAGGAAATAGTTTGCATTACAATTCTTTGTAAAAGTTCTGGAGTCAGACAGGAGTTTAAATGCTGTCTCTTCTATTTCCCAGCTCAGGCAAATAAACACCACAAAGTCTCAGTTTCTTCTTGCTACTCCTCAGAGTTGCTGTCGATGTGAAGATTAATGAGACCATTCATGGAATACAGTATTTTTGACATTGATGCACAATCAATAGTCAATACATATGTGCTATTATTTATTAATAATAATTTATTATTTAATTTATTTATTAATAAAATATTATTTTGGAAACATGAGTCATGCTGAATCAAATTCAACTTCACCTAGCATATTTTGAATTTCTACTTTGTAAAAGACTTAATGTTACTTTATGTAATCTTTCTCAAACCTTGAGTGCCATGATTTGTTATTTCTAATCTCAGTAGATGAACTGGAAGTTCAGAGAGACTAAATACCTCATTTATATTCACCTGGCTAATAAGCAGCTGGGATTCAAACTCATTTCTTCTAACTCGATTTAGTTGCACTATCCAATATCATCCAACTTCGATCATGTTTCAACTTCTCAGTCCCTGAGTCATATTTCTTTTTGTAAAAGAAATATGGCATACCGTAAGGAATGGCTCATAAAAATCCTTGTGACTTAGGAACATACTTCTGAATAAGAAGCACAAATTCAAAGTATTTTTTCCACTCAGGATATGCCTATGATCCTATACCAACAACTTTATTGCTTCCAGGGACACAGGTAACTAAGATAGTCTTTATCCTTGATGACCTTGATGACCTAGATTAAATGGGCAATGATAAATATTCTAACCTTGCCATGAAACCAATCATAAATGCCACTTCTTTCTCCAAGATTTTCTTAATTCTACAAAATTAGAATATTCAAGGGAAACCTTACTTCTCCTAAGAGTTTACTTATATACAAATATATGAGTAATATCTCTCTATCTAGATGTGAAATCTATAGGGTCAAGGGATTGGTGCTGTTATCTCCAGCCTGCTCTAACACTCATAGAATGGTTTCATTCTCTCTAATTTGACCTTCCTCAAATACTTGCTGAATTGAATTTAATATAGGAGACTTCTTTCATTACATATTTAGAACCAAGTAGATAACTATAAAAAATACAATACTAATTCAACACAAAGTTGGGTTAACACAATCTAAATTAACTTATCAAACTAGGAAGGAAGTGACTTTGACAAATAAAATGTTTCATCTGAGATAAAATATTCAACAAATGAAAATTATTACAGTTTGGGGAATTAACTATGACTTTCTTTTCTCCTAAGGTCTTTGTCTGAAGCCATCTCAATTTTGTATCTGTGCAGGGAGTGCATTCATCATGGAACTGTTGATAGGTTTAACTATGGGGAATGGGATGGTGATCTCAGTCACTCCCATTGGGAATGAGATTGCTTCATGAGAGCTGAAGTGAAAATGGGATGATGTTGGATTGTGAGGGAGAGGAGCCAATAAAGCAAGTCAAGAGTACTGCTCCCCAGATTCTGTCAGGTCCAGCTGCTTTGATAACACCAGGGGAAAGCTGTAACCCTCAGACTTGATGGGGAATTCAGATGGAAGCAGCACCTTTTAGGACTGTGAATAAGTTTTTGAAATAGGGAGATTTATTTATGCTCTAATGATACATGCTTTCTGAGTGGTGAAAATATATGCTGTAGCACTCATTTTCATTATAGCTTTCAAAGGGATGCTCACATATGGAGTAGTTATGTAATAGATCATTTTGCGTACCTCTTACTGCAAGAGAATCAGAAGGCACATCCCAAGCGCTCATTTTAAAATGATAGATGGGATTATCTTTTAATTGGGTGAATGACTGTCTCTCAAGTATCTTTGTAGCCATGGTGACCAGTACCCTGTACATGAGCATTACATAAATATTTTTTATGGTATTTGTATTAATTGATTTGTTCATGTATTTGCACAATCACTGTAATACCAGCTTAATTTTATTTTTTAAGTTTTTTTATTTGAGTATAATTGATACACAATGTTACATTAGTTTCAGGTGTAAAAGATAGTGATTTGATATCTCTATATGTTATGCTATGGTCACCACAAGTGTAGCTACCATCAGTCACCATACAATATGATTCCAATATCATTGACTATATATTCTGTGTTGTACCTTTTATTCCCATGACTTATTTATTCCATGATTGAAAACCTATATCTCCCATTCTCCTTCACGTATTTTGCCCATCCCCTCACCTTCTTTCCCTCTGGCAACCATCAGTTTGTTTCTGTATTTACAGATCTGATTCTGCCTTTTGTTTGTTTTGTTTTTCATATTCCACGTGAGTGAAATAATGTTATTTGTCTTTCTCAATCTGACTTATTTTACTTAGCCTAATACCCTATAGGCCCACCCGTATTGTCACAAATGGCAAGATCTCATCCTCTTTGATAGCTGCGTAATATTCCATTATATATATACATACTGCATCTTTTTTTTCCCTTCAACTATCAATAATACTTAGGTTGTTTCCACATCTTGGCTATTGTCAATAATTCTGCAATAAACATAGGGGTGTATATATCTTTTCAATTTAGTATTTTTGCTTTCTTTGGGTAAATACCCAGTGTTAGATCATATGGCACTTCTATTTTGAATTTTTTAAGAATCTGCCATGCTGTTTTCCACAGTGACTGTACCAATTTATAGTCCCACCAGCAGTGCATGAGGGTTCCTTTCTCTCCACATCCTTGTAAACACTTGTTATTTATTGTCTTTCTCACTTTAGCCATTCTGACAAGTGTGAGGTGATATCTCATTGTGGTTTTGGTTTGCATTCCCCCAATGATGAGTGATGCTGAACATCTTTTTATGTGTCTGTTTGCCACCTGTACAATCTTCTTTGGAAATATTTCTATTCATGTGCTCTACCCATTTTTTAATGGGATTATTTGTTTTTTCGGTGTTGAGTTTTAGAAATTCTTTATATGTTTTGGATGCTAACCCTTTATCAGACATGTCTTTTGCAAATATCTTCTCCCATTCTGTAGGTTGCCTTTTAGTTTTGTTGATGATTTCCTTTGCTGTGCAGAAGCTTTTTAGTTTCATGTAGTCCCAATAATTTACTTTTGCTTTTGTTTCCCTTGCCTCAGGAGACATATATATATATATATATATATATATATATATATATATACATATATATGTATATATATGTACGTATGTATATATATATATACACACACACACATTCTAGTTTCCAGCTAGATGCAATGTATTGCTTATCTAGGGAGCAGACAGTGGGGTGGGATGCAACATAATTCTCTGTTTCTCATTGGGCCTAGTTCAAATGTTTTCATCAATTACATTTTTCAATCCATTCCACTGACCATGTAATCCAGGATAATTTGTCCAAGAAGTTATGGCAATATATTTGCTGTCAGTCTTAATTTTAAGATTTTCCTTTTTTATGTTTTGCCCTTTTTTAAAAATTATAACAATTATATTATTGAGAAATCTGGAGGTGTTTCAATGGAATGCTAGCAGATGGCATTTTAAAATCAGAAATATCTTGTGAGGTTTCAAAAAATAACTGGGGTCACCCTTCCCTGAGAAGTTAAAAGCAAATGACCCAGTCCTATTCATGTGTGTACATTTCATTTTTAAATATATAGTATAACATAATAATAATATCTTATACTTTGTTTCTTCCTGCAAATTTAGAATCTCACTTTACTTGAAATGTATAGTACCAGAACAGTTTTTAAATATTTGTCATGTCCTTTTAAAATGTTTCAAAATTTATACTTTGGTACCAGTTAATAATGATGACTCTTTATAGTCTTTCTGCAGGGGTGTCTGGGTGGCTCAGTCAGTTAAGTATTTGACTCTTGATTTCGTCTCGGGACATGATCTCACAGTTCATGAGTTTGAGCCCCTCATCGGGCTCTGCACTGAGAGTGTGGAGCCTGCATGGGATTCTCTGTCTCTCTTTCTCTGTTCCTCCTCAGCTTGTGTACTCTCTCTCACAAAATAAATAAATAAACTTAAAAAAATAAAGTCTGTCTACAAGCAATCTGTATCAGATTTTCTGAAGATAATTGAGCAAAGCATGTACTGTTTACTGTGTTTTTTTCTTTCTAAAGATAACTGAGCAAAATATATACTGTTTTTTTTTAATTCCTGTAAAAAACATTGGTTACATGTTTGGACTATAACCAAGGAAACCACCAGTCACACAGCAGTCACAAATTGTAACAGCAGACTAAATATCTACAAGGGAATGGGGCGGCTGGATGGCTCAGTCGGTTAAGCATCCTACTTGGGCTCAGGTCATGATCTCGCAGGTCGTGAGTTTGAGTCCTGTGTAGGGCTCTGTGCTGTCTCTCTCTCTCTCAAAAATAAATAAACAATAAAAAAATTTCTTTAAATACATAATAGGCAATAAATGTACAAAGTGAAAGTGTACAAAAAGGAAATACATGCCAACGGAGGAGATAGTGTACGCACAGATTCTCTAGAAAAGGAGGAGAAAGAGAATGACAAAATGCAGGGAGCATTAGCTTTGTGGAGTTTGAAGACCTGATCCTTCATGCCTCCTGTCTCTGACCCTTACTTTCTCAATCTTTGAAATGAGTTTATTATAATATTTATCCCAAATAGTTATCACAATGAAAATATATCATAAAATGCCTTATAATGAAATGTTATAAAAATGTCAAAATGAAATACAATACTACAATATGGATGAACCTTGAAAATATTCTGCTAGGTAGAAAAAGCCAGACACAGAAGGGTAAATGTATGATTTCACTTGTTTTTATCTTTTAAGTTTTGATTTAAATTCCAGTCCATATACAGTGTAATATTAGATTCAGGTATACAATATAGTGATTCAGCAATCCCATACATCGTGTAGTGCTAATCACAAGTGCACTCCTTCATCCCCATCACCTATTTAACCCATCCCCCAACCTACCTCCCCTTTGGTAACCATTAATTCTCTCTAGTGAAGAGTCTGTTTCTTGGTTTCTCTCTCTCTCTCTCTCTCTCTCTCTCTCTCTCTCTCTCTCTCTCTCTTTTTTCCCCTATGCTCATTTGTTTAGTTTCTTAAATTACACATATGGGAAACCATATGAAATCATATGGTATTTGTCTTTCTTTGATCAACTTATTTCATTTAGCATAATACTCTCTAGCTCAATCCATGTTGTTGCAAATGACAAGATTTCATTCTTTTTTGTGACCAAGTAATATTTCATATATATACACATACCATCTTCTTTATCCATTCATCAATCAATGGACACTTAAGCACATTTCCATAATTTGGCTATTGTAGATAATGCTGATATAAACATCAAGGTGCATGTATCCCTTTGAATTAGTATTTTTGTATTTTTGGGTAAATACCTGGTAGTGCAATTGCTGGATTGTAAGGTAGTTCTATTTTTAACTTTAAAAAAATTTTTTTAATGTTTTTGTTTATTTTTGAGACAGAGAGAGACAGAGCATGAGCAGGGGGAGGGGCAGAGAGAAAGGGAGACACAGAATCCAAAGCAGGCTTTAAGCTCTGAGCTGTCAGCACAGAGCCCAATGCGGGGCTCGAACTCACGGAGTGTGAAATCATGACCTGAGCTGAAGTTGGACGCTTAACTGACTGAGCCACCCAGGCACCCCTATTTTTAACTTTTTGAGGAATCTCCATACTGTTTACCAGAGTGGCTGCGCCAGTTTGCATTCCCACCAGACTTCCAAGAGTGTTCCCCATTCTTCACATCCTGGCCAACCCCTTTTGTTTCTTGCGTTGTTGATTTTAGCCATTCTGACAAGTGTGAAGTGGTAACTCATTGTGTTTACATCTCCCTGATAATAAGTGATGTTGAGTATCTTTTCATGTGTCTATTGACCATCTGTACGTCTTCTTTGGAAAAATGTCTATTCATATCTTCTGTTCATTTTTTAATTGTAATATTTCTTGGGGGCTGTTGAGTTGTATAAATTCTTTATATATTTTGGATACTAACCCTTCATCACATACGTCATTTGCAAATATCTTCTCCCATTCCATAGGTTGGCTTTTAGTTTTGTAGATTATTACCTTTGCTATGTTGATGTTTTTTATTTTGAGGTAGTCCTAATAGTTTATTTTTGCTTTTGTTTCCCTTGCCTCCAGAGACATATATTGAAAGAAGTCACTACAGCCAATCTCAAAGAGGTTACTGCCTGAATTCTCTTCTAGGATTTTTGTGGTTTCAGGGTCTCACATTTAGGTTTTTATCCTATTTTGATTTTATTTTTGTGTATGGTGTAAGAAAGTGGCTGATTTCATTCTTTGGCATGTTGCTGACTGGTTTTCCCAACACCATTTGTTGAAGATACATTCTTTTTCCCATTGGATATTCTTTCCTGCTTTGTTGAAGATTAATTGACCATATAATTGTGGGTTCATTTCTGGGTTTTCAATTCTGTTCTATTGATCTGTGTGTCTATTTTTGTGCCAGTACCATTTTGTTTTGATTACTACAGCTTTGAAATATAACTTGAAGTCCAGAATTGTGATGCCTGCAGCTTTGTTTTTCTTTTCAAAGGTGGCTTTGGCTATTCTGGGTCTTTTGTGGTTCCATACACATTTTAGGATTGTTTGTTCTAGCTGTGTGAAAAATGCTGTTGGTATTTTGATAGGGATTGCATTAAATGTGTAGATTGCTTTGAGTGGTATAAATATTTTAACAATATTTGTTCTTCCAATCCATGAGTATAAAATGTCTTTCTATTTCTTTATGTCATCTTCAATTTCTTTCACCAGTTTTATAGTTTTCAGAGTACAGGCCTTTCACTTCTTTGGCTAGTTTTATCCCTAGGAATCTTATTGCTTTTAGTGCAATTGTAGATGGGATTGTTTTCTTAATTTCCCTTTCTGTTGCTTCATTATTGGTGTATAGAAAGGCAAATGATTTCTGTACTTTAATTTTGTATCCTGCAACTTTACTGAATTCGTTTATCTGTTCTAGCAAGTTTTTTTGATGGAGTTTTTCAGGTTTTCTATATATAGTATCATGTCATCTACAAATAGTGAAAGTTTTACTTGTTCCTTACCAATTTGGATTCCTTTTATTTCTTATTGCTGTCTGATTGCTGTGGCTAGGACTTCCAGTACTATGTGGAGTAAAAGTGATGAGAGTGGACATTTCTGTCTTGTTCCTGACCATAAAGAATAAGCTCTGTTTTTCCCCATTTAGGATAATAGTAGCTGTGGGTTTTTCAAAATGGCCTTTATTATGCTGAGGTATGTTCCCTCTAAACCTACTTTGTTGAGGGTTTTTATCATGAATGATGTTGTACTTTGTCAAATGTTTTTTCTGCATTTATTGAAATAATCATATTGTTCTTATCCGTTCCTTATTAATGTGATGTATCATATTGATTGATTTGTAAAAATAGAACCACTCTTGCAACCCAGGAATAAATCCCACTTGATCATGGTGAATGATTCTTTTAATGTATTTTTGAATTCAGTTTGTTGGTATTTTACTGAGAATTTTTGCATCAGGGATATCGACCTGTACTACTTTTTTTTTTAGTGGTGTTTTACCTTATTTTGGTATCAGGGTAATGTTGGCCTCATAGAATGAATTTGGAAGTTTTCTTTCTTTTTCTATTTTTTGGACTAGTTTGAGAAGAATAGTATTAACTCTTCTTTAAATGTTTGGTGGAATTTGTTTGTGAAGCCACCTGGTCCTGGACTTTTGTTGGGAGTTTGTTTGATTACTGATTCAATTTACTGATTGGTTATTGATCTGTTCAAATTTTGTATTTCTTCCTGTTTCAGTTTTGGTAGTTTATATGTTTCTAGGAATCTATCCATTTCTTCCAGGTTGTTCATTTTGTTGGCATGTAGTTTTTTTTATAATATTCTCTTATAATTTTTGTATTTCTGTGGTGTTGGTTGTTATTTCTCGTCTCTCATTTGTGATTTTGTTTAATTGGGTCCTTTCTCTTTTCTTTTTGGTAAGTTTATCAATTTTATTGATTTTTTAAAAAAAGCAGCTCCTGGTTTCATTGATCTGTTCTATTATTTTTTTAGTTACTTTATATATGATGCCACTTGTATGAAATATCTAGAATAGGCAAAATTGTAGGGACAGAAAGTAGATTAGAATTTACTAGGGTCTTGGGGGAAAAGGAAATGGGAAGCAACTGCTTAATGTTTATAAAATATCTGGTGTGATTTTTAAAAATTGGATATAGAAACTGGTGATGGTTAAACGACACTGAATGTAATTAATGTCATTTGACGTTACACTTAAAAATAGCTAAAATGGGGGGGTGCCTGGGTGGCTCGGTCAGTTAAGTGTCTGACTTCGGCTCAGGTCATGATCTCATGGCCACTGACTTCCAGCCCTGAATTGGGCTCTGTGATGACAACTCAGAGCCTGGAGCCTGCTTCAGATTCTGTGTATCTCTCCCTCTCTCTCTCTCTCTGTTCCTCCCCCTCTGGTGCTGTCCCTCTCTGTCTCTCTGTCTCTCTGTCTGCTCAAAAATAAACAAACATTTAAAAAACAGTTTTTTTTAAGTTTAAAATGGTTAACATGGAAATTTTTGTATCTATTTTAACATATTTTTTTTTGTTACTTTACATGTACTCTTTAAATCAATTGTGATACAACCTTGTTTAAAAAACTAATTGTTGAGGGCATCTGGATGGCTCAGTCATTTGAGCGTCCAACTTTGGCTCAGGTCATGATCTCACAGTTCGTGAGTTTGAGTCCCATGTCCGGCTCTGTGCTGACAGGTTGGACCCTGGAGCCTGTTTCAGACTCTGTGCCTTCCTCTCTCTCTCTCTCTGCCCCTCCCCCTCTCACAGTCTGTCTCTCTCTTTGTCTCAAAAATAAATAAAACATGAAAAAAAATTAAAAAACTAATTGTTGGGGCACCTGGGTGGCTTAGTCAGTTGAGCGTCTGACTTCAGCTCAAGTCATGATCGCATGGTTCCTGAGTTCAGGCCCCACATTGGGCTTGCTGCTGTCAGTGCAGAACCTGCTTTGGATCCTCTGTCCCTCTCTCTCTCTGCCCCTCTCCTGCTCATGCTCTCTCTTTCTCAAAAATGAATAAACATTAAAAAAAAAAAAGAAGGAAACTAATTGTTAAGTTTAGGCTGGCATTACAGTGATTATGTGATTTGTTGCACTTAGCATAACACCTCTTAAATTAGTACCTCCATTCCTACATCCAATTGGTGATTTTTAACTCCTTAAAAACAACAAGGTATAAACTGGATGTGCATCTGTTGGGTGGGGCTCTTGGGGCAAGTGTCACTGGTGATGACTAATTGCTTCATGGAATTTAAAGAAAAACAAGAGTCAGAAAAAGCAGTGGGAGCACTAATCTGTGATTCTAGTTTTTATATATTCCATCTGCTCAGAGAGTTAGAGGCAGCAGAGGCTCTAAGCTTCACTAGATCAAGACTGCTAAACATCAACAGTTGCACATACTAACCTCCTAATAGGATTTAAGAAAGCAGGATCTTTCTATGGAAAATGTAGAGAAATCTCTATCTATCTATCTATCTATCTATCTATCTATCATCTCTCTATTACCTACCTACCTACCTATCTAAAACAGATGGAAATAAAGATGTTATAAGCCACAAAGGAAAGGGATACAGTAATACAAGGAAGTTTATCAAGAAAACTTAAAATGTGGTAACAGTATTTACATCCTAATGGATGCAGTAAAGAGCAGAACTGACAATGTGGAAAATGAATTAGTGATGCGGAGAATAAACTTGAGAATTTTCCCAAAAGAGCAGAGAATAAAATGATAAAAATGGAGAGTTAGAGAAAAAAGAATAGGAAAAAAAAATGGTGAGCTCAAATAGCATGAAAGGTAGATTCAACCTAAAGATTGTTTCCCTAAGGAAGATAATAGAACAATTGAAATGGTAACAATAAGAAAAGTTATAACCAAATAACGTTTCCAGGAACTGAAATAATTCCTAATCATGGAGTTTGACAAATCTCATTTTATTTTAAATGAAGTCAAGGAAAAGAAACCACATCAAAATGCATTCAGATAAAACTTTTTGAAATATCTTGATAAGAGAAATTTGCTATAATAATATAAGTAGAAGAGAAGGAATTCGAGCTGATTTTGGACATTACCTCCATACTAAGACACAAAGCAAAGGTTATATAAATTTGAGGAAGAATAGTTGTGCCTTAAAATTGGAAACACAAAATGAGATAATTTATTTGTAATGTAAACAGAAGGACCTTTTCAACTGTGTGAGGCTAAGAATTTAGATGTTACTTAGGCAGCTTGATTTAAAATGTTATTTGATATTGTAGTTCAGATGACCCAGAAAGAATCAAAACAAAACACCCAACAAAAAGGAAGTCAAAGTACAAAGGAGCTAGGGAAACATTAGTTAAAATATAGGTTTCTGGATATTTTTTATACACTTAGCTCATACATGAATAAAAGTAATTATCATCAAAAGAGAAACCTTATGGTATAAATATTAAATGTTAAAAATTGAGGTATAAAATCTTAGGTTATATAAAAAAGTTGAGAGACAGAGTAGTTAGTATATAAGATGGGCAATAAAAGAAATGTAGGGAGGAATTACTCAGTACTCTTTACATCTGATTTTGCTTATTCAGGAAATACTTGTTGAAAAATGTTCTCAAAAAATTCAAAAAGAATTATTAGTAGCACTTAAAAAGTAATTATGTTCCAACCCACCAGAAAATATTAGAAAAAATACAAGAGGGTCACACTTTTTATTAGGAAATAAGTTCATAAGGAGAAAGAAACAATCAAATACTAAGAGCAGTTGACTCTGTGTGTGAACCTGTTATCTTTACATTCTTTTTGTTTAAACTTTTCAGCATTTTCTAAATTTTATTTAAGAGCATTTATTACATTTTTAATTAGAAAAGTCAATAAACAATGTTCGCAATAGTTTTAAAAGGCAACCTCAGAGAGAAAGGAAGAACTTTCTAAGCAGAGGGCATGAGTTGACAAGAGCTTGGTCTATTCAAGGACCTGCACAAAAGCTGGCGTGTCTGGATGGAAGAAAGCTGGAGAGAGTGGCCCTAGAAGAAGCCATGGTGCCACAGCCAAATCACATAAGACATAGAAGGCCACCTTGAAGATTTTGCTTTTGATGTTAAAAAAAAAAAGCTGTTGAAAATGCACAATGAGATTTGTGTTTAAAAAGATCATTATTCTATTGTTTGCCCTTGGTTCAGAAACACCAGGTTTGTGTCAATCAGGATGCTGATCATTCTTTTTTTTTTAAAGTTTATTTATTTTATTTTTGAGAGAGAGAGAGAGAGAGAGAGAGAGAATGAGCAGGGGAGGGGCAGAGACAGAGGGAGAGAGAGAATCCAAAGCAGGCTCTACACTGTCAGTGTGGAGCCCCACATGGCGCTCAATATCACAACCATGACATCATGACCTGAGCTGAAATCAAGACTCTGACACCTGACTGACTGAGCCACCCAGATGCCCCTGCTGATCATTTCTTTCTTGATCATGTAGATGCATCTTTAAAAAGCAGCCAAAGCAGTATTATGATGACTCTGATCCCCAGAAAATAAAGGATAATGTATGTGTGTGTGTGTTTGCATACATGTGTGGTGAAGCATGTAGGAAGGGAGGTGGTATCAAACGTTTAAAAGACAAGACTTGAAAAGTATTTGTAAAATATTAGATAGCAAACTTCCTTTGTCTATAGAATGTTCATTCTACCTAACCACAAGTTCCAGTGCCATTATTTCACCTTCCTTCTCCTGTAGTTTAAAAAAAAATGGCTATTTGCATCAGAGTTATATAGACTACAATTATATGGCCCAATCATTTGGAGTAGTTTATTTATTTCTGTAATGACAACTTTTGTGTGGGCTCTTCATTTTCAGAGCTATATATACATAGTGGTATGACTTGGATAAGCAAACTGAAAAGGAACAGAAAAAGCAACAGAAGACACAGTTCTTACATCTCTTCTGGGCACCTTGTTTCCACTCTGGTATCCTTGGAGTGCTGGGATGTTATTCTCAGAGGTGAATAATTTACAAGATCAAAATGGATTACTTTCTATGTTTTACTGTATTTGGTTTCATTTTCCCTTGTATTCCAAAAATGGCTTGTAGGTAAATCATCATTTCCATGGCTAAATAATAGCAAATTGCTACCAAAGCCCATTCCTATCACTGGCAACATAGCCCCAGGGTTTCACAACTCAATCAGCTATCTCTAAATCAACAGAACTCAGTTCCAGAGGAGAGTGATCTGGGAAGCTTTTCTTTTCAATTCTCTCATATGTTTTGTTTTAGCTTAATGTGTTTGTCTGGATACTTAGACACCATGGTGATAGGCGTCATAGAAATAAATAGAAATAGACAGAAAAGAGCTAAAAAATAAAATGAAAACTTGGGAAGACTAGGAATGACACTTGTATCTGAGCACTCTTTTTTTTTTTTTTTTTTTCAGAACTCAGTGAGGGGGAAATTAAAAAGGGACTTTGTGTCAGACAGAGGAGTTAGTGAATAATTTTTCTAACAGTGTTATTTTGCTGACACTAGACTAAGGGAGCTCATTAGCATGCTGAGACTATTTAACTCTAAAAAATAGTACTCTAGCTTTCGCTTTGCTGGATATTCCTTCCATCTCAGCTCAGCATTAAAACAGTGGTAAGCCAGTCAAAACTGGACAGTGTGATAATGGTGGAAACAGAAGAGTCTTTGGAGTTAGAAAGAGAGCAGTGTTTGAATTTTGGCACCAACCTTTATTACCTATGTTATTACTCTTCCATTAGGCTTAATCTTCTTATCTCTAAAATGTTCATATTAATACCTACCTCAAACATTTGTGGCAGGTAAAAATACCAAATTAAAGCTAGTTTCATAGTTCTGGCTACATAAAAGCCGCTTAATAAAGGTTCATTCTGTTCCCCACTGTCTACATCCTTATGAGTTGTTTGGTTTCATTTAGTAAAAGGAGTGCCCAGAAAGAAGGAATAAGACACCCAACCTGCTCGGTGTCTGCTGAATGATGGTTGCCTTACAAACTTGAGAATTTCTGTTGGCTATTACCCTGTCCACTATGTATCTCTTCAAGGCCAAAACCAAGGCCAACACCAGTTTCTATGCTAAGAGGTCCAGAGTGAGAATCTTCCCGTTTGATTTTCACAGATGCAGCCTGGAATGTCTGTATGGAAACACATAATTAGAATGGATGCATCAGATCAGTTAGTTTGGGGGAAAGCAGCGTTCAAGAGCTTAGAAATAAAAGAGCCACACAATGCTCACCAGTAAAACAAAAAACAAAAGAAATGCCTGGAGAGGATCCAGTCAAAGGTTTAGACCTGATATTTGAGGTAAGGGTTGGATATGTGCTTCTCCTTGATGTTAAACATGAGTCCAGAACTGTGTGGCATTGCCTGCTTTTGTGGTTATAGAAATAACCAGTAAAATATTAAATTGTTTTCATTATTCTAGCTCTGAGTAATACTGAATCCCTACAGAATGGTGAGTAATAAACTTATTTCTTCTTTCTTATTAGTCTACTATGCTCTCACTGGCCAGGGTGGGAGAAGAGGACTGGGAGAATTTCTAAGGAAGGTTCAGAAATCCCACAGCAATACAGTTCTGTAGCCAATACAGCAGAAAGAGGTCTTTCATTTTGTGTGTGTTTACTCAAAAACATGGAAGGGTATTTTTCCCTGACCTTATCACAAATGACTTAAATCAAAACTCTAGATTTTGTGGAGGAAAAATGATAGATGGAAATTGGGTATAACCATTTCCTGAACCCTCTTGTAAATGCTGAGCTTTTCCCCAGAAAGCTAGAATCAATTCAGAATCCAGCATGGCATAGAAGTAGTTTTCACTGCTTTTTTTTCCTTTATACTTCTTGCATCTTTTGAGCATCTTGTATCACTACATTGCCTAATATTTTTGTTGAGAAAGCAAACAAATTTAGATGTCCTGTTTTAACTTTGTGTATAAACTTAAATCTAAATCCTCAAATATCATGTCTTCTTATTCCTAATCAAAATAAAGCTCTGAGAGTAATTGGTGGGAACAGCATGCAAGTAAATGGAATGTCAGAAAAGTCTTTTCTGTAAGCTTGGGCTGATGCCGTTAGCCCCAGGGAAGAAGTAGCCTATTCCAGAATGAGAAGGCATGTGGCCATACAGATTCCTGGTACTGATGTCCAAAACCAAACTGAATGCATAATGACAACAGTTTGCATCTTTGGATGAGCTAAAGCTGCTTTCTAAACATTAGGCAAATTTTCTTGGTTGAAAAGAAAGAATCCAACTTGGGAGAACTCCATCAGTCAACTTATATGTATTGACTGCCTACAGTGCGATTTTTGTGCCGTTCTCAGGAATGTGGAGGTTGTCAAAGGAGAATAGGATGGTTTTGCCCAAAGCAACCTAAAAACTAGTTGGGAAAATAGAACAAATATCCATGAAAAATTAGAGAATAATCAAATGCTAATGTATGTGCTGCTGACTTTAAATGTAATAGGAATTCTTAGAAGGGGAGGATCAATGTATGCAGAAAGAATTGGGAAAGTTTTCTTGGAAGAGACGGAGCTGAGATTTTTAAGAAGGGATATGAAGGAGGAAACACATCAAAGACCAAGGAAACAGTATGTACTCCTATTGGGCTATAATGCATGTGGCAGGGAGGGGCTAGTGAAATGCATGGTAGGAAAGAGTTGAAATAAAGATGGAAACGTAGGGTGAGGTTAGACTGTTTGAATTTGATGTGGCAAGAAAGAAAGCTACAAAAGGAATGAGCTGATAAAAAGTATACTTTTCTGAAAATATTCTAGCAACTGAGTTTAGAATGAAGTTAATTTGATATTGATCTTTAAAAGACTTTAATAAAGATGAGAAACTATTCTCTTCTAAAAGTAAGTGAACTTAGGGGTAAAGATTCAAATATTCAAACTTATTAAAGCTCTGGTTCCTCAGGATCAGAAGAACATTATAGTGTGTAGTATCATAACCTTTGAATAGTAAAGGTTTCGTTTTGATCCCTGGCTCTGTACTTTGTACATGTTTGACCTTGTCCGAGTAACAAAATTTCTCTAATAAGGTTCCTTACTAGTTGTGGTAGGCGGAATTAGAAGATGACCCTCAGTGACCCTTACCCTTGTATAGTTTTTTCCTGTTGAGTGTGGACAGAACCTGTGAATAGAATGAAGAGTCACTCTGATGATTATGTTACATTGCATGACAAAGGAGATTTTACAGATGTAATTAAGGTTATCATCAGTTGACCTTGAGTTAATCAAAAGTGAAATCATGCAGATGGGCTTGACCTAATCACCTTAACTCTTGAAATATGGAGTTACAAGTCAGAGACAGAGAGATCAGAGAGATTGAACGTGTGAGACTGGTTCTCCTGCTGGCCTCCATGAGTTCTACAGTTTCAAGGACATGAGCTTGGAAGAGGACATTAAGCCTCAGATGACCACAGTTCGTGCTAATACCTGGGTTGCAGCTTTAGGAGACACTGAGGAGAGAACTCAGCCTCACTCAGCCCAGAGTCCTGATTTATATAGTAAGTATTGTTTGAAGCCACTAAGTTTGTGGCAATTTGTTACACAGCAATAGAACACCAATGCGCTGGTGAATACAGATAATGAGAATACTCAGTCATGTTAAGAGAATTCAGTGAAACAGTAGTGATACTGAATATAAAATGTCTAGTGCTGTGCCTGGCATATAGTAGGTACAATTAAATATTAGCTATTATTATTATTCTTAATTGTTTTTTATCATTAAATTATGAGTATCAATGGAATTAGCAGAAATATATTCTATAACTAATAGAGGTATCTTAAAGGAATGAGTGATGGTCAGTAGATAGATAGTAATAATGGTGTTTCTGAGCTCCTTGGGTGTACCTACTGGTCAGACTGATTAACCACTTCTCTTCCTCCTGCTAGCAAGGTGTTAATTATTCCACTTGGTAAACTCTAGCTGGGCGTTGTAGTTGAAACAATCGACTTGAATCAAGAAAATCCTGGTGAGAATGTAAAAAAAAAAGAGGATAATTCAAAAAATTATTTGGAAATAGAACCAAATGGAGTTAGTAATTTTTTAGATATAGAGGTAGGAGGCATGCAGAAATTAGGATGACTTTCATATTTGGATGTTGGCTGACTGTGCGGTCATTGGTGCTCTTAACCAAGACAGAAAATTCAGAAAAAGGAAGAGACTAAGGAGAGGCATGCCACATGTCAGGTGCCTATGGGACAGCCAGGTGGAGATGTCCATGAAACAACTGCAAATATTGGTCTGGAATGCAAGTATACTCAGCGGTATAGATTCAGGAGTGCAAAAGACATTTGATAATTGCCTACCCAGCATTAATTGCCCCTTCCTCCCTTTGTAACAGTACTCTAGTTTTATTTCAGGTGGCTACCTCTTCCTCATTCAGTCCATGTCTTTTGGAAGAAGTTGACAGTACTTCATTCTCTAGGAGTAGGACCTGATTAACCTAACTGGTTAACTCTAACTGGTACAAAGAGTTAAGAATTGTAAAAGCTCTGGTATTTTATTCTACTTTCAAATTAACAAGTTAGCTTGCCACAGTTTCATGGATCATGGATGGTGATAGAAGATATGAAACTCCTGGATCCAAATGAACAACAGTTTATTACTCACAGCAATAGCAATAGCCAGAGTATCACTGTGGTTTGTACTACTTCACATTTCCACAGGGTGATTCGAAAATGTCACCTATTACCCCATGGGTTGCATTATTGGAGTGGAAATCTGATCATAGGGAACCCCAGTCTCATAACAGGCAATAAGCATGGCTGCCTTTTTTTCAGGAGGAGACACTATGTGTACATTTCAAAGTTGTTCTCTATTAAGATGGTAGTTTCAGACAAAGGACAATCAGCGCCTTACTTCACAGAACATGAAAGAATATGAGACCCATGGAGAATGTTTTCCCAGTAGGAATCATCAGCATTAAGATGATATCACTCAGGTTGAATATATAGAGTATATACACAGTCTAGGAAATGAAACCCGGGAGCCAGTAACATTTTTGGAGTAGATGGATAAAGAGAGCCTATTAGGAAAACAGAGAAAGGGCAGCCAGAGAGGAAGGAGGAAAGCCAGAAACCAATGGAGAAACCAATGGTTTCATGAGACAGGAATGGTTGCCACTGCCAAATGTTACAGAGAGGCCAAGTAAGATGTACCAGATGGTTTTGGCAATTAGAGAATGGCTTCAGCAAGTGGGGGTAGAGTTCAGATTGCAGTGAGTTGAGAAATGAGGAGGTGGAGGCAGTGAGAAGAGAAGCTACTTTCAGTAAGTTTGGCTCATTGAGAGGCTGACACTCTGCCAGGCACATTAAAGGAAGAATGACAACATAGGGGTTAGTTTCTTTCTTTCTTTCTTTCTTCCCCCCAAAGGTTTCATTTCCCTTTATGAAAGAAAGCACATCATGACTCTACATATGGCTCTAAGTGTCATCTATAAGGATGCATAACACGACACTCAATCGAGGTAAACCTATGTTTCACACTCTTCAACATTCAGGTACAGAATGACGATATGAGGTAGACTATAGAAATTATTTCCTACCATTTGGATACAGTCTAGGTTGTGGAAAAGGCGGTGGGGTCAAACTGACTTACATTCAAATATAGATTCCATACATTATTAGCTGTGGGATTGTTAGCCTGGACCTAAGTTTCTTCATCTTTAAATTTTTTTTTTAACGTTTATTTATTTTTGAGACAGAGAGAGAAAGAGCATGAACAGGGGAGGGGCAGAGAGAGAGGGAGACACAGAATCTGAAACAGGCCCCAGGCTCCAAGCTGTCAGCACAGAGCCCGACGCAGGGCTCGAACTCACGGACCGCGAGATCATGACCTGAGTCAAAGTCGGACGCTTAACCGACAGAGCCACCCAGGCGCCCCTCTTCATCTTTAAAACAGAGTTGATAATAAATAAGTGTGGGGTTGTTAAGATCATGTAAAGTACCGGGCACTGGAACTGCCACATATGTAGTAATTATTTTGAAAAGTAGAACCCCGTAAACTACTTTGAGGGCAAGGACCAAGAGCTCGATAGAATTTGTTATAGTAGCCATTGTAGAGGGAGTAGTGACAGTTTGGGACTTGAGATTTAACTCATGTGCTGTCATTTCCCCCTGGGCAGTACATAGGGGAGGGAAAAATAAATCCTTGCCACTGATCTTCTCTATACCATTACCACCCTCAGGCAAACTTGTGAGCCAGCCCTGCGAGGCTTGGGTATCAGTGATTTTAGCTTCAGCTTTCACAAGAAAATTACTTCAGGTTTTAAATTCATTAGACAAACTATGTTCTTTTTCACCTTGGATAAATCATCCTTCATTCAGAGAGAACATTCGTAGCTATATTACCAAAAGTAGAATAGTAATGCTTGCTATGCTAGTTTTATGTGTTCCTGCAATGTGTTGTTGTTTTTTTTTTCCCCTCTCAGGCCAGTGAGAAGATGGGGGACCAAATTGACAATTTAGAACCCTTTATGTAGGCACTGGATTCACTTTTTTGCTATTTAACATATCAAAGTGATTCTATTAAATTGAAATTAAATGCATTGTTATGGGGCATTTATGATATCTCATTTAAAGAATTGCTGTGAATCCTTTAGAGAGGCTGATTTGCAACCACTAGCCTGTGTCATGAATGTGACCTCCAGTATGGTACTTAGCAACTAATTAAGCTAAAAAGACAAATATGAGGCTCTAACATTTTTTTAATTTAAAAGCTTCTAAATATAATTGTGGCCACAGTGCTACTAAAGCACGGTGGAACAGTCTGTATCTTAAACCTCTAAATCTCATTGCCATAGTTAATTTTGTAAATAAAAAGATCTGTGCTGGGGGGTAAGGAGATACATTATTAGTTTGGTGTTTTAACACAAGAATGGTACTGGCTGTCTTTGCGGTTCAGTAATGTTTTACTGTGATTTTTCAGGTGAATTATTAATTTGCTTATGTCAGTAATTTTCTCCAAATATGATTTAGACTTTAAAAGGTTCAACTTGAAACACGTTGCCAACTATAATTTAAAATCTCATTTTATTTCTGCCTTATGATCTTTAAAGATGATAGAATTAGAAATCGTGCAGTTTTAAATCTTTCTGAGTTACTTGTGGAGGCTCTGTTACTCATCAATCTGAAATGTATCAGGTTTTCAGGTCACTGTTTCATTGGAGAGGAATCTTGAGTTAGGTATTAGCAATCATGTCTTCAACGCCTGGCTGCTTCCTCAGGTTGTATATGCTCTTGAGTTAGTCCCTTAGACTCTGAGCAATGAAATGGGGACTATGGTTCCATCTGTATCTGCTAGAAGTGCCACAGTTAGTATCAGAACGAAGGACTACAGGAGCAGAAAGGAAGGAGGGTGAACACCTAATCCAGTGGCTTCATCTATCTTACAGATGAGTAAACTGGCATCCAGAAGTAATGAATCACCCATGGCCTCCCTTAGGGGGGCGGGGGAAAGGATTTGCTAATGTATTTGGGCTCTAAGTTCAGTGCAAATGCTACTCTATTGAAGATATCTATGCAGTATCTAAGATTATATTAAAATCAAAGCACAGCATCTCTTTGAAAAAAAATGGGAGAGTAATTAAATCATTTAGAATTTTTGTCAACTTCTTTGCTCCAATGTCGGGTATTTAGAAACACTAAGTTTTAATCGATTCTTCATTTGGATGTTTGCTGTCACTTAGAATCAGTATATGGTGTATAAAGGGACAAATAATAAAGTTTTAATAAACTAATAGCCAGAGCAAGTAAATCAGGATGACGTCTTTACTGGGTTCTTAAAAATCCCATTAGCATGATCGAAGTTTTAAATAACCCTCTTAAAACTTAGTTCATTTCTTAACACTAAGACTGTTTTTGAAGAAAAGAAATTCCCTCAGCATTCTCCACAACATATACTGCAAAGGTCTTTTTAAGGGTGGAATCATCAAGAGTTGATGAAGTAACATGTCCCAGATTCCAAGTCTTCCAATGACTGAGGTTCACCTACTTCTCCTGAGAAAGCCAACGTCAACAGGACTGCATTCGCAGAACACATGATATCTGTATTATTTAGGAATCACTTATTTTAACACAGTGAATGGGCAACAGAAAGTTAAATATTAAACAATATTTAAATTAGAACATAAATATAACATGCATTATTCAGCACTGAGATAAGCTGATATTCAGATCAAACAGAAGGTCACTGCTCCTTGGTGACTGTCCTCTGAAATTCAGGCAATACCAGTTCTTTATAATGAAGTCAGCTCTTTGCAGAAGCAATTTGCATCCGGATAGGGAAAAGGGACACATCATCTGTTTTCAGGATAAGCACTTTGTGCTGGTTTGGTCCCTTTCTATGTGCAAGGTGATGATTAACAATGCTGCCTCCACGCATGCATATTCAGAGTTGGCTTTTTCTGGGAATTTCCCTCATCGAGGGGACCACAGAGGCATCTCCCACTTGGCTCCCAAATCATGACCTCTCCACGGTGCCAGTGCAAATAGATCAGGAATTTGCTTCCTCTTATCTGACCTCTCCTATTCTGCTTTGCCCTTGCTTGACTAGGAGTCAGATCCCTAATCGAAATTAATAGCCTGTCCTGAAGTTAGGCATGTTGACACTGTTCAGCAGAGGTGGGAGCCCGGGAGGTACAATCTTCATGGCTTACTGCTCACACAGTTTTCAATCAGTTTCTAAACCTACCCCAGGTGTACAGTACTTCCTCTCAGCTCTGATTGATTGAGTGCCATGCATTTGTTTGCAGCTCTCTGTGCCCTACTTTGTTAACAATGCTAGCTGGAATGATTAAGGTGATTATTGCCAGTCTTTGTGACTTTAGTAGTTAGATTAACTTTAAGACATGGAATTAAGTTATTTCTTCTCAAGGGTGCTTAGGTAGATGGGTTTCAGAAAATAAATTATAGGCTACAGAACTTTTGCTCTATAGAATATCCTCAGTGAATTTGAATATTAGAGCCCAGGAGTGCCTCCCCTAAAAATTGCAGTAGTTGTAGGAATCCCCAAAAGAAGTTGATATTGTGTGGCCAGTATCATGCCTTTGGAATTGTTTTTTTTTTATCCCCCCTCTTTCTCTCCTCCTACAGGAGCAATTATGTGAATTGCTTGTCCCCCAGGGGTAACAGGAGAGGTGAATCACTTCTTTCTCTCCTCTTCCCCACAGAGATGATGAAGCATTTGCCGACTGCCAGCTCTGTTAAGCCCAGAAACTTTGGGGAACTTGCCAGCTTGACAGTATACATACTACCACTTCCCCTTAATTTGAATATTGATTGAAAAGATAAAGACCAGTCATCAAGAAGAGCTTACATTTATAAAGCATTTTTTTTTCCCCAGTTTACAAAAGACTTTCATTTTGGCACTTTTTTTTCAATTCACAATATCCTTATGGAATGGGTTTATTATTTATTTATCAACAAATATTTACTTATTGAGCTACTGAGCAAGAAGGTGCTAGGAGTAGAGTTAACACCCTGATAGCATTTTCATTCTGGTAAGAAAGAATGGTATTAATCAAGAATTACACTTAAGGGGCACCTGGGTGGCTCAGTTGGTTAAGCATCCAACTTCAGCTCAGGTCATGATCTCACCATTCGTGAGTTTGAGCCCCACCTTGGTCTCTGTGCTAACAGCTCATAGCCTGGAGCCTACTTCAGATTCTGTCTCTGTCTCTCTCTGCGCCCCCCCCCCCCCCCCCCACTCATGCTCTGTCTCTCTTAAAAATAAACAAGCACTAAAAAAAAAAAAGGATTATACTTAAAAAATAATGTGAACTGTGAAAGAAAATCGCACATTATACACGAAGGGGAACCACATATAACCTGGAGGGAGGATATCAAGAAAGAGAGAGAATATGAGATCCAAAGAGATTAAGTGTGGGGTAGAACATTGCCATGGACTCCCTTTATTGATTCATAACCAGACTTCCTGAGCACAAAAGCTAATAAAAAATATGGCATGATGATGGGGTTTCTTTCTTTCATGATAATATTTTTAATTGGTGCAAATTGCTGAAGAAAAAAAGTATACCAATTCACAAAATAATCTGCAGAGATGAATTTGTTGTAATGAGATTGCATTTTCAAGTTTTCCTTAGAAACTCAGAATGACAGTACAGAGAAGTAGTTTCATTTGGGTTGTGATTTAAGTGGAATTTTTAAGTTAGGATGAGGTATCTTGAGGTACAGTGATAGAGCATTCAATTACATTTAGTGATAATGCTATTGTAGAAAATTTTCTGATAGTACTTTTTGTGTATTTAGACTGATTCCAAATAACACAACCATTTCATACTGAACTCGCGAGGAAAATTTGAGCATTTAAAATTGTCTCAAGCAGAAGACCCATAGCCTATGCAGTTCCCTGATTTGTTCCCCTGATGCTGGCAGCCAATGTGTATGTGTGTGTGTGTGTGCGTGTGTGTATTTATGTTGTAATCTTTTTTTGTCTGAAGCAGAAGGAAAGAGACTAATGAACAAGGGTATAGGAACCTGACTGAGTATATCTAAATCCTACTCTCAGTGCTCTCTGGCTTTGTGAACCTGGACAAGATTATTCATCTCTTTGAGTCTGCATTTGCAAAAGTGTTAATCATTGGTTATTACAATGATTAAGTCATAGATGCATTTAAAAACTTAGTTTATTCTCTGTCTCAGTGATTTAAAGATCAAAAGGGAAAGCATTTCCCCATACCATATCAGTTTTATAGTAACCTATAATGAATTTAGCATTCATTAATTTATCTGAACTATTTTTTACCAAGTCCTTGGCTGAGCTACCCTGGGACTAATGAGTCATACAAAATCATTACTAGATGTGGCCTATTTCTGTCAGGCAACATTTTACGAGTAAAATTGTGTGCAAAGATGAGATGAGGAGCCAGTGGAGGAAGTTTGGTTGAAGAAGATTTGTGTCCCTTGTTCAAGGTCTTTGCTCCATCCTCACAGGTCATCAGGGAATAAGGAAGCAGTTGTGATGGATCCTATCCTTTGTGTCACTCCCTAAGAGACAACAGGAACCTACAGGAAGAAGATGGGAGACTCTGAAGGGTATTCATGTCTGATTTCACCCTATTTTCTCCCACCAGACCTTCTGCTCACCTCAAGTGAGCCCTATCTCCATCATTGGCTCTGTCTCATGTTATATAAATTGACTGATTATACCTTGCACTGAAACCAAAGAAGTCACATGTCCATCAGTTCTTCTTCTCTGAGGAACCAGATCTTGAGGACCCTCTCATCTTGAATACTAATCCATTAGAATTCTAATGGCCACTGATCTTCCTTTACTGCTGATGTTTAACATCTTGGCCTTTTCAGTCACAGAGTTGAAATGGTACAATGGAAGGAACTTTGGGTTTAGACCCAGAAGACAGTTTTGCCAGAATTACACTAGGGGAAAATTATTTCACTTCTCCGAGTCCAGATTTTTTTTCCTTTTCAGTGTTAGTGACTTTTTTTTTTAATGTAAGCTTTATGCCCAACATGGGGCTTGACCTCATGACCTCAAGATCGAGGGTCCCATGCTCTACTGACTGAGCCAGCTAGGTACCCCCTTCTCATTTTTAATATGGAGATAATATTTTGCACCTCCTAAGATTGTATTGAGGATTAATTTAGAGCTGTGTATTTGTGTGTAGGTTTCCTCAACATTTGACTGGGTCTTAAGTGACCTCCCAATATAATCAGATGTTCCCAGGTTGACTACTGTGTATTATCTCATCTTATGAAATTTTGTGTTATTTCCTTTTAAAATCATTATCTTAAAATAACTCTTATTAAATAATATTTTACAATAACATGAGTAAGAATGTTTTAAAAGTCAACCAGAGGTGGTTTTGCTGAAATCCTTCCTCATTTCCTCATACTTCTAATTGATTTTTTCCCCAATCAAATGTCTTTTTTTTAATAACAGATTTTTAAGGCCATAAGTGTTCCATACAGAAACTGACCAATTATTTTTACTGTACCTTTCATAATAAATAAGGAGCTGGTAGAATTTCCCTTGGTTTGTAATGGGAAACACTGAGCTGTCAAGTTTTTTAGTGGTAGATTGTGCCTATATGAAAAATGACTATTTAAAAGTGGGATTATTCACCAAGAATTTATACATTCACAAAAAAGATGTCATATTTAAAAGAGTGGCTTTATAAAATCCTAACCTTATTCCAAACTGCATTGCTTTTTGATCTCTTCTGGATTTTTTTTTCTTTTCAAAAAGAAAAATTTTTAACCTGCACAACAAAATTGTAATGCTTTATGGTCACATGCCAAGTTTAGTAAAACAGATGAATAAGTGAGCAATGTTACTCTTACAGACCATTTACTACCATTGACTTGTTACGATTTTGATGATTCTAAAAGATCAAATTCAATTTCAAAAGACAATGGTTTGCCAATATCAACAGAATCCAAAAGAACATGTAAGGGACAGTACTAAAATGGACATTCCAGAGCTATTTTGAGCAATGGCATCATTTGTGGAATGAGTGCCTAGTTTCGAAATTAGTTACCCTGAAGTGGACACTCATGGGATTTTATGAATCATGGTGTTCTTGTTGTCTCATAAAGATTAATCACTTTAAAGTTACAGCTCACATAACAGTTGATTTCCAATTTCAAGAAAAAACTCAATCAATCATGTAATTGATCATTTTAGAGAACTGAGCTCCAAGGAGTCTTGAAGAATTCATCAAGCCTTATTCTTAAGAGTGGTTGGAGGTAGTGATGGAGAACTGGTACTGAAAACGGCTTGTAGCACCTTCCCAATCAGATTTCACCAAAGCAGTCCCACTTTTACTTATTGCTTAGTTTCACTTATTGGGCCTCAGTAAGAAATTTTCATTTTAATATAAAATTTCATGCTTTAAAAATTTGAAAACTGAATGAGTTTTAACATTACCCCATTTAAAGAGTTCCAAATGTCATTGAATGCCTGAATGAGAGTCTTTATAGAAATCACTTTAAATTGGTTGTTAATCCTCCACATGGAAGAAAAATAAGAATTATTTCATACCCTAAAATTAAATACAATGTAACAATAACACAGATGAGTCTCTATACTTATTGATTAGCATCTCAATGGGTTAGAATAAGATAGTCAACTACCTGACTTTCAATTTGACTAAGAACTGTTGACAGATTGGTAACCAAGTAGTAAATGACCACTAACTAAATACAAATAGCAATAATAGCTTTATATTAGGCACGTAATTGGAGATCTTTTACATCAGATTTCCCTGTTGTAGATATTGGCGTATCTCTCAGCTTTTCATATGGTGTTTTGTCATTTTGTTTGTTTGTTTCTGTTTTTGGTCATCTTTGTCAGAAAATGGAGAAGCATCATCTTACAGCCCATCAACAGTAAAATCACAATTTCTAGGGCTACCATGTATGGAATGGTGGTTCCATCTGACTCTGGTCTTCGCTCTATACATTTATAAGGAAATCCAACATAATGGCAGCAGTGTTGGGCATAGTGGCAGCAGTATATTTGGTGTTTACAGCAAAGAGAAAGTCAAGGTTTGTTTGTTCAATGTTTGCTTTATTGCCCCATAAACTGAAATAGTTGGTTAGCATCAGAATCTGTTTTACACAGGTAGCCGTAGTTCAGTCTCCTCTCCCCTTTTCCTTACACCCCACCCCCTTCCTGGGTGAGTGAGTCTTATTAACTCTAACATGAAAGGCTTGGGGACAATAGGCCATATGTATTTGCATCCATTTGGCAGTGGCTTACACATCATTGTACTTGGTAAAAAGAATGAAGGATTTGGAGAGAGAAAGATCTTGGTTCAAATCTCAACCATCTATCTTATAGAGTCAGTGTGAGGATTAAGTATCATTAAAGACAGACTAAAATATTGATTTAGCTGGTATTGTTATTTGTTAGTAAAAAATCGTATCGGGGCACCTGGGTGGCTCAGTCAGTTGAGCGTCCGACTTCGGCTCAGGTCATGATGTTGTGGTTCACGGGTTCGAGCCTTGCATTGGGCTCTGTGTTGACAGCTCAGAGCCTGGAACCTGCTTCATGGATTCTGTCTCCCTCTCTCTCTACCCCTCCCTGGCTCATACTCTGTCTCTTTCTCTCTCTCAAAAATAAGTAAAACGTTAAAAAAATCTTATCAAACACTCAGGAGCATGGCATAATATATGTGAAATCTAGGTACATGTAGCAGTACTTGTATGTATGGGCTTTTAGACAAGCTACTTGAATGTCATGCTGACAAAACCTATGATTCCTAGTACTTGTTTTAGTTACTAGACTATTTTGCTGCTTGTGACTTGCACAGAAAGTCCTTGGAGAAGGAGGGTGAATGGAGATTATGAAGGGCCAGTGCCAGAATAACTTCTCACTGTCTCACAACCTTATGTAGTTTCCTTTTTGCCTAAAACAACAGATTACACAACAAAGTTATTTATGAAAACTCAATTGATAGATGCCCTCTCCCTCGTGTGACAGTCTTGAACAGTTTCTTGTTCTCACTTTACCAACAACTGTTAGGTTCACCAACAAATGCAAACTAGCCTGAATGCAGGATGTCACCCTGCTGGGTTTATTTAATGCAAATATAGATCCATCTACAAGTATCTTTTATCTAAACCTATGCCTAGTATCAATCTGGTCTTCCAAAAGATCAACAAGATGAGATATATTTCTAATACCTTACGTTTATCTGACGTGCTAAAGATACAACCCGGTGCTGAAATAGAAAAACATTTTGTCACTTTCAGTTGGTGGTTTCTTTTCCCTACTCTGTGATGCTTCAGTTTTAAGGCTTATTTTATAAGTTCTGTTTGGACACTACGTTAACCCTCAGGCCACAGAGTGTTGGCAAACAGTTAATTTCGTCTTTCCCATTGGCATAGCTGCCGTTCACAGCAGTTCTCCCTCCCTCTCTTTTGTTTAAATTGGCTGCAGTGTTTCTTGCTTAAGGGATTTACCAGAATGTGGCCATACCTGGGACTGAGCTAAACTCAGGATAAAGAACTGGAATGGGAAGGCTATAAACTGACCACGGGATGGGTAACATCATTCTTTCAACTATTCAGAAAAACACATGCACACCATGAGCCCTGACGTTCAGAGGTGGAAAATGAAGTGAACATATGGTAAAGTTAAAAATTAATATTAATAAATGGAAAAGCTATTTCCCTAACAGACATTTCATTTTAAGATTGTCCTCTACTGGAATGATTTATTTGCCTCTCTAATCTACTTGAAATGGGCAACAGGCCGAAAATGGTAAAGAACATTCAAAGCAGAAGCAAGAAAGGAATGACTATTGTATCTAAGAAGTGTATAGATTCAGATTCTTGTTTGAAGGATATTTACACAGTTTGCTAAAGAAAACTGGATTTCTCCTTCTAGGTCCCAGATTGAATAGCATAAGAAAAATGCTTAGTAATTTAAGCCTTTATTATAGCTTATGGCTTTACTTGCATATTTATTGTCAAAATGAGCTTGTGTTGGAAAGGGAAACAGACCTGGCTTGTGGAAAAACAAGGTAAACCAAGGCAATTCTGCAAGTATCTAAGAGAGTTACAAGACTGTGTCCAATGCAGCACTTGTAAACTTACCAATAAATACTATAACTAGACCAATGTAGACTCTTTTCTATATTTGGAAGACATCTTATAATAGTATGAATCTGAAAACGGTGATGGGATTATTGATTCAGTGGTGGTTAAGTTATAGAATTTCAGCCCTTACCGAATCCGTCAAAAGTATCCCTCGGTCCCCTACTCTCCATCTGTCTCCTTTTACATCATCATAAACAAATATTTCAAACAAGGCTGATAATTGCCCTTTAGTAACTTAGTTTTTCTTGTCCTAGGGTTTTCTGTTTGATAGTCTATTGGCTAGTAGCCAAAACTGATCAAGTGCTATGACAATGAAACTGCAAAAGTAAGCAGGCTCTGATCACGATTCGTTAAAGATAGTTGTGTAAATGTAACATTGGCAGTACATGCTGGCTATAAACTTAGGCTATCACTAATTAATTTAAATAACAAACATGTTTATTTGCACCTTTTGAGGTAGGCCAGCAATACACAAAGTATGGTCCAGGCCCTAGGAGTCCCCAAGATCCTTTTAAGGGATCTAAGTTAAAACGATATTCATAATACTAACAGTGATGTTCATTTTTTGCTGTCCCACAGCTGTGCAGTGGAGTTTTCCAGAGACTGCCTAAGATTTAATGGCATCATCTTTCTGATGGCTAATAATACGTGTGCTTGTGGATTCTTGTGTTTAAAACTTTGTTTTAATTTTGGGTCCAGCAAATAATTATGGATAACTATAATCCACATAAACAAAATCCCTGCAGAGTTCTTCAATAATTTAAAATATATATAGGGGTTCCAAAATCAAATACTTAGAACATTTGTGTGTTAAGCAACATAATAGTAAAAAATGGGTAAGATGGAGATATTACCTAGGCTGCTGCTTAGTTTTTTTCTATATAGTAGCTGAGACAGGAAGAAATTCTTTTTTTTTAATTTATTTTGAGAGGTTGGGGGCGGGGGAAGAGCATACATGCACATGTAAGCAGGAAAGAGGCAGAGAGCAAGGGAGAGAGAGAATCTAGCACAGAGCCCAACATGGGGCTCAAACCCGTGAAAACTGAAATCATGACCTGAGCCGAAAGCAAGAATCAGATTCTGAGCCACCTGGGTGCCCCAAGACAGGAAGAAATTCTTTTTTTTTTTTTTTTTTTTGAGAGAGAGAGAGAGCACAAGTGAGTGAGGGGCAGAGATAGGGAGAGAGAAAAAAATCCCATGAGGGGCAGAGAGAGAGAGAAGGAGAGAGAGTCCCACACAGGCTCCACACTGTCAGCACAGAGCTTGAAGTGGGGCTTGAGCTTACCCGAACTGGGGCTCAAACTCACAAACTGAAATCATGAACTGAGCCAAAGTTGGATGCTTAACCAACTGAGCTATGCTGGTGTCCCAGGGAGAAATTCTCTGTTATTTCCACTTGATCCATTCAGCCTATTCTTCATCATTCAGGTTTGACAGCTGTCAAAGATAGAGCTAAATTCTATCTTCACTCAATGCTTTCAATGTAAATGAAAGTGTTGTCCTTGGGATGCCTAATGCTGAATTCGTATCTCTCAAGAGTTGTATGAGGAGGAAGTGTCCACAGTAGCATTTATGAGAAGATGTTACTTGATGGTGTTGACAACTGGCTGGTTGGAGATAGGGAGATAAATGCTCTCTTACTCCTGTGGCATGTACTCTGATAGAAAACCAGCAGAGCGGGGTGCCTGGGTAGTTCAGTTGGGTTAGCATCTGACCCTTGATTTACGCTCAGGTTATGATCTCCCAGTTTGTGAGTTCGAGCCCTGCCCTGAGTGAGGCTCAGCATTGACAGTGCAGAGCCTGCTTGGGATTCTCTCCCTTTTTCTCTGCCCTTCCCCTGCGCTGGCTCTCTCTCTCTCTCTCTCTCTCTCTCTGTTCCTCTCTCACAATAAATAAATAAACTTATAAAGAAAACCAGCAGAGGAATCAAGGAAGTGTATAGCTTACCATGGTTGTGGAATTTAAAAAATGGTGATTTCAGAAGAAAAGACATAAACATACAAACCTAATGAAGGAGATTTTTTTTTAATTGATAAGCATTGGGGTCTTAAAATATATTTTAAGAATATATATTGAATATATTCAACATACAGAATGTATATTGTTAAGAAACTTAAATCTTTAATTTAAGGCCTCAGTTATATCTTGCTTTCAACAAGCATTTATCTGACATCTACTGTATATGCTTGGCATTTCGAATGCACAAATAAACATTATATGGCCCCTCAGAGAGCACACAATTTGTAATCCCAATTGCAAAGTGATACAGAAACAGAGGTGGGAGTCTTTTATTCTGCCCAGCATTGCTAAAGAAGACATCACAGAGAATGCATAATAGGTGTGGAAGATGAGAATAGTATTTCAGGTGTTGGCAGTATCATGCATGAGGACAGAGATGCATTAGAATTCTTGGTATGCATAGGGACCAACAGCCTATTTAATTCGGTTATGTGGGTAGTGGCAGGAAATGGGTTAGAAATTTAGGTTGGGATCATAATGTAAAGAGATTTGTAGGCCATTTTAAGTAAGTTTGAATGTGATTTGATCATCCACAAGAATTGCACACCCAGAGATCTGCAGGGGCCAGGCAAATAAAGTGATAGTAGGGTAGGATATAAGCCCCACTCTTTTGTTGTTTTGCTTTCTAATTTTGAAACGTAGTTTTCTTTGTCTTTATTACAGTGATGTGTTGGAGCTCTTATGAAACGCAATGGTTGATTCTTAACCTTGAGTTCAGTGGTTTTATGTTGGTTACTTCAAATCTAGCACAGTGGAAGTATTGATACCATGGAAATTGGCAAATGTGATGAATCAAAGTATTTTCTTTTCTCTCTCTTTTTTTTTTTTGGTTTTTGTTTTTTGCTGTTTACCAGCACACGACTGTTTTCCACTTGATGAATGTGGAGAGGAGTATTTCTCCACCTTTCTAAAATTAAACAAGCAGTGCAGTAAGTGGTAACTGACAAGTGCAAATTTGAGAAGACTGTGTGGACTATGGTGAACAACAGTGTGAGTGCCCTACCTTAAAGAGAATAGCAACCTCTCCATTCCAGTGTAGGTACAGAAAAGGGCCCAGTATTTTCAGACATCTCAGTTTAACAAGGAGAGACCGAAACCTGCATATATTGAGATAAACTCTCCTGATTTTTCAATATTAGAAACTAATTCAATAACAGTAGTAATAATTACCCATAAGTTAATTTTAACCTGTCTTTGCTGGAGGTATGGAGAAATCATTGAAAGTTCTTAAGAAGAGTGACATGATGGGTTTTCATTTCAGAAAAAACAAGTCTGGAGGATATATGGAGGACAGATTGAAAAGAACTGAGGCTAACAACTTTCATGGGGTGCTTCAGTCATGGGGGTGGTGAAAAGAGATTCTGTGGCATCTGGGAGAGCCATCTTGAGGGGAAAGTCAAGGATTCCATCCCTACATAAACCAGTTACATTGCTCTTTTCCAGCAATGGCCTATACATTTCATCCTGACAAACTTTTACCATAGGCACGCTGAGATTTAGTCAACACGGTGATTGAGGACCAGTTTTCTGCAGGGAAATTCTCAAAGCAGACACCCAAAATGGTGTTGGGTCAGTAGATTTATCTTCATAAAGGACAGCATTGATACTGGTTCCATTGCTCGGGAACCTTTGGAAACAGCAGAACAGATGCTAGTGTGAAAGATGTTACCTAGATCAAGTTCATTGACATATTTGTTTTTCAGATTTAAACCCGGATATTGGCAGATGAGTTTATCTGTGCTGCATACCTGATGACTAGATTTCAACAGAACGAAAGATTTAAAACAAAACAAAAGTGCTTTTGAGTGCTCTGCAAAGTCAATGCAAATGGGGCCTTTGGCAAGGATGTCCTCAGAAAGATGTCCAAATTCCCCCTCATTTCTTCCTTCCTTACTGGTTTGGGTAAATAAAATATTTATGATTTAGTAATAAAAACCTGCCAAATACTAAGCTCTTTCATATGTCCACAAGGTGTGGGAATCTTCAGAAAGACTGAAAATACCAAGACTTAGCCAAAGCCCTTAAATGGGATTGTGCCACTCTTGAGTTCCCTCCTGATGTTCTCAGTTTCAAAGAAGCCTTATTTGATTGAAACAGCACAGTTAAGGACATATGCAGTCTTCTGTTGTGTTTTCTTTTGGAAAATATCTAGACTATGTCCTTGCAAAGAAAATCTCCATATTAAAAATTATTTGATGTTTTGTTTTCAAATTTATGACTGAATTCTGTTGACTTACATGGTCAATTTGATTAGCCATATTGGGTTTTTTAAATTATAAATATACATATGTATATGGCAGCTGCATTTGCCACTGCTAGAATTCTTTGTCATTACTGTTAATTCTGGTCTTAACTCTTTCTCCGCTGAACACTAGGAGATTCATACCAACTGCAAGGCACTTCGTGCTTCTCTGGACTCCAGCCTCACCCAGCCTTTCAGGCTCACAAACACTTATTTCCATGCCTTAGTTTTTTTGCTATGTAAATTGGGACAATATAGTTGTTGCCTGATGCTGCTGTTGTGAAAATTAGTTGAGAAAATGCACATAAAATGGTTGACAGAGTGTCTGGCACATAGAAAATATTCAAAAATGTTGTCTATGTCAGTATCCACTGAAAGCATCATACTTATGATTGCATTTTTGTTATAGAGGATACACGGAAGACAAGGTCTAGAAGGGTCCTGGCCTTCCATGCTTTCTCCATACCCTCTCCCTGTATACTCAGAATAACTTACCTTCCCAGCACAATAGTATGTTCACCAACCAGGAAGCTCTTCCAAGCCTTGATGTTCAGAGTCTTTATAATATATGCAAGATTGATTAAATCATTGGCCATGTGAATAAACTCAGTCTCCAGCCATCACCTCCTTGGAGAGCAAAGATTGGTGAGGCCCTAAGTTTCAACCTTCTAATTACATGATTGGTCTCTCTGGTAACCAGTCCCCATTTTGAAGCCATTTATGGGCCTACCATGTGTCACTTTGCTAATATAACAAAGATGATCCTATCACTCTGGAAATTCTAAGGGTTTTTGAAGCTCTGGAACCAGGAACAAACACCAGATATATTCCTTATTATAAAGAGAGAAAAGTGAAATTTTACAATTCATTGTACTTTCAGCCTAAATAAACATACTGAATCAATCTCCCACTATGGACCCCAAGCAGTACTTCGCTTGTCTTCTAACTTTAGGTGAGTTCCCAGCCCCAAAATATATATCATGATCTGCCTTCTGTACTCAAGATTGATACGCTCAGTTTTCCAGGAGACTAACCATCAGTCCCCAGATTCTTGTTCACTGATCCTTCTGTGAGGACTGTTAGATTCTCTTGGGAATGGAACACATGGTTGACTGTTTAGATAGCTCATGGTTCTTCAGACACATGTAGATTAGGATCCCTTCGGCAGACCTTGCTATGTAGGTGGGATTTCTGTTTGTAGCAGCCCACTTCAGTTCTCCATGTTGAGCCATCTTACAGAGCTTCTAAATAGGACACTGTTGTTTAGAGGTGCAGGTAGACCACTAGGCACATATCAAGATACCTACCAGGGAAAATTGACTCAAATCTTAGGGGCTTAAGTGGACTGCTATATACCAATGTGTTCATCCAATTATCCTATTACAGGATAATAGACACTCATTGGTCACTTTTCAAAATGTATGTTGTCTTCTTTCTCCCATGGGGCTAGAAAAAAATAAATCCACTTTCAGTTTCTGATATCATGTGCTAATTTCTCTAATCCTGGAAAAACTGGTCACTTTTTTAGAAAATCAGCATCCCAAAGGAATTTTGATTTCTTTGGAATTTGCAATCTAGTTGCAAGTTCTTTTATTCATTTGCACCAATTCATATTTAGTGACGTGTGAAATTTCCAAGTACATCAGATGCCATTTGCTAAATAAACAGTATTCTCTAACTCCAGAAAAATCAGTAGCCTCATATGTTTGAGCACTTAACTTCAGAAACCCTTTGTTTACTTTGACCTTCCATAGGATCAGGCTGACATATGGATGCCTAATCAAGTACTGAAAACATGCATAAATAACAGAGACTTTACATGTGTAATATTCATAAACTTCCAGTTTGTTTTTCAAGTTTCTTACACTGAAACATCTAATAAAGGTCATTTAGGACATACTTTAAATTTTAACACTTCAGCTTTAGTTCTTGAAATGATTTTGGGAAATCATACAAAAGGCATTATATAACTCTGGGGTGATGTAAACAGATGTTTTATATATTTGCATAATTCTGTCATATATTTGTGTAACTCTAGAGTTAGCGGAATTATCCTATGAAATTTCAGAAACATTTGTGCAATTCTTTTCTTTATTTCTATTTTTTCTTCTTGCTTTTTAAAAGTCAAGAAATTTGAGTGTTTTAAAAAGACCAAATTTTCAACACTGAGGTCAGAGTTGTATAACACCAAACACAACTGGAGACATAAAATATATTAGGAATGAACACTTAAGAAATTTCCTGGAGTGGCTAAATCACAGAACTATAAAATCTCTGGATTGGAAGAGTCTCCAGAGCCTTTTACTAAATACAGAAACTTCTATAGCAAGATCAAACCAACCTCAAACTTCTATTTGTCTCTGATAAGAAGGATGGCAACTAAACACATTAGAATATATTTTTAAATCTCATTTAGGGTAGAAGTGTATTAATTTTAGTTTTGCCTAGCTGAAAAGCCCTTTACTCATAGACTATTTTCATTAATATATTTTTTTAATGACTTTTTGTTTGGAGAAATGGTGCTTTTCCTATTTGTTTTTGTTTTTATTTTGTTTTTGCATTTAAGTTGGCTGCCCGTATCAAATATGGCTTTGATGAGTTTTGAAACTGTTTTAAAGAAAAATGGTACCTGTAATCATTCACTATTTATTCCTATGTAGAAAGAATCAAGTTTGCACAAAATTTTGAAATCTGACATTTTTAGGACATGACATGAATTCAAAATAAAGGCAATAGATGAATTTAATGTTAAGAATAAAATAGTACTTGTATCAAGACTGCTATTTATATACACTTTTTTAAGAAACACTGTAAAAACGTCATGTATGTAGGGCAGATTTATCCAATAATAAAGCATGAACATAGAGATTTGGTAGCCTCTATACAGTGATCACAGTGATATATATAGAGAGAAAGAAAAGTGTCTCCCCATGAGTGTAATTTCACTCCATTTCATTTTATATGTAGTTATTTCATCTTATTATGTGCTTAGCATATTGTTAGGTGCTGTAGAAATTAAAATATAACTCCAATGATAGGTTCTAGCAATTATTGACCATCTACTATGAACCAATCCACTGCTAAGTGCATCACATAAATGTCTTATTTTTCCCACTTTAGGCAATTGAGAACCAGTGAGATTAAACCACATGACCAGGGCAAATAGTAGTGACAGATCATGTTTCTAACTCAGGTTTGTCAGATTGTGAAACACTCTGCGTATTATTGTATAAGACGCCGTCTCTGTTCAAAAGAGGCTCAAAGTCCTGTTGGTGCCATTATAGTCACACATGAAGCTGTCAGAATTGCATTCAGATCAGGTACCAATTTAAATGGTATTGATGAGCACGCTAGCTCACTGAAGAGTCCTCTCTTCAATGAAGACTTTTTATGTTTAACTTCCATTTATCTCTCAAATTCTCTTTTTAAAATCATATGATCTCCATAAGTTACTTTTAATTAAAATTCTTAGTGTAAAATATTTGACATTACAGAATGGCACAAGTCTGTTTTGTGGTTATCTTTTTTTAAAATTTAATTAATTAATTAATTAATTAATTAATATATTTATTTATTGAAAGAGACTGAGGAGAGGAGAGGAAGGAGAGAGAGAGAGAGAGAGAGAGAGAGAGAGAGAGAGAGAGAATCTCAAGCAAGCTCAGTGCAGAGCCTGACTAAGGCTTGATCTCATGACCCTTGGATGATGACCTGAGCTAAAATCAAAAGTTGGATGTTCAGCTGATAGAGCCACCTAGGCACCCCTGTTTTATGGTTATTTTATAGTCTTCTGATTTTACTTCCATCCCAGTATGTTTATGGAACAACAGGGAGTGTTTATCTACCAGAAGTTTTGCAGGGGAAAAGTAGTCAAAGCAACAGAATAATTATATTTATCAAGGCAACAAAGAGTCCTGGAGTTGCAAGGTTTTCTTAGGGTGACATGGATAGTTTGGAGGATGAGAGAGGAAATTATAGAAGTTACTTCTGGCCAGGAGGAAAAGTGGCAAAGTGATGGCAAAGAGAAGAAAGTGAACAGGAAAGGAAGATGGGGTATGCATAAAGGAAGAGTTTGCCTAGCTCCTGTCCTTACTGGGAGCTGTGGGCAAAGGGAGAAGTGTTGATGAGGAATGTTAGTAAACACTGCTGTGCCATGAGTGCTCAACATATCTGTTAGTATCTTTCAGGACAATAAGATGTGTGTGTGTGTGTGTGTGTGTGTGTGTGTGTGTGTGTTGTGTGTGTGTGTGTGTGTGTGTGTGTGTGTAAGAGACATTTATTTGAAGGAATTGGCTCACACCATTGTGGGGCTGGTAGTCTGAAGGGCAGGGTAGCAGACAGAGACTCAGAGAAGCATTGATGTTGTGGTCCTGCGTCCAAAGGCAGTCTGAAGGCAGAAGTCCTTTTTCCTTGGGGGACCTTAGTCTTTTTCTCCCAAGGCTTCAACAGATTGGATGAGTCTCACCCATATTATGGAGAGTAATCTGCTTTACTCAGAGTCTACCGATTTAAATGTTAATATCATTTTAAAAGTTGCATTCATAGCCACACCTAGAATGGCATTTCACCAAACATCTGACAACTATGGCCTAGACAGGTGGCCATAAAATGAACCCTGAAGTCAACCTTCAGATACTCTTTGCATAAAGTTCCTTTAGAATTTGATTTATGTCAGGCACAATTCTAGGTGCTGGTGTTAAGGAAATATATAAGAGAGATGAGGGCCTGATATTAAGGTGCTTACATTCTCAAAAAACAAGTTGTCATAAATTAGCCGGATTTCCGGTTGTGAGAAGGGCAATGAAGGAAACCAAGGCAACATGGTGGAATTTATGGACATGCTGTAAGGGGCTATAACCTTGGTCACTTATCTGACTGTGACCCAGAAGACATGCATTGTGTATTCCAATCCAGTGGGAGACTTACATTTCACTGAAGCAAACGTGTCATAAGACTATTTTTCTCTTCGTGTGTGTGTGTGTGTGTGTGTGTGTGTGTGTGTGTGTAACACACTCCAGTTATGATTATTCATTTATTTCCCTTCCTCATGGGTCAGCATACTCAGTGCTTTATCTGGAGTGGTGAGAGGTCTCTCTGAGGAGGTGACATCTGAGGTGAGATTGAAGCCTAAGGATACAATATGAGCAAGATGGTTTGGGTGGCTGGAGCTTATCAGCGGGAGAGAAGCCAGCCAGGTGAGATTGGGGGCTGGGCTGGAGCTGGATTGCAAAGACTTACTTTTATTGTATGTACAATGAGGGGCAATGATATGCCGTTGAAAGGTAAGTGACATCATTTATTTTTTAAAATGATTGTTCTGGCTGCTCTGTGGAGAAGAGCTTATAGCAGGACAAGAATGGAAGCTGAGAGGCAAGGTCCAAGTGAGAAGGTGATACTAGGGGTGATCGTGAGAAGTGAACAAATGCAAATATTGTAGCAAATTAAATGTTTTCAAGTTAGACACTTTGGGAAGGGGAAGAAAAGGAGGTTTTTAACAGTTGGATTATGGGCACGTGGGTAGCTCAGCCAATTGAGCATCTGACTCTTGATTTTGGCCCAGGTCATGATCTCTGTCTTCATTTCAGCTCAGGTCATGATCTCACAGTTTGTGAGTTCGAGCCCCTTGTCGAGTTCTGCACTGACAGTGTGAAGCCTGCTTGGGATTCTGTCTCTGCCTCTTTCTCTGCCCCTCGCTTGCTCTCTGTCTCTCTCAAAATAAATAAACTTTCAAAAAAAGACATTGGATTATATGTATTTAATTCAATTATATCTTTTGTCACTCACAAATGATAATTGAGGTTCAAGTATTAATGAGCTATTCAAAGTTCTCTTTCTCCCTCAAAACCCAAGTCCTAAATCATAAAAGAGAAGACCTAAATACCTTTTTTAAAAAAATGTTTATTTATTTTTGAGACAGAGAGACAGAGCTTGAGTGGGGGAGGGGCAGAGAGAGAGGGAGACACAGAATCCAAATGAAGCAGGCTCCAGGCTCTGAGCTGTCAGCACAGAGCCCGACTTGGGGCTCGAACATACAAACCGTGAGATCATGTGAGATCATGACCTGAGCCGAAGTCGAACGCTTAACTGACTGAGCCACCCAGGCGCACCAAGACCTAAATGCCTTTTTTAAAATTAAGTAAATTAAGGCTTTTTAGGGAAATTCAGACTAGCAAGTGAAGGGAGATGTTTGGATGGGCAGAGATTTGGGTACTTCTTGTCAAGTCAATGACCACATATGCAATATATGTAACGCTGGCATTGCTGATGATGTATCATTAAGGAAATTGGGAAAAAACTTTCATTTTTATAAATATTTTTGACCATTTTAATTTGGGAGGTCTTTATTTTCTCCTTTTCTCTTGAAAAGTCATTACATTAGACCAGTTTCTCAGTATCAATGGAGAAAGACAAAACCCAGTATAAAATCATTCTCGTGTTAAAATGGTTATCCAGAAAGAAGCCTTTCTGCTTACATGATCATTAAGCTAGTGTTTAGTATAGATGACCGGATGTGTATGTCTGTGGTTGCATAGACATTACATTGGGAAATGAGAGAGAAATTCGAGTTTTCTGCAAATACTGCAAAATGAGCTTTTCTTATTGTTTAAAAGGCCAAGTGTTGTAAAATGATTTAGGAAACGTGAAATGTAAGGATCTCTATAATTACTCTCCCCAGCCCACTGCCTTGCATCCATCAATAGATTATTGAAACAGCCTCCTAGCTGACCTCTCCACCGTAAGTGTCTCTGAATCCATTCTTGGCACAACTGGCAAGGTTCTCTTCCAAGAAAACAAAACACCTGGTCCTTGCCTTCAGGATAAATTCCAAACATCTTAGGAGGAGAGAACCAATATCTATTAAAAACACTGAGTGTGGGACAGGCTTAGGCCTAAATGGTTTATGTATACTATTGGCCTTTAGAATGAACCCTGAACCCCATCTTCAGACAGTATTTCATGCACCTTCACCTGTGGTCTCTAATTACAGGACAGAATCACACTGCATTGACAATTACATCTTTTCAGATGGTGAGACTCAGAGCTCTTTGAGTAAAAGGATGATGTTTGCTAGTTTTTGTTTTCCACTGTGATTAGCACAGTAGCTGGGAGATAGTAGGAACTGAGTAAATGAAAGAAGATTGTTGTTTGTTGAAATGAATTATTTCTTTGCTTTTAGAGAGGGAGAAATACCTACAGGGGAGGAGAGGGGCAGAAAGAGGGAGAAAGAGAATCTCTGCTTAGCACAGAGCCAGACATGGGGCTCGAACCCACGACACTGGCATTATGACTTGAGGGGAAATCGAGAGTCAGATGCTTAACTGATTGAGACCCCCAGGCACCCCTGAAAGATGTTTATACTACATTTTACAGATTCCTCCTCATGTATTAAGAGTGGCCCTTTGGGAAGCTTTAAAAGTAGTAGTTGCTAACCGCTTCACCCCTGCTCAGTGTTCTAGATGTTTGTTCTTCAGCTTACTAGCTGTGTGAATATGAACAAGTGTCCTTAAATCAAGTAACTTGTCCAAATTTTGTCTGTTTTCTGTGTTTATGAAACGGGTAGCAATAATGATAAAGTTGCAGAGGTCTTATAAATATTAAATTAGGTAGTGTATGTAAAGCATCTAGTACTGTGTTTCACTAACATCAGTGTGCCTAGTACATGGTAGATAATATTGTGATTGCTCTTTTTTAAAGAATAAATCGATATTTTAGTGCTTCATAAATTTATTGAGGACTAAAGTGATTCTGGCACAAAGACATTGGAAACTTTTTTTAGGGGGGTACCTGGTGGCTCAGTCGGTTAAGCATCTGACCTCAGCTCAGGTCATGATCTTTCAGTCTGTAAGTTTAAGCCCCATTTTGGGCTCTGTACTGACAGCTTGGAGCCAGGAGCCTGCCTCAGATTCTGTGTCTCCTTCTCTCTGTGTCCCTCCCCAACTCCATGCTCTGTCTCTGTCTCTCAAAAATGAATACATGTTAAAAAAAACTTTTTTAAAGAAAACTTTCTTTAAAAGAATTAGAGTATAGCTACAATTAGTATCCACTAATGTATTCAGAGTCTGAAAGAAATTATGTTGGGCTTTAGAGAAATCAGGGGGTTAAAAAAGCAAGTAATATTTTAAACTTAATTTGCAAACAGAGCAGAATCTAACCATTACTATTCATGGCTGTTGCATTGGAAAATCTGGAACTTTTTTTTCCAACTGATAGATTTTTCTAAATTTATATGTAAGGTTGCCTCTGAGATCACATTATTTTAATGGTTGTCATTATTATTATTCATTTAAATACAGAGGAGTTTAGTTTGAAGAGAAGCTATAACCTTTCTTTATTTTAATTCACATTCTGTACAGGAAAACCATGACTTGCAGGTTCAAAGGAGAAAGCCTTTAAAAGGGCTTGTAAAAGGCCTCATAGTCTTCTTGGACATCAAATAGCTCAGCAAAACAGCATTATGATGATTTAAATGTAAATGAATTAGAAACATATGGATCACATTCCCTTGGAAATACACATGGGTTTGGAAATTAAGGGGGAACTGCCTGACAAAATGCACTGCACTTCACTTAGCACAAAATGTTTGAATAATGGGTTGAATTTTTTGCCAAATCTTGAAGGCCATGGGTTCATCCTATGGATATTTTCACAAACCCTATGGGTCTTGAGGTTCCTTGGCTTTAAGAATTGTGTTACCTGTCAAGATCAACTCCTGTCACCATCGCTTCTGTCCCTGTTGTTCTTTGCCATGCACATGAGCGTGCAGTTATGAAAGGAAAATCAGTTTCAAGAGCGTGGAAAGAATGGGGTTCAGGGGGAGGATGTTGTTGGATTTTCTCTCTTCCCCCTTGTTCTTTTCTGTTTCTTCTTTTTTTCCCAACACTTCTTTCCCTTTACTTTTTCCATCCTTGTATTTCTTCCTTATTTTGTTATCTCTTTTTCCCTCTCCCCAATTTTTTTCTTTCTCTCTCAAGTGGAAGAATGAATGGGTAAGAACAGGATGCTTATAAGGGAAAGCTTGTGGTAACATAGAGTAATGAATTATCTGTGGTCTCATTATATCTTTTCTTGAGGATTGCCCCCGTAAGTTCCACCAGAAAACAGAAAAGTCTGAGACTCTTCCTCAGTGAATCACTTAGCTTTTACTGTGGCACAAGAGGAAATGTTTGGACTTATTATATTGTGTTTTAAACATTTTAGAGTCTCATGAAAGTAGCGTCAGCCTGCTTTAGCTTATTTTAGAAAGTAATTTATCATTATTAATATTGATTCCAGGGATAATTAATTAATTTCCATAAAATGAATTGACACATGGAATATCAGAGACTTAAGACTAATACGTTGCTGTCCAGCCTGGGTGAAAGCAGGTGTCACGGTAACAGGATCTGGCTTTTGTGTGTGTGTTACAAAATATACTGCCTCTTGATAAGCAGCTACAGAATTGATAGTTAAATCTATCCGCATGGATTTGCTTCCCATATGGAACTAATTGCCTCTGGAATAGCTAAAGCCAAAAGATCTCTACGATTTCAAAAGCTTCTCTTATCTTTCCTCTCGTATGGTTGTTGACAGGAGCGAAACACATCTATCCTCATTTATTATATTGGTCTCATCAAGTGAGGACGTGTTGATGGGGGACTGTTACAGAACCAGATGGTCCAAGTTGGTCTTTTATGTTTCAAGCATTTCCCCTCCTAGGTTTTAAAAGTCCAAACAAAGGCTGTCCTGCACTGGGGCTGATCCCCTAGAATCTCTCTTCTTAAAAGACCTAGTCCAGTCTCTTACTGGTGCTGAATAGGACTGAGTACCAGAGCATTGCGTTTCTGTGAGCTTTAATCCTGTCTCATGAGGCCTGACTCACTTTATCTCCTTTGGTATGACTGGAGACTAACTGAGGGATAATAAGCTTTTCTGACTGTCTGGACCCTGACATAAGGCCCTTGTCTCTCATTTCTCAATTGGCCACCATAGTACTACCTCCCCTACTTTCCCCAAATGCATAGGTCAGAGACCTCTACGGTCAAAGTCTTGACAACTAGCAGTATTTTACTCTCTCTCTCTCTCTCTCTCCTCTCTCTCTGCTAAGAAGGGTAGGGTTTGACCTGCCATTTCTTCTCAAAGCCACTGGGGAAAGTAGTATAAAGATAAATAGATAGCCATCATCACCATTGTTCTCATTGTCTTGTCATCCTCTTAGTTCACATTTCTAGAACATGTATCTGTGCCGGGAATAAGCATTTTTGATGCATGAACCCATTTAATGCTCTCAACCATCTTAGGGAGGAAAGTCTATTATCATCCCATACTATAGAGAAGGAGAACAAAGTACAGACAGATTAACTGTCCTGCAGCATCTTCAAGTCAAGAACATGTGTACCAAATTTGATAAAGGCCAAAGGGCAGGGAAATACATAATGCAGCGGGCCTTCACCTACATTTGAATCTTCAACCCTCTTTCCCCTTTTCTCAGAATAGGTAGAAAGACTTTGAGAAATGGAATTTTAGCCATAAGAGCCTGAAATCACAGATGTGGGAAATGCTGCTTAAAGAGAGAAGGGAAGAATTTTGTCTCTGGTGCTCCTCTGGCTGTGCTGCTTTGGAAAAGTGATTTATGCTCTCTATGGTGCAGTGTTCTTATCTCTGAAATGGAGATAATAGGGTACCCTCATGTTAGGATTGTTGTAGAGATTAATACATGATTGTTAGAAGTGTCTGTCACCAAGTCAGTCCTATAAAGATATGCCAGCTGTGATGTTACTATTCCACCGAAGAATGTCCCCAAATGCTAGGCAATGCGTTGTTCACATGTGAGAAAAAAATGGGCTAGTGGATCATTCTGGACTGTACATTCACTTGTCTAATGGATACTTCCCCATTAGTAGCCCACCTTATACTCAGTGCATCCAAACCAATTTTTTTTTTTTTTCATCAAACCTACCAATTTTTCTGCTTTTCCAGTTTTGGTTGGTGGCACCAGCATATTCCAGTGTAGGGGTCAAAGTGAGAGACCTGGGGTGGGCCTTTTATTTCTCCCAACAGAGCATACATCTCTCACCAGACCAGTCATTAAATCCTCTTGATTCTACTTCCAGAATGTCTTTCAAATCCATCCCCCTTGGTTGATGGCCACCAACCTGACTGATATCAATTCAATAGCCATCAAGCAATCTTTCCTATTACTCTTCTCTCCTTTATTCTTAAGTATGGAATTTTAACATTGAAATATATATATAAAACTCCAGTGATGTTATTCTTATGAATGGCTGCCCATTTATAAAGGATGAATCTCAAGCCCTTGATATCTACAATAGTTCTATTTGCCTTAAATACACTATGCATGTATTTCTATACCACTGGGTCAACAGTCATACTTTGTCTTGTATTTGAAAGATGTTTCTGAGAGGAGACTAAATCTCTCTAAGCTTTAGACCCTTAAGTCTCTTATCCACACACACAACCCTCCCCATGCTGAAATAACTGTACATAGTAGATCAGAAAAACATTATTAGGAGAATAAAGTCAGACATGGTCTAAAGCATTTAGCACAGTGTTTGACCTTGCAGTGTGACCTTGGGCAATTTATTTAACTTCTCTGTGCCTTATTAATACCTTCATAAAGTAAGGAAAGTACATACAGCAAAGAAATACCATGAGAATTGAAGTAACCAGTATGTGTAAAATGCTTAGGGCAGTGTTTACTATTCCTGTCTGATTTTTCTTATTATTCCTTTAACTCAGTTATAAAATGCCATTGATGTTAATTTGTGTTACAGACTGAGAAGGGTTTTGGGGGGATTTATTATAGTTTATAATGTACATTTTATACATTCCAAGAATACTGTTGCATTAAAATAGCATATGTAAAGGCAGAACCCAAATGTCATCACATCATGAAGACATTCCCCATACTCTCTGTCTTGCAGTGGACTGACCTATTCTTATCTCCCGCTTCCTTAGCAGTTTGCCGATATTTCTGTTATAGCACTTTGCTGAGTGATACGAGAATCATCCGCATATGTGTTTGTGTCTTCCACTAGAATGTGAGTCAGGAGTTTGTCCCTTGTTCGCTTTGTATTTCTTCTCAACCCCGATTATCCTCTTCGCCACCCTGAGATGCCACTTCTGTGCCTGGCAACCAGCAGGCATTCAATAAACGTTGACTGAATGCATTCTGAATTGGGTAATGAGGCATTGTCCCACCTTTGTGGCGGCCTTCATAAATACCTAGGGTTTCATTTGGGTCTGTGGCCATGTTGGATGAGCTTCAGAGACCAGAGTGTTGTCACAGCAGCAGGGGCTCCACACATTTGGCTCCTAGAACATTTTGACAAGAAAAATGTCTGCATTTCAAGATACCTGAGGGCTTATTCCTGTTTTTCTCAAACACAGTCAGGCTTTCATGTGGTCTTACACTTGCTTATTGATACCCAGTATTTTTCTTGTTGGGCCAAATGTGGCAACATATTATTTATTTGACACTGTGGTAATCCATTCAGTTGGATGGAAAAGAACATATTAGTCAAATGAAACTGATGTCTGGTAGCCATGCATACTCACCCAAATAATCTGCCCCTGGACCCTGTTCACGGGCCGGTTCTCCAGCTGCTTGATGCCAAGCCATATTCTCGCTCAGGGATTTATTTTCCCTGGCCCTGCTGGGATACTAAAACCAACTTTCCGATTCAGCCTTAGCCTCAGCCTCCAGCCCCTGGACAATAGCAATACTGTGTGATGACTACCGAGGACAGACTAAGAGGGATGACTGTTTTAACAGCACTTTATGACTCCTCAAGCTGGCCTGGAAACATCACCACAAGGAGAAAAAGGTATTCGCCAAAGAGAGGGGATGTCTCTGTAGTCAGAATCTGAGCTGGAATCAAAACCACAGACAGAAATAGGGCTGAGGTCCTACAGCGTAAATTCCAGGAACTGGGAAGGAAGCTTGAGGACATGGCCATTGGGCTTTCAGAAATGTGCTAATTGTGCAACATTCACAACCAACAAGAGAGAATGATAAAATAACAATAAAAATGAATGACTAAATCTGTGAACTCATGATTTGGGGAACAATCCTCAAAAATTGTAGTAAGGAAGGGGAAAAAAAGCATTCATTAGCATCAGTCTTATTATCTTTTTCTGTTTTTCTATGTTCTTCCTTCTCAGTCCCTCTTTCTCTCCCTCCTTACTTCTTGTAGAATAGAGAAGCACAGTGAGTCTGCAGAGTGTTTATGGGAGCCATGTGTCCTTTGTGATATCCCCATCTCTGACTAAAATACAAAAGATTGAAAAAAATAAAGTAAAATACAAAAGATTAGCATGTATACCTAGAAGTTAATTGATCTAATTCATCTTTCAATTTGAGCGTCCAAAAAGGTCAACTCCAGTTTTGAGTCTTGCCTCTGAACTACAAGTAGCATCTGAAATTCATTTCTAAAATGGCCCAGTGAAAAAGCAGGATCATGGTAGAAAAATTCTCACTTCTTATGAGCCAACAAGAAATATCTAGGCATTAGCTAAGGGTCAGCAAGTGACTTTTTCAACCTGTGTTTGGCAGCAATGTTAATATTTAGGATTTCTTGCTTAGTCAGGTCAAGTCCAAGAGGATGTCCTAACGAATATGTGTGGGGAGTTCTGCCATGCCAGAGCAGGCTGCCAAAAGTTTTGTATTCGTGCAGACCCAAAGGGCCTCCTGAAAGAAGCACTGTCAGACTTACCATTATTTCCCAGAACCACGACTCCTAAACAATGAGGAAAAAGGCTGTCTCAGTCCTTGGAGATTTCAACCTTATATGGCAAGGAACTCATTCTGGGATTAAAAAAAAAGTATATATATATATATATATATATATATATATATATACACACACACACACACACACACACACACACACACACATACATACACACACACACATATGTATACACACACACATACATACATACACACACACATATACACACACACACATACCATACCATATATATCTCATGTCATATATCAAAGACAATAAATTGGCTGTTACTTTTTAAAAGTTGTGTTAAGGAGGATTCAGGGGCTCTATGAAGACCCAGTAGGAAAGGGTACCATAGTCAATAAGCAATATCTGTCATTTCTGATGTGGGTTCTTGGGTTTCATATTGCCCCATTGGGGGAAAGAAAAGGACTTTGGGATGTGATGCTATGTGGGGCCACTCAGGATCGGCTCAGTCTGGGAAACTCCAACTTTTGTAGGAGTGTAGTCTGTAAAAAAAAAGCAAATTTAATCATAGTGATAGTAATAATAGTATGTAGTGTAGTAATATGTAGTATTGTATGTATTAGTATATATATATGTGTATCATTGTAATGTGTTAGTATATATATAAATAATGCATATATAATGTATAATGTATATGTCTGTATATATATTATTTATATGACAGTAATGTAAAAAAATTGAAAGAAGACCTTTTTGGGGAGCCTACAAAGAAGGTGTAAAGCCAGTGGGAGAGATCTCTGCCCATTTTTGTGGGAACATTGTCCTAAGAAACCTAAGCAAGTCAATTCTTGGCTTAAATAAGAGGGAACTGAGCCATACATACGTTAGAATTAGATATAACAGCAGAGACAGAAATAAGTCACCCAAAAGATGCATCAGAGGCCACCACTGAAAATTTCGACTTAACATGATAAAGTCAGCTCAGGAGATTGTTTGAGCTACCCAAGTTTGCTCAGATCAGTATTTATCCTCTGTCTAATATATTTTTGTTTGTTCCTGACATTTATACCTGCACTGTGTAATGCAGTGGCCTCTAGCTACATGTGGATTTTTAAATTTAAACTTTTTAAAGTTAAATAAAATTAGAAATTCTCAGTCGTATTAGCCACACTGCAAGGGTTGAATACATACATGGGGCTGATGGCCCCTCTATTGGACAGCACAGATACAGACTGTTTACATCATCCGGACAATTCTAGTGGACAGTGATAATCTAGACCATGGGAAAGAAAAGGAGTCCAGGGTTACAGAACTGCCTTCATAGGACTGAGAAGAGAGTAGTTTGTCCTACTTACTCAGAATCATTCCTCCTTTCTGCCGTTGCTTTTTTTGGGCCATTTCTTGCCCAGTCCCAATGATGGACACATGTAGTTAATACTGAGTTGATGTGGACCTGCTGCTTCTGTGTTAGGTATTTGATGAGGAAGTTAAATATACCATTAGCAAAGGTGATTTGGAGGATTGCCCCTGGTTTTCTTAGATATCAGGAGCATTAAATCTGGCACAAATTTGTGATCAGATACAATTCTAGGTGCTGATCTTTCTTATCTCTGTTCTTCATAATAACCCTTCAAGGTGGGCATTTCCATTCATTTTTAACAAATGAGCATATTAAAATGTTAAGAAACTTAACAAAGACACACAACTAGGAAGTGGCAAAGCAGTGAGGTAAACATTAATCTTTCTGACTATAATTCTGGGTGTTTTCTATTATAGCACATTGCTTACTAGGAAGATAAAACAAATATGTACAGAGATCATTAGAATCAAAGGTAGAAATGCTAAGTGCCACAAGGACAGATTCATTGCTGAGGGTTCCAATTTTTTTTCCTGATGACACCTCTACCTGACTTTGTAGATGGGTCAAATGTTCTGCTTGCCTATTTAAAATATGCCATTTTGCCACCTAATTGTTTGGTAGATGAATAATCTTCCAAAGTGTTTCATGTAGTACTCATGAGTCCCTTATCCTACATTAACAGTAATATTGGTGGTAAGGAATCTTCTAAATAGGCAGGCTCTGAATTGCATGAAAACTGTTCCTGTAACTGTCATGAGATTTGAAGATATTAAAATCTGCAATGATCCAACATCAGCACCAGGATGCTAACCTATCCGGTGTTGTTAGGCAGGAAGCATTGTTCCAAAGAGAGGATTGGGTTTTCTGTGCTTCTTAGAGATTTTCTAGTCTCCTTTATTTCTTCCTTTGCCCAGCAAGATCTTCTAATTTTCCTGTGGCAGTACCCCAAGCTATTGTGACAACAAAGCTGTTTGCTGATGAAAGGAGTAGAGGTTAATTGCCATGAGAAGCCCTTTTTTCATCTTACCTTCCATGTTGCTTTGCAGGTATGTAAGAGCTAGTATATGTGAACATTGGCAGTCTCACAGAGAAGCTTCTCCTATGCCTGATAACATAAAATCCTGAACAAACTCTGTTTCTCTCTGATTTTTAATGTCACCTAGAGTTAGTTGGGATAAGAGGTGTAGAGAAGAGAAAATTCTTGAATTTACACTGAGACTTGAATTTACCCTTGAACTTTACACTGACAATGAGAATTTCAAAGTTGATTCACCAGATTTGAGCAGCTCACCTAACTTACTACCATGGCTTTGGAGTTTCTGTCTTGAAAATTGCTGAAGTCCCATTGTGCTGTATCACGTTAAAAACACGAGTGACCTAATGTCATTGTTTTGTGAGATTACACACCCCTACCTTTGAATTTTATTTGTTTACTTTGGTTTTAATCTAAAAACGTTCTTTGAAACTGTACTCCCAGGCTGGAACATGTGCTTGAAAAATCTTCCTTTTCCTTCTTTTCTAGAAGTTACACAAGCAAAGAAGAGATTGTTTCATTTTGAAAAACATATTTGCCTTATTTTGGTTATGGTTTCCCTTTTTATTTTCTATCATCTTTGGAAACTTGATGAAGCATGGAGAGGGTATTCGATTCCTAAACAGTGTCATCAGAACTTTGCATTTATAGTCGTATTGTCCAAGAAGCAAAAACTAGAGAAAAAAGAATGAGTAAGATTGCCTATTCCAGGCTAACTGAAATCCAGTAGTTTTACCATTCAGGTAATATAAATTATTGCCTCTCCAGTACTTTTTGCCCTGAATGTATTCATCATTTCCCATTTGCTGACAAAGACCAAACTTCCAAGTATTTGAAAATAATTATTGAAAGAGCAGTAAGTTTTCCACTTTGCCTATAGAGGTAATAATCTTTCATATATTTTAATACATAACCAATGAAATCTTGAAACAAAATTTCACAGTTCATCTGTTTGTTTAAGGGGAGGCTGTGAAGCAGTATTTAAAAACATCTTTCTTTTTGCAGCCCCTTTAGAGGTTATCAATCAAGTGAAGCATAAAATTTAAAAATATTAGGATATAATATCTCCCATATAGCATATTTTCAGGGAGAGTTTTATGTTTTTTCTTGACTGACAGATGTTAAACTTTGATCTGTCAGAGAGAGACTATACCTCTCTTAACTTCAGTGATACTTGTATAATAGTATCCATAAATAACACTTTGAGTAGTTCCTATTTTTTGTTGTAAATAAAATTTCAAAGTAATTATATGAACAAAATAACTTCTTAGGTATTAATGTCCTTGTTAAATTATTCTCTATTTTTAAAAAATTCCACATTTACCATGTACTATATACATCCTCAGTATTTGGGCCATTTTCAAAAACCTCTGTTTTTATTTATAAAACATTTGTTCATAATATTGTAATTAGAAACATACCCACTGGAGCCTTTCTTTTAAAACTCTTTCCTTTTTTTTTAAAATTCTTTCAGCACAGAGAAAACTTTCCACCACCTCTTTTTCTTTAAACTGGACGATTTAAGGGACTCCTCTTTCCATGTGATCCATATTGCTTATCCCAGAGAAATGTTTGTGTTTCTTTTACCAATCACACAGAATTGGCTCTTTCATGTAATTTTTCACATCTCACAGTCAGTAACCTTGCAGAGAAGCACACAGGCCTATGCAGCTGCTGTCACTGAGGTAGTTTCATTTTTAATCTCTAGCACATCTCTTCCCCAATGTGTCCCACTGTTTCCATTTAGATCAAAACAAAAAATCATATTATTGTACAAAGGAACACATCACTGTGTTCAACTGGTTCTCCGCTGTCACTCAATTCTAAGGCAAGTCTGGGTTAAAAAAATCTATGGGTTTTTGAAGGTCATTTCCATAAGTGCATTTTGATGTTATCACTAGCTTTGTAGGTGTAAAACTGAAATCTCCATTCTCTTTCCCAGTCTCTCTCTAATCCTAACTTCACAGTTTCTACTGCTAGTGTTAATGTTCTTGGTTTCCAAGCTTTAAACTGAACAATCAACTTTGATTTACAAGTCTGATTCTTTCCATGTCTAGATAATCTCTATTTTTACCTTTTGAGTGTCTTCTTGCTTTGACTTCTAACTCCATATGCCCCTGCTACGCAGATACTTACAACACCAGTTAGGTACCTTGTCAATATCTTTCTATGTACTTGCTTTGCCTTTAATTCATTTTTCACCCCACCCCAGTCCATCCCACCAATCATTTGCATGCAAAGCTGTCTGGTACATCTTTCTAAACTATCACCATCCTGTTTCTCCTCTCTCATTCTGAGCCCTTTAGTAGTAACTTCAACTCCAAACCCATTGGTCAGGTTTCTCTTCAGACTTCATTTCATATTCATCTTATATAGTATTAACACTAGAGGTCTTAATCTATTTGGGCTACTACAACAAAAATACCATAAACTATGTGGCTTATGAAGAACAAACATTGATTTCTCGTAGTTCTGGAGGCTGGGAAGTTCAAGATCATGATGCCTGCAGATTTGGTGCCTGGTGAGGGCCCATTTGCTAGATGGTCTCTTTTTACTGTAACCTCACACAGCAGAAGGGGCAAGATGGCTCTCTTGAGCCTCTTTTATAAGGGCACTAATCGCATCCATGAAGGTTCTGCCTCATGACCTAATCACCTCTCAAAGGCCCCCTCTCTTCACATCACTTTGGAGGGTTAGGATTTCAATGTGTGAATTTGGGGGGCTGGCACACGAACATTCAGACAATAGCACTACTACTTATAGAAGACTTTTGAGTCTTTTCAATCTGCCAAGTACTGAGCTACACAATCTAATTTTATCCTTGCCACAACCAAGTGGGTATTATGTCCATTTTTTACATAAGGAAGTAGAAACTCAGGCAGATTTGAATAGCTCCCAAAAGGTTATATGGTCCTAGAGATAGGGCTTAACCAAAGCTATGTTTGTAACCAACATTCATAATGCTTCCCACAAATATTTGCCTTTAAGCAAATTATTACATTATATTTTCTTAAGTGTGCCTTAAAGGGTTTTTTGCCATTGTTCTTTTTTATTTTTTCATGCCATTGTACCTGGAATGCCCTTCCTTCTGTCAAGCGAGATGTCTTGTATTTTTTAAAGCCTATCACAAACCCTATTTCCTTTTTGTTTTGTTTTTCAATTTAATTATTTTATATTATGTCATTTTATTTTTTATAGTATTCTATTAGTTTTGGGTGTACAATATAGTGATTCAAGAATTACATACATCACCTGATGCTTATCACAAGTACACTCTGTAATCCCCATCACCTATTTCACCCATTCCCCCACCCATGTCCCCTCTAGTAACCGTCAGTTTGTTCTCTGTAATTAAGAGTTTGTTTCTTGGTTTCCCTCACGCACACCCATTTTCCCTTTTCTCATTTGTTTTGTTTCTTTAATTCCACATATGAGTGTATGTCTTTCTCTGACTGACTTATTTCACTTAGCATTATACTCTCTGGCTTCATCCATGTCATTGCAAATGACAAGGTCTCATTCTTTTTCATGGTTGAATGATATTCCATTCTGTGTGTGTGTGCATATGTGTGTGTGTGTGTGTGTGTGTGTACCCCTTCTTTATCCATTCATCAGTGGATGGACACTTGGGCTGTTTCCATAATCTAGCTATTGTAAATAATGCTGCTATAATGCATGTATCCCTTTCCACTTCCTTTTTAAAGTCTTATCTAACCACCCTATACTAAAGGCGGACATGAAATTCCTGGACACATACTTCAATTTGCTGATTAATTTTCGACTGCTCTATTGCAAATTTATTGTTGTCTCATGCTAGTATTGATACTTTTTGTTTGAATTTATTTATTTTTTTTGCATGCTCTTATGTTGTAGTATTTACCCAGGCATATCTTCAGTAGGTTGGCCTCCCTACAGTTTCTTACACATAGTGAATGATAAATAAATATTTGATTATTTGATTGTTTAAGAAATTCAGTCAGAGTGGGTGCCCAAACTGGTTGATCTTACTGTATTGATCAATTCAGTCATGGTGCTAAAGTCGGTTGTTTTATAAAAAACACCATGGCCTTGACATACTGTGACTTCATATGCAATTTAGACATTCATCCAAGAGGAAAATTATATTGGGTAATAAAATTTGGGGCATAAAAGTTAATTGTAAAATTCATAGTTTTATGGTAATATCAGGTTTGTTAAAAGTCAATGAGAATAAAATCATATATAGAAAAAAGTTTTCAAAAAAATCTTTTGTGAAGTGGAAGTCAACAAATATTAAACAGTTCTTGACAGGCGAAAGAGTAATTTTCTGTGTATTGTTCATAGTCTGAATTTAATATATAATGTACAGTAAATCCAAATTGCAAGAAGAAAGCTAATAACTCCTCCCACTTTACCCCCACATATTCAGCTTTTAAATCTCTAGCCTACTCTCAATTCCTTAAAGATTCTGAGTCCAAACCATCACCCAGTGTAGAAAACTTCTAGAAACATCCTTGCCAAGTTGCGATCCTTTCATAGCACTATTCAACTTTTATTTGAAGACTTTCAGTTAACAGGACACTCAGCACTTTTGAGTAAGTCCAGCCCAGTGTTAGGCATTTATAATTCCTAAATAGTTCTTTCTGACAATAATCCTTAATCTTCCTCTCTATAACATTGCCCCATTTTCCTTTATTCTGAACAATGATGTTTTAGGTTAGATTAGATAAAGTAAAAAAAACAAAAACAAAACCTTCTGGATTTTTCCCAATGCCACTCCAAATTATTTGAAGATAATTGCTCTGTTTCTTCCTATTGCCCCCCCTCTTCTGTCCCCTCCCTTCAAGGCAAAAATCTCCAGTTCATTCAGCTAGTAGTCATTCGACTTCGTTTCCAGATGTCTCACCATCCAGGACTTTCTCCTCTGGATAGTCTCCTCCATCACAAGAATACAATAAGCCAGATGTGGCCTGAGGAGGGCAGAAAGCCCTGAAACTATAACTTCTCATGCTTTAGAAATGGTATTTCTGTCATTGCAGCCTAAGTTTGCATTAGCTTTTAAAACAGTAGCGTTATACTCATGGCTTTTATTGAACTTGTGGTCTAAAGCCCCAGGCCTTTTATTTTTCCCTAGGAAGTGCAGTCAAGCCATGTATTTCTCATCCTGTCCTTATGTAATTGATTTTTTTTTTTTTAAAATGATGTGTAAGGATTTTCCTTTATGCTTTTTTGCCTTTTATCATGTTGGTCCCCCAGAAGTGCATGATGGGACAACTGAGAGAAAACCACAAGATTCTTGGCTGCTCTAGATGCTGAGAATCTGGAAAGGCTCTAGTGAATTACAATAGGAGTTCCACTCAATAAACCCCAAACCCTATGGATATTAAAAACATAAAAACAAGCAAACCCAGAAGAAAGCCCCCAAAGCCTCTTGCTGCTGGGAGCTGCATTTTACCTTCAGTAATACCAAAATGAGAAGACAAGAAGGGAAAATACCTAAATCCTCAATAATTGAGACCTCCTACTAGGACACTGCTTTTTAGTCCAGGAAACTTCCTGCCTTCATGCAGTTATTAAGAGACCTAGAATATGGTGACGTATTTAAAATATGGTGTTTCCGTGTCTCCTCTGCTCTGAGCCAATTAGTATACATTCAACAGCTTCCCCTTTCCTCCATTAGGACATAAATTACCTTTTGCCTTCAAGCACTCTGGAACTTCAACCACTTACAACTACTTGTACTATCCAAAGTCTTGTCTCCTGGAAGCATTTCTCTCTCCACTGGAGAAAGGTAAAAAAACAAAACAAAACAAAACAAAACAAAACAAAACAAAACAAAACGTCTCTCTCTTCCAAGTGTCCACATCATTGATAAAGTAGCCTTTCCACCAAAAATTATGATAGTTTCCATATCCACAGCCCCTTATTTCTTCCCTACGTTTCCCCCTCTTCTCATGATTTTATGGCTTGCTTTGCTCATTATCGCATCCTTCTCTGGAGGCCTGTCTAGCATGGGACTGCCAGGAAGGTTTAGAAACTCTTCATCCAACTCTGATAATCAATTTTATCAGATGGTTGGGGTCTGAAGAGAGTACAATATGCAAGTTCCTTTACATTTAGGCAAGATAATCTTTGTGGTACAATTCTTGTTCTAAAGTTCCCCATGGGATGACACTGAGGCTAGAATTCTGTAAACATCTCTGCCCAGCTTCATCTCCTGCCTATCCAGATTTTTCTCACTGAGCGTGCTCCCACTTCAAATCATTTGCATACAATCTCCATCTCAGGCTGTGCTTCTTGGTAAAACAAACTGAGCCTTTGGAATCATGGCACACTGGAAAAGCAGATTCAATTTAATTCAACAAATATTTACAGAAGAAGATCTAAAAGGCTGAATGTCTTCATTAGACTAGAAGCTTTTTGAGGGCAGGGATGAGGTCTAATTGACCTTTTCTCCCCAGCAGCTAGCACTGTGCCGTGCTCAACATATATAACAGAATATATATTCTTTTATGGAGGCACTGTGATGAGTAAGATGTTGCCCCAGTAAAAATTAAGTTTATCATTTTAGTGGGAAACAAATATGCCCAAACCCATTATAAAACAAGTTTGAATGTAGAGCATACATAAAAAGCCAAATGCAAAATGTTATGGGGCATTGAGGAGCAAAAGAGAAATGTTAGTTGAAAGTAAGGCACAGATTGGGGAAGATTCCATGTAGCTGAATGAAAGATGCAAATGATTTTAATGGGAGAAGAGAAAAGAATTATTGCCAGCAGCTATCCAGTAACTTCTAGACAGTATACCTTATGCTGACTTCTTTATATGTATTATTTTATTTAACATTTACAAAATATTTCTAGTGTGGAAATTATTATTTGCTGTGTTTTACCAAGGAGATTTTGAGACATAAAATAATGTATAAATCCACCTAGCTAACAAGTAATGGAGCCTACATTTAAGCCCATTCCCTCAGGGAAGGATATTCCAAGCAGACGGAATGTAATAAACACAGGTAAAGAATCAGAAAAGTAGTCTACCAAAATGAGCTTGAGTACCTACAATAGAATAAGAGCCTAGAAATTGGGATCAGATTATAGGAAACTTGGAATACAACATGAAGAAATTAGACTTTAGTCTACAAACCATGGGGGAACATCAGAAGGAGATTTAATAGGAACATTGAGTGATAATACTTAAGAAAATAACCTCAGAAGGAGGAGAAAAGATGAACAAGTGCTTTAATGGAATGTGGACACATCAACAAGTTTAAATTTATTCACGTTCCTTTCTGGCCCCTTTCTACCTGGTTTTTACTGGATCTGGTCCAGTAGTTCTTAAATTTATAAATAATTTTGTTAGGAGCCTTGATTTCCCACACTTTTGATATTATGACACTCTCTAATTTGACTGTATTATCTGGGCTACTTTCTCTTCTTCCTCTTCTAAAAATCCATATGGCATCTATTCATTTATTTTGGTAACCAGTATAAAACTCTCTTGAAAAATGGTAAGCAAGTAAGGCTTTGCATAACATTAAGCAAAATATTTTGCTGATTTTCTTCCCCTATCTCTGTGGAAATCTCATTCTAGATAACCTAGAAATTGTACCTTGTTTCTGGTCTGACCTTTGCTAAACTCCTCCAAATAGGTCTGTAACTCTGCTTAGTTCTCTTTCCTCTTCTTCCTTCTTCCAGTCTTTCAATCCAGTGTTTTCTGACTCTTCCTGTTTTCCTCTTCATTTGTTATCTAGAACCTTGGAAAAAAATACTGAAATAAGAAGGTGAAGAAATCTCAAAAAGTTATAAATTTTATCTCTGTCTCTCTCTCTTTTGCTTGCTCTTATTTATTTTGCAATAAGTATTGTAGTATTTATAACCCACCTCTTCTTTCAATTGGAGAGATTGGCAATTGAAGAGAATGGCAATTGGAGAGATTTGCTTTTGCAGAAGGCACAGTTTCTATTGAGCCTCACATGACAAGGATCAAAGACTGAATGAAATAATAAACTTTTGTTGTTCCTTATTAAGAGCCTATTGAAGCCTTATTAAGGTTTCACCGTAGACACAGTCACTTAGGACCACTGCATTCCTGAATTTCTTGTTTTAGAAATTAAATGTTGTTAATTTAAAAGGAACTAAAAGCATCCCAAGTAAGACTTGATGCCTGTCATAAATACCTCCAATGAAAGAATCAGCTTCCGTTTTCCGTGTGTGGGAAGACTCACACTGCATCCCAGACAGTTGTCAGATTGTCAATGACTGTGATAAGACTTTCTGATTTCCCAGCTGAGAAGACTTGAAAGAAATTGTAATGGGACAGCCTCTTTCTGTGATGAGGAGGCCTACAGGGAAATTTTTATTAATTTTCTGCGTCTTGATTATTTAGCCAGCCACCTGATGTTCCTGTCATGTAGTAAATCCAGAAAATTACTATTTGCTCAAATTTCCACTGCTCCTTTATGTGGAGGTGCAAGACAGTTGTTTCCTGAGTCTGGAGTATTTCTGATTACAAGGGACAGATTCTGTTTGTTTGATTTCAAGTCCACCCAGGCACATTTCTAACCTGCCTTTTTTTGTTTGTTTGCTTTTTCTTTATTGTTTATTGTATTGACCAAAATTTATGAGTTAGAAAACTAGATAAGGCCACAGTTAGCATTTATTTCTAATATAGAGAAATGGAGTCTGATGATCCAAATGGTGTGTGTGAGGCTACAGAAGAAAGTAGAGCCAGATCTTGGAAAACAATGCAAATAATCTTCTTGCCTGGAATTGGATATGCTATTATTTGTTGCCTTGTGACCTTAAATCTTATAGTTAATTTTGCTGTATGGATTAGAAAGAGCTGTACAGACTCATTGTCTGTAAGTTTGTTGCTTTAGAGCTAATCAGCCTTAAACATAATTTTGTTTATTCAGGCAATTGTCCTTTGATTGGGTTAACCTTACTCTAATCCACATGCAGCCAGTTTTTAGCAAACAAAAATGAGCTGGACTCTCTAACTTTAGTATTTTTTTTTAATTTGTAATTCCCAGAGTACATTGTTGGTGTTTTTGTTTTATTATTTATTGGTTTTATTTTGTTAATGTTGTCATGGCCACACAACCTGTGGTTACTGGTAGGGTTGCCCAAAAAAGCACAAAACATCCAGTTGAATTTAAATTTCAGATAACCATGCATAAATTTTAGTATAAGTATATCCCCCAAATGTCAGGGGAGATGCTAATACTAGAAAATTGTTCATGGTTTATCCAAAATCCAAATTTTAGTGTCCTGTATTTTTATTTGCTAAATATAGCGACGCTATTTACTGGGAGAATTATAATTTCATGTAATTTCATTTTTTTCAATAAATTCATTTTATTTAGCTCTCATGTAAGTTTTTATACAAATTAATTACCAAGTTAGGGGAAAATCTTATTTTAAGCTATATTCTAGTTTGTGATTCTGATAATATGGACAGTGTAATTGAAGCTTCTTTAGAAACACATTACAATTATCTATTTACCTGTGTGTATCCTCCATTAATCTGTGACATCAAAAAGTGAGGGACCATACTTCATTCATTTTTGTATTACATAATGGCATGTAGAAGGAGCTCAATGAACATTTCTTGAATAGACTGCATAATTACCAAATGGTAGGCTGGCACAGCAGCAAAAGTGTGTGTGTGTGTGTGTGTGTGTGTGTGTGTGTGTGTGTGTGACATTGAAGAGTGCCTAACATGTAATGAATGCTGACTTTGTACTAGCACTCTGCTAAGAGCACAGTGCCAAAAACTTAGTTGTTACCTCCTTCTTATAGAGAAGCCTTTCACTAGAGAGTGGTTCAAAACTAGTTGAAGTCTATATCCAAGAGTGCATAAATCAATTTATGCATCAGCTAGATACTGCATTCTCCCTCTAGAGACTGTAAAAAAGAGGGTAAGCTAGTAGAAATTCTTCATAGAGTCCATGTTGGTTTGCTTATGCTTATGTTACCAAATATCATTTCTGAAGGTCAGTTTGTAATAGTGTTAGCCATATAGCTATTGTTGTAGCTATACATTCCATACATTCTTTTAGAATTCATCACTCCTCTGTTGAGAAGCTGAATGTCCTCTCTCCGAACCTATGTTGGCCTCAACCAATAGCATCTGACTTAAGTGACAATTTGTGATTTACCATGCAAATGCCATGAATTTCTATCTTGCTTTCTTGGGACTCTTGCTCTTAAAACCAGACATCATGCTGTTAGTAAGCCTAATCAGCCTGTGGAGAGGCCCACATGTAGATGAACTTACGTCCGTCACACTGCCCCATCTGAATTCCCAGCTGACAGCCAGTCCTAACTTGCCAGTCACGTGAAGGAGTCATCTTGAACCTGGATCTTCCAGCCTCCAGTTGAGCCTTCTCAGCTGATACCATGTGACATAGAAATGGGCCCCATCCAAATTGCAGATTCATGAACAAAACAGATAATTGTTGGTGCTTTAAGCCAGTAAATTCTGCAGTAGTTTGTTATGTAACAATAGATGACAAATAAAGATTTTGGTATCTGGAAGTATGGTGTTTGCTATAACAAAGACCTAAAATATTTGGCTTTGGCTTCAAGACCAAATAGCAAGCAGAAGCACTAAGGACCTTCAACAGGTTATGAGTGAACCTATGAGCCTCGAGGAGAGAGTTAAGAGAAGCAGAAGTGGCCTAAAGGAGACTGATAGAGCTTGAAAGAAACTAAGAATGTTATTGGAAGTTTAACAGAAGTTTAACACACGTAACCTTTGTCACGTAGTGGCACAAATTCTGGCAATTTGATAGCCTGTAGTGACTTGGAAAATAGCAAAGAAACTCAATGATACAGCCGAAGATTTCCAAGAAGAATACAGAAAATGTCACCTGGCTTCATCTCACTGCCGGTGATAAAATGTAAGGAAAGAGAAATTAGCTAAAGACTAAACCATTGAACATAAACTCAGGACTTGGTGTGTTTGAAGAAAAACTGTTTTCTCATGTGACCTCCTTAGTCAATGAGTTCAAGTTCTAGTCAACAAGTTCTAAATTAAGGAGGACTTCTGGCCCAAGTTTCAATCAAGGGTAGGACTATAAAATCCTTTGATAAGACCTCAGAAATGTATAAATATTGCACCTCATAGACACTTTCAGGTAGAAAACAGACTCCTTAAGGACCTTAAGTGTATAATTGACAAATTCTGTCCTTTTACCAACAAGGTAAAATTTAAGATTTCTAAGAATCTTAAATATCCTGTCCCACAAGTCTCCCAGGGAGCACTAGGTAGAGAAGGAACTAACTCCAAAAGATTTATGGATTTATAGATAGGACTTAACTCATATGGGTTTTATGAATTGATACATAGGAAACCCACAATATTTTTTAAAGAATTATATTGGCTTGGTCTGAAAAGCACAGAGGCAGTATAGAATGAAAAGAAGCCTTTGTCTTTGAAATTTCTATGTTTAGTAAATAGGCAGAATGCTAACACAAGCAAGTTTTTATAGAAAAGAAAATATGACTCATAAGGTAGAATCAAGAACCCAGAAGGTATAGCCGGAAGGTATGAAGAATAACTCCCAAAGAGTTGAACTGAGTTCCAATCAAGGAACTGGCAACATATAATTGGTCAGATATCAGAATTGCAAAGGACCCATTTATGCAGTATGAAGATCCTATCATAGTATGTTGGGTATGAAAAGGGCAGATAAACTGTCTCTTTAATTTACAGCTTTGGGGGTGAGAAGAATGGTAATTAAAAAGCTCTGCCTGAGGATGTTGTGCCTGAGGAGCTTGATCCACACTTGGATCTGGTTTAGCTCATGAGATATTGGGTCTCTAGCCTAAGCCTAATGCCCTAAGATGAGACTGGGGGTTTCTTTGGGAAAGAGAGGTGAGTGTGGGAAAATTATAAATTGTGGCCAAGTGGGAGACTGTGGCATACTGCGTTTTCCAGAGATAACTACAACATCTGTTGTATCATGTGCTATTTTAGAGCCTTTTCATTCCATCATTAAAAGTGGATCCCATGGCCCCTTCCCTTGAACTTAGGCTTTTGCACTAACATGACCAGTGAAGTACAAAGAAACTGGCACTATGCAAGATTCAAGGATAAGTCACAGAGATACCATTTTTTGTGGGATGCTTATTCATGGACATAACCACAATGCTATGCTTCTCAGTTCAGTGTCTTTTAATGTTCAGATTGGGCACTTAAAAACTAATTGGTTAGCACTGTGGGCTTAAAGGACAATCAGGTAGCCCACAACTTTTTAATTGTGTATTTTTCTCTGGGCTAGTTGGTTTAGTCAGTAGGGGATCCTACAGCCTTGTCTGAAGGGCATGTGTGAATGTTGCTCTCCTGGAGCTGGAGTCTGTCATTGAGTACTTTCACTTTATTCTTTTGTTTTCAGTATTGAATTTAAATGGCAACCTTGTTTCTGGGTTCAAGAGGCCAGAGCTTCTCTTGTTCAATTACTATTGAGCCGAGGTTTCCAAACATTAGCATATATCAAAATCACCTGGAAGTCTTGCTAAACCACAGATAACTGGCCCTCACCTCCAGAGCTTCTGATTCAGTAGGTCTGCAGTGAGGCTGGAGAATGTTTGCTCCTTGTAGTTCCCAGATCTGAGGCCTGGAGACCACAGTTTGAGAAGCACTGCTCTAGAGCATAATCCTGTGGTTTTGCATGGAGGTGAGTGAGACATCTCTAAGTGCACAGCATCGTGGTCTAACTTCTAAGGCTTTTAGACAGTCCTGTTTCACCATCTCAGACTTGACGCTTGAACTCAACCGTCAGAGACCTGCAGTCTCTAATTCCTTAGACTTCCTAGGATTCTTTAGGGAAAAATAAGCAAACTTCTACTTTGACTTAGCTTCCTCTCCCTCTCTGTGGCCCCCTGCAGGATTATTGGAATGATTGACTTGTCCTCCATTAGATCATTTATCATTTCTTTTCTCTCTCCCACCTACATTTTGTATCTTTATATTCTTAAGATAGGGTAACTAATGGCTTTATTTTCATTGATGGCAAAGTCTGCGCATCTTGTCTTTTCCTGTTTGTTATTTTGGGGTGTTATTTTGAAGGGAATAAGCAAAAGAAAATTCTTACATTATTTTGGTGGAGTGTTATTTTGAGTACAATAACAAGAAGAAGCATTCGTATTCCCATCATTTTGGAACAGATGAGTACATCCATGATATTTTGATTCTTGCTAGTTTTAGTCTTGGAGGGCATTTTTGTGAGAACTATGTATTATTTGGGGTAGCATCATTTGCAAACTGGAAATCCATGGTATATAGTAACTTTTGGTTAATCAAGATAGTCAGTTGACCTGAACAAAATAATTACAGTTGCCTGAGAACTAGTTTGTATTTAAGAAGCCCTTAGACTTTGCACTGAAAATTATAGCTAAAATAGTGATTTTGCCCTTCTGTTTTCTCACATCAATTTTTATCTTATTTTGCCAGAATATTTATTTGGTTAATTGTCATTAATTCCAAATTTCAAAATGTGAAATGCTGTCTCAAATATCTGGAGCTGTGCTATCTAATGTGGTTGCCACTAACAATATATGACTATTTAAATTTAAATTAAGTAAAACTTAAATGTAGTTCTTCAGTCATATTAGCTTCATTTTTGTTAATCACACATAGCTAGTGGCTACTGTAATAGCTCAGATATGGAACATTTCCATCATTACAGAAAGTTCTGTTGGACAGCACAAATGCAAAGTCTCCTTTCTTTACAGAAGGAGAAAAAAAAAAAGGAAAGAGAAGAATGACTTTGATTTTGAATGAAAACACTCTTGTCAGTCTTATACATTTTACTCGGGAGCTTTTGTTTGAAAATATCAGTGTCTTCAATATGTCCAAAATGGTCAAATACCACATTTTTGGCTTGATAGTGGTAATGCGGAAGATGGAAATGATTTACTCCAAAGTGCTGGGTGGATTTGTGTTAAATCATTCACATGTTGTTAAGGTGGAGATATACTCCTGGGACCGGAGGCTCACCTCCCGCCCCAGCCCACCCCACCCATTTCCCTACCTGGTTAGCGTCAGGAGGAGATGTGTTGAAAGGCTGAGCCACCGCAGGTACGCCTTGTCAGCTGGGACTCCAGCTCAGTTTCTCAGATCAACGCAGTGTGTGGCTTGTATGCAAAGAGCTGACTTTCAGCTGGGAAGTGTGTGCATCAAGGCTAAATGGCTGGTTCCAAGGCAGAGCAACACATTCGTGGATTCTGGCTTGTGTATGTGTATATGTGTTGACCTTTGGATCTGGTTTAATTGTTTATTGATCAAATAAACATTACAGGCTATTTATTTGGTCCCAACGGGGAGCTATTATCTCAGGCAAAGGATGATAAACATGTTTATATTTCTATGGCTAATTTTTAAAACGTTTTTTAAAAAGTATACTTAGTCCTGCCAATGAAATTGAAGCATTTTTAATAATTATTTGCTCAATAAAAAATATATACATAAAAACAAAACTGACTTCTTGAAATATCACACAAAAAATATTCTTTGGAAATCAGTAGAGGAAACCAGAGGGAGAAAGATAATAGAAGTGTTGATTTAGGTGTCAGATACATAATTAACTATATTAATTTATTAATTATATTAATGACATTTAGTTGTCAGATATTTAAACTTTCTCTTTCCAGGTACCTGGAGAAATTATCTTAGAACATTTTTTTTAAAATAGCTGCAGCTTTTTTTTTTTTGTGGTAACTATAGAAAATAGCTCAGATACCCAAATTATATTCCTTACTATTGAGTTGGTTGGAAAACTGGTGATATTTATCTGGATTTGTGAATGTAACCTAAGACGAAGTTAGGTGTTAACTATGATGTGTGAATGGATAGAAAAGCTTTCCTGCTAAATATCTCTAAGACAGTGTGTCTTCTCCCCCTCTCCCACTCCTCCCATTTGCTCGTGGACACTCTTCGGTGAGTGGGATGATCAGACTGCTTAGATTTAGGGTAAAAACAAACAAGCTGGTAAGACCCATTCAAAATTAATTGGAATGTTATAATTATAGATGCAGGTAAGCAACAAATCTACAAGATATATATCATGGCAGAATTACCTCTATATCTAGTAAGGATATATTATATCTTTTGTTTGTAGAGCCCTGTAGTAATAGACAAATAACAATAAAAGAAGTATAATAATGATCGTTATTAAATACCTGATATGTACTAGACACAGTGTCAGATATTATATATATAATGTATTGCCCTTACAACTTATTCCTATTTTATAGGAAAGAAAATTGAAATTTATTTTTAACCCTTTTCCCAATATCAGCTAGAAAGTAATGGTATCCAGGACTCAAATATGTCTGATTCTAGGACATTTTTTAAATCATTGTGCCAGGCATTCACTAGTGGAATAGAATTTAGGGGTGTCAGGATTATGGGTCCTGAAATACTGTGTGGGTTAGAAGTTAAACAGGTTTAAACAACATTAGTTTTTTAAATTTTCAAGAAAAACAAATTTTCTAGGATATACAGCAAATCTCTGATATATTCCAAGCATCTATTGTGAATGTTCAGTGAGTTCCTATTGAATTAATAAATTAAATGTTTAAGGTCATTGTATAACTGTTGTAACATGGGGTATACTGGGAGGTCTTTAGGCTGATGTACGAATATTTTTACTTGCTCGAGACACATAGCCTAGTGCACATAATTACTGTATAAATCAGAATCTCTTTATGTGTATTTTATACATATGTATATATAAAATTATCTTCACTCATTATATTAGCTATAAATTGGTGATTTTTAGAAACTTTCTGGAAGGCAATGTGTATTGCATTAAAAGACAATTGTATCTCTAATTAGTAAAGACTACTAAATTTAGGGATTGATATTGTTGAATTAAAGCAAATCCATTGATATAAGGCTATAGTAGCTATTTCAAATGTCCTTATTGCCTCAGGATGGTCTTTGGTTAAACTGTACATGTTAGAAGCTTTTGGGATCAAGATTATGTATCTCCATGATTAAAAATTCTGAAACCATTGAAGTATTTTAACTGTTAGTTCGGGTACTATATTAATTTCCTTTTGCTGTTTTAACCATTTACCACCAATTTAGTGGTTTAAAACAACATAAATTTATTATTTCACAGTACTGGATATCAGAAGTCTAAAATGGATCTCACTGGGATAAATCAGGGTATGGCAAGGTTGTGTTGATTTCTGGAGGCTCTAGGGAAAATCCATTTTCTTGCCTTTTCCAGTTTCTGGAGGTGCCCACATTACATTCCTTGCCCCGGAGCCCCTTTCATCTTCAAAGCTAATAATGACCAGTAGAGTTTTTTTCATGTTGTTTCACCTTGACACTGACTCTTCTATCTCCCCCCTCCACCTTTAAAGACCCTTATGACTATATTGAGCCTACTTGGATAATCCAGGATAATCTCACCACTTTAAGGTTAGCTGATTTGTGAACTTAATTTCATCTTCTACCTTAATTTCCCTCTACCATGTAACTTACCATAGCCACATGTTCTAGGAATTGGGGTATGGGCATCTATGGAGGGCCAATATTCTGCCTACCACAGGGAGAAGCAAGAACATGGAGGTGTTAAGTAACAGACTTGCATGTAGCTCTCAACTCTGTATCAGCTATTTGATCTTGGGCAAGTTACTTAACTTCCTTGAGTTGCCTGGATGGCAAAATTGAATTAATAACCGCTACTACCCAGGGTTGTATTGAAGATGCTATAAGTGTCAGAGAATTCAGGAGTCTTTAACCTGTGAAAGAGAATTCTCTTGTTTGTCATCCTATTAAATATGAAAAAAAAAAAACTTCTCAAAGCATATTGTAGGTTATAACATTTTTAGATATCCTTTATTCTTTTCAAGGGAAAACGGTGACATTCATCCATTTAACACCTTCTTTATAGCACATTACCCAGTCCTGTCTAAAAAGTGATCACTGATTAAAGGCTTCTTATCTGTCTTTTTTGTTCATCAGTTCACCATAAAGATACCACATTATGGCACAGTTCTTAAAGAAACAAGATTAATGAACTTGTAACAGTTAGAGAAAAATTAATGGATAAATTGTGCTGACCAGGAATACAATTAAAGTTCAAGAAAGAGATAGATCTGTAAAGAATGATCTAATTGCTGGAAACCTTAATGCAACTTACAGAGCATCGAAATAGATTTTCAGATAAAAGGAACAAAACTAGCAAAAAATAAAAAAATAATGGATGAGACACAGAAGATGTATGTGGGGGAAATGGAGAGCTATCTAAAAGAATAGAATCCATGTCTGTTAAAGTCCTAGTGCTGTGTAACTTGGAATATGGAAATGTGTCATATAGGGATTTGAAAGCCGAACAAAAAGGGTTAGAAGAAAAAGAAAGACACTTCTTTGATTAGGAAGTGATTGAGATGAGCTTGTAGAAAGTAAGACAAACATGGAGTTGAGTAATAATCTCCCCTCCCCACCCAAATATAAATAAAAATTGATATTGACCAATGCATGAATTATCAGAACTAAGTTTCTCTCTCTCTCTCTCTCTCTCTCTCTCTCAAGCATTTCTGCTTATAACAAAAACTTTCAGGGAAAGAAAATATGACCCAGTGACAGACTAAGAGGTGTTCTGAGAGATACTAATTTTTATACAAGTAATTATGAAAGAGTGTAAAGAGAAGAAAAGGGAAATATTTATTAAACAAAAGAAAGCAAAATTATGTATTTGAGAGAAGTTTGTTGTTTGTAATCTCATGTGGTCTATATTTGTTAGTTTTATTTATTTATTTTTATTTGAGAGGGAGAGAGAGAGAGAAGAGAATGAGACAGAGGGAAGGGCAGAGGGAGAGAGAGAGAGAGAGAGAGAGAGAGAATCCCAAGCATTCTCCAGGCTTAGCATGGAGCCTGATGCAGGGCTCGACTCTACAATCTTGGGATTATGACCTGAATCGAAATCAAGAGTTAGACACTCAACAACTGAGCGACCCAGGTGCCTCTATATTTGTAAGTTTTAATTTAATGATAATTCTGAAAAGAGTATGCATTTTTAGAATTTTGGTGACCTTTGTAAAAATAATAATCTTCAAAAAACTCCAAATTTCTTCATCTTTGATATTGGACTCGTACTCTGTACCTAACAGGAGTTTTGTGAGGATTAATATAGATAACTCACTTTCATCAGTGACCGTAGTTTCTAAACAAATCTGGGCAGCAAAAAGGAACTCACTGGAAGGATATGGAGCAGGAAGGTGAATGAAGGCAAATCCAGAGATGTAGGGAGAAAGAACCAAAGCACATGTATTCAACTTGCTACCATTGGGATATCTCATTTCTACATGATTTGTGTCCTTGCATTATTTTGTTCAGGATCTAAGTTCCCAGGGGAAACAAAATGTCTGATGAGCTCAACGTCAGTCAAAATTGCACTGGACAAAATTAAACAGGCAGGGAAGGCTTTATTTAAGGCTATTGCAATAGGGGAGAGAGGCCAGAGTTCAACCTGAAGTCAACTCTGTTGAAACAAAAGGGAATAAGGTTTTTAAGAGGTGGGGTGAGGAGTAGATGGTGGGCCATTTGTATTTACTAATTGGTTTTACCCAAAAGAAAACTTTCTTGTATCTTTATAACAGGAGTTAATTTATTACTTGGAAGAAGTCTCCCCCCAGATTTAATCTCTTACCCTACCACAAAGACTGAGACATGGGGGTGCAATCTTCCTTGATGAGTACACTTCAAAGGGATGGCTCCCAGATCCTTGAGAAAGAGTCTAGGGTTGTAAACTGGCAAGAAGCTTTAAAAAGGATTTCCATCTCACAGCATCAGGGAAAGAAGTCATAATTACAAGCTTAATAAGGAAAATTCTCTAAAAAAAAAAAAGGAAACATTAAGTTCATCTTGGTCACAAATATAGGCCATGAACCTATCTTGGTTGTAGTGATGAGAAGAAATGGATGGCAAGGCATCTTGATTTATATTCCCATCAAAACTACATGTTACGGGGAAAAGAGACATTTTCACAGAAAAAGTGAGCTAGAACCACAAAAATAAATAAATAAAATAATGGGAAAGGAATGGTGGGCAGGACATTACAGCTAACTGAAATCTGCCTAGCACCATGTAACGCTTGAGTGATTTAAAACTTATTTAGAAGAAATAAATCCACTCAAAATAATTAGCAAACAATTCGAAGGCAAAACAGAAGGGGAAATCCCATAAAATTGTGTTACCCTATGAACAGTCCTCAGCATAGCATAGCATAGCATTCAAAAGAAATAAAATCCTACCACTGCAGACAATCTTAAATCTTGACTGTGGCCCTTTAAATTTGCCAAGGAGAGGATTATATTGAGTGATGCACACCAATAGACCTTAAAAAGCCTTTTGTATTCATCAGTCTCCCTCAGGGTGGTGCCTTCTCTGTCCCCAAAGTTTCCCCAAACTGCTCTTGTTAATCTTTGCCCCCTATCCCACTCTCCCTCTCATTTCCAGATCTGTTTCTCTCCAGAGTTCTTTTTGCTTCTCCTCATGAAGATATTTCAGGCCTTCCTGCCTTCTCCAGTCTGTTTGGTCATCGTTTATTCTAATGAACAAGCAAGGCTGCCTCTTTCAGAGCAGGCACATTCGGCTATGGATACTTGTCCCTTTTATGGTTCCATCTCACAAATCTGAGAGACTGTCATACAGATAGTAAAAATGTTTGTTGAGGAAAGTCAATGTGAGGAGTTATATCTTGTTCATTATATCTTCTCAGCACCTACTTAACACAGCGTCTAGCTCAGAGTTACTATTTATTAGTTTTACTTTTTTGAGCTGTTGAGAAACAGAATTTCAAGGTTTTAAGGAATCTAATTCTTCAGCAGGAACAGACAGGAAGTATCCTACAAATGTGTTTGGCAGCTGTCAGTGCTCAAGTGTCGCGGAAAGCTGTCCAGAATAGTGATGGAGAATGAAAGCAATTACTGGGGTACCTTTAGTAGTACCCTTACTCTCTAGTCTCCCAGCTGGGATGGGATACTCAAGGATCTGGCAGGAGAAGAGAAGAAAGAAGAATGAAAGTGGAAGAAAGGGGGTTTGAACATGGCCGCCATTGGCACCATCATCATCCCAGATGTTCCTCATGTCTCAGGTACCAGACCAGGTCATTGGATTCCAGACTGTCTGGGTAAATCCCAGATGTGTGGTAGCATGTGCTAATGTGCCCTCTCTATACCTTTATGTACCCATAAAAACTGGTAGAATAACAATACCATCTTGTTTCAAAAGAGTATTGAGTGGTTTAGCTATGTTTAAATGGCAATCTAATTACAGTGTTTCTTTATAGTAAAACTCTGTTAACATGTTTTTCAAGAGACCAGATACTAAAACCCTTTCCACAGGTTGAAAGAAAACCCCTATATTGGGAAATGGAGAAACACAAAGAGTGAACTTAAAATGTTAAAGGTTTGCAAAGAGAAATTTCCGAACAACTCCTTAAGATCTTTGTGTGCTACATAAATATAGAAGATTGTCTTCAAAGTACATATATACAATATAAAACTCTGATAACTAAGAGCTGAGTGGCAGGATGCTGTCTTTCTGGAGCACTACAAATACCCCTCAGAGGATAAGAACTGCAAGATCAATGTGGAACACATTACCGTGGCAGAAATGTAAAAGAACCATGGCTGGGAGCCACTGTTTCACTTTTCCAGTAGATGTTAGAAGCTTTTGTGTGTTGCCGTCCCTGCATCAAAAGCCTGAAATCTATGAGCTCTAATGATAGATTTACACTGGGATTCAAAGGACAGCCAAAATGCAACAATGTTCTCAGGTTGCTAATCACAGACGTTAATTTAATACAATGAGAGCCAAGATCAAGATTTTAAGTGTTTAAGGCCCCTAGCTAGAGCCCATAGGACTAGTTAACACAGTTCCAATTTTGTTCACATTCAGGCTCAGGAAACTGTGTCTCATCCATTTGGAAACATCACCTTGGAAACGTTAAATAAAGAGCAGGAAACCATATACCAGCTGAAGAAAAGAACCAGTTCTTAGGCAAGGTCTATGTAAAGGTGTCATCTGACTTAGTGAGATCCACAAACTCACTCACTGGAGAAGGGGCTCAGATAATCTGCAGGCTACTGTTAAGATGAGAGACAAAGGGACTCAGTTTCCAGCCTATGCTATGAGTCAGTATGATTCCACTTTTGCATAAATTAATCACAGAACTATAATATAATTTCCTGCTAGGGTTCCAAATTTAGAACCCGATTCTGCCTTCTAGTCTGTACTACAGATCTTTCTAATGCAAGTCAAGTATTGAAAGGAGCTGACAGCACTAACCTCAGCCCAAAATGTTTGATCTGCTTCTTGTCTCTCATCTTAAAAGCATTGCTCTCCGATTTTCTCTCTCTTGCCTGCTTAGTGGTAGATCTCCCAAAAGACATGTAGTTTGGGTGGCTTTGGCAAAATGCTTTTATGCTTTCCATCTTACACGATAGCTTGAAATTTTTAGATCTGGTTTCAGTTTAAAGGGCACAAATTACAAAAAAAAAAAAAAAAAAAGCCAGAAGGAATTATTTTGATTCTCTCAGACCTCATCATACATATCAACAGACATCTAAGGAAGAAGAGTCCACTTTCTTGATCATTTTTCTAAATAAATATTTTAAATGTAAAAATCTGTCTTACAAAAGGAACTTGAAAATTGCTAGCTGTGTCTGAAGGGGCTGAGCCTAAATCTTAGACATTTTTTTTTTTTTTTAATAATGCTTCATTATTTCTTTAGGACAAGATCAAGGCCTCATGATCTCAAATGTGTCTCAAGATGTTCTCCACATCTCCACTACTGCAGTTCTTCTTTAGGATTTTATTATTATTGTTTGCTGGGGCTATGACAATAGCTTCCTTATGAATTCTCTAGAATCTGACAGCACTATCTTCCGTGCTACCTGTAGAGTACTTTTTTTTTTTTTTTTTTTTTTTAATGCAAGAATCTAATCATGTCTTGTCCTGCTGCAAACCTTCTGGCTAATCTCTATCCTTCCCAGAATGCATTCTAAGTACTTGGGGTGGCACACATAATTTTGGGGTGCTTTCCTTGCCCATTTTCTTACTTCTACCACTGCCTACAAATATAGCTCCTGTCATTGGCTTTGCCTCCAAGCTATTGCCTCTTGTGCCTGAAACACCTCTGATGGAGGTAGAATTCCATTTTGCCAGATCTCAGCTAACTTCGCAGATCCCTCAGGATCTATCTCAGTAAATCACTCGTTCACATTCAGTGAAAAAAAAAAATGGTAAAGGTTAGTGGATGAATATTTAGATCATTTATAATTAATATGAATAACCTGTTTTTTGTATTGAGCTGTACTTTAATTCTTCCTTTACACTAAGCATCTGGTCAAAACTTAATTTTTGCATCATTTTGGACAGATAAATGGGGTGAAATGGCACAAAACTGTGACAAATTGCAGACACTGAGATAAAGGCCAAAATAATAACAAAAAATAAAAGGAAGAAGGACAACTCTAAAACCCTAAGAATTCTCAGAGAAATGAGGGTAACCTTGGGATTTTTTTATAGTACATGGGATGAAAATACAAGCCTTGCTAGCTGAAAAGTAGAGTAACCCCTAAATGTGGTAGACTTGGGGATACATAATGGCAGACATTTGACTTACATACCGATCTATCAACTCATTGGCCACCTTTCATTTAGCTGTCATTATCTTTATTTGACATTTGCAGGGAGGAGGCTTATGGAAACTTTACCTTTTCTCCTGCTAGTTAGTAGTAGTTATTGAAAAGAGCAGTTCTTCATGTTGAGGCCATTGTTTTTGGAAATGTCAAAATTCTTTGTGTTGACTCCATGAAGTCTTTCTATTTAAACCCAGAGGCCATGTATTCTCTCCCTGTCCTAGATATGACCCCCTCATGTTCCCAATTCCCCCATATTATGGGAATGTCTGATTCTGAAATTTTCTTCTTAGCCAGAATGAGACCGATCTAAAAAATTTCTTATATGATTTTCTTCTGAGAGAAATGATGTAAAATAATGTTTATTTTTGCTGTTTTGTTGTTTGATTGATTTTTAATACTGTTAACCAATGTGGGCAAAGGGACCGGCAAATAGACACCCCTAGACACCATTGTTAGGGTAAGTTGGAATAAGGTTTTCGGAAGAATATTATAGTATGCTAAAGCATTCCCATTCTGTTGAGTTTATCTTAATTAGAAATTAGGAATTTCCACAACAGTTATCTAATAAGTTTGTTCTTTGCATGTTGATTTCAATAGCGAGCACTGTAAATAACCTAAATATTAAAATAGGGGATTAGTGCAATCAATTTTGACACATCTATACAGTGGCAAAATTTGTAACTATTTTTAAGTGATGTTCAATGACAGAAAAATTCTGAAATGACATATGGTAATAAAGAATATTAAATTCTTTATTGCTTGATGATGTTCATGTCCTTGTTATTTATTTACTTATGTGGATGTGTATTTTTTTATTTTTTCAAAATGAATCTGTTAGTTATCTGAAAATATCTAAAATTTGCCTGAGCCATCTAGAGGAAAAAGATTCACAGTGAGGCTGGGCGGTAGGAGCACAGGCAGTTAAAAGCAGACCTCGGATTGGGAAGGGCTGATTTTGTTTCCCTGTTGGCTTTTTCACCTACATTCATATTCACAAGACCTGACACCATTAGGCCAGATTTATACATCATAATGTGAAGTGGAAAATAAGCAAATAACTAATTAATCTGTTCTATAAAGACCAAGAAGAGAGGAAGTGGTTTACCCAAAGCCTCTTCAGTACTGATAAGAGTTTTCATGAGTAGGGTGCTAATCTATAATGCTGTCTTTGCTCAGCTTTATGTTCTTTATATAATAAGAGTTTATTTTTTTTATAGTCACCAAATTGAAGATTTGCAATCATCTGCTTATACATGGCTTGTGGAAATTTTGCTCTGTCACAGTTTATTAAAAACGCATACTAAATATCTTGCCCAAATGTTGCATCAGTATAAGAAGACTAATAATAATACTTAAGATCTAAGGATTTTATGAAGTTTGGAGAATTAAAGTTGAGTTTAAAGCATTTGTAAGCATTGCACTATACGAACGTGATATTTTGCAAACTAAACATTTGACCATCATATGCAAATTTACTGTCTACTCTCACATAAAATGCCAAGACTCCAAAAACAAGAATTCCACTAAAAGAATAGATGACACACATCCTGTTGTATCATTGGATAAACCTGACTGATAATATGGAATAGCTTATGGTGGTAAAGACTATAAAGGATGCATGGCTGAAGCTACTATTAGAATTTTTCTAGCAACTATTGGAAACTTCTGTGTACGAGAAATCACTCCATTTAAAAAAAATCTTGAAGTTTGAATCTTAATGATAGCTTCTGTCAAAGAGATTTAAAATTGGAACGCTCTTGGGGCGCCTGGGTGGCTCAGTCGGTTAAGCGGCCGACTTCGGCTCAGGTCATGATCTCGCAGTCCGTGAGTTCGAGCCCCACGTCGGGCTCTGTGCTGACAGCTCAGAGCCTGGAGCCTGTTTCAGATTCTGTGTCTCCCTCTCTCTGACCCTCCCCTGTTCATGCTCTGTCTCTCTCTGTCTCAAAAATAAATAAAAACGTTAAAAAAAATTAAAAAAAAAATAAAATTGGAACACTCTTTTAAAGTGGCCAATGAGTGAATCTTGGTTGTGAAATCTAATATCAGATCAAATTTATTGGAAAATGGCAAGTACTCCATTCTACCTCAAGTTGCATAACCTTGATCTCAGGAAACTAGCAAATGAACTTTTTTCGTGTATGGAGAAAAGAACATACATACACACAGAGCTCAGCTCTATGTGACATTTTGACAGAGTACAAACATAGCATGTTTTATGTCCAAATCTGCATTTAACCCCAGTTTATTAATTTAAGCAAATATAGTAAAGGATCTAAGCATATAATGTCTTGGCAAAACTTAAAATGGAATATCTGGGTCAAAACCTCATAAATATATTTCATCTGATTTCACACCCATGAAACACTGGTTCAGAAAACACACACAATCACGAGAGATCAGCTCTGCCTTCAAGATTAAGTTTTTGGCAGTTGCTAATAAAGAAAACTGTGGTGCCCCTGGCTTGTAGCATGCTTACTGGAAAAAAGAAAACAAAAAACGTTGAGTACAAAGAGAAAGGGTGTGAATATATTTTGTATTGTCTGCTTCTGTTTCTTTAGAACTCTGAGCACGTTTTACTTTTTGTTTGTTTGTTTGTTTTGGCCTAGCATTCTTAGAGATTTACAAAAAAAGTTTTCTTACTGCTGGAGCCTTGTGTTTGTTACCTTGGCTGATGGCAAGGGAAAGGGATGAAAGATAGGAAGGCTAATTTTTAAACAATAACTCTTCTTTTGGGAGTAACTTATTATTTGGAACTTTTAAGATCAACTTGTGATAAGTGATAAGGTGGTCATATAAACAATATAAAGTCAGGGACACTTTATGTTCAAGAAGGTTTGTTTGCTATTTATTTCCCTATTATATAATCTTGAAATAAGCACAACGAACTGCAAAAGATAAAATAATGGTTGTAATACTGCACATGGAAAAACATTCATGAGAACTAAGGTCTCTGTTGTAAATCATTACCCCAAATATTTCACTGTAGAGAAGACAAGACTCATGTGAATAGTTCCATCTTAAAACCTCACAGAAAGGGTGTCAAATATTCCTTTGATATGAAATGTTTGTTTATTTCTCGATGTCCCAATGATAGGCAGAATTTTTTTTTCATGTTTACAAAATAATGGAAATTGATATATGCCAAAACTTATCCAAATTTTACTTACCTTTTAGTCTTTTTGCACTCTTTAGTGTTCTGACTTCCTCCCTGATCTACCACAATCAATGCAAACAAACTTACAGTTAGACCAGAGAAGGGAACATTTCTATTCCCACACTTGGAAAAGGGAAGCATTTGTTGTTTCTACCCACTCCCTCCTCCTCAAATTTGTCATATAGTTTTTTGTTTTGTTTTGTTTTGTTTTTTAAGATTGGGTGAGGGTATGTGTGTGTTAAGTTAGGGAAATCTTAAAAGGGAGGCATCTGGTTACTCTAAGATCAAAACCAAATCTTCCTTTGGTCTCACGTGAAGAACTATGCAGTTTGGGACTCACTGTTTTTAATTCAATTACAGTCCCCTTTTATTTATTTTTTCCCTAAATCGAAGGCAGAGTACAATATAAGACAGGGGAAAAAATAACAAAGGGAAGATCATACTCTGTAGACTCTCAAGACATTTCCTTAGGCTTCAAATCAAGTCCTACTCTAGCTACATGCCAACAGCTGAAGTCAATTTCACCGTTACTGGGAATGGGATTCTTTGTTACTAGGGTCTTCATCCTCAACTGCTACATCTGATGCTTATAGGCTCCCTCCAAGTAGTTTAAGTTGTCAAATGTCCCTGCAGCAACCCAAACTAATTGATCTAGACTTTAGGCAGAATCTAAATCCTTATTTACTTCCTCATTTGTTTGTTTCCCCAAAGAGTCTGATCTTTTATTTGCTCTCAACCACCTGACTCCATTTAGGTTGACAATAGGTACTTTCCTCCCTGCAAGACTTTTAAAACATTTCTAACATCTTCCTCAGAGGAATGTGCTTAAGGTGTACTCCTTGAACAGGTTTCATTTTATTTTTAAAGACAAAGCTACAGAATCCTAATATCCATACTAAACCCTTGCTACTTTCTTGTTTTTGTTTGTTTGTTTTTTTTCCTTTTCCCTTCTCTTCCTTTTCTGGGAACAGAACCCACTTACAAGGATGTATGCAGACACAAGGGATTTTATTCAAAAAGATTGATTACTTACTGTTCTCTGGACCTAGGGTTTCCAAACTTTTTTGACTTCATAAGGAAAAACATTTGGCATCCTATAATGGATATTTATTTTTATGCTACACACATGTACTTCTATATTAAAATACTATAAAACATTCATAAAAATAGACTGGAAACTGATATTACATATATATATACGCACACATATATTACATATATATGTGTATACATATATGTATATAATATAACAAATTCTAGTCTTTGTTTGTTGGTACGTATCCTTCAAGTAAGGACACACTACTGTGGTAAATAATGCTTTAGTCAAGCAGTGTTTAAACTCTAGCACTTAGAAACCTTGTTCAAATACATATTCCTAGCCTATCACAGAGCTTCTGAGTCTGGAGATCTGGGACAGCACCCATGAATTTCCATAAAGCTTCCAGATGATGGGTCACATTTTGAATAATACACCTCTGATCTATAGAACAATTTCTTGATCAGTTCATTCGGGTCTAGGTTCATTTTTAATGTAGTCTTTTATAGAGACCCAAAATGCAGGATTTGAATCCATATGGCCCAGATCGTATATATCAGCCACCATGATTATTTGTCTTTTTCCCTCTTCCTTTGAGAATTATTTTTACATATCTAAATAAATCTGCATTAAAACTTTCCTAACTCAGACCAACTGAAGAAAAGCCCATCTGAATTCAGTGAAAGGTGCTTCTTGAAATGCAACTTTACTTCTCTTTACCCTAAAAATACTAGAGGCAACTGCTGTGGAAGGGTTATCTGGAAATAACGTACAGATTTATGAATTAGATTAAAGTATGATGAATAGCATAATATTTAAATTCAATTTGATGCCTTCCAAGTAATTTGAGAAGATTTTGACCTTAGTAAGTTGAACATTCTGTGAAATATTGTTTACATTTCCTGGAAACTTGCTCATACAATCAATTTGCTTAGCAAACTTTTAGGTCAAGGATAATGCAAAGAAAAATGAAGGCCCCAGTTGTGCAGAGATTCCCAGTACATCCTAGGCTAGGGAAATTTTATACTATTTTTGATAAAGTGAACATACCGCCATAAAATCTAGTAGAAGAGCATTTCTGCACTAAAAATCATCTACTTGATTATCCATTCATTCATTTATTCAACATAGTATTATATACCTATAATAAGCTGGAGACTGTGCAATGCAATTGCGATATAGCCATCCCTTAGCAAAGAACGATACAAATACATGTAAAATTATAACTATTAAGTGAGCTGCAAGAAAAGGTAAATGATGCTATGAAAGTGCCATGGGGGAATGACTTGATTGTTACAGGGAAAAGTGTGCATAGTTTCTTTCTAACTTAGTGGCTTGCTCTGACATATTTGTTATATGAGTATTTGAAAGGTGTTCAGTACATGATCAAAGGACAGACCACCAGATTCAACAGACTTGCAGTGGTTATTTAAGACCCCTGGACATATTAGTTCCTCACTGGTTTCAGAAGGCCAGCGGAATGAATAATATGGCAAGAGGATAGGCTAAGAGAATGGCTGGAAACTTTGGGCCAGCAATTGAGGGGTTGTGTTTAGTTTAATTATTAAATAAAATAATAAAGAATGGGGTTGAATAACTTCCTTGCCAGGCAGATCCTGAGTCTCATGGCTGTTATTGCCAGATCTGCCAATTTTTTTTCTGAGTGACTATGCCCTGCCAATTTCCCAAGTAAGCAAATTGTCCTTGCCATTTTGAAAGGTCCACTGTTCTTAACATCCTTCTCCTAGTCCTCATACTGATGAAGTCCTTATCCTACACACAAACAACCTCTTAAGGATCCTTCAGGTTTTAGCCTGCTAGGTGCACAGAAGACATTATAACCCTTAATTTAATAACAGAGTAACATTTTCATACTAATCAGAGACTTGCTGGCTTTAATTACTGCACATTATTCTGCGGGAAGGAAAAAAAACACTCAAATTTTAAAATAAGATGTTAGCAGGAGTGTGATAAGTGTTTCGTTCTTAGCTGCTGGTCTACTAATAAAATAGGTTTGTGGTGCGTATCCTGACCATATTTTCATTTGCATTTTAAGCCAGACCTTAGTACAGGACTTCTTCTGTTGAAATAGATATTTGTTGAAGTAGATTATCTTTTCCCACCTTCTTGCAAGAAGAAAAATATATTAAAGTTGCTCTTCTTAAGGAAACCACCTTTAAAAAAGTTATTTGCAGAATGTGGTTTATCCTATAAACTGTGTCTGATTCCTAAGCCTAGCTCACTCTGTTAGGATGACTCAGCAGGTTCAGTAGCATCTGTCTGATAGAGATTAGCAAGTTTTATTCTAAACAAAGAAAATATAATAAAATATAATCTAAACCCTGGTTAATGAACAAGCAGACATTGGTTTCCCCTGAAATTTCTCCTTTCTTTCAGTACAGTTTGGAAAGGTAAAAAGTGACATTTTCTTTGTGGAAAAGTTACTAGAAAAAAAACGTACCAACTTTGAAGTGTGTGCATCTGCTAAATTGTTCCTCATGTGACCACTGTTCTGCTGTCACATTGTTTAGCTAATTTTTCTGATTTAATTCTAAAAAGAATAAACTTTATGGTTAGTGATTTTCCCCTGATACATTTTTAACATATCTATAAGAATTTTTCATAGATATCTAAACTTTTACAGATTTTCATCAATGGAACCATTTTTTACTCTTCAAACCACATGCCAATGAATATTGTGGCTCAGGATTCCAAAACTTTTAATGTGGGTGATGCTACCCTGTAGTACTTAAAAATGAACCATGAATGCTAATTATTTGAGCAAGGTTGTAATGTAAGAAGGAAAAATGGTGATGCTTTATATTTGTTGATCTCCTTTGGACAATTGCTATACCATAACTGGTGACTGAACTTTTAAATATTTTAACTCAACACCTAATTATGTACTTTATTATGTTTGAAACTTAGAAATTCTACCTAAAAGAAAAATGAACATGGATCTACTATTTTCTCAGAACTGTGGTGAAGTATAGAGACAGGAAAAAAGTATCATTGATGAAACAATCTATAAACCCACAGAGAGAAAGTGTTAAACCTCCAGTAGTTTGAGGAACAAATATTAAGTTATACAAAGGATATGAATGATAACCATGATTAAAATTTACCGAATGCTTGAAGTACTACTAAACATAGGTCATTAGCCTGGCATTGCTGGTGTATCAGGTGTATGTTAGATTTTGTGTTTCATGTGCAAGTAAGGGTGTTCTTGAAAGGACATCTGTAATCCCTTTGATTGCCAGGATCAATTCTGCTGACCTAAATGACCAGGAAGATACCTACTTCTTCTTTTTATAGTTCCAGGCTTGTTTCTCCTAAGACTAGATATTTGACAGCCTTATCTGATAAAGGAAAATTATTTTTCAGTCAACAGAAGCAAACATTTACTCTCCTAATAGGGTATAGGACTCTAAAATTTTTATTGAGGCACCCTCTTGGAAAAGTTTGGATTTGGAATTAAAAGGGACTCCTTTCTTCTTTATTTCTGACTGTCTATATAGAAAATGAGGCCATTGCTGAGAGACCACGTAAAAACAGTGATTTCAGATAGGTTACCTCTCCCAACAAGGACTTCTTTCTTGTCCTTGTTATGATTTTGAAACTTACAATTGGACCAAACCCATTTGTCCTATTAGCTCAGTGTACAATGGTGCATGACTTTCCTCCCATGTGTTAAGTAGAAGGTTCAAGACTGCAGTTCTAGGATGGACCCTGGCATGAAAACTTCTAATGCACTGTAATAGACAGGAAAGGGAGTGGGGAAACAGACATTACCTAGGAACTGCATGAGGGGAGCCATTTTTAATCTGAGTATGTGTATGAAAATGTATATTCTTAAAAAATAACTACTTAGTTGTTTACTCTTAACACTAGATTGCACTTTGTTCTCTCACCAAAGTATACCTCAGTTTGTGTTCTCATGACACTAACATGATCCACATGATTGAATTGAGTTTTTAAAGTTTTCAGCCAGTTTTGACTTCCTCTAGATATCAATTATGCTACCACATGCTGTAGAAGAGCAATTATAGAACCATTTAGTAAAGAAAATTTCTGGTCAGAGCTTCTCCACAAATACTGATAAGTGTCCTAAGAAGAGGGTTGATTTAGGCATGCCTGGGTAGCTCAGTGAGTTAAGCTTCTCACTCTTGGTTTAGGCTCAGGTCATGATCTCATGGTTCGTGAGTTTGAGCCCCACATCAGTTTCTGTGCTGACAGTGCAGAGCCTGCTTGGATTCTCTCTCTGTCCTGCCCACTCTCTTTCTCTGTCTCTCTCTCTATCAAAAATAAATAAACTTAAGAAGAAAAGGAGGATGCATTTAAGTCTCTGTCCATTAAAGAAACAAACTCTTGGTAGTAGGCTGACCTAGACGATTTTATTAATGTGATTTCATAAGCACATTTTGTCAATTCAGACAACAGACACAATCTAGGTGTCCTCATTTCATCCATGTATATAAAACAGAGGCTTATATGATAATTTGCAGCTGTTAACCATTTTACACTTGAAAATGAACCTGGAAAAATCAACTTTTTATTCTCAATTGAAAAGTCAACTTACCTCCCTCAACGGTCTGTTCTATCTTACTTTCTGAAGTATGTCCATAGCACTTAAGATTTGGGGAACTTCTTAAACTTTAGATTTAATTGTAAAATTCATCATACAATCAATGAAATATTGAAGTTTTGTCTTTAATTATGATTTTGGTTCTATATACATAAGACACTTATGTATTGAAATGCAAAGTACATTTCAACTCTTCAAAAACTGTAGTAGGATTGCTAGTTAGGTTTGTGGCCTCAAAAATCAGTCTCGATATTTATGATGAGTTTGATTGATTTTTAGTTTAAATAAAAGATTCCATTTGAAAATGATCAAAAAAGCCAACCTTCATGGAACTAAATTATTCCTTATGGAGAACTCAAATATAATTATTGAGAATGAATATCTTTTTAAAGTTAGTTTCATAGAGCTTTACAGAGATACACACATGAATAGAGTCACCATCTCTAAATTTTTCAGCTAACTCCTAGTATCTACCATGTCAAAATGTCTCCCCAGAAAAATACTAATTTGTGTAACTCCCACTGATAGCCCAATGATGGTCTGAGGAGACTCCAAATTAATATATAACAAAAGAGTATAAACCTATAGCTCTAACCCCTAATTAAAATATCAGCAAATTTAGTTTATTACAATGTGATTTTATTTTACCATGAAATGACAATGAAATGTATAACAGGTTTATGGAGGAATCTACTCATTGGGATGTAAATATGAAATGGTTTAAATTTTCTCCTATATCTCTCTGCATACTGGACACTTAGAAAAGCTTGGCTGCTCCATTAAAAAAAATTTTTTTTAACGTTTATTTATTTTTGAGACAGAGAGAGACAGAGCATGAACGGGGGAGGGTCAGAGAGAGAGGGAGACACAGAATCTGAAACAGGCTCCAGGCTCTGAGCAGTCAGCACAGAGCCCGACGCGGGGCTCGAACTCACATACCGCGAGATCGTGACCTGAGCCGAAGTCGGACGCTCAACCGACTGAGCCACCCAGGCGCCCCTTGGCTGCTCCATTTAAACTTTTCTCTGTAATTTTGGGTACAAATCAATCTCATACAGTAATACTCAGTTCTCTTTATTTCAAAATATTTCATTAAAACAATGTCAAGCTTAATTTAATTCTTCTCTCCTCCCACAGTGTCCCTACTTGAAGAAAAGGAGGGAACGTGGTCTTATACCTCATCCTTCTTTCTCTTAGAAGAGACTCCTTTAACAAGTATCTTTTCAAGTAGTTCCATAGAAATCAATGTGGTACTTTCTTATTCTCTCTGAGGACCACGAAGTGCTGAAATAGTATGCAATTTGCTCTATTTTTATCTTATGCTACACTATGGTCCTTTCAAACTTAGCTGGAAAGGGCTAGCCAATAAACCTCGGCAGGAAATAGGTAAGAATTTTTACATTCAGTTTATCTCCCAATTACTGGGAATATATGTGGAGTCTCTCCCTATTTTCCATTGTGGGAATGGAAGATCTAAGAACAATGATGTGCTATGCTCCTAATTTCTCAGATTGCTCTTCAAGAACTGCTTCTCTGTGTTCCGCTCTGGGGCTCCATTGAATAAGATCCTCACTGTTCAGCCAGGGAATAACATGCCGGTGCCCTTCCTTGTAGGAGCTTCTATTCTTTATGAGTGACTCTTTCAGAGTCTGGCTCATTTGGCCTTCATACAGCTCACCCCTTTTTCAGTTTTCTCAGTGTTTGCTGGAGTATTGACTTGGACAGGAGCAGAAGAGTATGTCCTCAGAAGCAACAGCCCTCCCTAACTCTCTGACCTTAGTATGTGGGGTACTTAAAGACTTTTTTCTTACCTTTGGTATTTAACTATAATTCCTAGACAATACAGAAAATCCCAGTCAACATTTGATGCTACAAGTTTCTACAAATCAACCATAAAAGAAAAACTGTTTTCGGAGAATAACAGAAACTTAAGTGTATGTAGACATAAATCGAATCCATCAACTGAAAACATGTTATAGCTAATTGTTTTTGTGAAATTCTTGTTGCTTTTTTGTTGTTGTTCTCTGAAAGGAATTTTTGCCTGCCTCTGCTCTTAGAAAGATGTTTTCCTATGTATCTTAGCTTTTATATTTAGCTCTCTCAGTCCTCTCAAATTAGATAGGTGATGTTTTTTCTTTCTTGTGGATCCACAGTTGTTTCAACACCATTTTTTGAAAAATTATTCTTTGTCCATTGAATCACTTTGGTGCCTTTGTCAAATATCAGCTGATCCTATAAGTAAGGACCTATTTCCAAAATTTCCTTTCTATTTTATTAATGATGCATTTGTCTCTCCTTATGTCACTCTCTTGATTAATGTAGTTTTATGGTAACTTAAAATCAGATCATCTGTCTGAGAACTTGTCAAATTTATTATTCTACTGATTCCTTGGGATATTATACATAAACAACCATGTTTTCTACAAGTTAAAAAAAAATATCTCTCTCTTTTTAAATTGGATGTCTTCCCCATACCCCACACTTTTTTTCCCCCATTGCACTGACATTGATTATGGCCTACAAATGTTGGCTATAAGTGAAAAGACAAGACTGTTCACAGTCTTTGATATTTCATCATTAATATAATGTTAACTCTAGGTTATTTTAAATGCTCTATCAAATTGAGGATGTTCATGTCTATTCTTAATTACAAAGGTCTTTATCATAAAAGCTGGGTGAATTTTGTCCTAAAAATTTCTTGGCTTAATTCCACAAATTTTTGTGTTTTTGTTATTCAGCTAAGGTATTTTTAATTTTTCTTGTGATTTCTTCTTTAAGCTATGGGCCACTTTAGTTGTATATTGCTTATTATAAACACTTGGGGATTTTCTTGATAACATATTGTTATTATTGATTTTTAATTTTATTCTATTTTGGCCAAGGAATCTGTTCTATAAGATTCTAATCCTTTAAATTTTAATAAGACATGTTTTATGATCCAGGATGTGTTTTCTGTTGGTGACTAATACATGTATACATGTATGTTCTGCTAGTTATCATCAGGTCAGATTGATTGATAATGTTAAAAACATCTATTTTTTGTTTTTTGTCTACTTTTTAAAAATCATTTACTGAAAAAGCAGTATTAAAGTCTTCTAGTATTGTCATGGATTTGTATAGTTTTCCCTTTTGTTATGTCAGTTTGTGCATCATGTAATTTAATGCCTTCTATCAGATGTATACACATTTAGAATTGTATTATCTTCTTAATAAATTGATTCTTTATTATTATGAGATTACCTTTAGTATCTCTGGTAGTTTTGCTTTGAATAGTTTCTTTTTTGATATTATTATTGCCACATAAGCTTTCATTCTTACTAGTTGCATAGTATACCATTTTCTACCTCTATTTCCAGCCTGTTTGTGTCTATTTAATGTGTACCTCTTATAAACATCATGTAGTTTGTTCAAGTGTTTTTGAGCTGATTTGACAATATTTTCCTTTTCATTGGAATCTTTAGCCCATTTACATTTATTATAGATATTCATATTGCTTTTGTGTATCATTGGAATCTTTTTTGTAACATAAATTATTGTATTTTCTGTTCTTATTTCCTTCTTTTGAGTTAACCAAGGATGTATTTCTATCTTTTTTATTGGATTTTACCTATATGCATTTGTATTGCAGGGGGAAAGAGAGAGGGAGAGGGAAACAGGGAGGGAGATTTTTTTATTTTAACAGATTAAGATATGTTGAAGATATATATTAGAGAAGTCCCAAAAGAGGGGAAATCTTCTCATTTTATAAAATGATAGAACATCCTGGAGGGAGTTTGGAAGATGTGAGAAGGAAAGGAGATACAGGAAGTTGACTGGAGTGGAAAGAGGAAGAAGCTTGGTTAGAAGAGACTGAGAGCAGAAAGGAAAAGAGGAAAGAGAATGAGAGGGACCCATCTTCCCTGGAAAATGGATCAGCTGGCTTTTTTTTTCCTCTATTTGTAGCTATTAAAAGACAGTCTTTATTTATAGATTGTTTAGATTGGAAATCTGGGTTTTATATAATCTCTTTGAGGCTTAATTTTCACATCAATAAAGTGTTGTTTATTGTACCTAATTCATATGGTTATTTAGAAAATTAAATGAGTTAATAGATGTAGAGGACTTGAATAATGCCTGGTATATGGAGAACACTGCATAAGCTTTAAGTTTAATTATTTTTACTTCATTATTCTCTTTGCTGGAAGGAGAGAGAGAGAGAGAAAGGGAAGGAGGGAGAGAAAGAGAGAGGGAGAGAAGACGTGAGATTAGGTGCATACATTGTGGAAAAATTCAGTAATCCCCTTGTTTCCTCTATATTTGAAATCTGTTTGTTATTTTCATTCAGTAAGCAACAAGAATAAATCTCTTTGTTGAAGCTCCATATTGTTTTAAGCCAGCAGAACTCTGAGAGCACAGCTTCTCACATTCTACATTGACAAAATATACTCGATCCATTCTGGAAGAGATTAGGAATACACATTAAGGTAATCTCAAGGTTAAGAAGTTATGGAAAACTGGCATGCACTAAATAATTTATGATGGGTTAGGAATTTTGAAAATGAGGTAATTCTGTGATACTTGATGATAGCTTTTTATGGTTTTTCTCATGGATTAGCTGAGAAACAAGCATAAGCATGGAATATTTTACACAATTTATAACTTGTAGAACTAATCAACATGAAATGAAACTGACAATATTTAAAACTGCTCATTATAAATATGCTATTAACTAAAAATGAAGACATCAACTCTTATTCACAAAATGTAGGTTTGCAAAATTTGGTGTGGAAAATAATTGATTTCATAAAAATAATCACCACAAATCAAATTTCAGATTAGCTAAATTTATGACCATAAAAGTTTGATTTAGACAAAATAAGTTTTTGTTGACCAACTGAAACTTCTTTATAAAAACATAGTGCATTGTATTAATCCCAGTGATATTAATTTATTTAAGTCAATAGTAGACTTATGTGTAATGTATAAAAAATTTATTGAGAAATTAAATTGATTTAATATAATTTGCTGCAGAAAATGTGTTCTTGATTAAAAATTCAACCCTGTTATAATTTTGATTTAAAAGTTTATATTCATAAATGTGGAGTCAAACTATTGTGGTGTTAAAATAATGGGGTCAAAATCTCCTGGACTCTCCTCATCTATAAAAAAGGATAATGTAGTTGTGTTTTCATCACAAAGATTTTATGAAGTGGTTCTCAAACTGTAGTGTATATTAGAGTCACCTGGAGGGGCTTGTAATTTGGGGAATTAGGGAATTTCTATTTCCAACAAATTTCCAGGCAATTCTGATACTTCTAGTCTGGGGACCACACTTTGGGTTTCCCTTCTCTATGCCATTTTTGTGAACATTGGCTTTTGTACTGTCTTCTGACAGCCAGCACCTACTTCTCTTTGTAAAAGACTAGCCTCAAGTATCGGCACCCTGCTTTGGCTCTCTCAGAGCCAGGAATGCCTAGGAATTTATATCTCCCCACCCTACCCTAGATGGTCCTTAACCACTGCTACAGGTGCCAGAGTATTTATACTACAGATCTCTGAGCAAGACTGCACTGAATTGTGCCTACACTGTCTTTAGGTGTGCCCTGTGGGACGGAGTCAAAGTTATTTTTATTGGACACTTGGCAAGAGAAGTTTGAGTGGAGTGTTGGGGACCAAAGCTTGTCTGGAGTGAGTTCAAGGGAGATTGGGTGGTGACAAAATGAGAAAGTTATGAACAACTCACACAAGACATTTGGCTATAAAAGGGACCAGAGAGAGAAATCAAGCACTGCTCTGGGAAAAAGTGGAGTAGAAAGAGCTTTTTTTTTTTTTTTTTTTTTAAATTAAAGATAAGAGCTGTTGTTGCATGTTTGCATGTAGATAGGAATGCTTCAGTAAAGGGAGATAAACTGAGGATAGAGAGAGAGGTTTATAGTCAGAGAAGCAAAGTCCTGGAGTACATGAGAGGGAATGAATTTGATACACAGGTGGATGGGTCAATGTATTCTCCATTACTTATGGCAGTGTCTTCTGTCATCTCCCATATTTCATTAGCCCCAAACCTCTGCCAAGTCTCTCCTCCTAACATTGTTCCAAACTGCCTGCCCTTTCTCTGCATTCCAACTATCACAGTCTTAGTTGAGGCACTCCATAATTTGTCACCTTAGCTTCTACATAGGCTCTTGCTTCCAGCCTTGACCCTTTCCAATCAATTCTTCTATGCTACCATCAGCCATTTTTGTAAGATACAAATTTGAGCATCTCCCACTCCAGTTTAAAATCCTTCATCTACTCTCCTACTGGATGAAATTTTGAACTCTATTGGCTCAATGCACAAAGCCTTTGATGGCCTATCCCCTGCCTATGTATCCAGTGTCTTCCTTGGCACTCACCTTACAGCCCTTTGCAATCATGTAATAATGAGCTTCATGTAGTTTCTCTAAATGTGCCACACTCTCCTATATCTCTGTCTTCATACTTTTTGTTCTTTTTTTCTCAAAATGTTCCTCTTCCACTTGCCTGTCTGGCCAATTCCTGTCTACTCTTTATATTTCAGTGTAAACATTACTCTTCCCACTAATTAAATGAATACAATTATGGTTGAATGAATAATTGCTATTAATCATGGCACCTAGACCAAATGCTCAATTTTCTGTGGTGACACCACATGTTCCAATTTTGGACTTGAAAACTTTGCCTCAGAGATTTGTAGGTGACTATGTCATGCCAGGGTGTGCATCCGACTTCATTCAGTTTACCAGCGGTCAATTTACATTGAAAAGTAAACACAAAATTATATTGAGGAAGCACTCCCCTTTGACTTTCTGCCAACAGGTAAAATCCATGGGCTCAGCAATTCTTGGAAAGACATTACCTTTGCAAATGGGCCTGCTTCCCCTGGTGTTCAGGGGAAAAGAGAGTAATCACTAGAGAGGAGGGGGTTAGTGTAATAACCGAACACATTTGAAATTCAGATTATGAAGGAGGGTGGAGATTTTGCTATAATTTCTACTAATGACTTATTTTGGTAAGCACTGAGCAGGGAAAGTTCTACCTGTTCATACTAGCAGTTGTCTTATGTGAGATCTGGAATAGTAATTATCATGGCAAAAACAAAGTGCTGTGTCACTTGAAAGAGCAGAGTCAGAAAAGCTCTTGAGATCCCTTTGGTTCAAATGATGTGCACTTTAAGATTCTGCTAAGGATCTTGGGATGGAGGTTGGGGGCATTCAGGACTATTGCCCTCCAGATGGGACGATAATGGAGCTTTAAAAGCTATAAAAAGCTGGAGCATAGCTCTGGAGGTAACTAGAGAATCAGAAAAGCACGCAAAAAGTTGAGCAAATAAGACCAGAGAAGGGGCCTGTTGGGAAAGCACCCAGACCACTGCAAAACTCGCCAACTGCCACCCGAAGTGACAACTATAATATGTGAACTTGTAAATGTCACAGGGGGAAAACAGTTATGATTTATTTGAAAACCTTTGCAGGAGGGCCTTTTGCCAAGTGGTAACATTTTTGTAAAAAGTTTATGAAGCACCCTCTGTCGTGATTGTACTTTCCTGAAGAAAAAAAATTTGTTTTTGTTTTTGTTTTTGTTTGTTTTTTAGAGTTTGTCAGGTTTGGTTTTTCAGCGTCTTTGCCTTAAATGGTTAGCCGTGACTGCCACTTTAAGAAATGTTTTGGCTGTTACTGCTCCATTTTAATCTTTCACTTTGTATTAACAAAATCAAAACCAGCACAATTAGATACCTCCTGATTCTGATTTGTTTTAATACTAAGAGAATGTTCGAAATGGCACAAGCAGTGGGGGAAATACTTCAAGCCGTGGTGGCTGCAACATTGGAGTTCTAGAGGCAAACATCAAAAGATAGCTTGAAAGACAGACCAAAAACATTTAAACCAATAATTCTTTACATTTGTGTTTTTATTTTATTGTAGTCTTCACAATGAAAGCAAGAGGATTGGGAAGAGGAATAAAGATGCTGGTAAGCTCATTTTAGTCATGCAATTTAAAATGAAATCAAAAGGACTTTCTCCTTTACTTTTAAAATCGACAATCAAACCATATATCTGTAACTCACAAACATTAGTGACTAGAATATACGTGCAACAGTCAGTGCCCAACTGTCTCATTTTGTTACAATAAATGAAAAAGAAAATGAGCAAGACTTAAGCAGGATTATAATTAATCTACATTGATCCAAACACCCTCGTCTTCTGTTTATATATTGGACATCCTGGACATGATTGAAACACTAGAAACAAAACCAGGGAGAGAGATCTGCAAGTGATAGTAATTTGGCCACAGAGGGAGATAAATGAGTAAGTGGGTCTTTGAAACATCACAGCGGTCAGAATTAGCAAGAAATGGTTGCAGTCGCACACATGTGGATTGCAGTATCAGAGCTATGGAACATCTAATGACTCGATTACTCATTCCTTTTATTATTACTATTATTTTTAAGTCTCCTAGCAATAACATTTCGTAGCCTAGAAATGTTACCTTTGTTCTTATTTCATTCTGAGTCTGGTACTTAAGCAGGGATTCTACTGTGTTACACAGCCCTGGTGCCTTCGAGGGGGAATTTGTTGACGTGAAATTTGGGTGGCTACGGTGTATTAGCTTTTTCTCTCACTATTCATTTAGGTAGATTTTCAGTTCATTGAAACACAGTAAATGCTGGTTTCCTATAAAAGGCTCTTAGATTCCTTTTATGGAAAAAGAAAAAAAAGAGACAGAATAACCTTTGGGCCTGCTGAGAAATTTTGGATTTCTGTTCTCTGGGTGATAAATATTGAATTGAATTGATGTATCAAACATCAGCTGCTAATCAGCCACCCCATCCTCCTTCCCTTCATCACATCTCAGTTTATCAGTTCTAGGTCCTCTGCTCCCCATCTTCAGATATATGGGGGCAAGGAGGGGGCAGAAAGAGAAATTAAAAGAACAGAGTCCATTAGGAGACATGTTGCCTTAGTGTCATTGAATTCACAGTGTTCTATACCCAAAGACACTTTCCTTTATACTGTGTATATACTGTGGAGAGAATCAAGAATAGTGCTACCAAAGCTCATATTATTCTGCCAAGGTATCAAAGGAGGCACCTGAATTTTCAGAGATATAAAAGAAATTGTTGTTACACCCTTCTCCTTTACCCCCTGCCCCTACCATCACCCTCACCCCACCCCCTTCTCCCTCACCCCCAGCCCCTACCATTCAATCAATATTTGAACAAGGCAGCTGGAAATTTCTGGGTAAAGGGAATAATTTTTCTGTTTCATATTATTAAATCCAGAATCTTTTCATTTGAATTTTATTAAAAGACTGGAGTGAGCATTTCCTTTAAAAGGTTCCAGAATGGGCCAGTTTGAATGTCAAAACCTTTCTCTGCTTATCAGGCATTTAACCATGATAAAGAAAGGATCCCTTTTAAGTCCCTGGGCCAGCATACCTCAGTGACACACAGTAATTTCAAATAGCAGGAAAGTAATCTTTCAGTTCCACTGAGACAAAGTTTCCACAAGAGAGGATGGGATTATAAACTACTGATAGCAGCTCTGGGCTAGTTGGGAGAGAGAGAATAACTAACAGTAGAAGCATATGACCACAAAGAAGGCTAGCTGTTTCTACAGGAGGAAAGACTAGCTAGAAAGCATTTTGGCTCAAAGTTTTTAAAGGTTAAATTACTGTGGTGCCTTTTCTGTCCTGTAACTTTATGAATTTTGATATATTGCTCAAGAGATTTTCTATCATTAATGCTAGCCTGACCATACAGTTTAGGGTGGGGTGGTGTCTACTTCATAATACAAGGGGGGTTAAATCAATCATGCTTTTAAAAATCATTTCCTGGGAATGCACACGTATCACCTTTTATCCAGTGTGTTTGTGAAAATAATTATTGTCACGAAAGCATTTGATTTCTAACCAAGCAAAGCAAGGTGTATAGAGCTTAGCAGCCACTAAAATTAGACCGTGTGCTGGAATTTCACAGGCTTAGAAATTTAAATACTTTTAAATATCATACAGCTTTTGTTCTAAAATGTCATGTCTCCTCAATGATGCAGTGAAATATAGAGAAAGCCTTAAAACTCAGCCTTAAGTTATCTTCTATATATTTTTATTTAAATGTTGAATACTATCATTTGCAAGGGCTACAATAACAAAAGCTACAATCACAGGGGCTTGCTATGTGCCCAGTCCTGTGCTTTGCACTTTATATACTTTATTAAACAATTGCATTTGGTAGCTATTACTGTACCCATTTTACAAATAAGCAACTGAGAGTTGCAATCTTGGAGCAACTTGCACAACCTAAATGATTCAAACTCTAAGCTCTGATCCATCTTTGCTCTTTTGCCAGAATTGAACTTCTTAAAAGAGTTTCACTCACTTTATAGCTACCAGAGTCACCTTAATCATCCTTGAGAAAACGTCATCTCCCCTAGCACTAACCCCCCCCCCCCCCATTTGTCTTGATTTGCTTAGCCATGAAGAACTCAAACAGAAATGCCAAGAAAACAGTGTCTAGGTCATTTATTGGCAGCTATGGTTTTGGTTTACTGCTTCCTGCTACTCAGCCCTTCCGCTTCTCCAAAGACAGCCAGTGGGTTCTGGCACTTACTCTTCTTTCCTAGTTGCTCTGATGCTCTGTGATTGAAACTAGCAGCTCCATGGTGACCGGGGAAAACAAACGAGCCCCATAGCCCATACCAGCCCTGGGAGCACTTACTGAACAGATTTTGAAAAGGAGTGAACTCCGTTTAGCTCCAGAGTTCCATCTGGAAATTGGCACTGATAGTGATATTAGCAGCATGTCCTGCCTGCCTTCCACCCAAGGATTCTGCAGCACCAGGCAAATGTTCAATCATTCTGGACTTCTCTCAGAAACATGTGAGCATTATGATATTATGATACTTATTTTAATGACGGGGACTCCCAGGCTCACGGGGAGAAGTTATGATGCACCAATTCCCATCTCGGGGTCAGTTAACTACAGAGCAGAATTGGAAGGGCATTCTTGCTTCAAAAATATACCCAGTTAAAGAGAGTTTCAAGAATCTAGGTTTGGTTTAAGAGAATTTTAAAGCCACAGCTAGAAGAACAAGGAAATATGAAAGCTTGTCTAGAATACTATATTAATTTTGATCCTACTCAACCAAGAAAAGTGATGCCTCATAATAGAAATACCAGTGAATCTTATTTTTATTTAACAATATCTTTCCTTGGAAGCACAGGGACACTAAACACAACTGTGCAAAGCCTTCTGAGCCTTCTCAGAGAGGGATTGAATAAATTGCTCTGGAGGTATATTTGCAAGGGAATGAGCTAGGATCCCTCTAGATATAGATTGGTCACTCAGTCCATCAGTCGATTGGTAGAGCTACATTTCTAAGAATAAACAAGGAGTTGTGAGATATTGAGAGACCCATCACTCTATTGTCCTGATACTATTTTATGAAGTTAATCTTTATTTTTCTTTTAGTTTTCTAGAGATAAGTTCAGGCTTTGAGATCAGGGATTTTTCCTAGGCTCTAGAACGCTTCCCCAGTAGCCTGGCTTGAGGTGGGCAGAAAGATTAAATGATCTTGTGACTCTTTTGGGAACTAGCCATAAAAGACTAAGTTCTAGAAGATGGGGAAGAAGTAAATAATAAATATTTTGCTTTTTGAGTATCTAATAACTAATTGAATAAAATCAAATGAAACATTAATGATTTCTTTTACCTTGAAATATTCATATTTAATATCAAAACAGGACCAAAATTTAAGATTTTCCCCAGGTTCAACTGAAATTGTTTTCTTCTTCCTGTCATTAAATTAGAGCTCCCCAAAATGCAAGAAACTCATGCACTTAGTGAAATGGTTTCAAAACATTTTTCATTAAAGTGCTGCATCCTAAAAAATTTTTCAAGACCACACCCCTAACGTTTGAATAAAGTACATTCAGAATAATAGAAAAATTGAAGAGATGACAAACATTTTAAGATAAATTTTATTTTACTTAATAGTGGTACATTGTTAATGATAATAGATGTCAATTTCCAAAAGACCATTTCTTTTGCTGATGCCTTCTTATCAGCCATTACTGTTTTAATGACTTAGTATGGCGCATAAGGAGTTCATCTAAAGAATAGAGAACATGCCAGTGCTGGCATTTTCTTATTTTCTTAAACTTCTGTGTTTTTGATGCCATATTCAATTCATGGTTTCTTTGTAGGAATTCTTTCAAGGCACTTGTTTATTTTATGAGTTCTTTTTGAAAATGACATTCCATAATTCATAAATAATCATAGTACACAGAGGGCAAACAAGGCAGATACCACATCAATCCCTCCACACTGTGGGCACCCCATTTTGTCCCAGGAGACACAGCGTGATTTTTTTTGTTCCAATGAAGTAAATGAACAGCAGTAGAGAGATCAATTAAAAACATGAGTGTCCATCTGTACTTTGAATGTGGGTAAGGCTTAATTTCTTTTCGTAAAATTAGGTTTTATGTATACACACACACACACACACACGCACGCACATGCACACACACACACTGATGTAACTACATATGTTTTCATCCCACATCTCAACAGTTAGTAACATTCACATGCGTTCTGAGTTGCAGACATTCCGCTTTGGGGACCACTCCCCAAGTTTAAGGACAGTAATGGCATCAGCAGTAACATATATAAAACAAAAAGTACTGTTTAACAGGCACTTGCTACGTGCCAAGAACTGAGCTAGGCAATTATATGCATTCACTTCTTACAATTTCCCCAGGCATTGGTTTTATTGCTTAGACTTAAAAAGAGAATAATTAGGCCCAGAATGGTTGAGTGATTTACCCAAGGTCACACAGTACTTAGTGTCTGAGCAGGACCAAAATATCTTGTAATCCATGAGACTATATTTGTTCTGAGAAACAGTACTTAGCTGAGAATAGGCCTCTTCCCTACACAGAATTCTCTTCAATGGAGGGCCATCTTTTGTGATTTCTGAGTGAGGAATCCTGACCCTTCTGAATCTGCCCAACTACCTGTTGCAGTTGAAATTCCCTTAATGCAGGTTAAACTTTTACTTTCACAATTAAAAAATGGTAACATCCACACTGACTCATGTACACTACCATGTGAATGAGAGATACCTGATCCCATCTTCCACTAAGAACAGAGGAAATGCAGGACCAGAGGCTTTTGGGTACTAACAGCTGGAGGAAGTGCTCGAGAGCCTAAAAGAACACAAAATGGAAGATTTGGATGCTTGAATACAATCTGTGCCTGTTTCCCACTTTTGCCTCAAGCCAGATCTGCAAAGCAAATATGTTGCAAATTCTGTGTCCTTTTATATCCGTTTTCTTGTCCTATGTTATTTGTCTTTCTGTGTAAACCTCTGGTCACCTTGGACCCTTGACTCTTATTTCTTTTATCAAAAGGGCATCAGCCTGCTAGCTTCTGTGGTTCTGTGGTTTCTCCACTGTGTTTTCATCAAATTCCTCTTGCCCTTTTTGTCCCCTTGTCATCTGGGTGCATGGGAAGGTTTCTTCTAATTTTAGATCCAAATTAATTTGCATTTCCCACAAATCTGATATTTGTCTCACTTCTCTTATAAATTATTTACACTGGGAAGGCTGAATCATGAAACTGAAACTAAAAATAATGTTACTTTCATGTGTTGATTTTTAAATGGAGGCATAGATTATATTTTACTCCCCACGTATTTTTTTTCCCACCATTTGCTTTTGCCGATATGACTGCCTATTATGATAAGAGAGGGTACAGCATTTTTCACATTCATCTCCCAGTCAGACTTTTTTCATTCAACAAATAGTTTTCAAAGGATCTACTGTGGGCCATTACCTGGTAGACTCAGCAGGGGTTGTATAAGAGAAAAGCAAAACGTGCTGCAGTCTAGAACTTCTCTAGAGGCCATAGGAAAGCCTATTACAAAAGCAAAGTTCACTGAGTGCCCTAGGTGGGGACAAAGTGCTTGGTTTCTGGGGAGGGAACAGTCACATTTGATTGGGACAGTCGGGTGATATACTAGAGGCACTTCCTGTCATGACTGCTTAGCTCTGGCAAACCCCCCAGAACACAAAGGACCACCATTTTCCACATGCTAACCCTTGACCCTTTGTCTTAGAAAGTTGGTTGAAACAAAGGTGGGTACTTGATCCACGGCAGAGCCATGAACATCGTTTTTTTCCCCAAATTCTGTTATTTCAAACTGAGCAGCAAAAGATAGGAGTTGTTTGAAGGGGAGCCATACTGTCAATCCTGGAGTTAAGTACCCAGGCTCTCATACCAGGTTGAGTTCAGTGCCTTGCTCTGCCGCTGACCAGCAGTGGAATCTTGGGAAATTTATTTAACCTCTCATCTTTAGTTTTTTTAATTTGGAAAACAGGAAAAATTATGTGAACTTTCTCAAATAGCTGGTATAAAATGTAGATAAGGGAATTCATTTAAAGTGTGATATATATTCAATAGATTATAGATTTTAAGGTTATTATGGCTGTCATTGTTATCATTAAGGAGCTATCTTCTGAACATCATGGACAGGGCAGATAGGTCCCTGAACCTCTCCCCCTTCATCAAGGATTGGTTAATCATCAACTCCTTTCAAGGTCTCTCAATAGTTTTCTCCATGAAAAAAAAAAAAAAAAAAAAAAAAAAAAGAAAGAAAAAAAAAGACTAACTTATTTTGCTGAAGTTATTCTGGATTGATTTTTGTTGTTGTTGCTACTTGAAATTAAAAACAAAAATTCTAGATCTTCTAAGGTAGTGGAATATATCTTGAATTTTCCTTTAAAAATTTTTTTTTGGTCATTGCTATTGTTTATTCCTTGTGGCCATTTTCAGGGTATTAAAATTTTTTAAAATTCAATTTTATCCACATTTTGGGTGTATATCCACATCCATTAGCAAAATGTGTTAACTTTATAAACTTTGTGACACAGATGGCAAAATAAAATAAAAAACAAAAACAGACAGATGGCTATAGATGACCTAAATTTGTAACAGAAACTTATGCATGTGTGTGTGATTATACATATATGTGTGTGTATGTGTATAAATATATATATATATATTTATACTATATATATAGTGACCACATTCTATAAATCATTCAAAATTCTATAAATCATTCAAATGCTTGCAGTACAAGCATTCCTTGTGCTGTACTTCCATGGAAACCTTATGTTATTCAGAAAGGAAAATACCTATGATGTTCAGAGTGATCCACATATAACTGCCTTTGAAAAGTGGTCAGGTGATATGGCTATGGGAGGAAAAATAGCAGATAAAAAATAGTTGATTTACATACACACACCTGACACGTGCACAAATCGTCAAATGAAATAAACCTCATAGTTATTCTATGGAATTGTATTGAAATCAGTGATTATTATGCTCAGGATTTTTGTTCTAGAAAAGACACCTTCAGCAGTTACATTAGTTACACAGAATGCTACAGATAGAAGCAGTACTCTGGTTGAATGTACATGAAATGACTGAGCCAGCCACTTGTTATTTTAATTAGGTATTACTATATCCTTCATAAAAGGATCATTACTTCATAATTATGAAATTCCTTTATGAAGTAGTCCAGGACTGTCTTTATCATATGCTAGCCCACAGTTTTATTTTTTTCTTGTTCATTTATTTGTCTAGATCTGGCTTCAGGTTTTATCAAAAACAATGATAACCAAAACACAATAAGAAATTAAAAGCATGAAGTTTACATTTATCATGAGATAATTCTTATTGGACAAATACTCCTGAGGAGAGATTGCATTTTAAGAATCCTGGTTGTTTAAAAAACAAACAGGAGTGCCTGGGTGGCTCAGTCGGTTAAATGTCCGACTTCGGCTCAGGTCATGATCTCATGATTTGTGACTTCAAGCCCCACTTGGGCTCTGTGCTGACAGCTCAGAATCTGGAATCTGCTTCAGATTCTGTGTCTCCCCCTCTCTCTCTGTCCCTCTCATGCTCATGCTCTGTCTCTCAATGATAAATAAATGTTAAAACAAAAAACAGCAACAACAAAAACAAAACCAAGGTCAACCATTATAGTTGTGGTTGTACTCTTTTTGTGACAATGGAAAAAAAACCCAACTTAAGAGTAGTTAGGGGTGCCTGGGTGGCTCAATCGGTTAAGTGTCTGACTCAATTTCAGCTCAGGTCATGATCTCACATTTGTGAGTTCAAGTCCTGCATCACACTCTGTACTGGTGGCTCAGAGCCTGCTTGGGATTCTGTCTTCTTCTCTCTCTGCCCCTCCCCTGCTTGCTATTTCCCTCAAAATAAATAAAAATAAATTTAAAAAAAAGAGTAGTTAAAATGAGATTTATTGGTATTAATGATTTTAAAGCCCATATGGCTGCCAGTTGGATTGAGCTCCAATTAGATTGAGGTGGTGAACACAGTAACCAAGGTCACCTCCTACCTCTGCTCTGCTGTCTCACCTGCCAGAGTTACCCTGACTCCATGCAGTTATTCTGGCCCCCTGGGGTTCTTGATGCATGGACCACAGTGAGATGTTGTCTGAAAAAGGGTTGGGCAGAGGCAAAGGCTAAGGACTGAAATACTGTGACAGAGATCAATGACTTAAACCTTAAGTTTCCTTTTTCCATTCCTTTTTTTTTTTTTTTTTTTTTTTGCTTCAGTATACACGTGGAGATTATGCAATAAAAATAGCCGCCATTTGTCAAATGCTTATTCAGTCCCCAACATGATGCTAGATCTGTGGGGCACATGTGGGAGTTAATGAAGATGAATAGGTGATGTGTGGTATTAAAGGAATTCAAGTGGAGAAGCCAGAAGGTCAATGTTTCCTCTGGATCTGGAGCATTCACCCTAGGAAGGCCAGTGAAGATTATTCAGAACTCTGAGTTGTTGGATGTGTCCCTATCACTCTGTGTCTACAACTCACCCTCTCTTCTCCAGCCTTTTCCCAGGAAACTCAAGCCACATCCTTTTTTTTTTTTTTTTTTAATTTTTTTTAATGTTTATTTATTTTTGACAGAGAGAGAGAGACAGGGCATGAGTGGGGGAGGGGCAGAGAGAGAGGAAGACACAGAATCTGAAACAGGCTCCAGGCTCTGAGCTGTCAGCTCAGAGCCCGACGCGGGGCTCGAACTCACAGACTGCGAGATCATGACCTGAGCCGAAGTCGGACGCTCAACCGACTGAGCCACCCAGGTGCCCCAAGCCACATCCTTCTTAAGGTAGCCACAGTTTCCATAGAAATTCCAGATGGAGAAACCGTTAAGTATAAATTGAGCAAAATAATAATTAACATTTTAAATTCCCATCTGAAAAAGAAAAGTTTATTGATGGTAATCTCTCTATATAATGTCAGAGTTCATCAGATCACACAGCTTTTAATTAGTCTACAATTTTCAACACTTCATGTTTTGTTATTAAGCCAGTGAGGTATATTATTAAACACAGAAATTTATTTCCTACTGGCCAAATACTCAACTTGTTGCTTTCAAAGTTCTACAAGTTAATGTGTAACTAAAAGAAAATAAATTCTTCCATAATGCATTTTAAATGGAATGTTAGAACAATGTCAACAAAGATGAAGTAGCATGTTGCTGCTAAAAAATAAAAATATTTTCACTCTGTAAGGATGTGGTTACCCTGGAATACACAAAATCCCATCCTAGACAATAAACTTACTCATAAAGAAAATTTAGAGAGAGATCTTTTACTCCATGGGATAAAAAAATTCAGATTTAAATGACTTCAACCAAAGGAAGTTTCTTCAAGTTAGCCAAACTCAAAGCATTTGGCTCACAAGATGGATTAGTTTTCTAAAGGAAACCACTTTTCTTTATATGGGATTCCTTTTGCATACACATTCAGAGCTTAAAAGGAACAATTTTGACTATATGAACCCATCAGTAGCATTTTCTCTGAATATGTCTTTTTTTAAAATTTTAGTTTTTTTAATGTGTATTTATTTCTGAGACAGAGAGACAGAGCATGAGTGGGGGAGGGGCAGAGAGAGGGAGACACAGAATCCGAAGCAGGCTCCAGACTCTGAGCTGTCAGCCCAGAGCCGCCGAGGGGCTCGAACTCAGGAACCATGAGATCATGACCTGAGCCGAAGTCAGCCGCTCAACGGATTGAGCCACCCAGGCGCCCCTCTGAATATATCTTTATGCTGGAAAAAACCTTAATGCCTCCCCCCACCTAAGGAATGTAGAACTACATTAAAATAAAAAAATTTTGATTTAGGACCGTCAGCCTTTTTTGATAAAACTGTCAAATATTTCTTACCTAAAAACAGCAATGTGATATATGAGGAAGATGAAAGCCAGACCAAGTGCAACCTTGGCTATGCAGAAATTTAAATATTTAGCACCATTACACGGTTATAATCTGTCTAGCTGGTATACTGTCCTATACATTAGGGCCTCTTGGGTTGGACTGCATGGTTACAAAGCATGAAACTGGAAGACTGGCTTTCCTGTGAGGAAGTGTTGACTCACTGAGGTATAGATGTACTATATGGTCAGAGAGACTGAGGGAACCTAAGCCATATTTTAACCTCATAGGATAAAAAAAATGTATTAGAAGATTCAAATATTCATGAATTTCCTAAATTTATTTCCTGGTCATAAGTTTCAAGTGTTAGAGTATCTGAATAATTCCATTTATAACCTAATCTGGAGTAATTCTGTATTCTTCCCCCATCACTCCCCGAACCCCCCACCTCCCACCCCCAACAGACCAACCGCAGGAGAGGGTCTGATTTACTATAAGTACAATACTGATCATAATGAAACACATGAAGGGCTTGTTGACTATCCTTTATTTTTATGCTGTGTAATACTGAGGGTGCACTAACCATGTGTCAGATGAACTTTGTTGTAGTTTCTATTTGGATATAAAATAAAAATTGTTCATGCATGCTCTGACTTTCTGGTTCCTCACTTGAGTAGCTCTGTTAATGGGTGGCCACTTTAATAAATTAGAAGAACTAACGTAACTTAAATATTAGTTGGCCTGATGTTCTGAACTTCATAGCATTAGAATGCAAGCTTTCACAGGGTAGACATTTTTGCCTGCTTTGTTTCTTCCATGTCCTCAAAAGTGTACAGTGCCTAGCGCATAGTAGGTGCTCAATAAATACAGGTTGAATGAATGAGTAAATTTGTTTTTGCAAGATCCACATGGAGAAGAATTCTGAGGTGGTGCTAGGAAAGTGTATTCCCTAAAGGTCATTTATAAAATATACCAAATTGAAGATAAAACAAGGGTTTCATTTCATTTACCAAACCTGGCTGATTAATAGTGACTTTCTTGGACCCTATGTTGAGAAGAATTCCGTGGCTCATCCAAGCTCAGTGGGAAAGAGTGCCGTAATTAGTTGATGGTGTCTGCTGTCTGGGAAGGGTGGTTCACGTGACAAATATTTGCTGCTCCTGCAATACTTTCCCACCTTGCCGGGTGTATGCTATTCAGACTTTGCCATTTTTAGGATGGCCTCTCATCTGACTGAATGAATACCATTTATTATAGATATGTGTTGATCCTAAAGGTTTATACAGGTGTTAATTCAATTTCCTTCTCTCTGTAAGATTCTATCATGTTTACATATTGCCAGAACAAAAATCTCTTTCTAAGAAATCCTATCCGCTGTAGAAACCTACTTTCTACTGAGTGTGCAAAGGAGCCTAAGATTATGTTCTATTCTCTCAGTTCCAGGAGAATATTAATGTCACACTCTCTCACCTGTAACAGAGTTCTAGGGCTCCCACCTCATGTTAGCATAATTTCAAGGTTCGAGGGTAGTTGTCCAAGTCTGTTGAAACCCACTTTCTTACAATGCATTTTCTCTATTTTTGTTTTCGCCAGAAGGAACAAAATTTGATTTTTGTCAGCTGTCAGATAGACCAAGATGTTAGGGGGGGAAAGCAGGTCTTCATACTTTCAATTCTTGTAACAAAAACAAGTGATTAGGCCATTGGTTGTCTGCCTGGGGAGAGGTTTATGTTTCTAATATTGCATAGCACACTTCTCTATAAGCAGGAAGGTTGGCAATTATACTTAATTCAGATGGAGCCAATAAGCTATTGGCACCTTGGGAACAGCCGGCTGAAAATCCTAACTCCTTTATAAGCGTGCTATCAAGTGATTCTAACAGGCTTTATTGGCATTTCTAGACATATTGTGGGATGTGCTGCTGTTAAATTCTCAGGTCATGTTTGTGAGTGTGCAACACTGATGCGACCCATGGATTCCACTGCACAACTGGTTCTGCCAACACAGCTTTGACCTGCGAAGTGATTCAGACTATTTATTCAGTCACAGGGTTGAGTCTCCTCTAAGTTAGAAAACTACCACTTAGGCAAAATATGGCAGATCGCAGAGAGGTTTATAGCCATCTTAGCCTGTAAATTCAAACCAATATATATGTATTTTTTATCAGAATTAGATCAGTCCTGCCAGCTCAATTTTCCTTTAGCAAATGTTATTTCTGTGACAACCTAGTGTTTTTATTTCCACTGACATTGACTCAGACTATATAAAGCTATAGTACATCTGCACACTTCTGATATGAAGAATATTTTTCCTTTTTTAGGACCTAAATTTAATTTGTGTTTTAATTATACCACGTATAAGTATGGTTTCAGTCTCCAGAATGGCTTCTCTCCCTTTACCACCCACAAGAGCAAAACTGGCCTGTGGGAAATTTAATGGATCCAACTGGTGAAAAGATTAACATGGGAAAAAAGGCAGCTTGATCTACTCCCTGCTTTGTATTTGCAACAGCTCATAATGTTTATCTCACAAAAATGGGCTCCCCAGATCCCACCAATCCGATATATTGACTGCGAAACTCATGCCTTTTACGGTCCTAGTAAGGTAGCCCCAGACACTGGGGCTTGTGTTGTATAAGTAGACTCCTTATGGGTCTACCTGAGTTCAGATGTTGTTTTATTGGCATCAGAAGTGTGATCCTCATTCTGCTCTGCTCTTACAAGTAAAAGCAGCACCCAACTAACTTTCCCAGTTGTTACTGATATGCTGCTATATGTTTCAGAATCATCTGGGGTGCTTGTTGGAAACACAAATTCTTGATCCTTACTATACCCCAGTACTGAATTACAGGTCCATGACTGCTATCTTTAGTCCAGCTGCCTTGGCCCATAACTGTAGAAAGCCCTAAGAGAAAGATGAAGCTTCTCCTTTACCTGATATAAACCACCACTGGATCTTGTTTTCGACTTGAGATTGACATTCGGCCTTCATGCACAGATATAGCTAAATAACCTATTAAAAGTTATTTCCTTTTTTTTTTTTTTTTAAGAAAAGCAGACTTCCACACTCAGTGCCCCATTTGGATGTGTCTGGAGTCTTGGAAGTTTGACTACCCTATGTTGTCCTACAGATGGACCTTGAGAGCTTCTTAGGAGGTTCTAGCATGGGAGCTCAGCTACTAGTATGTCCTTGACTGAAGAACAGTCCTCCTCCATCAGGGAAGGTCGTCCTCTTTGACGTAGTGCACAGCTTTGGGAGGGACACATGTGGAGTGGTGAGGGAGGAAGGAGACACCTGCCTAGCCAGTCAGATTAGCTGAATCGACCCTGGCCATCAATGGGGTGACAAATGCTGCAGCCAGATCGCCCTCACATCCTTAAAAAATATTTACAATCAAGTTGCTACATAGCCGCTTCCTGGAGTTCATTGAGTCCCCTATTTCCACACCAGCTTCTCCCCTGGAATCCCTCTGGCCAGTCTTCAACCCACACTCCAGCAACCAAAGGGTTAATGCCAGGCACAACAGCTTTCTCCTCACTCAGCTTTTCTGTCTGTGTGCCCCTGTGGCAGACTTTATTCCCATGGCTATAACAATTACATCTTTGGTGTCTAATCATCAATTCTCATCTTCTGGTCGTGCCTTCTTCTGGGCTTAGCCATCAGCTCCAAATATCTAACTGTCTGCCTGGTGGGCATTTCAGTGGCATGTCCATAGTTAACAAAACCACATCTGTGTCAAAAAACAAATTCATCATCTTTCTGTCTAAATTCAGCTCCTCCTCCCAGCTTCCATCCTGATCGCTGATTCTTATTCATTCTGCCACGATTTGCCCAGTCAACTAAGCGTGAAACTGAGTCATCCCTGACTTTTTGCTCTCTCCATTCAATTAGTCATCCAATTGGTTGAATTTTACTCTAAAATTTATCTTGCAGACATCATTTCCTTTCCATTCCCACTGCCACCACTTTACTGCAAACTCATTGCCTCACTTTTAGATAAACAGTAATTTCCTTATCCCAGTCTTTTGCTTTATGCCACCCCCAGATGAATCCTCTTAAAACATCATTTTGATCATGGCAAGTCTCTCTTCAAATGCCCTCAACTGGTCACTTCCCTTGAAGAAAAAGTCACTTGTCTTAGACTGGCACATAAAACTTGTATAACTCCCAAAAAACTGTTTTAGCCCTCTCCAGCCTAGCTTTCTGTGGCAGATCTTTTATTAGATATTGTATAATTTAACTATAATCCTTACTGTTCATATAATAAATTAAACTCTAGCAGGGAAGTACTCAAGTGATAAAGCCAGGGTAACAACCCAGTTTCCCTGACTCCTTCCACTACCTCACATTCTTGCCAAGCCTTCCGTAGAAACTCCAGACCTAGCTTTGTCAAATATCCACTTTGGTTTTTACCCTTACTGTGTTTGTCTTACTGATACTGCATTGACCTTTTGCTTCCCTTCCCCTCATTGTTTTTCTCAAGACTTGTTCTGATTCAATTCTGCCTTGCTCCTTCTTTCTCTCATTATACCAGGGGCCTCATCACTTAGTTGCCCAGGTGAAATTATATTTGTGTGTTTTGTATATCACCTGTAGCCGCAATACTTCCTCATAGCTGAAGACTTTACTTCCTATTTTTTTGAAATGCATAGGAACAGTCATGAAAGGACTTCTATATTAGAGTGGTTCTCAATCTGGGATGCACCTAGAATCTGCTGCATACCAAAAGAACAAAAACAAAAGGGAGCAATAGTTAGTCTGGAACCCAAACCAATTAAATAATAAGCTCAGGGTGTTGAGTAGAGGAGAAACTAGATATAAATATTGTAAAATATTAATGAGAACCACTGTTCCACAAATACCTATCACCACATTTATCTACTTGTCTGTATCTATTCTAATATGCTCTGCTTCTCTTTGGATGAATGCTGTGCTTATAGTTGAGGTCATCCCTTCCACTTATACAGAAGATTCATCCTCTCTCATCTACTCGTGGATATCACTTCAATATCTATCCATACTCCCACATTTTTATTAACATGCAAATCTGCCATGTTTTCTCCTATTTGGAAAAATAGTAAGTTAACTAACTAAAACTCTCTTGACACTCACATTCTCCCACCTATCACCCTATTTTTCTGCTCTCCTTTACCATAGAACTCCTCCACACCCCTATTTGAGAATTATTCTTTTCATTGTCTGCAGTGATTTTCTGTTAATTCATATGATAATTTTCAGTCCTTACCTGCATTAACAGCAGTATTTAATTCAGTTGATCCGAGTTGATTGCCAAGTATCAGCTGATTGCTGATACTCTTGCTATCCTTGGATTACAAACCCCTCATTCGTTGCTAGGCTTCTTCTTACCTTATTGGTTGTTCCTTTTCAGTCCCCATTGGCCCTTGCTCCTCATCTCCCCGTGTCTAAATATTGGAGTACACTGGAGACCAGTCTTGGATTTTTGCGCTTCTTTATTCCTTTGGTGACCTCATCCATTTCTATTTTAAACTTTTCTGTAATTCAACTGAAATAAAATAAACTGCATATGTTTAAAGTGTACAATTTTGATCAGTTTTGACATATGTATACACTTTGAAATGAGCACCATTATAATCCAGATTACAAACATTTCCATACCCCCTCATGAATGTCTTTATTTCCCTTTGTAATCTTTGCTTTCTTTCACTCCAATCCACAGGTAACCATTGATTTGATTTCTGTCACTGGAGATTAGTCTGTATTTTCTAGAATTTTATATAAATGGAATCATATGATATATACTTCTTTTTTTTTTTTAAGCTGGCTTCTTTTATTCAATATAATGATTTGGGGATTCATCAGTATTGTTGGGTATACCAATAGTTTGTTGCCATTTTCCTGCCATGTGATATTCCATTGTATGGATATGCCACAATTTAACTGATACCCATTTAACTGTTGTTAGACCTTTGGGTTGTTTCTGGTTTGAGGCTATTACAAATAAGGCTGCTGTGAACATTTGTTTACAAGTCTTTGTCTGCACCTATGTTTTCATTTCTTTCAAGTAAATTCTTAGAAGTGGAATGATTGGGTATACTTAATTTTTGAAGAAACTGCCCAACTGATTTCAAAATGTTAGTACCATTTTATATTCCCATTAGAATGTTTAAGAGTTCCAGTTACTTACATCTATGTGAAGAAATTATATTAAGGCAGCCTATGCCCTGAGATCTAAATCTAGTTTGCCACTTGTGTTTTTTAAAAAAAAAAATTTAATGTTTATTTATTTTTGAGAGAGACAGAGCATGAGCAGGGGAGGGGCAAAGAGAGAAGGAAAACCAGAATCCAAAGCAGGCTCCAGGCTCTGAGCTGTCAGCACAGAGCCCGACGCAGGGCTTGAACCCACAAACGGTGAAATCATGACCTGAGCTAAAGTGGGACGTTTAACTGACTTAGCCACCCAGGGGCCCTGCCACTTGTTTTTTTAAGTAATAAAGCTATGCACATTTGTTTAGTTATCATCTATGGTTGCTTTCATACTATGACTGCTGAGTTGAACAGTTTTGGCAAAGACCATACGGCCAGTTAAGCCTAAAATATCTGGGATCTTTATACAAAAATGTTTGCTGACCCCTGCTTTATATCGTCTTTTTTTTTCTTTTAACTATTCTAATGGGTTATAGTGGTTTCTAATTGTGGTTTTAATTTGTATTTCTCTGGTGACGGAGATTGAACATCTTTCATGTGCTTATTTGCCATTCACTTAGTTTCTTTTGTGACTCTCTTTAAAAAATATTTTTCCCATTTGCGTTTTTTGTCACTTGGTTTTGTTGATTTCTTATTGAAGTATTAGAGTTTCCTGTGTACTCATGAAATAAGCCCTTTGTCTGATATATATGATGTGAAATTTTTTTGCCATTTGGTGGCTGGCATTTTAATTTCTTACTGACGTTTTTCATAGGATAAAGCTTTTAATTTTAAGGAAGTCCAATTTATTAATTTTCTTCTTTATGGTTAATGTTTTTTTTTATTTCTGTCTAAAAAATCTTTAACTGTGCTAAGTTTACAAAGATTATATCCTATGTTTTTGTCTTTGTTTTATCTGTTTAGGCATTACTTTAGGCCTGATGTCCATTCACAGTACATTTTTGCCTATGATGTGAGGTAAGGGTCAATTTTTACTTTTTTCCATATGGATATCCAGTTGATCCAGCAAGATTTGTTGAAAAGTCTTTCCTTTACAATACAATTGTATTGTACAATTGTACAATAATTGTACTTATAATTGTACTTATAATTGACTTAGCAACTGTGTCAAAATGTAATAGACATATGTGTTTTTCTCAACTCTCTTACATTCAATTGATGTATATATCTGTCTCTTGGTCATTACCAAACTGCCCTGATTACGGTAGTTTTGTAATAAGCCTTGAAATCAAGTGGCTTTTTTCCCCCCTCAAATGGCTTTACTATCCTATGTCCTTTGGATTTCCATATATATCTTGGAATATTTTGTAATTTCTTTTTTTAGAAAAAAAATCATGCTGGGGTTCTGACTGGTATTGTATTGACTCCACATGCCAGTTTTGGAAGCATAGCCATCCTAATTTTGAATCTTCTAATTCATAAGCACAGTATGTATTTCCATTTATTTAGGCCATCTTTAATTTCTCCCGGCAATATTTTTTGCTTGTTTGTTTGTTTAATGTAAAGATCATGGGATTTTTTTATTAGCCTTATTGCTAAGTAGACAGCATAACAGTATTTTTTGACATTGCTATAAATTGTATTAGTTTTGAAATTTCATTTTTCAGTTGTTTATTGCCAATATGTAAGAATGGAATTTATTTTTGCATATTGTGTCTTATGAACTTCATGGTCATGTACAAGTTCTAGTTTTGGTTTTAAAGATTCCTTGGGATTTTCTCTTTAAAAAAGTCATATCATCTACAGACAAAGTTTTACTTCTTAATTTCTGATCTTTATTATTTGAATTTCCTTCTCTTGTTTTCTTGTACTGGCTAGGACTGCTAGTACAGTGTTGGTTAGAGGTGATAAAGTGAGCATCTATGCTTTGTTCTTGATATGAGGGAGGAAAATATTTAATTTTTTTACCATTAGCTATGACATTAGCTGTATGTTTTTTGTAGCTTCTCTTTAATAAGAGAATTTTCCCTGGTATTCCTGGTTTGCTTAGAGTTTATTCATGAATAAATGTTAAATTTTGTCAACTACTTTTTCTACATCTATTGAAAATATTTTATTTGCCCTTTATTTCCTTGATATGGTGAATTACACCAATTGATTCTCAAATATGAAATAATCTTGCATTCCTGAAATAGATTCTGCTTGATTACAGTCATTTTAGTTTTTGTACTTGTATGTAATGTGGCATTTTTCCTTAGCTGCTTTCAACATTTCTTTCTTTATCTTTGATTTTCAACAGTTCAATTATGATGTATCCAGGCATAGCTTTCTTTGAGTTGATACTGTTTGAGATTTGGTAAAGTTTTTGAATCTGTAAATTTATGTATTTTACTGAATTGGGGAGCTTTCAGCCATTATTTCTTCAAATATCAATCTTCAAAATCTTCAAATATTATTTTTCTGCCATCTTTTTGTCCTTTCTTTATGGGACTACATCACTCATGTTAGATCAGTAAATATTGTTACACGGATCCCTTTGGCTCTGTTTATTTTTGTTTACCTCTGTACATTTTGCTTCTCCAACTTTGAGTCCTTTCCATATGCCGCCTGCTTTTATATACATTTTATTGTCCTCAGGTGGCTATTTGTACCATTTTTTTCCAAAATTTTTTATTTGTAATTGGAGGAAAGGTTGAGTTCTAGTATATTTTTGTTGCCATAGCAGAATCAGACCTCCATTATCCAGTTTTATGGCTTTAAACACCATCCTGTATCTGATGACTTCCAAATGAATTGGATAGATCCAATCAGACCTCTTCCCTTCATGCCAGGTATTGTATCCAACCATCTGTCTGACATCTCTAACTTTAATGTCTAATAAGCATTTTAAATAAATTTGCCTAAAGTGGGGGCGCCCGAGTGGCTCAGTTGGTTAAGCAACCACCTCTTGATTTCGGCTCAGGTCATATTTCTAGGGTTGTGAGATACTGCCCTAGGCCCACACTCAGTGTGGAGCCTGCTTGAGATGCTCTCTTTCCCTCTCTTTCTCTGCCCCTTCCCTGCTTGTCTGCTCACATGTGCTATCTCTCTCTCTCTGTCTCAAAAAAAATTTTTTTTTCAATAAATTTGTCTAAGAGTGAGGCCCTGATCCACCTGAATTCCTAAAACTTGCTCCTTCTTCTTTTCAATTTCTTTGGATTCGTCCTTAACATTTTCTTCTCGTGCCACATCTGAACCATTGGCAAATCCTGTTGTCTGTATTTTCAAAATATTTAAGTATTTCCATCACTCTCCCCTTACTAACCAGCTTTACTCTTGCCATTACCATATCTCACCTGCATTATTACAATTGTAGTCAGACTGATTTCTTGCTCATAAATGTTGAATTAATGGTCCACCAGCCCTAGATGCCTGATACATTTGCACAATATTTAATTGTTAGGACTTGCCTTACAATGTTGACAAGTAAATGATTGAAAAGGTGAACATCATTTTCAGCTAATTGGATCTGTGGTTATAAATCAGGAAGGTAAAAATCCACAAACCTTACTAAAATCGGTGGGACTCTCTCCTAGGGCTCAGCGTAAGTAATTGCTGAATTAAAAAATTCTTTAGCAAAGATGTATTCATATAAATCACACATTGTATTAGCTTTACTTACAACTGGGCCACACCCAAACACTGGGAGTGTCTGTATCCCTAAGCGGTAAAATCATATCATCAGAGTCTCGTTATCAAGTTTCCTTCAACTTTGTATGGTGTTTGAGAGGCCTTGAACTGTCTGATTGATTAGTGGATTTATTAGAGACACTTCAGAAAAATATTTACCAAAATTAGCAATCAGAAGTTATAAGAATCATTTACGGAATTTTCTGAGCTTGGATATGTCCATTTTCCTACTTTATCCCTCTTCACCCTCACCAGCATTCTGGCATGTTCCCCAGAGGGTATGTATCAATCTCTGAGAGATAGAAACATTTGGAAAACTTACCCAAATAATTTTTGTAACTGCAGAACCCTTTTTCCTCTACCCTGACCAAATTGAGTCCTATTGGTGATAATGCTGATTTTTTATGGCTCTTATTAAACTGTTCAAACCTATATACATACACACATATTTTTACAGCACCTCTTCTAGAGGAACTCTTTCTCTCCCATTCCTCTTCCTATTTTGTCCTGCTACTATTTCCTACCACTTTTTTAAACTAACTCATTTTGTCAAAACAAACTGAGTCCAAGTCTTTAGGCAGCCCATCCATATTTCAGTCAGCAACTTTTAGGATCCAAATTAGGTGTAATTTTGTCTCCTCTAGAAGTTTAAACACTCCAGTGACTCAGTTAGTTTAAGGCTTTTGTTGTACTAGATTATCCCACATAAAGACTGTATTGTAACTAAATCAACAAAGACTTCTTTGAAGTTTTTTGTGGGGGAATTTGATGGGAAACCATAACTCTTCCATTACTAGGAAGAGTTCTATATAATGAAGCTTCTCCCAAAATCTATTATAATATCACTTTGTTCTAGTTACAGAACTTTTCTCATTTCTTTACCACTTAGCTATTCTAGGCTTATAACTTCCAGAAAGACCAATGTCAGAAGTTCCAAAGTACTGTCTCTGTTTATAAGACCTGTATCCACACAAGTTCCATATAGTTGTTTCAAAGTATTTGAATTCTATTTTCATATCTATAAATAAGCTCAAGCTAATAAGCATCTGTGAGAGGTCAGGAACAAAGAAAAGCAGTAAAAAAAATATTATGGGTACCTTAGCTAATCCCTCCATTTTTATTGAAAATAAGAAAATTGTAGAACTGGGGATTGGAATCAAAGATGAATCATCATTTGGGGCTGGTTTCTTGAGATGGGAGATTTGTGGATTCTTCCATTCTAAAACCTACAAATCATTTTGAACCTTTATGTAGATATAGTCTATGTTATAGTAATTAAATGTACTTTTAATAGATAATTAAAGGCAAAAAGCATATCTACTGAAAACAATTCAGTCAAATACTCTTGCTTTATTTAAGGTCAAGTACTTAAAAATAATATGATACACAGTTCCATTTAAGTAGGATGAAATAAAGGGTATATTGTAATCAAGATTTTATGTGCCTAATGTTTGTTGTTTAATATATTTAAATCAGAGATTTGACTTTATATATACATATCTTTTTAAGTCGATATTTTGAAATACTATCTTAGAACTGAGATTGCCATGCAGATCTCTGAATATTTATAAAAAATAGCATAAATTAGGCACGCTGTCTAGTTTTTATATTATCTTTGAATGTTTTATAAAGTAATTTTATTGAAATACTGGTATTTTGTTTAGTGATGACAATGGAGATGCGTAAATGGAATCAGTTTCATTTTGGAGACAGAATTACAAGATTTGCAATGGATTATATCTAGAAGGAGAGGATAGAGAGGGTTTATAAAGAGTAACTATTTAGGTTCTGGCCTGAATATTCGGGTGGATGTTGATGCCATTTCATTAGATGAGAAGAACAAGGAAGAACAGTTTAATATCAGGAAAGGTAGAGAATAATAAAGTTAAACAAAGATCAAGAAATGAATTTGCGGGGCGCCTGGGTGGCGCAGTCGGTTGAGCGTCCGACTTCAGCCAGGTCACGATCTCGCGGTCTGTGAGTTCGAGCCCCGCGTCGGGCTCTGGGCTGATGGCTCGGAGCCTGGAGCCTGTTTCCGATTCTGTGTCTCCCTCTCTCTCTGCCCCTCCCCCATCCATGCTCTGTCTCTCTCTGTCCCAAAAATAAAAATAAAAAAAAAAAAAACGTTGAAAAAAGAAATGAATTTGCATATAATGATTTTAGTGATCAGGCTATCTACCACTCATCATGTACGTACTAAGCATTTAACATCCATCATATTTTTCAGAAGTGTCAATAATGCTGTGAACTTGATGGTGTTCATCTTATAAAAGAGGACATTAGGGCTTAGAAATGTAAAATAGTTTGCCTAATACTAGTAAATGGTGGAGCAGGATTCACATTCAAATTTCATTTACAACAAAACCCATCCTCCTTATGATTAAGTTGTTACAGATATTACACTACAAAAAGGGTAATGTATTTCTCACTTATATTATTTTAGTTTAGAGGTCATGAAGATAAACATAGTAATGAATTTATGTAAAAGTAAAGAAATTTATTTCATGACAAAGAAGGATTTTCATGGTAATTCTGGGAAGGGAGTTACCACTAACAACTATTTCAAAACATAAAGAAAATTTGATTGATGTCAGTTGTAGATCCTATGTTACAACTAGCGAAAACAACAATAAAAATGAGAACATAAAGTCAAAATATCTTGGCCACCATTTGATTAGATCAACATACATGGTTATGCTTTATGATTATTCACCAACAATTAATTTTAATATATCACTTAATGAGATGCCTTGGTGGCTCAGTTGGTTAAGCATCTCAATCTTGATGTTGGCTCAGGTCATGATCCCAGGTCATGGGATTGCGTCCTGCATCGGGCTCTGCACTGAGCATGAAGCCTGCTTAAGATTCTCTATCTCTCTCTCTTACTCTCTCTCTCTCTGTCTCCCCCTCCCTCCTTCCCTCCCACTCTCTGCTCCTTTCCCCTGTTTGTGTGCCCTCTCTCTAAAAAATAATAATAATAAATAATATGTCACTTAACAAAGTTCTAAGTGTTTTGAGTACATTTCTGAAATATTCAGAAAATAATTATTTCAAAATTCACTGGATTAGAGTCATAAAGCTAGATTGACAGATCTATGGCCAACGGATTTGACATTATGCTCTTTGCTAAAATTAATAAACAAATTTGCTGAAACTAATAAAACAACATGGAACACTGAGAAGCATTTTGACCTGTTGAAATGATAGACCTGAGTTTGCTCCTGAATCTATTAATTGTGGGCTGTGAGACTTTGGACAATTAGCTTAAACTCTTTGAATCTCTACTCAATTATGAAATAAGATAACTTTTGCAGGTACCTGTGAGGATTTGAGAGAAAATGTGTACAGTGAATGGCAATTTAATTATAATTAATTCTTATTTTTGTGACAACAGTGATCATGATGGTGTGATGTTGATGATGACAATGATGCTAATAATGATAACTATTCTTATATCTCAGTAGAAATGTGGTTAGGAACATGCACTCTAGTAGAGTCTTTCATTCACAACTCATTTTGGCTACTTACAGATCATCTATAAAATGGTAGTAATAGCTCATACTTCACAGGATTCTTGTAAAGATTATGTGACTTAATTAATATACAGCAGTTAGCATTGTACCTGGCATTTAGAACGTATCTAATAAATGTTGCTATTGGTATTTTGTGTGATATCAGAGTAGGCATTATGTTAACAATAATAAATCTTAATAGACATAGTAAAACTCTGTAAGTAAAAAAAAAAAAAAACTCTGTAAATGATAAATTTCTGAAAGAAAGATCTTAGAATTACCTCTTAAACACACCTCACCTACATTGGTGAATCTGCCTCAATTTCTATGACAGCAACGAATGATGTTTTCATATTTCTTAGTTTCCACATTTGCTTTTATTTATCTTTAATGAATTTAAGGAATGCATGTGAAAGTGCTTTTAATGTCATAAAGGACAAAGTAAATATAAAATATCATTCAAGCAATATTAATAATTACAAAACATTCTAAAACCTATGTACTATTTTTCTATATTCTATTTACTGCTTACCAACCTATTTATCCATCATTTTTTCATCTTTAAAAGCACTTCCTTGTAGTGTCATTTTGTACTTAGAATAATGCAATAAAATTAGTAGGCAATTGATATTATCCCTATTTTGTAAATAAAAGATGGGGCATAAGAGATTAATTAAAACACCCACATATAGGAAATTTATTTCATGGCAGAATATCATCTGCAAATCAAGATCTCTAACTTACTTTTTATTATAATGAACCTGCTTAAATCTGTATTTTACATCTACTTTGAGTCATCCATCATAGTCTATTCATTCACTCATCCATTTATTTAATTCTTCTATTCTTTTATTCACTCTGTTCATTCAACAAATATATGCTGATGCCACTCAGAATACCCAAACCTTCACAGATACAGAAACACTTAGAAGAACAATGGAGTAGAAATCAGAAAACCTGGGATCAATACCTGACTCTACCATTAACTCCCTGTCTGATATGAGTCTTCTCCATATGGATGGCACACCAGCATCTTCTAGTTTAAATGCCCTCTCTTCCTTTGTGAAACCTTCTGAGATCATCCTATACTGTATAAACAGTTTTTCTGTGCTTCCATAGCATGTTGTTCCTATTTCTGATCTCATTTACCGCCTATTTAATACTGCCTTGCATAATAGTATTTGCCCTGAGTGAGTTAGATTTTCACAATAGAGAATTAAGAGAGTGGGAGAGGAATAAGCAGGAAGAAGAAAAGACAAACCAGGTAAGAGCATGACATGAGTTATTATATGGAATTGGAATCCTATACGGCAAGACTTTGTCTAGTTGCAACAGAGCCCTACTCAGATTGGCAAAATATCATCTTGTGGTTGCAAAAAGCAGAGACTTACTCAAGTTTTCTTAAGTACTTAAGTGATATCAAGATTATTCTAAGATAGGTGGTGTGTAAGCATAATAATGGCCCCTCCTTAGATGTTCACATCCTAAACAGCAGAAACTGTGAATGTGTGATATTGCATAGCAAAGGGAAATTAAGGCTACCTCTTTGACTAGGACAATCAAAGAATAGTTAACTGGAGTAAGGTTGCTAATCAGTTGATCTTGAGATGCAGAGGTGGCTCTGGATTTTCTGCATGAGCTCAATGTACTCACAGGGTCTTTGTAAGTAAAAGAACAAGGCAGAAGAGTCATTGTCACAGGGTGCCTGGGTGGCTTAGTCGGTTGAGCATCTGACTCTTGACTTTGGCTCAGATCATGATCTCACAGTTCATGAGTTCAAGCACTGTGTTGGGCTCCTTGCTGACAGCACAGTACCTGCTTGGGATTCCCTCTCTCCCTCTCTCTGCCCCTCTCCCTCTCCCTCTTTCTCAAACTAATTAAATAAACATTAAGAAAAACAATAAGAGTCATTGTCAGAGTCACAGAGTTTTGAAGATGCTCCACTGCTGACTTTGAAGAAGTAGGAAGGGGCCATAAGCCAAGGAATGTGGGCTGCCTCTAGAAGCTGGAAAAGTCAAGGAAACGATTTTTCTCTAAAGCCTATGGAATGGACACAGCTCTGCTGGAACTTTGATTTTACTCCACTGAGACCCATTTTGGACTGTAAGATAATAAATTTGTGTTGTTTTAACCCACTAAATTGGCAATAGTTTGTTACAGTAGCAATACGAAATTAATACAGGTAATAATAAGACTACAAGTATCTAAGACATATATCCAAGATTTGTTTTGTTTTGATGTTTATTTATTTTTAAGATAGAGTGGGGGGATGGGCAGAGAGGAAGGGGGACAGAGGATCGAAGTGGACTCTGTGCTGACAGCAGAGAGCCCAATGTGGGGCTTGAAGTCACCAACCATGGGATCATGATCTAAGCCTAAGTTGGACACTTAACTGACTGAGCCACCCAGGTGCCCCCATATATCCTAGTTTTATAGAAATCCAAGAACACTGGTATGACCTTGTCTCATAGGAAGACTAATCTTCCTGGGGCTTGAGTGTGGAACAATTTCTTCAGTGACCAAAACATCCTTTGAGATACAGCCTTGCCCTAGGTTTCAATTTATCTATAGATTTTACTATAGGAGGATTTTGTTGACACTTCCTCTTGCAGTTTTTCAATAACACGAGTCAGCCTTTCTGTGTTTTTGCTTTTCTCTCTGTGTCTTTCCAGTTCTAATCACAGTGCCAACCAGCTACCTCACCCTTTGCTCTACTTACTCACTGATCGTGTTGGCTACAGGCCTTTGCTGTCTGCCTGCCTTAGTGTGTTCTCAATTTTTGGGCTTCCCGACCAGTAATTCTCTTTCCATATGTCTATTACCAAGTGAAAGAATTGGATTGATTTAATTAATCAATATTGACCTTACAGGTCAGAGATCTGATAGCAGGCAATTTTAGTAGATGCTGGCCAGACTGTATTGGCTGCTTTTGTATCAGGTGTCTACTGTTGGTACAATAACCTTGGCAGATGGGGAAGTGCCATGAATTACAAAACATAGCCATTGATGGAGCTTACCCAATAGGGACTCTGTGTGTGTGTGTGTGTGTGTGTGTGTGTGTGTGTGTGTGTGTGTGTAACAAAGCAAAAAAGACCCTCCTTTTTTCAATACAGAGAGTTAAAAGTATGGGTTCTGGAATGAAACACCCTGTATCCAGATCTTGGCGCAGCTATGAGACTGAGGACAAGTTGCTTAAGTACTCTAAGTCCACATTTCTACATTTATAGAAAGGAGATAGGGTACTATCTACATCATAATTGTTGTGAGGATTAAATGAAATAATCCAATTAAGATGCTGGGCGGATGATAAATCCTCAGCAAATTCCAGATGCTATTGTTATTGTTTTTATGGCATCATCGTTCTTAGGAGGATTAAATGACAAGTTTATGTTCTTTACTGCTGCATATGAAAAGGCCTTGTCTCCTGAGTAGAGCAGATGATTGATCCTTGGAGATGGGAGATGGTATCTTATATTGCTTTGGAATCACTCAAAGGAAGTCATGCAGTTTCTTTATTAATAGATGTTATACAACTTATTCCCTTATTCAGTCAATATTCACTGAGCATCTATTATGTACCAGAATCTGTTGTTAGACCCAGAGATACAAAGATTAATAGGATAACAGTATTTGGCCTAAAGGGATGCCCCAGTGTTCAAGATGATAGGAAGAAAAAGAAAAGGGATCATGGAGACATAAGGAAGGTCGACTCAGTGAGCACAAGACTTGTTGACACTTGAACCTTGCTTAGAAGAAGAATGGGAAGCAACAGAGATGTAGTGACCTTACAGATGATTAGATCCAGTTCTCTCATGAATCTTTCCTTCAAGGAACCCTTGGTCCACTTTCCCACAGTGAACCTAGAAGTATGTGAGCCCTTAGATTGGTTTAGAAGCAATCCCCTGAGTTCCCCTGTGGGAATCTGTCAGAGCTCAGTGCATGATACCTTAGTAAATGTCTACTCACTTAGAGATTCTAGCATGGTTCATCCTGCCATTGGCCGAAATTATGAACATCAGGCCAGCATCCAATACTTTGAAATCTCTGAGATCAAATTTGACACATCATTGTCTTTTCTGTGAGAAAAGACATAAATCATAAATATTTCCCAAGTCTGAAGCAATCTATACACAACCATTGTGGCTTTCCTCAGTTAAGCACATGTGCATTATAGCATAACCATTCTTTATTCTGTCTCCAAAGTGTCAGCCTATCATACTCCCAAAGAGTTCATAATAATCTAATAGATTTTTTTTGTCAATTGTGTAAAGTCCCCCATCATTCTTTTGAAAATGTATTTTCCAAAAGCAAGGCATTATGATCATATTTAAGAATATTTTATATTATCTGTTAATTAAAATTGTCCGAATGATATAAACTTTCACAAAACCTTAGCGTTTATTTGCAGACCAAATTATTTAAGATGTCAGGTACCATACCTCCTATAACCTCACGTAAGTGCTTTTCTCCCATAGCATCCTGTGCATTCCTTTATTATTGTACTGACAACACTATAAACAATAATGTGTTTTAGTTTCATCCAGGAAATTGTGCACCCTTTGACAGAAGAATCTCTCTCACTTTGTTTCTCTCTTCCTATATTTTCTATATATTTAGTAAGCAAAGTCTTTGTATTCCCAGTCCCTAATGGGATCTAGCATCAAGTAGGGTTTCCATAAGTGCTTGCTAAATTAAAAAGAATTAGTCTTATTCAGTCATTCATTCAACAAATATCTGTATGTATCTATTATGCCTGGTTCTGGTCAATGTAGTAGGGTACATTAGTTGGTAAGAAATATTTAATCACTGTCTTTATGGAACTTAGGTCTAGCAACTTATTTTTAATAAATCCTTATAAGAATAGTTCCATTTTACAAATAAGTGTGGCTCATATGGTTTCCTTTGAGTGGTGAATAAGCCATGAATTCAGAAATTTTCTATTCATATAATGTTTCCAATCAAATCAAGTTAATAATAGTTATTTCAAAAGTGGCTTCCAATTCTTGCAAGGTTACTTGTAATTCTTTGGAGCTTCATGTCTGCTATTTTTAATGGCTTTCTGCCCAAAGCAGCTTAGCCTAATTGGGAAGGGATGTGTTCTTTTTTTGATAAGGGAATAAGTCTCATGAATGATAATGGGAGTTATGTGTGAACATGAAGAAAAACTTGACTCAATACTGTGGATTGCATAACAGCTTTTCAGAGACTGCTTCTATGATTGATTGTCTCTCCCTAAATGCTTCCATCTATCAGTATGATTTGAGGAAAGGGTTGCTTTTTTTATTCTGGATAAGTCTCTCAAAACAAAGACCAACTAATTATTTGAAAATTCCAAAACACACTTTAGGATAGTGTTACGGAGTGAAAACACTTCCATTTGGATATCCCATAGGAGCTGCCATTCATTAATGTTTAAAACAGATGCTTCAGTGAGCAACATATTTAATTAAATCCAAACCTGTTGTTATTATTCCAGAAAATATTATTATTAGCACAAGTTCCAAATGGAACTCACAGCAACTTCTGGTTGGAGTTTGGGAAAGATATTTTAATTTTTTAAAGAATTTACTTGACGTAGAAATCACTGCAGTAATCTAGATACATTTTTTTTTTCAACTCAAGTCCGTGATCGTTGTGAGAGTTAGTTAATTGCTTAGAATCATTGCTACTTTGATAGAGTGACTGAGCAGAGCAGCTGACCGGACAGGCCACATACATCATCATAAAATGTTGGAATGCGCACACGAAGTATCTGTCTGTGCTTCTTAAAAAGGACAAATAAAAAGAAAAAAAAGTCTTCAAATTTTATAACACGGACTTAAAAGATTGGCAGATGTGTCACTAATTATATAATTGCTGTCTTATGTGGTTCTAATAAAATTATTTGAGCCCAAAAAATGTCTAGCAGTGAATTATTTAATATAATACACAGTTATAACAAAAATAATTAGTATTTACTTTAAACTCTAAATTGTCAACAAAAAACCTCAAGTAATTATTTTCATAGTGCTGCATAATGAAATAAATGTGTAATTAGTGACAGATGGGACTTTTAAAACATAGGAAAAAAATCTTATCACCTGTTTTGATTTTTTTTTTTTACATGAGTGAAGTTAGAATTTGTGAAATTGAGGTACAAAGAGAATTAAAAGAATTAACTCTCTAACTTAATGCAGTAGTCCTTGTTCATGTTGCCCAGGGTCCTATGAATTTTCTTTACAATGTGTTTGGTTATGAAGCCGAAGATAGGTTTGAGCCGTGTCATGCCCACTGTTTCACACTGTTTTCAGTGAACAACATTAGAATCCCTTAGATCATAGAAGTACCATTTTATTTGAGGCCAAATTTTAATAGTAGGATGAAATTTTAGGCGAAGTTACCAGCACTTATTTGTTTTGTATGACAACTTTTCTAGTCTTTCCAATGTTTTTTTTTTTTTATTTTTCCTGTGCAAAATGAAGACCAGTATCTTTCTGTGGCCTACAAGATGGCTTGAAGAATGGCTAAAATAATCAAGATGGTCTCATCTTGTCAGTCTATAAACTTGCTATGGTTCTGTTGATTATGTTACTGTACTGAATATGAATGTTTATATACTTCTCATCAGCACCCACTTACCAGTGGCTATGCATTTTTATCATCTTATTTCTTTTTTTTTTTTATTTTATTTTATTTTTTTTAATATATGAAATTTACTGTCAAATTGGTTTCCATACAACACCCAGTGCTCATCCCAAAAGGTGCCCTCCTCAATACCCATCACCCACCCTGCCCTCCCTCCCACCCCCCATCAACCCTCAGTTTGTTCTCAGTTTTTAACAGTCTCTTATGCTTTGACTCTCTCCCACTCTAACCTCTTTTTTTTTTTTTTTTTTTTTTTTTCCTTCCCCTCCCCCATGGGTTTCTGTTATGTTTCTCAGGATCCACATAAGAGTGAAACCATATGGTATCTGTCTTTCTCTGTATGGCTTATTTCACTTAGCATCACACTCTCCAGTTCCATCCATGTTGCTACAAAAGGCCATATTTCATTTTTTCTCATTGCCACGTAGTATTCCATTGTGTATATAAACCACAATTTCTTTATCCATTCATCAGTTGATGGACATTTAGGCTCTTTCCATAATTTGGCTATTGTTGAGAGTGCCGCTATAAACATTGGGGTACAGGTGCCCCTATGCATCAGTACTCCTGTATCCCTTGGGTAAATTCCTAGCAGTGCTATTGCTGGGTCATAGGGTAGGTCTATTTTTAATTTTCTGAGGAACCTCCACACTGCTTTCCAGAGCGGCTGCACCAATTTGCATTCCCACCAACAGTGCAAGAGGGTTCCTGTTTCTCCACATCCTCTCCAGCATCTATAGTCTCCTGATTTCTTCATTTTGGCCACTCTGACTGGCGTGAGGTGATATCTGAGTGTGGTTTTGATTTGTATTTCCCTGATAAGGAGCGACGTTGAACATCTTTTCATGTGCCTGTTGGCCATCCGGATGTCTTCTTTAGAGAAGTGTCTATTCATGTTTTCTGCCCATTTCTTTACTGGGTTATTTGTTTTTCGGGTGTGGAGTTTGATGAGCTCTTTATAGATTTTGGATACTAGCCCTTTGTCCGATGTGTCATTTGCAAATATCTTTTCCCATTCCGTTGGTTGCCTTTTAGTTTTGTTGGTTGTTTCCTTTGCTGTGCAGAAGCTTTTATCTTCATAAGGTCCCAGTAATTCACTTTTGCTTTTAATTCCCTTGCCTTTGGGGATGTGCCGAGTAAGAGATTGCTACGGCTGAGGTCAGAGAGGTCTTTTCCTGCTTTCTCCTCTAAGGTTTTGATGGTTTCCTGTCTCACATTCAGGTCCTTTATCCATTTTGAGTTTATTTTTGTGAATGGTGTGAGAAAATGGTCTAGTTTCAACCTTCTGCATGTTGCTGTCCAGTTCTCCCAGCACCATTTGTTAAAGAGACTGTCTTTTTTCCATTGGATGTTCTTTCCTGCTTTGTCAAAGATGAGTTGGCCATACGTTTGTGGGTCTAGTTCTGGGGTTTCTATTCTATTCCATTGGTCTATGTGTCTGTTTTTATGCCAATACCATGCTGACTTGATGATGACAGCTTTGTAGTAGAGGCTAAAGTCTGGGATTGTGATGCCTCCTGCTTTGGTCTTCTTCTTCAAAATTACTTTGGCTATTCGGGGCCTTTTGTGGTTCCATATGAATTTTAGGATTGCTTGTTCTAGTTTCGAGAAGAATGCTGGTGCAATTTTGATTGGGATTGCATTGAATGTGTAGATAGCTTTGGGTAGTATTGACATTTTGACAATATTTATTCTTCCAATCCATGAGCAGGGAATGTCTTTCCATTTCTTTATATCTTCTTCAATTACCTGCATAAGCTTTCTATAGTTTTCAGCATACAGATCTTTTACATCTTTGGTTAGATTTATTCCTAGGTATTTTATGCTTCTTGGTGCAATTGTGAATGGGATCAGTTTCTTCATTTGTCTTTCTGTTGCTTCATTGTTAGTGTATAAGAATGCAACTGATTTCTGCACATTGATTTTGTATCCTGCAACTTTGCTGAATTCATGTATCAGTTCTAGCAGACTTTTGGTGGAGTCTATCGGATTTTCCATGTATAATATCATGTCATCTGCAAAAAGCGAAAGCTTGACTTCATCTTTGCCAATTTTGATGCCTTTGATTTCCTTTTGTTGTCTGATTGCTGATGCTAGAACTTCCAGCACTATGTTAAACAAGAGCGGTGACAGTGGGCATCCCTGTCGTGTTCCTGATCTCAGGGAAAAAGCTCTCAGTTTTTCCCCGTTGAGGATGATGTTAGCTGTGGGCTTTTCATAAATGGCCTTTATGATCTTTAAGTATGTTCCTTCTATCCCGACTTTCTCAAGGGTTTTTATTAAGAAAGGGTGCTGGATTTTGTCAAAGGCCTTTTCTGCATCGATTGACAGGATCATATGGTTCTTCTCTTTTTTTTTGTTAATGTGATGTATCACGTTGATCGATTTGCGAATGTTGAACCAGCCCTGCATCCCAGGAATGAATCCCACTTGATCATGGTGAATAATTCTTTTGATATGCTGTTGAATTCGATTTGCTAGTATCTTATTAAGAATTTTTGCATCCATATTCATCAGGGATATTGGCCTGTAGTTCTCTTTTTTTACTGGGTCTCTGTCTGGTTTAGGAATCAAAGTAATACTGGCTTCATAGAATGAGTCTGGAAGTTTTCCTTCCCTTTCTATTTCTTGGAATAGCTTGAGAAGGATAGGTATTATCTCTGCTTTAAATGTCTGGTAGAACTCCCCTGGGAAGCCATCTGGTCCTGGACTCTTATTTGTTGGGAGATTTTTGATAACCGATTCAATTTCTTCGCTGGTTATGGGTCTGTTCAAGCTTTCTATTTCCTCCTGATTGAGTTTTGGAAGAGTGTGGGTGTTTAGAAATTTGTCCATTTCTTCCAGGTTGTCCGATTTGCTGGCATATAATTTTTCATAGTATTCCCTGATAATTGTTTGTATCTCTGAGGGATTGGTTGTAACCATTCCATTTTCATTCATGATTTTATCTATTTGGGTCATCTCCCTTTTCTTTTTGAGAAGCCTGGCTAGAGGTTTATCAATTTTGTTTATTTTTTCAAAAAACCAACTCTTGGTTTCGTTGATCTGCTCTACAGTTTTTTTAGATTCTATATTGTTTATTTCTGCTCTGATCTTTATTAATTCTCTTCTTCTGCTGAGTTTAGGCTGCCTTTGCTGTTCTGCTTCTATTTCCTTTAGGTGTGCTGTTAGATTTTGTATTTGGGATTTTTCTTGTTTCTTGAGATAGGCCTGGATTGCAATGTATTTTCCTCTCAGGACTGCCTTCGCTGCATCCCAAAGTGTTTGGATTGTTGTATTTTCATTTTCGTTTGTTTCCATGTATATTTTAATTTCTTCTCTAATTGCCTGGTTGACCCACTCATTCGTTAGTAGGGTGTTCTTTAACCTCCATGCTTTTGGAGGTTTTCCAGACTTTTTTCTGTGGTTGATTTCAAGCTTCATAGCATTGTGGTCTGAAAGTATGCATGGTATAATTTCAATTCTTGTAAACTTATGAAGGGCTGTTTTGTGACCCAGTATATGATCTATCTTGGAGAATGTTCCATGTGCACTCGAGAAGAAAGTATATTCTGTTGCTTTGGGATGCAGAGTTCTAAATATATCTGTCAAGTCCATCTGATCCAATGTATCATTCAGGGCCCTTGTTTCTTTATTGACTGTGTGTCTAGATGATCTATCCATTTCTGTAAGTGGGGTGTTAAAGTCCCCTGCAATGACCACATTCTTATCAATAAGGTTGCTTATGTTTATGAGTAATTGTTTTATATATCTGGGGGCTCGGGTATTTGGCGCATAGACATTTATAATAGTTAGCTCTTCCTGGTGGATAGACCCTGTGATTATTATATAATGCCCTTCTTCATCTCTTGTTACAGCCTTTAATTTAAAGTCTAGTTTGTCTGATATAAGTATGGCTACTCCAGCTTTCTTTTGGCTTCCAGGAGCATGATAAATAGTTCTCCATCCCCTCACTCTCAATCTAAAGGTGTCCTCAGATCTAAAATGAGTCTCTTGTAGACAGCAAATAGATGGGTCTTGCTTTTTTATCCATTCTGATACCCTATGTCTTTTAGTTGGCGCATTTAATCCATTTACATTCAGTGTTATTATAGAAAGATATGGGTTTAGAGTCATTGTGATGTCTGTATGTTTTATGCTTGTAGTGATGTCTCTGGCACTTTGTCTCACAGGATCCCCCTTAGGATCTCTTGTAGGGCTGGTTTCGTGGTGACAAATTCCTTCAGTTTTTGTTTGTTTGGGAAGACCTTTATCTCTCCTTCTATTCTAAATGACAGACTTGCTGGATAAAGGATTCTCGGCTGCATATTTTTTCTGTTTAGCACACTGTAGATATCGTGCCAAGCCTTTCTGGCCTGCCAAGTTTCAAAGGAGAGATCAGTCACGAGTCTTATAGGTCTCCCTTTATATGTGAGGGCACGTTTATCCCTTGCTGCTTTCAGAATTTTCTCTTTATCCTTGTATTTTGCCAGTTTCACTATGATATGTCGTGCAGAAGATCGATTCAAGTTACGTCTGAAGGGAGTTCTCTGTGCCTCTTGGATTTCAATGCCTTTTTCCTTCCCCAGTTCAGGGAAGTTCTCAGCTATAATTTGTTCAAGTACCCCTTCAGCACCTTTCCCTCTCTCTTCCTCCTCTGGGATACCAATTATGCGTATATTATTTTTTTTTAGTGTATCACTTAGTTCTCTAATTTTCCCCTCATACTCCTGGATTTTTTTATCTCTCTTTCTTTCAGCTTCCTCTTTCTCCATAACTTTATCTTCTAGTTCACCTATTCTCTCCTCTGACTCTTCAAGCCGAGCCATCGTGGATTCCATTTTGTTTTGCATTTCGTTTAAAGCGTTTTTCAACTCCTCGTGACTGTTCCTTAGTCCCTCGATCTTTGTGGCAAGAGATTCTCTGCTGTCCTGTATACTGTTTTCAAGCCCAGCGATTAATTTTATGACTATTATTCTAAATTCACTTTCTGTTATATTATTTAAATCCTTTTTGATCAGTTCATTAGCTGTTGTTATTTCCTGGAGATTCTTCTGAGGGGAATTCTTCCGTTTGGTCATTTTGGAGAGTCCCTGGCGTGGTGAGGACCTGCAGTGCACTTCCCCTGTGCTGTGGTGTATAACTGGAGTTAGTGGGTGGGGCCGCAGTCCGACCCGATGTCTGCCCCCAGCCCACTGCTGGGGCCACAGTCAGACTGGTGTGTGCCTTCTCTTCCCCTCTCCTAGGGGCGGGATTCACTGTGGGGTGGCGTGTCCCGTCTGGGCTACTTGCACACTGCCAGGCTTGTGTTGCTGGGGATCTGGCGTATTAGCTGGGGTGGGTAGGCAAGGTGCACGGGGGCTGCAGGGGCAGGCTTAGCTCGCTTCTCCTTAGGTGATCCACTTCAGGAGGAGCCCTGTGGCAGCGGGAGGGAGTCAGATCCGCTGCCGGAGGTTTGGCTCCGCAGAAGCACAGAGTTGGGTGTTTGCGCGGAGCGAGCAAGTTCCCTGGCAGGAACCGGTTCCCTTTGGGATTTTGGCTGGGGGATGGGCGAGGGAGATGGCGCTGGCGCCTTTGTTCCCCGCCAAGCTGAGCTCTGCCGTCCGGGGGCTCAGCAGCTCTCCCTCCCTTTGTCCTCCAGCCTTCCCGCTTTCCGAGCAGAGCTGTTAACTTATGACCTCCCAGACGCTAAGTCGCGCTTGCTGTCGGAACACAGTCTGTCCGGCCCCTCCGCTTTTCCAGCCAGACTCGGGGGCTCTGCTTGGCCGGCGAGCCGCCCCTCCGCCCCGGCTCCCTCCCGCCAGTCCGTGGAGCGCGCACCGCCTCGCCGCCCTTCCTACCCTCTTCCGTGGGCCTCTGGTCTGCGCTTGACTCCGGAGACTCCCTTCTGCTAATCCTCTGGCGGTTTTCTGGGTTCTTTAGGCAGGTGTAGGCGGAATCTAAGTGATCGGCAGGACGTGCTGTGAGCCCCGCGTCCTCCTACGCCGCCATCTTCCGGAACCTTTCCTATCATCTTATTTCTGATGTTAACTAGATTATGATGTGATCTACCAAAGAGATCTTATTTTCATTTTCTCTGCCTCCTTTTTCCACCTTTTCCTGGCCCCATGACTTTGGAATTCATCCCAGCCCTTGCTTATCAAGGATAAGGATAAGGATGACCCATCTTTATCAATTTAGGTGCCATGGCAATGATCATAATAACATGAGTCCTGCTTTTTATGGGTTTTCTTTTATACTTTAAGAGTTTTAAAGAAATGCACTATGGAACTACATCCCAAACATGTGGTTGGAAATACAAACTTACACTGCAGAGCTGTAAACTTTTGGGAGGCTTGGATCACCTGTCATTTGTTTTCTATCTCTAAAACCAGGCCCAGTGGCAAATTAACAGGTGCTCAGCAGGTTTTTTGAATTGTTTATTAACCTGTGTCATAGATCACGGTGGGGGGGGGGGACGGGAATAAGAAAATGATCTCATACTACAGGTTAAGAAATGTAAATATATGAGAAATTTCAGGTATTTGAAATGATCCAATAAGCAACATTCCTTTTCTGACTAAATTTGGAACCAACTGAGAGATATAGAGGAATCAGATGAATATCAAAATATCAGTCTTACTATTGAGAAACATTATTTAAAAGGAAAAAAAAGTTACTTCTGTGGCTAAATGGATTTGCTAACACTCTAGTGATGTAAACTTATACCCCTAATTGCAGTCCATTTCCACAGGGACAGGCCTCTTTCGGCATGGGAATTAGCAGGCCAGAAATGTCCTTCTCTACAAGTATGTAGAACCTCAAGTCCCAGAAGGAGCCATGCCATCCGTCTCCAGTCTGTCCTACCAAACTCACCTACTAGATAAATGAATCAGTGCTCCTTCTCTGGAGAATAAAGATATGGAGAAAGTTTGGAGGTAATGCGTAAAGGAGATTTCTCCACTTGGAAACCTGAGTAATGGGAAATAAGAATTTCCCATGAAGTTCTCTTTGTTTTTGTTTCTTGAACATAGAGGTTTGGCTTCCCTATCAAAGTAATCAATCTATTAAGAGGAGTCAGGAAAATGGCAATGTAATTGTTATCTTTCTCATTGATAAAAGCTAGTCTGCAGAAAATAACTTAGATTTGTGGTCTTAAGTACTCTCCTAAACCAAATTTTCTCCAAAACTGCAGACTCTCCCATAGAGTGAGTGCCTTACCACGTGGCAGAATAGCAGCTCACAATGCACCCTCTCCAAAGTCAGGAGACGATTAAGAAGGTGCTCTTTCAAGACCAGTTTTTTAGTCAAAATTCAGCAGAGAGATAAGTGAATCACCCCTTCTGTCTTAGTAGTAAGTGAGAGAGGGGGCGAGATTAGCCAGAAGTCTTACCCTGGTTTACATTCTGCCACAAGAAAAAATAAGGAGTAAGACATGTTTGCAGGAAGGAGCCAAATAAAAGTTTTAAGCATGATCACAATTGGTTTGCAGAAATGTGACTCTCAAGAATGTATTCTGAACAGACAGGTCTAAAGCCTGGGAGACAAGGTAACACATAGTGACTGAAATCTCAGGATTAGATGACTCAGGGAGAGTATGCGGAGAAAGAAGTGAATAAAATAGAACAGAGCAGAAAATGAATCCCCAAGAAATGCAAATGTTTACCAGATAGCTGGAGAAAGAGGAGCCCAAGGAAGCTGAGAAAAAGCAGCCAGGAGAGTTTGAAGAAAAAAACTAGAAGGAAATTGCACGAAGGAAGGAGTGGCCACTAGTGTGAAACCTTCAATGGTCAAATAAGATAAGGACTGGCACGTCTCCCTGGGGTTGAGCAATGTGGAGGGAATTGAGAACATCTGTAAGAGTGTTACCAGAATAATTGGATCAGAAGCCACATTGCCTTGAATTGAGAAGTCCATGGGTGTTGAGAAAGTAGAAATGTTTTCTAGAAACTTGACTACAAATGAAAAAGTTAATTTGAAAGTTAGATGGGCACTTCAAGCCCAATTGGCCACAGTCCTAAGCCACATTCCCTAACAGTGCAAGCACTAATTGAAATGATTTTTATACTCTGCCTGACTTCTGTATCTATCTCTCAATTAGCTCCGAACTGTGGTGGGGTCTGGGCCGTGGGGGAACAGTAGTGTTATTTATTAGGCACTTCCAAACTCAAACAACAAAGGGATGTTGAATATTTCAAATAGAGGTTGAAATCATTTGTGTGTGGGGAAGAAGATGTTGAGGAAGAGCAGGGTTCCAGCCTGAAGGTTTCTCTTTTCTTTGAAGTGGGAGGCAAGATCAGCTACTGATAGGGCAAGGAGGGAAGCAGTAGGCAGGAGGCTAAAGGGACATGATAGAGGTTCAGAGGAGATTCTGTGTGAAACGGGAATGAGCACTGACCAAGAACAAATAGGTTATTGTAAGTGCCTAATTAAAGTTATTTTCTAATAATGAATTTTTAGTGGACTCCATGTACATAAATCGGAGAGTGATTCCAAATTCGGTCAGCTTCCCAAGAAGAAAATAATTCTGCAATTGTGACTCTTGGCTTCTGAGAAGCTAGTTATTCTTGGTTCCTTTACCATTATAACACTATTCTCAATTCTCCTGTTCTCTAATTTTAATGTTGATGTGCCCTAGGGACTCATCATTGACCTTCTTTTATGCCTCTACATTCTCTCTTTAATAGGTTTTCTTTGTTCCCATGGCCTCAACCTAAATGTAAACAAACAGCATCAAAACTTAAACTTAGCATTCTGACCACACTGGTCAGTTGTCACAAAGCACCAGAAATTCAACAGTTTAAATGACAAACTGGGGCTCCCAGAAACCCTGCTCTTGCACCATCTCAGTTACCCTGACCTTGTTCATCTTCTTTATCTCTCATAGCTCTGAGTGCCCTAGTACGTCATGTGAGAGGGCTTTCTAAGCCAGGGCAAAACAATAATTAGCAAGATCTGCCTGACATTCTGAAGTCAAATGTACATGATTCACAGTTACTCACTGAGTGGATGATCTATGTCACTGTTACTCTCCTAATTGTGTTTATCTAGATATAGTCTATCCAACATAATAGCAGCTAGCCACATGTGGCTACTAAGCACTTGAAATGTGGCTAATAGCCATGTGGGATGTGCTGAAAAGCAAGTACATGCCAAATTCCAAAGACTTAATACTGAAAAATAATGTAAAAAATCTCATTAATAACTTTATGTTGATTAAATGTCAAAATAATATTTTAATTAATTTTAACTCTTTCTGTATACTTTTTATGCAGCTATTAGAAAATAGAAAATTAGATTTATTTCTCACTATTTCTGTGTACAGGATTGGTCCGGAGGTAACTACTTATTCTGTATTCTGATTAAAATCATTTATACAGCCATATTTTGTTGAAATTATACTGGATGTGTATAATGCTTTTCGATAATCTATCCTTTGAAACTTTTTCTTATAGCAGGTAAATTTGTTGACATATAGTTTTGAGACCTCCCTCCAAAGCAAGTGTACTTACTAGATACTTTCTTGGTTAGGGAATCAGCGGTTGACTTAGGCTTAGCCGACCAGATGCTTAGCCAAATCCCTAGATTTGGAACTGGAAATTGGGGAGGCAAAGAAGCTTGGAACATGAGGTCTTCATTCCATTATTAGAAGGCAGCCACAGCGATACTCAATTTTCATTGTCTGTCGCAGGCTGTTGCATAAGCTGAGGTGACCATTCCTTAGAAACTCTGTAGCAGGGCTCACTGGACTCATTTCTCACTAGATTTTGTTTCTGGCTGTTAGTTTCTCTTCTTCCTGCTTGTTTTCTAAGCCTAGTCTCACAGCCTTCTGTGAACTACCCAACGTTGGTTCTATCAATCCCACTTCTTGAATAATCCTGAGTAGATTTTGGTACTCAATAACAAATGCTGACCTATTCTGCTCACTGTATTCTTGAAAGACGAATAAGCTACAGGAAAAAGATAGGAAAGTTGGCAGCAGACTCAACACAAGCAAAGACACCGAGGCTAGAAATGCCATACCATGAGGAACCACAAGATATTAGAATTAGAAGTCTAGCAGATCAAGTGCAACATGCCAAGGTAGGGAAGCTGTCAAGGATAAAAGCATGAGGATATTGCATACTATGCTAGGAGGTTATTCTGTGGGTGATAATGACCACTGGAATATGTTAAGCAGAGAAATAGCAAGGTCATATTTGCAATAAAGGTAGATTACTCCATCAGTTAGGAATGATTTGGTTGCAGACAAAGAAAATCTGATTAATAGAAGTTTGATCCTTAAGGGCACATGCGGCATCCCTTACAAAAAGCCTAAATGCAGTCCGTATACGGCAATATTGTCTTCAAAGTCCAAACTATTGACATTGTTCTCCCCACTCACTTTCCTCTGTGTGCTGGTGTTTCCTCAGGTTGAAGTTTCATGGTCACAAATTGGTCACTCCATGTATCGTGTACTTACCCCAGACATCTAAATCAATAAGAAAGGGACAAGCCACTATTCCCAAGCTGCTATGTCTTTTGTCAGGGAGTAAAGCCATTCCCAAAATTCTTTATCTGATGTCCCCTTATTATTTCACTGGAGAAAATCAGATCACCTAACCACTCCCAGCTAGAAGGGAGGCTGAGAAAATGAACATTTGGTAAGGAAAAACAAACAGAAAAACCCCTATGTATCATTTAGGAAAAAGTTACACATGGGTAATTTAAAAGTTAAAATGGGTAATTTAAAGAGAATTTAACAAAAGAACTATTTACAAAGAGATCATCAAAGAGTTGAGAAACTACAGAAATAGTACATTCACTGGGGGCTTTTGAGAGGAAGGGGCTACACTCTCTCTTTGTCCTAAGTGACAAATGGAGGAAGTAGCTACTGAAACTGAAGACAAAGACAGTTGTGTGGTGAGAAACAACTGATGGGAGTTGTAGTCTTCGGTCACATGATATAGCCAGTACACAGTGACTTCATGAGGAAGGAACTGGAAAAGAAAATACCCCAGCCTTACTCATTTCCCCTTGTCTGACCACCAGGTAGCTCATTGGCTAAATCCAACTCAAAGCCAGATGACAAAAGAGTCCATTAATATTGTCCATTGAGATCAACCTCATAGAGAACAGTGTGAGGAAGTAGGGATTTGGATAGATAGATGGAAAGTCTTCAGTACAAGGTTGCCTTGCCTGTATTAATCTTCTGGATATGGACCCATAGCTCCCAGAACAGACTGAGGTGCTGCTAAAGGCAAGAAGGGAAATATTTGTGGTTCATGCAACGAACACAGTCTGCCATTTTGACCCTTGTGACAGCTTAGAGATGGATATAAGATGGGAAGTTTATCACAACACTCCCTTGCAAAAGATGATAGGAGCCAGTGACTGTTACTTGACATAATTGTCTAAGGAGGATTTCATGTGACATTATAAACCTAATTACTTCTTGGTTAGGATATGCCTTTACAAATTTAACATATTTGCTAGACTTAGAGAATTGACATACACTTCAGATGAGTACATTTTCATCCATCTTAAATTTTGTAAAAATTGAAATTTGAAAATGCATTGCAATAGATCTCAAATCACACAGATTGTATTAACTGGTAGAAAGAACAGTGAACTAGAAATAAAGTTAAGTGGGTATTACTCAGGGAGAATTCAGTTGTTTAACAGGGCAAGTGTCTGAAGTGTACTTTTGTCATCTGGAAGGCTGGGCCATTATATTAGACTGATCTCCTCGTTAATCTTCATACCTTCAGCTTCTAATTCAATACCTGCCTTTCTCCTGTTCCCCTATCCTCATCTTTAATGTCTGAAAGTCACTGATTTATACTCTATTTCTAAAATTTTGTTATTTGAAAATGTTATGCAAATGAAACCATACCATGTAACATTTTAGAATGTTGTTTGTTTGTTTGTTTGTTTCACTTAGCTTAAGTCCCTGGAGATCCATTCAATGTGTGCATATCAATACTTCACTCCTTTTTATTGCTGAGTTGTGTTAGGTTTGTAGGTATCGTTTTCAGTCACATTACTCTTCAGTCAATTATGCTTTTTAACTAAGTGCATTGAGTATTTGTGAGCCAGTGGCTTAGGTGAATTATCATATGCTCACCTAAATCCTTTTTATTCAAAGTCATGGTGGGCAGATCAGCAACCTCAACATCAGGTGAGACTTGTTAAAATGTGGGCTCTCAGGTCTCACTCTAGACCTCCAGAATTACAATGTGCAGTTGAACGAGGCTTTCAGGTGACTTGTATGAGCAATAAACTGAGAGGAGCACTGATCTATATCACACTGAAGACATTAAACCAATGCTTATTTGACGGTAGTCGTCCTGCAGATTATAAAGTTAGGTCTCTACTATACCCCTTAGAAGTGATTTCATGTCTTTTCTCTGAGATTTTAAACCCCCACTTAAAAAAAAATTAACTGGATTAATTCCCCCCAAGCTTCATCAGACATATTACCAGTCTGTGTGAAAATATTCTCCGCCTTAGCCAATCTGGCAAATCCACTGGAGAAAACTGGGAACTGGCTCATGGCCATTCTATGTGCAGAGCGCCACCATTTTCACTACAGAAAGCCCCATTGTCTAGAAATAATAGTGAGGTTTTGCCCACAGCAGAAATCTGCATTCAATCCTGCTGTCTCAGGAGTGGAATTTCGCCTGAAGCCAAATTCTCAAGTCTTCTTAATTTTGGTGAAGATATGTGTTTTTGCAAGTGCAAATTCATGAAATTAAAGTTGGACTTTTCCTAGCTTTCCTCTATCCAGTGTTTTATGACAGGAAGGACCTTTGAGTATTTTCTCAAAATAGCAAATGCCAGCAAAGCTAAGTGAAGTTTGCTATTAAGCTCACCACCCAAGTCTTTGTGAAAGGTTGGCCTGGAAACATAAGGATATCACTGTGAATTTTGATAAACGTCCAGAGTGTTCCAGTCAGGTGTAGCCAGTGGACCCAAAGTAACATCACCCTGGAGAGACTATTGCACCTGAATCCATGAGATGCCTTTACCTCTGGTCCTCTTGGTAATATTCTTAGCTTCTGCTTTCTTGTGTCAATTATAGATGCGGCATTCAAGATAAATAAAAGGGCCCAGGGAACTGTGAAGACTGCCAAGTAGTCTGATTTAAAAAAAAATAAAAGATTTCTATTAAAGATGTGTAAAGTGGCTCCAGTGAGAAAAATGCATGCTGAAATGATTGCAAATAAACCAAGTGGCATGTACTACAGTTTCATTATTGCAAGAAACAATTCAATTGAAAAGGTTACTTTGACTATTGTTTTAGTTGGAACGGTGTTTGTTTTCATATTCCCAGTTGCTAAATGCAGACAGTCAGAATTTCTAACAATAGCTACAGTATGTGGCTGTAACGGCAGTGTTCTTGCCTGACGTAGGTAGCGTCAAAATAGTTTCAATCCCAAAGGTAATTATCCTCTTCCATCCCACTCACTGTATATAGTGCTCTGATGGACTCATGAGTCAAGATAGAGTGCATTTCAATACATTGTGCTATTTAAACTGGAAGTGTGTTTTAAAACTGCACAATGTTGGATGGGCAAAGAGGTGTTAGCAAAGAGATGAGAAATAAGTTTTATTTTGAAAACCTTAGTTTGTCTATTGGCCTGTAGCAAATTTCCGTCATGTTAATTTCATAAGTTTTTAAGCTAGAGCCAACTAAAGCTGAACAATCATTGTTTTCATACAGTTATTAAGAAAATGCCCTTGTCTCACTAAAGGGAAACAAATGAGTTAAATGAATTAAATGAAGAAAGTAAGTGTCTTGGGATTAAGAAGCCATCTCTATATAGTATTCAATATAGAATTTCAATATATAGGGGTTTTTTTGTATCAAGGATTCATTTCCATCGCTCTTCTAAAGAAATTTCTTTAAGCCACTGATGTTAGTGAAGGAAACATCCCAATCCAGTTTTGAGTGTTTTTTCCCCTGATACATTCTTGAATCCCGATATTCTAGAACTATTTGGAATGGTTCTTGGCTTTCTCCTGAATCACATCTGGGAAGGGTCACATGTTTCCTGTGTGTATCTTCATACCGCTTGTAACTTTCAAAAAAAAAAACTTAACTAAAAGTTTACCTTTTGTGTGGCTGGATTTTATGCATTTTAAACTATTACTTCAAGGGTATTATTCTATTGACAGAGAGGAGGAGTGAACTGACCAAGTTACCACTAAAGATGGATGCTGAACAGCTGGCTGATGCCGTCCACATTTCTCAAATTCTCGCACGTTATAGAGCTTCCAAATTGCTCTTAAACAGTAATTAACATGAAAATTAAGTCCACAGATCCCGAACAATTTACTTTTTTTTTTTTTACAGGCTAAAAATATTTAAGGTGAATTTTATTTTTTTTATTGTTAGCTATTTTATCGTTGTGACTTTCCTATAAAAGAAGAGCGAAGTACCTTAAGAGTACTTTTCAGTGAGTACTTTATTTTATAAGGCCAAAGTCATCAAGAGGAGTTCAGTCTTACAGTCAATCCCTAGAGCCATTTCCATAAAATCTGAAGATGAGCATTCCATCAAGTCTTTAAAACTAACCCTCCTCCACCTTGCTTATTTTTTTAGTTTATTTATTTATTGAGAGAGAGAGAGAGAGAGAGAGAGCGAGCACGCATGCAAGTGGAGGAGGGGCAGAGAGAGAGGGAAAGAGAGAATCCAAAACAGGCTTTATACTGTCAGTGTGGAGCCTGATGAGGGGCTCAAACTCACAAATGGTGAGATCATGACCTGAGTTGAAACCAAGAGTCAGATGCTTAACCAACTTAGCCACCCACGTGCCCCTCCGTATTGCTTATTTACATATTATTGGGCATCATTCTCAACCCAGATTATTCTACATTGCACATCTATTGAGGCAGGTGACTTCTCTCCTTGGTGTCTCTGGAAGTGGTTAGGAAGGTCTTCAGAAACTGCAGCATACTCTCTTGCTGCTTTGCCACTCATTTTGATGTTTTCAGACTTGGATGGGTCTTGAGCTTGAGGAATGGAATAAGATTCCTGATGGTAGGTTGACCAGAAAGACTTCTTCCTCTATCAGGTTTTATATTCTCACATTCCTACATTCTTCCTTAATTAATGATACTGATCTTAAGACAATCAAACACATTGTTTCTCGTTTTTTTTCAAGTTAATTTATTTTGAGAGAGAGAGAGAGAGGAAAGAGGGGCAGAGAGAGAGGGCGGGGGGGCAGGGGGGGAGAGAATCCTAAAAAGCCCAACTTGGGGCTTGATCTCACAAACTACGATATCATGACCTGAGCCGAAATCAAAATTTGGAGGCTTAACGGACTGAGCCACCCAGGCATCCCAATTCTCAGTTTTTTCGTATTACTTTTTCTTGAGGAAAAAGTCACTTGCACATACTTATTATTGTCAGTTGCACAGAAACAGGACATTTCAAGGCTTAAGTGATTCATTCTCTGTTATTCGTAATTGTCCTTTTTTCTTATATGACCTTTCAACGTGTATTTCATCATTGTTTAATTTTTTTGTTGATTTCTATTTCAACATTCATATATTTCTTTTCACTTGCAATTTAAATATTGTTGAGACAATTATCAGTCAAAGACCATTTAGGAAAATAGGATCCATACCAAGAAAATGAATTGAGAGTATATAATATGGAGATTAGTTACAAAGATGATAGAGGATCAGTCAGACAAATAGGGGACAATCAGGCAGTCCAGAGATCAACAACATCTGAAAATAAAATTCCTTGAGATGGGGCAACAGAGGGAAGAGAGTTATTTTCAGAATCTTAGTAGAGTCTGGGATCACAAAGATGCAAATCCAAGAGAATCAGGAAAGAAATACCCCACCTTCTTCTCCTTTCCTGCCTTTCAAACTCTCGTCAGTGTCTACCATCATCAGGACCTACATGAAGCTACTGGGAAGGGAAGCCTGAGAACTGTAATCATACAGGGTCATCATAAAGGGTCAGTCCCCTTTGGTACAGAAGAACAGTGGAGGAAGGAATGGGGCAGGGGAGACCTGAGATTCCACAGGCAGATGATTTTGTTGGTTGTTGGCAGAAGTAATGTGCTTTGATTCTAGAGTATAGTTTTGTTGGCATTTATGCAACTGTGCATGTCTCAATTTTATACATGGTGAAATGCAATGTCCTTGTAGGAATTAGAAATACATTTATTTTATGGAACAAAACGTACTGTGAACCAATATGAATGGAAAAGATTAGCCACATGTAAGAGTTACACCTGCCCTATGATAAGTTTTGTAAATGTGGGTCAGAGGAGAATTGGGAAACACCCAAGGTTAAATTAAGGTGCCTGGGTTATATCTGATTACTGAAATGTGATGGGCTTTGAAATAAAACATCCATCTAGTTAGCATTTATATGTATAAATAATATGCTGTTAAGAAAGGGTTTTCTACATGATGTCCAGAAAAGAATTATAAGATTTTGTCACTGTGCTTTCAACACTGGCTGAAGAAGAGGGCATGTTGACTAAGTATTTGATCTGTAATCTTTTGCATTCAAAACTGTCAATTTGTTTCATGTATGTAGTATCATGAGACAGTGCCCCTGACTCTGGCCAATTCTGGATGCAATGACCAAGACCAAATATATCCTAAGATGCGTTTGATATACTATAAAAAGCAGACTTATTACAATCAGACATGCCTGGCTTTAACACCATTTTCTTTTACTTATCAGTTGGAAATCTGGGCACAATGGCCTAATCTGACCAAATTTGGGAATTCACCTCAGCAAAATAGAAAGAATAATATATTCCTTGTAAGAACATCTTGAACTACATGTGCAGTAGATTGATGTGAGTTCTTGCTGTTGCCTGTCTTGATTTTAATGGAGATAGGTGTATAAGATTATCACAGTTTTTAGCCATAACAGTGAAAGTGATCTTGCCAATTCCTTGAGGAGTATGCCCTGTCTCCATCTAGAAAGCAAGCATACTAATACTCATATACTTTACTTACTATATTGACATTAGTCGATTATAGAAGACATTGGTCATTATTGATGGCTTCCCAGAATTTAACTTTCTTATCCTACTTAGAAAATGCATACATATTGAGGAAACCAGTGTTTAATGTCCTATAGAAGCTGAAAGTGCTATGTTAGCTTACTCAGGCTCTTTTAGAGATAATGTGCAAGCATGTGACCTAGGTTCTACTAGTTGTACTAACTCAGTAGTTTCAGGGATCATGAGGAACTCTCTCAGCATTGCTATCAGAAAGCATCTCAAACTCCTGGGGTCACAATGGCAGAGGAGTGGGGCAGTGGCACTGTACTGTGCCAGTGAGCCTAGAGCGGGCGAGGTGTAGTATTTTCTGGTTAGAGAGGGTGGCCATGTTGTCCTTATCATACTGGTTCTCCTATGTGATTTGGGACATCATTCCTTGCTATATGACCCTAACATCACTGTCTAGCAATTCATTCTAGCAGCTCATGATTTTTTAAATAAGCTATTCTGAATAAAAATGTTACAGTTGGTTTCTAGCTAAGAACACTCGCTGATATAATATGTTTATGTTTTGGTTCCCTGCTTCATTGAAATGCTGAGAGTAGAGTCTTGTCTTATTCATCTTTGTATACCCACTGTTCAGCAGTATCTGGAATAGAGTAGGAGCCAGAATTGGACTGAATTGAGCTTCACTTGTTCTTTCCCATGCTCACCAAGTAGCTTTCTATATAATATTTCTTGCAGATTTGCTTCCAGAAGGGAGCAATACATTGAGAAACTGAAATAACACTGCAAAGCAGATCCAAATACTCCTACTACTCTTTGTAAAGAATTCAGTGACAATTCAGTGACATTCTAGTTAGAATCTGATAGCTATGCTTAGCATGAATCAGTCCCCAGAAGTCTATTCCTTAGAGTGGCAATGACAAAATCATATTTCTGAGGCTGTAAAACTAAGGTCATCCTTAATCTATGGAATGGCCACTTTGTAAGGTATCACTTAAATCACCAGCCAACCTATCTTCATAAAATTTCCAAATTAGAAAATCTATAACTTAAGCAATACCCTCTGTATCTGCTACATTCCCCAGTATTTTTCACCCATTTTCCTTTTCACCATATTTCCCTTTTCACTTTTACCACTCTTTGGCAGAAATAAAGCTGGATAGTTGGAAAGATAAAGACATATTTATCTTTCAATTGCATAACAAAATACTGTGCTGTTGCAAACATTCGGACTATCCTATTGCTTTGACCGTAACAGCACTTGGCTGCCAGCAAAGTTTTAAAGGCAGCAGAAAGGAATAGGAAGGCAGTTATTGATTGCACTCCAAAGTACAGCAAAAAACTTTGTGTGCATATCTGCATGTGAGTGCGTTAAGCACAGAGGAAAGAAGAATAGATTATTTGAAATTACTACTTGGGACTAAAACTTTGAATTTCTGAAATGAAACTTGAGACCTTGTTCAGAATCTTTAGTCAAAAGAGTTTTGTATGTTTACTCAAAGTTATAGACACTTCTAAGCTCACCAAAGTCTTTTTATCCATATTTCACCTTCCCATGTCCTATGAACAATTAATCATATGGAAAACACTTTACAGTTTGCAAAACTTTCACATGCATTGGCTAATGTGAGTTTTGTATAATAGCCCCATACAACAGTAAGAGGTAAATTTGTGGGTGGGCAATACAAGGAGCTGAAATTTTATAACGTTTCTCCTACCCCTTTATTCTCATGGTGACCCAGTGATGGACATGAGACTCATTATAACATTCATTCATAGCTTTATATTTTCCTCTGTCCATTTGGAAGTATTCTTAAGGTTTCTGAGAAGAAATCGATTCTTTGGTTTTATGTGTATCAACTGCAGCATGTTCAGGATGAGTCTCTCCATTTGAGAGGAAGATTTTAATTATTTTCACTTCCACTAAAATGTGTGACTACCACTAAACTTTACTAGAGTCATGAGATATAGCTGCTAAGTTGCTTTCTCTTCCAAGATAAGTTTTTAATATGTTCCAGGGCAGATAGCAACGAACATGAGCCTTTAAAAATAGCCCGTATGCCAGGCTATTCTTAAACCACAAAAGAAAGTTTCTGTAGGTGTAATACAAAGTGGGGGTTTTCTCTATTCTACTGTCAGATGAGGGTCTGAGAAAGCAATAAATTGCTGAACAATAGTTAAGTAAGCTGTTAGAAAATGTGATAAGAAGTCTTAAATCCAACAGGTGTAGTTACGTAAATAATGTCTATTTTAATGGATCTGCACTTTAGTTATAAAATCTAGACACTTTGGTTATAAAATTGTGTAATTGGTACTTAGAATGTGAAGATAGGAGATAATTACTAATATGTATTGAGAATCTTGTAATCTGACAGTGTGACAGGTCCTTTACACCTTTTATTAAAAATTAATTCTGACTCCAACAATCAGAGTAAATATGAGATGAGGAAAAAGAAATCTTTAGCCATATGCCAAATGCCACACGCATATCAGTAAATGGTTGCATTATAAAAAGGAGCTGATGATATTTAAAATGATAGTTGGGGGGCGCCTGGGTGGCTCAGTCGGTTAAGCGTCTGACTTCAGCTCAGGTCGTGATCTCGCGGTCTGTGAGTTTGAGCCCCGCGTCGGGCTCTGTGCTGACAGCTCAGAGCCTGGAGCCTGTTTCAGATTCTGTGTCTCCCTCTCTCTCTGCCCCTCCCCCACTTGTGCTCTGTCTCTGTCTCTCTCTCTCTCAAAAATAAATAAAATGTAAAAAAATATTTTTTTTAAATGTTACTTGGTAAAATGTTGTTTCTGGTCATGGGAGACTCCTTGTCTATTTCCTAATTGAATAATTGCAAATAATTGCGTTACGTATGCCGATACCTATGTAACATAGCCTACTAAATGGTATGACAAACGTCCAGTAACCAGAAGCCTAGAAATGACCCTCTTCTTTCATGATCTTGGGCAAAATTTGTGGCTTCTGTTTTGGCCTTTCTGTAATTTTTTTTTTTTTTTTTTTTTTACTTAGTGAAATAGGAATCTTCTCTAAAAAAGGGATTATTTGTGAAAAAATTTTAAATCTCTGGCTGCATGTTAACTTAGAAAAGGGAGCCAACTTCACTATTATTTGACTTTGGAAAGCCCTGGGACTTATAATAAGAAACCAACTAACCTAATTTCAAACTACATTTCAGTCATTGCAGCTTTGAATATCTCAAATCTTATAAAGGTGATGAAAATGAGGATAAGACTGGTGGACATAGGAGACACTCCAAAGAAATTCAGTATGGAATGAAAGTCATTTGGACTTAGAGCAAAGAAAAATTGAATCTCTGATATTAAAATATCAAATTATTAATATTTTAAGGATAACTTTAAACGTATAACCCACCTGAAGGCAATAAAAAGTAAATGTAACCTTGTTATGACTATCCCTAAGAGCGTATACATATGTTGTATATGGGTTATGGCCAATAGAGAAATTCAAAGATTAGATTTGTGAACAGGATTCTGTTTGTATTTAATAGAGAAGCTAATATTTTGTAAAATTAAATCCATATCTTATAGGTATCTAGCAGACATATTAAATAAACCTATATCTTTACTATAAGACATGTCTTATGCAATATTTAAAAAATAGTTTATGATATGAATAGCTTGGAGACAAAACAATACTAAAATCGCTAGCATTAAGAAGATAAATGTAAATCGAATTTAACTATGAACATTCTGTGTACAACATTAAATAGTGTCTCATATCTCTTTCTGTAGTTAAATAGGCAGAGAGAAGTTTATTGGCATATGTGGTTGTGACAGTAAAAGCAAAAGGATCTAGAAGGAGGGAGTCCATTGCCTATAAGGAAGAAAATAGGACTGTAAGGTATCTTTTAAATATTGATCTTCTGACCTGCCTTTAAGAACTCCAGCCTTAAATTATGGAAAGAGAAAGAACCATTTCCATTAAGGTCTCCATAATATACTAGAGTGAAAATTAATGCTGTTATGATGCCCAACAGGAGTTTCTTCCTTCAACTGTTAAGTATCTTGGTAATTTGAGTTCTCCAGGAAATGCAAAACACAACATGGCAGACTCCCAGAAATTAAAGGATGGGATTTTGTGTGAAGCTGGATGCTTTGTGTTAAAAGTGAGGAGAGGAGTAGTCTCCATAAACTTGGGAAGTCTGGGGAGACACAAATTAAATTAGAAAGCTTAAGATAGAATCCTGTCTTTAAGGAGGTTATTACTTACTAGAAGAAGACAAACATGAAACGATGAGAATAAGTTCAATCCACCTTTTAATTAATAAAATTATGTTTTGGGTATTTGCTATTCATCACCAGATTTGAACGAATGTATAAGATGATTTGCCTTAAAATGAAGTGTGTGTGAAATTCACCTTTGTTAACCCAATGTGCATTGCTGAAGCAGGTGGTCAAGAGTTTTTGCAAGTGTTGACTTGAGGTGAAGCTGCTTCACACATAGGCAACTCTTTGTACTTGTGCAAAAGGGTGAATAAGAATAGAGATTTATTCATTTAAAATCCTTGACTCTCCCAAAGTTGAGAACAGAAATAATGAATTATAAAAACCTTTACATTTCTTTTCTGCCAGTAGTTCCCAATTCTGGGTATATATCAGCATCATATAGAAAATTTTTAAAAGTGCATATTCCCAGATTGCACTGTCATAGAATCTAAATTATGAGGTGTAGTTGGGCATAAGTGTTTTTGTAAAAATTCCTGAAAGTTATTTCAATATCCTTCCAGGTTTGCGAACCATTATTATACAGCATAGACAAGACATGGGAAATCAGGGAAGGGAAAAATCCATAGAGGCTGGACTTTGCAGGTAATTCGCCTTTGAAGAACAGAGACCTGGATATAGTAGGAGGAGGAAGGACGAGATCTGAGCCAGGGATGAAATCCTAAACTATATAGAAAGAAGAGTCCATTAGGTTAGTACTAACAGGTGTAAGAAGCCAACCTCCAAATTCTGGCTTAAAGTAGTAGAAGTGTATTTTTCCTTCAAGTAATGATCCACTGAAGGTGTTCCTGTTTGGCTGGGAGTTCTTCACATGGTAGATCAGAGGGCTTCAGGGCCATCTATGTTCTAATTTCATCATCTCTGAGGACTTTATCATATCTTATACAGGTATACCGTGGGGATGTTTGAAAGTTTGGTACTAGACCGTCACAATAACGCAAATATCACAACGAAGCAAGTCAAATGAATTTTTTGGCTTTCTAGGGCATATAAAAGCTATCTTTACCCCATACTGTAGTCTATTCAGTATGATACTCTGTAGAAAACCACCAAAAAAATTGCTAGAACTAATACATGAATTCAGAAAAATTGCAGGATATAAAATCAACGTACAGAAATCTGTTGCATTTCTATACACCCATAAAAAGCAGCAGAAAAAGAAATCAAGGAATCTATTCCATTTACAATAACACCAAAACTGTAAGTTACCGAGGAATAAACATAACCAAAGAAGTAAAATATCTGTACTCTGAAAACCATAGAACACTCATGAAAGAAATTGAAGAGGACACAAAGAAATAGAAAAACATCCCATGCTTACAGACCAGAAGAACAAACATTGTTAAAATATCTATACAACCCAAGGCAATCTACACATTTAATGCAATCCCTATCAAAATACCACCAGCATTATTCACAGAGCCAGAACAAATAACCCTAAAATTTGTATGGAACCACAAAAGACCCTGAATAGCCAAAGCAATCCTGAAAGAGAAAAGCAAAGCTGGAGGCATCACAATTCCAGACTTCAAGCTATATTGCAAAGCTGTAATCACCAAGACAGTATAGTGCTGGCACAAAAACAGACACATAGATCAATGGAACAGAATAGGAAACCCAAAAATAGACCCACAACTATATATATGGTCAACTAATCTTCAACAAGGCAGGAAAAATATCCAATAGAAAAAAAGTCTCTTCAATAAATGATGTTGGGAAAACTAGACAGCAATATGCAGAAGAATGAAACTGGACCACTTTCTTATACCATACACAAAATAAATTCAAAGGGAATGAAAGACCTCTAAGTGTGAGACAGGAAACCATCAAAATCCTAGAGGAGAACACAGGCAGCAACCTCTTTGACCTCGATTGGAACAATTTCTTACTAGACATGTTGCCAGAGGCAAGGGAAACAAAAACAAAAATGAACTATTGGGACTTCATCAAGATAAAAAGCTTCTGCACAGCAAAGGAAACAATCAACACAACTAAAGACAGCCTACAGAATGGGAGAAGATATTTGCAAACAACATATCTGATAAAGGGTTAGTATCCAAAATCTATAAAGAACTGATCAAACTCAACACTCAAAAAGCAAATAATCCAGTTAAGAACTGGGCAGAAGATATAAATAGGCATTTTTCCAAAGAAGACATCCAGATGGCCTACATGAAAAGAGGCTCAACATCACTCCTCATTGGGGAAATACAAATCAAAACCACAATGAGATACTACCTCACACCTGTCATAATGGCTAAAATTAACAATACAAGAAACAACAGGTGCTGGCAAGGATGCAGAAAAAGGGGAAGTCTCTTGGACAGTTGATGGGAATGCAAACTGGTACCACTATTCTAGAAAACAGTATGGAGGTTCCTCAAAAAGTTAAAAATAGAACTACTCTATGATCCAGCAATTGCACTACTAGGTATTTACCTAAAAGATGCAGAAATACAGATATGAAGGGGTACATGCATCCCGATGTTTATAGCAGCATAACCAACAATAGCCAAACTATGGAGAGAACCCAAATGTCCATTGGTTGTTGGATGGATAAAGAAGATGTGGTGTATATATATACAATGGAATATTACTCGGCCATCAAAAAGAATGATCCTTGCCATTTGCAATGATGTGTTTGGAGCTACAGTGTATTATGCTAAGCAAAATAAGTCAGTCAGAGGAAGACAAATGCCATATGATTTTGCTCATATATGAAATTTAAGAAGCAAAACAGATGAGCATATGGGAGTGGGGAGGGAGGGAGAGAGAGAGAGAGAGAGAGAGAGAGAGAGAGAAACCATGAGAGGCTCTTAATGATAGAGAACAAACTGAGGGTTGATGGAGGGAGGTGGGTGGGAGATGGGGAAGGAGGGCACTTGCAATGAGCACTGGGTATTGTAAGTGATGAATCACTGAATTCTACTCCTGAAACCAATATTATACTGTATGTCAACTAACTAGAATTTAAGTAAAAATCTGAAAAGAAAAAAAAATTTAAAAAGTATGCAATAACATTATACCATAAAAATGCATACATCTTAATTAAAAATACTTTATTGTTAAAAACTGCTACTCATCTTCTGAGCTTTCAGTGAGTCAGAGTCTTTTTGCTGGTGGAGGGTCTTGCTTTGATGTGGATGGCTACCGACTGATCATGGTAGTGGTGGCTGAAGGTTGTGGTGACTGGCAATTTCTTACAATACGACAACAATGAAATTGCCATCAATTGACTCTTCCATCATGGATGATATCTTTGTAGCATGTGATTTTGTTTAATAGCATTATACCCACAGTAGAACTTGTTTGAAAATTGAAGTCATTCCTCTCAAACCCTGCCACTACTTTAGCAAAGAAATTTATGTAATCTAAATCTTTTCATTTCAACATTCTTCACAGTCTTTCCCAGGAGTAGATTCCACCTTAAGAAACCATTTTCTTTGCTCATCCTAAGAAGCAACTCCTCACCCGTTGAGGTTTTATCACAAGATTGCAGCAATTTGGTCCATCTTCAGACCTCTCTTCCAATTCTAGTTTTGCTGTTTCTACCACATCTCCCGTTATTTCTTCCACTGAAGTCTGGCTAAAGTCAAAATCATCCACGAGGGTTGGAATCAACTTCTTTCATGCTACTGTTAATGTTGATATTTGATTTCTTCTTATCAATCACAAATGTCCCTAATGTCCTCTAGCATGATCTTTCCCAGAAGGTTTTTTGATTTACTTTGCCCGATTCATTAGGGAAGTCACTATCTATGGCAGCTAAAGCCTTATGAAGTATATTTTTTAAATAATAAGATTTGAAAATTTAAATTACTCCTTGATTCATGGGATACAGAATGATTTGTTGTCTTAGCAGGCATGAAACCTACATTAAACTCATTGTACATCTCCACCAGAGTTCTTGGATAACCAGATGCATTGTAAATGAGTAGTAACATTTTGAAAGGAATCTTTTTTCCTGAGCAGCAGGTCTCAACAGTGGGTTTAAAATATTCACTCAACCATGCTGTAAACAGATGTGCTGTCACACAGGTTTTGTTTCCCACTTATAGAGCACAGGAAGAGTAGATTTAGCATAATTCTTTAGGGCCCTAGGATTTTTGGAATTGTAAATGAGCATTGGCTTCAAGTTAAAGTCATCAGCTGCATTAGCCCCTAATAAGGAATCAGCTAGTCCTTTGAGGCTTTCAATCCTGGCGTTGACTTCTCCTCTATGGCTATGAAAGGCCCAGGTGGCGTCTTCTTCTAATATAAGGGTGTATTTTCTACATTGAAAGTTGTTTATTGTAACCACTTTCATTGATTATCTCAGCTAGATCTTCTGAATAACTTGCTGCAGCTTCTGTAATATTTGCTGCTTCACCTTGCACTTTTGTGTCATAGCCTAATAAAAAAACATTTACTAGCTTCCAGTTTTCTTCTACAGCTTCCTCACCTCTCTCAGCCTCCATCATCCTGAAGAGAGTTAGGGCCTTGTTCTAGATTAAGGTTTGGCTTAAGGGAATGTTGTGGCTGGTTTGATCTTTTATCCAGACTGCTAAAACTTTCTCCGTATCAGCAATAAAGCTGTTTCCCGTGCTTATCGTTTGTGTGTTCACTGGATTAGCACTCCTTCAAGAACTCTTCTTTTGCATTCACAGTTTAGCAGGCTGATTCAAGAGGTCTCACTTTCAGGCTGTCTCAGTTTTTGACATGCCTTCCTCACTAAGTTTAATCACTTCTAGCTTTTGATTTAAAGTGAGAGACAGGCCATTCTTCCTTTCACTTGAACACTTAGAGGCCACTGTAGGGTTATTAATTGGCCTAATTTCAATACTGTTGTGTCTCACAGAATAGGGAGGCCTAAGGAGAGGGAGGGAGAGAGGGAAATGGCCACGTAGGAGGAGGAGTCAAATACATACAACATTTATCGATTAAGTTTGCCATCTTATAATGGAGGCAGTTCATGGTGCTTCAAAACAATTACAATAGGAACATCAAAGATCACTGATCACAGATCACTATAACAAATATAAGGATGATGAAAAAGTTAGAAATATTGCAAGGATTACCAAAATGTGACACAGAGACATGAAGGGAGCAAATCTTGGTGGAGAAATGGTTCCAATAGACTTGCTCAATGCAGGATTGCCACAAACCTTCAAGTTGTTCAAACAAACAATCCCCACAGCATCTGCAAAGCACAATAAAATGATGTATGTTTGTATATAGCCAGTGAACAGAAAGTCCACCTGCTTCTTAAAACCCCTGACCTGGAAGAGATCCCTATTATTTTTTCTTCTGTTGTTGAAAAATAGTGACATGACCATCCCTGAGTTCAAGGGGAGGGAAAACCTACTAATCACGGTCCCTGCCTGGGTAGCTGTCTCTCAATTAGCATGACAGTGTGGCATAAATTTGTGTGGACAGTAAACTACTTCTGTGACAGTGGACAACAAATCCTAAATAACAATTAATTCTCTTAGTGTGATTCCCCTTCAGATATTAACCCTAGTTTTGTGCATTTCATATTTTTGTGCTAATTTATATTTCTATATGACCACTCTTCTCATTTTCTACTTTCCTTGATGCATGAGATGGAGTTTATTGTTGGTGTGCTTTTGAACATTCACTGACTTCATGACAGCCCCATTATGAATTTGAATATGTGAAGATGGCTCCTGTAAGTGATTAATCAATAGGCACAGTGCCATCCTGGGTCACCTCATCCTCATGAAAGAGACTGAGCAGCTGAAGTAAAAGAGGATGGTACCTGGGCACGTTTGATTTGTTTATTGTCATTCTTCCATTATAAATAGAAAAAGATAATACAACCAGAAGGAATTTAGCTAAGCAAATATTCATTGTTTATGTGACACCTGTCATGAGAATCAAGTAACATTCATGAAAATGGCCAAATGAGGGCCCTTCCAAAAGGAAAGATGTGAGGAGAACAGTCTTTAAACCTAGAGAGGAAAGGAGAAGAGAGGATAAAACTGGGAGTTCAAGCCCCCTGAAAATTTAAATTTTGTAAGATAAGTAGGTGTGTGAAGAAGCTAAAAGTAATTTTATTTCTTTTGTTACACATTTGATTTGTGTTAAGAACAATTGGTACTCTCACATAATTAAAGCAGTTCTGACATTTTGGTGTGTTTCATTGTTGGGCTATGCACAGAATGTTCCTACTGTCTTTGTTAATGTATTTTGAATAAAGATGGGTTTTATATTCACTCTGACCTTGTGATACTACCTTGAGCTGCACACTACTTACTGTATAAAAAGATAAAAGAACTTTACAATGATCAGCTTGGCTATTAATGAAAAAATTGCTTATTGCCAAAGGGAAATGCATTTTGCACTACTCTAAATTGAATGACAGTTTATCCTGTTAAAATTATTTTTGTAGGGGCAATGTGGCCTCAAGAAAAATCTGTTATCTTGTGATTCTTGTAGATAGGAGCATATTACTCATGATTTGAAAATGCTTTGGGGAAATAAAATTAGTGGCATTTGTCAATATTAATCTAATCTCTTGATTACACTCTCTAAAAAGGAAAGACATGGGTATGTGATTTTTTTTTTAAGAATACTTAAAATTTTTAAATAGCATAGATTTGGTTTTGGAATGTATTGCATTTTTTTCTTCCAAGAATGCTTCCTGTCTTATGCATGTTTTGTCCAGGATTAAATTAAAGTAATAGTTAATTATTCTTGTATTCACAGCATAACAATTCGGCAACTTTACATAAAATCTCCAGAATACAGCCAAGAAAATTTAAGTCCTTAAGTGGCCAAGATTGATGTCATAAAGTCCATGTTCGGATACTTCCTCATCTGAGACCATCACAGACCCTCAATCAGGGCTTATTTAAGTCTAATTCGTCAATAGTTATAACTACTGTGAGGATATAGGAAGTTGATTAGACACCACAAAGAGATTTCCAAAAAATTTTTCGGAAACATACAGAAACACCCTGGCCCTAGAAAGTCAAATCTTCATTTATTCAACAAATATTCACAGACTGAGCACTGCTGTCAGCATGGGGTTTAGAGCAAGGAACAAGAAAGTCATGGTGTCTTCCTTACTTGAATTTCATTCAAATGGAGAAGACAGACAATGAACAAGTAAATGAATAAGTGTGTGAATTCAGTGGCAAGAAGTGGTTTAAAAAAATCAGGGAAAGGGGTTAGATCGTTACTAGGTGATGTTATTTTATATAAAGTCATCAAGAAATATCTTTCTCCTAAGAATTATTTGAGCAGGAACCACTGCATGTGGTGACCTTAAAGGAAATCTTTCCAGAAAGAAAACGCAGCTAGTGTAAACATATTGAGGCTGCCCTTTCCAGGACAGTGGGGTCAGAAGTCCCCAACGTTCCCACTTGGATCTTCCAAAGATCTGAGACATTTTGTGCCTGCTGTGGTTGCAGCATATAGAGGTCGGGAGCAATTGGAAGATACAAAATCATAGGAATTCTCAGGTAAGGCCAGGTAGCTACACACAGAACCAAAGAGTAGGAAGGAATCATAACGTGAAACCAAATGGAAGAAACTGTGGCAAGCTAATGAGATGGCACACTCAGTGAGTGCTCAGAGAGAGTTGTTCTTTTGCTTATGTGTAAATGCTTCTTAGAAAGGGATGCTGCCTCTGCCTTAGAAGTCCTTGGAGTTAAGATAATGGGCCCTAAAACTATTCTTGTAAATCATTCAACAATTGTTCCTAAAGACTCTGAACCATCAAGAGAAGATTAAATCAGGTTGAGTATGCACTGTGTGAAAAGTAGGGAAGTTTAAAAAATTTTTTTTTTACATTTATTTATTTTTTGAGAGACATAGAGCACAAGTTGGGGAGGGGCAGAGAGAGGAGGAGACACAGAACCTGAAGCAGTCTCCAGGCTCCGAGCTGTCAGCACAGAGCCCGACATGGGGCTCGAACTCACAAACCATGAGATCATGACTTGAGCTGAAGTCAGAGCTTAACTGACTGAGCCACCCAGGCGCCCTGGAAAGTAGGGAAGTTTTATTTATTACTATTATTAATAGTCATCCTCTGAAGAATAACCAATTTCCTGAAAAATCTCCATTGCCTGGGGGTTGTGATATCTGTGATTATACAGCTATTTGTGTTCTTGGGACCTAAGTATGGTCAGAGGGGCAGGGGGAGAGAGGAGTCTGTTGAAAGTAAAGTGGAAAAAAATTTTTTTTAATTATTGTTAACTGAAGACTATACTTTACCCCAGTTTCCTTAGTTTTTACCTAATGTCCTTTTTCTGTCCCAGGATCTTTTCCAGAATATTACATCACGTTTATCTGTCATATATCCTTAGGGTTCTCTTGACAATGACAGTTACTCAGACTGACTTTGTTTTTGAAGACGTTGACAGCTTTGAGGAGTACTGGTCATGTATTTTTAAGGCATCTTGTTTTGGAATTGGTCTGATACTTTCCTTACGATCAGACTGGAGTTACAGAATTTGGGGAGGAAAACCACAGAGATAAGGTGCCATTCTCATTAAACCCTATCAAAGGAGCATACCGTCAACCTAACATCACTGTCCATGTTCATCTTGATCATCTAACTGGGATAGTACTTGTCAGATTTCTCCATTTTTAAGTTACTCTATTTCCTCCTTTACATATTTCCTCTTTGGCAGGAAGTTACTATGTGTAACCCACATGTCAGGGGTGGCAAATCATATTCCACCTCCACCTTCTTAAGGGTGGGGTATCTACATAAATTATTTGGAATTATTCTGCAAGGAATATTTGTCTATTCTCTTTCTTATTTATTTATTCAATGACTTCCTTGTATCTCTATTGACTGTTGGTTATTTATTTCACACTTCAATTTATAATCCAATATCATTTTATTTATATGTTCAAATTTTTCTAGCTTTGGCCATTAAGAACTCTTTTATGAGGCTGTGTCCTTTCAACATAGCTCTATCAATTAAAAGAAAAAAATTTGGGCACTTTCTTAATTTCTGGTAGTACAAATACTTCAGGCTTATTATGAATATTTTGTATGTCAGTCCTAGAATTTGTTATTTCTCCAAGGATCCCTGGTTCCTTTTATATGAGAATGGTATTAGAAACTAAGATCTGAGCAATACGTGTGCTCCTTGGCTACTGAGATATTCTTGGTACAAGGCCCTCTCAGTTGATAGAGCGACATAATATATGGGTGTGTATTAATTAACCTGTATATATACACACATTTATAAATAGTTCATTTGTAGCCATCTGTATCTATATTAAGTTAAACATGTATTTCACACTGATGTCTCCAACCCTAATCCATCACCAAATCGATCATTCCAGCCTTCTCCTTTCATGCATCTGTAACTCCCTCCCGATTCTCAACTGTGAGAAAAACCTGGCTCCTGCTATCTGCCATCCATCTACTTAATGTTCAATTCCAGTATACATTTGTAGTGTTTTCATAATTTTCAAATTCATACTCCATTGGGACGCAAATTTAGCAACATAAGTCTTACTCCATTCATTTCTGAAGTTTATTAGGTTAGGACCTTTTCCCCCTTCAAAGAGATTATTTCATTCATTTATAATACAGTTGAGTAATTTTGCCACATTCTGCATTCTAGTTTTGAATCCCCCAAGTTCTAAATTATATATGTTTTAAATTTTATTTCATACTTCAATTTATAATCCAGTATCATTTTATTTATATTGTTGCTAACATACATTAAGGTTTACTGTTTGTACTGTGAAGTTCCACAGATTTTGACAAATAGATACAGTATCATACAGAATGGTTTTATTGTCTTGAAAAAAGTCTCTTGTGCTTTACTATTCAAGTTTCTTTCCACTTGCTGAATGCCTTGCTACCACTGATCTTCCATATCATATTTCTAATTTGCCCTTTCCAGAACATCATAGAGAATCATATGGCTTCTTTCAGTCTTTCATACTGAATTCTTTCACTGAGAAATATATATTTGAGATTATCCATATTTTTAATGACTTTGATAGCTCATTCCTTGTTTATCACAGAAAAATATTCCATTGTTGGGATGCACAAGTTTGTTAACCATTCACCTGTTCCAGGACATCTTGGTTGTCCAGTTTTTTTGTGATTATGAATAAAGTTGCTCCAAATATTCACATCCAGGTTTTTATGTGGATAGAGGTTTTCAAATCACTTGGATAAATACCTAGGTTTGCAATTACCAGATTGCATAGTAAGATTATGTTCACCTTGTAAAGCTGCCTGTCTTCCGAAGTGACTATACCATTTTGCATTCCCAGCAGCAGTGAGTGAGAGTTTCTGATGCTCACCTCCTCACCACCAACTGGTACAGTCACTTTTTCTTAGATTTCAGCCATTCTAATAGGGGTGTATTTGTATGTTGTTTAAATTTGCGTTTTTAATAACAAATAATATTGAAAATCTTTTCATATGCTAATTTACCATCTATGTACCTTCTTTTGGGGAAATGTCTTTTCAAGTATTTTACCCATTTTTACCCTCTCTGAGCTGCATGTTTATTTAGTGTTGATTGTAGGTTCTTTGGGCATTTTAGCTTTAAAAGTACTTGTACAGGGGCGCTGGGTGGCTCAGTCGGTTAGGCGTCTGACCTCAGCTCAGGTCACGATCTCACGGTTCGTGGTTTCAAGCCCCATGTCGGGCTCTGTGCTGACAGCTCAGAGCCTGGAGCCTGCTTTGGATTCTGTGTCTCCCTCTCTCTCTGCCCTTCCCCCACTCACACACTCTCTCTCTCTCAAGAATAAATAAATATTAAAAAGTATAAAAATACTTGTACATACTATAGGACTCACTCAAAAATTAAAATGCACGGATCAAACAACTCATTAACTTTCTGTGTTAGTATACACAAAAGGACGGTTTGTGATTTTGTTAGTTGTTCTTCCTTAGCACTCAAACATTAACTTAGTATTTTGGTTAATGCCTATTGCAATCATAAATAACTTTGATATTTAAACTTTGGGTTGTATTCCTCCTGTCTCCTTTCGTGTAAACTCCATTGAGACCCATCTTTATTCTGTTGCATTCCCTTTTAAAAAATGTTTATTTATCGGGGCCCCTGGCTGGCTCAGTTGATTAAGCCTCCGACTTCGGCTCAGGTCATGATCTCCCAGCATGTGGGTTTGAGCCCCACGTCTGGCTCCAGGCTGACAGCTCAGAGCCTGGAGCATGCTTGGGATTCTGTGTCTCCATCTCTCTCTGCCCCTCCCCTGCTTGCTCTCTTCCTCTCTCTCAAAAATAAATAAACATTAAAACATAAAATAAAAAAATAAAAAATATGTATTTATTCTGAGAGAGAGAGAGCATGAACAGGGGAGGGGCTGAGAGAGAGCGAGAGTGAGAATCCCAAGCAGGCTCCACGCCGTCAGCACAGAGCCCAGTGTGGGGCTTGAACCCATGAACCATGAGATCGTGACCTTATCCAAAATCAAGAGTCAGAAGCTTAACCAACTGAGCCACCCAGGCACCCCATGTTGCACTCCCTATTTTTAATCAAGACAATGATAGTCACTCAGTAAATGTTGGTTGAATAAATGAATGAATGAATCTGGAAATGAAATAGTGATTACATGAGTTGAGTAGAGACATAGTTTAACATATTCACTAATTTTATCACTTACATAGAGATGTTCAGACATCATATGGAAACACCACTACCAGAAACTTATCAGGCTGCCTGTTTCCAGGTAAACAAATGCTATTTAGAGGATTTTAAAGGACACTATTTGTTTCAATAGGCAATGCACAATGGAATCTAATTTAACTATGCAACTTGAGACTATGGGCTTAAACAGAACTTTTCTTTTTATATCTTCATGTGTGTATTCCTAAAGACACAACTTATTTAATATGATGTGCAAAATATTTAAGTAATGTCTATTCCATTCTTCAAACAAAGAAAATATTTGGAAACGTAGTTAGCATGAAAGTTATTGAAAGAAGCATTTACCTGAACCAACTTTCTAGTAAATATCATCTTGCTGTTGTTGCTTTGTTCAGATACACTTGCGTGCTTTGGATGATGGCTGAAATTACCTACAACAAACCTGGAATCACCTTGTTTAAAGAAATTTACAATACATGCTGCAATTTCCAAATCAAGAAAGAGAACATAGTTTTGATAGAAAGGAACAAATACAAATATACTATGAATTCAAATAGCTGACTTATCTTCATGGAAAAAATACACAGTGAGATCAGAAGATAACATGGGCAGTCATCTATGTTTTATTTACCTACTAGAATGCACAGTTGAATAGTAAGCTATGAAGTAACTGAAAACTCCACCCAATACTTACTTAGTAAAATGCCTTAGCAGGTTACATTGTATGAATTTATATACCACTCTACCTGCGGGCAACTGGACTTCTTGGCTTCCTTCACACATCTCATAGCATTTCACCTGAGCAGATTCAACTGATATTATTTAGAGAAGGACCACAAACTGGTTTTGAAAGATTAGAAATTTCAACTTTACTGTGCTTCCGTATAGTACATTCATATGAAAAGGTATTGAGAATAACACAGAAATATGTGACTTATTGACACAGCAAATATGCAACATGAATGGGTTTGCTAGTAATTGCATATTGACAAGACACTCTTTGTGCAATGAAAAGGATTTTGCGTCTCTTCAGTGTATTTGCTTGAGAGTGCCATGTGATGTTGACATACCGTATGCCTCCGTGTTCCAAAATTTTTTTAATCACATAGTGTGTTCTTCCATGATGTGAAAGCTACTATCTCACTCAAACCCATTATACAAATTAGCAGGCTTTGTTCTTTTCATGTTTTGCTGGTAGGCATTAACATGGACGCTATGAACATATTGGAGCTGGAAGTAATGAAGTGAAATTGCTCACATCATTACTTTAAATTGAAATGCAGACAGTTCATCTGCTTTATAGAAGTCATAAGATTCTTTTACCTGAAAGGTTAAAAACATTGAATATCAAAATTTAAACAACTACAAAAATCTACATTTTAAAGCTGCATTTTTTCCCTCAGACACTACCTGTATGATAGTTTTTGAAAATCCCTTATATTCGTCTCTAGTTGCTTCAGATCCTAATTGGAGCCTCTGTCTGGAAAACCAGCATTTTGAATTGGAAAGCATATCCTCTTGGAATAAAGGTTGTATTCCTTTTTATTTTCTTGTGTTACTATAAATTAACTTTTTAGCTCATTATTAAAGGCAAAATAGGTATGCATCATTAGCTAAGCGCTAATGATCTTGCATTAGGGGAGAACATTTGAACTAACCAACTTTCTACAATCAAACTAATTTTACTTAAAGAAAGCTTCTTATGGTGCTACATAGGTGAATACTTTAAAAGATCATTTCTTAATAATACTAACTTTTAAAATCTGCTTCAGTGTAAGAGGATTTTCAGAGAAAATATGGCATTTTATAACACAAGCTATTTTAAAGCAGATGGGCTGTGTCAATCTCCAAGACAGTTTCTGCACTTGTTCCTATAGAAATCATAAATGTGCCAGAAACTGTGGGCATGTCATGCTAGCAAAATATGATAAAACATGGGGCATTTTTCATTTTCTGAGAATATAATAATAGTAATAACTGTGCTTTATAAGCTCTTTCCTACTAATCAAATATGCAGAGTTGGTAGTCAGCTCTTGAATCCTTTTGAGTGTGTGCTTTTGAAATTATTACCCACTTACAGAATCATAGTAATATGCTAAATCTAATATCTTCGTTTCATATACTGTGAAACTGAGGCTCGGCTGATGATTGAAAAGAGGTAAGGAGGGGAAATTTCAGATTTCCCCCCTTCCCACCTTTCCCACCGGCCAGCCTCACATTCCAAGATTTGGCTTTGCTGTGTTATCACTAGAGGTGAACTTTCCATTCTCCTGTCCAAATCCAGTCATTCCACTTGTGTGTCAGATTTTATCTCCTCTTCTTTACCCATGGGAAGCAGTACAGCCATTCTCACCTTCCTTTCTGACATCATTAATCTTTTCTCTTTACTGGCCATTCCTAATTATCTCATCTTTGAAAAAAAAAAAAAAAGGAAATAAAAGGCTCTTCCTCAAAATTCTCTTTACTTGATTTTCAGACCACCTTTTGCTGTCCCCACCCCCTTGCTTATTGCTCTATTACAGTCTGGATCGTTCTCTGTCTCCTTGACCACTTAAATGTCAGAGGTCTACAGAGCTTGGGCTTTGGTCCTTTTGTATCCTACACTCACTGTCCTGGTTCTCTTAACTGGTATTAAAGCTTTAAAGATCAGGAGTGCCTGGGTGGCCCAGTCACTGACTCTTGATCTCAGCTCAGGTTATGATCTCACGGTTTGTGAGACTGAGCCCCATGTTTGGCTCTGTGCTGACAGTGCAGAGCTTGTTTGGGATTCTCTCTCTCCCTCTCTGTCTACCCCTCCCCTGTTTGCACGCACATGCTTTCTCTCTCTCTCTAAATATATAAACTTAAAAAATTAAAATAAAGATCATCTTTGTGGTGATAACTTCCAAATTTATATCTCCCAGCTACTTCTCTATTGAAATCTGTTCTCACATATACAACTGACTACTCATCGTCTCCAGTTGGATGTCTAATAAATGTCCCAAATACAGCAGTCTGTAACTAGACTCTTATTTTTGTTTTGGGGGACTTTTTTCTTTTTCCTAAAAGCTGTTCCACCATAATCTTCCCTATATCAATAGATGGTAGCTTCATTCTTCCAAATGCCCAGGACAGAAACTTGGAATTGCTTTTGACTCTTGTTTCTCTCACATACCACAACCAATCCATCAGAAAACTGTGGCTTCACTTTCAAAATATATCCATAATTCAAGCATATATCTCAATTACACTGCTGCTATCCCAGTCCAAGTCTTTATCATCTCTCACCTCGACCTTGGCAGGTGCTTTCTGACAGGTTGTGCCAGGTCTAGGGAGTTGCTCTCAGGGAATCTACCCTTCTTACAGCAGCCAGAGTGGTTCTTTAGATACATGCATATCATGTCATTCCTCTACTAAAAATTCTTCAGTAATGTCTCATTTCTCGGAGTCTGTGTACATATAGACATAAGTAAAGATATGATTAAATTTTAGGACAGTCAGTTCACAAGTCCAAAGTTTTGTGGAAGGGGATGAGCAATCATCTAACTTAGTTTTGGAAGGCCACTGTATGCTTCATAGGTAACATCCATGGTATGAACTGAAGGATGAATAGGCATTATCCCAGAGACTGGATGGTGGGGGGAGGGATCAGCATAGAAAACACTCAACGTTCTGAGCTTGTCAAACACTTTTTGAAACACAAATAGTTTACATCTATATATTTATTTAATTTTCCTTATAAGCCTTCCACGTAAGTAGTGTTATTATTCTTATTTTACAGATGATGACAGTGATGTACAGCCAGCTATTAGTAGAGCAAAGATTCAAGTTCACTCAGTTCCTCTTCAAGGTTCAGGCACCAACTAGTGTAATTGTAGAAGTTAGCAAGACCCAGATCTTAGAGATCCTCAGAGTCCTAGTTAAAATTAGACTTTGTCCTAAGAGTCATAGGAGATATTTTTCCTACTTTGGGCTGATCAGTAAATTAAGAAAATGAACTGGATAGGAATAAATTGTGCAGTACTACCTTCAGTTTAATACACTGCCTAGATTAAAATAAATCCAAACTCCTTTAGTGGACTCATGAAGTCTCTTATAAATTTCAGCTGCTTGGCCTCCTTTGAAGCCATTTTTCTCTTTCCCCCCCAGCCCTTACCTTTGCATCTCGCCTCGGCTGTGCTCTAAACACTCCATGGACCTCTTCCCAGAAAAGTGTGCCTGCACCCCAAAACTGCATACATTTTAACAGTTTGACAAATGGAAGGCCTCCAGCCTGGTTAAGAGTTCAAACTCCAAATACCCACCAGTTCTGATTAGCTCTTTGGTCTCTTTCCTCTTTCTAAAAAAGAAAAACCAAATCTTTTTCCCACATAGAAACCAACTACCAGTTACTTAGTGCTCAGTTTAATTATCAGAGATCTGGAAAATTTCCTGTAATTCTTATCTTTCTTATCAAATGGGTACAGATAAACAGCCATATGTTATTCAGAATGGGCTCAGTTATGCTATACTATCAAAGCCCCTGAACTTGAGGCTTTACACATCAGAGAGTTCCTTCTATGTAAAGGCCACTGTGAGGCAGTTCTGGTGACTCCAGTGACCAGACTACTTCCATCTCATTATGCAAAAATCTCAACGTGAGGCTTCTAATTTGCTGTAACAGAGAAAAAGAGGTGCGGAATGAACTTCCGGTTCAAAAATGCTTCTGCCTGGACCTGGAACGTGTCATTTCTGCCTTCATTTCATTAGCCAGAACTTGTAATATTGCTTTGACTGTGAGGGGTATAGAGAATATATGGAGCAGTTGACAGTGCTTCTACAGGTAATAGTTAAAAATGAGGTAGTGATTAGTCTGTTTTCTATCTCTTGTCTCATTATACGATAGCTATGGGTTTACATATCTGTTTCTTCATCCGAACTATGAGCTCCTGGAGGACTTTTTTCTAACTCCTAGATCAATTAAGGTTGATGCATTTCACTTCCACGAATGTTGTTGAGTTGTATTTATTAGACATGGTTTGTGTTACAGTCCAGGTTCTCAGGAAGGAGATACTGAGAAGTTTGTTAGGAAGTGCACTTGGGATCAGCAACAATGGGAGAGTGAAGACAGCACCACTAGGCAGAGGGAGAGGTTGAGCTCTGACACAAGTTCAGTGGAGATTTCCAACTGACTCCACTGGACCTCTAACACTGAGATGGCCCCAGTTTGGAGCACCTACGTAGCTCAGTTGGTTGAGTGCCTGACTTTGGCTCAGGTCATGATCTCATGGTCCATGGGTTCAAGCCCCACATCGGGCTCTGTACTGACAGCTTAGAACCTGCAGCCTATTTCAGATTCTGCGTCTCCCTCTCTCTCTGCCCCTCCCAGCTTGCACTCTCTTTCTCTCTCTCAAAAATAAACATTAAAAATTATTTAAAAAATTAGAATTACCCCAGTTTGAGCCTATGAGTCCAGTTTTACATGCCAGCGTCAGCCAATCACTGGATGTAGGCTGGCACAGGGAAGGGATATGCCTCCTCATGGAAGATCGCATATTATATTATTTTACAATGGTAACGAAACAGGAGTCCTCTCTTATAGCCTAACGCACTCATGTTGTTTAAAAGTGGAAATTACTGTACTTGACAGTTTGGGGCTTAAGAGTTTTGTGACTTTCAGTCCATTCACTTTGTTGTAAGTCAAATTCTATTATAATCTTTTTAACCATACATTCAGGACTCAATACAAAATTGGGTTCCTAAACGGTATAGACTAATGCCACATTTTCATCTTAACATGTATTTACATCCACAACTACCTGGTTGTGTGGGTAAGTTAAGCTTCTGAGTTGAGAACAGGTTTCACTGTTTTTTATCTATTCAAAAATAGCTCATATGAACTAATGTTTAAATAGAATTTACATAAAAATATGTTATGCCAAAATCTAGCCAGAATAATCGTTAGCTTTTTAATAGGTTCCAATAAATAAGAATGAGTTAGGATTGACATAGCATTTAAGCAGACAATACTGATTTTATGAATGCCATGCAAATATTTTTTTTTCAAAACCACATGGTTTATTTAACTCTACTCCATGTTTTCTTTTTTTTTTTTTTACTATCTTGAAAATGGAGATTTTTTAAAAGTTTGAAATGAAATAATATGTGATGGATAAGATATAGACACTTCAAAACATCTCAGACTGGATTTGTCTTACCAATATGTTTAATGTCCTTTCCTTTGAATATTCACAGGTAGAAAGCAGCTGTATTGCAGATACACAATTGTCTGCTATGGTCAGTTAGTTTGAAGGTAGTGAAACAAAAAAACACCAAAAAGATAGGTCCTTCTGATAAGGTTGCTTACAGTGTTTTAAGAGACACATATTTGAATATAAGAGTTTACTATTGTGTGATACTGTAATGGATATAGATTCAGGGTATACCAGAAACACATTACAGGGAACAAAAATTCTATATGTGAGAGTGTTGAAAAGATGAAGTAATTTGTCTAGCAAAACATTTAAAAAATTTAGTGACTTACAACAGCAAACAGTAGCTTTCATGCTCATAGTTCTGCAAGTTAACTACAGTTCAGCTGATCTTGGCTTGCCATGTCTGGGCCAGGCTGGGCTCCAGGCTTCTGTTAGGGTCATATCTGCCCCATGTGTCTTCATCTTAGACCTGGCTGAAGACGAGTGATGACTGAGGTGCTCTTCTGGCAAATCACACACATGCAGGAGGCTAAGCCAAATTATATACATATGTTTAAAGATGTGTTCACATATGGGGCGCCTGGGTGGCTCAGTTGTTTAAGTATCCAACTCTTGATCTTGGCTCACGTCATGATCTCACAGTTCGCAAGACTGAGCCCTGCATCAGGCTCTGCAGTGACAGCGCGGAACCTGTTTGAGATTCTTCTGTCCCTTTCTTTATGACCCTCCCCCCACTCAAGCATGCATGCATACATGCTCTCTCTCTCTCTCTCTCTCTCTCTCTCTCAAAGTAAATAAATTTTAAAATATTTTAAAAATTGGGGCACCTGGGTGCCTCAGTGGGTTAAACATTTGATTCTTGGTTTCAGCTCAGGTCAGGATCTCATGGTTTTGTGGGTTGGAGCCTTGCATTGGGCTCTGTGCTGACAGTGCAGAGACTACTTGGGGGCTTCTCTTTCTTTCCATCTCTCTGCCCCTCCCCTACTCATTGTCTCTCTCTCTCTTTCTCCAAATAAATAAACTTTAAAAAATAAAAAAAAATAATAATACAGGTGCTGCTTACATCTAGTGGCCAAGCTCAACATTGATGGGCCAAGGAAATATACCCCACCCACACCAGTGAGAAGTACTCCAAAGTCACATGAGCAATCCAAGGATGCAAATTCTCTGATGGATGTATGATTGAAGATCCAGGACCAACAGACCAATCTATCACAAACAGATTCCAAGGGGATGACATAGCTGAATCTTGAAGGATGAATAGGAGTTTACTAATAAAAGTCACATTGAATCCAACTTAACATTCTACTCTGCTACTTTTCCTACAACTTTAAGTTATGTGTTTGGAAAGTGTGTAATTGTTTATTCTTTCCAAATAGCCACACTCTACAACTATCTAAAATTTGTTCATCCTCAATGTCATTGTCAAATTCACTTATCTAACCTCTAACATTGGTCAGCCTCTACATAAGCTCCCTTCCTATTGTTCAAAGCTCTTTTATTCACTGTCTGCAAAGACCGCTAGTACCTTTCAGACTGCATTAATCTCCTCTATAAATCTGTTCTCTTTTTGTTTTTATATAATAAATAATTGTATTTATTTTATTTACGCATAACCAAAATATCTCTCCACCCTTGAATATATAAAACATCTTAAGTTGACTCTCCAAGAATCCCCTGAATTGACTTACAGATGAAACTCTTGATTCAGTGTGTCAGGTTTTTTTAATATACTGAACTGTAGATAATACTGAATCTGAAAGATGATAATAAAATGAGATTGCTTCCCTTTTTTTGTACGTTTGCTGGGTTTTCTATAATTATTTATAGTCATAGCTCTGTCACTGGATTATTTGAAAACAAATCAGTGCTATTGCTTGTTCCATATCCAGTCCTACGTTTCTCTGAAGAAAGTGATCTTTATTGGAAAAGAGTGCTTAGTTGAAACAAACAACTCTCTTGAAAGTAAGGAGTTAACAGGATTTGTAACAAAAAGTAGTGTTAAAAAGAGATGAGAGTCTGTGGACTTGAGATCAGCAACCAGAAAATCATTGAGATTCATGAATGTAAAAGAAATACTTGCATTGCCAAGGAAAAATTAAAAATTGTTGTCGAGTTCAGACAAACTATTAATGCATATGTAATGTGGAGGCACAGAACTCCTGGTAAGAACTAGCCTTAGGCAAGATTTCATTTTCAAACAGAGAATACTTTATATTATGATTCTACAAATGAATGTTGTCTAAATATTTTTGTTAATTGCAGAATATTTCACGATAATAAGGATCATCAAGTGTTGAAAATGTAGTGATTCATTTGACATTGAAAAAAAAGGAAGTACATGCATTTTAGGCATAAAAATTAAGGCTGTTCTGGGTTTGAACTACATTCACACCTTGGAAATCAGCAGAAATCAAGGTCCTTCACCTTATAGAGGGTAGGGAAAGAATTTCCCTAAATATTTTGCAGCACAACTGGAAGGAAACCAGGACTCTAATTCTCTTTCTTCTTCACCAGTGTATACTTGGTGCCTTACACAAAGCTTTGCATATAAAATGTTGGTTAAATATATCGTAAGCAAATAGATATTTAATGAGTAGCCATGAAATAGAAGTATGTTGAGCACTGGAGTGGATAAGAAGGAGAAAGAGTACACAAAGTGTTATCCATTCAGTTAGTATTTGATAATGCAGTTTTAAATGCTGGGATATGCTATCAAGAATGAGACAGGAAAATCCCCTTACCTCAGGGATTTTATATTCTAATTGGGTGAGACAGAAAAACAACAACAACAACAACAGCAAAAAGCAAAAAGAAACAAATAATTGAAAGATCATCTGCATCTAGAGTTATAAAGCAAATAAGGAAGCTAAAGATAAATAGGGGGGTTCCTATTCTATGTGGGCTGACCAAGGGACAGCTTTCTGGAAAGGTACCACTTGAGGTGAGACCTCTGTAGTGAAGAGACAGCTATTTGAGGAGCCACTGGGGAAAGTGGTTCAGACATAAGAAAGAGCAAGTTCAAGCTCACTGTGACAGGAAAAAGCTCTGTGGTTTGAGGAACAAGAAGGAGGCTTGGTGTGACTCAGGATATGGAATGTAGTAATGAAAGAGGGAGTCAGGGACTAGAATATTAAAGCCTTGTTCCCAAGGCAAGGACTTTGCATTTTATTTAAAATACAATGGAAATCTACCAGAGAAATTTTAGGAGAAGGAGGAGGTTATATGATTTAATTTGTAATTTCAAAAGTCACTCTGACCGCCTTGTTGAGAAAGACCCACAGAGGGGGATAGCTTAGACCTAACAGTCATTAGGAGTTGATTGCCCATAACCAAAGCCAGAGATGATGGTGGTTTGGGCTCGGTGACAGTGGAAATAGATTTTAGCCATATTTTATAGATAGAACTGACAAGATCTCACAAATAGATTGGATGTGGATGAGGAGGAAACTGAGTAATCAAGAATCATTCTGATGTTTTGGAGCTATAGCTCCAAATGGTGGATGAGGGGTCATTTTATGAGATGGGAGAGACTCCCAACTAAGAGACAAACTGGTTTTGTTGTAGACAAGCAAAAAATAAATGGTTAGCAAAAGGTTACAGTCTAGCTGGCAAAGAACACACATATATACACACACAGTGCTGCAGACAAGTTAAAAAGTAGCTAAATAAATTATAAGACACTGAAGGAACACAGAGGAGGGAGCTATTAATTATCACTGAGTGAATCATTTCACATGTTTGACTGTATGTTTCAGTATATCTAACTTGCAATGATGTAGATACAAAAGACACTTGATTATTTCACATTGCATGACATCTGGATGTACATCTTTAGTCCAGCCACTCAATAATATCAGAAAAGTCAATTAGTACTTTTTTGGCTTTTCTTTTATGGTTTCAAAATGGCTTCAATAGCTCTAAATCCTGTTCTTACATGACAGAACCTCAGCTAAGAAGAAAGAGGATCGGGGTGGGGGCAGGAAAGAAGCCCAGTTCTCACTGGCTTTTTCCTTTAATCAGGAAAATTTTTCCTACAAGCCCTCTAGCTGATACCTATTATATCTAATTGGTCTGAGCTGGGCCACGTACTCATCTCTAGATCAAACACTGATAAAGGAAAATTAAATTTCCAATATTAATTGAGATCAGTGAAACTTGAGCTTTTGAGTCTAGGGTCTTTGCTGCCTAAAAGTATAAGGATTCTGCAAGCAAAAAAAAAAAAAAAAAAAAAAAAAAAGGACTATTTGCCACACTGTGATCAGAGATCCAAGGGTTGTTTTTCAACTGGGCCTTCAATGCTAAAAGGCAAAATTGTATTTGCAGGTTTACTCTGTTTTAGGCTAAGCAGAATGCCTGGCACATAGTAAGCATTCTATAAATATACATTATTAAGTGGATAATTAATATCTGTGGAATAAATCATAACTTATAAATGAATAATACCTCTTATACAAGAGGTCAGAGAAGTAAACTAACTTGCCCAAGCTAATTCTGTAATAGTTGTTAGGGCGACATTCACTCAGATCGCTCTTGTCCCAAGGCTGAACTATGCTCATTGAGGTACGTTGATATTCACTAAAGTCTAATGATACAATTGACCTCACAACTCTAAAAGGGAGCTAAATCTAGGGTCTGAGCAAAGGGGAAATTCTCAAAGAGAGTCAAGAAATTCTAGGAAACTAGCCATTAATTTTTTTTTTACTTCCTTTAACTCCTCTAACTTAATTCCTTTGTTTGCCATTGGCAGAGCACTTCAGTAGCCCACCTCTAAAACTACCAAAACTGCAAAAAAAAAAAAATGTGTATCTTTCTTGATCCTCCACAATCTCTTAACCTGCACTCCAGTGTCATCATGATCTCTAGTTCAAGTTTGTCCCATCACGTTTTTATATTTTCTCCAATAAAACCAGGACCTGTGGTCATTCTGTTAATTATTGTGTCACAGGCAAACCTACTTCCCTCACGGACCCTGTGGATCAATTATAACCTCGTGTCAATCCAACTTCCTGTCTCATTTCTTCCTCTGACAGAGCCACTGAAAATGTCTAAGAAAATCCCAAATATATATTGCCCTGGTCCACTAGAAGTGAATGTTTCCTATCTCATTGCACCATTTTATTCAGCAATTTATTTGCTTGTATCCCATAACTAGTGCTTATTACTTCCTAGAGTAGCTCGTTTATATCTTTTTTTTTTTCTCTCAAGTCCCCTTCCTTAGGACTTTTTCAAAAATATTCTATTTCTTCTTCTTGGACTAGGGTAAAATTGTCCTTTGCCAGCTCTTGGTAAATTTGCCATTTAGACATTTAGCATGCGACTTGGTTGGTCAATGAAATATGAGTAGAAGTAACATGTCACTACCTATGGAAGTTTTAAGAGCCATCCACCATGCATCCTTTCCCTTATTTTAGTGATCACTAAAGTATGTGTCTCTCCCTATTCCAAAGTATGTGTCAGGATCCAGCCTTCATAAATTCAGACCCTTAAGAACTTGGATAATTTCTGTTCTCCCAGTATTCTATGCTTCTCATGAAGAAGCAACAAATCTTTGTTGTGTTGTCATTAAGAGTTTGGATTTGTTTGTTACCACAGCATAATTCAGCCCATCCTGACTGATATAGCCACCTTGGAGAACTTCACATAATCCTCTCCTTGAAATTTCTCCTTTGAGTTCTACCATTCCATTATCTCCCCATCCTCAGGCTATAATTTTTATTCCTAATTCTTAATCTTCATGATAATCTCCCCCTTTTTCTGCTCAACCTCCGTATTCTTTTGCTTTTGTTCAATGAGCCAGGGTCAGCATCTTTAACTTCTATCTAAAACTTGATAACTCTAATGTCTGTAACTCTAATAAAGTCTCCCCTCCACCAATATTCAGCTCCACATGTCCAAATACTGTATAGACATTTTCACCTGGACATTTTCCTCAGCTTCAGTTTTCCCTAACTGTTCTCACTAAAGCAGTTCTTTCTGCCGAATTCCATCTCTTTGTAAATGTTGCTTCATTCATGTACTGAACCAGAAATCTGGAAATAATCATAGTTTTAGTCTTCCAAGTCATTCCAAATAGCCTGTGATTATATAAATTCTACACCTGAAATAGTTCTTGTCTTCTTCTTCTTTGCCTGTTCTCCTATGGGAGTGCATCATCTGAAGTAAGCCATGACAATTTCAATAGCCTTCTGAAGCTGTCAGAGTTATATTTATAAAATATTAGTTAGATCAGATAACTCTCATATTTAAAAAATGACTCTGAAACTTTATTATCAGTGGCACAGACACTATATTCCTAGCATAGCATAGGAAGTCCATCAAAGACCATTCAAGTCCAGAATCACCTTCCTCTATTCCTCTTGCACATTCCAATCAAATTTGTACAACTAGAGATTTATTTCTTCGTTCATTTGTTTATGACATTTCCTCATCTGAATTGCCCTTTCCTTCTTCTTCCTGAATGATCACCACTGAAGTCTTTCTTTAGCAGCTCTTCCTCTGACAAAATGAATTATTTCCCTTCTGTGCTTCAATGATAAACTGTACATAACATTTACTGAGCAGTTGCTGCCTGCACTAGTTTCCTAGGGCTGATGAAACAAATTACCACAAATTTGATGGCTTAATGCAACAGAAATTTATTCTGTCATACTTCTAGAGTCTAGGAGTTTGCAATAAGGTATCAGCAGAGCCATACTTGCCCTGAGGCTCTAGACAAGAATCTTTCCTTGCTTCTTGGTAGCTTCTGGTGGTTGCCAGCAATCGTTGGTATTCCTAGGTTTACGGATGCATCACTTCAATCACATGGCTTTCCTCCCTGTGTGCCTCTTCTGTGTCTCTGCACCCATATCTCCTTCTCTTTTCTTTTGTGAAGATAACACCCATTGCATTTAGGTCCCATGATAATCCAGTATGACCTGGTTTTAATTGGATTACATCTGCAAAGACCCTATTTCTAAATATGGTTTCATCCACAGGTATCAGAGGTTCAGACTTGAATACATATTTGATTGGGAGGAGAGAACACAATTAAATGCACTACACCACGTTTTAGCATTGTGCTGAGTGCTTGTAATACGTGAAGTCAAAACATATGAAAATGCCACTTTTGTATATCAAAGAGAGCTGATTTCTGACAATTTCATAGGGTTCAACCCAATATTAACACATTGAATTTTCACATCTCTATCAGGTAATTCTAGTTTTAGTCCCATTTTAAGGGGAGGATACCAAGGAAGTTAATTACCTTGTTCAAGGTATATAATTTTTAAGTGACAGAGCCAACAGTCAAATCTACAAAGCCTAACTCCAGCATCCATTCTCTTACCCATTATAATATGTCACTTCTCTCTGGTCATATTAAATCTTATTGCACACAACTCTATTATATCACTTATCACATAACTTATATTTATGTTTCCCTTTTATTCTGTGAGCTGCCTTAGGAAGTTCTATTCGCTATGTATTCCCAACATTAAATATAGTACATGTCACTAGATAGAAAACATATGTTGTTAAAAAAAAACATAAATGAATAAATGGTCTGAAAATGTACTCTCCTAAAGAGGAAAGAGAGGGTACTTGGGAATATTAACATTTCTTGCCTCTCCCCAGCCATTGCATGTTACTAGGGACCATACAGTAGAGACTGAGAAGCTACTGGGAATTTAGTCTTGGTCTCATGTGACAAAATAACATCTTCTCATCCTCATCTTAAAACCACCCTTGTCTCATTCTTAGCTCCAGTTCTTCTATTATGAGTACTCCTCTCACCCTGCTTTATATTTAAATTACACTTAAGTCCAGGTTAAGCCAAAATAAATCGATTGTTTTCACCCAGATGTGCAGAATTACTGAGCTTTAGCATCTATAACAGTTTTTCTTTCATTTTTTTTTAAATGTCAGTATGTACTTTTTGATTTCAAAGTAAATGTAAGTGGTTTTTCTAATTAAAGAAAAATCAACTAGAAGAAGTGTATTAATGTGTGATTATTTAAAAAAAAGGAGTTCTACTCCGGGATGTAATAAGCTGGGGCAGTGTCACTCTCAACTCTAATGACTAAGAGCCAGATTAACTTCAAATTCACAGCTCTCTTCAATCCCATCAAAGAACTGAAGTGGTGAGCAAACAAGGAGGCCAGAGTCTAAGGAGAGACAAGTCTTACATATACACCTGGGGTCCATACAATCAGATATTTCACACAGGCTGAATGTGGGCTGGCTGGAGAGTGTAAAACCCTGGATACTTCAGAAATCGGTGGAGGCCATGCCTCCTTGCAGGCTCTTTGTCCATCAACCCACAAGGAACTCACAGAAAATATCAAAAGGGACCTACGAAAGTTTTCATTGTGGTGTAAAAGTGGGGGATGAGAACAGCAGTCTTGCAGGAAAGGCAAGAAACCCCATAACAGTCTTCCTTCCTGCCTCACTTAGGAAATAAAATGACTGCTCTTCAGTTAGAGGAGCAACAAACAACCTCATCCTAGGGCACTGGAAAAAACTCATTACAACCAGGAAAAGGGTACAGAAAAAGGAACCTGACTCTGGAGGAGGGACAAGAATAAATACTGGGCTCGGAACTATGTGGAGATGGGGTACAGGCACACCTGGAAGACCGCAACCTGAAACTTGGAACATGGTGCCTGAGTAAGGTGAATTTAGTCAGAAAAAGAGAATGTTTCCTTCCCTCCCTATCCCTACCATACAACACCATGCTAACCAATTTTGAATACCAAGTGATTACTGCTGGGAGAGGAAAAAGAGCAACAGAAGCATGCAAAGAAATCCTCTCTAAGGCACGCTGCAAAAAAGACCTAAAGCCGAAGGCAGTATAGATATTGTGTGGCAAGTCAACTCCCACTATCTATGCAGAATATCACTACAGAAACTTGAAGTCTGCACAAGGTGCACTTGAGGTGCAGTGAGGGTAATTCTAGCAATGACAATTTTCATACCCAGATTAACCCAAACCCATATACTAAAGACCTTGAACAAGGAAATGTGTCCTCATTTTCAGGAATAAAATCTATCAGCCTTATTCTCTAATGTCCTTGACACAATGACCAACTTTCTTTAAAAATAAATACACACAGCATACAAAAACAGAAGGAAAAAACATACTTCCAGGAATCAAAGCATAGATCAGAATCAGATTTAGATACGGTACATTCATTAGAAATATCTCACAGGGAATTTTAAATTACTATAAATAAAAGGTTAAAGGCTCTAATGTAAAAGGTGGGCAACAAGGTGAATAATTTAAGCAGAGAGATGGAAACTATAAAAATAAATGAAATAGAAATGTTGAAAAATGAAAACAAAGCTAAAAAAGGTAATGAAAATGAAGAATACCTTCAGTGGACTCATCTGTAAACTCTGCACAATTAAAGGAAAGAGAAAAGTGAACTTCAATAGAAATGACCCAAACTGAAACAAAGAAAAAAGACTTAGAGGAAGAAGAAAAAACAAACAAGCAAACAAACAGAACATCTAAAAGCAATCATATCAAATGTCCTAACATATGTGTAATTGGAATCCCAGAAAGAGGAGAGAAAAATAAAAAGGCAGAAGAAATACATGAAGAATTAATAACAGAGAATTTCCCGAAATTAATGACAGACAGCAAATCACACATCCAAAAAGAAGAAAAAAAAGTCTCTAGGCATATCATATGTAAATTGTTGGGAACAAAAAGCAAAGAGCAGTCTTGAAGGCAGTGAAAGCAGACAAAGGAAAAAGAAATGTGTAAGAAACGAATAAGAATTAGGGCAGACACCAGGTCAGAAAACAATTGAATGATAAATTTAAAGTGGTGAAAGAAAAATGAACTACCAAACTGGAATTCTATATTCAGAAAAAATTCTTCCAAGATGAAGAGTAAATAAATCTTTTCTTAGGTAAACAAAACCTGAAGGAATTCATAGCAAGCAGACCTATTCTCCAAACACTGTAAAAGGAATTTCTTCAGGCTAAAGGAAAATTTTATCAGAGAAACTTGGACCTAAACAATGAAATGGAGAATACTAGAAGAGAAACAAAAGAAGGTAAAATAAAACTCATTTTATTTATTTTTAATTAAGATAACTGTCTAAAGCAAAAATAACACCAAAGCATTTTTATTTATGTATATGTAAATTATGTATGTGTAAATTTTGATTGTATGAAAATAGTAGCACAAAGGATGGGAGAGAAGAACTGGAAATATATTGTCATAGATCATACATTGTATTTAAAGCCATATAATATTATTTGAAGGTAGACTATACTTACTTAGAGATGTTTAATTATAAACCCTAGGAAAACCATTGAAATATTTTTTTTTTTTTTTTTTTTTTAATTTTTTTTTTTCAACGTTTTTTATTTATTTTTGGGACAGAGAGAGACAGAGCATGAACGGGGGAGGGGCAGAGAGAGAGGGAGACACAGAATCGGAAACAGGCTCCAGGCTCCGAGCCATCAGCCCAGAGCCTGACGCGGGGCTCGAACTCACGGACCGCGAGACCGTGACCTGGCTGAAGTCGGACGCTTAACCGACTGCGCCACCCAGGCGCCCCATTGAAATATTTTTAAAAGAGATTTAATTAGTAAATTAATAGAGATAATAAAGTGAAATAATAGAAAAACACTCAATTGACCAAAAAGTAGGGGGAAAATAATTAACAGATAAATACCAAGCATATCTATAATCATACAAATCTAAGTAGCCTTAAAAACATCCATAAAAGGCAAAAATTGTCAGGACTGGATGAAAAAGCAATACCCAACAAAATTTTGTCGACATGAGACCTACTTTAGTACATTTTTATATTTTAATTCATTTTTAACGGACTAAATTAAAAGGATGCAGAAAGAATACCATACAAACAAACAAAAGAAAGTTGGAGTAGCTGTGTTAATATGAGACAAATACAGTCATTAAAAGAAGGAATATTATGACAAGGAGAGGATGTTACTTAATGAAAATGAGCCAATTCTCCAGTAATACATAACATGCTCAATGTATAGGTGATGAATACCAGAACATCAAAATATAAGAGGCAAAAACTCAGGGAATTGAAAGCAAAAATAGAGAACTCCACAAGAATTGGAAATTTCAACTGTCTTTTCTTAGTAATCAGCATAACAAGTAAATAGTCAATCAATAAGGATATGGAACACCTGGACAAAAGTATAAATCAACTAAATACAACTGACATTTATAGAACACCTAAGACAGCATAATTCAGATTCTTTTCAATTACAAACAACACTTACCAAGAGAGGGTATTTTCTAGCCTATAAAATAAACATAAGATAAAAACATAAGAAGTTTTTTGGAAGGACCATATTGGAATTTAACTAGAAATCAAGAACAGAAAAATAGTTGGTAAATCCTCAAATATTTGGAAATTAAACAGCACACTTTTAAATAACTCATGAATCAAAGATGAAGTCTTAAAGGAAATTGAAAAAATATATTGTACTAAAGGAAAGTGAAAGCACAACATATCAAAATTTGTAGGTGTAGCTGAAGCAGTACTTAAGGAAATTTACATCAATTCTTTAGAGAGGAACAAAGATTTCAAATCATTAATGTAAGCTTCTACCTTAAGATTCTTGAAAGGGAACAGCCAACTAAACCCAAAACATGCAGAAGGAAGTAATAGACATAAGAGTAGAAATCAGTGAAATTAAAACAGAACAAAAATGGAGGGGAAAAAATCTGTGAAACCAAAAGCTGATTTTTTGAAAAGATCAACAAAATTTAAAAGCTCTAGCCAGACCAAGAAAAAAGGGAAAAGACACAAATTAACCATATCAGGACCAAAAGAGGGAATATCACCAGAGATATTAAGGGGATATTAAAGAATACTGCAAATAACTCTAATAGAATGGCAAAAAGAAAGAAAAGAAAAATTACTATTAAGTGCCGACCAGGACATAGAACAGCAGCATTTTCACACGTTATCGGTGGAACTACAAAATTGTGTATGCAATTTGGAAAACAATTTGACAGTTTCTTAAGATATTAAATATCCATTTGGCACACAATTCATCAATTCCACTTCTAGGTATCTACTCAAGGGAAATGAAAATTTATGTTCACACACACAAAAATTGTGAATGTGTATAGCTGCTTTATTTCTAGTCTTTAGACATTGGAAACAATCAAAATGTCCTTCAACTAGTGGAAGGACTTAAAAATGGTGCCTGGGTGGCTGAGTCAGTTGAGCATCAGACTCTTGATTTCAGCTCAGCTCATAATTTCACGGTTCCATAAGATTGAGCCCCACATTGAGCTCTGCACCGACAGTGTGGAGCCTGCTTGGGATTCTCTCTCTCCCTCTCTCTGCCCCTTTCCTGCTTATGTGCACTCTCTCTCTCAAATAAATAAGCATCTTTTTTAATGGCAATACATTTGTAAAATGGAGCATTACTCAGCAATAAAGAGGAACTGTTGATTTATGCTGGAATGTGGATGAATTTTAAGTGCATTTGGGTAGGTGGGAAAAGGCTACATAATATGTGATTCCACTTATATGACACTTTGAAACAAGAAAAACTATGGAAATGGAAAATAGTTTGTTGCCAAGGGTTTGGGGGTACAGAGAGGATTTGACTATAATGAGTCAGCATGAGGGAAACGTGAGGTCATGGAACTTTTGTTCTGTGTGGAACTATAATATTGGCTATATGACTCTATGCATTTGTCAAAACCCATACATATGTTAGTTTGCTGTGGGGGAGGGGGTGGGTAGCAAAATACCACAGGGTAGGTGGCTTAAACAAGAGAAATTTGTGTCTCACAATCTCAAGGCTAGAGGTCCAAGGTCAAGTTGTTAGCAGATTTGTTTTCTTCTGAGGCCTCTTTGGCTTGCAGATTGATGCATTTTCCTGTGTCTTCACATGGTCTTTTCCCTGCACACACCCCTGGTGCCTTTCTGTGTGTCCTCATTTCCTCTTCTTATAATGATACTAGTCAAATCAGATTAAGCCCCACCCTAATGACATCATTTTAACTTAATTACCTCTTTAAAGGCCTCATCTCCAAATGCAGTCATATTCTGAGGTACTGTGTTAGGTCTTCAATACATGGATGGGCGTGAGGAACACGACTTAGCCCAGACACTGTGTAATTCTATACTACAAAGAAAGAATTTTACTTTACGCAAATACAAAAACTAGCCATATATGTCAATTCATTGGTATAGGCAGAATGATTAACATAGATCTGACAAATGAACTTGATGGTTTAAAAAAAAATCATAGCTATAGTGAGAGGATGAGGAAGAATGGAACTGTGGATTAATTAGAAATTAGAAATTTGATTTGTTCCTCACAGAAGAATGGGCTAGCAATTCTGTATTTATATGTATCCTAGGGTTTAAGAAGTAGTAAGTATATTGTTGATAATAAAAACCAGATCACTGACTTTTGGAGAAAGAAGTTACATAAGAAAAGGGCGAAGACTAGAATGATCCCTTTGTTTCTGAACTAGAATTGAGGTCCCAATACGGAGTCATGGATTTATTTCAATAGTCTGGATTTAGCTCTATTCACTGAGAGAGACTAGAAGTAATAGTGATAGCCACTAGCCACTAGTAGTGTCTTATCTAGTATCCAGTCTTGGTTTGGAGATGACATTCTCAAATAAAAGGAGTTAGAGTTCCTTGGAGAACAGGTTGATTCCAGATTTGAGCTAGGGAAAACAGGGTAAATCTAGAGTATCTTGTGGTGTCATTACGTATGGAAGTGCAAAAAGAAAGAAGAAGGAAGGGAGAGAGGGAGGGAAGGGGAGAGGAGAGAAAGAAAGGAGAACAAAGGAAGAAGGTATAAAGGGCACAGAGGCCAACCTGAAAGTGCTTCCAACAGACAAAGAACAACTTTGGCAAAAATATAAATATTGATATTAGTTTATAACAAAGTATAAAACGAAGAGCCCATACTGAGACAAACAAGAAGAGATTATACTCTCTTACAGAAGAATTTGAAGTAAAGACATGGAAAGGATGAGGGAAATAGAAAATCACTATTAAAAATGCCACAGTAGACCTAGAGGGTATCATGCTAAGTGAAGTTAAGTCAGACCGAGAAAGATAACTACCATATGATCTCATTTATATGCAGAATCTAAAAGACAAAACAAATGAATATACAAACAAAAGGCAGAAACAGAGCTATAAATACAGAGGATAAACTGGTGGTTGGCAGAGAGAAGGGTAAGGGGGGATGGGCAAAATGGGTGAAACAGAGTGGGAGACACAGATCCATGTATGAAATGAGTAAGTTACAGGGATAAAAGGTACAGCATAGGGGATGTAGTCAATGGTATTACATTCATGCTGATGGTGACAGATGGTAGTGACACTTGTGGCAAGCATACATAGCATAACGTATCAACTTGTTCAATCACTGTGTTGTCCACCTGAAACTAATGTGACATTTTGTGTCAATTATACTTCAATTTTAAAAGCTACAATACCGATTTCCATAAGCAAGGTCCAATGACAAATGCTAAAATTAGTGAGCTAAAATTTAAGCAAAAACAAAGTATTTACAGTCTCAAATTCTCAATCCCAAGGCACTATTTACAAAGGGTAAAATAGTAACTTTATAATAGAGACTGTGGCTGAAATCACCTTAACCAAGTGACCAACCTCACCAGTTATAAACCCCCTGATGTAAGTGCCCTGAAAGTAAGTCAATATAATCAAGATAAAACCAACCCAGACCTATCTAAATTGAAGGACATTATGAAAAATAACTGACCAATACTCAGCAAATATATCAAGGTTATTAAAGCCAGGACTGAAACTCTGGCAAAGAATGGAGGCATATAAGTAACATGACAACTAAATGTAATGTGGACTCTTAAATTAGATTATAGAACAGAAAAGAACATTAGTGGAAAAACTGGTCAAATCCAAACAAATTCTGTACTTCAGTTACTATATTTGTACCAAAGTTAATTTCTTAGTTTTTATTAGTATTCTGTGATTATATAAGTTACTAACAAAAGGAACAGCTGGGTGAAGGGTATATGGGAATTTTCCATACTACTTTGGCAACTTTCTGTAAGTCTAAAAAGAAAGTCTAAAATTATCTTATCCCCCCCAAAAACAATATTTTTAAAGTTAACATTCACTTTGGACAAAAAACTGATATAGATATGAGCAGATAATTCATAAATCTTGGAATAGATTCTTCTGAGCTGCTAACTCCCTAAGGAACGGGTACAGGGTAATAGCCTAATTTAAGGTATGATCATTTAAAGTGTATAAGAAAGAATTCTAAACAACAAGGTAGAATGAACGCTTGAACAAGTGATCAAGAGCTTGTGAAATCAACATTCTTGAAGAACTTGAAGGACAAGGTAGAAAATCAGTTGTGTTGGGAGAACGGAAGCTTTATTCTTTAGGGGAAATAAGAATATTCTTGCATGTTCTGTTTCTTCCACATAGAAGCTTTAAGAAATGACTTCACAGCTCTATTACCTGTGTATTTGCACGTGGATTAATGGACGGCCGCATAGTTCTACTAAAATGTATCGTAAGCAAATCCTGAGACTTGGAAACATTCTAAGGAAGCACGTCAGGAAATTTGGGTTAGGAATTAAATGAAATGCACAGAGTTTTACATCTTTTTTTCCTTATTCATTATATTTTAAGCTCAAGTGGTTTCCCATCTGGGTTAAGGAATTGCATTGCTGAAATGTTAATATTCTTTCCTGTGGTATTATTTCATTTTAATTCATTTTGAAGAGATGTATGGTCTAACAGACTAGAAAGCCCACTGATTTGACAGAGATAATGTGTAAAACAATCTTCATATTGGTTAGAAGTTACCAATGGCTTAATCTTGATCAGTGGTTTTCTAGTGAGATGATAAAGTTTTAAAATCTTTAATTTTTCCCAGCGTGATTTCATTTAGGATTATGTAGTCTGATTCATTTAAGAAAAGTACACCAGGGAACAATATAATTTTGGAGCAGAACTTCGATAAAGAGTCAGGGAGCATTCCATTTCTGATTCAAGGGACAATTCCATAGACTATCTTTCTTCTCTTTCCATTTCTATCTCTTTGTCTCTTTTTCTCTGTTGATTTTCATCTTGGAAGCTTTGCAGCTGAAACACAGGTGGGCGAGTACGGAGTTTTTAGTTTCCTTTTTATGGATTTTTCTACATTGCTTTAAATCTCCACTGATTTGAACAGCCTGACTGATCCTTTTAGTATTGACGTCAGGAGAGGAGACAAAGGACTAGGAAAGCACTGAGATGCAAATTATTAAAAATAGGTTTTATTGTATACGGATCTATGTTGATTGATTAATAACAGTAAATACTTTATACTTTCAAACCACTGCATTCTTATTATTTTAATTTATAATATAATAAATCTATGGTTGACTGAATTTTTTATTTTTCATCCAGATAATTTGGCAAGATGTCATTACATGCTTGAGACAGGGGAAGAAATACCTCAGACTGACAGGTGTAGAAAATTAGTAAAGAGAAAGGAAGAAATGGTTACTGGTTACTTTTGAAATTTACAATAAGTATATAGTTTGAATTATAACAAACACATATTGACTACTTTCTATGCAGGTAGCACAAAGGAGTCTATGCTGATAAGGTAGACAAAGTTTTACACCTGATGGAAACTCACAAGATATAAGCAATACTTTCCTTTATGGCCTCTAAATAACATATTATTTTTAAAACCCTGATATTCTATGGCATTTTCCATGATTCTTCTTGTTTCTAGGGGATTATGTTTTCATGGCTCCCTCAGTCTCTATATCCTACATCCAGTCCAGACATAAAACTCAGTCCCCTCAGTAGTCTCTGCCATAGGTTCATTCCTCTGAAACGTTTCATAAGTTGAGTAGAATTTATAACAGATTTGGAGTCATAACAAGTGGTGATATATTATGTAGGTCACTCTCATCTTCTCTTTACCTCTTTTTTCCTGTACTATGCAGACAAATGTATCTCTTCTGACTCCTAGCTTCAGGATTGCACAACCAAACATCCTAAGGTGCTTAGCTTACTAAGAGCCTTCTATTTAAAAGCATTATCCTTAGAAGGAAGTTGGAATAACAAAGGGCATATTAATAATAAGTAAAAAATAACAACAAAAATAATGATGATGAGGGGCATCTGGGTGGCTCAGTTGGTTAAGCATCTGACTCTTGATCTCACCTCGGGTCGTGATCTCCCAGTTTGTGAGATTGGGCTCTGCATCACGCTCTGTGCTGACATCATGGAGCTGTGTGGGATTCTCTCTCTCCCTCTGCCTCTGCACCGCCCCCACCCTGCTTGCGCGCACACACACACACACACACACTCTCTCTCTCTCTCTCTCAAAATAAATAACATTTTTTAAAAGACTCAGTAATTCACTAAAGAGTACACAAAATAAAAATATGTAAAATGTGACAAAACATAAAACATGGGGAGTGAGGAAAAATGTAGAGTTTTAGAATGAACTCAAATTTCAGTTTTTATCAATTTAAAATAGACTGCTATATATATAGGATACTGTTTGTGAGCCTCATAGTAACCACAAAGCAGAATCCTATAGTAGATACACACAAAGAAAATAAGAAAGGAATCTAAACGTAACACTAAAGAAGGTCATCATACTGCAAGAGAAGAGAGAGAGGAACTGCAAAATAACCAGTAAACAATTAATTATGTGGCAATAAACATATACCTATCAATAAATAGTTAAATGTAAATAGACTAAATTCTCTAATCAAAAGACATATAATGGATAAATGGATTAGAAAAAAAGTCCCATCTATTTGTGGCCTACAAGAGACTCACTTCAGATTTAGGAACATACACAGACTGAAAATGAATAGAAAAAGATGTTCCATGCAAAGAGAAACCAAAAATATCTGGAGTAGCAATACTTTTATCAGGCAAAACCAAATTAAAAAAAAATACTGTAATAAAAAATAAAGAGGGGCGTTACAGAATGATAAAGGGGTCAATCATACAAGAGGATATAACATTGTACATAAGTACTTATACACCCAACATAAGAGCATCTAAATATATAGAGCAGATATTAACAGACCTAAAGGGAGAAATTCACAACAATATAATAACAGTAAAGTATTTTAATACTCAACTTGAATCAATGGATACATCATCCAAACAGAAATTTAATAAAGAAACATCAGCCTTAAATGACACATTAAAACAGATGGGCTTTATACATTTAGATATGTAACATTTTATCCAATTAGAGCAGAATACACATTCTTGTCAATTGTACATGGATATGTTAGGCGACAGAGCAAGTCTCAACAAATTTAAGAAGATTGAAATCAAATTACTCATCTTTCCTGAGCACAGTAGTATGAAACTAGATGTCAGTTACAAGCAGAAAACTGGAAAAATATGTGGAAAAAGTCACAAATATGTGGAGATTAAAGGACATGCTACTAAACAACTAATGGGTCAACAAAGAAATCAAAGGAGAAATTAAAAAATACCTTGAGAGAGATGAAAATGTAAATACAAAATACCCAATTCTACAGAATGCAGCAAAAGTAGTTTTAAGAAGGAAGTTTACAATGACATAGGCCTACATCAAGAAACAAGAAAAATCTCAAATAAACAATCTAATTTTATACCCAAAGAAACTAGAAAAAGAAGAACAAAGGAAACCCTAAGTTAGTAGACAGAAGAAAATAACAAAGATCTGAACAGAAATAAATGAAATAGATGCTAAAAAGAAAATAGAAAAAGATAAATACAATTAAGAACAGGTTCTTTGGAAATATAAAAAAAAATGACAAATCTTTACCTAGTGTCACCAAGAAAAAAGAGAGAGGTGTCAAATTAATAAAAAAAATGAAAGAGAAGTTACAACTAACACAACAGAAATACAGAGGATTATAAGAGACTACGATGAGCAATATATGCCAACAATTTGGACAACCTAGAAGAAATGAATACATTCCTAGAAACATAGTCTTTCAAGACTGAATCATGGAAATATAGTAAATCTGAGTAGACCAATTACTAGTAAGGAGATTGAATCTGTAATAAGAAACCTTGCAACAAAAGCCCAGGACTAGATGTCTTCACTGGTGAATTCTACCAAATATTTAAAGAACATTTAATATCTGTCCTTCTTAAATATTTCCAAAAAGTTGAAGAAGAGGGAATGCTTCCAAACTCATTTTATGAGTCCTGCGTTATCCTGTTACCACAACCAGACAAGGACACCACAAAAAGAGGAAATTATAGCTAATACCCCTGAAGAACACAGATACAAAAATCCTCAACAAAATATTAGTAAACCAAATTCAGCAATACATTAAATGGATCATACATTTTGACCATGTGGGATTTATTCCAGGGATGCAAAGATGTTCAACATACACAAATCAATCAATGTGATGCATGTTGATGAAATGAAGGATAAAAGTTTATATGATTATCTCAATAGATGCAGAGAAAGCATTTGACAAAATTCAACATCAATTTATGATAAAAACTCTTAACAAAGTGGGGACAGAGGGAACATGCCTCAACATAACGAAGGGCATATAGGACAATCTCACGGCTAACATACTGGTGAAAAGCTGAAAGCTTTTCCTCTAAAATCAGGAATAAGACAGAATACCCACTTTCGCCACTTTTATTCAACATTGTATTAGAAGTCCTAGCCAGAGGAATTAAGCAAGAAGAAGAAATAAAAAGCATCCAAGTTAGAAAGGAGGAAGTAAAACTGGCATTATTTGCAGATGACATGGTTTTATATGTACAAAACCCTAAAGACTCCCCCCCCCCCCAAAAAAATAAACTGTTAGAATGAATAGATGAATTTGGTAAAGTTGCAAGATACAAAATCAACATACCAAAAAACCTGTTGCGTTTCTATACACTAACAACAAACTATCAGAAAGAGAAATTATGAAAACAATGACATTTATAATTGCATCAAAAATAATAAAATGCCCAGGAATAAATTTAACCAAGGATGTAAAGATCTGTAAGCTGAGGACGATAAGATATTGATGAAAGGAATTAAAGAAGATACAAATAAATGGAAAGATATTGATGATCATTGACTGGAAAAAATTAATATTGTTAAAAGTCCATATTACCCAAAGCAGTCTATAGATCCAATGCAATCTCTATCAAATTTCCAATGGCATTTCTCACAGAAATGGAACAACTGATCCTAAAACATGTAAGGAAGCACAGAAGATACCAAATAGGCAAAGAAATCTTGAGAAATAATAACAAATCTAGAGGCACAGGCTCCTTGATTTCAAACTGTACTACAAAGCTATAGTAATCAATATTATGGTATTGGCATAAAAACAGACACATAGATCAACAGAACACACTAGGGAGCTCGGCAATAAATCCACACACACATATGGCCAATTAACTTAGGACAAGGTGGGAATATACAAGAGAACAAGGGCAATCTCATCTATAAGTGATGTTGGGAAATCTGGACAGATACACACAAAAGAATGAAACTAGACTACTATACCATACACAAAAATCAGTTCAAAATGGATTAAGGACTTGAATGTAAAACGCAATCATAAAACTCCTAGAAGAAATGAGTGCTAAGTTCCTTGACATTGGTCTTGGCAATAATTTTTTTAGACTGGACTCCAAAAGCATAGGCAATGAAAACAAAAATAAACAAATGGGACTACATCAAAACTAAAATGCTTCTGCACAGCAGAGGAAAACATTAACAAGATGAAAAGGCAACCTACTGAGTGGGAGAAAATATTTGCAAATCGTATATCCTCTAAAGGGTTAATATCCACTATATATACAGAACTCATAAGCTAAGTAGCAAACAAACAAAAATCCCAGGCCAATTTAAAAATGGGCAGAAGACCGGAAAAGATATTTTTTTCAAAGAAGATATACAGATGGCCAAAAGGTACATGAAAAGATGCTCAACATCACTAATTATCAGGAAAATGCAAAATTAAAATCACAATAGATACAATCTCACACCTGTTAGACTGGCCATTATCAAAATAACAAGAAATAACAAGTGTTGGTGAAGATGTGGCGAAAAGGAGACCTTCGTGCACTGTGGCTGGGAATGTAAATTCACACAACCACTGTGGTGGTTCCTAGAGGCCTCAAAAAATTAAAGATAGAACTACCAACAATTCCATTGCTAGGTATCTATGCAAAGAAAACAAAAACACTAATTCTAAAAGATACATGCACCTCCATGTTCATTGCAGCATCATTTACAATAGCCAAGATATGGAAACAACATAAATGTCTATTGATGGATGAATGGATAAAGAAGATGTGGTAAATATATATACAATGGAAAATTACTCAGCCGTAAAAAAAGAATTAAATCTTGCCATTTACAAGCACATAGATGGATCTTGAGAGAATTCTGCTAAGTGAAGTAAGTCAGACAAATACCATATGATTTCACTTCGATGTGGAATCTAAAAAACAAAACTCCTAGCTATAGAGAACAGAATGGTGGTTGGAGGTTGGGCAGTAGGAAAAAAGGCGAAGGGAATCGAGAGGTACAAACATCCAATTATAAAATAAATAAGTCACAGGATGTAATATATGGCATGGCAACTCTAGTCAATAACATTGTAGTGCACACTTAAAAGTTCCCATGAAGGTAAATTGTAAAAGTTCTCATCACAAGAAAAAAATTTTTTGTAACTTTGTATGGTGATAAATGGTACTAGACTTGCTGTGTTTATTGTTTTGCAGTGTATACAAATATTAAATCATTACGTTGTATACCTGAAACTATAAAGTGACATCAATTATACCTCAGTAAAAAATTTCATTTTCCTGTTGAATTTCAATCACTTGTAAAAATATTATATGGAAAATAATATAGGTAGTGTAACCTCTGAATTAATAACAGTTTAAAGAGAAAATATATAAACTATTCTGTATTCACAGAAAGATTACTCACATCCTGAAATAAATTTATCTCTTTCAATAGTTTAATAAAAACATGACCCGGTCATTTGAGTGGAATACAAAGTAATTTTGTTCATATTTGGATTTCTAATATGTTCACATCCATTCTTTTACCCTCCATTTCTATCAAGTATAAGACTTTTGATTTTAAATAGCAGGCGCGCACACACACACAAAAGAAATGAGAACAATACAGCTTTTACATCTTTTAGGTGACATGTTCCATAAACCTTAAATTTGATGAAAATTTGTGTAAGTTTATAGTATGGTTATTTGAGTCAATCTAATGAAATAAGACTTGAAGTTCAGAAAAGTAAAATCATAGCATATTAGAAGTGTCACTTAGAAAATTTATGTTAAATATATAAATTCAACCAGCTGCCCCAGACATCATGATTTAACATAATGACTGTAGGTTAGACATGAACCACACCTACATAATTTTCCTAGTGATTTGTCTGTATTGGTTCCAATTTGATTTATTTAAGGAATTATTAGGCTTATTTTAAAAGTATTTAGATGTCTAATGTACATGAACAACTCTAGGGAAGGAGTAAGCAAAATATCAGTTTGTACATTCAAAACACAATTTAGTGATAGCTCAAATTATTATGTGACCATAAAACTATGATAAGAAAGATGGGAAAGACAAAATGAAAGGCCAATTGCTTTTCTATTACATGTCACAGTAGGGAATGTTACAAGTATAATTGAGACCTTGTTAAATAATAAAGGAAAGACCGTAATAAAAGCTGAGTAGCTAGAGAGGAAATCATTTTTTCAGATATTTCAAGTACTTGAAATTTTAAAGGAAATTTTAACAGAGATGGGAAGTTGCCTTTATATGTCATTCTCAGTATGGATATCATTTGTGGGGCATCAAAATATGCTACAGTATACTCAGCCAAAGTCTATGACCAAAAAGAAATTACTTTAAGAAAGATTACCATTAGGAAGTATCGGTTTTACCTTTAGAACTTGTAATATTTGGATTCACTTTCCTGAAGTATAAAACAATGTTGTTTTAACAAACTATGAAGAAAATAATGTTTCATTTTTTTCCCACTTTTTAGGCAAATTGTTTTTTTTAGTGAGGTAATTACTTTTGTTATATCCATGGAGACCATTCTAAACTAGCCTTCATTAAGTATTAAGAAAGCAATGTTTTTTTTTTTTTTCTATGAAAGCTATGGGCTCAGTCTGATTATAGGTACCCAAATACTGCTGTTGATTTATACATCTAGGCTCTTACGTGGGTAATACAGACCCAAGCAAGAAGATTGTTAGCCCTTTTTAACATAGTTCTACTTCTTGAGGGAAAACTGATTTTTCTATATAATTTTAAATATAAAATTTGAGGATCCTCCAACAAAGTCCCATATCTATGACAAAAAAGGGAAGTGTCTTCATGAAAAGATAAGGAACCTAAGGCTGTTGCAGAGGATGAAAAGTTAAGTATGATACTGCTCACACAGGTCACATACACTTTAACAAAAAAACATTTTTCTATCCAATAATCCACCATCTTTTCACTCATGTGTTAGCACTATAGCTAGGTGTTGAGTGTATAGACTTTGTAGAGTCTTTGAGATTTGGACTTGTATTCTGGCTTTAGCATTTGCCAGATGTGTGACCTTGGGTAAGACACTTAAAGCTCTAAGACTCAGTTTTAACATCTATAAAGTGGGCTACGAATGCTTTTTCATCAAATTCATTGTAAATATTAAATGAACTAATGTTTACAAATCCATTCTTCATGCTTGACATGTTTTTACATGCTCATTCTTTTGTTAAATAGTGGGGCTTTTTTTCAGCATATTAGAAGAGTTTCATTTTTACATGTCTACTCCAACTCCCAGAAAACAGTAGAAAAATCTAAAGAAAATTCTTAGGAACGTAAGTGCTATTGATCTTCTCCATTCAGCCCTAAGCCTTAGCAAGCCTTTTTCATTAGGACACTTGATTTACTCCACATTTAATGTTAAAGAAAGTTTTTGAAGATATTTGATGGTTCCCATTTGAGTCTGGCGCCATTTTCCAGTAGAATTCTCATTTACATAATAATATTGAGGTTGTCTCCATATGAAGCCACTGTCACCAAAATGGTAAAAGGGGGTAAAAAGGTACAAACTTCCAGTTATCAACTAAATAAGCCATGGAAATATAAGGTACACCATGGTTACTGTAGCTAATAATATGGTACTGTATGTTTGAAAATGGCTAAGTGAATATATCTTAAAAGTACCCATCACATACCAAAGAATTATGTGTGGTGAGGAATGGTAACTAGGCTTCACTGTGATGACCATCTTACAATATATATATAAATACTAAATCACTATGTTGTACACCTGAACCTAATATAATGTTCTATTTTAATTATAGATCAATAAAAAATGTTTTAGTTTAAAATTTTTTTTTGAGGATAATCAGAATATATGCAGCAAGAAAAACATGTTTTTGGAGAGAAAGATTGCCCTTTTGCCCTTCCTTTGACTTGTTCTCTATCATAGGATTTGACCTCTAAAAACTGTATTTCCCAGCTTCCTTTGCCAATTGGCTTTAGGATAGATTTTGTCAAATCATTTCAGAAGAGCTGAAGGAGGAGAGAAAGAGGATACTGTCACCCTTTCTTCTCTTTGACGACACCTCTAGCTGTGGCTACTTCTCCTCCAAGATCCCAGCATGGACCAGGCAGTCTGACTCCTGGCTTTAGTTATACACATCCTCTCACCCTGCCATGGACTTTTCTTCCTCTTTTGTTAATGTCAAGGTTGCCTCATTGATTCATGTTTGCAAACTCTTCTGACACTGTTATGACAAGATCCATATAGTGGCTTCCTTTTAATGAACGCCATGATGGAATTACGGTTTCCTGAGTAGATCCTGAAATTTTGGAGAATGGACTTGCTCTATTGAGCCAGTGATTTCCATACTGGGGCCATGAATAATTATGAAAGAATAAGATTTTAGTGCCATCTATCATAAATACCTACTTTGTAACACCTGATTCCTTCATACCATTTACCACTAGCAAATGACCACATTTGTAACATTTTCTAAATGTGGGACAAAAGGGACACCAAGTAGAGGACCTCCCACTCTTTCTAGGAATTTAACTGGGCTGTCTTGCCATCACTAAACTTTGTCCCTTCAAAATACTTCTGGGTTTTTGATCTGTGGATGATTGTGACAATATTTTTGATTTGGAAATTCTCTGAGCTTTAGTGTTTTGTTTTAAATTAAATAATGCTTTCACGTTAGCCATTTTTTAACCTGAGAAATACAGTATCAGCTATTGCATACTGTGCAAATAGTTTCACTGATTTTAAACACAAGTTTAATTATTACATTCTTTTTCAAAAAAAAATTTAAAGTTTATTTTTGAGATAGAGAGAAAGAGCACACATGCGCACAAGTGGAGGAAGGGCAGAGGGAGAGAGAGAGAATCCCAAGCAGGCTCCTTGCTGTCATCGGGGAAGCCCAACTTTGGGCTCAATCCCACAAACCATTAGATCATGACCTGAGCTAAAATCAAGTCGGGTGCTTAACAAACTGAGCCACCCAGGTGCCCCTAATTATGCACATTCCAAGGGGCTTCACTTAGGCCTTAAAGATTAGCTTTATCAAATAGTTTAATGGACAGTTATCTTCCATCAGTACCCCTCACCCCTTTGTCGCCAAGGAAATTTTCTTATTGTGTGAGTCAAAACTTGGCTTAATTCACAAAGGACTTAATTTTACCAAAAATAATTTTGTAACTTGAGATTCTCAATTCTTAAATTTATTGAAACTCATATTGAGAGTGCTAAAAAATATGCCCAGTTATCAGTCACTGGCTAGTTTCTCTGAAGACAAGCTTTCTCAGCTTCACACTCATAAACCTTGTTATTTTCATGTGCTATCTCCAACTCTATGATATAGGCTTGCAGTATATTACTTGCAAAACGCCTATTAAAACTCCTGTTTTCAGATTTTTGAACATCTTGTTAAAACTTGCACCTTTTAAATTCTTTATGACATGCTTACATGCAAACATAATCTTTCTTATCAGAAGTCATAAGACATATGAAGAATCAAATCCTACTATTTAAGATAAAAGAAAGATTTATTTTGTATTGCTCAATTGCTAGTGGCTACCGTGAGACTCTTTTAAACATTACTCAGTTGAAAGAATTCCTTAGCATACACATTTTAGACCTTGGGATTTCCTTCCCATTATCCCCCTGTCTTACCCTTTTTTGCCTACAACTCCTTTATGTCTCGTTCCTGCCTTACTTCTCACTTTATTCTGTTAGCTGAGGCTGTTATGTGCACCTCCCACCTCCACAACAGACATCCAATAATACTCTTTCTTTTGGCTTCCAGTCTGAACAATGGACACTATTCCTGGCTATTTTATGTCTCATTTCTCTGCATATCCCCCCCTCCCCTGACTTTTTTTTCAGATGATATGCTGCATCATATCTTTTTTTGTATTAAAAAAATAGATGACTATTATTTGAAATGTCAGTGAATCCTATTTGGTCTAACTAGAGACTTTAAAATCAATTCTGTAGCACACAGTAAGCACTTAATAGATGTTACCCATTACTATTATTATTTCCACATGTTCTTTGCCTTTCTCTAAAATTCCTAAGTGAAGGGGGAAGAAAACCCAAAGGCTTCAAGGGAAAACAGAACATAGGTTTGGACTTAGTGCTCAAGTGTACAGAGAGGCCTTCCAGGATTCTCAAATATAAGATATAGTGGTAGAATTAGGAAGAAATAAAAGATATAAGACAATATTCATGGTTCACTGCTAGTGAAAACACTTTGGGTGGGAACTTTTGAAATTTGAAACTCTGTAATTTTCCCTTTGTTTTATTTATTTTTATTTTTATTTTTTGTTAAGGTCCTTCCTGTTACTAACAGTAAAAATCAAAAACAGTAGTATATTACTTTTCAGAAACTATATGGAAGGGGAATATTCCTGATTCATTCATTCAGCAAGCAAATGGAATTCAGCTCATAATTTGTACCAGGAAGTATGGCTAGTGGTAAGGATACAAGGGAGGCAACTGCCCTACTGTTGTTCCCACAGATTACAGAGATTAAGTGGAAATGAATCCCCTGGAATCAGGCTGCCAGGGTTCATGTTCTGCCTCTCCCACTTGCTACCAATACAACTTTGGGAAAATTACTGGACTTGCCATGCTTCATCTGTGTAATGGGGATAATAAAGAGGACTTACCACTTGTAGGTTATTAGGAAAATCAAACGAATGAATATGTACGAAATACTTAGAACACTTGTTGCCAAGTGCCGGGTGCTCAGTGAATATTAGCTTTTTAACTAACATTAGAATTGTGCTTCTCAAAGATGGTACATGGATGCTACCTAAGTAATATGTAGACTATTAGTCTTGCAATTATTATTTTGTTTCACTATGGTTATAAATTTTGTGAACTATATATTAGAAGCTTTTCATGAACAGATTCAGTTTCCTGTTTAAATGCATTTATTTATTTATTTATTTATTTATTTTTAAATTTCAGTTTTGTAGTTTTATTTTCATATTTTGAAGCCTACACTTTTTTTTAATTTTTTTTAACATATGAAATTTATTGTCAAATTGGTTTCCATACAACACCCAGTGCTCATCCCAAAAGATGCCCTCTTCAATGCCCATCACCTACCCTTCCCTCCCTCCCACCCCCCCATCAACCCTCAGTTCTCAGTTTTTAAGAGTCTCTTATGCTTTGGCTCTCTGCCACTCTAACCTCCTTTTTTTTTCCTTCCCCTCCCCCATGGGTTTCTGTTAAGTTTCTCAGGATCCACATAAGAGTGAAAACATATGGTATCTGTCTTTCTCTGTATGACTTATTTCACTTAGCATAACACTCTTCAGTTCCATCCACGCTGCTACAAAAGGCCAGATTTCATTCTTTCTCATTGACACGTAGTATTCCATTGTGTATATAAACCACAATTTCTTTATCCATTCATCAGTTGATGGACATTTAGGCTCTTTCCATAATTTGGCTATTGTTGAGAGTGCCGCTATAAACATTGGGGTACAAGTGCCCCTATGCATCAGTACTCCTGTATCCCTTGGGTAAATTCCTAGCAGTGCTACTGCTGGGTCATAGGGTAGGTCTATTTTTAATTTTTTGAGGAACCTCCACACTGTTTTCCAGAGTGGCTGTACCAGTTTGCATTCCCACCAACAGTAAATGCATTCATTTAAGTAAAAAAAAAAAAAAAGTTGATTAAAAAAAAGTTCTTCAAAGTCTAGATAAGTAACAAGGACTCCTAGTGCTCTCCCGTATATCTAGGTCATCTCGCCTTTCTGCCACCTGGGAGGACTTTACTTGCCTGCCTCTTGGCATAAGGCAGGGTTATGCAACTAGTTCTGGTGTGTGGGTTGTGAACAAAAGTGACATGTGGCATGCCCCAGGTGATGCATTTAACTGCCATGGTGAGACCCTCCAGGATTCTCTGTTAGGGTCCAGAGAGGAGTTTATAGGAGCCAAAACAGAGTAGTTTTGTTAAGCCACTGAAATGTTCCATTTTTGTTACTGGAGCATGAAGTGGTTTATGCATACTTACCCATACATGGTGGTGGAAGAATATGATAAAAATTGTGAAAATTGTGAATGCCATTTGGGGAACACTGTAATAGAAATAGATGCACCCCATTAAAGAATGGCAGATTGTTTGGCCTTGTGAGGGGGCAGTTGTCAAATGTTTTGTGGAGAAAATGGTACTTGAATCACTCTTACAGGATGAATAGGGGTTTGGTAGAAAGGGGAGTAAAGAGCAATCTGAAATTAGGAAAGGACACATATGGGCACCCAAAGTGATGGAAGTGATGATGAATTCAAAGGACAGTAAGAAGGAGAGTTTGGCTAGACCTTGGGAACAATGGGCTGGGATTGTTGGAGACAAAGGCTGGCATATGAGTCAGCAGACCAGAGTATGAGTCAGGGATAGGGTAGCCCACTCAAATGGTTGAATTAAAGGGAGTTTAATGAAAGTATCATTTCCAGTGGTGTAGGCAGCTTTAAGGCAAACAGAAAGGATAAGGATGTGTCCAACTACCAGCAACAGTGATAAGTCTTTACCGCTCTTTAGCATGGAGGAACCAAGAGAGGAAGTGGAGGTGCCTAAGCTCAGAGATATGGCCACAAGACGGCAGGAAGGAAGTTTCTACCTGACAGGATGGAACAGGGAGGGCTAGTGCTCCAATTGCTCTTACCTACTGCCCTTACCTTGTTAACTTCCCTTGGAAAATCCGACCTCTCCAGCTACCATTTTTTCAAATTATTCTAACTGAATGCTAGAACTATCTTGTGCCCTGCATAGTGAATTAGACTCTTCATATAATGTATTTCTCTGGAGACACATATAAAACTCAATTTTGAGGTTTTGAATGAAGCTTTAACCTCTCATTATTCAGCATCTTTGTTTAGAGTTGTATCATCGTTTCTTCTTATTTATATATTTGTTTATTTTGCTTTGCTTTCTGTAAGGTGTATCATTTTTGTTTTCTGTAGCCAACTGTAACATAAAGTTCAAAACATAGAAATAGAAAATCTCTTTTTCTATGGGTATTTAAGAAGCCTATGCATTTCAAAGCTTCATTTACCATTAAATTGATAATTATTTAGTTAGTGGAAGAACAAAAATCTATGGAATGCCGAACATAACCCAAGTGAAAAACAATTCAGCATTCCCCACATCTGACAAGTTAACTTCTTTTCTATGGAAAATCGACACTTCTAATTAATACCTGATGAGCAAAAATCTGTATAGCCAAAGATTACTAAGTTTATATGCTGTCAAATGGTCAAAAGAATATGACATATGTCAGTTAAAAGTGTCCTTTGGAATAGCTGAACGCTTCAGGATTTTTAGTTGTTGTTATTGTAGGTGTTTTAATACATTTATATATAAGGCAGCATAGCTGTTAGACTGGATTCGATGTCAAGCAGGCCTGGCTTTGATTCATAGGTGTGCCATTCTCTAGCTCTGTGACCACGGGTAAATATTTAATTTCTTTGGGCCTCAGTTTACTCATTCTAATATGGAGATATATGAGATAATGGTAGCTACCTCTTTGGGTTATTGTGAAAAGTGGATAAAATCTAGCAAGCAATTAGCATGGTATCTGACACATAGTTACGTGCTCAATAAATGTAATTTGGCATTATCATTATTAACTCGTATTCAAGCAGCTTTTTCTATATTGAAAAATAGTTGTATCACATTAGCCTGAGACATAATCAGTGGAGTGTCAGCCTCATCGCAGTGTCAGAAACTGATCCGATTGTCCTCGGTGTCACTCGAATCTGTTGACCATGAGCAGCCGGAGCGATGCTTCTGAAACACAATTTGGATCATGTCACTCCCTAGCTCACAACCCTCCAAAAGCTGCCAATCACATCCAGAGCAAAATGGAAAGGTTTTACTCTTGTGACAACCCTGTCCTGAGTACCTCTGCTCTTACTTTCTACCATTCCTCTCCCCTCTCATTTCATTCCGTACAAAATTATACTTATCCCAAGACCTTTGCACTTACCTTCATCCCTGGAATTCCTCTTTGTCACTCGTTAAGGCTGGCACCCTCAGTCCGTTTAGGTGCCTTATTTAAAGAAGACATTCTCAGCCACTCCAATTAAAGCAGTGACTACTAACTTCAGCCTCCACCACCTTTTTCGGCTCTGTTTGTATTCAGGCTGTTTAACTTAGAGTGGTTTTAAAATGTTTTCTATCTGTCTCCCATTCTAGCGGGCAGTCCGCATGAGGGCAAGTCTTTGGTGTGTTCACTGTTGTATTCCCAGTTTCTTGTGCTGAGTTTGCCATGTAACAAGTGCTCAGTATGTATTGTTCATCAAGGGGCACCTGGGTGGCTCAGTCAGTTAAGCATCCGACTTTGGCTCCAGTCATGATCTCGTGATTCGTGGGCTCGAGCCCCACGTCAGGCTCTGCACTGATGTTGCAGTACCTGCTTGGGATTCTCTCTCTACCCCTCCCCTGCTCGGGCTCTCTCTTTCTCTCAAAATAAATAAACTTAAAAAACAAAGTATTGTGAATCAAAAACTGAAGTGTTCAACTTAGAAAATAACTACAGGGGTACTTATATGAAATTTATTCACTATTTTAGGCAATTACTTCGTGACTTAAAATGATCAGTATGTGTCACAGTTTTAACCAAAAGAGTATCTTTCTAACTTAATAAACACAATGTTTATTATAAGAGGTGCAAAAGCATTCTCATGGGGAGCTTTCATAGTAAAACCAACAAATCAGCACAGAAAAAGTCTCTATGTCAGTATTCAATAATGGTACTTAGTAAAATCAGAGGAATAAAAGCTCACAGAATGACTAAAAATGGTAAGTCTTAAACAAAGCATGACTCTGTGTGAATGAAAGTGTTGGGTGTCCAAACTGTTCTCATTTGCTTCAAGATGGAACCATAGGTCAATCATTCTTTCTTAGATAAATATGCTATCCTTGTTAGCTGGCTACAGACAGCCTTTTCCCCAAAACTGTTTCCACTCATTTGAGAAGTAATCTTCAGACCCATGTTATTTGTTAAAGAACAAGATGTTCCCATCTAGAATATAAGAACCAGCATCCTTATGGAAATTTCAAACCAAAAGACCGTATTTTCTCTGCTGTTTTTTTATGTGGACATTTGACCAGTCAGTGCCTTCGCAGGTGGAGTCCGGGTTTGTGGTTTGTGCGGCACTGCCGTCCAGTTTCATGTCAAACTTTGCTCAGCTCTACCCTCCTGCCACCTCTCCCAACATTTTCTAATTGGGGCTCTCCTTCTGCTTGACCATCTGGTCACAGAGTCCCCGGTTCATTCACGCTTGGCTCCATTCTCCATTCTGCATCTGCCTAGGTCTTCTTAAAACCTGCCAGGGATCTTTGACTACGTAACAGCAGAATGTCTGAGCTGGCTCCTATGACACGGAGGCCTTCTGGGACACCTCCACATCCTGCTGCTCCCAGCCACTTATGTTTCAAAAGCTCTTCCCTATACTAGCCTTCCCTTCTCCCCTTCAACTTTCTCCTGGGCACGAAAGGGTTGTGAAAGGTGACTCAGTCATGTCGCAGCCTAGTATACTACAAAGTATATTACATAGTATATTACAAAGAACACTTGCATTCGGAGGCACCTGAATTTGAAATCCTTTTCCAACTGACTAGGTTTGTGGTCTTAGAGAACTTACCTCGCCCTCTCAGCCTCTGTTCCCTTACTAGACAAAAATGGGAATCACTGTACCTACCTCAGTTACAGAAATACATCAGATGGCTCTAGAGCACATGGCTCACAGCATGTAGTGGGAGCTGGTAGCCCCCTGTAACAATTATTATGGGCCAGGCCTGGCAGAGAGGATGTTAGTTCTCTTCCCACATCTTGGTGCAGACGGAATTTCATCAGAGAGCCTCTTATCCGGTGGCCTTATCTGCCAAACAAGCCTCCCACCCTCTGGAACAGTTAAAACCCTTTCCAGGAGCTTCCAAGTCCAAATAACTTTAGTGTTTGTTTCCAACCACATGGACTCCTGCAGAGGCCAGTTGGTGGCCATGCTCTGGAAATGAGGCAGAGTTCAGATTTCTACTGCATTTTATGGGCACAAACAGCCCAAACTCAGTAAACACTTCCATTGCCATGTGGAGCAAAGCATCCCGAAGCCTTGAAATGACACATTCCGAAGTCTTAAAAATCCAAAGGGGAAGAAATAATTTTAAAAATCTGGGGTAATGGTGACAGAGCATGACTAAAACAATAGTCACTGGGCAAGCAGTTCTTGATAACTTATCTCTCCTGTGGGCGATGATACTAAACCCCCTGGGATTAACTTGAAGACACGTTGTTGTAGCAGGAGAAAAAAAGCAATCCTGATGCCAGCGTAGGTTCCTGAAGACTACTGTTTACAATAAGAACAGCCAGTCCCAGCCATATGTAATCTGAAAGCATCCATTTTGTATGAAGGAGTGTACACAAATTCAGATTAAGATGCTGTTACAAAAAGGGTAAGGGCTTCTTAATCGAACCTGTGACACAGCAGGTAGATTTATTCTGACAGGGTAATGAATGATATGGCTTTGGTGGGAGTGCCAGTTAAAAGCAATTATCATCAGTTTGACGTGACAGCCTACTAAAATGCCTCCTAGGACTCACCCTTTTTTTCTAAGGCAGATATTTTTGTTTCTGGGCATGGTTCTGATTTGGGAGGTTCCGGGTTGTTTTCCTGTTTAGAAATGCAGATGTAGCCATTGTTTTAGAAAGCCTCCAAGTGGGTCACCCTGATTTATCCTTTTAGGATGGTTCCATTATGAAACGAGTCAGTTGCTTCCTGGAAAGGGACCAATGCAAAGAACAATCCTAAACCCTAATTCACTGCAAACATTTCCCTGAATGCATGGCACTCGTTGCTATTTGTTTAAACAAGGACACTGCAGTTATAGCCCAGGAAAGGAAGTAGGAATCAGAATGTACAATGTCAAAGCATCTTTCAAAAGGAAACCTGATCATACATGATTTGTACTAATTGCATTTGAACTGCGTTACATTGCATCATGTACCTGTTGGTAAGATGGTATTCCTAAATTAAGTAATTGTTAAAGATTGTGTTTTGGGGCCTCATTTCCGGATATAGTAGACTTCTTTTTCTCAGGAAGCCAGCTGACGACACTAGTAGCCATGCAATTCCTGTCCAGCTCTCTACATGGTTTGGCTGTGGACCCTGTGAAATTCCATTCTTCTCCTTAGCCTTATCTCTTCAGTGGGTTGAACCCCACTAATCAGCCGTGTTCCCATACTGTCAACTTGGTTGATGCAGCTGGGCTAGGCAAGGGGATGTGCTGGAGTCAGAAGCAAGCTCCCATCATCCACCAGGGAATGTTTCTTAGAGAGGGAACTATCTTCTGTGAGACACGCATTCCTCATCTAGAAAATTAAGCAAATATGAGACTATGAACCTCAGTTTCCCAGATTGTAAAATGGGACTGATAACACCTGTTTTGCAGAACTGCTATGAGGATTAAATGAGATAACTACGTGGGGCGCCTGGGTGGCTCAGTCGGTTAAGCTTCTGACTTCAGCTCAGGTCACGATCTCACAGCTTGTGAGTTTGAGCCCCATGTCGGGCTGTGTGTATTGACAGCCTGCAGCCTGATTCCGATTCTGTGTCTCCCTCTCTCCACCCCTCCCCCACTCATTTTCTGTCTCTCTCTCTCTCTCTCTCTCTCTCTCTCAAAATAAAATAAACATTAAAATTTTTGTTTTTAAAAATGAGAAAGCTATGGGATGTTCTGGTGCATGGTATGGACCCAGTAAGTTATATTTTTTGTTATTAATGCCTCCAGTTGTTTTCCATTCAATTATTAGTGATTTATATTCATGTTTTTTTTCTTTCATGACCTTTTATCTAGAGTGTTCTTCAGAATTTACTCATGTACTACTGTAGAACTCTTCTATCTGTGCCTGCCTTATACATATTTAAGCTCTCTTGCTTACTTTGTATCCTTTCATCTCTGCAAGTTTCATAAACGGTTTATACCATTTCCCTAGCGTGGAAGAAATCACACCTGCGTTGCATTTTACTGCAATGACTTGAATTCACCCCGTAAGTTGTTTGACTTTGTCATTTTAATTTGACTTTGTAGGTACCTTGAGACCTACGGATGTTTTTCCCTTTCTCCCTCCCTCCCTTCCTAACTTTCTTCCTTTCTTCTTTCTTTTTTGGTATTAATTTTTTTAATTTAATACCTATGGCTCAAATACTATTGCACAGTGAGAAAATGATAGAATAATTTCTGGTAAATGAAAGTTGAAGTAAAATATCATAACTAAGGACGTCACTTTTGAACTCTTGTAATATTTGTAAAAGAGAAAGATTCTTCTGGAAATGATTTGAACCCTAAAAGCAGGTGAACTGTAGTGTAAAAAATGTATACATTCTGTAATTGAGGAAAGCCACCCTTTTTTACTCCTTGAGGAGTTACCTAAAATTATACAGAGGAAGACTGCCATTTTGATAGAGCAGTTTGGGTTTGGAACTCTGCACTGCAGCAGGCCAAGAAAGAAAAGAAGGCCATGGACAATATATATGTCACATCTGGTTTTCTTATTAAAAATGTACCGCTCACCATCAGCACTCTTATAAGTCAAATTATGTGTTTTGATTGCTTCTGGGTTTCTTTTATTAGCGTGTTGGCTGGTCCTTTGAATTTTTTTCTGTCTTCATTTCATTTAATCAGTTTCTGATTTTTATCTTCCCAGAGAACTCGGCTTCTCAATATGGAAGACTTTTGTTTTCTTGAAAATGCAGGGAACTATCATGGTCCAAATTGCCAAATTCTATGCTTGGTTCTGTTTTCTCCGTAAGTGAAAATTCCCACAACCAACTGGCCATCTGATCAGTACTGAGTTCCAAGAAACAAGGACCTCATTTCTCTGCATGTCTGTTTTGAAAGCCTCACAACTATACAAGTATGCAATAAATATTTTAGGAGTTCTATATTGGTTGTGACCACTGATTTTAGAAGAATTAAAAAAGAACTCAGGTGTGGATTTCAGAATTGATCATTTAAATGTTTAAAATTCATATTTTTATGTAGTCATGTATGTTTCATATATACTCAATATTGTAATCTTTTGAATAAAGAATGCCGTATCCATAGTACTACTCTAGGAAAAGGAAAAGGAAGAAAGAATAACCTTTTTTTTAAAGGAATATACTAGCTTGTCTATGTAGGAAGAAAGGCGATATTCAAAAATAACCATTTTAATAATTAACTGAGGCAAACATTATCAATGGATGGTGAAACCATTGAGCACGTTGTTGCTAGGAAACAATATTCACATGGTCTCGTAGTACCAGCCCCACAGATTACTTACTAAGTACAAAGCAAGAAAGAGAGAAAGAAAGAAAGAAAGAAAGAAAGAAAGAAAGGTTCTTTTATAATGGAAAGATCTGCTAGATATGGCTTCAACCAAGTAACCAAAGTTAGCATCATCAATAATGAGACAACATGTGCTTCTTAAGATGATATAATGGGAAATGTACATTATTTACATAGTATCCATGGAAAATTCTTTAATCGAATCCTCAGGAAGCAATTGGACAGACTGTAAGTTGTTTTACCTACCACCTTGCCAAGATTCTTAAAAATGTTCAGTGTTATAAGTTGGAGACAAAAAGATATGGCAGTCAAATGTAGTTCATAATCCTTGAATGGATCCTCAATCAGAAAAATTTGGGATACTGGGGAAATTTGAATATGAAATATGTATATTAAATAATATTGTCTCTATTTAATTTTTTTTTGATCTGAGAGTATCCGGTTATGTAGAAGAATGCCCTTATTCTTAGGCAATACATGCTGAAGTGTTCTTGGGTGAAGTTCATGATGTTCATAAGTAGTTCAAATAGTTCAAAAAATGTGTGTGTAAATACCTAGATAGATAGATAAATAAATTGGCAAGATGTTAGTTGATAAATCTAGGTCAAGGATCTATATAGCTGTTCATGCTTTTCAAGTCTTCGACAATTAGAATCAGCCAGCTCTGCCTTTTTTTTTTTTTTTTTTTTTTTTTTTTTTGTCAGGGAAGATGGTACAAGAAAGCTATCTTTCTGGCAAGAAGAAAGAGCTTTTCTATATCTCACTGGCTATGTCTCTGGGGAGTGAACAACAACAGCTCGTACTCAGAAAATGACCTCTGGTCCACACACAAATGATCAGAGTGCCAGCGTTTCCTATTCATTTCTCTTCTCCAAAAGTGCTTGGAGAGGTCAGAGGAACAAAGGAATGGAGAAAATGGATCCTGAATCAGAAACTGAATTTTCTCCTACCAGTTCTGCAAAGACCAGGATATGGAGAGACTTACCTTCCCCGTAGCTTATAATATATGACACTCAATTTGGCTCCAGCTCTCCATCTCAGAATCTTCAGGCCTTTACAAACTGAAGGGCAGATTGAATTCGGTTTCAAGTTGTGTACAATACTTTTTGTTTGGGAATTGCACAGCACCAGCAAAGGATTAAATAAGGCCGTTGATAGCGTCTGTGCCTGTCCTATTAAGCATGCTGAGAAAACAAAGTCAGAGCAAATAACCTGGAGCAGGACTTTAAGGGCAAGCAGGAAGGCTACAGAATTGTTTCCAACGCTGTAATGTGAATTGGAGAACCAGGCAGCAGGTGCTTTGGCCCCGAGTACATATTTAACCAGGGATCTGAATACAAAGGATATTTTCGAAGACTTCATTAGAAAAAAGCTAGTAAACAGCAAAGAATCCTGCATCCCTCAGCTTCCTGGTTTAGCTCCAGCCCAAACTGGAGAGAAAACCATCTCTAGCTTTTGCTCTCAGAGAAGAAAAGCGAAAAAGCAATTAGGGGGATTAGTAGATAAGGTCAGACTTAGCAAGGCCAGTGCTGAAGTTATTATGTTTTTTAAAAAGGCCACTTGATTCAGTCCGCCATATCTAGATTTTTATTTAACCTATAGCTTTATTTAGAGTGTTAGAAAATCTCACAATTTTTGGTCATTTGCCTCTAATACTTCCCCAGGGGTAATTTCTTTAAGCAGCTCATTTTTGTCCTGATTTGAGATTTCAGGGAGATGATTCTTCTTCTTCTTCTTCTTCTTCTTCTTCTTCTTCTTCTTCTTCTTCTTCTTCTCCTTCTCCTCCTCCTCCTCCTCCTCCTCCTCCTCCTCCTCCTCCTTCTCCTTCTCCTTCTCCTTCTCCTTCTCCTTCTCCTTCTCCTCCTTCTCCTCCTTCTCCTTCTCCTTCTCCTTTTTCTTCTTCTTCTTCCCCCCCCCCCGCCCCCCAGGGTAGTCAGTAGTAAATATTAAACATACTGCAGAAAAAGTTATTACAAGCTCAGAAAATAATTTGCTTTAAGCTTTTTATGTTACAAAGAATAGTGCAAGTGACAAAATATTGGACATAATAAAAAAATCCAGACTTGGGGTTTTTTCATTGTTTTTTAAAATCTAGTCTAACGCTTTTTTTTCTGCCTTGTTTCTTTTAGTATTCATTTCTGAATTCAAGCAGTTTTTAATAAATATATAAGGATATTTAACTTCCCCACACAACATTTCTTATATTTGAATTGTCCTCTTAGGGCCCATATATTGATATTGGAATGGTGTTTTCCCATTTCCTTTCATGGGACTTGTTTCAAAAAAGTTAGGTTCAGATATTCTAGAAGAATCTAGGAACAATTTCATTCTTATTTATAAAATGGCTTCGGAGGGGCACATTAATATAAAACAGAGTGGTAGAGGACACATTTCAGTTACTTCCCAACAGATGTCTGATCCTGTTTCTGAGCTGCTTCTATTGAAAAGGGTCATCTTTTCTTTGCACTTTTTCACTTGATATTTTAGCAATACGTTCAGCAGGGAGGGAACTTCCTGAACGAGACAGAGATGAATTGTTAAATACTGAAATATCCTTCTGTTAGAACACCTTGTCACTCAGGGAGTATGTTCTCAGGCTCTCTGGTCCCTTGATTGACTTTCATAACAGTTATTACATTGTTAGAAGGTTTTGTATCAATATTGACTGCTAGTTTACTTTGGTAAAAGTAAACTAAACTTCTTTGACATGAAGGCGTCACATGGGAAATGATGGAATGAAGCTGTGAACAGAGGATTCATGTCATATGAAATCGGTATGGGACATTCCCAGATATTCTGAGCAGCTTTTTGATACGTGGAGAACAACTTTTGTACATGGCTAGATCGGTGCCAGGCAACATGTTTGAAGGCTCTAGGTAACACAGTAGAAACCGATGGCAGCTGCTTCCATAAAGCACAAGCCCAGTGCTCAATGACTATAATTTAATTAATCTTATGTGGCACCAACAAGAGAGCATCAGGGTTCCATCAGTTTAAGATTAGGTTCAAAAACTTACAAATTCAGTTTCTCTTTCAGGTCATTCAGGTTCTATCTGTTATTACAAAAAATACAACAAATATCTGATAAATGATGATAAAGGTAATATTTAATGTTTAGTGAGTATTTGCTATGAGCTAGGAACATAGGAGATATTTTCATTTATTTACAAAAGTAGAGCAAAACACAACATATTGGAGGAAGGCAGACTTTATTCTGATTCTTAAATACTTTTTCATATTTCACTAATGTATGCATCCTCCTAATTAATCAAAATCTTCTCAGCTCAGAATTGCAGAATATCCACTAGGCCATTTTATTTAATTAGCTCATAGAGTTAGCTTTCTGTTCAATTCATAGGCATTTGACAGTATTACAGAATGCCCACTGGTATCATTGTCTTCTTTTGCATTCCAACAAACTGGGAAATATCTCAGTGCCAAGTGAATTAAAGTAAACCTTGGTTTTTTTAATTATTTAAATATCTTCATGCCGCCAGGGAAAAATACAGTATAAACAATAGAAGACAGTAATATACCATCTCTCCTTTCTTTGCTGCTCTTTGGGAATATTACATTCTTAAAAGAAGACAATTTAAAAAATTGCAAACCATTGGAGTATCATTAGAATGAGTTTGCACTAAATGTTATAATGTAGGCTATTTCAATGTGGCTATCCCAAAATAGGAAACAAAAAATAGTATGTTTATGATTGTTTAAATGCCAGAATGTTCAGGTTTTACTTAAATACAATTTTATTTGCACCATTTTTTTTTTTTGCTGTATTATAAATGGATAATTCAACTATCCTACAACAGAAAGAAAGCCTTTTAGCTTTTTCTGCCCTCATCTTTGGGTTTAGGATTACTCCTTGAGTGATCACTGCCTACACATGCTATGTGTACATTATGCCGATGTTTCCTAAAGTGCATGTGCTCTTTGGAAAGTTAGTTTTTGGAATGCTATTCGGTATTCAACAGAAAAATGGATCCCTTGTCAATTAAGTTCAAGAGATAGTACTCAAACATAATTTAAATGTTTTTATTTTGTATATCGTGTTTGGTTAGTATCTTGTTTACTATGGGACTTCTCTCAGTCAGTGGAAGTCCAGTTAAATTCCACTAATTTCAGAAGAAAGGTGTTTTGGATCTTTAATTGATTCTCAATTTGACCAAGAAGAAAGTTTCTTGCCTCAAAGGGCCGGAAAAAGATCATAACAAAATAGGAAGGGCTCCTTCAAAGTCAGTGGCATTATGACCTGGATCAGAGTTAACAATGAGATTATAGATATAAGTATCTGCATGTTTATTGCCTACAGCTGAACTGAGCAAAACATTTTTTCTTCTGATGAGACAACATGATAACAAAGAAAAAAATCTGCTTCATGGTTTATTGAGGGGCAAAGTGCATTTTTTGAATCTCCACTTTCCAACCGTGCTTAATAACAATTTTAGAAATAACTTCTTAAATTATGATGGTTAGGGACAGCATGAAAAATATATGAATACATATAATTAAAATATTCCAACAATTGGGCAATTCACAAAATGTACAATGGCAACTTTGTGATAGATGAATATCAAGAGAATATCTTTTTAAAATTTTAATTCCAGTATAGTTAACATACAGTATTATATTAGTTTCAGAAGAGTGATTCAACAATTCTATACATTATTCAGTGCTCATCATGATAAATATACTCTTAATCCCCTTCACCTATTTCACCTATCGTCCCATCCACCTCCCCTTTGGCAACTCTCAGTTCGTTCTGTGTAGCTGAGAGTCTGTTTTTTTGGTTTGTCTCTTTCTTTGCTCGTTTCCTTTATTTCTTAAATTCCACATATGAATGAAATCATATGGTATTTGTCTTTCTCTGACTGACTTATTTCACTTAGAATTATACTCTCTTTTTCTATCCATGTTGTTGCAAATGGCAAGATTTCATTCTTTTTTATAGCTAATATTTCCTTGTATATGTATACCATATCTTCTTTATCTGTTCATCTATTGATGGGTGTTTTGGCTGCTTTCATAATTTCACCATTATAAATAATGCTGCAATAAACATAGGTGTGCATATATCTTTTCAAATTAGTGTTTCCTTATTCTTCGGGTAAATAAAAAGTAGTGGAATTAGCAGACCATATGGTAATTCTATTTTTAATTTTTTGAGGAACCTCCATACTGATTTCCACACTGGCTGGACCAGTTTGCATTGCCACCAACAGTGTATGAAGGTTCCTTTTTTTTCTACGTCCTCACCAACACTTGTTATTTCTATTTTTTTTCTTTTAGCCATTTTGACAGTTGTGAGGTGATATATCATTGTGGTTTTGATTTGTGTTTCCTTGATGATTAGTGATAGAGGGCATCTTTTCATGTGTCTGTTGGCCATCTGGATGTCTTCTTTGGAGAAATGTGTGTTCATGTCTTCTGCACATTTTTTTTCTTCAGCCCATTTTTATTTGGATTATTTGCTTTTTAGGTGCTGAGTTGTGTAAGTTCTTTATATATTTTGGATATCCATTTATCAGATATGTCATTTCCAAATATCTTCTCCTATTCCATAAGTAGCTGTTTAATTTTGTTGATTGTTTCCTTCACTGTGCAAAAAATTTTTATTCTGACGTAGTCCCAATAATTTATTTTATGCTTTTGTTTCCCTTGCCTCAGGATACACATTTAGAAAAAAGTTGCTATGACCAATGTCAGAGAAATTACTGCCTTTAGGGGGTCAGGTCTCACATACAGGTCCTTAATCCATTTTGAGGTGTGTGTGTGTGTGTGTGTGTGTGTGTGTGTGTGTGTATGGTGTAAGAAAGTGGTCCAGTTTCATTCTTTCCCATGTAGGTGTCCAGTTTCCTTAACACCATTTGTTGAAGAGATTGTTTTTTTCCCACTGGATATTCTTTCCTGTTTTGTTGAACATGAATTGACCATATAATCATGGGTTTATTTCTGGGCTCTCTGTTCTGTTGATCTGTGTGTCTGTTTTTGTGCTGGTACCATGCTGTTTTAATTACTACAGCTTCATAGGGTATCTTGAAATCTGGGATTGTGATACTTACAGTCTTGTTCTTATTTTTTGAGATTGCTTTGACTATTTGGGGTCTTAATTTTAAGATTATTTGTTGCAGTTCTGTGAAAAATGCTGTTGGTATTTTGATAGGGGTTGCATTAAATGTATAGATGGCTTTAAGTAGTATGGGCATTTTCATGATATTTGTTCTCCCAATCCATGAGCATAGAATATCTTTCCATTTCTTTCATCAGTATTTTATAGTTTTCATGGTATAGGTCTTTCACCTCCTTGGTTATGTTTATTCCTAGGTACTTTGTTATTTTTGGTGCAATTGTAGACATGATTATTTTCTTAATTTCTTCTTCTGCTACCTCACTTTTAGTGAATAGCTATGCAGTGGATATCTGTATATTGATTTTGTACCCTGTGACCTTACTGAATTAATTTGGCAGTTATAGCTTTTTTTTTTTTTCTGGTGGTGGTCTTTATGGTTTTATATATATAGTATCATGTCATCTGCAAATAGTGAAAGTTTTACTTCTTTGTCAATTTGGATGCCTTTCATTTCTTTTTGTTATCTGAATGCTGTGGCTAGGACTTCCAGTACTGTGTTGAATAAAAGTGGTGAGAGTGGACATCCATATCTTTTTCCTGATCTTAAAGGAAAAACTCAGTTTTTTCCCATTGACTATGATGTTAATTATGGGGTTTTCATATATGGCTCAAGGGAGTATCTTTGAAGTTAAAATTTGACCCCTGTTTCCTCTCTGACAATAGTTATCCTTGTCAATAAATACTGGCATTCATCACTACCAAAATTTTGTTTCTGCTTATTAGACAAAATGGAGTGATTCCAATTAATGGTAATGGGATACAGCAGAACGTTTGAGACTTGTATGTATAGGAGAATTAAGAAACAAGTAGCACTTTTAAAATGTTTGTGGAAAATGGCAGTAATCTACCCAAGAACTGTCCACATGGCTGCGTACACTCTCAGTATCCCTCCCCTGATCAATTGTTATGTTGGCTGTCATTGACTTTGGCTTTTTTAAATCAAGGACAGTGGGAGTTAAGACTAACACATGAACTTTAACCTTTGGGTTAAAATGCAAAAATTTTGTTTAAGAAAAGAGAGAGTATTTATCCATAATCAAAGACCAAAATTAGTATCAGTCCTGAAAGACTTAGCCATAGAATAGGTTTGGTTTTGATGAAAGTGATTTGAACTAATGCCTGAAAGAGTAAAATCAGGTTGTAGCATCAGACCTGGGTACTAAGCAGTACTAAAACATGAAAATAAAAGATTATTGGGATGACAAGGTATGAAGAAGGGAAAATGGAAATTTTGTAGGTGGAATAGCCAGCTGCCTTGAGTAATTATGCAGTAAGTCTTTTCCTGTGATGTAACAAACCCTTAATCTCTTCATGACATCAAATAGCCAATTCTCCTTCCATCTCTTACCCGTCTATTCTTCATTACATAAAGGGAGAATCTCAGCTCTTATGATTTTATATCAAACCACAAAACACCTTTTTTTTCCCTAAGCCATCTTTAAACTTTATTGCCAGAGATAAAGTTGACCTTCTAAGTTGCTTGGTTGTATTATTTTTCTATAAATTGTGAAAAAATATGCATCCAGATTAGAACACATTAGCCTAAAAGTGAGTAGGTTTTCATATTCCACATAACATTATGCTATTGTTACATTTTTCCAATTACATGGCCAGCTAGGTATATATCATATAATATATATCATATACATTATATGTAAATAATTAAAAAAATTTTTTTAACGTTTATTTATTTTTGAGAGACAGAGACAGAGTGCAAGTGGGGGAGGGGCAGAGAGAGAGGGAGACAGAATCTGGAGTAGGCTCCAGACTCTGAGCTGTCAGCACAGAGCCCGATGTGGGGCTCGAACCCATAGACCGCGAGATCATGACCTGAGCTGAAGTCGGCCGCTCAACTGACTGAGCCACCCAGGCGCCCCTGTAAATAATTTTTTAAATGAAAGGACTAAACATCAGAGATCAGTGTCACTCTTAAAACAACGATATTGCTGTTTCTCTGAGAAGCACTGAGAGATAAAACCACTCCATGTGATTTAACACATGAAGCTTATTCTTATTTGAATTATGTTTATAAGATGAAGCTTCAAACCCTGTTAAGATATTAATACTGTTCATGAGAAATGAAGCAGGACAAGAGCTTAGATCAATAGTGTAAAACATATTTAGCAAAACTAAGACATATTTTCCAAAGCAAAACTCCTTAACAGAACCCCAATGTATGAAAACATTTTTTTCTATTTGTAAGTTTAAATTTATAACTATTATGTATCACAGTCACTTAAAATAAAGATGTGCTAACAAATAAAAATTCTGAAAATCAGTGTCACAGATAGACAGGTAAACACTGAATATCATAATTCAATATATTGCTACACTTTATTTCTACTGAATTGAGAAAATCCTACATCACATAAGTAGTTACAGTGGCTTCATTGGATAGCACAATAAACATTCTTCTGAGGTTTTCGCAAAGATAAATTTATCTGGCTGCACAAATCAATGTGACAGTAGATATCATCAGCATATTGAAATATGTGTGTCATTTTATTACATGTCTTAACACAGTTAAAATATTCTTAATGAAGTTCAAGGTAACATTTTTGGAATACCCTGAAGGATCTCTTCCAAGTCCATTGTAGGGTACACTTGGAATGTCTGGTATGGAGGCTCCCAAGAAGGGTTATTCAGAACTGTTTTATTGAGGATAGGAGGCAACAACAAAATGGTATTATGGTCACTTATCATAGAGCTTGTTTAAGTAGCTGTCATCAACATTACCAAATCTCTGGTCTATAATGCAAATACAACCAAACCATTTCAATTCAAACCTACAGCTGAAGCATACTGAAAAGAGTTAACTCTTAAATTATGATTATCCTAGTGGTTTAGAATGCCAGTTGTTCATGGCCAAGTAAAGATAGTAGATCCAGCTCATAGAAGTGCTAAGCTAGAGGGCTGAAGAGGAGAGAAGAGAAGGAAGCACAATCGAAAAGAGAGATGAGATCACAGATGCAATAATACAAGGAGAGAAGGATGGAGTCATCAAGCTAAATCCTACTCATCCTATCAGGATTCAGTTTAGATATGACTACCTCTAAGAAGTCTATGTCAATCCCCTAAAGCTGGATTAGGTTCTCTCGGCCTTGTAGGAGTGAACAGAGATCAGCTGTAGAGTATTCTTTATGTTTGTTTGTTTTTCAAACATTTTCTTTCCTGAGTGCAAGTATGCACCTATGCTGAGGGATTCTGCTTCTTGTCATACACTTACACTTGCCTATACCTAACTCTGAACTATATATTTATGAGGACAGAAATCATACCTACCATATGCATGAAGACCTAACTCATGCTTACCACATTGTTGGTCCCTACCAAACATTTGTGGAATGAATGAACAGTTGAAACAATGATAGTTATTTATTACTACGTGGAAGGACAGAGAATGAATGAGAAAGACAGGATAGACTACTTTGGATAGGAAAAGAATGAAAATAAAATGTCCGAATATATATTAGCAAAGTGCATTTTTCTTTGCACGTTAATTTTTGGTTTTGTCCCATCTGAAGACAGATGTTATGACCAGCTTCAATTTCCTCAGCCTAGCAAGGGGTGAGGATCCGATCACTTCTAGGGTGATTCATCATCAGATATAGCTCTCAGTGGAGGAAGTGGTGATGTTGATGATTAAGCAGAAGGCATTTCCCCCCTAGGAGAGATGTTAGAAGGAGGGCCTTGCAGTCCTGGAAGTGCTGTTTTTCATTGAGATGCAAAGTTGAGATGTTAATCTCTTGGAACATTGTGGTTCCCTGGACTGCTCAGTAAGAGACAGCCAATAAAAATAATAATGTATAGTATTTTGTATGTGTATAGCTGTTTTCAGCTCTTAGAGCACTGGCATATTCATCACCTTATAAGATCTTCACATTGGGTTTGTCAAGGGGATTTGACAATGAGGAAATGAAAGCTCAGAGATAAAAATCCAAGCTCATGTGGCTAAAGAGTAGCAAATTTGGGATGAGAACATGAGGCTTTTCATCCAGGTTCTGTGTGACTAAAGTTTTATAAATTCATTGCTGAAATAATTGCTTGTGGGCAAAATCTCCCAATATACCTTCCTAGGTTTTGGTATAAGACAAGAATATAGAAGCCTTTATGTCTTTTTATTTGGCTAATTGTGGACAGGAAACCCAGCCAAAAACAAAACAAAACAAAACAAAAAAAACAAAAACAAACAACAAAAGAAAAAAAAGAAAGAGAAAGAGAAAAAACAATCTTTTAGTTGAACCTGCTACATGCTCTTGAAGTTGCATCAGGAAAAATATACCACTCATTGTCTTAGTTAAGCTAGTGTGGTTCTGAATGGGCAATTACAGAGTTACACTGTAAAGAAAGTTCCAGGGTTGCATTTTTCTTAGTATAATTTATTGTCAAGGTGGCTAACATACAGTATATACAGTGTGCTCTTGGTTTTGGGGGTAGATTCCGTGATTCATTGCTTACATACAACACCCAGTGCTCATTCCAACAAGTGCCCTCCTCAATGCCAGGGTTGCATTTTAATGAGTGATGAAGTGTGTGTATTGTGTGAAGCACCTTTATTCCAAAGCACTTACTAAGTGCTTTCCCATTCACCCATTCATTCCCTTCCCTTAAGAAAAAAGAAAACATTCTCCTTCAAATCCATTTGTATAATGATAGATGTGGATTTCCTGAACTCTCATCAGATGTTTTAAGGTTCTTTTTAAAGCTTAGAACTATGGAGACACATCTGTCCACCATCAACTCTTATAATCCCAAAATCTTTCTAAATGACCTGAAGCAGAAGTTGTGTGTGTGTTTCCAAGTCCCAGATCCCTTTTCTGTTATGTCTGAATCTACCTCTAGCCCTCCATTTTACTTCTCAGGGTATGCTGAAAAACTGACATTTCTTGATCTGGGCACAGAGAGAATCAGAAAATATTTTCCCCTTGTGTTCCCGATAGGAAGAAGGCAGGATTAGATGGGTTATGTTCTGCACCCAAGGATGTGGACAGGGATGAGCCACAGAAAGCCTGGGTGGTGGCAGCTATATGTGGCAGCTAGAAATAGAACAGGGATTTGTCAGAGAAAGGTCATCTTCCCAACAGGCAAAACATTTCCAACTCCTCCTGCAGGTGGAAGGAACAATGAGGACTTCTAGTCAATGGTTCCTCATCGGTGAGCTGTGCATCGTAAAAAGGAAAGCTTTCAACTCATATCATAGTTAGACTGTGATTGAAATTTTTAGATATTGCATATGTTATGTGCTTTTAAACCCCCAAATGGAGGGAGACACTTTTGAAATGTTGCATAGTTTTTTCTACCTTTTTTTTTACCCCTAAATACATGGATATACTTTTCTAAAAATGTTTATTTACTTGTGTATGTATGTATGTATTTATTTATTTATTTTTAATTTTTTTAAAATATTTATTTTTGAGAGAGAGAGAGATAGAGTGTGAGCAGGGGGTGGGTAGAGAGAGAGGGAGACACAGAATACGAAGCAGGCTCCAAACCCTGAGCTGTCAGCACAGAGCCCAACGCAGGGCTCGAACTCACAAGCTGTGAGATCATGACATGAGTCGAAGTCAGACGCCCAACCAACTGAGCCACCCAGGCACCCCTAATGTTTATTTATTGAGAAAGAGAAGGAGGATCCCAAGCAGGCTCTGAACTGTCAGCACAGAACCCAATGCGGGGGCTTGATCTCATGAACCATGAGATCATGACCCGAGCCAAAATCAAGAGTCAGAGGCTTAACCAATTGAGCCACCCAGGCACTCCACACATGGATATGCTTTTTGAAAAATAAATTTATCTGATCAATACTGGACCCAAATTAGGTTTTAGTGGTTATGAAATCTCTCAGTCAGTGGTTGTAAAGAGTATTAATATCCTCATGTAGAAAACTGATAACTTTTTAGATATTATCCCTTCACTGGAAGGTTGCAAACCACTGACATGGAGAAAACCAAGGTCCACCAGCTCAGCTGGCAAGGGCGTGGCACAAATGGGGCACAAGCCCAAATCTCCTGATGCACAGCGTTAGGGTCTCTGCACACCACCAGTGAGATTGAGCCGCTAAAATGTGGGATCTAGTCTAGTTTGTACTTAGTTACATTTTAAAAGTGTATATATAGGGGCGCCTGGTTAGCTTAGTCAGTTAAGCAGATTCTTTCTCTCAGGTCATGACCTCATGGTTCGTGAGTTCCAGCCCCTCATGGGATTCTGTCTCCCTCTCTCTCTCTGCTCTTCCCCCACTTGCTCTCTCTCAAAATAAATAATAAGTAAGCTTAAATATGTGTATGTATAATATATATATACATATATATATATATATATATATATATATATATATATATATACCTAGTTCATATTTAAATTATTTTTTTTTTTAAAAACTAAGGCAAAAATTAGTTACATTCTCAAAAAGTAGATTCCTTCCACAGTGATTTAGGCACTGTTTTTCACACTGTGCTGGGGGCAAGTGAAGAGGTGTAAATGAGTATGATAAAGTGAAGAAAACAGAAACATCTCTTTCACCCTTGCTCGTGCAATTGATTGTACATTAATGACTGCTCGTAGGTTGGTACCAGAATCCCCGTCTTTATATGGTTTGGGGATAGACCACCTTTTGGTGAAAGGGGAGATTGTGTGAGATTTGGAAGGTGGAAGTAAGGCGGAGCCGTTACCCTTGGAAGGTTATGCCCTGAGCCCTGGTGATGGGCAGACGCAGGGGCAGCGGGCCAGGCCCACCCTGTCCCTGCCCCACTCCGGTCTCTGTCCAGCTCATCTTCCTGACTGATGATTCTGCTGACAAATAGTGGCCTCAGCTGACAGCATCAGGTAATTGGATTCAGATCCCAGAAGGCAGTAGTAGTTACAGAGCAGGAACTGCTTCCCAGAAGCTGCAGTTTCCATACACATCTTTATGATTCTCTTCATGCTGGTCCCGCGTAGGCGGCCAGATGTATTTGGCTTCTTGGATTTCCCTGCAAGGTCCAAACAGTGTTTCAGGTAGAGTAGTTAATGACTTTTTCTCTGGTTCTCTAACACCTCCCTTCCGGGTCTTTATAGAGGATTTGTCTTCCTGACTGAATTCTGGCTGATAAGAGAGTCTAAAACTGAAACAGAAAAATAAACGTAAACTAGACAAGATTGACAGTCCACAAAACTGACCCACTGTGAGAGATGATTTGTGAATGTGTTGCCCAATAGGAGCAAGTTAGTTCACCGTCTAGTTTCTATAACCAATTTATTTCTTCAACTAATAACAAAAATATCTATTTCATGAATATTTATTATAACTCAGGCACTGTATACCTATTCTTTCTAATTAGTTTAATAACCCTTCAGTGAAGACATCAACAATTTACAGATAATAGAAACTGAGGCTACAAGTGATTAAGGAATTTGCTTAAGATGAAAACGGCCAGAAAGTTCTGGAGTCAGGTCTGCCCCATCCCATTCTGCCTTAACATCGTAGTGATGATTCACATGGTACTATCAGCTCTGAGGGGGCAAGCTAGGCATAGTGGAATGAAAACCTGAGTTCTTCTGATTATTAGAAGCCACTGATTGTATTTCACCTTGAGCTTCTCTATTTAAAGCCTTCCAGCTATCTGTAGTATTATGTTCTTATTGCTTAAGGTTTAGTATTTTGAGTTAGGGTTTCTTACACTTGCAACCAAAGGCATCTGAACCACCACTTTGTAGGAAAAAAATCTGAATCTGGAAAAGATTGTGATTCACAAAGATTCTCAACAGAGATAATTAATTGGCTTCTTTCTTTCCTTGAATTACAAATTCCTATCCCCACCCAATTCCCTTCGATTTATTGGTCACCAAGCAAGTTTTTTCCTCCAGAATTTATTTTCTCAGATACTTTGACAGTGGGAGGCAATTGTCCTTTATACCTGTTTTATATAATCATTTATAGGAAAAAGCCAAGATACTGCAATAAACCATGATTCACAAATCCATAGTGACTTGAAATAACTATTTTTTTTTCTTTCTTATAAAACATTCAGACATGTGTTGTATATCTATGTGCGGAGGGGGGAGGGATAGAAAAGAATCTAGAGAAAAATCCTTCTACAAACTTAACATCCATCAAAGGAAATAGGAAATTGCTACATTGTACTTCTGGGCTATCACTGAATTTAAAAAATGAAACTAACTTAGCTGTTTCTTTTCAATTTCCAAAAATAATGGAGTGGAGGGGAACAAAAGAAATGAGTTTAGATTCCAGTCAAAACAGCCACAAATCAGTAACAGATTAACAGCATGTCCATTGCTAAGGGCAACATACAGCCCTAGATGATGTAGGGAAGATAGACACATCCTGATTCTTAATCACATCCTAAATTCAGTCTCCAAAGATAAAAATCGTTAATGATATCCATTCACTCCCATCTCCATCTGAAAGGGTAATTTTCAATGCCAAGGGTCCATTTAAAAGACAAAAGAGATTAGGGTGATTTGCTCTTTGTTTTTAATTTAGTTTTTTTTCCTAAATGCCTTTGGGCCTGTTTGACTACACCTGTAAACTCATTTTTAATATTTAAACATTATCAAAACACTGAAGAACTAGCTGCCAGTTTCAGAAATGGAGGGGAAAAAAAGAAAGAAAAACACATTTCTGCGGATCACATCAGACTGTCTTTTTAAAAAGATTCTTTTAGATAAACTTTGCAGAAATGAAATTTTAAACTAGCAAAGCTGCAGAGTCAAAGGGTTTTTCAAGTGAGATTACTAACCTAATAAGCTATATTCAGTGACCCACTCACGCATGAAGAAAAGTGATGATACAGATGCTTATGTGTGATTACATGCAATATTTGCATGCATCCGTAGCTTGTATTGTATATGATCTAAATGCAAAATGTGCAAACAGGGCTATTGTCACCATTCTCAACGACTCACACCTTCTTAGGGATCTTTATTGACCTTTCTGTGTAAGCACAACATATATGAGAAATGACTGGTATAAAAAAAAAAAACATCAGAAGAACGAAAAAGGGAACACTTCCTAAAAATGTCTCCAGGAAATACCTTTCAACAGAAATCTGCACTGAGATACTGGTTGAACATGAATATTATACATCCAGTCTGGGCCTAGACAGAAAGTGAATAGAATGCACGCTGGCATCTGGAGCCCTTCCTGCTCCCCCAGTTACTGCCTTTCTTCCTCTCCTGGATGTCCTCCTCTCTGCTGCCAGGCTGCCAGGTCTGTAGCTGTCTTTGCTCACTTTCTTCCCCAGCACTCATGAGGATTCCCTGATTGGGATCTGAAGAAGCTATTCCTCCCAGGGCTAAGTAAATTTACACCATACTAAGAGGCCCCGAGAGATTACATCAGATCCACAACTCGAGAAGGGGTTGCCCAACATGCGTGTGGTTTGAGGAATTATCATGAGTAATTGAGGAGATATTTTTAGTAATGAGTTTGAAGAATGTGTGCTTCACTTATGGCTCATTACACAGAACCGTGCAATAACAGGATTGACTGAAATAAAAATTCAACATCAGTGGCCATACCAATATTTTTATTGATGTTTTATTTTTATTAAAAAAAACCTTTTTAACGATAATTTATCTTTGAGAGAGAGAGACAGAGACAGAGACAGAGCGTGAGAGAGGTAGGGGCAGAGAGAGAGGGAGACACAGAATCCGAAGCAGGCTCCAGGCTCCGAGCTGTCAGCACAGAGCCCTACGTGGGGCTCGAGCTCACAAGCTGTGAGATCATGACCTGAGCTGAAGTTGGACGCTCAATCGACTGAGCCACCCAGGCACCTCGGCCATACCAATATTTTTAAATGTACAAAATCCACAGAGTGGGTATTTTTGTCTGTTTTATATTTTGGTGTATCCCACGTGTCTAGAACAGTTCCTGGGATGCAGCAGGCCCTTCATAAATATTTGATAAATGACTTGAATAGATGAATGTATATTTTATTTTATTATTTTATTTTATTTTATTTTATTTTATTTTATTTTATTTTATTTTATTTTATTTTATTTTATTTTTTGTTCAAGAAACCTTAGACCAAGGAAAGGAATCTTTAAAACATCAAAAAATTCTCTTTTTTCAGGATTTATGAGGTGATGTGGGTTAGTTGGTGATGTCTCAGGGGACAACGGTGTCGAAATAGGCAGTAACAGCAGGACTTCATTCTGGGATAAGTCAGTGACTAGGACCAATGGCCCACTATCTCCTACACCCTCCCAGCATTTTATCTTTTGCCCTGTACCCAAGACCCACGTCTCTCCCCACATTATCCCTAACAAAGTTAATGTTTTAGTAGTAGTGATTGGATAACATTCCAGGAAATTTAGATGGGTTGAACCATATTATAAAGTCATAATCCATTAATTAATCTAAACATTTAGACAAGCTATTAACAAAGTACAAATTCTAGACTTGCTGTGAATGTCACAGATAAGAGGCTAGATAGTAAATTTTCACATGTGACACTATATGATTCAGTTAACATCAAATGATGGACGTACAGTTAAAACAATGAGTTCCTCAGTACATTCATCACTGAAGAAACCACAGACAAGTATAAACTGTAATGAGCATTCATCTTTAGAGCCATGAATGCAAATATTTTATTTTTCAGGAGGGGGAGAAAGGAAAGGAAAGAGAAGAGCGATAAGATAAAGATATGCTTATAAGATTGTGTTTTTAAGATCACGCTTGCCCTTCAGAAAATTCTACTTATATTATGAGTTTTATGTTTGTCCTGCATTTTATATATCGGGAGCATCCATTCACTATTTCTAGGCAAGGGCCTTCATCTTTCAGACTCCTGGCATCTGCAGTTCTTGACCTAGAATGTATGTGTGCATTTCCCGAGTTACTCATTTATTTGCTCTAGTGTATTATCCTAAACCTTAATCTAATAAGCCTGCTAAATATGTAGTCAAGAATACTGTGGTTCCCTAAGAAATGATAAAATGAATTCAGCCATACTGGATCTGGCAGCCAGTCAAAATCAGTGACCCTCAGATACAAATCAGTCTCTGTAAGACAGAGGAAGGCAGTTGTTAAGAAGGACAGAAAGACTCCTCAAGGACACTGCTGGGGCTGGAGAGGAATTGGCAGTCAATGGCAAATCAAACTAATATTTTTAAATGACCACAGCCCCCTATGCACACTAGTTAATCAACCTCACGAACTCTCCTCCCTATTAATAGACTAATAAATGTGAAAGAGGCAAAGAGCAACCTGAAGGGATTGTTTCTATCCAGAGGATAAATGTGCTTTATGATGAGGGCCCAATGGAACATCTGCCAGAACTTTAGCCCCTTTGCATGCATTGGTCACTGGGTATATGGATAAGTCACTGTCTGTATAAAAGGGATTAGGAATCCATAGGGTAAATTTGGGAAGGAAAAGCAGAAGCTGTTGGCAGAAAGAGCAATAGTTATATTATTTGAAAAAAAAATCAATAATGAGAAGCCACTTATTCAATCATCAAATATCTACTTCTTCAATAAATGTTTGAGCTCCAGTATAGACCAGGCACAGGGACTGTTGCTGAAGAAAATAGGGACCAGTGCCTGTCCTTAAGGAATATACAGTCTAGGATAGATTCCTGGTGAAAAAGCATTTGGGTGTTTTGTTTATGAAGATTTGAGAGTAAACATATTTACATATTTAATGTAGAGAGTCAAGTTGCCCTAAATGAAGGAAATGGGATGTTTTAAGGATCTTAACTATGGCTTTGAGACTGATTGCTCCTAATTACAGCTATGAGGCTTGGGTGTACCATGGAGCAGCTTCTATTTGAATATTTGGTCCTTTTTAAAAGCTGTTTTATTTTACAAGATGCATTTCATAAACTTAAAATCTACCTCTACTTATTTGGGACAGCCTATTCCAGACTCGTGGGACTACGTTATCCTGGCATATGATTTCATGCAAGTTGTAGGTCCTTTGCTAATATCTCCTGTGTAGACAAACCTAAAAAGGCGCCCACCCTCTTGCTTTAGGGCAGCAATCTACATTACAAAACAGGCACTCTACAGCCAGCCTCAAGAATTTGTATTTGTATCCCTACACCAAAGTCTGGTGCTGCCCCTAAAGGATCATGAGAAGTTTTTAATGTATACGGTGCACTTGAATGTTCACAGAAGTGATCCCGCCAAAAATACCCTGTGCCCCAGAATTGCCTTCTTTCATCCCTAAGAGCCACTGTAAACAAATCTATTCTGTTAATTTTAGAGCAGCCCTATTGTCCTCCCACCCAGTCATAATGGTTCAAAAATGTTGAAGTTCATTCCCAAAGGATTGTAATTCACGGTGGAGACAAATAAAAATATCAGAATAGAATTTTAATTTTTTTCTTTTCACCCGATAAAAGTGTAAAATAACCAGGCCATCTGTTTTCTGGTTCCCGGTTCCTGGAATCCTGCAGATTCCCCAGAAATGGGGGATCTGCAACTATGGTGTTCTATCTTAAAATAACAAGTAAGTTTCATCTTACATGACAATTCATTCCATCAGTACTGATTGCCTGGAGTGCTGTGCTGAGCAGGTTGTTAAGTGCAGGTAAAAGATCACCATTCCTGATAAGGGAAGTCTCTCATGGGTCCAGTAGTAAGAGGTCGCTGCACTTCTGTCAATATTTATGGACCCAGAGCCCAGGTCTGCCATTTACAGGCTGAATGAACTTCGGTGACTCACTTAACCTCTCAAAATATGCTTTCTCATATCTAAAACAAGGAGGCCAACTAAAATGGTGATTTCCAAATCATGGCCCCAGGCTAGAGGAGGACTCAGATTCACACAGGGACCAGGTCTCAGATAAAGATTCCCTTGGCTTGCCCAGAACATGTTAGTCAGAGTTTCTCCAGAGCCAGGAAACTTTCATTTTAAACAAAGATCATGAATGGTATTGATTCTCCACCAGATTTGACAACCACTGGGTTAGATAAGCTATGGAGTTTTTTTCAGCTCTAAAATCACTTTCCAATTAAAGTCTAGAAAAAAAATAGCAAAAGTATAACTGAGTTAGGTAGGTAGTCATATGAAATACATCTAGTGGAGAAATTCCTGTGGAATTCCAAAGAACACAGCAAGAGTTGCAAATAGGAGTCAAGACTGAGGCAGATCCCCCTGCCTAATCCTTTGTGAGGACAGGAGAGTGGTTTCCACTGGAGCCTCTTTGCCCCACAGAGTCAGAATATGCCTCTGATTTGTTGATAACAGTTAAACACATCACATTTTTTTATGTTTGAAGTCAAAAGGGAACAAAGAACTGAAAACTATTATCCTTGAAAGCTGTTTTCCATAGAAGAAATAACATAAGAAGGGAACATTAAGTAAGATGCCAAGGTAGAAGGTTCACCTTGATTATCTCATTCAGGATCTAGCAATCAGATAAAAAAATAGTTTTTGGTAAGATTTAGTGATGGTTTAGTGATGGTAAGATTTAATGAGGGTATGAAAAATGCTGAAGGGAACACTTCTATCCCATTTAATAATAGGAGTGAGGATTCTGACAGAAATCTCCATTAGCAATTCCTTTTTAAGGTAACTGAATTTCTTGATTAAACATGCATTTCTAAATCATATTGACGTTTTAAGACAGAAACAAATAATGGTGCCAATTCTCTTGGGCACAGGGAAAAAAAATTCCTTTTTCTTTCCTACCAACACCACCACATAGCCTATTTTATTTTTTTCCTTTCTTGGTGCACAGAAAGAACCTCATGGTTCAGAAACTGCCTGACTCTAGACATTGCGACTCAACCGCTTATAAAACTTGGTGTAGACACTAATTTTAGGTAATGAAATAATTTTCTCTGTTGATTTGGGCAGCTCACAGCTATATAAGGTTGAGTACACATATGTGCCCCTCTGAGGATGTGTATATGTGTATGCTTGAGAGCTGAGGGGCAGCAGGGTATGGGAGGAACATGTTTTCTCAGACTAAACCAGATTTGGCAAACTATACCTCCAAATCTGGCACACTGTTTTTGTAAATAAAGTTTTATTAGAACACAGCCATACTCCTTTATATGGTGCCTATGGCTGCTTTCATGTTGCAGTGGCAGAGCCGAGTAGTTGTGGCAGATATTGTATGGCCCACAAAGCCAAAATATTTATCATCTAGTCCTTCACAGAAAACATTTACCTACCACTGAAATACAAATCCCATAATCTAATCAACATCTTATGCAAAAAGAGAATTCCATGAACATAGCAGCCTGCAGATGACGAATGCATTACAAATAAGGATGGGGGTAAGCAAAAGACACCCCTAGATGTATGAGAGTGTCTAGTGCACGGGTGAGTTCCTCAAAGCCCCTGGCTCTATTAAGAGCATTGAATATCTGAAAAGCTCTTTCTCTGCTCATAAAAGGCGGGGGAAAGACCAGCTCCTTGACTTTAAACAAGAAGTTTTAATGTATTTATAATTTAGTTGAAGTTCTATTCCTTCTTTTTCCCCATCCCTATTCCCCACCACCCTCTAATAAGTTTGCTTCGCAGGAAGGGACTATAGAGTAAAACCTTGAGAGATTAGTAGCCAACAGCGAGTCAGGACTTTTGTTTTTTATTTCCCAAGTCATCTCCTTGTAGACATAAGCCATAAAAAAGCATCTGGGATATCCTCAATGAGAAAATTAAGAAAATTCACTTTAGAGGAAGGTTTCAAAACAAAAGCTCATTTATTTTATTTTAAAAATGAATTTTAGTCCCTAATTTTTCCTGTTTGCCTCAATTAGGATTACATTTTTTCATTAAAAAATGAAATTTGAAAATCTGTATGTACTATAAAGTCTACTTATATAGAATTACATTGTTCTGATTCAAATATAAAAAACAAACAAATAAATGAATAAAAGCAATACTATACAAAAGGGTGGAACTGTGCTTCAAAGTCCAGCCATGTGGCTTCTTAGGGAAGTATAATGAGTTAAAGACGAAATTCTTTTTCTAGTTTGCATACATCTTGCAAAGATTCTGCCCAGTAAAATGGTAATTGGAGTCTATTTTACAATAAATATTGTAATTTTTAATCCTAATATTGTAAGCTATAAAATGTCTTCCATTTCCCTAACATATGTTTTTTGTCCTGTCGCTCAGTCCAAGAGACAGAAAATAAAATAAACACCTTAATGAACAAAATACCAATCCTCCTGAGATGCTGTGCCTATCTTATGGACATAACATGGACCAGGGATTTTGAGGATTCTCCCCAGAGAGTAAAAACCTGCCTCACTTCTCAACCCAGTGTGGTCTGCAGAAGTATTCAGACTGGTTGGTTGCTAAATTGCTGCAAACTCCCAGTAACTTGCTATTTGCAATTATAAGTGTATTTGTGAAGTGCAAGTGGGTTAATTTTCCCCCTTTGAGCTGATAGTAGAGCACTCCAAGATGGCTGGGAAGTTAGGGTGGAGTCCTTTTAGATTCTGGGAGGCTGATCACGAAAATATGGCTCTACGTTGGTCTTTTTTGTTAATTGCAAAAACATGAGGAGGAACTCCTGTTAAGGAATCATATTAGAAACAAGCTATTTTGAAGAATTCTCCCTAGTGATTACAGACATGTCCCGAGGAGAACTGAGACTTTGGAGGAAAGGCTATTCAGGCATTGGGTGTTTAAGTGGTTGCTTATCTCCAACTTGCCTGGTCAATGTGTGCACTTTTTAAATGACCATTTATTTCTTTTGTCATTGCAAACATCCTGACTGTTATACATTCCAGTGAGGGAGAAATTCTACAGAGGTCTGGATAAACTCATCACAGCTGTTCTACCATCTGACAACCTGATGGTCATGGGGGACCTCAATGCACATGTTGGCAGTAGTGCCCAAATGAAGAAAATTATTGAACCACAGAGGATTAGTTTCTTCCTGCATGGTGAGCAGACCGAGCAAAAACTTGTAATCACACACAGCAGTTTCAATCATAAAAGTTAGAAGAAAAATATCATGGATATGCCACAAGTCAAAAATAATGGCTGCTCACCCATTCTGCCGTTATTTTACAGCAGAATGCCAAGAGGTTAGCAATTGGAATGGGTCTAAGACCATCACCCAATAAGCTTCAAATCCTGAGAGAAGAAGGGTGGTTGTCTACTCCCATGAGATTGACATCTGAATAAACTCAATTCATAGAGCACGATGATACCTACAAGGATTTTTGTTAAGGACAGTAGAAGAACCATCATAGAATAGAAGACTCCCTTTGGCAAACCTAACATAAGTCATGTTATGCTGTCATTTGCCTATAAATACACCAAACTTCAAACTGTGGTATTTTTCATTCTACAGCATTGCTTTTCATGGTTTCCCAACTCTGAAATATGGTAATTCTGGTCGTTCCATGAAATCCCCAACTCATTACCCACACAAAATACAACTGCTGAATCTTGACAATGTTTGAATCTCAACTCAGGTGTCACTCACTCTTTAAAATTTGCTCTTCTCATACTTACTTGAAATGATCTCTTTTTCCTCAGAAATCTGTAGCACATTCTTGGCAAATACTAGGGACTTAAAAATACTTATTTTGTTATAGATAATCACGTATATGTTTTAACTGACCTATAAGATTTTTTGCCTTCTTTAGTATAGAGAATGTAATATATTCATTTTTGCTTCCAGCAGCAAAGGTCTTTTATACAGTAAGTTCTCAAGAGTTATTGAATAAAAGGTCCTTTGGCTTGGATCTGAAACTGATTTGGACATCATATTGTGCTTTCTTTGATTACCTGATTTTTAGATATTTAGAGGACCAGTGACCAGAGTATCTATATAATGGTATTCAAAGATTTCAGCTCTGAATTGTCAAGGAAAAATATTGGCTATACAGAGTGTCCATGGTAAAAGCTGGTGGTAAATTCATGCCATGCCTCTTTTCAAACATTGGCTTTCTAAAATACCATGAATTACCTCTCTCTTATCATTTGTGTTGAGAAACAGTTATTTTTATAATGTGAAATTAATATTTAATGATACTTTTTTCCTGGTTTGCTAGTTCATATTGTCCACTTTTCCCAATGCTCCTTTTTTCTTAGATGAGGCCACATCTATCCATTAAAAAATTGAAGTATTTAATCCTCTAAAATGATAATAAAGAATAGTAGGAATTCACTTCATAAAAAGGGAAAACTCAAAGCCTAAGTTAAGTTTGTGATAATAGTAAATGTGAGAAAAATGATAATGCATGAAATGAAATAGGGAGTTCTATGACATCATAACAGGGGTTTAGCCTAGGCTTACAGTGTGAATGGTTAATGAACCTTCTCCAAGTTTCTCCTTCACTGACAATATATATATATTGTCCTCCCATGGAAGGCTCTTTGTAAGTTCATTTATAAAGGCCATATAAAGTGTTTTGATCTAACTAAGGATAAATTTTATGTAAAAATAAGGTAAACTCACAGAAGTGTGCTTAAACTAAGCCATCTTTGGAGCAGGTCAAAGTCAGGTGCTTAAAAAAAAAATGGAACTAAATTTTCAAATCATTAAAACATGCTCCCTCCATTTGTTCTTTCTTCTGTGCCTGTTTGAGACAATAAGACTTGTTTGCTTTTTAATGTTTCATATGAGATTTAAAGGAACATGGCTTTCTCTCTTCCAAAGGTACGGAGAGCTTGGATGACTGCTAAAATAAACAGTACCCATTATGTGGCAAGGTCGTAGCATGCTTTTTTTTCTTGGAGCCAAGATTTCAAAGGATAAATTTACTTTAACCTTTGAAGATCTGGGATCTTGACTTTATTAAACTCTCAATATTATATTTTGCTCTGTGGGGTCAACATGATTACCTATTGGGAGAGAGGGGAAAAAAGGCATGGCCACCTTTAGAAAACTCCTAAGTCACAAGACTTATTTTTCACTGGATTGTTAAGAACTTTTCCTTCTCAAGCAAAAGATACAAAGAATCTTTGGGGGAATGTGGGTTATTCTCCAGAGAGAAGGGAGCAGTCATCCCTGGTGAGGCTCTGCGCTCAAAAATAGCGTCCCCACACCACATCTTGCTCCCATTACTGCTCTCTTCAACTTATGCTGACAGCCAAAGTTCAGGGGTTGCTTTGCTTCCCTTGTAGTTGATGTTAGTTCAACATTTGACTCTAAAGGTGGAGCAAGCACAGAAATTAGTGCACAAGAATAGAAGAAGAACCTTGGCAGCCAAGAATAACATATGTTTTACACTTGGGGCAAGCACATAAATTAAAAATGGAGAAAGTGGGCAAAAGTGAGATAATTGGCTAATATAAATACCTGTCAAACCTGACTTTCTCACAGAGATTCTGAGCTGAGAAACAAATAAAATTGCTCACCACCCCTAACCCACACTCTATGCCTTTAAGAAAACCTCAGGGTCCTTTTATGAGTTTTGGCTCAAGGAATCTGGCATATAAATGGGAAGGGATTAAGGACAAGGTTTCCTTAACTATTTTAAGCCAAAAACTTGTGTCTAAGAAGAACTCCAAAAACAGTATCTCTACTTATTTGGAAATAACTGTAGGCAGTTGACGAGACCCTAGAAAGCATGAGCAATTATCTTTCCTTCTTTTGGGGGCCCACAGTTGAATGTGCTACCTGTATTTTATGGATCAGTTTGAGTCGACAACAGTAAATGGTGATAAGATTATGATTAGTTGAGGAGTTTAAGTTCACTTTATGATTGACGCTTAAAATGGAACTGAATAATTAGATGCGGCAAGCAGAGTTTTGATAAATCTATATTCAGTGTTGAAAATGGGTCAAGAGGCTGTATCTGATCTTATTGTCATCAGCACACTTTGAAAATTTTTGTGCTGAATTCTTAGGTGTTGTTGGAAAGCCTGTTTAATCTTTACTTCATTTAGATAGTATAATATACACAGGGTTAAGGGCTAAGCTTCTTTTCTAATTAGACATAGAAAATATGTATTAGGTTTAGGAAAATTATTTCCTCCTCAGATAAGGAACTTATTTTTTTGCATGGTTATAGATTCCAAAACAGCAGAGGTAAGTAAACTGCTCTACATAAAGGGGAACAGAAATGTGATGGTGAAGGTAAGTATTTTGAAAATAAAAGACTGTTGGAAAGAGAAAAGGCCAAAGTATATGGCAGTGACTGGGCCCTGCAAAAAAAGTAAAATAAAAGTGTACATCTAAAACTAATATTACATTGTATGTTAACTAAGAATTTAAATTAACATTAAAAATAATAATAATAAAAAATAAAAGAGACCAGCGAGAAACTTCCAGAATCACTGGAAATAAAAACCCATTTAATAGGGATGTATAATGGAACATCTCAACCTTCTGTAATAAGTGAGACACATGAAGCCCCTACTACAAATCCCTATGTGAATGCAGAGACAGTTGAAGAGCTCAACAGCAAGAGTTGAGATAAGCCTGAATTAGAGAGTTCAATGGGTAGAGGGTACAGGAAATAGGAATTCTGGGTCACATTAGTTCCCAGGATTTCAAAGAAATCCTGTGTTTTATTTTCCTATTCCAAATGGGATAGGAGTTTTAAATGAATTTTATGTAAATCTAAGGTACTGAGGTCACCTCAGTTCATACTTGGGTTGTTTGAAGTAAGGTGCTTCGGTTTTTCTCCCTTAGTTGTCGTGGAACCATTCAAGAGATCTCAGTCATGATGGATATAGGACACATCCCATTTGGTCATTATAGAATCTACACTTAAGTAGCATAAGAGCTCATCAAAATAAATGAGGCTAATACAATAATCAGAAGATCTGTTCAAATCATCTTCATACACTTCATAATTAGCCACAGTTTGGCACTGAAATATTAAAGTAAACTTGGGATATCTTTTATGTATTCCACCTTATTCCAAAGAACATGCTTTCCTAAAGGTTTTCATGTTATTTTGAAATTATTTTAAATGCGCTAAAAAAAATTGGGCTATCCTAAGTAAATAAATAAAATAAAATTTAGGGGCATTTGGGTGGTTCAATTGGTTAAGTGTCTGACACTTGATTTTGGCTCGGGTCATGATCCCCCCCCCCCGTCATGAGATTGAGCCTTGCTTTGTGCTCTGCACTAAGATTCTATCTTCCCCTACCCCTCTCCCCTATTCATGCTCTCTTTCCCTAAAAGAAATAAAATAAAATATTAAAGTAGAATGTGTGAGCAATTTTAGCAAACCCTCAGGAATGTCTTTTTCTCCCTGGGGGACCGAAGATCCGGCAACAATATACCTGTGATCCACCACATAACTTCATAAGGATATTTCCAAGAGGACAGTACCTAGAACTACCTGATTTCCTTCATGTTCCCTCTATGAGAGGACTTTCAAAGGAGTTCTAGAAAATACCTAATCCTGACAATCCTCTCATTAGTAACAAACTCAAGAGATTATAAGAACCTTTTCTTATGAGAAGCTTGGTAAAAATTTGGTCTGATTTAAATCGGCCAAAAGCAGTATAAAATAGCCAGAAAATTAAGTCACATTCAGAGAATTAAAGAGTATCAGAGATATTTTTTGAAATCTTTATTTTCAATCCATCCTTCCTCAAATTAGCTCATGTCTAATAGCCACAAGTGAGGCAAAGAAAACAGCTATAAAAAAAGAAACAAAGAACTCCCCTAATTGTACAAAAATAATTATACATTTAGGTTTATTTTTACCATATTAATTACATTACTAAATAGAGCAACACATACTTTAAGGGATGACATACGTAAGAATGAAAATGTGTCTTGGGCATTTAATTTGAAAACAGTCTTAAGTTATTTCCAAACCAGAGCCAAGATGAATATTTTTTCAGGATTTGGGGGATGATCTAAGGTTTGACTTGACATGGGCCTTTGTGTTGCTTATCAATTAAACACACTCGTAAGGCACAACTTTTTTCATGATAACTATCATAATTATAATTAAATTTTTATATAATTAGGAGTTAATTTATTTAATGACAATCCCCAAAGCTGTAGGATCTATGAGCAAAAAATATAAATAGGAGGCACCTGGTTGGCTCAGTCAGTAGAGCATGTGACTCTTGATTTCAGGGTTGTGAGTTCGAGCCCCACATTGGCTATAGAGATTGCTTGAAGATAAAATCTTGAAAAAACAAAACAAAACAAAACATACTGGGGCACATGGGTGGCTCAGTTGGTTAAGTGTTTCACTTTGGCTCAGGTCATGATATCTTGGTTCATGGATTCAAGCCCCACGTCAGGCTCTGTGCTGACAGCTCAGAGCCTGGAGCCTGCTTTGAATTCTGTGTTTCCCTCTCTCTGACCCTCCCCTGCTCACACTCTGTCTGTCTGTCTCTCTCTCTCTCTCTCTCCCAAGAATAAATAAATATTAAAGAAAATTTTTAAAAAAAGAAAAAGAAAACATAAATATATGTTGAATGAATGAATGAATGAAGGCTTGAATGAGCATTTATTCTTTTATTTTAAAGTATTTTAAAACCAAAGACAAGAATTTCTAATTTAGACTTATTATTTTGTTATTTATTAATTTAGTAAATAGAAATTAAATCATGGAGAAAACAAATATAATTCTGAAGATGAAGTTAAATTCAGTGTTTATTTCATTGCTATGTACATAAAGTTAAGGGTTTTGTCTGTTTACTTGATAATTTTTTATTCATCAAAACTAAGTCATTCTTTCAGAACATTTGGCTCATGGACCATTGTGTTTTTTCAAATATTCCATACCCCACACTGTTCTGAACTTCACTGGTTTTTTCAGTGAGTATCTACCATTATACATGAAACATTCCTTAACGGTAACTACCAAATTACTTTAAATTATTTTCCTTGCCAAAAAAAGATATCTTAGTGTACACATTATAAAGTACTTTTCTTGTAAAACATGTAATTAATATTTAATTCCTAGAAATTATCATCAATTACAAAGCCATTTCTTTACACAGTATTTGTTTTGCTAAATACAGTAATGACTTTGAATTTAATTACTGTACTTTGCTATCAAATACTAAGTACTTCCACAAATGACTTGTGAAGGTGCCACTTTTTTTTTTTTGCAACTGGCAAATATAATTAGTAATGTGAAAAGGAATTTTTTTTTATCTCCATGATTTTATATTTCAGATAAAGGGAGTTTCAAATAGCATAATTCATAGAATTATAAAAATTTACAGTTCTTTAATAATTTTGTGAAAATTGCTTTTAACCATAAATTTCTATTACTTCCTAGAACATGGCTATAAATCCTCTAATACCTGTTTTTTGTTTTGTTTTTTTTTGCAAAATAAATTATAATATTTATATAATCATTTTAAATACAATGTGTTCTTCATAAACATCTTTTTTTCAGGAATTTTTCAAGGACAATAGTGCATTCGATGTATGTTATAGAAATACTAAAATCATTTTTACCTGACTTTATCAAACATTGTACCACAACAGCAAAGAAACAAAGGCTTTGGATGAAGAAGCAGTGTGGTTTTTGTACCTGAGTAACATCATTGTATCCTGTAGCAAATTTTACCATTTTGTTCAGTAATTACCTTTAAATCTATAATAGGTTTATGTTGCTGCATTGTCTACTAAAAACAGTTGCAGGGAAACTCAATCCATAATAACATTTTTTTGACAATTATAACCTTAAAACCACAAGAAATATTTTAAAAATTAAAAGTACATTTAGACTGACAAGTGTATCAATGAAATACTTTAAGAATTAGATGACTTAAAATTTTCTCCAAGGAAGTTGGGATGGAAATATGAGTTCAAAGAGAAAAAGAACAATGTAAAATATTTGTTTAAAAAGAGCTCTTTAATGTGACATCTAAAAATGTGTAACAGTGGATATCAATTGGCCATGGTATTTAGATTCTATGGGTTATCTTTTAAAGTATGGTCTAGCCATTTTATTTGAGGGTGTCAATATTATGACATTTTGGAAACTGCAGCTTTTGCAACTATTTAAACTGAAGATGAACAACTTTAGAGCCAATTTAGAAATGTGTAAGAAGAGTTCCATTTAATATATATAAATATTCCCTCATTTAGTAGATGGAACTAAATCCATTTTGTCCCCATTGAGGGTGGATTAGACTTAGTGCTTGATTCAAAAGAATAAAGTATAGAAAGGGAAAAATAACAACTTTACAGTGGAGAAACCTGACAAAAACTATCTCAACCAATTGGTGAACATTAATATTACCAGCATTGCCATAAGGATATCATGATTTGATATGTACCCCATGATTTGATATGATGAGGAGGGCATCTCACACTGTGATCTTCTTTCTAAAACCCTATAATCTCAAGCTAATCATGAAAAAAAATTTTTTAATTAGAGTTTTACAGAATACTTAACCATTATTCCTCAATACTATCAAGGTCATGAAAAATAGAAAAGACTGAGAAACTGTCTTAGGCCGAAGGAAACTGAGGAGACTTGAAAACTAAATGCAATCAGCAAGTCTGGATGGTATCCTAGCACAAAAAAGAGGACATTAATGGAAAAATAGGTAAAATCCAGATAGAATCTGGGGTTTAGTTTATTTAAATGTTTAAGAAATTCAAAGGTGGGGCGCCTGGGTGGCGCAGTCGGTTAAGCGTCCGACTTCAGCCAGGTCGCGATCTCGCGGTCCGTGAGTTCGAGCCCCGCGTCAGGCTCTGGGCTGGTGGCTCGGAGCCTGGAGCCTGTTTCCGATTCCGTGTCTCCCTCTCTCTCTGCCCCTCCCCCGTTCATGCTCTGTCTCTCTCTGTCCCAAAAATAAATTAAAAAAAAAAAAAAAAAAAAGAAATTCAAAGGTATTAGAAACTCTTTAAAGGACACAAAGGCAAAAGTTTAAAGATAATTGACTACATAAAATGTCTTACAGATATGCAAATAGATATGAGGTTTTTTTTTATTACTCAAACATGGCTTTTAATAGAGACACTTTGGAAATAGGTTAAATACCTACCAATATTATAATGAGTAAGTAAATGTTGGTAAAATTGGATAATGAGTACTATACATCAGTTAGCAAGAATGAAATAGACTTACATCACAACAGAATTAAATCTAGAAAATAAGGAAGTTGTCAAATGATATGTACAGTGTGATGCTGTTTATTTAAAGTTAAGACATACCTAAAACAATTCTGTGATTTTTGTGTGTGTGTGGATGCACCTATATTTAAGAAAAAAAATACATACATGGCAATATTACACATCTACTTGGAGTTAGTGGTGAATTCTCAGTAGGGAGGAAAGAGAATACAATCAGGGAGAAGTGTACAAAGGGTTCTAATTTGATATATAACATTTTGTTTATTTTTAAGTAATCAAATATGACAAAGTGTTAAAATATGATTATAGTATGATTTACATGATTCTAAGTAACTTCAGTTTTTAAAACATAAAACTATAGAAATAAATAAATAAGAGTTCAAGTGAGCTTCAAAGATGAGTCTAATAGGGAGTTACTAACTGTAAATCCCCAGGACTAGGTAGAGGTAGTACTTTAAAGTTCAAGTGATAGGCTGGAGTGACCAAACGCGGCATCCATCAGGTAGCTGGCCTTTAGCCAAGTCTAGAACAGGAATAGGAATGCAGTTTTACGGATGGTGGCAATGGACTTGATGAGAAAGAATTTCAGTCCAAGAGCAACCAGGGCCCAAGGGATTCACACATAAGCACACACAACCAAAATCTAGCTGTTAGGACTGAGGCTCATGACTAAGACCAAGACAGCAAAAGGTAGGAATTAAAACCAAGTTCAATGGTTTGGCTAAGGGAGTACTTCCTTAGTATTATCCAAAGCATATATTGCTAACGTGTCACTTTGGTCAAGTTGCTTATCCTTACAGTGTCTGAACTCTTCTGTCTATAAAATGGAGATACAAATAATGCCTACTTTGTGGAGGTTATAAGTATTGGATGAATTATTATTTGTTAGGTGTTAGAACAATGCCTGGTACCTAGTGAAGTGTGATATAAGTGCTTATAAAATAAAAATAAATATCATCATGTCTAATAGAAGTACTTTTCTCTAGCAATGTTGATGTATTCTACTCAAATAAATTAATTGTCTCATTTGGCAGGAACAACATGATCCTATGCCAAAGCTTGAGTTGCCCTACACAGCCTTTTCTCTAAAAAATCCAGAATTTATCTCACTTGTGTGTGTTGACAAGCACTGAAAAATGAAAAGCTCTTTTTTTTTCTTGTCTTTCATGGCAACACTTATTGACCTGTATGTTCTGGATAAGCGTGGTGCTAATAAGGACTGCAGCAGAAAAGGGTGAAAGTTTCAGAAGAGGCAGGTGTGAGTCATTTGCATTTTATCAAGATATAAGCACTTCAGGTTTTGCATAAAAATGGAACCACCTATTAATAGAGCAGCTGGTTTAAAGAAATATATATATATATATATATATATATATATATATATATATATATTTTTTTTTTTTTTTTTTTTTTTCCCCACCATAGAACGGTTTGAAACAACTTCTGTCTGCAAAAGTATTGTGAATACTATATTACATATGATCTGGCCAAAATACAAATGCTGTTTTTTTGCTTAAATTTGGAAGAGTTCCTTTACTAGCATTATTGCCTAAAACATCATTAAAAAAAGTATTTCTCTTCCCTACATCAAACAGAAACCTATAGGCTCAGAAAATGTTAGAGTTTATTAAGTAATCTATCGTTCTGTGATTGAGACTTTATGCATACTTTCACGTAGTAGAATGCCTCTAGCCTTTCATGTACATAGCATGTCAGAAATATGTAAAACCTGTCTCCTGAGATATTCAGAGAACATTGAGACATTTTTAATACTGTTGAATGATGGTAAAGAGTTTGAATTCACTAATGTCATTGAAGGAAATCTAATGAAATAATGCATTATTTAAAACATATCATTGTTTTGTCTCTTTTTTATCGTGATATCATGTAATGTGGATGCAGATGCCACTGCTGGTCAGTTACAGCTTTCACATACAGCACAAACCCATAGCTGAGAGCATCAGGAAATGAGAGTATTTGTTTCTGCAAGGTTGCACTAAGAAAGCCTGCCTTGGATGGGAGTTAAATAGATATGTCACAGGAGTTACAGAAAACAGCTGTGTCTAAAATTTTAGAAAACCACTTTGCTTAATATAGTACATAGAATTATTTAATTTTTATTATTACACTGATGAAGTGCTGAGCAGTAGATTAAATTATTAGATGATTGCTCTCATCTTGCTGTCAGGGAGAGAAGAAGAGAGAAATAAGCCTTGGTACAAAGTCCTATTTTGATTATTTGCAATAATCAAATAACAATAGTGCATATTCAGTAAGTCTATTACTTATCACCTAATCTGCACTAATCACTAAATTGATTAACAAGTGACTCATCATCAAACCAACAATCAATTTAATCTGATCAACTTATTCTTTTCAGAACTTTTATGAATATTATGTATACAACATCACAACACATGGAGCACAGGAAAAGAATATACCTTTATACCCAGCCTGATAGTGAATATGTATCAAGTTGAACTGGATGAAATTGCCAGATGTGTAGGTCAAAAACAACCAAATATCAGCAACCTTAGTTGTTGGTTCAATCTACTAATTATGGGTTTTAAATAGAAATTATCAGTTTTGCCTTCCAAATGTTTTAAAATATGTAGTGGTGCACTTGAAATAAGAAATTTGAATATTGATGAATAAAATAGAATGATTTATCAACAGAAGACATAATCTGGTATGACCTTTCTAGAAAAAAGCCCATTACCCAAAAGAAAGGAAGATTATAGGTAAATCAGAACCGTAGATTGTTCTTTCATTTTTATTACAGCTGACCTATACTTGACTAAAAAATCATGTTTAAGTTATAACTCTGCAAAGTAAAAGGAAAATAAGCCAAAAAGTGTCCCCAAAAGGCAAGAAAGATAACTAAGAATATGCAAAATATAGCTGATATATATTTTTTCTTATGGCAAAATTTGTCTCTTATTTCAGTAATAGAAATCTATTTGCATTATAAGACTCACATTGTATATTTTAGGTGAATCTAATTAATATTGTACCCACTCTCTGCTATGGAAATGGCACATGACCTGGGGTTGACCACCCAGGGTTCTCCAATAACCCTGACCAGTGGAAGTGCATTGGTGATGGGCATGCTACAGTCATTAGGTTACTTTGATATAAAGCCTCTTTGAAAGAGTATCTCCTTTTGGCTGGGATAGCAGGCTATAGGTACAATGTTAGTGTGAACCTGCTGGTGGTGAGAAATCTATTGAGGAAACCACTTTGCCTGAGAGTAAAGCCAATAAGAAAATGAGAGCCCAGATAGAAGGTAGTCTTTGGATGACGTGAGGATAAAGTAGGGGCCAGAGTGCTTTCCTTAATAGGAGATCCTCATGTGTGAGGTATTGGATGAAAGGTGAGGCCGTATCAAGTGTCTCAAGCATTAAGACATGGGGTGGGAAGGAAGGAAATAGAATCTTGAAATTGTCGACAAGGATGCTGAGAAAACACCTGGGTGGGGATCAAAGATGAAGTTGACCTACATTATGATTTTTCTCAGACCAGCCCTGCTTATGCAGCTCACAGGCATTTGCCTGAAAAATATTTATAATCTGAGCTGTCATGGCTTAAGCATGTTCTACAGGGAAGTAAGAGAAACAGTCAGAAAAGCCTGGGGTGTAACTATCAGAAATAGACTGATCATTCTTAACCAAAGGCTTTGAGCTTTATTTCTACAGTTTCTATGTCTTAATGGTTGAACTGGCCATGATGCATCTATCCTTTCAGTATTTAGCTGAATTACATTTCTAATATGTAATGTTGATAGAGTTGGAATGGCTGATTCAATGTCAACCATGTCCTAGACTTAGTAGTTAAGATGGGAATGTAAAAAATAAACATTAGGCATTGTAAAAAGCAACTGGAATTACAAATTGAAGGAGAGCATGAACATCAGGTAGAAAAAGACTTGACTGTGAAGCAGTCTTACAAAATTACCTTTCAAAATTAGACTCTGAAATTTTTCAGTATGGTGGCCACTGTCATAGTGACAGTACATGCCTAATGGTTAAAACTTTAATGTTGGGACCAAGCTGACCTGTCCAGTGTCAGCTCTGTCATTTGATATATTGGGCAAGTTACTCAATCTCTCTGAATCTATTTCCATGTCCAAATAGTGAAGCTAGTGATACAAACCTTAGAGGGTTGTGTTGAGAACTGAATGAAATAACAAATATAAAGTGCTTAGCTTTAGAAAGGACTCAATACACTGTGGCTATGACTTTTACCACAGAATTAGAGAAACATGAAGATAATACATGATGTAATTTTTGCCTTTATACAATCCTATGTATATTTAATGCAGAAAGTTGTTTCAACATCTTTAGAGATCAGTCGCCCATGATCATAAGTTAGTTAGTATTCGACTTCTCTGAAATCAAGAAATTCTTCCATATGTCAACCGACATTCTTACTAAAATCTAAACATTCCTTTAAGTTTTGTCTTTTCAGAGGGGGAAAAAACTAGTTACTTTCAGTTTGATATATTTAAGCATCGTTATCATTTGCTCCCTTCTCTCTTCAGGTTAAGCAGCCTTGATTTTTAAAAATATTCTTTTAGCTGCCATATCTTTTTGTTTTGTCATTGTTATTACAAAGCCTGTGATGGTGAACCAAATTGTAATGATGCTTTTCTGTCCCCAAGGTCTAGACAGTTGGCCTGTCACTTACTGATGGTTGCTAAAGTTGAGGGAATATATTCTAATGGCATCCATAATAGTTTTGTGAAGTCAGTGCAATAGAAGTAGTAAATATGTACATTTACCGATTTCTTCTGTTCAGAAGAAGCAGCTGTCACAAAACCATAACTGATGAACCAAGTTCCCATCAATAATTAAGGTTTGTGTTAGAAGAAAAAAATCTTTGGGCATTAGAGAAAACAGCTAATCAGAGAACACAAGATCAGGAAAAAAATACAAATTAAAATTATTATAAAAGGAAAGCTTTAAGCTTTATCCAATTGAACCACAATGCCATAATGCTCAATCAGAAATTGAGCTAAGTACACCCTTCAGACTACCCATGCCTGATTCAGCAACACTGAAAAATTTATTGATGGCTCTTCTTGGCTTTGGTTCTCCCTTCCCTGTGACAGAGATTCTATTAATGGAAATTGCACATAAGTTTTCTTGACTTTCTTTCTACAGATTTATTCCTATGTCAGCAGGTAAGAATGGCAACTTCTTTTGAATCAAAAACAGCACTAAGAAAATATCATTGCCTTTTCCTTAGATTCTACTGGAATTAGTGTACTGCTACTTTAAAAATTCAGTGCCTAAGAATGAGGCAGTAACTTCTGTCTGGTGGACTAACAAGAATCATGATGTAGGCATATTGTTGGCAATTAGTGCCATGGGGCTTGGTGAGATTATCTGGGAAGTGAGTGTAGATAGAGAAGAAGTTCCTAGGCCTGAATTGTGACTGTTAACAGGTTGGGAAGGCAAGGAAGAATCAACAGGACTGAGAAGGAACTGCTAGGGAGGCAGGAAGAGCCAAGAGAGAATGGTGTCCCAGAAGCCAAGTGAAGAACCCATTTCATGACAGAGAGAATATCGAACGCTGGAAAATTGAGTAAGATGCAGAAAATGGGGGTGTAAGACATCTATATCCTCATTTTCAGTAGTAGGAAGTGAATAGATACTACCTAAAATAACAAGCTTAAACAGCAGTAGTATATACATGTGATTTAGAAATCTGAGGTTAATGCCAAAAGAAATAGATCAAGGTGCTGAAAAGAGTTGCCTCTAGGGAGTGAGGAGGCTTAGGCAGGGGTTGCTGTTTTTATAAGCTGGATGGAATTTGTGGACTCTTTAAATAATGTGCCTACACAACTCTGATTTTTTAAAATGTTAATTAGAAAAAAAAAGACTAATGGGGCACCTGGGTGGGTCAGCTGGTTAAGCATCAGATTTCAGCTCAGGTCATGGTCTCTCATTCGTGGGTTCAATCCCCGCATCCGGCTCTGTGCTGACAGCTCAGAGCCTGGAGCCTGCTTCAGATTCTGTGTCTCCCTCTCTCTTCCCCTCCCCTGCTCACACTCTGTCTCTCTCTCTCCCCCACCCCCCTCAAATAATAAACATTAAAAAAAAAACCCTCATGATCTAGCCAGTGTATCTTCTGGTTTTGGTTAAGCCTGAGGGAGGGAAGTATGTTTGGAGATATATCTATAGATACATATCTATAGATATATCTATATTTACATGTATCTATAGATATATACATATTAATATGGAGAAATGGTACACGACTCTTCACTGCCATTCTTCTGATAGCATTGGGAAGCACATTGAGTGATAGCTAGGAGAGGGTATTATTTTCAGGCAGCTTTGGCAAAGGATACCCTTAGCTTATCATCACTACAATTTCTCCATTCCAGAACCTTACAAGTTATGGAAAAAATCTTTAGTTGTCAACCCTTGAATATCCTCCTTCCTCCATCCTGGGCCTAATCTCTTGGATTCTTAAGCTCTGGCAGGGCAAGAAGGGAGTTGGAAAGGTTATTAAATGTGAAACTCAGGCACAAAAAGTACACAGATATAATCACCTGAATTGGATGAAAAGGTGGAGAGTGAGACCCAGAAACAAATGAAAAGCCTCTGTTCCAAGGTCAAGGTTGACCTGGCAGTAGGAGTGACTAAAGACTATATATGATGGTGTTCAAGTGGTGTTTCTTAATCCCAGCATGCGTCAGGTAAAAAAAAAAAAAAAAGTCCAGAAGTGAGTGGGATGAGAGGGTCTATTTAAGCCTGCAGATGATAGTTAAACAACACTATATCCAGGGTGAGTTTGGGAGTGCTTGGCAATGCTGGCCTCGACGTTTCAGGAAGGGCAAGACCAGAATCTAAGCCAGGATTAGAGTAAAGCCAAAACTAGATCTCAGGCTGCTTTGAGGTTCATTATCTCATTTTCTGCGTCGAACAATCAGTCTCACTGGTATGGCCCAGACCTGCTTGTGAATCACTGAGATAAAATGACTTGATACTCTATTTGACATTGACAGCTGGTTCAAACAACACGCCCACATGTGGGAGCTTGGATTCTTTAGCCCTTCATTTGATCTGGAGGCAGCTGCCATCAGGGTTGTGATTGATTTCCCCGATTTTATTGGCCTTTTTGATTAATTCTTTATATCTCCATCTCTACCATATAATCCTTTGCCTTTTTAGAACCTAGGCCACCATAGTCATTGGTATGTTTTAGTTCTTAGTAAATGGTAAGCCCCTGTGAAACTTTGAGGGATACCTTTGCTATAAGTCACAAGATGGCCTCCATCTTCCCCAAGCTACACAGAGTTGGAAAAATACTTCATAACTTTGCATTTCTTCTTGCATTTGAATTTGGAGGAGCAGAGTCATCAGTAATTGCGTATCAGAATGAGTGTCTAAAAAACATTTGATTCCATAAAATACGATTCTACTTATCTGGACATTGCAGATTCAGTGGTGAGGCAAATAAAACTTTCTCATCCCTAACCAATGCCATAGTATAAGATCATAAAAGCAGTTTGTGCTAAAACCAGTTCAGTACCAAGCACATTACTGAAGCAGAAGAGATAATACTGCCTTTCAGCTGTGCTGTGAAAGATGGTATTTTGAACAGTAAAGGGATAATAAAAAACCATTATTATTACAACTACTACTCACTATTGAAGGAAAGTTGCTGTGGTTTTTAGAAGTTTAAAAAGAGAAGTGTGTATTATTTACATTAAAGTTTCAATATGACCTTTCTGACAGTGCAGTATGATGTGTGAAAATTTCCATGAATTATCAAAGGAGGTTGTGAAGTTTTTTTCTTTTTTCTTTTCTTTTCTTTTTTCTTTTCTTTTCTTTTCTTTTTTTCTTTTCTTTTCTCTTCTTTCCTCTTTCTTTCTTTCTTTCTTTCTTTCCTTCTTTCTTTCTTTCCTTCCTTCCTTCCTTCCTTCCTTCCTTCCTTCCTTCTTTCTTTTTTCATAGTATCATGGCTAGAATAGTTGCGGATGGGTGTGGGTTCCAGAGGTCATGTCTGTTTTACTAGTTTATGTAATGAATGAGAGAGAAGTTTCCTCTCTGATTTTTGGAACTTACCTCTTATCTTCTCCAAGCTTTATGTAGAAAAAAAAAAAATAAGGTGATTGAGGAATAGCCTTCATCTGAAAAACAAATATAATGAAAACTGATAAAATAAATAGGTGTGGTTAAGAAACTATACATGAAAACTTCCCAGTAGAATATCTGATACTCTATGTATGCTCAGTAAATGTACCTTTTCATGTTTTTGTCTTTGTGGGAAGGCAATTGAATGCTACATTCAAGAGCATGGAATTTGGAATCGAACCGGCAGGCGTCAATTCCATTTCTTGCTCCACCCCTTACTGTGTGCCGCTGAGCAAGTTACACAATTTTCTTAAGCCCAAATCACCACAAACTCAAAATGGAAGTAATAATCTCTGACGGAGTTGTGAGTGGATTAAAATGAGAACATTTCTGTAAAGCACTTTGTGTACTATTTAGGATATGATGAACACTCATTAAATGATACCTACTTTACTGTTCTCATTTAAGAAAGATTCATTTTCTGTAGGATTATAAGTTCTGATATGTCACTGTGAGAGCACGCTTGTGGGGATATTTTTTAGGTCGGGCACCACCAAGAATCAGTAGGGAGAAATTCAAGCTTTTGTGTTTTGTACTCTTCAAAGTCGCTTAAAATTTATCCCCAAGGAAACCATGTTCATAAGAGCATAACATAAGTGTTCCAGGTACAAGTTATGAGGTTTCACGATCTGGTTTCCAAACTTACTTTCATAGTGTTCCAGGTGTGTGATTCTGGGCAAATTTCTTGATCTTTATGTACCTCATATTTCTCATGTGTAAAATGGGATAATACTAGTAATGCTGTAAGTTGATTGGAAGGATTACATAAGATGAACTTTGAAAAGAACTTAGCACAGTGCCTGGCACAAGGTTGTGTAACCTGTTATAATTACTGGCTGACATGATTTCATTCTCCGGAGCTGCTGTCTTGGAGAGCCTTTCAAAAAGTGTAATTGTTAGAATTTTTTAAAAGATGGTTAAAAATAGCACATATTTTTCCTCTCAAACTGCTACTGTCATAAAGTATGTTACGTGTTTTTTTAGATCGTCGCATTTTAAACTTATATTTCTATATCCTTTCTTCTGTTGCACGTCACTTTACTTTTGACTCTCAGCAACTGCAAACTGAAACTGTCTCCATGTGAAGTTTACCCTCTAATCAAAGTGCCAATTCTCTTCAAAAATCCTCTGTGTGCGAAGTTTAGAATCACAAAAGACTGGAACCCTTTCTGCCTTCTAGATAGTAAAGGAGCATGCTTCAAAAATACTCTTTAAAAGACAATATTGAGATTTACATTATCAAAAATTCAAAGATGCTCTTTTCAAAAGCCAAAACCACCGAGCCTCAGGCCAGTCATGGTGAGAAGCAGCCAGCAGAGCTGGCCAGGGTGTTACCACGGAGGAGCTGGAGGAGGAATCGCCCCCAAGCGATGGTAGCTCTCAGAAGGGGGCCTGCCCGTCACAATTTAAGCTCTTTGAAGCTGCATTTCCTTCAAGCAATGAGAAGTCTTTGTGGTGATGGGAAACATACATTTATAATTATAGAAGAACATAGCCTACGCTAGACATGGTAGAAAAGAATGCAAGGGTTCGAAGGGAAGTCTTGACACACACACATCCTTACTCAGGCAGTGTCTTTCCTGAAACGTTGGGTATTTCAGTTTGTATCTGATTGAAATGGCCAGGAGGCAGCATTACTGCACAGCCTATTCCCTTTCCAGCACCCCATTGGCCCTGGCCCAACCATGCCAGGATGTGTGCTCTCTGTAAACCCAGTTGCGGAGATAAAATGTGTAAAAGTCATGAAATGATTTCAAAATGACGTAACTGTATTCACCTATACAGCCTTCAAGAAAGTGAGCAAAATGTAATTGAATGATGCCTATAATATTTTTTTGACTCCTCTAAGTAAAGCTTGAGCTGATTAGCCCATTCTACCTGAATCATTAGTTTTTACTATAGAATCATTAGTTTTTACTATAGTTTTTACTAACATCTCAAGTTTACACATTCAAACATCCTAGGATATAGAATAAGAGATACTCATGTTTGATTGATGGGAGGAAAAGTAAAACAAGATAAGCAGAAGCATCAGAATAAATGATACCAAAAAATGTATCAAAACATCAAACTAGCTTATATTTCTATATTCCTATATAGTAATTATTATAAATAATTTTTTATTTTGAAAACTCAGTGGGGAATGTATAAAAAGATAAACTAAATAATAAAAAGTATAGGGGAAGCTTCCACAGTAGACTTTAAATATAAAATCAATGAAAAAAGAACCCCACAACTTATCCCCCAGTGGAAAGACTGAAGAGGAGAAGAAAAAATCCCCCCAAAATTCTTGAGGAGTTTTCTACTGGATGCCATGTTGTGGATAAACTACTAGAGACATAATGTAAGCCGGAAGTTAGCCCCAATCTATTCAACGACAAAAACAGAACCCTACAATTTTATCCTAATAATTGCTCATCAGTACACAATACGGTATAAAAGGAAAAATGTAGGCCTTGGAGTCAGTGAGAATTGAGATGTGCATTCTGGATTATTACTCCCTAGCTTCATGAATTTTAGCAACTACCCAGCCTTCTTGAGCTTTGTAAACTCCTATGTACATACTGAGTATAAGAGGTAACACAAAGTATAGGAGAGGTTAAAATATGATGATCCACATAACAAGAGCCTAGCTCAAGTACTAGAATATAATTGGCTCTTCAATGTTAGTACTTTTTTTAAAATGTTGATTTATTTTTGACAGAGAGAGAGAGAGAGAGAGACAGAGACAGAGACAGAGACAGGGTGAACAGAGAGGAGCAGAGAGAGAGGGAGACACAGAATCGGAAGCAGGCTCCAAGCTCTGAGCTGTCAGCACGGAGCCTGAAGCGGGGCTCAAACTCACGAACTGTGAGATCATGTCCTGAGCCAAAGTTGGATGTTTAATGGACTGAGCCACCCAGGTGCCCCTATTAGTTCTTTTCTTTCTTTCTCTCTCTCTCTCTCTCTCTCTCTCTCTCTCTCTCTCATTTTTCTTCTAGAAGTTGAATATGCTCCAAAGAGAAAGGAGATGACTTTCACTGTGATAGCCAGTGTAGATTCCTTTGAAAGGCCATTCCTTTTAGCCATCTGCTTCTTTATCTCTTCTTTTCATGTGTACATGTGTATTTGCACATGTGTAAACTTGTCTATGCGTGTGTAAAGTCAGCTTTCCCTGCACTTGCTCTTGCTGGCCATGGGTAAGTTTGGGGCAAAGCAGAGTCTATTTTATGCATAAATTGTTCTAAAGTTCAGTAGGTAACTCATTATTTAATCTTGGCTTAATAGCCTACGTAGGTCACGGGAGGTAGAACTTGAAGATAATGAAGCAAATGATTCATTGAATTGACAACATTATTATATTCATATATTTCAGTTTCGTTATGATGAAGTAGATGGCACATTTGACTAGAAATCTTGACGAGATTCTCTCCTTGACAACACTACTGATTTGTCATATGACTATAACGAGGGTGTGTCAATTTTTTATCTTCAAAATAGAGATCACAGAATAGTGGCTTTCTTCCCCACAGCAATTTTGTCATGTATAAATTCTAATTATACTGTAAGTAATTTGGAGGCCCCTCTGATACCAGTTCCAAATAACATTTTGAGCATTTCAAATGTACTGTAAAAACTACCAGTCTCCCTCTGTGTGTACTGCTTTCCTCTAGTAGGTTATTCTGGAAATATGGTGAACATGTCTGTTTTTGAAAAAAAGAATAACAAAGGCAAAAAAATAGTGCTGACATATAGCCAAAAGCTTGTGTTGGGAGGGAAATACAAGAATAGCGTTTTGGAGGTTGATATGCTTTTATTTAATTATTCCTGAGCTTGGTGCCAGAAACCACTGAAAATAAGTGGCAGTGTCACATGGTGTTCGGAAGAATTGACAGCAAAAGTAGACATCAAAATCAGCATCATAAAAGCACCAGACCATTTGCCAGGTTGTTACCAAGGCTGGTGAAGAAAAACATAGAGCAAAACAATTCACATTGAAAATAATGATTTCTCGGTTGTATTCATTCTCTGATGATACAAATACAGCCAGTACCCACTTGCTTGTAAAACATACACATTGTATTCTTTGGGGAAAAATAATTATAAAATAGGTATAGGGATCGTGGGTGGGAACTCCCTGGAAATGAGTATCAGTCATGATGAAGAACCAAGAAAACAGACTTGATTGGAATCCCTGTGAGGACAGAGGATCGTAAATTCTTCTTTTCACCATGGTGCCCAGCACAATGCCTGACCTATAATGGGGGATCAATGAAAATCTGTTGAATTAATAAGCAGACTCTTGGTGGTGTTCCTACATAAGTTACAGTACATAAAATGAAGGACATTAGTTTGTAAGACTTCACTCTAACATATTCACCCCAATTCTTGTTACCAGAGGAGATGACACATCAAAGCATGATTACTCAATTTCAAACATCTCCCTTCCTCTCTGGTCCATGGTCTTCCCAATACCTCTCCATTGCTGTCTCACACTGGATGGCTTTAGTTGTGCACCATCCTGGAGTTTGGTTTCATTGGCATTTACTACCCCCTCCAGCCAGAGGGAGAACGTGTGGGCTTCTACTCTATCTGTTTATTGCTTTACAAGGAGTCAAACTGACTGGAGAAGCTTGCTCTTGCACAGCTCTCTCAGAAAAGCAGTCACCAACACTGACCACCGTTTACCCAGCATTTACTATGTTCTACACGCTCTCCTGAGAGCTGTACACAGTGGCATTTTTAAACCTCGACTCCACAAGTGGGTAGTATTTTTGTCTCATTTTAAAAATCAAAAAATAGAAATACAGAGGGCAAGTAACTTGCTCAATGTCAGTCTCTTCTTAAAAGGCAAAACTGGAATTGAACCAAAGTCTGTCTGATATTAGGTCACTTAAAATCACCCATCTTTTCTACAAGAATCTGTGACGGGCACACTTCTCAGGACAATTCAATCCTCTTCATCTCAATAAGTCTCAGCTTTTTTCTTCTACCTAGCACCCTCTTGACCTATCTGGCCCTCAATTTTTCTTTTATTCCGGGCACCTTCATTATGATAAGAGAAACGCTATTGAATTCATCAAGCTAAAAAAAAAAAAAAAAAGATGTGCGTACTCTTTGCTCAGTCACAACTTGATTTATTGCTCACTCTCCCATGAATGTCTCATACTCTAAATTGTCGAGCATGGTATTATTGGGCATTTACTCTCTGCCTTGGGCACGGTTAGAAGCAGGGGCACAAATAGCACCAGGACCCCTTGATGACTTTCATCTCCCCCTTTCAGTGGATAGTTGATTTCATTCTCAGACTGGGTCTCTCCGTATTACCAGGAATGTGACCAATGGGGAGGGGCTGCCTTTTTTCCTTTAGGTTCATTTGAAAAACTTGACATAACTTTTAGTTGGGCCTGCCTCTGGATCTACCAACACTTGGTCTAGATAGCAATTCTCATCAGGACCACATGGAGTATTGGGAAAGAACTATTTCTTAAGCAAAGGAGGGGGCTAGGCAGACGAATAATAGATCTTCAATCCGGTCTCATCAGGAAGTATGCTTAGATGACAAAAATTTGTAGATACTTCTGATGAAGGGAAAAGGAAAGGTATAAGGAAATTTCATTCTAAGATCAGTTAGAAAGACACAGTTTATGTTGTTGTCTACTGCAGTCCCTCCATTTAGGGGAAAAATAGGTACCTGGTGATAAACTTGCTAGGAACAAAGGAGTCTTATAATATTCCTGTAACTCTCATATCAGACTATATGCATTCAGCCCTTAATACATAGAAAGGAAAGAAAAAGAAAAGAAAAAGGAGGAGAGGGAAGGAATAGAAGAGAGGGAGATAAAGGAAGAAAATAGAAAAAAATAACAAAAGAGGGTTAGAAAGAAAGTCCTATTGTCAATATAAATCCACTGAAATTTGTCAGAAAGTAAAAAACAAAAACAAGTAAGGTGGAGATGTATACATATGGGGAATTTTAATCTACACCTGCCCTTGTAGATTAGATATTATATAATTATAGGTTTTTTTTGTTTTTTGTTTTTTGAGATTAAGCTTCATGTCATTTGATAGTGTTTTGGGCTCTTCAAGGGAGTCAATAATAAGTGTTAAATTGGATTACCTACATCCTTTACATTCTCTCTTTGTTCTAGCTCATCAGCTGGCAAGCAATTGCAAAAGCCCAGCCAGGAACCCACATTCTGAACAGAAGTTGTCTGTATGTTCTATATTTACTCTGCTTATTCTTAAGCGTACAAAGTAAGAAATGTCACTTTGAGAAAATGATGTTTTCCAAAGTCCAGAGTTATTTGAACCTATACGAACCTAAAAAAAGTCTTGGGTTGGGCCTATGGTTTGAGGTTTGAATGAAAGCTTAAGTTATTCTTATTTTATCTGCACTAGTTTTCCATCAGTAATTATACTGTTTCTATATCTCTGTCTTTCAAAGCAGGACATTATCATGGGTTTGGATACAGTAAGAACAAACTAACCAAGTTTCCTGCCCATATGTCAAAATGAACCTGGGCTAAACATGTCTACAGGTTCACAACCCTTTAACTACATGTATATTTGGTTCACTTTGGTTGGTTTACATTTCTTAGTTTTAGCAGACCATATTTATATATCATAACAATACCAGTGAGATACCAGGGTCTTTCAAACCCCAATATTATACCAATAGTTAATCACAGGATAAGATCACCAGTGCATTTACTTCAAAATAGAGTATCTTCTGGTTTTTTTCTTGGTGAATGAACTCAACATGTTAATTAAAATCTGTTATACTCGCAGATCTTTCTAAGTGAGACAGCCCTGTCTGAGGTGACTACTAAAGTGGGAAATTTATGAGACTACATATTGCATTTGCACCTCTGCCTCCCTCCCACAGCCATTAGGACAAGACTGCATAACTGGCTGAAGACAGCCAATCTCTAGGTTAGCCATATAACTATAAACTGTCCTGCTATGGAAGATAGATTTGTTATTAGGTCAATAGATCACTTTCTTGGAAACTTAAATTGGGTAATATGGAGATAACAATTGTGTTAGCATGGGAGCCAAAGCTTCCAAATAATGCTATGAGTAAAGTCAGGACCACGATAGTCCTTAGGCATAGTCGGTCAGCAGTACTAACCATTTCCAATGGAGCAGCTATTTTACTCATAGTATCTCATTTCGTTAAATTTAAATTAGTTACTACTTTAATTTTATCTTATAGTTCATATAACTGACATGTAATGAGATGAGGTATGTCCAAACAGTTAACCATTTGCAAAGCTTACATTCAAATTCAGATTTATATCACTTTGTAATCCACAATCCTTATTATTATGTTGTATTATAAGATGGGATTTTAGGAAGCCAAAACAATGAAGAAGCATAAGTTGAGAAAAGACACAAAGCAAGGGAGAAAAAACATGCCAGTTGGTACGGAGAAGAAGTGAAGGTATAGGATAGAAAGCTTTATTAATTTAATAGTGGGTCACTGTCTTAAGACTTTGGATTTTACTGCTCCTGTGGTTCCTAAAACTAAAATCTATATTCTATCCTTGTGAGGAAGGATCCTTCTATGGCTTCCGCACGGGGTTGATGGTAAGATTCTGTCCTTTAAATGTCCCTTCAAAGTATTTCTAAGGAATGCTGCCTCCACCCCCACCATCTTGACCCACCTTCAATGAGGGTGTCCAGCTCTCCTAAGTGAGAAAAGCCCATTTAAACAGAGGACTACCCCTTTAGCAAGGTATACTTATCCACTTATTCTTGTATAAGTTCACTTCTTCATGAGCAAATTAATCACTATGTACAGCACTATATAATTATAATAATTTCTCTTGTGAAGAAATAGAAGAGAAATATCCCTCTTTTCTGTAGAGAGGATTTGGAGATACTCCACTGTGTTTGTGCAGTTTATTCATTCAATTGAAACTGCTTCTCTATTTATACATACACTGGAGTGTAAGAGACTGATGTTGCTGAAAGGAATGTCCTTAAACACACAGGAACATTTCGAATATATTGCAAAGTAAGTTAAATACAAAACAGCATGAATGATATTAACAAAGTAATATTATTTTGTGATCATATGCTAGAAAAGAGAGATTCTGATGGATCAGTACATGTGTTTGTACTGATCTCTGAAAGAATGACAGAATGTGAAAAGTAAGGATGATGTAGCAAGCTTTTCATACAAATAATATTTATTTATTTTTGGTGTAAAAGTGTCTTTTGTTCTATGAGAAAATGATGACAATTGTTATGATTTTTGTCATATGTGAATTTGGAAAAAAGATTGCCAATCTTATTGTTGGTCTCCAGTTTTTATTTATTTAAAAAGTATTTATGTAAAATCCCAAAATTCAGGAGTCACTGGTATAGAAGATGATCATTATTACAAAGTTGGGAAATTTTGGAGATTAAGAAAGAAATGTGTGAGTGAAGAGGGGAAAATAGCTTCCATTAGATTTAGTCTCTGGGAATAATTTTTAAAAATAGAAAATTTAGAGGCTAAGAACTTTTACATTTAAAAGCTTTTTGTTTTGGGGTGCCTGGGTGGCTCAGTTGGTTAGGCAACTGACTTCAGCTCAGGTCATGATCTCACCATTCATGGGTCCAGGCCTTGCGTGGGGCTCTGTGCTGACAGCTCAGAGCCTGGAGCGTGTTTCAGATTCTGTGTCTCCCTCTCTCTCTGTCCCTCCCCTACTAGCTTGCGCGCGTGCTCTCTCTCTCTTTCTCAAAAATAAATAAACATTAAAAAATTAAAAAAAAATAAAAGCTTTTTGTTCTAACACGCCCAAACTTTGGGCTCTGTATCTATAATGAACTATGATTTTTTTGAGGTTTTCTCATTGTTAATGGTATTTGTATTTATCTAGATTCCATGCGAACGAATACGATAAGACAGCACCCATAAAGTAAACTTCTAGAATCATTTTCATTAAAAACACAGAGCTAATCTTACCACAGAATCTCATTGGCAGAATAGGGATATATTGCAACTCACCACAATAAAGTAAATATTTCAACAAGATTAATACCTATTTAAAAATGGAAACTGCTGAACCATGGCAAGTAGAAGCCACCAAACATTTGATACATGTTTCAGCCAGGTTCTAGCCAAACCACCAAATTGTACTGTCAGGTTATGCATCAAATAGTTCTTCTCACAGAAGAAGAACTAATCCCAGAATCCAGGAGAGGAGAGGAACAGGTTTAGATTTCAAAAGTAGCCCAGTAAGTTTTGTGGTTCTTCTCCGATTAGAAGGGCACTTTCTCCCAGGGTAAAAAGACACTTTTCTACCTGTTTTAAGAGCAGTTGGGTTTCTTTTCTCTTCAGATAGCTGACTCTTGCTCTGCCAATTGCCCATTCTTGTTTATTTGCAATTTTGAGTAGCATCCCTTGTCACCTCTCCTTTTCCTTTTCTCTCTGTTATCTTTCCTCTGAAGTTTCCTTCTACCCTTCCTGTAACAAAGGGAATGCTGGAAATGTCTGATCCTGCTACAAGGACTCTCACCACACTATCTTTACTGAGGAACAAGGAGCCATCTCAAATGATTCAAAATTCCGTTGGAAAGGCTAACACTTACAGTCTTAGAACTAGATGCTTAACAAATAAAATTCAAGTTCGGCTTTATTCTCAAGTCAGCTTAATAATTCAGTAGGACTAAATCTGAAATTGAGATAATTCTGTCAGGGTTGACCTAAAATTTATCTCCCACATCCTTAAAGCAGGAGAATTCTACATGAATGACAGTAAATCTGGGTAAGGGGAAGAGAATCATAGAGATAATATTTAATCTTCAGAGAGAACAAATGTCAAGGATCAAAATTTTTTGTATACTGGTCAATGCCAAAGCTGATTACCTCTTCCTTCGAGCAAATGGGAAAGGCATCTTGTTTATTCTTTAGTTATGATGATTTGGCCATAGGAAAACTGGATTTTCTTTAAATATTCTCTAGTTTGGGTGTACCTGAATCAGGTTAACATTTGCTTTTGTAGATCCAAAGCAAGTTTCACTAAACAAAAGCATTTAATTATTTAATAATTGGTTGAGAAATCAATATCTTAAAGAGCTGTCTTGCACTCCTCTGTTCATTGCAGCATTATTCAGAGTAACTAAGATACAGAAACAACCTAAGTGTCCATCGGTGAATGAATGGATAAAAAAAAGGGTGGTGTATGTATGCAGTGGAACAGTATTCATCCATTAAAAAGAAGGAAACCTTGCCACTTGCAGCAAGACGGATGAAACTGAAGGGCATTATGCTAAGTGAAATAAGCCAGAGAAACAGAGAAGACAGATACTGTATAGTACCACTTACACATGAAATTTAAAAAAAGAAAAAGAAAAAAACCTGAATTCATAGAAAACAGAAGAGAATGGTAGTTGTCAGGGGCTAGGAGGCTGGAGGAAATGTGGACAGGTTGGTGAAAGGGTTCACTTTCAGTTAGAAGATGAATAAGTTTAATGCACAGGGTGGTGACTATGGTTAGTAATAGTGTAGTTAATAATACTTAAAATTTGGTAAGAGAGTAGATCTTAAGTGTTCTCACCAAAAAAATAATTAAAATAAAATAAAATAAAATAAAATAAAGTAAAAAGGTAACTGTGAGGTGATGGATGTGTTCACTTGATTGAGGTAATCATTTCACAATTTATATATATATCAAATCATCATATAATTTACATATATACAATTTTATTTGCCAATTATACTTCAATTAACTAATAAACACATAAATACATAAATAAAAGCTTAAAATAGATTTTTAAAACATCTGTATATGTCTCAAAAAACACATTTTGATGAACTTTGCAATATACGTGATCTTAGATTGGAGTATTAAATATAGACAAAATGGTCTTTTCTTCTTCCAAAAGTTTACATGTAAGAACTCCTCCTGTCTTTATCCTGAGCATCAGTTCCATCACAAATTTGGGGGACCAGGACTATTTGATCTGTTTAAAAAAATAAAAATTAGAAGAGTTGATGAAGTCAGCTTATGTCCTATAAGAAAACTAAGAGAGGAGATGGGCCAATCCACTGTCCTGCTAATTATCCTAATAAAGGAATGGGGGAAACCCGGTCTTTAATGTCTCTCCTAAGAGACATACAGAATGTTTATTAAAATTCCTCCAAATGTTTCTGTGAGATAACTTCTAGCACAGACCCTCTAAGATAAAAGAATATTTTATGAACCTGGAAATGTTTGGCTTTGGGGACGACACTGAAAATCAGGTCTGGTTCTTCAGGCAAATTGGTTTCCTCTGACTTTGGAGTGGAGGGTCAGTTGAATAGAGAAGGCATGTTAAGAAACTAGATGTTTTCTTTGTGGTTATAGTGTTTGGAAAAACCTTGTTCGTACATCATGGACAATGAGGGTCATAAAATAAAGATCGTCATATTGGTCACAAAGGCATTTTTTGAGCCCTGTCATTGTCTTCTGTCCCATCTGAAAGTAAAGTCTTAACTCTGGTCCGCCTTCTGATGGGATAGAAGCAGCATTCCAACAGGAACCAGACAGCCAATATAAGCAAGGATAGCATTTGACCCTGCACTCTAACTTCCTTTAGGAAACGATTTCTCTGGTCAGTTTAACACTACACGTGACTATTAAAGGGAAGAGTTACATGCTACAGAGGCATGTCCCTATCTTTTAAAAATAAGAGCTAGCAAGTGAATACTAAAAAGGAAGTCTTCTTTTCAGGGATCTAGAAAAGATAAATTCTTACTAGGAATACTTAAAGGTAAGTTTACCTTACTATCAAATTGAAAAAGGAGAATTGAGGTAATACCAAAGAGATAGAAAAATCTTATGTGTCTGAATTAGCTAGATTATTTATATATAGTAAACTTTTTGAATGTCTCTACATTTACCAATGGATCACCAATTGATCTCATAAGTCTCATGTAAATTTTGGTTTTGATAAACCTTTACTAAGCTTGGGAAATTAATAGAGATTTTGCTATTAATAGAGAGTTGTTCTGGGAAGAAAAGGAATGGTGAGTGAGATGATGGGGGAAACCAGGGAGAAATACCAACAACTTTATTCACCAAATTGTGTGCCACTTCTGCACCATCCGGAATTGGTGAGCAGAATTTACATTCCCGAGCTCCACTGGCAGGGCCATTTGCATGAGAGTAGAGAAAGTTGCCAATGTGTCACTTTCAGTAGGGGAGCCTTCCCTGCCCTCTCACTTCTGCCTCTGACCTAATACAGATGATCATGATGACCTTGGTCCTGCAGAAGATGGTGGAACCAAAAGCAGGAAATGGCTGGTAGGAGAGCCACTTGCTTATCGGGAACAGGCATTTGGGCTTTACATAAGCAATGAATGAACTTTATTAATATTGGTTACTTTTGAAGAGTACCTAGTTCTTCCCTAATCAATATCTGAAACATCTTTAACTTGAAATTTGAGTTGGCTTAACTCAGGATTGAAAGAGGACACTCAAAATTATTGCCCCTAAAATCAGAGAACATTCTGCCACCAGAATCCATCCCTGCAATAGTGACATTTCTTGCCATCTGTGGTTCCCATTCTTATTTCTCTGAAGTTAGTACCACCCAACACTATACTGTGTGTTCTATACAACAAGACAGATAGTTTTGTGCTCTTGAAATATCTAAAGTTTGTTTATATTTTGTATTTTTACAAATAGCAGCATGTAATGTGTTGAAAAATGTGATATTCATGGAGTCTTGTCAACACCTTTTATTTTTAATTCCTTAAATTTTTTGCTTTCTATAACTTTACTATATCCTTTGATTCTCCTACTCTAGTAAACTTATAATGAAATCCTTTGATTCTCCTACTCTAGTAAACTTATAATGAAATTGTGAAAATGAAAAATGGGTTTACTGTTGCCTACTTATAACACATGGCATCAGCTAGGTCAAACTATCAGGCCATTAATGATACAAAAGTCTATAGTTAGGAAGATAGTTATCTAAATTGTGCTTTCTATCAATGTGTTCTATTTCCACAAAGACTAATCAGAATAATCTGATTCTTAACTAGAGAAGCACTACACATCCTGTAGTACTGAGAAATGATTATACCCTCATAGTCTACTATGGGAATAGAAATGTCTGGATTAGGTGATGGATATTGGAAATATCATGCATTTTTAAGTCAAACCAATAGGTCTAACTCTTGAATGTGTTGTCTGAATAGATGGAATCAGTTTGACTTGACAGTAGCCTATTCCCTAATCTTCCCTTCCTTTCTGGAAACATGTGTTCTTTATTTTTCATGCAATCACTTCCCTTGACTGCTTACTTCTAATGAACCACGGCCCTAGGACAGCAATTACCCAAGGCTTCTGTCCTTTGGCCCATGATTAAAATCACCTCACTTCCTTTTTCCCTCTTCCCAAATGGTCCTCCCCATAAATACTTGTATTATCTCAGAGCCAAATGTTAGGGGGCAAACTGTTTGATATGGGAGCGGGTTAGGGTGGTACCACGGTTCAGAATCTGCAGTTAGACCCCAGATTTCTTCTTATTAGCTGGATGACATTTGGGTCAGTCTTGAGCCTCAATTTATTCATCCAGAAAATTGGGGATAATAATTCCTAAATCACAGGGAAAGCACTTACCACAGTGATTAAACATAGTAATTCTCGATAAATAGTAGCTATTTTATTATCGTTTTCAGGAGGCTTTGTCTTATAGAAGACCCTTTTCAGAGCCCAAATTAAACTCTTCTGGGTTAATTTTATTAACCATTGTGCTTCTAGCACAATGATAAAGTGAAGTGAAGAATCTTAATTACAATTGGAGAAATTTTATAAGGCAAGAGGATGGGAAAAGGAATAGGTCACATAGGTAATAACTGAAATCACATCTCTAAAACCTGCTCTTTTGTTTCTGGAAGAGAAACTCCTTGGAGCTCAGGTAAGTGCTTCTCAATATCATCATCACTCTGTGATTGGGAAAACTGGTCAGTCTGCCTGGGATACTCCTTGATCCTTCCTGAGCAGGTTAATAGCTACTCACACCTCAACATTTAGCTTAAAGTCATTTCATTCAGCAGGCCTCCAGTGACCTCTTAAAAGCAGGTCAGCTACCCCTCCTGCTGTGGATCCTTCCTTGATGTGGTTCTAAAGCAAATCACACTTTACTGTAATTGTTCTTAGCCTCACACCCCTGACTGTAAGGTCCTCCAGAACAGAGCTTTTGTTTGACATTGTATTCTTCCTGTCTAGTGCAGTTGTTAGCTCAGAGGAGACATTTAAAATATTGGTGAATGACTAAATAAACATATTGAGAGATTGATAAACGCAGGCTGTTGAGGGAGAAATGTATAGGAGAATTGGTTAATATAAAAAGTAAAAGTAAATTTAAAATATATTGGCATAGTGATGTGAAGACTACAAGGGAACATGTCTGACTCCTTCCTTCCTTCCTTCCTTCCTTCCTTCCTTTCTTTCTTTCTTTCGTTCTTTCTTTCTCCTTCCTTCCTTCCTTCCTTCCTTCCTTCCTTCCTTCCTTCCTTCCAGAGTGCAAGGGACCATCATGTCTGACTTTATGTATGTATGTATGTATGTATGTATGTATGTATGTATTTACAGAGAGAAAGGGCATGATGGTGGGGGAGGAGCAGAGGGAGAGGGAAAGAATATCTTAAGCAGGCTCCAGGCTCAGCACAGAGCCGGATCCCATGCCCCTGGCATCATGACCTGAGCCAAAATCAAGAGCTGTTCGCTCAATGGACTGAGCCACTCAGGCACCCTCATCATGTCTGACTTTAAAATATGGAAGGCTATAAATTCATTGTCTTATATTTAGTCAATTATCAAATAGTAGCTGACTGCTTCTGATAGGTTCTGAGGACACAAGGGAGAGAAACGAGCCTCCTGACCTCACAGAGCTCAAAACAAGGTGGAGAAAATACGGGTGTCAACAAATGACAATGTGATGTGGTTAGTGCCACAGAGTGGAGAGGGCATTTGGATAACTCAAGGTTAACAGGTTCCAGAAAGACTTCTCTGACATCATGACACCTGAGCTAAATCTGAAAGGTGCACACAAAGGGAAGTAAAGAACAGACAAAGATGACTTAAGCAGACGTGTTTCATTTTTATCATGGGTCTCCCAGTCAGCATAAACTGCTTAAGGAAGAGAAATGCATGGCTCACAGAAATGAAGCGTCTGGTGGGTCAAGGGGCTCAAATATTGTCTTCAGACATCTCTGTCTCTGTTTCTGTCTCTGTCTCTATCTTTTCTCCTGGCTCTGCTTTTTGCTTTGTTGACATTTCCTTTCTAGATTTTTACTTAATGAGGCACGGCAGCCATTAGCAGCTACAGATACGTCCTCCAGATAACCGTCTCACAAATCCTAGTAGAATCACATAACTCCACCTTCCTTTTAGCACCAACAAAGCCCCAGAATCTAGTCACATTGGTCTGGCTCATAATATGCCCGTTTCTTAACAAATTAGTGCAGCCAGAGAGAGAAACTGCTCTGCCTGGGTGCTTGAATCATCTGCTTACCTCTGGAATCTAGGGTGAGGGCAAGCCCATCAATTCACATGGCCTGGATATGGGGAGCTATGTCAATGGAAAAATGTGGGGAGGAGCCAATGCTCCAGGGATGGACATCAGACAGGCAAAAACCAGGTGCTTATTAAACACACATACTCACAGAAAAAACACATACCGGTGGACCTTAATGACATTTCTTTCATATGTCTGTCTTCCATAACAAACTTATTATTAAATATTTTAATATTCCTGTAAACATATCCTCATATATTATACCACACACTCATAAAAATAAACACAAACATACATGGCAAATCACAGGTTAAAAAAGCGTGATAAAAGCTTAACAATAACAATGAAAATTTACCTGTGGAATACCATAAACATCATTATACTTTTGGGGTTTGGTAGAATCTATACTAGCCAAAGCACTTTATACTTAAAAAAATTTTTTTTAATATTTATTTTTGAGAGAGCCCACGCAAGCAGGATAGGGCAAAGAGAGGGAGACAAAGGATCCGAAGTGGGCTGCATGCTGACAGCAGAGAGCCCAACAGGGGCTTGAACCCAAGAACCGTGAGATCACAACCTGAGCAGAAGTTGGACACCCAACTGACTGAGCCAACCCAGGTGCCCCAAAGGTGCTTTATGATTACTCACTACCTGCATGACTGCTGGCTCCCTTATGCATGGCCTACAACTGTCATTATCAAGTGTGATAGGCAGGGCTCATCCTCTACATGGCTGTGAGCATTCATTTGTTAGGGATCACTGCATTTTTTGAAAACTGGAAAAGGTCTTAAAGACTATACTGTTTATCCTCATATTCTACAAATAAGAAATGAAGTCCAGAGAGGTTCGATACCATGCAAAATTTACAGACTTAATGATGAGCCAGTTTCCTTAAATAAAACACTAAATGACACTTCTCCGTAAGAAGGTAATTGCAAACAAGGCCATCTCCCTACTGTTTTCTGCATATGAAAACCAGAAAAAAGTAAAGAACAATGTGCCCCTTTTCTGCCAGTATGAAAGCCCTCCAATATAAAACACTTAAAAATATTATAACACACACACACACGTGCGCGCGCGTGCACACACACACACACACACACACACACACACACACTTTCCATTATTTGAAAGCAAGAGAAGACTTTATTTTTTATTTTCACCATGATTTAGAAAAAGTTGTGGTCATTTTAAGGATTCTAATTAGTAGCAATTTATGGGTGAGCTTGACCACGTTGGAAAACAAGGACCAGTCACTTGACTTTTGCCTCTGCAAATTCTTCACAAAATGTGATAAGCTTTTAGTGTGATATATTTCTACTTTAAATACCAGAAGAAAGGGTTGAAAATTAAAATGCATCATCCAGTGTATGTTTCCAATACTAATCAGAATATTCCATGTTACTAACTCAAATAAGGCGTTACATAGAACTGTTGTTGTGCATGTGTTCTTAGCCAGTACAGAGAAGATGCAGCATGGTAATTTAAATTAATTTCTATTTATTGTGACATAAAATGGGAAAATAAAGGGGGAAGAGTGAAAATAATTGCTGTATTGTATAATTGGAAACCAATAACAGAAGGAATATCAGTAAAAATCAAAATAATAAACCATGTATATATTTTCTTGTTCTGTCAACTTATACATATTAAAGTTTTGCTATTTAACAGTGGCTATTACGCTACCAATAATATTTAACTATTAAAGATATAATAATACATATTCTTTTTCTTCTGAACATAATTTTGAGCTTAAGAGACTATCAGCAAACACATAAGGTAGGCATAGAAAATAATTCTAAAACTGGAATGTAATCTTAGATCTTTTTCTTTTTTCAAAACCCTCTAATTCTTGAATCCCTGGATTATAGTCCATCCTACTAATATTCCTCCCTCTTTCTGGAAGTTGTTTTAATGTTCAGCATTGACTTTAATGGTAGGTGTGACTTGATGTAATAAATGATCTTATATTTTTATTCTTGGGGCTACCTCACCCTTGCTCAGGAATGAACCATTTTGCTCTGCGATGTGGTTTTAAGAGGTCTTGTTCTTCAGTCACTTTTCTTTGACTTGACTTTGCCATGATATCAAAAGAGAAAAAAAAAAATCCCCGTAGGCATTCACTGTTATATTTCACTCTAATTACAGAATTCTTCAGCAATATACTCTGAAACCTTAACTTTCTGAAATGGATGTTTTTGGGGTAGATTAAGGTGACAGCTATAACGCTGGGTAGGGCTTTGAAGTGTTTAAAAATTCCTCCCCACAAGATAAGCCTGAAGCTGAATTTCAGCCAAGAGTCTGTAATTGCCTGAAAGTGTGATGTTTTCCATTTGTTTCTTCAGAGTTTTTTCCACTTTATCCACAGAGGCAATGTTTTCCTATTCCAAGCCTCATCTTTTCCACAAAGTTTTCCTACCATAAAGAGATTTTAGTGGATCTATCTCAAAGAAGGCAAATATGTTATGACGGGATCAGCCAACCAATCAGTATCTAATCACCTATTAGATGATTAGATTTATAGTGCTTTTAGAGAAATATGATTGCTACAAGTTAGCCATCGCTAGACGAAATGAACCCCCACGAAACTATTAGGAAACAATACTAGCTTAATGTGTTCTTTAAAGCCAAATTGGAAGAAAAGAAACAAAGGATAATTGCATTTGTGTTTTTAAAAAAAAAAAGTCAATTGAAAGGCAGCTAGAGTTTATAATAATCATTTTTAAAACAACTTTATTAAGATACATTTTTCATATTATACAAACCACCTATTTCAAATGTATAATTTTTAGTCAGTTTACTGAATGGTACAACCATCACCATAAATCAGTTTTAGAACATTTTCATCCCCTCAAGATTCCTCATGATCATTTACAGTTAATCCCCATTCCCACCCCCAGGCAGCCACTAATCTACTTTGTTTCCAGAAACTTGCTTTTTCTAGACATGTCATATAAATGGAATCATAAACTATGCAATCTCTTCTGTCCAGCTTCTTTCATCTACTAATGTTTTTGAGATTCATCCATGATGCAGCATCTGTCATTATTTGTTTCTTTTTATTGATGAATAGCATTCCATTGTGTGGAATGATTTGTAATGGCAGTGGTTATAAAACTATGTTTTTTTGCAGTGCCTTAAAAACTATAAAGGTTGATGGATGAATTAAGCCTTGTTTTCCCAAACATCAGTTAACACAAGAGATCCTATGACTAAAAGGGGCTTGAAAATCATTCACCTGGAGGATGCTACATAGTTCATTCATGCAATAATTTACCAAATACTTATTGAGGTCCTATACTCAATAGGACCTGTGCTGCCCACCGAGAAGAGAGTAGGGAATGTGGGAGGTCCTTTAGGGGAGATGAACTTTAAACAAATAATTAAACAAATATGCTTTGGTTAAACTTGAGATAAATGCTACTACAAAAAAGTACACAGTGTTGTAAGAATGAGTAATGGAGGCATCCAGCCTAGTCTGAGACTCAGGAAAGATTTCCCTGTAGGAGTTGTATTTAAGCTGAGATTTGAAGGACAAAATATTTGGACAGGTTTACTAAAAATGAGGAGGAGAGATTTCTGCTCAAAGAACAGACTTGGGAAGGATTAATGCATTTCAGGAACTGAAGGGATGCCAGTGTGGCAGAACTGTGGCGCTGACATAAAGGGGGATGGTATTATGCAAGAGAGGGCTGGGGAAGTAGCAGAGGCCAGGCTGTAGGACTTCATGGTCACTGTAAGGTTTTGGAATTTTATCTTGAGGGCAAAGGATGCCATTGAAGTGTTGGAAGCAAGAGACTGATAAGATTAAATTTGTGTTAAAAAAAAAAAACAAAACTCTGTTGTATGAAGAACACATATTTGAACAGCCATGATATTGTAACAAATTTGGGATAATGACCTCACTATAAAGTTTCACATGTTATTTGTTCCCTGATAACTAAGCGTTCCCATTTCCTAGAATGGTGCCTGCTACATAATAGGGGCTCTTCTGGATATTTATCCAAAAGAATTGAAATCAGGATCTTGAAAAGATATCTGTATTCCAATATTCATTGCAGTATTATTTACAGTAGTGAAAATTTGGAAATAATCTATGCCTATCAGTGAATCAATGCATAAGGAAATGTGGCATATACATGCACTGGAATATTATTCAGCTTTAAAAAAAAGGAAATCTGGCCGTGTGTAACAACATGGATGAATCTGGAGGATATTATTCTAAGTGAAATAAACTAATCACAGAAGGACAAACACTGCACAATTCTTCATATATGAAATAGAGATAGAGATACAGATAGAAACAGAGATAGATATGTAGATGGATATAGAAAAAGATGGATAGATAGATAGATAGATAGATGGATAGATGGATAGATAGAGATAGATAAAAGTAGAGTGGTGGTTGCCAAGGACTGGAAGAGGGGAAATAGGGAATTGCTATTCAGTGGGTACAAAGGTTCAGTTATGCTAACGATCTATTGTTGTACAACATGTGCCTATAGCTAATGATACTGTATTGTGCACTTAAAATTTGTTAAGAGGGTAGATCTCATGTTAAATGTTCTTCCACAATAAAAAATAATTGTTGAACAAATGAATAAATGATAATAAGCAACATCCCCAAATTTAGAAATAACTTACTTTTCTTATAAATTAGAAGGGATTCTTGATTACTTCAATAATGAACTTATTTTCATCATTTGCCCACTAATATGTTTTATTGAGTAGGAGAGAAATGAGTGAAGTGAGAGTTAGCATGCCAGAAATAATGAGTAACCTTGAGTTTGGTCAGGGAATGCATACTTCTTCCATCACATGTCATGGCAAGAGAAATGTTGAGGATTTCTGAGTTAACTCATGGTAGATCTACATCACATAGGATAATGCTAACTTCTGTTCAATTAGAAGGGCAAATCTATTCTAACAAAAATCAAACAAAACAAACCAACAAATAGACCACTGATTATTAAAAGATTACAGAGAGTTAAATAGATTTTTCCAGGTGTCAAAGGGATTCTGGTTTCTGAATTTTGTTACTAGTAAAACTGTATGGAGCCATTACATCATGGCTGCTTGATACCTGCTGAGCAACGTCTTCCTTCATCAACCTTGAAATTGGCTCTTTCATCTCCAAACTCTGCAAAATGTAAGAACATTTCCCTCTGCTTTGGCTCTGGTTGCTAAAAACAGATTCAGAAACCTGTTGCTGACATTTTTTTTTTTTACCAGGAATGCTAGTTACACTGTCTTCTCAAAGCAGAGAACTAACATCCTGGGATGGTGAACTTATGACAACCTTTATTATTAGTGCCAGTTTTAGAATACCTTAGAAGTCCCTACTTTGAAACATCCGTGAACTGTTCTAGAATTTATTGTGTGAAAAATCTTGGCTACCTACTTGCCTTCATTCATCAAAAACTTAGAATGGATTTATACCAGCCATGAAATGTCTCTTTGGATTTTTACTAATGGATTAATGATGCTAATAAACATTCAGGCAAACAAAGAAAAAATGGTGGGACATTTATTAGACTCACTTCTAAGAACCTGTTAAAAATAAATGGAATCATTTAATGATTGAATGTACTTGTTTACATTTCAAAGCTGATTAACCTAAATTTAATCTTTGTGTTCTTTCATTAGATGCTGTGGAAGTTCTCTGTCATTACTTTAATTAGATGCATTAATAAGGTTTTAAGACACCTCTGCACAGAAGTATATGCAAATTCAGGAGGATGAACCTGAATCTGGTAAGGTAAAAGTCCTATTTCTAATGTGTCAATTGAAGGACGGCTACATTTTTTTTAGTCTTTTTTTATATTCTTTTTAATGTATGTATGTGAGTGTTTACTATAATCAATAAGAAATCTTAATCCATTTTAGTTCTCATTTGGATCTCTATAATGTACTGAAGCTCCCAGGAGGAACTCAAGATCTGTATCTGCATTTCATATAATGAACCTAAACACTATGGTGCTAAGAATAAAGACAAAAAATTAAGCAAGCAGGGATTTGCTCCTACAGGAAAGGAAGAAGACTGCATACATACCCATAACATAAATTCCTTTTTAAGTAGATATTCATGTCTTATTTATCTCAAAGGAACATAAAAGACAACCTGAAGTTCATTTTAAAATCAGCTGTCTCTTTAGAACTAGATGAGTACTTAGAAGCTCTTGAATTGTAAGCCATGGTTAGCCCATCTGAGATTTGGAGGGGTGGTGGATTCTTTGGCTTAAAATTTAAGATCGGTGTGAAAACTTTGCACAGCTAGGTTTGCTGTCTGAATGACGTATTTGACCAATCACTAACTCAAGAATTCATGTATTTACACATAGAAATAACAGAGATCTGTGAAAAGCATTTCAGTATTTAGTGTTTTGAAGCTTGTCTTAAGCCTTGAAGGAGTTCTAACTTTGGTTTTATTAGTGATAGTTTTAAATGAATCCACGTTGTTTTCTTTCATTTGGGAATCACCTTTGCCTTACACACCTGCCTAACAGAACTTGAACATTAAACTAGGATTTATAAATATGTAGTTGGTAGCATATATCAGCATGAACTATAAGGCTCTTTCTTAAGAAGCATTATATAATAAATGATTACTATTAAAATGGTCTAATTAGTTTTAAGTATTTAACTAGCATTAACAGAGAGATTCAAAACCCAGCCTACCTAGACTGCATATTAACTTATAATGACTTAGGAGTAATCAGCTTTCCCTGATGGCTTCACAAGGAAAAGAGGAAATAAAAATAAAACAGTTTTAGAACCAGGTAACTAATTATACACAGATTATTTGTAAACAGCTTTTCTCCTTTGAACAAAAGAAATAAGCTTAGTTGAACCGAACTGGAGCTCTCACTGCCAAACCCACAACAGAACCATTTTCTTAGAAGAATAGTCCTATATTATGGATGTAGTGATGAGTAAGACACCAAGCTGGGCAGTGATCAAAAAACAAACTGATATTTGCTCTCTAGCTAATTTGAATGGCTGGGCTTTGGGGCAGCTGGGATGGAGTTTGTATCTTTTTTTTTTTTTTGAAAAACAGAGGCCTTTGTCTAAATTCGCAGTGAGATGCTGGATTACAAACAAATGCATTCTTCCCCACCTCCTTTCTAGTAGCTACAGCTTTTCAAGGAAGTCTTTGCTTCTGTCATTCTTTCCTGATTTGAAGGGTTCTTGGAATCCATAATAAATGCAATTGGAGAAATTGTCTGAAAATCTCGGGCTATGTTTCATGTCTTCATTGGCAACGGTCTTCATTTCAAAGTTATTTTTGAAGTAAAATCAGACCCGTGTTTTCTTTTGAAACTAATTGCGTATCTTGTGTGTCCATTTTGCTTCTCATTATAATTATATTGAAGTTCTGTAGTAGTCACTAGTGGCTATTGTGTGTCAGGTATTGAGTTAGTACTCGACTCTGACTCTCACTTATTCATCAAAATACCCCTCTAAAGTACATATAATTATCCACATTTTAGAGATAAGAAGACTCTGACTTGTTGAGGTTAAGAACTTATCCAAGTTAAACAGCAAGGAAGTGGGAAGGCAGAAATGGATCCGTGTTTGCCTCACTCGTGTGCAACATGCTCTTAATCACTGTGCTACAGAAGAGAAAACATTTTCAAAATCTTTGCTTCTGAAATAAATAAACAATTGGTTGCTCCAGATGAGAAGGATTCTGAACACAGTGAGGGTTAGTTATATGAAGGCCAAAATGCAGAAGACTGTACCAAGGGGTTAAGTTTGTTCTCCTTGCGTTTTGCCCAGAATCTGCACTGTAATCAACAATCATGTCTACCTTCCTCAAAAATTTGGTTCATGGAGGGGTGTCTGGGTGGCTCAATCAGTTGAGCATCTGACTTTGGCTTAGGTCACAATCTCACAGTTTGTGAGTTCGAACCCCGTGTTGGGCTCTGTGCTGACAGCACAGAGCCTGGATCCTGCTTTGGATTCTGTGTTTCCCTCTCTCTCTGCCCCTCCCTCACTCACCCTCTGTCTCTGTCTCTGTCTGCGTGTCTCTCTCTCTCAAAAATAAACATTAATTTTTTTTATATTAAAAAAATTTGGTTCATGGAGTTCCTTTGCAATGATTATGGGTTTATTTATCCATATCCTGGTTCATAAGTGATGTCTTATTCACTCAAAATTCTTCAGAAGAAAAGCTTTTAAAATGAAGCCTTGCCAGAGGTCATCTTTCACATACAGTTGAGTCCACTGGGCGCTGAGAGGAGCAAAGTGCACTATGTTGGTCTAGAACAATAGAAGTCTTGTGGGCATATATGCCCGGCTTTGAATTCTGATTCCTCTGTACTGAACAATGTGCTTAACTCAGATTCAGATTGGTCAGTCTGGAAAATTTTGGGTGAAAATTAAATTCGAGAGAGTGTGTGTATATAATCACCATGGGGTATTTAGTTTCTTCCATCAATCCTATTTCTCTCCTTTTTTCTTCCTCCATATCAATCTTTCCTCTTTATTTTCTCTTTCTGTCTTACTTCCTCCATTCTCGTTCTCATTGTGTTTTTCCTTCTTATCATTGATTTGATATGGGGCAAAGCAGGGAAAATGGTTTCTAAATTCCCTGGAAGTAATTCTATTCTGCTACTTACGATGATCACATCGCATAGCCTGCCTTCAGATGTCATCTCCAATTTTTAAAAATAATGGACATCTAAAAAGTGGCCATTAAGGAGAATCCATTGAAAATGGATTCCACATTTCAGGGTAAATATTCCATTTTGTTGATGTTTTGACAAAAAAAAAATTGTCACTTTTGTACCCAACAACATTGCATGAGAGCAACTTTCACTAAATATGTGACTTTTTTAGAATAATCATGAGGATTTATTTTGCTAAAATGTTCTATGGCCTCATTAATTTTTCTAAGACATCCCTTAAGTACTAGTATTTTTTTTAATTATCTAGCTATGACCATTCTTTTTGGTGTTCTCTCTTTCATTTAAAAACTGGTAGGGATGGGGTGTCTGGGTGGCTCAGTTGGTTAAGCATCCGACTCAGGTCATGATCTTGAGGTCCATGAATTAGAGGCTTGTGTCAGGCTCTGTGCTGACAGCCCAGAGCCTAGAGCCTGCCTCAGCTTCTGTGTCTTCCTCTCTCTCTGCCCCTTCTCCTCTCTCTCTCTCTCTCTCTCTCAAAAATAAACACTAAAAAAACATTTTTAAAAATACCGGGTAGGGATGAATCCAAGTTTTGGGGGCCTCTAAAAATAAGAATACAACATTATGAAAATCAAACGATTAAAAAGTGAGTATTCAGTTAGAATGAGCAAAGGAATCACAATAACTTACAAGTGAGAAAAATCTGGCAAATATCCCATACATTATAAAATCCAGAAAAATAACAAAATATTTTTGTTAATTCACTGTTTGATGTACATCTATAATAATTTGTCCTACTTTTCTAGCTACTGCTTTATTTTGATTGCCTCTTTATTTGACAATAAGTTTGTTTTCCACAGTGAATAGAAATATATTTTAGGCTTTCCTCTAACATGACTATTTTCTATTACTGATAGTTTATAAGATTTTGTTTCAGCTCCACTACTTGATATTGGTTAATTCAAATACCTTTTAGGGGATATGTTAAATTTTGGAAAAACCTCTGTCAAGGTTTTTGTTTGCTTGTTTATTTGTTTGTTTTTCATATATAAGCTGTAAGATTTGGAGTACTTTTCCATAGACCAGCTCTGGCACGAGCCAATTATTTTCATTTGGGACAGTTTGCCCTGTGTTATTGAAAATCTTAACATGACCCTGATATGCACATTTTATGTGATATTTCCTCACTTTTAAATGTTAACATTGAATTCAGGTTTTTAAGAAATACTATGTGGATAAACAAAATTTGTTTGTTGGTCTACACAAAGGAAAGTGAAGACATTACATTTTTATTTAATTTTTATTTTCTATTTATCATTTATTTTATGTATTTTAATTTTTATTTTATTCTTGGCATTTATAGTTCTGTTCTTTCATATGAAGAATTTTTAGGAAGAAATATTATATCACTTTGTACCAATATATAACTTTATAATGCTCACATTGTCATTTTATGTATTTATAATGCTCATATTTTGTTGCCAAAATGGAAATGTAGAGGGACTATGGAGGGGTGAAATATTATTGTATAAATTGAAATATGGCCAATATATTCATGCATAGGTTAGGACACAGTTGGAGAAGACCAGAGTGAAACCCTGTAAAACACACAGCAAGAGCTGGGGTCCTACCTGCCAGTCTCTAAGAACAGTATGAGATTTTCACACCAATTTATGAAAAAATATTATTAGCAAAAAGGAATGCTTTTAACGTGATAAAGAATACTACTGGGGTGCCTGGTTGGCTCAGTCAGTGGATCATGTGATTCTTGATCTCGGAGTTGTAAGTTCAAGTCCCATGTTGGGTATAGAGATTATTCAAAAATAAAATCTTAAAAAAAAAAAAAAAGAGTATCTACCAAAAAGTTAACACCAAATCTCATGCTGAGTGGTAAAGTATTGAAAGTTTCTTCCTGATATTAGCAAGAAGGTAACAATATTTTCCATCATCTTCCCTAATAAAAATCATATGATAGACTTTCAGTTGGGAGGCCCATTACATTCCTTTTCCACAATTTTTTTTCCAGTTTCTCTTCTGTTTTTTGTTTTTGTTTTTGTTTTTGTTTTTCCTGAGGCTACTAAAAGGACATATTGACTATGACTTTCTACCTCAGGGTTCCAAAAAGCTTTCATTTGAAAAAACCCTTTCTCAACTACCATTGTTATAATGTATGCCTTTTTGATTGGAACTAAATTCTCCAGTTGTTTTGTTTTTGGGGTTTTTTTTTTTAACCTGAATCCTTTCCTCTTTTCTATACCCCTCTTAAATTTTAATAATAAAACGTTCTGTTAAGTCCCATACAATTTCATGGGGACTTATTTTACTTATTATTATTACATGGAGTCCATCCATTGCAAGTTCTATTTCTCTCTCCCTCTCCCTCCGTCTCTCTCAGCTTTTTTTTTTTTTTAATGTTTCTTTATTTTTGAGAGAGAGACAGAGCATGAGTGGGGAAGGGGCAGAAAGAGAGGGAGACACAGAATCCAAAGCAGGCTCCAGGCTCTGAGCAGTCAGCACAGGGGCTCAAACTCACAAACTGTGAGATCATGACCTGAGCTGAAATCGGACGCTTAACCGGCTGAGCCACCCAGGCACCCCTCTCAGCTTTAATAAAGCATGAAGAATGTATGAATGAGAAATGAAATGACTTCTTTCCCTGCAGTACTAGATATCTGCTGCCATGTAACAAATTATCCAAATATGTAGTGGCTAAAAACAACAAACATTTATTAGCTCATAGTTTCTGTGGATCAGGAATTCAGAAGCAGCTTAGCTGGGTGGTTCTTGGGAGAGCACCAGGCAGGGTGTTGGCCTGGACCGCAGTCATCCAAAGATTTGACGACGGCTAAAGGACCTGATTCCAGGTTCACTTCCAGCCACATGGCTGTCAGCAGGCGGCCTCAGTTCCTTAGCACTGGTGGTTGAAGGTCTCTCTTTAACACTTGGCTGCTGGGGTCTTCCAGAGCCTCTGATATAAGAAAGAGGGCAAAAGAGAAAGCAAGCAGAAAGCCACAGGGCCCTTTATGACCAAGTCTTAGAAGTGACATGCATCATCGCTGCTGTATTCCATGGTCACACAGACCAACCTGGTATGATTTAGAGGGAACTACACAAGATGAATACCAGGCTGGCTACTGCACCTGACAAAGGGAATTCCTTTCATATTTCATCTTAAAGGCTCATTTTATCTTGGAAGCAGTTGGTGAAAACTAAAATAGATGAACCTAAAAAGTCTGTTATAATTTAAATCCTAACTAGTTAGCTATTTTCATAAATCTTTAACAGTGATTTTCCAATTGGCAAAATAGGGCAATACTTACATTTAAATATATGTCTAAGTGTATGTTGCCAATTAAAAAAAAAGTTTAACATGGAAGGATTTGATATTAGATTCCAAGTAACTTTTTTTTTACATTGACATTAAAAGAAAAATGGATGAAGGATTTATATTCCTTCAGAATAAGTGAAATCTGCAGTAGATGGTGTGCAAAATTTTGTCACTTTGCAATCCAAATGAAACAAACGAAATCCAGACTTATTTTGAATGAGTTAAATCAACCTGAGCCTATAGCCCAGCTACTGACTCCACCATAATTAAGTGCTAATCGTATGGGTGTGCTGTTTTGTGAGGCAGTAAACCAGTTTCCTGAGTGGATAAATAAAGAGGTTGGAAGCTGGGGAGCTTAACCTATCAAAGAACTGCAATTTTCTTGTAGAAAAAGAGCAGGCCTACCTGTTTTTGCTATTAGAATAAGAGTGAGAATTCCTAAAAAGTGAAGGAATGGGTCATTTTTTAAATTGGCTAAGGAGTGGGGGTGTTGGTGAATATAGAAAAGTGTTTCATATGCCCATGGTCTCTATGTTGAATGTCTTCTATAGAATTCAACAATAAATATATTTGTCTACTTGTCAAATACTTTATACCTGTAAAACATCTTTTATGCAAGCACTTGAACTCAAAAGTGTTACAGCTGAAATGAGCTACAGATTTCATCTGGTCTACCACCAAGTCCCCATCCCACTCATACCAAGAAATTTACAGATGAGCTAAACAAGATTCCAAGAGGTTAGGTAACTTGTCCAAAGCCACATATCTAATATAGAAGTGTGATTAAAATTCAGACTCTGTGTTCCAGTTGGCTTGAAATTGAATCCTAGTTATGTGCACACTATTTGACCCTGGGAGATTTAAACTTTGTGCAGTTCAATTTGTTCATCAGTAAGCCAATATTCTCTACCACACTCATAAATTCCACAAATATGAAGCAGGCAATGGGGATAGACTGCAATCAAAGAGTTTTTGTCTATGAAGGAAGTAAAGGCTAGTGCTGTGGGAACACAGATCCTAAATCCAATTTGTCCTAAGTAGTCACATATGAGCTTTGCATGGAAATGGGGGGGGGGGGGTTGGTGGTTGCAGAGGAAGACAGTGGTCTAGATAGACAGCTTAGCATGTGTGAAGGTCTAGAGATTATAGTAAGCAAGGCATGGCAAGGAATGGCAACATGACTGAGGCTGGAATACAGATGATGAGCTGGAGAGTTGTAAGGACTGAGAAAATTAACGTAAAGGGTTTAGCATAGTGCCTAGCCTACGATAAACACTTGGTAAATGATAGTTGCTGTCACTAATTTTAATACTGTTATTGTTAAACATTAGCACTACAATTGGAAATCCAAATCCCTAGTTGAAATTACCTCTGATTTCCAAAGTCCCCCCTTTTTTTCTCTACCAATATGATTTACTCTAGTTGTTTTACCAGTGACAAATATCCATTGCTTGCTTGCTCTTTACCGGGACCTGTCCTGCTCTAGGCATGGGGAATTCAGCAAAGAAAAAAGAAGGTCTTAACTTTTCCAGAGCTTACCTTATAATGGAGAAAAATGGATGCAAGAAACAGGGAAATAAATAAATGGAATAATTTCTATTAGAAAAGTTCAGTGAAGAGAATAGAACTAGAGTGATAATGAGAATGGGATATGACAGAGTGAAGGGGGTGGTGGGATTCAAGGTGGCCGTGCTACTTCAGCTAAAGGTAATCAGAAAGAACTGTCCAAGAAGATAGCATTTGAGCTGAGACCTGAAAGATGGGATGGAGCCAGGAGGAGAGCATTTCAGGCAGAGGCCCAAGTTGGGATCCAGCTAGACTTGAGGAGAGAAGACCTTGCCTGAAACGAGGGGGAGACTGTAGGGAGTTAGAGGGCACAGAGATAGAGCATTTAGAGGATAAGAATAGGTCCTTTGTGGTAAGGTTATTGGGTTTCATTTTGTGTATGTTGGAGAGCTTTAACTGGAGGCATGATATGATCTGATTTATACTTTACATTAGAATTTCTCAATTATGGCACTATTTGTATTTCAGGCTAGATAATTCTTTGTTGTAGGGGGCTAACATATGGACCTGTAGGATTTTTACAGCATCGCTGGCCTCTACCCACTTGATGCTAATAGCAACTCCCATGTTGTGTAAGTCACAATTGTCTCCATATGTTGGTGAATGTCCTAAGGGAGGCAAAATTTCTCCCAGTTGAGAACCACCATCTTAAAATGATATCTTTGGTCACTGTGTGGAAAACTGGCTTGAGAAGTGGGATGGAGAGGAGGGCAAGGTGTAAACAAAGACTACTATGAGGATATGATAGCAATCCAGGCAAGAAAAAAGTAACTTGATGGTGGAGTAGTAGAGACTGTGAAGGGAATGAAATGCAGGATATATTTTGGATAGATAGAAAGTATTTCGAAGGAGGTCAAACTGACACAACTTGGGTGGAGTGATGCATCAACCATACATCTTGATCTGTCTGAGAGATCTGGCTTATCCCTATTTCCTGGTATAATTATTAATAGCGTCCATTTCCGGTTTCAGGTTTTGTTCATTTGGACAGTAAATGACATGCTAGCCTAATGACAGTTGAGTAACAGTCCTGAGACATCTACTTGTATTTTTCATATTATCTTGTCCATGTAAGGGTCTTAAATTTTCAGTCTTCTCTCATCTGATGAAATAAAGAGAATATACCTATAAACATTTATATAGACTAAGGAATAGAGTAATTTAGAGGAAGATGGAGGGGAAATATATATTCCATCACTTGCAGTATGTTAACATAGCTTTATAGTTTAAATTACCATTAATTTCTGGGCTTTTCATAGATAGCATCTGGGGAAAAGAGAATGAGGTACATATAATTGTAATGTATATATTTGTTCATTACAGTTAACATGACTGAGAGGGGTTGTTTGTTTTGGTTCTACAACTTACATATAGTTCGAGATTTTTAACAAAATGTGAACTTGTAAAACATTTTTTTAAATTTACCAATTATATAGATGTGTAATTTTCTTAATTTTTCTGTGTAATGACTAATTGGTTGTTGGAGCTCCATGCTTCTTTAAATAAGGTCAAGGACATGTTAGTACTCATGTGGAATGGGAAGCACATTTTGCCAGTAGTATTTTTAAAATAATGAATTTTAGGGGGCCATGAGACAAAGGGGAAGAGAAAGAAAGGCCAAGAGAAAGAAAATGAACATCTCAGCACAAATCCATTTCCATTAGTAGAAACAAATGAACAAGAAAACATGCACCAGGGACCTTATACAGGAAATACGTCATATGCAAGACAGAATGTTACCACAATGTTCAGAAGCACTTCTGGTTTTTTGTTCTTGTTTTTGTTGTTGTTGTTCCATATTGTGTATTAAAGCACTATATGTAACGAAAGTTTCCTAATTTAGTTAAGCCTTATGGAGTTAATATTATCATCCTCATTTTTCAGATAAAACACCTGAAACTCAGAGACCCGGGTGAAAGGTAACCTCACAAAATTCCCATCCAGGTGCCTCTAGCTCCAAAGCCCTTCTTCCTTTCATTTGACTTCCTCATGTCATGCTATTACTGAGGAAAGCTCTGTTTTGCAGTTGGGAAACTAACATTCAGTGTAAGGAGATGATCTGCTCAGGTCTTAATGGACAATTGGTGAAGCCAGTCTTGAATGGAAGTCACCTAATGTTTAGCCCAGTTTATACTGTAGTATTTGGATGCTAAAAATATTAAAATTCAATGAGTTACTCAAGCACTTTCAACAGCCTAACATGGTTTATCAATGATTCATTTTTCTCAAATAGTCTCAGTAAATTAAGAAAAATGTTTTCATCCAAACCAAAGGAAGAGGAATAATGTTCAACTCCAGAGCAGAAATACTGAGGAAGTGCCTATACGCAAATAGTGTATATTCTGTATCTGGAAGCACAAGTTGGAGATTTATAGAAAACCTACCATGTTAGCTCTACAACTAGTAATCTGGGGAGAGTGGTTATAATTGCATTTAAACATATGGACTTTGGAGTCTGAACAGCCTGAGGTTAAATCCTGGTTTGCCTCTTAGAACTTTCTAACTCTGTAACTATATTTCAGTTTGCTTATCTAAAAAATGAGTATAAAATTATACTTATGTCAAAGGATTCTATTGAGGACTAAATTAAGATTTTGAACAGTAAAGAGTCACTAACTACTAGCCAATACTATTTACTAAGTGTTTCGACAGAAGCCAACTTGACTACCTGGCTTTTCGGTGCCTTTTGATGTTGAAAGGTCTTTTTTAGTAATAGCTTGACAACTTACTTCTGGGTCTTCCCTTTTATGTGTAAGTGAAACAATTACTGTAGACACTTTTGAAATAATCCATACGTAAATCTTCCTTTCTCCCTTTAGATATTTGGGGGTCTCAGAGAAACTTTAAAACATCTATTGTTATTTTTTTACTTGAAAGCAAATAGCCTATGAAGTTTAGGAGGTAAGGATTTGCCCAAAGTCACATAGAGCCTGGCAGAGCTGATATAGGAACCTGGTTCTTGGCTCCTTGTTCTCCCTTCTCTTTCAGCATTACCACGTTAACCCTGTGTAATGTGTCCAGCTTATTTATTTCTCCAATTTAATTTTTGGTTTTGGCAAAATGAAATAGAGCAAATACAACTCTTTTTATTACTGTGGTGGATGGAGTTAAAAGGTAACTCAAATTTAGAATTATCATGTTTTTAGTTTTGGCTAGCCAGCCTTTCCCAAGTTACCTTTAAATACGTCAGAAACTAAATATATATCAATAGTAGGCTTGCCTAGGGGAGATTTAGTTCATTCTAATTGGCCAAACACTTTCAATTTATTCCTACTAAACAGGTCTTTGATATGGAGAGATTTATAGCTCCTCTTTCTTCTATCTAGAAGATAAATACAGTCTGAGATCAGAAGGGACTTCTTGTAAACCCAAGAAAGTTTCCAGATTGATGGGTTTTTATTTGTCCTAGCTTGTACTGGGCTTTAGCCCTGACCCATTCAGCATGTTTCAAATATATTTTATTTTACTTTATTTTTACATCTTTCTTTAGGCGACTGACCTGTGTCTCTGTTTGTTTCTTCACCCGTTTGTGTTAACTGTGTATTGTTTAAACTAAAAGATTAAGTGGGGAGTCTGTATTGCTTAATAAATTTGCCAGAAACTGGGTAGGCCAGCTTGCCTCTGTTCACGGAAAGCATGACTGTTTTACAATTCATTCTGGGAAAACTTATGAACCCATACAAAAGAACTACTTGCTGTATTGGACTTTGGATACCACAAAGGACTATTCAATTAGAGCTTCCATTCAGTCATAACTAAAAACAGTGTTGGGTGAGAATATGCTCATTTGCAAATGGGTATTTGGGTAATAGTCTCTTGATAATCCCTTCTTGATCAGTTCTGTATGTGCCCTATTTTTTAATTTCTTTCTTTATTATTTTGTTTTCTTCATAATGTCTAATTATAATTCAGTCCCACACTAACAGGGATCTTTTGAAGAGTCCCTTTTCTCCCCAAGGGTCTTGACCAACACCCATTTCATGTTCAATGTTGCATCTCCATAACTGCAACCCAATACTTCAGTTCTAACTAATGTGAACTCAAGAAGAAGACAAGCACAGCCACAAACACTCATCTCTGTCTCTACACCTCCATCCCTACTCAGTATAAATTAGTGTATTCTCTACCTTGGCCCCTGAGAGCCTGACTAAAGATGTTATTCATGCATCCAACAAACCAAGAGTACATTTGCTCTGTATACAGCACCGAAAATCCAGAGATGAACAAAACATGATCCCTCTGGCATAGGAGACACGTAGCTAGAGGAATCTGGAAGACCCCAGACATTTGTGACATGCATCGTCAATGTAGTTGATTTACATGTATTACCTACTTCTTTGCTAAGTGTCATTTCTAGTCACTTCTGAGTGTCTGCTGGGTGAAATGCAGAGAGTGATTCCTATTGTGATCTCTGACCAAAATGCTAACACAAACCGGATTGCTAAAGATTTCTACATTTATCCTGGGAAAATCATATCACTAGAAATGTTTGTAAGTTCGCCAGACATTTTGCAAATGATACTTACTAATCTTTGTATGAAGTGAGGTCCAATCAGTATAAATGAGGAGAAATATTTAAAGAACTATTAAAACAACCATGGACACAGAGCCTTCATTTAGTGAGACCTAGAGAAAAATAGTAATGAGAAACGTACTGTCTTATTTTCTCATTTATTTTTTGTTTAGTTTCTTGGCAAATAGGAGTTTGTATGTTCCAGGGAAGATGATCTAAGGTAGGACTTTACAAACTATTCCTGGAGACTGAGTAAGGCTCAAGGATTTACTAAGCAATAGGTAAAACTACCTAAGCTCTAGGTATTTTGTGAAATTGAGAGTTGTTTTTCCATGTTAAGTTTTATATGAAAATTTAAATTATTGTTTCTGATTCTAATTCCTTATTCTCTTTATTTAAAGTATATTACTTCAACCAATAAGAGTATATTTTCCCAAGAGACATCAACAGCCATCCAAAAAATTTAAGAGTTCAAATGTTGTAGCTATTAGGTATAAATAAATCTATCTTACAATAACTAAGATTATTTTTAAAGAGAAAAAAATGTTGCTACAAACCTTCAAATTTTTATTCACTGCTCTTTTTTGCCCTAGCATATACTTTATTTAAAAATCACATTTACTATAATTCTTCAATCTAAAATCCTAATTCCAAAGATGTTTCAGCAAGTTTAGACTATCAAAGACTAAGGTGAGATATTTGAGGACATATTTTTAGAAAGAGGTCTTTCTACCAAAGTTTTCCCTCTCATTTCATTTCCTCCAATTTAGTTCTTAGCCAGAGCAAGATAACCATCTTTTAGAAATATGAATATTGGGAAATGAAGCAATATGCTTCCTATAATTTCTTATACCCATTCCCTTCATATGTGTGGTCTGGCCAAAGATGTGTACTTGTCAGGTGTCCAATGACTACAAAAAGATTTGTTATATCACACCTGGAAACAAGAATATTTAGAAAATTCATATTTTTCAACATCTTTTAGAATAGTAAGTTTTGTTTGTTTAATTATTGTATTTTTGAGAGACAGACAGAGTATGAGTTGGGGAGGGGCAGAGAGCTAGGGAGACAGAATCCAAAGCAGGATCCAGGCTCTGAGCTGTCAGCACAGAGCCTGACGCTGGGCTTGAACTCATGGGCTAGGAGATCATAAGCTGAGCTGAAGTAGGAAGCTTAACCAACTGACCCACCAGGCACCCCCAGAATAGTAAGTTTTTAAATGATGTAATAGTTTACTAGAACTGATGAGGAATAGAAAAATCAAATATCGCTTAGTCTTCTAAGTTACTTTCTTAAGGCTTTTTTTATACTGAAATAAAGGTTAGCAAATACCTTCTGAATTGTTTCTAATTCTTCAAACATTAGTAAACATTTGTGGTAAATTTTGTAGGATTTACCTAGTATGAATAGGAATTTGAAAATTAACTTAGGTTCTGCTTATGAAATTACTACAAAAATGCTTTCTGAATGTGCTAGTAATCAGAACATTTATTGATGATTCTTAGTAGCAAATGATGGTAACTTGAGTTGATCCAATTTAGGCATAAGAATTTATTGGTTCATCTGATCAAAATGCAGACAGGGCCTCTCTAGGTCTTAGGTACAGTTAGGTCCACAGGCAAAAAATTCTCCCAATTTCAGATTATTCTTTTTGAAAAGTAGGGCAGGAAATGTTTAACATCATGATTATACTGATGATTTTCCAGGTGAATACATATTTCAAAACAGATCAAAGTAGAAACTTGAGCCCCCATTGGGTGGTAGAGGGTCAGGATAGTTCCAAAAAGTAAATTCAGCCTTTCAGAGGACTGAAGAAATTTAATCTACTTTTCCAACAAATGATCTCATTCACTTACACCAATAAAGAATAATGCAGTTAATTAAAAAAAAAAAGTAGACACTTGAAATATGTGCAGTTAGTGTAAAGTACTTGATTATATCTCAATACATTTGTCTAAAAAAAGAAAGGAAAATAGAGAAGTTTCCAAAAGGAAAAAAGAAAAGAAAAACAGAAGTTTCCAAACTTACATTCCTCAAATTTGCCCTCCAAAGGGAGTAAGAAGCCCCGCATCCTTTGGCCAAAATCCCAAGTTCTCTTGCTGGTCCAGTTTTGGTTAAGAGCCATTGCTAGCCCATCACTGTGACTAGGAAGTTGAGGTGAGGTCTTTGAGAAGATGGCCATTCCAATTCCATCCATATGGTAGAAAAACATTTCCCCTGCTTCCCACAAAAAAAAAAAAAAGAAGTGCTGTTATGACCAGGAAACATATATATGTGCCCTATATTTGAATCTATGATTTTCATGGGAATAATCTGCAAGTAACTATCAAATCAGCTAGCAGCATTGAAGAGATTTTGCTTCGAGGAAGTTTAGCAAAAGTTGTAACTTATACCTTTTTTTAATATTAAAGGATTAAGAAACTGTGGGGAGAAGCTCTAAAATATTAGGAAGGTTTTTCAATGAAAAGCTGCCATCCATTTTCTTAGGGCAAGGCATGTTTTTAGGAGAAAGGTAGTGGGACAGGAGAAACATAGCATTAACTATGAAAATATATTCTTCTCAAGATTCAGATTTAAAGAATAGTTAGTTGTCACTTCTTCAAGTTCCCAATACCCTTGAATAAATGTTACTGTTTAAGCAATAGGCAAACTTTGCTGGGAAATTAAGGAATGCCAAGTGGCAGAACACATGGATACATAGCGTTTCCATCTTTCCTTGACCTGATAAATAGCAATAAAATACAGTGAACACTGTAAGGTATTTTTTGGGGGGCGGGGGGTGGTGAGTAATAATCATTTAATTAGTGCAATACCTTTCACTTTCTTTCCACTGTCTTTTCCTTGGGAGGGCTCTGAGTCATTAGCTGGTAAACACAAAGAGAGAAAGGAAAAAATAAAAGAGGAAAACTAATGTTTTTTGATCTATTATGAGACAGACATTTTAAGAGTTTATGGATTGTCATCTTATTTAATGTTAACTACCCTGAGTCTTAGTATCTCCATTTTACAAACAGAAACTGAGGTGTAAAGAATTAATCCAATTACTCATACTGAATCAACATAGTAAATGCTAAATTTCTCAAACTTCAAAGCCTGTATTCTTTATCTTATACCACACTGCCATTTACAGTAAGGAAACAAAAGAGCAGCATGTGGGAGGTACCTGGGTGGTTCATTTAGTTAAGGGTTCGACTCTCGATGTTGGCTCAGGTCATGTTGAGTTCGAGCCTCATTGGGCTCTATGCTGATGGCTCAGAACCTGCTTGGGATTCTCTCTCTCTCTACTCACCCCACCCTCTCTCTCAAAAATAAATAAACATTACAAAATGTTTTTGAAAGAACATTATTTAGGATCCTTCTTTAATTCTGCAAGTGAGGGTGGGAAGCCAACTAGAGATTTTACTGCCCTTTGCTAATCTGGCCATCTGTCCCTTGCCTCTCCCATTTCCTCCTCTAGATAGCCAGGGCTTCAGTAAGCAATCATCAAAATTATGTGAAGTGGGACTCCTAGATTCTCTTTCTCATGGAACTCTGAGACCACTGATTGCAAAAGGTTCTTTTTTTTTTTTTTTTTTTTTTTTGACTAGGATAAAATTGACAACTAATATTCTAATGATTTAAGGTAAAGAGAAATCATTTTTAGTGGGTTTTTGCTATCTACATTAGTATCATTGAATGTTTTATCTATATGACCACATTGCTTCTGCACAATCATTGAGATAACTGTTATCCCAATTTCATGTAAGAAACACAAGACCTAGAGAATGTATGCGCTCCTAAATTAATGGATGCAAATTCTGATCAAACACCAAAATGCAGACTCGTTCCTTTTTATATATCTTTTTAAAGATTTTTTATTGTTTATTTTTGAGAGAGAAAATGCGAGTAGGGGAGGGGCAGAGGCAGAGGGAGACAGAGAATCCAAAGCAGGTTCTGCACTGCCAGGGCAAAGTGTGGGGCTCAAACCCACCAACCATGAAATCATGACCTGAGCTGAAGTTGGACACTCAACCAACTGAGCCACTCAGGCACCCCTGGACTTGTTCCTTTTAATAAACAGATTATTATTGTTCCTTTTAATAAACAGAGATTAATTGCATGTATTCCACATATGAAGGATTGTATTATCAGAGTGTTGAATGTATAATCTATTCTAAAAGACTCAATTTAACAAATATAAATGTCCCAATTTATGTCAGTTACTGGGCTAGGTCTTTGGATAAAAAAAGAACTAAGATATTCCTTACTCTTTGGGAGCTCATAATCTTTTGTAGAAGGCAGATTGAGAGTAATTTGAATATATCAGAGGGTAACAAAGTTTTAATATAAGAGAGACAAACAAATTAACACCAAAATGTCAATCATGAGAAGCCCCTTTCTTCTTGTACAAAATACACGTGTATATATCTACTTTCCACTTGTGTTTTGATTTTTAACCTCCTACTGAATAAAGCTGCTCTCTGAATGAGGACCCAAGTTTAGCAAATATCTTTAAATTTCAAGAGTAAAAAGAGTAAAAGTTTCAAGAGTAAAAAGATTTCCGTATAAAGCCCTTATAAAACAATTTTGCAACTTTTCTAGGAGTTAAATCTTTTTCCTAAATGTTTTGTTACTTAGAGAGACCTCTGGTTCCATAACACTAATGTTTTTTCAGTATTATATTAACTTACATAGTTTTCTATAATTTTAAACAAAAGCTAAGTCTTAAATGAAAACAAACAAACAAAACACAATGCATTTCAAACAAACAGCTTAACCAGAAATGTCAGCTCTGTGAGACTTGTGACAAGTCTGGTTAGGGCCTTTTAAGAATTGTATAATTGGTTTCAGAATGGAAAAAAAAATCTTCGTTAATACAAACTAGCAAAACTGTTTTTTATGATCCTTCCCTGTTCCAACATGACAACTGTAGGCAAAGCTGAGCAGGCTATAGGTGGTCCCCATGTAGATTTCCTGGACACTCAAAATCCCTCCTTGGCAGTTTAATTCCACAATTAGAGATTTACCCCTATGGCTGAGGATTTCTTAACTCTTATTAAAATATTAGTATACCAGAGGAAATAATATCTCGAATTTTTCCCGTTCAATATTTTCTAAAGCTAAGTATATGCCTACCCTTCGATATTACAATTGCTTTAGTAGATATACAAGCAGTAGAAATATTTTCATTTGCTCGCATAACTAAAAAGTTCTGACAGCACTATTTGTAATAGCACCAAATGAAAACTACTTAAATGGTTATCAATAGAATAGTGGATAAATAAGTTGTGGTTTACTCTGCAATGGAAAATACAGCAATGAGACTGATGAGCTGAGAGTATTACAACAATGTGGGTGAATCTCACAAACGTAATGTTGAAGAAAGAAGCCAGATATGAAAAGATATGCATATGGTTTCCTATGTCTAAAGTTCAAAAGAGTTCAAAGTTGTCATTGATGTTAGAAGTCAGAAAAATGGTTACTCTTTGTAGGGGTGGGGTAATGCCTCAAAGTGGACAAGGGAGTTGCTTCTAGAGGCTGGTAATGTCCTATTTCTCGATTTTAATTTTTATTATGTATACACGGCCAATTTGAGAAGAAACATTGAGCCATACTTTTTTGATTTGTGCACTTTGTGTGTGTGTGTGTGTGTGTGTGTGTGTGTGTGTGTATGCATATATAATATCTCAATAAAAATACAAAAATAATTTTAGAAAATCACAAAGCTTTATCAGTCACTATAATTTAATACCAATGAATCGAACAATTTTCAAATTTTACTTAGGTGTGTACCAGAATCAGAATGCCTGGATATAAAGTCAGAAAGCAATACAAGAAAAAGGTGATCCAGAAAGGGAAGGCTGTGGGATGCTAGATGTATATACAGGGATATAGTTGAAAAGAGAAAATGGGGCTAGTGATTCTCCTAAAGGTTCAGTTCACTGTGACTTAGGCTTGATCTCTTAGAGGAAGGCAACTTATTTCAACGAAGACACTCATTAACTTATGAAAGTGCTTTGTTTCTTTTCTGTGTGTGTGTGTGTGTGTGTGTGTGTGTGTGTGTGTGTGAGAGAGAGAGAGAGAGAGAGAGAGAGAGAGAGAGAGAGAGAAGGAGCACAATGCTCTGACTAGGTGAAAATTTCCTTCCCTCCAGTTCATTACATATTCTGTAGGCACTGCATTAAAAATGTCATTTTACTGCTTTTTGGTACAGGTCGGTCTTTCCAAACACAACTCTTCCCAGGACCATAATTAATGTCTTAGTTTCCAATAACTTTATATAAACCCCAAAGTACCCTTATATAATTCTCACATGACTAACCTAAAAAAACAAAATAAAAAAAAGACACAGGCTTTCCAATATCCATGCCTCAATAGAAAGAAGACATCTCCAAGCCTTAGAGACAATTGGATCCATTGGCAAAAATTCTCACCAATTTTGGGCTATTTCTTTCAGAAAACAAGCACAAAATGTTTAGTAGCATTACTGTAGTGATAATTCTGGCTTGCTTTTAATTCTTATTGTATTAGTTGCCTGTTTTGTGTTGTGTGTTAATGTATACAATGTGTCCTAGTTTAGTTGATTCAACCCTCATGCAGGCAAGGAACATTTGGTAGAAGCAACATACCATGCTTAGCCTGTAAGATGATGAATACAGCCCTTTGATCCCCTAACAATTAAACATTTCTGTTGCCTCTACCCAACCAATTCTAGCTGAAGGGGAACAGAAAGATGTAGCTGCTTGTTCACTCAATACAAATACATTTTCTGTGTCACTACACAGAACTATTTTTAGATAGTTCTAATGTCACTGCATTAGAACTATTTTTAATGAGTAGATTTTATTCCGACTCCCAGATTTGCCTTACTTTGTTTAGCTGCAGCTCTACAGTTGGATATTGAAATCACTTTCACTTTTGCATCCATATAAATATCCACATAGGTGTTTTTTGCAGACATTCCTAACTATTTCCTTGGGGTAAATTTTCAGAAGTATCATTACTGAATCAAGAGATGTATATCTTAAGGCATTGGGTATGTACCATTAAATTGATTGGGATCATTTTTACCATTCTTCGAGTTTTCCAAAGGGATTAATTTGGCTTTAAAAGAATACCATCAGTCATCAATGAATTCTCAAGTGCTTCTCCATATTGAATCTAAAAAAAAGTTAACTAAAACTTTTTTTAAAGATATAGATTGTGACATAGAAGCACATTATAAAGTAAAAATCCTTAAAGACAAAATAGGTACTAGCTCACCTAGGTGGATTCATAAATGATTGAGCCACTGCATTCAATATGTGTGGCTTAACAATAGTCAAAATTGATCTGTAATTAGCCTACAGTGGCATGCCACAAGAGGCTGTATTCAACAATGTCTAGTCCAATAGTTTTATCAATGTCTTGGTTAAGAGCATGATCTTGTGTGTTTGCATATTGTTTGCATGTTTAGTTGACATTGTTTTGAGAGAGAAACCTAAACTTTTGAAAGATAAAATTCTAAGGAGACTCAACAGATTAGAATGGTGGATAAAACTTAACATGACATGTAACTGTTATAAATTTGCATATTGAGGAAGAATAGGAATATATTAGCATTTGTGAAAATTAATAAGGGATTTTATTTTACCAAAACTACATAAGAGGTCATTATGATATAGATACTATAGTTATTATGATTTGAGATTTTATTACTAGATATATATTCTCTAGAATGCGGGAGGTGATACAACAAATCTCCTCCATGTACCTCATATCAAGGACATTGACAGACTAGAATTTATTCAGAGACAAGTGATCATCTTAGCATGGTACCTAGTTTTATTGGGGGATGAAATCTCTATGCAAAAAGAGTGATAGAAAATGAGAAGAGAGGCAGGGAAAGAGGGAAGGCTTACAGAGCCAACCAGAGCCTCATAAGAAAAACAGCCAGTTGCTCAGTCACTGAAAACAGTGGGATGTTTTCAGTGACACGCATACAACAGTTGGTAGGGGAGAGAAAGATAAATTTATCTGTGGGCTCTCTCCCACCTCTTGTCTCTATTGGTTTAAAAAATTGTCCTACAAAGCCTTTAAATGTCCTGTATTTCCAACTTGAATTTACCAAGCCCTCTGGGCAGCCACTGAGGAAGCCAGAGACTCCATAGATTTGGTTGCTTTGGTCTTCAGCTCTGGAACTGCTGGAAGGAATCCCTGTTGCAGTGGATGATCCCATGAGATATTGTTGAAGCCCAGATCTTGGGGGAAGGGGGAATCTTGGCTGAAAATCTTAGGAGATAAGACAGTGGTGGCAATGATAGGGTTCTGCATTGATCAAATGTCCAAGGCGCAGAAAACAGGCTATGTCAAGTAAAATTGAAAGGCCCATGAAGTGGATCCGATATAATCCACTACTTTATATAATGCACTACTTGAGCCATTCAGGTGCATTTTCACCCTTTGTTAGATGTGTATCCCACATAAGAACTAGATGCTCTCACTTCTTCCCAAGATAGGTTATGCAAGAACATACCAAGAAGGTAGTGACTGGTAGCAATCTCCTAAAAAGACTTAAAGAAGACTAGCCAACCAAGCCACTGCCCCTCATTGCTATAGCTGCACCTGGGACTCTAATACTTATTGGCACCCTCCTTTATTTATTACCTTTTCTGGATTTCCTCATCCCCAGTCAATATTTTACCTGGTCTAGATTGCTTATCAGGTGGAGTGGTGCAAACCTTCATTTTTCAGGGGCTTTCACTTACCCATTCACTGTTGTCATTGGGCATGGAAATAAGGGTCCCCAGTGAATATTCTGAGTTCTAGACACAATTTTTTTCTGCCCCCATTGTGTAGTAACAAACCTATTATTTAATGATTATCAGAATAGATTATCCCAACCAACAGAATATCCTTTGTCCACTGGTTCATTGGGATGAGGTGTAAAAATGGCCAGATGGTAACTGGTAGTCTCAACTTTTACATCAATAGAACCTTTACTGTGTGCCTTTGTAGAAGTTCGTCCCTAAGACCTGGCTTCCTAACTATAGGAATGGAATGTATCAATTGCACACATGGATCTCCGAGAGTGCTAGTGACAAGGGCTAATTATCTCTTATTTTCACCACTTGGTTCCTGACCCATATGCTTACTTGGCTTATTTGAGACATAGCACCACAAAAAACATGTTCAATGGGCAGTCGTACATGACAAGAGAGGAAAGTGCAGCTTCTTCTGATCTCCTGCCTATTATTGGTCAGAGTGTCCCACAGGATGTTCATTCCTTCCACTTCTGGGTTTTTTACCAAGCCCCTGTAGGCTTCTGGGGAAGCCAAAGTCTCTGTGGGACCAGTATGACTGGACCTGGGTCTTGAAGCTGATGAAGATAATAAGGAGAATTAGTGTGTGCTATATGAGGAATTTTTGGTAATACTAAAGTCATTAAACCCAAGACCAGAATACTTAACCACCTTCACATATTTAAGATAATCAGTCAGAAAGTTGACAATTATTTGCTGAGGCATTTTATAGAAGGATTTCAATAGTCCCTTGAAACTTATGAGACTTGATTCTTAGGACAGTAAAGCTCTATTTATTAGGCAGTTTTTCAACAGTTTCAAACAACCTAGAAAACCTAAACAATGCACCGAATATCTTTGGAATATATCCACAGTCAGTTAAATTCATTCCTGTTGAATGAGATTGGATATCTGATTTTTTTCTTTTGGGGACATATAATAAAAAAACAAATTCTGAGCAAAAATGTGACTGGGGCCATAGGTTGACAAGTGATGAGTTATGCTAGGCAACCTCAGTCTTAGTGTCAGCATCTTGGAACACTCAGCATGGAAGTAACCAACTCCCAAAAACTTCACACTGCGAGCCGAAAGCACCATGATGAAAGTAAATTTATGTTTGATTTCCTCTGCTTCCATGTGATAATGAATATTGAAATATATTGTAGAAAAGTCTTTTTACCTTATTAGTTACAATGAAATATTTTGTGGAAAGACTCATTCAACTTAGCAATTATTTATAGAGCACTTACTTTGAATGAGTCTCTGTTGTCATATGTGGAGTAGCAGACAGAAAGTTGCCTCAGGTGTACAATAAATATTTGTTAACTGATTGGCATGGTCTACCCAATGGTAATATTCTTTTAAAATAAAGACTAACTTGCAAAGTAAAAAAGGAAATTTTGTGCCTGTAGATGATTTTAAAAGTGCCCTAAAATTATAAGATCTAATTCTAAAAGTATCTATCACTATTTCATTTATCTAATTCTATAGAACTCATCATATAAGAAATTAGTGGTTTGGGGGCACCTGGGTAGCTCAGTTGCTTAAGTGCCTGACTTTGGCTCAGATCGTGATCTCACAGTTCATGAGTTCAAGCCCCATGTCAGTGTCTATGCTGACAGCTCAAAGCCTGGAGTCTGCTTCAGATTCTGTGTCTTCCTCTCTCTGCCCCTCCCCCACTTACACTCTGTCTCTCTCACACTCTCAAAAATAACTAAACATTAAAAAAAAAAGAAATTGGTGGCTTAAAAGAACAACTATTTTCTTATCTCTCATGGTTTCTGTGGCTCAGGGATTTGAACAGGGCAGTTTTTTTTTTAATGTTTATTTAATTTTGAGAGAGAGAGAGACAGAGCAGGAGTTGGGGAGGGGCCGAGAGAGAGAGAGGAAGACACAGAATCTGAAACAGGCTCCAGGCTCTGAGCTGCCAGCATAGAGCCTGTCGCCGGGCTCCACGAACTGTGAGGTCATGACCTGAGCGGAAGTCAGACACTCAACCAACTGAGCCACCCAGGCGCCCCTGAACAGGGCAGTTTTTACACAAAGTTTCTTATGCAGTTACAGTAACACAGTGGCTAGAACTAGAACAGCGGAGGGGAGGGGGCTGAAGTAGCTGAGAATTGTCTTGGCATCTCTCTCTTCATGGGCCTTTACATGGGATCCCTTTGCATGTGCTAGCTTGGGCATCCTTCCAGCATGGAGGCCTAAGGATAGTTGGTTATTTTACATTGCAACAGAAAACTTCTGTGACAACATAAAAGTCACACAGGGTGTCTTCTGTCATAATCTATTGGTCAAAATAGTCACAAAAGCCTACCCAGTTGCAAGAACAGAAGATTGATTCTACCTTTTGATGGGAGGAGTGTTAAAGTCACACTGAGAAGGGAATGTGGGTGTGGGAAATACTGCTACAGCCATCTTCGGAAAAAGTAACTACTATATGCTGAAAATGTGAAAACTAGAAATTATCTGCTAAATCATAAGGAGAGTAATGTGTCTGTGAAAGTGGGTTTGCATTGCTGCATACCATAGAGAAACCCTAACACTCCTTTAAAAATTGAAATAGTGCCTTTAAAAATGTGACACTACCCAATGTAATCTACATATTCATTATGTTCATTTAATTCCAGATATTGGGGATTAAAAAGGCAAGGAATAACTAAGACCTGACACCTTTTCACTTTCCCCTTTCTGTTCCCAAGCAGAGAATCAAATAGAGTTCCTTATGGAGAAAATGGAACTTAATCACATATTTTGTTCATGACAAGTCAATCTGAAAAGCAGCAAAGAGCTCTTGGCAACTTTTCATATCATGTAGTCAGAGCAATGACAAGTGCCTCCAAAACGGGTGTCCTACTACACTGTAAAATAAATTGTTCATGAACAAAGAATCTGCAAAATGCTGCATCAGAAGGCTCTGTGGGGTCCTCGTAGCTGCTGGACTACAAATGCACGAAAGCAATCTCAGAGATTCCTCTGGGGAAACTTACATTTCTTTAAAAAGAAAATAAAGAAGAATTGCTCAACATGTAGGTTATTTGGGAAGGAAAACATCAACCACCATTCTTGGGTCTAACTATCTCCAGAGATTCGATCAATGGATCAAATCAATATCTTGGTTTCAATATGTCCTCTTTCTTCATAACAGGCTTGGTCCTTAGGAAATACTTTCTTTCAGTTTCCCAACTTTGACTGGCGTTTCAGCCTTCTAGCTATTGTGGATTCTTATGGATACAAAAGTAAAAAAAAATCATTTCATTAAATGCTATTATTTTTGTGTTCATATAATACCAGGTTTTTAGTGATGGAAAGAAGCTTTCATTTTCTTTTTTATCCATGAATGAAGGGCACACTCTCCAGTTTCAGATGTTATCAGTTTTTCCCTTAGGATCAAAACATAAACCAGCATATTGCTTCATTTAAGGGGAAAAGATGCAAAAAGCACAAAAAAATTGGACAAGTTGATGGACTCATTTTAGACTGCTTATTTCTGTGAGGAAGACAATGTTAACTATGCACAAATATTTTGTAAAGGATATTTTTAAAAGCATGATTTGTTATTTTGGGGCCATGGCTACCTGTTGTGTAGTGAGAATCTTTGGAACATAATTATTTTGAAAATTTGATTTTTGTTCGCTCCAGTAAAGTGAATCTCAGCCTTGATATGGACCAGTAAGTAAAAAATTAATTGCTAATGTAGATTCCTAAAATAAAGCCACTAAAATCCCAAGTGTCAAAGTGGGAGAATTATGACTTTGTAATGTAGCCATAGCATTAAGGAATGATTCCTAAGGCATTTTCAATGTGCAACACCTTTTAAAAAAATTAGTAAGAAAAATGACCTCGCTTCTAATTCGTTTTCCCAACACTGATGTATTTGACTTAGCAGTGTCTGGATCTAAATTAAGATTAGTCTCTAAAGTACCTTTTGGCGAAGGAAAACTATAATGATTTTATTACTCTTTTTACATGAACCAGGAAAGGGAATTTTACAAGCACGAAAAGGTTCTTAAATAGAGCGGGTAATGGAGGAAAAAGAAAGAATGAAAAGGTAAAAATCAAGATCCTTTTCTCATTGCATTGTTTAGCTTCTCACATCACAGATAGTAGTGAGGCTGTTTGCTCACTTGGTTAATCTCATTTTTCCATTATCAATCCACAGGGTGCGTCTTCCACCAGTTTTAAGTTGGAGCTGTAAAATGGACTCTAGAGTAATGTAAGCGAGAGCACACAAAAGGGGCTATTCTCTCATCACTGCCTGTGTGTGTGTTACTCCCATCCATGTCAGCAGGGATTATGAACTCACGTGTAGGAAAATGTCTGTTTGCAACTGGAGTGGATGCATTACTCTCCCCGTTACCACCATTTCAATTCACTGAAAATGGAATGGATTCGTATGGGGTGTGTTTGTGTTTGCTTCAAAAAGGCATTCTTTTAGAATGGGCCGCTAATGTTGTAAACCTAAGTATGGTTGGGTTTTCTTTTTTCTATATACTAAAGTCATACAGCTGGCTTTCAGTGTTCATTCTTGTTTTTCTTTGCCCCAGCACCTAAACTTAAAAAAAAGACAAAAAACAGACAAAGCAACTGTTCAACTTTTAGCTCATTTACATTATTTTTTTAAGGTATGCAATATAGTTGAGTGATGTGAACCCCAAAAGATTGCAAATGGAACCCAAAGTACCTTGTTAAGACAAGATGTGTTTGCTGTCCACTTAAGCACTTCTTGTTGCTGGTACTTTTTCCAAAATTATCTGGATCTAAGTGATGTAGCCGGTGGGGTTGTGCCATGGAAATAGCTGTGACCTATATTATTATGCTTCCGATGAATCTTTACTCTGCTTATGGTGCTGATACCCTCCACACACTCTGACCTCATTCCTTTAAAGCAAATCCTCTTGGTGTAAAGCAAAGCAAGCTCTCTTATAACATAGAAGCTGTGGATTTGTAAGCCTGCCTCAAAGATCTCTTACTTTTTAGGGAAAAAAAGTTAGGATGATTAACATATGCTAATTCTGTTGGACCCCTTTCGTGCTTCAGTTTCTATCAGCACGCGGGCAATAAGGCTAAAATTATACAGTCAGGGATTGTTTACTTTAAAGCTGCTTGCAAAATATCAGGAGACTTTTCAAAGCATTAGCAACCAATTTAAGAGAAAATGAGTGGTAGAGGGGTCAGGGGGAAATATTTACTTTGGAAGGTCAATTGAATATTTGAAGAGAGTAACAGGTTTGGCTTCTAGGGTCAATGTTAATGTATCTAGTTGTCTATTTGATCCTAAATAATTAAGCTGTAGAAGCAGGAGGTCAAAAAAGTTGTTGTAGATTAGGTCCCCAGCAGGGACCATGCCTTAATGTAGTTTGAACGAAATAGAAGGCTGTGCAAAATTTGTTGCAAGGGCAGGTCATAGCCTACTGTCCTGGATCCTTGAGTCTGGGCAACTATACAGAGATCAGGGCAGTTACATTCTCCTCTGCGAAGCCCTGTGGACAACATTTGTCCTGTGATCTGTATTTTATCTGTTACTGCCACAAATGATAGTGATTCTACAGATGTGATTGCTTTGGGGGAAATGCATAACCTGGTGGCTTCTGGAAGCTGAGTTATCACCAATGTTTGAGTCACACGCACATTTCAACGTGGTTGGCTTTCTTGAAATCGAAGTACAACCCGTAATTATGTTAGTTAATTGCAATTGCTGTACTTGAATTATATTCATAAGTGAGCACTGGCATGTATCAAATTAACTTTTTTTTAAATAGAAAAATTTGTGTCCTTTAAAATGATTGTGTTATCTGCAAGAACATTTATGTTATAAAAATAAGGGGGTGAGAAGTGGGGTGGCGTTGTGCTTTTCCAGTGGTAATTTTACCGTGCTTATGGCAGGAATAATTCTCACAGATGGACGGCTTAGTTTTTCCTTTTACACATCACACTCAATGAATTGAGTGGTCAAAAAATTAATAATGATAAAAATAAACAAAATGCTGTGCTTTTTTTAAATATTAATTTAATTATGTGTTTTTAAATGTACCAGATTCAAAATCTTTTTTATATGATCCAATTTAGAAGTCAACTGTCCAGTCAGAAATTAAATAATTTTTCATCCTCTGACCTCTGATTAAAGTAAACTCAAGCCAAAGTTTTATTTGGTATGCAGATCTGATTTTTAATATTAAAATCATATTTTCTTGGAGGAATTTTCATTCCTATGTCTATGCTCCATACGGGTTCTTTTGCAAACGTTCAGGAAGACATTTAAGATCATTTTCAGATACAAATCTTACATGTACTCACCATGAATCTTGTAGGAAAAAATTATTTTTTTTGCAAATTGATATGTCTCCTCAAATTTTATATATTATAGAGCTTCAGGATGTAGACAGGATTAATTTGCCAAGTTTTGAGTACTTTGTGGTCAGCGATATCAAACTATGCAAAGTTCCTATTTGTGTTAATATGTGTAATTATGGCGAGATTGGGGTGTATGGTTTTATGTAAACTAGGAAACAAAAATTCTACTGACCTTTGTCAAATTCGGGTGAACAAAAGGAATCATGTAGGGTTGAACTGAATGATCTTAAAATGCTTCATTTTTACCTCCTAGGGATTACTTTCACAGGTGTTTCTGAGATGTTGATACTTTGGGTCTCATCCTCATATTTTAAGTTTTGTAATAGCAGTTATTGTCATCATATACATAATACAGAAAAAAGAATTACCAGCTAGCCTGGGTTTGGTATAATCATGATATAAAATATATTTTACATTTAATAAACATAAATTATGTGTCTAAAGGTTAAGCAACCTATAATTAATAGTAACTTGGCTTGTGATAGCCAGAATACTTCAAAGCAGTCTGTTTCTTATTGACTAATGTATGCGCTCTGGGCAATCCCTCCTCCTCCTGCCCTCCATCGGTGGGGATCTTTTAAGTTTAATAGTATAAAATGTCCACGGAAAGGTTTATTTTTCTTTTTAATAAAATGTGTGTTTGTGATTAAATTTCATGGGTGCTGGATGATTATTCTAATGGGATTTTAACATATGAGAGCAGAGGGGTGTGTGTGTGTGTGTGTGTGTGTGTGTGTGTGTGTGTGCACGCGCGCATGTGTGACAGTTTCGCACCCTTCAACTGCCAGATGAGCAAGGGCACAGATGCCTTTTATTATCAGCGGTGAAGAAAACACACATTCCTCCTTGAAGGAGAATTTTGTATTTGTAAATGAAAATTATCCCCGTGCACTCCGCATTTGGCTCTCCTCATGCCAAACAGAGGAGAAAAAATAGGTACATTTAAGATATTAAGAAGAAATATATATTTATTACTCCTGAATACTCTCTCCTGTTAAATTGTCAGGATAGAGTGCTTCTGTAATATGAAATATTCCTGTTTGTTTTTAAAGCACTTTAGAATGATTTGCATTAAGACAGGGTATTGAAAGCTTCAAAAACTGGTATCCCCCTTGTAGGAAGCCATAAAATTTTTTTTTAATCTTTTGCATTTAGAAAGCTTTGAAATGCTTTCTAAAAGAGATTGGAGAACCAGACTAGAATTTATTACAACCGTCTTTTTAAAAATGGAAGTCAAGCTGACTGAAAGCGTTCATTTTATTGTTATTCTAGTTGTAGTTGCTGCTGCTGCTGTTTTGATCGAGTACAGTCTTACTGTACCTGGGCCCTTAGGAGACTTGCATCTGCTGAATGTCCTTGTTACCTTTCAGAGCAATGGTTTGATGAGCTATGCTGCAAGCGGGGTTTGGGAGGAGTTCTCGGCTTGCATGTCTTCCTGTTTTTAGAAACCATGTCTAAAGGTTTGCATAATTAAAAGTTAGACCAGAAGTGCTCACAGACCCCAGGTCCTTTTCTTTGCTTCAATTCTGCCCAAATAATTCATCTATTACAATTGTTCTTACTAGAACACAAAAGCACTCCCCCCTGATTTTTCTGTTGATCTATTCTAGACAGCTGTTTCATCTTTTACTTTTAATTTTTTATTTTGCCTAACGTCTTTCTTAAGCTGTTATTTGTAATAATGCTCAAAGTAGGCAGAATGAAGGTACATATTGTATATGCTAAAATCACCCATATAATCTCTAACACAGTTGTCACATTTGGTCACAGACGTATTTGATTTTTTTTTTCTCAAACACTATTTTTTTCCAGATGATAATCTCTACACATGTCTGAATGATGCCTTACTGCTTAGTGAAGAACTTCAAACAGCATTAAGAGCAAGGCTTCGTTTTCTGTGCATCATCGCAGGGCAAGGGATTATTGTAATCCCCATTTTGTAGATGAACCATTTGAGGTTTAAGTAACTTGGCCAATGCCTGGGAGTAAGTTACACATGAAGCCAGAGTAGAATTCACAGTTTATGATTTTGATCTCAGATGAACTTCTCTGTCTATCAGCAAGTTGAACTTGTTTTCCAGTTTTCTAACGTGAAAGAGCTAGGTGATTTGGTGCGACTTCTATCTGTAAAAGACAGAACTGAACTCAGAATGTTAGAACATTTCCTGACCCAGTTTTATTCTCCTATAACTACTGATGTAATTAAAAGCTTCTCTTCCAGTGTGCACTTTGGTTTTCTTATTAATCAAAAAAAAAAAAAAAAAAAAAACAGCTTAAGTTAGACTTTTGCAAGGGCCAAATATACCATTGCCAAAAATTCTATCAGTGGAAGAAGTGCTGAGTATATAGCTTTTTTCTTTCTTGTTGTTTAATTAAATGTATGAATAATAATACCCGCATGGCTGTTCTCCCGAAAAGGTAATATGTGTAGTTTAGAATGCACATAAGAATTTTAAGTGATGGCTTCAGGATCCCTACACTTATTTCTCCACTGATAATGTAAATGCATCATCAGGACCTCAGGATCGCTATGCTGAAATCTGACTCTACTATACTACCCATGTTCATATTGAAAATCTAACTTTGTTTGCCATGTTGTAGTAAGAGTAAGAATTTATAAGCCTGTGACATAAAATGTGATTTTCTTTTTCATAATGAGGGAAACGTCTATGTTATTGAAAGACTTGAAGAGTTAGTTTAAGCTTTTCATTTAAAAAAAAAAAAAAGCTCTGAAATTTTATAGGAAAATAGTCTGGGATTTCTGATGTCAGTCACAATAGTTTCCAAATCGTAAAATGGTTTCTTAAACAGAAGACAACTTAATCTTTTTAAGTAAAATTACACTAATTCTGGAAAAAATAAGATAACTTCATTTTAATCTACCTGAAAATTAAGATTAGGATTAAAATAAAATGAATACAAGCTTTCTCTTCTGTGTTAGAGCTGGGATGTGACACAGCTGACCTAAAGATTTTCATTTCTAACTAATTACTTGCAACCTTCTGAATAATTTTCCTCTCCGTCTAGAACTTTCCATCGTTAATATCAGGCCAATAGTAACTTTTTTTATTTTAAAAAATATTTAAGGAGAAATTAATAACACTATTTTGGTGATTCTTAAAGGGGAATTGACATATCTTCTTACATTTAAAATATTATCCAAATAATTCAAAAACACACCCTCAAAATGTCAAACTTGCCTAAAGTCTTTAATTCAACACAGAATTATTGCTCTTTGAAACTTTAAACACATACCTAGTACATTTAGGTGCTAGAAATGTTTTAATACATGGGTTACACAGTATTTCTATGAATCTCTAATCTGTTGATTTTAGAAACATACACTTGAATACTATACATTCCATATTCCACAGCAGAAGACATTCCAAATCTAAAAGACAGCACTGCCTAAAGGTAGTGTAATTGGAGAAAATCATAATTGTGTTTCACCAACTTGATTTTTCTCTGATTAAAAAGAAGAACTTTAAAGTTGGAACACTAAACATTAAAGACAATTTTACATTGCTAGCTTTGAGCAAATAATGTGGAAATCGGAGTTGAAAAAAGTCTTTAGTAATTCAGGCACATGTAATATTCTTTATGTTATTGTACAACAGCTAAATGAAAGACAGAAGGTAATAGTTGCTAATGTAGTTAAGATTCAAATAAATAGCCTAGTGGCTGTATTCATATTCACATTTTCTGCAAAACTAGTTTGAAACAATGCATATGTCCTATTTAAATAAAGCTCAATCAAGTACCTCGATAACTACACAGAAAGAAGGCAGAAAAAATAATCAGTAATTAAAATGCAAGTTCCAAGGGGGAATACCTTTCAGAAGAAAGCCACAGAAGCACCTGATTATGAAAATGTCAGGCAGTTTTCATAACGGTGAGTGCCATTTGTTAGCAGGTGGAGGTAAAATTTTTATAACAGCTCTTGCCTATCAATAGCTTCATTATAAAGCTGGTAATTTAATGAAAAATTCAAAATAATCATTAAATAATTAAACATTAGAGTAATCTCTCCCTCACCCTGGTAGCCACCATTTTAGTCACTGCAAATTATATCTTCCTTTAGTGGTTTCTGCTCCCTTATTAGTTCTTTAGCATTTTTAAAAATTAGTGACTTGTCTAATATGTTTCTGCGAAATGCTGGAACTAATAGATGGAAGCCATATATATTACTTTAAATATAAAAAAGACACTTCACGTGAATGTATGTGTTATACAACACTGCACTAGCATTTTAGTAATAGGCATATAACAAAATAGTTCTGTTTTTATAAAAGTGGCCCTTTCTCTCTACCTAGTATATAAAACACCAGTTTAAGATCTCCATCTGAAGGTGTAAAAGGCAGAAAATAACATTCCCTTTATCATCGTTGTATAACCTTTAAAAAGACGAAACAGAAGGTCTACCTCCTAATTTATTTAGTTGCATTTATCTAGAATATTTTCTGAATAGGAGAGTTTAAAATGTACTCTTCTCTACCTAAAAGTTATTTTTATATTTAACCTTTCTTCTCTAAGTAATGACTTTATTACTAGACATCTGTAATTCCATGTTAGTTTACCCTAACCCCAGAATAGATCTCCAAAGTTTTACCCATCAGCCTTAACCTTCCCCCGTTTTTTTTCTAGAGAACTTTGCCTTGACTTATCTTAGTGCCTTCCCCCAGAGCCTTCCCCTTTCTCATGTGTGAACCTATTTTTATGCCGTCCCTGCCTACTGCTTCTAATTCTTCTCATTTCAGCATTTGGGGCATTTCTCTAAAGGAGTTGTAAGTATCAAATACAGTTAGTGGTCGTCTGTTGTTCATGAGGGGCCACGTGTAAACTTTTTCCCTCAAATCCTTATTGAATATCTATTATGAGAACTTAACTGTGTAAACTGCTTTGATATTTATATCCATGCTCCTGACCACAAACCAATTAGATAGATAGAACCATGGCCGTTGACTGGATGAAGAAGTTAAGACGTACATGTTGAAATTTATATGAGAAGTATCAGTTCTGTAGCCCTCACTCTGTAAAGTGTTGTATTGGATGCTTTCTACGTAGAGTCCTGTGGATTCCTCACAGGAACCTGAGACTACAGTTTTCCCTGAGCCCTCTCTTTCCCATCTCCTATTCATCAGCTCCCTCAGCAAGTACTGTCTTTTCCGCTTTTGAAATCTATCCAGAACATGACTATCTCTTACCATCCCCACTCTACCAGCCTGCTTCGAGCCACCAGAGTATCTCGCCTGGAGTATTGCAACAGCTTTCTAAGGGACCTCATAGCTTCTACTCCCTCTATTCACAGTAGCCAGAGTGATCTTGTCAAAACACAAGTCAGATTATATCACTCATTTGCTCCTGGCCCTTTGTTAGCTGTCCATTTTACTCAGAGGAAAAACCACAATTATTTTTCTGCCTTGGTAGATCCCGTATCATCATCCTTTCCGCTGGCCTTCTCCAATACCCCAGGTCTTCTCTCAACTCATGGTCTCTGCTTCCAGGCTTGTCTGATTTTAAACAGATCTTTCCTCATATGTCACCTTGACAAGATAATGCCTAAACTGGGCTCCCCACCTAAAACCCCATCATTTTCCCCACCCCGATTCTTCCTGTTACTCTTAACGCTCTGTTTTTTTCCTACATATCATGTAACAGTATCTAACATACTGTATATTTTGCTACACATTAAAAAAATTTTTTTTAATGTTTATTTATTTTTGAGAGAGAGAGAAAGGCAGAATGCGAGCAGGGGAGGGGCAGAGAGAGGGAGTCACAGAATCGGAAGCAGATCCAGGCTCTGAGCTGCCAGCACAGAGCCTGATGCAGCACTCGAACTTATAAACAGCGAGATCTCGACCTGAGCTGAAGTCAGACACTTAATTGACCCAGGCGCCCCATGTTTTGCTACTCATTTTAACATACATTAATCATGTCTGAGCTCTTCCTGTCCTAGTAGAATGGAAACTACATAAAGGCAGGGGTTTTTAAATTCATTTATGGACAAGAATGGTGCCTGCCATGTGGGAGATACTCAATAAATATTTGTTAAATGAATTAATAAATACCTGAATGAGGTAGGTAATGTTCTTACCTGTATTTTAGCAGTAAGTTAAAGATGATGTTTCAAGTGATCGAATTATGTGTCTGAGGTCACAAAACTAGTCTAACTCCAGAGCTGTTCTCTTAAGTACTACTCTATTCAGCCTGTTAAACTGGAACACTAACTCCTGAGATTAATGCTTTTCCCCACTTTACCATGTGATCTCCTACATGGCATGTCCCTCTAAGATAGGAGTCCAGACAAATAAACAAAAGAGTAAGATAGCATTCTAGCTGTATTGAATAGAATGGCTTGTGGAAGGTGGGCACGTGATAAATATTTGCGGACGGGCATGAGATAAATTAAAAGATTAAGAATTATCATATGGGTGTTTCCAATTTATTTTAAATATAAGAGGTATGGTGTTTACCAGCAAATGGCTCCATTTCTTTCTAGCTGAGTGACTTTGGGAAGTTTCTTTATTCCTCTGTGCTCCATTTTCCCAATTAGGAGATGGAGGTGGTGATAAGGAATAGGTGAGGTTATGTGTGGTGCTTAAAGGAATGCCTAGCACATAATAAGTGTTCAATGAGTTCCCTCTTGCCATTAGCATTATTATGGTTATTGCTGTTATTTTAGGTTGAATAAAACACAGACTCCCTACTGCTATGGCTCTACATGATCTCACTTCTACCCAACACTCAACTTCATTTCTTCTCCTTTCTCCCCATGTGCCCCAGCCACCATATTTTCTTGTTCTTTCTTGCAAAGGTAATTTCCAGTTCAAGGCCCATCACTGCCTTTTCACCAGTGATGTCTCAATGAAATGTCATCTGCTTAGCGTGGCTTCTGCAAATGACCCAATGAAAGAGGCTTACATCTTTCCTACTAATCTATCAGTTTTCTTTTCTGGGTTTTTTTTCCATATTTGGAGTTACTTAATTTCTCTTTTTTTTTTTTTTTAAGTGTCTGATTGCCAATGGGAATTAAAAAAAACAAGAGGGCAATAACCTCATTTCTTTTCTTTACCACATCTCCTTAGTACCTAAAGCAGTGCTTAAAACATATATTCTGGGTGCTCAGTAAATATTTGTGGAATTATTGAATGAATCAACAAATGAATGAATGAATGAGTGAGTGAATGAAGAAGAAAGTAAGTCAGCCAGCCAACCTGGTTGAGATTAGGACTTTCATGTGTAGTAGTGCATGAAAACACATCTGACAAAGAACAATCTAGGAGGTAAAAAAGAGGGCTTTTAGCTAAAGATAGGGGCAACTCTTGGGCAAAATGGACATTTTGTTTAACTTCAGTTACAAATATTGTATCAAACTCTTTAGATACAGCTCTTCTGTTTCCTCATAGCATTAAAGTGCAGTGTTCAAAATGGTACAGTTGCAGAACATTTTGAGGCTTGGTTCCCATCTGTCTTGAAGGTTATTATTTTGGTACATGGCCCACGTTCCCAGGGTTCTTTTCTCTAATATAGCCAGCATATCATTTGACCCCCTAATTACTAAAGAGAATCTGAATCCCCATGCTTTTGAAGTACCTACAGGTAATGTGAATCATTAGAAGCATATGCCATAAAAACTGAAGACATTTTTCAAATCACTTAAATTATAATAATTAATTTAATATGCTTCATATGTTTAAACTATATTTAGTTTCAAGCCATATGCTTCCTTACATGAAATGGAGTTCCAGATTTTTCTATTGCTTTTAACATACAGTCTCCAGACGGGACTTTGTCCAGCACATCAAGGGTTAACATGCCTACCATGTCTTAGTATCTGAAATAAGTATTAAGAAAGTATTTTGCCTTTCACAACAGAACAGACCCACTTTGAGTAACAGCATATCCTAAGCCAGTTCCTTACACACTGGTGGATGCTGGCTGCATTCAGGCAGGCTGAGCTTTCTGTTCAACGACCTCAGCAGCCACAACTCTGCTAAGAATCCTGATGTCACAGTCTAAGAGATTTTGCTGTCACAGGTTCTCGGGTGTATTCTGCAGACTTCAATTTTTTTTTTCGCCTGAAGAATCTGTTTTTCCAAAATAGTTTTAGGTGCAAGTTTTATTCTTTTGTCCTTAGATTGTTCTACTTTCCACCCGCATCCCCCCATTCTTTCAGAGATGAGTTAGCTGTTTTAAAGTTTGTCATTGCTTCTGTCTTCTATTTTGCTTAGCTTACTTTGCAACTGTTAGCATCACAAGGACATGTAGCAGGTAAACCGTGCCATTGTGGCTTTCAGGGTGAAGCAGATATAAGGGAAAGATTGCTGACAATTTGCACTGTGGCAAATAAAATATTTTATGACATAAATATAACTCAAAGTGGAAATATTCACCAACCGGCACTGTTTCCTGTCCTTAGACTTGAAATGCTTTTCTTTCTTTCTTTCTTTTTTTTTTTCTTTTAAGAGATTATTTAGTTGTTGGCACACACTAAGAAGTAGATTCATTTTAATTTGCTCCCCCTACTGCTTTCAGCATTTATTGGGTATCTGGGCTGATGATGGGCAGACTACCACTCTGTGACAGACAAGTCCGAATTAAAGGCATTAATTATTAAAACTATTGTGTCAGTTCTCTGACTTTTGTAGACTTACCTGTAACAAAACAATGGCATCATTTTTGGAAACAATTTTTGATAGAGATGGAATTTTTTTTCCCCATCCTGATTCAGGACTCCTCGTGATCATTTTATTTAAGGTAAAGAACCTCTTTGTTTCAATCTGTATAATTTGAGTTGCTTCACCGGTGTAGTAACTTGTTCCACTGTCTATTGTCAAACAATTGTGCATAAAATCACTGACATTACTCTAGGGAGATTGTGGCAACCAGAATTTACCACCACCTACGTAGCTAAATTTTGTAAGGTTCTTATTCCAAGTACACGTGAATACTTGTTTTGTTTTGTTTTGTTTTGTTTTATACAGACAAGTAGTTTTGCCACATGTGTAAATCCCGGGGAATCTAGTTGACAACATATGATATTCCCTATTCAATGTTTGTAAACTCAAATTAGCTGCAGAAAGAGTGATTTCCAGGCCAGTGTGCTATGCTGCTCACCAGCTGCGTGGACAGGGCTGGCTATCTGCTTCTGGACTTGCTTTAGCTAATGTCCACTGGAACATGAGAAGAAACATAAATAATGTTTCTTTTTGCAAAGACTACTTCATTACAGGCCAGCTGTAACCTTAATGATCAACAGCTGTAAGTATGCATCAGCCAAAAGCAGAGAATTAAAGCATAATGGAGATTTAGGAAATAGAAGAATTGACAGGTGTTAGAAAAAAATGCATTATTGCTTGCAGTAATAGAATAGAATATTCTGAACAAATTTTGCAGGAAGACCATTCTAAGTATTAAAAAGAGACTGCTAATAATCAGTATTTCTGGCATTAGGAGTTGGTCCTTGTTCCTTAAGGCTATATTCACACTTGTAACTCTCATGCAGCATTTTTACAAATGATATGTCAACCTGGTTGGCAACTGTCAATGCATGGAACATAATTTTTTTTTATTTTGTTGTCTGTACATTTTGGGGGGAAATGTGCACTTATTACTTTGGAATTATTAAATTTTTTTTTTGAAAAATAGTTTCTGATCCATTCTATTCTTGAAGTTTTGTTTACTAATTAATCACACATTTTTTCTGCTCAGAAAATTAAAGTGAAAAACTAGCTTTAAAAGCTCTGATTTTTCTCAAACAAAAGCCAAATTAATGATTTTATGATATCCTTCAGGATATTGAAGAGATCTACTTCAGCAAATTTTGAATATTACTAAACACTTTTATGACACATTAAAAATTTTGCTGGGCATTTTTTTCTGCTGCACTAATTGTTTAATTAAAGAAATCAAGTTCAGAATATCAAGTAATGAAAGCGTTGTTTCCAAGAACTCTGCAAATGTTCTCTTTCTGATTTTAAAACTGGGTTCTACCCACAGATTCCCCAACTCACCGGATATTTTAAAAGACAGTTGTGTAGGGGGCCTGGGTGGCTCAGTTGGTTACACCTCCAACTTCAGCTCAGGTCATGATCTCACAGTTCTCGGGTTCGGGCCCCACATCGAGCTCTGCGCTGTCAGCTCAGAGCCTGAAGCCTGCTTCGGATTCTATGTCTCCCTCTCTGCCCCTCCCCTGCTCATGGTCTGTCTCTGTCTCTCAAAACTAAACAAATGTTAAAAAAATTTTTTTTTAAACATAGTTGTTTATAACAACTTTCAAATGCCCATTTGTGTACTCTCTCTAAATTGTTGCCAGTCAGCAAATATTACTGGGGAGTTATTTTATGGATAGCCTATTCAGGTTCTTGCAATAAGCAAAATCTTATCTATCACTTCAAATAGCTCTTTGAAAACAATTATTTAGATGATGGCTCTGGGTATAAAGAATTAACATTTAGGAGGAGTTGGGAGGTAGCATGAAGGATAGCAGGGAAGAAGTCCTTGGTAACCATCTCGCTGTTTGTGTTTATTCTCAGAACAGCCAGGTGATGATTTATATGTATACTCTCTTGTAAAACCACAATTCATTAACTTCCCTGAGACTTGTAGCTTTGGAAATCTACGTTACATGGAAGCTGCAGCACCTGCTTGAACTTCTCTAGGTTCTTTGCTGGTCTCTTGGCCTCTTTCTGCAGACCGTCTCCCAGTAGAAATGCCAGTGCTGCCTTCTGGCACTCCAGTGATGCCATGCCACCATTTTAGCGCCTATTGAAAACACAGCAAACGCTCGGATCTCCAAAGATGCAAAGTGAGCAGACCGCGTGACTAGTCTCTTTACACTGATTGTGCCAATTATAGCCTTCTACAGAGCTGTGGCCTCCAAAAAAATAGCATTCTTCTCCTCTTCATTGAAATTATGCTCTTCTTTTCTTGAAAACCTTTTTCTCTTCACTTAGTTTGGTAACCAAATTTTACCGTAAAATTAATGAAAGGAGGCATACTGAACATATATTAGCATACATTAAAAGCATATCCATTTACCTCCCCCAACCCTTTCTTGTCTATATAACAAGGTTCATAATGTCTTCCTTGTTCTTGCTATTAAAAAAAGTTTACAATTCATACTGCAAAATATTCTGGTAAAGCCTCTGGCAAATGCATACAGTAAATCAGCGCTGCCCTTGCCGGGGTTTTAATTTGCATGCCTGCGTCTCTGGAAACATTCCGGAGTCTTCTAAGAAAGCATTCCAGTGTCTGCCTCTGTAAGAGTCCATATGGCAAATGCCTCTGAGATCACAGAACTTTTCTTATTTAAGGCCAAACATATCCCCTTTATGTTTGGAGTTCTCAGTAGGAGCCTAACAAAGATTCTAGAAATTATGGGGAGAATAAAGGCCAAGTGGAGTCAAGAGAAGGAAGGAAAGTATATTGGAAGATAAAAACCTATATGTGCTGATTAAGCGGCACTCACATAATGCACATCTTGGAACAAGGCACACTTCTCGCTCTTTGCTTCAGGAAATGAGAATGGAGAGGGCATATATCAGATGATGGAGCTGATTAGCTTAGCAGTTCAATTAAAATGTTTAAATGTTCCCTCTGATACATACTGATTTTACATTTATTTTACTCAGGGGACACCCACCATGAATGTTATTTAAAATGAAAGAGCTTGGGATTTGAGAAGCATTTGGTTTTTTTTGAATGGGGCACTTAGAAATGTCATTGAATGTGCAAAACAAAACTTCCAAGTATGTGCTCACCCAGCCCAGCCCTAAATGTAAAAGGCAGTCTTGACTCTGGAAAAATAAATCACAGCATCACTTCTGTCTCTGAAATGCAAAATTACAACTCTGAAATCACATTTAGGACCTTGTACTAACAATGAAGGAACTTTCAGGCAATAATGACAGGGAAGATATTTTAAGTGAGTCTTTGCCTCTAGAGACGTTGGTGGTATCCATTCATCCCATGAGCATTCACCAAGTGCTCACTCTGTGCTCTGCATCCCACTATGTGCTGCGGGGAGAGAGACCACGGCACCATAGTTCATCCCCTTAAGAAACCCACAGAGCAGTGGGGGAGACAGACATGTAATAGATGCTTGTAAAAACCGCGACATGACAGAGCTGGCTACAGAGTTAAATTTCTCTTCCCACCACCACCACCAACCTGATGGGGTCAAGGGTCTTGTAAAAAATAACCATTGAACTGAGTCTTAAGACTAGGAGTTAGCCTAAAATAAATTGGTCTGGGATTCGAATGGCAAAGGGACATCATGAATACAGTTTGAAGTGGGGTAAGAAAGAGCCCGGAATGCTCTCTTAACCACACAGAGCTCTGCACAGCTAAGCTATGAAGAATGAGGAATGGAGTGGTGAAGGGCGATGTTTTAGAGACGAGTAGGCACGGACCAGGTGATGTAGACTCTTGAACGCTTATTAAAGAGCTTAGATTTTTGATTATATGTCTGGGTGTCTCAGACTCCATGATTTTTGTCACAGCTCTGTATCTCTATAAATACATTCTTTAAATGTATCCTTTTCTTTACCGTCAGTAAATGTACTTTGAAAAGAAACTTTATGTATGTCAGTTTCAGAATGATGGATTTACAGGGGAATGACCAGAAGTGTGTTAGCTGACAGCAGAGAGGAGGACAGGAGGTGGAGTAGAGATGGTGACATAAGCCTCAGAGGGAGGTGGATAAGCCCTCCTGGTGGACCCAGGACAGTGGACCCAGGACAGTGCGAACCACACATTTGACCCCTAGGGTTCTGTAGACAGTGGAGCCTCAACTACACAAGCCACAGGGACAGTATTTTCAGGAGAAAACCAGTTTAGGGCAAAGGAAAGAGTCCCCTGCCAACATTGGGGAGGTACAGTAGAATCTGTTAAAAACAAATGAAGAATTCCAGAGGCAAAGAAGCAAAGCAAGGTGGTCCTCCATGAGGCTTCCAGGAGAAAACATTTATAACAAGAGCGGCATCAGGGGACTGGAGAAGATGGGAATCTGTGGGGAGTGGGTGGTATCATCCAGAGCCCAGGAGAGCAACTCAACTCAAATGGTCAAGTGTGTGCCCAGTTGTATCGATGCCAGAACTGGTGGAGCCCCTGGACGCTCAGACTGCTACCAGAGTAGATTTGTAATCATGTTTTTGATTGCCCTTCATCAACCCTCTCCAGGAGTCCAAGCTACAAGGCAAATTAATCCTATTATCAGGACTACAATATTTCCTTGGTTTCTTACAGTTTCCTCAGTAGAAAAATGGGTTCAATCGTACTTCATAAAGTTGAGACGATTATTAAATGAAATAATGCACATGAAGTGCTCCAAAGAGTACGTGCCCCCAAATTTTACCTAGTGTTACGTTGACCTTGAATCACCTGGAATGGAATGTTTCATTCTGTTTTCACTATTGTGTAACAAAGTTTTTGTGGAATGTCTTTATAGAGAAATACTTAGGATATATAGTTTTCTTGGATCATATACAGGATGCTTTAAACATTCCAATATTTTTTTTTATTCCAAGCACTAAAATTATCTTTACTTTTGAAAGTTCAAAATCTATGAGACAAGCCATTTCATGACAAATAATTTAGTCTAAGACACAAGATAGGGTATTTTATAGCTCATATACACACCCAAACCTTTTTGCTGAGATGGGGAAAACTCCTATTTGGTATGTTAAATTTATTTTTGCTACCACAGCAATATGACTACCATTTCACCTCTGGGGAAACACTCATTTTTTTTTTTTTCACTATTTGCATGGCTTCCTATACAAAGTCCCACCCAAGACCTGTTCTCATATTACTTATATATATGTGAAAGGAATGCTTTCCATCACTCAGAAATACAGTAAAGCCCTCAAATATTTTTCCATGAGCCAGCTCTTAAAGACTTCTTAATGGGAACAAATATTGGAAAGGGAATGAATATTACAGATAGGCAGACAGGATGGAAATTAATGATGACTGATTCAAAGGGTAGTATTAGGGGAGCTATGGGACCAAAAATTAGAAGGATGGATTCTCCAGTCTTCCCTGCCCTCACACTCTACATTTCTTTGCCTCTTTCAAGTCTCTCTGCCATCCATATTCTTGCTATAAAATTATCTGGCCAAATATGCCGGGATGGATAGAATAGAAAGCATTTTCTCATTGCCATCTCTCAGTGCCATTGGCTCTGTGAATGATCACCATGCTCTTAGCTACTTACTGCCTTGTGGGTCAAGTCAAAGAAAAGATACAGGGATTGGTGGAACAGTAAATTCCACTTGTCTGTGTTTCAAAAAATGCCACTAAGCAACCTGGGTTTCCAGAAATCATTTCTATGCAGATTCTCCAAATTGGCACCTAAAAAAATAGTAAAATGTATTTATTGTCTTTGTTCCCATGCCTTTCTCTTCAGACTTCTGATATCAAATACTTTAAAGCCTTCCCAGGATTTTCTGCCGGGAGGAAAAGTGATCTGATAAATTAATTCATATTGAAATCATTGTGACTTAATGAGTTTATTCTCCCTGTGGTATAAAGTGTTGTTTGAAAAAAGAACGAATCACTGAGAATAAACCTTTAGAGAAATTTCACTGAGAAGGAAATTTCAGCCATCTTTAATTTTCACCCCTCTAACTATCCATAGTATCTTTTTCACTTTCCTATACTTTGTGCCCACATAGTCTTCCACCTATATGTGGATAATCCTAAAGGCAATATCAGGTTAATTTTTCCTTTTCATTTGCTGCTTGCAGTATGTGAAAATTATACTTAAAGCATTTTTTCTCATAGTTGTATCATAAGTACAGTTATGCCAGATTGTAGGCAAATTATAACTACTTACTTCAGCTTGATTGATCTTTCCTTATTCCTTCTCTTAAATGTATTTCCTTCAATTGCCTCCTTTATTCGAATCCCATTTTACCTTCTAAGGCAATGAAGGGAAAACAAAAAATGGAAAAGAAAATCCTCATCTGAACTTATTTGTATCTGAAAAAATGACACATTAAAATATGTTTGCTTTGGGGCGCCTGGGTGGCTCAGTTGGTTAGGCGTCTGACTTGAGCTCAGGTCACGATCTCCCTGTTCGTGGATTCAAGCCCCACTCCGGGCTCTGTGCTGCCAGCTCAGATCCTGGAGCCTGCTTCAGATTTTGTGTCTCCCTCTCTCTGCTGCCCCTCCCCTTCTCACGCTCTGTCTCTCTCAAAAATAAACATTAAAAAGTTTCTTTTTAAGAATACATTTGTTTTAATGTCAGTATTTAAAAAGTGAATATTTGTTCACCATTCATAAAGTTTTAGAAATACTTGTTGATGCTGAATATGAAATTCATATCATGGAGAGTTGTAGATAGTACTCTTCATGAAAAAGAGAAAATAGATCTGGGGGGGGGGGTGGTTTACCTCATATGGAGAAATAAGAACTTTCAGAAGAGAAATCCATAATCTGTGTTTGCCAAATTATAGCTGCCATGTTGAAAAAAAAAAAAGTGGAAGTGGCATCTTGCTTTGGCTTAAGCATCAGCTATGTGCTTTTTAAGCTAAATTCTACACAATGTACACACATGTATCAAAAAACAAAAACAAAAACAAAAACAAAAATCTTACCAAGTATCCCATGCTTCACAATAATGTTAAAGGGTTTTAGTTCCCTAAATGCTTGTCTTATCAGAACCTAGTGTGAATCAGTTATAATGTTAATTTTAAATGAGTCCAAACTCATGTACTTCAAATTTTTCGAAGTTTGTTTCAAAAGTTTCATGGGATGCAGGGCAGGTATATGTTGGGAACAAGATGGGACACCAGCATCCGAAACCACATGGAAGAACCAATACACAGAGATTCATATGTCCCGTAACAGTTCAACCAAATCATGATTTCTGGGAGCGGGAGGTCTAGAATCTACATTATCATCCAATAAGTGCTCCCCAGGTGGTTTTCATGCCTCTATCTTACTCCAAGATAGATCTAGGATCTACCACTTGTCACAACTACCCTCTGCTCCAAACCATCCTCCTCTCTTCCTGGATAATCGTAATGGTCTCCTAACTTGAGTTCCTGGCTTCTTTTACTTAATTCGCAAAACAGCAGCCATAGTGACCCTGACATAACACAGCTCAGATCATGCCACTCTTCCATTCAACATGTTCCAAAGGCTGCCCATATTGCTCAGAGTAATATCTTAAAGTCCATGCAGGACCAGTGAGAGGCTCTGCACACTCTAACCCCTCATTATCTCACTGACCAAGTCTCTTATTTCCCTCCTCCACTGATAAATCAGCTACACCTTCGTTGGCCTCCTTGCTTCTTTTGTTTCTTTCTTCTTCTGAGCCTTTGAATTGGCTGTTCCTTCTGTTGGGAGTAGCACTGTCCACTAGAACTTTCTTCAGTGATGAAAATGCCCCATGTCTGTCCTATTCAAGATGGTATTCACACAAGGTTAGCAGCCACTGTATTCGGACAGTACAGGTTAAGATTGTTTCCCCCTTTGATAGCCACATTACTCCTTCCCCTCTTCCCTTGGGGTCTTTAATGTCACTGTACCTAAAATTCCAACACCCACCCTTCTCAGTATTTTCTGTCCCCTTTTCTGATTGACTTTTTTCTGCTTCGCATTTATCAGTATTTACTATACTGTACGAGTATTAATTATCTATTTAGTAGCCTGTTTGCCTCACTATCATGCAAAGGTCCACAACACCAGGGAATTTTTTTTTCATATTTTGAATTGTTTTTTGTTTTCTTTTCATTCACTGTTGCTTCCCCAAGAACCTAGAGCAGTATCTGGCACAGAGTAAGTTGCCCAAAAATATTTGCTAAATGAGTGAGTAAATGATAATTAATGAATACTTTGTAAAACAGTCATTATGGCATTTGTGCTGGTGGTAACACTTGGTGGTGGTAGTGGGAGAAATGATAGAATAAGTCAACACCTCTAAAATTCCCTACTCTTCTGAGTTTTGAAATGCCCAAGGAGGAGCTATTATAATTCCGAGCACTAAGTATTACCGACATTGTAAGTTACTGCCCAGGTCTGTGTAATACCAGCATGGAAATTTTGCCCTAGCTTTCTTTTTTCTCCAAATATTTATTTGCTGGTGAAACAAAAACAAAAACGTAACAAAACAAAAACAAACTTTCATGTTGGTCAAAAAAACAAATTCCCACTACTGAAAACAAAACAAAACAAAAAACCTTGCAAACGCAAAGAAATTACTCCATGATCGCTTACTGTTTTAAAATAGCGAACTTACTCCCTCATCTGTAGCCACCTAGAAATTTATTATCCAGTAATGTTATGTTTCCTCATGTTGGGCTATGTAAAAGATAGAAGTCAAATTGACAAAAGCATACTTCTCTTACAAAAGTGCATAGGATTTTACTATATCTAATAAAAGCACTGAATAACTTCCAAAAATCCTGAAATAATACATAAATTAAAATTTCAAAATAAATCCTTTGGCATTAACAGTCTTGGAGGAATGGAAGAACACTAGTGACAAACTACTGATTTCATCTGACGCTGGAACTTATCTTGCTAAGTAAGGATTTATTAGGGACAGAGCTTAAATTTGATTTTACTTAACTGAATATTGAACACAGTATCTTTTTCCTGGTTGGTCTTGGGTGAAATGTCAAAACTGTACTGAATGTGCCCATGAGTCTGATAGGATGTAGGCAACTGCAGGTCTGCACTCGTAACCACCTTCATCCCACCCCACCCCCACCCAGGAAAAAATAAAAAGTCGGACACACGTCATCAGACTATTTTACCATGATTGCCTACAGGTTAAGCACTACCCTCTGAAGCAGATGGTCAATTGCCAATCTAATAGAAGGAATTGCTATTCTTCCTCTCATCCACTGAATATGTTTTTGATACTCCTCATGCCAGCAAATTGCTACAGGTTCAAATAGTGTCCTATGTATCATAGAGAAACTGAATAATTGAGGCTGTCAGACAGCCTCTCTTTGTCCATCCCTTCCCTTTGTGTAGGAAAATTGTTCTACTTTCATATAATTAACATTCAAGAACACAGCACAAGGGAATACTATGATGGGACCTTACAACTCCATCAAAATTAAAATCGTAACAATAGGTAAGATAAAGTGTTAGCAGTAAATGTAGTTTCCAGAGTAAATAATGTCTGTTTTCACTGCTGGGCATATCTCGGCCAGAGGCAGACTCCTTTTTGTTAGCAAAAAGAAACAAACAAAAAACAAAACAAAACAAAAAAAAAAAACCCAACAAAAAAGCTAACTTGGATTTTTAATTTAAACTGTCACAAATGTGTACTGCCCATCACAGCCCTATCATGTGCCATTTTGTGTTGCAACTCAGCTTTGGGAAATCTGTACTTACTAAGAGTGGTGAATACTTGAGGATACAATGTCATTTGTTTCCCATATTGAAACTTAAATATTTTCAGATGCAACAGCCAGCTGTAGTGAGGTGGAATAAGCATAGAACAAGGAAGCTGAGTTCAAGGTCAGCTCTGCCACTTACTTTGTCATCTAGGGCAAGTTTGAAGTTAGGTTTCTTCCTCTTCCTACTTTGGATGGCTAATTTAAGGATTAAATGTAAAGTCAATAATGTATCTGGTACATCTTGGATGCTAATAACTTATGGGTATCATTATTATCATTATTAACTTGTGCAAGCAGTATAGTTACAACTAAAAAATATTTAGAAGAATGAATTCCTGGGGAGAAGAAGGGGATCCCCATCAAAGTGTGAATAGCAGTTGTGTTTACATGATAGGGAAGATTTTTTCTACTTTCCATATTTTCCTGCCTTTTCTTTAATGAATTTAATTTCACTGTTAATGAAAACAATTGTTTCAGTTTTCATACTGAAAATTCCTCCTTTGCCTACCAATATGCTCCAGTAGGAAAAGATAATTCAAATTATATACTGGTTCATATGAAATGTGGAGTATCTTTTAAGCATTTTATGTGAGATAAATGTCTAATTTAATTTGCCAGTATGATTTCCCCCTTAAAATTTTTTAAATCTCTGTGAATCTGAAAGAAAACTAGCTCCAACTTATAAATTAACATTTTAAAGGAATTATTTGATGAAGAAATGTTCTGAAGAGTTTATAAATTTTTCTTCTTTGAAATGAGAAGTTCTTTTTTACCAAGACTGAACAAACTTCTATCCTGAAAACCACAAGATTTGAATAGAAATTCTGGGCAAACCATTCTTCCTATTCTACTTCCTGCCTCAAATCATAGCGAGTTAAATTTTTCACAAAGAGCTACTCCCTTTTCAGTGAAACCGTATAGATTCACACACCTGGAAAAACTCCAGCCAGGGTTTAAGATCACTTCATTTTTCTATGTTTAGGATTCAGGAATAATCACTTTTTTAGTGGGAAACTCTCCATAGTGTATATATGATTTCTTAAATATATATTGTCTTATAACATAGTGGTCCCGGGGAAACTTCCTGCCGAGATTTCCTTTGGCTCTTTTTTGTCATTTTTCCCTATTCATTTCTCCACCCAAACTCCTTTCTCTTTCACCTGGTTTGTTTAGTTAGTTAGTTAGTTAGTTGGTTAGTTGTTAGTTTGTTAGTCAGTTTTTTTCCTTTGTGGAAGATGTTAGAGTGTCTTTGAGTTTGAAAGAAAATTTGGAAAATAGAAGGAAATGATGGAATAGAGAAAGGAGAGAGGGAAAGAGGGAACAAAGAAAAAGAAAAAAATCTGTGAGAAAATCTTTTCCTCATTCTTTCTGTTCATGATTATCTCAGCCTTCAATGGCTGGCCAGCACCAAATCACATGTGGACTAGAAAGCCTTAGTACAAAGATTCAGTGAAACTTTTCCAGGAGGTGAGGAAAACTGACAGCCCTGTTTTATCCACACAGCAAAAAGACAAGCAAGGCCTTCTTCAGATGTAAATCTCCTCAACTCCACCATGGATATGAGGTAGTGCTCTACTTTCAAAAGATGCCCCCCTTGGAGCCTCATTCCTCTCTCTGTGGCTTTCAGCAAATGACCAAGTCTGGTTTTGCCAATTTTTCAACCTTTGCCTCATACTAAGAAACCATGCAAGCACTCTTAGCCCTTCCCCAGAAAGTGGCAAATAGCTCATGAAACACACAGAAGGGAGTGTATTTTCCCTTCACCACCCTATTTATCATATCTTTCCCTAGGACAGAAATCGAAATGTCCCTAGTCACCTTGAGTCCTCTGTGGAATGGAAAAAGCATTGCTAATATTCTCCACAGAACCCTCTGATTTCATTCACAACGTGACATAAGAGCCCAGCGTTGTACTTTTTCGGTCATTAATCCTCCCCCAACATGTAGCAGTCATTAGGGTGGTTACTTACCAGCTCTCACTGGTGAATATACAGAAAGGAGTAGAAAGGAAAGTTGGCGGGGTCCATGACAACCGATAGCTGCAACTGGGAATAAAGACCCCGCTCTCCTGACTATTGGGAAGCCATTTCCCCCATGTCAACACACAGCCCATGGGGCAGAGGTAATTTTCCCATTTTATGACCTACTGTACTTGGCATCTGTTCTGGCACTGGAGACTGCGTCTATTTTGGGGATCAGTTGTGTATTCCCAGATTGCCATTTTCCTCTGCCTTTCACTCTGTTAAATATTCTACAGTATATTATCACTTCATTTTACTTCAGTTATTTCCTCTGACAGTGGTGTGGGGCAGTCTGGACTCAGAGTCACTTCCTCTCTCAAACTCAATCTGTCTAAATGTCAAAAAGAAAAAAAAAAAGTAGAACTCTTTAAAATCCCAGCAATCTGGCATTTCTGAGGAAATATTTGATAGGTGTTGCATTTCTGAAGCTCTATCTGCTGGAGGCAGGGCAGGGAGGGGAGACACATGGGATTGGAAATACTGTTACATTCATGTTTAGCTTTTTCCAAAAAGTGACATTTTGTGCTTAAAAGCCCCAGTCACAAAAGCAGAGGCTATGCTGACATGAAGACTTGTTTGTTTGTTTGCTTGTGTAGGACAGTACTTCTCCCAACCTCTACTCACCGAGCAAAGATCTGAGACATCTGCCAACAAATGTGGGCAAATGACTTGGTCAACAACTTGATAACACTCACAGAACTGAGAGACTTTCTATGATTTCTGTCCTCTTCCTTCCTCTCCCCTCCTTGATTCTCTCTTTCTCTCCCCTCCCTTTTTCCCCCCTCTCTCTTTCCAGCTCAAGTGATTGTCAAATCTAGTGACACAAAAGGACAAATCTCAGAACATGCCTTGTGGAAGGTTTTGCTTCTTGCCTTTTGGCAAAAGGGGTGGCATTGACTGTTTTCAGGCTTTTTCAGACCAGCCTAATTAAAGGCAGCGGGAGTAAAATTAGAGATGACTTCACTGGGTCAACAGAATTCAGTGATAACATATTACTCTTTGGAGGAGTATCTGAGATTAATGAAATGGTTTACCTAAAGGTACTTCTATTGAGTAACATTCAAGAATGCTCCTGAACTTGGAAGCGGCGGTGGATCTACCAATAATGCTGAATAACACACCACACAGAAACAGGATGTGTCTGTTGCACCACAGATTTCATAACTCTTAGAAGTCAGGGTAGTCTTTTATTCCTTTGGTTGTTTCAGAAAAATAGAGGGGGTGAGGATAAGTATGGTCTGAAAGCAAGCATGTTGTGAAGGGGAGAGGAGGTCAAGGGATATAATGTTGGTTGAGAGCCCACAACATTTATCAGGCACAAAGGTAGGGTTTTTAAGAGGCAATAACTCATTTAATTATCAGGCCATCTCTGGGAGATGTTTTTCCTTCCATTTTAAAAGTGGAGAAACTGAGGCTTAGCCAAAAACAACAATTTGCCTAAGATTACAACACTAATAAATAGGAGAGCCAGGATTTTTTTTTTTCCCCTTCTTATTACTAAAATCCATGCACTTTCTAGAACTCTGAACTGGGATCTCAAATTTCTGTTGACCAGGCTTTTTCTTCTCCCTCCTCCTCCTCTTCCTCCTCCTCTTCCTCCTCCTCCTCCTCCTCCTTCTACTTTTTCTTTAGAGGGTTGTCTGCTCTCTAAGATTTGCAGCAGATTGTCAACCATCAGAATAATTGCCCACTCATCTGGCTAGAATGCATGGAAGACAAAAGGAAAAATTATTCTGGGTTAGAAAAATCTTCACTAATTTCATTTTTCTATATCCCAAAGACAAAGTTATGTTGGCAAAAAATTTTTGGTAGCCTGATAAATATTTTCAATTCCTTTATAATTTGAAGAAAAATACTGTGAAATATTTTAAAACTTTAAGCTATTTTGCATTTAAGGGCACTATCATCACTATAGTTGTTGTTTTTAAGCACTGAAAAAGAAAGAGGCTATATGAAAATATCAGCCAAAATTATGTATTAGTTTCCAGGAGATTACAAAAGAAAATAATTTTTTCTGTATTAGAAAAAAAAAAGAAAACCTGTTGCCATGAAAATACTCAGAATCTCCTGAGTTCAATTCATGAGAATTATGAATCTGGTTGTTAATAAGTCATTCAAATATGGGTTTTTTTTTTTTTACTATTTTTAAATGTTTATTTATTTTTGAGAGAGAGAGAGAGAGTGAGAGTGTGAGCAGGGGAAGGGCAGAGAGAGAAGTAGATACAGAATCCGAAGCAGGCTCCAGGCTCTGAGCTGTCAGCACAGAGCCTGACGTGGGGCTCAAACTCACAAACCATGAGATCATGACCTGAGGCTGAAGTCGAATGCTTGACCGATGGAGCCACCCAGGCGTCCCTCAAATATGTTTTTAAATCAATGAAATTCCAACAGGATTTCATATTTTTCAAGTTTGGCAGAGTTTTGATAAAGAATTCAGTCTTTTCCTACCCTTCCAATGTGAGGTTCTTTTCTAGAAGAACTGCCAATAATTCAGTTATCTTTTTGGAAGAAACAGGGTTGTCTGGGACTCTCTGGTTCTCCTGTTTCCTTATGAGTTATTCTTTAACTCGGTAGCAACAAGCCTTTTCCCTTAGACTCACGTGGCAGAGGCAGAGCCCGGATATACAAGTCTGATTTTTGGCTCTTTCATCCATCCGTCTTTCTCAATGACATGCCTGTTCTCTGGATGCTCTTTTATTGGAGGCATTCTGCATCTGCATGTTCAAGAGACCATAGTTTAGCTTAGGAATGGCAGAGGCAGATGATCATGGGAAGATCTGACCCTTGTATACCATGCACTCTGTGCCAAAAAATATTTCTTAAGGAAGCTCTGATAACAGAGACATTTAGTCCAGTCTGGCCATAACACGAAAGACAAGACAAGAGCAGCTTACGCCATTACTTCACCCTCTCACGTTGATTAAAGGTGGTCTCTTTGGACACTCTTTGGTAATTTCTAACATCACACCTAAACATTTTTTTATTAAAAGAAAAAAAATGCATGAAGAAACAAAAAGCACTAACACTTCTGACAAAAACAATTCCAGAAGGCAAATGATAGCTATAGACCCCCCTCACTAACATATAGTGAGAGTGTACAAACAGGAAAAAATGTGACTACAGAATGTTGAGTTCTCCCTGACAACATGGCGTGATATGTTTTGGATAATCTTGGAAGCAGCCATGGGTTATAGACGTGGAAGCTCGATGTATACACACACAGGCACATATACAGTTATAGCTAGTACACACACATAAATGTCATATATGTACACACATATTCTATATACACAATGTCCTGTTGTTAAAGCAAACCTATCTAGGAATCAAATAGTGAGCTTATTTAGGGAATATATGTACTCTGAAGACACATGGCTCTCTGTCAGATGTCAAGTTGAAGCAATGTTTTCCTAAAGTCACTGGTAGGAACAATAAAGTTGCTTCATCAAACCATCATCGGAGAAGATGCCTTGCTCGCCTGTATGCCACGTAGCCAAAAAGCAGTAGGATTCTACTTGTAACTCAGGAGTTGTCACACAAACCAGAGGAGCACGGGCACACCGACATTTTCATTTTAAACCTTTATTTTTTTCAATTTGCATGTTGAAATGAGAGGACTGTCTGAATAGAAATTTATGTTCCTGGTATAATTCTGGTAGATATCATTCCAGTGATATTTTCCATTATATTTTATTTTCACCAATTATGTAGAATTCCCTAGAAAAGCCACACTGCTTTCATTAACTAGCCTCCAGCAAGAGAAGGAGAAAAGGAGCATGGTTTTCTATCAGATTCATAGAAACTGGTTCCTTTAAGGGAAGAAAGAACCTTGAAGTATTTGCCAAGAATGTAAAATTCCTGGTGTATCTAGAATTCAAGCACCTTCTTGGTGATTCTTGTGTAGAGGAAGAATTTAAAATACAGAGCGAAAGATTAAAAAAATTGAATAGTATATATTTCAAGGGAGCTACACCGAGAAACTGAATAGTTACAAATGATCTGTAGCAGATCACTTAGTGTTATACCTGGGGACTGTTCCTGACCTCAGATGTTCCCCAAACCTGGATTGTGTTATTTGGAATTGCAGTCAAACTGAGTTCCACTCACCTCATTTATTTACCAGTATCTGCTAGCTACCACAAACTGTGCTGGGTGCTAGGGCTATGGGAACAAGTGTCTGCTCTCACAAAGTTCACATGCTAGGGTAAGCCAAAGCAGTAAAACAAAGTGCTCTGATTGGAAGAGATCAGTGATAGAAGAGCATGTGCTGAAAGCACTAAGTCCAGTGGAGTTAAAGGGGGTGGTCAGAAAACACTTTCTGGAAGCATAACTCCCCTGCACAACTTGTAGGACAAATGCAGAAGTGAGGGGTGTCCCAAATCCTAACCAGGAGCACAGATCAGAAAATCTTCAGTAGTTAATGAGCACGGGGGTGTGGCTTCTTGCCAGGGAAAAGGTGAGAGTTGGTCCCAAGTAGTAAACAGGAGTCAAATCTGCCCCTTGCACACCCCAGTCTTTGGATTTTATCCTCAAAGCTTTGAAGGTCTATTGAAGGATTATAAATAAGGCAGTAGGATGGTCAGATCTCTTTTCTTCCTCTAATGATTAAAGTCACGGTGGATAAGTGTGTAAGGTGGCACTAATTCTCTAAGAGGGGAACATATTCATCTTCATAGCCATCGTTCAGAGCAGAGTCACCAAAGGGGTGAAGGCCCACACTTGGTTTTCATGTCAGGAGCATTTATTATCAGACAGAAAAAAACAATTCTGCTCAGGAATTATTCACGGATGGCTGTGGCAGAATCACATGTAGTCTACATTGTTGGCTTAGATTGCTGTTTGGCCTCATTGATCATTTATCTTTGACCTTGTTTTTTTTTTTTTTTTTTTTGGTGACAAAGACCAGTTCTGCTTCCTTTGAGTCTTAAGTGACTCAGGACAAATATCTTATCTTTCATGATATCTGAGTAAATCCAAAAGTCAAAATGATTTTTCAGGAAAAATAAAATGTTAATATAAGCCTCCACTTTAATTAAACGTATTGTTTGTTTTGTTAGCAGAACGAACATAATGAACATAGTGACTCACCTTTATCTCCTTTTTTTTTTTTTTTTTTTCCCGTTCGGGAAAGTGAAGGTGGGACACATTTTACTTAAAATGGCTTCAGGCAAAGATGTTTCCACCTTTTGCAGTCTGCCTGCTATTCCTGTAATCAGACACACTAGCATTTCTTTCCTTATCACTGGCAGCCTAAGCAAGTCTTCATTTCTAATATAAATTAATATATAAAATTTGTTTCATGCACACTTGTTTTTCTAAAGCTGTGCAGTGGGCTTGTGCTGGTTTTAGAATGGAATCCTCAACATCTCATTTGCCAGAATGAATCCATGTTCTTAGAATTCACTAGAAAACTCGGTATCTATTGAAATTTGTAAATTACTCCACGAGGTTGAAACAGAGAAGTGACCTTTCAACGTGCCCCTTTACTAAGAATATCACTTTTTTAGTTATGTTTATTTTCTGTCCCAGAAAATGTATTCTCCTCATTTTTAAGAGAACCCCATAAAGACTTTGCTGACTAAGTCAGAACACTCTGAAAGGACATTTAAGAAAGTAATTGGGGGGTGCCTGGGTGGCTCAGTCAGTTGAGCCTCCGACTTCAGCTCAGGTGATGATCTCACAGCTCCTGAGTTCGAGTCCCGTGTTGGGCTGTGTGCTGACAGCTCAGGGCCTAGAGCCTGCTTCAGATTCTGTGTCTCCCTCTCTCTCTGCCCCTCCCCCACACATGCTCTGTCTCTCTCCCTCAAAAATAAATATTAAAAATTTAAAAAAAAAGAAAATAATTGCAAATAAGTGATTATGTTTAAAGATAGAAAGGTATTTCCCAAAAGTCAGATATCCTCAGTAATTATACTTTCTAATTAGTTTTTCAAACCATTCTCATTTGCATCAGAATACAAAAATGGGTGGCATATTTGCTTCATGCACCAAATATGATTTTTTTTCTGAATCCTGTTTTTTTCTTTGATTCCGTCTTGTGTGTCTGTACCACCCTTGTCCTGTTTCTTTGCTTCCTTCACTTCCTTATTGATTGTCTCTTCCCCTTTTCAATGAGTTTTTAATGTCATTGTCCAGTTAGTAAAAATAATTAGAATGTATAAGACTCTATGTTAGGAATTTGGCACATGTTATTTCATTTAATCCTCACATTAACCCTGCAAGATGGGAATTACATCTTTTTTTTTCAAAGAGAATGAAGAAAAGTTTAGCAATTTCCTCATGGTGATAAAACATACAGACTCATCTGAATCCAAAACTGATACACTCTGTTTCAACATTCAACCTCCCAAAGCATGATCATTTACAACATAACATTTTTGTGATCAGGAATCCTTCATTAATTCATCATATCATATCTGAGTTCCTCTGTTTGACTTTGAAAAACCTTTTCTAATTTGTTTCAGTTGAACTCAATAAACTGTCATTGATGGTAGACTGTGTATCAGGCACTGTTCTGGGCCCTAACTATGACCAGAAGGCTAAGGTGTTTAGCCTACACACAGGCAAGTTCATTTGCTATCACTCCCTGGGCACTTCCCATCTACCTGGTCAAATCAATATTCTGCTTTATCTTCACTCATGCCATGTTCTCTCTCATTGTCTCACACTTATTCTCCATATCCTATCATGAGTTTCCTTTCAAGTTTTCAAGTTATATTCTTTTAAGGCCTAACTCAAATCTCACTTCTTCAATGAGACTTGCCTGATCTTTGGTGAAATCATTCGTGCCTCCTGGTTTAAGTCTTAATATCTTCTTGTCTCCTATCTGTTCTTTTGATCTATGTCATCAGCAAGATTGTAAGCTGAGTTGAACAGAGGAAACTGAACACCCCTATTTTTCCCCCTGCTTCTTACATCGCACCAAGCCTGCAGTAATTACTGAGTTAATCATCCTGTCTATCCATTAGTTGGGAGAGAAAGCAATAGTGACCTGTTGGAATCTGACTCATAGCCTAGAATTACTGGAACTTTCTCCTTACATTGCTGAGTAGAGAGCCTTGTCCAGTATCATGAATCACAGAATATCTTCAAATGAATTCTCCATCTATGAGAAAATACAACTCTTAAAATATTTTTTAAAAAAAAGTATTATAAATCATAAAAGTAGGCCTCATGAAACATGGGCCATGTTCCTGGCTGTAACATTTCCAGACCTTGTATGAGCCAACACACATTGTGTTCACCTATAGAATGAAAATAAGTATGTCTAGCTATTAAATTTGATACATGGAAGGCCAAGAATTAAAATTCTTATGACTTAAGTTACTTTTAAACAAATAACCAAAAACAAAAAAATGTCTTGGAACCCTCACTACAATACTGTTTTGAATCAAGCAGTTTTCTCTGTGAAATCTGCTAAGAAGATGGCTTCTGAGATAAAGAAAGCATGTTGCAGTAAGATTCAAGTTCAACAAGCAATGAATGAGTGCCCACCATGGCAAAGCCACATGCAAAGTTTAAGGGGATTACATTTGAACAAAACAGTCTCCCTGTCTTCTAGGAATGATGGTTTCACTGCCTCCTATTGACATTAGGTATTTTGTGATGAGTTTGTGTAGGGGCAGGGGGCATTGTGGTGCTTGACAACCCGTGTTGGAGACAGGAGTCTCCACGTGTGCCCACAACACAGATCTCACATAGTGGATTTGAGAAAAGTTTAAGCATGTTAAAATTTTATAAAACAACTAACAGTAAAATTGGGAGACTGCTAACCTTGATGGAGATACAGCTATTTTCCTTTCCCCTCCCTCTGAACATATTGAAACTCTGGTGCTTTTAAAGTAAAAAAAGTTGCTCCTTGACATACACCCCACTGGCAAAAAAATCAGGTTTGCGGGTAGGTCAGGGAGCATGGTTTTCAGATTTTCTGATAATGCTATCAACTGAAATCTCAGTTCTCAGTACAGAATCAAACATCATTCCAATATCCTGCCATATTATCTTTCACAGAATAAGAGCGACAGCAATCACATAATTAAGCCTCAGGTTAGAGCTAGATCCTATTCACCTCCAGGAATTTCTCTGTAGGATACGAGAAGACTGGCAAGATAAGCCGTTCTTCTCTGGGGAGTAGAGCTCCTGATGTGCCTGTGAGCTTTCCCCGTGTTAAACGGCCAAAACCTGCCATTGCCACTAAAGACACGCAAGATGTCCGTCCCTTGTTTCCTGACACAGTGAGTTCAACATGGGAGGTTTTCTTCTGGTTCTAGATGGTCAGAGAAATGAATTTAATTGACTCTAAAAGGGGCCAGAAATAAGGCTTTTTGTGATGGAGTTCTACCGTTTTTGCCTGGTAAGAGGGATTATGCCTTTTCATGTGGCTGCAAAGTAGATGTTATGCTTGAGAAGAAGTTTCAGCCATTTCAAAACATGTCTTTTCTTTCCCAGCGACCCTTCTGCACTCCTCTGTTAAGATTCTGAAATAAGGAAGTTAACAGGCTCAGAGATCCCACTGTTTCCTATTTCTATTTCCAGTAATAGCTCTCAGGGCTACTTTGTCACCAAGACCCACAGAATTGAATGTGATTGCAGCAAAAGGTACTATGAGTAGAAAATGAATTCCTTATGTTGAAAAGAGAAAAGTGTGTGGGTGCTTTAGGCATGAGGTTGCAGACAATGGTGGACTTTTCAACAGTGTATTACAAAGGGATGACTACACTAACAGATGATCAGGCGATTGACATCATTTTTGAAAATAAAAAAGCTGAATTTTCCAATTTATTATGGCTTTTGTGCATTTTCCTTTTAAACTGCTGGTTATATTGCTTATGAAAAATTTACATGCAATCTATCTTGATGTGTTTTGTCAGCAAAATTACTTAAAGAAATATGAATTCATATAAAGTCGACTTACCACGTAGTTTTCTTCCAGGAATAAAAGTCCTTGGCTCATATCTTAACCAATGATTTTTTTTTAATCCTTATTTATTTATTATGAGAGAGAGAGAGAGAGAGCACCAGCAGGGGAGGGGCAGGAGAGAGGGAGAGAGAGAATCTCAAACGGGCTCATGTTTTCACCACAGAGCCTGAAGCAGGGCTTGATTTGATAAACCGTGAGATCATGACCTGAGATGAAATCAAGAGTCAGACGCTTAACCAACTGAGCCACCCAGGCGCCCCTTAACCAATGATTCTTATTTTTTTTAAAAAACGTACCCAGTTACCTATGGCAACTCAATCAAAATTGAAATAGAGATGTCATTTGAGATTTGCATGCTTAGTGACCTAATGAATCAGAGAAAACCTTTGGGAATTTGGACGATTATCTATCAGAGTTTGCTCTGTGTTTTAGTCCATGACATATATCTAGGCTACTTTGTTTCCCCTTTCTGCCATAACTAAACTTTTCAAAATTTGAAAGCATATTCAATGGAGTTACATGCTACACAATGGTTAAGTTAGAAATTCAACTTGTAAAAGCAATAATTACACATAGAAAAATTATCAGTTAAAACCTGTTACGCTACACAGAAGTATAATAAAGTGTGTATCATTTATACAAGCAACTTTATACAATACATGTGCATGTGTAATGTATACTATAAAGTGCAGTATTGGGGCACCTGGGTGACTCAGTTGGTTGAGCGTCCAACTCTTGATTTTGGCTCAGGTCATGATCTCATGGTTCATGAGATCGACCCCCAAGTCAGGCTCTGCGCTCCCAGTGTGGAGTCTGCTTAGTATTCCCTCTCTGCCCCTCACCCTCTCACTCTCTTTCTCTCTCTCTCTCAAAATAAATAAATAAAACTTAAAAGAAATTAAGTGTAGTATTTAAAAACGAATGTATTTTTTATATTTGTGGTAAAATACACATAACCATTCTTAAATTGACCATTTTGACCATTTTTAAACATATAGTCCAGTGGCATTAAGTACATTCACATCATTGCACATCCATCACCACCATCCATCTTCAGGGTTTTTCTGTCTTCCCAAACTGAAACTATGTGCCCTTTAAGCAATAACTCCTCCTATACCCCTCTCCCCCACTCCCAGGCAACCAGCATTCTACTTGCTGTGAATTTGATTATTATAGGTGCCTCATATCCTGGAATCCTATAGTATTTGTTTTATTGTGACTGGCTTCTTTCACTTTCAATTGCTGGTTCATATGGTAGTTCTATTTTTAATTTGATAGGGAAGCAGTATTCTTTTTTTCTGTTAGGAGAGAGCAAGGGAGAGGGGCAAAGGAAAGAGAGAGAGAGAGAGAGAAGATGTGGGGCTCCATCCCACAACCTTGGGGTAGTGACCTGAGTCGAAATCAAAAGTTGGATGCTCAACCGACTGAGCCACCCAGGTACCACAGGGAACCACCATTCTGTTTTCCCTAGAGGCTGCGGCATTTTACTTTGCCATCAGCAGTACACAAGGGTTCCAATTTCTCCAATCCTTGTCAACTCTTTTTTTTTTTTTTCTCTCTGTTCCCCTCCCCCTCAACGCCCGCTTTGGTAATAGCCATCCTAAGGGGTATAAAGTGGTATTTCATTGTGGTTTTGATTTGAGTTTCCCTAATGATTAGTGATATTGAACATCTTTTTAGGTACTTACTCGTCATTTGTATATCTTCTTTGGAGAGATACCTTTTCAAGTTCTCCACCACTTTTTAATCAGTTTGTTTGTTTTTGTGTTGTTGAATTGTAGGTAAATACATACATTTTTAATTCCATCATAAGTTGTAAGATTAAGATTAAGTTGAATGCATGATATGACCCCATTATAATGTATTCTTAGGAAATTTTGATTCAGGAGAACTTAAGATCTATTGACATGTTAAAAAGACAGTCAATGCTTTGACAATATACCTGGTGTTATCAATAGTACAGAACATACAATGGGGAAAGAAGATATAAATTTTTTTATGTTTATTTATTTATTTATTTTTGAGAGAGAGAGAGAGAGAGAGAGAGAGAGAGAGAGAGAACACAAGCAGGGGAGGGGCAGAGAGAGAGGGAGACACAGAATGGGAAGCAGGTTCCAGGTTCCAAACTGTCAGCACAGAGCCCCATGTGGGGTTCAAACCCACAAACCTTGAGATCATGACCTAAGCCAAAGTCAGGCACTCAACTGACTGAACCACCCAGGTGCCCCGGAAAATAAAATATTTAACTAGAAGAAGAAATAGGCAGCAACCACTGGATTGCTCATTTAGGCAAATTTGCCAATCATTGTATTCGTTTTGATGGATAAGTTACAAATTTAGGAAGTGAATGACTCATTTTCCCATTCCTGTTGGTTGTGTTACAAAAGATAGTGCATGCGCTCACCTACTTACCAGCGGTGAGCACCTAAACATATAATAGATTGGCTTGGTGAGCCCGCTTCAAACTTGTTAAGCAAAGCCGACTTCTCAGTTGCTAGGCTGTGCAGAAACAGCCTCAGACTGTATTCATGGAACAGGTCATTGTGACCTCTCGTGTTCTGGCTCCACCTTTGAAATCCCTCCTCTAGCTATGGAAGTTCTGCCAAACCCTCTTGACAGTAAAACCTACAACAGATTAGTCTGCCGCCACTACTGTTGCTACTGGTGGTGCTGTGGTTTCCTCGCTGTGTCCTACTCACCTTTGTCTGGCCCCAACTTGTCCATTAACTTGTTTCTTCTGCCCACCCTGCCTCTGCTTTCCTCACTTCAACACCCCCTACAGCAGTGCTTGGGATCCCTGCTGTCATCCATCCTGAGCACGTGTGTAAGTCACAGGGACCTGTTGCAGCAGGCACTGTTGGGAGCTGGGCTGTGTTCCAGAAAGTGGTTGTAAGGGCTCCTTCTTAGTTTTTAAGATTAAATGAGGCCCAGGGATGCTGCTGATGAAATTGTTTAGAAAGGTGGATGTGGTGCCTCGGTAGTAGGTCTAGGTCCTACGTTAGAAGGGTTGAAGGGACTTGCCTTTCAAGTCTGGGCGGATGCACATTTGCAGAGATGCCCTGAGGACTTTCTACTTTAAACACATGCAGGGCAAATCCCATTTTGAAAACTCCAAGAGGTTGTTTATTTTGCCAACACTATGAAGGTTCTTCACTGATGCACAGATTTTTTTTTTTAATCACATGGAAGTCATACAAGTTTTTTCATACTTCTTTGTTATATACTTGAAATACTGTCTGTCATGCACTTCTTGATCCTTATTCATCTCATGGTTCTTGGGTGCTTAGAATTTAGTAGGCACTGTGCTAAGGAATAGGAAGCAAAGCACCACGGTGGCTAAGATTATGTTCTTTGGAGTCATACATGCTTACATTGCAACCCAGCTCTGTGGCTCACTAATGGAACCCAGGGCAAGTATCTTGACCCCATTAGTACTCATTTACCTCACTTGTGAAATGGAGAAAGCTGTAGTGCTCTTCATAACATAGAATAACAGCAAGGGTTTTCTAGCACAGATGTATATGTAAACTACTTAGCACAATGCATGGCACAGAGCAGAAATTTAATACAGTTTGAAATTATACTACTGCTGGTATTCTTGAATTGAGAGGTAGGATATAAGTTGCTTATCCTCTGGTACATGCTTAGAGACAAGCATGTAATCAATTATAGGATGGTAGGAGTACTATAAGGAAGATATGGAGATAGAAACTCTAATCAGGGGGGAGGGCTAATTAATTCTGCCTGGAAGTAGGGATCTTGGAAGTGTCTGTGAGTGTCTCTCAAAGGACATTTTACTTATGCTGGAACTTAGCAAACAAAAAAGGTTTTTATAAATCTTTTAATGTTGTGATTTTTTTTTTGTATTTGATGTGTTTCTTGACATGTTACTTCCACCTACAATATCCTTTCTTCCTTCCATTCCAAAGCCCAAATTTTATCAGTCCTTTAATCCATCAAGACCCCCTTCAAATGTGAAGTCTTCCTTGATTCCTTCCCTGATGAGTGAATAGAGATTCCTTGAAGTATAGTTATATGCTGGGGCCTGAAAATAATTTTTCTTATATAGAAATTTATTTTGGCAAGAGAATTACTGTAATGGAATATAACCTGTATTAACATGAGTGCCATCAATCATCTTCTGAGATGAGTATGATAAACATTTCCATTTTTGATCCAATTAAAGCTAGTAGAGCTAGAAAAAACCATATGGACTGCTTTTCTTTTTTTAAGTGGTATAAATTTTCAAGGCATAACTACCCAACTGATTCAGAGACAATAATATGCCAGTAGAGTTTGGATACAATCTGCTGATATAACATAAAGGTCTTAGAACAATAAACAAAACTCATAATATAGAGAACTGATGGCATCAGGATAATTAGATCCATCAGTACATTTAGTAACAACCAAATGAAAGAAAACCACAACCCAGCAAGCTGGAGGCATTTTGCTTGTCCCTTTTACTAAGTATCCAAATAGATAATATTCAGTGATAATGAAAATAATCAGTAAAGTTCACTGTGTAAATAACCAAGGCAATTATACCTATAATAATTCCAGAAAAAATAAAACCCAGGAGGCAGTACACAACATACACCCGAATTTCTGTCTTCCGCAAAGTAGTGCCCAAACCTTGGTATGAAAATCTAAGTACTGGCTACAACAGAGGCAGGATCATCATTCAGATTTGAAGTGATAAACATGTGCCATCAGGGCTCCAGCAAAAAGGCAAAGGCATGAGAATCTGCTGTATCTAATGTTCACCAGCAGAAAGGAAGATGTGAAAGGGGGCGGAGAGTGGGCTGTTGGGGTTAAAGTAGCTACAAAATGCAGAACTGACATTTTTGCATTGAAAATGAATAATAAACGAATGATAGGTTGGCTTTTACAGAAGTCACAAACTGGCTATCTGATGTATAAATGTGGTCTGTTGGCATGTTTTGTAAAAAAAATTTTAATTAGAAGATTTCACATGAGAGTCCAGATTTCTCTTTTCATTTTAAAATTGGAAACCTCCACCCACAGATGCCTCACCCTCACCTCCTTTAAGACTTGTTCAGTGCATAAAACATGAATATTGAATAAATCTGGCAACTCTGGGCCTGTATTTATCCACATGATAACTGGCATAATTTAAATAAAATCTGCCTTCACTGGATAGTTCCAACACTCTCCAATCTCCCTCAAACCCCCAGTCCTCACACGACAGCATTCTCTTTCTTAGCACACAGTTTAAAAACATCAGCCTCATTCTAACCACACAGAAATCCCACAAGAGTAAACAAGTATACAAAATAAGTTTTAAAATACAGTACACAAGGCCCTGTATTAAATGCTTTTATGTGCATTAGTATCTATTTTATAAAAGATAAATTTGAGGTTCAGGTAGGTAAGTAAAGTCAGTTACCTGAAAAAGGAGACTTGAGATTTAGGCCATAATTTATCTGACCTCAAAGCTGTGCTCTTCACTCCTGTGAGTCTTAGGATTTATTAAGACATAACATGAATATTTTTATCTGTGGCAAAGCTGGATTGAAATATCTTTATAAAACCAAGCCTTTAATTTATCCTAAATCTAAGAAAATCAAAGATATGCGTTCTGAGAAAAAAAAAATATATATATAGTTCAGATTATTCAAGTAACCCTTAATAAGATCAGAAATAACATTTTTTGAGGGGTGCCTGGGTGACTCAGTTGGGTAAGCGTTGAACCTCAGCTTAGGTCATGATCTAGCAGTTCATCGGTTTGAGCCCTGCGTCGAGCTCTGTGCTGACAGCTCAGAGCCTGGACCCTGCTTCAGATTCTGTGTCTCCCTCTCTCTTTGCCCCTCCCCCACCTCTCTCTCTCTCTCAAAAATAAATAAACATTAAAAAAATAAAAAATAAAAAAAAAAAAGAAAGAACATTTGAGTTCGGGGAGTGGGGGGAATAAAGACACCAAACTTGTTCTCTGGGGGAATGGGCATCAGTGGAAACACCTGCAGATTCTTCTAGGCCTCAACTGTAAATCCTCTGACCAGTGCCCATTGGAGGCAGTGCAATGGCAGAGGTCAGGCAGAATCGGTAGTTCTTATCCCCACCATGTAAAGAGACTACAGCCGGGTGATTTGCCTGCCGTTCATGATCTGACTGGTGCTCGCCCGAGAAACAGAGAAAATGTCAAATGTTACAGCCCTGTTTACTCTTTGTGAGTTATGTGACTTGGACACATGTCCTCATTTTTTATTCCTGTTTGACAGAAGCTTGGCTGTCAGGAGATCACAGTTTCCCTCTGGGCCTCATCAGTTGTGAAGAAAGACAGGGGGACAACAATACTTCCTGTGGTCCCAATCTATAAATCCACAGAGTACCCCTCCTTGCCCCCACAACTCCATACTAATATTTTCAGCTTCTGTTCATGCTAGCTTTCCAAAACCGAACCCTAGATAACAGCTCTGACCATCCACAGGAAATTGTTGAGCCATTCCTCTTTTCATTCAAGAATGGCCTTAGAGATCGTGGACCAAGACAAACGAGACAATGAGCATCCTAAACATTATTTGGCTGTGTTTCAGCCATTATTTGGCTGTATATATTCAAATATACTCAATTGATACTCAGAGAAAACAGCTACCCCTCAAGGCTCTCCAGTTTTCATCCTCACCATTTCCTTCTCCAGCCTGGCCACAGGGAAGAACTGCTTCCTCTCCCTTTCTTGCTTGAATTTTGGACCTCACAATCCCACCTCAGTTTCCTGTCCTCTATGAGGAAAATATTCATATCTTTGCATCCCCTCCCTCCCTTATACACATGATGTTTGTGTGAAAAGAAATAAAGTTATTGTCTTGCTAGTAATTCCTAAACATCGATTTCACTTTGTTTATTTGGTTGGTTCATTGATTAGTTGGAAGGGAATGGGGTTTCTCTAATTCTTTTTTTATTATTATTGCATTTTTTTCAAATGTCTCTTAAGCACCATGATGGGGTATATGTTTGTGACCTAAAGAGTTACACAAATCTGGTGAGATATACAAAATTTGCAGGTAGCCCCTGTGTTATTAAATAGTTCAGGTCCTGGCGTGAAATGCCCCAGGCTTAAGCCAGAGGAAGGCAGGCTTGGAAGAACCTGTAATAGAGGACGGCATGGCTAGAAAGGATGTCCACAATACTGTGTTTTGTGCAAACAAATGCCACACTTTGGAATTGTGCTAAGATGCTAAAACACATTAAAATGGAGTTTTAGAAAACGCCTATTTGTTTTTAAGATCACTTAAGTCTATACAGAAACTGTATAGCTCCAAGCATCCTGATTTTAAGGTGATAAATAAAAAGGGAGGGGAGAGGTAATTTACTATTATTTCTTAATCAAAATGATTAACTGCTTGGTTGGATGCCGCCACAGACTGTCAAATTCAGGTCAAATGTAAAATACCTTGATCTTCTGAGAACACTCACCTATGATACGAGAAATTCCAAGAGAAAAATCACACGTTAGATCTACAGCACTAACACGAGACATATTTAGAGATGTATCAGACCCTTGACGGTGTGAAACATTCATTAATTCACTCATTGGCGGAGAAGTAAATTGACTTTGATATGCACCTTTTCCGCATGATGAATAGAGGAAAGATGGCTTTTCCAACAGAAATATTTTTATGTACAGACTCAGTAGGTCTCCTCATGAAAATTTTCCTCAATTCTGGGGTGTCTGCACCCTCACCGTGTTTGAAGATTGCCGCCGACTTCAGAATTTGTTTTTCGCCCCTCTCTCAGTTACCCTGCATACTGAGATCATGAGGTACACCGCGTGTTGGGAGGGAAAAGTAAATATTGGGTTGCTCTAACTGAGGTCATAGTTTCTCCTGTCTAGACACCACTAGTAACTGGTTTCTTCTGGACCTGCTGTGCTTTCCATGGATTTATAAATGCATGAATTGCTTTGTATTTGGTTGCATAAAACGTACTGCATTTCCAGACGAGTTTCAAAATCGTATTTTAGATCTTTCCGATAAGTCTCTGCTTGAGCCATTTTTCTTCCACTGAGAGCACATGACTCCACATAATGAATTAGAGGACAATAGGATGGCTGTTTTCCATATTTTCAAACTCACTAGACAAATGATTTTTACTTTTTGTAAACTAGCTATATTTGTTATTCCATTGGTGCTCTGTGTCTTTTGCCGGCCACTTTGAGTTTAAATGAAAAAAAGGTAAAGAGAAGGAAAATAAATATTCTCTCATAATAGCATGAGGAAACAATTGCTTGTATAAAAAAATGATTAAAAAATTATTTTTTTTCTTTTTTACGTTTTTTTTCTCCTTGTAGATAGATCATTTTGCTTTGGTTCTTTTATTGCCTTACTGTGTCACAATATATAAGAAAAGTGAAGTATGAGAAAAGACACACTCATACACATATGTTTTTAAAGATAGTCCAGGGAAATAAGTCTTTATGAATAGGCCTGAACAATTCCACGAAGTGTATGACTTTTGATTCCATGTAGGTACTTTCTTAAATTCACCAAATGATCACAAATGCAGATCTGTATGTATATGTCTGCAAACAAAAAATAATTTATAACTTGTTATGCCAATTTCCAAATAAAATTTAGTCTTTTTGTGTGTGCTTGCTAGAGAAAAATATGTGTTCTAAAAAAATACTCTGTGGGCCTCTGAATATTTCAGAACACAGTATATTTTGTCAGCCTTTTTTGTTATTCTCAGTATAGAATATTTCATAAATTCTAAGTCTCTAATTGATCCACATGACTTAGAGTAGCGAAACACATCATAATATATTCTTTGAAATATAAATCCTAGTTGTGTTTCAGTTATTAATGTTTTTAAATTGAAAATAAGATACGAGGAGCCTACAACAAAACCATTCAAAAGAATACAATCCTCAGAGTTGCTATCAAAAATGTGTAAGTTACATTGATGGTCAAACACTAGTTGTTCTCTGTAGAAATGCCTCAGCAATGGTTCTGCTTTGTGGGTTTTGTTCTGGGGGAAAAGCCAAACTACCTCCATGCTACCAGCATCATCACTATCATGATAGTCGTATCAAATTTTAGTATTAGTTTATTAACTAAACATTAATACAGAAGCGTATTATCCTTGCCCAAGTTTCAGGAGGGACAATCCCTAATAATGAAAGTACTTCAAGTTGGAATTCTTCTTGATTTGTGCAGTGAGTTTTGCTTTCTTGAAAGAATGAGGTGGTATACTGAGAATCCATGTGTTGTTCCCCATGCTTATCCCTGTAGCTTGACATGTATGCCCACTTTCTTTTCTTGTCCCACTTCTCTTTGCCCTTCAGTGTGTTACCTTATGAATTTTCCTATGTCCTCCAATTTCTGTTATAAAACTTCAGGGTTTCCTATAACCTTTTGAATTTATTTCTCTTACAGGATTGGTTGTATTTTATTACACTGAGTTACTTCTATGCTTCTTTCCTTCTCTAAATTTGTAAAAAATAGACTTCTAGGACCTTGTCTAGCTAGTCAATAAATATGAATTAGTTAACCAGTTAATGTGTATTTAGTAAATATTTCTAAACCAGTTAGCATTTTGAAAGACAATTCATTTAGCTATATCAGTTTTATAAAAATAAATTACAGCTGAGAAAAAAAGGTTGAATTTTTAAAAATGCTATAATGAAAATATCAGTATAAGAGTCAAAGGAAAAAATTGTCTTTTTCTTAGTAGTTGAATTTTCCCCTAAGAAATGGCCATTTTTTTGTTGGTTAGCTACATTGGGTAAGAGGCAAAATCCTAAGAGCAAGAGAAAGCAGTAATAGCTACTTATTGAGTTTTAAGGAATCAAGTTAATTTAAATGTAAAGCTTTTGTTGTCTTAACTCAGACTAGGCAAGCAAAACTGGGGCAAGGACTGAATTGTTTCAGAAAATAGAAAGTATTTCAGAGACCATGAAAAAGAAAAGAAAAACAGGAGAGGAGGAGAAACGAGGGATTTTTGACATATACAAAGGGAATCTGGGGTAAGAACAGGAATATCTACTTTAATACTTAAGTTTTACCATGTAATATGTAATATTGTTGTAATATCTCCTCTTTTTCTCCCCATGAGCATATTGTGGACTCGAATCTGTCTTTTAAGGAATGAAATGGAATCATGAATATAGTTTCAAAATTTATTTAAACAGAACCATACCATATCTGTATTTCCACTGATCAATGTAAGAAGCATATTTGATGGTTATGTGGAAGCATGGTAATGCTTTAAATTCTAAAGGAGTAGGAAAAGTAACAAAGAATAATATTAGCAAGTTCAAATGTAAGAAGTATAAAATTTTACATCATAGAAAAAAAGTATAAAATAAAAATATACCAAGAAAATACTTGTAGGACAGGGTTAATTCATTTGTAAGAGCTCATAAAAATTCATAAGAAAACATCAAGTCACTAATATGGTAAAAAAGAAAAAAAGATGAAGAGACAGTTGATAATTAGTAAACAAACATATGGGAAAATGCTGAAACTCACTGGTTATTAAAAGAATGTAAACTGAAAAAAATACGTTCCCCTTTTATATCATTAAATTAATAAAATTTTAAAGTAACATTATAACCTCATGTGAATGTGCATGTTTGTAAAGTAGTATGCGTTCATTTAGTCTTTGCTATTGGCAAGCTTAAACTGAACAATGCACGCAGGAAAAAAATATATATTACTTTATGTTTCAAAAGCCATAAATATGTTTATACTCTTTAAACTATTTTTTTCTGGAATTTACCACAAGGAAATAATCCAAAAGAGAGAAAATGTCATATGGATAAGTCAGTTCATAACAGAGCAAATTAAAACTCTTGATTTTTAAGAGCAATGATATTTCAAATGCTTTAAAAATTTTTTTTACATCATTCTAGTGATGTATTTGAATTTTTTTTAAGGATCAGCTTTTCTTAAAGTGTTTCTTTTAAGTTTTTATCAAGATTTTTTATTTTCCTTCTATCAAAAATAAAGATCATTTTATTTTATTGTGCAAATTTTGCTCAAAAATAGTGAACAAATACAATAACAATTAGAACTTAGCTTATAATAGCCATTTGTTTTCAGAATTGTCATGATGTTGAAAAAGACATTAATTGTTATTTCTTGGGCTTTATTCATATATAGTATTCTTCTGCTTTTAAATGAAACAAGATTGGTTCTACAGTACATACTGGGACATTATTTCAGATTTCCAATAATATAAAGGTTAGCTAAGTCTTATGTTTAAATAATTTCTTTTTTATGGTCAAAGAATAATACATATTCCCTGTAGTAAATTTAGAAAGATAGAGAAAAGCATGAATAACACTACAAAATACCAGCCTCTCACCTTCCAAAGATAACCATTATTAATGTTTTGACCTCTATTCATTTTATATCCATAAACAAAAATGGAATCATAATGTGTAAAAATGTTTTGTAGACCTTTTTTTAACTTTCTATAACATGATGTACTTGTGCATTTTATTGAATATTCTACCACATCATATTTTTAATCCCCATTTGTATCTAAACCTGCCTTATTTATTTCAATATCAAGTGGTAAATTAGATCTATTCTAAAAGGGGGACAAAAAAAAGTCATGCAAATACTTCATAAAGAGAGAAAAATAATACTAAAAACATTTTAATAAAGGATACTTCTGACTACCCGATTCCTTATAAGTCTGTTTCATGCAGCAGATGTCAAATGTTTTTGTTTTATGGTGATTTTTACCATAGCTCAAAAGTCAATATTCTGCTGTCAGATGTGGGCTTACATGTGAAGAATAGGAAAGGAACTTAACTAGGAAGCACTGAGCTCAGGGAATTGAATTTGCATGTAATTCACTAAGCATACATGTTTACATGACCTTTAGAAAAAGGAATTAAACCAGTTTTTCAGTAGCTCTAGGCAATCCACGTTAAAGAGGCGATTGAATCAAGAATCTAAAATACTCCTTACAAGATAGCCAGGCTAACAGAAAATTACTTTAACTCAAATATATTTCACTATTAAATTCATAGTGACATTAACATGACACGTTTACCCTAATAAGAAACTGGAGATGTGAGTTTAGTTCTAGCTGAGTTGTTACACGAACCATAGACTATCTTACTAAGCACTAAAACAATTCTACCTCTCCCCAAAAAGTCAAATACAGTATTTTTAAATCTCATTTCAAAGCATCCAGATTTTCTTTTGGCAATATCCTGAATCACTTCCAGATCTGTGATTAATGATAATGGCTAGTATAAAACTGATATAAAATCAGGAAGCCTGGGTTAGGATTCAGCTGCATCAATAAATGTCTATATGATCATAAGCAGGTAACTTAAGCTTTCCGGGACTTAATTTTATCATCTTTAAATAAAAATACTGAGCTATATAATCTTCAAGATTCCATCTAGCTCTAATACTTTGGTATTCTAGCTAGTATCACCTATCCCTTTTGAAAAGATATCAAAGTGATAGCAGTATATTGCAAGGGAACAATGCATATTGCAGCCTCAAGGATGGAATAAAATAGTTAAATCTCATCTCGGTCTCAGGCTTCCACCTAACCCTGAAGAACTTATGACTAAATATTTAGTGAATGAAATGAATGAATACATGAGTGTTCTGCTATAAATATATATATGTACAGCAAGAATGGGATTGGGTTAGTATGCCACTACAGTACTATCTATTGCCAGAGTGGTGTATAGCATATCTATATTGAACTAGCATACAGTTCTATTTTCTTTACTATATATTTAACCTCCAGTTTGTGTATACAAAAGGTTCTAACTTTAAAAAAAAAAAGGCAGCAAAAAGAGGAAGTAGCAGAGCCCAAACAGAAGAGATGAGAAAAAAATATTCCAGTTGTTTAAAATTATTCTAGTATTTATCTCTTTTTTAAAAAGAAATTTCTACCTTAATTTCCTTCAGACATGTAAGTGAAAATTTATTTTCACTGGGAAGAGAGTGAAGAACTGAGAGATGTGATCAGCAGTGAGGGAGGGATCACCATTTTGGGGAGAATTCAGGAAAAATAAGAACAATTAACAAGCTCCAGGGATTTCAGAAAAATTAATGATTAAATGAACTATAGATAGCCTAAGTGCAGTCCAAGGAAAGTAGCAGTGTCTACTCAACAGTATGGGAAGATTTAACAGTGTTTTTGTTACATAGGATTCAATCCGGTGCACTTGAGTAAGAGTTAGTGTTAGGCAAGGCTGAGCAAAGGAACTGAAATTCCTTATAGAAAATCAAATATAAAGAATTTTTAAAAATAACTATGGGTTCATATATATGCTCAGAGAAACAGACTGAGAAAGAGTAGACTTTTGGGGGCATCAAAGGAAATCTTGAATGCTAAGGAAATAAAATTTTAAAGTTTTTTTTTTTTTGGAAGTAAGCAAGAAGAGCCAACTTTGACTGGCTGTTCAATAAATATTTTGACAATTATTAATTAACCACAAAATATGTGCACATAATACTCCAGGCTCTGGGAATGCACTGAGTCCTGCTCTTGTGAGGTTCACATTCTAAGACATAGGTAATTAACAGATAGTTGTACCATATATCAAGTGATGATAAGTTGATGAAGAAAAGTAAAGAAGGATAAGGAAGAGAGTGACTTGGGTCAGTATTGTTTTATATAGGGGTTCAGGGAAATTATTTTTGATAAGGTAACATTTAGGCAGAGACCTGAATGAAATGAAGGAGCATTCCAAGAAAAGTAATGAAAGGAAGTTCAAAGACCTTGGGAAAAGAACATTTTTGACATATCCAGGGATGAGCAAGGAGGTCAGTGTGGAGAATGCAGAATGTACCAGGGTGATAAAAATAGGGGAGAAGTTCAGAAAGAAAACAGAGGGCAGATCATGTTGAACATGTAAGTCAAGATAAGAAGTTTACATTTTGCTTGGAGTGAAATGAAAAAATTAGGAGAGCTTTGAACAGAAAAAATAATGTTTGTAACTTTTATTTCAAAAGAATTTGTTTTGATTAGAGAGATGACATTGTAGAGGAACAAGGGCCAAAGCAAGGAAACAAGTTAGATTAATAATTAGTCCACCTGGGCAGTGGTGGTAGCCTGGGTTGCAGTGGTGAGAATGGAATTTAGAGAAGTGGTTGGAATACACATGCCTGAAAGAGAAAGCCAAAAGGATTTGCTGATGGATTCAGATGTAGGATGACATGGGGCAGGGGGCGGGGGGGGGGGGGGGGTGGATGGCAAATATGAAGTCTATTGCTGCTAAAATATAAGTACTTCAAAGGAAAAGACTTCACCTGTTTTGTTCACTGATATGTTCCAACACATAGAACAGTGCCTGACACATAGTAAGTGCTCAATAAATGTGTGTTAAATAGATAATTTTTGGTCTGAGATATTTGGAAAAATGGATTTTTCATTTACTGAGATGGAGTTACAACATGGTGGGAGCAGGTTGGGGATGAGAATCAGATCTTCAGTTTTGTACATATTAAGTAGAGATATGTAGACATCCACGTAAAAATGTAGGCTAGGTAGTTCGATATACAAGTCGGGACTGGGGTAGTTAATTTGAAAGTTCTGGTATTTAAATCCATAGAACTGGATAAGGACTGAGCATTTAGATACTCCAACATTTAAAGGTTGAAGTAATAAGAAAGATCCAGATCCTTCTCATATGCCTGAGAAGGAGGGACTATGAGATGAAGAGCAATGAAAGTTGAAAATGCTAAAATCTAAGCAAAGAAAATGTTTCAGGAATGAAGGCTCAGTTAACTGTGTCAACTATTGCTGAGAGATCAATTAGTACAAGGATGGAGAAACATTGGCTTTATCAACAGTGACCCTGAGAAGAACTATTTAAATTAGGACAAAAGCCTAACTAGATTAAATTTAATAAATTGTGATAGAAAAGCAAGTGAAATGATATTGAGTTTAGACAACCCATTCAAATAGTTTTACCTCTGCAAGGACCACAAAAATGGAGAGAGATGAAGAATTAGGATTTTTACAAGATAGGAGATAGTGTAATATTTTTATATGCGTGTTGTAGAAAAAAAGGAAAAAAGCAATGAGGCATTAGCTATAGGGTAACTGCAGGAACATAATCCTTGACAAGTCAAAAATGGAGGAGATTCAAGGCACAAGAATTGGCTTTAAATTAAAAAAAAAAAGCACAGAGAGTTGAAAAAGGAGGCAAAATAAATGGAGAGAGATGTGGGTATATTCGTTTTTTTTTTCTTGGAGAATCATGTAGAAGCTTGAAATAATTCTTCATGAAATAAGAATTCATCAGCTCATTCATCAGCTAATAATGAAAAATCCATCAAGTAATGATGGAAAGTAGAGAGAAGCTATAGGGAGTTTGAAAAGAGAATAGGGTGAAGTAGTCTTGGATATAACTAGAAGGGTTATTGTATTACAGGAATGTATAGTAGGGTTGCATTATGAACCGCTTAAATAACATGATAAGTCTCAAGAATTCTGCAACTGACAATCATGAATTTAAAGTGAGAATAGTCAATGGGATTGTGTTTTTCCAGCCATATTCTACAGTTTGGATTCAAGAATTGGGTAGGAGGATGGTTAGATTTAATCAAGGTTGAGAGTTTTCCCCAGAAATTTTGACTAAGAGGGAGAAGTTCAAGAAGTTGAGAGTATGACAAGGGAGTATTTATAATATTGGATCAGGAGATTTGAGCCATCTAAGAAGGAAGGGGAGATCATGGGGGAGGAATAAAAGACAATGAAAAAGTTAAAGAGTTGCTAGATCAGGAAGTCTCTGTGGGGTTATTGGATTCAAGGTGCCAGAGACACACTAAAATTAAAATGGGTGGTGGTCAGAGAGCTGTATGCTTGAGTTCAAGATGATGGGGTTCAGCTACCACAAAGACTGTGCAAATGGATAACTGACCCAGAATGGAAAACAAGAATATCAAAAGGATCTAAAAGGTCTGGTGGTGAAAGGATAGCCAGATCAATACAGAAATCACAGTGACACAAATAAAAGTGTACAGAGATTAAAACAGGTGGTAAAATACTCAAGTAATGAAGTAGAGAGAAAAAAAAAAAAGAGATTTAATGGAGGAACATTGATGTAGCTCAGCCATTAAGAAAAGCTATATAGCCAAGACTTGAGAAGAGGAGGATGCGAGCAATAGGAATCTGCGGACCTTCTTTATAAGATGTCACCATCCATCATCTCAGGTCCTACCACCTTCCATTTCTGGTTATCTCGGTTAAATATAGAAATTCTAGGTAGGGCCTCTGATTGACCAGTTTGGTTAAGGAGTTGATGTACTTTACATCAACAACAGTGTATCAGGACCTCTCCTCGGCCAAGGATGTGGAGGTGCCTAAAAGAAGTGTAGGAATAGATGTTAGGGTGATGTAAGAAACAGCTATCATAGAAGATATTGCCCAGTTTGGGACTAACTAGAGATGGCAAAATGTTTCCCTTGGGACAAAAGAATTGTTATTAAATGTTTGATAAAGCCACAGCAGTTGCTGGAAGTTTTGAGAGCATCAACTCATGAAATAAAATTAGAGAAAAAAACCTACATATTCCCACCTACAACCTTACCAAAGAAGTCTGGTGTCATTACTACTGGCATATTTGACAGATTTCATATTCATCTTGTATCTATTTGTCTGTAGTGTTTACCTACAGAAGAAAATTCTTAAAACCAAACCAAAGAACCCACACTTTCAACTTAAAAAAAAAAAGCACTATAATTTATTGAACATTCATTACATTCCTGGTACTGAGTAACAAATGAAGTGGGAAGGTGAGTAGCTGGCATCCCAGTCCACAAGTAACCCTGGAGGGAAGAGAATACCATGAGTAACAATCGATGGCATAGATGATATAGGTACATATAGATCTGACATGGTCAAGTGTTGCCCTTGGTGTCATTCATATATATATATTGATTATATGTGCATATGTACATATGGTTATATGTAACCATACACATATATGTGATACATTAATATGTGCTTATTGTAAAAAATGTGGATGTTTACAGATTAAAAAGTGAAAAGTCATTATTCACCATTTCTTGTTCTTCAATATCTTGCTCTCCTCATTACCCTGCCGAACTTTTCACTCTTATTAATTTATAGAGTTAGAAAATTTTACCCATTCAAATGTATCACTCTGTTCCCATGTAAGCCTTTTTAAAATCACTTGATTAAGAAGGCCTTTAACATCACAAAGTCATAAAAATATTCTCCAATGTAGTCTTCCAAGCTTTTGGCTGTGTTTTGTCATTGCTATTGTTATTGTTTTAGTGTTTAGATACTTAATGTATTTTTTTGTGTGTGTAATGGAGTATGGACTTAACTCTTATATTTTATGAAATCATTCCATTGTTCCAACAGAGTTATAGTGCATCTTTTCACCACCAATTAAAATTTCATCTTTATCATTGTGTTGGGCTTCTGCTGTTTTATCTGGTAGCATTACAGCCAACCATCTTCTACTAACATAGCTCCACCTTCTTTGGGAGGTACTGTCATTTTTTTTTCATCCATGCAGTTCTCATAAGGCTCCAACAATATAATTCAATCTACTGAGGCAAGAGGAATGGTCAAATCACCCAGTCCAGGTCATTCTGATTGTGTCTGTCTGGAATTTGAATCCTCAGAGCTGACACACCATGACAAAGGACAGTGAGTAGAACCAATGACCAATATTTTGCCAAAGTCAATGATCATTCTTTTCTTCTTACTTGATTTTGCAGTAGCATGTGACCTACTTGCCCACTTCCTCCTTAAATCGTTTTCTCTGGTTTTCCACACCACCATATCCATCTTAATTTCCACCTGCCTCAGTGGGTTCCTTGTGCCCACTTTCATCCTCTTTCATTTTTTTATATTTCACCTGGGGCCATGAACTTGCCCCTTATTCTTGATCCATCCATCTCCTCTTTCTGAAATCAACTTATGTAATTGTTCAGGACTTTATTCTTTGCTTTCACTAGAACATAACTTCTAGAAGGCAAGATTTTGTCTATCTTTACCACTCAATCCGCAGCACCTAATACAGTGTCTGACACATGTTAGTGATCAATAAATGTTTGCTGAACCCGAAAAGGAATATACCTCGTTAAAAAACTATATTTCAAATATATTTAAATCCTCAAGATATCTTTCAATATGTACTCCTTGTATGCCTTCTGATTATCAGGTCCTGTGTTAGACACTGGGGCTATAAAATGGCATAGGACACCATCTGTGTACTTGGAAAATTTATGGTCTAGTCAATGGTTACCACAAAGAGAGCAACGCCCCAGACATTATGGGAAAACTTCAGAATTGGGTGGGGAAAATATAAATGAGAAACTTTTCAAGAAAATATGGACAAGGTGGTCCCTGAAGTCAGAATAGAAAGCAATAGAAGTCTTTTGTACCAAGATAAGAGGTAATGTCTGAGTGAAAGCATCATCTGGAAACACCCAAAGATGGAAGACTCTGATGCTAAATTCAACTCCTTTAGTCTTACATGACCCTATTTTGGCAGCCACTCACTATATTGCTCCAAATGATCTAACTGGGAGAGAGAAAAACTATTTCTAAAAACACCCAAATCGCATAACACTTCATTACTCAAAGTTAACATCTTCAGTCATACTTCAAGTAGTAAATCACCAAAATTATAGCAACAGGCTCGCAATATATTCAGGAACTACAGTACAAGCTGTCCTGACTAAATTTTCATTATGGACTTCAACATTTGATATATGACAATATTCACATATAGAAGTTTGGACTCTCAGTCCTAATAAGTCATTTTAGGGGCAATGAGAAGAGACTACCAACTATCCAGTACGCCAGATGCTGGCAAAGAGCTCTGCATGTCCTTCTCCGGTCAGGTTTATTTTTTAATATTTATTTATTTTTTTCATTTATTTATTTATTTTTGAGAGAGAATGAGCTGGAGAGGCAGAGAGAGGAGAGAGAGAGTATCCCAAGCAGGCTCCACACTTTCAGCATAGAGCTCAATGTGGAGCTCGATCTCACTAATCAGGAGATCATGACCTGAGCGGAAATCAAGAGTCAGAGGCTTAACCCACTGAGCCACCCAGGTGCCTCTCACCAGTCAGCTTTCGGTCCCTTATTTAGGTCCAGGGCAATTACCCTTTTCATGCTCACTTTCTCTTCAACCTGAGTCTCTGGAGACTCATCCAACTTCTCTCTACTGTGTAAAGCAGCCCCTGTTTTATGCCAAATTGTAGGGGAATATCCCATTCACAATAGCAACAAGACCTCCACAATATCAGGGGACTAGACTTAAGAAATATGGATGGAAGCCAAACCTAAAGGGAAAAAAATGAAATTATAATAAAGAGCATGAAAAAATATCTGAATGTATGGAAACACGGGCCATGTTTATAAATTATAGGACTTATTAGGTAAATATGTCAATGTTTCCAAATTTATTTATAGATAATTTAAAATTACTTCAAATCCTAACCAAATTGTCAATGGAATTATTTTTTGGAACTTGAGAATTTAAGTTCATCTGGAAGACTATGCAAAAAGAGCAAATATAATTTTTGAAGAAAATCTTTTAAAAGGGGCATTTGCTTTCCAGCAAACAAAAGCCCCCTAAGTATCAAAATAATACAAATTGCTTAAAACTGGTTTTAAAGTAGATGGATGGATCTAAGGAATAGACTAGAGAATACAAAGTAAGATGCACATTTGTAGGAATTGGCATATAATTATGTAAGTTAGCTTTCATTGGTTGCAAGCAACAGCAATGAACAGTTTTTAATCTAGAGATTTTCTGAGTAGCTCATAGAATGAGGGCGATTTTAAACAAATAGGCCCCAAGAAATCCAGGAATAAGTGAAGCTCTGGGGGTTTTAGTACTAATCCAAAACATAGCAGACAAAACAACAGCAGCGAAAACACCTTGTGGGTTATCTCTAGGTGGTGCCAGTATAGGCCATTGGGGACCATAATGAGGTCAGTGAAATGGTGAGAAAAAGAAAACCCACCAAGTTTGTATTGGTTAAAGTGGAATTGGAAGGGGAGAAGAGCAATGATAAATTTAGACAACTATTTGGAGTACACCTGTTGTGAGGCACTACAGAAAAATTGGGCAGTAGCCAAAGGACACATCGGGTCAAGGGAAGTTATTGTTTTTGTTTTGTTTTTAAGATGTATAATATTAATGTTGGTATGCCAGTTATATAATGAGCCCATTTAGAGAGAGACATTGATAGTGCCTGACAGAAAGTGTACTATTGTTGGAACAAATTCCTTGGGGAGGCAAGATGGAAGTCCAGGTTTTTAATAAGAGAAAGGACATTTCTTTTGTTTTCGTAAGAAGAATGTAGAGTGTATGGATTCTGATGCAAAAGCAGTACTGGAATAAAAGCAATAGTGGAATAATAGTGGCAAGATAAGGAAGTGCTATTTCCTTCTGTGAAATATGCAATAAAGTTATCACCTGAGCATGAATCAGCACTAAGATTGGAGACTTTAACAAAAAAGAGGAGGACGAAATAGTCACCCCAGGTTGGAAACATGAAACTAAGGGACTTAAATCAATAAGATCTCAAGATAGTGCAGGCATGTACAAAGTGAGCAGAAGTGAGCCCAGTCAGCACAGATATGTGGTTTGTTTTGGTCTGTTCCTCAGTTTTTAGCTTCTCTGCTATGGAAATGAGAGCATGGATAGTTAGATTTAGCAAATAAATAGTTAGACTTGGATGTTTTCCAGACAAGATGAGAGGAGAGTGTTTAAAGGAAACCAAGATTATTTGCAAAGAGATGTTATATGCACAATCACAGACTTAGACTGTGTGAACTGGAGAATGAAGACATGAGGAGAATGATGCTGAGTGAGAAAATGGCACAGTCCGTAGGTCGGAGGTATCAATGAGGTCCAAGACTCGCTGGAGGAGGAAGGAGGGAGAAAGCGAGATGGAAAGAGTAACAACGGAGGCCAAAGGGTCGGGTGTTTGACCCAGAGCTTTTGGATTTGCTTCAGCTCTTGATGTCCTTAGGAAAAGGGCAGGGCAACTTGAGTGGGTGGCTGAGATCACTAGAAGGAAAAGGTCACTAATTAAGGAGGTCAGAGACATGGGTGGGTCAGAGACTGTGAATGTTCAAATCACCAGTTATAGTAATAGTAGCAGTAGTGCTGCAGGAATCTGTGAACGAGACGTTAATGAAACTGCCCAATGAACGAGAGTGGCACAGGAGGGGTAAATGGAGACGCACTTTAAAGAAATCTTTTGAAGCAAGAAGGAAGGAGCATTGGGAGCAGTATGGAGGCAGGCGGACACCAGGCGCATTCGGCCTTGAGGGATATAAGATATGGGACAATAATCAAGCTCTACTTAAGAGGGAAATAGTGAAAATAGCATCTTGAATGCATCGCTATGTTTCAGCGAATGCAACCAAATGAAGGAAGTGTTCATAAAATAAATAGAAGATTGGGCTGTTTCCTGGTGGCGGCCAGGAGTTCCAGAGGGGGTCAGGTGGAAGTGTGCTGGTGGGGAGAGAAGGATTCCAGTTAGCAGCCTAGAGAGAAGTGTGGGAATGAGTGTCATTCTATGACAAGGCATGGAGGGTGAGATTAATGGCATTGGCCTAAAGCACAAGGCAATGAATATCTCAGGGTGGACTGCCCCTCTGGAGATGAAGAAATGAAGCGGAACAGAGCATGTAGAGACATTTTTCTTTCATTTTTTTCACTAGAAATTCAGTTTGGGATCCTCAGATTCATGTTATAAATTCACTGTAAACAGCACGTAATCTATTAAAAATTATCGTTTTTATTATAAAATATCCATAGTTATAATTTAAAAAAATCAAAGAGCATAGAGGGTTATAAATTGAAATGTAAATGCCCCCTTTCATTCTAATTCATCCTCAAAGATGTATTCCCTCAAAGTAACTGTTGTTAACAATTTTTTATATAGTATTCCAGAAATATTGAATCCAGAAACACAAATACAATAATATTATGCACACTATTTTTTACTTGCTTTTTTGCTCCTTTAATTTAATGAGATCAGGGGTGCCTGGGTGGCTCAGTCGGTTAAGTGTCTGACTTCGGCTCAGGTCATGATCTCACGGTTCGTGAGTTCAAGTCCCGTGTCAGGCTCTGTGCTGACAGCTAAGAGCCTGGAGCCTGTTTTGGATTCTGTGTCTCCCTCTCTCTCTGTTCCTCCCCTGCTCGCACTCCATCTCTCTCTCTCAAAAATAAATAAAGTTTTAAAAAAATTAAAAAATAATAATTTAATAAGATCATAGATAACTTTCTCTAACAGTATGCATGTATCTACCTGCCTCATTTATGTAAAGAGTGCAGAGTATTCCATATGACATATACTCCATAGAAGGCTATATTTAATATTGCCATACTGACCACCATTATTCCTGAAGACTTAGAAGCATCAGGACTAATCCTGAGTAGGAATATCAGTCAAGTATCTTAGCAAAGACCAATGAAGAAGCGACTCAGGGCAAATGAATGCATGAGAAGACTGGAAGCATTGCCCTTCAGCAAGCACCTAACCTGGATCAGTGATTGGCCAAATTGCTCTCCACTGTCACATATTAAGCAAAAGGTCAAAGTCTTGACCAAGGGCAGTGGCACTACCACTAGGAAGGAAGCACTTGCACTGATATTAATGAAATAATTTTTGCTGAATTAACTGAGAATGGGAATGATGATTTATCTTAAACTATGGCCATTCATTGATCTCCTAGTGCCCTAGGTAATATACTATTAGCCTCTCCCTGTGAGTAATTTCTATTTTTCTTATTTAGCTGAATTTATTTACTTTGTTTACATATTATTTGCAGTGAAAAGCAATAGCAAAAATAAAAACAAACATTTCACAGTGGAAAGTACAGGATTCACAGTGGAAAGTACAGGATTTAGTAGGTTCTAGAACCAATGTTTCTATAAACTAGTTCTTACAGAGATACTTCTCAATTTATAGAATAGATGCATTTCTGAAAGCAAAATTGATTTTATTTTTATTTTTTTTTCTAAAATTTTTTTTTAACGTTTATTTATTTTTGAGAGAGAGAGAGCGAGCATGAACGGAGGAGGGTCAGAGAGAGAGGGAGACACAGAATCCCAAACAGGCTCCAGGCTCCAAGCGGTCAGCACAGAGCCTGAAGCGGGGCTCGAACCCACAGACCGCGAGATCATGACCTGAGCCGAAGTCGGCCGCTCAACCGACTGAGCCACCCAGGCTCCCCCAAAATTGATTTTAAAGTGAAACTTGTTTTCCTATTGAAGTTTATACAAAATGAAAAATATTTTGCATTATAAATTCATTGAATTTTTTTCAGACTTTATTTTTTGTGGGTTCACAGCAAATTTGTGAGCAAGATACAGAGACTTTCAATAAGCCTCCCACGCCCACACAGGTATAGCCTCCCCCTTATCAACATCTCCCACCAGAGTGGTACATTTGTTATAACTGATGTATCTACATTGACACATTATATCACCTAAAGTCCATAGTTTACATTAGGGTTCACTCTTGGTGAAGTACATTCTATGGGTTTGGAAAAATGTGTAATGACATGTATCTGTCATTACATATAGTGTCACACAGATTACTTATTTTCTTTGCCCTAAAATCCCCTGTGCTCCCTCTACTCATCTCTGTCCTCCCTTCCATGATCCAACCACTGATCTTTTCACTGTCTCCATGGTTTTGCTTTTTCCAGAATGTCATATAGTTAAAATCATACCTTAGGTAGCATTTTTGAGTTAGTTTCTTTCACTTAATAGTAGGCATTTAAGTTTCCTCCATGTCTCTTCACAACTTGATAGCTCATTTATTTTTAGGGCTGAATAATATTCCATTGTCTGGATGTATTACAGTTTATGTATTTATTCATCTACTAAAGGACAACTTGGTTGCTTCTAAGTTTGAGCAGTTATAAATAGAGCTACTATAAATATCCACGTGCAAGTTTTTTTGTTTTGTTTTGTTTTTTGTACGGCTGTAAGTTTTTAACTCCGCTGTGTAAATACCAAGGAGCATGATTGATTGCTGGATCATATGGGAAGAATATGTTTAGTTTTGTAAGAAACCACCAATGGTCTTCCAAAATGGCTGTACCATTTTGCATCCCACCAGCAATGAATTCCTATTGCTTCACATACTCGTCAACATTTTTTTTCAAGCAACATCTTTTTTTTTAAAGTTTTTGTTTAAATTCCAGTTAATTAACATAGAGTGTGATACTAGCTTCAGGTGTACGATATACTGATTCAACACTTCCATACCACACCTGGTGCTCGTCACAAGTGCACTCCTTAATCCCCATCGCTATTTCACCCATCACCCCACCCACTTCCTCTCTGTTAACCATCAGTTTGTTCTCTATGTTAAGAGTCTGTTTCTTGGTTTGCCTCTCTCTTTTTTTTCCCCTTTGCTCATTTGTTTTGTTTCTTAAATTCTACATATTAGTGAAATCATATGGTATTTGTCTTTCTCTGACTGACTCATTTTTCTTAACATATTACTTTCTAGCTCCATCCACATTGTTGAAAATGGGAAGATTTCATTCTTTTTATGGCTGAATAACATTCCATTATATATATACACCACATCTTTTTTTTATTGATTTTTCGGTTGATGGACACTTGGGCGTTTCCATAATTTGGCTATTGTAGATAATGTTGCTATAAACATCAGAGTGCACATATCCCTTTACATTAGTATTTTTGTGTTCTTTGGGTGAATAGCTAGTAGTGCAATTGTTGGATCATAGGGTAATTCTACTTTTAACTTTTAAAAATATCCCATACTGTTTTCAAGAGTGGCTGCACCAGTTTTCATTTCCACCAACACTACATGAAGGTTCTCCTTTCTCCATATCCTCACCAGCACCTATTGTTTCTTGTGTTGTTGATTTTAGCCATTCTGACAGGTGTGAGATGAAATCTCATTGTAGTTTTGATTTTTATTTTCCTGATGATTAGTGATATTGAGCATCTTTTCATGTGTCTGTTTTCTATCTGGATGTCTTCTTTAGAAAAATGTCTATTCATGTCTTCTGCCCATTTTTAACTGGGTTATTCATTTGGGGGGTATTGGGTTTTAGAGTTCTTTATAGATTTTCGATACTAACCCTTTATCAGATGTCATTTGCAAATATCTTCTCCAATTTCATAGGTTGCATTTTAGTTTTGTTGATTGTTTCCTTCATTGTGCAGAAGCTTTTTGTCTTGCTGAAGTCCCATTGGTTTATTTTTGCTTTTGTTTCCCTTGCCTCAGGAGACATATCTAGAAAGAAGTTGCTATGGCCAATGTCAAAGAGGTTACTGCCTATGTTCTCTTCTAGGATTTTTATGGTTTCAAGTCTCATATTTAGGTCTTTGAATTTACTTTTGTGTACAGTGGAAGAAAGTGGTCCAGTTTTGTTCTCATGTTGCTGTCCAGTTTCCCCAACACCATTTGTTGAAAATACATTTTTCCCCATCAGATATTCTTTCCTGCTTTGTCAAAAACTAATTGGCCATATAGTTATGGGTTCATTTCTGAGTTTTCTATTCTGTTCCATTGGTCTAAGTGTCTATTTTTGTGCCAGTACTATACTGTTTTCATCACTACGGTTTTGTAATATGACTTGAAGTCCAGAATTGCGATACCTTTGCTTTTCTTTTTCAAGGTTTATTTGTCTGTTAGGGCTCTTTTGTGGTTCCATACAAATTTTTGGATTGTCCTTCTAGAACTGTGAAAAATGCTGTTGGTATTTTGATAGGGATTGCATTAAATGTGTAGATTGCTTTGGGTAGTATAGACATTTTAACAATACATCTTCTTTCAATCGATGAGCATGAAATGTCTTTCCATTTCTTTGTGTCCTCTTCAATTTCTTTCATCAGTGTTTTATAGTTTTCAGAGTACAGGCCTTTCACCTCTTTGGTTAAGTTTATTCATAGATAACTTCCCTGTCAACATTTGATGAATTTTTGTAAGAATCTTTAAAGCAAGCCATTAGTTTTTGGTGCTAGTGTAAAAATTTTGCTAAAGCTTGTAGCAGATCAGCTATTTCCCTACTCTAGGGTATCTCCCTTTTCCCTGTTGGGTTCTTATGATCTTTTTATCATTTCATAGGAATTCTTCTTTAGCTAGGAATCCTTGAAATCCATATTTAGTGTCTATGGCTTGACTTCTTTCCTTCTTACAACAGAATATTTTTCTTGTTTTTGCCTTCCCAGTGTTTAATCACTATTTTGAAAAGATTCTTCAATGTTTCCTTTGATCCTTACCTACCTTCTCTGTAGTGGAACATGTGACCCTGTCCTGGTCAATCAGTGCTCTAAGGCCCCCTAACAATAGTGACTGGGGAGGAGGTAGTTATATGGTTGGCTCAATGAGGAGCTCATCTCAGAACCTATGTGAAATCTCCTGGAATGAGACCTTTCTATTTCTTTGGCTTGTAGTATGAGGATGTGCCATTTTCCCACCCTATGAAACCTGATAATGGGACCAATGTGAAGCAAGAGAGATCCAGGAGACACAGAGGGTATGATATGATTTGATTCTTTGAACTGCACCTCCTTTCAAACATTTGGGCTGCTATAACAAAATACCATGGACAGGGTGGCTTATAAACAACAGAAATTTATTTCTCTCAGTTCTGGAGGCTGAAAGTCCAAGATCAGGGTGTCAGCTTGGTCAGGTGAGGTCCCTTTTCTGGGTGGAAGGGGCTTCATAGGGTCTTTTTAATTTTTTTTAAGTTTATTTACTGATTTTCAGAGAGAGAAAGAGAGCGAGAGAGAGAGCACAAGCAGGGGAGGGACAGAGGGAGAGGGAGAGAGAGAGAATCCCAACCAGGCTCTGCACTGTCAGCATGGGGCTCGATGTGAGACTCGAACTCAGAAACCATGAGATCATGATCTGAATGAAATGAAGAGACAGATGCTTAACCAGTTGACCCATCCAGGCACCCAATGGGGTCTCTTTTATATGAGCACTGATTTTATAAAAGAACTCCCCCAGCATGACTTAAACACCTTGCAAAGGTCTAACCTCCTTTCTTTTATTTTATACCATTCCTCTTTTTTTTTTAATACGAAATTTATTGTGAAATTGGTTTCCATACAACACCCAGTGCTCATCCCAACAGGTGCCCTCCTCAATACCCATTACCCACCCTCCCGTCTTTTCTACCCCCCATCAACCTTCAGTTTGTTCTCAGTTTTTAAGAGTCTCTTATGTTTTGGCTCCCTCCCTCTCTAACCTTTTTTTTTTCTTCCCCTCCCCCATGGTCTTCTGTTAAGTTTCTCAGGATCCACATAAGAGTGAAAACATATGGTATCTGTCTTTCTCTGTATGACTTATTTCACTTAGCATAACACTAATACTATCACATGAGGCATTAGGATTTTAACATATGAACCTTGGGGGACACAATCATTCAGACATGCGACAGCCTTCCTGAAGATTGTATGGGTAATTTTCTGTTAATGTTAGAAAAATAAATCCTATTTTTATCATCATCACCATTATTATTATTATTATTATTATTATTATTATTATTTTTAAGCCACTTTGAGGAGGGCTTTCTGCCACTTGTAACTTAAGTATTCATAACTAATGAGAGGAATATGTGGAAGTTTTTTACCTTCCTTAGCACATACTCACAGAGCCCATTGATAAAGAAGCAATACAGAAAGCTAAGCTTGGACCCTCACAAGCCACATGAACTGTTTACGAAGGATCGTATTGTTAGTACTGTCAGAATTTGTCAAAGAGTTGGGAATTGGGAAGAGAATGTTGGGAGAGACAAGTGTGGCTACAGGGAGACTGAGCTCTAAATAATTCATGTCACAGATGACAAAGGCTTGAACCAAGTGGTAGCAATGGAGATGGAGAGAAGTACACGGACTTGAACTATTTTGTAGAAAGATTTATAGGTCATAAATCATAGGCTTCTCCAGCTCTAACATCTACCATTTATTTGACCAAACGGCACAATTGCTAGTATTAATTCAATATGCTTCCCTGATGTTCTGAAGTTTATTTTCCCCAATTCAAATTTTATGAGGCCCTGGACATAGCACTTCAATGTCATGGATCATTCTGTTTTTACCTCCCAATATCAGCCCCTGCTCCTTCCTCACCCTCCTTTCTCCAAATGAGAGACAGAAAATAATAATCAATGAAATTTGTATTCATTCTCCTAATAGTCTGACAATGTTATTTCTTAATTGCTGCAATGGATGTTTTATTCAGCAGTGTGTTGAAAGAGATAAATTAATCCAGCTGCCAGGATGACATGAAGGGAGACATAAAAGTTATTGCTTTGGGTGTTGCTTCGGGCAACCCTCTTTCATTTTTCTTTACTGTCTCCCTATCTGTCGGAAAGGGGAAAAATATCTTTGCTGTTCGCTGATCTCTTGCACTGCCATACACAACTAACCAAGAAATAATATTTTTCTAGGTAATGTACTTTCATGTTTGATTTGATGGAATTTCATGAAGCCTTGACATGATTTTGAAGTTCTCTTTAAAGATCCAATGGCTTTTGCATTTGCTGAACTCTGCCTTACAGAAATGCATTCTTTTAAGCCCCGGAAAAAAATCTGCAATAGCATTTATCACTTTGCTCCCCCTAAACCTAAATAGGCCAAGTGAGTAAAAGCGAGTGGCTTGGTAATATACAGATTTGCCTCACTTTACAGGAAGATACATTCCTGAAAAGTTAATCGGTTTTAAAATAAATCCAATTCTACTTTTAAAACTCTGAGAAGTGAACTATTTCAGGAAACCATCTACTTTTTTTTTTTTTGTATGAAGCTGTATCCTTTTGTGGTGCAAATATTTGTGACCAAATTTATCCGCTTGACTGTCTAAAATATTTGTATTTGTTGTTTATGAATGGCATATATATAACATATATATGTTTTATATATATGTTTTAATGTCCAGTAATAATAATGACAAGAATCTGTTTCTCAGTCAAGCACACAAACTCAGTACTGAAATATAATATTTAATGCCCAAGAAAGGAACATTTCATATATATTTCTGTTCTTTCTAAAAAAAATCTCTGCACTAAATTATCCATGGCAGTGAAAATGTCAATAATATTAATATCAATAGTAAGAATAAACAGCTAATTGGGGTATTTCCATGACTATTGTCAAACACAACCACTTATTTTTCACTCTTGTGGTTCTTTGTAGTAAGCACTACTACCATTACACAAATAAAATAATTTAAAACAATTCTTTTATGTATTGTTGTTTTGTAATCTCATTTACTGTCTATCTGAGAGCAGGAATCCAGACTCTGACAACATATCCAAATATATACAGCCCTCATGAAGGTATTGTGTCATTATTTAGATAACACATGTCTAGAATGGAAAGAAAACAGGCATATGGAAAAAAATGTCTTGTGTAGTTACATGTTACAGAAATATGTTTGTCATTTCAAAGGTTTTGGGCATGTTATAGTGAGCAGGGACCAAGGAAGGGCCGCCTATGATTCATGGGAGCCCAGGAAAGAACTTCTGTTTTACCAAGCCCAAGAAACCCCTTCAAAAGCAAAACATGAAGAGCAGTCTCTATGGACTGGAGGGGAAAATAATTCTCAAGCCTTCCTTAGTGGTATGGAGGTAGGGGTCAAAAAGGGATAAAACAAAACTTTAAAACACTAAAGAGTTGATTATTGAAGGTAAACCTTCTGAATAATACTGCCATTCAAGGGTGAAATTTCAGGATTCTGGACTAGAGTTAGCACAATAAAGAAAAACTTAAGGGATAATAAAATCATCCCACTTGTGCGTATCTAATGAGTCTACAAATAGTAAGTCTAGCCCTCACCCCTTATAAAATCATCATGATTCCCTAACACAAATATTATGGATTTTCTTTCTAATGAGAAGACATGGAGGAAATTTAAGTATCCTCATCCTGAATCCCCCTTTTTTTTCTGATCAGCTTTTTTGGTTGTGTTATACTTGTCCCAAGAACCATTTCCTTTCCTCTCACTGAGCATTTCCCAAGCCCTCTGTCTCTCAGTTGTCCATGCAGGACTCATGGAAATTTAACATTTCATAAATTGGAATTTAAAATAAGAATGAGTATCTGTTAAAAAAGTCATTTTACACAAATCGTATTTATAATGTTTTATCCCATGTAACTTAATGGGTACTCTCCAACAATGCCAGATATTTTTAAATACTTCCGTTTATTCCCTTGAACAAAGATTTTTACACTGCACAAGTCAATACTCTTAAGTTTTCTTAGATTTTTGGCCATATTCTTTAAGAACTTAAACAGTCATGAATGTATGTTTAAGAGCAAGCACTGCTAACATAGTCAAAAGGCACTGAAGTACTCGGATCGATAGAACATAGTTCTTGTTCCAAGGAACTATGGTCTGGTAGGAAAAATAAGAAAACAAGCAAAGATCAACAACATAGACAACATAATATTATAAGTGTTATGATGGCTATAAGCACAGGGTGCAGATAGTCTGTAAAAGGAGTTGCATCTAGTCTTTTCCTGTGGAAATTGCTTTTAGACTTAAGAAGGTTGTAAGGTTTATCATTGTAATATTGGGTAGCAATGATATTCAGCCAGTAATTGGACTTTCTGTTTACATTTGAGGCAAAAAAAAAGTAAACCTGAAAAGAAAGAGTATGGGTACATCTAATAGGTGGCCCTATTAGCAAATTGTCTTTCTTATTCTTATTCTTATATTCTTATTCTTATTCTTATTCTTATTCTTATTCTTATTCTTATTCTTATTCTTATTCTTATTCCTTCAATACTCAAGTGGGATTATTTGCAGAGATTGTGATACTCAGGGACTTCTAAGATATAATAAGCAATATCTAGGATTGTTTCTAAAGAATTATATGGAGATAAGAAAATAATAAATAATGAATGTGGATAGGAATAAGAGTCTGACTTTCATCTAATTAACTTATAATGTGGAGCAAATAGTAACTAGGTATTATACTTAGTACATTCATGTTCATGCTTTTACATATTTATACTATGCCTCATTATACAAATGCTCGAAATGACTTTGGGAATTTCATAAGCAAAGTGAAGAATACTGCTAACACAATGAAGCTGATGTAGTTTTGGATTAGATATGTTTAGAGAGATTCAACGTTTGAGCATGATAGGAAAATTATCAACTAGGAGATAATAGTTGACAGGGAGCCAACCCCCTTAATTATGCAAATAGATTAATAAGAAAATATTGGTTTAATTGATTTATACACATACAACAAACAAAGGAGATGATTTTCATGTAACTGGTCTCAGTGGCCTAAAAATCCAGAAAATTTAATTTAATTAAACACAGAGTATGTATAAAATATTCACTCTGAGAGAAGAAGGAAAAAAAGTCTCTTAGTTGCTAAGAGTACTAACACGAAATTTACTGAGATTGGAACTTTCAAACTGGGAAAGCTCTAAGGAAACTTTTTTTTTACTGTTTTTGTTTATTTTTGAAAGAGAGAGAAAGAGAGAGACAGAGTATGAGCAGGAGAGGGGCAGAGAGAAGGAGGCACAGAATTTGAAACAGGCTCTAGGCTCTGAGCTGTCAGCACAGAGTCCGGTGTGGTGTTGGAACTCACAAACCATGAGATCATGATCTGAGCCAAAGTCACAGACTTAACTGACTGAGCCACCCAGGTGCCCCTAGGGAAACTTTCCTTAATCACCCTAGGAGAATAGAATGCTTATAAACCAAATTTCTATTCCTCTTCACTCTTCCTTTTACTCCATCAAATGTCCTGATGTGATATAACTCATTTTATTAATTGATGTTTTCTTCTATCTTTATCTATAGTACTTACATAGGGTATTTATTTGCCACTAGTGTGAACCACCTTTAAAGACAGCAGAATAAGCTGGTGATACGAGTTTTGCATATGGTTTGACTTGTTCTAGAACAATCCATGTACTTGATTTGTTAAAGCTGTGATACTATGATCCTTCCAGAATCAACCCTCAGATTTACTAGCCATATAAAAGAGATGCTGTTCCCTCAGCAGGAAAGGCTATCCTAAAGGATGTCTGCCTCTTGGCACCCCTCCCCAAGGAATGCTCTAATGTTAACACACACTTCCCTCAGAGGGAAAGCAATTCAAAGGTAAACAATCAGCTACCTCTCCCAGACATCTGACACATTATGTACAAAGTACCCTCAGTCCTGGAGGCTATTTTGTCAGTCTCAATCTTTAAAGTATATAGCATAACGATTTAAAAGAGCCACCCGACAAGGGCATGGACATGTCTCAACCTTCACTTGGCTACATTTCAAAGAAACCGCACTGGCCATCTGAACAGCTCTGCTTTATATTCTACCAAAAAGACAAACTTCTGAACAAGAAAAAAAAATCTACCAGACGAGAAAACATTATGGCCAGCATGGTTGTGAAACACACAACACACCCAAGCAGTAATGAGCCTGGTTCACGTAACGTGAAAGTCAAGTGTGAGGTTTTGTTTCTGATTTGGGGTTTTTTGTTTGCTTTTTTGTTTTGTTTGTTTAGCAGGTGTTTTTGGTGTTTTTCATAACCTAATTTTTGCATCTGTAAGAGCGGAGTCTTGTTGTGATCGATTTGGGAACACGTGGTGACGTTCCATCAAGCCATTTATCGTTTGGATAGTTTGATCAAGAGCCATAAGCTATACCGACTGAGCCAGCCAGGTGCCCCAAGCCAGGGCCAGGTTTGATCAAGATCTGTCTTTAATAGGCCGATATATCTCATTTTCTTACATTGAAATACAGTTTTGTATTTTAAAATCATTCTTACTTGTAACAAATTAATTTTGAGTGTTACTATCAGTTTGTGCCAATTTATACAACTCCCAAGAAACTGGGTAAAGGTCTAGAAGCTGGTTTCTTCAGTTATTTAAAAAAAAAAAAAATTATTAGTGGGCTCCTGGGTGGCTCAGTCAGTTAAATGTCCAGCTTTTTATTTCTGCTCGGGTCATGATCCCAGGGTCATGACTAATAAAGTCTGCCTCTCCCCAACTTATATCCCCAACTTATCTCTCTCTCTCTCAAAATAAATAAACTTAAAAATCCCCCCCCCAAAAAAAAAAGAAAAAAACTTTATTAGTGTGTCAATAGCATTTTCAGCGATCTCCACTATGTCATTATGGAAAAATACTGTGAGTTTTACCAATTTGAGTTTATTTTTCCACATGGGCACTCTATAGGTTTTTACCTATGACGAAAGTAAATTGTTGAAGTAAATGTGTCTGAATTGAAAGAGGCACATGAAGCTGCACAAGATTCTGATGTTGGTGTCTAGCTCTTTAACAAAGGGGACTCTAGCAACCTTCAGCAAGTATGGCCAAGATGCTTTGGTCCCACTAGGGTCCACTTGCATGTGTCCTACTTAGTTCCTGTCCCGTGCTGTTTGGTCCGTGCTACCATCACTGCTTCTTGCCTCAAGGATGAATGTATAAGTTTTGGGTTTTGCACACGCACTAGCTTAAAAAAAACAACAAAAAAGTCTTTTAATCTGGAGACTCCATTAACTGATATCAATGGAAAACTCAGCCATCATCAGCATTCTGCAAAGTATTTTGAAAGTAAGCCATTTGATAAGTACTTGCCTCTCTTTGTGAGATCAAGAATTCCTTCCTCCACAGCCCTTACGGGAATCCTCCGCAGTATAGACAATGAACTAGATGCTTCAAACTTATTTTGCCTCGAGGCTTATTTCTTATTTAATGTCTTCATTGAAAGAGCTTTTCCGTAGGCCCAACACACTGCTCCGAGCCCACAAAGACCATCATTAAAACAAATAATATCACCATTTCTTGATTGACTGAAAGAGGTGCCTTAGAAAATATGCAGATTTTGAAGTCTTAGACTTGGTTCAAATTACAGTTCCTCACTTACTGTCTGTGGTATCTTAAACAATGCATGATTCAGATTTCTGGGTCCTATTTAATAGGGATTGCCAAAATAGCTGGCATAGTAAACAATTTTGAAATACATGGTATTGGTGATAGTGACTCTAGAATTGGAAAACTGGCACTAAGTGAAACATAAACTCTGATTACCCAAGAATGAAAGAGGAGATGGAACCTAAGCCCTGCTTAGATTTGTGTATAGCTAAGTTGTCTCACATACAAGCCCATATCCCAGACCAGTGCTGTCACTTAAGGGTGTTAGTCCCCAAGTTCCTAGGGTTGGGTTGGAAGTAGCCATAATTCCTGACACGTATGACTTCCTTTACCCACTGTAGCTCAGATAGCACTTCTCATCTCTTCTACCTCCATTTGTAGCAAGGTGGGGTACACTATGTCTGGGGAAAAAATTGGAGAAATAGGTACATTTTATCTTTGTGTACCCCTAAGGTTGGGGGAAAGGTCTATTTTAGAGAAATACTTTAAATTTAAATAAACATCAGATGGTAATTCAAATCTGCAGGAACAAATTAAAAGAACCAGAAATTATAAGTAAAAGGTTACTATACCAGTTCTATAAATACATCTATTTCCTCCTTTCTTCTCTTAGCTTTTATATTTTTATAAAACATAAATTATGGAAAGTAATGATTATAGCAATGTATCATTAGATATGTAATATGTATAACAATAATAACATAAAAAGGAAGGAAGAGAAAATTGGAATAACATTTCTCATCACTGGAATTAAGTTAGTATTAATGTCAAGTTGGTTCTGATACATTAAGTAATCACTATGAAAATAACTTGAAAAAATAGTAAAACATCATTAAAAGAATTTAAATAGTAAAGTATAAAATAACAAGTTGATACAAAATAATTGATTACGATTTACCTTTGATACTAGATACTATTTCTTTTTTTAAATGTTATTTATTTTTGAAAGGGTGAAAGTGGGGGAGGGGAAGAGAGAGGGGAATAAAGGACCCCAAGCAGACTCTGTGCTGACAGCAGCGAGCCCAGTGTGGGGCTTGATCTTACAAACTGAGAGATCATGACCTGGTTTTTTTAAACAATGAGAGTTATATTAGCCGTTTTAAATTCCTCATTTTGCTGTTTTCTACCATATATCTCTGCCTGGTGCCAAGACTGCATCACTGCAATGACTTCTCGATAATAGATGATCCTTACCCAGAAATACCACCTTACTGTCCACCTTGGATTTAGCTGCCTCCGCTTTTGTAACCCCTTTATATGTTCCTCCAGCTCATCAATGTTGACCCATAGGTAGGGACATCTCTATGCCCCTAGTCAGCAGGAAGAAGCCTACAGAAGATGAGACCTTCCACCTTCAGCAACCTTGAAGATTTAAGGGTCAAAATTGTTCAGTGTGAGTGGATGTGATGAGGGAGTGTGGGGCGGGCTGAGGACAAAGTGCAAGCTAGTGTACCCCCTCCCCACAAGGTGGGATATATGTGATATTCCTCAGGCCCTCCTGGTTGCTCAAGGATAGAGGAAAGGAGAGAAAACAAATGGTTAACTGATAGAGATCTTAGTCATACAGGACATGGGTCTCCGTCAGTTTACAAATATCTTAGTAAATTACAAGAAAAAGGCAATTTTATCAACATAATCTCCAGAAACCTATAGACTCAGTTTCCTGGACCCCCAACATCACCCCTCCATAGTGATATGGATAACAAAGGCAGGAAGGAAATGACAGGTAAAATGAAATGTCTTCATAACCTGCAGCCCATTGACAAACACTTGAGGCAAAAACAGAATATAACATTTCTCCAGGAACGTCCTAAAGTTAATGCCTTACTAGAGGGAAAACAACCTTAGCCTGACAATAGCAAGGCCTCAGGTAACTTAACAGCCCTCTTTAGCATATCAAAGTCCCTCTAGAAGCCTTTTGACTTTACCTTGCAGTCTCCATTGTATAAAACCAGCCATTCTTAACAACCCAAGCGGAGCTCTTTCTGCCTTAGGGTCCAGTCCCAGTGCTTTAATAAGATCACCTTTTTGCACCAAAGACATATTTTCAAGAATTCTTTCTTGGTCGTTGGCTCCGGACCCCCGACCATCACTCCAGAACCTCATCATATGGCTCCCAATGTCTGATTCACCTTGCATGTGGCCTCTGTTCATTGTCTCTTCCTTTCAGTACACTTCACATTTTCCTGGTTCTTTGTGTATAGAATAATTTCGTTATTGTTTCTCAGACATTGTGAATGTTATAAAGACACAGAATTTGTATATTATTATATTCCCCTGAAGAGCATTGACATTTTTGTTTAGCAGTCAATTTAGTTGATTACACTTAAATTGCAAGCCTTCACCCTCACCTCTAATGAGGCAAGTTATACCTCAGTTATTTCTGTTGTCCTAACTTGAGGTGTTTGAAGTCTGCTTTGCACAGGTGTGGTTCAGGGCATCAGCAGAGACTTGGACAGAGATGACAAACATTATCTGGGCCACCCTTCCAGGAATCTGTCCTTCCCAGAATTGCATCTTTACATTTCTGATGCCATGACCAGATTGAGAATTTTGTCTCCTGGCTTCTCAGACTAGCAGTACAGAGGATTTTCTATCAGATCATCAGGCACAACTCTGAGACTACACTACATTACAGTTCTGAGACTTCAGGCACACTACCCTGAGACTACATTACATCTTCAGACAATGAGCAAATATGTTGAATTCTCCCTGTGTTAGTCCCTTCTTCGAAGATTTTGCTCTTCTCTAAAATATGTGATGTGTTTTTTTTCCCAACTTAGAATAAAATTCTCTCTTTATCACTGGCTTGCAGCAATTTGATTATGATATTATTAGCATGGTTTTCCTTATACTTATTATGGTTAAGGTCACTGAGATTTTTGAATCTGTGAATTTAAATTTTAATCAAGTCTTGAAAATATCCAGCCATTAATTTGTCAATTTGTTTTTGCTCTTCCCTTTTTGTGGAACTCTAATTACACACTTGTTCCCTAGACTTCTTTATGTTGTCTCACAGCTTAATGATACTAAGTTCTTTTTTTCAGTCGTTCTTTTTTTTTTTCCTAGCTGTGTTTTATTTTGGATAGTTTTCATTCTTAGATCTTAAGCTCATGAAAAAATTTTTGCAGCATCTGATCTGATTTTAAACATACTCAGTAAATATCTCATTTGAACTATTGTAATTTTCATTCTTAGGAGTTCTCTTTATTTTTCTATCATCCTTATCTCTATTTACTATGTTTATTTTCCTTTACTATGTTTACTTTCCTTTAAAAATATGATTACAATAGCCTTTTCTATTATAGCATCATTTATTTATTTTTGTAAAGTTTTTATTTAAATAAAAAATTATTTTTATTTTAATAAATTTTTATTTAAATAAAAATATGTTAGTTAACATATCGTGGCTTAGAGTAGCTTTTTAATGCTTTTGTCTGCTAATTCTTTCTTTGCTGTTACTTTCTATCTGTTTTCAATGACTGACTTTTGTTACCTAGTTAAGACTCACGTAATCTTTCTGGTAATCTTTCATTGGATCCTGAGCACTGTGAACTTACATTGTTATCCTTCTGGATTTTGTTTTTTTCCTTTTTTAAAAAATATTTTTTTAATGTTTACTTATTTTTGAGAGAGACAGGGCACAAGTGGGGGAGGGACACAGAGAGAGGGAGACAGAGAATCTAAAGCAAGCTCGAGGCTCTGAGCTGTCAGCACAGAGCCTGACTCAGGGCTGGAACCCAAGAACCACAAGATCAGACCTGAGCTGAAGTCTTTGGAAGCTTAACCAACTGAGCCACCCAGGCGCCCCTGTTGTTTTGCTTTAATGGTTGCTGGCTTTGTTCTGGTGGACAGTTAAGTACTCACAGCTTGATTTGATCTTTTGAGGTTAATTTCTAAGCCTTGTTTGTGTGGGTCTCAAGTAGCCTTTACTCTTGGGATGTTTTAGTCTCACTACAAGAACCAGAGCCCTTCTACAGTTTATACCAAATTTTTCAGATGACCATCAAGAAATTTCCATTCTGGCTAATGAGAACTTGAATGATTCTTAGTTCACTGTAAGGTCTCAGGACAATTTCATACACAAAATGGTAGACATTATGTTGTACAACTTTATGGATTTCTATTCTACATATATGCACATTTGTATTCAAGAGATTTATGGAACTTATAAAATCATTTCCTTCTCCCCAGAACTGTGCCATATAACTTGCCACTGGTTCAGATTTGCTGACTTCTCAATTTGTAGACTTCTTCTCAACTCAGCAAGACCTCTATTTTGTATCTAGAATTCCCTCTCCCTGCTCCATAATTCATAATGTGACCCCAATCAGAAGTCGAGGATGATCTTAAGTTTTACTTCATTTATTTCCTTTCTTTCAGAGATCAAGTCCTGCACTGCCCTGTGCTTCAAAATCTGAAAATTGTTGTTTCTTCTATTTTGTCCAAATTTCTAGTATTTTTCAAAATGGAAGGTTAAAAATGGTCCCTGTCACTCCATTATCTCTTTAGAGTTTTAACTGTTATTTACTCTAGTTGACAAGAGGTAATGTGAGCAAACTTGATGATGTAAAGAGGGGAAATGATATGTGTTGAGAGTCTCCTATGTGCAAAACCTCATATTTAGTCATTAATATCACATCTCATTCAAATTGCAAAGCAGAAAGTTCTTTAACAAAGAACACAAATTCTAAGGATGTTCATGTTTGAATAGGAGTTTACTTTTACATCCATATAATACTGGAAAGAGAAACTTCAAAATATGAATCATCATACCTAATAAATAAGATAGTCAATATTCAATACATATCCTTGGTTGTCTGATAATGACTGAGTTAAGTAATTAATTTTATGTTTTGCCTTTGTTGCTTGTTGTAACTGCAGATACTAGACCTAATTGAATCAAGAGAAAGCAAATTTCTATCTGGTATTCAAACAGAAGACCCATCTGTATCATGCCCACACATAAAAAAACTTCTTTCGGGTCTCTTTCAAGAGCTTTAACAAGTCTTTTAAGATAGAGGTGAACAAATGTGAACAGTTTCAGCCACACATACAAATATAAAGGTAACACTACCTAACATGTTGGAGTGCTTTAATTTGTTATAAGATCATATTACAAATTGGGACACCTGGTTGGCTTAGTCAGTTATGTGTCCGACTCTTGGTTTTAGCTCAGGTCATGATCTCACGGTGTGTGAGTTCGAGCCCCACATCGGATTCTGTGCTGACAGTGCGGAGCCTGCTTGGGATTCTGTGTCTCCCTTTCTCTCTGCCCCTCACCCACTCACGCTGTCTCTGTCTCTCTCAAAAATAAATTAACTTAAAAAAAGATCATATTATACATTTATTGGATAACCATATACTTACGTCAAATATTAAGTACGTGATCTTAGGGTGTTATTAAAATATTTCATCTTTAATATATATATCACATGAATTTTGGAATTTTTTAAGATCAACTTATATCAGAGATTGGCAAACCATGGCTCATAAGCCAGATACAATCCACTCCCTGTCTTTATAATTGAAGTCTTATTGGAACATAGTCACTCCCATTTATTTATATTTCTTTGGATGCTTTCATGCTATAACAGCAGAGTTGAGTACTTGTAGCAGAAGCTGTATGGCCTACACAGTCTAAAATATTTACTAACTGCCCCTTAACAGAAAAAAATTGTCCAGACTTGACTTAACATGTATGTTGCAGTAGAAGGAAGAGGTTAGGGAATGGAAAGGAAATAGTGGGGAATGAGCAATCCAGATTGTCTTTTTGGTCCTCATTGAAAGAGATGGAAGACAGAGTAGGAAGAGAACAGTGTCCACATGGTCACTATACATATTACTCTTTGGTCCTGTGCCTCACTTAAAATTATAAATGTAAAGATAATTTTTAGCATCTGGAAGAGAATCTAGAGAGCATTTAGACTTTTAGCAAACTCCCTAAATCCTGCTAAGTTCTTATTTCATTCATGTGAAACAGTCTTGTAATATTTTTTTACAGGATTAATATAAGACCAAGATTAAATGAATGATGTATGTGAAAATGTTTTCAAAATGCCAATGCCTACCATCAGTAGGTACTCAATATAATTTGTTGCACATACTAGTTACCTAGACCCCACTCATTTTATAGATGAGGAAACCAAGGCAGAGAGATTAGAGGGATGGGGCAAGATCACTCTATAAGTTTGTAGTGTATACGTGAATCGATCCACATCTTGCAACATAATTTACACTGGAGTCCCTAGACCTCCTTCTTCCACTGCTCTCTCCCCCTTGCCTGGCATGGGGCTGAAGAAGATTTTCTCAGCCCTATTCAACCTCCCATCCAGCGTATAAGAATAACTGTATCCTCATAGACATTGGCTTGAAACACTCATGGTTGGTTTGGTTCTGTCTTTTTTTTTTTTTTTTCTTTTTTATATATTTTGTCAGATTTGGGTTTTGAGGGTCTTTTTGTTCTTGGGTTTTGGTGTTTGTGTGTGTGTGTGTGTGTGTGTGTGTGTGTGTGTTATTGTCGTTGTTTTGTTTTTTGCTTCTTTAGAATCTGGAGAATGAAAGGAATGGCAAAACATATCCTTTATTACCCACATCTTATATAAGAACATATAGTAATTAAGATCTGAAACCTAAGCAAAGTTAAGTGGATTTTAGCTGAAATATAAATATACATGTATGTATGTATGTGCTTTTATGTGAGTATACGTATATGTATATATTGCAAATAGATGCCTAATACTGCTTTACCTTCCTTTAAGTGAATATAGATTGGTGCTGCCCCAAAGTCAATATCAAATCTAAATATGTCTCTTCTCAACATGTTTTTTTAAAAGGCATAAGATCATTTCCTGTGAAATTATAGAATGTATCTCTAGGTATACTTTTAACCATTAGAACCACACAGAAAAATCCAACTGAAATACAAGATAATCCCTTTACAGCCTGCACCAAGGGCACTTGAAGACTCTGCCAGTGAAAAGGGATATTGTAGTCATTGTATCTTCATTATCTATAACGCCTGTAGTGCCTGGGGCTTGTGTTTGGCACTCAATTGTTTAACAAATGAATATTTTTCTCCCTTGAATTATTCTTTCCTTTCAATCTCTTACCAAAAAAAAAAAAAAAAAGAAAGAAATACTGAAAAGAAGACTTTAAAAATTACATCTTTCAAGCAAACTCTTTAAAATCTTTATGGAAGTTCAAAAACATTTTAAAGCATTTTAATTTGTTTTGTTCTTTCTGTACTTGATGCCAAAGGCATGATGTTGCCTGCCTCTGCTTGCTTACAGGTAGAGGCAACTTGACTCAGTGTAATGGAGGACGCCAGGAGAGGTAAGAGAAAGCAGGAGATGGAGATACCATTTCAGAACCCGATTGTACATCTCCTTGCGCAGATCTCTTTTCGAGTGGCGTGCGTGGTAGTCTAGCTCCAACTCTCTACTTGTTAGAGTAACAATAATAAAAGAGAGGAATGTCCTAACAGTTGTGGGTGGGTGGACTCAGCCAGACCTGAAGAACCCACAAGTGTTCTCCACTTGAGCCCAATTCTGTCTGAATCACTTTCGTTCCCAGGAGCAGCTGTCTTTCTACTGGGAAAAGATAGCAAGCCTATCAATACTTACTTATTAACAATGGAGGCTTGCCGCTCACTTAAAAATCATTTAGATTCCTATTGTTGGCATTTGTTGATAAGTGTTTACCTATGTAAAATAGTCAGCAGTGAACTAAACCACCTAGGGATCTGCATATGCAGAAATGCTAATGAAAAGAAAATCTAGATTAAAGAGGCATCACCGGTATGTGGCTGGGTTATGCATGATTTCATTTTTTAAAGTTTTCATCTTCTGAAATTAAGGGCAAAATAAAGGGCACAAATGAATGCAGCATGTGGGCAAGGCTTAGAAAATTTTTAAATGTAAACAGGGACAAATGGTAATGTCGCATCCATAAAGTGGGATTTGGAAGCCAAAGAGTTATCCTTTTTAAGGAAAAGTAAGTCAGTTCACTTCTCTTAATTTGGAAGTATTTATTACAAGAATTTTTGTTGTTGAACAAATAATGTGTATCAGATTTCAATTTAAGTAAAAATAAAATATGAGGAAAATTTTGATTTTGCAGAAATATCAGCCATGAACTACCATCCACCAGCCAAATTTTATTTTTGCGTAATACTTTATAGTCCATGTCTAGAAGTATGCAGATTCTTGTCACTAACAATTATTAAATATACATATACTGTATAATTCTTCTGTAATCAATTCACTATGAATCTAAATCTGAACTATTTTGATGAAAAGAAACTTTCTGTATGGTACTTTTAGAGTATTGAAATCTTGGCCATATTTTTCAAAATTTCATTGACAATGGATACTCTCTACCTTTCTATCCTGACACAAAAATGTCTTTACATAGTCATCATTTATTTTGATTTATCAAACATGGTGGGGGGTGGGAAATAAATGAGTATGTTTCTTAAGACCATCTCAAAGGTAGGTGTGGCTGGCATTCCCTGGCATGGATTTTCTAGTAGATGTCATGCCAAGGTCTTAAGACAAAAGTAATTCTATCCAATGTAAATTCTTTGCCAGTTAAGATTGTCTTTTCAAAGAAAGATTTGAATCTACATACATATTAACTATTTCAAGAACAGAAGTACACGAAGTACAAGTTAAATGATTTACTCTACTTTCTAACAGAGTGAAAGAAAATGCTGAGTGAGAGTAAGAGGAAAAATACACTGGCATTATAATGGCATGGCTACGAAAGGAAATTTACCTTGTTAACACTGAAAATAGATGGGCAACGTAGTAGTTATTGAACATTGCATTTTTCCTATTTTGTGTTACCCTTTCCTCTATTGTGCACATTACACAGGAAGGGAAAAAAATGTTATTGTGTTGCAGCTGTGTATTCAACTATACTTTTTGTATCAAGTACTTAATTTAGCTAAGTGATGATGTTGAAGAAAACATTTCTCAAACTCTGGTTGGCAGGTTAGAACATCCTCCTCAGAAGCACAAGGATAATATGTTTTCAGTTCATGTATATGATGTTGGAGAATATAGAATTATATTGCTGTGTGTAATAGAACATAGAAACCGATTTAAAAGTGAGTATTACTTTGGTAGCACTGCATTTCTTGCTAACGACATCATGATCTTCTCAAGGGTTTAGGTTTAGTCCGACTACAATTGACCGACAGCTCTTTGAACTTTCATTTTTTATCCAAGTATGTTGCTCTAAATGTATTTGTGATACTCTTTAAATCACAACAACTGCAATGTAGTTTACAAAGTGTGCTAAGCCAGGGATAGTTCCCTCTCTTGGTCCTTACAATTTGTGTAAGTTACATTTATTACACCATTAACATGACACAATTACCGCTCTAATTAGTTGCAGATGTGACTGGCAATTATGTACGTAGTTTCTCCTCCTTTCAGATCTAGTTTTAACATGTCCCCAAATAATACACTCCCCCCTCCACAAAAAAAAAAAAAAAATCTGTGAACTTCTTTGATTGGAAAATCCTACCTCAATGTTGTAACACTGTAAAATTCTCACTCCCAATAGGATTAAAATGAAAGAGACAAACTGGACTCATGAATCTGAGTCTTCTTTTTAAGGCCACCAGACCCTGCTTGTTGGTGTTCACGCCCCTAAAAGATTTGCAGGCAGTTATCATGTTCCTACTTAGTTATTGCACAGCCATGCTATACATACTTTTAATCTTTTTGCATGCAGAAAGTTAAACCCTTCTTTCTGATGTTCTCTGAACTCTTTCCAATACTTTTATATATTTTAAAATAGCATTCTAGTGTTGACAATATGTCCATTGTTTTCTATTTTAGAAAGCTTTTCATGGAGCCAGAGTGACATATTGGGTTCTTTAGATAGACTTTATTTCAGAGAGGACATGTAAATAATAGCATAATTATTATAGATTATTGCCAAAGTGACAATGGGGGGGATGTAGGGAATCTTGATTTCACTTACTTTTCTACCTTTGTGGGTTATAGGGAAAGATAGTTTTAAAGTCGCATTTATTTAATTTTTTTTTTCTTTAAATGTATGTGAGGATGAGTGCTATGGCATTTAATGAATACCTTCCAAATGTCCCTTGGTAAGTTTGTTTTTCATCAAGTTTTACAGATGAAAGTCTAGTTTCTAAATGTATGCTTTCACATCCACTTATCTTTGCCTCCTCACATTTAATGCAAACTTTACAATGTCATGGTTTTGCAGTGAAATCAACACACTGTACCTTGTTCCATGAGAAGAATTTGAAATTATTTATCTTACTTGACAGAGAAGGGAATTTTTATTTTTCTGTGCTTTACACTTTATGAAATGAAACATGTAAGTTTCTCTACTTTCTGCCTCCTTCCTTCCCCAAAGAATTCCGAGTTTTTCCAATAGTGCCAATGTAACACACCATCTCTCCTACCACTTCAGTTCCAAATGCAGACTACAGAGCTGTTGGTCCAGTTTCCATGGCTGTGTTTGTTAATCATCCTCAGTAATTTGGTGCAAAGAGAGATGCGTGAGGATAACAAGGAGACGGAGTAGAATCTCTCATGTGAATACAGTATTAGTGAGTGGGAGGCTGGGACTTTCCTATTCCTGCAAGAACTAATTTCGTGGATATAAAAGACAGTGGCTCTCTAAGCACCCTGCCTGAAGATGCGTAATTATTACCGTCTTCGTTACTACTCCATATTTCCCCAGAAAGAAGGCTGAACTAAAGACCTTAAATCACTAGACAAAACCTCTGTCGATGGAAACAGTTGCCACACATCTCTGCAATAGGGCACAAACGCCTTACAGTCCTCGTCTTTCCAACTCACTATTCTTCAGATAGTTCAGTACTATCAGAATAAGATGAACTGCTAATCAAAGTTAAAACCAAAGACAAGACAAACAGGCAGAGTAGTACTGAATAGTAAGAGAAGAGTAAACAGTTTGAAACAATGTAATTGGAAACTTTAAAAAGGCAGATGGGTTTCCTTGTATGATGGTGCATCAGGGAGGGCGTGCCTACTGACAGTTTCTGTCTAACTCCTATATGCAGACTTGGGCTGCAGGAAAGTAAGGCATTCAAAGTACTATCTGAAGTTTTTGGTTTCATCAAAATATTTTGCGTATGGAGAAATAGTCAACATCTTATATTTTTTCATAACTAATTAAAAAAAGCCTCTAAAAATATTTTGTGGAGTGAAATCTCTTTCCTTCAGGGAGGTGAGCAGGTGAGCATATGAACAAAAGTTATTTAGAATGTTGGGGTGATTTCTCGGGGTGTCATCTCAGAAGGCAACTTAAAAGTTTCATATGACTGCACAGAAATTTAATTACAAAGTTACAAACATTTCCTCTGGCTTTCTGTTTTGGGGTTTTTGTTTATTTGTTGTTTGATGAGCAGATTATTTTTTTTAAAAAGCCCATGTTTTTCAGGGAAGGGTAGTCTTGATTCAATTCTTTCCCTTCTTTTTCTTTTCTTTCTTTTTCCTTCCTTCCTTCCTTCCTTCCTTCCTTCCTTCCTTCCTTCCTTCCCTACTTCCTCCCTTCCCTCATTCCTCCCTCCCTTCCTTCTCTCTTTCTTTCCTTCTCTTCATTTAAGGAAGAAAAGTATCCTTTCCTGAACCATTTTGAAGTTTGCAAGATATTTGATGTACAATATACCAGAACATGAAATGGACACATATAAAAGTTCCAAGTGTGGGTTCAAAGTGGAGAGGGGCATCCTGTCAAAATGGTCTCTTATCCCACTATCTGTTTGTTTCTCCTTTAAAAATATCAGAGCACTGTTCATGGTCAATTTCAATCCATTTTGCAAGTATAAGTGAACATTGAGAAGTCAATATAGTGAAGCTACAAAGAGCCATGTAGAGGTTAGTTTTCAAACTAAGTGGAAAGGAAATGGGAAATGGGAAAACTCAGGTACCAGAATGTAACTTTTTAAAACACTGCATGGACTAAAGTGTAATCTATGACTTTGACAAGCATTGGAAAAATTAAGTTGTTCTCAAAAGCAAACACAGATCCGACAGTCATGTTTCCTTACTGTATGTTCACGTTCTTCTCCCTAAAAATAGACTTTTTGGTGTTTTGTTTCTCTAAAAACCAAAGCATTGCTTTGGAAAGGAAATGAATTTCAATTATGTTTCTGAACTGGGAAAAGATTTGAACCTTGTGGGTGAGAAAATCTTCAATAGCTTTCATTTTTCAGCCTTATCTCCACTGCAGAGTGAGTTTCTCTCCTTAAAGTCTTTTCTTTCTCACCTGGAACCATGACTGAAGGCGAGTGTAGATCCTTCTGAGCCATGGAACAGGAGTGTTTCCTTTTTCCTCTTGTGAAGTCCCACAGGCCATGCCCCATAGGAACTCTGTCATGGGCATTTCCACTCAGGTTGAGAGAACTCTTTTCTATGCACTGAAGATCAGTAAAGGGGAAGAATTCCAACATCTTAGGGAAGCTGGAAAGAATTCCAACATCTTAGGGAAGCTGAGTAGAGGGACTGTAAAGAAACAGATTTTTGGTTTTTCTTATCAGCCATTCTCTATAATGGTAACCAATAATAAGAATAGCTAACATTCTCTGAACGCTTAGAAGGGCCAGGCGCTTGGCCTCACATAGGTTCTATGTAGTGTATTAAGAGCAGGCAGAAGTTGGGAGAACTCATATCTATAAAGTTCTCATTTGTGGGATTTGCTTCTCATCTGCTCTCCCATACTCACAGAGGCAGATTGAGTAATCTTTAATATTTAAAGGAAATAGATAATAATATAATAGCACTGTCAAATACAGTAAGCTTCAATGGTATTTTTAAGATGTCCCTTTACTCAGGGTTGCAAGAGCCCAGAGTATGTAAATCAGTTTGAAGAGAAGAGTTTTTCTGCATTCTAAGGGATCAAGTCATATAAGCACTCATTGTAACTCTACCTGATTATAGATTAAAAAATGGTTTTAAAAGAATATTAGTAGAAAATATTTGAGATTTCTTGTTCATTGTAATTCTACATGTAGTACCTGACCTCTAAACCCTTCATGGAAATGTTACTTTCATTTTGGTTTTCCTCCTTTAGAGGAAAATAATTTTAACACTTTTTGTTTTTTTCCCCAAAGATTCCCAAATGTAAATGTGAACTTTACCCATCATAAAATAGTACACATAAAAAAAAGATGAAGTTTTTCCGACTCTTATGGGTGTATATATTCCTAACTGTAGTAATTTAATTTCTCTTGTGAAGCTGATTTGTTGGTCTTATTGATCTCATAGAATCATAGGCTGCCAAAACATCCTTTAGTTCCTGTGTGCCTCTCAAAGAGATACCTGTCTAATATATCCTTAACAATTCGCAGGGAATGCGACTCCACACCCTTTCTTAGAAATACAATTTATAAGTCTCTAATCCACAAGTTTTATTAAGAAGCTTACCTAAAGAAAGCACTTACAAAAATCCTAGTCTATCCTCCATTGGAGGTTTGGAGTGGAAATATTAAGGTTGCCTGGCTTTTTTCCTTACAAGTATTCGAATATTATTAAATGTCAACTATCAGCCTTCTCCAGGTTATGTGACCAGCATTCTGTGTTGCTCATTCGACCATTTATATTTATTTAGCCCAGAAAAGACTGAAGCATTTTAATAATATAAAACAGAATTTGAAAAGAAATCATACATTATGAAATTACTATTTGTTGGTAGAAATCAGACTGTTGTTGAGTTTATAGGATTTACTTATTCAGCAAACACGTATGGACTATTAATTATGTACCAGGCACTTTGCAAGGCTCGGGGTATAAAAGTCATGACAGTTTTTCTTTTTTTAAATAAGATTTTTTTTAAGTTTATTTATTTATTTTTGAGAGACAGAGAGAGAGAGACAGAGCAGGGGAGGGGCAGAGAGAGAGAGGGAGACAGAATCCTAATCTGGCTCTGTGCTGATGTGGGGCTCGAACTCACAGAACTGTGAAATCATGACCTGAGCTGAAATCAAGAGTCAGATGCTTAACCAACTGAGCCAACCAGGCACTCCAAGTCATGAAACTTCTGTGGCAAATAATTACTATAGCAAATAAATACTGTAATAGAAGGTTATATCATGTACTATGAGAACATAAGGAGAGACTTCAGAAGAGTTGAAAATATTTTCACACAGTAAATGCCATTTCAAATTGAGTGGTAGTGCTCCACAAGAAGTGAGCCTCATGTGCAAAGAGTTATTACACAGTATAGTTAATGACAAGTAATTCAATTAGGCTGAAACATAGGATGCATATGTAGATGTTTGGGAGTTGGGACCAAAAGGTTATAAAGAAGCCTGGAGTTGAGGTTATATGCCTTGTAAAACATTTGGGCTTTATCTTGTTGTTTCCATAAGGTATGTATTCATTCAAAAACATCTTTCCACAAACATTTGTTGAGTACCTACTATGTGCCTAGGAGTATGCTAAGCACTGTAGACACAGCAGTGAGCAAAACAAAAATCAGTTGTCAAGCTTTTACATTTTATGGGTGAAGACAGTAATAAATCAAGTAGCCAATCAATATAATTTAAAAATGAAAATAGTGAAGTTTGTAATATCTGGTGTTATTTTAGGCATTGTATGTGTTATAAAGTAAATTAAAATAACATAAGGAGAGAAAAAGTGATGTGCAATGGCAATAGCGTACAGGGGAATTTCTCTAAGGAAGGTAACATTTAAAACAGGGGTCGGTGTATCAGTTTGAAGGGACGCAGTGAGTCTTGTGAAAGGATCTGAGCGAAGCATTTCCAGGGCAGAGGGAGGAGCAAGCTCAGCGCCTGTGAGGAATTAATTTCTTAAGTGATAAGAGACATCATTGACATTAAAATAGGAGGAGGGATAAAGGATATGTCATTATCCTACATGTTCAGAAAGCCTTGTTATTAACACGAGGATGAATAAAAATATATTTTCTTTATTAGGGAAAAATAAAGCTTTCATAACAGAATTAAGATCTTTTCAAATGGTTAACTCTCAATTCCTATTTACAGTATCATTGCCTCCCATCTAGAATAAGACTTTGGGATACTGGTATTTTCTTTAGAAAGACAAATTTAAATTCTGAACATCCGTCTACATTTTTAGTTCTTAAATAAAGTTTGTGTTGGGACCCAAGTGTAAATGTTAATTGACGGACGGTATGGGTGAATGTGGTCCATTTAGACTACGGGAAAAGTAGGCTTTCACTGAAATTGTTGATGGGAACAATTGCAGGGGGAACTTAGCTTAAATAATGGCAACTCAGAGTTCAGTTGGTTCCTGGGTTTCACATTCTTTTGTTTTTCATATGAAAAATGCTGCTCTTCTGGCTGCTCTTCAAAGTATTTGTTACTAAGTCTAAATGCTAAAATCCAGTTTTACTGAGAGATCGGGAAGGGTTTACGGGTTATTTCTGACAGCACCTTGAAGTTTGCTTCTCTGCTACAAATTGGATTTAGCTTCAACTTACACTCACGTTCATGCACCTCTGGAGACATGACAAAGACAAAGGGACTGACTAAAGGGACATCTGGGGCCAAAAAGAGTTACCAAAGGAAGCATCTTTAATTTTCCTGGCTCACAGCAAATTTCAGCGCTAGAGAGTTTCACTTGCCACCTTCTCAGAACTTTCTTAGATAACGAGAACACTTCCTTTCTCCGTCCTGAGAGATTCTTTGTTGTTTTATAATTCACGTGCAGGGGACAATATTTACCATGTTAAATGTCCTCAAATTTGCACTGCATTCGATTTTATGACTAACCTTCTCTTCTGTCACCTGACATTTGCCAATGAATTTCTGTTCATAACTAAAGCCTTAGACAAAGACTTGACAGATCCTCCCTGCAGCAGCACCCTGTCCTAAATAAAACAAGTGATGGTTTCCCATATGTTTTATGAAGCAGCACACAAGCTGTTTAATTACAGTGCGTCTTAGGGGAAGAATCCGAAACTTGAGATTCAGGGAAAATGCCTTATTTTTCTACAGTAAAGCGATACTCCAGGATCCCCATGGCTTCCTCATACACAGCTTCCTTGTACTACCATAGGTAAAGGAAGAAAAAGGAAGAGAATCTGGTGTGTTAGAAGTCAATTCATAATGAGTGGGCAGGGAGGCCGCAGCGAAGGCAAGTCGACTCCTGCGTGTCCATGTTTCATGTACATTTATTTTGCGTTCAGCCAAACTTTTTCCTCTTCTAGTCTCACTCCAAGGGCAAGCTCTAAATCTAGTCTCGGCACCTGAATTCCGTGTAATGCTGCAAGCGCTGTATCAATAGGATGTAGACAAATCCATATTTATGTTTTATGAGTTGGCTGAGTTTACAATGTCATACGAGAGTTATAGCCACTGATAGTTAAAAATATTTGCTTTGGGAATGGCAGAGTTGGAAGAACCCAAGTTGTCAATGACGTGGGGCACAAAAGCACGAGTGGTGGATCCGCCAAAGACCGCTTGCCCTGCTTCCCACGTCTCACTGCTCTTTGTACTTCCCAGGCTCCTTCAGCCTGGAAAGGAGATGCCTGACTGTCAGGGAAGGAAACTTGTGGTTGAAGATAGAACATACTGCATGAGCCATTTTGCTACTCAGAGACTATTTTAGACTAGGCTTTAAGGAATTTTAATTAGATTGAAAAACTAGGAGAGAGTTGGATTTAGGCAGAGTGAGGGACCAAAGCCTCCTGCAAAGAGCTGTTAACCTATTTGACAATAATAGGGAAGAGAAGAAAATTGTGAAACCACTCTTTTTTTTTTTTTACATTTTCTGCTTAATTGTTGTATACTGAGACCATTTAAAGATTTGGGATGACTCATCAGGTATTTAGCTTGCCCTGTCTCTTTAAAATATATGTATAAAAACCACACTATTTATCCCTTTGTTCACAAATATGTACTTATTATATAATATGCTATGTGCCAAGCGCTGTGCTAGGTGTTGGGAATGTAAAGGGAACCCATATAGACATTGCCCCCATCCTTCTGTAGCTTACAAACACGTGGTTAATTTTTTTTTAATGTTTGTTTATTTTTGAGAGAGACAGACAGAGTGTGAGTGGGGGGAGGGGAAGAAAGAGAGGGGGACACAGAATCTGAAGCAGGCTCCAGACTCTGAGCTGTCAGCATGGAGCCCAATGTGGGGCTGGAACTCATGAGATGGGTGATCATGATCTGAGCCAAAGTCCGAAACTTAACTGACTGAGCCACCCAGGTGCCCCACATATGGTTAATTATTTAAAGTGACCACTGAGCCACTTGGTGGCTCAGTTAGTTAAGCATCCAACTCTGGATTTCGGCTCAGGTTATGATCTCACAGTTTTGTGGGTTTGAGCCCCAAGTTGGGCTCTGTTCTGGTCCTATGGAGCCAGCTTGGAATTCTCTCTCTCAGTCTGTCTCTGCCCTTTCCCCCTCGCATTCTCTCTGCCTCTGTCAAAATAAATAAACTTAAAAAGTTATTTAGAAATTTTAGAAGGTGACCAAGTACTCTCCTTTTGAGGCTGGAAGGGAGGGTTTTAGGGAAAATTAGGTATATGTTGTGGCAGGGGGGAGAACATGAAAAAAATCCTGTATTATAATGGTGTATTTGAAAAATTATTGAATAGGTAGTTGTGACAAATAGACCTAGAAAATAATATAAAGCAATTAAAGACTATTAGTAAAACAGAGGTGTACAAAAACTGAATCACTGTGAAACAAATGACATTTATGCGGCCATGATGATGTAAACACAGATTAACTGAATTAAAACATTGCTGTTAGTATAATAACAAGAATGGGAAGAAAGATGACAGTTGGTATAAGTGATCCAAGTTCTCATTTATCAAAAAGGAATTTAAAAATGTCAAAATTTGTATATCAAGATATGACAAATATAGTACTTAAAAATATAGGAATAAATTCCAGAAAAGAACATCTAAAGAGTTCAATGTTTTATTGTGTCTTAAGGACAGGACTAAACAGAGAGGCAGGGATATTCCTTTTATTAATAAATCTTTGGGAACAAATTGATTTTTTAGACATGCTTCTGTATTGTGTTGGTTACAATTAAAATTAGGCAATCTTCCTATGACTTCTTTCAGATACTTTTTTTTTTTTTTTTGCTGAAGCACGATTGAGTCTATAAACTTGCTGGTGTTGAGAAGAGACGTAGAATATAAATCATGAACCCTCTACAGAATATTCCAGGTGGTATTTGCCCTCTTCTATGTCCTGTGCTCTTTATCAATTCAGTCGTTTATAATAAAACCGGAGCAAGGCTATAAGACTTCAATGGCCTTCTTAGCTGTCAAGTGGTTGACAATTATAAATTACTGTTTTAGAAGGAGAAGTGACATGCAGAAGTTCATAAATATTAGATGTGATCTAACTATGTGTACATTCCAACACTAGTAAGGAGACTTCAAGAAGGAAAATGGAGCCGTTGCTATTTCCCCAACTTTTCCAACAGAAATTGTAAATCACCATGTATTTTCAGCGGGGATATTATTGGAATATAGGCAACACTTCCACTGCCCCTCACTAAAACTTTGGTGATAACTTTTGGTAATAAATAAATGTTCAACATTATAGAAAAAAAATGCTTGTGGACATAAGCAGATTTGAGAGCTATCCTTCATTTCCTATTCAACCAAACCCACAAAATTACTTCATTCCTCAAAAGCTGTTAAAATGATGCAAAAGGAAACAAATAAACGAAAGGAAACCTGGGTAAAGAGAAAAAGAGATACCGAAGCACAGATAGTCCCCTGTGTCATTTACTGAAAAAAGTAACTTAAATAAAAGATGAAGCAGTTCAGTTTCAGAAGTAAGGCATGTTGCTCAGACTTGGAAGTCCCACAAATTTAAATTCAAATCCCAGGCCCACCTAGAGCAAATTATTTTAATTCACTTAGCCTCAGTTTCCATATCTGCAAAATGGGGAATAAAGTACCATTACAGTTTTGTGAGAACTACAGAAAATGATGCTTATAAATCGATGGTGACCATGCACAGCAATTTATCTATAAGCATTGGTTTTGTTTTCTTAATTAATGTTTATTATTAATGCCATATCACACTACTGCATGCATAGTACAATTTTCAGTAAAAATGATAGCTCCCACTCCATGAGCATCCTATTTGTACTGTTTTACATGAAGGCCACTAATCCTCAGAAACCCTGCAGGATTTTCACCCATTTGATACGGAGAGAACATAGGCCACAGAGAAAACAAGAAGTTGCTCTAGGTCACACAGTTAACGTACGGCAAAGGTTAAATTTGAACACAGATATGTTTGACTCCAAAACGGAGACACTTAACATTGTTACATCATGTAACATCATGTTAAATCATGCTGTGTATCTATCAGGAGATCAGAATTATTAAATAAATAAGAGTACTGCATTCAAAACAGGTAGAAGTCTCATTGAAATCAGAACAAACTTCTTTTTTTTTTTTTTTTAATTTCATTTTTTTAAAGTAATCTCTGTACCCAACGTGGGGCTCCAAGTCATGACCCGGAGATCAAGAGTCACATGCTCTTCTGACTGAGCCAGCCAGGCACCCCGAGAACAAGCTTCTAATGATATTTAATATTAGTAACATTAAAACAACAATGCTTTCTCACAGGGGTAATTTTAAGTCTGTGTCCATTCAAATTAATTAAAGCAGCACCTGTCTACTTAAAAAGAAAAATCAGGGCCAATACATTGAGCTATATATGGGAATTACTTATTTGAACATTAAGATAAAATTTAAAGTCTACTAATGTGAGTTTTTAGCAGTGTAATATATTACACAGGTATGCAGGGCTTCTGACAGCAAAGTAATTTACATACATTATTTTAATAATCCTCATAATTTTTTTCTGCTGGAAAGGTAAGTAGCAATCATTTCTCAGATTTTTTCAGATAGTGAAACAAAAGCAAAGGAAAGGAAAATCTTTTATATCTATCTCTCAATAGATCTCAAATTTTATTTTTAACTTTGGAAGCATTTGCTCTATTTGAGGATGATTGTAATAAAATATGTCTCTATTTAAGTGGAAAATAGTAATGACTAACTTTAGAGGGATATTCTGACTTATAACAAAGTCGATTTTGTGTTCTTTCTACAACTACAGAAAATATCTAGTGATACTGTGACAACTATTTCAATAAAAGTAACAACTCCTCCAACCAAATATGTCAGTTTTTGGCATTAACCGGTAAATTTTCAATGGACTTGAAATGCAGGTGATAGAACCACTGCATAAAAAGCAATTAGCCATCAGATTTCTCATCGACCTCGCCTGTAAAATCCAAGGCAAGAATATCTCTTTGGGATGTTTGTTTGCAATACCAGAACCACAGGCCTAAAATAAAACCTCAAACTATAGGGGGCAAAAAAAGTCAGCATAGAACGACCACGGGCGTTATGTGAAAGCTCATCATATGGTTTTTATGAGTTTCCAAACAAACTAGAAAGATGAAAACAAAATGGAAGCGAGGAAACCTGATATCCCTCATGAGTCAGTTTCTGTTTGCCTGGTTGGGCCAAGTTGTGCTTTATTGCATCTGTGATGAGCAAATGGCAGCTTAAGAGCACTAATTGGTTGCAGAATTCTCCTATCAGTAGTTTATTTAACAATAAGATTTAAATTAGTTGTCTCTAAATAGTAGATGTTGTTACAGTTTTGATAGACTGATTGTCCTTTTGTTATTTTTGCTTGGGTGGGATACAGAAAATTTTAATTTTATGGGACAAAAGCTATCATTACTAGTGCCTTCCATCTAAAAGGAAATATAAGAAAGAATGAAATTTTCACAAAAGTCAAATATGGAAATAATGTCAACTGGCTTCTCTATCCCATAAATATTTGATGACCACCTACTATGTGCCAGGCACTTTGGATAAAATGATAGGCAAAGACAGACATAGACCTGATACTCATTACAGTTTAGAGAAGGAAACAGACACATGTCAAATAGTTATATAATAAATGTAAAATTAGAAGTGTGGTAAATGTTATGAAGGTGTGTTATGAGAGTATATAACAAGATTTGACAATTTAGGGAAGTCAGAGAATGCTTTTTCTGGAAACAGCAATGACTGCATTATAATCGGAAGGATGAGTAGGAATTCAGCAGACAATAGGAGGAAGAAGCATTTTGAGCAAAGGAAAGCCTGTGTCCATGGGCCCTTTGAGTGTTACCTTAATATACATGAAAGATTGAATGAAGTTCAGTGTGTCTGCCATCAAGGCAGAGAGGAAAGGTTATACTGTACAATTATATTACATTAATTCATGTGGAAAGCTGTGGTGGACAATTCTGTTTCCAGGTACAATGGAGTATCAGGGACTAGATTTACCCTCCTGCCTTAAGCAATAACAAAAAGGATGAAAATGTATAAAACAGTGATTTTTCAGACATTGGTCAATAGGCTATCGCTACAGGAAGGGAAGCAACCTACGTGAGTGCTCTGTGCCCCAGTTTACTGCCTAGAGGGAGTTTCTAGGCTACAACACTAGAAGAGAGAACCAAAAAGAACTTGCAGGATCTCTGAGTCGAAAAGACAGACTTGAGAAATTGGTGAAGGCAGGGTACTGAAGAAAAAAGAGCTGCACAGGGGCACCTGGGTGGCTCAGTGGTTAAGTGGCTGACTCTTTAATTTAGGCCCATGTCAGGTCATGAGATGGACCCTGCACTGGGCTCTGTGCTGGGCAAGGAGCCTGCTTTAAGAATCCCTCTCTGTCTGCTCCTCCCTGGCTCACTCTCGTGCCTGCAAGAAAAAAAAGAAAAAGAAAGAAAGAAAAAAAGAAAGAAAGAAAGAAAGAAAGAAAGAAAGAAAGAAAGAAAAGAGAAAGGAAAAAAGGAAGGAAGGAAGAAAGAAAGAAGAAAATAGAGAAAGATGAAAAGAAAAGAAAACAAAAGAAAAAGAAAAGGAAAGAAAAAAGAAAGGAAAGGAAAGGAAAGGAAAGGAAAGGAAAGGAAAGGAAAAGGAGCTGCACAGAAAGGTTATTTGAAAATATACAGAAATCTGAAGAAACCACCACAGGCCAGGAAGAACCATCAAAGAGAACCAGGCTGAGCCATACTGAAAGATTATACAAAGCTAGGAATACCATTTAAAATAGCACAAAAAGGGGCGCCTGGGTGGCTCAGTCGGTTGGGCGTCCGACTTCGGCTCGGGTCATGATCTCGCGGTCCGTGAGTTCGAGCCCCGCGTCAGGCTCTGTGCTGACAGCTCGGAGCCTGGAGCCTGCTTCTGATTCTGTGTCTCCCTCTCTCTGGCCCTCCCCCACTCACTCTTTGTCTCACTCTCTCTCTCAGAAGTAAATAAACATTAAAAAAAATAAAATAAAATAGCACAAAAAATTGAAATGTCTGTATACAAATCTAAAGGAATATATTCAGAATCTTTATACTATAAACTACAAAAAAACACTGATAAAAAATGTTCAAAGAGCTACATAAGTGGAGAGATGTATATGTTTCATGGTTTGGAAGATACGGTATTGTTAAGATGGCAATTCAATGATTTATTCAACACTATCCTAATCAAAGTTCCAGAAAAATTTTATCTAGATGTCAGTAAGATTATTTTTAAATTTATACAAAAAGAGAAGGAACTAGAATAACCCAGAAAAAAATCCTGAAAAGGAAGGAAGAGTTGGAGAACTCATGCTCCTTGTTTTTAAGACTTATAAATCTTCAATAAGACAGCGTGATTTTGGTGAAAGAATAGGCACAAAGGTCAATGGAACAGAATAGTGGGCCCAGAAAAGACCATAAAAGTATAGTTTAACTGCAATTTTACAGAGGTTCAAAGGCAATTTTAGCGTAGAAAGGATAGTGTTTTTAACAAACAGTACTGGAGTTGTTGGGCATCCATTTGTAGAAAAGATAAGTTCAACACCTGCTTCAGACATGATACAAAAACTAACTCAAAATAATCATAAACCTAAATGTAAAACATAAAACTGTACAATGTTTTAGGTATGATACCAAATCTAGAAAAGGAAGCATGGAAATCAAAAGGGAAATTAGAAACTATTTTAGACTAAGTGAAATGAAAATGAAAACACAACATATTAAATTTTGCAGGATGTGATACTTAAATAGAAATTTGCAGCAGTAACATCTATAATAGAAAATAAAAATGTTTCTAACCAATGACCTAAATTGTATCAGAAGTTCTAACCAGTGATATAAGACAAGTAGAAAAGAATTAAAATTGGCTTTATTTTCAGAAGACATTAAGGTCTATGTAGAAAAATCCTAAGGAATATAGCAAAAAAACAAACCAAAAAAAAAAAAAAGCTACTAGAACTAGTAACTTAGTTTAGTAAGTTTGTAGGATACAAGGTCCATAACCAAAATCAACTGTATTCCTATTATTCTTACAGTAAAACAGTTGCTAAAATAGCAATTAAATCACAGATTCTAATACTGGAATTCATCCCACTTGAAGTCATGTTTTACATGTATTATGTGTTATATATTTATTGTATGTCTGAGTTAGATTAGGTGGTTTTATTTTATTTTATTTTAATTCTACATCCCCATGACTTACTTGTTTTATAACTGGAAGTTTGTAGGTTGAATGATTTTATTTAGACCTGGGTAAGAAAGACTTCTATCTTAGACCCTCTAAAGTTGTATCTTTCCTCCACAGTGTGGAACAAAGAAGGCATACCCTCCTAGGGCTCTTGTTCCCACTTTCTAGAGCACACTCTGGGTACTCATGTCAGAACTCCCTGTCCCAAATGGTAACTCAGTGGGCCTCTCCCCTGAGTCTATCTTTCTACGTGTGGACCATCCCCTGGTATGAATATTCCAAGGCCAATGGGTTGGCCATGCTGTTGTTTGCTACTGGCTGTTCAGGTATTGGACCTACAGGCTGGAGTGTCTACACACATAGGCACAAAGATCCTCATGGTAGGAAGAGAGAGAGTGAGACAGGAGCCAAGCCAGCTCTTTATATCACATATTATAGGTGTTAACAAGCCTCCAGGTCTTTTGAAAATTCTACGTTCGACCCTGGACTTCTGTATATTGAGAGGTATATATTTTTTAAAAAAATTTTTAAAGCTTATTTACCTATTTTGAGAGAGAGAGAGAGAGAAGGAGAGAGCAGCATGCAAGAGGGGCAGGGGCAGACAGAGCGGAAGAGAGAGAGAGTTCCAGGCAGACTCTGCACTGTCAGCACAGATCCTGACATGGGGCTTAATCTCAAGAACATTGGATCATAACCTGAGCTGAAATCAAGAGCCAGACTCTCAAGCAACTGAGCCACATAAACACCCCTGTTGAGAAGTATACTTATTAAGGGATGTGGACCAAACTTATTTTAACCATTTCTTAACCTGAAACTTTTAAATATTTAGATCCATGTCAGGAGACCACCATTTGTTCTAGGTTCTGCAGATATCAGGAGCAAGCCTGTCTTTAAACAATGAAGCTTTAATTGAGTAACTGTATCAAATACTCTACTAAGAGTTCTTGGTGATCTGTCCTCTTCTGACATTTCTAGACTAATGATTGAGATTTCTCACCTATACCATAATCTCAGATTAAGTAATTCATTGCATCCTAGTTAAACAGTTCATTTCTCTTTGTTTCCTTCCATAAACAACTACTGTTCTTCTAAGTCATCTTCTTTAATTGTGGATTATGTGACAGGTGTTGATACAGCACACATTTACTTATTTCTCTGTAGATAGTGTTCCATTTTGTTTCTCAACAGATATCATTCTTCATAGGAGAATTGTGCTGTTTTCTCATTTCAATCCTGCCTCAACCATCAGGTTCTCTATGATTGAAAGAACATAGATTTTGTTATAAGGAATGAAAAACAGTTCCAAATTTTAAAATAAGTTCAGACAGATCACATTCTCTAAACTATTTACACCTGTTGCACTGATGGATCATCTGGCTTCTAGCAAATCAATTATAATTTACTTTGTTTATTAAAAATGGCTTAACCAGGAATAAAAACATTTTAACACGCTGAATCCAAGATAACCTGTTCTGTCACATATTATAGGTGTTAACTTCTCAGAAAAGCAATTACTAATAGCTCCTCAGGGGTTCATTTCAAATGTCACTCTTTTCTCTGCTCTTCTTCTGTCTTCTAGGTGATACTTTTGCTTAACTTTGGCTTTCTTAGGCATTGACAGCCAAAGAAAGCCATCCTAATGAAAAAGTTTGGCTTTCGAGGTGAAATATCCTGTCTCTTGTATTTTAACCTCTTTAATTGAAAAGTGCAAACACTTTGAGATGATGTGTCTTGTTTCTTTGTTTTTAGTCTTTGCTTTAATTTGTGTCTGTATATACCATGGTTATGATAGTAAATACCCTAGCTTTATTGATTTATATTAATGTCTATATCAAGCCACAGAAAGCAGCCACTAGCCTCATCTCATTTTATCTTTTTAAATTCCTTTACCACGTAGGGTTCGTGTGAAGGGTAGGCAGAGCTGCCAAAAGCAAATCCTTTTGACTCTCCCTACAAGCCACACCTTGGATGTGACACGGGGCTTCTTGAGTGATGTAAATTTGCCACTTAGGATCAATTACTTCTGCATTTATGTTTCCTTTGAGACGCAAGGTCGTGTGTAAAAAAAAAAGTACATTTAAGAAATGCTAATAATCATCCATAATTTTCTGCCACCAGGCTACAGAAAGAACACTGTGTAGCATAGATATCGTCATCATCATTGTCATTGTCGTCACATCATTAGCATACTATCGTTGCTTTATGAATTATTCGTAAAAGAAACCTGTTTCAAAGAACAAGAATCAGACAGTGATTCATAAAGTGGAGGATTAGGAAGAAAGAATAAATCAACCTGAGGGCTGTAGGATCCATAGTCTGTAAAATATTCAGCCTCCAAACGGTTTTTTGGAAATGAAGAGCCATCCAGTTTTCAGTATTTGAAAGCCAGAGGATTGTGTTTTTAACCATGAAAATCTGTATTGTTCCACCTGGTGAGGGTATATTTTTACTTAAACAGGCCAGCATTTATTTTCAGGAGAGAAAGTGATATATTGTTGCTTCACGCTTCCATATGTGCGCTTCTGTGCCCAGGCACAATCCAGTTGACTGGAAAAGGAGAATGTGACCAACACTCCTACCCCACTATTCCCCCTCTGGCAGAGCTCAAGGCCTTTTGCCAAGGCTCTGGCAGTTTTAAGACTATTTCCTGGCAGCCATTGGCTTTGAGAGGCCATATGACTCTGTTTCTGTCCGTCTGGATTTTGTTCTAAATTTCTTAAGGGCTTGCTTCTGAGCAGCATCCCAGCGGCAGCAGGAGCCCTGGGATTCAGCGAAGCCATGTTAGCCAGGAACTTTGGATCCCTGAGCTGTCCCAGGCTCCTGCCAGCCGCTTGCTTCAGGGCTTCAAAGAAGGGCTCGGCTGGAGTACCCAGGATGCTTTGCAGCGGCTGCCACAGCCCCTCTTTTGAAGCACCATGGTAGCCAACAGAGAGGATTCTGTGTTACGTACAGTATGACCCTGGAGGTGCCAGCCAGCTGCTGTGACTCAGCTAAAAACAGGGAACTCGCTGTAAGAGAGAGGGCGTAAAGGGGAGAGATTACTGAGGGGGAGGGAAGAGAGGAAAAGCAGCAGGAGTTTCTGATGCCCAGAGTTTGTCAAAGGGCTCCAAACACACTTCTGAAAGAGTTTTCTTGATGGGCCAAAGGAAGCCCATCACCGTGAGTCTAAAATCTGCTTGGGCTACATAATGCTTAATGGCCTTCATATCTAATGAAAACAAGCAGCAGAAGGATTAGAGAAAACTAGAAAATAAATGATCTTTCCTCTTACATACTCCCAAGCGCCCTGAGGAAATGTGTACTAATTGGCCTTCCAGATTTCATTTGTGATCAAACACACTGATGTAAAGACACAGGATCACTTAGTATAGGATTTTTTTTTTTTTTTTTGCTTTTTTGCGTTTTGCTTTTTCCCGTGGTGTCTTTATAACAGGAGAGGCTATTGTCTGTGTACACGTGGAACTGATAATCTAGAAGCAACTCTGAATTCAAATTGTCAAGAAAGCAACACAATATGGGGGAGATTTATTTATGAAATACTCTGTTATGCCATTCTCCTTAGCTCTGGACATTTTTTAAGGAGAAAATTTATGCTCAGCTAAAAGTAGATCTTAAGCAAGTGTTCTGAACCTCACGTTCTGAAGCATTTCCTAGGGTCTATTGCTCAGTTCAAATACAGGAATTTATAGGTAGATAGAAACGAAGATACAATGTGCCCCATGGCTAAAAAAAACCCCAAAAACCAAAAAACAAAAAACCAACCAAGGTGGTCTTGAGAAGAGTGTGAGAGACCAGGTATCACAGGAAGATCTGATTAAATCAGCATTTCAAAGCAAAGACCAAGATACCCTGTCCTTTACATCTCAGGTGGAGACAGTGTCTCTGAGGTGATGCAATGATCAGTCTGGTTAGACAGAGAAGAAAATCAAGTTCATGTCTTTTATCCACCAGACTTGAAGTAGTGAGTGAGAAAGAGGCTTGAGGTTAAGATTACTCGAATGATCAAGTTTGCTCATGACAAGCAAGAAGGCAAGTACAACCCATCAGCTTGGGCCTGGGTGTGTCCGATCCTGGCAGAGTTTCTAAGGTGATAAAACCTTGAGCAAGTGGTGACAGCAATCCTCTGGGAAGAAACTCAGTCTCCAGAATTTCCCCAGTGATTTTTTCTGGTTGCTTCAGCTGTCACGAAACATGTTAAATTGATCAGCAACGGAGAAGAGGCTCAACCTCAGGGGCGCCTACCAGGTCTGAGGCTCGGATTTGCTACTTTAGTTTTTGTTTTGCCCGTCAATGACTGCTGGGGAAATAAGCAGACAGGTTTCATTAAGGAAGAGGCACTTTCCTCTCAGATCCCATGCACATATAAGTTTACTCAAACTGGATTCTCAATAAAAACTTAATGGGATTTCTCAGACACATTAGTTTTTAGTGTGGAGTATATATCCTTGATAAGGGGCATAGGCAAAGAAAAGGAAAAGAGAGGTCCATTATTTTCTTTCTCACAGGGGCTCTCTTTTGAAATGCTATTTCCATATAAGAAGGAACTAGTAGCTCCTTAAAAGGCATTCTGGCGAGTGCTTAAAATAAACTGAGATTAAGAGAGGACAAGTTAGAGGTAAAGGAGGGAGGCCTCGTGTTCTGATTAATCTTACAAGATTATGAATAGCTTCAATGGAAAAAGAAAGAAAAATGAAAATAAAAATGTGATCGGAATATCAGAGAATGGTGTGAGGGAGGAGCATAAGCAGTAGAATTAAGAATGCCTCAACTTCCAAAAGTAAAAGAAAGCATCAGGTGCTATCTTCCCAAATGCCTACCATCTTGCCCTTGAATACAAAAGCCAGGAGAAGAAACAAAAGTGGGAATGAAAGTCTTGATGATCTGGCTAAAAAACTGGATTGGTTGTAGCCCCAGGTAAGAAGAGGAGGATCAATGGGCTGGATTTCAATACTTATTCACAGACAGTATGTGACTCATTCATTCCAAGTCCCATTTGACCCCACAGTCGTCTTTGCCTAATTCTGGATATTTGGTGTGTGGTTTACTAGGCAACAGCCTGCCACTCCCAGTAATTCACTTGGGAATTTTAGGACCCTGTACTGAGTTAATACTCCCAGTAATTCACTTGGGAATTTTAGGACCCTGTACTGAGTTGTCCCCCCCGCAACCTGTGAATGTGACCAAAGTTCTTTGCAGATATAATGGTGAAGGATATTGAGATGAAGTCGTCCTGGGTTAGGATGGGCCCTAAATCCAATGACAGGTGTCTCTGTGAGGGAAGAAAAGGGGAGAAGACACACAGAGGAGGAAGGCCACGTGACGACTGAGGCAGAGATGGGAGTTATATGACTATAGGCCAAGGATTGCCGGCAGGGACTGGAAGCTAGCAGAGAGGCAGGAACAGATTCTCCTCAGAGCCTCTGGAAGGAGCCAACCCTGCCAACAGCTTGATTTGAGACTTCTGGCCGCCATAACTGTGAGAGAATACACTTCTGTTGTTCCAAGCCCCCCAGTCTGTGGCGATTTGTTACAGCAGCCCCAGGAAACTAAGACAGACTCTCTTGAAAGTCAGCATTGCAGTACTGGCTATGCCACAGATGAGACAGAGTCACAAAGGCAAAATGCACTTATGTTGGCTGAATTATAATACATGCCTATGTGAATTCCTCCAGAAACTGTAAATAGAAAACGGGTTAGGAAATCAACTCACGTGTCACCTGAGCCAAGCACCACACTAGGTGATCCATCAATAAATAAAACAGCTCTCTTGCCCTTGGGAAGTTGATAGTCCAGCTACACAGAAAAAGGTTTTTACAGGTTAGCAAAATTCCCTAGGGGATGGCAACTCATCTTTGGGGCACCTTGAGAATTATCAGTATTGTTTTTCAATATTGACGAGCCAAGGGATGGTGTGTATTTTCTGGTAGTTCTGTCGTGAGCGCTCCACGTACTAGCTGGGGTGTTCTCGGGGAGTGTGCTAATTGGATAAATGAATAAATGGAGACAACTTCCCTTGCCCAGAAAGTAAGGGCCCAAGGTAAGCTATCAACAGCAGATGGTAAATAGTAGGTGAGATTCCTCAATGCCACCAAGTGCAAAGGAAGCTTTGCAGTCGGCACCAGAATCTCCCTTTATGGGTCTCTTGACTGGCACTCGGCCCTGCTTTCCAGTCTGTGGCTCCTCAACTGCTCTATCAACACTTTAAAGCTACCCTCATTTCTTGGACCCTCACTCAATTAGCTGCATTGTGAACGAACATCTGCTCCAAGGTGCCATGCAGCTTCCAATGTTCAATTTGGAAAGAACCCACAAGCACGATGGGGGAGGCACCGCTAGAGGCTCTGCGTCTGGGAAGTCTGCTCTTTTCCCAGCCAGCACTGCTGTTGGTTCTGCCTGCTGGCTTACATGAATTGGTTTTTACATTTCTTAATTTAGACACTGGCAGTATGGAGACTTATTATATATACATATATAGAACATATTTTTTTTCTATCTGAAGAGAGCAATGTTTTCCATTGCACAAATACAGATGACTGCCAGTAGCTAGTATGCACACAGAACAGCCCACAACCCACAGATGCATCACTTTGTGACGTGAGACTGGGCACCAGGAGCTCAAGCTCTTTCCCGTGATTGGTTTAGAATGTTCATTTGTTTGTTTGTTTGTTTGTTTGTTTTCATTTGATTAGGAACCAGGATATTCAAATAATAATAATTACCCTCATTCTGGAGTAAGAGAGGTGAACTTCTTCTTTCTGGTGTTTCCATATGTTTGAGAAAGCATCCCATTATCAGAATCCCCAATCTGTGCAGCAAATAATGTAGCTGTTAATATAACTACAGTATGTGCCAGGTATTGTGTCAAGCACTTTGTGAACAGTTAGAATTTTAAGGATGGTGATAGTATCAATCTCGTTTTAATAGGTGGGAGACCAGAGGCAGTGAGAGGCTGTTACTTCCCAAATTCGCCTATTGTCCCAGATTGGTCTCCCTTGAAACAGATCCAGAAGGAGTCACTTATTTGGGAGCAGACTGGGGCCTCAGCCGAAGTCCGTCCTCACTCTGACCACATAGGGAGTGCCGAGGCACAAAGTGCACCATAGATTTGGTCCCATGTTGAAGCAAGGGGAGGTCTTTTGTACGAGGCTGACAGTCTTTGCTTTCCAGGAGAGTTCTTTGCCTTCTGGCCAAGGGCAATTCCCTGGTACACGGGGGCAGTTGTGACCACAGTTTAGCAGCCAACATTCACAGTACGTGGGCTGAGTGCAAGGCTAGGTAAAGGGAATCTTAGTGGGGCGGCCAGAGCAGCCACTGCTAGTTAACAAGTAGAGGAACTTGGCTTCAAATCCTGTGTGACTCTAGGACCAGGCTCTTAATACTGCGCTATATTGTAAACATAAAATTTCTTAACAGGGTTAAGAAGTGCCATGTTTTTTATCAATCTCCAGATTCCAGGGAGTATGCAGTCTCCTGTTGTTTCTCCCAGAGAAGGTGTCAATAAAATCTCGTACATTTTCTTTCATGGTTCAGAGCTCCTCTAAGTGCTGCAGAATAGTGCCCACTCCTGGCCCCAACTCTACTTGCCTTCCCTCTAGCTTACTCACAGCTTGTGCCTCCCACTTCCCTTTGGCCCCCAAGTTCATGATGAAGCACAGAGCCTGGGCAATGGCTGCATTTGTACATGTGTCTCTCTGCTCCTTGCAACCAGCAATAAACAAGAAAGAGTAAGAAGAGAGAAAAACTTGTTAACACCATGCTGTATCTAAACAAGCAATCCCAGATGGCATCCTTTATGCCTTCTGCCTCTGATAAGAAAAGATTGAGCAGGGAAAATAAGCAGCAGCTGACAAGCCATACCCAGCACTGAGACCAACAGGAAGAACAGACACCAGCTCTGTGTTCTGTCCCCAGTCATGGCTCAGTACCCAACCCAAAGGCCTGCTTGCCTGCAAACACCTTCAGCTGTGCATGTTTTCATGGAACCAATAAATTATGGAAGGTTACAGGCCAGAGGAGTTTTCTTGCTTGTACAATACGTGGTTTGCTGATGAAGAACGAGGTGAAGCATAAGGTGATTCACTTAGGAGCAGTTCATTGTTAAAGAGACAGAAGAAATAAAACTCACAAGAGCCCCTGACTCCTGGTCATGGTTCTTTCCAGAACCCAAGGTTGATTTATTTTTAAACGTACATTATTATATTTATATTTATATTTATATTTATATTTATATTTATATTTATATGAAACTGGTTCTGAGACTACAATAGCAACTTTATTTGAGCTCAGTCTCTGGTGTCAGACAACCTAGAATTGAGTCCTGGCTCAACTACTTCATAGCTGTGTGTTCTTGAGCAACATTTCCACACTTAGGCTTCCCCATTGGCAAAGTAATAATAATAATTGCACCATGGGGGTTTGGAAAGTATTCAGCGAGATAGTCCATGTACACAGCTTAGCACAATACCTAACCCACCCTAAACATTCAATGAAATTAATATTTGCTGTCATTTGTCTGTTGACTCGGGTTTAAAAAAATTGAATACCTTCTTTGTGTCAGGCACTGTGGTGACTGTGGATAACCAATTGCTCGGGAGATACATCAATACAACATGGTATCCTTCCTCAAAAAACTCAGTCCAGTTGTTTTAAAATGCCACCTTGAAATTAAGTATAGCTTATGATGCTTACGTATTTCAACATGGACATCGTTTACATGAAGTACAAGAAGATGCAAGTTTTAACAGACCACTTGCAAAACCCAAGTCAGCAATCGTGTTCATTAGTAAGAGCATGATGTTGAGATGAATCAATAGATACGTTATAAAATGACATAGGAGTACCCCAGTGTTGTCACTAGATAGTCCATTTGTGATATCCTAACCAACCAAGCATCTAGGCTAGTTTTTATTCTTACAATTTGATACATGTGAAGTGCTCAGAAGTGGTGCTAAAATGATGACTTTTACTGAGAACCTCAGAACCAAAAGACTACCTCTTGGTAGTGTGGCTTTTCATACAAGGACAAACCCAACTGGATTTGACCTTTCCCCTTCCTTATAGTTCCAAAAGATGGCTGAGTACTTCATCTCAGCTAAGACACATTGAGGTTAGACAAAGAAAGAATTTTTCTGATAGTCAAATTCCAGAAAGCAAAGGTTAGGAAGTCATAGATGACACAAATACGTCCTTTGAAAATGTAAAAATGCAGCAACTCTTTAAAAAGAGCTTATGATAATGGAATGGAAATGAGTCAGAAAATATGTAAATTTAATTCACTTGAAATATATATGTCTTTAAAAATTACGTGATAAATTGCTTTGTCAAACGCTTTTTGTGTGTGATTTACCACCCGCACACCCCCATATTTAAATTCTAGTTTAAGATGCTTTTCTTAACCTCAAATGCATTTTCTGGAGTGACTGGGAAGGTCAAAGGGGAGGCATTCTTCAATACATGAGAAGAAGTGGCAGAGTTCAGTTGTGTATGAAAGGAAGAAAGAAAAATGAGGGTAGTATAGTGCAGGCAGAGGTAAAGCAATACAGTATCACAAGAATTTTATTAAATTGGATAGAGAAAAATGAAACACTTACATACATACTATGATGAGCCTAATGTGACATTTTCCTTAAGAATAGGGATCTCTCCCTATCCAATACCCTAGTCTTCGTAATTAACATAGAGCTTGGCACATTGTCGATTCATGAAATACTTATTGAATAAATAATTGTATATTTTCCTAAAATCCTAACGCAAACCTTCACTGTAAGTTGTCACTAGAGCTGAGCCTTAACTAATCCAGATACTAGGAAATGACAGTGCATTTTGGTCAAATGTTGTACATTGAAAACCTGTAAATTAAAACCGATAATATTTGATTGTTTCTAGGAAGAGGTACAGACAGTCCTAGAAGATCAGAGAATCTAGGTTCAGTGGAAGAGGGAAAGAATTAAGGTTAAGACTAATATTAGAGATGGGCCACCTAGGTGGCTCAGTCAGTAAAGTGACTGACTTCAGCTCAGGTCATGATCTCACAGTTCATGAATTCAAGCCCCACATTGGGCTCTGTGCTGACAGCTCAGAGCCAGGAGCCTGCTTCAGATTCTGTGTCTCCCTCTCTCTTTCTGCTCCTCCCCACCTTGCTTTCTGTCTCTCTCTCTCTCTCAAAAATAAAAATAAACATTAAAAAAAACAGTTTAATACTACTACTGGAGAGAAAGAAGTTGAGAAAGTCAAAGTTAAATGTTAAGCTGCCAAAAACTAGGGGAAACATAGTGTTCCAAGACTGAAGGAGAGATGAGAATGGAAAAGTGAGCTCCTGGTTAAGAGACAGATAGATATGGCACCACAATCACTTGTCAAATTGCATTTATTAAATATGTGCCAGTTTTATACCAATTATACTCAATAAAGATAGTTTTTAAAAGTGGAGAGGGCCATGCAGTGGCCCCATCTCTGAGCCTTTCACCTGTATCAAATTATGAGAATTTTTAAAAAGTGGCAAGGTGCCCAGTCAAGAAAACAGGTGGGGACTCATGGTTCCTGAAACAGCAACCTTGAACCTACGAAGGTTTGACTCAGGCAGGAAACCATTTATGATGTTCCTGCCGTAGCAGGTATGAATGATGACAAAAGGAGGAAGCCATGCAGGGCCCAGGGCTCAAAGTCGTCTGCAATATGGCAGCTCCCTTCCCTGGGCTGTCTCTGACCCAGGATAGCCAAAGCTATTGTGGAAGCACAGTCAGCAGAGCCTACAACGCTCCTTCCAAGTTGACATGTGTTTTTCAAACTACCTGCAAATTCCCCAAACGTAGATAATAACCTGTCACTCAACAGAAATGAAAGTGACTGAGGCCGGGCTTCCCAGTGCCTCTCCTCCTTTCTCCCACTTCTTTCTTTCATCTGCACAATGAACTTTGGAATAAATGAAATGCATTTTCTTCTACATAATTTATCTCTGTTTGCTTAAGCAGTGATCACACATCTTTGATTTCTGTCACTGAACTTTCAGAGGTCCCAGCATACCATGAGTTTACGATGTCAGACACAGAAGCCATTTACAAACATACCTTCTCTCCCTTCTAGAACCAGTCTGCTAAAATAATTTCTCTTGAAAAGGAAATGAGTGTATAATAGATGCTCAGCAAATCTTTTGAAGAGTTTAAGACAAGAAGAGAGTCTCCATACAGCCAGACCAATTGCTTGTCCCATCTAAAGGTTCATTTCCTTTTATAAAATGTTGTAATTGCAATTCAGAGGGGATTCATATACAGTTTCCCCTAGAATGTCACTAGGTAAATGACAATCCATTTTACCCTGTTCTGTGTGCTGTTAGGAAGTTCGTATGATCCAAAGAAATTGATACATGGAGTTTATCATCTTAGATACTGATTTTACTTTCTTTGAGAACATCATCATTATATATGCAAATCTTTAAAATACTTGAAGACATTTACCCAATCAAACAAATCCTCGACCCTCAATCATTTCTTCTCTGTGTTATAAAACCCAGATTTGCGTTTGTCATGATTTTCCTCTCTCTCAATATTCTGGTTACTCTCTGAGAATATATTTGAGAATTTGAGAATATATTTGAGAATATATATTCTCCCTGAGAATATATTTTTTCAGCCTCCTGAAAATGTGCTACCCAGAAATGAGCTCAATTTTCCAGGCCTGACCTAATCAATGTATGGAATTTTATGCACTTTCCTTTCTAGACAACATCATGGATACAACTTGTGATTGCATTAATTCTTCTGGCTGTCAGTTACATTCTGTTATATTCTTGACTCACTGAGTTCTCAGTTAGGCTCACTCTTGAGTTTCTTTGTTGTTGTTGTCGTTGTTGTTGTTTCTTTAATACTGACTCCTTGGTAACTAGATTTGCTTTTTAGTACATTGGCTTGAACAAATGAACAAATGAATGAATACAAGCAAAAATGTAAAAGATCTTAAAAAGATCTTTCTCATTGATAGCAGCTTAGCTATTAGCTGACATTCAAGCAGGAAGAAAATAGAAGACTATTTTTATCGTTAGAATTGATTTTGGGAGGAAACATACGTCTAGGCTAATACCGAGTTTCAAACTCATTAAAAAAATTATCCAGTTCACATTTATTTGTTGCATCTATAGTGGCTCTGACTTTTAATTTATATCTGACCTCATTTAGATAATTATTTTAGACAAATCACTGTCCTCAACTAGTAATGTTATTCAGGTCACAGAATGTCTTTACAAGCTAAATTCACCATTTGTTGAATGTTTTTAAGAGTTTTTAGGCACCACTGGGAATCTGTAAGTCATTAGAAATTTGGTTGTAAGCCTTGAGTACCATATAAAGTTTGAATCAAATTAGTATAAGGCAAGTGATTCGAAAGTGATTTAGAATTTTCTGACAGGCTTTTGCTTAAAAATAGATTGCTTATTTTGCTTCAAAAAATCATTATCTCATCATTGAAGCATTTTCTCATCTTTGAACTGAGACAAATTTCTAGATAAATGACGATTGGAGAATCAGTATCTTACATTTTTATTTTATATCATATTACTTTTTCTATTTTAGCTTAAAAGAAGGTTGAGGAATCAAAGTGTGGCCTACTTTATTGTGTTTGGTTAAATGAAATGTATTCTAAAATACAAGTTGTCTAAAAATACCAGATCCAAGACTTACCCCTGTAATTAGTTAAGAGGAGTCTACAGAGCCCTGAACACGAGGAGAAGCATTGATATTTCCCCTTCCTGCAGTTCACAGGATGTGTATTTAGATCTAGAGGATAACAAAAAGGGACGGACACAGAGAGATGAGAACACGGGATGAATTCTCACCATCGGATATAACAACCCTTTATATAATTTTGCTAACACCTCCATAATAAGAGTTATATGCAAAATAGTTCCTTTGGTTAACCCGGCTCTCAGAGCTATGAAAAAAACCAGATGTCTTCCTCTCCCCTGGCAACTCACCTCTATGCCTGGAGAGGAATAGTGTTGCATGTTTCAACTAGAAGCCATCACTGCCCTTGAACGTTGTCAGTCACGTGTAGATGACCAAGAGGATGGGTCCTCAGGTGAGTACTGGCTACAAGCCTACAATGGCTACAAGGAACATTTTAGAATGATATCACTGTAGAACCACGTGTTAATAAATACATCTGCATCCCTATATACGTATAAGCTAGTACACTCATATCTACACACGTAGATAATTATACATCTCCGGGTTTAATCTGACAAAATAGGTCTATTGTGTGAGAACAAGCCATAGGAAATCTGCCTGACAGTTACAAGTATCAGGGAAGGCCTAGTGCTACATAATGAATCACTGTTGTTGAATGAAATCGCACAAAACAGCTATTATTTCCCCAGATGAAGGTGAGGCTATTCTGGCTCTTTGGGTGATTGTAAATAAATCTTTTGCAATGTCCTGGAACCCGATCAGCCAACAAGAGAAAGAACAGTTGTGAAGCTTCTAAGTCGTTTGACCACAGCCTGAGCTGAGGAGGGAACATATTCTCCTTGAAAGTCTTCTTCCTCACACCTTCCGCATTTATAGGTCTTGGAACCAAAGCGTAACACCGCCCCTACTCCCTTTTTTCCCCTTATAAATGGAACAGAAGTGTTGTCCTCTTTACTGGGAAAAGTTCTCTTAACTGTTCAAGTTTTCCTTTCATTTGATTGCAAGTAACAGCTAAATCTGGCGCCAACCGGCAGAAGCGGTGTGATCCCAGGCTCTAACAGGAAAAGGTAGTGGGCCAAGTGGTGCAGAGCCTCGGGGACAGAGGAGTGCTACAGTAGACGTTGCAACAGCCCTGTAGTTGGTGAATGGGTGAGCTATGTAGAGAATGCAGCTGAGCCCAGCCACAGAGGCACATTTGTCTCGGGTGGAGTCCTTTGTAGTAAAAGACAAGGTAGATGCTGGCTGTCCCTGGCTCGGGATTTGCATGGAAAGGTTTAAATGTCTATGCAATTCCCTGGGTCAAAATATCTGTAAAAGAGAGAGTGGAGGGAGGGAAAGCAGGCAGGAACAAATGCCCATGCCAGGGTCTGCTATTTAAAAAAAAAAAAAAAAAAAAAAAGACAACTCAGAGTAACGTTGGATGGGAAAATAACCCTATGCTTGAAAAAGTTTGAATTTTCACGCTTCTATGCTTATATTAACTGAGAATTACACTTCCCAATGCCACAGATCACTGCAAGGCTCAGGGACACGTGGAAACGCACATGTGCTGTTTACACTCCTCTGACTCATATGTATCAGACTCTAGACCTGTGCTGCCTAATACAGTAGCCACCGGCCACATGTAGCTCTTTAAATGTAAATTAATTAAAAGTAAATAAATTAAAAATTCTGTTTCTTAGCCAACACTAACCACATTCAAGTGTTCAATAGCTCCATGTGGCTATGGCTATCATACTGGACAACGCCTTTCAGGCATGGCAGAAAATTCTATCAGACAACACTGTCATAGAAAATTCACAAGATTTATGAGTTTCTCACAGATTTCCATGGATAGGTTTAAAAGGAGCAACACCAGTATGAAACTACCTCAAATGGCACTCTACAGTTAACTTTGTGTGGAAAACTTGATGGTCCGTGAGAAAAAGTTCACTTAAAAAAGATACTTCATCCTCTTTCCCCCTCTGAGAAAATAGTAATGCACATGGAAGTTGTGAGAAAGAAACTCGACTTAGCGAAGAACTTTGCTTGTTGTTGATTAACCCAAGCACTTCCAAAATAACTTGAACCCATAACCTCTATTTACAAGACATCCATTAATTTCCACAGAACTCTGGTTTCACGAGGCACTTCTTGAAGAATTTTGCCATGGAAGTTCAAGCCAAGCCTCTGTAGTCACTTGCCCGCTCGGGATCATAGCAGATGATTAGGATAGTTCCAAACTGGAGGAAATAGACCAGGGTCTAGCCGGTCAGGATTTATGCCTCATGATTTTAGAGTAATCAAGTCGGCAGGTATCAACTGAGAAACTCAAGATGAACGTAAGATGCTTCTCAAATGTTATTTCTCAAGACAACTGATCAGATACACACCACTCTTTCTAAATTTTTTTTTTTTTTCAACGTTTTTAATTTATTTTTGGGACAGAGAGAGACAGAGCATGAACGGGGGAGGGGCAGAGAGAGAGGGAGACACAGAATCGGAAACAGGCTCCAGGCTCCGAGCCATCAGCCCAGAGCCTGACGCGGGGCTCGAACTCACGGACCGCGAGATCGTGACCTGGCTGAAGTCGGACGCTTAACCGACTGCGCCACCCAGGCGCCCCTCACTCTTTCTAAAAGAGATGGTCGATTATCTACCTGAAATCAAAACTATCAGATAATCTACTCTGGCTTTATTTCCTATAATCCTGTGACACAGGGTTCTCTTATTCCATAAAATGTGCTGAGCCAAACTTGTCAGGTGGGATTCCTAGTTGGATTTCTCCGTAAATATGAGGGCTAACATTCTTAACCTACTCCGCTGACAGAGACTTACAATTTCTTAAGAAAAATAGAAACATCGTTTCTAAGCAAGCCATAACATCACTGACCCAGCACCAGGTGAGGGGACGGGGGTGGGGGGCAGTGTGTTTCTGGAGGGTGAATTGAAGCTGCCACAGCAGAAATGCTTTACTATAGTCCGTGGAGCAGAACCAGGATCTGTTCTCACTGCCCCAAACTTCTGTTCTTTTCTCTTTATCCCTCCTCTTGTCTTTTCTTTCTTCTCCTTTCTTTTCTTCTCACTTGAGTTGGCTCTGATGGAGTCATTGCAGAAGGGCTCTTTTTTTCCACGGCAGCCTCCTAGAAAAGTATGCTGATGAAAATAAATAGTAGCCTAGTATCTCTTCTCTAAAAAACATCAGAACTTTCCCCCTTAGAATTTTACACTCTGTAATGTATATGCAATCAGAACAGAAAATTAGAAAGTGAAATTAACCCTATACAGATTTCTGGGTTTTGCTTTTTTCTGTGATGTCTTCTCACCTGAGGGATTTGTGCTTGCTCCAGGATCATAAACTATAATGAGGGTTAATGCAGGAAAAAAAAAAAAAGAAGAAGAAGAAGAAGAAAGGAAAGAAGGGAGGGAGGAAGGAAGGAAGGAAGGAAAGAAGGAAGGGAAAAAAGCCTTTGCTGCTCACACTAATGTCACTAACATGAAGATTCCTGTTTAGAATAGTGCTCTTCAAGCCTTAGACTAAAGGCTTATTCAAGATGACAGCAAGATTCAGATTAGTAATCTATTTGAGCACTTTAACTGTAAAATATAGCATAGATTATATCTTCAAAATTAGTTACATATAGTAAAAGAAAGCTAAGTTAGAAGATTTATGCTCTTTGGTTAAATCTGCCTAACATTTGTATTTGCAATACAAATTGTGAGATCAAAAGGGTAATAACTTTTGATTAGGGATTTTTGCAACAAAACAGATTGTTTGTACGTTACCTATTACTAAAATTCAGCCAGAACCCAAGAGAGGATGTTTGAAAATATCCAATCTCTGTCACTGGAAAGAAATCACAGTTTATAAATAAAAGCCAAGCAAAACTATCGTTTTAAGCAATAATTCAATAAGGTCATTTCCCATTTGTTTTAAAAAATATTAGACAAGTCTAAGTATACACTGACAGTATAGTTCCTGCATCAACACATTATGAGTGCTTTATTCTGTGGCACTAATTCAATAAAGACTCTATTCCGTGATTTGCAGATTTTTGTACTTTGGCAATATAAGTAGCGCTACAATATAACCGATTCGCAAATCTTACTCATCTGTTGAAGACATGACCCGGATCGCTCTGTAATAAAAGCAAGCATAACAAAACTGTTTTGCTGAGAAAAACCCCATGAGCCAGCAAATATAAAAGAAAGCTGAAAAAGTAAATATGGCATTGGTTCTAATCCAAAATTATGTGAGTAAATGTCATCGCGATGGATATATTTTCTACTTTTGAGGCTCTCATTGCATGACAGCGAGTCCAAGCATCTTTTATTCACTTAGAAACTAGCTGCAGAATGAGTTTGCTGGATTCCTTAATTAACTAATTTCAAAATAGCCCTGAATTACACCAGTCTTTTTGCTTCTGCAGTTTGCACCTGCCTTTGCGGTTTGGGTGACTCTAGGCATAGTTTTTCATGGCACAAACCCCTGGAAGGGCATTCTTGTGACAACGGGTTTTCTGGAATCTCGGTATGCCTAGATTCTATGGAGCTATTCTCGCACTCCTGACCCTGCTTTCCATGAAAGCTAGCTCTCTTCGACTTCAAATACCTTCATATGAGCTTTATGTTCCATGAAAGGAACGAAATGGAAAGAAAGCAGGAAATGAGAATTCGATGTTATTTTGTCCTTTGCTTTCTAAAGTTAAAATTTGTAGACTTCACTGAAAAGAGGCTTATACTATTTCAACTACGTATGTCTCTATTTCTATCAATATCTTTCAGATCACACATCATCATTTCAGTGATTCCTCCATGAAAAGCTTTGTGTAGGTCATAGAATCTCCACTCACCTTTCACACTCTTCAGTCTGGTTCATTTCACTTCCTCCCCGTTGTTAATGTTGGGAAAACACCAAAGCATCAACCTGATTCAACCTGCAACAAGTAATTAGCAGAATGTAAACATGCGTACCTATAATGTTAGCCAAAAATGAATAAAAATAAGAGAAAATGCATATTTTCTAGGCCTTGCTGATTTCCTACCTATGGGGTCTTTTCACTGACAAGATTCTTCAGACCAATATTCTTCTGTCGGTTCCAGATGAGGAATTAAGATTGAGGACATCTAATTATTAGAAAGTCCCTGCTTTATTGCCCCCCAGGTCTTGTTTCTTGTTGACCTTCTTTATGTTTTTGTTGTACTTTGTTTACATGACTACAGTTTCTTTCTTCACAGGTCATTACATTTGTTCGTCGTCCTCCAGATAGCTTATACATTTAAAAGGCAGGGATCTTGTTTATCCCGGTCTCCAGCTTCTAGGATAGTATTTGGTACATAGAAGGCACTTATGTTAAATAAATATTAGTGTGCATTTAATGATTCCCAGTAGAGGTTAGCGTATGCACCCACACATGCTCATGTATGAGAGCAACGTTCGGATGAATGCTAGTTTATTTTGACTACATACACGTACACATACATCTATTGATCATTTGATTTAGTTTTTAGTAGCATATACAGAAAGATGGCAAAGGCAATGTGATGTTTCAATACTATGTGTGTATGAAAGTTGAACTTTGACTTACAATTACCAAGAGAAGTTATGATTTATATTCCCTCTCTAAACACAGAAATTTGCTTCCAGAAAAATTTTCCTGTATCATGACATTGATCTTGTTCCGTATCTGCTTAGAAATCATTGACTCCTCATTGCCTACATATTAAAATCTGGACACATCAACATTCTTTTGGCTTACACCTTTTCTACTTCGTTCCCCATTATTTCTGTCATTTAGTGATCAATTCCCTTGTTTACTCACAACTCCAACTCTGCACCTGTGCTCCTGCAGTATCACCACCTGGAATAATTTTTTTCCTCTTTTCACGTCCAAATGATACCTATCCCGCCTGGCTCAGGTCAAATGCCGTCACTACCTTCTGGAAGATTTCTTGGTCATCCAGTTTAAAATTAACTGCTCTCCTCTCAGCATCTATAGCATTTGCATCTCCTCTGAACCCCAATAATGTGTGTTTCTGGCTTATTTATCTTACCAAACCAGCATTTATTGAATAACCACAATAACTGAATGCAGTTGAAATGTCAAGAGTGTGCTTGTAGAGTCAACTCAATCAGGAAAGAAACAGCAAAAGTTGGTTGGGTGTACTCTAAAAGGATGTTTTTAACTTACAGTTTCTCATGGTCAAAAGAACAATTGAGAAGAAGGTAAACCACATAATGAGCCTCTCCAAGGTTACCATCGATCCAATTTACACATAATGTATGCTCTCTATTCACTATCTGTTAACAATCCTGTAGACCCATAGAAAATGTTTAGTGAATTATGACTAACATGCAGGCTCTGTGTAATTATAATTTAAGTTGGATCCTGGCGAAGTCTTTAGTCAGAGGTCCCAGGGCTAGAATTATCTCTTCACTTCATCCATCACCATGATTTTTTAGTGCCAACTTCAAGTACCTTCTGGTGGCACCTCATAGGGATCTGCACTCTCCCAGACATTTCTTTGTTTCAGGGACAGTATTAGAATTTCTAAAAAGCTCACTCTAATATTTTCAATCTCTTTCTCACTTTTTAAACTTGGAATGTTTCCTTTGTGCTAACTACTCCAACTTCCTTAAGCAGTTGCTATGGAAAGAAGAGGCAGAGAAATGGTAGATGTTACATCTGAATCTCTCAGCAATTTGGCCCCTTTGAAACACTTGGTCCTGGTCTCAGTGACTGTCCCCATGCCAGACTGATAAGTTGAAGTAATGCAGCTACAAGGTACACAGGTTTCCAATGTTGGCCTGGAGTTCTGTTTCTATGAAGGGAGGATGCATTAGCTATCCAAAGAGTATGCACATCCCAACTCAAATCCAGGATCCATGTTTTCCAAATGATGCCCTTGGATACCGCACTGGTCCTTAGCTCAGGCTTCAGAGTACAAGCAGGGTAGACAGGGAAGTGACAGTGGCTTGAAATAATTGCAGGCAAGCCTCAGTAGAGGAAAGCATGATGTAACCACACAAAAGGGCATTGGTGTGAAGCAGGTTGGGCTGCTCAGTCAGTCCCACACTCTTGATTTCTATGCCAGAGGATAGTAAAGCTGCGCAGAATAACTAGAGAGGGGTAATGACCAAACTTTGGTAGCTTTGAAGGTGCATGAGCTGTAGGAAAGCAAAAAAGGAGGAGATGAAAGAACACACCCAGTACATCCAAGCATTTATCCCCAAACTTGCAGGAAGCTTGTATTTCCCCATAAGACTCACAGGGGTGCACTTTTGTTGACAATGTTTTTGATCAGCCACCCTAAAGCAAAGCAGGGGCTCAGTAAACACTTGTTGGCACAAACTGCTTCTTCCTCCGTACATCTTTATTGCACCTACTCAAGGGTGACATTTAATGAGTGACACCCTGCCTAATTTTCTCAATTCTGGGAGGACTGTCTTTAACTGACATCACCTATACCTTTACAGACAACAGTGAGTGTGGATCAGCATCTGTAGGTGATGTGGATCCCCTGTGTGACTCCCTCAGAACACACATGCACAACCCCCTGCCGTACACACACGTGCATGTGCGTACACACACACACACACACACACACACACACACACTGGATTATCTTCTGTTGGACAGTGGAGAGAAGCTGTTGGTGACTCCAATGAGATTAGAAGGGGAGAATAATATATTGCTTGCAAAAAGCCAACAAAAATCTTTTTTTTTAAAATCTATGTTCACATTGTGTCTCCCATGCAAGTGTCCCCATGCACACCCTAGCCCTATGTTCTGCCTAGTTAACGTTCAGTTGTTGTTTATTAACTAGTCTCCTATTAAGGATGACTTCGTGCATTATACATCCGGTTGAATTACAAGAAACTTGAAAGTCATCTCTGCAGGCTTTATATCCCCTCATCACTAATTCCACACAGAGTGGAACTTAATGAATAGTTTTTAGGTTAAAATTATGGCTATGGTCTATTTCCTCAAACTTCTCCTTCTTTCGGAGTGTTTTATTCTTGACTGTTTTATTTTGAGCTGGTGCATGTGCTCTTGTGTGCCAGCAATTACAAAAGATGCCATACCGACAGAGTGTCTCTTTAAATAGTTCTTTCATCCACCCTTTTTGTGGTCACCTCATGGCAACTCATCATATTGAATGGTTATTTACCAATCTTGAGACTGCTTTCAACTTGGTCCAACCAGTAGAATTATATTAGGATGAAACTTGTTTTAGTGCCAGTGGATTAGTTATAGCCCATATCCTAATTAATGATTTTTTATCATTTATGTCTTAGAGGTGTCCTGATAAAAATGAAGGGTGAGAGAGAAGAAGAGAGGGAGAGGAAAAAAAGAAAGAGAGGAAGAAAAGAGTAGGAAAGAATGGGAAGAGGCAAAGAGCAAGAAGTAAATACGTTTGTGATCTAATCATCCTGTTATATTTCACAGCCGAATCTGACTATATACAGAAAGGCCTACCTGAAGAAATGAAGAGAAACTTAAACATCTTCAAAATTTAGTCAATTAATTTCTCAGACTATTCAACCAACTTAACCTCAAGGATGTTTACTCATTAGAATGAGCAATTTGGTTGGTGGTATTTTCAGTCTACTGGTACATGACTGGAATCATTGTGAAAGATTCTGAATTTCTAGATTAGTGTCAACTTAGAAATCACTAGTTAACAGAATTATGCCGCTATTGCTATGAACTAACTTGTATCTTGTAAGACTTGAATAATTAAGTTCTGTCTGGAAGGAAGCAATCATTCTCATCCTTGCATATTTATAACTGTTTTTTGTATGGGATATTTAAAGAGTTGTCTCTGGCATCGCACAGCACCTTTTAGAATTACAAATCTACCAAATATTTTCAAGCACAACACAGACTGTAAGGAACACATCTAAGTCCTGTACCTCCTCTATAAGGCTCACATTCTTTTTTTTTTTTTTAATTTGAGAGAGAGAGAGTGCAAGCAAGGGGTGGTGGGCAGAGAGAGAGAGAGAGGAAGAGAAAAAGAAAGAATCTTAAGCAGGCTCCATGCTCAGTACGGAGCCCAACACGGGGCTCAATCCCACGACTCTGGGATCATGACCTGAGCCAAATTCAAGAGTCAGACACTCAACTGACTGAGCCACCCAGGTGCCCCTATATGGCTCACATTTTAAATAGCAAGTACACAAACATTTCCCTAATCACTTTCTAAGAACGTTGTTTTCCCTCTTTCTTAGGATTATTTGGCTTTTTATTCTGCTTTGCTTATTTCAATGAATAGAAATTTAACGTAGTTTCAGACTGGTTAGGTATGGACATTAACCATCCTGTCTCTTAATGTTTCAGCAAACATGGGAGGGTCAGGAATTAAGAGTTAGTCATCAAATTTTTATCGTCTATCCACCATGTTCATAGTTCTCAGCACAATGATTAAAATTAGATCCAATTCTCCTCTTCACTCAAGGCTCAGGTCAAGAGCCACCTCTTTCGTGATGCCTTCCTGACTTACTGGTTGCCTTTTACATTTTTTTTTCACCATCATGAAATCCCATAGCACATTTTGCTTATGCCATATACGTTGGCCCTTAACTTTTATCTGCCACATATTGTTCCCTGATTACTTTCTTATGTTTAAGATTTCCTCCCCAATGAGAGTATAAAGTCCCTGGGGGATACTTGTAGATGATATTTGACTATAAAGCTATACAAATGATTTGACTCATAAAGAAACCTGAACTTAGACATCCAAGTGAGAGCCGTCACTTCCAAGCAGCCACAATGCAATGGTTCACTTGCACTGCAAAGAATTTGCCAAAATCAAAAATTGCCAAAAACAAAAATCAAAAATACTTGGGGGCCTGCCCTAAGAACCTATGGCCCAGCAGATTCTTTGGAATATTCCCTAAGATGACAAATCTTTGACTTTTGAAGATGGATTTGGGTTTTGAACGTGGCCAAGAGTCATTTGGAGCCTGGACTCATGAATCGTTCAGTGATTAAGAAGGGCGTTACACTTTCTAGTGAGGAATAAAGTAAGGCTCTAAAATATGGGCAGATGATTTATTTATAAACCAGCTATGATGGCAACACTGGAGTGACACATGTTTTAAAGAGTGACACTTCATTATTCTAAATGCATTTCTTCCAAAGGTGACTAATCTGAAGGAGACGGTTCTAACTTTAAATATGATTCCCAGTCATCTGATTAAAAAAGCAAAAAGTCTTATTGCTTCATATACATACTTCCTAGTCCTCCAGTATCTGTATCTAGCTCAGTGCTAAATACTATATTGGAGACAAAAAATACTGCACACTCTGGAGCCAGATTGCCTGGGCTTGAAGTATGCCTTTGCTGCTTTCCAACTGAGTGACCTTAGACAATTTGCTTTACCTCTCTGCATCTTGATTTCCTCTAAATTCTAAATACTAATTCTAAAATGGTATGGGTTTCTGTGAAGATTAAACAAGCTAACATATCTAAAGTGCTTAGAAGCATGTCTGGCACATTAGCAGTCATTACTAGTATTAGCTACCCAGTTGGAATTAATTAATTAGCATTAACTAGTACATTTATTGTTATTTTAATTTTTAAAATATCTATTTAGTTTTGAGAGAGTGCAAGTTGGGGAGGCGAACAGAGGATCCAAAGCTGGCTCTGCGCTTACAGGCAGACAGCAGTGAGCCTGATGTGGGGCTTGAACTCACAAACCCTGAAATCATGACCTGAACCTGAATCGTGTCAATGGCTCAACCAACTGAGCCACCCTGGTGCCCCCCATTTGTTGTTATTTTAAAATTATAATTTTAACTCAGAATCGAAATTACATTTTTAAAGGTCACTTTCTACAGATGTGATCTTTTCAACTTAAATACTGGAGGACATTCAAATAATGCTGTCTTTATGGGGCAATTACTTACTGCCTGTGCCACTAGGTGTGTCCTAGCATTCGAAGCATGGGGACCATCACTGTGACAACACTGCGAGTCAGAAAGTCTTCACATCACACAAGGTAATATCTGGTCTTGGCATAAAGCGGCACGCTATACAAAGTAGTAGCCAGAAAGGAACTTGGAAAGCGGCAAAAGAAAATATCTGGGTTCTGGATGTCGAATGGCTTTGAAACGTCTGGCTGCCCCTTTAATATTCCTCGCAATATTCTGCCATTTAAGACCACAGCTATTAGTTACCCCCACTAAGTAGAAGTGCAGGATACTTCTACTACACATCTCTCCCTTGGCTTACCCCAAGAATGAGCTAGAGGCCATGAGAGAGAGATCTCAGCTCTCTGTGTAGGGGTAAATGTTCCTTTCCTCCTTAGACACCAAGGACAAGCAAACTCTCGTTCTTTTTTTCACGGCCTCAGACATCTGACCATGTGAGCAGGAAGACCCTCTGACTCCCCAGAGATGGGGCAGCTGCCCCCGCTTCCCGCCACCTGGAAGTGGGTGGCCTTGAACTGGCGACCCATTAGTGTTGCAAACATGTATTGTGTTGAGTCCATCATCCTGTTTAACTTGGCATCACCTATAACCACTCCAACATTTTGTGAATGAGATTACTGCCAAATCGGTGTGCTTCTGATTCAGTTACACTTAACCCATTATCTCTAAGTGCTTTTATGATGTTTGTACCGATGACGAAAACTGCCTTCATGTTTTTTATTTTTTAAAGTAAGACTGTCTAAGTTTTCTCTTTCTGTCGAGGGGATTGAAAGCCATGAGACTCTTTCCAAAAAGTTTTCAGGATCTGCAGTGGCATTTTCAGTGGGAAATTGGCAAGGCTTATGTGTGAATGAAGACAAAGAAAGCCAGTGAGCAGTCAAAGCCCTGCGATTGAGCGTCTGCTTGTCCACATGTCAGAAAAGAAATGTGCAAATCTTCCTTCAACTCCTAACAGAGTATGTCTGCCTGAAACTCATGAGGTCTGATGCGTTTTAGGAATTTAAACAGAGTAGGAAGGAAAAAAAAAAAAAAAACCACCTAAGGCATTAATGCAAGCTTGCCTGAAAATATTATTCCTTTCACAACTGTGTGTAGTCACACCCTTCCTCTGCTGCATCCAACAGAAAATGGAAGATATGACATAGGTTGTGTCTACATAGTGCCAAGCATCTGGGTTAAATTCAGTCTTGGTGTTTTGATCTCATATAGACAGAGGGTTATTTTCTTTTAACACCATCTGCAGGGCTGACTGCTCTATGTCGGTTAGGATAGTACAATCACTAGCCTGTGGAGACTTTTACCAGATCATAAAATTTTCACCAGCCTTTCTCTCGGTTACTACTGTGTAACCATCATTTCTAAAATAAAATTAATTAGTCACTTCCTTGTGTATGAAGCTGCTAATGGTTCTTACTGGGAGGCTATTATAGAAGCAGGATCTCTAATAATCTTGATCAGATGAATCGGTTTTGGACAATGTTTGAATGGCTAAACAGTAGATTCTGGAGTGATCAGCCAGGCTTTCCAAGTATCAGTGCTGCTTTGGATTTCTTGACATGCCTCAAAAAATACCAAGAGATTAAAAGTAGTAATGATGGATAGTAGAGAAAATATGGAATTTGGATTAAGATAAACTTGTATCTGAATCCTATCTCTACCATGTGACATCGCACAAGCTACTTAATCTTCTGAGCTATAATTTTTCTATCTGCAGAATAGGGTTATTGTAAGATAACATAGCAAGTTAGAGTTGTTATATGACTATCAGATTATAAGCTAGAGTCTCAAATACTTACAGTAGCCATTAGTATTTTATTCTTATTAAAAATGACAATATCCAAAAGAAAATGGCAATAGCCTCAGTGAAAAGAAAATGCAAATATCCTTAAGTCCTTTGATCCGCTTTGAGATGTGAGCTCAAGAGATGCAGATGAGATATGGAGGGAGGGGCACTGAACTAGGGATGACTTTTCAGTCAGTCGGTTTTTTGGAACTTCTTGTGGTGACCTTGGACACGTCAGTTTCCATATTTAGACTTCATATTGTTTATCCTTAATCACAGGCATGTTAGATATGCCGTTTAAGATCCCTTTAAGCTGCATGATGAATACATCAAAAGGTCTCAATAGAGCTAGAGCTAATATGGATATGTGATACAATTCCTCCTATATCCTATTTTTTGCATTTGATTGTGCTTAATCAATATTAGTTACTGAAATGGTCAGTGGTGTTGAGTCTTTGATATAGTTACCATTACTACTAACTTCAGTAATGTATCACATTGATGTTTTCATTCAATTACTTTTGTTTGTACCAGTGGCATTATTTTAAAATTATCTACTACAACCTTTTGTCTTCACACTGACTTTCTCTATCTGATTTTAATTCAGTAGCTTCACTGATATCCTATGTGAAAAAGTCAATACCACCACTCTCCTCTAGATCTTATGTGGTCCCTTGAAAAGATTGGGGAATGAAGCAATAACTTACTCTGAAGTTTATGCAGATGTGTGTGTGTGAGAGTTTTATGGAATTTGATTCTTTTTCTCAATGTATGAGTGTTTTTCTAATGTTTTGTCTTTTTTTATTTTTTATTTAAAAAAATTTTTTTTTAATGTTTATTCATTTTTGAAAGACAGAGAGAGACAGAGCACAAGCAGGAGTAGGGCAGAGAGAGAGGGAGACACAGAATCTGAAGCAGGCTCCAGGCTCTGAGCTGTCAGCACAGAGCCAGACGTGGGGCTCGAACTCACGAACTGCGAGATCATGACCTGAGCTGAAGTCGGATGCTCAACCGACTGAGCCGCCCTGGCGCCCCACTAATGTTTTGTCTTGTGTGTGTTCATAGAAGGCATAAATGATTAGCTTTCATCATTTTTTTTAACAAGGGAGGACACATCCAGTGGGAATGCATTCTGGTTTTTTTTTTTTTTATTTTTTTTTAACGTTTATTTATTTTTGAGACAGAGAGAGACAGAGCATGAACAGGGGAGGGTCAGAGAGAGGGAGACACAGCATCTGAAACAGGCTCCAGGCTCTGAGCTGTCAGCACAGAGCCCGACGCGGGGCTCGAACTCACGGACCGCAAGATCATGACCTGAGCCGAAGTCGGCCGCTTAACCGACTGAGCCACCCAGGCGTCCCTGCATTCTGTTTTAAAGGTGGATGATTTACCACATCTGAGTGTCAGAACTTAACTTCGATTGTGTATATTTCCTATCAACTGCTTCCATGGCTTCTGTTGTCAAGTAGTTGATTCTTATGTTTTGGTACCTGTATCACCAAGCTGGGATTTCTTCTCTTCCCTCCAGTGAGTTAGGGGGTGTTTTTACTCTACTTTGGAAATGTCCAAACATGTTTTCTCTGACTGTTTTATAATAATTCTCATAAGAGAGGCAACATTTTTGGCTTTTTATTTTAACACGTTACTTGTTTTTATCCACCATTGAAAAAAACATATTCTTCCTTACTTTCATCAGCATTTAACACATATAAGATACTAGATTGAGTGCAATGATATGAAATATGCCACAGAAATCTGGCTAATATTATAGTGACCCTTTTCTTAAGAATGGGCTTTATGTTTGTATGAATGACTAGGATTGAATTTTCTGGTTGCCAATTCATCATAAGGCATTTGTATGGATTAAGTAGTGAAGCTATGTCTGTAAAACAAAGAATTAGTAAAAATCAAACATAAATATATATATAATTAAATATAAATTTGAAAGCACTCTCTGTAAGAGTGTCAAAAATGATTCTTGAATATGCATATGTAAAGAATTCCAGTCTCTAGTATCAAGCCCTAAATAAGACACTGAAGGAATATGAAGGTCATCAGGTAGAATTTAGGAGAATTCCCTATCTTAGAAGAGGAGGCAGTCTATTGCCTCCAAGGGAAGTAACAGTGCAAAGTAGAATCCTTCCCAATAGACTAGAATTGGAGACGTTTGCCAACTGAAGATTAGTCAGTTTCTAGCATTTGCAAAATGTGCTGCTCCTAGATTTTCCCTTCCAAGTGTTATTATCACATTTTTTGCAATCCTTCAAAGTTTCCAAGATATTGGTATAACCATTTGACTTATGTCTACTTAGTCAAAGAGTAGATCTAGAATATAAGTGTCATCATACCATTATATATTTGAATTCGGATTTGTCATCATCATTTCCTTCAAGCACGCTTCAAGGATTTAAAAGCATCTAATATTTTACTGTGCTTTCTTATGAATTATGTTTCCATATTCTACTTTCCAATATCATATCTTCATCCTATGCTTTTTATGTTGATTTTCTCTGGACTAACAACATAAACCATATGCATTAGAATAGACTAAGCTCCTGAGAATATTAAGCTCCCAAGAATCAGTAAGGTAACAAAATAGAAGTTTGCCTTTTTCTTATGAAATAGGCCTGGGCAGCAGTTTTCAGTCAACAGTGTCTCTGCTTTATGCACATTCAAGAAGATAATTTAAGACTGATGCTCCATTTTCGACACATGGCTTCCACGCTTGCCATTGTCTTCTCCATTAGTCTTCAGGAAGCAGAAGGAACATGGTAGCACGTATCACTTCTACTCACATTCCATTGAAGTGACCTCAGTTACATGACCACATCTAACTTCAAGGAAGGCTGAGAAACATAATCCAGCTCTGTGCCTAGGAAGAAGGGGAAAGCTTATATTGGTTCTCCAGATACCAGTGTTAAGCCAACATGTTATTTCCCCCACTCCCCGCTTCACTCCCATATCAGGAATAGCTATTCCTCTCAATCTTCCTTCGCTTTTACATCATTTCTATTTTTCTCCTATGTGTCCTATCACAGCTGCTCAGATCTCATTTAATTTGGATGGCTAAAAATGAAGAAGAAATTCAACACAGGGAATAATAGGGAGCCAACCTTGAGGTGGCTCTCTGGATTAACTGAATCTTTTGCTTGCCATCAATAAATGGGACTAAAATAACAAACATCTGGATCAAATTGTATAGTTTGTATCCATAAAATTTACGTAAGAAAAAGTTCAACATGGTTCTAATAATGATTAATGCTAAATCTTGATAGCTGGTGAATTGACCACTCAACAAGACCATAAGTGGAGCTATTAACAGAGTTTCTATTTGCATTTAGAGAAAAATTCGAGGTTACCCAATGTCCTTTTAAATTATATTTTTAATCCTTTCAATATATTTTTTAAAAGCAATACAATGACACAAAATTTCTTATCCTTGATATATTTGTTAAGTGATTATCACAGCCTCTCATGTTACTTAAGGGCCTTGGTGATGATACACCATAAATGAGGTCCAAAGTCAAGCATATGGAAATGTCACAGTATGTATTAAGTGCTCGATAAACCTTGGCTGTTATTACTATTATAATCAAGCTATTCTTTTTCCTATCCTATTACTTGTCTCCTTTTAAGTGGTTGCCAAATAGCTTAACTGAAATTAATGTAGCAGGAGGGAAGCAGGCTTTAAATCACGAGGAAAGTATCTGCCCCTCTGGTTGTAGGGGAAACATCTCTGAATTATCTCACTTTTAAAATGGAGGAGAATGCCCCTTGCACCTGTCTGGCAGGGATCCTTTGAAATCAAATGTGGTTTTGTGTGTGAAGGGACTCTGAAAACCAGGTGTCCCCACACTTCCTATGTTTAGAGCCATATTTAGGAGTTCAGTCAGTTAAGTGTTTGATTTCAGCTTATGTCATAATCTCACAGTTCACGGGTTCGAGCCCTGCATCGGGCTCTGTGCTGACAGTTCAGACCTGGATCCTGGTTTGGATTCTGCGTCTCCATCTCTCTCTGTCCCTCCCCTGCTCATATGCGCGCGCTCTCTCTCTCTCTCTCTCTCTCTCTCTCTCTCTCAAAAATAAGCATTAAAAAAAGTTTTAAATAAGATAGAATAAGAAGCCATAAACCAATTAAAATACAAATCTTTATCTCATTTATCCATGTTAATTGTCTTGGAAAAATATTTTCCTCCTTCATTATAGCAGCTCCCCTTTTTTAAAGACAATTCAACCTCATGTCACAAAACATTGTCTATTGGACCGTTCCTTAGTTATGCAGCTGGAATGATAGCTGGCTTCTTAAGAAACTAAGATTGGAAACTCACTGATGATATTGCAGACATACTGAGAGGCTTATTTGGCATTACCCAATTCACTCTTTATTAGTAAACATGTTCCTATCAGGGCTCGTTGATGGAGAGAAGTTTTATTACTGCAACATTTTGCTATACACAAACTGGGGAGCACACGAGACTTAGGAGGAATATGTAATAGGTTAATTAAAAATTTACTAGATAAATTTATGGTACTATTTCATAAATTGGATCCTCTGATTCCTGATTCTACACATTGGCACAATAATCACATTTATGTCACTAGAAATTTCTCATGAAAACTTGGGTTTCCAATGCATCCATATAAATTTATGGTGTAACTGCAGTACTTACCCTCAGGAATTGATAAATGGCTTTACTTTCATGGATACTACTTTGCTTCAAGTTGTTCACTGAGCTTAGAAAAACTTCAGGATTGTCACAACTCAAGTCCTCATACTCTGCTGTTGAAAACTCTTTGCTCATGACTAATAGCCACAGAGATAAAATACAATACACACGACCTCTTGCTTATGAGATGGCTATACATCTCATTAAAGTAGTCATGATATTGAAACTATTGCTCAGCTGGCCCCCAATGATATGAGAGGAACTGGTAAGAATGAGAATGGCTTGGAAGAATTATACTAAGGACAGGAAAAAAAATGAATTGGTAATGAAAGGAAATTTGCAAGGGCTTACGACCATAATGCTTGTGTGGTGTTTTCCAACCCAGTGAGATCATTGAAGAAGTCATGATGCACTATGACAAAGCCCTACCCATTCCAATGCTTTGCCTGTCACTCCATACACATCTTGCATTCAGCCTAAGCCGCCTCCTGTCTAGCCTTCTTGTGGCTTTCTAGCACACTAAGCTGGAATGCCTTTAACTTGGCATTCCCTTTCCTGGAAACCCTTACCTTGTTCTTTTGGCTTGCTGCTCACTTCATTCTGGTCTCTCTTCTAATGTCTCACCTTGAAAGTTTCTTTGTCTTTACTCCATATGAAATATCCCTCTCCCTATCCTTATTACTCTTTTCTTTTATTACTTTGATACTACTTATTTTCATCTGATATTATCTTTTATTTTTATTGGTTCATTTGTTTATTGTTCATCTCCTCCACTAAAATCTGATCTCCATGGAGACAGAAAGTCATATTCTCTACTCTACCCTCATTATCCATTAATACGTCCTGGTATATAAGAGATGCTCAGTAAGTATGTGTTGAATTGATGAATAGATCAATGAACAAATGACATTTTGAAGGCATAAATTTGAATTCTTAGATTGGCTTACTATCAGAGATTATTTTCTGGTTCTCAAAGTGAGGACAAAACTCTCTCTGCTTTCAAAATACTGTGACAATCAAGTAGAATTACGTATGTCGAAGAACTTCTAAACTGTCAGGCACTACATAAAGTTAGTGAATGTCACTGCTCAGGCACTGTGGTGTGATGCAAAATTAGCTGAGCCTGAGTTTATGGTCAGTCTCCTAATAGGGACTTTGCCATTTGGAATGGTGTGTGCCTTTGAACAAGTATGTAACCCTCTGTGTCTCATTTTCTTTCTCTGCTGGGTGAGAATAGAGTGAGATAATATGTATGCATGCATTTGATGATCTGTAAAGTGATACAGGAGTATAACCTAGTATCGCTTGTCTGAATAGAGCAGAACTATTTCCTTCTCCACCCTTATCCCTGGGCTCCTGTGTTCACATGTGCACAGAAGGGAAAAGGTAAGCACCTTATTCTGTTGCTAGGCTGATGCTTTCCCAGAGGTAGAAAGGGAACTTGTTAAATGAGTGAAGGCATAATCCCTAAATAAGTAAACTGAATTTTCATTTTCTATGCTTCAGTTTATATGCTATGATGTTACCACAAGGCCAAAACTTTTTCTATTTCTTGATGACACTTTGTCTCCAAATTTGTTTTAGGCTAGATTATGAGGTTAACCAATTTCCTAGAATTCTTCAGCTGCACAGAGCCTGTGAAGATAGATCCTTGACCACTTTGGTTTGAGTTAAGCCATGCATGAATTTAACCTTCTTCAGATTATTTGCTCGTGCTCAAAGCACTGCATTAATCAGAGAAGGAGGCTTCAGTCTTGAGCTTGTTCTCAGAAACTCTGCTGCATTGTGTTGCCTTTGATGAAAAGCTTAAAAGGCAGAGAACAGGAAATCCACTCTGATTTCATTGTTTGCTTTGAACAGTTCTTTCTTCTTAGGAACAATGCTGTGCCTAAAATGACTAATAATCACTACCATTTATTGAACATTAAATCTGTGCCAGGCACTGCACATAATAGTTTCTATACATCTTTACATTTCATCCTCACACCAATGATCCCAAGGAGGTTTTATTATCCCAATCTACAGAAGAAGAAACTGAGACTAAGAGACTCAGAGAAATGAACAACATTCTCCTGTGGTTACCTTGTGAGAGGAGCAAAGCTGAACCACATCTTCCATTCCCGGGCTTCTACTCTTAACCACTGATGTAGAACCAATAGATGCCAAGGCCTGAAAGAAGTTTGGGAAAGAGTAAGCAGATCATTTAACATTTCCTACAGCGATCTTGGTGACCTCTCAGATTGTAGGCTACCAACTCCATCCACTGACATTGAAAACCCAACACTTCCATTTCCCACTTGTTGTCTTTTGAATATCATTACTTATTTCATCCTCTGAAATTTGATTACCCATTTTGTACAATAAAAATATGGTTTGTACAATAGCAATATATTACCTCAGTATAATGGATTTCAAAAGAGAGATCATTGTGAAGTATGGACATAGTGTCTAGCATCAGCCTGGGTTTGAGGCAATGTATTTCCTACACGATTCATTAGAGTTATCTATATTTGAAGCTAGAGATGTGGTTCCAACCTGGGCTTTGGAATCAAGCTTGACCAGCCCCAAGCCCTTGATCTATGATTTTGAGAAGTGATGTTCAGTTTCTTCCTCTGTTAAATGAGGATGACAGATTCTGTGTCACAGTTTTGTTTGGGGAGTTAAGTAAGACAGGGGAACCCGAGTGGCTCAGTTGGTTGAGCATCCAGCTTCAGCTCAGGTCAAGATCTCACTGCTTGTGAGTTTGAGCTCTGCGTCAGACTCTGTGCTGACAGCTCAGAACCTGGAACCTGCCTCAGATTCTGTGTCTCCCTCTCTCTCTCTCTGCCCCTCCCCCACTCACACTCTGTCTCTGTGTGTGTCTCTCTCTCTTTCAAATATAAATAAACATTAAAAAAAAGTAAGATAATGCATCTTTGATATGAAGTTTAGTTGAAATAAGGTATGTAAAGCATGTAATACAGAGCTTAGGATAATGTTCTTGGTAAACATCAACAACATTAGTTTTTTATGAAATTGAAATTTTTTTTGAAGAATCAAAGCTATTAGATACATCTTCACAGATAAATGAATGTATATAACTTGTTTATAACCTATGTTTCCAAACAGGATTTGAGATTGCTAGGTCAATATTTTATTCAGTGGCTAGCTGCTAAGTAGAGGCTACCTCTTAGTATTTGGGAAGGAAGCTTACTCTTTTTAGCCTAAAATCAACCTACAATTCCCTTTTGGCATTTTTCCCATTACTCTTGAAAATAAAAACCTAAGTATCTGCTCCAGATTAACTAATTACTCTCAATTTCTCAAACATATTAGCATTTCTAGCACTGCTCTCATGCTCAAAAGGCTCTCTCCTTCACCTATTTATTCTTCAAATCCTGAGCAGCCAGATTCAAATCTCCTCTTTTTCCTTTCTCTAAACTCAACTGAGACTAATTGGCCATACTACTCAGTTGGAATTCATCATTTTCCACTTGGTTTTATTCATTAGATTTCCATGTGCTTTTATGTGTCTTCTCTGATCATCTAGATAGTAAGCAAACTGTCCTACACCTTTTTTTTACGATTCACATTGTGGAATTTCAGTTTCATAAATATTTATTAATTATTAAGTCTTCATATAAAATAGATGACAAGCAGTAGGTAAGGAATTAATTCTCTTTTGTGCCAAAATCCAGGCCCTTGGATTGTATCTCCCCTCCAGCATTCCATCCTTTGAAAACGTAAAGTGTAGTCAAACAGCAAGGTTTCTTGTCAAGCAATGTTACGTAAATAAATTTATCTTCATTTAGTTAGTTAGTTAGTTATTCCTTTTGAAATATCAGCAATTGACTTAATTTACCTAATTAAGGTAAATTAATTTGGCTGTTATGTTATAAACATAATGTTAACACGATGATCAAATTCTGATGTGCCCCATTTCGTTGATACTGTATTTAATATCATAGTTTATAGGAAGAGCTATAATAGATGTTGATAAGATAATAATTTGGTAACATAACCAAAAATCTACACTTACTCTTCAGCTAGCATATTGTCCAAGACTATGTTTTCAACAAAGAAAGACAAAAAAAGGACCAGTGCTAGAATCTTGATAAACCTGTTTTTACACACCCTCAGCCGATTTATGAAAAGCCTTAAACTAATATCCTTTCTATCAAGCTTTGAGCTTCCAAGAGCTATTTCAATTATGTTGAGGTTTTCAAAAGTGATCGTTCAATTTTAACATTTTTGGTTGTTTTGATAAATGCTAAGAGCACTATTTATATTTTGATCATGGTGTTTTCAGGTAACTTAATAGGATAATTCAAACATTAATGGATAATTCATCCATTATTTCATATATGTACATAAACCTGCCCTTATTCTCGCCTCTAAAAAGGGAAATGTAGTATTTGGGGGATTTCCTGAGATCAAATATTTTGATGTGTTCAAGCCAGGCACTTTAATTACATGAGAAATTTTTGACACACTCTCAATCAATGAACAACGGTTGGGTCTAGACAGAACTTGAGGCAACTGTAGGGGAGCCAGCACATTTCAGACATTAGAAGAGTTGTTTACATAGCTCCAACCTTCTACAAAGACACAAGAACTTTTTCAAGGACCCCTTTTTCAAACCACTACTACCTGAATACAAAACCTGAAACAGCCACCCACGGAATCAAAGAAGGTTTGGAAATTAAGTTAGATATTTCCAGTGGGTCCCTACATTTCTGAAAATCCCTCTTTAATAACATTCATTTCAGGGGCGACTAGGTGGCTCAGTTGGTTGAGCGTCCAACTCTTGGTTTCAGCTCAGGTCATGATCTCATGGTTCATGGGTTCAAGCCCCGCATCAGGCTCTGCACTAACAGGGCAGAGCCTGCTTGGGATTCTCTCTCTCTCTCTCTCTCTCTCTCTCTCCCTCCCTCCCTCCCTCCCTCCCTGTCCCTCCCCCTCTTGTGCTTCTCTGTCTCTCTCTCTCAAAATAAATAAACAAATAAAATAATAACATTCCTTGCAATTTGTGTTATAACTTATTGTATTATCAGTCTTTCATGCTGGGCTGTGAACTCCATGAAGAAATAGCTGTGTTTATTTTGCTCTCTCTTCTTCCCCTTGCATCTCCCAGGTAGTTGGCACATGACAAGTCCTTACAAAATATTTATGGAAGAAAGGATACAGGAAAGACCAGAGAAAGTAGTGATGTGTTGAGTTACCAGAGTTTGTTTTAGGCAAAGTTTGGTTCAGTGGTTGCTTTCCACTGGCCCTGTGTTTGTCCTACTTCAGACTTCCCATTTCTCAGTCCTGCCCTCCCATCCCCAGTGGCACTCCTGTTAATGGGAGCTGCCCTGTACTTATAAACCAAATAGTCCTGTAATTTTATTGAATAAAGCCACTCAATATTATACCATCTTTGCAGTCTTTATTCTAAGTCTTTATTCCCTAGCTTAGAAGGATGGATCATTAATGATGGGTATAGAACAGAGGGGGTAGAGCAGAGATTTTCCAGCACCAGAAGACAATAAGTTCAGCTTCCTATAAAGCTGCCTGTACCATGTAGACAAAACTTCTACATTCATTCATTCAATCAGTGAGTCATTTGTCTAACCCATATTCACTTAACCAATACTTACTGAGCATCTGTCGTATGCTAGGCTTAAGGCTAGTCAATGAGATAGTAAACCTGAGAAAAGAAAATAGCAAACTTATAAGGAAGTGACCGCCTTCTTTTGGGGGTTCTCTTTTGTCTTTTTGAACCAAAGTTTGAGAAGTGAGACTAGAAAAGATCAAGATTCACCCACAGTCTGTCTTAAAAAGTATGAGCAAACCAAAGGCCATTTGAAACCTTCAGGGAAGTAAGAGCCACTTAAGAAAGGGAGCCAGTTTTCTAGGCAACCTTTGGAAATCTGTCTCTTCTTTGCTGAGTCATCCAATAAACCTGGCTGAGTACTATCTATGGGGCACTGTGCTAGGCCCCAGGACATGCAGATGAAAGGGAGTCCCCTCCCTGAAGAAGGTCACAGTCTAGCAACAGACAAGAACAGGCAAATTAACACTTATAATATGGTGAGATAAGCACAGGGTAGACGTCAGCAGAGAGTACTATGGCAACCCAAAGGAGGGGCACACAAGGAAGCCTGAGGCAACAGGTAAGTCTTCCCAGGGAAGATGACACTGGATGAATGGGAACAGGCCAGCTGAGAGGGTGTGGAGGAGATGGACTTTTTAAACAAAGAAAATACAAAAGCAAAGTCTCAGAGGCCAGAGAGAGTAAATCACTTAAGGGAATCTACAAATCATTCCTTGAAGTAGGAACTTACTCTGCAGGAGGGAAACCAGCTGAAATAAAGTAACAGTAAGGGGAGATTATGAAGGACCTATTTGGGGGGCCACCAAAGGTATGAAAAAGTTTATGATACGATGGAAGTGGCCTTTGAGAATATTGCTTCTGGTATGATGGATTAGAGAGTGTAAAATAGTAGGGGAGGGAGGCAGGGTGTAAAGAGGCAAGTGTTTTTATTTATTTGTGGGTTATGTTTTAAACTCATTGTTGCTCTTGCAAAAGATTTTAGACTCTTAAAAAAAAAAAGGCATGTAACACAGTGACATAACAAATTATTAAGTAGTGTTAGAAATTGGGCAAAGGGAAAATAAAGATAGGGGCAAGAAATGGAACCAGCAATGAAATAGAACACAAAAAGGATACCACACACTCAGAATCAACATCTATGGGGATACAAATTTGGCTCCAGGCTTCCTATGAGCCAATGTTTATTATATGCATAAGATAAACAAGGTGATTGGGATAGTCCTAGCACTGAGATTTAAATCAATATCTCATATAAAAGAAGTCAGGAACAGTCTTATCCTTTGACAGACTATAAAATCCATGAGTATAGGGACTTTTTTTTTTTTTTACCACTATTATCTTCAATGACTTGAAGAGTGACAAGCATATAGGGAGGGTTCAATAAATATTTCCTGAATAAATGGATGAATGAATGGATAAGAATAGGTAAGTAGTTATGAACTAGAGCATTCTCCCTCCAAAATCGAGATAAAGCTGTGCAAAAAGACGACCAGTATAGAATAGATAGATCTATGGGATTCCCCTCCCCGCCCTCCCCCAGCCATTTTGTTCATAAGAGAGAATGTTTCAACCATAGTCATTCCCTGGAAAGAGAAGAGTAAAACCAAACTTTCTGATTATTCTGAAACCTATCAAATTCCACCACCTTGAGAAGGAAAGGAGAGAATCTAGACAATTCTCGGTGTAACTTAATGAGCAGTGTTTTCATGCACAACTTTAGAGTGAACCAAGTAAGAATTTTTGTAGAGGTATTTCTAATAATGATCTAAATTTAGGACAAAAATAACATACCAGAAAGCAACTTAATAAAAGTGAGTTATGTGTTACATACTCAGTTCTCTAATACTCTGGCATAATCCAAGAATAGCTTTTAGAAGATATTTATGAATTTCTTTTTAAAACCTTCATGGATTGCTGTAGAAATATTATTTCTCCCAGCCAAGCCATTTACCAAGTGTTGACCAGTAGTGACTTCAGAATTATTCTCCCTGACAAGTATCTTCAGGGCAGCCATTTGGTGTGTTCATTCTGGTTAAAGCCCAACACCAAACTGTGGTGAGATTGAAAACCTCCAAGAATACTGTAAAGCTCAACTAGGACAGTAGTTGGATGTAAGGAAAGCCCTTTTCTATCCAGAAATAAGCAAAAGGAATAACATCAGGTAAAATCAATATATCACTGAGAAAACACTCACATATGTGGGGTTTTTTTTTAATGTTGATTTTTTAAATTTATTTTGAGAGAGAGGGAGCAGAGGAAGGGCAGAGAGAGAAGGAGAGAGGATCCCAAGCAGGCTCCACACTCAGTACAGAGCCTGATGTGGGGCTCGATCCCATGAACCATGAGATCATGACCTGAGCTGTGATCAAGAGTGAGACACTTAACTGACTGAGGCACCCAGGCACCTCTCACAAATGTTGTGTTTTAACACAAAATTCTACATCATATGACAGGACAAGAACTATAGTCTGAGAAATTTAAAAGATGGTGTGTCCAATCACTCTCCTAGGTCCTTAAAATATGTTAGTAAAGCACCCAGGGAACACTTAGATTTGAATAATGTGACTTCCATGTATACCTTTGACACTGAGGTAACTATAGAAGTGACTTGTTCAATGGATTTATTAGTAACAAAAAAGTTAAAAGGTGTAAAGTATTATTAAAATGATGACTTTTATTTTAAAATGATGATATGTAACCTCTCTTTAGGGCAAATGTTATTCAGCAAAGCCAGTTTTCTTTTAAGGCCAACCCAGGCCATGATAATAAAACTGTGTCATATGCTTAAAAGAGAATGCTTACCTTTTATTGATACAGAAAATGGACATATCCTGATTACAAAAAAGAATACAAGATTAGAGTATGAGAAGGAACTTATGAAAATACAGGATCTAGAAGCTTAGGTTTTGTTAGCTTCATGGAAAATCTGCTTCTCATGGAGGGTCCATTCACTAAAAGAAAGAATATAGAATGAGATTTTTCAGTCCAGTGATAAAATAAATTTTAGATATGTCAAGTTCTGGTGAGTCATCAAAATGAAAATGTCCAGTAACTAATTGGATATATAAATCTTATCTTTAAAAGAGAAGTCTGAGTTGGAAATAGATAATTTAAGAGTTTAGCATTTAGATTTAATCTATGGCAATGACTTAGAGGGAAATCTGAACCTAGTTATTAAATATGGAAGGTAATTTTTCTATGTGAGAGTGTAACAGGCCTTCTTTTTCAACTACTGGTTAGCTCTAAAGTGATACCACAAACATGAGTAATTTATTAAGAGCAGTTTGAAGATCATTACATAAGTAACCTCAGCTCTTGATAAAATGTCAGGCAAAATTTGAGATGACATTCTTAAACTCTGGTTTCATCATCTATAGTCATGAAGTAGAACAAATCAAACGAGGGAAAAGCATTTCTGAGAATGAGTAATTAGTGCAATAAAATTTATAAGTTGAAGGAACACTCAGCGACATGAAGATTGAATTAACAAGTTTAAGCAATGGAATGATGTATCATGGCATGTTTCTTACATTCTGCATACTTTGGAAAGACTGATAAACCTTCTCAGACTACTCTGATTTGGGAATTTGGAAAGTCAGAGTGGAGCCAGGAGGAAAAAACATAAAGCAAGCAGAGTTTGGTTTTTACATCCCATTTCACCAGCCCTTACAGCCTTTTCTTTCAGCACCTCCCTCACTCAAGTGGTCTTATTGATGGTCTGCATGCCTCTAGTTCCCCAACCCGCCTCCCATATCTGATAATCTAATGCATGTCAGTAGATTCACTCACACATTAATTTATTGAACAAACATTATTAACTATCTGCTTGTCCTGTGTCTCACAATATAGTGGTCAACAGATAGATGAATAAATAAGTAGGTATAGAGATTGATCAATGATAGATTGAGGAAGAAAGAAAGCAAGCAAGGAAGGAAGAAGGAAGAAAATTAGACAAGATAGGTGATATGTTAAACAAGAATTTTATTTTGCTTATTTATTTTTAAAATTTTATGTTTACTTATTTTTGAGCGCGAGAGAGAGAGAGAACTGGGGAGGGGCACAGAAAGAAGGAAAGAGGGAATCCCAAGCAGGCTCTGTGCTGTCAGCACACAGCTCAATATAGGGCTCGATCTCACAACCCATGAGATCATGACCTGAGCCAAAATCAGGACACTTAACTGACTGAGCCACCCAGGTGCCCCTATTAAACAAAAATTTTAAAAAGCTGAGATGAGAGGCACCTGGTTGGCTCAGTTGTTTAAGCATCCAACTCTTGATTTCAGGTCAGGTTATGATCCCAGTGTTGTGGGATCGAGCCCCGCATCAGACTCCACACTGGGTGTGGAGCCTGCTTGGGATTCTCTCTTTCTCCCTTTCTCTCTCTGCCTCTTCCCTGTTTGTGCTCTCTCTCTCTCTCTTTCTCTTTCTCTATCTCTGTCTCTCTCTCTCAAAATAAATAAATAAACATTTTTTTAAAAACTGGGAGATAAGAAGGATACCATATTAGATGCAGTTTTTAAAGGTGGGCATATTTGCACTTAGGAAATGACTGGAATAACAGGAAGGAGCCAGTAGTACAATGAACATAAGAACAAACTATTTAGACAGAATAAAGAACAAGTATGTGGCAGATTATATTTTCCAAAGATGGCCAAGACAATATATCCCATCCAATATGCTCTACTTACAGTGTTCCAGTGACATTCTTTCCTTGAATGTGAGCAGAACTTTGTGACCATCTCAACCAATGGAGTCTGGTGGAAGTGACGCTAAGTGTCTTTCAAGACTAGGTCATAAAATTGCTATGTAATTCTCTCACGTTCTCTTGGGATGCTTGCTTTTATTACCCAGTTTCTACACTGAGGAAGCCCAAGCCACATGGAGGGAAAGCAGGTGTTCTAGCCAACAGCCGCAAATGAATCCCCAGTCAATAGCCAGTATCAACCACCAGATGTGCATGGACATGCCACCAGGTGTAGCAGGGTCACCCTAGACTTTGGGTCTTTTCAGCCGAAGACCCAGACATCATTGGGCATAAACAAGCTGTCACTGCTGTGTCCTGTACAGAACGGTGATGTGCAGAGTCCATGAATATAATAGGATAGTTATTTTGTGCCACCAACTTTGAAGATGGTTTGTAATGTAGCAGCTGGTAACTGGAACTGAGTGCTAAAGCCCTTAGGTAGGAATGAGCATTGGATATTCAACAAATGCATGATGGCTACTGTGACTAAACTGTGGAGTCTTGGACGGAGTAATGAGGACCGGAAACCTGGTAGGACAGGTCACATAGGGCCCTTTAAGCCATAATAAGGAGTTTAAATCTTTTTTCTAAGATTCGCCCATTCCTATGAGACAAAAACCTAAAAGTCTGCTGGAGAAAGCACTTTGACCCTGGAGCAAGGTCATATGAGTTCAAGTGACACTTTCCTCATTTATTATATGTGTTTTCTTGGAAAATCTGTTAAATTTTGGAGACTTCAGCTTCATCAGCAAAGTAGGAATGAAAATAAACCTAGCACTTCACAGGGTTGTTGTAAGTCTCAAATGATCTCGTATGTGTAAAATAACTGAAGAAAGCAAAAAAGGCATTCCAGGCTTTAAAAAGTTTGGAAAAGCATGATATACAACATTAAATTTTTCGGCAGGAAAACTAAATGAATCAAATTTTCTTTTCAAAATGGACTTTCCATGACTGGTTACATGGGATTATTAGTCTACTTGAAACATATATATCCATACTTGACTTCAGTTTGATGGTCAAATAAATGTGGTAAATATCTGGTAGATAAATGAAAAATAACACTTGGATATTTTGCTAGGAAAAGAGGTGATGATTATTTATATAGAGAGAGGGAAAACAAGAACTAGTAAGCATTTTGAATGTTTTCCTTTGTAAGTCACCATAGCTCTCGGTAGCCCAAGGAGTATGGAAGCCAACAGACACTTCATTATCCACTGGGGTTTTGTCCTCAAACCCCCATGAAGAATTTCAGCAATCAAAATTGGATTATTAGAATTCCTTTTGTTTTGACTAGATAGGCTGATACAGATTTGAATCAAAGCCAGCTAAACAGCACTCTTTCCCCAAAGCCAATACCCAGGAAAAGATCCAACCTATAGTTGAATTCTTCCTGCAGGAAACAGCACTGAGCCCAAACCACCTTTCTAGTGTCAGGAGCAAACACAATCAGAGAGAAAGAGCAATGCTGGGGACTGTCTCACAGGTGAGCAGCTAAGGATCCCCCACTGCTCTTCCTAGGTTTGGGAATAACAAACCCATTAACAATAATGATAATTGCAGTTATAATAGCATTTATTTAATGCTAACTGCTTTACATGCGCTAATACATTCAATATTCACAATAATTCACAGATATTCAAGTAATCACTGATAATATTACTTTTGCCATTTTACAGGCGAGGAGAATGAGGCTTAAAGTGGTCAAGTATCCAGTTCATCGAGTAGGTAGTGGCACTGAGATTTGAACTCCAGTTCGTTCATACACTGAAGCCATGGGCTTGCTATCTAAAATGTACTTTGTTCCTGATTTCCACAGGAGAACCACACTCAGTACACTTCAACTTAGGTACTGCAAAAACTCTTCCTTTTGGCATTGTCGATCAGTCTGTGTAGTTACTCTTCCTTGGGCTTGGAGTAAAATACCTGGAACTTGACCTCTCCCTGTTGGGGGCAGGGAGTGTAGAGAAGTTGGGTAATGAGAAGGAAACTTGGCCAATGGCGTTCAAAGTCTGAAAATTAATCAAATTTATCCATGTGAAACTATCCCAGTTTCATCATCATTGGTAGAGTTGATATATTCTTTGAAATTCCAAAAAGCATAACCTATTTTTAGGGAAAGATAAGTTATATCAGCATTATTTTATCTCTACATTTATTGAAGCCATAAACAGTACAAGCAATTGTCTATGTGAGATGATTTCATACCTTCCTTTAAAATATCCTCCCTACTCAGTGCCTAGTGCCTGAAATCCCGTCATTAGTGGCTCGTTCCTTGGGTTTGAGCATTGTCCATATAATGTCAGACATTCAGATGATGGAAATTTTTATTTTTCTTCTGGAAGTCTGACTTTGAAGACACAGGCTTCATGAGTCATCTAATTCATTATTTGTGATAATAATGGACATTCTAACCAGTACATGTTCCAACACAGAACTGGGTGCAGAGATCAGATAAAAGGCAAGCAGACAGACCGGCACAAAAGAGCTTTCAAAACCCATTTAATGATCAGTTTCTAAATATTTTACAGCTTCAGGTAGTGCCAAGTTGGGCAGAAAAGAAGACAGTCCGAAGATATTGTAGTGGAGATCTGTTCTTTTAGCTGTGCATATTCCCATGAGTGAGCTCTTTTATCTTTTTCCTCCCTCCCTTCCTCCCTCCTTTCCTTCCTTCCTTCCTTCCTTCCTTCCTTCCTTCCTTCCCTCCCTCCCTCTTCTCCCTCCTTTCCTTCCTTCCTTCCTTTCTTCCTTCCTCCCCTCCCTCCTTCCTTCCTTCCTTCCTTCCTTCCTTCCTTCCTTCCTTCCTTCCTTCCCTCCTTCCCTCCTTCCCTCCTTCCTTCCTTCCCTTCCACTACTTAGCAATTCCTCTATGAAGCACTGTCTTCTCTTGCCATTCCTGACATGATACACTCTTGATTTTCCCCCCTACTTCTCTGGCTGCTCCTTTTCGTTTTCCTTTGTCAACTCCTTCTTCTCTATCTGGTGTTCCATGGGCCTCAGCCATGTGTCTTCTTTATTCTCAATCTCCATGTGCTTCCGAAGTACTGTCCTCAACTTCTGTGTCTTTGAATATCATCTCTAAGGGAGAAACTCCCATTTTTCTATTTCTAGGCTGTATTTCTCTTTGGAACTTCAGGCCCATATAAATGCCAACTTTCTTTAAGTATCTACTTGCATTTTTCTAATGTAACATGTTAAAAAACCAACGCCTTGATCTTCAACATTGCTTTCCCCCAAAAGCTCTTTCTCTGATATTAACCTTCTCAGTAAACGATACCTCTATTCCCCAAGATGCCTGTGCCAGATACTTGCTCTGAAGCCTCCCTTTCCTATAATCCTACCAACAATGATCAGTACCTGTTGTTTCTACACAAGAAATATATTTATAATTCATCTGCTTAAATCAATCTCCACTGCCTGTCTCCTAATCCTAACACACCATATTTTTCACTGATAACCAGCTCCTAACTGGTCTACCCAGTTCAGTGACTGACTCTCTATAGTCAGTTCTCTAATATAACCCTTTCCATTGAATTTAAAACAAAATGAAAAGCCTATAAGGTAACATGTGGTCTTCTCAGTGAAATTTATTCACTCCTAAGAAAGAGACAAAGGGGATAAATTGGGTTTTGTTGGATTTTGTTGTTGTTGTTTGTTCTCTGGGCATTTTTGAGTCTGGATGTGACATGGGGACCTGTGGTAGCTATTGAGCAAATGTGAAGGAAACAGGCATGAGAGCAAACCTGAATCACTAAATCTGCAGAGTCCAGAGATGGAAAGAAACTAGATTCAAAGCAATAGCACTGAGCTCTGATGAAGCTTCTACCCTACGCTCGTTCTAGCCCTAGAATTCTGTTTCTGTGAGATGATAAACATCCTCATTGTTTAAACCAGGTCTTGTGAGGGGTTTTGCTACCATTGCTGAAAGCATCCTAACTGATAGATAGGCCAAGAACTCAGTTTTAACCTAATGTAATGAATCTAAATGCAAGGCCACAGGAAAGAGGAAAGATGCATTATATGTTTAAGAGTTGAAATTAATGGGATTGAGGTATAGAGGAAGGAACTAGCATTGGGGGAAACATGAACACAAATAAGTGAGAGGGAAAATGTGATAATCAGACCAATGATGCAAATAAAATACTATAGGAACTCAAAGGAGAGAGTTCATTTCTCAAAAATAGGTATTTACAGGGTTCCTGGGTGGCTCAGTCAGTTGAGCGTCTGACTTTGGTTTAGGTCATGAACTCGTGTTTCATGAGTTTGAGTCCTGCCTCGGGCTCTGTGCTTTCAGCTGAGAGCCTAGAGCCTGCTTCAGATTCTGTGTCTCCCCCTCTCTCTGTTCCTCCCCTGATCACACTCTGTCTCTCTGTCCCTCTCTCAAAAATAAATAAAGAATAAAAAAAAATTAAAAAATAAGTATGAGGAAATGGTTTGTGACATAGAGACATACAGGGTAGAACTTAACATAGAGTTTCATAGGCACCAAGGTGAAGAAATATCTCCAAGGATAAGAAAATTGTGAAGGGCACATTTCAGGTTGGGGAGAGGGAAGAAGACAGGTAATCAATTTATAAGGGAAAAAAAATTAAAGAAGTACCCTGAAGTTTGAGTTTAGAAGTCCAGTAGAGTGTCCATTGTGTGACAGAGGCCTAAAGTTTAAGTTTAATGTGACAGGTGACTATATCCACTGAGGGTACCTTATATTTGCTGCTAAAAATATATATATTTTTTTTTCAATACATTTCCAAGAAAGATTCTCTTATATAGATGCTACTTCTCTGCTTTATTCTGAATTTCATGGTCTGCTAAAGCAGAGTTAAGAATAAACTAATTTTTAATAAGTTATAATTTTTTCATAAATCATCATTATTTCCTTAGTAAATGAGATAAATACTTATTTAAAGTAAAATTTTAATGATTTCCAAGTTCAAGATGACAATAAATATTATTAATTGTCCCTTACTATTTGATATTAATTTTCTGAAAAATTATGAAGCAGGAAGTTAAAAGCTCATCTTTTAAAAAAATAGGATTAATAAGGCTAAGATCATGGAAAAATATACGATACTTTTCCGAATCATTAATCACAATAAATAATAAAAGTAGATTATTAAAGAGATCAACTAAATTTCGCACTTTTGAGGTTAATAACAGTGAGTTTGGTGCACACTGAATCATATAGGTTATTGCTGCTTGGTTATCTGTGACCTCCAAATTGCACATTTCCTATAGTTTAACCTGATTTCCTAGTGATTAGCCAATTTTTTTTTAACAAAGTTACTTCAGTTTTAAAATATGTTGGTGAATTTTTTCTGGTTTTTAGTGGATAATTTTCACTGTAAGAGACTGAGTGCTAGTGATTAAGAGCATGAACTCAGAACCTAGATTGCCTGTGTTAAACCCTGGCTCCAATACCCACACATGCTGGTTTTCAACAGGTCACTTGACTTCTCTGTGTCTTAATTGTTTATTTTGTAAAATGGCTATAAAACTAGTATCTAATTCATAGGATTATTTGTGAGGAATAACTATGTAATCACATCCAAAGTGTATAGAGCAATGCCTGGCATATACTAAGTCCTCAGCGACTATGAGACGTTGTTTATTACTATTATTATTCTCTTATATTCTATTCATATATTCAACACTCTAAACATAAGGAATCCGTTATTAGGTCCTATTGACTGAATCTTGTTCTCGGGTGTTCTTCCCAGGATAATAAGATAAAAACAACATCAGGGTCACCTGGGTGGCTCAGTTGGTTAAGCGCCCAACTCTTGATTTTGGTTAAGGTCACAATCTCACGGTTCAGTTCGTGAGATCAAGCCCTGCATCCGGCTCTGCATTGACAGTGTGGAGCCTGCTTTCGATTCCCTCTCTCCCATACTCTCTCTGCCCCTCCCCCGTTCACCCTCTCTCTCTCAAACTAAATAAACATTTTAAAAAATCAGTCACTTGTATTTATTCTATTAAATGTTACTGAATTGGGATTTTCCCATCGCTTTCTTCAAAGGAAAGCATTAAATAACCTCATTCCACCCACGATGACAGAATGCCAAAGCTCATACCATCTGTCCTTCATAAACTGCCGCAGTTCCCAACCACTTTCAACACTAGACAATGCTCATAATAGCCAGGTGAACTTCATTGTTTTGTCATTTCTTTCCTCTTATGATACACTGGAAAAAGAGAATTATATTTCCTTCTGCTTTGGGGCTCCTTCCCCTTTCTTTTCACCTTTCCAAGTCCTATTTTTTTCTTAATGAGCCTGACCAAGAAGTCGCTTGCAACTCACATACAGTGGCACACTTGCAATAAAGTTTTACGGAAGTAAATTAGCATGTGCTAGCACTTCATGTGAGGGAAACTACAGTTTGTACTTGGGAAAGGGTTATGTATTTTTTTATCCAGTTTCTTTTTTTAAAGTTTTAAATAATGGGGGCACCTGGGTGGCTCAGTCGGTTGAGCGTCCAACTTCGGCTCAGGTCATGATCTTGCTTTCTGTGAGTTCGAGTCCTGCGCCGGGCTGTGTGCTGACAGCTCAGAGCCTGGAGCCTGCTTTGGATTCTGTGTCTCCCTCTCTCTCTGCCCCTCCCCACTCATACTCTGTCTCTCTCTCTGTCAAAAATAAATAAACATTAAAATTTTTTTTTTTAAGTTTTAAATAATGGAAACTTCTGAAGTTCATAATAGTCCTTCAATCTAATGTGCTCAATTAAGGCTTTAAAAAAAAACAGGTGAACTTTGTTCTATGTAAGACTTCAACTGATGAAATGAGACCCACCCACATTATGGAGGGCAATCTGCTTTACTCAAAGGCCACATATTTTAATATAAATCTCATTTAATGTAAATCTCAAAAGCACTCTTACAAAACTTTCAGAATAATGTTTGCTCAAACAGTTGGGCCCCATGGCCCCTCCGAGTTGATACATAACATTAATCATCATATTCACCCAAAAATATAATCTTATGTGTTGAAGGCCACCTGATCACCTGGTCAGTTCCTCTCAGAGTGACTTTTGCCATGGTTAATTCACTCTTTCTAGGGTTGTGAACCTACCTTACCTGACGAGAAACCTACATTTATAGGCACAGTCAACATGAATTTAGTTCTTTGAATTAGGTTCACATTAAACAAGTTCACAGATTGTATAAATACACTTATGTTTGTGTACACAAAATTCCAACATGTTCCTTGACAATGAAAAAAAAATATGAAGCCAAGGAAAATGAGTGAGTCTACAAATATTTATTGGAGGCTGCTATGTTCCCAACACTATATGGAGGCTGAGAAATATAACAATGAACACCACAAGCTTGACTCCTGCCAAGAGGAGCTTGTGGTCTAACTGACCTGACTACTATATTGATCCCGTATGCATCATACTAGTTTTCTATCAATATGCAACAAGTTACCACAAACTTAGTGGCTCAAGAACAATGAGTATTTACTAGCTGTTATTTTGGGGGGTCAGAAATATGGCCTGGTATAGCTGGATTCTCTGCTCAGAGTATCAGGAGGCTCAAATCAGATGTCAGTCGAGCTGAGTTATTTTCTGTAGGCCCTGGGGGAAATTTTGCTTCCAAACTCATTCTTGCTGGCAGAATTTAGTTTCTTCAAGTTATAGGAATGAGGTTCCTGCCTTCTTGTTACTCTCAGACAGGGAGGACTCTCACCTCCTAGAGAGCTCTCACCAGGAGCAGTTGTATCTTAAAAGTATGGCATATTGTCGCTGTTTCTCTCATTCTATCTCTCTCTTTCTCCCCCTGTTGTTGTTGTTGTTGCTGAGAATGCTTCTTGAAGTATAGCAAGATTTCTCAACTTCTACACTATTGACATTTTGGACCAGATAATTCTTTGTTGGGGGGGGGGGGGCTGTCCACCGCATTGTGGGATACTTAGCAGCATTTCTGACTTCTCACTAGATGTCGATAACAGCCCCTTTGCTTCATTTGTGACAACCAAAACTGTCTCCTGCCATTGTCAAAGGTCTCTTGGAAAACAGACAGCCCCCACTGAGAACCACTGACTGCTTCAGGGAAAGCCGATGTTCAGATGACTGCTAAACAAAGAGAGTTACATGAACTAAAGAAGTTTCTCTTACCCAAGGCAGCCTTAATTTTTCTCACTCTATACCACAGGGATAGTCTTGGCAGGGAAACGATAATCCTCACGTCCCCGTAACCAACAGCGGTTTCTTCCCCCAGACACCAGCCCATGATGCTTCTTGTCCTTTCTGATCACTGTCTATCTCCCAATCCATCCTATCCTATTTCTGCTTATTAAATGAAGCCACGTCCTCCTTCTCTGGGATTGTTTCATGATCATCTTGACTGAAGTTTTAAATGTTTCCTACCTCTTCAATTGCACCGTAAAGACCCTCCCACTTGGTTTACTTTGCTTTGCTTTTACTTAACACAATCAGTCATTGTACATGAATTCAGTTTAATTCAAAGGGCAAACGTTTTCAAGTTCTTATAATATCAGACAGGGCAGGTTTCTGATATCTCATATGTAGCATCCATTTCTTTTTTCTATCTTTTTTACTTCCTTTTCCTATAATTTATATGTTTTTAAATATATTTGTCTTTTCCTTGCACTAGACAACAGGCTATCTTATTTCATACTGAATGTATGTAGACCTCCACAGTGCCTAGTTTGTAGTAGTAATAGTCAATGAATATTTACTGAACGAAAAAAATATGCATGTATGTGTGTTTGTGTGTGTGTGTGTGTGTGTGTGTGTGTGTAAATACTCACATACACGTATATATGCAGATATTCAGAAAGCATTCTAAAGAGACCTGAGCATTTCTTTTAGTACAGAATAGTCTGGCATCCACTTCAAACCAAGTAAGAGAACTGAAAGTGTACACTTAATATGTATTACTGTTGTTTGAGGGGAGAGGACATCTGATGGAAGCCTTTATAGTTAATATCATGGGTGAGAAATTCTGTAATTACTTTAATGTTTGAATTTATAGCAATGGATTTGTTTTGAACACTGGGTTAAATGAGGGAGGCAAGCAATGTCTATCCTAGTCTTTCTTTCCAGTACCTAGCAGGGATTTGTCCTTTTTAACTTTTCTGATGAAAATAAAATAAAATTTAGAAATACATATGGTAAAACCTTGGTTTTCGAGCATAACTCATTCTGGAAACAGGCTTGTAATCCAAAGCACTTGTATACCAAAGCAAATTTTTCCATAAGAAGTAACGGAAACTTAGATGATTCGTTCCACAACCCAAAAATATTCGTATAAAAATGATTACAATCTGTAATATAATGCAAAATAATAAAGAAAATACAAAATATAATGAAAAATACACAAATTAACCTGCACTTACCTTTGAAAATCTTCGTGGCTGGTGTGAGGGAGACAAGGGAGAGGAGGATGCCATGTGTAGGATGACTTTCACTATCACTAACACAATCACTGCTCTTGGCTCGATGGAATCTTTTTCTGCATGGGGGTCATAGCATACACTTGCCTGGATGTTGAGTAGAATACAGTATTAATAGAGTACATTTAATTAACAATAATTAAACTCTTGTGGTATACTGTATTTAATGTAACTGGCAATAAGGCAGCAGAGGAAAGTGTCTATATCTGCAGGCAGCCTGACCTAGAAGGAAGGAAAGCATTCCTAAGCTTACTGTTGTATGGAAAAGCAAAAGACTGTCCATGGGTGTTTTGAAGTGACAAAATACACTAGTGCCAGTTGTGGGCACCTTCCAACGTTCTGAAAAGTCACTGATTTCTGCTGAACACCACAGCCTAAGACCGAGCATCCAGGCATAGGAGACAATCACCCACAATCCCACAGTAAGAGAGGGAGAGAGAAAGAGAGAAGAACCATTGTCTGAGTTGTGATCATGCGATGTTCAGCATCACATACTACTCATATTGCAAGACATCACTTGTTTATCAAGTTAAAATTTATTAGAAATATTTGCTCATCTTACAGAACACTCAAAGTACATGTTACTGTATTTTTAACAAGTGACCCTAATTGCTTGAATATCTTACTTGCAGCAGTTACTGAAGTATAATTGGTGCTCTAGGTGAAGTGTAACAAACTCAGTTACTGTGATTAACAAGGACTATACATGATGCATTTTAGACCATAGTGTAAACCTGTAGAAATTGAAGCAAAACTTCTCATCATTTTTTCACTTGTCTCTCAAAAGTCAATCTTTCATCCAAAAGGTAGAACATGTGGTGCCAGTTGTGACGGTAAGACAAGTTACTCATCCTGTCCATACCACAGGGAGTTCATCTGTCACATAAATGATCATAAGATCTAGCGAACAAGACTGTTGTGCCTCATACACAGAAAGTGATTAACGAGTCATAGCTTTTGCTCTCTGTAGGCAGGCACCTCTTTGTAATTCTTTTTTATTGTGATAAAGACAAAAAAAGAGGAGTTGCCACTTAAATTATGAGACAGTGCTCATCCCAACAAGTGCCCTCCTTAATGCCCATCACCTATTTAGCCCATCCTCCCACCCACCTCCCCTCCAGCAACCCTCAGTTTGTTCTTGATAGTTAAGAGACTTTTATGGTTTGCCTCCCTCTCTTTTTCCCCCCTTCCCCTATGTTCATCTGTTTTGTATCCTAAATTCCACATATGAGTGAAATCATATGGTTTTTGTCTTTCTCTGACTGACTTATTTCACTTTAGCATAATAAACTCTGGCTCCATCCATGTCGTTGCAAATGGTGGGATTCATTCTTTTGAATGGCTAATAGTTGACGAGCACTGGGTGCTGGATGTAAATAATAAATCACTAAATTCTGCTCCTGAAGCCAGTATTAACTAACTAGAATTTAAATAAAAACTCGGAGCAGCAACAACAACAAAAAGGCACAAACTACCAAAGCTCATTCAAAAAAAAAAAAAAAAAAATCATGAGCCAATGCTATCTTTCTAGATAGACTGTGAGACACACCCTGATTTCTCAAATGTTAAAATATGAAAAAAGTGAGTTTTATAATCAGAAATCTGTGATGTTGCTTAGAAAGGATATCGTTCACACATTCATGCATTCATTATTGATTCAGCAAACTGTTCCTGAGCACGTACCGAAAAGGATCATGATAAAAGTTAGCTCTGCTTTATTTTAGATTATACAACTATCTACAAACTTTGGAAATAAAGGCAAAAATTCATAAAACGGTACTACTTTTATTGAACCATGTCTTTAAGATTTCACTTATTTTCTCTTTCTGTGAAGAAGTATCCGACTCAGGCTTTTGCTTAGATGTTTAGGACAGAAAGATGGTACAGAATTGATCCTGCACTGAAGGCATTCACAACCTAGGAGGAAGACAGGCAAGGAAACAAATAATTATGATACAGTGGACTTGACTCACTGTCAGGAAAGTGCAGAGAAGGGAGTAGCTTCCGTGCCTGCCCCAATACACACATGAGCAAAGCAGCAAGGTGATTCCCCCATTTTCATAATACAATGATAAGAGGGAAATGAAGGAAAAAAACAGAACAATGTGTTTTGACCTACTTGAACTAATAACATTTTAGGATGATGATGGACTAATTACCAGATTTTCCCAATATTTATTTGTTGACCAGATTAAAAAAGCTATTTAAAAGCAGATATTAACTCAGCAGTACTGCTTTTACACCATTCAAATATTCCATGAGGCATTTGTTTTCAAGATCTTTCTAGTACTTTGACATCAGTGTCTTTGTCACTAGAGCTGCCTGTTGATGTATCACACTGTTTTTTTGCACACGTTGTCTTCATTCTGTCTAAATTGTTAGACGTATAACACTTGTTTAATCTATGTATCACCACTGAAAGTTTTATCCAGTCTCAAGTGCCTATGTAAACATTGGAATCATTTTTAAAAAAATTTATCCTTTTGGGGGCACCTGGGTGGCTCAGTCGGTTAAGCATCCGAGTCTTGATTTTGGTTCAGGTCATGATCTCAGGGTTTGTGGGATGAAACCCCACATCGGGCTCGAAGCTGACAGTGTGGAGCCCTTGGGATTCCCTCTCTCTTTCTCTCAGTCTGTCCCTGCCCTGCTCACTCTCTCACTCTCTCTCAAAAAAATAAATAAACATTTAAAAATTTATCCTTTTCAAGTATATTTGTGATTTCCATATTATAACCACTCCCTGTATTACATTTCTAAGAGCTACATAAAAGTGCTAAATGCCAGTGACCTACACTAAAATAAATATAATGAAATAAGTATAATGAAAGCTAGCCTTATGCAAAATGAACTTGTTATCTGCATTTGTTATCCACACCCATTATTTTTGTCTCTGTGCCCATTTCCCTCTCTATGGTATATTCATTTTATTCCATACTACTTACCCAGCACTCTCATACACTCCCTTCATCCTCCTGTATCAAAGACTTCTCTTGGAGAAAGCTAGGAAACCTGTTATGGACATCTATGTAACCCAACAGCAACCATGAGTTAGGTCCTATTATCACTATTTTACAGACAACAGAACTGCACCTTATAGAAGTTAGATAAGTTTTAGAGTTGGAATTTTTTTTTTATTTTTTTATTTAAAAAAATTTTTTTTTAATGTTTATTTATTTTTGAGACAGACAGAGACAGAGCATGAGCAGGGGAGGGGCAGAGAGAGAGGGAGACACAGAATCTGAAACAGGCTCCAGGCTCTGAGCTGTCAGCACAGAGCCCGACACGGGGCTCGAACTCACGGACCATGAGATCATGACCTGGGCCCGAAGTCGTACGCCTAACCAACTGAGCCACCCAGGCGCCCCTAGAGTTGGAATTTTAGAAGCAAGTTTATAGGAACACACATCCTTGCTTTGAAACATGACATTATATATGGGTCTAGATCTTTGCTGAGTTTGATGTGCAATATCAAGGAATTTACAATCCATCTGGGGAGGAAAGACTAACAGATGGGAAACAAACAGGGAAGAAGTCAAGGGTGTATGTCCTTCAACAGTAAGCTCATTTCGAGAATAAAGAGATCTTTGAGAGACTGAAGAGTCATGAAAGAAAGACCTTGAAAAATTACTAGAATGTAGATAGCCAATGAGCAGAAATGGTGGCAAGCTGGTAGTGGGAAATGAAAGAGGTACATGGAGGTAGAAATTCTACATAGAAGTTCAGGGTCATAGAGTGACTAAGGTAGAAGTTCATAGGTAGACGTTCAGGGCCATAGAGTGACTAAGACAAGAAGAGGTTCCAGTTATAGGAATTAAGATCAGATACGGGTCAGGAGTTTATATACGAAAGATTCCAATATCAGATAGAGATTGTACCAGATGTGCTAGTCCTTGTAAGTTATGGTATGCTGTAGGTTGTGGTATGAGGAAAAAGATACACAGCAGAAAACTCATCTGGCAGCCACATACAAAATGGACTAAGTTTGTGATGTGACAGAAGAGAATCCAACTAACAGGCTGTTATAGTAGTCCAGGTGTGGGATGATGATGGCCTGGACTTTTTTCCCCCTTATGTAAAACTCATGGCAACAGCCATGTCTATGAAGCCTTTCAGAGAATAATACAAAAACATGGCCTTGCCAACTTGGAGATTACCAGTTTAACTGGACAGAAGCCATGGACAAGTGAGTCACCAGAGACATTTTAAACAATGCATTCAGTCTCACTTTGTATTCAGCTGCAGTATACCTGGAAGGTAGGGTAAGGCTATTATCAAAAACGGTGCTGAATAATTCTGTGATGCCATAGCCCAGCCATTCTACCTATAAAACTACAGCCTATGACCCAACCACCAAATGGAATTATATGTTGAGAAAAAAGTAATTTACTGTTATACACTAACGTCAGTAGGTTCCACTAATTGAAAAAATGTTGAGCTTATCAAGATCTAGAGAAAACAACAGTTTCTGTGGTCACTCTCAAATTACAGGGAAAACCCCACAATTTGCTGTCACGGACAATGTCTTTAATTTAGGAAAATGGAAGAAAAGAAATTTAATGTTGTGAAGCATTCCAAATGTTTTTGGATTCACATTCTTTTTCTATTTGCTTTTTCAGAATGTTTCTGCGTGTGTGCTCTGTTTACTAATGTGGACAGTGTAATAAAGGCTTCCAGGATAGTGGTACTGCTCCCTATTTGTATTCCACAGGGTAGACAGAATCTACTTTAGAAGCCTATATGGATAAGCACCTGAATTTGTTTAGATGCTCCTGGAATTTCAGAGAACCTAGTGCTTCTCTCTGCTTTATCGCTTTAGATCTTATAGAAGAGGCAGAATTTACACTTACCAGAAATAATTGACCAAGGAGGAAAAATAGTTTTGGAGTAATGCCTCCTGAACCATCGTCTTCCCAAATATGGGATGTGCACTCTGCTGGTAGGCTGACTATTCTGTGAGAAATGAGATGAAGCCATGTGTGACCTCTGAGGATAGCAATGGGGAGCTGGGGGAGGAGGTGGGGAACCTGAGGACTGTAGCTGCAGAACTTGTTCCGTACAGACAAGTGCTGTCCAACAGAAGCAGAATGAGAGCCAGAATGTGAGCTGCCTATGTAATTTAAAATTTTCTTGTACCCACATTTAAAATGTCAAAACAAACAGGCAAGATTTCTTTTAATAGTATATTTCATTTGATCTGATCTCTCCAAATTATTATGTCAACAAGTGATCAATATAAACATTATTTATGCATATCTTATGCCCTGTTTTATATGAAATCTGGTATCCATTTTACATCCTCAGCACATCTCGACTTGGACTAGCCACATTGGAATTACTTAATAACTACACGTGGCTAGTGGCTACCCTGGTGTACCCTAACTTTTCACAAAACTGCTTAAACCAGAAAAGGTGTTCTCTTTCGGAAATAAGAACGTGCTATCACTGAGATGGGCTCATCAAAATTGAAGAAGCAGAAAGAGAAGGAAGTGAAGAAACTTTTACAATCATTTTAACCTAGAGTTTAAGTTTATTCTCATGAGTAAATTCGCTCCTTGTGTGCATTAGAGACAGAGAGCTTGCAAATGAGGACACAATTGTCAGTGTGAATACTGATCTCTGATGAAGTGTTTACGGGCCTACAACAAAACAAGCAAAGACTACAGTGAGATTTCCATAAAGTCAAATTTATTTAATTTAGAACACTCCCTTTTTTGGGGTGTCAAAATGCCATTACCTTTATTAAATTAGTAGTAGTAAATGATTAATGGATATGTTTTTAATGTCTACTCTGGCAAAATAAATTTTGGCAAGTCTACTTTAAAAATGACTGTTTGAAATATGAAAGTCAGGAAAATTAGTCTAGAGACAACTGTTAAAGGGACAGAGACCTATTTTGGGAATCAGGACCAGTTCAAGTTCCGTTTCTGCTAATGAAACCTTTATTTATTTTCTATTTATTTTTATTATTTCTTTTTTTTAGAGAGAGAGAGAGAGCATAAGCAGGGGAGAGGGGCAAAGGGGGAGAGAGAGAGAGAGAGAGAGGGAGACAGAGAGAGAGAGAATCTTAAACAGACTCCATGCTCAGCTCAAGGTTGAGTTTTGATGTGGGGCTCAATCCCACAACCCCGGGATCATGACCTGAGCAAAATCAAGAGTCGAACACTCACTGACTGAGCCACCCAGGCGTCCTGCTGCTAACAAACATTTCAAATGGCCTGAATCCACTCACTGAGCCTCTCTGGTCCTCACATATTTATCTGTAAAATGAGGGATTTGGATCCGATTACCACTTAGGTGGATTATACCTATGAAATTCTCTGTTTTTATGACTCAGCTAAGATCTTTTAGTAGGGCAGTGACAAGATAGCGAGGGCAGACAGTGGCTCCTGACACAGAGCTAGTGCATATTTCCACCAGAGGCAAATTATGTGATCCCTGTTTCAGAAACTCCCCCTTGAAAGCCTATGAAAGGAAATGTGCTACATAAATAAATGATCATCAAAGGAAAGATTTGCTTCTAAAATACAACCTGTATGTACATGGTGATGTAGGCATGTAATACCTTCTGAGTCATGCCCACAAAGCTGCCCCATCTCCTGACATGACTAATGCACCTTTCCCCAATCCTTATGTGAAGCTACATTATGGTTTTGGCAGTTAAACTGATTGATATTTGGCTTTATCATTTTAATACTTCTATAAAATACCTGTTTAACCTGTTCTAATCTGTTGGTGTGTAGGAGTTGAAATGGTTTCCAATAAGTGAACTGAAATGCTTCTCTTGATTTATTACCTAAGGTTGGAAGGAAGAGGAATTTAGTTCAATATATAATAGTATTTATTTGAATAGGTTGTATAAAAATATAACTGAAAATCAGCCAGTGTGTCGTAATATTGGTATTTCACTCAAGCAGAAATTTGCCCCTGTAGAAATTTGCATGGCTTTAAGTCTGAATTCTGCCACCTTGCACTAACTGGCATTTTGTAGTACTACCAGCATTAGTCTTTCTGCCAAAAAAACCTTTTGAACTGATCTTTTGTTCTTTTTTTTTCAATTATTTTAATGTGTATTTTGAAGAGAGACAGAGTGCGAGTGGAGGAGGGGCAGAGAGAGACAGAGAGAGAGAGAGAGAGAGAGAGAAAGAGAGGGACAGGAGAGAGACAGGGAGGGATACAGAATCCAAAGCAGACTCCAGGCTCTGAGCTGTCATCACAGAGCCCGAAGTGGGGCTCAAACCCCCCAACCACCTGAGCCAAAGTCAGACGCTTAACCAACTGAGCCACCCAAGCACCCCGTGATCTTTTGTTCTTAATTGTTTTAAAAATATGCTAAGAGCTCAATTTTCACAAGAGGAATTGGCTTTATAATGTTGGAGGGCGGTGGGCTGACTGTTCTGTTTGTTTGTTTTGTTTGTTTGAAGTTTATGTATGGATACTATTTACGACTCTAGGTTTTTTGAAGGTGTGCCCTACTCTTCATCTCAGAAAAAAAAATGGTCCCCAAATATAATCAGGGGCCACACCCAAAAACAAATTCTAAGTGCTTCAAGCTTCTATGAAGAAAATATAAATGGAAAATACAAATATTAAAAGTGTGGTTTTTTCCAATAAAACTCTCTAAACTCTCACCTTCCTATTCTGATGTTTACCTATTATAGAGCACACTTCCCAATATAGACCTTTAGCTACCAAAGAGATAAATTTAGCTTGATTTCTATTTACCTTATAAATATTTAGACTTTAGATGAGTCAGGTTCAACAATTTTTAAATAAAAATTTTCTACGATTTCAGAAAGTGTGAAAATTCTGTGTAATAGTTGAGAAATGTTATTTGCTAAAAAACGGGCTGATCACATTATCTCTTTTCTCATTCGAGAATTAAATGAGCTAGCCTGGTCTTCTTACTGAATAAGAATTCTATTATTTGAGAGTTACATGTATGCTTATTATCTGATTAAAATAAGCAGCTAAATTCTAACCTTTTAAAATAAAGATGCAAAAATTCACAGACAAATCAGTTCATATAATTTTTCTGTGCCACACTAAATTTTGGGTTGATAAATGTAATAGATTATATTTATACATACATGGATATTTACTATAAAAATATAGAAATCTACTATTTTCTGGAACTCTAATATTTAGTTATTTATTTGTTTGTTTATTTTTTATTTGAGAGAGAGAGAGCACAAGTCGGGGAGAGAGACAGGGGAGAAAGAGAATTTTAAGCAGGCTCCACGCTCAGCACAGAGCTTGACATGGGGCTTGATCCCATGATCCTGGGATCATGACCTGAGCCAAAATCAAGAGTCAGATGCTCAACCAACTGAGCCACCCAGGCGCCCCTGGAACTCTAATATTTAATGTTTCAGCAAAAGCAAGGAAGTAAGCCAGATCTTTTTTTTTTTTTTTTCTGAATTACTTGAAGCAATTCCTCTTAATGTATTTATATTAGAACTAAATATATATTTCTAATGTGCCTTCTAAAGTCTGAACAGATGATTTCTTTCATCTGAACTGTTGAAGATAATGAAGCCATTTTTGCAGTAGTAAATCTCTTCTTTGCTAGTATTTGTCCACCAGTAATGAGCAAGTTAGACTCAGCATTTGTTAAAAAATTCCACTTTCTCTTAAGCATATGAGTTATGTTATTGAATCTGGAATTAATATTACTGAAGTAGTCACATTTAATCCATTGTGGAAACAAGAATAAGAGTAAATGTAACTGATCATTTCCTTGGTTCTTCCAAAACTATATTGGCAATACACTTAAAAACTGAGTTGCCGAATACTTAGACACACAACTGTTCATCCAATAAACATTTATTGAGCAGCTTTCGTTCATGAATTTGTTCCTTTATTTGTCCTGCAAATACTTTTCTGAGTACCTACTATGTATCAGTCATTGTGTTGGACACCCAGAATGTGTCCAGAAGAAGACCTGGTTGGCTTCTGCCTGCATGGAGCTGGCAGTCTAATATAGGGAGAGTCACCACTGTGAGACAAGTGTGCATGTGATGAACATCATGAAAGACCAGGGAAAATTGAAATGAGCATTAAAATAGGTGTGCCTGACCTGAAAGGCAAAGACGAAAGATTCTCATAAGGAAGTCACAGGTAAGCTAAGAAGTGAAGAAATATTAAGAGTCAATGTTAGGTCACAAGAGTGAAAGAGAGAAGACAGAACATTCCAGATGAGAAACTAGTTAGGCTTCCACCTCCTGAATCCTGAGTGATGGTGGAGCATACAAGAGGTAGAGCAAAGTGAGGAACAGTGTAAGATGAGGGCTCCAAGAGCTGGTCAAGAGGTTGATGGGGCAGGAATCATGTGGGCTTTGTATTTGATTCCAAGTCCAGCAGGAAGCCAGAGAAAGGTGTTCGGTGGGAGTTTCTGAGAAAAACAATCTTGGAGTATGGAGGACAATGTGAAGGGAGGCAAGTGTAGAAATACAGAGACTGTTCTGAGTCATTGCAGGAGTCTGAGCAATGGCTTGGACCAGGGACGGGGCTGTGAAGATTGAGGGATGGGATAGATTCTACATAATTAGAATACAGACTCAGTAGGACCTGGCTATTACCTTAGATATGAAGATAGAGATAGTGTCCTAGATTTCTGGCTTGGGAAACTGGGAGGATGGTGGATTTTTGAGGAAGCTGGACAAGGAAGACAAATTCAGGGAAAGTCAGATAAACTCACTTTGAGCATGTTGCTTTTAAGGTGCCTGTGAGACACTCAATTGTTGATGACAACTAAGCATTTGAAAACATGATCTGGGGCTCAGAAAAGAGGTCTGAGTTGGAGATATAAATTTCAGATTTGCTTTTATGGATGGTAATTGAAGACATGTGAGTATCTGAGATTGTCTAACGAGAATGTGCATGGAGTGAGAAGGCTAGAAATCACACGACAGAGATCTGAGAAACTCCACTGCCTAAGGGTCAAAAAGGAGAGGAGCAACTGAGAAAGGGTAGTCTGGGTCATAAAAGAAAACCAAGAGAGAAGCCTACAGAAAAGAGAGTTTGGAGGAGAAAATTGATCCACAGTGTTGAATTCTGAGAGGTCAATTCAGGTATATGCTGTATAGGAGAAATTATGCTGAGTGCTCTGAGGACTACAAAGATGATAAGGCATAAACCTTCCCCTTAAAGAGCTAACTAACCAGTGGGGGGGGGGGGGGAGGGATGGGCATATAACTAACCTCCAAACAGAGTAGAATACAGACGTGCTTATTGGGTTAGATGCAGGTACGTGGAGAATAAGGAAAAATTGACATTATTGTCCAAGTACAAATTTGTCTTAAAATGTTTACTTATTTTTAATTTTTTAAACATTTTACTTATTTTTGAGAGACAGAGAGAGACAGAGTGCAAGTGGTGGAGAGGAAGAGAAAGAGGGAGACCCAGAATCCGAAGCAGGTTCCAGGCTCAGAGCTGTCAGCACAGGGCCCGACGCGGGGCTTGAACTCATGCCCGAACCGTGAGATCATGACCTGAGTCGAAGTCAGATGCTTAACTGACTTAGCCACCCAGGCACCCCCTATTTTGCTTTATATGTGTCATTTTTCTGGCACAGAGCAGCTGCATATGACAAAGAAGAAATATTTTCCTGTTCAGGAATCAGAGTTTTTGACCCTGGCCCAATAACTCAGGCACATATTAGCTTATTCAGGGAAGAGTTTCAGGATCTGTTTCTTCTGTAGTTGGCTTTGCCCCGTCCCGGTCACTTCATAGAGATCCAGGAATTTGGCCTTAAAAGATTGGACCTTAAGGCAAAGGAAGATATTGTTCTTTCCTCTACAGGGTGACAAAATAGCCCATCTGTTAAAATGTTCAGCAATAGCTGGGACAAATGTCAGAGACATTTAGTAATTGAAAATTGGAGATAATTTGGACACATCATAATTCAGTTATTACTTCAATCGTGATTATTTTAAAGTTGTTCTCAAATATTTACATATTTTATATGTATATCTCTTAATTTAATATAATATTTAAAGTTCAAATTTAACCTTTCAAAAGAAAGAAATCAAAGTTCTTTTTGGTAAAGTATTATTTTAGCAATTTTCGTTAAACAAGTATCTCTTATTAATTTAACATTCGTTTTCATTTGTGTTCACATTTGTTTTAGCAAAATTTCTGGTAGCTAAGCATATTTTGTTTGTTTATTTGCTCTTATTGTTGTTTGTTTTATGAATACCTTTTCTATGTGAATAAGATATTTTTGTAATCTTCCTTTAATACTTTTTAATATCATACTAGAAAATGCCTCATGCTTAAGAGCAATGGTTACATTTCATTAAAACAATTTAATTTAGAATATTCACTAATTAACTAGAGTTTCTCTTTATTTTTATGATGAATTGATGAAGCTTTCCAGACTATAATTAAAATTCCCAATTTAATTCAAATGCTTTGCGAGACTTTGTCTTGACCTTACTTTGATTTTATCTTATCCTCGCGTGTAGTAGAAAAAGGCCTTTTGATAACCCTGCTGGTATTTTAAGATGCTCTCCTGGGGTTACCTGGGTGGCTCAGTCCATTGAGTGCCAGACTTTGGCTCAGGTCATGACTCAGGGTTGGTGACTTTGAGCCCTGCCTGGAGCTCACTGCTGTCAGCGTAGAGCTCACTTCAGATCCTCTGTCTCCCTCTCTGTGCCCCTCCGCTGCTCGTGCTCTCTCTCTCAAAAATAAATAAACGTTAAAAAAAATGTTCTTCTGGTCCATAGTCTTCCTCTTCACCTTCTTCAGCATGTCACTAGAGTTATTACAGTAATCTGAAAATATTTAAAGCTTTAAAAGAAACCTAAAAAAAAAAAACAGTTTTCTTGAGCATAATGAATTCATATAAACTATACAAATTTCAAACAAATTGGATAAGCCTTTATGTTTATTAATGTATGTAGTGAATCAAGTGGTAGTTCCATACATTGTGATGAGAGAACACATGTTAGGTGGCATTTAAGTTTCTTTTGACATGAAAAAAAACCAGGAATTAAAATGTATTTCTTTTCTAATATATTCTAGGAGAGTATCCTTTTTGTTTCTCTGGGAAATTTGTTATTGACATTTCAGAGTATCTGTCATGAGAGTTTATATATATCAGCTTTCTTAGTGCTTTTAAATTTAATCCCCAGCAATTTTGTCATCAACAAATAGCCATATTCATAACAACCCACTTTGGGTTTAATTCACATGTCAGAGATTCAACACATGTGGTTTCCTTTGGGCTGCACTGTTTTTGACTCAATATATAAAAAGCTGAAGGAATGCAGGTGCCAGACATTCAGCTTCATTCACGGAAAGATGCTAGAGAGAGCCAGAGGACTGGAGAAGCAGGGCAAAACAGCATGTATGGGATGATCTGATTTTTGCTTTAAAAAAAGGTGGGGGGTGGATTTCTTTCTTCTTTCTATGTGTTTATACATTCATGTGATAGGGCAGTGACGTTGGAGGTGATCTTTTTCAACCATCTCTATATTTTCTTTGTCCTTGAGTTATTTTTACAAAACATAATCTGTTAAAATATATATATATTATTTTCATTTTAGGGCAAGATGATATACTCACTTACTGGGGTGGTGGCATGGGGATTCTATTCTATCCCAAATTTGAAGATTTAATTATAAAGAACAATTTTGAGCAAGATGCAGCCTGTATTATTTTGTTCTTATGTTTGTAACCTTTAAAAAATAACTACCGTAACCCTGAGTTCTATTGTATTTTTGAGTCTTTAAATAAGACACGCAAATCGATTCTGCATATTGGTTTTACAGATTTTACTTTTCAGATTGCAGATTTAAGAGTGCATGCTTTCTTCCACAAATATGAATGAAATTTCTAGAGTATTCATTGGTGTGTGTAGAATATCATTTTCAAAACTAAGCTTTCCCTTCCACACACAGAAATTTTAGAATATTCTTGTCAGAATATCCCTAAAGTAATCTAATGGATTCCACTCACTCTTTTCATACTTCTGTGTCTTTTCCTCCACTCTTTCTTATCTTTTTTTCTCACTGTTGCTCTTGAGCATTCCTAGGAAACACTTGGATAGAATGGAAAGAAATTCAAGTTAGACAACTTGGACTTGACTCATGTCTCTGCCACTTACCAAGTGAATTACCTTGAGTATCAATTAACCTTTCATGTAATTGTCTCAGCTTCCTCATCTGCAAAGCAGGGATAATAGCACTGCCTTAAATGCCTCATTGCGTGGTTGTAAGGATCAAATTATAGGATATATGTACACTATAAAGTAGTGTACAAGAAAAAGATATTCCTATGATTATTAGTATTATTTTTAGTAGGTTTAGGAAGGCTGTTAATAAAGATCATATATTATGTTCTGGCTGTCTTTATCTCAGACCACAGAAAACAGACCATTGAGAATCTTGAAAATTAAGGTTTTAGAAACATAGAAGGTCACAAATGTCTGGATAATAAAGTAACAGCAAGGTTGGAGGGAAATATGAAATATGTAAATATTAACACAAGTGTGGGTATGAGAAATTGAGTTGCACCCGAACTGTTTCCACGTATATATTCCCCTTTGACTGTGGAAATTGCAGAGACAAGTCTTTTTTAGTTTATCTCAAAAGTCCCACGTTACACAATTTATGACTTTCTCTGTGTCTTAATTTGTAAAAGAGAGTTAATAATATCTAACTATAGGATATTATGTGGGTATTGCTCTGTGGTTTTAAAGAAGGACTTCCAACCAGTTGAATAGATCCAATTGAACAAATATCAATTAGTGACTATGTGTAAGATGTTGCACTCGGCAGCGACAGAACCTCCTAAAACATAAGATGTCATCCTTGGAAAAATACACATTCTGAAAGGTAGATGATATAGGTCAATAAATATAATTCCAGGTAAAAAATCCAGGTGCCTATGGGGGTATAAATAAAATGCCATGGCCTTCAAAGGAAGGAGGAATCCACTGTGTCAACGTCCAAAAGTTTTATAGGAAGGTGTGTGATATTGATGTGAGTAGTTTGGGATGAATGTCCTATAGAGTTATCATAGTGGCGCTTGACATGGGCCTCAAAGGATTGTGCTAAAGAGAATGAAGGGAGAGTCCATTTATTTACTCATTAGAAATTCACTGTGAGCATATTGTTGGTCATACCTTGTGCAAGGAGATGAGAATATGATGACGAAGAGAACACACATGAGCTCTCAGTAGGGAGTAAGACCAGGGGGAGGTGAACATAAAGCACCCCATTCAGTTTGGTGGGAGATACAAAGAGAGAGGATGGGCTCAAGTGTCCTACGAATAAGGACATGTTCAAGGGGACACAGCATGACTAGTTGAATATGAAAAGGCATTTTTTCAAGTTCATTTATTTACTTAGAGAGAGAGAGAGAGAGGGAGAGAGAGAGCAAAAATCCAAGCATTCTCTGCACTGTCAATGCGTGGAGCCCAGTATGGGGCTCGAACTCACAAATCAACTGTGAGACCATGACCTGAGCCGAAATCAAGAGTTGAATGCTTAACCGATTGAGCCACCCAGGTTGCCCCCAGAAAGGCATTTTTGAACATAGGGATGAAATATACAGGGACAGGTTTTGAAAGTTGAATCTGACAGCAGAGTTCAGAATGGAATGAGGTGATTTTTAATGCCCAGGTACATACTGAGAATTTATGTGGGTGTAAAACATTTTATGCATATTCTTTTCTTTAATCATCACAGTGGTACTTAGAGGTAGGTGTTATAATTCCAATTTTAAAGATGAAGCAACTGAAGCTCAGAAAAACAAAATGACTTACTCAAAGCCATGGAGTTGATAAGTGGCTGTACTAGAATTTCAACCTGTGTTGAGTCCCAGGTCTGTGATCTTGAACTCTGCCCTAAACTGAATAGCAGGGAGAAAGAAAGTGAGCAGATAGAACCCAATCATCACCCTTGACCCTCAGCACTGATCGTGTGCTGTCACTCCATCATGTTCACTCATTTTCACAATAGAGATTTGGTGAGAAACCATGCGTTTCATTCAGACATTATTCGTTGATTCATTCCTTCAACAAATCTTTGTTATGTGAAATGTAGTACTAGGGGGTTAGATACAAGATAAAGGAGACAAACATGGAGGCCAAGCGTCTATGGGATATTGTTGAGCCTGGGAGTAGTTTGGTACAGCTGCCTGATAGGGTCATCCTATTGGTGATGACAGAGGTAAGTTCCAGAGAGATAATCAAGGGCTGGATCATGAAGAGCTCCTCACCCTTTTGGAAAAATGAAACTTATCCATTACTAGTGGGAGTGTAAATTTAGCCACGTCTTTAAACAGTTGATTACAAATGGTGTGAAATCATCCTACCATTTGATTTCATACCTATGACACTCTGAGAAATTTCATTGAAGGAAGTAATTTGAAATGTAGACATACACTTGTGCACAAATGTATTCATTGAAGCTTTACTTTACAATACTAAATTTTAGAAACACCTAAATGCTTAGAAAAAAAGGGATAATTCAGCCAATTATAGTGCTTCAATATGAGTGTGATATGATTGTGATGTATAACCACTATACTATAAAGTTGTTCCTCATTGTTTGTGGATCCCATATTTTCAAATTGGCCTATTCAGTAACAATTATCTGCAACCCCAAAATCAACACTCACAGCAATTTATAGTCACACTAACATGCAGAAAGTAACAAAAAATTTGAGTTACTGGAAATCCATGTTCTCAGCTGAGTTATAAGCAAGGCAGTGTTCTACCTTTTCACGTATTAAGTAACGTGTCTTTAAATAGAAACACACATAACACAAGGTTATGTACTGATCAGTTGGTGAAACTCTTGTGACCAGAGGTTCACAGGAATCTAACCCTGTATCTCCCCTAGGAACAATGCTCCAATATTCTCTAATTCAGTGTTAACAGCAACTTCATAGAACATAATTAGCTCAAATGATGACTGTGTGTGTCATTATTTGTGCATATGTATATATGTATACACAGCATATGTGGGTATATAGACACAGGCACACATTATTCAAATATTAACTAATTATATATACCTTTTGCATTATAAAATAGTAATTTTCTAATCGTGTTTTGTGATATTTTCCATGGCCTCCTTCCCAGTTCTGAACAAAAGAAAATTGGAAACCCTTACATATGGGATCTGCTTTGTTTTAACAACATACTAATTTCATAAAGAAAGAATAATGCAACTAAATAGTAATGAATTTAGAGATTTAATTCTCCTGGAGATGATCAAGGTGGGTATAGCTAGAAGACTCTTGTTTGAGATTATGTTAGAAGAAGCCAAGAGCTGGAGTCATAAGTTCCCCCTGCGAGGAAGGCTGAGACACAGGTCACCTCCTAAGATCAGCCTCCTTTAACCTGACATTCCTCTGGAAATTAGCTCAGCCTTTGCTGATGTCACAAAGTTGAGTTGATGAATATCTCAACTCTAAAGTTGTTTGTATCTCTTGGACAAAGTCCATGTGAGAAGGGTGATTTCCCAAAGGGATAATTTGTAGTATTTTAAAGATAGCCAAGAGAAAAATCATTTTTGCTTTGGTGAATGAATATCGAAGGCCTCTAAAAGATTGACAAAAAATAAAATCAGCCGACTGGGATAAAGCCAAGAAAACACACATAGACACAATTTATGATGGTGGCACGTTAAACACAAGGCATACTCTATGGCAACAAGAGTAATCAAAGGATTCCTTCAAGTTCCCACCACATGAGCACAGATAGCAGAAGAAGGTTCAGTGAGTTCTTCTAGCCATTTGCTTAGGACTCTTTATTCTTGTTTATCTAAGCAGCAAATATTGTAATGTCGGTTACACGGCAGGATCAGGATGGCCTGGTTTGGATTAACAATGAAGAATCTTGACAATGAAACCACACAGTTTAGGAGGAGTTCACAGTAGGTCTGTGCACCATATAGCTCACAGAAATAAAATAAATTGACTTCCTTTTTATCCCCTCTTTTATGGGAGTGCACCAGTTTGGAGGCAGAATTTAAGGAAGCTTCCTTCTGGGAGCAGATATCTAAGGGGGGATTCCCTCTGTCATTTCTATTCAAAGTATTAGCATAATTCCTCAAGCACAGACTCTCTAAGATACCTTGAGTTATTTATTAATATTTAAAGAGGTTATTTGGCATGAGGCATGGAGTATAATTCTTAAAAGGAGCTGACAGCAGAATACATTTGTTAACTAGAAAGACATGTCTAAACTTTGCCAAAAGAAATACTGTATGCAACAAGCACTCTTGATGAGGAGGGTTGTTTTCTCTCTCTCTTTTTTTCTCTCTCCCTCCCTGTGTGTGTGTGTGTGTGTGTGTGTGTGTGTGTGTGTGTGTGTGTGAATTTTTTTGTTCTTCAATTTCCACTTACACACCTCATCCCTGGGTCTTGGACCCATACTTGAATGGAATACTAATAATAAGGGAGAGAAATACTTGCAGTGGCCATGAAGTCTTATCATCTATCTGCTCCTGGGGCAATCTTTTCTTCTAGGTTAGAATTTAATAGTAGACCACCCCTACTGTCCTCTCATCTAACTTGTTTATATTTTGTTCATTTTCTTCATTTTAACGAGGTGATGAATAAATGCACTTTACAAGGAAAAGGGGACTGTCAGGGCTGGAGACTGGAGTCCGCTGTTCATTCATACTCTAGGTAAGGTACAAACAGGCAGAATGCAAATCTGTCTGTCAGGAATCACACTTTTGCCCCAGAGCTGGGAGAACTCAGTTAAGTGAAGGTAGTTAATTTTTGCTCCCAGCTGGTCCATTTCTGGGCCTCTGCAGAAGGGGAGTTAAAGCACTGGTTACTGATTTGTTTCTTTCCCAGACCATTGATTAATCCACTTTAACTTGTTTCTCCTGAAAGCTTCATAATACCAAGATTTTGTGCAGGCCGTGTAAAGGTTGAAGTGTGGCAATAGCAAATAAATATAAATCAATATATTGACTATATTATCAGTTATACTCTGTACAATTGTTTGAAAATGCCCTGCCTGAGAGCTATCCGACCTACCAAGATTAAACATAAAGCATAATGTGTAGGGATTCATGCTTGGCTGACAAAACTATAAAAATAAAAGCAAGGAAATGATTATATAAAAATGAGGACTGAAGTTGAAGAGGGAATGGCCGCAGTTAGCGTGGGGGCCCATGGAAGGGCTCCTGGGTGGCTAGCAAAGTTTAGTATCTTGACCTAGGCGGTGAGTATAATGTAGGCGTTAATTTATAATAATTCACTAAGTGCTTTGAAAAGGTTCAGTAAAGTTTAGGATAGTTGCTGCCATTGGTGGGGAAAAGGGAGGCACAGAGAGGTACTTCTCTGTGGTTGGTGTGGGAATGTTTCTCGACCAGAAGACTGGATACATGAGTTTCTCCAGTTTGTGAAGCTTCTTCCAGCTGATTGCTTCTGTACACCCATCTATTTGGAAACTCTACTTCAAACAAAGTGTAAAAATTCAAAACCATACTCCTCGGGAGACTAAAACATTTGAGATTTCACCCCACTTCTACCTCCAGTAAAACTCCTAATGATTAAAAAAAAAGTCCCTCCAGTATTTCTGAACCTTTCAGTGGAAAAGTCTAACCAACTACCAACAATACAAACTTTGAGGGGATCAGAGTGGAGGGAGGAATTTTAGAAGGTGGACTTGGAGAAAAACAGTTTATCTAGGGAATGCCATAAGACTTCCCGAGGCTTCAACTTTCTATAAATAGAAAACAACATTGAAAACTTAAGGCAGCAGGTCAAGGTCAAAATAAATATATAGTAGCTCCTCAAACTTTGACCTTGTATGTGTTAGGATAACCAAACAGCACTCAATGAAAGCGTTTTGATTTGTTTTTCAGTTTGCTGATAGAATTTTTCTTTCTACTAGGCTGTAAGGTCCTGTTAGGAGTGAAGCCAACAGAGACATTTTGGTAGCTGAATTAATTTTTTTTTCATCTGTTGAGGACGCTCTTCCCTGAAAGTCAGAGTCCATTTGGGATGTAATCTAATCTTTTTAATAGCTGATAAACGGAAATGAATAGCTTCTTGGATGCAACAGAGGTGGAGCAGGTTTGAACAGCTGGCACTCTCCTTTTTTTACATGTCCATGCAAAGATAAACAGCTCTTCTAAAATATGGTATTGCTGGAGAATCAAGCAAGCAGATTAGAAACGATGCTCTGATTTTTTTTTTTCCTCCAGCATTTTGCCTGATGTTTTTGAAAATAGGTTTGTAAAAACACAGGAATGATTTTGAAAACCCCAATTTAAAAAAAAAAGACAGCTAGAATGCCATGCTAAAGGTGAAGTTAGTGGATGCAAATACTGTTGGAATGATAATAATAAAGGGTGTGTGGGAGGACTTTCCCTGGCGTCATGAAAATTAACGTGGGCAGATTGCCTTTAATCGTCACCTAAACTGACAAAAAAAAAAAAAAAAAAAGTCAAGGATTTCTGAGTGACAAGAAGGTGCTCTTTTTCTGAACCAGGATTACCATGTAGTTCCTCAAGAAAAGTCCGGGTGAAGGTAAAGGAAATACAGTTTAGTGTAACATCCCTTAATTATTTACAGATGTTTATGAAACTCCTAATTGTCTCATCTGTTCAGCCAGGGAAAAAGCATAAATGGAAAAGCAGGGATCGTATCCCTCTGTCTGCTATCAATTAAATCATCAAAACAAAATTATCATTCAAATTACAATGTATCATTTCACTTTTAGAATGTATGGGGGAAATCCATCTATGAAACAGAAATCTGTAAACCATCAAAGCAACAAAGCGACATTAAAGTTCAATGAGCAGTTTGTTCATGCATGTTTTAATCTAGTTAAAAAATGGAAACCATGTTCACGTGGTCAAAATAACACTTGCGTCAAAGGAGTCTTTGAGGTTCAATCCAGTGAGACAGGCGAACGATTTTTGTGAAACCCCAAAATATTTTCAAGAGAGAAAGGGCTCCCTAGAGATCTGAATACGGTGGCATTAGTGGAATTTTAATGTGGGAAAGTATCTAGCAATAAGGCAAGCTTGTTAGAGGGGGAAAATATCAAATGTTCAACTTCTAAATGTGTTCTTTTCAATGATTATGTAATTGAGAACTGTTTTTTATTTTCTATTAATACTTACATTCTATTGTTTCCTATCATGCATGTGCTTAAACTTGCTTTGTATTAAGTTCTGTGTTATTGTGTCGTGCCATGTTAAAGTAATTATCTGTCTCTGCAAAAGAGATTTATTACCTTCATGAATCTGACCATACACACATCTTAAATAAATTAATGAACTGACAAACAAAGAGCGCCCCATCATTCTAAGTAGCTGACAACATTTAAAAAGCAGTCACATTGCAGTGCAAACGTTTTAAAGAGATGGGCACTTTTGGAGGAATAAAGGAAATTATTTTGTGAGTAGTCTTTTCGGCAAGTATCCTAACTGGATCTAAAAACTTATCAAAGTTTAGTGCCATAGCTGCATTTTTCTAGACTATTGTTTTGTTAGAGTATCTTGAGTTATTTTCCACCAAAGACGTCGCCCTGGTTTCTGAAGAGGCAGTTCTCTGGTTTGGCTTAGTAACTTTATCCAAAACATACTGACTAGTCTGATTTAGTAACTTAAGACCAGGTGTGTGGATTTTATTAAAGATGAGAAGCAAATTATTTATTTATAAACTTATTTGTGTATTTATGTATATATTTTTTAATAAGTGTTATATTTTTAATCTGACATATAAATGTTGATTAATACTCAAGACTGCCAAATTATTTCTCACTCCCTAAAGGATAGAAATAGGGTCCATTTCACCTTGTTTATCCATATTGTTCTCCAGAATTTTAAATAAGTAATTGCAAGAGCAAAATAAAATTGAAAATTCTTGACTGAAGAATTATTTTAACCTGATTTTGCCATAATTGAAATATAGGCAGATTTACACAGAATTTTCTATGAGCCAGATTACTGCTACGCTACTTTTCCTTCACACAGCTCGTGAGGGTATTGTTTTCTTATGACATTTTAGGTCAATAAAATGGAAACAACAAACATTTGGCAAATCACAGGCAGTCTCATTTCTGTGTTTAAGAATCATCCCAAGAAGCAGAAATGGCGTTCACCTCTGGGACTAATGGATCACAAATTTTAAAAAGTTCCTAGGACAAGTGTGCTCTGCTAGGTTTTATATCTGAGCAATTCCCACACATTCATTTTTACAGCTTGACAATTAATTTTTTTCCTCATGATGAAGGCTCTTAGGAAAGATTTAGAAAACTTGATTCCAAAATCTAAAGAAAATGTCCCTAAAAACAGTAGTTCGTCCAGCACACGAATGCCTTTACTGTTGTGATTTCCTGAGGGTGACAAAAGTATTTTTAACCTGCCAGACTATGTGTGAGGATTTTAAAATCTAATTTGTGTAACTACTTAATAGATCACACCCACATTTCAGAGACTAGTGTTCTAGTAACAAAACACTGACATTCTCCTGCTGAAGTATACATCCTACCTCTCCCTGACCGCTTCATACAACTTGAAAGCTTTTGCTTCAATACATTGTCAAAGGATTTCTGATGCACTACCAGTGGATTTATGTTGTTTTTCTTTTCCTTAAAATTTAAGATTAAATACTGGACCATTAACTTGAAAAACGAAAAACAGCATTCTATAAATTTGATTTAAAAGGACAATTTGCCTAATGACATTGAAAATATTCATTGCTAAATATACCTGTTACATCTTCCTATGTGTCTGTGACACTAGATCTTGAAGAATAAAGTTCTCATGTTTTCTATGTGTTAAAATAGAAGTAAATATTGCTTGCAATTAGGATATACTACCATAGTTCCTCCCTGTTCCATGTATTTTATCATTATCAATCATACATCCTCATGACCACCCTCATCATCATTGCTGAAATTTTCTAAGTACCTGTTGCGAGCAGCGCCTGATGCTAAGTGCTTTTGCACATCATTCCATTTGTCTTTCTGGCTCTTCCGGGAAAATGTCCTAAACCAGCAACTGAGCAACGATGTCTTAATGGGAAGGTGTCCCTTTGTGGGAGGATTTCACCTAACATGTGTCAACACATTGAATGTTCCTATTTGAACCAATGGAGAAAATATCTTACTAACTCATTTTCTCTGTTCTTTCTAGTGCCCAGTAAAAAAATAAATCTTGGGGGGGGGGGTGCGTGGGGGTGTGTGTGAAAATAACTGCCTTTGGAGAAGGTAGAAGAGTGATCTGTATTTAGAACGGAGGGGATCAGATTATTTTTAAATATGACATTTATTTATTTGCATTATAACCTTCTCCTTACATGTAGAAAAATGCAATTTATTGCGAATGCTATGTATTTGTGTTTTTTTTTTTTTTTTTTTTTTTTTAGCAAATGCTATTTTAAATGAACACTCAACAACTGTAATACTCCCAATAATTTAAACACACACAAAACTGCATATTCTGGGGCCTGTTTTAGAATCGCCATACATTTTCATTCCTGACTATAAGTTGTTTCTTTAAAAAGGAAATACTCCAATGTCAGCAATATTTTCTTTAAACTGTGTGCATTTCTATTTTGATTCTGTTGTGTAACTTTAGGAGAAAGACAGCACCTGAAAAACATTCAAACCTCATTTTATCTTTCATGCCATTTGATACTATTCCATACTTCTAGGAATTCACTTTTGTTTTTTATGTCCTTTCACAGAGGAAATAATGTTGAGTTGAGTTGGGCTTAATTTAACCCTTCTGCAAAAAAAAAAAAAAAAAAAAAAAAAATAGAGCTTTTTAATCCTTCCCAATTCAACTTTTTAAAATCTTGATTTACTATATCTTAGGTAACTTAAAAGTGGCAACTTACAGATAAAATTTTATGACTGAGGATAGTTTCTTTTTGTTGTTGTTACTAAACTCTCCTGATAGAAATCTCAGTACAAATAATTTTCTAAGAATCCTTTTTTTCCTTCTTCCTTGTTTCATTTTTCTCCACTTTTTTGTCTCATAATGTCACTTCATAAATATTCTTGGATAAAAGGTACCAGGTAGAGGCAAATACGCTTTCATGAAACTCCACCGAGTGAGGTGGGTGAACGTTACTTAGTTCACATGTCAGGGAACAGGATCATTCTAGAAGTAAGTTGCCTGTGGCACGAGTGCATACAAACATCCTAACCTCCCTCAGGCAGTTGCCATTTCAACACCCCACTAAGAATGTTTTCCAATAAGTCCAGCTTTGCCAGGACCCTTTCAATGTATAACTTTATTTGAATATCCTTTGGATAGAAAGGAGCATTGTTTTCAGTTTTCAAAGAGCTCAGAATAAATATAAATACTCTGAGTGTCCTTCAACAACATCATAATCCTGACACGTATGAGAATCGAAACTCCATGTGAACAACTCATTTTAAAGGGGTTGTCATTAGGAACATGTTTTTCCTTTGTGAAAGTTTAGAGTGGGTCAAACATGCTTATTTGACTCTTACAATGCAGTAAGAATCTTTGAAAGAAAACATGCCATCTACAGAAGGAAAGGGCAAGAAAAGCTGTTTCTTGAAGACAGAGAAGATCCTTTGGAGGGGGCGGTCCTCACCCATTCAAAAGAATGCAGGTGTGGAGAATTAAAGACTGTTTCACCTGGAAAATTAGAGGCACTAAATCCTTAAATTGTAGGAGCAAATTATATAATGTATTTTTTTTTTCTATCTCAAAAAAAAGCGTATTTAAGTCAGAAATTAATGTAAACTACTATTCAGTAGAAACTGGTTTGGTTTATGTTTGTGACACATTTAATCATTCTGCTAAGAATATCACCTATTTGTTACAACAACTGAAAAAGCCCAGAAATGTGTTAACTCAGAGGGAAAATTGGCCATCACAGCTACTTAATAAAGGTCATTTTTCCATAAACTAAGCTATTTACCTTTGTGTTTTCTCATAGAGAGGAGCTTTTCAAACCAGCTGAATTTGCCTACATGCAAACAGCTCTGAGAAGAAAATAGTTATTTTTTGAAAAGGGAAATTCAGTCTGCCTGTAGAGAAGCAAGTGTAGCATATTTTTTTCCTTCTTCTAATCTTTCCACAGGTCATCAATCATGAATTTTCCCTGGTATGTTGCCGAAGCAGGGAGTGAACTGTACAGCCGGAGACCTACCAATAGGAGGGTCTCGGTACCTGCACATTTTAGTAAGTCATCTAAACACAGCCAGAAGGAAACCCAAACTTTGTTTTTTTTTTACCTCATCTGTGATTGTAGCTGACATCAGACATTTGGGCTGAATGTATTATGTATTTCAAATAAGACTCCCGCATATTAAAAATGAGATGACATAGTTGAAAATTAATGCCATTAATAAATTCATACATTCACAAAATTAATTTGTGTTCTGGCAGTTGCTGTAAGTTGTATTTTTCAGCCCTTTTTCAAATACGTATTTCAATCCCATTGAATGAACTCTTGCTTTAGTGTGTTTTCCACGTGTTCCTATGTCTTCTTCTCTTTTCACAATATTTGGCATGTGTGAATATGAGTTAGTTCATCAAAGTAGTATCACTTTGGCAGGGAGTGTGATATACTTTTTCATATTTTCAGAAGATAAAAAACTCAGATATTTATCTAATGTCCATGAGGAAAATGTGCTACAAAGAAAGACAAGACTTAAAAGCAGCTGCTTTCTGATTAATTTCTTAAATCATCCTCTGCCACTGTTTCTGAAAGTGGTCCAATGCTTCAAGCTTATGCTGTAGTTTTCCACTAAAACCGTGATGGCATATTTATATTTTGCCTTCAAGAGGCTTATGCCCTTTTAAAGGTGGAAAGTGGAAATTTTAAATATTTTCAGTTTAACTCGGCAAACAATTACTGAAGATTTATTATATGCAAACACTGTCCTAGACACTGTGGATCTCGAAAGTGACCAAGAGATTGCCCTTCACCTTAAGGAGCTTATGATACAGAAATGGGAAATAAACACATGGAAAGAAATATTCAGGAACATATGGGGAATACTGTAACAAAGGCCTGAGGAGGCTTCCTGACGAAAGGGTCACCGAAGATGAGGCTTGTTTTATTGGTGCATTAAAATCTGTGAGATGCTGTGGGATGTGTCCGGAGAGGTTGAGGGGTGCTAGATCTTTCTTTAGAGGACCTTGTGAACCATATGAAGAAGCAAGAATTTTCTCCAGTGCCTGAGAGAGAAGGATGTTAAGCAGCAGACCTGATTAGTTTTCCAGCTCATTCTAGAGCCAATGTAAAGGGAGGCTGTTTGAGAGGACAAATGCGGAGGCGACAAGATCAGGGAGAAGATGATTCCAAAGTGTAGTCTGCAGACAGCAGCATGGGCAGAACCTGGGAGCTGAATCTCAGACCCCACCCAACCCTGCTGAATCAGAATTTGTTTTATCAAGTTCCTGTGGTCATTCATGTGTCTATTGAAGTTTGGGAAGCACTGATCTAAGCTGAGTGAGACTAGGCAATGGGTTAGATTTTGAGAGGTATCGAGCCTAGGCCTGAAGGGGTAAAAGGCATGGCAGGGGTCTTGCAGTTGCTAACACAGCAGTGAGCCACAGGCATTAATGTGAATGATCTCATTTGGATTCAAGGACCGGAGACTCGTAAGCTGAAACACATTACAAAGCAAATGCAGAGTGAGGAACAGGTGACAAGAGGAAGCTATGGGAAATGATATTTTTGATTTTTAGCAAAGCAAACTGTGAGAGAACTGGGAAATTCAGAGGGAAATGTCCATCGGGAGTTTGGATTTACATAGTTGGGTATCTGAGGAAAGGTCGGGGTAGAGATAAAGATATGGGAGCCATCAGTCTATTTTTGGTTATTTAAATCATGATAGGAGAACTTGATCACATGGGGAAAATAGGTTGACTTAGAAGAGTAAAGGGATGCAGAATCCCTGAGAACAACACTGGTTGAGAGAAAGAGACTAAGAAAGAGCAGTCGAAGATACCAGAAGACATCCAGGAGCTAAGAGAAGGGAGTTTTAGGAGAGTGTGTTCAACAAATTCCAATGCAGCAGGGTTCCAGAAAGATTTATGTCCGCTAGATTTGGCAATCGTTCCAGTTCGAAAGCTGGAATATTAATTTCTTAAGACTCAAATTCACAGAGTTCTGCTAGCTAGCTCATATTACTTTTATAAGTGAAATAGAAATCATTATTGAGCCTGAGTTGAAAATGCAGTCTATACTGGTGGTTTTATCCAGTATTTCATTTTCTGTCTGGCATTGAAAACTGTATGAGGTTTCAGTGGTATTCCCTAAGATGAGCACCTGAAGAATCCAGGTGCAATGTAGCACGGTAGCCCTAAAATCCCCTGGGGTGTAAGTCATACTCTGAAGGTTAATTTCCTGGCAGATCAGCTGGCCGTGCAGGATTAGTTGTAGGTTGTGTGAGCCTGGGATGGGATTTAGAGTCAGGCAGCTCTGCGGTCAAAATCCATTTATGTCTATTAGTAGCTATGCCATTTTCTCTCAATCTCATTTTGCTCATCTATAAAATGGGACTAACAATGTCTGTGGAGTCACTGAATTATACACACACACACACACACACACATATATATATATACACACATATGCGTGTATATGTGTATGTATGTAGGGTGTGTGTTTGTGTGTGTGTGATAGAGAGGAGAGAAATGAACTGCGATACAGTAGACTCAATAATCCAGCCTTTCCCACCCCTATATGATCATACTTATCTTGTGACTATTACCAAAAAAGTAAGTATAATTAAAAAGTAACTTACCTCACCTTGAAATTATTTAGAAAATTATAGTTTGGATGATTATTAGGGAAGCCACATACTACTTTGGAAAAATTACAAATATTAACACTTTAGAGATCTGGATGGAAATCAGCTTCATAACTAATTAGCTAAGCACTTGCCATTTATCTCACATATATGTAGCACATCCGTTATAGATCAAGTTCTTTGGTAGGAAGGACAGAATATAAATTCCACGAGGGAAGGGAGTTTTTTGGTTTCATTAATTACTATAGCTTAGCACATAGTAAGAACACTCAAATAGCTACATTTACCTCAGTTTTTAAGAATTTTATGATGTTTTAAAATGTTTCTTCCTTTTTGAGAGAGAGAGAGGCAGAGAGAGAGGGAGACACAGAATCCGAAGCAGGTTCCAGGCTCTGAGCTGTCAGCACAGAGCCGGACGTGGGGCTCGAGCCTATGAACTGTGAGATCAAGACCTGAGCCAAAGTCGGACACTTAACTGACTGAGCCACCCAGTAGCCCCTAGAATTTTAAATTTACATTGTAGATCTTAATTATTGTAGATCTCAATCTTCTCATCTGTAAAATGGCATCCAGGGTCCTTTCTTGCTTGAAGACTCTTGTAATTTTACTGTCATTGATGAAATAAAAGAGATAGAAAACTGTGTGTATAAGTCAGTAGGAATAATCAAATTTCCCATATAGCTCATATAAATTTTTATTAGGTTAGTGGGACTAGGCTGCCATTAATAGTCCAGGTAGTAATAGATTTTTACTGATCAGTAGACTCACTGAACATTCAACATTTATTTATGTACACCTTCCACGTGCTGAGCACTGCAAAGTGGTGAACAAAGTTGATACAGGCTTTGCCCTCACGGGATAGTTGGTTCATATGCTCTTTATTTTCCCGTACCCAGTGGCATTAAATGTGAGATGGCTAGCTGGGATTTAGCCTCCAGTTTGTAACCATGGTACAGAATGAATTAAACTAGTCTATGCTAAAGTTAGTCCCATTCCACTGAATGTTACCAAAAGGCAGCGGTTTGCAGAAGGTGAATTAATACTAGAATCATTTCTTCTTAACAACTGCAGTTGTCTGGGATAAACAAAATAGATGAAAGTCTTCCAGTGTAGCATCAGCAACCTGACCAAGTAGGGAGAAAGTATGCAGGCAAGCAGAGAAGGAAAAAGAGAAGTAAATAAAACCACACAAAGGTAGGATCATAAGGGCGGTGAAAGAGCAAGGGTAACATAAGTCACGTTGACAGCCTCCTTGGACGGAGGCTGATCTAGAAGAATGTCTTTGCAAGCAACGGGTTTAAATCCCATGGGCTGCTGGTGAATGTTTAGTTGTATTTCCTGGTGTCTGGTGATAACCACTTACATACATCCCAGGAAGATATTCATCACTATGTATATAAGCCTTTCCATAATTTATCAGCCCCCCCTTTATTTTATAGATGGTGTTTCATTATATGTTTAGAAATACCATCTTCTACCTATCCCTACTGGCTATGTTACTATTTGTTTAATTTTGTCACACTATGATAATTTTTAAAAGTGTTCTTAAAAACATTTTTTTTCTAATTTTGAATCATGATTCCACCTTCCTATTTCTACATATTTTCCATTTTTAGAGTAATAATTGTTGAGTAAATGGCATTTAATCTGTATAGATTTTCCCCTTGGAAGATGTTAACGGAAATTCTTTAACCTGAGAAATTAGTATTAATGATATTACTCTTGTTTTTGATATACTGACATGTTGTGTGTTTTCAATTTATCTTTAATTAAGTTTTTCAACTACTTTGTCTGAAAATACACTGTTTTGGCAGATGTTTATATACAAAAATAAAGTCACATTTCTCTGAAACATTAGCACTTTTATGGTGTAACTCAAAATGTTTTTATATGTATGGTTGAAAAAGTGATATAGTGCAAGTGCCTATTTGCATATGCATAGCTGCTAATTAATGTTTCCTGAGACTGAATGTACTACATAAATGTGTACATATTGACATGTATTTAGGATAGGCAAACCTGTGCAAATAGATCTATTTAACCATATGTTAAGCAATCAATACATATCGGCTCCTAAATACTAAAAAGGAAAACCCCAAATGCCCTGTTATTAGTTTACAAAGCCTTTTAAGGACCTCAAAACACTCGTTCTTCTTTACCCCTGGATCATTAAATTTGAAGGCCACGTATTTTACGGGGCTGTGTGTCCATAATTGTCTTCATAGAACTTTCACTAAGTCATTATAAAGCCTTCAAAAAGTTTAGGAATATGATTTTTCCTGCCTCGCAAGATTTTCTGAAGAGGGAACTTTCAAACATGTAGAGTATAAACCACAAAAAGGAGCATATTTGCTAGTAAAGTTGGAAAACGTAACTTGATTTTGAATCAAGTTTTATTCTTCTGTTTGAAAATAAAGTCTTCTGATTTCTTTAGCTTTAGAAGTAATATCGAAGGAAACCATTTTTAGAGACCCTCACATCATTTGGAAGAAACAATATACAATTTAGATTTCATCATGGGTTTGTCCCACATGCTAGCTCTTTCAATGATTTTCTATTTCAGGGAGCTGCTGATTGCCTTAGCATAGGAAAAATCCCTCGACACCAATTAATATTATTAAGACTTTTCATTATTAATGATCAGAATGCTTAAAATAAAAGTAGGTTTTTGTTGTGCTGTTAATGTTACTATTTGGCTTCAGAATGTGAGCCAGGAAGGGTTATATTCACTGCGTAGGAAAGATGTTGTAATGTTAACAGGCAACAAAGAATAAGCAGAACTACTCGACTTCATTTTTTTCCCCCAACTTTTCTATCAAGGAGCATGATCTTCAAACTGGAAAGGTTAGAACAAACGTCGTTAAGAAGGAATTGAATTCCAGAATAGATGAGGAGATAGTAGAAAAATACCTAGCACTTCAAATGAGTTCAAGTCTTCTTAGGAATAACATCCCATGGTGCTGAAAGAATTTGCAGATGCCATGATGAAACCAGTGTCAGTAATCTTTAAGAAATAATGGACAACAGGAGAGGTGCCAGGCTAGAGATGTGAAAATATCCCAATTCTCTAAAAGGGGAAAGCAAGTTGCATCAACTACATGATAGCCAACTTGTTGTCAGCCCCCAGTCAAATTCAAGATTATGTAATCAGATAGATGGTTTATAAGTAAGTGGGGGGAAAAATGCAGTAATTACTAGAAGTCGTCATGGGTAGCCTAAAAATGAATACAGCAGTTCCCCCTTTATCTGGGGGAAACATTCAGAACCCCCAGTGGATGCCTGAAACCGTAGATATACCAAACCCTATATATATCATGTTTTTTTTTTTCCTGTACATACTTACCTCTTATAAAGTTTAATTTATAAATTAGGCACACTAAGAGGTTAACAGCAATAACTAATAAATAGAACAACTCTAACAACATGCTGTAATAAAAGTTATGTGAATGTGGTGTCACTCTCTCTCTCTCTATCTCTCTCTCTCCCTCTTTCTCTCTCTCTCCCTCTTTCTCTCTCTCTCTCTCAGAATATCTTACTGATCCGTACTTACCCTTCTTGTAACGATGTGAGATAGTAACCTCTCTGTGTGATAAGATGCAGTGAGGTGAAGGATGTAGGCATTGTGACATAGCATTAGGCGACTACTGAGCTTCTGACAATAAGTCAGGGGGAGGACCATCTGCTTCCAGAGCGTGGGGATAACTGAACCTGTGGAAAGGGACACCACAGATAAGGTGGTGGAGGCACAAGTCTATTGCCAAACTAACCTGATTTCTGAATTTCATGATGAATCACTGTTACCTGAAATGGTTGTCAAAAACCATAACATTAACACAAGGTAGGATGGCATTTTAGGTGCTAACTTTATTGACTAGTTTAGGATACATGAAAATTTATGTATCAAGAGCCATGTGAAAAGGACTTGCGGTTTTTCATTGCCAGCACGCTCCATGTTGCATGACAGTTGTATGACAACTATGCTAAAGGGTGACAACATCATCCAGTCTATTAACTTAAGGTGAAGGAAAATAGTATTCCCATTGCAACTCGTTAGAGCTCATCTTGACACTTCCTGTTTCCAATTTGGGGGCACCGACATTTGGAGGATATTGTCAAATGGAAACCTGTGCGAACAAGAGTGGCAAAGCTGAGGAAGGGCACTTCAATCCCAGTAGCAAACCATTGAGGGACTTAAAACCAAAAGATTGAGAGAGTTGTTTTCATTGATATTAGAAGTACATGGTAATAAATAGATTGTCTCGAGAAGATTCAGAGTCTGTAGGCAGGAACAATTGGTGGATGTTGCAGGAAACCAGGGAAGAGGTTTCTTTCAATTAGAAATACCAAAAATGAATCTGCCTATCTTATGAAGCAATCATTTTCCTGTCTCTGGGAGTGTTCACATAGAGACCAAATAGAACAAAGGGATTTCTACATTGCTTGGGCAACTGGTCAAGTTTTTAGATTCCTTTCAATTCAATGATTATTTGACTCTAAACATTTCTAACTACTATTTAATATTCTTTGGAGAGCCCCGCTCCTCCACAAAAAAAGCAAAAGAAAGGAAAACAAAATATCTTAAACGGTCTTTAAATATTTAGAAAACGTTTATTGAATAGAGTAGTTTTCATTGCCATGAAGACATGTGTTCAGATGTCATCATACAATAAATCCCAGAAAAAGCTTTATTTTAACTTTCTTCTTTGGCATAGGCACAACGTTTATGTCATCTTAACGATGCATATATATTTTGCCATTTTATCTGATTTGTTGTTATAAAAGAAACATGTTTAAATTGTATACTTACACAAGCTCAGCATCATTTTCTCTTTAGTGATTTAGTTAAATATAGATTCCAAGATCCAGAAGTGAACAACTGGTTGACGATTCTCAGCCTTTTGTGCTAAAAATTTATAACCCAGTAAGTAAAAATTCCCAACCAGAGAAGACTGACTACATCTACAGTTCCGAATAGGATGGAAATAATTTGATGATGTGAAAAATATAACCATGTTTATTCTCAGTTTCCATGAGCTACTCAAATTCAGCCTATGGGGTAAGATATTTCTTCACAAGTGGCATACCTACCTATAAAATTTGGGATTCCTAACTGAGGAAATTCACATGTCAGTTAAAGGTGAAATCTTTGAAATGTATCTTCAAATCAACAAACCATGTGCAAAAAAAGAAACGGTCTCTAAAAGAGAGCACCCTCTTAAAAAATGCTAGTACCACGGTGCATATTTCAGAGGGAATGGGGAATTTTAAGATATGGAGGAAGAGTAAGTTATTAGTTAGAAAGATGCAAAGGTTTTCCTTCGAAATTAAAGAGAAATCTGTTCTATTGTGCATTACAAAGCTTGCTCACTATACCATAAGAATTTAATAAACTTGACTATGGACTGATAACATCAAGGAATATTTTTGAACATATGCAAAATATAAGTGATTTAGCTAACATGACTTTACATATTCATTATATAAATTTCACTGCTTGGGAAAGTTGTGGAGAGATGATTTAATCATCATAATGGAGTGCTTATAGGATTACATTAGGGAAAGTTGGATTGTATGCAGTTGGATTTTAAAAAATAATGCTGTACAGAAAACCTCATGTATAATACATCTCATAATAACAAGGATTCAGATATGCCAAAAGCATATCAAGACCCACCCACCCATTCCCACATCCAGGCCTATAAGAACTACATATAGAAAAAAATAATAAATAAAAAATAAAAACTTGGATGTACCGCTTTAGCCTTTAGGTATTTAGGTATTACTCCCGAATCCTATATCCAACATTGTGAAGTATTTATTCATGGTATTAAAGAATGAGAAGAGTTACTGCAGATATAATTCTACAATTAAAGTAACCAAACAAATATGAACAGGAAAAAAAAAAATCTTAAGGCCTGAAGACTTGGAAAACGGCAGAATAACATAAGAGCAAATTAGTTTTAGAAAAAAAAAACATAGCATTTCTCGGAAGAATGCTAAATGAAATAAAACATAAGGTAATACATTCATATTTCAACAAAGCATTAATTTTCCTTCCCAAATAACACTTGCTGAATTAGTTAAGCATCAAAAAAAAATTATATGGAATAAAAAGAGACCAAAATCCAAAGAACATGCTCAGTGACAGTATATTTTGTTATATAAAGGTATTTAAAGGGATTACAAGTATATTTTCCTTTAGCTTCCTAAAGATTGGATAAGGACATCTGTATTAATGGAGTTTGCAGATGGATGCCAACATTAAATTAAATTGTCAACACTAAGAAATATGTTAAAATGGGAGTACTCCTAAAGAACTGGAAATGGTGAAAGAAATAACAATATAAATTAAACAAGTATAAAGCAACATATCTGTGGAAAGTAATTAAAAATATGCTATTCTGTGGTGACTCTGAAAGATAATTAAGAATCGTCATAGATCAGTGGTTCCCTTCCTTGGGTCATGACCTAGATTAAGGTTGCTGAGGGTCTGCTGAGGATCTACAGAGGGTCAGGAAGGATCCTGGGGAGGGGGGTGTCTCAGAACTGGATGAATGCAGAATGGCACAGGGGAAAGAGTTGTATTTTGGTTTTCTCTCCTGCCCCCTCCACCCAAGCAAAAGGAAATAGTAGGGAGGAAAAGTGGGGTCCCGGGAGTCTTCCTCTGGGCCAGAGCATCAGGGCTGGCAACCAGTATTTACAGATCAATGTGACTTAAATACCCTCCCTCAGAGCTGGTTGTCTCTGCCATCCTCACTGCCTCCCTGGGACTCAGGGGAGCCAGTGGTTCATGAAATGGTAGACTGCAATAATGCTTGTTATATACTAATTTCAATAAAGCAAATAGGTGGAACTCTTTTAGTAACTCTTTTGGTCTGGCCGGTGAAGACATAATGATGACCGATTTATAGCTTTTATAAGAGAAAATTGAGAAGCAGGGTAGTTGATGTTAGAAATTGATGGTAAATAGTCGGTTGGTTCCCAAAGAAAAATACTGAGGTCCAAAAAGGAAGGAGTGTTTTCTCTTCTTCTTCTTCTCTTTTTTTTTCTGGGATCCAAATAAGGAAATTTGGGGCAATTTTGATTTTTTTGAATGAGAGCCAAGAACAACTAAAATAATGAAGAAGCTCCAAGGATACGGTGGAGGAGAAAAAAATGTGTCATTTAAGCTGCAAAAAGAGGAGCCTGCAAGCAAATGAACGTGGTAGGCAGTTCAGGTGACTGGTAAAAACAACATGGTAACTAAAACCAAAAATTTACCTTGGATATAGAGAACTATTTTCACAAATGAGTATCTAAACATCTAAGCTTGCATAGAGGCTTTTAAAATGATGAACAAAACATTTTATTTCTTTATAAGTTGCAGTTTAATGTGATACTTAGACAGTAACCAGTTCTCAGAAAAGAACCACATCATCACTTGATATTTCTCTAATAGCTAAGATGTCTGTTCCATTTACACTAAAAAGAGAGATAATTTCAACCTGATAATTTTCAGCTCTGAAGTTTCATTTTATGTGCACATTGCCAACTTGTAGACCCTTTCAGGGGTTTGCACACTGTAATCAGGGCTGCTCTGTTTAACACCCTTTTCCTAGAACAATAAAAACCCTCCATACTTTTTCAACTTGTCACGTTTTCATTGCATTATAGAATTTAAAGAAGCTTTGAAGATGAAAAAGACTGTACACAATGCTTAAGTGTTACTATTATTATGATGATGATGATATGGTCTACAAGATGTACAAGGGCATTTTGGGATGAATGTATTATGAGTCACAAAGTTGCAACTGAAGACAGCTGTTTGATTGCTACTTGAGAGAGTAGAGTTGAACAAGCCTGAATATGGATGATCTCATTTGGCTTTATAAAAAAAAAAAAAAAAACTAAACAGAACACAGGCAGTTAGTTGGATAATATATCTCCAAGGAAAAGAAGAGAGTGCAATTCATCTCTCACTGCGGTATATATCATACTCTTGCTTAAAAACTCCAGATAGGATTTCTGTTTCCAAAAGGTCAGATTATCTTTAGAATGGTGACCTCACTCTTTGGTCACAACGTGTAAGCTTGCATTTTATTATTATTTTTTAAACCTTATTTATTGCTTTCTTGTTTTCTTTATATTTCCCCTCCACTATATTATAATTCTTAGGTGATTGATATTTTCCTTTACCATTTTCTTGTCCTTTGGGAATGAAGAAAAAATTACTTAGAACATTGGCTTGCATTTATGAGCTCCTGTGCTACTCTAAAGTATGGAGGAAAAATATGGATTCAAACCTACAACCCACTTGATACAAGATGGAAAGAAATAAAAAGTTAAATAATTATGTAAGATTAAATAAGAAATACCAAGAATATCATGTGTCTAATTACTAAATGAGTCAAACAGACCAAAAGGACTACAGATTTAGGCAAGAAACCACTCACATGGTGTTAACCTGGATTACAAAGGTTGTCACAAAGAAATAGGATGTTTTTTCCTAAAGTTATATTGATAGTCAGAAAGGACCAGGAATGACATTTGAAATGAAGGAATGTTGTGAGAAATTCACAGAGATGGAAAGGAAAAGGGTTTTTTGGTGGGATAATATGCTTGGAATAAAGAGCCCCTGAGGAGTTCTCGGAAAAGGGATGGAAAGTCTGCTGGGGAAAGCTTAAGGGCACATGTTGAATCTAGATCAAGAAGATGAAGCTTCATTCTGAAACCCTAGGATAACAAATATCATATGTTATATCTGATTTATTGATTGATGGATAGATAAATGGATTTATAGAGGTTATCCTAAAATCTGTATTAACAAAGATTATGAATGGACTCTGGAAGGATTTTCAAGGTTCAGTTGAAAGAGCTCTCTGCTTGTAGGCATGAATGTAATGGGGATATAGATGCAGAATGCATGCTGTTTGCCATCTATGAGTTAAGCAATATGGAGTCACTGAAGATGTTGATACAGGAGAATAACTATACTAAAGGGTTTTTAAAATATTTCTTTGATAAATACATACATGTAGATTAGAGAAGGAAGACAATGGAACAAACCAATTAGGTATGAGATGGAGGTTGTAATCTGGGAAAATGGCCGTAGGGAAGGAAAAACTAATGAAAGTAACACAACCAAGGGAAAAAAATCAATAAACCCTGATGACCATTGTGCTTATGGGATATGGTTGAGAATAAATCAAAGATGAATACACAGTTTTGACCTCGGGTGATTGAGGGGCTTTGTCTCATAACTTAAAAATGCACTTTGTTGTTGAATATGCTTGTCAGCCTTGTGAAATCTGGATCTGTGGAATATGGGTCATTGAGTAAAGGGATAGCCCACCCTAAGTAATACTCCAAAATGGAGTGGAGGAAATATGGGGAGCATTTGGTTAGAACATTTTCAGTTTTGAAGTTTCACTTTATGTGTACATTGCTAACTTGTAGACCCTCTTAGGGCTTTGCACACTGTAATTAGGATTGCCCCTTTGAAGAAAAGAAAACCATATCCAAGAGAGCATTAAGTGATTCATTGTAATTGTTGATAATATTTGACCGAATATTTTCCAAAGTGGGTACCTGATTTTCAGTGACTTATATTATGTAAGTAAAGGATGAATACATTATACTTTCTTGACCAAATGTATTACGGGAGATCAAGTGTATAATTCCCTAAAAGGCAAAAGCCCCATATATGTTGATAACAATGTAAAAGCTTTATGGAGATCTTGTCCAAATTAGGGTTTCCACTGTAAAGGAAAGCATTTATTTGATTTTTGTCTATAACTAGTTGGATGCACAATGTGAAAATGAGGTCTTTCATTATCAGATCACACAGCCTTAAATATATAGCCTTTCAAGTCAGGAAGTTTTCTTACTGGGGTATGACTCTTTGACTAAGTTAGACACCAAAATGTAACATTTGGAAAGACTAACAATGAAAAATTGGTCAAGAAAATTCACCAAAAAGAGCAGTGAAACGAATCCTCCTTTTTCAGAATTTATCATTGACTATATCTTATATGTAGCACTATCTCAAGTAAGAACACCTAGGGAATAAAAGGTCAAAATTACTAGTCGTATAATATTGTTTTCCCTACAGAAATATTTATTAAAAGACTTATTCATGTATTTTCACGGTATACTTAAATTTATTTCATTTGTGAGAATTTGTTTTAGGAGCAGTTGTAAGGAAAGCTACTTTTGTTAATTCATATTTTTGTTTAAATTTGCTAACTTTTAAAAAGATACCTGCTAAATTGTGGGAGTAGAGCTATACTACATGATACATAGCTTAAAAGTCAAATCCTGAAGGAGATAACCTACTTCTCCAAATGCTTAACATATCTAAGAATGGCTTGAACTCATATGACATAATCTAACCTAGAAATGGGTAGGGAAAATATCCTAGCACCAGAACTAAATTTGGTTCTGTTACTTTTTTTTTTTTTTTAACTAAGAAACTGTGTGAACTTGAGAAGTTACTAAATTTCTCTGAGTTTTCATTTCCTTAGCTGTGAAGTGAGGAGATGAGATTAGATGCTGTTTCACAGAACTACATTTTATGAGTTTCTATCAGGTGGAATCTGTGAAGGTAACCAAATAGGCTGAAGAGAAACCAATGAACTTTGATTTTGAAACTTATAAACACAAGAAAGGTCTGAAGCTACTTGCTGGCTTCATTCTTTGTTCTCCTACATTTCCCCACTGACTGAAATTCATAGGAGAGAAAATCTGGGAGGAATAGTAAATGCCAACTTGATTATAGAGCCCTGGTAACCCTGAAGGATCCAGGAGAGATGCCCCAGAAAGTGTGAAATTATGTATCCCTGCCCATTTCCTACAAGTGTCTTCAAAAAAGTCTTAGTTCCCATGGGCACTTCAGCCCATGCTGGTAAAGATATAATCAGTGCCTTATTCCTGAAGATGATTGGGTAATACACATCAGAATGTGAAATGTATGGGCGTCTGGGTGGCTCAGTTGATGTAGCATTGAACTCTTGATTTTGGCTCAGGTCATGATCCCAGGATCATGGGATTGAGCCCTATATCAGGCAACATGGAGCCTGCTTAAAATTCTCTCTCTCCCTCTACCCCTCTCTCTTGCATGCACGTGCTTTCTCACTCTCTCTCTCTCTCAATCTTTCTCTGTCTCTCTCTCTCTCAAAAAAGTAAATAAATAAAATAAAATGTATATAATCTGTATCTCAGTAACCTCATTTCTTAGAACTTGACTTAAAGAGATAACCAGCTGTGAAAAGGTCTACTTTCAAGAATGTTCATGGCACTCTTTGCAATTGTGAAAACTGGGAACAGCCTAAAACAAAACAGATGGACACTTTACACAGCCATTGAAAATAATGATGTAAATAGAATGGAAACATGAGGACAACATCTTATCAATTATGAAAGGGAAGGGTGCCTGCGTGGCTCAGTTGGTTAACCCTCGAACTCTTGATCTCAGGGTCATGAATTCAAGCCCCATGTTGGGCTCTGTGCTGGGTGTGGAGCCTACTTAAAAAAAAAAAAAAAGAAATTATTCTTTTACTATTCACAGGTTTATTTATTTTTAAATTCAATTTATTTAAACTAAGAAAGAGAAACAAAACCAGTTCATCATTTCTCCCACCTCATACCTCCACCTTTGGGAACCATCAATCTGTTCTCTGTACCTTGTTGTTGTTTTAGATCTTACATATAAGACAGATCATATGATATTTTTCTTTTTTTCTGTCTGACTTATTTCATTTAGTATAATGCCCTCACGGTCCATGCGTGTTTCACAAATGGCAAGATTTCATTCCTTATAGCCGAATCATATTCCATTATATATCCATTCATCCATCAGTGGACACTTAGATTGTTTCCACGTCTTGGCAATTGTAAATAATGCTGCAGTGAACATAGGGATGCATATCTCTTTTCAAATTAGTACTTCCACTTTCTTCTGCTAAATACCAACAGTGTAATAGATGGGTCATATAATAGTTCTATTTTTAATTTTTTAGGAACCTTCATACTGCTTTCCATAGCGGCTGCACCAACTTACATTCTCAACAACAGCGCACAAAGGTTCTCTCTTCTCCACATCCTCACCAACACTTGTTACTTCTTGTCTTTTTGATAATAGCCATTCTAAGAGGTGTGAGGTGATGTCTCATTGTGGTTTTGATTTGCATTTCACTGATGATTAATGATGCAGAACAACTTTTCATGTGTCTCTTGGCCGTCTCTATGTCTTCTTTGGAAAAATGTCTATTTAGATCTTCTGTCAATTTTTAAGTTGGATTATTTGTTGGTTTGTGTTTGCAGTTGTCTGTAGGAGTTCTTCACATATTTTGAATATTAACACCTTATCAGATACATGATGTGCAAATATTTTCTCCCATTCAGTTGGTTGCCTTTTCATTTTGTTGATGGTTTCCTTTGCTGTTCAGAAGCTTTTTAGTTTGGTGGAGTCCCACTCGTTTATTTTTGCTTTTGTTGCTTTTACTTTTCGTGTCAGATTTAAAAAATCATCACCAAAACCTATGTCAAGGAGCTTACTGCCTATGTTTTCCTCTAGAGTTTTATGGTTTGAGGTCGTTGGTTCAAGTCTTTAATCCATTTTGAGTTTGTTTGTTTGTTTGTTTGTTCATTATTTTGAGCTTATTTTTGGGTATGGTGTGAGTGGTTCAGTTTCATTCTTTTGCTCATAGCTGTCCAGTTTTCCTAACACCATTTATTGAAGAGATGGTCCTTTTCTTCTGTATATTCTTGACTCTTTTGTCATACATTAATTGACCATATATATGTCAATTTCTGGGCCCTCTATTATGTTCCATGGATTTATTTGTCTATATTTATGCCAATACTATGTTGTTTTAATGACTGTAACTTTGTAATATATCTTGAAATCAGGGAGTGCAATACCTCCAACTTAAGATTGCTTTGGCTATTTGGGGTTTTTATGATTCCATACAAATTTTAGGGTAGTTTGTTCTATTTCTGTAAAAAGTGCCACTGGAATTTTGATAGGGATTGTGCTAAATTTGTAGATTTCTTTGGATAGTGCAGACATTTTTAACAATATTAATTCTTCCAATCTATGAGCACAGAATATTTTTTCATTTATTTGTTTCTTCTTTGATTTCTTTTGTTTAGGGCTACAGACCAACATGCCTTACATACCATTTATGAAAAATTGTGTGTGTGCATGTATGTGTGTGTGTGTGTGTGTGTACCTGAGTATAAGTGCACTGATACAGTGTCAGATGTTTTTAATTATTTTGTGGAAACTTTCTGTTGCACTTGAATTTTTTAGAATCAGTATGTATTAATATTTTAAAAATGGGAAAAGGAATATGTAATAATTTTGGCTCCTGATGAGCTGAAAGTGAACATAGAACACCTGAATAACAGCTATGCCAGTGGTGAGCATTCTTTTTGGATCATGGCTAAGTTGTGAAATATTAAAATTTGTAATGACTTTTTTTTTGAAATATTTTAACTATCAGGAATTACAAGATCTGCAACTGTGATTAAGTATTTGTTGTATCATAATCAAAGGATTTTCTTTTTTTCTGATTTATAATCCCTGAAATTATGTTACTATCATGTGTTATTCTTTGAGATAATATCGTTCTAACTTGAAGAGATTTTATCTTTTTAATAGATTTTTTAAAACTTGTTGATCATTTATTTATTTTTGAGAGAGAGAGAGAGAGAGAGAGAGAGAGAGAGAGAGCGCAAGCATGTGAGGGGCAGAGAGAGAGGGAGAAAGAGTCTGAAGCAGGTTCCAGGCTCTGAGCTGTCAGCACAGAGCCCGACGTGGGGCTCGAAGCCACAAACTGTGAGATCATAACCTGAGCCGAAGTCGGACAGTTAACTGATGGGCCACCCAGGTGCTCCTAATAGATTTTGTTATTAAGATGTTTTTAAACTAGTATATTTTGTCTTTCCTCGAATGTTCTTGTGGGATACTTATTTTACCTGTTCAACATGTGAAGCCACTCTTCACTTTAGGAATTTTTCTAAGGCATAAAGAGAAACCTCCCTTTATAGAAGATAATCTTGTGAGTTATTTGCTGCCCTTGAGCTAAGGCACAGCCTTTACCATCAGACACTCTAGCACCAGACTCTAAGTAAGGAGTTATTACTACAAGATGGAAGTAAGGAGGAATGTTCTTTTTTTCTCGGTGGCAGATACAGTGGTGATGGCTGTATGGGCAAGTTTCTGGGGCACAAGTGCCAGCTGTTCATATGTCACATTTGGAGCTCAGTGGTGGTAGTAGTGATTTCTTTATCAGTTTAATTCTAAAGATAGGTTGGGTTGTTGTTTCTGGAAGCTAAGATTTGAGTTGGTTTTCCAGCTCAATCTCCCAGAGTTTGTCTGAGCTACCAGGCACACGTGTAATACATTTATTTTCCTCTTAATATCCAGTCAGCTTGTGACTGAGGACTCTGCCTGATGCACTCACACGTCTCTGCTTCCTGTCACCAAACATACACTCACACCTGCATCTTTGTCGTTTCTATGGCACAATGAAGGGAGTGTGCCCTCGTCTATCCAAGTAGGAGGGCATGTTACTGATGCCATTCGTCACCATCTTACATATTTGGCTTCTTATATTATGCCTTCTCATATCTGCCTTATCAACACTCCCTTTTCACAGGATCTTTCCCTTCCCCATGGCATGTTCATGCATCTGCCAAGGTGTCTTGCCTCACCCATACTTTCAAGTAACTAAGTCTCCAGATCCTTAACTGCCATAGACCCTAAAAAGGGTTTTTTGTGTGTGTGCACATTACTTCCTTTTCCTCACATTTGACTCCTTCCCCAACTCTCTCCATTATGGTTACAGTTCTCATCATTCCACTGGAACATAGTGTGGTAAGATCTCCAACAACCTAATTCCATAAAATCCGACTCAGGTGACTCAACCTCATAGCTTACCTTCTTTCTTGAAATATTTTCCTTCTTCTTGGGTTATTTGAACCCTGCCCTGCTTTTCCTTCTTTCACATGCGTTGCTCCTTCCCAGTCTCCTTTGTTGGTTGACAAGAAATCTTTGCCTCTCATTGACCTCTCTAGTCTCAGTCCTAGGTTCTCAGCTTTTCTATAATTTTTCCAGAAACAATCTGATCTATTTTTATGGCTTGAAATGTCACTTGTACACTGATGACAAGTGACAGTATACACATGGCATTGTATCTTTCCTTCCCAGATCTCTTTACCATAAGTTCTAGACTTCACATCTCCTCTTGAATGTCACACTCGCCCCACTAAAACATGTTCCTTCCCTCATCTTTTTCATCCCAGTAAATGGCACCACCATCACCCTGTTTCTTCAAGTAACCGGAAGGCATCTTTGCATCTTCCTTTCCTCTTGTTTCTCACATCCGATCTATCAGAAATATCACCAGTTCTGCATGCAGATTATCCCTCATGTCTGCTCACTTCTCTCTACTTCCTTGGGTGCTACCCTAATCTCTTACCAAAGTACTCTAATAGCCCTATAACCGTCCCTGCTTCAATTTTTGGCTCCAATGGCTTTTCCCTATAAGATCATACGTTCTATGACAGAAGGGTTCTTGTTGGTCTTGAGTTTTTTGCTCTTATCGCAGTGCCTTATTCATAGTAGGTGTTCAGGAAATACTTGTTTAATGAAAAACTTAATCAGTCCATCATCCAATCCATCAATCAATTGATTAGATTAAGTTGGTGTCAGTTGAATACTAACTTATCTGGAAAGCTGAAAAAAATCAGCAGATGGTGATATGAATTAGATTGGGATGCTTTATAAATAAAATTTAAATCCCCATTAGCAAGCTGCCAAGTAAAGAACCTGAATGATAAAATCAAATATTCAAAGTAGGTGGACTGAGAGGTACATTTATGTTAATGACATTTCAATTTTCTAATTTGCAATGGAAATTGCTCTTAAAATAATTCGATACAACCAACTGCTATTAATAAACTGGTTAATTTAACAAATAATTATTGAGCACCTATGATATGGCAGGTACTGTTATGAATGTAGGGTATACAGCAGGAAACAAAACAAGAAAACCTGCACCTATGGAATATACAACTTAAGGAGAGAGATAAATCAGATAAGTAAGTGAACTCATATCATACATCGATAAGCACGGTAGATAAAGAATAGAGAAAGAAGGGAGGATGTGAATGTGCAGGAGGATTTAACATTTTAAAGTGAGTGTCCAGGAAAGGTCTCACCAAAGAGCTGACTTTTAAGTAAATATTTGAATGCAGTGAGGGAGAGAGCCATGGGGATACTCATTGGAAAAATACACCAGAGGGAACAGAAGGTGCAAGGACCTTGAGGAGGCAATATGTTTTCACATTAGACGAATATCAAGGAGGCCAGTGTCTGGAGTAGCGTGAACAAAGGTGAGGGTAATAGGAAATCGATTGAGAGGTAAAGTAGGGGCTGGTGGTGGGATTCTTTCTGAGTTACAGTGAGGGCTTTGGATGTAATGCAGAATGATGTGAAAAGCCATTAGAGGACTTTGTATACAGGTGTGGCACGTGGTCTGGCTCAAGTTTTAACAGGATCACAAAATATATTTCATAATCATTAGCCAACAAAATTAGTTGAGGGATGCCAATATAAGCCAGGTTCAAAATTATCTTAATTACAGAACTTGTACAAATATGCATTATAGTCATATATTTAAGAATCTGTTGGTTATATGATTTTCTAATATTTTGGCCCAAACAGAAAAAAATAAAGGAAAACCCATTAAAGACAATTAAATAATATTCAAAAGCACTTGCAATAATTATATTTCTTTATTTTAGAAAAATTATATCTAAAAAGAAAGAGATCACTCAGTAAACAGTCTTTATATAATTGACTAATTTTTAGTGAGCAAAAAGATATTTTTAGCCTAGTGACTACATATCATCATTAAGTATAAAATATAATATGAAATAATTTAGTTATTATTTCAGGAAAACACTGGGGACAGACTACTTGGATTTACATCTTAGTTCTGTCACCCACCAGCCATGTAATCTTGGGCAAGTAAATTCTCTCTCTGTGCCTCAGTTTTCTCATCTCTGAAATGGGAATAATGACAATGTCTCCTTTAAAGAGTTGTTTTGAGAGTAAATGAGACAATAAACATAAAGAACTTAATTAACACATTGCCTGTCAGAGAAAATTTTTTCATGATTATTATCACTGTTATTATTTTTTCAGTTGTTGCATTTAAGTGAGAACAGTTACATGAATAGATTTTTGAGGAAACTTTCAGGTCTAACATTATATAACTTTATTTAGACTAGAGTAAAATAATGTTGTTATTTTGCTTTGTCCCACAGTTTTATTTTTTAAAAATAATATTTCATGGATAAATTGGAAAATATGTATTGGATGGTAACAATAATCCAAATATTTTCCTAATTTAACAGAATTTTTAGATTTGGTATAACATCCAGAGTCAAGATCTCTTACACTTTGGTGTCTTATTCATTGTTACAGAACAACCTTGTTTTAATATGTGCTGTTTGTAGGTAAACATAAAACAGAAACCACCAGAGCCAGGTTGCATGGAGTGCAGTGAGTAATAATGAAGCTCAGTGTAATAGGTCAGTATTTAATCACTATTAAAATTGATAATAGAAAGGTCAGAAAGATCATTTGCATCTGTCTCCCTGGATATCCTTCGGCCAATAATCTTTAGATTTCAAAATATACGTAAACATTGTATGCTCACTTAGGCTACACTAGATGTAAACCCTTTGCACTGGGACTGGTTTTAACCTTGTCCCTCATCATTTTGTGACCACCAGTGACTTTCAATGAAATCTTCATACCCGTGTGTGGGTTTGAATTCCTTGGTCATCTTCATATGGAACCTTTCTAATTCCAAAGGGTTATCCATGTGCTTTGATAAATATTTTACCTAGTCCCTTTCTTGTTTCAGTAAGTTTTGAATGGTATTGTACCATTTTGAATGGCATTGTCTTCTATAAATACAATAAGAGTAATTTGTCAAGTAAAGGACATATGTAATTTAAGATTATTAACTAAAGCCGCTAGTTTAAACAAACAATACCCCAGAGCTTAAGGGAGCACAAGGTATTCAAAACACCTTGCTGTTGTTCACAGCAGTTACTGGAATTTGTCTTTTGGATATGATCCCTGCATTTTCAAATCTTTCCTGATGCGTCTATGTCTTTGCCATCTGAGGGTGAATATGATGTTGAGTATTGTTAAAAATTACACAGAGCCACGTCTGGCAAGTAAGATGGGTCATCAATCTGTGCAATACCAATTTGGATGAAAAGCATGAAAGTCTACTTGTTAGAATTGCTTATAATTGGCTACAATTATAAATTTTTTAAATTCCATAATAGTATAGTTCTTTGATACCAGTTCATATCGGTTTAAGCCGTAAACAAAGAAAACTAGTGCATGCAGGGATTACAACTGACTTGGGGTGTGGTGTTATTCAGTGGCCCCAGCAACATTGCAGAACCCGGGATCTGTCTTTCCAGGCATAAGCTCTGTTTTCTCTGCATCCGCTCAAATTTTCTGTGGTGGAGAGACAGCTGCAAGAGCTCCAGCCTCATGGCTTCTCAGGACTGAGTGCGGTGGAATAAAAGATCCGGATTTTCTCTCCATTTGTCCCCTGAGGTCTCCTTGGCTCCAGCTCTGTCAGGTTCCTGAATGTGATGCTCTGATAAGCAAGGCCGGAGTCAGATGCTTGCTTTTCTTGCTGTGAGTCATCGTTATGGATTAAGAACAGGGGCTTGTCTTCCTCCAGAGGGAAACCAGTGGGCTATTGCTAGGGAAGAGAGAATGGATGCTGGTAGCTAAAAAATAGCAAGTGTTAACCACAAGTGGACACACACGCAAACACGCACATGTGCTTCAGAATTGCAAGGTTTAATGTCAAGTCAAAACCATAGATTGGAGGGGTGCCTGGGTGGCTCGGTCAGTTAAGTGTCTGATTTAGGCTCAGGTCATGAGCTCACGGCTCATGAGTCCGAACACCACATCGGGCCATCGGGCCCTGTGCTGACAGCTCAGAGCCTGGAGCCTGCTTCAGATGCTGTGTCTCCCTCTCTCTCTGCCCCTCCCCTGCTTGCACTCTGTCTCTCTGTGTCTCAAAAATAAATAAACGTTAAAAAAATTTTTTTAAAAAAGAATAGACTTAAAAAAGAAACATAGATTGGAGTCCTAGTTCTGCCACCAAAATAAAAGTATGGTATAGTGAGACTTTAGACCCTTGACCCATTTAATTCTACACTTGACTACATGTTTGACTTTGACTATGTTATTGCATATACTTTTGTTTCATCTATAAGATGGAGATTATAATGATACCTACTTCACAGAGTATTTGTCTGGATTAAATGAACTCATATATGTGAAATACTTAGAACAGAGTCTGGTACATGGCAAGTTCTGTGTAAGTGTTAGCCATTGTGATTACTTTGGTGTTTACTTGGGCATTGCGGTCCTTGACTGTCCAGGTTTCTGTTTCTTTACTTGTAAAATTAGAGGAGGGAAATACATTATAATAAAAAGCCGATGCTTGTTAATAACCATGCGGATGTTTCTCCTCCTCTGATATACTCTTTACTACGGCATCCTTGAAGCAGGAGACCTGAAGTGCATACAGAGAGGCTAAATTTTACAATGACCTCGGTAGAAGTTATATAACTTTTCTCTAATGATATTCTGAATGAGAAAAGAAACCCATTGCCCAAAATATGGTTAAGGAATGTGTACTTGTTAGAGTAGCTTGTGGTTGAGTCATAAAAAATCTTAATAAAGCAGAATGGCCCTAAGCTCTTACCTCTGCTCTGTCAATAGAATATCATGCTGGATATGTGATGAAACATTGAGCAAGATTTTAAAATTTGTCTAATGACATTATAAGTCACAGTGTAATATCCTACTAAGCAGTGCATACTGCCTAGTAGGACAGATCATAGAGTTATCAACTGTAACCAATGCTTGTACCATGAGAACATATTCCATATTTTAATCTATGCAAGTTATTCAGATGTACCCTACAGAATGGGTTGTTTCTAGATGGCTACTTTACATTCAGTTTCACTTTTATGGTCTAAAGGTAGAATTGCCTTTATTCACCTAGTATATCAAGATGAAGTGGTATGTCTCTTTAAATAAAATAAAATTTGTTTTGAAGTACCCCCAAGTGGTCTTGAGATTTTACCTGTCCAAATCTAACATATAGTAACTAGAAACTCATGGCATAATTGAATCAGTATTTGCATTCTTCATGTGTTTTTGTGTTTAGGAGCGATAATAGGAGGTATGTTTTGATTATATTTCCTTGTTTAAAGAGTTTAGTATACATGTAAATATATGTGTATGGATTGTGCTATGATATTCTGCATGACGAGTTATATAATTGAACATGAGTAGTTTGGGGATCTTGCCCGGGACTGCTTTTTAAAAAACACATTAAAGAATATTGAGAACAGGGGCGCTCGGGTGGCTCAGTTGGTTGGGCCTCTGACTTCAGCTCAGGTCATGATCTCACGGCTCATGAGTTTGAGCCCCACATGGGGCTCTGTGATGATAGCTGAGAGTCTGGAGCCTGCTTCAGTTTCTGCGTCTCCCTCGCTATTTGCCCCTCCCCTGCTCACATTCTGTCTCTCTCACTCTCTCTGCTTCAAAAGTAAATAAACATTAAAAACTGTTTTAAAAAAGAAGATTGAGAACAATTAGGTAGTACTGCGTAGAAACTTAGTTTAAGTGAAAAATAGAAAAAAGATAATTAATATTTCGTAAAACAGCAACCACAATGATCATGTAGTGGTTATCTGTAGTTATTGTCATGCCCTTTATCTAAATCTTTGGGAAGTCTGCATAAAATAGCTGTAAGTCTCAGGTATCATGAATCCTCTCAATCTTGAACTTGTGAATTTCTTGGGGCTCAAGAAATTCCCCTTATTCTCAGGAGTCTTACCTTGTTTATCTTACTGAACTTAATTAGCTTTGAACTATGAGTGTCCGTGCTCCTCTTTCAGACAGAGCTATCTCCAGAGTCTAGACTAGAGCAAATTGGAACAAATGCCCAGGGCTCTGCTCTGCTGGGGAAACCCCACAGCTGGGGCTGCTGTAGTGGATTTGTACCTGTGGGCTAGAGAGGAAGGAGAGGGGATGGGAGTTAATATAATAGAGCATGATTATCAAAAACAATTAGCACAATTTATAGAGCATCCTCTACCCCAACTTTTGCTCACCCCATGAACGGGCAGTAACTCCAGTGCCCTATGCATTACAAACCACTATAAATGACCTTACCTTCCATATATGAACTACCTTATTAGTAACATTAATTCATGCCTTCACTCAGTCACCTAAGTAACATACAGGAAGGTCTTTGCATCTTCACATTTGTATTGGATTATTTAATATTTGTCATAGCCAAAGGATGGATCTCTCTCACATCTTGGTGAATACAAGAATTACGTGTTATGTTTATTAAAATTATATTCTCAGGCCTCACCTACAGAAATGCACTTCAGTAGGTGAGGCCTATACATTTGCAGTTTTAGAAAGAACCCAAGATAGTTTAAGAAGCACTTAATTAGATCATAAATTCCACAGGTGGGGAGCATGCCAGCTCATTTACTCTGGGGTACCCAACCCCTAACACAGTGTCTGTCAGATGATAGTTATTCAATATATATTTGTTTAACTTTATTAAATTATATTACAAGGACTATGTTAGACGCTAGGGTACAAAGATGCTTTTATCACAAGTTCTTCTGTATCAGTCAGAGTCTAGGCAGATAACACATGGCACCCTCAAAGAAGAATTGGAAGAGAGTTTAAATGAAGAAGGATCATTTACAAAGTCATGGTCAACAGTTAGGGAGAAAGAGATAGTGAAATATCCAGGGTCTACCAGCAGCCAGAAGCATCTGCCGTTAGGCTTAAAATCACAAAGGGATAGGAAGCTTATTTCTGGAATCCTATAAGCATGTAACCTTGGTAGAGAGGCTGCCTGGACAGGAGGAATCAAGGGAAAAAGTAACCTGACTGTCTGTTTTTCCCATTCTCTGACCTGATGATGTCAGTGGTCAAACCCCTTCAGAAACCAAATGGCAAGAGGGCCCAGGTGATGTAGTATATCTACATCTCCATATCTGCATGGCAGAAAGAGAACGTGGACAGAAGCTTCCTTCCAGAAGCTGACAGTCTAGGGTCTTTCTACATGCTTGTCTAAGTACCAGCCCATTCAAGTTATGTAGATGAACCAAGGATAAATCAATTGTCTGAACACCAACATGGAATGTTAACTAAACCGAAGTTTTCATGTTCCAGATGATCACATGCTCCTAGACACATACACATGTATGCACACATGCGCACATGCTTACACACACACACTTCCGTGGGATTCATAATACGTTATGAAACACGATCCCTGTGGGAACCTGTACATTCATCTTTGATAATTTAACATCTGCAAAATTAATAGATATCGATAGATAGATTCAAGCTAAAATGATTTAGTATTTTAATGTTAAATAATATAGAGAAAAACACCATTAATGTTCTTATGGCTTCTAAAACTACAAATAATCCCTTCCCACCTAAAATTTCTCAGCTTTAACCTCATTTTCTACACCCCCACAGTTTAATGCCTAGGATTTAGTTAAAGATCATTTAATTCACTATTTTTAGAGCAACATGGAATCACGAACCCAAACTTAATGATAATGAGGACAATATTTCAGAGGAGGACAAACGTCTTCTCTGATACGTTGCCAAAAATATGCTGCGGAGATGAAGACCACCCAGAAGCTTCAACTGGCACATGGTGCATCAGCCCATATGTATTAAAGAAAAAAAAAGAAGAGAAAGAGAGGAAGAAAAGGCCACATGGAACGTTTGAAACTTGGGCTCAATAGTGTGTTTCTAAGTAAAATGTAAAGATGTTACAATCTCCAAATTCAACTGAACAGATGTTACTGAATACCTATGATTCGATGGTCTTCTGCCCTCAAGAATCTTACAGTTTAGTAGGGGTGGGACACGAAGTCAACAAGCAGCATTATGCAAGTCACTATGATGAATCCCCAGCTAGAGACGAAAGTAAGACCGATAGAAGCTTACTTCTTATGTTGCTGATTCTGTCTGATGTGGAGTTTGGGGAAGGCTTCATATGAAAGGCAGAATCTGATTGTGATCTTAGAAGGGACGGTATTTTGCCTGGAGAGTTGGTATGAAAGGCCCTTCAAGGCCTTCCAAGTGCAAGGTGCCAGTAAGTATTAGAACAAACAAACACACAAACAAACAAACGTTCTGAAGTGTCAGATAGATGTGGGAATGTCTCTCTTGGTGGGTCAGGAGACGGGCCCATGTGGAAGAATAGAGTGAAGAATGAGACCAGAAAGTGTTTGGGACTAGATGATAGGAAGACTTGAATGGCCTATAGCACTTTGGTGCTGTTCTTTTGTTAGTTGGGAGTCATGGGATTTTTGTCCTGAGGAATGGAAAATGCAGAAGTTTGATGATCTGATCTGGTAGCTCCTTAGAATAATGAAGAGGGGAGAGAGAGTGAGGAGGGGAAGCTCAATGGGATGTATTGGAAGAGAGAACTTTTTAATTTGGGAAGGGTCCACGTGGATGGAAAGAAAGGCAGTAGGAGTTGCAAAAGCCTTTAGAAAATAAACAATAGGAAGACTTGGTAACTGATTGGATGTGGGGCCTGTGGGAGAGGGTATTACCAAAGATGTCAAATGTCTGAGGTTTCTGGTCTGGATGACTCATACCTTTAACAGAGATAGGGTTTGTCTATTTCCTTCCTCCTTCCATGTTGTTTGTCTTTATAGCCTCTTCTTCCTAAATTATGGTATTAGACATATATCATATCATTCAAATTCACACATTTGAATTTCTGGTGGAATATTTCAGTGCGACAAGTAGGCAAAATTGAGTGTTGGGCTTTGCTATATACAACTTGAGAGTTAATTGCATAGTTTGGAGAGTGGATGGGATGAGAGAGTACAGCAAGGGAAGATAATAGAGCAGAGGGTAAAAATATGAAGAACATTAGGAAAATACCCACTCTTCAGAGTCACATGGTGGATCTGGGTTAATTCAGATGAAAATTCTGTCTGTTACTTAAGAGAATGGAGTGAGTCCTGCTATTTCCCATGGTGGTTTGGTTAGAACACACAGCTCTGAGTGATCGATTTCATTACACTTTCAATCCAATGGATAGTGTATGTTTGGATATTCATAAAACCTATTGAAAAAGCAGGAATTCTTACTATTATTCTGGGGCACCTTTGGCAGAGATGTTGTGTGTGCGTGTGCGTGCATGTGTGTGTGCATGCCTGTGTGTGTCTACACCTCGGAAATTTGTTTCCTCTTTTAATTAAATAAAGCCTATGTTTGTTGGCTTTTAGGGTGGGCTGCAGGCCCATCTGTTTAACTAGGCAGTTGCCTGATATTGCAGGGGGGAGGCTTGGCAAGTGTAAGTGTGAATTTGAATACCAGATACAGGCTATTTAAAGCTGAATTTATCTTTAATAAATTCACCCAGAGGTGTTCAGCAGTAGGTAGTTTGGAAAATGATCATAATTTGTGCAGAACAGTCTTTTTTTTTTTTTCTTTTACGATCAAGTGGTGTGTGATTGGGAGAAGGAATAGACTGAGGGAACTTCATCTTTGCTATGCTCTGTTCCTTTAGGTGTCAGGACAAGGAAGGCAGACTACTTCAACAATTGCTTTTGATATTCTGGAAGGCAAAATGGTCTTCCATTTTACATGATTTAGTCCTAATTTGAGAGCAAATAATACATAAATATTTTCTCGATAGTATGTGTTATAGCAGTAGGCATTTAGGACCAACAGTTGTCAATCTTTGAGGTTTCTGAAAGGGATAGCAATTTATGACGTGTTAGGGTAAACAGTTGGATTACATTTCTGAAATACGTGTTCCATCAGGTAAAATCATTGTGATTACAGGCACTGGAACTGTAAGTTAAAGTTATGTGCTAAAAGGTTGAAAATGTAAAACAAGTACACTTGTGCTTAACTATTAATCCCTCTTTGTATCTCTGCTGAATAAACTACAAGAAAAGGGGAGAAAAGGACGTTTAAATAGTAAAACAGAAAAAGTGCATTATGTAATTTTAATAAACAGTAAGCCCTACTACAGCTCAAGGCACTGTTTCATCAGTGGTCCAGCCATAAGAGAATATTCTAGAATCAAAGACTTATGAAAGATTATAAAGAAGTTATTTTAGTTGGAAGTTATTTCTTTTGTTTGCTTTTTAAAATTTCTCTTAATTTCTTCTTTATTTTCTGATGTATTGTATAAAGGCACAGGTTGTTATATTCACATCCAGGCTCCATTGTTGAGAAACACATTGCAAATAAAAGCAAAAGAAGAGAATAGTTTTAAGAGCTTTGCATATGTTTGACAGCAGAAGATAATAAATGTAAATAAATCTTTAATATTTCCCCTAATTCAGTTTGTGCCATGCAAATGTCAGGACTATAAAAACAAATCAACAAACATTTGAAGAAAAACAATATACATAACTTATTTTATATATTAAAAACAACTGTCAAACAATTATGATCTCATGTATTAGTTGGTTGTTTTGAAATATTCCTACTAGAATTAAAAAAATGCTATGAGGGCCTTTGAGCTTAAACATATTGTGTCAATCAAGAGCATATGTAATGTATCTAAAGCATGAGGTAAAAATTTTCTTCATAAATTATTTCATAAATAAATAAGTAATTTGCTTGAAAAAGTTCACAAAAATAGATGTGCTTTTATTAAGTTCTCTACAGATCTTTTGTGGCTAATGTAAATGGATTGATACAGACAGCATTTTGATCTGCTATACTCTAACTTGAAATACAAAAAGTAACATGAAGAGATTCTTCATGTCTCAGGCAAGCTTCAGCAGAATCGAGTCCGTGAAACTTCATTCATTAGATTTTTAAGTGACCATGAATTTGTTGGCTTCAGTACCTGAAGGGTAACTTTATCCTTTCAATTAAAGGACATAATTCACCCTCAGACCATTGGCTTTAACTTTTTATGTAATATATAATTTTGGGTACACTTAATGGTCAAATGTTGTATTATTACAGGTGGAAAAACACCAGCCATCTCAAGGGTTTTGTGCTTGCAAAGGCATGTAATTTAATTTTTTTTGAACCAATTTAATCAATGATTGTTTCATGTGAGTAAATTTACACTCTTAACGATTGCCTTAGATTTGAGGGTGACGGAGAGGAAGATTACTTCCCCCTTTAAAATGCCCTTTAAATCTTGGGGAGCAAAAGGAGATTAGGGGATAATCCTTGTGATATATTGGACTGTTTAACTTTGCTGCTGTGATGCCACCGCCTCAGATTTTATCAGTTAGATACCAGCTCCAGCACTTTTAGGTGGTATTAACCCTTTAAGTACAAACGGTTTTACTATTGAGATGCCTATTTCAAAATTTATTTGATCTCATATTTTTAGTTAGTCATGGCTAAAGAATGTTTCACTCAGATCCTTTTTTTCTCCCTGAATAAAAATGCCTCTCGCTGTGCTGTGCATATTTCCATAAAACTTGGTAAGCTAATTTATGACTTAAAAAAGAAAATAAGGGTCTATATTTAATATATGAATATTTTTTACAGTGGAAATTGGTGGTGGACAGTATTAAATGACTCTAGTGTGGAAATATGCAGGTGGTCATTAGTAGCTGACTATGAGATTTACTCAAGATTTTGATATTAATTTTCCCTGGAAGCAGGACTATACATAAATCTAACTCTGTTCCCAAATTAATTTAAATTGATGATAACATATGAATAACTCCGCATCTGAGGCTCATTGTCTTCTTACTCCTTGAGGGAATATATAGTTTGCCTCATTGTGAAATTGTATTTTGACTACTCTTTTACCTGACTAGTTTTTCTATTGCAAAAGAATTATTGCTTTTGTACTCATAGAGAGTGTATGGGACACACTACCGAATTTTTTTCTGGAAGAAAAGTGCTACAAAAAGGAATCACGTATTTGCCTGAGTAGGTATATTAAGTAGAAATGAAGACTACAGAAAAAGAAGTTTCTAAAAGCACATGCTTAAGTGTTTAATTTTTTTTTATGATTGGCTTTTTCACTTCTGATGTTTCTAAAATATATTTTCATCTTTTAAAAGATGCAAGAATCATTTAGGGGAAAATATTTTGGAGGAAATTACTTCATCTTCATTTCACAGATTCATGATTGTACCTCTAAAGTTCTAATTTTAATCATTTTGTAGTTTGGAGAAGGAAGGATGCTTCTTCTTTTAGCACAAAATTAGCTTAAACTGACTTTCACTAGAGGAAAAACATGCCACTTAAAGTCACCCAACTGAAGAAAATGAAGTCCAAACGCCCAAGAAATGTTTACTTAGTTTTTAACACCTACTATACTTTGAATCCTGTCATGGTACTCTTTTATGCATTGTTGATCTTTAGAAGTTAAAAAAGGAAAAAGAAGAAAAAAAAAAAAACCCGCTCAATTCAGTAACTTCGTGTGGAGGGAATTTCACTTAACAATGAGAGTATTTGGAGATGTGAAGTAGTAAAAAGAATGTCATGCTTTAATTCAGAGTTCCTTATCTGCTACTAAACCCCCAAAGATCAGCAGGTATTAATCTTGCAGCATTTGAATAATGTTCCCATTTTATCTATTTTGTAGTACCCCCTTTAAGCACCCATTGAGCTTGCTAGCCTCTCCCCAGCTCAGAAAACCATAGCAACCTCAGTCCGCACTTCTCCAACTCAGGATAGAGTTCAAGTTGTTCTCCTCAGCCCTCTCGCCATCAAATGCATGGGAAACACTGACCACCGACTAGGTGTCCTAAGACTTCTTCCAGTCCTAGAAAAGGGGCGGGGGAAGGGCCGCGAACACACACACACACACACACACACACACACACACACACACACACAATTCTGCGTCGTTTAATTGGGAGGGAGAAGGGAAAGTAACATCCGAAAAGGTAAAAAGCACTTTTAGAGTTCTTTTGATTGTTCATGATAGCATCTCCGGGTGTTCTGGTACCATCGGTTTGGCCGCCACGCACTGGCCCCCACCTGCCCCCCCCCCACCCCCCCAAGGTAGGTCCTCGTCTTTATCACATTATTCCTAAAGCTTTCGGTTTTTTCCTCGGTTTCCAGCCCGCACGTTCACACATGGGGGTGGGGGAGGAGGAGGGGGGAGAGGCGGGGCGGGAAGGTAGCCGGGTCCCGGCACCGCGCAGCTCTCATTTGCGGCGCTCCGACTCGGGCGAAGTTCTCGCGCAGCCGGCTCGCCGCGGCCGGGGCCGGTCCCGGCGGGCGGCGGCGGCGGCGGGTGCTCGGAGCCGGGCGGGGCGGCGGCGGCGGCGGCGGCGGCGGCGGCGCGGGGACGCGCGCTGTCTCTTTAAGGGAGCTCGGTCTGGGGTGGCGCTTTCCTCCGCGAAGGCTCCTTTGATATTAATAGTGTTGGTGTCTTGAAACTGACGTAATGCGCGGAGACTGAGGTCCTGACAAGCGATAACATTTCTGATAAAGACCCGATCTCACTGCAATCTCAAGCGTCCTCTTTTTGGTGCTGCTCGTTTCTCCAGACCCCGCGCCCTCTCGATCGCTCTCTCGCCTTCCTATTTTTTTTTTTTTTAAACAAAAAACAACACCCCCTCCCCTCTCCCACCCGGCACCGGGCACATCCTTGCTCTATTTCCTTTCTCTTTCTCTCTCTCCCTCTTTCTCTCTCTCTCTTTTTTTTTTATAAAGGGGGGGAGGGAAGGGAAAGGGGGGGAGGCAGGAAAGACCTTTTTCTCCCCCCCCTCCCCCCCAATAATCCAAGATCAACTCTGCAAACAACAGAAGACGGTTCATGGCTCTGGCCGCCGCGCCACCATCTTTCGGGCTGCCGAGGGTGTTCTTGACGATTAATCAACAGGTAAGGAGGGGCCCGGGCGGGCCGCGGGGCGGCGGGGGGCGGCGGGGGGCGCGGGCGCCCCTCGGCCGGGCCCGGGGCGCCGCGACGCGAGTGCTGCGTCCGCGCGTGTGTGCGCAAAATGTGGGCGATCGCGAGCGGGGAGCCCTGGGAATTAAAAGTGACTTTCTTTGAAAAAAAAAAAAAAAAAAAAAAAAAAAAAAAGCAGAGGGAGAGTGTGCAGAAAGCCAAGCGCAGGCTTCTCGGGTTTCACATGCATTTTCTTTCTTCCTTTTTGCGCGTGTGATTTCTTTCTTTCTTTCTTCTCTTCTGCTCTCTTTCCCCCCCTTGCTCTTCTCCTTTTGGTGGGTCTGAGACAACTGAGTCTTAGAAACGAGCGACTTCAAACTGCAGTAGCCCTTGGAGTCAGGAGGGTCAAGTTCAGCCGCCAGGGAGGAGGAAAAACAAATCCCCATTTGCCAAAAAAAGAAGTTTCAGGCCGGTGCCCCCTCCCCCCTCGCAGTCCCACTCCCCCTCGCTGTCTCTTTCTGGCTGATTTTAATTCTCTCCTACCGGGCGCAGCGGAGGAGCTGGAGGTGGTTGGACCCGAGGGGCCGCCGCCGCCGCCGCCGCCGCCACCGCTGCCGCTGCAAGTTTTCTGGGGCTCCTGACAAGCTGGGAGCAGACTAGGCACCAGCATGCAGAGTAGTAAGTTGGGCGAACTTGGGAGGGTCGGGAGGGTCTCAGAGAGGGGCCTTCGTGGGGTCCCCAAAGTAGGAAAACAGCACCGGACTGGCGTTGGCTTTGAAGAGTTTGCAAAACCAGGCTTCAAACTTTTTGCCTTAAAGGCCCAGCTGGGCTGGAGAAGGAGGGTGTCGCATCCCCTGGTGCACCCGCCTCTGCGCGGCTCAGGGAAGCTCGGCTGAAGGGTCTGTGCCCTGTCGGTGCCATGTGGCAGGGCCTTTCAGACCAGGCGTTTCCGTAGGGGCTGAGGAAGGGGCAGACTTCCTCTGCGGTGCGGATGATGCGCCATGTGTCGCGGGTCAGCGGACACTGGACGGTGATTAAGTGCCTGACAGCGGTGGGACATCCAGGGGACGGGCGCTTCGCCTTCTGTCTAGTTCCTGTTTGGGTTCCAGAGAAACGCATCTTTGAAAGGCCAAGGCAAACACCGCTGTCCCTTCAAATAACTCCAGGATTATAGGACCCCATGAATAATTTGAGGGTGAGGCGGAGGTGGGAGCTGTTTGAAGTGCAAAGCTGTTTTTGTGGCTGGGAAAGCTTTTTTGTTAGTACCTGTGTGAGATGGTGGTGTTTCCCCCTTTCCCCAGGGAGGTCAGTAACTGTTTTATGGCCCGAAGACTCTAAAGCAATTTAAGTTAGAAGGCGAGTAGGACTGGTGGGTTTCAGAGGGAATCTTGGGCTGATTAAATTTTAGGTCTTGCTTTACTTCCTCATATCTTTTTAGGCCTCAGAGTTGATACTATGAAAGTTTTTGAGTAAGAGCGATGGATCTTAATTGATGAATCAAAATTATGATAGAATGTTCATCCTTATTCTATTTTGGAAAATCACGGCTAGAGTTTTAAATGAGGTAAGTGAAGTGAGAAGCTTAGCGGAGAAGTTAAATCGCAGAGAAGTTGGGCCGATTCATTGAACTTTTGTAGATTCATTGAACTTTTGTAAATGCACCAGGTGAAGAGGGAGGGGTCCAAGAGGAAAAATAAGTACAAAGAGAACATACAGATAGGGCCGGAGACAAAATTACAAAGAAATGATAATTCTAGGCCTGGTTGTTGGCTAAAATATGATTGTTCAAAGCAAAAATAAAATAGGAACCTTCTAACCACTACTTCAAAGCCCACCAGCTCTTAAGTTAAAACCTATGGATCTTGCTGGCATCATGTTACTTTCCTGCTGGTTTTAGGAAAAGTTGATCATTTAGAAAAGGCTGCCAGAGTTAAAAATGCAAGGGGCAGCAAAGGAAAGTAATGCGGGCGGCCAGTTCTTGACGTGGACAAAATGAGAATGAAAGTTTCTGAGCTCACTGCTGTGAAGTTTCTTACATGCTGCTCATTTGCTTAGAACGCTTTCTCAGATATTCCACCGCTTAATGTAAAAAAGCAAAGTAGCTCTAAAATGGTGTGGGCTTTTTTTTTTTTTTTTTTGCTTTCCCCAAGTATGCCAGGGCTGTGAATAAATACAGGGTTTGTATGGGAAGATGAAGCGTTTCCTGTAAGTTGTGATGCTGACAGGACAGTCTGGAAATGATACCAACGTTTGGAAGATTTTTTTTTTTTACCTTTAAGTGAAAGTTTATTAATGACATGCTTAATCTTAACAAGTCAAACATATTGTTCTTAGAGCTTATCTCTCCTCAGATTTCATAACTTCCTTTTAAAGCTATACCCCTGGATGAAAACATCTCTAGATTGATTTAAATATACCGGGCCACAAACGTGCTAAAGTTTGATGATTATTTTTTAATATGAACAACCTGAAAATAAAACTCCTGACGGGGGGGATAAAGTTTTAATGCCCCATTATGACTTGATTTCTCTAAATGCGAGGCATTCCGCAGCTTCATTGATACACTGTTGGCCGAGTATTGTTTACCATGAGTGAGTTGATGTTTACAGCTTCCCAATATATCTATTATATGTTAGGATATATTGTGTGTAGAATACTTTTCCCACACATAACAACCGAGTCTGACACTCTCCAAATAAATGGTGGAACATCGCAAGTTCCTTACAAAAAAGTTTGTCACTCCTTTGAATTCTCCACGCTGTAAGGGTCTGCTGCTATTTAGATGTTGTCCTTTGTCTGTGAAAGGTAACATTAAAAGTAAAGAGAAGAATGTCATAGTAGTTGTGAGGTCTGAGTTGATTTTAGAGCTCAGCATTCTGATGATTAATATTCTAAACGATTTAATAAAATTTTTACTTGAAAAGAGGTTAGAATCCATAATCGTGTGCTAATCGTGAGTGAGTTACACATGCCTCTTCGACGTTTTCAGTATTATTTTTACTTTTCTTTTAAGTCACATACTCCTCCTGAGTTTACTCTGATTTCCAGAGTATAGGTCCTCCTGTAATACACATAAGGGAATCTTCATTCATAAGGAGAAACTTCAAAACAGGGAAATGAATGCATCTGTGGAAAAGCTGCTTTTAAGATCTTAGTATTTCAATGATGTTTCTATTACTGGTATTATTATTTGGTGAGTGTGTGTGTGTGTGTGTGTGTGTGTATAGAGACAGACAGAAAGAAAGGAAGAACACAGTTTGCAGTTAATAATCTGCACATTCCTCTAAAGACATGCCAAAGGGTGTTAAGTTTTAATAAACTGTTTTCTTACCTTCTTTGTGGAAGTAAATAAACATTACTGAAATTTTTAGAAAGACTTGTGGCAAATTGTTTTTGAGCTAGAATTTTTTTTGATTTTGCAATCTGTACAAATATTGATAACTGGACTTTAAATGTTTTTTAATAATGCATATAATCTAGAAAAATATTTTTCTTTCACTACCCCTTTTGGTAGCAAATAATAATGTAATAACATTATGCTATTGTGTAGAAAACAAAAATAGACTTTAAGAACGTTATGGGCAGGTGTTTACAATTGATTTAAAGGGAAAATTAGTATTTTTGAAATAAGCGATGCACTTAAAATAAAGTGACTGGTGCACATTAAAACATATTCTTATTAAGATATTCTCTGGTGTGTAAAATGAAGCCATTCATTCAACAGACTGACAACTTTCCACTTGGTATTTGCCTTTGCTTAATTTAGTTTCCGCAGGACAGCTAGTGTGGTAGTCTGCATCTGTTTTTGGCAGGCACAGAAAACTATAAACTGAGACAGTTCTGTCCCAAATAGCTCACAAGTTACAATCAATTTGATAAAAACAGGCAGGTCTTATGGACTTGCTGTCTGTTGTTCATCCTTGGTCAAGCTTTCAGGTAACAGGTTTCTTTCTCTCCCCGTTTTGCTGGTTATAACTACTAATGCCATTGATAACTAATTCTGAGTCTTGTTTACTCATTTATCTACTTTATTTATTATTTAATGAAATTTGGGGAAATTAATGACAGCATATCTAGACTTGGTTTTACTTTATATGATAACTATGTCTTTTGATATCATCATACAGAAAGTAATGAATTCTTTCTTACTATAATAGGTTTACAATTTATGGAATTGCACAGTTCCCCTTAGGTGAAATGTGAAGAAACTTCTAGCCCTTGCCAAGTAGGAATCTCATCTAATTCTCTGAAGTTCCTTGTAATTGTCATGTGTACAGAAGGCTAATGCTCTTTGCAGTGATTCCCCTTGAAAAAAATTAAGCAGAGTTTTTTTAATAATCATCAAAATTATTTATCTCCTACAAGCTTTAACCAGTGGATTAAAGTAAATATGCTAAAATGCCAACTGTTGTTTTATACTACCGTTCAGTAGCAAACAGTGCTGCAGAGGGAATAACCACTTTTAAAATTTTCTCCTCAAGTGTCAGTGGGTCGAAGGCTATTTGTTTATTTGTATAGGATATTTGATTAATTATATATGACCTTTACTAATAATGTCTTTAATGCTGCTCCTATGGTCAGCTCTAGTATTGTGTTACTGTGCGTTTCAGATGCCTGGGAACCAAACTCACTGGTCTTTCGTTTGGTTCTCTGGTGGGTATAGTAACGTAGAACCAGATTTAGTTTAGAAATAGATCTTTGGGCTTAAAGAGACCTCTTTGCTGAATTTGGGGAAGGACCTATGGATGAAAATTATTTGAATTGTTAAGAGTTCAGGAAGAAGCATGACTTGTCGCGGTAGCTGGAGTAGCTGTTACAGTAGCAAAATGTCTACTTTTTGTCACTCCCCCCCACCCCCCTTTTTTTGTTTTTTGTTTTTTCCAAGAGCACACACAAATCCAAGTAGCAAAAGCAAAGATGCAATTAGCTATGCACTTCGAATGTGAAGCATCATTGGGAATCATTTTCTGATTCAAAGCTGTAATTAAAATACAAATAATATCAAAAGACCCCCAAGAAGACACTAAGGGTACGCCTTTTGTTCCTAAGCATGTTTCGTTAAAAATAAGAAAGAAAACTTTTAATTTTTAAAACGTTTCTAGCTCTTTAAAAACCTGCAGTAAATACTTTACAAGTGGCTAGACACCTTCCCTGGTGGTTTAGTTTATACAAGCAGGAAACTTTCTCTCCTACTCTTTCTCTCTTTCTTGTTTTCTTTAAACCAACTGACGTAATGCCAAACTTTGCTTTAAAAGAACAGACAGAAGTAATTGGTAGCTTTTAACTTTTAATAATGTTCTGGATTGGTTTTAGTGGCCAAAATGCCATTTTTTTAAAAAAAAAAAAGTTCAAGTAAGAACGGGCTTGTGGCCTGAGGAAGAAAGGCTCTGTTGATGTAGTTATTTTTATTCTTGTTTTTCAATCTGTTATTAAAAATCTTTCCTGCTGAGCACTGCTGGATTTCTCCAATTGCTCTCTGTGATGGCTGGTGCATTTCAGGTTACCGTAACTTAAACAGTTTTTGGGTTTTGGGGAGAGTGGGTATTTGTGTTGCGTTATTTCTTTCTTATTTGGAAAAAAATTTGTTTTTGTTTCAATTGAGATGAATTAATTAAGATTATCAATGGCGACAGGTCAATGGATGTGTTTATATAAAGAATGCTACACCTGTTAGCAAGAGCCTGAAATGTGGAAGTTTAATTGTGACATTAATCATTTTTATGTGCGGAGGAAGGAAAATAGATGAAACTTTACAAAAATATATTTTTAGATTGAAAGCGTTAATTTTAAGGTTCAGTTTGTTTCTACCGGTGGTTCTTTTATTCTCACAATTTTAGATGATAATATTTTAACCCTATTTATCACACAGTGTTTTTAGTTTACTTTTTCTTTTTTTTTTTTTTTTTTTAAATTAGTCCTTTACTCTCTTCCTGATCTTACACAGGCAAATAGAACTTTCTCCAGTTAAGGGACATCTTGGTGATGTTGATTGGCATCAGGGCAACTTCAGAAGCTGGCAAGTAGGAAAATCTTTTCAGAGGGCAAAAAGATTTGTGCCAGTTTTTCCTTCCTTGGGGAAAGACACTCCATCCAGAAGTGGGGCCCTCCACCCCATTTGGTGGGGCAGAACGGAGTATCGACATTTCTTGTGTGAATCGTTCTTAAGGTTTAAATCTTATGGGTACTTGTCTTAGACTTGGCTTTTAACCCCAAATTTGTTTTAAGAGTTTTTGTAGTTGAGAGTTGTTGTTGTTGTTACACAGAGCACATTTTAAAAATAATACATATTGAACTTAGGTATCACGGAGATACCTTAAACTGTCTCTTATGTTTTTTACACTTACAAAAAGCATTCCTCATATTCAGGGAAGTTGAAGGGCTCTCCGCGTAGACATTTGACAGTTTTGACTTAACCTGACTTATGTCTTTCTCAGTTTTTCTTGTGAGAGCTAAGACTTTAGTCCACATCAGGGGCACTGTTTCTCTGGTAACTACTTCTTTACTTACGGATTTGTCAGGGAAGACCTTAGGAACTGAAGCTAGGAGTTGTTCACATCAGCATGGTGAGAGTGTCTCAGAGTAAGTCTTACTTTATGTTTCATCGAGTTTTCAAACAGAAATTTAAAGTTACTGGTTTCTCTGTGATTGCATTTTTATTTAATGAATGTTGGTTTATTGCTTCAAAACTGAGTGAACAGTAATAAAGTGTAGCAAGAAGGAAAAAAGGCGGAGGGTGGTGTTTGGAGCAGCAGTGCTTTGATATCAGCAGTTTGTTTACTGTTCAGTGGTGGGGAGGGGTTGGAGAGGCTTTGTGGGAGATGATAGAAAAAAAAATCCATCAATTGCGCATATGATCCCCTCCCCTTAAGGTTTCCTTAAACAATATGTTTCAGTTTTGCCTCAAACCATTCCGCACCACTTCTGCTCCCAAGAATCCACCACTATCTGGTTCCTGAGCGGTTAAGGATGACACTTTCTGTTGTACAATGAACTACACTATTGTTTGAACTAAGGTAACATATTTTGCTTTATGTAATTTTTTTTGGTAGTTATTAATAGGATACCTCTAATGTGAGAGGAAGCCTAGCATTGTAAAGGTCTGCAAGTGCTTGAAGTATCCATGATAACTACACTGTGTTCAAATTATTGCTGGTATGTGCATGCTGTTATGGGTGTGTTTTATGTATGAATGTACATGGACTGATAGTACATGGATACACCTTGATGGTAGATTCTAATAATGTGAAACCATTAACTCTGCCCTTTTAACATGAATCTTTTAAGGAGTTACATGATCTACTTCATAAAGTCTAGAAGTTTGAGATGGGTATGGAGTCTAACCTTAATGAAGCCATCATTAGCATACTTCTATCTACTCTGAATTTACTAGGAAATTTAAAAAATGACGAAAAGCTATAAATCAAAATGCCACCTTTCGGTGCATTGTTAAGAAATGCTTTTGAAGAAAAATTTTTTAGAAGTCCCATTTCTGCTGAGAGGAGCAGTTAAGTGACAGTGCTGTTTCCGAATACATCTTTTTATGGGATGGCACTTTATAGTTTGTACTTCTGTCCCAAAACGTTATGTAGAAATAATATGGAAAATGTAAAGACTCCGTACTGTGACCCAATGCTTTTTTTCCCTAGGGTGATGGATTCTGTGCGTCACCCAAATGTGATGCTATTTGCCAGGCTTGCAGTACTGGTTTTGAGGGTTGCTGTATGTCCTATTTCGTCAAGCAACACAATACAACAACTTTGGTATCTAGGTAATTGACACAGTCAAAATAGGCTCTGGAAAATGTTCCAAAAACTTCGAAGTCAGAAGCTAACATATATTCAGTTTATTTAACATTTGAATAAACAGTGACTCATTGTCAGCTATTTAAGTCTCCTATAGTAGATAGTGTTAGAAGGAAATATACAAGTGTCCATAGTTCATATTCTGTTTCTTTTTTCCTTTATTTAAAGGGAGCGTAGTTCTTCTATTTGCATTTATAATTGCTTTATCTGTTACTTAGTATTTGTGATAGTAAGTAGTATAGTATTATGAAGAATAATAAATGTATTCACAGTATCTAATGTATATGTTCCAAGCTTTAGAAAACATTAATATTATATTATTAAATTGAGTATTATAATAACCAAGAATAAACCCAGTATGGGATGATAGATACACTACAACTGCTGTTTTGACACTAAATATATTTTAGCTGTAGAAAAAATATATGAAAAATATTTCAAAGCCTCAGAGCTTTTTTACTTGTAGAATTTGGATAGAATTTGTGAAACTTTCGTCAACAGATACTCCTAATATAACATGTGCTTCTTGATTAGATTCTACGACATGGCTTTCAGTGAATTCATGTGAAACACTCTTGCAATTTTTCCTTATAGAAGTACATATTATGTCTGCGATCAGAGACATCTATAAATAGTGTAAATATATAGGGCAGAAGTTAGTTTGTGGAATCTATTTTCTCTATTTTGTGATACACCTCATGTGCAAAGGGGTCAGGCATTACTAATCTAGCTTTAGCTTTATTTTTTCTGAGCTGTGCCCAAATGCAGCCTGTGAATCTGTGCCTTCATGTGAACTTAGTGCATACATGTACATACACATATCTGTTTTCTCATTCGTATAGAATGTTTTGCCTTACAGGCACTGAATGGAATTTTAACGTATCACATATTTATTTACATGATTTTAGCCTTTGTAATATCCATTTTAATTACTTGATGCATCCCAACACCTTTTTGAAGGTTAATTTAATTATAATTTTGGTTCTGAAATGAGAGCACGATTGGCAAAACAAATTAAAAACCAACTTCTACTTGTGACTTCTCTGTGATGTCATTAACCAGGCATCATCTTTAGCTCTGAAAAATGTAGACGTAGTTACATCAGCCAGTTATTCTCTCAATACTATTAAGTAGTTGAGAACATATGAAAGTTCCTGAAAGAGATTTTGAGTTCTGTTTCAACTTTACTTTATGACGCCATTAAATTTTTTTGAAAGGGAATCTCACTTTAATTTTTAAAAATACCATTCAACTGATGAATTAAGACTGGTTTTACATATATATATACACATATATATACACATATATATATATATATGTGTATATATATGAACAGAAGAGAGATTTAGATACTGTACAATCCATTTACGTATATATATCTATCTATATATATATATATATATAGATAGATATATATATATATATATTTAATCAAGGCTCATGTTACTAATTTTTCTCAGTCCATATTAGCCTAATTGTTGAATTATTAATAATTCTTTATCAACACTTAGTGGGTGTACCTCTGAGGTCCTTTAAAATCAGTATTTACTGTATCTGGAAGCCGAATTTTTATGTTAATAAATCGACTTAATTATGAATTGGAAAAACACAAGTGATTATATTTAGTATCATCTTTAACTTATTATTGGAAGTATACTCTATTTAAAGATTGCAAATTTTTCACCTCTGTTCTGCAAACTTAGGTAAGTTTTAGAGAATAACTGAGTACAAGTGGCCAGTGTAAGCAATTGCATCCAAATAAGGAGTAATATGAAGCCTTATATTCTGTAACTTATAAACAGATCCTAAGAGTTGTTTCTCCTTTGCATTTACAACAAATTTGTATTACATCCATTGAACGTAAGATGTGGTAAATTACTATAAGAAACTCACTGTCATCTAGACCTCAATTTCTGTGAACTGTTTATTTAACTCTCTATCCCATAACTGTTTATCCTACTTTTAAATGTCCCGTTCTTAAGGCAATTTATGTTCTTGAAAGAGTGTCCTAATTATTTACATTTTACTTTTTGTCTTCTGATAAACTTTAAGTAAGAAAACCATCACTTGTAAGATTTTAGGCTGACAGTAAAAATCATCATGCACACATTTTATGTACAAATATATGTGATTGCATGTTCACTTGGTCAGACGTTTAACTCTTTAGTGTTACACATATTTGTGTGTACTTATGTATTTTTACTTCAGAAGAGTTCAGTACATCATTGTTAATGTTTAAGCATGTGCTTCCATGCTCTTCACACTCCCTGAATAATTCAATATATCATTGGCAGTAATAAACATTTAAAGATGAGACCAATAATGAATAGAAATGGAAAAATAGGGGGGTAGATATGAGTGTAAGTAGGTTTTCCTTCTTTTTGTTTGTGTCATGTTCAGTTTCTATCTAAAAAGATATATATGGATATATAGGCATATATCTATATCTGAACAGAAGAGAGATTTAGATACTATACAATCCATTTAACATAAGTAAGGAACTATTGCAATATGTGACTTTATTTATTTATATATTTTTGTCATAGGAGACTTTGACCTCTGCCTGTGGCACTTGGGAATTTTAGATAAACCCCATTGGGGTCACACTCATCAGTTCCGGCTTTGCATGACATAAAGCATTCCCTAGTTTCTGGTGCACTACTGTGCTGTTTTCCTTCAGGACTGGAAGTCCTGTAAGTTAATTTGGCATTTGAAAGCACTACTAGAATTTTTCCTTTTTGAAAATCCTCTGGATGGCTTTCAGAGGAGTAAGTAGAGAGCACGGGCAGCATGATGTCGTTCATTTCAGGATGCTAAAGAAAGTTATGCTGAGACCAAGCATGCTTCCTCTGGATTATTCTGCTGTGCGTTACCATTTTTTTTTCCTTCTTTGGGATCTAATATTTCAGCTTAAGGGGGAATAGAGATTTTTACTTTTAGTGGAAAAATATGCCAGCTCTAGGGTTTTTTACCTACATTTCTTTATAATATGTATATTGGGGGGACGTTAAGAAGAGAAACTTGGGTACTATAAAATAATAATATTATTTTGCTGTCTGCTATTGAACAGGCCCTTGCCATTCCATTTCTATGAGGAAATGCATTGAAAAGAATAAAGTTGTGGTATAGTTTTGAAATGACTGTAAGCACCAACTGTGACACATTTCTGGCAAATAGATGAAGACAGTGTTAGTGCCTCCACCAAACTGTGTACTCCAAGTTGACAAATATGAATTTGACCATTTGATCACAGATAATATTTGAAATGCATGTGTCCTGGTTCAGGGAAGGGGGTACTTCAATCATCCTCACCATCAGTATGCTTTAGATTTGCAAGAAACACAATGCCAAGTATCGTGTTGTCAGACCTTCGAGATTTTTAGTAAAGAGTTTTGCTTGTTTATGGAAGCTTACATTCAGCGACATTGAGCACAGACTGCCTAACGTATTTGTGCATTGAGCTCTAGTGAAGTTCAATAGATGATTGTGTTTCCATCAAGATTTAGGGAGCAGTGCCCTAGAATAGTAGCCATCTACTAATGATGGTTCTGAGGTTTGGATGGTGTAACTGATTTTTAGGAGCTATGGCATAAATATAATAATAGGTAGAAATATTTAGAGTGATTACCTTTTATAAAAGTTAGTTCTGTCTTTCATGTCTAGGAAAATATAGCAGTGAATGTTTGCTTTTTGTATGTTTTGTCTCCAAGCAGAGGAAACTGACAGTTTTATGTTTTAAGTGCCGAAAGTTGTTCTTGGCTTAGCAGTCCCTGAGTTAATCACTGGGATGTTAACTTGAATTTTTGTCTTTGAAAAGTTTTTGAATTTTAAAGCGAAATACGCTTCCATTATTTCCAAATTGACATCCTGTGTTCTGGATTGGTTTTTAGAGAACTGTTTTCCAAATTCTCTTGGATCGCTTGAAGTCCATTGATTTTGAAATATTTAGTTTAGTTTTTTTTTTTTTTAAGCTTTTCAGAAAGGAGAGGAAAAACTTCATCTTTTTAGGTTTTTTTCTTTATTACAGAACCCTCATTATTTCTCATTAAGTGCAAATTAATCTTGCCTTTATTTTGCATACTTTTTTTTTCCTTCTGTGTTCTTTTCAGAAACTCGTTTTGGTGCATCAGAAATTGAGAGAACAGTGATTTCAGCTCCCCCGCCACACCTTTCTGTGATAAGATGTTGTGGTCATTGCTAAAGAATCACTACGGAGAAATTCTGTCTTCTGTCATTTGCACACTTTTCATTTTTACTTGAAAAAAGAGTGATATTTAAAAATCATATATTTATTCTTTGGGGTTAATTGCAAATATTATGAATGCTGTAAAATAACATGACATTTAGTTTTTTTTCTCATTGCGTCTTAGGCAGTTTGTGTCTAAAAATTTGTTGGAAGAAAAAGAAAAAAGTATTTTAACCGGCTTTGAAATTAATTTAAGATAGTCTTGTGGAATTCTCCAAAATGAATATGAAAATATCAAATACTGTCAATGCACAGGACTAAAATTAACTTTGTATAAATAGTGGAGACTTTAACCTGACTTATTTTAGTGCAAAAGATGTTTTAGGTACAAAGAAGATTTTCTCTGGTTTGCCCGTATTTTATTTTATTTTATTTTATTTTTTGCAAGCTGTTTGCTTAAAATGATTGGCATCCTTAAATTATGGTTGTGTGGAAAACAAATAAGGCTGCTACTATAAAGAAACAAGAGCTCTGCACATGCATCTTAAAAACGATTTTAAAATATTTTCGTTTGGAACAAATGCATCGGGCCCCAAAGAAATAGATAGTATCCCTAACACATCGCCCACTCTCTTCTCTCAAAGTGGAATCTACTCGCAGAGAGCGCGTTATTTCCACTTGGAGTGGAGTGTATTTCCTAGTATTTTGGTGTCTCTGCTGGTAGAAATGTAGACATTTCAACCAACCACCTCTTTCTTTGGTTCCTGTGATAGCAGGTGAACTTTTGCCAAAACTTTTGGTGCAGTGTAATCAAGACCATGTTGTGGAATTAGGCTAATGTGATGATTTTAAGTCATGTTTAATGTGTTATTTAGAAAAAATAATTTTAAAAATTACCATTTGTAATATATTGGAAGAACTGGGATGGTGTTTTTGGATTTAATTCAAAGCCTTGGTACTGGCAAGGAAGAGAAAAATTCCATAGATCATTTCTTCTTTTCCTAATGTAGGAGAAAATGGGGTTTATTTGGGTAAATACCTTGGTAGAAATAATTGGTCAACTTTTATTTTGACAAAACATGATCATGTAAAAATATAAGCACATTTTCTGAGCCCAATAATATATGCATTTTGTTTCTTTAGGTTACATCAATAAAGCCATATACAAAGGAAAATGAACAGAAGAATACATTTAATCACCTATCTGGGGTCAGATGTAGAGTGAACTGCGTAGCCTGTGTGAGAATTCTTTTAGTTCTGTGCTTATACTCTGAGACCTGTTCCTCATCTCCTATGCTCATGGGCATATTTCTTCATATGTGCGAGAATGTTCAGTGTTCTGCTTCCCATGTACACATGCAAATGTGGATTTAGGCTTGAGAGTCTTTTAACACTTTTTTTGTTGAGGAAAAGTAAAGCTGGCTAGTGAAACACTTCTTAATGACTGAACTTCCCTTGAATGGTCCCTCTAAAATCTACGACTCAAGTTCAGATTTTGTTTCTTTGTTTTTCTTTAATTCAGGTAGTATTCAGAGTGATCACAGGATCATATTTTATTTTGAGTAATAGGAGGGATGTGAGCTCCTATCCATTTTACAGAAGGATCTTATTTTACAAAGGAGAAAATGAAGGATTAAGTTAAGTGAATTTCCATAATCATACAGCTACTTATTACATAAAGGACTGAGCTTAGAATCAGTGTCTGGTCACTGTCTTCATACATATATAAAATGCTAGACAGGTTTGAGTTTGTTGAGGAAGTCTGCCTAATACTTGAAATTCACTACTTTTCATTTTTCCTTTTGTAACTGAATTTGAGAATAGAATTAGAATATCATTTATTCATATGCAGTGGGGAATTGATCATGGAATAAATCAGTTGGTACTTTCATATTATTTCTTTATCAATACCTTATGAAGATACAGGAATCAAATGTTTAATCTAGAAGTTACCCTGAAAGTTAAAATTTACTGCAGAAAATCGAGGCTTAATATTTCTTTCAGACACCTGAACAACAGAAGCCTCTTTAGATTCATGTATATAAAATTCAGTTGGTAAAGAATTAGTTCTAAAATGGTCGTTACTAAGGAGTTAGTTTGTATTATTCTTCTCTCTGTAGCTTAAAATACCTCCCAACTTTTATCTAGTTTGAGACCACCTTTAAAAATAAAAATCGTCCATTTGAATTAAGGACTTTTTATCTTCCAAGAAACTGGACTTTTCTTTATTCATAACAGCCATAAGCCCCTTGGCAGGTTGAAAACTATAGACAGCATCTGTGAGATTAGGCCTGAAATGTGCAATTAGTTGTTAAAACGTGGTTGAGAAACCGTTCATGGCATTTTAATAAACTCCTTAGCATTTATCAAAACAAATTAACAAAAGAATAATAAAGAACTTCATTTATGTTAAATGCTTTTGTTATTAATTTTGTCTTTTGAATGATACATTTCAGGTTTACTGTAGTAAAAATGAAATATATTAAAGTACAAATATAATGCCTTTATTTTTCTTGTAGAATTTCTTTCAAGTTCCATTTTTATCCATGACCCTTCTGTACAATATGAATGCAATTAACAGTTCTTTGTTGGTTATCGTTAAGCTAATTTTAATCATTTACTCCGTTGCGTTGGAAAAACAGGAAAAATTCTGTCGTCTCAGACAACAGATCTCTTGTTTCTTCTTACCTTTCACTTCTAATAGTTAGGTAATCTAAAGGTTAGTGCAGATCCCCTCATCACTGAAATTTACGGTTTATAACCTCTGATGACACTCTAATATCCATTTCTGTTGCAAAAAATCGTAGTGGATGCCATGCAGAAAAATGTTGGACCCAAGACATTCCCCAACCTCCTTCAGAAGACAGTTCTGGGAGGCTCTTTGGAAAGCAGAAGGAGGTGTATCAGATCCTGGAAATGACAGGTTTGGTCCAGGGTCTGCACTTGAACCCATTTCATGTTGAGTTGCCAGGTGAAGATACCTGTTGGACTGCCTTTTATTTGTCTGGGTTTGTGTCTTAGCCAGAGGGCAGGCTTGTCTTTTATTTAAATTTGGCTGTTGTGGTTCACTGTTTCTTTCAGGTGAAAACCCTTTGTAAATGGCTGCTGTGAATAGTATTCTTTTAAAATAAAAAAGCTTGCTTATGAACAATGATCACAGTCAGCTAGAAATAATTAAATCAGAGAGTAATGAAATATTTAATATTAAAAGGCAATTGTTTCTTCTAAAATAGGTTGAGGAACCATCTTAATGATTATGGTGACCATCTCACACAAAATCTCTTTCTTGGTATAGTGAGCATATTATACAGAGAAAGGCTGAAAACTTCCATTATTACATAGCTACCTAGGACTTTTGCCCTCCTCTTCCTCCAGAAATTATCTCTGTTTGAAGTTGATTTTTTTTTTTAAATCTGTGAATTAGTATTTAACACCCGATGTTTACTTGATGGAACCATAGGAAACTCATCAATGCTTACCTTGCCCTCGTTTTTCTCTTCTTCTCCTTTGACTTTAAAGAGATTGGAACCTTACCATGTCCTCTTGGCATTGCAGATCAAAATAAATTTTAAATGGCTCTTACTCTGGGCTTTGTTTATCAGAAAGTACTTTTTTGTTGGCTTTTAAAATAGGTCACATCCAGATAAGGTTTAAATAAGATGAATTTTTTGTATTTTTTTTCCTTTCCACTTATTAAGGGATTTTCTTCCCTGATAAATCAGTTTCCATTTAATTTTTACCCGCACCCTGAATCACAGCTTTACTAATATAATCATCTAACGTTTAGTAAACCTCTACTCAGACATTCCTTAAACTGTTCTATACTTGTTCTCGCGGCACATACTTGTGAACAAAGACTGCCCTGGATGTTTTATAGAAGGTAGCCACATCACATTTATTTTCTGCTCAATTGCAGTTGTTTTTCTTAGAATCTAGCAAAAGTCCAGTTGTAATTCTGTAGCTAATATACGTGGCTCCTCAGACACAGGGTATGGTTTAAGCACTGGACCGCTTTTAGGTAACAGCCCACAAATAATGAATATAGCTCTCTTGAAAGTGTAGAAAAAGATAAGGTAAAACAAAACAAAAGGCTACTTTTCATTTATTTCCAGATGGATTCCATCTTGTACTTGGCATGGCACAAAGTCAAAATGTTGCACTTTGAGATTTATTAATTAGAATGTTTCTAAGCCAGATATGGAATCTGTTCTCCTTTTTCAGATAAAAGATAAACCTGCCCAGCTATAAAAAGAACTTTAGAGTGGGGAAAATGTCGAAATCTCAAATCTGGATTTTCTTTTCATGTAGACCTCCATTTCTCAACAGGGAAGTCTACCAGGTTCCTCCGTTTGTGGACACTGCTGTATTCAGGACACCAGTGGTCTCATGGCCGCTGAGCCCAATGATCTTTCCATCTGACTGCATCTCTTAAATGAACTGGATGCTTCCAACCCTTCTCTTGAGTTTCTCTCCTGGCTTGGCTTCTGGGGGCACTGTATCCCTGCTACACTTGTTTTTGTCTGTCCTTGACTTTCCTTTTAGTTTCTGCACTTTTCCTTAATATTGTATGTTTTTACCTTTTGATCTGAATGAAATAACTCCAGAGTCTTCACCTCCAGACCTAACTTAGCTTCTAAGTTCCAAGATCAGTAGTCTTCAAACACCATTAGGTACTTGTTTATGTACCTGTTTACGTCATTAGTTTGGCATTCAGGACTCTAAGCTCTGCTCTCAGTTTGTACTATACCATGTGTTCTATCCTCAAATTAGTACTTAATCATAGAACATTCCCAAACCAACCTTCATTCCTGTTCTTCCCTCTATGAGATAACTTTTCATCCAACCTTAACTGTATGAATTCTACCTGTTCCGGAGATGTTGACTTTTGTTTTTCTTCCTGAAGCCTTCCGATTTATAGTCATTTATACTTAAACATCCCTGCCGTGTGTTCCCATTTATTTGTGGCTTTGCTATATAGCTCATACCAGAATCTACTTGGCATTGCAAGTCTGAGGAGAGTAAGAGGATACCCAACTTATTTCTGTCCTCTTTACAAAGCCCTAGACGCAGTGGGTTCTCAAAAGTGTTGCGTTAAATTGGCACATCGGGGAAGGACACTTTGGCCAGAAGAGAATGAAAGACACTTTTAATTGACCAAATCGTGAAATTGGGTTGCTGAGTTTCAGAGAGGTAAAGGATTATCTGATGTTGTATAATTAATAGATGTTTCTTGAAGTTTGCCCTAATAAATTGTTCCCAAAGTATATAACTGCTGGTTACAACTTTTACGTGCTGTGTTTTGCAGCATGCTTTCAAATTCTGTCTTTCATTGATTAACATCATTGAACCAAGTGTGACGGTGCTGCTAAAACTGAGATGAAGGGAGGACCAAATACATTTGTGAACTATAGAAAATTGAAAACCCACATTGCCTTGTGCTTCGCTGATATTGCATCTGGGGGACTACAAAATAATCAAAGATGCAAAGAGATAAATGATGTGCCCTTAATACGTGAAGGTTAATAACATCAGGTTCTAACGTCGTGAGCCAGAAATGTGTAATTTTAACTTTCACATGTTGAATATTTGTCAGCCTAAATATTGCGTCCTGATGTTTGAGGACAGTGGCTTACAAACTAGCTTCATGGTGAAAGTTACATGTAAGTGGTCCAGTGCTTGGATGCTGAGGGGGGATGATTTGCCTTCGGAAGATCTAACAAAGATATTGGTGAATGGGGTTTGTCAGGAGCTGAGCAGAACCACAAGTAATAGTGCTTTGGGATGCCCAGGTTTGTGGCAGTGAAGGTTATTGAACCTCGTTTTGGTCTTTTACATTTTCATGCCTCCTTGAGAAATGTCCACTAGAGTGGTAATAGTGCCGAGACATTTCTCATGTTGAAACTTTGCCTGAGACTTCTTTGATTGTTTGATTTTTAGTAATTACTTTTAATTTCATTTTAAAAGCCAAGGAGCAATTTTGAAGTTGTTTTTTTTTTTGTTACCTCCTTTTTTTTTTTAAATGTGTATTTATTTTGGAGGGAGACAGAGAGAGACAGAGCATAAGCGGGGGGAGGGGCTAAGAGAGAGGGAGACACAAAATCTGAAGCAGGCTTCAGGCTCTGAGCTGTCAGCACAGAGCTCAACGCGGGGCTTGAACTCACGAACTTTCAGATCATGACCTGAGCCGAAATCAGATGCTTAACTGACTGAGCCACCCAGGTGTCCCTGTTTTTCTTTTCTTTTTTTTTTAAAGACCATATCCTTGGCCTTCTCGCTGTAGTTTTTTTTTTTTTTTTTTTTTTTTTTCTTTTTTAACAACAAAACTTTCTTTTATCTAAGAACTGGGAAGTCCCTTTGATTTAATATATGAATCTGTTAAGCACTTAAATATTATTTTAAACAGCTCTGGAAAATTGTTAAGGCTTTCTATTGTGCATTCCCAAATCTGTGTGGACACAGAAACATGAAGAAGAAATCAAGGAGAGGATCTGTTTCTTTACTTCTAGGACAACTCATTACTTGGAGGACTCTCAATTCTCTGTTTCTTCCCTAATAACAAAACATTCCAAAGCTTGCTAGAAACCTTAGCTAATTGCAGTTTTCAGACATACTTTTCTGGTGTCACCTTATGTCTATCAGCAACTTAAAAAAATCCTTTGAAGGAGATAGTTGGATTTTTAAAAGTACCATCTGCCTGAAATTTACAAACTGTTTAAGTGATAGTAGAAAGAGTTTCATTGAAGACTACATTTTGGTTAATAAGTAGGGATTTTAAAATCCTCTGTACTTTTCCACAACTGAAGGGGTGCATACTTTTGGTTGAAAGTGAGTAGGCGAAATGTAGTCATGTTCTTCTGGTGTAGTCTTGGTAGCTTAGAAATCTCTTTATTGCAGTTTCATAATCCCTGACATGACTGTCTAGCTCTCATGTCTGCTAAATGCAGAAATAGAGGAAGGAAATGTATGTTTTGGCCCCATTAAAATGTTCCTTATCGGACTGTATGTAGGAGGAGTGGACCCTGTTGAAGATACCTCTATTGGCCAGCTGGACGGCATGTGCACTGTGCTCGTTTCCTGTCTGCTGAACCTGTGTGGTGCCCTTTAATGATGGGAAGGAGCACATTATTAAATCTGTCAGTTGTTCTCCTTCGTAGTGTTTTCACTTGTGAAAATCAGGGAGCAGAGGGCATGCAAACTTTGCCCAAAGGCTGGATACAGTTTGCATAGAAATGAGCTACGTGTGGTAACAAGTGAATTGGTGGGTGCATAGCCAGCACCGATCACTAAACAGAAGTGAGAGCTAGGTGAGCGAGGTTCACAGGGGAAAGGCTGCTTCCCCAGAGGTTAGTCTTCATTAGGGGCCACCTTCAAACGATGGTAAGTGTTCACATCTGTTGAACACTGTGTTAATTAAATGTACTGTCTCCACCTGAGATAGGAATTGCTGTCATCCACAATTCTCAGGGAAGTCGCCTAGCATACAGCAGGTAGCAATAACAGAATCAGGATTTGAACCCAGGCAGTCTGGCTGGAGAGCTAAGGCTTGGTAAGCACTTCTCCTTTCCTTCTCATCTGCTGTGAGCTGGGTTTGGAGCTGTTGTATCTTCCAGGGGTTTCAAAGACTAGGTGACCTTGAGACCCCGCTTTCAGTCTGTTTTCTTCTTCAGCCCTAATCTTCTTTTGCTCACTTTCAGAGAAATAAAGCCATCATCTTTATATATGACATTTTAAAATCTGGCTTTAGTAATAATTCACCTTCAACTTGTGTTCTTTCCACAGAGGTAGCTGCAATCTTGTGTCTTAAAAAAAAAAAAAAATCTGTATTAGTCTAAGTAACTGTCTCTTCTTGGCTCCATTACAGTTAAAAGGCTGTGATCAGCAAACTCTTGTAGGGGGAAGTTGTTGAATGACATGGGGATGTGGTACTGTGTGTTAATCCTCGGGGCTTTGTGTTTCTTAAATTATTTGCACTCCTGGGCAACCGCCCCTGCTCCAAATGGGGTCTTGACAGCGCAGGCATTCTTACTTGGCTTGCGTGTGTGGCGAAAACATTAAAAGGAAGGGTCGGTTTGGGTTAGACATACAAACAAGCAAAACAAAACCTTTATCATCTTAATATTAGCTTATTTGTCTGTGTTGGGTTAATAATAATAATAATAATAATAAAAGGAATTTCTCTTTATATGAATGACCTTTAAAGACCCAGCGTATTTTGGTGGTTAGTATAGTCACAGGAGCAAAAACCAAGAGTAAAACTGTTTTTTTTTTCTTTTATTTTAAGGAGAAGTAAAAAATCAGGACCGCAGATCAGTAACAGCAGTAGAATTCCATTTTCTTTTAACTGCTCCTCAAGAAGCTGCAGTCTGAGTGAGCTGTGTCTTGGAAGGAGGCCGCTTGCCGCCTGTGGCCTTTGAAGCTGCGGCGACAGGAGCTTTGTGTGTGCGTCCGTGGCGTTCGCGTTCTCCTGAACGCCCCCCCTCCCCCCGGCCCCCCACCTCCACGCCGCCTCCTGCTGCAGCCGCCACGCGTGCTCCGCACCCGGCTGTGTACGTGTTGTCGCAGGTCGCCCCGCGCGGCAGCGGTGAGTGCGCTCGTCCCGCGCGCCCCTGCGTGTGGCCGGTGCGCACCGGGCGCCCCGCGCTCGCAGCCCCACTCCCCCCCCCAGAGCCCCCGCCGGGCCGCCGCCGCGCACCTCCCTGCTCCCCCCGGTCCGCCTGCGGCGCCCGCCTCCCCGCCCCTCTCCCAGCCCGGCCCGACCTGCCTCCCTCTCCCTCTCTCCAGGAACGCACTCTCCCTACTGTCTTGGCCCCTGTTGGATTTGTCCTTCTCATCGCCTTTTCTTCTGCGTCTCCCAGGATGGGTCTGTCCACACTAACCCCTCCTGAAATCTTGCTGTTCACCTGCGATCCGTGTGCAACTTGCAGACAGTCGCCGGTTGACAGAGCAGAAGTTCTAGTTTTGCGTTAATTAAGCAACTACTGTATTATTAGCTTTTCAGTCTGTCACATACTTTCTCAGACACTGTTTTCAAGGACCTGCTTCACCAGTATCCGATCCTTTGAACTATATTTACGCCTTCTTGAGTAGATGGAAGGATTGTGTCTTATGCATTCTCAATCAGAACGCTATGAATAAAATGAGCCTAAGAAAGTCATAGGCACGAAGTCCCCATGTATGTTATAATTTAGTAGTTTTTATAAGCACATGAAGCCTTTCTGGAGGCTTCAATTCTATGTTTTGGTGTTCTGGGAATGAGGACTTTATATTTTTAAGTAACACATCTTGAAACAGTTGCTCTACGTGGATCTGTATAAAATAGTTCTATCCCTCTCGACATTATCAAGCTTATTTTTAAATCAGTTCTTTTTAAGGCCATGCTTTGTACATTCTCTGTATTAATTTCCTTTTCTGGAAGCCCGTATTATTAAGGCCGTGTCATGAGATATCAGTATTTTTATTAGAGCTGCTCTTAGATTCCTTACCATAAGAAATTTTTAGCAAAAGGTTTTAACGTTATTGGCTCATGTAATATAGATCCAGTTGTTTCATTTTTGCCTCCAAGATTCCAGTATGACTAAGGTAAAGAAAATAGTTGATATATAGAACTGGATCTGAGGGAGCCATTTGAACTCGTAGGGGACGGGGTTTTTATATTGATACCTTGGCTAATTTCCCCCCCCCCCCAAAAAAAAAAGAAATTTGGATCCTTCTTTTTAACTTGTGACCGATTAACCTCTAGTATTGCTTTCTATAGGGAGAGTATTTTTAAGTTGATATCATAAGTTGATTTCATAAGATAGTGTAAAACTGGAGACGTTTTATTGAAAAAAAGGTGATCCTTAAATATAGGAGGTGATTTAACACATAAAGTCTTTTTAGATAATACGTTGAAAAGAAAATTATAATCTTATGATTAAAAACATCAGTAATACTAAGCCAATTATTAGTAAGACCTGTTCTGTCCTCAAATTCTTAACTAAATAGTAACACTGTGAATTCAAAGGTACTGAAGTCACAGCATGAGGGGCACTAGCTCTAACACACAAATGATAAAGACTGAGTTCACTCTACAGTTTTCTTATTGTTAGAGCACCCATTCCTAGAGTTTAGAAGGTACGTACTTCAGTAGTCATAAACGTGCATCACAATATTTTTTTCCCTTTTTGGTTTTGTAGGGTTTTTGTTTGTTCTTTGCATTTTTCTGTGATTTGAGCACGTTGGCCTTTTTCCAAGCTTATTTGTTGTCTGGATATGTAAAGTACAAATTAAAATATAGAAGTTTCAGCCATCCCCGTGCCTTCTGGGACATGTGATTGTCTGGAATAGGCTTATGTCCAGCTGTGTTTAGAAACTCACTAGGTTGTGGCTATGTTTTCCTATCTGTGGTGTGGTTTAGTTGGAATAAAATCAGAATCAGAGTACGTCTGTAACTTCTCTGGTTTACAGTTTTTCCATCTATAGGCTGTGAACAACACTACCTGGGAACAGATTGTGGGGGTTTAAATCAAATACTGTATGTAAAACAGGTTTGGTGATTGCCAGAGGGCCGTGTGAGTATTTATTATTATAATAATAATTATAATCGTTCCGTTTCTAATCTTTCAAATGTTTGTATATCATTAGCTATGGAAGTGCCCCTTAGACCGTTCAAAATGGTGTTTCTAAGGTTTTATTTTATCTTCTAATGTAAAAATTCTGTTTCGGAGATGCGCAGAGTAGAATTCTTGCTGTCTTCTGTGGCGGGGAAGACTGCCACCAGTTGTTCCAGAAGAGTGGTCAGGGTCGTTCCCTTGGAAGAATGTATATACCTTAATCCATCCGTTCTTAGGTTTAGATTTCTGTTGTAAGAGCTTTGGTGTTTAAGTCCATTCTCAATTTTCAAAGTTCTTAAAAGAAATGTTGTTGAGGTATTTTTTTCACATTGTACGTTTGCGCCTAGTTTTGTGGGTCATTAGTGACCTGTGCCATCATTTTTATTTTAAAATGCATGTATATTCATTGTTAATTTTAATACATGACTTTTTAAATACATGACTTTTTGACAGCCAGAGATTTCCTCTGATAGCTCACTTTTTGTAGTAATTTCATGAAGTTTCTTCCTCTTCTTTAAAATGAGTGAGTCTTACAAAATTCTCCTTCAGAGTGAAGGTAGCTTTGTCGGTAGCTTGTGGTAACTTCATCAGAATGCATCAGACATCCTTTCTCAGAGGAGTGGTCTCTCACAGATAATGTTTTGAGATTCTCTCTGGATATTTCAGAATTTATCTTTTTTTCATATATGGGACATGTGCCACATGATCATAAACACTTGGTGAATAAGAATGACTTGTTACTACTGAGGTCACCCAGTTTTCTACAGGAGAATAATACATAGTCACATGATTTCATAACCCCGGTAGGTTACACACTATGGTGCAGTGATCCTGAGGCATCATTTGCAACCATGTGTCCTAAGTTTTCAAGCTCTATGTGTGTGCGCGTGTATGTTTGTGTATCTGTATGTGTTCTTTTTTGTTCCTTTTCGAGAAGTAAGCATGCTTTTAGCAATCAAAAACAAAGATCATAGTTATTTACAAAATGTGTCTATTAAAGAAATGACTATGATCAAAATTAATATAGTTTTGTTTTCATATTAGAAGGTGAAAGTATTTTCTTAACCGTGACACATGAGATGCCATTCATTTTTTTCTAGGGGACATTACATTGAACCACTGGAATTGTTTTTTATTCGATAGAAAAGAGGTCCCTACTAAGAGCACTAATCCTAAATTTTTGTTGGCAAGTATGCTATGAAATTATTCTTGGGATCAGTAATTCAGAAGATCCGTATTAGGGGCTTGCGGGGTGTATTGATGAAATGACTAGAATTTCTCTGTGTGTTATATAAGTTTTCATAAAATGGAGGAAGTTCTAGAAATTTTTTAATAATTTCCAAAATGAGTCAGAGGGTTTGAATGATACCAATTCTCTGAAACTCCTTTATCATTTAGACACAATTTCCTATGCATTTTGTATCCTTCAGTGAGTCAGTAGGCTCATATTTGTGTTTATTTGTATTTATTTATATTTTATTTGTAATTATTATGTATGTATGTAGTATTTGGTAATAGTGTATGTATACTTAAAAATGCTCATTCTTCAGACTTGGAAAATTAAGGAAATTGAATATGGAGCTTTTCATTTCCACATCACAGTTGTGTTTCAATACAGATCTTTAGTCACTGGGAGCCATTTCTGTATTCTGGTAATTTGATAACCCGTTTTGAAACGTATTGGTTGAGCTCATTGTAATTCCATGTGTCTCTGATGAAAGGCATGTGAAGGTATGGATTGAAAGAATTAACTGTGGTTAGTCCTTGCAAAGACCCCTGCTGCCCCTTTTGGGCGATCTTGAACCTGGCACCCACTCGTGTTCTTGCTAAAACGGAGTTTTCCAAAATGTAAATGATGTCATATTTGAAAGCGATGCCAAGAAACAATGTGGCAGTTTCTAAATTTTGTGAAGCTAAAATCCCTGGTTACAAGAAAGAGTACATGTCACAGATGAATAGTTAGTAATGACTTCAGTGTAGCAGGAAAAGAGCAATTCCCATATGCTGATCCTAGTCTCATAACAAAGAATGTTATAGAAAGATTGCACAGTATTTAACAAGCTGTGAGTTAATGTGACAGTGTCCGCGGATCTAGTTCCAGAAGGATAATCACTTTACCATATTTCTTCAAAAATATTTTAAGTTCTACCGAAAGCTCACTACACACGAAGCCAGACTGTTCCCACTGCACCCCACCCCTCCAAGTCGGGCAGTAATATTGAGTTTAGTTAAACAATTAAATTCTTGAGACTGCCTGATCCTGAAGACCTGGATAAATAAATAAGCCTCACTGTCAGACTGAACCTCAGAGGTGTACCTCCTGTGCATATGGCAGAGTGGGTATAAATGAGAATGTTATCCTTGAATATTTAAGATTTGGGTTTCAGGACATCAGTTTATCTCATACTGAGAGCCACTTAGACTCCATTCTTCAACATTTGTGGGCACCTTAGAAGCCAAGAAAATGAAGTAAAGTTGTATTGCTTTCAACTCTGGAGCAGGTATGGTGGGCAGTTCTTCCGTATGATAGATTTGTTATCCACGATTCATATCACGGCCTTTACCAGGGACTTGGTCTCTTGTGCACGTTCATGTTGGCACTATGATTTCCTAGCCGCTAGGAACCTACCCAACTGGTGGATTTAACTTTGAATCGTGGACTTGACTGTGTTCCTTTAAAGCTTAGCGCTCATGCTCATAATTTTGCTGTTGCAAAGACTCCTAAAGGCAGGGATGGGAAACATCAGAGGAGTGGGGAGAGGGTCTTATTTCCTTCGGTGATTTAGAAAAAAAGTGCATATTCTCCATCATGAAAGATGATAACCTTTTCCAATTCTGATAATATTGTTTTATCATTACACTAATGAGACTGTCTTTTTCCAATAAAGAAATATACTTGGGTATTAGGAGAGGGAGGTACATCAAATTAAAAATCCGTCATGAAAAATTTCTACAAAATGCCTTTTATAAAGGTGATTATTTTTCTTTGAAGGTAATTGTAAAGTTGATAATTAAATTAGATGCAAATAAAATTACATTTAAATCAGATTTTTCAATCTTTCCATTGTATAAGACATTCCCTGGTGACAGACTATGGGATTAAGGAGTTCTGGTACTGTAAATGTGTAAGATACTATTTGTGGGTATTGACTGCTTTAAAAGTCAAGGGCTCCTCTTCTGTTAAGACAATGCTTTTGGGATGCTTAGGTGGCTCAGTTGGTTAAGCATCTGACTCGATTTCTGCTCAGGTCATGATCTCATGGTTCATGGGATCGAGCCCCATGTCAGGCTGTGCGCTGACAAAGTGGAGCCTGCTTGGGATTCTGTCTTTCCCTCTGTCTGTGTCCCTCCCCTGCTCACATTCTGTTTCTCTCTCTCTCTCTCTCAAAATACATAATAAACAATTTTAAAAAAATCAACGCTTTTGTATCCAGTGCTTACCTCATGAAGTAACAGGCAACAGATTCCACCACCACTGTTTGATTTACCCTGTACTTTTAGTAGACAAACTGTTTATAAGAGACTGATTTAAAGCAAAAAGTTCAGTGATTTAAAAAAAAGAAAATAAGAGAAATATCGTCAAATTCACTTTTTCCTCTTCTTTCTACCTAAATACACCCACTCTGTGTGTTACCCACTAGGAGCTTTTTGTCTCGTGGGGGAGGAGTGGGCAACGTACCAACAATTACAGCACACTGCCTTTTACAGACTATTCCAGTTGATACAGTCTTCCGCGTTTAATTTTGTGTTCTCTTCCCTTTTCATTCCCTTTGTAAAATGACTAAAGTAGACAAGTTGCATGCATTTACTATAGGAATTAAGACGATACAGATAAGTTCAAAGAAGAGGATAAAAACCTGGCGAGAACCACTCTTGATTTTGGTTTATACGCTTCCATAATCCTTTGAGTGTGTGTGTAACTGTGTGTGTATAAGCATGAGCATTTCTCTTTTTATTATCTCATCCAACCTTGAAAAAAATAGGCAGTTTTGCCAGGAGTTGAATTTGGAAGTACAAGCAGATCTCTGCCACAGCTTTCTGCACGGCCTATTACTTCAAACTTGAGAACAGTGGCAGGTATTTTGGCTAAAAACGCAGTGCTGGCTTGTACCTAAAGGTACCTCCATGGCCTTAACGTAAATTCTCCTTCTTATGCTCACATCTTCAGTCTGTCTGCTGCCGAGTCTTAGAGTGATTGTTTTGAATGGGCACAAAGAGGACTGATCTCTGCCTTAAAGTGGCCTGATTTTGGATTGATGCTGCTTTCAAAACAAATTCCGTCTGGATGGGGAGGAACTGGGAGACTTGAGTAGTTACCAGGAAGTCATGCTGGAAGTGGAATCTTAGATGAGCCTTTAGTACTTAAAGCTGACCCCTGCCAAGTCTTCCTTATGGATCTGGCTTGAAACAAAGAGGTGTGTTTATTGAAGTCTTCCTGACTGGCTTGCATGGATCTGGATGGGCTGCTTGGAATATCACTGAGCTATTGACCAAGTACTGAGTGAGCTCCCAAAGGGATGAAGAAGATCTAGGATCCTTTTGGAAGGCTTGCTTTTAAGTTACTTGTAAAACTTCGTAAAATGCTTCGGGTCTGACAACTTCTGAGTTAGAATGGATTCAAGGTAAACAGAGCTAAGATAAAATGCTAAGTCCAGGCAGGCCATTCAAGAAATAAATGGGTGTCAAGTAGCTTTGTTACTCAGTTGGTCAACTGATGTTTGTCTTTTCAATAAGCTTCACTCAGCTTATTTGCTAAATTTCAGTAACTTCAGTGAGTTCAGTCAACAACTAGTTACTAAGCAACACCTGTTCATTTATAGATACTGTATTTGGTTATGAAACTATCAATATGAGTGACCACAGGAGAACACTGTGCACATAGGAATATGAATATTGAAGCATAAAGAAAAAATTTACTGGTCCTAACCCCAATTTGAACAACAGAAAAATACAGTGATATATAAATGCCTAAATAATCCAGTCTCATCCGTGTGTCACCAATGTCTATCAGTAACCCCCACTTTTCATCTGAATTGGTAAGATAGCTTTGATTTTTAAAAGAATTCTTCTTTCTCTTGTGATCAGAGTTGAAACAATTTGATTCTTTTTGAAATATATAATATCTGTTCATTTTTTACCTTTCTTCAGTGTGTGTACATTTCATAACACATCTGGTCCAGCTTTCCTAATTTATTTAGAAACTTCAAGTGGGTTCCTGTTTTCTACAAGTGCTCCAGCCTCATCCGTTGGGATCCCAGAGTCTATCTTACTAACCTTTGCAACCACATGTTTTAGTAACCCAGATTCTTCCCTGTCCCCCGACATAGGTTTCTATTGGAAAGCAACCCTTTGTTTCTCTTTCTCCTCTTTACTGCAGTACTGCTTTCTTTTCCTCAGAAATTCTTATTTCTCGGATGCCTGGTGGCTCAGTTGGTTGGGTGTCTGACTTCGGCTTAGGTTGTGATCTCGCTGTTCACAAGTTCAAGCCCCATGTCGGGCTCTGTGCTGACAGCTCAGAGCCTGGAGCCTGTTTCCGATTCTGTGTCTTGTCTCCCTCTGTCTCTGCCCCTCCCCCGCTTGTGGTCTGTCTCTCTCTCTCTGTCGAAAATAAATAAACATTAAGAAGAAAAGAAAAAAGAAATTCTTATTTCTGTGTGCTTTCTCCCCCAGGCTCCTCTCCACTCCCGTCTACTTTAAATATTTCCACTGTTACTGACCTTACATTATTTTACTATGAGTGAAACAAATAGTGGACATAATAATAATACTCATAAAAATAATAGCAGATAGTTAAGACTTACTATTTGTCTTCAAGGGAATTTATTGTGTGCCCTGATGATTTGGGGGCAAAATCCTATTATGTCCTGTATTGTTACTGAGATATTTACTGTAAGCCTTATTTCTTTGATGGAGGGAGCTAGTTTCTTAAGCAATAATTTTGTCTTAAATTTTTTTCTCCTTTTGGTATTTGGCCACATTGTTTTAAACATACTGGGTACTCAATAAATACGTACTATATGGATGAATTAATTGACTAGAGGGGCACCTGGGTGGCTCAGTCGGTTGAGTGTCCAACTTTTGATTTTGGCTCAGGTCATGATCTCACAGTTGTGAGATGAGCCCCATGTCAGTCTCTGTGCTGAGCGTGGAGCCTGCTTGGGATTCTTTCTCTCCCTTTCCCTCTGACTCTCTCTTTCTCTTTCAAAATAAGTAAATTTTTTTAAAAAATGAAATAAAAATAATTGACTAGAAAATTTTAGTATGAAATGTCCTTGCCTATAGGCAGATTATATATATATTTGATGTGGCTTTGGTACTTTATTGTCCAACTTAATTAACAGGAGTGTTTTTTGAAACCATTAGTGTATTTTATATTCATGGTATAGTACATAGGAACTTTACTGAGGATCAAATATGTCAATTTGTGTTTCATAGCCAGACTATTAAGCTTTGGGAAGAGATCCATTTTAAGTAAATTACATATATGCACATATACATTAATATATTAATCTCTGAATGAACATCAGTTAATTCAGAATATACTCATTATATTTCCAAGATTATAGCTAATTGCTTATGACAAGAAACTATCATACTAGTGGCACTGTCTTATGAGATGGTAAAAAATTGCATCAAAATCAGAGATAGTTTAGATATTAAATTATTTCTTATCTTAATAAGGCTTTCCCATAACATAATTATGTAGAAATTTTAACCATAGTACAGAAGTATGAAAAGTTTGTATGAAGTTTGTATGTAGAGTTTACATAAAGTTTTTGAACATGTATGATAAATGAATTGTATAATATTTTCAGAAAAATAAGGAATCTTTCACAAAATTTATGCTTTAATCCTTTGTTTCAGAGAGTTGGTGATTTTAACCAAACACCCCTGAAATTGCTAACACCACTGAACCTGTTTCAGTTCCGTTAAGAAGCCACATTCTCTCATGGGGTGCCTGGGTGAGCTCAGGGGCTCAGCTGGTTGAGCACCAGACTCTTGGTTTCGGCTCAGGTCTCATGGTTCATGGGTTCAAGCCTCACATCCTTTCTCCTGCTGACAGTGAGGAGCCTGCTTGGGATTCTCTCTCCCTCTCTCTCTGCCCCTCCCCCACTTGTGTGCGCTCGCACTCCCCCTCTCTCTCTGTCTCTCTGTCTCTCTCAAAATAAACTTAAAAAAAAAAAAAGAAGCCACATTCTCTCTTGCAAGAGAATGAACTCTTTGACTTGCAGAATCAGTGAATCACTGAATTACTCAATCCTCCCTCTTCACCTGGCCAGCTTTTGCTCTCTTTCAGTTTATAGTCATTTCCCCCAGAATCCTTTCTTATACCAAACCTAGATCAGGCGCCTCTGTGTCCTGCGTTTCTTTTCTCTGGTTAGACTGGAAACTCACTGAGGGAGGGTTTGCTGTTTACCTTCTTCACAGGTGTGTCCTCAGCACCTTGCTTGATGGCCGCAAAATAATATACAGTTGAATGTATAAATGTGATGTTACAGTGCCCCGCCCCCCTTATCTGTGGTTTCACTTTCCATGGTTCATTACCCACATCCACTGAGGTCTGGATACAGATGATTGATCCCCCTCTGACATAGTGTCGGGAGGTCAGTAGTAACTTAATGCTACATCACAGCGCCTGCATCATTCCCCTCACTGGATCCGCTCACCTAGGCGTTTTATCGTCTCACGTCATCACAAGAAGGGTGAGTACAAGACAGTAAGATATTTTGAGAGAGTGACCACATTCACGTAACTTTTATTAGGGTACATTGTTATAATTGTTCTGTTTTATCCTTAGTTATTGTTACTCTGTTATGGTGCCTAATTTATAAATTAACTTTATCATAAGCCTAGATAGATAGATCTATATAGGAAAAAAACATAGTATACGTAGGTTTCAGGCACCAGTTGGGGGTCTTAAAACATATCTCCTGAGAGTAAAGGGGGTCCACTGTAATTTATTCTTAATTGTAAGTATTAGTTGTCATAGCGTGTGGTCAGTTTTGTGATAGTTGTACAGAAAAATAGAATTCAGTGCTAAATGGGTACTGATGCCAACAGATACACACTTGACTTTGATTTCTGGAAAAACATTCTGATAGCAGCTTGCTTGGGTAACCACTTGCCATTTTTCTGATGAGGATGAAGCGAAGGGTCCACAAGGGGATATGGGACACGTCAACATCACCAACTTTATTTAAGTTATTGAATCGAACACTAAAGCAGTTCTTTTTTCTTAATGTTTACTTATTTTTGAGAGAGAGTGAGTGGGATAGGGGCAGAGACAGAGGGAGGGAGGGAGAGAGAGAGAGAGAGAGAGAGAGAGAGAGAGAGAGAATCTCAAGCAAGCTTCACGAGGTCAGTGCAGAGCCGGACATGGGGCTCGAACTCACAAACCGTGAAATCATGACCTGGGCTGAAATCAAGAGTCATATGCTTAATCAGCTGAGCCACCCAGGCACCCCTAAAGCAGTTCTTTTTCAAGCAGTATTCTTGGTCATGAGAAACTATTCTTGAATTCTGCTGTCTTTTAACTAACACTATTCAAAGTACTTCATGTAGTTTTTCTCACCTTGCGTATACTGTAATGTGGCATTACATTCCAGAGATGCCAACCCTTAGCTCATCTGGACCATATTGATGACATTTTGTGAAGGAGAATTCCATGTTTATTTCCATAAGTCAAGACAGCATATTTTGGGACCATCAACAATGTTTTTTTGCTCCAACAGAATATGGTAAACAATAGGCTACAGTTTTCTTAGCGACTTCTATTATGTCTCACTTTTCATGTAATTTGTTGTATTACAACATTAAATGGGGCATTCTTTTTTTATTTTTTAAATGTTTTTATTTATTTTTGAGAGACAGAGCACAAGTGGGGAAGGGGCAGAGAGAGAGGGAGACAGAGAATCCGAAGCAGGCTCCAGACTCTGAGCTGTCAGCACAGAGCCCGATGCGGGGCTTGAACTCACAAACCGTGAGATCATGACCTAAGCCGAAGTCAGACGCTCTACTGACTGAGCCACCCAGGTGCCCCTAAAACGGGGGCATTCTTAATGTTACAAGCAGATTTAAAGTACTGTGTGTTCCTCCTGTGATATGTTCACTTTTTCATGAAGTCATTTTAGTAATAACATTTTATTTCTTGAATAGCACCCTGATCTGTGGGCTAAATAAAGAAGGCATTATTTGCAGGTATGATGATGATAATAATATTGCCAGGTACCAATTTTGTTTGTTCAGGTGAACTCTTCAGTGATCTGATTTGGAAAAACTCAGTAAAACTGTTAGGAAATGCTGCAAAACCAAAAGTTCCAAAGAATAAAGGAAGGGGTTAATTTTAAACAATACTGCACAGTGTCCCTGTGTTCTGGGTATTGTGCTGCTTGCTCCTTTTACAAACACCTTTTCCCATCCATGCGTGTGCTTGTTTCCTTCAGTCGGCCATTGAATGTATACAGCATTCTTGCTTTGACGTCCAGAACGCATACATCACCGGGAGAGGCGGGCAAGCCAACCAGTTCTAATTCTCCTTAAACCAAAGGTCCCGAAGCTTGTTCAGGTGTTCTGGGACTTCGTGGTTCTCTTTGAGGAAGGACCTCCAGGGAACAGTGTTAAATCATCCTATCTTACAAACCTGGAATGATTTCTGTAGGGTCAAGTGTGATTGTAGTTTCTGTCTGCTTGTGCCTACAAAACAAACTCCAAATGCCGTGTGAGGTGGCTTTAAGAAGTAATGTTTTCAAGCATCCCCGGTGACGTTTGTGTGCTGCTTGTTCATTCATTTTTAGAAGCCATGTGATAATAGAAGCCAAAGTCTCAAGGAAATATTAACCAGGTGGAAGGTTTAAAACGGATAGAATTTTACCTACTAACTTCTTTATGCAAGATGAGCAACACCATCGTTACTTGGTCTGTGAGACGGAGTCCTTTATTTTGTAGGCTGAGAACAAGTACTGTAGATGAGGGTACAATCAGCCACACTTCATTTAAACATGGCATTTATTCAGCCTTATAAAGATACTCAGCATTTAGGAAAAAGCCATAGTGTTTTATGGGCTGTTTATCATCTGTTTCATTCAGTCTTCTAAGGTAAGCAGGTTACATTAATCCCTTTTCAGTTTTAGTTTTCTCATTTGTAAAATAAAGCTTATGAATTCCTTGCAGGGTTTCAGCGAGGGCTAGAGAGACCAGTATGTGGGCCTAAAAGCAAATGGCTTGTATGTGGCAGGTGCTCAAAAACTGTTAGTTCCCTTCTGCCTTTACTCAGATTGTGGTGTACGTGGTACAGTGTATCTTCATGATCCATTTAGTAACTGCGGATGGGTGTCTGCTTTGCGCCTTTGTCCCACCACCACAGAATCAGTGACAGAGTTCTCCTCTCTTCTACCTTCTTGTCTCTTACCTTCTCCTTTCCTAGGGTGGCTCTTGCTTTTTGCTCATTATTGCCTCTGATCTCTTTTTAGAAAGCTTTTACCCTCTCAGATTTCTCTTTTCCAGAACTTCTTTTCTTCTCTCGCCATTACTCTTTTATTCTTTCTTCTGCCACGTTGTTACCTCCTTCAGCACGCTTGGTTCTTTGTGTCCCGCAGCCTGGCCTGAGTAACCAAGGACAGTCTTCCACCTCTGCTTGCGTTGCCCATCAGACTCGAGCAGCTGAAAGATTTCTTCTCAATCTATTACCCCATGGTTCCTGCAGAGCCCCTGCCGTTTCCTTGAAAAATCACACATGTGTGCACACATACACTAACTTTTTTAGCTGGAATATGCACAACTCATGTCTATAGTTCTTTTTATTTTGTATGTATTACAAAATAAATGCTCTGTGTAACTCATGTCGGGAAGTGGAAGTTGCCAGTACTCTACAAACCCCCTTTGCCAGTACCTTTGTGCCTCTTCCTGTTCTCTGTTCTCTTCCTTCCCCCAGGAGTTAATCATTCTCCTGTCTGATCCTGACACTTCAGACTGGCTTTGCTTGTTTTTGAACTTTACATGCATTAGAATATAGCACTCCTATGCATTAAAAGCATGCATTCTCTTGTGTCTGGCGTCTCATACTCAACATCATGTATGCGAGATTCATTCATGTTGTTGTACGTAGTTTATTTTTATTCTGTTGTATGACCATGCATTCCATTGTATAGTCAGTCATATACCACAAGTATATACATATACATACACACGTTTATGTTATGTTTATGTTTATATTTATATTTATATTATTTATATTTATTGAGGTACATTTGGGTTGTTTCCAGTTTTGATATTTCGAATGATGATACTGTGAGCATTCTTGTGAATTGAACTTTTATTTTTTATTTTTATTTTTATTTTTTTGTGTGTGACCTGAACTTTTAAATTGAACTTCTGGTTTGATTTTGCTTTAAGTTGCTAGGAGTCTGATCCAAATGTTTGGGACTTTTCTGTATTCTTTTATATCTTAGCCTATTCTTTTATTATTCTTTTTTTAATGTTTGTTTATTTTTGAGAGAGAGAGAGAGAGAGAGAGAGAGAGAGAGCGCGAGCAAGCGGGGGAGGGGAAGAGAGAGGGGGACAGAGGATCCAAAGCAGGCTCTGTGCTGACAGCAGAGAGCCCGATGCAGGGCCCAAACTCATGACCTGAGCCCGAGTCAAAAGCCTGGTGCTTAGCCGACTGAGCCACCCAGGTGGCCCTGATTTCTTTCGGTTAGGAAAAAACACATAGTAATGTAGGTCTTTCCTAAAAACAAAGTGGTATAATGCAAACTTTTGGGAAACAGAGGATACTTGTATTATTATACACTGTATTATATATACTGTATTATATATACCTGTATTATTATACACTGTATTATATATACTGTATTATATATACCTGTATTATTATATACTTAATAAATATTTAAATATCATGTGACATTCATGTACAGATTATAAATAATCATGCAGGTATATGAACTTATAAAAATTCATTTTACTGATTACAGAAACATTATTATGGAATTAATACTACATGGAGTGCACTTATTTTTTTAGTGAACCTTCCTGTATGTAATTCAGTCCACAAATTGTGTGTAAGGTTATATAGACTTATATAGAACCTAAATCAAGTCAAAATAATTCTGAGTCACAGTTTTAAAAAATTAAGTTAATTCTTATTTCTCACTACCTATGCATTTATTGCTGTATGACCATAGATCCATTGTCATGGATCCAGACCTATGACATGTGGGTCTTTTTTTAGCTTAAAGAAAGACCAGATGAATGCCTTGAGTCCTTGTACGTCTTGATTTGGTTTGTTATTAATTAGGTTGATAATATAACTTGAGCATTATTCTGGCTTTTATTCTCATAAGCCTGTTTTAGTTAGATTCTGGCCTTCCTGATGAGATAAGGAGTATGCAGAAATTTCTAAGTATGCTAACATGGCATCTATCCATTGGAACTTTTGTGAGTGCTTACTCTGTAGTAGGCAACTCTCAGTGGGGAGAGCCATATTAGTATCACTTGGCTTTTGAAAAACTCATATGTCCCTTGCTCCAATATGCTACTTTTTTTCTCTCCAATAATCATTATCATACTGTGCCATTTTTAATGATGGAAATGTGTTATGGCCATAGATGTGTTGCCTTTAGGACGAGCTTGAGAATTGATGATAATAGAGAGATATTTGAATACATGAATTATGTATCAATGTTTTGATTAAAATAATCACATATATGAATGGATAAATATTAATCTTTTTAACTAACAATAATGTTAATAAAGATATTCTCTCATCTGGAGGACTTCATAGCCTAGTGGGGTAGCTGAAAACATAAACACATAGTTACAGTGTGATGTGGAATGTATCTCAAGAGGAGATACATATAAATTGCCATCGATGGTAGTGGAAAAGACTCACTTTTGCTTGGGGGAATTGTAGAGGGCTTTGCAGAAGTGAATCCATTTGGACTCGGCATAATTTGTTACCTTTAGTTATGTACTAGTTGTGATGAAGCAAATCCAAAAGTCAGGACAACTTACTAGTCCAGTAAGGTTGTTGTATTTTTATATTTATATTTTGTATTTTATATTTATATGCTGAAAATATATTTTATATTTATATTTTGTATTTTATATTTATATGCTGAAGATTGTATATTCACTTGACACAACTACAGAACCAGTCAAGTACATTTGATTGCCATCTTTATAAAATGGTATTTAAATTGTATTCTCTGGTAAGTCTCTTAAAGTGCTATCACATTTGTATTTACAAACGCATTGGTTAACTATTGTTCGTAAAAACACTAAAGAGTTGTTGAGAAATGTAATGAGAAACCAAGTGGTCTAGCAAGGCTTCTGGCTTTTTCAGACCTAGCTCTTCATGTCTAGGTCTTTGACCTGAGCAAGTGATTTGACTTTTCTAAATCTTAGTTGCTTCATCTGTAAAATGTGAAAACAATATTATCTTACTTAAGGAATTGTTAATAAAAATGAAAGTCAAATAAGGTAATACAGTCTTGGAACAGTACCTGGTTCTTAGTAACAATAACATAATACATTTTTGTTAGACATTAAAAATTCAGGTTATAACATACATAAACACTCATGATTGTGAGCCTTAAAAAAAGATCTACTCTGACTTTTGATTCCTTTCAACATTCAATTAAATTTTGAAGAAACTATTGTAAAACACACACAGACACACATATGTATACGTGCGCGTGTGTGTGTGTGTGTGTGTGTGTGTGTGTATTTTTTCCTTTACTCTGTTATGACAGGTGTCCACAACAAGATTGATAGAGAAAAGAAATTACTAATTGGGGTGCAGGTAGTGAAAATCTTTTCTAAAGGTGTGTGTGTGTGTGTGTGTGTGTGTGTGTGTGTGTGTGTATGTGTGTGTCTGTGTGTGTTTAGATGGACTCTTGAGTTTATATTGAACTTGGATTTGAAGATAGACTAGATTACCTATACAAAATATTTAATGAGTGAGCTAATTTTTGCCCTAATTTCACAGCCCTACACATGTATCTGTTCTTTCTTGGTGACTGTGTAATAATAGGAGTTGTGAGGCCCAGGAGTAACCTGGATATGTGGTCACCCTCTCAGATATAGACCTCAGTATGACCTCACCACCATGTTAGCTTTGTATTTAAAATTAACTTATAATTAATTCCCTGTTTCAGATTTACTTCAACATCTACCTAGCCTATTTTTATATTTTAATTAGTTTTTAATCTTTTGTTTTAATGTTTGCAGGTGGGGGGATGCAATAACAATAAAACAAAATCCTAAAGCCCATAAAGCTAGAGCCGGGGATTTGTAAGAGTGAGATAGGAAGGCTCTATATACTTCATTCCTCTTCTTCTGCACCACCTAAAACCATGAACCAGACTGATATTAAGCTATACCATAAAATGATGCAGTCATAGAGCAGGTCCACACTGGATACGTGCTTACCGACGGTGGTCTGGGCTTTGACTTTCCACCCTTTATTATGGGTACACCTGAATCTGCAGGTGGAGACTGAGCTAAGTTGGGAGGATTGGGATTTATTAATAACCAGAGAGGAAGACTTTGTCTAGACGCAGTCTCTCAGGTATCAGTAAGCCATTGAGAACTACTAATTGTAACTGTATGAACTATAGGTCCCTCAGTGCAGTCCTGGGTCTTTCTCTAACCCTTTTCTTCATGCCATATTCCACTAAACTCTTTGCCATATTTTGGTTCCTGAACAAATTTGGTTCAGATAAAATGTAAGTGATTATAAATGAATGACTCAAATCTAGTATACAAGGTGGTAGTGTTTTGAATGGATTGCTTTAGTGAACATTACGAGTAATAACAAAAAAAAAATAGGACTTCTTTATGCAGTGACATCTGTATAAGCTATTCAGCTTAGAGATAACCTTGGGTTTATACTCATCTGTTTCGATACATGTATAATTTGGACATCTGAGATAATATTATACATAGATGCTTATCTTCTGCCTTTCTTCACTCAGTGTTCTATCACGGCTGTAATCCTCTGCCAGTACACAATCTTATAAAATACTGATTCTAAATCTTTCATGATAGTGGATCCTGATCTTCTTTTAATGTTGTTAACCATGCTGGGGAAAAAAGAAAAAAAAAAGAAACAAAAACAAACCCTTCAAAATGATCCACTTCAGATCAAAGCATCTTAGTTTTCTTGCCAAGTTAATGAAGAAATACTGTTTTGTTTAAAAAGATTATATATGTTTTTAAATCAGTAATTTTCAAGGAAGAAAATTACCATCTAGATTAGCATCTCCCACTGTGTTGTGTCCATTAGTTTTGTTGGTAAATGGCATTATGTGACATAAAGCCAAATAAGACTGGGAAATTCCAATCCAAATTGAACAGATTCCACCACTCCACAACCTCTAGGACTTTTTGGACCTGTAATTGCTAATGTACAATGTGGATCTCCGAAGAGGGTATATAATGTATACAGTTTCCACTAAAATTCACTTGATCAAGAAATGAATTGCAAAATTCATTTCTTTGCGTGCAACTAATATCATGGGAAGAATGTAGTGGAAGTTTTTGAATTTCTTATCATTTGTTCTTAAACACTGACCATAATAAAATCCTAGACAGAGCCCAGCTAAACTTGGGATGAGCATAGGCAGAATGTCCTAAAATAATGGTTTATTCAAAAAGGTGAAAGTTTCTAAGCCTGTTACCTATCCCAATTATGGAGGGAATCTGTGTGTACTTCCTCCTTCTTTCAAACATAAACTTTTCTCATTCTAGGAGTTAGGAAAAAGTGGTTTAGTCTATTCTATCAGAAGTTGCTCTCAATTAAAAATTTTTAAAAATCAGTTTTCTTTGGAAACATTCAATATGCTTAACAAAAGAGAAAAACAATTCCAACGTGTGTGTGTGAATATAATATGTTTTTATCAGAAGGGAAAATGATGCCAAGTTGGTTATGTTAAGCAGTCAGCATGGACTGGGATGGTATTTAACCAGATTTAATATCATTAGTGCGTATGTGTTATACATTGTAAAAGACATCCGTCGGTAATGTGTATTAATTTAAATGGACCTTTAAAAATACATATAGAACAAAGATCCCTGGCCTTTTGGAACTTATATGCACAGTTGTACTCTGAACTTACTTCTAATTCCCTTTCATTGCCTGTGTGTATTTGCTGCTGATTCCTCATAGTATTTGTGCCTTACCCATTGGCCATTCCTGTTTACTCATTGGACTACTGGTCCTCAGATAGGTGAGGCCTTTTGCGCTGCTTCCTGAGGTACCTTAGCGATGAGCAGAGTGGTTTCCAAGTTACTGGCTTCCTGAGCAAGAACTGTTGCATATTATGGTGCAAACTTACTTCCCTTCACTTTGGCTTTTTAACGTACGTATTTAACACACATGTTATATATAACATATATGTTGAATATTACATTGTGTTAAGTTTATATTTAACACACATATATGTTTTCTCTCTTTACGTATATGTTACTAGTACAAGCTCTCAATATGCCTTCATGATATTTGTTTTAATCTTGGATCTAGTATGGCACTCTTAAAAAAAACAACAAAAACTTTGCCTAATACACTCGGCTTATCTATGCCGTGAAGACAGTGAGCTTTCTTACTGAATCTTAATGGCATGCATTCATTAAACTCACTATACTGTATATGCATATTAATTTACCAAATGGATTTGTAATGATTGACACAGATTTCTTATGGGAGAACTGAGACAGATGTTAGCCAGTTATACTGCTGGATTGAGTTAATAATTGAGATTTTCTTTTCTATTGAATAACAGATTGGAAAATAGACAAAGCAACACCGATATATTAAAATTAAACTACCCTTAATATACAAACATGTTCTTCAGCAAATGTAGGGAAGAAAGTCAAAGGCATTCCTACAAATCTTGACATTCATTATTTTTGTTATCAATGGAAATCTCATTTACATACAAATAAAATGTTAATTCATATCATAACCACCGAGATAGATGCATTTATACTTTTCCACGAGCTATTCTTTTTGAACTTATGTGCTGTGTTTGGCTTTTTGCCCATCAACCAGGTGAAATGTTCTAAGTTTAACAAAGAAGGATGAAGTTACACCTGCCCCATGCACACATGCAAAGTCAGATTGGACTGTTGGAACCAACAGTTACCATTATACATAATTTTAATTGTTTTTTTTCCTTTGAGAGAAAAGAAAACAAAAGGAAAAATGAGCTATGTGTGAGGAGACAAATGATAATGTTTCTTAATTTGCTTAGTGAAATTGTGATCTTATTCAAAGCAGAATTTTTAATACATTTGCCTCTCACCTGTTATGAAAGCAAAAATAATCAATTCCCCTTTCCTTTTGATAACTCATGCTTTATTTTAGTTACTCTTTTTAGTGAAATAGGTGCATGCTTCATTTTTTCACATACATTACAGTTTCAATTAGACTTCTGGCATATAATTTTTAAAAGCAAAAAAAAATGTTTTGTAATTTTCTTATAAAAGTAAAATGGTTAATGAAATTCTTTCCCCAAGATGTATATGGATATTTGGAAACTCATTTTGGCAAATCTGACCTTATTACTTACTTACCAGACTATCTCCTTTTACCTAGACTAGTACATTTGAAATGAGATATTTAAAATATAGAGAGCATAGCTCAATGAAATAAAAGCCTAATAAAATGTGTTTGGGCTAACATCAAAACTCTTTGAAAGAGGATATCTAAATAATGTGCATTTTATCTCAGAGAGTCTTGGGTTGGTTCGAGTGTCCAGATGACTATTAATGGGCTTTGTGCTCCCAAGCATATGTTAATAGAAGTGATCCTTTTGGATTAATTTCATGTGAATTAATAAGAGATTTATTTGATGGGAGTTGTTTGAAGGTGATGACATTTAAATCTCAGCAGGATTCAAGATATCTGAAAATACCTTTAAAGATTCAGGAACAATCAATTCAGAGAGAGCAGATTAAATAGACATGGATAGCAAAGAACAGGATCTGACATTGGGTTTATGAAGATTGAAGCAGTTTACAAAAAAGAGCAATCTACCATTGAAGTATTGCCCTAGAATCTGAAGAAATAGAACATTTAAACTCCTTCAGCAATTCTTGGGTTTATGATTTGGATAAACAGTGTTCTCTTGCATTTTATAGTTCACTTAAGCAATCTGATTTTGATCTGTATATATGGAGTAGACAGGATTCAAGGTTTTGTGTTTTTTTTAAACCAATGAGCAAACACATATGTTCTTTAAAAACTGAACTTTATATGTCGTTCATATGGAAGCTATCTAGTTTGCTATAGGCCCCAAACTTGACCTTCCTTTTATTTTGCTATCACTTGCTTAATTCTTTAAATTCTTTGTGGGAAACTTTTGATCAAAAGAAACAATTTGCTTTTTTTCTTTCTTTTTAATTTTTTTTTTATAAAAGCTACATGAAATGTGTAATTAATAACCCAGTACTCCTAGGTTGTTGATCCAAACAAGCATGGAAGAAGCATATATTAAGGAGAAGACTATCACGTCTTTCCTTTTGTGTTAGCTTTGATTTTGAACACTTGAAAGTTTTATTATCTGGAAAAACAATAAGAAAATGTCATCTGGTATTATATGTTATGATGACAAGAACTGCTACTTATAATAAGAATCATACTCAGCAGGGTTTGAGACTGAGGTTAAATTATATAGACTCGGTACTCTAACTTTTTAGCCTTGTTGAGGTGTTATCCATCCATCCATCCATCCATCCATCCATCCGTCCATCCGTCCATCTGTCCATCCATCCATCCATCCAAGGAATTAATCAATTGGAAGTGCACTCAGTTGAAATGGTATTTGAAGAGTTACTCAAAGGCTTTAATTTTTCTTGAGAAATAAGGATTCCTTATAATATTTTCCTTTTCTTTTTAAAGATATCCTTCTCTCTAACATGAATAATAGTAAAATTATAGTCATCTTGCTGGATGTTTAGCACATACTTAGGCTGGGTATACATTTATTGAATGCATGAATATTGGAGGAAATGAATAACTGAGTGAATGGTAGACCTCAGTGGTATTTATGCCATCCTTAATTATTGATGGTTTCATATTTTGTAGTCTTTCAGGGAAATTGGATAGAGTTTTTCTAAGGTAATAATACAGTGCCTAAGCCACTAACCAGAACCATTATAGAATCTTAGAGGCACAAAGTTTAGCAATCATATATTGTAATTCCCTCATATGAGTAAGAACAGAGGCTCAGAGAAGCGAAGGGGCCTGCCCTTGATTACATCAGCCGGTGATTCGAATCAGCTTCAGAAACTGGACATATAATTGGACATTCTTCCTTCCTTTGTTTAGGGTCAAGATGCTACAAATAGCATAGGAATTTATATCTCTTACCTTCAAGGAGTTTCTCATCTGATGGAAATAAATTCTTGTTTTAATCTGTATTGGATGGATGTGTTAGCTCTCTTTTTAAATTACTGCAGTAGTGGATTTCTTTGACTGAATAATTCATTTGATTACCTATTGCAAGGCTATTTGGAACAAGTATTTCATAAATGTATGTGTGAAAAAAATATAATTCAAAGAATTCTCTCTATATATATGCACATATATAAACAAATATATATACACACATATATATATATGAAATAAAACTAAATCATTAATGGTTAATTCAAATTATCTAGGAATAATAGAAAACTCAGATTCCTTTTGCTGTGAAGATGCCATTCTGAGAACATGAGTCACAGTCTTCTGTAGAAAAAGGAATTTTTTCTTATATATTTAAGAATTTTAATTGTGAGATAAGATAGTTATCAGAATTATATTTTAAGCTCTAATGCTGATTATTTCCACTGATACTATAACATAGGAACAGTACAGTATCCTATTGTTTCTTATAATAATTTTCTTTTTCATAAAAAATACAGAGGGGCGCCTGGGTGGTGCAGTCAGTTAAGTGTCTGACTTCGACTCAGGTCATGATCTTGCGGTTTGTGAGTTCGAGCCCCATGTTGGGCTCTGTGCTGACAGCTCAGAGCCTGGAGACTGCTTCAGATTCTGTGTCTCCCACTCTCTCTGCCCTACCCCTGCTTGCGCTCTGTCTCTATCTCTCTCAAAAATGAATAAACATTTAAAACAATTTTTTAAAAAAATACAAAGAAAGCCTTTAGATTTGTTTTAATTTAGGAGGAAATAATAATAGAAATAGGGATTTTTGCAAATGGAATGTCTTACATCTCAGAGATGAAACTACAAATAGTACATTTTTAGGAAGCTAAACATGTTTTAACCCACTTAAATATCTTGACACAAAATATATTTTCATGTTATATCCGCTGTTGGAGGAGTGTACGTGTATTTGCGTAGGTGGAGGATGATGTGAAGGTGGGCATGCTCACCATTTCCACCTCACCTACTCCCTAGACCATAGGTGAGCTTTTAATCTCACAATTAAATAGAGAGGAGTTAGCAATTTTCAGTCTTGTAGCTCTTAAATTCTTCAGTGCCTCCTTATCCAGTTCACTTTAGCCCCAGATTATCTAAATGGTCGTTTATAGCAGGCCTACTGTAAACTGGCATTTTGAACTACTTTTGGTAGTCAGTATGAGGGATATTACTACATAGTTGAATGAAGAGGTTTAAAATAAAGTTGCCAGAACACTCCTTGATGTGATTATCTTCCTTCCTTCCTTCCTTCCTTTTCTTTTCTTTTCTTTTCTTTTCTTTTCTTTCTTTTCTTTTCTTTTCTTTTCTTTCTTTCTCTAATTATTTTATAACCATTACTATAATATCTGCCTCAATAATTTCACTTAGATAATAAAGATGATGGTATAATGATGGTTCATCATGACTTTATGAACTTCTATATCAAGAGCAAAAATAAAAGATTACTAAAAATAGCTAAAAAGATGGCATGTGTTCTAGCGTGTCATGTTTCTGTAACTGTTGGTTCGGAAGGCTTACGTAGATCTCAGTTCTCGATGGCATTGCAGGGACTCCTTTCTCGGCCACTTGGTGTGCACTGCTACTATGAGTTTGGAAGACATTGGCAATGGGTACAACTTCTTGTCTTCAGCTGTGACTGTACAATATCAGTAGATACACTTTATATCTTTTGCAGAAGCATTTTCCCTCCATGTTTACTAACCGAGAGCATTTATCCCCACCCCAGCGTAGGTAAGTATTCTGGTCCTTAGCCTTCGGGAGTTTTGAGGTTAAATCGTACATCTCAGTCTTTTGTGAAAATGACTTCTGTAATCTTTTATATCACGCTCCTTCTTCTCCTGCTGCTTTATTAAAACCCAGGGGAGGGAAGATCTTGCTCAAGGTTTGCTCATGCATTTATTAGGTATCTGTCAAGCAGCGTGTGGTGCTGGCATATAAATGTATTTTAGGTGTGATACATTAAAGCCTATTTACATCATTTAGGAAGGAAAATATTTTTTGTTTTGTTTTGCAGATGTACAGATCAGCTCTCAAAATGTCTTCTGTGTCTTCCGAGCATCTTCTAAGACAATTGCATTAGCCTCCTGCTAGTTGACTAATAGAATTAATAATTGTAGAAAGCACTCTAAAGCCACATGCCTTATGAAGTCAATGCTGGGTATGATTTTACAAGTATGTGATCTATTTTTTCAAGTGAAAATGTTAACTGGAAAAGTTCTTGGCACGCAGTAAAACATCATGCAATCTGTTATGTCTCTTAAAGATAATAACTTGAGGGTGGCTATAGTCTTACGATATCTAACTTATGACTTGTTAGGGGAGTTTCTTTCACTTAGAAGTATTGCAAATGTGCTTATATTTACATAATATGTCATTCTCAAAAGTTATGGTGATATAATTCCAGTAAAAAATTATTTTTCTATAACTACTTCAAAGTATAGTCAACTAAATTAACCATGATTATTTTTTTTAAAGAAACTAAAAAGAACATGCCCCTTCCACCCACAACAAAAAAGAAAACACAAATGACCTTTCTGATACTTCTTTGAAGTTTTAGCAGTTTAACATTATTTGTGATGTATATTTTTAAGGGCTGTGTTCAGCATGAGGAGTCAGTGAGTCATATGGGTTCCAAAGTTCTGTTCTTGGTGGAAGAGGGAACTGAAATTTGAAAGGATGAAAATTTAATTAAATCATTTTTTCTCTTAGTTACTGTAATTGCTGGTTCAGTAGTTTTTAAACTATGACCTATTACTTTTCTTCATGATAACAATAAATCAACAGGGTCTAATTTTTTTTTGTTTTGCAAAACAAGTGAAATTTTTTCATATTAACATACTTATATCTATTCACTGTTAAGTATTTTATCTTAGTTCCTTGCTCTGTAAAATGTTGCTGTTTTTCTAATCACCTTGACATTAATATATGGACAGAAACCATTTTCTCTTCATTTTAATGGAAAGAAAATCTTAACGAATTTGGTTATTTCATATTCATTTCGTTATGAATCCTGCCTTTCATATAGATTTCTGTTTTTCTGTGTAACCTTATTTATTTCATTGGGGTGCATTACTGTTAGGTTTTATTTCCATTAAGAAGATGATCTTAAAATACAAATGATATGGTGGTTCAGTATTTGTCCAAGAAAAGATTAAATTGCAATAGTTCCTAAAGACTTTTATGTGTAATGGAAAAAACAAACACGAAATTCTGGAGGGAAAGGCAAGAGATGCTATAGCGAATCATTTCATTTGTATGTGTAGTAATGGCTGATACTCTATAAACTAGGATGTCTTTTTCTTTAGGCCACGGTAAGAACAGCATTTTTTTAAAATTCAGATTCTTGTTTAAATAATAACTGGTTTCTTAAACTTCCTTTTTATTATTATTTTTTTTTCATGTTTAGTTTTCCTTTTGTTGACTACCAGTAAAATTGCCCTCCACTCTTCCATGTGTTGGTTCAAGTTCCCAAATTCTGTCACTTTTGACAGAGGACTAGGGGTCTCTTAAAGTGTTGGCATCAACCAATAAGACATGAACATGCAAACATTAAAAAATAAATACGTTAGAGGCGCCTGGCTGGCTCAGTCAGTGGAGTGTGCAACTCTTGATCTCGAGATCGTGTGTTTGAGCCCCATGTTGGATGGGGAGATTACTGGGAAAAAAATCTTAAAATAGATAAATAAATAGATAAATAAAAATAGGCTGACTAGTGTTCCATTTTTTTTTTTTAATAAGCAGTGGTTACCTAGCTTAGTTTATTTTAAGACCCAATGATAATGACACCAAGGTGAAGACTCACTCCCTGCTCCCTGCCTTGGCCAGGCAGGTTTACATGGCTTCATGACCATCAGTGGTACTTGAAACTTCAGTCCTTCATCCTATCAATGTTTTTGTTGTTGTTGTTGTTGTTCCAGGAGGAACATATGTACAGATTCTGTGCATATTTGTTGACTCATGTTATTGTTGTACTAAAAAGAAGAGTATACTTTCTTTAGTGCAGTTAATATTTTTTGACATTATTTTTGTAAAGTGAATTTTCCCCTTGCAAATGATTCTTTATAGTCAACCAGGGCATTAACTTGGCTCAGTGATTCATATTATACACATTTGCTTGACCAGCTCTTCAGAAATGAAGGTACATCCATATATGTCCAAAGCCAGTGTGGCTCCTCAGCACTTGTGAGAAATTACAGATGAGAATGACTAAAACGTGTTATTAATTTGGATTTTCTCAGGACATGTTGGATAATCATGGTGTAACTAACTCTGTTAAATCTGCCCCTGTGGCAAAGTCAGCTAGTAAAGAGGACTTGTCTTATTAGTCAGTCACAGGTGGATTTTCCTACGGGACATTTGGGGTGACAACTGACGGCATTTGCAGTGTTTTGGCTGGGAGATTAAGGGGACATAAGCCATGAAGCTCGGTTCTGGACTAGCCTTAGTTGCTGCATTTTTTTATGGACACACCACAAATTGTTTCTTATCTCCTCATACTGAAGTTCTGATTCATTAGACTCCAGTAGGGGAATTTGTCACAGTATTCTTATTTTGACCATTCTCCTTGATGGCACTAACTTGAAAGGCACAGTCGAGGCAGCATGTGAAGGTGAACCTTGGGGAGGGTGCTGATAGTTGGCCATTCCAAGCTACCAAATGACAGCGTCATATGATTCAGTTTAATATTTTACTTTAGTCCATCTCCAGCGTGCTCCTGATGGTGAAATTGGTACTGTTTCCACCTGGTTGTGCTAAGAATCCAGGACTTAGTTAGCTTCCCCATCATGCTACATAGAGTCCTAGTAAAAGCCAACCTGGTCACTCTGATATGGACCAGGTTTTCCTCCTAACTTTCAGGCAAGCTCTCCAATTGGGGCTTAAAGAAATTTATCGGTAGGACAGAGATGAGACATTTGTTACCCTCCATTCCTGAAAGTAATAGGGCAGTTTTCACTTTGTTTATAACATGCTGTTTCTGTCTTTTGACTATGAGGATATTTTGGTTGAAATTACATTTATAGCTTGGTTGCACAGTATGTAACCATATTGAATTCCAGTTTATGTTGTTTATATACATAGCATATAAATAAACGTGTAATATATATTCTGTAAACATAAATGCATATATATTTCATAAACATAGTATGTGTATATATTATACATAATATATAAGGTTTACAAATAAGCATGTATACAGCATCAACTGTACCTGAAGAAAGTGAGCAAAAAATATCATTGGCAAACAAGAATAGTAGGAAAGATAGAGCTATCAATGACAATAAATATTTTGGTATTCATAAAACCATTTAAAAATAGCAAATGAGCCACTCTATGACAAAAATAATTCTAAATGTAAATATTTGCTTTAGTCTCAGGTGGGTTTGTTTTTTTTTTTTTTTTTGCTATTTTTCAAACATTTTTTTTTCCCTAGAGGAAGATTTTTGTATGCACCTTAAAAAAGCCTCAAGTAAGAATAAGTAAAATGTTCTATATTAGGTTGCATCTCTGCAACTTTCAAATAACCTCGCATTTCCTTTTCCCTTGCATTTTTACAGATATGGTCCGGAAAAAGAACCCCCCTCTGAGAAACGTTGTTAGCGAAGGCGAGGGCCAGACCCTGGAGCCTATAGGTACAGAAAGCAAGGTGTCTGGAAAGAACAAAGAATTTTCTGCAGATCAGATGTCAGAAAATACAGATCAGAGTGATGCTGCAGAACTGAATAATAAGGAGGAACATCGCTTGCATGGCCAAGATTCATCCTCTAGCAGCAAGAAGGGCCCCAAAAGCTCCAGCCTGAGTGAGAAGGCTGGCTTCAATTATGAAAGCCCCAGTAAAGGAGGAAACCTTCCCTCGCATCCACATGATGAGGTGACAGATAGAAATATGTTGGCTTTCTCATCTCCAGCTGTGGGGGGAGTCTGTGAGCCCTTGAAGTCTCCTCAACGAGCAGAGGCAGATGACCCTCAAGATACAGCCTGCACCCCAGCAGGGGACTCATTGGAGACGAAGGAAGATCATAAGATGTCACCAAAGGCCACGGAGGAAACAGGGCAGGCGCAGAGTAGTCAAGCCAATTGTCAAGGCTCAAGCCCAGTTTCAGTGGCCTCCAAAAACCCACAAGTGCCTTCAGATGGGGGTGTAAGACTGAATAAATCCAAAACCGACTTACTGGTAAATGACAACCCAGACCCGGCACCTCTGTCTCCAGAGCTTCAGGACTTTAAATGCAATATCTGTGGATATGGTTACTATGGCAATGACCCCACAGATCTGATTAAGCACTTCCGAAAGTATCACTTAGGACTGCATAACCGCACCAGGCAGGATGCTGAGCTGGACAGCAAAATCTTGGCCCTTCATAACATGGTGCAGTTCAGCCATTCCAAAGACTTCCAGAAGGTCAACCGTTCCGTGCTTTCTGGTGTGCTGCAGGACATCAATTCTTCAAGGCCTGTTTTACTAAATGGGACCTATGATGTACAGGTTTGTGCTTTGTGTTGTTCTCTCTTTATACAGAAAAGGTTCCTGGTAATGAAGTGTGAATTCTTGCACGCATGGTAAAATCAGGTTCCCAGAACCAAAGGGGTAGCCTGCTAGATTCAGCGGGAGGATGGACACACTCCACAGCCATTTTATCCAAATGTGAATTCAGAGGGGTCTTTAATCTCTTCTCATGGAAAATAGTCCCAATATCTCTATTAGGTTGGGAAAAGCCTTTTCACGGGATGAGGTAGGCTTCGTATTTCTAGAAATATTTCGTGGTAATTCGGTGTTTTCACAGTCTTCCCAAAAATGGCACTCATCTTTATAGTTCCACGTGATAGTAGTATATGGTTTGTTCTAATCTTAGATTAGAAATCTTTTGCTATAGTCTTTGCTTCAGTGAGGATCTTGCCTGTGTCTTGCATTAGGATTTAATTTTATACTCGGCCTGGCGTCAACTTGGGCTCGGTTTGGGTCATACGGACAGTTACAGAGATATACTCCAGAAAAAGCAACCTAATTGCAAATGAAAATTTGGAAATAAAAGTTTACATTGATTATAAAGAAGTCAATGTGATTGTAAGCAGTAGGGACACCAGAATGACCTTGGTGCAGGCCAGTAAAGCATTCCTTTCCGCATTTAAGGAAAATAGTAATTTATGAAAGCATTTAGCAGTAATTTAGATTTCTGCCTTTATTAAAACTGGCATACCTTTTTGATCTACTCTTCTGTCTTTAGTTTATGGCATATGTGAAATGGAAAAAAAAATCTACCATTTCAAATAGAATGAAAGGCAGAACTGACGCTAAAGAAATGTATTCATTTCATTTTAAGCAATTTTAGCCTAGTCAGTACTCATGGTCAGCTTGAGAAAGTGTATTCGTTTCTGTTACCATCTGTAGTTTTTTATTGTATTATGCGGCCAGAGGATTTCAAAACATATTAGGTTTAATATTAACCTTCTTTAGGAATGATTAGAAGAAGTACCAGAGAACTAATGAAATTACATCATACTTATCTGACCTCCTAATTCCCTTAAAATATGAGTCATTTTGATCAACCCAATAGCTCTAGCACATTGGCTGTAGACCTCTTTATGGACCTAGTGCCAATTAAGAAAGGCAGGCAAAGGAATTCTAAATAACAGGTAGTGAACTTATTTTGCAGTACTTGTAAAAAAGAATCAGAGGAGAAATTTCCCAAGCCTTTAAAAATGTCAGAACAGCAATCTTATCACTTTCAAAGGGAGATAGGAAGAACTCTTAAAAAGCCAGTTTCATCTTTGTAGAGCTCTCTTAAAAATTCCATCCTACTTTGTGAATTTCCACAAATAGAATTATTTCTGTGGAGCAGCAAATTAAGCCAACATAGTTATTATGCATGAAAGCTGCATGCTTTGAACTGCTGTCTTATTAAAGATCATTTCACTGTCTTATGTCAGATACACTCTGCTGTCAAACCATGATTGGAAAGCAAATACGTGTTTTAGATAAAAGGGTTAGAAGTGAATAATGTCAGTATGTGAACTGGTGTTTTATAATTAGCAAGTAATATGATGTTAATACCTGGATTTCCGGCAGGAGTTTCAGTTTGTTCACTCTGGGGACAAGTTCTGAAGGCAGCTGATCTGGGCTGTCAGGAAGGCTCTAACATGAAGATTACTAAAGGCCGATGGTTTAGAAGAATTCAGATTTTTAAACACACTTCCATTTCCCCCAAACAGTTATTTGTTAGGTTCTTAGTTATTTATAGTAAAGTTTATGTTTGGGTAGAATGAGCTGGACACTTTTCCTGGGCAGTGATGTTAGAAATAAAACAGATGTGTGAGCTCTCCGAGTTTGAACTAATAGAAGGAGAAATAAAACAGCTGATCCTAAACTATGCTGTCTACTAAGTGCTGCAGAAGCACCCAGTAAAGAAGACAGAAAGGGGTAGGAAATAGCATCCAGGGAGATAATCTTGTTAAGATCAATTTTTTTTTTTTCCAGAGAAATAATATGGCTAAAAATAGAAAAAAGCAATCTGTGGGAAAAGCAGATGATTATTTCAAAGAAACGATTGGATTTAGAAGCAAGTCTAAAGAGAGTTAACTTTTTTCAGCGTAGGAATAGAACACTAAATACACTTTTAGGCCAAATGCTGATCTTGAGGACTCTGCACATGCCAGATGTTGATGCAGAAATGTGTCCGAAGATGAGTAACTTATTAGTACTTTTATGCTGAAATAAGTATTGAGCGGCTTCCCTGTATGCATAAACTGAATAAAAGCACATCTGAAATTCCCCTTTTTACCCGCAAGGGTTTGTGTGCTGAAATGCCGTTTGAGGGCCTTCTTTCCTTGGCTCTGGAACTGTGTGGGGACTAAAAGCTGTGCAGGATAAAATGCTGACTGTAGAATTTCTTTAACACGGTTCTGTCAGACATTTGTAGTAAGTTAATGGCTGTGTGTGTATTCTGATAAAAAGATGTTGGTAAATATGAGTGTCACAGACGAGTAATCATTCTATTTCAGGAATTATTTATATAAATCTGTAATGTAAGCTAATAATAAATGTAACGAATGACCAATTCATTAATCTTTTTCAATTAAACTGGCCTTTTTTTTTTTAAACATTCAGGACAGTTGGTGGTTAATGATAGATTTATGACATTTTAGGCAAAAAAAAAAAAAAAAAAAAAAAAAGCCAGAAGTACAGGACATAAGAACTCTGTGGCTTTGATCTGTATTATAGTTTGACACGGATGATTTTAAATAATTTGAACTGACTCAACTGCAAACATAAGATATACCATTGGGAAAAAGAAATAATTTAAACAAATGTTAAGATTTCCAGTTCCAAGTTCAGATTATTTGACATGTATTTGTGGGAATAACTGAAGTTTAGACATGCTCGTACTGACAAGTATTCACTTCTGTGTAAATTTTATTACAAATAGGGAAGTCAAAGAATCCTATATTCCTTTAAAAATAGCACCAAATAACAATGTTTCTTTATACTGCAGAGTTAGATAGAGCCCCAGTTGGATAATGGAGCTCCAGTTGGATAATAGAGCCCCAGTTGGGTAATGGATGCCACCTTAAATGGCCATATCATGAAACTAGGACAGTCTTCCCTGAGTGTTGAATTCAGATCCTCCCCGTCATATGTCGTACGTTGAGGTAGCATGCCCAGCCCTGAGATCAGAAGACATGCCAGTTCTTTACCAAGAAAAACAAGGAAAGATATAATGGCTAGCTTAGAGCTATTTGACTCGATTGGGATGTTAGTTTCTTAATTTTTATTATTTTAAAAAAAATTTTTTTTTTTTTTAAAGTTTATTTATTTTTGAGACAGAGAGAGACAGAGCATGAACGGGGGAGGGGCAGAGAGAGAGGGAGACACAGAATGGGAAGCAGGCTCCAGGCTCTGAGCCATCAGCCCAGAGCCCGACGCGGGGCTCGAACTCACGGACCGTGAGATCGTGACCTGAGCTGAAGTCGGACGCTTAACCGACTGAGCCACCCAGGCGCCCCAGTTTCTTAATTTTTAAATGTAACCTGGGTTTTATCAATTGTTATGCCTAAATTTTTTTAAAATAATGGATGTAACATGATTGGTAAGCCCTTCCTGTAATTTTTACTACCTGTATTCAGCCTTTGAGGCTCACATATAGACCATAATAGGACAAGAGATTGAGTTCTTCAAAAAGTAATTACAGCTTCTTTCTTTGTAATCTGCTTTATTATGCTTATATTTAAACCATCGCTGAATGGAGGCCGAAGTTGTTAAACATCGACTTTGCTGTTTCATTAGGGCTTAATGTGCTGTGCATTAGGGCATTTGCGTCATCTTTATGGGGGAGCTCTTAGTCCTTAGATCAGGTTATAAACGTCGGAGTCCTGTCAAGATGTGCTTCCCACGGGAAAGTGTTGAAGCTATCCCAAGTTTATAAATGCTCACAAGGTACATGTTGCCTTTCCTTATTAGTGTACCTTTTCTGTTATTCTGCATTATTCAAGACTCCCAGAAGGGAGCTACAGGATTCCAGCTATTAAATTTATTTTGGCCTTTAATGAAATTTTAAGGTTAATAGAAAAATCTCACTATTAACTTACCAGTTACTGTCTTGTGTCTGAGCTAGGAGCACTACATTTCTGTTCTGTAAATATTTTTATCAGAGTTGCACAATATGTCATGTTAGAAGCAGGAAGAACAGATTTTAGAGATAGGAAGTCATCCTTTGTTATTTGTGTTTTCAACATATTTAACTCTATGAGCTTTATAGACCCTTAACATATGGCAGTACATTGATTTGAACAGGGGGTTAACAGCTTGGTCTGGGGAAAAAAAAAATTCTGAGAACATTAATTTCATTTTGGTTTATTTTGACTTTTCTTGAATTTTGCTTCCAAATATTTATTTTTTGCCGTGGAGTTTCCTTTGATCTGGAGTAGGAGGGAAGTGGTAGATCTTAGCAGGTTCTGTTTCTTTGTTTTTCTGAGTTGAGGACAATTGCACTTTAGAACAACTGGTGAATGAGACTTTAATCACTTCAGACTGTCTATAGAGTACAGAATGTTTGTCATATGAACCCATACTTGTTTTCAGGTCTGTGCCTCTTTAACATGTAATAAAGTGTGCAAAATAAAACATATGCTCACCCTAGGGCCATCAAGCAAAGTAAAGTTCTGGCATTTGCCAGGTTATTTTCCTCATCAAGATGGCCGAGCTGGATAGTGTAGCTTCCCAGGGAGGGGGGTAGAGTAGTTTGACTGTCTTCACTAATCCTTTCACCTGCATGTTGGTTAAATCTCCATGTGGCTTTGTTGCAAGAGAGTCAGTATGAGGAATGTCAATCTCTCCTTGATTTTCAGTTTTCTTGCTATCATTTAAAGAACGTGTATCACTTTCTTAAATATCAGTATTTCTCTCTAGGCAGAATGTTGAGAAGAAGAAATCCATGGTTATTAGTGCATCTAATCAAATTTAGCATTATTCAACTCTTAATAAAAAATGTTTTAAAAAATTAAGAAAAAAAATGATCCTCAAATCTGCTAACCATATCAAGTCAGCAGGTCAGTCAGTGCATTTTGTTTCTTGGGTCATTGGAATTACGGCATACATGGAGCTGTTTGGAAACACGGATTCATAAGTAGTGCCCAACCCCAAGAAAGTTTGGAGGGACGGGTTGCATGAAGTCTGTTTCCGAGAATCTAAATTAGACCATAGACCTCTTGAATTCTTCATCATATGGTTTAGTTTGAAGTAAGTGTTAGGAATTTTCAGAATATCAGAGAAGATCATGGCTTTAGTTAAATTGGAAGTCAGATGTAAAATTTATTTTTCTGTATTTTAATTTGATTCATACTTTTCTCACCAATAACTTATATAATCAAAATTGTACGTATCTTTTGGGTTGTCTTCCAATTTTGGATTCACTTCTGACAATAGCTAACAATTGATTAAGGGTTTCTTTCATGCATATGTAGATCTAAGCTCTTTATGTGGATTAATTAACTTATCTTCATAAAAACCCTTATGTAGACATTACTATTATGTCCATTTTTTTTTAAGTGAGAAAGTAGGCATAGAGGAATTCAAGTAACCTGTCCAAAATCACACAGTTGTGTAAGTAGGGTAAATGGGATGTAAGCCAGGGTACACAGGCTGCCGAAACCTTCTTCACAACCACTATAACATGAACTTCTCAAATACAAGACTGAGTTGACTTCAACTACAAACGCAAGGAAGAGAAGCCAACTGCATGTAAGGGAGGAGATACAAGACTGGTACACCAGGGCTCTTTGATGCATCCTCTGGGAATCACATTGAATTTAGGGACTTCAGTGATTTTTTTTTTGAGATTGTCTCTTATCCGGTTCATGCAGTGTAATGCTGCCTTATTTGAACTTAGTAGACTCATAATTGAAATCATTGAAAAGAAAATTAGCGTTGCTGATTTGCCTTTTTTTTTAAATTACTGTGATTCATTTCCACTGGTATTTTTGCTACAGAAGCTAGTTCCGATAGAGCGAGGAAGGGCCAGATTTTGATTTAATCAATCAAGGGTGCAATGCTTTATCCCCAAATGAAGCAACATTTTATCCATGTATTAGATTTGTTTTATATTCCCCTCATTTGGAGGACTTTGGTTTAGAGATTTGTGATTTAATATATGGCCAGAGAGTTGTATTCTTCTCTTCTGGTTACTAGGCACAATCCAGGAGTTGGTTTATCTATGAAGGTTAAATATTACGGAGATGCATCCAGCTCCCATTTATGTTCTCTATTGCTGTGTAATTAAAGTTTTATTCTTTGCTCGCGAGTAAGTACAGGAACGGGTGTGAGGCACAGAAGACACCAGAGTGTCTTCAGAGTGTCTCATGTGCATGTACTCCACACCCCAAACGAGCTCAGAGCCCTGTGGTCTCCCTACATTCTGAAAGTGAGGGGTGGGGCCACAGGGAGGGACTTGAGAAATTCTTCTCCTCTTGCAGCCCCCCTTTAATACTTAGATGACTCACTGATGTCAGCCTGTCAGCCTGAAGAACACCTGAATTCTTTCATGAGTCCACTAACATATTTGGGGATCTTATAATAAACAGTGGTTTGTTCTAAGACCTGTTTTTCCAGCTGATGGGAGGCTGCACTGGCATCTCAAAGTCAACCTGCCTAAAGTTAAAGTTGTTAGCTTCTTCCCTAATGGTCCCCCCACCGCCCGCCCTTTCTAATGTACTCGCATTTCCAAATTGGTGGGGCTGGAAATACCACAGTTACCCTGGATTTCTTTCTGATGTGTATCTCCCCCCAAACAATGGAGTAGTTTGCTCTGGTCTTCCCCGCCTGATGCTTATACGGCCCCCACCCTTCATGTTTACTTAGTAGATTCTTAGTGGTTTCCTAGTTACTTCTTGTCTCTTTCAGATACCTTCTGTTCTCTTCTTTTCCTTTCTCTTCAGCTCTTGCCTCAACCCCATACCTTCCTCCATCCCTCCTCTCCTTTTCCTTTCTCTCTTTTCTCCCTCCTTCTGCCTTCTCTCCTCCTTCCCTTCCTCCCTCCTTTAATTAATTTTTAAAAATTCTGTTTAGAGATCCATCATCCTACATTTTGTAGGAAGTATAGGTCTACTTTCTAGAAAAGGTGTATCATTTTAATTATACTTACATAATTAAACTCTCCAGTCTCTCCACCATTCTCCAAATCTTCTCTCATCCCCCAGTCTCCCTTCACATTTCCCTAGAACAGCTTGCACCTTTTCACTGCCATTCACACTGGACTCACTTTGTTTCCTGCACCTGAAGAGCCTTTCCACAATCACTGCCTTTGAGGCTCATCTCAAGTGGCAACTCTGTGTCCCCCGCTCAGTTTCTCCTTCCAGAAGCTGACCTGGCCCTGTTGCTTGGGTCCTCTTCCTCTGTGTTGTCACGGAACTGGGTTCCTCTCCCAGCAGAAGCACATGCACTCTACCGTCCTTGTCATTTATTTCCTTGTGAACTCTCTGCAGCAGCCCACAGACACGTGGGGTTTTGGACCCTGTCACTTCTGTGTGTGTCATCTGTGTTCGGCACACAGGAGGCATGCAACAAAGCACCCTTCCCTAGAGGAAGGATGTTCCACGGTGTCGCCACTCTGTCTTCCCATTTAAGACGCTCTTTAGCACAAATACCCGATTCTTATTTATCTCCATTAAGAGCCGGTGGCACAGGTAGGTCAGATGCAGGAGAGGGGTTAGTTCTGTGGATAATGCCCCCAGCCTTATAATTCACCTGCATTACATTTTCTGTCTTGTTTGGCATTTTTCCTTGTAAAACAATGTTTTTCTAAATTGTTGAGACTGACTTTAAGATTGATTGGTATTCTGTCAGCCCAAATACCAAATAATCATAGAGACTTAGTTCAGTTTATTATGCTGAGTGATGTAGGAAAACCAGTAGGGGTGGACTCTTGATGGCTGTAATCCAAAAGCTGATAATAAAAATGTGCATAATTTAATTAAAATATTTATTATTATTTTTTTATTTTTGAGACAGAGCGAGAGCAGGGGACGGGCAGAGAGAGAGGGAGACACAGAATCCGAAGCAAGCCCCAGGCTCTGAGCTGTCAGCACAGAGCCCGACGCAGGGCTCGAACTCACAAACCATGAGATCATGACCTGAGCTGAAGTCGGATCCTTAACGGACTGAGCCACCCAGGCGTCCCAAAAATGTGCATAATTTAAAATATGCCGTGTTTTACACTTAAAATCAAGTTGAGTTTTGGTTATCCCCCCACAAAAAATATGGTTGGCTCTTATAATTCAAAAAACTGTTTGGATTTGTTCCTTATTTTTAAGAAGGGTGTTTATTGGCATTACGGCAGGGACAACCAGGAGCAGCAGGAATAGGATGTGATGGCGGGGGGCTAAGAGAGTCGCCATCTAATTCGATTTGTTGTTGGAATGTTTAAGCATGTAGTCTCTCCCAGAGACTGCAGCACCCCCCATGCTGCACGGTGCTTTCTGAAGCACTCTCCAAGGCAGAAATGCTGCCTATGTAGATTAACACATTCATTCCGACTATAGCTATTTTCGGCCAAGATCGGCCCTGACAGATTTCTTCAAGCTCTTTGTAACTTCAGTATTTGAACAGTGATTTTTAACAACTTAGCTTTTTATTAAGTGAAGGTTTTACTTTTTTGACTAACAGCCCATAACCTCAAGTCCCCTTAAATTAGTACCCTCCTAATTGTCTCTGTTGCTATCAATTATAGTACTTGAAAGTGAACCACATCTGAGGAAGAGTTTGTGTTTAGTTCAAACACCTCTTTTTGTTCCACTGACAATAAGTACGTGTGCTGAAGTGTCATTTTGGGAGTTCTTGAGGCTTCAAAAAATCTTTTCCTTTGACATATTTTCTTAGATATCATTCTTACCAGTTTTTATTCCATATTATTAGAAGGAAATAAATTAATTAAGGTTAAAGTCTTTGAAAAAAAGCCAGCCTTTTATGTTTTTAAGTTCAACAGTGAAACATTTTTGTGAAAAGACATATGTAAATAAATTATAAACAAAGGCCAATGAAACATACTACATGGAAGGAATAGTTTTTAAAACTAACTTAAAAATGGAATAAAAAGCCATCCTAGTCCTTATTCAGTGAAAAGTAACTTCAAATCTGTTCTTTTTCATGCCTTCACAGATAAGTTGGTTGTTTCTAAACTGTAACTCATAAGCAAATGGCTCCCTAGTCATTTGTTTTTGGGTGATGATACATTTTGTTCAGTTTTTTGAAGAAGCCCAAATATGTCAGGTTGAGTCAACGGTGGGGGGGAGGTGTGTGAATTACAATCACTTTTTTTTTTTTTATCCCAGGTAACTCAGGGGCCTTGGGGGGGGGGGGATTTCCATCTATGCTCACATCTCCCATAATGACTCCATTCAACCCAAATATATTGAGCCCTTGCTTGCGTCCAAAGATGAATAAAATATTATTCCTTCAGTCCAAGAAGGACTATAAACAGAAATATGTGCTTAGTAACAACAGAATCCTACCTCTTCATTTACAGCTAAGAATACTACGATTGACAAGTTTATGAATTTGTCATGGAATGACTTCACCATTTTCCCACTATGTAGTCTTTTCATCCGCTTAGCACGAGCAATTAAATTAGGTAGTTCATTTTATTAAATAATAATCCCATTCATGTGACGAGTACTGTAGACTGTGCTAACATGGCATTCACTAGCTACATGTGCCTATTTACATTTCAGTTAATTTAAATTAGTGAAAAGTTAATAAAAATTACTTAAATCAGTTCTTGGGTTGCACTAGCCCTGTTTCAAGTGTTTAGTAGCCACACGTGGTTCGTGGCCATGGTAGAGACAGGGTAGACTGCAGAACATTTCCAGCATCTCAGAAAGTTCTTTTGGACGGTACTGATCTTCAGTTTGCAAATCAGTTTCAGGTACATTCTCTCAGTTGATCCTCACAACAATCCTGCAAGATAGCAAGGTGTGTACATTGATATCCAGAAAGGTGAGGAAACTGAGGTGCCAGGAGGTTCAATAATGTATCTTTGCAGAGACTTATGTTATAGAACTTCCCTTGGGAGCAAGCAAATCCAAGTAATATGAATACAAATGAATAAAGAATTTCATCTACAAATCTTGATCTTCAAATGCAGTAGTTTAAAGGCAGAGAGGTGGCCTAGCTTGCTCACTGTTGTACTCTATCATCAGTTACAGAGATCGGCACAAACTAAGTACTCAATAGCTACTAATTACATGAATGAATAGGTGTAATTTTTGGTCCAAACGGAATTTACAGTTTAATAGAAATTCTAAAATACGGATATCCGTGTCAAAGGAGCTGCTGGATTAACGGGTTATAATTATAACTTACACTCTTTATTCTGCTTGTGATCTCTTTTTTAGTAGAGTCATAGCTAGGGAATGGTAACCTTTTTTCTACTCCTTGCTGGGTTCAGCCATTTGAAAAGTTTGAAATAATTCTCTGAATGTGTGGTGCTCTTTCCTGGCAATAAGATTCAACACACTGTTGCTGCAAATACTTGCTTTGTATAACTGTTATTGCTGTGTATTTTTGTTTAATCTAGGAAACAGTTGTTTTAAGTTAACATTTGGAGGTCATGAAAATACAGTGAATATGGTCAGTAGTCTTAGGTAAGGTCTCCTAAAATAATAAATTATGTTTTATTTTAGAATGGCATTTAAATGATATGAATCAGTTTATTTGACCATGACTTAAATGTACATCTCTTACAAAGAAAGTATAAAAATGTCCACAAGTGTAGCCTTCAGGTCTTTTTGAAAGAGAAGAGGAATAGAACACTAAGTAACAATGTTTCCCAAAGTTAGCTTTTATATTATATAAAATATTTAATTCTAATGTTATATTAGCTTTAAGTAATATAAAAACTAATATGATTTAGTGGCTATTTACCAAGAAGGCAAATAGATAACCTATGTCAGTGTCATTATTATTGTTTTTATCGTTAAATGAGATCCTTGTGTTTTTGTTTGCCTGCTTGGGTGGTTTGTAAAAGAGTATCTTACATAATGATCCTTAAAAAATTTTTTAATGTTTATTTATTTTTGAGAGAGAGAGAGTAGAGGAGGGGCAGAGAGAGAAGGAGACACAGAATCCAAAACAGGCTCCAGGCTCCGTGCTGTCAGTATAGAGCCTGACTCAGGGCTTGAGCCCTCGAAGTGTGAGATGGTGACCTCAACCGACTGAGCCACCTGGGTGCCCCAAAAGAGTATCTTACATAATAATCTTAAATAATGGAGCTGGCTGGTTTTCCCTGGGTAAAAAAACACAACTTGTACACACACAAATGCCACCAACTTAAAAGATTTAATGTGGTTTGCATAGCAAGTTAATTAGTCCTAAGCCAGAATGCTTTACTGGCAGTTTTGGTTTTGTTTGTTTACTGAATGGCCTTTCTTTCATGGTCTATGCACGTGATAGTAGTCATTTTTAGCCTGGATTTTCTGACTTTTAAAGTTGTCAAATACTGGAAGGGATGTTGTGATGCTTAATAATAATTTTGATGCACTTCAGATTCCTATGTTTCGGGATTTCTTAGGACTTTATAGAAGTTCAGCCCTTCCAGTGTAGACGTGGCATATGAGACTTGAAGATTGCAAAATCAAAGAAATAGTGATAATGTGTCATGATTTCTCAGGAATCCCTTTCTACAAGCAGAAATTACAGATACTTTATATCAGGAAGATCGACAACTTTGAAACTAAAAGCTGGTAACTAAACCAAGAAAATTTTTGCATACTGGCTTTTTCACTCGCATTAGAGGAGAATGGCATACTTCTCAATTTGCCCCCTTTGATTCAAGTTGAATTTCCTGCACAAAGTACCAGAGTTGATGGAATCACATTTAAATGCTTTGTTTCTGAAATTAAGGTTTCTCCTCACCTCCAGTGAACTGGGTTATAGATGGAGGGATTTTGTAATATCGTTACATCTCAGGGCATATTTTAGTTGTTCTGGTCCCTGAAGTGCTAGGTTAGAAAGGCGAATAGACTGTATCCTCCTGTGGTCTGGCTTTGACATCTCTCGCACTGCTGATTGCCAGGCTGCTGGCTGGGAGGGTGCCCCATTCTTCCCTCTGGTCAGATGATGATCTGCTATTGTTGACAGACTGAAGTCTGTGTGCTTGCCATGGGGGATGTGGACATCACCAAAAGTGATACATTGTCATCCTTGGGTTACAGGCTGTGAGAGATGTTTGTAAATTATTATCTTAATGTATAGTAAGGGTTGAGCTGTTTCTGTGTTCATGCACACTTCCTAGAACTCTAATACTGGAAATAAAGTGGAGGTTGCCCCAGATAAGCCAGCTCTTGGCCGGACAAGGTAATTTGATCAAGCTCACAACCTGTCTTTAAGTCGAAGCATGGACTATGGTCTGAGTCCTGTACAGTAGAGGTATAAGCGTGTCTCTCAATGTGCTAAGGGAATGTTATTTGCATATTAAGTAGAAGCTCTTAAATGATTTTGAGATGCTTGAGACCTTTCTCCTAGAGTGATTTGGATATGAGCAGTGATCGCACATGTCATTTTTGAGCAGCTGGTGAAGAAGGCAGAACATGATTATGTCACGTGCTTAATCTGTTACATCTGGTAGCTAGAAAAATTCAGAAATTCTCCGATAGTCAGAAGAGGAGATCTCTTCCTTTTTGGAGGATTTCTATCAAAAACTCTGTTTTAAACCAGGAGTTTTGTCTGCTCAGTGGTGGCGCTTGCTTAAGCTGCCTGTTGCAGTGCCCACTGAGGAAGGACTTTATGTATAGTGGCCTTTGAATGCCTTCATTGCCCTAATGCTGTAAGTTTTACAACTTGAGATAGGAAGAAGAGCTGTGATCATTTCTATAGTGGGATTATTTTGTTTTGGCCTTTGAACATCCCCTTGACCCACTGAGACAGAGCCTTGATCCAGTGGGACTGAGCTTTGATCAAATGAGGCCCTGGAAGATTTTCTACTTTTCCTTTATCCTAGATTGGGAAACATTTTAAACTCTTTACATTAGACCTTCTTCACTAAGACTTCAAGTCCACTGCCTTAACTTCATTTTTAGTCTAATAGTGCCTGCTTGGGCTTTTAATTACCAGCCATTTTGTGTGGTCATGTTAGCACCTTCATTTTACCCGAAAGGGAGGCTTCGTCTTTGCCCAAAGCCTCATCGCTATAGGAACTGAACAAGGATTTCCTTGGAGAACATCTGCATTGAGCAATCTCTAAGCAACTGCCTCCGGTTTTGACAGCAGCCCTTAACTTCAGGAAAAGAAATCCCCTGTGATTTGGATGCTTCTGCAAGCATGTGGTTACAGGGAGGCAGTAGTAAAACCTACTTACATGAAAATTGTTTTCTTGGCTTTTTTTAAAAAAATATTAAATCCATTGAATTAGTTATAGTACTCTTATTACTTATCTTTGACTGTTGCCTTGGCCAAAAATGTTTAGCATAATGAGCCTCTCAAAAGAGCAGCTATTGAGAAATGAAGAGTGCATTTCTTTGGCGCTGATTATTCAAGTGATTTCATAATAAGCAGAAGTACTATTGTATTTTTTGATGTGGAATACTTGGCAGTGCCCCCTCCTCCCTCCTACAGAGAGCACTGAAGTAATGACACCTTTAAAGTAACATCCATCTCTTCCATACCAGGTCACTTCAGGTGGAACGTTCATTGGCATTGGACGGAAAACACCGGATTGCCAAGGAAACACCAAGTACTTCCGCTGTAAATTCTGCAATTTCACTTACATGGGCAACTCCTCAACTGAACTAGAACAACATTTTCTTCAGACTCACCCGAACAAAATAAAAGCTTCTCTCCCCTCCTCTGAGGGTGCAAAACCTTCAGAGAAAAACTCTAACAAATCCATCCCTGCACTTCGATCTGGCGATTCTGGAGACTTGGGAAAGTGGCAGGACAAGATCACAGTCAAGGCAGGAGATGACACTCCTGTTGGCTACTCGGTGCCCATCAAGCCCCTCGATTCCTCGAGACAAAATGGTACAGAGGCCACCAGTTACTACTGGTGTAAATTCTGTAGTTTCAGCTGTGAGTCCTCTAGCTCACTTAAACTGTTAGAACATTACGGCAAACAGCACGGAGGAGCGCAGTCAGGCTGCCTTAATCCAGAACTGAATGATAAGCTTTCCAGGGGCTCTGTCATTAATCAGAATGATCTAGCCAAAAGTGCAGAAGGGGAACCAATGACCAAGGCAGACAAGAGCTCTAGTGGGGCTAAAAAGAAGGATTTCTCCAGCAAGGGAGCAGAGGATAACATGGTGACCAGCTACAATTGTCAGTTCTGCGACTTTAGATACTCCAAAAGCCATGGCCCCGATGTAATTATAGTGGGGCCGCTTCTCCGTCACTATCAGCAGCTCCATAACATTCATAAGTGTACCATTAAACACTGTCCATTCTGTCCCAGAGGCCTTTGCAGCCCAGAAAAGCACCTTGGAGAAATTACTTATCCATTTGCATGTAGAAAAAGTAATTGTTCCCACTGTGCACTCTTGCTTTTGCACTTGTCTCCTGGGGCGGCTGGAAGCTCAAGAGTCAAACACCAGTGCCACCAGTGCTCGTTCTCCACCCCTGATGTAGATGTGCTCCTCTTCCATTACGAGAGTGTGCATGAGTCCCAAGCATCAGATGTCAAACAGGAAGCCAATCATCTGCAAGGATCGGATGGGCAGCCAGCTGTCAAGGAAAGCAAAGAACACTCATGTACCAAATGCGATTTCATTACCCAGGTGGAAGAAGAGATTTCCCGACACTACAGGTAAGCCACAGCGGGGTGGGGGCGGGAGAGGATATTAACAGAATGATAGGAAGAATCCAGAGGGCTGATCCAAGAATCATTGGGAATGATTGCAGTGACTTGGGGAAGTTACAGGACGAGCGAACATAAAAGATCATTCATAAAACTGCAGGTTATGTATTTATAGATGTGGTAAGCACAGATTCTAATTTGGTTACTTGTTTCAGACCATTTACTCTTCTGCTTCATACCTGTTTTGTACCGTTTACTGAGTGTGTTTTAAAAATTGCAGTGATGACGGTAATGCTGATGAGTTTACTCATTTACCACAATCCCATTTATTTGTCCTTGCTAAGTGACTCCACATCCCACAATTTTTGATGGAGGAGCTCCCAAATGAAAGGTGCCATTATAACATATTCTCTTCTCTACTCCAACTGGAAAATGATCCGCTTGAGAACACGTTGCTCATTTTTCTTTTCAAATGAGATTGGACATCCTTCTGGCTTTAAAACATTGAGCAACACCTTTGTTTCACAAAGAAACCGTAATCTGAAGGTGAGCGTATTGTCATAGGTGTGACTTTGGATTTCTGTACACTCACTCCTCGGAGCAGGTAAAACCACTTCGGGTATTCCAGATTCGTAAACAGAGATACAGGATATATGTTCATTTTTTTTCACTTCGACCCTATTCTCTGTATAAATGTTAGTCTTCCCAGTTCATCTTTCGTGTTTTCTAAAGACGGGTTTAGGATACGTATCTTTATTTCATTTCTGTATTCATTCCTTAACTGATTAATTCCAAAAATGTGCATTGTGCCAGGCATTGATGATAAAGGAGAGAACAAGATGAACATAGTCAATGCCCACAGGGAACTTACAGTTTAGTAGGGAAGACGTTCACAGATCATTGTGAGTACGAGTGTCATGACAGATGAAGTAGAGGCCACTGTGTTTGATGAGAATGACCTCATAGCCCAATATGGTAGATGAGGAAATGCCTCTTTGAAGAAGGAACATTTACACTGAGAGTTGGTTATATGACTAGGAATTAGTTTAGCACAATCCCGGTAATACAGCATGTTCTGTTGTTACTTGGCACTCAGTGGGTGTTTTCTTGCAATAGCGCTTAGAGACGCATCAAAGTAAAGAGCTTTATTTACTCCTTTTAAGTGTTTTTCCGTATGTAGACTCAGTATACTAGTTCAAAAATCTAGTCATTTTATTTTTCCCATCCCAAGATTCTAAACAGTTCCTCTCATTCTTTTTGAAAGCGTGTGTTAGTTTAAGTGCGTGTGTGTTTTGTCAGTCACCAGTAATGAAGCAGTTCATGTCCAACAATAGGCTAATAATGTTAGATGTTAATTTGAAGGGCATCCTAATGTTCACAGTGAATCTAAATGTTCAGAAAACACTTCCTTGAGATTTACACTGTTTAATTTATAAGGTCAGCCCTAGGAAAGACACAGTCCTGCAATCAAATATGTGTTCACACTTGTAGTGAGTGTTTCTGGCTCCTCTGATGTTAGCTGCATGCTAATTTATTTCTGGGCTAGCAGACATTAGCTTCCTTCTGAGCTTTACTAGTGTGCATATACATTTGTTAGGTGCTGTAAAAATTAGGTAATCTTGTCTGGGTTTAAAAGAGGAGACTTTCTTTAATCATGAGGAAATTAGCCACACACACACACCACACACACACACACACACACACACACACACACACTATACACACACATGTACATACATACACATCTGGATACCAGATCATTTGCATTAGTGGCTCTTTTTGAGGAAGCTGAGGCCATTGCTTGAAAACCTGTCTGGAAAAACAGACTTTCTGTATGCTTTGGTTAAACAAAAAAATTCTCCCAAGAAATGAAAGTATGAATAAAAATATGACTATGGGGCGCCTGGGTGGCGCAGTCGGTTAAGCGTCCGACTTCAGCCAGGTCACGATCTCGCGGTCCGTGAGTTCGAGCCCCGCGTCAGGCTCTGGGCTGATGGCTCGGAGCCTGGAGCCTGTTTCCGATTCTGTGTCTCCCTCTCTCTCTGCCCCTCCCCCGTTCATGCTCTGTCTCTCTCTGTCCCAAAAATAAATAAAAAAAAAAAAAAAAAAAAATATGACTGAATAATTTCAGAGTTTAGTTAGTAGTCAGTAAGGACAATAAGCTCTAGAAGGAAGAGACTAGTCTCTTATTGTTCACTGCTCTGTCTACACAATTTAGCACAGTGTCAGAATGGCTAATAAGTGCTCAGTGAGTAGATCTTTAAGTAAATGAAGTGCCTGTGAGTTTTTGACTTCACAGTCGTTAAGGATAAGCCAAGATCTCCATGGTGAGTTACAGTTTAATCTGAGACTATTATAAAGTCTCAAACCCTTCTGAAGATTTAGGGCTCCACACCAAATAACAATTGTTTGTGCATTTTGGATGTCAGTCAGCCTTTCAGCACTTTATTAGATGAGAAAACTGAGCAGTATTTGTTCCTAGGGCATTAAAATACTCCTGCACTTGTTCTTAAAACCTGATGTAATTTGTGCGGTCCCGGATCCTTTAGGTTGCTGAGTAGTTTATCTCTGATCTGTTTATGAGATCTTATAGAAATATTTGAAATGTGGAGACTTATTCTTTCAGAAACTCTACAGAAAGTTGAACAACAGTGGAGGCTTGAGGGATACGAAAGGGAATAGTTCTGTGGGTGCTGAAAATCTGTTCTATCAATGCATTTTCCCCACATGCTGTATTTTGAAGATAGTATAAAAGAACAAGTTTACCATATCACAGTAATATTTTTTCTGGTTAAATTTATGTTGATTCATATTATTCATGTTGGGAAACTTTCTCCATAATTCTGGTATAACTAGGGAATATTCTTGGCTTTTGAGTGCTTTATAAATAAGACTTACAGTGTAGTAAGAAGGTAGTACAATCTATGATCTATAAAATATGTGAAATCAGGTAGCTATAAGAAAAACTACAGCTGAGAAGCAGGAGAGTTGATTTAGAGCTATGAGTGAAATCCTTAGTGTGGATTCTATTCGGTGGGCATTTTCATGAAGAACCCGGTTTAACCTCAGTTGAATTGAAAACATTATTCAGTCAGCAACTGGAACTTGATCAGTTCTTTTTTCCTAACATTTCATATTTATTTATGGTGCCCCTAGCTCACATTTGACTGACTTACTGTATTCCACCCATGAATTTGTTTCTCATACTCCATTTCTTTTATTATTTATCACTTGATTAAACAGTATACCCCTTCTCTAATTGACCACCATTCTCATCAAAATTGTCAGTGTTATAACTTACTGTTCCGGAGTCGGTAGGAGCACTGTCCCCTTAGAAAACAATGACACTAGATGAAACATACTTTTCAATGCCTTGCTAGACTCCTGTGAATTAAGGGAAACTTCTGAAACTTTTCTCGTCTTTCCTTCACCAAGATTGGACAAAACCCAGACTGGGGAGAAGTGAACAGCAAGCATGGAGTGTGAGGTTGCACTGAGGCAAATAGCAGTCGGTCAGGAGACTATGCCTGGAGTCACTGAGAGAGAGAGGCTGCTGAATCTGAGTTTTACTTTAAGCTGGCACCTTGAAGGTAGCTAAAGTGATTCCACATTTAGAGCCTTCGCTGACTTCTGTCAGAAGTAGGCACACATTTGTCTAGATGAAATACTCCATTTTCACCTCCATGATATCTGTGGCATAAGATAAACCTTATCTTGTATGAGCTCATTATTACAAAAACTCACCATATGCAGAGGGATATAAACCATTCTATGGAAAATAAGGAGGAAATGTCATAATGGCTTTTTAGATACCTGGGGAAATTGTAAGTTATGAAAATACAGTAAATTTTTCAGTTATAAAAAAGTTATAAAAATATAATGTTTTTCAGTTATAGAAAAGTAGTGTTTAAATAATGAAAATCAGATTTACAAATCAAACTACATGAGACTATAAATGACTAGAAATACTCAAAAAAGAATCAAACAGCATTTTTTGAATTGAAAATATAATTATTGAAACTCAAAATGTAGACAGGTTCAGTAACAGATTTGCAAGTGATAGAAGGCAAATGAGTTCATTGCAAGTTAAATCTGAAGACATTAGCCAGAATATTTAAAAGAGTGGATAGGGATGGAAAGTATCAAAAGTAGATAGTGGGTTTTAAAAACACAATAAGCTGTTTTAACCTGCATCTAATTAGAGTTCCAGGAGGAAAGAATATATAGAATGGAAGGTAGGCAAGTAGTATTTGAGGAGATAATGGCAGATTTTCTCGAATTGAAAGATGAAAGACATAAGCACACAGATACAAAAAAAACATAGCGTCTACTGAAACAGGGACATAACCAAATAAATTCAGTCATAGACACATTGTGGTAATAATTAAAATGCTACAGAGGTCTTCTTAGAGCCTCCAAAGGGAAACTACATATCAACTCCTTAGAAAAGACAATTAGGTTACTCTAGCAGACTTCATCAACAACAATGGAAACCAGAAGAGGGAGAAAGTCTATTCAAAGTTTTGAAGGAAAAAGCACAAAAAAAAAATGGTCGACTTAGTATTGTCTACCTGTGAAAACAACCTTTGAAGAAAAAGCAAAATATTTCCACATAGGCAAAGACCAGGGGACTGTGGATAAATCAGTCATAGCCTGCCTTATTTATGCAGTTAAAAAGAAATAGACTAAGGTGTTGGGCAACACAGTATGAACATTTGTAGGGGGTATGATCAGAAGTAAGGTGCTTTACGGCCCTTGAATTGTCTGGAGTTAGTTGAGTTAGGACTTTGCTGTGCATACTTGGAAACTTTTAAAGTTAACTAATGAAGGAATAGGAAACGGGTACATAACTTCTGAAGCTATAGAGAATGGCACAACAAAATAAGATTCCATCTGTTTTCTAAAAAATGGCAAGACAGGATACAAGGTAAAAATGCATAAATAGATGAATATTTAAGTGGATAAACAGAATTCCAAAAGTAAGATGGTAAAAAAAAGAAAAGACCAGCTATCAAAACCTTAATGAACCTGTGTAGATTAAACTTTCCACTTAAAAGGTATTGTCAGACTTACTGAAAAAGAAAATTCAAGGGGTGCATGGGTGGCTGCCTCAGTTGGTTAAGCATCCGACTCCTGATTTTGGTTCAGGTCAGGATCTCACACTTGTGGGATTGAGCCCTGCATTGGACTCTGCACTGAGTGTGCAGCCTGCTTGGGATTCTCTCTTTCCCTTCTCCCTCTGCCCTTCCCCCACTTGCTCTCTCTCTCTCTCTCTCTCTCTCACACATAAAATAAATAAACTTAAAAAAAAGAAAATTCAACTATATATAAGCTGTTTATAAGATATACACTCAAAATATAAGGCTATGGAGAGTTTGTAACAAAAAAAATAAATGGAGTTATAAGCAATATAAACCAAAGGAATATGGAGATACCTTTATTAATCTCAGACAATTTAGATAAATTGCCTGACAATTTTAAGACAATTTTAAGATAAAAAGCATAGGAAGGATAAGTCAATACATAAGGATAAGATGTTCATGTCTTGAGGGAGATAGAACAATTCTAAATATATAAACTATAAATAAATCTATATGTAAAACAAAAATTGATCAACAACTACAAGGAAAATATGACAAACCACAATCACAGTGATAGATTTTAAGAAACCTTTCTTATTAGAGGTTGAATGAAAAAAATCTTCAAAATATAAAAGATTAGAGCAGCAAATTAACAAACTTGTTTTAATTAAAATATATCAATTGTGCATCCATCTATTTAGAGGATTCACATGCCTTTCCAGCAGATTTAACATACTTAGAAAAATGGACAAACATTAAGCTAAAAAGAAATCAGATTTCAGGAAAACATATCACACAGAACATATCCTTTGACTCAGTATAATTAAGTTGGGTCTCAGTAACAAAAAGGTAAGAATAAATGAAGTTACACAAGGCAAATAGTAACAAGAGAAACAATTAGGTCACTTTATCTCAGAAAACATGGGTGTTAAAAAAATTATAAAGGGTGGGGTGGCTGGGTGACGCAGTTGGTTGGTTAAACATCAGACTCTTGATCTCAGCTTAGGTCACAGTACCTGAGTTTGAGCCCCACATGAGATTGAACTGGGTGCTCATGGCACGGAACCTGCTTGGGATTCTGTCTCTCCTTCCTTCTTCTCTCTGCCCCTCCCCTGCTTGTGTGCACTCTGGCTCTCTCTCAAGATAAATAAACTTTAAAAAATTGCAAAGGGTAAAATGGTCGGTACATATGACTGCATAAAGTGAATTTGACAAATTCTGGCAATATCAGATGCTCATGTTCCCAGTGGAAGCATTATTTTACTCCTCAGATAATTTCTTTCATCAGTACAGTAGGAAACCTGTGCAGAAATGTTCACAGTAGTATTTTTTCAAAGAGCAGAACAACCAAAACAAAAATCAGAAACAAGAACAGGAAAAAAATACCAACTGATAATAATACCTTTTAAATATTATTAAAGAATTTGTAGATTTTTATACAGTGGAATGTTACACAGTAGTGAATTTGAATAAATGGCAGTTGAGCAGGACATATGAATCTTATAAGCATAATTTTGCCTGAATCAAACAAATTGAAGACTATTTGTAGCTGGATACTATTTTATGTAAGTTCAAAAACTAGCAAAACAAAACCATATACATATATTCATTATATATATGTTTGTGTGTATATTCACATATATACCATGTATATTCATATACGTTCATGTACATATATGGAACTATACCACAAATATAATTTCTTCTATATCATCTCTATGTGTATACATGCACACACACACACACACACACACACACACACACAGATCTCTCTGTATTTCTCTGTATATGTATATATGCCCACACACACAGAGGGCATATTGAATATATTTACCTATATAAAATCATATCCTATGATTCTATGATTATGTTCTAACTTGTATTTTTATAACAAAAATAAATGTTTTTATAACATTCATTATTAAATATGAATGTGTATATGTATATATGTAAGCACATATATAGGTAGAATGTGTGTATGACTAACATTACATAAAATTTTTAAATAAAGTGAAATACCAATTTTCATCAATACGCAAGTCCAATAAATATTTGAGTGAATGCCCAGTTCCCCTTATGATTAAATAACTACTTAAAAAGCATTAATAATATCATTGTCTACCTGCTTGTTATCTACAATGTGTGAAAATTGATATCCTTTTTGGTAGTGCATGTGATGATAAGCATCTGTCCAATTGGAGATTTATGAATCCATTTAAAAAATTTCAAACAGTGTTTGAATCTTTTAGACATAAAATATATAACCTGGGCTGAAGGAAATAACACTGGATACCATAATTGCTTAAATTAATGTAGCTACTGCTCAATTTCTACCTTAAAAGAGCTCAGAGAAGAGCATAGTGAAGGATAAATTTTATGATAAGCACTTAATTATCAACACATCTGAAAAAGCCAAGTATACAGTGCATTAGGACAGAGTTTCTCAAAGGGTGAGGGCCATGATGGTTACATTTAGATTTGTGTATATTTATGTGACATGTTCTTTTAAACAATACCTAATAAATCAGTTCCCTGTAATACCTTGAAATGGACCTAATAGTTCAAGCTGAAAATTCCCATTGTGAGACAAAACATTACCCAGGATATTATATCCTTCAAGAAAATAACCCACAAATGGCACAACCTTTGTTTGTATACATTATTAGAATTTCATATTTCATGGTTCTGAAGACTTTTTGCACAAGAATGATGATCAATTCTTGGAATAAAATAAATTTTAGCTATAATTTCTAGTTCATGTTAGTTTATGGAAATCATTTCCCATTTCTTATTCACGTTCTATTTTATGGAGAGGTTTGTCTTCCTATTTTGAATATTTGGGTAGGGGATATCTTCTTTTTGGAAGTGAGTTAAGTGAATCATAACTTGAAGTTTTTCAGATAGGACATGAGTTAAATGAAATCACTGAGACCCCCTTAAAAAAAAACCAGTTACTACAAATGAGTAAATACTAATCAGATTATTTCAGCTTTAAAAATATGAGTGGGTTGAGTGGAATCTTACACAAAGTTCAGTTTATCTTATGTTTTGTAGACCGTTCCTTTGCACTTCACTAAAGCTGAATATTATTACACTTCCAGCCTCCAAAATTTGATTGATCTGGTTATTCACCTGTAATTCCTTTTTTTTTTTTTCCTGGTCTTTGTCTCTCAGATGCTCTCTTCACCTGCTTTCCACTCCCTCATTCTCCAGTGTCATTAATCTCCAGTATCCTATGTTAGAGGCCTTTGTACCAGCAAAAGTTGTATTACAAAAATGGCTAACTTTATTAGATATCAGATCTATTGATCTATATTTAAATTAAATCACCTTCACTTACTTCTTCTGTGGTAACTTGTCTGTAGGTGTTAGATTCTGTAATTACCAAAAAAATACCTTTTGAAGTCTAATTGATGAGTATTTATGATTTATTCATTTGCTTCAATGCTCTGTTTAGTCATTGAAGAAAAACTGTGGCTAAGAAATACAGTTATTTGGTAGAGGAGAGCTTTTCAAATACTGGCAGAAGTATCTGGAAGTTTACATTTAGAGGAGAAAAGGCATTGCTCCTAGCTGACTTCACAGATACCGTAGGCTGGTTTATTATGAAAATAGAAATACAGAAGTATTATCAGGATAGCGTAATAAAAGAGTAGCATCTTGAGACACCTGGGTGACTGTCAATTGAGTGTCCGAATCTTGATTTCAGCTCACTCAGGTTGTGATCCCAGGGTCGTGGGATTGAGCCCCGATCAGGCTCCACTCCCAGTGTGGATCCTGCGTAAGATTCTCTCTCTCCCCTTCTGCCCCTCCTCCCACTTGCACACTCACTCTTGCTCTATCTAAAGAAAAAAAAAAGAGTTACATCTTTTAGCTGATCTTTTTCTAAAATCTAGAAAATTTCAGCCCTTTATGAATTTTGAAAATAATATATTTAACTTCTGATGAATGAAACACTACTACTAAGGCCACTGAAATATGAATGGATCTGAAATGAATGCATTTTTATAGCATAAGAAAATTCTGTTAAGTAGGATAAGGAATAAAACATCTTTTCTCACAGAAATGTTGTTGTTTGAATTAAGTCCAATTTGGTCTTTGGTTAGGCAGCTAGTAGTTTTCTCTGGAGGCAGGGATGCTTTTGCTTTTTTAATACATTTCTTTGATTCATGTCCTCACTGTCTAAAATATTTCATGAGACATACTGAGATTTTGTGTAAGTATATCCCAAATATTGCATGGGGCATACTTACACTAAGGTATTTCATTGTTTGCACTGACATTCAAGTTGCAATGGCGTGTTTTATCTAGCAGCCCTGTGCTAGGGAGATCTACAAAATGGCATCTTTTTTCCTTAGGTAGCATGAGGAGAGTGTTTGCTATCCATTTGGCAGGAGAATATAGAATTCAAATTAATGCAGGGCATATATTTGTATTGTCTTTTCAGTTCGTGTGGCTTAATGTAGCCAGAAGTTCTAGGAGTTCTTAAATAATGAAGAATTTATTCCAAAACGCCATTCGGAATATACCATCTATGAAATACCCATGCACTTTCAATATTTCTCTGCTGCTTTATGATTCTACCTAGTGAATCCAGCATCCTGAACATCCACAGAGTGGTAGTGGTTCATTCCTTTTGTTAAAGTATGGATTTACTCTTGGATGTTCTGGGTGGGGGTGGATACAGAGATGTGTGAACTTTGATCTTGACCTTAAGGCACTTACAATATAACTGTAAAGTAAGACATCCACAAGATTTTAATAAAAGGCAATGTGGGAAAAGTCCTCAGAAGAAAACAGAGATTAAGAGTAGATCAGACGATGCTGGATTTACTCGGGTTTAGTCATTAGGGAAGTCTTCATGGATGAGAACGTGGATCTTGGGAAATGCAAGGAAGATTCCTTGAACTTGTTTGAGGTTTTCATATTAATGTTGATAAGATTAATCCATTTTGTAGGTTAGAGGCGAGTCCAAACTCATGTATCTTCATAGTGACTAAACGTTTATTCTTCAGTAATGTGTCTTCTAGTACGAGTTAAATCATCTGTTTTTATTTTTAGTGGACATGGCATTATGGGCATTATGTTGAAGGTCTTTTCAGCTATTATTGAGAGAATGACACATGTCAGAGAATATGTGCACATCTTTCAGGAACTAATTCCTGAATAAGCTAGTAACATTGCATCAACTACCAAACAGCATGCATGAAAGAGTACCCACGGACAAAAGCTAAATACTGTGTCACGTCTCCATGTTATTCTATGTGAATTGTCTTGTCTGTGCTTCAGATTCTTTTTTTTTTAATTTTTCAAAGTTCATTTATTTATTTTGAGAGAAAGAGAAGGTGTGCAAGCAGGGGAGGGGCAGAAAGAGAGGGAGAGAGAGAAATGCCAAGCAGGGATCCCAAGCTGACAACACAGAGCCCAATGAGGGGCTCAGTCTCATGAGTCGTGAGATCATGACCGGAACTGAAATCAAGATTCAGACATTTAACTGACTAGCCATGCAGGTGCCCCTGTGCTTCAGATTCTCATCCTATGAAGAAGGGATGAGAATATGTTGAGAGATAATGTATATAAATGACCTCACACTAAAAATAGTGAAAGATGATCCCCAAACAGTGAAATAAAAAGAAAAAAGAAAAATTACTGTTTGGGAATTATGCTTGACAATGTTATATTTGTAGTTTTAACTTCCAAAGCTGTTACTGTTGACTCTCAGAGGTGGGTAGTATATTGTATGTGCTTTACGATGGAAGATGATGTTGCTAATTATGTAGAATTCATTTGAAAATGTTCTGCCAAGTGTTGAGACTTTATTCCAAACTAATACCCATCTTGAAGTTATTTCTGATCATGACTTTGTGACTTTTGTGTTTTTTTAATGTTTTGTTTACTTTTGAGAGAGAGAGTGAGCAGGAGAAGGCAGAGAGAGAGGGAGACACAGAATCTGAAGCAGGCTCCAGGCTCTGAGCTGTCAGCACAGAGCCCAGTGTGAGGCTCGAACCCACAAACCATGAGATCATGACCTGAGCCAAAGTAGGATGCTCAACCGACTGAGCCACCCAGGTGCCCCTGTTGCTGTTGAAGATGTGGTCTGGGGACTAACAGCATCAGAATCATTTGGGATTTTATAAGAAATACAGACAGAATATTGGATACCATCCCAGACTTCAGAATCAGAATCTGGATTTCCACAAGTTCCCAGGTGATTCCTAGGCATGCTAGAGCTTAAGAAACACTGATCTAGAGGTTAGTGTAGGTTATTAAAAACTTTATATTTCTCTAAGCTTTTGAAAGTAGAGCCATGTTGTCTTTTAAAACTATTTTCTATCTTATATTTAAGACTGATAGTACAGGGAGAAAGAAGTCTCCTTCAGGTCTCTAGAGTACTGTGAAGCAAATCGCCTTTTCTGCTTCACCTAGTTGTGTTCAATGGCCTGAGAGATTGAGCCTGTTTAGCAGTTTACTTAAGCAGTAAGTCAAATTGTCAAACTTTGCTCTCTTTTCATTAATAGTTGTTACACCCAGAATCTTAAGGACATTACCTGTGTTTCATTAAAGTTAGGGGTTTGGGGATGCCTTGTCATTAATTTGTTGAGAACCACGATGTATCTGTTAATGTAGCTCTTAGATACCAGTCCCTGTATTGGTGTCCCCTGGGGACCTTGTTCAAAATTCAGATTCTCAGGTTATGTCCAGGAAATCCTGATTGAGTGGGGCAAGGGGAGGTGCCTTGCATACTATGCTGGTAAGAAACTCCTTAATGCAGTGCTCTGCACGGCCTGTTTTGTAAACCATTGGTGTAGTCTTCTGCTGTCAGATTACCAGGGTCCCTTCCTCTCATATTTTCATTTTCCATATTACCAATAATTTCATTTATTTCTGTGTAAAGTTAAAAATTTAGGCAGCTAAGGGTAGAAAAATAGAACATTGGTCTGGAAAGGAGAGGCCCTGTGTTCCTGACTTGATGTAAACAAAAATGTTCAGGTTACTGTTTCCCCTGTTCAGTTACCTGTAAAATGGGCTTTATACTTCAATGGAATGTGAGATCAGCTATGTGTGAGTGCTTTGAACTTTTCAGGAGATAAGGTGTGTGAGTTCATCTTGTTATCACAACTTTATTTTAATATCCTTCCTTTTCTAGTGCATTTTCACCATAAAACCTGGTTCTCACTGATACCTTATCTCTGCAGTTTCTGGTTTTCTTTGTTTTTGTTTTGGGGTGTGTGTGTGTGTGTGTGTGTGTGTGTGTGTGTGTTTTATTGTTTCTGTTTTTGGTTTTTACTTTTACCTGACAGCCTCCAGCACCTGCCTCAAGGAAGGTTTTGCCCAGAACAGTCAGATCAAGAGCTCCTCTGTGGGGCAGTTCAGAATAGCTCTGCTGAGACCTGCAAGGACTGAGGGAGTTGTCCTTTGGGGACAGGAACTTGGAATCAGAAAACCTAGAAGCCCCAGACACCCTCTCTGAGGATGATACTTTGTGATAAATTCATTGCCTGGGCAGGGACCCCAGGGCCTGGGTATATTTAAGAGGACATACCCGTCAAATATTGGGTAAGGGTTGGATGTACTGTCTTTATTTGGTGGAGGAACAGTATGACTGAAGGACATTTCTAGATTGCAGAATAAGTAGATATTGAAAACACATAATCTTAATTACTGAGATATATTATGATTCTCAACCACCTTAATGAATCCTTAAGGCATCTCTACCTCCTAAGACTTTAATAAAACACGGGTAATATTCTTTTTATCTTTGTTATTCAGAGTCTTAAGATTCTGGGTCTATTAATGAAAAGAGGGTGCAGCTTGACAATTAAGCAGACTACTAAACTCCTCATTCTTTCAGGCCTGTGAACGCCACCAGGTGAAGCAGAAAAGGCATAGAATATATTCCACCTGTCAGTGTCTTAAAGCAAAGGCTCCTCTAGGAAATTAGCTTGGTTTTAAGAATGATGTTTGTCACGGTTAAGGTATATAGGGGAGTGGAAAAGGATGATACCAAAATGCTAGTTTGTAAGTTTAAACTCCTTTGCACAAAAGTAAAGAATGCAGATTCACACAGAAGAGAGGGGCTTTATTTAATTTTAGGATTTATACTAGTTAACTCTTATTTACTTACCTACTATGGGTGTTATTTACTTAATATTCCTGAGAACCATATGAAGAGCCACTATTATTTTCATTTCGCAAATGAAGACATCGGGGCAAATTTAGTAAATTATCTAACGTTACACATAGAGTAAAATACAGAGCCAAGATTGAAACTCATGCATTCAGATTCTAGAGTCTGTATACTCTTACGTGGACTAATTGCTTCTCCAATAAGTATTTTGTTTTAAAATATTTTAAAGTATTTTGTTGCATGGTGCTCTAGGAAGTTGTATTTCTTCTATTGTGTGTTGGTACTTTCTCCTTCCTGTTGCTCTAGAATTAATTGTCTTTATTTCTTGAAATAACATTACCATAGTTCTTTAGAATTTTTTTACTTTGGAATTTTTTTAATACTTTTTGTACTTTGTTTTGTATAAAACACCAGGTTTGGTAGACGTAGCTGTGGCAATTTATAGTCTTAATTTTTAGGAAGGGATCCCTTCACAGATTTCAAGCAGAGACCCCACCACATGAAGGAAACCATAAACTTACTGATGTAATGGGTGGCTAACTCATTAGAACTGTCTAGAAATGAAGGTTGATCAGAGCTTGCGAACGTGCGTCCTGAAGTTTGTTTTTCATGACTTAGTAGATTATGTGGTATATCTTCAGTAGAGTATTTCCTGGGTATGTTTTGACCTTTAACCATTCTGATACATCCATTTTTCTTTGTATGATTGAGCCTGGTAAACGTAACAATTTTTTGGTAAAATTTTATCAAGTTTATCTGAATTTTATCAAGTATTGGTCATACTTGAATATAGTTTTGGTAGGAAAGTTCTTTACTTAAACTTTCCATAGGTTCCCAGTCCTAGATTTTGAGTCTTGTCTTTTGTCCTTTGTGATCTTAATCCTGCTATAGGGTTCTTCTGGCCTTGATCTCAGGGGCAAGATTCTTCCTCCTGGTCACAGACATCTTCTCCTTAAGGGTTAGGCTTCTTTCACTTGAGAAAATTAATTTTAATATTGTATTTTTAATGGTCAGTTCATCATGGAATTATTTACCTTTGTTGTAGTTCCTTTTATTTTATTTTTACTACTTAAACAATGAATAAAAATAGTAGAAAAGATAGAAAACAATCTTCTGTAAAAATTGGAAATTAAATATCCATATTTATTCAACAAATGTAAGTTTTCAATAAGAAGATCATTTTGTATTGCATTAAGTACTCTCAACAAATACTGGGTGACATTTCGTTACATGTTATAATACCTCTGAATTTTGCTTCCATAAAATATGAACATTCTTTTGGATTTTCATCCATCAGACAGGCCTCATAAGGGAATGAGAAACTGTTAAGGTCCCAAAGTGACTTAAACATACATTTAACCATGCTACTTCTGTGTTTATAACCTTGCAATTGCTTCCTTTAGCCTCTGAAGATATCTGCCTCCTTACCATGGTCTTCAGATCTCTAGATGACCCCTCCAGCTTGTTGAGTGACATACTTTCTGTTACTTATTCCTCTAAAGCAGCAGTGGCCTCATTTCAGTATTTTGTACTTGCTAGGATGTGCTTCTGTCCTTCCTCTTCCTGCAACAAGAATGGCTCCTTTTCATCCTTTGGTTTTCTCTTCCAGACTACCCTATGCAGCCCATCAATCCCATTACCATCCTATCGCTTTCATTCTTAGAACGTATTATTCTTTATATGTATTTATAGTCTAAGGGGAAGGCCATCCTTCCTGGCTAGACTCTAAACACCAAGTAAACAAAGACTATGTGTCTTCTATACACCAGTGTGTACCCAGTGCCTGGCAAAGTACTTTGTGATGATTATCTATAGGTCTTATAGACAAGTACATGTTTTTCAGTAGCTTTAAGTAATAGCTCTCAAAACTTACTTTGCTAGTTTAAGTTGTCAATACATGATATCAGTGAAGTAGCAAGTGTCTCTCATGGGGTTTAAAAAGCCACACAAAGTTTTTATGGTTAAAAAAGTGTGCCTTATCCAAGTCATTTGTGTACCTTTCCAGTATGCCTTTTTGGGTACAGGGCCTCTGTTCTTTGTTAATCACACAGTTGTCTTAATATGACAGTGTTCCATCTTTAGTTGCAGAGGATGCTATGAAATTCAACAATAAGTTCTTTTGTTTTATGCCCTTTAGAAAGAAAACACACACACAAACGCACATTTACACATTCTCCTTTAATGAATATACCCATACAGCATCTATCATGCTGCATGGCATCTAGAAGACACTCAATGTGTTGAACGTTCCTAAGTTCTTACAGATACATAGAATTTGTTTTAAAAAATCTAGAGCTTCTAATACATCTTATTTAGTAGATTATGTAGCTCAGTCATCCATATTTCATTGTCTAAATTGATTTAAATTTTATGAAAGAAAAGAACATTGTAATCAGGTAGAATGTAATACACATAAAAGCTGTATAAAGCACTTAACATTAGAGATGCATATATAGATGTACTTATATGAAAACACATCAGTTTAGTTTAAATAAATAGAAAGTGAAAAGTCCATTGATGAAATCAGTGTAAAAATATATAAGTATCTGTTAAAAATGTAGAATTGATAATTATCCAACTACAGTAAAATGACAAAGCAAGTCCTTCAATAATAAAACAAACCAACCAGTTTTCAATGTGAATTGGCTAGAGCGTGTACACACCAGTGTGTACCTGTGTGTATACCTATAATTGTTAACATAACAAAAGGGAATGTCACATTCTTTATATAGAATCAAAAAAGCCAGTGAGGGGCACCTAAGTGGCTCAGTTGGTTAAGCGTCCTACTTTTTTTTTTTAATGTTTATTTATTTTTAGAGAGAGAGAGAGAGCACACAGGAGGGGCTGAGAGAGAGAGAGAGAGAGAGAGAGAGACATAGAATCTGAAATAGGCTCCAGGCTCCGAGTTGTCAGCATAGAGCCTGATGTGGGGCTTGAACCCATGAACCATGAGATTATGACCTATGCCCATCACCTGAGCTGAAGTTGTATGCTTGACTAACTGGGCCACCTAGGCTCCCCAAGTGGCTGACTCTTGATTTCTGTTCCAGTCATCTCATGGTTTGTGAGATGGAACCCTGTGGGGCTAGGCGCTCTCCCTTTTTCTCTCTTTCTCAAAATAAATAAATACTAAACAACAACAACAAAAGACAGGGGTGGCTTGGTGGCTCAGTTGGTTGAGCGTCTGACTTTAGCTCAGGTCATGATCTCGAGGTTCCTGAGTTTGAGCCCCATCAGGCTCACTGCTGTCAGCATGGAGCCGGCTTTGGATCCTCTGGCTCCCTCTCTCTCTACCCTTCCCCCACCTGCGCGCGCGCGCTCTCTCTCTCTCTCTCTCTCTCTGTCTCAAAAATAAATAAAACATTTAAAAAATTAAAGTAAATAAAAATAAAAAAAAACAAAGACAAAAATACCAGTGAATTACATTCCAATTTCTGGGTGTTGGGACTGGTGAATTTTGCTCTGCTCATTACATTACATGAGATAAAATTCAGGTGCTTAAAGACTGTTTTTCTTAAAAGCCCTTCCGAATGCTAGATTTCTAACGACTATTTTCTTCTCCAGGAGAGCACACAGCTGCTACAAATGCCGTCAGTGCAGTTTTACAGCTGCTGATACTCAGTCACTACTGGAGCACTTCAACACTGTTCATTGCCAGGAACAGGACATCACTACAGCCAACGGCGAAGAGGACGGTCATGCCGTATCCGCCATTAAGGAGGAGCCCAAAATTGACCTCAAGGTCTACAGTCTGCTCAATCCAGACTCTAAAATGGGAGAGCCAGTTTCTGAGAGTGTGGTGAAGAGGGAGAAGGTGGAAGACAAGGACGGGCTGAAGGAGAAAGTTTGGACCGAGAGTTCAAGCGATGACCTTCGAAACATGACTTGGAGAGGGGCAGACATCCTGCGAGGCAGCCCCTCATATACTCAGGCAAGCCTGGGGCTTCTGACGCCTGTGTCCGGCACCCAAGAGCAGACCAAGACTCTAAGGGATAGCCCCAATGTCGAAGCTGCCCATCTGGCACGACCTATATATGGCCTGGCTGTGGAGACCAAGGGATTCCTGCAGGGGGTGCCAGCTGGCGGAGAGAAGTCCGGGCCCCTCACCCAGCAGTATCCTGCATCGGGAGAAAACAAGTCCAAGGATGAATCCCAGTCCCTGTTACGGGTAGGAAGGTTTCATTTTTAAATAATGCACATATCTTGAAGGAAAACCGGGAGAACACACATTCTCTACATTTAGTATCATTTAGTCTTTCCGGCTAAAACTAAATGATGTGTCTCAGTCTGGGGATTTATACCTACAAGGCCGAAGTGGAGGAAAGGAGCTCATGTGTGTTTATGTGTACAATTCACACACTTGATACAGTGGTGGGCAGGCATTTGTTTGTCGTTGCTCTTAGCTCAGATTGAATGTTGGCTAATCATTCCTGGTGATTATGCAAAACAGTGAGGCCGCATTTGGAGAAGGGAGGTTCGGAATCCCAGAAGATTGCACATCTGTTACGTTAAAATAAGTAAATGACTTTTAAATTTTAAGGTGGCATGACACTGTATGTGGTTAACAAGGAAATTAGCGGAGATTTAAATCACTGGGAATGCAAAGCCCAGGGTGAGATGCTAATACAGAAATGTTTTTTAAAACTGACAGTATAATTATGTACAAATGACAATGCTTGTTGTTGTTTGGTTACCAAAAAGGGGGAGGGGGGTTGAGATAGACCTAAGTGTGAATGGTGTGTGAAGAGCATCCAAAAAAAAGAAACATGCATTGTTATATGATCAGGCTTTTTTAGGAAGAAAGGCACAGTCCCATGCAGAAACACAAAACCTCTGAGAAGGATAAGATCCTTCCTTGATCTCTCTCTTCATGCTATGTAGCTGTGTCAAGAAATATTTTACATTTTGAAAATTCATGGGTACTTAGTAAGTGATGCTTCTGGCCTAAGGCACCACCACTTTGACATTTCACCTTGACGCTGAGCAAGGTTAAAGCCTTCTACATGATTTTGGAGCCTTGTCCGTGCCTGGAAGGTAGGATCAGAAACCAGCTAACCTTCCCCAAAGAGTCAGTTAGGAAATAAGAGTTCAGCCAGCCCAATGCTTTGACCTGCAGGTCAGAGACCACTGAGGTCTCTCTGGATGGATTCTGCAGAGAAAACGTTCTCTTTCGAGGGTCTGCTTGACCACTGTGCTCTCATTTCCTGCAGATTCTCCAGCCTATCTGTGCTTCTCAAGTTTCTCTAGTGGAGTGGAGAAATGCGCCTTAGAGGTGTACAGTTAATTGTAAAAACCATTCCCTTTCCTGGCTGCACTCATGCCCCGGAGCCAAGAGAAGGGCTTGAATGGAGAAGAGCCTGTGCCCCTTGTACACGGAGAAACAAAGGATTCTTCCTGTAAGGAAGGAGCAAGTTTATTATAAGTAACTTTAAAAAGAAGAGAAACAGTGCCTGTGCCCTTCAAGAGGCCATTCAATTCAGGGAGCTCCTTTCCGATAAATATATATGGTGGAGCTGCAATTGTAAATGTGCATGATTTTCTTAGCGTGCCGGGACTCTTCTGGTCTCGAGTGGTGTTTGGTTTCTGGTTATAAGGCAGGAATGATAGGTCTTACGTTTTTAAATTTCATACTGCATCCGGAGAGTGTGTTGTAATGGGTGCCTGACATCCATATCGCTAGACCTCCCCAACCCTTTTTTTTTCCCTTTTTAAAATGGTTTTCATCTGGGACATCTTCATTGGATACCAGATTGGTTGACTCTTTTAGATTATTTCTGGAATATTCCTTTTCTGCCACCATTTGTATGCACGAAGAATTTAGAATGATCAGTAATTTTTTATGGGGTTAAGTCTAAAACCTGAGCATAAGAGCAGTCTATTTTTTGAGCAGACTGGGTATGATAATACTTTTTGTAAAGTTGTTTTTCTCAATTCCTCCACTTCCTTAATTCCCTGACTTCAAGTTTCTGTTGCATCATCGCAACTGCCTCTTTAGTTCCTCCACGTTAGCTGCTGAGGTACAAAATCTTTGGTGAGACGTTGCTTCACCATGTTCTACAGATAATCAAATTCCTAACCGCAGGATTTATGATTTTTGAAGGCAATCATCTATTACATTTATATACATATATATATATATATATTTATATATATATATGTATATATATGTATACACACACACACACGCGCACACACACACACACACACACACACACAAAGACTTGGATCATTCTTCCTTGACTTTAGTAAAATTTGACTCTTTAAAATTTATATTTTCATTGTCTTTGGATATTGCTTTTGGAAATCACCAGTTTTATTGGATATTTGGAATAGGAAGGGTAGCTAATTTAATTTGTGAAGTATTTAGTGTATTAAGTGAATTACAACTTTTTAATATACACATATCTGGGCTGATTGGCTTTTTAAGATGTCTAAAAGAGTTAAGAAGCAGAGCCCATTCTGGTTGTGAATTTGACAAGAATTCTACCTTGGGGGTAGAAATTGCTATTGCCGAGTTATTATAGCAAATACATGCTTCTCAATTCATTTGTCTGCTATCAGAAAGGAGAAACCCAGCAGAGTATTGCCATCATTAAAACAATGCGCTTTAATTTTGTAATTGTAGAGGTCTAGTTATTAGTGAAGGTGTCCTGTAAAAATTTATAAATACACCATACAAATATGCAAATAGTTTACATGTTTTGAATGAAAATACAGTTGTCTGTGGAAATGCATACCTGCAGAATGTAGTATTCATATTTGCGTATAAATAGAATGGAACTTGGAATTATCTTGCTATCTGGCATGTTTATTTAGAAGTAGTAAGCAACTTGAAAAACAGAAAATAGGTTTTAAAAGGTTTTTTTTTGTTTAATAGTGTATACAATATAGCCTTAATAAAGTAAGTATATTTATAAATACATTATACATATAGTTTCTAATGTTAAAAGTAAAAACTTGACTAGCAACTTTGATGACTATATAGATTGATAACAAGAGTTAAATATGATAAGTTTGTGCAGCAGAGAATGTTAATTTAAAATAGTTCAGGGGCCCCTGGGTGGCTCAGTCAGTTAAGTGGCTGACTCTTGATTTCAGCTCAGGTCATGATCTCATGGTTCATGGGTTCAAGCCCTGCTTCGGACTCTGTACTTTAAGTGCCCTTTCAGTGCAGAGCCCACTTGTGATTCTGTCTCTCTCTCTCTCTCTCTCTCTGTCTCTCTCTCTTTCTCTCTCTCTTTCTCTCTGCCCCTTCCATGCACTCTCTCAAAATAAATAAACTTAAAAAAAATAGTTCCAACCCTATGCTGGTGAATAGTGGAAACATTTTTAAAGAGCAGGCTGAATGAATTTAGGGCAATTCACAAAGCTTGTAGTTATAATGTTGCTTTCAGGATATTGGTCTTTCTGATACATGTTTTTAACTGGTTTCGTTATGAAATGTTGCTGTATTCAAAGTGAGGAAGGAGATATAAGAATCACAGAGAACTAAAATTTCAAAATATTCTCTCATTAATTTTCTTCATTTTTTTCCTTTTTGTTTTGTTTTATGTAGGTTAGGTAAGCATTTGGCTTTTAGTTTTGTGTTCGATAGCAGGTCATTTACATATATTTTGATTTGGTGAATATCTTTTATTTTTCCCTGTTACCAGTATGGAATTGATATTGTTACAAAACATTTTAAATTGTATATGTGGTCTGTGTGGACCATTGTGCTTTGAGGATGGCAGGGGGCATGTTAACATAGCCTTATCTTCTAAATTGCTTTATGAAAATGAGTTTTTTGTTGTGTATTAAATACATAATATTCCTGTAAAATCGTTGTTTTTTTTTTTATGAGTAGGAAGAAACATGAAAGCCTTATACTCTTTGCTAGAAATAGTCCAAGTTTATATGAAGACTTTGTTACTCTTTTAAAACTTCTAGAAGGATCTTATAAACATGAATAAGTTCCTGAAAATGTTTTGAAAATGCAATGTTTTCATTTAAACTTAAAATTTGGTTCTGTGAAGAGGTTAACATATTTAACATTTTCTGTGCTAAAAGCAAAAGTTAATTGGTTTTAAATATTCAACTTGTTCCTTTCTCATTTTAAACTAAACAGTGTAGTGTACTCAGAACTCAATACAGGCATGTGCCTTTTTCTGGCCAATTTCTTCTATGATGTATATTTACACAAAGGTATTTATTTATTCATTTTGTAGACAGACTCATAGAAATGTAACTGTATTAGGCCTATGATTTCCTGAATAAGAAATACCAGATCTTATTCTTATAATTGACTTTTCAGATTGGATTTTATAACATAGCAAGTTACAGCTTGTAACTGATAACCATAGTAATAGGAACAAAACACCTGCCATTAAACTTCACAAAGATTTTGCCGATATCAAATGCATTTTTTTGTTTAATGGAATGCAGAAGGCTAACTTGAGTTTAGATGGTAAATCTGTAGGGAGAGTTCGTGGCAGATCAACATCCAGGTAAACGTCTGCAGTCAGATAGATACCTTATCGGCTCCTAAGTCTTCTGTAGGTTCAGACACCCTAGTTATCAGTCTGCTTTCTTCATGCGTCTGGGGGAAAATGATTCTAGATTCCAGTGTAAATTTATTTAGGGAAGTCTGTCCGTTTCAACGTGTACGTTTCGCACCACTTGGTTTTCGCAGAGACCTTGAGCCATGGGCTCTGGGAGATCTGTTCCAAGTTCTGGGAGTTGAGTTCCAAGCTGGGCGCTGACTGTCAAAGGCAGGGCCTCCCAGGATCTCCGTTCATCTCACTCTTGGGATTAGAATGGCTGCTGTCCTCACAGAAGTTCTGTGCAGCTTAGTTAATTAATGTTTGTCAAGCCATTTGAGATCCTCAGATGCAGGGTTCTAGATAAGTGCAAAGTAGTATGATTGTTTGTTCGTTTTGTAAATATGATACCAAGACAGCACAAAGTAGATGTTATTTCCCCTTTGCTTCAGTGGTGTTAAATTTATAGTTTAAAGATTGTTGATACTGGACAGTCTATTGAGATGCAAAAATGTTCTTTTGGGGACGGTCCATTGGCAGCCAAACAGACGTTCAAACAAGTGACAGCGTTGAATGCCTTTACAACCAGTGACAGAAGATCGCAGGAACTTTTTTAACTAAAGATGATTTCAAGGGAAAAGCCTGATACTGTTTTTTTTTTATTCATGTTTACTGAAAATAAAAGCAGTTTTTCAGATACATATAGGTAGCAGTGATGTGACATATGTACATATGATTTCTTCTAACTCCATTTGAACGTTTCCATATAGATCTCTGTAATACCAAAGAGAACAGACTGTACCAGGAAAAATGGGAAGTGTACATCTCCATAATCACTGGTTGTAAAATTGTTGCTTTTGGGCCACATTGATAAATTTTCTCTTTTGGTAATTTTTGATATTTTATTTGTTGATATTTGAATAAAATATTAAAAGCCATTTACTATATCTAGAGATTAATAATCCTTGTATATCTCTGTGCTTCTGCTCTGCATAGATGAATTTCTGTTGTTCACCGGTTAGAAAAGGGTATGATTGGGGTACCTGGGTGGCTCAGTTGGTTGAGTGTCCAGCTCTTGATTTTGGCTCAGGTCACGATCCCATTGGGCTCTGCCTGGAGCCTGCTTGGTATTCTCTCTCTCTCTCTCTCTCTCTCTCTCTCTCTCTGCCCCTCTCCTCCACTTACTCTCTCTCATTTTTGACAGATTAGATCACAACTAAGACCAATCTGATACATACGTGTCTGGTTTTATTGACTTGACCAATGGGATTTACTATTCCAGTTTCTTTTTATAAGTCAGTTCCATTGGTTCAGGTATTTTTGGGAGCACATTTTTTTTTTCTTTTTTGTAACATAGGCTTTTTGTGAAGTCTGGCAGAGTTCTGCTGGCCCAAGTTTGTAAAGCAGGGGAAGCAGATGTATCTTTTAGTGAATTGGGCTGTGAGTTTGTAGTCACTGTGAAATGGTATCCTTCAGCACAGTATCTGTTAATTATTTCCTGTATAACTATCTTTTGCTTGGTTTCCTTTTCTCACAGACTGCATGAGTCAGGAGATAACAGGGCCTCAAAAGGAACCCATTGTTGAATGTTCTTTCTTAGATGTTGGAAATGAAGAGCATACAGAAGGTGGCCCAAGTTTCAGGAGCAACAGATGGAGAATGATTCAAAAGTGTGTCAGCCATGAGCTACATAGCCTTGATGCAAATCTAGTATTTTTCTGGCAAAGTCCAATTTGATGGACGGATTGAACTAAGTGGTGATTACCTAAAATGACAGGAAAGTTTTTTTTGTTTTGGATTTTTGTGTATTATTTGCTCCCAACAAAAAAGTAAACATTGTTCCCATTGTCATATTCTTTACTCTCTTTTCTCTTTGACTCTCTTAGAGAACTTCCATTAAGTATTTACACAAAGGACATTGATTACTAGAATGGTCTACCAGTTAACTCAAGGAAGCTTGATACACAGAATACTGCCGCTGGGAAAGTTTGAAGAACTTGTTTCTTTCATTTCAGTGAAGCAACATTCTCATTTATAGATGTTTGTGATTAACTATGACAGAAATAAAATAGAACCATAAGATGACTTTATTTTGGAAAAAAATCCACAATACTTGGTCTTAGGCATATATTTTTTTGTTATTAATGATTAGGAGTAAAGCAAAGGAATCTTTTGTTTTTATAAATACAGGACTTTTGTGATGTGTTAAATTGAGTGGTTGGTATCATTACTAATGTCAGAATGATCAGATAGCTCTTGTGTATAATTTTGCATGTTAACATTCCTCTTTAAACAGATAGTTTCCTAATTTAGATTTAATGTGGGCATATTAATTATGAAAGCGGTGAACCATTTTATACCCTGGAAATTTACCTATTTGTAACATCATGATTAACCAGAAATAGCTAAGGATATATAGATGTATTTTTAATAGGCAAGATATACTTTATAATTTTACTAACATTTAAAAAAAGTCAAACCTTTATGAGAATTTGGATACCAGCAAAGGTTTTTAAAATAGATTTTTAACAAGCACAGTATTTTGTTTGAGGAAAATGGTAAGATCCATGACAGTATGGTGTATTGAATTGCATTTGCCTGTAGCATGACATGGTGTTTATATTTTGGCATTCAAGACTTACATTAAATCATGAAAAAAGTCTTGGTAGATAAATGTTCCATAAAATAATCTGTTCTCGGGGACTTGACTTTAGATGTTTCATTGGTGATGTAGTGGCTAGCACGAGAATACGTCCTAATGCCCAGTGTGAATTCTTGAGGAGGAAGACAAAACCTGGGGGAACTACTTTACAACAACACTTGTACATGAAAGCATTCAAAAATAAAGAATTTTATTAATGTAGATGGGTATTTATAGTTACGTGATTTCCATGTAATTTAGCATTTCATTTTCTAGGATTAAAAGCTTACTGCCTTTCCATTAGTTTTATTATTAGATTAACAACTTTTCATCCTCACCAAACCCTTTTGAGTTTGAAGCTATCATTATCCCTTTTATTTTGATGAGGAAACTGAGGCAGAGAGATTCATTAATTTGCCCGAAGTTGCACCACTTTCAATGGCAGAGATGCAATTTTGATGCTGGCAGTTTGACTGTAGTCCATGCTCTTAAGCATTGCATGGCCTCCTTTGATTCTCCATGGTCTGTTAATAAATGCTTGGATGACTTTCTGCAGTTTCAGAATGATTTGTTCCATCTAAGCAGACACTATATGTTTTGTGTGCAAAACAGAAAAATTGCTTTTTGGAATTACACAAGTGATACATGCTTTTCAAAAAAGAAGTATATCTCTATTACCACACAGAGCACTAAAGAAAATGGAAACCGCTCATAAGTTCCAACCTAAATACTTTTCTATTCATATATTGGCTTCTAACTTATTTTTATATGCATACAAACATATATTATTCAAGTATTTGGTCATTGTCTCACTCCTTTATAATCCTCTTTTTTTATTTAATATACTGTGGATATCTTTCCCAACAACAAATATAAACCACAGTATTTGGCTTACTGCCTCCATGTTTGCTATGAAATAGTCATATCATAATGTGCTCAAAAGATCCTCTCTTGATACACATTTAGGCAACTTCCAATTTTTACTTATAAAGAAACTTTGATGCATGTGCTTGTGTGTATTATTTTATTGTTTCATCATTTCCTTAGGATAGTTTCTTACAATTCCAGTTACTTAAATGAGAAAATACATGCCTGATGACAAATAGTGTTCAGTGTCCAAATCACCATCCTCTAAGTGTGTCATTTAAAAATATATAAAATGAATTCATTCATAGATAAGGTGTAGAGAGTAACATCCTAGAAATATTAAATGTAGGAGTAAATTTTAAATTGTAAACTGACTTATTTAATAATGAATGCAGGTAGTTAAGGAGAAGGCAAATAATCCTTAAGAGCTATTTCTTATCATAAATATGGTATATAACAAATGACCAATAGCCAGGGCTGTGGGATGATATGCTTACATATGCAGCATAGTTTATTTTGTAGAGAAATTTGTTTTCAGGCAGGACCCATTTTCTTAAGCAGACTTGAGTCATGCGTTTTAAGTGAAAGCAGTAGACTCAGGTAGGCCTGCCTTTTTCAGGGGAGAAATTTCTCTCTTTTTCTTTGTTTCATTCTGTTCTGGACAATGTTCTGCTGTGCTTCACAATTTCTCAACCCAGTTTTAAAGTTTTTACCTTCCTTGGTTGTTTAGTAGATACAGTGGGTAATGATGTGGGCTTCAAAGGAATATAGCAGAGAAGAAGTTAATATTTTTTCTTCAAAATATGGAATTTAATGATCTTCATTTCTATTTATTGCTGAAATATTTATATTGATCCCATTAGAAAGTATTTTCTTTATAGGCTTTTTTGAATGTCAGATATAACATTATTTCTTTATTGTATCTTAATAAAATATTAAAAGGACAGGAGCACAAGCATACTTTCTCAATTAGCATTGAGGTTGTGCTGATTATATGCCACAAATAAGTTTCAGGCTGTTCTTACCAATTAATGACATTAGGAAAACATATATGATGTCATTTATATATACAGTTTAAGTCAAGCTTATCTATGGGAATTTGAAAATGTACAAATACTACATTTGAGAGAGCTATTCACTTAAAAATAATTACTTGCTGTTTTTTAAAAAATTTTCTTTCCTAGTACGTTAAAAAATGAAAATACTTTTATAGACTTAAAACTTTGTAGAAGCCTATCTGTTTTGCAAAGTCTGGTACAATGGAAGCAATACTGCCCATATTTTAGGAGTTTTACCTTATTCTTAATGTCAAGAATTTATAACCTCAAACATGGTAATTCAAGAAAATCCATCTATTTATCCTGAGTTATATAACTTATTCAAAAGAAAGTTAGAGGTTTTTAAAATGTGGATTGTCTAGATAGGCGATCCTTGGTGTACAGATTATCCAGTTACTATGGCTATCAAAATTTTAGGCTATAATTTATGTGTGTGTATGTGTGTGTGTGTGTGTATATGTGTGTGTGTGTGTGTGTGTGTGTATATATATAATATGTTTATATATGTATTTATATTTTTATATATGTTTATATATATTATATAAATATATATTCTTAATATATATTTATATAATATATATATATAATATAGGACGGTTTGTAAGATCAAACTGAAATTTAGAGCTTGCCTCAATTACATATGTGATTTAAATAGTTCTGAATACTCCAAAATATATCTTAATTATTTTAGATATCCTTTAGTAGGATGTCTAGGCCATTGAGGTTACAGTTGGATTTGGAGGTGGGTGTGTTCCACCTTTAATAGGCTGTCTTTAGCTGTGATTCAAGCATGACTGGATTTTATTTTCTGGTAAAATTAGATTTTATGTAGTTTTTTTACTCTTCCCTTGTGATGTAGTGGAAAGAGTACTGGATTTTGGAGGCAAGGAGGCTTTGTATTCTAGACTCACTTTGTGACTAACTAGCAGTGTGACCCTGACTGAGTCATTCAATCCTTGTGCACTGTTTCCTTTGGAAAATTATAGAGATTGAAGTATACAGTTACTCATCTTTTGAAATTGCAAATTCTAGGGCCAAGTCAATTTTCTCTAAGACCTTAAACTTCCAAATATGTGAATTGACACCTGAGGCAACTTTCAGACTAAAATCTTGTATTTTAGATTTTGTACTGCTGGTGTCCAAAGAGATGTCACATAATATTTGATATACATGTTCTCAAATCAGATTTCCCTCTAATGGCTGAGAATCCATGTTACTAAAAAAAAACAAAAACAAAAACAAAAAAACACTATCACAAGATAGTCTGAAATCTTCAACAATTGTATTCTTTGAGCTTATCTTGTATAAGAAAGCTCATTCTTTCAAAATAAATTTGTTTCAAAGAATCATGTTATTAAAGGGGCTGCTTGTGAATGATGATAAAGGGAAGTATGCACAATGGAAATAAAATAATTCTTGTAAGAATATGATATGCTTAAAGTCTATTTCCTCACTTTCTTGGCATTGAGCAATGATGCCTGTTTTGTTCACAGTCAGATGTTCAAATCAGAATTTTGGATGCAGAAACTAATTTTAGTAGGTGGGGTGCAAATTTCTTATGAGTCCATGAATAGACTAATCCCAGCTGTTTCATTACAATTATAAAAATAAAATTGGCTGTGAATCATTCAAACTGTGTTTAATGGATTTGAATAATTCAGTTGTGTCCCACTGAAATCTTAAAACTATAAACCTATCTTAGATTTTTTATGCTCCTTCAGAGTTGGTATCCCATTATTCATATATGACTTGCTTGAAGTGTCGGTGGTCATGATGAAAATGACCGTATTTCCACTTGATTCCTGTGGGTTTCAGGAGAGGAGGTGGCCTCTAGAGTGAGGCTAGGGATGCAATGGAGAAAAAAATTAGGAAAAGCCTACAAAGAGAGAAAAGAATGTTAAATTGTATTTCTTGCCTTTTCTTTCCCATTAAAATATATCTGTTCTTTGTAGGCATTTTGGAAAATATAAATAAGCAGAGATGAGAAAATGGCCATTCAACACTTCCGTGCATCCTTTTCTGACACACACACACACACACACACACACACACACACACACACAAACACACACACACATACACACACCTATGCACATAGATATATATATGCAAACAAAGATTTACAGGTTTTTATCAAATAACCTTCAGTTTTGCTTTATAATAAGTTGTAAACATTTTTCCATATCAGTATATATTCTGCTACATCACATTTATTGACTTCATAGTTTTTCACTATATGTTGTACTAGTTGTACTAGAAAAGATGATTATTGATTTCTTGTGGTTGGACATTTAAGTTATTTCTAGTTTTTGCTGTTATAAATAGTATTGTATTGAATATCCATGTAGCTAAATAATCATATCTTGCTTGCAACTTAAAATTGTTAGAATAGATTTTCATATAATCAGGTGCCTCTGTGGGATGACACAATACCAGAGTTTATTGGCAAGTATAAGTCACATTACCAGGCTATGTATATGTACTCTTGGGAAACGGATAAATAGTATCATTTCTTGACTGTAATCAGTTAGAATTACTTCACAGTGGTACCTAAGTAATAGAAACCCTAATGTTAACTTTAGAGATTATTATGGGGAAAAAGTTAATACGGTGTGAATAAAGTGCATTTCTGAAGCACCAACAAAGAAATAATAAGGTAATCGGTTTCACTTTCATAAGCTGAAAGATAGATTCCTTAGTTGCCTTGGTACTCAAAGATTATTTAGATAGTATAGTATACTGAAATGAGTCTTACAAGGTAAAGATAGACAGACACACAGACAGATAGATAGATAAGGTATGTATATACTACTGAAGGGATTTAGTTGTCTCCAAACATTCTTAAAGTTAATATGTTTTGGTGATCACATTAAGTTGATGCTAATACCTACTCAGTGAAGCATTTGGCACACAAACTCTATTTTTAAATATTTGAATTTATTTTAAGTTACTCAAGGTCATTTACATAGTTTATTATAAAGTAAGAATGAAAATCAGGTGTTAAAGGGAAGTGTAGAAAACCATTCTAAATCCAGTCTCTTTTCATTTGCTTTTCCAAGCATCTTACTGCGCTATGCGAAGTCCTTTCATAATACTAGAGACTAGTTGTATTCTAGTTCATGAAACTTCAACAAAACATACTTTTGTTTGTTTGGTTTGGGAGATTCAAGTGCGTTATTTGGTTGTATCTAAATTTAACTGTGCTAATACTCATCTGGGTTCAAGATTTATTTTCAAAGAACCAACGTGTACTAGACCAAACTAACCTAGACTCCCAAAGACTTGAAAGAAATACTCTGTCCCCCTCTCTCTCTGTATCTCTCTCTCTCTCTCTCTCTTACTCTGAAAAACAAGTATTTAAAAAAAAGGGGCACTTGGGTGACTCAGTCGCTTAAGGGTTCGACTTCAGTTCAGGTCATGATCTCATGGTTTGTGAATTCAAGCCCCAAATTGGACTCTATGCTGTGAGTACAGAGCCCGCTTCTGATCCTCTGTTCCCCTATCTCTCTCTGTACCTTCCCTGCTCACAATCTCTCTCTCAAAAATAAATAAACGTTAAAAAATAATAAATAAAAATATATATAAAAAGGCTTGAAAAAAATAGAAATCCAAAATAGAAGACAATTCTGTAGAATCATTCCTTGACATATTGGTCTCTAACTTTTCTTGTCATCCAATAAATAATAATTTAGCACCTACTAGGTTTCAGAAACCATAAAAGACCCTATAAAGGGTATGACTATGAGTACATCAGGATTCCTGCTCTCATGTATTATACAGTCATGTATAGATAACAAGACAGGTATATGGACAACCATAATATAAATAAGACTTCCATAAAAGGGGCAAGTAGAGAGAAGAGCACTCTTTGGGTGTTTAAAGAGGAACAGATCATATTCAGTTAAGTGACTAAATAAAGGAAGTTGTCATAAAGAGTTTTCTGAGCTGGTTTTTAAGAAAAAGACTAGACTCTCAGCAGGCAAATATGACAGCATGGAGCAAGCTATGTAATTAGAACAATGTGAGGTTAGCTTAAGGAACTTTTAGGATATAGGTAATAGAAAAGTTTGACCAGAAGGTATGTGCAGTGTAGTTTGGGGAGCTAAGACTTGGCATATAGGTTAGGGAAATTTCCTCAAATTATTATTTAAAAATTTTTATTTCACAAGGAAATAGAGACCATCATGAGATGTGCAGTCAAGGATAATTTGATCAAGTCTTTAATAATGTTAATATGGCATTTTACGTAGGGTACTGGAAGGGTATGGGTAGATGTCCAGAATTATGGTGAGAGAGGTTAATTAGTAGGCTAATATTACTATATGAGTAACAAAGAGTTCAGGCTAGGATTGTGAAAATGAGAAATGATTTCCATAGATATACTAGATGTAAAATCTCTAAGAGTTTACATGTGTTGGTGACCAAGAGGAAGGCAGTTATGATACATGAGGCTCAGAGATTGGAAGAGGAGTCTAATAATAGTTAGCATTTCATAATCACTGTGGGTCAAGCCCTGCTGTTTATCTGTAGTAACTCACTGAATCTTCACGATAACCCCATGACATAGATTCCACCTGTGATCTTATTTTATAGGAGAAGTAGAGTTTCATAGATGTTAAAGTCACTTGCCCAAAGTCACCCAGGTAGTTAGTGAGTGGGTCAGACTAGATCATGCCCATTATACTGGCTTTAAAGTCCACATTCTTTATATATATATATATTTTGACCAAATGGTAGTGTCATTAGCAAAACCCTAGAGTGAACTGTTTTGTAAGTGTAAATTAACAAAACTAGTCTTAAAACCTACCAAGTTTGCAAGGCATTCAGATGAAAATATCTAATGGATCACAGGAAATGACATCAATTATAGGAAATGTGGGAGTTGACTTCTAAGTTACTTGACATTAATTTAATAGAGGTTATATTGGTAGCCTTGTTTGTACGAAATATTCTAGGAGTCGTAACAACGTGAGCATGCTATGGACACTGATTCTTCAAGTCATTTGGAAACACTGGGGGAGATAGTGTTCAGAAAAAATGACTATAGTATAAGAAAATGAGCGTCAAGTGCTATTGAGTGAAATAAATTAAATGTGGTTATTTTATGTATTTAAGAAATTTTAGAGGAAGAAATGACCCCTGCTTAATTCAGCCATCAAGGAAGGCTTCATGGAATAAGTTACTTATCAGGTGATTCTTGAAAAGGGTTGGGGTTTGAATAGATGGGGATGGATGAAATAGGGAATTATTGGGGTACAAGCAATAAACAAATGAAAAAGAACTTTGGTGTTTGGAAAACTTGAAGAAGAGTCAATCCCGAAGTCTAAAGAGCATACAAGTAGAAGATGAGCTGTGTTACTCCAGCTAAAAATGATAGAATAGGGGGTGAGCACCCCCTCCCCCAGAGTGAAAGTTTATGAGACTAAATTTTAAGATCCTCTGTGCATGGGAAAATCTTTTTTAATTGCTAGGATTTAGAAATTTGCAGAACCATGCATGCCTCAAGAGTCTTATTAAAACCTAAAGGAAAGAGTAAGTTTGAGAGAAGAGTTGGGTATTTTAATCATAGTCTGAAGTAAGAATTTAATAATTTCATTAATTAATGTGAATAAGTTTCAGAAAGTTTAAAAAATAAATATGTATGGTTTATATAAATATGTATATAGTATATGCGTGTCAATTACTCTTTTATTCAAATATAAGTTAAAGTAACTCTACTTAGGGCCATTACTTTCAAATAGAAATGAAAATATATTCTTGAATACCATTTAAAAACATGCCATTCATACTATACCAATTTGATTGATTCATTATATATAAGAACTATTGTATTTTAGTTTTATGTAATGTTCTGTTTTAATCACTAATAATTTCTCTTAGATTTAATCTGTGGGCTCATTTTCATGTCCTATTTAATGTCTTATTTTGTCACTGAGAGAAAAGAGAAATCCTTGCTTGCAGTATGTCACCTGTTGTTTAATGGCTAAAACTGTTACATATTTTCATACTGTATTACATTAAGTCGTTTTAAAAGCATTGCTTTCCCTTTTGTTTAGTATTCCTACAGTCTTTGAGATGTTGGTAGGGGGCTAATGGAAGTCCTGATTAAAATCTTCTAAACTTCAAGGCTTTCAGTTCCTGCAAACAATTTGGATCTGAGAGATAGACATACCTTTTCGATACTCTATTGACTGATTTAATATTAAGAAAAATCGTAAGTTTTTATTTCACTTTATTTTAGTAAGTACAAATTAAAATGTGTTTTTAAAAATCAGCCATAGTGCGTGGTGTCATGATCACAGAATTTTTGGCAGTTAAGTTCAAAAACTCTCTATAGACACAGCATAATCATTGAAAAGTAAAGGAGCTGTCTTAAGTGACCAATTTCCATTATTTAATATAAGCCTTTCAAGTTTTTATATCTAGACTTCTTTTTTAAAATGTTTTTTTTCCCCAAACTTGCAGGACCATGAACTCTAATCATGAGTTTATGGATCTAATCTAACTTGCTTCATGGTAGGTAACTAACTATAGGTGGATAGAAGTCTCTGAGATAGGTAAAGTTCTAATACAGTTGAGGTTTATATTTGAACTCACAGGTTTAGATTAGTTAATTATCCATCTTTATTACCAGCCCAAATTGGTCCTGCCTTTCTAGGACAATCAACTGCACCATATTTAGGATCAGTCAAAAGTCTCAGTTATTCTATTTTTATTTTTTTAAGCTTATTTATTTTTTGAGAGAGAGACAGAGACAGATCATGAATAGAGGAGGAGCAGAGAGAGAGGGAGACAGAATCTGAAGCAGGCTCCAGGCTCTGAGCTGTAATGATAGCACAGAACTTGACCCGGGACTCGAACTCAAGGACTGCAAGATCATAACCTGAGCCGAAGTTGGCCACTTAACTGACTGAGCCACCCAGGCTCCCCTTAGTTGTTCTATTTTTAATAAAGCAGATGAGTCTTAAAACATGGCAGGTTGGCCTGAGATGGAGTTGGTACCCATGTAGTTTCTAATCCTTATGAATTTCATGTATGAATTTACCTGCAATGATATGAGTGGGATTTTTATGATATTCCCTGGGGCTGAAATTGAGACTTTTTGAAGTACATGTGTGGGGCATTGTGTGTGTGTGTGTGTGTGTGTGTGTGTGTGTGTGTGTGTTTGGGGTTTTTCCTCTGAAGCAAGGGGGCAGGCATTTGGACAAGTTTGAGGCACAACAGAGCAAAGATAGGAGGAAAACAGCAATTACCAGGTCTAATAATTTAGCCATTTGTGAATTTTTCTCTCATAATAGAGTGTGACCTCCTGAGAGAGAAGGACTGTGCCATTTTTATATTTCTATTTCTCATCGGCTCTGCTACACTCCTCATCTTTTAGGAGGTCTAGAATCGATACGTTTTTAGTTGACTAGAATTCTATGAGGATGTGTGTGCTTATACAAAAATTTGGAAAACCATATCTTACTTTTGTCATGAGACTGCAGTGCTGCTGCTTGTAATTTTTCTACCATAGTTTATACAAACTACATAGTTTATTACAGACTGATTTATATTTGAATGTTGTTTAGGAGCACAGGATTAGATGAGTTATTTCTTACATGCAAGTTTTTTCTAATAAGAGTATAATATTATTTAGTATAATATTATTTAGTGAGTCACTTATTCTGGAAAAAATCAATTATAGCAATTTTGGGTTCACCTACAAATTTTAAAAATATTTGAGCTTTACTAGACCATTTTTAAATTTGAAATTTTTAGTGGGGGGGCTCTGGTAAAGCAGAGATTTCTCAAGGCTCACAGAATTTTTTTAATATAGGAATCTAGAGAAGTAATCTGCCACTGTGTTTCTAGGTTTTAAAAGAGTTCCAGTAAAACCTGAAAGGTTTATCTTTACTTTGTTAAATCACGAATCCAATATCCATTTTTTTTGTAAATTCTTTTAAAAAAGTAATCCTATATTCGATTTCAGTTGAAGTAATTAGTTTTATGCACAGCTTCCAATTTATAGAGCATGATCAACACCGTTTGATCTAAAATGTGGGAAGAGAGTTTCACCATATTTCTGTACTGCTGCCTTCTAAGGAAGAGAATCTTTTAGAACATAGAGTTCTAGGCGCAAGATAAGAGGAAATGTGAAAGGGGATTGTTTATCCCAATAATCATATGACCAAGTCTGGGAATCAAAGGCTTCCAGCCTGGAAAGGGTGATACAAAGAGCAGAAAGGTATTGGTCGATCTAACGTGCTAGAGACAAACTCAGAGAAAGCTTTCGCAGACCCAGGAATTCATGTGTTATTTGTACTACAAACCCAACCTCATCATTTTCATCTCCTGGCCTAGAAGAAATGAATAAAGGTACAGGTTGTATCTGTGAAATTGAACTCTATGGAGGCAGGGAGCTTTGTTCTTCAGTGGAGTTTTTGTTTGTTTTCTTGACCCTTTCGGAAACTGGTGGAGGAAGAGGAGAGAGAAAGGGTCTAGCTGTGTGCAAAAGGAAGCTAGAATTCCTGTTTTCCTGAATTACTCTGTTCTTAGTGTTAAGGATATTGAATTCGGCCTGCACTATGGTTTCCCCCTGGTACCAGATTCATGGCCCTTCAGGATTGGAATCCATGCAGAGAGGAAGGATTCGTGAAGACATAATCACAGTCAAGAAAGTCTTTTGCTGTATCTTGTCCTAAACAGTTACTTTGTTTGGGTGGTTTACAGAAACATATCTCCTTCAGTCGTCCAAAGGTGATGTAGTAAGTCTTTTGCAGGAAATGAAACTCCACTGTTTCTTTTTTTTACTCAGAGGCTAATCTGATTAGCTCTAAAACATTTGTTCATCTTTTTATTCAGTATTTGAACTATGCCTATGGAAGACATATGGATTTAAATAGTACTTGGCTTACCATCTGCTGATAAGGGAAAGTGAGATGCTAAATCAGAGTGGCAGGAAAGTCTATTTCAGTAGAAGCTATTTCGATCTGAAATACTGTAGGCAATCTTACAAAGTATTTTAATTGGGATTATATTGATGTGTGTGAGTAAAAGGAGCACATTTGCTGTTATGGTTCAACTTATATAATCATTAAATTTATATATCAGTTTAGAGATGTGAAGCAATGTGAAATTTTGATCCCATTAATTACAGATTTTTTTCCTAAAGTAGTCATTTATGGGAAAACCTTTCTGATGCCTTTATTTTAGTGGAATTGTATTTTTTTATATCTTATACCAGAAATTAGATTGCTAAACATCAACTTTTCAGATAAATTCATTAGAAATTTAAAAAAACCCCACAATTTATAGTTCTAATACAGTGTTCATTTTTGAATATTTTTATGGTGAGTTACATTCTAAAAATCTAATCTTGGGAAGATTAGGAAGAAGAAAAAGAGGTTATCTATTTTTATGGTGATAAAATGCTGATATATAATTACTGAAAGTCTATAATTATGCCGTATTTGTGTCTCGTTAAAATCTTGAAAATGTAGAATCATCTAGGCATTAAGGATAATGTGAAATATAATCAATCACACATATGCATGTGCATATAAAAGTCTATGCATGTATATATAATATATGTGTATTAATTTGGACAAACCGGGTTTTTTTTTCAAATTAATTGGTAATTCTTCCATAAAACATGGCTGGCATGTCACTTTTGGTTGCGGTAGTACAAGGGTCAGTAAGAAATGGCTTCTGCCTTCTGGGAGGAAATACGGTAAAAGATAGTACTGCTACATGTCCAGATTTATGCCAGCCACCTTCATAGACATTATTTCAGTTAATTCTCTGAAGAACACTGTAAGGCTGAGCATCTGCAACTCCATTTTAATGAACGTAAGGTGTAGAGAAGTTGACTAAGTTGCCCCCAAATAACACAGTTAGTTAAGTTCAAAGATTGTATAGCAAGTTCCCATTGTGCATTGGGCTCTGTGCTAAGTGCTAAGAAGTACACGATGAATAAGATAAAGTCTTTGCCCTTGAACACAGTCTAGGAGGAGACATAAGCCTAATGGGATGATTTTTAATGCAAAGTAGAAAGTGTAAGACCAAAGAAGTGCTCAGTATAGACAGCTGTCTTGGCCTGGGAGGTCCACAAAGACTTACTGGGGAAGATGATGCCTGAGCCGCATTTTGGTTAGATGAGGAGAGATAGAATAGGAGGTCTGGTCCAAGGAGCCACAGCATTCCTAAAGTACTAGAGTCGTGAAGCAATGCGCAAGCAGTTCATCTAGAGTGGCACTGCGCAGTCCGTCAGTAACTAGTCGTATGTGGCCATTGAGCATTTGAAATGTCCCTAGTCTGAAATGAAATGTGCTGTGTATATAAAATACCTACCAGACTTCTAACACTCCGTATGAAAAAATTAATATTAAACTATCACATTAATAACTTTATAACAATTATGTTTTGAAATGACAGTCTCGGATTTTTTTGGCTTAAATTAGATATACTTAACAATTTTACTTAGATTCAGTGAATTTAGCTCACTGGTTTAACAAATTAAAGATGGTTTGGTGTGGAAACTTTAGAATTTCTCCATAGTGTTGCTTATGTTCATATCGTTTTGTTGGTGCATTTGAGTTATTGAAATGACAGATTTTGAGTGCATTGGCCTAATTAAAGGATGGTTGGGCACCTCGTTAGCTTATTTCCATTGGAAAATATGAGACAGATCCTGAAATCATACACATAGTATATCATTTCTTAGAACTATTTTTTTTTAATTTGGAAACTTTGCATTCAGCTTTTTGCAGGTAGGTTTACAGTTTTTTTGGATATTTAAGACAATCCTTTTGTAGTCTAAAATAAGTACTGTTTTGAACTATATTTTCTAAACTTTTTTGTGCAGTTTTTTTTTAAAGATCTGGAACTTAAGACGTTTCTGTTAAACTTTGGTATACCAACTTATCCCCCCTATCGTTACTGAAATGTAGTGTGTCATATTTCTTTACAGAGGAACTCATGAGATCCAATTGAGAAATCTAGAACAACCTGGAACCCGAGGGTCTTACAATGTGATTGGCAAACACACATTAATTAGCATTTCAGATCCTGTTGAGGGGCTGTCGTTCTTAGATGTGGTACTTGATGAAACCCATTTAGTTGATTTCGCCAGATTCTACAACGAGGTCTGTGCTTCAGACACAGAATAATGTCTTTCTCAAAAGCATGTATTGTATTTATTTTTGTAACCTTCACTCTTAGACCACAGTTAGAAACAACAGCACAGTATCCTCATTGATACGTTACAAACCACTGCAAAATGACTAATGAATTAGTCATGTTGGATTTGCATGTCAGAGAAGTGCACTCTCCTTTCTCCCCAAGTGAGCAAAAACCAGGCGGCCCTGTAAATATTCTAAGGCTAGTGATGGCTTATGGCACCATCTCAGTAAATAAATGCCCTTCCCGTTCTTCCCCTTTCTTTCCCATTCATATCCTTTCTTTCACTCCTATTTCCTTTAACTGTCACATTGAGTTATTCTGTAAGGACTCAGAAGCTCCCTTTGCAAAGGGGATGGCCTAAAACTCTCCACATGAGAGGAATTAAACCATTAGTCTCTTAGAAGTAGAAGGTCACTGTACCTTACCTTGTTGTCTCTGCTTCATCATGAATGCTGAAAGAGGAGCTATCTGATTCTACTCCACAACCATCCTGGGAGAGTTGCAGGACACACAGGGAATCATCAACATTGTGGATTGTACAATGAGGACAGAAATGGAACCAAGGATTCCATGAGAGATCCACATTGGTAGTAAGAAGTGCCTGTCATGGGCTCTCCTTTTCTGCTCAGGATATGTAGATGTGACCAGGGGGGTGGTATCTTTCTCAGCAAGGCTATTTGCTTCAGGTATTTGGAAGACTTTATGTTGTCAAGCCACACAGAACTTTTAGGTTGCTGTGCTAGTGTTTATTTCCAAATCCTGTATCTCATATTTACCTCGAATAGGTTTCTAAATATATATGGAGACTTGGTCATGGTGTTGAGAGGTATAAAATGTTTTGGGTGTTTTTGTTTTGTTTTGTTTTGTTGTTTTTTTTGTTTTGTTTTGTCTTTTAAATATTCTTAACTGAACAACTTATTTCCATTCCACCGGTGTTACACGTAGTGTTGTTAAAGATATCTTATTCGCAGGGGCGCCTGGGTGGCTCAGTTGGTTAAGCGTCTGACTTCAGCTCAGCTCATGGTCTCACAGTCCATGAGTTCGAGCCCCACGTCAGGCTCTGTGCTGGCAGCTCAGAGCCTGGAGCCTGCTTTGGATTCTGTGTCTCCTTCTCTCTCTGCCCCTCCCCTCCCCATGCTCTGTCTCTGTCTCAAAAATAAATAAAAACATTAAAAGAGATTTTAAAGATATCTTGTTCACAGTGCCTTCTAGGCTAAATTCCTAGAAGTGACAATGGGTATGCACCTGAAAATGTGGATATGTAATGCAGGATTACTCTCCTATTTCTAATATCAGCATATTATTTGAAAAATAACTGTGTCCTGCATTTTGTTAGGTCAGAATGACAGTGAAGGTAGAAATGAAGAACCAACATGTGGAAAAAATATGTCTGTAGTTTTCTGCCTATATTTTCCTCTGTGTCCATATGTTAGTCCCTTGATGGCATGTATTGGAGCCACTTATTTTCATCATGTGGTGAATCTTCTTTTCCCCTCTCTCTCTCTGTCTTTTGAACAAGTATATCTTGGATATGTCTGATAACATATGACTTGACAGTGTTATGCAGCCTTTCCTTTCAGTGGTAGACACTGCTACAGTTGTTAAGAAATATTTAGGAAAAAAATGTAAATTTTCTCAAAGGAGTAAGATATGCAGGGTAATTTAGGATAAAAAGTGGACCCACAAATGTGGCAACCATACATATGGTATTGGAGTGATTATTACATTTACCTCATCAGATGGTGAAGCAATGGAATTGTCTTAATTTCTCAGATTTTCCCTCCAATTTCCATCTTTTTTTTTCTTTCCTTTCATAGAACAGTTTGATAAAGTTAAAGGTATTAATCCAGTTTTAATTATACAGTGCTTATCTACTGAAAATAATTATTTCTAACTAAACCTGGGCAAACTGGAAGTGTGTGATTAGCCCAGATTTTATTATAACTTCCATAGTTGTCTTAAATTTTTACAGATCGTCAGAGGATCACATTGCCATTACTTAGTGAAGAGTCATCAACCGTATTTTGAAAAATGAGTGGCAAAAGTGATGACATTCTGTTTCTTCTCACTGTTTTCTGATTTCTGGAGCACTGCCATTCTCCACATTTCCTCTGGCCTTAAGAATGCCAGCTGGCTATTTAAAAGAAGAAGAAAGAATAAAATGCAAAAACAACAACAAAAAAACCCAGAAATCATGGCTTAGGGAACCTCGGCTCAGCCCCTCCCTTAGTGCCATGTAGCTTGGAGCTCATTGGCCAGGTTCTTTCTGCTGTTTTGATACTCGGCAGACCTGGATCACCGCCATTTTCTATTCTGCCAACTGGCCTTGAGCAACGGATCAACTCTTCTCTTTGCTCCAGGCTTGGAGGAGCTGGAGTGCAGTTTCTTTCCACAGTTTTGACCACCCTGCTTTTGGGCAATCTTGTTGGTGACTTTATGTTACTGATTTAACAAAAACAACCTGTCCGTAGATTGGTTGCATGCAGCTTTTCTGATCGTCCACTAAGACCTTAAACAAAGGGGCTATGTGGCTTTAAGCTAGGCAGATATGCACACACACACACACACACACACACACACATGCACGCACACATTTGTGCTGATGATGGTATAGCCATGGGATGGCCAGGTACATATGCTATAACGGGTATGTATAGTTTCCTTTTAAAATAGCATTTGGCCGTGCAATTGCAAACTTTTGTTTCATAGTGTAGGTGTAACATACATGAAAGAAGCGCTACAAGATTAGATAGAAAGTATTGCTCATCTGTGAATTTAGAAATCCCTTTCCCTGAAGATTCAAGTAAAAGGTTTTGGTTCTTTTAATTTGGTGTGATAAAAAATGTTGCCCTTTGGTGAAATCAGAATTATGGAGCATGATGCTTCTCATTTCCTGGTGCTGTTATTTTTACTGCACCAAATATGTATTTTAGATGGCATTGTGAATTACTTCAGTTGTCAGTGCAGTCAGTAAACCTGTGATTACATTATATTGCTTTTGCTCATAGGATCATTTTCTCAGCCAGTGCACCTGGGAAAGAGCTACATTTTCCACCAAATTGTAGAAGCTGAGAAAATTAGGTGGATTTTTTTTTCTTTTTGTTTTGCTCTAAAACGTGGTTGCTTTGTAGAATGTTGGTGAGCTCACTAATAAACATATGAAAGCACAGCCTCATCAAATGGAAAATAAAATCAGAACACCAAACTCCAGTACGTTTTGCAATAAAGAAAACAAACAAATTGTTATTTTTTCCAATGCAATTAAATAAAGAGACCGCTAATATTGCATTTATCTAATTAGCGTCTCTGCGGTACAAACTGCTCTTCATTTTCATCCCCTTCTTTGGATAGGTGTGTATGTTGTCGGGCTTTACCAACAGAAAACGTAGCTGGGGTTTTGGAAATAGCCTTCGACTCTTCGTGCAGGCCAGCCTCCTTGCTAAAAGATGGCGTTGGGAGAAGCACTTGTGAGAGACTTCTGAGCTTCAAAAAGAACACCTGTTGCTGTCAGCACCGCTTCCAGCAAAGCGTTGTTATGGGTGTGTAACTACTTTCTGTCAGCAGGAGTCTTTGTTTCAACCTGAGTGTTGTCCTGTCAGAAGTCAGAAAAAAGGCCCCAAGTCTCCTGAATTTCAGCAGTGAGTTGAGATGAGGATCTTTTTAAAAATGTCAGGCCAATTTAGGAGTTTGATGTGCACGGAATGGCCCCTTATACCCATGCGGCAATAACATGCTAAACTTTATTCTCCCTCAAGTATCCTTTCACCCAGCTGTCTTCTAGAAACCCTGGTGTTTATTCAAAACCCGTATTTATATTGTATAGAGTATGAAGAAATGCTTGATTATCGTTTATCTTACCCTCTTCTCAACATTCAAGGGGATGTGCCATTATCTAGAAACCTATAAAACTAACATCCAGTGGAATTCATGTTAACAAGTATGCCATGAGTGTGAACAGTAGTTAGAGAAATATCCTTCCTCAGACAAACAGAACTACCTCAGCAATTTGTGTATTTTGACCCGTTGCTCTAGGTAAGCATGTTCTGTCATCCAAATCTGCTACAAGAATGGATAGAAATTTTGGGGTACCAACGTAGTCAGGGGGTTGGTTGAATTTAGCATTTTTTGATACCAGAAACTGGAAAGAAATAATTGATGGCCCATACGGTATGTGTAATGGGCACTATCAGCTGTTTAAACATACACGAGTTATTTTCAAGCTTTCCAAACCCATCTGTCACCATATTGCTCAGCCACACGAAATAAATTGTCATTTCTCTCTATATAAACTGATGTAGTCCTAATTGATTTTTGCTTCAAACTTTTGTGTAAATAGACTTGTGTCATCAGGCTCTATTTTTTATTTGTTTTTGCTTTTGTTTCCCCTACTAGTAATTTATTGTATAATTTTGCATATATGAAAAATACAAACAGGTATAGCCAGCCATGTGGCCACATCCTAAAAAAAAAGTGTTAAACACACTTCGTATAGATTTAAAAAAAATACTTGTGAAAACAACAGCATATCTTTTTCAGTGTGTACAGTTGAGTTCAAGAAAAGCATAGTGTGTCTTCATTGCAAATCCAAGTAATATATCTCGTAGTATCTTATTTAATCACAGACATTTTTCTCTTACACTTCACAGTGTTAAGTGTAATTTACATAAACTCCTGGGGCTTTCTGCAATGTGGGAAACTGAGTTCATAAATGGGGGTGATAGGAATGAGTTTGAACACTGTTCTCTGTAGGAACCAAACAACGTTTAGGATGCTTCCAGTTCTCTAGAGAATTCTGTGGGGCATTAGGGGGTACGTAACTGAATAGGAAAGTGCACTTTTTTTTTCCAGTGGGGGCAAACACACAGGAGATTTGTTGGTAACTGATTCACTGGTTCCTGAGTATGTTTTACCTCTGGCGGTGTTAAATAGACCCAAGATTGCATCGGTTTCCCCTAGGAGATATATACTCCAGAAATACCCATTATCATTGCATGAGTTATCATAACACCTAATACCTCAGCTGGAGTTTAAACGTTATGACAGTTAGGGGACTTAACTCGGGTAGACTTAGGAGGGCCTGTGAATACAAGTTAAAAATCATGCAGTTGGCTCTCATAGAAGATTTAATTGTTAAAGTAAATGTGTATGGTCACTTTGAAGTCTTAGATTTTCCATGTAAATTAATGAACAAAGGGTACATCATTCTCCTTAAATTTCTATGAGTTTTTTTTTCCTTTTTTTTTCTTTTGCATTTGCATAAGAGGCAATGAAACAGTACAAAGTTTTAGTTCTTTCCCCCCCGCCCAGCTAAACCACTGGTTTAGTGATTAGCAGAGGAGACTTTTATATTATGTTTTCGGCTCTGTTCCCTGGTTGCAATTCACTCAACCTTGACGTAAATCTGAAATAAGTACTTTGTAAAGGGTTAGCCTTTTGTGCAGGGTGTGTGAGAAATCCTGCAGGACCAGGTTGGTTACAGAAACCAGTGTCAAGTTGCCTTTCCTGAACGGTGAATAAGAAAGTGCAGACAACGGGAAAGTGGGGGGTGGGGGGGGGGGATCTTCCAAAGTACACCCTCACCCTTCACTTCCGAAAGCCTTATTGTCTACCTTTAAAGGACTCCCAGTTCTGTTCAGTGATAAGTATTCATTGGGTGGGTTATTTTTGCTTTTTTTTTTCTTTTTTGAAATTATCCAGTCATTGCTAGTGGGTACAGTATGTCAGGACAGTAGACAAGAGTTTCATTCACAGAATCCACATTTTGTGTTTTGCCTGTTGAGGCTGGTTGCTCTTCATTTAATCTATTGGATCATGCTGTTTGCCTTAGGTGATCAGCAACCTTTAATGTAAATCCTAGGCAATCTTGTAAAACTAATGGAAAGAGAGAAAATACACGCACACGCACGCACATACACACTGTAAGCATTCCTTTCATTGTTTATATCTGTATTGTCCTAAAGGGTAGGTTTCATTATGTAGCTCCTTCCCGCCTTTGAAATACCTACTCCTTTTTTCCTTTAATTTTTTAAACTGAGTATATTCTATTATTTGTAAGTAGAAGTATGTTTTCTTATCAGTGCACTGCCTTGTACTTAGAAACTTAAAAAAAAATGAGTATTTTGTTTAGTTCTGAATACAGTCTATTTCCAGTTAGCCTGAAAGTTGTTTAAAATAAATCACGTTCCTAAAATCCAACCAAAAAAAAAAAAAATCTTCCCCTTATATAAACGGCAGTTCAGCATTGGTTAAGCATTTTTTTTGGCAGTCACAATGACCAACTAATTTGAGTTTCAGTTCTTTTTGGAGAAAGAGAAGAGAGTGTAATTCTTGATAAGTCTAGCTGCAGATTTGTATTGAGTACCAAAACTAAAAAAGTTTTCTTAATAAGAAAACTTCTTTAAATAGTGATGAAAAAATATCCCCCCCCCAAAGTGACAAAAGTAAATAGCATTTTCTTGATCTGTCAGAACAATCAGAATAAAGAGAATGTTGAAAGCTTGAAGATACAGAGGATCATTTCGCTACTTCACAAAAGTATTTTCAAATGGCTCTGCTGAGTTAGGGTTTTTATTTTTAATATCATTGAGTTACTTAAAAAAACTATAATGGTTTGTTAAGAGCAGAAGTTATACCTACCTGCAAATATATATACATGTCTTCTCGTACTTTCCTTCTTTGAGACTTTGTTATTGTATTACTGTGTGTGTGTGTGTGTGTGTGTGTGTGTGTGTGTGTGTATATATGCATGTGTGTATGTGTTCTTTTTCTTTTTTTTTGTCTACATTGCTGCAGTCATAGCTTGTTATGAATCATTTTGTGCGAGCACTATGAAAATCTACATCTTTTTTTGTAATTAATTTTGAAAAATATTTCAGAATTTGTTGATTGAGATCTGCACGTGATTAAAGGACCTTGCTTCCCTTTCCTTGGCAAGCTCAGGTTAGGTTGGTAACCAGGTGTTTTTACCAACGATTGAAAACTTTCCTTTAGACAAGTGTGTATATATTTTTTAATACCACAGTACATACTCAGTAGTGTTGCCGATGGTGGTCAGAACAGACTAGGTACTTATTGTTTTTCTTGCTCGGTTTGAAAGCTGTGCATGATTTGAGCCAGTAACTTAAAGACACACATTCTGTGTAGATGGATCTTTAGACATTACTCATGTTTATCCCTCTCCCCTGCATCAAGTTGCATTTTAATCCATTCTATCCTTAAAGTCACCAGGGGCACAATTCTATTTCCGTTACTTAGTTTGTATTTATTTTTGCTTTTTATATGCCCTCCCCTGCAATTGCGTCCTCTCTGGCTACCGGAGTTCTGCGGCAATTGAGAAAAAAAAAAAAAAAAAAAAAAAAAACAAGATTAAGGAAGGTTAAGATTAAAGAAGTTGAGAGAGCAAAGATTAAGGAAGTTGACCTCGCAAAATATCAGCTTTCTTCTGACACAGCTGATAGAGGAGAGCGTGGCTTGCCCTGCATTTCGATAGGTTTCCTAACATTGAGCCGCATGGCCTCCTAGACTAAGGTAGTGCCTGCTGTGTGCGCCAGATACACAGACTGTATATATAAATGGCCCAGAGGCAGCCCTTGCCTTCACGGTATTTGTAGTCTCATAGGGGAAGATAAGGCACATGCACAAATGACCAGAATATAGCTCGTTATTTGAAAGTGTCAGGTAACGTTCATATACTTGTCTCACCTTGCACCGCAGAGTTTTTATAAAATGTTTTGAAGCTTTCAGATCAAAAGGGTTGTATGGGTTCAAAGTAATGATAACACTAATCCATGATGAATGTTAATGTTGCTTTAGTCTTTATGAAAATAAAGCTGTGACTCTTGTACCTACCGATTTAGTAAATGTGGTAGAGATGATGAGGGAAGGGAATATTAATGATAGAATGGCAAATAGGTTTAGATGCCTTCTTCTCTACCTCCCAAAAAGCAAGCTGAGGTTTTTTTTTTCTGTGTTACCAACTCAGCAGGGACTTTTTTATGCTAAACTGATGGTTCTTAATACTTCAGCCATCAAATGGGGAGTGAAAATAGTTATTTTTTTTCCCCACCGTGCTGTCTGCTAGGTAGCATTTTTAAAAGAGAAATACGTATGTGACTTCGGGGCATTTGTCCAGTCTGGGTTCTGAAAGGCCCCTAAGTTTTGCCTAGAGTTGATAAAAGTAAATTTTATAGCCCTACGGGCAGTTTGCATCAGTGTACAAATTATTTTACCCACTCACGGTTGTCAACGTTTCTTTTAACTTTTCTCACAGTGCGTATAATTTTGCATTTGGGATTTGCCTAAAATGGATTCAGCAGCACTTCCCTGGAATGTTCAAAATAGTTCAAGGCACAAAGTAACCTAGATATTTAAACGGCCCCTTTACACCTTAGCAACGTGGTTGTTATGATTTTATGAAAACAGTCTTTGTTTCTCTTCTCTGCTAACTTCTGGCTTTAGTCAGCAAAGATTCCTCTGCCTCATTAATGTTGTGAGGACTCTAAATAAAATTCTTTTCATGGGTTGCTTTTTGGGCAGACCTGATATTGATCACTGATTTTAGTGCTTGTGTATTCCTGATTCATCTTCCCATTTGGGAAAGTAGCCTTTTAAAAAAGAGTTTTGAATGCCTGCCGTGATCCTCTCTCCATCTTTGGGAGATGATTTGAGCCTTAATGTTGACTTTAGCCTTTTTTCTAATTTTGTTTTTTTTTTGTTAAAGATGAATGGGCAGTAACATGAAAGGGGATGAATGGAGCCGAGAGTCATCTTTAAATTTTTTTGAAGCATAAATAACTCATTCTTGTTCTTTGAGTATCTCAGTTTCCTAGTGCCCCCCCAGACAGTCAAGATGAAGTCTCAGCATTCATACATGTAGAACTCAAGGCACTGTGTATTTGTATAAGATGTTACTAAAGGAATTATATAAAAACAAAATGCCAGTTTATCTGTCACTGCTATTATTAAAACCAACAATTTGATGACTCAGTTTCATTGTAAGGGTACACACATGGAAAAGGTGCATTTAAAATGCACCTGGAAGATTTTATAAGAGTTGCAGGGTTTTCTTTTTTAATGTTTGGAGATTTGGTGTCAAATTTTATTTGTAAGCACGCATTGCCCTAAGAATAATATCCTCATATGACCTCAGATATATTGAAACTGTGTTCATTCACACTATCAATAAAAACATATCAGTGCTTGTGAAGAGCCAGGCCTTAGTCTGGATCCTGTGTATTTAGTAGCAAACCAGATGGAAATGTCTTTGCTCTTATGGTAGTTACTTTGGTTTTGTACATCTGAACATTCAAGGCTAATAAATATAAAATATTTGTGGTGTCTGAGACCTAGGAATCAATCAGAATGAGCTCACACCTACTTAGTCCTTATAATAGCCCCAAAAGTGACACTTTATGAATTTAGTGTTACCCAAATAATAGTGTAATACAAAGATGGATGCCTAGATTTAAAATGTTAAAAGCTTATTTTAGAAGGCCAGTGAATAACATATTCTCATTTTTGTATCAATATTTCAAGTGCTGCTGGGTAACATATTGATATGCCGACACCAACCATGGATGATAATAAATATGGCATTTGTATTCATATTAATAAACTGGATAGAATAAATGGCAAAAACATCTTCATAGGATTTCAAAATGGGGTTTGTCATTCATAAATATTAATATATTTTGCAGTGCTGAAGCATTAACATTACGGAATAAAAGACAGCTGGCTTTATCTTGAGATTTTATGGTGTTTAGTAGATTTTAAAACATGGGCATATGTTACATAAAGCTCAGACTCCTTTAAGGGCAACCAAAGACCACAGGTATTCTGACAGGAACATCATCCTTACAAATGAAATCTCGAGGTAGGGTGTCTTTGTAAAAACAGTTGGTTTTAAATTTCACCTCCCTGTCCTTTTTCTAAAAAAAAGAAAAAAGAAAAAAAAAGATATTTCGTATTCCGCATTAGTATTCCAAAGATTCTTTACTATTTCTAGTTAGAGAGGTTTTTCTGTCATTTACACAGTGTTTTCATATACCTGGCAGGTTTGATTCAGGATAATTTGATAACCCTATAAGCACATGCAATCCGTCATAAAACTGTTACAAAAATATAATTGTAATTACGGATTTGAAAAATCTTAATTGTACAGAACCCCACTGAGTAGATGATGAAAAAAATCAGTGATTAAGTACAGGCCAATAATGGGAGAACATAAATCCACAAAATGAATCTTATGATACCAGGAGTGTTTTCTCATACTAATTGCTAACATGCTTTGCAGCACTGAGAAATACTGAGAAATAAGTTTCCCTATGCCTGTCTTTAACCTTGGAGTCTATGGAAGATTGTTGCCAGGGGTGCTTGAGTAGCCTGGGCTCTGATTTGGGGTCTGGCTTTCCCTCTGTTTGGGAGGGGTGGAATAACTAAGTTTAAACATGGATCTGTCGTTCATTGTTTTCCCTCCTTTTTTGTTGGAGTTCCATTTATAATAATCTACAAGTTCAAGAGCTTTCATTGAAGGCCAGTAGGAGATTTTATCTTTTTTCATCATCCTTTCCCAATGTTAACAGTAAGTGACAACTGTATTTATGCTGTGTTGTTAAGTTAATCTAATATTGTTTACCATTATGTGCCTGGTTATCCCTGGTCATAGGCTAAAGTTTACAGAGTATCAGAAATTTTAAGCGTAAAACACTAACTTTTCATTTGTTTCAGTAATAAGGGCAAAACTATTCCTTTGTTTTGTGAATTGAGTTTAGGATTGCCCTAATAATTAAAAATATGATTACCTGAGTTCCAGCATTAGACTTTCTGGGTCTTAAGAAAACCTTACCTCTTAATTGTACCATAATTATTAATGTTGGATTTGGATTTGGAAGTAATGCTTTTGTGAATTTTAGTGTCACTGAAAAACAAAAACATCCTTAGAGATATATTATTTTCCCAACTTTGAGATGAAAGGCAGACAGTAGCTCTGATGCTTGAAATGTGCTGTGATGTTGGGATACAGAATTGTAATAGCACTTGCCATTTGAAGATCATGGATTTGATGCAGGTTTTTAGATTTTGGGGGGAAGAAAAGGAGAAAGTTTCAGTGTGGTCGTCATTTGGCATTCTGTGACTTTGGGACACATGAGGATGAGAAATAGGGTCTTAAGTAACCAGTAAACTCCAGCACTAAACCTGTCCTTTGCAAAAGCTGACATATGAGTTACTAGGGTCAAAGATGCCAGGACTATGATTATGGAAATTTTGGAGATATGGCATGTAGGTGTACTTAGCATCATAAAAATTAGGAAATGCCACTAGACATGAATGAATTTTCTGAAGATCTTAGATTTCCCAAATTAATCTAGGTTACCAGGTTTGCCAAATGGGTGTTTGTGTGTAAAGGACCAAAAAATACAAGACATATATAACACTAGGATGTGCTTCTTGGCTTAGCAAACATGCAGTCTGTTCTGGGAGGAACACAGGCCCATGGACTGGCAGGCGAACAGATACAATAGCACTGCAACACTTTAGTATCAGAAGGACTCTGAATAAAGGACATCGATCCTTCACCAAAAGGACACTGATTTTCAAGACCTGTACAGTTGACTCAGGCATTGGGATCTGGGGTTAATTCTATTAACTGGGTATGGAAGCCTTGTAGGAGTTAATAGCCAGTTAGAATAGGCTATTTATGTGTCAGTAAAAACGGTTGGTAATTTAAAATACTGTGGTTTATCAAAGTAGCCATTCAGAAAAAAAGTATAGCCTGCAGTTTATTTGTTATAAAAATATTTTGTCAACCTGTAGCATCTTAAAAGCCCTTATTATTTGAGAGACAAATTAAAAACTTTGGGGGGTGAGGATAGTTGCCAATGTGAACCTTGATACCTGGTGGTTGCTAGTGTGCTGGGTGTTTTGCCTTTGAACGGTTAATCTTTTACCGTCTCTATTTGAGATTAGCAATATACTGAAATCACACTTACTCTTTAAAGTTCTGTGGCGGGTTTAGCATCATGTTAGCAGAAGGTGTTATTTGTAGGCCGGCTACTGGTTTGCATATGTGGAAATAGACTGGTCTACACTCTGCCCACGTGACCATATGCTGATGCTATGTGTCCATACCCTGTCCCCCATCAACCCTTCTACTTCCCATACTCTTGTCTAAAGAGAATGGATCAACTCTTCATGGGGGGAGGTGTCTTGCCAAACAAATCTGATTTTTGAAATCTGTGGAAAAGGTCACTAGTGCTTGGTAACATTTTGGAAACGTTATGAACACCTCTGAGTTTTGTTTTCGGGTTTTTAATAATTGCAGAAGAACCCTCGATGTTATAGTGACAAATGCTAATGTTGAAATAATGTTTCGGTTACACGGTATACCCTTACATTTGGAACATGTCACCTGGTAATGAAGATTCTGATTGAAATGCTACTTGGTATTCCACTGGAAGTTATAAGAGCAAAATTAGCAGAGGGAAATAAAAAAAAAAAAAAAAAAAAAAAACTAAGTGTAATTTTAACTAAATGGTTAATTTGGAATCATCCATTCCGAAGAGCTTTACTTGTGAAAACTCGGTGATTGTTAAGTGTCTGTTATACTACTTTTGCTTTCTCCATTAATAGCATCTAGGGTTTGGGTGTTTGGAGAATGAGACACCCAAAGATATTTTGGGAAGAGATAGGAAGGCATCATTAACCGCAAAGTAGCAGAATACCTCAGTGTTTGAGGTAGAACCATTTATTTTCACCTCTTTGCCCTGGTTCGTGCATGCTCATTATCCACCTGGTCTCAGTCTCTGTGGTCCTTCCTTTGTCCCTCTCCTCACCTACCCCTGGGCCTCCTGCCTCCCTCCTCACAGTCAAACCTCTCTAAGGACCTTCTCTGAACCATGCCGTCTGGAGCAGCCGACCCTTATCTCAGAGCTCCGTTGACTTGCTCCATTTCTAATCTCCTTGGAAGACTTATCTCTTCTTTCCGGCCTCTGCTCTGTTAATTTATTTCTGCTTCTATTATTACATTGATAAATCTCACATTTAACCAGACGTTGAGGAATGTGCTGTTGAACTGATGCGAATCTTTAATTGACGATGGTGTTGCAACTTCATTTGCCATAACGTGTAGCTCCTTTTGCACGTAATTGTAGAGAAATCTCAGTTTAAAACTTGAAAATGAAGGGCCGTTCAGTTTTCAGGGCTACAGAAATGCCCTCCTACAGGTACCTTGGGTTTGTCAGTGGGCTCTAGGTGGGGTTGGGAGGTCTGACTGTCCTTGTGATTTTAAAAACTCCCTTTTAAGACAGGTGGGGTGCCACCTTTAAGTCTACTCTGGGGGCTTGTGAGAAGGAAAAATCCTCTCCTATTATTCATTCCTGCCTAGGAATGCTGAGCCAGTCTTACTGATTCTCCTGTGTTTGTTTGCTTTGCCTCACTTTAAGAATGCTTTTGAGGAACTAGTTTAGTGAGTGCAAAATAACATACAGACACTCTCATGGAAATATTTATTAATACCCAGTATTGTTAAATATTCAACCATATTACAATAGCTTCTTTGAACTTAAAAATGTTTTCTAAATGTACTGCACAGCAAGTTTTGAAGATTTTAGGCATTTGATAAGGTGTATAAATTTAGAAATCTAGTTTGGCAAATACTTAGCTATCAGAGTCCTATAAGTTTATCGAAGGAATAATTTTGTGGGGAAGATGGTGAACCCCAAATATCCCCCCATTTATAATCAGATCAGAAATATAGATTCTGTCTTCTAATTTCAGCTCTTATTTATTCCATTATGAATTTACTTACTCGTGTGCATCCGTGAACATGAAGAAAACCAACAAAAGCTTCTGAATATCAGTAATAACCTATCATCATAGTATTTTAATCTAGAAAAGCAATTGGAGCTGAAAATAAAGCTACTTCATAATGTGGTGATATTTACACTCTCCTAAATGTTTGTCTACGTACTTATTATTTGTTGCTATTTACTTAACAAAAGTTACCTTCACCCTAAAGAGGAAAGCAGTATATTGCAAAATAACATAACAGCAGTCATGGCTTTCTGTTCTAGAAAGGTTTTCAACAACACGTCAGCCCAAACTTCATGTTAGTGTATTAGTGCGTTAGTGTATTAGCCTGTGTGGCTCAGTCAGTTAAGCGTCCAACTCTTGATTTTGGCTCAGTCGTGATCTCACAGTTCGGGAGATCAAGCCCCACATCAGGCCCTCCGCTGACAGTGTGGAGCCTTCTTGAGATTTCTCTCTCCCTCTCTCTGCACCTTCCCACCCACACTCACACTCAAACAAATAGACATTGACAAAAGTTATTGCGTTAAGAAAGGAAGAAATATGAACTACTTTTTGAAGAATTGACATATACCTATATTTTGGGTGGGTTAAGCAGGAGGAATATAGATGAGTCGTTTCTTTTTTCATTTATCCCTTATTTATTTTCACAAAGATTTGTTAGAGTATTTGCTCCCAGTGAGCCAGATGCTAATCTGGGCATTGCAGTATCAAGTTGAGATAGACAAAATCCCTGTTCCTTATAAAGGTGATGTTGCAATAATCTTTATAAAAGACTGTTACTTTTTCTGAAAGACTGTTTGCTCAACTATAATGATAAATAGGAAAAAAGTAATTTGGGTATGATTTTTAACTTTTTTAATGTAGTCATAATTGTCCCACTACTGTTAGGACTCATGCATTCAGTTCCTTTTGCCGTAGAGGCAATACATTTTTAAAGGCCCTTCTTATTCTCTAGGACGCCTCATTTCCCTAAAAGGTAGGGGTGTATTTTTATGATTCAGCATTCCGGGGGGTGGGGGGGGGTGTGGTGTGGTGTGGTCTGTGACCACTGTACTAGGTCAACTTAATTAGTCATTTCTTGGATGGACCTTCCCCTCTGGATATTGCCAGGATTAAAGTTCGAAGGTAAGAGTGCTTTGAAGGAAAAAAAAAAATGCTGACAAATAGTGTTATCTTCAACTGGTTGTGTAAAAGGGAGGATTTAAGCTTTATAAGAGCTGATAGGGATGCTGATTATAACAACCAAATTATTACAAAAATTAAAAGAAGAGTCGTGATGGTACAGCTCAATTACATGCAGTTTGTGGGTTATATTTAGTTGATTTACTGTGCTGCACAGTTGAATCAAAAATACTATTTTATTTTCATACCCTAAGAAAGGGATATATTACTGTAAACCACTGTTATCTGCTTTATTATATATTTAGACATTTCTGTGGAAAATTAATGCTTAAAATTCTTCGTGTAATATGCATTTCATTTTATACTCATGATAACTAATCTGCATGAAAGGTAGCAGGAATATTGGGGTTTTTTTTCCTGATGTAAAAAAAATAAAAGGGTAGTAGCAGACAGCACATCAGAGGATATGTTTTTTTTTTTCTTTTTTAAGAGATGAAGTAACTCTCCCAGCAAATTCTAGCATTTTCAGATTATAGAGCACATTATGTAACTTCATACACCAGTGTGGACCTCAGACAGATTCTTTAATTTTTTGGAAAGGCCTCGTAGCACACTTAATCTGCAGATCCTTTCTGGGGGGCAGGGGGAAGCGTATCCTGTTAGATTTGGTGACATAAAGGTCAAAAGATAAACCGTAAGTGATACCTATGTTTATTTTTTTGACAGTGTTAAATTAGCAACCCCTCAGACCTCTCCTGGAGAAGTACAACCTGAGTAATTGAACATGTCACTAGGGACTCTGCTTGGTTAAGCTGATTCCTATTATGTTGACTTGTCAGGGGCCAATAATTAAAGCTGAAGAGCGATGCTCATTAGTGTCTGCAAGATGATTCAAAGAGTAGGAGAGAGAAGTCCTTGAGGCACACCTGCAAAAAGGCAGGCCCTGCATGGAGGTGAGAGCAGACGGACTGGCTTGCTTTTCTGCTGTGTTAGCAATCCAGCTATAAAAGGGCTGCACTAAATCAAGTGTTGCAAATGTATTCTCCTCAACTCAGATTTTTAAATGCATTTTACTTCTGCCTTTGAACATAATTTTGTTCCATGTAATCATATTCTGCTCAATTATGTTTTTAATGCTATCTAAGATGTTTTAGAAAATAGATACAAGTCTATTCAAAAGCACTTTGAAAAAATTTTATACTACTAATCATTTCATTCATTTTACTGGAAACATCATAATAATCAAAATCTGCTTTGCTGCTTTGAACTCTCACTACCCTGTGTGTAATCCATGTGAGTTGCCCAGCTCTGCTGATAAAGGCTTTAGCATACATTTGTCACATTTACTTTGCAAAAATGGAAAATTTTAATGTATATTTAACATGAACTAAAGCACATCTAGTACACAAGCATTGGTCTAGAGAAGCCTGGAAAAAACAAGACTGCACACTAAGTGTAGAATTTTAAGTTTATCACAACTTGAACAAAACTGTGGGCTTTTCTAGAACAACCCATACATTTTAGAACTGGAATGGTATGGGAACTTGAGTTTTAAAACCATGAAAAACTTCAAGTCCTCTTCTTTTGAAATTGGCCTTGGATAGGTTCAATTATTATAAACCTATCATAGAATCATGGAATATCCAAATATCCTAAATTTTTTTGGAAAATTAAGACAAAAATGATTTATTGAACATACTTTTTTTTCTATAATCTGATATTGAAACAAACTGTTTTGCCATGGTGAACTGGCCCTTTTGCATCCAGTGTTGTGCCTATGAAATCCATCCTTCACACTTAAGCTGGAGAGATGTCTTTATCTTTTACAGGATTGCAGAGTTAAGTCTGGAGTCTTTAGGTTGGCATAGATGTCCTCTATGTACACATGTGTAGGATTCAGCCTTGAGGAGGCTCTTCCTGAACTCAGAGTTTGTAGAGCTTGTATCACTGATATACCTTGTTAGCCGGAAATTGTGTATGTTTCCCTTTCCTCCAATTGAATGAAGTCCCTCAAGGACAAGGACTGGTTTTGTTAATGTTTTCAGGCATAGTGGTTGCAGTTGAGTAAAGGTTGGTTAAACTTAACTTAGGGTGCAGAAGAGACCTTTAGGGATAGTTATAGATTTCCAAGACTATCAAGGGCTCTAGAAGTCAAATAGAACATCTCCCACCCCATGCCAAGAATTCCTTACATGATGTTCTTTAACAAATCCTTCCCAGACTTTGTATCAATGAGATCACTTCTTTGCAAGGCAGCTGTTTCTAGATTGAGCAGTTCCAAGTTATGATGGTGACAGCAGTTAAAAGAGCTGTACTTTATGTGAATTTTCATTTAGTGATTGAGGCACTGATTATTATTACCTCCATTTTAGGCATAAATATGTTGAACTTCAGGGAGGTTGAGTGACTTATCCAGAGTCCCACAGCTAGTTAGTGATTGAGCTAGGATGGGAGTCTGCATGTGTCTGGTTTAAGTGCTGGAATGCTTGGCTGCCAAGCCCATAGCTGCCCCTCTTTTTTTATTACTATTATTAGAAATCTATTTTTGATTATTTTTCTTTACAAAAGCCAACTGTTAGAGATTTTTAAAACGCCCTACAGATCATTTGTTACCATATAAACATATGATTGTATATATATTTTATAAAGCAAGGAGAGATTTTTGCAACATTTGTTATTCATTCAGGTTCATGAGGTCAACATTGCCCATTAGACTGTTGATACATAGTAGTGACATGAAAAACATTGCTCAAAACAAGTGGCTTCCTTGAGTTTATCTAGTAAAGCTCTAATTTATATTTAATACTTTGTGTTTCTTAAATCATACTCTGAAGGGCCATCTTTAACATGATATTATAGTAGAAAGTCTACTTGATTGAGATTCTTGGATCTGTCTTAACTATTTGGAAAAATTTGGGCAAACCACACAGCTCCGGGAGTATAGTCCTTTTGCTCTGAAAAGGAACATGAAGGAATCCTTTTTCTACTGATCTTCTAGGTTTGATACTAGAATAAAATGGCCTGTAAATGAGAACATTTTCTAATTTATGTTTTGAAACTTTTATAAGAGTTCATGGATGCTCCCATCATCTACAATATATTTTCTAAGATCTGTCCTATTGGAAATACAATATCGACTTGTGACAATGATATAATGCTGAATACGAGCTCCTTTGCATGAGGAAGATTAACAGTGTTTGAATTTAAAAGGATCTGTCCTAAGCCTTGAACATTTTTTGCTTAAAGGTTCCCAATAGTGAGGGGTAGTGGAGAGAGATGTTCAATTATACATTTCCATTTTTAAATGAATTTATTGATTAAAGCTAGAAACAGTACAACTTCCACCTTAACTCATAAATTTCAAAGATTTCTCTTTGTGATGGAATGAGATAAACCAATTATATATTCTGCCCAGTATGCCTCTCCTCTGTTCCTTTAAAAAATGTTAAAATGCCATTGAACCAATTTTTACGGTACTATTAATCAGTGTAATCAGTACTAATACACTACTTTACCAGCTCAGTGCCACTTGTCAGTAATATGACAGGGAGAATTTTACGTCTTCTTCACAAAGGCTTTCATCTATTAGGGGGAAAAAGGAGATCAGGATTTTAATTGTTAGCAATCAGAAGTCTATGTGATTAAGACTGGCATTCTGAACAAGACACATCAGAGATTATGCTGGGAATATTTTTCATCCCTTAGGAATTCTTTTATGAATTTGAATATAGTGTTATTTACCAATACCTGAAACCTTAATTATAGACCCACTGGAGAGTAATATGCCTGTTAGAAGATAAAAGAATTTGTGTTAGAGTTAAAGGTTTTCAAATGTTCCAACTGGCTCCCTTCCCCCTTCTGTGTCTTCGTTTGCATGTTTCTAAAATTCAGTCCTCTAAATGAATCTTACTGGTTTGATTTCTAAAATGCTCACTTGAAGACTCCCGATTTCTTTATATTTAGGCCTATGAGGAGCACTTTTTTTCTGTTATAATAGAAGTGATCCTTAGAGTGGCCACATGTAAATTTGTTCCTAGTGTTTACACCCCAGTGCAGTCTCTGGTTTTCAGATGATGAATTTCAAGCAGAGCATAGGACCCAAAAGGAAAACTCAGGTAAGTGCAGTCTACAAGGAGTGGAGGAGAGATGGCTAGCATAATGGCCGTACCTTCAGGGGTGAAGCATTTACTGGGACAAGAATAGATCCAGAGGTAGAGAATTTCTTTGGAGGGAACCCCGGGAGAGAAGAGCAGCCCAAGGAAGTTCTGGTTTTCCTGGAGCTTATTGTGATGATTGCTTCCTGTCAGAACCACTTAACACTGCGTGATGCTGTGAAGTGACCAATGTACCAAGTCACTTGCTGAAGATCCCAGAGTATAGGGACAAGAATCCACAGCCAAGTTTAAAGGACAGGCCATGAGCTTGAACCCCATGCTTCACTGGCCTAGCTAAAGCTAAAAAGGATCATTGGATGGTTTCAGCTTAGCACAGAGAATAAAAAGAGAGGGAGAAGGAAGATGAGGGACAGAGACAGAGAATGGAATCATCCATTGTCCTCTTCCTTCCCTAATTAAAAAAAAGTGATGCTTACATGTCATTTTAACCAAGTATGGGCAATAAAAACATCGTGTAAGTGTTTGCTGTTTGATAATGGCATTTTAATGATTTTATCAGACTAGAATTATACTATTTGATAGATTTCTTAATATAATTAAAAAGTAAAATTAAGTAAACTTCCTGTAATTTGGATGCTAGGTTAAAAGCCTAATTCCTAGTAAATTACAAAGTCAGTGATAAACTTCAGATGTCGTTGACAAGTGTACTGGCAGTTTTACTATTTAAACATTTGAACTGGGCCTTTGTGGGGAAAGTTGACGTGGGATTCACATTTTTTCTTAGAATTATTTACTGTCTGCCTTTTATCTCTACTATGGACATCTGCCCTTCTTTTCACCAACCTGGATCTAGAATGAACCTCTGTGTACAAGTTTGCGAATTTCTGTCAAAGTAGAAGTTATTAATTCAGCTCGTAGTAGCAACAGTTGTGCAGACAAACTGCTTTGCCCAAGTTTGTGGTATCTGTTTGTATTAAGTAATTAGAAGTGTAGACAATCTGAAAATGCTTTTAAAAGCAATTTATATGCATGTTAACTTACTTAAGCGTTAACAACCTCCTATGTGTATATGTTATATTCTTACATGCCAAGAGCATTACATTTGTATTTTTTCCCTACTTTATCCACCGAGCATTTTGTGCTTTCTGGTCTTGAAATGCAAAGGATAAAATATGTCAATTTCTGAGTAGCTTATAAAGCAAATACTACTTTGCAAATATACATATTATATTTCTGAAGTCAAAACAAGTAGCATCTCCTTCAAGTGTCACTTAAATGTATTGGAATACAGATTTGATTATTAGAGAAAGTCATCTATTCGTACAAGGTTTTTGTGTTTTTTGTTTGTTTTGCATTTTTTATAGCTAGCAGTGGGATTCTTGTTAAAAACATATTATTGCAAATGAGTTGTAAATAATATATATATATGCATGTGTAGATATGTACTTAATTAAATGAAGAATACATATATAATATATATATATATGTAAATTTTTGGCATTTTATTTCTTTTGAAAGTTGCTTTCTGCCAGTCTTGACATTTTCTAAATAGGCTCTGGAATATGAATAATGCCAGGTTAAGTTTACAATTTGAATAATTTGAAAAGGCTTTTTTGTTGTTTCCTTAAGGCAGAGATGATGATAAATTAAAGGCACTATCATGCCATTGTTGTATATGGACGTACTTTTTCAGATTGTAAACTGTTTTATGTTGTCTACGGGTTTTATTCTAGTCTGTGCTATCTGGAGATAAAAGAATCCAAACTGGTAAAATGAATTGTAATATGTGCATTTCAGTCATATAACTTTATATTCATTTTTACTTTTTTGAATCTTGTCTGGAAATAAAACAGTGAAGCCATTTGTTCTAAAACTAACTTTAAATAGTGGATTTATAAAATATAATTAAAATACGCTGTGGAGTTGACTGTTGCGAAATCTTTCGGTTGTTGGATTTTTTTCATAAATCTAGGCCGAATCTTCATCTAAAATATACATAATAAAATGACCCAGTTTTAATATAATCATTTTTACCAAGTGTAAACTATTGTGTAGATCTGTTTTGTTGTTTTCATTTTGGCTTTAGTTTCAAATAGTTTCAAGAATAGAGTAATTTTCAAGAATGAAGTCACTGACACCATTGCATTATTTTGTGATAGTTTAGTGACTGTCTACTATTTTAGTGGCAATACTCAAGGCTCTTAGGTATAGTACAAGAAGGGATATGGATTATCTAGATAGGAATTAGAGACACATTTAACACAACACAGTGAACTATTGAAATTGAACTCTGACCATTCAGTCAAAGTACTACTTAAATGACAAGTAAAACTCATGTGGTTACCACATTTCTACCAGTAGAAGAAACTCTAATGTGGATTCATAGACAGCAGCAATCTCAGGGTTTCTTTATTTTGGACTATTTGATCATCTAGGTGTTATTTCTTCTTGTGCTTGACCACATGTGCTAGTTCCTGACAGTGTGACAGACGGGAGAAGCACTGTAAGGAAGTATCCTCTCAAGCCACGTGTACGGATCCACTTCAGAAACTACAAGTAAGAGCTGCAAATGATAATGAGATTGATAAAGAGGATTTTGCTTGGGGGATTCTCAAAATACAATTGTTAAAAAAAAAATTCTCGGGCTTCTCTCAAGGGATAATCCATAAGCCATTTAGGTATCATGTATTGTGATCTGCATTTTAAAATGACTGTGTTTAACAGTAGGAACTTTAAACAATGTATGAAAAGATGGAAAACCATCTTGAAAAGATGGCAAAAGCCAAGAGTCCCACACAAGTTACAGTTGCCTGAAGAATGAAGTAAATAAATTTATGGTGTTGCATTTTAACTAATACAGATATTAAGTACTGGTGGTGCCTCTCGGTGAGGTGGAAATGGCTGTGTTTAAGTTCATCTTGGTATAAATAACAATGTTAGTATCAGTGCTGCTCATGAAAGGGATTTTCTTAGGTTGCTGGATACTTATTACTTTTATTGAGTAAAATGGTATATAGTACAAATTGTAGTTCATATTTTCAGATATCATTAAAAGAATGTTTTCCCCATGGGGGGCATGCTGTCCATAGCACCTGCTGGCGAGGCCAATGAATTAGAGCTCAGATCATTTCTGACACTTCTACCTGCAAAGGAATCCCACATCATACCCATCAGGACTACAGGGTTCTTAAGGGTGTGGCAGGAAAATACTCTAGGTACAAATTCATTAAACCCTCACAGCAGTCCCATGAGATAGATACTGTTAGTCCCATTTTACTGATGAAGAAAATGAGACACAAAGAAGGAAACTGGCTACCGGGTGATGGGCTGAATTTGAATTTGAAGTTTGGTACCTCTTCGGCACCAGGCTTTCCTTCTTTTCTATCATTTTAGCCACCAAAATGATATTTAAGGGATTTGAATTATTTCTCATTTAGGCCTAAAATTTCCTTTAAATACCCTGATATGAGGATTTTATTTCATGTTTAAGATATATTTTTGTTCATTTTGCCTTGATGAATTGTAAATAATGACTTGGGGGAAAAAACCCATGTCTAACTGTTTAGGATATGTGCATTTTTATGTTTCATTCTTAAAGGTACCTTTAGTACTGGCTGAAAGAGATATGAGTATCTAGAATAGATCATTAGAGCTGTTTCAGGGAAATCATTCCTGAAATTATTTTTGTCAGAGCAAAGCCTGAGGATTTTATAAGATGGGTAAACGATCTACCAACTGATGAGAAGGCCATTTGAAAATCCAGCCTAAATGAAATTACATTCTTACTTGTCTTAAAGTGAAGTATTGTTTCATTTTTGGTTCATTTCAATTTGACCTTCTCATGGTGCATGAAGAGAAAAGACTTTGGGCTTTCAACAAGTTGCTAACGTGAATCTTGAATGAAGGAAAAAATGGGGACATCATTTTTCAGTTTCATAAAGGTTAGCCTCAATGCTTAAAATCTTTATTTTGGTAAAATCTTTTTTTTTCCCCTTTGTACTCACTTGCTTAAACTAAAATCAGAGATCTCATAGTTTACATTAAAAAAAACAACAACCCTTGGTTCGTTCAGAAGAAAAAATCACAGATGGCTAAAAAATTTTTAAAAAGGAATTTTGAGGTGTCTTTGGAAAGCTAACGATTTGGCAATTTTTAAGTCATTCCTAATCTTGAAAAAAATAAAATACAAGCAAACTGGGGTATTAGAGGCAGATGCGCACAACCCAACAGCAGAAGCAACAGAACCCACAGGAAGCAAAACTTAATTTAATCCTTATCACCTCAGGGTGACGTACCAAGAGGCTTTGAGGCTGTATCTTTTCCATGTGAACATTCCTGCTTCCAAGTGAGGGTGATCATGGAGAGAATGACAACAGGGCCACGTGCTTGTTTTCCCCGTTGTGCTTCAGGTGGTGTTGAAAATATCCGAAGTCTCTTCTTTTTCTCCTCTCTGTCTTCTGGGCTTCCACGTCCCTTAGGACACGGATCTGCTTTAAAACTGCCATGATGACTTCATGAAATTGTATGAGTCAAGCTTAAGGAGAGTATGGATTCTTTGCTTTTTGCGAGTACGCAATGAAAGGCGTGGGTTCTGTTCTTGGATCTTGTTCAGTAAATTGAAAGGAGAAAGCTAAAGCTGGTGCTTTTCCTCCTGGAGCTGTGATCATTTTAGAGTAGGCCGTATTGTAGGACTTAAAATTGTTTAATTATAGCATTTGACAGGTTTCTCGTAATAATAATAGTTAGCATTTATACAGCCTGTTTCATCTTCAAAGCATTTCACAAGCACTAATTAATTCTCACAGCATGCCTGTGAGGTGGGTAAGTATCATCATCCCCATTTTACAGACGTGTAAATTGATGCAAGCCAAGTTAAGAGTCATGCCATAGGCCATGGTGGGAAGTCAGAGTCTAAAACCAAGATGGAAACTCAGGAGTGGCTGGCACCTAAATCTTTTTCCTTGGCCCTAAATTAGGCTTCTTCCCTCTTTTCTCCATCTTCTCATCTTTTTTTTTTTTTTTTTAAGTCCTAGAAGGGACTTTGTGTGGTGTTTTCCTTTTTCAGTCTTCCTCATAGAAAATAGTTTTTTTAACACTGCCCCAGAAATAAATAAATCATCTCAGTATAACAGCTTTAAAGACCTAATATGTCTAATCAGGATATAAATATTTCGGAAAGTCAGGAAATGAATTAGGTTTGGGTGCAAGAAAGGGTTCCAAATTACATTTTGCCTAATAAATATTGTATCCGTAAACAGTAAAAGTAATGATAGTGATTAGTTAACAGTACCAAATAAAACGTACATTTAAAATGAACCTGACCGGGCATTTTTGTGTCATACTGACTGATGTGTACACAGTCCATTCTTTGAAAAATCAAGGCACTCATTTGAATTGTAAATTGCCAACATTGTAAATTGTAAATTGCACTAGTCTTATTGTGCTGAGATGTGACAAATTACAAATGGAATATTGGCTGGGCTTCCATAGCGTGCATTTCTCTTCTGCTTGCTGCTACTATCACCATTAATCTCTTTTGCAGAAGCTGCACGGAGAATTGTTCTGGACATGGAAAGGACATTAAGTTGCATTGTTGGCTTTTGCTGGGCTCTGTGTGGCTTCTCTGACCTCTAACTTTTCATATTGGTGTAATTCAGTACAGTGCTACTCGTTTTGGGTCCTGCTGTGTGTGGATATAAGAGGTTCTGGCACAGTTTATACCTGCCAGCTCACTTAATAAATATTGTGTTACAGTCCAAAATTTTGGCTAAAATGTGTTAAGTATATCTCACAATGGAATGTGATCCTTTAAAAAATTCATATCAAAATCACAAAATGTATCAAGGATGAGTGGATTCTTATTCCATTCTCGTTTTACACATAAGGAACCTGAAATTGAATGCTGTTCGTAAAGATTGGGTTTTAGATTTAAGGCAGCCTATGTCACTGTCAGAACTAGAGACTGTAGTATCTTCGGGTGGAATGCTTAGCCTGTGTACATATTTAATGTTTCTAATTGTTGAGCTTTCATCCTAGAACACAAATAAGTTACATATATAACTTTGGACATGTGTATACATATAGAAGTTACTTTTCCAGTCAGGCACTGTAAAAGTGGTCTATTGGGTTGGCAATAACCCATGAAAATTGTTGATGCCAGAATAAAGGTTAGTTGCAGCTTTTTGTTTTTAATAGTTCATAGTGAAAGGATTCATGTGTATTGAGTGGGAGGTGAAGTTGAAAATGTTGCCCTATGATGATAAAGAAAGATGGATATTAAGAAAGTATAGTGGAAACCCTCTTAACCCACCTCCATGTATCCAGCGCTCTCTGGACTCTGTAAAATGCACCACCTGATGTCCAAGCACGCTGAGTGCCTTCAGACAGTAGACTGTATTCTCTAACGTAACGTGGATACACTCTTCATACTACTGTTGACACGACTGTTTACTAGGAGTCGGTGGGGATTGTTCCAAACCTCTTGTGGCATTTGAACTTACCATTATATTTCCATAAACAAATTAAATAGCATATAAAGTTGTGATATCTAAGAACGGAAAGAAAGTTCTCCTATGACTTTGAAAGTAGATGTTTCAGAAAGATTTAATGAAATTTTACCACTTGAAGTATCAAATTAAGTGTGAGTGAGACGATGATAAAAGATTAAGGGAAAGATTGTAAGCATTCAGAAATTTTAGAGGGTTTATTATATGCATGGGTTTATGTAAGAAGGACAGCGTGGTATCTAATTCAAACAGCGGCAAAAAATGTATCATGTGTTTCAACCTATGATAAATGATTGAATTGAAGACTATAGGAACGGATTAAAATAAAAAGTGGCACTGTATGTGGCATTGTTAATGATTCCCTGTTTCAGCAGTTAACTGATGACTGATCAGTCAGCTGGTGAGGTGACTTCTGCAGTGGCAGCAGATCAAGAATTGCTACTCCTAGCTCCTAGGTCTGCCTTTTCATTCCATACACCTAAAACCACCAGACGTCAATTGGTTGGTTGAGTTTACTTAGGTTTATAACATTATTGGTGTTTTATATCCCTTAGTATTTACTAATATTTATTATACTTACTACTTTACTAATAATACATACTCCCACTAGTATTCTACTTTGCCTCTGATGTTTGTGTATTTTGGAATATTGGTATTGATTATGAGGGTTTCCATTATGCGGTTTTGCCAATTTGCACAAAAACTTAAAGACATTAGTATTTCCTCCATAATGGAGCTCGTAACCCAAGAGAAGTACAGTGGGACTATAAATTCTAAACTCTAAGGGACGAAGACATGTTAGTGGTCTGAAGAATAGAACAGACACACCACAATCAGGAGGCGGTGTGTGGCATTTGAAAGTTTCTCATGCCAAACCATACCCTACCATCGTTCCACAGAAATGTAATCTGCACACACTTTGAGGAGTGAGAGAAACATGATCCCTGGGAGCAGGCTTTTAGATGCTAGATGATGGATCGTGGAGATGGAGTGAATTATCCAGTAAAATGAGAAACGGGGAGAGGATGGGATTGGACATGAGGATTTGGAAGTGATGGCAGCTATTGGATAATTGAAGCTAAAGAGGCTGAATTTGAGCCCAGAGATTTGTTGGAGCTTTAGATTGGAAATTAGGGTGAGATTGATCCCGAACCTCTCACCTTTCCTTGGAGTTCTTGATACTTTGCCAATGAACCTATGATACTATGTTCTAGACCTCTCTCTGCTGATGGATCTCTTGCAGTGGAAGGGCTCTTTCTTTCCTTTTGCTTCTATTTCTAGTATCTGAGACAGCATAGTAAATACTGTCCATCAATATTAGCTTAATTCAGTAACAGATCAGGAACTAGAGGATTGTTTCTACTTTTAGGTTGAGTCTTTTTTAACATGGTGTGATATTTTCAGGCATCTAGAATTTAATGCATGGACATTTGTGTTTTCTTTTCCTTGTGGTTTCCTTTGATGCAAATCTTCATGGCAAGTGAATAATTTTCCTTTTTTGATGTTGTGTTGTCAGGGTTGGTTGAAAAAACAAAAAGCTTGAATTTAGAGGAACTGGGTCTGAACTGTAGATCTATCACCTCTTACTAGCCCAGTGGCCATGAATAAGTTACTGACGTTTTCTAAATCTCAGATTAGTTATCTGCAAAATAGGAGTTGTCATTCCTGCCTTTCAGCATTTTTTGAGTATTTAGAAATAGAAATGATTCAATTACAATATGGTATCTGGCACATGGTATGTTCTCAGTAAATGTTTTCTGGTTCTAAGTATTTCTCACAGATAAATGAATGCATCTCAGAAGAAATATTTGGAAACTTACATTTTGTTTCCTGAAATTTTGCAGAATCTGGAACTCACTCTTCACTCTTAATCACTACTACCTCGTGGCCTCTTAGGTAATTGCATTGTCTTCCTTATGCCTTCATTTTTATATGTGGCAAAGAATGGCCTTAAATTCTGTGACGTGCAAAACAACCATGCTAATGCAACTCATGAACATTTTCCAAGTTGTTTTTTGCAAGACAGTTTGTAGAGTGTGTCATTTGCACATCTTGCTCATAGAACAAACAAAATAATACTTACCTATGTAATGATATACAGTATTAAATCCCCCTGGGAAAAGAGTTGGTTTTAAACACTTTGAAAAGAAACTTTCAAGTTAGTGATTTACACAGTTAATTATAAACAACAGGCTTGTAATTAAGTGTTGCCATTTTGGGTGGAATTGGTTTCACCCATCACTAATCCGTCTATCCTTGTCTTTGGCCTTTGAGAGATTACGGGAAAATGCACACGATGAAAAGTTTAACTTGTCAAGTATAAATTTAGATGCAAAGTCCGGAATATCAAACACCGCAAGTGATAATTATCACCACCTGGAAATAATTTGTACCACTGAGTTAAGTAAAGAATTCTCCCTTTCTGCTGATGGGGAGTTTTTAACCTCCTGATCACTGAAGCACTCCCTGCAGTTTACAGTGATGTATCTTGTGGTTCATTCCCAGTAGTCAACATAGCACCAAGCAATTAGTAGAACACTGGAGGATAAGTGTTAGCTTTGTAAAATGTGACTAAGATTAAACCAGGAGCAAATTAGAAGCAAGGATGATTTTCTGTCCAGTTTTTAAGTTACTTGAAATCTATCCGGCTCAGTTACCTATTGCTTTGAGTTTCAACAAAGCCTGGACCCTTTCTTTAAACAAATAATAAATGAAGAAAAATTTAAAACAGTGTAGTTTTCGGGATTATATCTTAACCTTACGTATGTTTTTCTCCTATGTTAAAAAAAATCTTTGCGAAGTCGTAAGATGTGTCTATTTAGTAGGAAAGCTAGTTTGGAGTCCCAAAACATGGAGATCAGAGGATACATTTTTATAATAAATAAATATGCGTTTTTAAGTACGTTTTGCATGGTTGACCTACTTAGATTCAGTTAAGGGTTGTGTGGCAGAAGTCTTTTATTCTCAGATGGCTTTTTCTATATAAATGAGTTTCTTATTAGCTTTTTTGAGGTTTTGAGATTGTTAATGCGATTTTTGTATAGCCCTCTGTAGGCGAGAGTTGATTTTCAAATTTTGACTGCTGTGTTTAACAAGATTCAATTCCCATTCTCAAACATTTACATGTCTAATTCTACGAACACATTTTATTTAACAAAATATAGTAAGCAAAATGAATCATAACTATGAACATTTTCCAAAGACATTTCATGGGTAAGTCTTTATAAAAAGAAAAACTACATGTGACGACTTATGAGTGAAAGATCATAGATACCTGAAGTTACCTTCCATGTTGTTTAAAATTAAATCAGGCTTTTTCTCTTCACTTTAAAATAAGATTTTTTTTTCTTTTAAGGAGTCATCTAATAGAAAATTTAAAACCACCTTCACTTATCGAATGAGAGGGAGGAGATAGGAAGAGACTCAGATATGGTGTGGGCTCCCTCTGTTGCTCTGTTAACAGCGTTTTATTCATGAGATATGATGTGATGTAGAAATTTTTGCTAGTGTGTCAAAACAAATTGACTTTTCTCCAAAGGCAATTTATAACTTTAATTTTAATAGACTATAAAGGAAAGTCCCTCTCAATGTAAAATTCTGACCTTCAGATTTGAGTTAATATTTTTTAAATGATGAAGTCATTAAAAAGACATCTATTTCTCACTAATGTGAGGGAAAAGAAACTCCAACTGTATTTAGGAAGCGCTCACTTAACTCCTAAACATTACGGTAGGATGCAGGCTCTAATCTTGTAAATTATCTATTTGGATTATGCTTGTGACCAGATTGGCAGATTAGCCAGGCAGATGCAAGCCGACCTTTATGTCGTAATGAAAGCGAGATCATAAAATAGGAACATACACAAACACATATTGGTAAAAGTGAGAAGTTATTTGAAATTATGTCAGTGGTACTTTATAATACTGTGAAATGCTGTTTTTGTAACCTAGGGTAATTTTTAAAATGTGTCTCAAAAGTTTAGGATTAGATGAACATGCCTTTTTCTGTGTCCTGGCCCTGTACGCAGTCAAGTGATTTCAGCATAGATACCTTAGCGCTGTACTTTGGTTGGCTCAGTAATACTGTATTTTGAGTCAGAGTCATCTAATTTTATTCTTCTAGAATTCAATTTTAAGAAATTCTGTTATGTGAAATGGTAGAACCCTTGACTGTATCTATTTGTGTAATAGTGGGCAATGTAATCATCACTTGTAAAATGAGATGTGAGACTTTTGGGGTTGAAATATTACCCAGATTGTAATACTCTGCAAATGTTTAATAACAATTAAGATTTAAAGTGAGCCAGGGGCGCCTGGGTGGCTCAGTCGGTTGAGCATCCGACTTCAGCTCAGGTCACGATCTCACAGCTCGTGGGTTCAAGCCCAGTGTCAGGCTCTGTGCTGACAGCTGGGAGCCTGAAGCCTGCTTCAGACTCTGTCTCCATCTCTCTGCCCCTCCCCCGCTCGCGCGCGCGCGCGCGCGCGCGCGCGCGTGTGTGTGTGTGTGTGTGTGTGCGCGCGCGCGCTCTCTCTCTCGAATATAAAATAAAACATTTAAAAATTTTAAAAAAAGATTTAAAGTGAGCTGCAGCACTAACCTTATCTAATATCCAAAGCATGTGCCTCAAAAGTCTTGGCTCTGATGTGTGAATAACTTTTTACTCTAGATTTTCTTAACTTTTTTTTTTTAACCTTCTAACACCTAAAAACATTCATTATATGGGAGGCAGTAGGAGAAGTTCCTAATGTATTTCCAACTTTAAAAGGAGTATTTATGTTTTATGTAAATAATTATGAGAACTAATCATTAAAAACGAAAAGGAATAGATAATACAGCCTATTTCTCTACACTTCTCTCCTTCAGACCCAATCCAAGACGGTTAGCACTGTGTCTTTAACACTTTCTGTAACCACTTTTGCTGATTTCCTTGTTCCTTGGTCTTCAAAAAGAAAGGGGAAAAAAAGGCAAGATAGGGATTGAGTTTTGGGGCATTATCTTTTTCCCTTTACATGATAGTAAGCATATGTAGAAAATGTTTCCATCGTCAGAAATCTTTTACCATATATTACGGACTGAATGTTATGCTTTAGTCACCTTGAAATTCATATGCTGGAGCTCTAACTTCCAATCTGGTGGTATTTGGAAATGAGGCTTTGGAGAGGTAATTAGGGTTAGCTACGGTCATGAGGGTGAGGCCCTGGTCTAATGAGAGTAGTGCCTTTAGAAGAAAAGACACCAGACAGCGTGCTTTCTGTGCAGGTGCATATAAAGGACAGGTAGTTTGCACATAGTAAAAGGCAGCTGTATACAAGCCCGGAAAAGAGACCTCATCAGAAACTGAGCTCAGCTGGGACTTTGATTTTGGACTTGTAGTCTCCAGAACTGTGAGAATGTAAGTTCTGTTGTTTAAGCCAGACAGTGTGCTTTAATAAGGCAGCTTGAGCAGACAAAGATAAGACACCAGGTTCAGAGGAAATTTAGAGTGAAAATTACTTTTATTTTTATTTCATTTTATTTTTTTAGTGCACACGAGTGGGGGAGAAAGGCAGAGGAGGAGAGAGAGAGAGATAATCTTTTTTTTAACGTCTATTTACTTTTGAGAGAGAGAGAGAGAGAGAGAGCGAGGGCAAGCAGGGGATGGGCAGAGAGAGAGGAAGATATAGGATCCAAAGTGGGCTCTTTGCTGACAGGAGAGAGCCCCATGCAGTGCTCAAAGCCACGAACTGTGAGATCATGACCTGAGCCAAAGTCAGATGCTTAAATGACTGGGCCATCCAGGTGCCCCAGAATCTTTTTTTTTAAGTTTATTTATTTTGAGAGAGAGGGCATGAGTGGGGGGGAGGGGCAGGGAGACTCCCAAGCAGGCTTTGTGCTGTCAGTGCAGAGTCTGATGCAGGGCTTGATCCCACAATCCTGGGATCATGACCTGAGCCGAAATCAAGAGTTGGCACTCAACTGACTGAGCCACCCAGGTGCCCTGAAAATTGCTTTTAAATTGACAAAAGAATGTAAATCCTTTTGATATTTAAGAAAAAAAGTAGGGGCATAATTTGTAGGAAACCCTTATGTGTTTTAACTTAATTGTGTAAGCATCATACCCTCTTGACAGTTTGAACACTTAAAATATCTAATTTTAACTCATTCACTATCTTTTTACAAATAGGCTTTCAAGGAAAAAAAGGCAAGTTAGACAGGAAGGAAGGTCCTTAAAATTTGGTCATGTTCAGAATCAGAAAATTCACATAGGTACTTACTATGTGGCATTACAGATAGGTTTTAATAATTGGCAACATTCCATTATTGGGGCTCATTTTCCACTGACCTCAGTTCATGAGGGGGAGGGGAGGGTATATGGAAGTTACACTTATAAAGTGTGGTGGACAGCCTAGCAGGTAATCTCACAATTTAAGACTATGAATCTTCCATTTTGAGCTATCAACAAGCTGCTAAAAGTTTTATGAAGCTAGAATTTTCTCTCCTATCCCAGCATTCACCAGTGTTGCTCCAATATAAAATTTTGGATCTTCCAGAAACTGAAGTGCAGTTTCAGTTCCATGTCTTACCTAGATTATATAGACTTGTTTTAGAACTGTTGGAGCAATTGTAGCTCTTTTCAAAAGAAAATCATGGTACAAACATATATTATCCAGGATCTGATTATCCGGATTATGTTGTATACTTGGTGACTCTTCAGTACTTTTTCCTCAGAATTTCTCAACCTCTTCGGTTCAGTGACCTTTATGCTTTCTCTTTAGCTTTTCACAGACGTGCCATACCTCAGATTTCATTATAACTTAACAACAACCTTCCCTTAAGACCAGGAACTCAGAAACCCCCATCTTCCACCACAACCTTCCACTTTTTCCTTGAGCTGTTCGATTTCCTCAATCTTTCCAGAACTCCAGTCTTTGCATCAGTGGAAATCTTCATGATCTCCTGCTGGGCCTCCATTTATGTTTGGCAGTCTTTTGGTTGGTCTTTATTTGACTGCTTATGATGCTGCTCCCAAAGAGGGTCTTCTCTTTTTCTACCCTTCTCAATTATCCTAAACTCTCTCACTCTTTGTAAATAATGTCTTCTGTTTTACCAACAGTGCTTCTTCAGCTTAATCTCATCCCTGATAAGAAAAGGAGCTCTCCACCTTCCTTCTCAGCCTACCTGCTCTAATCCCTTGCTTGATCTAGCCTCTCCTCAGTTTTTCCTTTGCAAGTCTTCCTTTCTGCTAATCCATTGACCTCTTCATAGAAATGTATAAAATTGTCCCCTACTGTATTAAGATTTTTCTCTGAACATTTTTTTTCAGGTTTTTATTTTGTTGTTGTTGATTTTTTTCCTTCAGTTCTCAGTCTCTCTGTTTGAGAAATGGCTGGAGCTGGAACTTTCTGAAAATTTACTATCATAGCTAATGGATTCAACAAGGCCTATATAATCAAAAAGCTTCTTGAATTGGCTTGTCAGTTGGGTGGCCCTACTTAGGACACCTGTGGTTACAAGACTACTTTGGATGCTTAATAATGGCAATGGATTAGAAAGTGGGCAGTCTAGTGTTTTTAAAAAATCTGTAGGGGTGGGGCACCTGATGGCTCAGTCGATTAAGCATCTTACTTTGGCTCAGGTCATGATCTTATGGCTCTTGGTTTCCAGCCCCACGTCAGGCTCTCTGCTGACAGCTCAGAGCCTGGAGCCTGCTTCGGATTCTGGGTCTCCCTCTCTCTCTGCCCCTCCCTTGCTTATGCTGTCTCTCTCTCTCAAAAGTAAATAAACATTAAATTTTTTTTTTAATCTTTAGGGGCACATGGCTGGTTCAGTTGGTAAAGCATGCGACTCTTGATCTCAGGGTCATGAGTTCAGGCTGCACATTGGTGGGTGCAGAGCATACTTAAAAAAAAAAGAAATCTTCTTTAATTATTTCAATCTATGGCATCTTCTCCTTCTCTGAATTTCTTAGGTACCTATATCATTCATTCCAGTCACTATCTTCTGATAATTTATAAAATTAATAAACCATAAGTTCTTTAGGCACCTGTTTGTTTTAATATGAAAATAACTTTCATATTCTTTAGGATAGTTGGCGTGCCTAATATGTGAGTTATGTTTTTAATGGAGTTATTATCTTTATCTTGATATCACTCATGTTTTCACATTGATGTGCACATATATCCAAGTTTGATGAGCTTGGGTCACTCCGGTTCTCTGCCTCACTTACGAGGACCACACAACTAGCTTGCTTCCTCATACTAGTTAAATGCTCTTTCTATACAAACTCCCTGGGTTTCTCATGCCTCATTTTTTCCCAGACTCTGTGTTCTCCCATGGCTACATTTTGTCTTTACTTCCTCTTATGTTCCCTGAAATATCCAGCACAGTGCTAAATGCAGAGTTAACGCTTGGTGATACATGTCATGATCTTTAGAAAATATCTAAAAAAACCAAAGTCAGGTAAAATAAACGTCGTCACTACATTCTCTGTGATGGAATATTATGATGATAGGATGTCAGGGTGTCAGGGAGTAATTAATGATAGAACATGGTCAGTCAGATTATGAAATCTATTGAAAAGAAAAAGCCTGAAGAACTGATAGCAGGAGAATTTTTTTTTCATTAAGTTTTCCAGGTTAGAGGGAAAATACAGGAACCAGATGAGTCACCCCAGCTTCTCCTTATTCTCTTTCTTTACCCTTTGCCCTCATAGAGATTTGAATGTTCGCTTAAGTGTCGATGCTGATTTAATTTTTCACATATCTCCTGGACACGAAACATCTTTATATTGCCCTGGCAGTTGCCATTTTAGATGTCTTGTTTTTGTTTGCTATGTGTGCTGTGCATATTAGGAACTGTACTTTCTTCATGCTGGTCTACCGGATGCTGGTAACGAGTGTTATCAGGTGACTCCTTGGCATTGACCTCTTAGTTGCTGTTGCCTTGGTCAACATTATGGATATTGTTTGCATAAAAATAAATACACCAAAGACTTTCTGTAAAGTAATACAAATTTTATGCTGCAAAAACACCTTGTTGATGATTCTACTCTTGCTCACATGAAAAGGGTGCAAAATGGGCATGAAATCTTTCTGTAAAATAAGCTGGCTGTTATTCAGGAGAGGTAGTTGTAGATGTTTACTGCATGCAGCAGTTGTGGAAATCACCTGTCTGGTAAGGGCATTTACTATCTTCCATATAAGCTAACTAATAAGGACATCTCTTTCTTCTTCACCAATTTTTTTAGATCATGCCTTTTAATTAAAAAATAGGGGGGGCAGTTTTAACAGTGCAAATGTGTGTGTGTATGACTTTCGACCTACGTATTATACATGTAATGGTTATGTTAAAATTTTACTCAGATCAGTTCATTTAACATCACAGTAAAACTTTGCACAGGTGTTTGAAACTCTACTCGTAGATTTCACATGTTGCCCACCTGACCTCTATAGCTATACTCACTCTTATGTATACCATTGCTGCACTTGCCCTGCTAGAAACTTCAGTTGTTGTGTATTTCATTCTCATTCCTGCCTTAGAGTCAATCAGCTAACAGGTCTTCTTTATGCCACTCGTTCATATCCATTTCTTTTTTTGTTTTTAATTCCTTGTGTCACTGCCCCAACTTGTTCTTAATCATCTCCTTCCTACCCCATACGTAGCACAGATTTCTCAGTGGTTTAACACAGTATCTCCAGTGATACTGTTCTTAACTGGCATCATTCTATGTGCTCATTGTATTTAACTGCTCTCTGTTATACGATTCTATTCTAATTTCATTCAAATCCTATTTTGAAATAGCTTCTCCAAGAACCTTAAATAAAGAACTCAGTATCACCTTTATATACCGCATGTTATATATACCATATCTACAGTTGAGTAGTGTTATATGAAAGCTCTAGATGACTTCTATAAGAGTTAAAGTGCCTAGTGGTTAAAGACCCATTGATTACCTATACCACTGTTTATCCACTGGGTTAGTTTGCAGTTTATTTTTTATCATTTGTCCCTGTAGGATTTTAGCACCCATTCTAAGGATATTAGCTGGATTCATAGTCAGGGAAGTTGAAATTATCGTATCCGTGTATCATAGGAATACTGAAGTGAGGTCAAGAGTGTTTTAATCTTTATTATCATTTAAAAATGAAAATCAGCTTTGCTTTCATAAATTGTTGGACTTTCTTGTTTGTAATCCTGACACTCTAACTTTCTGGCTGTGTGAATGCTCTACCCTCTCCCAGAGTGTTGTAAGATTGAGAGAGTATGTATAAACTCACTTTATTGAGTGTCTGGTGAGGTTAAGTGCTCAGTACACATAAGTTATTTGTTACAATCTATTTCCTATTATAAAGAGATATGCATTAGGCTTATAGTTATATAAAAGTGATTAGTATAACAAATACTGTCACTTGAATTGTCCAGCTTTGCAACTTGTTGCAAAGTTTAGTAAATAGTTAGCTTTGAGCTTTACTTTTCCCAGAAAAGGGCATATCTGTCTTTCATGTTACCTATTTGGTTATTTGTTTACCTTTTTTCGCACAATATTTGCTTCTCAGTGCTAAATGGAGAGAGATGAGTAAGAACTGGCAAGTTTAAAACTATTTGAGGCATACCAACAAGTAATTAATTATGCTTTGATATTTTCCAGTTTCACCTATCCATTGAAATCTAAGATGGCACGAAACAAAATCGTCCTTATTTCCTGGTAAAAGAATAGGAAGCTCTAACTTTGGGTGCTTTAGTCAGATTCTGACACTTGGATAATGGATAACAGTGACCACTTGATTTCAACGTGGAGGGAACGGTTTATCTCAATTCTCTTAGCTCAGAGGAGGTAATGTCAGCTGAAATAAAATACCAGAAAGGCTTCTTTTTATTAATGCTCAATTATCTTGAGTGTTTGGGAGGTAAATATCTCTTCATCTATTAACTGCATTTTTTTAAAAGTTGACTTTTCTCCTCAGGACCATTTTCAAAGTGAAGGTGTAATTGGCTAGTGAAAGGGACCTTTACCTCATATAGTTTAAGTTTTATTATAAATTGCCCATTGGTGTATTAAAAACAAGGTGAAGGAGGGGAATTATAACTGTTCTTTTATTCTCTTTGCCTGTCACTGAATTTTCTTTCTTATTTTCTTATATAGGAACTCAGCATGAAAAGATGTAGAAAACTTGAATGTATTATTTGTTAGATTGCCAGAAAAAGTATACTCCTTAAAACATCCATTTTTCTGGTTTCAATAGTGAACAGAGCCTCACACACATTTAGAGCTAAATTATTTCACTGTGTATGTTAGATATAATTTTGCATATTTAAAAAATAGATGGTGATGTGTGTTCTGAAATGATGTCATTCTTACGGGGAGCAACACATTTCCTTGGGATATTGGACATTAGGGAATAAAGATTTAGGTGACTGCTAAAAATTAATAAGGAGGCTGAAGTCAGAATGAAAAAAAATGGCTAAGGGTTGAAATCTCTGTTTATGTTGTTTATATAATCAACACCTTCTCATCAAACTCTTGAACCCAATGTATTATGAAACCTGATGTCCCCTGGAATACTTGGATACAAAATGCACAGTCTTCTTATATTCCCCAAAGGGACTGGACCCTTGGGAGAAACATATAACATATATACTTTGGAGCATTGGTAGGTAGCTGGAAAAATTTATAAAAGGCAGCTTCACACCAGTTATCTCTCTCCTATGAATTAAACCATTCAGATTCTTTTTGCTAAAAATTCCTTGGTAGAAGACCAAATTTGAGTTATTGTTCAAAATGGGGCTACTGGGCACTGTTTCAAGGGTCAGTTTTGCAATTAATCCTTATGTGACTAGCTAATTTATTGCTAGTAGAAACAAATAGTCTGGTTCTTTGCCACATAATTTAAGGCAGGCCAATCTGGGGAATCCTTTTCTAATGTACTAGAACTAATGTTTTGTCTTTAGCACATAGTTTATTGCCTTCTCCTATGTGAGGCATGAATTTGTGAATTTTAATTGTGATTGCATTTTTTTTTTTTTTTTTTTTGATTTCTAGTGTTTAGGCATCTTCTCTCTCTCCCTTCTTTTTCCCGCTCTCAGAATTAAGTCTTTTAACCCCTTTATAACTTTTTGGCTTTGTCTAAATTATAGAAGTGGTATATTGTTAGAAAATAGAAAGGAAACAGGTTCAGAATATTTAAAGATAATAACACTGGTGCTTTTTTTCTGTGTTACCTGCTGGTTCTAACATCTTCAGGCTATAGAAAAATAGACCCAAATAGGTCCCATTATAGCATTACCAGTATGAACTAAGTGATCCAGATGTCTCGAGTATTTTACACGTTTCCACTTTCACCTGATTTAATCTGTTAGTGTTTTCTGACCTGAGTGCCAGTTCTGAAATCTTTTCAAGTGGTTTTCTGCCCTACATTATTTCTCTGTATATGCTTTGTCAGTGGCACCATAACAATTTTAGGTGAAGAGACAGTTGTCAGTTTTTAAAGTTGTATCTGTTAGTCACACCAAACAGATGACATTTTTTTTAAAGACAAAAAATCTTTTAATTTTCTTATTGTTTAATTTATATCCAAGTTAGCATATGGTACAACAATGATTTAAATAGATTCCTTAATGCCCTTTACCCATTTAGCCCATCCCCCCTCCCACAACTCCTCCAGCCACCCTCTGTTTGTTGTCTATATTTAAGAGTCTTTATGTTTTGTCCCCTTCCCTGTTTTCATATTATTTCTTGCTTCCCTTCCCTTATGTTATTTTGATTTGTATCTTAAATTCCTCATATGAGTGAAGTCGTATGATATTTGTCTTTCTCTAATTTCGCTTAGCATAGTTCCATCCATGTAGTTGCAAATGGCAAGATTTCATTCTTTTTGATTGCCAAATAATACTCCATTGTATATATATACCACATCTTCTTTATCCATTCATCCATCAACAGACATTTGGGCTCTTTCCAAACTTTGGCTATTGTTGATAGTGCTGCTATAAACATTGGGGTGCATGTCCCCCTTCGAAACAGCACACCTGTATCCCTTGGATAAATACCTAGTAGTGCAATTGCTGGACTGTAGGGTAGTTCTATTTTTAATTTTTGGAGGAACCTCCATACTGTTTTCCAGAGTGGCTGCACCAGCTTGCATTCCCACCAGCAATGCAAAAGAGATCCTCTTTCTCTGCATCCTTGCCAACATCTGTTGTTGCCTGAGTTGTTAATGTTAACCATTCTGACAGGTGTGAGGTGGTATCTCATTGTGGTTTTGATTTGTATTTCCCTGATGATGAGTGATGTTGAGCACTTTTTCATGTGTCGGTTGGCCATCTGGATGTCTTCCTTGGAGAAGTGTCTATTCATGTCTTTTGCCCATTTCTTCACTGGATTATTTGTTTTTGGGATGTTGCATTTGATAAGTTCTTTGTAGATTTTGGATACTAACCCTTGATCTGATATGTCAACAAATGAAGTTTTATGTAGATTTCCACTGCTATTAACCCCTCTGCACATCAGTATCTTTGGGCTCTCTCTATGTATATTCTCCAGTAGAACTTACTGTGATGTTGCAAATTTTCTAAAAATCTGTACTACCCAGATTTGATTGCCTCTAGTCACACATGGCTGTTGCACACTTGAAATGTGCCCGTGTGCTATCGAAGAATGGAATTTTTAATTATATTTAATTTTAATTATTTAAAATTTAAATAGCCATATATGGCTACCATACTCGAGAGTACAACTCCAGAAAATCAATTTTTATTAATCTCTATATCATGTGTCAATGATCTTGAATTAATCAAGTACTTTTTTTTTTAACCAATGGAAGCAACAGAGGTTTTTTGTTTTTTTTTTTTTTAATGTTTATTTTTGACAGAGAGAGAGAGAGACAGAGCATGAGCATGGGAGGGGCAGAGAGAGAGGGAGACACAGAATCCGAAGCAGGCTCTAGGCTCTGAGCTGTCAGCACAGAGCCCGACGTGGGGCTCGAACTCACAGACTGAGAGATCATGACCTGAGCCAAAGTCAGACACTCAACCGACTGAGCCACCCAGGCGCCCCTCAAGTACTTTGATCAATGTGTTTATAAAACAATATCAGTTTATAAAATCTAAGCTCACTTAGTCTCACACTAATCCACATTTCACAATCTCTTAATTACCTTTGAGAAACAAAGGACTTATGTTGCCTGTTGGTGTGTTACATGTATGATATTTGTATCAGGATACAGTTCAAAAATCCAAAATTCTTCTTAACCATAATACCATTTGCACTTGCTTTTCCTGCCTCCTATGAGATCTCGCTGCATCAGTTATTCATCTCCATCTGTTGCATCTTTATTTTCTCCTTTCTTAGCTGATCACTCACCTACCATCATGAAACCTCTCCTCTTCTACTAAGGCCTTAACAACAACCATGTTATTCCAAGGGGACTGTAAGCTCCATGAGGGGAGGAACTGAGGCTATGTTATGACCCCAGAGTTTAGCATAATGGGTGGAGCATTGCAAGAGTTCAGTTCACGTTGTGAATGAACAAACAAATGTTGTCCCCTCCCAGTACTCTAACTCAGTGTGGTATAAAGACAACCTCAGAGATAGCTTGAAGTCAACCTCAGAGGCAGCTTAGCTTTTCTGAATTTCATTCTCCATTCATAAAAACAAGATAATTTCCATTCATAAAGTTGAACTATAACAAATAGAGTAAAGGAGAAAATGGGCTAATATATTGTAATTAACTGTAATAGGCTCAAAACAAATTGTAAAATGTGGCAAGTAGTAGTTGTCTCACATTTGTTGAATAAATGAATGACTTAAACAGATGTTACTGTTGGTATTCATCTATGAAACTCAAGTGGAGTAAATTGCAATTTATAATGGTCAGCTATCACAATCTCTCCTATGTATTTATAGAAATAATAAGTTATCATTGGATTTTAAAAATCATTGCCATATTTATTAAATCATTTTAATCTTGAGCAAGGTGAGATTGATATATACTATAATGGGTCAGAATCCATGGCACGTGTGTTTTGCATCAGAGTTTTGAAAATAATGATGAAGACAACATAAAAGGAATAGTTGTTGCTGTTGTATCATTTTTCACATTTAAAAGCTTTGATTCAACCCACTCTCTCATACTTCTAAGGTATTAACAAAAGTGAAAGCTATAGTTTTCAGGAATCAATCAGATAATAAGACCGAATGGTTATTACTATTATACCTATAAACCCATAAAATGTGTTTCTGTTGTTTTTTTCTGTTACCTGTCCTACCATCACCATTTTTTAAGAACGAAATATCTTCTGTGGCTTGCTTTTAAGAGCATAAACTTCACACTGGTATGCAGAACGCTGTGTGAGCCTGTTGGAATAGTATAGATTCTGCTTTGTTGGCCTCTTCATAATGTAGACAAATCCTTCTATATCTGAGTTTAGAGGTCAGTATAATCGTACCAGAATTCAATTTGTAGGGCATTGAGTTAATAATGTTTTCTATCGTAGGCTTTCTATGTTTTATGGGAAAGTTTGACTGTACACAACCCCGTGTATTCACAGGGAGAAGAACTGATCTGATTTCACTGAATCCAGAATATAACAAATATAACCAGAAGATTGTCCTTAATATATAATTTCTGATGAAATGGAAAGATTTAATGCTCAGATACTTTCCAAAATGCATCAGATACTTTCCAAAAGGTTTGAATACATTTTTGTCTTTAACAAACAATCTTCTACTTATTGGCAAAAAACAATTTGTAAAGGGCAGGGTTGTTTCAACTTATAAATTCATTCGTTAGCAACCACAGTAATATCTTTATAAAAGTTCGAAAAATTCTACATTTTCTAGTGGAATTGTAACCACTATTAGAAGGTGAGTTAAAGCTGTGACTCAAGTTTGATCTCTGGTCTGAGGTAGTCAAATTTTGTTGACCAATATTAGGATGGTTATTAGATGCTGAGTTAATTTAATTGCATTTGTACACCATTTTTTAAAAATGTAAGCAAAATTTTAATGCCACCTTTATATTATTTTAGAACCTTCTATTCATTGTTTACTGCAGATTTGTATTTGAGAGGAAGAGTTGATACTAACACAAATGGCATGTGCCTTTTCTAATTTCATTCTTAGAAATATGAAGAAAATGCAACCAAAACAGATGTTAGGATTATGTGAACTTTGTTTTATTAAACAATTCAGTAGTCTGTCAGCAGATGCCAGTTATTGCTAAAGAATAGACAGTAAAATGACCTACTTAAAGGCAAATCTTCTCTTAACATACATATTTAACAACTATGTGATATGGGCAGATAAAATAAATTCTTATATACTTATCTGATTATTTAGAAAAACCTAATCATAGTATGATTCAATAAATCCAACTCTGGATAGTATTTTAAGAAGTTGGAATACAGGGAATTTTCTGAATGTAGGATTTTTATGAAAATATTATATACAGGGTCCTGGTAAGTGCATATTTGTTTTTGTTTTTTTTTTTTTTTTTTTCTTTTCATGGAGGCTAGACCATTCTTAAAACAATTTTAGAAAGAGAACGGAAGGTCCTTTTATGTATCTTGAATTTGGCAATAATCTTAACCTTCTGATGCCAGCAATTCATTACAGTTCACAACTGATTTGAGTAACATTTCTGATACTTCATTAGTGAACTGGAAGTAAAGCTTCCTTATGTGCTAGTGAAACCTTAACTAGACTTCTCCTTAGACCAGCAGATAACATTATTATGATGCTCTTTTAGGCAGCCGCCCCCACCCCCCACAATTGGATTTGTCATGTATTAAAGCCCTGATCTCTAGAAAAACATGTTGGATATTCAGACGGAATTTTAGAGGTATGTCAGTGGCCTTTCAAGGTAAAGTTTGCATAGAGTTTGGTTTTCAGATGGAACTGATTTCTAGATACTATGTATGCTATATATCACTTTAGAAAGAGGCACAGCCATCATATGCCCCAAATCTTAGCATGATGCAGCTTTCTAAGCAACCTCTTGGAACACCAAACAAAGGGGTAGGTCAAACATTGGTTTTCTTGGATGCCTCATTCACCTTATCAAAACATCTTAAACTATTAAGCTTCCTGTCTTTACCTGTCTTTTACATTTTATTATTTATTTCTGTTAAGGGTAAAAGTTGCATATTTGCTGCTATGTTGGAATTCTCTGAGTATGATCTTTTCTTCCCCCCAAACTTTAGGATCTGATCTTAGAAAAGTACATTCAAAAGGGTATCAGAGAGGATTTCGGTGAATAAAATAGGATCAAGGTGCGTGAAAAACAATAGCTTGGCTACCTGTTGATCAAAATGACAATAAAATTTCTAAATAAACTTAGAAATAACATAATTTTATGAAACCATAGATCTTTCAGAATTAAGGGCATGCGGAAGAAAGCTCAAAGCGTAGAAATTTATTCTGGTGAGCAGAATCCCTGCTCTCTGGATTTATTACACAGAAGGTATAAAGTAACCTTTTTCTAACCTTTGCTCAGAACAGACTAAATGCTCTATGTCATTCTAGCAAAGATTAAAAATATATCTAATTTTGCATTAATACGATATATGGTGGAAAAGGATTCCCAGATTCCCTTTTGTTGTATATTATTTTATGTGTAAGTCTATTGACATCAGAGTTTAACGTATTTTACTAACTTTTTCATGTTTGTTGTTTACTGGTATTATTAAACCAACTCAAATAGCATTTCTTGCCTTAACTCTTACACAACATTGCGCACGCAAGTTTCATCTTCCACTATGCTTTTTCATACTATAGAGCAACCAGACACTTCACTTTGAAAACTACTTTATTTTTTCTAGTTTCCCCTTGATATAAACAAAGACCGTATTCTATAACTTTCTTGCCTAGTTGGATTTCCTGCCACTTTTGCTTATTTAAAGTCTCAATCACCCATATTAGCTATAATGTTTAACCAGATGAGGTAATTTCTGTTTCACAGAGTTAGGAGGTAGATATTTAAGATGTGTATGTCATTCACAATCATTTTGGCGGATTTGCAGATCTCATCCATGCCATCACAGGTACCTACGGTCACACTCATAGATTTACACTTTTTTTAAAGTGGGAAAAATGTATACTTAGAATATAATGATCCAGAGATACAGCAACGCTATAATTTTGATAAACTGGTGATCGGGTTATTAATTCCCTATCTTACTTAAAAATTTACCTGTCTAAAGATTACTCATGAATGCAATTATGTTTAGGTTAACCGGCAAACTGTAGAATGTAATTATTGTTAATATAAAAACACTTTGATTAGGCACATAATTTTATATTTGTCACAGTCTTGGACATAATGTTGGAGAAATGTTAGCAGTGAACCTTTGTAAGAAGTTTAGGAAGCTCATATTAACTAGTCTTTTCATGAGGACACAAAACTAAATATTATAAAAAAAAAAAAAAGCATGAGCTTGGATTATACATGACCATCAATAAAATCAGAGAAAGATAAGTGGTTTTATCAAACAAAATGATCCATTTATATTTATTTATATTTATATTCTTATTTAAGATGTCCTAAGCTAGCAAATTCCATAGGATTATAATTTTTTCCCTTGAATACTAGTTCATTTAAATTTCAGAAGTTCAGTTTATTTTCTTGGAATGTGGGACTTTTGGAATAAACAATCCTAACACAACTAATTTAATTTAGGCATTATCATATAATTTATCCAGACATACTGGATATAGAAAACCATTTTAAATTTAAAAGTCCCCTGTCAGAGAAATACAGAAGCACAGAGCACTTTTTAGCTTTAAGTCTTCAATCTCAGCCATGAGTCAAGAGTAAATAAACATGAAATTCATTGGTTGAAAGCTGAAATTTGTGTTCTCTTCTTCATGGGCATGTAATGTGTTCTTGCACAAACAATATAAGAGACTAACAAAACAATTTCTGTTGTCTCTCACCCAACAGAGAATAGAATCCCAAGATCATCAAATGGTCAATCATAGGATTCCCTATCATTGGTGTTACCAATAGGAAATAACTTATTTGCTATGTGGATGCCAGAACCAAAACCAATAATGTGGCCAAGAACCAGAAAGGAAAACAAAATCACACAGTTAGGTTAAGAAAAAGAAACAGAGAGCAACTGAAGGTAAAGTTTCATTGCTAAGTTTTAAGTTGTTTGAGATTCACTCCCAGAACCAAAAAAATAAAAATGAAAAAGAGTGCCTTTGCTTAAATATTTCTGGATGGTGAATCTGCCTAGTCAAAAAATCTGAAGGTCAAAAAAATAAATTTGAAAACATGCTTGTACAAATACATAATAAACTCATGTTAAAGATTGTTTTTAGCTCAATAAAAGAACCAGTAGGAAGGCAAAGCTACTTTGAAGGAAAATCCGGGGAACATGAGTTATATAGTCCTTTAGGAATGACATCCTGACTTGGAAACAAAAACAATTAATATTGTCCAGCAGGACAATGGAAACTTAACCTTTGAGGTTATCATTTCTTTTGGACAGAAAATTATCATGTAACTTCACAGTATCTGAGACTGTAATTAATCGTAAATAGCAAAGTCAAACACAGGTTTATTTTCCTAGATAATTAAGTAATCCTTATGTGAGCCTGCAAAGAATCCCTTAGTGTATAACTGAAAGAACATGCTACCTCCTTTTTATTTTGCCTTATTTCCAAACTTGGGGTTATTTTTCATAGCAGTACTAATGGAGAAAAATTTTAGATGTCAGCTTAAAAATTTGCACAGTAAAATGAGATTCTCGGTTTTTTAAAGCATACATAGTAAGTTTGACTACTGAATAGACTATACTTATCATGTAGCTCATTCATCCAACATGTTAAATGGCTCAACCAAGAATCAATCTATAGTTACTTTTGAGAAGAAGGGCTGGAAGACCGATGATCTGAGATGAGCTGGGATAATGCCCAGTCCTCTGTTTTTCTTCCTATACTTTCCCTCCTTTGTCTGTTACTTCTGGTCTCCTAGGCACAAGATGTATGTGTGTGCATATATACAGAGCATTCCTGGAATTGAAACTTAAGGATAATAGTCTCGAAACTGCTGACAGGATAAAAACCCTCTGTAATTAACACTGCCAATCACTATCAGGACATATATTAATGCTGCTTTTTAAAAGTGTTTCCATATTTCCTGTTGATGAATTAGCAAAACAGTCATGATTACATTGACAGTGAAGAGGTATGTATATGAATCGATGTCTAGAATCTAGATATGTGTTTCCTTCTTTGCTGGGGTCAATACTGTGGATAGAATCAAATGGAAACTAGAAATGCCATGAATTGCTGCTAAAATGTAGTTAGGAATTTCATAAGCAATTTTTCTTGGAAAGCACATTCTAGATTATTGTGTTTAATAATTAATATTTTAGAGTTTCAGAAAAAAACATATACATTATAATTGACCCTTTTTTTTCTTTTAGTTTTCATAAAACCTCACTTTCTTTTTATGTTTATTTTTGAAAGAGAGAGACAGAGTTTGAGCAGGGGAGGGGCAGAGAGACAGGGGGAGACACAGAATCTGAAGCAAGGTGACAGCTCAGAGCCTGGAGCCCAACACCGGGCTCGAACTCACAAACCATGAGACCATGAACCTGAGCTGAAGTCGGACAACTTAACCGACTGAGCCACCCAGGTGCCTCGAACCTCACTTCTTAATCCGTGTTTTTAATAAATACAAAATTCAAATAGCACCTTTCATTTTATTTGTTTAGTTTTTAAATCTCTTTACTTTAGCATAAATGTCTGCACAATGTGGAGCAAAGCCTTTTTCACTTAACATCATAAGATAGAAAACATTTTTATGGGTATTCGATTTCATGGCCAAATACTTTAATATTTTTTGTTGGCTTCACATCTGTTGTGTACTTAAGTACGTTGCAAAGAACAAAATATACATATTTTAAAAGTGAAACTCTTAAGTTTTTTTTTTTAAACCAATGATCGTTTTGAAATGTACTTGGGAGTCACTAAATACATTATTTTGAAAATGTATCTTTTAATTAGATTTTAGTTTTTTCCAACTCCTTAACTGGAACGTGATTTCTAAAGGCAACATATTTCAGATTTACATTATAGATTTCAAAGCTAATTAAAATTTTCCGTTCAAAGGAATATTGTGAAGAAGCTTTATTCATCTGAAGGATGTGTTTCTATATAGTTTTGTACAGTACTTGCTTTTGTGACTGAAATTTGGTGTATTTTTCATGACACATCTGTTTTTTGGGTTTTTTTTTTTCCTGTCAAGTTCACTGCCCATGAAAACACTACTTTTAACAACAACAACAACAACAACAACAAAAATAGCAAGCAAGAGAAAATGGAAAAATATTACTGTAAAAATAATCATTCTAAAATAATGACTATAAAAATACATCAAAGAAGTTTTAATGGAGTTTTCATCATACAGTCTTGATGGACACATATAAGTATGTACATTGAAATGTTTCCTGCCCTTTAGAAAAATGCTGCATAATGGCAAATAATATACATGACCGTGATGGTTACAAAAGAGCAGTAGTGTTGGGGCGCCTGGGTGGCTCAGTCAGTTGGGTATCTGACTTCGGCTCGGGTCATGATCTCACGGTTCGTGAGTTTGAGCCCCGCATCGGGCTCTGTGCTGACAGCTCAGAGCCTGGAGCCTGCTTCAGATTCTGTGTCTCCCTCTCTCTCTGCCCCTCCCCTGTTCATGCTCTGTCTCTCTCTGACTCAAAAATAAATAAAAAACATTAAAAAATTTAAAAAAAAAAAAAAAAAAAGAGCAGTAGTGTTTATGACTGACATATCATTACACGTTATACCTAAATATGAACAGTGACTTCATTTGTGTCTGTTGCTGTTGTGGAAATAATTTTACATTTCTACCTGACTGTTTACTTTGAAGTCAGCAGAACATTCTGCAGGGAAAATATCACCATCACTTTCAACCTCTTGATTTTTAATTTTTTTTTCAGAGGTCAACAGCTATGCCATATTGAGTTTCTTTAACTTGAATGACAAGTATATGCACTGGCCCCAATAATTTTGTCCATTTAGGGATTAGCATTTATAAGAGTGAATCTAGGTTTTGTGGGACCAACAAGCTTATAAATTTGGAGGGCCTTATTTAAGAAGGCCTTCATCGAATTTCTTTCCTATATGAACTTTCAGAAAATTTTGATGTATTTTCCACATTTTCTGGTTCTGTACATTTCAAATCTTGTTTCTCCTCTTCTACCAAAACATTTCTAGTGCTGGGTACTGTAGGAACATTTCACTTTGGGATTAGGACCTCTGGCCCTGCACTTTCAGTGTCCTCATACCCAGCGGGTCAGCACTGTAGGTAGTGGGAACATGCCTGGAAGCCTTTCCTGGACCAGAGCGGTTACCTAATAATTCCATAGAATCTGTCTTTATTATGCTATCTTTAGTATAATATCTTTTGTTATGCTATCTTTAGTATGCTATCATACTACATAATCAAATAATAATCACGCTTAACACAAATAAGGTTCTCAAACAAATCCAATCAGCCGGGAGTGAGAGTGCCAAATAGTTGGGCAACCAGGAGGCCACTACATCATGGTCAAGAGCAGAATCTAAAGTCAAACTGACACAGATTTGAAATTGATAAAAGATTGTCAGGTCTTTCATTTCTTGTTCTCTCCAAAGCGGTCTGGAAATCAGAATTCTGAGCTTTCAACTTTAATATAGTTAGGATACCAGACATGTTTTCAAGTTGTTTCCTTTCATGCAGAAAGATACAATGTTTTAGGATATCATAACACCCAATTTGTGCCATTTATCTGACTTCGTTGTTTTCTGTATATTGGATCATGGAAGCTTCTTCTCACGTCAGTTTGTATTGTTTTGATGTTGTTTTGCTAATTAGCTCTTTAGAACCTCCCTGACGTGCTTTGGCATCTTTACTCTGTTTCTTTTTAATAGCAACTGTTGTATGGAAATTGCTTGAGAGAAGGGTCCCCAAGCTGATAACCTGGATCTGCTTTCCTCATGTGGGCATGAGAAGAATCTCTTGTTAAAATCTCTTCTAGGGAAGGTGTGTATTTATGCAAAGACTTTCAGGGACCTTTTTAAAAATGAAGTTTTTACACAATTTGAGTAAGAAAGTAATTAGGATTCCTATCTAAATGATAATAAGAACCCAAAGAGTACAGCCTGGCACTTCAACTTTGAAGCTTACTGGAAGATGCAGATTTTGCGTTTTAAAATAATTTGTTGGAAATATCAAAGCAGTAAGTGTTCCTTCCTTGTTTTTGACAAACAGGATGACTTTCCTAATTCAGATAAATGATCCTATATTTTGGTTTAAAAGCTCAAAAGTCTCAGATTATCTTCTGCATTAGCAATGCACATATCAAAGGCTATAGAAAAGGATTTTTTCTACCATTTCCTTTTCCTTGCAAAAATAAGAATGAATAGAATATTCCTCCTCAACTTGTGATTTTTAAGTGTAGGATTCTATTAATTTTTCAGACACCCTATAAAATATTTATAAAATTGTTTCAAATCAGTGATGTAGTGGCATATATTAAAAAGAACAGTTGACTAGGATTAAGATAAGTGTGTTTTAGTTTGAGTTTCAAAGGACTTTGTTCATACTGTTTAACCTTGATGAGCCTCAGTGCTTTGCACTCTAGAATGGATATAATTATTCATACCTTGCCTACTTCTAAGTTTGTTGTGTGAATCAAATGATAAAATGTGTGTGAAACTGACAAGCAAATGTGTCATCCCTACAATCACTGTTATTTAAATATATTATTGACATTTTGGGCCAGATGATTCTTTATGGTGGGGTGCTGTCTGATGCATTGTAGGGTGGTTAGCAGCATGTGTGGCCTCCACCCACTAGAGGCCAGTAGTGCCCTCCCTCCCCAGTTAGGACAGCCAAAATGGCTCCTGGCATTGCCAAATGTTTATTTGGGGTAAAATCACCCCAGATGGGGACCCACTGTATTGTTGTAAGTAGAAGGTCTTAGATCAGTTAGTTATTATACAGGTAATCAGAAAAAATGGATTCAAGCAGGCAATTATGTAAAAAGTGGTACCTCATGCATTTGATTCCAACTGAAACATACAGAACATAGGATCATTAATTTCCTGAAGTAGAGCCTTTACTTTGAATCTTACCTCTTTTTTCCCTTAAACCAGCACTTTAATGTGTCTTCTGCAGTTTTTGATACCCAGTTTTTAACAGTTGAGTAAAAGTAGGAAGGGAGTTATGAAATAATTTCAGGGCAGAAGTTGTAAGGGAGAAAAAATCATATTTTTCCTTTACATTTCTGGGTTCTTGACTCAGACTTAATAACAAAGTAACAGGAGAAAAACAAAGAGAAGCTTAAGAACTTGTCTGCCTCCAGTATATACAGGAGAACTCTAAATGGCCCAAGCCACTACCTTCAACACCATTTCCATCTAAAAGAAGATGATGGGTGGGGGCCAGGAGGCCAGTTATGGGAGGTTACCAGGAAAAGCACAGTAAACAAGGGTGAAGCTGTTATGCTGGTTTAAGTCCTGTCTTTTCCATTGATGAGATTTTCTAGAGATTTAATCTTCCTTCTCTTCCTACTACAGAGTTGGAGACATCTTTACAAATAGAGATTTCTCTTATAATTATGAATATCTCTTAACAAAGGCTACCTTCTATTCAGTTTTCAGAGCTTCTCTTGTGTTTGCTGTTTCTTAAAAATAACCAGCACAGGGGCCCCTGGGTGGCTCAGCCAGTTAAGCGTCCAGCTCTTGGTTTTGGCTCAGGTCACGATCTCATGGTTCATCAGTTCAAGCCCATGTCAGGCTCCGCACTGGCTTCACAGAGCCTGATTGGGAATCTCTCTCTCTCTCTCTCTCTCTCTCTCTCTCCCTCCCTCCCTCTTCCCTTTCTCCCTTTCTCCCTTTCTCCCTCTCTCCCTCTCTCCCTCTCTCTCTACCTCTCACTCACTCTCTCTCTGTGCTCCTCCCCTGTTCATGCTCTCAATCTCAAAATAAATAAATAAACTTTAAAAAAAATAACAGTTCAAAATAATCAATATGTTAAAGAAGCACATTTTGGGGTGGTATGTTTTGCTCGCCTTTAAATATTATATGTTTTTATGTTTTTCTGGTTTATTTTTAACATATCATCTGTATCCAAACCAAAATTAATTTTATGGAAACGTGTAGTTTTTGAGTTTTCCAAAGATTTCAATATAGTTTCCACAAAATTATCAAAAAAAAAATCTTTTTGGCAGTCAGTATTTGACATCAGATTAAAATATTCCTAAATTTCTTAGGAGTAGTGGTTACAAGTCTATATAAAATAGGAAATTTAAAGCCAAATATAAAAATATATTTAAGGGGCACCTGGGTGGCTCAGTGGGTTAAGCGTCTGACTCTTGATTTCAGTTCAGGTCATGATCTCAAAGTTTGTGAGTTCGAGCCCCGCTTGGGGCTGTGCTCTGACAGGGCTGAGCCTACGTGGGATTCCCATTCGTCCTCTCTCTCTCTCTCCCCTTCTTCCCCTCCTGCATGTGCTCTCTCTCTCTCTTTCTCTCTCTCTCTCTCTCTTTGTCAAAATAAATAAGCCTTTAAAAATAATAAAATAAAAATATTTTTTAAATCCATTAATAAATATTTTAGATTCATTTATTCATCTGAACAAAAAAAGTTCAAATAATTTCAATACCTATAGTAAAATTCATTCATTCTGTAATCATGTATTTTTTAAATGCTAAATACCATCATTTTCCTCAAAATTTGTCTTAACATTGCTAACACATTTATAATAAATGGTATTTATCATGTGTGTTTCCTTTTTTCCCCATTTTATATACCATTTTGGTAATACTTAGTGAATGTCAGCATAGATTCAGAGAACAGTGGTATATGTGGTGGCTTGGAAATGTTCTAGCATACTCAGGTTAATGATTCATTTTTTAAGGATGATTGCCAAGTTTATATGTCCCATACAATATCATTGAGAAAATTTTGGAAAATTTTCAGGGAACTGGAGAAAATTGAGTTAAAGATGATGGTCTCAGAATCCAAATTGATTTTTACTCCATCATGGATTTTACTAACAAGTAACGCATGCTAACTGACAAGGAAGCTTTAATGTTGTCCATTCAACTAAAGTTAGCATTCAGTAATTTACATGATAACTACAGGCAGCATGGACAGGTATATATATTCTGTTTTACTACTTTATAAAGATGTTTAAGGCATTATGAAAGACGAAGTCGTTGCTCCGTTTTTTACCTTCTTGTGTCCACAATTACTACAGAATAGACATTTCCTCATATTAATGTTAATGTGAAAGAATAATCCTCTGTTAGGACACATGACCTTTTGCATTTATTTATTAAAACTAATTCTTCATTCAAGGTGGACTATATAGCAGTATTTAGAATATCTTAAAATTATAAAACATAAGATTTTATACACTGTATGAAATACTTAAAGTTTATTAAAAAATTCAGTGCATCCTGATTCAGATCACTTATGTAAAAATATATTAATCTGTTTGTTTTTACTAATGCCACATGTCAAACTAGTTACATTTAAAGTCATAGGAATAAGACAGTTCTTGTTAATTCTATATATACGTCATGGGAAAATGCATTGAGTAATCTGGAAATTTTATTAAAGTCTTTTCATATAAAATAGCAACCTAATTCTAACTTCTTAACTTGTTAATGTCACTGCTTTCAGTTTCTGAATCTACTTGGACGATAACTCTCAAAGAGTTTAGTGTTTGAGAACATCAGATCTCCTTGGCTTCTATAAGATGTGTGTCACAGATATGACTACAAGATCTTAGTGACATTTAGGCAGCACAGAATAATAAAAAAATGACCAAAAAAAGTTTAGACAATAAAGATAGATATATCTGTGTATTCCAGCTCTCTTTCCTACTTACTTTATGGGCCTGAAGAATTACTTCATTTCTCTTGAGTCCCCAACAGATTTCCCTTATATATCACCTTAATTATCTCAGCTATGTACTTGATCATCTCTGGAGGTTTCTTCTCACCTAAGGTGCTAATAGTCTTTGTCATACAAGAAACACATTTAAAAAACAACAACATCAAAATATATTTCATTTTCTTATTTTGGAATTGACACATGACACTGTAAAAATCTTGTGATAGTAGAAGTCATGCATTTGAACATGAAAATGTTAATGTAACCACAGCCATTTCCTGTCCTATGCTGAGAAGTAATTTTGCCTATCAAACAGTTTTTTATATGCCTTGTGTTTATTTGAAAGGCTCAAGAGGAATGTGTTTGGAATTGCAATTTGTAATAATTTACTACAAATTAACCTCTAATTTGTATGAATGAGAAATAGCATCCATATAGTAAACTTGGATCATTGTATAATATAATGATAATTTAAGCAAAAATTTTTTAAAAATAATTATGTAGAAAAAATTATTAAATGTAGTAACAGCTTGGGAATAAATCATGGGATAAAAGAGAAGGGCAGGAGAGTTTCAGTTTAAATATATGGCCTTATCATATATAAACATATATGTATATTTATGTGTGTGTGTGTGTGTGTGTGTGTGTGTGTGTGTGTGTGTATGCGCTCTTATCTAATAAAAACAAATTTTAAACACTTACAACTATTCCTATAGTTTTGGTAAAGATCCTTGAAGCACATTTTCACTCTGATTTTATGTCTGATTTTTACATCAAAATATTTTTGCTTTGGGTTTATATTTGACCTGCTCCCCCCCTTTCCTTGTTTTGAAGTTCTTCAGACGTTGATCTGACCATCCAGTTAAATTCTTCATAGCATTTATTTCCTGCCAGTTTCTAGTACAGGTAGGAGGTAAGCAGCAGTTGAGAACTCATTCAGATTGCAGTTCTAAAGAGAAAGTATCAGGATTTGAGCCTTGCAGACTCTGGGGTTTGGACAACTGGAGCAAGACCAAGCCAAGTTGCTTGGGCAACATTTGGGAGCTGAAGGCAGCCCTTCTTTGGTTCAGACCACAGAGACGACATCAAACTGTGGAGTGGCACATGACAGATCCATGAGAAGAGAGGTGATTAGAGAAATCATACATGGAAAAATGGACTTTGGGTTTTAGAGTTCAGACTCAAGTGACAGAGTACCAAAGGCAGAATGACACCTCAAAGGGAAGGAGAGTGCATTCTGGGAAGAGCAACGGAGGACCCCTGCGTTAGCAGGATGGGCTTGTTTGAGAAAGAGGATCCTTGTGGGCATGAGAGAAAGTTTTCAGTGCTGTAAGTACTCTAAACCAGCTTGTGGTGATAAAGTTGCAGAACAATAGAGGTGTTCTAAAACTTAAGTATGGAAGAAAGAGAATAACTCTTTTCTGTAAACAAAAGTCAGTGGGGCTTTGCATAGGAGATTATATATATATATATCTTAGGTGTTTACATTTTATGTGTCTAGATCCACAAGTAGATTATGAGCATATTAAAAGCAAGACCTGTGCCCTATTCACTTTTTTGTGTGCCATTCCTACTCCCCAGTGCAATATGTGGGATAGAGAAGTTAGATATTTTTTGAGATGAAACAGTAATTAAAATTCTCATATATATTGAGATTTCTTAATAGAATAGTAGACCAATTTTATTAGCACAGTATTTAAGGTCATATTTTTTATAAGCATGTATACAATAAGCTTACTTTACCATGCATGTATTTATGAAATTTATCATATGCACACAAAATTAAGTAAGGGGAGTGAAATTTTTACTAAAATCTGAGACCATGGTGGATATGGGAATAAATATATATATTAAAATATAATTAAAATAGAAGTATATATATAAATTTTTGGTGGAGGCAAAGATAAAAAATATAGTATTCTCCGACCAAAAATTTCATGGTGATTCATTGAACTTTTTCACTCAGGGAAAAATAGCTTCTTTAGCTCAGGAAAACAAAGGGATGCCTCTATTTTTCATATCCAGTTTGGAGGGAAGGGTGATACACAGTTATTTCTGGAAACAGTCTTCTGAGAACAATGAATTTCTTCCCTTCATGATAGGGTCCATTTTAGATTATTTTAATTTATATCAAATTCTCAAAGAAACATGGCCAAATTTGAATTTATAGTCTGCAAATTTCCATTTTTAAAGACAAACTAGTTCCTGAGGAATGCAGATTTTTAAAAAAGGCAACTGAAACCTCAAAAATTCTCTCCTTTTTTCTTCTTATGCTTAAAAAAGTACATGAACATACTGTTTTTAAATTTAGGCTTTAAAAAAAATGTCCTCATGCTGAGTTCTTGTTTGCCAAGTTTCAGCTTGGAGAGAATTTTTATAGCTTTTATAAACCCCTGAAATAGAAAGTTTTAAGTGGAAATCCTTACACACTTTCAGTGAGGGCCACAAATCTTGCTACCTTTGAGAACGAAGGTAACTTCTTTTCATTGTTTAGAAAGGGCACCAGTGACTTGATGTCATAGTTTTCCCAAGGACAGAACTTTTGTTTAACTGAGTGTTTGATATGTTAAATTTTGTATGTGACAAAACATTTTTAAATTTTAAAATGCACTTGTCCTCACACCAAGAGTGGTTTCTGGGGCATACTGGGTGGCTCAGTCGGTTAAACGTACGACTCTTGGTGTCAGCTCAGGTCATGATCTCACGGTTTGTGAGTTCAAGCCCCACGTCGGGCTCCATGCTGACAGTGCAGAGCCTGCTTAGGATTCTATCTCTTCCTCTCTCTCTGTCCCACCCCACTCGCTTTCTCTGTCTCTCTGTCAAAAATAATCTTTAAAAAAATTTTTAAAAATGAGTGGCCTCTATGGTGAGGCCTTTGTGATTTAACTTCTAAATGTGGTTTAGATTCAGTATGGAAGTTAGATTTGTTGTAGTCAAATTGACCATGGCTGAATATCTTTGGAAGTCAAAAAAAATCCCCTTTAAAAGCCTTTGAACTCCCCTTTTCTTCATGTAAACTAAAGGGTCAGTTATCCTTTAGGGAAAGCCGGAATATGTAGGGGTTTTATTGGGTCCCATCTCTCTGTTGTGAGGATTTAGGGCCATTGGAACCAAAAGTCTCACTTCCAGCATGAAAACACGTGGTATTTTACTGCAACCAGGGATCATTATTAGATTGGAGAACAGAAAGGGAAAGAACAAATGAGGCTTTGGACGCAGAGAAGGCAGTGCGGGGAAGACAACAAATGAAGCAGATATTCAGCAAGGAGAGTTGGGCATTTTTGCAAGGTCCTAACCATAATTGAAGGAACACATGCTGTCCGATTGATGAGATAAAGGTCAACCAAATACGTGCATAATGTTTTATCTCCAGAGAAAAAGATTTCCAAACAGCAATATATTTTTAATTTGAATAGTATCTAGTAGAACAGAATTGGGGTAATGTAGAAAACTTATAGACATCTAGTAAATTTCATTCTAGCAAATAATTCACATTTAAAGAAACAAAGTCCTTGCTTTTGCTGGTACATATCTGTGGCTTCTTTCTTCCTCCAGAAAGACAACAATGTCAGATTTGGCAGGAGATAATGCTTTTTAAACTCTTGACATGCATACTCTCTGACACAGGTGCCCTAAAAGAAAGACCAAGTAGTCTGATGAAGGACAACTTTAAAGGAAAATTTTTAAAGAAGGTAAAACAAACGACTCTAAAACTAGTATTTAGTCCTTGAGACAGGTGTATACATTAGTGATGGAATATTGCTTGACTACATTCTTAAAATCCTTTACATTTATTTCTTCAATTGAATGAGACTTTATAACATCTGTTTTTGGAACGAATTCTGATAACCTTGACATTCAAAATGGAGATACAGGATAGATAGCTTTCCTCTAAGTGCTTCAATATGGCAGAAGGAATTATGTAATATTGATAAATAAAGCATCATGACATCTGTGTTGAATTCTGAATCGACGTGTTGAGTGAGCTGTGTAAGAGGTAAAGGAAGGGACTGACTTTCAAGATGTGAAATGCATTGGGAAAGCCAAGGTCAAAGACAATTCAGGACTCAATGCAAAAGATTTTCAATCTTAATGAAAATCTCTGTTAATAACTTGACAGTTGAGGAACAGTTTCATCGTTAGAAGTTTAACATTCTTTTTAGGGCCTAAGAGACAGAGTCCCAAAGAACTGAGTTGTATTAATAGCTAGTGCAAAATTTATGGCTTAGGAAGAACAGATTAATAGTTTTTGGAGTGAAGCCTGAATTATAGAGGGATGACCTGAGCTCTGGTGTGAGTGATCAATCAGTTCAATGTCTGTAACTGCACAGTTTTAAGAACTCCTAAAAGGTTCCTCTTTGGCCACTTAAAAATGCTTCATAAAGGAGAAACCTGTTACAAGCCAAGTTGGGTGTATATTTTTGTATAGCTATATAGGTCCGATGTTTCTTTAAAGGGGAAAAGCAAGAGGAGTGGCACATTGAGGTTTGTTTCCAGATATGTATGAGGGAATGTGACTGACCTGAGCTTTGAAGGATGGCCAAGACTAAGTGGAATAGATTGGATAGACTGGGTACAGTGTGGACCCTAAAGGAGAATTCCTTTGAATCTAGGAAATCTTCACCTTAAAGAAGCAAGGTTAAAGACACAGAGTCAAAAGCCTAACAAGGCTGAATTAATTGAACTTTATTAGTCAGGATGAAGCCACTGATGTTTGCAAAGGAGAGTAATGTTTCATGAAGATTAACTCCTCCATGATATCAGGAGAGGGGAGCAGGACCCTGGAAATCTGTTTGAATAGCCAAGTATTACTGATGAAAGCACAGGCCAATCAGTAGAGTGGTGGCCATGGCATTGAAGAGAAAAGGAAGACTGGAACATGGATGAAAAGAGATCCCCAAGACTCCATGAGGCACTGTGTATTGAATAAGAGAGAATACAAGGAACCAAAAAATCCCTCAGATTGAGTGCAACTCACCAGGACATAAACAGGTTCCTTGTATGTTTTTGGTTGCTGACTTCTTTTGGAAAGGAACCAACTTCTTTTAAATTTCCCTAGTGAAAACTCTATTTTGATCATTTTTTTTCTTCTCTGTTAAAATGACAAGAATTTTAATTAGCCTTGAAGGAACAATTTTTACTGTATTATAGATGAGGTAAAAGTGACAATACTAATGAAAATGGAATTGAGTTTATTTGGTCTAATATTTGGCCTAAACTAAAATGTTTTAAATGCTATTTTCCACAAACACTATGAGGTCCCTGTGCTATCTATTGAGCCCTTCCCCACACTAGACAGCAAATCCCTTGACAAGAGGGATTTATGTCTTTCCCGTCTCTCTGTCCTCAGCCTTAACTTCATGCCTGGCACCTAACAAGTTCTTCATAAATGCTAATTACATTAGTAAGTGATTTTATGATTTCTGGGATTGATTGGTTTGTCATAAGCCTTTTCATTGGAAAGGACCCTCTTCTGTTAGGAACTCCCTGTATCTATTTAAAGAGATGATGAACGTTTGGCTTTCAGGAAAACATCTTGTAGATTCATTCATCATTACACTTCTTGGATATTGTCATACAGGAAAACTTGACCCTGAAACAATTATTACTAGCTCTTAACACACTAGGATTTTAACTCAGCATAAGGAGTCACTGAGAGGAATTGTAAGACATGAAGGAGAGGATTTGATTGGCCAATATTTTCATTTAGTTCAGGAGAAGGAAAGGCAAAGCCCCAAATGCTGCACAGACATAAACTCACAATTCAAAACTTTTTTTAGAAATGACCCAAGTGATCAGTCCTTCCAGGGTATGCTGAAACATGGAGCAGTCATAAATACTTCCAGGCAAGTAGATCCTGAGTTGGAGAGCATTTGGTCTCACTTCCAAATGACTCTGGCCTCGGAGTTCTGAAGTAGTGAGCTACAATTCTAGAAAGTGAGCTACAATTCTACAAATTCTAGAAAGCTCTAGGTTCAGAAACTGTGGCAGGGTTACAAGAAAAAGTTATCTAGCTTCTGTTTCTTGTGCCATTCAACAAGATTTAGCAGGAAATGCAGCAAAATTTAATGGTCGTTACCTGATGAAAAACAGACATACTTCAGATTATCCTTAAGCAGTACTGAGCAGACGAAATGAAATTAGAAGACCCCACTGAGGCCAAGAGGGTTGAAGAATCACAAAAAAACAACTGGATACAAAATAGGGTCTCACCATGCTAGGTCATCCATGCATTTTCAAAATAGTGCTATAGGAAAAGTGGTAGAGAAATTTACTATGTCACGAAGTGCACATTGGATTCATCAGCACAGGATAATATTAAATCTGTATTTTTCAGTAGGTATGAAAAACTTTGATTTCAGTCAGCTCTACCAAAAAATGGAGGATTTTTTAAAGCTGTGTACGATCATTCTCTATTCATATCCCACCATGTTTAATGTTTAATATTACATTATTTTTTCTTAAAAAGAATTCATGTCATCTATTCCATTATATTTGTGATCTATGATACTTCTTGCTTTGTCTTTAAAATGGAAAATTCTTTGGATAACTTTATAGCAAACTCGGGTTTGGTTCTTATGTTGAACCATGCAGTAATCTGTGCGTGACATGAAATACTAAGCATACCTGTCTCATTTAAATAGATATGTTAAGGTGGTCGTTACTATTCAAGAGAAACTATTGTTTTGCTTTTTTTTTTACTTCAAGAAGACAAACTATTAGCATTTTTTTCTTCATGGAACAAAGTACAAAAATTGTTGTGATAAGAACTTTCTTCTGAAAAACCAGATAAGCTCTTCTCGGCACACCAATAGGGGAATGACAGTACAATTTAGTAACTTAAGCAATGCATTAGGATTCACAGGCTATGCCGAGGCTTCACCCTCGGGCCAGACCTATAGTAGTTGTAAGAAAATGATTTATGTGTTGTAATAAATGTTACTTCTCAATCTGTTTGCTTGTTCAGTGGTTGAGGTCCCAACAGAAAAGGTCTATCTCAAATTAGGACTGGCATGTATTATCTGTCAACTTTATATAGTACTGTAAAAGTCATTCAGCTGACAGTAATATTAGCAGAATGTTTTATAGGTCTTGTACTGTGTGAAGCCTTGTATGGGTGAGAAGAGGCGATGGGTCTGTGGGGCTCTGTGGTCCGGGATAAAGTTGCGTGTAGATGAGTCGTTTCAATGCTTCTCTGTAAATGAACATCTGGCTCACATATTGATTCCATGTGTGAAAATGAGATCAGCCCATATAATGACCAGAATCAATCAGACTTCAGCCGAGGAGTAACATACACTGGTCTTGATTTGTTAGACAACCAGAATTGGCAGCACCTTGCATAATTTGGCACCAATTGACGAAGATTAGGCTGTTTGGGGGCCTGGGTGGTTATTAATTTGAAACCCCCCTTAAATATTTTGCAGAGTAAAATCAGCTGTAACTTATTTGTCCCAACCCCCTCCTTTTCATACTAGCTCTAATTGTTTTAGACAAACAAGTGGGCTTGCGGCCTGTTCACTTTACACAGGAAGACATGAATTCTTTGATCCATACAATATTCTGTAGCTCAACCTTGGAGCTATTTACTGAGGAGATTTATTTGCAGACAGACAGTAGAACAGTTCTTTGTGAATAGAAATGAGTACAGCTTCCACGGGTTTTCAGCTCATGTTTCTGCTACTTACTGTAAGGGAGACAAAACTAAGCCATCTTTATTTTTAACCTGAATCCTTCTTTTTTTAGCATTTTTGAAAACTGGATTAGACTATCAACCTCTCTTTTTTCTCCTCCCACTTTACAATGATAAGAACAGAGATCAACCAAATATCATTGCAGTTTTGTGCTTTGTGCAATCATGAAGAAAGAAAATTGTAAGATTTAAAGCAGGACAGATGTTAATTGTACGCATTTTACAACTACATCTCCCTAATTTCTGGGTACAAATGAAACTTACCTGTGCTGTTTTAATTGTAGATACTGGATGAAAAGAGAAAGCTATAATTGTCCAAATGTAGTTTTAAACATTGATTATTGCTTTCAAACAGTATAAAAGATACAGACTCATTTACTTTGAATTTAGATAATCTTATTTAGGTAAGTCTCTAAACCAGTATTTAATTTTTCCTCCAATTAAATGAGTTATTTGAACAAAGCATCTCTAAATGCTTTAAATATAATGGGCCAGACAATTTAATAGTAACAAGAATGAGACCATTCCATAAATATATCTTTTTATAATTTTGTAAGATATGAATTCCATTAAGACTATTTGATTTCCACTTGTGATAGAGAAATTTGATTCATGAAATCAGTTCAAGGGATAATTCTCAATTCTTAATTATGTCTGATAATAAATTACTAAACTATATTCTCTTTTATCATCTCAGAACTTAATTTGCTGGGCCTCTTGATAACCAGTATATGAAAAGTCATCTTCTTCCTTTAAAATGTTTTTTTTTTTCACATACAAATTTGTAAATTATAATTAAAAATGGATTTCTTTAAGGAAAGATCTTTCATGATCTTCAGATTTTACCTTCTGGTCACTTAGGTCATTAGCAGCATTTTTGGCATTGTTTCTTTTGTATTTCCTTTTGGATAATTTACCAGTAACTTTTTAGAGAGCTGTGAGTGGCATCATATAAATTTTTGGAATTAAGATAAACTGTTTTCACTGAAAGACCAAAACTGTTTGACTCGTAAAAATAATAGTGAATCAGATGTTTTATTTTCTACATTTTTAAGTTGTAGATTGATAGATTAATGCTGACAGATTTTTAGAGGTATTACAGTTTGAAATTTACTCATTTCCACTTGATATAAGTTTCCTAATTAAGAAATATAACTTTGGGAGGAAAGCATTTTCAAACACTTACACATGTCGCCCCCCCTCCCCACCCCCCGCCATGTCAGGAAGCTTTTAAGTCTAAACAAGCATTCAGTCAGTAAGCCCTAGTTTTTCAAAATCTTTCAAATTGCCACCATAAGCTTAAGACCTAACTTTGGTAAACAAAAGTGCTTACTTACGTTTTTGCCAAAAGCAAGATATTGGAACCAAATGCATACCTCTGCTAAGGAGCTGGATTATTTGTTACTTGTAAAAACTAAAAGGATTAGGAGAAAGTTTTAAGGAAGAATTGTTTGCACATATAGGAAGAAATGGGCAGGACAAAGACTTTTTAATTCACACCATCAAATAACACAATCATATATAACATTTATTATAGAAGATACACCAGTAGACGGCACATGCAATTGAAATTTCAGAAAAGGGCGAAGTGTGTGGTTGTCTCACACGTTAAAACAATTTCAGCACACGTGTTTTCCTGTTTCATATGCCTGGCCTCAGGTAAGAATTCTTGCATATTAAAAATATTACCACCATGATTTCAAAGTGAGGCCAAGTCCTGTTATAGGAATGTGTGATAATTTACTGTCCTGTCTACACCATAAGTGAAACCATGTTAACAGCAACCATGCCTGAACATGGTTTTTGTTATATTTCAAATATGGTGTGGACAGCTTTATATTTCTTAGACACTTCTTTATTGTCTTTTTTGTACGTTGCTTAATTTGGCATAATTCTTTCATTGAAATCATCCCTAAATGCTAATTGACAGTTACCTAGGAGCATTCTACACATATCCTGAAAAGAGTTGGCTTGTTTGATACGGTAAGACATGTTTTTTACCAGAATCACAAATGATGTGGCTGTCTCCATGGACATGATGGCATATATCTTGTGCCTTAAAATGCCAACCAAAGTTCCCCATACAGCTGCTGCGTCTTTGAAGAAAACATTACCCTGTGGTGGCTCCACAGTCAGAAATATTCTTGCACCTAAATATGTTTTCATTTTTACTTTATTTCAATTTTATTCTATATAAAGTGTAATTTTAATATATATTTACTAGCTAGTTACAGAATGAATTCTTGAGGTAGGGGTTTGTGCATTTCAAAATAACAATCTTTGGGGGATTTCAGAAATAAATATGCCTAACAGATAATAATTTCATGGAAAGTGACTCAGTGCTATCAGTATCACTCATAACCGCATGGCCTGACCTATGCTAAGAAAATTATTTCCCTTAACAAGATTATTGAAGCTTCCTATTCTACCACTTAAAAAAAAATGTGCGTAATGGTGGGAAGAGGGCCAGTTCTCAGCTGGGTGCATTGGGTTTTGAGCATGAAAGTAGTGAATGACATTAATAGGAAGTTAAAATCTAATAGCGGAGGGGTTTTGAATACTCTGAAATAATCTGAAATTTATTTTTGGGGCAGTAAGAATCATAGCTGCTGGTCTTGTTGCACCCATATATCATTCAGTAACTGATTAAAAAAAAAAGGAATCGTAGACAATGTTTGTTTTGGGTAGTCCCCAAAACACTCCAGAGATTCTTGACCATGTGCCTACTTCACATTCTCTTTGTCCTAGAATATATTAAGCCTGGTCCCCTTCTTCCCAAAAGACAGGCCAAAAACAGACTAATACATTTTTTTAAATAGTGTAGGTGAGACCTAATAACCTGAAGAAAGTGCCGAGTAGTGGAGATGACCCACAGGATTTGGTGACCAGTCAGCAGTGAGAGAGATTTGAGAGAGTAAAAAAAGGATGCAGGGCGCCTGGGTGGCTCAGTCGGTTGGGCGGCTGACTTCGGCTCAGGTCATGATCTCAGTCAGTGAGTTCGAGCCCCGCGTCGGGCTCTGTGCTGACAGCTCAGAGCCTGGAGCCTGTTTCAGATTCTGTGTCTCCCTGTCTCTGACCCTCCCCCATTCGTGCTCTGTCTCTCTCTGTCTCAAAAATAAATAAACGTTAAAAATTAAAAAAAAAAAAAAAAGGATGCAAGGAAGTTATCCTGCCTGAGATAGGAAGCAGCATTATGAGGAGGCTGGGTATGAAGTATGTAGATTTCACTGGGAGAATTTAATGAAATGCTTGCAGATTTTACACAGGCCCTTAGAAAAATATGCAAATTGTTGTCTACAATAATAAGGGTGGATAATTTTTATCCACCCTCCTGATAATACCAAATAAGGGAAAAAACATGGTTTTCGTTGCAGTAATAAGTTGGTGGTACAAATTACAGCATTACTATGTTAAGAAAGAAATGTTCATTCTTTTCTACCAAACCAGAAATAACTCCAGAATCAATCAAGATGATGACAAAATGTATACTGTGTGTAAGCTTGCATCTTTACTAGTAAATGAATACCTCTTTTTTTGCCTCTTTCAAAGTTAATTTTAACCTATTCATTTTGTCAACATGAATTAAAATTTTTTCTAGAGCTGAAGGAGCTTCAATAAACCTGGCCCAGCTATCTGATTTTTTAGTTAAACAATTTTGCTTTAATTTTAGTTTTGGAGGTTTTTGCTCTATTTTAGGATATTTGATGTATTCTAGTGTTTATCGATTAGTTTTTAATAATTCTGAAAGGGGCTTTTTCTTAAAATGTAGATGTAGGTAATCAATCAAGAGAGCCTTATCCAAATCCAGGATTCGATTTAAACTTTTTCAGTTGACTGTTGTGTCTTATTTTCATTTTTAACTTGATGGCAGTTTTTTGACAGCTAGGTTGAATTATCTAGTAATTCACCTGCATTTGTGTGGTATCTTAGGTGTCATTCTCAGAATATTTTACACACAGAGAAAAACACTATTGGTCAGGGTTTTAGTACTAAGTTATGTAGTAAGGAAGCCAGATTACTCCTGGGCATTTATATTGAAGACTTCTTGTGAAAGTAAATTATCTAAAAAATCCTCACCATGAATAAGGATGAATATACATTTACTAATAAAATTTAAATAAACGGGATGCTATTTTAAAGAAGGTGTGTACATGTGCATGTGTGTGTGTGTTTATAAATATTATAAGCATGATTAACTGACCTGCTGTTTTTAACCATTTCACTGACTGCTTCTTGGTGTTCCCAGTTGTAGTTGCCCAGATGGCACTCAGGTAGTTCTCATAGTACATGTTTGGTGAGCATCTACTGTGGGCCAAATGCAGTGTATTGTTTCTAGATATGTTATTTCAGCTCTGGATTTCGCTGTTTGCATAGATACTGTAGAAGCTGAGGTCTCAGAGAGCCTTCAGGTGCTTTGACAGCCAAAGCCTCGTAAATGTGCACACTTCTGTACCCGTCTCTTCTCTTCGTATCCCTTGTGTTTTGCCTGGATCCCGCATCAAAGAGATAAGGGGAAGGGAGTTGATAATTGGAGGTAATAAGCCTTTCATTATTCTAGTTTTTGAAGTTAAAGCTTTTATTAGTGCCTAGGTCTCCAGGGTATTCTCATCCGCTCTAAGCTGCTGGATTCTGTTCTCTACCGACTTTCTCCAATTTTGATCACTGTGCTTGTAGAAAACTGAAACGCTGCCTCAGAGAAGAGTGTCATGACTTCCTTGATCTCACCCCGATCTTGTGACTGTATTTTGTTTTATCAAGGAAAAAATGGGCTCAGATCTGCAGCACGTCCTAAGGGTGTCCCTGTATTCTTCCAGATGCTTAAGCTCACTTTTAATCTATGTAGGAGAATCTGTTTTCCACATGGTTAAATGCATATTCGTTATAATGCCAAGAAGGTGGACGTGAAAACCTTTGCTTGACAGTGAATCACCACAGATTGTAACCAGGGGCAGCACAAGATGAGATCTGTGTTTGGGGAAGCGTATGTTGCTAGCAGGGAGGATACAGGACTGAAACGGGCCGCATTCCGGCACCCAGATACGAGGACATCAGTTAGAAATCGAGCGAAGAGCTGGACTAGGACAGTGGCGTAGATTTAGAGAAGAGCCGTGGTTCAGAGGAATTTAAGATGCCAAGTTGGTAAAGACTCGAATTGCTAAAGGTTAGTTAGCTACCTTGTGTGAAGGGGTTAAAAAAAAAAGACTTCCTATTTCAACCCTGGCTGACCGTATGAAAAGTCACACCATTTACAAAGATAGAGAACTAAGAAGTAACAGGATCATCCTTTGTGGACAGGGTGGAAATCATACTGCTGTTAATGATACAGTTTGTTTTTAATGAACTCTCTGAATTTCACATGTTAGGTCCACACTTTAAAACTTCAGGCAGGTGAGAATGTGGCTCCAGGAGATATTTTTGTTTTGGAAATTAGGGGTATTTAAATATTAGTTGAGACTATGGGCATAAATGAGATTTGTCAGGGTTCAAAGCTTCTCCTGTCGTTTGTGGATACCTAGGTTACGGTGATTATGCCGCATCATCTTTTTATTTGCATGTTGATCTCCCCACCAGCTGGCATACACCTTGAGGCCAGAATCCTTTCTTCCTTCCAGCATCTCTGCCACCCAGTATAGCAACTGGGGCGTGGACAGTCAACTGTGTGTTTAGTGGATGGATATATAAACCAATGCTTGAATAAACTGAAGAAGCCTAAACTGAGAAGAAGGAGACTGAGGAAAATATGGTTTGGGATTATAGTGCTATTTCTGTAGAGTAGTGTCCCAACTCTGATGACAGCCTGAAGAAACTGGTGGGTATTGCTGAAGCCAAGGTGGGAAAGAGAGAATTAGGAGTTACTGGTGATCAGGCTCATTAACTCCTCCCCAACCCAACCCACCCCTGCCCCCCTACCCCCCCCAACCCTCTCACTTCCCCCACAATTCCCTGCTTCATGAGAAGGAGCAATGAAGGAAATTACCCTATAACAAGACCTATCCACATATCCCTAGTATGTTTGGTTCATATGCTTGAAATTTGGGATTCTCTGTCACTGTGAAGAACACATGCCATGACTGGACCATGTTGGCGTTAAAACCTAGTTCATCATGTCATTATACTTCAAGTCAGCTGAATGACCACCTAATCTGTGTTTTTCCACACACGGAATGATAAACTGGCAACGGTGTTTAAAAAAAAAAAGTTTCTGTGTCTTTAGAAACTATTTGAAGGCACAATTACTCAGCATGAAGATTCTTACTGAATTCAGTGAGGATGTATTATACCATGTCATGCATTTAGTTACTTGCTTTCGTAGTGGTAGATGTAGATAACTGAGGCAAATCTAATTACGCAGAATTGTACGCCGACTGTTTAGGAATGACAAAAGGATGGCATTGAACTTGTTTGGGTAACTTAAGAAATCAGCATTTTCCCAGAGCACTTCATGTCATAACAGTATCACAAATAACTTCACACTATATCCTAACTCATCTAATTGTATAAAAATATCTTTATACCATCTAATCAATTATATTGCTCAGACACAGCAGATGAATTCAATAATTTCTCCTAATCTGTGTTCATTAAAATTTTTTTAGCCTCCAAGAGCACTAAAGCAGCATTTCTGCTGCCCCCAGAAATGGTATGGAAACATTTCAGACAGACTGACTCCATTACTAAAGAAAACTGTGTGTTTCAGGAGACACCCCTAACTTATGGTTTTGATTATGGCTTCTGCTTACATTCTCATTACTTTTAAGTTTTTGTTGTTGTTTAGAAGTAAAGCCCGATCTGTAAAAGATCTCAATTTGAAAAATCTTAGTTAGACTTTAAAAAACTAGAACATTTTGTCTTCAAAAGCTTTGAAAACATGTGTCCTCTTGAGGGTAGAATGCACAAAGGAAAGGAAAGGGAACGAAAGATCAACCTGGTGTTAACACACAAGATATATATTGGCCCTGGTCAGTCTTAATGTTTGAATCTCACTATGAACACAGCCAGAAAGTGTTTTGTTTTCCAAAGATGCGGGGCCTATTGATTTGTCAGTAGTACATACATATCATTGACATAGCACCTTACAGTTCCTGAAGGTTTTTGCTCAGTCATCTTAAAACACTTTATAAAGAAGCAAGAAGAATTTTATTGGTTGATAAATTATAATAAATTTGAATCAATTGCCCTTTGTCATTTATCAACATAATTTCAGGGTTTAGGACATAACCCAGAAGAAGTGTGTCGTCTCTGAAGCTACATAACCATTGTGCTAAAGTAGCTCTTTATCCATCCCTTAATTTATTGTTCTATTAAATAAAAATGGGAATAGTTCTATCACAGGTTCTGCTTAAGGCATAAGAATATTAATAAATGCCAAAAATATGACGTGTTTTCTGAAAACTTCTCTCATCTCTTTGGGTTTAAAGGTTGTTCATTTTTCAAAAGGCTTAATTTAATACCATAGTAAGTACGTTAAATGGGTAAATAAACATTTCCAATGTAGGGAATCTATTCTCAAGTCTGCCACACCTCCCAGGTGGAAACTACTTGTGATAGAAACGGGTTGCCTTATAACAACTTCAGTAAACAACCAGGATTAGGTCATTTCTGTCTGGGGTTATACGTGTTTTCTTTTAGTGACAAGAAGTGTGTTATGATGAATCATGGTTCTGTCAACTCTGGCATTTCCTCAAAGAAATACATGGCATGAAGTTCCTTTGGTGTTTTCAGCAAGGTTTGATTTTCCTTACTTTGTGTAACATGAACCTTCTGTTACAGATACATTAAATCCCACACCTACAGGATCCAGATATATAGTCATGGCTTCTACTACATTATATCGTGCTTTCCTAGCTTATTAAGTTCTATATAAATGAATTTTTCCAAATTCTGAACTTATTCTCCAAGCTTAAAACTGAAAAGAAGAAAAGAAAGACCAGAAAACTTTGTGGGGAGGAGTGGGGGATATTCCTAAAGTATTTGGTAAACTGCCTCGTTGAAGTCCATGAATCAAGTGCAATTTCTTCTCTGGCTTACTGACCTTTGGTACATAAGGTAGCAGTATCCATTGCTTTTCCTAAGTCACATCTATCTAATTTGTTTCTTGAGTTCTTTTGTCTGTCTCTTACAGTTTTCTGATCTTCTTACTCAACATCTAATATTTCTGCCTCACTAGTGTTGTTAGATGACCTTCCCTACCCCTTTTCTGTGCCTTTGTTTTTTGATGCCTCTAATCTGCTGAGGACTTCTAAACTGCAAAGGAAGAAAAAAAAAAGACCATTTGAATAAGGATATGGTCAGTTTTATTATTTAAAAAGGTAGGATCTTTGTGTATGGGTTTCCTTCCATCCATTTTGACTGAGAAGATTTGTATTATCCTTTGGACATTCGTCTTCATTGTGGAGAGAGGAACTTATCCTCAATTTTGAACTTCAAGATTATTTCTACAATTGAATAGGGCTAGAGAGCCAATATAACTTTCAATCTTAGGATCAGTTGCCTTTTCAAATAGTAGTCTTAGCTTTCAAAAGAGCAAAGAAACATCAGGTTTACTTAGCAATTTTCATCTGCCAACCTTAGTCTGTAGCTCTTAAATGCTGGTTTAAAAATACCCTAGTATAAGGTAGACTCAGGATGGAAGCATGCCTAGGGATGTCGAATTCTTAATTCCACTGTTAGATATCCAACAAACTCATTCATTACTATCTGACATTTTTCCCGGAAGACACTGCAGATACAGTGAATTAAAAAATTGTCAGTTTTATGGAGCATGTTTATATGCTGAGATAGCACCAATAATATAAGATCTTTTCATTGAATATTATTGTTCTTGCTCATGTTATGATCATAAAGTTAACTGAAAAAGACAAAAGAGTAATACATGCTCTTGATAAAAATCTTTTCTCCTCTCTCATCTATACACTAAGACCATTTGTATCTCTGAATGCATTTGGCAGACTCATATTTATTATAAATAAAATTTTATAATTCTTCCACTTGCTAGATTATAAACTTCTTGTGGGCAGGATTTTAAACATCGCCGTATTTCCTTAAGGTTTCGTATGGGAAATATGCACAGATATTGATGGAGCTCATCCAGGTTCCTCGTTCCTTGACAGCTCTTTTCTTTTTTTTTCTTTTTTCTTTCTTTTTTTTTTTTTTTGGTACCTCTGGCATCAAAAACACTCAATAAATATTGATTTAACTTACGTTCAAATAATATTTTACTATCACAAGAATGTACCTTGGTACATGCCCACAATCAAAACCTTAGCCTACAATAGATGGCCTTTACAGAGGCTTATTCATGTAATAATTTTAACCTCTGATATTTTGTGTCATATACAATGTCAACAATTGAGCAAACAGATGTTCTTCCCTTCTTTGAAACTGAGCATCATGAAATAGGAGAATTGTTCCTCAGGTCTCATGGTTATTCCTGGAACAGAGCTAGTAGAATTATCCCCTCCCCTTAATCACTTTCTCTATCTTGCCTCTGTGTCATTTCCTCTGTTTTTCAGAAAAATTAGAACTTGAGGTCACTGGAGCCATCATCTCTAGACTTGCTATAAGTAGCAAATATGATTAGTAAGGGAGGGAGGGAATGGATGTTTTCTATGGCACACAAACAAGAACTGAATTACACTTCTGTGTTCACTCAGAAAAATATTCCATGAGCAAAGTGAAGATGATATTTTTACCTTCATTTTGAATGTTATATCATCAGTTCCGCGCCCCCCCCCCCCCCTTGCTTTGGACACATGAAAATACTACTTAAATGAAATGCTACTTAAATTAAAAGGTATTTTTGAGGCTGAAATTCAGTAGTTTAGCATCAGAACTTGAAGTATCCAAATTTGGGGTAACAGGCGTATATAAGGCTAAATGTATATTTTCATATACACGTAAAATATATGTTATTAATATATATTATATAATATATATTAATATATATTAAAATAAAATCTATATTAAAAAACTTGATCTGTAATCAAGACACAAATGTAGGAAACTTGTTACAACAAATGTTTATTGAGACTTCACTGTGTATACTATGAGTCACTTTGAAAAATTCAGAATGCAATGGGCTTGTTGTGTTGGGGTTTCTTTTATTTATTTATTTTTAATATGAAATTTATTGTCAAATTGGTTTCCATGCAACACCCAGTGCTCATCCCAATAGGTGCCCTCCTCAATGTATTTATTTATTTTTTTAATGTTTATTTTTGAGAGAGAGAGAGAGAGAGAGAGAGAGAGCAAGCGAGAGTGTGAGCAAGAGGAGGGGCAGAGGTAAAGGGAGACACAGAATCCGAAGTAGGCTCCAGGCTCTGAGCTGTCAACACAGAGCCCAACACAGGGCTCGAACTCACAAACTGTGAGATCATGACCTGAGCTGAAGTCAGACACTTAACGGACTGAGCCATCCAGGTGCCCCTGTTGGGGTTTCTTTTAGTTATGTAGTTGGAATCATCCTTTCTTTATCATGTTGAGAAATTTGCCCTACCTTATTTTTCATACAAATTGAAATGACCAGCAAAATTGCTGACAGCCAAGTTTAACTTACTAGATTTTTTTTTCTCTCCCAACTATTGAGTAGTAAATGATAGCCATTATATTTCAGAATGAAAAAGCAAGGTGCTTGCATCTTTTTTAAAATATACAAACTTGTTATGGGATATGAATCACATTCACCTTCTTCCTGTCTAGAATGATTATTTTTCTGCCTTTTTAATATCTACATTGATATAGCAAAATATTACCCATTTTCAAATTAAAGAAAGCTTATCCAGATATAGATAACTTCTTGTTGTATTTACAGATGTTAGTATTTATTTTCATAATACAAGAAGCGGAAAATGTTCTTTGTTTCGAAAAGCAGGCAGCCCATTGGTTGGGAAGAGGTTGGGCTTTGGAGACCAAAGACTCGGGTTCAAATTGTGGTTCTGCAAATTAAAACCTGAGTGTTATTGAGAGTTCCTTAGACTTTCTAAGTTGTGGTATTTTCCATCCAGTAGAAATAGCACCTATTTTTGCATAATTATCATAAGGGTTTTCAGACACAGGATTTGACATGTTGTAGTTGCCTAACAGATACAGCTGTTAATTTATTATATGAGCTGAGAAGCAGTGGGAGGAATTGATGAGGTAGTGGGGTGGTGAGAAGAAGGCTCTAAGACATCAGATCATAGACTTAAGTGTGAAGTGACAATGGGAAATAATCATCCAGGAAAGGAAATGAGGGACTCCAAGTACTCCCATTTTGAAAATATCTAATAATTCAAGAAAGACCACGCTCAACTGAACTAAAAATTTGAACTCTACGAGTTTTGTTTGAACAGTGTGGTTAGCTGTGTATAATCCATTACTTGGGTTTCACCCAATCCTCTGGCTTCCCCGTAGCCCTTTCGTAGGCTTTCATTTCATATTGCACAGGTGATGGCAAAATATGTATAGTAGCTGGGAAGGTAAACCCAACCCTATTTTGCGTGAATGGTCACCCTCTTGTGTGAAGAAGCCCTTTCCGTTTTACAAATGAAGAACATTCCAGTTTCACATTCTTTAATAGGAAAAAAGGTCCCATTTAATCAGTGGTTAACTGAGATCTATATTGTTTCTCCTCCATTGTCTGCCATATTTTGGCTTTTCTTCTTCTGACATAAGATCTATACAACTATAGTAAAAGTTTTATCACAGAAGTAAATAACAGCATGTTTCCTTGGGAGCAATTGAACAACAGAATAAAACAGTGCTTACTGTTTTTTGAAAGTTGTGTCAGATTGTCATGGTAATATAGAGTTGCATCATGTTGTCATAGCAACCAGAATTATAAAACGGATTTAAAGAGGATGAAGGAGATACCCTTTGGTGTTGTGATTCCTTTCACTTTAGAGATTTCGTTCCTCCTCTACTTGTGTTTATTTCATTTTGCTTTGTTTTTATAAAATGTAGAAGGGGAAATAATGGGAGTCTTCTTCCCAAATGAAGAGTTGCAGCGTAAAGGCAGAAGTCATCACGTTCTCTTTGAGCCAGGTAGAATTCAGGGTCTGGAACACGGACGCAGGTACACTGCTGTATCAGGCCATCCCAACCCTGAGCAGGAGGAAGTTCCATTCCGAGTGGGTTGAAAAGGTATTTCATCTTTCTTTATGATTATTCATGGCTTTTCTTTCAAGCAAAAACATCCCAATCTTCCTCTGAACAAAAGGCAATACTGAGTTTTAGAAGCTGATTCATCAATTTTATCAGGGTTTGGGGAAGACTGTTTCTTCTCTGTAATTAGAATGATTTTAGGTCATTATAGTTGCTTGAGATGTTAAACTTTGACCCTTGAGGTGAAAAACTAATTTCAATGCTAAACCATTTCCATTATTCCACAGTGAGGACCAAAAAAAAAAAAAAAAAAAAGAAAAAGAAAAGAGGCTTTACAAGGCAGTTGAGATATTTGTTGCTGGAGTGCATCCAATGACAGATTCTACAAATAGTGGCAAGTAGAGATTGAAAAAAAAATAATTTGTTCACTGTAAATGTTTGCTAAAAATCAATTGTTTTAAATATGCCTTCTCTTAACTCGGCTCTTACCCTCTTGGCATAAACAATTTGCTTTCATTCTCTTTGTTGCTACATTGCCTCCTCTCGACTTGCTATTTAACAAACTCTTGCAATGCAAGTTGCAGCAAGTTTTAGGCATTAATAGTGGCCAGGTAGTATAATACTATTTTTAATGAATGTCTGTTTTTTTATTCTTTACTGTGCTTTCTTTGGAAAGAGGCCCACGAAACAAAGTATTAAGAAAACACACTGCCGCCCTGGAATGTGTGTATTAGCTGCAGATTATTTCCTATTAGCAGATTAGCTGCAAGGCTATTGGCTCAGAAAGGTCTTTGAGAGTATTTTGTTTTGTAACTGATTCAAGCCATGGGAGAGAATTGCCACCATGATTGGAAAGAAGAATTAGCTACTGTTGCCATGGACACTGGAGTTCACAGTCCCATTGTTAAATCTAGTGCTTGAGAATGAGATGCCCCAGCATGAGTTCAAGCTTTGTTAATGAAATGATGGAATATATTTTTTCAGAGCTGTGACAGAATCTTGTGAAAGATATGTGAAATATATTTTGGCTACAGAAATATTTAGCGTTTCCTTTATAAATCAGTATTTTCCACTAAAATAAAATAATCCTATGCTATGTAGCACTGTATGAAGCTAATGCATACATCTATTTAAATCTTTAATTACCTTTGTAATACGTACCCATTTACAGCATGTCATTGAAAATTATATTCTTTAAATATAGAAAAATGAAATTGCAGATGTTCAAATTGTTAGAAGATCTGTACCAGTATGTTTTCTAACAGTATAAATTGATGATAATATTATATAATAGGTGAATCTCTTTAAAAATTTCTTGATAGAAATCAAAGCTTTATACCATGATGTGACTTATAGTAGATTTTAATATTTGAGACTAGAAAAGAATGAACTGCAAAAGAATCTTAACTGTGAAAGTTAAAGATTGGTGGTTTATTATGGTGATGTGGGTAAAAACCCGTGAAGTTCAAAGGGAAAGTGACAAAATGTTATCAGTCCTAGACTTCTAATATTCCGGTCAGCAGATATTTGAGTGCAGGCTAGAAGTCAAGCATAATGTTTTGCACTTCAAAGAGAGCTCGTAGTCTTAACTAGCCTCTTTTTTAAAAAATATCTCACCCCTCCAACCTATCAAAAACACTTTGGGCCCGACCCCCCCCCCCCCCCCCCCCCGTTTTACAATACTGTTTTGCTCATTTAGTTTTCATTGAGACGTAGATTCAAATCATGTTTTTGCCATTTACTCATCATGTGGCCTAGCACCAATTAATTATCTTGTCTGGTAAGTCTCAGTTTCCTCATCTGTGACATGGAATGATAATAGCACCCAATCCATAGAGTATTGTTGATGGAATTAAATAAAAATGATGGACATTATGATGCATGGTGCTTGGTATTCAATAAATACAGTTGTTATATTCAAAAAACTTCAGTGGCTCCTGTTTCTCACCAAATGTTTAGGTATTCTAGCAGTGAAAGTCATGTTCTTACTGCAGATTTATCTGCCTTTCCAACTAATGCATGAAAAATGTATCCACTTATTGTCCTGGACACCCTCCAAACATATTTCATGAACATTCTTACCTCTGAGACTTTGCTTAGCAAGGTCTCTGACTGAGACCACCCTTGCCCCTCCTTCTCTACCTAAGGTCAATATTTTCTTTAAGATCCATAATCCCTAAAGTATTTCCTGACTAATCTAACCTTCCTCCCACAAATTTTTGTTTCTCATCTCAGTAGTTTTTTTTTCAGAATTTTAAATATATATATCAGAAGCCAAGTGAGAACTGGTTTGAAATTAAAAGACCCTGGGGTGCCTGGGTGGCTCAGTCTGTTGAGCATCTGACTCTTGATTTCGGCTCAGGTCATGATCCCAGGTTCATGGGATTGAACCCCATGGGATTCTCTCTCTCTCCTTCTGCCCCTCTTCTCTGCTTGTCTCTGCTTGTGTTTCTCTCTCTCTCTCTCTCTCTCTCTCTCTCTCTCTCTCTCCCTCCTTCGCTTCCTCCCTCCCTCCCTCCCTCTAAAATAAAAGAAAAAAGTAATTAAAAGACCCTTAATGCCTAATAATCCTTACACCCTCTTGGGTATATTTTATTTATGAAAGAAACATCACAAAAAATATATCCCAAGGGTATCTACTTTCCGCATATTTTGTTTATCCTAGAAATTTGAAGTAACTAGTTTGTGTTTGGCTTTATTTTTACTTGCCAGATCTGCAGTGGTGGTTAACTTGTCTTCTCCATATTTATCATTATATGATGATTCTAATGACCTCAGTGCCACTGAGTTCTCATCAATTGGGGAGCGTGACATCATCAGGCCTTCCATGACTCCTTTCCATTTGAGACTGTCTTATTCAGGCTAAGTTAAAGCACAAAAGCTAGCCAATAGTACTTCAAAATGAAATTAATAGTGTAATGTGGCTCTAGGCTGTACATACTCTCTTTCCAATGGAAAATCTTAGAATCTGAATCACACGTAAATAAATGCAAATAACTCACTTATTTGGAGGTAAAATTTGGCAATTCAGCTTTCTGTGACTTTCTAAAAAAAGAAAGACAAAAGGCTCCATCCGAGAGGTAAGTGAGGAATAGTTGCACATGAAGGGAATCGGAGCCGTCTGGGGCGAAGTCTAATTCTGACACAGAACACACTGAGATGTCTGCTTCGCTTACCTCCCAGGTAGTGTTATCTGGAGGGGAGAAGAGGATTGCGACCATAAACTGACATCCTGAATAAAATATTGAATTTTTTTTTCTGAAAAGCCAGAATTCAGAATATCTGTTCCAGTATATTATTGTTGCTTTTTATACTTACGCTTCGAGAATGGTAGAATTTAATTATTGTAAGTACAAAAGATGTCATCGATTTTATATCCAAAGAGTTGTAGTCCATCCTGGATTTAATCTGAATAGAAGATCCATTGCTTTCCAGTCTACAAAATAATAAACCAAACCCCTGAATTCTGGAAAAACATGTTGATGGTCCTTGATACTAAATTAAAGGACAGATTCTTAAGAAGATAACCACAGTTTCTGGGGCACCTGGGTGGCTCAGTCAGTTGAGCATCCAACTCTTGTTTTGGGCTTGCATCATAATCCCAGGGTCGTGGGATCAAGTCCCATGCTGGGCTCCATCCTGGGCGTAGAGCCTGCTTAAGATTCTCTCTCCCTCTGCTGGTTCCCTGCTTTTGCATGCGTTCTCTCTCTCTCTCTCTCTCTCTTTCTCAAATAATAACAATAATAACAATAATAATGATAATATAACCACAGTTTCAATTTCAAGCTATTAATTCCGTGGTCTGGGACAATGGAATTACTTGGGCAAATCAACCTGTGACTGTTGGCAACAGTAATAAGAGACAAATACCAGAACTAACAGCAGAAAGATAGTCATTTGACTCCAAAAGGACATAAGATAAAAGGCTAAAATAAACTGATTATTATACTAAATTTACAGCTTCTGGTGGAAATATGTATTTATACCCTACAATTCCACATTGTCAGATGTTCCTCATTAGCTCTGTTAGGAAAAAGAATTATTTTTGCATGCATAAACTTGTCCATTAGATGCATGTCCAGGTATATAGCTGGGGTTTTTTTATGGATTTTAATGTGCAGATTGTAATTGAAAATATTTTGAATAAATATAATGGCATAATGAGCTATACTCTGTCCTCTTAAAATAAAAATATTTTAAATTATCCTCACCTTAAGGAAAAATGGATGCAAAAAGTTATTTTACAGACTTACTACTTATTATAACATCTGGATTTTATGAGGATTGAGACATTTAAGAATCCCCTGCAAACTCGGTCTTGCCTCAGTAAAATCTCCTTATCTTGGTAAGATAAAAAGGTTGTTTGACAGAACCTCCGTGGGTACCTTGCCTTGATACCTATATAAAAATAAAAAGATAAAACAAAATGGAATAAAATATAGCCATCAGCCAAATTCCCCAGATGTTATTTCATTCTTGTTTTCATCTACACTTATATTTAGGTAAAAAGAGGAAATTGGAAGACCAGTAACTTTTGGTTATAGGACATGGTATAGGAAATGGTTTATTTAAAAAAATAAGTTTAAGATGCATCAAGAAACATATTTGAATATTGCTAGAGATACAAAAGAATGGTAAAATGTTATGCACCTGTTGTTTGAAAATGTTTTTAAAATACAAGTTGAGTATGTTTCACAAAGTTGTAACTTTAAATTGTTTTTTATTTATTTATTTATTTATTTATTTATTTATTTATTTAGAGATAGAACAAGTGGAGGAGGGGCAGAGAGAGAATGAATCCCAAGCAGGCTCCATACTGCCAGCACAGAGCCCCATTGAGGAGCCTGACACAGGGCTTGAACTCATAAACCGTGAGATCATGACCTGAGCTGAAACCAAGAGTCAGATGCTTAACCGACTAAGTCACCCAGGTGCCCCAGAAAGTTGTAACTTTAAAGGAGCTCTTTTGAAAAGGAGCAGAATTCATACTAATAGGGATTCTAATAAAGTATATTTCTGGTAACATTTTCTGTCCTCTTCAAAATGTCAGAGGCACATTTTTTCTTCCTGCCTAAAACCATGCTTTGCTCTTAAATCAGAATATAATGTGTCCTTTGAGCATCATAATTCACGATCTTTTGATACAAATAAATGAAAACAAAATGTATGCCTTTTAATTAATGTTTAAAAACCCAACCCTTTATTAGTAAACCAAGAAATACGTGATTGTTGAACCAAATTCTGTCAGACAATGGTATGCTATAAAACTTTTTAATGAGAAAAGATTAAATGCTGTGGGAAGAATTCTGGATCTTTTCTAAAAAGCAGAGGGGAGGAAAGCTTTAATTTGTTTTCCCTTAAAAGATTGTTGCTCCTTGAGATAGGATTCAACGAGCATTTTAGGTTTGGTTTTGTACGATGGGAATAACTGGGCAATGCAACCATACAAAAATGAAATAGGAAAATATGTTCCCATATGCTGTGATGAAAAATGCTAACATTTTGTTAGTACCCCATATATCTCATCTATTTCTAAATGAAGATGTGTGACCCATGTAATTCTCTTGAGACTAGGTATGTATCTGAGTTTAGAGAAGAATGAGGGCAGGATATGGATGATCAGAAGGCCAAACCAAATCATATATTTTTTCAGTAGACAGTGGTGTCATTATGATAGGGTGAGAGTGTAAAATCATCAGAGTTACACTTGTAGAGGACAGGACATTGTCACTATAAAAAAGGTTGAAGTCCTTGTGACCTGCCAAAAAGTGTATGTAGTGTTTTTAATGAGAACATTTGTAAGCATTGAAACATACATACCCTAATCTCTAATAAGTCTCAACGATTTATGAGCTGAGATTATTTTAATTTTGAATTATCCAGTGTCTACTTTGTCATTACATATCTTGTTTTCTGCCTTTGGGTATGAGTTCTCCAAAGTCATCTCAGATGAGAAGGAAAAATTTAGTTTCTGAAAGATTCAAGGGGAACTCTTTAAAAAGGGCCAGTTTACTGGTTTGTTGTCTTACTTCTACTAAAACTGGGCATAACTGATTGATCACCACAACCCTCCTGCACGCATCCATAAAGACAATAAAATGTATATTTTTTTAAGTTGAGAAAATCATGCTCTGTAATCTTCTGTAAGAATGGCCGTCAGTAAATTTCTTTAGCTCCGTGTTTTGTCCTTAGTCCTGCAAGTAGGAAAGAGACTAGCTATTGGCCATACTTTCGAGTTTTAGACAGGGCTTCCTGTTCTCTGTTCACACTTCCCTTTGCTCACACTTCCCTTCTGTGTTTCTATTCAGATGCAGTTCTTTCATTTGTTTCCATTTAAATATTGAATCATGGCAGCTATTACAACTTTTATTATTTTTATGAGAAAAAAAAAATGGTGACGATTGATAATCACTTAGCCAGTCGCAGCCAACCTTAGGGAATCCTATCCTATCCAATCCAATCCCTATTCCTTAGGGAATCCTATCATAGACTATGATCTGATTATGTCAGATTGTAGTGAGCCACTGCTTAGTGTGTTCAAAGTGCTAAACAGTGTCCTTTGTTGCTGATATTACCAGGAACTGAAAATAGCCATTAGGAATAGTCTCCTTTACTGTGAATGTCATTTTCACCACTTATATTTTGAGCAAATTTATGATGGTGAACCAGATTTTCTCAGTGTATGAGTAATTAGGATGTTATAGACACTGAGAACAGTAGTATAGGTTTTCATGAATACTGAAACTGAGACCTGCACTTGGAAATTTCAGTTTACATAAGCTGGTTTGTTCTTTATTAGATTTATCCTAAGAAATCTCCAGGCTCTTTTATAGCATCAGTCATTCATATCAAATCCATGGTGTGCTTGGGTTCTAAAGATTTCTTTCTGTGGTAGGGCAATATTTCTCTGCCTTTTTAGTCCATCCTCTGTTTTTATAAATATGAACACTCTCACCTGCTCCATCCATGTTGAGAACCGCTCTTCCTGATGTTTAATAACTATCAGAAAACACACTCAACTTAGTATAAATTTTGAAAAAGATCCATATTTCTTGACTTTGGATTTAACATTAACATCTCCCAATCTGCTACCTTTGTTTAATTATGAATGAGAGACATTCATCCATTCAGAAATATTTACTGGCACCCTGACTGCTGCCTGTGCCCCAAGTATTGCATCTGGCCCTGGGGATGCAGCAGTAAAAAGGGGTCTGAGCCTGTGGACCAGGTAATTTATGGTCTATCTTGGAAATTAAAAAAATTAGACACATAATTACAATAAAGTGCAGTAAGGGTTATGATAGGGAAAAGGTATGTTGCAGCCATTATGTTTCCCACATTGTTATTATATGTCTAATAGTTTCTTTAAAATATTTGTTGAGAGAATGATGAATGAAATCACTATTATCTCTGAGTTGTACAGAAGGTATATAAAAAACTAAAATGATTTGTGTAGTAATTTGTAATTTCCAAAGTATAATCTGGCTCATATTTTATATTTCTCTCATAGAAAACCTTCCCAGATGTGAACTGAGGATAATAAATAATGAGACCTAAAAAGTTAGTAAGTGTATCTTACTTATATATGCATATTTTCTTAAGCAGATATGCCTGAGTGAATCACTGAAATTAATTCCAATTTTATTTAGTGCGCTAATGACATAATGTTGTTTCCTTTACAGTGTATCCTTTCCAATGATTGAGAAAGTGGTCAGGATAGTAGTCAGTCATTAGTGAATTCTAAAAAAAGAGCAAATAATAAAACCAGTAGCTTGTGCTTGCATAGTGACTGGTATCTCCCTTCTAAGCGCCATGCATATATTAGCTCATTTATTCTACAGCCCTATGAGGCAGTTACTAATATTATGCCCATTTTGCCAGTGAGGAAACAGGCACAGGGACGTTTGTATCTGATTTATTTTAAGATTCCCTATTTCTTTCATTGATGCTACCTCTTCTCCAGTCTCTCTTGAAAAACATTCAGAATTGTACTGTTGTACTTGGCTCTTCTCTTTTTCCTTCTCAGACATCTCTCATCAGCTGTATCTGTCTTGCTTACTCAACAATGCTAGGCTTTGACATAAGTAATACAAACTTTGTGCTTCCTGGAATTACTTTATTTGTGAGCTTGTTCACTTTCTGCTTCCCCCCAAGGGGGAAGCTCCTTAAAGCATGGCGTTTGCCTCAGTCTCTGTCTCCGGCTCCTGCAGTTGTGCCCAGCCCATAGGCAGTACCCAGGGAACACGTGTCACATGAATGAATGGTGAGGATGTCATTACCCTCTAAGGTAGATGTAAACAGATAGCTGAGTGATGAGGAGGACAGTTTTATCCAGTGTTCTTTCAACTATCTCCTGGCTAATTCCTTCTTTTTCATCTCCTCTGCTCATCTTGTGCGTCTTTCCCTCTCTCTTGATTTATTGCCTGTAGTCTACTGCGTGGTCTTCCGGTTCTTTGTTCGCTCTTTTTCATCCAGGTTTTGCATGATAATGTTTCCAAATCATTGTGTCCCGGCTCAAAAAGTCTGACTCCTGCTTTAACTTGGGTTGTCACTAAGCTAGTTCCTGTGACTGTGCCTCCTACCCTCAACTCCATGGTAAATTCTGGCAGGGATTGTGGCAGAATTTGCCATCATTCCCCCACAGAGTGGCTCTATAGAGATAGGTTGACAATATATAGTAAATACGTTTCTATATATAGTATGGTTAAGGAAGCATGAGGTACATTAAAAATAAAGGAACGTGTTAGTTTCCTACGGCTGTGTAACTAATTATAAATTTAGCAGCCTAAGATACCACAAGTTTATTCCCTTAGATTTCCTGTAGTTCAGGAGACTGGGCACAGTATGGCTGGATACTCTGCGTAGGGCTTCACTGGGCTGAAATTGGGGTGTCAGCCAAGGCTGTGATTTTCACCTGGGCTCAGAGTCCTCTTCTGAGCTCCCTGGTTGTTGACAGAATTCATTTCCTTTCAGATGTAGGACTGAGGTCCCCATTTTCTAGCGGTTGGCCAGGGACCGCTCTCAGCTCCTATTGGGCAGTTTCTGGCCTTGTGGCCCCATGGATGTTTGCTCTTTCCAGGCCTGTCTTCCTCTTCTGAGACCAGCCAGAGGAAACTGTGTTGATAGGACTCATGTGATTAGGTCAGACCTCTGTAGATAATCTTCCTATCATGAGGTCAATTGATTTGGCATTTTGCTTACATCTGCAAAACCCTTGCACAGCACCACAAAGATCAGTATACTGAATGACTGGAAAAATTACATGTACACCAAGGGCCAGGAATTTCAATGGGTCGTCTTAGGATCCTGCCTACTCCAAGAAGTTACAGATTCCATAGTCTCAAAAGGAAACGTGGTTCTAGAGGTGATGTCCCCGGACAACTTGTTTTTTATTGGTGATGTTTTTTATTCAGCTAACATTTCTGGAAGTGTTCCTGGAATGTATCATGCACTACTCTAGGTTTACACGCTCTATCAGTGAGATAAAATTGGGGAACTAATATAGTATTTTCCCTCAAATGCCACAGTTTGAAGAAGGCATTGTAGAAGGTGTTAGTTTTAGGAGAAGTAATAAATTTTTAAAGCTATTTTAGTTGAAGCTGAGTAGTTGAAATAGTCTCAAGATGAGTACTTTTATGTTACACAGTAAGTAACAAACTCCAAACATGGAAGCCACACTTCCCTGAAGGGAAGTGGGACAGGGATTTAGTAAAATTGGCTTCTAGTTCCTATTTGCTTCCTTCAGGGCAATATTTGACATGTCTTTAATGTCTCTGTGCTACAGATATATCTTATATTATCGGGACAGTGTATTTGACTGGCTTCTCTCAGGCTAGTGTCACAAGACTAAAATTTGTATGAAATGTGGGCCAATCTAGCTGTCATTGAACCTTTAAATATTCAATTTTAGATATTTCAAATGAATACGGGGTAGTCCTATTAGGATTCTGTGTTCACATATATTTTCTCTACCTGAGCCTTATTTTAGGCCTAACCTAATGAAAATATATGGCATTATAAGTAGTGTTAAAGATGGGGAAATGCTTAGGTTTTCTAGTTGGGAGATAGTCGGCCTTGTTTTGAGATACACTGATGTTGGTTTATTTTCATGAAAAAAGATGCTTTCACTAATTCTAAAATACCCGATTTATGATGACCCCATCCCATTCTTTTTTTTTTTTCCAGAGTTATAGTATTACAGTGATTAAAGGGAGGAAAGCATGTATTTTACAAAGCAGCTATGACTCAAACACACTTTCCCATGAACGAGTGTTTGAAACCGGGAAAATTCTCAGTTGTTTCCTATTACGAGCAAATCCAGTTCATGTCTGTTAGATGGCTTTCAAACCTGTCTCTCATTTTAGAGACTGCTGTAAGCTGATTATAGTATAGTTTCTTTGCTGTGTTAAGTTATATGTATGAAATTTGCAACCTGTGCCTTTAGATGGCTTAAAATTTTAGAAAGAGGTTAAGGAGTGCCTTTTCACCAGTGCCTACAGTGTGTATCTGCAAAGGTTTGGGAATCAGACCTGGATTTAAATATTCAGTCTGCCACTTACTGTGTGAGCTTATGCAAGTTACTTAACCTCTCTGAGCTTAAATGTTATCTGTAAAATACAGATTATTATTTCTTTATCGTGGACTGCACAGAATTAAATAAAAAGCATAAGGACCTCACATGATGTCTAGGACATTGTGCTAGTCTAACTGTACCAATACTTACTGTTTCCTACTTCCTGCCTTTTATAGTCATGATCACATGTCTATTTTGATAGTGTTCTTCTCATTTACTAACAGAAAGTCACTGTATTTATTCTGTGGTAGGATCTGTGTCAGGTACATAAGGATGAGTAAGACATAGTCCCTGCCCACAAAGAGGGTGAGACCAGCTTACGTAAAAGAACAATGTATATGCATTCAAAATGCAAGGCAGTTAAATAATGTTCATATGAAAATGCCAAATTGCAACTGCATATTACAAAAGATAGGGAGTTATATAACAAATTATATTGATCTCATGGAAATAATTACATTAATCTTTCTGGATTTTCCCGTGGCTTTCCACTCATTTTGGTTGCAGCTAAGGTGGCATTCTTTTATCTAAAATGCCTGCAGGATATGCATTCTGGCTATTGAAGTTATATTCTTATTTCCTTTGCTGCTGGAATCATGTTGATGGTCAACTGAAACTGTTTTCATACTCTTTCTAGATTTGATCTTTGATGAAAGGAGCCCAGATGAATTCAAAGGCGTTACCTTGCCTTAGGGACTTCCTTCTACTATTAAATTGATGTATCCCAACTTTGTTGGGGTTTAAGGATTACTAAAAGGCCCGTGTTTATTCAGTTTTGACTTGAAAGTTGGGAGGGGGTGTGTTCTCCTAGTAATGTGAGTTTGCCAGAGAAGATGGAGCCCTTGCTCGTGATTGTAATGCATAGCTCTTGCTTGAAATGTTTTAAATATTCTCAGCAATTGAAGGTAAACTGCTTTGTAAAATGCAAAAATTAATTCATTATTTATTACTGGAAGATCTTGCAAAGTCCTAATTGACCTGTATGCATGTTCAATTATGATTCAGTAGAATCAGTTTTTATATGCAGGCTAGGCTGTATCTTCTACATAATCAAAATGTGGTGAGCTAGTACTATATATGTCTGAACATACATATATTTACCCTCAGTCGAAATCATTTGTTTTTTGTCTCAGTTGAGTGGTTAGTTTTGATGGAAAGCTGTTATTCAAACAGCAAAGCAAATGTCCTGATTTGGGAAATGGCCCAGTGAAATATATCAGTTTGGGATTCTGACTGACCCCTGATTTATACTCAATCTTGACCTTAAGTATTCTTTTCTTCCTCTGTACTTCCTTAGTATTACATGAGACATATGAAAGAACTATTCTATCCTGCCCTATATTCTCTTCATTTGTGTCATTATTCTTTCATCCTAATTGTACTGAGATTTCCCAGGGAGTGTTTTTCTCTCAAGAACCATCCCAGTGCCTCTTACAGCACCTTATCTGGAGTAGAATTTTCTTAATCAAAGCTTAAGTCAAAAGTTTGATATTTGAGCTATCCTGAAACATTTCAGAAAAACTCAGAGTAGGGGAAATAAAGATCACTTTCTCAGGAGTTGTACTTATCCAGATTTCCAGTGTGTTCCTGAAAGTGGTTCTAAACATAGTCAGTCTCTGTTCTGCAAATAGTTACCCTCTGTATTTGTGACAAGCAGGCAGGAGCTTCCTTAAACAATAAACATAGTTGCTCAGATTTTGGAATGAATAGGGTTCTCATAATAGTTTGTATGCCCTAGTTTTTGGATGATCTGGTCCATTTAGATGAGGCTCTCTAGTGTTTGAATTATGAAACAGTATCACTTCACTTCCAGCATATTCTAAAGCTTTGTGATTTTTGAGGGACAAATAAGTAATGTGATTACTCAGTATTGGAGCTGTGGTGGGCCCATGGTGAGGTTGGTTAAGATCAAAAGATTGTTTGGGGTAAAATGAGGGATTGGTAAGTACGTTATGAGCTCCATTTGCTGGCATCACAAAGTTTTGAGACAAAATGAAATTAAACTCCATATGTTGGATGAATCGCCTTGGCTAGGTCATGCACTTTGCTTCTGAGTTTCATTAATTCTAAGTGGCAGCCAGCCTTCTAAAGAGCTATTTATAAACTTGAACTTTCTGACCTAAAAATGAGCAAACTCGTCAAATATGTATACACCTTATTTACCAGTCACCTTTTTCTGAATCTGTTCCATCCCTTGTTACTCGGAAAAAGGGGATTGGTAATTGAAAAACTATCAACAGTGTATTTACAGGAAAGAAAAAGCAAATATCAACACTTTGCAGGTGATAAATCTAACCTAATACTTTTCTTTGTAAAAGTGAAAAAGAGCATAGCATTTAATATTTAATTGTAATCTAAAATATTTTTAAATATTTGGTAGTAAGCTTTTTTCCTAACCAATGTTAATGATTTCAACAACTTATTTTAATGGCTGCCATGCATATAAATGTTGTGTTCATATTGAATCAAATCATTAGCATGGAAAAATAACACAAAGGCAGGTCCTGTTAACTAATTATGCTAGATTGGCACTTCAGAAGAGGTTCATCACATGCAAGTATAATCATTAATAGGAAGGAATCTTTTCAGGAGGCTTTCTATTTTAAAACTTGTTAACGAAAGGGATTTAATAAATGGATATGCGTGTAAAAATTGTTTCCCATTATGTACTTGTCCTTTACATGCATTCAACTTACAGTGAAAAGTTACACATTAAGATAGATTGTTTCTTAATTTGATGTAGTATTCCTACATCAGAGCATTAGGTAAAGGGGAAAAAAATAAACAAAAGGAAGAAAATAAAATCAATCTCTCCCCAGATAAAAACTCCACACACCTAAATAAGGCATCAGGGTTTCCCATTCCTTTAATATTCATCCTTCCTATTGATATAAGCCAGTATCAGAGCATAATCTACAAACTGACCTTTTCCCCTATAAATTCTATAAAAGATATAGATGCCCTGATAGCCATTTTAATGTTGAGCTCTTGTGTGTAAACTTCTTGATGATAATAGCAACTGCTTACTGAGTGCTTCCTTTATTCTAGGCACTCTGCTAAGCGTTTCATATAGTATTTCATTTCATCTTTCTCTTAAAAGCTATAGATTAGCCAAAGCAGCTCAGAAAGGAAAAGTAGGTTTCCTGAGATCACATGCTACTAAATGTAGAATTAGGATTTGTGCTCATGATGGTCTACTTCCAAGGTCATCTTTAGTCTGAATAAAAGAAAATTCCTGAACATCTTTAAACTGCATCATATACATAGAGCATATTGAAGCAAATGTTTTGTAATCCGAATTAGGGAAATATGAATAAAACTGTTCCCTTGTGAACCCTGCCTTCTTCCACCTCTCTTAGATGATTCTAAGAGCATTTGCTTCGTTGGGGAGTGAAAAACCATCACTCTCTCTGGACTGTAAAGTTATCTAGTCTTTTCTGAGAAATACATGTCATGCTTTCATTGCTTATTTTCCGGGTCCAGTTTATTAAAACCAAAATCTGTGACAAGTTCACTGAGTGTTAATATAGAAGCTTTTCTTTGGCACTCATTTATTCCACTGACATAAATGGGTGCCAAAGAAAATCATATATATATATATATATATATATATATATATATATATATATATATGTGTCATATTGTCAGTATTAGCTATCGTTGATTTGTGATGTCATTAAGTATAGAGAAATGCATACAAAGGGGATATATTTAGGTAGAAGATTTTACAAAAGATCAAATTCTTTAAGGAAGTTGACAAAAGGTTTGGTGGGGTTCTTTTACGTTACTCATCTCCTTATTTAGGATTCAATTATAAACATTTCCTAAGTCAGCTCAGGCTGGATACCACCCCCTTTACAGAGCCTTTCCAATGCAAAGGAATCTTTAACTCAATATTTTCCCACCTTACAGGAGTGCTGATGCATAGGGGCACTTGCACCCCGGTTTATAACAGCACTTTCAACAATAGCCAAATTATGGAAGGAGCTTAAATGTCCATCAACTGACAGATGGATAAAGAGATGGTTTATATACACAATGGAATACTACTTGGCAATGAGAAGGAATGAAATCTGGCCATTTGTGGCAATGTGGATGGAATTGGAGGGTATTATGCTAAGTGAAATAAGTCATACAGAGAAAAACGGATACCATATGTTTTCACTCTTATGTGGATCCTGAGAAACTTAACAGAAGACCATGGGAGAGGGGAAGGGGGGAAAAAAGTTACAGAGAGGGAGGGAGGCAAACCATAAGACTCTTAAATACTAAGAACAAACTGAGGGTTGAATGGGGGGTGGGGGAGAGGGGAAAGTGGGTGATGGGCATTGAGGAGGGCACCTGTTGGGATGAGCACTGGGTGTTGTATGGAAACCAATTTGATAACAAATTATATTTAATATAAAAAATATTTTCACACCTGAATTAGAGTTCTGTCTGTCCTGTTGAGCCCCTTGCACTAGACTGCAAGTTACACAAGGGCAAGATCAATGTTTAATTTTCCTGTTGTCTTGGGTAAGTGTTCAATTAGAAGTTGTTGAACTGATGAGGATTTATTATTTGAAATAATAAATCTATTAACTATATCAAGAGTCATACTTAAGTTTTTAGAATTGCCTTTCTAGGCAACTTGAGAAGATAAACCCAAATCAGGAAACTGTACCTTACTTATTTTATCCCCCTAAACACCAGTGCCTTGTGGTGCCTTATACACTATGTAGTACATGTTCAAAAATTGTTTCTTAGCAGTTAGCTGAATGACATTTTTTTAAGTTTATTTATTTTGAGAGACAGAGAGAGAGAGAGAGAGAGAGAATGAGTGGGGGAGGGACAGAGAGAGAGAAAATCCCAACCAGGCTTCATGCTATCAACACAGAGCCTGATGCAGGGCTCAGGCTCATGGACTGTGAGCATCCCTGAATGACATTTTTCAAGTAGAATTTTGTAACACATCCACTGTGTTTATGTGGAATATCTAACTGTTCCACCTCCAAAGATATGTAAACAGTACAAAAGGGAATGCAATATTCCTAGTCTAATGTAATATCTTCAATCTTTATGATTCAATTTACAATGTGTTTTAAACATTTTTCCTCAAAAATGGATACATGGCACTAAAACTGAGTCAAATTCAAGAAAATAAGAAATACGGATGACCAATAAATAAGCGTATTGAGTTTTAACCTTGTTATTAATAAAAGGAATATATACTTGAATAAAAATGGAATTCTGTTTTTTCTACCACATTGCATGAGTATGGGCTAGAGAGCACTTTGATGATATAAATTGGTATATCTTCCTGGATGTCAATTGGATAATACATAGTAGAATTTTAAATCAGCATACATTGCTAGAAATATAGCAAGAATTCTAGTAATTCGTCAAAAGAGATAACGTGTGGATGCTCATCACATATTGTTCACCTTAGAGAAAGGAGAGGAGACAAGAGGAAAGACAAAAAGGAGGGGTGGAGGAAGATTAGAAGCATTGGAAACATGGGATAGCATCGACTTGGCTAAATCCACTGTGGATAACTATGCAAATAACACATGAAGAGGACAATGTAGGTTGCTTTATATTTATTGACATGATACGACAGTAAGTGAGTAAAAAAAGTAGATTGAAGAAACAATCTCAGTAGTATGATTTTACTGCCTGCTGAGTATTTGCTCTATGACATAAAGACGAAGGATACAGAGATAGAAAAGAGAGGCCATGTTCTAGTGGAACTTTACTACTATGGAACTCTGAGCCTTGGGAGTGGAGGGTGGTTATTTTAAACTCAAAAGATTTGACCTGGTTCTAAAACTTGGGGTCTAAGCTAGTGAAGCATCAGTGTGTCTACAACACTGAACCTATTGGAGGTTAGAAATTCCCGTCTGTGGTGGAACTCCGTCTTCTGTTAGAGTTTCTAATCAACTGTGAAGAAGTAGTTGAGAGAAGCTTATGGGACACCTGGGTGGCTCAGTCAGTTGCACGTCCAGTTATCGGCTTAGGTCATGATTTCGTGGTTCATGAATTTGAGCCCCTCATCTCGCTCTGTCCTGTCAGTGTGGAACATGCTTTGGATCCTCTGCCTCTCTCTCTCTCTCTCTCTCTCTCTCTCTCTCTGTCTCTCACTCCGCACCTCCCCCACTCACTTTCTCTCAAAAAAAAAAAAAAAAAAAAAAACATTGGGGCACCTGGGTGGCTCAATCAGTTAGGCATCTGACTTCAGCTCAGGTCATGATCTCACAGTTTAGGAGTTCAAGCCCTGCATTGGGCTCTGTGCTGACAGCTCAGAGCCTGGAGCCTGCTTTGGATTCTGCATCTCTCTCTCTCTCTCTCTCTCTCTCTCTCTCTCTCTCTCTCTCTCCCTCTCTCTCTCTCTCTCTCCCTCTCTCTCTCTCTCCCTCTCTCCTGCTCACACTCTGTCTCTCTCTCTCTCTCTCAAAAATAAATATTTATACACACACACACATACACACACACACACACACACACACACACACACACACACACACACTGGGGAGCCTCTGCAAGATATAAAGGAACCCTACTCCCCCCAGAGCACTAATGATGCACGGTTATTTGAATATTACCATAGACTATCAGTAGCTGCTGGAACATCTCTAATTATTTTACGCTCAGAGATTACATTCCTTAGTTCTTATTTTTTAATATATTATAACTGGATTAATCTTCCAAGTTTTATGTTTTCCCCCTAATTTTTGAAAATCTTTCCCCCAGTACCATTTCTGGAAATGGTAAATAACATCTTGATATTTCTGTGTCACGACTCTCTCATAATCCACTCAAGTGTTTTTTTACTTTTTTAACCTATGATAGGCTATGGAAACTGTACTCAGCACAACTTATTACTGCTTCTGTAACAGGGACTATGGAATTTAAAGTTACTTAATGATAGGATTTTTCTTTATATGGCTATAATTGTATTTTTGAAAAATGTGAGCATGTGAAAGAATTATTTTATTTACAGTATTAGCTACAGTCAAAAGTAAGCATGTAAGTTTGATAAATGGTTTTTGAACTTTATTTTGAGGACCTTTTCAGAAGCAGAGGATAATGTTTTTCATTCCTTGTTAAGACTTTGGATGGGAATCAGGGGCATCTTTGTTTTAGCTGCAGCTCCCAATATTTTTATGAATCTCTCTTTTGCTTGATCATGTTGGTCCTTTTGAAGCTCAAACATTTATGAAAATTCATAGTTTTGTGCAAATATTGAGGACCTAGAATTGCAAAGTATATATAAACCAAGAACTACTGTTTGCTGGTTAGGCAGAAACTAAATTTCTGCCTAGCTCTTCCTAGCATTTTTAATTAGAATTACTTGTTTGTTACAATATGATTCTCTTCAAAAATAGATGCTCTGAGGCAAAAGTGGAACCACAGGCTATACATTGAATAGAAGGTTGATTAGTTGGACAAACTTCAGTGGTGGGAGCGGCCACGCTTCTGAGGGAAAGAATTCCTTCTCTGAAATGTCATTGTGGTAATTACTAGTGCCAATTTGAGTTCAATATTGTCAACACTTGTTTTGTAGTTGCTTATGAATCAGGTTCACAGTTTATGCATATTTCCTGTGCTTAAGCAAATAAAAATATTTTTTCTGCATATTTTCTGAACATCCATCCCTTGTGGTAAGGCATATTTTATAATTAAAGATGTGCAAGTTTATGTCATTTTCTTTTTTTTTTTCTTTTTTTCAAACTATGTTTCAAGTTCATTATGCTATAAAATAGAGCATATCATTGATAGTAAATGTGGGGAAAGTGGGATATGTAGAATTCCTTCCAGATAGGAGATAGGGGGCTATTTTTTAATAGTAATTAACAGTATGAAGTATTACATGGAATAATTTCAAAGTGCTTTATTTATTAGGTACATTCCTGGTAATAGATGAGAATTATTGAGCTAGCACTGCTGAAGTGTACAACTGTGACTGAATGTAAACTGGAAATAGCAGAATCTTGGAAAAATGGTTGGGTTTTTCAAAAAAAATTACATATTCAGTATATTACCATTACCATGGCATTATTTAAGACCAAAGTGCTTTCTTTTCCAATTTCCTGGACCCTATTATGCTTTTGTTGCAGTACATTAAAAGTGCTTATGCACGTATGGTAGTTTCCAAGAATTTCAAGTTGGTACCAACTAATTGTAAAAGCAAAGTGATCTAAGTTTCACAAGGAAGGAAGATGTGAAGGTGTGTGTGTGTACATGCACGTGTGTGTGTGTGTTTTCTTTATAATGAACAGAAACCAAAAACATTCTAAAAGACTTGCTATTATCCCTAGAAGTTACTCAAATTATGCTGACTTTATAACCAGTACATGACTAAACTTGTGTTTTATGGCAAGAAAAGTTCATAAAATAATGCTTTTGTTATGGCGCTCTTTTAAATACCATTTATGCATTTTTTATGAACCTGATTTTTTCACTTAATCCTCTGCTTTATGCACTTAGAGTTTAAAAAGTTGTGCAGTAAAACGTTATTGTCTTTAGCTTTCCATATTTAATTCAGGAAGAAAGCAAGTTCATTCTACACTTAATTTTAATTTCCTTTTGAATCTGGAAAGCCATTATTATTATTGTTTTCTTAGTGCCCAGAGCCTACACCATTATGGTCTACAACATTTACAAGGTACAGGCAGACAGAATTCCTATCTCTAGCCTTTTAAATAAATGACTAGATCCACATGCATGGCTTTAAAAACACTCTGCTCCCTCATATTTTTTTTTACTTCTTTAAATTTTCCTTTCTTGAAATTGAAAATTTGCCTTGATTCTCCATATATAAATTGCAGAAATAATTTTATTGCTCATAATATGTTGATAAGTGAAATCTGGGTGCTGATTAGTTTAGCACGCCATTGCACACTGTATTATTTCTGCTCACTAGTGGACCTCCTAAAATAAAGATACTTTTCACTACTCGAAGAGGCAGTAAAAAACTGTTCTCTCTTCTCACTGATGATGGAACAAGAGAAAGATTTAAATTGCAGTGTGAGAGAGAGAAGTGCACAAGCCAGTTTTATTATAGTCTCTATCATTAGAAAAAGCTTTTGCAAAGTGCTGTGAATTTCCTTCCTCTAGAAATTCTTCTCTTCATCCTTTCCTTCCATCCATCCGTCCCAGAGTATGTTCTCATGGCTCAGTGGATTTATTTATGGTCCTAAACAAAGTCAAGAAACAGACCTGAGGTCCTTTCTATCATTATAATTGTATAGTGATGGAGATAAATCAGACTCTAAAAATTTTTTCCTTTCATACATTTTGTGAATTCTGAGAAGTTTCAGTAGTTTAAAATTTTTCAACTTATTCTCCTTACTCTTTCTTTCTTTTCTTTCTTTCCTTCCTTTCTTCTTTCCTCTCTCCCTCCCTCCCTTATTTCCTCCTCCTTTCCTTTTCTTCTCTTCTCTTGTCTTCTCTTCTCCTCTCTTCTCTTCTCTTCTCTTCTCTTCTCTTCTCTTCTCTTTTCTTTCTGGCTATATTTATTTTCCTAAGGCTACCGGATTTTTTTTTGTTTTTTTAGTAACATCTTGTAATATTAAACTCATAACAATCCACCATGAATAATTTTCAGTAAATTCTACAGAAAATTTTATTATTTACAGGATGCCACATGACCAAATCATGAAAATAATTAAAAGTCATTTACTTAGAAACTAACAGTGAAATGACTCTCAGTTCTCTGTATTATACACAAATATATGAAAGGGAGTTTCCCCTGCATACTGTGGTTACAAAATTTATAGAACAGAATATTTCTTCTAAACCTAGTGTCTTCCTTTATTGTTTGGATTTGCCACTCATAACTTGAATGATCTTGAAATTCCCATAGCAGAAAGTTTTGCTCCCTAGTCTCTCCCAGAAAGACTTATTTCTAGTGCTGAAAATTGAAACAACTCCTTAGGGCATGAAGTTAGAACACGCAACTTATTCCAGACCGCTCTTCTAAATATTAATGTAACTTACATGAATCACACATAACATATACTGCCCCTTTGTGCAGGGAAATGCCACGCTTTTTATAGTTGTTGCTGTACAGCTAAGATAATAGGAACCAAAGTCGTAAAACAGTAATTAATATACTTCAGAAGTGAGCTGTTTTATTGGGTAGATGCTAATTAAGGATGATAGATGGCAGTGATTGAAAAAAGCATAAACCATTTGGTCAACAAAAGTGAAAGGTCAGGTATCATTTTGAATGCTTTAATTAAAGATGCTTTGCTTTTTCTTCACCTCTCCTCTAAATATCTGAAGAAGCACGAAGGAAAGATCCACAGTAACTAAAAGGGAGATTGTGTATAGTGCATGCCCTAGAGCTCTGAGGATTAGAAAGATATGTATTGAAACATTGCACTGACCTGACTTCCAGTGATCTTGCCTCGTGCTCTGCAAACAAATACACTAATGCATTGTGGGCATAGCACAAATCAGCCAAGTCTTTGTGGGATATTCATGTTCATCCTAAAAGCAGAGCATTAGGTTATGGAGACAACTGCTGCCCACATTTAAAGCAAAGATTCTCTGCCCAGAAATAAACTCTGAAAAGTTAGAAACTGGCTGAAGATCAACTTCATCTAATGGAATCCTTAATATCTGTGAAATCATCTAAGATACAAAATTAAAGGAACTTCCCCAGAATGCAGAGTAATAAAACCTAATGCATTTTCTCATCTTCAGCACAGAGAATATGAGCCATAGATATATGTTAGTTATTAACTTTAATTTGGTAGCCACCTATTACCCATTTGGTTGCATTTGTTTACATTTTGTATAATGTATATATTGCTATCATAATTAATAAAAAGAGCTTCCATTTCAATGGCTAATGTTAAAATATTTTAGATAAAACTACATTAGCCAGACAAAATAAAGCACTTATTTTTTTAGAAACTAAACAAATGTCTGATTATAATAACACACCAATATATATAACATTCACAGACAAGGCTATAATTAAACAACCATCTTTTATGGAATTGTACATCAACATGTGTAATTATATTCTTAATATGTAAAAGCATGCATCATAATGTTTAAATAAATGCCATACAAGAATAAGTAAACAATTCCTTGTTTTCAGATTTGGGTAGCGATCAAATCTTGCATAGAATTATTTTAATTGTTGCATGGTATTATTTCTCATTAAACATCTCAGTCAAATATTGGAAAGGACATTGTAGCACATGTAATTTAAGATTGGTGACCCATAAAACGTTTCACGCTGCCAGTAGAAACCCTAATAATGCTACTAGAAAAAGAAAAAGGAGAATACATAAATGAGAAGTCCTTAAAAAGTTCTTGAAGTTTATATTTCTTGTGCCTAGGGAAACTAAAGAGATACCGTCCTTTAAAATCCTGGCCTTGTCTCCCAATCATAGAGATAGTCAAGCTATCAGTGACCAAAGCCTTTACAAGGCTGGACGTGGAAATATTCAGTCTGGTTTCAGTAATAGTATTTTATGAAATTAATTGAGAAATGTATTTTGTCCAGAAGCTTTCAAAGGAACTGAACTAGGTCTATAGCCAGTGGGTAGCATTGATGTGGTGTAGCGGTTGATTTTTTTTTTTTTTAAACCGATTGATATTCTTTGGAAGAGAAGTGATAATATGATTGTGGCCATATTCACTGGGGCATTATGGGCAAAGGCATAGCTAGGAAAAAGTTTTTCCTCAAATAGCCAATTTACTGAAGACAACACCAGGCACTGTCTTCTTAGCACTGGTTAATGATGTTCTAGTTAATTTGTAACTTGCACAATATCTGTTCTTGCTGTTGCTGCCAAGCATATTGCAGATCAAGGAGCCTGTTATGCAACTGTGAATAAGAATCTTAGGCCACTTCACACTGTTTCATCTTGTCAAATGGGAGTTTTGTTTGGTTCAACATGTGCGCACGCGTGTGTGTATGTTAAGTAAAATCTGATGACTTTGAAGCAAACAAGTAATGGACTATGTATATCCCTTTGTTACATCTGTATACATGCCCTCTCCATGGGCTAGCAAGGTAGCAGCTCTGTTCCACTGTTCACTTTTGTGCTGTTTAGATGTAAGAAACTTTTCAAAGTCCCTTCTATTTAGCCTTGGCAAGGGTGTTTTATTGTTCATTGGAGAGTGTCTCTAATCTGAAATTCTCCCTAACTCAGACACAGTAACCACATAGTTAATAAGTGTCTCGTGAAAGTCTGAAAACACTGCCTACTTTTTCCACCCTGTCCTTCTAATCAACTTTAACACGACCTCCACCACTTCGTTCTGGGAGTCAGCATTCATGTAGAATGTACTAGTCGTTCATAGGCGCAAAGGAAATTGTTTTTATTCCTAAAGCATTTCTCCCTCCTAAAATCCTGGGTTAGATTAAGCAAATATCCCATTTGTGTAAATAAACGTTTAATTAAGCAGAGTTGGTAACAACGTCAGAAACAATAAAATGGATGATTTGTCAGAAATAAACTGCAGGACATCTGATCCTTTGAAGATAATTGAAAGTTGACTATTTTAAAACATGAATTGAAAAATATATATGTGGATCTTGATGAGTTACAGTTACATGAATAATTGTGGCATTCGTATTTTGGAAATTAAAACTCAGAAATAAAAATAGTGCTCCGATTTGTCACTTCTCATCAACAAAGGGTGCGATCGCAGGTAGTGGCGGCATCTTTTGTGGGGAATTTCTGTGGGCAAGAAAGCTCTAGAAAGTGTCCGCCGTGGAGGCAGATGGTCAGTAATTCTCATCTTGTAAGGCGGGGCTGTGCTTGGCTCCCATCTCCGTTGCACCCAGTGTTACAGAGATTTTCCTTCAGTCGGAGGAATAAGTTCAGCTCTGATCAGCCTGGGGAAAAGTGATTACACTTCTTGCTTAGGTAGCAGACAAGATTTAGGTGTGCTGGAAGCTTGGGCTTATTCACCTAGTGAGGTGAGAGTAGTGATAAGAAATTTTGTGTTTCAGGCCGCTTTCCTATCCTGTTGGACATCGGTCTTAATTTCCCTCCCTGAGTGACTTTAGAGCCTGCCAGCTACCACATTCCCGTCTCTCCCCTTTCCTATCTGTTACACCCTTTAGTGTCACTAACTCTATCTTGAGTCTCTGATACACATAGATCAATTCAGATCATAAAAAAGTTCCGAGTAAATGGGCTTTATTTGTGTAACAAAAGGCACATTAGGAATATTGATGGGATTTATTTATTTTTTTTTTTTTTTGGCGAGATTCGTTTGTTTATTTTTAGAAAAAGCCACCAAACTCCTTTCTTTCAAGAGGTTTCTCTGGTAGAGCCTCTGTACTGCTGATCTCCTAGCAAGGCAGTGTTTTTCTGGAGCAGTTTTCTGTCACAGAGCAGGTTTAATAAATGTTGCGCTCACCACTCTATCCTCCCTCCATGTGCCTGAGCTGCTCTCCTCCCCACCCCTCCCCAACAGGCACGCAAAAAAGACCCCACCTCGCTATATGAGGGAAGCAAGTAACACTGACAGTGATTTGATTTTTGTGTTTCTTTTTGTAACTTCTCCAGATTTTAAATAAATCAGTTCTGGTCATTTCTTCTATGTAAATGATTTGGGGAGGGGAAATAAGAACCTGTTAGAGGGCTGTCATTCAAAATTTCTTTAAGAAAATTCAAACCTGGCTTCAAATACGGGTCTACAGTAAGATCTTACCATTACGATATAAGATTACAATGAGAAAATTATTTTTGTTCAATTCTGAGGGGAGGTCTATGAAAGTAGTGCATAATTTCAGAGCAGTTCTCTAGAGATGAATTTTTTTATGGTAAAATGAAGCAATGTAACATAATGCAAATCATACTACCATTACCAAAAGGAAATTAAAGTTGGAAGAATCTGTCAAAATATTGTGAAAGTTGAGGAATCAAACTTTATTACTTTATTTTTAGAATTTGCAAGATGTTCCACTGCAGAAATGCCTCTGGGCATTTGCAAAATAGAAGGGAAGTGAAGAGAGCAGTCACTGCTAAACCTGCAGGTTAATTCAGCCCTCAGCCACCTCTCCTGAGGCCCGTTCCCCCCTTACCCCATTGCCCTGTGGCAGCTCCAGTATCTAAGAGGGTTTTATGATTTCGGATGTTTCCTAGGACTCAAGCTCTCCAACATACTGCTTCTCCTGTTTGGAAACTAGACTGTGTTTCCTTAGCGGCCCTTTCATGATTTTGAAGACTCCACGTTCAGGTTTCAGAAAACTCCTGAAACTCACAAACGTTAAGAGAAAGGAAATAAAGCACTCACCTCTGTTGCCTTTGTCAACAATCTACTTTTCCTACTATATGATGGCAGTGTTTATGGTATTACAGAATTATCCTTTCAGTCACATCACTGACCCCATTTTCTTAAGAAGAAAACTAGCACAGTCCTCTAGCAAGCATTCTTGTTTCCTTTGCCTGTGGGATCACAGAGGTACTACTACCTCCATTTTTAAAAAGTCTAGGGGCGCCTGGGTGGCGCAGTCGGTTAAGCGTCCGACTTCAGCCAGGTCGCGATCTCGCGGTCCGTGAGTTCGAGCCCCGCGTCGGGCTCTGGGCTGATGGCTCAGAGCCTGGAGCCTGCTTCTGATTCTGTGTCTCCCTCTCTCTCTGACCCTCCCCCGTTCATGCTCTGTCTCTCTCTGTCCCAAAAATAAATAAAAAACGTTGAAAAAAAATTAAAAAAAAAAAAAAAAAAAGTCTAAGAGGTGAGACAGAAGCTCCTTCAGGCCACCCTTTTGCCTCTCTCCCTTGTTGATTACTGAAGCCAGATTAGAATTCATACATTAAACCCGAATTATCGAGGAAGCAGTGTATAGAGTTTATAGTTTTAGCAGTTCTGAGTTCTCAACCTTTCGCGGGCAGTGTGTGCTGTGATTACATCTGCTATGTTTGTAGACGTGGCCTTAACGATCCAGAGTCACAAGCAATGGAGCTCCATCCCTGAGTGCCGTGAACTTCCCAATTATTTCTTCAGCTTAAGGATACATATTTAATTTTTAAACTTTGCCGTAATAGGTGTCAGAGATGCCAATTAATTTTATAAAGTATTGCTTGATTGTAACAAGACTGTCATACATGTGAGCCTTTATAATCGAAGATACATGGAGCTCTCATCTTTAAGTAGATTTTGTCAATGAGTAACCAAAGCTTCTGTGTCATACTCAGTTCTTACGTGTGCAATACTAGATCATACCTTCACACAGAAACTAGGTCTGTTCTAGAATAACATTGGAACAACTCATTTTATTCCCAGAAGTTCAGATGTAGTAATGTTACTGATGATTGGTTACAAATCTTTTCTGTTTTATATATATGTGTGTATGTATTAGGTCAATGGATGTATATTAGAGAATACAACAGAGCCATATATGTGTATATATGTATATGTATATCATATATATATATCATATAAAATAAACACAAAGAGAGAGAGAGGGAGGGAGAGATTGAGAACCTCAGGGACGTAGAACTCAAAGTTCTGTCCTAGTTTCTCTGAAGGGTTCAGAGCCACACTTTACCAGCTAAACTGCTGCTTTTGATGGTCTCTGTTGGCCAAGGCCGAGAAAGCCAAATGTATTGTAAAACTTTATATTGAAAAATTTTAATAATGTGTTTAAGCCCACATTTTTGAAGCTAGGACTACATTGAATTGATTTCCAAAAGCATTTGGAATTTTTCTTAAACCCTAGAGAAATGCCTTTTGAAATATTATCCCAATTTACCAACAACAAACCATTGCAATTATAATAGGACACATTGTAAAGATTTTTAATTTTCCATTTGTGATCTTATATTCTTTGGTGGTTAAGTCTTTAAAACCCCAGCTCTAAAGCGAAATTGAAAAGTTCTTAAGAAAAGAAATCTGTTGTTACCAAGTCTAGGGTGGGAGAGAATAATTACACATAGCTTTTTGATAAACAGTCCAAATTGTGCTTCAAAGGACAGATGTGGCTTTAATAATCTGAAACATTTGCATTTTCAGATTAAACTTTGCTTGATTGCATTGTACTTGATATGTATACTTAAATCTATATGTTAAATGTTATACTTTGATATAGCACATCTTGTTTGACTTTGTTCCTATGATCTGACAAGCTTCATTATATAATAAACTAGTTTAAATAAATCTTAAAGACATAAAAGTGTTCCTGACAGTAAGAAAAAATTTAAAGCTCACAAATGATATATCGGTTAGATGTTCCAGAGAGAGTCAAAGTTTTTTCATTCAAATCTTTGAACATGTGTTTTGAATAAAGCTGTAAGGCATTTTCCAGTAACCAGTGTTGTATTACAAAAATGAGTAAAGTAAAACAAAAGGAAAACATGTTTCAACATTTTATTCAGTATTGTCACATATTGTTGCACATTTCCTGCTGGAAGTAAATGTGACATTTGTGATGCTAATTTTTCAAACCTAACCTTTTATATCATATAAAATATTGCTGAGAATATTGTGCTCTTGTCAGACATCCACAAATAATGAACCACTCTATCAGAGTTCAAATGGGTTCCTAATAGGTTGCGTGCAATTATATTGCAGCTCTGATGTAAATCCATCATTATAATTTTTGAATTTTTCTGCTAAATTTTATCTAAAAATAACCAGAGATAAGTAGGTTATGGAACATTTGACCCAACATCCTAGCAGTTTGTATGGAGTCAAAACCAGAAAATCATACCACTGTAGTTAAATTGATCGCCAGGGTGGACAAAGCATTTGGATTATATGATAGGGTGATATAATGGGGGAAATAAACAAGAATAAGTTTAATTAAAAGTAGGAAATTCTATGGTCTATTACTAGGATTTTACTGTTTTATTAATTGAGAATTAATGACCTAGCCGACTCAGAAGTACAAAAAACATATCAGGACATCTATTTGGTAATTTTGCCTTTTATAATAAACAGCTGTCAAGGTTAACAACCTAGAAGAGGCAAAGTATGGAGCACGTGCAAGCCATTTAAATGTTTAAAACGCCAAATTGGAGAGCAAGGTACTTAAGATCAGTCTATAAACTAATTTATAGGAAGATGGATATAATTTATTTCAATGTTATATTTGTTATATTATATATTTTATTAAAATATTAGCTTTGGAACAAAATCTAAAACATGTACTTTGTGAGCTGTCAGTAGTACTACGTTGCTACTAAGGGAAGCCACTTCTGAAATAAGGAAAACTGAAATTGAATATTCAGGCTGAGGAATATTCCCTTTTTTACAGTATTAATTTATTAAGTGGTTTTAAAATTTTAAATTGTTTCACAATTAAATGATTCTGAATAATTGATAGCTTGCAATCAGTGGAACACTTTTAATAACCTACTCCTTTTTAGCAAAGTGGGTAGTTCCTATAATCAGGGCTTCCAGGCTAGCCAGCCTGGAGATGGATATTTGGTTTCATCCACTGAGTGTGGTCAGCAGCTGGCCAGACTCCCTTGCACCACTCCATGAGGTCCCCAAATCTGACCTTTAAGGTTAGGATTATTTACATGAATTCTGTCATTATTGTGTCTAGGAATTTAGACAGAATTTATGAGGAGGGTGGCAAAAGACATTACTTTTCATTTCACTCTTCCTATAAAGATAAAATAGTTAAATTTATCAGAAAAGAATGAGCATTTCTTTTCCTCGGTTTTCAAATTGGTTATAATGTAATTTCTATATCCAGCATTGTTTTCAGGCACATACGGTCAGTCCACGTGAGGGAGATTGTGGTTGTCACATAGGTTTCTACCTAAGCTTTGAAACACAGAGCTCCCACGATTCATTCCCTGCCTGGAAAGACTTGAGAATATTTTGAAGTGAACGTATCTCAGCAACCAAGCCAAAGTGTCAATATCATGAACACTTTTCTTCAGATGATGTCTCGGCTTTCACAGAGGGTGCTATACAAATGGTTTTATTTAAGCTCACAGCAACATGAAGGAGAGACGGCAAGTGTTACTGCACTTATTTTATGAATGAGAAGGTTGAGGCTAAGAAAGAGTAAACATTTTGTGAGAGCAAACGAAGGATCCTACCGTTAGCCAAATTTTGATGCAATTATGTGTTTGAAATAGGATTGTTGGCGGTTGTGTCCTCCATGGTTTCATCCCCCTGTATCCCTAGTGCACACTACACTGACTCATGTGTACTAGGTGCTGCTCAAGAAGGACACTGAATAAATGAACAGAGATTAGAAGCAAGATTTCCTGCCCTTTCACATTTTACTATCCATATGGTCAGATGACTACAGAACATGATTTCTAATGATTAGTGTGTTTTCCAGAAGTGTGCTTTCTTTTCTGAGGAGGCACATGCCTCTGGTAGGATTCTGAAGGTGATGGGAGGAAATAACACTTCCTTTTATAAAAATTTTGTTTGTGGTCCTAGAATTTAATAACTTTAAACATTAATTGTATACTCAACTATGTGCCAGGTACTCTTGGAAGCATCCTCCATGCACTAATTCACTGAATCCGAATAACTCTGTGAGGTAAACACATTTGTCATCTTCATTTTATAGATGACATGACTGATGCTCAGTAGAGGTTAAGGAACGTGCTCAACGTCACAACACAACAGCAATGGCTGCAAGCCCCAGCTCGTGACCACTATGTCAATCTACTGGTTGAAGCCCTCATATGAAGGGGTGATGGTGACCACAATGATTTTTCTACCCAGGCAGCTGCTAGATTGTCTGCAGAGATCTTTCTGCCATCTTCTCCATGCATCGGAGTTGCTTGGGAACCGTCTTGTTCCTTGGAGATCAGTAGCGACGACCCAGGGTGTTGTTGACGTTTTGAGAGTGAGATCATGTTGCTTCAGAATACCCTCATTATGAATTTCATTCACACCTGGCTGTAGGCTTTGCTCTTTTGGTATAAGAAAGGAGTAGGATAGTAGTTACTTCTTGGAGAGGAGAAAGAAGAAAAGTATTGGAAACAGGTAAACAGGAAGCTTCTTCTCCGTTGATAGTGACTTTGGTTTATTTGTGGTGCACATTGTTTGCTTTAAGGTTAGAATCTGTTAGATTGTGCTTTCGTTATGTTATTTTTATGTTGGTGTGTTTGAAATAATTACTAATTTAAAAAAATTCAGGAACATAAAATAGATCTGGACCTATAGGCAATCAGTGAACATTTTGTGACTCTGGAATGGATAGGTTCAAGCATAAAGGATGTACAGGCAGCTTTTATTCATATCTTGAAACAACTATATTTCTTTCTTACCCCTATAGCTGAGGTTTGTAGAAATCAGTTAATATAGAACTTTGAGGGAAAACTTTATCATATTTTTTAACGCAAAAGGCCCTTAGAGGCCAACTAGACTGAGAAAATCTGAGGTATAAAATATTAATTGACTTGAGAGATGCCACAAAGATTGTTGGTTTAGGTGTTCATTATTAGTTCAAGAAACCTTTATGGAATGCCTACCATGGGAAAGGAACCTTAGGTGTTTCTGGGGACACACAGATGAATAAGACCGTGTTCACAAGGGATTCATGGTCTTTAGAGGGAAAGCATCTGTGTAAACAAATAATTATAATACAAACTATTAATTGCCTTAACAAAATATATAATTGATGCTCTATCTAGAACTACCCATCACCTATCTACCTATGTATGTATGTATATATGTATTTGTCATCCATCTATCCTTCATACATATAAAGCTTTTGGTACATTACCTGAAACATCGGGAGTTAATAATCAATAGCCTTTGAATGATCTGATACTACCTAGAATTCCTAGATTTTTCATTGTATATTATAACATGCAGAGAGAATTCAGCCAGGACTACTTATTCAGTCTTTATCACTCTTCTGTTTTTGGGACTATAAAGCATTCAGTGAACCTCTCGGACAAAGCTATTAACCACTCTGCTGTTAACCACTATGCTAATACTGTTGTATTGTAGATACATCTGTAGCTAGACTTATTTGGCCATTTCTAAAATACTTGTTACATAATTTGGTTTCAACCACAAGATAAACATATTCATATCGGGTACTGTCTCTTACTCATTGTGTGTGCCCAGGGCGAAGAATATAATAGGTGATCGATAAATGGGTGGTGTTGCTTGAATAAATGCATCCTACAAAGGTTTCAGAGGGTAGAGGGGCAGGTGGTAGAAAAATTAATTATCCAAACTGCTTCTTAGACCTTTATCTGAGTAAAATGAGTTTTGAAGCTTGTAGAAAGTGAATAATCATGGTGTTGGTTGTAAGGCTTTACTTGGTTCTAAGGCTTGACTCTAAGAAAAAAGCTCAAGTTTCTAGATCACATGAGTGGCTCCTTTAACGATCCTGCCACCAATGTGTTGTTCTTGCAATCTACTAGCAAAATTCTGTTCTAAAATAATGTTCTTGCTCTAGTAAATGTAATTTCAATGCATTTTATTATATGAAAATAAAAAAATATATAATGTTGAAGTTTTACAAACTCTAGGGTTATATACAAAAAGAAAATCTGATTTTTGGTTTTAAGTCCAGAAGAACTTGAAGTTAAGGTTGAAATACCAACCTTAACCATATGATAGACTTTTCACACTGAACTTTCAATAAGATAATCATATTGAATCTGCTATGGATTGTGTGTGTGTGTGTGTGTGTGTGTGTGTGTGTGTGTGTGTGTGTGTTGTTGTTGATTTATGTACTAGATAAACTAAGATAGTAATATTTCAAAAAAATAGAATTATATTGTTAATATGCAGTCTGATCATAAATTTAACTGAGCAGGTGATTATATTTAAGGATGGGTTATTTGCAGTTCATTCATTTATAAGACATTTATTGGACACCTCCTATGCATGGGACACTGTTTTAGGCACTGGAGATATTTCAGTAAGCAAATGAGACAAGAGTCCCTCCTTGCTCAATATCTTCCCAATAATTAAGAAAAATCTAATTATTGGGACACCTGGGTGGCTCAGTCGGTTAAGCGTCCAATTCCTGATTTCAGTTCAGGTCCTGATCTCAAAGTCATGAGATGGGGCCCCCCATTGGACTCTGCACTGGGCGTAGACCCTGCTTAGAATTCTTTTTCCCATTCTTTCTGCCCCCACTGTCCTCTAAACAAACAAACATTAAAAATCTAATTATTAATGGGTAGCTAATGTCCTTGAGAAGAACTCACTGTTATGTTATTGAAATACATATTACATGTATATTATATGCAAAATTTTGTATTACACATGTATCATTTTTTTAAAAGTCTGTGTATGATTGACCCCCTTCTTGCACAACTTTTACTTACTCAGCTAATCTACAGAAAAGACATGGTTATCCATTTGTATAATTCAATATGCTGACAAAATCCTAGCTTCAGAGACATGTGGATAACTTCAGTGGTCTGAATTTGATTATGCTCTACATATGGGAAACAATCAAAGTAGTGTAAAGGGATTTCATAGTGTAACTCCATTAAAATCAGTAAGAATTCTGCACACCTAAACACCTGTTCACAATTCAGAAATTCAGGCAGGCAGTTCCACTTAAAAGATCACTAAATCAACAATCTAATATACTAGTCTTTGGGGATCATAGTTTTATCATCTCACTTGGTTTTCATTTAACTTTGTCATTCTACAAAACCATTATTATGGGTAAGAAAATTATATAATTCGCTTACCCTGTTGTGGTTCTGGGGTTGTTGATCTTGATCCTCTTAGAAGAATGGCTCAAAACCTAGGTGAATAGGGAGCCGACTTAGATGTATCACCAGTTGGAACTTTGGGAAATACAGTGCAGTGCAAGCTCTCATCAAATATGAATTGGTTACAAAAAAAAAACTAAAATTTAAAACTAAGAAGACATGTGAGCAAAATTTATTTTTAATCTGTGAATCCATACCTTTAATGAGAAAGTACTGCTTTTGACCAAGAGTCAAAATGAGTTGAAATCCATTTGGAGGACCAGTTATCAACAAATTAATTAATTGCTTTTATTCACAGTGAGGTTTTAAGGCTTTTTTAGGTTTTCATAGAATATATCTAACTCTTCTTAGAGTGTGTTAGGCTCTTTTCCCTTTTCACAATTCACATCTGTTGGTATTTTACCTTACATTGCCCTAAAGTTTTATTTTTTTACCATGAAGAAAAATTTCAGTAAGGTAAAATGTAAATAAAGCAATGGATGGGTATTTAAGAATTTTTTAGGATCTTAGCTTATTAACTATTTGTTTATCGTAAATTACAAGTTAATTTTATCTACTCATTGGATAACACCAAAACTAGGTTTTATTTTGAACAGTTAGCTTCAATTAATATATGATTAGAAAAGCATAAGCCTGCATGAACAATTCCATATATTAAAAATGCTAGCCTTCACAATTAATTTAATGGTGTTAGCTTTTAAAGATAGAATTTAAACCTAGTTTTGAAAGGATGTCTTTTTTCACGGTGAAAGTTTTCAATTCTCCATGAATAATTTTAATTTAAAAAAGAATTTTTATAGATGTCTTCCATAATTAATCAATACTCTGCTCTTTCAAAACAGCTTCTCTAAGCTCTAAGTTCTGTGTTCCTAAATGTGCAGTAAATGAGTAATTACTCGTGGTTTCAGTCACATCTGAGTAATTTTCTACACGTGTATTGTTAAAATTTGAATTGAAGGGATAGCAACATTATTGACTAGAAACATAGCCTGTTGGGAATGAAGGGCCATCAGCATGAAGCATCCAATCCTGTCTGCTCACATCTGACACCCACAGAAGTGCACTGTGTATATTAAGAAGACTACACTAATTGTATTTCCTTTCAATTAAACTAAATACTCATTTAAGAGAGATCTAGATTCAAATATGCCATATACCATTTACAAAACAGAATCTGAGCTTTGCTAGCATGTCTATTTTTGGAACACTATAAACAGTCCAAGAGCACAACCTCCTGCCTTCTGCGAGCCATTCTGTTAACTTACCAAATCATATCCCCTAGGGAACCTTGTCTTTGACGGTCTCCCTTCCATTTCCTCACATCCACTCACTGAGCATCAGGGCTGAACAGGAACTAAAAGTCACGTGATCTCATGTGGTGCCAAGATTTCTCTTGAATTTACCCCTCCTTTCAGTTGTCTCTGTCATTGCTTAGTCATCAGAACCCCATAGACTTCCTAAAGAGGCTGCAGTTTTTACTTCTCCAATTCATAATCCAGACTTCCCACAAACGTCCATGCCTAATGCGCAAACAGGATTGCTTTAGACCCCGCACAGAGCCCCTGAATTGCTCTCCTTGCTTGGAGTAATCCACACCAGCGCTCTTAGCCATTCAGCACTCTTCACCCACCTCCTCCTTTGGGTTCCAGTTTACAGTCCTTCCAGCTTCAGCAATCACTAAAGTCTTTTCTGTTGGGCAATCAGAGCACTGCTCACCATTCCCATCTTTGTAAATACTGAGTTTGGGCCAGCGTCAGTACTCTTCTAGTTTTGTTTTTGTTTTCTTCTTTAATCTTCAAGGTAAAGCTAACTATATTTTAGTTTGAATCAACCTAAGTTCTATACCTTTACTGTATTTTATCTAATCAGTCTAAATTAACCACTTCCTTTTCTTTGCATTAATACTATTTAGGTACACACTGTGCTCTCTCTCTTTTAGGACAACAGTGTTTTATTCATTTCTGTTTTCTCTACTGTATTTGGTTCATTTTTTGCCCCCACTAGAATTAAAGCAAGAAATTTTGTCTTAACTGTTCCCTGTTCTGTCCCCAGTTCATAAACCCTCAGTAAACACTTGTTAAATGGGCAAATAAGTTTGCTCATTACTAGATGCTGGATTGCACTGATTTGAACAGAACACTTCTTAAAAATATGTATGTCCATGTATTTTATAATTAAGATTTTGCAAAGTCATTTTCATAGCAAACTTCTTAATAAATTTACACTCAAATGATCTAAAATGATGAGGATTTTATTATATCAAAGAAAGAAAACGTGTGCCCATGTTGTGCCTGTGAGTTTGCTTGAGAAATAAAATAGAGGAGCCATATATTTTATTATTTCTTTATGATTTGCTTACATCTAAATACACTGAGAAATACTCCAGACAATTTTTCAATGTGTAAATTTTTTTTCTTAAGTTAATTTATTTATTTTGAGACTGTGTGAGCAGGAGAGGGGCAGAGAGAGAGAGGGAGAGAGAGAACCCCAAGCAGGCTCTGTGTTGCCAGAGCAGAGCCCAAGGCAGGGCTCAGACTCACAAATCGTGAGATCATAACCTGAGCTGAAATCAAGAATCGGACACTTAACTGACTGAGCCACCCAGATGCCCCTTCAATGTATAAATTTTAAGATGGCCTTAGCCAAAGTGAGTAGTTTGGGAGAAGATTTTAAATTCACTTCATTTCTAAAATATTTTGGTTCTGTTTCTTAATCCCTAGCTATCATTGATTTGAATCCTATAAATTTTTATTTAAAGAATTCATTTTTAAAAGTTAACAATATGTGGGGTGCCTGGGTGTCTCGGTCAGTTTAAGTGTCCAACTTTGGCTCAGGTCGTGATCTCGCAGTTCATGAGTTCAAGCCCTGTGTTGGGCTCTGTGCTGACAGCTCAGAGCCTGGAGCCCGCTTCAGATTCTGTGATTCTGTGTCTCCCTCTCTCTCTGCCCCTCCCCTGCTCACGCTCTGTTTCTCTCCTCTCTCTCTCTCTCTCTCCCTCTCACTGTTTCAAAAAATAAAATGAATAAACATTAACAAATTTTTTAAAGTTAACAATATGTGGGGTACCTGGCTAGCTCAGTTGGTAGAACATACGACTCTTGATCTTGGGGTTGTGAGTTTGAGCCCCATGTTGGGTGTAGAGTTTACTTAAAAAATAAATAAAATCTGTAAAAGTTAACAATATACTATAGGTTAATTAAATATTTAGAGTACAATTCAGGTGCCAGATCAGAGTAAGAATTTAGTAACAAAAACATTATCAAACCTGAATTATCAAGAAAAACAGGAACTGGGGCCTGGGTGACTTTGTCAGTTGAGCATCCAACTCTTGATTTCAGTGTGGGTCATGATCTCAGGATCATAGGATCAAGCCCTGCAACAGGCTCTGCACTGAGTATGGAGCCTGCTTAGGATTCTCTTCTCTTTCTCTCTCTCTCTCTCTCTCTCTCTCTCTCTCTCTCTCCCCTCTCCTCCTTTCCTTCTGCCCCTCTCCCTCACTCATGCTCTCTCTGTGAAATAAAACAAATAAAAAAATTAAAAAAATAAAAATTTTAAGAAAAAGGAAGGGGTAAAACTTCCAGAGTAATGGAGTAATACCTTGAGAAGTTAAAGCGTATAATTCCAGGTCAGCTGGAATCAAATAGGATATATACAGAAGTTCATCATAGGTTGCCTCATTTGTAATCTAGAAAAATTTGCAGTTGCTTGTAAAAATACATTGCCCATGTATTACAAACCGTGAAAGAAAGTATTTTTCTCTCTCAAAAAGAAGCCATATGGCTTACAAAAAAGAATTCTGGCCTTGGAGAACAAAAGAAAAAAGCCAGATTTGAAACTTGCTAGATATATTATTCTGTCTCTCAGCTCTGTTTCAGGGTCTTGAAGATGAGTTCAGTTTCCCCCATTTAAGTTTGTTAATAATGCATTAGTGTTCAGCAAGGATTCCCCAAACTTCCTGAATTGTGCAAGCCCAGTGGAGCCCCGAGAATCCATCGGACCTTCTCCCTTAACAGCTTCACTTGTACTAATTATAGGTCTTAGGCACCCATGCGAGTTTGAAAAAAGGGCTTCACTGATATAAAAAGTTTGGAAACCACAGGAACAATGTGTATAAGCTAAAAAATTAACATGCACTCATAAATAATAGCTTCCATTATTAGGTAATACATGCTAGGTCTATTAAATATTAAAACATGAACCTCCTGTTACTGACTCATAACCTCTCAGGTTACCTGGACAAAGTGTCTTACAGAGGAACACTGTAAGACATCTCATGTTCAATGAAGGCTGGATGCAGGCATTGCATTTTTATAGTCACTTAAATTTGTTTTGCCTTTGTTGCAGTTTGTGCCCATTAAATTAGACTATTGTAGAGTTGGGCAGTAAGAACAACTATAAAGAATATTGTATGTTTTATTATATATGCACAAGAAAGTAATGTGAAAATACCAACAGACCTTTTGCATCATTCAAGCTTAGAATGAATTCTTGAGCCCTTGAAAAACACAAAAGAACTTGGAGCAAATGATGGTGTTTAATTTGATCGAGATATAAGTTTTCTTAAAAAGAAAAACAAAATCCACATACTATCTGGAAGCCTAAAGCCTACAGAGACGTCACTTACATCTCAACCAATAATCTAGTAATGGATTATAATGAAAGTTGGGGGAAGGGTAATATTTTTTTAAGTTTTTTTATTTTTGAGAGAGCAAGAGAGGGACAGAGAGAGAGAGAATCCCAGACACAGAGCCTGACATGGGACTCGATCCCACGAAATGTGAGATCATGACCTGAGCCAAGAAGAGTCAGACACTTAACTGAGCCACCCAGGTGCCCCAGGAATATGTTTTTAAAGTATACAGAGTTTTAAGGTGACATGTTTGTGTTATGAAAGATTTCATAAGTCGTAACAATTTTTAGAAAGCAGTATCTTTTAATGTCTTTACCCTGTTATGTTGAATTCTTATTTGAAAAGATTGTTTATTTCAAGCTAATTCTGTGAATTTCATGAAAAGGACAAAATGAAATTTAACTCGGCAAACTTCTAATCCATAGAGTTAATTAATGAGGAGTGTTACAGGATTTACAAATAATTCAATCCATCAAAGTACAGTGATAGTAATATCACTGTTGAGTGCAGCAGATTGAGATTAATCGACCATCAGTATCTTGTGCTCTGAGAAAAATAGTAAGCAATAGAGCATTCTATCATTGCAGTGGTGTGGATGCTGATGAAAGAACTGGTGGTTAGAACTCTCTTGTGGAATTAAATATGTCAAAACAACTTATACACAGTGGTGCTTACTTTGCATAAAAGCCAAAAAACTTGAAAAACTGAAAAGACAAACAATCATAGCATTGGAAGTACAGTAGTACAAGAGGAATAATTCAAAACATTACTAGAAAACTATTTGAATTAGGCCAGCCAATTTGAATGGCTCTACCCAGCACCATATTCAAAATATTGAATATATAATTGGCACAGCAGCACTGCTCAGTCCAGCAGATGTGCTGTGTGGTGCATCTCAGGCCAAATGTAAATACACACACAATGCAAATTTTGGGGGGTGGGGAGGTTTAAAAGCAGGCAGGTAGTGTCCAATATCCTGTAGATTCCAGCATACCATTATAGAATCCCTGACCTAGAGATGAAGCCCAGGAATTTGCTTTTTGAAAGTAACCAAGGTGATACCAGTAATAAACAGGAGTTTGGGAACCATTGGATTGAACACCCCATTTCAACTTAACTCCAGTCGAATGGCCAAGTGAATAAATTCCCTCTCAAGTATTTTCTCCTTCACAGGCTTCTAGTATGTTTGTATGGGCAGGGCCAAATGCATATACCACGAGAAAAATTATCCCAGTGCAAACAGCAATTCATAGGTATTATCTAGCCAAATTCGTCCAAATCCATTGCCGGTTTATAGCTTGGGTACTTTGGAAATTGGCACTCTTATAATTGACCCTGCAGTAGGTACATGGCTCCTTGTAGGTGTTTTGAAAGCCTTGTTCATTTTAATGGGTTTCTTTCATAGTTATTGTTGATAAAATTGATGTGGCTTTCCCAGGATGCGAAGCTGACAATGTGTTTCCCATTTTGAACTGGTTTTCAAGTGTATCTGAGACCTGTGATAAATTGTCTGAAGGCAGGTGTAGGACAGGTGCATTGAGACACCAAACATGCCCACACAAATATGCTCGCTCTCTCTCTCTCTCTCTCTCTCTTTCTCTCTCTCCCTCCCTCTCTCCCTCCCTTCCCCCTCCCCCCGCCTCTCTCTCTCTCTCTCTCTCACACACACACACACACACACACACACACACACACACGCGCGCGCGCGCGCAGATATGGACATTTCTATTAGTGAAATTGAGAAACAGATCTGAAATTGTGGAGGGGATTTTTGTTTGGTTGATGCTGTTTTTCTCTTTGGCCAGTGAACACTGAATTGATGTGTGACTATGTCCAACTTTGGTTTTAGGAATTGAGGATGAAGGGCACGTGAAGTTATATTATTGCTAATCCTATTTCCAAATGACCACTGAGCTTTTTTGGTTCAGTTTGGTTTTATGTTAGGCTAGGTTTGTTACAAATGCATTCCCATACTGATCTATCTAGAGCATTATTAATGGTGATGCGACATTTTATATGTCAGGCTCTTGAAATGATTTAAGTAAAAGAGACATTAGTTTCCTCAGTTTCAACTAAAATGATAAATTCTTATGTTACATCTGTGCTCAAGGAAACGCCACTAATATCATCTCATTTATATAAATACTTGTCAGGTGACTGCCTAATTTTACAGACATCTGAGCCTTATCCAAGCAGGCCAAGGCTGTGATACTTGGAAGTTCCTCTGTATTTCAGTCTATGGCATCAAACAAGGCTTTTTCCCCTCTGTATGAAAAAAAAGCAGTTTGAACGTTATCACATCAAAGGGAAAGATGCCATTGTCTGAGGGCCGTTTTAGATCTATCAGAAGAAATCAATTATGGGACAGAATTAATTTGAGGTACTGTTTCTTCCAAACAAGAGACCTCCCCTCCCCCGTTTCCTTCTCAGAAATGTAATGATATAATATTTAATATACATATATATTTTTTTTGTTTGTTTGGTGAAAAGATACCAGTAAAGTGATAACATCTGGCTGGAGCAAAACGCTGCCAGCTAAGGAATGGTTTCCTCTCTGCGGGTCTGACCAGAGCCTGATGTTGTGCAGATGTGCAACCAGGCCTGACTGTAAAAGTTATAAACATTGTCATAACATTGTTCGACTTCTCTAGTATTTCCTGTCTTCTGCTTAGCACTTTATTACTAAGTCTGGCTAGCCGCCAAGTGAAATGCAGGGAGTTAGGGCCTCTGGCTTGAAATTTAAAACAAGTCCAGAATTCATTGGGTTTAATTTGATATGCGAACTCTGATAACTCACACTTGTTAAAATAAAGCCGCTTACCATTCAAGTTAGATTTACACAGCTTTGAGAGAACACGGGTGAAGAGGAAGAAAACACATTTTTCAAAACTTTAATATTGGCTTTTAGCTCTTGGTTTTAGAGGTGGGGGTGGGGGAGGGAGAAGGGTTCTGAGCGGGGAACAGCTGATTCAGAAGCTGGACAGCTTACAGCAAACTTGTGTTCATTTCCTGTATTAGATGCAGTTCCCTGGGCACAGAATGGGCCTTTCTTTCAACACTTCTGAGCACGTTCTTTCTCTTGGCTCATTTTCAGATTAGGAAGGCCACAGGAGGCTCGTTGCCTATACATCATAACAAAATGGTGAGGTGAAAACAAACTAAGGATACACCACCAGGCTGCGTTTTCGCAAAGGGTGTCTTGTGCCAGGGTTGAACAGAACATCATTGAAACACCAGCATGAAGACATGTTAACCCAATTTTTCCTGTAATGTATACATGATTGATTGGCAATTTTTGGACCACAGGCTGTGGTTAGGATTACATCAATCAGGAAGCCGTAACTCTGGAGGGACTTCCCTTAAATGATCTAGTGTTTATTGGCGAAAGTGGCTGCGTTTTTTGCTGTCTGTTTCTTTTATGTGTTTATCAGTTCCATTCTTGTTTGACATGTGGCATCAGTGCATGAGATAGGTCGCTTTTCCTCCTTTGATCCTGTTTAGTCACTTAAAATGCAAAACGATGTACCTACCACAATGTCTGGTACATAAAATGCACTGTTTAGGTGGCGGAAAAAGAATGATTTTGGAATGAGTGAGAAACAAGTAGTGAATGAGAGTACACTTAAGTGTGCATGTAATCAAATTTGGATTTTACGCTTTTCAGAAGTAGTTAGGATCACTTTGTGAATTAACAGCGTGCCAGGGGTTTACCTGTAGAGTATCCTTGACCTAAATAGAGCATGGTGCATATAAATACACCAATTAACATCAATATGCAGTTTTTAACTTCTCTGTAAAGTTATCACGTGATGCAGTCCTTGTAAATAAAAGTTAAAGTAAATGTGCGAAAAAGAATAAGCTAGAGAGGAATTCGCTGGACGCTAATAGTCATCAGTTGTTTCACTCACACCAAGCTTTTGTAGGCTTCGGGGATAATAGGAAAAATTGCATCAGTAATGTGTCACCAGAATTCTGATTGTGATCTTTGTTGTTTTGTGGATTTTCGTTGTGGTCTTGAACATATATAACTTGCTGTGTTCCCAAAAGGATGTGTTATGGATCTATGAAATTTTTGTAAGTTGCGAACACTAAAAATCTGTCCCAAGGCTCTGCTGTTAATTTGTTTTTATTGAGGGGGAAGCAAGAAGGAGGCACATGTGTGTGCAGCCACTTTTCCCTGTTCTGTTTTTTCATGTGTAATTGGTGTTTGGGGATGCATGGGTGACACATGAGTTACAGTTCCTAAGTCTGGAGAAAAAAGAAGTTCCTGACACAGATCTTCCCAAGCCACAAGGTCCTAAACTTATAAAACGGAAAGGTACAAAAGAGAAGCCTGTGTCCTGTTACTTCAAGTTCAGGGCTCAAAGTTAGTTTTAAAAGAGTCAGAGCATTAAGTAGTGATTTTGTTTAAGTGGTCCTCACAAAATCATAGGCGGTTAATTGTATTATCTAATTTTTGAAAAAGGAATGTAAGGCATTTGAAAGTTAAATAGCGTGAAGAATGAAAAGCATGTTCAAAAAGCAATTTCAGATGGCTGGTGAGGCCTGGGCCATTCAGAGGAGCTCCTGCAGACATAGGATTCTGAATGCTGATCATCTCATCACAGTGGGTTTGGAATTCGGTTTCTGGCTCCACATCACGATCAGAACAGATGTTTCCCAGGCAGCATAGGTGGGTGCAAGAAATAGATTTCAGAATCACTCACTACATTTGTGATCAGATTGCTGTAAGAAAACTTTGGAATCGGACTTCTCAGAGCTCTGCACACGATGTGCCTGTGTGTAGTTCATCACATTCCTATACGCTCTTTTTTTCACCCAAGAAACGTCCTCGCTTTTTTCTCTCGCAAGTGTTTGTGCATGTGTGCACACGCACGTGTGTGTGTGTGCGTGTGCGTGTGTGTGTTTTAAATCGCATATTACTGTGACATGAACATGAAAGCAGCATGCGTTTTAAAGTGTTATGTGTGAAGGGCAGAGTATTTCCTGTTATTTGGGAATGCTGCCTTGACCATTATTTTTCTTCCAACAGCGTGATGGGAGCCCAGCATTAATTATGTGTATCTTTATTGGCATGGTAAGTTAAATAGCAAGTTGGTGTTTACCAGTCTCCTTCGAATATTAAGTAGGCATATAAGAAAACCTCACCTTAATACCGCGTTCTTCATCTCTGGTAGATTGTGACAAGAGGGATATGTAGCAAAGAATATAGACAAGAAATCATGAAATCTTGGTATGGGGCCAGCAGACCTTTAGCTGGCTGCTGGATTGGTAAGAAAGCAGCTTTCTGCTGTCAGAATCAACATTACTCAGACAGTTGCAGAAGCACTGAAGCCTTTGGATTTGTTTGCAATGAGAGATTTGTCGTGCATTTTTAACAAGGCTCCTGTGTGTGTGCCATGCTTAGTAAATATTGGCCTTTGGGGTATTTTTCAGTCACGCTGAACGGACGGTTAGTTTCCCCAAACTGCAAAATGCAGAAAATCCATTTCCCTGATTTTGTGGCCACTGAGATTGCATCATAGATTTTGCAATGCAAAAGCAAAATTAAATCTAGCAAAAATCTTCTTGAAAGAACTGGAAAAGTGATCAGGAAAAAGAAAGATACCTGTGATTATATAAACAAATGGGCTGAGAAGGGGGATCTTCGGAAGTCCTTAATAGTTAAATTGTTTAAATTAAAGTAACTGAAACATTTTGATTTCTTAGAATGGAGGAAATTAATTGTATAAATATTATGACTAATGTGCTCACATAATTACCTTTTCCAATATTATAAGCTGAACATACCTTTTAAATCTTATCCAAATGTACTTTATAAGAAGTAATTTAGTTAGAAATAACCTGTTAGAATGTTTACAGTGAGGCTTCCGGAAATCTGAGAAAAAAATCAGCCGGTCTCCAAATGTTTGCTTTTATATATGCCATAATGTTTTCCTTCCAGCAAATGAGTCGATACTGACAGTTACATTGTACTCAAGACTTACTTGACATTTTTTAAATCAGTATTTAAAACTCACTTTCAAAAGGTGATCAGTGAACGTCTTATTTTAGTCTCTAAAGAATTGAAGGAGATATCACAGTTCTGTTGAGGATAAATTACCACGGCGTATCCAAAAGTGAGAGTTCCGTTGTAGTTGTGGAATGATGAAGAGGTCCAAAATACGAAGTTGTCTAGCAGAATTAGTATGCTAATACACTTCATGTGCTTTTCCAAAATGGCCAGCATTCCTGTTAGAGAACGCTCAGAATGTAGGACCTAATCTCCCCAGACTGTGACAAGGTGGGGGTACAGAGAGCCATTCGAGGTACATTGTTCTACCCCTGCTTTAGAGACTCCTGTTAAGAGTATGGACTTTAGGAAACTTTCTCTGGCCACATTTTCTGCCAAAGGCCTAGTGCATGGAAGAATAGCTGGAAAGAGGGTACTTTTCCATATGTTGTCCATTTGGCTGTCAGCACTTGTTCTGACAGAAGAGAACAGGGTCTTGAGTGACTGCTAGTCTGTCTTAAAGTATGGTAATGAGGCTAATTAGGAGAGATGAAAACTGCACTAGATTTGTGAAGGCAATTATCTCTATAGCTTTTGTGCCATGCTTTATCTTTATCAGATTCCTCTTCTCTAATTTTGTCATTTCTCAAACATCACAAGAATAATGAAAATGTCTAAAGCAATACGAGCGGTGTGGTTGGTAGAAAAGAAGAAAACACGCTAATGCAATTCTGTGAACCTGCTTTCTGTTTGGACTCTTTTGAAATGAAGACTTGGGAGCATGGCTAAGGCTGTTCTTACTGGTATTGTTGTTGTTTAGCTTACATAAATGAAAATTAATTGCACTTTATCATAACGAGCCTATATATCTTCTTTGGTAAGTGAACAGTATTTTGCTTGGTCCTTTTATGTTAGTCTTCATGGCAAGTCAGTAATTTAGTGTACTTGAAAGGAAAGAGACATCAGAGGCTTGCAAAGCAAGCATAAAATGTATTCTCTTTTATGTGATTTAGAAAGTTGAAACATTTTAGTTTCTGTTTTCAAAGGTTTAATACATTTTAACTTTGACAACAATTATGGAAGTAAAGGAATGAACTCAGATGTCTGCAGAGTGATTTCATAGTAGGTGACATTGAACATAAGTTTTGTTTGTTCCAAGTATTTAATCACCAAAGTCAACAGTTAAAATACTTGTGTTTTTTTTAAACCTGCTGACTTATTTTTGAATAATGCTACCGATGTTTCTTCTGAGATATATACAATACGGCATTCTAAGAATATCACATCATTTCTAAAGCAGAATTGTAAGTTTGACTCCCCCCTCCCCAAAAGAAATCTGTCATTATTTAAGATTTCAATAAAGTTTAAAAGGGTTGGTTTAATTCAGTAGGAATCCAAACTTGGTTTGATTGGCAATTGTTTTGGCTTATATTACACCTGGGCATAATTTTTTTATTACTTTTAGCATATTTTATTATAATTTTCATTACTTCTGTCTTTCAGAGAAAAGTTCACAAGCCTGTGAGGTTCTTAAAGGCAGAAAGGAAAGGTTCATTCTTTAGAAATACTTGCTTTGTAGAATCAGTGGAAAAGAATCAAATAAACCAAGAACAATATATAGGCAGAAAATCTGAACTGCTCAATAGTTTTCTCACACAAGGAATTCCGTTACCTTCAAATAATCCAGTAGCAAGTCAGGGAAATTTCGTTTTGTCTTATGTTGCAGTGTTCATAAGACTAAGATACCTGGGAGCAAGTATGGGACAAAGGTGTAGTAAATAGGTTTGGTAAAGAACTTGTAGCAGAATCCAGAAGGTCATAGTGTAACTGGAGCTAAAAGACTAGATAGAAATGAGTCAAATTTGATCTGAGAATCACTAGGGGGCCTTGTTAAAAATACAGATTCATGGACCTCACAACTAGTGATTCTGGTTCAGTGGGTCTTGTGTGGGACAAAAACCAAAAACAAAAACATTTTTCAACAGGGACTCCCAGATGAGCCTGATGCTAACGGTATGTGAACCACACTTGGAGAAACACTGTTCTAGATCAAGAGATTTGCTATCCTGAAGATCAGAGCAAGACTAAGCATTGAAAGTATGTAGGGAAACTGGAGGAGGTGAAGCGTAAGAAGACATCAGTCAGGGTAAAGTAGAAAGGAAGCCTGAATTGGTAACCTCAGAAACTTGGCGTTCTGTTAGGCCGAACTGTATGAAGCAGCAATCACATGAGATCCAGTCTATAATTCTGTCTTTGTCAGAATGAAATTTTGTAATCCCCGTAACATTTCTAGGCTTGCGTTCATCATCTATAAATTAGTTCTAGCATTTGGGGATTCTAGGAGGGTCGTGGATGGAGCAGACGAACACTGAAATTGGGAGGACAGATGCACCCATCCCATTTCAGGGACTGAAAAACAAGTGGTCAGAAACCAGGCCAGGAGTGGGAAACCAACAATTTCAGAGGAGAAAAAACTAGCAGGAAACTAAATTGATGCAAGGCTCTTGCTCCTAGCTGAAGCAGCCTTCTGCCTCAGGCCCAGGTCACTTTCCTGGTTGTTTTTGAAGCAGGAACCAATCTTAGTACAACTTGAGGGGTCCTGCAGGTGGAAGCAGGTAATTGGAAGCAGCTGGTGCAGGTGAAAGTGTGAGATTGGGGGAAGCAACCATGTTTTTGGTCTGATGGGAAACAAAGTCTTTTCTTACGGGGAAAGCAGAGAGTAATAGACATACACCAGTAATTTATACATGGCACATTGCTTTTTATGTAAATGATGATTATAAAATAGCTTGAAAAACATTTACCTGAGTGTTTTGAACATTCCCACTACACACATCCTTGATTTTGTGTGAAGTCTACTTAAAAAAAAAAAAAAAAAGCGGACTTGGCTGCAATGTCAAACTGTAACCCTCACATCCATACCCAACCTGACACAAAATCCAATGTGTTGCAAGCCTGCTGTCCATTTTATAGTACTTTTACCCAAATTCAGAATTTAAAAGTAATCAGTGTTTGAAAGAAAAAAAAAATAGACAGGATAGAATTTTATTCCCCTAATGGGAGAACCATCATGGTAAATATATACATCATATTTTATCCACCCTTTTATCAATGTATCCAAGAGTAAGATTGTGGTTAATGGCAGGTTGCATTTTATATTAAAGCCCTTATGCATTGATATTTATAGGTAAGTTTCTTAAATTTGTAGTGACAGCACAACAACAATGTAGTATCTTAGTAACTCCCATCTCTTTTTTACATGACTTTATTCTTTTGTTAAAGCAGTGTTTTGAAAAAGAACTGTCTTTAGGTTAAATTGGTAGCCTCCTTCTCTTCAGTTTATAAATTGAGCCATTTAATTCTTCTCAATTCTTTACTGAACTCAGTTTTGCCCAGCAGTTGGAAGTCATAATTTCTTGCCTTCCAGATGTCACAATTTAAATACAGTAACAGACACTTGATTTCCTCGTTGGTTCTTTTTGGTTCCTTAAATGAAGAAGGAATTTTGGTGCAATTTGGCTCCCATGTGTCTGGACTAAATTAAAGAGGAATATGATTGAAGGTGCATGGTTAGAGTAGGGAAGAAGGAGTTCAGTAGGACTCACTGAAGGGAGGTTTTGGGGATCTTAAAGAAAAGGGTAAATAAGTATAAAATGTCCATCTAGCTGATGAGGTAGGCTTGACAGCATGAGAGAAATAAAGCAAGTTACCTGGAGCTTCCTTATTGAAAGAAGTGCTAGAAACCAAAGTTAGCATTTAAAGCTTCATAAAGTCTGGAGTCGTGAGCTGAACTCGGAAGGTTACACGGGTTTCAGAATGTTGGGGGAGGGGAGAGAACAATATATGAAAATTCACTGAGCTGGGAATGTACAAGGCCTGTGTTTGGGGTTTTTTGTTTATTTGTTTGTTTGTTTTCTTTCAAATCCACCTGCTTTATTGTACAAGGTCTGTTTGAGGGAAGTTGGAGGAAACTAGTTTGACCAGAGGGTTCAGGTAGGATTGATAGAAGTTAATTGAGATTCTAAAGAGCCTTAAGAATATGGAACAATAGACTTTGGAGTTTACCTGCCGGGTTACGAAAAGATGGAAATTATGAACAAGGAAGCTATAAAATAACTTTGTCTTCAGAAATTCAATCTAGAAATGGTATTCTTGGTGGACTGAAAGGCAAAGATATGAGTGCAGGGAGTAATCTCTAGTGGATAAAGAACACTATGGATAAAGAATCCATAGTGGAATCTAGTGGATAAAGAACACTGATACCAGGGAGACGGGATCTGGTGGACGAAGTCATCAAAGCTGATGCCAAGTTCAGGACAGTGGAGCCTACCAAGTAATGAGGAACGGAAGAAACCAGTTGTGGGTAAATGAGGGTTTTCTTTAAACAGTCATTGAGTTTTGAAATGATGAGGCATTATTCAGTTGAATAATTGAGCGCTGATGATTTGCAAAACATTTTAGAAAATGACCCCCAAAAGTGTGTTCTCTACCCTTTATAAGCTTATGGTTTTGGTGGAAGAAATAGCCATGTTAACAAACACTATAGAAAAAGATATACTATAAATGCGAGAACTACCAACAAAATGAAATGGCAGAATGTGAGAGAGAGAGAGAGAGAGAGAGATCTTGAAAGAGAAGATAGAAGAACCAGTTGAGCTGGTCCTAAAAACAATGGATAGGAAGGACTTAGATTAGTTGGATGCATTCTTCATTTGTCATGCAGTCAACGAGTATATGGAGCACCTGCTCTGTTGCAGTTACTGTGTAGGACACTGGCCATGGTGGCAAGAAAGCACAGCCTCCAGCAGAGAAAATAAAGACTGACAAGTACAAAGTCTAAGTGAATGGCACGTGATCCCATGAGAATGGAGAAAGGGGTGAGGATGGGGGAAGAAGGAGAGCAGTAGGTCGTGTTGCTCTGAGGAGATGCGACATCCGTATTTTAGATCTCTGTTGAAGACATTGTGTACATTTTAGAAAGGTACCAAACCAGCCGAGTTAAAGTATTTATACAGATATATTGGGCATGGAGATGCATTTTAAATTTTTTCTTAATTTTAATGTTTATTTCTGAGAGAGAGAGACAGAGCGCCAGCGGGGGAGGGGCAGAGAGAGAGGGAGACACAGAATCCGAAGCAGGCTCCAGGCTCTGAGCTGTCAGCACAGGGCCCGATGCAAGGCTTGAACTCACAAACCATGAGATCATGACCTGAGCTGAAGTTGGACGCTTACCCGACTGAGCCACCCAGGCACCCTGCATGGAGATGCATTTTAGATATTTTTCCCATTGGTGCTATCAGCCAGGTACAGGATGCATGGGATTGCTGAGTTTCATTATGAAGAAAGGACCAAGGTCCGAAACTGGAACTATAATAACATTTATTGAGTATGTACCATTATCCAAACACTGAACTAACCCCTTTACGGCTCAAAACAACCTGTCAGGTAGGTACCATTATTATCTTTTTCACGGATGAAGTGAGTGGAAGCAACTTGTCCGAGATCACACAGCTACCTAGTTAAGATAGGATTTGAACCTAGGCAGGCTGACTGCAGTACCTCCAGATTACAGACAGCTCAGACAGAAAAAGCCTAGCATAATTAATATCCAAGGACTAAAAGTTACCATGGCAAAATTAAATGCTTCTGGGAGCCAAGCAGCTTGTGTGAAATGCCCAGGCTCAGAGGCCAGGTGGTAAAGTGGTGAGTGCAGCTTCTTAAAGAGTCAGTTGCAACCACCTTAGCTATGTCTTGCCTCACATAAAAATGAACCTTGTAATACTAGATTTTGCAAATGTCTATGAAACCTAGGAAAGAAACATGGATGTTTATGTGAGATCACCCAATTTTTAAATGTTGGCAACTAATTTGTTGTTATTTGAACAACATTGTATGATTTACCACCACCCCCATACAAAAAAAATAAAACAACAAAACCCAATTTTTTTTTAAGTTTATTCACCCGTTTTGAGAGAGAGAGAGAGAGAGAGAGAGAGAACAAGAGAACACCAGCAGGGGAGGTGCAGAGAGAGAGAAGAAGAATCCCAAGCAGGCTCCTCACTGTCAACACAGAGCCTGATTCAGGGCTCAAACTCATGAACCGTGAGATCATGCCCTGAGCTGAAAGCAAGAGCCAGATGCTTAACTGACTGAGCCACCCAGGTGCCCTACGAAACCTAAATATTAAACAAAAAGGACACACACGTGCTGCCCAGATGGAGCCCTCTGTTCACCAGGAAAATATTTCTGATTTACAATAAAACCCTTTGAAGAGGGGCGCCTGGGTGGCTCCGTCGGTTGGGCGTCCTACTTCAGCTTAGGTCATGATCTCGCGGTTCATGAGTTCGAGCCCCGCATCGGGCTGTGTGCAGACAGCTGAGAGCCTGGAACCTGGTTAGGATTCTGTGTCTCCCTCTCTGTCTGCCCCTCCCCCGCTTGCACTCTGTCTCTGTCTCTCCCAAAAATAAACAAACATTTAAAAAAAAAAAACCTTTGAAGTAATATATATATGTTGCATATGTATTGGTGAAGCCCCCTCTTTCTTGCCATGGGCAGAATTAGAGAATTTTTGAATATAAAACTCTCTATAGTTTCGAAGGTTAGGTGAGTATTCATACTCTTCTCCCACATTCCTGCAAGCAAAAATAGAAAAGCAGATGTATTTTTTTTCCTTCAGAAAATCAATGGGTGAAAATGTTTGTTGCTGCCTACACTGTGTCATCTCCTCAGAGAATTTGACTGTTTATATAATACCAGTGAATCTAAATATGACATTTGAAGTCAGTCCTCCAAGTGTTTCCAAATATTCACATGCATTGCATCATGTAGACTAAATAGTGAATTTCACTACAATTGCTTTCCAGTCAGTTTTATCCAGAAAGATTAAAATATTAACAATCCTGTGGGCCCATTCTTAGGCTTTGCGAACCACGATGAGAACCCTGTGCATTTATGAGAAGTTTAATAATAATACAAAGCTGTAACGTTGGGCTGGTGCTTCAAAGGGAGTAACATCAAAAACTTGTGGAGAAAAGCCACGGGCTACCATCAACCTCAACACACACACACACACACACACACACACACACACACGCACACACACAAACACACACAGAGCTAGGAGACCTATTTTGGTAGCATGAAGCCTGGTTCACCAAAAAGGAGGGATAATGAGGCCATTTTTCATTATTTTCCCAGTGGATTTTTAAATAGTTACCTCATAAAATAAATAGTTTAAGTTTCCACATTACTTTTGCCTTTAATCTGTGCCTGTGATGCAAATAAATGAGTGGAGATTTTTATACTCCCAAAGGTTTATACAGAGGCAAATATATTAAAAAAAAAAAAAGAACATCCAAGGTAAGTGTAATTTCTTACTGAAACACAGCTTACCTGATGCTCTGGTTGAGAGAGGGAAGGTGTCTTCTTAAAACGAATCTAGAAGTAGATTTATTTTTATATTTATTGGCCAAGTATGTGCTGTTTTTTCTGATCTTGTCTTCGCAATGATATGTTTCTCTAACCTGTGCTTAATTTAAATGGAAGACTTTAAAACTGAACTGGGCTTCCCAAGGAGAGAAATACGCATTTGGAACGTGGGTTCTTACGGAAAAGTTAGACCCAAATGCTTTTGATATGAGCACCAGCAAGTGGAGAAAAGAGGAGCTCTAGGCTTTGTACACATTTTTTTAATGTGCTAAAATTAGAAATAGTTTATTATTCTTTCAAAGAGGCAGCTGAATTAACCTGGCTATCTAGCTAATAAACAGAAATTGTCCACCTTGGTGGATCTCTAATTATACCCTCTGAACCTTTCAGTAAGTTTACAGCTTAAAACATCTGAGTGATTCTGTCTTTTGAAAGCCATGTGAAGTTAGAAAGGCGGCCTAATTAAAACAAATCTTGGATAAACCACTTCACGGAGATACAAGTTTGATGGTTGGATATATCAAAAATTGTTACCAGATGTTGTGCAGAGGCCTTAACAGTTTAAAGATCATGAGGGGTTTTTTTAACAAAGCAAAAATATTCTAATTGAAGTTGTCAGCAGGAGTGAGACTAATATGCCTGTATTTGATTAAATAATAGTTTATTTAACATTCAGTGTGGCCCAAAATTGGCCAAGACAAAAGTCAGAAAACATTTTAGCCAGAAGACTTAAAAAGAGAAACACAACAAACTGACAGTGCTATCTAGGTGACTCTCAGGCCCTGTGGTTTGACAATGTCCATCTTTATCCTGTTACTGCCTGTTATCCTTTGTCATGCCAAATACACTCTGCAGCAATGCCTTAGAATCTATTCTTTAATGTATTTTGTATTTTCCAAAAAAAAAAGAGAGAGAGAGAGAGCAATACAAACTTATTATTAGACTGACTGCTGAAACCTTGGGACGCAAACATCACATCTTTTTCCATTCTATAAATGTAAACATCAGTCTTTTTAGGAGTTCTGTGTTTTATGTAGACTGCTGTTCTGACTCGCCCTGGGATAGGAGGATTTTAGCTGTATAAAAGAGAAGAGCGTAAGACTCACATGGTCCTGCTGTGACTTACAGCCACCTTGTCTTGATTACATGATAGGTGCACATAACTACTTCCTTCCCCTTCGGTGGAGAGCTGTGCCCTGCTCTCAGATGAAATGCAAAATTGTCCTCCTTTTGAAGAACACGGAGTCTCGCCCCATCCAGACAGTCCTTTCTATTGATTTGAGCCTCTCCCTCCTTTTATCTTCTACTTCTCAGGTGCACGCCTACCCTCCTCCGGTGAACAGGGTGGCAATATCTTGATTTTTCCATAATAGAAGTTTCTAGACTTTTACCCAAAAATTTAAGAAATGGTCCACAAAGAATTCTGGGGAATTGATGCAATTTAAAAAATGAACTTTCTCCATAGTGGCCAGTGGCCGAGATGCCATTTGCTCTCCATAGTACACATAGGTCTGGATTTTGAAAGTAAATGGCAGCTTACTCCGTGGCAATTATGAGAAGACAACTACACTAGAGGGTCATGAATCATTTAAACATTCAAATAAAACTAAATGTTTCTTTTTAGATCTAAAGTGCAGCCCATAACACAAGTGAAATAACATTAATGGGAGAAGGGAATGAAAAGACAGAAAACAGCTGTCGCTGTCTCCGTGAGCGTGCCATGGGCTCTAATCAGAGAGTGAGATACTGTATACAGTCAGGGAGTGGATTCTTGTCGATCCCCGTTTTCTACCGTCTTGAGCTTTCTCAGTTGAAAGGAAGTTAGGGTGGATGTTCTTACATGTCATAACACTGCATGTCTGGACATTCAGCAGAAAGGACCAATGACGGGAAGGTTTAGTTTTACAGCTGTTGCAGAGTGGTGTTTAAAAGTTGCTTGTTAGCTGCAAAGTGCTAATAATAACGTATACAGGGTACAAAATGTCCCCTGTGGCTAATGAGGAAAAGCTATGCTCTTTAAATACAGTTTTTTCGTTATTAAAATAAATATCAGTTTTACCCGTGATTTACTTTTAAAACAAACTTTGTAAAGACTTGAAGAACACGACATAGTTAACCACATTTGTCCTAGAGGGGATAGTATGGAAAATTACTTACAGGTCAATTGAGAAACTAATGACTCCATCGTGTCTTTGCTCTGTTTGTCTTTGCCATTTTAACAAGTTCAGTTTCTGTCCGTTCGATGCTCTTTAAAATCCCTTGGCTTTGCAACATGGCGTTTACTTTCGTATCCACATCACGTGTTCTAATTTATCTTGCTGGCATCACTAAAAATGGCAGTGCAGTGATCATACACCTCTTTTCTAAAATAGGTGAAAATAGTAAAAGAGAATAATGAAGTAACTTGTTCCACTGGAAAAAAAAATAATGCTAGGTAGAACCGTGCTAGAATGTGGGTCTCCCAAATCCCAGTTTCCTGCAGTTAGCACTGTGCTATGCCAGGAAATGAGAATCACAACACCACCATCCTGAAAGACTCACTGACTGCTTCTCCGTGCCCCAGGGGTAAATAGACCAATTCCTCGTTTGTAGAAAATGCAGGACTGAAGCTGTAAGGTACTCGTCATCCACACTCCTACACTCAGGCACTTTGTTGACTGTCTAAGTGTAGCAAAAGAAACACATCTAATGCTATCTCCATATGCAATTGAGACCATTTGGCTCCTTCCCCTCAAACAGCAACAAAAGACAAACTTAGGGTGATGTGCATTTTACAAAGTACTTAAATAAATGTCCTGAATGAAATTAACATTAGCTTACTTTTATTACGAATAGTTGTTTCGTTAGGTTGGATCAGTCCATCACCAGTCACTGTATATTAGATCCTGTTTTAGTAACTGTATAAGATGATCTTGGAGTGTTTATTTTATTGCAAAATACAGTTTTTTCCAGAATCACCAGTGTGTAATGCCTGGGACTCGAGTAGTCTGAAAACGATAAATGAAAAAAACAAAGAGGGAAAAAGGGATGGAAGGTGGGAGAGAGAGAAAGGAAGGCAGGAAGAGAAAAGGGAGAGAGGAAATGTGAGTCTCAAAGCCAATGAGATTCCTCCAGGTCATCTGGAAAAAAGAATGAACTATTACTGAAATAATAGTAAGAATGGAAGAGACCCTGGAGGTCATTTGTTATTTACACCCCACCCCTTTATATAAATATATAAAGAAGGCAGGAAAAAACTAATTTACTGAACTTCTGTTATGTAACTGGCTTAGCAGAAGACATTCTGTGTGCATCACTTTCATGACCCTTCAGAATGATTGGCCATTTGCTTTTTTTTCCTGAAGTAAATAACCTAGTAAATATAGATGGCTTTATTAGAGCACTTAACAGGTCTTTGCTTACATGGCTTCCCTGATAGTTGGTGAGCCACTTGAGACCCTGGGTCATGTCTTCCATAGCTATGGGTCCGTAATCACCCAGCATGGTGCTGGGTACCGAACAGATGCTCAATGAATGGTATTAAGTAATAATAAATAAGTAAATGACAACAGATACTTATCACTGATTATCACTTCTTGTATGCCATGGCCTTGGTTTTTATGCAATCCTGAGCATGTAGACTTATTGGCATCAGATTTACATGCTTTTGGCAGTGAGTAAGTCTTGTACTTATGTATTTTTTTAGACACTTGTACATCTTTTGGATGACATTGGCTTGCTTTCACTTTGAGATAGAAAAAGCATGCTATGTTTTGGTCTTTTAGCCTTAATTCTCTTATGATACACTTAACATTCACTTGCTAGATTATAGATGCTTTCAGTTCATAGGGGAAAATCAAAGTCATAGCTTTTCTTTCCCTTAGAAAGAATATGGAAAGTAGTCTCATGCTCTCTTTGACTCCCAGTTATAACCCAGACAAACTAGAGACAAGCCCAGTGATGTAGAATTCAAACAAAAGAGTTTACCAACTCTTTGAGAATGTGAAGAAAGCAAAAGTTGAAATTGATAGTAACTAATCTTTATGGGGTAAATATGAGCCAAGGCTAGACGTAGGATCCGAAAGGGTGTGTGTATGTATGTGTATATATGTATGTATATATTATTATTATACATATATTTCCATACATATATTATATGTATATATACATATATAATACATATATATACGTATATAATACATATCATTTCTTTCCAATCCATTTAGATACCTCATTCAAAAGAAGGCAAACCATTCTTCTTGTTAATGTGAGTAATTCAGTCTTTCTGGAAGGTAAAGATGATACCTTTGTCTACAATTTATTTTTCTGACATATGTGCCAATGGAAAGTTATTGACTCGTTAAATACTTTTTGATATTTGACACTGGATAGGAAGAACATGCATTCAGAAAAAAATCAGATGCTACCTTTGTCATCACTGTGACAACTGAAAAGCTCTATTGGTCTTTCGAGTACAGATAAACCTTCAGTAGAGTTCTCATGTGAGCTGGCCACAAGGGCTTTTATTGTGAACCTTCCAAACATATCCTGTATATTCATTGTGAACTAAGGAAATGGGATAGATCGGATCTCAAATAGTTGACCATCGCACCTGTCACGGGGGCATCCTTGCTTTTTGTGAAAATAAGGTTTTGCCAAGTTCTTCTAAACAGACTCTTGGCAGTATAGTGACCATTATACTACCTCCTCATAGTGTGGCTTTTGTAGAAAGAAGAAAATGACATGGATCCATTATTCCAAGAGAGTGACATGAGAAGAGTAGATAACAATGGGTTCTTTCAAGGATTATTCAAACCATAAAAAATACTCGATGGCATGGATGGACCACTCAAATGTAATCAATGGTACTGTCAGCACAGATGCTTTACTTACTAAAGGACCCCTCTGCTGGACAGATACATACAGGAGATTGTGTGTGTGTGTGTGTGTGTGTGTGTGTGTAGAAATGTATTGATTTTTTTAATATCTTACCTCTGATAACAGTCCTTAGTTTTCTCTTAAAAATCGATACCTTCTTCACTTTCATTTCATCTAGTTCAGATGAAGCTGATTTTGCCCCAGAGTCAGAACTTAAGTGTGTGCCTTTGTTTTCTGTTACACAAACTGGGAGCTTATGAGAAATACTGAATCTCAGATCCCATCTCAGACCTACTAAATAAAAATCTTCATTTTGATAGTATCACCAAGTAATTTGTAACTCACATTAGACAAACTACTATAGACCTGATAAACCAATCCAGACATTCTATATGGTCCCATCTGGCCATAGTAGGACAGGGACATGACCTGAGTTAGGCCACCAAGGTCCTATGTGAAGACATTGTGTTGAGCTATCAAGAAAGAGGACTCAGTGTTATTACCCCCCGCCCTCACTTGTTCAATCAAGTATATGGTGCTAGATGTCCAACTGCCATTTTGCCATCTAAGAAGATATGTGGGTGAGACTGTAGTCAGAACAGAGGGAATGTATTCCAGAGGGAGAGAAACTGTGCTCTCATGATATCATTTGAATCTTGGTTAAACGGTGCCTAAAGTCAGAGTGTTTCCTGGTTTTTCAGTTGTAGGAGTCAGATTTTGTCTTCATATTAATCGAGTTTGGGTTGTATTTTCTGAGACAAGCAATGGAAAGAAACTAAAAGTCACAGTGACAAGTAATGATTGAGAGTGCATTTGAGTCCTGCCACCTACTTGCATGGGTTCCTTAGCTGAGTGTGTGTGTTTGTGTGTGTGTGTGTGTGTGTGTGTGTGTGTGTGTGTGTGTGTGTGAGTGAGTATGCATGTGTGTGTGTGTTTCACATTTCTCATTTGTTATAGCATTAAAAAGCAGAGGAATCATAAAAATCTTAGGATTTAGACATGTCTGCTTTCTTGCATCATTCTCTTAATTGCTTCATGTATATTTACCTTACCTCCCCTCAAAATTATAAACACTTCAAAGGCACTGAACTTTCCTTACATGAGGTGATAATTTAAAGTAATAAGACGTTTATAAATAAACATACCAGAACTTATTACCAAGTGAGTGTAGACTTTCAAAACCACCACCTGAGGAAGCTGCCAATTTATTCAGGTTTTGCTGACTTTGGAGAGAACATTGTTATAAGGCTTTAGAATAATGATCAGCACCAGTTTTTGAGCAGTGAGATCATGCCGGTGATTTGCTAGTTACATCTTTTACTCAAAGTGACACAGGTGAGCCCTGTTCAGTCCCGATTGACTAACCATCAGCCCCAAGTCCCGGAGGCCCCAGATCCACCAGGTGCCCCAGCCGCTCCCGAGCACTCCCTGGGAGCTGTGCCGCCCAGCAGCAAAGGGTAGCACCTGGCCTCCTGGGGGGTCCTGAAGTCTGCTCCTGAACAAGAGCCGGTGCTGGTCTGGAGTCCTGTCAGTCATTGTCCACATCATACTGGTTGGTCATATATGTTGTCACCTTTGGGTACCACCAAAGGTGGTTCTGCCATTTTATTCATCAGCGTTACTCTGAAGAAATGTTGTTTTCTTTCAGAAATGAGATCTGCTCTCCAGAAAAGTAGATTTTCCATCACTGAGTGGACCAATATAATGAATGTTACGAATATATACCTCTGAGAAACTTTGGAAGACCTGTGAGTTTAGACTCAGAGGTCTTGTCATCTATGTATAATAGCAGGTGATTAGCAATTGTATTAAAAAATTATAGATGTGTAACCTATAATCGCTAAGTAAGAGCATGTTTCTTACACTCTTCGGTGTGTTGTAGTGACTCGAGGTTTTGATTTTGTGGGAAGCAGAGAATTTTCATCTCTGTTCCTTAAAGAGGAAAAGAGGCTGAGTTTATAAGGCAGTGAATTCCTAAGGGAGAAAATCCTTCCTTTATTGATTAAATATCAGGCATTTAGGTTATAAGGTTTTTTTTTTCCTTTCCTGTCTATTTCTGCAAGCCAAGAAGATTTCAACAGGTAATAAACATTCAAAGAAATAAAGGGGTGGAGAAGGCTGTGTGTTGGTTGCTAAGGAAAATCTAAATCAACTTAGAAGGAAGCTAAAGGAAACCCGTGTTTATGGCTTGGACGAAAATGAATTTTAATTATAGTTCTAATGGAAAATTATACCAGTATTGCTAAATTAAAAATTATATATTTATCTAATAATAAAAGCAAGTCCAATCATTTATAAGCTATATGAGCTGAAAAATATATTCTCAAAATAATGATTTTTGTTAATTTATGACTATTGGAGCAAAACTCCTCTGATAATGTTCAGGGATTCCACTACAACAGCATACTGCATTGTAAAATTAGGTCAAAGAATGGATCAGCCTATAGAAGCCCCTCTGTTGAACAGTCTTCAGAATTTGTTTTGAAATCGGAATTTCAGAACTAGAAGAAGAGCAAATATTTTTCAAATTTTATTATATCTCAGGCTACCAATATTACATGCCCCATCACAGGTTTGTCTAAAAATTTTTTAATAAAAATAAACCATTTAGAATCACCCACATAAAGTGTGTGTGTGTGTGTGTGTGTGTGTGTGTGTGTGTGTGTAAAGCTGAGTGTGAACATGTATCTCCTGGGTTCATTACTGTGCCATGTATGGACATTCCGATGATCAAATACTAAGAGCAATAGAAGATCCAGTAATCATTTTTAAATAATCTTAAATCTACTCAAGTTGAAAAGATTCTGACAGCAGGAGCTTTAAACAGCTGCCCTGAGCAAAATAGACACTGCTTTCTTTTAAAGTTGAAAAGGAGAAAGGTAACAATTATCCCCGAGACACTGGAAACAGAGTTGTCTGATTTTTTTTTTCCAAATGCCTTAACTTCTTGTAAAAGTAACAGTGTGCTTGGGTTGTGTTAGACAATGGTCGACCTGTCAGAAGCAGCAATCAGATAAACAGATAGTTGACATAATAAAAATATAATTGAAATTAAGAAAAGCTTCATATATGCTTTTAATACTGTGCTACAATTTATTATTTGTCTGAAGTAACTTACAGAGTAAGTCAAGATGCCATGTGGAGCCAAGGTAGAAAAATAACACTAAAGCCTAAGTACCTCTGCAAGATTAAACTTGATACAGAATTGAGTAAGGGTAGAAGCTGTGATTATTAAACATGTGTTGTTCCCTCTTCCTACTTCATCTATAAATCCAGTGTTTCTTTTTATCAAGAGGATTCTGAGTGAGACCAGTATTTCGGTTAAATCAAACTATTTATTTAGTTGCCATATTAAATATAATCTATCTCGAGGTATTTTTAGCATAGATTAAAATTCCCAATGTGCCTTCAAGTTATTTGCCCCGTAAGAAATTGAGAAAACTTTTTCCCTGAAATTGTCTAACTTCATCTTGATTTATACTTAGTTTTAAAAAGTAAAATTCTGGAGAGGGCCTTGCTAACAAGACTGGGAACATCCTGCAATTTGCAATGAGCACATAAGGGCCTCCACTCAGTGGTAAGGGGTTTGAAGATCAGAGCATTCAAATGAATTTCTTCTCCATTTTTTAATAATCGTATCTCCTTATGTTAACGAACTCAATTCATAGTGATTATTTTTAAATTCTCTGTATGTCATTTATCTAACTGGCCACAAATGTTTGTAATACTTCAGTGTTCTCTGAGTTTCAAAATGACTCCCTCGGACAGGAACTCACATTATTTTTCCATGTCTGATCCCTCCCTTCCCCCACCGTTACCAAAGAATACTCCTGTTTTAGTAAATCAGTCTATTTTCATGCTTTAAAAAAAAAAAGTCAAGTTCAAGAAAGAATAGCACAGCTGTTCAAGATGTCATATCTTATAAAACAAATCTATTAGGAAGGTCAAATCCTGGAAGGGGTCAAGTTAATGGTATAAGTGGAATAATTTGGTCATTTTCTGAAATTTGTAAACCTACAAACATAAAAGCCCTGCATGAGATTGGCTAATTAGCCAAACCTCTGCTAATGGTGATTTTCTTCTTCTTTAAAAGTTAGGACTTTTATGTTTAAGGTTCTCTTTACTCTTAACTCTTTTTTTTTTTTTTTTTTTTTTTTTGGTAAATGTGAATTGCTTTGAGTTTTAGTGTGGTACCAATCAGTCTGTTCTGTTTATTTGTGAATTATTGCCTTCATTTGGGATGAGTTTAAAGGAGGATGACTATTTCCATTTTTATTTTGCCAAAGAAATATACATGTGGGCACACTAAGTATATACATACATATGTGCAATTAGTGAAATAAAATGTTGGAAAATAGATAGAAAAAGAGGGATGATTTAAGTCAGATCTCACTCCTTAACCTATCCTTCAGGGGGTACACAATTTTTGGAGCATGTAAAATCTGCAAATGGTTTTTAATTGTATGTAAATTATTCATTCTTCATGAAATGCTACTTGCTGGCTTAAGTTTCATTGATTTATTGATTCTGTCATTACACTTTTTTATATCTACTTTTTCATCAGAGGTATTTTCTAGTCAGATATAACCTTTAAGGAAGAAGTATAGCTTTTTGGTTTTTTTAAAGTAAACATCTTAAAATACAATACTATCCCCCTGAATTTTTTAAATTATTAAACTGGAGGACCTAGAAGCCACTTTTTTTTTAAAGAAATGTGCATGCATATGTGCATATACTTAATTTAAATGTATGTTTGTGTGCATGTGGATGTATTATGTGTGTGTATATACATATTTTTAATAAAATAAAAAAATGTCAAATTCCAAATGTTTGCTTATGGATATAAATTTACAGCCAGCACCAAAAATTAATTCTTGTACAAAGGCTTCTAAGTCTTGATCTATATAAATCTATGGGAATCAACATTCTATATAGTCTATGAATTAAATAGCCATTGTCATTTTTTATGATAACATTAATCTATGTGATCGCACTATATGAAAAGAAAAAAAAAACTAGCTAGAGTGAGTAATACTCATAAAGGAACTTGACCTACCAACATTCCTTTATGTTCTAGAAAATTCCAAAGCATACCGATTCCTTCTCCAGTTTCCACTTACGTTTTAGGATGAGACATGTATCTTTGATAGACTCATGAATCTCATGGAAATAAATAAGTCAACACCAAACTTATTTATGTATGAAATCCTTAAAAGTCTTTTGGGACACAGTCAAAAAAACAAAGAATAGAAGAGAGACAGAAAATAGAGAGATATTCATAATTGATGGGTTAGATTTTAAGACAGTCACCTACATGTGAGAGTTTTAGGATCACTATTCATACTTCATGTTGCAAAAATAAAATAAATGTGAGCTTCTTTGCTTAAGTTTTATATATATGTGAGTAAAAATGTAGCTATAGATAATTGAATTATATGTGTGTATATATGTGCCAAAATCTTATTTTGTTACTCAGTATCCTCTAAAATGTAGTATCTATTGATACTCAGTATCTTCTGAAATTAAGAGCAAAAGGATGAATTGAATGCTCATTGAGTTCCTGATATAGGTTAAGCACAGCATTCAGTATTCTCTATACATATGTGAATTAAGAGGACTCTAACATAGTAATAGAAGCAAATCACAAGTTATTAATATCTTATTCTCCACCTATTAAAACCAATAATTATTAGGCTGACATATAAGACACTGTCCTAGCTAATCTGTGGCTTCATTTCATTTTTAGTCTTTTGTACATGTAGTTAGTTATGTTTATTCTCCTCTCTCCAGGAAACTCACAGTTTTTTCTCTTTAATTTAACGTCATTGGTATTTTAGCCCTTTATAAAATGTGATATTGTTTTAATGAAAATAAAAGCAACTAGCAACATTTCACTACGTCAGTGCTGAAATGTTGCAATGGATTCATTTGTGTGTATCCATACACAAATATACACATCAACATATGCCGTATCTACTAGTTTTGCAGATTGCTCAGAAGCTTAAGCAAAGTCCATTTCTTTCCCGCCCCCCTGTCATATACTATATAGTCTAAAAAGTGTACATAACTTTTTCATTTTATTTTGCATTTCACGAAAGGGAAACTGTTTTCAGTCCAAGTCCTATTTTTTGTAATGATGACTGCCATACAGATTTCATGAATAAAGCTTCACTTCAAGTATAACGTGGTGATCATAGCATGCATATATGTATACACATATGTATATTTTAACACAATGTCTGTTTATTGAAATTAGCAGAATCCTCTCTTCAGATAGAGGTCAGTTCACTTCGGCTGTTATTAATTAAATGCCTACTATGTGCAGTGCACTGATAATGTAAAGATTAAAAGAAAAATAGGCCCTTTCTTTAATAGCCCTGGTCCTCTGGGAGCGACTTACATATGTAAATAATTGGAATCCAGCATTCTATCTCCTATACCTAAATGCGGAGAAAGCAGAGCCATTTGATGATTTAAGAGAATTTAATAGATGAGAAGCTAAGGTAGAATTGGCATTCTGATGTTCCAAAGCTGATTACACACTGACAGCAAAATACCTCTTAAGAAAAAGAGTAGTTTTGATATATTTTGGGTAAATTTGTAAATGTGGAATAGCACAGGAAACAGACTTAAATCATTTTTTGGATCTCTTTCTTTCTTTTGTGTGTGCTTTTAATTTCACCTTCTCTGTAAATCTTTTTCTGAAATATTTTTAAGAACTTAGTAATTGCTGGTGTTTTTTTTTTTTTCATTCATATCATTCCCACAATAGGGAGAAATGTTGTTTCTTAGAGGCAGATCGCTTTAAAAATTAATTTGGGGTAATTTCTTTACTATATTTGCTACTTCTGCAAAGATCGTGAACAGTTTAATAATGTTTGTCTAGGGAAAAAATAGTGCTAACAGAAGAATAAGCATGAATGCAGGGGAAAATAAAGTCTTAGTAAAGTTAGATGCTGTGTTTTATTTTCAAAGCCCCTCTCGTGAAATACAATCTCACTTGCCAGGAGTTTTGTGTCTCAGGATGTGTTGCTTCCAGGCCTCAGTATTGGTTTCCTGATACTTACTCCCTGTACAGACTGTTACAGTACAAAATGATTTTAACTGTTGCTCCTGGTAGGAGTGACTGAGGGGTCGTCTCGAGAGTGCTTGATGCGATGAGGTAGTTCTTGCTTTGGTCTGTGATACAGTGTGATTAACAAACTCCAGATCACACAGAGAACTGGGTCCGAGGAAGGTGATTAAGTGCAGTTCCTCCTCAAGACGATGTATTGCCTTGCGCTGATATGGTAGGACTGGAGGGGAAATATATATAAAAGCAAAGACAATCATTGCTTTCTTCTTGAGCAGCTGCAGCCAGTCCCACTAATGGACGTGCAAAAGCAGAAACTGGCAGCACAAGGTATGTGTTCGTTTTTACAGATGGTACTGCAGACAAGTTGGTAATGGAAAAGGAAGTCATGTACGTGAGCTATTTGAATGCCGGTGGGGGCGGGTGACAGAGGGCCAGCCTATCAGAGTACTTCCCTGTGTAATGGACTGTGTGAATTACTGAAGAAGCAGTTTTCCCGTGAAAGATTTCAGTTATTATAAAATTACATCATTATTGTTAAGGAAAGTCATAATTTCAACTTGTCGTTTTAAAATAATGTTATTAAAACTTTAAAACTCAGCTTAGATTTCCCTGTCTGCACAGTGCCTCTGTAATGAAATTATCTGCTCAAGCTTGGTTTCACCCATAGCAGTTACAGAGTTCTCATTTGAAGATACATCTTCGATTGAACATTGACATAACATACTAGGCATTTATTGTAACCATTGGAAAGGTGTATTAAAATGCCTACAACTTCATGTGTCCCAAGGAATTACAAACCTGCATAAAAATGAGATAACATTTTAAAAGAATTATTTATAGATTCAAAAATTAAATGAAGTTCAGGTTCATTTTTCTTAGTCCCTCCCCGCCCCCCCCCCCGCCCGTGTATTTAAATCCTAGAGGATGCAATAATACAAGTATTTCCAATATAGACTTATCAAGTATTTAGTCCAAATTGCATATTTGGTGTCAGAGTCTCTTATTGACACACATTTGCAGATCTTTAACTTGGTTCTTAATTGTTTCAAACTTCAGTATATTTAACTGTATTTCCATAATTTGTATGCTGTTAAGGGGAAATAAGCAGCAATCGCTGTCCTTCTGCTGAGCAGACTACATGCTATGTTTTAACATCTGACCTGTACTGTATCCTCTCAACTTGATAGCCTGTAAAAAGTATTTAGAGTTCAGAATATTTTGGTCTCAGCTGCTCTGTAATGAAATGGAAACTCTATCACACATGGAGAGTATCAAAGTCAACTCCATAGGTTGATGAATAACATATACTTATATATATATATGTACATATATATGTGTGTACACATACACATATACACATATATATGTACATATACACATACATATATATACATATATGTACATTTATACACACACACACACATATATATATATATATATATATATATATATATATATATATATAATAAGGGAACTATTTAAGGGGAAATAATTACAAATATTTTCATATTATCCAAATCTGAGCAATTTATTAAAATAACCTCATCGTTCAGAATTGGCAGTGTTTTTTATTGAATACTGATGATACCACACATTGCAAAAGGTCTCTGCCAGGGAACATACAAGTATATAAAGTAAATCTAGTAAATTGTTATCTGAACATATGTGTTTACAGAACTTGTCAAAACCCAGCGTCGTTTTTCCTGCCCTATCTCTAGCCAAGACTAATGCAAAAACAGAGATTCTAGTTCACAGCTGTCCTCCCTTGTAACTGGCATTATTAGGAACTAAGTCAATGGTGTCAACTAATTTCTGCTTTTAAGTGGAGGCTTATTTTACATACATTTTTTTGCCTTTTTTTTTTTTTTTGAGATGGCAGGATTAAAACATGTGTACTATACCCATCCCCCTTCCCTACCACTACCTCTCCATCAGCCAAATGCTGTGTTCCTCTGGCTATGACTGTATTTATCAACCTCAAAACAGATCGTTGCCATATCTGATCAAGGATGAGTCATTTCTTTCTGGTACTTCAAAACTTGCATAATTTCAATCAGCTGTTATAGGGTGGTTTGAAGAGATAAGTGTTCTTCAAAGCCAAGTTATGGTGAAATATTTTTGGTAAAAATTCCCCAGTCACCTTTTTAGTACTAGGGCCTGAAACATAGTTAAGAACTGTGGCTCTTAAGTGAGGGAGACCTGGGTTTGTATCTTAGCCCTACCACTTATCAACTGAAAAAACCTTGCTAGGGCCTCAGTTTTCTCACCTGTAAAGTGGAGGGAATAATAATAACAGTAATAACAACAACAACAATAATAATAATACCTGTCTCCTAGGATTTTTGTGAACTAAGCCTAAAGTATATAATCCTACACATAGTAAGTCTTGAGAAATCTTAGATGTGTGATGGTGATTATTAAAGAAGGAACAAGGGAGCCTGAGTGGCTCAGTCACTTAAGTGTCTGTCTGACTTGATCTTAGCTCAGGTCATGGTCTCAGGGTCATGAGTTCAAGCCCCATTTTGGGCTCCACACTGGGCATAGAGCCCACTTAAAAAAAAAAAAAGGAAGGGACAAAAAGTAGTCAAGCAAGAGAATTCTATAGATAATTGATTCAGAAATGGTTTCTAGAATACAGTGTTGTGTTTTTAACTAGACTTAGAGACTACGATGGATTTTTTGACACTAGATAAGTCGACCATTCCCAATCTTTTCACCTCATCAACTAAAGTGGGAGAATAATAATATTAATAATTAAATTATTAATTCAAATTACAATAATTATAATTATTTTATATTATTAAATTATAATTATTATAATTATAATTTTATATTATGATCAACTTATATTATAACTATAATAATTAAATTATAAATTTTATTAAATTATAATATTAAATTATAATAATTTTAAATGTTTAAATATTAATAAAATTTAAATAAATTAAATAAACATTATTTAATAATAATTATTTAAGTATTGATTATAATAATAATTTATTAATAATAATACAGTGAGAGAATAATAATACCTGGTAATTCATTTTGATCTAAACTTTGATAATATATGTTAGAAGTTCTTAACCTTTGGATCTGCAGGCATGCAGATCGATATGAAATCTTTGGATACATTTTGTGAAGGACATTCTTTTGAACAGCCTGAAGTTATTTTACGAACAGTTGACATATTTTTTTCTGGGGAAAGTGTCATAAATTTTATCAAAAGAATGTTAGGAACCATTGAAGAACCATGTGAATGCCGTGAGGATGGAAATACTTTATGGACCAGTTATTATCTGTTAGCTAATATGAAAAGAATTCCTTTTTTTAAAGATTGTATCTTATTTTTTTTAAGTAATTTCTACACCCAACATGGGGCTCGAACTTACAACTGTGAGATCAAGAGTCACATGCTCCGCTGACTGAGCCAGCCAGGCACTCTAAGAAAAGAATTCCTGATTATTACGTGGTATTTTCTGTTTCTTTCAAAATAACCATCATCATCATCATTACCTATTATAAAGGCAACGCCACATAAGTAATACATAAAATAACTCTATTTGTGTTTTTATTTAAGTGCATGGAAGGTGAACCCTTGCACTTTAGGTTTATTCTACAACAGATTTCTTCTGTATCATGATCATTTAAGATTTTTATTTTTTATAGTGTGAATAATTTACATAATAAATGTGTTTACAAAATATATTTACATAAAATGTACAATAAATGTATTAAAACAGGATCAACTATATTCTCACACTGAAGTTTGCTGAAGAGGTGCTAAAATTGTTTGTGCCTCCAGAAAGCCTTTTTGCTTCCTTTTCAGTGTCAGATGTTGGCACTGGCATGGAAGAAAGTCCCTGTGGAGAAACTCTCCAATGACTGTTGTAGCTGAAGGTGAAAACGGATCCATGGTGGCAGAAATAGAAGTAGTGAAAGACTTGAGTAGTTCTTTTGACAATAATGACTTTCACGTGGAATGAAAAAAGACAGTGCAGACATAAATTTTCAACCACAGTTTGAGCTGTCTAAATACATATTGTTGTAAAGGCAGAACACTATTACAGAAACAATGTGGGTAGAACTCCAAAGATCTCAGTTTTTCTAGTCTTGGTTCTTAATTTTTTTAAGTAAGTTTATTTTTGACAAAGAGAGAGAAAGAAAGAGAGAAAGAGAAAAAGCAAGCCAGGGAGGGTCAGAGAGACAGAGAGAGAGAGAGAGAGAGAGAGAGAGAGAGAGAGAATCCCAAGCAGGCTCCACACTGTCAGGGCGGAGCCTAATGCGGGGCTCAATCTCAATCTGAGATCGTGACCTGAGCAGAAACCGGGAATCAGATGTTTAACCGACTGAGCCACCCAGGCGCCCCTCTGGTCCTGGTTCTTTATGTAATTTGGGTATGACACTGGCTATTTGGTTGCTCATTTATCAAATACGGGATAAGTCAAAAAATGGAGATGGAGTCCTTCAAACCTTTGTAATGGGTTCTGTGTGTGTGTGACAAATTTCTAAATTCCGCAGATGAACAATTTGAAGTGTGGGATATACATGGAAAAATCTTGATTTTTCTGCTATCTCTCTACACCAATTGCATCTCAGAAGAAATGGAGCTAATGTGTTTGGCACACCAGCATTTCTTGATATGTGGGGCAGCTCCCACATGCTGATGTGTCAGTGCGATCAGTCTTAGGCACATTCATACCTGGGTACAGTGCATGATTGCTCGAGTATGGATTGCCTCATGTCCTGGAACAGAGGCATGTTCTACTGCTCCTGGCCAGGGATGTGAGCTTAGTTTACACTGGTCTCCATTATCATTGCTGATGTGTTGAGGAAGTGAATTTAATAAGCAGGGTAAACAGGTTTTGTTTCCAAATTCTGAGATAGGATGATTGTAAGATGGGTGCTTGGCTGAACCTTGTAGAGTCTTTTCAGTTTTCTGGCAAGAAATCTGAGGGCAAAGAGGGCTGTTTTAAATCAGGCAGAGACTTGCTGTGCAACCCATTTCAGCTGCATAATTCTTCACAATTCTTTTTGGAACAAAAGTCAGTCAAGATACTGATAACTATTGCTTTGTGTCAGCAGCATTCTTTCCCTGCTCTTGCTAAAACATTGGGTTGCCTGTGCTTTGGGTAAAATTCTGGCTATTAATTTAAAGGTGTTTGTTGCAAGCCACCATCTGTGTTTAAGTGGTTTTAGGTACTGCGTTCTGTGCATTCTGTAGGGTCTACTGATATGTAGTTAATAGCTGGTGAATCCTCTCTTGGGGAAGATTAGAAGGAGGAAGAGGTGGCCGTCTGTGTCACCAAGTGGTAATAACAGTGATGATGACTAAAATAATAGTCATCATTTATTCATAATTATTGAATGTCAACTAGATACATGATAATAAATACATTATTTAACATATCAACTTTTTGGTAGTTCATAGGATAATGTTATTGATTATTATCCTATTATTACAGGGTATTATTCCTTATGGGATAATAAACAAGTATCAGCTTGTTTCTGAAATGACTAGACTATTACCCATTTTTGTAAAGGAGCACAGAGAGTAACCTCTCTGATTAGTAGATAACTTTCAGCCTTTAAATGAGATTTATCGGAGTGCCTGGCTGGCTCAGGTGATGGAGCATGTGGCTCTTGATCGTGGGGTTGTAAGTGCAAGCTCCATGTTGGATGTAGAGACTATGTAAAAATAAAATCTTTAGATAGATAGATAGATGATAGATAGATAGATAGATAGATAGATAGATAGATAAAGGTTTCCTGATAGAATGTACTTTGGTTTCTTCAGAAAAGCTTACATATAATTTCCACAAATTAACAATTTTTTAGCACATTCTACTGGAAACCCAGAGAGATGACAGGCCATATTTGTCACATACATCACTGTAACCCCCATTTGTAACATAGTGCCAGGCACATGGTGGACATTCAGTAATTATCTCAGAGCCAAGCTGATTTAATTTATCATTGAAATTTTATTACTACAAAATTGTACCAAAAGTTTCTCTTATAGCCATTTGTACATGTCCCTAAAATGAAATTCACAAAAGATTCTTTTTTTTTTTTAATTTTTTTTAACGTTTATTTATTTTTGAGACAGAGAGAGACAGAGCATGAATGGGGGAGGGTCAGAGAGAGAGGGAGACACAGAATCTGAAACAGGCTCCAGGCTCTGAGCGGTCAGCACAGAGCCCGACACGGGGCTTGAACTCACAGACTGCAAGATCATGACCTGAGCTGAAGTCGGACGCTCAACCGACTGAGCCACCCAGGCGCCCCAAAAGATTCTTGATATACTAGAATAAACACAGAAATTATTTAAAGAGTTAAAAAATATTTGAGGTATATCTGCACTAACAGCATGTATATTAAATTTCAGATTGATTTGATTTAAAATAGCTAAGATATAAACCATAAAAAATGTGAGCAAATACTCGGCCTATCAAAGCTCGTTACATAATTACATGGTTTCAGTACAGTTCTTATTCATAGAGCACTAATATAAAGGACCATTTCTGCACAAAGTCTTTCACCGATGGAGACTTTAATATCTTGGAGACAAATATGCATGTCTTTAAATATTAAGCCACTTGAATGAATAATTTAGTCAATTAATATTTCTTATTAATCAAATGAAATAAATTCTTTGTTAATGGAATTTGAAAACCTTAATGTTTGTTTTTGGCTGATTTTCAAATAATAATATGAGCAATAAAAACAGCTAAACCAATTTAAACCTTTTCATTTTTTTCTTAAGTCACATCTGGGCTTAGTAACCAACACTTGTACCAAGTCTCAACCCACTGATATATAACTGACTAATGAATTAAGCCCCCCTAAAAGCAAAACTTGAATCAGAAGCTTTCAGAAAAATTTAATGACAGTGATACCACACAGTGGTTAGCTGTGAACCTATATTAAATTTTTTGTTCATTTGTTTATTTGTTTGATTAGTTATTTTCTCCATTATACTTCTTGGTGCACTTCAAAGCAGGAAAAATAATTATGTTGGATTAAACTGTACTTATATTAAAAGATGGGTGTGTCATTTTCTATTTCAAATCCTAACATGAATGGTTGTCCAAATTCATCATCTAAATTGCTGTTGTGAAAGTCAATATTGTGGTCATAATACATTGAAACAAGTGATCCCGAAGAATTCTCAGTAATTATCACTGAAAAGCATTTGCTAGGCCAGTCATTGGGCTAGCCTCAAAAGTCCTTGTAATTAACTGTTTCTGTCATCATCCTTCCTTTTTCACATAGGAAACTATCAGCCAACAGAAATTATATAAAGGCAACACAAATGTGATTGAAAAGTTATAGGCAAACTATAAAACTTGAAGTTAAAAAAAAAAAGTTCCTCAGATTGTTGATTCCAGAATTTTCTCTTCAGAAATTTTCAGTTGAGGTGACTTTCTTATTGATATGGGTTTGGGGCCCACCTTCCTTCACTCTTTACTTCAGTTAAGCCCACAAAGAAGTAGAAGAGACACTTAAGAAAGCCAAGGGCAGAGAATGTGTGGCTCCCGTGGCTTTAGGTATACAATAGTGCAGCTTCCCCTCGGCCTGAGAGGAGGGGAAGAATCTTGCTAAATACGTCCCTCAGGTACACCACTGGTGTCATCCCCTAGCTACGGATTCCTCTCATGTCTTCTCCACAAGTGACCTTATGGGACTTGATTCTCCTCTCTCCTGAATAATGTCATGGAGGTATAAGTTATTATTAATTCCTAAAAACAGCTTGTAGAAAAGGAGAAGTAATCTTATTATTTACACACACACATGCACATATAGAGCCATCAGCAACATATGACCATAGTGATTTATATAAAGGGGAGTTGGAGCCTTGTTCTACCTAATTTTGTATCCTCAGGACCTCGCAAGTACCTGGCTTAGACTATTCCTCAAAAATAAGTGTGAAATGTAGGATTGGAAAATTAATTCTCTTGATTTTTCTTTTCTGCAACATCATTAGTCATCTCTGCCTAACTGGAGGTAAATTTGTCAATTCAAATGGGAGACATTTAAAAGAAATATTTTTTAAAAACATTTTTTTCAAAAATAGGAGTGACCAATAATGATAAAAAAATAATAGCAGGTAAGATTCATTTCTCTTCCTTTCTCTTCCTTTCTCTTCCTTCCCTCCCCTCCCCTCCCCTCCCCTCCCCTTCCCTTCCCTTCCCTTCCCTTCCCTTCACTTCCTTTCCCTCTCCTCTCTTCTCCTCTCCTCTCCTCTCCTCTCCTCTCCTCTCCTCTCCTCTCCTCCCCTCCCCTCCCCTCCCCTCCCCTCTCCTCTCCTCACCTCTCCCCTCCTTATCTCTCCTCTCTTCTGTTCTTTTAATTCCAGTAGATTATTTTCAACTTATTAATGTTGAGCCTCTCAAGACAGAGCACTGTCCTAGGTGCTTATTACTTAGACTATTTGATGACTGTTAGGAGCCACGACTTCTGTCCTTAACAAACATAGTATAAAGGAGAATGGCAAAATATTTTAAAACTCTGTCATGCATGATATACTATGAATGAAATAAAGTCTTCAGTGCCTTTCTTTCCCTTTAACAAGGCCAAGCTTGTTCCTAAAAAGTGGGGCAAGAGATTTCTATTCTGCTTTCCTTTGGCAACAGACTGCTTGTCTACATTTGGTTGGGCTAAGGATGTTGATAACTTCAAAAAGATGCTTTTTTATGTCCACCCAGGTTACATTACATGCAGAGGGACCATGTCAGGGCTCTCATCAATGCTATGGTTCAGAGAGGTGTGGAACAGAGATAGCTGTGATCACACAGCTAAGGATACTGTCCACTTATCCCACATTCTCTGCTGCCTCCAGAAATCCCAAGTGCACCAAAAATAAGGTTGTATAGTGCTTACCAAAGGGATAAATTTGTGTAGATGGGAGATAATATGTGAAGTATTTCTCACCTCCCTCCTACTTTCCACCCCCACACAAGTATGCTCCTATTGAATTCTAGGTGTGAACACCTAGATATTTCACTCTGACTCAACTTTCCATTCTCATATATGATAAGATTGACACAAATGAAATGCATTTGATAATATCCAACTATAGATCTTAAGCATCTCTAAAATGGTCAATAAGTAGATTAAGGAGATGAAAACAAAACTAAAAAAGTATTTTTCTCTTACAAAAATATAATTGAATCCCTTTGACAAAGAGCTACCTTACTGGGTATTTGCTGTGTCCCTGGCACTGTTTTAATTGCATCCATTTGCCCACATCCTATAGAGGCTCACACTTTAAAGATGGGGAAATTGAAGCTTTGCGAGGTTAAGTGACTTGACTAAAGTTGCACCTGGAAAAAGGCAGAAACATGTTTTGAATGCAAGTAGTCTGACTCCTAAATCTGATTTTTAACCTCCATGCTATATTGACTCTGGGTCAGTTTAGCATTTAAAGACTCTGGGTCTTTAAAATAAGGTATAGTTTTCCTAAAATATACCTCTTTAGTTGAGCATAAGTGCTCCTTAAAGCAGGATATGCCCATGGAAACCAGTGCTATAATTTTAGGACTTTCCCTCTAACTAATGAAGGGCATTTTCTTTGCAAGAGAATTAAGCACAAAATTGTGCAAGGATTGAAACGCGCTCTGAAACCAGGATTACACCCACTTTGGCATGCTGTGTCAAGCACCCAGGGCATAAGGAAAGAAAAGCAGGCTGGAGTGAATGGTTACACATTCAAATTTGAGCCTCAGCCATATATGTGGGTTAGTTTCCAAATGGACATTTACATTGCCTTTATGTGGATCAAGTTGGTGTTTATTTGCCAAACGTGTTATTTAGATCTAGGAAAAAGATGGCATGGCCCCAGGGGAAGTTTCACAATTATACCCTAACTAGGCTCCCTAACCTACTTCAGATAAAAGGGGCCCCAGAATGTTTGATAAACATAGCATCTAATAGTTCATTCATTTTCAGGAGGGAGCAGTCTCTACTTTTGCAGTAGGTCCCATCAGGGACTTGCGGACTGACACCCAACATTTGTCGTCTCTCTAACCGTGATGCGTTCCTGGTCCTGACTTGGGCGGAGAGGGAGGAAAAGGGGAGCAAGCGATTATCTTTGTGAAAAATCTAGCTTTTATTACATCACCTAAAGTAGCACAACCTGCTACACTAATGAAATCGTGTTCTTGGTTGAAAAGGGCAATTGTTAGCCTGACTTTGTGCACACTAAAAACATTCCCCCAATCTTGTTAAATTATTGCTCTCATTTCAGATTTTTATAGCTGTGCAGCTTACCAGCCCTCATTTCTTTACGTTTCATTCATTTTCCTTGTATTGATGATTAATGGAGGATGTCGAATGTTAGAGTGAGCAGGCATCAGCAATTGCAAGATCATAATTAGTTTAGCTGACGAGGGCCTCTGATAGCACTTGCATCTGGATGGAAAAATTACCCTATAGGGAACTGGCTGCTCACCAGGTCTTTTTAGTGATACATTGTGAAACACCCGATGAATCAAATGCCCTTTCAATGCCAAGAAAGTGTTCCAGTCTTGAAGCCAAAATTATGTCTGCAGAAAGCTTTCCATTTGAAATGTATCAGAGTACAATTATAACCATTGTATTTTCTTGGCAAGAATACCACTCGTCTACAGTATGGACTCAAGTTAAATAAATTGCCTAAATTTTATGAATCCCTGAAATTTTGACTTATGGTATTTGTAATTCTAAATTTATAACAAAATAGGGTTCCAGCAAGACTTTTTCCACTCCTTATCTAACGTGAATATTTTATCATTAAAGGCTTCACTTCCTAGAGAAAGGAGAGCGAAGTTGCAATTCAGGCTGTCTTTTTTCGTAGCAAGAGCATTTCATTTCCTGCCTGTTCGCGTTTGCGCCTACAAACACAGCCTGACTTTTGTTTCAATGAGTTTAATGGAATCATTACTTGATAGCAAGAATGGAACAAGCAATGCTAATTATCTACGTTTAAATATTCCTAGATTATTTTTGAATCTGGTGATTACGGAATTCAGCCCACTAAAATCAATTTGTATTCGGAAACGCTTGTGATTTCCAAGTCTGAGGCAAATGAAATAAACAGCCATTGATGGGACTATGTTGTCTGGCTTAAGCAGGCACCTCATAAGGGTTCTCAGTAACACTGTACCTCTAGTTGGCACAAGTTTATACTGGTCCCCTCAGCTTTGGGAAGTCGAGGGTGTTCTCTTTCAAAGTTTACAATTGCACACCAAAAACTAGAACTGAGTGTGCTATACTCTCTTCATACTTGCGTTGCATGAATGACATACAAAAAGACACAAATCAGGTTTAATTTTAAACGGTTCACATGCCACATTTATTATAAGCTGGACTATATGTTAAAGCTCAGGTAGCATGCGGTCCCCCCCTTTCTAAAGTGTATTGAACATATTGCCAGGTTCTGTCTTTTGACTTTTGTTTTGACACTTTTAAAAGGTATATTTTAGGGTTCAGCATTTAGGAGCCGTCATTAAAGGCACAAAACCCAAAGTTCAAAAAGTTAAAAGCTGTTTCTGTGAAAAGCCTTTGGTGTTGCACACACCTCATCCATCACTGTAGGGTTAATTATAATGAAAATCAGTGGTGCCTATTAAACACAATTGAACCTGACCTCATTATGGGCAGTGTGGTTTTATACTGTCATTGTTGCTAGTCTAAAGACAAAACTCCTGGGTTGATTTGGTCTAACTCCACTGATCATGTGACTCACCTCTGACCTTGTGTTTTTTTCCCTGTTTCAGAGGCGTAGAGGCTCGGGTGTTTTTTGTGCCAATTGCTTGACCACAAAGACCTCTCTCTGGCGAAAGAATGCAAATGGCGGATATGTATGCAACGCGTGTGGCCTCTACCAGAAGCTTCACTCGGTAAGAACTTGTTAGACTGTTTGAGGAAAAGCTTTTTAAAACAGCCTGGTCTGTGGTGTGATGTGTACCATTCCCTGGCTTGCAATGCCTGCTCCCGCAGAGTTTAATACAGTCACTTTGAGAACACATGTGATTTATGGTGAAATGGCCTTCCGTGTTATGGGGAGATACATTTGAGATCATTAGCAATGCATTATGCTTCTTTTGATATCAAAGAGGAAAATGATTGATTTCTGGGAACTTTTTGTAACAGATAGTCAAACTAGTGGTTATCAGACTTTGGTGAAATTTGTTTAGGCAGAAAGGAGAAACCTTAAGAGTTCAAAACTACGTAAAAAATGTATACTCGTATAAAATATAGGGCAGGGAAAGGGTGCTTATATTCAGCTTAACTTTAGAATTTGCAGTTGTCATCTTGGCTGCTTTGGGGGCTGGAAGTCAGGCGCGTTCAGAAGAGTGGTTCTGAACTAGGAGCCACCAACACCAGATAAACCTCTTAGGTTCTTCCGATAGACTTATTCCAGTGAGGCGTCTGAGGGCTTGAACAGCACACATCCCAGCTAGAGTAAGATGCGAAGATGCTTTGTGTTTTCAGATCTCTGGCTGACTTCTTTCTGTGCCTCACCGAGGTCCTTCCGGTCCTTTCTTGTCAGATTTTAGTTAGAATCCTATAATAAAGTTTAAACTCACAAATTCCCCCCTCTATCTGTGTGTGTGACTTCCCGAAGGATTTTTTTTTTAGTTTAGAAAGTTTATCTGCTGACAAGAACTGCCTTTAAAAATAGGAATACCCCACTTAGTAAACAGAAATCTATTTCCCTCTGCCTTTTTCATTTTGTTTGGCATTTTACCATAGCTCGTAGCACAGCCAATGAATAAATTACAGCTACAGGGAATACGGTTTTAGACAAAACGTCCTCATAAATGAACCATTGGAAGCACTCTTTAAAAAATGCATGCTGCCAACAATACTAATTGGTGGTAAACTGTAAAACCTTAGTTATTACATATAGCCAGCAGAAAGATTCTCCCCACCACCACCCCATCAACTTACTTTTTCTACACCTTCACCATTTAAACACAGCAATAAGCTTTCATTTAATGAGTACTGACATTAATGATTTTAATTGAACTCTGGCCAATCATAGGCCAAGAATTAATTAAACCACTGCTCTTCCAGGTTATGATAATTTAACAACTATGATATAAAGTAAACTCTTTTTTATAATTATTTTAATATTCATCTCTCCAGAGACAAGATGTGTTCAGTTTTGAGGGTTTTTTTAAATCATAAATTTAAGTACATAAAGGTTATGCTCACATCCCATGTCAAAGACTGTTACAGAAGTTACAAAGATTTTAAAAGGGTATAAATGCAAATTTCCGGTTTCCTTACAAGATATAGATTAAATACTGCATATTTTTGTAATGCAAATATGAGCTCTTTAGAAACCTGAACATTCTCAACAAATGAATGTGGTATATCCAAGGGATGTGGAATTTTCATCCTGAAACCAGTAATTGAATTGTCAGCAACAAGTGTGTTATCTTTCTTGCCTTCAAAATGCCTCTGTGACAATAGAAACATTCCAAAAAGGATTTAGACCCAGATCTTGTTTAACATGTAAAAGATACTCTCTTGTATTCAAGTGCATTCTTTCTAGGAATTATTCACAAATTACTATATATATGTATATGTATATACACACACACACATATATATATATATTCATATTCATATTCTATGTAGAAATGATTTGCTGATTTAAGTAATCTTTTAGAAAAATCAGGTTTTAGCCACTTAAAGGTTTCCCTAGGGGCGCCTGGGTGGCTCAGTCAGTTTAGCGTCCGACTCCGGCTCAGGTCATGATCTTTCAGTTTGTTGAGTTCGAGCCCCATATTGGGCTCTGTGCTGACAGCTCAGAGCCTACAGCCTGTTTCAAATTCTGTGTCTCCTTTTCTATCTGCCCCTCCCCTGCTCATACTCTCTCTCTGTCTCTCAAAAATAAATAAATGTTTTATAAAATTTAAAAAAAAATTCCCTAAATTTTCATCTATAAATATGCATTAATTTATTAAACTTATTCTTTTGATTTTATAAATCAAAGAGCTCTTTACTACAAGTAAAGTTTTTAGTATAGTCTTGTCTATAGAGTTTAGTCCTATAATCTAAATGCCAATCATAAAGTACTTAACCTGAATAAAAACCAACCTGAGTGAAAGCATTCCATCTGAGCACAGAGTAGAATGACGTATCAGGTATTTGAACCAAAGCTACAAAGGAATTTGTATTTTCACCAGAAAACAAATGCTTCACCTGTTAACAAGTAATATCTTCTGTAGTGATTATGCATGTAAAATACTATTAAACAAGGAGAAATAAAGTGAGAGGTTAAAAAAAAGTCTCCCACTGATATGGCTTTGATTACCTGATGTCTTTCTTCATGATTCTGTTCATTTGTCTTTGATTATTTATGCTGTGGTATTTAATAGCTTTATATCCACATTCACAGTTATTTAGAAGAATGTATGTATTGGTCAGCTCAGGCTACCGTGACAAGATACCATAGATTGAGTGGCTTAGACAACAGAATGTATTTTTACACAGTTCTGGAGGCTAGAGGTCTGAGGTCAGAGGATCAGTGTGGTTGGGTCCTGTTTGGAGCACTCTCTTCCTGGCTTACAGAAAGCCACCTTCTATGTCCTCATCTATCCTTATTTGCCTCCTAAAGACCATGTCTCCAGCTACAGGCACATGGCCGGGTAGAGCTTTAACATACGAATGAGGGGACCCAGTTCAGCCTGTAGCAATGTATAATTTTTCCACAGTTGTCAATAAAGGCTATCGCCCATGTTCCTCTATTGACATCTTAGTGCATGACTCAGAAGTTGAGAAATATTTCAGAAAAATCACGTTTCTTCAAGTAACTTTCTACACAGTTTTATCACTCAGTGCTGCAATTCCAAAATCTATTGAGTTTGGAAAAGCTGTTTTTAAGTAGATTAAAGTTTTCAGTCCTCCCTGCGAAGTTGGACATGATTTAATTAGGCTAAAATAGTGTGCTTTGGTTACTCCCTCTGATCCCGCTTAGGGCAAAAGGAGGAGATTTAGTAAATCTATAACATGAAGTCTACCCTTGCTTTGAACTTAAGCGTGGTTCATATTTGTGAGGAATTGTTAATGCATTTTAATGCATTTTTTTTAATGTTTTCCTTTTATGTGTTGTGTGTGTGTGTGTGTTTTCTCTGCAGACTCCCAGGCCTTTAAACATCATTAAACAAAACAACGGTGAGCAGATTATTAGGAGAAGGACAAGAAAGCGCCTTAACCCAGAGGCACTTCAGGCTGAGCAGCTCAACAAACACCAGAGGGGTGGCAGTGAGGAGCAGGTCAACGGAAGCCCCTTAGAGAGGAGGTCAGAAGATCATTTAACTGAAGGTCACCAGAGAGAAATTCCGCTCCCTAGCCTGAGTAAATACGAAGCCCAGGGTTCATTGACTAAAAGCCATTCTGCTCAGCAGCCAGTCCTGGTCAGCCAAACTCTGGATATTCACAAAAGGATGCAACCTTTGCACATTCAGATAAAAAGTCCTCAGGAAAGTACTGGAGACCCAGGAAATAGTTCATCCGTATCAGAAGGGAAAGGAAGTTCTGAGAGAGGCAGTCCCATAGAAAAGTACATGAGACCTGCGAAACACCCGAATTATTCACCACCAGGCAGCCCTATTGAAAAGTACCAGTACCCCCTTTTCGGACTTCCCTTTGTACATAATGACTTCCAGAGTGAAGCTGACTGGCTGCGGTTCTGGAGTAAATATAAGCTCTCCGTTCCTGGGAATCCGCACTACTTGAGTCATGTGCCTGGCCTACCAAATCCTTGCCAAAACTATGTGCCTTATCCCACCTTCAATCTGCCTCCTCATTTTTCAGCTGTTGGATCAGACAATGACATTCCTCTCGATTTGGCGATCAAGCATTCCAGACCTGGGCCAACTGCAAACGGTGCCTCCAAGGAGAAAACGAAGGCACCGTCAAGTGTAAAAAGTGAAGGTCCCTTGAATGTAGTAAAAACAGAGAAAGTTGATAGAAGTACTCAAGATGAACTTTCCACAAAATGTGTGCACTGTGGCATTGTCTTTCTGGATGAAGTGATGTATGCTTTGCATATGAGTTGCCATGGTGACAGTGGACCTTTCCAGTGCAGCATATGCCAGCATCTTTGCACGGACAAATATGACTTCACAACTCATATCCAGAGGGGCCTGCATAGGAACAATGCACAAGTGGAAAAAAATGGAAAACCTAAAGAGTAAAACCTTAGCACTTAGCACAATTAAATAGAAATAGGTTTTCTTGATGGGAATTCAATAGCTTGTAATGTCTTATGAAGACCTATTAAAAAATACTTCATAGAGCCTGCCTTATCCAACATGAAATTCCCTTCTTTTATTCTTTCTTTTGATGAGTAGGTTACCAAGATTAAAAAGTGAGACAAATGGTCAGTGAGAAACAAACAAAAAAAAAAAAATGGAAGATGGTAAATAGTCGTGTTTTAGAACCTAGCAAGTCAGAACCATCTTGGCGAATGTGTACTGTGGAAATGGTCCATAAGAAGTATCTCCAGACTCTATTTTATGTTTGTAAAGAAAGAGATCAAAGCTATCTCGAATTTGAAAGGGTTTACAGATTATGATACTAATGCAGTATTGGGCTGGCCATTGGTCCATTTGTTCATCAACCCATAAATTGTTGCCTAAATTTAGAAGTATCATGAAATCCTAGGCAGATGAGGAGAAATCTAATCTCCAGGGCAGTGAAAGGAAAATGGCGCCTCTTACATCAGTCTCCTCTCATTGACGGTGTTTCGGATTTAGACCTAGAAATGTGAGCTGTGGTTAGGCTTGGTGAGAGAGCAGCGAGGAAAGTGACAGACGGTGGCACAGTGATTTGGGCCAGCCCTGCCTGTACATACACATGCACACCCTCTCTGATATTTTTGTCCTTTAGATGTTCAGATACTCCTTTCAAAAACAGTCCTTTCATTTGCAGTTTAGGTTCATTTTGTCCCAATATATATGCCTTTTTAAAAACAGTGCCCTCAGTGCTTACGTAGTAATTCTTTTCTTTAGCCAGATATTCCTATCTTGTATGTGATGAAGCAGTTTGGATTTGTTTTTTTAAGCCTCCTCTTGGTCACCGATCTCACTTGGCACATTGTAACTAAAGGGATCCCCGTCAGTTCAAAAGATTCGATCGATATAAAAGTTCAGACCATGGGCTTAACTTGTTCAGAATACATGGTATTTCTCCATAAGGTAACCTGCTGTATTTTATTTATTTCCTTTTGGTTAAATATAATTTCCAAACTTTGTGGCCAGGCAGCATCTAAGGTTACGTTACCACAGACTGATAGTTGGTATATGTACCAGTCACTCCCTTCATTAGATTTATACAGGTTTAGTTAAGTAGCATTAAATAGGATTCTTAGGAGTATATCTTCATAGTACTTTTAATACTTCAGGCTTTGTAAAACTATCCATGAAGGGAAAACTCCTCAGCATAACTGCTCAGGGAAATAGGGCTAAATAACTAAACATTAAATAATTGGTTAAAGGTGCTGTTAGTCGAGCCTCAATGCTTGCTACAAGGATGTATGTACAAGGACTGACTTTAATAATTTGCATTATATTGTCCCAACCAGTAGTTTATTTTTTGCCACGGAGATGTAGAAGATATTACAAGCTACTGGATGCACTGTCAGATTAACTTATTTCATTAAAGAAGTTGGGAGAACAAATAGGAAAAAAAAAACTTATTTTTCTAGTAAATATTAATGTATTACATTTCAAATAATGGTGCCTGACATATTGAATAATTATTTTCTACAGTGTACGTATGCAACAAAGATATTCCATCATGCATTAGAGTCAGTTCTGGCTCTGCCTAGCTGTTTACATTTGCAAATGTAGCAAACAAGGAAATGAAGCAACTATTTCTATTGCGGTAGATATCTTTTGTGTGTGTGTGTGTGTGCATTAAAGTTGTAAACGGTAACATGAAACAAATGAAAGTTCTTGATATAATGGTATGGAAAACAAGAAGGAAATGAAAATATTTTTATGCCTACTTAGGAAAAAAAAGGGTAGCACTATTCATTCCAAGTACTTTCTTTTTTTTAATTTTTAAGCTCTTAACTCACATTGTTATGCTTAAAATGATAAACATATATCCTCTTTTTATTGCTTTGTCTATGTTTCAGATGAAACATTTCAGAAATTATTTTGATAAGTGCTGCTGGAACCCGCAGCACTGATGTTTTTATTGCGTTCTGTAGCCGCATTTGCACTCATTTTTACATAATTCCCAGTCGCTTTGTTATTGTTTTTGTTTTGTTTGGGTTTTGTTTCTTTTTCCCAGTGCCAGGTCTTTGTTTCTTAAAGTTGGATGGCAGGTAGAGTTCAACCAGTTTGTGACTGTCGTAGTGAATGAAGTTAAAATGTCTTTTTGATGTGTTGTCATTTCCATTCTTGCATTTTTTTTGTTTGTTTTCATGTAAAAAAAAAAAAGGAGAGAAAGAGACAGAAAAAAGAAATCAGGACTAAGCCTTCAGCTTCAGTTTCATTTTTAAAGGGCCCTATTCTGGTCTCACCTGTCCAGCTCTGATATTCACATAAACTGAAATGAGGAGGTGGAATGAGAAGTTCTAACATTCAAATTATGTGATGAGAATTTTATCTCTCTTAGGAATTTCAATGAATGCATCTCAAAATGTACAGGCAGACTTGAGAGGTGGCCATGAAACATCTCAGAAAGAGAGGAGATTTCCCAAACAACGAAACAATGTTTCATTTTCATTTTCTTAGTAAAAGGACTTAGTAACGAAGTGCACTGTGGCAATCCTTCAGCAACATTACACATGGACTGCTCAAATCAGTAAAATGCCAGAAGTTTGGTTAACTTGGGTATGACTTTTTGGGCAAAGCTACTTGGTAAACAATTTCTCCAGTGTGTCGGACACATGGCATGTATTCCTTCTGTTTTTTGTTTTTGTTTTCTTTTTTCAACTGATTTTTGTTTTCTCAAGACAGACATAGTAGTAACGATTAGCATTGGAAAATACATATCACTATTCTTGAAATATTTATGGTCAGTCTACTTTTGGTAGAATATTCTTGGATAGCATTGACACGATAGATCTTCCATATTCTTTTATTATTGATTATTTTATTTTCATTTTTGTTTTCATTATTATACATATTTTGATGGAGAAGAGGTTGGGCTTTTTTTAAAAAGATGAAAACTTACTGTGACACTAAAATACCCCCTGGTTTTTGACTTCTGAAAGCCTTTGTTCCATCTTACAAAATATATTACAAAAGTGGTTGGTTGTTATTTTAATTTGGTTTTAAGGTTTCCAAACGATTTTGCCTTAAAATGTGATATTAAATGAGCTATTTAGGTACTTATCCTTTTTTTTTAAGGACTTTCAAGATGATTTAGGAATTTCCCCTCTTGGAAAAGGCTTCCCCTATGATGAAAACTATATGCCAGCTAAAATTGTATACCATTGAAAAACTGTAAGTCTTTTGAAATTACTTGTCTCTATTTTGAATCAAGTTTTGGGTCAAATTTTAGGTCAGGACCAGCTCATGCATTCATTCTTCCTTTCCTTACTCTTTCTTTCTTCCTCTCTCACCCATATATTCATACTGTTGTTTGGGATAGAAAAATCATGAGCCAGCCCACCTTGGAAGGATGTGGATTGAGAGACACTACAGGACTCTAAGTGTATGAGAAAAGGATGGAGCTCTAAACCTTAACATGTTAACTCTGTAGTTCAAAAGGAAAAGAGTGTGCCCATTCTTTCTACATGACATATTGAGATGTTCTTTTAAAAAATCAACTTTTAAGATAGTGATGTTTTATTCTAAACTGTTCTCTTTTAGTAAAGGTAGATTTTAGAAAACAAGCATGGGGATTCTTTTCTAAGGTAATATTAATGAGAAGAAAAAAAAGTGATTATCTTTAACAGCTCTTTGTTGAAGCCTGTGGTAGCACATTATGTTTATGATTGCACATGTGCACATAATCTATTATGATCCAATGCAAATACAGCTCCAAAAATATTAAATGTATATATATTTTAAAATGCCTGAGGATATACATTTTTCTCAATAAATCGAAAAGTATCAATACTGCTATTAAAATAATTATTAGCCTTCTGCTGTGTGGCTGCAAAACATCACAAGGTGACCTGTCTTGAGACTTCTGAACTGCCTGCCTATTTAGTTAGTGAACATTAGCGCAATTCTAGAGTGGGGATATCTGTCATCCAGTGGTGGAAACATGGAGTAAAGAAGCTGGTGGTCAGTTTCTGTGCTGTATGCCAGGCTTTTCCCTAAAGTTTACATGAGCTCACGGTCTTTGGGTTGAGGGCCATGGCAAAAAATGCAAGGCATCTTTGGTAAGCAAGTAGGTGAGAGCTTGCTGACTGTCCCTAGATCACAGGAGAAAATGGTGGAATTGAAATTCAACCAGAATATGAAACAAAATATGCCAACCAAAGGTAGGTAGTGTCAGGTGGAATTCTATGAGTAGGCAGCTGTAAATGAGACAAGGTAGAAAGACATGCATTGGGACTTTGAAGGGCTGGGTTATTTTCCAAAAGACTTGGCCAAGGGCAGAGAGATGGCTTATTTGGAGAGCACTTCCTTTTGGTTTTCCATTACTGTTTCATAGCTGATTCACACGTTCCTGATAGCGGTGCAATTGTTGAGAAATCATCCACAATTATTTGCAGTAATTAAGACCTCTGAAAGATGCTAGGGCAGAAGTGTGTGAAGTCAGGGATGAAGAAAATGTGAAATTCAACATTGATCCACACATGGAAACTGGATAACGTGTGGTTCTCTTGAAAGGAAAGGTAGAGCTGTAAGCTTCACTCCGTCCTACACCAGAGAAAAGCGAGAGTAATTTTACATGGAAATAACGTATAGCCTTCATCAGAGAAGATGGTCCTTCAGGACCCATAAGTCCCCAAACTGGATCCTGATTCTACCCCTGGTTGTTTTTCGTTATATGACCTGCAGCAAATCACTTTTTCTTTTCGTTCCTCAGGTTCCTCACCTGTAAAATGGAAAAAAAATATATTAATAATAATAATATTAATAATAATAATAATGGTAATGTAGTACTTGTTTTGTAAAGCACTTTGAGATCCTTGGTTGAAAGGCACCATGAGAATGCCAAGTATTATTATATGGCCAAGGGGCTTATTTAAACTCTCAGTTCCCAAGGGCCAGAAAAGGTTGGGGTCATGTTTCTTAAAAAGATGAGCTGTAAATATCATACCAAGCAGCCTATAGTGTTGACTATGAAGAGGCAAAACTATTACAAGGCTGATAAAACCATAGTTTCTTAATGGCTACCAACAAGGCAAATATCACAGTAAGAAATGCCAAATTCCTTAGGGTGGACTGTTTGACAACATGGAATGGGGGGGGGGGGGGGTGGGACGGGGTTGGGAAACATCTCAAAATGCCAATGTAAAATTAACTTACAGCAATATTCACCAGCAGAAAATGTCTTTCATATGGAATGATTTCATGTTGCTAAGAAAAAATTCAATTTGTAGTCCTGATTTGAATATTAGAATGTTGGCTATAATAGTCTGTTCTTACAACACATGGAATTTTTTTTGTTTTATTTAATTTTGTTTTCATAGTGCATGTTCATTTCTACTCACAAACATGTTCTTGGTGTATTTCTTATGCAAACAATCTTCAGGCAGCAAAGATGTCTGTTACATCTAAACTTGAATAATAAAGTTTTACCACCAGTTATATATAATGGCGTTGGTATGGTTTATATGGATTCACTTTCATGCACGTAGAAATAGGAAACACAGACCATTGTGACATGTAGACAGGCTCTGATGAGTTGAGATGGTGAAATCAAATCACCATTCTCAAAAATAAGACTAAGATTGAAAAGTCCTGGAGTCTCTCAGCTTGTTTTGCTTTGCTTTTTTTTTTCTTTAACCAATCTTTTATTGATAGATCTTGTATAAAAGAAAAAATATATATACTAGTTTCTTGAGGAGGGTTAACAATAAAAATTGTGTTTATTTCAAAAACATTTATTAAGTATTGAGTGTTGAGTATTGGGTAATGATTGTTTTACGATATATAAAAACTGTGTTTGAAGTTTAACTTTGATTCATTTCAGTGTACCCACATATGATGTGAAGATCCTGATAATCTCCATAAATTCATATTAATATATTAATATATTACACACATTGTTTGCTTAAAATGAAATTAATCAGAGGAGGGTTCGTAAAGGATGATTTTGAAAGAGAGAAACGGCAAAAGCAATCAGAAACCCAGGTAGGAAAATGACATGGGTAAATTCACCTAAGTAGTTTTTTGGTTTTTTTTTTAAGTTTATTTATTTATTTAGAGAGAGAGTGAGAGCCCATGAGCAGGAGAGGAGCAGAGAAAGAGAGAGAGAGAGAGAGAGAGAGAGAGAGAGAGAGAGAATTTCAAGTAGGCCCCACACTAAGTGTAGTGCTTGATCATTCAGGGCTCAATCTCAGGAACGATGAGATCATGACCTGAGCCAAAATCAAGAGTCCCGGTGCTCAACAGATTGAGCCACCCAAATGCCCCCACCCAAGTATTTTTAACCAGAAAGAAAAACACAAAGAAGACAGGACTTACAGTATTTAAATAACTTAACTGCTTCGAAGATTTGTTTTGAAAATTTCAAATGAATTAGTATCTACCCTCCTTACACAACCTTACTTCTAATTTTTGTGAGCCTCAATTTAACAAATCCTTTTATTATTTGTTTTTCTAGCTCTTTCTCTTTTCTCTTGCTTGGAAAACAGAGTAGAGACTTTGAGGTGCTTTCATAATGGTAAGAAGCTTCACAGCTGGAGGCAACATTCTCTAGATAAGAGTGGAGTAGAAATCACTTAATATGATTTCTTTATGTACAACTTGGTTTTTCTGTCAGGGAGCACGTTTCACATAAAGTTGAATCCACTTTGTTCTCACCCGGAACTGTCAGAATCCCATTCAGAAAGAACTCTGTAAGCATCAGCTGTTTACGCTTGTTTGAGGGGAAAGAAGATCAAGTTAGCACTGTGAGTCCTCACCTTACCATCTCTGTGAGGGTAGAGCAGGGGTCAGAAACTCAGTCACACAAAAGAAACAGGCAAGTGGCTTGTGTGGGTGAGCCAGCTGGGTGGAGACCTTGGGAACTGGAGGGCTGGATGAAAGGTAGCCTTTCCCCGTCTCTTAAGAACAGTGCCAAGCTGACTTGGGTTGCAGATTTTCAGTTTTTAAGAAAAACTGGACAAAGGTAATTTTATGCGAAATCTCCTAATTTTTAATGTCAGTGACTGACTTTTTTTCTTTCTTTCTTTCTTTCTTTCTTTCTTTTTTAATATTGCAAGCCAAGCAAAACACTTGTTCAGAATAAATTCCACCCGAGACAGGCAATGTGTGACCCCTGGAGCTTGAACAATAGTGAACTCTGGTAACTGGCAGGGAGGAAATTGGGCAAAGGGCTGAGGTTAGCTGTGGTTCCTCTGGGTTTTGTCTCCCGTCCCAGTGCACCTCCAGCTCTGCCAGGAAACCCGAAAGCACCGTGGCAGCAGCACCTGCCTGATTCTTTCAGAGCCAAATTTGCTTAAGACGAGAAACATTTGCACAGAAGACAAACAAGCCTTCTTTTTTTTTTTTTTTTTTTTTTTGAGCGTACTGCTAATTAGTTTGTACTTTTGTTCTCCGTCATTGTAACCCCGAGTACGATTTTCCTTTTTTTACCACACTGGTGCGAACTAAGACATTTCCCAAACTATTAAAAGTTGCTACAGTTAATGTCCAGTAACGTCCAAGATGTCCTTGTAGCCCTCTTCATGTCAGGTGTTTGAGTGAAATTAACAGCAGTAGAAAAGTAAAGCATTAACAGGTGATGGGGAGGGAGGGGCTTTTTCATGTTATAGTTGATAATTTTAATGAATAATTTCAGGATTTTCTTTAAATGCAAATGTGTATAATGAAATCTTATTGCTAGTTTTAATGGTTCTTTTGAAGTGTATTTTGATTTATTTTGAGCAAGAGATAGCAAGTGGAGGAGGGGCAGAGAGAGAGGGAGACAGAATCCCAAGCAGGCTCTCCTCTGTCAGCGCAGAGCCCAGTGCGGGGCTCAAACTCACCAACTGTGAGATCATGACCTGAGCCGAACTCAAGAGTCAGACGCTTAAGTTGTCTGAGCCACCCAGTTGCCCCCTTATTGCTAGTTTTATAAAACTGTTCTCCAATATGTTTAGGATGTCAGTAATCTGAAAGTCACCTTCCGTGAATGTTAAAATACTTGTATAGGAGGTAACAACCACTTCTTCCAACTTTCTGTTTAATAGCAACAATAATGTAATATTGTTATATATTATATTTTATATATATATATAATTTAACAAATATATAATATTTTAACAAAATATTAACTCTTCAGGTAAGTAGAGACTGGGGTAGCAAGTGCTATTAGCAGAAAAATACAATAGAAATTCTTTAAATTATTTCCATAAATAGGTGAATTTCCAAATTAAAACTGCAGAAGCACTAAATTGTAAGCAATTTCCCAGGAATACTTAGAATTCAAACCCCATGAATACATCACAGACCTTTTCGCAGAACATGTACCACCTGTTATGTGAAAGCAATGTCTGCCTTCATCGTGTTCACACATTAGCCAGTTTTTAGACTTAGTGTTCTCTACAACCAATGGTGTTTTCTTCAGAGCTTAAATCTCCTTAGATATTTTCTCTCTATGTAGCACACATATTACCCAGTGGATTCATGTATCTGAAAAAGCATAAATACACCAGTTAGTTTACAAAGATCAATTTGATATCATTATGATGGATTATTTTCTACAACTTTATTGTTTGTAGTTGCCTTAATTCTTTTTCTATAGTGAAATTATCGTTGCCATTATTCTTGTTTGTTGGTTGGTTGGTGATGACCCATGTAGTATAAACCCAGGCTTCATGCATTCATTCAACAAATGCCAACTGAGTATTATGTTGGTATTTGCACTATTCCAGGCATTTGGACTGCCTCAGTGAAAGAAAACAGACCCAAACTCCTCTATTTGTATGAAAGGGAGACAGACAATAAACTTACACACAGTAAACAAACATATATATAGCGTTTCATGTTAGAAAGTGAGGTATGCACTAGAGAAGAAAGAGTTCAGGGGCAGTGCAGGGGATGGAGGCCATATTCGTTAAGCTAACCAACAGTACAGCCATCATTTGAGCGAAGACTTAAAGGAGGAAATGGCAGAGTGAATAGCTCATGCAAAGGCCCCAGGGTGAGAGAGTATGTCTGGTAAGCTTGAGAAAGAGCAAGGCAGCCAGTGTGACTGAGGCAGGTAAACCAGAGGGAGAGTATGTAGAAACTCACTCAGAGGTGAAAGTATGGACGTAAGAGGAGATCAGATCATTTAGGATGTTGTAGGCCACTCTGTGGAGCGTGGCTTTTATTCTGTCTGAAGCAGGGAAGTATTTTACTGTTTTGAGCAGAGTATTGCTGTTTGACGTATGTTTTCATGCGATCATTCTCTTCGATGCTTGGAATAAATCCTAGGAGGTGAGGATACAAGGATAGAAGGAAACCAAGTTGGGCGCTAACTTAGTCATCCCTGCAAGAGATAAGAGGGACAGAAAAGCAGTTAAAATTCCAGAAATAATCTTAGAAGGAGAACAAACTAGATGGCCTGGATGCAGGGTGTGAGACAAAGAGAAGAGTCAAGAATTATTCTAAGATTTTTCATCTGAGCAAACTGAAAGAATGGATTTGATGGATCGGATTTGGAGTGGGGAGGGAAAGGAGTGAAACTGGGGACTAGCTACAGTTAAGGTCCAAAGGTCAAATAGATGGTTAGACCTAGGAGTTAGAAGTTAGGAGTTAGCCATAGCATCTAGACAGTATTCAAAACTATGAGACTGGCTGAGATAATCTAGGGAGGGAACAGGTGGGAATACACCCAGTATTTGAAATCTGGGCAATGAGGAGACACTCGTGAGAAAAACTGAGGAGGAAGCTGTCTGTGTGGTAGAAGGAAAACAAAAGGAAGTTATCTTAGAAGCCAAGGAAACAAAAATGTATCATGAGGCAGGGGGCAATTGACCTGAGAAGATACTGCTGATCGGTCAAGTAGGAAAATGGTCTCTGGCAGGATGGGCTATATACTTTGTGGGGCGCAGGGCAAATTGAACATGCAGATCCCCTTGTTCAGAAATTTCAGGACAGTGCCATCTGAGTTTTCAATGAAGCTCAGGACCCTGTGCACCTGCACAGCTTGCATATGCCCATGAAGCTGGCCCTGGTCAGCAGCACACTGACCAAAGCAGTTTGGAGCCATGGATGGGAAAGTCTGATGGAGTACTTTTTTCTTTGACGTTTGTTTATTTTTGAGAGACAGAGCACAAGCAGGGGAGGGGCAGAGAGAGAGGGAGCCACAGAATCCAAAGCAGGCTCCAGGCTCTGAGCTGTCAGCACAGGGCCCGATGCAGGGCTTGGACTCATGAACCGCGAGATCATGACCTGAGCCATCGTCGGACACTTAACCGACTGAGCCACCCAGGCGCCCCTTGATGGAGTACATTTAAGAAATGTTTGGAAAACAGTGTACAAAGGATTTGGGGAGCTTTTTGCTATAAAGGGGATTGGAAAAAGGAATGCTAGCTGACAAGAGATGTTGAATCAGTCGAAAGTTGTTTTGCTTTAGAATGGAGAAAGAAAAACATGTCCCTTTGCTAAGGAGGATGATGCAGTAAGGAAGGCTTTATTCGTCTTACCAGAGAGAGGAGAAAACAGCTGGAGTGATGTTCTTTGATAGGTGAATGAGTGGAAGGAGATAGAATCTTATGCCCAAGTGGAGAAGAGGACAGTTCGCATTCATAGTCACAGTTGGCAAAGAGACTGTGTAGACACAGATGTTGGTACATGTGTGGCTGTGATAGTGGAGTGCCCAAAAGCTCTATTTTTTTGACAAAATGTTTTTCCTGTGGCTCTACTGTTCTGCCCATTACCCCATTCAGAACTTCAAAGCATTTCACTCAGAAACAAGGCTGCTTATACATTAAACAAGGCAATATTGTTTCATTATATCCCAATGGCATGTGGATATTTGGATAAAGTCAGAAAACTGTCACATAACTGAAAATGGTATTTGAATCTCACTTTAAAAATTGCTTCTGTAAAAATCTGCCCCAACATACTCATCTTGTTTAGTTCAAAATGTTATTTCTCATTTTCTTAATTCCAATTTTTCAAAGACACATGGATCTTGTTATGCTAATAAGCAACACCACAGCAAGTATAGCGTTCTTAGTTCTCTTAATACCATTTCCTGAAGATACACCCAATAAGAGGCAGGTTTTTACCAGGTTTTCCTTATGACTGCGATTGATTTTTTTTGAGTGAATTAATTCATGTGTGCCAAATACTGATTCCAGACTCAGAACTGTGCACGAGCAGTATAAAAGACACAAAAGAGTTCAAATTTGCTGCATACTCTTGATTATACCACAAAGGTACAGTCGATTAAGATATAAGGTTGCTTAGTTACAAGTTGTTTTTTTTTTTTCATTTGGGGCATTTTCTGAACCTTTCCTTGTTACATTTCATTTCATTCATTTTAGTACCCTTGACAAAAAAGTCTTCCCATTATCTTAATAAAATTGTGTTGAAATTTGAGGAGAACTTCTCTGTTATTCCCGCTATGACTTTTAAATATAGCTAATATGTTCACAGGAAAGGCTTTAGTATTTGGTAACGGTTCAACTTACAGTGTTAACTTCTAAGAAAGCACTTAAAGAATGGTATCTTACCTTAGATACCTAATAAAGTAAAAAATCAAAACTTGAAAACTGAAGTAAAGTGAACTTCAGGGGCGCCTGGGTGGCGCAGTCGGTTAAGCGTCCAACTTCAGCCAGGTCACGATCTCGCGGTCCGTGAGTTCGAGCCCCGCGTCAGGCTCTGGGCTGATGGCTCGGAGCCTGGAGCCTGTTTCCGATTCTGTGTCTCCCTCTCTCTCTGCCCCTCCCCCGTTCATGCTCTGTCTCTCTCTGTCCCAAAAATAAATAAAAAATGTTGAAAAAAAAAAAATTTAAAAATAAAAAAAAAAAAAAGTGAACTTCAGTGACCCACAGATGTTTTAAAGAATGAAAGTTGGGGGCGCCTGGGTGGCTCAGTTGGCTAAGCGTCCGACTTTGGCTCACGTCATGATCTCGCGGTTCGTGAGTTTGAGCCCCGCGTCGGGCTCTGTGCTGACAGCTCAGAGCCTGGAGCCTGTTTCGGATTCTGTGCCGCCCTTTCTCTCTGCCCCTCCCCTGTTCATGCTCTGTCTCTCTCTGTCTCAAAAATAAATAAACGTTAAAAAAAATTAAAAAAAAAAGGAATGAAAGTTGTTTGGTTTTTCCTATAATGCATTGTTCCTTAATTTGTGATCCGGTAATCAGCCAATACTATTTTTACTTATTTTATTGAGAGAGAGAGAGAGCAGGTGCACGGTAGGTGGGGATGGGGAGACAAAGGAAAGAGAGAGAATCCCCAACAGGCCCTGGTACTGTCAGCATGGGGCCCCATGAGGGGCTGGAACTCACGTCCTGTGAGATCGTGACCTGAACCGAAGTCCAACGCTTAACCAACTGAGCCACCCAGGCATCCCAGTCAATGTTCTTTTCTCAGTGAGTTTTCTTTGCCAGCACCAGCTGTCTTTGTAATCCAGGCCTCACATTTCCTACATGCATGCAAACGTTAAGGTAAGGCCAGTTACCTCATGGGCAGTAGTGAATGTTTACCATCACTGAGAATCATGGAGTAGATTGCCTGATACACTTACATTACTGGCCAATGATGGCAACTGAGACTTCAGTATTCTCAAATTATGTGGAAACTCTTCTTTCTGAATTGGTGCTAGCTGGCCCTCATTTCCTGGACACTCTCATATTTGAAGACTGCAGTTAAGCTTTTCTTGGTATCTTTGGTTAAAGTTGTCCACGGCGAAAAGCAGGGGGGAGCCTTTCTCACTTCATGCCTATGCATCCTCCGCCATCTATTCTCCTTCCAGACCCTGTTCCCTCACTAGCATCTTATTGTCCAGAAGGAAATGGATTGTCATTTGCTTTTGAGGACATTAGATTTTTCCTTGCCTTTTTAAAAATGATTTCATGAAACTAAAATTTGGTATAACTTCCAGGTGCATTTCCTTTGATTCGAATCTATGGGCTTAACACCTTAACAAACTGAGTAGACATATTTACATTTCAATAACCTGAGTATAAAGATGAACACAGCATTTTAACAAGGCCCTCTCCAGAATGTCTCTTTCCCAGACCATGCTCGCATGTGAGCAAGTGTTGAAGCTACTAAAACTTCCTCCTTTTAGCTTTCTTGCCCCAACCACTTTAATCTCAAAAACAAACTCTCAAGTGTTTTATAATTAACAAGAATTGTTCTTTTTAAGACAAACACCAATATGCAGCTCTGTTGATAAACTCAATTATAGAATGCTCTTTTACATAGAAATCCATTTTTAATATTTTTAAAGGTATCAACACCAAGAGAAAAGAGTACTGCCTGTTGACACACACCACTGTTCACAATGATTTTTGACAATTAATTATTTTAAAGTAGACTAAGGAAATATAACTCAACATTTTATAAACATTAATATATTAGATTGTGTTTTAAAAAAATTCTTTGGAAGGAAGACATGAGAGATGACAGCAACAACTAATTTAAAAGTTGTTTTAACATGCTGACTTCTATTTCAGGACAATTTTCATGGAATTCTTGGAAAAATTTTATAAACAGTTCCCATTATATAAAAACTTGAGGTACTAATAATTAATGTTTAGGATCCAATCAGCCATCAAAGAGATTCTTCATTTTCCTTTTTAAACTGTGTTTTTCCCATTTATTCATGTTTGTTTATGGACTATATTTATCAATAGAAATAAATATATGTTAATACTTCGGCAAGTTGGTTAACATATAATCAACCATCTACCACTTACCCACCATGCCAAGTTTATAAAAGCAGACCACCAGGGCAATCTATATACCAGGGCAATCTTTTGGTAAGCTAGAGAGCCAAGGCTGGCTGGCTCTTCAGGTGCCCTATGCAGATTCCTCCATGCAAAGAATTGAGCTCTGCACTTTCTAGGCACCTGTTAATCTTCTATTTCCCATGATACATAAATCAAGTTGGCCTTATCCATAAACATTTCTAGAAATGCTGTTGGTTATAGGCAACATCCTTACAGATGGGATCCTTAGGGAGGGTGTTCCATCATAACGGGTTTGGTGGAAAATAAAACTAGATCATTATTTATATTTTTACACTGTCAGAACATAACTCTCAAAATGTTACGAACAGCAAAAACATCGTTCTCACAGGGGGAGTGAGCACATGCAAAAGTTCTAATTAACTCCTTAACGAAGAAACCAGCAATAGGACAAAGCTGGTTCAAAAAAGGATATGAAAGACAAAAAGAAAGAACGCTGGAATAAGATGACTAAATTACATGCAATATGGTTCATGTCTTGTTGGGCAGTAATGATCATAACCTCTCAGACTGCCTTCATCATTGGATAGGAAAATCATTCTGACTGATCCGTTTTCCATAAGGTAACTTTATAGAGAAGTAAAATAGTTATAATAAATAATTATATTCTCTGGGAGAGTAAACGACAACAAACTTTTTAGATCACGCTTGGTATGACCTTGAAAGGTGAAGCAGTTATTTTTGCCTCATTTCCCAATTTGGTTATTTTTTTCTTAACAAATACAGAAGCATCTGGAAAAAATTTAAAAACATTTGCATCTTTCCATAGTATAAACTTTTCAAAAATGGAAGTTACTTCTCCCTGTGAGTTGTGTTATGAATTAGTTATATAAAACAACAGAAGTGTACTTTTTGTAAAAAATGATTTGATTTGATTTTCCAGACTTATAACTTGAATCAAATTCACCACATTCAAGATTACTCAAGAAAGATCCCTACTTCTAGCTTCTGACCAATTATAAGAAATTCCTTAAGGAAAAAAAAAAAAAAACCCATGAGAACATAAGAACTCGGGTATTCCAAGCATATTTAAGGGGAAACATAAATAGGTATTTTTTAACATTTTGAAGTAAGTGGTATCTCATGGAAGCATCACAGAAGACTAAAATTCAGACAAAAGCTTTCTGCTCTCACTCAATATTTTATAAATCACTATCACTTCCTTCTTTTCCAAAGCATTGCAGGGTGTACCAAAAATGCCTCTTTGGGCAGAAGATATTCTCAACTTTTCTCTTGGGAAATCAAAATGATTCTCCCACCCACTACTAGTTATACTTCTCTTTGCTAATCTAGCCGTTATTTTTTAAATAATGAGATGATGTTACAGATACCAATTGCAGACAATTTCTTCTCCAGCTACTTGCCCATCGTCTGTTTAAAACTTTTTATATCTACCAGAAGAGGGCAGGGAAGGGAAAAGGAGGTAAAATATATTAGAATGACTATTGCTTGATTGGAAAAGACAGAGCTCATTTATTCCTTGTTCTTAGTTCCTCACATTGTATCTAGTAATATTGGGCATTCAATAGGCATTCTTTTGGATTAAAAGGAATCACTTGGTAATGACTGAAAATGTCTACTAGAGGAAAAAGTTTTAACATCAACAACAACAAAAGTAACATTTGGAGAATATTTTGAAATGTGAACTCTTTGGAACTGTTTTCCTTTCTTTAATACCTACCGAAACTATTTTAGACGTAGTAGTCACTAAATAAATACTGATTAAATTATGAAGGGTCAAGGTTTGGATGTACATAAGCAAGGACCAGGAATGCAGGGAACAATCTGTTACTAAAATGTACACATGAGAAACGTCAAACCCAAGTTTAATCTTGACTTACTCATTTGTGGGCCTCACAGATGAGCTACATCAGAATCAAAGAAGTTCTCTAATGTGCTTCTACCAACTTTTATTTATTTTTTTTTTTTTGAGGCAATAGGAATGAAAAAAAAAAGTGTCCCTGAGATTTGTCTGGAGTCTGGAGGTGGGTGGCATCATCTGGGCCAAGGCGTACGTTATAGACAAACTTCCACTGGGGAAAATGTGGTGGTGTCAGTTTTTTAACATAGTAATTTCGTAGTTCTTCCATCCAACATTTATTCGGGTTTGTCGAAAAACATTGCTTGTATTAGGGGAGCTATACATTCTGTCCTCTAATTTACTGTGTCAGTAGCTAACACCCTCGTAATAAACACCTGAGAGCCATCTGAGTTAGCTCCCTTTTCTTCACACTTGAATTCAATCTTTGAACAAGTCCTGCTCATTTTACCTGCTGTGCAGTCTTCTCCTCTGTCACCTACTCTCTGCATCTCTGCCCCTGTTGAGGCATCTTTCTTCTGGTTCAAGGTCATAGCCTCCTACATGGATATAGTTTCCACACGGTTGCCAGGTGAACTCTGCAAAATGCAAAGCTGACCTTGTTATTCCCCTACTTTAAGACCTTCGTGCTTCCTGCTTAGTTTACGGAATAAAACACAAGGGTTTTTGCATCGTAAAGCCTTCAGTGCCGGGCCCCCATTGGTCTTGACAGCTCATCACATGTTACTCCCTGGCAAAAACACAGGTTCTAATTTCACGAACACATCAAGGGCTTTTCAAGTCCGCATCATTGCTTGTAACGTTGCCTCCGGTAGGAGGGCGCTTCCCACATTTATTTGCCTATCTTTCTCATTACTGAACTGTCAAGACTCAGATCAGAAATTACCTCTAGCATAACTTCCCTGAACAGGGTGCTGAAAATTTCCCTCCTCTGGACTTCCTGGCACATGCCCCTCTTTTCACTCACATCATGCTGGTAGGCTGCCTCGCTCCAGGAGAGCCACATTTGAAATGTGGCTGAGTGTGTGACTGAGCAATTGGTTACTTTATTTGTATTTTATTAAATTAAGTAACCATATGTGGTTAGTGCTGTTGTGCAGGACAGTGCAGCCCAAGACCCTTCCTAAAAGGGGCTTCATGCTACGGTGCTCTTCTGTAGGGAAAATAATCTCAGAAACTTCATATCTTTTCTCGCCTTTTGTTTCCATGATAAAAAGCTGAGTAATTAATTATAGGAATGTTACGTGCATTAATGCTATAAGCATCAAAAGGGTCATTTAAAAAAAGGACTTCGTTTTTACTAATTTTTTTAATAATTTACTTTGGCAACTATGCTGAAGTGACTTTATATTATAATAATAAGCCCCTGCCTCTGAGGCAGCTGAACCGTGCTTTTCTCCATGGGCCTTTTAACCACTGTGAAAAATTGATTACACTTCATTTGATCTCAGGTTTACAGTATCAGAGTATTTATGTATTTCTGGACATTATTGGTGGTTTTCTAAAACAAGGAGAAAGCAAAAGCTGTGAATAATTTTCAAACTTCAACCTTAATTTCAATATTTTTAAATTTAACTGACAAGGTAATTATCCCAGAAATTGTCCTAACTCAATGATTTGTGAAACTATGATTGTCCCATTAAAATGACAGAGTACTCAATCAGGAGAGAAAAATGGTTCTCTGAGGTTTGGCCCTATTAAACCGGTTCTTTATGCTATTATCCACTTCTCCTTTTGAATACACGCAGCTGTGTGTTTCCGTGTGCATGAGGAAAAGTGTCACAGCCAGAAGATGGCTAATGTTAACGCCGAGCAGTGAAGCAGAGGGTTAAGAGTGCAGATTCTGCGGGCAGACTGCCTGATCGGAATCCCACAGGGGGCCACGTCACACTGGTGGTATGATGGAACCGGTTCAGTTGGCCACTCTCCACCCCAGTTTCTTCATCTATAAACAGGGACAGTGACTTGATCTGTCATGCCGATGTGGACTGCGCTACAGTAAAACCCCTCATGTCTGAATTTGATCGAGCGACAAAAGATTATTTTTTGCTAATACTACATGCTCATCACAGATCAGCTGAGGCCTCTGCTCCACATCACGCTTATGCAAGGACCCAGGTAGATACAGCGGTCACTGTCTGGAATATTGCCAGTCACCATACCAGAGGGGAAAGAGCTCAGGAAGGCTGTCTCCGGCAAGTGCACTCACCTAGAAATGACCCACTTCACTTCCCCTCATAAATCACTGGCCAGATGTGGCTTCGAGGCCAATAGTGCAATCTTACCACGTGCACAAGGAGGCTGAAATGTGCAGCGACAAGGCACTAATGATTACCACAATAATTATACCTATCTCATACACTAAAAAGTTACTTTACACAAATTAGCTAGAACGGGACTTGAAGTAAGTTATTATGCACTAATGAAGAGCAAATGCGTGAAGTGTGAAATTAGAGGATTCCAATTTCATGTCAAACTACATGATTTTAGGACTCCAAGTCTGCTAAAACCAGCCAATCTGAGGGCAGAAAAGATAATAGTGAGGTAACCCAGAGGGTTAATACTTCACTTCCACCAAGTATGATCTATTTTAGAAAGATACTTTGATTATAATTCCTTCATGCAAAAGAATCATCATTTGTCCATTTGTACGTACAAGCATGTGACAGCACTGTGCTAAGTGCCGAGGATATGGTAGTGAACAATAAAGAAATGGTTTCTGCCCTCATGGGAGATTGGATGTTAAATGTATAACATACAAATACTCACTTAAGATTGTGGTAAGTGCTACCGAGAATTTCTGTATTGGCAATGGAATTAATGATAAGTTTTTAAGAATTTTATAAATCTTTAAAGTATGCATTATATTTACTCCTCCATCATAGGTACATTTAGGTATCAAACATAAATCCTGTGGTCAGTACAGGTCAGGACCTGTACCAGGCATCAGAAATGAAGAGATTAGTAAGGCATGATCATTTCCTCAAGGAGTTCACAGTCTCCCTTGGAAACTTCCATATAAAGAAATAATCTTAATATGACACAATATATACCATGATTGAGATAAACTGAGTACCTAGGACAAGGATGTATTACATACTGGCATAATGAACATGAGAAACGGCTTCTGGGAGCATATACCCGAAATCAGGTTTGATGTATCATTAGGAATTAACTAGACAAAATGATGAAAACCATTCTAAGTGGAACATGTGCAGAGAAATGAACTTGGAGATAAATACTGTATAGATGAGGAATGACAAGTAGTTCACAATGCTTGGAGGGAGGAAATGATAAGCAGTCAGTCTGGAGATCCTGCTAGGTCAGGTCAAGGAGTATCTACTGCTGTGCTGAGTTTGGGTCTTATGCCAAAGGTCATCAAGATAAAGGAGTTTAATAAAAGAGTATGAATAAGATTTGCATTTTACATGGGTACCTGTAATAGGTAGTATGGCTTGAAGGCGGTTGAGATGGGAAGAAGACAGACCAGTTAAGAATCTGTTGCAACCATGACCAAGTGGAATTTATTTCAAGAATGTAAGGGTGATTCAACATACAAAAATAAGTCAATAGAACACAGTACATCAATAGAATAAAGGGCAAAAATGATATCATCATCTGGGTAGATATAGAAAAAGCATTTGAAGATATTTAGCACCTCTTCATGATAAAAACACTGAATAAACTAGGAAGATTGGGAACTCCGTTAGCCTAACACATTTAAAAAAAAACCCACAGCATCATACTAAATAGTGAAAGAAGACACAATGCTTTCCCCCTAACATCAGGAGCAAGACAAGACTGTCTACTCGTCCTACTTCTATTCAACATTGTACTGTATGTCCAATTTAGGTCAGTTAGGCAAGAAAACAAAATTAGGAGCATCCAGATTGGAAAGGAAAACGTGAAACTATCTATATTACCAGATGACATGATCTGGTGCATAAAACAAATCCTAATGACTCCACTAAAAACTTTTATTTTTATAAAACAATAATAAATAATAAATAAAATAATTAAAAATAATAATTATATTAGCACTAATAAATAAGTCCAACAAAGTTATGAAACAACATATAAAAAATAAAGAATATTTCTATAGAGTAGCAATGAATTACCTGAAAAAGAATTAAAAACAAAAACTATTTTACTTAAAATAGCATAGCATCAGAAAGAATAAAATACTTTATTTTTAAGAAGACCTAAATAGGGGTGCCTGGGTGGCTCAGTCATTTAAGTGTCTGACTTTGGCTCAGGTCATGATCTCATGGTTAGTGAGTTCAAGCCCCACCTTGGGCTCTGTGCTGGCATTGCGGAGTCTGGAGCCTGGTTTAGATGCTGTGTCTCCCTCTCTCTCTGCTCCTCCCCCACTCATGCACTGTCTCTGTCTCTCTCAAAAAAATAAAAATAAAACATTAGAAGACCCAAATAAAGGGAAAACTACCCCGTATTTGTAGACTGAAAGGACATAAATTATTAAGAGGCAGTACTACCCAATTTGTTTTACAGATTCAGTGCAACCTATATCAAAATTCAGGGTGACTTATGTGCAAAAATTGACAAGCTACTCCTAAAATTCATATGAAAATTCAATGCATCCAGAACAGCCAAAGCAATTATGAAAAAGAAAAACAAAGTTGGAGGATTTAAACTTTCCATTTTCAATACTCACTATAAGTCTACAGAAATCAAGACAGCGAGGTACTGCCATGAGGACAGATAAATGACTTGATGCAATAAAAGAGTCCAAAAACAAACCCTTGCATTTATGATTAACTGATTTTCAACAGAAGTACTAACACATAAATGAAGGCAATAATAGTCTTTGCAACAAATGGTTCTGGAATAATCATATGTCTACGTGCAAAAAGAAAAAAATGTTGAAATACAGACCATACACAAAAATTAACTCAAAATATATTCAAAACCTAAATTGAAAAGCTAAAACTAAAAATATCAGAAGAAAACTTAGGTATAAATTTTTATGATTTTGGGATTAGCTAATGTTTTCTAGATATGATACCAAAAGCACAAGCAACCAAAGAAAAAATAGATTAAATGAACAGAGTGATAATTCTGAAACCTTCAAGAAGCCTTGCAGCTGTACAACTAAGGTCCCTCAAGGAGAGGAAAATGAGAGAGAAAAAATATTGAGGAAATAACTTGTGAAATATTTTCAAATTTGATGAAAACTATAAACCTGTATATTCAAGAAGCTCAATGAATTCAAAACACAAAATACATGAAGAAAACTACACAAAGGCACATCATACCGAAATTACTTGAAATACTAATAACAGAAAAAAACATTAAAAATAGATATAGATAAAAGGCAAAATATGTACAATTCCAAAGATAAGAATGACAATAGACTTCTTAAAAACATGAGCAGGAGAGAGTAGAGCAACAGCTTTAAAATAATGAGAAAAAAAACATTGTCACCTAGAATTCTACACTCAGTGAAATTTTCTTTCAAAAAAACAAAAGTGAAGTGAACACTTTTTCAGACATAAAAGATAAAAATTCATCTCTAGCAGACTGCTCTACAAGAAACAGAAGAAATCTAGGTGGAAGGAGATGATAACAGGTGGGGATCTGGGTCTACATAAGCCATGAAGGACTGTGGGAATGTGAACATGGACAAAAAGCAAATTCGTGGTGGTTGTGACTCAGAGTCTTAGGAAGGAGTTGGACAGAGATATTACAATGGAATTTGAGGAAATTTGGAGGGTGATGAATACATTCCTTATCTTTATTATGGAGCTTGGTTTTACGGGAGAATAATTTGCCAACACTTAACAATTTATACACTTTCATTTTGTGCTATTTATTGTATGCCAATTATGGAACAATAAATCAGTTAAGTAAAGAAAAAAATTTTGAGTTGCCAGAGAAATATTCAAGTAGATCAGATTAAGATTAGGTTCACTTGTTGGAGAGAAGAGCCTGCAACTCAGGGGAAGCACTAGATTTACAGTTATTTGAGTTCAAATAACCTTTGAATTCAATGAGAGCATCATGTTTGCAACCCTCGGTTGTGTATTCAGTCAGCCTGAACTTGACTCAGTCAGACTAAACTGACTGGCTTTGCTACTTACTAGCCATGCAACTTAATTAAAAACAAAACAAAACAAAACAACTCTTCCTGCCTCACTGTAAATGGCAGAATGATAATACCAACATCACAAATTAATTATATAAGTTCTCAATAAATGTTACAACAGCACAGTCTTGGGAGTGAATTAGTGTTCACACAGAAGTCATGCATTAGAGCAGTGTTTCATAGCCCTTTTTCTTTTCATTATTGATGCTCTAAGGAGACTTTTTGAAGAATTTTTCCTAATCCTTGCCACCTCATGAAACTTTAACACCACAATTATAATGTATATCTATTTCTCTACTGTGGTCTTTGGAGGGGCATCGCCATAATTGTTTTCATCCCCCAAGAATCAATTTTCACTCCATGGGAGACAATATTGTGACTCCCCACCCCAAGTTGCGGGTGAATGGATTCTTGGAAGACACAGATTAGATCATCACACAGGATGAGGAGTAGACTATAAATGGCATAGGGGTATGACTGAATTCATCAGATGTTTTCTAAACAGGCCCAAACTGTGGAATAATTAAACCAACTCAGCACTGTAAAATAAATGGTACCATTATCAGTTTTTAATTTTTAAATGTTTAGTTATTTATTTTGAGATAGAGAGTGTGCATGCAAGCAAGGGAGGGGCAGAGAGAGAGAGAGAGAGAGAGAGAGAGAGAGAGAGAGAGAATCCCAAGCAGGCTCCATGAGATCATAACCTGAGCTGAAATTAAGAATCGGATGTTTAACTGAGCCATCCAGGCACCCTAAATGGTACCATTATTGACCGATACATACATATATAGATATATTTGCATTGTACTGATGATCTTTAAGTATATTTTAAGATCATGTGTGAAACAGTCAAGACAGTGCCTGAAGACACTCTCAAAGGTGATTTTGGGTGACACAAAGACAATAAGAAACCCTTCTCCCAGCACAGCATTACTGAATTCTCTCCCTGTTTCAGCCCCCTCCAACACCAACACTGAACAAAATTTCTCAACAAATTCTTATGGGTATTTATTGTGTGTGAAAATTAAGACATCTCAGTTTTTCACTTCTATAAATAATGTAATGAATATCTGTGTATACAAAATCTGTATACGTGCAAAACTATATCCATTTCAATGGCAGGAAAGTCTTTAACAAAATTCTAGTTAAAGTTACCACATGAAAAAATGATAACCATTCTTTTTCACAGAATCAATTGGTACATAGGCATTTTTGTGATATCCCACATTTTTCAGCAAATATAATAGGCTTACATGATGGATGAAGTTGGTTGAAAGAAACAAACTTCCAGTTATAAGATAAACAAGTCCTGGGAGTATAATGTACATCATGGTGAGTACAGTTAACAACATGGTATTGTATATTTGAAAGTTGCTAAGAGAGTAGATCTAAATTTTTTCATCACAAGAAAAAAATGTTGTAACTATTGGTGGTGATGGTTGTTAGTTAATTTGGTAATCATTTAGCAAAGTATACATATATCAAACCCTTATGTTGTGTAAATAAAACTAATACTTGTATGCCAATTATAGCTCAATTTAAAAAAAAAACAAAATAAGCTTTGCTTTTTCTTTTCTTATTTGTTAAATTACCATCTTTGTTCTATTTTTTTTTAATACAGTGAGAAAAATTTTGATTATTCTGCTTGGAGACCAGGAAACGGATCAAAAAATTTTTCACATTACATTCTGTGGTAAATGTGCATTCTGCTGTCATGGTCTGGTGGCAGCAAACTATAAATGATATATGGATATGAAAACACCTGCCGCTTATGTACAAAATGTCTCCATAAAGCTCTTACTGCAGACAGATAGACGTTGGAATATCTTACACTGATACAAGGACCTTCTATTAGAAAAAGCTTGAATTCCTAGCAATCTGCAGATGTAGAAAGATCACATGTACCCACCTCTGAGTAGCTGGGCAGGGGAATATCTTTTGCTTTACAATGGAAGAAGAGGAAGGTGGGACCAGGAGAAAACCTAAAGAACAAGCTAATCACTTGCTCCACCTCCCTTAAGAGTTTTAATCAATTGCAAAAAAAAAAAAAAAAAAAAAAAAAAAAAAAGGCACATGAGCCAAACCTTGGTTAAGTGTCGGTTTCATCATCCAAAGTACTAAATTCACTGTTAATCCTGTGTGGGAGGATACTGGCTTAGTTCCTAAAAGGAAATGAGGCTATTAGCTTCCCCTTGAATTAAAAATCACCTGCACAAATAAAAGACTTACCTGAATTACCTGCCCAGCCAGAGGAGGAGATGGTAGAGACCTGGATAAGTGAAAAAAAGGCCATTTCTGTTTTGTCTAGTACAGTGGTTCTCAAAGTGGATCCAAGGACCACAGCGCTTGGAAACCTGTTACAAAGGCAAACTCTTGGACCCTATCCCAAACTACTGAATCAAAAAATTCTGGGGATGGGGCACAAAAATCTGTTTTATTAAGCCCTCCAAATGATTCTGGAGCCCATCAAAATTTGAGTGACACTGGTCTACATATGGAGAATAGAAAGAAAAGACCCACGTGGTCTCTGGGACAGAAAGCCGATCCTGCTTCCTATGCCAGAGGAAAAGTTACCCACACCTGGGACTTGGCACATGGCTATCAGGTTCTCACCAATCAGATGAACTTCCTTCACTTAACTGAAAAAGAGTGGGAAGGAGCTCACTTCTCCAGAGGTTAAAGTAGAAAGCTGAAAAAAGGGAAATTACTATAATGGGGAAGAAATTGGCTCTTATATCTGAACTTAAAGTAAAGCCAAACACCTGTTCACCAATGAAATGTGAATGACTAAAGGGGGTCCACTGTTGTGTGGATATGTCTTTCTCTTCTGGTCACTTTGACAAGGATTCTGAAAGATGCCTAAATCTTTTTTTTTTTTTTGGTTGATAAAACTCTATTATATGTTCTTTCTTTCTTTTTTTTTTTTTTTTTAAACCAGGGCTATCTCCTATAGTCTCTTCTTAAATTTTTTTAAATGTTTATTTCTGAGAGAGAGAGAGAGACAGAGTGTCAGCTGGGGAAGGGGCAGAAAGAGGGAGACACAGAATCCAAATCAGGCTCCAGGCTCTCAGCTGTCAGCACAGAGCCTGAGGCCGGGCTTGAACTCAAGAGCTGTAAGATCATGACCTGAGCCTAAGTCTGCTGCTTAACCAACTGAGTCACCCAGGTGCCCTGCCTATAATCCCTTCAAAATCTTGCTCACATACAAAAAAAAAAAAAAAAAAAAAAATTAGGTCACAAAGTCTTTATAGTTTAGTATTAAAGGTATTTCCTCTGTCAGTGAGTATGAATGAAAGGAGGGAAGGAAAGAAGGAAGGGAGAAACAGGAAGGAAGGAAGGAAGGAGAAGAAAGAAAGAAAGAAAGAGAAAGGAAGGAAGGAAGAAAGAAAAAAAGAAAGAAAGAAAGAAAGAAAGAAAGAGAAAGAAAGAAAAAAAAAAGAAGAAAGAAAGGGACAAAGGAAGGAAGAGGAAGAAAGGAAGGAAAGAAGAAAAAAAGAAAAAAAAAAAAAAAGAAAGAATACCCATTCTAAAAACACAGTAACCAGGAGGCAGGAATAAGAAAACACAATAGCCTTAATAAAGTAATAATATACAGAAATTTTTAAAGACAACCATTTTAAGCCAATTTTTGCACATCAGTTTCCTATCAAATATTCAACTAGTAGTTTCTTGATAGAATGAATAAGGTTCATTCTGTGGTGAAAGATAAGTTATTAAAGAACTTAAGAAAAAATTGGAGGCAAGTAAACTGTGAATTTAAAATTGAGTAACATCCAAACATAATTTTTATAATGATCTTCCATTTTTAAGATTTTTAAATTTAATTAAATTTAATTAATTAAATTTAATTTTTGAGAGAAAGAGAGGGAGTGTGAACAGGAGAGGGGTGGAGGGAACCAGAGAGAGAATCCCAAGCAGGCTCTGTGCCCACCATGGAGCCCCACACAGGGCTTGATCCCAGGTGTCCCAAGATTTTTTTTTTTTTTTATTTTTAGGCAATCTCTACACCCAGTGTGGGACTCAAACTTACAACCCTGAGATCAAGAGTTACATACTCTACTGACTGAGCCAGCCAGGCGCCCAAAGGTAATTTTTTTTAACACAAGGTTTTTATTCATTAGATGATTATAGGGTGTGTGTGTGTGTGTGTGTGTGTGTGTGTGTGTGTGAAGAAAGAGAGAGGGGGTGAGGGGGAGAGAGAGAAGATGCTCAAGTTTAAAAAAATACTAATTTAAGCAAACCTAAAGAGTTTCCTGCTTCTGCACAGCTCCTCAGGGGCTTTAGATAAATAAGCTAATGTGCTTTTTAAGTGTCTAGGTATGATATGCAGCATTTCTCAAACTTGTTTCACTATGAAATCCTTATTTCTCTACACAACTACCATGTTAATCAGATCCAACTTAGAAAATGGTGCCCATCTTTACTGTCTTAGTAGGTATTTATGTCTTTTCAGATTAGTTTATATCAATGTGGAAACTATTATTTCCCTGATCATTTGAATTCCCAACTGGTTAATATAATTGAGTATAAATTTTGCACAATCTATCTATCTGTTATCACATCTGAATGTTTCAGCCTTACTTATAGCTTTTTGGTTTTAGATTGTATGAAATTGATTTTACATTCCAGTTCAACACATATTTATTAAATACATACAATAGGTCCTGAATTTAAAATGGAGATAAGTATAGGTAGATGAAATACAATAATGAAACACATTTCTTAGGAGTTACAACATGGGTAAACCATATCTAGATGCAGAACCAGTGCTGAAAAGTCAATACCATGTGGGGAAAAAAACATTTTATTTGAAATTTCACCATCTATTCTTGAAGTAGTATAATATTTCTTTAATATGAAGCATTTTCCTTTTTCTCTGTACTTCTTTTTACTTCATCCCCTTTAAGTGATGAGGTCTTTGAGGCAATAGTGGGATTCATGGGATCTGGAGCCCACAGCCAAGAAAGAATTCTTCAAGGTGTCTTTGGTGCAAAAAGGTGATTTTATTGAAGCACGGGGACAGGACCCGTGGGCAGGAAGAGCTGCTCTGGACCATGAGGAGAGATTGGTTTTATACTATGGGGTTGGGGATGAGCTAGAGTCCAAGGGAAGTTTCCAGTGAGATTTTCATATACTAAAGAAGACTCATAGGATACTGGAGGCCTAGCTATTGTCAAGCTAAGGTTGTTCACACACACACACCCCCCACGGCTAGAAACGCATTAACATTAAGACGGTAAGGAGTTCCTGGAGAAAAGGTTTACTCTGCCAGCCTCAAGTATTTGTCAGTGGGCTGCAGGTTATAAGGAAATTTAGTTATATCTGCCATTTCCTTCTGCTTTTGTTTCCCACATCACTATGGAGGGGTGATGGAGACTTAGGTCCTGCAGGACTATGAGCTCTATCAGTTAACCATTTGTTTTTCCCCTTTCCTTTGTTCTTGGGCAGCCAGGAGTGCCTGAGGAATATACCCCACTGGGGGTGAGGGGCAGTGTCTGTGGCCTGTCAGCTTGCCTTATGCTCCCTCATCACGAACACATAGTAACCTCATTGCCTCAGGGAAGGAAAGCAATATATCAGAAAGTAGAAAAAAGGGTATCTTCAGGGCTCTCGGTTTACAAATGTGTCAATTCATTAAGAAGACTTTGCTTGATGCCTATGAAACAAGCAAAAGATGAATTATTTTGCCTGGATGGAGCAGAGATATTGAGAGGAAAACACCAGAGGAACCTGGAGGGGGGAATCCTGTACTTGGGAGCCCAGCAGAGTCCAGGGCTGTGGTAAGACCTCAGAAGGGCTTGGTGGTGTGGAATGTCTGAGTAATGAGCCATTTAAACAGCTCAGATATTTTAATGCTCTAGCAGGGCTGGAAGGTAGCAGGATTATTTCAGGGCCATCAAGACATAACTTCAAAGACTGGTGATTTGCAGATCCTAGAACCTTGAGACTTCTCTCTGTCAAATGCCTTGGCACTATGTAAAAGCTCCAAAACCTAGAAGCAGAAACCCCAAAATAACTATCTACTATGCCAACAAGATGGGAGTTCATATTAGATTGTCATTTAAAAAAAGGATTTTGGGGGACCTGGGTGGCTCAGTCGGTTGAGCATCTGACTTTGGCTCAGGTCATGATCTCGCGGTTGATGAGTTCGAGCCCTGCTTTGTGCTCTGTGCTGATGGCTCGGAGCCTGGAGCCTGCCTCAGATTCTGTGTCTCCCTCTCTCTCTGCCCCTCCCTGGGTCATACTCTGTCTCTCTCTGTCTCAAAAATTAATAAAAATTAAAAAAAAAAGGATTTTGTCTGAATTTGTAGACTGAAATTCATAACTGCTATGCTTGATAGGAATTGCCTTCTTGGTACCAGAGCAATTTAATTTTATTCAATAAGCAAGAATTAATGGCTAAAATAAAATGCTACCATTCCCTCTATAGTCTATAAAAGTTTTAAAAAATAAATATTAAGAAAGTAAGGAAAGAAACTTTTAACTATTGTATCATGTTTCAAATGCAGATTATCTTCTCTGGTACTTCTGGGATGTTAAGGGTAGAAAAAAATCTCATTTGAAAGAAGTCATGGAAGTCAACACAGAAAGCTTATGAGGAGGAAAAGCAATGTGGCTGGGCCCCAAAATCATAGTTCTTAGTCTCTCAAGCTACTTCCTTTGTCCTACTTCAAATGTAAGATATATGGCATGAAAGAGAAGATAGAAGCAAAAATGTGAGCTTGTCATCACGGTTCATCATAGCTTATAATTTCCTTGATTAAATCATTTTCTAAATTGATTCAAGTTTACTCATGCCTGTAAGGAGCTTTTAACAGAGTCCACCTCCATCCCCAAATTTCATTCTCAACCCCATTGGGAATTCTTCTCACAGAGAAGGAGACAAAGACAAGGAGAGAATCAGAAACTCTTCTAAACATGGACATTGTTTAATGGAAAATAACCAAACATTCTTTTTAACAATGGTTTTCAGGTCTGGCTGCATATGAAAATCAGTGGGGATTAAAAAAAATACCACTCCTGTTATTCCTCATACTAGGTGTGGCCATGTGCCTGCATCAACAGAATAAAAATCTATGGCAGAGATTGCTGCTTGGCTCTTTATATACATCCTCCCTTCTTTGTGTACATACCAATGGCTTTAAGGAGCTGGGCACTGTTTTAGACACCAAAAATATGCAAGAGAACAAAGCAACTAAAAATTTCTGCCTTCCTGGGGCTTCTATTATAGTAGAAACAAAAAGATAAATAAATTAGCAAAATATAAAATATGTTAGATGGTAAAAAAAGCTGTGAATGAAATAGGGAATTTATTTACTTTTATAACTTTATAGATTTTATTTTTTTAAATTTTTTAATGTTTATTTACTTTTGAGAGACAGAGAGAGAGACAGAGCAGAGAACAAAGCACCTAAAAATTTCTGCCTTCCTGGGGCTTCTATTATAGTAGAAACAAAAAGATAAATAAATTAGCAAAATATAAAATATGTTAGATGGTAAGAAAAGCTGTGAAGGAAATAGAGAATTTATTTACTTTTATAACTTTATAGATTTTATTTTATTTTTTTAAATGTTTATTTACTTTTGAGAGAGAGAGAGAGAGACAGAGCACAAGTTGAGGAGGGGTAGAGAGAGAGAGGGAGACATAGAATCTGAAGCAGGCTCCAGGCTCTGAGCTGTCAGCACAGATTTAGACGCGGGGCTCAAACTCACAAACCGTGAGATCATGACCTGAACCGAAGTCGGATGCTTAACCAACTGAGCCACCCAGGCGCCCCGATAACTTTACAGATTTTAGATGTAAAAATATTGGGTAAGAAACCCAACAAAGGCAGGCGGATTTGGTGTGTAAACAGGTTAAATAACTGAACTTACCAACATAAGCCTGTTATCAAAGTCTTGTAGGTGCCCTTTAAAATGTCAACCAGGTAAAGTAGTTGAAGTCTATGGAATGCAGATGTTGCTTAAAATGTAGCTCCTTAGATGGCAGCATCTGTAGGAAAGTGTGACACAACTGCTCTCAATCTTGGCTTATTATTTAGGCTTAGCTTCTCAAAAGGAAACTTTCCGATTTCCTAGCATATATGGATTGAAGAAAAATCACTGCAAGTTATTCAAGTAGAAACATGAATGTAGTCTCACCATTGGTCAGGTCCTGGGTGGTTGGTGAGGGCAGTGAAATGGAAAGATGTGTTGAGGTAATGGCCCCAAACTATTGGTTAGGCTGGGCCCTGAAGGGAATGGCCTGTGGTCCAATGGGGAGGGAAAAGTTCAGAGCCCATTGGCATTGTTTTAATTGTCTAAGGGAACAGAGGTGCCAGTGTTTCTATGTAATAACCATTCTTGACATCAGATTGATCCAGGGATGCCCATTCAAGTTGCAATTTAACCCTGGAGAAAGTGGAGATCAGAGCCCTAGACAAAAGGGTTGAGATCTTATCAGGACTTTATGATGTCAGCAGCCTTTGATCCTGTCCAAAAATCCACTTCCCTGTCAAGGGGAAGTGCATGGATTGAGAAGGCATGTCAGGTAGGAGGCACACAGAACGATTACCTATATCCTTCCCACTCAGTGGTACTGAAAGTATTTCTTTAACTCACATTCCTTAAACACCTGTAGGCACCAAGTACTGGGCTAGGTATAAGGAAACAATAAGGATGAAATATTTAGTTCCCACTGTCATGAAGCTTCATGGGGAAAGACAGGCAAATAAATTGGCAATTACCATCTCTTGTGATGAAGTCAGGTCAGTGAGAAGGCCAAGGTTTTTTTCTTTTTGTTTGTTTGTTTAAGTTTTATTATTTATTTACTTTGAGAGAGAGAGTGCCAGCAGAGGAGGGACATTGAGAGAGGGAGAGAGAGAATCCCAAGCAGGCTCTGCACCAGTAGCTTGGAGCCCAACGTGGGGCTCAAACCCACAAACTGTGAGATCATGACCTGAGCTGAAACTAAGAGTTGGACACTCAACCATCTGACCAAACAGGCACCCCTATAAAGGGCAATCTTTTAAAACAAAAGTAAATAAATATTATTGAAAAAGAGAACAAGACCTACTGAAGATAGACTGGAGTATGCAGTGGTATTAATCAATATGGCAAGTGGTATATATCATGTCTATCACAGTCCACAGTAAGCTCTGCTTCACCTGTCTTTACTCTGGAGCCCAGGTTGACCAAGGCAAGTCACATGGCAATGCCCACGTTCTATTTCTTCTCCTGCTTCTTCTGCTTCTTCTCTTTCTTATTTTTCTACCTACCTTATGTTCTGCCTCACCTCTGGAGTTACCTTTCTAGAACATTAATCTATTCATCAATTTCCTCCTTAAAATCCTTTGAGCCAGACCTTCACCTGAAGATAAATCCTCAATTCGTAAAGAAGGTATTTAAAACTGTTCATGATCTCACTCATCCTGCTCAATTCCCCCTGTCTGGTGGTTCTTGAATAAAAAATTCACACTCCAGTAATACCCAACACCTTCCTCTTCTCCAGTGTTCAAAGCTGTCTTTGCTTTGCAACTTTTCATCCTCGCTTGAAACTCTGATGTGCTCACCTGCTTGTGTTCTCTCTCTGAAGCCCCTTGCCTGCTTGTGCTCTCTCTCTCTCTCAAAATAAATAAGAAACTTAAAGAAAAATATATCCCTTTATAATCTTTATATACTTGTTTTTAGAATGTTTAAATAATGTAGGCATTAATAAAATTAAAAAAATGAAAGTTTACTTTACCTCTTCCCTAGACACCCACTTTGCTCTCTAGAGGTGATCACTGAAAGCATGCTTTCACATATACTTGTAAATGTATTTACATATGTGTAATACACATGTAAATACAAACATAGATTTGAATCAATATAATATGCATCTAAGTATCTCTGCATTTCCTTTTTCCATTTAATAATATGTCTTAGAGATAGTCAAATATTGAAACATATAGCTTTTCCTTATTGTCTTAAATCTTTGCATAGTATTGCATGATGAAAATTTATCATAATTGAACTACCACTCAACTGATAGACATTAGCTTGATTCCAGTTATTCTGCTTAATAAGCAATACATAATGAACATTCTTTTGTGCTTTTATGTACACCTGCAAATATTTCTCTAGGTTAGAATCCTAGAAATAGAATTATTGGGTCAAGGAGGAAGCACATTTTAAATTTTCATAAATATTGCCAATTTGCCCTTCAGAAAGTCTATTCCAATCTATATTCTCATCAATAGTGTATGAGTCAGAACTTTTTTTTTACTTTAACATTTTCATTTAAGATTTCTCTCTATTCTCTTTGCCTAAAGGCTCAGATTTTTTCTTTCCAGTCATCTTGAATCAGGGGTTTGGGTGGTGTGTGTGTGAGTGTGTATGTATGTGAAAAATGGTTGGATGGCACAGAGTTGGAAAATTTCAAACAATCCTCATTTTCTTGCCTTGCATTATTTGTAAAGATAATGTTTCTCGTCATTTTTTGTTAAAAATTGTAGTACTATTTGCCAGTACCTCATTATAAAATCCTTTGCTGTAATGGGGGTCATTATGTCCTTAATTTACTACCCACTCATATTTTATATCTCTTCAAGAATATTATGGAGATTTTCATATGGAGTACGTAGCTATTCATGTACTATTGAATACAGCACTCCTCTTCTATATCAGAAGGTCAAATCTTTGAGAGATATATTCATAGAGTTCCAGTCAAGCTGAATCCATTTTGATATCTGAGAGATAGGAAACAGATTAAGCTCAGTCATTGTGAAACTCTACTAATATGCAGAAAGTCTGTAATGAAGATTCTATCTTGTTCTAAAGATGAAAATTTAATTAGAATTTTACTAAATTGACTTTCAACTGCAAACTATTCGTTGTTCAAACTTATTAGCAATAGACTTCCAGGGTTCTAAACTGGGTTATCTCCTTCCTCAAAAGAGTTCCTCTAAGCCAATGTTTCCCCATCCACCTTACTCCTCCTGACTGGGTGGTTTAAGGATTGCCTCTCAAGACTGGATTTCATAATGGGTGACAATGGGTTAATCTGAGTTTCAGGTTTTGCCACTCTTCCTTTATCACACGTGACCGAGGTTTAACTTGGGCTAAAAAAAAGACATCTTGCTCTTTGAACTATATTTATTCAGCCAAGTACTTTCATGCTCAATTGAAACACCAAGAGAAACCGTATTATCCCAGTGTACAAAACTGAGCAGTTATTGTTAACAGCTTCTCTGTTGTGTCGTATGTATGCTTCTGTACCTTTTGCTTTCCCGTGCCTCATGGATTTTTCAGAGCCTGACACTACAGATGGTTTGGAGATTATGTCTAACCACCAACTGATCTATCCAGACTGTTCCTATTTTTTAAATGGTTAACTGAGACCGGTGTAAGCGTCTCATTTATCAGTCTTTTCTTGGTGAAGGGTAATTTTTCCTCTATTTTCAAAATAATCTCTATTCATTTGGTTGTCAAGTAGTCCTCCCTGACTATGGGCAAATGGGTTATTTATTGCCAGCTAGCTTTCTCTTTGCACAGGAAATCACTGGGAAGGTAGGTTGGAAGCTGAGTCACATCATCCTTGGGATCATTAGAGACAGAGTAATATTTTGTGGCTGTCAGCCTTTAGGCTTCTAGCATGGTAGAAGGGTCATCCTTTGGGGAGAACATAATGATCCCAGAATGTTGGCTGACAGGGTCCTGATCTGTGCTTTTATTATGTTCAATTTATCAGTCTCTTTGGAAAGAATTGACCATTGGACTCTTTTAAAACATTTGAAATCTTTGGATAAAAGCTCGGAGACAGGTTCTTCCTACTTCCATTAATTTCATAATCAATGATGTCAATTTGTCACTATTAATAATGTTTCCACAACCACTTTCCCCAGGCCTTCCTGAACTTAAAAGCTTCTAAATAAACTCCTCCTCCTCTTCTTCCTTCTCTTCCCCGCCCCCCCCCCCCCCCATCTTAGTTTTCCCTATATTGCTGACTATATTCAAATTTACTTCACTTTTTCCCTGGCCATCAAAACTTTTTTTATGCTCTTGTAAGACATCACAGTATAGTTTGCAATACCCAGTCTAAGATGAAATTTTGGAAGCTGACAACCTGAATTATGAATGTCTGTTTTTAACTTTTTACATTTTACCCATGTGGTTAAGTTTTAGCTTTTTGGATTTTCTCACAAAAGTGATATATGGAAGCTTGTTTTTCAATTGATTGAGAAATTCTTTTTATGATATTCCAAGTCTCTCCAATCCTATTTGTGTGTTCTCTCTTGCACCTTATTAAAGTAAAACAAAACATAAGCACTTTTTTTATATTTTTACATCTGAATAAGAATGTCATTATTTATTAAAAGTTTTGAATCTTAAAAGATGGCTAAGTGTGATATAAAATATGGTAGTGGTTACTTGTAGTCTGGCATCAGCCCACTTGGATTGGAATCCCGCATCTGTTTGGTAACTTTGGGCAAATTACTTCACTGAGCTTTGGTTTCCTTATGCATAAATAATACTATTAAATTTAATATAGTGCATGACATAGTAAGAACCTGACACCTTTTACCTATGATAATGATAGATAATAGTAATATAATAGCAATGATATATAAAATAATATAATGCTACTACTGTAAAAAGGTTCTAGCCAGTAGCATATATCTCCTAAGTTCTTTTAGCTAGGTCTGCCTCTAGGATATATATAGGAGCCAGCTTGCAGATCACAACGAGCCAAGAAGCCACACTGAATTATATGTAAACAGCCCCCTTAGGACAAGATATAGCTGGGTGTTGAGTAGGTAGGTAGTTTAGGAGGAGGAAATGGGAATACCAAGGTGTTAGGTGAGGAAGGGAGAGGAGACTGGCTAGCTGGGAGTATGAGAGGAGCAAGGGAGAAACTGAAACAGATGTGTACTTGCAATTAGGAATTCAGGAAAAGAAATAAGATAAAAGGAATCCAATTTCTAAACAGAGAGACTGGGAAACAGGAAAAGGTTTTCTGCATCAGATAAAGATAAACTCAGATGTGGGCTGAACCCAATGAAGGCTCTGGGATATCTTGCTCATGAGACTTGCTTGGACTTGTAGCAGAAATCAACATTTTATTCCCTTGGAAAAAAAAAAAAAAGTCCAAAGGCAACTAGAGTTAAATATTTTACTGAAGAATTTGTAAAAAGACCAAGGAGGCCTTACGTCACTTAGCACACAATAATTCACTCGAAAATTCTTCCCAGTCTGTTTTTCTCTCAGAGTCACATCTCAGCTTCGATCTCTTCTGACCTTCCTCCTCTTTATACCCACAGCCTCATTACTTCTGACCCTCGAATCCCCATCACTGTTGAATCTGCCATCTCACTGGTATTGTAAAAACCACCTAACTGACCTCCTGGGCTCCATGCTGTCCCACTAGTGTCCATTCTCAACCTAAGAACTGTAGTAATCCTTTTAAAACTTAAATTATGTCTGTGGCTCAGTTGATTAAGCATCCAACTTCTGATTTTGGTTCAAGTCATGACCTCACTGTTTGTGGGATGGAGCCCTGTGTTGGGCTGTGCACAGATAGTGCAGGACCTGCTGAGGATTATCTCTCTCCCTCTCTCTGTGTCCTTTCCCCACTCATGTCTGCTTGCTTGCACATGCATTCTGTCTCTAAATAAATAAATAAACTAAAAAAAAAAAAACAAAACCTTAAATGATGTCAATACTTGCTCAAAAGCTTCTGATAACCTCCCATCTCATTCAAAATAAATCCAAATTCCCTACCAAGACAGCAGCCTACAATATGGCCCTCCATGATTCTTGTCTCCTGGTATGTATGTCCCTATGTAGTTTCCTCCCCCACTGAATAGTGCTGACCTATGCAATCAATAGGACATTGTAGAAATAACACTGTGTGACTTCTGAGAGCAAGCAATAAAAGACACAGTAGTTTATGCCTCCTACCTTCTCTCGCTGAGAAAGCTGGCTGCCATGTTGTGAGGACACTCAAGCATCCCTATGTAGAGGTACACCTGGACAGGAACTGAGGCCTCCTCACAATAGCCAGCAATGCTACCAGGCATGTGAATGAGACAATCTTCAGATGACTGTGGCCCTAGCAGATATTTCCCTGCAACTTTCCAAGAGAACCTGAGACAGAGCACCCAGCTAAATGACTACTGGATTTTTGACCCATAGAATGTTTGTGAAATAATACATATTTAATGTGTTCAGCTGCTAAGTTTGGGGATACTTGGTTATGCAGCAATAGACAATGAATACATGTACTATCACCAAAAGGACCCCCTTGCTATGACCTCCCTATTACTTCACTGGCTTCGTCTCTTGCTAATCTGCCTATTTGCTCAACCTGCTCCGGCCACATCAACATTTTCTTTAAAACAGTATGCTTGTGCCTCAGACTGATAGCCCTTGCCAACTTCTTGCCCATTCCAGGTTTTTGTTCAAATATGACCCTTTCGGTGCTTTCTTTGACCCCTAAAACTCGTCTCCCGCTTTTCTATTTTGTTTTCCTCTACACCATTTATCAACACTTGACATATGGTATATTTTACTTTTTTGTTTTTTATCTTGCTCCATTATAATGTAAGTCTGTAAAGGCAGAGATATTTGTAGTTGTTTTGTTTGTTTGTTATTGTTTACTGATATCTCTTTAGCACTTAGCAAATATTGAATGGTTAATAAACACTTATTAGGTAAATTAATGTAGTCTTCTGGGTTTTTATTGTCTATTTCCATTTGCTTGTAAACTGCTTAAAATCAGGGACTACATCTTATTTATCTTTATATTTCTTCAGCTATATGGTGACATATGTAATAACATCCATTTACATAAGTAAAAAAAGTGGTTTGAGTTATTTTTGAAGCTTATACCACAGGGAATCTTTTTAAAAGTTAAATATGAGGGGTGCCTGGCTCAGTTGGTTAAGCATCCTGTCTAAGCTCAGGTCATGATCTTGGGGTTCATGAGTTCGAGCCCCACATGGGGCTCTGTGCTGACAGCTCAGATCCTGGAGCCTGCTTCAGATTCTGTCTCTATTTCTCTCTGCCCCTTGCCTGCGTGCACTCTGTCTGTCTGTCTCTCTCAAAAATAAATAAACATTAAAAAAATTTAGAAGTTAAATATGAGCTTAAAAATGTATGTATTTAAAACTACTTTGAATGAGTCTGTGATCTCATGTAATTAGCAAAGATTACTTAAAAACAATTAAATAGCACAAAAATTGAATTTAAAAATGGTGAGATAAACCTATTATGTAGTTTTAAAGCCAATTGCTTTTAGACTCAATAATAATTAGACATAAAATTAATTTCATTGTATTCTAATCACCCTTGAGAATTTTCTCTTCATTTGAGCAGGTTGTATCTACCAGTTTGCAAATGAAACTGCTTTTGTAAATTGACAAACTAGCATCCATTAGAAAAATATGCGTTTTTTGACAAATACTTTTAACATTGAGAAAATTTGCAATTACATAACCATTGTTCCTATACTTATATTTTTGTATTTAAATAGCTTTATAGAAAACAAGCTGAATTATATATGTTCAATACTTCTTACATGATTTTCCAGTCATTGCTAAATTGTAAATTTCATGGGGGGAAAACAAATCAGTGATAAATGAAATCTACCAATCACCTGTTAATTTCTTTTTTTAAATGCATATTTATTTACTTATTTTGAGAGGGGTGGGGCAGAGATGGAGAGGGAGAGAATCTGAAGTAGGCTCCACACTCAGTGGGAGCCTGACACAAATCTCGATCTTACAACCATGAGATCATGACCTGAACCAAAATCAAGAGTCGGATACTTAACCAACTGAGTCAGCAGGCACTCCATGTCTATCACTTTCTAATGTCAATTTTTAAAAGATAAAAACTATTTTTTCATAGAGAGAAGCTATATCAGGTTTGAACAAGTCCTGGTATATTAAAAAGTTCAGTTGACTTATCTAAAGTCAAGTATGTAATTAGGGGCAGAAACACAGCCACAATTCAGCTGTCTAACTCCTGGTTAATTATTTTGCTCACTCTCCTATTCTGCTTTCTAAAGTGTTTGGGAGTGTTGTATAATGGGTATTTCTCCTCTGGGAGTTGAGCATGCTAAACAAACAAACCCATTACTAAGGAAGTCACGGGGGAGGAAGAGACAGATATGGGAGGAAGAAAATTGTGCATATACTTGAGCTAAAATCTGTAATGTTAAAATGCAGGATTCCTAAGTTGCTAACTGTCATTCATATTCAAACACAACTTGGGGCTAAAAGTAGGAGATGGAGGTTGGTCAATAGGGGAGGTTTTCCTATTTAGTCCAGGGGATGATAAGTGGTGTGAAATGCCCAAGAAATGCTGGGGAGGATGGGGTAAGTGTATAGCACTATCTAAAATTTTGTGTTATTATTATAATAGAAAATAATAGATATATTCCTCATGTGAATTCACAGCGAATTATGCAGGAAACACAATGGTTTGGTTTTTACTAAGTTTATTCACTCAGGGTTTTGGAAGCAGATTTTGAATACTTTCACTGTTGAGTATGATGTTACCTGTGGTTTTGTCATATATAGCCTTTATTATGTTGAGGTATGTTCCTTGTATGCCTAATTTGTTGAGAGTTTTTATCATCAAAGGATGTGGAATTTTGTCAAATGCTTTTTCTAAATCTATTAAATGATCATGTGATTGTTGTCTTTCATTCCATTGATGCGGTGGTGTATCACATTTATTGATTTGCATTAAGTTGAACCATCCTTTTATTTCAGAGATAAATCCCACTTGATTGTGGACTAGAGCTGGTGGTGTATACACACTCAGCTGTGGGGACCACCTGCAGGTGCCTATGTAGTGATAAAGGAAATTTTCAGCTTTTAATGTCTGTAGGCCTTGCTCCTGGGCTCCCAGGGAAGCTATACTTTAACATTTACCAAGGTCAAAATGACTCGGCAAAACCTCAAAGCATGGGTTCTATTTCTGCCCCAAGCACACATTGTACATCTGTTTTGTTAAAGAAAACAACCAAAAAGGAGCCTTCTGAACACAAAAGATAAGAAAAAGAAACTTCCCTGGTTCCCACAAGATTAAAGTCATACATATACTAGAAACTTAGGGTCTCCAACTTTCTGCAATGTCGTGTACTAGTTTGTAACTTTTTATGTAAAAATTGTATGTAACCCTACACCAAATGTTCCCTTAGCAGAGCACTCTCTTCTCTGTGAAGATTGTGTATCCCAGGCAGGTGTCCTAACTTGAGCTTGAATAAAACCGTCTTCCTTTTTTTAAAAGAGATTCTAAAGGGTTTATTCACTTTGCCTCACGGTGGTGAGGAGGAGGATCAGCAGCTAGGGCCAAGGTCAACTTTGGATACACTCGCAGCTATAGGAGCCCCGGCTATCTGGGTGCACTCCTGTGGCCACCGGGTCTCACCACCCACGCATGCATGGCACTGGGGGCTGGAGACAAGGCTCCCGGCCTCTGGGGGTAGTTACAGAGCTAGAGGGGCTGCATGGAGGTGAGCCACAGGTTAGCTGTGGGTGTCTTGGCTGTTGGGGTGCACTCTGTGACTACACACACACAGCTCTGGCCATCCAGGTCAGAGGGCATCTCACACACACACACACACACACACACACACACACACCAGCTATGGAGGTCCAGGTCAGGAGTTGGCACAGCGCGTGCAGCCCACAGCTGGAGAGGCTAGTCCTGAGCATGCGCGCGGTGGTGGAGGTCATACAGGGGGTCAAGCCTGGTATTTTGCACTCGCGCAGCCGCAGAGGCCTGAGATGGCTCCGTGCGGACTCCGGGCTGGGCGTGAGGGCAGCGGAGCCAGTGGTGACGGACTCGGGCGGCTGGTGTCTGTGAACTTGAAAACCTGTGGGGTGAAACCAGGTGAAGTCTGCACGCGGTCGCTGGTTGGCTTCTTCAGAAGGGAAAGCTGCTGGGCTTCTCAGCAGAGCAGGTAACTGTGAATCTGGGTCGCGCCCACTGTGTGGCTGATATTGGTCGCCTCTGAACTTCTTTCCTGTTCCTAGCTGTCGCTGTAGGTCTCAGCTTTGCCTGTCTCTGGTTGGGGTGAAACCCAAAGAGGTCCTTTACGTAGGGCCTGAATGGCTTTGGAAGCACGTCTGTCACTTGCTCTCCCTTCCTGGAGACGGAATCTCCAGCTGGGAATTTCTCTCTTTTCGCCAGGCAGTGCTGGGTGTCGGGAATGAGGCTGGTAAAATGAATCTGTTCTTCCATTCCTTTTTGGGTGGTTATACTCAGGTTTGTTCTTACGCTGTGTTGTTGGAGTTTGTTCAAAGTCGAGCAATCTCAGAGCTGTTTTTGTTCACGTATAGCTAGCTAATCGTTGATCTTCATAGGCGGATAGAGGCTGGAGGAGTCCCCAACACTGCTGTCTTGGTGATGTCTTCTTGAGTTCAAGTTTGTTAAATCATCATGCTCTTTGTTTTGTAAATGGAGAAAATGCCCAATTAAAATTTTCTTTATTCCACTGATTAAGTTCACTATACATTCAGTATAGAATCATACTTGGAAAAGGCTTTAAATAATCATCTACATAGTCTCCTATTACTGGACAAAAATCACCTTACTTTGAAATATATGTAAATATGTGTCTAAAATCTCAGGACTTGATTTTAAAACCAATGTGTATGCCTGGTTGAGCAACCCATATGTGTAGTGGAGTTGATTATCCTTGACCATTGGGGCATAAGAGCTCTGGGTGAATGCTTCCCCCTTCCATTCCCTAAGTGAACAGTGCTGAGATGCATTTCACAAGGCTCCACTGAGGGAACCATGGGATTAAGCACCACTGGCCCACTTGATAATACATACTTGAATTGTTGTACAGATAATGTACTCTCTTTGGAATAGTTTACCTCTGAAAAGTTTTGTATTTTGACATTTTTTTGCCTGTTAAATTTAATTATTTTGATAACTACTCTTAGATATTTAACGTAAAGACTTTTCTTTCCTAATTTATAAGGGCTCGTTTCTTAAGAAAAGATGTTTAAAAACATGGATCCAAGTATCTCAACATGATATATATTAAAAAGAAAATCATGGGTATTCCAAAACCTAGTATCTGGGGGGAAATTTGATACATGTATGTATAATTGTATAGTATATGGCAAAACCTTGATAAGCAAGTGCAACTAATTTTATTTTTAATAATCATCTGTCCCTTAGAGTTGGCATAAACTTTTACATTTTATTTGATCAATACTACCACATTACAGAGATTCTTGTCTGCTCTTTCTTATATTGCTTCAAAAAATTTTAATAAATAGTTTTTATGCCTTTCAGAAGATGAATAGATTTCATTAACACCATCCTTTTTCTAAAATAATAGTCTTAAAATTATTCTTAAAGCCGCATTTAAAAAGGCTTAACGGTTTAGGAGAAATATAGTTTCATCTTTGATTTTAAAATTAAATTTTGAAAAGGTATTCACTATACTTGTCCAAAAGTTCATTCACCTAATTATCCCATACTCTACTTTGATCGCAACATAAAAATGACAAGGAAGCAAGATGAGTTTTGGTCACTTTAAGAAGGTACAGTCTGGGGTGAATAGATTCAGGCTATTATCTCACAATTTCCATAGTTATAAGTACTGGTTTTGTGATGCCTTCTAGCCAGGATTGTCAGATAAAATACAGTACAGATTCTTAAATTTGAATTTCCGATAAACAATGAATAATATTTTTAGTATAAGTATGTAATTGTTTATCGGAAATTCAAACTTAACTAAGCACTGTGGATTTTTTTTTGTTAGATCTTGCAATCCTTCCTTCGTGTGATCGAGAAAATAGTTATTTTAATTGAGTACATTTTTTAAATATGCCACCATGGATGTAACAGACCATGAGGTGGGAAGTCTTCCATAAGAAACAGGTAAAATAAAGGCTTGATAGTCACAGAATTTGTAGTGAATAAATATTGTGACTTCAACCATATTTAGCTTCAGTAGTTGTAGTTCTTTTTAAATTTTTTTTTTTTTTCAACGTTTTTTATTTATTTTTGGGACAGAGAGAGACAGAGCATGAACGGGGGAGGGGCAGAGAGAGAGGGAGACACAGAATCGGAAACAGGCTCCAGGCTCCGAGCCATCAGCCCAGAGCCTGACGCGGGGCTCGAACTCACAGACCGCGAGATCGTGACCTGGCTGAAGTCGGACGCTTAACCGACTGCGCCACCCAGGCGCCCCCAGTAGTTGTAGTTCTAAGCCAGAAAATTAATGTGCAAAGTTATCACAATTTATAAATGAGATTTTCCCCCCCTGGATTTGATAGGTTAGCATCCATTTGAACAAAATAGGGTGTTGGGGTGAGAGAGAAGTTGAATTCAATAAAGCAGTTGCATCTGTTAGAACTCAGATGTGAATTTGCCTTATAATCAGTTTCATCAGTATAGGTATTGTCAGTGTAGTTATCAAGGTTACAAATGACGGTTTAAATGAACGCCTACTGCAATACCATACAGTGTATAGGTTCTCCTTATCATTAATTTCATGTAATCGGAAGAATTTCAACATGTGGCTAGAATGGTTACTGACTTGCCTGAAGCTCTTAGTCAGAAATCCCAGAAATCTTCTGGGAAGTCTCTCTTCTCGTCATTTTATTTTTTTGATAGAAAATTATTCTCCCTTCAACTAGTGGAATTTAGCACTCTTTTCTGAACTGAAACTAATGAAGGCTCCACTTCCCCACTTGTAATTCAGATCTCTGAGAGTAATGAAAGTATTTGCAAATATTTAGCACCTGCACCTCAAGTCTTTCATCTTCAAAAATCTTATTTTTATTTAAGAGTAGAGTGTATGACCAAGAACAACAGTTTACAGTGCTCACTTGATTAAACAAAAACATTCATGGAATTCGAGTGGTTCCATCTGAAATAGACAGTTTAGACTGATGCAGTGTGGAAAGGATGTGGAATCACAGAAGAATTAATGTGAAGTATATGATTTGGCGCTGGGAAGGCCTTGTGAATACCATCAATTTGAGATTTTTAAAAAGTATCTAAATGTGTTTACACAGCTGGATATTCAGTTTCAGCTTGATCTCTTTTCTTCATGTGTCCAGGTTATTTACAAATGTGTTTCCCTCTGCTTTTTCCTTTATGCATTTTATTTTCCAAGTTTGTATTTTAAAAGCTCAGATAGCAACACAATATTGTGAAATATTTTGTGGAGTTTTGTTGTTGCTATATTATCACTATTAGGGGAGACATCTGGAATGTAAACATTTTTTAACAGGATCTTACAGTTTATCTAATTAAAGAAAATACTAATTAGTTTTATAAAGCATATTTGTATGTGATTTTTTTGTACCTTGGGTTACTGTTGACAATATCCAAATTTTAGCAATATTCTGAAATAAGCAACTCTATTTAATAGTTATGTTTTTCTCTCTGAATATTCTTGATTTTTGCCAGAATTCTTTAAACTTAATCTAAAGACAGTGCGATGTAAGGGATGGAAAATGTGATGTGAATTTAAAGATCTCTGTCCTTGTCCCAGGCCCAATTCCTGGCTGTTTGATTTAGAGAAGTTATTTAACCTTTCCATGCCCCAGATTTCTCTCTTGTGAAATGGAGTGTTATTTTTCAACTGCCTTCTTCATTTAGTATCAGGAGGCCTAATGAGATAATGTGCCAGAATCGTTATCCTGAATCATCTTTTTTGGGAGAACGTGAGCTCACAGGCACAAAGGCCAATCCATGGGAGCTGGATGGAGGCCTTCCTCTCCATCTAGTTACATGTAGATTGAGAACCTGCTGAAACTATTCTTGGCCACAAAATCCACAAGGGCATACGTATATCCAGGACAGGGAAGGGCAAAGCTCTGAGAAATCCAAGAATGGAAGGTGGTAAAATACAGCAAAAGAAAAATGATTAGAAATCCACAAGACCTGTGCTAAAATATGTTACAAGCTACAGCAATTTGTGTTTTTGTTCACGAATAAGTTTGTTAGAACAATGCCTGGCACATAGCTGAAGCTCAATAAATATTTCACAGATGAAGAAATTTCTATGAATTTATTTCTCTGATGCACTAAAATTCTTCCTATAATTAACCTTTCTGGGAGTTTCTTCCTTTGTGCTTGAGAGGGGTCTTGGCTTGCAAAGTAGCGAAATGCAGTATTTTTTTTACACCAGACTTTTTGGTGCAGTTGTCTTCTAATCATTAGTTGGTGTTTGTCTTTTCCAGCATATTTCACGTCTACCTTATGATTGAGATGGTTTCTGTATATTGTTGTTTTACCTCATTCCTTAGGAGATTTTCCCACTTACATAGAGCAAGAAATTCCACTTCAACAAATCTGTTAGCAGGCAGGCAAATAGAATACATTGCAGCTGGAGCTGGATCTTTCCCCTCACCTGAGAATAAATCTGCCTAAAAGGTGACCTTGGCAGAGCCGGAGGCAATGTCTCTGTTTTGGTCCCTCAGGGAGCATGTATTCCCTGGCACAAAGGGGAAAATCAGACTGTCTCAGTCTTCTAAATGAGATGAGTGCGTTTTTCCTCTACACTAGTGGTTCCCAATCTGTTTTGGCTTGAGGCCCACCATGGTTCCTGCTTCCTGCAGTGTACTTTTACTAGAATTCCCATGACAGCTGCTGCTCTAGCTTAAAAAAAAAAAAGTCCTCTCTCCTAAAGAAAACCTTAGTTAATAAATGTGTAAACTTTCCTTTGCTTAAACCCATGTGTCTGGCTGATGATCACATCATCTTTTCCAGATGATAGCAATTTCAGTGACTTCACAGCCTCCCATGCATCCCTGCACCCCTAGGGTCCATTTCCATGCACTATCATGAAATGTAACTCCACTTTTCTATGCCAATTTTGCAAGTTCATTTTTCCTTGAGATTTGTATATGGCATATCTGGCAGCCAATAAAGGACAAAATGACAAATTATGGGTCAAAGACTTCTGTTTCTGGCATTATGGAGATGTAGCTATTCAGAGAAACACCTCTCAGTAACGTACACCTAAAAAACGCTGGATTAAATATTAAATCTTATTAAAAGCATGGCTGAACTAGCAGTAGGGTAAAGGAAATCCTCAGTGACCAGAAATGTTTAAGTCCAGATGTGTAAGCAAGTGCTAGATTTGGCACTTGTCTGCGAGCAGCTCTAATTACTGATAATCTAGAGTGAGTTGTAAAAGGCATATATTAGTGGAGGACAGGAAACGAAGCTGAGGGCCCACGTAGAGTGGGAGATAGGAAGGCAAATCCTGTATAGAATTTGGACCCCAAAGAATGGCCTATTTTTAAGGAACAAAAACGCTTACATAGCACAAGGCTGAAGCATACTTATCTATGCCAATCTTGCCTCTTGGTGGGAGCAGGGGAAAAAGATCTTTGAAGATTCTTAACCACAAGGTTGCATGCACACAGATTTGCAGCTGGAGCTTACACCGCTTTGTGACCCTGCCTCCCTCAAAAAAAAAAAAAAAAAAAAAAAAAAAAAAAAAAAAAGCTGAAAATTAGCTTAAAGTGCTCCTATGTTGATGGTGGACATTTAACAGCAGGTATAAATCAGGTGTGGACAATCAGAAATAACTGTTGACCATAACCCAGGATGCCTACCCCATAGAGCAGACATTGTGGAAGGAATTGAGGGTCCCAGTGGGGGCATCGGGGTAGCAGGTAGAGGAGACCTGAGACTCAGGAGTCTCAAGGCCGGAACTGTTCACCAGTTGGCATTCCCATATTCAGTTATAATAATTGATGGAGACTTGGCAGATCACTCCGACCTTCTGAGTCTTAGTTTCCTTCTCTTTTCTGGCCTGCCTACCTCACAGAGTTATATAAAATAATGTCTGTGAAAACACTTTGTGGAGAAAAAAAAACAAGTAACAGTCAATGAAGGTAGGGCTTTTACACAGTTTCGCTTCAGTATACCAGGTAATGCTTTATGGTCTGAAATAATTTAGTTAGTTCCTCAAAGTGCCTAAAGTGGAGGTTTCATATGATTTTCTCATCTGAGTTTTCTATTGGATGAATAGTGCTTGCTGTTAAAGGAAATGTGGTGAAAGATGGTCAGTAAAGTATGCTTTGGGGAGAAATTTCACAAAAGCATAACTCTCTTCTTGGAACAAAGCTCTCACAAGTACTTAAAAATGGGGATGAGTGTTGGAGGTGTTAATCAGGAAGATGACAAGTATAATGGGGACAGTCTGGGGGGAGGGCATTGCTGAAGGGGTGCCAGTATCTGTGGAGCTGCTGTAAGGGCCACAGGGAATACTGCTGAAAGGGGTGGTGAATTGGGTGGGTGGGCAGAAGCTGGGCTCCTCTTCTCTGAAAAAGAAGCAAAGAGATCAAAGGGAAAAGGTTAAAGCCCATGAAAAGAAGAGATATTAAGGAAATGTTAAACATTAAACCAACAAACAAAAGATCCCAAACTTGCCTACTGAATGTATGTTGAACGCCACCTTTGGTATTAAGGGCTTCAAAGAGAAAGCCTCTTCTTTAAACTGGTAACCCTTTGTTTCCTTTTGCTGCTGAAAAGTAGAATCTGGGTCATAAATGGGGGTTGTCCAGGGTGAGGAATTAAGCAGCCAGTGACTGGGTGGGGGTCAATCCAAGGAAGGCCTCCACCAGTGTACAAACAAGGTACACGATGACATAGGTCATCCAGTGAACCAACTCTCCCTCCTAGCACGGGCTTGCATGCTCCAGAATTTCCAAGTAGGTGTGTCCTGAGGAAGCAGTGGAGTTGGAAGGATGAGGTGTAGGAAGGAAATAGTGCCAGAGAACTTGTCTTGAAAAATGCTTTCAAGTAACAAAGGCTAGATTTCTATTTAGATTTCATGTCATAGCTGATAAAAAAAAATTACACTTGATTGTAATCCTGAGAAACTCAGTTGTCTGTATTAAAGGATATTGAAGAGAGCTGGTTGAAATTATGATAGAGCTTAAGATCTGCTCCAACCTTTTGCCACCCCTTTGTGCCCCCATAGTCAGAGAAGCTGGAAAGGGAAAGAGGGACACGTTTTGTGTCCCTGACTAAACTAGGGTTATTTCTCTCCATAGGTCTATTTTCTTACATTGGGTTTCTTTTCTTCTTTTCAGATTCCCTTTCTTGGAACTTCTATATTCTCATCTCTGTTCCTCAAATTCAGAAAACCTGTAACCATGACCACTCCCCTACCAAAATATTTCAAAAATATTAGAGTGAGATATAAACCAAGGAAATATGGTGAGACTAACTTGCCTTCCTCTTGTACAGTGTATAGGGAATACTCCTTTAGGGGCCTTAACACCTGGATTTGAGTTTTAGCTCTGCTGTTTATGAGCTATGTAGCCTGAGGCCCATCATGTGACCACATTGGGTCTTAATTCTTTTCAGCTATTAAATAAGGGCTTGGGCTTTAATAATTGACCCAGTTGTCCCCTTTCTTCTAAGCATTTTGAGACTCAATTAGGGGCAGTATTTTCTTTTGTACTTTAAAGTCTAGAATAGGGAAATAACATGTATTTCATTGAGCTTCCTCTCAATTTATCTTGGGTAGGCCAACTGAGTTTCCATTGGTATTCCATCTAATTCTCTTCCTGCAAAATTGAAGTTGAGTATCAAGTTAAAGCACACTACTTGAAACTCCCCAAGCAATATGAATTGTTTCTTCAGAATTATTCATCCGATTTTCATTTACTTGTTCAGTGTCTGCCTTTCCTGCTAGATTATAAGCTTGGTGGAGGCTAGGAATCAAGTGTATGTTGTTTGTCATATTCCCAGCACTTAGTGCTTGGTACATACTAGTTACTCAAAATACATTGGATAAATGAATGGTTGAATGAATAATTTTACAAGTGAAAGGTGTTAAAATATGAAGTCCTGTAATCTAAAACTAAAAAAAAAAGTTAACAGTGATTGCTTTTCTTATTTACAGACTGTTAGAAATAATTGTCTCATTCATCTAGCAGGACTGGGACTCTGGCTGTTTTGATGAAAATCTTAAGGAGATAAGGAAATATTTATCTCCATTCTTTTGACTTGTTGCCTCACGATTTCTGATCTCTGTGGATCTCCAGTGTCACTTAAAGTTCAGAACACGGTCTTCATCTGATTATTCCTCTGATACCCAAAGGCCAACTTGATGGCATCTTTAGGTTCTTATTGCCCAGGTACAATTTTACAGACAGTCCCAGTCTAATCACTAACAACTACAGCTCATTTTCCTTCATGACCTATTTGTGTCAACTGAGGTCATCAGCCCTCCTTTGTGACATGGCTTGGGTTGGTAACATGATATTTTTCTGACATGTGAATTATCTAAGAAAGTACGTTAGCCTGTTTTCCAAGTTCTATTAATATTTTCATTTGACTGTGTTGTTCTCAAGGAATTCTTGATCCTTTAGTATTCTAGTATGTATAATCATGAAACTATTATCTGTCCTGGTAGGGTTCTTTTATTCATTCATTCACAGAGAATCTTTTAAGCTTTTAAGTTGAGCTTTAATGAAGGAACACTGTGTATGTGCATGTGTGTATTCTACGTATATCAAAAGTGACAGCCAAAAGCATAGAGGAGGAAGTATGCATGGCATATTTTGTGAAGGAATGAGTAGATTGACATGTTTGGAGAAGAATATTTATTTGTAGGAGCACTTGAAGACAAAGTTTTAAAGGTCAGCCGAGGCCAGTTTTTTCAAAGCTTTGACCATCAGACTTAGAAGTTTGGACTTTATATGGAGGAATGTGGATTTATTTTTGAATAATGAGGTATTATGTTCCCCATCTCATCCATGTCACAACTCAAGACCCCTTATATGCGTATAAGGTACACATATAAACATAAAAACATAAAGATGTTTCCAGCTTTATTTTACCAGAGCGTTACCAACACATCATTTGCTTTCATAGTTACAAGCCTTCATATATACATGGGTGCTTACAACCTTGTATATTGATGGATTCTTATTCAGATCTTGTTTTATAACACCCCTGTGAATATATCAGCTCTTCTGCTCTTCCTCCTCATCTCCCATAAGACTAATCTTATCTTATGATCTTTGTATAATATTTTATATGATTATATTTACTTATTTGCACATACATTATTCCTAATAGACTAAGATTTAAGAGGCCAAGGACTGTCTCTTCTTGTTCTTCTTCCTCTTCCTATTATTCTTCCTTTTTTCCTTCTTCCTCATCCTCCTCTTCTTCCCCTTCAACTCCTTCTGTGTTTTGACACTTCAGATCTAGCTCTGTGCCTGAATTATAGTAAACTCACTCTGTGTGTTTCAACTGCATTAATCTAAGTGCTGTGTGACTGTGGGGGCATTTATAACACCTCTCTGAATCTTATTTTCTTCATTTGTGGAAAGGAGATAGTACTTTATCCAATTATCTTGGATATTAAAAGAGATTGAACATGTGGACTACTTAGAATAGTAGTACCTTGTGCATAAGATACATTCAAGGCTGTTTTTCTATTAGTTATCATTAGGATGGTAACTGAAAGTAATCTTATAGATGTGGGTCCTTACTTGGTACAATCTTAGAGTACTGTTGCAATAAAAAACAAAAACAAAAACAAAAACAAAAACAAAAAAACCTAGTCCTATAGCCAAAATAACTTAAATCTTTTACATGTTGTTTTTTTCTGAAAGAACCTCAGTGGGACCCAGGTGTATTTCACCTTGTGACATCCCTTTTCCTTTCCTTCCTGATCTTTTCAAAGCTTACAGGTACTTCATAGACGCTCACTCTGCAAACCACCCAAGGGAGTGAAAAATTAGAAAGGGATATTGAATTGTCTTTAGCAGGGTTGTGTCGCTTTGTGTGTGCAGGTGTGTACATCCAGATGCACTTATACCTTCACGAGTGTTTAATCTTTACCTTATTGTATGACAAGGTGCTAGAAGAACTCAGAATAGGGAAAATCACTGTGAACAGAAATGGTTGGGGAAGTCTTGATGGGGTAACTGAGGCCAGGGTAGGATTTGCGTAGGCATGTGGGCAAGTGGAAGATAAGGGAGTGAGAAACAAGAATGAGCTATGCTCAGGTAAGGAGCAAACAGCGATCAGATATGTAAAGGACATGTGTCAAGTGGCCAGGTATTTTGGAAAATTAGATAAATTAATTCAGCACTTCTCTTTACACTGAATTGTCTCCAGTACCACTCGGAGGGAATGTGGTAATGAATAATTATAACGGAAAATGAAGACCTACCAGATTTTCCTGGTTTGTCTATGTTTTGAGTTTAAAACAGATACAGAAGTCTGTGGTATCCTGGCTGCTTAAGTTCCATGAACCTTGAGAACACTCAGATCTCTAGGTCCAAACTTTTAAAATTAATCACAAACACCTTATGCCAGGATGTGAGCGGGATGGGCCTTCAATTTATAAGTGACTCAGCAAACATCAAAGCAGCATAAGGTTTGCATTTTATCCAATTATTTTTCTTTAAAGACTCAATGCTTTATTCATGTACTTAGAGTTGCCAGAAAAAATACAGGCTGTAGCAAGTAATTTTTGAAAATATAATTATGTCCCAAAAGTTTCATGGTGTATACTTACACTAAAAATTTGTGCATTGCTTATCTAAAGTCAGAATTTAACTGGGCATCCTATATTTTTATTTGCTAAATCAAGAAACCTTATACACTGTCCATATTTCACAAAGATAAGAGTTTATAATACTTAATAAAGCAGTTCACATACCTAGTCGGATTTTTTTTTTGTTTGTTTAAAATGAATTTTAAATCACTTCTTTCACCCCTAGCGTATATATACGTAGGGATCAAGGGGCAGGGGAAAGTCTGCAATGGGTTCTAAAGTGTTTTAATGAAAATGCTTAGCTTTTCTTCTCTAATGCCTTTGTTTGATGGATGTGATTATTCTTTAAAATATCTTCGCTTGTATAATATTTTAACAACAAAAAAAAATCTGGCATAAAAAATCTAGTTTTAAATAATCTGTTTTCCTGAAATAGTTGCCTGTTACCCAAAGCTGCTGTCTTCAAGCAGAATTGGATCACATGCAAAAACTAGACAACTATGTTAAAGTATTCTCTGTCTGAAGGGAGTTTTTAAAAAGCATGCTTTGTCTTAAAGATAATTTTGATGTATTATTCAAACATTTCATGTAGATAAATAAAAGATATTAACATGAAATTCTTCAGATTAATATATTTCTTAGGAAAACATTCCAAACTGGAACTTTAGATTTGAGGAGGGAGTAATTCAATGTCCTCCTCTAACTTCTTATTGTTGGAGGGCTAAACAATTTCGCCAGGAAACAGTTCCGAGTAAATGCAATTTCTCTCTATGTCCTACACTGAGGCTCACCAAATTAGTTTCAAAAATGGCAGTGCAACATTTTGAAAACAGGGCATGGGTAGAATTTCAACCTTCTGTCTTTGGTTGAGAAGAAGATATTTACAACTAGATAGATGCCTTTGCTTTGCTGTTTGTATATTTATTATATTTTGAGACTGAAATTATTAAAGGAATTATAAATATAGAACTTGCTGATTTTTTAAAATAAATTCCCACTATGTAGAAAGGAATTAAACTTTTTTTTTTTTTTTAACTGATGGCAAGCCTGTATGTAATTAATGGGAAGTCTCTTATTTGTATGAGAGAAGGGCAGAAAGGATAACCATTCCATATCTCTGTCTCTAAGCAGGAGGGCAGGAGAGCTGTTGGAAAATAGAAGTCTGAACATTTTCATTAAAAAAAATATATGCAGGGGCACCTGGGTGGCGCAGTCGGTTAAGCGTCCAACTTCAGCCAGGTCACGATCTCGCGGTCCGTGAGTTTGAGCCCCGCGTCAGGCTCTGGGCTGATGGCTCGGAGCCTGGAGCCTGTTTCCGATTCTGTGTCTCCCTCTCTCTCTGCCCCTCCCCAGTTCATGCTCTGTCTCTCTGTCCCAAAAATAAATAAAAAACGTTGAAAAAATTAAAAAAAAAAAAATATATGCAAGAGCCAAGACTGTTTTTTGAAAAAGCTTTTTCAGAGTTCATAATAGTGCTTCCATAATTGAAAAAAATGCTAATTGTGTATTTTTATGATTGTTTTCACTGTTATGAAGACATTCTTATGGGTTGGAGAGATAGCAATGGCAAGACATATTACTAGATTGTAGCTATGAATTAAGACAGACTGGCATATAGTAAGTATTTAAGAAATGTTTAGAAAATGAATGAATGAATAAATGACTATCCTGATGTTTCTAATACGTATAAAAATACAGAAAAAATGTCCACAATTTAGAACCTTTCCTTTTTGAAAAGGATTGGATAATTTGATAAACTACATATAACAGAGGGGGGAAACTAAGAGAAATGATTGAAGAAAAATAGATAATGGCTGCCAGGCTTTTGTTTTTCTGAATGGGGTATGCAAGATGAAGATAGAAAGTTAAACTGCCCAGGATGATAGAGGGGATTTTTCAGGAACTAGGAAAAAAGAAGGAAGAATGAGAAAACAGCAGTGAGAGGAATCGAGATATGTAATGTGAAATTTTTATTATGTTACTATGGTATGGAGCAAATTATTTTCTGAACTTCTCTATGAAATTTTCTGCAAAATACTTGCATTTCTGCTTAATGTGTTGTGAAGTTGGATCTATCTTGGGGATTTAGTCAGAGCGCTAAATATAGTTATAAGATAGGCATTCACTTTACAAGGCATTGGACCTCCAATGTCCGTGGAAGTCTTATACATCTGGATATCAGGCAAATTTCTGTTCATTTCCTTGCTCAGAATTCATCAATGGCTGTCCATAATCCACAGCAGTGATTTTTCAAATTAGGTGGAAAGGAGGAGATGCTGTATCAATCATCTGAGACATTTTTCAAAACACATATGGTAACCATGTGTTTTCAGAGAAGGGTTCCCATGTGATTCTCCTATTTTCTTGCCAGAGCCTTTGTCCATTTGTGAATGACTGACCTACAGAATAAAATCAAAAGTAGCATAGTATTGAAGGCTTTCAAGCTGTTGTCCATTCTTTTCTGCTCAACATTATATGGCTATTTCTGCTTCAAACTTTATACTCTACAAATAGGAAACAACTTACACACTTTGTTTCCAGCCTCACCCTTTTCTTGGCATTTGCAAATGCTGTTCTTACCTCTTGGAATATCTCCTTCTGTACTACCTCTCCTGGTCATTGCCTATTCATCCTGCAAGTATCAGTCCCTGCTTCTGTGATACTTTGTACCTAACTAGTGATACATGCTGTTTGTTTGCCTATTTTTGTCTAGGCTATGAAATCTTTAGGGCTAGGGCTGTCTTTCTATCTTTGTTCTCCCAGAGGACATTATAAGGCCAAACACATAGTAGGTTCTTAATAAGTATTAGGAAATGTTAAAAGAAGAAAACAAAAAATAGAGCTTGAAGTTCATGGGGCATTGGCAGAGGCAGAAACAGCTTCTGCCCATTTTATTTCTAAGAAAGCATAAGAGATAAACCCCATAAGTGTATTTATAAACTTCAACCATTTATGTTTTTAAAAGAACATTTCATAGATCCATATGAGGTAAATTATCTGATACAATAATTTTTTTTGTTTTCATAGTATAGGGCCTAATATGTTGGAACATACTTTTTTCCTTTCAAAAGGAAAGCAAAACTACCATTAAAAATGGCAACATCTAGAGTGATACAGACATTAAGCCACCTTAGAAAAGACTGCTTGAGAACATTGAAAACCCACAATTCTTTTTGCCGAAGAAGAAAATTAACAAATTGATATGTAAATTGAGGGGGAAGTAGGGTCAGAGAAGAAAAAATTTAATTGGAATATCGTATTTGCAAACTCTTATAAATGATATAGTAGTAAAGAAAAGAATATGGGAAGGAGATGGGTGAAGTGTGGGAATGAAAAAGTAATGAGAGTGTAGGGGTTGGCCTTAAGGAATGACGGGAGTGAAGCATCTGTACTGTGGCCCATGTTTCACCCCAAAGCCTGACTTACTTACTGTGAGGATATGCTACTACCAGATACATCATGAATTTGAAATTAAGACCCTGTCTGTTCCAGCCACACTGATCTTGTATACAGGTCTTGGGTAAACTGAAAGAACCCTAATATTAGCAGCTTAGGCCTATAAATTGGTGGAAGATGCCAAGTTATGTTCAGCCCTAGGGCAAGAGGTTCGGGTCCCTGCTTCCTGAAAGCTACACACTACGAAACTACTGTTGTAGAGTGTCGTGGTGTCCTTCAGTATAAAGGGATTTTACTGTATTTGCTTTTGGTAATGAATTATGCTCAGGTGGTATGAAATCTTCCAGCAGAAAGTAGACATTGCACTAGATTGCTTGAGTGATGTATTTTGGTGTAGTGTGCCTAGATGTTGTCAGCAGTAGGCGGGAAAGTCTGGGTTACTGCAAGTCCTGTTTTCAACAGCGACCCTATTATTATTATTAGTCACATTAACAACAGTGGTAATATATGGGTCCCTCTGGTGGATAGGTAAGATTTCCTGTTTGTTTTTTTGCCCCTACATACTGACGGTGACCCAAACTTAATAAGCACTCTTAGGTGACTATTGAACGTATCACAGGAAAGATAACAATAGGAAAAAACAAAATTTATCTAAGATGGTGTCTTAGCTCTTTTAACTGCATTATTATATGAAATTAGACCTCATTTTGTACCCAAAGTTGATGAAGAGGGACAGAACCTGGTATAGGTTACAGTCATAAATATTTCACAACTTATGTCTGTGACATTCAATCCTATACACATATAACAACAGACTGTAAAGTTAAAATCTTGTATAGTTATCCTATTAATAGGATATATTGGATATTCTTATTTCATCTGAATACTTTATGAATATAGTGGAGTTGGTGAAATATATACAATATTCTTCAATGTCAAAACTTAAAAAGTAAAAATTTATCATAAGTTAATAAATAGGAAATAGTCGAAAGCCATTTAGACAGTTGCACTTTTGCTTCCCACTATATTGATTTAAAATCTCAGTAGATACGATGCCTTGAATAATCTGAAGACCAAGTGATGGTTATATATAATTTTATATTAAAAGTTTGTAAATTTAGGGGCACCTTCGTGCCTCAGTTCGTTAGGCGTCTGACTTTGGCTCAGGTCATGATCTCACTGTTCGTGGATTCGAGCCCCAAGTTGAGTGCTGTCAGCACAGAGCCTGGAGCCTACTTCTGTGTCTCCCTCTCTCACTGCCCACCCACCCCCACCCCCCGTGCTCCCGTGTGTGCTCTCTCTCAGAAATAAATAAACATTAAAGCAAATTTTTTTAAAGTTTGTAAGTTTATATTCTTTATGATATCTGTGATGTTTTCAGAATGGGAAAATAATAAGTCTCTTTGTAGTGCTAATTCCAAGTTTAGTTCTCCAGTATGTTGAAGAGGTTATAAAACTGTATGAGATTTCATGGAGCTAGTATGTCACAAAAAATGGATTCCTTTTCTTGTTCTGCTCATCAGTTGGAGGAAAGATTATTGGATGTGGAGTCTGAGACTTCAGCTCTGGTCCTGATCCAATTTATAAGTACTTGTGCAAATTTTGGCTGGACACTTCTGGGTTCAGTTTCCTGTTACATAAAATGAATGGGTTGAACCTGAGAATCTCTAAGGTTCCTTCCAACTCTAATGGCTTGAATATGTGATTCTATCTATTTTCTCCTGTTGCATGCATTACTGCTAACTGGCTAATGTCCAGTGAGGGTCAGTGCTTTGCTAGACTCAACAAATATTATTTTGATATATTATATTTCCTGGGAAGAACAATAGACCTCCATTAAATAAACAAATCATTAAATGGAAACCAGTTCACTGAATAGAGGCATAATCTGCACATTTAATGAACACTGTCAGATGTTAACAGATTATAGGAAAACTAACTGGCCTAGCAAATATTTTTACATGTATCCAAGATTTCATTCATTTGCTTTATGTATTGCTACCTTGGCAAACTCCAGGGTTATAGAAATCAATTCAAAAATTAATGGACAAAGACATTCTATTGAGAGAAGACAAAACACTTTATGGTTGAATTCTCTAGGAAGATCTGATAGACAAGAATAAGAAGTAAATTTGTCCCATGATATATCTAGAAATGTCTTTTTCCCTTATCATCCCATCTCAGCCTTTTTTCTCAACCAAGTTAATATCTTTAATTTAGAATGAATCTTAGCTATTTTTAAAAAGTAAGTTTTTATTTTTTTTTTAATTTTTTAATGTTTATTTATTTTTGAGAAAGAGACAGAATGCAAATGGGGGAGGAGCAGAGAGAGAGGGAGACAGAATCTGATGCCGGCTCCAGGCTCTGAGCTGTCAACACAGAGCCCGACGCGGGCCTCAAACCCATGAACTATGAGATCATGGCCTGAGCTGAAGTCAGATGCTTAACCAACTGAGCCACCCAGGCATCCCTAAAAAGTAAGTTTTTAAACTTCTAAACTATTTGAAATATTTTTATTATCTGTTCATAAACATAATAGTAAAGACTCTATTTGATATTTTTTGCATGTGCTACATTTGAAGGAAATTAGTTACTTTTTAAAAAAACTAGTATTAACCGTATTCTAGAAGCTCATGGGGATTTAGGAACAAAACAAAAATAACCTTGGACCTTCATGAAATTATACAAGGAAGTTAAAATTGGGGGTAAATGTCTTTATTGTGTTTGTTTATTTTTGTTCTTTTTTTAAAACAGTGAATTGTGCCTTTCATTATAAAGGAATGCCTACTATTGTGGCTTTATATATAATGTTAATTAGATATCCATATATGTGTGTGTATACCCACACCAAATGTTATTTGATGTACAGAATCAGAGCTGGTTGGAACTTTCAGATGAAAAGCTTTAGGCCACCCAACTTGAACTAGTAATTACTTCAGCAAATAGCTGTATGCTTTTGTTTAGGAAATGTGTATTTGAGAGTATGCGTTTCAGTAAAATTTTAAAACATTTCTTTAATGCCTACTACTTACAAAAACACATGCAAACTTTAGTGTGAAACTGTGAATTTGACTCTCAAACAAACATTTCAGGTAGTAAAAGGGAACCTATACCTTTGAAAAATGGTTCAAGTTATATCTCTGATCTCATTCTTTATAGAAAATCTAGCCTTCTGCTTAATTAAGGTAGCCAGGGATGAATTAATATACAGCTTAAGCTATATCCACCTCTTCAAAGGTGGTAGTTAATCTATCTACTTTTTCCAGTTTTTTCTTTATTTTTCTTATTATCCAGCTCAAATTTTATACTTTGTCATTGCAGTAGCTTGTTACTATTATTAAAAAATACTAGTTCTTTTCTAGCAAACCCCGTTACTCATAACACCTGGTTATTAGTACAGATAACATTGAGAACATCTGAGCATTACTGGAGATGGTCACACCAGAGGGCACATTGATTCCATTATTAATTTGGAACAACCACATTCAAATGAGTTTTTAATACTGGTTGTCCGTTCCCCTATATTTTTTGGTGAAATATCTGTTCTGTTGTCTTCTGTGGCAATTTTGTACCCTTTCCATCCTCCTTAGATGCCCTAAGCACTATGTATCTCCTCCTTGTCACTTTCGGCAGATAACACAGACTTCCATAGAAAATCCTTGCACTCACCACCACCAACTAGAGACTCACTCAGAGTTGTATTGATCATGTCTTTCTCCTTGCCAGGAAGAAAAAAGAGCTTTTTCTTCTTTTTAATGAGGTAGAATCCAAAGCTTTGGATTGAATTACTTCCTGCCTTTGCAGGAACCATACATTTTACTCTCCCGTTGTCTTATCTATATGTTTACCCTCTCTTTCTCCAGGATTTTTTTTTCTCATTTTCAAATATGCCCAAATATTCCTTTTTCAAAACAGCAACAACAAGTCAACAACACAGGATCTCATGCCTACTCCCCCCATTATGGTCCTCCTCCCCTTCTCAGCCAGTCTTCTCATAAGAATTACTCTTACTTGTGTTCACGATTTTCTCAATTTTCACTCTCATCCACTATGATTTGAATTCTACTCCCGTCATTTAACCTGAACAACTGTTACTAAACTTATCTATGGATTCAATAATGATAGTAGAAGAAGAATTAATAGTGGGATGAATTACAAAGTGGTAACAAGGAGATCTTGGGCAGTGAGGAGATGAATATTTGGAGGATTGTTGATGTTGCCCCGGTAGTGAGTGCTGGGTCAGTGGCTAAGAAAATTTTAGCTGAGGATAAAAAAGAAATCAGATGTGTGTTGGTGGTGGTGGCAGGAATTAAATATTTAATATCTTCAGTGTGAGAATATTGAAGTATGAAATGATATACAGAGTGTCCAAATCAAATTTCTCTAAGTAATATATTCATATTTCTTGTTATGTTACATATTTAATAAGATTTCCATCCTGCTTTTATTATTTTTCCTGTCTATACAAAGACCGACAAAATTTACAGAAATACAGAACAATCAATATACTCACTTAATATAAATATAGCAATGAGCCATTAAAAAATGTGACTTTGGGGTGCCTGGGTGGCTCAGTCGGTTAAGTGGCCGACTTCAGCTCAGGTCACGATCTCGCGGTCCGTGAGTTCGAGCCCCGCGTCGGGCTCTGGGCTGATGGCTCAGAGCCTGGAGCCTGCTTCCGATTCTGTGTCTCCCTCTCTCTCTGCCCCTCCCCCGTTCATGCTCTGTCTCTCTCTGTCTCAAAAATAAATAAAACGTTAAAAAAAAAAAATAAAAAAAAAAAAAAATAAAAAAAATAAAAAATGTGACTTCATGTAATAATATGATTAAAACAGACTCATTTTATGTATAGGAGAATTATTGTTCAAACAACTCTTAACCTGTTTACAATGGTTATTTGTTGTTAGATTGCCCATAGACACCTAGTACCTTTTCTTTTTTCTCTGTGTATTGTGTGAAAAACTACCAAGAGCAGTGAGCATATGTCTTATCAAAAAGGTTTGTGAACATATTTTAACTGCTCTTTTAAAATAGGAAAGGAAATTAAAAATATCAAAAATGTATTTTACCCAACTTTCTAAATGAATTTCTTGTTTATTCATTTGCTCTCATAACTATTCTGACCCTTCTCTTAAGCATAATTTCACCATAGTTTTGGGGGGACTGTCATTTTATATGTTTATTTAGGTTTTTTGGGGGTGTAGGATTTATATTGAAGATGGATGGAAGGGGAGAGGCCATAGAAATGCATGTATATGAATTGACATGGTCTATTTCACATCATACTACATGCTAAATTTCAGTATAGAATTGCAGGAAAGAGTTGCAAATAGTAGAGAAGAAAGTTGTCTCTTACCTTCTATAAAAATCTTTTTAAAAACAGACAGAAAAGAAGGGTAAAAATGGAGGCCATTAAATCTTCAATGATATAGGGAGGTGGCTCCAAATCCAGAACAAAAACTTAGGTGTATTCTATACTATTAAATCTGTATGTTAATGAAGGAAGATACTAAGAGTTGACACATTCTTTCTCAAAACTAGAGAAGAAAAATATTTTCCTAAATTGTTAAAAAACATCTGTATAAGGATCTACTTATTAGAATAATGGAATCCAGGGGTGTGGGTGGCCCATGGGATAAATGGAAACCATTCCTGTAAAACCCAGTTGGAAGAGCCACTGTGATGTAGACTCATGATGCTCATTCTATCAGATCTTCTTAGTCAAGGGAAGCAACATTGGAAAACCTACAACTCTCAGTGACTTAACAATTTTTTGGCTTGTGTAAAGTTTGATACAGGTCAGACAACTCTTTTCCACTTTTATCTTTGCCATCTGGAATGGGTCCTTTGAGGAAGTGACACATATTATTTCTGCTCACAATCTGTTCTGTGTAAAGGGCCACATGGCTTTCATCCTATCTGCAAGGGAGATTGGGGTTGTGTGGGGACTATTTGGATATTTCGGGAGCACTAGTTTTCTCTGCCACAATGATAGCCTTTTAGCAAAAGGAAAGTGAGGAAGGGAGGGAGGAGCAGTTATCATCGAATCTCAACAGAAAGTGCTTGTAACTGAAGTGGTTCTAATTGAGACATACTAACCTCTTTGGAGGAAAGAGAAAATCAGAAGGGAAACATAAGAGAAAATGAAACAATAGCTTTGTTGAAACAGATGTTCCCAATGAAATAGTCTGAAACTGTGGATCAGAGCTACAATATGCACCTGTTCACGGTCTCTCACTTCACCCCATATTGTGCACACTCAAGTATATTCAGCAACCAGAAGGGTGCAAGTACCAGAATTATGTGTGGATACTGCATATGCCAGTTTTGGTCTCTTGGACCTCAGCCATACTTTGCCTTTCTGTGCTTTCTTCTGTATTTACAAGGATTGGAAACCCATAAACTATATTTCAGAGGTTTCCTTGACAGTTGGTTCCAGTTAGGATCTTCCAATAGAAAGTATTGACAGGAGATGAACAGGTAAGGATAAAGGAGAATTTTTTTTTTTTTTTTTTTTTGTTATTTTTGTTCTGGCAAGTGGTATTTTGTAGGTAACTGGGGCCTCCTGGAATAAAAGTGTTTGGAAGAATATTGTGATTGGCAAATGCAGTGACTGCACTGGCAGCAGCATTGGAATCTCCAATCACAGCGGTGACAGAAGTGTCATTCCAGCAGCCTCAGGGACAGTATACTTATAGGCTCTGGGTTACACCGTTTTTTCCTGTTTACTTCTTTAGCCCTAGAGATGGGAGTGGCTTCCTCTATTTAGTGACCACTGTGTAGCATTATCATCACCTAGTTGCTTTTCCTGTCCTTCCCATACATTTGTATTCATGTTCTACTCTGTTTGAAATACCTATGATAGTCCTCCCTGGATGCTACCCATTCTGCTGCGAAGTAACAAAAATGTAAAGGAAGAAAAGAATGTAAGGACAAGTCACATAAAGAATAAACATATATCATTAAAGGATTTATTTAAGAAAACAGAAGATCTATTCTGACAAAATTATTCCAAGCTCTTCATTTGTAGGCTGTGTGATTTATCTCTAATTTACCACTGAAAGAAGAAGTACAAACATTCAGATGAAGGCAACACAAAGAATATATATTTAAAAAAAAGAGAGAGAGAAAAGAGAAAAAGAAAAATGTTAACCAAAATTCAGAAAGAAATTGAAGAGTAAACAATGCAGGAAAAAAATCACATTTTATGCAATAAAATAAAAAAAATCAACTGAAGATCAGTGAGAGGGATCATACAAAGCAAAATTTAAAAGAAGAAAACTGTAGAAATAATAATAGAGTAATAGATATGGAAGATAACTTGGAAAGTATAATTGGTAAAGAAGACTTCAGAACAAATAGAACAGATAACGATGAAAATTTCCCCTAAGGAAATATTCCTGACATGAAGAAATACTTGAATATTTCCTGGCAAAAGAAAGCCAGGAAACATTGTGGTAAAGTTATTCAATATTAATCATGAAGAAAGAACTCTGTGACATTCAAGTAAGGGAAAATACACAAAACAGGTCAATAGGAAAAAGTTAGGGCTCAAAACCTGGAGATAGAGCAATGTATACAAATTTTTCAGGGGAAAAATAGATTTCACTCACAGTTTTTGTTTGCTGCCCCTTAGGTATAAATGGTAAGAAGCGATTGTTTTCAAGTGAGGAAGAATTAGAAAGCACCCACATATCTTTCTTGGAAAGAAAAACTTGACAACAAAATTTTTCAACTAAAGATGAATCAAAGAATCCAGGAAAGGAAATCCAAAAAAACAAAACAAGTAGAAGTTATTAAATCCAGTTAAGTATTAACTAAAACCAAGAAATGTGGAAATTGTAGTTACCGAAGTGAAGTTACAAGACTTCTTTATATAATACATTTAATACATGCACACACATAATTATATCATTATAATTAGTAAAACCAGGAACTTTTAGGAGGAAAAATAAGAGGAAGAATAGGGAGACTACTTTTCTTACTTTTATATACTCAACAGATACTATATGGGTTGAACTTTAAGGCAGAAAACCATAATTTTCCCTCTAGCCTCTTGGTTCTAGGCCAAGACACTCCTCTCCCCCTGCTTCATAATAAAAGGGGTTAACAGGAGAAAAACAAACAGAAGTTTAATAACCTGCATAGCTCCTTTACTTGGGAGATACCCGGGAAAACTGAGTAACTCCCAGAAATGGCCCAAGCCAGTACCTTGAATACCATCTCCAACTAATGACAAAAGATGTTGGAGGTTGGAGGTAGGGGAAAAGCCTGTTAGTGGGAAGTTACCAGGAAAAGCACAGTAACAAGTAATAAGGCTAAAGTTGTTATGCAAATGTAAGTCATTGCCTTGTCACTGATAAATTTCTGGAGATTTAGTTAGTCATCCTTCTCCTTCTAGTACTAGTGGAGGGGGAGGACATCTTTACAAATGCAGATTTCCTTTATAAATGTATATGTCTCTTATAAAAGTGTATTTTTAACTTGGTTTTCAGAGTTTCTCCTGTATCTGCAGTTTCTTAAAAATAATCACTTCAAAATAATCCATGTGTCAAAGAGACTTGGGGTAGCAAATTCTCCTCCCCTTTACAACATGTAGTTTGAAAATTAATATCTCATAGTTTGTTTTTTTTTAATAACATCACCATATCCAATTGGAACACTAGGTTTTAAAGAAATTTATAACTCTTATCAAGAAAATATATTTATCTGAGTTCTGGTAATAAAGATTTTTCAAGTCCTCAGAAACAAAGAGATTTTTCTAAACTATAAAAGAGAATGGGGAAAATTTTAAGACCTCCATCTGAGTAACCTTATTTTAATTACAAATCAAGCCCATAGGGGAAAAGTATCAAAAGAAAACAAAACAACAGTATCCACACACATTGTTATTTGTAAGTTCTTTTTACCCTGTTATGGAGAAAAATCATAAGATTAAGCCAGAGAATTTGGCACATAAATGTAACTACTACAGCATATTGAGGATACCCAAATGAGCCCTAACAAAAATTACAGTGATAGAAATCCATTTCATGTTCCAGGATTCCTGCTGGGATGACATTCTTTGCATTTTGTTAATTTGGGGTATGTTATACGATGTTCTGCTAATGAGTGGAATAAATGTATCTACGTGGTTAAAAACCAAACCAGGAATTCAAAAATCTTTAATTATTTAGAATAGTACATGAAAGGCTGGGCAGCATTTCCATTAAAACCCACAATGTTGATAGGTTTAATACCAGACTGTAAATATTTTTTTCAGGATGCATCTAGAAAATCAGAGCAAATGCATATTTTACATGCTTGGAGGACTTATACTTACACACACATACACACATACACAACACATACACAGGTTCAGTGTGTTAAGTTGCTTTTGTTAACCTCTGCTCACAACCACCACAATGAAAATTAAGGACTTTTGGAAGCATTTATTCTATATTATGACCTAATTTTTTTCATCATTTAAAAAATTTTAATTGAATATTCTTCCAGGCCAGCCAATTTATCAACACTTATAGAAGCATAAGAATCTATGATGCTAATAATCCCAATGCTGAGAGGTTTTTACATGGGGGAAAAAAAAGTAATGGATCCAAAGGCATTATTACAATTTGCCTTGTCAAAAGTCCATTCATTGAATTGTGTAAAATGAAACATAATGACTTCTTTACAGGTCTAATAGCTATAGCCAAAAAGTAGTATGTTCATTGAAATATGTGGTTACTTATTACACTAATGCTCAAATACCTCATATACTTTTAACATTTTCTCTTCATTTATTTTAAATATTGATGAAGAAGTTACTCTGAGGGAAAAAAATGAGGAATATGAATACATTTTATTAAAATAAAAAATCAATGTTAATTCACAAGGAATAAGAGGGATTTATATTTTATTTATTGATTCAGCTTACTCAGAGGATATAGTTCCTTTGGAAAGAAAAGATGTTCTCTCAAGTATTTTCCTTTTAGTCATTTTATCTATAGGTATCTATGTTTGTATGTAAATAATGTATATGAATGTGAATATGTATTCTTTAACACATACCTTTGGTATATGTAATCATATTCCCACATATATAACACCACTGAAGACCTCCTGTTCAATTAAGAAACTGTTCTGGCTAATTTAATTTAGGCAAATTTGTATTTGTATCTCTGTCCAACTGTAAAGACTAATACGGCAATGGCACATTTTCCTATAAGTGAATAATTAAAATAAAAAAACAGTGTTTTCTAAATCTTGCCAAGAAATTTATATTTAGCCAAGAAAAAGGAGAAATATTTGGACATTTCAATTCAAGGATGTAGAACCATGTTTATTTTCTATTTAACTTAGGCACAGTCCTAATGTTATTTAGAAAATACATGGAAAGTGAAAACCACAAAGAATCTTAAAACTTCATTGGGAGTACTAGTTTAAATTCAAATATGTATTTTAAAAAATCAGAGAGTAGAAAGAATCCTGAGACTGGGAAGATGGTGGTGGAGTAGGAGTACCCTAGGCTCACCTCTCTCACGGATATAACTAGACAACTACCAAATCGTCCTAACTACCCCAGAAATCAATCTGAAGACTGGCAGAACAAACTCCTCAACTAAAGGTAGAGAAGAAACCACATCAAAGAAGGTAGGAAGTGTGGAGACACAGTTTAGGAGAAACATGGATTGTGGCCTCTGTGGTGGGGAGGGAGCTGTGGTTGAGGAGAAGGGTGAGACAGACTAACACATGAGAGCACACGAGGAAAATTAATCCTTATTGCAATTGGCTTGGAAAGTAAGAGAGGCTGAATTTCCTGACTTCTGGCAACCAGCAGGGCTTAAAGCCTGGAGTTTTAAATATCAGCATGCTTAACTCTGAGAAAGCTCACAGGACGTTGGGACTGCTCTTGGAAAAAAGGCGGGCACACAGCCCACAGATGTACAGTATGGAAACAGAAATCTGAAGAGTACCTGGGGCACACAGTGGGGAGGTTATTTGCTGATCTCACAGTGTGTCCTAGAGAGGCAGCATTCATTGCTCTTCAACCCCTCAGCATAAACACAGAGCCACCTGAGGGAACCAGCATATCACTGACACTTGCTACCTAACTTATTTATACCAAGCCCTGCACCCCCACACACTTGAGAAGAGCCGCCCTCTCCAATCACACTTGCTTCAGTCCCAGTGCAGGGGGAACCCTTCCCCACAAGACCAGCCCAAACCCCTGTCAACACCGTGTCTCCTGACCTGGGTGTTTTGCAAGGCTTCCATTCTGGTGGCAGTAGTGCTAGGTCTCATTTCACAAGCAGACCAGAGCACACCTAATTAAAATGTACCACATTCGGGTGAAGGACCAGACACTTCCCATAATAGGCAAAGAAAGCCTCTGTAGAAGACAGACCTGAAGGATAAAATCCCCAGGACACAACAGCAGAATTCATGCAACACACAGTGGCAGGCCCTGGGAACAGGGAACACTACACTACAGGGCACTACAGGGCCTTTTCTTCATAAAGCCATTACCCTCAAGAACAGGAGATTTAGCTGACTTTCTTAACACACAGAAACAGGCACAGAGACTTAGACAAAATGAGAAGATAGAGGAATATGTCCTGAATGAAAGAATAGGAAAAAGGCCGTGGCTGGAGATATAAATGAGACAGATATAAGTAACATGCCTGTTGGAGAATTTAAAGCAACGATAATAAGACTACTCACTGGACTTGAGAAAAGAGTAGAGGACATCAGTGAGACCATTAACACAGTGATGAAGAATAACGTTGCAGAGATAAAGGGCTCAATAAATTAAATGAGAAACATGCTTAATGGAATGAACAGCATGCTGGAAGAAGAAGAGAAATGAATTAATGACACAGAAAACAGAATAATGGAAAGTAATTAAGCTGAATAAAGAGAGAAAAAAGAATTATGTGAAATGAGAATAGACTTAGGGAACTCAGTGACTCCAGTGAATGTAATAGCATTTATATTATAGGAGGCCCAGACAAAGAAGAGAGTGAAAAGGGGCAGAGAATTTATTTGAACAAATAAAGCTGAAAACATCCCTAATCTGGAGAAGGAAATAGACATCCAGATCCAGGAAGCACAGAGAACCTCTAGCAAAATCAATAAAAGCAGATCAACACCAAAACATATTGTAATTAAAATGGCAAAATATAGTGATACATAAAAAAAAAATATTAAAAGCAGCAAGACAAGGCTGTTACATACAAAGGAAAACCCATAAGCCTATGAGCAGATTTTTCAGCAGAAACTTTCCAAGCCAGAAAAGAGTGGCATGATATATTCAAAGTGTTGAATGGGAAGAACCTGCACCCAAGAATACTCTATCCAGCAAGGCTATCATTCAGAATAGGAGATACACAGACAAACAAAAACTAAAGGAGTTCATGACTAACCTAATCCTGCAAGAAATATTAAAGGGGACTCTTTGAGAGGAAAGGAAAGACCAAAAGTGACAATATGAAGGTAGGAAAAACAAAAGCAGTAAAAATGAATATTTCTGTAAAAAATCAGTCAAGGAACTTACAAAATAAAAGGATGTAAAATATGGCACCATATACCTAAAATGTGGGGAGGAGAGGAGTAAAGAATGGGTTCTTTAAATCTAACCATCAACATAATATATGCATTGTTATATGTAGAACATATTATATACAAGCCTAATGGTAACCACAAGTCAAAAACTAATAAATATGCAAAAGAGAAAGAGAAAGAAATTCAAACAAATCACTAAAGAAAACCAGCAAACCATGAAAGAAAGAAAGACAAGAAAGGATCAGAGAAAATCTTCAGGAACAACAACAAAACAAGTAATAAAATGGCAGTAAATACATAAATATCAATAAATAACCTTGAGTGTAAGTGAACTAAGCATTCTAGTCAAAAGACATTGGGTGACAGAATGGTTATGAAAACAACACCCATCTAAATGGGTGCCTACAAGAGACTCATTTTAGACTTAAAGGATGCAGGGGGTGCCTGGGTGGCTCAGTCGGTTAAGCGTCCGACTTCAACTCAGGTCACGATCTCGCGGTCCGTGAGTTCGAGCCCCACGTCGGGCTCTGGGCTGATGGCTCAGAGCCTGGAGCCTGCTTCAGATTCTGTGTCTCCCTCTCTCTCTGCCCCTCCCCCGTTCATGCTCTGTCTCTCTCTGTCTCAAAAATAAATAAACATTAAAAAAAATTTTTTAAAAAAAAGGATGCAGGAAGAGTGGTTCTAGGAAGGAAGTTTATAGTAATGCAGACCTACCTCAAAAAGCAAGCAAATTCTCAAATAAATAACCTACCATTATTTCTAAAGGATCTAGAAGGACAACAACAACAAAAAGCCAAATTCAGCAGAAGAGAGGAACTAATAAAGATTAGAGTAGAAGTAAATTATATAGAAATTGAACAATAGAAGAGATCAATGAAACCATGAGCTAATTCTCAAAAAAATCAATAAAATTGTTAAATATCTAGCCAGATTTATCAAGAAAAAAGAGAAAAGACCCAAATAAATAAAATAACAAATGAGAGAGGGGAAATAACAAATACCACAGAAATACAATTACAAGAGACTATTATGAAAAACCGTATGAGAACAAATTGGATAACCTAGAAGAAATGGATAAATCCCTAGAAACATATAACCTACTAAAACTGAGACAGGAAGAAATAGAATATTTGAACAGACTTATTACCAGCAGTGAAGTTGAATCAGTAATCAAAAAAATCCCAGTAAATAAAAGTTCAGGACCAGATGGCTTCACAGGCAAATTCTACCAAACATTTAAAGAAGAGTTAATACCAATTCTTCTCAAACTATCCCAAACGATAGAAGAAGAAGAAAAACTTTCGAATTCATTTGATGAGGCCAGCATTACCTTGATATCAAAACCAGGTAAAGACACAACGGAAAAGGAGAACTGCAGGCCAATGTCTCTAATGAACATAGATGCAAAAATCCTCAACAAAATACTATCAAACCAAATTCAGCAATACATTTAAAAAATCATTCACCATGATCAAGTGGGATTTATTCCTGGGATATGAGGTTGGTTCAGTATTCACAAATCAATCAATGTAATACATCACATCAATAAAAAAAAAAGGATAAAATCATACAGCCATTTCAATAGATGCAGAAAAAGCATTTGACAAAGTATAGTATCCATTCATGATAAAAACCAACACAGTAGGTTTAGAGGGAACATACTTCCATATAATAAAGGCCGTATATGAAAAACCCACAGCCAAGATCATACCTTCAATGGGGAAAAACTGAGAGCCTTTCCCCTAAGGTCAGGAACAAGACAAGGATGTTCACTCTCACTACTTTTATTCAACATGATATGGAAGTCCTAGCCACAGCAATCAGACAACAAAAAGAAATAAAAGGCATTATCCAAATTGGTAAGGAAGAAGTAAAACTTTCACTATTTGCAGATGACATGATACTATCCATAGAAAGACCAGAAGCCTCCACCAAAAAAACCTGCTAGAACTGATAAATGAATTTAGTAAAGGCACAGGATACAAAATGTAAGAAGTCTGTTGCATTTCTATACACAAATAATGAAGCAGCAGAAAGAGAAAACAAGAAAACAATCCCATTTACAATTGCACCAAAAATAAAGTACCTAGGAATAAACCTAACCAAAGAGGTGAAAAACTTATATTCTGAAAACTATAAAACATTCATGAAAGAAACTGAAGATGACACAAAGAAATGGAAAGACATTCCATACTCATGGATTAGAAAAACAAATATTGTTAAAATGTTTATACTACTCAAAGCAATCAACAGACTTAATTCAATCCCTATCAAAATACCAAGAGCATTTTTCACAGAACTAGAATAAACAATCCTAAAATGTGTACGTAACCACAAGAGACCCTGAACAGCCAAAGCAATCTTGAAAAAGAAAAGTAAAACTAGAGGCATCACAGTTCCAAACTTCAGGTTATGTTACAAAGCTGCAGTAATCAAAGGAGTATGGTACTAGTACAAAAATAGACATATAGATCAAAAGAACAGAATAGAAAATCCAGGAATAAACCCACAATTGTATGGTCAAGTGATCTTCAACAAAGCAGGAAAGAATATACAATGGGAAGAAGTCTGTTCGACAAATGGTGTTGGGAAAACTGGACAGCAACATGTAAAAGAATGAAACCAGGCCACTTTCTTACACCATACACAAAAACAAATTCAAAATTGTTTAAAGACCTAAATGTGTGATCCAAAACCGTAAAATCCTAGAAAAGAGCACAGGCAGTAATATCTCTGATACTGGCTGAAGCAGCTTTTTTTTCTAGATAGGTCCCTGAGGCGCAAGGGAAACAAAAGCAAAAATAAACTATTTGGACTACATCAAAATAAAACACTTCTGCACAGCGAAGGAAACAGTCAACAAAACTGAAAGTCAACCTAATGGATGGGAAGAGATAATTGCAAATGACATATCCAATAAAGGATTAGTATCCCATATATATATATATAATATATATTATATATTATATATATATATATATAATATATATTATATATTATATATATATATATATATATGTATATATATGAAGAACTTACAAAACTCAATACTCAAAAAAACAATCCAATTAAAAGATGGAGTCATAAACATGAACAGACATTTCTCCAAAGAAGACATATAGATGATCAAGAGACACATGAAAAAATGCCATTATCACTTATCACCAAGGAAATGCAAATCAAAACTACACTGAGATATAACCTCACACCTGTCAGAATGGCTAAAATAAAAAACACAAGAAACAAGAGTTGGTGGTGAGGATGTGGAGAAAACAGAATGCTTATGCACCATTGGTGGGAATGCAAACTGGTGCAGCCACTCTGGAAAACAGTATAGAGGTTCCTCAAAAAGTTAAAAATAGAATTACCCTACGATCTAGCAACTGCATTACTGGGTATTTACACAAAGAATATGAAAACACTGATTCAAGGGATACATGCACCCCTGTGTTTATACCAGCATTATTTACAATGGCCAAGATATGGAAGCAGCCCAAGTGTCCATCAATTGATGAATGGATAAAGAAGAGATGATATATCTATCGATCAATCAGTTGGTAAGTGGGTGGATATAATAGAATACATTCAGCCATAAAAAAGAATGAAATCTCTCTATTTTGCAATGAAGTGGATGGAGCTAGAGAGTATAATGTTAAGTGAAATAAGTCAGTGAAAGACAAATACCATATGATTTCACTCATATGTGGAACTGAAAAAACAAAACAAGCAAAGGGAAAAAAAAGAGAGAGACACAAACCAAGACTCAGAGACTTAACTATAGAGAACAAACTAATGGTTATCAGAGGAGAGGTTGGTCGGGGGGAGAGGTGAAATAGGTGATGGGGATTAAGGAGTTTACTTGTCATGATGAGCACCACATGATTAAATAAAAAAACTTTAAAAAAATGAGAATAATCTATTAAATACATGATTTGAAGTTCGCCTCCATAGATTTCCCATGACTTCATTATAAGACTGTATCACAGAAGAAAGGTTGGACCAGGGAGGGGCAAACTAGGGTCCCACAGACCAAACCTGACTTGGGCACCAACATTTTCTGTAAATAAAGTTTTATTGGAACACAGTTGTGCCTATTCCTTTACACTTACCCCCTATGGCTACTTTCTCATTTCAGTGGCAGACTTGAGTATCTTGCAACAGAGACTTTATGGACTACAAAATCTAGAAGACTTACTGTTTGTCCCTTTACAGAAAAACTTTGCCACCTCCTGGTCTATGCTGTGTGTGCTTAGGAATAAATAATTTCCAAATTGCTGTGTCTGAGTGCAAGAACACTTTTTTCTCACTCATGCTACATGACTAATGTGGGTAAGCACACATGCTAAGGCATGGTCCAAGGTTGACAGAAGTTGCATCTTGACATGTGCTTCCAAGATCCAGGGCATTGCACTGGTGTTCTGAAAATTTCCATCTGGAACAACGTATTGATTTGCCTTGTATTTCTTTAGCTAAAGCAAGTCAGAGCACCATGCATATCCCCAGAAGAAATGGGAAAATGAAATCCTGCCATATATCCCGAAAGAAAACTTGAATGTTGGTGAATAGTCCTAACATTACCAAAGAGAAATTATCTGTATAATCCAAAAAATAGATATCATGGTGCTTACTGAGAGGTGACAGTAATCTGACCTAGATAACTAAGCATGAAACACAAATTTATAATACAATTATAATGTGTATAGCAGTCATAAAAGAAACTCTGTTATTCACCTTGTAAGCAAAGGATTTAAATGCATCTATGACATATATTTATAAGAAGATAATATTACATGTTAATTATTAATGTATATCTGTAATGATTTTACAATCTATACTGTAAATTATGAAGAGGTGATTAAAGATGTTGCATAAAATATTTAAACCATGTGGTGGGTATTGCTATTTCATAACTGTTTAAAACTTTAATGAAGGCTGGAGTAGTTTTCTAGATCTATGGAGTATGCCATGGATAATAAACTAGACAAAAGTCAGAGAGTCAAGTTATTAATTCTGCTTACAAGTGTACATTTTAATGCCTTGCAAATTTTCAGTGTCATCAATGCAGTAAATGTAGCCATCTATCATATTTTATAATACAAGAAAAATGATCAATTTATTTAATTTTCATACATAATTTTATTTATTTATTTATTTTATTTTTTAATTTTTTCAATATATGAAATTTATTGCCAAATTGGTTTCCATACAACACCCAGTGCTCATCCCAAAAGGTGCCCTCAATACCCATCACCCACCCTCCTCTCCCTCCCACCCCCCATCAACCCTCAGTTTGTTCTCAGTTTTTAAGAGTCTCTTATGCTTTGGCTCTCTCCCACTCTAAACTCTTTTTTTTTCCTTCCCCTCCCTCATGGGTTTCTGTTAAGTTTCTCAGGATCCATATAAGAGTGAAAACATATGGTATCTGTCTTTCTCTGTATGGCTTATTTCACTTAGCATAACACTCTCCAGTTCTATCCACGTTGCTACAAAGGGCCACATTGCATTCTTTCTCATTGCCATGTAGTACTCCATTGTGTATATGAACCACAATTTCTTTATCCATTCATCAGTTGATGGACATTTAGGCTCTGTCCATAATTTGGCTATTGTTGAGAGTGCTGCTGTAAACATTGGGGTACAAGTGCCCCTATAATTTTCATACATAATTTTAAAGCATAAAGGAAAAGCTGATTGCCATTTAAAATCCTGTGCTGTACCTGTATTCATCAATAAGTTACTAAAATGAACATTGATAATTTTCATTTTTCATTCATTAAAAAATAACCATTATGTTGAAAGAATACATGTGTACAGAGTGTAACTTCATAGAAACTCCTTAGAAAGTAACTTTTATTCCTCTACCTTATTATGACTGTGTGTTCAAACCCATTCTGTTAGGCTTATTCTTTCTTATACCTTGAGTTAATTTTTGAGGCAGATCTGTGACTTTTCTAGTCAGTTCACATAATAAAAATCTTCATGGAATTTCCACTTACAAAAAACGGCTCATTGTGTAACTGTTATTTACACTTCAGTGTAAAATTAGAATTCTGAACTTAATAGGAAATTATGTTTCCTCAGCTAGGATCTACTTCAGACTGAAGTCTGCAACCTGCAGCCAGAAAGGGGGATTTTCCATTTCAACACTATCTCTTTTGTATTCCACCCTCTCACCACTAGGCTGCCTCTTTCTCCCCCCAGCATTAGAGGTTGAGCAAGGATAGGAAGGAGATGTGAGAGATAGGAAAAGTCCTGCGGGAATTATTCTTTTAGGAGCACTTTTATTGCTTCTGAGACATCTCCCACTGGGATGTTCACCCAAAATGTCCTGTGATATGGATTATTCATCTCTCATTGGGCATCTTGCCCTTTGCATCATGGGTCTACCCTTTTTGTTAGGGTCACGTAATCATTTCAGGAAGTCCTCTTCCTGAATGTAAAGAATGCAAAGAATGTAAAATGATTTTAGCCTGGCAAGAAAAGTCATTTATCCTCACTGCCAACACAACCCCGTCTGAGAGCCATAGGCTCTTGCAATTTAGGTTCTCTGGTGTGTTTCAGACAGCTGTGTTGTATGCGCTCAACTCCAGGAAACGCATATTAATTTTTCTAGTGGTGTTCTTGCAGCTCTTCTGGTAGATGAAAGGTGAGAGGGAAGAACTCTTTCTTATGTTCTGTTTTCTTCCATTGTCTCTTTTGAGCTTTTCATATGGTTGTCACAAATTGGTCTGTGGCTGCTACAAGTCCTGTTTGGTGGTCTGGTGAATCACTTTGAAAGGTGGACTTACTTGAAACCTATTTTTTTTTTTTTTTTGTTCTAGGCATTACATAGCTCAAATAAAATTGAGACAGAAAGAGTGTTCATTTTTGTGTACCTATTTTATGTTGTTCTATTAGGCATAGGGGTGATCCAAACAAGGTCCCTCCCTTCATATAAGTGATGGAGAACAAGGTGACAATCAGAAAAACATAATAAAACCACTTAAAAATAATTTTTATGCAAGTATAATTAACATACAGTGTTACATTAGTTTTGGGTGTACAATATAGTGATCCAGCAATTCTGTACATTTCTCACTGCTCATCAAGATAAGTATACTCTCGGGGCGCCTGGGTGGCTCAGTGGGTTGAGCGGCCGACTTCAGCTCAGGTCATGATCTCACGGTCCGTGGGTTCGAGCCCCGCGTCAGGCTCTGTGCTGACAGCTCAGAGCCTGGAGCCTGTTTCAGATTCTGTGTCTCCCTCTCTCTGACCCTCCCCCGTTCATGCTCTGTCTCTCTCTGTCTCAAAAATAAATAAATGTTAAAAAAAAAAAAATTAAAAAAAAAAAAAGATAAGTATACTCTCTCTTAATCCCCTTCACCTATTTCACCCATTCCCCTACCCACCTCCTCTCTGGCAACTATCATTTGTTCTTTGTACTTACGAGTCTGGTTTTTGTCTCTTTTTTTCTGTTTGTTCATTTGTTTCTTAAATTACACATCTGAGTGAAATCATGTGATATTTGTCATTCTCTGACATTTCACTTAGCATTATATACCCTCTAGGTCCATCCATGTTGTTGCAAATGGAAAAAAAAAAGTTCTAAAACAGCAATAAAAAAACCTTTAAAATCTCTATTCATAAAAAAAGTAATGATTTTTACTTGCAATTGCAATAAGTGTTATAAAGTGCAGGGAAAAATGTGAGTCTATAATGGTGGTCAAAATTTAGAGAAACATTCACTTTTCATGTTGTATAACTGCCCTTGAATTTGTACCCTACTTATCTCATTTGCTTCAACCTAGCCCCAGCCCTGAAATCCACCACACTAATAGAACAAGAGGGATAGATTTAGAGTAGATAAAAATATTAGAACTAGGAAGTAAAAGTAGAAATGACTACAGAAGTGTAAATATGTGTGCAGGTGGAGGGTGCCCCTCTTTTCCTCAAAAAGCCCTAATTTTTTTTTCAGTAGACATTATCTAGCCTTATCATGTGGGTTTCATCTTAATGTTTATCACTTTATGGTGACAAGGTGGCTGCTGTGCCTCCAGCATTATTCTAGGCTGGAAGAATAATAAGGGAAAAGGGCAAAGGGACATATCAGTTGAATCTCTTCCTTTGCCAAGTCTCCTTCCTAGAAGCTCCTCCCTGTTTAAACCATCCCCTCCCACTGATACCTCATTGATCAGGACCTAGATTTTCTTGCTTGAAAGGAAGACTGAGATTTAATTGTATTTGGGGGAGGTAAGTATATTTTTGACATAAGCAGAAGCAGGTGAGGAAGAGTAGAGTACATATTAGAATAGCAGTACTTCATATCTGCCACTATATTGAATCACCCATTCCAGCTTGTCAGAAACAGGTACAAGTTCTTTTCATACCTGTCTTTCTGATTTCTCTATCAACTTCCTTTCTACTCTTCACCTTTTCTTTTCTTAAAAAAGTCTGATCTAATTTTTCTGGCTTTATTTTCTACATCAGAGAATTAACATAATTAAATCTATGTATACCTAATTGTATATTGCCTCAGTGTATTCAGAAGGATGAAAAAAATAGAAGGGACATGGAATGAAGAAGAGAGGACATGAGGAAGTCAATTATTACAAATGATTATATTAATGGTTTATCTCTGCCTCTGTGTCTCAATCAGCCTGTTACCTGTCTGTCTACCTATCAATCTTTCTATCGTCTATCTAATATCTGTGCCATCTGTTTAATTTATATAATTTACACTATAATATTGCTTGGTGTAATTGAATTTGAAAGATAATTTACATGGATTTAACTATACTAATTACATCTGGTCAGTCCAAAAACAAAACAGAAGACAAAGTATATACCATGGTTTTAGGTAAACTATATATAACTCAGTAAGATGAGATGTATTATTTTATATTATCCCATTTTGTTAAATTGGAGTGCTGTCTAATTTTAATTGTAATGAATAAAATAAAAAGCAAAAAAAAATTCAGCAAACATGTATTGATTGCTTCTTCTGAATTTTTCCACAGAGAGTGCTCTCAGTTGAAAATTTATGTTAAGAATGGTATTTGCATGGACATCAGAATTCAAATTTATTTTTAACTGAAATGTTTTTGTTCCATATTACATTGAAAAATGTTGAACACATTACCGCAACTAATGACATGTTTACTTGGCTGATGCTATACCTGTGAATATCCTTGGGGGCAAAACACTGTTTCTTTGGTATTTATGACATAAACAAAGCTCAGTATAAAAGAAAGCATCAATAAAACGATTTCTCTGATCTAAATTTTTGACTCCAAAAGTCACAATTAGGTGAGTCCATTCCTCTGGTTTTCTTTAACCAAATAATATTCTTTGAATATATTTTCCTGGCATGTGGACCAATGTAAATTAGGCAGTTGGTTGTGTTAAAATCCACAGATTATAGTCTGCCAAAACTCAAACAGTGCCACATCATCTCTAATTAGCTGTTTGCAATGTGGAGTTGAGCAAACGAAGATATCAAGTGTGAAGTTGGGTTTTTTTTTTTAAGTAGTTGAGTTGAAATGCAAATTAATTCATATTCATCCAACTATAATGAATATGTTATATCGATCAATCAAGAAATATTTACTAAGTGTCTAATACAAGTCCAGAACTGTGCTAGGAATTGTGGCAGATTTTTAAAAAAGTGATAAATGGGTGCTACCATGAAGAAAATTATAATATAGTTGGCGAACTAGTGGAAAACATCTGAAATGGTTGAAAGGAAATACCTAAATATAATATGAAAACTAGCAGCCGTACTGGTACTAGTATTTCCTCCACCTCCTCTGCAGGACAGCATGGGTAGTAACACTAATATCCTGTATTGGCTGAGTTCTTACTAAGTTCCAGGAGTGGTACTAAATATCTTGCTCATTTCTTACAACAAACCTGTGAATTATTTACCTAGACCACCTTGCTCATTTCTTACAATAAACCTGTGAGTTATTTATCCTTATTAATCCATTGATTGTACAGATATGTAAAGTGAGCATGAACAGGGTTAAAAGTTACCTGCCCAAAGTTGCATAGTTAAGGATGAGTATAGGTGGGATTTGAACTCCGTTACTTTGACTGCATTTGAAATAGGGCAGTATGCCTCCAGGACACCATTGTCTTAGCACTATGCTACAGTACCTCCTGTCACTTTTGAATGAATGTGTAGTGCCTGTAAATTGATTTTCTGGCTAAAGGAAACCAAATACTTTAAGCACCAAAGATTTTAAAAAATAAAATACTTTTGATTGTGTTGTTTCTAAGGTGATTTAATTCATTTCTTAAACACAAAATGTTGAAGGTAGTTTGATTATTTGTTGATAATTTGAAACATAATAATGACTTTCTGTTATTTATTATAATAATTTTAATTTTTTTTGAGACTGTTACTTTTGCTGTAGTGTGACCCTCTCTATCCATCTTCTCTTTCATCATTTGGAGCTTTACTGTGCTCTGAGATATCAAATATGTTAGAAATGTATACAAATGCTTCATTACTCCCTTCTCTCTAGACCTGAGTCATCTCTCTAGGATTATTTTCTCTGAGATTATTAAAAAATCTAGACTTACATGCTCTTTTTCTTCCTCTCCCCCAAAGATGAGGGCAGTCAAACAATCTTGAAGAAATTTGGTGTATTAAAGAGGGGAGAAACTGAAGAGATACATAGAAGGGAACCTTGTTAAACATAACTTAATTAAAAGTCTTTGAGTTTTATTAAATCTCATCAATTTATCTCTCAGTTGCTGAGCCTCTACTATGCATCAGGTATACAGTATGTATTAGGTGCCTGTTTTCTGACACTCCTGTGAACTGGGTGATCATAGACGTCATCACTGAGATGCAGGTGGGTTTAGTAACTCGCCAAATTTATTATTTAAGTTATTGATATAACTCAAAAATATCCAAGTTAGGATTCAAACCTAGGCTGCCCAATTCCCTAACTCTTTTAGTGCTGAATCAGCTATTTCAGAAAACATTTATTTTTTACTTTTTCGAGGTTCTCAGCTTTGTTCTCAATGTTGACTTTGCTGCACATTTGATCCCAAAGTCCATGAAGAATTGGCATAGCCCGGTATGTCACAGTTATGTCTCATGACACCTAGGTCTCTGGGAAGGAGCTTAGGAACAGATCTGAGCATTAAAGAGGAGGCCTGATGGGTAAAGAGAATCTGGACTCCCCACTTTGGCTTTAACCAGAACACTCATCTTTTTATAGGTTGTTCTTTTTTTTTTCTTTTTTGGTGTCATATTCCTTAGGAAAATAAATAAAAGCTCTGCTATTACAGATCCTCCCCTCTCCCTTTCATATTGTAACCTTTAATAGAAGAGCATCTGGGACTCCTAGGACTAATTACCTTGAGTAAAATTTGCCTCCAAGTCTATTTCTGACCTGTACCATAATAGAGATCATTTCATCCATGAATTTGAGAAACACAATATGCAGACATACAGCTTGACCCAACTTGCTGATGTGATCACAATCTATTTCTACAGTTGCCAACAAAACTTAATGCAGCTACTTTAATGAAACAGAGTATCGTCCATTTTAGAATTTGGTCTTGCCCAAAACAGCGTGGTTAATTTTTAGCAAATACTCGGTTTTTCATCTTCTTCCTTTCCTTTCTCCTCAAGACAAAGGGAAGCTTACATGCTCTTGTGACCTCAAATAGAGTTCTTTGGAGTCTTGTTCTCTGGCACGGTGGTCTGTAAACTAGGAATAAGCACCCCAGACATATACCACTTGGAACACATGAAGACTTTGCAAGAGGCAGGCTCAAAAATAAGTGTTTAAGGGAACAGTTTCTGTTAGTCTCATCTTTCATACGTTTTCTTTGCTAGCACTGGTCTGAGAACTCTCCTGCAGTTGATGTATTATACTTTTCCTGCCTCCACTTTCACAGTTGTCCTTTTCCTCTTTACAAAGGTAAAGCATCCTGAATCTTACTTTGGTGTCTTGCTTCTGGGTGTAAAAACATTTCGGGGCTCCAAAAAATGGAGCCCTTTATACAAAACAACACAACCTGTGGCAAGTGTCCTAGATTTCTGTCTTAATATGTATATATTTCAAGGATGAATAGTGATAGGAGAAACAATGTACTTTGGTCTCTATCAAGATACTCTTAAGAAAGTACAGGGTGAGACGATAGGAGTGATGATTTTTTATTGATTCAAAGCTCTGTCTGTTACATTCTTTTTGGCTACTGTCAAGTAATGCCTTGTCTGGAAGGTGAAAATAGTAAAAGTAACAGAAAATTTAGTAAGAAATACTCAATGTTATGTGACTCATTTAAAGTAGATAACAAATTCTGGCAAGACTCTCTGCCTTACCTATCTTAGAATTAGGTATCAGATGTGGATCATTGTCATGAGAATGTGTATGCTTATCTCAATAGAAATAACAAGTTAGACATTTTCCAGAAGAAAGTCAATCATACTGGGCTAATGAATCTGACAATAAAGATTAGCCTTTCCAATTAGGTTATATGACAGACATTTAAGTAAATTAAATAAACTGAATCTGCAGCTGTAAGATTTTAAAGAACATTTATTGAAAACATGTGAAAAGATGAAACTGTTTCATTAAAAATGTTGTAGTGGCATTAAAAAAAACCTTTTTAATGTGTGTTTATTCTTGAGAGAGAGACAGAGCACAGGTGGGGGAAGGACAGAGAGAGAGGGAAACAGAGAACCTGAAGCAGACTCCACACTCTGAGCTGTCAGCACAGAGCCCAGTGCAGGACTGAAACCTATGAACCGCGAGATCATGACCTGAGCTGAAGTTGGATGCTTAACCGACTGAGCCATCCAGGCACCTTTAGTATGTCACATGGCCTAAGCACAGCGTTCCCAGTGACTCCTCGGACTTCCCGGAATTTTTAAATTATGTGAGGTCACTGAGAGTAAATGGTGAACCCGTCTTAGTGCATTGCTGCACTGGAACAGGTCCAACTGGTGTGTTGGTTACCATGGAAACAGCCACGTGCCTAACTGAGAGAAACCTGCCTATTTGCCCCTGGATCTTGTCTGGAAAGTGTGAGACCGGTGTGCCATAGGTGGTGCAGACACGAAGCTAGTACAAGTTGGTATGTGAAGTGATTCTTTGCCTTTATGAAGAAGGCTTAGTCCAAATACTGGATCCTAGTTAAGACAACTGTGAAAACATTCATTCGTCTTTTCCAAGAATATCCTACTTAAGGACAGGCCTTCGTTCTTGAAGCAGCAAGAGGACTTTGTAGGCTATGGAAAAGGAATGAGCACGTTTGAACCCAGAGACTTTACATTTCTATAGAAGAGGTATCATAGGAACTGTATAGATTGCAGCATCATTTAGGCCAGTTTTTCCTCAGATAGAAATCTGTAAAAGGGGATCTCACTTTGGGGCCTGTCCTAATGCCTTCCTCCCTAGACATCACCGTGTTCCCGCAAACCATCCTTTGGCAGTTGAGAGGGGAGGCCAGCGGTACTGGTGATCTGTGGGGAACAAAATGATGTGGCTGTCTAGAATTGCTCGGATGTTTTGTGTGTATATGTGGATAGGGTTCTTAGGGCTGGGCTTTCTGTGGTTCTAGGCGGAGGTGGAACAATTAGCATTCACCTGTCCCGTGCTAAGGAAACCCCAGTGTGCTGAACAGCAGGGTAGTATGGTTTCAAGCCGAAGGGTGAACTATACCTTTTCTTCCCTCCCTTCCTCTGTCCCATCTCCCTGCCACTTCCGATAGTCACGTTTCTGAGAATGGTGTCTAAAATCCCCTGCTTTTCCCTTGCATTAATGACCCTCTTCAGGTTCTCACAAACTGCCTCGACCAGAGTAGTAATGTAGATTCCAGTGAGTTTTCGGTCGAGACTCTCAGAATGAGGACTCTTTGTGTCTTCTTGTCATCTATGAGTTAGTTTAGAAGTGGGTGCTTCTTTTTTTTCATGTTTGTTTATTTTTGAGAGAGAGTCAGAGAGAGAAAGAGAGCTCGAGGGAGGGGCAGGGGCAGAGAGAGAGAGGGGTACAGAGAATCTGAAGCAGGCCCGCAGGCTTCGTGCTATCAGCATAGAGCCTGACACAGGGTTCAAATCCACAAGCTGTGAGATCGTGACCTGAGCCGAAGCTGAATGCCCCGAGAGTGGGTGCTTCTTGCCTACGCTCGCCTCTTACTGTATATGCAGAACACAAGCCTGGAATTATCGAATGCTGAATCTACTACATGGGTTGCTTCTACTCCAAGCTATTACACTTGAAAAACATTACGATTTTACTGACGGGAGATGGGATATCATCTACACGTTCAGAATCTTTGGCCATCGTGAGGAAAGATCTAGACCTAGAACTGTGGGAAACCTAACTTCTAGAGGATTGGTCATGACTGTATAAGTTTGTGTGTGCCTCTGGGTAAGTGTTTCTCAGGATTTCTAACTTGATTTGAATTATAGTTGAGTTTATATACAGAATGAGTTTTTGTATAGGAGAACAAATGTGTGCATTCACCCTCAGTTACAATGGTCTCCATTTCATTTCAAAGGAGAGGATCAGACTATCTGAATATAAACACAACTTTATGTTAATTTTATTCTAAGTATACCTTGATTTGATTGCCCTAAAGAATTGTGCTTTTGTTCATACTGTGTTAAATTAAAAAAACAAATTGTGATAGGATTGTACCAGATTTTTAAGGAAAATACATTACATTAAAATTTTAAAAAGCCTGGGTGGCTGTCAGTTGAGCATCCAACTCTTGATTTTGGCTCAGGTCATGATCCCAGAGGCATGGGGTTCCGCACTGTGTATGGAACCTTCTTGAGATTCTTTTTCTCTTTCTCTCCCTCTCCCTCTCCCTCTCCCTCTCCCTCTCCCTCTCCCTCTCCCTCTCCCTCTCCCTCTCCGTCTCCCTCTCCCCTTCCCCTTCTCATGTGTGCTCTCCCTCTCTCTCAAAAAAAAATTAGAAAAACATGGTGTAGTGGGAAAATTATTGATACTAACAATTATTTTATATTCTCAACCGTTTCTTAGTATTTAGATAAGGTTCCTCTAAGTAAAAGATTAACAGGTTTCCGTGGTAGTCTTTTTTAATTTATTTTTAAATTTTTTTAAATGTTTATTTATTTTTGAGAGAGAGACCGAGACAGAGTACAAGCAGGGGAGAAGCAGAGAGAGGAAGACAGAGAATCTGAAGTAGGGGCTCAAACTCACCACGAGATGATGACCTGAGCTGAACTCAAGACACTTAACCGACTGAGCTACTCAGGCACCCCAGTGGTAGTTTTTGAAGATTTTTCACAGTCCTTTTATGTGCTTTTACAAAATTGAAACAGTTAATGACTCTAATAATCAGGTAACAAATCGTTTTGTATAGTAAACATTGTCCAGTTATTTGGTCTAACCAAAGGAAGTGTTAATTCAGTTATCATATGAGAGGTAATTAAAATTACTTTTTATGATAGCTCACTTCAGAATTTTTGACATAAAACTTGGAAAGAGATTTTCAAAAAATTAGTGAAATGGCCATACAAAGTTTCTTCTCCCATCTACTCTTTGTGTTGTGTAGAAGGTTTCTGAGTAAATAAGCTATACTATGCAAAAGCATTGTAGGAATAGAATTAGTCCTGTTACATTGTAGTGATAAATAATATTTATTCACATATGTGTAATCTAATTAGAAAAATCCAGCCTCATTTATTTCAATAAGTGATACATTTTCATTGAAATATATTTGTATGGTTTTATTTATTGAAATTTGTAATATTTCAGAGTGTTTGCCATAGTTTACAGTAATAATTACACACACAGGTATGTCTGTGCCAAATATTCACTTGGTTCAAAATCCAGGAGTGTTAGTGACCATTTTTCTCTTGACTCCTGTGTCTAGTATCCAGCTCTACACTTACCATAGGTGATGTGATGTCTGTTTGTATTTTCTTAATACTTTCAGTGGTTTTTGTTTGTTTTGTTTCATTTCTGCCTACGAGATCAAATATAACAAAGAAATTCTTATTTTACTTTCTCTTTTAACATTACTTTGTTCCTTGTTTTTCATGTGACATACCTTAGGATATGCTCTATGTGAGTATGTGAATAAATAGGTTCATTGTTGATTTTTAAGCTGCATAGTATCCCATTATGTAATTTATATTCTGTTTTAACTGGGCCCAACTGATAGCACTTTTTCTACTTTATTTTTTATTTTTTTATTTATTTTTATTTATTTTTTCTCCGTGTTTGTTTTTTTAATTTTTTTATTATATGAAATTTATTGTCAAATTAGTTTCTATACAACACCCAGTGCTCATCCCAAAAGACGCCCTCTTCAGTGCCCATCACCTACCCTCCCCTCCATGCCACCCCCCATCAACCCTCAGTTCTCAGTTTTTAAGTCTCTTATGCTTTGGTGCTCTCTCCCACTCTAACCTCTTTTTTTTCTTTTTTTTCTTCCCCTCCCCCATGGGTTTCTGTTAAGTTTCTCAGGATCCACATAAGAGTGAAAACATATGGTATCTGTCTTTCTCTGTATGGCTTATTTCACTTAGCATAACACTCTCCAGTTCCATCCATGTTGCTACAAAGGGCCACATTTCATTCTTTCTCATTGCCATGTAGTACACCATTGTGCATATAAACCACAATTTCTTTATCCATTCATCAGTTGATGGACATTTAGGCTTTTCCCACAATTTGGCTATTGTTGAGAGTGCTGCTATAAACATTGGGGTACACGTGCCCCTATGCATCAGTACTCTTGTATCCCTTGGGTAAATTCCTAACAGTGCTACTGCTGGGTCATAGGGTAGATCTATTTTTAATTTTTTGAGGAACCTCCACACTGTTTTCCAGAGTGGCTGCACCAATTTGCATTCCCACCAACAGTGCAAGAGGGTTCCCGTTTCTCCACATCCTCGCCAGCATCTATAGTCTCCTGATTTGTTCATTTTGGCCACTCTGACTGGCGTGAGGTGATATCTGAGTGTGGTTTTGATTTGTATTTCCCTGATGAGGAGCGACGTTGAGCATCTTTTCATGTGCCTGTTGGCCATCCGGATGTCTTCTTTAGAGAAGTGTCTATTCATGTTTTCTGCCTGTTTCTTCACTGGATTATTTGTTTTTCGGGTGTGGAGTTTGGTGAGCTCTTTATAGATTTTGGATCCTAGCCCTTTGTCCGATATGTCATTTGCAAATATCTTTTCCCATTTTGTTGGCTTTCATTTAGTTTTGTTGATTGTTTCCTTTGCAGTGTAGAAGCTTTTTATCTTCATGGGGTCCCAATAGTTCATTTTTGCTTTTAATTCCCTTGTCTTTGGAATTACTGAGGCTGAGGTCAGAGAGGTTTTTCCTGCTTTCTCCTCTAGGGTTTTGATGGTTTCCTGTCTCACATTCAGGTCCTTCATTCATTTTGAGTTTATTTTTGTGAATGGTGTAAGAAAGTGGTCTGGTTTCATCCTTCTGCATGTCGCTGTCCAGTTCTCCCAGCACCATTTGTTAAAGAGACGGTCTTTTTTCTGTTGGATATTCTTTCCTGCTTTGTCAAAGATTAGTTGGCCATGCTTTTGTGGGTCTAGTTCTGGGGTTTCTATTCTATTCCATTGGTCTATGTGTCTGTTTTTGTGCCAGTACCATGCTGTCTTGATGATTACAGCTTTGTAGTAGAGGCTAAAGTCTGGGATTGTGATGCCTCCTGCTTTGGTCTTCTTCAAAATTCCTTTGGCTATTCGGGGCCTTTTGTGGTTCCATATGAATTTTAGGATTGTTTGTTCTAGCTTCGAGAAGAATGCTGGTGCAATTTTGATTGGGATTGCATTGAATGTGTAGATAGCTTTGGGTAGTATTGACATTTTGACAATATTTATTCTCCCAACCCATGAGCTCGGGATGTTTTTCCATTTCTTTATATCTTCGTCAATTTCCTTCATAAGCTTTCTATAGTTTTCGGCATACAGATCTTTTACATCTTTGGTTAGACTTATTCCTAGGTATTTTATGCTTCTTGGTGCAATTGTGAATGGGATCAGTTTCTTTATTTGTCTTTCTGTTGCTTCATTGTTAGTGTATAAGAATGCAACTGATTTCTGTACATTGATTTTGTATCCTGCAACTTTGCTGAATTCATGTATCAGTTCTAGCAGACTTTTGGTGGAGTCTATCGGATTTTCCATGTATAATATCATGTCATCTGCAAAAAGCGAAAGCTTGACTTCATCTTTGCCAATTTTGATGCCTTTGATTTCCTTTTGTTGTCTGATTGCTGATGCTAGAACTTCCAACAGTATGTTAAACAACAACGGTGAGAGTGGACATCCCTGTCGTGTTCCTGATCTCAGGGGGAAAGCTCTCAGTTGTTCCCCATTGAGGATGATATTAGCTGTGGGCTTTTCATAAATGGCTTTTATGATGTTTAAATATGTTCCTTCTACCCCGACTTTCTTGAGGGTTTTTCTTAAGAAAGGATGCTGAATTTTTTCAAATGCTTTTTCTGCATCGATTGACAGGATCATATGGTTCTTATCTTTTCTTTTATTAATGTGATGTATCACATTGATTGATTTGTGAATGTTGAACCAGCCCTGCATCCCAGGAATGAATCCCACTTGATCATGGTGAATAATTCTTTTTATAAGCTGTTGAATTCAGTTTGCTAGTATCTTGTTGAGAATTTTTGCATCCATATTCATCTGGGATATTGGACTGTAGTTGTCTTTTTTTTACTGGGTCTCTGGTTTAGGAATCAAAGTTATACTGGCTTCATAGAATGAGTCTGGAAGTTTTCCTTCCCTTTTTATTTTTTGGAATAGCTTGAGAAGGATAGGTATTATTTCTGCTTTAAATGTCTGGTAGAATTCCCCAGGGAAGCCATCTGGTCCTGGACTCTTATTTGTTGGGAGATTTTTGGTAACTGATTCAATTTCTTCGCTGGTTATGGGTCTGTTCAAGCTTTCTATTTCCTCCTGTTTGAGTTTTGGAAGCGTGTGAATGTTTAGGAATTTGTCCATTTCTTCCAGGTTGTCCAGTTTGTTGGCATATAATTTTTCATAGCATTCCCTGATCATTGCTTGTATCTCTGAGGGATTGGTTGTAATAATTCCATTTTCATTCATGATTTTATCTATTTGGGTCATCTCCCTTTTCTTTTTGAGAAGCCTGGCTAGAGGTTTATCAATTTTGTTTATTTTTTTAAAAAAACAACTCTTGGTTTCATTGATCTGCTCTACAGTTTTTTTAGATTCTATATTGTTTATTTCTGCTCTGATCTTTATTATTTCTCTTCTTCTGCTGGGTTTGGGGTGTCTTTGCTGTTCTTCTTCTGTTTCCTTTAGGTGTGCTGTTAGATGTTGTGGTTGGGATTTTTCTTGTTTCTCGAGATAGGCCTGGATTGCAATGTATTTTCCTCTCAGGACTGCCTTCGCTGCATCCCAAAGCATTTGGATTGTTGTATTTTCATTTTAATTTGTTTCCATATATTTTTTAATTTCTTCTCTAATTGCCTGGTTGACCCATTCATTCTTTAGTAGGGTGTTCTTTAACCTCCATGTTTTTGGAGGTTTTCAGACTTTCCTGTGGTTGATTTCAAGCTTCATAGCATTGTGGTCTGAAAGTATGTATGGTATGAGCTCAATTCTTGTATACTCATGAAGGGCTATTTTGTGACCCAGTATGTGATCTATCTTCGAGAATGTTCCATGTGCACTCAAGAAGAAAGTTTATTCTGATCCTTTGGGATGCAGAGTTCTAAATATATCTATCAAGTCCATCTGATCCAATGTATCATTCAGGGCCCTTGTTTCTTTATTGACCGTGTGCCTAGATGATCTATCCATTGCTGTGAGTGGGGTGTTAAAAGTCCCCTGCAATTACCACATTCTTATCAGTAAGGTTGCTTATGTTGTAATTAGTTGTTTTATGTATTTGGGGGCTCCAGTTTTTGGCACATAGACATTTATAATTGTTAGTTCTTCTTGATGGATAGATCCGGTAATTATTATATAATGCCCTTCTTCATCTCTTGTTACAGCCTTTAATTTAAAGTCTAGTTTGTCTGATATAAGTATGGCTACTCCAGCTTTCTTTTGGCTTCCAGTAGCATGATAAATAGTTCTCTCACTTTCAATCTGAAGGTGTACTCAGGTCTAAAATGAGTCTCTTGTAGATAGCAAATGGATGGGTCTTGTTTTTTTATCCATTCTGATACCCTATGTCTTTTGGTTGGCACATTTAGTCCATTTACATTCAGTGTTATTATAGAAAGATATGAGTTTAGAGTCATTGTGATGTTTGTAGGTTTCATGCTTGTAGTGATATCTCTGGTACTTTGTCTCACAGGATCCCCCTTAGGATCTCTTGTAGGGCTGGTTTAGTGGTGATGAATTCCTTCAGTTTTTGTTTATTTGGGAAGACCTTTATCTCTCCTTCTATTCTAAATGACAGACTTGCTGGATAAAGGATTCTCGGCTACATATTTTTTCTGTTCATCACATTGAAGATCTCGTGTCATTCCTTTCTGGCCTGCCAAGTTTCAGTAGAGAGATCGGTCATGAGTCTTATAGGTCTCCCTTTATATGTTAGAGCACATTTATCCCTAGCTGCTTTCAGAATTTTCTCTTTATCCTTGTACTTTGCCAGTTTCACTATGATATGTCATGCAGAAGATCGATTCAAGTCACGTCTGAAGGGTGTTCTCTGTGCCTCTTGGATTTCAATGCCTTTTTCCTTCCCCAGATCAGGGAAGTTCTCAGCTATTATTTCTTCAAGTACACCTTCAACACCTTTCCCTCTCTCTTCCTCCTCTGGAATACCAATTATGCGTAGATTATTTCTCTTTCGTGCATCACTTAGTTCTCTAATTTTCCCCTCATACTCCTGGATTTTTTTATCTCTCTTTTTCTCAGCTTCTTCTTTTTCCATTATTTTATCTTCTAGTTCACCTATTCTCTCCTCTGCCTCTTCAATCCGAGCTGTGGTCGTCTCCATTTTATTTTGCAGCTCATTAATAGCATTTTTTTAGCTCCTCCTGGGTGTTCCTTAGTCCCTTGATCTCTGTAGCAATAGATTCTCTGCTGTCCTTTATACTGTTTTCAAGCCCAGCGATTAATTTTATGACTATTATTCTAAATTCACTTTCTGTTATATTGTTTAAATAGTTTTTGATCAGTTCATTAGCTGTCGTTATTTCCTGGAGGTTTTTTTGAGGGGAATTCTTCTGTTTGGTCATTTTGGATAGTCCCTGGAGTGGTGCAGAACTGCGGGGCACTTCGCCTGTGCTGTCTTGAATAACTGGGGTTGGTGGGCGGGGCCGCAGTCAGACCTGATGTCTGTCCCCTGCCCACAGTCCTGCCCCCGGGGCCACAGTCAGACTGGTGTGTGCCTTCTCTTCCCCTCTCCTAGGGGCGGGAATCACTGTGGGGTGGTGTGGTCCGTCTGGGCTACTTGCACACTGCCAGGCTTGTGGTGCTGGGGATCTGGTGTATTAGCTGAGGTGGATCGGCAAGGTGCACAGAGGCGGGAGGGGCAGGCTCAGCTCGCTTTTCCTTTGGAGATCCGCTTCGGGAGGGGACCTGCGGGAGGGAGTCAGACCTGCCACCGGAGGGATGGATCTGCAGAAGCACAGTGTTTGGTGTTTGCGCAGTGCCAGCAAGTTCCCTGGCAAGAACCAGTTCCCTTTGGGATTTTGGCTGGGGGATGGGCGAGGGAGATGGCGCTGGGAGCGCCTTTGTTACCCGCCAAGCTGAGTTCTGTCATCCAGGGCTCAACAACTCTCCCTCCCGTTGTCCTCCAGCCCTCCCACAATCTGAGCAGAGCTGTTAACTTATAACCTTCCAGATGTTAAGTCCCGCTTGCTGTCAGAACACACTCTGTCCAGCCCCTCTGCTTTTGCCAGCCAGACTTGGGGGCTCTGCTTGGTGGGCGGGATGCCCCTCCACCCCGACGCCCTCCCGCCAGTCCGTATATCTCACACTGCCTCTCCTCTCCCCCTTCCTACCCTCTTCCGTGGGCCTCTCATCTGCGCTTGGCTCCAGAGAATCCATTCTGCTAGTCTTCTGGTGGTGTTTTGGGTTATTTAGGCAGGTGTGGGTGGAATCTAAGTGATCCGCAGGACGCGGTGAGCTCAGCGTCCTCTACTTTTTTTTTTTTTTTTTTTTTTTTTAACTCAGAGCATTTTGATCATGGGAAGATAAAAAAGTGGAATTTTGGTATATATGTATATTTTTGTTATAATGATGTATGATAGACTGAAAAATAATATTACCCCAGATTACATTTTATAGTGAAATTGAAATGAAAGCTGTTCAAAGAAAAAAAGAATAATTTCTTAAAATTTCTGATTGTTAAAGGAGAGCTAGCTAGTTTATGTAATTTTTTAAACTGAAGATGGCATAAATCTATTGTATTTAGATTTCATTGGATACATTTAAAAGACTGATGTGACAAGTTTATTTTAAAATTCAGTATGTAATATACTAGAAATGATATATTTTATAACTGTTTAAAACTAGGAAAATTATAGATGACAGTTTTTACAATGAGTGAGAATATAAGTAGCCTTTAAAAATTTTTAGGAGATGATACACAAGCAAATGATTTTGAAGACCAGAACTCTGGTTCTTCTTTGGCTATCAGTAACCTCTGTTTGAGGTGTTCGAGGTGAGTTGATCCAGCTTGGCCTTTGAACGTCAGCCTGTTTCGGCTGTGGCTGCTGTTGAAGTCTGTATATGTCTGTATATATGGCTGGTGTCTATGACTAGTATCTTTCTTGTTCTATTCTCTTGCCCTGGTCAAGGCCTGGTGGCTGCCATACCCCTCCTCCCCTTTGGTCTTTACTGACACTGTGGAAACTACATCTCTTAGTGGACCTCAGATTTGGGTTGTCTTCCATATATCCTTTCTCTAGCATTCCGTTATTCAAGGTCAGCTCCCTGCTATTAGTCTCTACTGCTTTCCAAAAGAAAGAATTTTCTGTTGAAATATAGAGCAAAATTTCCTTCTATCCTTGCTATCATCAAACTACCTAGGTGATTTCTATTTGCATTTTCTTTTATAATCTCCCAACTCACTATGGAGTTTTTCCCAAGTAGGAATTTCATATTTGGGATCATAATGGGGATTTAATGAAGGTAATATGGCAATGAGTATCATACAGGTTGGGCATTATGGAGAGAGATGTGAGGTAAAAATGAGGCAAATTTGCAGAAAGTCTGAAAAGCACTGAAACCACTGTAGAGCCCCAGGGTTTGTAGAACACAATGGCTCAAGCAGGAACAGATTTTATGGCTTAGGCTCCTTCTTGAGATGCAACTGCATTTTCCCATATAATTTGATGCCTAATTGTACTCCTGCACTGAGTAGATACATTTACAGCACCATGTAATTGTGATTTATTTCAAAGCTCTTCATCCCTTACATATCAACAGACCATATTTAATTGTTGAAACTATTTGTGATATTTTCTGACTGGCCATGACTAGATTTTGAGTAATTTAAAAGGCAACTTAATATTGCTCATTCTAAAGAATATCTAAATAGTAACATTTTTTATGTATTATCACATAGCTCACAAAGGTATTGAAAAGTCACCAGGATTTTCTACCAGTGCTGATCATTCCTTTAACGATCAAGGAAAAAGATTGAAAACATCCCTATCCATTGGAATCAGTAATTTAATTTCTAAGAATTTATCCAGAAAAACAATTAAGAATATATATGTTTATAAGGCATTAGCTGTAGGATATACAAAATCACATTACTCAGAAGAATAAAAACACAGGCAAAACATTAATGTTTGACATAATATGGCATACTACAGAATCATTAAAATGATATTGTAAAAATGTATTAATTGACATAGGAAAATTTATTATTGATAGGAAAATTTGGTTTATGATTCTAACTTTATGGTAGCTAATTAAATATCTTAGTATCTAATCATACGAAAGGGGAAAAGTAGAGGAATATGTACAAAAATATTAATAGTGCTGTTTCTTTGGCAAGTATTTGCTTTTCCCCTTACAGGGAATATGTGTTACTTTTGTTATAAAATTGAAATTATTACAATTAGAGACTTATTTGAATGACACAAAAATTATCCATATGAATTCCTGTGTGCCATAACGGGAAGACATGAAAATATGAATTTCATGAGTAACACAAAGATCAGAATTTAAGTATATAGAATTAAATAAACTTATCAAGTGGTATAGCAAAATAAAGAATACAAGAAAAAGAAAAAGCTCTAAAAAACCCCAAACAATCTCTAGCTTATCTGCTGGAGAAACAAAAGCATATCCAGAGACAGAGGTTTGCTTATATAATGAATTCCTACAGAGAATAGTGAGGACCCATAAAAGTAAAGCAAGGCCCCATGCCTTGATGAACTAACAGTCCATAGGACTAGACTACAGTTGTGGTTTAAATATCTGGAAATATGCTGTGGATTTGAGAAAATGAGAATTTCAGTCAGACTGAGTGACCAGATAAACAATGCTCGTGGAAATGATATTCAACTGAATTATTTTTGAGTTAATGTTTGTATTTCCCTGATTATAAGGGAAAGATTATAACTAAAGTTATAACTAAAGGTTACCTATAGTTGAAAAATTTAAAAACATAAGAGAGAAATAAAACAAATAATAATCACATACCATCATGTTAGTTTTTTTCTCCTTCTCTCCCTCTTTTCCTCAACAGCTAGACTCATAAATATATAAACATACATATTTATGGTACTATAAGATCAAACTACAGAACTATCAATTTACTTAATTGTCATGTGCACTGCTGGTATGTTTTCTTAATTTGTTGTCCATTGACTTTTATTATGATAGTGCACAGGATTCATTTATTCTTCCATCCGCTGAAAAATGTTTATTGAGCCCCTATGTTGTAGCAGACCCTATTCCACAGTTCTAGAGCCATCAGTCTATAGAAAACAAAGATCCTTGGCATAAAGGAGCTTACATTTTCGTAGAGGGGGAGGGGAAAGGCAGGCAAAAACAATTAATGTAAATAAATAAATTATAGTGCATGTGAAAGATGGTAGATTCTGGGAAAAAGAGAAAAGTGAAAAAGAAAAAAAACAGCACAGGGAGTGGAGAGCTGGCCAGTGGTTACCATTTAAAGAGGGTGGTACTTCTCCTTGAGAAGATTAACAGTAAGCAGTCATAGGATTAGAGGGAATGAGCCATTTGGATAGCAGGGGAAGACCATTCCAGAAAGGAGAAACAGCAGTGTTAAGGCTGCTGTGCAGCGGGAACAATAGCAAGGAGACAGGTGTAATTGGTACAGAGTGACTCAAACGAGCGAGTAGTATAGGATGAGTTAGAGAAATAATGGGCACGGGGCCAGGTTGGGGAACTGTGAGGACTGTGACTTTTATACTGAGGGAATTGGGAAGGTATTGCAAGGTTTTTTATAGGGGAATGATAAGATCTGAGTTCTGCTTTAAAATTATTTTCAATATTTATTTTTGAGAATGAGAGACACAGTGTGAGCAGAGGAGGGGCAGAGAGACAGGCAGACACAGAATCTGAAGCAGGTTTCAGGCTCTGAGTTATCAGCACGGAGCCTGATGTGGGGCTTGAACTCATGAACTGTGAGATCATGACCTGAGCTGAAGTCAGATGCTCAACCAACTGAGCCACCCAGGCACCCCTGAGTTCTGTTTTAAAATAATCATTGTAGGTACTGGATGAGAAAGAATCAGAAGAGAATGAAGGGGGTTGTTAGGAGATACTAGAAATTGCAGTTGAAGCAGTGCCGACCTTAGATGATGATGGTGTATACAAGATAAGGAGTGAATATGGTCAGAAGCCAGATTTTGGATCTGTTTGAAATGCAGAGAAAATGGATTTCTTGGCTGCCTGAAATTGGGTATGAGGGATACTCTAAGCCTTTTGCTCTGAGCAAATGAAAATGTGGAAGAGTAGGTTTAGAGAAGTAAGATGTTAAGAGTTCAGTTTCAGATATGTCTTACAGTCAAATGTTTCATGTCACTTAGAATCAAATATGCCTAAATACACATTTTTTTATAACTTCTAAGTATTGTCTTAATTAAGATGGTTTCTATAAGCTTTACATTGTTGTTACTGTGTTCTAGAAACTTATTTTAAAACTTAAACATTTTTGTCTTTAATCCATTTGAAATTTATTTTTTTTGTATGTTGAGATAAGGGTTCAAGTTTTTTTATCCAGATATTTAGCCAGTTATAAAAGCAGCATGTAGTAGCTTAGATAAGTCATTGAATAGAAATTTGCCTTTGACATACATTACATTATCATATAAAGGAGAATTATTTTGAAATTTTCTATGTTTTGTATTTGCCTATTCCTCATGAATACCGTGTTGATATTTTCAGTGGTTTTATAGCATGTTATGGTTTCCGGTGTAGCTAGTCCTCCTGATTTTTTTTCTCATCACCTTTTTTTTGGCACTTTCCAGATATTTATTTTTCCAAATGCATTTGAACATAGTTCAAAAGTTATAGTTCCAAAGTCCTAAGTAATATTAACATTGTAACTAGAATTATATTGAATATAAGTTAATTTTGAGGAAATTGAATTTAATTCATATTAAGTGTCCTCATCAAAGAACATGGTATGTCTTTCCATGGATCTAGCTTTGTTATATCCTTTAAAAACGATTTTCAGTTTAATAATTTAGCTTTAAAATTTTGCAAAAAGATATATTAGTTTTCTTCATAAAGGTTTTTATTTCTCCATAAATACATTACCAAATGTTCTATGGTTGTTGGCATGATGAATAAAATATTTTTTTCATTTCCATTTCCGTGTTATTGTTTATATAGAGGAAAAGCTATTGACAAAGTTTTTTTATAGCTTATTATTGCTTACTGTGCAGTTACCTTACCTAATTCTCTTGTTAATTCTTTGAGGACTTTCTCGTTGGTTTGTTTTGTGTTTTAACTGGATTCTTACAAGTGTTCTCTATGAATAATCATACCACCAGAAAACAAACAACAGTATTTTATCTTTCTTATGATTTTTGTAATAATTCTTTTCTTACTGCATTTGCTAGGACATTCATAATGGTACTAACACCTGATGGAATAGAAAAAATAAAAATGTTTTTAGTGTTTTACTAGAGTACTATTTGTTCCTGGTTTTCAGTAGTCCTCAATCATATTTAGTTTCCTCCTTTTTTTTTTTTTAAAGTTTATTTATTTATTTTGAGAGAGGGACCAGGAGAGGGGCAGAGAGAGAGGGAGAAAGAGAGAGTATCCCAAACATACAAGCTGGGTACAGGGCTCAAACTCAGGAACAGTAAGATCATAACCTGAGCCGAAATTAAGATTGGGAAGCGGGGTGCCTGGGTGGCTCAGTTGGTTAAGTGTCTGACTTCTGCCCCTCCCCTGCTTGTGCTCTGCCTCTCTCTCTCTTTCTCTCTCTCTCTCAAAAATAAATAAATATCAAATAAAAAAAAGAGTGGGATGCTTAATGGAATGAGCCACCCAAGAGCCCCTAGTTTCCTCTTTCTTTTAAGGGGTTTTAACAGTGTTAATCTTTTTTTTTCTTTAATGAAATGTCTTTTTAGCTTTTATTGATATTTAGTTTTTCTGTAATTTTTGATGTAGTAAATATGTCACTTGATTTTATAATACTGAAATACTCTGGCATTACTAAAACAACTTACCTGGTCATACTACATTACTTTTTATTGAAAATTTGCTAAATCAGATTTAACAATTCACTAGAGGGAATCAATAGTGAATTTGAGATAATAGAAGAAAGAGTCAGTGAATTGGACATAGGTCAATAGAAATTCTACAATCTCAAAAACTGATATGAAAATTTTTGCTTTTTTCATGTTTATTTTTTATTTTTGAGAGAGGCAGAAAGCATGCACAAGTCAGGGAGGGGCAGAGAAGGAGGGAGACAGAGAATCTGAAGCAAGCTCCAGGCTCTGAGCTGTCAGCACAGAGCCTGACAGAGGACTCAAACCCACGAATCGAATCGTGAGATCATGACTTGATCCGAAATCAGACACTTAACCGACTGAGCCACCCAGGCGCCCCTAAAAATTTTTGCTTTTTATTGAAAATTTTTAGCATTTATATTTATTTGCTGATATAATATAGCTAGGTTTTACTTTTTTTTTTAATTTTTTTTTTTTAGTGTTTATTTATTTTTGAGAGAGAGCAAGAGAGGGGCAGAGAGAGAAGGAGACACAGAATCCGAAGCTGGTTCCAGGCTCTGAGCTGTTAGCACAGAGCCCGATGTGGGGCTCGAACTCACAAACCATGAGACCATGACCTGAGCTGAAGTCAGATGCTTAACTGACTGAGCCACCCAGGTGCCCCTACCAGGTTTTACTTTTGACCTAATCTTTTATATACTACTAAGTGCTAGATTATAAACTAGATATTATTCTAACCTTTTTGAGATCACAGTCAAGTGGACAAATACAGATCATTAGGAAAATATTTTCAACACCTGTTCTATGAAGTGATCTGATAGGGCAGGTTATAGTATTTTACTTTTAGTCTCTCTGTATCCTTAGGTTTCATGTGTATCTTTTTCATAATCTAGTTTTGGTGATCTGTGATTCAACTAAAATACATAGTATATTTATCTTTAATATAATTTATTATATATTAGAATTTAAACCTCCCATTTAATTTAGTTAATCTGCTTGGGATCTCTTGGAGACTCTTACATATTTGTATTGATGTCTAAATTAATTTTAAAACATTTTCAAAGTTTTTAGTTATTTTCTCTTTAAATAATGTCTCTATTTGATCCTTAATTCTCTTCTTCTGAATTTTGATTACTTTCTCACAGTAGTCTTTCACCCTTTTTCCCTATTTTCTATATTTTTGTCTTTATGCAGCACTCAGAATGCTTTCTTCAAACCTATATTTCAATTCAATAATTCTCTCCTTATCTGTATTTAGTTTACCTTTGAAACATGACCACTGAGTTACTTATTTATTCTGTTTTCTATTCTAGAATATATATTTTGTTTTTAAATCTTTGATGTCACATTTTATAGCTTATAGTTTTATAGTCAGTGTCTTAGTTGTTTAAATATAGACATAGGGTTGTTTATTGTATAATATGCATTTATATCTAAAATCTGAATTCTCTGTAAGTATGTCACGGTTGTTTGTTATTTTTGTTGGTTCTTGCTCATGAGGACTACTATCCTTGTGTGACTCATCATCTTTAGCTGTGTGCTGCACAATGTATTTGATAAAAATCTTTTCAGAAATAAATTGAAGTCTGTAATGGAAATACTTTTGTCCAGAGAAGATTGGCATTGGTTTTTGCTAGAAGACTGTAGTCACAACTTCCAATACTGACTTAATCCATTTTCAAGATTTAAAATCTTCCTGGATAACGTAGGAGATGAAAATCTAAATATAAATCCAAGTAGGATATACTTCATCCTCACTTTAAGATTATCGTCCATTGGGCTAAGTTTCCTGTTCAGCTCAGCTTCCCACCATATACATGCCTGGTTTGATTTCTGTCCCCTCTTCCTGGTGAAGTTGACAAAACAAATGTTATAATTTCCCTGGATCAACAAATTCTCTTAGGACAAAAGCAGATTCCAAACCAGCTTTCTCTGTTAGTCCTCAATTTCCCTTGCCTTTGGGCCTGATAATTTGTATTGTATTGTCTCTTTGTTGCCACTACTTTTTTTTTTTTTTTTTTTTTTTTTTTTTTTAGCGTTTATTTATTTTTGAGACAGAGAGAGACAAAGCATGAACGGGGGAGGGTCAGAGAGAGGGAGACACAGAATCTGAAACAGGCTCCAGGCTCTGAGCTGTCAGCACAGAGCCTGACGCGGAGCTCGAACTCACAGACCGCGAGATCATGACCTGGGCCGAAGTCGGCCGCCCAACCGACTGAGCCACCCAGGCGCCCCTCCACTTAGATACTTTTAAGACTGTGTATATGTATATTTTATCTAGCTCTTTAAACCTCAGAGGTCAGGAATGTATTTGTAGGCAGGAATAGAGAACTACAAGTCTTTGGGTTTCTGGAAATATTTCTCTGACATTATAAACCTTTGCCAAGGCTGATATTCACCTGGTTTCCATGAGTCATTTACAGACAGTTTCCATTCTTATTGGTTACTGCTGTATTTTGTCCATCAGTCTGATTAAACATCATACATATTGAATGGATTTAGATATGCTTAATATTACCCTTTTCCTCTACTATTAAAAGGAAAAAAACCCTATAGCACCGATACTATAAAGTTATCAATGCAAAGATGTTAGGTAAGAAAGGAAGGAAACCATAAAATCTTAGCAATGTCAGTTTTCTTTCTGTGCCTAAGGATCCATCAAAGAGATTAACTGCCCTGTAACCACAAACAATGCCAATTGTTATGTTTAAGTCTTTCTCTGAAAGTGCTGTGGGGATTTGCACATAACCTCTGAGATTCTACAGATTTCTATATAAATTATGTTTGCTTTTCATAAAGAAAGATTTGGAATTTTTAAATGGCAACTTATGTCAACACACACATTTTAACTTTTTCTTGATTTTGTTGCACTACTTATTCATTAATAGCAAATAATAGATAAAACCCTGCTGGGAAACTATTCCACTAGTCCCAGGAAAATAATTTCCAACCTTATGTGTTCACATAAGTATCTGAAATTTAATTACTGTTTGGTATTGTGAATAGTTCATTAAAAGAGAACACAAACACATACATAAAAATAAAATAAGAAAGCCTGAGAAAAATGTAAATATATGATTAAATAGCTAAATATGCTTATATTTAAAATTTCTACCTGAAAGAATGATGTAGAATGAGAATGCTAGTAAAGCTATTAACCTGAAAGAAAGATAACATTTGGCTTGAATTTTGACCTTGTTGCACCTGTAGGAATTTCTTTGAGGTGTGGAGATTTATGAGATGAGATGAACTGTATCAGAAAAGCTGCTTTAAATTGGGAAATGAAGGTTGTAATATTTTCTGCACGTGTTTAGAATTAAATTTCAGAAAAACCCCAGTAGTAATTGGAACTGCATACAAATGTGATTCTTCTTTTATGGGGAAAAGAAAACAACAATAGAAAAAATACAGCAAGGGCAGCAATGGGAATATACATGGTTTAAATTGAAATGAAATGTCATGGGTGGGCATAGTATCTTTTTCGATCGTTAATATTTGTCACGTGTTACCTAACAAACACACATACTCTCCAACACATACTCTTAGCAATGATAATTTATCTATTTGATGATTGATCTAATATTTTTATATAGTATATAACTACATAAATTATGGGACTGAATCACTTTTAAAGTTACTTTAGTTGTCACTTGACTAAGTCAAGACTTAGTCACTCTGGAAAGATAAATGATCTAAAAGTCTCAGAAAAACTCTGAATGGACACTGATTTCATTTGCTTTTTTCAGGTTGCTGGAAAATAATTTCCTTGATAACTTCTCTCACTTACATTGTGATTTATGTCAATATTATTTTTCCCTTTTGTAAATAAGTTAACTAAAATAAGTTCATTAACTTAATTGTTTAGGGTTTCATAGAAAAGTGCTGGCAAAGTTGGCAACAGAACATACAAAATTAAAAAATTTCTTAAGGGGAGAAAGCAAATGAGCACTACCATGCAGATTGCCTAAAAATGGATGTGTGCTCATGCATATGAGTGCACCCAGACATCTTCTGACAAAGGTCTATTCTGGGCACTTGATATACAATTTGGAAGTTACAGTGGTTCATTAGGTAGAAAAATGTATTTAAAACAGAAAACAAAGGTGCAAGTAATGTGAGAATACCTTATATTAGAATATCTAAATCATTAACTCCGGGGGTGCCTGGGTGGTTCAGGCAGTTGAGCATCTGACTCTTAATTTCCGAAAAGGTCATGATCCCGGGGTTGTGGGATGGAGGCCTGCATTGGGCTCTGCACTGAGCATGGGACTTGCTTAAGATTCTTTCTCTCTCCCCCTGCCTTTGCCCTTCCCCCACTTGTGCATGTGCTTGCTCTGTCTCCGAAAACAACAACAACAACAAAAAAAAACCAACACGAAAAACTCATTTAATCATTAAGTCTTCTAAAACAGTCTCAATGGATTGGCTTTTAAGACTGTAAAGCAAATGTTATTATTTTTATATGTTTTGATTATTTTAAATTACTAGATTCACACATATTACAGTCTAATATATTTTCTACATCCATTTCCTAGCTTTCCCAATATTAATTATGGAGTTGTGAGTATTGTACTTGTTAGTCCTGCATGGGACATTCAGATCCCATAGCAATCAACTTCTACCAAACTGGTACTTCAGAAAAGTCTTTGTATACCTAGCTAGTTTTTTTTTTTCTTTTACATGCTGAGATTTTTCTGAGATAGGAATATTAATAAATATTTATTGAATATAGTATGCCTATGATAATGTAAAAAATGAATCCATTGTCTTAATCGTGAGCATTTTAGAATTGCATAAAAGTAATCCCCAAGATAGCTCCAAGACATAAAAACAGAGCTGAATTGAACTGCTCAATCTAATGTAAGTGGAAAAACCTCAACTCCTTTCAAATCCTTTCCCAGAGGAAGCCTGGGGAAAATGATGGCTATTAAAAACAAAATCAATGGTAGTACTTGTTTTAAGATCCCAGCTGTTTGAAGATAAACCCTTGCCCAAACTGAATCCATTACTACTTTAATTTCAGACAGAATTTCTTTGTATTTTAGAATAAGCGAATGAAGGGAAGGAATGATCCCACTGACACATATTTTAAGACTTCTTGGGAGGTCATACATACATGGCATAAACTTCTGAAAGCCTAAAGAAAAACTCAGAAATAACATCCAGTATAGGCATAAATAGCAATCAAAGACAAGCTTTCACCTTAAAAAGGCAAAAGGTAGGATGAATCATGTCTCAACTTACTCAGTGTTTTTTTTTTTTTTTTTTTTTTTTTTTGCCAGGCTGTGACAGTGACAGGATGATTTTATACCCTTGTTGCATTTGGTGGAAAGAATAACTTGATATTGAGTTAAATTTGAAAAGCCTTTCCCACACAGTGCATAAATCATGGGCATCCTGACAGTCCATATGTAACACCATTAAATAGCCTCTGTAGCTATAAAAGCTAAGTGTTTTCCTTAGGGCATAAAAGTGGAATTTCACTTTAGCAGTTACAGTTCAGGAAAAAAAAATCACTGCTTCCTACACTTTCTGAACCCTGATGAATCCTTATTGACATAACCAAAAGGCCAATACCAGATGATTCTAGAGCAAAGCTTTCCTTTGAAGTTTACTTTTATTTTTATTTTTTCAGTGGTTCCTGCAGCCAGAAAACGTAGAGATATTTTTGTGTTGAGCATATGCAGAGCAGAAAGGTGCACAATTCCAGGGGCAATATTCGCAAGGAATAAAATGTGTGTGAATGGCACTCCTTAGAGGTCAACATTGTAATCCCTGTGAATGCTGCGCCCAGGTTCCACAAATATTTTATACATTTCTCAGGCTCCCTTTTTCCCTGGCTTCAAGGAAGGCAGCTCTGGTGGAAGAGACAGGAGGAGAAGTGACAGTGTGCTGAAGAAAGCTCATGCCGGATGGCAAGAATAGATTGTGAAATACTCATTAATTTTTCGTGCAGGTTGTTAACTCTTAGTACTTTGAAATCAGCCATGTTAGAAGTATTTACACCATAGAAGTTGACAAACACTACAAATTGGGGATATTTTGCAGAGGAAGAACTTGATTTATCAGCACACCACTGAACCTGAGTACTTCTCCCCTTCTGTGTCTATCTGTGCTTCAGTTATCATCCCTAGCAGTGCTGCTTTCTCCTTAGTGGTCCCACTGTGGGTGGAGAACTTTCCAAAGAGGCTTTGTTTCCCACCAGGTAGCTGAATTGTTTCCACCTTCCAGCAGGAGGCTCCAGCTCCCTTGTTCCTTCCATCCTTAGGAATGGTAGCAGTTTCATGCTGCTGCTAAGTCTGGGTGGCCTCACAATCCTCTGCTTAGCCTTTCAGCTCTTTAATTACCAGTATATGCAGCCCCCTGCATTATTGTCCCTCTTCTTTACCTAGAGTGGCTTCTGATTTCTACCTGGGCTATTGTTACCATTTCACATTCCCCGTCTTTTTCAATTCCGATATGCATTCAGAGGGACAGTGTATTTTACTGAGTTGTAGGCTACATTATGGATGCCTGAGCTCTAGGTAAAATTTTCCTAATAGTTATATTATTTTCAGACCATAACCCAGACTAAGGCTGGGTTAGCCAATCATATCCTATTTAGGCCAGTGAATCTTGGACCTTGTAACACAGAGTTTGTGACTTCCATTTATTGATTAAGATTTTGTTATTTGAACCATATACCAGGAACTGTATCAATTAGTTCTATAGCAGAAAGATGAATAAGAAAAGATCCTATTCATTTTTCTTTTTTCTTTTTATTAGGCGTGATGATTTCCTAATACCATTTGATGAAACATACTGTGATTGCTCTTCTGTCTGTTACTACATGATTAAGATGATGAGCCACATTAGGGAAACAATCTTATGTTTCCTATTAACTTCAGTATTCACATATCCCAACATATAGTGAGGACCCAATGTGGAATTGAATTAACTCCTTTTCATTTTTTAAAATTTCAGCAGAAATGTCATCTCCTCTAAAAAGAGGTTCTGGCTCTTTTAGAGAAAAATAGAATTTTTTTCCACGGTCTTCTGGTATTGCAGTTACTATTATATTTTAAAATTATTTGTTTAAAGATCTCACTCACCCTCTCATTGAGCATTCTTGGAGAAAATCTGGAACATACAAATGGGCTCAATATATTCATAGATAAATGAATGGATAAATGAATGTATAAGGAATTCACAGTCTGATCAGATTATCAAGACAGGAGCAATTATGATTCCCAATAAGGACTAGACTTGTGTTAAAAAATAGCCAAGAGAGTTACATGTAGTAGTGCACTCACCTGTCTAAATGCAGATCGACAAGGCAAGCTGCCACAGTACTGATTCTTGTTGAAACTTGAGGGCCTGGAGCTGAGTACATTGGCAAGATGCCTTGCCTTCCATAGATGGATCTAGTTTCAGTTCTCTGCCCTTTTACATTTTACCCTTCCCATGACAGTTAACCAGGCTATTTCAGGAGAACCTTGAGAGATGAATGTGTACTTAATCATCTAGCCATTCATTTGGCTAATAGTAAGTAACTGGTATCAAGTACCTTCTCAATACAGACAAATAAAACCCAACCTCTACCCTTAAGGAGCTCAGAGTCCATTAGAAGCATAAACACTGAAAAAAGACATTTCTACACTATATGATAGAGAGTATTTGCTTGACTTAGGAAAACAAAATAATATTGTAAAAGTTCGTGATCAATACAACTCCTGAACAGAAGTATGATGTCCTTCTTCTAGGATGACACTAGAGCTGCTTTTTCAGCTTGTGCATAATTTAACTCTGAACATGGCATTTATTGTGAGAGGTGAGAATTTGCTCTCTTGAAGCCATCTTGTTTTTAGGAAAATCTCATTCCACGACTGAAAGGAAAGCATGCATGTCCTGCTTCACATTCATTATCTGGTAGCATTGCTTACATGTTTTGTTTTTTTTGTTTTTTGTTTTTTGTTTTTTGTTTTTTGTTTTTTTTTTTTTTTAGCAATGTAGATCTTTTGTAGCAGTGTAGGTATTTTGAGGTTAAAAAATGGTATGGCATTGAATACTAAAGATGGAAAAGGAGATTATAATTGTATTATGTAGAACTTTACCAACAATTAAACCCCAGGAATGACATAGGTGGAATAGATGCCAAACTTTCTACTTTTCCTGCTTTAGAGCAGAAAGTCTAATTCTAACTTCCAAAAGACTTAGCACACATACAAAATGTGGAAGGACTAAACTAGCTCCAAATGCTGTCTAACAAACAATCACAAGTCTTCTGTGGCATACGACCATAAACTAAACATTTATTTAGCCAAAGCCGTTACATGATCAAGCCCCATGTCAAAGCTGGGGAGATTATAAGCTTATATGATAAAAGACAAGAACACAGAAAGGGGTGAATTGGGGGGGGCATTAATATAATCAGTCTACCACACTCTTTTAATTTGCCATTTGAGGAATCTGTTGACAGTGTCATATAGTAAAACTGTTTCAATGAAAATAAAGCTAGTGGCGAGCACCAGTGTCTTCCCTATTATTGAGTAGACATTTATTATGTTTTAGTTTAATAATCAAGAGTCTATTTTGGGCTAGCTACTGCACTAAGGAGTTGGGATACAGTGATGACTCAGACATATTTTTATGCATAGTATACACTTACTGAGAAATTTACACATTCACACATTCACACGTAATTGTGTACTCAGTGGTCCTTAGTTTAGTCTTAACGAGTGAATGATGAGCTCAGAAACTTTGTCAAAGAAGCTTCTAAGAAAATGTATTTGTTAATATACCTTCAGTGACTTTTGATAAGTTACAGTAGGAATCAAAACTTACCGTGAACTTGGCATTTGTGAGTACTATGGTAAATATAGCAGGGCCCTAAGGCTTTATGGAATGATTCTTTTCGCTTCATTCTCTGGTGAATAATCAACAGCTTTTGACTCTAGGTGATGTAAATTATTATAGTGTCTGGACTTCATTTTAATACATTTTGAAAGGTTGGATGACTCCTTTACTCCACAAAGGAGTCATTTCACGCACAGCATGTACTCCTGGTCTAGGTAGAGGCTGCATTTAATAGTTTACAAGTACTTCTGGAGAGTGGATTTATACTGCTTGTTTTCACTGAGCTTTTTTGTTTTTAAATTTTTTTTCAACGTTTTTTATTTTAGTTTTGGGACAGAGAGAGACAGAGCATGAACGGGGGAGGGGCAGAGAGAGAGGGAGACACAGAATCGGAAACAGGCTCCAGGCTCCGAGCCATCAGCCCAGAGCCTGACGCGGGGCTCGAACTCACAGACCGCGAGATCGTGACCTGGCTGAAGTCGGACGCTTAACCGACTGCGCCACCCAGGCGCCCCATCACTGAGCTTTTTGACAGACTCCTGTCTTTATCACCAGAAGATGTGTTAGGTGGCAGTAAACAAGAAAGGATAAACAGGCCCTTAACTAAATTTTTCAATGATGCATAGACTACTCTAGGCTGATCCTACCCTAAATCAATATTGTATGGTTCTCTAATAACTCAGAAGAACCAAAAGGAACATAAGTACCACACTGATTTACATGGCCGCCTTCCCCCTCTCCGCCCCCCCCCCCCCCCCTACTCCGGGCATTCATGACAGTGGCAATGTTCCAGAACATCTCTTGCTGCTTTGATAACTCCTAAGTTAAGGAGGACATAGTATTACGGGGCTGCTTTGGAGAACAGTATTTTATATTCCTTTGGAGAAAAATGCATAGACTCTTTAAAAAGCCTGTTTTAGCATGTGTTAATGGCTGCACATCTGGGAATGTCAGTACCAGCTTTAGGAGGATTTCTTTCTATTCCTGTTCTGCCACATGGAAATGTGAGATCTGAAATATTATTTCATTAGCCTGCATACTTTTTTAGATATGTGTTCTGAATAGGCATTTGCCCAGTCTGTGAGAATAAGCATGTCTTTTCCATGGCAGCATGGGGGGATAGTCATTAGGAATTTAGTATGCTGGAAACAAGTAGTAAGGTCTCCTTTTATAGGACAATTTGGTAATCCTAGCATTGGGGAATTCTTCAAGGTGCATGTGGACTTTGCGCTTTTCCTAACAGAAGTTTACTAGCAGACATAGAATGACTTTCACACTCTGCAGAGAACGATTTTATCCCCTCGGCAGCCCAATTGCTGCCACACCAAGTTTCAATTAGAATTAATGAAGAAGAAAGATAATGAATATAGGGAGAACATATGGAAGACTTAAAGTTTCTAAACTGTCAAAAATCTTATATTAGATATTCGTTTAAATATCTTACCTATACAGAATTGGCAAAGTTTGTTAATTGATTTGAGATATATAGATATAAAAATTATATTAATTGTATATATTTTTCCCCTGTGCACTGTTTCTGTGATTATTTCAAACAGGAGTGAAGACTTAATAACTTTTCTTTCTTTCTTTTTTTTTTTTTTATTATGAGTTAGACACATGTAGAAGTGTTTTGTACTATTTGCTCATTTCATTCACATAACAACCATATGAAATAGGTACTGTATTTATCCCATTTGACTGTGAGGAAATCAGACATAGGTAAGTAATTTGTGTGGAGTTCCATGCCTAGCACTTGATGGGGAAAGCATTAAAAAAAAATTCAAGGCATTCAGAAACAGACATTTTGGATTATAATTCACTTAGCCACATTTAGCCATGCATTTAACCACTACACGATACTTCCTCTCTAGAACAGTGTTTTCCAATGGGGCATGCTCATCAGAATCACCAGAAATTTGGAAGAGAAAATACTGATTTCCCAAGGCACCACAGCCTTCACATTTGAGTCTCTCTGTCTCTTTTTTCTTAAATTTCTTCATGTTTATTTATTTTTTTTTGAGAGAGAGAGACAGAGTGTGAGCGGGGAGAGACATAGGGAGAGGGAGACACAGAATCTGAAGCAGGCTCCAGGCTCTGAGCTGTTTGCACGGAGCCCGACGTGGGGCATGAACCACCACAAGCTGTGAGATCATGACCTGAGCCGAAGTCAGACGCCTAGCTGACTGACCCACCCAGATGCCCCATCACGTTTGAGTCTCTATATGTAAGGTCTGAGCATTAGCCCCACATTTTATGAGAGGATCCCCTGGGCCTCCCTTATTCATACTTCTCTCTACAGGTTGAGGATTCCTGGGAGTGAGGGTACATGCCCTCCTAGAGCTTGTGCCTGTTCTTTCAGACCACATTCTGGGTGCTCATAATTCCTAAATTCCCTGGTCAAGTGGTTCTGTGTTCAGGGATGACCTCTGGATGGCATTCTGTGTTGTCACTGTGCAAACCTCTAGGTACAAGGGGTGACCAAAGGGTTGCTGTTTGTGGGGAGTGTGGACAGAGCTTGGATATGTAGTGTTGGATGTTTGCATATGCCTTGGTCTATTCAGGCTGCCATAATAAAATACCGTATATTGGGTGGTGTAAAAAACAGAAACTTATTTTCTTTCACTTTGGAGGTCAGAAGTCCAAGATCAAGGTTCTGACCACTTTGGTTTCTGCTGAGGGCTCTCTTCCTCGCTTGCAGAGGGCCATCTTCCCCTTATGTCCTCACGTGACCTTTCATCAGTGTGTGTGGGAAGGGGATTGTGGAGAGATGGGGACAGGGGGAGGGAGAGAAAGAGCTCTCTGATGGCTCTTCTTACAAGGGCACTAATCTATTGGATCAGGGCCCTGCCCTCATGAGCTCATTAACTTGATTACTTCCTTACTTCAAATACAGCGACACTGGAGTTTGAGGTTTCAACATATGGATTTTGGGGGGAAGCAAATATTCAGTCCACAACAACACATATGTGCATGAGACCCCTTCATAGTCAGGGGTGGAGTCAGAGCAGTGAGAAAAAGGGGGAACGCCAGGGGATGGGGTAGGAGTTAGATCTACCAGCACCTTGTATTCTGGTGTGGAACTTCACAGAGTCCAGTACGTCTGTATTTGAGTCAATTCTGTAAGTTGGTAAGAAGTTAGTAAAACTAAACACGTTTAGCAGTGTGTTATCTTGCTTTTAACTTAAAAAATTTAAGCCTAAATTTTTTTGGGCTGAAGCATTAGAGATAGACCTACTCCTTCCTCTGTTGTCATTGAGAACTCTGAGGATATTGTACTCTCTGCCTGAACCTCTGTTATCTGAGGAATTAGGAGAATTGGTTTACCTAATCAACAGTGTTTGGTATAGTCATTGGAATTTGGATAGAAATGCTTTTTTTATAAATCACATAAAATTGTTTATAGTGAAGCTTCATATTGGAAATCTTATTAGTGTAGGGGCACCTGGGTGGCTCACTAGGTTAAGCCTCCGACTTCAGCTCAGGTCATGATCTCACGGTTCATCAGTTCAAGCCCCACATTGGGCTCAGTGCTGTCAGCTCAGAGCCTGTTTTGAAACCTCTCTCTCTCTCTCTCTCTCTCTCTCTCTCTCTCTCTTTCTCCCTCCCCCCCTCCCCCCTCTTCCCCCCTCCCTCTCCGCCCCAGCCCTCTGCATGAGTGGCTCTCTCTTTCTCTCTCAAAAATAAATAAGCATTTAAAAAAATTCTTAGAAATCTTATCAGTGTAAAGTGTCCTCACCAATGAGTTTGACCATGTTTTTTAAAAAAATAAGTTAACAAGCAAAAAAATCTAAGCCCCAGACAAAAATCTTTATAGATCCTCAGAGAATGCACTATGTATTAGCAGAAATATAGCAAATTGCTGGGCATTTCTTTTTTTTTTTTTAATTTTCAATGTTTATTTTTGAGAGAGAGATAGAGAAAGAGAGAGAGAGAAAGCATGTGTGAGTTGGGGGGGGGGGGGGTTGGGGCTGAGAGAGAGGGAGACACAGAATCTGAAGCAGGCTCCAGGCTCTGAGCTGTCAGCACAGAGCTGGGCATTTCTGCTCAGTTTTCTACTTATTTCCATTTTGTCAAATGGAAAGATGAGCCCTCAGAAAATTAATGACCTCTCTGATATGTGTTCTATTCCTCCCAATCCCTCAATATTTGGCCCATTGCTCCCTTGGTAAGCATTCTCCCCACACAGTGTTCACATGCCCTTCTTCCTGTCTTCCCCTCTTGCCACTCTATTAAAACACACTTAAATAAAGAGCTGACTTCAGTTCATTGAACTTTGCCTATAGTTTTTACCTTTAGTGCAGTGAAATTTAGTCATAGTATAATACCATTTATAATTGCACTTTAATTTTTTTGTTTTCTAATGTAAACTGTTATTAAGATATTTTTGCTTTGACTGCCCAGAATCTGAACCCTAACTCTGTCCACAAGTTAACTCACATAGTTGCCACCTTTATGCTATCATTATTGATTTTTTATTATCTATTTATTAACTTACAACCTTATCTCTTTTTCTCTTAGTTCTTTTGTATCATAATTTTAGACAGAGGTGAAGTGTGTATCAATCAGTGAATACATAAAATATGAAACTTTTAAACTTTATAGGATAAAATGCTTCTCATCCTTCTATTGTAAGTATTTTTTATATCAACAAACAAGGAAAATATTTTGTTTGGAAAGAGCATCTTTGAAGTGATACTCAAGGAAAGATGTGTCATTTTAGGACCCTAGAAAACCGTGTCGAACTCTTAAATTTGCAATCGACTCTTGAAAAAAGGAACTGTTTAGGGGTGTCTGGGTGGTTCAGTTGGTTAAGTGTCTGACTCTTGATTTTAGCATAGGTCATGATCTCACAGTTCGGGAACTTGAGCCCTGCACTGGGCACTGTGCTTATAGTGTGGAGCCTCCTTGGGATTCTCTCTCTCCCTCTCTCTCCACCCCTCCCCCGCTCAGTCATATTCTCTCTCTTTCCCCCCCTCTCTCTTTCTCTCCAAAAGAGAAAAAAGAAAAACAAAAATGGAAATGTTTATAAAAGTGTGGGCTGGTTTGGGAGAACCAGCAAGGGATAGTGTGGGGGCCAGTAAAAGTGAAGAACCATTATCAGACCTGGATCTGAAGGACTAAGGGGACAACAATTACTGGAACCTAGACAAGGTGCTTATAGGCTGCCTTCAAGTAGCCATAATTGTTTTTTAATTAAGTGTACTCTTTATTCCCTTCACCTAGTTCACCTATCCCCCCATTCACCTCCCCTCTCGTAACTCTTTGTTTACTCTTTATACTTAAGAGTCTTTGGGGGTGCCTGGGTGCCTCAGTCAGTTAAGTGTCTGACTCTTGGTTTCAGCTCTGGTCATGATCTTATGGTTCATGGGATCGAGCCCTGCATCAGACTCTGTACTGACAGTGCAGAGCCTGCTGAGATTCTCTCTCTCTCTCTCTCTCTCTCTCTCTCTCACCCCCACATGCATGTACACACACACGTACACACACACACATACACACATAAAATAAATAAACTTAAAAAAATCCCCATATACTTAAAAAATAGTTTTTTTTTTTTGTTTTGTTGTTTCCTTATGTCTTGTTTCTTAAATTCCACATATGAGTAAAATCATTTGATATTTATCTTTTTCTTACTGGCTTATTTCCCTCAGCGTTGTACTCTCTAGATCCATCTATGGTATTGCACATGGCAGGATTTCATTCTTTTTTTATGGCTAAATGCTATTCCTTTGTATATAGATACCATATCTTCATCCATTCATCTCTTGGTGGACATTTAAGTTGCTTCCATAATTTGGCTATTGTAAACAATGCTGAAATAAATGTAAGGGTTCATGTATCCCTTTGAATTCGTGTTTTTGTATTCTTTGAGTAGATTCCCAGTAGTGCAATTACTAGATCATAGGACAGTTCTATTTTAAATTTTTTGAGGAACCTCCATACTGTTTTCCACAGTGGCTATATCAGTTTGTATTCCCACCAGCATGCATGAGGGTGCCTATTTCTCCACATCCTCTCCAATACCTGTTGTTTCTTGTGTTTTTGATTTTAGCCATTCTGACAGGTGTGAGGTATTATCTCATTGTGCTTTTGATTTGCATTTCCCTGATAATTAGTGATGCTGAGCATCTTTTCATGTGTCTGTTGGCCATCTGGATGTCTTCTTTGGAGAAATGTCTGTTCATGTCTTCAGTCCATTTTTAATTGGATTATTTGTGTTTTGAATGTTGAGTTTTATAAATTATTTTATATATTTTGGATATTAACCCTTTATCCCATACATCATTTGCACATATCTTCTCCCATTCCATAGATTGACTTTTAGTTTCATTAGTCGTTTTTTTTCTGTGCAGAAGCTTTTTATTTTGATGTAGTCCCAATAATTTATTTTTGCTTTTGTTTCCCTTGCCTCACGAGGCATATCTGGAAAGAATTTGTTATGGCTGATGTCAGAGAAATTACTGCCTGTGCTCTTTTATAGGATTTTTATGGTTTCAGGGTTCACATTTAGGTTATTAATCCATTTTGAGTTTATTTTTGTGTATGATGTAAGAAAGTGGCCCAGTTTCTTTCCTTTGCATGTAGCTGTCCAGTTTTCCCCACATTTGTTGAGAAGATTGTCTTTTTCCCATTGCATAATCTTTCCTCCTTTGTTGAAGATTAATTGACCATATAATTGTGAGTGTGTTTCTGGGTTTGGTATTCTGTTCTAGTGATCTTTGTGTCTATTTTTGTGCCAGTACCATACTGTTTTGATTACTGTAGTTTTGTGATATAACATGAAGTTGGAATGTGATACTCCCAATTCTGTTTTTTTGTTTGTTTGTTTGTTTTTGTTTTTCAAGACTGTTTTGGCTATTCAGGATCTTTTGTAGTTCTATACACATTTTAGGATTGTTCTAGTTCTGTGAAAAATGCTGTTGTATTTTGATAGGGATTGCATTAAATGTATAGATTGTTTTGGGTAGTATGGACACTAATAATTTTTGTTCTTCCAATTCATGAGCATGAAATGTCTCCATTTTTTTGTGTCCTCTTAAATTTCTTTCATCAATGTTTTATAGTTTTCAGAGTATAGGTCTTTCACCTCTTTGGTTAAGTTTATTCCTGGTATTTTACTATTTTGGTGCATTTGCAAATGAAATTGTTTTCCAAACTTCTCATTATGCTCCTTCATTATGTTTTAAAAATGTTTATTTTTGAGGGAGAGAGAGTGGGGGGGTGCAGAGAGAGAGGGGGACAGAGGATCCAAAGTGGGCTCCGCACTCATAGCAGTGAGCGCAATGTTGGGTTCAGACTCAGGAACTGTGAGATTATGACCTGAGCTGAAGTTGGACACTCAATCAACTGATCCACCCAGTCGCCCCTCTGCTGCTTCATTTCTGTACACTGTTTTTTTTTTATCCTTTAGTCTTACTGAATTCATTTATCAGTTTTAGCAACTTTCTGGTGGATTCTTTAGGGTTTTCTGTATATAATGTCATGTCATCTGCAGATAGTGAAAGTTTTACTTTCACTTTACTTTTTCTTTGCCAATTTGGATGTTTTTTATTCCTTTCTCCTGTCTGATTGCTGTGGCTAGGACTTGTACCATGCTGAATATAAGTGGTGCGAATGGATTTCCTTGTCATGTTTTGACATTAGGGGAGAGGCTCTCAGTTTTTTCCCATTGCATAAGATGTTGCTGTGGGTTTTTCATATAAAACTTTTATTATGTGGAGGTATGTTCCCTCTACTTTGTTGAGGGTTTTTATCATGAATGGATGTTGTACTCTGTTGAATGCTTTTTCTGCATCTATTAAAATGATCATATGTGATGTATTACATTGATTGATTTGCAAATATTGTGAATATTCCTTGCATCCCAGGAATAAATCCCACTTGATCATGGTGAATGATTTTTTAAATGTATTTTTGGATTTGGTTTGCTAATATTTTGTTGAGGTTTTTTGCATCTATGTTTGTTAGAGATACTGGCCTGTAGTTCTCCTTTTTTTGTGTGTATTTATCTGATTTTGGAATCATGGTAATGCTGGCCTCATAGAATAAATTTGGAAGTTTTCCTTTGTCTTCTATTTTTTGGGATAGCTTGAGAAGAATAGATAGTAACCCTTCTTAAATGTTTGGTAGAATTTGCCTGTGAAAGCCATCTAGTCCTGGACTTTTGTTTGTTAGGAGATTTTTGGTTGGGGGAGGGTAGTTTTTTGACTACTGATTCAATTTCTGTTTCTTCCTGTTTCAGTTTTCTTAGGTTATATGTTTCTAGGATGAGTTTATCAGTTTTGTTGATTATTTCAAAGAACTGGTCCCTGGTTTCATTGATTTGTTCTATTGGTTTTTAGTTTCTATATAATTTGTGTCTGTTCTAATCTTTATTATTTCCTCTCTTCTGCTAGATTTGAGTTTTGTTTGTTCTTCTTTGTCTAGCTATTTTAGGTGTAAGGTTAAATTGTTTATTTGAGATTTTTCTTGCTTCTTGAGGTAAGCCTGTATTGCTATAAATTTCCCTCTTAGAACCATTTTTGCTGCATCCCAAAGATTTTGGGTTGTTTCATTTTCATTTATCTCCATGTATTTTTTTAAAATTTATTCTTTGATTTCTTGGATGACCTATTCGTTGTTTAGTAGCATGTTATTTAATCTGCATGTAGCTATTCTCATCCCAGATTTTTTTCTTGTGGTTGATTTCTAGTTTAATTGTGTTGTGGTCAGAAAAGATGCATCATATAACTGATCTTTTTAAAATTGTTGAGACTTGTTTTGTGACCTAATATGTGATCTATTCTGGAAAATGTTGCATGGACACTTGAAAAGAATGTGTATTCTGCTGTTTTAGGATGGAATGTTCTGAAATATCTACTAAATACATCTGGTCCAGTGTGTCATTCGAGCCACCGTTTCCTTAAAAATTTTCTGTTTAGATGATCTACCACTGATGTAAGTGGAGTGTAAAGTCTCTTACTATTATTGCATTACTATTGATTAGTTCTTTTATATTTGTTATTAACTGTTTTCTATGTTTGGGTGCTCTTATATTGGGTGTATAAAGATTTACAATGTTATGTCTTCTTGTTGGATTGTCCACTAATGATTGTATAGTATCTTTGTCTCTTGTTACAGTCTTTGTTTTAAAGTCAATTTTGTCCAAGTATTGCTACCCCACGCAGCTTTCTTTTCACATACATTTGCATGATAAATGTTTTTCCATCTCCTCATTTTCAATCTGCATGTGTCTTTAGGTCTGAAGTGAGTCTTTTGTAGGCAGCATACAGATGGGTCTTGTCATTTTATCCATTCTGTCACCCTGTGTCTTTTGGTTCGAGCATTTAATTCATTTATATTCTAAGTAATTATTGATATATATTTATTGCCACTTTTTTTGTCTTGTATTTGTTTTTGCGAATCTTCTTTGTTTCTTTCTTCTCTTGCTCCCTTCTCTTATCATAAGTTGGTTTTCTTTAGTGATTTACTTTCTCCTTATTTTTTTGAGTATTTATTACTGGTGTTTGAATTATGGTTATCATTAGGTTTGTATATAACATCTTCTGCATATAGTAGTCTATCTTCAGTTGATAGTTTCTTACATTTGAACCTATTACTTACTGTTCTACTCTCCATGTTTTACATATATGATGTCATACTTTACTTCCTTTTATTTTGTGAATCCTTTGATTATTGTGGGTATACTTATTTTTACTGCTTTGTGCTTACTTCTTTTCTTACTCTTACTTATGGTCTTACTTTTCACTCAAAGAGTCCTCTTTGAGATCTGGTTTAGTGGTCATAAAGTCCTTTTCTTTTTTTGTGTGGGGAACTTTTTTTTTTTAACGTTTATTTATTTTTGAGAGAGAGAGAACACGTGCAAGCAAGGGAGGGACAGAGAAAGGCAAACAGAGGATCCAAAGTGGGCTCCATGCTGACAGCAGAGAGCCCGATGTGGGGCTCAAACACATGCACCATGAGATCATGACCTGAGTAAAACCAAGAGTTGGACACTTAACCAACTGAGCCACCCAGCAACAGTCTGGGAAACTCTTTATCTCTCTTATTCTGAATGATAGCCTTTCTGGATAGTTTTCTTTGCTGCAGATTTTTTTTTTTCTCCTTTTCACACTTTGACTATATAATGTTACTCTCTTCTTACCTGCAAAGTTTCTGTTGAAGAATTCCCTGATAGCCTTTTGTTGTTTCCTTTGTGTATAACCTTTTTCTTTTGTCTTACTGCTTTTAAAATTCTTTATCACTACCTTTTGCCATTTTAGTTACTATGTATCTTTGTTTGGAACTTCTTGGGTTGTTTTTTGGAGGGGATCTCTGTATCTCTTGTACCTGAATTTATGTTTCCTTCTCCACAAATTTAGAAAGTTTTCAGCTATTATTTCTTCAACCAAATTTTCTGCTCCCTTTTCTCTCTGTTCTTCTGAGATCCCTATAATGCAAATGTTATTATGCTTGATGGAGTTACTGAGCTCTCTATTTCCATTTTGCATATTTTTTTTTCTCACTCTCAGTTTGATTACTTTCCATTACTCTGGTCTCCAGGTCACTGGTTCATTCTTCTGCATGTTATAGCCTGCTCTTTATTCCATCTAGTGTATTTTTAATTTCAATTACTGTGTTCTTCATCTCTGATTCTTTTTTATCTCTGTGTTAAGGGTATCACTGATACCCTCCATTCTTTCTCAAGTGCATTGAGTATCTTTATGATCATTAATTTAAATTTGCTATCTATTAGGCATATTACTTATCTTTGTTTCACTTAGGTCTCTTGCTGTGATATTGTCCTCTTCTTTCATATGAGACCTCTGTCTCTTCACTTTGCCTAGCTCTCTATGTCTCTTTCTATGTGTTAGGGAAGTCAGCTATATCTCTTGTTTTTGAAAGTAGTGGATGGAGTGTGCAACGTTTAACAAGGTGGTGCTGGTTAATGGGGATGCACAGCCACTGTGGAGACCAGGACTGGTCTTTTGCTCCACAAAGTCTATGCAGGCTGGAGGATGCAGTTTTAATAAGGTGCATGCATCCTCTGCGGGAGGTGACCAGCTACCCTGCTGGGACCGAGGACCCATAAAGCATGCGTTTGGGAGATGCCGTATTGGCATCTGTATAGGTATTCTAGGGGCAGGGACCTACAGCACTGGGAGTAAGGCAGGCCTGGCTGGAGAGGACAGGATACAGTGTAAACAAGTTAGGTAGTGAATGCTGGAGCAGTGCTGCTTCTTGCTGGTAGCTGTGTGTTTATGCTGGGGGGTGGAGGAGGAAAATGGTACCTGCTAGTTCCTTTGTTTCTGGAGAAGTCCCTCAGGGAACTCTGAGATTAGTAAGTAACTCTCCCTCCTGTATGGTCCAGATGTTTTCAAACTGCTGCTCCTATGCTGTATTTCCCATGGCTGTTTGTTGTGCTCTGTCTTTAAGGGTAGGAACTCAGCATCCTATCATGATCTGGGCTCTCTCAGAGCCAAGCTGCCTGATGTCTAAAGTTCTAGGCTATATGTCCTGCTTGCTGCAAGAAATCAGCAAATTCAGCCCCTCTGATTTTCAAAACCAAATGTTACGGGGATTCATCTTCCTGTGCAGGCTCCCAGGTGTGATAGTCTGTTCCTCACCCTTCTCTATGCCCATGGCTCTCTCCCTTTGGTGGCTAGAGCTGTGGGGTTTAGTTCCCCACCACGTTTCTGTTCGATGTGGCCTGTTCTCTACATTTAGTTGTGGAGTCTGTTCTGCTAGTCTTTGGCTCATTTTCTGGGCTATTTACACTGATGTATGTATTATCTAATTGTATCCATGAGAAAAGGTGAGGTTAGGGTCTTCCTACTCTGCCATCTTCCCCAGAATTCCCATGTAGCTATAAATTTTGATGATGGGACATGATGAAGGGATTGATTTATGTGTTTCAGTGCAGTGGGGAGGTAAAAGGATAAATACTCTGAACTTTATGACTTCTGCAACGTCCAGTCCCTGCCATTGGATAAATCCAGATGGATTTCAGAAGGCAAGGAGCCTATTGATGAAGTCCATCTAGGTCAGCCTCCTGTGGCAAAAATTAGGGTGATCTTTAGGAGCAAATCAAAAATCCAGCAAAGGTGAGAAGTTATGAGAGTGTTCTTTCTTCATGTCACCCTGGTTTTTTTTTTACTTGTGTTTTGGGGTTAAATATAAATCAGAAACAATGGCTATGTAAAAGATAGTCTTGAGAGGTATTGTGGATGAAAGTTTTGGCCTGTATGTAATCCTTCTTGTATTGGCCGTGTGTTTTCTTTGGCTGTTTAGTATCCATTTTCCCATCTTACTAGAACCTTGGATTCCTTTATTAAAATAGTTTTTTTCCCATTAGATATATTCTGATGAGATTGGTAACATTTTTGATATCTCTATAGAGAAGGTACCTGACATGAGCTAGACTAATAAGATTCTTTCTTTCTAAATATGAAATTTTAACTGAATGAAATTTTAACCAAAAGAAAAGAAATGGCTTGAATTCGGTTCTCTCTATATAGCAGCATCCTAAGGAGCTTTTTTCTCCTTTGATACTATTTCTATTTCAAGGCCTCTTGAGCTACCTTTGCTCCTGCACATTCTCAAGCCTGGTTCTTCAACCTTCCTCAATTACTTTTCAAAAAAAAAAAAAAAAAAAAAAAAAAAAACAACTTGCTTATGTTAGTCAGAGTCCGTTTCTTTGGCTTGCAACCAAAGACCCTCAATGGTATAATACTCTAAAAGGAACCCTTTGGTAGAGTTCTTTCTTTCTCTGCCTTCCTTTCTCTGCAGTTTTCAATTACATTTTTCTCTTTACTTCTTTTTAGCCTCTGAGAACTCAGAAGCATATTGTGTGATTTCTAGGATGCTTGGTGTTAATTTGGTTATCATTCAATCACATATTGTTCTTTTCTGATATACTCTATGGCCCTGCTTTTTTTTTTTTATTTTTTTTTTATTTAAAAAAAAATTTTTTTTTTACGTTTATTTTTGAGACAGAGAGAGACAAAGCGTGAACGGGGGAGGGGCAGACAGAGAGGGAGACACAGAATCGGAAGCAGGCTCCAGGCTCTGAGCCATCAGCCCAGAGCCCGACGCGGGGCTCGAACTCACGGTCTGTGAGATCATGACCTGAGCTGAAGTCGGACACTTAACCGACCGAGCCACCCAGGCGCCCCCCTGCTTTATTTTTAAAAGTATCAATTATTGGGAGGGAAATAATTGATAACTCTGTATACGATATGTACGTATGTGTTTTGTACTATTTAGTTAATAATAGCATTAACTCACCCCTTTTTTAACCTTTAAAAAATGTTTATTTATTTATTTTGAGAGAGAGGGGGAGAGAGAGAGTGTATGTGAGCAGGGGACAGGCAGATGGAATCCCAAGCAGGCTTCGCGCTGTTAACGCAGAGCCCAATGAAGGGCTCGATCTCACAAACCATGAGATCATGACCTGAATTGAAATCAAGTGCAGGAGGCTTAACTGAGACACCCAGGCCCCCTAAAGTTACCCCCTCTTTAGAAGATGATTTGGATAACCAGACTCTTAAATGTGAAGATTGGTTACATAGAATGATGGACCATGCCTTGAACTCAAGAATATACTTCCTCTAAAATCATAGCAAGTTTTTATTAAGCCTGTATACGCATTCTCTTAAGCACCTCACATATGTTATTGGATTAATCCTTTTAAACCCCTATGAGGTAACTACAATTATTATCCCATGTAATAAATAAGAACGTCAAACACAGAAAGTTGAAGCAACCTCACCAAAAACATACAGCTAATGGACAGTGGTTTACTTAATATTTTCCTTTGCATACACTTATATTTTTTATACACATGTCGGTAATTTGAAGGAAAATTCTTTATCACTACCCTAATTGGAAAGGCAATAAGATTGCCTTTGTAAATAAAATTGTAAATAAAAGACAGCCAAAGAGTATTTAGTCAAAGAGTAAATACTGTGAAAACAAATCATGTCAGTAAATTCTAGGTAGAGACTCCTACCCATAAAAACTCTAGACCTGAGTTCTGTTCTCTTTTTGTTAATAGGGAGATGAGTCATTAGAGAAATGTTAAAAAGGCAGAGGTTTTACTGTATACTGATGCTTTCTCCTTGAATTAATTAGGAATGAAAAGAACTGAAAAAGAAATAGCTCAGCAAGTAAGTCATTGATTTTTAGTGCCGTGTTGGATACTTCCTGCAGTCACTTTGGTGCCATGGCATCCTAACTAGCTTTTCCCTGATTGACCCTGTTCCTGCTTCACAGCCTGGAACCCTGCTGGCATGTGAGCATTAATGCTGTCGACACTGCTTGCTCTCACGGAACCATGCCATTTTTCTTTAGAAAATTTGTTAGTGTTTATCTCTGTTTTAATCATAGATCCTTCCCTTAGAATTCAGGCATAGTTTCTTGTATCTTAGGTCTGGGGGCCAAATGAGTTATTATTTTGGTAATAGTGATGATAATATTAATAAAGACTGACTCCAGTTGTTGAGCATCTACTCTCTGCCAAGGAAGTGCCAGAGTATTTATAAATATTCTTGTTTAATCATCACAACAACCTCAAGAGATCAATATCATTCCCATTTAGCAGTTAGGGCGAAACCGAGTCTCAGAGCGCGAGGTAACCTGTTTCAGGTTACATTCTTCCTCCTGGTTCATACTCTTGTGTTTGAACCACACCTGAATTCTAGCAAGTAGTCAAGCTAAGAATTTATATCCCACATAAGAGACTTAGAATGACTTTTCACAGGTAAAAATTTCTTTCATAGATATTTTAAGAGTCTCGCAGCTCCCAAGTATAAATTTACATTTGCCTAAAAGTTTCACTGTTCTCTCAGACTTTCTGTTGGTAAATGATTTAGCCATTTACTGCCTCATTCCTTTACACCTTTTCTACATTTTGTCAATCTGATTTCATAAATGTATTCAAATACAGAGGCTCATCTTTATTATCCAAATTTACTGCCAACTGATGAAAAAAAAAAAAAAACTGTCTTGTGTCATATAGAACTGATTCCCTTTGCATGGTGAAAGCCCACCAGAAGCAGAATTGGTCTATCTGTGGTTTGCCACATACAAAAGACTCAGTATTGTTTATTTTTACTGTTCAGCATTTCCTCCAACTTCTTGTTCCTGTGACAGTTAGAAGTCTCGATTAAATGCTAGATTAGGCCTGCTGTTCATAGTTACCAAGTCTGAGGCAACTTTATTAAACTTCCTGCAGAGCTGTGCCCAAGTTCATTTGCTTCCTCCCAGTCAGACCTTAGCCTTCTTTATTCAACATTTCTTAAAATTCAAAAAAAAAAATTTTTTTAATGTTTATGTATTTTTGAGATAGAGTGTGAGCGGAGGAGGGACAGAGAAAGAGGGAGACACAGGATTGGAAGCAGGCTCCAGGCTCTGAGCTGTCAGCACAGAGCCCGATGTGGGGCTCGAACCCACGAACTGTGAGATCATGACCTGAGCCAAAGTCGGACGCTTAACCAACCGACTGAGTCACCCAGGCGCCACTCTTAATTTTTTTTTTTAATGTTTATTTTTTCTTTTGGGGGGGAGGAGAGAGAGAGAGAGAGAGAGAGAAAGAGAGAGAGAGACAACAGCATGTGAGCGGGGAGGGGCAGAGAGAGAGGGAAACAGAATCCAAAGCAGGCTCCAGGCTCTGAACTGTCAGCACAGGGCCTGACAAGGGGCTTGAACCCACAAACCACAAGACCATGACCTGAGCCGAAGTCAGATGCTCAACTGACTGAGCCACCTAAGTGCCCCCTTTTTCGGCATTTCTATATCTCCGTATAATATTTTTCCCTCTACTCTGTGATATTCTCCTTGCAATGCAGGATCCTGCTCACCAAAGTCTGACCCAGGAAGCAGGATCTGCTTTTCACCTTCCTCTTTGTTTGGATAAACCACTTTTATTTTTTGTAGTCAATTCCATTGCTGAAAATGACCATGTTTTTTCTCTTTCTTTTGAAGTCTTTAGGATTCCTGTCCTTCTCCACCCCCTCAAATTTTGCAGGAACTTTTGATCTTGAGGAGTTCTAAATGCCTCTTCTGAATTTCTTGGAGATTTCAGGGAACACTACTAAATAGAAAATTCTTACATAGAGAGCATCAATCAGCCATATTTTGACTCCGAGAAATACACCTTTTCAAAGAAAGAGGGAAATGGCAACTACCCCAGTTTCAAATGGCTCTTTATACACCAAGTTGTGATAAAGACAAACAAAAAGTCACAGTACTGTTGATATATGAGCCTATCTGTGTCAGCTTGCTCTGGCTTTTGACTGCTGGATACTTTGTACACTTTTAATAGCATTTCAACACTTGTCTGTTCTTTAAACAACATCATCTTTCTAGCTGGAATATAAATGCATGCTGAAAATTTCCACATATTTTACACAGTCAGCCTCTTGGTATAGCATTTCCTGATAACAGAAAGTTGGTTGGCAAATAGGAAGTTATCTGAATTGTTCAAGTAGCTCCCCTGGTTGAGATAAACCCTTGTTCAGCAACTTGTTTTTGATTTGTATAAACAAGCCAGATAAGCCTCCCTTGGCGAGGTTATCTCTGCTCTTTCAGAGGACTCCAGACTAATCCCGCACCCTTGCAGAGTCTGCAGCCAAGCCTTATTGAACAACAGTTTACTGCCTTGCAAATGAAGCATGAAAATTTAGGCAAATATGCCTGGAAATCTCCAGATTAAAACAGGAAAAGATAAGACAACTGGTTTGTTGAACTAGATAAGATACGAGAATGAAGCCTGAAGGGATCCTGTTTCAGAAGATTGATGAAGAAGATTCTCAAAGGTAATGAGCCAAAAATTCAAGAGACAAAGGAAGAATTTTATTTTGTTACTTCCTTAAACAAGCAATTTTGCCTAGACTTGAGAAGTATTACACCTTTGGAATAATTCTACCAGAAAAAAAGGTAGTCAATCCTTACACACTTCAGATTCTTGCTTCCTGTAACACTTACCTGTACCACCCACTTTGGCATTCAGTTACCCATTCTAGTGACTTATTCTCACATTTCCTATTATTCTTGTCTTTACAAAGACAATGGACATTTATGGAGCAACTCTTTTATGGTTTATGGTAGATACTGTCAGTCTTACATACTTTGTGTTATTCAGCACTAATGACAAATTTGTGAAAATTTTTTTATTATCTCCATTGTTTTAATCTTGGAAAGAAAACAGAGAGATTTAAGTAACTTAGATGGAGGAGCCTAGACAAGAAGCCCCATTTATCTGCCTCCAAAGTCTTTCTCTCCTGCTCCGCTTTTCTAAAGATACTAAAAATTCTTCAGAAGCATACATGGATCCCAATTGGATTGGATTTGTTGTTCTTGTAAGGTTATTTCATAAAACTGACTCAAGCCGGTGAGAGGTAAAGGAAACGACTGGGTCATCAATATTCATAATAAATTCTTTATATATGTTATCTCATTTGATCTTCAAAATAATCCCTCAAGTAGGAACTATTGTTACTAACATTTACAGAAGAAAATGTGGGGAATTAGTGAAGTTAGGGTTGACTCTGTCCACACAGCTAAGTGGTCAAGTAGAAACTCAAACTCCTGTCCATCTGATACTAGTTTCCAAGGTTTTATCCACTCTGTTTAAATGTCTATTAATGAATCATTGAGCTTTTAACCACATAATCAAATGCCCCCCTTGACACTATAGACCTTCTGCTATGGACTGAATGTTTCTGTCCTCCCACCAAATTCTTACGTTGAAATCCTGACCACCAAGGTGGTGGTATTAGGAGGTGGGGCCTTTGGGAGGGATTAGGTCATGAGGATGGAGCCCTCATGAATGGGATTAGTGCTTTTATAAAGGAGACCCTAGAGACCTATGCCTTGTCTACCTAGTAAAATTATAGCCAGAAGACTCTCATCAGACACCAAATGCGCTAGTGCCTTGATCTTGGACTTCCCAGCCTCCAGAACTGTGAGAAATGAATTTCTATTGTTTAATAATCCTATGGTACTTTATTGTAGCAGACCAAAGGGACTAAGATACCTTCTTGCTGAAAATACCTTCTTCCCCATGTTCTGTGCTTCCCTGTGACCATGGTTATCCTCCTACATTTCTCACCACTGGTTTTTTTTTAATTTTTTTCAACGTTTTTTATTTATTTTTGGGACAGAGAGAGACAGAGCATGAACGGGGGAGGGGCAGAGAGAGAGGGAGACACAGAATCAGGCTCCAGGCTCCGAGCCATCAGCCCAGAGCCTGACGCGGGGCTCGAACTCACAGACCGCGAGATCGTGACCTGGCTGAAGTCGGACGCTTAACCGACTGCGCCACCCAGGCGCCCCTCTCACCACTGTTTTAAAAATAATATTTATTGCAATATGTCTCATGCATATCAAAAAGCACAGAGGATAATATTATAAATATTCATAGCAAGGCCCATGTTTTGATTTCCTACTTGCTTTGGGTTTTTTTTTTTTTAAAGGAAATACTATAAACACTAGTTAAAACTCCCTTTCTTACTCTTCTCCTATTTTCATTTCCCTCTTTTACCTGAGGCAGGCAACAGTTATCTGAAGTTAGTTGTTCTTTTAATTCAATATAGTTCTCATTCTCCTTTACATTACTTTTATCACATGTATATTAATAAACATATTTATATATTGCTTATTTGCTTATAGACATTAATAAATTGTGTCATTCGGAATGCTTTATTATGAAACTTTCCAAAATTATATTTTTATAATCTATCCCTGTTGACATGTATAGCAATAATTTATTGTTTATAATGCTAAACTTTATTCCATTATATAATACTATAATTTATAATGTTTTTATTAGTGGTAATTTTTCAAATTTTTGAAAAATTTTGCAATTACTGTTAGAGCTGTTGAATAGTAATGTTAATGATGTTTAAAAAAAAATGTTGCCCTTATATTCAAAAACTGTTCTGAAGTGTCTTATGGGATCTAAAATTTTCTCTCTAGATTTTCCATGAGCATCATTATATTGTTTACACATAATAAGCGTTTTTAAAATTGCTTTTCTAAATATACCTCTTTCTTTTTCTTCCTTTAGTCTCTAGGTAGGACTTTCAGCACACTGTTAAATAATAACAGCAATAGGGGAATCCTTAAATTATACTTTATTTTAAAAGTTATATTTATAAAGTTTCATTATTTGATATGAGATTTGCTGTAGGTTTTGGCAGAATATTTTATCAGGTTAAAGAATATTCTCTTTCATTTTTTTGTTTAATTTTTAAAAAAAAATTATGATTGAATGTTGAGTTTTATGAAAGGCACTTTCAAAATCTTTTGAGCTTTGTTTACTCTTCAGTTTCCATTGGAGGCCTCCTTTTGGAGGCCCAAATGTAGGGGGCCCAAAAGTCCTTAGTGTAACTTTCCTCTCCATCTGTATCAATTGTTTGTAACCCACTGTGTGCATGAGTGGGGAGTTAAAGAAATCATGGATGGTCAGACCTCTTCTCAGGGGACTGAATCAGTTGTTCTAGTTGGGGTCTTGGGGTTGCTGCTTTTTAAATTTTATTATTATTTTAATTTTATTTTTTATATAAATTTTAATTAATTTTGTTGGGTTTGGACTTTGGCTTTGCTACTTTTAAAAAGTGCCTTAGGAATTGAGAAATACTATTATAAAGGTACTTTAAAAATGATTATAGTAGGAGAGCGATGCAGAGATCAAGAGAGAAGATGTTTTATCAGAGAGAGTGTACTTTAAAACACAGGATTCAGTCTTATAAGCACCCCCCTCCCTCTCTAATGACAAATTCTTTTCATGACTCCATCTTATAGGACATAGAATGGGACCTTCAAATTTACAAACTGTAGCTGGGTAGAGGCTTTGAGATTGCCTTAACATGGAAACTTAACTGTGTTGATTTTATTCCATGCATTTGCTACAGACAAAATATTTTCTCTCATCTTCTGGAAGAGTTTTTCTGGGAATGTTATCCTGTTCCTTCCCTCAGAGAAGTGAAAGTAGTTTTTCCAAGAGCAAAATGCCAAAATGAAAGGATCATCAGGATCTATTGAGACAAAAGCAGCAAAGGGGGCTTAGGAAGAGTGTAAGATTTAAAAAAAAAAAAAATGTTGAATTGGTCACTACCTCTGTGGACCACAGAAATGGGGAAGAAAAAAGAATCTCCCCTCTTCCAGGAAGTTTAAAGGGCACTTTGCTACTCTTAAATATGGTCTGTAGCAGCAGCAGCATCACCTGGAGCTTGTTTGAAAGGCAGAATCTCAGGTCCTTAACTCAGAACTCCTGGGTCAGCATTTGCAGTTATTTAAGAAGGTTCCTGGTAATTCATATGCACACTAAAGGTTGAGAAACACTAGTCAAGTGAAGTAGTGGTTTGCCACATTGGATGCACAATGTAATCACTGGGGAGGTGAGGGGAGATTAAAAAAATGAAATGCTTGGGTCTTCTCCAGAGGTTCTGATTCAGTTGGCCTGGGGTGGGGTATACTACAGTCACCTGGGGAAGAATTAGTTCCAACTGATGCAGAGGTAAGTGGGAGTTAGTGCATCCCTAGTGACCCTTGGTGAGAGGTAATATCCAAGAAGTTAGTGGAGAATTTGAAGAGAACTCCAGGGATTTTGAAGAATGGGGAAACTGTGATTGCCGATAATCCTTCATGCTGTGTCACTCCTGAGATTCCTGCAGGAAAGGTACCTCTTGTTGCACAAAACATACACAGTTAGAATAAATGAAAGGAAGCAGTTATGAAACAGGAAACTTCTCTAAGAGATGACTCAGACTGAGAATATAAATACAGTAATTAGAAAATATAAATAAAGTAGTGGATAACATATAGAGTCACTGTTAGGCTTTATTTCTTGTAGATTGAAGGAGACCTGGATAGGAGTTCTTTTCTGTTTCCATGCATTATGCATTTAAATATTTATTGAATATTTGTATGCTAGTCACTCTTTTATGTACTGTGTGGTTAACAAAAAGCACAAAGTCTTATCTTTCAGAGGTCTTATTTTAAGGAAGAGCTTGTATTCAGTTGCTAAAGCCCTTACTCTTAATGGCATACCAGTAACAGCATACCAGTGAGGAAAATTTTAACTGGGGTTTTAGTGCTGTAGATGAAGCGACATCTCTACACATAGATACTTGCTTTAGATCACCAAACTGAGACTCTAGCCCAAGCCACGAAGAAGGTATCAGATTTTTCTTACCTCTTAAGTGGATAGTATGTCTATGCTGCTCTCTGTTCTGTATAAACTGTCCCTTTAAGTATTTTTTGAATTCATTTAATTATGGCATCCTTATTATTTCTTTGCTCTAAATGATCCTAGAACATTTAGGAAAAAATGTTCTCAGAAACAGTTACTTTATGTCCCAAGTCTGAGTTTAGTAGAAATAAAATCACACTACTTTGTATTTGATTGAGGCTTGCTTACTGTATTTTGTTAATTCATGCAATTTCATTAGACGTTCAGCCAAAAATTTCTACTTCATAAGTATTTTAAAACATTAATCAATTGAAAAGAACTGGTGACATCTGTAAGCTTGTGAAAGAAAAAAAAATCTAGACCTGCAAATCCAAATGGGAACTAGGGACTTCAGATGTGCTGTGCAGGCTTTTGTTATATTCAGGACCTGAATGTTACATAATTGCAATTTAAGTTTTTCAAGTTAAGTCATTTTTAAACAGTGAGTTCTTCAGTTTTTAGTTACCCACTTTTCACTTACGTGTTTCCTAATGCCAGAATTTATAATATTTAGCTCTGGCTCATTTGGTCATTAAAATGCACATCTTTGCTACTATTGTCTCTCTTATTTCTTTGAAGCCCAACATGCATTTAACATGTCTTTTCTTTAAACTTTATTAAACAATTTCAGTTCTTTTATAGTTTTCTTTCCAAGTTGACAAATTATCTTTTATTTAGTAGAATATCATGATATACTTTTAACTAAATGTATGTCAGTATAAGAGGAACAATCTTTCTCACTCATTTTTTAGATTACTTTGTAAAGCTCTTTATAATCAAATATAAGATTAATACCCAGCTATACCCTCTACAATCCTCTCATTTTTCTTTTGTACTTTAAGTAGTGCTTGAGCCAGCCACCCAGAATTTTGGTTTGTTTCTTTCTCATGCATTTCATAATAATGCTGTGTTTCCTCTCTGCAGTTACTCTTTGCATTTAGAATGACATTCTTAGCCTCTTGATCCTGCTTCATAATTCTTTAAAACATTACCAAACTCTCTTCCTTCATCTTCCCACTTGGTCATTTCTGACAGATTCAGTCTACCTTCACAATCACACTTGCCATCCATCCTGGTTGCACCCTTCCTGGCATGATAGTACCAAGGAAATAGAATTAATTGATCATGTTATTCTGCCTCTGTTATTTACTCTCCTTGTGGATAAATTAACATTCTCCTCTTTCATGAAATTTCTAGCTTTGGGGGCTAGGCCCTGTGACTCATTTAGGCCCCGTTACTCCTATACTCTAAGTATATGGCTTCCTTTGGAATACATTGACAGAACATTTTTACAGAAAGAAATACAATTAAAAGAAAAATATGTACTTTTATTATATTAGAAAATTGAATGAGCCTTCACATTTTGAGTGTAAAGTGATTTTGGAGAGCTTGGGTAGACATTTTGACACTTTTCCAAGTAGTTCTAGGATTTCGTATAAATCTGTAAATAGTAACAGCCTGCTCTGAAAGACGTATTGGAAATTCCTAATGTGCTTGTCATGAGTATCTTTTCTACTTAGGCAGCAGATAAAAACCTCACTGATAAATCTTCCATATGCTTTTTTCTCCTCCCATTAACAAGGGAGGGCTAATATTCTAAGATGTTTCCATATCATCTATAAACTTAACGCCCAGGTATTAAGGGTGTTCTGAAAACCCACTCCTACCCTCAAATTACAAGGTCCTTATGGAGCCATTTTCACAGTTCCCTATAAATCAGGTTAAACTCATGTTTCTGAGGATATAGTAGGCAAAGAGAATGGGTAACTTGGAAAGGTTTCTCCTTTCCCCAGCAGCATCATAGGCTATGCTTGAGTTAAGGCAGGTGGACAGCAGCATTTTCAGAGGGTTACTGAGGTTGCCGTTTTTGTGACTTGGAGCCTTCAGCAGCGTATGTGAGTTCCCAGCCTACTGGCAGGAAGAGATAACCATATATTCTTGGTAGACACATGAAAGTATCCTGAGGGATTTCCAGAAGCATTTGGGAGGGGACCCTTAAAGAGTCGGCTCCTGCCAATCAGGCTGATGGGTCTCAAAATGTTGAGATTTATAGAGTAGTGTTAAATAAATGTGACCCAATTTTGTGCACAAAAGCTTTTGAACTCTGGGCCCTACCAGTTGTCTTTATATCCCCAAGACCTGTCCGTGCCTGGTGGATCAGAGATGCTATGAAATGTTTCTTGAATAAGTAGCTAAATCATTTTTCCTATCGTACTCCATAGCTTTTCTGGGTCAGCTACCTAGCAAGTGGATTGACAACTGGGAAGGATATTTTTGCTTAATTTTTTTTTTTTTTTGTGAACATTGTCTAGGCTTTGTTTCATTTATATGAAAATACTTAATGATCTTTATTCCCAGTCTTAAAAAAATATAAACGTTTAAAGCTTCATAAATGGTTCACTTCTATTATTATTTCAAACTGTGTTCTGCAAAGCCCTGGAGTTTGGCAAAAATGTAAGAGACCCTATAGGTACAGGGAAACCAAGGAGGAGGGTAAGCAGAGCTCTGAATTCCCCCTCTCATTTCAATCTGATTAAATCCACTTTTTCCTGTTTTATATATTGGATTTTCAAATAGAATTTCATTTGGAAGGGAGATCTGCTGGACATAGATAGATAGATAGATAGATAGATAGATAGATGTTGAAATTCAGTGATTGACAGGGATCTGGGGTATATGTTGGTTGTATTAGTTTTCCTGGGGCTGTTCTACAAAGTATGTTCCCTGCTTTTGTTTGCTACCAGCATGGCATTACAGGATCTTCCACAGGGCGACTCCCTTGTGTTGACAGAGCTCCAGCAGCTTTCACAGGAAGCTGGGCCTCTGTAAAGCGTGTATGTGAGGAAGCTGTGTGCTCTCAGATCTCAGTGTAGCCACTGAATTAATTTGGTTGCTTCTGAAGAGAGGTGACTCCATGAAATATTAACCAGACCTAGCTTCAGGGATAAAGGTTTAATTCCTGCTGTGTCATCAGCACTTTTGAGCATAAAACTTTTCAAGCGCTGGAAAGTTTCCTTCCTTATTTCATCTCTGTGTCAGTATTATTCTTCCTGGCTTTTTATTCAACTTGTCTAAGTGACCTTGTAATAAAAATTACTGAACTACACAGAGGTCAAGTTCATCAGGAGAGGTTTTTTTTTTTTTGTTTTTTTTTTTTTTTTGGAGAGCACATTATCCTTTGTGATGTCAACTTCAGATGTTTAGGGAAAAGTATGAAATTTCAGCTAATTTCACCTGAGGTTATTATTTTCTGCTAATTTGTTGAAATAATTCTTGAATTTATATGTTTTTCACCTGAACTGCATTTTCAGGTAACTACTTCCCTAAGCATAATTAAAAATTTTATATAGTTTATTATTTGCCTTAATTTCATTTAATTTTAGGAGAGTCCTCTCTTTCTAGAGTTCCAAAATGGTAGCTGTGAATCCATATTCATCTCACTGATTCCCATGATGATTTTAAAATCCTTTGTCTTTTTTTTAATGTGGTAAAATTGTAAACTTTAAGCACAGTGTTGTACAGTGAATCTCTAGAGCTTTTTCATCTTGCATGGCTGAAACTTTATATGCATTAAGTCGTTACTTCCCATTTTCTCTTCTTTCAGCTCCTGACAACCATCTTTCTGGTTAAATGAGTTTGACTACTTTGAATACCTCATGTGAGTGGGATCATGCAGTATTTGTGCTTTTTTGAATGGTTTATTTTACTTACCATAATATCCTCAAGGTTCATCAGTGTTGTAACATATGACAGGATTTACTTATTTTATATTGCTGCATAACATTCCATTGTATGTATATACTGCATTTTCTTTATCCATTCATCTGTAGATGGTTACGTTGTTTTTCCCCTCTTGGCTGCTGTGAATTATGCTGCAACAAACATGCTAGTGCAAATATAACTTTGAGATCCTGATTTCAAATCCTTTGGATAAATACTAAGAAGTGGGATTGCTAAGACATAGTAGTCTTATTTTTAATGTTTTGGGAACCTCCATATTACTTACAGTGGCTTCACCATTTTAATTTCCATCAACAGTGTTTAAAGTTTTCAGTTTTTCCACATTCTCACCAATACTTATTTTCTTTTTCTTTTTTAAATAGCCATCCTAGCAGGTGTGAGGTGGTATCTCATTGTATTTATGGTTTGTATTTTTCTGATGGTTAGTGAGGTTGATCATCTTTTCATATACCTGTTGGCCATTTGTGTATCTTTTTTTCGAGAAATATCTATTCAAATATTTTGCCCATTTTTTATGTGGATTGCTTCTTTCTACTGAGTTATAGGAATTGTATATACTTTATATATATATATATATATATAATGTATATTCAATTCTTTATCAGTATTTTCTCCCATTTCATAGGTTGCCTTTTCACTGTTGATTTTTTTTTTCTGTGCAGTTTTTGCTTTTTGTTTTTTTGTTTGTTTGTTTTAGTTTAATGTAATCCCACTTGTCTGTTTTTGCTTTTGTTGCCTGTGCTTTTTAGTGTCCTATCCAAGAAATCACTGCCAAAATCATTATTATGAAGCTTTCCCCCTATGTTTTAAGAATTTGAGTTTCAGGTGTCATATTTGAGTTTGTTTTGTTTTGAGTTGATTTTTCTGAGGGATGTAAGGGTCTTCTTTCATTAATTTGCATTTAAATATCCAATTCTCACAACACTGTTTATTAAAAAGGTAGGGAAGCCTGGGTGGTTCAGTGGGTTAAGCGTCTGACTCTTGGTTTTGGCTCAGGTCATAATCTTGCAGTTTGTGGATTCAAGCCCCACATTGGACTCTGTACTTACAGCTTGGAACCTGGAGCCTGCTTTAGATTCTGTGTCTCCCTCTCTCTGCCCCTCCCCTGCTCTCTCTCGCTCTCTCTCTCTCAAAAAGAAATAAATATTTTAAGAAAGTTACAAAAAATAAAATATTATTGTTTTCCCATTGGTATTCTTGGCAGCCTTGTTGAATATCAGTTAACAGTATATATAGAGAGTTATTACTAGGTTCTCTCCTCTGTTGGTCTGTATGCCCATCTTTATGCTAGTACCATACTGTTTTGATTATTGTAGCTTCATGATATATTTTGAAATCAAGGACTAGAGGCCTTCAGTTTTATTTACTTTCTCAAGAGTATCTTGGCTATTCTGGGTCTTTTGGGCCTTCCATATGAATTTTAGGACTACTTTTCCTATTTCTGTAAAAAATGCCATTGAGATTTGATAAGTATTGCATTGAATCTGTAGATTGTTTTAGATAATGTAGACATTTAAATAATATTAAGTCTTCCAATTCATGAACACAGATGTCTTTCTACTGTATGTATCTTAATTTCTTACAGCACAGTTTTCTAGTTTTCAGTATGCAAGTCTTTTGCCTCCTTAGTTAAGTTTGTTCCTAAGAATTTTATTTTTTCTGATATTATTGTTTTCTTATTTTCCTTTTGGATTGTTTGTTTTTAGTATATGGAAATATAATTCATTTTCATGTGTTGTTTTATATTCTGCAACTTTATTAAATTTATTTATTCTAATAGTTTGTGAAATCTTTAGGGTTTTCTACATATTTGATCATGTCATCTGTGAATAATGATGATTGTATTTCCTTTCTGATTTGGTTGCCTTTTGTTTCTTTTTCTTGCCTAATTTCTCTGGCTAGTATTTTCAGTACTATGTTGAATAAAAGTGATGAGAAGCATCCTTGCCTTGTTTCTGATCTTAGATGAACACTAATTTTTTCAACATTGAATATGATATTCACTTGGGGTTTTGTATATATCCTTTATTATGTTGAATTAATTTCTTTCTGTTCCTAGTTTATTGAATATTTTTATCCTGAATAGTGTTCAATTTTGTCACATTATTTCCCTGTGTTAATTGAGATGATCATGTGATTTTTCCCCTCTTTTCTTTCAATGTGGTGTGCCACATTGATTGATTTTCATATGCTGCATTATCCTTGCAGCTTAGGGATAAATCCCACTATGTTGTGATGTATAATCTTAATGTGTTGTTGAATTGGTTTGCTAGTATTTTGTTGAGATTTTTGTATCTCTCTTCATCAGGGATATTGGTCTGTAGTTTTCTTCAGGTGTCTTTTTCTAGCTTTGGTATCAGGGTAATAATGCTGGCCTTATAAAATGAGTTTGGAAGTATTTCCCACTCTTCCGTTTTTTGGGAAAAATTTGAGAAGGATTAATTCTTCTTTAGATGTTTGGTAGAATTCATGAGTAAAGACACCTGGTCCTAGGCTTTTCTTTTTGGGGAGGTTTTTGATTACTGATTCAATTTCCTTACTAGTTACAGATCTGTTCAGATTTTCTAGTTCCTCAGGACACAGTCTTAGTAGGTTATATGTTTTTAGGAATTTATCCATTCTTCTAGGTTATCTAGTTTATTGGCATAAAAATGTTCATCGTAGTCTCTTATAGTACTTTTTATTTATGTAGCATTAGTTGTAATGTTTCCTCTTTCATTTCTGATTTTATTGAGTTTTCTCCTTTTTTTTTTCAATATATGAAATTTATTGTCAGATTAGTTTCCATACAACACCCAGTGCTCATCCCAAAAGGTGCCCTCCTCAATACCCATCACCCACCCTCCCCTCCCTACCACCCCCCATCAACCCTCAGTTTGTTCTCAGTTTTTAACAGTCTCTTATGCTTTGGCTCTCTCCCACTCTAACCTCTTTTTTTTTTTTTTTTTCCTTCCCCTCCCCCATGGGTTTCTGTTAAGTTTCTCAAGATCCACATAGGAGTGAAACCATATGGTATCTGTCTTTCTCTGTATGGCTTATTTCACTTAGCATCACACTCTCCAGTTCCATCCACGTTGCTACAAAAGGCCATATTTCATTCTTTCTCATTGCCACGTAGTATTCCATTGTGTATATAAACCACAATTTCTTTATTCATTCATCAGTTGATGGACATTTAGGCTCTTTCCATGATTTGGCTATTGTTGAGAGTGCTGCTATAAACATTGGGGTACACGTGCCCCTATGCATCAGTACTCTTGTATCCCTTGGGTAAATTCCTAGCAGTGCTACTGCTGGGTCATAGGGTAGGTCTGTTTTTAATTTTCTGAGGAACCTCCACACTGCTTTCCAGAGCGGCTGCACCAATTTGCATTCCCACTAACAGTGCAAGAGGGTTCCCGTTTCTCCACATCCTCTCCAGCATCTATAGTCTCCTGATTTGTTCATTTTGGCCACTCTGACTGGCGTGAGGTGATATCTGAGTGTGGTTTTGATTTGTATTTCCCTGATGAGGAGTGACGTTGAACATCTTTTCATGTGCCTGTTGGCCATCTGGATGTCTTCTTTAGAGAAGTGTCTATTCATGTTTTCTGCCCATTTCTTCACTGGGTTATTTGTTTTTCGGGTGTGGAGTTTGGTGAGCTCTTTATAGATTTTGGATAATAGCCCTTTGTCCGATATGTCATTTGCAAGAGTTTTCTCCTTTTTTTTCTTAGTCTAGCTAAAGTTTGTTAATTTTGTTGATCTTTTAAAAAAAACAGCTCAGTTTTGTTGACTTTTAAATTTTCTATTCTCTATTTCATTTATTTCTGCCTTGATCTTTATTATTTCCTTCTTTCTGCTAACTATGAACTTAATTTGTTCTTTTTTATATTAGTTCTTTGAGGTGTAAAGTTAGGTTGTTTGAAATATTTGTTTTTGTAATGTAGGTATTTATGGTTGTAAACTTCCCTCTTAGTACACCTTTTTCTGAATATTATAAGTTTTGTTATGTTGTGTTTTTGTCTAATAAATTTTCTAATTTCTCTTTCATTTCTTCTTTGACCCATTAGTTGTTCAAGAGTATGTTATTTAATTTCCACATCTTTGTAAATTTTTCGGTTTTTCTCCTGGTTTGATTTCTAATTTTATTCCATTGTAGTCAGAAATTTAATCTTACTAAATTTTGTTAAGACTTGTTTTGTGGCCTAACATACTGATCTATCCTGGATAATGTTCCATGTGCACTTGAGAAAAATATATATTCTGCTGTCGTTATGTGGATTGTACTATGTATGTCTGTTAGGTTCATTTGGCTTGTAATGTTGTGCAAATTCTCTGTTTCTTTATTGATGTACTATCTGAAATGGATAGGAACTATCCCTTATTGAAAGTGGAGTATTGAAATCTCCTACTGTTATTGTGTTTCTATTTTTCTCATTACAGTATCTGTATTTATTTGTACATATTTACCTTAACAGTAAGCATTATACTTTCATATGCTTTTGTGTTGCCGTTTAGTGGTTGTTGTTTTTTTGTTTTTTGTTTTTTGTTTCATTTAATCTTCAAGGACTCCCTTTAGCATTTCTTGTAAGGCAGGTCTAATGGTGATGAACTCCAACAATTTTTGTTCACCCAGGTAAATCTCTCCTTCATTTTTGAAAGACATTTATGCTGGATACAGTATTCTCGGTTGGCAGGTTTTTTGTTTTTTGGTTTTTTTTGTTTGTGTTTTTGTTTTTGTTTTCCCTAGTGCTTGGAATATATCATCCCATTGAACAAATTTTTTGGTTTACTAATTGCATTCTTAGCTCCAAAATTTTCTTGGTTTTGCTTATATTTTCTGTCTCTTCATTGAAATTTTCCTTTTGTTCACATATCATTTTCCTTAGCTTAACCATTTTTACAGCAGTTATTTGGAGTTTTTGTCAGGTAATTCATATAACTTTGTTTCTTTTGTGTCTATTTTTAGAGATTTATTTTGTTCCTTTGATTGGGCCATTTTCCCTTGATTTGTCATATTCCTTGTAACTTTGTGTTGGTATCCATGCATTTTAAAAAGCAGTCACCTTTCCTGGTCTTTATGGACCGGCTCCATACAGGGAAGGACTTTCATCAATCAGTCCAGCTAGAGAGATTCTTGGGGCCTCCCACAACTTTTCTGTGGATGTGTCTCTGATTATGAATGTACACAAACAAGTCCTTTGTTAAGATTCCTAATTAAAGGGATATGCTGGTTTCTTTTTTCTTTAGGAGTTTGTAATCTCTTGCTCCCTCTGGTGTCTGTCTGCTGTACCTCAGGTCCTTGAAGCACCAGTGTGAACCCCCCCCCCCTTTTTTTTTTGTTCTCAACAATCTCTAGGCATTTAGATTATGTCAGGTCACATCAGTTCCCCAAATTGGGCTGGACAGAAATTGGTCTCTCAGACCTGGAACTCTGAACACATGCTCCCTCATCTTTTTCCCCTGAGGAAGAGGCCACTAACCTATATAAAAGCCTTTGTCTGCTCTACCATGGGTCCTCTGAAGCAGCAGAATGCTTGCTATCCACCTTTTTGTTGTTATTGTTCTCAATCGCCCCCTGACATCTAGATTATGCTGGGTCCCGACATCACTCTAACACAGTGAGACAGAAGACAATCCTTTGGGCAGTCCTCATTCCCCAGTCAGCCTCTTTCCCTCAGAGAAGCTAGGAGCTTGGAGTTTCCTCCTGATCATAGCCCTTGTGTTGGGTAGAGAGACTATGGTGAGAGAGTTCGAGGGACACCTGGCTGGCTTAGTTGGTTAGAGCATGTGACTCTTTTTTTCAGGGTTGTAAGTTGGAGCCCCACGTTGGGTGTGAAGATGACTTAAAACTAAAAAATCTTAAAAAATATATATATATAAAGAGAGGAAGTTCCAAAAATTTTCTTACCAGCTTCAATGTAGCTGGTTCGACATTCACCTGGGGTGCAGGATGCTTTTAACTGGCTTTTGGATTTCTCAAAGAGTGGGTCCATGTATTGCTGTTGAACCAGTGTTTCTGTGGAAGAAGGAGAGCCTGGGGCTTCCTATCCTACCATCTTGCCGATGTCACTCTTTAATCTTTCTTTTTTTCATTCTTTAGAGGCTTTATGTTTACAGAGTGGATCAGCATAAGTTGTGTACCTATTAAGGGCTAGGTGCTGTGAAATGAATATGATAACCTGTGAGTGGAGGTCTTCTTCCTTGAAAACTTACCATTTAGCTGCAGACGCTAGTAACAGTGTTCATAAAGATAGTAATAGAGTAAGAATGAAATAACAAGAAAAAAGCCAAGAAGGAACTGTCATCAGATACTGCTTTCATTGTGTTCAGAGCTTTTTGTCCTCTGCAGGCTCAGTTTTACCTATTTCTCCAGGTCATTCTAAACTGGGCAGGGTATCTTAATATAATTAATGGATATGATTGGAAACAGCACCATTGATACAGGTACAGTTCTCCCAGGATGACAAATGCTTTCTTTCTGCCAATCAAACCATAATTTTTCAGTCCAGGTAAGCAGCTGCCCTTACATAGTAGAATAGACTGGAAAGTCTTGCTACTATACTGACAACAATAGATTGAAAGCCTTGGATATTAATATTAGCTCAGGTGAAGCCAGATTTTGACAGACAAAGCTATCTTTTTGTGAGCAAAACCCTTCTGGGTTGGTAAGCACTTTTCTAGTCTGGGTTATTTGCTCTTCTCCATCAGCCCACAGCACTGAGGCTCCAACCTTGTATGTGCTGTCCCTCCTACGTCATGACAGTTTCACAGCATTAACTAATCTACTGCTGCATTAATTATAGTCAGCCATTAATGGTAAATTTCAAAAGACTTGAGGATTTAAGATTAGAAAAGACTGACCACAATTCATGATTTAAAAGCATCTGTCATCAGATAGATCTAGATCTGGTAAAAATAAAAATAAAAACAAACTTTGCCTAGTTCTAGCTCTTTTAATCATGCTCTTCTCCTTTAGGCCAAAAAAAAAAAAAAAAAAAAATGATAGGCCTTCTAGCTCATTTCCATTTTTCTCTTATTCAATTTCTTTTCTGCCTTTTCCAGTTCTGTTTTTATCTTCATCATTTCAATCACATGGATCCCTTTCAAGTTCTTCCAGAACCTGTCCAGCATCAGGTGGTTTGCATATTCGTAGAGATTCTCTGCCTTTTAGACAAATTTCAGAATTTTTCTATTTTATATCTAGGGTTAGGTATACAAAGTGTTACCTGCAGAGAGGAATTTATAAATATAAATTTAGAAACGTGGAAACATTGGGACGTCTGGGTAGCTCAGTGGATTAAACATCCGACTTCTTCGGCTCAGGTCATGATCTCACAGTTCTTGAGTTTGATCCCCATGTTGGGCTCTGTGCTGACAGCTCAGAGCCTGGAGCCTGCTTCAGATTCTGTGTCTCCTGCTCTCTCTGCCCCTCCCCCATGCATGCCCTGTCTCTCTCTCTCTCTCTCTCTCTCTCTCTCTCTCTCTCTGTCTCTCAAAAATAAATAAACATTAAAAAAAAAAAAGAAATGTGGAAACTTTTTTAGCAGCTCAACTAGTCTCCTTTCTGGTATTACTTCTCTCAAGAAATCCTTCCCTCCGTAGCCATCCCTTCTATTTCCTGACGTTGCTGTATTTTCTCCTTCATCAAACCCCGCTTTTGCCTTTGTTTTCTTCTTTGGAATGCCCTTCCTTCTCTTGACTTGCTGGCAATGCTTCTTATCCTTCAAGGATCAATTCCTCTGAGAAACTATCTCTGGACCTCTTTCTATTATTATTTTTCCTCTTTGTTTCCCAAATGGGCTTTCTCTTTCTATTGTTTTTCTTCTTTGTTCCAAAAACAGGTTTTCCTGTCCATCTCTGGGATAAGGTGACAGTGTCAGAACTAATAAATCTTCACTATTGCTGACCTTCAGAGGACATTATTCAATCATTGCTACCTCTAAGCTTGCCTCAGGGTTTCATCCTGTTTTCTCTCCTCATGTTTAGGTTATGATACAATTTCCCTATAGTTTTTGGATTGCTTTTTTGCTTTCTTACAATTTCATTTAATTGCTATGAGGATATCCACATCTATAGTCATGGCAGGGTGGAGACTGCCTTGCTTAAAAGCCCCAGCTCCAGAGGTAGTCGTTTTGAGTTTAGGTACTGGCTCTTCCATTTATTAACTCTGTAATCTGGGGCAATTTACATACAGTCTCTGAGCCTCTGTTATCTCATCTGTCAATGGGCTCTTTCATTAGATTAAAATAGAATTTCTTTTGAAAACTACTTGATACAATACCAAGTATTTAGTAAACTCTATAGAGGTTAACTTGTACTTTAAGTCAAGGTAAAATAATAAAGTCATACTTGTGCTTTTCTTTCTTTATTTTAATATGAATTCATTTATCCTAGTTGTTTTTTTTTTGTTGTTTGTTTTTGTTTTTGTTTTTTGTTTGTTTTTTGAGAGAGAGGGAGAAAGAGAGAGCATGAGCGGGGGAGAGGCAGAGAGAAAATCTTGTGCAGGCCCTATGCCTGGTACAGAGCCCAACGTGGGACTTACTACCTTGATATCATGACCTGAGCTGAAATCAGGAGTTGGATACTTAACTGCTGAACCACCCAGGCACCCTTATCCTAGTTTATAGATAAAAAATTTTACTTGCTTATTATATCATTTATATGTGTTGGTATATCTATGCACAGGAGATGTGATTTTCTTTTCCAGAAAAAGGAGAGCTCTTAAAGAGATGGTTCTGGTAAGAAATAACCAGTAGAATGAATAGTTTAACTTGCCCAAACTCATCTCATATTACTTGATAGAGGTTCTCTATCTCTTAATCATTTCATAGTTATAATCTTAACAGCAAAACAACTCAAAGAAAGACTTATTTTGCCAACATTTTAACATGGAGTCATGTGTTTGTGGAGTCATTTTGTTCATTTTTCTTTTTTTTATTGATCAGTGTTGATACTGTATAATACTCTTTTTAAAAAAAATTTTTTTCATGTTTGGGCACCTGGGTGGCTCAATCAGTTGGGCATCCAACTCTTGATTTCAGCTCAGGTCATGATCTCATGGTTCTTGAGGTCAAGCCCCACATTGGGCTTTGCACTGACAGTGTGGAGCTTGCTTGGGATTCTCTCTTCACTTTCTCTCTGTCCTTCCCCAGCTTGTGCTATCTCTTTCTCTCTAAATAAATAAATAAATAAATAAACGAACAAAAAAGATTCTGGGGTGCCTGGATGGCTTAGTTGGCTAAGCATCTGACTTTGGCTCAGGCCATGATCTCATGGTTTGTGAGTTCAAGCCTCACATCAGGCTGTCTGCTGTCCGCACAGAGCCCACTTCAGATTGTCTGTCACTGCCTCCCTGCCCCTCCCCTGATCATGTTCTTTCTCTCTCTTTCTAAAATAAACATTAAGAAAAAAAATCTTGAAAAAATTTTTTCATGTTAAAATCTTTGTGTTTTTTCTTTAATTAAAAAAATTTTTCTAATGTTTATTTATTTTTGAGAGAGAGAGACAGAGTGCAAGCAGGGGAGAGGCAGAGAGAGAGAGGGAGACACAGAATCCAAAGCAGGTTCCAGGCTCTGAGCTGTCAGCATACAGCCTGATGCAGGGCTCAAACTCACGAAGTGCGAGATCATGACCTGAGCTGAAGTCGAATGCTTAACCAATGGAGCCACCCTGGCACCCCTCTTTAATTTTTTTAAATGTTTATTTATTCGTGAGAGAGAGACAGGGTGAGAGTGGGGGAGGGGCAGAGAGAGAGAGGGGAACAGAATCTGAAGCAGGCTCCAGGCTCTGAGCTGTCAGCACAGAGCCCGAAGTGGGGCTCAAAGTCCTGAACTGCGAGGTCATGACCTGAACTGAAGTTGGACACTCTCAACCAGCTGAGCCACCCAGGAGTCCCTGTCTGTGTTTTTTTGTAATGTGGCATTTTAAGGACTAGAAAATCCATGTGTACTGGAGTAAATTCACAATAGTTGTTTGGGAAACTTTGGCCTTATCCATGGATGTTCCCTTAGATCAAATATGGGCAAAAATGGTTTGGTCTTTTATTTATACATTGAATATTTTAAAGTTTCTCAACTTCCACAAGAGGAGAGCAATCCTACTTTGTACTTGGCTGATGGGTTCAGCAGATTGTTATACCCCTATGTCCCTATCAGAATATATTGTATCTTCAATCTCACAGCTAATACATCCCCAAATTTATTTGGATAAATTGTGATCCTGAAAGATTTCCTTCTATTTATCCGGAAACTGAAACTTGGTTTTTAAATTAAGCCAGATTATCAGAAAACTGTGTATGTAGGCTACATTTGATTAGCCTCTTGTAAAATTATTGTTATTTAGGCTATTGATCCATGTTGAAAGACTTGATAGGAGATTGTCTGAAAACTTTCATTGTATTTACTTTAGATACATTTCGAAAATTTTACCGCATTAAAATGTTGTAAAGTCCACAGGCAAAATGCCTTTCACATACCAGTGTTTGCATTGTGCTTCTCTTGAATCCATTTATTCACTCATCATTCAATTCAATAAATATTCATTGCTTAATATGTGAGGTATTAAATAGGTATTAAAGGAAGCCATTACCAAATAAATTTCTTGTCCTTTTGAAATATGTATTTGATTTGAAGGAGATAGAAAATGGTCAAATAAAAACATATAATCTGTCAGATTCTCATAAGTTCTATGGAGAGAAATAAAGAGGAGTAAGCAGGAAGAGGTCTGCCTAAAGCAAAGTTTGCTGTTTTAGGTAAGGTGATCAGGGAAGGTCCTATCTATAGATATTTGAGCAGAGACTATAAGAAAGAGATATATGTATCTAAAGTATATATATCTAAGTATATCTAAATATATCTCTATATATCTAATATATATATTATGTTATATTATATTATATTGTTATATTATATACATCTAATATATATATTAGATATTATATATATCTAAATTATATTATTATATATTATATATAATATATATTATTAGGAACAGCAAATGTGTGTTTGCCACATTTAGAAGTCAGAGAGGTCATAGATTGGACAATAATATGACTATATAGTGGTCATAGAGGGAGGCAGCATTAATCATGGTGGGCCTTATAGGCCACTGTAAAGCTTCTGGTTTAACTCCTAGTAAAGTGAGAAGCCCTCAAAAGGTTTGGAGTAGAAAAGTTATGTTATAATTTAATTTTTTAAAGGTTGTTTCTGGTTAATCATTAGAGAGTAAACTGTAGGTAGCAAAGAAAAAGCAAAGAGCACCATAGGAGACTGATAATATTTTAAATATATTTTGGGTTTTTCACTAACAGAATTTCACTAACAAGCTATTTGTAGATAGCTTGGATGTATATGTGAGAGAATGAGAGAAGATAATAAATATTTTCAACATTTTCATCTAAGAAACAGGATAGGTGAAATTATTATTTAATGTTATGATGAAGAATTCAAGTAGAATGGTATTATTCGGGGAGTAGGAGGATATTAGGTGTATGATTTGGGGTTTGAGATGCCAAATCTAAAACCATGAGTATGTTGAGCAAATCAGATTTAAGGATGTAAGTGAAACCCTGAGATACAGAATTAGAGCTACATCAGCATGTGTATATAAAGTCTTGATATTGGGTAACATTCTACCTTAGGGAGTAATTGTAGGTATAGGAGAAGTCCAAAGACTAATTCTTGGGGAACAGGGTGGATGGAAACCAGAAAAACAGTCTGAAGAGATAGAAAGCAAACTAAGAATCTGTGGAGTCCCTAAAAACAAGGCAAGAAAATATTTCAAGAAGGAGAGAGTATAAATACTGTAGGTAGCTCATGTAAGATAAGAAGTAAAAAATCATGGCTGGATTTGGCAATGTGCAGTTCATTGATGACATTTAAATGGAGACCTGGTAGTAGTGAAAGCCTTACTGACATAGGTTGAAGAGAAAATAGGAAGAAAAATTGGAGCTAGAGATGAGAAATGATAAACCACTCTTTTAAAGAACTTGACTGTATAAAGGAGTAAGGACATGGGGCAGTAGCAGAGCTGGAATGTGCACCCCAAAGGAGAGTTGTTTTGTAAGATAGGGTATGTTACAGCATATTTATAATCTGTTGGAATTACCCAGTAGAGGAAAACAAATTGACAGGGCAGGAAAGGGGGAGAATATTGCTAGAATAATATTCTTTTTTTAATGTTTATTTATTTTTGAGAGTGAGAGAGACAGAATGAGAGTGGGGGACGGGCAGAGAGAGATGGAGACACAGAACCTGAAGCAGGCTCCAGGCTCCCAAGCTGTCAGCACAGAGCCAGATGTGGGGCTCGAATTCACGACCATGAGATCACAACCTGAGCCAAAGTCAGACACTCAACTGACTGAGCCACCCAGCTGCCCCTAGAATGATATTCTTGAGTAGAGACAGGGAGTTAGGCTCTAGTGCTCACATGGAGAGACAGACCATCAGTTGTACACTGATAATTTTATTTATTCTAGAAGGAGTAAAGACAAAGTGTATGGGTTCAGATGTAGGCAGTTTAGTACATGTGCAAATGGAGCTTCTCGTCTGACTGATTCTGCTCTCTTAGCAGAGAGTGGCAAGCAGAGAGGATGTGCTGAAAGTTTGAGGAAACGGGAGAAAGTATGAAAGTTATTTGGGAGACTAGGAGAGTAAATCAATTGGGGAAAAGAAATAAGTTTTCATATAATTTTAAGGTCCCACTTGAGCTTAATGGATGTGTGCTGTTTCCCACCACATTCAGCTCCTTGGGGATAGCGCAGAATATATGAAGAATTGAATTTCTTCAGGGCTTGAGATCTTTCAAGGCCAGCGAAATGGTAGGAGAGAGAGGCCAAAGAATTTAGGGCATATGCAAGAAAGTGGTTCTAATGATATGTAGTATAATATAAATTGGGTAAGGATAAAATGAGAATGAAAAGCATGAAATGTTATTAGGATCAGTGGAGGGTCCAGGTGTTGGTAAAGGAGTTTTAGAATTGTATACCAGATGGAGTGAAAGGAATATAGGAGAATTGATGATGAGATAAGGGGTGTTTACAGTTCAGACAGTGAAGGATATGCCTTTTTTGGTAGTGTAAGGTTGAGCTGTGGCTGACGAAAATATCACTGGAGGAGAGGAAGTCAATGCCACTTGATGCCAGGGTGTTGGGAAGATGTAGGTAAAGGTTGAAATCACCAAGAAATATGACAGAAGTTGTGTTGAGTGCACCAACAATAAAATCACTAAGAAATCAAGACAAAGACTTAGGAGTGAATTGATAGCAAAAATGAGGGTTGGTAGATGAATTAGATGAATAACTAATGACATGAGATTTATCATGGTGGAAACAATGGGTGATTTTAGAAAGAAAGGAGAAGAAAATGGTTTGGAAGCAGCAATGAGGAGAAAATGACACTTATGCCATCTCCAATCCTTACTTCAATTTAGAGAGGAGAGGAAGTTTCCATGACTAATAGTTTGATTTCTAGTCGTATGTACCAAAGCACAGGTATGTGAATGTATTTACCTCTGTTTTGGCTGCATCAGAGGAGGAATGATAACCTAGGGCGGTAATGCTGGAAATGAGGAAGAACATGCATATTTGAGGGATGTTAAACAGGTCAGTTGTCAACCCTTGGAAAGTAGGTGTGTAAGGGCAGGGAGAATAGTGAAATGTAAATGATGTAAAAGATGTCAAAGGTGAATTTAAATTTTAGCTTGAGTAAGATGGTGGTTACTCAAGATAGAAAATACTGAAGCAGAATTAACTAAGGGGAAATGATGGTCTTGAATTTTAACTTGTTGAATATAAAATGTCATTATAAATTTAGGTAGACAGGTCTAGGAGGCTATCTGAATTTCTCAGGGGATGATTCTGGGTTGAAGATTAGATTTGGGAATCCTCTCTCTCTAGTAGTTGAATCTGTGAGGGTAATGAGATTGCCATGAAAAAGCTTCTTTAAACAAGAAGAGTAAATTGAGGTTTATCTCATTTTTATTCCTCTCAAGTAGCTCTGCATCTTCACTGATGCTACTTTACTGATTTAATATTCCCATTCACTTCTATATTTAGCCTAAAGGAATGTTATAGCCAATGTTTTTGATGGAGCAAGGAACAAAAACCACTCAGAGTTGCTCAGGTTGAAAAGGAGTAGGAGTTAGCTTAAAGATACAGAGGAACAGGTGTGGAGGTACAGTCAAACTTTATGTGAAATGGAATCAGAAATAATAAAGGCAACAACTAAGCCTCTGATCTCACTTCTCAGGGGTCTCAAGGACTCTCTCTTCACTTTTACTTGAGTCTGCTATATTGTATTTTCCCTTTCTATCTTTCTCATGAGTTCACCTGTGACCCAGGTGGCCATCACAACTATTTAGTGTACATGACCCCCTTGTTTAACAAATTCAAAATTAAGACACAAGAATGGATTGGCCCAATCAATCTTGTCTCCCTGCATTGTAGGTCTCAGGTCAGCTGATGGATGGGACCTATTGGGAAGCTTCTGGTCTAATCACCAGTGTGTCAGATGGGCAGCTGAAGGGCCTCATAAGGACACTGTAGGCCTCCTACAGAAACTCTGGCCAGATAAGCTTGAAATTCAAGTGTAAGTAAGATGCCTTGTAATCCTGCTTATCCTAGATGATCAGTATTTTTAGTAGTATGAAATAAAATCAGACATATATTTGAATTTCTTCCTATTTAAAGGTCAGTTGGCTCTACATTATAGCTATAAACTTTGATTATAAAAGTTTAATTTGGTGGAGATTGATACTGATACTGTATTATAAGGCCAGCATGCTGTTCATGACCAAGAGATTTATGGTGCATTATTATGCTGGTATGTTCATTGTTTGACCCATAGAATAATTTTATCTTTGCTAAGAGATACTCTATTTGACTATATTAGATATTAGTATAATTTCTTGCCAAAGTCTACTGTTTTTTTCTATTAACCAAATTTATTGATCAAGCCCTTACTATATGCAAAACTTATTTCTAGTTACTAAGGAGCAACAAAAGAAAAGCAAAACCTGTTCTCCTTCAAGAATCATTTAGTTTGCTGAGAGAGGATTAAAAGGATATTTGGAAAACTAAAAGGGAAATCTTTTTAGATTATGTGAGATCAGTATAGATTAAACGATATATTTACGTGCCGTTGAGAATATGTTATGTAGCTGTATTGAAACAGTTTTTATTCAGAGTTCAAAAAGAAAGTAACATGAAAAGCCAACAATATACATAGATCTTAGAGAAGAAGGAACTAAATTCTGTTATTTTCACTGTCAAATAGTGGAAGACCAGAGAGTTATGTCTCTGTGACATTTTAGAATTAAGGACAATTTAATTGACTACAATTAAACATTGTAGTCAATGGGACTACATTTGGGAAATGAAACAATATTTCACTTTGAAATAGAATAGAAATTTCAAATAGAAATTTCACAGAAAGTTTGACTCATTTTCCTCAAGCTTACTCATCAGTGTTCCTTTTCTGCTTTTTACAAATATTATAATGTCAAATGTACAGAAGGGGACTTATTTTTATCATTATTTTATTTTTTTAATGTTTATTTTTGAGAGACAGAAAGACAGAGTGTGAGTGAGGTATGGGCAGAGGAAGAGGGAGACACAGAAACTGAAGCAGGCTCCAGGCTCATCTATTAGCACAGAGCCTGATGTGGGGCTCGAACTCACCAACTGTGAGATCATGACCTGAGCTGAAGTCAGATGTTTAACTGACTGAGCCACCCAGGCGCCTCATCATTATTTTAATATGGTCCAATGTGTGGATGTGTGTATAGTCTCTGTTAGAATAGTGATGATTGAACAAAATTGTATTAATTATGTATTGCTGAATCACAAATTACCATAAAAGTTAGAAGCTGAAAACAATAACGTTTATTAGCTCAGAGTTTCTGTGGGTGAGTAATTTGGAAGTAGTGGAGCTAGGTCTTTCTGGCTCGGGACCTTTCCCAAGGTTGTAGTCAAGATGTTGGGTGGGTCCATAATCATCTGAAGACCTGACTGAAGCTGTAAATTTGCTTCCAGGATGTTTCACTCACATAGCTGTTTGCAGAAGCATCAGTTTCTTGCTAGCTGTTGCTAACAAATCTTAATTCCTTGTTGGGTACTGCCATGACTCATCAGTTTCTTGCTAGATAATCTAGGAAGTCTTACTTTCTCACCATAGGTCTGCTTCAATATATTCATGGCAAAGCAACTGGCTTTCCCAGAGTAAGTGATCCAAGAATGCAAAGCGGAAATCATAATGTTTTTTAAAACCTAGTTTTTGGAAGTTGCATGTGGTAATTTATTCAGTATTCTGTGGGTTGCACAGGTCAGCCCTAGTTAAGGGGGAAGGGAACTACACAAGCATGGAAATCCTGGAAGGTGGGGTCATCTTGAAGACTGGACCAACATAAAAGCTCTTTAACAATGTAGCCAGAAAACTCCCCTCTCAGGCATTAAGAAACCCATCTCACAAAGAAGCCCCTTATAGAAGCATACCTTATTTTATGAGGTGTCTTCTGGGAACATATCTCCACTTCTGTAGAAGACAGTCAGGGGTGGGCCAGAGGAGTTTTTGCTTACTTTCTCAGGAACATTCTCTAATATAACAATATTAGTTGGCAGAGACAATTGTTTTCAAACTTTGCTTATTCTTTGCCTCTATAGTAAAAATGCATAGAGTATATATTCCTCATAATTATATGTTCATTTATACATTATATACCCATGACAAAGTCAAATTACATTGTAAATTTTACTGAGGCAATTTAAATTATTTTTTTCAATACAAATTAATATTGAATAGAAGTTTTACTAATTCTCCCCATACCTTAATGACTGATTTTGAACCACATATCCCAATGTGTAGACCACTTGTCTACATGCTGAAAAGGTGAAGATCATTATTTAACATGATGAAAAAATGAGGAAGGAGAAGTAGTGTTGATGGATAATCCAGACAATATTGGTCAAAAAGTCAATCCCATAAGATAAGATAAGCAAAGTGTGACTTATTTCAATGAATTTTCCTCTCTACCTACCAATCGTGAATCTTTCCCACACCTACTTCAGTACCTCACTTTTTCACTCTGTATTAGAAACTGGATAGAACATTAGACAGACCAAACTTGCATAGAAGTATTAACTCTTTGGCTAGTTTTCCTGATGGTTAAGGAGAAATCTCATATGTAAATTGGGTGAGGTTTTAAACATATTGAAGATTGTAGATCAGTAACTGTCATGGCCCTAAAGTTGTTAGGTTTGATAGTTATTTGGAATAATTGTAATACTCCACTTCTATTCCAGTGTGTATCTTTTCCATGATCTGTGGATATCAGAGGAAAAAGAAAAAAAAAAAACTGAAAATCATTTCTTTAGGAATTATCTGTTCTTCTGGTCAACCTAAGATAAAGAATATAAAAGGAAGTATAAGAGAATCTCTTGACCATGGACCTTGTTTCTACAAAGTTATGCTGTTTCTGTGAATAAACCCCAGTGGAGAGCAAAACTTACTAGATGACCACAAAGTCATTCCGTCCTCTTCATTTAAGTTTGCTTTTTGTAGACGTGACCCCTTGTGGTGAAATTGCTTCTGCATTTTAGAAATCAGACCACAACTTTAGCCTTTATCTGAATGTTATCATATTTTCATATGTGACACTCAGAAAAAATGCTGTTTCCTCACAGAACAAATAGTCGTGGTTAATGCACTTTAGATAATTGTATGTGTTTACAAAAAAGCCCTGAATGGGTGGATCCACATTCAACCACAATTACTTGGTGTGTGATTTAACTTTAAAAACCCCAGAATTATGAAATATAATTTAACCATGATGGCAAATTTTTTTGGCAAAGTAAAAATTCAAGGAGAGCTTAATGCCTTCTTTTTATATGTTTTTTTTTCTCTAAATGCAGAAATATAGAAAGGATAATAGCTTGTGTCTTTGTTCAACTAAGACATCTTTCTCTCCTACTGTCTGAAGAGGGTTATTGATTTTAATATGTAACTTTCTCATACTTTTTCAGCTAGAAGAATAGAGACTATTAAATACAGAGAACAAACTAAAGGTAGAGAAGAGGGAAATGGGTGATGGGCATTGAAGAGGGCACTTGTTGGGATGAGCACTGGGTGTTGTATGTAAGCCAATTTGACAATAAATTATATTCATTAAAAATAATAAAATAAAATAAATAAAAGAGAAAGAAAATAAACTGGAAAAATATATTGCCCTGGAAATGGTGACATCAGTAAAATGTATGTCCCTCTTTATATTTTAAAATGCTACAAAGATTCAAGAAAAATTCGTGTGTTCTATTAGGGGAAGGACAGGTGGATATAGACTCTTCATAGACTTCATTTTGAATAGAGAAATATTTTTATGGAGTTTAACTGCATGAGGAAATAAATTCACTTTTATTTAAATAGCATTAGAAATTTAGAGAGGAAATGTGCGGAAATGCAATAAATCTTCTTGGGGAAGTGGGTGATGATGGATATATGTTATTCTGCTTAATTTTTCATAATGATCTGATTATTAATTTTATAATCAGGAAAAAGCATAGAACTGAAAACAGAAATGAGGTAATTCATGATGTAGCATATAATTTAAAAAGCATCACATTTGGAAATAAGATAGCTGGGGAAGCTTATGGGTCTTAGCAGCCTTAGTGAACATTTGAGAGCCCTAACACAGAATTTGGAAACCAAATAAGGCAAGTATTAGTTTGGGCTTCAGGAGTGAATACTTTTAGTCTTTGATGATTGTAGGCAGATTTCAGGATAGATGTTCAAGCAGAGCCAGACTATAAATGGATTATAGTCATTCCCCTGAGAAGTTTCATTTTTGGATAAATTTAGAAAAATCCTGAATCTCTTCCTGAGTGAATATCAGTAAAGCTGGGAATCTTTCCAGGAGAGCATAGAGGGATTTATCCAGAGTCTGAATTTCTGTTGCACTAGGAATGTCAGATAAGTACTTGGACTGTGAGCATCACTATCAGTGGGTTTGCTGGTCTCTGTAGTAAATTCTGTATTAATAGGCTACATGTGAGAACTTTATGACCTCAGGTCAGAGAATAGGGCTGCAGTCATCTCCTGCACATATAACAAATGACACTAAAATCACTGGCTTTGCTAATCCCTTTACAATTGGGAGGCCTAAATATTATTGTCTTCAGAGATGAACAGGAAAGGAAAAATAATTGACTAACAAGATAAGAAGTATCTAACTAGATTTGAATGACCAAGACTCAAAAGACATAAAGAAGGTATAGTTTATGTTAGCTACATAGTAAGGGATGAATAAAAATAGGAAGAAAGGAAGAAGGACAAGAAAAGAACAAAACTGTGAAAATCAACATTAAAGCTTAAATTTACAGTTTGGTTCAAAGATATGTAAGTATGTTTACATGGCATTTTTCTGTTATTATAGACCCTACCTTCATACCATAAGACTGCATTTATTTATTTATTTTTTTTTTTAATTTTTTTTTTTCAACGTTTTTTATTTATTTTTGGGACAGAGAGAGACAGAGCATGAACGGGGGAGGGGCAGAGAGAGAGGGAGACACAGAATCGGAAACAGGCTCCAGGCTCGGAGCCATCAACCCAGAGCCTGACGCGGGGCTCGAACTCACGGACCGCGAGATCGTGACCTGGCTGAAGTCGGACGCTTAACCGACTGCGCCACCCAGGCGCCCCAAGACTGCATTTAAAAATACATATATATAAAAGGGGGACCCTGGGTGGCTCAGTCAGTTAAGCGTTAGGCTTTAGCTAAGGTCATGATCTCAGTTCTTGAGTCTGAGCCCTGCATTGGGCTCTGTGCTGACAGGTGAGAGCCTGGAGCTTGCTTCAGATTCTGTGTCTCCCTCTCTCTCTTCCCCTCCCTGCTTGTGCTCTCTCTCTCAAAAATAAATAAACATTAAGAAAAAATAAATATAAAAGAATGTTTACTGTAAGATTCAGAATGTTCCCCGTCTTAAAAATTTAGCATTGTTAAAGCAAAACTAAGCCAAAAAATGATAATGACCACCACCACCACAAGAAAAGCTGAATTTTCTGGGACTAGTTTTAGAGATCTTTGCAAAGGATGTTTTGAAAATGTATGGTGGTGCTTTGGCTACGATGTCCGTTTGCTGTACATTGTGCAATTTTTACAGTGGGAATATGAAAAATTCTTGTTCCCGGTCCACTGTATAACTGAGGATTCAGTATGTTCAGAGAAGGAGAAGTGCAATAAATAACATAATATTTAGGCTCTGGTTAGAGTTATGCCAATCTTAATAAGAACTAGTATTTTTGTAGAATTTCCTAGGTGCCTGGCACCACCATAAACTTTTAAGTGTGTTAACTATTTAATCTGTAACAACTATAGAGTCAATACTGTTATTATCTCCATCGTATAGATGAGGAAATTGAAGTTTCTCGAAATCATATAATGTGGAAGTGGCAATGGAGGCAGGATTTGAATCCAAACTGTCTGACTCCAGAGTCAGCACTCTTTTCCACTTGGTTCTTTGTGTTCCAGGTTGAAGACCCGCCCTCCCCCCCCCCCCCATCCCTTTTTCCTTTTCATTTTTTCAAATGAGTCATGCTATTTTCCACCTCAGGGGTCTGTTCTTATGAATTATCTTTCCTATCTTCCTCCTTTACCTAGGAGGAATTTAAGATGTGAATTTAAGTGATATTTCTTCAGATGTGAATTTAAGCGATATTTCTTCAGAGAAGCATTCTTAGTATCCTGGACTTCACCTTCATGCCACTTATCATGACTATAATGAAATAACTTGACTTTGGTTATGTAATTTCTGTATCACTGCCTGTAACATTAGTTCCTGAGAGAAGGACAGATGTTGGGGTTTTCTGCCTCGGTGCTCTAGTTCAGTGCTTTGATCAAAGTGGGTGCTCAGTAAATAGCTATGAAATGAGTGAATTAAATGAAACAAGACTGCATTTCTGTGCTTAAATAAGAATATAAAGTCCAGGATATACCATATATATTTTAAGGAAAACAAAACATATATTTGCATTTAATTTCAGTGAAAAAGAGGCTGACACATTTTAAAAGAGTAATTAAGTATTTTTATATGCCATTTTTGCTTCTCTGTGGTAAACTTGAAAGCTTACACATACCTCTTGTCTTCATTCTCCTATGGTTAAAAAATTTAAAAAATTCAAAACATAAACCAATTTTATTAATAAGCTTTACATTTCATCTGAATCAAGCTGGTTGGAAACTTAGTAATTTTCCATTCATTGGTTAAATTCTCTGTGAATATTTCCTTTCATAATGAAACTATTTCAACTTAATGAAGTGTTAGTTACTGGAACAAAAATTATAGCCTCAAACAAATTAATGGTCCCACCAAATCATGCCTGTTTTAACCACAGTGCTTTGGTGAGACCTAGGGAGGTTTAAACAGGCCCCAAATTGGGGGAGGGGCAGCTTATCATTCCTGAAGTCACAGTACTTTAGAACCACAAAACAAAGATTTTAAAATTAAAACAAAGCAAAATAAAATGGAAAAAAAAAAAATCATTTCATGAGACCCTAGAGTCAATTATTTGTGTAAAACCAAAAAATCTTGGCAAGTTTATTAGCATTAAAACCTATTTGATGTCAATACCATGGAGTTTCAGATTAAAAATATCTGCATTCAGAACTTGTGGTAAATTACTGATCTTTAAGAAAAACACCCAACTCAATAGCACTCCCTTATTTTCTATGAGTTCATTTGTATTAATTTTTTCTGATGAAGGAAGTAATGACTTATTGATGTTGATATACTAGGGAAAATAGAACACATTTTATTCCTTATATCAATGAAAAATAAGAAACTCGGCTTATATCTGTATGAAAAATATCTAATTTTACATAGGAAATTCTGTTATTAGTGTTTGCTGCAAAGAATTCACAGCAAAAACAAAAATAAAGGACATTGTAACTTTGCTTGGTTCTAAAAATTGAGTTAGAAGCTAGGGATCCTAAATAGATTTTTTAATGTTTTCACCATAAATTCAAATTTATTTATTAGAGAATGAAATATTTGTTTATGGCTTGCTAAGCACAGGTGAGATTATGTAAACAAGGACAGAGTCTTTAAAGTAGAAATAACTTTGAGTGTCATTTTAAGTATTTGAATTTTGTTCCAATGCTAATGAGTATCATAGTTTTGTTTTACAAGCCTTTCTAAATAGAGCAAATATGCATAGTATGTTAGATTAAAAAACATTATGCTATTATTAATGATCCAAACATATTTCAATATTGTTTAGGTTGAATACTTTCTTAATGATGGATTTATTATATTTATAGCTACAAAAGCAATTATGATTTTTTTTCTATTCTAGAATTCTGTGATTTTTACAATTTTTATTGGCTTCTCCTTTACAGAAGAAATGAACATTGCTGTTTGTGAACAAGGAGTAGCTGTTAGTAATTTCTTAGGACAAATTCTAGCCTATTTTCATGTGAAAACAGGCATTGAGTAAATGTTTTAGGTTATAAATATTTATAAGAAGTATTTTCTGTTTTCATGCATTTCCACTCTTTTAGTTAATAGGAAAAATTTCTTAAGCCTGTTAATAAATTATGTGCGTGCTCATATCCTGGAAATGTGTAAACTGTTAACCAGGTATGCAGTAGTTAATGTGTCCCTGAGTCTATCAGCCTAGGGTTCATTCCATAGAAGTCTTAATCATTGCTAATGACTAAACTATCAGATAAATAACCAATACTCTAAAATTATCAACTTATACTTTTATTTTTAATTTAATCATGCTGACCTGGAGTAGAGATTATTTTTAAATTCTCTCCATTTTATAATTCAATTTTATTTTCAGTTGAAAGAGAAATCAAGATACTTCTTTTATTCCAATTGTCCACTGTCTTTTCCATTCTAGAATACTGATTGTTTATTCCCTATCATAATGGTAGTTCTTTTGTCTGCTTTTTCATACTTTTTATAAAAGCTTGTTTCCTTGTAATTTATCTTATTTTTCTTTCTACTTTATGTTATCTGGGGATCTTACATCAATTTTATTAAAAAGTAGTTGTGGGGTGCCGAGGTGGCTCAATCGGTTAAGTGTCCGACTTTTGATTTCAAGAGATCAGGGCGTGATCTCATGGTTCGTGGATTTGAGCCCCACATCGGCACAGAACCTGCTTGGGATTCTGTCTCCCTCTCTTTCTTCCCTCCCCAACTTGCTCTCTATCTCTCTCTTGAAATAAATAAAATAAAACTTAAAAAAGGAAAGTAGTTACGGAATAGGGGCTGTATTTATATCTAAGTGTATGTAGTTTATCTGTAGTTTTTTTAGAATGATCTTATGACTCAATTTGTTTAGAGACAGTCTCAGTTTATACCTGTCATTCAACATAATTATTCATAGTGCTTTATTTCACTATTTCAAGGGTCCCATCTTGGACAATAAATATGATCACTCTAATATCTTAACCAAAAAGTTCTTAAACCAAAAGTTCTGAATTTTCCAAATCATTTCACATGATAAACTTGCCCATTGATGTTTTAATTTCCTTGACAGTTGTTAGTTACAATAGTAGTGGATACTTCTGTTTTGCTTTATACAATGTATTTGCTTTGATTAATTAATTAATTAATTTTTAAATGTTTGTTTATTTTTGAGAGAATGAGACAGAGAACGGGGAAGGGGCAGAGAGAGGAGACACAGAGTCTGAAGGAGGCTCTAGGCTCCGAGCTGTCAGCACAGAGCCCCATGTGGGGCTTGAACTCACAAACTGTGAGATCATGACCTGAGCTGAAGTTGGATGCTTAACTGACTGAGTCACCCAGGCTCCCCATATTTACCTTATTTTAAAAAGGAAAATATTTTCTGGTACTTGTTTCATATCTTTGATCTTCACTCTATGAAATGCTATTTACATATTTAATTAGTTTTCACAAATTAGATGGTATGGAACTGTTCTAATCCTTATGCCCTTGAGTCATGAGAGGGAGATGAGGGATTGGGTCTCAGAAAAGGAAGAAGTAGGGTTACTGAAGAGTAGGTTATTTGAAACCAACATTCCTCCCCCTTGATACTGGTTACCTGGGGATACTTACCTTCACAAAATTTCCTCAATTCTTGAGACGCCCTGCCTTGGAGAGCTATTGTTTTACCTCTCCACTATTTGGGTAGAGTAGAAATATTAATAAATATGGACAGTTTACTAAAATGAAGTATTTTCTCTGGAGGGAGCTCAACAAATTCAGTATGTGTTCTAGATCAATCATACTACATAATAAACACCCACCCAAATTTTTAATAAAAAAACCTATCCAGTTACAGGTTTGAGGATGAAGGTTAAGGAACAAATAACAGGGACCTATATGGAGTAGAATAACAAATTATTATTGTGGAAGCCCCGAATGAGAAGTAATAGAACAAAGACAATAAAGGCTAGAATAGGAAAAAAAAAAAAAGGTGCTGAATTTGGCCCAAAAAATCCTCACACAGGGTTAATATGGCAGAGGAGTACAGCCAGAAGAAATAGCTGGTTTGTTTATAATTTTTCTTCATGTATCTAGAATTTAATGGGTGCTGTGATAAAATGCAAAAGAAATAAACTTAGAAATAATGTAAGTTTTGAGAATGGAAAAACTGGATAATCACAAATGACGGAGTGAAATTTTAAGGCAAAAAAATTCAGAGAAATTATTATAGCAATGTGGATTTTGTACCTGAACTCTGAGAAGACGAGCCGAGGAGCGCAGAAATCACTGGAGCCAGGTTGGGAATATGAGTGCCAGGGCCTTTAGGCTATCTCTGAAGGTATAACCACATGAAGTCCTTTAGCAAATTCCATTGTAGCAAATTCTCACAAGGCACTATCCTTTAGACATTGCAGGCCGAACCTTGAAGAAGCACTTGGCAAAGAAAAGATAAAGCTTTAATGTGTAAAAATTAAAAGAACACACACACAAAACCCCAAAAAACTTAGGTCCTTTTTTCAAAGCATTTTCCATCCCCTTGATGTTCCTCTGCCAAGAAAAAGTTCTAGCCTTGGGAGATTTCACCCTATGTATTAAAGCTTTGGCAAGGATTACCGTCAAAGGGATTGAGTGGGTGTTCACTTGGAATTGAAATTGTAAAACTGTGTGCTAGTCATCAGAGGTCAGCTTTCTTTCCTATTGACAATGTCCTAAGATTCTAAATACCAAGAAACATGTAGCAGACAGGGGTAAAAAAATTAAGCTGATGGGTGTGGAGAAGGTTTGGGGAATCCAAAGAATATCATTCCCTGTCCCCTACAGCGCTGTAAGACTTAATAGGAAGTCATAAATACTCGTCAGGAAGGTAAAAATAGTGGGATCTAATGTTAAATTCAGACCAGAGTTGCCCTTCCCTATTTTTTGATCATACCTATCTATAAATCACATTCGTCTCTGTATTCCAAATAGAAAAATTCTCTTCTTACATTGCAAATAGAATTTTTTTTCCTCGCATACTCACTAGGACATTTTTTTCCAGTTTTCCTTTATCTTATTGAATAATATCTGAGAAGAGTTTCAATTTTATGCTTTCAATACAATCTAACCTTAAAAAAATTGCTTAAGTAATGGAGATGGGCTTGTCAAGAAAAATATTTATTTATTCCAGGATGAGAAAATGTCTGTGATTAACTTGTGTGGTATAGAGGTGGGGTATATAATGCTACTCCTGTTGAAGAGGAATTAAGGGCCCAGAATTCTTATTGCTCAACCACTTTTTGCCCCAGGGGCAGTCTGAGAGCATCTTGGCTGAATATAGAGCCTCAGTAGAGCATAGTTTTCAAAAAAATGTTGCTAGACCAATCATACTACAGTTCTTTCAATCTAAAAATACTATTACTAGGGTCATTTAAAAACAAAATGAAACCAAAAAAACAAAGTTTTTGTGTGTGTGTGACTATGCAGATTGCTAATTGTTACCAGGAACTGTCTTTCTATCTGTTCAGTGATGGACAGACTTATCCCTCGCTTCAGCTTCTCCATGGCTGCCCAGATAAAGACTATGATTCCTAGTCTCCCAAGTGTGTATGTGAAGTCATGTGATGAAGTTTTCTTACACAGTTGAGTTTTCTGTAATTTGTAGCTCAGCGTCCTAAGTACTACAGAAGCCAAAAAAACATTTTGTACAAGAAAGTAAGTCTATAATTTTTTTTAGATATCACTTTAGCAGCAAAAAGAAGACTGGCTGCTACCAAAAGATCACCTGAGAACTGTTAAAATGATTAGCAGACTATTGAGATTAGGAAGGTACCACATGTATTGGTTATTGGAAGAAAGGAAGTATTAAATACAAAACAACTCAAGTTCAATTTTGACAAATCTGAGTAACAACTGACCATATGGAATGAAGTAAAAGTTTACATAAATAATATTTGGAGTTTTGAGCTTGAAAGACTAAGTGAATGGGGGGGTCAAAGAAGGGGTAAAGTTTGAGTTCCTGCAGTTTGCTAAATAAAGTACCGATCAATTCCAATCAGTCTGGAAAAAGCGTATATCCTTAGATTTTATGAGAATAAGTCAACCAATGTCTCAGTATACAAGTTGGAAATAACCCTACTAGATAAAAATAATGGCTGTCTCTTATAGTTAATATAATTATGACTTTCTTATATTTATTTTAAACTGGGTATACTTCCCAATTGGTATATATCCCCTAGAGATCAGTTTTATTGCGGCACATACCTCCTTCCGAGGGAATATCCATTTAACTTTGATCTAAGGTTGAATTTTTTTATTACTTGTTTCTAGATGTAGAAACGTTCACCTATGTTGGCTTTGAAAGCTACCTAGAGGCTGTGAGGAGCTAGCGTTCTGTCTCTTGTATACCAAAGTTTATATTTCCTTTCATAGCATTCCCAGATGTTATCCATGATAAGAATTTTTATCAATCAATCCTTTTTATTTATTCATTTACTTTTGCAAATCCTTACTCCCTTAAAGTACAATTCTGCCTATATGTCATATCTTCTCTAAAGAACTAAGATCAGCTGAAATAATTTGTTGATCACCTTCAGATTTGTACCTTTATCAAGGAGACATTAAAACAAAAAAAACTGGGCAAATTTATCAAAATTGATTACAAAAGTTTTGAAACTTGTTCTTAAAATTTGGCGCTGGAGGGAACTAATTCTCAGTGTGATTCTCTAAAACCTGTTGTCTTTCATTCTTAACATCCCCTGGCTATAACCACAATATGTTTGCTCAGTTACTTAGGGACAAAAAAGTAAACATTATAAATATAATTTGGGGGAGAAGTGTCTGTGCATAAGAACAAAATGAAAGGACTTGGGGCCTGGATGAGTAAACTCAGAATGAGTCAGCAATGTGATGCCATTGTGGGAATCAGCCTATTTGATTTTATGTAGAGAAAAGAATACAACAGACAAGAAGGCCGTGAAGTAATCTTAATTATATTTTCCTATTTTTAAAAGGATGTGGAAAATGAAAACTTACAAGATACTGAAAATAATTAAATGGTTATGTAAAGAACAACAAGGTTGGTTTGTGGGCTTAGGGAAGTACAAATGGTGTTTTGGTTTTGGTTGTCATCTGTACTAACATATGAAATTGAGGAGGTTTGCTGAACAGTTACTCTCTATAATTCTGGACAATAAAAATATAATAAATTATAGTAAAAATAAGGGAAGAAAGATTCAAATATGAAGAAATTTTTTAATGTGAGGGTGATGGAATTCAGTATCAAGGGATATTACAGATGTTGAGATTACATTTATTAGGCACTCAATAAATCTTTCCCTTCTCTCCTATCCCTTCCCTCTCTCAGGTCTTCAAGAAACTAGGTATTTGTTCTGGATGATTCAGACATTCACTAGTTGGAGGGATTGAACCAGGTGATCTTTTCACATTCCATGTCCTTCTCCACTTTTGTCTTTCCACATTCTCTGTTTCTATAGAAAGTGGTCAACTCTTTGGGTGAAAATGAACACAGGGGGCTCTGAGAAATCTTGGCAGCTTTTTCTCTTGGACATTTTTGAACCCTACGGTAGTACTCTGACAAACAGTTGGAGTCACGGCGAGCACATTAGGATAAATTAGATTGGAATGGTCAGTTAGTTTAACAGCTGTACAACCTCCAAATTTAAGTACACTGCAATTGTCCTGTCGTGTTGAAACAAAACCTTGTCTGTAGTAAGCCTCACTTCTGAATCATTTCATAGAAACAGGTTCCTTAGAGAAAGTTTCTCTCCATTTATTTGTTTTACCTACTTTAAGTGTGCAAAGTCATCTTTAAAAATATCTTAAATATCCTTTCTTCTGCAAATGTTGGATAAGACTGAGGGTCTATTTAAGGCAGGCATCTCTCTGACACTCTTCCTAATCCTCCAATAAGAGCGTTGGAATTTCTTATTTGCAGACACAGTTATAATATCAATATACCATTTTCTTGTCCACTAACTAAGAAAAATGCTTTCTAAATGGGTGCTTATGACCATGAGAAAGTCTTTAGGGCTCTTAACAATTTTGAGAGACAAGCTGAATACAAAGGAGGCAATAATGAAATCCAGAGATTTAGTATTAAATATTGGAAAGCTTTTCTTTTCTCAATGAAAGATCTGCTGGCCTCATGTAAACTGTTTTTGACAATGTGAATTCTTTAAACTTTTTGAGAATTTTAAGTTTTTCCTACAAGAAGCCAAAACCAGAGGAGGACATAAACAATAGATTTGAGAGATCGAAAGTACTGATTTGTGTTTCTGTGTTCAACAGGCATATTTTGGAAAAAGAAATATCGGGATAGATAGATAGATAGATAGATAAATAAATAAATAAATAAATAAATAAATAAATAAATAAATACACATGGACAGAATTATAGTGCACTGCCACCTTTAGTTCCAGTGTTTTCAGGTGCATGTTTCTCACATCAAGAGATGCATATGGCCATGGTAGTGCCTGTGGCACAAGGCAAAATAAGATTTGTGAGGTCGTTAGGGAAGATAAAATTTTCTAGGTTGTGGTTTCCACGCGACTCTGTGACCGTGTTGTGCATGGCTTTAAAAAGGAAAGATAAATATCATTGTTCAAAGTTCTCAGGCGATTTCAGAATTTAAGGTTATTGATTGTCAATTTATTTTCTTCTTGGCTATTGTGCTTTGTGCTGAATAGACACAGACTCTTAACGGTCATGTTCCATTGTGGTTTTTGAAGCTTTGGGGCTCTGCCTCATTTAGTTTCTTCTACAGCTCATGCCCCCAACACTTTTCCTTTCTTTTATTGATTCTTGCCAGGATTTGGGCATGAAATAAATTATGATATGTAAAAGGCTTGACACTTGGATTTCTTTTTAGGTTTAGCTTAGCATGCTGTAATGAACAGTTAGAATGAAAGTTTCCTTTATAGATCTTGAATCACCACCATCATTCCTTGAAGCCCTGGAACCTAAAGGGTAAATTTTTTAGTTTCCCTTTTATGAGCTGGGCTCTTATTTTTCTGTCTTCATGTGTGATTATTAGAGCACTAAGTAAGAGAGCAGTTTCTATCTAATGGTGACATTCCCTTAGCTTTTACCCTCATACAGAGAGAAATGTTCTCTCTGTGGCAATTTACATCTTTATATCTAAAATTTCTTATTCACTAACAGAATTGATGAAATTGTAGGTACTATTTATTTATTTGTTTATTTATTTATGTATTTTTTGAGAGAAAGAGAGAGAGTGTACTTGAACAGTGCAGTGGGGGTGGAGGGGGGGTGGGGGAGAGAAGCCTGACACAGGTCTCAATCCCATGATCTGGGATCATGACCTGAGCCAAAATCAAGAGTTGAATGCTCAACGGACTGAGCTATCCAGGTGCCTCCCCTGCCCCCGTCGCCCTTTTTTAAATTAGGTTCAAGATTAAATGACTTATTTCCCTCCCTCCCTTCCTTCTTCCCTCCCTTCCTTCCTTCCCTCCCTCCTTCCCTCCTTCCTTCCCTCCCTCCCTCCCTCCCTCCCTCCCTCCTCCCCTCCTTCTTATATCCATTCTGAGATACTAGTATGAGCAATTTACTTCTCTTTCCTCTCTTTCACTCTAGGATTGATCAGTTCTTTTATACCTCCACTCTACCTTACTGAGACTTTTATCATAGTATATTTGCCATTTCTGGTCCGGTGGTCCTGTGAGCTATTCTGAGCCTTTCCCTTTCTCTGCTCTGTGTTGTAGTGAGCTTGACTATTGTCTAGTAAATTTCTCAGGTTCCCATGGGAGCTAGATTCCAATTTGATTTGGTTCATTGGCTGAAAATCTAAAAGAGAGCCTGAGAAGGTCAAGATATTTCCCTCTTCTTCTCTGCCTTAGACTGCTTTTCTTGCAGGAGCTCTGTTCCCTCCATGGCTCCAGCTCTCACTTGATTGGTCTGCAATGGTTCATTTCTGCTAGAGGATTCTGGTTCCTTTGTTTTTTCAGTGATTGAGGGACTTCCTGCTGATGTTGATCTCTGGTTTACTTATTTGTTCTTTTTCTCTCACTTCTTCCATCACCCATCTAACAATTCCCTGCATTAAATTCTTCTGTTGTACTTAATGTGATTTTTAGTGTCCTGGTTAGACACTGACTGATACAGTACACAAACATGTTGTTCTTTTATGCCTGTCACATTCTACCAGACGGTCAACTTCTTGAGAGAATGGACTCTGTTTAGCTTGGTATCTCTCATATCTAATGTAATAGTTCCTGGCACATAATGGGTAGTCACTGTTTGTTGATACGTTTTCATACATTTGTTGTTAGTTGCTTGGCTGAGTACCACCTACACATTATCAAAGTGCAGTGACTTACAGTTATGTCATGTTTTAGAATATTTTTTGTAGTTTACTATGACCTAGATTTTAGCAGTTTTTGTAATTATAAACTTTACTGATGGTCATAAATAAATAAAAAGCTAATGTCTAGCAGAGAAGAGTAAAAGAAAAAAGAAGAGGTCAGCTTTTTAGAAATATGAAAGTATGAGAAACCAACAATTATGTGGGCTAAAGAGTTAACCAGAGCATATGGAATTCCTAAGAAAAGTGAACATCAAAAACAATAGAGACAAAGACTCAGAGATTTTCTTTTCTGTAGTTCTTTGTAGCTTCCCAGAAATTCCTACAATGTACTTAGGAAAAATAGCCACTTGATAGATTTGCATTTTGATTGACTTGTCTACTGAAGACCTCACTCAAGAATTTGGAATACATATTGAAATATTTTAATACTTCAACTACATTACTCTTATATTTGGCCTGAGGAAGGTAAGAGAACACATAAAGTTTTGTGGGTAGGGACTCTGCAAGAGAGCCAAAAGATTATTGAGTAAAGATATATTTCTTGAAGACAAAATATTATTGAGAAGGAAAGGAACATTTGGGAAGAGGTGAAGAAGATATTTGGGAAGAAAATACCTAGGTAAGAGTAAAATGTCTCCCCACCGATTTTTCTATTTGTGCAGAGGAAACAAACCCATTTTGTAAAAAAAATTAAGCATTATCTTTTCATTTTATGTTTTCTTTTCTTAAAAGCAAATATATTACTGTTCACATATCAATATGTAGGAACACAAAACTGATAACTTTATGCTTCATTAAATACTATATTAAATATTTAAGGGTGGGGGGGTGTCCCAGGGTGGCTCAGTCGGTTAAGAGTCTGCCTGTGACCTAGGTCATGATCTCATGGTTCGTGAGTTCAAGCCCCACATTGGGCTTTCTGCTCTCAGCGCAGAGCCTACTGCAGATCTTCTGTCCCCTCTCTCTCTCTGCCCCTGCCCCACTCACACACACTCTTTCTCTTAATAATAAATAAATAAACTTAAAAAAATACTTAGGGGTGAATCAAGTGGGGGCAAGCAAAAAGACCTAGAGTTCGGATCTACCATTTTGGAAGAGAGATCTCTGAGACTTATGCCTTAGCTTTCTTCCTTTTGGGGGGCAGGGGTGGGTACAGGCTAAGAAAGCAAAAGAGGAAATTAAATTGATCTAAGGTTCATAAGAAAAGATAATTTAACAATATACCTCTGTTTCTTCTCACTTACATTTTTTCCTAATTTCCAGGGTGATAATCTAACTCTTGACCTTTTTAAATGCTGTGATCATTACATTGTCATTTGTGTTCAGGGTTTACCACAGTCGTGGGAAGAACCATTTCTTTCATTTTCTATACCAGTAAGAAAACTACTGCAATTTAAGGGGGTTAAATAACTTGTCCAAAATCACACATTTAATAAATGAAAGAACTAGAATTCTAATCTGGGTACTACAGACATGGATCCTTGTATTATGTTGTCATGGCTTTGTGTTTCTCCCCTTTTTGTTCTTATGCTTTCTCTCTCAGATAGAATTTTATCGGTTATAAGTAACTGAAAAATTACAGTAAAGCTGGCTTAAGAACTAAAGGAAACAAATGTTGGTGAGGATGTAAATAACATGAATGCTCATTGATTGCTAATAAGTGCAAAATGGTATAGCCTTTGGAAGACACTTTGGCAGTTTTTTATGAAGCTAAATGTAGGCTTATTCTATGATCTAGCAATTGTACTCCTAGATATTTATCCAACTAGTTGAAAATTATTCCACACAAAAACCTTCACATGAATGTTGATGGTGGCTTAATTCATAACCCAAATTTAAAAGCAACCAAGATGTTCATTCGTAGGTGAATGGACAAACAGTGGGAAGTCCAAACGCTAGAATATTTTTTAGTAATAAAAAGAAATTGGGTATTTTTAAGGCATAAAAAGATATGGAAAATCTTGATTGTGTATTGCTAAGTGAAAAAGAGAGTCTTAAAAGATTATATTTTGTATGATTTAACTATAGGATACTCTGGAAAAGGCCAAACTATGGAGACAATAAAGCGATCAGTGGTTGCTAGGAGTGTGGAGGGAGGGAGAGAGATGGATAATAGAGCATGGGAGATTTTTAGAGCAGTGAACTATTCTGTAATATATTGTAATGGTGCATACATGAATTAGATATTCATCAAAACCCATACAACTATACCACACGAAGAGTGAACCCTAATATAGTGTATGCCACACTAATGCAAGATGTTAATAATAGGATAAACTATGTGCAGAGAAAATGCAATAATGGAAACTCTCAGGACTTTCTGTATAATTTTTCTATAGAATTTTACAGAAATTATGTAAATTACAATTTTACATATGTAATTTTACTTAAAACTGCTCTAAAAATGGTATAAAAGTTAAAAATATTCAGCTGGGAATAAACAGGAACAGCTTGGTTCATAGTTCATACATATATTTCCCAGGGTTTAGATTCTGTGTATATTTGGCTCTGATTTCTCAATGTTGGCTCTATTCCAAAGCAGGTTATTTACTCCATGCCAGAGAGTGATTGCTTTATTTCCTTGGGTTATGTCTTTTCTCACTTATATCCACATGAGAACAAAAATTCACTTTCCTGGTAAGTCACATAGAATCCCAAAATTGATTTCATTGGCTTTGACTGACTTGACTTATGCCATGCATCTGAACCAATGACTGTGGCCAGATGATGAGGTTTTCTTCTGAGAGGAAGGAAAGCAAGGCTTACTTCATTAGATGGACACAAATTAATTCCATCCAAACCACACAGCTGGGAAACCCAGAGCATCATCAGTAAAAGGAGAGGAAAGTAAATATGTGCTGGGAAGATACCCAGCAAATGTCCACTGCCATATTTATATAAGAAGTATAGATGTACACTAGGTTTATGATTCAGCAGCTATATACATATTTTGCCTTCAAGTGTGAAACTTCCAAATCAAAAGATTTTTCCTTTATTGCTTTAATGATGTTTGAAATTTAGTAGTTAGAGCTATTTCAGTGTACTCAATTAGCACACATGTGTAAAGGGCATACACTGCTCGATTGTAGGGATTACAGAGACAAATCAGACACAGATTAGACATAGTCCCTGGCCTCAAGCGGTTCACAGTCTACTATGAGAAGCAGACAGATAAACACAGGTGTGTATAAGGGTTGTTAAGGACAGAGTGATTGTTTCTAAACAGGCACCAAGAGAGTTTTCAGAGAGAAGCTCATATTAGAGCTAAATTTTAAAAGACCAACAGAATTTCACCAAACCAAAACAAAAAATGAACAAAAACCTGAACAAAACACAGCAGCATGAAACATTGTGAAGTGTTTGAAAATTGCCAGCAACTAAGCAAGATGTAGTGGTATAGGAAGATAGAAGGTCAGAAATGAATATAAAGGGTAGTTTTATTAAATACTGAGTAGGGAAACTTTTGAAGCAAAGAGTGTAATAAGATGAGAATTTCCTCTTAAAAAGACTACCCCAGTGTAGTCTGACTTGATAGGGACACAATAGGCTGTGGACAAAAGGAGGGTAAATTGTTTGGCAGCTGTTACAGGAAACCAGATGAAAACTTAGCAGAGTTTGAGCTGAGACAGTAGCAGTGGTCATGGAAGAGGAGACTGACTTAAAGTTGTATGCTAGGTTAAATACCAATCAGCCCCACAGCTATCATGTTATATGCATAGCAATCCTTTATACTTCGGCAATTTATGTCAGACACTATGACCAGGGTAGAAAATGGAGAAAATGAAAGAGGGCATGAGGACTTCAGGAGCATTATTGATGACAGAGTGTGGTACATGCAATTCAGGCAGATTTTCAGAAACAATGCTGTGGGAATGGAAAAGGTCAGCTTCTCTATGCTACGGTTTTTCTTGTAATGGCCTAATAAAATGGGATGTCAATAATGTATTAAATCTAGGTGTTATGAAGATAATTAGAACAGGTGTTGATTTGTACAGCACAAAACCAACTACTAAGCACAGATCACAAGTTCACTATGATCAGGTGAATCTATTTGATGTACAGTATATGTTTGTCTAAATATGTCCCCAAATAGAAATATGTCCCCAAATGGATTTCAAAGATTAGTTCCCATGCATGTCACCAAAAATACCATAAACCAGATGACAAATATGTACACTGATATTTATGACTGATATATTCCATTATGATTTTTCATTTTTAATTCTTTTTTTTATTTTAGAGAGAGTGTGAGTGGGGGAGAAGGGCAGATGGAGAGAGAGAGAGAGAGACAGACAGACAGACAGAGACAGAATCTTAAGCAGGGTCCACACTTAGCTTGGAGCCCAAAGCAGGGCTTGATCCCACAACCCTGGGATCATGAGCTGAGCCAAAATCAAGAATCGGTTGGATGCTCAACCATCTGAGCCACCCGGGTGCCCCATTATGATGTTTATTAAAATTAGTTATCACCAAATAACTGTTTAGAGGAATAAAAATATATCTTTTTAAATAAATTACATAAATTATGTTTTTGTTTAGTTGTTACTAATGGAGGCAGTAGGTAAGCTCTGCCTATAATTCCAAAAGAATGACACTCCTGAAACTTTCTAAATCACCACTTACTCTTTGGATTAACAGTTCTAAATTTAGAATGGTTAAAAATATATTGCATAGAATTTCCATGTGGTAAGGCACTGAGGTTCTGAACCTTATATTTGGAATATTATTGCAGACTAGGGGAACACAAATGTTTATTCCTTTTACTGATCATGATCTGGAAAAGGATGGGAACAGTTAGAGAACAGCCCATCTCCAGCCACCATCTGCTTATTACACCATAGCTGTATGTTGTCATTTTTTCCTCTTTTTTTTATTACTGTTATTAACACACTATAAAAAATACATCTAAATAGCATCAAGTTTGCAACGCAAACCAGCAAAATGGAGTCACTCAGTTTTTAACCTGGTCTGTGGACATTGCTTTATTCCTCTTTTTAGATGTTGTTTGGAGTCATGCAGTATCCTGCTGTTCAGTGATAGTGAACAGGTGCCCAGGAGAAGTAATTGCCAGTCTTACAAATGGTGCTTTATTTTCTTTTGATTCAAAGTCTTTTGTTTATTTATTGTGTACTCCAGTTGGTATCAGATTAGTGTATGCAAGGATGTCTTAGAGTAGAATTGATCACAGTTATGGAAGTTTACTTTAGCAGAAGAAATGACAATGTAACTAATATAACAAAATTGAAATTTAATAATATAAACTATCATTTTAATAAACATTTATTAAGTCTTATAAGAAAGGCACTTTGTATTCACATTTCACATTATATATAATATTTTATATCCTGTTTATATATTTTGTCCAATTAATATAATTAATATGTATAAAATTTTTATAGCATATTCGTGTGCTCTCAAGATATTTGAACTTATTTAAAAATGAAAGTAGCGTTCTAAAATGATACATGCTTTTAATATGAAAATGTAAGAGCCATTAAAGTTCTCAACCAAATGATAATTGTTAGTCCATATGGACATCTGTGTGTGTACATATACATATTTTTACATAGATGAAGTTAAGATTTACTTCTCTGAGAATACTCTTTAAAGTGTGTGTGTGTGTGTGTGTGTGTGTGAATAAGTGTAATATTTATATTACCAGGAGTTTGCAGATTCTTGTATGGAGGGATGTTTTTGAGTTCCCATGCTCCTGGAAAGGCAGCAGAAGATCGAGGTGGACTGATTAATAGACAGATGCATCAGCCAAGGTCCAGTCAGAAAAATAGAAAACACCTTAAGTGTTTGAAACAGAGGGAATTTAATAGAGGCAATTGGTTACATAGTGTTGAAAGGACTAAGGAAGTGAAAAGGGGAAATGAGGTAATCCAGAAAAAAATAATAGTGAGAACCACTCCTAGCTCTGGGAAACAAGAAAGCAGATGGTGCACTAAAACCCAGGACAAACAGTGCACCCTGAGAGTGTGGAGGAGGGGCACTGAGGCAAAGGCTAGGTTTTCATTAGTTGCTACAACTTCCAGACCTGGTGCTAGAAGCTGCAAGACAGGAAAGAATATGAGGCGGGGGAGGGGCTGGGGGGGAGTGAAGGGAAGAAAGAGAGAGGGAGAGAACAGAGAAACATGCTTTTTCCATTTCTCTTGCTTATTATTAAGGATTTCCTACTAGGACAGGCTTAAAGGTAAGGGAGCCTGAAAAATGTGGTTCACAAAATCCTAGCCCCAGTACTACAAATTAGAAGACAAAAGGATGGGTGTAGGGCTGAGAATGATACTAAGTAACCAGCTCCAAAAGTAAAAGATACCTGAGAATATTTGGGAGGAGAACCTTGGAGGTGCCACTTGTCTCAGACTCCCAGATCATTTAATAGGTAGTGGTAGAAAGTCACTAAAAGAAGATTAAAGGACCTTATTTTGCTTTCGCAAATGGGATATGAACATCAGGGCTGCATTGGGGGAGGAGGGTGGGGAGAGATGGGGGGGGGGGCAGAGGAAAAGAAGAAAGAGAGAGAGAGAAACAGAAACTAGTGCTTGGATCATAATAATCTCCCCAAATGGTCTATCATTGTTATTTGAAGGCCTTTTTAAAAATGTTTGATTTTTTCATATTTTTCTAAATAAAAATAATCACATTCCTTTTTCATCTCCTATCTTTTCTTTCAAAGAAGAGTGATTTAATATGTTGGGTTACTTACTACTTAACAGAAATCGGCTTTTCTTATGCAAAAAAAAAGGATGAGTCAGTTCTTTAAGATATCCACGTAATTATGTGGACTTCAAAGTGTTGGCTGTTATTGCTATTCACAAATACTTGCTGGGGACCTGTGGTGCCATATGTGGGGCCTTAAGACGCAAAGGACACAAGTGTTGCTGTCAGCCCTGAAAGTGCTCATAGTCTGAGGAGTGGGACTTAGATGTAAGGTGTGTTGAATAACCACAAACAGGAGCAAAATGTTAAGTGTAACTATATTTTCTTCTGTGTGTTTTCTTCCTTTCATACTCATAGTCTCTTGAAATCGACCATCATAATTAAGGTAGTATAATTACTGTTTTGCCTATTTGGGTACATTAATTAAAATTTACACCGAAGTACATGGGAACATGATGCCGGGTATTCTTTCCTTCTGCTTGTATACTCTTTCTTATGTGTGTAAGGGGATACTTTGTTTCATTGTTAAAGATGGGAGGCAATGGAAAGAGAGAAGTTGAAGTAGAGAATAGAGTAGTCTAAGAAGAAGCCAAACTAGCTCCACATCTGGAACAGAAAAACTGGAAAGTATACTACTTGATACCTTCCTATGGGCCTGGCAATTGGTGTGCTTAGCCACAAAGGAGGCCCAAAGAGCACTGGAGTCATAGAGCGTTGGCCAAGTCCAGAGTGGGAGAAGAAAGGAAAATGGCAGACAACAGGTATATGCTACTTGTAATGCACCCTCTTACAGGAGCTACAAAGCCTTTTGACCTTGAACTTCTTCCAGTGACTTAGAGATTTATATTAGAGATTCAAAAACACACTCCTGTTTTGTTTTTTGTTTTTTGTTTTCACTCTAGGATTTATTCATAAGTCCTTGAGGTTAATCCAGAGAAGGGAATGGTGGAAACCATTAGCTTCTATCATAAACAATTTCCAGACTCATTTTGTTCCCTTAGATATTATCCAGATGGCCTTATGCTAGATGTGTGTGCAAGAATTCCCCATCTTTCAAGAGATTCCCAGACCTCACATTCAAATAGATTTCAAGTGGTCTCCTTCTCTAGCCCTATAGACATGCCTAGATAGTTCATAAGCCTAGATTATATATACAGTTTGAAAACTACATTTATACCTAATGAGTAATTAGATTACTGGTAAACAGGAAGATAGATTAAATCTATAATGACAGACCATTTTACACCCTTCAGATAGGAAACAGTTAAGATACTTGGTAATGATGTGTTGGTGCATGTGGAGCCATGTGAACTCTTGGCTAGTAAGAATATAAATTAGAACAGCCACATTGGAGGAACATCAGCAATATTCAGTGAGACAAGTATACATATGCTAATAAACCAGCACCTCCACTCTTTGATATTATCTTAACTCTTGTGCATATGCTTAAGGAAACTGTAAGAATGACCATGAAGGCACTGTTGAGTTGTGTATAAAGAATGCTTGTAAGAATAACCACTTATTCAAAATAGTTGTTACCTCCATGGCAGTGCTGGGGAGGTGGGATTGAGATCAGAAAGGGGCATGCAGGTAAGAGTGTTCACCTGTTTGCCTGAGGAATTTAATTGTGTTGGTAAGGGGTTCAACCATATTGGTATGTTTTTATTCCTTTGGCAGCTGGATACATGGGTCTGGTGTTATATTTGCAATATTTAATGATGATATTTTCCAGGTCATATATTAGGTTAGACAATATGAAATTGTCTTTGAGCTATAAAATGGCAGTTTAATGTGGTTTGGCCTAATATTTCATTATGTATTTTTATTTACAATTTAAAAAGCGTTACATTATACAAAAATAAAAATGCACCTTGGAGCTCCTGGGTGGCTCAGTCAGTTGAGTGTCCAGCTTTGGCTCAGGTCATGATCTCACAGTTTGTGGGTCCAAGCCCCCACATTGGGCTCTGTGCTGACAGCTCAGAGCCTGGAGCCTGCTTCAGCTTCTGTGTCTCCCTCTCTCTCTGCCCCTCTCTGGCTCGTGCTCTGTCTCTCTGTCTCTCAAAAATAAGTAAACATTAAAAAATTAAAATGCACCTAAAAGATTTTTAAAAAGTATTTTTTGAATCTTATTGCAGAATGTCTTAAATCTGCAGTTCCATTGATGACCAGTCAGTTGTGCCTATGCTGTGTTTGGGTAGTTGTGGGCTTGCTTCTTGAAATATTGATAGCAACTACTATCCTAAGATCCAAACAGCTAAAGAGATCAAAAAGGCTGCACTGATAACTCCCTTTCTAGACATAGTTCATTGGTGCAAACACAGTTGTCACCACATTGGTAAAATTTCATGACCTGCAGTGGGTCTAGGAGGTCCCTGTGCACAGTAACAGGGTTCTGTCAATGTCTTTGTTATTCTTTTTTAAAAGTTAACTGTGCAGGATTTATTTCCCATAGAAATTAAGGATGATCCAAACTACTATGTAGGGAGCATAACAGTGGCCACACAGTATGTTAAGTTCTTGGGTCATCCATTACTCATTTAATTTTGACAAATTGTGTTAAAGGCTGCTGACAAGGAAATAGTAAGAAAGCTGTGAAGTGTATCAATTGTAGTGATATAAAATGAGTTATAATTTTACTAACTTTTAAAATATTCAAGATTTTATTCTTACTACAAGATGTTTTTAAATATTCTATTTAAAATATTTAATTTTCTCTTGCTCTGTTGTTTAATAACTCAATGGAAAGCCTCAGATCATTGCATAGATAGCTTCCTCTCTCTAGAACTGATTCAGTTGATGCTGAACAGACAAGGATTGCCCCTAATCAATTCCTCAACCTCAAAAACATTGTCTGCCACAAAGACACACAATATGTATCATTGAATAAATCAACTTATGGCAAATCCACAATACATACTGTTGAATGAAACAACTTATCCTTTATTTAATATTTCATCTCTGATAAAATCTTCCTCTTGAAGTCTTCTCTGAGGGTTCATGCTGATATGATCTCTTCATCTCTTGAAATGTCATGCTCCTGCTACTAGAGTGTATGTTTCTTGAGGGCAGAGTCTTTTGGGGTACCTTATAGGACCAATATAATACATTTGATCTGGCAACACTCAAATTATGTCTGCATATGTATTATATAGTATGCTTCCTTTGGTTCTTATTTGTTTCATGTTTTTCTGCTTGACTTCTTTCTGAGAGCAACTGTGACAGGTAGTTTGTATCTAAATTTAAGGGTATGAGAATAGAGGATTTGGACAGGCAAGGGAACTATTGTTTCCACTTTAGAGCCAAACTACTTTTAAATGTTTGAAATTCTTACAAAAATTGTGGTAAATCCTTCGTCAAAGCTCCATCAAAGCATGATTGTAATTCTGTAATTTTCAATATATTTAAAGATATTATCTAGATTGATTAAGCATTAGACCTGTAATTATAAAAATTTACCATGAATCACCTTTTTAATTATGCCTCATTCATTAATACATATGCTTGGGTATATACAGGTGTTTGGGGAAACAACACAGAATTCTCATAGTGAAATAGGTAGAGATCACACCATTAATCTTTCAACTGGAATATTTAAACTATGTTATCATTTTATGGTACTAACATTTTAGGAGAAACAATAATCTAAATAGATATCCCTATTGAGACATGATTATATAATTTATATTTATCCAGTACTGGTGCTTTGTTTGCATTGTTCTATTTAGTCTTCCCAGCAGGTCTTAGAAGGAGATATAGTGTACCGTTGTTACAGATTTGGAAACTTGTCCAGGTCACACAAATGGTAAATTGTGGACAATGGACTTGAACCCAAGTTTGTCTAACTCCAAAGTCCAGGCTGATCCAAACACATTTTAGTTCTTAGCTTCTCCCTTGAGATCTCCACTAGACATTTGTCAACTGTTGTCCTTTTTCTAATGCTTTTATGTGTTCAACTTCCATGATTCTATTCCCTCTTGGCTCTTTTCTCTATTTCTTCTCTGGTATCTTTGTGGATTTTTCTTCCTCTTTTGCTTACTGAAACTTTTTGCTCACAAAAAAATCATTTTCTTCCTGTATTTTCATCCCTCGACTACTCTTTTTTTTTTTCATTCTACAAATTTTCTGGATAATCTCATTCATTCACATTATTTTAATTATAACCAATTTGCTCCTTTCGTGCCCCCATGGGTGATAGGCACTCCAAATTTAGTTGAACCCCTTATCTTGCTGCTTGGCCTAACTTCTCTTCCTCTGTTCTCTAGTATAATGGGTGACCTTGACCTCACTATTCCCCTAGTTACCCAACTACAAATGCAGGTATTATATTTCTCCCTCACTACATGGGCACATGCCCCAGATCTGATTAATCAATGAGGCCTCCATATTTCCATCAGTTCTGAAGGTTCTGAAGGTCTATCATAGCTACTTCATTCAAACTATTACTGCCCTAGCTGAGGTTGTCTTTTACTTAGTTAATGCTCAAGTTGCAAAAATTCATCTTGCCTATTCCTTCAGACCTGTTATCAATGCCGCTGAAGATAATTTAAAAGAAGATTTGTCTGTGGCACTTTATAGCTTTAAACCCTTCAGTAGTTTCTCATTACTATTGTAGGATGAACTCCTACATAAGATCTTCTGTAATTGATCACTGTGATGCTTTCTGCCATGTACATTAAGTTCCAGTAATTCTAAGCTGTTTTTTATCAATCCACAGAACATCATACTGTTTCTCAACTCCATGATTGAATTTACACTGCTTGTTTTTAAACTGGAATGCCTTTCAACCATCCTATGGAGTTCCACTAACTTCTATGAATCCTTTAAAATTCATCTCAGAAGTCACTTCTCCTAAGTGTTTTCAGACATTAAAATATAGGCTTAAGGTTACTTACATAGAAAAGTATTTATTTGGGGCCACTGGGTGGCTCAGTCAGTTGGGCATCCTACTTCAGCTCAGGTCATGATCTCGCAGCTTGGGAGTTTGAGCCCTGTGTTAGGCTCTGTGCTGACAGCTCAGAGCCTGGAGTCTGCTTTGGATTCTGTGTCTCCCTCTCTCTGCCCCTCCCTCACTTGTGCTCACTCTGTCTCTCTCTCAAAAAATAAATAAACATTAAAAAAGTATTTATTTATTCATATACCTGGATCCCACAAAATGTGAACTCTTTGAAGATAGATATTTCCAGGGCTTAAAACAATTCTGGCACATAGTCGGTTTTTAATAGATGTTCAGCAACTCCTCAGTCTCTCCAAGTTTGTTTCTACATTTTCTATCACTTCATGTATACTTAGAGGGAAAAACTAACATTGGAAAACAGGCAAAATGTGGCAAAATGAATAGAGTCATTCTGTTTCACTTCATAATATAGTAATTGAACTCTTGCTTTCTCTTGCCACCTGGCGTGTTTCTAATCTTCCTCTTATACAGACTGGAATATGCTTGGGGAAATCAACATACTTCTAGGAGAACTTAAAAAATATAATAAAATGACTGAGCTTCAAAGCAACCAAATGTTGCAACATGTATAATACTTCAAAAGCTATTTTTACTTAAAAATTTTTAGACCTCTATTTGCAATAATAATAGGTCCTTGGTGGGTTTTCTTTATGTTATGTAGTGGTGTAAACACTTAGCACATATTTTTTTATTTGATTCTCATCATTCTATGAAGCAGCACTTAAAATATTTTAAATTTGCATAGGAGGAAACTGAGGTAGGTCAACCTGCTGAGGGACACACGACTAATAGCAGGCAGGGCCAAAATTCCAATAGAAGTCCCTACTCAAAGCCCAAGATTGAGACTGCTGCATGATTCTGCCAGGAGTTTACTTCATTATGAAAATACACTCACAATGATTCAATAAAAGCTGTGAAAAAACACACTACACTATGATGTTTTCCTTTAATCTTTTCCTTTATTTTTATTCTTAGGAAGGATAGTATTAGCTTTACCAAATCGTGAATGCTATTTGTCAATAAAGTACTCATAGTCTTAGATCCAGGCCTACAGAGATAAAAATGAATGGAAAAGTGTTTTGAGAGACAATGGAAACTCTTGCGGCGAAGAGCCATCCCAAGGGGAGCACAGAAAGGGAGTCCATAAAATAGAGAGAACATTCCCATCTGTGCCAAGTTCAACTCAGCAGGACAATAAGCAAGTAGGCTGGCCAGAGAGAGCCTCCTCTGCTACAAACCACAGAAGTTCTGGTTCGAATCTCTGTACTTAGAATGTAAAGGAAGCATAAACAAGAAGTTCAGCTACCAGATGGGGACCCTTCTAATTAGTTAAGTCTGCTCTAATTTTTGGCCACCAGTTGGCAGATGCAACAGATGCCAAGGGAGTAAACAGAATATGTTGGCAGTTTTGAATTTTAAACCAGTATATAACAAATAGATTCAGTTTAGAAATATTTTCCCCTTTGGTTAAATTCTGTAACTTAATTTTGTCCGATGCCAGAAAGTTAGAGATGCATTTTGAAGCTTTTCTTTTTAGACATTTCTTATTTTTGCCTTTAAGTTGATAGTGGTGAAGGACATGTATTCAGGCATGTTATCTCAGAATTTGGAGAGTGCAACAGTAATGTCTATATGCGTAATATTTTGTTCTAAAAATGGCCTAATGTGGTATATTGTGATGAGAAATCTTTATAAAATGTAAGAGCTGTTTTTGGGAAAACCCATCATCAGATAAACAGGGACATTAAGAAGTTGAAGAGATTTGTTGACCATAATCACAGTCTCTAGTCCTGTACCGTGTTGTCTTATAAGCAATTGGTTATTGTAGGCAAAATTCCATAATTGTATAACTGATAGGGAGAAGAACAGTGTCACTTCAACTTTTGGGGCATAATTGCTTTCCTTTGAAACAATACCTCACTGATGAAGTTCCAATTTTTCCATTCCCAGGAATGGTTAGGAAGTTTTCTTAAATTACATTCCTACTCAGAGATATTATCAGAGTTGGGGAGGATGACTGTTAAGGTATATTTTATTTACGATCAAAAGCAGTATCCTTGATTGTCTTCACGTATATTTTAATAAAACTTTGCAAGTGCTTAATTTTTGCTAGGAACTGTGATTGATCTAGATTCACTGAGCTAAACATGACATAGTCCCTAATGGTTGCTCATATAGACAAGAGGACTAACTGATACAGTATATTGTGACCATCATTTCTATTGTCTGTAGGGCAGGTGTGTCATTGGCATTCACAGGAAGGAACACAAAGAAGAATAAGTAATTCGGTCTGATTTGGTGGGGTGGGTATTATGAAAATATTTCTAAAGGTATGATATTTAATCAGTATTTTTTAAGAAAGCAGGAATTATCAATAAAGTTAGTAGAAAGGAGGATTAGAGTGAGAGATAGAAATGTACTTTTGGTGAAAAGTAAATAGTTGAATGGGACATAACATAGTGAATAGGATTTTGACAAGAGAAAGAGTTATTTGTATTGGCAGGGAATAAGCCAGGTGAGGGTAGAGTGGAGAGGAGGTGATTAAGAAGATATTTTGTAAGGGTTTTTTTGTTTATTTATTTATTTTGAGGGGAACATAGAGAGAGAGCAGGGGAGAGAGCATCCACACAGGTTCCAGCATGGAGCCTGATGCTGGGCTTGATCTCATGAACTGTGAGATCTTGACCTGAGCCAAAATCAAGAGTCAGATGCTTAACCGACTGAGCCACCCCAGCACCCCTGTAGGTTTTTGATTTAGACAATTAAGTAAGTTTTGCTGCAGTTAATCAAGATACGAAATGCAGGAGGCCAAGTTGGTTTTTAGGGAATTGATGATATTTTACAAATATCAAATTAATATTATTAATATTGTGTTAATAATGCTAATAATACTCATGATGATAATGTAATGTTTTGGGCATTAACTTGATATTGCACCAAGTGTTTTTCACAAAGAAACATATTTACTCGTTATCCAACCTAATAAGATATATACCATTATTATGAGGAATCACAGGTACTGTAGGTGGAGTTGTGATGCAAGCCCAAGTAAATGAAGTACATGTGCTTAAATAGTTCACACAATTTGGACCTAGCTTCTATGGAATTCCTCAGGTGGTTATGTTTCTGGACGTTATGAATGAGGTCTGAGTTCTAGATTTTGTAGTCACCTGCCTTTAGGTTGTAGTTAAAACTATAAATGTAGGGCTTTGTGTTATTTATTTATTTTTTTTTTTTGCACCTATCCCAGGCTGTGGTTTACAACATGGGAGGATAGTGAGTGGACATCAGCAGTCACCCTGAAATTATGGCTAAATGCTGTTGCAGGTACATTTTCCTGGGAGAAGGGGTCCATAGTATTTAAAGCATCCTAAAGAGAGCACACGATTCCACCACTCCATCAACATTTTAGGAACCTTTGGAATGGAGTGAGAGGAGATCGAAACTTATAATAAACCCTGGAATTCTTGGTCCTGAAGAAACTTCTGGGGCTGCCAGTGCTCTATTGGCTTTTCAAAGAAAGTAGTAAGTAGGGAAACCCATTAGTCAAGGCTGCTTGAAGGACTAACTCTGGTATGTAGAATCCTAGAATTGAATATCCTGAGGTATTTTATTCTTGCATGTCTGTTAACTTTCATTTTGGTTTGCAAGTGTGATGAGACTTCATTGGGGAGGTAGCTCTCTCCTTCTTCGTCTTCATCTGTTTTTTTCTTGAACTGGTTCTTTGCTTCATGTATCATCTGGCAGTCTGTCAACTCTGGGCCTTGATGTAAGTAAAGCTTTGGTCTTAGCTATTTATCTTCTAGCACCCATACACTTACCCCTGGGAAATGGCCTTGTGTTTTGTGGCCCAAAGAGGTTGATCGTGGGGGAAGAGGCTGAGAGGAGAACAAGGAAATAAAATGGTTAGTCTCTTAAACTGTTATCCCTCTGTTAGTTTTAACTTTGTTGCTCCATTTTGTCCCTTGAGTGAATTCAGGTTTTTTGGTAGAATTTGGCACGGAAATCTTCCCTTTCCTCCCTTATTTGTCATGTCCCTGTGGCAATTTGTAATTTGGTAATGGGTTACTTTCTTATACATTCTTTTCCTCTTATGTATAAGGAAGGCATTGAAGGAATCAATTTTAACAACTTAAGGGATTTCCCATATAAAGCAACTATGTAATATATCTAGTTATCTTTATTATGAAAGCAAAAGCAAAAACAAGAACAAAGAGTAATATGTTTCAGTACCTTGAAAATGTCTTGCAGATAAACTCTGTATGTTTGAGTGAATTGGGGTAAGAATTATCAGTGCTTGAGAACAGAAGAAAGAAATGCCAAACGTCATCCCTTGCTAAATGTGTAAATATAAATACTGATGTAACCTTAACAAGAGCATGGCTCTTGCCAGAAAAATGCCACTTCCTGGAAAATATTAATGACAAAGTTATAATCTTTCTTCTGGTCAAAATTCAGCCCTGCCTTGACTAAAGTTGGTTGGAGTGGCACAAAGTGTAGAAACCTGTGGAGGGAAAATTCTGAAGTCACTCTAGCATGTTCTCACATACTGCCTGCTGTGTACCAAGCCCATATGGCCAAACAGTGTATGACTCTTCATAGACATGCCCACCGTGGTCATACTTAACAAGAGGAGCATCTGATATTTTAAGGCATGTGTGTCTTCAGGAGATTTTGCTCCCCTTTATTCTTCTTTGAGCTTACAAGGTCAACTAAACTCTTCTCTTCTCCACAGAAGGTAAAATTACCTTAACTTCTCTTAAATCGTGGGTTTGGCATCTATCACAAGACATCTTAGAAACTGGAGTGTTTCTTTCTTGGCTGAATATTTCAAGGACAGTTATGGGCTGTTTTAGATTAAAGATAAATCTATGAATTCTTAGGCCTTGGTAAAAACTTATACACTAGAGATACAGAAAATTTTTTGTGGGTTGTTTGCTTTCCAATAAAAAGATCTATTTTATCTTGAATTAAATATTATTGGAGTTTTTTTGATAACTAAAATTTACATAATTTATGAATAATACCTTGAACAACACCAACTTTTTTTTTCATATTGAACCATTCTTGTATTACTGGTGCTTCATGCACAACATTTAGGCAGTATTGTGGGAGTTAAATGTTTGGGTTCTTGAGCTAAACCAATAGTTTGATTCCCAGCTCCACAACTTATCAGCTTTGTGACTTCGGGTAAGGTACGTAAACTTTTTGTGTGTCTCATTTTTCTCAGCAGTTAAATGGGGAAAATACAAACAACTTCCTCTAAAAGGTTGTTGTGAAATTCAGCTGACTTAATACATGTACATCTGTTAGAAGTGTTCCTGGCACAACTGAATAGCCAATATTTATTGACTATTGACTATTTATTTTTGCTGTAGTTCCCGATGGACTAAAATTCTTCAAAGCTATTTGGTGAATAAAGTTTCGGAAACTTAGCTAAATCTTATTTTATTTTAATTACATATATATGACAATCTTATTGTGAAAAAGTAATAAAAAGAAGAAATAAAAAGGTAAATATACCTCCTTCATCTCCATTCCCACTGACCATAGTCAAGCCACCATTTGCAGTCTGATGTGTATTTTTCCAGATTGTTACTCATACACATACAATTGCATTATACAATCTCCTTTAAAATATCAGATCATTGCTTTTGCATTATTTTCCAAATTACTTCAAAAAATAAGTCAACTATACATAGCATATCCTTTTGGGTTCATGCATCTAGATCTGCCTAGTTCTTGTAATTGCAACAAACTAGTCCCTGGAAGGTATGTATCATAAAATCTATCTCGTGATAGCCATTTAGTCTGTCTCTAAATGTTTGCTATTTCAAATAATGCAGCAAATAACATTCTTAAATATCCATCAAAGTTCAAAAACTGGACCCCTGAGGATCACCTTATGAGTGCAGATTCATCTGGTTTTGGCTCCAAGTTGTTTAAATTTTTTTTAATTGAGTCAACATTTATAAATCAAGAGAACATAGATGAAAATCCAGGTTTTTGGATTCTCTTAGAAAATCTAAAGATCAATAACCACTGAGTCTAGTTCTTGAATTGCAGTAACTAGCTTGGCAGAGTAGAGGCTGCAGCAATGATAAATTCCCATATATGCCACTTGCCACAGTCCCTGCCTTCTCTATCACATTGAACCTGACAGCCTTTCCTCATTTAGAGCACCTGCCTGGGTCTTGTGAGCCATTTAGTTTGTGATCCCTGAGATGTATCATTAAACACTTACGTTAGTATTACTAAATGATAAAGCCTAACTAGTGGAATTTCTGGGTCAAAGGGTAGAATCATGATAAATTTTTGAGAAGTACTGTGAAATTATTTTTCAAGTTGTGTGAAACACCCAGAGTACTTTTTCCCCCCTCTAGGTTCTCAGCTTGACCTAAATGCAACATAAATCAAGTAGGAATAAAAGCAAAACCTTTTAAGTTTCTTTGTATAACAGAAACTTAATGCAAGGATTTATAGACTGATAGTTGGTGGTTGTATCAGCCTGGGTCCTGACAGGAAACAGAATCCATACTCACCTTGTATCTTGAAGAAAATTGGTTGAGGGACTATTTACACAAGGTGGGTAGGGTTAAGAGAATCAATAACGGATGTTAAGGCCCCCAAGAAAGCTGTTAATAACCATGAACTGATGGGACCGATATAGGACATGGTTTTTCTGGAGCCCAGTGTGGACTAACCTCTGAAAACTGGATAACTCACAGGAGATATAGTTGTCAGGAGACACAGTCACTGCTAAAACTTCACTGCTGAGATGAGGTAGAAGTGGGGATCAAAATTTCCTGGCCACTGTCTCTTTCTATCCTCCAGTCATGTGTCCGGTTGGCCAGGCCCTCTGGCTTCCAGAGCCACATAGACTGGTTGCAACAGTTTTCAGAGATCAGAGTAGGAAGTATGGAGAGTATGTAGGGTGGGAGTATGCAAAGATGGAGAAAGCAGCTCAGGGCTGTCTGGTCCCAATTGTCCTGGAGGATTTTCTGTATTATCCCTTTTATGTGATCATTACATTAAAAAAACTATTAAGTCACCCAGTCATAAAAATCACATTTGTTACGTAGATGAATTTAATTGACTAAAGTATATGTGGGGCAGCCCCCACAAAGTAGTAATAGGATACATATGAAGTCTATTAATTTGAACAATATTTATAGTTTTTGAAGTCCACGGGGAATTGGTTCGACCTTTTTGGCTTTACCAACAATGAGATACAAATTTGATGAAAGCTTCTAATGCTAACCCAAAGAAATACCAGAAATGTATTTTTTCAAGGGGGAAAAATCATGTACCTAAGTCATCATATATTTGGGTAGATAGTGATGAGAGTTTCAGATTTGGAAATTTGGTAAAAAGAAATTGTATCAGTAACTCCCTTGACAGAACTCCACTTGAGAGGTTTGCATGGCTTGCCGGCACCCTACATTCCCTTTGGAAGGCACACTAACGTCTACTGCAAGCTAACCACTCTGCCCCCTAGCACCTCTGCACTTGTGCTTCATTTGTGTTGAATTCCCATTGAGTCCGTCGTAAATCTGATTGAGCTGCCAAGTAAACCCAACCTGATTAAACCAGTTTCACTGATTAATAAGACTACTTAAAACATTCAATATTAAACTAATGAATGTAGGTTTTGAAAGAAATTTTTTTTTACAATGACATTTAAGTAGAATGAATTTTTAGGAATCAATACATGACTTGCTAAGAAAAATTCACTATTGAACTGAAAATTCTGAAAGTTGGGAAAATTCATAAAATATAACATTGATAATTTTCAAGGACAGAATTTCTCACTGCATTTAGAATGCTTTTCACATTTTAAACATCTTGCTCCATCTTGAAGAAATAAAATATGAGTATCCTATAGTATGAATTATGGATGTGTGGTATACAAAGGGTCAGGAGGTAGAACTCTAATCAGATCACTAGTTGAAGAAAAGTTTGTAACTAGCATTTGTCTAATTTTTTTTAAGTTTATTTACTTATTTTGAGAGGGGGTAGTAGGAAGTGGCAGAGAGAGAGGGAAAGAGAAAGAATCCCAAGCAGTCTCTGCGCTGACAGCAAAGAGCCTAAGGTGGGGCTTGAACCCATGAACCAAACCGTGAGATCATGCCCTGAACTGAGATCAAGAGTCTGACGCTTCACCCATTGAGCCACCCGGGTGCCCACATTTGTCTAAGTTTTAACATTAACATTCAATGTATATGAGCATGTAAAAAATACTCGTGGCTATAATTTTTTTTTTTTTGCATTAATTAACTAATTAGATGTCTGGAATGAGTTGGGAGAGGGCTTACTCTAATTTCGGCTGGGAAAATAAGATATACTTACTGAAGAAAGAATATTTTCACCTGGGCCCTTGCTGGATATCCCATTATTAGTCTTATTTACTTAGGGAAGCAAACTCTTCCTTAGTGAGTAAATCAATTACATTGAGCAAACATTTATTGAATTTCCATTGCCTTCAGGATAAAAGATAAGTTACTGATCATGGCATAAAAGTGTATTCATGATCTGGTTCCTATGTACTTCTTCAGCTTCATCCCCCATCCCTCCTCACCTGACTTATCTTTATGGATTAGCAAGACAATGTGCTTATGAATTTTAAACCCCTATTATGTGTCAATATTGTGTGCTTTTGTACATTCTCTTCCAGAGGCCTAAAATACCTGTCCTGTCATCAGGCATGTGTTGAATGTTGATTATTCAATGAAAACTCTGTTCATCTTTTAAAAAAGATAACATTCTTTCCTCTGTGATTTCTGTACAAATTCTCATTTTAAATGAGGAAGAAGAAAGATTTATGAAGACAACCCTTTATTAGAATTGTGTTTCTAATATCTAGGGTATTCAAAACCAGAAAAAAAATTCCCACCATGACAGGATGGTCTAGTGTGTTATAGCAAATAACTTAATATGACATTCTATAAAAATCACATTTGCAAAACGATTTGAAGCTTACTATAAGCATTTCAAGTTCACCAGGTTGTTTCAAGTCCCTACTGTATGTGTTGTCAAAGAACACAGTTACAAGGTATAGTGTTAGCCAGTGACATAAAGAAGATACAAAATAATGGAAGAAAGTCTAAAATTTTATCATGTGTAACTCTAGGTGGTGGTATTAGATTACAGGTATTATTTTATTCTGTACTTTCCAGTGTTCAACAATTAAAATGCATCACTTTGACAATAAATAAATAAAACATTTAAGCAAATTTCCGTGCTTTATTCAGCGGTCATCACTTATCTTAGGCAGTTCTGAACCATTCATCCTTACCATTCATTAGGCTCTCTCCTTGTGTTACTTCTTTGTTACTTACAGAAACAAGTCTATTGAAGTTATTTCTTTACTTTTATGTGTCCTCACCCAGACAGACTCTGAAAAAAGAGGTTGTTTCATAATCTTTGCTTCATCATTACCACCTATTTAATGTCAATACATGTTTGGAGTTTAACCAGTTTAAGTATAACATGATTTCCTTCAACAAAATTAGCAGTATTCTCCAAACACCTGGCAGAAGGGAAGAGGATGATGCTCCTTATGTGATTTCTTAGTATTAGGCACAACTCCTGTAAGACTGTATATGCTTGCCCTGGCTCTGACAGTACTAAAGTATTTTTAATATCATTAGGCCATTAATATTATATGTGAAGACAATGTTTTTCCTGAATTTTTTTGAGTGTCTTTAAATAATTTCCATTATGTGTTTTTAGGAAAAGCCTAAGGGAATTGACCTATTACTTATTTTTTTCAAAAAGTTAGTCATACGTGTCAGTTTTATTTTTTCACATTGGTTAGTGTTAATCTTTAATTATTACTTTTCTTTCATTTTCCAATAAGGAATAATGTATGTTTTTCCTCAGAGAAGACATGATATTGCCCTTGGTTCATGAATATTCACTTACTGAGATTTAAGGAAATTTCTTAAACATTCTACCAACTTTATGAAAGATAAGACTAAAATCTTTATTTTTAGTTTTTAGATTAATGAATGAGTTGCTTCTTTTCTAGTTTTTCCCATTTCAATAAATAAATAAATAAATAAATAAATAAATAAATAATTTCAGCACATTTGTATCTGGCTTTCCGCTAGATGATAGACAAATCAAAGAAAAATAAGAAAAGATTGCCCTAGAAAGGGGGACTTGAACCAACTCTGGGTTAAAACAGAGGGCTTTGTGAGCTGTGAGGAAGAGGGGAATAATATTTCTTGAGTGGCTAAAGTGTGCAAAGTGGCATAATGGAGGAGATGACCTGGTTGCTGAACAGCAGGAGAAGGGTAGGCAGAAGTGAGCAAATCACACGAGCATTAATTTCTAAGATATATTTGTGGATCACTAATACTTCATTATTAGTTGAGGTTCATGGTCTGTGTAGGTGTATGCATGTACGTACATCCATTCGGTGTCATATATTCTATTTTGTGTATTGGTAGTTAGTATCCTGCATTATTGAAAAAGGTATTATCTGCAGAGAGGAGTTCAGATAGGCTAAGCAGATTTGTGAGGACAGCTGTCCATGCAACCCAAGTTGCTTAGTGGGGAGGACAGGTACTGTGTAAATTCTAATATCATGAATGTTAAACATGAGCAGAAGGAAATGATGATTTGGATTTCCATGTAATGGCATTGGAGAAGGGAAGCTATGTGTAGGACCATATAGTGTAGGGAAAGGGAAGGGAACTACTTAAGTCTTTGGATACGAAGAAGGCTATTAGGGAATGATGTTTGAGCCAATAAATGAGGAAATTGAAGTTATTTGATTATAGATTGGATGCAAGGAGTAAGAGGGTAGAGTTAAGGATTATTCCCCAAGTGCTGGTTTGGGCACTTGTGTCAATGGAGATGCTCTGATTAGTCTTGGAAAACTAATTTTGAGATGCCTGTGAGACATCGCCAGCAGAGTTGTAGACGACGAATTTGAGGATGTTATGGATCTAAAGATCAGACAAGTTGAGTCTGGACTAGAGGTGAGATTTACTGAAGCCTTGGATATATGTGGGATCACTTAGGGAGGTGTGGGGAGAGAGATGAGCATGGAGTCTTGGGGGGTAGTGCTGGTAAACTTTGAAGTTTAGGAAATGGGTAGCAGAGGAAGAGCTCACAGAGAGACCTGAGTAAAGCAGCTAAAGAACTAGATGGAAAAGCAAGAGTTTGTGCTGTGATGACACTGAGTGAAAAGTGTGTGTGTGTTTAAAGGAGGAAGTGGTTAACAAGGTCGGGGGCCATTGACAGGTCAAGATTACTAAAAACTGAGAAGGAGTGTGTTGGACTTAGAGATATAGATGGAGATGATTGGATATTTCAGCAAGAACGGTTTCAGCGGAGCAGAAGCCTGCTTTGAATGAGTTAAAGTGAAAAAGAGAAGTGAAGAAATAGCACTGTCACTTGTAGATAACTGCTTTGGAACTGTGGCTTTTAAAAAGATGAGAAAGATAGGGTTGAAGTTAGAAGAGTATGTGGGACTGAGAGAACACTTCTTTTTTTCTTTTTTTTTCTTTTTACATTTTACAATTTGGAACCCTTGATTAAGTTTATATGCTGAACTGGAGGAACCAGTGGAAGGGGACAGTGTAACTACAGGAAAGGATAGCAGTAATTAAATGTGGGAGAAGTCGAGTATGGGATGGGATTGATTACACAGGTGTAGCCTTTGTGAGAAAAAGGTACAGTTCTTCCATTTACGTAAGAATGATGTACAAAAATAAAGGATAGGAGGAAAACTGACCAAGGTAAATTTATACATTTAGTGATGGGAAGCCAGTGTGGTGTCTTTCATAGAAACATGGTGCCTTTGGTGAGAGAGAAGAGCTTAGTAGGAGGGCTAGAAGTTTGAGAAAGAGGGCAAATGGTTTATAGTCATTGCTATGGAATATGGGATTATGAAACCTACCATAATAATAGCATTTCACAGTGTCTTTCATTTAGAGTTCATTAAACTTGGTTTTTGTTCCTCACTCATGAGACTCTTCAGTAAAGAACAGATTCAGTGAAAGAATAAAAGTAACTTTTTTCTTGTATTTGCCACCCTTGTCTTTTTTCTGGCAAGGTTGTGAAAACTGCTTTGATTTTGGTACATCTGTCACTGCTCTTGCTCCTGGTCCCATGGCAGTTTGTCCTCTGTGATCCAGCAGTTGCAGTAGAGGGAATTAGTACCACTGTCACCGATGAGTATTTCTTGGGGGGGAGGGAGAGCTTGCAATGGCAGACGAGGAACCTCTTTGCAATAAACACCCAAGTTTTATGAAATTACCTTTGCTGTAAGGAACAAACCGAGAAGTGAAAAAGCAAAACTAAAATTAACTAAAATGAAGGGGGTCGTGAATCTGACCAAGATCTTGGAAGACATATATATATTCTGACTTCTTTTGGGCATGGACGATATTATATTTGATCTACGGATCCTCTGTGCCTGGCACACAGTAATAATAGCCAGCGTTTATTAAATGTGACCATGTGCCACAGACTGGGTGGTTTACGCAGGTTAATTCACTGAGTCCTCACCTCACTGTGATGTCGCCACTCTTGCTGTTTTAGAGATAAGAGAACGGAGGCACAGAGAGGTTAAGTACCTCACTGAAGGTCGTATGGTTAGCATTAGAGCTAGAATTAAGCCCTAAGCAGTGTGGCTCTAAGCTTTTCCTCTTACAGAAACCGTACTTGCTGAATTGAGTCATGTGTGCCCTCTCGCCTTCGGTTGCCTGGCATAATCTATTATTCCAATTTTATAGTTGAGATCCAAAGTCCTGTTTAAGATCGACCAAGGTCATAGTACAAGTGACAGAGCTGGCATTTAACTTCAGTTATTTGACTCCTTGTCTGGTGCTTTCGCCACTTTGGCATAATTGCCTCTGTGTCTAATTTCAGGTCTGGTGATTCCCTTTTGCCATGAGTTTTGTTTGCACCTCCAGCCTGTGTACCGCCTGCTCAGTAATGATCTAATACTTACTGTGTGGGCTTCAGGGTTTATTTGATTTGGAGCAACCTAAACGGCCTGTTGGCAAGGACTAAATATAAGATTGTGAATACAGGGACAAGGATGCATATTTCTGGCCAGAGGGGATCTTGCAGGCTATGGTAAAACACTGCAAATTATTGGCAAGAGTTGCTATAACTAAAATGAATTCTCTAATTCTGAATGTTTGTGGTATGTAATGTAAATTCATATAAAGGGAGGGAATGCAGAATTCAAGCAGTGAAGGGTAATAGTTCTAATGCATTGCACCAGTTTAGAAAAATAGGATTTCAGTTTGAAAAGTGAATTAATTCTTAACCTTGACAGTCACACATAAGAGCCATTATTTTGCACAACACATGCACCTTGCAGTGTTCAGAATAGGCTACTTTTGTTGTTACCTCCCTAGTTTCCTCGCAACATCCTGTGTTGTGACTGGGCAATACATTTTACTGCACTGATTTGACTGAGAGAGAAACCACAGCATGGTGTGGTTTAAATGACTCATTCAGTTTCGGAAAAGTGGTCTGTGTGAGAGCCAGGATTAGGATTTGAATCTTCCATCTTGAATGCCATGCTTTGTGTTAAACCACATGGTGTTCCAATATATCATCTGGCCCATTTAAACCACATGGATAATTCATTTTTCAACACCCTGGTTACAGTCATCTTAGCTGTCACTTCCATTAGCTACTTACACACCTGCATGTAGCTCACACCAGACCCCTTTCCTGCCTGTTCTGACATCAGGAGTGGTGCTCATTAAGCAACAGAATACAATTAAACTCACCACCACTACCGCCCTTCTTTGTTCTGCCCTACTGTATTTTACTTCTGGTTTCTGTTCATAAGGAATTCAGTATCACTTCGGTTATATATATAATGCCTGTCCAGGAGGACTCTGTCACTGTTCCCTTTTGTTGCTTGCAAACTTTTGGAGTCTTTTCCTATAGGAGAATAGTGCTTTTGCATTTATGTCTGATGGAGCTCTGGAGATATTAGAAGACTTTTTACAACCATCTTGTTCAAGTAGCACAATGGGAGCCTGGGGTGAGACCCAGCATCCAAACCCCTCATGACAGATCATCTATTTTCAGCTTAGGTTCACCACCAACACATTCTTAGGCAGGGGAAAATAAGGAACTGCATTTCCCAAGCCCCCCTTCTCCATATGGTTCCAGTTTAGTGTCTGCCAATGAGAAACATTCACGTGAGATTTGGAAGACAGAAGACAAAGGAAAATTGAATAGAGGAGAGATTGACCTTGGGTTCATACATTTGTGCATTCAACAGATATTTATTAAGATCCTACGTGTGGTAGGCATTGTTCCACTTTCTGGGGATATAACTCCTGTTCTCATAGTTTATATTCTGTGAGTGGGTGAAGAGATTTAAAAAAAAAACACAAGAAAATATACATATGTTTTTCAGACTATGATCAGTTTTATGAAAACAAAACACAAAGTATGATGGAATGGTTATTTTAGAGAGAGGAGTAGAAACAAATAATTTTTGTTCAGCCTAACCTTCTAAAGGCTTTTCTAATGTTGATTTCTGGAAGGCAATGTTAACTTTCTAAACATTTTTGGAATTTATTCTTGATTGTTCATGTTTTAGTTTTAGTTGGATAGTGTGTAGTCCTTATCAGTGATTTCTTTAAATATCCTGTATTAACACAAGAAGTGCAGTTTGGGGGCACTAACTGTTGTGATCAGAGTAATGTCTTGATCTGTGGTTTGAGATGTTTATCTGGCTCCTGAAAGTCTGTCATACTTTCCATTTCCATGAAACCTACTGGATCAAGAAAGACATGGAATTTCAAGGGAGACACTATGACTTACCAACAGGAACTGGGCTTGTGTTCCACAAGTTGCTATAAATTTTATATGGATTTATTATTATGCTGTCCCCAGGTCAGCTTGGTCTTGTATTTTATAGGTTTTCATAGGAGTATGGCATCATAAAGCATATATCTGACTATATCTGGAGAACACCCTGGATTGACTCAGATAAGGGAGGTTTAACCCAAGGTTTTTCTGTGCCTCTCTTTAGGAAGTGGTTGAACAAACATGAGGACTTAATTCTACAGATAGAATTGAATATCTCTCCTTTGGAGATTGACTTTGATTTGCGATGAAGTGCATAGAGTGTGTCCTAAGGGCATCGAACTGTAATTGTTCTCTTTCAAAGTGGACTGTTGTGCCCTTATCGTCAAGTAAAGGGGAACTGTATGTATAACACCCTGTGTTTGACTCATGATTTATTACTTCAGAAAGGATTATGCCCTTTGTTAAAATATTATTTTCACCAGGGATGGAGATTTAAGGAATAAAGAGGCTTTGGTCTTAGGAGGCCACTTTTTCTGTTAATTTTGCTTATTTCTGGAATCATTTTATTTGAAAAAAATCCTTATGTTTTATATGGCTTTTGTCCATCTTGAGACTTACTAGTGAAAATTATTTTTCTCCTTCTCTGTTCTTTATGACTCATCCCCATACTTTTCTTGTCTTTCACATCAAATCAGGTTTAGGTGCTTAATTGTGCTGGGAAAATATTCCTTTTCTTTCCAGTTCAGCTTTGAGAAATAGCAAAGGGGATTGCATTCTAGTCCAGGCTCTACACTTGATTACTTTGATGACCTGGGGTCAGACACTTATTTCAGATAAGGAGATCTGAGTCTCACGGCCTTACTTGTGGAAAGCGAAGGTGTTATTAGAACAGCAGTTGTAAAACACTGTGGTCCTGGGACCCCAGTATTCTCCGAAAGTTCTTAGGGCCTTTGTAGAGCTTTTTGTTGTTATTGTTGTAGTGCTAATCTGTCTATGTTGTGAGAGCCACTTGTTAAGTAATTAAACCATTGGTAGCATGAAATCAACCATGAAGGGAAAATTTGCATCATGGAAATTGGCCACCTTATCTATTTATTAAATAATTTAAGATAAAATAGGCCTAATACTTATTAATATAAATAAAATATTTCAGAAAAGTACTTTTTTAGGAAAAAATTAATAAGAGTTGCTTTTCCAAATGTCTTTGATATCTGATTTAATAGAAGATAACAACAGTATTATGTAGACAGCTACCTTCAGTGAGTTGTGGTATTATGTGTCATGCAACCTTTGCAAAAACTTCATTGTCCTTGTGAGAAAATGAGCTCGAGAAAGACAAATATCTTAGTAGGATTATAAGAATAGTTTAACTTCTTTGAGTCATTGAAGAGGTCTCAGGGAAGAGGTCTCAAGATGGTCTGCAGACCATCATCCTTTGAGGACCCTCATGTCAGAGAATCCCTGGAGTCATTTCCATCTCAGAGGAAAAACCAATGCTTCTGAATTCCTCTTACATATATATTTTTGGGTAGTATGACTTAAGTTGGGACAAAGCCTCTTGGCAGTTGATCATGAGGTTTTGAATTGTGGAGCCCGCATTAAAATTAAGTGGGTTGTCTCTACCACTGCTCACTATTACGCCTGAACACCAACTGCCTTTACGACCCTTCTTGATTCTTCTCCTTCTTTCCTTACTATTATCCTATCAGGCCATCCTTACTATTTTCCTGTCTACAGGTGAGCAAGAGATGAGCATCTTTAAGGCATCAGAAGTGTATTGAGATGATGGGAAATGAGAAGCCAGTTACAGTAACCTCATAATAGTGGTGGTGCATCTTGAGAGGTAGACCGAGATGACCCTGAGAACAGAAAGGTGTTCTCAGGGTGTGAGAGAGACAGCTGTTCTTTTCAGGCACATGAGGGGGTCAGCTGTCATTATTGTTGTTAAATATAAATAAATAAATAAATAAATAAATAAATAAATAAGAACAATGAACTATGACCTGGAGTAGAGCTGGCAAACTTTTTTCGTAAAGGGCGGGATTGTAAATATGTTTCGGCTTTGTGGGCCATACAGTCTGTTGCAATTACAGCCCTGTTGTAGTGCAAAAGCAGGCATAGCCATCGTGTCATTGAATGGCAGTGACTGTGCTCCAGTAAAACGTTGTTTGGGGACCTCTGCCTAGGTGAGAAAACAAATTGGCCTTGTCTACTGGTAACATTTCTTCTCTGACTTTGACATGTCTTGGTTGATTGAATTTCCAAAACTGTGCTGCTTACACCTTGATATGGAACCATAAATGCCGGATTTTCAAAGATATCTGACTAGCCGAGATAAATCTAATGAGATAGTTGATTGAAATAATAACAGTTATAGCACTTGCTGTATGCCAGATACTATTCTAAGCACTTGACATGATTTAATCCTCACAGCAGTCCTATAATTAAGCATGATTATTATTATCCTCATTTTATTTCCCGGGAAATGGATGCATGGAAAGACGAAGCAGTTGGCTCAAGTTTATTCAGCTAGCAAATGATAGAGCAAGTATGTAGACCTAGGCAATGTGTCCTGTGCTTTATTGTCCTTGATATATTCAGGTATTATGTTAGGTACAGGTGCACAGATTTGGAGGTCAGGTAGATGTGATGACTAATTATGTTGGGGATCATCAGTTTAAATTTAAAAATAAGCATGAGGCTTTCTCAGAGCTATATAATAAATCTATACAGAAAGTTCAAAAATTTTCTCAGAGTCTAGTCACACAAAGCTTATAAAGAAGGCACATTAAGGAGAAAAATGTGCTTATAGCAGTAAGTATTAAAAATGGAAGTTAGTATTAAAATGGAAGAAAAAAACACATTGGACAGTAAATGGTACATTTCAGAAAAGGATAAAACTGAATAAAGGAATAATAAACATAAAAAGAGAGGTAAAGTGAATGCACATAGTATATTTCAACACATATTTAAAATATGAAATGAATCTTTCTTCAAATAATATGTGAACGAGGGGCGCCTGGGTGGCTCAGTTGGTTAAGAGTCCAACTTCAGCTCAGGTCATTATCTCACTGTTCTGAGTTCAAGTCCCATGTTGGGCTCTGTGCTTACAGCTCAGAGCCTGGAGCCTGCTTCGGATTTTGTGTCACCTTCTCTCTCTGCCCCTCCCCTGCTCGTTCCCTCTCTCTGTCTCTCTCTCTGTCAAAAATAAATAAACATAAAAAAATTAATACTTGAATGAGATATTTCCAATGTAGCATTTTGGGAGAGACTGTATAGTGGTTCTTAAACTATACAGAGCTGTGCTTCAACAAATTAAATTATCTGGAATTAAGTTATGAGGCAAAATTAACCAGAAAAACAAAGTGAAAGAAAGAGTAGAACATCCGGCCTTTTCCCTAGATCCCTCTTTTCAGTGCACTTTTATTTTTAGCCAGTTGCTCATCCAAAGCAGGGTTCTCCAAAGTGCAGTTGCTCAAGACAGCCCATTGTGGGACAGAAAGAATATGGCAGAACTTTTACTTCTCTTTTTCATAAAAGAATCTAAATGGTGCAATCCAGGGCTAGAATGGCAGTTTAATGTTGGTTGAAGACTCGGATTCCTTCTTCTGGCCCTGCCGCTTCAAGGTGTTCCTCTCATTTGCATAATTCAAGACCAATCAGTGCCAGGTCCACCTTCCAGCCATCCAGGAGAGGGGATCTGAGGAAGAGAAGGGTCGTCCTGCTTCGCTTAGCTCACTTTCTGTTTGCCAGAACTGATCCCCATGGCCGCACACAGCTGGAAGAAAGCTGAGAAATGTGAACATTAGCTACATGTCCATGTTCTCAGCTAAAGTTTGGTGACATCCTTTTACTAAAGAGGAGAATGGATATTGGTGACACCTAGCCGCTATCCAATAATACTTAAAAGCATCCACGAACGTAACGATCAGGTATGCATTTTTCTTTCATAAAAGAGGAGAATCCCAAACTGAGTAAGTTTTCTGTGATGGTTAACAGCTTAGGTAGGGGGCTACACTAACAGTCACGAAAATCAGTACCTATGCAGTGTTTCCCCTGAAGGTGATGATGAGAAAGGATTAAAAAAAAAAAAAATACACGTGCTATGGGAGAGTATTTTCAAAAAAGATGCTTGGAATTGTTTGGATTTTGTTGTTAAATAGTGTGCAAGCAAGTCTCCTGTAAGAGAAATCTGTCGTTTTGTACAGTGAGAAAGTGGCAAAAAAAAAAAAATAAAATAAAATAAAAATAATTTAAGAATCTTTAAAAATGCTTCCAAAGTCGTTTTAATAAATTTGAAATCAATTTTCTTAAAAATAGAAAAGTGTAGCACATTTGTATTAATTTGGATGAATTAATTTTTCCTTACTATGTAAGAAGATGAATTTTATCAGCCCAATTAACTTGTGAAAACTTTGAATATCCGTGGGAACGAGAAATCACCAACAATGCACTTCTTTGATTGATATGTTCAGACTCTAATAACATTTCCTTTTAAGCTATGTCAGACTTTATAATTACACATCAAAAACTATTATTATATTTATCGGGGTACTATTTTTTTTACTATTAATGTACTAATTTTGTATCATTATATGTAGCATTGTTAACATTGTGTCATTAATAAATGCAGCAAAGTAAAAGTATTTACAAATGTTATTCATTTAATATCTATTTCATTTTTATTTGATGTATATTTTTGTGCATACTTTATACTATAGTTAACAGTGTTGCTTTATATGTCTATACAACATAAGCCAACAAACATATGAAGGACGCATTTCAGTTAATTTTAGTGAGGTAGCAGAAAATCAAAAAGGTTTGGAGAGCAGTGGTTTCCAAAAGGCCGTATTTGCTCCATCAGGTTGTAGCTTTTGTTTCTTAAGGTGGGAATAAGAGAAATATGCTGTACTAATATTTAATATATGGATTTGCACTGACAAACTCACATGCTGTGTGTGCCAGAAGCTCCCAAGGTATTCACTCTAGTCTCTGGGTTGGAAGCAAGGATTTAGATGCCTTGTGGGGGTTGTGTGACTGTGTGGTGAGCATCCTGAGGGACTAGCAGTACCAGTCTCTTAGGTCAGTGTTCTCAAACTCTAGCAAACTATCGCACATCCGTGTCGAGTGCTACAGCTAACAACCTGCTAGATGGGAACACACACCTCATCTAATCTTGCCCACATTCCTACCTGTCTTGTTAATTTGCCTAACCCTTGACTCTAAAATTCTGAGTCCCGATAGCAGGGTTAGCAAGGCCATGTGATGACAGGGTCATGCTTAATTGTAGTTGCCCTGAGTGAACAAAAGGAAGTATTCTGCTAATGCCATGAGGGTGTGTGTTAGGGATTTGTGGTCTTAGGAAATGAGAAAATTGTGCAACAAAGAACCTCCATGTGTTTGGAGCCCAGAGAAATGTGGCTGTGTGCTTGCGTGTATGTATGTGTGTATTTGTGTGTGTGTACCTGTTTTTATAAAAATTAATGCAGTGCTGCTTTGCTGTGTCTATAAAGTTACTATTTACTTGGGCACAGGATGGGTTACTAGTAAAAGTCTTACAACTTTCTCTTTGTGCCACCTAGAGACATCATGGCTTCCTAAAGTGATTCTTCTACATTAACTTCAAATTTAAACTTGCCTGGCCTATTTTTTGTCCCTTGACATTTATTTTTCAACCTCAGTTGACTTTCACTGAAAGTCACACACAATGGAACTTGGAACTTTCCTATGTCTGTCGTCTTCTTCCACCTTGTAGGGAGCAGTGGTGCTGTGGTTTTAGTCCACCTCTTTTAGGGTGAACCACATTTTTAGTTGGTAGCCAATTGTCTATTGGCTTGATAGGTTTCATCTGTGATATCGTGGTACTTTGTCCCTCATTCTCAAATTACCCTTCATTCTATCTGGAGATTCTCAAGGGAATTTTCAAGGTTTTCAGCAGTATGACCATGTGCTTCAGCCCTGCTTTGACTTCCACTTGTCTATATCTTTTATCACCACTTACCATGAAAAGCCCAAGGTTTACAAAATTTACAAAAAATAGTACAGGGCACCATACCTAGAAGGAAAAGAGGCATGTCTCTCTTTCTTTGTGTTTTATATTATCTTCAGATGCTAGAAGCAGCTCTCTGTCATGTCATGAAGTCCCCTTAATAGTTTTGTCAATTTCTTCCCTTTTCTCTGTAGTAGATTTCTGCTTAATCCAAAGACTGGTGGCTTACAGATGCTATTCTCTTCTCTTTCTTCGTCAGTGATTTCTCCCTTCTCTCACATGCGTGCACCCACCTCAACATTCTGCATTCTCCCTTACAAAAAATAAAGCTTCCATGCATAGAAATGAAGATACTTTACTGTTGGATTTGGGTGAAATTGTTTGGGGGATGGGTTTGGCATCCATGGTTAGGGATAGGCTCTTCACTACACAGTGGAAATTTAGTTAAATATGTTCTCTTGTAATAGTTAAAGAGTTTTTAAGCTCATTTGCCATCTCAGTAGCCTCTCTGCATTGCTTCCATTTGTCAATATTTTTCTCAAAGTGGGACACTTATAATTGAACCTAATGTTCCAGATGTGACCTGATTAGGTCATTGTACAATAGTGTAGTTAATGCCATTCTTCAAAATCAAATCTAATCGAAATGGTTTTCTGCTTACAGATCTCATCTGATTCCCTTTCTTGGTCTTTGATAATCAGGCTCTATTTGTATAGATGGCCTTACCCCCACTCATTCCAATTTCCTTTCATACAACTGATGCATAGACCTCTCAGAATTCTTCATCATTTCCCAGTCTTTTCTGGGAATATAAAAATCTCTTTTCCTAGAATGTTCGTCCCCTCTTCCCAACTAAAAAAAAAAAAAAAAAAAAAGTTCCTTATCGTCCAAACTTTTTTTTTTTTTCTCTTGTCAGGATTAGATGACCCTTCCTCCTTAGTCCCTTCTAAATCATCTTTTTTTTGGGTAATTATCTTTTAAGTTTATGTCACCCCAACTGTCACCATTTTCCAAATATTGAGGGAAGAGAACACCGATTATTCACCTCTGTTTTGCCAGCTTTGATTGTCTGCCTTGCACATGCGGTTCAAAAGCTTTTCACTTGGTTAATGAATTATTATGGCATTAAGTTATGTTAACTATTTAATTGCCATAACTGCTTTATTTTTGTGACACTATAAAATGCTAGATGACTTATACTTATATTTAAAACATTGAATTACTGAGCTTTTTGATTACGTTAATCAGTGAATTACCCATGTTGATATTGCTCCCACATCAGCTCATTTTGGCAGAAATGGCTGGTGGTTTATGTTTTCTTACTTTTTTTTTTTTTTTTTGTCTAATCATTTGCCATTTATGCTGTAATACCCATTGTCTTCCAAAGATAAGAAAATTGAAGCTCAAAAATGTAAGTGATTGCTCAAGCTATCACAACTAGGTAGTGGCAGAGCTGGCATCAAAACCCAAGTCATCCCTGTCTTTTCATAGCTGCAGGATGGTTTGTGTTAACAGCACGGCATTGGGAGCTAAACTGCCAAGTTTCCTAATGTTGGCTCTGCATCCTCCTAGTTTGCTGACCTTGGGAAAGTAGAATTCAAACTTTCTGAGCGTCCCTTTCCTTTTCTACAGAATGGGTATAACAGTAGTACCTACCTCGTAACCGATTATGAGGATTAAGAAATTTAATGTAGACAGGGCACTTTGAGCACTTTATGTTTAAGCACTATATATATTTGCTATTATGATGATACCGTCCACTACTCTGTGCTCTGCTACCTTACCCGTCACCCCTGTATGGCTCCCAACTGTAGCTGCTGCGACCATATGCCAAACAGTTGGCCAAATTAATGTGGATATAATATTATTGACTCAGTTACAGACTTTGCTGGGATTTGACCAGATTTTCTGCTAAATCCCTTTTCTGTTCCAAGATCTAGCCCAGAATACTACATGGTACTTAGTACCTTCTCTCTCTCTCTCTCTCTCTCTCTGTCTCTGTCTCTGTCTTTAATGCTCCTTTCAAAATGGGCACCCAAAATTGGATTTGAGAGTGTAATAGGGACAGTTTTTTCCAGAGGATAGAGGTACTACCTCTTTCATGACCAGGATGCTGTACTTCAAAGACATATAATCATACCAGTCTCTTGATGAGACCGAAGTGAGCAGGCAGAGGACATAATCCGTTTTCTGACTTGAAAGTTGCACTTTTCAGCAGTTTGGGAGCTCATGGGAATAAATAGAGGGTAGGGAATGGAGCTGCTGATGAGAAAGTCTTGGCAGGCTTGTGGGATTTGGTCCAGGCAGATGGCTCATGAGAGAGGAAATGTGGAAATCTTCCAGTCTCTCCTAATTCAAGAGAAAGTTTTTAGAGAGAGACATTTATTCATCTATTCAAATATTTATTGAGTACTTATTACTGTTAGACGTTATTCTTGGTGGTAGATCTTGTTTGGATCTACAAAAACAGTTTAATCTTTCTTAAATGAACTCCTTCCAGCAATGTAAATAGGCAAATAAATTTTAACTTTTTAAATTGTGTTGAAGGGGATCAGAATTTGCCCCCAAAATATATCTCTTTGGCATAGGACTATTTTAGGCTGTTTTTTTTTTTTCTTTTTTAAACTTTTTCTTTTCCTTTTTCTTTTGTTTTCTTTTCTCTTTCTTTTCTTTTTTCTTTATTTTCTTTCGTGAGAATCTTAAGCAGAGAATCTTAAGCAGCACATCTGCCTGAGCTGAAATCAAGAGTCCCACACTAAGTGACTGAACCACCCTGGCACCCCTAGGCTGGTTATTTTTAGAAACAACAGATATAGGAAAAACTCAGAAAACCAAGTACAAGTTGCCCTTTACATTTAAAAGGGACATCTCCAGAGACACTTGGGGGGCTCAGTTGGTTGAGCATCCAACTTCCTCTCAGGTCATGATCTTGCGGTTTGTGGTTTTGAGCCCCTCGTTGGGCTTTGTGCTGACAGTGCAGAGGCTGCCTGGAATTCCCTCTCTCCTTCTCTCTCTGCCCCTCCCCCCACCCTTTCTCAAAATAAATAAACTAAAAAAAGGGAAATCTCTATTTTTTTTAACTTTTTTTTTTTTAAACATTTATTTATTTTTGAGAGACAGGAAAAGACAGAGAATGAGCAGGGAAGGGGCAGAGAGAGAGGGAGACACAGAATCTGAAGCAGGCTCCAGGTTCTGAGCCGTCAGCACAAGACCCAACACGGGGCTTGAACCAATGAACCATGAGATCATGACCTGAGCTGAAGTCTGTTGCTTAACTGACTGAACCACCCAGGTACCCAAGAAATCTCTATGTTTAAGGGTGTCTCTCTCTCTGTACCTTGAAGAGCAGGATAACTTAAACCTCTAGAAACTCTTATCAGTGGAGAAAGCAACAGACTTAAATCTGCATAACAAACTTACCTTTGTTTACTGTGCTTTTCCTGGTAACCTCCCACAACTGGTTTCCCTTCCCTTGACATTTTTTGTTTTTTAGCTGGAGATGATTTTAAAGTGGTGGTTTGGGGGCATTTGGGGGAGTTACTCAGTTTTCCTGGATATCTCCCATGTGTACAAGAGGTTTGTTTTTTTTTTTCCTTTTAATCTGTCTTTTATTATAGGGGAGTCAGCCAAAAACCTAGAAGGGGAGAGGAAAAATAACTTTTCCTCCCCTATAGTATCATATCTCGATTGTAAATTCTTTGAGGACAATAACTATACCTTTTTTTTCTTTGCCTCATTTGATTCATATTTATTGGCTTATTTAATTTCACATATTAACAGTAGTAAGAACATAAAAATTAAATATTTTAAAAAGTATTTTAAAAATATTTTTAGAAAAATATTTTCTAAATATTTACCATGTGAGGAACTGTGTGTTAAGTCCATTTATGTTATCAAATTAAATACTCATTAAACCCTCCAAAGTAAGGATTTGTCTTTCACTTTTAGAGGTGAGTAAACAGACTTGGAGAGGCTGAGTGAACTTCCTCATGATCTCAAGACTGTTAGGGGCAGAGCTGGGATTTAACACCAGTTATTCTGAAAACCTGCGTCTCAAAACTGCATTGCTATATTCTGTGAAATCAAAATTTGGGGAGACTTTGCAAAGCATGTAGGTCTCATGAAAGTAAAGAACAGACACTTCCTCTTGAGGTCTCAGTTTGAATCTGCTCATTTATAAGGGGAGCATGAAAAATGAAATGCAGTTTTGTTTATGTGGTTGAGAGTGAGATGTTATTGAAGGATTAAGGGAATCTGAGGAGAGGGCTATAAAATAAAGTTTAGAGGAGAGAGTGGATTTTCTAAAGAAAAAATAAATTGATCAGAAGCAAAGTCAGTAAATCTTAAGGCTTTTCTGCGGTGGAAGTAATGAAAAACAAAACACAACACAAAAACAAAGCCAAGAGACAGAAAAGGTCTGGGGAGAGGACTGAAGTTGGTCCAGCCCTGCTTCCTCTGCTAGGTCCTGCCCATGCCTTCCTTTTGCAGGGGCCACGTCTAAACCTGCCTGAGACTTGGCAGCAGCCATTGGAGGTTATGGATGGAGGATGGGCAAACCCTCAGAGAAGTGAGCTTGAATCTGCCTGGATTGAAGATTTTACTTTTGCATTCAGTAGTAAAATTGCATGGGTTATGACTTACAACCATACTAGGCTGTGCCATCACTCAATATCCCATTTGGTCTCCAGGAGCATATTTCCAGCATGTTCTTTCAGAATCGTAGTGTTAAAATCTCTGATCAGTATCACCCTTGATCAATATCACCTAATGGGTATCACCCTTGAATCTGATGGAGGGAGTATCACACCTCCTACTTTATTTTATTTATTTATTTTTATTGTAGAACGAGTGGGGGAGAGTTGCAGGAGAGAGAGAGAGAGAGAGAGAGAGAGAGAGAGAGAGGATCTTAAGCAGGCTCCACGCTCAGCATGGAGCACAACGTGGGGCTCAATCCCACAACCCTGGGATCATGGCCTGAGACAAAATCAAGCATTGTGCCCAACTAACTGATCAAGCCACCCAGGCTCCCCATACCTCCAATTTTTTTTTTTTTTAAGAGAATCTAAATTCTTTCTCTTTTCTCCTACCTACCTCTGTGCCTTTATTATACCGACAAAGCTATTTTGAAAGGAATTCAGGGAATAATTTTGGTAGCAGCCAAAGTATGTTACCATTTGGCTTTTGTGGGGAGTGGGGGTGGGGTGGTGGTGAGTGACTTTATATCTTGAAGGACTTCTCAAGATCAAATTAGAATTTGGTCTCCAGAAAAACCTGATAATCCAGTTTGGGAAAGGAAGGCCAATAGTTGGAAGAACTTGAGATGCCATTGTTTGAACTGCCCTTTGTTTTGTGAACAAAAAGATTAAATGCTTTTCTTAAGGCACAAAATTGGCTGTGGGCACAGTGACTGAAACCCAGATCACCTTATTTCCAAACTAGTGTTTTTTTCTTCCGTGACACTTAAGGAGAAGAGGAAAAAAAAAAAATTAGGAAATCCATTTGGATCTCCTTATTAGTGAGAGAAGCAATGGGAAGGGATTGTGTTCTCACTTGCCGTTTAGCTTATAACTTGTTCTTATACAACGGCTATGAATGTATATACATTAAGGAATTGTGCTATGTATCCTTGAATTCTTTTTACTAATCATATTTGGGAAGAAAGCAAAGTTTTCTGAAATTTTTTTTTTGTGGGAGAAGACAAAACATAGACACACTTAGACTGGTAAGATTCATTTTCTAAGTACTTTGACTCTGTAAAATGAGGACATGAGACTAGTTTATCTTGCAGATATTTTCCAGTACACAAGGCACAAGATTTACAACATATGTATATCGCTATTTCCTCTCTTCTCAGTGATGAAATGGATAGATCTTGAAAATTTATGAGGGAAGGGAGGAACTACATAGACACACACGTTTTCTTTCTCTGTCTCTTTTGCGTGAGCACGTGCGCGCACACACACACACACACACACACACACACACACACACACTCTTGCCCAAATTCATACAGACACTGGCAGAGGTGAGAATAAAATATCTGACTCCAAAATCTGTGGCTTCTATATATGGACTATCACTAGAAAGGTATGGAAAATAGGTAGGAACAGTCAGAGTGCAAGTGACATCACCTTTATTCTCATGGCTGTGTTAATTGCTCTTTCTTGGAAAGTACTACCAAGCTTCTCTCTGTCTTTTTCTCTCTCTTATTTGCTTCTTTCTAAAGGCATTTTTAGATGTTTTCATAGTCCATCTCTCTGATTCCGAAAGAGGATAAACACACAAGATGAATCCCATCTGTATTTCCTATTTTTTTCCTTTGTTCTCTTAAAAGTATTTCAGGGAAGTAACACAAAAAAGTGGAAAGGATATATATTTTTGTTTATTAGTGTATTTGGTTTGTAATTTGAGAATGATAAGACATCTCCTAGGAATATTACAAAGATTCAGTTAGGTAGCCCATTTGAAGCATTTAGTATACACTTCATCAAAAAGAATAATCATCTTCCCCCTGTGCTGTTGAAGTATAGAATGGGGAACACTTGCAGGGAAAGGGGATGCGATTGTCTAGCTTATGTGGTCTGAATGTCAGTTTTCCTTTCCAGTAGGTCTTGACCCTAAGAGAGAGGAGATTGCTGTGAAGGGAGATAAGGGCATCTACCCCCTGCAGGGTCCTGCTATGAGTAACCAAAGCTCTATTGTCAGCTGGTGCAGCTGTATTTGAAGGGCTGTGTATCATGCCAGTGGAAACCCAAGTGGCATCACCAACTATGTTTTCACACATCACTTGTTTCTCTCTGTTACCAACAAAGATACGCAGTATCTCTTTGTTAACCAACAACTGTTGGTTACCACGAAGTCCGAAGGTAGCACTTAAACACTTCAGGGAAATTACAAAGCTTAAGAAGTAGAGTTATTGGAGATCCAGATACCACCAGATAGGTTCATCCCTTTATTCCTTTTTACACTGGTCATATCATCTCTTTATTCATCCAACGTTTATTGAGTATTACGGTGAAAGAGGCACAGTGGTAGAAATATATAACGATGATAACAACAACAACAGCTGACATTGATTAGGCACTTCTCATGCCAGGAATTTTATATTCGAAGTACTTTATACGTGTTGATCATTTAATTCTTATAAACTTTTGGAGTAAATAATGTTATCATCATTCCATTTAGAAGTGAAGACATTGAGATCATGTTAGCTTATAGGTAATGGGGTCAGATTTGAGGATGAAAAAGACATCAACTCTGCCCCCACAGAGAGTTCATACTGTAGCAGGGAAGATAAACTTTATAATGAAATGAAATAAAATAATTGGAAAATGAATGATATAATAGTACTTATTACATTACAATAATACCCCTTTCCTCTTTCATAGGAACCCTGACTGGAGGCATTAAAACAAGGTATCCAATTTGAGTTGCATCTTGTTTAAAAAATGTAATTAACTAATTAATTAATTTTTTGAATTGCATCTTGAAGGATGATAAAAACAAATGACCTGGTAGACAAAGTAGAGAGGAACATCCAGACTGAAGTGCTGGCAGAAGCAGTCATGTGTATTTTTTGGCAGAAACAGGAAAGTGCAAGTAGCTGAGAGTATTTAAATTATAAGGAGTGATTGAAGCTAGAGAAATCCAAAGTATGCTGATGATTAAAGGCCTTTTTTTTTCTTTCAGTGTGGTTCTAATTTTTTTTTTATTGAAGTATAATCAGCATACAGTGCTGTATTAGTTTTAGGTGTACAATATAGTGACTCAGCAATTGTATGCATTTCTCAGTTCTCATCAAGAAGGTGAGAGAAGGTTCTCATCAAGAAGGTTAATCCGCTTTACCTGCTGCATCCTTCCCTCCACCAGCCTCCCTCTGGCAAACACAAGTTTGTTATCTGTATTTAAGAGTCGGTTTTTGGTTTGTCTCTTTTTTTGTTTGTTCATTTGTTTTGTTTCTTAAATTCCACTTATGAGTGAAATCATACGGTATTTGTCTCTCTCTGACTTATTTTACTTATTACTGCATCTTCTAGGTCTATCTATGTTGTTGCAAATGGCAAGATTTCATTCTTTTTTATGGCTGAATAATACTCCATTGCATATATACACCACATCTTTATCCATTCATCTATGGATAGAAACTTGGGCTGCTTCCCTATCTTGGCCATTGTAAATAATGCTGCAATAAACACAGAGATGCATATATCCTTGCGAATTGGTGTTTTCATTTCTTTGAGTGAATACTCCATAGTGGAGTCACGAAAGGTCTTGAACATTTTAATAATCTGGAATTTTATTTTCCAGGCAAAGGATAAGATCTGTTGGGCGATTATAACCAGAGGAGAGACATGATGCAACGTAAGATGGGTTATAAAAAAGAGGATGAAGATAGGGGAGTCTCTTAGTGGGACCTTGCATCAATCTCAGTGGGAGATAATTAGGAACAGATTGGTGGTTGTTGAATTAAGAACAGAGAGGAAGGGGCAAATTTAACTGATATTTAAGAGTTTAAGTCTCCTGAACGTGGTTAGTGGGAGGAAAGATTGAGGCTGACTTGCAGAGAGAAGCAGAGTCAGGAGACAAAGAGGAAAGAGTCCTCGTGTGTTTGGTTTTGTATTCCGATTGCTGACACTCAGCTGCACCTGGCCTCTGTGGATAGCTTACATCAACTCCCTTCTTGTCCTAAGTTAGCTCCAATTGAGTTTTTGGCACTTGCAAGCAAAAAGTTTTTTTGACTGCCGTACCCAGGAACCACGCACATTTAAGTTTTAGGAAGTTAGAAGAGACGGTTCAATACAAAATTTGACCTCCTAGGTGTGGATCATGGAAGTTTATTTTTGGCTGAACAGATCATTCAACTTCAAAAGCAGAAAAACATTATGCCCTTTTGCATCTTTTGATATTATATGGGACTAGAGGTGCTGGTCCTTAATCAGAGATTATTCCTTTGCTTAGAAAAAAATGCGAAAAACAGAGAGGTTCTGGAAGATTTTCTCTTCAGTTCCCTACTATAAATGGAGGCACTGTGATTGATGCTATAGTGAACTAGATTAAAAGGTGGGCAAAATTTGTGACATATTGAAGGAATTGAAATCATTTAGCTAGAAAGGAAGGCTAGAGCACAAAATTGCTGTCTTGAATTATTTGAAATGTTCTGAAATGGAGCTTCATGACAAATGTTTCTTTCTCTCCACTGAGGCCAGAGCAAGAGGAAATGGATTCAAGTCGAAGCCGGATCTATTTAGGTGAATTATATTAGAGTGCTTCCTGACCTTGAAGGCTATTTGGCATAGGAATGGATAGCTAAGCCAGGTCAAGGAATCCCTTTCTCCAGAGAGAGAATCAGAAGGATGAAGGGGATTTGGGGAGCCATTTAGGCAGATGAAAATTGATCTTTTTCTTAAATACCAAGCCCCCTGAGGAAGAAATGTCATGCCTTCATACCGGTATCTGACAACCTTCACTCTGCTGTGTCTGACTTGCCACTGCACCTTCAAATCATTTCCTCATTTTCTCCTCCCGGGTGAGGGAGAGAAGAGTCAGGGTCTTTAAAACCGTTGGCTACGCTAAAGGTCAATATTCAGTCACCATGCGCATCTTCTTTGTAGGCTAAAGAATCCTGTTTCTGTGGCCTTTTCTCATAAGCATCACTTCATAATTCTTTAGCTGTCTCTATGGTTCCCCTGTGAAAAGTCTCCACGATTCCATATCTGTTTGCAGTTTGGAGCCTCAAACAGGACACAATTGGCTAATAAGAATTTGAAATGCTGAATATAGAATGCCAATTACTTCTGAGTTGTTAACTTCTAGTCTCAACAGTAGTCTTTTTTGTATTTTTTTCAAGCAGTGATATCTTGCACTATGCACACTTACCTTGAGCTGGCTACATTTGTTTTGGGCTTTCATCTAATTTCACCCAGTATCTAATATAATTACTGGCATATAGTAAAGTACCTAATGATAGTATGTTGAGTGAATGAATGAGTGTTCTAGTGAGTAAATTTCAAATAGCTATTTGTGAGTTATTGAGAGGATCCAGTTTTTGTGATAGAGTTCTTCAAACCTAAATGTACTCTGCTCTTTCACTGAAAAATTTGTGTGCAAATAATTTGGATATATTCCTTCGCTATTCTAACCTGTAGTTCATAACATTTTGAAGTCATTTCTTTTTACGATGTGAACATTCAAGGGCCGCATTTCTAGTTTGTTTATTTTCGGTTATTAAAAGTTATCAATGCTATGATCTCACAGTCCGTGAGTTCGAGCCCCGCGTCAGGCTCTGTGCTGACAGCTCGGAGCCTGGAGCCTGCTTCGGATTCTGTGTCTCCCTCTCTCTCTGCCCCTCCCCCACTCACGCTCTGTCTCTCTCTATCAAAAAATGAATAAATGTTAAATTTTTTTAAAAATAAAAGTTATGAATGCTAATTGCAAGAAAGAAAAATATATAGAACGGTATAAAAGTAAATATTTCTTCTCAATGCCAGTCATTGCCCAGAAGGAACTATAGTCAAACTTTTGTTTTCCTCTCTTTCACACAAATGGTATCATACTGTGTATACTATTAATCATCTTTTCCCCTCTTCCCCATTGTGCATTATTCCTTACAGTATATGCAGAATCTGAGCACCTCTGATCCTCTTGTGCCATCACCTTATCCCCACCAGCCGTCATCTCTTGTGAATTATTGTAATCACCTTCTCATTTGTCTCCCTGCTTCAGCTTTTGCCTCCTGCCCCTACTTTATTCTTCCCACGGCAGACAGAAGGATCTTTTAAAAACAAGACAGATCTTGTCATTCTCATGCTGTTAGCTCATCTCACTAAGTATTAGAGCCAAATTCTTAAAGTAGTCCATAAGGCTCTGTGGGGCCAGGATCTCTGCTACTTCCATGGCATTATCTTAATATCATTATCATTACCCCCCACGTTTACTCAATCAGCCCAGGCTCCTTGCTCTCCTGATACATCCTAGTCATAATTCCTGCAAATCTATGCGCTTCTGTTTCATCTGCCCAGAATGCTCTTCCTTCAGATGTCCACACAGTTAATTTTCTCACTGCCTTCATATCCCTGCTCCAACGTCACCTTATCAGGGAGGACTTGATTAATAGCTCTATAAGCCTGTGTAGACATTACCCCGGCTCACCCATGTTTTGGATCTGCTGGTCCATTCCGGTACAGGGTAGGGCTGGGAGATTGCATTTCCTTTCTACCTTGAAGTTGGGCAAGGCTATGTGACCTGCTTTGGTCAATAGAATGTAAATAGAAGTGACATGAGGACCAACACTGAACAGTCTGTGTGTGACCCTCCATTCTCCCTCCATCCTGCCGTAACAACTTTCTGGAGACCCCACTATCACGGATCCCTGAACAATAACTACACTGGACTGTGGTGTGAGCAATAAGTGATATGTATTGGGGTTTGTTACCACAGCATAACCTAACTTAACCTGGCCTATACGTTGCTACTTTTCTTCCTATTTTCCTTAAGCTCTGATTTTCCAAAGCACGCACTACCAGCTAACATAGTTTGTTTGTTTGTTTATTGTCTATGTATTCCTCCTAGAAAACACACTTCGTTTTGTTTTCTACTATAGCCCAGTACTTGGAAAAGTACTGGAATACAGTAGGTGTTCAATAATTTTTCATTTAATAGATGATCTCTGTAATAATGTGTTATGATGATCATTCCATATTAGTATGTATGGAATCTATTTGGTTTTTGATTATATTTATGTACACATTATCAGTTGCATGGATATATGCAGGTTATTTATGGTATTAAGCTACTTCTGTTGTTTTTAAATTAAAATATGCTACAATAAAAATTTTTAGATCTATTTTTCCACTAGTGTACAATGTTGTATTTTTAGGATAAATACGAAAAGCAGATAGCCAAGATCAAAGTGTAAGTCCGTTTTAATTAACTCATTAAATTTTTTTGGTCTGTTGCCATACTTCCCTTTAAAGAGCCTGTGACAAACTAGAAATATGAGCGTATGAGAATGTAAGGAGAAGCTACGGGAAGGAGTTGCCCAGGGGAAGCAACATCTGTGCTACGTACTTTGTCAAAGGGACTTGATGTTGGAAGTTGGGACTGGGCTGGAAAATCTGAGGAAAGTATGTGTGTGTATATGTGTGCGTGTTTGCGTGTGGGGTGGGTGGGTGGGTGTTGATCTTCTGTGCCTGACAAACATGACCGTTCTCTTCCTCATTAAAAATAAGTGTAGAATCTTGTTTGGTTTGTGATTATGATCAGTATTTGTCAAACGATGCTCTTTTGAACATGATTTGCTTGGAGGCCAATGAGCCCAGGCAAAAAAGATCACGCTGAGAAATACTGAGGCTCTCAGTCATTCAGAAAGTGGGTTATTACCCTCGTTGCAGAAAATTCCACAATGTACGTTCTGTACAACCCTTCCAATTTAGAAGATTGAACTGTTTTGCTCATTCTGAGAAAGAAGAACACCTCAATAAGTAACACAGCAAACAGTAAGTGATTTGCCTAAACCCACAAAGGAAGTCACCAGTGTACAGGAATAGAATCAGAAGTTCCTGATTCCCTTTCCTTTGCTGATGCCACTAAGTAATTTGTCAAAATACTTCAAAGTCTTTCTTTCAAAGTAAACGGAAAACTCTTCATGAAAGTCTGTGCTTCTAAAATTTCTTCTAAAGGAAGAGCATTTAAAAAAATATTTCTAGAAAACAAATACTGCAATTTTATGTTGTCGGTGCTGCTCTTTGTAAGCACCAGCTTCTTACCTCCTGGTTTCTGTCCCTTCTGTTTACTGCCTTCCCTTGGGGCAGGGTGGGGGAAGGATCCCTTCAATAGGAGGGACCCCTGTGTCTGTCTTGGACAGTGTGGCTTCTGCCTCTCTGTCCCAATGCCAGGACATACAGGCACTTAATAGTCATTTAATAGATGAGTGAAAGAAAGAAAGATGCATTTAAAAATAATGTTAGGAAGAGGAGAAAATGGGGAGTGACTGCTTAATGGATACAAGATTTTCTTTTGCACTAGAAAAAGTTCTAGAACTGGATACTGCTGATGTTTGCCCAAGATTGTGAATGTGCTTAGTGCCACTGAATCATACACTTCAAAATGATTACAGTAGTGAATCTTATGTTATCTGTATTTTACCACCATAACAAAAATGTTAAAAAACTTAAAGTAAAAAATGCCTTGCTCGTTACCTCTTAGCTGAGAATTATCTGGTAGTAGGCATCCTTTTTGAGTATCAGCTATCACTCCCGCTGAATTTGCAAATGGAGATATTTTGAAAGAAATCAAAATGCACATCTTATCCCCACTCATAGGCTTTACAAATAATTTCTCATCGATTGGTTTAGCCTGTTGTAGAACTTCGTATGAATGAACCCATTCAACGTGTACTCCTTTGTGTAAGGTTCCTTGCACTCAGCATATTTTTGAAATTCAGTTTATACAGTCATATTTTTTCAAGACTAAAATGAAACTAATAAAAGCAAGCCTTTAATGAGGTCCTCCAGTGCTTACAAAAATGACATTACTTAAATCTGTTGCCTCAGAAAAACACCAGCAATAAAATCTAGCCTTCATCGGGGGATATATAAAATTTTGCTTCAAGAGGCCAAGCACTCAGAGAACATGTATTTGGGAATATTACATGAATCATACTGACACTGAAGAGTACAAAGCTCATTCCTGTTTTGCTCTGTGCCCTGTGGAATTGCATACAGGAGTTTGTTCTGGAGTTAAAGTCAGCAAGAGCTCCTACTCAGATCTGGCCCATGAAGGACAGTGCAAAACCAGACACAGGCAGATCCCATCCCCTGCCACATTTAAAAGCCATGCATCTGCTTCTAATGATGGGTACCAAATTGTCCGTCTGGATATTTTATCTTTTCTTACCTAAAGTGTGAAACATTTGCTTTAAAAGCAACAGGATACACTTAACAAAATACTGCAGTCCCTTGTTTTCTAGAAGAAACTGCCATTGCAGAGAGAGCTGACAAACCTGAATTCTATTGCTAAGCGGTTGTATTTCAGGCTTCAATTCAACTGCTTCAAGTTTACTTTAAATGACCTGATGCAAACATATGATTTAGATCTTTAAGTAAGAACTACAGAAGCTCTGCCAGGCTCCATTATTTTGTCTTGAAAGTTCCATTATTTCCAGACATCCCAAAGGCAGAGGCTGCCAAGAAATGGGAGGAACAGAAGGCCCTATCAAGAGGTGTCCTGCCAGGGAGATGACAAGACAGATATAATTTCAACACCATCCTAATTTGCTTTGCTGACCAGAAGGGGAAGATTCCAGCTTTCTCCATCAACAAAATCCTCCACAACTGAGAACTCTATTTTAAATCTTGTCAGATGAATTCTCCTCCCACTCTCCACACATGCCTGTATTTCCCAGGTGCAAAACACTGCTTACATTTGGAAGATGTTTTGTATAGGTTGGGGGGTGAAGGAAGCAAGTATGAGGAACTGCAACAGGCAGGGTCTTTGAGAATAAAGCTTATTTGTCTTTTACCTTTACGGAACACATTTACAAATCCAATTTAAATTAAATTAATGCAACTGGAGAATTTGAAACAAGTTCTAAAGTAATCTAAAGCTTTAGACTGGATATCAAAGTGATTTCTTAAAGAATGTGAGACATCTCTATTAGATTACATTTTCATCCATGTGGATGTAGGAAGATATGGCTGATGGTAGGATATGGGATTAGATGATAATAAAATTTATTAAATTTATTAATAAAATTTATGAATCTATTGAAATGAGATAAATTATTTAATTTTCCACTGAGGAATAAATCGCAAAAAATATTTTATAACATTTTCTGGACTAATAGTAATTAAATTCCCAAATTATACAATTATATGCCACTTTTTAAAAAGTATTTCTTTATTTTAACTTTCTTTTCATGTGCAGATTTTAAGCAATAACTGGGTTAATGTATTGATTTATGTTACATTTAGAGGGAAGAGTTAAATAGTAATGAAATTAGTGTTGGAATTCTTTTTATTTTAAAATGATCACTTGTTTTCATTTTCCTCTTTCATCAGCAGTGCTTTTTTTTTATTTCTTATGGATTTTAATTTTATTAAACATACTATACACTAAACTAACTTTTGTGTGTTTGATCTTTTCTACCTCCATTTATTCACTTAATGAATAACTTCCATGTGTCAGGTTTCTGGGATAGAACAGCCACTAGACTCCTTGAGATTTCATTTGAGCAGGAAGTTTGTTGTTATTATTTGAAGGTACATGGTGACTGGTTGTACCTTAGTTAGGCAATATATGAAAATACTGAAAGAACCTAAGTACCTTAAAAAAAAAAGCCAACAAAAGTGTATATTTCTCAACTGAATCAGAGAGAGGACAGATTATGAGTTCTTCTAACTTAGAAAATAAGAATTATAGCTATAGCACTTAATAAGTCTTTCTTTCCAGTTGTTTATGATTTAGTAGAATATTGATCACGAAGTATGCATTCAGACTTTACTGAAAAATCACTTTCTTCTTGGTTTATCCAAATGTTATATTGCTCTGTTCTCACCTCTTAAATAAAACTTCTTGGCCTCTTTTTTAGCCCATTCCATTCACTTTTTGTTTTTTGCATTTTTGGAATGCTTATCTATACTAATATGATAAGACATTGTATTTTCTAGTATTTTTTTAAGGTTTATTTATTTAGTTAGAGAGAGAGAGAGAGAGAGAGAGAGAGCGCACAAGTGGGTGAGGGGCAGAGAGAGAGAGGGAAAGAGAGAATCTGAAGCAGGCTCCAAACTGTCAGTGCAGAGCCCAAAATGGGGCTGGAACTCACAAACCATGAGATCATGACCTGAGCTGAGATCAAGAGTTAGACACTTAACTAACTGGGCCCCTCAGGTGCCCCATTTTCTAGTATTTTTAATTGTTTTATGTATTGTTTTCTAACAGGCTATAAACTGTATCTAAAGAAGAAAGTCAATCATATGTGTTTTCCTTTTCTAAGCAATTCCAAAAAATACTGATTACACAAGTGCAGCTAAAAGGTTTTTAAAATGACTATTTCTGTTACATAATTACACATAAAATTTGAAAAATACAGAAAAGTATATAGAAGAAGAGAAGTCACCCATCGTTGAATTTTCCTCTCCTTCTAATATTTTCCTTGCATAAGCTTTACTTCTACATGGATGTAATCCCTGTGTATATTCAATTTGTGAAGTAGTTTTTCTCTAACCATAATATTGTTAACATCTAAAAAAATTCTATAATTGATTATAAAAGTCATTTTAATCATTAGCTAATATTCTTTTGAGTAAATCTTTCAAAATAGATGCTTATTTCTTAGGTTACTACACATTTATATGTTTCTTTCTTGTTCTATATTATTTCAAAAAGTGCTCTAAAATTATAAAAAAATTATTTTTATATTAACTCATGTTCACTGGGAATGGCTTTTTATATGTCGTGTGAGTTAAGAATTTAATTTTGTTTCCCACCGTTATTGAGTAATGTTTTTCCATTCTCCAGTCATGTACAATGCCACCTCTACATGCACAAGGTTGTGTTTGCCTCTATTACTGGATTCTTTATGATGTCCCATTGCTTAACTTTTTATCCTTGAACTAATGTCAAATTATCTTAATTACATATTTTAGAAAATCTGTCCATTTGTTCTTTTTCGAAGTAATTGGCATAAAGTTATTAATAACATTATTTTTTAAAGTCTGTGAGATCTCTAGTGATGTCCCCTTATTCATTTGTGATATTGGTAAATTGAGACTTCTGCTTTTCTTAATCAGTACAGTTGGGGTTTACCAATTCCATTGACCTTACAACTATCATTTGGTTTTATTGATTTTATCTATTTGGTATGTGTTGTTACATTTATTTTCACTTACTTTTACTATTACTCTGCTACTTCCTTCAGTACCACTTTAGTTGCAGCCCACAAATATTGATGTTTTGTGCTTCTTTGCATTCAGCTCAAAATATTTTCTGATTTCCCTTATAATTGCTTTATAAGCCAGTGGATTTCTAAAAAGGGTATTGCTTAACTTTTAAATGTTTGGGGAATTTCCCAAACAACTTTCTGATGTTGAATTTCAATGTAATGCTGTATGATCAAAGAGCATATCCATATGATTTCATCCTTTTAAATTTATTGATTTCTTTTTATACTACAGACTATGGTCTCTCTTATTGAATGTTCCAAGTGTTTTCACTATGAATGTGTTTTCTCTTATTGTGTGATTTATTATAATATCATTGATACAAATTTGAGTGATAGTATTGTTTAAGTTTTCTATATCTTTAGTCTTCTGTTTAATTAACGGTGGGAGTATCTCCAAGTGAAATTGGGATATTATTTATTTCTCTGGTGATTTATCAGTTTTCACTTGATTTATTTTGAAACAGTAATTATGTGCATATGTCTTTATATTGGTTATGATGTGAGAAACAAGGCAGAAGAAGAAAATTAAATTTCCTTGCAAATCACAGCCCATTGACAAGTTCTTGACATTCCTCTAGGAACTCAGCTGCTTTGATGTTGACACTTTGCTAAGGGCAAAAGACAATTTTAGCCTGACCCCCGCCCAGAATCCTGTAAGTCCATTTTAACATATAAAAATTCCTTTGGAAACTTCCTTTATCTCTACTCACCCAAGAGATATGTTGGCAGTCATACTCCAAGCTTATGATCTACTGAGATACATCTGAAGGGTCTCATGACTGAGCTTTTACTAAACAGTAATAAGTGACCTTTTCCTAATAGCAGCTAACCCCTCAGGGTCCTGGAAACCTTGTTTCCAAAATACCTTAGAGACTTAAGGCATAAAGTTATGCCACTCCTAACTTGAAGGTATATAAGCAATCACCTGTCACAACCCCAGTGCAGCATTTTTCTGTCCTTGAAGGGTCCTATCTCCATACTTTAGTACAACCACCTTTTTGCACTGAAGATGTCTCAAGAATTCATTCTTGGCTGTCAGCTCTGAACCCCAACACTTCAAACCATATCAGATTATGAATTGATTATTATTAATGTCCTGTTTTATCACTTATAATATTCCTCTTCCTGGGGTCTACTTTGTCTAATATTATTTTTATTACTCCTTACTTGTGATTATTGTTTGCATGATATTTCTTTTTTCCATCATTCTACTTTTAGTGTACCGATGTGTAATCTACTGAATTATGTCCTCCCTAAATTTATATGTTGAAGTTTTAAGCCCCCAGTGTGACTGCATTTGGGGATAGGACCTTTAAGCACATAATTATGATTAATGGAGTAATAAAGGTGGGATCCTAATTCAGTAGGACTGGTGTCCTTATGAAAAGAGGAGGAGATGGCCAGGGAGCTCTCCCTTTTTCCATGCACATGCATAGACCAAAGGCCATGTGAAAATGCAGAGAGAAGATGGCTTAATCTTGGACTTCCAGCCTCCAGAAGAGTGAGAAAATAAATTTCGTTGTTTAAGCTATTCAGTCTATGGTGTTTTGTTATGCCATCCCAAGCCAACTAATTAAAATGTGTTTCTTACAAGCAACATATAATTGGATATTGCTGTTTTAAAAATCTAATCTTACAATTTCTACCTATAATTGGAGTGTTTAGATTATTTATAATCAATGTTGGGGCACCTGGGTGGTTCAGTAGGTTGAGCATCCAACTTTGGCTCAGGTCATGATCTCACAATTCCTCAGTTTGAGCCCACATTGGGCTCTCTGCTATCAGCACAGAGCCTGCCTAGGATCCTCAATCCCTGTCTTTCTGCCCCTCTCCAGCTCACATGGTCTCTCTCTTTGAAAAATAAACATTAAAAAAAAATGTTATTGTTGATGTTGTTGGATTTATCTGCCATCAGTTAGGCTATTTGTTTTTAATTTGCCCTGTCACTGTTGTTTTTCTCTTTTCTAGCACTTTTCAGTTTTATTTTTAGTACTTTTTAATATTTTGTCTAATCTTTTCTATTGGTTTATTTGTTCTTTTTTGTTTTATTTATTTTTAAATGGTGGGTTAGGGTTTACCATATGTATTTTTTTCTTATCATAATTTATCTACAACTACTATCAAACACTTCATTATAATGTAATAATTATAGTATACTGTAGTTTTTCTTCTATCATTTGTACAATTTTTGTTGTGCATTTTCCCTCTACATGTTATAAACCACCACTATATAGTGTTAACGTGTATCTTTAATGAAACTTACAAACTGAAAAGAAGAAAAGTCTTTTATATACTTATCATTTCCTGTGCTCTCTCTTCATTTGTGTAGATAAAAGTTTCCATCTGGTGTTGATTTCCTTCCACTGGAAGAACTTCCTGTAACTTTTTTTTTTTTTCTCATTACAAATCCTCTCAGCTTTTGTTTGTCAGAAACGTTTTTCATGTTGCTCTCATTTTAGAAAGATGTTTTCACTGGATATAAAATTCTAGTTTAACTTTATTTTTCCTTTCAATGACATAAAGATGTCACTATATTGTGTTCTGGCTTGGGTTTTTTCAGATGAGAAATTAGTTAATCTTTACATTGATTCATATTTTGTAATGAGCCTTTTTTTTTCCTCTGACTGGTTTTTGGCAATTTGATAATGATGTGCCTTTGTGTGGTTTTCTTTGTTTGGTCCTATTTACATTTCTCTGCACTACTTGAGTCTCTGGCTTTGTAGATTTTATCAATTTTGGAAGATTTCGGCCATAATTTTTCACAGTTTATTCTGTCTCTTCTCCCCTTGTTGGACTTATATGGTATTCTGCTTCATATTTTCCTACACATAGCTGAGTCTTTGGGTTAATTTTTTATTTTGTTTTTCCCTTTGTTTTTGAATTTTGTTTTCTTTTTTTTTTGCCTTTTTGTTCTCTGTCCTCCACTCTGGAAATTCTCCATTGCTATGTCTTTATATTCATTGGTCCTTTCTTCGGCAGTGTGCAACCTGCTGCTAAATGCAACAAGTGAAGTTTTTATTTTAGAGGTTTTTTCTTTTCTGCTAGTTTTTTTTGGTTCTTTTAAAATTATTCTGTTTCAGAGGTGCCTGGCTGGCTCAGTCAATAGGGCATGCAACTCTTGATCTCAGGGTTGTGAGTTCAAGGCCCACGCTGGGCATGGATGCTACTTCAAAATAAGTAAATAAGTAAGTAAATGAAATAAATAGATAAATAAATAAGACACGACTGTGAAAATATTCGGCTTCACTTCTTATTATGTTCATATTTCCCTTTAAATCCTTGTACATACTTAGGCAAACTATTGCTTAATTCCTGTCTGGTAATCCATCATCTCTGTCATTTCTTGTCTGTCTATACACTGAATTTTCTCCTGGTGATAGGTCACATTTTCCTGCTTCTTTCATGTCTAGTAATTTTTCATTGGGTAGTAGATGCTTTGCATTTTACATTGTTGACGCTGGATTTTATTTTTTTCCTTTCAGAAATTTTGGAATTTGTTCCAGCAGACAGTTAAATTACATGTTGGTTAACTTTTGAGGCTCGGTTTACGCTTTGTCAAAGTGAGTCTAGAATAGTCTTAATCTAGAACTAGTTTTATTCTCCTATTAAGATGTGTAGTGTTTACTAGAAGCCCCAAATGTTCAAATAGGATTCTCCATACTTACTGCTTAGAAATTGAGTGTTTCCTAATAGCCTGTGATCACTGGAAATTTTGTTACATTCTGTGCATGCACAGTTTAGATTTTAGCACAGATTCATAGGAATGCAGATTTCTGTGACTAATTTTCTGTGTATCTCTTCCATCTCTGATTTTCTGCCTGAATTTCTGCCAAATTCCATTCCTCTCTGCCACATCAAATTCCAGTCTTTGAATCCTCAATTCATTGAGCCTACGTGTTCTGTTTGGGATCTCCTTCCTGTTACATGTCCAGAAAGTTTCTCCTGGCCCAGACTAGGACAATTACAGATCTCTCATCTCATGTGGTTTCTTCTTCTTCTCAAGGATCCCAGGCTTGTTCTACATATTGTTCAATGTTTGAAAATGGTTGTTTTATGGATTTTTGGAGGGATTCCTAGTTGGTTGATTTTCATATCTGTTTTCTTTGGCCATAAAATAGAGATGCTACCAACCTGTGGTCAGTTTACTTCCCTTTTAAGGTCCCTGGCCTAATATAAGAGTCTCAAGTTTTGCTCCTTCACTGTGCCCCTTACCCCATGATTATTATTCTTCTTGTAGCGCTTACTTAATCATTTGCCCTCAGAGAACTCTTTCTTTTGAGTGTGTTTACTGCTAACCATTTTGAACTCAGCTTTGTTTTTTTTAACACAGTGTGTGTGTGGGTGGCCCTAGGAGATTTTCCTTGCTTCCTGAAAGCACAGGGTTACAATAAAAAGCGTGTTTTATGTGGGATCTAGTTGTTTGCAGCAAGAAAGGCTTTTAGATTATTTTTTTCACTGTGTTGCTAGATAAAAAGTTTTTCTGAGTTTCTATTTTTAACTGTTAATTTAAGTCAATTTATAGATTTTGTTTTTAACGTCATGTTTGGACTTATATTTGTGCATTTCTAAACTGTACTGTTAACTTATTTCACGGTTTTCTCCTCATTTCCTGTATTTTCTTGTGTTAACATTGTGTTTCTCTTTTGTTTCCCCTAGGGATTTGGGTGTTGTGATGGTTAAATTTATATGTCAACTTGACTGGGTTGACTCAGTACACAGATATTTGGTCAAACATTATTCTGGATGTTTCTGTGAAGGTGATTTTTGGAACATTTAAATTTATAGACTCTGAGTAATGCAGATTACTTTCCATATGTGGATGGGCCTCATGTAATCAGTTGAAGGCTTTTAATAGAACAAAGACTGAGCACCCCCTAGCAAAACAGAATTCAGCCAGCAGACTGCATTTGGACTTGACATGCATTTCTTCCCCTGAGTCTCCAGACTACTAGCCTACTGCATTGGATTTTTGGATGCATCAGGCCTCCAAAGTTGCATGAACCAATTCCTTAAAACATCTCTCTCTCTCTCTCTCTCTCTCTGTCTCTCTAGACAGACTGATAGATAGATAGATTGATAGATATAAAATCTCTACACATCTCTCTCTGTATATGTATGCGTTGCTCTGGAGAACACTGACTAATGCAAGCATATATATTGATTTTTTTTCTCCACTGGCTACATGGATATTGTTAAATTGCATCCATGACTCAACAATGTGTATAGTTCATCACTCCCTCTACTTTTTCCCACTTCCTAACCATGAACTAGCCATTAACTCTCAATACTCCCATTTCTGTTTTACATGCTATTGCTTTTCCTGTATTTTAGTTCACCTCATTAATAAACCAAAAGTATTTATTGTTTTTATATTGTATTTTTTTATTTTTAAAAATGTGTACAATTTTTAAATATTCATTGCTTTAATTCCTTTTTTCCTATGGCTTTATTGCATTTGCCCCTCAAGCAAATCCTTTAATATTTTTCAGCAAGAGTTTGTGAATGGAAAATTCCATCTTTGTTGGGATATATTTTATATTCTCAGTGTTTAATTACAATTTAATGTGAGTAGAATTTTTAGCTTAAAATTATTTTATCTTAACACGTTGAAGATATTGTTGCTGTGGCAAAGCCTGTTTTCAGAGGTATTTCCTGGTAACTTTTAAGTTTTTTTTTTTTCCCCATTTCTTTAAGTTTTCTGTAGTTTCCTCATGCTGTGTCTAATTATAGGATTGTTTTTGTTTAGCATCTTTGAAAATTGTTTTCTCTTGATGCTAATGACTTAAGATTTATAATATCTGGACAACCTTCAGCGATTATCTTTTATTTTAGTGCCATATTCCTTTCTTCTTTATTCTGTCTGTGTATGTTGGCTCTTCTCATTTTTCCTGTACATATTGTAACTTCTTTTTCCTATGTGGTATGTCTTATTTCTCCTTATTGCATATGTGTGATTTCCACATTTTTATCTCCCAGTTTATGTAATCCATTTTAGCTGGGTCAGTTTTGTTGCTTAATGTAGCTATTTGTTTTGCATTGTAGTATCTATTTTCTACATTTCCATTCCTGTGTAGTTTTAAAAATTTGCATATTTTACTTCTGTAGTTTTTTTCTTTAATTATTTAAATAATTTTTTTTTTCTTTCAGGTTGTTCTGTAATTTCAAATTCTTGAACTTATAATTTTGCTGCTTTTTAATGCTAATTGTTCACTCCTGGTGGATATATCTTTGTACATTTTACAGTTTCTGACTTTGGATTCATCTTGAATGGGATTGTGTGTATGAGAGAGAAAGACAAAGAAAGAGGAGATGAGCAGGGGGAGAGAGAGAGAGACAGAGAAAGAGAGAGAGATAGAGAGGGAGGCAAAGAGAGGGAGAGACAGAAAGAAGGAGAGAAAAACTGTATCTTGTGGTCTGAGTTCTGTGAACTTCCTTCCAGCTTTGTTTGTTTGTTTGTTTGTTTTGTGCCTCTGCCAGGAGCCTCAGGCCATCACTGATTGGTTAGAAAGGTTTTCCGTAAATTTTAACCATGTAGTTCCCAAATAATGGGAAGATTGTAACTAAAACTCAGAACTACATAAGTCAAGAATTTGTGTCTTTTAATTTTTAAGAGATATATTTTTTCTTTTTTTAAAAAAAAATTTAATGTTTATTTTTGAGAGAGAGGGAGAGTGACAGGGTGAGCAGGGGAGGGGCAGAGAGAGAGGGAGACTCCGAATCTGAAGCGGGCTCTGGGCTCCAAGCTGTCAGCCCAGAGTCCAACGCGGGGCTCGAACCCACCATCTGTGAGATCATGACCTGAGCCGAAGTCAGACACCTAACAACTGAGCCACTTAGGTGCCCCAGGAGATATATTTTTTCTATTAGGAGCACAAATGAAGATTTTGTTTTTATTTCCTTTGTTGTGAATATAATTTTTTTTCCAGTCTGTTCCTCCATGTCTTGGCTTTGACCGTATGTGTACATGTATGTGAATATATCTGCTATGTATCTCTAACTTTTAATTCCAATTTCTCAATTGGACCTTGTCAATTTCTCAAAAGTGACCTTGTCACTTGCATTCAAGCACTGAAATTACTAGCATTAACAGTTCCCCAGAGCAACTTAATGTTGACCACTTTGGTTTTCTCTTGCCTTGTCCTTTGATTATACCATTCATTTACATGTGAGCTTGGATATTTCATTAAATGTTATGAAATATGCCTTCAACATAATATTTGCCATATTTTTTTTAGTAATTATAGGTATTTGTAGTGGAAAGGATTTTTAAGATATCTATCATATTTACATTTCAAACAGGACAGTTCAATTCAACTAATTGATCGATGGGCTATTATTGACCAGAAATACCTGATACAACAACTGTGCTTCCTTGTGAAAGCAAGTAATACTGGAACCATTGCTTTTAGATTTAATTCTTCAAGCACATAGAACTTAGATCTTTAATTTAATCTTCCTGTCTAGAAAGGGTTTGGATTTTTCAAGTGTTTTTATTACCTCAATTAATTTGAGCAGATGACTTTTTTCTTGAGCTCAGTAATATGGAAGTTTACATAGATACTTTTTAATTGTTGAACCAGACTTGCATGCTTGCAATAAATCCCAGCTGGTTGTGGTGTGTAATATTTTTATATATTATTGGATTTGATTTGCTAATATTTTATTGATAATTTTTGAATTTATGTTTGTGAGAGATACCAGTTTATATTTTTTATGTCTTGTAATGTCTTTTCCTTTTTTGTAGGTATTAGAGTAACGATGGCTTCATGAAATGTTTTAGGAAGTATTCACTCATATTTTCTATTTCTCTGTGGAGAATTGGTATTATTTTCTCCCTCATTGTTTGATAACGATATTGTTTGGTAAGAACTCATAAGTAAAACAATCAGAACCTTGAATGTTCTTTTCTATAAGGTTATTTATTATCGATTCATTTTCTTTAATAGACATAGGGCTATTCAGGTAATCTATTTCTCCTTGTATGAGAATTGGTAGTTTGTGTCTTTTAAGATACTGATCCATTTTTCCTATTTATCAAATTTCTGGGCACAGTGTTGTTTATAGTATTCTAGTAACATTTGAATTGTCAAGCTATCCTACTTCATTCCAGATTGGGTTTCTAAAGTATTTCCTTGAAGCCCCAAACCCTATTGACTTTATCTGTTCCCCTCCCCGCCATGAGAAACAAAGCCTTTAGGTGGCTGGATTGAGAAGAAGGCCCTTCCCTCAAGAGTGATAAGGTCCTGTGGTCTTTTCCCTTGGAGCATAGGCCTATGCTATGGCAAAGACATTGGGTGTATTTTATGATCATTCTTCCATTCCCCCTCTCAGAGCCTTGAGGATATGTTTGTTAGATCTTTGCCATATGAACCTGTTGGGGTTCTTGTACAGAAAATCCACAAACAGCAAGCCTTCTTAAGACTGCAGGCCCCAGGAATTCCTTACTCTCACTCTAGGCTATGCTCAGCCTCATGCAATTCCTCACAGATACCATTTAAATTTTCCTACCGGTTGATGGCTCCAGCAGCTTCTGTTCCAGGTAAATCGGTCTTGGTTGTTGCATCTCTCTGGGTGTGACTGTCTTTCCAGATTTTAAGGTGGCAGTTTGCCCTGTGCCTTCAGTTTTCTGATGAATCCAAGAAAACGTGTTGATTTTCAGTTTGTCTTGCTCTTTCCTCTTACAAGGACAAGAGTGACAACTTGCAAACTCTTTCCATATCATAGCTGAAACTGAAAGTCTATAAATGACATTTTGATTTTATTATTTTGTGTGTGTGTGTGTTGCGTGTGATTTTTTTATTTTTGTAGTTAGTCATTTGCCACTGTCAGAAACCCACAGTGATGGAAAATTTGCTGTATCTTTCAATAACAGAATCATTGTCAGTCTAACTCTGTTCCAATCAGACAGATCAAATTTTAACTTTTCCATAGAAAGGAGTAATTAGTCTGCTCTAATAAAAAATTGTCTTCAGACTTTGAGCCATGCAAAGTCACAGATGCTATTAAGAAGGCCAATCCATGCAGTAAAAATTTCAGCATCTCTCAAAGGCCAATTAAAAAACTGCTACCGTGTTATGAGCCAAAAATTGCACAGCCATCTGGGATATAGAACAACCAATTTATTAAAAAATTTGTATAAAATGTGTATATTTTGTATTAGGAGGTTTGGATTGATTCATCTGGAGTCTGAGTGATTGTAAGACTTTATAGACTTTGCCAATAGTGATTTGTGGTTTAAAAGAGAAGGTGTGTTTATAATTTATTCTCTGAAGAGACGGTAAGAAAATCCCTTTTACAGAATATACACACATTTTTCTTTGACGGTGTGCTTTAGAAAGCATTTGCACAACCATCTTTTAAAAAAAATTTTTTTTAATGTTTATTTATTTTGAGAGAGACAGAATGTGAGCAGGGGAGGGGCAGAGAGAGAGAGAGGGAGACACAGAATCCAAAGCAGGCTCCAGGCTCTGAGCTGTTAGCAAAGAGCTTGATGCGGGGCTCAAACCCGTGAACCATGAGTTCATGACCTGAGCCGAACCTGAGTTGAATGCTTAACTGACTGAGCCACCCAGGCGCCCCTGCACAACAGTCTTTATACAAAGGTTTTTTAGATTAAATATTTAAGACTATTAAAGTAAAAAAACAAAAACAACAACAACAACAAATAAACAAAGTCAACAAAGTTGACAGCAGGAGATTCTATGTAAATCAATAGGACACAGATTTTTCAATTGGCTAACCTTTATAACTAGCCAATACAAGGCCCCGGTGGAATAATAGAGGCTGGCTTTTGTTCGGTGTAGCCTCCTGTAAGCTGTGACTTATTGAAGTGCAGTCTTTCATTTTCATATAAAAAGCACGAGAGAGCCTCTCAGACATTCATCAGTTTCACATTGAGTCATTTTGTTTTCCTTTGTCTTGATGAAGGCCATTGACCAAATTGAACCTTGATCTAAAAGTTGGAGTCAATCACAGAAATTTGCTTAATGATGGATGCATGAATCCTTTCAAAAAAATAAAGTTAAGCAGTCATACACCTAGGGTCAAACTTTAATGAGACCAAACCTATGTAATTTCCATAAATTTAAAGAAGAACAAAACAGGAATAGTAAAATAATTTTTTGTTATAACAATTAAAGAATAATCTATGAACTTGTAAAACTTGGTGACATTTGAAATATAGCAGTCTAAACAAAATAATTTCTTCCTTTCTTTTTCTTCATTTTTTTCCATATATAATTTGGTTGTGATATAATTTGGTTTCAGTGCTTTCATCTTCTGTATATGTAACGAAACACAGATTTAAAACTTAATTTATAGATATTTCAAGAAAAGAATTGATACCTTCTTTGTCTAATTATATTAAATTAAAAGCTATATTTTCTTTGTTTGTAGTACAATAAGCCAACTTAATTTTTGTTAAAGGGCCTGGGTTTTGTCTTAATAATGTTACTAACTCTAGTACAGCAGAGGTATTGGCTGTGCAGGATAATTTGAACTTTCCTGCATCAATTAGGTTAACTACCCTTTAAATTAGAGGAATCATATTAGTGCCCTTCCTGCTTCTAGATGCAGCCTAGCATATCAGCTTTACAAATAGTGTATCTTTTTTTTTTTCTTTTGCCCTTGTGTTTTTAGACTGTATTCCAACCTATGAAAATCAAAAATACCTGCTTTTCGGGATGCCTGAGTGGCTCAGTCGGTTAAGCATCCAACTTCAGCTCAGGTCATGATCTCACAGTCCATGAGTTTGAGCCCCACATCAGGCTCTGTGCTGACATCTCAGAGCCTGGAGCCTGCTTTAGATTCTGTGTCTCCCTCGCTCTCTGCCCCTCCCCAACTCTCACTCTGTGTCTCTGTCTCTGTCTCTCTCTCTCTCTCTCTCTCAAAAATAAATTAAAAAAAAACATTAAGTTAAAAAAATACCTGTTTTTTAAACTTAAAATTCAGAGATATTAATTAATTTTCCTCTCAATTGGAGATAGAATATTATTTTGGCAACATGCCCAAGAAGTTGTTTCATTTTTGTCACAGTTTAGTGGATGTTGTGATTTCTTCCCAGTATTAATTGAGGTTTGTTTTGGCTGGTTCTAACACAAATGCCCAAATAACAAAATTAAACAATGTATAAGTTCACTTCTGTCTCATGTAGAAGATGTCTGAAGTAGAAAAGTCCATAGCTAGTGTGACAGTTCAGTGGTATCAGGAATTCTGGTTCCTTCTCTGATGTTATTATGCTGAATTTAGCATATAACCACATTGCTCAAGAGGCTGCTTGAACTCTGCCCATCATATCAAAAGTCCAGGCAGCAGGAAAAGCAAAAGTCGTCAGAAGCTTACTCCGTCTTGGGGCACCTGGGTGGCTCACTTAATTAATTATCCAACTCTCTTTTTTGGCTCGGGTCATGATCTCACAGTAGTGAGTTCAAGCCCCATGTCAGACTCTGTGCTGAGTGTGGAGCCTACTTAAGATTCTCTCTCCCTCTCCCCCTCCCTGCATGCACTTTCTCTCTCTCTCTCTCTCTCTCTCTCTCTCTCTCTCTCAAAAAGAAAAAAAAAAAGTTTATTCTTTTTCTTTTAGGTGACATTCCAGAAATCCCACATAGTACTTCTGTTTATATCATATTGTCTAGAAGCCAGAAACAGAGCTTTATAAAGATGCAAGGGAGGTCAGAGAATATAGTCTTTTACCTAGGTGGAAATTGGTCTAGCTAAAATGAACAATTTTTTAAGTTGAAATAGAGAACTAATTGTCTCAGCAACTGTTGATGGCTTTCCAATGTGTGAACTTTGCTAGGCTGAGCTACACTTCCAAGTCCTCAAACACTGAGCTAGGTGCTGCAATGAAAGAATTGCACAGACATGATTGTAACTCCTAATCAGTTGACTTCAGTCTATGGGAAAGGAAAGTATACTGGGTGAGGCTGACCTAATCAGGTCAGCCTTTAAAAGAGGATTTAGGCCTTCTCTCAGAAAGACTACAAACGACCTGTGTTCACAGGGTTCCAGAGTATTCATCGTCTTCTCTTTCTGGCTTTCCTATAGGATTCCAACTTGCTAAGCCAGTCTCCACTACCACATTAATACCATGAAACAATTCCATAGAACACATCAATCTCTTTTTCCCATCCTCTGTCTCTGCGCGCGCACACACACACACACACACACCTCTCTTGCTGTTTGAACTCTGATTTGAAAAGCAAAATTTGGCAATATCTATTCCCAGTAGTTCAGTAACTCCCTCAGCTTTTCCCCAACTATCTACCTTACCTGGAGCTACCCCTGTGACTTGAGACTGCTCTTTTTGCTTCAGAGATTGGGGTGTGGAGTATGTTATCATCTGGCACTCGCTGTTGGTTCCAGAACAACCATTAGAGCTAATTTTAGCCACTGTGGTGTAAGAGGGATTTAGTTCATGTTTCCCAAAAAGATAATTCCCAGCAACTCTGAGATAAATTTTGGGAAACAACTTTCTCTCTTGGCTTCAGTGTGGACACAGGAGAACAGAAACCCCAAGGCATCGCCGGCGTTAGGAAGAAAGGGGAAGGCAGTCTAAGGAAGCTGACACACAGAAAATGGAATAGTCAGAAAACTTTGTTTTTTAAAAGCTGTAGAAACTTATCAATCTTGACATCCCTCAGCATTTTTAGATTAAGTGAGTCTAGAGAGCTGGTTAATTATTTGAACAGTTTAAGTTGTTTTTTTGTCACTTGCAAAAAAAGAATCCTAGCTGATATAACTAGTAAAGAATTCATTTTATGTATGATTAAAAGTAAATAGATATCTAATTCTGGTGTTGCTTAAAGTAATATCTGGGAACTTCTATAGTGTGTCAGACAGTGGCAGACTGCTGTTTTATTTGGCATGCAGACAATTTTCAATTTAGAGTTAAGTACCAAAACATAATCATTTGTTGATAATTCTGAGTATTGTGTATGAGAAATCCGTTAATTAAAAAATCACATATAGCCCTTATGTTTTGCCATAAAGATCAACGCGAATTATATCTATTCCTCTTGATCTGTTTTTGTGTGCCTGCCTGCCAAGAGATTCTATGCAAGGAAGATAATAGATGTGTTATGGGTTAAATTGTGTCCCTCTCAAAAATATGTTGAAGTCCTAACCCCTGGTACCAGTGAATGCGACCTTATTTGGAAATAGGGTCTTTACAGAGGTAATGAAGTTAAAATGAGATCATGAGGGTGAGCCCTAATCCAGTATGACTGGTGTCCTTACAAGAAGAGGAGGGCGCCTGGGTGGCGCAGTCGGTTAAGCGTCCGACTTCAGCCAGGTCACGATCTCGCGGTCTGTGAGTTCGAGCCCCGCGTCAGGCTCTGGGCTGATGGCTCGGAGCCTGGAGCCTGCTTCCGATTCTGTGTCTCCCTCTCTCTCTGCCCCTCCCCCGTTCATGCTCTGTCTCTCTCTGTCCCAAAAATAAATAAAAAACGTTGAAAAAAAAAGAAGAGGAAAATGTTTTGTGAAGACAAGGAGAGATCAGAGAGAAGCAGCCGTAAGCCAAGGAATGACAAGAGTTGACGGCTAACAACAGAAGCCAGAAAGAGGCAAAGAAGGATTCTCCTCAGAGTCTTAGAGCCTGACCCCGTGGACACCTTCATTTCAGACTTCAAGACTCTGCAGCTGTGAGAGAATAAATTTCCTTTGTCTTCGGCTACCCAGTCTGTGGTAACTTGTTATGGCAGCTTTATGAAACTAATATAATATGAACATTTCTACTTAAAAAATATAGAGGAAGAAAAGAGAAAAGTAAGTGAGAAGGGAAACCGAGTCCAGGATATTCCAGAGGATTAAAAATTTCTAGTATAGGAGATACTTACCAGATATTTTCCAGAAAAATGAAATGTGGGAAGGAAGGGAGGAGGCTGTCAACATGTCGTGAACACTTACAGTGGGGCTGGGCAAGGTGTTGAGTGCTATCCATGTTACCAGATTTAACTCTCATATCTTGGTGAAGTAGGTGTAATTATCATTATTTTACTGATGAGGAAAGGAGGTATAGTGAGGTTAAGTAACTTGCCCATTATCACATAGGTTTTAGGTGGTAAGATCTGAACTGTTTCAGTTCTACTTGAAAAATCTAATCTCTTTCTTCTAGACCAGGTGTCAGCAACCTATGGCCAGACACGCAGGTCAAATCTGGCCTTTTGGTTCTTGAAAATAAAGTTTTATTGGAACACAACCACACCTGTGACTGCTTTTACACAGTAGTAGTAGAGTTCAGTTGTCTCCACAGAGGCTTACTGCCTGCAGTGCTGAAAATCATTTCTATCTGGCCCTTTCCAGAAAAAAATTTCTGAACACTTTTCTTGACATGTACGAGAAAATCTGTATGTGAGGCTCTCTGGCTTTCCTGATGATGAACTCTTGAGTAAGTCCTTTTATGTCTGAGGCTGTTTTCATATTTATCAAATGTAGATAATACCTCTTAATGTTTTCCTGAGAATCATTTGATATAGTGAATGTTAATGAACTTTGTAAATTGTATAGAAACATACAAACCTAAGTAGTTAACAAAAGTAATAAAAACCCATTATTAAAAAAAAAAATCCCAGGCTCCTTGGTGACTCAGTTAAGTGTCTGACTCTTGATTTTGGCTCAGGTCATGATCTCAGGGTGGTTTGTGACATCAAGCCCTGCATCGGGCTCTGCACTGACAAGGCGTAGCCTGGTACGGATTCTCTCTCTGCCCTCCCCCATACTCTCTCTCTCTCAAAATAAATAAATAAATAAATAAATAAATAAATAAATAAATAAATAACATTAAAAAAAGTCTCACTTTAATATTGAAAAAAACCACAATTATATGGCTTTAGATTTCTGTTAATTTATTTTATTGGGTTTGTCTTATTAAGAAAAATTATAGGCAGATTTACTTTCCAAGCTGCCTTCCTTGTTAAAGGGTCCCTCTGTGCAGGGTGGTCCTTCTCTCCTGGCGATCTGTTTGTTCTGTGATCAAAACTGATTTTTTTTTCTTCAAGAGGTATAATTTATCTATGTGGTGGGCCACCATGAGAACATTCCTCTCATTCCAAAAGAGGGAAGTTTTGAAATATAAAGACTTGGCCATCCCCTGATTAAGTCCAACAAATCTGATGCATTTCTTTAACCTTTATGTTTAGGTGGGAAGTTCTAAAAACATAAAGGCTGTATCATTTCATTCAGTGTCCTGTCCATATTCTGAAATTTTATTCTTTCCATATATTTTGGCAGGACATTCCCTAAGGGTCTACATTAAAGGCTGCTGGATCATAAAACATGTGCTCATTTTATCAGAACTCCTGTGATTGCTTGCTGTAGGTGCGTGGGCTAAGGTTTTAGGCTCAAAATTGTCTTTCTGGATCCATACCAATACCTAGACTAAACCCCAGCCTTATCTAATCCCCTTTCCTCATTGTGTTTTCAGTTGACCTGTTTGAGCCCAGGGTTGGTTCATCTACCTGTTTTCTATTAATAAGACACATTGTCACCGTGTGGTACGGCATAAGAGAAATCAGTTAAGTGGAAACATTTGCAAAGCCTTTCTGTTTGAATACAGAAATGTTAATACCATCTATTTCTGTAAGTTTTTGTGATATTTCGAAACTCAGACTCCGCAGTCTCTCTCCAAATGTTGACTATCTACTTTACCTTGCTCAGTTACATAATAACAGATGCTCAAAATTCTCTTTTAGGTGGGATGGTGTTTGGGAAGCATTGGTGTAGTTGTACTGGTTATACTGATTCATGAGAGCTAATTGTTAAAAATATCAGAAATTTTGTGAGCTGGTTGTTAAAAATAACCATTAATAAGAATGAAATTATATAAGTGTACGGTTAAATTACAATAAAAACAAGAGTCATAAAGTCTCAAAACTTATCACTTCCTAATTGTTATACTACATTTTACTATTCTCTCTTGGAGGTATTTTCACATATGTCTATCTTAGAAATACTGGGTAATGGTATGCCACTGTATATCTGTTCACACCTCCAGCATTTTGTCTTGTCACATTGCCTGCTTGAAATTGGCCACGGTGGGAGTATTTTTCCCACGGAAGTTAGCAGATGCGACAAACTAGAGCTTTTTTATTGTTGTTTCTTGAAGAGCAGGATGTTAAACTTTTACTAGTGCATAGCTGTTGAAAAGTCCTGTGACAATGACGACGACAACAACAACAACAACAACAACAAAGAATAGTCCTGTAACATTTCCTTGCTGCACACACGAGTTCCCTATGTCCATTCATTACTGTACAGGTAAAATGAATTAGGAGTTGCTTTGGTAGAAAGAAACCTCTCTGTCCATATGTGGAATGGCCTTCTTCTCCTCACCACATAGTATTAGCTGCATGAGAGCAAGAACTTTGTCTGTCTTGTTCACCATGAATTGTCAGCATTTGAACAGAGTGTAGACAGAGAAGTTGTTCAGTATTTGCTGAATGTACTGCTACATAATGATATCATGAATAGCAAAATTATCACTGTCACAGAAAGTACTTATAAAACACTTGTAGTGTACCAGAGGCTATTCTGTATATATTAACTCCATTAATTTTTATAGCGATTTTATGGTATAGATAGCATAATTTTAATTTACAGATGAGGAAATTTAGGCACACAGAAACTAGGGTAGGTTTTCCATAATCATACATGAATAACTATGCATTTATCAGAAATAGTTTCTATAACATTGTAGCGTGCTTGTAAATAAACTGTAGCACATTTTCAGAATTTTGCATGATTAAATATCTGAATTCTTTTTAGTGTGGGCTTTATTCAAATAGTTAGAAGCTTTAAAGTTTTTCTTCCAAGATGGCTAACTTAAAAACTATTAATCTTACTGTACCTAAATGCTATTCACTTATATACTTTGGTGCTTTTAGAAGTCTTTTCAAATTATATTTCTTATGATTTGAGAGCTTAGGCTCTTGTTGTGACTGATCTCTATTTCATTCTAATGCCTGGTGGCATTTCTCACTTCTGAGAATGGTTTGTGATCCTACAAGTCCGCATTCTGGTGTCTACCTGTGCCACTTGGTTCTGAGACTTAGTTTCTTGGTAGGCATCATTGTTGGATTAAATGATTCAGTCATCAACCTCTCTAAGCAGATGGCAGAACAGTCATGCAGTTGTAAGGAGAGGACTGTATGTATGTCTAAAGATTACAGGTTGGAGATATTTTTAAAAAATGAAAAATATTCTAAGTTGGAAACTTTATTCTTGGCAACTTTGGGGTTGCTAGATTATTCCAAGTTTCATTAGGAAGAACGCTGACTGTCATCAGGAGGTTGGCATTGAGAAAATTGCCCATCACTTCCCAGTAGGTAGACCTACCTGCTTTCTGCTTGAATATTTCAGTGAGTTGATGACAGTGACTCATCATGCTCCTCACAAAGGTTAAAAACTAAGCAAAAGATTTTTGATAAGTTAAAAGTTTAATGCAGTGAATTGGAGTCCATGGACATTTCTTTAAAAGTTTTCAGCAAATGAGCTTGTAGACACTGTCTCATTTGACAGCTACATCCCCATGAAATTAGATTTTTACAATATGAGTCGGGTAGATATGACAATTTAAGTAGAAAATGGCATTAAAACTTGTGGGTTGTTTTTTTTTTTTTTCATTTCAAAGAAAAGAAAGAGACAGGGCGGAGGTTTGTGGAACATGCTGGTGCTAACAAATGGGAATTTTGCATCTGGCTCCTAGTTAACCAGTATTTCTGCTTTGAAATGATAGCATGGAACGATCTCTGGTTGTGATCCAGGGAGTGACAAGAAAATGGCTGACAACAGAAGCTGAGTTTTCCAGTTATACTTGTATGTGTGAGAGAAAACTTGGAGGAGCAAACATACTGTACCTACACTTAAATGTCTTTTTTTTTTCTTTTTACGACAATAGCAGCAACACCAAGACGATTAGGTGCCAAGTCGTCAGAACTGTGCTTTTCCCACTTGAGTATGTCGGTCCCTCAGTAGTTACCCATCATTTGGTTCTTCCTCAAACAATACATCACCAGACTGACCCGGGCGTGTCCTAAACATAGTTTTTCTGAAAAGGCAAATTTCTCCTTGACCCAAGCAAGAAAGTAAAAAAATAAAAAAATAAAATAAAGTGATTTTGTGCTTATATTTATGCCTGAGAAAAAAAATACATCTAACTTTTCATTTACTTCAGATAAGCAGGTATTACTTCAGATACTTTTTCCTAAATTAATTACTGTAGTCTGTGCATATGGAAAGCCTTTATTGCGTACTTATTCATTAGTGTCTAGATGCCTCTTACTGAAGGATATTGATGGAGTGTCATCACTTGCTGAAGTTTAGAATTTCTCTGAAAATATCAACACACAAACTTTATAATTCGTCTTTTCATATATCACTCTAAATGCCTCCTTTGGCTGTTTTTATGCAGCAGCCCTGGGACAAATTGTGCCCTTGTGGTGGGGAACAGATATAGTGAGAGCCTTCATTCCACCTGACGTGCCCTGGCAGGCCCAGCCTTGGACACACCTCATCATGTCTCGCCTTCTGGCCACATTTTCTGCAGGCTGATTTTATGCGGTCACCTCACAGATTCAGTGAAAAGACCTCCACTGTACTCGCGTTTCTGTGTCAGTATCAAAACAGCATGCTCCAGTGAATTGCTTGATAAAAGGTTGCAAATAAAGTTGTGGTTCCGAAGTGATTTTCTGTCCTGGAGGAAGAGGCTCAGGGCAATCCCACTAAATCACTGTGAAGAGGTTTGTCAGAGTCTGACTGTAGCACAAAGAGCAATTAGGGCTGTGCTCCCACCTGAGATTCAGAAACACAGAGAATAGTAACTAAAGAAAAGCAAAGTTGTCTGAAACTCAGGAGACTAGAAGCAGGTTGTGTCAGACCAAAGTGACGAGCCTAAGGCACCATATGAAATTGTAAAGTCAGGGTGAAGAAGGTTCTGTGTCAGTGACAGGTGACACTGGCTCAGGAGATCACGGTTTCAAACTCATAATGTAGAATACTTTAAGTCAAGAGATTTTTCTAGAGGCAGAGAGAATTCAGGTTGCTCTAATTGCTGAAGTCTTGTTAACAGATGCAAGTTTACAGTTCATATAATTCCACCCAATTTCTTCTAGTAGTGTTAGAATATTCTGCTTCATATTCAGATATACTATAATTCTGAATTAAATGTGGTATTATTTTTGGTATCTAAGCAAAAAGAAGATCAGAATATCATTCACATTTTATTGGGGCTGGCCACTTTTTTTTTTTTTTTTTGAGACAGAGACAGAGTATGAGTAGGGGAGGGGCAGAGAGAGAGGGAGACACAGAATCTGAAGCAGCCTTCAGGCTCTGAGCTGTCAGCACAGAGCCCCACGAGGGGCTCGAACTCACAGACCGTGAGATCATGACCTGAGCTGAAGTCGGATGCTTAACCGGCTTAGCCACCCAGGCGCCCCTGGGGCTGCCCACTTTCTTACCAGGCAGCTCTAGTATCCAAAATCATACTTCTAGGCAGTTTTCAAGTTTATAGATTTTTTTCTATTCTGGCCAGTTGCCTGAATCAAAGTGCTAGTCTGTTTTATTCTCCGGTAACTTTTTTCTCCTGGGATACCATGAAAGCTCTCTGAGGAAAATCACCTGTTCTAACTTGTTTCTATTTCTTTGTTTCAAGCAACAGCCATTGGTTCAGATTAATTTATTTAATACTACAAGATAGTTTATTGTAACAGTGATAGATAATTCACAGAAGGACATGCTGAAAAACTAGACCCTTGGAAGAAAGTCAATTTGGAACAACTCTAGTAGCTCATTAGTGAGAATATCTGGACAATCTCTTTAAGGTTCTGTCTGTACTCTAGCCTGTTTCCAACCATCTTCTGTCCTTGCATTCCCCCCACCCCCCCCCAGGAATCAAATTTCAGAGGGAAAAAGAGAGAAAGATTTTTGTAGCTTGGGTACCATTCTGTAGGTTGAGGTCCACTTGATTGTCCACCAAGATCATAATGGAATAACAGGGGAAGAATCACTCCAAAGAACTGCAGATCATTCAATGATGATTGGGAATATTACCTGACAAATTAAAATTCTGTATGTAATTCATTATAAATATAATCTGTATGCTTACAATTAGATCTGTATGCTTGAAGTCCAATGTGTTAAGTTAAAAAGCATCCAGGATAGTAGGAGGGAGTTTAGTGATTCTTTAGGGTTTTGTTCTTTTATCAAAATATGTGTAGTAAATGCCTAATTGTCTAGAAAATATATAGAAAAGTTATAATGAATAGATCGAAGTTGCTGTCAAGTAACAGGACAAACAAGTTTCCAAATGAAGTACCAATGCTTATTTCTAATCATGATAATTTTAGAAGCCTATAATCAAACTGGAGCAGTATAAAGATTAAATGCAGTGACTTTGGGCTCACTAGTGTAAATCGTGGTTCTGCTGCTTACTTGTAGGACACTGGGAAAATCTCTCAACCTCTCTATTTCCATTTCTCCATCTCTAAAATAAAGATACGTAATATATTTTTGCACTGATCTCTTCAGTATTAAAGGGGATAATAATATTTTTGATGTTCTTGTATTGCATAAATGGTAGATACTATATTTTCATCAGTATTCTTAAGAGTATGGACCACAAATCATGAGAAGACCAGTGTGTTATCATTCTAGGGCTACTATAACAAAGTACCACAAACTAGGTGGGCTAAACAACAGAAATTTATTATCTCACAGTTCTGGAGGCTGGAAGTCCAAGATCAAGGTGTTGGCAGGGTTGATTCATTCTGAGGGCTCTGAGAGAAGAGCTCTGAGGGAAGAATCTTTTTCAGGACTCTCTTGTTTTGCAGATGCCATCTTCTCCTTGTGTCTCTTGTCATTATCTTCCCTCCATATGTGTCTCTGTGTCCAAAGTTCCGCTTTTTGTAAGGATCCCAGTCATATTGGATTAGAGCCCATTCCAAAGACTCCATTTTTAACTGGATTACATTTGAAATGACATTATCTCCAAATGAGGCCACATTCGGGCATACTGGGCTTTAGGACTTCAACATCTGAATTTGGGGGGAACATAATTCAATCCATGATGACAAAGTTACATTCAGAGTAGTTGAAGAATCTGTGGCTGTTTAGTCTGGAGGAGAAAATGCTGCAGCATGCAGAGGAAAAAGTCTGATAAATGCGTTCATATGATGTAATGAATAGCATTTAAGGAGGTTAGTACAGTGTTTAGTATATTATAAACATTCCATAAATGTCAGCTTTCTGATTCTGTCTCTGTCTCACTTGGACAAACATTTATTGAGTACCTACTATGTACCAGCTGTATTGTTGAACAGAGAAACCATGTATGCAGGATTAGACTCATTTTGTGTGGCCCCAGGATTAAACTCCAATTAATGTGTACCAGTTATGTAGGGATATATTTTTATTTCATGAGAAATAAAGTTCTAAAGGGCAGTGCTATTCAAAGATGAAATGGGCTGCTTTTGAGGTAGCAAACCTCTCAATTTTATATATTGAAACACATTTTGAAAAACGAAGTACCTGGCATAATTTTATGGCACTTATAGAGTCAAAGGAAAATTAAGGTAACTCAGCATCCTTTAGAATCCTTCCCTATTCTTAATTTCATTGTTTAGTAATTCATTTACGCAATCTCTATGTCCAATGTGTGGCTCGAACTCACAACCCCAAGATCAAGAGTTACAAGCTGTGCTGACTGAGCTAGCCAGGCAACCCTACTGTTGTTTTAAAAGGGACTAGGGTGGGACACCTGGGTGGCTTAGTCACTTAAGCATCTGACTTCGGCTCAGGTCATCATCTCATAGTTCATGAGTTTGAGCCCCACGTCCGTCTCTATGCTGAGAGCTCAGAGCCTGGAGCCTGCATTGGATTCTGTGTCTCCCTGTCTCTGCCCCTTGCCCACTTACACTCCTCTCTCAAAAGTAAATAAACATTAAAACAATTTAAAAAAATAAAAGGGGCTATGGCAAGGGTGGCAAGAAAGCTTAAGACAACAGGTATGCAATCTTTGTTTTAAAGAAAAGTACTCTAATTTCTTCTTATTTACATGGGAAGACTTTTTGTAATTCCAGGAACTGTTGAAATGGTAGAAGAGAATCAACTCAACCAGTATTTCTTCTGGTCTTTCTCGGGTCTTTCAACTCTGATTTCAAGAAGATACCACTGTTGGGGTGCCTGGGTGCTCAATTGGTTAAGCGTCCAACTTCAGCTTAGGTCATGATCTTGTGATTCGTGAGTTCAAGCCCTACGTTGGGCTCTGCACTGACAGCTCAGAGCCTGGAGCCTGCTTTGGATTCTGTGTCTCCCTCTCTGTCTGCTCCTCCTCTACTTGTGCTCTCTCTCTCTCTCAAAAATAAATAAAACATTAAAAATTAAAAAAGAAAAGAAGACAGCATTGCTGAATGGATGGAAAGTGTTCTGACAAAACCTCAGTATGGTTGTTTAAGAAGACTGGGAAAGGTTGCATAATAAAGCCCTTTTGGCACTGAAACATCAAGTTCCTTCCAAGTAGGGAATATGCTGCTATGACTTCTAAATAAAGGCAAATGTTAAATTTATTTTTCTTTCATCCAATATTAAGGAATATGATACCACACAAAGTTAAATTTCAAAATGAAAACAATTTAAAGACTGGTAAAATTTAAATTTTAGAATAGAGTTTAAGGACACAGATGAAGTTATGTTTGAAGCTTCAGGACTTTAAGGAAAAGTAAATGTAAATTCATATAAAAACCCATTATTTATAAAATGTAGACTTCAAAGTTTTTATTACTTAAGTTGTAGGATAAGACTATAGGAAGTAAGTGTCTTATGCTTTAAGATTGTCTATATTATGTTTGTATTGCAGCTGATGGAGAGTAGAGATTTGACTTCTAATAAATGATTAGACAACATAAATATACAAGCTTAAACTCTCTATGGTTGACTTACATTGGTATCCCCTAAAGGTCATGTTTTCCAGTTGTGAGGACTTTGTGTAGTATGGTCTCATATTGGCTTTTGGCTTGGGTCTGTGACTTGCTTTGGCCAGTGGGACATTTGCAAGTGTGAGGCTTGTTAGAGCACTTGAATGTTGGGGCTTGTTTCTTGGAACCAGAATTTACAGCCATTTCTGTAAATCAGGCTAGATATTGAATGATGAGAGGTTGATATGAAAAGAGACCATGGAGGAGAGGGCATTCTTGGGTATTCTTGCCCCATTTGAGCTCCCATTTGCATATAGACCCATGAAGGACTTCAGTTACAAAAGAACCATCCAGCCTGCTAATAATCCCAGTCAACTCACAGAGGCATGAGAAATAATTATTGTTGTTTGAAGCCACTCAATTTCGGGATGATTTGTTACTCAAAAATAGATGACAGAAATACTACTTTTTAAGTTATTTTATTTATAGCTTTTGTTTTCCATTACGGTTTTATTTTGTTTTCAATAACTTCAGAAGAAAACTGTGTTTGATGAGGCAATGGTTGAATTAAATACCTACTGTTGATTTTACAGTATATTCCAGAATCCAAATGCATAGTTTTTAGGCAAGTTGTATGAACATAGTCTAAATTGCTCCCTAAGAAGAAGAGATTTTATGAAGAACTATAACATTTTAAAGGCTTCCATGAAAGCTTTAAGTAGGTTGCAGTAACTTATTAAATGATATATTCAGTCATGCATTTTAAATGTATGTAGTAGCTAATTACATTTGTACTTATTCTTTATCATGAACCAAGTCACTAATGAGTTTTGGGGCACAATATAGATAGGAAATTCTTTGGGAAAACAAACTAGAGAAATTTTTTTCCCACCAAACTGAAACTGAAGTTGATTATTTGTCCACAGATAATTCCCTTTTTAAAAGAATTTGCTTCAGGGTTCCTGAAAATTGCAATTTCTTTCTGTGTTTATATGAACTACTATTGAATTTTGAAAAATGACATATTAAACTTCACAGAAGCCCTCCATTATATTATTCATTGTAAAGAACAAAATATGCCTTTATTTTCAGATTATTCTAAAAAAAAAAGAAGTAAGCGTCTGTGTATCTTGTAAATCATGAATAAATGGATGTTACATATAATGGCAGTGTAATTGTAATCTCAACAGACAAAATCAGAAAAGAAGTTTTTTGAGTTAAAGTTGTTTGTAATTCGTTGCTCCTCATCAAACATAAATGTAAATAGTAAATTAAATAATGTGGCAGTAGATTTAATGAAATTTAAATGTCTATACCTATCTTTTATAAGAATTTTAGTAAGGTAATATTATTACTTTGAATTATATAATGCTTAACAATTTATACAGTTCTTTCCCAGACTTAAAAAAATTTTTAATGTTTATTTATTTTTGAGAGAGAGAGACACAGAGAGAGAGAGAGAGAGAGAGAGAGAGAGAGAGAGAGAGATCTCGAGTCAGGGAGGGACAGAGAGAGAGAGAGAGGGAGACACAGAATCTGAAGCAGGCTCTAGGCTCTGAGCTGTCAGCACAGAGCCTGACATGGGGCTCGAACCCACGAACTGTGAGATCATGAGCAGAAGTTGGAGTCTTAACCAACTGAGCCACCCAGACAGCCCTACCAGACTTTTTAATTAATTGGTTACTAAGTGTCAAGCACTATGAAATTCTAAGGTATCCAAGTAAACTCAATAGATATATAACATGGATCTCAGAATGTATGGTCAGTGTCATCATAATGTAGGAAGTGGTAGATATTCTCCTATACTAACTGAGAAGATTTCATGATGTGGGCACTTGTACCAAATTTAGGATAATACTGCCTGGGAAGATCATCAAATGTGAAAGTCTAGGGATGGGAGAACATGGTATGTGCCTCCCCCCCACCTGCAAGAACTAAGAGGGGAAAATGATTAATAATTCTAACTCATTAGTGTACAGCTTCTAGAAGGGACATGGCAAGGATTGAGAGTAGAGAGATTAGTACTATCTAGATCAAAATTGGCTTTTGAAGCCAAACTTAATGTCAAGAAATTTAGGTTCTTTTCTAAGGAAATAGGCAAATAGGAAATAAGAAGCCATTAGGAGGAAGACATGATCAGATTGCATTTAGAAATTTTACTCTGATTTGACACAGTTAATACATTGAGCAGGGGCAAGAATGCTTGCAAGGAGCCATTAGGAGGCTTCTGGGAGAATCCAGACAATAAATGATTGAGCATGTAACTCAATGTAACTATGACATTAGAGAGAAGGTAATAGAAGTGCAGAGGTAGAATGAATAGCATGTGGTGATATATTAATTGTAGTGGGTTGAGGAAGGGGCATGTTGAGTTTATTTTCCAAGGTTTATGGTTTGGGCAACAGGATGCATACTGCTTCCTGTTGCATAAGTCATAAATGTGTGAAATAGGAATATAAGAGAAAAAGTGAGTGTTGGGTTAATATTAATAAATTTCTGTTGATGGAGTTTCATTTGTAGGTACTTGTTCAACAGATAAGTAAGATTTATTGTCAAGAGTTGTATGGAAAATGTGTCGAGAAGAGGAGAGGGTGGGGAATAGGAACATGTGGAGAACTTTAATAAAAGGCTGTACAAGGGAGAAAGGAAACAAAAGATGGAGGAGGATGTGTGGACAAGGGACAGATTTAGGTTAAATTACTTTGAGCAGAAAGGAGAAAGAAATATAAGACAAAGGACAGGAATAAATGGCAGTGTCTGAGGACACACTAGGAAACTGATTATAGAGCATATTATCTCACATAAGTCTGTCTCTCTCGAGCACACATACAACAAGTATGATGTTATTAGTTGCTAGATAGTAGAACTAGAACTTGAGGTTACATAACCTATAAAATGTCACTTACCTGGCATATCACAGAGCTAAAACAATCCCTAGTGTCCTGACAGCTGAATCCAGGGTACATTCCTGTAGAGGCAGTGGGCACAGGGACTTTTTAATTGGTAGCTACCACAGAGTATTGAGCTCTGGCTGACAAGTGAGTCAGTCAATTAAAATAATCAATTACAAGGAATCCTACATCTTGATAGTGACAATTGAATTTTCCTTTTGAATCTAAATTTCTAATCACATAAGTTTTGTATGATCCAGACTGGACTGAGTTTGTCTGACATATTTGCAATAAAGAAGCATTAGCGATGTGTGTACTAACCAGATCTACATCTCTTGATTCCAGCTGTGTATGCTTCCCACTGCCTGTGCCATTTAACATTGGTCAAGAATGACCCATTCATTGTCTAGTGCTCAAAAAAAAAAAAAAAAAAAAAAAAAAGAACACTTGGCCTTATGGTTTTAGAGGAAGATTCACTTACTTGAACAATCACAGAAATGAATGGCGGGAGAAATATAACAAGAGAAAGGTGGAGAAAATGTTTTACCCTTGTTCATTATTCTTATTATTTGTGTAGAATTAACCCAGTATCTTCTTTACTTTAAGGCTTTTATTACCAAGCACAGAAGTTTTATTCTTGCATTTAGACTATTAGATGTTTAGCATTTTTTTTCTTATTTTGGACTCAAATTGCATAGGACATGCATTATTCATGGGCAGAAAATGTGGTAGTATGCACACTTGCATAAACATCATATGTAGGGTAGTTTAAATTTAGAAATAGTATTTGGCCTTCTGCTTCAGGAGACATCCTACTAAATCATACAATGACTAAAGCTTGTGATAGACATTTATCAATCCACCATGGGATGCCTGCTGTGACAAGCTGTCTTCAGGAACAGAGGATTTGCGAAGATAAAGTTACACTGGGTTTGCTCTATAAAAGGAAAGCCAAATGTAAGTGTGCTTCATTGTAACCTAACAGTACAGGTCTTCGACTTGCTGGAACAGTTTTAAGCTTAAATGACTCCCGACTCCTAACAGATGATATATGAAACCATATATCCTGGATTTTTGTTAGGAAAATGTAGTCACCATGCTGTGACTGTATGTGCTGTTGCCAGCTTGTCTCCTTCAGATCTGTCCTGAATTCATGCCAGTCCCAATTCTTCCCCACCTGTGAACTAAAGCTGCCCAACATTGATCACCAGGATCTATAAAATGTCATGTTCAATGGTTGTTTCTCAGTCCTTAGGTGAAAGGACCTATGAGATGTATTTGACCAAGTTTGTCACTGTCTGCTTTTCTTCAGTCACTTTGTTCACATGGCCTCCAGTTTCTTGGCTCCTCTGAACTTCACTAGATTCTCTCTCTCGACTTTATGGTCTTTAAATATTGGATTCCTCAGGGCTCAGTCCTTGGACCTTTACTATTCTCCATCTGTATTCACTTTGGAAACGATCTTGTTCATACCTAAGGCTTTTAACTATCTAAAGCTAATGGCTCCAAATTTTGTATCTCCAGCATGGACTGCTCACCTGCATTTTGAACTTGTATATTCACAACTACTTGAATATGTAACAAACATCAGAAATTAATAAGTTCAAAAACAAGCTTGCATTTCTCTTTATCTTCTACCCCCTCTTCTCATAATCTGTCCTGTCTCAGAATGTGGCAAATCCATTTTTCAGTTACTCATGTCAAAACCTCAGTCACCTTTGATTCCTTTCTTTCTGTCACAGCTCACATCCAAGCTGTCATTGTACCTTGTCACCCTAGCCTTCACATGTTTCTGCTTTCAGAGTACTTCTCGCCTTCCACCACTGCTTCCCTCACTTGAGTCCCTCCGTTTCTTTTTTTTTTTTTAATTTTTTGTTAACGTTTATTTATTTTTGAGACAGACAGAGAGAGAGAGAGAGAGAGAGAGAGAGAACATGAACAGGGGAGGGTCAGAGAAAGAGGGAGACACAGAATCCGAAACAGGCTCCAGGCTCTGAGCTGTCAACACAGAGCCCGACTCGGGGCTCTAACCCACCCACGAGATCATGACCTGAGCCGAAGTCGGCTGCTTAACCAACTGAGCCACTCAGGCGCCCCTAGTCCCTCCATTTCTTGACAGGATCATTGCAATTGCTCCCTAATTCTTTTCTCTGTTTCCACTCTTGCTGCTCTACAGACCGTTTGTGACATAGCTTCTAGAGTGAGCCTTTTAAAGCATAAGTCAGATCTTAACTGTCCCTCCACTCAAAATTCAATGGTTTCCTGTTTCACACTGGTGAAAAATTCAGAGTCTTGACTGTGACCCTTTATGGCTGTACAAGATCTGACCTCTCCGTCCTCACACTTGTCCCCATTACCCAGTCTCCCAATACTACCCCTCTTCCGCCATTTCCCTCAAGCCCACCTAGCTCTGTTCTGGCCATGACAAACCCCTGTGGGTTTTTTGAGTATACAAAGCCTGGTCTCACTTTTGGACTCTGGTACTTACTATTTCTTCTGCCTGGGATATTTTTTTCCTTGTGTCAGCCTGGCTCATGCTGTGTCTTTTTTCAGGCACCTGTTAAAATGTCACTTTATCTGAGAGGCCTTCTTTTATCTCTATGTGATAAAGGGTATCCATGTTACAAGACATCTACCTTTTTTGTGTTTGTCACTGTTTGACATGATATTTGCTAGTTTATTCCCTGTTGCTGTTAGGTACTTTATTTATTTATTTATTTATTTATTTTTTAATGTTCATTTATTTTTGAGAGAGACAGAGACAGAATCCGAGTAGGTTGGGGCAGAGAGAGAGGGAGGCACAGAATCCGAAGCAGGCTCCAGGCTCCGAACTGTCAGCACAGAGCCCGATGGGGGGCTCGAACCCACAAGCCATGAGATCATGACCTGAGCTGAAGTTGGACAGTCAACCGACTGAGCCACCCAGGTGCCCCGGTAATTACATATTTAAAATTAGAATTGCATACTTCTTAGTAGGCAATTAGAATAGTTAGCTCCATGGAAGCAGGGACTTTATCTGCTCAGTACCTACTATAGGTAAGGCCTGAAACCTGGTAAGTTCCCCATAAATATTGATAAATGAATGATTATAATGATTATGTATGTTTTCTTGCTTCCCAAATGTAACACATATTTTTACATAGGTTAATTCAGCCAAAGCAAAACTCCCCACTACCTACCAACTATTCCTTACTTTGTAAATAACTTCTTAGCTCTCTGGCCTTGATTTCTGCATAGACAGTTCTCAGCTGAAAAGGGCCAGACTAGCAGGAAGTGTAAATGCAGGTCTAATTCATAGGAACATTGGTATTGAACTATAAACACAAACACACTTAACCTCTTACACCTGGGTTATGAGTCATGCTAACGGCACAACTCACAGTAAAGGCTCTGATCTGCTGGCAGATTGTGAACTACAACAGTGACTTGAGTTCTGTTACGTATAGTACTTTCTTTCCAGGAGTGAAATGTCCATTGCAGGAATTTTCTTTTAATATGACAAAAATACAATTTACTTAAAAACATCTTCTTCAGGATTTATACTTTTTATCCCATAAGTTGAAGAACTCTGCATTGACATTAAAAAAAAAAAAAAATGCTGATAGGCAATAATGCAGAGTGACAGAGCCCAGGCTCTGGTCGGCCAGTGGTGGCTTCGAATAGCAGCTCTTCCAGATATTAGTTCCCTGAATTGGGGCAAGTGATAACCTTTCTCAAGTTTAGTTCCTGGGCTATAAAATGGGCAGAATAGTAGCATCATCCCGTAGAATTGCGCTGAGAACTAAGTGAGGCAACACATGAAAACACTTAGAAAAATTCTAGAGAAAACTCTTGCAGCTTTTTTTCTATTGGTATTGTTAGCATTACACTTACTTGTTTCATTGTCCCTGAGTTGAATGTCCTCCCTCCAGTGGTCGTACTTCTCCAGTTACAAGTGCAGTCTACTGTACTGAGAACAGATTTTTGTGGGAAAACTGAGATTGTCACCTGTGTTTGAGAATTACATGTTTTTCTAAATTCTTTTTTAAATTCCAAGGGGTTGTTACATTAAATTTTTGTGCTGTGTTGCCTCAGAAGTGTGCAAGAGTGTTTTGTCCTCCCACATAAAAGAACAAAATAACTTAAAAATGATTAAAATTAAAAAGTCAATTTAAAATGTCTTAAAAATGGGCTCATATGTCTTTATAACATATTTTCCACCTGCGAACTAATGCTACAGAAGTTTGCATCATGTGTTAGTGAGTATTTCTGTAGGAAAGTGCTAATGTTTCCTAAGTAGCATATGGGCTATTAGATCTGATACGTGGGAATAACTGTGCAGCAATCTTGGAAAATTATTCAAGGATTTGTTACAGAAGAAAAAACAGAATTTCTAGAGACACAAAAATCAAAATACCAGCTTGAATATTATAATGACACTTTGTGGTTATATATCACCTTTCTCAAATGCTTCACACCTATTTTCTCATCTAAAAACATCTTCTGTAAATTAATACAGTAGCGGGTATTAGTCGTCTTCCCAATATGAAGGGAAATCTCACTCGAGAGTTCACTACTGTGTTTGTTTGTACCATTTGAGATCTTCTGGAGTTCACATATTTAATATTTGCATTATTTTACTGGAAGCAAGAAGGTTGTCAACTGTAAGCATGATCTTCCAATGCAACAGCACATGTTGAAAATATATTCTGTTTAACTCAGGTTCTCTTACATGTGCTGAAGATAAATAGCTATTAGCACCAAAAAATAGTATTCTATTATTCTATTGAGAAAACTAATTTACCTAAACTGTAGGTGAGACTGTTGATAACTATAACTCTAAATCAAATAAACATGCATTTATTTACTTGTCTATCAAACGTTTAATATGCACTTACTATGCACCCACTAACTGTAAGATGCTGAAGAGACAGTTTCGATTATACTCAATCTCTGCTGTCACGAAAATTAAGTTTCTTGGTTACAAAATAAATCCATCTTCAGTAACGATTTTAGTAGCATCATTGAATTTTAAAGGATAATATCTAATATAAGATGAAATAATGACTTAACGATAGATGTAAACGGGAGCCAAAGAAATTAGTTTGGTAATTTGTGTTCCATAACTAGTCATTGTCAGGTATTCAGCTGTCTAAACATATGTGTTCTCTACACTTGGGTAAAATCTGTGCCACTGCTCGCCTATCAGTGTGACTTTAGACCTAGAAGACACAGGAGGAATTGTGACCCTTCTTCCTAAGATGTGAATAATGATGGCAGTTGCTATCTGTATGAAGGAAAGTGCCCAAGGTAAATGATAGCTGGTCAGCATTTCCTTCTATTCTGTATGTATATCTAGTCATGTATATCTAGTCTTCTTTTTGACATGAACCTGAACTCAACATTTATCAGAATTAATGGTGCATAAAGTAAAAATGAACCCATTAAAATTGTATTAAGATGACTTTCTGTAATGCAAGCAAATAGGAATCTGTATACAACAGAAGGAAATTTCCCACATTCGGATATTAAATTTACAAAAAAAAAAAAATGTAAAAGTCAAAGTACATTCACTTAGTTCTTTCATTCAGTATTCCCAGTTTTCCTTTCTCATGAAGACCTGTAGGTTTTTGCTCTTTACTTAAGTCTTGTGCCCTTGTTCCTTCTTTGAGTCCTTTCTAAACACACAGGTTTAAACACATTGTTTAAGCTCACTATTGTTTACAAGACCAAACTTCCTCACCTTGTTCTCTTTCAGTCTCACCTGTCTAACATATCCCTGACTCAGAATGTTAGCTTTCTACACTGAGACATTTGGCAACTCAAAGAGTCTTAGGAGCATTGCTGAAGGCCTAGTTTGGCTTTCTTGTCCATCAGTCTGCAGCCATAGATATCAACCTTTTCAAAGTCCAAATAAAAATTATATCCTCCTGGGCAGAGAATAACCAATGGCCAATTAACTCTTGTAACTTGAGGTAATACTTTCCCAGCTAGCAAAGTTATTCCAAATAGTTTTTCCTAAATGGAAAGAGAACATTTGACTATCTGACTTCAGTATCCATTGCTTGAACCCTGGGTGTTATTACATAGTCAGTACAAATTTTCCAGGGCTCCCTGCCAGTCTCCCATGGCCTACTTCTGGATGATACTAAAGGAGCAACTTTTCTGATACTGGTGGGAGAAATAGTTCTCCATGATCTTGCATATCTTCTCATTATTAGATTAGGAATACTTGATTTGACAACAGTAATATAAAATATGTCAACTACACAAAGAGAAATGGTCGCCTAGATAGCCCAAGACTTCGAGGCAAGCCAAAAGGTTATCTGAGCCTAGTAAATACCTCATATTTTGCATGGGTCACCATTAGCAGAGAGTTAGTATAATCAGTTTTCTGTATTCATCGACAATAATATCCAGATTCTGAAAATCTTCCTCAGAGATATTTGCTCTAAAAGGCCATTCCTTACAACCCATAGCAAAATAGGTAACTATAATCCATACAGGCAAGGGAATTGGATTTCCCTGATTAGTTTGGACTTACCTAGAATCTGGGGAGGTGTAGGGGCGCCTGGGTGGCGCAGTCGGTTAAGCGTCCGACTTCAGCCAGGTCACGATCTCGCGGTCCGTGAGTTCGAGCCCCGCGTCAGGCTCTGGGCTGATGGCTCGGAGCCTGGAGCCTGTTTCCGATTCTGTGTCTCCCTCTCTCTGCCCCTCCCCCGTTCATGCTCTGTCTCTCTCTGTCCCAAAAATAAATAAAAAACGTTGAATCTGGGGAGGTGTTCACCTGCCTATGAATATAGGGACATGTTCAGGAGGGATGGATACCTGGAAAAACAGGATTCTGTTTAAAGGAAGAGTTGGTCTATGATAGTTAGGTAAACCATAGTACATTCTATAAACAGAAATGGATCTTTTGTGAGGCTAGCCTGGATTTCTAGATATTTCCAGACCTATCAGAGCCCACTAAGAGACATACTTTAATTTTGAACTTTAAAAAAGTTTATAAAGTTTTCACTTATATGGATCCACTTCTAGATCCTCAAGAGGACCTCATCTCAGATATCTCTATGCCTTTACGCATTACTGTTATGGGGCACCTGGGTGGCTCACTAGGTTAAGCCTCTGACTTCAGCTCAGGTCATTATCTCAGGGCTTGTGAGTTCGAGCCCCACATCAGGCCCTGTGCTGACAGCTCGGAGCCTGGAGCCTGCTGCAGATTCTGTGTCTCCCTCTCTCTCTTCCCTTCCCCTGCTCATGCTCTGTCTGTCTCTCCTTCAAAAATAAATAAACATTAAAAAAGAAACATCACTCTTATTGAAGTCATTAGGTTGAAAGAATAGAAATTGACAGGAAACATTAAAAAAACAAAAACTTTATTTTCAAGACCTATTCAAACTTGCTTGGGAGGGGGATTGGGGAGCAAATATTTTCTGTACTTTGAGAGGAATTTAGGACATGTCCAGTTACTTTTTTGGTGATTTTCTGATCATAAAATTTCAGTAAATTCTGGACAAACATATAATCTCCTTCAGTAAATGTCCAGGCCCATATAAAACTCAATATCATGAACTCTTATTAAACCTAATACTTAACCTCCCCAAACTCTGCCTTTCATTAGGCAGGATGCTGGCAGTGGGATAGAGGATTATGCATGACTTCTCTATTTCTCCTCTTTGTGTGTCTCCCCTTAGCTATTTCCTATTCCATCCTAGGCTGTCTTTTGGTTCCTCTGAGTTTAAGGCTGAGGGCAAAGAGAGGTAGGAGGCACAATGTTCTTAGTTTACAGATGCTGTTACGATCTGGCATTTGTGTTTTCTAGGGTTGATGGCTATTCGAAGGTGGTATTTTCATACAGCATTTCTGGGGATTTCTTAAAGCTTTCTTAACCGTGTTGGTGGCCAGCAACCTAGCTACCCACTCTGTTGGGATCACAAGTTTGAAGTGAACTTCTCAACTGATGGTTCCTAATGCCAAGAAACTCTCATATGCCCTTGCTCTCTAGACCCGTCAAAGTGTGGCTAACCAACAAGTGTATATCAGTCTTTTCCAGTTCTGACATCATAATTTCATGGAACTTTGGACTTTGAAACTTTGTATTCCTTATGTGTGAATCCAAGAGGAGCCCCCTCTCCCCCACCCCCTGCCCCTTTCCTCTCAGCTTTAGAGGAAAAGCAACACACTCTAAAGTGTGATTTGGTTGCTTCCTATTATTGCATTTGGAAAACACAAATGGAGGACAATGCTTTCTCAGTCGTGGGGAGAGCAGAAAGATGTAAAACTATGATGTTATCTACAGTAGTAAAGGTGAATGTTTTAATAAAACAATATTTTTTATTTTTAACCTCAGTGCCCTTTCAGAAATCAAGTCAGAAATTAGAGCAGTGATTTCTTTCCCTAAAATTAGTGTCTGGAGTGTTTGGTAATATTTTTCACCATGAGCTGTTAGATGAGCGCTACCAATTTGAAATGCTGCATGAGTTTCAGTGATGCAGGAGTGGAAGGATTGTCTTACGTGGGCAGCTGATAAATTGGCAACTAAAACTGAAAAATTAGGACTGAAAAATTAAAACTACATGGTGAATTGATGTGCAAATTTGAGAGGAGAATTAACTGTTTTAGAGAAAGTTGACTAGAAGGTCGAGTGACTCTGTTTGATTATGGATCTGAAGGAGGTTCAGCTTAAGCCACCTGCCTTCCACGGGTTCTCAGGGTTGATTTTATGTCTTATGCCAAGTTTGGCAGCCCTTGCCTTTATACAGAGTCCATGTATTTGCTTCCTAAGGTGCTGCATTAGGTCCTGGTCAACCTTATCAGATAAAAGATGTTGATGCTAGCTAGAATCTCCAAACTAGCTCTCTGATTGATGCTTTGAAATACAGACAGAAGTTTGTATTCAGTTCAGAGAATAATCTTTGTGTATTCTGTGCCAACCAGTGTATCATGATAATGATGATACAAAGATAAAGACATGACCTCTGCCACTGAAGACATTGTTCTAAGGGTGAGACAGAAAAGTCAATTGTGGAATTGTCCCTAGCTGAATTGCAGAAAAGATCTTACAGGAAAGAATGGTGTATTTGGAACCCTAGTGGGCTATTCTCTATGAATGGTGCCCTTTGGAGTTGTGCAATGCAGTGGCTTTGGGGATGATTGATTTTTAACAATTGCTTTAATATAAGTTTCTAAATATTTGAGGCAAAAAATCCTTTCTTCCATCTCCACTTTTAGTTATAAAGACTGACTCTGGCAGTAGTGGGGATGAGGTTAATGGCACTGGTGAAGATGGATTGACTGGTTATTTTGATTTCAGTGAAAATTAATAGACTTTTAAAAAATTCAGCTGCAAAATCCTGTAGCAATAGTTGACTAATCCTATTAAAAAGAGATGAATGAAAGAATATGTTTCCTTGGGAGAAAGAAGTATGTATAATTCAAGCAGAATTGCCCTTGATAGGATTTTGTCCTAGATTGTTTATGTTTTATCAAATCAAATGGAAGGGTTTCCCATATGAAAGGGCTTAAATATATATTTAGTAAATACTAACATCAAAATAATTGGTTGCTGGATTGGATTCAACTGATATTGGGTGAATACAAGATAGGAGATTTCAAGTATATATTGACTATTCATTTCTCTCATTAAGTAATCTTACACCAAGTAGATTCACTTATTATTTAATTTATTGTGTTGAAAAATTCCCAAGGAGTTGCACTATGTATACCTCTCTCTTTTTTATTTGTTTATATATTTTCCTGGCTATTTTACTTTCTGTCATATCTCAGCCTCAGAAGTTAATATTTAAAATTTTTGAAAACATAGTAAGATATGATTACTGTGGTATGATATTTGAATTATGGTAGACTAAATAATAGTAGGGCACTAGAAAATTGACAATTGTTAGTCTATAGTAAGTGAGTAACATGTTTTAGATAAGAAGAAAATCATTTCACATAGGAGCAAAATAAGGGGACCAATGCAGGGATATTGGTTAAGGATTGGTTTGAGTGTAAAGAGCAGGAAACTCTACTGTGAGTATCAAAAACATAGTCGTTTATTTTTTATTACATTGTGAGTGGCCTGAAGATAGGCTGTTGTAGTAAATATGGGAGCTTTAGTTATTCAAGCATGATGAAAATAATTTTCTTTAATGTTTACTTATTTTTGAGAGAGAGAGAGGGACAGAGAGAGAGAGACAGAGACACAGAGTGCGAGTGGGAGGGATGGGCCAAGAGAGAGGGAGACACAGAACCTGAACAGGCTCCAGGCTCTGAGCTCTCAGCACAGAGCCTGATGCGGGGCCCGAGCCCATGAACCATGAGATCATGACCTGAGCTGAAGTCAGACATTTAACCGACCGAGCCACCCAGGTGCCCCGAAAAAAACTTAAATTTAAATTTAAATAATTTGCCCTGATTCAGTAAGTAAGGATGCAGTAATTACTATATAACATTTAATATTATTACTATTATAATATTATTATTTACATAATCAAGACTTCATTACTGTTTAAAAAATAAATTCAATGTGTATATTTTTAAGGCCTCCCGCTCGTTCCCTGAATTAACCCAAAGTTTCTGGAGTCTCACTCTACCAAGTGGCTCAGGCCTACTTCTGGAAAATCTATTCAGTTTACCAGTTCTTAGTACTTGTTACTGCATGGCATCCTAGTTAGTGACTGACTTCTCATGGTCTCATGGAATTTGCTTATATAATCATGGAATGAGTCCTCTGGCTTCAATCACGGCGACCTCTGGCTTCAAGTTTCAATCTGTTTGGCTTAAATTTATGTGCTCAACCTGTTTTTAAAAGCCTGAAGAGAAATCAATTAAAAGACAGTTGAAGAAAACCAGCAATGATTTACTTTTATGGTGGTATTAGTAAAAATAGAGGAGACAGGGTCAAAGGTTTTTTAGTTGGTAGAATCACTAGATTTGTCATTTTGGGGGGAGTGTTAAGAAATGAGAGACAACTTCAGCATTTTGTCTTGAGAAACTGTGTGGATAAAAGGTATCATTTCTGGAGGTAAGAAGCATTTCCTGAGTTAGGAAACACTAGAAGAGCAGCTATGAAGAAAGAAAATGGATTTACTTTGAAATATACTGAGTTTTCATTGCTTCTGAATAATCTAAGCATATAGAGGGATTAGTTGGTGTTTGGGTATATAGTTCTGAAGTTTAGGTGAGAAGACTAGATTAAAATTGAGGCTTTGAAGTCATAAATATATATATACTATTCATTCCATAGTTATAATTTCTAAATATCTAGAAATTCACCTTATTGGAATGAATTGCCCTTAAGTATTGATCTCCTTCCACCAAAAAAGATTGAAGCAGAAGTTGAATGATCTTTGGTCACCATTATAGTAAAATAACTCATTGGGAAATTTTGAATTTTCCAATTATTTTCCAAAATTCTTTCTTAATTATGTAAAAGTTGGGAAATTCCAAATACTAGTAGATATGAATAATTTCCCCCCCAAGGAAGTCAATGCTGATATAATTCAGTAGAGGTCTTGTTCAAAGACCACGAAGGAAGCTCTTATGTAACCCCTACAGATAAGGCTCAGAGCACATGCAATGTTGAATTGCTTATAGAAATGACAGATGAGAAAAACAGTCCATAAAGTAGGAAAGGAGGAATTGCAAAATGAAAAGGTCACGGGAGTTGAGAGTCAGACAGATTTTTGTTTAAATCCTGGTTATGCAACTTATCTGCTACTTAACATTGGACTGCATATTCTCATATGTTATATAAGGGAAGTGACATCACTAATGGTGAGGATGAAATACAGTATCAGTAATATGCTTCCACAGTGACCTTCATATATGTGGGGCCTAGTGACATAAAATGGTTACTACCACTAGCAGTTCACAGTTTACGACTTAGATTAAACAAATTAAAATAATCTATACAAAATAAGCATTTTGGATAAAGAGCTTATGTATATATGTAGGAGGTGAATTAAATATATAAATATATATATATAAATAATACATATAATATATATACACTAGCTGAAAATATGAACACATGGAAACAATTAAATTTTTACTAACTTTTTATGGTTATCTTATAACTTTTACATTTAAAAAAACTTATTTATGTATTTTTCTTCCATGTTGTGATTTGTGTAAGTGATGAGAAACTCAATTTTAGGGACCAAGTGAGAGTAAAAATAACTGGATTAAGTTTATGGTTAAACATAAGACATTTAGCTATCCCTGAACTAGAACTAATATTAAGGTACAGTGCTCACCTTTAAGCTACCTAAGCAAGGATCTGAGCCATGCACACTGTTAATTTTTCTATTAGCCAGAGGTCCTGATACTATATCTTAGAAAGGCAGGAAAGGAAAAGAATTCAATGTCTTTTTGTCTGGTCTCCTGAAAGGAAGGTTGAAGGCTGAAACTCTCAGAGCGCGTGCCTGATGACCGTGGAACAGGCGCTCAGACCAAAGTTTCCTCACTTCAATCCTTACCTCCCCTTCACACACCTGTGCTCCTTTCTTTAACTACCAGACGGTCTACACCACAGCAAAAATTTGTCACAAACCCACACGGTGTCCCTTTGGATTCTTAAGCTTGAGCAAGCATGTTGGGAAAAGCTGTGTTGAAGAAAACTTACGTTGCCTTCTCTTAGATATAGACTAATTATTCAATGAATACCTTATGATGAGTGCATCGTGTCAGTTTAAAGTGATCCGTACAGTTTGCTGGGTCTGTAGTTTACAAGGCTATGGCTTGGCTCATCATGATCAGATCCGTTCTGTTTACTTTGAATTTTCCCAGGTCTGAAGCTTGTTCTTGTTATAAGTCTTCAATGGTAAGTGATACTACCTCTGCACCTGAAATCCATTTAAATTCTCAGCTGCCCATGGGGGTACAACTCAGGCACTGCATTGTTTTGAAACGACCAGCTCCAGCTCCCAGGACGCCGGGCCATCTAGATAGCTGCTGAGTAGTAGCCAATTATTTCACAGATGTTCCAGCCAGACACTTCCCGGCTTCAGGGCAGGAAGTGGTATTTAAAAATGGAGATCTTACTTCTAGATACAGATAAGTTAGCAGATACTGTATCTTAGATATTTAAGAAAGCATGATCTAAATAATATTTTCATGGGAACCATTCACACAAACGATGAAGTACTCTGGCTAGTTAACAATCATTTTAAGTTAAAAACTTAGGAAAAACTTCCGTGTATTTTTCAGTTGTATTTTGAGGAGGGGACTTTAGTCTATTTCTACGTTATTACTTTCTCTCATATAAAAGTGGATATTCTCCAAGACTATGTGTTAATTTCTTGCCTCTCTCTAACCAGGGTTTCTTAATTTACATGGATCCTAGAGCAATAACCTCTAATTTTCTTTTAGGGGGAAGGTGGGTATTACCTCCATTTAGAATATAGTAAAAATGATAATACTTGTTCCCAGAAAAATGCACAAAAATGCACATACCTACCAATTTCTTTTTTTTTTAATGTAATTTTAGGTGTCATTGGTTGCAGCCCATCCATAGACTTGCTAGGAGTTAAAACCTGAAGACTGAGAAAACAATTAACCTTTTGCAGGGCACCTGGGTGGCTCAGTCAGTTAAGAGTCCTACTTTGGCTCAGGTCATGATCTCAGTTTGTGGGTTCAAGCCCCGTGTCAGGCTCTGTGCTGACAGCTCAGAGCCTGGAGCCTGCTTTGGAGTATTTGTCTCCCTCTCTCTCTGCTCCTTCCCCACTCCTGTTCTGTCTCACTCTATCTCTCAAAAATAAATAAAAATTCAAAAAAAGAATCTTTTGCAATCTTTTGCAATAATTTAGAGAAGTAACAAGCAAAGCTAATGGAGAAGGCAACTAGAGCAACATTTCAATCATGTTTTCTGTAGCATTCCATAGTCTGTCATCCTCTCATTATTGAAGCTCTCTCCTGGCTTTATATGCCTTAATCTCTGTTTACCTCATTTAATCCCCAGACCCCATTCTCATATTTCTTACATATTTTTGAAAATTCATCCCCTTCATATTTTATCCAGACCCTTTATTTTTTCTTGCCTGAACAATTACAGCAGACTCCAAAGTGGTCATTTAGCCTGTAACATCATAAATGTTAAATTGATTCTCCAATATTGATATAAAGTTTTCTTTGTAAAATAGACATCTGAAAATGTCTCTTCTTTGAATAAAATGTCTTCCCATTATCTATAGCACTGTTGTCTAATAGAAATATAATGAGGGTGCATCTGGGTGGCTCAGCCAGTTAAGCATCCAACTCTTGACTTCAGCTCAGGTCATGATCTCACAGTTGTGAGATCAAGCCCTGCATCCTCAGCATGGAGCCTGCTTGGGATTCTCTCTGTCCACCTCTGTGTACCCCTCCCCCATGCTCCTGTGTGCACACACATGCACTCTTTCTCTCTCTCTGACAATAAATAAATAAACTTAAAAAAAAGAAATTTGAGGGCTACATATGTAATTTAAATTTTCTAGTAGCCACATTAAAAAAGTAAAAAGAATCAGGTAAGGTCAATTAATGATCTGTTTAACCCAATATATTCAAAATAGTATCATGTCAACATGTAATTACTTTGAGAATTATTAATACTTCAGTTTTTTGGACTATGTTTTCAAGATCCAATATGTATTTTACGCTTAACATATCTCAACTAGGATGCTACATTTTCAAGGTTTAAGGTAAAATGAAGTTTTGCCTCCAAATGAAGTTATGTTTAATGACAAAAACAAGAAGTTTACATTGCTTCAGCTTTAAAATTTAAGTAACTGAAATAAAATAAAATTAAAAATTCAGTTTCTCTGTCACACTGGCCACGTTGCAAGTGCTCAAGAGCCGCCTGTGGCTGGTGGCTACTGTATTGGAGAGTGAGCTCAAGTTTACAAGGTAAAACTTAAACTGTGCTATAGATTTGGAACATGGCCGTGGATTAGCGTGCTTCCTCTTGGTGCCACCCCTACAGCATACCATCCAGCTGTAGCAAATGCGTTGCCATTGCCCATGTATACTGTGTACCTATCCTGTTGGCCTGAATACCCTTGCCTCGTCTTTTTGCAATTCCGCTCACTCTCAGGTATTCATTCTCAGCGTATTAAGACTCCCATGATAACTCTTTTTATTCTTCTGTTGTCCTGGCTTGAATCTGAAGAAAACAGTTCTTCCTCTATTCTCCCACGGAAATTCACTGAGTACCTACAATGGGTATTAGTCTTTTTCAAATGTGTTCTCTCCTATTATCCTGTGCATACAAGGGGAAACGGAAACTTGGAGAAGTATGTTGTGCAAAATCATTTACATAGAAACTAGAGAAGAAAAGGAAGCCATTAGCCGGACTTACCAACATTTTCTCAACACCAAATGTATAGATCTATCTACGTTTGCACCCACCTTCTCTCTTATCTACTATTACATTGGAAGAAATTAATCTCCATTGTAAAAATATTTTTAATTTTACATTGTAAAATAATATTTGTGTTACTTTGATAAGTGTTCTGCATAACATCATCTTTCACATTATCAAGGACTTTGCTTGTTTCTAGAGTTTGGTATCATCTGAGAAATAGAAGAAACATCAGCAGTTGTGTACTTCATGATTGTCCATCCTCCTACTCCCCCTCCTCCCCCTCCTCCTCCTCTTCCCCCTCCTTCTCCTCCACCACTTCCTCCTTTTTCCTTCCTCTCCCTCTCCTTCCTTCTCCTCCTTCTACCTTTTTTGTTTCCCTAATATTTTTTTTAAAACATAATGCTGAAGATATAAAAACTAAAAGCATGAAAGATTAGAAAGAAGCAGGATATATTGTCCAAAATCATTGAGTATTCCAGTGGTAGAATAAGGACAAAGATGTGTACCTTTTAGTTCTTGGTTTAGTACTTTTTCCATTTTATTGTAGCTTCTCCTCCCAAGGCCCTTTATTCATGAAAAAGCAGTCTTTCCCTTACATTTCAATGGGTAGAAATACCTGTGGAATTTCATTGAAAAAGCTGACAAAGTCAGCTTATAAAAATCATGTATTTGGTGCTAGGTACTAATGGTTTCAAAGTGTAGGTAATTTAAATTTCTGCAACCATCAGAACTTAATTATGTATTCAGCAGGGGTCAAAGGAGTGATAATCCTTTTATTACTATATGCCACTGGCATCCACAGTGATATTTTAGCTTTTTTCAATAGTTAAAACTTAAATTGTATTTCTTTCTAATGCCTACAGATTATTTCTCATTATGTCTCTCTGTAATTTATATAATAAAAGAAAGAGAAAATGATTAGACATGGTGAATAAAGTACTCTCAGGGTGTCTACTTGTTAAAGCATTTGCCAAGTATCAATTCTTAAAATTCAGCTTTCTAAACAATGATATGTTAGAAAGCCTTCACGCGTCCAAATAAATATCTAGGTCTTCTAGCCAAACGCTTTTTTTTTTTTTTTTTTTTTAAATCAGAGTGGAATGTATGTTCCAGTTAAAGTCAATGAATGAAAGTCGAATGGGGCCCATGTCAGGTTGTCCATAAAAAAGTTTTCAGAATTTTCTACTTTATAAATGCTATGCTCCTGATATGGATTAATAATATGCAAAAGGGCTTTAAAAGACATATAAGAGATTATCTTCATTTTTAATCTGTAAAACATATTTACTATTTTATATTATTTAGGATAATGGGGTCAGGTAAAGTGACTGAATATTAGCCAAAACATGGGAGATGTGGCTATGTGTGGTACCACGTATATGAGGATTTTCCTGTTCCTGGTGATTGGATAAACCTGGCTCAAACTTTTAATTTCTCAATTTTAGAAATGTGTGTCCTTCTGTGATGGTTACAAAACTATAACCTTAGGTTACCTTCTTTCACATTGTCCATTTGGGTACAAAGCACTGCCACTTGATGGCCATTAAAAGAAATGGAATCTCAACAAGCAGAACATTATTTTAGTTACTTCAGTGATCATATGTGGGGGTTATGTGCAGTAGGTACAACTGAAACACGCTGTTTTCCATCTCTGTTTTCTCTTTTTGGAGACAAATATATATCCTGCCTGTGGCATGAACCCTCATGAAAAGGGGCTAAGAGCAGCTCCAGCTCTTTTCATAGGGACCTGCCTTATTAAAGCTTTAATATCTTTTCTAGCAAGCAACTACCCCATTCACTTACATCCTACCTGCCCTAGAATTCTGATGAAAATGTATCTTGTGCCTATGCAAATCCTGGGCTGTTTTTTAACCCTTCTTAGTCCTCACTTTTTGTTTCCAGAAAGATTGCTGTTAGTTGTCACTAAGAAAAACCTCTCTCTAGCTCTGTTACTCTCTCTGTTACTCCCCCTAATTTCTACATTACAGTGGATATTCAAAGCCTATGAGGTTAGGAGGAATGGATATTATACTGCACTACACTACACTATACTATACTGCAACACATCACAATGAAAAAATTTCTTTTTTCATGTTTATTTGGAGAGGGGGAGAGAGGGAGAGGGTGCGTGAACATGTATGTGAATGGGGGAGGGGCAAAGAGAGACTCCTAGGCAGGCTCCACACCATCAGCGTAGAGCCCCACACGGGGCTGCATCTCGCAAATCATGAGATCATGACCTGAGCTGAAATCAAGAGTCAAATGCTTAGCCAGCTGAGCCACCCAAGTGCCCCAACACATCACAATTTAATGTAAAAAGGCAACAGAGCCAACTTTGTTCTGTTAACTTTCCTGTCAGTTAACTGCCCAGACTGAGAAAAGATTCATAATTGAATTCCACAGACATTTCCTTGGGGTCATCTAGATGATGTATTTTGCATGCAAGGAATAGTATCATGAGGATGACGTGCTCTCTCACCTTGAGAGAGGTTTGATGAAAAAAAAAAAAAATAGATAACATATTTCTATTACTTTGCTATTAACAAACTGTTAGGCACAATAATTATCTCTCTCACCTTTCCAATGCCCTGTGGAGGACACATCTTATCCCAAGTTTGCTTATGATCACTCCTCAATGAGGTACTGTTATAACTAGGTACTCTTTCTGCCCAGTAACCTCTGGCTTCCCCACTCCTCAAACCTGTCAATGTCAATAGCCACTGATTGCCTGGGCTCAGTGTGCAAGTTCCAACCTCATGCTTGATTTCTCCCCTTCCTACATGTGGTTCAAGCTCCTAGAGCACATCATTTCAAAGGACACTCAAGCCTGATCTGAACCTGTCAGTGTCTTGCCTTGCTTTTGCCATCTTCATGTGCATATCATGTCTCTAGACTGTGGACAGACTCTTACTTCACCTCTAACAGAAGGTAGGTTCAAAACAACAGGCTGAATTTTAGTAATCTCAAAGCACTCTAGAAAGATTCTTATTAAAAAAATAATCTATGTGCTAACAGAGGTTGACACCATGAAATGAAGGGAGGGTTGGATTTTTCAGCACTTTGCTCTCAGCCATCCATTCCTTCATCATCAGGGAAATCACAGAACCCAAGGAAGACTGTGATCAGGGATAGAAGCACAAGGCCAGGAGCTGTGTGGCCAGAGAAACTACAGTGAATACTGCCAGTAGAAAATAGGTGGGGTGAGTAGAAAGAAAGGAAATGTCAGGATTTCCCATTTCTGGTTCCACATGGAAGGAGTGTAGGGACCTAGGGCAGGCCGCCCCAAGATGGGCCACTTGGGCATAAAGGTTATTTCCAGTTAAAAGTAATAGAAACCCAGGAGATGCAGGAAAGGATCTCTGCCTCCCCCATAACTGCCTAAATTTACATTGGAAAGGAGAGCCTGTAACAGGAAGAGAAGTATTAACAGAGACTACCCTTTATCTAAGGAACTTATCTGCATAACAGAACAATCTTGTTTTTCCAAAACATCTCCTTTCACCTTCTTGCTCATGAGCTTTATCTCCTTTGTATTTTTAGGCCCCTACCCCTCTCCTTAGCTCATTTAAACTTCCTGTTGCCCCATTGTCTTTGGAATTTGATGTCTGTGTGAATCTGCTGTACCTCTGCCTATTAAATTTGGTTTTCTCCTGGTCAGTTTGATTCTGAGTCCAGCTAGAAGAACCACGGAGCAGAGGAAAGTCTTCTTCCCCCATAGTAGCTTGGAAATTGCCACTCCATCCTAATAAGTAAAAAACTGATCAGACTGAAACAACAACTCCCCTTGGATCTGTAAGAGAGGGGAAGACACAGGGCCAACTGCCGCCCCCACCATCAGAGACAGGTGAATATAGGGAGTCATAGCTTCTTTGAGTCATTATATGCATTAAACTCTTTTGAGATTGAAGGTATTCACACTTGCTCTTCTCCTCTCTTCAGTGTGTTAACATGTATGTATCCTTCAAATCTTAGCTCACTCCTCAGTCTAATCTAACTTGCCCTTGTTTTTGTTTCTCCTAGCATACTGCATGAATGAATGCATGGGAAAATACTTTATCGCTTGTTGTACTTTTCCTTTATACATGTTACTCACAGGAACCCTCTGTTAACAAACTTGTACCTAAAATATACAGCCGTGTTGGGCCTTGGACCTTGAATCAATTACCATTTCATGGTCCGTTTCTATTTACAAAGTGTTTTCATTCATATTATGTCATTTGATTCCATTAATACCCTAGGAAGGAGTCCCTAGCTTTATTGTTGTATTACAGGTAGGGAAAGCTTCAGGAATTATCATGTCCATTATCTGGTAAACAGAACCCTATGTTCTGATAAAAATGCTGGTGTCTGCTCCTCTACATGAGAAATTCTGTGTGGTAGCATAAGAGATTGTTATGGGAACAGGGATATAATAGAAGAATGCAAAAGAAAAGTCAAAGAATATGTTAACAGTCCAGTTTAGGCTTTCAAAGCAGTTACTGGCATGTTTAAATGTTGTCCTTTTCATTCTTTTTTTTTTTTAATTTTTTTTTTTAACGTTTATTTATTTTTGAGACAGAGAGAGACAGAGCATGAACGGGGGAGGGTCAGAGAGAGGGAGACACAGAATCTGAAACAGGCTCCAGGCTCTGAGCTGTCAGCACAGAGCCCGACACGGGGCTCGAACTCACGGACCATGAGATCATGACCTGAGCCGAAGTCAGCCACCCAACCAACTGAGCCACCCAGGCGCCCCTGTCCTTTTCATTCTTTAAATTACCTAATCAGTAAAAATGTTGCTGAAATGGAATCAGATACCAGAAATATTTTTTAAATGGAGACAAAAATGATTTGGGGCCTAAATAACCTGAATAATGGCCTCAACTATTTGCTTTCATTGAGGAGGTAAAGGTAGGTTAAGTTTCAAAATAAATCCTCTTCTAAGATGTACATGAGATGATGCCAGCCATGAAACAAAGAACATTAAAGGCAAATATCAGAAGACCCTCCATTAAAGCCCCAAAGTACATAGTGACAATCATGAAAAAGACAACTCTCCTTCCACCTCCCTTAGAAGCAGTGCTACCAGAGACTCTCAAACAGGCTATTAAATAGGAGAGAAAAAGTGTTCTAAATATTCTCCGCCAATTTTGATTTCTCAATGTGATTATAGAAAATAAGGAAATCACTCAGAACAGCTGTGTTGAAATTTCAGATGTTTATCAGCTTGGCATTTCTGGAAAAAAAATTACATATCTGAAACCTAATCGTTCTATGCCATAAGGTTACACAGAGCCCTAAGAAATTGTGGGGCCTCCAGGATTGTGATATCCTTTAAAATTAGAATGTTATCTCCATGTAGATTTAGTAATGCAAGAAGTAAAGGAAAGCTCGTTATGATTTTCTCATTCATATAATCTTCTCTTTGCCCCTTGTATAGAAGTTATTATAATATTAAGTGATACATAAATAGTAGATATTTTAACATGTAGGCTCTTATTTCCCTCTCTTTCTTTCCTTTTTTTTTTTTTTTGAAGAGATAACCAATCTTGCTGGAAATGTCCAAATAGAAAGATATGTTGGGTCATAACTATATACTCTTGGGGATTTTCAACAATGTTTGACTGTAAACCTAGATAATCTTCTTTGGTTTCAGAAAAGAAATAAATTACAAGAAAAATGGAAACTACAGATTGAGAAAAAACAACAACAAAAAACTGTAACAACTTTTGCGCAGCCATCAAAGTGCAAAATAAATTAGTGGACCTTGTATAATTCAGACAACAGCTTTCCGTTCAGTCCAAATAAGTAGGATAGGCTATCTTTTGGTAGGTTGTAAAATTTTAAAGTTTCCAAATAATTATTTTGTCATAAGCTGAATGTAACCTGAAAACTAGTGCTTGTCTGGCTTCTCTTGATGTCTTGAAAAGGCATGTTTAAGGATATCTTCAGAAGATATCAAGAAAAGCCTGTTTGTACAAATACATGGAGAAAATATCTTTCATATTTGCCACCATCTTAGGATGACTGTCATAGTTATAAAGAATTTTGGTTGAGCTTTTGACTATGTTAGCAGGTAGAACATTCCTGATGTGATACCATGTGACTTCTGGGACTGGGTCATAAAGGTAATGCTGTTTCTCCCTTGTTCACTTACGTTCTTGTATATGGAAACTCAAGCTACCATGCAACAATCCCACCTCCCCAGAAGCCACCATGCTGGGATGAACCCAAATCCAGTGGAGAAGCCATATATAGGTGCTCCTGAAGGCAACACCAGTCTCCCCACCCACGTACCATACGAGTAAGTGAGCAAATCTTCACATGACTCTAGCTCCCAGCCTGTGAGTCATCCCCATTTAGGCTTTCCCAAGGAAACCCTAGATATTGTGAACCAGAGACAATCCATTTCTGCTGTTTCCTGTCTAAATAAATTCTTGTCCTACAGACTCTGTGGGAGTAAAAAAAAGATCAATTAGAGCCACTCAGCTTCGGATTAATTTTGCGACTCAGCAGTAGTAACTGGAACAATTAGTGACTGGAATTTTTTTTCTAGTGACCACAGCCTTCAGACTATACAGCCAAGTAGACTTCCCAACTTTTTGGCAGGGTGTTAGCAAAGAGCACCAGCTGCGTTTGCAGAAGCAGAGGTGCTAATCCTGTCCTCCCCATGGATTCACCAATAATTTACAAGTGAAAGGGAGACTAGAGGAAACAATTCCTTCAGATTGAAGGAATATTTTAATGTTGCTTCAGTTACCCGAGAATATCAGGAAAATGTTTTATGTACTTTGAATTATCTTGATGGTAACTTAAATTCTCTTAATTTTGTATGTATCATCTGATCATGGTATGAAATCTGAGCAAATGAATGAATTTGCAAAGAACGAATGGAAAAGTCCTCATTAGTTACTAAATATGAATTGGCTCACACATAAGGTTTGGCATAGGGACTAGTGAAATGTGTGAAAGCATTTGGTCTCCAGACACTAACTCCACAAAAACCCTTCCACAATAACCAATCTGCCTTCTGTATTCTGTGACCAATGCCCAGATTTAAGACCAGCTCAGTAGAGTACAAGTAGAAATGATATTATTTTATTTTTGTGAGTTGGAAGGAACAGTGGTTTATTCTGTTTCCCATCCTAATGGTCTAAAGAGAGCAAGGAAAATTTATTTTCATTTTCAGCTTCTTCCTTCACCTACTCAGTTCTGGAAATCATTGCATTTGTTTCTATAATATTATCAATATATGACAAAGTAATTAAAAGAATTGAGGCAACATTTTGGCTAAAAGAGAATAAGTACACAGGAGTGAATTGATTCATAAACTTACTTCAAATGAACTTCTCTCCAAGAGAGGAAAGAATAATCACTGTAGTCAAAAGAAACTTATTTGAAAGTACATATATGTTATTTAAAAATTGGCTAAGTCCCTTTCCTTTTGTACAGAGGACTTCTTTAGTAAGAATATGCTGGGAGGGATGTACATTGACAGTTCTCTCCCATAAAGTATAAAATTTTTTGATCTTAAAATATAATAGGTCTTATTTTTATTTCAATCATAAATCTTTGGAAAAGAAGGTAAGGGAGAGTAATGTTTGATTTTCTTCTTGAACTTAGTAATGTCTGCTTCTATAGATAAAATTTGTGTTAACTTACGTGTGCACACACATACAGGCAAAAACGGAGGTGGAGAATTAGTAAACTGTGTTCTTTTCAGGCTGTGTAGACAGCTAAATTGGACATCTCAGGGACACACATTAAATCCAGATTCATTGTAACAAAGTGGGGGTAAGCAAATTTTCAACTTTGCTTCAGACAACTGAGGTCCCCTGAGCTCTACAAAGTCTGATTACATGTACCAGGCTAACCCAGAACATTAGTGGCTTATGAGTATAGTGGAACAGGAAATGGCCAGTCCACAGAACTAATGAGTCATCAACAGAGATTTTAGTGCTATGGCACTACAGGACAGAGTCCATCATCAGCTTAAACTAAGATCGACCTCCTCTGGAGGCCAGTAGTACAAATGCACACTTTTATAAAGGCAACCTGTGTAAACTTACATTTTTTCCAGATTAATTGCATGTTACAGATATTTTGCAAAACAGACCTTTTTTCCCCAATTAAATAAAGAAAAGTAGTTATCTGACTCCCTCGTTTTGTAGAGGAACCTCTGCAGCTTACTTCTCAGCCTATGTACAGTGTGTGCATGTGTGGAGATAAGCATAAATAAACACGGAGATACAAAACAAACCCACCCAAACCAACTTCTATACTTTTCTTCTTCTGTAGATTTCAGGACGTTTCCTGAGTTAGAAGGAATTCTTTATTATTCACGAAGAAAATTGTTTATAATAAGTCCATGAGTTTCATAAGAGTCGTTATTGACCTCCATATATTTGTGTTTTAGGGAAAGTGGTGTCAGTCATAAATCTTTTTCCCAACATGGGCTTGACTCCATTGGTTTCAAACATGGTTTGGCAGTCCTGCTTTCCTTCCCACACTGTTTACTCAGCATACAGACCTGTATCTGCTGCCCTTTCTTTCACTCAGCATGTGTGTTTGTGTGTGTGTGTGTGTGTGTGTGTGTGTGTGTGTGTGTGTGTTGAGACAGGAAGTTTCTTTTCCAACTTCCGCTTCTGAATATACCTTTTAAATAATTAATCTAATTAAGAACTAGTATGTATATGGCAATGTTCTTTGCCCATTTGAATATACTTCAAAAAAATTATTGGAAAAATGAAAAAAGTGGGTTTTTTTTCCAAATGTAATAGCAGTTATTAAAAACATTAGCTTTGATCATTACCAGAATTGTTGAATACTCTGTGGTGTATTCATGCAGTGAAATACTGTATAACATTGAGAATGAACAAACTTTACCTCTTTCCAATAACATGGACAGGTCTCAGAAACATCAGACAAAAGCAGTCAGAATCCAAAAGAATACATACTATATAATTCCATTTGTATGTAATTTAAAAATTAGTCTATGATGCTTGAAGACAAGCTATGTTTACCCCTGAGGGAGTAGTGAGTAAAAGGGAGTTTGTGACTGGCATTTAGGGTGCTGATAATGTTCCTGTTCTTGATCTGGGCACCTGTCATGTGAGTGTGTTTATTTTATAAAAATTCATTAAGCTGTGTACTTACTATTTTTGTATTAAAAAAATTAATGTTTGTTTATCTCTCAGAGAGAGGGAAAGACAGAGTGTGAGGTGGGGAAGGGGCAGAGAGAGAGACACACACACAGAATCCAAAGCAGGCTTCAGGCCATCAGTGAAAAGCCCAATGCGGGGCTCAAACTCACAAACTGTGAGATCATGACCTGAACAGATTTAACCGACGGAGCCACCCAGGCACCCCTTATTTGTGTATTTGAAAATAATGTCTCATAGTTTCATAAAAAGTTCACAAAACAAACCAAAATCAAAAAACTTAAAACACGAAAACAGTTTCAGTCTAACAATTTCTGCATCTTTTTGGCGCTAATCTAAAATAGTATTCACATTCCTGTGTTCTATTTTTGATGTGAAGTTTTAAAAGTTTCTTTTCACAAGGCCTACAAATGTTTGCCTGTATCAATGATTTCCAACTGATGTTTACCATTCATGTAGGTAAATGGTGCCTTTGTAGTTTCCTGGGCCAAGTCTACAGTACATTTTTCTAGGATTTTTCAATTTACCTGGGCCACTCGTGGCAATAATTAAAGCAGGTCAAGTTAGTGTGCCGTAGCTTTTTCCTATTCTTCCTCTGCCTCATCTCTTCCTCGTCTTTTTTCTCCCTTGCTCATGTTTCCTTTCTTCCTTCCCTTTGTAGTTCTTCCTTCTTTTTCAATGCCTTTTTTGATAACTGGGCTGTTTGAGTCCTTAGGATATCAGGATCCACAAATCTCCCTTGATAAAAACATACTTTGCGAATAGTGGATACATGTCATTATGCATTTGTCCAAACCATAGAATGAGTACAACACCAAGAGTGAACCCTAATGTAAACTACGGACTTTGCATGATAGTGTTGTGTCAGTGTGGTTCCTCAGTTTTAATAAATGTACTATCCCAGTAAAGGATGTTGATAACAGGAGAGACTATGCATGTGTGGAGGTAGGGAGTATATAGGAAATCTCTGGATCTTCTGCCCAGTTGTACTGTGAACCTAAAACTGCTCTAAAAAATAAAGTCTATTAAATAAACCTAACTTTGTCAAAAGGAAAAAAAAAATTTCTAACGACTTGACATATGAATTAATTGATTTATACCCACTCTCCATTTTTAAAAATTTGAATATAGTTGATGCATGAGATTACATTGGTTTCAGGTGTGCAACTTAGTGTTTCAAGAACTTTATATGTACAAGTATAGCTGTCATCTGTCATCATGCAATTTTATTACAGTACCTTTGACTATATTCCTTATGCTGTACCTTTATTCCCATTGACTTACTCATTCCATGACTGAAAGCCCATACCTCCCACTCTCCTTTACCCATTTTGCCCATCCACCCATTCTTCCCTTCTGGCAACCATCAGTTTGTTCTCTTATTTATAGGTCCGATTCTGCTTTTTGTTTGCTTGTTTATTCATTTGTTTTGTTTTTTAGATTCTACATATAAGTGAAATCATATGTTATTTGTCTTTCTCTGATTTATTTCACTTAGGATAATACTCTATAGGTCCCATGTTTTAACAAATGGCAAGATCTCCTCCTTTTTATGGCTGAGTAATACTCCACCATGTATATATTCCACATCTTCTTTATCCATTCATCTATAAATGGACACTTGGGCTGCTTCCATATCTCTGCAATGGTAAATAATGCTGTAATAAGCATAGGGGTGCATATATATTTTTGAATTAGTGTTTCATTTTCTTTGGGTAAATACCTAGGAGTGGAATTATTGGATCTTATGCTTTTTCTATTTTTACTTTTTTTGAGGAACCTCCATACTGTTTTCCACAGTAACCTTAGTAGTTTACATTCCTATGAACAGTGCACCAAGATTCCTTTTTTCTCCACATCCTTGCCAACCCTTGTTATTTCTTGTTTTCTTGATTCCAGCCTTTCTGACAGGTATAAGGTGATATTCATGGTAGTCCTGATTTGCATTCCCCTAATGATGAGTAATGTTGAGCACCTTTTCATGTGTCTGTTGGCCACCTGTATGCCCTCTTTGGAAAAATGTCTATTCAGGTCCTCTGCCAATGTTTAAATTGGATTATTTGGGTTTTTGCTGTTGTTGTTGTTGTTGTTAAGTTGTATAAATTCTTTGTATACTTTGGCTATTAACCCCTGATCAAATATGTCATTTGCAAATATCTTTTCCCATTTGGTAGGTTGCCATGTTGTTTTGTTGATGGCTTCCTTTGCTGTGCAGAAGTTTTGTTTTTGTTTTTTTTGTTTTTATTTTGTTTTTTTTTAAATGTAGTCCCAATAGTTTATTTTTGCTTTTGTTTACCTTGCCTGAGGAGGCATGTATAGAAAAATATTGCTGTGACTGATGTCAAAGAATTACTGCCATATTTTCTTCTAGTATCTTAATGGTTTTAGGTCTCACATGTAGGTCTTTCATCCATTCTGAGCTTACTTTTGGGTATAGTGTAAGAAAGTAGTCTAGTTTCATTCTTTTGCATATAGCTGTCCAGGTTTCCCAGGACCATTTATTGCAGAGACCTTTGTCATAGGGTAGTTGACCCTATATATGTGGATTTATTTCTGAGCTCTCCATTCTCTACTGTTGACCTATGTGTCTGTTTTTGTGCCAATACCATACTGTTTTGATTACTACAGCTTTGTAGTATATCTTGAAATCGGGGATTGTGGTACCATCAGCTTTGTTCTTATTTTTCAATATTGCTTTGGCGATTCAGAGTCTTTTATAATTCCATACAAACTTTAGTGTTATTTGTTCTAGTTCTGTGAGAAATGCTGTTGATATTTTGATAGAGATTACATTGAATCTGTAGGTTGCTTTGAGTAGTATGGACATTTTAACAATATTAATTTTCCCAGTCCATGAGCATGGAATATCTTTTTGTCTGTTTGTGTCTTGATTTCTTTCATCAATGTTTTATAGTTTTCAGACCCTAGGTTTTTTATCTCCTTAGTTAGATTTATTCCTAAGCATTTTATTCTTTTTAGTGCAATTGTAAGTGGAATTATTTTCTTAATTTCTCTTTTTGCTTCATTATTAGTGTATAGAAATGCAACTGGTTTATGAGTATTAATTTTATATCCTGCAACTTTACTGAATTAATTTATTACTTCTAATGTTGTCTTGGTAGAGGCTTTAGGGTTTTCTATATATACTATCATGTCATCTGTAAATAGTGACAGTTTAACTTGTCCTTAACAGTATAGAGGCCTTTTATGTACTTTTGCTGTGGCTAGGAATTCTAGTGCTATGTTGAATAAAAGTGGCGTGAGTCTCTCACTCTCACTCTTCATTTAAAAAATTTTTTTTAACATTTTATTTATTTTTGAGAGAGACAGAGTGTGAGTGGGGGAGGGGCAGAGAGAGAGGGGGAGACACGGAATCTGAAGCAGGCTCCAGGCTCCAAGCTGTCAGCACAGAGCCAGGTGCGGGGCTCGAACCCACGAACTGTGAGATCATGACCTGAGTCAAAGTCGGACACTTAACCGACGGAGCCACCCAGGCGCCCCTCTCACTCTTCATTTTTAAATGGATAAAGATCAAAGAAATACAGGATGACTAAATACATAATAGGAGATGGAAAGAAGGGTGATCAAGCTATGTTGAGACCAACATAGGTAGATCATGTTAGGGAAAAGATTTGTAACTATTTCCCCCTCCTCCTGTCCCATATACACTTATAATAGCTTGGAGGTCAATAAGGCAGAGAAGATATTTGTTTATCTTTGATCCCCAACATTGGTCACCTTGACTGACACACAGTAGGAGCTAAATAAATGTTTGACGAAGGAATGACAGCATGGATAGATGGTATAGCCTGTACTATTTAAGTACAAAATGGCTCTATCTCTTTTATTTCTCCAGTCACTGTTCCAATAACTCTTTTGTTTGTTTTGTTTTTTTCCTGAGTGTCACATGCCTAATTAGAAATTTATTTACATGGGTCGCTGGGTGGCTCAGTCGGTTAAGCGTCTGACTTCAGCTGGGGTCATGATCTCGAGGTCAGTGAGCTCGAGCCCTGCGTCGGGCTCTGTGCTGACAGATCAGAGCCTGGAGCCTGCTTTAGATTCTGTGTCTCCCTCTCTCTGCCTCTCCCTCACTCACACTCTGTCTCTCTCTGTCTCTCAAAAATGAATAAATGTCAAAAATTAAAAAAAAATAGATTATTACAAATGAATTTACATTAGAAGACCTTTCCTTCAAATTCTCAGGTTTTTGTTTTTGTTTTTTTTCCCCCCTCTACATAGCAGGAGACTTAATCTAAAGAGGGTTAGCCTAGTTTGCAAACAAAAATTAGTTAGGACCAAGCTATAATTAACTTGGGCGATACCTTTTGTGAGCATTATAAAAGTGAAAATAAAATTTGCTTTCCTCAAGTGAAAATAAAACTTGTTTTAAGTGAATGTATTATTGCACAACCTGGCCCAGGAGAGCTTTTTAGAGCCATGGAGGCTGTGCACACATATGCCCTCTCAATTAAAGCAACCCATCACATTCAAAGTGGAGTGAAAGCAGGTATAGAATTGGGTGTCTAGGAGCTGTGAATAGGTGAGGGAAGCAACCTCAGGAGGGGGCTGAAGCTAAGAAAGAGCCAAGATCAGCTGCTCCAGTGAGTGAAGGAGATTGTGCTCCTCCATTTGTGTGTGTATATGACCCTGTGGATTCATAGGGATTATGTTGGATTTGCCTCTCTCCTGCTGCTCCTAGAGTTAGGCTGGAGGCCTACATTTTACTCCCATCACTGAAAAGACACCATTAAAGATGTCCCCCCACCCCCGGATGTTGGTGCCTTGTGAAATGCACAGTCTTTTGGAATGGCCTGGATAAGAGGAGTCTTAGCCCATAAACCCTGTTCCTTCTTTCTGCCATATGGTGACACTTTTGCATAACTGTCCTGTAGAATCCAATGGACCCATTCCTGCTGGCTTATGTTGTCCTGTGTTAGGCACCATGTTGCAACATGTAATGTCATACTTCCACGCTCAGTTTCCATGTCACAGGACCTAGGTATATATAAACTTTAAGCAATGTGCATAAACTATGCCAAACCAAATCAACCATTTCTCAATAATTATATCCTTTTTCTTTTTTTAAAGTTTATTTATTTTGAGAGAGAGAGAGAGAGAGAGAGAGAGAGAGAGAGAGAGAAAGAAAAAGAAATTGCAAGCAGAGGGGAGCAGAGAGAGGGGGAGACAGAGAGAATCCCAAGAAGGCTCTGTACTGCCAGCACAGAGCCCGATGCGGGGTTCAAACTCATGAATCATGAGATCATGACCTGAGCTGAAATCAAGAGTCAGATGCTTAACCAACTGAGCTGCCCAGGTGCCCCAGTATATCCCTTTTCTTGAACCTAGGTCACCAGTACAACCTCCTGTTTCCTCAAGGTAATTTTACTTCAAAGAGCTTACTGACTTTTCCTAACTTTGGTGATGACCACTCTAAGAAGACCTGCATATTCCTTTCTTTCCCAAATCCCCTCCATTCTTTATGCAAATTAATCCAGTTCTGTGTTAGAAAACCTCTTTGAAAACCAGGGATTGTAGAGGGTAGTAATTTTGATAAAGTTAGAAAATGTTCTGTTGATTCCACCAGCACCGGCACCAGCACCAATCTGTCCTAGTAGGTGCGTCCTTGACTTACATTTAAGTAATTAAGAGCTCCTGTCCTAGTGCTTGATTCTGGACAGTGGTCTCCTTAAAAGTGAGCAATATCTTCTTTGGCTGTTACTGTACAGAAAAAAAAAACCAGTTTGTTTTTCACATAAAACAAAATTTTGTCTGATTTTCAAGCCATTCTATTACAAAATACTGCACAAACCAGTTTTTGGCTATGTTTAAGAGGCTTTTTACAGATTTATATCTTGTTAGTTTCTGTCCAGTCAGAGAAAGCCATTTATTTCATCCTGTGAGACCAGCTGAACTACTTAATTTTAATAAAATAGTTGCATTAGAAAAAGTGGATACATTTTTACTGATAGCCATCATTTGGAATGAAGTTAAATTTAGTCTACAGTTTATATTACTTTTTCCTCACAATTTAGTTTAATATGCTCTGAATGACTTGCTATGAATAAATAATGAAGGCATGATTTCTGCTGGCAATTACAGTTTTTAAAAGTGCAAAATGTAGGAAATTAATTGAACACCTCTCTCCTCTTTTATCCCTATACTTGTATATCTGATTTTATTTCTAGAAACCAAATATCAGATTAGTTGGAACATATTTTGATGGGTTTAAATGTCTTCAGTGCAAAGGAAATGTCTGAGGCTTTCTAATTTGAGTAAATTTAAAGAAAACCTGGCTGGCATTAGGCAATCTGATAAATTATTTTCCTGTGGAGAGCCATAAGGAGGTCAGAGAAACAAAGCACTTACAAAAATCTTTCCCTGGAGAGATGAGGTGGGGTAGGGGACAGAGAGAGATTGAGAGAGAGAGAGAGAGAGAGAGAGAGCTGAGAGTCCGCTTGTTTGAGATGTTTCCATCCACTGGGTGTCACTGCTGATATGAGACTGAACAGACTGAAAGATATTCCTGTGGCAGCAAGAATTTCTGAGAGACAGGATGTGAAAACTTAGGGATTTAGAAGCTATCACTCGGATCTGCTACACAACTGAAAATACAATGCATTTATTGTAGCAAGGTGGTGAGCATTCTGAATAGGATAACGGAACTACAAAAGAATGAGATATTAGAATTCCTCCTTGTGGCTGAGTAAGCCCTGGTGATAGTTACATTCTTGAATGTATTAAAAATGCTTTTATGATATGTGTCTGTTTTTCTCAGTTTACCAAAAAATAAAAAATAAAATAAGGGAAGAGAATTCCATTGAGGACTTTGGCATTGGAACATACCTATAGTTTATCTTTGGATTTTCCAACTTGTAAGTAATGCACTTAAAAGGTGTCTGGTTTGCCCTAGCAGATTAGAGTTATGTTAATACTGGAGCTTTCTTCTCTTTTGGTTAAAGACTTGGCAATACCCATTGAAAACGCACCTATTTGTGACTTAGACTTCCTCTGGAGTGCGTGCATTCTTTCTCTCTTTTTTCTTTCTTTCTTTCTTTCTTTCTCTCTCTTTCTTTCTTTCTTTCCTTCTTTCTTTTTTTTTTTACATTTTTTTTTTACGTTTATTTATTTTTGAGACAGAGAGAGACAGAGCATGAATGGGGGAGGGTCAGAGAGAGAGGGAGACACAGAATCTGAGCACAGAGCCCGATGCAGGGCTCGAACTCACAGACTGCGAGATCATGACCTGAGCCGAAGTCGGATGCCCAACCGACTGAGCCACCCAGGCGCCCCATCCTTCTTTCTTTTTTTTTTCTGCTTTGTTTTTTAAACCTATTAACATTTTGCTAGAAACAGTTTGAAAAAGTAACAGAAACTGAATCTTTTTTCTTGTCATGTGATGTTCTATGTCTTGTTTGTGAAATAAGACTAAAGTTCTGATACAAAATAATGGGGTAGAAATTTGATGGTAGGAATGGATAGAGGGTGCATTCAAAGATACAGAGGAGCAAGGAGCATCTTTCGAATCAAATATGGAGAGAGAGAAAAAAAATAAAGAGGAAGTGTAGTAGGAGGATAAAGGAGAAATGAGAAAAGGAGATAAGGAGATGAGCAGATTTAGGAAGAGAAGAAAGGGAATCAAAGAGAAGGGAAGAGGAAAGACAGGAAGAAGAGGAGGAAGTAAATAGCTCCCTAACCTCTTATTCATGATTTTGAAGGGAGTCGTTTTAGGTGCTCTGTGTACTTTGGAAGGTAATAGGCTGAAGGAAAGTGAAGTACACCTGGGACTTGAGGTAATTCAGAAACCTAAGAGATGAATGCCTTATTAAAGTAACCAGAGATGCAAGTTCAGAGCTGGTAGAAAGGAGAGGAAATAGTTTGAGGAAGAAACACAAAGGAATCTAAGACCATTTTCAAGGCATAGAGTTTATGAAAGTCTAATGGCTGAACTTGGAATTGAGGGCACTACAAACTATCCTGGGCTTGCTTTACCCCTGCTAGCTTCTTGCAGTTGTATTAACAGAAAGAACTGCCATAGCAGATTGTGGAGGTGCTTATCCCTCAGAAATACAGTGGATCCTATTTAGAGTTCCATAGTCAGCTTTCTGGTGGTTTGAAATAACTTGTTATGGTGACAGCTTTGTATAGGATCTCAAGTCCGTAAGATAGGTACGTGGCCTGATTGTTCACTGCTATGGTCTCAGCACTCAGCATATCGTAAATGTCAATTTTTACTAAATTGTTGAATTGATAAGTTTCCCAGAAGCATGAGTTTGGCACATATGACTTCCAAACATCCAGTTACTTCTTGCATTCCCCAGCCTTTTGTCCTTGTGCCTGAAATGGACATCCGAGTCCATACTTTAGATGTGTCATTAGCACTAAGACTTGTATGTTACCAGACACTCCGGGATCATTCAGTACTTGGGGACTTGGAGGTCAACCCTGTTAATTAGGCCTCAGTAACACTGGGGCAATTAAAAGAGAAAGGAGAGTATGGTCTCAGGTCACCAAAGATGACACTCCAAATATCTGGTTAAAAGGGTGATCTTGAGTAGGTGACACCATAGTAGTGTTTCCTACAAAGTTAGCACTTATTTTCAGGACACTGCTTACTGTGCTGCTTATGCCTGCCTGAATATTTTTTCTTTCCAGAAAAATTAACTTATTCTTGCATTTAAAAATTAATAAATTTTTAATAAATAAACCTGGTATGGCCAAGGGATTACGAAGTCCAGTTGCCTTCTAATGTAACTTAGGTTTGATGAAATGTAGTTACACAGAGATTGCAGCAAATAAAGTTGTTTTCATTCTATTTCTTTGAGTTGACATATTTAAAATATTTCCCCTCCCTCACCAAGTGTTCAATCTTCTATAATTATTGGCAATGGAAGCAGAGATGACAGAATGCCACTACATTTTTTGCTCTGTTTTCCACATATGAGGCTATGATTATGTTAATTGTACATGTTAAATGGAAATATTCTTGAGAGAAAAATAAATGTTTTTCCCTGCATATTCTCAACCATGAATAATGTTGCAAAGCTAGATGATATTAAACCTAGCTCTGGTTGACAACTAAGTGAAACTGATTTTAGTTTGGGTCTCCTTTCTCTCAAGTATATGTATATGCATGCACGTACGTGTGAGTATGGGTGTGTTGGCATTATAGAACATGCACACATCTGCATACATATATACATACATACATACTTACATGCATACACATATATTTCTTTGGTTAACTTGCATCAGAGGAATGATAAGAAAACTAGTCACAATAATTCAAAATCTATAAATAGCAATGAGTGAATCAGTGTTACCCATTGCCAGTAAACTTGAAATAAGGTAGTTAGCAAAAACCTTATAATACTAGGAATTGAACCATAAAATAATCTTCTGAGGGCAGAAATATAGACTTTATCACCAAAGACATTTATAAACTACATGATTGTAAACCATCAGTGGCTATATTATTGGAATAGTTCCATACTGATATGAGTATGTATTAAATGACTTCTTGGTTTTCTAGGTTTACATTAGTCTTTGTAGTATTTTTATATTCAGTTGTATTTTTCTTCCTTTTTTTCTACTATTGCTTGAAAATATTACCAGAGACTAATTTTTCATTTTTGTGCTTATTGTGCAGTTTTCCTTAAGTGCATACACATCATTATTATGGTGATTAAACGTGTATGATTAAATCAACAAGATTAAAATTTAATGAAGAAAAATTTCTAAGATCTTGTTTAATAATTTATGCCTTGACTAGATATTCTTGGTGTTTTTCACAGGGACAAAATTGCGTGTGTGTGTGTGTGTGTGTGTGTGTGTGTGCACGTAAGTGTTTTCAGTAGCAAATAAGCCTACCATTGTGAAATGAAACTGTAAGCAATTTAAGGAAAATGAAGGCAACAGACAGCAGGGTAATAGTATAGGGAAAAGAAAAAAATCACTTTTTGTACAGCAACATCATCGTTATTCTGAATACTGACTGGTGCTGCACACAGGGTGCTATTAATTCTTTCTGTGAAGTACTATCTGGAACTAGATGGAAAGAATGAAGAGTTACCCTAATGTCCCTTAATGAGACTTTCTATGGGAGAAATTGAGCCTGCATCTCTGGGGTAAAACCAATACATTTTAGGCTGGAATGTATATGCACAAGAGGCTTTATTGATATTTCATGGCAATTTAATGCACGCGTAACTTGTAATCGGTAGTTCAGTGCTGCCCAACACATAATTTTTGTTGACTTAGTAGCATTTAAACTAGACACAATTTAAATCTTTTTAAGTAAATCTGCATAGGGGAACGACCTTGTTGCTTAGGAGTAATTTCATGGTGGGGATGAACTTTAATTGCCTCTGTTGGTGAATAATTACTAGTTTTGTGTATTATGTGCAAACAAAATTATAACCAACAGCAAGACACATAGTTGCCTGTTAAAAAGAGTTACAGTAGTTTTGTTCCTAGAGTTTTGACTTACTTGATTATGAAATACTCTGGGTTTTCAAATTTATTAGGTAGGCACCTTAAAGAAAACAAGTCTTAAAGATAATATTGCTGCTAAGATATATTGTTCACTCCTCCACATTTGGACTTTCCCAGTCCAGAAAAGAGATCATACATAAACCATGACATCAGTTTGAATTTTTGTTTTTCATATTCTGTATTTATCCTATTTTGTTTCATTGAGCAAAAAGTTTCCTTTTATATTTCAAAAGTATAGCTGTTTTTTAATTTTTTAAAAAATTTTATATTTTTTCAAGGGAGGGAGAGAGGGAGAGAGAGAGAGAGAGAGACCCAGCATGAGTAGGGGAGGAGCAGAGAGAGAGGAGGACACAGAATCTGAAGCAAGCTCCAGGCTCTGAACTGTCAGCACAGAGCATGATGCAGAGGTTGAACCACCAACCGTGAGATCATGACCTGAGCCAAAGTCCAACACTTAACTAACTGACTGAGCCACCCAGGTGTCCCCAGGAAGCTTTTTAGACAATATGATGTTTAAAGGAGAAACAAAAGTAAAAATATATTAAAGTAAAAATATATTAAAAACAGAAATAGGATTTAAAATTTAATAAACTATTATAACTCAGTTAAAAAGAGGATTATTGTTATTTTTCTTGTGTTGAATCATGGAACATATTTTGATAAAAACAAAGTTTGTTCAGAACTTCAGGAAGAAGTTTGCCTCAAAATATTGGAATGATGATATAGTGGCAGTCACCTAATCAATCTCATTTTTTCACAGATGACAACCCAAAATCACTCTTTAACTATTGTGTTTAAGGTCACATGACTTCTCATTCCTATAAATTCTTTACAGTGGGATCAGAACTAGAAGGTGGTAGTGTTAAAACCCACATGGACAGGGGCTGTGCCTCTCAACATCCAACATGGTGTCTGCTATTTAGTAAGGACTTGACAGTATTGGGGAAATGAATGATGCTTTCCAACTCTTGGTACAAGCTCATTCAGTTATCCCACATTGCCTCTCTGGGATAAAGTTTGCAAGGATGAAACAGATACCCATTGGTCCAGAAAAATAGTTTGCTTTGACCTAGGATAAATGTCTTCTTTTAAAGAAAATCTTAGATTGATAAATCAAGCAGCTTCTGAATGGCAAATCCCAAATATTAATTATATCATCAATAAAACTCTGTTACATGGGTGATGCAGATAACCAAACTACATACGATATGGCACTTGTTTCTTGGTATTCACCTATGCAGAGTAGATGGATTTATTATTGTGTATTGTGTGAGCCATGCTAATAATATTCTAACAACAATCTGGTTCTTTGCTGTGATTTATATTCTAATATACAAAACAAGACTGTACATTATCACCTTTTCCTTGCACATTTTCTCCCTAACAGCAATGTGGAGTTGACAGAAGCAGTGGCTGAATATCGTTAACAGCAAATGATAAAGAGGAGTAGCTTCTCTTTATCCATGATCTAACAATGTGCAAAGAGTAGTGGTATGAATAAAAATATAAATGCGTTTATATCTTATTAAGCATATTAACCTCCTCAAGCACACCATTTATTTAGAGTTGTCTTTCAGCCATCCTCATTTATATTCTAAGCTTTGTTACCTGCTGTGCTGTTCTTATTTTTTCCCCCTCTCTTATAGCTCAGAGCTCAATGAGTGAAATTGTGTACACGTAGCTGCATCAGTTCTCTGGTATGAAATTCAGTTTTTGCCAGGTTTCTGTTGATCAAATTGCATGGGCAAAAGCGATAGAATTTGTTGTGTATTTCTGCATATTTGAGTGGCAAATCTAAATTTATGTGACTTTGACAGGAGATGGATAGAAATAATAACAAGTAGTAAAATCAGACTCATATTCACCTATGTTTATATTTTATCGCTGTGATTATTAACATAAAGTTTCTTTTAAATGAAACTTAGTGCTTCTGTTATCTATTGATGTGTAGAGGGCCACACCAAAACTTAGTGGCTTAAAACAGCATTTTATCATTCTCTCTCACAGTTTCATGGACTGGCTAGACTCATGTGCATTCTTCCCACTGAGTCTGTTTTGAGGTTGCTGTTGCTTGATGGCTGAGGAGAGTTATTTGAAGGCTTAGTAGATCTGGATATCTAAGACAGATGCTTCGTTCACATGGCTAGTGCCTTAGTTGGCTTAGCTAGAGCACCCGGAAGCTGCCTGGGCGACTACTCTGTCTCCATGACTTCTCCATATGGCTAGTTTGGCTTTTTTAAAAAAAAATGGTGGTCTCAAGAGAGTTGGACTGTATCTGTGGTTGGCCGATGACCCTCAATGTTATTTTAAGAAACCTGGGTAGAAGCTACAAGGCTACTTGTGACCTGGCTTCAGAAACCAAGCAGTTCTTCTACTTATTCTGTTTTTTACACAGGCTCAGACCAAATTCACTATGGGAAGGAACAATGCAATGGTATAAATATAGGGGATATGGTCATTGGGGAAACTTCTTTAAGAGACTTTGTATCTTAATTTGTTTAGATAATTTGATTTCACTGTCTTAATCACCTTCATGGCCCTCTTTGAAGTATGTTAATTTATTATAGATTAATAATACTACATAAGTGGAAAAATACATGCAATTATAAATTTCTTACTAATTATTTTCATTTTTACTTATTTCATGCAAATACTGACTTCAGTATTTCTTTAATTTTTATCTTTTCTGAGGCACCGTGTCCAGATGATCTTTTTTCTGCTTGACTACTCTCAGTTCATAAGCATGCCAGTTATTGATTTCTAGCAGCAATACATTGACAACCAGCATAATAAATACTTAAAAAAATTTTGTCAAGGTATAGAAAACAAATTCTACAACCTGCAAATATGAAAATAAAGATACACGTGAGTTTTAAAACTGCAGATAGTGTCACTGCCTGCCATGTGTGAACTTTATTCACTGATTTATTGAATGTTTATTAGATAATTGTCATCTGGAAGATCTGAATACTGTGCTGAAGAAGCGTAGTTTAGGCTGTGAAACTTACGTTTTTGTAAGGTGTTCTTCAATAATCAGTGGTTCTCAAATTTAATGTGCAACAAACATCACTGCAAGACTTGTTAAAACACAGGTGATTGCGCCTCACCCCATGTTTCTGATTTATTCAGCCTGGAAAGGGGCTTGATTGAGAATTTGTATGTCAAATATATTATCAGAGAATGCCATTGCTGCTGGAGACCATACTTTGAGAATCACTCTGCTAGACAACATTCTAATCATGTCTGCTTCTCTCCTGATTCAAGACTAGAGCAAGGTCAGGCAAATTGTGCCAGTTTGAAACAACCAGTTAAACAAAGACCTCTTGATTTGCATCCAAAGTGATGCCTGTGGACTGAAGACAATCCCTGCGTTCAGTTTTTCTGAGGAAACACAGACCAACCCCAGGAGATTTACACTCTTACTGAATCTGAGTCAAGAATGACGGAAAAAGTCAGTTGGTCCAATTCAATTTTCAATATTGGAAAACCCATCAACAATTTCATCATAATTGAATTACTCAGACAAGGCCTTAGAGACAACCTGATTTCCAGAAAGGCAATAATATAACGTAAAGACCATGAAATTTCAAATCAGAAACCAGAATCAGAGTTCCGATTTTACCACGTACTGGCCTATGGTCCCTTGGGAGCGTTTCCTTCCTTTCTAGGAATATATTTTTTCCTTTACCTATAAAATAAGAAACACAATAAGATTCACATTATAAAAGTATTATGGGCATCAACTGAAGTAGTGCGTAGGAAAACTGTAAGTTATTGTATAGATCTTCTAGCTGTTTGAGGTCATTATCGACTAGTGATTCAGTCAGTAGTGCCTTGTTTTGCTGCTAATTGGAATCCACATACCTGTTGGTCTTTACACCCTATAGTTATTCAGGCAACCTCAGACAATTAATTGATTCATCCTTTAACATATCTTTTATCTCTCCTGTCCTTGCCTTTTTATAATTACACTGTTGTCTGTTCATTAGACTTCATCATTTCAAATCTGTTTAAATGCAGTTTTCTACCTGGGGGCCAGTGTCTCCCTAAAACCCATCCCACCTGCAGCCCCACATACACACCCAAATAATTATTTATTTATACTGTCAATGCTCCTCTCATGAAGAAAAGGAGGAGAGATCAGAAAGATAATCAAGTCATTATTTACTAAACACTGTGTTCTAGTCACTGTAGTAATAAATTATCCAGGCATTATCTTTTTTTAACATTTGCAGCAACACTTTGAGGTAGACTCTGTTATATTCCTGATTTTTGACTGAGAAATCTGAGGTATACACAAATTTCCAAGGTCAAGTTGGAACAGCCTGAGGGCTGGAACTAGAATGCAAAGGTGGGTAGGTCTCAATTGGGAGGCCTTATTTGTATCCACTCCTTGCTTGACCCTATGCCTTCTGTGGCTTTACAGAGCATAAATAGTAAGGGGGAAGGGAACCTGAAACAAAGTAATCTTGGCTCTGACAGGATCCTTCCAAGTATAGTCCTCACCACCTCTACTCAATCTGGGTTTGTTTGCTTATCGTCCCCTTACTGGCATCAATTCACACTTTGTTGCACTCTTGTTCATTTAACAAGCTTATCTGCTGCTTCTGATTCATTTTCATTGAATACTTGTGATGTAACAGGAGTTTATCTGAGTTCTTTGTATTTACTAATTTTGTGTAACAATATTTAGAAGTCAGTACTATTATTATCCCGTTTTGTATGCCATTAAAATGAGGAACAGGGATATCGAATCATTTGTGCTAAGTCACATGCTAGTATATCGGAAGGTGGTATTCAAGCCATGCTGACAGCAGAGCCCGTGATCTTAATGTCTCTACCGCCTGGGCTCCTGTGCTCCCTACTACCTACAGCTTCCCCCCACCTCATATATCTTCCCCATTTAAAATTACATCCTCCTTTTTGTTCTCTACCCATCGAAATTAAAAAAAAAAAGAATGAAGATCATACTAAACTTTCCTTGCATAAAGTTTCCTAAGACAAACCATATCACCCAGCATTTATACCATTCACTTTATCTGTATGTCTCTGTAAATAGAAGATATTTTCTCTCAGGCTAATCACTAAATAAGTTTTAGTGATAGGGGATATTTTCTACTCCCATTCTGCCTCTGCCGGGCAGGGTGCTAGGGGATTCACAGTAGGTACACAATACAGTTTTCGGGGACCAAGAAGAAAAGGATATTTTATATATATATAATAATAATATAATAAATAATATAATAAATTATATATATACATATGTAATATATATATATATTTTTTTTTCTTTCTTTTTTCTGTCTCACATGACTTTCTCCCTGCCATCCACACTGGAATGCTGTAATGTTCCACTTTTCTGGTCTTCTAAGTCTAACTGGAGTTTTACTTTTTCCATCAAGTTTTTATAGATTTTCCCCCCTGGAATGAATGCCTTCTTCCTTGATTTTATAGCAGTTATTGTCACAACATTCATTTGATTGTTCCCTTGTGATTTTATTACATTTTCTGATGTAAATTTGACAGAATACCACCCTTAGAAGGTATTGGTTAGGGTTGTTTCATCCTCTGTGAAATGGTTTTAGCTGCTTGTGATGTTGGTGCAAGAGAAAACTGTACAAAGAAATCCATTTCTGGATAGGGTAGATATCAAAACACACATGCACTGAGTCTGAAAATCCTGTTAGAGACAGTATTATCCTGAAGGTGCTACACGTTTATGAGATCCTCACGTCTTCGAATTGAGAAGGAGAGTTGATGGGTTTCAATGCCCTTATCGGTGAAATATTATCTTCCGTTTTAAATGCAGGTTTCCTTGCTCCTTTCTGTGCTGTACAAGACCTGTTACTGGTTTTTCAGCTCTTTCTCATTTTGCCATATTGTGAAAGTGAATATTGAGGAAGAAAAGTCAGAAAGCTCCAATGCTCATATTTACACCAAGAACCTGGACAGATGGAAATCCCAATCCATATTACTTACAATGTTAAGAAAACTAATATTAGTTAAAGCAAGATATCTATATAGCAGATGTCCATCTTTCTCCAACAGCTCCGAGCACCAGCTGTTCAGATGAGGTTTTTATGAAGCGTAAAAGTCTGAGTACTGGTGTTCTTTGTCCTGAATATTCTTTTAATTTTTTAAGAGCAGAAAAAAAAAAAAAAAGAAAAGAAAAGAAAGAAAAAAAAAAAAAAGAAAAGAAAGGGGAAAAAAAAGAAAGCCTCCAGGAGGAAAGTAAGGAAAGCCTTGTTGGAATGGTATCATACTAATTTAAGTATTTTTTTCTCCATTCATATATGCACAAAGTCTCTGAGATAGGACCTAGAGCGAAAAATTGAATGAATACCAAATATTTTCTTTTCACGTATGAAATATGCAGAACCACTTCCCTTGCTTGATGGTGATTCAATATTATAGGGTTAGCAAATATTTTTCCCTCCAAGCTTTAATATCAAGAGGACTTTTCAATTTAGAAATAAATATCCTGCCTCTACCAAGGGCTTTACCTTGATTAACCTTCCTAACTAACTAGGGAGGTTGCTTGCTATGAATGTGTTTGCATGTGAACTTCAAGCTGGTTTTATTGACATAAGAGGTCAATCTAACAAGGTCCTGGCATCAAGGGAGGAGAGCAGAGAAGCTATACTAATTGTGGCCATGAAGAGCATGTAAGTGTTTTCATTAAAAGTCAATACTCATGCAGATTTTCAATTCACCATCTGGCCCTCTTCGCACTGATATTTGAAATGCAAGAAGCTGATTTAGTTACCAGATTTCTTCTTCAATTTGTCATATATTCATAGACCAACTTTTTATCATTTCTAGGTAATACAAGTGAAAACATGGTAATAATAAACTTTCTACATCTCATATTTTATATTTGGACACTTTGATTCCGTATTTCAAAATGTTGCTAAATTTAGTTTTAGTTTACTATTTAAGAAGGATTAACTTGACCATCCTACTTAAACATATGTACTAATCATAGGAACTGAAGAACCATTTGAAAATGTATGGTAATACTGAATTACATTTCTTTGCACAACTTTTGGTAATATGTGTGTGGGTGTGGGTAGAGGTGAAGGGATGTTCTTCATTCTCGAATGCCTCTTTGGAAATTACAGTGAGTTTACTACCAGGTGTGTGTTAGAGCTACAATTTGTTCCTTGTAGCATATATAATCAGAAATTCTTATTTCATGGCTGATTTTGTTGTTTGCTCTATTTATTATCTCTTTGTTCAACATGTGTGACTCATATGAAGATGACACTATTAACTAACAATTCTTTGAATTTGTGTTTAATTTATTTTATTACTAGGTGAGGTTGTTTCTTTGAACCACCTTTACTCTTTTACCTGTTAAACAAATGTGAGTCTTGAGGAATAAATGCGCTATTTGGGAAAGTTTTAGCAGTAATAACTTATTTGATTAATAAAAACATATTGGGAACTTAATATATGCCAGACACTGCTCTGGGTGTTGGGAACTTATTAGTGGGATATAATAAGGACAGCTGATAAATAATGAGTGTTTAAATCCTTTAAATGCATTGTCTTGTATGATAATCACGATGAACTCACAAGGAAACCTCCCCCCTCCCCTGCTTTACAAATGAGACAACTGGTACTTATAGAAGTTAAATAATTACCTAAGGTTTCACAGCCAGGAAGTAGTACACCTAGTATTTTAAACCAGATTTTCCTGGGTTGGCTTCACTATCTATTACTTCCTATGCTAACACACAGAAAATGTTAATGGAATAGGAATTTCATATTCTGCTCTTTGGTAAAAGTCAGTCAAGTGTTGTACTTGTAACTTTAATCCCAGTCGTGGTTGTTATTTGTTCCACTCACTCCATTTCACTGTCCCTTGATCACACTTTTTTCTTTGTGTCTTTGTCCTCGTATCCCCATAGTTTATTTCAGTTGGATTGCTTGCTGCTCCTCCCTTTACTCCTTCAGTAAATCTCAACACTCTGTATCCCTTTTTAGGTTCAGTTAAAATTTACTTATTCTTCCCCCAAATCTGCTGTCTTCTTCAAATTTCCTTGACCTTCCTTTTCTCTGAACTTCTCTAGTACTGTTATTCCACTAAATTGGTGCTAAATTATGTATTATGTTTTCTTGATTTATTTGCTTATTCTCAATTACATTTTGAAATTTTAAAATAAATAATTATATCTTCTTTAGTATTTCTACCAGTCAGACAAACTAACAAACTAAATCAGGATGTAAAGCATGATAGAGAACAAATTAACCAGAGATTGGGTGGATTTGTGTATCAAAAACATTATCCTAATAGGTCTAGTGAATAATGTAGTATATAACCTACTTTTTATTGCTGTCAGTAAAATAGAGAATGAAAATATTAATTGTGGAAAATGACACATTTCAGAACAAGAAATGACTGACAACAGATCAGGAAGCCAATAGGAAATCCATGTCAGGAAAAGGGCATCTCTGTGATCACAGCTAATCCAATCATTATATGAAGGAAAACTTCCCACAAGTCACCCATCCTTCATCATAAACTGGAGATATTTTATTGATGAGATTAAGAACTTTCACAATGTCATCAGAGGTCTGGTCTCCTTAAGTGCAATCAATTTGAAATAATTTTAAAACGTGAAGATCATAACACATAATGAAAGTATTTTGCAAGGATCAAGTTGTTGCTTCAGTGACTTGGACAAATGTTATGGTGGTTATCATGAAGTCTAAAAAAAGGAAAGTTGGTAAGAATCTGTCAGTATGCCTCCATCCTGTGCCCTGATCACGGACACAAGTATTCTTGCCTATAATGGAAGATGAGTCATTAGGTTACCATGGCATTATGAAAATATTGTGTAATGTACACTTTATTGGGTATGAAGTGATTAAACAGAAAGCCTCCCAGCTACTGTTGCCTTGGGAGGTTTTAATGATGCTATGCAATAAGTGTTGTGGTTGCTGCCCAAATGGAGAATCTGTGCCTCCCTTAGTCTCTGAGCAGGAAAGAACTCCTCCCACCAGAAGGCCTTTAGAAACTCTTCCACACTTAGAGAGATCACATCATTGGAGCAGAAAAACATTTTTTTTTTTTTTAACCAGACAGACCAGAAGAGACAGATGGCAGACACAAAATACTTAATTTAGGACGATGCAACAATGTGTAAATAGGTATTTGAGGGGTTAACAAATAGAGGCATTCAGTGTTAATGTAAGCAAAGATGAAGTCTTACTACTATGGATCCTGACCCAAGAAGTGAAGGTCTCAGACCAGAGGAAAAAAATGTGGAACACAAACAGCAGGGTCAGACTTTACCATTACTGGGAATATTCTATGAGCCACACTGGTTCATGCTTAACACTAGCTCATTATTGTTAATTAGACATTGTTATGTGCCAGACACATGCTAGATACTGAAAAATCAAGGAAAGTAAGCAGATCTGATTCCTCATTCTCATCGAGTTTATGGAGTAATAGGAAAGACGTGAAAACAAGAATCATCCAAACAAAAGTATAACCACAAAATATTTTAAGTGCTGTGAAGAAAAGGTACAGGGAGGGTAATGATTACAACGTTTAACAGTGACTTAATAAAGCATCGGAGATGGAAGAGTAGGGAATTTTCCTTAGAAAGTATTATCTAAGCTGAGATCAAAGATGAGTGGACATTAAATAGATACATTGAGTCACTGGCAGGGAAGAGATGGTGAGGACTGGAGAAAAGTGGACAGACCATCATGTGCCAATCAGTGTTGTGTGGATCAGGAAGCTAGCCAGAAGGGCTGGAACTAAAAGAGAAAGGGGAAGGGGAAGTTTGGGGGCAGAGCCGCTAAGACTTCATGGGTCCTGTTTAGTATTTCGGTCTTGATTTTAATGGAAAGTCACTGAAGCTCTTAAGATAAGAGGATGATATTATTTACAGTTTAAACCTATGTTTGTCTATACTATAAACAATAATTAAAGAGTACAGAGTGCGTTAGAAAGGAACCAAACCAAAGACAATCAGCTTTTCTTGATTCCACTGTCAGCTACAGAAAGAAAGAACCTGTATTTTTTCAAGGCATGTAGAGATGGGGTTATATGGTGTTCTATCAGGTGAAAGGAAGAGACTTGTTCCACGAACTTGGTGCAGGTTCACAGAGTATATCAAGAAGTTTAGAGCGTTTTTGCTGATAGTGAGCAGAGGATGAGAGTTTGCCAGTTGTGAGATTGGCATGGGTCCTGGAAAAGAACCTCCTGAGAGATGACTGAGTCTCTGCTACAAGAGCCCATGAATGCCAGTCTGTGTGGGTCATTTGTGATCAGCAAGGCCCTGGCGTTGGGAATAGCAGCTTATCATGGCAGTGAGGCGGTGCCACCGCTTTTCCTAAAAGAGCCTATCAGAATAAGCAAGGAGCGTGGCCAAATTGGATTGCTTTCTTAATTTTGCACAATACAAATTGGAGGAAAGAATCTTACACTTTGTAGACTGAATTAGTTCAGGGTAGTTAGGTAGATGTTGAGCAGGGTTAGGAGAATTATGAATTCGTGTTTTAAGCCACTGGGTTTTTAATATAGAAACAAATGACTGGAGGGGTGCCTGCGTTGTTCAGTCGGCTAAATGTCTGGTTCTTGGTTTTGGCTCAGGTCATGAAGTCACGGTTCATGGGATTGAGCCCCGTGTCGGACTCTGTGCTGACAGCGTGGAGCCTGCTTGGCATTCTCTCTCTTCCCTGTCTCTGCAGCCCCCACCCTGCTTGTGCATGCATGCATTTTCTCAAAGTAAATAAGTGTATTTTTAAGTATGAAAAGTAAATAAATTACTGGAATATCTGAAATTGGTGCTTTTCTACTCATTTGTTGACACCATCATCTGCCACAACTAACGACAAATAGTGACTTTGCAACTTTCCTCCTCCTCCTCCCTTCTCAACATTCGTCAAGTTTTAAATCTCTACCTGACTTGACAAGTAATATGTCATCATAAGAAACTGCTTTACTTTTCACTGAAAATTTTGTTGCGGTTTTTTTCAACTAATTTATTTACTGCAGTGTATCCTGTCATCCTGTATTATAAATTTCATGTTTCTGTACATGTTTCTTAAGATGTTATTTTTTAGAGACTAATAAGTAATATTTTAATATTTTATGACATAACATGTTAGTTTATTAGTTACATAGAAATGGGTGTTTTGGGTATACGTGTTTATTTATGTTTTAGGAAATTGATTGGGGTTTCGCATTAATATGTTTCATATTATAACTTTGCCATTTAAAATAATGGGAAATAAGCTCCTGTTTGGCATGGCTTAGTTTTCAGAAATGAATTAGTAATATTAAATGAGAAATGCCTATATTTAGGTTTTCTACTTTCTGTAGTGGAAGAATCAAGAGAGAAGGGACTACTCTGTTGAGGAACACAGAACAGTGTCTGCAAGTAGGTGGATGATACGGAAATTGTTTGGGATTTGTTAGTTGTCTGGTGTTTTCACACTTAAGTAGAGAAGCCAAGTAGGCAATTTCTTAGGAAGACAAAAACAAACAAACAAAAACAACACTAGGGAATGATCAGTAACCACTGGACTAACAACCACTCACTTGTATTTGGGTCGGCAGATAAAATTATGAGAGGGGACTACATGCATATCGTGGCCCAGGAGGTCCAGCTCCAAAAGCACCAATGAACCCATTTCACATAGATACTAACTAATATTCTCTCCTTTGAAGCCAGAAATCGAGGACAGATTGCTGCTGGCTGTAGCATTGCTCTACAGAATCTTCCATTTTAGCGATGTAATAGAAAGTCCTCAGGGGTAAGAGTTATATTTCATGTGGCCGGAGCAATTGACCCAGGCACCTAAGAACTTAAATGTCACTATGTGTGGGAGAGAAATACAGCCACGCATTTCTGCAAAAATTCCATATATGTGCAAGTGAGACGCAAAGAACATATGTACAGCCATAAATATGCTCATGTATAGCAGTTGGTCCTTCTGTGAATAATCACATGCAGAGACATTTGAGGAAATGCAAATAAAGTGCTTAGAAGTGTTCTTGGCACTTTGTAAGTGCTCAATAAATGTTAACTGCAGTAATAATATTATTGTTATTCTTTTCCTTCTGTTTCTCCTCGTCTTTCTCCTCCTCTGCCCTTTCTTTCTCCTTGTATTCTTTGCTTCTCTGGGCATGCCATTATAGTTCTGTTACTGATTCCCGTCAACCACTTTCAGAACAGAGAGTCATAATTCTCTTCCTTGCCCTTCTACTTTTCCAATTAATGCCCTTCTAAGGTCAGTTTTACTCCCACACCCTTTAGTCCTCTCCTCTGTTTCATGCTCCTTGTCACTGCCATGTTTAATATTCCTGTGGCTTTTCATCTAGAAAGCACCGGCCTCACACCGAGAGTGGGTTGCCCATGAGCAGTTACGCCTATCCTCAGAGTACTGCAAAACAGGCATGTCATAAAGATGAAAATTGTTCAGTCTTGATGAACCTTTCCAGGGTTTTTCTATCAGAAAACCTAGAACATGTATTGAAGTTTTGCCACATGTTTCATTCTTAATAGTTAAGCATTGATTTTATTATGACCCACAGTTAAGGGCAACAATACCATTGTATTTTCAGTTTAGTGTTTCTCATGTCTTATAATCTGACCTAGCTCCTGGCTTATCCCCTTGATTCCAGCTGCTTCTTTCTCATGTACACTCCTTTCAGGATAGTGAATGCTTTTGTAATGAAATTGCACTGCTCAGAAATTGATGGTGATGTATAGTGATTACAGATAAACAGCAACCACAGACATGTGGGTTAGGGAGAATTCCATAATGTTCTGGGGGGTATGAGTATAACGTAAGGAAACCTATATCAGGGTTAAGCAAGAGAAGACCATAGTCCCTGATATCTCATCATTCTCCAGAGAGATTCTTTGAGGACAGGGTACTTCTGGATACAGTACGGGTTTGTGTTACAGCTGTGGGTAACTGTCCCTTTGCTGAGCTCCTGCCTGGTAGTGCACGTGGGAGAAGACCTTTGCTAGAGGGATGAGTCAGAGTTCAATATGAGAGTCTATACCAGCTCTTCAGAGAGTTGTATGAAAGGGAGGGCCCTCATGGCCAAGGGAAGCTGAGCTCAAATGCACCCCTCACTGAGGTGGGGGAGTGAGGGGTCTCTGTCGGCCCACTGCAAGGTAATGGGAGCTTCAGTATTTATTCGCCGGATAATCCTGCTTTTCTCTCTTCACAACTTCTTAATTACTACCAAGTTTTGACTTAAACCTACCTTTTCTGATCCTGACACCCCCTTGCATTGCATGTTGTCTTAATGATTTCTTTTGAATATTTCCTGTGCTGTGTTTCCTTGAAAGATTTGCTCATATTGGGATATGAGCACCTTGCTTACATCAGCCCTCCACTTCCACACTTACACTTGCCACCTACATCAGCTTCGTGTTTATTCTATGAAATTTTCAGAAACCGTGTTAAAAACTGCCCCCTTCATGGAGTCTTCCTTTCCATTCACCTAAAGTTGTCTGGATTTTGGTAAGGAAGTAAAATATGTAGAAAGCTAAGCACACTGTTTAAAAGTTAAAATATTTTTTGAGTAACTGTATATTTTTATTTTTTTCATCAAAACTAATTAATACAATAATGCCTCTGTTTAAAAATTCCATTTAGTTAATGGAAAATGCAAGGAACCCAAACTGACTTAGAAATGTCAGGATACTTTGTGGGAACTAAAGTTTTATGAACCATATGAATAGGCGAAGCCAAGATATCAGTGTCAAGCTTCTAGTAAAAGTGACTAGAAACTTCTAAGCAACAATTTCCATAAAGCTTTGTCAGCCAAGCAGTGAAATGTGAGCTTCTTTAAAGAAGCTTATAAAATTGCATTATTCACAAGTTTGGGAGTAGATCATATGTTACATGGAAATGATTTTTGATGCAAAATATTAAAACCCAAGCAGGACCTGAAGAGACTCTGAAAAAATGTGACCATACCTGGAACAGACATATATTAAACTTTGAGAAAGTACCAATAAGAGTTAAGGTGAAAACTCACGTGGTATCTGGTTGCACCGAAGTTGCAGGCACAGAGTATATTTCAGAATGGTGTGAAATTCCTTCTTGTCTAGGAATATGCATTAAATAAGGTAGAAGTACAGGTTCCAAAATAATAACCTATACTTTAGAGAGGACTAGTAAATAAACATGTAGTGCAACAGGCTGTACTGTTTGTGATTTGTTTTCTTGAATCATTAGTACTAGAAAATGTTTCCTAAGTACTTACCATGTATGAAAAACTATCCATGACGCAGAGATGGACGTGACCTCCACCCAGCGGTTCTGCAGTCTAAATAAGTCTGGTAACGAGGCAGATATAAAAATGCTGGAAGATGGGTGACTTACATGGAGGTGATGCAGTTTGCATACGCTTTTATTTTTCTGGTTTCTTCTATGAGGCCTCTCCCATTGCTTTATGATTTTAAAAAGGTGCCAGGTGTGGCATCACAGAATTGCATTTTGGTCCTGTGTTCTTCATAAAAAGTCTAGTATGAGGCTAATGTTAAATCGGTATGTTACAAATTGAGGCATTCAAAGGCTCTGGTTCATCAGAAAAAGAAAATATTTCTTCTACACATTTTTGCTTATTCCGGCTTTATTTGTACATGGCCAAAGTACATCATGTTTGCTAGAACTCTGTTATGCGGTGTTAGCAATTTAATAGAAATACTGGTTTTGATGATGGCCATCAGAATATCTTTTTAAAATCTTTTTAAAGGTTTTTGTGGTCATTACCTTTAAAAATTTCATCTTGTAAATAAACAGTAGGTTTTTCCCGCAAAATAATAAGAGAACAAGAGAAAGAAAATTGCTGAGAAGCAGGTAGCCGTTAGGAAATTCTGATCAGCACTATTTCTTGGGGGATCAGAGTCTCTGAGGAAGAGGTGTCTCCTAGACTGGAGGACCTCAGATATATTAATTGAATGCATGATATGTGGAGGTCCTTAATGTACCATCTGCAGCCTTAAAATTTTTGGAAGGGCAGTGGATTCTTGAAGTGTCTTGTTACCAATAAGTCTATCTTTGTTTGCAAGAGAGAAATCTATAAGAGAGAACTGTAAAATGAATAGCTCAGGTCAAAAGGGGTGTTTACTGACCATCTGTTTAATGATTTATTCATAAATCATGTGTCTGTTAACTAACTCTGTGCTTAGCGATGAGCTGATGCTTTCAAAAGCACCTGTCAAACTAAGAAAATGATGACCACTTTGTACAATTAAGAACTACAGAATTCTCAGTCTTTATTGTCTTTTAATTGTGTTTATGTTGCAAAAAGCTCTTTATGAATCCCAATCACAGAGAAAACTGAAATTGGAAGTAAGTTGACATTTTTGATATTCCGTTAGATACTGACATTCCAGCAGACAGGAGTGATCTCTATGCATTAAACTAGGATAATACTTGCTTATACTAGACACTCAATATTGTTAGATGGATGAATGAATACATCGTGATAAATGATAGAGTGAAATGCTTCCCAAATTGAGGGATGGAAGAGGATGTTCAGATTCATAAAACAGAAAGGATATCAAATAGGATAAATCTAAAGAAGTCTACATGAAGATACATTATGAGCTAATTGACAAAGGTCAAACACAAAGTGAATTTTGAAAATTGCAAAAGAAAATTTGTCACATACAAGGGAGCCCTCATAAGACTATCAGCGGATTTCTTAGCAGGCCAGGAGTTGGGTGATATGTTTAAAGTGCTGAAAGGAAAAAAGCTACCAAACAATAATACTCTATATACCAAAACATTTCTTCAAAAATGAAGGTGAGATAAAGACTTTCCCAGACAAATAGAAAGTGAGGGAGTTCATGCTATAATTTGCTTTATAAGAAATACTAAACGGAGTTCTCAAATTGAAATGTAAGGATTCTAAACAGCATAAAAGTACATGAGCGCTGGTAATGATAAATATAAAAATAAACGCAGAATATTGTAATACTGTAATGGTGGTATATAAATCACTATTAATTTTAGCATGAAGATAAAAAACATTAAATATGACTATAAAATTGATTAAATTCATAATATAAAGGATGTAATTTGTGATTTCAATAACATAAAGTGTGTTAGGCAGGGGAAGTAAAAAGAGTACAGTTTTTGCATGCTATTGAAGTTAATTTGTTATTGGTTTAAAATAGGCGGTTATAAGTTGTTTTATGTAAGCCCTATGATAACTATAAAAATACATACAGAATATACACAAAAGGAAAGGAATAAAAATATATGATTACAATAAATCAATAAAACACAAAGAAGGATAGCAAGAGAAGAAAAGATGAGCAAAAAAACTACAAAACAGAGAACAATGAACGAAATTGCAATAGTAAGTTTTCCCCTAAGACTGATTATTTTAAAAATAAATGGAATAAATTTCCTGATCAAAAGACATAGCATGGCTGATGGATAATAAAATAAGACCCAACTACATGTTGCCTACAAGGGACTTGCTTTAGAATTAAGGACCCACATAGGCTGAAATTGATGGTGGGTGGAAAAAGATACTCAATGTAAATGGTAATCAGAAGAGAGCAGAGGTGGTTTTACTTATATCAGACAAAATATACTTTAAATCAAAAACTGTCACAAGGCACCAAAAAGGATATTATATAATGATAAAAGGATATTCATCAGGAATATATAACAATTATAAATATATATGCACCCAACATCAGAACACCAAAATATATATAGCAAAAACTAATAGAACTGAAGGGAGAAATTCATACCAATGCAATAATAGTAGGAGACATCAATACCAAATTTTCAATAATTGATACAGCATCCAGGAAGAAAATCAATAAAGAAACAGCTGACTTGAACAACACTGTAGATCAAATTAACCTAACAAACATATTCAGAACTTTCCCTCTAATGGCAGTAGAATATATATTTTCCTCAAGCACACATGGAACGTTGTCCTGGATAGATTCCATATTTGGTCATAAGGCAAGTCTTAACAAATTGAAGGGGACTGAAATTATACCAAATATCTTTTCCAACCATAATGCTATGAGACTAGGAATCAATAAGAGAAGAGAAACTCACAAATACATGGAAATTAAGCAACACACTGTTGAACAACCAAGAACAACCAATGAGTCAAAGAAGAAATCAAAGGAGAAATCAGAAGAATGCCATGAGGCAAATGAAAATTAAAATACAAGATATCAAAATTTATGGGACACAGGGGCGCCTGGGTGGCTCAGTCAGTTAAGCGTCCGACTTCAGCTCAGGTCACGATCTCGTTGTCTGTGAGTTCGAGCCCCGCGTCGGGCTCTGGGCTGATGGCTCAGAGTCTGGAGCCTGCTTCCGATTCTGTGTCTCCCTCTCTCTCTGCCCCTCCCCTGTTCATGCTCTGTCTCTTTCTGTCTCAAAAACAAATAAAAAACGTTAAAAAAAATTAAAAAAAAAACTTATGGGACACAGAAAAAGTGGTAATAAGAGGGAATTTTATGGCAATACACACCCACATTAAAAAAGATAGGTCTCAAAACAAAACAAAACAAAACAAAAAAAACCCTAAATTTATACTTCAAGGAATTAGGGAAAAAAGTCTAAAATTAAGGAAGGAAATACTAAATATTGGAGCAAAAATAAGGAAATAGGCGCTATAAAAACAATAGAAAAGATCAATGAAACCAAGAGTTGGTTTTTGGAAAAGGTAAGCAAAATTGACAAATATTTAGCTAGAGAAAAAGCAGATTTAAATTAATAAAATCAGAAATGAAAGAGGAGACATTACAAGTAATGCCACAGAAATAAAAAGCATCATAAGAGGCTACTGTAACAGTTATTTGCCTACAATCTGGATACCAGAGGAAATGGATAAATTGCTAGATACACAACCTACCAGGACTGAATCATGAAGAAAAAGAAGGCCTGAACAGACCACTAATGAAAAAGGGAATTGATCAGTAATAAAAACCTTCCAACATAGAAAAGTCCAGGACCAGATGGCTTCGCTAGTGAATTCTACCAAACATTTAAAGAAGAATTAATGCCAATTCTTTCCAAACTCTTCCAAAAAAATGAAGTGGAGAAAACACTTCCAAATAAATTTTATGAGGCCAGAATTACCCTGATCGCAAAGCCAGACAAAACTATGAGAAAAAAGAAAATTGCAGGTCAATGCCCTTGATTAACATAGATGCAAAAATTCTCAACAAAATGCTAGCAAACTAAGTCACTACATTAAAAGGATCATATGTCATGATCAAGTAAGATTTATTCTTGAGATGCAAATGTGTTTCAATATACAGACATCAATAAATGTGTCACATTAATAGAATTAAATATAAGAATCACAGGGTTATCTCAATAGTTGCAGAAAAATAATTTAACAAAATTCAACACTTTTTCATGAAAAACACTAGGCATGGAAGCAACAGACTTCAACATAATAAAGTCCGTATGTGAAAAACCCACAGCTGACATCATACTCGTGATAAACTGAAAGCTTTTTCTCTACTATCAGGAAAAAGAAAGGAAACCCATTCTCACCACTTCTATTCAGCATAGTATTGGAAATTCTAGCCAGAGCAACCAGGCAAGAAAAAGAAATTAATTCATTTAAATCAGAAAGGATAAAGTAAAATTATGTCTGTTGCAGATAAGATAATTCTATATGTAGAAAACTTTAAGGATCCCACGAAAAACATGTTAAAACTAATAAATGAATTCAGTAAAGTTACAGGACACAGGACCGACATAAAAATCATTTGCATTTCTATGCAATAATAGAGAAATATCAGAAAGATAAATGAAGAAAGAAATCCTATTTACAATAACATAAAACATACTTAGGAATAAATTTAATCAAGGAATAAAAGACTTATACACTGGAAACTGCAAAATATTGGTGAAACTAATAAAAGAGAACCAAAAATAGGAAAGCATCCCATGGTTATGCAGTAGAAGACTTAAAATTGTTAAAATGTTCACACAGCTCAGAGCAACCTACACATTTGATGCAATAGACATCAAAATCCTAGTGGCACTTTTTACAGAAATAGAAAAAATCTCCAAATTCATGTGGACTCATAAAGAATACCCCAAAGAGTCAAAGCAATATTGAGAAAGGAGAACAACCCCGGAGGCCTCACACTTTATGATTTCAAAATATACTACAAAGCTACAGTAATTAAAACAGTATGGTACTGGCATGGATACAGACAGATCAACAAATGGAATAGAATAGAGAACGCAGAAATAAACCCATGCATATACAGTCAGTTGATCTTTGATAAGTGTGCCAAGAATTAACTAAGGGGAAAGGATATTCTTTTCAGCAAATGGTGATGGGAAAACTAGATATCTGCATGCAAAATAATGTGATCATAATATTATCTTACAACATTTACAAAAATCTGCCCAAAAAGTATTGAATACTTAAACATAACACCTGAAACTGTAAAAATCATAGGAGAAAACATAGGGCAAAGTCTCTTGACTTAGGTCTTGGCAGTGATTTTTAGATGTGGCACCAAAAGCACAGGCAACAAAGCAAAAATAGACAAGTGGGGCTACATGAAACTGAAAGGCTTCTGCAGAGCAAAGAAAACAACCAACCAACAAAGAATGAAAAGTCAACCTACAGAATGATAGAAAATGTTTGCAAGTCATATATCTGGTAAGGAGTTAATTTCCAAAGTATATAAGGAAATCCTACAACTCAACTACAAAATGGAAATAACTCCATTAAAAATGGACAATGGACTTGAACAGACATTTCTCCAAAGAAGATGTACAAATGGCCAACAGATACATGAAAGATGCTCTATGTCACTAATTATCAAGGGAATGTAAAATTATAATGAGAAATCACCTCATACCTGATAGGATGGCCATTACCAAAAAGCCAAAGATAAGTACTGGTAAGCCTGTGGAGAAATTTGAACCTTGTACACTGTAGTGGGAAGACAAAATAGCAATTATAGAAAACAATATGGGGTTTATTAAAGATTTTTTTTTTAAAAGAACTATCATATGATCTAACAACCCTACTTCTGGGTACACATCCAAAATATTAAAATCAGGATTTTGAAGAGATATTATCTTCACTCTTATGTTCACTGTAGCACTATTTGTAATAGCTAAGAAATGGAAACAATCCAAGTGAACATCAACAGATGAATAAATAAAGAAAATGTGGCATATCCATTATTCAGCCTTAAAAAAGAAGATAACTTCAAACAACATGTTAAATGAAATCAGCCTATCACAGAAGAATACTGCGATTTCTGCTCATAGGAGACATCTAAAATAGCCACTCATAGAAGTAGATAATACAGTGGTGGTTGCTAGGGGCTGAGGGGAGGGGAAAAGAGGAGTGGTTGTTCAATGGGTAAAAAGTTTCAGTTATGCTCATTGAATAAACTCTAGAAATCTGCTGTACAACACCGTGCCTATAGTTAACAGTGTGGTATTGTTCACTTTGGAATTTGTTAAGAAGATAGAGCTCTCGTGAAATGCTTTTCCAACAACAACACAACAAAACAAACGAACAAAAGGGCACATGGAAAGTTTCAGAGGTGTTGGATATATCTGTTACCTTAACTGTGGTGAAGTGTCATGGGTATTTGCGTATGTTCAAACTCTTCAAATTCTGCACATTAAGTATATGAAGTACTTTCTTTAAAAAAATTTTTAATGTTTATTTTTGAGACAGAGAGTGACACAGCATGAATGGGAGGGTCAGAGAGAGAGGGAGACACAGAATCTGAAACAGGCTCCAGGCTCTGTACTGTCAGCACAGAGCCCCACGCGGGGCTCAAACTCACAGACCGTGAGATCATGACCTGAGCTGAAGTCAGGTGCTTAACTGACTGAGCCATCCAGGTGCCCCTGAAGTTCTTTATTTTTAATGATAGCTTAGTAAAGTTGTTAAAAAAAAAAAAAAAGAATAGTGGCTCAGATATGACTCAGGAACCATAGTTGTGGACCTCTGCTATAAATTATCAAATACTTGGGGTGCCTGGATGGTTATCAGTTAAGCATCCAACTCTTCATTTTGGCTTAGGTCATGATCTCATGGTTTGTGAGTTTGGGCCCTGGGTCAGGCTCTGCGCTGACAGCACTGAGCCTGCTTGGGATTCTCTCCCTTGGAGGAGAATGGGAATCTCTCCCTTTCTCTTTCTTTCCCTCTTTCTCTGCCTTTTTCCTGCTTGTGCACTCTCTCTCTTTCTCAAATAAATAAACATTTGAAAAAAAATCATCAAATACCTTCACAAGTTTCTTGACATAGGAGTTTTTATATGTTTATTGCCAAATTCCCATATCTAGAACAGGGTTTATTACAAAAAATGCTTAATAAATGCTTGTGGAATAATCTAAGTAATAAAAACATACTGCAGTCTAAAAAAGAAATCCAGTAATGGCTGATTTATAAGAATACATGCATCCATTCATGGATGTGAGAATTGTTTTTGTAAGGGGGAGATTTTAAGGTTTTATTTGCAATAGATCTGTTTTAAAAATTGCTTTTTATAATATAAGTACAAGTCAAAAGACAGTAAAGGTGGAGAGTTTTTATAATTCTTAATTGTAGAATGTCAGCATCATGTGGATAAGTTGTTAGTTTGATAGATGCTTTAAAAAGTTTATGTAAATTGCCTCAGCATACCAGGAAGCCAAGCATGGATTGTCTACTTCCTGGAATTAAACAAGTTTTCCTATCAAATTTTGCTGGTTTGTGGATGTCCTGTAAATTATTTCTCTCAACCAATCTTTTTTCTTACAAATAAACAGTGATGAGAAATTTTGACTCCCCAAAAATAGTTTCGTGTAGTTTAAGTTTTTCAGTTCACCCCAAACAAAAATTAAACTCTTTTCTAACTTGAGAGACCTAAATATATATTTGAATGAAAATGTAGTAAGTTATGTTAATAATTGCATTATTTTATTAACTGGTTATTTCAGGAAACACACACACACACACACACACACACACACACACACACACACACACACATTCATAAACCCACCAAAACACAATACAGTACTTCTATTCCCTTATTTCTCCTACTTAAAGGGAGAGAAAAAAAAAAAAAACCTTCCATCACAGCAAAGCACATTTAAGACAAAGAGATGTGAGGCAAAAATTTTCACTTGCTTGAAAGATTTAAGTATATTTCATTACTAATATGAGTGAATTATAACTGAGTTTATATTTATAACCATCTGAGATTTTGCCTTCCTAGTTCTGGGTCACATGTACTGGGGAAAAAATGAATCTTAGATATTATATTGTTTACTGTGGAACAGTTTAATGGTATTACTGTGTAATATGTGGTGCTACACACTGTTACAGTAACTGTATTATTAAAACCCTATCAAATAAAGGTCATATCTTGGAATCCTGGCTTTACCAGCTGGCTCATAAATGTGGTTTAGAAATGGACTAATTAAATTACAGCATTCAAATAATAATACTGATTAAATAGATATTTATACAGTACTTGTCCAAGAGAGTCTGCCATGGTCAGTTTCCAGGGAAAAGAAAGATCTAATCAAGTATGTATATTTTTCAAAGTATACATGTTAATTTGAAAGCTGAGTAAGTTGCAGAAGTGTTTCAGGATCAATGACTAAAAAGAGAGGACAAAAAGCGTGGTCCTTGGCAAAGTAGAGTTGGGAATCATTAATCATTTTAAAGTAAATGTTTCTTTACCTGAATCTCTGCCAAAGGCCTTGACAGAATACAGACTCCCAGAAGATCCAAACCTGCTGATGACAACAATGTTTGTTATCCAGTATGCAATATTACAAAAGATCCTTTCAGTGCTTGAGATCTTGAAAAGATGCCTGTATCTAGGATTTCTGATAAAGCTTACAACTGCTTTGAGTGATCCTCAGTTTTAATATATGAGGCTTCATGCCATTACATGCACCAGTTCCATCCTTCATGCTGCATTGGAAGGCTCAGTTAAGCCAACTGGGGCCAATTCTAGAATTCTTCTTGCCAATGATGACATGGCTTCCTTTCCAGAGCCTCTAGTGTATTCTCATGTAGTCTGACTTATAGAGAAGCCAAAAGTTATTGGAGGCTCAGATAATTTTTGAACCACACCTTGGTTTTTTAATCAGCAGAACTTGATAGAAGTAAATGCTGTGAACTACTTCATGCTCATATTGCCTCATTCATAATGTGGTTGTCACATAAAATTATCCGCCCACACTTTACCAGGAAGAATCTTTGCCTGCTCCTTCATCCATCAGGAAAAAGCCACTCCAAGTATAAATTTCTTGGCTGCTTTACAGGTCACTACCTATTTTGATCAAGAAAGTGGATGACAAAGCCTTTCAAGTAATGAAGTTTTCCATAAAAAGCCATTTTAACTTGAAATGTTATGATTAAGCTTTTTAATATGCCATCTCTTAGAGGTCAAACATTTAGATAGCAGAATTTTAAAAAATAGAGATGAACGGAAAGAAACGTGTACATTACATAATTATAGAACTCCCAAAGGACTGATATTTGCGCTGGAGAATCAATCTCACATGCTCCTCTCCTGCCCAGAGCATAAAACAAAACAAACAAACAGAAACACACCAGACTTCTTTTCGTTTATATATCTGTATCTTAATCTTGTAGATAGCCAGCCAGAAATAAGCCTGGCTTGGTGTCATTCTGGAAAAAGCACAACTCTGTAGGTACAGATATTTACCTGTGGCCCTACCTGCATACACTCTTTAGCTGGGAATGTTTATTAAAGAGTCCAAGAGGATTGGTAAAAAGACAACTGAACTCAAACTTTAGTAAAGAGACATACATAACTTAGTCTAAATTAATTAGGGTTATATAACAAAAGTAAACTTTTGAGTGATATAAAGTTGTAATGTTTCATTATCATGGAATGGGCAAAAACTTCAGTTATGAGACGAAGGATTTCTGGTAGGACTGGCTTCAGTGTTGCCAGTTTCTCTTCTTGCTTACTAGCAGTGTTTTGACATTCTTCTGTTCCTTCTATCCCATCCTTGTACCACTACAGTTTTGATTGAGTTGTTTCTTTGAATAAGACCCTTTGTTATTATCTGAGAGGCACCTTTGTTTCTCTATCTACAATTATGAAAATCGCACAGAGTTGATTTTTTAAAATTTGGTTTTCAGCTGTACTTTGATTCCCTGAAAAGCACACTGCAAAGTTCTTGCCAGTACATACTTATTACAGAATAATAGTATTACTATTTCTGAAACCCTGGGGTGGGTTCATGAATTTAATTTCTGGCCAGGTTTGTTTTTACAAAGTGTCCTGTTCCACTTTGAATCAGACTTAGATTCAAACTCAATTTAAGCAATTTGTTTAGAAAATGTTGCATGTCTCGTTCTGTTTCCAGGGATATAGCAGGTTGGGTTATTCAAACTAATCCTCCCATTGAAACCAACAACAGATGCTGGATAAAATATTTTATTACTACCTTTCAAAAACCATCAGAAAGCTGATGAGGTAGTAAGGAATTACCAAGCCAAGTCTAAGGAAAACCTGGAACCCAAGAGTAAAGGAGTAGTGGAGCTATTTTTGCCACAAAGGCAATTATTAATCAATGCTAATTTGCACTTTCTTTAGTTTTGATGGTTTAAACTTGAGGAGAATAGAAGTTATAGCCCAAGGCCTACCAATCACCCATGATAAGAAATCTGATATGAGATTCTTCCTACATTAAGATGGGGCTTCAGAGAGTAATAGCATTAGAATATTGGTAAATCAGAAGCAAATCTGCCTTCCACCCCCAGAACATCAGACAAAGTTGACTTAGAGTTGTGTAGAATAGAGGGGGAGAAAGCACCCTAAGAAACTATAATCATAGCCCACTTGAATAACACATCTGCAGTCCAAATTAATAATTATCTGCTGGTTACAAAATAATCTACAGATTGTGAATACATTTTAAAGTGGCTGGACAGTTGTAGTACCCCTAGGTCCCTGTAAGAAACCAGGCAGATCTATAGAGGAAGGATCCCTCCCTTTTTTTTTTTTTTTGAATCTCCAAAATATCCACATACATAATTTATCAAGACTATGAGCAGCACACAGTTAAAAATACCAAGCACATAAGGATTTCTGGCATTATATGCCAGAATCGGCAGAAATAAAAAGTAACAGAGATATACCCACGAAGGTTACAAATACTAGACTTCTTAGAGACAGAGTATAAACTATACTACTGTGTTTAAAAAATAAAAAGATGAACTTGAAAATATCTACATATAGAAAAGTATGAAAAAGGCCAAAAGATTTTATTAAAAAAATAACTTCTAGAAATTAAAAAAATGCAATAAATAAAAGTATAACCTCAATGGATAATTGTAAAAGAAGATTAACCATAGTTGAAGAGAGAAGAGGAACTGAAAGATTATTTAGAAGAAATTATCTGTAAATTAGCACAGAGAAGTGTAAAGATGGGAAATAGGTAGGACAGATTAAGAGACAAGGAAGAGTATGTGATGAGTTCTGAAGAGTATGATTAAATGGTGTTCCAGGAGGAGATGGAGAAAATAGGGAAGAGGCAATACATAAAAAGGTAATGAATAAAGTATTTATTGAACTGTCTGAACTGAGGAAGAAACAGATTTAAGATTCCCAATGGATCTCAAAGAGCACTGGAAATAATAATAATTCCAACTGGAGCACATAAAAGTGAAATTTCAGCATACCAAAGACAAAGTGAACAATCTTAAAAGCCAACCAGAGCAACACATACAGATAACCTTTAAGGAGTGCTGTGTAGATTAATATTTAATTTCTTAAAGAACATATAGATGTCAGACATATGATAAAAGAAAATAATTGCAAATCCATTGAAAATATCCTCAATAATGTTGGGAAAGCAGAGATGTGTATGTTTAGGACAAACAAAAACTGAGAAGGACAATGCCTGTGACATTTTAGGGGTTTAGAACTCCCCTTGTTAGTAAGTCAGCTTCTTTGAGGCCTCAATTCAATAGCTCTTCTTTTCCTGATAGTCTTGGAGGCAGAGTCTATTGCAAATCTGTTTGGGTTTGGATCTCATGAAGGTGCCTAAGCCAACTGATCATGCCTTAAATACCTGTGAGTTTAAAGATTGACAAGTCTACATACTTACCCCATATTTGGAGTCATTATGATCCAGAAAAAAAATCATATGGTTATCCTCACCCCAGATCCCATGGGTTTGGACAATATTATAACAGTCTTTAGAATATAGGAAGCATAGTTTCACTGACTTACAAGGTCACATGAGCAATATTTAGCATTACTGATGTCATTAATTTTCATAATGACGATTTTCATAACTGTAGATAAACAAAGGTGCCTCTCAGATAATAACAAAGGGTCTTATTCAAAGAAACAACTCAATCAAAACTGTAGTGGTACAAGGATGGGATAGAAGGAACAGAAGAATGTCAAAACACTGCTAGTAAGCAAGAAGAGAAACTGGCAACACTGAAGCCAGTCCTACCAGAAATCCTTAGTTGCTGTCATTACCAAACCCCAACACCTATTTTTCATACCAACTGCTTCTATTATCATCAGATATTTGGTCATACAAAGTAACTAAAAGAATAAATAATACACTTTACTTTTTTGAATTTAAAATAATTATCCTAATATTATAGTTAGGAGCAAGTATTTGGTGTGCATTATCATTTATGTAGACATTTTCTCAAATATTACCATGATTCGGCCTATGTATTCAATTAAGACACTAGTTGTGTGTGTGTGTGTGTGTGTGTGTGCGCACATGCGCATGCATGCACGCATGCTTGTGTAATATAATGTATTCCAGAAGAGAGGGAAGTGAGACATTTTGAAATAGGCAGATTTTTTGTGCTTCCTGAATTAGGTGGTTTCCCAATATGTGTGTATAGCAATAAAAAAATTGATTTCTGTATGTGCATCATACAAAGCAGCTTCATATTGACTCATTTAATCTTTACTAAATCTTTAAGATTGTCAAGGAGCATATTGAAAGTTCTATTTTCAGATTAAAAAAATAGTACATTCAGATAGATTATGTGACTTGCCCAAGGTCATACAGCCACAAAATGAGGTGCTCAGAATGATGTGGCTAGACAGAGACTGGTTCCAAGGACATTGAGGACAGAAAAATTGATGTCAGGAGATTGCATTCACTGAATGGGACCTTCTACATGCCAAACCTTCTAATCACTGGAGATACAGAGATGAACAAAGTTGGATTTATTCATTAAGATGCTCTGAGTCTTATAGGGGTCCTCAGGGGCAGACAGCACTGCAGAGATCATGGTGAAACTCTGAGAACCCTTAGAAGAGGGAGTGAAAATAAGAAGTTCCTACACACGTATAGAATGGGTAAAATACAAACACTGGTAATACCAAATGCTGGTGAAGATATAGCGCAACAGGAACTCTCATTCATTGCTGATGGTACAGCCACTTTGGAAGAAAGTTTGGGAGTCTTTGATAAAGCTAAACATAGTCCTACCACACAAAACTTGCGCATAAATGTTTATAGCAGCTTTATTCATAATTGCCAAGACTTGAATGCAACCCAATGATCTTCAATAGGTGAATGGATAAACAAACTGTGGTACATCCATACAATGGAATATATATTCAACAATGAAAAGAATGGAGTTATCAAATCACACAAAGACAAAGCAGAACCTTAAATGAAAATTTTAAGTGAAAAATGGCAATTAGAAAAGGCTATATACTGTATGATTCCAATTATATGACATGCTGGAAAACACAAAACTATAGAGACAGTAAAAAAGATCAGTGGTCATCAGTGATTATGGGGGATAAATAAATGGAGCAAAGGGGACTTGGGGGCAGTGAAACTATTCCTCCCGATACTGTATTGGTGGATACCTGATATTATGAGTTTGTCAAACTCTGCAGAACTGTACAACACAATGAGTGGACCCTAATGGAAACCGTGGACTCCAGTTAATAATGTGGCATTGATAGTAGTTCATCAATTATAACAAATGTGTTACACTAATGAAAGATGTTAATTGTAAGGGAAACTAAGGGGGCTGGAGGAGATGTATGGGAAATCTCTGTCCTTTGTTCAGTTTTTAAGCCTAATCTCTAAAAAAAGTCTATTAATAATAATTAAAAAATGAAGGTCATAGGCAAATTGAAGAAGGAAATAGGAGAGTAGTAGAGGTCAGAATTGAGGGTGGGGGTTCCATAATTAGGGCTACTTAAAAATTTTTTTGAACATGTATTTATTTTTGAGAGACAGAGAGAGGCAGAACATGAGCAGGTGAGGGGGTGAGAGAGAGGGAGATACAGAATCTGAAGCAGGCTCCAGGCTCTGAGCTGTTTGTTATCACAGAGCCCGACGTGAGGCTCAAAATCACAGCTGCGAGATCATGACCTGAGCTGAAGTTGGACGCTCAACCCACTGAGCCACCCAGGTGCCCCAGGGATACTTTAGATGTTGTAGACTACCTCTTTTGTCACCCCAGAGGGTTTTTTTTTTTTAATTTACATCTAAGTTAGTTAGCATATAGTGCAACAATGACTTTAGGAGTAGATACCTTAATGTCCCTTACCCATTTAGCCCATCCCCCCTCCAATAACCCCGCTCTTTGTTCTCCATATTTAAGAGTCTCTTATATTTTGTCCCTCTTCCTGTTTTTGTATTATTGTTGCTTCCCTTACCTTGTGTCACATCAGAGTTTTTAATGCAATCCCCATAAGTAAGAACATCTCTCTTACTTTAAGAACATTGGTGAATCTCTCATATTAATTAAGGCATGCAGGTCAGAACTCAATTTTTTTTTAAGTTTATTTATTTTGAGAGAGAATGTGAGCAGGAAAGAGGGAGAGAGAGAGGGAGAGAGAGAGAATCCCAAGCAGTCTTCACACTGTCAGCACAGAGCTCCATACAGGGCTTGAACTCAATGAGCCATGATATTGTGACCTGAGTCGAAATCAGGAATCCATTGCTCAACCAGCTGAGCCACCTAGGTGCCCCCAGAACTGAATTTTTGTCATTTGACTTCAAATCCATGACCAGTTCCCCCCACTGCAAATTACTAGTATGATTACCACAAATTACACAGTAAATTTTAAAAAGGAGAGAAGTTCTGGGAAAAAAAAGGCAAAAATTCGGGAGGAGAAGCTAAGAATGTGAATATGGTGCCCACAATGAATTTCACCTTATTCAACCTGTCCATTTGTTCTTTTCTTCTTAAAAGAATATTCTGCGAACAAATTCAAACTTCTGCCTGTCAGACTCTTTGCTTCTTGAGGATTTTATTCTCAAGGGGGAAACAACAGGGGAATGAGAGGTATGCTGGAACATAATTTTCTTAGCTGAATGTTAACCACATCAGTGTTTTGAGTAAGCTCCAGTAGATGGAGCGAGAGAGTAGGAAGCGGCATCCCTTGCAGGGTGCGTTTTGAAATAAAGCAGCCGTATTTTCAACAGCTCTGAGCCTGTGTGATTTCTGGCAAGACATTTAGCAGAGGAGGAGAGCAGACAGTTTTATAGCCTCTGTCACTCTTCTTGGCAGAGCCAGAAGACCCTCTGGTCTATTGGACTTGAGGATTCCTTTCCTCTAGAAATATTTGATGGCAGCCAAGTGATTGCATGTTCCAAGACCCTTGAAAAGGGCTCTTCTGCGTCACTCAGATGGCGTTGTGTGCTAGAGGGCCTTTCCAACTCTGTGACTGATGGCAGGCAGCTAGACTATAATCTGTGGAGCTCTTCTGCTTTTGCCAGAGGAAGTTACTAGAGCATTTTGATTTTTTTAAAGGCTACCAAAACAAACAAACAAAAAGTATGACTAAAATTGAGACAGTGAAAACAATATTTTTATTCATAACTATAAGTGCAACATTTACCAATAGCACAGCATAGAGTTTATTTCTCTTTTTTCAGTTAGTCCCTTTTTGGAATGACACAGAACAGCATGATGGAAAGAATTGTATATTTAAAATTGTGCATTTAAAAAAATGTCCAAGTGAGTATATTATCAATTGAGGTTGATCACATATACAGTGATGGAATTAAAATGCACTGGAAAGCTGTCCCTTCCCCCAGCCCACCAAATTATGGAGGGAAACTCAATAGCCTCACTCAAATTTCTGAGTACCTACCACTTTCTCTGGGAGACAAGAACTGTGGGACTGTAATAGATCTGTGTGTGTGTGTGTGTGTGTGTGTGTGTGTGTGTATTATATATAATATATATATATATAATATATATATTATATATATATGACATATAATATATAGTCAGCTTTCTACTTAATATGTTATTTAATTTTATAGAATTTTAATTTTCAAGAAGCATACATCTACAAATTATTTACACATTTCACTATCTGCCAAGCCATATTTCTTGTTTAAGGAAGTTTCTTGCTCTGTCCTTTGTCTTATTGTAGCTTCCTTCATGTTAGGTCAACTTTTTATGAGTAGCATAATAATTTTTTTGGGTTCTTTCCAAAATCAGTGTATGAAATTATTGCCCCACACCCACTCAATCAGAAAATAGTGTGAAAGGGCACCTGGATGGCTCAGTCAGTTGCGCATCTGACATCAGCTCAGGTCATGATCTCACGGTTCATGAGTTCGAGACCTGCATCAGGCTCTCTGCTGTCAGTATATTGATGCAGAGCCTGCTTCGGATCCTCTGTTCCCTTCTCTCTCTGCCCCTTCCCTGCTCATGCTCTCTCTCTCTCTCAAAAAAAAATTAATTAAAAAAAAAAGAAAATACTATGAAGAAAATAAGTGTATGAATGTTTAAATTAATAAGTTCTGCCAATACGTGGCATAGAGGGTATAAAAAATGAGAAGAACAAGGCCCCTTTCCTCTAAAGGCTCATGATCAATAATAATAGGACAAGCCCATATGAAGGAATGGCACCCATATAAAATTACTATAATCAAGGTCTGAATAAGGCATCATGGTAGTACAAAGGAGAAAATACTTTCTGTGATCGATAATATCAAGAAAGGTATTTTATTGGAGGTGATATCTGGGCTGAGTGTTAAAGAATAGCAGAAATTCATCAGGCAGACAAGAGAATGAATGGTACTAATGACCCTGAAAAAGGCATATACAAAAGTTAAATAATATCCTATTTGTCAAAGGTAAGTAATTTAGAATGGTTAGAGCCCTGGCTAACTGTGGCAGAAAGAGGGAAATTAGATTAAGAAAACAGACGAGATAAAACTATGAAAAGCTTAAACATATTGCCTGGGAATCTGGGGTTAATTCAGCAGTGTTTAATAAACCTTTCTGCAATGTTGGAAATGTTCTATAACTTGCATTGTCTAAAGCAGACACTAGCCACCTATGGTTACTGAACAGTTTAAAAGGTGCTGGTGAGACTGAGGCCATTATTATTTTTGCTTAATTTAAATTAGATTTAAATAGTTGCATGAAACTAGTAGCTACTATATTGGATAGCACTGTTTGAATGATGGGAACTATTGAAAGATTATCTTTAGTGGAATTAAATGATTGGGTTTAAAATTAATCCAGAAATAAGCATAGTTTGTAACAATTCCATTGGATTATATGGTCCATTTAAAATCAAAGATCTTTAAATACTACATATTAACTTGGAGTTATGTTCATTTGTATAAGAAGAGCAATTGCAACTGTCCATGAACTAAGAATGCCTTTCTAGACAACTCAGCCTGAGAAGGTACAGAGTAAATAATCAAATGCATGTAGCCTCTAATCCATACATAAGGAAGTTAGGCATCCATATTTGGAGTGGAGAAAACATGTTATTAGAGATAAATGACCTCCACCAACTTAAGGAATTCCTTTAAAAGATAAACCTTTTCCAATAATATGCAAACTTCCCAAATCATTCTCAAACCTTTGGCTTATTGAATTCATGGAATTTGTGTCTGAATGATGAAAGAGACAAAGCCTGATTAGAAAGAATATAGACTCTGAAATCTCAGACAAGCAAGCCTGTGGCAACACTCAAGGCTGGCTTGCTCTTGTCTTTCCTCAGTAGATTTCAGCAGAGCTGAGACTCTTTCTGATTTTCCTGGCTGCCTGTTTCACTGTAGGTATGTCTAATGGCACATCTCTTTTGAGAAGACAGGAAATGCTTCCAATCAGCACTAATGGCTGGGATCAAAAGAAAAAGCACCCAGAAAAGGCTTCTGATCAGTTTGGAAAATTATCTTAAAAAGAAACATTGGTAATTTCATTTTGAATTATTTACTTTCCCCTTTGCAAGATGTGTTTATTTTCTACTGCTGAATAATAAATTATTACAAACTTAGCTTTCAAAGTGCTTAAACAATATCCATTTGTTAAAAAGTACACTTTTTGTAGGTTGCAAGTTTAGGCATACTGTAGCTGAATTCTCATTCAGAGTTGCTCTCACAAGGTCAAAGTCAAAGTGTCAGCCAAGTTGGATTCTCATTTGGAGCTCAGAGCCCTCTTCTAAGCTCATGTAGGTGCTAGAGAGTTCAGTGCCTTGTGGTTGTAGGACTGAGGCTCTCAACTCCCAGAGGGACCTTCAACTTCCTGGTCCATCGTCCTTTCCACAACATGATGGTTTGCTTCTTCAAGGACAACAGAAGAGAGTGTCTACTGCTGTTTTGAGCAGTTGAGTTCTGTAAGAGCTAAATTGATGAACTCGGGCCCACTAGGATAATCTCTCATTTGGTTAACTAAAGCCCGTTAATTCAGGATTTAATCAAATCTGCAAAATCCCTTCAGCTTTAAAATAAAACAATCATGGGAGTGATATCCACTCATACACTCATATCTGGCTACGACTAAAGAGGAAGGGATTATACAGGGCTCGTGTACCAGCAGATGGGAGCCTAGGGAACCATCTTAGAATTCTGTCTACCACACATGGTCATGGCAGTCTATACACATCTCTATTCTAATGCTTTATTTTCCCTCCCATGACTACATATGCTTACATATCTGTCTTTTCCAATAAAGACAGAGACGATATTGTAGTAATGTGATCTTTCACACAAACTCTACAATATGATTTTAGAAGGAAGGAAGTCTCTTTGTTGCTCACTCTCCCTCATTTTCATATGATTAGTATAGTGCCTTGTACATATTGACTTATGTATGAATAGAGGTTTTTTAAAATCTTGTTCTCGTTTATATGAATTACTCAAAATATATATTATATAAAAATATATACATCTCAATGCAAAGGGATAGTAAAGATGAATCTTGTGAAAACAAGACAGAAAATAACATTTTAAAGTCTGTTGAGAGCTTCTGATGTATAAAGGAGACAATGTATTGTGATAACGCTGATTGATGAGAGAAGTAAGAAATGAACCACTGATATGGGTAAAGAGAAAGTAGAATATAAATTTGTATAAAACAAAGATGAATTACCTCAAAGAATATGCATTTTATAGCTGGATTTGGACTCTTATAAAGTAATAACTTCCACATATTCCCATCTGAGCCTTTGTTCTTCCTTTTTGATGATTTGTAGTAGAACATGAAAACTTAGTTAATAAAAAATGTCTAGAAACAGTTTCATAATCATTTAGTGATTTTTTAAGTCTCCAATACATCTCAGAGTAGAGGAGTGTGTTACCAGAAATATGTAGAAGATGTTAAATTATAGGATGGATTATATATGTGTGTATGTATGTGTATTTGTGAGTGTATTTGATAAGACTAACAAATTTTTTTAGAATATTTGTAGAATATTCACTTATGAGGAGGTTATTAGTCTTTAGCCTGAAGCTAAACTCGATGGTCTCCTCTGCAGTAGTTGCCTTACAAAGCACTACTGATTCTCCTTATGTTCTGCCTACACCACCATCTTTGTTTTTAGACCTGTAGCCAGACTCAAGTCCCAGCAGCCTGCAAAGGATGAGGAAAAAGCGTGACCTGTCAGAAGGTATACTGCACTACACAAAAGAGCAGCATTAACTGCTTGGTGCCCCCCCAACCCCACCCCTGGCCAATTTATATAGATAGAAATCTAGAGAGTATGTGTGAGAATGGATATTATGGGTATGGAATAATGGGGAAAGGAATATAAAATTGAATTAGGCCAAATTTATTGAAAGGGTCTGTATTAGTCAGGATTCTTCAGGGAAACAAAATATAGATGTGTGTATGTATGTATGTATGTATGTATGTATGTATGTATATCTATCCTGGGCCATACTAGATATTTAATGCTTAACCATGGGCCACCAAGTTATCATGTGAACTGAACTTTCCATTGTGAACTGGGTTTTGTTTGACACACAAAGCCATTAGGTTGGCACAGTAGCATTCCATTATGAAATGAAAGGTGGTATGGATGAGATAATGCTTGAGTAGGCCCGGTAGGAATAAGGTTCATGAGGAAGTAGGCAAAATGCACAAGACCCCTATTCCTGCTCATTGCTTTCTAACTCTCGGCTTGCACTTTTGACCTTATGGGAAATTTCCTGTGACCAGGTGCCTGAGGGAGAGAAAATTTAGGCCTGGTTTACAGATGGTTCTGCACCATATGTACGCACCATTTGAAAGTTGTCAGCTCCATTGCTATAGCCCTCTCTGGGATATTCCTGAAGGAGAATGGTAAAAGGAGTTCCTCCTAGTGGACATAGCACTTTGAGCAGTGCACCTGGTTATTTATTTTGCCTGGAAAAAGAAATGGCCAGACTTAGAAGTCTATGCCTATTCATGGATTCTGACAAATGCTTTGGTTGGTCAGGGACTTGGAAGAAATATGGTTAGAAAATTCATGACAAGGAAGACTGGAAAAGGGATTTATAGATAGACCCTTCTGAATGGGCAAAGATTTTCGAAGACATTTGTATCCTTTGTTAATGCTCATCGAAGAATGACCTCGACAGAGGAGGAAGACCAGTTTTGTGGATATTAGTAAGTTTCTTTTCCTATTCTTGTCATTGTCCAATGGGATCCTGAACAAAGGGGCCATAGTGGATGCAGGTTATGCATAGCCTCAACAACATGGGCTTCCATTCACTGAAGCTGACCTTACTATAGTCACTGCTAAATTCTAATCTGTCAGCAACAGAGACCAACACTGAATTTTCAGTATGGTACCATTTCTCAGGATGATCAGCCAGCTAACTGATGCAGATTGATAACATTGTTCTTACTACAATAGACACTTATCTAGATATGGATTTGCTTTCTTTGCACCTAATGCTTCTGTCAAAATTACCATCTGCAGACTAATAGAATGCTTTATTGCACATCATCAAATTCCACACAACATTGTTTCTGATCAAAGAACTCACTTCACAGCTAAAGAAGTACAGCAGTGAGCCCATGCTCATGGAATTCACTTATCTTACTATGTTCCCTATGGTAAGCAGCTGGCTTAATATAATGGTGAAATGACATTTTAAAGACTCGATCGAGTGCCATGCCAACTAGGTGACCATATTTATAGGGTTAGGATGGGAAGTTGAGGCTGTCACCCACCCACTTCGTGGTCCTTACCCCATTGAATCAACATTTAAAGAAGGGAGCTACTATACTGACTGGGATGATTCATATTAATTGCCAAGGGAAAATTGCTACTACAAAATGGAAGTATGGAAGATTATGTCTGGCACACAGGAAATCCATTAGGATATATTTTACCAGGTCCTGTGATTAAAATCAATAGAAAACTAAACCCAATTCAGGCAGGAATGCTAATGGGTCAGAACCTTCATGACTGAGGTTTTGCGTCACCCTACCATGCAAAGAACCATAACCAGCTGACATGGTTCCTGAGTACAGATGAATAAAGAATTGGCAGTGGAAGAAGGTGGTTATAAATAACAACTCTGCGTGGCTAGTTAATTTTATATCACAGCATTTATATTATAGGATATCAAAGAAGAAGATTGAACATTAGGGGAGGGCTTTGACTTCTTTTCTGGATCATGTTAAATGGAAATAAGACTTAGTGTTTAATTTTAATAGTAAGTATGGTTTAATGAGATATGTGGGTGTTAAGTTAACAAGGATGTGGCCATGATGGTTTTATTTGACTATCAACTAGTCTAAGTTTTCAGTCAAACATTAATTAATATGTTGGCATGAAGGAATTTTTAGATGTACTTAAACTCTATAATCAGTTGACTCTTAGTAACGGAGATTATCCTAGATGATGTTAGTTGGCCAATTCAATGATTGGAAAGGACTTTAAAAGCTGAAATTTCCTGAGAGAAGATGAAATTCTGCCTATGGACAGTAGCTTCAGGCCATGGTGGAAAGTTTCAGCTTACCATTTCTGAAGGCCCACTGTGTAGATTTTAGACTTGCCTAGCCAGTTTGCATGATTATAGAAACCATTTATTTGCAATATATCTCTTAGTATATATCTCCTCCTGCTTCTGTTACTCTGGTTGAACTCAGACCATTACAATAGGCATTGGAGCATTGAATGAACAGTGGAGAGAAGAATGGTTAAGATAGAAAAGAATCAGATTTCATTTATTAGGTCATGTACAAGACAGTTGATATGCACAGAAGCAATTTATGGCCTGTAAAAATTACTGTTAGCTTGAGAGGAGACTGGTAAGAGGCTAAGAATGAGGCCAAGATTTTTTTTTTTTTAATACAGGAAAGACCAAGAAGTGATCAAATAAAAGTAGTAAATTGATTGATACCTAAAACAAATTTAGTTCTCCTGGTAAGCCTCTCCTCCATTCCCCCTGAATTTACTTTCTCTTGTTCCTTTTCATGAAGGCAATTCTGAGGCCAACTTAGGAATGATCCTGAAGTATTAGTGTTTCCATCAGGACTAATACCCCAGTATGTGTAATTCCTAGGAAGTTTGTAAAAATTATGTGGGATGCATAATGTTTTCTGGAAAGCTATTGTTGAAACTTCTCTGAGGTTTTTGGAACTTTATTCTATCAGCAATTAGAAATAATTTCTTTCTCTTGCTGAGCTAACCTTTTGAAGGGTAGCAACTCTGTAATTTCCTCTTATCTAAAATTTCTCTTTTTTTTTTAAAATTGCTACTCCCTATTGATTAGATTATTGCCTACAGTGCTTTATATTTTATTTTATCCAGTCCATATTTCATTAATTGCATCAGAGGTATGCCAAGATTTTTTTCTTTTTTTTTCTTCACTTAGTACATTTTGTCTTAAAATTAGCATTAGTTCCTCCCATATACTGGGAATTTTTAGCTCTCAGTTTTGATTTTTCAAGCTATGAGACTGCTATTCCACAGAAGAGACTTTATCATTGGTCATTTGTGTCAAGAAGAAAGAGACTTCCTGAGGAGCTACCCTGTGGCCCCATTTTGAGGACAAGAAGAATGCATTTGGCTCCAACCAACTTGACTACTTGCTTTCACTGAATTTTCCCAGTCCTTTCTCTTCCAAGCTTTCTTCTGGCACTGCTTCACTTTGATGACTTCTTTCCACTCTCATACCTAAAATTATCCTGCCCAGCCTAAGTGTCATCTCTTTCAGGATGTCTCTCTTTCAGGAGATTTTAATTTATCACTTCAACTTGAAGTGCTTTCTTTTTCCTGTGAATCCCTACAGTAGTGATGGCAAGTATATTTCTGTTATGAACATCACTAATCATCATGGCATTCTCTCAAGCTGGGCCATTGCCGAGGAATCCTTACTATCACAGCACAGTATAGAGCCACTACAATTTCTTGAGTTAACATTGGAAATGAAAATTAACTGTGATCCTCTCATCTTTCTCATGAACTAAACTGTAAGCAACTTGAAGACAGAGCACAAGTCACCTTTATATTTCTCACAATAAACAGTACACTGAGTTGAATGTATTAACTATCTCATTTCATATAGCTGTCTCCCATGTATTAACAATAATCTGTTCCTCAAACTCAGAACATCTGAATGAAAATGCTAACCCATAATTTCCCATTATTTTAAATGGGAAATAATATAATGAATTACAGGTCAGCCACAAACCCCCAATTTCTTTAACAAAAAACGGTATATTTTTTATATATAAGTACCTGTTAAATATTTCAAACATTTCTTCCAGATCACCAAATGTAACTGATATGCCTATTAAAAAACAGTTTGTTTGCAGTAACATGGCATTTCTTAGTGCCAGCAACATCTAAGATGAATACCCCTTTGTTGAGATTTGGCTAGCTCCTCAAAATGTCCATGCTATTCCAACATTCTATCAATTCTATTTGGAAAATTACTTTTCCCCTTGCAATTTGTTAAAAAATGTCATATTGGGCTTTAGAGACATAAATGTAATTTTTTCTATATAAATATTGGCTGAAAATACTGTGTTAAGAGACACATTTTCTATAAAGTTGGGGCATTGAAAATAAGGCAGCCTTCTACCAGAAAAATATTTAACTGTGTAGATCTTCTGTGCAGTTTTACTTTATTTGTGTATTTAATATATTGTTTATTCATCCAATGCAACACACATTTATTGATTACCTACCAGGGGTCAGGTGTTATGTAGGCATTATGCATGCAAATAGAAAATAAATTCCTGAAAATTAACCAACATTTTAATGAAGGGTAAACACATAGAAAGAAATAATTACAATACAAGTTAACACAATCTCTAGTAGCCTTGTGAGGTTTTAGTAGGAGAAGTTATTAATTTTCCCATAGTAATTATTTGAGGCCTCACAGAAGAGGGGCGCAGGGACGTATGACTTACTTTAAAGACATAATAAGAGTATAGTAGGTAGACTGGTAAGAATACTTACACAAAGTTATATTTAAAAAATGTTATGTTTGAGGAACTTAAAGAAGTGTTTAATGTCTACAGTGCAAAATTTATGATAGGTGGATAGAGAGAGGTACGACTTAGAAGTTAATTGGAGCTAGATCCTGAATATTATATTAAATAGTCTGGAGTTTGGACTTTATTTCTTGGTGGTAAGGACCAAATGATGGCAGTGAGGTTGGAAGAGAGCTAATAAGACCTCATTTTAGAAAGACAACCTTGCTGCTTATAGGTTTTAGTGAGAAGATATAGACAGTGCACAGTAGGTTTAGAAACGATAAAGGTCTTAGCCGATGTTTTTAAACGCTCTAAGCGCCATGTACTATGGTAAAAGCCAATGGCACCAACATACTTTTATGAATTGCAAAATATTGATATCTAAAAATTCTAACTGTAAGAAATTTTCAAAAAATTATTTCCATATAATGAAACCTGACTGCAAGAATAGGGCTAATACACAGCCACTAAGGAGAAGGATTAAATATTGTATGAGATGCTGGGGCTGATCATGAAAATGTTTCAGCTTTTGCTCAGACAGGGATCCTTGGGTTTGGGCTTCTGGAGCAATTTAGAAATACAACCTCAGGCTCTTCTTTCCATCTCATCCCCCCAGGCATCCCTCCTTTCTTCTACTGAGAGAGAGCCTCATTCATATTCCTTGGTGCAGCCGACCTCCAGCTACTATTCTCTTGTCATGCCTGAATATTCCTTTGCCCCAGCACTGGTCGAAGATAGGTCAAGCTGGTACCTCTGCCAGATCTTCATATGCAGTGCCACTGAAGTCTGAACAGGCTGGGAAAGTCAGCTTTGTGCATGCCTTTTCTTGAGTCTCTAAGAGGGACAAATTTCAGTCAAGCAGTTCTTTTTAGGAACACTTTTGATAGCCAAGGAGTTTCACCGAACTCTGATGCCTTATGTTTCAAAGCATGAGGTTAAACCTGCTGGGGGTATATCAGAGCCACAGCAACTCAAAAAGAAATGTAAGAGAGGGTAACCAACCTAGAGAAAAATAAGTAGCAACTAAGTATAATTGCGAGCAGTGAAATTTATTTGCAATCATATTTGAATGAAAAAGTTCTTTTCTCCTTGTTTTAATATTTAATCCCATCTTATGAACAAAGAGAAAAATATTAGCAGGTCAAAAGACATCCAGGTTATTTTAAAGCTATATGGCTCTTTTGAATCTAAAAACTTCATACTGAGTCATAATATGGCAAAAATATATTTGTCAACTTGATCCTTTTCATTGATTAAATGTAAAATGTGATTTTGTTTAAAGGAAAATATTGTTGAACAAGTAAATCTTAATCAAGCATTTTAAGTCTTGGAATTTCTCAGGTACTAAAGTTGAGAGTACTATTTTTATGTAGAAGTCCACAAATTTGTTCAAAAAAGTTACTGAAAAGAAAGAAGTATTGAATGAAGAAAAAGTTTGCTGAAGATTTTTCTTTTAATCTCTAAGAGTGTACTTTATGTGAAGGAACTAAAATCCTAGGTTTCTTTTCTTAGAAAAAAGACGTAAAATGTTGAGAAAATAACTAAATTGGGACAAATGGAATTAAATATTTGATGTTCGTTGAATAATCGTAAATTGATTGCTAGCGTTGTCTAGTTTCTAAAATATACATGAGGAACTGCATAGCTTTCTTCTGATTGTACTATTTCCATTCATATTGAAGTTATTTTATTTTGATTTATTTGCAATGATGCTGAAATTTGGAGAATTATTAGTCTTAAATAACTTGGCTTTGTGATAAATGACATCAGTTTATCCATTCAAAGAAAAATTCAGGTTTGGAGATTATATTTGGTTTTATTAAAAGAAAACATGCTATCTTTTCAAAACTAATAATTCATGTTTGTATTTTTTCTTCTTTTTTAAGAACATTTTGCAGGGGTAGGCAAATGAAGTCAATTTGGTACTTTACAAAATTGCAGTAAATAAGTTCTAAACCCTATAATATGGGGAAATAGACTCTTTTATATTTTAAATGGGAGCATACATTGATATAACTGGAATTAAGTGAAGGTTTATTCATCTAATCACAAATGGAAATACATGTCCTCTGTTCCAGCAGTTCAATTTTTAGGGATTTGTATTAAGATATACTTTCACATGCACAGAATAATGTGTGTAAGAGCAGCCATTGCAGTACCAAAATGTGTGCATTACTGGGGACTGCTCAAATAAATTATTGTAAATCTGTCCAATATAATGCCATTCAGACATTAAAAAGAATAAGAAAGCTTTATACGCAGTGAAATCTTCTATTTATATTACATGAAAAAAATTCAACACATAGAAAAGGCTCCTTATCATGCTAATATTTATATGTTAGAAAAGAATTCTACATGTATGTAATTATATGTGTACCTGACATCTATGGAAGGATAGCCAAGGAACTAGTTACAGTGGTTGACTTTAAGAAGAAAAGCTGGGTAGGAGTGGCAAAGAAAATAATTTTTTATTGTATACACTTTAAATTTTTTTTTTTGTTTTACGTTTATTTATTTTTGGGACAGAGAGAGACTAGAGCATGAATGGGGGAGGGGCAGAGAGAGAGGGAGACACAGAATCGGAAGCAGGCTCCAGGCTCTGAGCCATCAGCCCAGAGCCCGATGCGGGGCTCGAACTCACGGACTGCGAGATCGTGACCTGAGCTGAAGTCAGACGCTCAACCGACTGAGCCACCCAGGCGCCCCTGTATACACTTTAATATCATTTGAACTCTCTTCCCTGTGCATTCATTATAAATTCAGAAAAATAAAATAATTCTAAAAAATAAAAATAGAACTTCTGGCAGATATTCATTTTTCTTATTAACTTAGAATAATCTTTTAAAATTACCTATTTATGTTTTTTGAGAAGATACTAAAGTAAAACGTTAGTATCAACAAAATAGAGCAATATTTCTAAAGTTTTTTTTTTCCATTATATAGTTGTAATTCTCATGTTGTTTCTCATGAATAAAAATTTCAGGGTTAGCCCATTTATTACAGTGACCTTGATAACCAAATGAGACCACCTGGTAATTATTTTCGTCCTGGTGATTGGGTTTTAGTGTGAAGGCATTTAAATGTATAAAGCAATTATATCATGAAGTGATCTTAGAACATTGAATGTGGTCTTTTTGGTGTTCACATATAGAGAAACAGCATAGTTTCACAACTGGTGAGTAGCCATTTGGTTTCCTTACATGTATTTCTGTAACTTTGAAACTTTATTTCAAATTACACCCTTTTGAATGAGCTGTTATCAGTTAAATGAGATTTCATGGAATATAGCTATTGCAAGTATTTTTCAAAATATTCAGGAAAGACTATGTTTTATAAGATTTGGCAACTGAAACATGTTGGCAGACTATTTCTGAAGAACTGAAAATTCTTCACATACAATGCTTTAGCTATTGATATTATTCCTGAATAGTTGTTTTACTTAGTTTACATATCTTGTCAGAGTATATTTCTGATAAAACAACAATCTCTCAAACAATTGGAACACAGCAATAGATACCCCTTTTTCATCCTCTACCTTCCCCCCCTCCCCATTTTCCCATAGAATCTTGACAATCCTACACTCGGCACACAATCAAAAGACAATTTTCATTTCTATTCTTAACTGTTCTTCACATTGTTAGAAGGAAGACTGAATAATTCTTCTGGGTCCTTACAGTAAGTCTTAATGACTCCAAGAATTTGTGAAGTAAATAGAATCAAGATTGATTGAGAAATACAATGATAATGTATATGAACTTTTAATTAGCACCAGTGTATAAGAGTAAATCTCTTAAGTGTCTTTAATACCTTATTATAGACAATCTTGAGTTAGTGGATTATGCTATATAATTATGTTATAGTTAATGTTTCTGATTTAATTTCTTGTGACCTCTTATTTTAAATACACTCATAAAATGTATTTTCAATCCAACTACATTTTAATAGTAATAGTAATAACAATAATAACAACGACAACAGATTAAAGTGCCATCTTTCAGATACTCTGATGCACATTTATAAGAGTTCAGATGTTTTGTGTCACCATTCAGTTGTGTAATTTATGTGAATTAGTTTTGTCTTCATTTTTTAATGGGTGAATTTAACTTGGTTGCCGAACTCCTATTTTCACAGATGGCATGAGGTGCTTAATGTAGTACTTTAGATAACTAAGTCACTTCTGAATTACAAACATAATTTTCCTCCCGAGGGAGTCTGACATAAGTGCCACTGTTTGGTCATTCCTGTACTGTGGTATTCCTTCCCATTTAATCTGGGGGCTCTGTAGATTGAAACCCACAGCTCCCTTCCTTGGTCCTTTGTGGTCTCTGTTCATGTGGTCTCTCCCCCTGTCCCAACTCTTGGCCAAAGTCCATTCAGTCTAAAGACGCTCTGAGTGTACTTGTACCTTCCCCCCACCCCTTGGGGTTATGTCTTCTCATCTGCTCTCTCTGCCAACTTTAGTCCTGATGAACTTTGTAAGGCATGACCTTAGACTCATCCATGGAAACACCAGTCATTTCTAATCTCCAGTTGTGCTTTGACATATGGGTAGCTCTCTAAAGTTTGAGGAGCTAGAATTTTTCTTTGGATGTTTTCCTGTGAAGAAAGATATAAATTCTCTCCACTGGATTTTGTCAATCCCTTCTGGGCATTTAGATACCATTTTCTTTACTCCCCCAAATCAACAGGTCTGGAACTCAAAAGTGTGGGATTCTGGCTGTCTTCTCAGGGACCCAGAAAGCATCTAAACCTTAAAGTGTTGCCTTCTAATATTCTCCAAACTCTTCCTTATCCAGAAGTGTGTGTGAGCACATGTGTGTTTACTAGCTCTTTCCTGTATGGCAGGGAAGCTGCTGTTTGGTCATCATTCTCAATCTGCTTTTACTCTATGCTTGTTTCATAGACTTTATTTGTTCCTCTAGGCTCTGCTTCCTGTTATTCCAAGACAAGACTTTTTTTTTTTTTTTGTAATTCAAAACCACAAACTGAAAACTGCCCCCATAATAAATGCTGAGGGTCTTACATATGAATAACTCTTTGGCTTTTAAACAATTGTGTTTGTTTTGAGTTTCAAAATCTATTTAGCTTCTCAATTGAGTTCTTTGTTCTAAGCTGTACTTGAATGCCCTACTGGGCTGATATTCCTACCACTTTAATACTGAAGAAAGGGTAAGGGTAATAGGAATGGAGGGGAAAAAAAAGGGAGTTTAATGTCAAACTGTCATTCTGTACACATTCACGCATCTCGTTTATTTGTAGAGTCACACAGTAATACATTTGTGAAGGATACGGAAGTGGTCTAGTTATGGTAATCATGTTATATACAAAGGAGTGGAGTCTAAGACATTATTTTCCCCCAAGATCACAAAACTGGCAAAAGCAGACTAGAACCTAGGCCCTTTGATTTCTTGTAATATGGCACAGTATTCTTCTGCTATTCTTTATAATCTATTTCATTTTAATTTTAGCTGCCCTAAGCTCCTAAGAATAGACTTCTATGAGTTATTTGCATGAAAGTTCTGTATTTGTTGTTGCAGAGGTAAGGCACAAAATGACATAGTGGGTGAAATGGATATCCAGGGTTTCATATTTATGCCTAACATACCTAATATAACTTTCCATGTTTTATCTTTTTTTATTATGAGATAGTTCTCCTAAGCCGCCTGAAATCCACATTCACAATATACTTTCTTAGATTTATATATGTGTATGTATTTAAAGGAACAGGAGCCTAAACAACTAACAAATCATATTAACTTCAGCATTTCACTGTCACACTGGAGTCCCTGTGGGTTGTATATGTATGCACCAGAGAGAAGTTGGCAGGTACCACATACGTATTGTGTAGGTTCTTGGGGGAATTGGATTTTATTCTATGTGCAGTAAGAAGCTACAAGACTTTATAAGCTAGAGGATGAAGTGATCTGATTATCATTTTTTTAAAGAAAAGCTTAACTGCTGAGGAGAGACCAAACTGAGAAACTGTAGTGGCAGAGGGACAGCGAAGTAGAGCAGAAACAGAAGAGAGGAAGCCAAAGAGAAGAACTGGTGTGGCTGCCCACGTGAGATACCTCCTGTCTGAATGAGGGCGATGGGAAGGAGACAGAGACGAAACCAAGGATATGTGTTGCAGACAAGAGTGGATGGTGCTTCTTGTGTTCTTTACCTGGGCTCAGGACAGAGGGATAAGAAAGAGTCAATAACTCACTATAATGCTCTCATGTGGCTAAATGCATTTAATTTTGTTTCTCTGCTAATCTAATATGAAATCAGGAAGAACTGTCGAGCTCAATGTGTAATAAATAGAAAGCGGTTAATACCATATACTCTAATATTCTTAGTTATTCAGTATTATTTCAAAAGATACAATGCTTAAAAAAGTCTTTAAACAAATTTTTTTTAAACGTTTATTTATTTTTGAGAGACAGAGCGCAAGCAGAAGAGGGGCAGAGAGAGAGAGAGAGAGAGAGACACAGAATCCAAAGCAGGCTCTAGACTCTGAGCTGTCAGCACAGAACCTGATGTGGGGCTCAAACCCACCAACCATGACATCGTAACCTGAGCCGAAGTCTGACACTTTACTGACTGAGCTATCCAGGCACTTCTAAAAGAGTCGTTTAGTTAAATGTTGGCACACTAGACTGGACAGTTAACTTGTTATTATTATCATTAATACTAGTATTGTTTTAAGGCCATTAGAATTGGACTTTCCCTTTTGTTCCTGATCTAAGAAGGGCTTATTTTTGTTGATCTTCTTGGCCTGATATAAAATCTATCTTTTGAGATTGGCATTCCCCAGTGACTAAGTGGTGAATTATGCTGTCTGGAAAGTTATTGTGAGTTCCACTGTGGTTTTGGTTCAGTAGGTTTTTATGTATTTTTACAAATTTTGTACACACACCCAGAGGCTTTTTGGCACTGGCTACATATTGAAATTTAAGAAAACAAATATGAACTATTTAACGGTATTCAATTCTAGATTTAGTGTTTCAAATATATTGAAATATGTATATGAAGAATTTCCTGAAACTTGGAACGGAGACTGATTTGTCAGAGATTTTTACTAACATTACAAAGAAGAGCTTTCTCTGCAGCCCATTTGATGATATGTCCTTTAGGTCATGAGCGGTATATTTTGAATCTGAGCTCTGGAACTTGGAGGGAGTGTACTTAATATTCTTGATATTTGTTTTGCATTTCTAGTGGCTGAATAAGACCCATGCTAATTGATTTACCCTATTCTTGGGAAAACTCTCAAGCTTATAGTCAGCTTGAATTATAGTCAACGGTACAGTGAAATACAAAAAGGGTTATTTGGAAATGTAGAAAAAAAATCATTTTTAAAATAAAGTACAGCTATTTCAAGAATATAAAAGATGTATTTGCTAATCTTTTTTCCTCCCATTTGTCAACTTTAAATAATCCACTTGCAAAATAAAGCCAAATGGCATATTCTACTGAAAGTTCAATTTATAGTGAAATAAAACCCTATAATTCTTATATGCATAGTTAGTTCTCCAAATTACTGTTAATCACACAAGTAAATTAATATCACCCACAAGAATCTTACTATTATTAAAGGTAAAAAAATATTATGATATATTCGGGATTCTGTAATATATATCTTGGAAATTGCCTTGGACCTTGAAAATGTGAGGCTCTTTCAGGAAGTAATGATACATACGGACACATAGGTAGTGGCAGTATTTTACTAAAGGGGTATTATTTTGTGTGTAATCACAATGAGATGATTGTTATGACAGAGATGTACAAAAGTTTTAAGGGCAGAACAAATTTGAGGCATAGGATGTATTGGTTCTGTTGGTTTTTATTCTTGGTTCTCCTGTTATTTTCTGCCTGGGTACCCTCATTCTGGCCATTTTTTAGTCTGCCAAGGGGGTGTCCACAAGCCCCGTCAGCTACCACCTCAAAATATGGTCAGGGATCTCATATTTTGCTTGGTAATCCCTTGAGACTTTTGGATGAAAAGAACCATAAAAATCCAAACTGTTTTTCTAGGTGGGGGTTTCCAAAATTGGTCCCTTTGAGGGAGCCACCCACTTGGATATTGAATACCCTCCCTGTGTAATGTGGAAAAAGCAGTTGGTGAAAATTTGTTCTTCCAGCATCACCAAAAAAACAGACGTCTTTATTGTTTCGAAAGTGAAACACACCCATTGGGGATCACTTCATCATTTTTTTAAAGTGAATGAAAACATCACAAGTCGAAGTGATGAAATGCAGGATAAGTGCAAACAGACTACACCCTTCCTCTTTCAGTCACAAGGAGTGGAGGCCTGCCGTCTCCCCTCCCTGTCTAGTAAGGGCCCTACTTGGCTCACAGGCCTTGTCCGTATCTGAGCTACAACTAATCACGCCTCTGTTGAGTCACCAGCAGAAAATCCCACAGACTGGTTGCTTTCCTCTCTGTGGTGTAGGGCAGTGATTCGAGAGAGAATCTTTTCCCTGTTATTTTTTTCTCTTTTCATCTGTGTCATTTTTTTCCCCATTTGCTTACTCACTTGCATGTCTTCCAATTTTTAATTATCATCCCTCTCTTAGCCCATCCTCTTCTAATCTCAAGGGCTATTTTAAAAGGATGCTTATTCACCAGATGCAACTCTCCAAGGACACATTTGGAAAAAATAATAATCTTTTCTGTCCCTTTAGCTGCCAAAAGTCATCATGAGTCATGTTTTTGACTCAATTGACAGAAACACTTAATATAAATAGTTGGCCTTTCCCAGAGTTCTTTCTTGGTTGCCATTCTGTCTTGCTGATTTCAACTGACTGATAGGATTCAGCATTTGACCACAGCAGTTTTCCTGGTCATTTTGTTCCTTTTTTTTTTTTTTTTTCTTCTTTGTGTCTGTTACATGTGCCTAAAGCAATCAGATCAAGTGGGTGATAAGCAAAATAAGCCATTGTCAGTGAACATTCTAGCTCTAGAATATCTTGTTTGAAAAAATCCTTGCAAAGTTACTCCCCAAAATTGAACTGGATTCCTTAAGCTAAATAAGAAATTAAGTAAACTACTTTCTAAACAATATTATTTCTAAATAATATTAACAAAAATAATGATACTACTACTAATAATTATATAAGATCATTCTTTGATGGTGTCACTCTTACAACCCACTACTAGTTGCTTTTTGAATCATTAGACATTAACATCTTTGTTACAAATAGACACAGTATTTGGTTTCTTATCTTAAGGTTAGCAGAGCCCAAAAGAACTATTGCTGCTGTTCACATTTTACCTTGTCAAAGTGAAAGTCTTTGAAGGTTGAAAAAAATTCCTCTCATACAAATATGGAGTAAGCGTGGCAAAGGTTTATTTAACTCACTAATGGGGTTTATTAATCAGTGTTCAACCAGGTAAGCGAAGTAAGTAAGATATATGGATATGCCCTTCCCTTTCCCAAACACATATATATTTTTTTTTAATTTCAAGAATGGCTTATAAATTTCGGGGACTGGTGAAGCAAATCTGAAACATGTCAAGAAAGCCAGGAAGGGAAGATCATAAGCAGGCTGGCTCCCATAGGCCTGGGCCAAAGCTATTCGTGCAAGGCAGTCAGAGAAGAATGATTGGGAGCAGGCCGGAACTCAGCAGGGCCTAGGTGTGTCTTCTGGGAAAGCCTCCCTAAGAACAAGTCAGGCCCACAAATCTCTCTAATTTAAGTGAACTGATTAAGTACTTCATTTATATCTGCAGAAGCTTTTCCTGGCAGTGCCTAGGTTGGTGTTTGACTGGAGAACTGGGAGAAAGAACATGGGTTCATGCTGCAGAATGGCTAAGGCTTCCTTCTGTCCTGCAGCTCTCATGAACAGTATTTCTTGTCGTCTACCTTATGTAGAATCAGACTAGAAAGGCAGTTCTGGAGAAAGTATTTTATCCCAGCCAAGTTGACACAACAAAAGCCATACATGAATATTTGCAGACTCTGTTATAGTTTGAGTGTGTTCTCCCAAAATTCATAAATTGAATCCTAATTCCCAAAGATGATGTTATTAGGATGTGTGACTTTCAAGGGTGGGCGGTGGTGATTAGGTCGTGAGGGCAGAACCTCATGAATGGAATTAGTGCCTCATGAAAGAGCCTCCAGAGATATTCCCAGCCCCTTCTGCCAACTGAGAACACAGCAAGATATAAAACAGATTACTGTTCAATAAGGCAACAAAACTGCAGTCTTTGGGACTGTCTTTTCTATCAGACAAATAATTCGCACCTGTACCGGACATAAATCCACAAGTTAACATGTAACTCCTTAGACTCTGAAACCTAATAGTACACAGCGAGTCAAATAAAGGCACACAGGCCTAGATAATTACATAATCTTTACATGGGCCTATTAGACAATATTCCAGTATAACTTTGAAAGGACATGCATACCTCTTTTTGGTTTATTTATAAGTTTGTATAATTTTTCTTAACAACTTAAATAATTTACCTCCTTTCTTATTAAAATGCTAATATTTCTTCAAGAGTTTAGATTTCCCAAAATACTATATTCCATCAGATTAATCAGAAATCAGTGTAGATTTTGCAATTTCATGCTGATATCCTTTGGTCTTCTCTGCTCTAGCTACATATGATAGCTAGCCCTTCATGGGCTCTTGCTGCCTATCATAAGAGTTTCTCTGGGCATTTGGGAGGCGACTCCCATACTCCTAGGTACAGAAATCCCTTGAATCTACAGGCCCAAGCAATTAGAAAGGAAGAGAGAACAAAAGAGGAAAGAAGATCATTGCTTTATTTAAAGGCTCCGAGTCAGTGTGATAGAAATATTAGGAAGGAAGAATAACAAGAGAAAAGGAGAGAAATGTTATTTTCACTTGTACAAATGGTTATTTTTATGAGGAAATAAGACAGAGAACCAAATTTGAAAATAATCAATTGACTGTAAATATAGGTTTGGTGAGAACAAAGAAACTGGTGTGTTCATCTTGAAAATTCCATGCTATTAAAGCTACAATTACTATTTTGAACAAAAGTGATTTATTCTCTTCTGTCCTAAACTGAGGACCATATGGGTCATATTTATAAACCAATTATTCAGTAAGTGCTTCTAAGTATATATTTCAAAGGTGCCTTGAAATGGCTAATTTGGATAAAAATGAAAAAGTCAGCTGTGCAGACATGTTTCTTCATTTGACTTAAAACAAACACTTTGTAATAGACTCACTGCATTCTTTACTGAGATCTTTAAGACAATTGTTTGAGAATTTCCACCTCTTGTGACAATACAGACATTGCTGACATGTTGTAAGTAATAGGAAATTCAAGCCAAACTACAAATTCTAGTGCTGGGAACAAATTCGTACTGATATGTGTCTAAACTACTGTTTCGCTTTAGATGTCTTAGCGAATTATTGCAGTAAATATCTAACAACGATCTAACATGATAACTTTCCTAGTCATGTAATCAGCTGGCAAAATCATTATTCTAAAATCCAAGGATCTTTGTTTTCCTTTCTGGCCTAGTATGCTTCCTTGACACACACTGCCTATTTGATCAATGCACCTACCTAAGCAAGGTAGTCAAGGTTCTTTATGATCCAGGCTTTATTATTTCTTCAATTTCTTTTTTTGGCCATGCACAGTCAGCTTCTATGTGCACTATACATAGACATGGTATTTCCCAAACCTTCACATAATCTTGCTGTATCATATTTGCATGCATAATTACCCCTATAAGAAATGCCCTTCACCCGCTGTCATTCTGGAAAATTTCGTTTCATTCTTTAAAACCCAGCTTAGTTCCCTTCCTCTGAGTAACTTTCGACCATCCCTGCCTATTCCACCCAGACAGCCAGAACTAGGTTCTAAGCTAGAACTCTCCTAGGTTCTAGTGGCACTTCCTGGGCATAACTCTGCTATAGCCCTTAGCTTATCAGTGATTCAAAGGGCTTTTTATGTAGGTTTATTGCTCCTGAGTGCAGATGCTTTACCTTTTTTTTTTCTTTGTTCCCAGAATATAGCTTAGGGTTTAATTTGGTAAGAGTTGCCTATGCAGAATAAAACATTTGTTGAATATTGGGTATAATCAATTCCTCTGATCTGATGTTGGCTTTGGGAAATTAAAGTGGGTAAGTAGAGAAGCCATTCAGCTGAGGTCATGGACGTTTTATTGTCTTTATTTACTAGTGGGTCTCAGACTTTACTCTGCTTCGGAATCTTCTTATTAAGACACAGATTGCGTGGCCTCATCCCCGAGTTTCAGATCAGTAGGTCCAGGTTGGAGCTGCCAAAATGGCGTTTCTAGTTAGTGTGCACTTGTCGCTGCTTCCATTGCTCAAGCAATTCTTAAATTACTGCTTTATATTTACACAAAAACCGAGGTGCTGAAAGGAAATATGTATATTTAATACATGCTTATCCAGTTGATAATGTTTTTGTTGTAAAGAATCTAAAAATCTTCATACAGAATATAATTTATTCTGTTCCCTTCTAAATCAAGAGAAATGGAAACATGGATGCGTATATATTTTATTTAACAAAGAAGATTAATAGTCTGAATTTTCTGTCATAATCATAATCCACCCATTATTTTCCAGTAATTTAACAAAGGGAATTTTTAAAATTTCTGACCATGTTGATTTCCCTTTATAACAACAGATTGTAACTTTTTTTGAGAGGAGGGACTGATTATCACAACCATCTATGTTACTAGGCAAGCAGTTAACCCATTCTTCAGAAAATTGAACATACATACTAAATTTGTCCTGATATTTTCGGTGGTTCCTGGACTCTCTTGAATTTCATAGGGAGATCCAAATTAAGAATATTTATTTTTAAAATTGTAAGTAGGAAATAAAGGATTGTAGAGATAAAATGAGAGCAGTCTTTTTTAAAAAAATCAGCAAGAAATCTATTGGAGCAAATAAACAAATTCAGCAAAGTTGTACAAGATGAACAAACAAAAATCAGAAGACCTAATAAATGGAAAAACATTTCATGTTCTTGGGTAGGAATATGTAATATTGTTAGGATGTCATTGTTGCTCAAAGCAATCTATAGACTCAATGCAATTTTTATAAAAATTTGAGCAACTTTTTTTGAAGAAATGGAAAATCAACACTCAAATTCTTAACCGACTGAGCCACCCAGGCGCCCCTCAACACTCAAATTCTTATGAAATTGCAAGAAGTCCCAAATAGCCAAAACATTTTGAAAAACAAGAACAGAGATGGATAGTTCACACTTTCTACTTTCAAAACTTATAGCAAGAATATGGATTAATAATAGATCAATGGACTAGAATTGAGAGTACAGAAATAAAAACATACAGCTATGTCCAACTGATTTTTGACCAGGGTGCCTTTGTCCACTCAATGGGAAAAGATTAGAGATGGTCCCTGACTTATAATGGTTCAACCTCATGATTTTTTGACTTTATGATGGTGCAAAAATGGTACACAATCAGTAGAACCTGTACTTGGAATCTGAAAGTTTGATCTTCTCCTGGGCTAGTGATATGCGGTAAAAAAACTATCTTGTAATGCTGGGCAGTGGTAGTGAGCTATATATCTCCCACTCAGCCAGATAACAATGAGGGTAAACACCTGATACACTTAAAACCATTCTGTACCCACATGACCATTCTATTTTTCACTTTCAGCACAGTATTTAACAAATGATATAAGGTATTCAACATTTATTATAAAATAGGCTTTGTGTTAGATGATTTTGCCTAACTGTAGGATAATGTGTTATGAGCACATTTAAATTAGGCTAGATTAAGGTATGATGCTCAGTAGATTAGGTGTCTCAAATGCATTTTTAGCATATGATTTTTTCAACTTATAATGGGTTTATCAGGTCAGAACCCCACTGTAAATTAAGGAGGATCTGTCGTCTCTTCAATAATGGTGCTGGCACAATTGGATTTCTACATGCAAAGGAATTTTGTTGGACACCTACCTTACATCGTATACAAAAATTAACTAAAAATGGATAAACACTGTAAATATAAGTGCTAAAACCATAAAACTCTTAGAAAAAATATAAGGATAAATCTTCATGACTTTAGAATTGGCAACTAATTCTTTTTTTTTTTTTCTTAATGTCTATTTTTGAGAGAGAGAGTGTGTGCACAAGTTGTGGAGGGGCAGAGAGAGAGGGGGACAGAGGGTCTGAAGCAGGCTTGGGCGCTGACAGCAGAAAGCTGGTTGTGGGGCTCAGACCCACAAACCGTGAGATCATGACCTGAGCTGACGTCTGACGCTTAACCGACTGAGCCACCCAGGCGCCCCAGTGACCAATTCTTAAATATGACACCAAAAGCATAGCCACAACAGAAAAAAGATCCATTGAATTTCATCAAAATTTAAACATTTTGTGTATTAAGGATATTTTCAAGGAACTGAAAAGATAACCTAGAAAGTGGGAGAAAATGTTTGCAAATTATATATCTGATAAGTATTTAATATTAAATATATATATAAAGAACTTTTTTATTAAAACAAAAATTTTTAATGTTTATTTATTTTTGAAGGAGAGAGAGACAGAGTGTGAATAAGGGAGGGGCATTGAGAGAGGGAAACACAGAATCCTAACCAGGCTCTAGACTCTGAGCTGTTAGCACAGAGCCCAGCGTGGGACTCGAACTCACAAACTGCAAGATCGTGACCTGGGCTGAAGTCGGACGCTTAACCGACTGAGCCATCCAGGTGCCCCAATATACATATAAAGAACTCTTAAAGCTGAACAGCAGAAAGACAAAACAATGGAGAAAGGATTCGAACAGATATTTCTCCAAAAACACAAATAGCTTATAAGAACATGAAGACATATTCAACATCGTTAGTCACTAGGGAAATACAAATCGAAACAATAAGATTTCACTTCACATGTGCTGGAATGGATGTAATGAAAGAAAAAAAAAACTAGAAAATAACAAGAGTTCGTAATGATGTGGAGAAACTGGAACCCTGGTACACTGCTGGTGGAAATGAAAAATCATGGGAAGGTTAGTATGGGAATAGTTTGGGTGTTTTTCAAAAAAAGCTAAATAATGAGTTGCTATTTGACCCAGCCATTCCACTCCAAGTTATAACCCCCCAAATTGAAAATAGGGATCTATTTATTTTTTATTTTTTTTATTTTTTTAATATATGAAATTTACTGTCAAATTGGTTTCCATACAACACCCAGTGCTCATCCCAAAAGGTGCCCTCCTCAATACCCATCACCCACCCTGCCCTCCCTCCCACCCCCCATCAACCCTCAGTTTGTTCTCAGTTTTTAACAGTCTCTTATGCTTTGGCTCTCTCCCACTCTAACCTCTTTTTTTTTTCCTTCCCCTCCCCCATGGGTTTCTGTTAAGTTTCTCAGGATCCACATAAGAGTGAAAACATATGGTATCTGTCTTTCTCTGTATGACTTATTTCACTTAGCATAACACTCTTCAGTTCCATCCACATTGCTACAAAAGGCCAGATTTCATTCTTTCTCATTGCTACGTAGTATTCCATTGTGTACATAAACCACAATTTCTTCATCCATCAGTTGATGGACATTTAGGCTCTTTCCATCATTTGGCTATTGTTGAGAGTGCTGCTATAAACATTGGGGTACAAGTGCCCCTATGCATCAGTACTCCTGTATCCCTTGGGTAAATTCCTAGCAGTGCTATTGCTGGGTCATAGGGTAGGTCTATTTTTAATTTTGTGAGGAACCTCCACACTGTTTTCCAGAGCGGCTGCACCAGTTTGTATTCCCACCAACAGTGCAAGAGGGTTGCTCTTTCTCCACATCCTCCCCAGCATCTATAGTCTCCTGATTTGTTCATTTTGGCCACTCTGACTGGCATGAGGTGATATCTGAGTGTGGTTTTGATTTGTATTTCCCTGATGAGGAGCGACATTGAGCATCTTTTCATGTGCCTGTTGGCCATCCGGATGTCTTCTTTAGAGAAGTGTCTATTCATGTTTTCCGCCCATTTCTTTACTGGATTATTTGTTTTTCGGGTGTGGAGTTTGGTGAGTTCTTTATAGATTTTGGATCCTAACCCTTTGTCCGATATGTCATTTGCAAATATCTTTTCCCATTCCGTTGGTTGCCTTTTAGTTTTGTTGATTGTTTCCTTTGCAGTGCAGAAGCTTTTTATCTTCATGAGGTCCCAATAGTTCATTTTTGCTTTTAATTCCCTTGCCTTTGGGGATGTGTCAAGTAAGAAATTGCTACGGCTGAGGTCAGAGAGGTCTTTTCCTGCTTTCTCCTCTAGGGTTTGGATGGTTTCCTGTCTCACATTCAGGTCCTTCATCCATTTTGAGTTTATTTTTGTGAATGGTGTAAGAAAGTGGTCTAGTTTCAACCATCTGCATGTTGCTGTCCAGTTCTCCCAGCACCATTTGTTAAAGAGACTGTCTTTTTTCCATTGGATGTTCTTTCCTGCTTTGTCAAAGATGAGTTGGCCATACGTTTGTGGGTCTAGTTCTGGGGTTTCTATTCTATTCCATTGGTCTATGTGTCTGTTTTTGTGCTACAGCACAATACAGCAATACCATGCTGTCTTGATGATTACAGCTTTGTAGTAGAGGCTAAAGTCTGGGATTGTGATGCCTCCTGCTTTGGTCTTCTTCTTCAAAATTACTTTGGCTATTCGGGGCCTTTTGTGGTTCCATATGAATTTTAGGATTGCTTGTTCTAGCTTTGAGAAGAATGCTGGTACAATTTTGATTGGGATTGCATTGAATGAAGTTTTCATAATTTTTAAATAAACCCACAGTTACAAATAAAGTTTACTAGGGGATAAAGGAAGGGATGAATGAGGACTTATTGTTTAATGTTTTTAGAGTTTCTGTTTGGAATGATGAAAAAGGTTTTGAATTAGTTAATAGTGATGGTTGCACAACATTGAGGGCAATTAATGCCACTGTACTGTATACTTAACAATGGTTACTATTGAAAAAAAATCAATGGAAGTAGATACAGAGAAATAAGCAAAGGTTGGTTAAGTTGCAAAGGTGAGAAGTGCTAACAATTACATAGTGTTTACTATATTCTGGACTCTTTTAGGTGGTTTTAAATACGTTAACTCACTCAATCCTCACAACATTATTTTCCTTGTAACTATGAGAAAACGAGGCTCAGAAATTTTAAGTAATTTGTGAGTGTCAAGTAACTAGTGGATAGAAAAGCCAAGATTTGAACCCAGGCAGTTGTTCTCTAAAAACCATGCTTGGTAAAATCATGCTTGTATTTTAACCATGCATTACTATTTCTGCCCATTATTTGGTTAGGTGCTGAATGAGGAGAATGAACCTAAGACTGTGAGAAGCAAGAGGCTAGGAGAAATCAGTCTATTTTTTGGTCACTCTGGTCTCATAAGACCATAAACTTTACAAGTAAATCTCTCTCTCTCTCTCTCTCTCTCTCTCTCTCTCTCTCTCTCACACACACACAAATCTAATTCTTAATTGACAAATTTTATATCCTTTTGGTGTTCATACTGCCTTCCCAAGTGATTTCTTAGAAAGTGGTAGGATATGATGACCCTTTAATCTGATGGAGTCATTGAATACCTGCTCTGCACATTTTTTAAGCAATTGATAATCAACTTATTAAAACAGATGACATTTTTCAGCTTTATTGAGATATAATTGACACATGAAATTATAAGCCATTTAAAGACCACAAGGTGATGGTTTGATACATGTATACATTGTGAAAGGATTCCTTTATCAAGTCAATTAATACATCCATCACCCCACATATTTGCTTTTTCCTCTTTTTTTGGTGAACACATTTAAGTTTTACTCTCTCACCAATTACAGTTAAACAACAGAGTGTTACATACTATATAGTCACCATTAGGTCCTCAGACTTTACTCATCTTGTAGGTGAACTATAACTTTTATCAACTCCAACCTCTACCTATTTCTTCCACCCCACAGCCCCTCGAAACTATTGGTTTACTCTCTGCTTCAGTAAGTTTGACATTTTTTTAGAATATACATGTAAGTGATACCAGGCAGTGTTTATGTTTCTCTGTCTGGATAATCTTGCTTACCTTAACATCCTCCAGTTCATCTATGTTGTTGCAAATGATAGGATTTCCTTTTTTTAAAGGGTGAATAATATTCTATTGTATATATGTACGGCATTTTCTTGGTCTGTTCTCTTGTTGATGGACACTTAGTTTTTTGCCAAATTTTGGCTATTGTGAATAATGCTCTAACAAACAGGAGTAGAGATCTATCTTTGAGATAATTATTTCATTTTCTTTGGAAAATGACACTTGAACAACACAAGGGTGAGGGGCCAGTCCCCAGGGAGTCAAAAATCCACATATAACTTTGACTCCCCAAAAACTTAACTACAAGTAGCCTACTGTTGACCGGAAGCAGAAAACAGTTGATTAACACATATTTTCTGTGTTAGATGTACTATTTACTGTAGTATTACAATAAAGTAAGATAAAGGAAAATGTTATTGAGAAAATCATAAGGAAGAAACAAATGCATTTATAGTACTATACTTATTGAAAAAAATCTGTATATAAGTAAACATGTGCGGTTCAAACCTATGTCATTCAACGATCAACTCTGTATCTAGAAGTGAGATTGCTGGATCATATGTCGTAGTTCTATTTTTAATTTTTTGAATAAACTCCATACTGTTTTCCATAGAGGCTTTACAGATTTAAATTTACAAAATAGATGATTTTTAAGGAGACATGGTGAAGATTACAAAAAACGTTGAAAAATGTGACTTCTTTTACTTTTTAATAAATGGACTCTGGTAACATTAAGAATACTGTAACATAAAGCTGATCTGCATTCTTTCCAATACTTATTTATTTTCTGCTAATTGTAGCTTCAAACACATTAATTTTTATAGAAATGATTAGGCATCAATATTTAAGACATTTCTTGAACACCTATTTTGTGCAAAACTAAAAGCCAGTATCTTTCCACGTAAGGGATAAATTACAGACATACCCTGGTGGAATTCTTGTCTAATTATTGCTTTTATTTTTGTCAGTATTGTGTCCTAGCTAGTTATTTAGAGAACTTGGGAATTGTTTAAGAGGTGAGTTACAACAATGAAATACAACAAAAATATTATCTTTGGATCATGTTATTTTCATATATATGAAAACAGTTTGCAGTAAAATATTTATCATACTTTAAAAAATATAAGTACTCTCTGTTAAGTTTTAATGACCCTAGTTTGAAATTTAAAACATTTTAAGCACAACCCAGGGGAATTTTATATGATATAAGCCAATGATATCAGAACAACAACTGTGGCCTTTTATTAGCAGTTATGATTTGTAGCAAGTCTTTATTGCCAATTTTCACAACTCCCTTCCTCTTTCTTTTCTTTTCTTTTCTTTTCTTTTCTTTTCTTTTCTTTTTGTTTTGTTTTTCCCTGTAATCAAGTCTTGTATTAGCGCTTTTGGCCCCTGGGATCAATCTGCACCAGACAACATGAAACAAAACTTCCATCTAGTTCTATATTTCAGCTGTTACTGACTGGAATTCAATTATATATAAGACACATTGTTATTTAAAATTCAGTAGGACTAAAAATAAAACAAATAAGCCAAAAACTAAAAGGTTTGCTTCCAAGGAAACACTCGTTGATTACTAATAGGTATTATTTGAGGCTAGAAACATCCAGAATTTAGAAAAGCCCACTTGATAACTTATTTTCATATATAACCAAGTTATTAAGGAATCTTAATAATAGATGTAGTCTATATATAGGACATTAATGAGTTTTTCATTAACCATTGTCTCTAATTCCATTTTAGAACTTTCTTCTCTGAACTTTGAGTACATCTGAATAGAAGTGACAGGCTTTCTGGCCACTTTCATGCATTGATTAGCCCAAATCAAATAAATTCATTCTCACATTCAATTTAAAGATGTTAATTTCCCATTTTTTCCTACCTCTTAGATTGGCCTGACTTGCAGTGTAGATGCATAATCTGTTTTTCACCCTGGCTATCTTCTTTCCCTGTATTCCCGGTTCCATGCAGGGATGAAAAGGCATTAATGAAAGAGGAGTAAAGAATATGGTAGTATTACAGGTGTCCTAATGTGAATTTCTTTTGGGTTGTATTTGTGGGCTTATGGGAATTATCCACTGGGATACTCATATTGAATAATTTACTGATATGGGACGTATACTTTGTCTAATCACCAGAAGTCCTTCTGTAGCTCCATTTTGCCTTCACCCACTGGTATACACTACAGTTTACAGTAGGGCTATACAGTACAGTACAGATCAGTCTCTTCTCTATGGAAAATGCTTTCTTGGACATGGTCATTTAAAGAAGCTTTGGGTGAAGTAATTTCCAGAATTTCCACTGGTAGATGGGAATTCAGTGTGCTAGAGATTGGCTACTTGTATACCAAATCCATTTTCTTTTCTTCCTGGATACAGAGCTATTCCTGCATTTCCTAGCTTTCCTTGAATTTGATGTGGATATACTGCTGAGTTCTAGCCAACAAAATATGAGTGTGGTGCTATTTCCAAGGTTAGCTCACTAGAACTTCTCATGTACAGTCCTCCATATTCTTTTCACATCTGCCTCCTTGAGGCAGCTAAGGACAGAGATCTAGGAAGACACCTTTGAAAATGATGGACCATAAGATGAAATAAATCTAGATCCAATTAAAGAATAGTTTCTTGCTCCTTTGTAATTTTTATAAGCTCCTTTTGTAATTTTTATAAATAAATTCTTATTTATAAGAAATAAATTCTATCATACACAAACCGTTATACATTTTGGAGTTTGTCATAGCAAGTAATCATATTTTAACTAATTCATGCATGCATTGTAGCTAGGCTTGTGATATTTAGCAAATAAAAATAAAGGGCATCAACTTAACATCCAGAATTTAGAAAAGCCCACTTGATAACTTATTTTCATATATAACCAAGTTATTGATGAATCTGAATGATAGACGTGGGCGGTAAATAGGATATTAGTGAGTATTTCCTTAACCATTGTCTTTAATTCCATTTTAGAAGTTTCTTCTCTGAACCTTGAGTACATCTGAATAGAAGTGACAGGTTTTCTGGCCACTTTCATGCATTGATTAGCCCAAATCAATTTCAGGTAAACAAGGAAAAAAATATATTTTTTTAATTAAAAATTTTTGTTTAACGTTTATTCATTTTTGAGAGACAGGGAGAGACAGAGCATGAGTGGGGAAGGGGCAGACGGAGGGAGACACAGAATCTGAAGCAGGCTTCAGGCTCTGAGCTGTCAGCACAGAGCCCAACGCGGGGCTCGAACTCTCGAACTCTGAGATCATGACCTGAGCCGAAGTCGGATGCTCAACCGACTGAGCCACTCAGGCGCCCCAAGGAAAAATATTTTAAAATAAGTATGTTCCATGAAAATATTGAGGACATGTTTACATTAAAGATTATTTGTTGTCTACCAGAAATTCACACTTAACTGGGCATCCTATATTTTATGTCAACCCTGATTCTTATCACACTAAAAAGTAGGCATGTATGGCACTCCCAGTGTTTCCCTCTCTTGTTCCATTTTTCTGTGACTGCTCTATCTGGAATCAAATTTTCAGAAACATATGGAGGAAGGTAACCTTTTGGCTTCTACATTCACATTATGCCTGCAAACAAGGAGAAATGTGCCAGTCTTGTCCCCAAATTCTCCCAACCAAGTCATTCCAGCACCATGGCATAAGTTTCTCCAACTCAACAACCATCCATGTGGGGAATGTCATGTAAGCCTTACCTTCAGTATACTCCCTAAATTTCTGTATATGATTCTCTCAGAACCCAACTAGCTTTGTTTGGCACAGAGACTATTACCATATTTTTAATAACCATCTAACTGAACACTCAGATAAATTCTTTCCTCTGATGGACTTGAGTCTTTCTTTTATTTGGCTACAAGGGGTAGGGAGAGTGAAGGAAGCAGATCTGGTCAAATCTTAGTAAATCTTGTGACTAATGCCTAAAAGCTCCTCTTCAGAATGTAGAGAAGCTTATTAGCTATTGGGTTTTTTTTTTAATCTTCAACAGGAATTCTCAGACAACAGGAGAAGTTCACTTGATTATAATTCCATTCAAGTTCCATTCAATTACATTTTTTCAGATCGTCAAAAACATTGAGAAAATGCAAAACTTATTTGCATATTCTTAATTTCACTTCAAAAAAATAACACTTGACAATCAAATCTGAATAGTATTTCTCTTGGCCAACATAATTCTGTGTCCTTCAATTTACATCTTCAATAAGTTCAGGCTATCAGTTTGTGTACAGCTTACCAAACTCTATGGTAACCCACATACTATGTGCTCTGTGCTTTCATTATGTGCTTCATATCATTCTTTCTTGTGTCATTATAATACGATATTTGGCAAAATGTAATACTAAATATTGGGTTGGAGTTTTGTTTCTTCACTTAATCTAAATAATTTAACCTATATTTCTCTAAGAGTTTGATTTCTTTCTAAGAAAGAGATTATGTTTCTTCTGTAAGGGCAGTATAACTTAACACACTGAAAGATATTAAATATAATTATAATTTCAGGGTTCAAGGGAAAAATTACACTCAAAAGTGAAAGCAACACATCTTTTCAAATCAATTTGAACAAAATGAAGCATTATTTTAAAAAGTAATATACTGTATTAGAAATAAGAAACTGAAGCTCCAGCAAAACTGATAATAAAGTGGACAACAAACTTGGGTCAGAGACAAGCATTTATACTATTATTTTTAATTTTTTGGCATCAGCTGCTAGATCCATGAGGTGAAAAATGAAAATAGAAAAAGAAAGAGACTCAAATCACATAATTGTATTATATATTATTCATATTATACAGTATTCTGTTTTCTCAATCTAATTTTCTGCGGTTAGTATCAGAAATATTCGGTTTAATAAAACAATACAGTTTGTTATAGGATAGATGCTAAAAGTAAAAGCAGAATGTACAAGGATCTAATATCTATTTAGTAAAAAGGAAGGAAGCCTTATTCAATGGAAATCAAATTTGATATTTTACATTATGCATTATACTTAGTATTAAGAAATTATTGAAAACATCTGCAAAGAAAAAGTAAATGGGACAGAATATTTGGAGCCTTATTCTTAATTCCACATAAGAGATAGATATTAGTGTAGGACAGGAGTTGGTTGACAAACTTTTTCTTTAAAGATCCATATGGTCAATATTTTAAGCTCTGAGGGCCATAAGGTACTTATTTAACTAGTCAATCTGCTGTTGTAGTGAGAAAGTAGTCAAAGATAATGCATAAATGAGTAATTATGGCTGTGTTTCAGTAAAACTATAACTACAGGCTATTAGCTAGATTTGATCCAAGGATCAGAATTTGTCCATCCATGTTCTAAAACAAATGCACATTATTGTTACTATCTCTCTCAAACACAAAGGCTGTCTTCTGTTTCTGATTTTAACTTCTCAGTTTACAAATCATTTCCAGTTCTGGTTCATGCCAGTGTTAATTTCCCAACAACCTTACCCTTTCTTTGAAGCTCACAATTGATATATTGAGAAGCCTATTAATTTCTTCATAGCTCTAATGAGAATGGACTCCTAATCAGATCTAATCATTTGCCCAGCTATTTGTGGTTTTAAACTGATGAAAATGTTAAGACAGTAGTCCACTGTTCAATAGCAAGATGACTCTTTCTAGAGGGGATTATACATGTCTTTTTTTGTTTTTAATTTTTTTAACTTTATTTATGTTGGAGAGAGAGAGCAAGAGAGTGAGAGAGTGCACGCACGTGAGACAGAGAAAGTGAGCAGGGAGGGGCAGAGAGAGAAGGTGAGAGAATCTCAAGCAAGCTCTGCACTGCCCACACAGAGCTTGACATGGGGCTTGAACTCATGAAGCAGAGATCATGACCTGAGCCGAAACCAAGACCTGGATGCTTAACTGACTGAGCCACCCAGGCGCCCCAGGGATTATACATTTCTTAGTCAATTTGATTCTTTTTTAAAAATTGATTTAGGGAGGATCCATGTATAGCATCTAGGTGATTTTGCTTTGAACAGTTGAGATTTCTCATCAAATATTTATTATTTATTTACAGAAAGGAAGACATTTTAATTAGCTTATTTTTGGCTGGAGTTCTTTCTGCATAGCAGATCACTTCTTTGAAATGACTTTCCTGATGAACTGCTTCGGTATCATGACTGTAAAAATAGCCTCTTGAGGGGCGCCTGGGTAACTCAGTCAGTTAAGCATCTGACTCTTGATCACAGCTCAGGTCTTCACTTGTGGGGGGTTGTGAATTCAAGCCCCACATTGAGCTTCCTGCTGAGCATGAATTGTGCTTAAAAAAATAGACTCTTGATGGCCATAAATATCTGTCTCCACCCCTGAATCCCAAATGTGTATACATCATTTTTCACTAATTCATAAATTCAACAAATATTTGTAGAGACCTAGTGTGTAAAACATGCTGTACTTGATGTTTGGCATTGGATGAGTTTTGACTATATATATATAGACAAGGTTGGGTTACTATTTGTGAAATCAGTAAAAAAAAAAAAATGTACGCCAATTAAAAAAAATAAATGTCTTTTTATGCAAAAGGAAAATTTCAATATCTTAAACCACCCAGGGTGGGATAATGATGAATCCAGTGGGAACTGAATCCCCTTTTCAAGAAGTCTAGTGAACTTTGTTGAAGTGGAAATCTTTGGACTAGCTTTCAAAGTTATTTAAAGGATTAGATGCCTCAGCTTCTATTTTCTCTTCTTCTGGATCCCCTAGAGACAAATTCTCGCTTCATTTTATTCTCCATCTCTAAGCCATGTTTGAGTTTTTGTTTGTTTGTTTTTTCCTTGACTGTGACAATAAAAAACTTTTGGCTAAAACTGGGTGCTCTTAAGTAGCATCGTGTATAGATATGTCAGATGCTCACCAAACTTTTGTCTTCACATTTCCTACCAAAATGCAGCTGATTTTCATATTCACAGTAGTCATATTCTATAAACTTATTAGGAATGATGAATTAATGAACAACGAGCCGTTACTCCTAGGTGAAATGTAAGATTAGTTTCCTAAGAGTCTCTGGTTGTATTGTTGTCAACTAATCAGTATATAGAGGTTTTTGTGTGTTTCTATCTAAAAACATTTTATTTAATAGATGTTATTGATTCATTAGCCTTGGACTCAGCCACAACACTATAATTCATGTTTGAATGAAACTTATCTAACACATGTATCATTCTTATGCTTAGGAAAACTTCAGCACTATGCTTTGGAGACCATTTTAAACAGTAAAATCACCAAGAAGAAGCCTAAAATTGCAAATAATGTGGCACCAAATAAATGGCAAAGAAGATAATCAGAAGGAGAGCTGAAACAAGAAGACAGAACATCATCTTGTTTGACCTCCATTGGGAACTTGCTCTAAAGGTAACTCAAATTTTTTGATATCCTATACATGTCTATGAATGACCTTGAAACAGCTTTGATTATTGATTGTAGAGGTGCAAATGCATTTTAGTGAGGTGAATTTTTTTGTAATATTATTTATTTTGAGAGAGAGGTGGGGAGGGACAGGGAGAGAGAGAGTGAGAATCCCAAGCAGGCTTCTCGCTGTCAGCACAGAGCCTGACATGGGGCTTGATCCCACGAATGGTGAGATCATGACCTGAGCCCAAATCAAGAGTCAGACACTTAACCAACTGAGCCACCCAGGTGCCCTGTGAATAGGTGAATTTGTAATTATGGAATCTGTAATAATGAAGAATGACTGTACTTTGTCCTATTTTCTTCCTTTAATGCATATTTTTTACTTAGTTTTATTCAAATTTACCTTATAGCAAGATGGAAAGGAAATAGATTTTATTACTTGACTTATGTTTTTTTCCACTTAACTTGGTAGTCTACACACCCTCCAACTGCTATTTTGTATTGATAATATTGCTATTTATTGATATTGATTATAAGGGCTTACATTCCCTGTTGTTAAAGAATGGAGTGAAAAGTTGACTGGTAGATTTAGCAGATGATCATGTACAATTTGTCTTAAGGTGCAACTCTCATGAGGCATTAAGAAATGGAATACAATATACTCTTAAACTCCCTTACAACATTTTCAGCTTCTGCCTAAATGATGCAAATCTGTGCAAAATTAACTCCAATAGTAATAATTTCTGACTGTTTTAAGTAATGTATTTTCAAAGTCCAAATTCTATGCTGCATAAAGAAATAATTATTTCTACACATGGTTAAGTCCTCTTTGCATGCTAGAAAGACATTTTGATTGTAAAATTTGAGTTTATTAAATTGTATGTACCATATAATTTTTTCCTAAGGAAGTCTTAGCATATATACATGGCTATGCTTTTTAGAACAGACCCAAACCAAATAATACCCTGGCTTATTTTTGACTCTGTTCCCAATACCTGTCAGACCTTAAGCTCCACAAGGAAGGGGACACTAGCTCTCTTTATCACGGTTATTTAAAAAATGCATGACACATAGTAGAGGCTCAACAAATACTGGCCAAATAAATGAGTAAATGGGTCAGTATATCTATACCACAACATAAAGAATTAGGAAGGATTTATTCTCCAAAGTCTACTACCCTAATGATTTTGAGCCTTTAAAAAGAAAAAAACATACCATAAGATACCATAAGATATTTTTTCTTATCATCTTATTTCAATGTGATTTTGCAAGTAATCTCATGGAATAATTAAAAATAATATTTCATTTTAAACTGATGTGAGTTAAAAAACAAAACAAAACATAATAAAAACCCTGTAATACATATTTTGGCTTTTCAATGGAATCCAAATTTCATCACCAGCTTACTGACACCTAATAAGCCAACCCTTTGGTATGTCTCTATACTTTCTCGTTAACTGTACATTCTGCTTCTAGTTCAGTAAAAATTGAAGTCAATATAAACAAGCTCTGAATCATAAAAACAGATTACTAGGAAATCCCTAAATATTTGGAAATTTAAAAATTGACTTCTACAATGATTTACATGTCAAAGAATGAATTAAAATGAAAATTAGAAAATATTTTGAGCTGAGTGACAACAAAACGCTATATGCCAAAAATTTGGAGTGCACTTAAAGCTACTAGAAGAAAAAAAATAATGTACGGCTTTATACCAGAAAAGGTGAATGGGAAAATTAGTGAACTAAGCACTGCTCTAAATAACTTGGGAAATGGCAACAAATGACACCTAAAGAAAATAGAAGAAAAGAAATTATAAATGTTAAGAACCAAAATTATTAACATAGAAAAAAAACATACATTATAGAGACCTAGCAAAACTAAAAGCTGATTCTTTGAAAACACTGAAACATTCTTAAGCACCTGGATAAACTGAAGAACATTAAAAAAAACAAGGGAAACAAAACCAGTGGGAGAAACAAAAAAGGAAACTTCACTAACAATCCTATGGACATTAAAAATGTATCACTTATAGTAACTTCAAAAATATTTAAAAAGCAAAACATGGGAATAAATTTCACTAAGGTGTGCAAAATCTCTACAAGGAAGCATGTAAACCATGAATATGGGAAAATTAAAAAATAGATGTAAATGTAATAATTTAGATATAAATGTAGTAACAGACAAAACTTTTCATGGATTGGAAGATTCAGTATTTCAAAACATCAGTTCTCTTCAGATTACCTTCAAACACCAACATTTGTTTCCAGAGTTTAAAAACCTTATTCTAAAATCTGTATAGAATCACAAACATTCAAGACTAGCCAGGAAATTCTCAAGTAGAATAAAAAAGTGAGAAAACTTGCTCTGATAGATACCAAGACGTTACAAAACTAGTGTAAGTTAAGACAGTTGTTGGCATAAGGATAGAAAAATAGGGAAATGAAGCAAAATTAGAATCCAATAACAGAAAACAGAAACACAATATAAAACAAAGGCGAATTTTCAGAGCAGTGAGAAAAAGACTATGAATACATAATGTTGGATTATTGGATGTGTGAATGAAAAAAAAGTAAAATAAATTTGACCCCTACTTCACACTTTACCCCACGTGGAATGAAACTAAATGTAAAAGGGAAACAAGTAATTCCACTGTAAAATAAGGTAGAAAATTACCTTTCTTGGTGGGAGGGAAGGGGGAGTTAAGAAAATGTTTCTTTAACAAAACACACACACAAAAACACAGCTAACCATAAAGGACAATATTCATAAGCTACAGTCCAATAAAATTAAGAAATTCTGTTTATTGAAAGACAGGAATAAGATAGTGAAAAGACAAGCGACTGATTGGGAGAAGATATTTGCAATGCATATAATAAAAAGTGCTTGTTTTCTGAAACTTCATAGTTTCTGAAACTGTGAATAGTTCCCATAAGTCAGTAAGAAAAAGTCCAAGAGAAAAATGGCCATAAGAAATGAACTGGTACTTCAAAAGAGATTTTATGAAAATGTTTAAGAAACATTTAAAATGCTGGTTAATCTCATTAATACCCAGATAATAATAATTAGGAAAGTGTAAGTTGATGAAGAATCAAATATGATTACACAACCACCAGAATAGGTAAAAAATAAAATTACTGAGGGACCTGGGTGGCTCAGTGGGTTAAGCATCTGACTCTCGGTTTTGGCTCAGCTCATGATCTCATGGCTCGTGAGTTTGAATCCTGAATGGGACTCCGCACTGCCAGTGCAGAACCTGTTTGGGATTCTCTCTCTCCCTCTCTCTCTCTGCCCATCCCCCATTTGCACTGTCTCTGTCTCTCTCAAAATAAATAAACTTAAATAAATAAAACAATTTTTTAAGTAAATAAAAATAAAATTACTAACACTGCCATGTGTTGACAAATACATGGAGGACTGTAAGTCAATACATTGTTGATATGTCTATAAATTGCAGCTGCTTTTGAAAACCAAAAGATATCATCTACTGAAATTCAACAGATACTTGCTCTATGATCCTTGTAAATCAACAATAAGGAGCTTTACATGCCTTAAGAAAAGAAGTTCCCAATAAGTAGATGAATCTGTGATACGTTTGTTACTGGAACATCTGGAAAAGAAGGTATCATTACCAGACAAGAATGGGAACTGAAAGAAGAGATTTCCTAATCTCATTTAATAGATGGAAGACAGTTGTAAGCAGTGAACGGCTAGTGTCAAAGAATCACGCATAACATAAAACTATCATTAGAGCATCACTTTTAAATTTCACAGAAAATTCCTGCTGACTTTCAGCACAGGCTGCATAGCCTTCAGCAACATGTTGCTCAGTTGATGAAAAAAAACGAAACAGGTAGGAACGTTTAAGCAGACAGGAAATGCTAACAAAACTTTCCCATTCTCTGACATAACACAAAATTAATGCTGACAGTGCCCAAGGTGATTGGGTCATATATCATTTGTGCCTTAATAAGTCTAAAATAGTACTTGCAATAAGCCTAATAAAAACTGTGTATTAAGAAAGCAGTTTGTCAAGTTTTAATACTCAGCTTTTTTTTTTCTTTTAATATTTCATAAAATAATGCTGAACAGTAAAATCATTGGCATCTTAGATTTGATGATATTCCATGAGATATTGCCTCTTCATGCTAATTCTCATACATATTCATAGAACACAGAAAAAGACAAAAAGTATGTACAACAAAATATTAAAATTATTTACCTTTAAAAACTTTAGGTTATTTAAACTTGTAAGATCTTCTGGTACTTCTACACTTTAAAAAGTTTTGGGGCACCTGGGTAGCTCAGTTGGTTAAGCGTCTGACTCTTGATTTCAGCTCAGGCATGATCTCACTATTTGTGAGTTCCAGCCCCACGTTGGGCTCTGTGATGACAGCATGGGGCCTGCTTGAGATTCTCTCTCTCCCTCTCTCTCTCTGCCCCTCCCCTGTACACACACACTCTCTCTCTGTCTCTCTCAAATAAATAAACTTAAAAAAAATTTTAATTCTGGGCATGCATTAAGAAGTCTGAAATCTAATCAATGCTAAGCATTATGGAAGGAGGCTTACTTGTAAAGGCATCTATGACTACTTAAATGTCTGGAACCATAGCTTCCTACACATTGGTCCAAAAATGACCAGGGGATCAAAGTTTAGAGAGCCAACCTCAGAGTTCCTGGTTCTGCGTCTCAAAATTCTGCAGTTTGCTTTTAAAGGACTCCAAGGGTGATTCCGATGCAAAATTAGGTTGCTCTATGGCACATTAAAAGATTTTCCATAACATGAGATGTAGTTATATCAAGTTAAGAGGTGATTATCCACAATAACCATTATTTATTGGACTTTCCCTGGACAGTACCAGCCACTAGACTCATTTAATTTACAAAAATAATCAAGCAGATATTAAAATTCTGTTTTTATAGATGCGTACTCTTACTCTACAGTTCTCTCTATGCTTATACCTATCACTTTGTAAGCAGCTAGAGAACACATGCTGCTGTTTTAATAAAGAACTCTATTTTGTACACAAAAGTCAGAGGTCCACATACTGTATTTCTTCTTTCTTCTGTACTTGGACTAAACAAAATGGAAGCAAGAGGTATTACCGATTCCCTGTGGACTTTTGTCTCATACATGAAGCTTATTAAGTAGAGAGAAACATCATGCAAGCAACTCAGATGACTTTGGATATATATAGTCAAGGCATTGCTTTCTGTCACTATATTATGCAACAGGATAGCGTAAAATATTTAGTGAGAACATTTTAAATTTCAAAAATCACACTCTGATGATTCTTTCAAAAGCTCTAAGGGGTTTCCTTTTTTTTTAAAACAGCAATTTTTTAATTATTCCATGTTTTCTGTAGCAATAAGGTATGGAAAATGTGGATATTAAGCATACGTTTTAAGCCACAAAAACAGTAAAAGGACTGAATTGTTTTGAGCACAGTTCGAATGGTGTGCTTGTGTTTTCACCAAGATAAACTTAAAGAGCAATGTTCCCAAACAAGATATACACACAGCCAAAAAAACAAAAGCAGAGCAACAACAAGAACAAAAACAAATAGAGGTGAACATTATTTTGTAACTTTTATTTGCTGGAAATTATGTCATTTCGCAACATGATAAATTTACCAAGAAATCATAGAAGGTTCAAGAACCTTTTCTTGTACTTTTATTCAATAACATGAAATGTAATACATTCCCAGGGGTTTCGTGTGTCCTTACTTTATTTTGTCCAATGAGGAACAAATATAACAGCTTCTCACATTGGGGAACTTTAGTGAAATCTTATTAATTTGCATGCTAAAAAATATGATTATTTAACTTGTTAGTATATCATCTAGGATGGACTGAACAGAAGTATTTTCTCTTTACTGTCTATAAAGATTAGCTTTGATTATACAAGTAATAAAGCCAATGATATTCCAAAGACCCATTTCAACCTATTCCAGAAAAACAATTATTTTTTAAAAGTAAGTTAATCTTAGCTTATGAATGAATGTAAGCTACTAATTGCAAATTAATCTCACGTATTGGGGCACCTGGGTGGCTCAGTCAGTTAAGCATTTGACTTTGGCTCAGGTCATGATCTCATAGCTCATGAGTTCGAGCCCCACGTCAGGCTCTGTGCTGACAGCTCAGAGCCTGGAGCCTGCTTCGGATTCTGTGTCTCCTTCTCTCTCAGCCCTCCCCTGCTCATGCTCTGCCTGTCCCCCCACCTCTCAAAAATAAATAAATGTTTAAAAAGTTTTTTTTTTAATCTCATTTATTTACTTCAAAAGGACCACTAGGACTTCTATTTGTAAATAGTTGTGAACAGTTAAGAGAGGGAGACAGAGAGAAGGATTGATATAGAGAAAGGAGAAAGGCTGGAGACTTGCTAGTCTCACCTGGGTGAACTGAGGTGCTTTCAGAATTTCCAACAAAGACCAAAACGTTTCATTTCCAGTGTCACACTTTTACTTTGTAAAATATAATACAATGCTCTAAATCCACAGTGGGTTTAAGAGGGTTAAGCCTTATTTAAAGAGGCTTCACCAACACAAGCTTTTTAAATTGTCCATTTGGTACTCCTGTAGTTTTTAAAGCTCAGGACAATTTTCCAAAGAAGGATTGGGTTGGATGAGAACTTTCCCTTGTCAACTAAAAGAAGGAGAATTGCAGTCGAGGAGGTAGGGAAGGAGACCTTGCCTGGTACCTTGACTAGGACTACATTGCTGGGCAGCACATAGTTGAGGTTCTGGAAAGTGACTTTCTTAAGTCACCCTTGCCATTAATTCCCTTGGAAAGTCTTTGTGTACACTCAAGAGTCCAAGTTTTAAGATCATTGATTTAGAGAATTTCAATAATTTGCAAAAGCCCACAGAGATTAACATGTAGCTTAAACTCCCTGACTGCAGAAACCAAGTTCTTAACCACTGCACTGCAATCCATTCTTTTTTCATTAAAGATAAATTCTACATAGAAACAAATGCCTATTACTTTTTAGTATTTGTAAGTATCACACTGTCTCATCTATATCTCTCATTATAGAATGATGCTATTTTAATTGCTTTGATCTGTAACTATACCTTTTTACTGGGATTTTTTTTTCATTCATATAGTTCTAATTTCTGGAAATCAAATTTAAGCCTCAGGAAATTGTATATCTATTGGAAATATCAAATAAACTTTCTACATTTCAGTTTAGGAAATTTTATAGTAGTGAGGTAATGATGTTTAAAAGCAAATTTCTTGGTGTTTAGATTTATGGTTTGGCTGTTCTGTGCTTCTCTAGTTTATTTTCTGTTCCACTTTATATTAATACAATACTACAACATTATTATAAGATAAATGTTTCAGCTTTATTCATTAGAAAAACATTACAATTTTGTTCTAAAAACATTAATCATAGTAATTGCACTAAATTAATACTGTACACTCAAAATAATCTGTTTGCCTCTGCCAGCTGGAAATCTGTGTCTCACTAGGGAATAACATACAACCACTATAGAGAAACCAAGCTGATGTTCCCCTTCTAGAATATTTTAACTGTGTTTGCACTGTTGACAATGAAGGTTATAATATTTTCTTTGTATTTTCTAAACACTTTGTGGCTTACCACCAATAAATTGTTTTGAGGTATAGAAAATACTGCACTTGCCATTGTGAAGGAAGGTGGAAGGAATGGAAGAAGGAAGGGAAGGAAAGAAGGTGGGATGGAGGGTGGAAGTGAGGGAGGAAAGAAAGGAGGGAACGAAAGAATCGAGACACACAAGTTGTTAGAAAAGACATTTAGACTTGGAAGGGAGCTTAGATATCAACCAGGTTAATTATTTCATTTTCTAGACGGCATATCACCAAACTTGGAACTACAAACGATATGTTCTTTTGAATATTAGAAAAACACCAAATGAATTTTTTCAAAGATATGCCTTCCTTATAGTGAAATAGTCTCTCTTTTATAATGAAGTTTTGATGGCTGCCTGGCTTCTTCATATTTTATTCTCCTCCCTCAGAGTTATTACTAATAATTCTACAACAGTTGGGAAATAGACAATAAAAACTTATGAGCTTCTTGGGCTACAGTGGATATTGTGTATATAATGATGTCACACAGGAAGGGCTATGGTGTCATGGTTCCTGCCAAATAGGGTTACCCACTATAGTTCAGATTGTAACCTGGAAATTATTTTCCCTATCCCAAAGTGAGTAATATAAAAATGTCCCATCTACTGACCCAGAGCTTTGAACACAGGTGCAGGAGGCAGTGATAGAAAGAGATAGTTGCACTGACAGTTTAAGTATAAAGAGAAGCCTTTCCTGGTAACAAATAGCTCATGATCAGTATTTTGCAGAGCTTATTCAGGCAAGGGATCCTCCTTAGCAATTTCACAACTGAGACTGGATGCTCCAATACGTAATCGGAGGCAGAAGATTTGTGCATATAAAGTGCATACTTAATGTTCCCTGACAGAAATTCTCCAGATCATTCACCTTTATCTCCAATTCCATACTTTTGGGTAGTCATTACCAAGAATTCTTGAATAATCAGGGTAGTGCTTATGTTCTCCAGAGTCAGGAGACCTTTCTGGAGTCACTCTTTATCTCCAATTCCATACTTTTGGGTAGTCGTTACCAAGAATTCTTGAATAATTAAGGTAGTGCTTATGTTCTCTAGAGTCAGGATATACCTCATTCTTCTTCCCATTCTTCCATAAAGTTCATTCCTGTGAAAGAAACGCTATCTGCCTTCCAGAGAACCACTAAAAAGGGCGGATGTGGGTAGCAGTCACTACTGTAGATTTCCTTGGGAGGTAGCCCATTTTAGGATGGCACAGAAATCATTTGCAATCAGATATTACACATTTCTTGTTTAGGTTTCTTCACTACTGCAAATCATCACCAGTTTACTTTCTCCCCAGTGTCAAAGAAAAATTATGCCAGAGCGTTAAACAGTCAAGAAAGAATTTTTTCAAGATGATCGAACTAGGAGATTGAACTCTGCCTATACTAAAGGTGGGAGGACTCAACTTTTGAAACAGAAGGTGGGAAAGTTTCAAGCACTAGGTGGTGCTAGTGGGAAGGCACCAGGGGTCTTCAGGAGGTTGGTTGGCCAGGTGTGCTTAGGCCACCTGTGTTTATTTTACTAATTGGCTAATTTCTGCTTATCAGAGTTAGGCTCCTACTCTCCCATAAAGGCTGGGAAATCGGAACTCTATCTTTCTAAAAGGATTATATTTCAGAGGCTTGCCTTCCAGCTTCTTAAGAAAGATGTATCTGGTTGGTTAAACTGGTATAGCCTGGGAGGAGATTTACATTTCAAAGGAACAGGGGAAAAAATGTATAATTGGAAGTTTTCTAAAGGAAATACTGTAAGAAAAGTGAGGTCAGGGGCCTACAGTCCGGGAGGAAGCCTGTCTAAAGTTTAGTTAAGCTGCATAGAACAGTAAAGCCATTTTGTAATCAATGTTTTAGCCTCCAGTTTTTTGCTCAGGTATTTTCTCTTTCTACAATTTTCACATATTTTTTTTTAGTACACATAACTCCTTCTTTTTTTTAATGTGTTCAGAAACTCCCAGTTCCTCTTTTTTTAATATGCAGAAAAACATTAGTTTTCTCTTTTCTCCTTTCCTTTCAGAAGATAGCATATTCAGGATGTGTAGAGTGAGGAAATTTTCACCTTTCACACCTCAGGGGCCCTTTTCCTGAGCAAAGCATCATTCATATTGATGTGAATTGTGTCAGTTCTCTGTATATAAAGTCTTCTGCAGTCGGTTCTGTATTCAAACAATATATAGTTTCTCATCACAAGAAAAGAATGCTCAAGATTTGAATGGAACTAACGTGAAACCAGAAAGCAGAGTTCAAATATGCTCCCAAACCTGCCCACAGGGCAAGTGAGTTTGGTTGCTCTGTATTTGTGCCTTTAGTAAATGCAGAGGTGCCATAGGAAAAGGTAAATAACTGTCATATCCTTGCTTCTGGGCATGTTCTTCCTTATTCATGTAATGTGGGTTTTACACTAATTTCTCAGAAATATACGTTTATGTGCCATCCCTTTACTTACAAAGCATCCGTTAAACTGATTACTAAGTGTGTGCATTTTAGTATTTCAAGTCTGAGACTTTTTATTCTTTTCCAACTCCACACTGCTATTTTTATGAAGCCGCAAAAGCACACCCCTCTCAAAGGAGAGTTAATGGACTAGTTTTGCCTGTTTTCTAGTTCAGAAGGTATTCCCCATGGGGGGAAAAATCATAGTTTCATTAACCATTGCTGGAGTACTTTCCTGCTTTAAAATGCTGCCTTGAGGCTTTTAGTGGGTGTCTGTGAAGAAAAGTGACAGAGGATTTGATGCCATAGGTCCGACCTTCACTTCATGGGCATGGCTGCTGCTCATTACAGAATATCCTTGTGCACTAGGTGAGGAATTTCCTCTCCTCCCAGAGGGCTCTCATGTAGGGGTAATAATGGGTCTTGATTTTTCACTTCTTTTATTAAACCGGCAGATTGATATCTGGAAGGAGACTTTGACAATCTAATGAATGATGTGTTACAATTATGTTGAAACCACTGGTCCCATGTTACCTGTTCATCAGTCACCCTGTTACCATAAAACTTGTCAAAGTTGAGATGCAGATGGTATGGAATAGACTGTTTCAGAGTCTATATTCGTCAAAAATTATATCAGCAGCTGGAAGAATGCATTTGGAATGGCAAACTTCTTGGTTTCTTTGTTTGAAAAGAAGATCCTATATCTATGTACGCTATCCACAGAGATGGGTCTCAGTACTACCTTCTGATTCTTAGGTTGATCATTTAAGTCTTTTGTTTTGATGGCCTTTTCTGTTTTTATAAACTTGGGATGACTATCCCAAAATACATCAAAATGTAATGATTGAGAAAGCAATGGTTGTGGTTGTGAAGAAAGAATAATGATAAAGGAGCCATGAGCTTTCAGATACTAAGTAGTTATCTTCAAGCACAGTAGGTAATACACTGTGTTAACAGTACAAGGATCAGTGGATCACTGAGGAAAAGAAATATAGAAACAAACCCTATACCTAAGGGTTTAAAGGAGTAAATAGAGAAATTATGTGAGAAAATAAATCAAGTTGGAATCACATCTTACATTTTTCAGTACAATAAATGCTAAAAGACAAGTCAAGTTGAAGTCATTAGATAAAACTATAAATGAAAAACAAAAAAAAAGTTGATGTATTTGTAAACCTAAGTGAGGAATTCCTAAGGATAAATACAGTGAAGGTATTAATAAATAATGTATGATATATTTGGCATCCCTCCAAACAACAAAATCACCACTGGTATTAAAATATCAGAGATGCATAAAGAGAAATATTTGCGAGGCACCTGGGTTGCTCGGTTGTAGAGTGTCTGACTTCAGCTCAGATCATGATCTCCCAGTTTGTGAGTTCAAACCCAGCACTGGCTCTGTGCTGATAGCTCAAGAACCTGGAGCCCACTTCAGATTCTGTGTCTGCCTTTATTTCTGCCCCTCACGACCATTCACACTCTGTCTCTCTCTCTCTCAAAAATAAAAAAATTAAAAAATTTTTAAATTTTTTAAAGAAAAATATTGCTATAATTATGATTAAAACTTAACATATGTAATATATACAGTACTTATAAATTAGATATAAATAAAACTCAAATTCACTGATCAAACTGATAATCCTGAAAGATAATTCAGAGGAGAAATACAAATGACTGATAAATGTACAAAAAAACATGTTAGTAATTAAAGAATTAAAAATTTATCTGATAATGAGATTTTTTAAAAAGATGATACAATTTGCAATATATACAATGGAATGTTACTCAGCCGTGCCATTTACAATGACCTGGATGGAGCTAGAGAGTATTATGCTAAGTGAAATAAGTCAGTCAAAGAAATAGAAATACCATATGATTTCTTTCACTCATGTGGAATTTAAGAAACAAAACAAATAGATATGGGGGGCGGGTAAGAGAGAGGCAAACCATAAAACAGACTCTTAACTATAGAGAACAAACCTAGGGTTGCTGGAAAGGAGGTGAGGAAGGGGGGATGGGTTAAATGGGTGATGAGTATTAAGGAGGGCATTTGTGATAAGCACTGGATATTGTGTGTAAATGATGAGTCACTAAATTCTACATCTGAAACCAATATTACACTGTATGTTAACTAACTGGATTTTTTAAAAAAAATTTTAAATGCTTATTTATTTTTGAGAGAGAGAGTGCAAGCAGAGAGAGAGGGAGACACAGAATCTGAAGCAACCTTCAGGCTCTGAGCTGTCAGCACAGAGCCCAACAGGGGGCTCGAACTCACAAACCGTGAGATCATGGCCTGAGCTGAAGCCGATGCTTAACTGACTGAGCCACCCAGGCGCCCCTTAACTAACTGAATTTAAGCAAAAACTTGAAACTACAAAAAAAAAAAAAATTAAAACATTAAAAGATGATAAAATTTGGAAAATGTTTTAAAATGATATAAATATGCTCTTTGGAGGATTATGGGATTGTGGCTCTCAATCTTGTCAGCCTAAATCATTCATCTTATAATAAATTATAATGGCCCTTTGACAATTTTGAAATGAAATTCATAAGTAGAATAAAGTACTAAATGAAAAAGTTCCAGACAAAAGTGGGAGTACAGTACCCTATCTGGACTCTAAAGAAGAAAAAGGTGTTACTCAAATGTATGAATAATGCTGAATACCAAATAACTGATTTATGGGATCTGTCACTAAGATACTTGGTGACTGTTTTTGAGGAAGAATGCTGTGAATTGATAAAACTCCTGGTAGTCCTTTTGAAAAGTTGCTGATAAACTCATTTGGCTGAATAGCCATTCCTCTTGTTCATGTTTCATTTGTTGTACAGTAATGACACTGGAAAAGGATGTCTTTTATTGCAATTATTTTTTAGGTTGTTAAACACAGATAAACCTTTTGTATTCAGTTTCAGTAATTTTATGCAAGCAGAAATGCATCTTATCATCCAGGATGTTCCTCCCATTGAACTTAAAATTTGCTTGACTGCAGTCGTTGTTACACAGCTAATTTTCAAAAATCTTTTGCCATCTCATCAATTTCTCTCAAAAGAGTATCTTTGCTGAATGAAATAGAAGAGATGATTTCATTTGGATTTCTTTCCACCAATGGGCAGCTGCTAAAGATTAATTATTTTGTAAGATCGCATGGCCAATCACGCTTTGTGATATTGGCACTATTCTGTAAGAAATGAAACCTTTATTCTACCATAAATGTTTTTAAAAATTTGTACTTTTTATAAAAATTGCTGTGACAGCATTATGAGTTTTAAAGTCCCCTTTGAATCTTGTATGATGTGTCTTTGACAATTCTGTAAACTTATTGCTTTGTAAGATACTCCGTTTATCATTTGATTTCATTGGTCTGTCAGAAATGTGCAAAATAATAATTGAGTTTTTAATCCAATCATACTATCTTTTAATTGGAGTACTTAGGTCATTTACACTTACTCTAATGTTTGCTGTTTTGTTTACTACCAATATTATTATTATTTATTAATTATTTTGGTTTGCTATGCCTCTCTTTATGTTTGTTCTATTTCTCCTTGCCAACTTCTTTTGTATTATTTTAATTTTCTTAGTATTTTCATTTATATTTTCATTTTATATTATATTTTATATTTTGAGTTTCCTTGCTCTGCTATGCATGTACTATAGTGTGGGAACAGAGAAACAAGAAAAGCAACAGGAATTTGCCTAAGATTCTTTGAACCATAGTTTTTCTGGTCAGAGAGGATTCTCTCCCTCTTAGAGTTTTCCGTAACTACTCACTATGAAGGCCATGACTTTGCTGTCACTGCTGCCATGATGCTGCCAAGGTGTTAGGGTGGTAAGGAAGGGGAAAAAAAATCAACAGAAGATTTCCTTCTTTCTCCCTGACTCATTGAGAATCCCTTTCCTGTTGCTTGGACCAGAAACAGAGCTTTCCTTAAAACTTTTTTTATCTGCATTTAGGGCACATGTCTGGGTTTTAAGCTACCTTTGGCGGAGAAAAATAAATAAATAAACTTACTTCCATTTCAAGGGAACTTGAAAAATTCTGATCTCTATTTCCCTTCCAGCTGCTACCATTTACTTTTCAGGGTTCTCAAGTAGCTGTTCCATGCATTCTGTCTGGGATTTATAGTTGTATTCGATGAGAAAAACAGGGTGTGGTATGTGTATTCCGTTTTCTCAGAACCAGAACTCTTCAAAGGACTTCTTTTGTTGTTTTAACAAACTGTCTTTATGACATATAAGACTTATAAAAATACCATATTTTTTCAATTTCATATACTTTATTAACATTTTTCATCACTTTTTAAAGTGTAGGCAGTCAACAAAATAATAAATAAATTTTGATTTTCATGGCATAAATACTCTCACCATAGCCAATTTCAGGCTACCAACACTACGTCACTGGATGTAAAATTGGAAAGGCATGTGCAGTAAGTAGCACACCAGAAATTGTATTTCTGTCCTGCAGATACAATAGATACAAATAACCTCAAGATAATAGGAAAATAATTAGTGATGTGTTTGAGTATCTATTACTTTTAATTTTTAATATAATTTATTTAATTATAAATTTATAAAATTTATATTTTATTTAGTTTGATTCTATTTTACTTTATTTTATTTTATTTTATTTTATTTAAATCCAAGTTAGTTAACATATAGTGTAATAATGATTTCAGGAATAGAATTCAGTGATTCATCACTTACATATAACACCCAGTGCTCATCCCAACAAGTTCCTTCCTTAATGGCCATCATCCCTTTAGCCCATCCCCCCACCCAACACCCCACCAGCAACCCTCAGTTTGTTCTCTGTGTTTAAGAGTCTCTTAGGGTTTGTCTCCCTTCCTGTTTTTATGTTATTTTTGCTTCCCTTCCAAGTGTCTTTATCACATGTAAGACTTATAAAAATGCCATATTTTTTTTAAGGATAAAGAAAATAGCACCTGCTGAGAAAATATTATACTTCAATAAACCGTAAATTGGAAGTTGTGTAGGATTTCTTTTTGAAGAGGGGCAGACTGATATAATAACTAAGATCATGGTGTCTTTGATCAGACTAATTGATATACCTTTTGTGCACAACCACTCTCTCTCTTAGTTTCTAAATGTGTAAAATTGGATACTTATAATACAACTAGGCACTGTTGTAAAAATACATTAGAAAATACATGTGAAAGGATATAGAACAGTGCTAAGCAAATAGTAAGCACTATATAAGTGATAGCAGTTATTAGTGTACAGTTTATATAGTGCATATTACAATCCTGAAACTAAATAGAGAGTACACTCAAATAGAAAACAATCATCGAAACTCTACATTGTGAGTGTGATAGCACAGAGTCAGCAATTCCCTACATTCTCAAACATTAGAAGAGGAAATTGCTAAACTTAAAAAATGGAAGAAGATTATATAAGAACCTAATATAATTTTTAGGCACATTATGATAAAATGTGTAATTTAAAACTGTATTTTATGTTTGTGAAATCTTTGATGAAGTGGTATTTCTTCCTATTGCTCAAATTTGCTTAAATGATAAAACCTGCACCTGTTTGAAGTAGTTTCTTCCATAGAAAATAATTACCATAAATTGCAATTAAAATTAACACTGCTATATCATCATTATATCTATGATTATTGTTGAATTATGTTCTTTCTTTACTTTTTTACATTAAAATGATGAACATAATTGAGAATCTACTTTTTGCTAAGATCTATGCTAAGCTCTGATTGAGAATTTAAATTCTACTCAAAATTCAACTCAAAATATTTAGGCACTGACACTGTAACAACTTTCCCGTTTAATTGTTTTCTTTTTAGCACTCTTCTTTATCTAAGGTATATAATATACTGTGTATTTTACTTTTTTGTAATTTTATTGTTTTCCTCACAAGGATATAATCTGCGTGCGTAAGGGGATTTCTGTTTTATTCACTACTCTACCATCTTCATTTTGATAAGTGCCTAGTATATATTAGGAGCTCAATGGATTTGGGGAATAAATAGTTTAATGAACATATATGATTTTGCTTCTCAGTATGTATAATGATTATGAAAGATCAACTATATATTCATTGACTTAATAATAACTAGCATTGGTGCATTCAGACTGTAAAGAACAATACTTAAGGGGAGGCAGTATGATGTAGTACTTTGTGAGAGCAGATCAGAGTTCACATCCTTGCTCTGATACTCATTAGTTCTCTAACCCTGAGAAAATTATTTCCTGTCACTCAGTTTCTTAACCTGCATAACCAGTGATGTTAAAAAACACTCCTTGTTTTAAGGAGTAAGTGAGTGAATGCATTCACAGCTCCTTAACAGTGCCTGGTACACAAGGGAAGGGACATTTAAAAAAGGTTAACATTTATATATGATATTATTAGTTACTCAAAGTACTCTGCATAGTAAATAGAACAGGCATTCTTTGTATTATTGATTTGTTACTTATTATCATTTAGCACTCCTTTTTTTTCAGATGAAGAGAAAGATTTAAACTACAGAGGTAATAATTGATCAAAGTGGGATTTGGAACCATGTTTCTCTAAATTTATAACCATGTTAATTCTTTTGTGTTGGACCATCTTCAGATATTCACTGAGTGTCAGTATAGAGCATAGTAATGTGTTTGGCACTGTGGAGGATATAAGATAAGATCCTGGTACATTGATATTCATCTTGTCATATTTATACTGACAAACCAACAACGATAATAATCCAAGTGTCTGATAAAGTTGTCTGAAACACTTGAATGCTCATGAACATTGTTAGATGTAGATAAAATATCGGTAATTGAGCATGGAAATCTGTTTACAAAGGATTTTTCCAGGAAGTAGGCTTGGAGTGCTGGGGGGGTGTGGTAGATACAGGGATGCACCCTTGAGACCCTCTTTAAGAAAGCACTCCTTTGCCTTGGCTTAACGGAGTGCAGTCAGATCACAGCCAGCCCTTAAGGGTTGCCTCTGCTGCAGAAAACTGCCTTGCTCCTTCATGCTTTTCCTCAGGGAGGCCCACATCCAGTGACTGAGGTGGAGATGAAAAGGCAGACTTTGACTCCATTCAGTACAAACCTGAGGAGCCATTTTTAATCCTGAGCTCCCTGTAGAGTTGCCCTTGAAGTTTGACTTCTCCCCACCCAGTTCTCCTTCTCCTTCCTCCCACAGGTGTTGTTCCCAAGGATGCTTTTTAGTAAACACCCTGCATTAACTGCCTCTAGTCTCTTTCTTGGAGTCTAATTTCCAGACACCCCAACCTGTGACAGGGAAGAGGAAAGAGGGCGTTGCTGGCAGCCTCGCCCTTATTCCTAGTCAGAAAATCACATGATTTTTTGTTAGATAAATTGAACCATCTCTCTGGGGAAAACTTGTAACACTCTTGGAAGTTGAATAATGCTCTCTGTATAGCCCTCTGCGTCCTGGGACTTTAGGATCCAGAATCTTAAAGTCCAGAAGTCCCTTATGTTTTAACCTAAAAATGAAATATTTTAGCGGGCATGCTGATAATCCAGTTATCTCTACAGAGACCTTGGTCAGTCTTCTATTCTTAGGAAAGACTAGCAGAAAATAAACTTCAAGTAATACACGTGCCTCATTTAGGGAAATAAAAAAAAAAAAGAATCAGAGTTACTAGGGCACAATAGGCTATCACAATATTAACACAAAATTTAGATAAGCTAATGCTTAGTTACTAGATTTAATTATACCAGGTAAAATCTATATGCTCGGTTTCTAGTACTTGGTGCTGTTGAAGACTATAGCAAAAACTCTAGTGCATAGGTAGAGAGAGGGGGTGTTTGGAGGAAAACTTCATCTTCACTGAGATGACATATAGTATGGACCAATGCTTCAGATTCAATGACTTGTGATCTTACATTGTGATAGATCTTGTTGACCTTGTGTATTCCCTATATCCGGAGATGAAACTTAGCCATCTGTGAGGTCCTTTTTATTAGGGGCAATACAGACTATGAGCCTTTCTTGAAAAGTTTACAAATTTGCAACAGTGGAAACCTTGAGAATTTTCTTTTTCTTTCTTTTTCCTCTAGAAAAGGTTCATCAGAACCTCTAATTGAGGTGCCTGGTTGGCTCAGTCAGTTAAGTGTCCAAATTCAGCTTAGGTCATGATATTGTGGTTAACGAGTTCAAGCCCTGTGTCAGGCTCTGTGCTGACAGCTCAGAGCCTAGAGCTTGCTTCAGATTCTGTGTCTCCCTGTCTCTCTCTGCCCCTCCCCTGTTCATGCTCTGTCTCTCTCTCTCTCTCTCAAAAATAAATAAACATTTAGAAAAACAAAAAACAAAATAAAACAAAAAACTAACCATTTTCTCTATAAATCTCAATTTTCCTTAAACTGTTGTGTTGTGTTTGTTTTGGGAGCTGACTAATGACAATTTCTTGTGAGCAAGTGTTTTTAGTACAAAATGCTGTTTCCACTGCCTCTTGGTATGGAATTTTTAAGTTAATGAAATGTGTCTCCTAGGGAAGGATTCCCTTCACATTTTTTTATTTCTACACCCATCAGGAGAATCACTCTTAGCAGAATCTTCACCTGAAGCTATATTTATTGTTTCTGGACATGTAGTAAAGATGAAAGCTTCTGCCAAAATTCCTGTATCTCATCATCTATTTTTTTTTATAAACATTGTATTTGGAATAATTTTAGATTTACAGAGAAGTTGCAAAAATAGTGCAGAGAGTTTCTGTATACTCCTCACCCAGTTTACTTCACTGTTATTTTATATTATTTTGGTACATTTGTCAAAAATAAGAAACTCATGTTGATACATTGTTATTATTTTTAAACTCCAGACTTTATTTGAGTGTCACCACTTTTGCACTGGTGTCCTTTTCGTCTTCCAGGAATCCATCCAGGGTACACACTGATATTAATTGTCATGTTTCCCCATTCTCCTCTGTGACAGTTCCTTAATTTTTCCTTGACCTTGACAGTTTTGAGGAATCTGGTCAGATATTTGGAAGAATATTCTGGGGTTTCTACAATTTGGGGTTGCGTTGTTGTTTTTCCATATTTGGTTAAAGTGGTTCCTGTGGGACTCCTCCACTATAAAGTTACTCTCATCTGTCCTTCTTGAAACAAAATCTCTATGCACAGCCCACACTTCAGAGGTGGGAGTTTTGTTCTAATTCCTGAAAAGGGCAGGGGGTGGGGGGAGACTATCTATATATATATTGTGTGGAATTCTTAAGGAAGAGTTTTCTCCTTCCTCTGCCAGTTTATTTACTTATTCGATCATTTACTCATATCATGATGAATGCACATATATTTACATTGTATTTTATGTTAACATTTAGTTTGTAAATTGTTTTAGCTTTTGCTAATGGGAGTTTCTTTCAGGTTGGCTACTATATCTTTTGGAAATGTCGCCATCTTTTGTGTTTTTTGAGCCATTCTAACTTCCTGATACCGCAAAATGCCATGGGTTCATCTCATGTTATTTCTGCTTCATTTTTCCCAGGTAGCTTTTCTTTCCTTTATTGGAACGTGGCACTTAGACAGCAGGGTCTGAGCAATGGGTGTGCTTGTTGTTACTAGGACGCCCTTGCTCCTTGTCTTGTCAGCACACAGAGCTGGGTAACATATGTCTGTGCACTAACCCAGGGATTAATTATTTATTAAAATAAATTTATTCAAATAAATTAATAAAATAAATGTACAGACTTATTAAAATAAATCTGTATATGCTAAACATATAGCATCTGTAGATGCTAAACATCTATTTATGCTAATGTCTCTGACTCCAATGCAATACCACAGGGTCATTTTGATCTTTAGTACTTATCTTTGTTTTCCCTCTCTGACAGTGAGAAACCCAGTTCCCTGTCTCCAATATCCATTTACTTATTTGGTCAACCCCAGTATGCACGTAAGTTAAGTTTCAGAATTGTTAATCTTCACCCGGAGAGAAAGAAATTTGTGGAGTATAGTGTTGTATACTTCTTTTGTCTCTAGTCTTACAGTTTCCAGTGATAACATCATTTACCAAAGTTACTTAGGTCAGCTCCTTTTTTTCTTTTTTTTACAAGTTTTTATTTAAATTCCAGTTACTTAACATACAGTATAATATTAGTTTCAGGTGTGTAGAATTAGTGGTTTGTCCCTTACATACAACATCCAGTGCTCATCAGAACAGGTGTACTCCTCAATCCCCATCACCTATATAACCCATACCCCTCATCCACCTTCCTCCAGCAACCCTCAGTTTCTTCTCCTGGTTTGCCTCTTTTTCCCCCACCATGTTCATCTGATTTGTTTCTTAAATTCTACATATGAGTGAAATGATAAGGTATTTATCCTTCTCTGACTGACTTAGCATAATACTCTCTAGCTCCTTCCACATTGTTACAAATGGCATGATTTCATTCTTCTTTATGGCTGGGTAATAGTATATATATACTATTTTTTTCAATTTTTTTTAATTGAGAGAGACAGAGAAAAAATGAGTGGGGGAAGGGCAGGGGGAGAGAGAGAAAGAGAGAAAGAGAGGGAGAGAGAGAATCCCAGGCTCGAACTCATGAACCGTGAGATCATGACCTGAGCCAAAACCAAGAGTCTGACACTTAACCAGCTGAGCCACAATTTCTTTATCCATTCATCAGTTGTAGGACATTTGGCCTGTTTCCATAATTTGGCTATTGTTCATAATGCTGCTGTAAACATCAGGGTGCATGTATCCCTTTGAATCAGTATTTTTGTATCCTTTGGGTAAATACCTAGCATTACAATTAGGTCAGCTCCTTTTTTACCCTCACTTCCTTCAGCACAGTTGTGTCTTATGTTCATAATATAATTAATTTACCACAGTCTTCATCCCATCCTGGGATCCCCAACATACTTGCTGATTTTGTTAAAATTTTGCATACATTAAAACACACTCTTTGTGATGTACAGTTTTGTTTGTTTGTTATTTAAATGGACACTTAAAAAGATTTATTGTGATAAGGACATTTAACATGAGATTTACCCTCTTAACAGATTTTTTTTAATAATTAAAAAAATTTTAATGTTTATTTTTGAGAGAGAGAGAGAGAGAAAGAGAGAGAGACCGAGTGTGAGCGGAAGAGGGGTAGAGAGAGAGAGGGAGACACAGAATCTGAAGCAGAATCCAGGCTCTGAGCTGTCAGCACAGAGCCCAACATGGGACTTGAACTCATGAATCGCACACGAGATCATGACCTGAGCTGAAGTCCGACACTTAACTGACCAAGTCATGCAGGCGAGCCCACTCTTGAAAGATTTTTAAGTGTACAATACAGTGTTGTCTATAGGCACACTGTTGTGCAGTGTATGTCTAAAACTCACTCATCTTGTATAATTTAAATTTTATATCCATTGATCAGCAACTGCCCATTTCCCCTCCCCCACTCCCTGGCAACACATTTCTATTTGTTGCTTTCCTGAGTTTTACTAATTTATAGACCCTATATGAGTGGAATCGTGCAATATCTGTGATTGGCTTATTTCACTTAGCATATTGTCCTCCAGGCTCATCAGTGTTGTTATGTATTACAGGATTTTCTTCTTTATTAAGACTGAATAATATTCCAAATGCTTGCATGTACCACATTTTTTGGTCCATTAATCCATTGATGGATAGTCCCCCCCCATATTTTAGCTATTGTGAATGGTGCTCCAGTGAACATAGGAGTAAAGATATCTCTTTGAGATTCAGGTTTTTTCAACATATAACCACAAGTGGAATTGCTGAAAATTTATGGAAAATTCCTGTGTGCTCATAGGCATAGCTAGGAATTTTTTTGTTTGTTGCACATATGATACAAAAGTGTGGCAGAAAAATATGGAACAGTTCATGAATCGTAACTGCAAATTAATTATCTCAAGGAAGAGTACATCTCCAATATTAAGTATTATTATGATTGTTTTCTGAGACTTGTTTATATTTCTGTTCCAATTAATGAATTCTGAACTTTCAGTAGAATTTCCAAATGTCTTCTTTTTATTTTCTATAATATTAACTTAGAGTATAATGGAAGCTATCAACTGAATAAAACTTTAAATATGACTGTCCTCCAATATTTATATATAAAATAGTGTATATATTAAGATAGTAATATAATAGTGTGTCTATTAAAGTAATATATAAAAATAGTATATGTAAACAGTATAGATAAAAATAGTATAAAGGTATAAAAATACTATAAGTAAAGGTATATATGAATAATTTATATACAAGATAGCATGTATATAACATTTAGTAATTTAAAAATATTTTTGGAGGAACCTCCATATTTTTATACATCGATACATATTTATATACACAGATATAAAAATAGTATGCGGATATAAAAATAGTATATATAAAATAGCATATATACAAAAGTAGTGTATATATATATATATATATATATAGTATATCATATGGTAATTATTTTTAAAATCTTTTGAGGAACCTCTGCACTGCTTTTTTTTTTTTTTAGCATTTTTATTTATTTTTGAGAGACAGAGAGAGACAGAGCGTGAGCAGGGGAGGGGAAGAGAGAGAGGGAGAATCCAAAGCAGGCTCCAGGCTCTGAGCCATGACCACAGAGCCTGATGCAGGGCTCTAACTCACAAACCGTGAGATCATGACCTGAGCTGAAGTCAGACGCTTAACCGACTGAGCCACCCAGGTGCCTCACCTCTGCACTGTTTTGTGTCGTGGCTGCATGATTTTACATTCCCACCAACAGTGTACAAAGGTTTCAGTTTCTCCACAACCTTGCCAACACTTACTATCCTTTGTAAGGTTTTTTTTTGATTGTTGTTTGATAATGGCCATTCTACCAGGTGTGAAGTGATAATCATCTCGTGGTTTTGATTTGCATTTCCCTGTTGATTAATGATATTGAGCATCTTTTCATGTACCTGTAGGTCATCTGTGTATCTTCTTTGGAGAAATGTCTATTCAAGTCCTTACCCCATTTTTTTTTTTAATTCAGTTACTTTTTTTCTTTTTTGTTTTGCTATCAAATTATAGAAGTTCCTTAAATATTTTGGAGATTATCCTCTTATCAGATAAATGGCTTGCAGATATTTTCTCCTATTCCATCTGTTTATGGGTTTGGCAATGGATTGAATCAGGAGTCTACTACCACAGTATGGTATAGACTGGTCCTTCACCCGGGAAGTTTCTCTAAATGTCTCCTTTGTCATTAACCTCTCCCCTCTTTCTTGATTCCTGACAAGCACTGATCTCAACATCTTTTAAATGTTTAAGGCCCTGACTGTCTTACTATGCTTAATGAATATGGCAGTTTCAATTTCTGAAGTATCACCCCACAGTTTTTACATTTACAGAGCTATCTTAAGACTCTGTGTGTGTGTGTTTGTGTGTATTTGTTTGTGTGTGTGTGTGTGTGAGTGTGTGTGTGTGTGTCTAAATCCTCATTGAGATGGCATTTTGAGGTGAGGCCTTTGGGAATTGATTAGGTCCTGAGGGTGGGATCCTCATGAATGGGATTTGTGTCTTTATAAAAGCGACTGTAGAGAGCATTGTGTTCCTTCTGCCATGTGAGAAACAGTGGGAGGACTGCCAGCAATGAATCAGGAAGGGGTCTCTCACCAGATACCAAATGCCAGTGCCTCCATCTTGGATTTCTTGGCCTCCAGAACTGTGAGAAATAAATGTTTGCTGTTTAAGTCATCTAGTCTGTGGTATTTGTGTTCTAGCAGCTCTAACAGACTAAGATAGGAGGAACTGTCCTTAGCATATTGTTTCCCTTCCAGACTTGCCTGTGCGGTAAGTCATTCTTCATATGGTGAGAAGTTAGGGGAAGGAGAGAGATCAATGTTTTAGGGAAGGTCTTTCCAAATGCAAGCACCGGAGAGTAAATATTCCCCCAATAGTGCTGTTTATTTGCTTTCAACTTTTTAAAAAATTTTTTAAAGTTTATTTATTTTGAGAAAGATAAAGACAGCACAACGGGGAGGGGCAAAGAGAGAGGGAGAGAGAGAGAATCCCAAGCAGGCTCCTCCGCACTGTCGGCACAGAGCCTGAAGCAGGGCCCAAATCCACAAAGCCATGAAATCATGACCTGGGCTGAAACCAAGAGTCAGATGCTTAACCCACTGAGCCACCCAGATGCCCCGTATTTGCTTTCAACTTTTGAGGTGACCTCAGCCAAAATATAGAGTACTTAACAATGTGATGAGAGAAGAGAATGTAAATATTATCTTTCAATTATGGCAATTTAAAAATAAAGGTGGAGCTAAAAATATGGCAGATAGGATAGGATGAGTAAACTATGTCAAAGGAATGAGGCACATTGTTTTCATAATGAACATATAGAGGTCAACCAAACAAAAGATTTAGGTAGAGTTGAGAGAGAACGGGCATTTAAAATACCAGCTTTGGGAAGGGAGAGGGGATTGTGTGAGTTAAATCCTTTTCTTTAAAAAGACTTAAAATGACACAGTAACAAATAAAAATTTATGTTGGTTATTAAAGTTAAGGAGCTAACTACCAAAAGAAACTCAAAGCAGAGACAATTAAAAATAGTTACCACAGGGAAACAAGCCTTGCGTTTGCGAGGTGTAGGACATATTATAAAGCCGTCTGTAAAATTTTATTTCTGCCATGTGCATTTATGACTTGGATAAAAATTGGAAATGGAAAAAGCAATTGGTTCAGATTGGTGTAACATGTGATTTCAGTATTGTAAAAATTTCCTATCTCTAATTTTATGACCATACACTGAAAGGAATTTTTTTTATAAAAATATCATAAAATAATGGGCAAGAGTGAGATTCTGACATTTAAAATAAACTATGAGTTACTGACATCTTAAAAAAATAACATTTATTAAGTTCCAAGAGTTGTTTTTGCTTACTCTGAATCTCAAATTTTTCTTATTTCCTTTATTTTTCTGTGAATTTTGTTTTAACAGTATTTTTATCTATTGTATACCAGGGTTAAGTATTGAAAAATATATATATTTGTTTAAATCTGGCATCATATGTGGCTACTTTTTTTTTTTAATAAATAAAAGTATTTTTTAAAGTACTTTAGAAAAGCTTAAAGAACACTTATATGCAGCTTTGGCCTTAACCTTATGGATAAGAGCTTCAAATTAGAGTTTTACTGGAAAAACTCGCAGCGTTCCTGGAAGGCCTCTTCATTTTGTTATTTCAGTGAATCAGAAGAACAAAAAGTACTTTAGTTACTTCTTATTTTATTAGCTTAATTGTTAGAGTAGACTAACAGACTGCCCTGAGCGAATTTCTCTTCTGAAGAACAGGACACTTGACAAAGTGAGACTGTTCTTGGTCAAAAGCAAACGGTTATTATTTCCTATCTTAGAGGTGTGACTGCTCTCTCCAACATTTCTGAACCTTGTGAGTAAAAATGGATAACACCCTACTTACACCATCTGAGCAGCAGCCACGGCAAGCTGGCTATTGAAATGTAACTACTGATTCTGTTTTTGTTGTTTCTGTCATTGTTTTGTTTGTATTAAAAGAGTTGTGTTTGATTCACCGATTAGGTACTCAGAATCTAAGGTCACTGACCATTAAATACTTGTGTATGAAAATCAAGTTGTTGAAAGTTGCTATAGAGTCTCCTAAATCATTATTCATATGGCAATTGTCTAATTAAGAAGAAATAGGACTGTCTGACCTGATCTCACGGCACCAAGAATAAGAATTTCCAAATGGCCATAGAAAGCGAATGATCTGATCCTAACTAATCTCAGGTTTATGGGTTTGGGGGCCCCCAAAACACATTACCTGTGGGTTTAGGCCCCCAAAGTATAGTTTTATTTGTAACAGTAAAAATGGAATTTGTGAGAGTTGACATTTTCTGGAAAATTTTATGAGGTAACTCCAGTTGGGTATCTTGATATTGCATAAGTTTTATCTATTATCTGCATTACACGTTCTTCATTATGTATATTTTACAAGCCTAAAAATTCTGGCTATATGGTTTGAGGGGATATATCTGATCCCAAAAGAAAAGTCTATTAAAGTTTTTAAATATCCCACATCTTCTTAGAGATGTAAATAGAAACACTGATTTCAATAGTGCTAGATCTCATATTAAGTGAAGTGAACCAATAGAGAAACAATTATCAGAAGTGAACCCAATTGTTTTTCTAAATACATTCCTCCAGCAATTATGTCAGGGGAACTTTCTCTTAATATTGGTGATTTAAAAAAATTGCTCAACCATCTTAATTCCAAAAATTTGAAGATCGAATATAGCTATATAAAACTACAACTATATTAGTGATGGAGTTACACATTGGCCTGTTTAAAACTTAAAACAGCATTACCTTGGGGCGGCTGGGTGACTCAGCCAGTTAAGCCTCTGACTTCAGCTCAGGCCATGATCTCACAGTTTCTGCATTCGAGCCCCTTGTCAGGCTCTGTGCTGTTGGCTCAGAGCCTGGAGCCTGCTTCAGGTTCTGTGTCTCTCACTCTCTTCCCCTCCCCACTCATCCCCTGTCTCTCTCTGTCTCTCAAAAACAAAGAAACAAACAAAAAAAAGAGCAGCATTACCTTATCTAATGAGTGTATCAGAGTATACCAGATTAGTTTTCAGCTGCAAAATTGGCTTATGCTATATCAGTGTGCTGACAGAATTTTAGATTATTCAGCCGATATGACTTCTGTGCTTTTGTTTATAATAAGAGAACACCAAAGTATAGGTTTGCTGCTTCTCTCATTCTCACACATTGCACCTGGGCGAGGACATCGGTTGTTTTGGTCACTCAACATTTTTCGGAGACCGTTTACATTTTGATAGTTTCTCAGAATGCACTTTGGATCTTCAGACAAACAAAGGAAAAAACAAATAGGCAAACTAAGCCCTTTATTTCCTAGCTTCCCTTTTCTATTAGGGAGCATATGCATGATCATGCAGTTTAGGTCCTCCCACTCAGATACAAGCAGAGACACTGCTTCACAATATAATTATACTACAGCAGAGGCCAGGAATGAGGCCTTTATTTTACTGGCACTGGGAAGTGCAAAGGCGGTTTTGGGTTTAGCTGTTTTGGTGATCATTTTCTGACTGCATGTGGGTCTGGAGTCTCGCCTGCACCTCCATCAAAGTTGTTTCTGGAAGCTCAGTGTATAGTAGTTCCCTAGCCTTTCCAAGATTCTGTAATCCACCTAATGTTGTATAAGAAACCCCTACTTGCTTATTAGTTAGGTGGAGGCCAAGGTCTGATCTCAAAGTTGGAGAGGAGCAGCAAGGTGGACTGTGAGCATACTGGTTTATTTTCAGTGTTTGTTGCTAATTTCACTTCATCTATTTCCCAAAATCTTGGTGTTCTCCAGATCTGTTTAGCTTTATAAGAAACTGCCAAGCTGTCTTCTTAGGGGACCAAATTCTTGCATTCTCACCAGCAATGACTCAGACTGAGTTCTGTTGCTTTGCCTTCTCACCAGCCATTGGTATTTTCAGTGTTGTTCTTGTTGTTTTTTTTTTTTTAATTAGCCACCTACAAATGTATAGAGGTATTGCTTTGTTATTTTAATTTGTATTTCTCTCGTGACAAATTACGTCAAGTATTTTTTTAAGTTTATTTTCCATCTGTATGTATACCTTCTCTAGTGAGGTGTGTGCTCAGATCTTTTAAACTCTTTTAAAATGAGTTGATTTTGAGTTTTAAGTGTTTTTTGGGTATTTTTCATTTAATTTTTTTCTCATCTTAATAAGGTGTAATTGACAAATCAAAATTGCATATATTTAATTGACAAATCAAAATTGCATATAATGTGATGTTTTGATGTAAGTCTACATTGAGAAATGTTTACCACAGTGAAGCTAATTAAAATATCTATCACCTCACATATTTATTGGTGTGTGTATTTTAGATCCGTGTTTTTATCACTTACTTTTTTTTATAGTTTTTTTTTTTTTTTTCCCTCCCAGGCTTGTTTTCTCGTTCTCTTATCAGCATTTTTCACAGATATGTTTTTAATTTTAAGGTTAATGAAGTCCAACTAATCAACTTTTTCTCTCATTGATCTTTTTTTTTTCATATAGAAGAGTCATTGACTTTAGAGTTATGCATAATTATAATTATGCAAGTGGAATCCTTCACATTCTGAAAGTTACCTGTCAGACACACTCCTGTACCAGCCCTCTGTCTCTTTGTCACCTCCCATTTGTAGCTCATTTATTCAGTTTACTTGCAAATACATTTGTATAAAAGGAAAATGCAGGGGAGCTATTGTGTTTGGACATTTTGCAAGGTGACTATTCTACTTGCCCTGCTCAACTGTTTCATTCACTTTTACTGCCCTCATCATTATTCTTATAGCCTCCTGTCATCTCTTCCTCAGAGAGTAAGTCTTTACTTTTCCCTTCAAGTCATAGCTTACATGTTGCCATCTTTGTGGATATCTTCCAGATCTTCTACCCTGGCTCAGCAAAATCACTTCTCCTTCCTACTGGCACAGTAGTCCAGTAACACTTTGTTCAGGCCACCTTTATGTCAGCACGTCAACCTTTTCACGTTTTATTACATTTAGCTTTATACTTACTATTTCCCTCCCCCTCACATACTAGATTAAGGAGTTTTTGTGGGCAGCGGTTATGGCTTACTCATCTTCTTTCCATAACATCCAACATAGTGTTGAGTCCATGTTAATTTTTCAAATACTGCTTGATAAACCAGAGTATTTAAAAATAAATAATTTAAGGCATTTGATGAATAACTTCATTTCATAAATACCTTTTTTATTATTCTTCAATTCATGTTAAACAGAGCCCACATATTATCAATAGAATTAATTCACCAATTTTTCAGTACAAATTTGTTACTGATTTTTTTTCATGGCATAAATTCAAGGGATGATTAAAAATCAGAAAACATAATCTTCATAATAGAGAAGCTAGATAAGGAACAATGCCAATGAGTACACACACACACACACACACACACTCTACATAATTCACTTTTCACATACCCTTATTCCAACTGATGTCCCAAGAAGAATTAGAAACTGTCCTATTCTTCATATTTTGCGTATTCCCTGCTGGTGACATCTGGCTTGCCACTTAGCTTCAAGTCTGGCTCCATCTTCAATTTCCTGATATAATTTGATGACTTTCACTATTCTCCTATATTCAGGTTTGGATGTTTATGGCATACACCTTCATTTAAGAAAGAAATCTGGGGCGCCTGGGTGGCGCAGTCGGTTAAGCGTCCGACTTCAGCCAGGTCACGATCTCACGGTCCGTGAGTTTGAGCCCCGCGTCAGGCTCTGGGTTGATGGCTCGGAGCCTGGAGCCTGTTTCCGATTCTGTGTCTCCCTCTCTCTCTGACCCTCCCCCGTTCATGCTCTGTCTCTCTCTGTCCCAAAAATAAATAAAAAACGTTGAAAAAAAAAAAAAGAAAGAAATCTGTTTAGGGATTGCATATAGTCCTAACACAAGTTATTCAGGAAAATACAGAGAAATATTTAAGGGATTAGGAAGAATGGGTTGGAGCAAAGGTGGTTCCTGACAACATGTAAGGGAGGATCTTCGGAGGGACATTGGCGGAGGAGGGCATTTTGAGGAGTGAAAGGTGGAGTTCTCACTTCAGAAGAAGAGAGATTCGGTACTCAGGTTAACAGAAGGAAGATGGGTGGTCAGCAGTGGTATATGAAGTCCCAGGAGCAATGTTTTCTGAACAGGTGACCCACTAAATACTAATTGCACTAATTATTCTGAGGGAGCATGTTCTGAATTCAGATAATTTGGTCCGCACTTCATCAGTACACACTCCCGGTGAAAGATAACACCTGTCAGCATATTCAAAGTTCTCATAGAAGTTTTTTATACTGAGGTGACTTGTGTTACTTGTTTTTCCCAGGATTTTACAATTATTTTTTTTTCCCATGGTGTACTCCTCATCCATGTAATAAGCTTTGGAAAACGTTCTTATATTTCCTTACTTTTTTCTTTTTTCCTTGTCATTTGTCTTTTCCATTTTCCAGCAGAGACTTGGACTGGAATATCCTTCAATTCTTTGTTAATTGTGTCCCAAAAGGCACACAGAATTTATCTTTTTTGTTTTTTTCTTCTTCTTTCCTGGAGAGTAGTGTGACATCATGAATTGTGTAACACTTAATCATAATAGTGCCAAAGGCTGTGCTAATCACGTGCATAGAAACCGCCTCATGTTATTCTTAGGAGTGTGCCAAATCAGGGTGAATTTCACGTACTTTATTTTGGCGAGAGATTTCTGATGTATTTAAAACCCTCAATATGGTTTCCCAGCATTAAACTTCCAATAATCATTTCTTATTATAACAAGAGCATGCATTCATACAAAAATTCAGGCAGTTTACCATTTTAGTGCTTAGACTTCAGATTATATTAAAGGACAGACAGAACTAAACAGTATGATTATCGTTACTTAAATTATGTGTTTTTGCTTCATGGAGAAACCTATGGTTTATGTTCATTGAGTTGTCTCTTTTAGGTATAGTCTCAGATTTCTTCAGCAATTTTAGTTTCATTGTTTCAAACAGACTTAAAAAAGAGACTTTCAAGAGAATGATACCAGTATTGACTACTAGTATATCAGGATCAGGTTTCATTTTTAGTATTTAGTCTTTTATTTTCCAATAACCCATAGATCATCTGGTATAGGCTAATGTGTATCCCCAATATCTGTTTCCCTTTCTTTTCATTATCAAAATTTTAGCTGGAAATATAGCTACATGATAGAATGAAGACTTTACTTCACAGCCTTTCTTGCATCTAGATGTGGTCGTATGACTAATTCAAGCCAAAGATGACATTAATAGAAGCTCCCATGTATTAGCTAGAAACCTTCTTTTGCTTGTATCCTTCTCCCTTTCTCTAATCTAATGCCTAGAGCTTAGGGCCATTTTGAACTCTGAGGAATGCCATCCCTTGGGAGATATGGATATTGACCAGATCTCTGACATGATCCCTATGAAGCATGATAGACCATTAGATCACCTTTTCAAATTGTTCAACTTTTATGGATCTCAATATATTCTCCAGTAAAATGGAACTATTTCCTATGGCCACTGGGGAGATTTTAGTAATAAAATACATAAATAGGACTTGACACAGTGCCTAGTTCATAGTGCTCAATAAATGACAGCTTCATTTATTGCTATTTTTTACTATCCTGATTACATAGTTTTTCAACTCTAACCTCCACTTGGGTGGTCAAGGTCCACTTATGAGCGCCAGAGTCTGGTATTTAAGGTTTCATATTATTGTTGTCTACCAGCCAGGCAGTATGTCACCATAAATTAGAGCTTATTTTCCTTTTAAAAATGCATAACTCACAACCTTGTTTTTCATTGTCTAATTTTCATGATTCTAATATTTAAAAAATTCTCTTCTGTGAAAATATTTACTGTTTTAATATTTAATAGTTGAATGCAAATGAAAGCATCATCAAATATATAATTTAATATATTAATTTGGTTAATACCTTGATAAAAGAAAAAAAGATATTTTAGTTTTGAAAGTTACTTAGCAAAAGAGGAAAGATCATTTATTTTCATTACCTTCAAAGTTCTGAATGTATACATAGAAGTCATTAAGTATCTGGAGATGGGCATTCCTTTAAAGAGAAAATTCTCTGTATTGTGACTTGAATGCATTGAGTTTGGCTAATTATATATATTTCTTGAGCTAATTAAATTATGTTTTAAAAAGTGAGTCTTCCAATTCTCTTTATCTTGTCACATGCAAGGTGTTCATTTCTGTAGTATAAAATATACTCTGGATATGTGAAAAAAGTTTTCCTTTAGAAAATTATTAGCCAAATTTATTAGTGACTAAAGTGATATGATAACTAAAATCAATACCTGATTTTTGATTTGACCTGGGATTGGGAAAAATGTTATATAGGGCATTATTGATAATTGGCCAAATTTGAATAGAGACTACCATGTTAGATTTTCTTATTTGAATAATAATGTGTTTATATATGTGAATATCCTTATTCTCAACCTATACAATACTGAATATTTAGGAGGAGGAGGGCATATTGTATGTGACTTACTTTCAAATAGTTCAAAGGGAAAATAAGTACAAATAATAAAACAAATATAGATAAAATATTAACAATTGATAATTCTGGGTCAAGAGAATTTGAATGTTCTTCATGATATCCTTATATTTTCCAATTAAGTTACCGAAAAAACACAAAACCTTAAAACCTAGAAGATTGAATTTTATGCAATATTTAAGAAGAATATTTATATCCACAAATATTTATAATAGAAAACACACAAACTTCTATAAGAAAAAACAAAACTCCATCTATATAGATTATATACATACATACATATATGTAATATTAAGGATCGATATATTCGAAAGACGGTATTGGACAATACTAATACACATGGATTACTTATAAATCTATAATATAGTACTACTAATGATAAACATGTCTCTAGCAAGTAAGCAAACAACATTAAGAATGGAAATTGTATAAAATCTTATATAACAGAGCATACTGCATTAATAAGTTTGAAATTTTAGACAAAATGCATAAATTCCTAGGAGAATATATTTTGTCAAAATTGATTCTAGATAAAACAAATCCTGTGTACCTTTATATCGTTAAAAAATGCATCAGCAACTAAAAAATACTTTCTACCATCAAAATTAATACACACACACACCCCTCAGATCCAGAAATTTTGTCAGAGGGTGTAATAGATTTTGCAAAAGATAGAAAAAGACAGAATGATATTTAAGCCAATTTATGAGGTCAGCATTATATTACATATTTGTGACAATACCTGACAAAAAATAATTCAAGAAAGAAAATTATGAGCTAATCTTATTTGCTAACATTGATGAAATGAGATAATCAAATTATAAATGCTAATAGAAGCCATGCCAAGTTGGATTAATTGCAGTAATGCTAAGATAGTGCATTTATCATAAAAAGAAAGCCATTAATGAAATTAATGGTATAAATATGTCTGCACGGTTGTATTTTTTCCCTGTCTCCTTTTTACATTCATTCAAAAACAGAAATAGGAGACATATACAAACTGCAAACTCAAGTGTAGAGTCTGGGCAGATGCCTTATGGGAAGAAATAAAACAAAGAAGCTGATGTTCAGGGATCTTCTAGCAATGTGATGGGGATTCCCTTACTGTGTATCCTGAATCTTCTTTCTTGGTTTACTGCCTGGATTTGATGGAAGACCTTTAGTATCTTCTGGAGAAAGAAGGCTTAGGAAATACCTATTTTTTATTCTAGCTTCACATTTAATTATTAGTTTTTGTGGAAACAGAATTTAATTTGGATATAATTTTCTCTCAGAATTTTGGAAACTTGGCTCCATTTTTTTTCTAGATTTCATTGTTATTCTTGTTCCTTTGTATGAGGTCTGTCTCTGTGTCTTCTATTTCATTTGCTCTTGCTCTCTCTCTGAAAGTCAACAACTTTTTCTTTTGCTCCTAATGTCCTAAAATTTCACAACGTTGTGTTTCAGTGTAGTCCCTATTCATTCATTCTTTTCTGGGCTCCTTCTGGGCCATTTCAATCTAGAAATTCATGTGATTCAGTGCTGGGAGTAATTACTTGATCATGTCCTATTTTCTGCCTTCTCTTTCTTTCATTTACTCCAATTACTTATCTATTTCATTGCTCTAAACTGGTCCTCTACATTTTCTCTGTCTTTTCTGTTTTCCATGTTTCTTCTCTATTTTGTTTTTGATTCTGGATAATTCCCAACTTTACTAACCAAATCTATTGAGTTTTTAATTCCTGCTATAACAATTTCTTTGTTATAAAAAATTTACAAATGTTTGTAAAGTTGTCTTACCTTTGCATAATATAGGTTTCCTCCAAGTTGTTTTTGTTTATTTGCTTGTTTTGGTTTATATCCCTCATACTGAATGCTTTCCTCAAATATTTGGTAATTCAATTTTGTCTATTTAAATATTAGGCAAGGGAGCACTGGTCAGAAATTCTGTGACTTGAAGGACTTTGGGCTTACCTAAAGGATAATATGGACCATGTTGGGGGCACTTTTTTTCCAATATTTTTTTTTCCTTTAATTGGACAGATTGCCCACAGAACACTATATCAGTTTTCCTCTTAGAAGTTGAATTTCCAGTGTTTCAAGAGATATATGAGGGAAAGAATTTAGAAGCCTCAGTATTCACTAGTCAAATTTACTCAATTCTATTATTTTCAGTTTAATACCCCAACTTCTGAAATCTAGAGAATATTTATTTTATCATCTCCAGAGACTGAGCCTTTAGTCTTACATCATAGTGGAAGACTGGTAGTCAATAGCCATGTGGAGTTGGTGTCTGATTACTTTATAAACAGACATTTAACCAATCTACCTGTTTTTTGGTCCCTTCATGATCAATTCTAGAGGGACTTGGTGCCATTAACTTTTTAGCCTTTGGGGACTCTTCAACATAACCTTGGTAATTTCTTGGCTTTCACTACTGCTAAATATGGAATCTGCTTCCTCTGATAAAATTAGTGAGTTAGTACCCCTCCATCTACTTACTGCCTTTGAAAATTTTTTTGTTGGTTTCTTTTTTTCTCTATCCTTTTGCCTTTATTAGTTAATGCTTTAAAAAATTAGCTTGTTCCCACTTTAGCTAGAACTTTTAGAATAGGGGGGCTTAATGCACATTTTCAAACAGAAAACATAAAGTAGATATTCAAAGGAAAATGGGAAGAAGACATGAATAGACACTTTTCCAAAGAAATACAGATGGCTAACAAACACATGAAAAGATGCTCAACCTCATTCACCATCAGAAAAATACAAATCAAAACCACAATGAGATACCACCTCACACCAGTCAGAATGCCTAGAATTAACAACTCAGGAAACAACAGATACTGGCGAGGAAGTGAAGAAAGGGGGACACTGTTGTACTGCTGGTGGGAATGAAAACTGGTGCAACCACTCTGGAAAACAATGGGGGAGGTTCCTCAAAAAATTAAAAATATAATTACCCTATGACCCAGCAGTTGCACTACTAGGTATTTATCCAAAGGGTATAAAAATGCTAGTTCAAAAGGGCTCATGAACCCCCATGTTTATAGCAGCACTTTCAACAAGCCAAATTATGGAAGGAGCCCAAATGTCCTTTGATTGGTGAATTGATAAAGAAGATGTGGTATATATATACAATGGAATATTAGTGATCAAAAAGAATGAAATATTTCCATTTGCCACAACATGGATGGAATTAGAGTGTATTATGCTAAACAAAATAAGTCAGAGAAAGACAAATATCATATGATTTCACTGATATGTGGAATTTAAGAAACAAAACAGATGAACATAGGGGAAAAGAAGGAAAAATAAGATAAAAGCAAAGAGGGAAGCAAAGCATAAGTGACCCTTAAATACAGAGAACCCACTGAGGATTGCTGGAATGGAGGTGGATTGGGGGATGGGCTAAATGGGTGGTGGGTTTTAGGAAGCATTTGTTGTGATGAGCACTGAGTGTTATATGTAAGTGATAAATCACTGAGTTCTACTCGTGAAACTGATACTACACTATATGTTAACTAACTTGAATTTAAATGAAAAAAGAATATTGAAAAAAATTTAAAGTTCATAGAACCTATGACCCTAAAAAAACTTAGAAAGAGGTTTCTGCAGGATGCCTTCTTATACACCTTTGGTTTTAGTTTTGTTCTAAATTGGCAAGATCCAGGGAAAGTGAAAGCCTAAGGAGAGCTATCTCTGTAGCTGTGAACAAAGTGCCATATCTGGAGAAAAAAAATAATCAGCTGATCTCTGGCATGGTGTAGAAACCCCTATAGAAACCAAAAATAATAATAATAATGATCATTATCATTGTTTGGACTACTTATTTGTGCCAGTAACTGCTCTGAGCATTTTATATACATCATTTCAAATATTCCTTATAACATATTTGTGAGATAATCATGTTTATTTTCATTTTATTGATGAGAAAATTGTGGGTGGGAAGAGGTGCATTAATTGACCTAATGTTACCTGACTGCCATCTGGAGAGCAAAGAGTTTAGCATTCTAGTCCAGTCAATTCTAAATCTGATTTTACGGCAGCATAATAAAGAATAGAAAAGTATTAATCAGACTTCCCTAGTGCTGACCACTTCTCAGATTGATGAGTACTAAAAAAATATTATTCAAAAACTCATGATTCTGTTAAAATCAGAGCTTAAAAATTGTGCTCAATTCACTTATGATATGAAATGTGTATGTATTTGATGTATTATCATTATTATCTAAAATTCTTGATCCTTTATATGATGGGAAATTATTAGACTTATGTGGAAAGTTAGGGGCACCTGGGTGACTCAATCAGTTGAGTGTGTGACTGTTGATCTCAGCTCAGTTCTTGATCTCAGGGTCTTGAGTTCAAGCCTCATGTTGGGCTCCACACTGGGCATGAAGCCTAGTGAAAGAAAGAAAGAAAGAAAGACAGAAAGAAAGAAAGAAAGAAAGAAAGAAAGAAAGGAAGGAAGGAAGAAAAAAGGAAGGAAGAATGAGAAATAAAGAAAGGAAGAAGGAAAAGAAAAGAAAAGAAAAAAAAGAAAAGAAAAAAACGACTTATGTGAAAGAAAACAAATCTAGTTTTCAGTTAATTAGGACAAAGTATCATCTGCATGAGGACATGTATGGGCAGTTATGATTTAATTTCTTAAACTTAGTGTAAACCGGTCTGATTATAATTTGCCTTTTTCTTACCAGAAAATAAAGGAGGAACTCGAGGGCTATCAGAGCACACCACAGTCAAAACCCGAAATTTCTCTTTTTCATGTAGAAGTGCAGGGATGACAAAATTTAATTTAATATTAGTCTTTAACTAAAACTGACTTTCAATATTAGTTGAATGTATGTTGCTAAAACTTCCACCTCAGTAGTCCTTGAGAAAGCATATAATTATATGCTTACCAGATGACTTTTACTGTAATTCTACATTGGTTAAGAATGGGAATTATTCACAGCTCTCCAGATTCTGCTTCCTTAGAAAAATATAAGGCAAATGCACCAACCCATCATGGGTAATACAAAAGCTAGTGGAAATGAAATGGTTTATATATCCCAGAAACAATAGCCATATGAGGGGAGCAAATACACAGGAGAAGGTTTCTTTGGCAGGTAGGGAGCCAGAGGAAGAAATACCCTGACCTCACTTTCTTCATGCCCTTCAGTCACCTGCTGTTGTCTCCTATTGTCCAAACCCAAACATAAGTCAGAAAACAAAGGTGCCTATAGATACAGTTCATAAATAGCAGGATACAAACAGGAGATGAGTAGGTTCAGAATAGCAAAATGAAGTATCTATCAGAATAAGATGTGTAGTCAGCCAACGTGTATTAATCACTAACTATAATCAGTCTTTGGAAGCCAACATGAGTAGTGGGCCCCATCCCTCATAGAAACAATCAACCTAATGAAACAGACAGGAAAGAAGTCAAGGTATTATCACATGACAGTAATTGAACATTTAACCAATAGATGCTAGAAAAGTGCTGAGACCAATATTTTATAAAGATATTATGGGGAAAAAAAGATATTGTGGGCGAAGGAAAGTTCAAAGATACTAAGATCTATAAATAATTAATTGTTTCAAGTTAGTGAAGTTTCTATTTTAAGTTTTTGTTTTACTCTCACATCACATAATTATGAAAACATTTTTAGAGAGGCTGTAACTTGGTCATTTAGAGATACTAATTATTCATAAATAAACATATGTAACATTGAGTTTTATTTTTAATGTTTAATTTTTTGTAATATGCCTTTAAAATGTACAATAACTAATTTGGATGTAAATCACATTTTTCAGCAGTTTAAATGGTAACAAATAGTTAATTGTAATCACTATTTTAGTTCTAAAATTATTTGGGAAGAAAACCTCTATTGAATTATTTTTCAAGTCGGTTATTATATTTTCAGTTTCTATTAATTATTTCAGTTTAATGTCAACCTTCAGTATATAAAAAAAAACACATCTCTTTGTTGGAGGCAGTCATGAGAGGATGTGACCACTGGTTGATCTGAGAGCTGGCTCCGGGCAATCCATGGATCTTCATCCTCACCTTTGTCCTTGGAATGTGCGTTCCATTCACCTTTCCCACAGTGGGAGCTGTTTTCAAGGTCACAGCTTTGTGTTGTTGAAATAACCTGGTCAGTATATGTGACTGGACCCAGTCAAGGCCTTTATATAAACTTTTAAGATTCTGGCAGGCAGGCATGGAGATCTACCCCTTCTGGTACTGCCCAAGACAAGCCTAGTATTTAAGTTCCTTTGCTTACTGAACTTGGCCACCTACCTATCTGGAGTGGTCTGCTTCTTTTCATCAGTCTCTCCTTGCCTTCCATATACTGCGGTCATTTCAGATTTCACCTGGGAAGCTCCTGAGTTTTCAAGCCAACACTTGTCTATTTGTTTCATTTTTTATGGAGAAGGAACAATTTTTAAAAATTAGCATTTTTTTCCTTAAGTTCAGTGATGAAGAAATAATTATTACTCAGAAAAATTTCTAGTGCATGTTAAAATCTTTTCAACCTTTAAGCAGCCTGAATTTGCCATCCTGGTAAGACTGCTTCTTTTAACATGTTTCCTATAGAAATAGATTGAGATTTTGGCTCTGAGTTTGATATTTTAGGTGTATTTTCTCACTACTTGGTTTAAGTCTTTATAAACTAGTTTTGACTGTGACTAAGAGAAACCCGGAAGCACAGTTTCTGTGACAAGTTCTTATCACCTTATAGAATTGAAATGTCCTTTCCGTACGCTACAGAAAACCTTGTGATCACTTTGTTATAGTCCTTGTTTCCTTTACTACTGCAATAGATCTTACATTGGAATTTGCATTTCAAGTTATCACGATCTGGACACACAATAGAGTATATAACCTTTCAAACTGTCATTTATAAAATGAAAACAAATACTTTTAATCTGCTAGCTTACAAAACGTATTTTAGATTAAAGACCATAGAGTAGTTGGCAGTTCCCAAAGTGTGCTTTATTGCAAATATTTAAACCCCCCCCACACTCATGCATGCAGACACACAGAGTTCTAAACACTTTTCATTGAATGGTAAATCTAATTCCATCTTTTCAGTATATCACGTTCATCAGCATAAGGCCAGCCAATCACTACCTAATTTGATGCAGCCGACCTAAGAATTCCCTTGGTCCCTGAACTCCAGCTTATTTCATTCTTAGTCCCTGCAAACATTGGTATTGCTTATACTATATGTTATGACTCTCCTTTAGCCATTTTAATTATCAGAGTTTAATTTTGGCACCAGCAGTATAGCTGATTCAAGCCTAAAATTGCTTTGCATTATACAGCCATGTCTACCTCACCATGGAAGGGTCCAGGATGTCCTCAACCTTGGATCCACTCGTGGTCACTAATAACCATGAAATGTTTACAGAAGAGGGAGTGTGTGGGAAGACACCAGTACTCCAGTGACAGTGCTGCTGATCAACAGCAGTTTCTCAACCTCGGTACTATTGACATTCTGGACTTAAAGTTCCTTGTTGTGGGGACCTATGCACTGTATGATGTTTAGCAACATCTTTGGCTTCTACCCTGTAGTGAGTAGCAACCCCTTCTCCCGAAGTTTGACAACCAAAGCTATCTCCAGACACTGCCAAATGTTCTCTGAGGGGCAAAATTGCCCACAGCTGAGAACAACTGATCTTATCTTTGGCTACTGTGTGTAGTGTTCCTGACACTACACTATGGTGTATGGTGTTTATTGTGTTCTGATAAAGGTGATACGTTTCCTCGATTTAAAAACCAGTGGTTGCAATTGTTCTATTTCCTTGTAGCATACTCATAAAGAGAAAACGTTATTTGACACTGGCTGGAGAGAAAAAAATGTAACTCCTTTCCTTCAGTGTCTATAAGGAAGCTTTATTGGACACTCTTAGTGTCCTCTTAGTACCAAAATTTCTTAGTAATTGGAATTTTTTAAATGTGACTCTTTAACATGGCCTTCATGTTAATTTGTGTAATTTGGCTTCTGCTTCGCAATTCAAATTCTTTTCACACTATTTCCCCAGTTGTTCAAAGCTGAAACAGTCTACTTTCAGTTTTTCTAATGCACCAGCTGCTATGACCTATCAGGACATTTGCATAGGCCTTTCTCTCCAACAGGAAAGAATCCTTCTCAACCCTGTATCCTCCCTCCAGCCCATAATCACCCTGCACTAATTCCTACTCAACTTGAAAATCTCAACTTAACTATCATTACCCTAAAATTGGCCTCATTATTATTATATTTTTAAATAGGAACCTCTTTTTCCACCTGTGGCATTTTTAAAAGTTTACAATGATGTTCATTAATATTTACACTTTGTATATCTGTCCCACCTGCCCCCCGCACTAAGCATTATTTGACTATGTTTGGAGAACTTGTGAATATTCACTATTCAGCACTGCGTTAAATGTGTGAGAGAAATATGTGGAAGCTGATCATTGATCCTCAGAGTCTTTTCTCTCCTCAATTTTAGTACCTGCAAAGTTTGTGATTCTAATACTTCTAGTTCAAGAGGTCTATGAAAATATTTTCACATGTCTGAATCACTGGGTATAATAAATTGGGATATTATTTCCATAATTCAGAGGCTACATATGAGATAACTTCTCTGTAAAATTTCAAAATTATGTTGGCTATGGATAAAATATTAAGTGAGGGTTTGGTATAAAATAGTGCCTACACACTATTTTGTATATCAGTTATATAATTTTAAGATGCTCATAGTACACAGGGGAGGATTATGGATGGGATGGACAAGTGCCCCACATATGTGGCAAGTCTGAGAGCTGGTCCTGATAATATAGATTTAAGGCTATCACTTCTTATGTCAAAACTTTGCAAAATTGGGTATATAAAAATTTTAGCAAACCACTTCAGTATATAGCATCATCATTGATGAGGCCATAGATCTTACATAGAAATTTGCATTTCAAGTTATCATTGGAAACTAAGGCATCTCATAGTTTGGCTCTTCTGCCTGTGTGTCCAGAAAGGCACTAACATTTCTTTTCCCATGGTGGGTTGGGAGAATTCCTTTAATTGCTTTGCAACACTAAGAAGCTATCAGAGATAATATTCATAAGTGTTGGTGGAGAGACGCAAAGCCTAATCACGGATTTTGGTTCATTCCTCAGTTTCTCTGGATAAAACTGCTAGCTAGGTACAGAGGAAAATGAAGGAACCATCAGCATCTTATATTTAAACCCAAGACACTGACACTTATACACATAATAAATGTTTCTTGAATCACTAAAAGAAAGAAGAAAGGAAAGGAGGAGAAATAATAATGACTAAATCCATGTATTTTTTCTTGAATAGAAGCATTCTGACCAGCCCTTATTGAATATCTGTTTGATCATGCACACAGCCTGCTCACCTTCTAGAAAGAATGTTAGACTTAGTGATAAATGCAGGATATACAGATGAAATACAAAAATTAAAAAAAAATACATTTTTTCACCAATTAAAAATAAAAATTGTTGTTCATTTAAATTTGTACAGCCTCATTAAAAAATTAAGCAGGCTTCAAAGGAAGATAAATATCACAAAATGACACACATCATCCTAGTGTGAATTATCACTGAGTTTTTAACCCCAGTCCTCTTTGTTTTGATTTAGAATCAGAGGGAGGGAGGGATGGGGATTCTCATGAGTGTTTCAACTCACTGCTTGTCCATTTACTCATTTTCGCCTTAACCTCTCCTACTTCTGTCCCCTCTGCTGAAGTAGGCATCTCTGAAATCTAGCTCTTAATTTTATCTCCAATCTCTGCTTCCACCAGTCCTTTCCCCAAATATGAGGTTTTGGAATATTGCCTCCATTTTCTTTCCCTGCGCATCATTCTGTCTGTTTCTCATCTAAATGATCCGATATTTTTATGAGTTATGTTAAGTAGAGGTTGGAAAGAGAGGGGTTTTGTTTGCTTGTTTTGTTTGTATTTTTTGTTTTAATTGGGAGAGGGCAAAGGGTGGTTACTTTCTTTGTAGCAGCTGTAGCGCGTTAGGAAGGAGTAAGAACACAAAGAGCAAATTATCCTAACTTTGCTTATGGGAATGGTTTTAGAACTCTGCATGTAGAGAAAGCATTTGTTTTCCAAAATTATTTATAATAGGAATCGATCAGATCACCAGAGCACTGTTACTATGGGCCATCTGCTGGGGATAGATACAGCTTTGTCACACACAACCCTTTTTTATATTGGCATTCCTGTTGGGGAATTTTAACTGTAATCATCTCGCAACAGGGGATTCTTAGGTCATCAGTAGGTTAGTTGTTGTCTAGAGAATACAAGAGGGAGGAAGAACATTCAAAAAAAATTATTACCCAAACTATAGCCTTTTTCCTGAACCAAATGGACTCAATTTAACTACAGATGAGATTTAACCAGTTGAATTCTTATGTTTTAGCTATCAGGAGTCACCAAGGTACTGGAGATTAGAATTCACAGAGCCTGAAGTTTCTAGCTCATTGCTTAACCTGCTGAGTCGTACTGTTCCTTTATTATTCTGTACACAAGAGCGATGGTACACAATGATGCTGTACTAATGTATATTCCATGTCTGCAGGTAGGCATTAAATGTTGGTATAATCAGGTTGGTAACAGAAATTAACATAGAAATCTGGCAAGCTAGACTTTGTTTTAAGATGACAATAACCCTTTCTCTTTTTTAAAATCGCCATCACTGATGCACTTTGTTTACTAAACCAATTTTAAGAAAGTGCTGAGGCCTTTTCTGAAACACTAACTCTAGTAGAGAATGAGATGTATTGTTTCTGTAGTGTGATAGAACGAACCCAGTGTTGTCAGGAGACCTGATTTGATCCTTGCACTATTTTGTTGTGTGACCTTGAAGAAGTCAGTTGATCATTTGGTTTTAAATTTCCTCATCTATAAAACAAGACTGGAGATTCCTGTACTATCTATCCGATTAACTTATTGTAAGACTAGTATGTGCTATAAACATTTTATAAAGTGAAACACTGCCATACTATAGTAAGTTGAAATATACTTAAGTGTGTAGCACTTTTGTTTCTGTGGCTATGATCTAAAATATTCCCTGACTGGGGTGCCTGGGTGGCTCGGTTGGTTAGTCATCTGACTCTTGTTTTCAACTCAGGTCATGATCTTCTCAGTTGGTGAGATCTGCTGTCAGCGCAGAGCCTGCTTGGGATTCTCTCTCTCCCTCTTTCCCTGCCCCTCCCCTGCTGTTCTCTCTCTTTCTCTCTCTCTCTCCCTCTCTCTCTCCCTCTCAAAATAAACTTAAAAAAAAAAACAAAACTATTTAATGGGCGCCTGGGTGGCTCAGTCAGTTAAGCATCCGACTTCGGCTCAGGTCATGGTCTTGTGTTCATAAGTTTGAGCCCTGCGTCAGGCTCTGTGGTGACAGCTCAGAGCCTGGAGCCTGCTTCGGATTCTACGTCTCCCTTTCTCTCTGCTCCTCCCCCTAAAAAAATAAAATTAAAAAAAATACTTTAAAAAAGTCTTTAAAAAATAAAATAATAAAAAATAAATAAAGTACTCCCTGATTTATGAAAATTTCTGGATGTACTGAGCTGACAGATACAGTAGTCATGTTCATTGGAAGGAATATTGAATTACGTGCTGGTGAAAGAGCTCAAAAGATGGAGTACGTAATAGATGTTATGGTATAACGGGGGACAATATTTCGCAAACAACAAAAAGTAACATTTTGGATTCATAGTTTTAAATATGTTTTGTAACATATATCTAGAATATTAAAATATGTTTGCAACATCATTTTATGCCATATAAATCAAAAATCATTTTTGTCTTCATAGTATTTGGCAATGTTTAGCAGATTATTACACTCCATTTGGAGAATTTGAAAATGACTTCATGCTATGAAATTTTGAAGATATTATTGTTGGCATATGGAATGGATTTTGGTGGCTGGACAGTTGAAATCTCAAATATAGTCAAAGGGACTCCCTTTATGAGCACCATGCATGAACATAAATGCCTGTCTTTTAAATGTCTGCACTATTTTTCTACAATTCGCTAAAGGTAAAAACATGAGAAAATCTAATTATAATTTATGATCATGTATTGAAACCCCAAATATCTTGACAGTGACATATCTAAAATGTACCAATATCTATTTCAGTTGTAATACTTGAATGTGCCAACATTTTAATCATCTCTTTCCTTGTTAAAAGACATTTGTTTGGAAATTGAAATATATTGACAGTGATGTTTTCTACATTTTTTTTTTCTTGTGAAAACATGTCTATGTAACTGAATGACCACGTTGCAGTAAATGTAAGACTGAGTGAAAATCACAGAGTTTAGTGTGGTACATCATATACAGTAGAATTATTTCTACCCGCACTTAAACGTATGCATAATTGTTTTGGTACCAAATGATAATGAGTCATAGCTGAAGTCTAGTGGTAGGGCCTAAAAATCCATTTACCCATTTCACAGTTTATTTTATTTTAATTTGGCAGCAGCTCGGCTCTACCTCACTTCCAAGAAGACAAATACTAGGTTGGACAGCAACGTTATGTACCCACCTTTCCATCTCAAGGCTGTCATGTTCTTGACTACCATTTGAACTAGACTGTCAGTTTTTAAGAATTAATAAACAATATTTATTTTTATATGAGTACTAATCTCTTTATGGCTCAGTGTTTTCCTTTCTTCTTCTTCTTCTTCTTTAAATCTTAGGGCAAGGTTTATACATAGAATTCTGAATATAGGAAAGCTTTTAAAAGTGTCTATTTTAGGGGCGACTGGGTGGCTCAGTCAGCTAAGCATCTGACACTTGATTTCAGCTCTGCACTGATAGTCTGGAGCCTGCTTGGGTGCTCTCTCTTCCTCTCTCTCTGCCCCTCCCCTGCTCTCTCTCTCTTTCTCTGTCAAAATAAATAAAATAAACACTAAAAAAATGCTTATTTTATACCCTACTAACCATCTTCCCTGTGATGTAGAACTTGTAACTGTACTTCTTGTTCAAATTTAGGAACTTCTATTTTTACTAATATGTTCTATCACTCTTGGAAATATTATTAACCATTTCTTATGTGTATTTTATATAATCTAATTCATTCAGTGGACTCTGAAGGAATCAACAATCTAAATGGGAAAGAATGCAAACTAATATAAGAATACATGTTTTTAAGGAGTATAGGTAGATCTCTCAATACAATAATTTTCTTTAATGATTATTGATAGTTTCCTGAAATTTCATTTTTAGTATTAATAAGGAAAACAAAATATCATCTATAGTAATCAGAGATTTTTCTCAACTTTTTCTTTCTTTCTTAACATTTTTTAATGTTTATTTATTTTTGAGAGAGAGAGAAACAGAGCATGGGCAGGGGAGGGGCAGAGAGAGAGGGAGACACAGAATCTGAAACAGGTTCCAGGCCCTGAGCTGTCAGCACAGAGTCCGATGCAGGGCTTGAACTCACGAGCCATGAGCTCATGACCTAAGCTGAAGTTGGACGCTTAACCAACTGAGCCACCCAGGTGCCCCTTAACTTTTTTTTTTTTTCAAAAGGACCATAGCAATTCTATAGCTGATAGTTCCTTGATGTTTTTTGTAATTTTTTCATTCCTACTATAAGATTTAGCCCCCCCCTTCTCTCTCTTCTCCCCTCCCCTCCCCTCCTCTTTCTCTTTCTTGGATTTCTCATTTACTCCTGGCAGTTCCTAGACTGTGCCCTCAGTTTTCATTACATTACACATTCATTTCATTACACAGTGAAGATGTGCACTCTCCCCATAGAACAGGGTTGTTATAAGGATTACATTTTGTGCACTCAAAACGCCTCACATAGTGCATCAGTACTTGATAGTGACTATTATCTGGAGTAATTTTATTAATAATAGTGCTCTTTGAACTCCAAGTACTTCGTGTCTGGTTCTCAATAAATGGTGATTAAAGTGAACTGTTTTACATATCTTGTTGAACCAATCTCTTAAACTACTGCTGTATTGAACAGACCCTCTTCATTGATCACCTGTTCCACTGCAAAGGCTGTTTTTTTGCTTTTTATTAAGCATCATTTCCTGGTAAAAAGTTCTGGTAAAAAAAATACCTTTCCAGCCTTTTTCCTAGGTATTCTTTGTTTCCATTAAACAAAATTATTATTCATTTATTTTCCCTCTCTTAATTTTTATCTATCTCTATCTATCTAATCATCTAATCTTTCTATGCAGTCAATTGATACTCTTATTTTACTCTATGTAGAATGTCCCCTTTATGTGGCAAATCAGAAACATCTTTGAAGACATAAATGTCATGTTTTCTGATTTTATTTTACTATTTTTTGCTTACCCCATCCCCCCTTCAGATATAGTTAGTTACCTTCTCTGTATGCTCATTCAGTGTTGTGTATGTATTTATTTAAGTACTAACCATATTCTTTTAAAGTTAGTGTTAACCTTTGTTGTCTTTCTTTAGACACTGAGCTCTTCTAAGGTAATTTTTGTATCCTACTCATTGAAACATTGTCCAACACCTAGTAAAGTGTCTAATACACAGTAAGTGATCACTTCAAAATGTTGGATAGATTATTTTAATTTTCCAGGCTCAAAATTTTGGAATTAGCTTTTGTTTATTTCTTTTTGCCATTCTTTTCTAATTATTACAAGATCTGGTCTCCCCTTTCCATTCTCAATTGCAAAATTCTGTATGAAAACACAAAAATACTGTTATATAACCTTTTTCTTACTATCCATAGATTACATTTCTAAACTGTAGAAAAAGTATTTCCTTTGTGGCTTCATAACACACACCTAATATCCTCTACCTGCAATTTGTTATATTAATGTACCTGGTATACTTGCTTCTCTATTGTCTGAAATAAGGAATGGGATATGTAACATATACTTGCAATATTGCAGCAATTCATTTAAAGCAGCTATTACCTGGCAAAAAGGATAAATGACTGTGGTCCTTCTCAATCTTGTCGTGCTGGAGAGACCACATTGACATTGCTAAAATCCTTCTTTAGCATCTGCTTCCCCCAGGTCACATCTTACAGATTGGAAAAAATGGTACCATGAATCTCCATATTCCAGCAAATCACACTGTCACAATTTTGGCCCAGAATAGCAAATAATATTTAATTTATTATACGTGTATGATTTTTTTAAAAATGGTGCAATTTAAAAGTACTTTAGGAATAATTCTATTACTCTCTTAACTTTAGTACTCTAACTGCAGTATTTTCATCATAAAGTAATTAAGCAGAAAGATTAAATGGCTCTCACTGTCCAAATACTGACAATTTGAGCATCAAAAAGATTAATAACAGTGTTTTATATATAACACAATGAATGTAAAAGAATCTATAATTCAGTAATAGTACTATAGTAGTGTTGAGGGCTGGCAGAAAAGAAAACCCTTTTACATAAAGTAAAAATTAATAAATGAAGAAGGAATGATAGAAATAAGTCACATTATAATTATTTCACATTGAAATAATTGATTTAGATGATCTTCATGGATACAGGAATTATTGGGTGAACAATTGTTACGGAGCAAATTATTTCCATAGTCTCAATATTGCCCCACAGACTGCTTGTTTGTTGTAGGAGGATAAGATAAAAAAAGTTTCTTTATACTAGACAAATCTACAGACTCCCCAAATGATTAAACTTTAATATCACCAATCCTGTCTTAAACTGATACCATGGTCCTACTGACAAGCACTGAGAAGGCACAGTATCACATATGTGGTAATGTTGCCCACAGTGATGAAAAAAACAAGCAAATCCAAGTTAAGAAACATTTGCAAACCCAGTAGCCTAGATTTTTTAAAATGTCAGTGTTGGGAAGAAAATAAAAAGAAACATGGGTTCTGGGAGACTGTTTTAGTTTAAAGAGGCATGGCAACTAAATTGAATTGTGTAATCCTTGATTGAATCTTGTATCCAGAAACAGAAAAGCACTTATGACATAATTAGGAGACCGTTTGTGATATGTAAATAAAAAATTTATATTATGTAATTGAGTAAGTAGTACAATACTCAATTTCTTGAGGGGATAATGCATTTATGTACTTTGGTTATGTAGAGAATGTCCTGGTTATTAAGACCTACAAATTAAAATATTTAAAGTGTCAAGATTTCTGCAAATGATTCAAATGGTAAGACAGATGCATGTGATATAAATGCAGTAAAACCTTGGGTTGTGAGTAACTTGTTCTGCGAGTGTTCCACAACACAAGCAAACATTTCTAATAATTCTAACTTGATAAACAAATGATGTCTCTCAATACGAGTAGTATGTGATGCCAAACATCACATGATCTCAACCTGAACCAATGTTTCTTCTCTTTCTCTCTTGCTGTGGGATTGTGGGTGATCGTCTCCCATGCTCAGATGCTCCGTCTTAGGCCATGGTGTTTGACAGAAATCAGTGATTTTTCAGAACGTTGGAAGGTGCCCACAACTGGCACTAGTGTATTTTTTGTCACTTCAAAGCACCTGTGGACAGTCCTTTGCTTTTCTTACAAGGGTAAGCTTACAAATGATTTGCTTCATTTAGGTCAGGCTGCTTGCAGAAACAGACCCTTTCCTCTGTTGCCTTATTGTCAGTTACATTAAATACAGTATATGACAAGAGTTTATTAATAACTGTACTATAGTCAACATCCACGTGAATATATACAATAGCTCTCAGGCAGAAAAACGTTGAAAAGAAAGGTGGTAAGAAGAAGGAGATGATTATGGTAGAAGTTAAGAAGGAAATCATTGAGAAGTATGAACAAGGTATGCAAGTGGCTGAAATTGCAAGATTTTATAAGAAGTCTACGTTGACCATTTGCTCAATATTAAAGAAGAAATAAGAAATAAGGGGGCTAGATGGAGCAAAAGGAGTCACAAGAATATCAAAGCAACAGGCACGTGTTGTGGAAGATGTAGAAAAGTTGCATTTGGTTTGGATAAACGAGAAACAACTAGCATGTGATACTGTGAGTGAGAATTTTATGTGCGAGAAGGCAAAGGCCTTGTACACCGACCTCTTAGGTAAAGGTTAATTTGTTTATTTTTCTTTATATTTTGTATTTTCTTTATTATTTTGTATTATATTATAGTATTATAATCATTTTTATATGAATATTTTTGGGTTGTGGAATGAATCATCTGAGTTTCCATTATTTCTTATGGGGAAATTTGCTTTGATATACAAGTGCTTTGGATTATAAGCATATTTCTGGAATGAATTATGCTTGCAAACCAAGGTTTTCCTCTCTCTCTCTCTCTCTCTCTCTCTCTCTCTCTATATATATATATATATATATATATATATATATATATGTGTAGACCCACACACGCACACACACACTTCTTTATGTATATACAGTGAGAAAATTAAAGTAGTTTTTGTATTTTTAGCAGTTATGTTAGTAATTGCCAATATTTGGAACAACCCAAACATCCTTCAATAGGTGAATGGATAAATAAACTGTGATATATTCAGACAGTGGACTATTATTCCATGCTATAAAGAAATGACCTATCATATGAAATATATGAAAGAGCCTTAAATGAATATTGCTAAGTTAAAGAAGCCAATGTAAAAAGGCTACATGGTATATGGTTCCAACTATATGACATTCTGGAAAAGGCAAAATGATGATCACAATAAACAGATTAAATTTTGTTAGGAGTTAGAGGATAGAGAAGGATGAATAAACAGAGCAGAGGTAATTTTTGGAGCAGTGAAATTTTGTATGGTACTATCATGATGGATACATGTCATTATATATTTGCCAAAACCCATAAAATGCTAAGAGTTAACCCTAATGTAAACTACTGATTTAGCTGATAAAGTTATGTCCATGTAGGTTCATCAGTTACAATAAATGTACCATCTGTGTTTCAGGATGGACATAATGGGGAAAGCTGTGTGGTGGGGGCAGAAGGTATATGGAAACCTTGTAATTTCTGCCCAATTTTGTTATGAACCTAAAATTTCTCTAAAAATAAAGTCTATTGAAAAGAAAAAAAAACAAAACTAGCTATTTTTCTCATAACATCATTGGCCATTAAAAATAATTTTTCTTTTGCTAATCTGACAGGTGACTAAACTCATTTTACTTTTCATATTTTTAAATTACTGCTAAGGTTGACTAATAGGTTTGCTGTTTGTTTTTCCTCACTTGTTAATTGCCAATGTGTTTCTTTTGTCCCTTTTTATTTTAATGACCAATAAAGACTCTATGTAGTAGTAACAGGTACACTTTGCTGTATTCAATATTTGTCTGGTTTGTTATCTTTTAACTTTGGTCATGGTATTTTTTGTCACAAGAAGTTTTATTTATTTAGTTAGTTTATTTATTTTGAGAATGAAAGAGAGAGAGTGAATGTGAGCAGGGGAGGGGCAGAGAGAGAGGGAGAGAAGGAGAATCCCAAGCAGGCTCCATGCTGTCAACACAGAGCCTGACATGGGGCTTGAACTCACAAACCATGAGATCACAGCCTGAGCTGAAATCAAGAGTCAGATGTTTAGCTGCCTGAGCCACCCAGGCATTCCCACGAGAAGTTTTAATACATAGTTAAGTCCATCTTTTCGTTTCACATCAGGATTACAGAAATATTCTCCTGTATCTTCTTTAAACACTTTAGTGGTTTGAATCTATTTGGAATTTTATGTATGTTTCTAAAATGAGATATTATATATTTCATGTTTTCTTCAAATGGATATACCATTTATTGAATAAATGTTTCCATTAATTTAGAATGTGTTGTAAAATTTCATATAAACGACTTTTTGTCTGGATTCACAGAAAGAAATAAACATGCTGAATATTTCTCAGACCCACAATTCCTTTCCAGTAAAGTTTCCATTATGCAGTGTTTTATTTTTGTTTTTATTTTTTTCTGCCAGGATGTTTACAAAGTTCTTCAACGTTAGACATCTCAATAGAAAATAGATGTTTATTATTTTAAATCAATATTTTCTGCAGGTCTATCATAACTTAAATATCATCACTGTCGTCATCATAATGATGAGCACAAATATGTATTAAACACTTTTAATATGCCAAAAAACTTCATTAAGCCATTTACAAGTGTGATCTCATTTGATCCTCAGGACAACATGATGTTTATATGTGGGAAAAGTGAAGCTTTGAGGATTTTAATAACTTACCCAAAGCCAAGATGAGTCAGGACTCAGTACAACTCATCAAAATCTCATTTCTTAACCATTATGTAATATTAAGCCTTTTTGATCTGCAGATTTGGGTCCTTTTTCAGTAAGTGCTTTTCTTTTCATTCTATCTTTGAAAATTCTATTTTATTTGCTGCATTCCCTTTTTTGGAGGCATCTATCATTTACAGATTAAATTTTTGTCCTTTCCTCTCTCTTGCCTTTCACATTCTTGTTTTGTTTTTGTTAACATTCTAGTATTTTTTTTTTTAGCCTGAGTTTTTCTTATTGTCATGAATTTAGTTTTTCAGGCTGAAGTACTCAGGAATTCAATTTGAATACTTACATAATATTAATTTATAACATGACGTGTTTGGACAATCAGTATTTAAACACTATATTGCAATTGATTTATCTTTCTTTTCTTTCTTTCTTTCTTTCTTTCTTTCTTTCTTTCTTTCTTTCTTTCCTTTCTTTTTTAAGTGGCTCCAGGGGTACCTGGGTGGCTCAGTCAGTTAAGCATCCAACTTTGGCTAAGGTCATGATCTTGCAGTTCGTGGGTTCAAGCCCCGTGTCGGGTTCTGTGCTGACCTCTCAGAACCTGGAGCCTGCTTCAGATTCTGTGTCTTCCTCTTTCTCTCTGCCCCTCCCCTGCTCATGCTCTGTATCTCTCTGTCTCTCCAAAATAAATAAATGTAAAAAAAAAAAAGTTTTGAAGTAGCTCCAGTGTGGGAATTGAACTCACGACTCTGAGGTCAAGTGTTGGATGCTCTACCAACTGAGCCACCCAAGCACTCTACAAGTGATTTTTCAATAACAGAATATATCTCAAATGATACAATAAAGCTAGAGCCTAGATTAATGTGGTAGGAAATGATATTCACAGATCGATTATATGTACCTAATAATTGCATGGTTAAAATAAAATATATCCTGACAAGTAAAGGACATAATTCAATAGCATATAAATGATTGGGTTATTTTAAAATGCTTTTGTGATTATACAAATTACATATCTGTAATCTTGAAACTCAGAGAACCATAATTGAAAAGGCATTGCATTTGGAGCAGATCTTAAATACATCTCCTCATGGTGTGACTTGAACAAGTATCTTAGCCTTTCTGAATGTGTTTCATTATATATAAAATGGGAAAATTAGTATCTTCCCCATAATTACGTCTTAAAAATAAATAATGCTTCAAAGAAGTTTTAAGCTGGGAAATATGTAAAACATATACCACAGGATAACTATTATTATTTTGATATAAAAATTATCATCTTTAGTTGTCAGGGCATAGAAGAACTACAGTTCTTTACCTAGCTATTTCAATTTGTCATTGTTGCAAGAGACCGAGAATGTGCTAACTCTGTCATATCTCTATAGAAGGAGCTGTAACCAGTATTTTTCCTTTGAAATGTGTATGCCCCAATAATAGATGCTTCTTTCAAATTTTAGGCACAGTAACAAATGCCATTTCAGATATGCAAATGCTCAAGGGCATGTTTCTCAGTAGACACTGTACTGCCTTAAAGATAAATAACAAGAACTGAGAATGTAGTAGCTGGGATTTCATCCAATGAGGTCTGCCATTTAAGCAGCACGGCATGAGCTTGACTTGGTGGCAGTTAGCAGTAGCAACTCATGAATGTAGACAGATTTATGCAGGGTGACCTTCATGACTCAGTGTGCTTGGGAACTTTGTGATTTCCACAGGGGTTACCAACAGGACATTCCATTGACAACCACAATGAGTGTTCCACCTCCGTGGCATTTTTAGAGCACATCTTTATGCATCAGAAAACCCCAGCCTTGCACAAGGCTGCTTTCTAAAGAGACATGTTACTGGATGAATTTTGCAAAGGATAGAGTTCCTCTGCATTCTTATCAATTAGCTAGCTACAACCTCAAAGCCTTTTTTTTTTCCTCAGTATTTTGCTACTTCACTGCCACGATGCATGTCCAAACCTATGTTTTCTGTGATAAAATGATTAAATCAATGTTAGCCTCAAAGGGGACAGGGGTCTGTGATAGCTATTTGTAGTGGGTTTTAGAACAATGTTTGATCTCAGCATCAAAGGGCATTGAGGTGCTACAACAATGACAAAGCATATCTAAATAGCTTCATTTTGCTTAACTATTGGAGTAGATTAGTGAAGTAATAGGCATATGGTATCTAGACTTCAATAAGACATTTATTAAGCTGAATATTATTTCCATTTTGGAAGAGTTGGAATAATTCTAGTGTCCTAAAAGCACGCTAATAGTTGAAATGATTTCAGTTGCAAAGCAGTAATCCAAAGATGTGCATCAGAGTCTGCCTTGTGATTGTCTTACTGCTATTGATTTATTGGATAATATTATAAAGATATTCTTAGCAAATTTACAGAAGCAGAAAATGTTAAATTATAATGGTGTTTCAAAAGATCTCTGTATGCTAAAACCGCGATCTAAAGCTAACATGGTAATATTTAACAGCAAAAAATTATGTCTGATTGCTGGTGAAAATGGGATATTTACTTTGGGAAAGAAAAATAATGTAGAAAAGAAGCTAGGGGCGCCTGGGTGGCTCAGTCATTTAAGCGTCCAACTGCAGCTCAGGCCATGATCTCAACAATTTGTGAGTTCAAGCCCTGTGTCGAATCTGGAGCCTGCTTCAGATTCTGTGTCTCCCTCACTCTCTGCCCCTCCCCCACTCATGCTCTGTCTCTCTCTGTCTCTCAAAAATAAATAAATAAAAAAAAAATAAAGGAAGCTAATTAAAAAACATTCAATGGTCAGGGGGTGCCTGGGTGGCTCAGTCTGTTAAGCCTCCGACTCTTGGTTTTGGCTCAGGTCATGATCTCACGAGGTTTGTGAATCCGAGCCCCCACATCGGGCTCTGTGCTTACAGCGCAGAGCCTGCTGGGGATCCTCTGTCTCCCTCTCTTGATCCCCGTCAACTCTCTCTCTGTCTCAAAAATAGATAAATGCTAAAAATTTTTTTTAAAAATTCAATAGTCTGTTAGGTAGAATAAGAGATACCAGAAATACAAGAGGTAGAAGTGGAATCAATGACATAGCATAGAGACAGAGTAATTTGGACAGTATGTAAAGAACATTCAAGTAGAACTCGGATGTTGCTGCAGGGTATGCAAAGTGTGCCTTGATTGATGACATCTCAGCACATGTTGAAGGACACTTGGATTTTCTGTGTGTGGGGGATGGGAATGGAGGGTCTTTAAACTGTGCGTTAACTCTGAGCATCTATGCTTTTATAACTGTCGGGCTCAGTTGTTTCAAGCTAGTTAAAAAAGGTTTGCACTCTGCTTTAATCTCTGTCTTTTCCTTTAAAAGCCCAATATGAAAATCTCAAAATGTGTTTGATGTTAAAATAGAGGATCACTGTATTTGATGGTATTATCAATCCTCGCCTAGCACTGAAAATGAGACCCAGACACATCTCATTTAACATTTCACTATTTTTTAAAATCAAGAACACAGTTTGTTTCCATATTATTATATCACCTCACCTTCACCATTGAATTTAATGTAGAGTAAAAAATAATTACAAAAGGACACAAAGTTATTTTTAAATACAATTTTCCTGGTTCCAATTGCAGTGATCATTTATTCAAATAAGTTTCAGTGTTATATGCTACAAAGGCATACCAAACTTTATCATTCACAATACTCAACATTAAAATTTTGACCAATGTCTGTCTTTTCTCCTAAAACGTTCTTTTTTTTTTTTCTTATAGAGGTGTCCCTAGCACTTGGCACAGCAGCTTTCCATTTTTGTTAAATGGATATATTTTATATGCCCTTTTGCATCTAAATTTTGTTTGTCTCCTTGTCTTTGTCACCCATCTCCTATCATTTATAAACAGAACTCCCCTCCTTAATTTTAAATTGAATAAATGCTATGTTTGCCTATAGCAAAAAATACTCACCAAACACTTTGAGGATATGTCTTTAAATCATAAGCCCCTGTAATCATTTAAATTGTTTTTTAATCACAATGAATGCCTTTGCCTGTATTGATCGTTCACATTCATGAATTCTTTTAAACAATTCCTAAAATCTTTAAAAAGGTGTGGTTTATTTTTTCTTTTATCTGAACATTTTGTACCTGGTAGGACATTGCTCTTAACATATGATAGAATGTACTTTTGCAAAGATTCCAAATAAATTACTTTATTGATCTGATGTGTTGATCTGTATTTGTCATAATTTTATTTCCTCTTATGATACTCTTGGGTTTTAAGTCTTTATAGAAGCTGAGTTAGTTTTTACCACTTCAAAATAAAAAATATGTTTAACTCAATATTTTTAATGATATCCACAGAAAATTACGTATGTTTCAAAATACTTTCTACATACTTATGACAATTGAATGCGTTATACTTTCTTATATAATGGATTTGAGATAGGCATGGAAAACAGAATTCTAAGAAGGACCTCAGGATTCACTTGTTTCCTGGTGAACATGTCCTGAATAATCCCCACATTTTTTGAATATGATGAATTTTACTCCCACGGTTAGGATATGTTATAGGTCAGAAGGGATTTTGCAGATATAATTAATCAGTTGACCTTATGGTAGAAAGATTAATTCAGTGGGCCTGAGCTAATCACATAAATCCTTTCAAAGCAGTCTTTTCCAGGCAGGTGGCCGAAGAGGTAGCAGTGACGGGCTCCAGGTGTCCTAGAAGAAAGCAAACATTCATGTTGTGAATTGCCTTTGGCGGCCACACGGTAGAGAACTACAGGCAGCATGGAGGAGCTGAGAGCTAACCCCAGACAACTGCTAGAAGGATAACAGGGCCTCAGTCCTAAACTTGTGAGGAAATGAAGTCTGCCAACAACCAGTGAACTTGGAAGACAATTCTGAGCCAAGATGAGAACTATAACTCAAGCCAACATTTTGATTTCAGCTCATGAGACCCTGAGCAGAGAAACTCAGCCACACTATGTCCAGACTTGTGACCTACAGAACCTCTGAGGTAATAAATTTGTGTTGACAGAAGCTACTCCATTTGTGGTCTTTCGTTACACAGGAACAGTAAACTCGTAAAACCCAGGAAATTTGTCATTTGAAGTTCACCAAAATTGAGCGTCAAAGGAAAGCTTCCCAAAGTTTCTCCTGAAAGAAGCGTCAAGGAAGGTACAAGTTTCAGGTTCAGTAGACATTATCCAACCTAATCCAGTGAAGGTCACTGATGGTCAGATAGAGTAAGTGCCTTTCCTTAAATCATCCATAAACATAATAACGACTGGAACCAACATCCCATGGCTCCAAATCAGTGCTTTTTCCACAGTACACTTATACATTTATTCATAATTGGAAAAGGGGTGGCTGGTGGGAATCATGGATATATTATTTTATTTTTAATAAGTAATGAATCTCTAAAATGTTTTGTAGCTGTTCCTCCTTCCTTCTCTCTTTCTCTTCTTCCTTTCCTTCCTTCGTTTCTTCCTCATCCCTCCCTGCCTCCCTTCCTCCTTCATTTTTATTATCCAGGATCCAGTCAGATTTCACCTACCTCGTTTGATTGTCATAGGTCTGTATTCCCTTTTAATTCAGAATGGGCTCACTATTTTTTTCTATTACACTGACTTTTTAAACGCTCAAGGCCAGTTGTTTTATGGTATATCTCACATTGTGGATATGACTGTTTATTCATATTTCTTTTGAAAACCTCCTGCATTTTATTAAGGAAGTTAGGTCTATAGGTTTTATTAGATCCAGGTAAAACATTTGGCAAGAATATTTTATGTGACTGTTGTGAACCCCATAGAGCATCATATCAGGAGACACATGCTATAAAACTATCCCCTTCGGGTGCCTGGGTGGCTCAGTCAGTTGAGCATCCTGACCCGTGACTTCCGCTCAAGTCATGATCTCGTGGCTCATGAGTTTGAGCCCTGTGTTGGGCTCTGTGCTGACAGTGCAGAGCCTGCTTGGGATTCTGTCTCCCCCTTTCTCTGCCCCTCCCCTGCTCACTCCCTCTCTCACATACATACATACATACATACATACATAATTTTTAAGAAAAGAATATCTCCTTATTAAAGGTACTAAGTTTGAACTCTTGATTAAGATAGTAAATGCCATTCTCTTCCCATGTAAAGGTGCATTCTTTTGTTTGTGCTGGTGAGTAATCTGGGGGGTGACACTCTGGCACCATGTGACTATCCTGTTAGTCAACAACATTTTGCCCAAAGCTCTTGCCGTCCATTGCTGAGCCTTGATGAGCTGATTATTATACAGGGGGTGAATTAGCATTTTTATTTTTGCCATGACAAAGTACCACAAATTTAGTGGCCTAAGGCATTACAAATTTATGATCTTATAGTTCTGAAGGTCAGAGGTCAGCACAGGTCTCACTGGAATAATGTATTTGGTATCAAGGCTGCATTCCATCCCTGGATGCTCTAGGGGAGAATCTGTCTTCTCAACTTTGTCCAACTTCTAAAGGCTACCCTCATTCCCTGGCTCATCACCTTCTTGCTCCATCTGCAAAATTAGTGACAACAGGTTGAGTCCTTTTTACATTATGCCTCATTGACCCCTCTTCCCGCAGTCGCATCTCCCAGTGACCACAGGTGGTAAAATTTCTCTGCTTTTTCATGTGATTAGACTGTGTTCACCCAGACAATCCCAGAAGATCTTCCCATCTGTGGGTTCTTAATTTAATTACATCTGTAAGGTCTCTTTTGCCATGTGAGGTAAGATGTACAAGGACTCCAAGGATTAGGATCTAGACATATTTGGGAGACCCTATTTTTCCCTCCACAGGAATTGCAAAATGTTCATTAAAAAAATCAATTCTATCATTAATTCTGCTTATGGTACTTATGGTACCTTGCATTCTTATGTAAAGAAACATTGTTCCCTTCTCTATGGATTCAGAGATTACTTACATTTCAATGTGTTATAATCTGTTCTTTAATTTCCCTTTTTGATGCTAAAGATGATTCAAAGTATTGTTTCCAAAGTCATGCTAATAATTTGATATTCACAATCCTGAGAAAGACATAAGAACAGTTATTTGTTTCTTGAAGAAATACATAGTAACACCTTGTACTATACACCAAGTACTGTGCTACTGAAAATTCCCATACGTGCATTGAGCACTTACTATATTCTGGCTACTAATCATTTGGTGTGTATTAACTCACACAATACTTGTAACCACTACATGAGGTGAGCAGTCCCCATCTTACAGATGAGGACACTATAACATAGAACAACAGAATGATGGGATTCAAACCCATAAATAGTGACCCCAGAATTCACACAGTCATATGCTGGTGTCAAGGGTTCTTAATATCAGGGGTCCACAGAACCCTATAATCGAGTTCAAATTTCCAAGAGAGAAAAGGTCTATAGTTTATATCAATTTCTCAAAAGAAATGCAAAAACTAAAGATCTGGGTCCCACTGTCGTACTGGGGGCTAGAGATTAATTGCCAATTATAATAAACAGGAGTAATTCCAGTTTTCCTGTTTTTTTTTTAATTGAAATATATTTGACACGTAATGTTAAATTAGTTTCAGGTATACAACATAGGGATTCGACAGTTCTCTTGGTTTATCATGCAGCATAACTACCCAAGCTCTTCTGTGCCTAACAAGGGACTTTTCCACTTAACGCTCTTTTATCTAGCCAATGCATTTTAAAATGTTACATACCATTTCGTTGTATGTGTAAGATACATCCTTTATTGAATCTGTGAGGTCTATCATTAGTTTCCCCTATCAGTGGTGGATGTTTAACTGTTTTTTCCCTAAGTTTTGCCACCTGCATGAAATCATGAATTTCTAGTATATGCTTTTTGCTACATGTTTGCAGTAGTATATCATTTTATTGATTATAACCACTTTAAAATATATTAGATTTAATAACTCTTAGTCTGTAGATCTGTCTTTTTTGCCGTTTTTAATAATTTGTAATACATATTTGTAATACATATAATTTGTAATTACAAATTTGTAATACATATAATTCATGAGAAGTTGATTTCTATTTCTATTTTTGTTATTTATATTAGGTTTCATTTAACACAGTCAGGAAGTATATTTTGTATTATGTGTCCATTTTTAGAATTCAGTAGGATATTTTCTCTCCTTTCCTCTTTCTTTTTAGAAAGTGTGTGTATGTGAGTGTGCATGGAATATGTTATGTGGAATACAGATATATAAATATACTCCATATGGAGTATACACATACCTACATATATATGTGTATATTCTAATTTAAAATAAGGACACCTGAGTGGCTTAGTCAGTTAAGTGTCTGACTCTTGGTTTCGGCTCAGGTCATGGCTGGTGGGTTTAAGCCCCGCATCGGGCTGCATGCTGAGCCCGTCCCCTACTCGTGCTGTCTCTCTCAAAATATACATACATACATACATACATACATACATACATACATACATAAAATACATACAGACATTTTTCTGTACTGGCCTAGTTAGGAATTTTAGTCTATAAATTCTACTTTGGTTCCTTATATTACTTAGTTTTTCCTCCATATACTTCAATGCTATATTTATTAGGAATAGTTTTATCTTGATTGTGTATAGGATCCTTTATTATACTAAAGTCATTTTCTTGGTTTGAGTTACTGCAGAATGCTTGAAATTTAACTCTTTCAGATAAATAATGTGATCCTTGCAGTGTTTAGTTTGTTTTTGTTTGGTAAATCATTATATATTCCTTTACTTTTTTTTTTTTTGTAGTCAGTTTCTTTTAGACAAGATTGTCTTATAAATGGTATATTGTTTTCTATCTTTTTGGTTATATTATCATGGTCCACAATGTTTAAGAGTTTACTGAATCTTTGTTATTACAAGAGATGCATTTGGTCTTTTGTCTTATGCTTCTTCTATGTCCTTTGTTTTTGTACTTTTGAAATATGATTTATGGGTTGTTTTTGTTTGTTTGTTTGTTTTGCCTGCCCTCTACCTGAGAAAATTTAAATGCACATAGTGAAGGAAGATAACACCTGAAACTTGCATGTTTAAATCTGTGCTTATTAATTTATCAAATTCAGTATTATTGACTCCACTCATGAAGTAGGAAAATAGCACACTTCTTGCCAACAAAATGTTTTTATTGGCAGATTTCTTGGATATTTTCATTAATTTACTGCCATCTAGTTACTATTATTTTTACATATTGTCTCATGTCTCTTCCAAAAATGTTAATTATAATATACTTTATGTTAAAACATTCTTGGGGCGCCCGGGTGGCTCAGTCGGGTAAGCATCTGACTTTGGCTCAGGTCATGATCTCTCGGTTTGTGAATTTGAGCCCTGCATCGGGCTCTGTGCTGACAGCTCAGAGCCTGGAGCCTGCTTTGGATTCTGTGTCTCCCCTCTCTCTCTGGCCCTCCCCCTGCCTCAAAAATAAACATTAAAGAAAAACAATTTTAAAACATTCTTTTGTCACTTAGTTCAGATATTATTTTCAATTAATTTTTTATTTAAATCAGCCTTTTTTCAATGACTGTCCCATCTTGATATTTATTTCTATTTTTCTTGTTGTTGGCTGAATATAATGTATCCATGAGTGTTTTTCAGGATGGATACCAAAATTCTATAAGTATTTCCTTCATGCATACCTAAGGATATCATATTTTCTTCAGTCCCAAATGATGATATATTTATTTTCCATCAGAATTCTAGATGTTGCTCAATTAGCTCCTGACATAATAACTGATGTAAAAAGTCCTATGATTATTCTGCTTTCTTGTTTGTTTGTCTTCAGATGAATTTTTGTTGTACTTAAACATACTTGCAGGGTTCTTTTTTAACCCTTGTACTCCATTAACTGTACTAAAATATTTTACTGTGTTCAGCATTCTCTATTAATTTTTTTTTTTTTCTGAAGTAAGGGGATTCTTTTATTCTACTGAGTTGGGTTTGCCTTTGTTTCGGAAGTTTACTTCTTTGAAAAGTTTAATCTTTTTGTTGGTAAAATTTTTCTTTTTTTATCTTTGAAAAAAAATGATTACCCAGGTATAGGGACTGAATTCTCTATCTGGGTTCAGGATTTCCTCACCTTCTCATCTGGTAGGATAGATATGCAAGGATCATTAGCCAAATTAAAAATAAACTGTTACTTCATAATCATGGAAAATCACCCATCAAAATACAAGGGTTCTGATAATCTGTTGATGAATGCAGCCTAGTCTATTGAGGCTAGTCAAAGTATTTGTAGTCCCTTTCCCTGAATTAGAAAAATCAAGTTGACGTAAAGAAAGTCTTACTGTAAAGAGAACAGCAGGTCTGCTAGACATATGCTGCCCACACACAGAAAGGCAGAATGGGAGCAACACAGAACATGCCGTGCCTGAGTTCAGGATGCAAAAGAAAAAAAGAACAAGAGGTCTGTCTCTGGACAAAGTAACCTAATCCACTAGTAAAATAGAGGTTCTTGTGCACAGTCCTCTCACCAGTCAGAACAGCCATAAGATCTTCTGTGGCGGCACAATTAAGGAGGTACAGATATATGCCAGAACATTCCTTGTAAACTACAACTGGAAAGGGATAATAAAATTTACCTCTTTTTAAGGTTGAAATGGGGCTGGGAGTGAGGAGCAAACACTATCCAAACTCATATAATTTTCATATAACTTAAATACATTGAAAGATGTTAGAATCTTAATTTCCCTATCTGTTTCCTTCTGAAAGTGTTATCTATGTCACTGTCCAGTTTCCCATTGGATAATTTTTAGTTCAGGATGATTTTCTGAGAGGTTGAAGTTTGACACTGCTTTTCACCTTCAATTATTATTTTTTTAAAGTTTTTATATAAATTCCAGTTAACATACAGTGTGATATTAGTTTCAGACATACAATACAGAGATTCAACACTTTCATACAACACCCAGTGCTCATCAAAGCAAGGACACTCCTTAATTCTCATCACCTATTTTACCCACCGCCCCACCCACTTCCCCTTTGGTAACCCTCAGTTTGTTCTCTATAGTTGAGTCTGTTTCTTGGATTGTCTCCCTCTCTCTTATTTTTACCCTTTGCTCATTTGCTTTGTTTCTTAATTTTTTTTAACATTTATTATCGGGGCGCCTGGGTGGCTCAGTCGGTTGAGCAACCGACTTCGGCTCAGGTCATGATCTCCCAGTTCGTGAGTTCCAGCCCCGTGACGGGCTCTGTGCTGACAGCTCAGAGCCTGGAGCCTGCTTCCGATTCTGTGTCTCCCTCTCTCTCCGCCCCACCCCTACTTGGGCTCTGTCTCTGTCTTTCAAAAATGAATAAACATAAAAAAATTAACATTTATTATTGAGAGACAGAGACAGAGCACGAGTAGGGGTGGGGCGGAGAGAGACGGGAGACACAGAATCCAAAGCAGGCTCCAGGCTCTGAGCCGTCATCACAGAGCCCTGACGCAGGGCTTGAACTCACGAACCATGAGATTATGACTTGAGCTGAAGTCGGGACGCTCAACCAACAGAGCCAGGCAAGCGCCCCTGTTTTGTTTCTTAAATTTTACATGTGAGTGAAATCATATGGTGTCTGTTCTTCTTGGACTTATTTCACTTAGCATAATACACTCTAGCTGCATCCATGTCATTGCAGATGACAAGATTTCATTGTTTTTTTTATGGATGAGTAATAATATCCCCAAATGTATATTTATATCACATCTTCCTTATCCATTCATCAGGTGATGGACACTTGGGCTGTTTCCATAATTTGGCTTTTGTAGATAATGTTGCTATAAACATCAGGATGAATGTATCCCTTTGAATTTTTGCATCTTCTGACTAAATACCTAGTAGTAAGATGGTTGGATCATAGGGTAGTTCTATTTTTAACTTTTTGAGGAATCTCCATACTGTTTTCCAGAGTGGCTGCACCCGTTTGCATTCCCACCAACAGTACAAGAGGGTTCTGCTTTCTCCACATCTTTGCCAACACCTGTTGTTTCTTGTCTTGTTGATTTTAGCTGTTCTGACAGGTATGAGGTGAGATCTCATTGTGGTTCCCTGAACACGTAGTATTCAATACCCAGATGTATAGCGAAATGTGTTGTGTCAACTATTATATAACTTATTCCAAAATTACTCTGTAATTATGTTCATTATTTACATGCTTTTCCTTTTCTTCTTCCTCAGTTTTTTTTTCCTGCCATGTTTTTTTTTTTTTTTTAACGTTTGCATTAGTATCCTGGTTTATCTTCTTTACTCACTTTAAGTGGAGAAAACCATCAGAACCCACTCTTTGCTCAAGAACAATGTTAGTGATTTGAGTGGTCTTTTAAAAATTGCTCTTGATATTTCCCCACATCCCTTCTCCATTGGCTCCCTCTCTGAGAGGTATCACTTAGTCCTTTAGGAATGAAATTTTAGGTACAGGAATTACTGGTTTATATACCTTCTTAATCATTTATTTGATTGAGTAATATAGAGAAGAAGCCGAGGTTACTACTAGCGGCTGTCAATCAAGCAAAATTTCTCTTCAGGTCTGGAGTCTGACCTGGAGGTTTCTCTCTTTGGATTGGTAGGGAGTTGAACATCCAGATGAAAGTCCATATCTGTGTAGACATGCAAGTATTTCTCCTTGCTTATGTCATTTGTGTCAGAAGCTACAGTGTAGAGTTTCCCATCTACCCAGGGTTGTTCTTTTTGGCAGAAAATCAGCTCAAACAAAATAACATGACTTTCCTAGGATGTCTGTATGTTAACAATCTCTACCATCCACCTGCCCTTTCACTGTGCTAGAATTAGTCCCACAGGATGCTTTTCTCCCCCAGTAATGTGTTTACTCCCCAACCTCATCCCCTCAGCTAGAAGTTCCTAGTAGACCTCATTCAGAACCTCTTTTCTTACTTCTTACACCATAGTCTTCCTAATTGGAAATATGTCTTTGATAATCACAGTGTCTCCGCTTTATCAACATTTTTTTTTTGTAACTGACTGATATTCTTCAGTTTATTATATGGCGTAATTCCCAAGTATACAGGCAGTTTTTATCTCTAATTATGTTATTCATTTCATTAAGTTTCAGTTAGGGAAGCTATGAAAGCATGAATTCACTCTGCCATTAAACTCTGTGCATGAACTCTGTGCATTAAATTTTTATTTTTGTAAAGCATTGGAGAAATGTGCTTGAACTGGATGGCTAAGTTGAATATGACAACAGAGTGCTCTTGATCTTGGCTAGATGCCAGAACATGAGCACATTCGTGTCTTCTCTAGCTAAAGGGAACAGCACTGTGGATCTGTCCCAGGAAATTCCACACAGCCACCTGTTTTGCACCACAACTACTTTTACCCTCTATTGCTGAATGCAGTTGGCTTAAAACAAGACTTTCCTTAAAGTACATTTTGTAATTTCAAAACCCCATTCCTCATAGCTGAAGTTTTTAGCATTTTAAGTGCATGCTTTAAATGTACAGGCTCCCAGAAATCGCAGGTGCAAATCCAGATGGAGTTAACTCATAAAGTAGATAAACTATCTTACATGCACCTTATTCTGTGGGATTCTTAGGAACCCAAATCAAGTCTTTACTTTGTTGACCTTTAAGATGTGAGATCAATTTTCTTAATAAAAAGTAGACTTTTGTACAGTTTCTGAAAAGTCACTGAAAACCTTTACCAACAGAGACACCAGATTATATGTCCTAGTCAGCCTTGGAGGAATAAAGTTTATTAGTTGACATAAAAACACCAACAGCAGTATTTGCTTCTTTCCCCAGTGGCAGGAACCTTTTGAAATGGTTTCTGAATGTACTGTCACACACCTTCTGGAATGTTCAAAATGTTTAAAGCACTGTGCACATCATCATACTCAGGAAACTTGAGGAAGGGTGATATAACCATAATCAGCTAACATCCATTTAATACTTACATTGTGCCAGCCATTGTACTTTAAATTGGATTATACGATTTTAATCCTAAAAGTAACCCTGAAGATTAGATATAATTATTGTCCCTTTATTACAGAGGGAGTAACTTCGATTTAAAAAAATAAATGCCTTGCTTGGGTTTACTCAGCTGGTGGGTGAGTCATTAAGAATATAAATTTCTAAATTCTACTTGCAGAGATGTGCCATAACACTATTCTGTACCATTTCTTCTATGTACTTGCATTTTTAAAATTCAAGTATATAGTTTGAAAAGAACTGCTTACTCTGGGCATAATAGGCCAATGTTACATTAACTTTATGAAGTGTACTTTTTTATCAATGGTATTTGTACCTCATGTGCTTTTCATTTTATTTGAAAATTTGAAATATATACAATAAAATGTTTATACTTCCACAAATCTGTAAAAAGTAAGAATGTTGCAAAAAGTGAATCACAGGCAGTCATGAGGATTTATCATACAATACATACCTATTGAGTTTATATACTTAAGTGGGAATTAAGATGGTTTTAAGATTCTGCTGCATAAAACTCAGAAGTGTTTGATGCGAATATAACTAATATAATTTAATAAAGACTGTTTTTACTGTGAGTTAACATACTTAGCCAATGCATAGAAAATAAAATGTATGTGACTTGTACCTTCTAGGGAACATTTGCAATAAGGTAGGAAACCTTAATATTTTAGCCGGAACAGTTCTAAATAGATTTATCTATAAGTGTCCTTGAACATTCTTATATACATTTCCACTTTTTAATGTCAAAGGATGTTTTGAAGCTAGGAAAATTATTCCATAATTCAGTCATCTTTCTCTCCTCCTTTTGTTTTTATGATTACATAACATAGGCTCTTCCTTGGCTGTGCGTAGTTACATATAGATCTGCAGGCAGTTCGTACAATGGGGCTTACCCTCAGGAGATGGGATTTGTAATTTGTCAACATAGGTTTCTTCTCCTTTATTCTCTGAAAAGACAGTTCTGAATTTCAGCTGGTCTCCAGTAGGACTGAGACCCAGCTATTCATTGTCATTACCTGATAATAATCATGTCAATTTCTGTCTACTTTCAGGGCATTTGTATCTCATTGCCTCTGCCTAGAACATTCTTCTCCAAATTTCCCCATTTTTGGGTTCCTCTTCTCATTCAGGTTTTCATCCCAGTTTGCTTTCCTCAGAGAGTTCATTTCATACCACATCCTCTAAAGTAGGTTCTTTCTCCCTCAGCTATTTCCTCAATTATTTGCTTATTTACATATGTATTTTCTCTCTTCCACTTCAACATAAGACCCTAAAAGAGAGGAGTCTTGCTGCCTTATTTACTGCATTGTGTCCGCTGCCTACGACATATTCCTAGACAGTTGCTCAATAACTACTTATTGATTGGTTGGCAGCTCCAGTGAACATAAGTAGAAACCCCAGTTGCACCAGATAAACCAAGCTGACCAAAACAATACCGCAAAGGCTCTGAAAATTAAATAGTCATTGGAAACACAGACCACAAAAGTAGGCCAGGGCATGTGTGTGAAATCCAAACCAATGGGACCCAAAGTCTCTTCACATAGTAGGCAGAATGTTAAAGATAATTTTTTTTAATCACACATCATAATATGATCCAGGAACATCACAACTAAATAAGAGAAGACAATCTGTTGACACCCAAACCAAATGAATCAGATGTTAGAATTATCTGTCAGCAATTTCACAGCAGCCATTATACACACTATGTCAATAATAAATGACAAATCCTCTGGAAATAAATGGAAAATCTCAACAAAGAAAGAGAACTTGAAAAAGAAAATAAAGTAGTAATTTGTAACACTGAGAAACATAATAGAAACAAGAAAAAAACCTCGCTGCTTGGTCTCAATATCAGAGCAGGATGACAGTATAGATTAGATGACTTTGAGGATAGATCAAGAGAATTCACTCAATCTGAAAAACAGAGAGTAAATAGATTGAAAAAAAAATGTATAGAGTCTCAGGAGAAAAAAGAACCAACGGTCATATTGTAAAGTACTACAAGGAGAGGGGAAGGGGTGGAGCTACAAGATTATCAAAGAGGTAACGTCTAAAACCTTTCTGAGTTTGATGAAATACCCAAATCTACAGATACAAGAAGTTGAGCAAACCCCAGATAAACCCAAAGAACTCCATGCCAGGACACATTGTACTTAAATTCCTGAATACTAAACAAACAAAAATTTTGCAAGCGTACATAGAGAAATGTTAACAAATACCTAAGTCTAAATAATCATGGTTTGTCTGCCAATTATCTTTTTAATTAAAAATAATGTTCCATGGAAGAAAAAAACAACTAGTTCAGCTACGAATTTTAACCATTACACAAGTATGTTTCCTTAAGACAAAGAGCATCTGTTTGTATGCAGCAGAACTATTTTGTGAGTACTTCCCATTTCTTCCATAGAATGTAAAAAAAAAAAAAAAAAAGTTTAGTACATGGTTGAGCAGTTTATTTTTCTCCTTGGGAATGTGTGCTGATACAGATGCAGTGGATATTGATACAAGTTCATGCACTTTCTCAATTTGCGCTGACCTGATCGATTTTTTTTTTTTTTTTTTTTTTTGCTGTTACCACTGTAACTCACAGTGCAAAGGGAAAATAATTTCTTAATATTATTAGGAAGACTTCATGGACTTCTTGAAGTTTCTGAGGGATTCCTAAAACTTTGATACTTCTAGAATCACTTATGCAGTTTTAAGAATAATTTATTTAGGCATGTATAGCACCATAGCAAAATAAAGAGTCCAGACCTAGACTGTATATGTATATTTTAATAGGTTTTCAACAAAGTTGTAGTGATTAAATTTAAAGTTTTTTTCCCCAAGAAATGTGTTTGAATAACTAGATAGATATCTGTATTTTTAAAAACACTTTCTCTTATTTTGACTAATTCACAAAATAGAATTTTAGATGGTGCAGCACCTGGATGGCTCAGTCAATTGAGGGTCAGACTCTTGATTTTGGCTCAGGTCATGATCCCAGGGTTGTGGGTTTGAGCCCTGCATTGGGCTCCATGATGAGCACTGAGCATGGAACCTGATTGGAATTCTTTCTCTCCCTCTCTCCCTGCCTCTTCCCCACTTGTGCTTGTTCTTTCTCTCTCTCTCTCTGTCTAAAAAAAAAAAAAAAAAAAAGAATTTTAAACGGAATGCAAACCTAAAACTAAGGAGACCACTTAGAAGAAAATTTAGAGAAGGCAAAGCTTTCCTACTCAGGACACGAAAGGAAAAACAGTAAGAAAAGTAGCGATGAACTGCATTTTATAAAAACGTAAATTTCTGCATTTCAAAAACTACCATTAGAGTAATGAAATAGACAAGCTACAGAGAGGTAGAAAATATTTCCCATACATACATGTAACAAAACACTTTATTCAGAATATATAAAGGAATTTTACAATGCAATAATAAGACAAATAATGCATTTTAAAAATGGACCATGAAAAGATTTTCAAAGTCATTCATTAATATGAGAAATATTAAAAATCTAAACCCCGAGGAGATGTCTTTTCCTGTGTGAACCCATAAGAATGGCTAATGTTAAAAGATTAATAATAAGTATTTGCAGCAATGTAAACAACTAGAACTCATATATCATTAGGATTGCAAAGTGGTATGGCCACTTTGGAAAGTATTTTGGAAGTTACTTGTGAAATTAAGCATTTACTTACCTTCAAACCACCAGAGATTCCGCTCTTAAGATTTACTTGGAGAGATAAAACATGTCCAACCAAAATGTTTTACATGATTGTCTAAAATATCCTTATTCATATTTGTTAAAGGTCCAAAAATTAACCAAATATCCATCAACGGGTAATGGATAAATTGTTGTATATCTACTAAAACAGGATAGTAATCAACAAAAACAAACATCCCATTAACACATACAATAACTTGGATGAATCTCAAAAACATACTGAATCAAAGAAATCAGACATTTATATGAGATTCAGAACAGGCAAACTGATTAATATGATTAGATGTTGTGATTAAAATTTGTGTTGATACAGGAGTGGGATTTTTTTTTTTTGGTTGGCTAAAATGTTTTATATCTTGATTCTGGTGGTTGTTATACCAGTTTGTATATCTGTCACATCTTTTGAACTACATATTTTATTCTTTTTATTTTATTTTATTTTACTTTTATTTTATTTTACTAATATTGGGGGATTTAGCAGGACTTTCTGTTTTTTTAGTTTGTTTTTGATAAGTGTCCCTTTGACTACATATTTTAAATGGATGAATTTTAGTATGTATACATTTTATCTGAAGAAAGTTGATTAAATCTTAAAATGTATTTACTGAAAAGACAACTACTAGAAGGACTTTTACTACATATCATGTAACCTAAACATGCTAACAAATTAAGTGATTCCATTTATATAAATAATCTGGTTTATTTTAATTTGAGCACATATTTTATGTATTTATAATCATAAGTTAGATTCCATTTAGTATTTGGTTTATCTTTTCTTAACATTTTCCATGTTGCTACACAGATTTCATATATGTGTGTGTGTGTGTGTGTATACATATGTGTGTATACATATATATATATTTCTGATTGCATAAGAATCCATTAATTATGTCTTAAAATTGGCATATTTTTGGACACTTAGGTTTTATAAAGTTTGTAATTTTTTAAAAGTCACTGCATGCCCCAACTAGATGCAACCCAAATTTTTATAAAGCCTAGAATTTATAAATAAATTGTTGCATGCCCAGCAAATTGAATACTCAATCCAATTAAAAAGAACAAATGTTATGTATTCAAACAAAACATGAATGAAACATAGAGACACAATGTTCAGTGAAAGAATTAATACACAAAAACTCCATTTTTAGTTCGAGGACTAATTTTTGAAGTTGAAAATCAGAAAAATGAACATGGTGCTGATTGGTAAATGGGGAGCTGTTGGTGTGGTGTAAATGTTCTTTTTCTTAATCTGGGTGGTGGTTACATGATTGTGCATATGTGCAAAATGTCATAAAGCTACACTTCAGGTTTGTGCATTTTTGTGTGCTCCCGTTTTACTTCAGTATAGAAATATAAACAAGAAAGGCAATAGCATAGCTAAAAGCACCATACAGCCAGCTCTCCTCACCCAAGTTACTTTTTGTGAATTTTGTTTTGATTCTTTATAATTTTCTTTGGACTAGTTACCAAAGTAAGTGCTAGAGTGTTTTTAGTTCTTACACAAGTTTTTGTTATGTTTGTTTGCTTGTGTTTCTTTTTAACTAGGAGAAAATGTTTTTATTCTAGTTTAAATCGCCATCTGTAATGATTAATACCAGTTTTTATATGGGCTTGCCAACAAACATTATTAACTTGTTTTCCCCTAAACTAAAGGTTATATGTTCTATTTCTTCTCATAAGTGCTCTCCGTTTGGGGCACAGGATTATGTTTATTGTCATACTGGTTTTTCTAGGCATGAGGAACTTCCTAAAAACAACAAAAAAATTCTTCATTAGTATTCAACTCACCCATATTCTGATTTTTTAATATGGTAAAAGTGACATCTAGAGAAATGTTCCATTTTACTATTGGGAGAGAAGCTATGTGCCTTTTGGTAGCTTTCTCTTTTTGAGGAGAAAGGGTGATTGACTTTGATGGAGTTCTCAGGAGATGTGCTGATTGCCTTGTGCTTTGAGCATCAGACAAGAATATTGTTCATGAAAGGAACAGTTTTTGCCAACACAGCTAACTGCTTTGGGACTCTACTGAATCCTTTGTTCAAGTTTTGAGTAACTCACTCAAACTTTGACGTTAAGGCTAGTAAAAAGGAAAGCAATGTAGAAATAATTTTATGTCGATCATATGCAATAAAAGCCCATGTTGAAATAAGAAAGCATCCTCATTCTTTAACCATGTATGAATGCATATTTATTATTCCTAGTTCTATGCTGTGGACTTCAAAACCTAAAATTTATGAATGATAGTTGGAAAAAAACATGCATTTGGGGATGATGATAAACCATGTTTTAAAATATCACTCTATCTGGGAACTATAGGCAAGGATTTATGGTTCTTCCATAAAGCACAATTGCTGTTCTAAATTGTCTACTGTGATGAGATTTACTATTTATTATGGAAGTCACTTTCCTATATGTATATATCACCGCCTCTGCCATTGCATGTAAAGAAGGAATGTAGTAAAAATAATCGATAGAATAAGTTACCACATTTTAATTAGTCCTTATTTATTTCCTGAGGGAAATGATAAAAATTTATTGGCGAAGATTCAGAGTAATTAGATGCTTAAAGAGAACATCAGAGATGACTTGGAAATGATTATCATGCATTAGTAAACACAAAAGAGGTCAAAGAATATGTATGTTCTACATACAAATGTAGGCTAAATATATATTTTTAAGGGATTTGAAAAGAGGTTCACTTTTCTTTTGTTCTTCTCCCTCTCACTCTTCTTCCTCTCTTTTGCTTCTTCAAGGAATAGGGGCTAAGAAAATAATCTCCATGTTACTTATCATCACTAATAAAATGGATGTAAGTATGCATGGACAAGAAAAGAACCAGTTTTGCCTTATTCCTTCTAATAACATAAAGTATATTTTGATTCTCTGAAATGTAATTTTAAAACTGGAAGGAGAGAATAGTACCCCACTCTCTGTTCTCAAGCATTTGGATATGGTGTTCTCTCTGCCCTATACATTCTTTCCCCAAGTCTTCCCTAGATACATTTAAAATTCAAACTGTAGGTCTCAATTTAAATGACACTCACTGAATTCCTTGACCACTTCTATGCGTTCATAATACCCTGTGTTGGTTAATTGCATCTTTCTTTTCAGATGCACTTTCGGTCCATCCCTTGTTCCGGTGTGTATTTCAAGGCTCTTAACTCTTGAAATTTATATGTTTATTAAAGTCTCCCAGTTGGGTTTGGCTGATAGGGGCTCTTGTGGAAGCTTGGAGGAAGAAAGAGGGTATTTATCCTCCCCCTCCTCTCTGCTCTGGGCAGTGTTTCTGAGCATGTCTCTTACAAAACCAGTTAGTTCTTACCAGCTGGCTCAGCCATAGGCCCTTATAATTCCCTTCGCTCCATCAGTCCTTCCAATTCTAGGGTGATAGCAGCTTCCTGCTGTGGCCCATTTTCGGTTGACTCACAGTTGCATTTTGCCTCCTCAGCCTTTCTAATACCTTTGTGGTCAATTCCCCATATTAAAGTCCCTCTCTTGGGTTGCTTTTCATAGGACTTGTTTTGCTGGCAGTAATCTGACTGATAATTATATTATACTTTCCTTATCTATATTACCAATCATACTTTTATTTAGTCTGTTTATAGTCACATATTTATTTAGTCTGTTTTCCTTGCTAGACTAAATTGCAGAAAAAGAGAATTGTGTTGGTTTCCTTTTTATATTTCTAGCCCTTAGCCCAGATCTTGGCTCATAGAATTCAGATAATATTTGTTGAAAGAACAAAGTAATAAAGGGATGAAGGAAAAAAGAAAGGAGGGAGAAAATTTTAACTATATTTGTATTTGTATTTCATAGTAATAAAAGAAGATTTGAGTCTATGTATATCAGGACAAAATAACTTCCCCTTAAACAGTCGCATAGCAGATTAAGCTAATGTATGGGACAATGTAAAAAAGAGAAAAGAGTAATCTTCCCTGTGTTTGATAAGCCTAAATAGTGATTGAAGAGGCAAAGTGAAAATATAAATGTCTGTCTGTGTTAAGTACGCTTAACAAAAATTTTCTTGGAGTATTTGAAAAATACTTAGCCAGATTTCAAAATCTCATCTTTATTTTTAAAAGTGTTATAATTGGTCCCCCCTTTGTTTTTTGATTGTCCAAGGAAACTCAAAGCAAATTATGTTTTAGATTGTTCAGCATCTGCTGAAGTCTCCTCCTCTCTTGCCTTGTCTGTACCATAGAGGCCAGAAAACTCTGAACTACATCTGCATTTCCCAGAATCCCTTGATGTAGGCTCCCGATGTCTTGTGCAAGATTTGAATGCGGAACTGATATCAGTGGAAAGAGTGTTGACAGATATAACACAATCTTGAAGGTGCAGAGTGACTAGAAGTCAAGGTAGCTGGGTGACTTCTGTTCATCAGGGCGTGATGTTCAGGTAACCTGGAGTCACACTGGGATCATAACTTCCTGACTATAGCCCAGATAACAATTCATTACATGAACCTCTTCTGGTATAAGATCTGACAGTGGAACCTGGAAACTGCTCCAGTCCTACGAACAATGTTGGTGGGTAAACACCAGATTACCAGAACTAAATGCATTTGTGCTGAGAATAGCTAGAGCGTTTTCTGTTACCCAGAATTCTGAACCCTGTTTGGACAGAACCAATTTGCCATCATTATCTTTACATCATAATGAACGTAAACTGAAACTTATGTATACATGTAAGAAAGAAAATAAAGGCACATTTGGAAGGACATCTAAACATAGGGGTCAAGTGTTGTTTGTTTTTGGTAAAATCTAAAAGGTACTTGTGATGGAGACATTCTTTCAACACAGACTCAAGAACTGGATGCTCGCTGGATTAGGCATTAAGGTAACAAGGGTAAGGGGTGCCTGGCTGGCTGATTCGGAAGAGCATGCAACTCTTGATCTCACAGTAGTGAGTTCAAGCTCCATGTTGGGGTAAAGATCACTAAAAAAATAAATTAAAAAAAAAAGAAGTTGCAATGGTAAGCAAAGGCAGAAATGTTCTTGATCTTGTCATACTACCATTTCAAGAGGAATATATACACTTTTTTTTTTCCTAATCTTGGAATATTCAGTGCTTTGGATCTTAGAGAATTACACAATTAACTGTAATAGTACAATTAATGTCATGACAGAAATTTAGTTTGAAATGAGAACGTTTAATGATATGGTGTGACTGCTTCAGGGTCAAGATTATTAAGGTGATATGTTAGCACAGTTTGGATTTAACTAGAAAACATGAGGGGAGGAACAGAGGAAATGGCAGACATAGGTAACATGTGCAAAAGCCCCACTTTCAGCATCAACATGGCGTGACTCAGGAGGTGAAATCAAACCACTAGAGCACCAAAGACAAGGTGGCCTGGGTGAGGATGTCTGGAGAGATGAGCCTAGGTAAAGTCCCACTGATTCAGGGTCATGGTGGTCTTGCTACTAATGTGTGCCATTGTTCTAAAAGCAATGGAGAACAGAAAAATTAAGAAAGGTGATCCCTTGATTCTGTGTTTCAAAATACAAAAGGAAATAGAGTAGCAATCTTAAGAGCCGGTTCACACAGCAAATAATTATTGGAAAGAGATTACAAGGAGTATTTTTAGTCTAAGCACATTTGGCACTAAATGACGAACTGGTTCTTTTACAGTTGGTCCTCATCTGCTGTGCCTTAACCACCTTGTTATATTAGTTTTGTTATTGTTGTTTGCTTGTTTTTTAATTATTTTATTTATTTTAAAGAGAGAGACCATGCAAGCTGGGAAGACGGGCAAAGAGGGACAGAGAGAGAGAGAGACAGAGAGAGGGAGAGAGAAAGAGGGAGATTCTTATGCAGGCTCCACACTCAGCATGGAGTCCGATGTGGGGCTCAATCCCATGACCCTGGGATTATGAGCTGAGCTGAAATTAAGAGTCAGATGCTCAAACTACTGAGCTACCCAGGCTCCCTGGCTTTAATATACTTCCACTAAGTGGCTTTTCCTCTCACTGGCTTAATCTCTGTATCTTTGACTGTTGAATACTTATTTTTGACACAAGCATGTATTTTTACTTTTTCTCTTATTCTTACTACTTGTTCTTTCACTTCTCTACACTTTTCATTGTTTTAACTTATTTCTATTCCTTAGTTCTATCCTTAATGATATTTTAAATTTGCTTTATCCCTATTATTGTTTTGGCCACAATTAAAAACATGGGAATGTTTTGGTAGTCTGCATGATCAGCTGGTGGGGAAGGTTTTCAGAGATAAGAAAAAATAGATTTCCCTGAATTTATTAAGTGGTTATTTTAGAGCATAAATCATCATTGGGGATGTATACACAAATAGTTAGGTTTTTTAGATGTTTTAACTGTTGACTGTGATTTTGTGTCCTCTCCTGTAGTGTTCTTGTTATTATGAAATACAGATCCTAGTATTTGTTTTATTTTAACTTTGTTATACACTCCCTGAAAGCCTCTTACCAGATTTTAGATTTGTGTTAATCTTTTTAGTCACTGGTTAATGCGAAAGAATATCAGTACTTGCTTGCTCTTCTTTCCCTTTTCTTTTTCTTTTCTTTTCTTTTCTTTTCTTTTCTTTTCTCTTCTCTTCTCTTCTCTTCTCTTCTTTTCTTTCTTTTCTTTCTTTCTTTCTTTCTTTCTTTCTTTCTTTCTTTCTTTCTCTCTTTCTTTCTTTCTTTCTTTCTTTCTTTCTTTTGAGAGGACAGGAGGGGCAGAGAGAGAATCCCAAGCAGGCTCTTCAATGTCAGTGCAGAGTCCGACGCAGGGCTCAAACTCACCATCCGTGAGATCATGACCTCAGCCCAAACCAAGAGCCAGATGCTTAACTGAGTGAACCACCCAGGCGCCCCTATCAGTGCTATCTTAAACAGAATGCAATTCAACAAATTATATGTGAGATTTTCTGTATTACTACTTCGAAAACAATCTACAGAAATAGAAAAAAAGGCAACCTCCCCCCAAAACAATAAAACAGAATGTAGTTATTTCTATAGATGTTTCAATTCACAATAAACATGTGAGCTTAATATATACTGGTTACTTTCTTTCACAAAGCAAACTAATAAAGTACTTTCGAGAACATTCTTTTCTGCTCCTGTTTGAACAGCTACAACATCCAATATTCTGAAGCTTATCAAAAATTTACCCATTTCAAATGTGGAGAAAGTTCTGCTGTTTCTTAAAACAATTCAAAATCAATGACAGTGGTAAATTGAGGAAGAGCTGTAGAGAGAAAATTGTTAATTTTACACAATAGATGCCAGTTTTTTTTCAAAATGGAAGTGCTATAGAATTGCTCACTGTTAAAAGAAATAATGATAAAAAAGGATAGAAATATAAAAGTTTGAGAGAAGTAGAAAGTGCAAAATAATTGATACTGTCAAAATTGTAAACTTCAAAAAATCAGCTACTTTGGTAACCTGACAGCTGTGTGTTGCAAAATCCAAATCTATCTTTCTACACAAAAGACTCTGATTTACAACTTTCCCAGAAGCTAAAGCTTGTTTCCATAGAAATATCTCTAGTTTCTTTATAGACTTAAGATTCCCTTAAGGACTTGAAACCTATTGTGTTTCTAGTTTAAGAAAAAAATGCAAGTGACTTTTTAGTGAAATAATCCGGTGCCACTTTTGGCTTTTAAGCAAATTAATGAAAATATCACATGCACACTATACTTCTCATCATAGTCTATAAAGTCTAACATTCAATTTAAAGTGATTTTTAAATACATGTAATTGTTTAAAACAAAGAACTTCAAATGTAGTGAAATATAGGACATAATCTCAGAAAAAATAAAATGAGAACAAGTAGAATCTTCTAATACTTTGTGTTTTGTCAATGTAAAAAATGGGAAGAATGTTAAGATAGATGATGCACATAATTGTACTACAATAATATTTGTTTAAACAATTATTTATACATTAATATAAATGTATTAATAACAGCATCAATAGGTTATTATTTAATATACATATATTGATATACATAGTATATTCAGAATAAAAGTAACATGAAAACTTGCACTCCAAACCCAGATAACAAGCATAGATACATTTTAAATATAATTTCTCAATGAATTCTGGAAGCCAAGGTAAGTATCTCTCATTACTCACATAAGTAAACAGAAACTGTGCCTTGTTGGTTAAGTTATGCCAGGGTTTTTTTTGTGTTGTTTTATTTTATTGCCCAGCTCAAACTGATATAAATAAGTAATTTTGTAATTGTCACTTATTAAAATAACTTTTATTAGTTGGGTTGATAATTGAGAACCAAAGATCCAGTACTCTTCAGGTGTTACTTTGCATAAAACACAAGATTATAGATTATATTTCCTAGTAGTTATTTGTGACTTTAATTTTACAGAGTTGCTACCTTTTACATTATCTTTGTTCTTCAGTGTTTTATTTTGAAAAATTTTAACAGCTCAGGAAATTATGATAAATGGTACAATGAACCACATATACTCCTTACCCACACCCATCAGTTTTTAGCAATATTCCTCTTATTTGAACTTTCACTGAGAGAGAGAGAGAGAGAGAGAGTGTGTGTGTGTGTGTGTGTGTGGTGTGTGTGTGTGTGTGAATGTGCGGGTAGGTTACTGTCTGTGTTTGTACATGTCTGTGTGCATGTGTATATATTTGAGAGTGAGTTTCATACATGAAGATTTTCACTCAAATATTTTGTATATATTTCCTAAAAACAACAAAACAGTATATTTACCATATTAAAAAATTTATGTTGGTGCAATACTATTATCAAAAATAGGGCTCACATTACAATGTATTTGTCTCAGTAATATCCTTAAACCTGTATTGTTTTACTATGATCTAAATAATTCAGAATCTAATCAGCATCATACCTTCTTTTAGTTGTCATATTTCACTGGTCTCTTTGATATAGATTTTTCCTGGATCTTCTTATTCTAAATAGTTCCTGAAACTCATATTTTTTTTAGAGTCCAGGACAGCTTATGTTTTGTTTTGTTTGTTTTGTTTTGCTGAATTTCCCTTGAATTGATTTTTTCTGATTGTTTTCTCAGGCTTGGAATCAAACATTTTGGTGTGCTCTCCCTTCTATCTCCAACGTTTGAGGTCCCAGTATATTCTGTTTTTTTTTAAGTTTACTTATTTATTTTGAGAGAGAGAGAGAACATGCACAAGCAGGGAGGGGCAGAGAGAAGGGGACACAGAGAATCCCAAGCAGGTTCCACACCACCAATGTAGAGCCCGGTATGGGACTTGAATTCATCATGACTTGAGCCAAAGTTAGATGCTAACCAACTAAGCCACTCAGGCACTCCAAGTTCCCAGTATATTCTAAAGCCCAGTCTTGCTGTTATAATCCTTGAAACATGTTCAGTAAAGATACACAGTTGGTCAATTAACAAGTATATACTGAAGAATCTGAGGAATATGAGTTTTGTCGAGGATATAATTTCCCATCCAAATTAAAATATTTTTAAAAGTGAAAGATAATACTATTTATAATATCACTGGAGCAGATTCTAGTACAAATATCTGTATTTGTTAGAGAATTGAATCCATTTTGGCCAAGATAAACAGTTAAAGATTTGTTACAAGTGATTATGAGTCTTTTTAAATAAGTTTTAAAAAGTCTGTCTATCTATCTGTCTATTTTTGAGAGAGAGAGAGAGAGAGAGAGAGAGAGAGAGAGAGAGAGAGAGAGAGGCTCTCTGCTGTCAGCTCTGACCCCAACACAGGGCTCAAACTCAGGAACCACGAGCTCGTGACCTGAGCAGACACCAAGAATCAGATGCTGCACTGACTGAGCCACCCAGATGCCCCACAAGTGATTAAAAGTCTTCCAGAACCAGTGGGTGGGCCAGAGAAGTGGAGTCAGGTGAGCGTTCGGGAGCACTACTCCGAGTTCCAGAGCTTGACAGCGGGAGCCCTGGTGGCTGCTGCTTCTTCATGACCAGGAGGCTGCCATCACTCCTGTCACGTTAGTTCCTCAGTGCTCCTGTAACAACCCACACTAGACACCTGGCTGCCTTGTGCTCTGGACATCCATGGAGCCACAAAGTGTTGGATTCTTGGATTTTGCTAACACTGCTAAGTATATATATATATATATATATGAAGCCCATGCGACCTTGCCTGCCAACAGAAACAGAAAGAACAGAAACAAAACAAAGAGTATAAACAGCACACACATGACGTTTTCACCATCAGAAATTCTGAAATAAAATTTACCCTGCAGCATTTCCCTGTGGGATCATCCTGAAGCTACTCTTGGGAACACTGCCAATATTGCACATTTGCTTGGCTGTTTCTTCTCTGTTCTCCATCCCCAACGCCCAACAGCTTTCTCCTGGGAGCACTTCCTTAATTAGACACTTGCCACCTTCGGAAAACCTTGTCTAAAAAATGACCTTGCCAAAGAGCACTTCCTCAGACCCCCACACCACATCTATCCACTTACCTATAATGATGCCCATATGCTCAGCTATTATTATTATTATGTCCATATGCTCCTGCTATTATTATGATGAATTGGTTATGTTTCTATCTAAGGCCAAGTCCTTAATTTATCTTCTGAATCCTATCTTTTCTTGCCTCCTGAAGACATCACTTCAGCATTTCCCTCTATCTTTCCCCATCTCTCTCCTTTCTCATCACATGCATACCTTGGAGATATTGCAGTTTCGGTTACAGACCACTGCAATAAAGAGAAATTGCAATGAAGTGAGTCAGATGCATTTTTTTGTTTCCCAGTGCATATAAAAGTTATGTTTACATTATGCTATAGTCTATTAAGTGTGCAGTAGCATTATGTCTAAAACGTGTATATGCCTTAATTTAAAAACATTGCAAAAAAATGCTAACCATTAGTTGAGCTTTCAGTGCATCACAATCCCTGATCACAGATCACCAGAACAAATATAATAATAACAAAAAAGTCTGAAATATTGCGAGAATTACCAAAATGTGACAGAGAGACATTAAGTAATCAGATGCTTTTAGAAAAATAGTGCTTATAGACTTGCTTGATGAAGGATGGCCACAGACCTCCAATTTGTAAAAAAACACAATATATATGGAGGGCAATAAAGCACAGTGCAATAAAATGAGGTATGCCTGTGCTTTTATTTTATTTTATTTATTCATTTATTTTTTAATGTTTGTTTTATTTTTGAGAGAGAGGGGCAGAGAGAGAGGGAGGCAGAGGGTCTGAAGCGGGTTCTGTGCTGACAGCAGAGAGCCCGATGTGGGCCTAGAACTCACGAACTGCAAGATCATGACCTGAGCCGAAGTCAGACACTTAACTGACTGTGCCACCCAGGCATCCCATGCCTGTGTTTTTAATTCTTTGCCATATTTATTTTTCCCATATTCATCCATTCTCCTCTGTTTCTATTCCTTCTCTGTCCAGCCTTAACTTTCTGCTCTGCCAGTCTAGTCTAAATGCTGCTGAAGTCCCAAACTAGATGGACCTTGAGTTAATCAAAAGGGAGGGTGTCCTGGGTAGGCATGACTACATCAGGCAAGTCTGTTAAGAGGCTTCTGGTATTTCTTGAAAGAAGAAACTCAACTTGAAAGATTCTGTCATTTCATGATAAAGTGGAAGAGATCAAAATGTTGTAATAATTAAACATGGTCTGATTGGATGTCATTTCATCTTGATTCTACACTCTTCGGGGCTTGCCAGTGCAATCGAGTATATTTGCAAGTACATATAAATGTGCTTATTACAAAGCCTTTAGAAATGCATACCGTCTGCTCTTCCTCTGGTCCCCATTTCCTGTAAAATAAAAGTGTTCAGATAGTGTAGTCAGCCTCATTCATTCCATATAACCAGCAACATGATCCAGGATTCTTGAAGCTTCTTTCTTATCTCTTACATGGACGTGGATAAAAACATGTCATTCCCAGGACAGATGGAAAGCTATTTGTATCAAAGGTTTCAGAAATTTGTTACTGTTGATACAGAGATACACTAATCTGTTTTCATAGGACCAGCATCAGCAGTACGAATTGAACTGTGAAAAGAGATGGGGCAAATTAGTTGATTCAGTATCACCATAGAGCAAACGTGAAGAAAAAAGTAAATTCAAAGTGGACAAGTCATTGAAATTCTGTACTTCCAAGGGCTAGTATCCAAAATCTATAAAGAGCTCATCAAACTCCACACCCGAAAAACAAATAACCCAGTGAAGAAATGGGCAGAAAACATGAATAGACACTTCTCTAAAGAAGACATCCGGATGGCCAACAGGCACATGAAAAGATGTTCAACGTCGCTCCTTATCAGGGAAATACAAATCAAAACCACACTCAGATACCACCTCACGCCAGTCAGAGTGGCCAAAATGAAGAAATCAGGAGACTATAGATGCTGGAGAGGATGTGGAGAAACAGGAACCCTCTTGCACTGTTGGTGGGAATGCAAATTGGTGCAGCCGCTCTGGAAAGCAGTGTGGAGGTTCCTCAGAAAATTAAAAATAGACCTACCCTATGACCCAGCAATAGCACTGCTAGGAATTTATCCAAGGGATACAGGAGTACTGATGCATAGGGGCACCTGTACCCCAATGTTTATAGCGGCACTCTCAACAATAGCCAAATTATGGAAAGAGCCTAAATGTCCATCAACTGATGAATGGATAAAGAAATTGTGGTTTATATACACAATGGAATACTACGTGGCAATGAGAAAAAATGAAATATGGCCTTTTGTAGCAACATGGATGGAACTGGAGAGTGTGATGCTAAGTGAAATAAGCCATACAGAGAAAGACAGATACCATATGGTTTCACTCTTATGTGGATCCTGAGAAACATAACAGAAACCCATGGGGGAGGGGAAGGAAGAAAAAAAAAAAAAAAAAAAAAAAGAGGTTAGAGTGGGAGAGAGCCAAAGCATTAGAGACTGTTAAAAACTGAGAACAAACTGAGGGTTGATGGGGGGTGGGAGGGAGGGCAGGGTGGGTGATGGGTATTGAGGAGGGCACTTTTTGGGATGAGCACTGGGTGTTGTATGGAAACCAATTTGACAGTAAATTTCATATATTAAAAAATTAAAAAAAAAAAAAAAAAGAAATTCTGTACTTCCATTTTTTAAGCTATCATTTCATCTTACGTTTTGCTTCTTTCATACGTTAATTACTTTTTGGATTATGTAGTAAAATTATATAAAATAATGAAATCATGATTTTTTTTAAATTTTCCTATACAGAAGGCAATTCATGCTAACTGAAGTAGTAATTAAAAATAGCTTTTGAGTAGAATTAACAAGAATTAGAATTAAAAATAGACTTTTGTGATATTTTGAGGCAAGAACTAGGGAATATTTAAATGATTTATAACAAAACATATTTACATAAATGTATATCATATGTATATATGTACCAGGGGAACTTCTATGTGTTTAATGCTTTATTTTATTTTCCTCTTGAGACCAAATAAAGACATATTTCCCAAGACTCCTTCTATCCAGGTGACTCATATAAATATTTCTGGGCAGTACAATGTGGTTACTAGTGATGTAATTACTTCTCATTCTGTCTGTAAAATCCCCACACGATTTTCTGTGCTTCTTTTTCTTTTCCTCTGGGCTGGCCAGCTGCATGGGATCCAGCTCAGGAGTGTGATTACCCAGTGGATGGTCTCAAGAAAAGATAAAAAAAAAAAAACAAAACCCAATAATCTTTGGCATTACGTTTTGAGAGACAGCTATGCAGGAGAATCATCCTATAAGAAACACCACATTGGACTTTGTACTGGTTAAGAAGAACCTGTGTGTGCTTCTGTGTGTGTGTGTATATGTATTATGTGTGTATACATATGTGTGTGTGCATGTATATACATACACACATATATACACACTTTTACTTATGACAAGTCACTGAGATTTTGGGTAGGCATTAATTTTGGTAAGAATTATAGAAACTGGTACTTTGAAGTAGTGTGTTTCTACAACAGCAAGAACATTGATAGCAGATTCTGGAAAAATCGCCATCTCATAGTAGAGACTGTAGAAAACAATATTGGCAAAATTGTAGCCTGCAGTAATTCGAGAGGCAGGTTATAGGGGTACTTATCTGTTAACCCTAGGTAAGAAAGAAACAGAATAATGTATGTTGATTATTACTACCTACATTTGGTAGGTTAATAAAGGCAAGACTTGAACTTGGGAGATAATTAACCAGTTTAGAGGCAGACAGGAAAGATCACAGAGAGAGTATAGACATTTTGAGCTTCATTGGGTTAAGGAATCAACATCTTTCAGGCCTTAAATATTAAGAAATACAATTTTAAAAGGCTTTGTGAAACAAAAGCTAGGTAAGCCATCTTAACTAAACAAGCTAATAAAGTGACTCAGGGAAAAGATCAAGTTAAAGTTGTGGGCTTCCTAATTATTATTCCAGGTAACTTCAAGATAGCTGCTAATAAGAGAGGGTATGAAAGTAGAAAGGAAAGGGGGTCAGGACTGGGAGTCTGGAAAGGTCTAAGCAAAACTCTGGGTGTGGTTACCCGCACATGGCAGAGACTAAAAGCAAATAGATTAGAAGCCCAGTAGGTGTGAGTGAATCATACTGCAAAAGAAAAAAAAAAATGTATACCTGATTTAATAAGGCCTTTAATTCTTCAAGTTTAAAAATCCCTTAGGCCTGCAACTTTCCATGAGTAGCTTTAGGCTTTGAAAACTCCATGGTCCTGAGGTGAAGATGCCACCAACACACACACATATCATATATGATCAAGGAAAATAATGGACAAGAAGGATCCTATTTCAGGGCAGGGCCAGGAGTCATTGAGAACAATGGGTCAACATGTTCCTTCCAATGAGCAGAATCAAAACATTATTATAAGGCATCCTCAACTTCAGGGTAGGGGGCATTCTTGATGTCTTCCCAGTAGGATTTCATAAGTATCCAGACCAATAACTACAATGCGTCTTCCAGTCTTAGTTTTCCAAATGAAAATGTTATTGTAGTAGATTCGTCCCTACTCCACCATTGTGTATTGAGTCTGTGAATGTTCATGAACATGGGGGATGATATGGGCAAATAAGCTTTCTTTGAAGTTTCTAGATTAATGGACAAAGAACTACATGTAAACCTGATGTGAAAGTTTGTGCAAAAATAAGAAGTCTTAAACTTTGAGTTGGCTACAGGGACTAATGGGGACTTGAGCTGTCTCCTTGGGAAGATTGTGAGTGTCTTCTACATGTAGGAAAGGCTATTACATGGTTTATGACCAGATGGGAGGACATGGAATAGAAAATATTCTAAGTTTACAATACCATTTTTCATTTTCCTTCTTAGAAAATAAGAAGATGACATTTCTGAATGTATTTATTTTTAGGTGAAGATAAGTAGGTTTGGCTCCAGAATTATTGGCAGAAGGTATATAGACCTGTCCTAGTAATCAGCCTTTGTGATCTTCTGTGCTCTCTCTTCCCTGCCTTCATTATTGAAAGCAAAGAATTATGAATTGGTCAGGTCACAAATAAGAAGGAGCCTGGACCCGTTTACTTCACTGCTTAGAGAAAGCTGCCCAGGAATTCTGTGTCACTTAAGAAGCCCACCATTAACCATTGTGTGTAAGGGAAGAAAATGTCTATTATGTTAAGCCATAAAATTTGGGAGCTGTTTGTTAGGCAAACTTTATTATCATGATGAATTTAATATATATGTAAAAGAATCATGATTTTCCATCATTTTACTCTTGCCCTTTTTGCCCTCAGAAACCTTTTTCTTTGATCTGTTTGAAACCTTCAATCTCAGGATCTTCTTCTGTGTTCCATCTCTAAGCATCTCCCATTCTTCTCTTTCTTTTCCAAAACCTTGGCAGTTATGGTCTATAATTTCAAAGCATTTCACCCCAACCCTCACATGTTATTTGCTTTCACCATTTCAGCCTTGAGCCTTGAATAAATATAACTTGCTGCTTTCTTTGCTTCTGCTTCTGGGCCACTTATCCTAAAACTGAAGAATTCAGCCTAAGGAAGGTATGGTCCCAAACCTCAGTTGGGTCCCCAATACTAAGTATTGTTTAACACTTCTTACTTGCTTCTACCCCATCAGTGTTTACCAATTTTCCAAACCTTTACCAGTATTTTAAGTGACTTATTTCCTAATTGCTCCCTTTATTCTAAGTCAAATACTTCTTTCATAGGAAACATGAGAGTGTTAAGATAAGATATTCTCTACATCTAACCCTTCCACCTCTAAACTCAGTTTTTTTCTTCATTGTGTTCTGTCCTCTCTGAGAAAGACAACCTCTTTATCTTGACACTAAATTTCATGTCTTCCCCTGCTCTTGTACTTTGTTCTAACAAAAATTCCCCTCACATTTTCCAATTTTATTTTCTCTCCATTGTCTTTTTTTCCTTCCAAGTTCTTAGTGGTAACACCTAGTGCTGTCTTCAGATATTTCTAGCTCTCCATGATCCAGGTTAAATACAGGAGTTCACTTTGTGTTTCTTGCTGGTTCAGTTGGGCCAGGTAATGAGTTACAGACAATGAGTGACAAGCAGAAGTGAAATAAGGCCTTACCTGATGAGCATTTTATTGCCAGATTTCTATTTTTTCCTGTGACCCAGCAGCTAGAGATCTTTAAGAAGGCAGTTGCTACATTAGCCTGAGTCTCTGAGGAGCCAACAGGGTGGATATGTAGTGTGAACAAAAAAATGTCCTTGTGGTACTAAGCCTATGAGAATTTGGGCTTGCATTATTGTAGTACAGCTTAGCCTTGCTTAGTACGGTTCTTAACAAACCACCTTTCCTGGGGCCTAAACCCTTTTCAAGCTACTACTCCATCTTTTATTCTTTCTCTTTCAAATTGATTGAAAAGTTTGTTACTCTCTGCTATTCTTTCTTACCTGTTAATTGAAACCACTTACTATGTTCTGTTACCAGGCACTGGAAATGCTGTTCTATAGGGAATAGACCTTGAGGTCTTCATCAGCTGCTTATCTAGACATGGGTGAAGCTCCAAAGTTTCACCTTGAGCAGATTTTTGTGTCTGCTTTTCTGTAATCTTAAGCCTATCTCTGTGCATAGGTAGGGTAGCAATTTCTTTGGTGATCTCAGTTTTAAAAACAAAATTTAAATCCTATTAAATAGCTTCTAAAGAATGTGAATCTTCTGAAGTCAGGAACCAGGAGCCCTAAAAGCATAGGCCTCTTTTTATTTATTTATTTATTTATTTATTTATTTATTTTTAAATTTTATTTATTTATTTTGAGAGAGAGAGAGAGAGAGAGAGCACAAGTTTGGGAGGGTCCAAAAGAAGGAGGAAGAGAGAAAATCCAACAGGCTCCAGACTGCCAATGCAGAGCCCGATGTGGGACTCGAACCCACTAACCTTGAGATCATGACCTGAGCTGAAGTCAGATGCTCAACCAACTGAGACATCCAGGTGTCCCAGAAGCATAGGCTTCTGTCAAAGATTCTAACCTTGACTTGTTACAACGTCACTGATTATCTTCAGTCAGTGAAAGTGTGGAAAGCTTAGTTTTTAAAATTTATATTGCTATTATTTTATTTTCAAAAAATTATCTTTAAGTTGGTTTATGATGAAGTGTATTTTAACACTTAATACTCAAGCATTACCTTAATTTTTATTGTAAACTTATTTTGAGCCATTAGTGTGGGGATTATTGAAAGTAAATTAAATGATACATGTCTCGTATGATCAATTTCTGTTTCAGGCTTTAAATGTCATTTGGTATGGAACAAATTTGAATCAAAATCAGTAGACATAAAAAGTAAAAATCAGAATGATGAATGAGGGAAGTGGACAGGCAAATGGTAAAGTCTTAGTTGCAGGAATCAGAAAAGAGAATGTGACATATAATCAAAGATGAGCAATGATCTGAGAGACATAAATTTACTGCTGATTCAGTGTTCACTGCTTAGTGGTGAATGTGGAAAAGATATTTGAATTGGTTATACTGGCTATATGTTTATTTTTTTTTAAATATTTTAATTCAATTTTGGTAAATCTAACAAGCATGTATAATAGATTTTTTTTATCAAGGAATAGAGCAAAAATTTAAATAAAAGTTTCAATGTAGGTACAAAATACAGATTTAAGCAATCCTGACTGTAATTTTCAGACAGTTCCATATGACTATATTGCATTCTGCAATAGTGGAGAAAAAAGGGAAGAACAGAATAAATTACCTTTTTTTTTTCTCATTGAAGTTAGGTGAGGCTATCCTGAATTTGAAAGTCAATTTTAAGATAAATAGTCATGTTCTACTATTGGTTCCAATATAGAAGCTGTAGGACATTTTTACGTATGATATGCCTAGTACAGATAGAATGAGTTAATTATTGCTAGTTCTTCCATTTAGATTTAGAGAAGATTGATAATTCATTGTCTCAACACTCAAATATGCAAAAATGTAACTGTGTTTATTTCTCTGTATTATTCATGCAGCTCCTGAACCCCATTTTCTTCCCAACAGCAATATCACATTAAACTAGCTTATTATAAATGACTTGGTTACTTCCAGATTAACTGGGTCTCTTTGGAGTAAGTAGCATTTTTAGGTTTTTTTCCCTAATTCTTACTTTTCCTTGCCTTTGGTGGAACCTGTGTTCAGCAGAAGCTTATGTAACATTATAGTTACTGGGCAATGTCATGTGATGTCACGTGTTCTTTCTTGGTCATTTTTATGGCCAGCATCATGGGGACAATTTCTGCCTAGTTTTGCCTTTGTTACCACTGCACCCACTGCTGTTATAACTTAATATTATACTTGTCAGCAAGGTCAGTTCATGATGTTTGTTCCTGGGAGCTTGGCCATCTCCGCCTGCTTGTGTGTCACCTGACTAAGCCTCTGCCTTGACATACAGTAGTGACACAAGCCTCTGGAGGTGTGAATCTATCCCCAATCTATCTCTAACTCAGGCAAGCATAGGTCCTTCACAAAACAGTGTGTACTTTTCCCATCAATCCATGCTCCCAGAGGCACTTGAGAGCCAGCAGTCTCTGGGAGGAGTCCCTGGGAGGAATCTCTGGGAGGAGACTCTGGGAGTCCCTCCTCCACCAGGGCATGTGGGAACCCTTGGGTACCCTTCACACAATATAGAATCCAGGGGACACTTTAGGATGAAGGAGGAGTAGATACAATGTCAGACTCTTTCATGACCTACCTTACCAAAATTTCTCCTCTGTTTTGGCCATATCAACATGGTGCATGGCCCATTGAAGGTCTTCATACCTCCAGGGTTCCAGGCAAAGGGGGCCTAGTTCTTTTTCCCTGTAAATTCCTGAACCTCTCAGGTCAGTCTCTATAATCCAGGACCTCATAGTAAAAAATTAAATACCATCTGAGAGCTAAGGATAAGACCATATCAAGTCACTATTGCTTCAGTTCCCTTTCTCCTTTTTCATATTCTATCAACTCAGCCACTTTTTGAGTCATATATAGATGACTATAGTCATCTATAGAAGGGTCATATATAGATGCCAGATGAGTCATATATAGATGCCTATATATGCAGCAGGAAAACTGCTGCCTATATAGGCAGCAGGAAAACTGCTATATATATATACATATATATATGTGTGTGTGTATATATATATATATATATAGGCAGCAGGAAAACTGATCCTATACCCTGTCTGTGTTCTTCAATGAGTGTTAATAGCCTCATCATCCAAAAATTCAGGTTCTGCATCATGAGCCGATTGGTGTCAAACCAAGCCAAACCAAGCCCTTTTTGAAATTCAAAGCAAACTTTTCTTTTTCTGAAGTGCCTGGTTATTGCAAATCAGAAATTGCCTTCAGTCTATTGTGTCTGATGTGAGTTGAAAATCCATTCAACTCAACAGATATTTTTGTTCTGGTCTATAACCTACGCTTCCCAAAGCAATGAACACCTGTGATTCAATGGGTTGGGAATGTTAAGCTAAGCAGGAACAACAGTGACTGCAGAGATCAAAGTTACTGGTTAATATTTCAGAAATTTCATCCAGACACAGACATGCTGACTATTAAAAATGACCAAAAACAAACAACAAAAAAGAAACTGCTTTTTAAAATGAGGGCTTTTGCTTGTTCCTACATGTAAATTAAATAAGATAAGAATATGCTGTTTTTACTGGTATTTTCATCTCTTTATTTTGAGCTTGGCATCAATAATTTATACATATAAATAAAGCAAAGTTTCTCCTCTCAAAGAATATACATACAGTAATAAAAATTACATTACAATGTCAAGAAGAGAACTTTCTTCTTGTCTCTATTTTCTGGACTCAATACAGCTGAAAAAATATTATCCATATTTTTATACCCTTGGATGAAGTGCTGGGGGAGGAAATTTCAAACTCTCCACCTGTTAGTTGGGTAGCTCATTTGGTGAGAATCTGATACATACAGGGTCATATTTATTGGGGGTTGGAGTTTGATGCATAATATGTACTTTCATATTTGCTTCACAGAAAAAAGAAGAGAATCAAAGCTTTCTCTGGGTTCTTACTTCCATTAGATAAGCATGCCTACATTCCAGAGAGTCTGAAAAAGAGTCCATTTAGAAGCTTGGAGATACAGGAAGGAATGAAGAACAATATAAATGTTAAATATATGGGTAAACATAAATTGATATTAACTAATAATGCAATGATAATAATAATTTCTGGATGTTAAAATGGACATAGAATTGAGATACATGACAGATATAGTATAAAATCAAGAAAAAATAGGGTTGAAGTATTCTAAAACCCTTGCACTAATTAATAAAGCATGGGTACATATTATGACCTCTTGGATAATCAAGGTATATAGATACCATGCTAACAGAAAGAAAATGTTATAACAAAGTTAATCTGTGAAAAAGAAGGCAAGAAAAATAATTGGTACAAATAAGGAGCAATAGTAAAATGGAGAGTTAAACTCAATAGTATCCCAAATGACAATTACCATGAATAGGTTATTTCAATTAAATGCAAATTTGTCAAACAAGATTAAAAATAAACAACTATATGATCTTAGAAAGTCACTATACGTGACCATAGGTTAAAAGTTTAAGAAAGAAAAAATAAGGAAGTATATAGCCCATGCAAACACTAACCATAGAAAACTGCTATTTTCTACATTAATATTAGACAAAGGAGACTGACTTTAAGGGCCACTGCATAATAAATAATGGATTTACCAAGATGCTATAACAATTCTAAATGCCAGATTCTACATGGAATTATATATAACATATAAATGTTATATGTATATATGAACATTTACTTTTATCTGTAATTTATAATATAGAATTTATAATTTATTCACATATAAGTGATATAATTCACATAAAGCAAAAATTCAAAGAACTATTAGAGAAATAAAACCATCCATAATCATTCAGGAAATTTTAATGCATAATATAATATATATTGTTTTGGAACTTTTGCGAAAAATTGAACATATTGGGCCCTAAGAAAGTTTCAACAAACTCCTGATGAGTTAATTCATCAAGTATAATTTCTGAACATAGTATAAATTAAACTTGAAATTATTTAGCACAAATTCTTTCTTAACAGTAGAATTAAGCTAGAAGATTAAAATCACTAACATTTTTTGTTTAATTTTTACCGACGTCATTGTGTCAATTCATTTTTTTTTTTTTATATTAATTCCATTTGGGTATCTTTATTCATTTGAAATACAGTTGGGTTCATTTGCTCCTTTGTTTCCATTTGTAGTTTTCCTCTTCCTATTATTACTGGAATTTTAAAAATATCAGTAGAATTCATCCAAGAGTCAACATTATTAAAAATAAAAATAATTTGAAATAGTGTCACTCACTCTTATCCACTTTTTCAACCCCACTCCTTCTAGGTGACTGACATCACTATTAGGTGCTGTATCCTTTTTGTGTTTCTTTTCATAGAGACAGGCGAAAGTATGGTTATTATTTACTGCTTCTCTCTCTTTCTTTTTTATTTATTTATTTATTTATTTTGAAAGAAAGAATGAGCAGGGGAGAGGCAGAGAGAGAGGGAGAGAGAGAATCCCAAAGCAGGCTCCATACTGTCAGCACAGAGCCTGACACAGGGCTCAATACCATGAACTGTGTGATCATGACCTGAGCTGAAATCAGGAGTCAGATGCTAACCGACTGAGACACCCAGGAGCCCCATCTCTTTCCTTAACCAAAATATAGAATATTGTCTATTCTATTTTGCAATTGCCTTTTCACATAAAAATATCTCCTGGAAATCATTCTGTTTCATTTATCAGATCTCTTCCTCATTCTTTTCATTTCTTTTTTAAAAAATACTTTTTTTAATTTTAGAATGTTTTTAGATCTGTAGAATTATATTGAAGATAGCACCAGACTTCCTATAAACCCATATACAGTTTCTTCTGTTATAAACATCTAACATTGGTACAGTACGTTTTTCACAATTAATGAACCAATATTAATATATTATTAGAAACAAGAGTCCATAATTTATTCAAGTGTTCCAGCTTTTTCTTAATGTCCATTTCTCTTCCAGGATTACATTTGGAATACCACATTACATTTTAGTATTTGTGTCTCCTTAAGCTTCTCTTGGTTGTGACAGCTCTTCAGACTTTCCTTGCTTTGGATGACCTTGACAGTTTTGAGGAGTACTGGTCAGGTATTTTGTAGACTGTCCCTTTATTCTCAGTTGTCTGAAACTTTGCTTGTGATTAGACTGAGGTTATAGGTTGTGAATAGGAAGACCAGAGAGGTGAATTATCATTCTCATCACTTCGTATCAATATGACTTGCCATGTTGATGTTAACCTTGATCACCTGGGTTGAGGTAGTGTTTGTTCATCAGATTTCTGCACTGTAAAGTTACTCTTTTTTCCTTCACTTACCCCCACTCTGCTATCTGGGAGAAAAATCACTATGTGCAGCCCACTCTTAAGGAATGAGGAGCTATATGGTCTTTTATCGAGAGTAACTTATTTACATCAATGATTTGAAATTCTTCCGAGTGGGAGATGTCTCTCTTCTTCCCATTTATTAATTTACTAAATCATTTGTTTATTTCAGTATGGACTCATGGGTGTGTATTTTATACTTGAGGTTAAAATTTAGTACTGCTTTATGTGATTGCTTAAATTGTTCCAGCTTGGGACCATGGAAGCTCTTTCCATTGATTCCTTTGTCCCTTGAACGTACTCCATTATTATTTGTCATATGTTTGCTTGTTTCTTGGAACTTTCCTATTTTCTGTCACCACAAGGTGCTCCAGGATCATCTTGTATATTTCCTACTCCAGTTCTCAGATTGTCCATTTCTCCAAGGAGCCCTGGCTTCTTTTAGTGGAGAATAAGTAGTATCAGAAACCAGTATTTGGGCACTTGGTGTACTTGTTGTGACTAGGGTATCATTACTTCCAGGCCTTCACAGCTGAAAGAGCAAGGACATGTATATGTGTGTGTTGGCCTCTGTATATATTCATATATCTAAATACTTCCATTTGAAACTATCTTTATGTCAAGCTGAGCATGACTTCACACTGATGTATCAAACTCTAAATCGTTATTTCAAGAATCATTCTAAGCTCTTCCTCTTGGATTTCTCTAACCTCCCATTGCACCAGTGAAAAACCCGTCTCCCACCATCTACTGTTTACTTAATTGTTCAGTTTAAGTAGACTTACAGTGTTTTCAGAATTGTTAAACAGTAACCATAGGATAGAAAAATTTTATCACCTACAGTAAAATGTTTACATTCTCTTCCTTTTGCTTTAGTCTTATAAACCCCGCTCATTTCCAAAGGTACTGAGGTCAACACCTTATTCCCCACCCTCTTCAGTGAGGTTGTTTCATACGTTTGTAACACATGTAGATTCTTTTATTCCGAATTCCATATTGGGATTCCCTGATGTACTCAATTTTTTAAACTCTACATACATTAAAATTCACTCATGCTATAAAGTTCTGCGGTTGTAGCAATGTTTGATTTGTTTTATTTACTATTACAATTTGTATGCTACAGAATGATTTCACTGCCCTAAAATATCTCCTGTATTTCACTCTCGTCCATCAACCCCTGGGAACCATTGATCTTTTTACTATCTATATATTTTTGCCTTACTGGAAAGTTGTATAATTGGAATTATACAGTATGCAGCTTTTTCAGACTGGTTTCTTTTACTTATCAGTGTGATTTAAGATTCATCGGTGTCTTTTTGTGGCTTGATAGCTGTCTGAGCACTTACCTTATGACAAAGGCAGCATTGCAGAACAGAGGTGATAGATGACCTTTCTAGTGAATGGTACTGTGTCAATGAATTATACAGATTATAGTTCTAAATGTGAAAGGCCAAAAAAACTTCTGAAGACATAGAAAAGTATTCTCACAACCTTGAATTAGGAAAAACATTTTAAAAGTTCACAAAAAACATTAACCATAAAGGGGAAAGTTGATAAATTAAATAAGTTAAATTACATTCCTGTTCATCAAAACATACCATTAAGAGAGTCAAATTACAAGCTACTAAGCAAACAATACATTTACAACTCATACATGTGATAGATAGAATTTGTATCCAACATGAAAAAGGACTCCTATGGATTTATAAGAAAAAAAAAAGACTTCCAATATAATGATCACAAAATACTTGAACAAGCTCTTCAACAAAAGAAGACTTCCAGTTAGCTAATAAACATAGAAGAAGATGTGGGAAATACCAATTAAAAGAGAGATGGATGAGATAACGTGTCACACTCACCACTGAGTCACTGCCTAATTATAAGAATGATGGTACCGAGTATTGGTAGACAAATAGAATATCAGGAAACCTCATGTACTGCTGGAGAGAATGCAAATTGTTACAGTTTTGAAAACCAGTTTGGCTTATCTTCTGAGGCTGATCATGTCATCTGTGATTCAGTAATTTCAATCTTAGGTATAAACTCAACAAGAAATTTACCCAGGCATACCCAGAGTCTTGTATGAGAAGTGCATAATTGAAATATTCTTATTATCCCAAATTGGAAGAAAACCCAAGTGTTACGAATAGAATAGATTTAAAAAGTGAATGGTACATTAATAAAAGGGAATAATATGCAAGAATAAAAATGAATTAAATGAAGCTACAAAGAGAAACATTTACAAATTTCATAAATCTGTTGAAGAAGCCAGATATAAAATAAAGGAAGCCTTAAAAAAGATATATAAGTATCTATATAAGATACCAATGATATGCTCACACCACAGACAAAAACCATGCAAGGACACATGAGAACATGCAGCAAGGACATGCAGTGAGAACATGGCCATCAATATGCCAGGGAGAGAGACCTCAAAAGAAACCTGGACTTCTGGCCTACAGAACTATGAGAAAAAAAATATGTTGGTTAAGCCACCCAGTCATGGCATTTTATTTTGGAAGCCCAAACAAATTCAACACAGATTATATGTTTTATATAGATAAGGTATACAATGTCAAAAATCAGACCAAACTAACCTACAGCTTTAGAAGTCGTGATAGTAGTTACTTCTCTGTAAGAGAGAATAGTTACTGGGAAGAGGCACAAGAAAGGTTCCTGGACAATAGAGATAGTCCAATTGCAATAATGCATTTAGCTGTGTATATATTTTGTGCATTTTTGGAATATATGTTATATATTAATATAAATTTATCTATTATCTACATCTATCTATCATCTATCTCATAGAAACAGCAACGTAATAAAGAGCTTAAGAGTACTAGTTCTGTAGTTAGGGTCTATTTCAGGATTTAATACAGATCTATCTTGGGAAAATAAACCAGATCAGTAAGCTCATAATATTTTGAAAAGAGAAGTATAACTGTGTCTTCTAGATATTCAAATACATTGAAAAGGTACATTACACAGCTATTGGAGCACATCAGTAAGTGTTTTGATCAATGATTCTATCGATTCTAGTGTGTAAAATATTTGATAAATTATGTGCAAGAATTCCTAACTAGTAGGGAATGGGTGTGTGATAAAATAAATAGTATTGAAAAATTAATCCATGATTAATAATTAATTTATATCCCAACTTCACAGCATACATTGGAACAAATGTCAGGTTGATTTTCTAAATAAGTTACAGCATAAAATATTAAAATATTTCCCAAAATCTGACATGGATATTAACATAATCAGATGGCAAGGGATTTTCTAGTCATAAATACAATGTAAGATATTGAATAAAAATGTTTGATATAGTTAAAAAACGTAAGCTGAATTCCAAACAGCAACCTGAGTAATAGCTTTTTATATGTATGAATGAGAAATGATAATGTACTTAATATTTAAAGAGTTTATACAAGAAACAGTATAGAGTAGAATTTCAAAGCTCTGATTTAAGAGTAGACAAGTTTGAACTGCGGCTTAACTACACGTTAGTCATTTTACCATGGAAAAGTTAGTGATCTCTTTAAATATTAATAGCTCATGTATAATGTAGGTATAGTAAGTATCAACTTCTTAGTTTTGCAAGAAAGATCAAATAAGGTAATGCAGTGCTTGGCACATTAGAAGCATTCAGCTATTATTGAACTCTTTCAATTTCTATTATTATGTTATAAACCAGTATATATTTTAATCATAGTAGTAAAGACATAAATATATTCCATTTTTCTTGTCAAAGTGGTTTAGGTATAAAAAAAATGGTATGTTGTGTTGATGATATAGTACAAATTGCTACAAGTTTCTAATACTTAATTTAGTCAAGAACCTGAAGAATGTTTTGTTCTTTCTTCCAGTGATATGACTTCTATTGCATTTTTAAATCTAATCTGGTTCCTTCTTAGACAACCTCTTATTTGGTTTGACTGTCTTATTTGCCTGACTGTCTATCATTTCCTTTGTTGTTTTAAAATATTCATTCTGATTCTCTTTTTCTTTTTATCTTGAGATCTTTTCTAGTTTGGTTTTAGTTTGCTAATTCAATGTCTGTATTTCAAATTTTATCATTATTGCTTTTAATATAGGCTATAGTTTTTCTTTTTTAATATTTTCCTCATTATCCCTTTTCATTATCCCTCATTATCCCTTTTCATATTGTTTTCATTGCTACCATTTATGTTACCTGATTCCTTTGTTTTATCAACTCACATTTATTTGATATTCCCCCCTCCAGCCTTCTTACCACCTTCCTTCTTTTTCCTTTTTTTTTTTTCTATAATGCAGATACAACCTAGATTATTCTTTGGTTTTCTGTTGTAAATATTTATCCAACATTCGTTTTACTTTGTAGTGTTAGGATAATCTCTATCTTCATGTCACAGAATATCTTTTGAGTTCAATTGTTGGATCTTCCTACTTATTAATTCTTGAATTTACAGTAGTCTACCAGGTTCTGATATGTGTGCCTAAAATAGTGCCTGTAGATTACTTTCCCATCTTTCCATTGCTGTCTACATGAATCTAGACAGTATCAACCTCTAATATCTCAAACTATTTAATAAACTGAATCACAGCACCACACAAATTTTAAGTGCCTCGTATATTTATTTTTGAGGTATCTTAACTCTGTTAATACGATAAATCCAATTTTGCCTATCCAATTCACTGATTTTGAAAAGTAACATGTGCCCCTTAGAAATATAATATATTTTGACTTTATGGAATGTATAAAAAGTTTTTAAATATACTCTTTCTGGAGCTCTTAGGACTAATCTTCATGAGCAGTTCCTTTTGTCTTTACCCTTTCAGTTCCCAATCAAACTGTCTTTCAAAGTTCCTTAGGTCAGCCCTTTTCCACCACAGCTATTTCAATGAAGTTGTGTCATACAATTTAAAACTTAGATTCAGTGGTCAAACATTCTGCACTGCATCCTGGGTTAGTGTGTATATGCATGTGTGTGTCTACATTTATTTTTAACACCTCGAACTTCACTTTTGTATGCATAGTCATTTGGGTTTTGATAAACATATACAGTCATGGGTCCCAACCTCAGCACCATACAGAATAGTGCCATCATTCTAAGAGTCCCCATGTTTGGTAAGTTCTTTATAGATTTTGGATACTAACCCTTTATCCAATATGGCGATAACAAAGCAACAGACAAGAGGTATCAAGGTATCGATCCCATTTACAATTGAACAAAGAATTATAAAATACTTAGGAATAAAACTAACCCAAGAGGTAAAAGATATGGTCACTGAAAACTATGGAAAGCTTATGAAAGAAATTGAAAAAGACATAAAGAAATTGAAAAACATTCCATGCTCATGGATTGGAAGAACAAATCTTGTTAAAATGTTGATACTACCCACAGCAATCTACACATTGAATGCAATCCCAAGCAAAATAGCACCAGGATTCTTCTCAGAGCTAGAACAAATAATCCTAAAATTTGTATGGAACCACAAAAGACCCCGAATAGCCAGAGTAATGTTGAAAAATAAAACCAGAGCTGGAAGCATCACAATCCCGGACTTAAGCCTATACTACAGAGCTGTAATCATCAAGACAGTGTGGTATTGGCACAAAAACAGACACACAGGCTAGTAGAATAGAATAGAGGACCCAGAAATGGACCCACAAATCTATGGCCAACTAATCTTTGATGAAGCAGTATCCAGTGGAAAAAAGACAGTCTCTTTAGCACAAATGGTGCTGGGAGAACTGGACAGCAACATGCAGAAGAATGAAACTGGACCACTTCCTTACACCCTACACAAAAATAAATTCAAAATGGATCAAAGACCTAAATGTGAGACAGGAAACCATCAAAATCCTAGAAAACAACAACCTCTTTGACCTCAGCCGCAGCAACTTCTTACTTGACAAGTCTCTGAAGGCAAGGGAAATAAAAGCAAAAAAATGAACTATTGAGACCTCATCAAGATTAAAAGCTTCTTCACAGCAAAGGAGATAACAAAACTAAAAGACAACTGACTAATGGAATGGGAGAGGATATTTGCAAAAATGGATATGGACATTGAAGAGGCCACTTTTTGGGATGAGCACTGGGAGTTTTATGTTAAGTGATGAATCACAGGAATCTACTCCCGAAGCCAAGAGCACACTGTATACACTGTATGTTAGCTAATTTGACAATAAATTATATAAAAACTAAAATAAAAAATAAACATTCCCATATTTGTCCTCTTCATAGTCAACCTCCCCACCACATCAATCCCTGGCAACCATTGACCTGCTTTCCATTCTATAGTTTTGCTTTATGTAGAATGTCATACAAAAAAAAAGGCGGGGGATCATGTAATGTGTCACCTTTTGGGCCCAGATTCTTTCACTTAGTAAAATGCATTTAAGATATATCCATGTGGATGAATCAATAGCTCTTTCCCATTTATTGATGAATGGTATTACATTGTGTGCATGTACCACAGTTAGCTTATTTATTCCTCTGTTGAAAGAAATTTGGTTGCTTGTAGTTTTTAGTGGTTATGAATAAAGCTGCTATAAACTTTCATGTTTAGATTTTTGTGTGAATATCAATTTTTAGTTCATTTGGATGAATACCTAGGTTTGTGATTGCTATGTTATATAAGTCTATGCACAACTTAAAAATAAAAACAACAAAACTCTGCCAATTTGTTTTCCAAAGTGGCTATTCAATTTTGCATTCCTTTGCCACTGAATGGGAGTTCCTTCTGTTCTACATCCTTGTCCAAATTAGGTCTTGTTGGTTTTTTGGATTTTAGCCTTTCTAATAAGTGTATGGCTGTATCTGATTATGGTTTTAATTTTCATTTCTTTTGTTTTCAAATGATTATTTAAATTCCAGTTAGTTAACATACATGCAATAGTGGTTTCAAGAGTAGAATTCACTTATTCATCTCTTACATACAGCACCCAGTGCTCATCGTAGCAAGTTCCCTCCTTAATACCCATAACCCATCCAGCCCAGCCCCCACCCACCTCCCTCTATCAACCTCAGTTTGTTCTATATTTTTAACAGTCTCTTATGGTTTTTTCTTCTCCCCCGCCCTCATATGTTCATCTGTTTTGTTTCTTGAATTCTACATATGAGTGAAATCATATGGTATTTGTCATTCTCTGACTGACTTATTTCACTTAGCATAATACACACTAGCTCCATCCATGTCGTTGCAAATGTCAAGATTACATATATTAAATATATACCACATCTTCTTTATCCATTTATCAGTTGATGGACATTTGGGTAGTTTTTATTTTGTTATTACAATTTGAGTCTTTTCATGTGTTTATCATATATCTTCTTTGGCGAAGTGTCTTTCAGATCTTTTGCCTTGTTTGTTAGGGTATCTGTTTTCTGGATTTTTATGTTTGACTTTCTAATATTCCAATATCCCCAAGGCAGTCAGAAAGGTTCATGTACATATGTCTGGCTCATATTACTCCCATTCTTAAAATGAACTCATAGTATTCCCTTTCCACTAAGTATGAACATGACCTGCTTGCTTTAACTCTTGCTTTCTACTTGAACATCTCATGCCCTATTTCCCCTACCTCACTATACTCTAACCACATTTGCTTTAAATTCTTCAAATACACAGTCTTTCCCTCTGAAACACCCACTTTTCCTTCATATTATATATTTTGGTTTAAATTTCACTGCTTCTGAAAAAACTTCCATAATCACACAAAATAAAAAAGATACCCGCTCATTTATTTTATCTATTTCTTCATCATATGCTTCCTATATATGTCTATACTTTCATTGAGGATTGTGTCATGATTTATTTATTTATATTTAAATTAATATTTATTTAAAAATATTTATTTTTGAGAGAGAGACAGCACATGAGCATGAGTGGGGGAGGGGCAGAGAGAAAGAGGGAAACAGAATCTGAAGCAGGCTCTAGGCTCTGAATGTCAGCACAGAGCATGACCACAGGGCTCAAACTCCTGAACCGAAGATTGTGACCTGAGCCAAAGTCAGACGCTTAACTTACTGAGCCACTTAGGTACCTCATGATTTATTTATTTTTAAAGTTTATAATATTTGTCTAATCAACTAAGCTCAGGAGGTGAGCTCTAGGAAGTCAGAAACTTACCATTGTATATCCTTCAAAAGGCCAGGGAAACAGTCAATACTCAATGAATACCTCCTAAACAAAAGAATTAACTTAATGGACTAGTAACATGACAGTGATACACATGTTGAAAAATATTCACGTTGATAGTGATTTGAGTTTGATGTTGATAATGTGTAAGTGTGCATATCTCTCCCGTAGGAGTTTGAGTTTTCTTGAAGTCCAAAATATTCTCTAGTAGGCAGAAGGCATCGAGGCAGTGATCTATAATATGTGCCTTCTGCTTCAAGAAAACCCCAGTAAGAATGATTTCTCTCAGGGATTTTGATCTGATGACCCTATTGTAGCAGTCAAAATAATTCTTCATGGGATACAGTTTCTCTTGTAAGTTAAGACATCATAGGGGGTGTCTCATATTTTTTTTAATTGAGATATAATTGACCTATCACAATATATTAGTTTCAGGAGGTACAAATAATGATTTGATACCTGTATACACAGCAAGATAATTACCACGTGAAGTCTAGATTCCTTACCATATAAAGGTACATAATATGCAATATAATATTTTCGAATATATTCACCAAGATGTACATTACATCCATATGATTTATTTATTTTATTACTGAAAGTTTATACCTCTTGACCACCTTTTCCCATTTTGCCCACACCCCAGATACCTTCTTCTGGAAACCACCAATCTGTTATCAGCATCTGAGTTTGTTTTGTTGGTTTTTCTTTTTTTTTCCTTCTTTTATCTTTTTTTTTTGGGGGGGGGGGAGGCTCATATATAAGTGAAATCATATAGTATTTGTCTTTTTCTGTTCAAATTACTTCATTTATTGTAATACCTTCAAGGCCCATCCATGTTGTTGCAAATGGCAAGATTTCATTCTTTTTTATGACTGAGTAAATATTCTATTGAATGAATGTATGCCACATCATCTTTATCCATTCATCCATCAGTGAGTATTCAGATGACTTTCCTATCTAGGCTATTACAAATAATGCTGCAATGAACATGGGGTGCATATATGTTTTTGAATTTGTGTTTTTGTTTTCTTTGGACAAATACCCAGAAGTGGACTTGCTGGATCATATGGTAGTTCCAGTTTTAATTTGGGGGGAAGCCTCCACACTGTTTTCCATAGTGACTGCATCAATTTACATTTCCACAAAGAATGCACAAAGATTCCCTTTTCTCCACGTCCTTGCCAACATGTGTGGGTTTCTTTCTTTCTTTCTTTCTTTCTTTCTTTCTTTCTTTTTTTTTTTTTTGTCTTTTTGATACTAGTCATTCTGACAAGTGTCAAATGATATCTCATTGTGGTTTTTATTTGCATTTCTCTTATGATTAGTGATGTTGAGCATCCTTTCATGTGTCTGTTGGCCATCTTTTGGCCATTTCTCTTTGGGAAAATGTCTATTCATATCCTTTACCCATTTGGATTTTTGTTGTTGTTATTGGGTTGTATAAATTCTTCATATATGTTGGATATCAATCCCCTATTGGATATATGATTTACAAATATATTTTCTCATTTAGTAGGTTGCTTTTTAATTTTGTTGATGGTTTCTCATTGTATTGGTTTTTAAGGACTGATTTGTGTTAACCAGCTGCAACCTCCAGTTCCATTGTGCATGTTCTCCCATTCTAAGAAGCAAAACTCTGCACTGGTGTTGAGGTCTCAGGCTTGCTATATTCATATTTAGAGTGGTTAACAAATATGGGGATCTAAACACCATTTTTTGAATATCATGGTCAAAATAAAAATAAATTTATCCTAGTAAAAATTCATGGCCAAAAAATATACAAATGTAAGATTACTTACTGATTTCCTATAGGTTTTAATAACCATGAAGATCTTTTGTATAATAAATGACTTCTAGAACATTCTATTAATGCACTTAACTTCAACCCATCACCAACACCATATCTTAGCAAACGTTCATCCTTCCACATATAAGTTGAATTTACTAACACTAAAATCTATTACAATGACCCTTTTTTTGCAGGTGCTTTTTATAAAGAATAAAAGCATGACTGTAATATATGGGTTAGAGGCCTGAAATAAATGTTTAAATTTGAATGACAGGCTTGACACTTGACTGTATAGACTAGCCTCAAATAACACAAAATTGATGAAAATAACAAGGAAGCATGGTACAGATGTGTGGTGCTTTAATTTATATTTAACTACCCTGCAAGCAAAAATTTTCAGCTTCATTTGACCATATCAGAACTAAGTTAAAAAGTAGAATCATAATGTGTCAAAGAAATCATTCAAAATAGGAAGAAAAGAAGTATTCTTTAGTCTTACATAAATAGTATATATTAAAAATTAAAACAGAAAGATCTATTTTACTGACCTTGAACTTTCCAAACCAAACACATAAATTCTATTCCTACTTCTCCCTTTCTATTAATAGTATGTCCTGTGAATATTATCTTCCAAATATTTTTCCAGTCACATCAACACTTTTATTTTTTTTAAGTTTCTTTATTTTGAGAGAGAGAGAGAATGTGTGAGGGAGAGGCAGAGAGAGGGAGAGAGAGAACGCAAGCAGGCTCTGCACCGTTAGTACATAGCCTCAGGCTTGATGTCATGAACCATGAGATCATGACCTGAGCTGAAATCACGAGTCACAAACTCAAATGACTGAGCCACTCAGACACCCCAACACTGCTTTCTTATTGGTCTCCTGTGCTACTGCAATACTCTTAGACATTATTTGACTATATTTTGGCATTATTTCATAAAATGTGCTCTATGATTGCTTGCCCTTGAAATGTATGGCTGACTTAACAAATCCAGTAGTTAAAAATTGTGTAAGCTGGGGCACCTGGATGGCACAGTCACTTAAGCATGGGACTCTTGATCTCGGCTCAGGCCATGATCTCACGGTTTGTGAGATCAAGCCCTGCGACAACCCCCATGCTGACAGTGCAGAGCCTGCTAAGTATTCTCTCTCTCCCTCTCTCTCTCTCTCTCTCTGCCTCTCCCTCAATCTCTCTCTCGTGCATGCTGTCTCTCTTCCTCTTTCTCTGTCTCTCTCTCTCTCAAAACAAATAAATAAAACTTCCTAAAAATTCTGTAAGGTACTGTATACATTCTCCCTTTCCTGGAAATCTGTGATCCACTATAGCATATTAAAATCTATGAGATGTCCCTGCTGGGCCCCCAAATCTGTTGTCTTTCTTTTGGTTTGCTCTAGAAACAACTAGTAAAGGAGAAAAAGGTAAATATAAGGAGAAAGTTGCAGCGGAGAAGTAAATAGCTGTTGACTCTTAATTCCTCCAGTTGGCACATCTAGGTCACTGGTCTTAGCAGCCCACATGGATTGAAGCATTTGGCAGGTCAGAGGAGCCAGAACAGCAAACTCACCACGTGTTATATCCCTAACCTTATCAGTACCCAGAGACAACTCCTGCCACTCTATAAGGCTTCTCAGCAAGGCACATCTCAGTGCTCTAATGGTTTGGTTCTGCACCTCGACTGTCTTGCTGTGTCAGCACACGACCCATCTCCATATATCTGCTTCTTCAAAAGAGGACTACGAGTTTTCCATATTTTTCCCCTTAGGGGATTTTATTAGACATCGCCTATTAGAGCTCTAAAGTAAAGCCATCTATTTAGTTTTGTTTCATTCAGAGTTCCCAAGCAGATCTGCCTAGAGAACCCTTTTTTCCAGCTTCCAGCTAGTGTCTGGGGCAAATATCATGTCGGGAATGCCGACCTGCAATGAATGATCTCTCCATACATTTGTGTGAACACATGAATCCTACTAAGAATAATGGATTAAAAGAGTTGAGACACGATCTATGTGCTCTCTGTGGGCTAAGACTACAAAACTGCAGCTGGATATTTTTTATGGTACATATTTTAATAATAACACCCCACAGCACAACAGATACTAATATAAAGCTAAAAATATAGGGCAGAACGTGGCTTCTGGTGGCAGCCTCCTATTTCTCTTCCCTAAGGAATTTGTAACAATATTTAACCAGTGGGTCTAACTAGGAAGAGAATTCCAACACAATTCCAGATCTTTCTACAAATGTTTCGTTCAATTTGTGTTGGAATATTCCTTTTTTTACCAATCAATTTTTGCTGAAATTTTTAGCATTTTGCTTGCATTTGTTCAGTTATTTCTAAAAACACTAAGACCACCACCTCCCACACTGCCTACTTTTCTTTTCTTCCCTCATTACTTCATGAACTGATTTCAGTAAGTTGGTATGTATTCTCCTATAACTTTAAACTTAAGTAATTACATCCCTATGTATACCCATATGTGCCTTGAATTTATTTTCAATAGATGGATCATATGCTATATACGTTCAGAATATTTCTTAGCAGCGTATCATTGAAATTCACTAGATATAACTAAGTATGGTTTGCATGTAATAGTATTGTGAAGTATTATGTATTGATACACTTATGACTGGTGGGAATATAGAGGAAAAGTATATTTCTACACTGTAGAATTAAATGGGAATTGATATGGCATTTTTGGAGAGAGATCTGATATCCATTAAAAAGATAAATGTACAATACTTTGATTATATATATATATCCAACAATATAATTTATGGTGACACAAAAACTATGGATTAAATATATATCAGTGATTATGTTTTAAAAAAATGGTAGTGCAATAGTGTTTTAACTTGATGTTACTTTTCTCTTTATCCTTAAGTTTACTTTTATTTATTTTTTTAATTAAAAATTTTTTTAGTGTTTATTTTTGAGAGAGAGAGAGAGAGAGCATGAGCAGGGGAGGGGCAGAGAGAGAGGGAGACACAGAATACTAGCAGGCTTCAGGCTCTGAGCTGTCAGCACAGAGCCCGACGAGGGGCTCAAATTCACAAATGTCGAGATCATGACCTGAGTCAAAGTTGGACACTTAACTGTCTGAGCTGCTCAGGCGCCCCATATCCTTAAGTTTACTTTTAAAATAAACCTGTCTGACTTAACATGGTGCTAAAAAATTATGTATTTCTTCTCCAACTTTCCACTAAAATTGGTAGAAAGGCATTATGTCAAGAGGCAGTTGAATATGTAAGTTTAGAACTCATAGTGGCACTTGGGTGGCTCAGTCGGTTGAGCGACTGACTTCCCTCAGGTCATGATCTCGCGGTTCACAAGTTCGAGCCCTGCGTCGGGCTCTGTGCTGACAGCTCAGAGCCTGGAGCCTGCTTCAGATTCTGTGTCTCCCTCTCTCTCTGACCCTCCCCTGCTCACGCTCTGTCTCTCTCCCTTTCTATCAAAAATAAATAAATAGGGGTGCCTGGGTGGCTCAGTCGGTTAAAGGTCCGACTTTGGCTCAGGTCATGATCTCACTGCTTGTGAGTTCAAGCCCCCCATCAGGCTCTGTGCTGACAGCTCAGAGCCTGGAGCCTGCTTCAGATTCTGTGTTTCAGTCTCTCTCTGCCCCTCTCCCGCTCACACTCTTTCTCTCTCTGTCAAAAATAAATTTAAAAAACATTAAAAAATTAAAAATTAATTTAAAAAATAACTCAGAAATGAGTCCACGGGTGAATATTCAAAGTTAAGAGGACATTATTAGGGTCTTGGTAACATTCTGTGTTAGGATTATGGTTACCTAGATGTTTTATTTTGGAATTTTGGGTAGCTTCACATTTATGGCTTGTGCACTTTTCTCTGTGTATGTTAACCTCAATAAAATTTAAATTAATAATAAGATTTGCCTACTTGTAAAGTTTGACCTCCTACAGTATACTGGGTTTAAAAATATAATGTGCATTATACATCTCTTCTTTTTTATCTTCTTATTATAAACCTGTTCCTAATTGGCAACCATTTTGGCAGGAGAATGGGGAAATTCATTTCTAGATCAGGGTTTGTCAACCTCAGCATTATTGCCTTTTCTTTTTAAATTCGGAATACCGCTTTGATGTGGGAGGTTATCCTGTGCAATGTGGCCTATTTAACAGCATTCCTGGCCTCCACTCGCTAGATGCAGGTAGCATCCTCCTAGCTGTAGTGATCAAAAGTATATCCAGACATTGTCACATGTCCTTGGAAAGGAATACTGCTCCTGGTCATGAATAACTGGTTGGGGCAAACTAGATATGCCAAAGAAGAAAGTTTGGGCAGAATCTGGAGTAAAGAAATTAGATCATTATCAAGATTAAAACTCAGAAGGTAAACATGCCGAAAACTGCTCATTGAAGGGAATCAGATCACATTTCAGAAAGCTTACCAAAATTCCAGGAGCAGAATTTATACTCATGGTTTATAATAGCAAGACTGGGTATCAGTGTTCTCAGTGACAACACCAGTATTTGCAATTCCAAGAGAAGACTCAATTGTCATGCAGTGGTCCTTTGACAAAAGAAAGACCCATAAACTCACCATTATGAAAACTGATTGTATATATTTCTGACATTCAGCAATGCATACTCTTTTAGTCTCACCCAAAAGTAGTATTTGTTTTTCTGACTTCATCTGTGTTTGGTCAGTTTTAGCCTTCTTGGATATTGCGCCTCATATTTTGAGGAGCAAAATTTCATGCACAAAATAAAGTTATCTGTTACAATTAAGTTCTTAGGTGAACAGTTCTTGGTCAGGTGTACTAATATTTAATACCAGCTACTATGGTGAATGGAGTAGCACTTAATTATTTCTTATTTCCCATAACATCTTTAATGGAACATGTCATCCATCAGCTACCATACAATGTTTCGATCTAAATGGTTAGGTTAACCAGGGTGACCCTGGAAAGTAAAGAAATAAATGCATCAGTGAGGGTGTAGCTACTGGCAATTTGTTAAGATTTTTATAGCTTGTATAGTTAAAATTCCCCATACTATTATGAACTGTGGTGCTTTAAGGAATTAAGTATTTTCATCAGAGACGGCTCCTGTTGTGTGAAATGCCTTCAGGAGACAAACTATGCATAACGAAAAACCTTGTGAATGAGGTATTTACTATTACAGATGAGCCACAGGCTGCCTCTTAGATTTACAGAATCACTACAAAACAACACACCCACAGATGCAGACAGGATTAAATTTATTGTGCTCCTTCAGGGCTGAGAGACAGATTTGGAACATTTTATATGTAATATGGCTTGAATTAATATATGCTTTTAATTAGTCTAGCTTTCAGAAAACCTAAAAGGACATCAAATCCCCATTTGGGCACAAAGAATGTTTAGGCAAATGCACTGTCAAAGCAATACCACCATGATGCTTTTCCTAGATATTATTATGCTTTATCTCAATTAGAACTTGTATCTTATGGATGTTAAAAAGCTTGCAGAATTATTTTTCAGGCTGCACAAGGAATCATCGTATTGAAAACATGTTTTGGGAAAGCAAACGAGGCTGAGGCTAAGCATATGTTCTCCATTCTCTCTTTTTCTTTGCCTTTCCCACCATTATTAATTTTACACCTACATTGAAGATATTTTGCCCAGATATTAATATTCCTGGGTTTTCTGTTTTGCTATAGAAAAGGTCGGGAAAAATGCATAGGAAAATCTCATTGACAAAACATTTCACTAAGCCCCATGTAGATTTACTAGTCTGCATTAAGGGACCTTCTCTTCAGACTCTCTGGATTTATCATGTATACACATACAGGGTTTTAGGCATTCCAGGGGTTTCTGAGAGATCTGGCTCTTTGTGTGATGGTATGATCATCCATGTGTGAAGTGTTGTACATGATCAGAGCTCAGGGAAAATATTTTAGAATCTCAGTCAGGTGCCAAGAGAAGTTCCAGGTCTTGAATAAATTTTCCTTGTGTAAACAGACTGTCCAAGGCAAATTCAATCCCATTTCTGTTTTGCGATCTCCATGGCTACATGTGGAGATAGGGGATTTTAGGGTTATATCTATTTGGTGGGGGGGGGGGCAGTCTATTATTCTTTTAAATGCTTTATAAGATTTACTGGTCTTTTGTGATCATACTTTGCTATGGTAATGAGAATAGCCTCTAGACCAAAGCTGGCCCTGAGGTCTTTAGATTCCTGAAACACTATACTAAACTGAATTTGTTTTATGAAAACTTACATGCAGCTGACTCTACTCCCAGCCTGGATCAAGAATGCTGTGATAATAGGAAGGCTGGCTGGGATTTGGAGTTAGTGTGGTTTTAGGCTAGGAGCCCTGATAAGGAGTAAGATTGATTTAGAGAGGAATGGAGGAAAGATACTGACAGAAGTTTTTGTAACATGTATCCTTGTATGAAGGTAACTGAATTTGTTGACAATCGATAATCCATAGATTATGGAATCATAAGACCTGTTTTCTAATCCTGGATATTTCCTTACTGGCATTTTCCCCCTTGGTAGTTTCCTTAATCTCTCCAATGTTATCTTTTCTTATTTACAGTGGGAAGTCATAACACTTGACATAAATATTTTAATGAGCGTTAAGCACCATGAAGATGACTCAGGAATTCCAGTTGATTATTGAGGCCACTCTCTATGTGTGATACAGAGAACAATGGACCCCCAGAAATAGTTTTAATATATTAGGCTATGAAATTTGGAGGACAAAAACTATGTCTAATTTCACTCTGCGTAATATTCAACACAGTGTGTAGTATATAGTGAATGCCATGCGTGTTGCATTAATTGAATGATGATACGTATAGATCCATTTCCAAGAAGAAAGGAAAACCTCACAAAGTACTGTTATACCCAGTTGTGTGCTATAGAAAGGGGTATATGAAACTGGAGTCACTGGTTCCAAAATCTTCTCAACATCATACACAGGTGCAAATTCTTAGTTCACCGACCACAGTCTTGATTTTATGTATAGGACTTCTTTTCTTGCCATTCTTTTAGACACAAAATATATCAGTTTCCCATTTAGATAATTTGAGGAATGAAAAAATTTACTATAAGTAGGTAGTGGAGAGTATATTACCATGATATTATGTTAATATTAAGAAATCCCTGCCTGGGGCACCTGGATGGCTCAGTTGGTTAACCATCCGATTCTTGATTTTGACTCAGGTCATGATCCCACGGTCATGGGAGGAAGCCCTGCTTGGGCTCCATGCTCAACGTGGATCCTGCTTAAGATTCTCTCTCTTTCTCTCTCTCTGCCCCTCTCCTCTGCTCTCTAAACAAATAAATAAATAAGAAAAAGGAAATCCCTGTCACAGAGATAGTTCGGTACTTATGAAAACACACTTAAACACTAAACAATTTTCTAAATTGTTCCTGATAATGTTTTATATACTTATAGAATAAATTTCTCTATTTTCCCTCCAAATAAGATTATTATGTTGAACTTTGAGTTACAACATGAAAAACCTATTTATAAAAGGTGACAGTATAATAGGTAACTCATGAAATTTGTTTCCGTTTATTTGGATGATATTTTCATGTGCACATATCTTTTTTAAATTTGAGCTTCATTGTAGTTTTTATTTTATTGGCTTCAAAACTCTTTTCTCTGTTAGCAAAGCATTACTGTAATATTGGCATATAATTAATAAAGGAATTTTGTTTCTAAGAGATGAGTAGCCATTTTAGCTACATATTTTTGCTACATAATGAGAACTGAATATGATTTTCTCCATTTCCATTTCTTAGGTCCTCTAAAAAATTTAAAAAAATTGCTCCCACTTAGACTTCAAGAATAACATAGTATAAATTTAATACTAGTTTATTTCTAAAGAAAGAAGATGTTTAGCTTTATAATTAATCAGCCAAAAATTCAGATTATTTATTTGAAACTTCTAGGCCAATATTATATAAATATAAATATATTTATATAAATACATATGAATATATGTATTTGAAAACTGGCTAAATATTTGGGGGCCAGTTATTCTAGATATTACATCAACTCTTTACTTGGAATCTTTTAAAGCTTGGAAGGGTGTATGTGGACTTCTGACACTAAACAGAGTAACAAAAAGGAATACAAAATGTATCATGGAGAATATTATTGGTCACTTATGAAGCATATGAAGTAGACAAGGAAAATATCTCCTTTTTCTTAAAAGTAGATTCCTAAAGATTGAGATGGTAGAGTCTTTCCAGAAATGGCCAGACAGAGGCAAAGACCTGGGAGAACACGCTCCCAACAGAACACGACAAGGAAGGATGTTCAAGGTAAAGCTCTTTCTTTCTTTCTTTCTTTCTTTCTTTCTTTCTTTCTTTCTTTTTCTCTTTCTTTCTTTCTCTTTCCCTTTCTTTCTTTCTTTCTTTCTTTCTTTCTTTCTTTCTCTCTAGAAATTCATCATTTTTAGATTCAAGGAGTGTGGGTGTGGACTACACCAGGCCCAGGGTTTTGTGTCTCTTGAGGATAGACCCAGTTACAGCAAATACACAGAGAAATGGTGGAGGGAAGGGGACAGTTAGTAGATGTGGTCTTGAACTTGGCTGGAAAAGTGATCATTCTCTGGGGCCAGAAATGAGGACCACTAGGAAATAAGCTGTGTTGGGGGGCCTGGGCGGGCCCAGAGGGGCAGCCCCTTCCCCTCGGTGCTCCTAATTGAGAGACTGAGGCCCCTCTTCTCAGTACTGAGAATAGGCACTTGGCTCCATCATCTCCTGCCGCACCCTCACCCTCAGAAGAGATGCGGTCCTTGCACCTTGGCTCCTTTTAAGAACCTACAGGCTGTTTTCCATTGAGCCCCTGGAAGAAGCTTTTGCCAAACTGAACTCGAAAGAGCTGATCATGATGGCACATGAAGGAGGGGGTGGCCCTGAAGATCCTCATCCTCCAGAGGAAGCTGTTAGAGCCCCCCAGTGCCTGACTCAGCTGGGTCCTCTGCAGCGGCAGCAGTCAGGTGGAGTGGGCCTGCCCGGTGTCACTTTCACGGCCTCCAGCGCTCCCGCTGCGACCTGGCCTCGAGTCTCCACCCCGTGGAAAAGAGTAGAGTGGGCACCGCTGCCGCCATCCCTGAGACGTCACCAGCCACACAGTGGGCGCCCACGGGTACCTGGTCCTTTGGCCTGAGCCCACCCAGTTATCGTCGCACCAGTGCAGAGCAGAAAAGGCCAAGGCCACATCCCGAAGGGCAGGAGGGCCCCAGCCCATCCACACTGAGCGCCAGCCTCCCTGAGCCACAGCGGCCCTAACACAGGCACGAGCCATGCTGTGACACGCGCTGAGCCTGAAGCTTTGTCCTCACCGGCTCCAGGGAGCTGATCACAGTCAGGGTACCCACGCAGCCTAGTGCCCCCGCCACCACGGGTGCGGGGAGGTCAGAAGTCCGGGCCGGACCGCAAGGAAAGGTCTTTGATGGGGAAGCTACACAGCAGTGGCCGGCACAGTCACCACCGGGGGGCTGGGAGGCCACTCCACAGGGTACTGGTGACCTCGTGTCTCACAATCTTCATGAAGGTATCCGTGGTGCCAGTGAAGGGAGTGGGTCCCGAAACCGGCGGCACAGCAGGCACCGCGTGGGCACCGGGGCAGGGGCTCCAAGACACCACCGCAGTACAGGAGGTACTTTGGCCCAGGAGAGGCTCCAGAGTCGGCAAGGGGGGCATCGGCTTGCTGGCCACCCAGGGCCGCAGAGACGCAAGGGTCCCTTCACTACATCCGGGGGTGTCCTGAAGCGAGAGGTGACCACAACCCCCGTGCCTGAGGCCACCGTTCGTTGGAGGGGCTACCTCCCCTCGGGTCCTGGTCAGCCATCTTGTAGCTTCAATGCTGGCTCTAGGCGGGTGCTCACGCAGCGAGGTGCGCAAGGCAGCCCCTTGGCCGGTGCAGGGTCCACATGCCCTTTAATCTTGTTTAATACTCTCCGTATCTGAGATGCTTGTTATCCGTGAAAATGAGAATTTATCTGGGACTTGCAACCGTCAGAAAAAATCGCGGCAAATGGAGAGCTCTAACTTAACAAATTGACTGGTATTAATTACATGACATTTAGGAAAGCAGTGTTCAAATGGGAAAATTCCACGCCAGTGGATTCTATTGAACCAGATTACAGCGACCAGCTTGCCTCGCCTACTTGCAAAGATTTCCTAGAGATTGAGACACACCTGGGGATCTCCCCTTCTTTGCAAATCTTTACCTTTCGCAGCACCTTTCAAATGGTCTTTCATTACACTTTCCAGAAAAAAAAAAAAAAAAAAAATGAAGCTATCATTTGCTGCTTACCACTACAAAACTACTAAAATCTTACCGTCATAGCATGTTTTACTTTTATGCATGCGTTACTTTCTTCTCCTATAGAAAGATAATCTCTCTAGTGTGCATTAGACATGTCTCCTCCAAATATCAATGCCCTCTCAATTGAATCCTTTCCACCAATAGGTCCTTAACTTGCTAAAACATTGAATCGCCATTTCCCCTTCACAGCCATACTTTAAAAACAAAACAAAACAAAACAAAAAAACTCTTCTCATGTTTTTTCTTACTTCACTCACTTCTTAATCTACTACTCCTGAAGTAGTTCTCCCTAAAGTTAACAACCCTCTCTATGTTGCTAAATCCAAAGGACTGATTTCAAAATTGGTCTATTTTCCTCCCATAAGCTTTCATTATGCTGTGCTTTTCTGGTAGGTTTAGTCCTAATCGTCTGGGAATTCTGTGTCAACCTCTAGTTGGTAGTTCATTTTCCTCTAACTGGTAACTAAATATTAAAAGCAAAAGCTTGTTGCACCCAAACCCATAAGATACCTAGGAATAAACCTAAATACAGAGGTAAAAGATCTATACTCTGAAAACCGTGGAACACTTATGAAAAGAAATTGAAGATGACAGAAGGAAATATAAAAACAAAAATTGGTTTAAGGCTCTCCTTAGTTCATGTTCTCTCCATAGTTAAACTTAGTCAGACCTTTGATTTCAGTCATCTTCTGTATTTTAAAAACTTCCAACTTTTTATATGCCTTTCTTCTGAACTGTAATAGATTTAACTCTTAATGCGGCATCTTTACTTGGATGTTTCCCTTATTTTCCCTTCAGCCCCTATTTACAAGTAATCACCAAATAGTGCATATTTTGTTTTCCCACATCACTGCTGTGATGGTACAAGTACAGACAGGCACAATTCATAATTTGTCATATAATAAATTTCTAACTAATTTCACTGCATCCATGTTCATCTACTTATATTCTGTCTTACAGGTTATCACCAGAATAATCTCTAAAAATCTCAAAGTTGGTTTTACTCTCTGTACCACACTTAATACCTTTCAGAAACTGTCATCGTTCATTGGATAAAAAGTAAATATCTCAAATGAAGCTGTGTCTCAAGCATATTCTCCATGATATGCCTGGACTCTGCATATCCATCCACATCTCATACCAACCCCAATTTTTTCTCTGAACTTGAGATGTACTGGCCTCCTTTTACTTCCTCAGATCCTTGCACAGGGCTTTTACACGGGTTGGAGACCCTGCTCAGAAAATTCTTCTTTCAACCTCCTCACTTCACTTATTTTTTAGTTCAAGCCTACTTCCTTATATAATTTTTTTTTCCTGACCCCTGAATTTAGTCGGATTCACTTTTAATATTTTTTAATTAATCAAGGCATTTATTTATTTTTCCAATTTTATTGATGTACAATGGTCAAATAAAATTGCATGTATTTAAGGTGTATAATACGATGATTTGATATACATATACATTGTAAAATGATTGCCATAATCAAACTAATAACACAGCCATCACCTCACATAGTTGACATTTTTTGTGTGTGGCTAAGAACATTTAATATCTATTCTCTTAGCAAATTTCAAGTACACAAGTATTATTGACTAAGTCACCATGCTGTTCATTAGATCTTCAGATCTTATGCATCTTATAACTGAAAGTTTGTACCTTATGACCAACATCTGCCTACTTCCTCACCCCCCTACTTCCCAGCCCCTAGCAACTACCATTCTACTCTCTGCTTATGTGAGTTTGACTTTAGATTCCACATGTACGTGAGATTGTACAGTACTTTGCCTTCTGTGTTTGGTTTATTTCATTTAGCAGAATGTCTTCCAGGTTCATCCGTGTTGCAAATAGCAGGATTTACTTTTTTTAATATGGCTGAATAATTTTCCATTATATATGTATATACCATATTTTCTTTATCCATTCAGCTGCTGGACACTTGGGTTGTTTGCATGTTTTGGCTATTGTGAATAATATTGGCTGCAATGAATGTGGAAGTGAATACATTTCTTCAAGATATTAATTACGAATTTTTTGATATACACCAGAAGTGGGACTGATGGATATTATGGTTGTTCTATTTTTAATTTTTTTGGGAAAACCCTATATTTTTTTTTTCCATAATGGCTATATCAATCTATATTCCAAACTCAGTGTAAAAGAGTTCTCATTTCTCCACACCCTGACACTTGTTATCTCTTGTCATTTTGATAATAGTCATCCTAAAAAATGTGAGGCGATATCTCCCAGCTTTAATTTGCATTTCCCTGATGGTTAGTGATGCTGGGTATCTTTTCATATACCTACTGGTCATCTGTAAGTCTTTTTTGGAAAAATGTCTAATATTCTTTCTTAAAATCATGTTCCTTTTCTCCTACTTATCTTAGTTTGTAGGCATACTTTTCCTCATATCTGTGAAAATTTTCATTTCTGTGCCCCACACACACATCCTCACTAGTGTTGTTTAATGCTTTATTGAAGTATAATTTATATACAAAATTGGACACATTTAATGTATATATCTTAATGACATTGGATATATACATACATCCTTAATACCATTACCATAATCAAGATAATTAATGTATCTGTCATCTTTCCTTGATTTTTTTTGTGTGTGTATTTTTTGTTTTGTTTGTTGAAAAAAAACACTTAGCATATCTATCGTCTTCATATATTTTAAAGTGCACAATACATTACTAGTAAATATAGATACTCTGTTGTACGGCAGATCACTAGAACTTACAGTACATTAGACATCAATACCACAGGACTCAGGAGGAATTCTTTCCTTGTATATACCCCAAAGAGTTAAAAACTATTGTTCAAAAAAAAAAAAAAAAAAAACTTGTACATGAGTGTCTGTCACAGCACTATTCGTAATAATTAAAAGGCGGAAATAGGGGCTCCTGGGTGGCTCAGTTGGTTAAGCATCCGACTTCGGCTCAGGTCATGATCTCACTGTCCGTGAGTTCGAGCCCTGTGTCGGGCTCTGTGCTGACCGCTCAGAGCCTGGAGCCTGTTTCAGATTCTGTGTCTCCCTCTCTCTCTGACCCTCCCCCATTCATGCTCTGTCTCTCTCTGTCTCAAAAATAAATAAACGTTAAAAAAAAATTTAAAAAAAAAAGTGGAAATAACCCACGTCCATCAACTGCTAAATGGATAAATAAAATGTGGTACATCCATGCAATGTGATGTTATTTCAGCCATTAAAATAAATGAAACACTGATAAATGTTGAAAATTGGATCAACAATGCAAGTATGCTGAGTGAAAAAAAGCCAGAATAGAAAAATTCATCGAGAAAACAAGCAGATTACTAGCAGGGGTTTGGGGGAGGATGGGATTGGGAGTAACTGCTTAATGGGAATGGGTTTCCTTGTCACATGATGAAGTATCCTGGGACTAGATAGTGGTGACAATTTCTCACCATTGTGAATGTATTAAATGACATGGAATTGCACACGTTAAATGGTAAAACTGTTAGATTTTTATACATTTTAACACCATATACATTTGGGTTTATGTAGGGGAAAAAAACAGCATTAATTCTATATTCAGTTTTATCTGACTTTTAATCCCAGATTGATTATTTATAACCATGGGCCCATGAGAAGGCTACTTTTATTTTGGAATCATTAATTAATTGACAATATCATGGAGGGTTATTCACTTAGCAGATATTTATTGAATCAGAGGCTGTGCTCTATGAATCTATGGTAAAAAGGGGACAAAATCAACATTGACTTTTCATTCTTGTGGATCTTACTGTCCAATAGAGGAGATAATGAGTCAAGTTACTACAGGTATAGAAATAATAATCTAGTAAATATTTGTTATTGTTTGAATGAGACATATTGAAAATATCCAGTGAAAAATGAATACAAAATTATTATTATTATTATTATTATTATTATTATTGTTATTAACCTTTTAATTTTCATACTAAAACCTATTCTATTCCATAGAGTGGATATGTCATTATAGCCTTCTTGAAAATATGTAGAGTCAGTCACAAGGAATTGACACCCTGATATTTGTGGCTAATTTAGTGGAAGCCATCAACATCTCTGAGATTTTTAATATATATTTATGCAGGTGTGAAAGCACATTCCTACATGTACTGTCCACACACAAACACAAACAGAATAATATTGCTGAAAATATTCAGAATTCCTTTTTGTCACGTCTGAAAATACATGTACATGTTTTCAATCAACTCATTTTTCCTGTGTTGATTTTCTGTATTCAATTTAAGGGGGTCTAGCAAAGCCATAATGACCTTTATGAACTTTATAATAATCTGAAATCTTTATATTCTTTTCATACATAATATCAAATCCCATGTTTTGGTGGACACTCTGAAACCACAATTCCATGTACAGTATTTGGATTAAATATCTTGCTGGTATCTGGCTACTTCAGATTATAACCATGTAGAGAGCCTTGTTGATAAGCATTTTATGTTGTAATCACAAGGAGAAACAAATTAAACTAATCTTAGATTTTAACACACTATTACATAATAGACACAATGTAAAAGCAGTAAACATTTGAATTCTAAAATGAGAATGATAAATTTTTGGCAAATGGCAGAGCTTCACAAGCCCCTACGTTATTCCTACTATTGTACCTTTTTTTAGCATAGTACAATATACTTGTACTGCTGGCAAACAGGAGCTCCTGAATCTTTGCAATCAGCTAACTATAAATTCTGACAATGAAAGAATCACCAATCCCTTTCTTTTGTGCTATGCTGGCATAATTTAAGTATTTGAGCAGTCATTTGTTAAGTGATCTAGCTCCATGGATTTAGGCTTTCCAAGACACTACTGACATCTGTTAATGTGCTCACTTGAGTAATGTTTTCCTTTGCACAGACATATATTTAGCCTTTAGTGTTTTCAGATGGTTCCCATATAAAGTCAAGATTTTGCAACAAATATTATTACTATCAATAGAGAAAATCAGTTCTTTCTTCTGTGAATCTTTAAAAATTAAAAAAATCACAATTTATAATTTGTGCCAAACCATGATTATGTGAGATCTCAGGACATCAATGGTGATATATTATAAATATATAATGTTGAAAATTTTTCTCAGAGCCGTCGATGTTTTTTCTCTAACTTGTACTCTTAATTTTGGAGCATAGAAACTCCTTTTAATTTTGGGAAATACTCCTCTCTCATTTAAAACATACAATTCTATAGACATGGAAAATCTTGCACAGTTGATTGATAGCATTTCTAAGCACTTTACTTAGATTCATTTATCTCATGACATTTGTTTTGGATAGGCACTATTATTATCCACACTTTACTACTGGGAATTATAAGGTCCAGAAAAATTAAATAACTTTCCAAAGTCACATGGTTAATAAGTAACAGAGATGGGATTTGAATAGAAGAATTTGTTTCCTGAGTTCAGTCTCTTTCTATGTTTCAAGCCAACCTAGTTGTTTGGTCTGTTTGGAGAGCTCAAATTACCATAGACTGGGTGACTTAAGCAAAAAACTTACTTCTTCCAGTTCTGGAAACTGTGGTGCCAGCAGTCAAGATGCCAGCAGATTTGTTTTTGGTGAGAATTCTCTTCCTGGTTTGCCATCTTCTTGTATCCTCACATGATGGACACATGGAGAAAAAGCAAGCTGTCTCCTGTATCCAATAAGGGCACTAATCAATCCTATCATGTGATATCCACCTTCATGACCTAATTATCTCCCAAAGGACCCGTATCCGAATACCATGACACCGGGAATGCTGTTTTAACATATGAATTTTGGGGAGATATAAATATGAAGTCCATAACACTGGTCAAAGGTCTTCCTCGAGTTTTTCACCTGAGAGCTCAACTTGGGAAGGTCTGAGTGTAGCATCTGCCAGGAGGCCGTATTTCCCACCTGTGGAGAAAGGCAGCCTGAGAAAATGAAGCCAATGTGAGAAAAAAGAAGGCATGTTGAGAGAAAGGGTACTGGTAACATTAAATATTTGTTCTGGTTGCTCTGGAGACCACTAGCATGCTAGCATTTTCTGATCTTTGGTTGGTCAGTAAGTTTCCCTTCTGGCAATCAAAATAGGTTTTCTAATACATTAATCTAACACAATATTTTAATAGTAGCAGGAAGGCTTGCTGGCCACTAAAAAAATGCAAAGGTGTTTGGCTATAAGCTTAGAGAGGCAACAGGAATAGGGGGCAGACGTTGCAGGGCTTTGTAGACCATTGTACAGACTTTCACTTATATTCGCAGTGAAATTGGAAGCCAATTCAGGGTTTTGAGGAGAGGTGTTGTATGATCGATGTTTTGGAAGACTTTTTGAGTGCTAAGTTATGTAACAGAATAAAGGAAGAAGAAGGGAGACCAACTTGGAGGCCCTTGCAATCAGTCAGGTGAGAGGTATTGTCCATGGACTGGAGTGGTTACAGTGGAGAGAATGAAATGTAAAGTGGAACCAGGAGGAATTCTGCATGGCTTAGAAGTAAGAGTGTAAGAGAAACTGACAATCTAAGATGACTCCCAACGATTTTAGTTTGAGTAACCAAAATTTTGGAGTCACCATTAAGTGAAATGGAGAAGATTGTATGAGATGTTTTTAGGGGGAAGATCAGGATTTTAAGAATAAATGATCAGAAGGAGTGGTCAATAGTATCAAACATTCTACAGTTAATCTGTAAAATAAAGGCTGAAAAAATACCAGATAGATTTGATTATTAACTGGTGAACTTGTGAGAGCTGATGTGCTACACTGGTACGTAAGATACCAGATTGTAAAATCAGAAATAGCAAATGATAGGTAAGGATGTGGAAATAGTGTTGAAAGTCATCATTTTCAAGAAATATAGTTCTAAAGAAATGGAGGTAAAATTCTAGGTAGAGAAGGACAGACGATTACGGAGGATACTCAAGTATAATTTTATAGAAATGGAAAAATAATTTCTTACATATTTCAAAAATACATTTCATTACACCACATTTACATTTCTTATATGTGTGCAATGCATGTGGCTATAATTCAACTGAGAAATGTAAAATGTTTCCCTGCTTTTCAGAATATTTATCTCAGGATGAGTTAAATCAGGAGCAATTTTCGGTGAACATGACTTTTTCACCTTAACAAATTATAAAGGAAGTATACTTTCTTGGGCACTCTCCAATATGATTAAACTAATGAAATGTAATATCTGTGAGAACATCTACTTTCCTCTACCTATTACTTTGTGTTTCCTGAAACTTTGGCACTCCTCAGAAATGTTTGCAATCAGCTGGTGACAGAATGTGCTTTTAAAAATTAATAACAGTCTATTAGTGACATAGTCCTTGGTCATAGTTATATGTTGTATTACCTCACTTTCACTCAGGTGATCATTTTTTCCCAAGTGATGTTAGAATAATTCATGCTAACTCTTTCCTAAAGTTCTTTGGGGTGAATATGACATTTTAAAGCTCACTACTGTTATTTTTAAAGCAGGAACATAAAAACTGTTAGTTTCTCCTGTGCTGTAGAGATTGATGGCTGAACAAAAACAGCTGTTTTCTCCTTCTTCCAGAGTGAAAGAACTCTCAGTTTTTCAATGGGCACATAACTGTTCAAAGTAAATCTTTTATTTCCCAAACCTCTTTGTTCCAAGTGATTGACATGCGACTAATTTGGGACCAAAGGCATGAATAGAAATACAGGCATACCTTGTTTTATTGAGCTTTGCAGTTATTGTGGAGTTGTTGTTGTTGTTGTTTTACAAATTGAAGGTTTATGGCAACCCTGCGTTGAGCAAGTGTATTGGCCCCATTTTTCCAACAGCATCTGTTCACTTTGGGTCTCTGTATCACAATTTGGTAATTCGCACAATATTTCAGACTTTTTCCTTATTATTATATCTGTTAGGGTGACCTGTGGTCAGTGATCTTTGATATTACTATTGTAATTGTTTTGGGGTACCAAGAACCACACCCATTTAGGACAGCAGACTTAACTGATAAATGTATGCGTCCTGACTGCTACACCAACCAGCCATTCCACCATCTCTCCTTCTCTTCTCAGGTCTCCCTATTCCCTGAGACCCAACAACATTGAAATTAGTTAATAACCCCACAATGGTTTCTAAGAATCACACATCTTTCACTTTAAATCAAAAACTAGAAATGATTAAGCTTAGTGAAGAAGGCATGTCAAAAGCCATTTGAAGCAGAAAGCTAGAGAGCCCTTACACCAAAAAGTTAGCTGAGTTGTGAATGAAAAGGAAGAGTACTTGAAGGAAATTAAAAGTGCTACCCCAGTGAACAGAGGTTAGTTCATTAAGTTTAAGGAAAGAAGCCGCTTCCATAACATGAAAGTGCAGGGTGAAGCAGCAAGTGCTGATGTAGAAGCTGCAGCGAGTTATCCAGAAGATCTAGCTGAGATAATTAATGAAGGTGGCAACACCAAACAGACTTTCAATATAGACAAAACAGCTTTCTGTTGGAAGAAGACACCATCTAGAACTTTCCTAGCTAGAAAGGAGAAGTCAATGCCTGGCTTCAAAGCTTCAAAGGATAAGCTGATTCCTGGTAGGGGCTAATGCAGCTGATGACTTTAAATTAAAGCCAGTGCTCATTTACCATGTTGAAAATCTAAGGGCTCTTAAGAACTATGTGAAATCTACTCTGCCTGTGCTGTAGAAATGGAACAACAAACACTAATGACAGCACTCAATTTGCAACATGGCTTACTAAGTATTAGAAGCCCACCGTTGAGAACTACTGCTCAGAAAAAAGATTCCTCCCAAAACATTACCAGTCATGTACAATGCATCTGGTCCCCCAAGAACTCTGAGGCAGATGTGCAGTGGGATTAATGTTGTTTTCATGCCTGCTAACAATATCCATTCTGCGGCCGAAGAATCAAAGAGTAATTTCAACTTTTAAGTCTTATTATTTAAGAAATATATTTCATAAGACTGTAAGTGCCATAGATAGTGATTCCTTTGATAGATTTGGGCAAAGTACATTGAAAACATCCAGGAAAGGATTCACCATTCTAGGTGCCATTAAAAACATTTGTGATTCATGTGGGAAGAGGCCAAAATATCAACGTGATATTTTGATATTCCAAAATTTAGAAAACGATGATTCCAATCCTCATGGATGACTTCAGGGGGTTTAAGACCTCAATGGAGGAATAAACTGCAGATGTGGTAGAAAGAGCAAGAGAAGGTGAATTTCAAGTGGAGCCTGAAGATGGAACTGAGTTGCTGCAATCTTGTGGGAAAAAAATCTCATGTTGCTTTTATGGTTGAGCAAAGAAAGTGGTTTCGGAGGTGGGATCTACTCCTGGTGAAGGTTCTGTGAAGACGGTTGAAATGACAACAAAGGATATAGAATATTACATAAACTTGGTTAAGGAAGCAGCAGCAGAGTTTGAGCTGATTGACTCCAATTTTAAAAGAGGTTTTACTGTGTGTAAAATGCTGTAAGACAGCATCTCATGCTACAGAGAAGTCTTTTGTGAAAGGAAATGTCAATCCGTATGGCAAACTTCATTGTGGTCTTATTTTAAGAAATTGCCACAGCCTCCCCAGCCTTCACCAACCACCACCAATTCAGTCAGTAGCCATCCACATCGAGGCAAGACCCTCCACCAGCAAAAAGATTATGTACAACTTGGTGAAAACTCAGATGGTGTTTACCATTTTTTAAGCAATACAGTATTTATAATTAAGTAATGTATGTTGGTTTTTAGACATAAGGCTATTTCACACTTAATAGATGAGTATAATGTAAATATAACTTTTATATGGATTGGGGAACTGAAAAAACTCATTTGGCTCCCTTTATTGTGATATTTGCTTTATTGCAGTCGTCTGGAGCTAAACCCACAATATCTCTAAGGTATGGTTGTGGTCTTGTGGCAGTTTCTTAGAACTTTCTTTAAATCACATTTGACTCATATCCTATTTCTTTCTATTTATTTCCTCCTCAGTCTTAGTGCATAAAATAGGATATTATTATTACAATTTTATCCATTATCATGTGTCCGAGGACAAGTCCCTACCTTAGGAATGGAAAATAATCACCTAGAATGAGTTGCATCCCTTATGACTCTGGGGAGCAGAGCTAATATGGCACCTCTGAACTTTTTGCCTCTAACTTTTTGCAGGAGATAGAAATAAAGTTTTCATTTATTTAAGCCATTGTTTGTGGTCTATGTAATTTATGACTGAGTCTTAAATGATGTACCGTGATTTTCATTATGAAATTTTATAACACTGAAGTGTAAACTAATAAGACTTTTAAGTACAGGAATTCATAATGACTATACTATTTCTATCATCTACTTACTAGCCATATTTTAACACTCTCTTAAAGTTTTTAAGTATTATATGTGCTGAGAAAAACGTGCAATCATTAAGAGAATTTAGTTGTGGTAATCTGCACCCCCAGATAAAGAAATAGAAGATAAACAGTGCACCGAAAGATCTCATATAATCCCTAGGATTTCACCATTTGGAGATAAATACTATATTGACATTCAACGATGTCTGTTGGTTTTGCCACTTTTGAAATGCACGTATTTAGACTCATTCTGTATATAGTCTTCCTTTTTGCAGAAAGGTCTGGTCTCCTTCACTCAGTGTTATACTTACAAGATTCATGTGGTTTCATATAACAATTGCTTATTCATTTGTACTCCTGTATAGCTAGCTTTCCATTTTGTGAAAAAAAATATGTATATAGTTAATGTGGAGATGTGCCACCTAGATATTCTTCAAGGAGGGACGTGCTGACCAGCTGCTGGAAGTATGGTCAGCAGACGGCCTCCAGGTCTCAGTATCTTCAGGGTCTGCCTTGGTTGCAGGGATCCACTTTTTAGAGAGCTCACATATTCTCTGAGGAAGCTTCCATCTGCTGAGGGTCAGAGTATAAAAGCCTGGCCATTTGTTTCCAATAATGGACACTCTGAAGGGCAAGACTCACTCCATATCCCACTCCCCCATGGTTTGCTGAGGTTATGTCAGACCTGCATCACAGTTTAGGCCCTCTTCCCAATCATGCTTCTTTACCCTCCCCTTAACAGATACTGATCCCTAATAAACATCTTGTCTCAGTGTCTGTTTCCAGATATCCCAACCAGTGACAGTTGGTACCAAGAAAACAGGAGATAAAATGGGGTTTCAGCACTGGATCACTACTGTTTGATTGGCCATGAAGACTTCCTTACTGGTGATAGGTGGAACACAGACAAGCCCAGGTACAAAGCCATGGCCAAATTATTGAAATGTTCACCTGTAGTGAACTGGGCGAATGTGACTGGTGGAAGAGAGGGACTCAGGTATTGCAGAAAAAGCATAACAATAAGAAAAAATGGACCAAATAGCTATTGCTGGTTATCATTGCTGCTCTAGAACAATGGTTCCTAATTAGGGACAAGTTGGCTCCTGCCCTCTGTTCCCTGCCATCACTTAATGGTGATCAGGAAGTGAATCCTGTCAGAATCATCATTCCATAAAGTTGAGGGGCCAAGACATAAGTCATTGTAAAATGGAAGTTGTTTATCTGGGATCAAGCACAAGCAGGAACAGAGGGCCCAAGCAAGCAACATGAGCAGATATCCAAGAATCCCAGGTCTGCACCAGTGTCCCTCCCTCCACTTATACCATAGCCATGTGTGGAGTTTCTTGTAACTAACTAAAAGAGGAGGGAGCAAAAATAAACAAGGTTAGTTGACAGAAGATTGGTTTGAAAATTGATAGTAACTTTGATAGTAACTAAAGCACAGCCTCATTCAGGAGTGGCCATGAAAGAGATTAGTGAAGAATAATTCTCCCTCGAGGAAGAACTTCAGGTCATGCCCTTGCCATCCTATTTGTGTGGAAGAAGTGTCCAAAGATTGGAATATATATAGACTCATGGGCAGTGCTAAATGGTATTGAGAGCTAGTCAGAAACCTGGAAGAAAATAAAATTAAAAAATTTTAAATGGAGAAAAAGGAAGTGTGGGGTAAATGCATATAAATGGACATAGGAGAATGGGAACAAAGAATGAAGAATCTGTATAGCATACATATGCCACCCAGAAGGCACAAACCATGGAACAAGCACTAAATATGATATAGGCCCCCCCAAAATGCCAGTTGACCAGCCAGTCTTTGCCATCAACTATTCCAATGCTGGAACAAGGGGTACACAATGAAAGTAGCCATGATGGCAGAGATTGTAGCTATGCATAGGTTCCATGACATGGGATTTCACTTTCCAAGGCTGACCTAGTTACCACTGCTACCAAATAACGAACCTTGCAGGAACAGAGACTAGCACTGAATTACAAATATGTCACTATTCCTTGAGGGGGCACCTGGCTAGTTGGTTGCAAGTCCTTCCATCTTGGAAGAGTCAGCAGTTCATTGTCATAGACATAGACATGGATTTTGAGTGTGGATTTGCCTTTCTGCTTGCATGTCCACAGCCAGCACTACGATTCAAGGTGATTTGAAGCAGTTGATCCACATACATGGGATACCATATAATATTTCTTCAGGACAGGGGGCACTTATTTTAGCAAATTAAATACAGGGTTGGGTCCCATGCCAGTCCAATTGATCAATTTCTCTCATGATTAATGTATTTTGAGTACTAGTTAAGAAATTCTGAGTATTTCAAAGTCATGGAAATATTCTTCTAAGTGTTTACTAAAGGCTTTATTGTTTTACATTTCATGTTTAGATCTACAACACATCTGGAATTGATTTTCTGTGAATGCTATGAAGTAAGGGCAATTTGTTTTTTCTTTTTCCATATGGATATTCAATTGACCCACCACCATTTATTGAAAAGTTCATCCCTTCCTTTCTATGCCACTTCATCACCTTTGTTATAAATAAAAATCTGAGTATGTTTTGGAATTCTATTTTTTCTCCATTGTTTGATGACACAATCTTGTGCCAATATACACTGTCTTACTTCTTACTGTTTTATTAAGTTAGGTGTCTAATAGTGTAAGTTATCCAGCCTTTTCAAGTTCATTGTGACCCTTCCAGCTCCTTTGCATCTCTCTAGAAATTGTACATTGAGTTTCCTAAATTTCTACGTAGAATACAAAACTTAGTAAGAATTTTATTCTGATTTCATTAAATATATAGATCAGTTTAAGGAGAATTAACTCTTACAATGTTCAGTCTTACGATATATCAACATTATTAAGTCCTCTTAATTTTTAATTGTTTAACAAATTAAAATTTTATCCACAATAAAAATTTCCATTTTCATATTACACAAATATTAATTCATATTACACAAATTCAAATTTCTGTTTCCCCATCCCATTGCAATTTGCAGTTCACTGCTTAAGGATTGACTGAAACTTCTTTTTTTTAGTGTTTATTTATTTATTTTGAGAAATAGAGCACATGTGTGAGCAGGGGATGGGCAGAGAGAGAGAGAGAGAGAGAGAATCCCAAGCAGGTGTCATGCTGTCAACAGACTCCAATGCAGGGCTTGATCTCCTGAACCATGAGATCATGGCCTGAGTCAAAATCAAGAGTCTGACTCTTAAAAACTGAGAACAAACTGAGGGCTGATGGGGGGTGGGAGGGAGGGGAGGGTGGGTGCTGGGTATTGAGGAGGGCACCTATTGGGATGAGCACTGGGTGTTGTATGGAAACCAATTTGACAATAAATTTCATATATTTAAAAAAATAAATAAAATCATTAACAGTAAAACAAAAAAAAAATCAAGAGTCTGATGTTTAACCAACTGAGTCCCCCAGGCGCCCCTGCCTGAAACTTTTCTAATCAAGTTCACCAGTGGTTGTATCTATATACAGAGGAAGCTTTTGCTCCTTATTTTGCTTAGCTGCAAGTTTTTATACTGTTTTTTGATATTTCCTCCATTATGAAAATTTTATTCCTTGGGCGTCTAGTCATAATCTTTTTCTGCATTTCTTCCTACTGGTAAGAATGATCTTTTTTAGTTTTCTTTTCCAGTTCTTTGCCATATTTTAAATGTCACTATAATGCAGGACTCTATCTTAAATCTGTTCTTTTTGCAATCTACATATGCTGCTGGGTGATTCAACGCATTCAATTTATTTGAATTATAAATGAGATGCAGATTGTTACCAGTTTTTAAGATATCCGGTTCAAATCTCTTCCTAGGCATTAGACCATATATCAAACTGTTTATGAATAGATGTCTCAAGGGATAACAAGATCAATGTATCCAGAATGAAACTTATAATCTAATTTTCCCAGCCTAAGCCTTCTCATATGTTTCCTATTTTAGTTAATGACATCTCAGTCATCCCATTTGCAGGAGTATTAACATAATCATGACCAATTTCTCTTCTTTCTCAAACTCAAAATCCAATGAATAACCTGATAATTTTTCTTTTAATTCTTTGGCATTACTATATATTATAGAATATAGTATATATATACATTATATATATACACACCATATATATATATATATATACATATATATATATATTGAATTTGAGTAATGAATTTATATATATATATATATATATATATATATATATATATATATATATATAATGAATTTGAGTAATACTCCAAACAGGATTTCCTTTCTCCAGACTTGATCATGTTGACATGTTGATATGGAGGATTGTGTTGATTGACTGTGTTGATTGGGAGAGTTTACCTCACACCAAGATGTGAACACTTAGAATTCTATATTAGAAAGCTATGCATTAAAATAATTGAGTGCATATCTAAGCTCAAAAGCAAGAATGATAAATTATCAAATACTAGCAATGAAAAGTTAACTCAAAGATGGTGCTGGAAGATTGCTGAAGCTAAATAGAGAATGGAATTTAAAAAGTTAAAATAGACATTAGAGTTTTGGGGGTTCAAGATCCCTGGGGAGAGAAATTGAGGGCTGAAGCCTGGGTGATTCAGGGAACTGCAAATGAGCTTCAGTAGTACAGATAAAGCCCAAAGTAATGTCCTATTCATGAAGTAGGAATTTTAAAATATGCCCCTGAAAGTGTTGTATTTATTGAGATCTGGAATAGAACTAGAGTCACCTGTGACTATTTTGTCATATCAAATTTGGATCATTTATGGACATAGGAATAAAATGTTTATTATTTAAAACATTGACATGAAAATAGACACAAAAACAGTGAAATCCATTAGTTTCCCATTAACGATAAACACAAATGGACTGAATACTGCTGACTAGTATTTACAACACAGACCCTCAAAATTTCTTCAGATTATCCCAGCACACACCCTGAACAACACACTCTCCAGATAAGCTCACCATTAAAAAACAAAACAAAAACAAAAACAAAAAACATACAGGGGCACCTGGGTGGCTCTAGGGCTTTAACATCAAGGTAAAACAAAATAAACCTAGAAAAAAAATGGAGGAGAGTTCAGAGCCAATATATCACAATGCCATTCCAGATTCTGAAGGAGGATAAGTATCTGCTAATCTTTGCCATTTTGAAAGGTACACATTGTGGAACTGCTGTTAGAGTCACAATTATCTGATTTTCAGAGTCTCCTATCTAGACTCTAACATGTACTGGGCTTTGTTTCACACCTTCAGCTGGTTAATTCTTAAACATTCTTTAGACTTCAGCTTAAAGGTCTCCTCTTAAACACGTTCCTTTACGACTCAGGCCCCTTTTTTGGTTAATCTGAAACTTATGTATTCTATAGTTTCATGTCTTGTAACGGTTCTAATTAATTGCCTCTTCTACTGGTCCTAAAACTCTCCTGGGGAGAGTCTTGTGTCTTGTTTTCACTACTTATTCAATGTGTCTCACACAATGAATGGTATACAATAGATGCTCAAAAGTTTTTTTTTAATTAAATGAACACATGAATAAACCACATAATCAAAATCAAGAAGTGGAATCTCCAAAGATCCTTTTAGAACTAAATTCATAATTTTATAAGTCTGTGTATTAATTTCTGATTAAGCAATGAAAATACCCAGGTTTTAAGGTATTACTGAAGATTTGTTTTAATTCTGAGATCAATAATTAGATACAGGAGATTCATGTGTTTGGAAATTAGTCCAGAAATTGTAAGAGCCAATATTTTTATCTTTTTGTATTAAATTTTAACTAAATATATAATGTTTTTTCTTTCCTACTCTTCCCACAGTCTACAGATTTGAAAATTAAGAGATGTCACACATGCTGAGTGATGAGTGGGCTCTGGGAGAGAGAAACTTGTTCTTTTTTATTAACATGTCTGCTTTGTTCCTCTTACAGTTTGGAACGCTGAGCCTTACATCCCATAGTAGAAGTCAGATGACTTAGCTACATGAATAGTAGTAACTACAACCAAATTCCGCATCAAGGTCGTATATAATAGCTGTTTATATTTATATCTATCACTCTGGGAGATGAAAAATCTTGTACAACACAGTCTAACAATAAATTTACATTTTATATTGCACAGGTAATAATAACAACATATTTGACCAATAATTTTTATTTTAACTATGTCAATTATTTTAACTATGAGTCAGTGGGTTTTCTCAAATATTTTGTTCCCTAGATTTTTTTAAGGATTTCTGGAAAGGGATTACTATCACTCAAAAAAAATTATCCTCCGTGAAAAAACTAGTTGGGGCAGAAGGCAAAAGCCAGACATCCAGGGATGGAGTTTAGTTTATGTCAATGAAGAGAAGTAGCCTCATATGAGTGTCATGGAGTAGTGAATGGCAGGAGGTATTCAAGGATTAGATATACTGGGTCCAGCTCACCCAGAGTTGTAGTGTGAATAATCATTCTGAGGTTTCAGTCAAGGGACTCATCCATGTCCCTGTGCTCCCTAAAGTGGTGAGTAGGTTGAAAGAGTTCAGAAAGTGTGGGAAAATTTTCATCCCACTTCGATATGATTTTGCTCAGCAGCTGTTTCAAACATTTTACTGTCTTAGAATATGACCTCAAAGATATTTTACTGTTAAGTATAAGTCCATATCACTTCAACTCATTCCATTTTTTTCTTCCCTCTCTTTATAAATTTCCTCAGGCTCATGAATCATTCCTGACTCCTCTATTTCTTTCACACCTCACATCAAAACTTTCAGCAAATTCTGTGAGGGTAGAATGAGAAAATATCCAGAATCTCACCACTTCTGATCATCTCCATGGCTACCATCTGGGTTCCAGCCACAATCTTCTCTCACCTGCATTATTATAACAGCCTCCTAATGGTCTCTCTGACTCTATCATTGACCCCTACAATCTCTTCTCCACACAGCAGATAAAGCAATCCTTTCGTGTAACTAATCTGTTCAGAACTCTCCAACAGTTACTCATTTCACTCAAGATGAAAACCAAAAATATTAAAATGGACAGTCACATCCTCCATGAACCAGACCCTCATCATCACTTTGACTTCACCCTCCACTACCCTTTCCCTTTCTCATTCTAAGCTGTCTCACTGCCTTGCTTTTGCTTTAACACATTAGCCATGCTCCCACCTTAGGGACTTTGCACTGGTCATTTCTCTGCCTGGAATTCTTTTACCTCAGATTTTTACATGGCTAACCCTTGTCTTCATTCAGGTCTGTTCAGATTCCTTGTTCAAAGGGCACCTCTTCCCTATTTAAAATTAGATCACCATTCCATACAATATCTTCCATAACATTTACCATTTCTTTTTATCTCCCTCTTCTCCTCCCTCCTTTTCTCTCTTTCTCTTTTCTCTACCTGCTTTTCTTTCTTTCTTTTTTTAAATAATTTTTTAAAGTTTATTTATTTTGAGAGAGAGAGAGAGAGAGAGCATGAGCAGGGGAGGGGCAGAGAAAGAGGGAGGGAGAGAGAATTCCAAGGACGCTGATGGCATGGAGCCCAACATGGGGCTCGATCTCACTAACCATGAAATCGTGACCTGAGTCAAAACCAAGAGTCTGCACTTAATCGCTTAACCAACTGAGCCACCCAGATGTCCCAGCTTTTTTTTTTTTCCTTTCTTTCCTTCTTCCTCCTTACTCCCCCACCAGTTCCTCCCTCCCTCCCTCTTTCTTTCTTTCTTTCTTTCTTTCTTTCTTTCTTTCTTTCCCTTTGAATGATTACTTTGAATAATTTAATGGTGGTTTGTGCCAACTAGAACATAAGCCCCAAGAGCAAGGAGTTTTGGCTGTTGTGATCACTGACAGTCAAGATATAGTGACATCTATAGGCGGGCACTACATAAATTTTGATTAAAGGAGTGACTTATTTCCTTCTTTCTTTCAATATTAGAGGGTGGACTCATGTTCCATGTTCCCAAGGCTAACATTGTTGTCTGTGTTATAGATCTTTTACAATATATGCCCACTAAGTACTCTTTTATTTTTTTTTCCTTCAGTCTTTACCTTTACTTATCTCATGAACATACTCAGATGTCTCCTAATCCAGGGAAAGCCTACAGCTCTGAGCCTGCTTATCACACTGCCATAGGTTCTGGCACCATCATTTGCATTTGGCACTTTTATCGTGCCTTTTCATTCCCATTTCAGTTTTCTGAAATCTTGTTTCTGGACTCTCCTGAAATTATTTAAGTGATTATTATTATTATTGGCCTACTTTTTTCCCACCAATTCATGAATCCGTTTTCAGTCCCCAGACTGTTTGCTCTCAGGATAATATTTTAAGCCAGAGATCATTTGGTCCTTTGGAAACTTCTCTTTGATTAATGAAGTAGATGGAAATTAGTTTACTTACATATGTGGTCTGATTTAGTCTTACTTCTAATCCTTTGACTTTCAAGGCAGGAAGAGTTCTCAGGGCATCCTTCCTAACTATGAAATACTCCTGCAACTTCCAAGGAAAAAGAAAATGAGGCTAACAGCCTCAGTTGAAAGCAAATACCAATGATGTTCTGTTCTTTAATATTATTGTCTACTTGATATTTATTGAAAATATACCACGAACATGGAAAGAAACATTTACTTAGTGCAAGAAAAGACTTTTGTCTTGTTATATTAGCACTTCATTTATTATTGTCATTGCTTATAATATCAAGGATATTATGGAAGGAGTGGAAGTAACAATTTGTAAGTACCTGAAATAGATGTAGAAATAACAAGAATTGGTCTCCAAAGACAAACCTATAAGACTTTTTGCAGTAAAAGTACAAGATTCTGTGTGAGTAAATGATAGGATGAAAATGTGAGTGATTATGAAAAATATTTTTAAGAAACTTATAGCATTTTGATATCATATCATTTGTATTTTAAAATAAACCTTTGATATATTAACTTTATCACAAGTCTGACAAAACAACTTCAGGAAGGTTATGGGATTCATAAAAAGTCATTGAGTTTATGGATCTTATTCTTTTTAGTCCAGAGCTCAAGCTGCTTCTGTAGTTGTGTTGCATGTGGTTAATGAACGTTTGCATTCCTGGAGCTTCCAATTTCTATGTGCAGAGATTTCCACTAATGCACTGGCTCTCAAAGTGCAGTCTAGGACCCATGAAGATTTGAGACCTTTCCATAGGATCCAGGAGATCAAAACTATTTTCAAAATATTAAGTTGTTATTTTTCTTTTTCCACGCTCATTCTCTCATGATAAGAATCTAGTCATCTACTACAGAAGACAGTAAAGAGATATGGGAAAATATAAAAGTATTTTTTGTTCTTTGAAATATAGGTATTTTTCATAAAAAGCATACTTTAACATGTAATAGGTTTGTTATTATTTTAAACAATTAATTAAATTAAGTATTTCTTAGTTTAAATTTCCTATATTCTATCAATGGATTTAAAGTTAGTTCAATCAAAGCTGTTTGGAGTACCTGGTAGTTTTAAGAGTCTAAAAGATTCCTGAGTCTAAGTTTGAGAACCACTGCACTAGGGCAATAATTCTAGTAACACTTCCTGCTCCTTATTCATACTTCCCCATGAAAAAAGAGTGTGGTTATTGGATTGATAGATTACATCCATTGAACCATTTTGACTGCCCCTTATCATCTCCTGTGACTGATTTCTTAATTGGCTTAACTTAAGAAAAGATCAGGGGGAGGTTGCGTATTGAAATAAATGTGATTAGGAGACCAGAAGGATGAGAATTTCTTTTTTTTTTAGCCTTCAATATTACGAGAATTTCTCTTCTCAGGGCATCGTCTTCTTTATTTGTAAAATGAAAATGTTGGGGTGAACTAAGATCTTTCTGGCTGTACATTCTACAATTTTGTATTTTATTTAATCTTTTAAATATGAAATCAAATTTATTATTATAATGCATAATATAAAGTCAAATTATGAAATGCATCATGCTGAAGTCAGAAGCATCTTAATGTATATAGATTAACATTTTTATACCGTCTCATAATAGGGTGATACAAAGATCTAGTGGAAATGGTTAGGAAAGCTTTCCAATAATTTTTTATTTTAAATAAAAATCATTTATATGGTGATTATATTATACCAAAACATGATGTTTCATGTCCTTCGTCATCCAAGTTTCTGTTTCTCTTTGGTATACTTAGAAGAAAAACATAAACCTGTCCTTTACAATTGTACCTCTGGATATAAATTCTGAAACACCAAGAAATTTCAGTGTGAAAGACAGCTTACTTACATTAAGGTAAACTAATAGTAGCTTTTAAATTAATCTGGAAGGAGTGGAAGTAAATTTACAGAAAATTATTTGCTTAATGAAGGGGAAATCATTGTGGTGTCCTTTGCCTTTGATCAAGACTTGAGATTTGAAGAAAATCAGTAGTGAATTGCGTTGGCATGAGAAACACTTTCATAATACAAGTTTGATATTCTGTACAAAAATCTGTTGAAAATTACGGAAAAATAACCTTAGAATATTAAACGTATGTCCCTATGTGTCCTTAGGCTTTGAAAAATATTTATTCTGAAGACTTTCAAAGGAAAATTCCAAAAACTGTCTGCCTAGATGGTGATATTTGTAAATCAACCTAGACAAAGGTGAAAATATACAGAAAAATTAACCTGAGGATTAATTTTCAGATATATTCTATGAGTAATTTTTTAAAATATACAATTAGGAATCAGGAAAAGCTATTCTGAGATTAATCTCATGTAAATATTTTTAAACGATGGGCAATATTATACTAACCATTTATTGAACAGAAATCTACATTAGTATTCAAAATACTTGGCCATTATTTGAGATTTCAATGGTTAAGATGATTATGTTTGTTCCAATTTGACTTTTATTGAACACATGGTAAGTACTAGGTAGTATAGGTATAAGTAACCATATATATATAATGTGTCAGAATAGTACTTTGAAACTTCTCAAATAGATCAAAATTGGCAGGTAGATTCTGAGTGATTTAGAAACATACATAAATACTAATTTGTTTATATATATATAAAAAGAAGACATGAATAATATGAAGAGAACGTAAGTGAAAAATTAGGTGTTTTTTTTTTTTCTTTTTTTCTCAGAGAAGCCAGAGAGGAGGATGGAAGTGGTTATATTTAAGACAAGTTTTTTAGAGTATGCTTTTTCCAACTAGAGAAATGGAGGGATTTAGCAAAGACTGGACAGCTTCAACAAGGACATAGAAAATTAAAATCCTTTAGTGTATCTGGCCGAGTAGATAATAGAATGTATTTGAATGTGTCCAAATAGAAGTAGCATTGAGAAAAGATAAGTAGACTGCCATGGTGTAGCAGACACTGTTGTTGCCTGGCCAGATCTCCTTGGGTTGTGTATTTTAGTGCATCCTGACCTATTTTCAACTGTCTGAGGGCTCTCTCTGGTGGCCGAAGCCTGCTCTGGAAGAAAAATAGTAGAGAGTAAATGTCTACTGGGAGCTACCTTCTGCTTGTGACTGGAGATGGTTGTTGGATTGATGCTCCAGCTCCTTCACCTTTCTCTGGACAACTCTGTCACATGTTCTACACTGGCTCCTTGCGCTCCCTGGCAGGATAAGCTTCCAGTTGCCTCGTGATATTGGGCTTGATAGTGCATTCTTTATTGGCTGTCCTCTTCCTTTCTCACATTTCTTCTTTCTTGGTGTTGCTTGGGATTACACTTAAATAAGCTAAACACTCTCAACTGATTGTCACAGACTCTGCTACTGGTGGAATATAACCTGAAATGCTGGGATTTCGTTGATACATACTATTTTCAGAGAATCATTGAATCTGAGAATCTTTTCCCATCCTGTGTGGTGATTCTGCTTTCTCTTCTTTCAAGCTCACTAGCAAGGTACATTTGACCGGGAATATAAATGTATAATTTATGACAATGAGGAAGCTGAACATTTTAGTACCATAGTCTGAGAAATTTGGTCTTCATTTCAACGATTTGTAATTTCCTTTCCCTTCATTAAAAGAGGCCTTTGAGGGGTGCATGGGTGCCCCAGTTGCTTAAGTGTCTGACTTCAGGTCAGGTCATGATCATGATATCTCGGTTTGCGAGTTCGAACCCTGTGTTGGCCTCTGTGCTGACAACTCAGAGCCTTGAGCCTGCTTCAGATTCTATATCTCCCCCTCTCTCTGCCTCTCCCCCCTCTATCTCCCTCAAAAATATATAAACATTAAAAATTTTAAAAGAGACCATTGAGCAGGTTGCTTAAAAAGCAAAGAATTGAGAGTCCAATCAATGTGAAGTTTTGTGTCCTATTTCAGTTTTATAACTGTGTAATCTTTGGCAAATATTAACATCACTAAGTCTGTTTGTTTTAATGAGAAAAATAAGAAAATTATGAAAGTAAAATGAAATAGTCAAACTTGTTAAAAGAGTCTCCACTATATATAAGAATACTAATTAATTATCACTTACTATTGTTCTTTTGTAGATTTTATCATTTAGCCTAGATGTTAAGGTGCTCAATATACAGGAAAATGTAAATTGAGATTTTAGCTTTGAAATTAAAGCATATATTCACTTTCCCAGTTATTTTACTTGATTGCCTATTTAGGATCAAATAATGATAATGATAATAATAGTATGTGCAATTTTCTTTGTATGTGCTAGACTTTGTTTTAAGTAGTGTTCAAATATTTTCTCATTTATGACTCAACTTCATAAACATCTAATGAGGATATTCTATTTTGCCAATAGGGGAAATTAGGGTAACCAGCTATCCAGCTTGGTTTGCCTTTGACTTAAGGGTTTCCTGTGACATGGGTCTTTCAGTTTTAAAACCAGGAAAATCTCAAGCAAACCAGGATGGTTGGTTACCCAAGAACAGAGCATCAGTGAGGATAATTAACTTGGCCAATATCATAGATTTTACTTGGAAATTTGGGGTTTGAACCTTACTTGTCTGATTTAAGGAAACCATATGCCTTGTTGCCTCTTTATAATAGACTCATCCACATTGTCTCTATTCTTCTAAAAAAGTTTCCATGTTATAAATCTCAGAAAGGAGCTGAAGATATAGTTGTGTTCTCAATATGGGTGATACTACCCCTCTTCTAGAAAGCATTTTTGAAATCTGCAAAAGCATTTGGGTTGCTACAGTTATTGGAGGAACACCACTGAAATTAGTGGGATGGTGTCACAAAATGAAAAATTCTCCCAATTTTAACATAGCTCTGAATGTCTTCTTAGTCATTCATATAGTTACCCACTGAGTCCCATAAACCACAATTTTAATAAATTTGAGCAAAATAGTATTAAATAAGAAACATAAGAAATGTAATAATGGTAAAATTGCAATACACTTAAAAATTATAACATTAAAAATACACATTGTGAACATTATGTATTGAAATGTTCACCTGTTTGGGGTTGCCTATTTATTTTAGTCTTCTGAAATGTGTTCAGAGGAATTCACTTTCTATACCTTCTTAGCTTACTTTTCCTTTCCAGCTCATCTTCCGTTACCCTTCATCAATATTTTCCTTTCATTTTTTCAAGTTCTAGAATCTGAAGATATGCTTGACAGGTAGTGAGAATTCAGGATAGAAGACTTGTTTACATAACACACGCTATGCCATAACGTACGGAATCATGCAGACACTCTCCTTATCAATAAGGTCATTTAGGACGACATTATATTTCTTGGTTTCTCTACTTTGAAAGTTCTCAACTTGCTATAACATTTCTACTTTAAATGAAGCTATTTTTCCTCTTTCTGTTACCATACACAAGAAAGTCTGGTCCTTTATTAACTTATTAAAACAACAGTTTTTATTCTAATATAAATCTTTTTTTATTGGCATTACTTCTAATACTATTTTTCATAAAATGAGTATGTGCAAATATGTGGCCACTTTATTTTGTTTTCCAGTGTGGTGATATCAGAGCATTTATATATTAAAGTTCATTTAATTTAATTATACATTATTTTTCTTTTAGCCCCCATTATATTACAGAGGACATTACTATTGTTATAAAATTATGTATATGTGTAGCATATATTATCTTTTAATTTAATTTTAGAATAATAGATTTGGCATTATAGTATGGTTTTTAAAGGAGTCATTGAGTCAGACAGGGTTGAGAACACTGCAAAGGAAACAGATTATTTTCAAATAATAATAATAATGGTTTCTAAGAAGCAGATGAACTTGACGTAATCACCTTTTTTCTTCTGTGATGACCAAGTTTAATTTAAATTTTGAGAATTCCATTTAAATATGAAAATATATTCTTGACCACCTAAAACTTAAGATACATTTCACAGGGAGGTTTTCAAATTTTGAGACACAGCAAAACCTGGTCTCTGAGTGCGCCATAGAAAAACACTTTTGGAGCCAATTGGCAAGGATTGTGTGAAAGGAAGTGTGGATAAGCTACAGCTATAAAGGTTTACAGAATCTTGTTAAAAGAGAAGGAGAAGGCAAGAGAACAAAGACCATGATCCTAGGGAATGAATCTCTGAGGAATAGTAGAAATAATGAGGCATATATGTGTGTAAAATAATACTATGGAAAAGATTAAGAAACAAGAAAAAACTAAATTTGGAATTCACATTTTTAAGAGAGTGAGCTGTGATTTATTGAGTGTTCACTGAAAGAGTATTATTTGGTGATAGGGAAGGTTATAATTTAGAATATAATGAAGTCCATTGCCCAAAGAAACACTTGTAAAATATTGTTTGTTTTTTCTAATTCCTTCAATAGAAAAAAATTTACCCTCCCACTCTGATTTAGCTAAGTTCCAGGAAATATCAGTAAGAATTTACTAAGAAATCTTTCAAGGTCTTTTCTATTAAGAGTAATAAATATTATCTAATGAGTACTCATTTTGTGCTAGACATACTGGCTAAGAGTTTTACATGTAATGTTCTTTATTCCTTTCAGTGACGCATGTTAAGAATTGTTTTCCTACGTTATAGAGGACAAAACTGAACCTAAATAAAGATTTTGATCAATGTCAGAGAATTATGTGCTGAGGTAGAATTCAAATACTGACATAACCTTATTATTTCTTTGAGTATTCATTTAATTTATAAATTCTATATGTATGCTCAAAGTAGGCTGTGTCTAAAAATGACAATGATAGATTTAAACACTATGATAAATTTTACTGACATTAAGCAAAATTCAGCCTGCTATTTATAAATTAACTCCCACAATTATGGAACTTGACCAGACATATCTCCAAAATAGCTCAACTCGGGATTTCTCCATTCTCTTCCTCTTTTCTCCTACTTTGTGCCACATACATTAATACAGATCCTTTTACTTGACCTTATATCACCAGTGACACCATCATGTACCAAATTTGCTTTTTTAAAAATTTTTTTTAACGTTTATTTATTATTGAGAGACAGAGCGTGAAAAGGGGAGGGGCAGAGAGAGAGGGAGACACAGAATCGGAAACAGGCTCCAGGCTCTGAGCTGTCACCGCAGAGCCCAACGCCGGGCTCTAACTCTCAAACCGCGAGATCATGACCTGAGCCAAAGTCGGATGCTTAACCGACTGAACCACCCAGGTGCCCCCCAAATTTGCTTATTTGAAATAATTGATATTTGCCCTCTGTCCATTTTATCTTTTGACCAATTAGCTTATTCAGCAATTATTCACAAACTGCATCCAGTTTTTGTTTGTTTGCCATCATATACTATTTGGATCTTTCTTTTAAATTCTCTTGAATTTGACTTAAGTCTCGTTATTGACTTAAGTCTGGTTATTACACATTATCATAACACCATACTTGAGCTCCTGCATTGATGCTCTGCCTGGACTTATCATCTTTACAGATTTTTCCACCTCCACTAATACACATGTCTCTGCCATAAGAAGCAACACTCTATGTCACAAATCTAGTTATTCTTCTTCGTTGCATTAAAGCTTATAGTAGTTTTTTATTGCTTTTGGGATGAGGTTGAAATTCTTCCTTATGACATACAATGCTCGTACTTGTTGATCCAAGTTCAGCACATCCCTGCCTAGACTCCTCCTAACGCACCCTGTATGATAAATTCTTAATTATATACTTTCCCTAAATGTGCCACATTTTCCCACATATTCCTGTTTTACCTTACTTATTTCTTCTACCTCCCCAACCCCTACACAAAGGCTTTAAGACCCAGTTCAAATTAGCTACTCTGCAAAATCTTCAGTCTCTCCTGTTTAAATTGGTTGACACTCTCTTCTATATTCCTTCAGTCAATTTATATCATTATCTTTTTTCACATTGGTTCGTATTTCTTTCGTTTGCGTGTGTGACTCTTCTTTCAGTGTGTGAGTGCCTCCGTTCCTCTTCCAGACAGTGACTCAAACTGTGTAAACATTTCCTTAAGTGAAGCCAGCTCTTTATTACATAAGCTGATAAACTTTTACTTTGAAGATAGTGTCAGTGCAATAGACATCTGTATTTTTAAACTTTGTAATCTAGAAAGATTAATATTGAAACCAGTATGTATCCTTTGGCAAAATTAAATCTTCAATTTTGAGAAATATCTGTGTCTCCTTAATATGTTACCATTGAAGCTCTCTGTTCCTGGGAGACTCAAAATATTTGAATCCTATGAGATGAAGCAGCCAACACACTGGAGAGGTGAAGATCTGATTGGAATAAAAGACCAAGTTTATTGGGACTATTTTTACCTTTGGATCAGGAATTTGAATTCTCTCCAAACTTTTGGAATATATGGTTAGTTGAGGTGGTTAATTTTAAAGGAAATCAACAATCTCTTCCAACAGTAGTACACTTTTTGTATTCTAGCTCTCAGAGTTGACAGGTATGAAGGGGAATTACATTTACATGTGATAGATTTAAGAAATTAATAATTCAGCCATGGAAACTATAAAATATCTATATCTGTTTTGTAAAATACATTATGTTTCTGGAACAGTGTACAAAGGGGGTTTCAACGTTTTTTGCGTAGTGTTATAGATAGTTCTTGCTGAATTTAGGGGTAATAGTGAAAGAGAGCTGAAAAACAATGGTCCAAGTGGACTAATTTTATAACAAACATAAAAGTGAGAGGCAAGACAGAGGTGGAGTTATCAGGAGTAAAGGAGTAGCAAGTGAGTGCAAAATAGGAATTTGCAATTGAAGGGGGAATAGCCTACATAAAAACAGGTATCATCTGAGGGTATCAGGATTGAAAAACAGCAAGCATATAGCATTGTCTTAAAGGGGGATTGCCTATTCAATTGCTCTCACCTATCTGAAAAAGTTTCTTTATTTCTTCTTGGCCAGTATTTCACAGTAGACTTTCAGAATTTAACTTCCAATCTACCTTACCAGCTATGACTGGTCTCATGGACTGGTCTCATGGTTTAATCACTTTGAATCATTCATCATTTCTCAAACATGCCAAATGCCAAATTCCTCTTGCCTTTACTCATCCTGTTTACACAGCCTGGTGGGGGTGATTCTCCCCTATTTTTCACTATAAAATACTTAACATTCCTTCAAGGTTAAGTTCAAATCCATTACTACTATGAAAACTGACCAACCTCTCCACCCAAAATTAACCTCTGTCTACTCTGAATCCCTATAGCATTTTACTACTATCTATTCTCACATATCTTGCTCCCTTCTTTGATCTCCGTTATCTTTTGAGAGCAAGTACCGTGATTTATTCCACAAAGTTCCATAGTGAAGACTTGAACTTCAGGCCTATCTTAGGAATTCAGTAGTATCAAGCTACTACTCACCAAGAGTTAGTTTTAGGCACTAGATAGATATTCAAATAGTGAAGTTGAGTAGGCAATTAGCTATAAAAGTTAGAAGTTTATGTGAGATGTCTAGGCTAGAAATAATAAATTTGTGAATCATGATTTTAGATATTATTTAATTTCATGAGGCTGAATGAGATTATCTAGGAAGAGAAGGCATCTGAAGTTTGTGCCCGTTTATAGAGGACATGAGGACAAGAAGGATCTACAAAACAAAACAAAACAAAACAAACAAAAACACTAACAAAGAAATAGAGGGACAACCAAGAAAGAATAATGTCCAGGAATCATGAGGGGAGTGTCCAATGTTGTCAATGGTTGTTAAGTGAGATGGGAGCTAAAAATTGATCAAGATGTAACAATCTGGTAGTCTATTGGCAACCTTGACAAAGGTCTTTCAATAGATTGATAGAGCTGGTTGCCTGATTTGAGTCAGAGAGTGGGAGGAGGGAAAGTATTGACACCAAATGTAGGCAATTGTATGCTATAAAAGGACCAAGAATGGTAACAACAAAAGCAGTGGATAACCAAATGATAGTAACCAAATTGTATTTTAATGTTTTTTAAAGGTCCTTATATCATAGGGCAGCATTGGATACAGATTTAGAATCAAACAAAATGGTATTTATCATTGATACCCTGGATATTCTCAAGAATGATATGTCAAGAGAAAATAATGTTCATGTTTTTATTCTTTGTTGCTTATCCTGGTGATTTAATAAAGTACTTCAAAAATGTATATTGACTCTTTGTGTGGATAACAGATGGATGTGCTGATAAATAAAAAGTGAACCTTATGCATATAGTTATGTAAGGTATTTTCCCCAGCTGCCAAATATGACTGAAATGTCCTAAAACTAGATAAATATATATCTTAAACACATGAAACATTGGGCTTTAGGAATAAAGAGAAAGCTTTCTCTCTTTAAAAGGTTTAAAAACCTTACACAGTATAAAAACTCCCATTATTGGAGGGATTCCCAGGATCTTGAAAAACTGTAAATTTAGGGAAAATTTTATCAGAACCCTCCATCTTGGCACAATTATTTTATCCTTTGCCATCACTCTGTAGTTCTTTAGCTTCTGGAAATTTCTCCCTCTAATTTTTCATAACTAGAAGGGTTATGTGCTCCTCTTTTCTGTGTCCCATTCATATAGGAATTTATTTGCTTTTAGGTAACACTGAAGTCTAGTAAGTCATGTTATTGTTATGATCCATCACCAGCACTTGGAAAACATTCTTACTTTGCTTGGAATCAGAAACCTGCTTTGGGACTTTTACCACCACTCATGTGGATGTCCTACTCAGCCTGCTCCGGTATGTTCCCAGTCAGTGTTTTCTGCTCCTGGACAGAGACCCTCTTTACCCTGCAGAGCTTTGAAACTCCATGCTGGGTTACTGACCCCTGGCCTCGACATAGGTGCATAGCCTCAAACCACACATGGCTTAACTAGTAATTTTGCTCTGAATCAGTGCAGAAGGAAGGAAGAATGGCAAGAAGGGTAGAGGGCAGGAAGGGAGAAAAGCAAGAAGTCAAAAGAGAACATATGCATGGAAAAATGAAGCCCCTTCAGCTTTTTGATGCTTACTGCTTGCACAGTATATATATTTTCATCTCTTTACTTTTAAGAGATCTGTGTTTTAATACATAAAGTTTGCCTCTTTCAGAAAGCATTGGTTCTAAGTTTCACATCCAATCTAATGATCTCTGCCTTTTGCATTATATTAATTTTTGCTATTATGATAACAGTATATGTCTTTGGTTTTCCACAGTAATTTAGAGTTAAAAATAGAGGACTCAATATAAAACATTACAACTTTGCAGTAGTACTGTTTCATTTTTTTCAGCTTTATTAAGGTACAGTTGATATATAAAAATTGCACATATTTAATTATACACTTTGGTGAGTTGCAGTATACATCCACTGGTGATGCTATAACCACAATCAAGGAAAGAAACATATCTATCATCTCCAAAAGACTTCATATGTCCTTTTTATTATTTTTTTATGTTTATTTATTTATTTTGAGAGAAAGGGTATGCATGCATGACAGCAGGGGAGGGACAGAGAGAGAGGGAGAGAATCCTAAACAGGCTCCATACTGTCAGTGTGGAGCCCTATGTGGGCCTGATGTGGGCCCTGATTGGGGGCGGGGAGGGGGGAGGGGGCGAGGCTGACATGGGGGCTCCAAACCACGCCTGGAACCCTGAGATCATGACCTGAGCCAAAATCAAAATGGCACCCTGTCCTTTTTGTTTGTTTGTTTAGTGGGTGTAACACTTAACATGACATCTACCTCTTAGCACATTTTCAAGTACACAACACTGTAGTGTTAGCGATAGGCCATCATTCATTTTATAGAAGATATCTAGAATTTATTCATCATGTATAACTGTAACCTTATACCCACTGAACAACAATTTCTGATTTCCCCCTCCCCATCCCCTAGCAATCACCACTGAATTCTCAGCTTCTGTGAATTTGGCCATTCTAGATAGCTCACATAAATGTAATCATGCAGTATTTTTCTTTCTGTGATGGAATTATTTCATTTCGCCTAATGTATTCCAGTTTCATCTATGATATCACAAATGGAAGAATTTACTTCTTTTTAAAGGCTGAATAATATTCCACTGTATGTGTATAACACATTTTTTTATCTGTCTACTGAAGAACATTTGGGTAGTTTCTATTTATATCCATCCTGTATGCTGTCATTGCTTCCTATATTATATCTGCAGTCATAATAAACTACGTATTATTGTGTTACAAGTTGTGTTTTAAGTGAAATTCTAAACAAAATTTAAAAATGTATGGGTAACAGGGGTGCCTGGGTGGCTCAGTCAGTTGAGCGTCCGACTTCGGCTCAGGTCATGATCTCACAGTCCGTGAGTTCGAGCCCTGCGTCGGGCTCTGTGCTGACAGCTCGGAGCCTGGAGCCTGCTTCAGATTCTGTGTCTCCTCCTCTCTCTGCCTCTCCCCCACTTGTGCTCTGTCTCTATCTCTCTCTCTCTCTCTCTCTCTCTCTCAAAAATAAGTAAACATTAAAAAAATTTAAAAACTATATGTGTAACATTTTATATTCATTCATACATGTATCATTTCTGATGTTCCTTCTTTTCTGTAAATCTGCATCTCTTTCTGATGTCATTTCTCTTCATCCTGAATGACTTGAACATTTTTTGAGTTCCAGTTTGCTGATAAGAAATTCCTTTTTTCTTGATCTTAATTTTTTGTGTACTTTTGAACTATATTTTTTGTTACATAATTGGGATTAAAAGCTTTTATTTCTTTTTAATTTCAGAACTTTAATGATGTTATTCCACTGTCTTTTGTCTTCTATTACTTCTAATAAGTAATTAGAAGTAATTATAATTAAAGTAATATTAATTATATTAATTGAATATTAATTAATTAAATATTATTAATTAAATATTAATTAAATTAAAATTAAAATTAAAATTAAAGTAATACTCATTATTGCATATTATTTTGTTATTGTTGCCCTATATATATATTGCACCATTTTCTCTGGTAGCTCTCAAGATTTTCAATGTATCTTTGGTTATCAGCAACATGAATCTTGTGCCTTGGTGTGTTTTTTTTTTCTTTTTATTCTCGGATCTATAGAAATTTATGATTTTTGTCAAATATGGGAAGTTTCTGTCATCACTTATTTAAACATATATTGTGCCTCACTCTACTTCTCTTTTTCACATGAATGTTAGACTTGTTTATATTGTCTCACAAATCACTAGAATTGTGTTTCATGTTATTATTATTTTTTTGTCTGTTCTTTGAGAAATCTGGTTGGTTGGCCATAGCTGAAAGCTCTAAGTTCTTTTAGCTTACCAGCTGTTGCTTATCATTGAGTTCCTTGAAATTTCCCTTAAAAATGCACTCAGGAGACATAGATTTGATGGCATTTACATGCAGGTTTCAGGGCTTCACCCCTATGATTATTTTCTTTTGGGGTTCCCTCTGTGAGTTTCCTGCACCCCCAAACTTCCTACTATAACTCTCGAGCAAAAAAGACAGTAATTTCTGTTTAAATTCTAGCTGTCTTGCATTGAGTGGAATGGAGATTGCACTCATTGAAAAGACATATAAACATGGATCTCTCTTACTATTCCCTTCTTTTAAGGGTCAAATACCTTCCAGTTTCTGTTCTCTTTTGTTTGCTCTTCAATGACAGTTGTTATTGTATATCTGGTCCAGAGTTCAGAATTTTTATCCGCAGGAGAGATTGTCAAATAGAAGTTACTCTGCCATTACTAGAAGCAGGACCTTTGTTTTATTATTTTTTTTTAACTTTAAAATACATAGTATATGCATTCATTTGTATGTCTGATCTATTTCCCAATAATAACATTAAAAACTACAACAGTGGAATTCATTATAATAGTTGACATATAAGGAATTTGATTATATCTCAAAAGAAGAAGAAAAAGAATCTGAAAATATTCCTTACTTATTTGTATAAGAAAATGAAAACTAGGAATAGCAAGCAACTTTTCAACTTGATAAACTAGCTACCAAAAACTTACATTAACATCATACTTAGAAAGTTTACCTATGTTCCCTTTAATTTGGAGGAAAAAAGCATTTTTTCAGTATCTTCACTGCTACTATACAATCTTATTATGGATGTTGAGGTCAAAATAATGTAACAAAAAAAGAGGCCTAAAGATTGGAAGGGAAGTAATAAAATTCTTAACTGGAGATGATACAATTAATAATATGGAATGTCAAACAGAATTAACACACAACACACAATCTATTTAAACTAGTTAAACTAATAGTGAATTTAGGCAATTTTGCTGGAAAGGCCAGTTTGAAGAACATAATGAAGTTTTTTTCAATACTATGAATGCACACTTAGAAAATAAAATATAAAATAAAGCACCATTTACAATACAGCAAAATATCAACTTTTCTCATGACCTATTTGGAAATAATTTTTTAAAAGGTACAAAAAATAGATTAATAAATTATTGTCATAATGGGGCAACAGAATTTTTTTTTTTAGAGTGCAATTTAGTAAGTTTATTTAAGTAGTACTGGGACAGGACCCATGGGCAGAAAGAGCTGCACTTTTTTTGTGTGTGAGGCTGATAGTTATATACTTAGTAATCAAAGGCAAGGCAGCAGGCAGAGAGTATCACATTAAAAAGTTTCTTCAAATTCTTTGAATTTCTACTCATAGATAAAACATAGAAGCTTCGGTTTTCTGGGCAGGTTAAGAAGAAAAAAAAACTTTGTGTATAACTTTGTATGAAGAGCAGATTTTGTTAGCAGAAAAGTAGAATTTCAGTCTTATACCAGTGTACTTTTAATATCCATTTATTTTAATATTAGTCCTGACCACATATAAAATTCTTTTCTAAAGGTTTCCCTTCACAAACCTTCTACAACTTTCTTTTTCATTTAGGTTTTGTCCAAAGCCTTTTCTCTCTAAATAACCAGTCTCATTTTAGGACACAATTACTTTCATTTTCCCTCAGCAAAATGTATTTTAATTTCTCATACCTTCTTTACACATTGCTTACTTTCTACATACAGAGTTGTTTTCCTTATCATTTCCATCAGTCTTAATTAGATATGCCCAAATTTTAACTTAGCAACCTTAGTCTCCAGTGAAAATTAAGTAGTAATCAATTTTGAACTATCTTTAGGCTGGCAAATTTATGAACACATTGCATAATTTCTAAAAACAATATCTTCCCATAGTACAAACTTTCAATAAAGCAGACAGTATGTTTACCAACAGACTGAAGTATCTTCAATTTCTCCATGATAAAAAGCTAAAGCACAAATCTATGTTCAATCATCAGTGCTTTAGTACTTTATATTATTTGCAAAAGACTTGGATAAACAATGAGTTCAACCCAGTTTGTTATTTAACTTAGCAAAATTTTAAAGTTCTAAGTTACCAAAGAGTTTAAAAGCTATTTATAAGTTTTGTGTATAAACATTTTTATTCATTCAAGCTACTTGTTCTGAACAATTACCCTTGAAAACTCTTATGAGACAAGAAATTAACCATCATCTTAAGCCATCTTTTGCTGAAAAGTTGCATCAAAGATAACATGAGCTTGTTTAACTTTTAGTAAACCTTGGTAAAAAGTCTTATATTTAATACTGATAACTCTAAAGACATGTCTATCGTAGTTAAACTAACAAACTGAAAATAGCTTTAATACAGAATATGTTGCACTCATGCCCATGAAAAGTCAATCAGTTTGTTCCCCACTGTGAATTTTACTTGGGGCACCTGTGGGACAATATGAAGCGGGTGGTTTAAGTCCAAGGGAACCCTTGGGCCCCTTCATGCTGATTTAGGAGGTGCTTTGGTTTGAACCTCATAAGGAGGTTGCCTAATAGCTTGGGATGCTTTTTGCTCCTTGATAGTGAGAGTTGGGGGAGAAGGACCCAATGGTGCCAGAGGCACCGAAAATGGTACAGGAGCCAGTAATGTAAACTGGGCCCAGTGTGGTGCACAAACAGGAGGAGGGGTAGGGGGAGGCAGAAGTTGTGAGGTGCCACCAGCAAGGCTGGAGGCAGACAAAAGCACAGACAGAAGAAATAGGACTCTCGGTCCTAAAGCTCATAACCCAGACAGATCAACAGAGGCATGTTTTTTTTCCCTCCCAAAAAGGTGAAAATAGGCAGCCCGTATTGGGCCAGAGAAGATGGGGAACCTCCTTGAAACAAAAGGAGTTTCATCAGCTGCTTGGGAATATTCCTGAAATTCTCCATCCAGAGACAGACTAACCAGACACTTGGCTCAAATTATCATAGCCCTTAACCCAGGAAACAACCAACACCCCTCCCCCCACCCCCATACAAGAGTCAGACAATATTCATCCAGTCCTCTCAAGGTATATTTCAGATCTGACACACAAAAGAAGAAACAAAGAGAAGAGTGTTTCAGGAAAAACAGAGGGAGGCATATATAAGATCTTGGCAACACCCTGTTTGCAAGAGAGACAAGGAGGGGACACATAGAGAACAGGACAGAACACAGGTAAAATGGTGGATTAACAGAAGTAGAAGGGTCTGAGGCAGCTGAGCTGGTGGTGAATTGAGGGGTAGAGGGTGAAGAGATGGGTGTTCTCAGGCCCCTAAAGGAGTATGGACAGATCAAAATTTTGTTACAGGGCCATGAAAACATGATTATATGGGATTTTTTTGGTCATACTTCCCCCTCCTCTAGTTTACATTGAAGCCAACAGTGTGACAAAAGAAGCAGACTTAGGAAGGAAGCATACAAAGTGTCAGGGTCAAACCAGTTCCAGTTTCTCAGGATGCATCCCAAGGGGTGTCAGATGGGATCCAGGATTTAGAAGAAAGATGGACACTGACAGTTTCCTGGCCTAGAGGTGTCCCTGCTGAACCCCAAGAGCATCACCTTGGATAGTTTGTGCCCCAGGGATATCTCCCTGGAACCATCAAACTATCATCCCTGGTGCAGGTGAGTGTCCCCAGCCTGCTGACCTCTTAGGCCTAGTATACCTCCTAAAGAGAGAGCCCCTGCCCATCCTTCCCTGAGTTTCATTGGGAGACAGAAGTCTCCCTGCACTAAGATTGCATTTAATCTGGTGAACCAGTGGTTTTTGCTTTCTTTTTAGGCCTTTTGCCAGGTAGATAAGAAAGAGAACAGTGAACTAAGCAACTATCCCACACAAGGAAGACACGAGTTGGAGACCCACTGATGAAGAGTTGCTCAGTCCGCTCTTACTTTACCCTTTTGTGGTTGCCAAAAAGATGTTGCCAGATGAACTGGGGAGACCCTGGTTCCTGGGAACTTGACCCACACCAGACCCAAAGGAATTGCTGAAGGTTCTTGTTCTTGTAAGGAGAAGGAATTCAAGGACAGACATGCAGCACAGCAGACGAGTAACCGAAGTGGGAAAATTTATTAAAGCAAAAAGCACACTCTCAAGATCTGAGAGCAGAAGAGCTTAAGAGAGAGCTATGTACCCTGGGGATTGGGTTTCTATCTTCTATTAACAGTTGATAACTGGATAGTAGAATGTTTATTATTTGGGGTAGGAAGTAGGGTTTGGCACTTTTTCTTTAAATCCAAATTGACTCAAACATGTTAAAAGACAGCCTAAGAGGGAATCCTTTGGGATTGAGGAAGTTGATCCCATAGTTAAATCCTACAAAATGAGGAAAGTACATTAACTAAGAGTCCATTACCAAAATTCCCCCTTGGCTTCCAAACGGCATCCCATCAGGAATATCGCCAAAGGTTCCTGGGGTTCAGAGTAGCAGGAGGCATCACTCTTCTAGAGCACTCTGAAGGATAGGGATGTCCACTCCCCTTCCTTCCCGACTGCTTCCTAGGCTACAGTAGGTGCTGGTGGATGAACTGAATGATGCAAACATTGGTGCTGTCTCTTTCAATTTTGAGAGAGTCGATATATTTGACAATCATTAATACCCTTTGTAAGCCTCTAGATCTAGTATTAATGGATAGGGTGAAGGTCCTGGCCTTTGTTGAAAAAGGGCAGCTATTTTATATCATATTAGGCATCATTCATCTAAGCTAGAAGTACCTTTAATCTGAGAGCAGGACCCAGAATGCCAAGTAGCCCATGGGTAAAGGCAAATGAGAGACATGAAAAAACAAAAGTGTGAAATTCCTACATAATCCTGGACACTTTCTCATGAGCTTTATCCATGATGCAATCCCAAGGGAGTGGTCCCCCCATTGGATGAGTGCCCCAACTGGGGAATAGCTCTAACCAATCCATTTTGGGAAGCACGCAATCAGATGTGTATTGTATTTTATGCACCTTCAAGGATCACGCGGGGTTATTTAGGAGGAAACCTTACATGTGAGTCTAAGATCAGTGGCTGTCCTAATGACATGTATGATCATCCTATGCCCAAGAAGAATACAAGAATTAAAAGAACAGGAAGAACGGGGAGAGCCTGATTTTTGAGCTTAACCCCATCACTGCCAAGGTACTACACGAATATTTAAAGGCATATGACAAAGACATTAATGGGATGCAGTTGGAATGGCAAATGAAAACAAAAATAAAGAGATCCAAAAAAAAAAAAAAAAAAAAAAAAAAGAACAAACCTAGCTTTTTGGACAAAGGATGGAAGATGGAAGTAACATAAAATGGGGAGCAGTTTTTTTACCTTAACCATTCATAACCACAGAACTGCCTCCTCCTCTTGATTCTTCAGTTTACTATTAGTTCTACAACTATTTTTTTTTCTTGAAAAATGTGCAACGATAGACAGGATTCATTGACTTGGACATATTAATATTTGCTATACGTGCATCTTGACTAAAACTTTCTAAGTGGTTACATTTTCACTTTGCTTCATTTTGCACAGGTACCATTAGAAAAAAAAAAAGTAATTTTCTGTCTTATAGTCAATTATACAATTAAAACATGCTTGTAATTTTCATTATTCTCAGATTTTCATATTGTTTTATAGGCAGTATCTGGGTCACATTCTGTAAAGGGGCCAGAATATGGGGTTATAGGCATGAAAGTTCTTAGAGTTTTAGAATGTAAAGTACTCAGAGTAAACTAAAGCATTATCTTTAGTATTAGGTGGTTGAATTTGACATAAACTAAAGTACCAAGAAAGTGAACAAATGATTCTGATTCCGATAAAATTTAAAAGGAAAACTTGCTTCAAATCCCTTTATTGTTTTTTAGAAAAAAAGTGCATACAAGATCAGACAAAGGGAAAAGATTAGATACACTTATAGTAAAACTGTATTTGTTTTAAAATACACAGCATACAGAATTTGGAAGTCAAATTAAGATACACAGTGAAATATAAATCTTCCTGAAAATGTCTCCAAGTTCCCATGTTTTCTTTGTGTGAGGGATTCACTGATGTTAGAGTTTTGTTTTCTTCTTAAGGATGTTTCATGGATATGCCCACATATTTGTATATATATGTATTTGAATATAGATAGATATAGCTTTTAAAGCATATGGCTGGTTCATTGACATTTTTATTCATCAAAAATAATTCTCTGTAAAATGAGACAAAACAAAAAAATTTGAATGACTATAGAAATGCTTTACCAACCACACACACAAAAAAAATCAGTATTACGAGACCACCAGGTGCTGGTAACCTGGTTTAGTGTCTGGTTGCAAAGGCAGCCATTATCACTGAATCTCCCAAACCGCTTCCTGTATTTGGTCTCCCAGAAATTCATTAGGCACAGACCTGTTAAAGTTTCACACTAAGGGTTATAAACCCTACTGTTATTTGAAAAGTTTATGCCCTGGTTGCAACAAAAACCCTGAAATTTTAACTAGCAATACATTTAGGGACCAATTTCCTTTCAAGCTCTAGGAAGCACAGATCTAACTCTCATGTAGTGCAAAAAAGCTTCCCATGCATATAAAAGTTTCTTGTTATTGAGACTAGAAATTTCTTTCCAAATTAACTCATATTCTCCCTGTACTATAAAAGGGTAAAGGGTAGAAATATATTCCCTGTAATGAAACTTGACTATAAAATATAGCTATATGAACTAATTTTATGTTTCTGTCTGTGTCTATATGTATATACATACATAAATATATGCACTGTTGACCTTTGAAAAATGTGAGGGTTAGAGTGCCAACTCCCTATTCAGTGAAAAATAGTGTATACTATTTCACTCCCAAACTCCCCAAACTTAATTACTAATAGCCTACTATTGACTGGAAGCCTTACTAGTAACATAAACAGTTGATTAACACATTTTGTATATATTGTATATTTATACCGTATTCTTATAATAAGCTAGTAAAAAGAAAATGTTATTAAGAGAATAATAAAGGAAAGTACACTTACAGTACTGTACTGTAAAAATATATATATAAGTGGACCCATGCAGTTCACAGGTCAACTGTGTGTGTGTGTGTGTGTGTGTGTGTGTGTGTGTGTGTGTGATTTTTGGATATAGAGAAAAACTGGATTTTATTTTATTTTTTAATATTTATTTTTGAGAGAAAGAGAGACAGGGTGTGAAGGGGGAGGGGCAGAGAGAGAGGGAGACACAGAATCTGAAGCAGGCTCCAGGCTCTGGGCTGTCAGCACAGAGCCCAAGGTGAGTCTTGAACCCATGAACCATAAGATCATGACCTGAGCCAGAGTCAGATGCTTAACTGATGGAGCCACCCAGGCACCCCTGAAAACTGGACTTTAGTGTGATGACAGTAGACATAAAATGCCGTAACAGGAAATAATAATTGTTATTCTGATGTTATATAAAAACTATATACTGAATGAGCAAGTATTATTAAAAAGTTTTAAGTACCTGTCTCATTTGACATTATTAATATATCACTTCTCTACAAAGATAGGCATTCTTTCTTAGTTGCTTTTAGTGATACCAAAAATATTATCTTCTGTGCTTTTAGGAACTTTAAAGTGAAAAAAAGAAAAGAAATATGGGAAATTGGCCATACATTTAAAATCCAAGAGTATAATGTCCCTAAAAAGACACATACTGTGAAGCTTCTAGTTGCTAAAGGAATAACAGATGTAAATTTTCCAATTAGTTTTAATAGGGAAGAAACAATCTTTCCCTTGAAAAATTAAATATTCTCATTATCAGAAAAGTGTTTCACCTTGATGCCATTTGATTATATGGTGGAGAACATTCCTTTTGACATTTAAGCTTCTGGTAAAATGAAAACTGTGGAGCAGTAAGTAATTCCAGCCCAGCCCTTGAAAGCTCACTGCATCATTTGCTAAATGTGCACATCCAGAGAGGAGACACAAGTGTGGAGCAGCTCATGAATTCTCAATCATATGCAAGCCTCTACAAAAGTCCTTGAAGCAGTCATATAGAATCTGCCATATGCTGATAACTGCATTCAGAAAACTCACTCATCATAAGAAAGGATGATGAATAGTTATGCTGAGTCAGTGGTTACACGTTGGCAATAAACTTGAAGAAAATTGAGGTCATTTGTTAGACTGTACAGTATAAAGCTTTGCCTTGAGACTCAAAAAATTTCATTGATGAAGTAGAATTGAATTGAAAGTGGTTATAGAGTACTGTTTCTGGCACTGAATTCTGCAAAATGGTGTACAGAAAGCAAGGAGCCCTGGCAAACCCAGTACTTTATTGCTAACGGTAGACATTGTGTCAACAATAGGACCTCAGATTTCAGAATGAACCAAAGAGGCATCATACAGATTTTACCTCCATTTCTGGATTTAGTCAGAAACATGAACACTGTAATTTTGAATCTCAAAACTATGTTATTGATGCCACTAGGCTCTGAATTACATTAATCTGATTAAACTTAACAACTATACAGTGAAGAACCACATTGCAGAAAGTCTGTGCCAGAGATTACATAGGAAAGGATGTGATTTTGCTTTCAAGAAGGGAATATGCTTACTAACTCCCATAGTTTTCTCTTGGTACATGATCCAACATAGTATTGATATTTAATTCCTTATTCCTCATCCCTCCTCGAGTATAATATATTCTAGTTCAGGAATCCATTGGTATTCACCTTTGTATTCTTACTTTCTAAGATAGTACCTTATAAAATAGACATAACTGATTCTTGAGATGATCATTTGCTATTGTTTCTGAGATTAAATCATACATTTCAGAACGTTCCAGAACATCTTGGAAATATTTCAGACATTTCGGAACATTTCAGAACATCTTGGAAGTGTTATGTTCTGCCTGATACAAATTCATCACTTCACTGTGCTCCAATATAGAGTTACATTTCTTGTAAAGGGAGTACTGACCCACACATGGCTTCTCTTCCTCTGATTTTGTTTTCTTCTACCTTCTTTTTCAGGCCTTTCTTTGCCTTATATTTTCTTCTCTTCATTTCTTTTTCACACTGAAGTAATTTCCTCTAATAACCAATCTCACTGGCTTTCGATAGTCAACAGCTACTTCTTTTTTATTAACATATAACTGATATATAATATTATATTAGTTTTAAGTGTATAACATATTAATTTGATGTTTGTATACATTGAGAAATAATCACAATTTTCACCATACAGTATTACAAAAAGTTTTTCTTATGATAAGTTCTAAGATTTACTCTTCTAATTTACAAATATATAATACAATATCATCGACTATAGTCACTATGCTATATATTACATCCCCATGACTTAATCCTTTTATGACTGGAAGTTTGTCCCTCTTGATCCTCTTCACCTATTTTCCTTTCCCTCAACCCCCCTCCCTTCTGGCAACTGTCAATCTGTTCTCTGCACCTATGAATTTTATTTTGCTTTGTTTGTTCATTTGTTTTGGTTTTTAGATATCACATTTAAACGAAAAATCGTATTTGTCTTTCCCTGTCTGGTTTCTTTTACTTAGCACAACACCCTCAAGGTCCTTCCATGTAGTTGCAAATAACAAGATTTCATTCTTTCTTATGACTGAGTAGTATTTCACTGTATATATGTCTCACGTCTTCTTTATCCATTCATCCATTAATGGACACTTCGACTGCTTTCATATCTTGGCTATTGTAAACAGTGCTGCAGTGAATGTAGGAGAACATATATCTTTTTGAATTAATGTTTTGTTTTCTTCCAATAAATACCCAGAAGTGGCATTCTTAGATCATGTGGTAAGTTCTATTTTTAATTTTTTGAGGAGACTCTGTCCTGTTTTCCATAGTGGCTGCACCAATTTACATTCCCACCAACAGCGCGCAAGGGTTCCTTTCCTTCTGTCCTCTTTGACACTTATTATTTCTTGTCATTTTGACTTCAGCCATTCTAACTGGTGTAAGGTGATATCTCATGGTGGTTTTGATTTGCATTTCCCTGATGATTAGGTATGTTGAGCACATTTTTGTCTGTCTGTTGGCTATCTTATGTCTTTGGAAGTTACTCAGGTCCTTGGCCCATTTTTTAATCCAATTGTTTGGTTTTTTTGGAGTTGAATTGTGTAAGTTCTTCATATATGTTAGGTGTTAACCCCTAATAGGATAATATGATTTATAAATATCTTCTCCCATTCATCAGGTTGCCTTTTCATTTTGTTGATGATTTCCATCTCTGTACAGAGATTTTTAGTTTGATGTAGTTCCATCTGTTTATTTGTATTTTTGTTGCCCTTGCCTTGGGAGTCAGATCCAAGAAATTAAGTCAAGACTGTTATCAAGGAGTTTAGTGTGCATGTTTTCTCTTAGGAGTTTTATGATTACTATAACTTTTTAATATAGTCTGAAATCAGGGAGCATGATGCCACTATTTTGTTCTTCTTTCTCACCATTGCTTTGGCTTTTGGGGATCTTCTGTGGTTCCATACACATTTTAGGATTGTTTACTCTATTTTGTGAAAAATGCTGTTGGAATTTTGATAAACATTGCATTGAATCTGTAAATTTTGGGGGGTAGTATGGACATTTAAACAATATTAATTCTTCCAATCTACAAACACAGAAGATCTTTCCATTTATATATGTCTTCTAACAGCTACTTCTATGTAAGTGATTTATAATATGTATTTTGAAGTCTTAGTGTGTTTCTTAGTTCCATTATGAAAACTTCTTATTACTGATAGACATCTTTGCTTGGATATCAAAATTACATCAATTACTCAATATGGTCTTAATTGAATTTGTAATTTCTCTTCCTACTTTATCTACCCACATAAGCTTTTATAACCTTTATGTCTATTTTTGTTATTGACATTATGATTGAGTAAATTTGAACTCGTTACAAGTTTGTGAACTATAAATTGCAGACATATTATAGTATTATCTAATACTATATCTCACTATCTTTCACAAATTCTTAATCTTTAATTCTAGTGTAGGGGTTTTATTTAAAGATGCAAGCTTTGGGGCGCCTGGGTGGCTCAGTCGGTTAAGCGTCCGACTTCGGCTCAGGTCATGATCTCACGGTTCGTGGGTTCGAGCCCCGTGTCGGGCTCTGTGCTGACAGCTCAGAGCCTGGAGCCTGTTTCAGATTCTGTGTCTCCTTCTCTCTGTGACCCTCCCCCGTTCATGCTCTGTCTCTCTCTGTCTCAAAAATAAATAAACATTTAAAAAAAAAAAATTAAAAAAAAAAAAAAAAAAAAGATGCAAGCTTTGTGGTTTACAGACACAGATTCCTATCAGAGTTCTTTGTTTTACTAACTCTATGCCCAGGTGTAAGTCCCGGTTTTTTCATCTATAATATAGGTATCATAAAAACTGCTGCACATTGTTTTAATAATTAAGTGAGATAATAGAGGAAGAGATGGCATAGTTAACAGCATTTGTAAAGTAGCAAATTTCAATACATTGTAATTAATTTTATTTATTAGCAATGTTACCCTCTTATACCGCTCATCAGTTTTTTACTATGGATATTTTAATTACAAAAACCAAAAAAAAAAGCAAATTGAAGTAATTTCACAGTGAAAACCCCCATGGCTGACACCTAATTTATGTCACTAACATTTTGCTACAGTTGCTTATCACATATCTATATATCTATCCATCCTTCAATCCATTCATCAATCCATATTATTTCAAAGTAAACTGCAAATATCAGTGCAGTATCTGTTCTTTATATTCCAGCATGCATATTTAGAGTTTATATCTGCTTTCTAGTTTTACTTTTGATGTAATACATATATATATAATGATATATAATGACATAACATTATATGTGTATATATATATATATATTTGATTTCCAGTTTTACTTTGATGTTCTATATATACAGGCACAGATACTGTGTTATACAAATAATGATGCCATATAAATATATATATACAGATATAGAAATATATATTATATATAAAAAGATATATATTACTTTTGATTATATATATATATATATATATATATATACACACACACACACACACACACAGAGGTTTCCAGAAATCTTAAGAGTGAAGCACAAATTCTGTGCAATCCAAACTGCTATCAAGATCCTGAACATGAACATCATCCCAGAAAGTGCCCTCATGCTTCTTCCCAGTCCGTTCTGACTCTTGTCTTTCAGAGTCAACCACAGTTCTAATTTTTTCCCCCACAATATTAGTTTTGCCTTGGGGATTATTTTCTATGTACTTTATGTAAGATGCCTTTCACTCAGCAAGATTCTTTTGTGATTCATCCATGGTGTTGTTTGTATTCCTGATTCACCTTATGAAAAATGACAGTTTGTTTATCCATTCTTCTATTGTTGGACACCAGGATGTTTCCAGTTTGTGGCTAGTATGAATGAGAGTCTCTGAAGTTTCTTATATGTAGGAATATGTTTTCATTTTTCCTGCATATATACTGTGAGATGGAACTGCTACATTTTTTAAAGGTATGAGCAATTTATTTATTTTTATTTTTTAATTAAAAAATTATTTTTTATTTTTATTTCATTTTTAATTTTTCTAATGTTTAATTTTGAGAGAGAGAGAGAGAGAGAGAGTATGAGAGGGAGGGGCAGAGAGAGAGGGAGACACAGAATCTGAAACAGGCTCCAGGCTCTGAGCTGTCAGCACAGAGCCCGAAATGGGGCTCCAACCCACTAACCTGGAGATCATGACCTGAACCAAAGTTGGGCACTCAACCAACTGAGCCACCCAGGCGCTCCCCCTCCAAAAAAAATTTTTTTTTAAGAGAGAGAGAGCACGCAAGAGGGGGAGGGAGGAGCAGATAGATGGAAGAGGAAAAGATTCAGGCAGGCTCCATGCACAGTGTGGCAGTGTGGAGCCCAACTGGGGGCTCAGTCTCTTGACCCTGGGATCATGACCTGAGGCAAAATCAAGAGTTGGACGCACAACTGTCTGAGCCACCCAGGCACCCTGGAACTACTACATTATAGGTTAGATATATGTTTAGGAATGTAAGAAGCTACTAATTTTTTTTAACAGTGGTTGTGCAATTAACATTCCTATTAAACTATGTGTGAGATTTCAGTTGCTCTATTACTTACTCACATTTGGTTTTGTCTGTCTTTGAATTAATTTCTGGTGGCTGAGGTTGTTCTGAAGTCTTTCTGTTTTTTCAGTTCAGAAAAATCTTCAGTTTTATTTTAGTTTCCCCGACTGATGCTGACTTGTCTTTCCCCTAGACTAACAGCCATAAAAATGGTTGCTCACTCAGTGTCATTCCCTTTTTCCAAATTTAGACTCCCCTCTAGAATCTGTCTGCTTTTGATCATGTTCCAATTGCTTTAAGCCTCATTTATTTCTTCAGATTGTATAATTATCTGTGAGAGGTTTATACCCAGTAGGAACGTAGCCACACTGGAAGGTGAATGCATCAAGTCTTATAGGCTTATTTCAATACCTTTCTAATTGGTCTTCTGTATTTCATTTTTCAGAAGTTTCCTACCCATCATTAACATCAATCCCAGATGAAACATACTAATGTGTGTAAGCCATTCCTCTGTTAAAAATATCTTTAATGGTTCCTTTACTCATGGAAAAAATAGTCCCAAATCCCACAGTCTTAGATTAGTGTTCAGCGTTCTTTATCTAAATCTATACCAGTTTTAAATTTATTTTCTCACAATATAGACATTTTGTGAGAGAAAATTTCTACAAAAACCTGTTTTGCTTTATTTTTCATATTGTACATGCTTACTACTGGGATATTACTTACAATTTTGACCCTTAATTTTAATCTCCTAGATTGTTTGGACTTTAATTCCAGCTTTATCATTTATTAGCTATTTGATCTTTGGCAGTAACAACTCCAATAACAGTAAGAATGTTAATAACAATATCAGCTAAGATTTATTAAATTCATACTATACTGGAGACATTTTTTTTTTTATTTAAAAAAAATTTTTTTAACGTTTATTTATTTTTAAGACAGAGAGACAGAGCGTGAAAAGGGGAGGGGCAGAGAGAGAAGGAGACACAGAATCCGAAGCAGGCTCCAGGCTCTGAGCTGTCAGCACAGAGCCCGACGTGGGGCTCGAACTCACAGACCGTGAGATCATGACCTGAGCCGAAGTCGGACGCCTAACTGACCGAGCCACCCAGGCGCCCCTGGAGAAATCTTATTAATAAAAGTTGTAGAATAAGCACCCAATTTTAGATAAGACTGTTAATATATTGCTTAATCTGTATGTCTTCTCCCTCACTAAGGATGAAACTCTCCAAATTAGAAGAACATTTTTGAAAAATTACACAGGAAAAAAGTTGACCAAGATGGTGACATAAGGAAACTCCTGAGCTCCCTTCCTTCCATAGACACGCTGAATGTACAGCTACATGTGGAGAAATTCCCTCTGAAAGGGGAAACTAGCTGAACCACTCATAAACATCAAATGAACGAGGAAATACCCACTTTGAACCAGGTAGGAAAGACGGAGACAAACTCTCACCGTAAACCCCACCCACAATACAGTGACATGGAATCCTAAGGGAACTCCCAATTTCCAACTTCTCCCTGAGGAGTGAAGAACTTGGACTCACATCTAGACCCCCAACTTGTAAGTCTCCCCGCTAAGGGACAGGTTCCCAAATACCTAGCTCTAAAAGCCAAAAAGACTCGTGTCAGGGGTCAAGGTGGGGGGACACATAAGACTATATACAACAAAAGCAACTCTTAATGAGTGTGCTAACACATCACAGCTATCTCCCTAGGGCTCAGTGCAGAGGCAGCAGGTAAAACCACCCAACGCCCAGGCTTTCCCTGAAAGGAGTTTATCTGAATGCTTTACAAACTGTTGCCAGAGGGCTAGACTTCTAATTTAGCAAAACCTGGGAGCTGGCTGTGATACTCCTCAAAGACCAGGGGAGCCAGCAGATAGCTCTCTGGTCCTCTCTCCCCAGCTTACTCCAGTAATAAAACCAAGTCACCGGTTATTTCCCTGGAAGGAGCTAGTACACACATCTGGTGTTCCAGCTTCTGCTACTGCCACCTGAACTGCATGCACCCAGATCTCCCGGCTCCAGTAGCCAAAGGGGCTGGCATTAGCAAGTCTCACAGACCATAGCAAACAAAGGACCGGTTCTAAATGGCCACAGGTGTCCCTTCCCCATTTCCACCCCACCACTCCACAGCTGTAAACCTGGGCCCAGCACAGAGGGAGCGAAAAAGTCTATCTCCTGCTTTTTCTTTGGAAAGAACATAACTATATATTGTCCTACCATATTTATCCCATCTGGGAGAGACAGTGGTCCTCCTCTTTGGGACACTGATGAGTCTGGGCATATCCCAAACTCCTGAGAGGCACCAAGTACAAAAAGGGTGGCTCGCAACACAAAGGTTTGAGAGAAAACAGAGCTCCGTACAGGCTGATTGATGAGTTCATCTCCTACACAAGACTGCTCTGTGAGGGCTGGGAGAGCTAGCTGTTTTATCTAATGTGTAGAAAGCGACACAGAGCGTCAAGGAAAATGAAGAATATGTTCCAAATAAGAGGACAAGATAAATATCCAGAAACAAATCTTTTTTTTTTAATTTTTTATTTAAGTTCAAGTTAATTAGCATACCCTGTAATATTAATTTCAAGTGTGCAATATAGTCATTCAACATTTCACACAATACCAGATGCCCATCACAACGAGAGCACTCCTTAATCCCCATCACCTATTAAGCCCTTCCTCCCATTCCCTCCCGTCTGGTAACCATCAGTTTGTTCTCTGTAGTTTAGAATCTGTTTTTTTGTTTGCCTCTCTCTCTTTCTCTCTCTCTTTTCCCTCTGCTCAATTTGTTTTGTTTCTTAAATTCCACATATGAGTGAAATCATATGGTATTTTTCTTTCTCTGACTCATTCCAGAAACAGATCTTAATGAAACAGAGATAAGTGATTACCTGATAGAGGGTTCAAAATAACGGTTATAAAGATGCTCACCAAGGCCAGGAGAGCAACGTATGTATGAACGAAATGAGAATTTCAACAAGAGAAGAAAATACACAAATGTCCTAAACAGAGCTGAAGAATATAAAACCAAAATAAAGTCCCCTGCTATTATTGTATTTCTGTCTGTCTCTCCCCTCAGATCTGTTAATAATTGCTTCATATTTTTAGGTGTTGGGGACATAAACATTTACAAATGTTATAACCTCTTGATGAATTAATGCCTGAAATGAAACAACCTAAGTGTCCTTTGACACATGAAGGATAAAGAAAATGTGGTATATCTATATACACAATGGAATACTATTCAGCCTTTAAAAAGAAGGAAATCCTGTCACTTGTGACAACATTGGTGAACCTGGAAGGCGTTATGCTAAATGAAATGAACCAGAGAACAACAAATACTTCATGGTATCGCTTATATGTGGAATTAAAAAAAAAAAAGTTGAATTCATAGAATCAGAGAGTGGCAAAGTGTTTGCCAGAGGCTGGAGTGAGGGAAAATAGTGGGAATTTAGTAAAAGGATACAAACTTTTAGTTATAAGATGAATATGGTCTGAGTATCGAATGTATAACATAGTGACTATAGTTGATAGCACTGTATTATATAATTGAAATTTGCTGAGAGAGTAGAGCTTAAAGGCTCTCATACACATAAAAAGCTAACTATAGAGGTTATGGATGTGTTAGTTAACTCCTTATGGGGAATCCTTTCACGATGTTTACATCTATCAAATTATCATTGTACACTTTCAATAGCTTACAATTACATTTGTCAATTACACTTCAACAAAGAAAAAAATTACACTGGAGATAGGATAAAATGTGTCATAATAATCTCAAATAGACATTTAGCATTTTCCATATGATAATTAATTAGCAAATTAGTTTCTAACATGTAGAATTTTTCCAACCAAATTTCTCATTAACCTCTAAGTTGCCAAACTAATTGTTGAAAATTGAACCTAAGAAAGACAAATTTAATCTTCAAATGAAAAGTAATTTTTCCAACAATGTGAATTTTGATGAGCTCTGTATGCAGCATGCTTCAATTTATCTTCCTGATTAGCCATATTCCAAATTAAATTAAAGCACTGAGTTTGTAGAATTGGTTATTTTGCTTTTTTCTAAAATGCTTACCAATTGAAGCATGTGCTATGAATGGAAAAAGGGCTTTCCTCACATAAAGTCTAATGTATAAGGTAAAGGAGTCAGAAATGTAGTTTTATAAGCAGTTATACGTTATTCAAATTTAAGGAGATTTAAATAATAGTTGGTGATATGTGTTTGACATTATACTACTCAAATCCAAATAGACAACAGCAAAAAATACTATAAAAAGAGAAGATATACCCTGAGGAAGGATAGACAACACAATGATACTTACCAAAGAGAAATATATTCTTTTTAGAGGCATAATTCTTGGTCTCAGGATGTGAAAATTAATAGATTTCTACTTAAATATGAGTTTCAGTGATATGCTGTAGGGGAAGTTATCAATGAATCTCAGAAACTTATGTGATTATTAATGTTTTGAAAATGCATAGAAAGTTGATTTTATGCATAAAAATTCACTTAGTAAACAAATTCCTTAAATTTTAAAACTATCAATGAAATAGTTTTATTTCAGCAAAGTGAAGTTCTCAGGACCTGCTCTGTTGTGTCCATACTACAGATATCTGTGAAAGAGATTTTACAACCATGAAGGAAATATTCCCTAATGTGTCTAGTGTATTAGAGTTATATCACTCTACAGAGAAATTTGGAAGGATTTTCTCTTAAGATATATTCCTGAATTAAGGAAAAGATCAAGCAATAACAAGGCGGGGTGACTTATTTTTTCCTACATTAACCATTTTCTGGCCATTCATTATGGAGCTCCATTGGAGACATTCATTAATTAGTTACCACGTTATTCTGCAAGACAAAATAGTATATATAAGTTCTCTCTAACTGAGAAAGAAGAACTGATATAAATAACTTCCTTTAATTTATCATAGTTCTCAAAAAGTCCATGCTATTATAAAGGGGTCTTGGTATTGGTAAAAACAATATAGTACTTTTCTTTGCATTTTATGCAAGAAAAAAGCTTTTTCACAGAAGTTTTAGCTACATTTTGTAAATGCATTGTTTTAAAGAAATAGTTAAAAACAAGTGATATCCACAGCTCCTCTGTTTGTATGTAAAGAAGGTGTAAAAGTAACACTTGAAACTAATATAACACTGTATGTTAACTAACTGAAACTAAAATAAAGACTTCAAAAATTTAAGAAAGAATGTGTAAAGTATATTTAAAAGCATTTAGTCAATGTGCTAAGGAAACAACACTAAATGATAAAAGTGTTTATTGTGAAGTATTCAAATAAGCTCTCTACCTCAAGTAATGATCATATTTTTAAAGTCTTTAATCTTTGTAAAGGCATTAAGATGAAAACTGGGGTGTTTTTTGGTTTTTGGTTTTTATTTTGTTTTGTTTTGTTTGTTTTGGTTTCAAGCAAGATTTTCTTTCAGCAAGTAAAGAATATTCAGTTAACTTTGGCATTGCCTTTATTGAACATTCTGTTTGGTTTAATGTTTCATAATATAAGGTGATTAACTCTTGAGCCTTGATGTAAATTTATGTTTTTCATCCAGTGGTTTGCTTGGATTTTTTTTTAAATGCAATTTAGTAGCATTTTCTTTGAGCTTAAAAAGAGAACTCAGAAAAACATTATCAAAAGATCGGCTCATCCTGTGTCACTGACTTGCTGAATTACTGTCATTCTTGTATTCCCACTTATTTAGCATCTGTGCTTGTCAGGCTGTCACTGGCAATGTGTGAAAATGCAAGGAAAAAAACATGGCCAATGATCTTCGTAAACTCACATCCAAGAGGCTTCCTGGTATCATAACATGTTATTAATTAAACTATTGACAGTTTGAAGAAAAAAATCAGTATTTATCAACACCGAGGCCTTATTTTGACTTTAAAGAATAAAGGAGTCTAATTTAGCCAAATTTTTTACCTGTGTGTTCATTAATTTGTTCAAATAGCCATGTATTGTATATCATCAACTGTGCATTAGCAATAATTATGCACAAACAATTTTTAGTTTGAAGGAATTAAAAAACATAAAAAAGATTCTTCTATTACAGGAGTGGATAGTCCAGTAAACAATGCCATCATTCCATAGATTTTGTTTCAGTATTGGGCACACATAAAGATAGATACATTTGCCTTTAAATAAGCAATACCAACTCAACAGATAACCATATGTGCTGGGCTGTGGGCTCAGTGCTATAAAATATAAAAATTATAACGACTTCAATAGAAACATTGAATAATGATAATAATGACTACTGGCAATTATTAAATGCTTATACTCTGCTAGATAAGTTAATCACTTTATATGTGTTATTTATTTTAGATCTTCTTTTTCTTTTAATATGCTGTTGGATTCAATTTGATGGCATATTGTTGACTATTGTTGGATCTATATTCATAAGGAATACGGTGTGTAGTTTTCTTGCACTGTCTTTGTCTGACTTTAGTGTCAGGGTAAATGGGACCTCAGAATGAGTTAAGGTGTGCTACCTCCTCTTCTACTTTTTGGGAAGAGTTTTCTACTAAGAAATCTACGAAGATTTCTACTAATCCTTTAAATGTTTGAAAGAATTCACCAATGAACTTATTGGTCTTGGACTTTTCTTTGTCATGATTTAAAAAAGATTTTTTAAAATGTTTATTTATTTTTGAGAGAGAGAGAGAGAGAGAGAGAGCAAGCAGGGGAGGGTCAGAGAGAGGGAGACCCAGGTTCTGAAGTAGGCTCCAGGTTCTGAGGTGTCAGCACAGAGCCCAACGGGGCTCGAACCCACAAACCGTGAGATCATGACCTAAGCCAAAGTCAGAGGCTTAACCGACTGAGTCACCCAGGTGCCCCATGGTATTTTTTTAAATTACTGATTCAATGTCTTTATTTGTTATAGGTCCGTTTAGATTTTTTATTTCTTCTTGAGTCAGTTTTGGTAATTTGATGATTTTAAGGAATTTGTGAATTCTATGTAGGTTATCTAATTTGTTGAGGTACAATTTTTATGGAATTCTTTTATAATATGTTTTATTTCTCTAGGTCAGTATTAGATTAGGAAAGTAAACGTTTGAAAAGAAGAATTATCTAAGATAGGTCATTCATTAACCCTGTTATGATGAATAAATCAGATCTTACATGGAAATCTGAAAGCTATGCACATGCAGGTGCTGCAGTACAGCTGAGATATAGGGCTAGGGCAAAGGCCATGGAAAATTGTTTGCTTTTTTTGCCTTAACTCTGTAAATTTGCAGTGAAACATCTGATGGTGGTTTGCATGTGCTGTTGGTTGTCCTGGCTAGCAGCTGAGGAGATACAAATACCAGGCTTGGGGACAGCAAGAACAAAATGGCACCACCTTTGTCTGTCTCTCAACATTTAACCAATAGCAACCTTCAGAACTTAATGGATACTGTTTCACTTTCACCTTCCAAATATTGTGCAACTTCACTTTCGGTCAATTCTAAACATTGGAATCATATTTAAAAAAAAATTTTCTGGAAACCAATTGAGAAAACAATCATCTTGGTATGTTAATCCCAAACTAAAGCTTTAATGGGAGAAATACTGCTGTACCATTTTTCCCATAAGAATTAGCTGCTATCCCCAAATAAAAAATCCTTCCTGTGAGGAGCTGGACAAAACATAGACATTAATGAAAGTGGAATTAAGAGAAAGATTCCTTGATCATATCCTCTGGTAGTTGCACCAGTTTGTATTGTTTATGAAAGAAAATAAAGCCATATATGGTTAAGGCAGTATAATTTGGTTATCTAATATATGAAGCCAAAGATAATTCTAATGGATAGACAATTTGGTACTGGAAGTGTAGGCCAAAAAGAACACAAATTCACCAGAGATGCACACCTTTGCTCCAAGATCATGGTGCCCCTATAAAACAGTATGTAAGTTAAAGGCTTCCTGAGATCCATCTAAGTATTAATGTGATAGGTCTTGGAAGAAGATCTGGATGCATCAAGACATCATATCATAAATGGTAATAAAAATCTGGTATATAAATTAGGGTAGAAAAAAAAGATGGACTTATTTTTTTATTGCAAGCAACATTGAGCCCCACAAACCCACTGGTTAACCCTGTCTTCTAAGGTCTTTGATAGTGACTAATATTGAAGATTTTATTTATTAATACAAGGAATAAATGATATAAGAGATTGGCAATCATCTGCAAAGTTATAATATCAAAAGAAAAGCAGGGATGTGAAGTGTATGGTTCTCATTAATTAAGGAATTTATATACTTCATCAGCCTCAAAACTGCAAATTGGAGTGTTGATTTGCAAAAGTGTAGGTGTCAAAGATCACCGGTAGAATGGAGTCTGCAGTCCCACACATGCCTCCAGAGGTACTGGCCCTAAATTGAGGATTAAAGATCAGAATATTCAGGTTTGCTCCATTGTTTCAATACAGAATAATGGTCTTTGAATGAAAGAATTTCTGCCCAACTGAAGATGTCATGTTTCTTTCCATGAATCAGAGGGAGAGTTGATGAACAAAATAACAAATGGAAGGTACTGTTCACATGCAGGAGTGATACTTAACTCAACTCTTAAGTGAAAAGAAAGATAACTATTTAAATGAACATAATAGAAATGTGTATATTAAGCTTTTGTGCCTTTCCAAATCATTATTGATCAAATGATCTATTTTAGTCTTTATGAAATCTTCTAGTTCTTATTTATTCCTAAAGTAACACCTCTTCACAACTCAAGCATAACTTGGTGAGAGTGGAAAGGCAGGATGATATGGTGGCATGTGCCCAGATCTGGAGAAACAAATGCACAAAGAAAAAAAGAGACAAACCAACAAAATGTACTCTTAAATATAGAGAACCAAATGGTGGTTACCAGAGAGGAGGTAGGTGGGAAGATGAGTGAAATAAAGGGGGGTAAGACTATACTTATTCATACTTTGATTTATTTTTTAATATTTATTTTTGAGAAAGAGAGAAAGAGCATAAACTGGGAAGGGACAGAGAGAGGAGGACAGAGGATCTGAAGTGGGCTCTGTGCTGATAGCAGAGAGCCTGATAAGGGGCTTGAACTCACAACCTATGAGATCATGACTTGAACCAAAGTCAGACGCTTAACTGACTGAGCCACCCAGGTGCCCCAAGAATATACTTATTCAGATGAGCTCTAAGCAATATATAGAATCGCTGAATCATTATATTGTAAACCTGAAACTAATAAAACACTGGATTATAATTATACTTGAATAAAAAATAAATAATACTTGTTACGGAAAGCTTGTTTTCACGCTGTTTTGGGGATGGGGGAATCTTGGTGTCTTACGAAACTTCCTGGTGAAGGAATCCAAGGATTGGAAGAATTTGAAGCAGGAATGTAGCTCTGCCATAACTAGTTCCATTTTGACCTGTTTTTAATATCAAGATTTCATGTAAGACTTGGTTTAAAATTGAGGTTAGTAATAGAAGTGCAATATACATTTGGATTTGATCTTCACAGTTAAGAGTACTAAATCCCCATGTTTCCTTTTTAGTTCTCATAAGTGTTTGAAGGGGTGTCTTTATCTCTGCATTATAGAAAAATAAAATGAAGCTTTGAGTTTCCAGGGGTATAACTAACACCTGGATCTTCTAACACTGAGACTAGAGCTTTTGATGCTTTAAATCTCACAATGGCGTTATAAGACAGAAAACGCAGCACCAGTGTATAACAGGAAACTTCAGACTTACGGATGTGGTGCAAACTGAGTAGTTGAGGGTTCAGATACTGAATTTTTACTACTGAACCAATTCTTTCTCTTTTTTCAGCATTCTGGGAGCCAAAATAATGAATACTATACTATATTAATAATGCAGTATATATGCTAAGAGGATAAGGAACTTCCTAATTTAGACACTTTGCCTGTAATATTATGATCTGAGCATCAACATTTCATTTATTTGGAGTTTTATTTGTCATGCTTTTGATTTTCAAATAAATACATTTTCCTCTAGTACTATTGAATTTTATTTTTTTCTGGCTTTTAAAATTTGAGAAGTGACTTATGAAACATTTTCAAATTGATTTTCCAGTTTGCTGTATGTTGAGTGCTGATCTTTTCATCAGTTATATTTTTGAAAGAAAAAAAATTACTCAAACATAATCAAAACACTATTAACATTTTACGTTATTGAGAGTCTTGGAATGGTTGACTTATGTGCTTATTAAAGAAAAACTTGTTAATTTTGTAGTTAGGAAAGAAAATGAATTGCTATATATCAAGTCTAGGTGTTTATATTTGTATGTGTGGATGTGTCTGTGTGCCCATAGAATAAGATGTATTACTCTTTTTGTTAAATTTTAAGTTATTCAGGATGAAGTTATTATTTCTACACTATTTTCAGACCTAACATCAGGTTATTCTTCCCATTGTCAAATGCACACATTAAAGAAGAAAATTATTCAAAATCTCCCACACAATAGTATAGATTAAACCAATTATTTACAAAAAAATGTACACTTTCACTCTACTCCAACACACCAAATATAAGCATTTGTAATTTTTTCTCCATATAATTTTGTTCTATCTAATTTTACCCACCACGTTTTTCCATTCTTAAGTTGCTGTGCCTAGTTTTCTAAATTTTCAAAGCATTTGAAGCTTGCTCCTTAAATGCCCAGAATTACTGTCACACCTATAAGAAGTTTTGATTAATTTTGAATGTGTGTTCTAGAACAACACAAGTTCTTAGACTTTAATATGTAAAATATTAACTATGTATTTTGTTACAAAAAACATGTGGTGAACAATGGGAATAATAACATTAAACTCATTTATTTAGGTCTTAGAGTCTTACTGTTTTTCATGGAGCATCTCAATCTAATGCTTCATGGAACAAAGCTTGAGAAATTTTGATTTACTTTATGAAACTTTTTCCTGTCATATGTACTTGGAAAGATGGGCTCAATGAACAGGAAACTGTAATGAACAATAGAAGTTTTGAAATTCCATTTTTAGTCCTCCATCATACTGTGAGAAAAATAGCCTTTCCTCACCAGAAATAGGTATTTGGTCAGAACCCTCGCAAAGAATGATTCAGAAAAGTAGGACACTATCCTTCCTTGTTAACGCATACTAATTTAAAGCAAATATAATGCACCTCAGTTCCTCAATAAGGAATTGATGCAAAAGAAGAAAAATTAGTATTTAATAATACCTACTATAGCTTTCTGGGAAAGATCCCCCTGCCCTCCAGTTGGCTTCATTTCCTTGGTATTATTTCATTACTTTATACACCTGACTTCACACAATGTCTTTCAGTTCAGCTAACACATAAAACTACATATTCTTCTTGCATAGACACTATACCTGTCTATGTATAGCTCAGAACACAGCAGAATTTCTTCCAGGAGTTTTTACTTTTATATCTGCTTTCATCCATGGATCTCATAAAACCTGGCAAACATGATCTCATTATTCCTCAGGATCTTCCTGTGAAGTTGGTGGGTGGCCAGTATTTTGTAAAGTGCTTTATCCAGTTTACATGAAGTATTATTCTCCATATTATGCAGCTTTTATGAGTGAGTAACGTGACCAAGGACATAAAAAATACACGCAGACCTACGAAAAGAACTTGTGTTAACAAGAAAAGCCCAGCACTTCATCTTTTTAGATCTTGCTTCTCTTCTATGTTGTAACAGCCTATTGCTCAACTCTGACATTTTATTTATTTATTTATTTATTTATTTATTTATTTATCTTGCTACAGTCTTTATGAGGATTATGTTATTCTGCAGTTTCCCCCTCTGGGTTCTAGAGATGAATAGTCTGCATAAAATACAATGTAGTATGTGAGGTGTATCTTCAACTCCATTTTAAACCCACTAAAATGATGTAATCACTACTCAGCTTCATTTATTTTGAACCACACATCAAGAATCAGTGAGTTCATTAACACGTTTATCATCAAGAAAAAAAAATCTTTAATTCCAGGCTAATGGTTATTTCTGGGTTTAGCAAAGGTAATATAGTACAGACGACTTCAGTAATTTCATGTTTATTCCTTGAATTGGGTGTGGTATACTATATATTTTATGCTATTATTTATAGCTTTTTATATATCTGCTATTTTATAATAATTAGAAAGGAAGAAAAGATATATTCATGATGTTGCAAGCAATGAGTTAGATCAGGTAGGAAAAGAATCAGATTTGGTGATGGGGTGCTTGAATAGTTGGAATTTTTAGATGTCTTATGTTGAATCATCTGTTACATAGAGGAAGTATTGAATAGCATGTGGAGATTTGAAGCCTGGGAAAAAATTAGATGGATTCTTGATTTGGAAATTATAGAAATATCAATTTGTGGTGAAGCAAGGGAGTAGATAAGATTCCTTGAGAGTTTGGATTGTAGATGAGTAAGAGGAAGAAAGTACCTAAGATTATATGGTGAGATAAAGTGACTTTAATGAGAGAGGCAGAGGAAAAGGAGTCAAGTAATAAAAAGGATATAATGGGTATCAGCTCAGAGTTAAACAGTGTGCCCCAGGTCCTGCCCCTGTTCCTCTTTTAGGGGCATCATAGTTCTCTGTAGCTTTGAAGTATCCAGGATATTGTTGGCAGATGAGTTCCTCAGCTATCCTTTAAAGAAATTTGGGTGTGAAAAGAAGAGAGAGATAGGGACCCGAGATAGGGTAATAGCTGGAGAGGATATAGAAATGAATAGTATCTACTACTCTGTTATGCAGCAGTAGATAATAGAACCAAATAGAAATCCCTTAGAAATAAAAAAGGCAAAATCATGTAGAAGAGGTTGATCTTCATAATTAAAAACATGATCATAATTATAGCTAATAATTTCATACTTCATGTACATCAGACACTATTCTACCCACATGACATGTGTTAAGTAATTTACATCTCACAACTCTATGACATGGTACTATTATTATCCTCCCAATTAACATGTAAGAAAGTGAGATACAGAAATGATAAGTAACCTAGACATTTGAATCTTGGCCATCTGCTTTCAAATTCTGAACTCTTAAATACTACGCTGTTGGTTTCGGGTTAGATCTTTGAAACAGAAGAAAAAGCATGAGTGAACCTGGGAGCCCAAAGTGACAATGAGAATTTAGGCTCTTTCTGCGGTGGTGAATATAATGAAGGGCAAAATGATTATTATAATCTAGTAAAGCCACATATGATTTTCTGGTTTACTCCTTTTGGAGATATTTTCTAGCAATGCTAGTATATAGTGTAAGATATTCTTTCAGTGGAATTATAGGAAAATTGGTTCACTGATATTAATAGACACATACACACAGTAACCTTACAAGCAATCAAATGAAGCAGATACCTAGATTTTTCTTTTAAAAAAAAAAAAATTAATGTTTATTTATTTTTGAGAGAGGGATGCAGTGCAAGTGGGGGAAGGGCAGGGAGAGGGAGACAACAGAATTCGAAGCAGGCTCCAGGCTCTGAGCTGTCAGCACAGAGCCCGATGCGGGGCTGGAACTCTGGAACCATGAGATTATGACCTGAGCCAAAGTCAGACGCTTAATGGGCTGAGTCACCCAGACGCCCCTAGATTTTTCTAATATAGCACTTACTAGCATACTTCTGAAATGCAACACATTTAAATACTTTTCATAAACAAAGTCCTAATATTAGGCAATATTTACAAGGAATTGAAAAATGTCTTTTCATTTGTCTTTAATATTTCACTATTAAGGTTTAACAGACATGAGTTTATAGGGAAGGACATTTTCAAATTAGAATAAAAGTAAGGAGGAAAAATAGCTGTTTTTGCTGATTATAATATTAAAAGCTTTTCCTGAGCTGAAGGTAGAAAACATGAAGCCGAGGTACTGACTGGGGGGACATAACGGGCAGACAGAACAATAAACACGGATTTTTAATATGAGCTAAGAAACCCTAGGGGCTTGGGTCCACCAATTAAAATAGTTAAGCATGCTGTATTTAGTCACTCTGTGAAATAATATTCTACTTACATATTCAATTTACCAATTGTTCAAATAGTTGTTCATTTTCAAATAATGGCTGGACCATGGGTTTTTTTGGTATTTACTCAGAGTCCTAAAAATGACAAAAACGTAATTTTTCTTTTCTTTTCCATCAGAGTTATGCCAAACCACATATATGTGGATTTCATATCTAATTGAAAACAATTTTAGCATCAAATTAGCATTTTTAGATTTTTAATTTTTTATTTATTTAAGAGACAGTGAGCGAGAGTGTGGGAGGGGCAGAAAGAGAGAGACAGAAAGAGAGACAGAGAGAGAATCCCAAGCAGGTTCTGCCCTGTCAGTGCAGAGCTGAACACGGGGCTTGAACTCACCAACCATTAGATAATGACCTGAGCCGAAACAGAGCCACCCAGGCACCCCTGGGTTTCCCTGTTTGTTATTGTTGTTGTCGTCGTCGTTGTTGTTTGTTTGTTTGTTTTCTAATCACATGCAATGCAGATAAAAGTGTGAGCACCAGCTATGGGACTCCTTTGGACAACTGCATGATGAACATTGTTTTGACAAGAAACTTTCTTTCTATAGCACTAAATGCTTCATTTTTATAACATACAATGCTTCCTTCATGAGTTTACTACTTGTCAAAATATTTGTTTGAATTATGTAGACACCAGTGATGTGTTCTTCGATTTGATGTGGTAAGAACTAATGGTTTTATGGCAAAAGGTAAGCATTTTGACATTTTAGTTTTTGTTTGTGTTTTTATTAAACTTTTTATTAAAGCATGCTGTTACTTATAAACTATGAATGGCAAATAGGACATCTAGCATCTTGTCTGGCAATAAAAGCAAATCATTATTTTATTTTAATTTGTTATCAGCTATAAAAGGAAAAGAAGTCACAAGTCGATATTAAATTAAACATAAAAGCAGAGACCCAAAGGCTAGTAAGTGACAAGAGATGCTACTTTTCCATGTTATATTTGGAATAAAAATTACAGTCAGGCAGGCGTGTGAGTTTGAACTTGAGACAAATTAAATGTTTTTTTTTGTTTCAAGTAAACAAATCATTATAACTCTTGGTTTGCAAAGTTATGGTAGGTATTTTATGTTTCATAATATCATAGTTACTGACTGAAATCCAATAAAATTTTATTTGTAGAGGACCTTGAGGCCACTTGCGTTTTTTTCAATAAACCTTAATAAAAAGAATTTTCTGTTATTTATGTTTACACACATAAAGAATTTAAGAGCAATGCTCAGACATCTGGTGAAGTAAAAACAGTTTCATAACCAAGGTGAACTAGGGTGAATGCCCCTGTTAATGAGGTCAGAATTTGTTATCTTAAAGATTAGTATTCACTAAAAAAATAATAATTTGTTATCTTAAAGATTAGTATTCACTAAAAAAAATAATACTTTGTTCAATTAGATGTCTGGACCCAGGGAGCTATTGTCTAGCAGGATTAGAAATAAATTCACGCTCAAAAGGCTCAGTTTAAGTCTATCTTTGCTATTCTTGGGCTTTAGTCAAGTCCCTGACTAGTTACAGTTCTCTTATTAGTAAAATATAATCCTGTGACAATTTAGTAAAGTAAATTATGGGGAAATTTGAAAAATATGTAATTATAAATGTTTAAAGTATATACTGCCTTATTCAATTATTTTTAAGTTAATAATAAATGTTAGAAATAAAATCGTAAGCTTTATACTAAAGTTGGATTTTTTAATAACGCATTTCTACAGTTTCTGAATCTGGAGGATAATGGAGGCAGCCATTATATCTTCTGAGAGAAAGATATAAAGAGATAGAGGCAGAGATGGAGAGAGGAGAAGAAGAAAGAATGAGCACATCCCAGGAGATAAACACACATGGCCTACCTTTTGTAAAAATCCCTGGAGGCAGAGATTATTACAACCACCAAATTCCAACGGAACTCTTCCCAAGATGCCCGCATGTCAGGGGAGAGGGGACTTAACAGAATATGAGAAAAGAGAAGAAGAAGGTGGAGAACATAGATGAAACATAGGCAAAATCACCACTAGAAAGCCCAGCCCAACATTTGGTCCAACAGACTGCAAGTCTGGGAATCAATACTTCACAACGCTCACTAGAAAGTAGGAGGTTGCAGGTGTACAGGATACAGGTGGGAACCCCAGAGAAGCACTGTCATGGGGAAGATCAGACACATAGGGAGGTGCAAGTACCCCATATTTAAGTGACAGTGAAGTAAAGAAGAAAGAAGAGGGGAAAATTAAAATTCTTACAGGAATGAAAGAAACAAATACCCCTCACCATTCCACCAATCAACAAAATTATCATACTTCACTGGACTGACAGAAGAAATGGGTACTTGAACTAGAACCAGTGTCAACAGCCTTCTACAAAGAGAAAAAACCAATCAACTTAAATCATACAATTCTATAAAAAATTTCAAATCAAAACATTTCAGATGATGAAACCACCCCACAAAGAAAGCAGTTAAGGATCAAAAGAAAACTGAGTGTCACACAATGCTTAACAGTGAATTAAACATCTTTAAACAGGCATTTGAAGAAATTATGCAAACGGAATCAGCAATTTAAGATTATAATGGAAATGGACAAAAATAATCAGGAAGAGTTACAATTAGATTCAATTAAAAAGTGTAAAGGCACAGTACTCAAAGAATATGGTATTGTTGGAAGAACAGAGAGTTTAGAAATGCACCCAAATACATGTAGTAAATTGATATTTGACAAAGGAGCAAAGGGAATACAAAATGGAGCAAAGATTATCTTTTTAACAAATAGTGCTGGAACAACTAGACATCTACTTGCAAAAAGAAAATCTAGACACAGACCTTACATCTTTAACAAAAGTTAACACAGAAGGGATCACAGACCTAAACATAAAACACAAAACCATAAAACTTGTAGATTTCAGAGAAGGAAATCTAGATGACCTTGGATATGGTGATAACTTTTTAGATATAACACCAAAGGCAGTGTCCATTTAGGAAAGAATTGATAAGATGGAAATCATTAAAATTAGGAACTTCTGCTCTGTGAAAGACAATGTCAAGAGAATGAGAAGACAAGCCACTGATGGGAGATTAGATTTGCAAAGAGCAACTCTGATAAAAGACTGTTATCCAAAATATACAAATAACACTTAAAACTCAACAGTAAGAAAACATACAACACAAATTAAAAACAGGCCAGAGACCTTAACTGAAACTTTACCAAAGAAGAAAAACAAATGGTAAATATGCATATGTTTCACATCATATGTCATCAGGGAAATGCAAAGTAAAATAACTATGAGAGGAGCACCCGGGTGGCTCAGTGGGTTAAGCGTCTGACTTCGCCTCAGATCATGATCTCTGTTTGTGGGTTCAAGCCCCGCGTCGGGCTCTGTGCTGACAGCTCAGAGCCTGGAGCCTACTTCAGATTCTGTGTCTCCCTCTCTTTCTCTCTGCCCCTCCCTTGCTCACACTCTGTCTCTCTCTGTCTCAAAAATAAATAAACGTTAAAAAAAATAACAATGATATATCACTACCCGCCTATTGGAATGGCCCACAACTGGAGCCCTAATAATATCAAATGTTGATGAAAGTGTGGAGTAAGGGGAACTTGCATTCGTTGCTGATGGAAATGCAAAATGTATAGCCATTGTGAAAGACAGGTTGGTGATTTCTTACAAAATTCAACATTTCCTTACCATATCAATCAAACTCCTTAGCATTTACTCGAAAGAGCTGAAATTATGACCACACACAAGCCGGCACACGGATATCTATAGCAGCTTCATTTGTAATTGCCGGAACTTGGAAACAACTGAGAATTTTTTCAGTAGGTGAATGTATAAATCAACTGCTACATTCAGATAATGGAATGTTGGTCTACAATAAAAAGAAATAGGCTATCCATCCATGAAAAGACTTAGAGGAACCTTAAATACATATTACTAAGTGAAAGAAGCCACTGTGAAAAGACTAAAATACTGTATGTTGTATAATTCCAACTATATGCCCTTCTGGAAGAGGTAAAACTATGGAGAAAGTAAAAAGATTAGTGGTTGGGCAACATGGGTAAAAGGGAGTGGGAGATACAGGCTTCCAGTTATGGAATGAATAAGTCATGGGAATAAAAGTCACAGCCTATGAAATATAGTCAATGATATTGTAATAATGATGTGTCAAGATAGAACATACCTACACTTGTGGTGAATAGAGCATAATGTATAATGATTTGTCTAATCACTATGTTGTACACATGAAAAGGATGTAACATTGTGTGTCAACTATACTAAAAAAAAAAAAAAAAAAGACCATTGGTTGCTAGGGATTGGGACAAGGATAAGGGATGAATAGGCAGAACACAGAGGATCTTAGGGGCACTGAAAACACTGTGTATGATAGTTACAAGGCATGTCCAAGCCCATGAGTGTACAATAGCAAGAGTGAACTGTATTGCAAAGTATGGTCTTTGGATGATTATATGTCAGTGTAGGTTCCTCAATTTTAAAAAATGTACCCACCACTCCAGTGAGAAATCTTGATAATGGAGACTATGCATGTGTGGGTGTAGGGAGTATATGAGAACTCTCGGTACCTTCCCCTCAATTTTGCTGTGAACTTAAAACTGCTAAAAAAAATAAAGTCTTAAAAATTGTACATATTTAAGTTGGAAATTTGGTGATCTGATGTAGATTTACTTTGCGAAATAGTTACCACAATCAAGCTAATTAACATATCTCTCACCTCAGATAGTTACCATCTTCCTTTCCCTCCCCTTCCTCTCCCTTCCCTTCTCTTTGCTTTACTTTTTCTGTATGTGATGGGAACACTTAAGATCCACCCTCTTAGCAGATTTTAGATCTACCATTAAGTAGTGTTAACTATGGTCACAGTGTTGCATATTAGGTCTCGGGAACTTATTCATCTTGCATAACTGAAATTATGTTTCCATTGACCCACATATCTTCATTTCCCCCTCCTCCCAGCCCACAGTAACCATCATCATACTCCGAGATCATGCAGTATTTGTCTTTTTGCATCCAGCTTATTTCACTTTGCATAATGTGCTCCACATTCATCCACATTGTCACACATGGCATACAAATATTGTATGTATATACAATGTTTTCTTTACCTCATTCATCTGTTGATGGACATTTAGGTTGTTTCCCTATCTTGGCTCTTGTCAGTAATGCTGAAATTAACATGGAGTGCAGATATCTCTTCCAGATCCTACTTCCATTTCCTTTGCATATATACTCATAAGTGGAAAACGTAATCATAATGCAGTTCTGTTTTTATTTTTTTTAAGGAAACTGCATATTATTTTCCATAGTGGATTAGCTACTTTTTTTTTTTCTTCCAGAAATGTTTTTGTCCTCATTCCCTCATCACTTACTGCTTTCTGGCCTAGATACATGTATGTTGGACCACTAGATACTGTTTATCAGTCATTGTGATTCAATTTTTGTTCAGTGCATTTCTTTCTTTTCAGTTAGTTTCTACCAATGTGCTCATTGATTATTATCCTACAGTGACTGAACTCCTATAATCTCATGTAGTCAGTTTTACCTTTTAGATACTGTATTTTTCATCTCTAGACGTTATTTTAGGGTTCATTTTATATTTCCATTTCTCTGCATATTATGTCCATATTTTTCCTTAAATAGTGGCACATTGTTATAAGAGCTATTTTAATCTCTAGCTGTTATTTCTGGGGTTTGTGTGTGTGTGACTAATTTTTCTCCTGGGTGTTCATTACACATTCTTTCTTCTTTGATCTTGGATATTTTGAATTTTGTTTTTTTGTGTGTCTAGATTTTGTTATCTTTCTTGAAAGAGAACCGGAGCTGGTTTTGGCAGGTAGTTAAGTTACTTTGGTTTAATTTTATCCATTGGAGGCTGGTTTTTAAGCCATATGATATTATGTGTACACTAACATAAGACCTTTTTATGGTCTCTATGAGTGCCCCACATGATCTTTGAAAACTGTGGTCTCTGACTGACTGAAATTCAGTTTCCAGAACTATGATTGCTCTGGAAATCATTTAGTTCCTAGTTCTCTGATCACTCCTGCTAAGACTGGTGGAGTTCACCCTATGCATATACTTACGTGTCTTCAGCAAAGACTTGAAAGGACTCCTGAGACTTCTTTTATTGCATACTCCTTCTTCTCAATACCCCGCCATGCAATTCCCATCTGCCTCAGTTATTTGATTCATTAAAACTATTATGCCTTGTTTGGTTTTCCCCTTCCTGCTTACACATCCTAGAAATTGAATCCAGAGAGAAAGCTAGAGCAAGTGAATGGTTCCTCTTTGCTTCCTTTTAAAAAATATTTTATTTTATTATTTTTTAAGTTTTTATTTATTTATTTTTATTTTGAGAGAGAAAGAGAGAGAGAGAGAGAGAGAATGGCAGAGAGCAGGAGAGAGAGAATCCCAAGCATCCTCTTACTGTCAGCACAGAGCCTGATGCAGGGCTTGATCTCATGAACTGTGAGATCATGACCAGAGCCAAAATCAAGAGTCAGAAGTTTAACAGGCTAAACCACCTAGATGTGCCCCTTTAGTTGCTTCTTTTTTTTTTTTTTTTTTTTTTTTTTTTTGCTACAGGGGATCACTACTCCCTGATACCTAATCATGTCCAGAAGCAAAATTCCAATTATCTATCTGTGCATCTATTATCCATCCATTGTCTATTCATCTATCTGGTATTTATCAATTTTATGCACAAGTATTTCACTTACATGCTCATCAGTGTTCATTAAATATTCTCTCTTTTTTTCTTTCCTTGTCTTAGGCAAACTGAAGACATATGGGTCCCCAAGTATAATCATCTGACCTTTCCCTTATGTGAGATTTTTTTTTCTTTACTCGCTACTTCAGATATTTCTTTTTAAGCATGTTTTTAGCTTTGTTTTTGTGATTTTTTTAAAAACTATTTTCTCTCTGTTATGTTTTCCCTCTCCTTTCTAGACCACTCTTCAGGCTGACTTTTTGTTAGGTGTTTATGATCTAACATGCTTGTAACAGTTCTACTAGTAAAATTTTTTTGTAAGAGAGATTTGAGGATATAATTGGGTCTGTGGTTCACATTAACAACCACTATGTTAGTAGTCAAGCTTGAAAGACTTTGACATTTAACATTATTTTGATAAGAAAGTCATTTTTTTCCTGATGCTTATGCAGATGAAATAAAAATTACCATCTTCTTATAGTTTGCCTACCAATGCATGATGGTTAAATTATATGAAGGAAAGATAAAAATAAATTAAGAAGGTTTTTCCTTCAGTAAAACATTTGATTGCATGATTTGATTGATAAAGTGAGAATAAATTGCTTTCTTTTGTACTCTTCAGAAATTGGTAATCATTGGATGATTAGCTGATAACTTTACATTTGAAATGTGCTGATCAGCTTGTTTTACCTTAATAACCCTATGATAGTGACCACCTTATCTTGCCCTTTAATTTTAAAAATAATGAAATAATTTTTTATCGTAGTCTTTTCCACTGTTCTGCCCAATTACTTTAGTGCTGAATGGTACTTTGCATTTTTGCTGGTCCATTAGTCCCATATCATGCTCTTTCTCAACTTCCATATTCAAATATAGGATAATTAAATGCCATCTTTTAGCGTCTTATAACCTTGACACATAAATTCTCTTTTCTCAGTGGTACAAATTAATGGATAAACGACAACCTACTAGAAATTGTAATGAGACATTACTATTTATAAAATGTTAATGTACATTAAATGCTAAACAAGAATCAATAGTATATAGCTATTATCCATATAACTGAAGGATATAAGATATGAACTGAATATTAAACTTTTAAATTAGCACATTAGATGGTAGATATATAGAGAGATATAGATAGATGTAGAGATATATCTATATAGATATAGAGATATAAGTGTTTCCAAAGAAGTGGAATTGAATTATACTTTGAATTATGAATAGAATTTAATCAAGGCAAAATATTTAAGGAGAAAAGAAGAATATCTGTGGAGATCTTGAGAGGAGAGATACATTTAAGAAGACAAAAGAAAACCAGTGTAACTTGAATAGAGATTATGCAACATGATGTTGGAGAGGACTTTTAGCGGGGTTTATAAATACAGTATGACAAAAATAAAGGGAATGTGAAATTTTCATCTATTTGTTTAGTCATTCACTCAACACCTGCAGGACAGTTACTATGCTCTGTTTTGTGGCATTAAAAAATAAATAAGGCATGGCCCATTCCTTCAAAGAAATCATGAACATAGTTGAGGAAGAGGCACAAACAGCATAAATATGAGCAAGAAAGTCAGTCTAAGGGACAAGTACTACATCAGCCACATTGCTAGAAATCATTATATACCATTTCCAATGAAGCACACATTCAATTGAATTATAAAGTATTTAGAGATGCAGCTTCTAGAGTGGTGGAATAAGGATCTCTCAATATCTGCCCCCTATAAAAATATAACACTTGCACATAAGGGCAAATTCAACTGTTTCTGAAATCTTAAAATGAACTGAAAGCCTTAAGAAATCCAATGATTATTTATTTAAAAAAAGAAAAAGTGGAATCTCTGTAAGAGCCAGTCTTGTCTTTTACCTTGCCCTGATCATTTCCTCTCCCACCACATCTCTGTGGTAGTTTTGGAAGCCAACATTCTTGCAACTACAGAAACTAGGAAAACCGGGAGCCTGGTAGCCACTGGGGGAGGCAGGACAGACAAATCTGAGGTTCACCAAAAGCATCATGCTAGAAAATTGGCATTATTTGGCTTATCTGAAAATTCCCCAGAAAAGTTCAGTTTTCAGGGTTTGTTTCTATTCAATCTGAGAGCTTACTCTTTATGAACAGCTCTACCTACAGAGCATTTATAAAAAATAATCAGCAACAACTGTTTTAAGTTCACAGCTGCCTGAGGTGGCATCATCAATGGGAGTTAACAAAAGCCTGAAAAAGAAACCCTAAGAGAAAAACTGGAGGAATTGAATGGCCTTGAAGGGCTTTGAAAGCTCTTATATAAATCTGGAAACCTAGAAGGACATGCAGACATCTTCAGGAAAGATCTGAAAAGGCCTTACGCTCTTACCTCTGGCTGATCTTGAGGTTCTGTATAAGTTGCCTAGGGCAACTGTAGACTCCCTACCAGAATGTTAAAAGTTGAAACAAACACAGGCTCAGTGCCCTTCAGCAAAGGTTGGGAGATTTAAACAGTTCAAAGAATAAAAGAATATTTCAGTAAAATTATTAGATTACCAAGATAATCAAGCAGGCAATTCAGTGGCCACGTATGACAGGGAATTTAGACTTTACAGAATTAGTTCACTAAGAAAGTCACTAATGAGCAAACAGAACATGGGCTTTACTGAAGAGGAGTTCAAGAGACTGAACATCAATGCGGCAAAGTCCATTTTCCTCCCGGAAGATGAGAAGAGGAAGCTTCTTGATTTGCTCTACAAAGCCTATGGGATGCCATCTTTGGCTGCTGCAGCAGGGCAGCGTCCCTGAAGACGTCACGGCCACCTCTCCAAGCCCTCACCCTGTGGATGGAGCCTTCCTGACTCTGGGGGCTGGAACGACACTCCTACCTTTACTCCTTCAAGGAAGATCAGGGTTCCCATAGTCAGCTACTGCTGCTCTTGAAGACTGTGTCCCTGTTTCTGTCCACGTGAATACTTCGGCATGCTGTATCTCTCCTCGGACTGTGGACCAGAGTCTGGTTGAATCTGAAACCTTCCTATGGGGACTCATGATGAAAATCTGGTGCTCAATGAAGAAGCTAATGGCTAAAAAAAAAAAAAAAAAAAAAAAGTTTTTTAGTTTCATTACAGAAAGTCACTAATGAGCAAACAAATAGTGGCAGTAACAACAACAAAAAGCAGCAACAACAAATCCTGGCAAGTGGGAAGGCCTCTGATTTCCAGAGCTGTTGCCAAGATACATTATTTAAAACTTGAGGGCTCCTGGGTGGCTCAGTAGGTTAAGCATCTGACCATGATCTCACAGTTTGTGGCTCTGCGCTGACAGCTCCGAGCCTGGAGCCTGCTTTAGATTCTGTCTCTCTCTCTCTCTCTCTCTCTCTCTCTCTCTCTGTTCTTCCCTGCCTGTGCACTCTCTCTCTCTCTCTCAAAAATAAATAAATACACATTAAAACTTGAACACAGGTCAATTGAGACGGTCTTATTTGAGGATCCAAAACCAGAAAAAAAAAATATATAAAAATGGAGGTTTATAGACCTGCAGGGCACTACCAAGCATAAAAATGTATGTCTAAAGTGACTTCTGGAAGAAGAAAAAAGGAGAAGAATAAGAAAGAGGGGAGGGGAGAGAGTAACAGGAGGAGTATTTGAAGATATAATAGCCCAAACTTGCTGGATTTGATTAAAAATATTAATCTGCATATGCATGCAGCTTAAAAAACTCCAAGAAGGAAAATTCAAAGGAATTCACATCTAGATACATTATAGTCACACTATCTAAAGCCAAAGATGGAAAGAGAATCTTGTAATCAAAAGGAGAGAAGCAGTTCACGAAGTCTGTGCAGCTATTTCCATTTTCAATGAGAAATTTTAGATGTTCCTCTTAAAATATGTCAAGTGGTATAAAGTTCCTTAAAATTCTTATTAGAGTACTAGACACAAAGGATTTGGAGACTAATAATTTAGGATAAAAGCAAGTCATGATTAATTTTACTGGAGTGGAATAAAAACAACTGTGTGAAAGATATTTTTAAATCATTATTAATTGAAAAGGAATATACGAATATAGTAAAATATTCAAGTAAAAAAGTATATGAAAAGAAATGTTTCCATTTTACCTATATCCAAGTACTGCTAATGCTTTCTTTAGTAGCCTATATATAGAAATGTAGACATGTACTTTTTTTCATAAAGGTCAGCATAATTTGCTTTTTTCTGTTCAATTTTTATTGCATCATCAGAAACTTAGCTCTGCAATCCAGCTAGATTTGGAGGGAAATAAGGAAAATATGGAACCCATAGAACTGCAGGTAGAGTACAAAGATTATAGGATATTTCCAGAAGAATGGGGTGGAGGGGTGCTTTCCTGAGCTACAGAAGGAATGGTCTGGTAGTTGAGATAAAACACAAGTCAATTTTTTCAGACTTATCCACAGTCGGCAATGGTTATCTTCTTGCCACTCTTGGATCCAAAGCATTCCTTGGCTTCCACAATATTCCTGCCCTCTTTCACCTTGCCAAAGACCACATGCTTGCCATCCAGCCAGTCTTGGCAGTGCAGATGAAAAACTGGGAGCTGTTTGTGGTGGGTCCACCATTTGCCATGGACAAGATGCCAGGAGCCATATGCTTCAGGATGAAATTCTCATCAAAAATTCTTCCCATAGATGGATTTGGCGCCAGTGCCATTATGGCAAGTGAAGTCGTCACTCTAGTGCATAAACCCCAGAATAATCCTGTGAAAGCAGGAACCTTGATAGCCAAATCCTTTCTCCCTAGTACTTAGAGCACGAAAGTTTTCTGTTGTCTTTGGAACTTTGTCTGCAAACAGCTCGATGGTAGCCCAAGGGCTTGCCATCCACCGCGTTGTGGAAAAACACCATGGGGTTGACCATGGCTGGGCAGCAGCGTCTCCAAAACATAATCTGCTTTTTGCAGCAAAATCTGCTAATCTCCCATATCACCTACAGATATCTCTGCCTCTAATTCTTTAGAATCCCATATTTTATTGTAATATTCCAAACTACTTAGATGGTTTCAATATTTGACTTAGAAAATTAGATTTCAGATTAACCTTCAAGGTAGCAGTTTTCTAGTTGACCTTGACGTAAAAGGCATGGAAGATAGAAGGAACAACCACAGGGGAGGTAGGAAAATGTGAAACAGTAGTGCATTGCAAAGAATGAGTGTGGTCTGTGATTGCTGCAGCCGGTTACCCACATGACAGATGTGGTAGCAAAGTGTGGGGTTGCCCTCAGAGTCATCAGCTTCTTGTTAACCTGTGGATTTTACTTTCCTATTAAAAATATACACAATAGGGGTGCCTGGGTGGCTCAGTCGCTTGGGCGTCCGACCTCGGCTCAGGTCATGATCCCACGGTTCGTGGGTTCGAGCCCCGCGTCGGGCTCTGTGCTGACAGCTCAGAGCCTGGAGCCTGCTTCGGATTCTGTGTCTGCCTCTCTCCCTGCCCTTCCCTCACTCACGCTCTGTCTCTCTCTCGAAAATAAATAAGCGTTAAAAAATTAAAAATATATATATACACAATAGCCAAAAATGGAGCAACAAGCAAGCCAAACGTCATCAAACTCCTCACAACTTTCTGAAACATAGCTTCTGTAAGCAAAACATTGTAATAAACTTGCTTATTTTGGGAACTCATAATGTCTGAAACAATTTGTGCAAATTAAAAAATAGTATTCCTTAGAAATTATGCAGGTGAGAAGCATCTTTGCACCAGTGTTAATGTATTTTAAGTAATCACGAATTAATGAATGTGGTCTTGGCTATGATATGACAACAAATTATTGTATAAATTGTATCATACAGGGTAATGTTAAAACTCTATATCTTAGAAATAAACTGAGTATCAATAAGAGGAAACCAAAATTTGATTGGAATTCTAGGAGCATGGAATTACTCCCAAAATAGCAACCAAAATTTTATTAGAACAAGAGATGTATGTAAGCCTCTAAGAACCGTTAGAACTGTGTAATATGCACCATTTTATTGAATGCTAGAATTTATGATTGCATATAAATATAACTGAGTTGCACTGAGTACTTTGGGAACTCAATTAAATTTCCCCCCTTCCTTAGATGTTAGATAAAAACACAACATAGAGCAACATCTTCAGACAACGTCATGGCAGGAACCTTATTTTAAATCTTCATACCATCCCAAGCATCATGTCAAAATATGTATTAAAGCAGATTTTACAACCCCATCTGTATAGTAATGTGGGATGGGAGAATTTCTTCTTTGCCTACACAAACTGAAACGATTGGCAGGGTGTTTCTCCTTGCTTATGCATGCCACTTCATTCCTTGTAGTTCCCAGGGAACCATAGTGTCATAGAAATTTTAAACCGCAGAATAGGAAACCTAAAACCCTATGTGATAGATAAAGAAATGCTTCTTAAGAAGACTAAGCTACTCACCTACTGTCATACAACAGTTGACATCAAAACTGAGATTACAATCCAAGATTCTCATAAAAAATGGAGACCTTTGAAAAACTGTAATTCTGTTACTTTTATTAAATGTTACATAAACTAACATGGATTCACCAACAAATCTAAATGTGGATACATAATATACTTTTATATGTAAACAAAATACCAATGGTAAGTTACTTGTTTTGTCCCATTAATCTCTCCCTGGCCCTCCTTTTACTTATGCACTCAGGACGACTCCAAGACTTGAGTCAGTACCTGAAGAGTAAAGTTAATCCTGGACACTCTATAGTTTGAGGTGCAGAAATAGTATCACCTGCAAGAAAAAAAGCAAAAAAGAAAAGAAAAGCCAAGCCTAGAAGGAACCTTCTACCTGCCTTTCAGAAAATGAGTAATTGTGCATTGGAAAAGGAGAACAGAAGCTAAATCAACTGTGTGTGATATTAGGCTTGCTCAGATAACAAAAAATCGGTTTGGGAGTCACAGCTGTAACTGTTGACTACTCTGCCCCCAGAGTGAATGGAGGGCAGAGGGGGACTAACAACATCACGAAATAAGTAAGCAGTTCTTTTAGATGAATAAACTCAAGGGAAATGAGTGTGAACAGGGACCGACCTTCTAAAGCAATCGGGAATGAGGACTTCTGCAGTGTGGCTGGAGGAAAGGAGGTAAGGGACACACAAATAGGCAAGAGACAGTGAATACTGGTGTTCTAAAAATACCACACTGTTATTTAAGACTCAGAACTACAGGGATGCTGCAGACACGGTAGATACGTCTGAGAAGCATGAAGCAGGAATCCCCACCTGTAAGGGACAGAGGCCGGGCCGGAGAATACCGGTTGTCTACCTGGACTTCTAGTGCGTCTTTCCTCACACAATTAAGAGCATCATGGACAGATAACTGCGTGTGTCTGGGAAAGAGACCTCCAGAGGAGAGTGGGAGGGATTTGGTAGATTTTCCTGGTAATTACTGTGCCACTGTGGAGAATAGATCTCTGAGACAATCAGCTTTGTGCAAGTCCCAATACACAGATTTGTAATCTCTCGTATTTCATAATATTCTAGCATATCTACGTTCTATAATGAAAAGAAAATCATGCACACACATTAATAAGAAAATTTGGATTTGAAATAATATCCAGTTTCTCAAGGCATGAGACAGACCTGTATTTCTTATTGACATAGAAAATTGTCATTTTTCTCTAAGTCTGAAGAATGTTTATTCCTAGGTGATCTATGTTTTATAAAGAATTTATATATTATTTAATGTCCTCTTTCATAGAAGATCAAAAAACTGTCTTTACATACAGTTACACTGCCATGGGCACTAGCTACATATATAATTAGTATTTTATTTATTTTTCTACATTTTATAAAATTTAATGTACTTCCATTTATGACCAGGGGTGATAGACAAGATTAATTTTTATTACTATAAGAAGTTGTCCATTTCCTGTAGGCTAATGAAGGAAGCCCAGGGTCTCTTGCTGCCTTGAAATATATATATATATATATATATATATATATATATATATATATATATGTATATATGATATATATATATATGAAATATATATATATTTATATATATAAGAAATATATATATATATATCATATATATATATAATCAGACATATAAATGCATAAGATGCTGAAGAAAGTAGGAAAATGGGTTAAAAGGATGCAGGCCCTATAAATTCAGATAAGCATTTTAATATATTATCATGAGGAAAATCAATGGTAGCTTAACTGATTTGCCCTGAAGTCATGTATCTATGACCAACCCAAGAATTAGGGGATAAATTCCAAATTCTTGTGACTTTGGCCATACTTTCTTATGACTACAACATTCTGCTTTTTCTAAACCACCACTGGCACTACCTCCTCTTTCTAGGGGAAGGAACTTCCCAAAGTAGGTTAGAAAACCACACCCGAAAAACAAATTAATCCAGTGAAGAAATGGCCAGAAAACTGAATAGACACTTCTCTAAAGAAGACATCCGGATGGCCAACAGGCACATGAAAAGATGCTCAACGTCGCTCCTCATCAGGGAAATAAATACAAATCAAAACCACACTCAGATATCACCTCACACCAGTCAGAGTAGCTAAAATGAACAAATCAGGAGACTATAGATGCTGGCAAGGATGTGGAGAAATGGCAACCCTCTTGCACTGTTGGTGGGAATGCAAACTGGTGCAGCTGCTCTGGAAAGCAGTGTGGAGGTTCCTCAGAAAATTAAAAATAGACCTACCCTATGACCCAGCAATAGCACTGCTAGGAATTTACCCAAGGGATACAGGAGTACTGATGCATAGGGGCACTTGTACCCCAATGTTTATAGCAGCACTCTCAACAATAGCCAAATTATGCAAAGAGCCTAAATGTCCATCAACTGATGAATGGATGAAGAAATTGTGTTTATATACACAATGGAGTACTACGTGGCAATGAGAAAGAATGAGATATGGCCTTTTGTAGCAACGTGGAGGGAACTGGAGAGTGTTATGCTAAGTGAAATAAGTCATACAGAGAAAGACAGATACCATATGTTTTCACTTTTATGTGAATCCTGAGAAACTTAACAGAAGACCAAGGGGGAGGGGAAGGGAAAAAAAAAAAAAAAAGGTTAGAGAAGGAGGGAGCCAAAGCATAAGAGACTCTTAAAAACTGAGAACAAACTGAAGGTTGATGGGGGGTGGGAGGGAGGGGAGGGCGGGTGATGGGTATTGAGGAGGGCACCTGTTGGGATGAGCACTGGGTGTTGTATGGAAACCAATTTGACAATAAATTTCATATTAAAAAAAAAGAAAAGAAAACCACATTACACAATGTGATGTTTGGTTCTCTCTCCTCTGCAGCATCTTGTCTTTTGTTTGAATTCTAGGTTAAGATAGAATTGTTAAAGGGTCTATTTAACACTGAATCAGAAGGAATCAATAATAAAGATGCTGTATATTTTGAGGGCATTAAATAACCACAGCATATATTTCTTTTCGGCTTTTCCAAGAGGCAGAAATCACAATAAAATTGACAATTGCAATTTTCCAGCCAAGTTAAATTCCAAATCCATGATTTTTTCAAAATAGAAAAAAACTATATCTTAATTTTCCGAAGCAAGTTATTACAACTCAAATTGTGAGTGGGCAAAATATGCAACAAAAGTTGCTTTTGAACAGAAAGTATGAAATTGTCTTTTGAAAAGAGTAAAACAAATCAAACTTTTATAAATACTAAACCTTAGCCACTCGTTAGGAAAATGTTTTATAGCAAAGTAGTTTGTACCAATTTTCTGATAATAAAGAGACTTGTCCTAATATATCTGATTGAAAAAAAAAAAGTCCTCCATTTCCTTTCAACTTTTGTTGAAGTTGAGTAATTGCCGTAATAGCAAATGGCGTAAGTAATAATACGAAGGATTGACTCAAGAGTAAAATCAATTCCTGAGGAGAAATGCTTTTCAGGCAACATAAAGATCCTTTCCTTGGCCTGTGCTTTCCTGGCTTTCACTTCAGAGTGCCATGAGCTTGTCCCTCATATTTTATTCCTTTACAACAACGTGTGTGTCCTGCAGAATGGGAGAGCCTTTCATGGGGGGACTCCTTCAGCCATCTGCTTTCCCACTATTAATTCTGATGTGTCTCCACGTAAGAAACAAATGCACTGGTCAAAAACTTTCCTTCTAACAAGCAGACTTAGAAATGAACATTTGAGAAAGTATTTCAAGAAGATATGTTTTTGCATGAAGAACATGCCATCCAGAGGTGAATGTTAGGGATGTTGTCGAATGTTCAAGATACAGTGTCAAGCCCATTTTCCAAGGTAACAATTCTTCAAAAAACGGGGAAAGAAAATGGTGTATTTAGCCTATAAAATGAAGGGCTAGAGAAAATTATGTTTACTGTTGTAACTAGCCCTTAGCAAATAGCTTAATTAAAGAAGCATGTGTGAAGGTTCTTTTTAAGCAGATTTTCTAAATAGTTACAGAGTGTTGATTCTTTGAATGCGCTTTGAAGTCAAGACAGAATGAAATTTGTGTTGCAGCCCAACCACCTCCTAGCTTTACGGCTTGATCAAATTAACCTTTTATTTTCCTGAAGTTACTTTTGAGCCCTTTCAAATAACAAAATTGAGGGGTTCTTAATAGAGAATTTTTGTTCAAAAACTCCTGTGTCTTGACTATCTGTCTTCTTGGTTTATTTTTAGATACCCCTACCAGAACATGATGTAAGAGGCGAGGAAGACATAGAAAGGAATTTTTCTTCTTGAGATGGGATGTAAGAAATTAATAGCAGGTGCTCTGGCATATGAACACACAGTCCCCAGAGGCCCAGTGTGAAGCAGCCTTTTTCCAAAAAGAGTAACTTACCCGTTATTGAATTCCTCCTAGGCAGCTAACAAATTTTCACTCCACAGGTTTGCTGTTGTTTGTGTGGTTGGTATTTTCTTATCTACTTTTAATTTATTTTCTTATGATAAAATTGAGAGAATTGAGCGTCCCTTGCTCAGTAGTAGCTCCTGGAGTGAAGTGAAAAGCTTTCTGCAGCCCTGACTATCAAATGCTCTCCCACCACGACATTGTTTATTACTAGATAAAAGTTTGCTGATTATCTCTCCCTAGCACACCGATGACCACTGTGTATCCTTATCCCATCCCATTCTTATTCTATGACCACACAAAGTGCATCCTTTTTTAGTGGAAACATTGAAGCATATATGAACATCCTCCAGTCTTTTTGCAAGTCGTCAGCTTCAGAACTCTATGTGTAACTTAAAAGCATATTTATCAGGTGTTATTTATAAACGCAGCTCTCATGAAACTTCATGAGGAATTATTACACAGGATACATGACATGTTGAAACACATTATTAGCATTCCTGTGGAGGTTTCTCAATGGAGAAATTCAATTATATTTCCTCCAATGCCTTAACTGCTGCTTTCAGTGGTGTTGCCAGAATCCTGGAGAAAATTAAACATAACATTTCAATTATTATCATTAATGATTTCATACTGGTAAAGGTCATAATGCACTTTAATGCTACCAAGTGAAATGTTGCTAATCACCATGGCTTATTGATTCTCTTTAGAGATAAGTAGGAGCAAAATGTGACACAGTTTTCATTATTTAAGATCATACATACTTCAAGCGCAACAGCAATTCCAAATAGAAGCAATATATGAATTTGGGGAGGAGCTTAAATCTTGGCAATTTTATTTGTCTAATAAGCTCAGTTAACTCTTCAGTTCTTTGCTTTTAGGAACTCAGGCAACTTCATTAAAAAAAGAAGAAGAAGAAGAAGAAGCACTCGGGGGTGCCTGGGTGGCTCAGTAGGTTAAGTACCCAACTTTGGCTCAGGTCATGATCTCAGGGTTCATGAGTTTGAGCCCTCTTGGACTCTGTGCTGGCAGTGAGGGGCCTGGAGCCTGCTTCAGATTCTGTGTCTCCCTCTCTCTCTCCTCCCCGCCCACTCCTCTCTCTCTCTCTCTTTCTCAAAAATAAATAAACATTTAAAAAATTAAAAAAACAAAACAGGGCGCCTGGATGGCTCCCTTGCTTGAGCAACCAACTCTTGATTTTGGCTCAGGTCATGGTCAGGGCAGTGGGATCAAGCCCCGCCTCTAGTCCCAGGTGGGGTTCTGAGCTGAGTGTGGAGCCAGCTTGGGATTCAATCTCTCTCTCTCTCTCTCTTTCTCTCTCCATCTGCCCCTCTCCCTCCCTCATGTTCTTTCTCTCTCTCTAAAATTAAAAAAAAAAAATGAGAGAGAGTTTGGTTTTATGGTTCTGTTTAATAGACTGGAATTTTTAAACCATTTCCATGTTTCTTCATTTTGCTGTATTTATTCATTATGAACAAAATATATATGAATGATAATGAAACTTTCAGGAATTGAGAAAATTAAATTGAAATATTGTTTTTAAAACATTATTTTGATAAAATATGGCTAGTGATTCATTCTAAATTAGATGTCCATATGGCAGTAAGGATATCAGTATGGAGAGCTTAATTTTAATAAGAGGTAATTAATAATGCTGTCAGGACAACTCTCTTTAGATGGTTGGTTTTACAACTTACCTCCATGATATTTTAATCTGTAAATTTTCTATGTTCCAAAATATGTTAAATAATGTGATTCCCTAAAAGCAAAAATGAACTACTGGGACCTTATGAAGATAAAAAGCTTCTGCACAGCAAAGGAAACAACCAACAAAACTAAAAGGCAACCAACGGAATGGGAAAAGATATTTGCAAATGACATATCAGACAAAGGGCTAGTATCCAAAATCTATCAAGAGTTCACCAAACTCCACACCTGAAAAACAAATAACCCAGTGAAGAAATGGGTAGAAAACATGAATAGACACTTCTCTAAAGAAGACATCCGGATGGCCAACAGGCACATGAAAAGATGCTCAACGTCGCTCCTCATCAGGGAAATACAAATCAACACCACACTCAGATATCACCTCACGCCAGTCAGAGTGGCCAAAATGAACAAATCAGGAGACTATAGATGCTGGCGAGGATGTGGAGAAATGGCAACCCTCTTGCACTGTTGGTGGGAATGCAAACTGGTGCAGCCACTCAGGAAAACAGTGTGGATGTTCCTCAGAAAATTAAAAATAGACCTACCCTATGACCCAGCAATAGCACTGCTAGGAATTTACCCAAGGGATACAGGAGTACTGATGCATAGGGGCACTTGTACCCCAATGTTTATAGCAGCACTCTCAACAATAGCCAAATTATGCAAAGAGCCTAAATGTCCATTAACTGATGAATGGATAAAAAAATTGTGGTTTATATACACAATGGAGTACTACGTGGCAATGAGAAAGAATGAAATACGGCCCTTTGTAGCAACATGGATGGAACTGGAGAGTGTTATGCTAAGTGAAATAAGCCATACAGAGAAAGACAGATACCATATGGTTTCACTCTTATGTGGATCCTGAGAAACTTAACAGAAACCCATGGGGGAGGGGAAGGAAAAAAAAAAAAGAGGTTAGAGTGGAAGAGAGCCAAAGCATAAAAGACTCTTAAAAACTGAGAACAAACTGAGGGTTGATGGGGGGTGGGAGGGAGAGGAGGGTGGGTGATGGGTATTGAGGAGGGCACCTTTTGGGATAAGCACTGGGTGTTGTATGGAAACCAATTTGACAATAAACTTCATATATTGAAAAAAAAATAATGTGATTCCCCTACTATTCTTTTATTTTAATAAGAAGTTGTTTTTAAAGCAGTTCTTGTCTGTAAACTTTTTTTAGTCTATGATTTAATACAAAAATTAAAATTAAATATTTAGAAACTATTATAGAAATTACACAGAGTAATTTTATGTCTACTGAATCTAAAAAAATCTAGACTTGTATTTTGTATGTCTTTGTCATTATTGTTTTCGTAGCAGTTCATTTTGTTAAATTTTATTAAAGTATTGCTGCATGATAGATTGATGAGAGTGGACATAAACTAGGCCCACAAACAGTTTAAGAAATTCTGTTCCAAAAGATCTTTGAAAGTTGAGCCAACATACGCTGAATTTCATTATCTTTTTCTCTGCTTGCTCTTATGTTAGAAGAAAACTTGCCGAGTTGCTCAGAAAGGTAACAGTATCCCTGCCCGCATTCTCTGGCTTCAAGCAGGTTACAACCAGAATGAGATAAAAAAGCCCAGGTCCTGTAGCAGGACAATAAGCCTTTTCCAGATTTCAAGCCCTTGGATCACCCTTAGGCAACAACAAAAAGTGAATTCCTGTAATGCTTATAGCTGCTTGTAGATGTCCCGGCTCAGACTGCAGAGTTCACGTTCAAAGTGAAATGCAAAAATGACACATGCAGTATGATGCCAAGGCAGCTGCAGAGGCAAAGAGAGACTCTCAAAACTCAGGCTTTGCTTCCCCCCACCCCTTGATTGTTGATGCTGATACAATGTTCCTTGTATCCCTCTGCCTTTACCACATAGACTTTCCTTCAGGCAACTGATCTGGGGAAAACCATAAGGAAAGTACTTTATCAGTTGGCTTTGGTGGAGGAGAGTCATTCTTCTAATTTACTGAAGAAAACTTCTAAGAATCAGCAATAACTCGGAATGCATCTTTGGGGACTGAGTTACCCTAGCCACCCTAAGAAGACTGAATAATATTAGTGGTCAGCAAATAAACAAAGAAATGTCAAGAGCGAGGGGGCAGATGTGTAGGAGGAGTGGTGGCCAAACAGGCCCAACCTGGAAAACCCTCACAGAATAAAATTGTGACAAAGCCTCCTACTTAGTTTCTGTTTCCAGTCACATTTCTCCTTCAGTCTATTAGCAAAACACTTCAACTCCTTTCACATTTAAAATGTAACCTGATTATATGCATGAGTCTTTGTTTTCAATGACTATAGCTTTTAGAATGAAAGCCTCCTTGACTCGAGGCACAAACTTACCAGGTTCCTGCCAATTCCTCTCCCCCACCACCCTCCCCCACCTATCCTCACCTTTCCTTCCATTTCTCACTATTGGCACATATTTGCATTGAGCTTTCAGCTCCATGTTAACCAGGCCTTAATGCCTGGGTCTTAGTAGCTTACCAATATTTACCTTTCTTTCATGGGCATGTCTGTGTGGGTAGGCTGTGGTCTTGCTTCATGTACTCCACATTCTGGGATCTAGGCTTAAGGAATGGCTGTTCTCTAGGACATTGTGGGTCCCGTGGCAGAAAAATAAAAGAAATAGGTGTGATCGCAGTGGCTTATAAAACTTCTGCTTGTCACTTTCATCTACATTTTAATGCAAAAACAAATCACATAGCCAAGGTTATTGGGTGAGGGAAGGGTCTCAGGAAAGGTCCAGCTGAGGAGACAAAGGCTATTTGTAAACAATATTATAGTCTGTCATATCATCCTTCAAGATTTAATGTTCTACCATAACACTGTCTGCTTGTCACTATCATACCCTACGACTCTGTAGTCAAAGCGTCTGTGTCTGTTTCTTTACTATTTAGCTTGGAGATAATTGCAAATCTGTACTATGTGTTTCAAAAACTGGCATGTATTTGGCACTCAAAATATTTGTGCATGGAAAGAGAGAAGGAAGGAAGGAAGGAAAGAAGGAGGGAAGGAAGGAAGGAAGGAAGGAAGGAAGGAAGGAAGGAAAACAGGTTTGGAGTAGCAATAGTTGTAATATACTTGTAGCACTGAATCCATTTAACGGAAAAGAACAACTTGCACAAGTCAATAGTTCATTAATTATTTGGGGTATCAGAACATATACTGTCTGAAAATATATATTTGATTTAAATGGTAGAATTATGATGTTTTCACTATGTAGTTTATAAGAGGCTCAACTCCCTTTGAGGACTAATAGATTCTTTTATCTGTTACTTTTCCTTTTTTTTTTCTTTTTCTCCTATCTTGCTCTCTTTATAAGAAGATTATGCTTGTGAGGGCCTCCATATTTGAATCATTTCCAGCTTCCTCAGTTTGTCAGCAATCTCCTGTCCTATGACGCCTCCCTTTAACTTGGACCTGATGGTTTTCAGTTTCATGGTCATTGATCCCTTATTACTCAAAACAGTCTTTCCACTATTTCACTACATGGAATTTTCTACCTCTAATATGACAATTAGCAGAGCATTCTGCATCCTACTGTCTGAAATTCTGTGGCCATTTCAATGAATTTCTTCATTTTTTTTCTCCTCTTTTCTGAACTTGAAATTACTTATTAAGTCCAGGCTTTCTCTTTCTTCTGTTTCAAAGACACATCTTTTTGCTTTGAAAGCTTCCTTCTCCACCAGGTCAAATGAAGAAACAATTCTTCCTGTGCAATTTCCTGTCCCCCATCATTCTATTTTCTATTTTTTTTTTTTTTCAACGTTTTTTATTTATTTTTGGGACAGAGAGAGACAGAGCATGAACGGGGGAGGGGCAGAGAGAGAGGGAAACACAGAATCGGAAACAGGCTCCAGGCTCCGAGCCATCAGCCCAGAGCCTGACGCGGGGCTCGAACTCACGGACCGCGAGATCATGACCTGGCTGAAGTCGGACGCTTAACCGACTGCGCCACCCAGGCGCCCCTCTATTTTCTATTTTTAATGTTATTCTTTTTGTTCTTTGATCTAAACACCCACCCCCCCACACACACTTCTCTATTTAAATAACAAATGAACCAAGCTCTCTCAAATTGTTCATCCCTCAAAACTAAACCTTTTTTTATCTAATATGTTGTGAAAGCAAAATATATGTGACCCTCCTCCAACTGAAATATCCACTTCTTTATTTGGTTCTTCTCTCAACAACTAGGTAATTTTTTTTTTCTGTTTCTTAAGCATACTAACCAAATCCTCAAACTTACTAATAATTAAGTGGCTTTACTTCAACCTTTAACTTCCTTAAATTCTAGAGCATGACACTAAATTTCTTCTTATCCTCTATATGTAAAATTTCATACAATGTAAATCATTGAAATTATTATTTTTTTAAGATTTTTGGAGAACCCTTAAAAAATATAAGGATTGGAAAAATGTCTTGGTGTCTCATTTATATTTCAGTAGTGATCCTATGTTGACAGCTTTTCTTCTCCAACAAGAATATCTAATATTAATACTAATATCTCAGTGTATGCTTATAATTTTAGTCCTGTACTTCTATGAGAGTTCATATAATGGTGAAATTCAATAGAGCTTACAATGTAAATATCATTCTGGTATTTCAGGAGTAACTTATTGAACATAATGGAATGTTTTATTTTATGTATCATGTATCAAGCAAAATTAAACATAAGCAGGAAATATATGAACAAATAAATAAATATAAGCATTTTTGAGTAGTGCTCATTTAAAATTTCATTCTTCCATTTGAATTGAGATTGAGCATTAATATAGTTCTCAATAACTTACATCATTTCGAGCCTTTAGTTTTCCTGGGTATCTTTGAAATATTCCTCTTTTTTCTCTGTTCATACTACATACCTATAAAGCATGCTACATATATAGAAAAAGGATGAGATAGAGTGGTAAATAGAGATGATTGATAGATGCATAGAATTGGAAAGATGAAGGAGCAAATAAATGAATAGAATAAATTAATAAATGCACAAGTGAATGAATGAGTGAATGAGTGAGTGAATGATGGACTTTTGTTGATGCATCTCCATATCCCATACTTTCTCTTTACAACGAGTGCCTAGGTTTTACTTTGGATGACCAAGTTACACTTTTTTAGGTTTCAAACAGGGTTGAGTCTGGATTCCACCCTAACCTCTAGTCAGGATGCTCCTGATTAAGCGAATCTTAGTAATTCTATTGTTGCTGTTGTTCTTGACATTGTCAATGTGATTGTTTCAGGCTTGGCAATGGTTTAAAACTAAGATAAACCAACAGATGGTGCTCCTCTGGCCCTAGTGATTGGTTCAGTGGACGTAATTTAGTTCAACTGGAGGGAAGCCCGTATCTTCTCATAAATAATTATCAACTTGATGCAGTGCTCTTCTTTTAGATGTAAGTAAATAAATGCATGCATGTAGCCCAAATGGACAGCCACCTGACAACCATTAGGAAAGACAGGCTAAGGTTAAAGCCAACATAGCAAAGGAAGATTTGAAAGAATTACAAACAAATGGATGTGCAACTTTAAAGATATCAACCTGTGGATCAAGCAGAGTCTTCTTCTGCTCTAGACTTTCCAGCTTATGAGCCAATAAAGTCCCTTTATTATTTAAATGAGGTGAATTTTCTTTATTGGCTCTAACCCATATTCTAAATAACATAGATAGATACAGGTAGATATATAGGTAGAGAGGGAGGGAGTGGGGGAGAGAGAGAGCACAAGCATTATGATACAGGATAAAGAAATAAGAAGAAGCATTTGTCCTTAGAGTGAAATGGGATAGGTTACTAGAATGAATATTTATCTGTGTGATCTACGAAACATTTGATTTACTCATTGCTATAACAGTTGAGGTTTCCAAATTCTGTAACCAAGCATTTTATATATGACCATCTTGATCATCAAATCAGTTCATGTGGGTGACAGTTGGTGATCAATCTTCCGATGCAATATTCAAAAGAATACAATGACCATATGTTAGTTGATGCAGTTGAGTTGCATATAAATGGTTGCATTTATTCTGTACTTTGATATTTAGGAAGTAAAAAGACATTTTGTTTTTCATTTTGCAATCCCTAAAAGAACAGCCAAAGGAAATGTTTGCTTCTTAGAGTATGAAATAATAGGAGTACAGTGTGAAGCCAGCAAACTTTTTTTTTTTGTATTGAAGCATTTTATGAAACAAAATTAAATATCTAAATTTTTTCCAACCAAAATCCAAATAGGACTTTTCACTTATTTTTTCTCCCAATATTATCATGGCATTATTTTTGGTGTAACAAAATAGCTTATACAGATCCAGAAGAATGGGGCTTGAATTCTAGCTTTACCATTTAACCATTGGTAAACTTAAGCAAGATATTAAATCTCTGTAAATTCCATATAAATTCTATGTAAGCTATACTAGCGTGTGTGTGTGTGTGTGTGTGTGAGAGAGAGAGAGAGAGAGAGAGAGAGACTTATTGTTAACCAGCAATGAGTCCTGGTATAAAGATATGTGTGCCTGTACATATATGATAAACAATTATATATTATGTAAAATAAGTTTAATAGATAAACCTTTCATTGATTACATAATTAGGTTTGATTTAATAATTATCTTGCCAATATTTATTTTGAGTTCAGTACTTTGGGGGACCTGTGATTTTATTTCTACAAGTGACATTACCCATGTGGTCCAGCCACCTTGCAAATAGAATTCATTGGTAAGAAGCAAAACTTTATCTCTTAAAAAAAAAAAAAAAGTAGGAAAACAACCCAATTTTTTAAAGTGAGCCAAAGACCTTAACAGACACCTCACCAAAAAAGATATATAGATGGCAAATCAGCATGTGAAAAAAAATGTTCCACATATGTCATCAGGGAGATGCAAATTAAAACAAGATACCAGGGAGACTGGGTGGCTCAGTTGGTTGGGCGTCCAACTTTGGTTCAGGTCATGATCTCACAGTTTGGGAGTTCAAGCCCCGCATCAGGCTCTGTGCTGACAGCTCAGAGTCTGGAGTCTGCTTTGGTTTCTGTGTCTCCCTCTCTCTGCCCCTCCCCTGCTCTCTCTCTCTCTCTCTCAAAAATGAATACACATTAAAGGTTTTTTAAAAAATAAAAGAAAACAAAATAAAACAAGATACCACTACATACATATTAGAATGGCCAAAATCTGTAATACTGACAAAACCCAATGCCAGTGAGGATATGGAGAAGTAGGAACTTTTATTCACTGCTGGCGGGAATACAAAAGGGGTCAGCTACTTTGAAAGACAGCTGGCGGTTTCTTAGAAACAAAAACAAAAACTAAACATACCTTTTGCCATCCAGCAATCACACTGGTATTTACCCAAAGAGGTTGAAAATTTACGTCCACCCAAACACCTGCATGTGAATGTTTAGAGCACCTTTATTCATAATTGCCAAAACCTGAAGGAACCAAGATGTTTTTCAGTAGTTGAGTGGATAAATACTCCATAGCACATCCAGACGATGCAGTGTGATTAAGCACTATACAGAAATGAGCTAGGAAGCCATGAAAAGACATGGAGTCACCTTAAATGGGTACTACTGAGGGACAGAAGCCCATCTGAAAAGGCTACATACTGTATAATTCCAGCTATATGACATTCTGGAAAAGGCCAAATCAGGGAGACAATAAAAAAGGTCAGTGGTTACCAGGGGTTGGGGATGCATGAAGGGATAAACAGGCGGAGCACAGAGGATTTTGGGGGCATTGAAAATACTCTGGATGATACTGTAATGATGGGCCCATGTTACTATACATTTCTCTAAAACCACAGAATATACAACACCACGAGTAAACCAGGACATAAACAATGGACTTGGGGTGGTTACGATATGTCAGTGTAGGTTCTTGGATAGTTAACAAATGTCCCACTTTGGTGGGGCATGTTGACAATAGGTGAGGCTGTGCATGCCTGGGGTGGGGAATATGAGAAACCCTGAAGCTTCCTCTCAGTTTTGCAGTGAACCTAAACCTGTCAAATATCTTTTAAAACAACAACAACAACAACAAAAAACTTATGAGAGAGAAGAAGAAAATCACTGGACTTGAGTGACATATTTAGTTTTGCTCCAGCTCAATTCACAAATGACCTGTGTTATGCTAGTCATACTGCTTAACCTTACGGAGATTCATTTATCTTACCTATAAAATAGGGATAATAAAGCCTCATTCAGAGATGTTTGGAATAAATTATATCACAGATGTTTTAGAATCACTTTTGAATTTCAAAAGCAGCACATAAAATTGTGGGGCTTCATTTTGAAAGATATAATTAATATATTTCTTAAAGAACCTCCAGTAATCTGTCGCATTTTTAGTGTATCCTATCATCAATATTCCCTGTAATCATATGAGTGAAGAAGTCTTTTGTAAAATTAGGTAAGAGATACAAGGCAGGAAATGGAAAATATAAATGTCACATTGAATACAAAATACAGGTATGCATAACAATAATATTTTCTCCCCCATAAGATTCATTTGCCAAAAAAAAAAAAAAAAAAAAAAAAGCATGGGGTGGGCAGGATGAAAATCAGTATGTTATGAACTCTATAATTTCTATGTTTTTTTTTTTACACTTGATCGTAGCCAAAAGGCCGAGAAGCTGTTCTAAGTTTTTTTTTAAACTCCAAGTCCAGAACTATTTACCCAGTCCTAAAGTAGACATCTTCACGTTGATGTTTCAAAGCTATTGAGAATGAAACTTCCAAACATAAATTCACCATTGTTTCTGACCCAATCTTTCTCCCAGAACTGCCATTCCCTTGATCTCTCTCTCAGTAAATATATCACTCAATCACTTAAGACAGAAAACAGAACATGAGTTTCTTTCTTCCCTTTCACTCCAAGCTAATCAATCACTAAATTGTATTAATACTGCCACCTAAATATTGCTCAAGTTTGTTGTTCTCTTCTCTCACCTCCCTTACCATGACTCTAAACCTCTTTCATTCCTTACCTATTTTCCTTCAGTAGTCTTTGCTTTGTCTCTTTGGTCCTGTTCTAATTAAAGGGGTCTTCCTAAAATGTAAATCTTAGCCCATGATTCACCTGCTTGTTGTTTCCTATTATTTTCAAAAAAGTGCAAATTCTTTCTTTGCATGGTTTATGAGGAACTTCATGATCTTGTCCTAGTGGACAAGATCCTACTGGATCTTGTCTCTAGTCTTTGTCTTTGTCTTCCATTCCTTCCCACCCATACCTGGACAAAATTACTCCAGTTTACTTCCTCTCGTATCTTAGGATACTGCCATGTTGCGTTGTATCACTCACATGACAATAACTCAGCTGACTTGCTCCATTCATCATGAAGGTCCCTCAGCTTATGTACTGCGTGCTTGCAGCCTTTCCTGACAGCTCAAAATTTAGCTGGGGAGTTTTTCTTCCATGAACAGCTTATCCTGCTGTATTATCATTTGATGCCTATAGTCCCCAATGGCCCCTGAGCTTTGTGAATATAAAGTCCACGCTGACCTGTTCACATTGCATTCTTATCACCTAGACTGGTGCCTAGAGCATACACATCAGATTCTCTAAGCACATTTAGTGAAATCAGGACCTTTATGGCTTTAATGAATTTAATTTGATGATCTAAACCTTCTTGGTGAAAGTGTTGTATGCTAGCCAAATAACATCACACATTCTATTCTTCACTTATGTTTAGTTGAAGCTCACACTGAATGAATTCCTTACAACTCAGAAGAAATGTTGTGACTTGAGTCCTAGCAAGGGTAACTCCTGACTCTGACCTGACTTGGCTTCTAACACCTGCATCTTTGTTTTCCAAGACAAAGTTGAATCTTGCAATAAACCTTAAGGGGAAGGAGGAACTGAGTTGGGCATGGTTCCTAAAATTCCATTGGAGAAGCATATGTGAAAGAAACCTTTCCTGGGAATTCCTCTGAGCTTCCAATTCTGAACCATGGTGACATTTTATTTCAGATTTCTGAGTAGGCAGCCTGTTTAATAACAAAATAATGTTAGGAAAAAGTCATTAAAGCTTCGTTTGCTGTCCACCTATTTGGGATAACCTGAGAACATTAACTGTTCCAGAAAAGGAATGGAAAACAAACTGAAGGTACTAATTAGCATGAATTATTAATAGAATTTATTAACAAAAATCCCGTCTTATTTTTTTTCTCATTAAGCATTTGTTTTAATGGGTCTTGAAATTTTGTAAAACGATTTTCGGTCAAGTTGTTTCCATCAAAAAAGTACTGATTTTAAAAATTAATAACTTAAAACTCTCTCTCTCACACACACAGTTCAGAAATCATTTTTCCTTCTGAGGTTTTATGATGCATGGTTATCATTAACCAGTCTTTTCTATTAAGCTTTAATGGCCGATTGACACAAACAGTCCTGAGACCACTCTTCCCCCACTGTTACTATTGGGGTGTCAGGTATTGGAGATAATATGATTTAGCCTTCTGAGCTTTCTGGGAAGACTTGGTGACCTTGCCAGCTCCAGCTGCCTTCTCGTCCACTGCTTTGATGACACCCACAGCAACCATCTGTCTCATGTCACAAACAGCAAAACGGCTCAGAGGAGAGAAACTCTCAAAACACACACAGGGTTGCCAAGAACCATATCAACAATGGCAGGATCATCAGATTTCAAGGACTTAGGGCCATCTTCCAGCTTTTTCCCCAGAATGATGATCAGTCTTCTCCTTCAGCTCAGCAAACTTTCAGGTAATGTGAGCTGTGTGACAACACAGCACAGGTGCCTATCCAGCACTGATTTGGTCTGGATGGTTCAGGATGATCACCCGAGCCATCAAGTCAGCTGTTTCCAATGGTGGCTCATTTTTGCTGTCAGCAGCCATACTGCCATGACAAACATCTTTGACAGATATGTTCTTGACACTGAAGCCCACGTTGTCACCAGGAAAGCATCATGGTGCCTTTCAACAGATTTTGCTTCAGTTGTAACACTGACTGGAGCAAAGGGCACCACCACGCTGGGTTTGAGAACACCAGTCTCCACTGGGCCCACAGGGACAGTACCGATTTCACCAATTTTGTAGACGTCCTGGAAGGGCAGACACAAGGGCTTGTTGGTTGGATGAGTTGGTGGCAGCATGCAATCCAGAGGTTCAAGCAGTGTGGTTCCACTGGCATTGCCATCTTTATGGGTGGCTTTCCAACCCTTGAACCAAGGCACGTTAGCCCTTGGCTCCAGCAGGTTGTCACCATTCCAACCAGAAATTGGCACAAATGCTATGTCCAGATTGTAGCCAATTTTCTTAATGTAGGTGCTGATCCCTTAACAATTTCCTCATATCTCTTCTGCTTCAGTATCTCTTCTGTAGGGTGGTTCAGGGAATCCATTTTGTTAACACCAACATGTAGGAGTTTCACAGCCAGGTGTGGAAGCCAGAAGGGCATGCTCACGGGTCTGCTCATTCTTGGAGATACCTGCTTCAAATTCACCAACACCTGCAGCAACAGGCAGAACAGTACAGTCAGCCTCAGATGTGCCTGCAAGCATGTTTTTGATGAAGTCTCTGTGTCCTGGGGCATTGGTGATGGTCACATAATGCTTGCTCGTCTCAAATTTCCACAGGGACATATCAATGGCGATACCATGTCCACTTTCGGCTCTCAGTTTACCCAAGACCCAGGCATGCTTGCAAGGGTTTTTTCTCAGCAGCCTCCTTCTTCAATTTTTTCTATAGTTCCTTTGTCGATCCCACCTCAGTAACAGGTCAGATGACCAGTAGTGATAGACTTGCCTGAATGTATATATCCATGACAAACATGTTGCTTTGAGTCCTTTCCTTTCCCATTTTGGTTTAGGATTAGTGGTGGTTTTTATGTCACCTGTGGTCTGGCAGCAAAGCTGTATGAAAAAGCTCATTTTATTATTTTTAAAAATTTAAATAAACAGATCCCTATGAAAGATGCATAGATAGCATAATTATATTCTGTTCACCTTTATGAAATTTGAAACATTTTTTCTTTCTCTAAAAAGGAAAGCATACTTATTATTGTTATTATTATTGTTGTAACACTTTATTTTTAATATCTTTCATAAAGATTGCTTAAAGACTAGAAGAAATTATAAAAAGAGCTTTTAGAAAATAAGATATAAAAGGAAAGGTTAGTAATCTAGCATGGACATATTCTCTGTTAAAGTTAAACTTTGCATTCAAAAATTTTAAAAAATCTTCAGGACTGGTAGGCCACACCAAAGAAGTTTTGAGATCTGAAGAATATAAAAATCGAAAATATTAATTAGAGCAAATCTGAATATATGAAAGGCATTTAGTTTGTCCTGGATAAATGAGAAGAAAATGTCTCAAATTGATTTTTTATTTTTTATTATTTGAGACAGATAGAGCAAGTGTGGAGAAGGGCAGAGGGGGAGAGAGAATCTGAGGCAAACTCCACTCTCAGCCCAGTGCTGGACATGGTCAATCCCATGACCCTAGAATCATGACTGGAGCCAAAATCAAGAGTCTGGCACCCAATCAACTGAACCATCCAAGCACCCCTCCAATTGATTTTTATTTTACTCAGTCCTCTGAACTTTGATACTTAATTCTGAAAGGATGGCCTGACAATCCTTCTGCATATTGGATACAATGCTATCAGAATATCTTCTTCCCTCACCCCTCCTTAAGAAATTACACACCTGCAATATATCCAAGGAAAATAATTTACCCTTTCCCTATTACTCTTGTGTCCTCCGGGTGGTATAGTCTATATAGTGTAGTGCCTTATAGTAACACGTTACAAAATGGAAAGTCACGATTTTTTGTCATTTTTTTTTTCTATCTTCTTTGCTACAAGCCATGGAAGACTAACACCGCTAAAAATAATACTTAGCTCAATGAAGGGATCATTACATACTTGTAACAGAAGGTAACTCTGTGGCCAGCCTCTGCCAAGTGAGTCTTAAAATACATACATCCTCCAAATGGTATGTATTTTGAGTAACTACAATTGTATTGCTTCAGGCAAAGTACTTGCAGACCTAAGACCAGACTGGCAGAATGTGCTGAACAATTAACTTTTGTATTAAATTAGAACTACTTTCTTTTAATTTCAGTTGATCGTAAGGCATAAAAGATAAAGAAGTTAAAAATAGCTGAAGGGTGTATGACAGAAAAATAAGTCTTCACTGTTTCAAATTTACTAGTAATTAAGACAGCTGTGTGAATAATGAAACATGCATAAGTCAATTTTCCCTCCCACCATATATTCAGGGAATTTTGACCTGAGTTTATAAAAGATCATACATTCACACAAGGAAGTTTGGATGTTTTTTTTAATTTAAGGAAAATGCCATGGTAAGTTCTTGCTTGTACCATATTTGTTAATTGTAGAGAAGTTAAGTGATACAGTATTTAAAAAAATTTTTAATGTTTATTTATTAAAAAAAATTTTTTTAACGTTTATTCATTTTTGAGAGACAGAGAGAGACAGAGCATGAGCAGGGGAGGAGCAGAGAGAGGGAGACACAGAATCCGAAGCAGGCTCCAGGCTCCGAGCTGTCAGCACAGAGCCTGATGCGGGCCCAAACCCACAAACCGTGGGATCATGACTTGAGCTGAAGTTGGATGCTTAACTGACTAAGCCACCCAGGCACCCCAGTGATACAGTATTTTTAAAGAAGTAAATTAAAGTTGCTCAAACCCAGTAATTACTATTATAAAGTTTGTATTTTATTATATACAAATTTATTCAAAACTATATTCTATATAAATGCATTTAAATTTAGGGTAATGATATATCTATATCTATAGACTAGATAGATATAGATATAGATATAGATATAATTTTTCAAGACAGAATTTCAAAGTGAAGTATTAATTTGAACAGTATTTATTGGCATTTTTGTACCATATATGAGACATTATGGCAGGTATGGGAATGGAGATGTGTGTAAAGCATAATCACTTTCCTCAATACACAGACTAGGAAGTAAAATAAAGAAGATTACTGAATACTTGCTATATACACTAGAAATTAATAGGTTAAAAATGTATAAGAAATACTATTTTTTGAGGGTGAGAATGAATCATTGTCAAGGGGAGGGGGCCGAGAGACAGGGAGACACAGAATCCGAAGCAGGCTCTAGGCTCTGAGCTGTCAGCACAGAGCCAGACCAGGGGCTCGAACTCACAATCTATGGATGACTTTCACCAGTGACAGCTGAGGTAGAGAAGGACCAGTCTTGCCTTCTATGGCATGAATGTTGATGTGTTGAGGGATTATCAACACTCACTTTCTCAGGCCTCATCTTCAACATCTCTCTAAACCCTCTGGGTAGCACCCTCAGGAACTTCTGCTTTCTATAACACCACTGCACAACAGAAATACAATGACAGCTACAAATTTCATTTAAAATTTTCCAATAGCCACATAAAAAGTAAAATGAAACAGAAGAAATGAATTTTAATGGCATTCTAAACCAATATACCTAAAATAATGTTTCAATATGTAATGAACATAACAAAAATATGACAAGATCTTGCTACAGGTTGAATACTTATTTGTGTCCTCCCGAAGTTTATATTTTGAAACCTATGTAATGGTATTTTGAGGTAGGATCTTTGGAAGGTGATTAGGTCATGAGGATGAAGCACTCATGAATAGGACTAGAGTCATTATAAGAGACTCCAGAAAGCTCCTTCACCCCTGCTTCCATGTGAGGACAGGGCAAGAAGACAGCCCGTCTATGAACAGGATACAGGCTCTCACCAGACACTCTATCAGTGTCTTATCTTGCACTTTCCAGCCTCCAGAATTGTGAGAAATAATTTTCTGAGATTTAGAAGCCACCCCAGTGTATGGTATTCTGTTATAACAGACCAACAGACTAAGACAGGTCTCTTACATTCTTCTGAAGGCCTTGAATTTGGTGTGTAATTCATACTTACACCGCATACTTACATCTCAATTCAGATTAGCCACATCAAGAGCAGAGTAGACATACGGGGTTAGCAGCTATCCTATCGATCATCACAGCTCTGCAAAGTGTCCTCATCTGTGTGTTTGTCTCAAAAAGGTAACTTAAAATCTGGCAGCCACATCTCATAGGAAGGTAGAGACACACAAATAAAAATTTGTTTCTATGCATGCCAGTATTTCTTTATGTATCTCCTGATTTTGCTCCTTCCTTTCTTTTTTTAAGCAGAAAATTATATTGTACTGATCCATCTTGGGAAATGCTGTTTTTATTTACTTGTTTGTGCCCCTCCGTGGTATTTTCCATATTACCCCATGCACCCCCCCCCCCCACTAATGACAACTTATTTGAGAATGCCTATTTAATGTTGCATTTCCACAATAATTAACATTTATTTTGTTCACACCGCGATCCTCAAATGCTGAAGAGTCAGCATGAACACTTACATTCTCCAGTTATTCCCAGAGGCAACTGTCCTTTGCAATTTGATGTAAAGTGCAGGTGTTAGAAATAAAAGTGGTCCTCAAAGCAGAGCTGTTGGGCACCACTGTTATGTTGTATTCTTCTTCTGGCTTGAAATTTGATGCTTTGATGGAACTACTATCTGCACTAACTTGACAAATCTCCCTGTATATACATTTAATGGATGAAAAGGCGAAGGCAAAGAGGAAAGATTAATTAGCATGTCAGAGGTCACGTAATGATACAGCGACAGAGACAATAACAGAGGTACGTACCCAGGAAAATGAATTTGCAGGAATTTACACAAAATACTTGGAAATTTAATTTTCCTTGGTAAGAACCATAACACAATACAAAGAACAGGAACTTCTGGACGCCAAACACTTTATATGAATTTAAACTGCTCAGTCATATTAGCGTCATGTAAATGCTTCTGTATTACTTTTGTGTTTGTTGTCGATCTTTGTCACAGGAAAACTGATTGTGTCTTTATATTGACCTTTCTAACAGTTGTTATGTGTTATGTAATCTAATGATCCGTGAGATCATTACCTGAGCCCAAGTCGGATACTCAACCGACTGAGCCACCCAGGTGCCCCAAACATTAAAAAATTTTAAAAAAGAGAACTTGCAATTATAAATTCTTTCTCTGCCTTTTTGAGATGTAAATAATTACATATATAATGTTTTGTATATAATATTATATATGTAGTTTTAAACATATATAGTTTTCTTACCAGCTATACCCCAAGACCTGACCTTCACTACCCACCTGCTTGTACTCACTGACCTTTGTCCCACATTGTTCCTTAAGCTCTTCTTTCCAGTTTATCACTTAACTCAGACAAATGGAAACCAAAACCACTCCTCAAGTGATAGCAACTCTCCTGAGAAGATCTCCCACCTGCCAAGACCACCCAGACCAGTTTGGTCAAAACCTTGAACTTGTACCTGCACAGAAGGACCATAGAGTGACTCTGACCCACAACAACCTTTACCAGATTATAATAGTAAAACCTCTGCCCAAGGAGGAACACAGGCCTCATCTACATAACATACAATGTATGAATAGGCATGTCTCATTAAGGTGCAGGCGCAGCCTTATGCCTGTCTCTACATATGGTGACAAGGCTTCCCTAAATATTCATCCTAACCCTGGGTAAAGGAACCCATTCACCCTTGCTCAGGGAGTCATGGCTTTGGAAGTTATTCCCCGTGATCTCCTTATTTGCTGCAAATAAAGTTTACTTTGTGCGACAACTCACCTGGTGTGTCTGTGGCTCACCAAGAAGTGAACTCACGTTGCTTCGGTTACAGTTTTAGATATACATAATTTTGGATATGTATATAGCTTTAGCCATATATATAGTTTTAGGTATTACATAGTTTTAGGTATGTGTATTTTAGGAATACATTCAAAAGCAATAATCAAAGATTTATGAATAAGGATACTTAATATATATGTATATATATATTATATGATTCTAAGTCTTTAGTGGTTCAACAGGAAGTTCTGTCTGGTTTTCATTTTCATATTAAGAATACAGCTTTGAAATGTAGCTCTGAAATGCATATATATATATATATATATATAATTATTTTCAGACGCAGTACTTTGAAAAATTCATTTGATTGTTTATTTTTTATTTGTATAGATTTTTTTTAAAAATTTTATCTCATTTTTCCATCATGATAAGTAGACTTATTATTATTTTTTTGATCTTGGTTCTTTACAATACAATAATAACTTCAAACCCAGTAAGGGTTTGGAATGAAAATATTGTATCTTGAAATTTAATCATGATTTTATATGCATTCTATCTGAAATATGATTTATTGAAACAATCTTTGTCTTCAGAAAGTATCCTGTATAATTTAAGTGAAATATCTTTTGTGAGACTAAAGAAAAGGTGTAGGTTGTGTATTTTCTCTTAATAATATCCTGTTATCCTTTTATAAAGCTGCATAAGAAAGATTTCTCTTATGTTTGTGGGAAGAATAATTGCTAAAGGGAGATTGGTGACAATATAATTATATAATGTATCAGACAACATCTTAACAAATCATTGTTTATACCATGGCTCATTTCTGCAACGAAAAAATAACACAAAATGAAAAACAGGTCTGATTCTCACTTCATTTCAAAAAGTAAATGTCAACATATTTGAATATAATTTCTACAATTTCAGATTGTATAACTTATGATGGTATCATTATAGGAAGTGGGAGTTACCATTCTCCATTAATATGGTTTGATATTTTTCCAAAATAAAGTGTTTTGATCTTATCTTCAAACTAAATATATTTTCTCATGAAATATCTGCACAATTCCTCCACCTCAGAGAATATTCAAATATTATTCAAGAAAAGCTAGCACTGATTATGAAAAAGATAGAAGTCAAATTATCAACCATTTTATCTTTATTCAGTTATCATTTTATTGAATATCTGGCATATAGTAGGGTCCTTCATAAACACTTATTAAATAAATTAATCTTGCATATGGTAGTTTCTTTTTTTCTTACAGTTTAATTTTTAGAAGTTCAATCTCTCTTTTTAAAGATAATTATAAGAAGTTTTTATAAAATATGGGGCGCCTGGGTGGCGCAGTCGGTTAAGCGTCCGACTTCAGCCAGGTCGCGATCTCAAGGTCCGTGAGTTCGAGCCCCGCGTCGGGCTCTGGGCTGATGGCTCAGAGCCTGGAGCCTGCTTCTGATTCTGTGCCTCCCTCTCTCTCTGACCCTCCCCCGTTCATGCTCTGTCTCTCTCTGTCCCAAAAATAAAAAAAAAAAAAAAAAAAAAAAAAAAAAAAAAAAACGTTGAAAGAAAAAGAAAAATAAAATAAATTTACAAGCACATTACTCTTTTACCAATTACCTTCCATAATAGTGTCTGAGTGACTAAATGTTTTTAAATATACTTCAATAGCATGAATATATTTTTGCTAATTATCTTCATTGATACTCTGCCTCTTTTCTTCTGTCACAAAAGATGGATTGCTTTCTTATTTTCTGGTTCCTTCCCTTTCCACTTGAAAAGAACCATCATTTCACTATTGAGTCTCAACTCACCTGTATACTTAGCTGTTCCTTATTTATAACACAATTTCTCTGTCTCTCTATAGGTTGAAGTCTATTCTATATTCAGGAACCTCCCTTGACTTTACATTCTGTTCCAGTTACCACTTTTTGTCACAGTCTGTTCCATTTTTGAGACACATTTTTATTCCTTTCATGGTTTCTACTGATAAAAGCCTCAAGGCTATGGAATAGTTTGATAGTAATTCCTCATCTTGAAGATTCACATACAATGAGTTGTAAGAATTAACACGTGAATACTATACATATCTGAGGTCCGTGGTTTCAATTTCTCCTCAGTTAATTATTTATTTTCATGTAATTGTCTTGAAATGTTGTCAAGCTTCCTCTCTCTTGCTCAGGCTTGTGGATAGAATTTTACTAGCTCTTTTTTTCATGATGGTATAACTTCTCTGACCCCTAATTTTCTTCAGGAAGACCAGCTCCAGCTCCTTATGCATATGTAGCCTATTGCCTCAACCCTTCTTGAGTGACTATCAAAACCCCAGACCTCCATACTCCAACCTGGTCCGATTTCAACACTGTTTTCACACTCTATTTCAAATTTGCTACCTTTGGATTTTCACCCTCTATTCTCTTGAGATATGCATTCACTTACCTCTTGTGTATCATCTATTGCTTAGTTCTTCTTTCTTGGTTTACTATTTTAGGGAAGCACTTTCTGTCCTAGCTCCCAAAGTACGGAAGAAAAGATGAATAAAAGGTAAGATTTTGAGACCTTAGATACTTTGCAATATCCTTATTCAATATGAATGCTTGATGGAAGGGTTGTCTTGGGATAAAATATTAGATTGGACATTTTCCTAAAAGTATTTAAGACTTTTTCTCAATTTTCTTCTACTTTAGAAGTGGCTACAAAAGATCTTATATTATTTTTGTTTATGAACTTTGATTATAATTGTCTGTCATTCCTTCTGTGTAAGTTTTAAGACTATTCCTTTATACACAATATTTTAAATATTTTGTGTTTGATAAGAGGGTTTTTTTATGTGCTGGGATGATTATTGATGAGTTGATCCTTTCAATCTAAAAAATGATTTTTGGTTATGGTAACTTATTTGTCTTGTTTCATTATATATTATAAAATTCCTTTTTTGCAGAGTGTTTTGGATATTAGAACACATGAGATAATAAAATAGAAAATATGTGCCTTTAAGTAGTTTATATTCTAATAGAGGTAGACAGATTTTTAAATATATATGTATGTTTATATATATGTGTATATATATATATATATATATAGGCATTTAAGCATGGCATGGGTAATGATTAAGAGAGAAATCAAAGGTAAGTAATCAAACAAGTGGATAGTAGGACATGAATTCAGAGGTGAAATAATGGAAGTAAGGTAGATTTTATAGGGACTTAAGGGTGTACAGTAATAATATAGTTATTTGCATAAACTAAGACCCTTTTTAAAAATGAAAATATGAATTAATAGTAACTATGCAAGGAAAATAGGCATAATCTGAAGTTTTCTTGGGTAAACCAAGACATAGGTTCACCTTAATTGTACATAATTTTAATACATTTCATGTTACTTTGAGTAAAGTGGGGAGACAGTCCATGTGTGTGTGTGCGTGCGCGTGTGTGCTCACTCATGTGTGTGCAGGTGAGTGACATGATAATTTTTAAAGGGATAACCATTGTTACTGTGTTGAGTCCATATGGTAGGAGAACCAGGGTGAAAATAAGGAGACAAGTTAAGAGTCTCCTGTGGTAATCTGGGTGAGAAAAGATAGTGGCTCTGAATGGGGTGATGGCTGTGGAGGTGTTGAAAAGTACTTGGGTTCTAAATATATTTTAAAAGTATAAATGCAGGTTATCCTGCTAGATGGGTGAAGGCAATGAGTAGGCCATTAACTGGGATTCTATTTCTTCCATGAGAGTTTGAGGAAGCACAGAAAGAACAAGAGAGTTAAGAACGCAAGGAAACTACAATGATTGTTGTTTCAAGGAAACTACAATGATTGTTGAGCTGGAAAAGGAGGGAAGAAAGACACTGAGGGGGAAGGTGCATTGAAAAGTGAATATACCAGAGTACGATACTAAAGAATTCTAGGGACTGTCAGAGGTGGACTAACAAATAGAGGAAGTGAGCCAGAAAAATAAGGTGTTTTTTTGTTTTTTTTTGTTTTTGTTGTTGTTGATTTTTTTTTTTTTTTTTTTTTTTTTTTTTTTTTGCTGTTTTTTAGAAAATGGGAAAGTAAAAAATGAAGAGTTGACATTCTGGTACTGATAAATTCTAGGAGGTTATGACACTTGAAAATGAGTGGTTGGCATTGAATCACAAGACAGAAGTTAAGGAACTGACAGAATTGCAGCAGAATCATCTTGTCTGTATCGAAGTAACAGTAATTAAAACATGAATGATGTTGGAGATAATTACAAAAGCCAGGAGCTAAATGAGTTTGGAAGTAAAAGCGAATGGCCTTGAAAGCCAGTGAATGAACACAAATGTGAGGTGTTAGTAACATAATTTGATCACATGATATTCAGTGCTGGATTTTTATGGGGAAAGGAATACACATGGACTAGAGTCAGCATCAGCCATCAGCACAGAGCCCGATGCGGGGCTCGAACCCACAAACCATGAGATCTGGACCTGAGCTGAAGTCAGAGCCTTAACCAACTGAGCCACCCAAGCGCCCCTCAGTTTCTTTTTTTTAAAGTTTATTTATTTATTTTGAGAGAGAGAGAAAGCATCAGTGGGGGAGGGGCAGAGAGAGAGGAAGAGAGAGAGCATCTTAAGCAGACTCCACACTGTCAGCACAGAGCCCAATATGGGGCTTGAGCCTCAAACCACGAGATCACGACCTGAGCTGAAATTGGACACTTAAATGACTGAGCCACCATGCACCCCACAGTATGCCAATTCAGTTTCTAACACAATTGTTTACCATCTTTGTGACCTTATAGGAGTTAATTAACATCTCTGCGCATTTGTTTCTTCATGTGAAAAATGAGAATAATACTACTAATATGGAATTTTTAATTAGGAGAAAAAATATGAAAGCTAATAAATATTATTCAAAGCTCATAGATATTCTTTTTACCATTAGTATTATTGCACCAAAACTAAAGCAGAATATTTCAATTTGTAAGCATTCATAATTTGAGTTTCCTTAAAACATTGAATCATTATGTGAATTGAGAAATGAATTTCTGCACTTTCTTTTTTATTTCATTCTGAGAAGGCTATCTTTGAAGCATATAGCTATGAACTCCAGGAATTAATTTTCCAAAGTCAGCATAGACACAAAAAAGAACACATGATATAATTAAAAAGGAAAGTATCATGCTGCTACATCAGAAGCAGAGTTTGAAAAAAGAAGTATGGATGTCATTTCATGGTGGGAAGCAGGAGGAAGGAGGCTAATTTTTTTTTAAGAAAAGAAATTAAGACATGTTGAAATAGCACTCAGCCTGCAAAGTCAGAGAAGGTTAAAAATATTTATGTTATTGTTGAACCAGCAAAGAGGAGGAGTCACCAAAAGGTATCTATAGGCTTTAATGACAGAATTTTCCACAGTTCACATTTGAAAAACCTACATTTCCCATTATCTAGAATTGAATTTATTTGTGCAACGATTTATAGGAACATAAATAGCAAGAGTAGTTTATGACACTTAGCTAAGATTTTTACTACTACCTTTGTAAGTGGGAGGGTTGGTAGTAAAACCCCCAATAAATGGTACTTATATCATTTTATGTGCATTTGTAGATAAATACATAGATGCATAAGTTAGCTTTTGCTGCATAACAAATTATTCCAAAATGCAGTGGCTTAAAACAACAGCCTGTTATCTCACAGTTTTGTTGCTCAGGAATTCAGCCATATCTTGGCCAGGTTCTATGGTTCAGGGTCCGCAATCAAGGTAATGGCCTAGATGGTAATCTTAACTGAAGGCATAACAGGCTGCAGGGCTTGAAAGCAGGGAAGGACTTGCTTCCCAGCTCAGTTATTATCATTGACAGGATTCATTTCTTTAGAGGTGGTTGAAGTGAGAGACTCAGTTTCTCATTGGCTGGTGGCCACAGGCTTGCTCAGTTACTTGCCACATGAGCCCCTCTGCAGGGAAGCTCACTATATGAAAGCTGGCTTCCATCAAAGCAAGAAAGAGAACAAGAGAAGGTGAGCAAGAGAGAAGCCAAGGTCTTCTTGTTGCCTAATCTTTGAGCTTTTCACCATATTCTATTCATAAGTAAATTACTAGGTCCAGCCCACACTAAGGGGTATGGATTATGTATAAGAGTAGAATACTAAAAGGAGAGGGTCTTTGGGAGCCATCTTAGAAACAGACTGCCACAACAGACCATATATACATACCCAAATATGTATATAATAATAATATCATGTATCTTTATGTATATAATTATGCTGTATACATTATTTATATACATATTTATACACAAATACAGGTTTACATAAAATTCAAAATATAATTAATAATTACATATAATAAATATATATTATACATACTTATTTATAAATATACATATGCAAGAATATACAAATAGAAATATATGTTTATGCTAAATACTGAGTAAACAATACATTTTTAGATTTAGGTTTATTTATTCTAAATTAACCATTTTGGTTGCAATTAAAATGTTCAGAGTATACATAACTTCAAATATTGCTGGAGTGTTCTTGAAAATGTATAGTTTCAGATTTCACTTTTTTTTTTTTTAAACGTTTATTTATTTTTGAGACAGAGAGAGACAGAGCATGAACAGGGGAGGGTCAGAGAGAGAGAGGGAGACACAGAATCGCAAACAGGCTCCAGGCTCTGAGCTGTCAGCACAGAGCCCCAGGCGGGGCTTGAACTCACGCACTGCGAGATCATGACCTGAGCGGAAGTCGGACACTTAACCGACTGAGCCACCCAGGCGCCCCTCAGATTTCACTTTTAATCAAGAATATCACGTATAGAATTTGTAGAGCAAATGAAGAATAGTGCTGTTTTCAATACTGGTGGCTAGAGTAACCCAATTTTGGTTGGCCACAGATTATTATACCTTTGACGCCTTTATTTGCAGTTATTTACGTTTTTTTAAGAAGATTATCTTCATTTTTTAAATTTTAAATTTTTATTTCTTTTTAATTTTAGAGAAAGAGAGCATGACACAAAGGGTGAACAGGGGAGAGGGGCAGAAGAAGAGAGAGAGAGAGAATCTTAAGCAGGTTCCATGCTCGGCATGGAGCCCAATACAGGGCTTCAGCCCAAGACCCTGGGTTCATGACCTGAACCAAAATCAAGAGTTGGATCCTCAACTGAGTGACCCACCCAGGCACCCCTGATTATTTTCATTTTTTAAAAACACTTTTGGCAAAGTAAAGTATTTCAAGGCGTTAATTTCTTCGGATTTTCTTCAAACATTATTTTCAAGTTATGAAGCTAGTGACATACTAAGTGACAACTAATTAATGATAACCAGTTAATTTCTAAACAAATATGTACAGGAGCCCTTGTTTCATATAAATATGAACATAAGAAAAAAACAGTAACAAGTTAAATTTCAATTATTATCAAAGGCAACAGAGGAAAAGAAATATTAACAGAATGGGTATATTGGCCATCTTACAAAAAAATGATCCCTAAGATAAACATTAATGTGATTAATATATTTCAAAACACGTTATATTTTAATATTAAAAATAGCTTGCTGTCAGAAAATTGTTGAATTATCTCATACTCTTCTGGGGGAATTCTAGTAGCAATAGTAGTACATGTTCTTCAAATAAGGGAATTCACATTTTCTGGCTCATGGCTAATGTTACCTATAATAATAGCAACTTTCAAATGAATGTCAAGCTTGCTACATTTACAGAGGCCCTTTGGAGGAGCAAGCTAGGGAGGCTCATATCAGTTCATTTTCAGAAATCCTCTTTTGGGCTCTGATTAGTCAACTATTAGATAGTGTAATTATTCAAAACCTGAGGTGAAATTCAAAATGCTGTATTTAAGAAGCACTATGGCACTGTCAGTCATCAGGGAGAATAGAGCTGACTCTTAAGTGTAACCAGAAGATACTGTTTGAATGACAGCTTAGGATAATAGAGCAGACTATAGCGGTTATAGGTGTTCTACAAATTACCTTTCAATCAATGGCTGCATGGGCATACTCATTTTCAAATTGTAATTCATATGGAAATGTACTGTGGCAGAGAAAGAAGTTTCCGAAAAAAAAAATAAATGTAATTTAAAGATAACGATAAAACTTGATCAATGTGAAATAATGTTTGCTAGCCCTATTCTCTATAGTTTATGATAGATACAATACATACTAGAAAGTAATTTAAAAATTAATATCACTTAGGAAACAGCACTTTAGAAACACAAAATATAGTTTTTTAACAATGATAGTTTAATCTCTCTCCTTGCTTCTGAATAAGGCCACCAAAGTCTTTTTCATTTATTATCACTTATTTACTAAAAATCTTAGAGTTGCAAGGCATCATCACAACTACATCCAGAGTGTTAACAGCACTATTCTTTTAGCCCTTGATTTATCATCTTTCATCAGATTCCTACATGTGACCTTACTACTGCAGGGATTACAAAGACATGGGATAAATACCACTTGAGACAAAATGTATACAAAATATAAACATAAAAAATATGCAATAATAATTCTGTAATGAAACACTTGTTTATTTTCTGCCATTTGCAAGCCTGGGAGCCCTCTTTGTAGTAGAGGGGCAAAGGACTTTAGCTTTCCTGGGGTGCCTGGGTGGCTCAGTCAGTTAGGTGTCAGACTTCAGCTCATGATCTCACAGTTTGTGTTTGAGACCCTCGTCCAGCTCTGTGCTGACAGCTCAGAGCCTGGAGCCTGCTTTGGATTCAGTGTCTCCTTCTCTCTCTCTGCCCTCCCCTTCTCTCTCTCTCTCTCTCTCTCTCTCTCTCAAATAAATAAACATTAAGAAAAATAATTAAAAAAAAAAGACTTTAGCTTTCCTTATGTCCACAACTGATAATCCCACTTCTGTAAATCCCTTCCTATCTAGAATTTCTATCATATGTATTTCTATCATATGTATTTTCCCCTTTTTAAAAACACAATTTCCACTTTTCTCATTATATCTCTATCCTCAACTGAATTCTCTTCTACTTAAAACTAACCAAATTAAAAACTCTGACCTTCCATAACAACTTCCTCAATATTACCATTCTTTCATAAGCAAGATTTCTGACATGGTGGCCCACATGTTATATTCACCACTCGCTTACCTCCCATTTATCTGGTTTACCTACTGAAATTTGGTGTTAATCCTTCCCTCTCTGCGAACTCCTATGGACATTTCCCAGTATCTCAAATGGAATTGCATCTCTAAGGGATTACATATTCTGAGCAAATTTCTACCCTCTATTTCCCTTTCTCTCTGGGTACACCTTAGTCCCTTAATGAGTAGAGTGATAGAGTTGGTGTCAGGTGTTGTAATAGTGGGAGAACAAAGCAGATTCCCTCGGGAATCAGCTCTTACACAATTGGAGAATAATGGTGGTGGTAGCTGATCAGTGCTCTGACTAGAATGACTTTGTATATCTGATGTACAAACAGCAGTGGGCTATTTCTTCTAGTTTACTCCCTGTTATGGGTTGAATTTTGTCTCTGAAGTCTTTTTTTCCCTTCAAATCTTTATTTATTTATTTATTTATTTATTTAGAGAGCGTGTGAGTGAGTGGGGGAGGAGCAGAGAGAGAGGTAGAGAGAGAATCCCAAGCAGGTTCCTTCCTGACCGTGCAGAGCCCAAGGCAGGTCTTGAACCCAGGAACCGTGAGATCATGACCTGAGCCAAAATCAAGAGTATGGGGCTTAACTGACTGAGCCACTCAGACACCCCTGAATTTTGTCTCTCAAAAGATGTTGAATTCTAACCATCAGTGCCTGTGAATATGACTTTATTTGGAAATAGGGTATTTTTAGTTGATCAAGTTAATGTCATTCAGGCAACCCTAATCCAATATGAATATGTCCTTATAGAAATGGGAAACTTGGACAAAGAGAACATCGTGTAACATTGAAAGCAGATCAGGGTGATGCACCCGTTGCCAAGAAATGCCAGAGATTATCCAAAAACAACCAGAAACTAGGAAAGAGTCATGGAACATATTTTTTGTCACAGCTTCTCAGGAACCAGCCCTGCTGATACCTTGACCTTGGACTTCTAGCCCCCAGAGCTGTGGAATGATACATCTCCGTTGTTTAAGCTACCTAATTAGTGGTACTTAGTTACATCAGCCCTAACAAAGTAATTGTGAAAATAAATAAAGGAAAGTTCATTAAAAATGGAGTTGGGAAAAAGAAAATAAAATAAAAATGGAGTTGGGAATCCCTGAAAGGGGACCTCTCAGGCACTACCACCACCCCTAAGAAGCAAATCTGGAATTCTCCAACTGGGAGAAGCCTACTTTACACACCTTAGTGTAGGGAGAAAAAAGTTTCTCCTTGCCCAGCAACAGTTCAGCCAATGAGAAGCTGCCACATCCAGCCTGTGAAAAGGTACAACAGCCCCTCCAGCTTCCTTTTTTCCTCTGTAAAAGCAAATCCCTCCTCTGTTCTCCAGACTTGCCTGTGGTCAACCAAGGTTCTGAGCTGTCAGCACAGAACCCTATGCGGGGCTTGAACTCATGAGTGGTGAGATCATGACCAGAAGTGAAGTTGGATGCTCAACCTACTGAGCTACCCAGGCACCCCTAGATCTTTTTCTCTTTCTTTTCTTTTGTTTCTTTTCTTTTTTTTTTTAAGGTCAACATAATGAACTCAAATTGGTCAAACAAAGTGTTAAGAGATCATTATATTCCGCTTCTGTCAGTTTTATTAGAAATGCACTTGTAGGAAAACTTTTTTTTTTAAAGGATACATTTGTTTCCAACAATGAAAAATTTCTGGAATTGTAAACATTCATGAATTTTTTAAATGAGTAATAAAAGAGACTTTATCAGGTATGCAAGAAGGTTATCATTTTAGACTATAGAGGTTTAAATAACATTTATTGCAATTTATTACTGTAAAAACAGAACACACGTTATATACAAAGTTGAAATAAAATGCTGATGTATATGTCAGCGTGAAAAGCATTGTGTCCTGGCTCTTGGCACCGATGCACTAAAGAATTAGAGACTGGCTTCCAAAGTGAAAGCAGAAAATGGTTTTATTAAAGCAACAGTATATTCTCTAGGGCAGAACAAGCAGGTTCCCTGAGGTAGAACCAGTCTCTAGGTTGTTTTAGGATTGGATTTTTTGCGGTCTCTAATGGAGGCTGCTTCCAATCATTTGGGGGACTCCTCCCACAGGTTTGGAGGGGGAGTTTTGATCCTAAAAGATTTGTACCAGACTAGTCATGGCAGCCCCTCCCCATTGGGGATGACTGTAACCCCCATTAAATAATGGGTGTAGGGGTCACCCTGGGGCAGAGGTGTAGAGGTCTCCTCTTCCAGAGTGCATGCTCTGGTCCTGTGGCTCTTGGTATGTTAGCCCTAGGGTCTTGGAAGCCACAAGGTCAGAATGTTGTGCCCCTGGGCTTCAAATGTGTAACCTCTTTATATCATCATCCTTGCCTCCAGTTCGTGTCTAACTAACTGCCTACTCTATCATTCCTCCCTCAAGGACTTGGGACTCTGAAATCTTTCAGGTCAATGAAGGTTCCTCAGGGCATTCCTTCCACTGCTTACATCTAGCTTTTACCTAACATATATATGAAGGCATAATAAAAAATGGCCCATGATATCACTTTCCAGAGATAAATATTATGCTCATCCAGCTAATTTTTTTTCTATTTTTAGTTATAGTTCTATAATCTTATTTGAAATGTATCATCAGTATTTCCACGTGTCATAAAGTAATAATAGCAAAAAATGTTAGCTATTATATGCATATCAATTGGGCACCTATTCTCTGCCAGTATGGGATAGTATGGATTCATCTTATACTTTGACATAAACATTATATTTGTTTTCATTGTTAGCTGTTAAAACTGAAAACTTAGAGATTTTAATTATATAAACATTTTTATGCTTCTCTGAATATTTCTCTTGTGTAAATTCTTGGGTCTTTATACTGCCATTTAAAATGCTTTTGGCAAATATTACAAAATTGCACTTCAACAATATTATATTAAATTACAGTGCATTTAGAAAATTATGAGTGTTCATTTGGCTCAAACCTACCAATACTGGATGTTATATTAAAAAACAAAACACAAAACAAAACTAGCAATTTGGCAGCCATATTGTTAGTTAAATCTAGCAGCTAATTTACATTGCTTTAAACATTAAATAAATTTGAGTCATTAATACTCTTTTTTAATTACCTTTTGCAATACACATTGAGCTGTTTCTTTCTGAGATTGTTCCCAGTGAAAGATCATATCCTGGTTATATTCCGATTATATAATCTACCCGTTGCTTTGCTTTAATTGATTAGATAAAATTCAGCTGGTAGACCCAACTGGAACCATCAAATTATCTTCCTCAGCAATTTAGAATTGGAAAACCACAGAACTCAGTAAGTTGCCATTAGTATCTTTAGGAACTACTATCAAGTTGGGTTTGAGCAGCCACTGCTGGATATGTTCATGATGAAGTAGATGATGGAGGGTTACATATGTTCACTATTCCAAATGTGCCACATCAGCATTGTTCAGTATGATGGCTGCTATCTACTGCTATGGTGGCTCTTGATTATTTGAAATGTGACTAGTGGGGCTGAGGAATTGAATTTCTAATTTCATTTAATTTTAATTAATTTAAATTTAAATAAATAAAAACTATTGTACTGAACAGTGCGATTGTAGACCGAAAAGGCTGAAGGTTGCATACAGAGAAAAAAGAAATCAAAGATTCTGTTGCATTGGAGAAATGGAGAGAATTAATGATAATCTCTAAGTGCTTTTGAGCTTCATGTTTTTTTGTTCCAGTTCCCGGTGAAGTTAAACTGTATATTTCCTGCTCTGAATTCAGTGATACTAAATGCTAGCATCATAAATAATAATTTAGGTCTTTTTTCAGGTCATTTTTCCACTTGTGTTTTCTGCTTGACTCAAACTGTGAAACATACATTTTCCTAGAAAACTGTTTATCCAACTGGGAATTTAACAATGATAAGAATTCACTATTTTCTTAAAGAACATTTTCTTCATATGGGATGGCGTGTCTCTATTTTGTTGATAAGAATAGTCTGCACTCCTTAATTATTTTTTCTGTTTACTAGCTAAATGATTTCTGCTTTTTTAGTTTTTTTTTTCTTCCCTCTTCCTATTTATTGTAATTTGAATAATGTCTTTAATGCCATATAAAGAAATAATTCTTCTAAGCAGCAGGCCAGGTGTTTTTCTATCAGAAAAATTCTACCTGAGCTAAAAAAAAATATTCCAACCTTACTTAAACTCTTTCAGGGAATATAAAAAACTAACCAAACTATAACTGATGTTTACATCATAATACTTATCATTGATATCAAAACTAGAAAAAAGTATGAGAAAAAATTATAGGCCAATGTCATTCCTAAATATGTAAAATCTTAAGCAAAATATTAGTAGATCTCAGTAATGTATAAAGAATATATCATGATATAATTGGGTTAAGCTCAGGTGAACAATTCAAGATTTATTGAAAAATAGTTTTATTTAAAAAAAAAATTTTTTTTAACGTTTATTTATTTTTGAGACAGAGAGAGGCAGAGCATGAACAGGGGAGGGGCAGAGAGAGAGGGAGACACAGAATCTGAAACAGGCTCCAGGCTCTGACCTGTCAGCACAGAGCCCGACGCGGGGCTCGAACTCACGGACTGTGAGATCATGACCTGAGCCGAAGTCGGACGCTTAACCGACCGAGCCACCCAGGCGCCCCGAAAAATAGTTTTAAATGTTGCTAAATAATTACAGATATAAGTAAAAACCACAGAAAGAAGTGCTTTATAGGACAACATTGTCAATAGTCCTAAAACTGATGAGAAGTCACAATGTAATTATAGTTAAAAACCTACAAAAATTCTCATAAAAGTGGGAAAAATTGATTGCTTTATCTACAATTTCTGGGTCAGCAAAGGCCAATTAGAGCAAAGATACTCTTGATAAAGAATAATAAGCTTATAAGACATATTCTATTAACTGTCAAGAATTATTATTAATTATTATTATTTAAACCCATACAATACTAGTATTAGAATAGTGAAATTGGCTCTAGGAACAGATTACTGTTCCAGATTACTGAGCCCAGATATTGTCCCATACATATAGAAAAACTTTAATTTTGAGATATGGGACATTACAGACCCCAGAGGAAAAGAGACACTGGTCAATATATGATGCAGAGAAAAGTGATTACCCATATAGGGAAAGAAGTCACAGCACTCACACTATGCTCAAACAATTCCATCAACGTGAAAGGTCAAGCTTTAAAAAACTCAAAGAAAATTATATACAAATATTTTTACGGCTTTAGCATAAGAAGGGGTATTATGAACAGGATAAATTTGACTACAATGAAATTAGAGAGCTCTCGCTCTTCCTCTCTCTCTCTCCTGTCTCTCTCTCCCCTTGGTTCATTAACGTACACTGTGGGGATGTCAAAGAGGCAAATCACAAGTTGGGGGAAATGTTTGCACCAAAAATGATCAACAAAGAATTTTGTACATGTGATGACAATACTGAGTGCTTCTACAAATTCATAATCTTAATAACAACAAAACAATAGAAAAATGAACAAAAGATATAGAAAGGAAACATTTCTTTACTCATTCACCAGATATTTACTTAGCATCAACGTATACTAAACAGTGTTCTGGATGTAATATATGTTGTTACAGAAAAAGCACATAGATTCTTTATTCTCACAAAACATATTCTAGTGGTGGCAGACAAAAAATAAATGAAATAAATAAGTGCAATGGAGAAAATAAAGTAGAAAAGGTAAGGTAAGGTAAAGGGGTAAGGAGATTTCCATTCGAAGGAGATTCTCAGTAAGCAAGTGACCTTTGAGAAATGATCTGAAAAAAACAATGAAAGGCATATCACGAAGTTGTTGGGGGAAAAAAAAAAAACACTTTCCAGGCAGAAGGAAACCTGGGAGCAAAGACTCTGAATGTCAAGTGTGTTTGATAAACTCATAGATCAACAAGAAGCTTAGTGTAATTAAACTGGAACAAGAGAAGACTTGATAAAATGAAGGAGAAGTAATTGGGGATCAGGACAAATAAGCTCTTATCAGCCACAGAGAGACTTTGGTTTATATCATATGCACTCAACTCTATTCACATCAGAGAAATGAAAGTTCAGACCAAAACCAATATTATTTTATGTCACTAGAATAAAAAAACTGGTTCACAATTACAAATGTTGGCAGGGATATGAATAAACACCAGTTCTTGCTGGTAGAATTCTAAATTCTAGTGCACTCTTTGAAAGCAATGCATTTATTGATGACCCATTAATTCCATTTCTAAATTTATAGAGGAAGCCTTGTATACATGCTCCAGGAGATATATACTAGAGGATATTCATGATAGTACATTTATTGGATCAAAAATTGGAAACAAACAACCCAAATAGCCTTACATATAGATATACAATGAAGTGTTGTATAGCAAAGAAAATAAATGAACTAAAACTGTGGTAAAGATAAACTTTATATCTATAATGTTGCATAATAATCATGTTGTAGGAGACTATATTCAGAATGTACCATTTTTAAATGCTTATAAAAGGGTAAACATTTATCTTATTTTATGGAAATATAAATATGGGATAAAGGAATACAAAAATATAAGAAATAACGGACACAAATTTCTTAATGACAACCTCTAGGGAGATGGTGGGGTGGAATGGAGAAGGGGAAGGAGAGAGTCAAAATAAGCAGTTGATGATACTGGTCCAGTTCCCAAGTTGGGTACTATAGGGGCCCAGAGCATGCTGCCCCCAAATGCACCACTTTGACATAAAGATGATTTTGAGGTAAAAGTATTCAAAACCCAGCAGATGCAGGAAAAGTGCTTTCCCTCCCCCTCAACCACCTAACTTTACATTGGAAAGGAGAGCCTGTACCAGGAAGAGAGCTATTAATAGAGACTACTCTTTACCTAAGGAACTTACCTGCATAGTACAGCAACCTTGTTTTTCCAAACATCTTTCACTTTCTTGTTAATGAGCTTTTCCCCCCTTTGTACCCTCAGACTCCCACCCCTCTCCTTAGCTCATATAAGCTTCATGTTGTTTCACTGTCCTTGGAATTTCATGTCTATATGGATTCACCATAATATGCCTATTAAATTTGAGTTTTTCCTGTTAATCTGTCCCATGTCAATTTGATTCTAGGTCTAGATAGAAAGACCATAGTGCAGAGGAATGTCTCCTTCCCTGACAGTACTTAGTGCATAGGTTTTGTGAAGTTTTTACATATATATGCATACATACATATATATGTATATGTATGTATGCATATATATGTATATATATGTATGCATATATATGTGTATATATGTATGTATACATATATATGTATACATATGTGTATATATATATATATAGAGAGAGAGTCTATCAAATTTGTTAATTAGATCTTTTAACTATAAGTAATATGACAAGCATAATAAAATTTATGCAAAGGCAAATGATTCAGTGTGATTGTCTCATATTATTTTAGATTCATATTTAACATTTTCCTAAAGCATGATGTATTAGTTTCCTCTGGCTTTTGTAACACATTAGCACAATCTTAGTGGCTTAAGCCAACAGCATTTTATTCTCAATTCTGCAGGCTAGACATCATAAATCAGTCAGGGCCTCACTCTCTCTGGGGGCCTAGGGGAGAATCCATTCTTGGCCCCTTCAGCTTCTTTTTGGTGCAGCATACTGGGGCTCCCCTTGGCATTTGGCTGCGTCACTCCAATCTCTGCTTTGGTCTTCGTATTGCCTTCTCCCCTCTCTGTGTCTCCACCTCTTCTATCTCCAGTCTCTTTCTGCCTATTATAAGGACATTTGTTACTGGATTTAGGGTCTACCCTTTTAATCCAGGATTGTTCATTTCACAAGCCTTATTCCCATCTGCAAAGACCCCTTTTCCAAATAAAATTAACAATCACAGATTCCAGGAATTTGTTTGCATATTTTTGTGGGCACCTTCTTCATCTGACCACAAATATTTATGATATTCAATGATTATTACTTGATTATTGAATCAAGTTAACAAATCGAGACTAGGGCTTTTACAATTCATTAAAATGTGTTCCTTAAATGCGCTATATAAATTAGGCAACTTTCATAAATTTCTAAGCATGTGAAGGTCCACACTACCTTGAAATCGTATAGAGCCATTTCGTAAATCATAGAGCATAAAAGTATCTCCAGAGGTCAGTTACTGTCTTTCCTTGCCTGTGGGCACAGCTACATTTAAACTAACACAGGAGGAGAGGTGTCTGTTCTGTTCTTAAAGATTTCCAGCAAAAGGGATTATATATCCTCTTCCAGCAACACATTTTGGCATTTCAAGCATTGAATATTTAAAACCTAACTTTTACATTCCAGGGGCATGGGGAATAGTAAAACCTTTACATCTTGCACATTGACTGAGAAGTTCCAACAGTCATTAGAGGAGACTGCAAATATGAGGCACAGAAGAAAAACTAGAACAATGCACAGATTTTTATATTACCACTGATATTATGAAACTCAAATACAGCTTGACATACCCATACGTTTTGATCTTGCTTTTTCTAGTCTTTTGAGAAAAAAAAATGAATTCACCCTTAAAACAATTTAGCCTGAAGTGATTGAAAATATATGAAGAAAGGCTTTCAAGTTCATGTCACTCCCGCTAATTTTTCTCTCTCCTACCATGTCACACTGAGACAGGGAAGAAAGCATGACATGAGGGTAAGGGGAGGATCACAAGCAAATGCGGAAATGAAAACTAAACATGAAATAATATGGTTGTTCTCTTACAGTCACAGAAAGTTTGACAATTTCACTTGATAAGATATAAAATGGACGTAGATTTGTTCCAAAGCTCTGTTGTTTTATGAAAGAGAGTTGATAAAGATGGAAGGAGCACAGTCAGCTTTGCTCGCAAAATATCTTGATTATCTCCTTTACGTTCTCAGATACATTTTCCTGACAGCATTTCCACTGACACATAGCTCAGACAACATCCCGCATTTTACAGAGGCAAGGATAGCATCTGATTCATTGTCCTCGGAAATCGGGTAATTTGGCAAGTAACTGCATTGCTGTGTCATTCTAGAGATTATGCACGATGTGGTGTGAGCATTCTACCCTCAGATAAAAAAGTGAAAACGTGGGGGTGGAAATGGATCTGGCCCACCACCTAAGTGTGCTGGCAGTGGAAAACAACTCTCGTATATTTCCATACTACTGAGATTCTAATACCTACTGTGTAAATAAGATAATACAATCTGTCTGTCTGTAAAGCAGAGACCTAAGTGTTGATTCTTAAAAGTTTCCCTGAGACCTTCTTTTGGGAAAGAATTGCTTTAATCCCAAGAGGTTTCTTGATTATTGGTACAAATTGTCTAGTATTTCTTGTATACATCTTACTCACAATCACTGTATTTAATGCAATAACTCTCGATTTTTTTTTTAATGATGGTAGTTTGGCAAAGTGCCTATGCTTTGGTGATGTTGCTTAATCACTGTACTTTAAAGAATGGCTTATAGGTGACATGCATAATATCCCTCAGGAATTGTTTAGCATCTGATACGTTTAGGATTCAGTCAAATGTGAGTCTGAAGTCTGAGATAATAAATTACCACTTGGAAAAATGATGTCAAGCAAAGGGACTGCAGCAACGTAGCAGCTGCTAGAAAAGACTGATCTACAGGAAAAGAATCAGGAATGGATAGAGCATCTTAAAATGTGAGCATTCTGGTAAAGGTCACATTGTATTTTCGTCTCCTTGAATATACTTCAAGATGAAGAATAATATCTCAAGAGGGTTGAATGGCATGTGATTTTTATGAAACAGTTTCTTCCCAGATACATAATTGTTAGATGATTACAACTGTTCCTTTCTTCAACTTCGAGTTTATAGGAGCAACTCACAATTCATTCTTTGTGAAAGAGTTTGTCTTTTCTACTCATCTCTAGGGATTTCATGAGCTTATGTTTGCCAGAACTAGGAAATTTTCTTCAATCAGGTAATGGTGAATAATGTCTTATAGATTAGTATGGATGTGGAGGGATAGGGGAACAGAGAGAGGAGGGTAACACACTGAACAATGGATTAGCTTTGCTCATGAAATTAATCTTCAGAAAATTGTACATTTCTACCTTAATGTTAGACATACATTTCAATGTTTTGGATTGCAAACATAAAAGAAATGCAGTCAATTCTTCAGTTGCAAAGTCTTTGCTTTAAAATTTCTTCTGTAAATAGTTTAGGACAAAAGAGTATTTTTTTTTTATTTTAAGAGTATTTTAAATTATGGCTAAATCTCTAGCAAAATAGGAACACTTATTTCAAGTGGGGGAAATTATTACTTAGTCATGTCTCTGAATACAGAATGCAGTCCAGGACAAATCTTTAGCCATGGTTCACTGTTTAACATCTTTCTTTTTAAATTCTTGATCTTGAGAATGCAAAGAATTAGCCAACCTGTTCGTCTTGTACTTTCCTTGTTGTTTCACCAGGCATGTTTTCTTGAGGAGGTGTGTAGATAGAAGTAGAATAATAAACATAATTGAAGAAACTTAGAAATTCACATTGAGGGAACAGTATTTGGGGGAGGGGAAGTTGACTGTGAGTGACTGGGAGGGTTTTCTCGTCTATCAGCCCTTTATTTATTTTCCAACGCCACTGCTGTGCACTGAACAACACAACTTCAGGACATTTTTTAATGTTGTCTTGCAAATAGGGGTATCTGTATTAGCAGAAAAAAAAGGGAGAGAAATAAAAAGAAAATACAAAATGGTGTTTAAGGGGAATAAGCAAAATGCTTGAAGATATAGATCCTAGCTTAGTCACACAACTTAGAAGTCATGTCTCAGAGCCATTTATGTGCAAGAACCATTTTCTTGGAGCGAAGCTCCACAAACATAAGTTACTCTGTACACAAAATGTTAATATGAAGAGTGATAATCAATTACAGGAATATGTGAAGTTTTTATTATAATATAGATTGTGATGTCTCTTTAAAATGAATGGGGCCCTTGTTTTGTGTCACTGTGATAGAGTATCAGAGATAATTATACTATAATGGCATTTAAATGCAGGTAATACTGGATAAAATATTTGCCATTACTGGGAGAATAGAAGTGATTCACATGTTTGGATCATGTAATTAGGAGCCAGGAATTATATATAACAATAGTGAGCTTCACAAATTGAGGAACAACGGATACTACAGGAAGAACATTTTCTACCGAGGGCAATTTCACAAACTGATGAAAATGGCAAATGATAGAAGTATTAGAAGGAAATATATAAGGACCTAAACTAACTATATTATATGCAGCTTTGCTTCCAGGACTCAAACATACAAATTACTGAACATAGATCGATCTCATCTTGGCAACTCAAATGTCTCTGTACAGGGTCCAGAAGTGTTATGTTTTGCACTCGTGGTGATTTACAGGTTGAAATTATTTTCACTTTGGTGTATTATTTCATTAAGGGCTGTCTTAGGAAATAGGAGTCATCCAAAAAAGGAGGATGTGACACGACAGATATGGCAGTCAGCCCGATCCCTTCATTCATAGGCTAGAGGTTAGGATTTGGTTAACTGCCTTTTCCTACAACTTATGGAATAGCAAGCATAAAATTCATATAATGTACATTAATTTAAGGTTTAAGATTTCATTTTAATGCCTCTTTAACTAAGTCACTTTCTGGAGAACTAAGGATTTGGAGATGGATCCAGGACTACAATGTTGAGTTAGTAGGTAGTATCCTAGGGGGTGATGGAATTAGATTTATTCATGGAGAAAATATTTTCAATACATATGCAATGCTTATGAAAAAGCATAGTAAATGAAATGCTAGTCTATCCTACCAGACTTGAGGAAGAAACTATGTGTTTGAGTGGATCTTTTCTTACCTCTTTTGATCACCAGAAATAAGGTGTGGGCATTCTGCTATCTAAAGGGGGGTATTTCTCTGTCAGATGGAGGCTCTCAAATGTGGAGCAATGATTGGGTGCAAGCCAATGGCGTGGGAGGTGGAAGAATTCACCTGAGGCAGAACAAAGGAGATAGAAGTTTGTTGAATACACCGCAGGGTTGCTGTGGGCAGGACAGCAAAGAAGAGGCCTTGCCAGGGGGTGTTGAAGTGGAGTGCACCATAAGGGAACAGAGGGCAGGACAGCTGAGGAGAGGCTGGAGGAGAGGCTGTCTGCAAGGGGGCAGTGGCTGTGTGTTGTTTTTAAAGGGGGAACATGAGGAGGTATGGCAATGTATGGAATTCTCCCTCTTGTGGTAACTGTGCCTAGTTTTAAGCAGCCACTTGGTCAGCTGGGGCCTATGGATATTCTGAGGTGGGCTGCCCGATGGACCTGTCTGTCTTCAGCCATGGGGTGGCTGTGGGCCCCTTCTATATTCTATTACTCAAGCCCATTTAAGCAAAAGCAACCTCTACAGACATGAAGAGTCAGGAGAAAGAGGACCTATGTTTGATTCAGGCCTTATGCCAGATGAATAAAAGGATATTTTCTTTTTTTTTTAAATTTTATGTTTATTTATTTATGTTTATTGATTTATTTATTTTGAGAGAGAGAGAGTGAGTGCAGGAGAGGCGGAAAGAGAGGGAGTGAGAGAATCCCAAGCAGGCTCTGCACTGTGAACCCAGAGCCTAGCATTGCGGGGGCGGGGGGGGGGGGGGGGGGCTCCATGTCACAAACTGTAAGATCATGACCTGAGCTGAAACCAAGAGTCAGATGCTCAGCTGACAGAGCCACCCAGGTACCCCAAATAAAAGGATATTTTCAAGCTGATATGGGAGTAAATGAATTAACTCAGTGTGTCTAGAGTTTTTGCAGTGGAGATGTGTTGAAGATTTACAAATATATTGAGGAACTGTGTGTGGCATCATCTCTCTGTGTTTTTCTTTTTTTAAAAAAATTTATTTACCTTGAGAGAGGCAGAGACAGTGTGAGTAGAGGGGGGGTGGAGAGAGAGAGAGAGAGAGAGAGAGAGAGAGAGAATCCCAAGCAGGCTCTGTACTGTCAGCTGTGAAGCCTGATATGGGGCTTGAACTCAAAAACCACAAGATCATGACCTGAGCCAAAACCAAAAGTCAGTGGCTTAACTGACTGAACTACCCAAGTGCCCCTCTGCATTTTTCTTTTTAAGCCACAGGGGCCAGTGAATGCCTGGAATAGATCTTTTAATATTCTCACAACTAAAGGAAGCAAACAAAAAAGAAAGAAGTTTGTACATGGCATATGATGAGAATACCTCCAATCTCAAGGTTGAAATAATGCCAAGTCATGAAGCTCCTGACAGTTTTCCTTCTTAAGCACCACATTGTGTAAGTGCTGAGGAAAAGTTTACTTCACAGAGGGAAAAGGAATAGCACTCCAGTTACAGACTCATCATGGCCAGTTGCATGAACTAAATTCAGTTCAAAATGTAAAAGTGAATCCCAAGCAAATTGCCAGTGTTCTGAAATATTTGATCTTATTCAGGGCAATCAATCAATTTGACGGTAAATAGACAAGGTATTGAAGTGAGAAAGTTGCAAATTCTTTTTAAAATGCCTAAGCTATACTTAGGGCACTTGGGTGGCTCAATTAGTTAAACGTCCAACATCGACTCAGGTCATAACCTCATGATTTGTGGGTTGAAGCCCCACTTCAGGCTCTGTGCTGACAGCTCAGAGCCTGGAGCCCGCTTTGGATTCTGTGTCTTCCTCTCTCTCTACCCCTCATCCCCCCCACTCTCTCAAAAATAAATAAACATTAAAAAATAAAAAATAAAATACATAAGTATAATTTACATTAACATTTCTCCAAAAATGTTTAAGGTTTTGTCTTCTATATTTAACATTTAATGGTTTATCGTGAAGAAAGTGCCTTGATATGTCACCAGAAGAATAAAAAGGAACATATATCATCAACAACAAAAAATATGTTTTCATCTTTGAGATACTTTGGAATATTCTAGTCATGTCTAAACAATCTTTTGCCAGTATTTTTTTTTCCTTTAAAAAGCAAGTAAAGTAAGGAAGCAGAATAGTAAGTCAGAGAGTTCTGACTTGGTTATAAAATTATATAACATGGGATGCTAACGCCAGATCATTCAAATGGAAAAAAAAATCACATAGAACTTTCTTAGCAAGATCTAGAGTGGCCATGTAAGTTAAAATGAAGAAATCATAGGCCCTGGGAACAAACTGTTGTCACGTGGAAGAAATACGTCAACAATATAAGAGCAAAGTAGTTGAAAAACCTGGCAAAAACAGTATTTGACATTATTATCACAAAACCTAATAAGGACCCTGTGTTTAAAGTCATAACCATTCATTCTCTACTGGCATGTTAGGGGTGATACTGTATTGTATGAATATTGATAAACTTTAGGGATGCAAATATTTATAAATGAAGTAAGTTTATGAAAATATCTTTCAGTTAAAATGTCTTCAGAAAGCAATATTGCCCAAACTGCATTGCACTTCAGATCTATTATTAAAAAACAAAACAAAACAAAAAACTATTCTGAGGCTCCACCAGTGGCCTAATGACTCAGTTTCCCTGGGTGAAAGTCTGATTTTAAAAGTCTGTGATTTAAAACCTAAAATCAGCCAACAAATAAACAACAGAACTAAGGGCTACTGTTCTTAAGCTTCATTTCTTCTGTAGTTCTTTCTCTGTTTTGTCTAAACTTTATGTCTGTCTATAGTCAGATTACCATCATTTCTTAAAATATCTTGCTCTTAAAATTGGGTAAATTTGCTTTCACAATACTAGAAACTTAGTATCATTTCAGACAGTACATGGCTGCTATTCAAGTCAAAGAAAAAGAAAAAAGAAAACAAAGATAATGTGGTGTTAGAGAACTTGTTTCAATGTATCTTTTATTTGTGACAAAGGTTCAAGAGTGCAGTTGCCATAGAAAGTGGTTTAGAAATAGTTCAAGTCCTTCAGGAATGCATTATTTCTTTTTTTTTAATTTTTAAAAAGAAATGTTCATTTACTTATTGTGAGAGACAGAGAGCATGAGCAAGGGAGAGCCAGAGAAAGAGGGAGAGAGAGTATCCCAAGCAGGCTCTGTGCTGTCAGTGCAGAGCTCAATGTGGGGCTTGATCCCATGAACCGGGAGATCATGACCTCAGCCAAAATCCAGAGTCAGATGTTTAGCCAACTGAGCCACCAGGTGTCCCAGGAATGTATTATTTCAATTAATTTATTCATTCATTTAATCTACGAAATACATTGAACTTCTGAATTATGGCAGGTGCTGTGGTATGTGTTGGGCATAGGGTAGTTGATACTCCTTTCTCTTGCAGAGTTTTCAGTATAGGTCAGTGGGTGGGTGTATCTTTTGTGTGGGTGGAGATGTGTTAAGGTTTCTTTACGAAACGTCAGAATACCATTGGAGTTGGCTTTTGCTGTTGTTGTTGTTTGTTTGGTTGGTTTTTTGTTTTCCTAAACTGGAGACTTATTGAAGGAGCAATATGTAGCCAGCAATATCTGTAACATAAATTATTTATAAGGTCTGTGATTTGGCTGACAGCAAAAGCAGATCACATTAATGTTTGCTGCTCTGTGTCATAGCAAAATTCTGACTCCAGAGTAAGCAGATAATTCTCAACTTCAGGCCAGTGTTACCTATTTAGCAGGTGTTTTCTAGCAGTTATGATGTTATAGAGCTTCCAATATATGCATGTATGCACTTGAACATACACATTCTATAGCGTGTGTGTGGTATATATAAAACCTCTTCTGCATATAGTTTGCCCGTGTTTTGTTTTTTTTCTTTTTTCCATACGTGGATGTTTGTTTGTTTTACTTTTCTTAGGATCAATTCAGTGACCTGCATCTGATAAATTGCTTTGAAAATTTGCTCTAATAAAAGACTGAAACATCAAGACCACAAGATGTGGTATGTCTACAATGGAATATTTCTCAGACTTAAAAAGGAAGGAAATCCTGCCATTCGCAACAACATGGATGGACACAGAGAATTTAATACTAAGTGAAGTAAGTCAGCCAAAGACAAATACTATATAATTTCACTTACATGTGGAATTGAAGAAACAAAACAAATGAACAAAAGAAAAAAAAAAGAGATGAAACAAACCAGACTCAAATATAGAGAACTGATGGTCACCAGAGGAGAGGTGGGTGAGAGGAGGAGTGAACTAGATGAAGGAAAATAAGAGTACAATTATCTTGAGGAGCACCGAGAAATCTATAGATTTGTTGAATCATTGGGGCGCCTGGGTGGTTCGGTCGGTTAAGCGTCCGACTTCAGCTCAGGTCATGATCTCACGGTCCGTGAGTTCGAGCCCCGCGACGGGCTCTGTGCTGACCGCTCAGAGCCTGGAGCCTGTTTCAGATTCTGTGTCTCCCTCTCTCTCTGCCCCTCCCCTGTTCATGTTCTGTCTCTCTCTGCCTCAAAAATAAATAAACGTTAAAAAAAAATTAAAAAAAAAGATTTGTTGAATCATTATATCATACACCTGAAACTAATATAAGACTGTATGTTATATAAGAATTGAATAATTATTGAATAATTTAAAGAGCTATTTAAGAGACCATAACATTAGGGGTGCCTGGGTGGCTCAGTCGGTTGGGCATCTGACTTTGGCTCAGATCATGATCTCACAGTTTGTGAGTTTGAGCCCCACATTGGGCTCTGTACTGACAGCTCACAGCCTGATTCCTGCTTCAGATTCTGTGTCTCCCGTTCTCTATACCCCTCCCCCACTCACATTTCCTCTCTCTCTCTCTCTCTCAAAAATAAATTTAAAAAAACATTAAAAAAATAAGAGACTATGACATTAGATTGAAATGTCTATAGTGGTGATGCTAGGCCACTGGAGAAATATAATCTAGTAGGAGGCATGATCAGATTTGGCCTGAGAATCAATTTTGGGCAGTTTAGTTGGTTAAGCCTCTATCTCTTGGTTTTGGTGCATCAGGATCTGTGCTGACAGCATACAGCCTGCTTAGGATTCTCTCTCTGCCTCCCTCCTGCTCCCATGCACATGCTTTCTCTCTCAAAGTAATAAATATAGCCTAAAAAAAATGGAGTAGAGAAATAGGAAAGTAAAGTCAGTGAGATCATTTAGTCCCCATTTGATTGTCCAGGTAAGAAATAATGAAAATCTGTGGAGTTGGACAGGTTGTTCAAGATATATTGTTGAGACAGAATTAACAGTTTTTAGGACATAAAAGTATGGGATAGGTAAAGTTTTACAGAAAGGGATTGTTAATGTCAAGAAGCATTTCAACTGCTTTACTTTTCAGGAAATAGGCAGGTGGAGAAGGCACTCATTGGGTAGAAGTGAAAGAGTTGTTCTTGGGGGAGAAATTATCAAATTAAATTTTGAGTCTGCAAAGCTTGTGACTTCTATATGGCAACATTTGGATATGTCCAGTAAGCAGTTAATTCAATGAATCTCTGTGTCAAAAGAGAAGTCCGAGTAGGACGTGCAAATTTGGGAAAAACCAGCTCACAATAGAAATGAAAGTCATAGGTGCAGCTGAAGGCAATAGAGAAACTTATATATGCTAAAAATAAACAAAGCCAAGGAGGACATGAACAAAGAGGAACTTGTGCGAAGTAGTTGTCAGGGATGGATGCTGGAAACAAGGAAACCAGAGGAGAAAGAAACTTGAGGTCCTATCAAAAACTGTTTTTACATCACTCATTCATACACCTCTACGCAAGGATCCTTAAACTGAATGTGTACTTTGAAGTAACAACCAGACCAGAGGGGATAATGGATAATTTTGGCAGTTAATTAGTTATGATAATTTGATTTCCACTGGAGATATTAGAAAGACATAGGCAATCTCTTAAGAATAAGACCAGAAAGAACCCCAAAAGTAGAATAAGCTGTTTTTCCTCATTTCTCATTCTTGCTTTTCTTGCTCCATGTTCATTTCCTTCACTTTCTGACTCTTACTTGTTTGATTTCCCGTTTCCCTTGTGATAAATCACAACTGGAAGCTCTAGAGTTAATAGTTCCCTTTGTTCGAGGGCATCAAACCCACCGAGGATATTTTGTCCAAATAGAACAATGGATGGTTTTTCTCTAATTCAACCGCCAGCGGGTGCCTGCTACAGCCTCAGCAGCAATGCAAAAGGGAGGTCATTGTTGTGTATGAACACAGATACTCATTCTAAATTTCTTTTTTTAAGGTTTATTCATTTCTCAGGGACAGAGCATGAGCGGGGGGTGTGGGGGGCAGAGCGAGAGAGACACAGAATCTAAAACAGGCTGCAGGCTCTGAGCTTTCCGCACGGACCTGATGCGGGGCTCGAACTCACGGAGTGCGAGATCATGACCTGAGCGGAAGACAGCCGCTTAACGGACTGAGCCACCCAGGTGCCCCCCCCAGATACTGACTCTAAACAAGCCTCTCGATAGCACTGAATTGCAAAGGAATATTCCTGGAGAGCTGGAGTGCTCCGGCAGACAAAACTATAGATGACCATAAATCTTAAAGTAGTGGAATAGGCAAGGCAATATTTTAAGACACAACTACCTTTAATCACCAAAACTATTCTGTTTTTTTTATTTCAGAGAGCAAGGATTTAAAGAGTATGCAGAGTAAAGACTACTTAGTCATCCAGATATAGCTGATGTTTGAGTTGTAGGTAGGAAACAGGAAGAATGTAGACAGCAAGGGATTTTGGAATTTACTCACATTTAACTCGGTAGCATTTAGATAGCAAAGGGTTCCTATATATAAATATTGACACTAATATGGAACCCAGCACAAATCCATGTCCTTTGAAAAAAATAATCTGTCATGGGATATTTTCACAAACTTATTGCTCTCAGGATCCAATCACAGCCTAAAAATTATTGCTTAGCACATAACAGAAGTACTTTAGATGTGCTTTCCATTTCATTGCATAGCATTTTTAAAAGGATATATACACAGTGGTGGAGATTTAATAAAATTAATTTTTACTGTTTTGAAGAGCTCTTTCTGTGTTTTGGTACCATCTACTGATGTTAACTATATTAAATATTAAAATAGAAACGTTAAATATGTTTCTTAATTCTTTTAAGGTGACACAATAAACTTATGATATGGTAACATAAATAATATTTTTATAATGTAGATTTTTTGGAAAATAGAAACAAATAGTAAAAACACTGGAATTTTATTTTCCAAATTTCTTTAATGTTTGGCTTTTAGAAGACATCTGGGTTATAATGTCTGTTTCTACCTTCAATATATCACTATATGTGTTGGTTGAAGTATATGAAGAAATATGTGGTTGAAGAAGACTTAAATTGTTCAAAAAAGATTAAAGGGGTACTTGAATGTCATTGAAAAAGTGAGAAATATCTCAATAGCCTTTTCAGATAAGTGTGAATATTTCTATTTGATGTCATAGCTGCAATTTATAGTAAGTCTCCTCTCCTCTCAAGGGAGTATTATATTAAATCCTTCGGTTTTCTTGCACTTGTGCTATGTTGTTTAGCCTTGGTTAATTTTGTTCCATCATCACTGAGTGTTTGGAAAGCAAAGTTCACTGTTCTGCATATCTTCTAAATGTTGTCACATTTTACTAGAGAGTGTGGAAAATTGGTTTTGTTGATATCACTACCAATTTTACCAGAAAATTCTTTAAGTGTTGGCAAGTTTCGGAGTGGCAGATACGTTTTTCAAAACTCTAACTTTCACGTGAGAGATCAAACGCTATCCTGAGCAATCCATTTTTTCAGTTGCTTTCCTTAAAAGGACTGGGTCACTTTGTTCTTTTGTGAGAAAAGTCAGCCTAATACCCAAGCCTGAATAACCACCGATTGTCAGTTTTTCAGGTCAGTTTTTCAGGTAAGAACGATTTGCTTTTACAAAAGAAGTGGCTAGTTCAGCCAGCAACTCAATGGCACCTGTGCTTTTCCTCAAGCCAACTCTTATATTTCAGAACATGGCAGAACCATTTTTGTGTGCTTTCCATTTAATTACAAAGAATTTTAGAAAGTACATAGGCAGGGATAGGGATTTAGTATAGTTAATGTTTAACTGCTTCATCAGGACATTCCTAAGTAAAAGTTTTTTTTGTTTTTTTTTTCTCTGCATGTGAGTGTGTGAGAGTAAAAAATAAAACGACTACCATAGTTTAGTAACACAGTTTCAAGTCATGCTCTTTCACTCACCAATTCCTTTTCCACCATCAGTACACCCAGTGAAAAAAAAGCAATAACGACTCAGTATTGTGATGAAAATAGTTTTGACCTTATGAAACCTTGAATACATCTCAGAGACACACAGGAATCCATTGACTGCACTATGAAAACCACTGAAATATAATCTAGACAAGATGAGAATATTAAATGCAGACAGAAGGAACCAAAGAAACATGTCAATGTCTTTTGCTCTTTATATACAGAATAAAATAAAGAGATTATATCTAGGTGAAAACTTATCTGAAGGCACAGTAATAGAAAACATGACTTCACTAGGTGCCTTTCGAGACTAAGATTGTTGTTTAAATGTAAAGATAAAAGCTAATAGCTTTCTGAAAATGAAAGTAAAACAGTTCAATAATGATACACTCTGTGCTCTTTATTCTATCATCTTGCTTTTATGACATTTAGTAATGCCAAATGTTTCCATGCTTCTCTGACTTCTCTGTTCTTTTGGATATACCATGAGCATTCTTTACCTAGAACTGGTATTAGGTACCATTCATTACTGTCAAAGTTACATGGAAAACCTATTTGTGCATCTTAGCCACGGCTCCCTTATCATCTCTTTGATATTATCTTCTCTGGAGTCCTTTCAAAACATGTCAGTCGTTGATCCTCCTCAACTCTATTCCTTATATCGACCAAAATACTCAGAACCATTAACATGTGTTCAGAGAGCTCGCAGTGACCACTAACGTTAAATAGAGTCTGGATATAAAAAGCAACTTGGCTGTGTGGATGTGCATATCCGGTACATACACATCTGCCCTTGTGTATGGAGACCGGTACTCAAGGTTTTCTGCCCACGTTATATCTGTTTTGCTGTTATTTGTATCTGTAGTATTTAGTTTAGATATAGAGGTAAGAAAGAGGATGTTTAGTGATTTTTTTACACATCTAATTTTTTCTGGTTAACATATATAATTATTTGGCATTTTAAATAGCTGCTTATATTAGTCATGGTTTTCCAGAGAAACATAATACCCAGTAGCAGATTGTCTACATACGTATAAACATGACTTCGAGAGGTAAAGAGAGAGATTAAAAAAAATGGTTACATGACTGTGGGAGGTGGCAAGTCTGAAATTTATAGGGCACATCAGTAGATTGGAAACTCAGCCAGTATGTGATACTATAGTATTAAGGCAGAATTTCTTCTCTGGAAAAATTCAGCGCTTTGCTCCTAAGGCCTTCACCTGATTGGATGAGGCCCACCTGAATTATCAGGGGTAATCTTTACTTAAAGTTGACTGATTGCAGTTGCTAACTACATCCATAAAATATTTTCACAGCCACACTTAGATTAGTGTCTAATTAAATAACCCATACTTTAGCCTTTTCAAATTGGCACATAGAACATCACACCATCAATGGGATCCATGCTAGATAGGAGCTTCTCTTCAGTTATATTTCTTGATTGTTGATATAAAATCCAAGTTCACGTTTTAATCAAGAACTAAAACTGAACTTTGTGATAATTGCACCCCAAGGAGAATGCAATCGGGAAAACTTTGGTTCATGGATTGTTTTGATTATTTTGAGAAAGAGTGTTTGAGCTGTCGAAATTCTATCTCACATTAGGCTATGGAGACTATTCTAAAGATCAAATAATACATTTCAGTCCTCACAGTACCTTGTACTGGTCAGAGACAGTTATAATGAACCCCCCTCTGGGTATTGGCATAATTTCATCAAACAACTGCTTTATTTTAGTAAATAGAGTGAGGGCAGCCCAGCTGGAGACATTCCTGGATAGGAAGGGTGAGGAGCCAAGCAAAACAGAACCACAAAGAGCTTTATGTTGTGTTACTAATAATCATTTATTCTCTATCCTTTTTTCACTCTTGCAGGAGTTCTCTGTCTAGTTTCCTTTTATTCTTAATCCCTAAAAGCGTCCCATTTCCGCTGACACATTTTTCTTCCTCTGGGAAACAAAATACCTCTTAAAAACCTGCCTGGAAATCTCACGCTTGTTTTCCTGCCTAGCCTTGGCTTTGCATTTTACATTCAGTCCTCTCCACTGACACTCAGACCTACTAAAGATCACTACTATATTTGGAGCCACAAAGAGTTCAGGTTTTTTTTTTTTTAATTAGAAAGTGAGTGATTTATGATTTGCAATATTAAAACTTTTTTTTTTTTTGGTTACCAAGTAACACAGAAAAACATTAATGACCCAACACAAATTTCACATTAATTTGGACAAACCACTCAGAAGTCACAAATCAGCACTTTAAGCACAATATATTATAGAGAAGTGTCTGTATAGCACTCTTAACAACATAAATGAAATTATTTATTCTAATTGTATAAATTATTAAATCATGTATACTAAATTGATTGAACATATAAAGACATTGAATTTTAATATAATAATATTGCAAAATTATGCCCTAAAAGTAGCAATTGTGTGTCAAGGCCATGAGGTACCATAATTTAAACCAATTGCAGGACAACCAGATAGTTTTTATAAAATAAAAAGTGGAGCATGTTAGTTTCTCAAAATTTGCAATCACTTGGGATTTTGTATTTTTAGGATGAAAATAATGTCATGATATCATATCTTCTAAATGTACTAAGAAACAAGGTTTTCACAACCCATGCAGATAACTGTAAGGATTCTTTTACTTGGTAGAACAATGGTCTTAACTGAGGAGAAATTAAATTGGCAGCATAGATATATTTAGATTTTCATCACTAGAATGAGCAAAAATCAGCCATGGTACTTGATATGAATGCCGACACCACACTTCCACACAAGACATACTGAATCAGAATCTCTATTCAAACAGCAGGTTCATACTTTTTCCCTTGATGACACGTTGAGAAACAAAGTGCCTAGATTTGACATCAGTAATTATTTGCTGAGGTTTGTTAATATCACTTAATCTATGCCATTAAATGGTAGTTATTGCTAGTTTGCTTTGAATTAAATGTCATAAGTTTATCACATTATCTAAAATATTTGATATTTTCTTACATTGAATTCCATATTAAAGCTACATGAATATTTATCAAACCAATTTACATATACAAATTATTTTGTAATTTAAATAAATATAAGCCAATAATGATTATTAAAATAAATTAATAGAAGTTATATATGATCATTAAAGCAGTATTAGGGAAAATAAAACTAAGTGGACAGGTTGTGCATATTTTACTCTTATTTTCACTGCTTCTTGTCTAAATTGCATGTATTTTCCATTGTTTATAAACTTATTATATTGTATGCAAATTAGAAAGGATATCTACTTTTTTGGAATCCACGAGTTTATATTAAAGAATTGCAAAACCTTCTTTATAAGTTTTTTCCATTTACAATATTGAAGGGTCATTAATTACATACTTGGAATTATCAAATTAAGGAACAGATTTAGTTGTTTTAAGATTCAAAAATTACCTTTTGTCTACATTTACTAAGAATTTTTAATTTACTGTTTTTCAAGAAATATGCTAAGTACATAACATAAAGCCTCTTCATTGTATTACTATATTTATGAGATACAAACAACAAATGCTCTGTGCACTTAAAGAAATATCAGTATGTAAAATAGTAAGGAATTTTTAGAGAGAGCTTCTAAATTCAGTTCATTTTACTGTCTTAGAAGCAGATACTGAGACAAGGATTTGTATGCATGTGATTCATTAAAGAAGTACTCTCAGGAGCAAATCTATAAATGAGCAAGAGGAGGCAGGAAAAGGAAGGGGGAAAATCCAAGCAAGAACAAGATACAGGGCAAAGTCCTAACCACAGACTAATCCCTCAGGAGAGGTCTAGAGTGAAAATTATGTTTCCACAGTTGTCCTAACTCATGACGTGGAAGCCTGGCTTTCACTTTTCTGTACCAGTCATTAGCTAAGGGCCTGGCATCTTTCTTTTAGCAAAATGTATTCGAGGTTCATTCATGTTGTTGCATGAATAAGTAGCCATTCCTTTTATTTGCTGAGTAGTATTCCAAGGTATGGATGTACCACAGTTCATTTTTCCATTACCTTGTTTATGTAAAGCAGTTATGACAATTTGCATACAGGCTTTTGTGTGAACATAAAATTTCGGCTCATGTGAGTAAATACAAGGAATTTGATGGCTGGGTCATACAATAACTGTATATTTCACTTTATAATATACTGCCTTACTGTTTCCAAAATGGTTTTACCATTTTGCATTTCTGCCATTGATGAATAGGAATTTTTATTGCCTTCCTTCCTCATTAGTACGAACATATTGTCATTTTTAAAAAAAATTTAATGATTTTAATAGGTATGTGGTATTCTGTCTTAGTGGTCTTAATTAGGATTTACCTAATGACATTTACCTAATATTTGATATCTTTTCATATGTTTAATTACCATCTCTTCATATTTTTTTGGAAAAGATCTGTTAGATTTTAGTATTTTACTTTTAAAATACATTGTTTGTGTTCTTGCTATTGAGTATTATGTGTTATTTTTATATTTATTCTGGAAAAAAAACTCTCTTATAGAATATATGAGTTGTAAGCATTTCCTTCCAGTCTGTGCATTGTCTTTTCATTTTCTTAGTATATTTTAAAGACCAAAACTCTTACATTTTTATAATAAAATATTCTATCATTTAAAACTTTTTAATGTTTATTTTTGAGAGAGAGAAAGACAGAGCATGAGTGGCAGAGGGGCAAAGAGAAAGGGAGACAGAGAATCTGAAGCAGGCTCCAGGCTCTGAGCTGTCAGCACAGAGCCTGACGCAGGGCTCAAACTCACCAACCTCGAGATCGTGACCTGAGTCGAAGTCAAATGCTTAACCAACTGAGCCACCAGGGTGCCCCTATCATTTTTTATGTTTTATGGATTACACATTTGATGTTACATCTAAAAACTCATTGCCACATCCAAGTTCATAGAGATTTTTCTTCCATGTTTTATTCTAAAAGTTAGGAGTTTCATATTTTATATTTAGGTTTATGATCCTTTATGAGTTAATTTTTATATAAAGTATATGTCGAAGTTCTGCCTCTTCAAGTGATTGTCCAATTTTTCTAGCAACATTTATGGCATAGATAATTTTTTGTACATTTAATTGCCTTTACACCTTTGCAAAAATCAGCTGGCTATATTTGTGTCAGTCAATTGTGGAATTTAAAGTAAAACAAAGAGTATTAAAATTATTTATAATTAGGAATAAATATAATACCTAGTATTTCCAGCTCTTCTTTTCTCTCCCACTTCAGCAAATTCATGCTGCTCATTAAATACATTTATTTTATTCATTCAAGTCACTGAATTTTGTGAGACACCATTTCTATGAATAATTAATAAGTGCTATACACACACATATGAATTCTATGGTCAAGGAAAATCTTCAAACATCATGTTAAGCAAGGAGAAATTAGTTCTCATTAAAGGGAAATCTCATTAAACATTCAACTTGCAAGATTTCAACCACTGAACGTAGATAAACAAGAAAATAAAACAATAACCATATAAACAAATATAAGAAAAAAATACATAAATATCATACATGATTCCACCTACTGATCCTCTCCATTGTCCAGAATAAAATTGAATTAGAAGATGGGAATTTGCTTTTGGCTGAACTGGTCTAAATTGCCACTCATGTTTCAATATGTTGGCCATGTTGCATATGAAACTACATATAGTTTCATATATGTATGAAACTACATATAGTTAAACATAGTTTCATATGCATATGAAGCTATGCATATGAAACTAATGTTTAAAGATACACATCTTCAACACAATTTGGTGTCTAAATTCAAGCCAAACATTTCATGTGAGCCTCTACCAAGAAAACAATGAAATAGCATTAGACTATATATTTTCTTCCAACATGACCTATAAATTTAGCCATATATATTATTATATCCTGTAAAAGATTTAGGAAACTTTTAAGGGTCATTTTGAGTATTCTTAATTTTGCTTTTTAAGAGCTAACTTCTAAAGAAGATGCTAATTCACATATCAGAAAATACATTTCAAGAGAGGGAGTAAAACAATATTTACAAATTGATTTGATGATAAATAATCAAATATTTAATTTGATTGAGCATATAGTGCTCAAAATATATTTTCTTAAAAATTTTCTTAAAATCAGTTCTATGTAGAACACAGGGATAGAGATGCCTTGTTAAATCATAATCTTCTTTCAGATAGAGTGTAGTCTTTTCCATTATTTTAACTCTAGTCCTGGTATAATCCCTTTAGCATGTATCATTATGTATTTCTTTACATAATGAATAAATAAATGCATTGCTTGCCAGATAATTTTCAGCTCCAACTATAACAATAAACAAATGATAGGTCAATATGGAAAAATATTTGGAAATTCTTTATTTCAGATTAAGGTTATTATTCTTTCTTATATTATTTATGTTTTAAATTTAGCTTATGTTTTAATTTATGCCTATCATTTGAATTTATTTAGTTATAGGCAAATAAGTTTTGCTCTTTTCTTTGATTAAAGAAAATTTATTTCTGTCTTTGTCTTCGGCTTTAATACCGACATTTAATACTCCTTAATTTTGTTCATTGTGTAGTACAACATTTTTTTTTTGTACATGACCACAGTCTATTTTTCACTTATTCTTTCCAACAGACATATTTATATTTCCCTTCAGAATAGTGTTTTAATTAAATCTGATTTCAAGTTACAAATAATTGGAAAGAATTTCTAAATGGTAGTGGTTGCCAACACCAGAACTTCTGCACGAAAATATGTTCATCTCTCCAGGTATAAAATAAAATTAAGGCACTCTTGGGTGTCCCAGTTGGTTGAGCATCTGACTTGATTTTGGCTCAGGTCATGATCCCAGGGTCGTGGAATCAAGCCCCACATCAGGCTCTGTGCTGAGCATGGAGCCTGCTTAGGATTCTTTCTCTCTATCCCTCTGCCCCTCTCCCCACTCTGGTTCTCTCTCTCTTTAAAATAAAAATAAAAATAAAAATAATAAAATTAAATTTTTAAAAAGAGTGATTTTATCTGTACCTCATGATATATTTTCTGGCCCCTTTACAGTATTATATTACATTCACATACCATGTATTACTGAGGGGCAGTAATATTTTGAACATGAGCCTAGCCTTCTAAAATAATGTGTCTACATCTCTATATCTTTTCTAAATTTTCAGTGGGCATTGAGAAAATAGCTATGATATTTAACATATTCTGAACATGAAGACTTGTTCTCTAGGAAGTGAATATATATAGGTAACAGTGACTGAAATTTATCCCTCAAAGTTGACAAATGAGAATCAACATTCCCTAGTTTACTACTCCTATCTATCAGTGATCTATCAATTGCTTCCCCTAAGCAATTTTTTTTTAATGAAGCAGAATCTCTCCTATGCAAATTATAGAGTCAGGAGGAAGACTTTAGTTCACAGTGTCCATATGATAATATTTTATTGACAAATATTTCTGGTGGTTTTTTCTTTTTTTTTCTTTTCTTTTTTATTTTTTTTTGCAGAGAGAGTGCGAGTGGGGGAGAAGGGCAGGGGCAGAGAGAGAGAGAGAGAGAGAGAGAGAGAATCTTAAGCAGATTCCACACTGAGCGTGGAACCCAATTCAGGGCTCCATCCCACGAACCTGGTATCATCACCTGAGCCCAAATCCAGAGTCCGGTGTTCAATCAACAGAATCGCCCAGATATATATATATATATATATATATATATATATATATACACACACACATACTTTAATATATTAATTATATGTGTATTTTAATTTTCTCTGACATTTTTTTTTAAAATCTGAGATCTAATATCTTCCATCTACACTGGTTCTACTAGTTAGGGTTCTCTCTGTTCTCTGTCTAATGTCCAAACCCATGTAGGTATAAGCCCTGTCTTCCAGGTGACAATTTTCCCTTATTTGTAACTGATATAAAGCCTCAGATCTGTTCTCAGAGTGTGGGTCTTTTACTTGAGGACAGGATAAGTTACTGTTATTCAATTATTCCCCCACATTTTTCAATGTTACTTGCTCTTGCTGTGATGTTTGTATTGGGCAACAGATAGTAGGGTAATATAATACAATGGTTAAAACTTTTAAAACTTTTAGTCAGGAACAGAACGGATTGGATAAAACCAGGATCTATCAGTTAAACATTGAATAATTTAAGGAGTTACTCTTTTTTTTAGCCGTAGTTTCTTCATCTGTACACCACTACCTTTAGAGTGGTAACCAAAATGATATGTTCCAATGGAGTTGTGAAGATTATTTTTTTAGCACATATAAAGTTCTTTGGATGGCAACTGGCACATAGTTAATTACTACTACTACTAATTCATTTGAGTAGATTCCTAGATGCTGCCTAACTAATGCCACCCTTGTGTTTGAAAAGAGCACTTCTTTCAACATATACATGCACCATAAGTGCATGATATAATCTTTCTGCAGAGGTCCTTCTAGGACCTTCAAAATATGGAGCAGTCCCAAATAAATATGACAAACATATATATTTTGGAAACAAACATATTGTTAATTTTTAAGGAAATAAGACTAAGGAATTTTAAGGAACTTTTTAAGGAAATAAGACTAAGCTGAATGTAAGTTATATGAAGGCATTACTCAATACAGAAGAGTGTAGGAGTAGATGACTGTAGAGAGCCATGTTTACACAAACCCTTTCAGCTCATCATGTCCAATTGCATTGCTTTATGTATAATGAACCTCAACCTGAACCTTGCTTAATATTGTAATTCAGATAAAACACATGTCTCATCAGAAGTCTGTTGGCTTAAGAAGCTAAGAAGAAACAAGTTTCCGTGTCAGGTAGATAAATGTGACCTAGTCATAAAGCATTTATTTTATTTTTTATTTTTAAAATATTTACTCATTTATTTTTGTATTTTTGAGAGAGGGAGAGAAAGAGAGAGAGCAAGAGAGAGAGCATATGAATGGGGAGGGGCAGAGAGAAAGGGAGACAGAGAATCCCAAGCAGGCTCCACACCATCAGCACAGAGCCTGACATGGGGCTCAAACCCTCAACCATGAGATCATGACCTACTCTGAGACCAAAAGCCAGATGCTTAAGTGACTGAGCCACCCAGGTGCCCCGGTCATAAAGCATTTATTTTTGTAATGGACAGATGCTGCTGAGCTAGGTGGGCTTCACTCAGACTTGTTTCTTGGCCCAGTACTCCATGCACTCTTATCTTAAGAGAATGATGAGAAAGGAAGACAAGGAGTCATAAAATTTTTGCATGAGATTGAAATGGTGGTTTCACTGACACTTCTGTAGTTATTAGAGAACAAAATACACAGCCTTATAACCACTTTGAAAGAGCATCTGAAGAACAAGTGGAGAGAGTAACTGATCACTTTGCCCCAGAACATCCTATCAAAGGGCTCCTAGGATCAGAGTAGGATTAGTAGTGGTTTCTAGTAGGAGATGGTGATAACCCTCTAGGAAGCAAGAATAACTGGATAAGGATAGTTCTTGGTAGAAAATCATGAGAGGTGACAGGTAAAGGCAGAAAGCAGAAGCACCTTGCAGAAGTATGGTGGCGGTGACCTCAAGACAGTGTATTAGTGTTTGATAAGAGTGTATAAATGGTAGAACAATAGGGGACCCAGAAGTGGGGGAAAATAAAGTAATACATCATCAGACTTTTTTATGAAGTCATGTGAGAATTCCTTAGCAGCATCTTCAAAATGAGAACTTTGCAGGAGTTTGAGGTCCAGCAATCACAAAATAGAGATAAAATTCAAAAAAAGATAGGAGTTGTATACATATGATATATTAGAGTTTCAGAAAATCTATTGCTTAAAAAAAGGTAGGAACACAGACCTGGTGTCTTAGTCATCAGGGCCCTTTCCAATGGTTTCATATGTTTAAGATAATCTCCTGAGTTCTAGCAATGATGTTAAAATTCATAGGAAAATGTCTTTCCCAGGTTGCCCATCGATTTGTTAAAATGTTTCAATTTACAAAATAAACTTAATGAGTGTCAACAGAGGCATATCACAATTACAATAGGAAGCTTGCCTTCTTCCTCCTCAAACCCTATCTAATTTGTGAAAATGAAAAAGAAGAGAAGTACAAATATTCCAAGTCAAAGCTAAAGAGATTATTATATCATGATGCTGGGATGTGTTAAGGAACAACCTGGCAGGGTGAAGAGTTGGTTGAGTTAGTTTTCAGTCATGTAAGAGACATTAAAGATTTTTGTATCTATTTGCCAAGGCCTTGGGATTTCTTCAAGAAGTTTATTTTTTGAAGTCAGTTCTTTGGACTCCTCTTAAATCAATTTTTTTTTAAGCAGATTGGCTCCAAACTTGAGAGGCCAAACAAGAGGTGGAGGGGAGCCAATAAGAAAAGGATGCCAGAGACCTAGGCTCCTAGTTTATGAAAAAGGAACTGTTGCAGTTCACACACGTACTATCTCAGGTGATCAGAAATGTCTAACTGAGGAGCTCTAATGCAGTTTTTGGTCTTGTCTGATTTGCATTATATTTGCAAATTTGCAAGTGTCTTTCTTGAGTGTTTAGAATGGGAAATCTGTGGCAATAATGGATTCAGAGTTTTTGATCTTGGTTATACTTGTCATGGCTAATAAATAACTAATAGGTGAGAGTATGCCAAGCACTTGTACATCCGAAGATTGACTCTGACTTGCCCTCATACCAACCAACATGGAGCATTATTGATAAGTTTTTTTCTGGTTCAGTTGTTCACTATATATCTGAACATTTTTAAGACTAGCTAAGAAGACATCCTGCAATACAATGAAATGAGAATATAAAGCATTAATTTAGTCAACCATTCTATGCAGCAAAATACAAATAACCTATTCCGGTCTATCAATTGTCACCTGTTAATAGTGACTATTTATCGTTTTAACTCTTTCTGTCTCATTCTGAATGTTCTCTACCTCTTGGTATTTTGTCATAAAACTATTTTCTTTATGCTAAATTGAAATACATGATTTATAACTGGCTCCTTTGAGGAGAAAGAATGACATGTATTTAATCTTATAGAATTATTTCCAAACTGTGTATATTCACAAGGGTGCATTAGGCTTTCTGTTTAACTGTTTTCAAGTTACAGTGACTGAAAATTTCTGAGATTTCATTGCTTTGCCATTTCATGCCCATCGTTGTAGGTTAGTCTCTCATCGTGGAGGAGGTAACAAGAGGATGGTAACAACTGACAAGTTGCTTTATGTTTATCTTCCAATAGATAATAACTACTGATCATATTGACTGAAATTTACTCCTCACAATTTGTAAATTTTCTCCACTTGATCATACGATGCCAGGTGTTCTCTTGCATTGTTTTGTGAGAAAATATATACCTTCGTGGGGCGCCTGCGTGGCTCAGTCCATTAAGGGTCTGACTTGGGTGCAGGTTATGATCTCACAGCTGGTGAGTTCAAGCCCTGCAACAGGCTCTCTGCTGACAGCTCAGAGCTTGGAGCCTGCTTCAGATTCTGTGTCTCCCTCTCTCTCTGCCCTTCCACCGCTCGTGCTCGGTCTCTCTCTCTCTCTCTCTCAAGGATAAATAAACATTTAAAAAAAGAAAAAAAAAAGAAAATATATACCTTAATATCCATGAAGTAGATTTTAGACACAAGAAAAGAAACAAAAAGAAAGAAAGAAGTGTTGGATTAGAATAGGGTTTTAATGTGATCTGTTTCTGAAGTAGTTTGCCAAAGGGTGTGATTTTATGAAAAAAACAAACAAACCCACAAACACAAGAGTTTGATGTATAGAACACAATCTACTTTAAAATTCAAGTAAATATGGAGGTATACAAAGAAATTTCATGAAAGGATAATGACTATATGCATCTCTTCCTGATTTCAATAAATTGCAAGTATCCACAAAGTACTTTTTAGTTCCACTTAGATTGAACATTTTGCAATCAAAGCTATTCCTTGGATTTCAATAAACATTCTGGTTGTCCTTGGCGTCTTTCACTTTGTGAATGAAGAACTTTGTTCTCCCTGGTCTGGGAATACTTTTTACTGGTGATGTTTTCCCTTGGCTGGGAAACAGATTAAGGGCCTCTCTTCTGGCAGATCCTTCTTTCTATTGGATGTAACTACTAAACTTACTTAAAAGAATACTTTTATTTATCTGGCTGTTCAAATCCGTTTTGTAGATGTCTATAAATTTGAAAATTAGAGGAAATAAAAAATAGAGTTTTTCAATGTACACCTGCAAATGGGTTATCTTAAATATACCCTGGAGAGAATAAGAAAAAAAAAATGATGATATTTTAATGGTTAGACCGCACACAGGAGTGGTTTATAACTACAAAAGCTCTATTTTATCAAAGAAATATGTATGTAAATTTATTTTTAGTCATCAGCTTTTCTGGTCTTTCACTCTGAAATGCTTTCATCCTCAGAAGAAACAAAGCCATGTGGTTTACCATAACTGTTTGCTGATTTTCCTTGAATGTATGAAATATCTTTCAACTAGAGCAGTTTGAAAAAATTATGAGACAAAGTGAAGCATAGTTTTGTTTTGTTTTGTTTTGTTTTCTAATTGTGAAGTGTTTTAAATTTGCCTGTTGAGAAGATCAGTTTTTCTGCTCCTGGAAAATAAGTTTTTAAATACTATAAACTCTTTTATTGTGGTGGGTATTTCCTGTTGTCCTGCTGGCAGCCAGTGCTTTGGAAACTGTCATACTTTGTAATGCTGACGAGCTGCAACATTTGCCAAAGAAAAATGCAGTAGACCAAAATGGAACATCTTGCACATGAATTTTCTGAGATTTTCTTAGAGTCTATAACTGAAAAGACAGGTAACCTCTGGTGTAAAGTATCAAAAAGAGAATGCACCCACTCCTACAAAACTTTGAAAGCAGGATGATAAAAATCTTTTAAAACATAATTCAAGGGTCAGAGAAAAGGTTTGGAAGCTGTCTTTTCTGGCTTTATTTCCCATCTGCGCTTTGGTTTTGAAGCATCAGTGTTTGTTTTGTCGCTAACCCAAAAATGATTTATCAAATATGGATACAATCAATCACCACTAATTGCAAGCAAATTCAAAAGCACAGTTTCAGGGTACTCATTCCATTGTCCACAGGAATGGTAACAGTACATTTGAAGTTTTTCGGCAAAAGATTTTTTGGGGGGGAAAGGACGGGAAAAAGCTGTGTCTCTTTTTTTCTCCATAAACGACATAATGAAAAATTATTGGTAACACAGTAGTTCCTTTTGGTCTTTAAAAGAACATAATTCATGGACAGATTATCAGACTGAGAGTTGTGGCTTCTATATTTCTATTTATGTGGCCAAGTTTGTGCTTATTTTTAAACCATTCTTTCTTTTCTTTTTTTCCAATTGATGTTCTTGCTCAGAAAATGTTTTGTTGGTATCATTGTCTAGTAGCATAATGGATATATACGAATTAAGCATATCCGATATTGTAATGGTTTTCTATAAGCATAGTATAATCCAATTAAGTTTCTTTCCTTTATAATATTGAATTTCTGCTAAATGTTACTTATTAACAGAAGTCTTTTTCTGGGGGAAGGAGGGAATCAATCACCCCCTCCCTTAAGTAAAAAGAAAAAAAAATTAGCAGTAAATGTCACTACTTTTCTGAAAAAGAAATCAAACAAAAAAAGACCTCATCCCTATATAAACCAAACTATATCTTACTTCCTGAATTTGTGCACTTTCGTAGGAAATTGTTAGGGCAGGAACTCTGTCTTTTCTAATAGCTTGATTAGGCCAAGTACCTGTCATCACTTCACAAATAAATAAATGATAATAATGGTGGAAAAATGAAATATTAAAACCAAACATTTTTACTAATTCACTCTTCATTTCCCTAATAAGCTGTATAATAATTTTAGTTAGGCTATTTATGACTAAAATAGCAAAGTCTTCATGTGGGAGCAATTGCTTTTCTGTTTAGCATGTCCATTGCTCCCATTTATCATGCCTTCAGTCTAGTGCCAAAAATGGCTTTCATAATTCTGGCTATAAACGGCTGACTGAGAATATCAAACCCTGCTCCACCCAACACATCACTAAAGAAAGAGCTATAGTTTGCAGTGTCTTATTACATTTTTAGTTTATGGGGGAATTAAGGCAGTTATAAACATTAGTTGGAAATACTGGCAAGCAAATTGGGGAGTGAGGAAAGGCCAAGGAGACAGAAGAATAAGAAAGTAGACATATTCTTAGTTAGGTTTTGGCATAACACATGGGAAAGCTAGCAAGTTTTCTTTGAGTAGAAGAAATCGATATTCATTTGAGGACCTAAATTATTCACTTTAGCCACCTTTGTTGCATATAAAGCCAAGTTAATTAACTCCATCTTTTGCTGAGTATTTGCAGCTTCTGGATGAATTGTCTTTTGGTGTTTTTGTTGCAGATATATACTATTATGACCCAGGTGGAATTCTCTTCTTCAAAATTCCTGGGGAATTAATCACAGAATTAATGGGAATTGTAATAACCTTTGGCATTGAGAGTGCTGCTGATCTGACAGAGTTACATGGTATTAGGGATCCGATTAACATGGTGTGACGAAATTCTTGTGTTACTTTACTCACAAATAGACACTTCCTCCCTAACCAGCTTCCAAACCAACATGGCTCTGAATGCATCCAGGTAGTTGTAAGTCTCAAACTCAGCCTCCACAGCCATGTTTATGTATTATATTTAAGAAAATCTCCCTCTGTCACCATCATTTTATCCCTTTCCTAAAGAAGGAAGAGGAATTGTTATGTGTGGCTGCACTTTCTGCTCTATCATTAATGTCTTTTTCTGATGCACGGACATGGGACCCCAGTGCCCATGTTTGTGCTAGGTGACCCTGTCCTGTTTCAATATCTGCTTGATTTAAAGATGGTTATCTCTTAGCAAATCAGACTAGGAGGACGACAGCTTTCAAACTTTCAATAATCAGAGCATCTGTCACTCTAATAGCAAAGCCAAGAGATATGAAATTGTGCAGGTTGTCACATTTCCAATCACGCAGAAAAAGTTGATCTGAGAAAATCAGGCAGAAAGAAGTGATGAAAGACAGAGCAGACTTTAATAGTTCCACTTAGCCATGACACCCAACTAAGCAGTAGAGCAGTTACGTGAAATTTGCTAGTCCCACTGGTACAGTTTCCCTCATACCTGAACTAGTTTACATTGGGTCCTACTTGTCTGAAATACAGTCTTGACTATTTCAACTTGCTTGACTTTACGTGACAAAACTATATCTCCCAGGTACCTGAAAATACTGGTGCTTGTTTCTCAAATTGTATTCTTCTTTTTTCCTTAAGTAGAAACCTCCTCCAAAAGAAGAATCTACTTAGCTAGAATGTAGCTATCTAGATATTTCTATTCTCTATAATTGGATAAATATGCAGAATCAACATTTGCTTAGGCTGCCATCAATATTCCACCACGTGGTGATTCACCTTATCTCTTGGTCAGCAGAAATGCCTTATTACTTAAAAATGAGACCACCCTGCTTGCTCTCTCCTACCCCATAAATGCGCCCAAGAGAGTTCTTAATATCATGAATATAAAAGGATGGCAACACTGTATTTTAAAAAAATTGAGAAATAGTGAGGAAAATAACAAACTCTTAGTCTGAAGTCCTGGCTTTATACCTCAACTGTGTGCCTACTATGATGCTTTGAGAAAGTCACTTAGCTACTCTGGGAATGAAAATGAACTTCCTCCTTTGTATGGAAGGGACAGAAATATGATTTATATGGATATATGGAGATATATAATCTTCCATTTGCGTAAGAATCATTTATAGAGACAGCACCACTTTTATCAAGGAGCTGTTAGTACAATACCATTTCAGGTTCAAGTACAAGTGTTTGAGGATGAGTCATTTTGCATGGAGGCTTCAGAGACGATGGTAAGCTGCAGGTATAAGCGGTGGAGGGAGGAATCTTTTGATGCTTGAAATGGAGAAGGGAACTAAAGAGGACAGATTTTATGGATGATGACACCTGTGACAGCCTGAAATGGAGAAAATGTGCACAAGTAAAATGTTGATAGGTAATTTTGGAGACAAAGGATAAATGTGATATTCTTCCCAAGAATATTGAGTATTTATGAGTATGATTGATTTTTATCACATCCCAATATGATGAAATAGAAACGGCACCAAGTTGTGTCACCCCCCACCCAACCATTGGTAGGTACCTATTTCTGTGGCATAAATGAGTTTTAACTAGATGTTACTATTCATGGCTTAGCTTTGCAGGTCCCATTTTTTCTTTACAGGTAGAAACAGTGTCATAGTTTTGGTCTCAAGATCTCAACTGACATAATGTTTCATCAGAATCAGGACCTTATCCCTCATTGGCTGGCTCACTTTCAGTGGATATATAACTTCTATTGACTCAACTATTTTATAATTATTGAGGAAGTGTTAGGAAACAAAAAAAAATAGGTCATATTTCAAATTTTAATATATTAGCATTTCCTTTGATCCATTTTAATGGGAGAATTATAACAATTTGTTTCAAGTGAAACATCAATGCTTTACCTATTTTATATCAACCTCATGTTTGCATAATCTCAAACAAAATTTTAAGAAGTATTCTGTACACAAAATATGAGTCCCATGAATTTTCTTTTTTTTTACCATTACAATGTTCTGAGTTATAGAAATCTTCAAGGTTTTGTTAGAAAAATGTGGGCCACTCACCCTCACTTGCTCTTTGTACTAGTACTTCTTACATAAAGATAACAAAACAAAACTGGTTCCTATCTAGATAGGACATGGATAAATCATAAGACTCTGTAACATTATAATCTATAAAAACATTCAAATCAATGTTTAAATTCTATTTCATTGTCTATGTAGTGTGGTTAAGAGTATGGGCCCTCGATCCAATACACCATGGCACAAAATCTGGACTTTGGTCAAGTTACTCAAATTCTATGGGCCTTAGATTTCTCATCTATAAAAGGAAATTAATTATAGTATCTACTACTATGAATGTTTGAGACATTAGTGAAATTACACTCATAGAACACTAGAACAGTGCCTGGTATACAGCAACCACTGTATTAACGTTGACAATTAATTTTGAAGCCCATGACTTGCAGAACAGAGCTGCAGTTCTGATGGGCAAGGTATTTCAATCATATTCATAGGTCCAGTCATAGAAACTCTGAAATATTAAAGAAAACAATGTTTAACAGATCACACAGATACCTAGTGTCCTGCCCAAGTCTACTAGAAAATTCTGCATATTGACAGCTGATAAATCTAAAGCTACTCTAAGACTTGCTTAGGATGAGCTCATGAAGAAGACGGTATACTGAGATGAGCAGAGAAGAATCAAAGCAGAAGCTACCAAAATTAATTATTTAGCTCAAAGTTTGTCCCATACTGAACTCTTGTTTCCTCTTGCTCACCAATACTGTCTACCTTTAAGATGGAATCAGCTCTGTAATTTCAGCGATCACTTCCATGTGGATGATGGCACAGTCCCTTTTCCGCCCCTTTTTGAGTTCTCTCCCTCAGGCTCCTGGTCTCCATCAGCAACAATCTCCTAGACACTGACCCTCATATACTCAGTTGTCATCCCAGGTCTTTTTTTCCAACTTAACATTTTCTTTCCACCAAAGCTGACTCCCACACCTGAATTCAGTGTCACCACCCACTCTTCCCTTAGGATTTAAGGCATGGATCCATATTGGACTCCTCTTCGCTTGCATAGAAAATCAGCCCCTGACTTCTCGTATTGCTTTTCCAACCTTCCTTTCCTCTTTATAAGCACGATTCTTCCTCTCTCCGGACAAGTGCTCATCACACCATGGATTTTATTTATTTATTTATTTATTTATTTATTTATTTAATGTTTATTCATTTATTTTGAGAGAGAGAGAGACAGAGAGTAAGCAGGGAAGGGGCAAAGGGGGGAGGAGAGAGAGAGAAAGAATCCCAAGCAAGTTCCCTGTGGTGAGTGCAGAGATTGATGTGGGGCTCAATCTTATGAACAGTGAGATCATGACCTGAACCGAAGTCAAGAGTCAGACGTTTAACTAACTAAGCCACCTGGGCACCCTGTCCATGGATTTTAGTAAAACGCTCTGCATTTGGTCTCTCTTCTCCCAAGTGCAAAGACGTAAATGGCTTACACGTAAATCTTCTTATACTGTGTTCACTGTGGGTCACCACTGTGTAGAGAATTATGGTTACTTCCTGCTACCAAAAAATAATTCTTCAGCTTCCCTTTCAAGGCTCTCCACATTTGTTATAGACTTATTTTTATTTCATTCACTCATTCATGCACCATTCACTTATTTACTCATTTGCTTATTTTCAAATATTTGGAGTTTCTGTCACTTTACAAACAGCCATTTGTAATTTAGCCTAGTTAAAGTGCTTATGAACTATCTCTAAAGATGTTTAACTTATCTGTTAGTTGAATCAAGCTACCATAACCAAATACCACAGACTGGAGGGCTTAAACAATAGAGATGTATTTTCTCACAGTTCTAGAGACTGGAAGTCCAAAAGCAAGGTACCAGCCAAGTTCCTTCCTGGGGAAGCCTCTCTGCCTGGCTTTCAGAGAGCGATCTCTTCACTGTGTCCCCACAAGGTGTTTCCTCTTTGCACTTGCAGAGAAAGAGAGAGCTCAATGTCTCTCCCCTTTTTTATATCGACATCAGTGCTATTGGATTAGAGACCACCATTCTGAACTCATGCAATCCTGATTAACTCCTTAAAGGCCCTATTCTCCAAGTAGTCACATTGGAGGTTAGGGTCTCAACACAGGCATTTCTGGGGGGGGGGGGGCACAATTCAGTCTGTAACAACATCCCTGTCTTTAATCATTTATACTGTCATATATTTCCAGTTTACCATACCTTCACTATTCTTATCTGTACCTATTCTTTCTATCTCTTATGGAGAAATCTTTCTTTAAAGATGCCTTTTCTGTTCATATTTCTTTATAATGCATTGCCCTCCCTCTACATAGCTTTGGAATTTATGGTTTGTGTCACGTACATGACATTCGTATGCTGTATTTTCATCTCATTTCAAATGCCTATGAAATAGAATAGTCTCTTTAGGACTTGAACTATATATGTTATAAATATGTATGTATATATACACACATACTTTTTTTTTAGTTTATTGATTTTGAGAGAGAGAGAGAGAGAGAGAGAGCAGGGGAAGGGCAGACAGAGAATCCCTAGCAGGCTTGTGTTGTCAGTGTGGAGCCCGACATGAGGCTCGATCCCTCAAACTGTGAGACCATGACCTGAGCTGAAATCAAGAGTCCAACACCTAACAGACTGAGCCACCTAGGTGCCCTACACACACACTTTTAATAAGTATAGTACAAGCATAAAAGTAAGTATAGTATAAATAAAAAATATATGTGTGTACACGTATATTTTTTATTCAGAGTAGAATTACAGATTTGCATATAGAAATCCTTTACTTTATTGACTATGTTGACTAATTTTTAAACTTGATTCAGAATGGAGTTTTGGAAAATTAGTAAGCACTAAAAAAATTATGCATATGTTTTGTAAACATACTAGCCAATGGTACTACGGTATAATTCTAAACATGGAATATTATTGCCGCATAAGAACAAGATAAAGAGTCTTCATATAAATATTGTTAAGGTGTCTTTAAAACTTCCTTTTTCTTCTTATATTTTCCCACCTTAGAGGGTTTCTTACCACGATTGGCAGTGCTCCCACTGCTCTTGTTAGGAGGAAAATCATTAGGCTAAATTTACGTCACACTAAAATGTTACTTACAGTGTTTTATCTCTCCCAGAACTATTTGTTTTTCGAAAAGAAGACTTTAGGGATGGCATAATATTTTTCACAAGGGCTAAAATGCAAGGTAGCACTTCAGATATTAGCTATGACTAAAGGGAGAAATATCTCTGCAATAGGACACATCATCTTCTTAAATTGCACTTTAGAGGCAACCACACAGTCTACCTTTTCAAAGATACCTAGCAACAGAAAAAACACGCAAGACATTTCGCACACAAAAATACGCTGGTTCTTTCTTCTCTGCTCTCTTCTTAACGTTGAAAGGTAATTCCCGATTGTTCTCTCATGTCTATACATCTTTTCAAGGATGTTTATATAGCAAACAGCTTAAGAAGACACAGATAGTTTCTCATCTGGCGCAAAGGTCAGGTGGGATTATATACATAGAAGACGTAGAGTCTTCTAGGGCAAAGGGGGGAGCATACTTACTGGCCGTTAGAAAAGATTCCAATTCCCTAAGCTCAGATTACTTTTCTTGCACTCTGAACTACTGCATGTTCCTGTGTCCTTGAACTTTCTTTATAAAGCCCAATGTCCTCTAGGAGGTAGGGCTCAGGGAACCAGGAAAAAAATGCTGATCATCTGGCTATTGCTATTGCTGTGAGTACCAAACTATCCCTCTCCTCCGATCCCGTCAGAATATCATATATTCTACCAGAATCTCCCAAACTGTAAACTGCTAACTTGTTAGCTGGTACGTAGGTGAAATATCAGACTCGTCAAGTTTTCTGACACCAAGTACTCCTATGTATTGATGAAGCTTATGCCTTCTTGTTCTTTCTGTCTGAAGACTCTTTCTTTATATAATAAATAATCTAGATTTTAAGTTTTCAAATATGCTTATTATTTGTATTAGTCTGCTGGCTACCCTAACAAAATACCGCAGACTGGGTGGCTTCAAAAACAGAAATTTTTTCCCAGTTCCGGAGCCTGAAAATCCAAGACCAAGGTGTTGGAGGGCATGGTTGCTCCTAAGGCCTCTATTCTTGGCTTGTAGAGGGCTGCTTTCTCACTGTGTTCTCACATGACCTTTACTTGGTGTGTGTATATCCTTGGTGTCTCTCCCTCTACTTATAAGGACACCAATCATAATGGATGAGGGCCCACCCACTTGGCATTCAACCTTAATTTCTCCTTTAAATGCCCTATCTCCAAATGTACTCACACTGGGAGTTGGGACCTCAACATATGAATTTGGGGAGGACTCTACTCAGTCCATAATACTATTCCCATATGTTCTACAATTGTCCACAGTTCTCTCTCATTTCTACATGTCTTGCATTGAGAGGCACTAACTACCTTTTTGTTCCGTGCTATCTTTTGAAGGATATGTGTAGGGGGGCCTGGTGGCTCAGTCAGTTGGGCATCTGACTTGGGCTCAGGTCATGATCTCAGGGTTCGTGAGTTCGAGCCCTGCATCGGGCTCTGTGCTGACAGCTAGGAGCCTGGAGCCTGCCTGGGATTCTGTGTCTCCCTCTTTCTCTGTTCTTCCCCCTCTCACCCTCTGTCTCTCTCTCTCAAAAATAAAGATTAAAATTTTTTTTTAAACAAAGGATGTGTGTATGGCCAACAGTCTTGGTTAGTGCAGGTTTGTTTATAGTTCAGCATTATATTGACAGTGTTTCCCACCGGGGTACATTTATTGTCATTATAGAAGATTTGGGTTTCCAAAATTTGGGTCCCCCTCTTGTTATGTAACACATTTCAGTCCCTGATACTTTGCTGTTGTTGTGTGACCTTGTAGGAATTGGGGTTCTGGAAATTGGTACAAGAAAATGGATAATTTGAGTACTATTATTGCTGTAAGTAATAATTTGTCTTTTGTGCCAGCCCTAGGAGTTTCATATCTTCTGCCAGTGTCCATGATACTGTGGCAGGTTCACTTGTTAGCTTGTAATAGGATAAAACCACAAACCCTGGGGCACCTGGGTGGCTCAGTCAGTAAAGTGTCCAACTTCTGCTCAGGTCATGATCTCACGATTTGTGAGTTTGAACCCCATGTCGGGTTCTCTGCTGACAGCTCAGAGCCTGGAGTCTGCTTCAGATTGTGTCTCCCTCTCTCTGCTCCTCCCCTGCTCATGCTCTCCCTCCCTCCCTCTCACTCTCTCTCTCTCAAAGAATAAATAAACATTAAAAAGAAAAAAAAACCCAGACCCTTCACAGTTTTTGACACCATCTTCTAATTTCTTATTTCTTTTAATTTTTATCTTCAGTCCATGGGAGGGTGGGAAAAAGAAATCTTCCTTCAATTCTCCAACAGACAAATTCATTATATCTCTGCCTTAAAAATAAAGCCTTCTAAACAAAGCTTTGTCTACATTGCACAAGCCGACTTAGTCACCTTTTAATCTAAAAGGTACTGACACTTTGTTAACCCCCTCACATAGATAGCTCCTTGTCATTTTTCAAATCTCAGTTCCAGAGCCACTTTCTCAAGAAGTACTCCATGAACATGTTATTGGAATTTGGTCTCCCCTGTCACCTAGCACCTCATCCCATTTAGTACTTTTAAATCATTCAGAACAATCAATATTAATCTAATTTATTCACTTATACATATTTGCTGTTTGTGTTTCTTATTTGATGCAGGTCAGAGACCTGATTAGTCTTTTTATTTTAATTTTTTTAATGTTTATTTATTTTTGAAGGAGAGAGACAGGGTGTGAGGTGGGGGCGGCAGGGAGACACGGAATCTGAAGCAGGCTCCAGGCTCTGAGCTGTCAGCACACAGCCTGATGTGGGGCTCAAACCCACAAACCGTGAGATCATGACCTGAGCCGAAGTCGGACGCTCAACCGACTGAGCCACCCAGGTGCCCCAAGACCTGATTAGTCTTATCCACAGTTTCATCAATGGCAATAATTCTCAACAGAGTATCATTTTATCCCCCAGGAGATATTTGTCAATGTCTGGAACCAATCTTGTTTGTCAAACCTGGGAATAGAGTACTACTGGTATCTAGTTGGTAGGGGCCAAGGATGCTGTTAAATAGCCTAAAATGCACAAAACATGTGTCCCCCAAACAAATAATTATTTACCGTAAAATGTCAGTAGAATCTGACCGCACAAGACGGAGAATCTCTGACTTGCTGAGTCCAACACAATTAAGAATAAAAGCTGTGTTGATTAATTTGAAAGAATACCTGTGCTACAGTATTTAGTAAATTATAATTTGATTACACTAGTCTGGCCTCCACTGTTAGTTGCTTGCATAAAAGCCATGTCCTAAGTGCTCTTAAATTCAAGATAGGATATGATACATGAAAATTTGAGTAAAAGACATCTAAAAGTAATTTATGGAGATGTATAAAAGGTGCTAGAGTTATGGTCTAGACATTGCTCTGCAACTGTCATGCTGCATGAATCTCTAGAAAAATTTATTTCCTATTTTATTTTGACTTCCATCTTAAAAAAAAATATTGCCACTCAGCTTCCCAGAAAGGATGCTGTGGAAATTAATAAGAAAATTAAGGTAAGGAAAAGAATTATATAATACTTAATACAACCTATAATTATCACTGTAATATTTATACAATGTTTGTACATATGGCTTACATAATGGTGACAGAGACTTTTGGAAACAGATCACTCCTGTTAAAAATACAACAATGTTAGTACATTAGGCGAGAATTTTAATCAGTGTTGGAATTATAAATATAAAGCCTGGAAAACTTAAAGTATGTCTGAATAAGTCGAAGCTTTGAACAAATTTGCCTATTAGAGACAAAATGATCTCTTTTCTTACAATCTGATTGATTCCACACAATTCATCTTCAGTTGAAAACCTTATAATTTGACCAAAACTTAATGGTACAAATCATATAAACTGATTTTGTGAGTTTGGTCAGCTCCTATTTAAAATCATTTCTACTTCTTGTTAGTGCCAAATATTAAATTCATCTCTTTTTGGCAAAGCATTGATATAGAAGTTTGGGGAAGGAAAAATATTGAACAGGGAAGATGTATAGTACACAGCCCCTAGCCTAATTTAGTCAACAAAATATGACACTTAAATATATCATATTTATTCCTGTTTTCCCTATCTCTGAATTAAAATCTAATCTATGCTTGGCCCTGTCATAATTGAATGTGTATGTTACCTTATTTAGTCTATTTAACAATTTGAATAGTATGGCGTTATTATAATAATTTGACTTTTAAAGAAACAATGTATTTAAACAAAATCTCATAGGTTATAATTGAAGCACCAATAATCATACTTATATTTGCTTGAGATCAGTTCCTGTTGTGACTGTGGCCCAACGGTACATAGACCACTCCAGAATTTTAGTTGAGACCCACTGAGTACTACAGATTAAGAGTGAAACTGAACTGGTAGTAGAAATGCATTACATATACTAAGCTGAACTATAAATCAGTTCAATTATGGACTGAATTATGGTGATCTGAGTCTAGTAATTCTAGTTTAACTACCTGTATGAGACAAAATTATATCAACTCTGATAGAAAATAATATTCTTCAAATCTGCTAGTAATGTTTATATTTTTCCAGAAAAAAAGTCCATAATTAAAATTAAAAAGAAAAAAAAAACCAGGGATAGTAGGGGAGAAGAATATAAATTTAAAAATAATAGAAAAATAATTGAAAGGGCCAAAAGAAAATTCAAATAGAATTGGACCATAGAAATGGAAATTTTCAAATGAAAATTCTAGAGTTTAAAAGTAAAATGACTGGAATGGAATATTCTTTAGAGGGGCTCAATATTAAATTTGAGCTGGCAGAAGAAATAACCCATGAATTTGAAGATAGCTCAATAGAGATAATGCAATCTGGAAAAGAGAAAGAGAAAAAAAAAAGAATAATTATGGACAGAGTCCAAGAGACCTGTGGGTCCCTTTAAGCATGCCAATATATACATAATGAGACTATCAAAAGAAGAGGAGAGAAAAAACAGGAAATATCTTAAAGTTATAATTGACAAAATCTTCCCAAATTTGATGAAATGCATCCACTCTATATGTTCAAGAAGACTAATAGATTCCAAGTAGAATAAATACAAAGATACCCTCATTTAGACACATGGTAGTAAAACTATGAATAAGAGAAACAGAAAATCTTGAGAAACTAGACTAGTCTTTTCTTCCTTATTTCTAGAGAGTATATGAAAAACTAAGTTCATGTTCACCATATTTGCAAATATTTTTAGTGGAGAAAGCTGATCATAGCACTCTCATTACATCTGTGGGTCTCTGTCTTTATTCATTTTCTTGCCTGATATTTTCCTACATTCTCATCATTCATATATTTTTTAAAAGTGTGTGTTTAATAAGGGAGTCTTAATTTTTTGGGCAGAATGATCCCTATAGCTACTTAGACTCCTAAGACATGGGTCAGTCTAATGACAATTGTTATTTGTCCCCTCTAGAGATAAACAGTTCACCTTTCCATTCTCTAGTGCGCTACAGGATTTGCTCTTTTCTCCACTTACATATTTCCTCTCTAGACACATCCCTACCTCTAGTTTATCTGTTCTTTCACATAACAATTATCATTTGACAAATAAGTTGGTTCTTTCTTTGTCTTCAAGAGCTATGTGGATTATACTTGACTCTTTGGAAGACTCTTTGGAAAGTTCCTTCTTAAAACGACCTCTCTCAGGTAGTCCACATATAGTTGGCATAGACAATTGATATACTAAATAAAGTTGTCTAATATAATTTTTCACAATAATAGATATGGAATTCTTGCTATTTCTAGTCTACTATTTTTCTGTTATTCATCAGTTTGAAAAATTTAGGTTTAATATTTTCCTAAATGCTTTTCTGTATTTTCTTGAATTTGATAAGCTTCATCTTATACTAAAATCTTTGCACACCAGTTTCCTCTGCAAGAAGTCCTCCTCGATTTCAGTGCTAGGTAACACTTACCCATCCTTCATCTCCTTGTGTGCATATAGATGTGTCTCAGTGTCAGAGTTTGTGCTGAGTGACTATAACACACTTAAATACTGCATTACTGTTAAAATCGATCAAGTTGAAAAGTCTTCTTCCAAATGTTAATTGCCAAATTATATTTTCTCGTACATTCCTTACACTCATATGTATGACACTTGTAATACAGTTTCTAAACTCAACTAGAATATTCTTACTTAATATATTTGATTCCATATACTTCAGAAGAGACCTAGATGCGGAGAGTGGAGTTCCTTGACTATTTCTTGCAACATATCTGATTCTATGGAGTAAGTTATCTGACTAGAATTTTATTTTGAATACATCTTGGGACTTTCACTAAAGGGACATCAATGAAGAGGAAAGAAGATACATGGGAAATAAAGTAAAAAACAAATCTGCTAGTTGCTGAGAATCTTTAAAGAAAATATTTTTATATGATGCAGACTCAATATTTGCTTCTTTTCTTACAATGCAATGTTTAATAAAATTTATTTCATTAATATGTCATGTAGAATAAATGACAAGAGCACTACCATTTTCTATCAATGAATGTACTTATTTTTACAAATATTTTCTTCCTATTGTCTCAATCACCAAGAGATTTAATAAATGTTAGCTAGCTTATTTTATAATATTTTCTATTGCTCTATTGGCATATGACACTCTTTTTTTTTTGCTTCCAATATTGAAATTTAAATTGAAAAAATAAAACATTTGGCATTGCTCTTTCTCTCCTCAAAATGTTGTTTTTAGCTTGCAATATACCCTATGTGAACTTACCACTTTTTAAAGTACTGCTATTTGAAAACACAATTTTTTTTCGGTCTATAACTGAGGTTGGCATGTATTCAAGGTTATTGATAGATTGATAGCTTTCTGGAGGTGTATTAAATCTCAGAAAGGATGGAAGTATACAAACAAAGGCTATTATTTAACCTATGAAGACAGAGCTAAGCTTTTTGAACCATCTATTTATCACTTCCCTCCACTTGAAGTTGCAGCTATGTCAAGGGTTTCAATGAATATTGTAGGTGAACATGAATACATTTTATTACTGCATACAATGTTAAGATTCCTGCTGGTTCTATGTTTACTATGGTCTGGCAGCACAGGGCAGGAAGTGGACTGGCTCTTCAGAGAAGGACACACTTCTGCTATGTAAAGTAGCGCTATATTGGAGCCTCAGCTAAGGAAAACATTCTATTTTACTATAATTCCTAATGGTTTCAAACTATGTAATTTCTACATAGAATTTCTGTCTTCCCATTGCCCAAGGGGTAACTTAATAGCTTTTTTTGAGAGCGGATATCTTTAGACAATGTCAGTTGACTTACCTCATGTAGAAACTTCAGCCAACTTTTGCCTGACATGTGATTTGTGATTTGTTTTAAATAAATTATTGATTAATAGTTGGTTATTATATGTGCAAATAAAATACATTACATTTTATTGACATATTTATATTGGCAAAGCTCATTCTTCTGCTAGACAAAGTTATGGTAGAATTGAGAATCAAGCTTATTCCATCAGAACCAGTCCAAGCAAAAAATGAAATATTGATATAATAAAATGGCTAAATGAACTGTTTTGGGAAAACAAAACTAACACCCCTACTTTGGGAAAATTCCCTCATTGGACACGTATGTGACCCTTCTGACAACTGTCTATATGGTAAGAAAGTCTATAATGACCTTAGTCAGGGACTCAATGCCTTATACATACATATATGTATGTATGTATATATGTATATATATATATATATATATATATATATATATATATGAGAGAAAGAGAGAGTTTCTATAAGCCGTTCCCTTCCTAGAAACATCAATACTAAATTAAAGTTCTATCAATTAGATACTTAACACCTAAAAAGGTGTTGCCTATAATGATCAAAGATGCCATATACTTGCATATATAGCTGTCTTCTGAGGTGAATGTGCGCTGTGTGGGGGAATTTCAATCCGAAACGGAACTGGAGTACATAAAATGGAAAATCTCATGCATGTGCCATCAGGAAAACAAAATTGAGGGACAGAGACTGCTTTCCTGTAAATGCCTGATTTACAGAAAACTGGTAATATGGGAATTTTCTTAAATGCTAGAGAGTTGGCCAGGAGCTGTCTCATCACAACCTTGGGAAGTTTTGTTTATGGTTTCCAGAGGCATGAACCAGAAATGACCCAGGTCAGGATGGTCTCACAAAATAAGATGAACTGAGCTTTGTTTGTATGACCGGATTGGTTCTGTGTGCTCAGGGAATTTTCAAAGCTGGTCTCCATTTGCTTTTGATTTTAACAGACTCTGAACTCACCCCTCTTTCCCATGAATTTGCCCACAAATTCAGTCCACCCCAAACTCAATGGACTTGCCTGTAGCTTGCTATAGTTTGTGTCTCCTGAACTGTGGTTCCTCTGCGATTCTCAAATAGGCTTGTCTTTTTAAAAATTTTGAGCTTGCCTCAATTTACCTTTGATTTAGGTCAACAACTGTTTGCTGACAACGTGGAAGTTACACTTTGCTTCTTTACTTTCCAACAAAGCTACATTTCTGTTCTTGGAAGTGATGTTACACTATGCTCCTAGCAAAAAGGTAAAATTGTAATATGATTTTTGTGTTAATTTTGCCTTCCATAAGTTATATTGCTTCTGCTCCCATCCTAGCTGGGACTGAATACAGTTCTATATGGTATCCAAATGTTGGGGTTTAAAGAAATCATGGCAGATTGGGCTTCTGAGAAAAATATATCTGCCTCCTTGCTTAGGTAGTTGAATGTAAAAGGGTTCAATATCCTTAATAAGGAACAGAAACTCATCAGCTATGGGAAAATCAAACCAGGGACTATATCCCTTTGATCCCTCCAAAACCCTGGAATATTTGAGAATATTATTATTTTTTGAGAGGCTTTTGTAAACGATTCAGGTAGGAAAACACAATCATCCCATGTGAAAGAAAACTCACCAGAGGCAGAAAAAAAATTGTAGATGTCTTTAAAAATTCACTGGCAAAGCTGTCATTTAACCATCTATAACCTGATCAATATGAGTATGTGGACAATCTTGTAGAAAAAGCAATTATTTGCACTGACATTACAGTATTATTGTTTCACTTTCTCAGAAAACATTTTATCGCACATCAAGAATGCATTCGTTGTTCTTTCATCTCATTACACACTGTTTTTACCACAAATAACATAATAGGTAACATTTAGGATATATTCTGTATAAGTCATGGATTAAAGTGGTTTACGTAAGATGACTCATTTGATAATCACAAAGCAACACTGTGAGACAGGTGTGAAGTTATCAGGTCCATTTTCTAAGAAAAGAAACTGAGTTGGGGTGAGGTTAAGTAATTTGCCCATTGTGGAGGTGGGATTCAAACCCAGGTAGTCTGGCTCTAGACTCTGCCCTTAGCCTCCAATGCTGTTATTTTCCAAATTAATAATACCAGTATCATTTTGCAATGTTTAGAAATTAAAACCCAGCAAGAAATGGACTTCTAATTTTAAAAAAGACTAACTTGGGGCACCTGGGTGGCTCAGTCGGTCCAACTCTTGGTTTTGGCTCAGGTCATGATCTCATGGTTTCGTGAGTCCAAGCCCCACTTTGGGCTGTGCACTGGCAGTGTGAAGCCTGCTGGGGATTCTATCACTCTCTCCTTGTCTCTCTACCCTTCCCTTGCTCACACTGTCTCTGTCTCTCTCAAAATAAATAAATAAACTTAAAATAAAATTAAAAAATTAAAAAGACTAATTGAAGATAATTTGGTGAAGATAGGTTCAGAAATATGTGCAGAGTTAAAGAAATCATGAAATCATGAAAAGGATATTAAGACAACTGGGAACTAACCAAAAACAGAAAACCATCGCCATTCAAGTCTGAAGTAGCAAAGACAGTAAGGATGCACTTGCTAAGGAACCTGGAATCAGAGCCAGAGCTTTTTTCCTAGAAGGACTCAGCATCTTGCAAAAATGGGGTAACATGACAAGAAGAGAATAGGGATGGAGATATGTTGACGTCTCTCTCCTCCTATTCAGCAGTCTTCTGCCAGTGCATCCCACCCTCTGAACATAATTGAAAGCCAGAAATCAGAGGGTTCAGGTTGACTTAGCCCATTAGTTCAGCCCATCACAAAGAAGAGAAAGGCAGAGAAAGGTTCTATAGGTGGAATTATGGTGGTGGCAAATGGAATCAGTAACACATGAAATAAAATCAGTGTATGCTTGCTTCCAGTATAACCAGTGGAGTTACTAAATTAATTATTCACAATTAATTTATTATTAGATCTTATTATAATTGTAGGTTATCTCAATTGTTCTTTCTTCTGCTTTCTCAAAGTGGATCTCTATCATAAAAATCATTGTAAAATTCATATATCCCTATTATTGTAAGTGGCATGTAAGTCATGAAATGTTAAAACTACCTTATTAAACAGTGTTATTTGAACATAGTCATAGTACTTTCAAAGTAATGAATCATACTACCATAATCCAAACATTATTTTTCAAGGAATAAACTGTTAATTTAGAAAGCGTATGTGTAGGTTAAAAATAGTTTATCATTTATATTATCAAAAATTAAGTTGGGCATTAAAATTTCACTAACAAATTATTTATTTAAAAACCCAAATGTAAATCCAACAACTCTTATATATTTGAATAACATGGCTACCAGATTTAATTGTGGCAAGAACACAACGTGTTGGTCTTTGGGTCACACTGTGGAGGTTATAATAGATTTTATAGTCAGAAACTGCAACTCCTTCTCAAACCCACGATAACTGACAATGTCTGGCGCATGCAATGCTTCTGAAGGAAGGATGCAATAATCCTTGATTCATGATGATGTCCAGGAAAATGAGCTCAAGAAAGTGAAACAGATCATTACTACATTTAATATATTTTAAAAACAGTAGGGTTTCCTAAGGACTTCATTTTCAGCACTGAAAACATTACCACATTGTGAGATGTACAAAAATAAAGGAAAAAAGAAGAATAAAATGTGATTTTTCTCTAATGCTGCTACAGTTTATGAAAAACCATTAGGCACTACATGATCCACAGCAGGGAAAACAGCTAACATTTTATTAATAATCACCATAATATTATATGATTTTGCCTATAATGTACTTGATGTTTTGATAAACATTTTATATGCATTATCTCATGTGATCTCACAATAACTGTATGAGTTAGGACTATGATTACCCATAGTCTTCAGATAAAAGGGACTGAAGTTCAGAGCAGTTAATTAACTGACCCAAGGTTTTACATGTCATACGAATATGAGCAGAGAATACTCTCAAATTGTATATTAACTCTAAATTTAGCTTTTAGTATATACTAGAATACAACCTCCCCCAAAGGGCAAGGACTTTGGCATGTAACTAGTACCTGGGACATATTAGGCATTGAAATAGTTGAAAAAATGAATTTGAAACCTTGTTGCAGACTTTGAATCTGGAGTTCTCTCTTGTCCAGCAAGAGAGCAGACACAGAATTGAATACTAGAAAGGCTAATGTCTGGGAGGAGACAAGAGCCCTGAACAGGGGTTGTCTCCATATTTATTGAGCTCTTAAGGGTTTACATATGTGGTGAACGTGCAGAAGAAAACGATAAGATAATGACCATGCACTTGTGTGTGTAAAAAGCAAAGGGCCAGGTGAGTGGCATTTGAAGTTGAGATTAAAGCACAATGATATATTGGCACCAGACGTAAGATGGACAGTGTTTCTCTGTGGGTGATACAGCCAAGTAGCTGTTATCTCCAAAGTTTAAGATTGCTGAAGCATGCTGCCTCAAGGCTAACAAGGCACCCTTTTAGCTAACCTTGGGTGCTTTTGCCCCATAGCGGCTTTCCACCTCTAACTGTTCTTGGATGCTTCCCTCGTGTTGAGGCAACTTTCCACCCTAAGCCTTGTTTTACTTAGTGATTAACCTTGGCCATTTTCTCCTGATGGTGGCTTTCCACTTCTATGCTTTGTCTTACTTAATGACTGGCCTTGGGCTTTTGCCCTGTGATGGCTTTCCACCCTAAGCCTTGTTAACCCATTGGTGCAAGCATACAGAATTTTTCGACTTATTTCCCACAAACACAAATCTACCTAACTCTGGGTATTACACTCTCAACATCACACTAAACTGCATTGTAAAAAAATGGCTTGAAAAGAGGTCATTGGAATGCTTGACATATTTTAAATGTTTGCCTTGGCAAATAAAAACTTACTTGGCTGTATAAACATTATAGGACAGTATGGTTACCTGCAACTAACATTTATTAGAAAACTAGCAAAAATTTTGATATGCATAAAATCTTATATATTTTATTTAAACTATTTTTAAAAATCATGAATGTAATATTAATATTATAAAAATTGAAAAACTAAACAAACAGAAATCTTAGGAAAGTATAAAAAGTAAAAGCAATGTATAGCAAGATTAAAAGCAAAACAACATAAAAACCAAACTTGGGAAATATTATAAACTGATCTCCATTTCATACTGTTGGAAAGATTTCAAATAGGACCCCACAGAGGAAAAGAAAACATGCAGTATCGTAATTTCAACATGATGACTCACCTAGCATGTTTTTTTAAGAATAATAAATTAAAAATTCATAGACATTTTTCAGCATTGTTCAACACTTTCAACTGAAATTTGTCAAAAATTCAGTAAGTTGATAGTGCTATAAATCTTTTCTAAAATAAATTGCATTATTTCATGTCAAATCCTCTTTAGGGGCTATTTCTTTTCTTTTTTTAAATGTTTATTTTTGAGAGAGAAGGAGAGAGCATGGGTAGGGAAGGGGCAGAGAGAGGAGACACAGAATCAGAAGCAGGCTCCTGGCTCTAAGCTGTCAGCACAGAGCCTGACATGGAGCTTGAACTCACGAACTGTGAGATCATGACCTGAGCTGAAGATGGGTGCTTAACTGACTGAGCCACCAGGCGCCCCTATTCTTTTTTAATGTGTTACTTATCTACAGAATGCTCAAGACATTGAGATAAAACCAGAAATAAACAATTAACAGATCATGGGGAATGTTACTTTTAACTAGCTAGTTCAGTTATATATAGCAAATATTTCAGTCCTAATCTTACTAAACAATTAATTCCTCTAAGATGAAAATTATTCATATGATATGAATCATATAACAAAATGTCCTAATTATTCTTTCAAATATAATTTTTTTTTGCTGTCATGTAGTAAGAACCTGAAAAATAATCTTTCATTTTTGCACTTGTGTGTGTGCTTAAGTTTGCTTCAACCTGCATTCCACTTCAGCTTCTAAATGTATAAAGTGATTTACCATATCTGGAATTCATTTTATTTAAAATGAAATTTTAACCCACATGAAACATTCTTCTTTAACTTGAAAAATCTTTAAAAATCTTTTAAAAATTAATGTTGGCCCTGTCTTTAATGTTGCATCTGATTAAAAACATCACTTTTGCAGAATGTTGATTCAGAAAAGTAAAGTCTACTTAAATGAAGATATACTGTCTCTGAAAGAAAATGTTCACATAAGAAACAGATTAAGCCATAGCATGTAATGATGAATGATCAAAAGGAACCTTGAAATTTAATTTTATTTTAAGGTAAAAGAGAAAAATTAAAGCATAAATTGATTTCCCTTAATCATTCTGAAATATTTTGGGCCGTTAGCATAATCACCATTTGCAGATCCCTGGAGCTTTTGAGGAGTTATATACATACTGAAAATCAAAAAGAAAACCCCAAAACTCAAGGAAAAAAATGAAATAATTTCAGTATGACTAAATGAAGTAAAATCATTAGTCTAATGCTGTGTTTCCAAGAAACACAATGACTGCAATCAATGTAGACAGGTACAAAAGGCCTTTTTACCCCAGTTCATGCTGAGCAATTGTGTTCTTTGCATCGTGAGTTGTACTGAAATCCAGAAGGCAGAAAGAAGTCCAAATGACGTATTGGATAGATTACCTCTGTCTCTTAAGGTCGACATGGTTCTTGGTTTTTGTATATTTTTACACAGTTTTGCTTTTGGAATAGGTGAGGAGATGTCAATAGAAGTAACAGAATCTCATTTTCCCCTTTATTTGTAAATGAAATATAACAGGTGGTCAGTAAGCAAATTAAATACAGGCATCCTGGATGGTCCTGGAGGCAGGGGTGCAGGGGAGGCACGGAGGGATACAATCCGTGCCCATAGAGGCTATGTAATGACAGAAAAGTAAAGTGAAAGTGTATAATCCTTCGTGTGAGTGTGGTGATATAGGATGCTTTGTGAACATATAGGAAGATTGCTGGATAACAGGACATGATGCCTGAGATGGTAGGACGAATAAGAGTCAGCTGAAAGATGAACAGAGGAGAGCAAGTCATTGTCCTCAAGGCAGATATATTTCACGATTTGTTTATTGTTCAGTATTATAAGAAAGTAAGTTGTGTAAGGTTTACATATTTATAAAAAGTTGTATACATATTAGGATATAAGCATACAGTTATAAAGTTTAGGATATATATGTTATATATATATGTTAAGTTAAATATATTATTATATAAGTATATGTTATATCAGATATTATTAAGTTTTATATATGTGTGTGCGTGCTTATGCATGTGTGTTAAGGAAGAAAGGAGACAAATAATGTTTTTTTAATTAAAAAAAATTTAATGTGTATTTATTGTTGAGAGAGAAAGAGACAGACAGAGAGAGAGCACGAGTGGTGGAGGAGCAGAGAGAGAAGGAGACACGGTATATGAAGCAGGCTCCAGACTCTGAGTCATCAGCACAGAGCCTGATGTGGGGCTTGAACCCACAGACCGCGAGATCAGGACCTAAGCCAAGTCCAATGCTCAATAGACTGAGTCACCCAGGCAGCCTAAAGAATGTTTTTGATGTTTGTATGCCATTCTAAGGATTTTGAACTAGAATGTTATGGAAGGCACCAAAGAGATTGGGGAAAAAAGGGGGGCAGGGAGAGAATGTGGGATTTATGTTTTAGAGGACCCAGTGGTAACTCTCTTAGAATTGATTGAAGGGGGTACAATATGAAATGGAATGAGAAGGATTTTACTCTAATGCACATAAGAAGTAATGAAATGTTTTAAATTTGTTAAAAAACATAGAGATAAGGGTCAGACTTTTCAGATTCAGGCCCTCCAAATGCCAATCCTGTGACCTTTCTGAACCTCAGACTTTTTGAACCTCAATACAAATGTGATAGTAACATAAATCTCAGAGAATATACTCAGCCTACTATAAGCATATTAGTTATTCTTTTAATAAGGCAAAATTATAGCCCTATTGAAATATAATTGATACACAATAAATTTCACATATTTTAAGTGTACAAATTGTTCAAGTGTGACATATCTATACAACTATGAAATCAACACTACAATCACTATGGTGAACATATCCATCACCACTGAGTTTTTTCATGCTTCTCTGTAATCTACATTATTTTTCTTTAAGATGATTACCTTTTATTTTTTAAAAAATTTTATTTTAAAGTAATTATAACTTCACACAAAGTTGCAAGGATATTAAAGACATCTACTCAGCATTCTGTATTCAATTTCCCTGAGTAGATACATCTTATATAATTATTGTACCATATCAAAACCTAGAGATTGACCTTTGTACAATGTTGGCGTATATTTCATTTTATCACATGTGTAGATTCATGCAACTACAACTACCATCAAGATATAGAATCATTCTAGCATCACAAAGATCTCCTTGTACTATCCCCATTATAGTCACACCAATTTCTCCCCTTCACACCTCCCTCTTAATGACCATTATGCTCTCTGTAGTTTTATCATTTTATTATTTTATTTTATTATTTTAAATGTTTATTTATTTTTAAGAGAGAGACACAGACAGAGCATGAGCAGGAGAGAGGCAGAGAGAAGAGGGAGACACAGAATCCCAAGCAGGCTCCAGGCTCTGTGCTGTCAGCACAGACCCTGTCGTAGGGCTCGAACCCACGAACCGCGAGATCATGACCTGAGCTGAGGTCAGATGCTTACCCGACTGAGCCTCCAAGGCACCCCAGTTTTATCATTTCAAATGTGCTATATAAATGGAATCATACAGTATGTGACTTTTGATATTGGCTTTTGTTTGAGCGTAATATTCTTGATATCCATCTAAGTGGTCACATGTCAATAGTTCATTATTTATCGTTGAGTGGTACTCCATGGTATAGTTATGCCACATTGCTATGAACAATTATGTATGGATTTTTGTGCGGCTATTTTTATACCAATGGGAAAATATTCAGGATTGAAATTGGTGGGGCGTATATAAAGTGTACATTGGTCTTGGTTTTGTTTTCTTTCTTTCTTTTTTTTTTTTTTTTTGAGAAATAGGCAAATCTTTTTCCAGATAGGATATATCATTTGCCTTCCTACCAGCCAATGTGTATAACTGATCCAGTTTTCCTGAATCATCACCAGCACTTGCTACTGTCATTTTTAAAAAAAAATTTACATGTTCTAAGATATATGCAGTCATATCACATCATGGTTTTAATTTGAATATTCTTGGGGTGCCTGAGTGGCTCAGTAGGTTAAGCCTCCGACTCTTGGTTTCAGCTCAGGGCATGATTTTGCAGTTTTGTGGTTTTGAATCCCATGTCTGGCTCTGTGCTGGCACCTGCTTGGGATTCTTTGTCTCCCTCTCTCTCTGCCCCATCCGCACTCATGCTGTCTCTGTATCTCTCAGGATAAATAAATAAACAGAAAATTTTTAAAAAATGTGAATATTTTGATGGCTAGTGATGTTGAACCATCTCTCCATGTGTTTATTTTCCATGTGTATGTACTCCAGTATCTGTTTCATGTATCTAGCCCATTTTATAATTGGATTATTTTTGTTTTTTTGCTATCAGATTTTGATAAATATTATATTATTATATTATATTATATTATATTATATTATATTTCATAGATTAAATATTATGATTAAATACAATATTATAGATAAAATTCTTTTGTAAGATATATGGTTTAAAATATTTCTTACCACTCTGTAGCTTCTCTTTTTATCCTCTTAACAGGTTCTTTTTCAGAGAAAAAAATTAATTTAAATAAGTTCAATTTATCAATTATTTTCTTCTATGAATTGTGCTTGTGTCTGGTCTAAGAACCCTCCATCAAGCCCTCTATCCCACAAAATTTTTAGTATGTTTTCTATATTCTTTCTAAAAGTTTTATAAAGTTTTAAATCTTACATTTATTTTATTTTTTTAATGTTTATTTTGAGAGAGAGAGAGCGCGTGCATGTAGGCACACATGAGTGGGGAGGGGCAGACAAGGAGGGGACACAGAATCTAAAGCAGACTCCAGGCTCTGAACTGGCTTAACTAACTGAGCCACCCAGGTGCCCCTAACTTAATTACATTTCCAAGGACCCCATCTTCAAATACAGACACATTCTTAGGTACCAAGGATACTTAACTGACTGAGCCACTGAGACACCCCTGTCTTACATTTAATTCTATGATGAATCTTGAGAAGTTTTTGTGTAGATCAGTGTTCATTTTAGCATTGTTTCACACACACTCACACACATACACACACACACACACACACACACACACACATATGCATGCCTGCTTATATATGCTTATACACTTATTCATGTATGTATAAATATATGTACATATATATTATATGCTTATATACTTATTCATGTGTCTATTTAAAATCTTTAGCTGTTTTTAATGAGAGGATTATGGAGAAGCATATTTATTCCATATTTTCAGAATGGAAGTCCTCACTAAATTGATCTATGAAAACACTGTAATAGCAGTGATCATGTGGTTATTAAATATGTGAAGTTAAATGTATGTCAACAACACCACAATGGGCAGAACAGAAATGGGACCACTGTGGTAAAGTTCTTATATTTAATGCAGTTCTATAATATTATTTGACTATAAACAGAGATAAGTTAAAATGTATATTATAAACAGAAACACAACCTATAAAAATAAACAAAATAGAAATATATGGTTAATGAGCCAACAAAGATCATAAAATGGAATCATAAAATATATTGAACTAATTCATAATAACAAAGAAGAGGGGAACAAAGAATGGAAAGTACTAATTTATAAAACAAATAACAAGATGATAGATTTAAACCCAACATATGACTCATTAAGTTAAATGTAACAGGTCAAAATATACTAATCAAAAGTCATCAATTGTTAGAATGGATTCCTAGAAGTATGGTATAACTATATGCTGCCATTTAAAAACAGACTGAAAATGAAGACATACATTTTAATATAAATGGGTGAGAAAAGATACATCATTGCAACACTAATCAAACAGAACCTGGGGGTACTATATCAATATCACCCAAATTATATACTAGGAATAAAGAAGGTCCTTTAGTAATGTCAGTGGAGTTGATTCATCAAGAGGATATAAACATCTTAAACATGTCTGTGTCTAAGAACAGTGACACATGAATTGTGAGCTTATAAAATTGAAAGGGTGAATAGAACAATTCACAATTATGGCTATAAATTTTAATTCTAGTCTTTCAGTAATCAAAAGGAAAATAGAAAATTATTAAGGACATAATAAACTTGAACATTGCCAACCAACTTCATCTAATTGATATTTATAGAACACTCAAATCTGCAATAGCACAGTACACATTGTTTTTAAAGTGCCCACAAATCATTTATCAAGATAGACAATGTCTGACAGGGATTAAGGAGTGCACTTGTGATGAGCACCAGGTGTTGCATGGAAGTGTTGAATCACTCACCATATTGTACACCTGAAACTAATTTTACACTGTATGTAACTAACTGGAATTTGAATAAAAACTTAAAAGAAAAGATAGACCATAATTGAGCATTTAAAAATGTGTCAATAAATTCAACATGTTCAGATAAAATTAAGTATTTTCTCTGGCCATAATGCATTTCAATTAAAAATAAATAACAGTAAAATACCTGGACTAGCCCCAAGTGTTTTCAAAACAAAATAACACTGATCTCTTCAGTGCATGCAGAAAATAGAAAACCAAAAGGGAAAATAGAAAGTATTTTGAAAAGAATGAAATAAAAACATAACATATAAAATTTGTCTCATTCAACCAAAGCAATGCTGAAAGGAAAATTTATAGCACTAGGATTCCTAATCACATCATTGATTTAAGCTTCCATCTTAAAAAATTGAAAAGAAAGAGTAATTTATATGCAATGTAAACAGAACAAAGGAAATGACAGAGATAAAATCAGAAATGAAAGAAGTAGAGAACATAAAATAGAAAAAAAATCAATAAAACCAAAAGCTCTTTCACTAAGAAAAGCAATAAAATTGATAAACCTCTAACCAATAAAGTAAATTCCCATTATCAGGAGTAAGAAAGATGGCCACTGATGTTATAGAAGTTAGAAGGATAAGAGAATATTATCAAAAACTTTATGCCTATTATTTCAACAACAGATAAAATGGACAATATTTTTGGACAATTTCTAAACTACAGATATTCACTGAAGAAGAAATAGATAAACTGAACAGTTCACTGTCTACTAAAAAAAAAAAATTAATGTTTAGTTAAAAACCTACTCACATAGAATACTCCAGGCTCAGATGACTTCTCTGATGAATTCTTTTGTTTGTTTGTTTTGTTTTAGAGACAGAGACCATGAGAGGGGCAGCGGCAGAGGAAGAGAGAATCTTAAGCAGGCTCCAGGCTCACCATGGATCCTGATGAAGGGCTTGTTCCTACTTCCCTGTGATCATGCCCTGAGACGAACTCAAGAGTCCCACGCTTAACCGACTGAGCCACCCAGGTGGCCCTCCCTGGTGAATTTTATGAAACATTTAGGAAAGCAGTAATACCAATTCTACACAAAATCTTTAGGGAAATTGAAGAAGAGGGAACTTTTCCCAATTCATTCTATGAGGCAAGCATTACACTGATAAGAAAACTAGCAAAGTCATTATAAAGAAACTACAGACTCATATTCTTCATTAACGGAGATAAGTATTTCATAAAATTTTAGTGAATTGAATCTGACAATATATAAAAAGGTTACTGTTGGGGCGCCTGGGTCACTCAGTTGGTTAAGTGTCTGACTCTTTGTTTTGGCTCAGGTCATGATCTCACGGTTCATGAGTTTGAGCCCTTGCGTTGGGCTCTGTGTTGACAAAATGGAGTCTGCTTGGGATTCTCTTTCTCTCCGACTCTCTCTTCTCTTCCCCTGATCATGCTCCCTTTCTCAAAATAAATAAATAAACCTATTTTTTTTGGAAAGGGATAAGGCATCAGGACCAATTTGACTTATCCCAATTATACAAGAGTAATTTAACATTTAAAATTAATCAGTGCTTTTTATTATATTAACCACCTTTTAAAAAGTCACTTGTGATGATCTCAATATATGCAGTAAAAGCATTTCACAAAATTCAACATTTTTACATAATAAAAAACTCTCAATAAACTAGAAATATGTGGAAACTCCCTAAACCCAATAAAGGTATTTATGAAAAACCTACACCTGACATCATTCTTATCTGTGAAAGATAGAGAAGTTTCTCTCCATTTGGAACAAGACAAGAAGAATCCTCTCACAATATGTTGTAAACACTATATTGGAGCTTGTTAGCAGTGCAATAAGGTAAGATAAAGAATTTATAGGCACACAGATTGAAAAGGAAGTAAAACTCTATTTTTAGATACCATTGTTACCTGTGTACGAAGTCCTTAGAAATCTAAAAAGCATCTAAGAGGAAAAAAAAAAGAATTCTGTAAGGTTTCAGGATAAAATTTCACCATACAAAAATTCACTGTATGTCTAAATACTAGGTACAAAAAAGTCAAAAGTCAAAATAATAGAATGTTATTGACAATAACACCAAATGTGTAATACTTAGAAATAAATTTAGTAAATTAATACTTGAGTCCTCTACTCTGAAAGCTATTACTTTGTTGAGAGAAATAAAAAAGACTTTTGAGAAATTTAAAAGGCATGAAGCAACTTTCTATGAAGCAGCTACCATTTCTACTTTGCCCAAGCATTTTATGCTTTAAATCTCCCAATGAACTCCATGTGTCAGGAAACAGGCTCAGAAAGTTTATGAACGTTGCCCAAAGTTCAGCAGCTTTTAGGTGGTAGAATAAGATTAAAATCAATGCAGGTTTACTCCAGACCTATTTTCTATCTTTTTTTTTTTTCCAGAACCTATTTACTTAAGCTTTTTTTTAGAGGCTATTTGTAAACTACATGAGAACAGATTTAGTGAGTAAGTAGTGTTATCACTTGCACTAAGTTAGAACATAAATGAGTCACTTATTCATTTATCCATTCACTTATTTATTCATTGTATATCTACATTATATATTCAATATTTAGTATATATATTCAATACAAACTATAAGCATGGTCCTTTGTTAGGTATTGGACAGGCAAAAAAAATGTTGAGATCTGTATGCTAGAGAAGCTATAATACAGTAATGGAATGCACTTACACTAAAAATTTGTTCTAAAAAAAGTATTACTTAGTAGTTAGTAAAGATTATCTCTTTTTTAAAGGTTGTAAAACAAATGAACATTAATTATCACATACTAAGGCAGAAAAGACCTTCAGAGAAGGAAACATTGAGGATATAGAATGGAGATAATGAAGAAGAGATGGTGTAGAGATCAAGGTTCCAGAGGAGAAGTGAAGTGTGGTTACAAGTATGGAAGAAACAGTTCCTGAAAGTTGTTGGAATGATACCCCTGTAACCTATCTATTATAAACTGAATGTTTGTGCTCCTGCTCCTAAGTCATATTTTGAAGCCCTGACACCCAATACAATGGTATTTGGAGGTAGGGCCTTTGGGAGGTAATTAGGTTTAGATGAGGTCATGAGGATTGGATGCTCATAATGGGATTAGTGTTATAAGAAGAGAAAGACCGGACTTGGCTTGCTCTCTCTCTGTCTCTCCCTGTCTATTCTCTCTGTCTATTTTGTTTCTTTATCTCATTTTTTCTCTCTCTCTCTTCATCTACCACTTAAGGGCAGAGCAAAAAGACAGCCATCCTCAAGCCTGGAAGATAGTTCTCACCAGAAGCCACATCTGCTAGCACTTTGATTTTGGCCTATGTCATCTTCCAGAACTTTGAGACATAAATATTTATTTGTTTAAGCCATCCAGTCCATAGCATTTTCATATAGCAGTCAGAGCTAAGACAACTACCTTCCTTGCTTTCATTTTGAATTAATGAGAAAAAGTATAATAAAAATACTGTATATTTGTAAAAGAAATACAAATATCTAGTTCATTTGGGGAAGATTATCTCAGCAAGAAATGTTATGAGTTTCAACACTGTAAAATTTATAGCTGTATTTTCTAAGTATGCATGTTTTGTCCAATGAATTATAGAATTCCTTATGTAAAAATTAAGCTTTATTACAAAAAAAAAGGAATGAAAAATTTGAGAGACTTAAGATACTATTTCTTACTCCTCAAAAAAGCTTGTTAGTGCATTCAGAATATCTAGGATAATTGGTATCTCTAGAAAGGGGGATTCTCCAAAACCTCTTTATGCTGTGAGTCAGAAAATTGATTTTTTTTCTAACATAAATCCTTTCTTCTACAAATTAAGTTTATTGGATGCCCTTTTTTTTTCATTTGCTTTAAATTATTGAAATTAAATACAGGTTTAAAAACCTTTATTATTATATATTTAATATGAATATATCAATATTATTTTGATTTTAATATGCTAAAATTAGGTTAAATAGAGAAGGATGGGCACTTACTTTTTAGAATTACAGAAAATAGTTAAATTAAGAAGAAAAAATCAAGTTGTACTAGTAGTTACTATGAAATTTCAAGGAGAATATTTATAATAAACTAGAAAAAATAGAGAAGACATTGTTAGTGAATAAAACAAAGTGTTCACCATTTTCATTTACAGCTGCATACGCTAACAGAATTACTAGTTATTTCTAAATTGGAGATAGCATTACTTTAGTGTGTCAATTGCCTATTCCTCCCTCTCTTCAAAAATAAATCCACCAGAATTTACCTGTTATTCAAGCAGAGCTAATGTTATTAAACCTACTATCTCAAGGAAGAATGACACCTTAGGAGAGTTTTAGTAGTGTGTTAAAAAAAAAAAACAGCAGGATATTTATAGGCTTGACATCAATGGTTCAAGGCGTAGTATTAAATATGGGGAACTGATTTGAATTACCAAAGTGCTTGATATAAGAGTTTAATATTGCTGAGGATCTTGAAGAAAATTTTGATTAGTAAACACTGTTTGGAAAGCAAGCTTTTTTATTAAAAAAAAAAAAAGCTTTTTAATGTTTATTTTTGAGAGAGAGAGAGAGAGAGAGACAGAGTGTGGGCTGGGGTGGGGCAGAGAGATAGATGGGGAGACACAGAATCCAAAGCAGGCTCTAGGCTCTGAGCTGTCTGCACAGAGCCTACCGTGGGGCTCCAACACAGGAACTGCTGGGATCATGACCTGATCTGCAGTCGGGCACTTAACTGACTGAGCCACCCAGGCACCTCTGAAAAGCAAGCTTTTGCCTAGGTCATCAACCTATTGCCATGAAAATGAACTGTTTGCCTAGGCAAGTAAATATTTGGCCAACAAACTTTTTAATAGAAGTTTCTGAAGTTAATACTTAAATTATTGATTTCTGGACTTACATTTTGGGCAAGAACTTCCTACAGCAAATATGTAAGAAATGTTAACAGTTGGTCTCAGTTTTCAGTCTTCATAGTTAAGATGGATAGGGTAAACTCAATTCTCAAGAGGCTGTTACAGATAATCAATGAAAAGTCCCAAATCCTGAATGGGTTAGACTTTCCTTGGAAAAGCTCACTGTGTGTACAGGCTCTTCTCTCATTTGCAAATGAGTAGTGAGGTATTTTACCTTAAGTCTCTAGACTGTCTACTCTATTGGCTTAAGGCTATAGGACATAGGATAAAACATGTATATGTGATTTGCTAATACTGTAATTAAGTAAAACAACCATATTTGAAACTTAAAAGCCCATTTTCTCTTGGCAATACATTTTAAATGGAAAGCTGAATTTTACAAGGAGGCATCATGATTTCTGAATGCTTGGGTTTGTTCAGTAAGTACCTAGATTTTACTTAATCAAAGCTATTAAGATTTACACCCATTGATCACCTTTTTAACATTATTTCAGGAAGCAAGAAATCGATGTAGTTTGTGCTGTGGGATCTTCTCCGCTATAATAAAATTCTTGGTAGAATTGTTCTTCCATTGAGTAGGCAGGGCAAGTTCTAGACCCTGGGAGATGTATAGGCTTTTGAAATTAAGCCTCTCTTCCCTATCCTCAGTTTGTGGCTCACCCTTGCTTGTGGTGAGAAACTAAAATTCTTGCTGAAATTCAGGCTGGAGTTCTACCATTTTTTTCCCTCCACAGGGTCAGAGAGGTGAGGCAGGCAGCATTAAAGCTTTTGTGTATTTTATTTATTTATGTGACACTGAGTTCACTGCCCAAAAGTTGATTATTAATCAGATAAAATAAAACCTGCCCTTGGTTCCATTCTTGGAAATCAAAAATTTGTCTTTAAAATAATACATGCTACCACCTCTCTGCAGGAAGTCCAGTGTGGTGTTTAATCCAGAGGTCTGCCTGAACTGTATTCTAATGGCCCAATTCTGTTTCATATTGGTGACAAAGAATACACAGACCTTGGTCCTTATAATTTTTTCCCCGTAACTTCTAACCACATTCTAATGACATCCAGCTATTTGTGACTTTTTCTTTCACGCTGTACTACAGATTTTCTAAGGGGATGTGTGTGGAAGTTTATGTCAAGGACCACAGAATATGCAAATTTTAAAATCCACTTCCAGTGTATCTTTGTTCCATAGCTCCCTCTCCTTTCTCTACCACTAATAATTACATATCTTTTCTTATTTCCCCACTTAGGAGTTTCTTCTAGCATCTGTAAAGTAGAGAGATTTAGGTCTGCTCCAAGCTTATTTACCACATTCATGTTTTTCCTCAGGAACACTACCCTGACATCAACACAGGTTCTACTTAACACAATCTATAGTCTATGGAGAAAGTTTATTGCTCATATAATCTTGCTTAGGCACATAAAAATCCCTCTGAATTCCATCCTTACTGGGGTAGGAGCTTGATAGTAAAGAGAAGGCTGTCCTCAGATCCCACTAGGGGTTTTGCATTTTATTCTTCTAGCTTAAAAACAACAACAAAAACAAAATTGTATTCAAAAGAGGCATAGGTGCTCAGAGGGGCACCATTGCTTTTCTCAAGTAAGGGAACTTATTTTTTTTTTATTCATAGAGGAATAATACCTAATACCTATTAAAACTTTTTTTTAATAATACCTTTTGGGGGTGTCTGGGTGGCTCAGTCTAGGCTCAGGTCATAATCTCACAGTTTGTGAATTAGAGACCTGCATCTGGCTGGACAGCTGGGAGCCTGGAGCCTGCTTCTGATTCTGTGTCTCCCTCTCTCTCTGCCCCTCCCTCGCTCGTGCTCATTCTCTCTCTCTGTCTCTCTCTCTCTCTGTCTCTGTCTCTCTCTCTCTCTCTCTCAAAACTTATAAATAAACGTTAAAAAATAAAAAAAAATAAAAAAATAAATAACACCTTTTGCCTGGGAGGATGGATACTAGTGATTAAATGGTCATTTGTGAAGTGGTCAGTATGTAAATACAAATGCAAATGCTGGAGAGGATCAGATGGTTTTCTGAAAAATAAATTGGATCATGTGAGGCTGGATGAAAATAATTAAAAAAAAAATGTAAAGTCCATGACCAGAATAGAAGGTGTCCTGGACTGTAGAAAACAAATATATCTAATGCTATAAACTCCTTCCATCACTTGTTTTTTGACATGTACAGCAAGATATACATAGCTTACAACCCTTCTGATCCATTGAAACCTCCGGGCACACTATATAGTACAAAAGTCAATTCATAGGTTACATTTCCTGCTGTTCATATATACATACCTCCTCAGCCACAATTGAAACCTTTAATTTTCTCTATGAAAATCTCTTACCTAAGACTACAAAACTTAGCCAGATCATTTCCTACTCTCTCATCTTGCATATTATTCAGATGTATGATTCCACCAAATTCACTAGACAAATCTGTACATGGTAAACTATATAATTCATATCCAAGTAATACAATGCCAGAGATATATTCTCTAATTGTATAGGACAGGAAAAATTTGACCACTACAAATTACTGCCATTATAAAATTCTGTATCCTCTCAGAATTAAGAAAATTAATCTCTTCTATCCTGTTCACATTGAGAATTTAATATTTTCTTTTGATTCTTCATTCCAGCCAAATGTGGCTTATTCAGGAGTGTCTTTCCAGGGTAGATTTCTTCATCATTTGAAATTGTCTGCAGTATTTTTCCTAGACCCATTCCTTAAGGAATTTCTAATTAGGATATTTCTACTTCATGAATTTCTTATTTAAATTTTTTCAGAATCCAATTGAAAATTGGATTATTTGCCCCAGGAAAACTGAATAGACATTTTTCCAAAGAAGACATACAGATGGACAACAGACACATGAAAAAATATTCAACGTCACTCATCATCAGGGAGATGCAAGTCAAAATCACAATGAGACATCACCTCACACCTGTCAGAGTGGATAAAGTTAAAAAACACAAGAAACAAGTGTTGGTGAGGATGTGGAGAAAAAGGAACACTTGTGCACTGTTGGTGGGAATGCAAACTGGTGCAGCCACTCTGGAAAACAATACAGAGGTTTATCAAACAATTAAAAATAGAATTATTGTATGCCCCGTTAATCCCACTACTAGGTATTTACCTAAAGAAAATGAAAACACTAATTCAAAAGAATATGCATGCTCATGTTTATTGCAGTATTATTTATAATAGCCAAGGTATAAAAGCAACCCAAGTGTCCATTAATAGGGAAATGGATAAAGAAGATGTGTAATATAATATAATATAATATAATATATATGTATATATATTATATAAACATATAATGGAATTGTGTATATACATAATGGACTCAGCCATAAAAAGAATGAGATCTTGTCACTTGCAACAATTTGGATAGACGTAGAGAATATTATGGTAAGTGAAATAAGTCAGACAGAGTAATACAAATACCATATGATTTCACTTGTATGTGGAATTTAAGAAACAAAACAAAGAAAGAAAAAAGACAGACTCTTAAATACACAGAACAAACGGGTGTTTGCTATAAGGACAGTGGGTGGGGTTGGGTGGAATAGATTAAGGGGGGTTAAGAGCACAGTTTTGGGGAACCTGGGTGGCTTGGTTGGTTAAAGTTTGGCTTTTGATTTTCACTCAGGTCATGATCTCATGGTTCATGGGTTCAAGCCCTGCATAGGGATTCAAGTCCGAGTACAGAACCTGCTTAGAATTCTCTCTTTTTGCCCCTCCCCTCCCTGCACATGCTAGGGCTCTCTCTTTCTCTCTCTCTCTCTCAAAATAAATAAATAAACTTAAAAAAAACTGAACAAAGAGTATACTTGTGATGAGTACCGAGTAATATATAGAATTGTTGAATCATTATACCATATATCAGAAACTAATGTAACATTGCATGTTAATTATACTTCACTAAAAAAATGCAAAAGGTAAAAGAATATAAAGAACCAATTTCACCAAGTTGAGAAAATATAATTAAGTACTCAAAACACACGTGGGCATTGCATAGTTATTTTGTCATCTGTCTTATTTAGCAGTATCTCGTTAACAAAAGAGGTACTCTAAAAATTAAGTGCATAAATTGTGTTCTGGGCCCAACTTGCTGTTAAAAAGATGGTAGTCAACACCTATTAGGGAGAAATAGTTAAAAGAGAATAAAAAGTATAAAACATATAGCAGAAGAGAGATAGAGGGTAATTATTTCTCCAGATTGTCATGCCTTAGGTGACAAAAATCTCACATACCATTTAACTCTTCTCCTTACAGGGTAATATAAAATAATTTTACCTTGAGGTATTTTTTCTACTTATAAGCTTGCAATTAGTAGATAATAAGATCAAATGTACAATATAGTGGTTATCATCAACATGACATTATATACATTTCAAAATTGCCACAAGACTAGATCTGACCGGTTCTCATTACAAAAAAGAAATGATAATTATGAGACATGTCAGAGGTGATAGCTAAAGATACAGTAGTAATCATGCTGCAATATATAAATCCATTAAATCAACACACTGTATACCTTAAATTTACACATGATCTATGTGAATAATGTCAAAAATTTAGAAATAGCAGAAGTAAAACTATCGGATCTCTGAAACAGTAATTAGTAAGAGTTTATTGTGCACATAAAAACAATGTGTAACCTGGGAGCTCTCAAACCAGCAGTGAAATGAGGCACACTGGTATATTGTTATAAGACAGCTGATAGAGTGAGAATGCAGAGGCTGTTTATTCTTTACAGTGACTGTAACATCAGAGCTTCCCTAGTGATAGGGGGATGGTTAAAAGTAGTTACCTCCTGTCAGTTTTGGGGAACATTTTGAGGATTGTTTATAGTTTTCAGAGGTCTTTACGAGAAGCAAAGCAAATTAAGTTTTGCTTGTTTGGAGAATAAGCTAAATTAAGTTTTGCTTGTATGGCTTAATTGGTTAGGTCTCCTCAGTAAATTATCAAGGCCGGTAGCCATTTTGTCTTTGATTTTGACAATTGTATCTCAATCAAAAAAAAGTTGGTTGGCAAAATACTCATGAGCTCCATTCATGTCATTGCAAATGGCAAAATTCCATTCTTCTTTGTGGCTCAGTAATATTCCATCATATACATATATACATCACATCTTCTTTATCCATTCATCAGTCATGAATGGAGCAAAGAATATTATGCTAAATGAAATAAGTCAGTCAGAGAAAGACAAATACCATATGATTTCACTGACATGTGGAATTTAAGAAACAAAATTAGTGAGCAAAGGGCAAAAAAAGAGAGAGGAAGGCAAACTAAGAAACAGACTCTTAACTATAGAGAACAAACTGGTGGTTACCAGAGGAGAGGAGAGAGGGGGATAGATTGAATAGGTGATGGGGATTAGGGAGTGCGCTTGTGATGAGCACCGGGTGATGAATGGAAGTGTTAAATTACTGTACACCTGAAACTAATATAACACTATGTTAACTAACTGTAATTAAAAACTTAGCCAAAAGCTGGTATCTTCAAGTCTTGGAATTTTCTAGAGGCCCCTTCTTGTTCATATCTATTCTGTGTACTTACTATGTATTAATTTATCTTTGGGTAAGTCATAGCACTTTAAGCATCCCAATCACTAGGCTGAATTCTAGATGTGCGTATTTAGAAGCACAGTATATATTGTCTCTAATAATGGCAAATATATTTAAAACAAGATATAGATAAATAGATAGATACACATAAATATCATATGTGATATTTATGTATATATATGTAATTGATATGTAATTGGTATATGCATGTATGTAGTACATATATAATAGCATATAGTATATGATATGCATTTTCCAAAGTCACTTCTGATTTTCTGTTTATATTTCCTTAGCCCTAAAATGATCCCCCAGTCTTCTTCATCTGACTTATTTTTCCTGCTATGATGTCTTCTCTTTCTACCTCTTCCTCAGAGGTCTTCACTTAATCCCTGACACCCAGATAGGTCTTCCCATTCTGTTCCATAGTTACCAAGGTGGGGATCTTTTGTTAGTTTTAATTTACAGCTGTTGCTGTTTGCACTATCAAAGGTACTAGTTCAAAGTCCTAAACCAAATGGATACATTAACTACTTAGTGATCTTTCACGGATCCTTTCCTTTTGCTAGATTTGGAATTATTCTGAAAACTTTGAACAAACTTAATAGTGACAACAACACTGAAATCCTTTTTTATTACCTCTTTTTTACAGAACAGTTATTCCTGTCAGCCCTTGTTGTGATGTCTCAAGGGACTACTCTGATTTGTATGTCTTTCTCATATTTTATGTGTATTTCCTTCCAGAAATTTTCTGTAGCTTTAATTAATGAAGGGCTGCCTCAATTTAACACTATTCAGCTTGTTGAATAATGGGTTTTTTGTTCTTCACCATGTATATGGATAACCCGTTTACTAGATTCTAATGTCTTTGTCTGGTTATTCTTTCTCATAATTTTTGTCCTGATCAAGAATTTCATATAATTAAAATTTTTTTTTCACAATTTATGCTATCCTCCTTTCAAGGTCAAACTGATAATATTGTTTACATTCTAAAAACTGAAAAGATTTCATCCACTATGTTTTTTCCTCTTCCTTTGAGCAAACCTGATACCTAAAGTTTCGGAGTTACAAACATAGATTGGTTTTATTTTTTTTTTTTTTATTTTTTTTTTTTTAAATTTTTTTTTAACGTTTATTTATTTTTGAGACAGAGAGAGACAGAACATGAACGGGGGAGGGTCAGAGAGAGAGGGAGACACAGAATCTGAAACAGGCTCCAGGCTCTGAGCTCTCAGCACAGAGCCCGACGCGGGGCTCGAACTCACGGACTGCAAGATCATGACCTGAGCTGAAGTCGGACGCCCAACCGACTGAGCCACCCAGGCGCCCCTGGTTTTATTTTTTTAATGTTTATTTATTTATTTTAAGAGATAAAGAGCTCAAGTAGGGGAGAGGCAGAGAGAGAAGGAGAGAGAGAATCCCAAGCAGGCTCCACACTGTCAGCACAGACCCCAATGCATGGCTTGATCTCACAAACACTGAGATCGTGACCTGACCCAAAGCCAAGAGTTGGTCTCTTAAGTGACTGAGCTACCAAGGTACCCCAGATTGGTTTTATTTTTTAATTAGATAGTGAATTTGTTTGTGATAATGCTGTTAGAACACAACTGTGTTCTTTATTTCAGCCCAAGAAATTCAAACATCCTTGTGATACTAAGGTCGCTCATTTCTTTAATCTTTTTCATTTGCTTCTTTATTTTAAATACTATCTTTTTTTACTATTTTACAAGGGCTAAAGAATGTGTATAAACTATGTTTCAATTCATGACATCAGGCTGGTCTGAGTGCAGTGGTGTTTCCATTTAATTGATCACAGCCAGTTATAGATTTCATGACATCAAACAGGCAAGCTTTTTATTAACAGAAATTTATTTATGGATCTTAAATAAGATGCACTTATTATCAGTGATTTCAATCTGAGATTACCACTGAAAATGTAGAACAAAGTAGTTAGGTACTTGTATTAATGCTGTATATAGAGGCAGTCAAATGGTTAAGAGAATATAACCCCATTCATTCATTTATCTTATTTTCTTAACAAAAATTACAAAATAGTTTAGACAACCCCAAATTCATAAAGAATAGTATAATGAACATCTGTGTAATGATGACCTAGCATAAGAAAAAGAAATGAAAAATGTAGAACCTGTGTATATTTCTCTTCTCAATACAAACTACAGTCTCTTGCCTATCTAAAATAACAACTTGTAAATATCTATTATGCTGAATTTGGCGTTTTCTATTTCTTAGAACTTTTATGTACTACATATCTATAACATAAACCATTATACAAACTATATATCTATATATCCATATATACTATATATATATATATATAGACACACACACATGCACATATGTATATGTGTACATACACATGCATGTATGTATACATGTACATATGTATGCAGATATGCAGATATGCACTTTGCACAATAGCATGGGACAATGATAATAACCACACAGGCTGAAACCATGACAGTGATATTAATAATCAATGGAAAAATTACAATTTTCCAAAACTTCTGAAAAACTGTCAAGTACTAAAAATCTTTCTTACTGCCAGTGACAAATGTGTAGGGAAGTGAAAAAAGCGGTAAAACCAGTATTTATTTAATACCCTGTAATCTAAAATATTAAAAACTTTGGTAATTGAGGTATTTTATTTCTTTGAAAAAAAACCAGTGTGTTTTGAACAGAACTTGCCTTCCCATTATCTGGATTATGATACAGATTGAGCATCTTTTTTGACTTCAGAATTGTCCCACTTTTTTCTAAGTTTCAATAAGCTTCCAACATTTACCTTTTGTGCTTTTGATGTTATGACATATCTATAACAACTCCTTTAATATGAACATTTTTGCTGATGGGGCTCCCTTTGTTTTCCCCACAATCATTTTTTCTCATTTATTGCAATAATTTTGCCCTCGCTAAGTTTCTCTAGCTGCATAGCTAAAGCCTCTTGAAAAGCAACAGTGTCTACATTCCAATGGTCAGCTATTTCTTCTCTAACCATAGTTACATTTAATTTGAATTTTACTTCCAGCATTATCACATGTTACTTCTTTGCTGTGCTTTTATCTTTGTTGGTCACTTTCCTTTTTTGATTACCCATTTAAAAATATGTATAATGTGAGTTTATCATTGGGAGACACAAAGACAACCAAACTATGTGAATTGCTGTCTGTGCACGAACAGAATAACAGATGCCCAGTGACCAACAAAAGACAGACTTTGAAAGAGATGATGTGTTGGTCGTGATCAGGATGCACATCTGTTACTTACAGAGTGAACTACAGACAGAAGAGCTGGCAGCAAAGTTTGTACTTTATATAATTATTCACAGATATTATATCATGTAACTGAAATTTGAATTGTGTTATGGGGTGACTGATGTATTTTTAACTATGGTAAGTGAATTTCATGCATATTAAAACCATACAAAGTGGAGTAATATTCTACATATTTTTACACTTTTTATAAATGATATTATACTCAGCTTTTGCTTACAAGTGACTTTATCCTTACAAATATGTTTATGTGATTCTTTTGTGCTTATGTGTGTACCATTAGTTCATTCATTTTTATGGCTGTGTTTAATGCAATTAAAGAAATAAAACATGCTTCTGTGTTTAGTCTTATATAGGTAGTAATTTATATTTCCTCAAATATTTTGTCATTACATATAGTATTACTATGAATATTTTCCTATATGATTGGCTCTTTAGCTTTTAAGACTTTTTTTAAGTTTATTTATTTTTGAGAGAAAGAGAGAGAAGGGGCTGGGGAGGGGCAGAAAGAGAAACAAGGAGACCCAGAATTCAAAGCAGGCTCCAGGCCCCGAGCTGTCAGCCTGATGTGGGGTTTGAACCCATAAACTGTGAGATCATGACCTAAGCCAAAGTTGGGCACTCAACAGACTGAGCCACCCAGATGCCCCAGTTCTTCAGATTTTATGTGCATAAGAATCATCTAGGGATGGGCCGCCTGGATGGCTCAGTTGGTTAAGTGTCCAACTTTTGACTTCAGTTCAGGTCATGATCTCATGGTTCATTCGTGACATAGAGCCCCATGGGGGGAGGAGAGTCTGCTTGTGATTCTCTCTCTCCCTCTCTCTCTGTCCCTCTCCAGCTCATTCTCAAAATAAATGAAGGAACTTAAAAAAAATAAAGAATCATTTTGGGAGATATCAAGATATACAAAAAACCAAGGTCCATGCCTAGAAATTCTGATTCAAATGATTTGATTTGGGGCCCTGGACAGTGGTTATTATCAATTAATTAACTTCTAGAAATTCTCTATAAGTAGTGTACAGTCTGGATTGATAACAATTATTCTGGAATATATTAACTGGGGTGAAAATGCTAACTTGTGGCCTATGTGCATCTTTAATTTTATAATTTGTCCCCCAAAATGGTTGTAACAATTTCTACTTTAACCAGAAAAATATTAGACATGTTCCCATATTCCTGAGGAGATTTTGAATTTTTAAACATATATAATGGTTATAAATTTTGCTACTGCATGGTTTGATCACAGGTTCATATATTTGTAAATGTCATCTTCCAAGTTCATATATTTTACCAATATTCTAATGACATTGTTTAGGTTTTCCTCATTGATATTCAATTTTTAAATGTATTCTGGCTATTAAAAGTTTATTATATGCACTTAAATATCAGATTATCTTCTGGTCTTTTTAAACTTTATGTATTATCTCTTTAAATATACAGACATCAATTTTTTTCAAATTTGGGAACAGTGTTTACCAAAGTTTCTGTTTTATTGTTTAAGAAATTCTTCCTTATACAAATGACATAAAGTTGCATTCTGATATTTTTGTTGAAAAGTTCAAAATTTTACTTTTGTTTAAATCTTTAATCTACATGGAATATGTTTGGTCATAACGAGGACAATAGGTATCAAACTTTTTACATTTGTTAGATAGTATGAAAGATATACAGATGCACCATGTGAACCAGCCTTCAAGAAAGAATTTGTTGGTCAAGGGTGAAGAATATAGTTAGCTGACATCCTAGGCCATGCTATTCTCAAGGCAGCCCCCAACAATGAATGTATAATATAGAGATAGCCAAGGGAATGTTCTCATTGGGGCCCCAGGTAACCAAGATGGTAGTACAAAGGACTCGTCATTTCTGTCCAAAGTAGGACTCAGGACCCCTATGTCAGGCAATCTTTGCTCCCAAGCTCTCTTTTTAGTGATATCAAAGTGTTCAGAAAGGTCTAAAGGGATATAAGGAGAAGATTGTTCCTTGAAGAGCACATGCTCCACTGTGAAAAGTTGATATTATATCTACAGTTGCTGTGTTGTGATCTAATTCCTGCCTAACCTTTTCTGATGAAGAATTTTCTGGGACTCTGTGGCATTATCTAACTCCCTTGTCAAGTTCTGAATCATAGTATATGAAAATTTCCCAGCTTTCCAGGCCTATTGAAAAGTATGTAGTAAAGAGCCTTGAGGACAGAAGAAAGTCCAGATTTCTCTGTGAGGCTTCACATTTAGTTTTCAATTCAAGGTCTATTTGCATTCATCTTAAATCAATTTATCCAAAGCTCTCTTTTTCTGTAGGTGAATTAGCAAGTCAAATTGGACCCTGGATTATATCAGAAAAAATACTGGAAAAAAAACCCCAAAACCAAACACAGATATCAGTTTATTAAAATAAAAAAAAAAAATCTATTTTTACTTTCCAGATAGACATCATGAGACATTTGTTCCACAAATCCAATTTCACCTTTTGGGTGCCAGGTAAGAGTCTATATTCAACCAAAATATCTCTATGAAATACTTAAATAATATTGCATAATTTCAATGACTTTGAAAAAGAGTGATCTGATGCCAAGCAAATGATTTATAGTGGAGAGATCACAAGGAAGATCTCAAGCCATAAAGAAGTTGAGCTTAAGTAAGACACTTTCACTGCAAGATATGTAAAAGAGACACAATCTCCAAATAAATACTTTCTGATTACTGTCTTTTATAATTTTTTTTCTTCTGTGAAACTTCAGCACAAAGCCTAGCTCCTATAAAAGATCCCTAGAATTATTTTCTGTGAAGACATGATTATCCCATCTTAAATACAGTGGATTCAAAACTATGTCCACAAACTCATTGATACTTCTCTGATCAAGAGATACTCCTCTCACCAATTCAGGTCCACCTCTTCTTGGGTGTGGACTGGACATAGCGAGTCAAATGAATCATATTTCCAATGAATAAAGTGAAGTGTCATTGTGTATTTCACAGACTTAGTAATAAAAGACCCTGTGGCTGGCTGGTTATTCTCTCAGCAAGTTATTAGGTAAGTTGCTTTAGGAGAAGGCTGCTGCCATATTTATCAGACCATTGTGAAGTCCTAAGTGGTATGTAACTGAAGCATCCTAACAATATTCATCAAAGGACTAATGCCTCCAACCAATGGCTATATCAATCAGATTTCTTAGTTGTAGACTTCTAGCTCTAGTAGAGCCTTTAGATGATTACAGTCCTAGTGGGCATCTTGGCAGTAATCTTATGAGAGATCCTGAGTCAAGAATACCAAGCTTAGTCACTCTCAGATTCTTGACCCATAAAAGAAAAGAAGTAAGATAAGAAATATGTATTGTTTTAAGTCACCATATTTTTTATGAGTTTATTTTATTTTGAGAAAGAGAGAGAAAAAGAGAGAGAGGGTACAGAGAAATAGGGGAGGACAGAAAGAGAGAAAGTGAGAGAATCCCAAGCAGGCTCCATGCTGTTAGCACAGAGCCCAACAGGGGGCTCACTCATGTGAACCATAAGCTCATGACCTGAACCAAAATCAAGAGTTGGATGCTTAACCAACTGAGCCACCCTGGCACCCTTAAGTTGCCACATTTTAGATTAATTTGCTATGCAGTGATTGGAAACTAATTCACTAGCTTTGATATAATAGGGAGTGTTAACCTTTGACAGCTTTATCTCTTGGTATGTTTGCCATCTTGAAAAGTTACTCAGTAGTTGATTCCAATTATTCAAGAAACCAATTAATTATAAGAAACTAGTACTAAAAAAGCTGAAAAGCACCCAAAGTGGAAACACATCAGTTGAATTGACTATATATCATATATTTTAGCAAGTCACAAGGAAATTACAGACATTAGATTGTCTGTATTGTGTCTAAGGAATGTCTAGTATTAAGGATGTAGGTCTTCTAAGTTAAGTAACATGTGTCTATGGGAAATCCAGTACAATGATCCATCAAAGAGGAAAGAAAACACTTAGGAGAATAAAAAAATCAAATTTATCCAAACAAAGCATAATAACTATTGATTCTGGTCATTTGGATCTTGCTTGTTGGTTTTGGAATTTCTATATATCCTATAGAAGTTGTGTGATCTGGTGTTCTGGATGGATGCTACCTGCTCTTCTAAGGACCATCTATTTCTAAAAGGTTCCTAAAGCTTTAGCTTTCAGATCATGTGGTGGTTAATTTTATGTGTCAACTTGATTGGGCTAAGGGATGCCAAGCTAGTTGGTAAAACATTATTCATAGATATGTCTGTGAAGGTGACTCTGGAAGAGATTAGTATGTGAATCAGTAGTTTGAGTAAAGAAGATTGCCCTCACCAATTGAGGTAAGCATCACTTAATCTCTTGAGGGCCTAAATAGAAAAAAAAAAAGGGGGGGACTTTACCTTCTCTGCTTCAGCTGAGACACCCATCATCTCCTGCTATTGGACATTGATATTCCTCGCTTTTAGGCATTTGGACTCAGACTGGGACTGATATAATCAGTCCCCTATTCTCAGGCCTTCAGATTCACTCAATTACATCACCAGCTATCTTGGTTCTCCAGCTTGTGGATGGCAGAACCATCTTGGCTTCCACAACCATGTGAATCAATTCCTATAATAAATCTCTGCTTACATATACCTATGTTTCTCCTATTGTTTCTCTGTAAAACCTGACTAATACAGACTATAACAGCATTTCGGTAAATAGAGTGTTAATTATTCTCTTAGAAAGATGGGGTTCTAAGGATTCATTATTTGAGGTTTTATTGGTGTGGTATCTGTGAAAGAGTGCTTGATTATTTTTTTATAGACTGTTCAGACACTTTAAAGTTTTTTTTCCATCATGATAAGTGCACTCTTTAGTCCTAATTACATATTTCACCCATGCCCCTACTCACTTCGCATCTGGTAACTGTCATTTTTTAAAAATTAAAGTTTCTTGATATTTCTTCTAGAAGAGTAGAATTTACTTATCCAGATTTTACAACATAAAAGTGCTATTTTGGAGAATACTGAGAAAAGACTATAGTTTGCACTTTGGATGATAAGACTGGGTTTATTAGAGAAGCCCTTTGTAACATTTTTCATATCTATTTTCAATAGGGCAGTACCTAAGAAGGAAGTAATATTGGTAGATACATAGTTTTGTCTATAACTATCTCAACAAGGGGAGAGTTGATGAACACTAACAGGGATCAATTCCATCTGTAGAGCCAGTGGCATATCCTAAGTAATGGAAGCTTAAGTGTCTCAGGGAACTTCGCTAATACTAGTTTAGTATTCTGCCTTTTTCATCTTTCCCAAATATTAGAGGTGATATGGTAGTGAAATTTCAAAGTAAGTGGAGAAGTTGTCAAAGCTATTTAATGAAAGTATCAACAAAATGTGCCTCCTTATTATTGAATGGGTCGGAATTCTCAAGATGGGGGACACCAAATCAAATATTTTTTTGTGACCTTGAGAGCTATAACTCTCTGGCAAGGCAATTTTTTACTCCATCTGTGAATAAGTAGTGAGTAGCTCATTTGCAAATCCATTAAGGCAAGAGAGTAAAGTATTAAAATACTCGGAGATGATCAAGAATCTTGAAGCTTAGGGTCTTGTCTGTGTCCAATATTGTCACTTTTACCAGGATTATACTGGTGACAAGTCAAACATGTACCAGAAGCTACCCCAGCCATTCTTGTAGTTTCCCTACCCAATATTAAATAAACACCAATTTTCCCTTGCTGCAATGGATAATTTCATACAACATCATAAGGCTCCATTTGAAGTCATCCTCTTGTGTGATTTACAAATCAGATTTTCCAACATATTTTGTTCTATTTTTTTAATGTATATTTATTTTTGAAAGAGAGAGAGAGAGCACAAGCTGGGGAGGGGCAGAGAGAGTGGGAGACACAGAATCTGAAGCAGGCTCCAGGCTCTGAGCTGTCAGCACTGAGCCTGATGCAGGGCTCGAACTCATGAACTGTGAGATCATGACCTGAGCCGAAGTCAGACGCTTAACCGACTGAGCCACTCAGGTGCCCCTGTTGTTCCATTTTTGAAGCCAAACACTGTCCTTCCATAATAGTTTTCTGGTACTTCTCCAAAGATTAGGCCTTTGAGTGTTATTACGGATTCAAATATCTTAGTAAAGTCTAACTATATGGCATAATTATCAGTTAGGGCACTTTTCTCCTCTCTTTTTACATGGTTTGTACCATTACAATAGTCAAATCCTCAGAAAATATTAAAAGTTCTTTAGTCTCTTTAACTTTTTAAATTGGAGTGACTGTTGCAGTCAAGAACTCAATTTTTGAACCATTCAAAATCATGGGATATATGATCACTACACATAGCAACACAGTTATTTCTTGCTAATTGGCAAACTCCGTTGACTGCAATGAGTGAAATATCATCATCCAGGTTGATTATGCTTCTAGCAAGGTGTCTTGGTACAGTGATGCAAATTAAAATTTGTAAAGGTGGTTCCAGCCTGTTAATTCTGTTTTTTTTCCTTTGTTTGTTTGTTTTTGTTTGGTTTTGTCTTAAGGTTAAACTATAACAAACAATAACAAATGTGGAATTACTATAAGGGTCTTTAAAAGTTTGATGGGTCATGGACAATTCTACAACAAAGCCTAGCCAGTAATGAGTTTCTTCCTCTTCTTGTAGTAGAAGGACAACAGCAGATGTTTAATTTTTACAATGTTATATGAAAATGTGTTTGAGAAAAAGTAATAGAATTTCATAATGGGCAAGCCACTTGTCACATAACTTTTGTATATTCAGTGTGCAACAAAGTTTGCAAGGTGTAATAGACCATCAAAGTTAAGGGAGAACAAAAAACAATTTGGTATTAAGTCTCCACTGGTTAAAGTGCAGCTGTTATTTTTCTGATATAAAATGGGTAGAATTGGCTTTGGGTGAGAGAAAGACTGTAATTAACCCATAATCTCAGATTATACTCATGAAATTGAATCAAAGTATCAATTGCTGCCCCTATTTCTCAAATATAAATAGGTAACAAGGTTTATGACAGTTAAGTGTGAGTGATTATTGAAGAGGCCATTTTAAATCTCAAAGTGACTGATCACATCTAGGTTCAAAGGAAGGCATCTGATACCAAGGACTTGATTAAATCACATAGCACGGATAAACGTAGTAAAACTTTTAATATTTTTTTAAAATAACTGACCTGGAAAAGTTTTGAATGGCTTATAGACTGTCAGAAGTGAAGGATTTATCTCATCAGAATGAATGAAGTCTTAGGTAATACATTTTATTTTGGTAAATTTAACTTTTCTTTGGAAGTTTTTTTTGGGGGGACAAATCAGCAAGTACACAGTTTTAGAGCTTATCTCACAATCCGAACATTGCAAAGGTAATTGGATGTAATATATTGGAACAAAAGAAGCATCATAGGGAAATTTGAAATTCTTAAATTGTGATACTTGTGATAATTAGGAGGGTGCCTCAGCAATATTCTGGAGTAAATTGTGGTACACTGTTGATTTTCCTGGGAAAGACACATGGAACAATCTAGATAACCTCAATCTAGAAAGACACTAAAGAAAGCAGAACACAGATCAGTGATTATAAAAGATGGAACCAGAAGCAGAACTGAAGATGAAATAGTATTTGTCTTTAGAATTATGGGAAGCAGGGAGTTATTATTTTATTTATGGCTCTGAAGTTATGAATAAATGTACATCTTTGTTCATTGGTTTTCTTGACCAGGAGGATTAATTTATTACAAAAACCTGTACAAGGTATGATTAGTACATTAGGCTTTCAAGTATTGGCTTTAGTTTTATTTCTAATTTCAGAGAGGAATACACAGATAATTCCCCAATTTCTACACATATAAGTAGAAATTAGTGATAGCCTAAATATCTCCTAGAGATCTTCAATTTGAGTTTGATTTAGGCACAAGGATACCAGTAAATAAATTTCCAAATTATCTATAACTACATTATGAATAACTGGGTCCCTGGGGCTTTCCAGGAAGGCACCTTCAGGAAACGATACCATCTCACATTTTGTTTGCATAGTGATTTATCAACCAGCTTTTGTTTAAAAATGCCCTGTTTTTTGTACTGTAATGTTTAATCTCAAGTTAGCAATATGATGTCATTGATTGAAGAATAGAGGAGGGATGTGCATAGTCAGCTCCCATAAGACAGCACAAGCTGATTCAAGCACACCCTTTCTGTGGATGTCACAAAGGTTGAAGGGACTTTTAAAAAAATCTTAAAAAAATTTTGTTTATTTATTTATTTTGAGAGAGACAGAGACAGCTCCAACAGGGAAGGGGCAGAAAGAGAGGGAGAGAGAGAATCCCAACCAGGCTCTGTGTTGCCAGTGCAGAGCCAGACGTGAGGCCAGAACTCAAGAAACTGTGAGATCATGACCTCAGCTGCAACCAAAAGTCGGACGCTCAGCCGACTGAGTCACCCAGGTGCCACCAGCAACTTTTTTTTTTCTTAAAAGAAGGGTGAGAATTATAGGATGGAACATCAGGATTTTCAGCATTGTAGCTCTCTGCCACACGGACAGTTTGGAGAAAGTTATGTGATGGTTCAAGGGCTTCAAGTAAATGCTATAAAGCACATTTTAGTTAAACGTGTTCAAGGTTATCCTTTAATATTTTGTGACATGTCTCTTCATAAGTTTAAGAGTTAAATGGAAAGATTAGGCACTTGGTTCACCTTTCATTGGAGACCTTGATTCCTTACATATTTTTTTTTCCTTTCATTTTCTCAGCTAAGGCATTACAATTATTTTTCCAATTTGTTTTCTGCTTACAATATCTACAGGTGTCTATTTAGAGGTTTCCTCCATTCACAGTTTTCACCTGGATGGGAGCATGAACTGGTTTAATATGTAAAGTCATTAGTTTATTCTAGGTCTTGCTCTGCTTGTGTTTTAAGATTGATTCAAAATCTGTAGCAAGGTGCTATGCATCCAGCAATGGGATCTTCTCACTGCTGCCTTTGCTAGTATATCAAACCCCCTAATGGCCTAGTAGAGGCCGTTCACACAAAGTGAGAAGAAAGTAGGGGTCATATCCGAGCCAGGTACCATTCTTGAATCTTGTCAAATGGTGTTGAAGATTTCTCTCTGAAATCTACAATGGATTTATCTTTTCTTTGCTTACAGAACTGGATTCGGGCCTGACATAATTTCTAGGAAAGACTTCCAGAAGAGTTTGTCAAAATGCCATAGCTTTCCTAAACACTTCTGACATCCTATGGGATTTGCAGTTTAAGGTTTGTAGGCTACCCTCTGCATCTTCCCTATCTGCCATGGCCAGCATTAATTTTTTTTTTTTTTATAATCTAAGGATCTTAGCAACATGTGAGCCATTTGATATACACTTCACAGTCCTAGATTTCATGTGTGTAAGACTATTTAAAATTGTTCTGTATATTTCTATGTCCCCATCTAAGCTTTGAGAAGAATGAACAATGGCTCTTAGTTTACACTTAGAAGAAGATTTAACATCAGCTGTTAAGTGTCTGTCCCTATTTTGAATGGATTTAACTTAATGTCAGTTGACTTTTCAGGGTTTCAGTCTTACCAGAATGAAAAGAAAGAAGATCAGAGGGGAGGATAAAAGAAGATCAGAGGGAAGAGGAAAAGCAGGATAAAAGCAGTTGGGTTCAAGCTTTGTTTAGAGAGATCCAAAACAAAAATACTTTTTCATTTTTCTAAATTATCCATGTGCCTTTGCAAAGGAAATGAAAAAGTGATTTTGGAGTCCGAACTTCTTTATTCTTTCCATGTTTACATCATTGGTTAATGTTTATATCATTGCATTTTTCCCGTCTGTTCCTCAGAAGTGTGTGTGTGTGCATGCATTAAAACAGATAAATGTAATCAATACCTCTTTTTGGCTCCAGAACGACGTAATAATAGGTGAATGTTAATAATTTTAATTGGCTCAGTTTTTATTTATTTAAAAAAATTTTTTATAAGGTTTTATTTATTTATTTATCTATCTATCTATTTATTTATTTATTTATTTACTTTTGAGACAGAGAGAGACAGAGCATGGGCAGGGGAGGGGCAGAGAGAGAGGGAGACACAGAATCTGAAGCAGGCTCCAGGCTCCGAGCTGTCAGCACAGAGCCCGATGCCGGGGGGCTCGAACTCACAAAACGAGAGATCATGACCTGAGCCGAAGATGAACGCTTAGCCGACTGAGCCACCCAGGCGCCCAGTTTTGATTGTTATTATTGTCTTAGTTCTGCCTTTTTAAACCCCCAATATTGATCCTTTAAAAATATGCAGTGATTTAATTTAAATGTTTACTAATATTTTTGCTTACCCTTTTCCCTTTTTTTTTTCTCAATCTCACACCTTCAACCTAGGTTTACTTTCCTTTTTAAAAATCAGCCAAATATTTTGCAGCTATTTGATAGAGTAGCCACTAGACATATATAGATACAGAAATTTTAAATCATTAAAATTAAGGAAAAGTGAAAATTCTGTTAATCTGTCTCATTTGCCACATTTTAAGCACTTGTGAAGACATGTGGCTAGCAGCTCCCATATTGGATCCTGCAGATACAGAACGTTTTCATCACACTGAAAGTTCTATTGGGCAACCGTGATCTATAGAGGAGGTCTGTTAATATTACCCTGGCTGGTTTTGTGTATTTTGGAACGTATACAATTTGATCTAATGATTTTTGATAACACAAAGAGATCAGTGATTGTGAGAGACTGAATTCATGACTGTTCCAGGCAATGAAAACCTGCACGACGATGCGGTTTCCGGGACAGTGTTCACACAGGTCTTACGCACACTCAGTGACAGCCGATTTCATTATTTTGAACAGAAGCACACAAAGATGATCATTGGCCACTGCACAAAATTAAGACTGCTTCAATCATTTTCCTATTTCATTCTTTTCCAGTTCAAAGCTGGTTCATTCTTCTAGCCCCTGGTATATTTTCAAAGAGCAAAGTTTCTTTAATCTTATGATTTTAAGAGTACATTTTCTCAGTAATGTTGTTTTGTATTATAAAATATCCCATTTCATTTCAAAGAATAAGGTTTCTAAGTATTTTATGTGCTTGATGCTCATTAGCAGAAACAGCTTTACAGTTTCCCACACTTGAATGAGAGTTTTTTCTAGGATACAGAAATTGAAGTTGACAGTTATGTTCTCTCAACTTTGAAGATATTATATCACGGTTTTCTGGCATATACTCTTACACTTGGGAAAACTGCTGACAGTCTAATTATGGTTGCTTCGTAAGTAATCTGTCTTTTCTCCCCAGCTGCTTTCATTTAGTTGTCTTTGGCGTTCTCCTGTTTTAGAATCATGCATCTAGGCCTGGATGTCTTTTTTTTATGTTTGGGATTCATTGTGCTTATCAAGTTTGAATATATATCTCTTTCAACAATTCTAGAAAATCTTACCTCACTCTGTCTTCACATGTTACTGCTTCCTCCTTTTCCCCTGGACTCTAGTGGGATAAATATTAGTCTTGTTCAATCCCCCAGCTTCCTTTACCCCTATTTAATACTCTTGCATCTTGCTGTTTTTATTCTCTAGGTTTCATAGAACTAATTTATTCAGATCTCTCTTACAATTATTAATTCTCCTTAAGCCACGTCTATAATGTTGCTTAACCCATCCACTGAATATCCCTTGGAAATAGTCAAGAGTTTACTGAATGTCTGTTCAAGGCAGTGCTGAGGATATCGGATTCCCTAGAGCTATGTAGTTCATTTGACTTTTTATTTACTATTGATTAAGATATTTTACAACTCTCTGAGGGTAAAGGTTAACTTGTGGCAGACTTATTACAATGCAAATTACTCTTGTCTGAGACCAATGCAAATGATTGTTGCCCTGTTAAAATGATAATCACAAAGGTTATCCTTTATTGCCCCCAAAGAACATTTACTGTTTTGTATCTCATTTGCAATCTTTATTTTTTTCTTTTTTAATGTTTATTTAATTTTGAGAGAGCAAGCGTGGGAGGGGCAGAGAGAGAGGGGAGACAGGATCTGACGTGGGCTCTGCACTGACAGCCGTGAGCAGGATGCGGGGCTCAAACCCACCAACCATGAGATCATGACCTGAGCCAAAGTTGGACGCTCAATAGACTGATCCACCCAGGCGCCCCTCTCATTTGGCAATCTTAATCTACCATTTATATTTTTAAAAAAGTTCCTATTAGAGAATATAAACTTTCCCTCACAAACGCCATAGAAAACAGCTTTACCATCTTACTGGTTCCATCATTTATGAGTTATTTAATACATCTTTGATATGCATTCATTTTACATGTGTTGGAATATCGCATTTTCAGCTTTTGAATATTATCCTTTACATGTTTGGGGGCATTGCCATCAAGATGCCTGTGATCACTAACCAGCAGGGAGCAATTAGTATGCTGACCAGGAAGGATACCTCATGCGCTGTTAAATCCCAGGCAAGTCTGTCTTGGCTCTTTGAGTGATTCCTGAGAAAGATTAATAGATTCAATATATAAACTTGTTTGCTTGTGGTTCTTAGTTAAGTTTGATTCCGGTTCTGGTTGGCTTTTGACCTTTTCCACATTGGTGGTAGCAAGGATCAAAAATTTGGGTTCCTCATCTAACCGTTTAGTGTCTTCTTTTAGTAGAAATGGGAATTTATTCTCTGTTGAGTGAGAGAACAGAAAAAATAGGAGGTTTTTTTTTTTTAATTTTATTGTTGTTATTGTTTATGCTATTTGTTTTGCCTATTTGTTAGCTCAAAACAATTAAGAAAATATATCAAGACCATTGAAAAGACAGACCTTTAGAACTGGAACATATTATTGAACTGGCAGTTCTTCCTTTCCTCTGATTATTGCCTGAAAATTCTGCTATAAACTACAAGCTAGAAATTGGATTTCTGAAAAAAATAGTGAAAGGACTACTAATAATTGATGCTTCAAATAATAGTTTTGTATACAGACATGTGCTCTGAATTTTCTTTGAAAATTATCAGATTGGACTAAAAAACTAAATTATGATTTCTGTGTTTCTTCTTTGTCTAGACAAGACATCTTCAGAAGCTGATTGCTGACCCACCCTAACAAAACAGGAATTATTTACACAGCACTCTATAAGCTGATTAGACAACAATATTTCTAATTATTTGTTTTTGCAAAAATTACTATGTTTAACCATCTCTTTTCTGATGAGTAAATGAGGAAGTGATTTATTTTTCTTTATCTTTAACCTGCATATTAGTAGACTATGCTTTCACAAACTGAAATAAAACACTTAAAAATGTCATATGACTCACAATGACCACTCAAAATTCAAAAATAAAACATTTTACTGAGCCTTCTTCATTTTCATGGCAATACAGTTATTCTAATGTTCTCCTTTCTAACAGAATATAATTGAACAATCAATTATGTAACCAGGGCCATGAGTGTCATATTGGAGAATGCCATTTATATAATCATGCGTGATAAGCCCACCACTGAGGATGAATTGCTGTACTTCTTATGTCAATGAATGTCAACAAAGCCCTTGGAAGAAGTTGGCATGTTACCTGTTGTATGACTTATGGAACCAAACCTCATAGTAATAAAGATGATTTCCTTACAGGCCAGGAACCTTGGGAAATTTTTGGAACCTCGACCCAAAGTGGAGGTGAATTTCTTGGGCTTGATTGCCTAACCTCACATAGAAGAGCAAATATTAAATCCAATTGAAAATACAATCCTAGATTCCTGACAACAACTACAGACGGACATTAATTTTCTGGTCTAATAGTTGCTTAACACCAAATGGTTCTACCTTAGATGACCAATGTAAGGAGATTTATACATGTTAATTAACACTTCCTGTGCCTATACAAGCAAATCAGGCCAACATATATAATGAGACCATCTTTTTGTGGTAAAGAATAACTTTTGAGAATTATTTATAAATCTAAAAGTGAACACTGTTAATAAAAATATCTTAAACTGTTACTGCAGTAACAGTATACTATAAACAGATACTGCAGTATCTGTTAATTATAGTGCTGGGCACTGTCTAGCAGGAATTATCTGAATCTCTGGGGGTATGTATATGTATTAGGCATTCTATTTATTATTGATTAAAATAGTTTACAAGTCAGTAGGGGTAGAGGTTAACTTATAGAAAGTCAAAAGCAATAAAGAGAATTCTTGTTAGATAGAACTGAAAATAATTTCTGTCAGTAGAATAGATAACCCCAAAGGCTATAATTTATTGCCATATAGTACTTTAATTTTATATTTAATGCTAGTAATGCTACTCCAATGTTACAAAATTTTTTTTGTTGTAATATGTCAATATTTCTTCCTCAAAAATTTTCTGAAACACTACCATTTTACTGTATCCCTCAGTCTTTTAGTTAATAAAATGTTGATGTATATTAATTTTACATATTTATGAGACTTCTACTTTTAACTTTGGAAAATAATATTTTAAGAGAAAGGATTTATCCATATTCATCATTTTGATACATATTTTTAAATGGTCCTCATGCAATCTAACTTTTCATATCTCCAGAAATAGAAGTTTTTCTTCTGTCTTTGGACTCCATTAACTTTTCTGTACCATCTATTGATGGGCTTGAGACCAGCATGTATTTTGAAACTTCTGATTAATTTTGGAGTCTCTTCAGAAGATAGGGGGGTAGGGTGGGGGTGGGATAGAGAGTAGAGGGATTCTTAGGCCAGTAAGACACTAGGATAGTTTACTTGATTTTCTGAGGTTCTCACTTAAGATAAAGGGTGAGAAATTTCCTGGGGACTAAGGGAAACACCAGATCTCTGACCAAGCTTAGAGGAAACTTTCTAAACTTCCGTAACTCCAAATATGTTCCAACATAACCTCATGGATTCCACAGACATAATGACCATATTATTCCTTTGCAAAATGTGTTCTTCTTTGTTACCACAAGGTTGCAGGTGGCTGCTTTTGAGCAATGCACTTCTAGGTACAGAATTCAGTTGATGTTGTCTTTCCCACAGGCTTTTATCTGCAGTTTGTGGCCCCAAATGCATAACAGAATATGATGCTCTTAAAAAAAAAAATGCTTCTGGGCTTCACCTCAGACCTACTAAATCAAAATCTTTGGAAAATGGCCTCTGGGATTCTTTTTCTTTCTTTCTTTCTTTCTTTCTTTCTTTCTTTCTTTTTTTTTTTTTATCACAAGATTATTCTGAAACTTGAAAAGTAGAAAGTCATTGATTGATCCCAGTATTTCCCAAATTGTGACTATACAAATAACCTGTGGTGCTTTTTTAAAAATACAAATTTTATGCCTCACAGCCAAAGCTTTCAAATGAGATCAAATGAACTTTTTCTTTCTTTTTTTTTTTAGAAACAGAGATCTAGTCTGTTCAAGATCAATTAAATATTAGATTGATCTTGTAATTACTTATAGAGCTGTTTCTCTCAAACTTATCCATTCCTTAACCACAAAAATGTCAGTAAATATTTCTTGTAAAAGGATAATACAATTATCAAAAATAAAGGTCTTCCTTATTACCAGCTCTTTTGCGTTTGTTTTCCAAATAAGAAAAAAAAAGTTGGTAGGACATTGTATCATTGCATTATTCTAGGCTGATAATGAGAGAGCATTTTTCAGTTGACCATCAGATAAGAGGTTCCCAGATGATTTGTTGATTATTAGGAGGTAATCACCTCATGATTAGTTTCTTCTACCCTTGCAAACAAAGTCCCAGTACTACCCAGGTTTTCTAGTCCCTGTGCTGCTCACATTTCCTACTGTTGCAATCTTTCAGGTAAAGAAATTTTGACACGGTTTGTCCAGAGAAGAGAGGGCACCCGTTAATTCTTAAGCATGAGACTATGCTGATAAGAAGAGGGCAAACATGGAATAAATATTTACCCAAAAGGAAAAACACTGTACTTCTTTTCCTACCAGGTAGTATTAATGAGGAGCTGGGTAGGGAAGAGGCAACTCTGTGAAAAGCAATAGGAAGGGAATATGTCTTTTTTTTTTAAATTTTTTTTTTTAACGTTTATTTATTTTTGAGACAGAGAGAGACAGAGCATGAATGGGGGAGGGTCAGAGAGAGGGAGACACAGAATCTGAAACAGGCTCCAGGCTCTGAGCTGTCAGCACAGGGGCCCAATGTGGGGCTCGAGCTCATGGACCGCGAGATCGTGACCTGAGCCGAAGTCGGCGCTCAACCGACTGAGCCACCCAGGCGCCCCTAGGAAGGGAATATGTCTTAAAAGAAAAGAGAATTGTGTACTATATGAGAGACCTAAGAGGATCTGATTCCCAAAAATAACTTCTAGGCATTGAAACTTGGAGATACATAGTCAAGTCAATAAAAAACTAAAATAATTCTAAAGCATTAGGAAGGTAGCAAATGTAGGAAGTAGTTACCATCCTACAAGTGATAAAAGGAAAAACTTAGAGCTTAGAGGACAAGGCTCTATGGAGCTTGAGATCAGACCTCTGATGGGGAGGCACCACTTGGTTAATGTTGCCATCTTTGGGCATGGGGAGAAAGGACTGTGGACCTAGAACCAAAACTTGTGAGAGGAAGGTGCTGCATAGCTCATGCCAGTGACTCCAAGATGGGGGTGCATAGACATATCAAAACTATTTAATATCATATAAAATTGAGACACCATTACGGTTGGGAAAAAATCGCATGTTTTCTTATCTTGTTTTTTATGTTGTTATTTGCAAGCCTTATATTACAAATCAATTATAAAATCCCTGCAGGAAATGAGTATTTTCTTACATTTTATTAGTCTGTTCCTTCTACAGTTATAGATAAATATTTAATCAATTACATGTTTATACTTTTATTTTTTTATTTGAGAGAGAGAGAAAGAGATTGTGAGCAGGGGAGTGGGACAGAGGAAGAGAGAGAGAATCTTAAGCAGGCTCCACACTCAGCATGCAGCCCGATGCAGAGCTTGATCCCACAACCCTGGGATCACTGCCTGAGCTGAAATCAAGAGTTGGATGCTCAACCAACTGAGCCACCCAAGTGTCCCACATGTTTATGCTTTTAATAAAATATATATTCAACTAAATACTGTTAGGTGGAACCAAATAATGTTTTAGCTACTTTAACTCATAAGAAAAATTCATTCCATTAAATAATTCTGTTCTTCAGAGTTCCAGAAACAAACAAAAAAATCTGAAAATATTGAAAAAACAAAACCAAACTTAGATACGGTAACAAAGATTCCAAATTTGCAAAGAAAAATATCTAGAATTTTGATGTGTGTTTGTGTTTGGTTAATATATTTCCCTGAAGATACTTTCCAAGTATTGGCCAGTTGTTGGCCAGTTGTATTTGAAAAGAAAAAAAGTGTATTTGGATCCTTTGCCCATTTTTGAACTGAGTTATTCGTAAGATTCCTAGGACAAGATATAGGTAGAAAGTTCCTTGACATTGGTCTTGGCCAATTTTTTTTTTTTTATTTGACACCAAAATCAAGGGCAAGGAAATCTAAAATAAACAAGTGAAACTACATCCAACTAAAAAGCTTCTGCATAGCTAAGGAAACCATCAACAAAATGAAAAGACAATCTATGGAATAGGGGAACATGTTTGCAAAGTACACATCTGATAGAGGATTAATATCCAAAATATATAAGGAACTCATACAACTTAATAGCAATAAATAAATAAATAAATAACCCAATGAAAAAATGAGCAAAGCACCTGAATTACTAGTCATCAGGGAAATACAAATTGAACCCATCATGAATTGTCACCTCACATCTGTTAGGATGGTTATTATAAAAAAGACAATAAAAAATGAATACTGGAGAAGTGGGGGAAGAGAACCCCTGCGAACTGTTGGTGGGAATATAAACTGGTACAGCCACTACAAAACCAATATGGAGTTTCTTCAAGAAATTAAAAATGGAACTACCATATATGATCCAGCAGGCTCACTTTTGAGTGTATACCCAATGGAAACAAAATCACTGTTACAAAGAGATATCTGCACACCCATGTTTATTGCAGTATTTCTCATGATAGCTGAGGTAGAGAACCAACCTAATTGTCTGTCAATACACGAATGGATAAAGAAGTATAGTATATAATATGTAATATGTATAATAATGGAATATTACTCAGCCTTAAAAAAGAGGGAAATCCTACCATTTGCAACAACATGGATGAACCTAGTGGACATTATGTTAAGTAAGCCAGACAGAGAAAAACAAATGCTGCATGTATTACTTTCATATGGAATTGATAGAAAACTTAAAAGTTGGATTCTTAGAAACAAAGAACAGAAAGTAGTTGTAGGAGTTGAGATAAAGGGACGTGGGGAGGGGCTGGATGGAGGTCTAAGGAACTAATGTATGACATGGTGACCATAGTTGATATATTGTGTTGTGTAATGGAAATTTGGTAAGAAAGTAGATCTTAAGTGTTCATCAAGAAAAAAAAAAGGTAAATAAGTGAGATAATGAATAGATGGGTTTTTCAACTCTGCTATGAGAATCCCTTCACAATATGTATGTATATCAAATCATCACATTGTATAGTTTAAATATATGTTATAATTTTATTTCTCGATTATATCTCAATAAACTGAAAAAAATTATACTCTTTGGTTGTGCTAGAAACTTTCCATTTGCATCAGTCCCAAACACTATTACTTTTATTTTTTTTATTTTTGCAGGTTTTTTGAGATATAATCAACAAGCAATAAACCACATATTTAACTTTTTTTAAAATCTTTGCTTGATATATAGAAAATGATGTCTCATTGATTTCATTCACATTTCTTTAATTATAAATGAAACTGAGCTTTAAATGAAAGTCAGTGTTACTGTATATTAACTAAGTTAAAATAAAAGATGGGCGCCTGGGTGGCTCAGTCAGTTTACCATCCGACTCTGGCTCAGGTCATGATCTCATGGATCGTGAGTTCAAGCCCAGCATCAGGCTCTGTGCTGACAGCTGGGAGCGTAGAGTCTGCTTCAGATTCTGTGTCTCCCTCTCCCACTGCTCCTCCCCTGTTCACATTCTGTCTTGCTTTCTCTCTCAAAAAATAAACAAACATTTAACAATTTTTTTTAAAGTTAATAAAAGAAGGAAAAAATTAAAAAATAAACACAAACTTCTAAGTAGTAGTGAGAATAAGTATTTTAGCATTCAAACAAACATTCAGTGAAGCAAATTTATCTCCAACTTATTTCTCCAAATATTATATCATAAATATGTTTACTCAAGTCAGAGTAGTTTCTTTTAAAGCAGAGAAGATGTTCACTTAATTATTTACTCAAACCATTTTTATTAAAAACTTATATTGTTGCAGGAACTGCAAGAAGTGCTGAAAATGCAGTATTGGATAACGTAGACAGATTTTCAGGTAAATGATATATATGCAGAGGAACAATAATGATACAGTTATATACAAGCAAAGGGCAAAGAAGTGGGGGGTGGTCATCATGTGTTATGGAATGCCCAGGATGATGGCAGACCTAAAATTTTCAGGTCAGGGAAGAATCCCTGGGGAAGCAACATGTATATTAAAGACTAATACAAGAGAATACATTATCTCTAGATAATGAGGCATGAATCTTTAAAAACAGACAAAGTGAAGATTGCACAAAGCTTTAAACACTATGATAAATGTTTTAGATTTTATCCTAATCATGATGACGGTCCAAACAATAGTTTGGAGAACATCGTTTAGAAAGGAGGACTAGACTAAAAACAAATGTTACCATTGAGAGATTATAGGTTGAAGTGGTGAGGTGAAAGTTGGAGGTGAACAAAATAGTCAAATTAGAAAGATATATCTGATGTGGACTTTATAGGAATTAGTGATTAGATGTAAGAGACCAAAGAGAAACTTGGAGAAAGGCTAAATCTTTGCACAATCAGGCAGAAAGTCTGTCATTCATAAAAGTAATACTCACATGCTTGAATATATAGCCCTGAGGGTCATGAGAAATATCTGTGTTAAAAATATCAAGGGAATTCTTTTTTTTTTTTGTAAATATTTGTTTATTTATTTTGAGACAGAGTGAGCAAGAGCATGAGCAGTGGGAGGAGCAGAGAGAGAGGGAGAGAGAGAATCCCAAACAGGCTTCACACTGTGAGCTCAGAGCCTAACATGGGGCTCGATCTCACAAACCGTAAGATCATAACTTGAGCTGTAACCAAGAGTCAGATGTTCAACTGACTGAGCCACCCAGGTGCCCCCAAAATATCAAGGGACTCTTAACGGTAAACCAACTATGCCACATATTTACCCAGTGTATTCATTTAATTATACCATCTTGCATTTTCTTTGGAGAAATTTTTTTTCTTTGAAGCCCTTTATACTTGATTTTTTTTAGAAATAATAGATGTGGAACTAAGAAAACTATTCTTTGCTATTTTATTAATTTTTATATTAGGCAAGTTGCCTTATTAATAAAAATTTAAATAATCAATTTTATGTATGGCACAAAATGTTGCAAAAACTATAACATGTAATGAGGTCTATTCAATAAAAAAATTATGGGGCTCCCGGTGACTTAGTTGGTTGGTTAGGTATCCAACTCTTGATCTCAGCTCAGGTCTTGATTTCAGAGTCATAGGTGTGAGTTCCACATTGGGCTCCATGCTGGGTGTGGAGCCTACTTAAAAAATAATAATAATAAATTAAAATAAATAAAAATGAAAAAAGGGGACCTGAGTGGCTCAGTTGGTTAAGTGTTGGACTCTTGATTTCAGATCAGGTCATGACCTCACAGTTCATGGATTTGAGCCCTGCTTGGGATTCTCTCTCTCTCTCTCTCTCTCTTTCTCTCTCTCTCTCCCTCTCTCCCTCTCTCTCCCTCTCTCCCTCTTCCTCTCTCTCTCTCTCTCTCTTTCTCAAAAATAAATAAACATTAAAAAATTAAATAGAAACAAGTTAGAAGTTAAAATATATGCATGCTTCATGAGAACTGGAGTCAGGTAACCCTTTGGAAGAAAAAGAAAAGCTGTACCCTGTTCTTCTCTAATGGGCCTTATGATCTCTTATCTCAGCTACTGTCCTACATTTCTCTTCCATTCTTTCAAATGACTTCTTCATGTTCACACCCAACACTGATGTTATCTCTGTGACTACCTAACACTACGATTATAATATTATAAGCCGCCAACTTTACTAATGTCTTGGTAGTACATGACTAGGACAGATTCTGAAGAGACACATGTCTGGTTTCTGAATGGTCTTGGATCAGGTGTACAAGTTAGGAATCACTGGCCACAGAGATGGAATCCTGCACTATGTCATCAAATCTATGATGCTCTTCATTTGAAACTTCATCACTTTCACCTATCTCTTAGAAGGAAAAATAATACTATTTACTTATAAATTCCAATCAGAAATAACACATGGGGTAAAATGTACATTTCAGCATTAGTGAATGATAGTGATACACATTTCACTCTTATAACAAAGGCCAAGAGAAGAAGCAATTTCTAGAGAAAGAAATTATGTGTTTAGGTCTCTCAATAGTACCTATTTAGACCCATCCTTTACCAGCCCTGCTTTTACAACCTAGTTGATTCTGTAAGACTTAAACAAAATTCCTTCAATTAATAAAATCTGATCAGAAATACAATTAACCCTTCCATATTTGTGTGTTACCTAATGCTTATTGGTTCACCTGTTATTATAAGGGTAACATTGCACTGTGGTGGAGAACGGATGATCTTTTCATTACATGATGTTGGGTCAATTAGATGTCTACATAGGAAAAAAAAAAAAAACGTTCACCTTTACATGATGTCCCAAAGAATAGAAAACTTAATTTTAGATATTTTAGATATCTTTAGAAAAGAACACAGGGGAACTTCATGATTTTGACATAAGTGAAGATTTCTTAAACAGAACAAAAAACACATTATTCATAACAAAAAAATCTGTAAAAAGTTTTCATTAAAATTAAGAATGCATGGTTATCCAAAATACCATTCAGAGAATAGTTATCTTTTGACCTTATCTGAGAAGTATTTATGCGTTATTTTAATGCAGTGCGTGTTTAATTAGCCAACACAGAGGCACTAAGTGATAGGGCGTGGTTGTTAATATGATCTTCTTATTTCTTTACTCCCAGAACCTATATTCCATTTACAACAAAAATACATAAATCTCTAATTTAATTTATTTTTGGCGGATTTTCAGCATTAGGAACCTGCAGACACCTCCTGTGCAGGTCAGTTCTATTTCAAGTTGTTCATTGAACACCTACTATATTCACTGTTCTACTTACCACCTCTGTAGTGGTGGAGTAAATACTCTAATAAGGATGCCGGATAAACATGACAGGATTGAATAGGTCTTCAATACATTAGAACCAGGGGCTGTTTTTCTCTCTGTTATATGGAGTAGTCGCCACAGAAGTGAATAGTGAGATATTCTAAATGGAGGTTTGGGCATAAATTTAGGAATACTTCTGTACTTATTCAAAGTGGGGAAAGCATTATGTATTGAGGAAAAGGATGCATCTGTTAAAGCACAATGTAAGCAAAACACAAAATGCCTCAGAATAATATATCAGAGACCTAAAGTTGCATGAAGAATTACTCAGAGGAATGAACAAACTTGGATTTATATATTTCATTTATAGTATGTGAACCAGGCACAAATTTTAATAAATCCTTCTCCAATCAAGTAGAAAAATAAATCTAAATTAAATTTTTGGATACAATTTTCTTGGCTGAATGAGAATACAATGAAAATGTTATTAACCCATTTTTAGAAAACATGTGGTATGTCATTTGATAGGAAGCTCAAGGAAACTTAATCAAAAATCCATATCAAAATCAGTTTGCAATAAAAAAACACTGGCACATAAAAAGCAACAAACATGGATAAGATTAACTTCAGATGGTATTATGGAGAGATGTCTATGTACTAAGCTGAAATAGAAGCTTTAGATTCATTCAGCTCCTAGGAAGCTCCTACACAAAGGGAATGAATTTAAACACTTAACATTGAAAATGACCTTATTGAATCCTTAGATGCAGTGCCTCTTTACTGTCACTAGAGGGGAATCTGAGAGGGGTTTAGGAGAAAGTTTATAGTTACAGCTGTAGGTTGAGTAAAGGATCCTGTGTGAATAAATTTTCTTAACAGCATGCTTACTTCAGGGGAAAAATGAAGCATAGAATGTCTGAGAAAAAGCCATATTGTCAAGCTATATTGAAATAATTGTTTCTCAGCAAGGAACAAGATTTGTCAGATGCCCGTGTTTAGACTCAAGTTCTCTGTTGCCATATGTTTCAATAAAATGCATGATATTTTATCAAATAGTTAGAAGAAAACTATCAACTTAAATAAATGTTGTAAGGCTCATATCACATGATGAATATCGATTTAAAAACAAACAAACAAACAAAAACAACCAACCAACCAATCAACTAAAGAAAAAGCGGCAACAACAAAAGCAACTATTGGTTGAATATCAACCTTCAGCTCCGGAGCCAGGGAACAGTGTGACTCAGGTTGCTAAAAAGTAATCCTTTTCCTCCCATGATCATCAGAGCAAATATAGCAAGAAGTTGTTGTAATAAATACGAACATTATTAATTTGAATGGCCAACTGTTCTGTTCAGCAGAAAAGAGCACGCAGGAAGGATAGTGGAAAGATTCTCCTAGAATTGTGACATTCTCTTTCCCTTACCAAATGCTAAATGCTTGTGGTCTCATATAAAGTGTCACTGTCTAGCTCTACTCCCTTCTGCAAGTTTTAAAGTGTTTGCTACTCATTCCATTTAGAAGTTTTGCAATATTTATTCCATTACACTCTTGTTTCTTGTTTATATTAAAAAGTTGAATTTTATCACAAAAGTGCCTTAAATAAATGTCAATTCCGTAGATCAAAGCTGACAACCTAGACGGTCAGAATATGTGATTTAGATCAATTCTCTCAAGCAAAAATGCAGAAAATATTTAAGACAAACCTCTTAAAACATTTGAAAGCTAAAAAGAAAGATAAGGCTCACTATGTTAATCTAAACAAAAACTAAAATGCAGAGTTGTAAGTTTGTCCTTGAGAGCTCATTATGTCTTGGCCTTCACCAATTCTGAATAAGGACCTGGAAGTATAAGCAGTACTTTTGATAGGCCTAGAGGAGAAAAGAGAAAAAATTGGGGTCTGGGGCACATCGAGAGTGAAGGTTATAAGAATTCACCCTCAGAGTAAGACAATCAAAAAGTAAACCAATCCTCATGAGAATTGCTGTCCAGCTTCAAGTCTTCTCAGTGGTCCTTCCCAAAATTTCCCACAATGAATTGGATTAAAATGATCTTAGAGTATAAGCTCTCCTTGCACCTGGCAGCATGAAACATCTTGAGAGAGAGATTAACATCATCCTTGGTCTGAAATTATTTCTATAAATAGCATTTAAATCTCAAGTCCATCACATAATTAAAGATAATCAGTTCCATAAGGAGATAATAAGAATTGAAAACATACAGAAACAACAAACAACAGAAACAGATGCACAGAACCTCAGATAGTGAAATTATCATAGAACAGATGGTAAAAACTATGTTTAACATGTTCAAAGAGATAAACTCAAGCTTGAACATTTTGGCTGAGAACCAGAAAGAGTAAAAAGTGATTTCGCATAGGAGAACAACAATTAAATAGAAATGAAATTCTAGAACTAGAATGTATTGTAATCATATTATTATTTCAAAAGATGTGCTGAACAGCAGACCAGACACCTCTAAAGTCATAATTAGTAAATTCATCAATCAAATTTTTCTTGAAGAAGAACAGAAAAACAAAATAATGAAAATAGGTATAAGATGGTAAGGTATAGAGGATATGAGAAGGTATGTGGTAGACTGCATTTAAAAAATATTTTAGGGGAAATTTTATTTAAAAGCTTTAACCTGGATATTCAAAGTTCTGACTCTGGGACATTTCCAGATCTGAAGCTCCAGTTGTACTTCTGAGATTTTCCCCCCAGTTAAAGGCCACATTTGTCATCTATATCTGCTGACAACATGGGATATTTTCACAGATATCATTTAAGTTAATTAATAGATACCCTTTTGATAGGATTTGATCTCATTGATGTAAACGTGGTTCCATGAGTGGTTTTGCACACTAGAATGTGACTGGAATTAACCTTTCTAATTTCTGAGCAGAAGATTTAAAAGACAGGACATGATTCTGCAATTCCTCTTTTCAATCAGATGCAAGAAAAGCATCCTCTAGAGATAGGGGCTGCTCCATTAGTCTGGGTATCAAAGTGGCAAAGATATATAGAAAAGGGCTATAGTTGGACAGTGGCTGACAGTAACAGGAAAAAAAAAGTCATTTTTTTAAACCACTGAGATTTGGGGTCACTTGTTACCATCCTATAACCTAACACAATTTGACTTAAGCAATGTCTGCAAGGTTGAGTTCAAGTAGCAAAATAACAAGAGATAACAAAATGAAAACAGTATTTTAAGATGCAAGGCTCAGAACTTTCCAAAACTTATGAAAAGCATCAATATATTAATTTCATTCTAACAAAACCAGTAACTATAAAAGTGTTTTTAAAAGCTCACATTCAGACACATCTTAGTGAATCAGATTTAGAAAAAAAGCAAAGAGCAAGCATACAAAGCAACCACAGTGAAGACCAGGTTATCCTAGAGGAACAAAAAGTAGGCTGAATCTGACAGCTACCTTCTCAGCAGACACATGGAAAGGTAGATTAAGACGAAATAATGTTTAGAAATGTTAATAAAACATCTCCCAATGTAAAATTCATACCCATAAAACTATCATTTAAGAACAAAGACTGAGCTAATTCACCATCAGCAGACCCCTACAAAAGGGAATTCAAAAAATTGTTTTTCAGGCACAGGAAAATAATGGAAGGTAAGCAATAAAAGAAGAGTTGAAGAACAATGACAATTGAAATGTTTTCTGCATCTGAAACTAATGATTAGTTTGTTTATGGAGAAAACATTTTCTGATCTCAAAGCTTCTGGAAACACAGAAAACCAGCAGTAGTATGTACAAAGTGGAAAATAAATGTAACAACTGAAATATTGTAAAACCACAGTCTATGATTATATTATGACAAATATATACATTTGTTAAGAGGTATGGAAAGAAAAATTTATTTTTTGAGATACTTGTTGATTCATATACAATTGCAACGTTAATACAGATAGGTCCCACATTTCCTTCACTCACTTTTCCCAAATAGTAACATCTTGTATATCCATAGTGCAGTATCACAACCAGTTAATTTACATTGATATATTCTATTGATCTTGTTCAGATTTCACCAATTTTTCATGTACTTGTGTCTGTGTTTAGATCTGTGCAATTATTGCATGTGTAGATTTCTGTGACCACTACCCCGATCAAGACACAGAATGGTTGTATCATAAGGACCCACTGTGCTACTGTTTTATAAATATATCCTTCTCCCTCCACCACACCCCAATGCAGCTGACAAGTACTAATCTGCTCTTTATGTCTGTAAATTTGTTGTTTAAAAATGCTATATAAATGATATAATATAATGTGCAACCTTTGAGATTGGCCTTTTTCCACCCGGCATGATTCCCTTGAGATTTCTCCAAGTTGTTGCTTGTATCAAGATTTCTTTTTTATTGCTGAGTAGTACTCCAAGGCATGAGTAAATCACACTTCATAGGAACATTTACAAACTGAAAGACATTTGGGTTGTTTTTGGCTTGACACTATAATGAACAAAGTTCCTATGAGTATTTGTATACAAATTTGTGTGTGTACATGTTCTTATTTCTCTGGGTTAAATGCCTACGAATTTGCTGTGTCCTATGGTCATTATACCTTCAGTTTTTATCAGAAACTGCTACAGTCTTCTTGACTGTATTGTTTTACATTCCCACTAGCAATATATGAATGCTTCAATTACTTCATATCCTTGCTAGCATTTATTGTTCAAAACAAAACTCTAAGGAAAAAGTATCATATGGGGTGTCTGGGTGGCTCAGTCGGTTAAACTCAGGTCCTGGTCTCAGAGTTCGTGGGTTTGAGCCCCGCGTCAGGCTCTGTGCCGACAGCTCAGAGCCCGGAGCCTGCTTCGGATTGTGTGTCTCCCTCCCTCTCTGCCCCTACCTGGCTCGCCCTCTGTTTCTCAAAAATAAATAAACATTAAAAAAAAAAAAACATAGCCACAACACACCTGAGGGATTGTTCAAAGGAAAAATGAGAATGTTAATAAAATATTGAGTTGAAAAGGCATGAGACATTCAGAGGGAAAAATATTAATATTTTTTGTCGAATTTTTATTTCATTGTATTCTTTTCTCCACACATTTCCTGTATCACAAAGTTCCGTGAGGAGGTTCTAATTGCTAAAATACATGGCTTATGTTTTTACTTAATAAACTTACTTGTTTTAGAGAAGTTTTAGGTGCACAGCAAAACTGAGGAGAAAGTACAGAGTTTTCACATACCCCCTGTCCCACATATGCACAACCTCTCATTCTTTCTATATCTGCCACTACAGTGGTGTATTTGTTATAAGTTGATAAGCCTACATTGACACATCATTATCACCAAAAGTCTGTGGTTTACATTAGGGTTCACTCTTGGTTTTGTACATTCTATGTGTTTGGACAAATGTATAATTGTATGTATCCATCACTATAGTATCGTAGAAAGTAGTGTCACTACCCTCAGAATCTCCTGTGATCTGCCCACGCATTCATCCCTTCTTCCCTCCCAATATCTGGCAACCACTAAGCTTTCTACTGTCTTGGCTTGACTTTTCCAGAATATTATATAGTTGGCATCATACAGTATATAACTTTTTCAGATTGGCTTTTTTTTTTCTTAGTAATACACATTTAAGTTTCTTCTATGTCTTTTCATGGCTTGATAGCTTTTTTAGTACTGAATAATATCCTTTTGCCTGGATGTACCACAATTTCTTTATCTATTCACCTACTGAATAATATCTTAGTGTCTTAAGTTTTGGCAATAATGAAGAAAGCTGCTATAACTAACCATGTGCAGGTTTTTGTGTGGACATGTTTTATCAACTTCTTTGGGTCAATCCCAAGAAGCATGATTGTTGGATCATATGGTAAGAATAGATTTTGATTTATAACGAACTGCCAAACTGTATTTCAAAGTATGTGTACCATTTTCCACTCCCACCAGCAATGAATGAAAGTTTCTGTTGTCTGATATCTTCACCAGCATTTGGTGTTGTTAGTGTTCTGGTTGGTAACTCTAGTAGGTATGTAGTAGTATCTCATTGCTATTTAAATTTACAATTTTCTAATAACAAGTGAGTTGAACATCTTGTCATATGCTTATTTGCCATCTTTCTATCTTCTTTGATAAGGTTTCTGTGAAGGTCTTCTCCCCTTCTTAATAAGGTTGTTTTCTTATGGTTATATTTTAAGATTTATTTGTATACTTCAGATAATAGACCTTACCATATGTATCTTTTGCAAATGTTTTCTCCCCAAATGGCTTGTATTTATTCCTGATTTTATTCCACTTTACTGGTAAGTTTTTAAAAGTTTTACTCCATTTTATTAAAACTTTCAAAACCAGTTGATTACCAAGAAATGACAGTTTTTCCATATGGACATACTATTCTCTCTCAGCATTAAATTAACTCATTTGTTTCTGCCTCCTTTCCAAATTTGGTAATCATTTGTTCTATAAATATTGTAGCTATATGGATCCTAAATTTGTGGGAGGCATCAGGGTAGGAGCCAGACACATAAAAATAAGAAGTACAGAATATTGGCCTATAGCTTCCCAAGAAATTCATTCTCTTTTATTTTAGCAAGATACATTTTAAGTTGTTTTCATTTATATTTTCCTAAATACTGCATAAATGCTAATGACTTTTACCATCTGCATCTGTACCACCATAATCCCCACAGGCCATTGGACCTCTTCGCTGGGTTTCTTAATTGATTGAATTATAATTCATACTATTTTTTATATTAGCAAATTTTAGTGTGAATTCATTCCTTTGACATGTATCTTTCTGTTAACATGACATTGGTAAGTGCATTTCTTTTTTTAAGTTTACTTATTTATTTATTTATTTATTTTGTGCATGTGTGTGTGAGATAGTGTGAGAGAGAGAGAAAGAGAGGGAGAAAGAGAGAGAGAGAGAGAGAGAGAGAGAGAGAATGAATAGAGGATGAGAAGGGAGAGAGGGAGAGAAAGAATCCTAAGCAGGTTCCATGCTATCAGCACAGACCCCATTGCAGGGCTTGAACTCATGAACAGTGAGATCATTACCTAAGCCAAAATCATGAGTAGGATGCCTAACTGACTAAGCCACCCAGGTGCCCTGGTAAGTGCATTTCTTAACTCCATTTTGAATATGCCCCTTTTCTTTACCTCACAATTTGTTCTCTTTATTATCTCTTGAGTTTTTAAGAACAGTCTCCTGCCTGATCTCTAGCCCCCTTAGTTGGGACCACACATTACATAATCATCCTGTATACATTTTTAATTGCTTGCCATTTAAAAAAGTAATTTTAAACCTATTTTTTTAGATACATGTGTATATTTGTGCACATGTATGATATTGGACAGATACATATAATCTAAATCTATCCATTTACCTCTCTAGTTTCTTTGTGTTTAAATCTGGAGATGAAAATGAATAGTTATGGGCTCAGAAGCTGCTAAATTATAACTGCACAATAGCTTGTAGATATTAAGGAAGTTTACAAGTCAACACATTCCTTTTGAGATGATTTTATGAGTGAGACATGAACAGCTTTCTCTGAATAGTATTTACTCTTCATTTGTAATGACTTTCTATTTTATTCTTCAGCAAGAATGTATTTCACTTCCTCTGACACCTGTAATATATTCATATATTAGCAGTGACTCCTGACTTTTGCTATGAAAAATATAAATCACCAAAGGAAGCGTGCATAAACAAAGGCCTCCAGGCTATAACATTGTCACTCTCCTCCTCTGTCTCAATTAAGAGAGAACTCTCATCTTTCCCCTGTGCTTTGTGAAAGATGACAAATAACTCACATTGCAGAATTGTCTTCTCAATTATAAAAATAACATCTACCTGTTTTTTAAAATTACTTTCATTTGAATTGTTTGTCCTAACATTAATTGCATATAAGTGATAATCTATAAAAATATTTTTTATATCTTTGCATTTCAATTCCCTATATTTTTTCCCTCCTTCTCTTTCACAATATTCAGAGAATGTTTGAATAAGGAAAGGCAGGAGGATTTTTCATGTTAAGAAAGCATACCTCAATGATAATAAAGATCACCCTGAGAAATTCGGGTGGTCCTTATTTAAACATTTCCAAGGCAATCTGATTTTGTGAAAAAACATTCACATAGATAATTAAAAACAGAAAACTGTATTAAATAAGTAAATAAAAAATCGTGTCAAATAATGAGGTGCTACTAAATTTTCACTTGAAGACCTGGATTCAAATGCAACCTGTACTACTGGTCACAAAAGTCCCCATGGAAAAATCATATTGTGTAATTTATTTGACCCAGGTAAGTTTTTTTTTCCTGCAAAATGGGAGATATAGCCTAGCTGCAGTCTGATTATCTTCTATTTTTATAATTATTAACTCTAAAATAATACGACTTTAAAGGTATTCTTAACATATAATAGGCATTGAATATATACCATCATATTCTATACTAAAAATAAGTCCTTAAGTGGTCACTATTTTATTTAAATTTAAAATAAAGACATTGATGCTGAAGAATAAGAAATCTTCTCAAAATCACAATGCAGGAAATATCACCTGAATCTAAGAGTCCCTGTTCTTTAAACTAGGTAATAAAAAAGACTATATTTTAAGAATAGACATTAATAGTTAGGAACCTTCCTCCTCCATTTTTCTTTGTAATTAATAAAATCTCAGCTCAAATTAGCTGATGTATTGGGGAGACTTTATTGGTTCATATAGCTGGACAGGGGCAAGTTTGGTATTACATATGGTTTGATGCAGGGTTTAATTTATATTTCTCAAAATGACTTCTCCATGTACTTCCTAGCTTCTTATATTTTTTCAACTGATTCTTTTTATACCACTCACAGCCTCATCCTTTGAAATATGAATCCTAAAAAAAGTAAATTCCCCAAAGATATTCCTGATATTCATTATGATCACAATGCTTAAATCACAAACTAGCCTTGGCCCAATCAGTGTAAATGAGAGAAAGTAATGATTCGTTGACTTACGCTGGGTTATGTGTTCCATATGTACACCAGACCTGATAGTGAGTTATAACATGTCCTCATATGAAAGTTGGGGTTGTTATCAAAAGAAGACAGAATTGTCTGGAAAACTAAAATTCCCTAGGTGGACATTCTTTATTAATGGTCACCTGAGTTCTAGTCTATTTATTAAGGAAACCCACATTTCCCACAGGAGAAATTCTATTATTTCTAACATAGTCCATGCTATTGGGTTTAAGGAAATGAAATGATGTAGCCTGTATACCCAAGAATAAACTATATCTAGCCCTTGACAAGCAGAGATTCACATGCGACAGATGACATGATTGTGAGATGTGATCAAAACATATAAGACAATAAACTAGTAAGCCAAGAACTAGAAATAATAAAATATTTTGAAATAAAATTTAATAATAATTCTTAAAACAAGAAATAGGAATGGAACAATAATAAAACAATAATAAAAGGTCATCATCAAAAAACATTGGATGGAATTAAAGTAAAAAAATAATCAAAATGTTAATGAAATAAAAAGTTTGACTAAACAGCTGATTAAATGCAGCTAAAAAGAGAATTGGCAAATGGGAAGACAGATAATCAAAATGCATCATAGACAGATAATATATGTAGAATTTTAAAAAGTAGACTAAGAGACTTTGAATATGGAATGAAAATATCTCATAGTGAAATAGGAATTCTACAATGAAAGGGTAAAAATAACAGAAAAGGTGATAATCAAGAGATAATGGTTGAGGAACATCTAAAACAGAAGATACATTTTAGATTAAAGAAGCATGTTAAGTATATATGATATATAATATTCATGTATACAATAGTCCAACTTCACATAGAAAAGACAAATAGAAATATTGAAGACTTATAGATGAAAATAAATTATGTTAAAGGAATGATAATTAGACTTAAGATAGGCTTTTTATCAAAGAATAACACTTGAAGATAATAGAAGGATATATTCAACAATCAGCAGAAGTGTCCTTAGCTAAACTAACATGAATAAGTAATAAATTTTCAGAGAATTTGTGACAGAATTTATAGCTCGCAGTTTACCATTGAAGAAAATGATTAAGAATGTCCTTTGGAAAGGACAATGAATTTAGCAATTTAGAGAAAGTTACAGAAACAATGATAAACAGAATTTCCAAAACTATAGGTGTAGTATAAGAATAACAAAAAAATGTCTAATTAAAGCATTTTTTTAAGTTTATTTATTTTTGAGGGAGAGGGTATGAGTAAGGGAGGGGCAGACAAAAAGAGAGGGAGACAGAGAATTCCAAGTAGGCTCTACTCTGTCAGCTTGGAGCCCAATGTGGGGCTCAAACCCACCGACTGTGAGATCATGACCTGAGCCAAAATCAAGAGTCAGACGCTTAACTGACTGAGCCACCCAGGTGCCCCTAAAATGACTAATTTAAGAGAACTTTCAAACAAGGTGGAACTAATCTACACAACAATTATAACATGGAAATTTGGTAAGGATAATGATAATAATACATAATTTTGACTAGAATTTTAGAAACTGAGGATTGGAGTTACAGGATTCTGGAAAAGGATAGAAATACTATGTATACATAGCAAAATTTAAAGAAACCATTAAAAGAATATAAACTGAGTTTATAAAAATAAGGATAAATCTAAGAAATAGCATGAAAACAATCTAATAGAAGGTTAAGGATGGAATTTAAAAAGCAAATTAAATAAGAGTAAAATGATGACACAAAATAATAAAGTATAATTGATACTAAATGTATCAGTAACCAAAATTTATGTAAAGAGACTAAAATCATCAGGTAAAGAAAAATATTTTCAAATGGGTTTCAAAAATAACAAAAAACTCTATTCAGATGAAAGCTCATGTAGGCATATTAATATTAAATGGGTAGAACTTAAAGCAAATTAGGAATAAATGGTTAATGACAAAAGATATAATTCACCACAAAAACAAATTAATATACATTCGGTATTCATTAACAAACTAATCATACATTCGGAAAGAAACTTTGAAAATGAGTGCTTTTCAATTTCAACCTCCACCAAATGTACATTTTATAACCAAGTCTTGAGATTATTTTGAAATTATTCACAGCCCAAACCAAGAATTGATTTAAGAAAAATTTGAAGATGTTCTCCATGAATCCCCCCAATTTTTACTTTGAGCATCGCTGCACTCACACACACATAATGAGATGTGCTAAAGATGTCCAATTCTCTCTTGCCTATACTAGCAAAATATCAGAATCAGTCATTGTCAGGGAAGTAAAAACATAGTGTTATATTCACTGTGCTCCTCTATACAGTATTTAAACAGAATTAATTAGATCAGAAATATATAAACATAATAAATAAATATTAACTATATGGGATAAAACATTCAAGACATTATATAAGGTATGGTTAATGTTTAAGTAAAAACACATGACTAGGTTCACATGGTTAATCATAAGGCTAAAATAATGGTCATTCATGGAAAAAGAAAAAGAGGAGAATATGATTGGGATACTCTAAAATGACCTTCGATCTATAACATTTTTAGTATAAATATGTAGAAAATATAACTTATTGTTGAATTTGAGCAAAATCAGATGAATACTTTATCAATTTTCATAATCTTCTGTAAGCATGACATGTTCAACAACTCTACTCTGTACTGTAAACATGTGGTATTATTTTTACACATATTTTATTTGTGTTCAATGTTCTGAGATTGAGCTAATAACATTTTATGTCTTCTATGGTATATAGGATAGAGCCTCAAACACACCCAGAGTTTATTAAATGTGTTATTATAAAGACATGAGTAATTGAAAGAAACTTTGAAAATGAGTGCTTTTCAATTTCAACCTCCATCAAATGTACATTTTATAACCAAGTCTTGACATTATTTTGAAATTGTTCACAGCCCAAACCAAGATTACTTGTTCTATCTTGAAAGCAGATGATTCTAAATTTCATTGAAGTGACATTTTGACAAAGGGTACAGGCTTTTTACTAATTAATGATACCAAAATATTTTGCTAGTTTCTGAGTAATAAGAAACTTCACTAACTCAGAAAGTGATTTTTCTCCACTCTGCTAGAATAGTTCAAAATCCTGCTGAAAGATTTACTTTAAGACATACTTGCATATATGAATATAAATCTGAAATGAAACTGCTTTAAGTGTTTCTCTATGCTAATATATGATTTTTTTGCCTTAGAGAGGTTTTAAGGATCAAATACTTAAATGCTTTAAAAGAAAATTAAAATCTCTCTGTAATATCACACAAAATCATGAAGAATATACTTTTCTTTAAAAACATTATGGTATCTTTTTTTTTTTTTTAACTAGGTGGAGAGAGGTAACTTATTCTTTAAAAAAAATAAAAAAACACATCCTTTATTAAATCTTCTGTTGGAGCTAGAGTGGTGCGATTTATTTTTATTTTTATTATTTTTTTTACAGTGGTGTGATTTAAAGGAAGGAAGGGACAGAGGAAGGGAGGATGGAAGGAAGGAATAAGAAAGAAAGAAAGAAAGAAAGAAAGAAAGAAAGAAAGAAAGAAAGGAAGGAAGGAAGAAAGAAAGGAAGGAAGGAAGGAAGGAAGGAAGAGAAAGAAAAAAGAAAGAGAAAAAGGTTGTAGGTCTAGATTTGTAGATTTCTAGATGTGTATATTAAAAACCTAATGATCCTTTAGGAAAGGGAATGACATGAGATAGTTGATTTTTTTTCTTAAATTAAGTTCTTACTTAAATTCCAGTTAGTTAATATACAGTGTAATATTAGCTTCAGGTGTAGAATTTAGTCATTCAACACTTACAATGTTTGGTTCTTATTACAAGTGCCCTCCTTAATCCCCATCACCTATTTAATCCATCCCTCCACCCACTTCTCCTCCAGTAACCATCAGTTCTGTATAATTAAGGGTGTTTCTTGGTTTTCCCCTCTCGCCCCACCCCACACCCATGTTCGTTTGTTTTGTTTCTTACATTCCACATATGAGTGAAATCATATGGTATTTTTTTTCTCTATCTTATTTCGCTTAGCATAATACTCTCTAGCTCCATTCATGTCATTGCGAATCGCAAGCTTTCATTCTTTTTTATGACTAAATAATATTCCCTTGTATATAAATACCACATCTTCTTTATCTATTTGTCAGTAAATGGACATTTTGATTGTTTCCATAATTTGGCAATCAACAAACTAAGTGGCAACCTACAGAATGTGAGAGGGTATTTGCAAGTGACATACGTGATAAAAGGTTAGTATCCAAAATATATGAAGAACTTATAAAACTCAAAGCCCAAAAAACAAATAATCCAGTTAAAAAATGGGCAGAAGGCATGAATGGACATTTTTTTTTCAATGAATACATACAGATGGCCAATACACACATAATAAAAAGATGCTCAGCATCACTCATCATCAGGGAAATACAAATCAACACTACAAAGAGAAGTCACCTCACACTGGTCAGAATGGCAAAAATTAACAACACAGAAAACAACAGGTGTTGGCGAGTATGTGGAGAATATGCATTCCCACACTGTTGACAGGAATGCACACTGGTGATGCCACTCTGAAAAATAGTATGGAGGTTCCTCGAAAAATTAAAAGTAGAACTACTCAACGATCCAGTAATTACAATACTAGGTATTTACCCAAAGGATACAAAATTACTAATTTGAAGGGATACATCAACCCTGATGTTTATAGTAGAATTATCAACAATATCCAAATTATGAAGATATTTGATTCCTGTTAGAAAGATGTCTCTAGTTCTTCAGGGACCTGGGGAAGAATCTTCTCAGAGAAACCTTACGTATCTAGCACAACTCTACGATCTGATCCAAATCCAAAATGCAAGGCAATATAGCCCACAGTCTCATTTGTTGATTCTCCTCTGTTATTTCTAAATCTCAGATTTAAATTTCTAAATCTATATTTCTGTGAATCTCTCAGCTCTGAATCCTGCAGGAAATTTCTATATGTCCAAATTTGCTTAGTAGTTACATTCTAATTTCTGGGAAGCATTTCTGCCCAGCAACTGGGAGAATGTCCATACTGTGTCCCCTGGAAAGCGGGAAAGTTGGCATCCTTACCTGAACACTTCTCTACAGGGTCATCTTTGCTACAGCATTTCCCACAGAGGAAACTCACAAACTGACACTGAGTCCCTGTCCAGAAACCACTGAAGTCTGCTCCAATTTTTTTTCTTGCTCCCTTTTCAGTACCTTGTTCTTTTGACAGATTCGAATTTTGTTCTGCTTTAGACCTAATTATGTTGAATTGCCACAGTTTTTTTTTTTTTTTAAACAGGAAGGGAATTTTTGCCCTTAAGTTGTTTTCCTAGCTGCTTTTGTCTTGCAACAGCAGCCATTCAAATCTAAAATCACTTCTTGTCTTAAAAAGACTGTTTTTAGACACTCCTTTTCTTTCATGTATTTCCAGATTCTCATTTTTCTGAAAATGTTGTCATTTACACATTTTATTCAATAATTAAGTGGAGGGATTTGATTTTGGCTTAAATGAGACCTCCTTTCTGATCACATGAGAATTTACATTCATGGGGAAGGTTACTTTTTTGAAATATTAATGCACATTCTGTGTTCGCTGCTTTAGAGGAAGTAGAGATAACGAACTATTTTGTGTGGGTTGTTTTGTTTTGTTAGTTTTTATCCCTTCCTCATCGAAGGGATGAGATATATCACTCTACTCAATTACTTTCTTACTTTGGGAGTATTTGCAGAGAGTTCATAATTATAAACAAGAGAGACCCCCTATAACTAGTTTTAGCTATATATATATATATATATATATATATATATATATATATGTATACATATATATAAGCAATATATATACATATATTTATATGTATATACATATATACATATATATGTATACATATATATAAGCAATATATATATACATATATTTATATGTATATACATATATACATATATATGTATACATATATATGTACATACATACATACATACAATATATACATACTATATATATATATATATATATATACATACTATATATATATATATATTGCTAAAATAGTTATAGGGGGTCTCTCTTGTTTACATATATATATATACGTATATATATATATATATACGTATATATATATATATTTGATAACTCTTACAATTTTCCAAAGCCCAATGGTCAGAGTTGCAAGTTACTCAGCCAGGAGAAGTGTCCGGCTCAGAGCACACAACCTCTTCAGCAAAGACACTTCTACAACCATCACTGGGCATAGGTACCACAGTTAACACTGCCAAGTCTCTCTACTGATCACTCTTTCTAACACCTCTGACATGACTACTTCTGGGTCAGCTGGATTGGACATTACATTTGCCAGAGGATACTCAATAAGAAGCATACTTGGAATTTTTGCAACTCTTTTGAAGTTGGTATAAACAATTGGGATTGATGTAGTTCACATCAAGTGCCTGCAAGAAAGGTGGAGAAAATACATTTCTGAGTTCAAACAAAAGGAGACACAGTAATAAGATCTAGACCTTTCTCACTTTTGAACAGGATGTTTCAAGATTATAGGCAGCCAGGAACTAAAAGAACATATGCAACGGTCCACCATTTCCACTGCTTAACATCAACATACACCTCTATTCCATACTCAAATTCGAAGACACAAAAAACAATAACAATAGCAATAGTAGTGCCTCTGCCTAGCATCATATAAGAATCTCTTCTGTAGTTAAAACATTCTTATTCTGTCCCAAAATGAGGACTAGTTTCATGAAATCCCTTATTGAGCTAAAAAGCCTATAATCTATGACTTCACTTCTTCCTAAAATTCTCCTCTTAGTTTTGCCTCAATATCCTATGTGGTATTTAGTAATCTATGGAATAAATTGCAAAATTAGTTAATATATAAATATATGTGTAGCATAACATAGAAGAAAATGAATTAATACTACATTCTTTATTTTTGCAATTGATTTTGAGATTTTATATGTATTTCTGTTTTCCCCACCACTTTCCATATTCCCTTGACCCTTGCTGACATCTCAGGTGATTTTGGACTTTTTTTGGTATTTTTTTAAATGGTGGATTGATCCAATTTTTCCTGAGAAATATAGTTTTTGGGGATCCTACATTTGTGGTATTTTAATTTCACTGCTTCCTTACTTATTTCTTGCTCTATTTTGTGGCATGTATTCTATTTCTTCATGAAGTCAGGGTCATATACCTACCAAAAGTCTGGCTCCTTTCCCTTTCGCCTGCCTTTGCTGTTCTTCCAATGGCCCAATAAGCATATATGGAGGGGGGGGGGACCTCAACTTCTCATCTTCTGGTAACATTTTAGGGTCCCTTGCTGGAAATATTCATTCTTTGAGTACTGAGACCTCCAACCCAGCAGAGGCCAGAACTATGATAGAACATTTGCTAGTAGTTCATTAGATGTAATAGTGAGAGAAGCCACTCTCCTTTCAACTCCTTATTTGCTGAGAGGAGCTATTCTCATTTCCTTATTCTCCTGAGCATGGAGAATCAGCATCATAGTTATGGATTCAGTGTCCTGTAGTAAACATAGCACAAAGCTAAAGAAATGAAAACTGTATAATAATCTACTTTAGTCACTTAAATGCCATATTGCAAAATATCCTATTCTTTACCCTTAACCAAACTGAATGTGTGAACTAGTTGTTTACCTTGGAAGAAACTTGGATTAATTAATTTGGCCTGAAGCAAAATTAAAATGTTTATTATGCTTTGAACTCCATCATAATTGTTTTGCTTTTTTTGTCATTTAATGTAGAACAATAAGACCACTTTTTTCCCTGTGAAATTATTTTTACTTCTGGGATTGTTTTTATTCAGCTGTATTATAAGCCTTCAGATGTAGGTGAATTGGTGAAGCACACTTTAGGTAATTGTTGGAATTCATGAAACATGAGTATGGAGTAACTAGTAATAACTCAGCAGTGGTCTTTACTGTTAACCTCCTTGCTTGTACCTGAACTCACAGTGAACTCCCTGAGTTCTCAGTCCTAGAGCTATGTTTTTGCTTTTTCACCTAAGCTATAAAAATCTCAGCGTAATTTCTGCTTTTGAAGAGCAGCCTACTTTATTGTCTTCTCTTTTTGATGTTTAATAAAAGTGCTTCTGACAGTTTCAAAATTTAAAACATCAAGAAGTTTTCTGTTTAGTTTTCTGTCGCTTTCAGTACATGTTCACCAATCATCCCATATTTGCATTGTTTTAAAACTGTTCCTTTTTTACACGTTTAGTGAGTTATTGAAGCTGGGCCTAACCGGGATGGTGTTGGGAGAGAAATATTCTTCCCTCTTCTTCACCTGTGCACGCACATACTTTTTAGTTGCATTTGCAAAAGGGTTTTGCTGGGTATCATTTGGGGCTGATAGAGGGTAAAGAAAATTCACGCGTGGGAACTCTGAGCTCAGATACAACCAAAGACAGGAAAATGTGGTTCCTCTTTTTACGCCAAAGGAGAGAAAATACACATCTGGAAGCAAAGGACTCTTATTAAAGAACTTTATACCTACTCTACTCAATCAAGGTCAAGACAAGATTCAACAATGAATAAGGAAAGGTATAGTAACCTCATTTCTTTATAGAACACACTGGCAACCCATGCTCAAGTGTGTTACCTAGAAGGAAAGCAAAAGTTGTCACGGCAGAAAGGCAGCATCTATGGAAACACCTGCCACAGATATTGAGGCATAAAGTGTGCAATGAGTGCTCACATAAAGAAGCTGGAGAAGAATGTGTGTGACATGTGGAGCAGCTAAGGCCAAGATAGCTTGGAGACACTCTGTGGATGCCTTGATACCTTGCTTCACCATGGAAGGCCGAATCTGGCAGTAGAATTTGGATATTAGGATAAAGGGAATGTTATCTATAACAGACTGATATAGCCTTAAAGCATCCAGGTACATTTGGATCTTTTCCTCTACTAGTTGGTGACATAAAATTAGACTGCTGAATATTGGGAATAAAGGAATGTGAATGTTTTTTCCCCTTTTTTTCTGATTATATAACTTACGTGTCTAACCAAATCAATGTATTAGTCATTATTAATACAGATGGGAAAAGTCTAATTTGCATTTTTTTCTCTTGGCTGTTTCCATTTAATCAGCATGCTCCGAATTTTGCATAATGAACATACACCACTATTAAAATCAGAACAAAATCTTTATGTTCAGGAGCTTAACACGTGATCCTTTTGATCCAATACTCTATGAGCTTTTTGATCCAATACTCTATGAGCTTTTAGACATACAGAACCAAGAAAAGCAGAGATTTGGAGATCAAATATGCAATTCAGTTGAAAGCTTTTGCTAAATAGATTTAAGTAAAGGAAGTAGATGTTGTATGTTAATTTTTGCACCATATATTTGCTTTAAAGTACCTCCTTCATTGGCTACATGCATTATCTATATTATTTTTATATGGAAATGATCTATAGTCATCTATGAATTATCAGAAAAACTCTTACTCAAAAAACATAGAGGCTTTTAGTAAGAAAGTCCTTTGGTACCTTCTTCATATCTCAGCTCATAGGTGCCCTCCTCTGGGAAGCTTTTTTCGAATGCTTCTCTCTGGTTATAATGCCCCTCCTCTGTGTTCTAGAGTCATTACCAAACTCTCACTACATTGTAGCTGTTGCTTTATTTCTTTGCTTCCCCAGAAAATTATAAAGTCTGGGCTGGGTCTTATGCATATGGATGACCACAATACCTAAATCTGCGTTCGTTATATGTGATAAACAAATCCCCAAGTATTTAATACATAAATGGAGTGAATGCTTTCTGACTTCTCTTATTTGATTGCTGGACACTAATGAGTTTCTGCATCTAACTTCTGACAAAATAATTATGCTTGAAGAATACCTTAGGCTTTAGCTTTGAATTTTACGTATATTTTGGAAACATAAAATTGAGTCATCCCTCATTCCTCAGAATAAGAAAAAAAATCTCATGAAAAGTAAAATTGGAATTTGGGTAATATACACGATCTGTTACTTAGTTTATGTACTGTACACATGTCTAGAAATATTACTACAATACTATGTCTCAATAGTAGCTTCTAGAAAGAAGATCATGGTGGGGTCAATTGGATTGCATGTGTAATTGAGAGACTTGTCTCAATTCTTCCCTTCATGTTGTAAACATGGCTGGTGAGTTTGCTGAGTTTGCCAATCCGACATGTATAAACAAAATTTAAAATGTTTTATAAATTATGCATAATAATGGCATTTCCTGATGAGACTGAGTTTTAAATTCAGTTTTGTGAAAGTCTTAATTTAATTTACTATATTCAAAGCCACAGATGGAAAAACCAAATATACTAATTCCCATACTAAACATTTCACATATTATGATACTTTTAGATTTTATAAACTATTTGTATTTGCCTGCATTCAAAAATAGAATTAGCTTAAATTGCATCCAATAAAAATCAATTTGCTTTGCCTTTTGTAAAGAAGTCAAATAATTGTCTAATAAATCCATAATTTTCTCATCACCTGACTCCAATTTCCACCATAATATTTTCAGGGACCAATTTCCTCTATTACTATCTATTTCCTGTGATTTTATTAAAATCTATTATTGCTGGAAAAACATATGCTAATCAATCTTATATTTTCTGATCCTCTAATTAACTTTGTAACCTGTATGCAAGGTATAACTCTTCTCATATTATCCCTTTATGAATGTTCAATACAATAATGACAATGGAGATGATAATTCAAAAACAGCAAATATTTATTCAGCACCCATACATGCCAAGTGCTGTGCTAAGTTTTGAATGTTATCTATGAGCCTATGTGAAGTCAGGGTCTTACATCACAATTTTAGTATGGATTCATTTATGGCAAATAGATCCATAGTAAATATATAGGAGGTTTGCCAAATATATCATGAAAAGATAGTTTTGCTTTTTCTGTTTATAAGAAATTATTTAAGATGCTCATTATGGTGTAATTATTTTATGCTTCTCCTATTAAGAGGAAAGAACTATGTACTCTCCCCTTGGATCTGTCACTTTTCTAACCAGTGAAGTATAGTAGAAGTGACACTAGGTGATTTCTGAGGCTAGGTAAGAAAAAGCCAGCAGCTTATCCAGTTATCGCTTATATAAGCTGTCTGTAAGAAGTCTTTGATGTAAGAAGTCTGAATACTCTGAAGTCTATATGCTGTGAGGGAGCCAAGGCCACAGGGAGAGATCATGTATGGATGCTCTGTTCAATAACCTCAGTGGAAGTTCCAGCTGACTTCCAGCATCAACCACCAGATATGAGTAAAGACACCTCCAGATTGTATCAGCTCTGGCCATAAAATTATCCCCATGTTTTGATGTCAGCCAACTTCCTTCAACAGTTTCCCATGGCCCTGCACAATGGACTCAAGAACAATGTGTGCATGGTGGCAGGGACAGAGATTATGAAGTAAGCATGAGCTAAGCAAAGTGAGCAATAAACCAACTGCAGGTAGGACCCTGTGCAATTGCACAGATCACATGCACATGAAGCCAGCCCTGACCACAATTATGTTGGACTCATTGAGAGTATGGTCACAGGATTCACATGCCTAAGCTTTAATTCTATTTTATTAATTTTTTAGCTGCTTGACATTAGACATATTACTTAATAGCTCTCTGCCTCAATGCTTTTATTTGCATAAAACAATGATAATAGTATCTAATCTATGGAGTTATTTTGAAAAATGAATAAATTAATACATGTAAAAATCATAGAATCATGTCTGACATTAGTAAGTCTCCTCAAAAAATTAACTACTATTAATTTTACGTGAAGCAACTTCTTTTGTATTTGAAAAACACAATTGATGAATCAACTCCTGTGAACAATCCTTATCTCACCATTTCCATAAAACAGCATCTTTTATTTGACACTAGCTATTTTTTTTTTTTTTTTTTTGAGAACCACTGACATCAGGGAAGATCAGAGCAGGCAGAGTACATGTTTACAATATTATGGGTTTATGCTAGTTTGGCATTTACTTAAGAGACAAAATTAAGATCAATCCAATCATTATTTGCTGATGACATTATATATAGAAAACCCTAAAGACTCCAACAAAAAACTGTTAGAGCTAATAAACAAATTCAATAAAGTTGCAAGATATAAAATCAATAAGCAGAACTCTTGCATTTCTATACAGTAATAATGAACTATCTGAAATAGAAACTTGGAAAACAATTCCACTTACAACTGCATAAAAATGAATAAAATACCTCGGTATGTATTTAGCCAAGGTGGTGAAAGACTTGTGTATTCAAAACCACAAGACATTAATGAAGAGACTGAAGAAGACAAATAAATGAAAAGATAGTTCATGCTTATAGACTAGAAGAATGAATATTATTAAAATGTCCACCTTACCCAAAGCAATGTACAGATTCAATGCAACCCCTATCAAAATTCCAATGGTGTTTTTCATAGAAATGAAACAAATAATCCTCCGATTTGTGTGAAAGCACAAAAGACCCCAAACAGACAAAGCAATCCTGAGAAAGAAGAACAAAGCTGAAATCATCACACTCCGTGATATCAAACTATATTACAGAGCCACAGTAACTAACATAGTACAATTTTGTTATAAAAACATACATATAGAGATCAATGGAATAGAGAGCCACCAAATAAACCCATGTATATATGGCCAATTAATTTGTAACAAAGGAGCCAAGAATACACATTGGAAAAGGAATAGTCTTTTTTATTTATTTATTTATTTTTTAAAATGTAAATGTTTTTATTTATTTTTGAGACAGAGAGAGACAGAGCATGAGCAGGGGAGGGGCAGAGAGAGAGGGAGACACAGAACCCAAAGCAGGCTCCAGGCTCTGAGCTGTCAGCCCAGAGCCTGACACGGGGCTCAAACTCACGGACTGTAAGCTCATGACCTGAGGTGAAGTCGGACGCTTAACCGACTGAGCCACCCAGCCACCCCAGGAATAGTTTTTTTTAAATAAATGGTTTTGGGAAAACTGGACAGCTACATGCACAAGAATATAACTGGACAACTATTCTATGCCACATATGGAAATTCGCCAAAGTGGATTAAAGACTTAAATGCAATACCTAAAACCACAAAATTCCTAGAAAAAACATAGGCAGTAAATTCCTTGATATGGGTCTTGGTGATGGGCTTTTGAATCTGGTACCAAACAGAAAAGAAACAAAAACAAAAATGAACAGGTGGGACTACATCAAAATAAAAAGCTTCTGCACAACAATCAACAAAATGAAAAGGTAACCTACTGAATGGGAGAGGTATTTGCAAACCATATATCTGATACGGGGCTAATATTCAAAATATATAAAGAACTCATACAACCCAACAGTAAAAACCAAACAATCCAATTAAAAAACAAGCAGATGATCTAAATGGACATTTTTCCAAAGAAGACATATAATGGCCATTAGGTAAATGAAAAGATGCTCAACATCATTAATCATAGGGGAAATGTAAATCAAAGCCACAATGAAATATTATTTCACACCTGATAAATAGGTTGTGATCAAGAAGACAAGAAATAAGCATTGACAAAGATAGGAAAGGAAACAGAAGGGTTGTTCCTTTTTCTGTTCAGCTTTTTACTTGTTAAGATGGAGTGGCAACTTCCAAGTTCCTTACATGCCGGACTGGAAACTGTGATTTAATTTTCACTTCATTTCTTTTTATTGTCAAATGATGTCTAGTTGTATGAATATACCAAATTTTACTTAACTATTAATCTTTTAATGGAGTTTAGGATGATTTCCACATTTTGGCTGTTATACATAATGCTGCCAGGAACATTTGTGTACATCGTGTGGGGGGGCATATATTTTAATCTCTCTAAGAGTGGATCTGTTTGGTCATGTGGTAACTCTATGATTATTTTTCAGGAATAGTCAGACTGTTTTCAAAAGTAGATGCACTACTTTTACATTCCCACCTGCAGAGATAAGGGATTCGATTTCTTCACATAATCACCAACAGTTGTGCTTTTTCTTAATTTTTTTTTAATTATAGGAATCACAGTTTGTATAAAGGAGTATTTCGTTGTGGTTTTGATTTGAATTTTTTTTTCTGATGGCTAATGATGTTGAATCATTTTTCATGTGTTTAACAGCCATTTGTATATCTATCTTTGGAGGACCTTCTGTTTAGATCCTTTGCCTGTTTTCTTTTTTTTTTTTTAACATGGTTATTTCTCTTTTATTTTTGAGGGATAAGAGGTTTTTTTTAATATTCTATATATGAGTTCCTTATTGTTAAGCAGAGTACCAATTCCAAAAGAGGACTCTCAACACTTCTGACTATTACATCTTTTTTTTAATGTTTATTTATTTTTGAGAAAGTGAAAGAGCACACAAGAGTGGGGGGGGTGGGCAGAGAGAGAGGGACAGAGGATCTGAAGTGGGCTCTGCATTGACAGCAGAGAGCCCAATGCAGGGTTTGAACTCAACCAAACCATGAGATCATGACCTGAGCTGAAGTTGGACGCTTAACCAACTGAGTCACCCAGATGTCCCTGGCTGTTGTGTCTTGATGTCCGAGTCCCATGGAAAACAGAACACAGTTAAGCAATGGAGGGAACACTGCTGTACTTTCAGAGATAAGAGACTGTTCAAGACTAGCCTCAGTATGTGTGTTGGTCCCCTGTGACCACCGGGTCTCTTCCTGCAGCTGATGCAGGGTCATGTGCACATGTATACCCTTCTCCATCACAGTGGAAGGACTCTGTACCCTCCTGGCAGAGGACAGATAGAACATTGGGTTGGCTAGCTGCCATATGGTGCACATGTTTTGAGCAGACACAAAAGAGCACTCATTGAGCCCAAAGCAGGGAAAGATATTCCCACACAAGGTGATAAGCCTAGCACAGACTGTATGAACTCTTTATCTCTTGGTAAGGAAGTGCTCCAAGCCCAAGGCCCATTTTTGTGTGGATAAGTGGAGATCTGAAGACTATTAAGACCACCTTTTGCAACCCTTATTACCTACACATTTGTTAATATTTTTTCTCTCAATTTGTGAGCTTTCTTATTACCTTCTTAATGGTTTCTTTTCAAGCACAAGAGTTTTTAATTTTGATATTGTCCAAGTTTTCTATTATTTCTTTTGTTGCCTTTCCTTTTGGGTCATAGCTAAGAAACTAGTACTTAATCAAAATTAGAGATCATTTATTATGTATACAGTTTCACCTTTCCCTGAATGTCCTATAAATGTGATCATATACTACAAAGCACTTGCACACTGATCTCTTCTTCTTAATAATATACATTTGATATTTATCCATGTTTTTGTGTGGCTTAATAGATCTTAGATCTTTTGATTTTATCACTGGATAGTATTCCAGCATATGAATGTATAGCAGTTTTGTACCCATTCACTTGTGGAAGGACGTCTTGAATTATTTCCAGTTTTCCACGACTGTGAATAAAGCTGAAATAAACATTAGCATGCAGGTTTTTTCATGAACATACGTTTTCAGATCAATTGGGTAAATACCTAGAAGCACACAACTGCTTGATTATTTGGGGGGGACTATGTTTAGCTTTGTAAGGCAGTGCCGAACTATCTTGCAGAACATTGTTGCCACTTTACATTCCTACCAGAGATGCCTTTTCACTCTTTGCCAGGAGGTGATATTTTTGGGTTTTTGTTGTAGTTATTATTATATATATTTTTGCCATACTCATAGGGTGGTAGTGTTTTCCATATTTAGTATGTATATATGTATGTATGTATGTATGTATGTATGTATTTACTGTTGTTAATAAGAACAGGACAAGAAGCATGCTCATCCTCTAATCAAGGGTTTTCAAGTTGTGCTTCACTGCAAGTGGCCAAGTTTACGTAGGAGCTACTTCCCAGTGGTAAGCTTCTATATGGAAGAAAGCATTCACTGTAAGAGGTTTTAAAAGCCCATTCAGTAGAGAAAAGCATTCCATGAATTGTGTAGCTCAGACACAGATTCTGCTCTTTGTCCTTTTAGTTCGGTTCTCTTCTTACTAAACCCTTAACCTTGGTTATGATCCTGGCTCTTTTTCACACATTTATTTTCTATGCGGGTTACAGTCATCCTTTCTAAGATCTTCATATAATACACAGTTCGCCACTGTTCATAATAGCATTCTCTTCTCCCTTGCACTCTTTTATCTGAAATGCAGTACCACTTTCACCAAGCACACACATATTTTGTGCACCTTCTAGCTTCATTCTGAACACCTTGATCTTTCCCAAACTCTATAATTTTAATTACTCTTTCTTAATTTTTGGGAGAGAGGGAGAGAGAGAAAGAGAACAGAGCATGAGTGGGGGAGAGGTAGACAGAGAGGGAGACACAGAATCCGAAGCAGGCTCCAGGCTCTGAGCTGTCAGCACAGAGCCTGACGCAGGGCTCCAACTCACAAACCTGAGTTTGTGAGCCGAAGTCAGATGCTTAACTGATGGAGCCACCCAGGCGCCCCTAATATATTCTTTCTTGAAATTGCTTTTGTCCTCTTTTTTCCCCCTCTGATAGTCATTACATGTTTCTCAGAAAGCATGACAAATATTAGCTAAACTCAATAGGTCAATGGCCTAGATCTCATGATCATCTCTTCTCCTGGATATCAAGTTGTGTTGAATAAGTTTTGTGATATCTTGTAACTTAAGTATTGAGTCCAAATCTGCTACAGCAAGCTGTTCATTTGTTCTAGGTTTCCTGATCACCTGAGGGACAGAGATCCTTTCAACTGGTCTGGTCTCCTCACTCTTTATAAACTCTGGTGATTCTTGTAAAACTCATCACTGACTTAATGATTTGTGCTAGCTGTGTGTGTGGCCCAGTCCCCTCCATTAAGTAGAAGAATTGCCAAGGAGCAAAAGCAGAGATACTTGACAGATATTCCAAATGATCTCCTCCTCTTCCTCTCTCTTCCTCCTACTGTTGGCCTTTGGCCGGCCAGTCACACAGAAACAGCCTTGACATTAATCAATGGGCAAAACCATAATGCATAAGCTTAATATATCATTTTGTCTGTTAGCTAAAGCTAATTGTATTCATATTCATATTTTCAGTCTGTTATTACTCTGGGGTAGCAATTTATAGACTTTTGCTCAGTGGTCTAGAAAACATAACAAAAAAGTCCTATGTTTCTGTTTTATGCCCAAGAAATAACCTTTAGGGTTAGGATTATAATTTCTGGGTGGAATATTTAACATAATTACATTCATATTCAATAGGGAATCTTTTAGAAAATCACTGCTTGGAATGCAGTTCTATAAATGTTGTATCTTGAGCCAAATTAAACATGTAAAATGCCAACTTCTCAATCTAAGGAAAAACGTTCCCATCTGCTATAATTATATAGAATGAGAAAGATAGTGAATGTATTCGCATTTACTGAACACAAAAGAGACACTTATTTTAAGTAAAATTGTTGGGCTTTGTTGGTTCAGCTAGTGGCGTTTTCACTTAATCAGAGTAATGTGTACATTTACTCAGTGGAATGCATTAGGTAGTTAACTATATTCCCATTTTACTAAAACCTTGTAAATGCTTGTGGCCAGGAGGAGAGTGCAATCGGACATGATTCTGTCTGTAATTGGTTAGAAATATCCAAATTGACAGTTTGCTTTGGTGACAGTTTCCTGGGGATTTAAATAGTTCTCTGATGAGGTAAAAAAAAAAAAAAAGTAGTTTCCCTAAACTCAAAACTTGTACTTAAGGGAATTTATACTTAAGGAATTTATACTTAAATTAAAAATACTGACACATGTTCTCCAACATTTCTGAAATTCTGAAGCATTTTATGCAGTGCACATTTTTGTAAATTCTTTCTAAATTTCTTTGATAGACAATTTGTGTCCTAATAAAAGAGGAAGAAATAAAATATGATCAAATTTAAATACTACTTACCAATGAACAAAAGATTTATGTTTGCTAGGTGAATGCAAATTATCCAGACTTTACGAAAAAGTAAGAAAAAAGAAAAGAAAAACATTGCTCATCATCCCTGATGTGGGCCTCATAGTTACACACTTTCTGTATCAGAATGAAGTATGGATCTCGGAAAATCTACTCTATTTTATTCTCGATGCCACTGGCATTTCTCTTAGCAATCTTAGCTACCTTCCATAAATTGGTTTTTTTCCTACAACATCTATTTCTCTCCTTCATACTACAAAATACATTATTCATGTGTATGCCTAATTCTGTTATTGGAAAAGGTAAGTTAAATCTTAGAATTATTGATTTTGCTTTGTCAGACATGTTGTTCTTTTTTCTTTTTGTGACTAAAACAAAAATATACACGAAAGAGACAAAAAGTCAATATTTCTCTTTAACTATGTTACTTTAAAAATACATTTTGGTTCACAGAAGTGCGGGGGAAATGAAGAAATATTACACGGAAACTGAATGTTCTAGGCTTCTTCCCCCAAGCAACTTTCCCTCACCACCATCGCTCTGCTTCTCTCTGTAAGCACCACACCTGTGTGCTTCAATTCCTCGTGGCACTACACTTACTTTATTTATTATAGTTATGAGTATGTTGTTTCCACCATATTGTTAGCTTATTAAGGATATTAGATTGTGTTATTTATGTCAGAATATGCTGTCCCAAGCATAAAAGAAAGGATATAATACTCATGGTATTTGAGGTGGACTTTTACATTAAAGAGCAAAGGGCTAAATTGTTCTAGTATCTTCTTTAAATGGACTCACATGGGGCGCCTGGGTGGCGCAGTCGGTTAAGCGTCCGACTTCAGCTCAGGTCACGATCTCGCGGTCCGTGAGTTTGAGCCCCACTAGGCTGATGGCTCAGAGCCTGGAGCCTGCTTCCGATTCTGTGTCTCCCTCTCTCTCTGCCCCTCCCCTGTTCATGCTCTGTCTCTATCTCAAAAATAAATAAACGTTAAAAAAAATTAAAAAAAAATAAATAAATGGACTCACATTGATTTTCTACGTGAAGTTGGTTTAGTGGGTGTTCTTCCTCCTACCTCAGTGTGGATGGCTTCAGAAGACCACAGATTACAAGGGGAAAAGTGCAGAAAACACAATACACATAGGTTTGGGCTAAGCCAAGGAATAAATATAAAAGGTTAATAATATTCAAAATAAAAGCTCCTATTTATTAGGTGCTTACTATGAAGCAAACACCTGCAACACCTGTTATGAATGATACTAATGATGACTTTCTTACACAGGTACTTTTAGATTGAGAACATGTCACACTACTTTCTCCTTTCTTTATTCTCCTGCAGCAGACACAGGAGCCGACTTGCCTCTGTGTCTTTGGGACTTGTTATATTTCTCCTTGTAGAAGACCTGAGTTTCCAATTGCTCTGTACAAGCACTATAGCTTGGGGCAGAAGGGAGTAGGTTTAATTCAGGGAGATTGTTAGCCTCTGGTGCATTGGGCTGATACTGAAAGCTTCCAAGGAAAGAGATTTAGTAGCAAAGTAAGAATGGGAACTTCTGGTGGTGACTTGTGATCGAGTGAGTTTGTTTCAGTGATGGGTTAGTAAAATTAGACAATATGGATTTTTCACTTTGGTGGTTTGCAAAGCCAGCCCTGTGCATGCTGCCCATCTTTAGAATTGTGTGCTTTAACTGTTACAGATTTGACGGTGACTCTAACAAATGAGACCTTGTCCACAGGTGAGAAGTTATTTTTATACAGGTGAATGGCTGTTTTTATAAGGTATTGGATTTAATAGGAACACGTGAACTCATCCAAAGTATTAGTTTGGGACTTACTGCAACTTTGAGCTATTTAAGCACAGTCATTAAAATGTACATGTGGGTGCTGAGACGTATTTTAGTAACCAGGCACTTCTGAGGAAAAGTTTAGGATACCATGAAAAAAAAAAGACTTTCCATATTTAGAATTTTTAGACATCAAAAAATGAAACAATTATTTGCTACTTTGATTGTGTTCTTTTCTGCCCAATATGCAGGCAGGTGGAATAAATGGTTTGTGTGTCCCAGAGACCTAGTTTGTGAGGTTCTGGATTTTAGGTAGTAGATGGTAGAGTAGCTGAGTGAATTTCCATTCATTATTTGTGGCCAAAGAGTGGCAAAGAGGCATAATCTGTGGGACAATTTGAGCCAAGGGGTGATCCTTGCCTTCAAGTAGCTTGTCCATGGGCTCAAGAGACATCCATCCTCTATCTGTATGTTCAAGTTGGCTTTGAATTGTTTAGTTACATACATTTGGATGCCTGGCCATAGCTATGAAATTTGGAGTCCTAAATTTGGAAACTAGTCTTTGAAAACTAGTTTTCATTGGTTTCTAAGGGACCCATTGCAAAGGTAATATGACAACTTCATTTTAAGAAATCTGTTGAAGATTATTCTCCAGCTGAGGATTCTCCAGTGGATAAGGAAAACACTTACTCTAAAAGGGAGGTTTCATATTCCCAAGCAATTCTGTAGCAGATTGAAGAACAGAGGAAAAGATCTGTTCAAAAGAGAGTGGATGCTATGTCAATAGACCAACCTATGCTCAATTTGGCTTCTGGAATTTCAGAAACATGGAGAGTAGAGGAGACATGAATATTCATATTAAGTGGTTTCAATAAACCATATAAAAAAAGGAATGACATCTCAAGGACAAAACAGTATTTGGGGGCCGCTACCACTTCCAATTTGTAAAAATTGCCTGTAGGCAGCAATGCCTCAATTGACATGATCTAAATATTCTCTATGTGATAAATAATGACAAAATTAGCAGACTAATGAGAGATTCCCTCAATTGTATTGAAGCATATTGGTCATGAGCTAGATGACCAGTATTGACTGACCAAAAGGCATCTATTTCTTTTTTTAAATCTTCTACCTGTAGGAGAGAAGAGTATTACTTCAGCTTTCTTATTGGATGAAAAGTGAGTCCAAAGAGAATAGCCCTACATTTTGGAAGTACCTCAAAAATATGCCTTGTTTTTCTTTTTCTTTGTTTTCTTCCAAAACTGTACATCTGCTTATCCATAAGCCTGCCTCTGTATTGTTGAAACAAAAAGCGGGGGGTGGGGGGGGTGGTTAGGAGAAATAATATGGTAGGGTATTCCCAAGTAGATGAGAGAGCAACACCTCTAGAATCCAATGTATGAAGCCATTTTTTCCCCTATTTTTCCTGTCTCTATTTAACCAACCTTAGAGGGACATGTACAGACCAAAACAGAGGGAGTGAAAAAATTATGTGAAATTCAGCCCAAGACTGCCTGCTTCTCTTTAAGCTACTGATGTTGGAAATAGAATGCTGTGTGGAAAAGAAAATGTCCATACTATTCAAAGCATCCATATAAATTAGCCATTATTTTTTTTTCAAAACTCCAATGGCATTCTTCACAGAAATAGAAAAACCAACCTAAAAATTTGTATGGGACCACAAAAGACTCCAAATAGCCAAGGCAATCCTGACAAAGAAAAACAAAGTTGTGGGAATCACACTTCCTGGTTGTAAGCTATACTATAAAGCTGTAGTAATTAAAATAGTATGGTGTTAGCATAAGAAGACAGACCAATAGAACAGAATAGGGATCTACAAATTAAGCCCCTACATATATAATCAACTAATATTCAACAAGGGAGCCAAGAACACCAAGTGCAACAAATGGTTATGGGGAAACTGGTAAACACATGCGGAAAGATAAAATTGGACTCCTATCTTATGCCCCTCACAAAACTTAAATGGGAATGATTAAAGAGTTAAACATAAAACCTGATACCATAAAAATTCTAGAAGAAAACATAAGGAAGAAGCTACTCAACTTTGGTTGTTGTAATGGGTTTTTGGATAGGACACCCAAAGCACAAACAAGAAAAGCATAAACCAACATGTGGGACTAAACTGAGTGAAAAAACATCTGCACACACACACAAAAACTCAGCAAAATAAAAAGACAACCTAAAGACTGGGAGGGAAATTTTATAAACCATACATCAGAAAAAAGTTAATACCCAAAATATGTAAAAAATTCATTTCACTCAATAAAAATCTGATTAAGAAATCGACAGAGAAACTAAATAGATTTTTTTTTTTCCAAAGAAGACATCTAAAGGGCAATGAGTACGTGAAACGATGGTCAACATCACTAGTTATTAGGGAAATGCAAATCAAAACCACAATGAGATACATCACATTGATTATAATAGCTCTTATCAAATTGACAAAACAATAACATACTGGTGAGGATGTGAAGAAAAGGAAGCCCCTGTACAATGCTTGTAGAAATATAATTTGATTCAGCCATTATGAAGATTCCTAAAGCAATATGAAACAATATGAAGATTCCTAAAAAAATTAAAAAAGGACTACCATAGGATCCAGCCATTTCACTTCTGGGTACACACCCAGAGGAAGGTAAAATAGGATACTGAATAGATATCTTCTTTCCCATGTTCATTGCAGCACTATTCACAATAGCTCAGGCATGGAGACAATGTAAGTGTCCACCAGGGAACGAATGGTTAAAGAAAAACAATATGTATATATTCAGCCAAAAAAAGGACATCCTGCCACTTGAGACAACATGAATGAAACTTGAGGACATGCTAAGCGAAATAAGTCAGACAGAGAAAAAGAAATACTGTATGATATCATTTATATGTGGAATCTAAAAAGGCCAAACTTGTATAAAAAGAGAGTAAAACAGTGGTAACCAGGGGATGATGGGGAGGAGATAGGACAGATGTGGTCTAAGGAGACACACTTGAAATTGGTAGTAAGTCCTAGAAATCTAGTGCACAGTAGAGTGAATATAGACAACATTGCTTTAGTATAATCATCAAACTTGCTAAGAGACTAGATATTAATTATTCCCAAAGCTAAGAATGAATGATAATTATGTGATGTGATAGATGTGCTAATTATCACTATAATGGAAACAATATTACAATATATAAATGTATTGAATCAACATGTTGTACACTTTGAATTTATACAATGTTATATATCCACTACATTCCAATAAATTAAAAAATAATTAAACCAGGGGTGCCTGGGTGGCTCAGTCGGTTGAGTTTGACTTCGGCTTAGTTCATGACCTTGCGGTTCATGGGTTTGAGCCCCGAGTCAGGTTCTGTGCTGACAGCTCAGAGCCTGGATCCTGCTTCCGACTCTGTGTCTTCCTCTCTCTATGCCCCTCCCCTGCCTGTGCTCTCTCTCTCTCAAAAATAAATAAATATTAAAAAAATTTAAGCCATGAATAAATATGTTTCAACATAAACACCTCTCAGATTGAGGAACATGAGACTGTGCCTATAACCTAGTAACTGCAAATTATGGCTTAAGGCCAAAATACTTTCAACAAAGGCATTATCTAGAAGTACATTTTGATATGGCATAATAGGAGTGGAATTTGAAAAAAAATAAGTCATTTGTGTGCATATCTAAGTGAGTTGAGAGATCTTAATAACCAAAATACGCTGGTGGACATTTTTAAGGGACTGGTTTTACATAAAAGGCAAGTAGTCCATTCCCTGTAGAATTCAGAAAGGACTCAAAAAAGAGTACTTATCTGAACTTTGAAAAGCCTGGAGAAATTTGTCCCTGACAAAAGACATAGTGAAACATAAAGTGTGGACGAAAAGAAAAACGTTGGGAAACTTTGAAGGGCTGCAGTGAAATGAGGGGGCCGCTTTCATGAATGTTCTCATAGGCCATACTAAGGAAATTTAACTTTATTTTGAAGACCATAGGGAGTTACCAAAGGGGTTAAATCAGGAGGATTATATTTAATCAGCAGTGAACATCTCTGAGAGCGGTGTAAAGGACTGATGAAGATAAAGTCTAGAAGCAGACCTGAGAGGAGTGTTGGATGAGTTATTATGTGGTCCTAGTATGCAAAGAGACCATAGAAAATTGGAAGAGGAAGAGTATATGAGGTTATAAGTGGCCAATATTAATAAGAATAATATCTCATCCACTGTGTGTGACATATTGAGGAAAACTAAATATAAAGGATGGGTTAGTATTCAGGAGATTCTAAGTCAAACTCTTCTACTAATTTGTTCAAAAAGGGAAATTCAAAATATAGAATTGATGGTAGCAGATTTTGAACAGAAAGAAATCTAAGTTGGAATTCAGGAAGATAAAGGTAGTAAAATCAGTTATTTTGCATTTCCTGTGTGCCAAAGGTCCCACTAGACACCTTACGTAGGTGATGACCTGAAACCTCTCATTAGCAGTATAAGGTAGATAGGCATCATTCCACCTGTGCAGATGAGAAAACTGTAACTCAGTTGTTCTAAATGGCTCACCAGGTCTCACCGATCATACGTGTATAGTAAAGATTCTAATCGTCTATACACTCACCAGCATAAAACACTGTGGTCCTAATTCAGAAAAGTATTCCTAAAAACAAAAATGACTCTATTCAGAACAATGGATTGTAGATAAATTCTATGATTAGACAGACAAGTAAAGTGAATATGCAATGCAATGTTTTTCTAAGAAATCAAAGATCTGTGAATGAGGTTCCGCTGGATCCTTTGAAATAGATTCCAAATAAGGAGGCTGAGAGAGACTAGGCAAATTTTAAATGGCACACTCAAAACAGGGCCCCCCAACCCCAGCTCTGTGACTCAGGTGACCAGGAGCAATACTTAAATCCTCCTGATAGCAATTTTCTCATCTTGAAATGGAAATAATCACCATACAGAATTCATAGTCCAGTTACATTGTTTAGTTTACAAAGTTTTTTTAAAGCACTGACACTGAGTTTGCTCTCTACAAATATTAAGTAACATTATTGGAGACTAACAGACAAATGTCCTATTTCTTATAAAGTGCCCAATTTCAGGGCTTTTGGAAATATAATCACCTTTCCTTTTTCTAAATTTTGGATTATATAAATCATATATATTCTGACATAACATTCTGTAGTAACAAGTAAAAGAAAAGACTGATTTTGAAGCAAAAGTGTAAAAGTAAAAAAATGTACTTTTCAGGTGAAAACATCAAAAAATGGCAAACATATGGCAAGAATATCTCATATATAAAAAGATGGGGGATTGGATATTTTTTTCTAATATAAATTAATATATTCTTTTTGACAAAGCAGATGGACCTGCCTTCTTCTGTTTTCTCTTCCTTTATTCAAACTTTCTTTTATGATACATATAGATCACAGGAATTAATCAACATTAAAAAAATCTTGCCACTGAACATTTGTCTGTAATTGACAACAGGTTTCTTTTTATGAACTTCATGTTTACCTAAAGCAATAAAACATACTTAAAAAAATAATTCATCCAATTACTTTCATTCTTAGGATAACTTCTTGGTTCTACTTCTAGCAGATGTCAATATTTTAGTATCCGGAAACTTGGATATTTTTCATAAAGTTTAACCCACTGCAGCTGGTGTATTCATCCAAAAGACTGCAGCCCAGTAACATGACAGCTATCATTAGGAGGGTTTCCAGGCATCCTTGTAACACAATATTTTGGTGAATTTTTATGTTACTTGCTTTGAAGAAAATTGTAGAAGATCTTTCTTCCAGGGTTATGCATTTGTAGGATCCATAAAACATTTCAGGTGAATGTTCTTAAGATCTTCCTCAGAAGAGAAAGCAAACATTTCCTTAGTAGAAGCTGTCAGGATTAGTTAAATTGACTGAATAAAATTTTAAAGTGGTTAAATATTTATTACACACAATAGAAAGGGGAAAAGTAAAAGAAATATATGTGCTTATATGATTGCACAACAGATCAATTTGGGATATTATGAGCATCACTTAACTCTCTTATTTATTTATTTTTTTACATAACGGAAGCTTCACATGACCCTGAACCCTGTATTTGACTATTGAAAACTCTGCTCGAGATTTCCTATCAATTGGGCAGAAATGTCAAATGAAGTAGATCTAATACATGCAGATATTTAAAAATTATAATTCTTTGTAGAGTCATCTTTTTACCCGATGATTTCATTATCAATCAGTGAGTGGCTATTTTGCTGTCTTTTTTTTATTAATTCATTTAGCAATTATGGAGCATCTTCAGTGTCCCAAGCACTGTTTTCTTCAGACATTCAGATGGATTATGCAACCATTATTTCAAGAAAACCACAGCCAGTGGTAGCGATGACTAAATAACACAGCACACTGATATCTATCTAGTGCTCACCACTCTCTGAAAATCTGTCATTTTGCTTGCAAAATAGTGGCTATCCTAACCACTTTGGTTCTGCTTTGTATTGTTGGTCCAGTTTCAGGTGGTTCACTTTTTATCCTACCCTTGTTGAGGAAGTGCTTTCCCATCCACTCTACCCTTTTGGGATTCGGAGACATTTTCTTGACTCATCTTCAGGTATGCTCCAGCCTCACTTTGAGCAAAAAGAAAACAAAGTCCCCAGGACTCCAATGTCCAAACATACGGATTTGACAGAACTGGTGCTGGGAGAGGTGGAGAAATCTTGTGAAAGGGTGAGTTTACCTGCAATCTTAGGGCAGGCGTGGATGTCATTCAACTGGAAAAGGAACCCTTGAAAGGAGTTCTGAGCAAACAGTCCATTTGAAGAGCTCAGAATGTGACTGAAAGTTGGGGTGCCCAGAGTCGGAGGGCGCAGGAAATGAAACAGCATAATAATGATTTAATTTATTTTAGGATTGGTGTATACAACCAAAGGAAGTATTCAAGGCAACATGTCTGAACAAAAGAAAAATTTGTAGAGCAATCCAGTGAAACATAGGTATATTGTTTTTTTTTTAACATAGCGATATTGTTAATGACTAAATTAAATTACAAAACAAACGAATGAAAATGTAAGGCAGCTATTTTTATTTTTAAGTCAATGTTTGATTCTTATTACAAAAAGTCTAAAAATACTAGGTGTGCAAATATATTTAAAATAAGGGTGTGCAAATATATTTTCTAGACAACAAAAATCCACATTCTATATGGAGGAAAATTGTGTTAAGTCACTTTAGTTAGCATACATTAAAATATTTATGTCTGTGTCAGGAAGACTATTTCTGACAGTTTTGTGGTAGATAGAATATTTAAAAATTTACCTTCTGACTGTTTGCTAGTAAATTTTGCAGAGCTTTCATCTGTACATGCAAGCACAGAATGAAATTTCTGCTGTCAGGATTACATTGCTCTATATAGATGTGGCTAGAAAATAAAAGGTGGAGAAGATAAATAGAAGAGAAAAACACTCATCATTAACAGAGAAAGAAACACATCGTGACAACAATAACAGGAAAGAATGAAAAGAACTATTTGATGATGAAAGAAAACAGAGGGTCAGACATAACAGGAAATTAAGAAAAAGACCACTTCTTCCATGTAATATGCAATGACCAAATTGTTTACCGAAGTACCCTCTTAAATGAAACTACACAGAGGTAAATAACAAAGTGAAATTACTTGTAGCTTTTTAAAAGGTCCACTGGGAAGCAAATAAGTGTTAACAAAACAAATCAAAAACCAAGCCTTGCCTCATGGATATTTTGTCTCATGGTTTCCTCATGACAGCCTGAAAATATATTCAGTTCCTATCTTCTTTGTTTTTTTTTTTAATCTTTTACCATACCACTGATCGCAAAGGATATTCTTCAAGCAAAAGGGGTGAGGGCAGCTAAAATATTACTATCTGTTTCAAAATCTTGTCAAAATGCATCTAGGCTACTTCACTGAGCATTTTATAACCAAATCATACCAAAGCATAGTTTACATTAGATGGAGCACAGTAGGGCTTGGAAAAAATGATAGGCTGTTGAGATGCCTGGTTGTTTGTTTGTTTGTTTTAACTAGTGAAGGCACCCAAGGTACTGCATTTAATAGAGCTAATATCAGGAAGACAGATAAATCACTCCACAAACGCCAGTAAACAACCCGTTATATATGTCTGGATTTTTGGTTCCCTGAATTCTTCTGCTTCCGGGTAGAGAGTTTTCTCTTTATACTGGTATTCACCCTGGTTAGTTGTTTGAAGTTACCTGCAGTTAGGACAACTTGTATCAACTGATCATTTATTTATGTACTTTTTAATTGAAGTGCCATTGACATAAATCATAGTAGTTTCAGGTGTACAACATAGTGATTCAACATTTATATGCATTACTAAGTGATTAATCACATATATTTATGAATATTTGAAAATATATAGGTAAAGGCATTTCGGATCAATCATTTGACAGCTATAGCATGTCTAACACTCAGACTCTAATCGGTATTCTTTTTGTTTATTTCTCATGAAAATGAAAAAGAGAAGGACGGAAAATGTTAGGGGGAAATATTTTCCCCCTAAATAACTATCATCAAAATTATTCGAAACTCTAGATTAATTTTAAAAGATGCTTAAGTAAAGGTGAACAACTTATATTTATTTTTAAGTAATCTTTGTTATTATGTCATTAATGCATGCTCACTGAAGGTCTTTAGATAATAACAAATGTTAAAGCTGGAAAAACTATACAAAATCCTTTCTCTTAAACAAAGCTGTTGGTAATTTTTTGTTGTTTTTTTTTCTCAATAATTTATTCTTTGCAACATATAATGTTGGTGTTCATGAATATGTATATTAAAGGTTATATTTCCATTCATTGCTTAAAAATGAGATCAAAGGGGCAGCTGGGTGGTTCAGTCAGTTAAGTGTCCGACTTCAGTTCAGGTCATGATCTCATAGTTCATGAGTTGGGTGCCGCCTTGGGCTCTATGCTAACAGCTCAGAGCCTGGAGCCTGCTTTGGGTTCTCTGTCTCCCTCTCTCTCTGCACCTCCCCTGCTCACACTGTCTCTGTCTCTGACAAATAAATAAACATTAACAAAAGACTAAAAACATATATAAATAAAACCACATTTCTGGATTTCCCTTGATCACAGTTCTTTTAATAATTCTGTTGGAATATATATATATATATATATATATATATATTCCATACATATATATATATATATATATATATATATATATATAGACAGAGAGAGAGAGAGAGAGAGACAAGAGCCAAGAGACATAGAGAGATTTTAACTAGCTGCCAATCTTTGTAAGTAAATTTTTTTATGTTCATTGTTTAGAAGTATTACTGAATTATGTCCAATATGAATTTATTTGTTTTATTCTGCTTGCTATTCATTGACCTTATTGGATAGAATGTAGAAATTATGTAATCCTTACATCTTTGAATATATTCTCATTCATTGCTGTTTCTTCCTGTGAGCTTCCCATTGATAGATTTTAAATCTTTATTCTCTCCTCATTGTCTTTCATATTTTCTAATTCTCAAGGAATACCAATACTGCTGGTCCAAAGAGTACTTTGAATAATGAAACTCAATATTATCTCCTGTCTTTCACTTTTATAATTCTTTATGGAATTTTTTAAGGCAAGTGATATACTAGTTATGTTTTCATGAAACCTGTACCACCTCCTGTAAACCTTGTTAATGGTATTGTCATGTAAGTTAGCCTTTCACTCATTTAGCCCATATAATTAAATAGTTATATTGATAATTCCTTCCACATTGAAAATATTTTCCTATTTTCTTAATTCCTATTGATGATACATTGTTCAGTCTCTTATCCTTTCGTGCTTCCTTCATTGAAATAGCCTCTTAAATTATCCCTGTAATTTTAATCTAACTCCAACTAAATCAGATTTGTCAATAGTGTGATCTCCCAGAATTACAAATAGGATTTCACCAAGGCTTAAAACCATTCCATGTCTTCCCATTATCGATAGTATCAACAGCAACAACAGCAACAACAAAATAGTATATCTTGCTTTCTATCTTTTTTGTTCCATTTGCTGAAGCCGCCCAAATCATCCCTGTAATAACTGCTCTCCAAGAAAATAATCAAATGAACAAAATGTCACTTCCCTTAAAGTTCTTCTCCCTTGCCAAATACAGATAACTTCAGATGATTCTAGCAGGATAAAGTGATTGAGAACCATTGCAGAAATAGAATATGGAGAAAGCACATCATTAAAGATTAAGAATTTACTTTTTTGGCTTTCATAAAGGAATGTGCTTATAAAATAAATTACAGAATATCCTCATTTCTGCCATTGACTTGGTTTATTACAGGCTTGCAACATTAAAAATCCAGTTAAGTATAAAATTATCTTAATGAATCATGGCTAAAAAATATGTAACTAGATGATTTTAATATCATATCTGTAATGCAATTAATAAATTGATGCTTTAGTGTCAAAAAATCTAGCTGACTATAATCTCAGAGTTGAGATCAACTCTGTCCATCTTCATTACACCAATTCAACTTGGAAAATTTCCCATCCTGAACTAATTTCTTATTACTATGAAAGGAAGTTCATATGTTGATCCAATTTAAGCTTGCATAGATTAAACTCATTATATGATGGCTTTTTTCCTAAAAACGACTTCACATTTGAACCGTGTTTATATGGTTGTATTTTTTACTTCTATTGGCTAGTTGTACTAGAATGTTTATTCTTCTTTGTTTTCCTTTGATATCTTGAATTTGTCTAAAGAATAACCTGAGGTAATTCATATTTCAATGCCCACTGTAATTAGCACACTGAAATAGAATTTGAAAAGAGCCAAGAGCCATTGAGATATTATACATGGATAGAATATAGTACATAAAAATTAAGGAAATGAGGGCACCTGGCTGGCTCCATCAATAGAGCATGTGATTCTTGATCTTGGGGTCATGAGTTCAAGCCCCACCTTGGGTGTAGAATTTACTTAAAAAAATTAAGGAAACAACAAACACATAGAAAATAATGTGTTGTTCATCATGGAAGACAAATAAGAGATGGAATTATTGCACATTGTTCCAGGCAATAGAGAGGTACAAGTGGATAAAGAATAAAAAATAGTGCTTGTCTTGCTATTTTAGAGGTAATATTGTATTGGGTACATAGTTGAAAAAAGTATTCTTTACATTTCTTCTTAAAATATAATTCTAAGAATCCATAAAACATATCAGTTATTCTTAATAAGTTTGCTTTTAAAGCATTGCTAGAGGATTGTTTTATAGGAGGTCCCTCTAACTCAATCCCTAGCGTGTAACTTTTCCTCTTCACTACCATCACTCTTTTTTTTTTTTTAATGTTTATGTATTTTTGAGAGTGAGAGAGAAAGACAGAGTCCAAGCAGGGGAGGAGCAGAGAGAAGAGAGAGACCCAGAATCCAAAGCAGGCTCCAGGCTCTGAGCTGTCAGCACAGAGCCTGATGTGGGGTTCTAACTCACGGACTGAGAGATCATGATCTGAGCCGAAGTCAGACGCTTAACCGACTGAGCCACTCAGGTGCACCAACTACTGTCACTCTTTAGATTAATCCATCCTAATTTTGCAGCTGGAATGTTGCTATAAGCCTGTTAACTGTTCTTGCCAAACTGAACCCATCATTCTCACTGTTATCAGCTTTACATTTCTCAAACAGAAATCTATATGTACTGTGTCTGTACCCACAAATCTCTGATATAATTGCTGTTATATAGAGGATAGTATCTAAACTCCTTGACCTGATATTTAAGGCCCCTTAATATTTGGCCTAACCTATGCTTGAATCTTTATATCCCGCCACTTCTCTACTCTGTTCCAGTGGAGGTGAACTTCTAGCCATTCTTTGATGATGTTACCATGCCTCTTCTTCAGTGTACTTATTTTCTCTGCTTAAGATACTTCTTCTTTCCTTTATCCTTCATCATTTGCAATCTGGTTCAAATGTCATTTACTCTTCAATGCATTTTATTACTAGGCAAGACAGCCAAAGAGAACATGTTCACCTTCTATGTTTTCACAACATTTTAATGTCTTTCTCTGTGTGTCTCTGTCTCTTCTGTCTCTCTCCCTCTTTACATGCTGAACTAAATATCTAGATTCTAATGCTATGTAAAACATTACTAACTTTTGTAAGATGTAACTTGACTTTAACAATATTATGGAAGCTTCCTCGTGCTTTATTTCTATCATAGCAAATGGGAAAATATGCTTTATGCTCTTTAGTTTCAAACAAATATAATTTGATAAAAATTAATTAATCTTGTTAAATCTCATTATTTGTATAATTTTCCAACTGATTCTTAGATTTGATTATGCAATGTCACATTGTATTTATGTAATGTAAAAAATTTATAGCATTTACATCCTTCTGACACTAATGTAAGTCATGAAATCCTCGATTTTTCCCTTTTTATACATGAGGTTCTTGAGATTATATCTATTTCTTAATCACAACTGATCTAGGTCTTAGAGTATAGAGGCTCTTAAAGTGCCTGGCACATAGTAGGAAATCAGTAAATGTGCACTGAATTTACTTGAATTAATTTCTCCTAAGGGACCAACAACAATTTGCAGATTAATGTAAATATAGCAGAAAGTTGTCATCCCCTTCAAAAAGCATGGTTTAAGATTTGGTGTCATTTAAATTATATTTATATTTAAATTTATATATAAATTTATATATAAATGAGTCTGGTTTATCAGACTCATGATTTTATAACTGAAGTCAAAAGTCAATAGAAATTAGATTCACTTATAGAAAATTGTACCTTTTAGAAAATGTTAAAGAAACCACCTATTTGTTAAGAGATAAGCAATTCAAAGGTTAGTGCTTTCATCTGACTTACACATTCACACTTTCATTTATCTTCACAGCAAAGTAATAACAGTAGATTTGTAGCACAAGATATAGGAAAAAATTCTCATCAATCATTTCTTTGACAGTGACTTCAAACTCTCTTTAGTAATTAAGTGTAATCAGGGGCGCCTGGGTGGCTCAGTTGGTTAAGCGTTCAACTTCATCTCAGGTCATGATCTCACAGCTCATGAACTCAAGCCCCACATTGGGCCCTGTGCTGACAGCTCAGAGCCTGAAGCCTGCTTCGGATTCTGTGTGTGTCTCTCTCTCTGCTCCTCCCCTGCTCATGCTCTGTCTCTCTGTCTCTCTCTCTCTCAAAAATAAATAAACATAAAAAATATAATTAGATGTAATCTTACATCACAATTTTTTCCCTGTATTCCCATCTTTTTTTGATAGGGAAAGGGAAATGAGACTGCTATTCATTGGATACCTGCTGTAAGAGGGGCTGTATGCTTGGGGCTCAGTGAATTCTTACAGGAAATTTTTGCTACAAGCATTATAGTCCCTACTCCATAGATGAGAAAATTGAGGATTGGAAAAATTAATTTTAGTTCAACAGTTGTGATACCCCATGTATGTTAGCTTTGATTTTTCCTTTCCTTTTTCTTTCCTTTCAGCCATTCAAAACTTCTGAGTCAAACACAGAAACATTTTGTCACCTATTTCAAAATGTGCATTTACATGAGCTTGGTGGTATGATCTTTTCTCTCTTCTCCATCTGGTAAAAACCTATTTATCCTTCAAAATTTATCTCAGATGTTACTTCTTTATACAACTTTCCTTTGTTTAATGGGACAAAAGTAATTTTTTCCTCTTTCTTTCTTTCTTTCTTTCTTTTCCTTTCCTTCTTTCTTCTTTCTCTTTTCTTTCTTTCCTTCTGAACTTCCCATAAAAAATTACACATACTTATAGTGAACCCTTTAAAATCTTTAATACAATTTTGTTTTGGGTTCTTATCTTCTCTACTAGATTGTAAGTTCCTTGAGAACAATGCCTTTATATTAGTTTTCTTTGTTTTACTCCCATCTGCCAACAAAGACTCCAGGACTAAAGAATCAAAATGAGTCTAAATTAAGCACCATATTTTAGCTCTTAAATATCTTTTGACAAATTAGCAAATATTTTGGTGATTCTTAATTTGAATGTTCATTGAAATCATTTGAAAAAAAAAATGAGAATGGAGATACTCCCTCCTTCATCACCCTCTCCTATACTGTGGCCATATTGTGTGGCATTATTCCCAATAGGCTATATCATATGGTGTTGGCCAGGTTAAAGATGTGCTGCACTAAAAAGTCAACACCAGGTCCAGTCTTTTATGGTTTTAATTTTACAGATCCATCTATCTATGTATAAGAACATCTCATAAGAGGCTCTTGTACAGGGAGGATCCCATAAGGCATCACAGAAGCTAGGTACCAGACTATTATCAGGCATATTTTCTTTATTTGAATTATCTACATAATACTCTACTTCCTCATCCTTTTAAGTGTCCGTAATCATATCCTCATAAAAATATTTCTAAATGGATTCTGGATTATCTTACTTGGTGAACAAAATCATATTTGATGATACATGCATTATTTTAAACTTCATTTTAGGGTAAACACAAACGACTGTGTGTTGCTTTTTTCAGCAGATTTTCTGCCCTTATTTTTCCTTCATCCTAGAAGTATTTTTAAGCCTTGAGGGCTCAAGTGCTGACTTTACCTAATCTTTGAAACTTGTTTACTGGTGTTGATAATGGCATTGGGATTTATATGCTTTTTGGCCAGTGGATGGGATTCACAAATCACCTTTAGGTTCCTTCAGTAATAGGCAAACCTACATTGCATTTTTTCTCTTGACATCAACAATTGGCTGGTGCCAATATTCTATTGCTTCCTTCTAAATTAGACTCTGTATTTTGTGCTGTCACGTGGAACCACTTTAGCAAAAAAGAGAGGCTGAGTGAGATACTGTGTGAGGCTGCCATTTGATGAAAAAGTTGGAGGATGGTTTGAATATGGATGAAAGAAATTGTTTGCTTTGGTGGCGTTTTTACCAAGTAAATATAAAACAACTTAAAAACAGGAAGAAAAACCTTGATAATGCTATTTTTATTTTATTTTTTCTGCAAGCACTGAAAAGCAAGAGAAATATTGGCAACCTAAGCAATATTTTAATGTGGTTTTAAAAGCTGCATAATGACATATTACCTTTCTGTAATCTAAATTTCAAAGGGCTGTAATGATTCAAAATTGTAATCAGGTGTTCAGAGTCAGTTTCCCTGGGATTTTAGCCCAATAAAAACAAATTCATTGGAACATGCTAGAAAAAAAAAATGTTTAAAAAGTTTTTAAGGACTTTTTTTTTCTATTTTCAAAGTTATGTTTTTACTACCACAGGGACACAAGAAGAGGGCGATGGCGGTTAATCTTCCTGGTTAGAAGGGAAATCTATAACTGAATGACTGTTACAGAATTAAAATTTTTTATGCACAGACAGAAGTGAGAACAGATCATTCTCCTCTCATTCAATTGAGCATTTTGTTTACAAGTATCATTTTAAGATAAACAATTTTGTAACAGATATATAGCTTAATGAGCAAGCTAGAATTAAAACCTTCATATTACAGGAGAAGTATCACCGTTAACACCAGCTTCATTCACCTAAATGACTGAACCCAGAACCCCAATTTCACTATGTGTACAGTCCAGCACTGGAGGAAGCCCAAAGTTATGAAAAGGTGATAGGTGAATGTTCAAGTCTGATTTGGTGCCTAGAATACCACACAACATGGGGGAAGGAGACAAAATGCCAGAGGAAGAAAGGTAAAGCCTCAGAACTAGTTAGGCAGAAATCATCAGGGAAGTCCCACAGGAGGAATAGGGCTCTGACTGGCAGATTCTTGATATAAAAGGAGTTTTCCAGAAACAGGCTAGAGCAAGCCTAAACCACACCCTAATAATTAACAGCAGCAACAGCAACAAAGGTGATGTAAATAATATGACTGCCGTTAAGAGAGGATTGAGGGACTCCACATGCTATTTACATTGAATCTGTAAACTGCTCTTGGGAGATAGGCATGATTTGTCCAACTACACAGCTTGTAATCGTGAAGCTGGTGTTCCACTGTATTTCATTAGGTCCCTGAGAATTGAGAGACAGAAAATATGCCAAGAGCATTTTTAACTGTATTGGATCACAAGCTGTGATTAAACCATAGAAATGGTATCTATATATCTGTATGTCTACCTGTCATGTAATGGGAAATTTGTACTGTTAATTTTAACTCAACTAAGTCAATGGCTTTCAAAATTGTTTTTAGCAGGACAAATCATATTTAAAATTTTTTAAATATATATTTATCTTTTGAGAGAGGAGAGACAGAGTGCGAGTGGGGGATAGGAAGAGAGAGCCTGAGCCACAGACTCCAAAGCAGGCTCCAGGCTCTGAACTGTCAGCACAGAGCCATGGGGCTCAGACTCACAGGTGGAGAGATCATGACTGAGCTGAAGTCAGATGCTTCACTGAGCCACCCAGGGTCCCCAAATCATATTTTAAATTAAGGAAATAGATAAATAAATATTTAGGTTCCCTAGTTTCTGAGCAACCCCATTTTTGTCCCCATCCCCACAGCCTAGGGGTCTTGTAGGCTTTTTTTTTTCTCTGAAATCAGTAAAAAATACCTGACTACCATTTATGACTTAATTATCTATGGGGCTAACATATTCAGGTTTTACTAAGACTGAGGCACAGGTCTGTTTGCCCTGTCAGTGGATTCTCTGGCCTCTAGCATATATTTCCTGACTTCTCCTTTCTCTCTTTTTAACCCAAACAGGAGCTAGACAGGCAGCTATGCATAATTATAGTAGATATTTTGAACATATTTTACAGGTTTCAGATGCATTACCAGCACTATCTTTGAGAAAGAAAAAAAAGATATCCATCAATGAATTTATGTTACCAAATATCCTGTTTCTTTTTCAAATTTCACATTGCACACATGAGTGCCTTTGCATTGGCATGTAGTTTGTTTTCTTCGGAAGGGTGGGTTTAGACAGAGATGGAAGAAGAACCAAATTCTGTATTTATTGACAAGGCAGAACCACTTTGCTCATCATAGAGCTCATTTTCTTGCTGTTTATTAAGAAACTTGGTTTATTCAGAGACATTTGAAAATAGGTTATGTCTTCTCATGGTGACATAACTGATCTTAGTGGTGGAACTGATGATATCTAGTAAGTGGTATAAAGAATTGTTTGATTCAATATGTTTTTATGAAACCAAGTCCTTCCTTATATTTTAGTTCCTGGCATTCTTCTGTTCTACCGATTTGTCCCCTAACCTTCCATCTACTTTGATTTGCTCATCTTCACTTGGACTCTCTTGTTATAGTTTAACTTAAAAACTCCCACAATCTTTAAAAAAATTTTTAATGCTCCTACATTCTTCAAATCTCAAAATTTAAAAAAAAGGTTAAATGTGATTTCTCTATACCTCATTTTGCCATATTAAAGGTTTCTTACACTTTTAATTTATTCATTTGTATATTTATTGAATCTTACACTTTTAATGTTTGCTTGCTTTTTTGCCATTTATCTCTCGTTATGTTTCTATTTTTTTATCCCCTTACAAGATCATTTGTAAGACTCATTAATTTTTCACAGTATGAACTATATTGCACATGTAGCATATTTTAAATTAATATTTTAATAAATACCAATTCATAATATATCAATACTTACATATGATAATTATATTAATATTCAAATTAAAATAAAAGTATTTATTTTTAAATAAATAAAAAGTATTTATTTATAAATAAATAAAAATAAATAAAAATAAATAAATAATAATAAATAAATAAATAAATAAAATAAATAAAAAGTATTTATTATTATTAAATACTAGTATTTAACTAGTATTCGATGTATATTATTTCTTTCCATTTAAAATTAATAGATTTTATTAGGAATATAGCTTCTTTTATTTTGTGGATGCTATCTGAACTAACATTGTCATTCAACATTAAATTGTTTCTATCCACTCCAATTATTCAGCTTTGCATTTAATTTGACTTCCCACCTGTTCTTAGCTAGAGTTTTTAGCTATCGTTGCTTTAAAAATTGTGATCAGTGTACAAGTGAAAATGTACTCCTAGTAGCCAAAGGCATGATAACACACAGTTCTAGTGGGAAAATACATTCTCAATAATTCCCTTTCTATTTTATAAAATTTCCACATATTCTTATGTGTGAGTTTGAAGGGTATTTCATGGGTTTAGCTATTTTTTTTTTAATGTTTATTTATTTTTGAGACAGAGAGAGACAGAGCATGAACAGGGGAGGGGCAGAGAGAGAGGGAGACACAGAATCTGAAGCAGGCTCCAGGCTCTGAGCCGTCAGCACAGAGCCCGAAGCGGGGCTTGAACTCACGGACCGTGAGATCATGACCTGAGCCGAAGTCGGACGCTTAACCGACCGAGCCACCCAGGCACCCCGGGTTTAGCTATTGTTTCTACTTTTGGATATAATTCAACCACCTGAATATCATTATCAGAGATGAAGGGAACCATGAAAAGAATGGGAATAAATTAAGAAATAAATCTGCCCTCATCCTCCTTCCAGTTATAAACTTTTATTCCTTTGGTTCTAATGTGTGTGTGTGTGTGTGTGTGTGTTTTCTCTTTCGTTTTATCAACTATAAGCTCTGTCTTTTATGTAATGGATGCTTACTGTGTGATTATAGAATTCTCAGATTTATAGCACATATGACTTAGCAAAAGCAACTGCAATATTCTATGGATCTGAAACACTATCATTTCAAAGACAGTAATGTTTTATTCCCAAATGACTGCTTACTACCATAAAGTAAGTGGCAAGGAAATAGATTTTTTTGAAAAAAAATCAGTCAAGTGTGAATATCAAGTTTATCAAGTCCTCAAAGAATGATAGACTCACCTACCAACTTTAAAAAGAAGATTAAACAGCTGCTTATTAAACATGGACTGTAGGATACCTTTCTCTACATTATTTCTATATCAGAAAACATTCCTAGAGGGCAAATAGTATTCTCTTCCTCATACAGATAAAAAAAAAATGAGGTTAGTTTAAAGAAATTCCAGGTGCATATAACACAAAAAATGCAAATGCCTTCCTCATGCCACGCTCTGATTAGAATTCATGGTTTACATTTTTCTAAGATAAAACAGAAACTATAAAAGTTTAAAACCTAATGAATCATTTAATATAGATGAATGCCCAAAGAAAAAGAATAGGTAATACAATCATCTAGAAATCTTGAAGCTACATATGACATAGTTTTGAATTGTATTCTGTGAGATCAGGTAGGCAAAGAAAGAATATTTTGTGGTTTTTTTCCCCATGATGATTCCTAATTTCTCTTGTAAACCCTTTTCTGCCGAGGTTGCAGAAACTTTCCCTGTTACTGCATCAAAACTCTGATAAGTTAAATGCTGAGTCAGGTGGGAGAGGGTTTCATAGGGTGCTTGATATCATTCAAACACACTGGCGTTGACTGAGATGTACTTTGTCTTGTTGGTTTTGTGTGCTTTCTCTCTTGGTTTTAACTATTCCATCCTTTGTTTCTATCTCAGTAAGCCTTGGCTACTCTATGGAAATTCTATGATGCCCCCTCACATCACTAGGTAAGACCTTTTGCCACCTCTGTGTAAGTGAAAATCACCCTACTGCGCTTTTACCTCCTGGAGCTCCACAGAGTTTTATAAAATCATTACCGAAACTTCTAAGCAAATATACTAGGCAGTAATTTCTGTCCTGTTTTTTTTTTAACCCATATTCTCATTCTTCATGGTACATGCCTACATGTTAAGTTCTCAGATCCAAATTTATCTGATTCAATCCAAAAGTTCTACCTGTTAGTTTTTATTTTCTCCTTTTCTGCTCAAGGCTCTGCCTTTCCATCTCTACCTTTTCACATTTGGCAAGTTTTCTAGTCTGAGTAACATACTTTGTCATTACTCACAGTGAATGTTTTATATATGGAATCTCCATAATGCCAAACTATTTGAGAGCCATAAAAGTTCTTTGCTTTCTCCTTTATTACCCCTTTCCTAAGGAAACAGACACAGGAAGCTTTGTTCACTAAATAGTTGAAATTCCAATTGTACAAAGAACTATGGGGTTGAAAGAAACATAGGATTAATATTTTTAAAATACTATGTTCCCTGAGAGGAAATAGGAAAAAATATAATTGGTTGTGAACACGGAAAATTTGGTCTTCCATATCTATCATTAAAAATGCCAGCTTGCATAACGATAATCTCTAAATTTCCACATCTCTGAAAGAGACATAATCATTACTTTGCTCCATCCATATATAGTTATTATTCTGTCCGCAACCCACCCCCCCCAGGCACTTCTTTCCTAGAAAGAATTTGTTAAGATTATAATCATTTTATATATGTGTCCACTACTTTTTTTTTACTCATTTCAGTCCAATCTAATTTAAGTTTCATGACATTATGAAGTTTGTCTTTCTCATTACTATGACCTCAGTGTCTAGAAGGGTTCCAGGAGAGTAATCAGAATTAGTTTTTCCATACAAGACTAGTACTTTTTCCCTCATATATACGACCTTAAAATTAGAGAAATTTATGGATATTTCATCCAGATGCTTGTTCTCATTATTTTTATTTTGCTACTCCAAAACTACTCTCTACCCTTCATTAGAGTTCTCCACCAATCAGGATTTCACTGAGATAGACAACATCAACATCTGCCTTCTAAGTGGATTCAGCCATTGGCGGGGGAGGGGGGACTTCACAAGAGATTCAAGGTTGAATAAAAAGTGAGGGCAGAGTTTAATTCCAAGGACTTCCTCTTAGTTATGTTGTTGGAATTTGGTGGCATTCCTCAATCGAGGGCCACAGTTTCTTCAGATGGCTCATTCTACAGAGCTATTCTAGATTCTGGTAACCTGAGCTTCTTCTTTGATTTCTTAGATCTAGAATAGAAACTGTTCCTTTTGTAGTTACCCTTAAGGGTCTGTGCTATTCCTTATAGTTTCTATGTTTATCTTTGAAAATGAACCCTTTACTATACTCCCCTCAAGTTACCTGATTTGAGTGCATCACATATTCCTTGACAGATCTTAAATATGTCACTGAACCTCAGTTTTCTCATGTAATAAATACAAATCCTTGGACAGATAATCTGTGAAGACATATCTTGCTCAGAATTCTCTTTGATTCTTATGATGAGTACCCTCTAAGTCAAGGGATACAGAAAATGTCAACCAACATAAGGACACGTGGGTATAAACCAGTAAAAAAAATGAATTTTCAATACTAGTGTGAAAAATGAAATCATGAAAGCCATGTTCTCATTACTAATTTATTTCAAAAAGCGAGATCAGTGGCAAACTTTGTCAAATGGTCAACCATATTGAATCTACAAATTATTCTAGATAAACAAGATCTTGAGGGTTGATTTGAGTCAGTCACTGGAGTATTATTTCAATGATCCATTTAATTCTAATATATTTATATACCAGTTATTTATTTCATATCAGTACTGATATCAGGAAGAATTTAATTTTTTACAACTCTTGAGTTATCCTTCATAATTTTGTGCCTTCAAGTTTTCCTTGGTGCTCTAATAATTTTCTAACTTAATTTCCACATGGCATCTAAATTATTTGTGGACTCGAATGTGTATGTGCTTCAAAACACATAAAAATATATTCTACAGATTTAAAAAATAAATTTCTGACTCTATAAATAAAACAGATTTAAGGGGCCCCTGGGTGGCACAGTCAGTTAAGCGTCCAACTTGGGCTCAGGGCATAATCTCATGGTTCATAGGTTTGAGACCAACATTGGGCTCTGTGCTGACCGCTTGGAGCCTGGAGCCTGCTTCAGATTCTGTGTCTCCCTCTCTCTCTGCCCCTCTCTTGCTTGCACTTTCTCTGTCTCTCTCAAAAATAAACATTAAAAAAAAACAGATTTAAGAAGCTTTTTATTAGCAACATTAAATCTTATTATGTGTAGAAAGTATTTCTTAGTATCAAAAATATGATGGTTAGAAAATTAAAAAAGAAACATTCTATGGACAATTATGTTCTTAAATGTTTAGTAAAAGTTTAGAAGTTTACTCTGGTTGGAGGTATTTGGCCTTATCTACACTGGTTGAAGGTATTTGACTCATTTACCATATGTAAAAAATAATAATAATAATAGTGCACATAAATGTATTATGAGGATTGATTGCAGTAATATATGTACAATACCTGGCAAATCTAAGTTCTCTTTAAATATTGCTGTTATTATTGTTTGTGTTATTGTTTATTTACATTTTCTAAAGTCTCTAGAGGAAGAATATGTTGTTTTTATAAAAAGAAAGAATACATTTAAGAGCTAGTCTCTGTCTTCAGGCCTTGAAATTCTTTTTTTTTTTTCTTTTAAATTGAAATACAGTTGACATACCATATTCTATTAGCTTCACCAATACATCACAGTGATTTGATATTTTCATATATTATGAAATGGTCCCCATGATAAGTCTAGTTGATATTCTTTAATTTAAGGTGACACTGAAAATTTAGAATGTTTAAATTTGCTTTAGATAAAATAGATCTGTCCCTTTTTTCTAAAGAGACAAAAACAATGAATTCCCTTTCATTCACATAGTTTCCTCCATGTGAATTTTTAGAGAAACATACACTATAATTTGGAACTGGAGGACTGAGAAGTATCATGTATATTACAGTACATTTTCAAGTCATAAAATACAACGAACTCATGAACATTATACAAGTGGTAATTGCAAAGCCAAGATCACTCAACCATCACATGGCCAAAACCTTATTAAACCAATTTAATGTTTTGACTACACAATTCACATTTCAATTATTTTTTTCCTATAGGCATCTTCATTCGTCTTCAGAACTAGTAACATAAATTGCATATTTTGATCTTCGTTGATTTTTTTCAACAAATATGAGTGCATATTTACATGCCATTCACAAAGCTAAAGTCCTACCTTAGAAGCAATATTCTGCAATCATAGAAAACTAGATCACTCTCTCTAAGTGACAATCCATGCTCTTGGGATACATGTACCTGCTATGCCAGCACTGAGTTGCTGATTACTAAGGCTAGTGGACATCAGGTTGATCTAGTTACTTGTGCATTTAATGTACAGTCTGCCAGCAACAGAGACCAACTCTGGACTTCCATTATGGCACCATTTCTAAGGGAAGCTAACTGGCCACTTGAGTATAACTTGACTTTATTCCGCTCTTTTCCCAATGGGAGAACATTACCTTTAACTGCTATCAAAGAGATGGCAAAATGAATTCTAGTGTACATACTTTGGACCCCTTATAAGCTATAGCTACTCAATGTAAATTCAGATAACATCAATTCTACTCATCTATTAAAATAATAGAGTTATAGGAGTTCCTGTGTGGCTCAGTTGGTTAAGTGCCTGACTGTTGATTTCAGCTCAGGTCATGATCTCATGGTTTGTGAGTTCAAGCCCCACATTGGGCTCTGTGCTGACAGTGTGGCACCTGCTTGGGATTCTCTCTCTCCTTCTCTCTCTGCCCCTCCTATGCTTGCACCTTCTCTCTCAAAATAAATAAATAAACAACCTTCAAAAAATAAAAACAATAGAGTTATGCAAATTTGTGTGGAAAGAATAAGAAAGTCTCCACAAATCCAATGATTTATTTGTTCTCATAGGAATATGTACTCCACTCGCATGGATTCCTACATAACCTTGCATCAGACCAAGAAATCCACTTAACACAAGTGAGGTATGGGAATACAACCATGATCATGAACTTGACTGATCACAACACTTACTACACTATTCAGCAGCTACTATCTTAGTAGAAAGATGGAACTGTCTGCTAAAGGGGCAGCTGAAGTTCTACCATTGAAACAATATTCTGCAAAGATGGAAAACCATTCTGCAGGAAGCAGTATGTAATTGAATCAAAGACATTTATATTATGCTACGTCCTAAATACAAACAAAACATGGTTTCAAATGCAAAGGGGTAGATGTAGCCATGACAGCATTTACCACCGCTCTTAATGGACCATTAGGAATTACTTTGCCACCCATTTCACAACCATGGACTCGGCAGCTTCTGGTGTGCAAAGGAGCCGTGCTTTATCCAAGGTACATAGTAAGAATTCCATTAATTGATAAGGTGTGGCTGATGCCTGTGTACTTTGGGCTCCTTCTGTTCAGGGACTAGCAGGCAAAAAGAGAAGTTGTCATCTTGGCAGAAGAAACTCATCATCAAGAGACTCTTGTATGATGGAAACAGAAAGTAATGTGTGTGGATCCTAGGCTTTTCACTTGGATGCATCTGGGTACTCCCTTGATGGGAAATGAACAAATTTAGCAATCCCAGTCATAGAAGTACATGACAACCTAAGACTCAACTCCTCAGGTATGAAAGTCCGAATTAGGTCACCAGATAAGCTAGCTGGGGTAAGTGGAATCTAAAATGATTGATGGGAGAGTTGAATGATGAAGATTGATTGGGGCCTAGAAACAAACTACAGGGGACAAGAATACAGTTTTTTTTTTTTTTTTTTTTTTTTCTCTCTAAGGTTCCTCTTGTCTTTTTCTTCTCAGAAAAAAAGAGGCACCAGAGTCTTGGAGGAAGTGTTTCCTAAATTTGGAGAGAAAGATATGACAAGCCCCAAAGTGAACTTCAGTAGACACAGAGGTCTGCTAAATTCCCAGTTTAAAGAAGTATTTGTGCTCAGGTGTAGGAAGTGAGGCAGCAGATAACTTCCTTCATGGCCGTTCAGGCCTTTGAGAGCTGATTCAGTTCTGGAGAGTTGTCAAAGTGGAGTAATTTGCATCCTTTGAACAAGGAGGATTGAATTGTCCAGTATGTTAGACCTGGATAGAATGCTGAAGATATCTATATCTATATCTATCTATGTCTATGTCTATGTCTATGTCTATGTCTATGTCTATATCTATATCTATATCTATACCTATACCTATACCTATATCTATATACCTATACCTATCTATATCTATATCTATATCTATATCTATATCTATATCTATATCTATGTCATCATCTATATCTATTCCAGAGCTCCTCACCAGATTGAGTGAGGCTTTGTTAGACTTGCACTGCACTTTGGTTTTGGGGTCTTTGTGGTTCCATACAAATTTAAGAATCATTTGTTCTAGTTCTATTTAAAATTCTGTTGGTATTTTGGTAGGGATTGTTGGTCGCATCACAATTCCAGACTTCAAGTTATATTATAAAGCTGTAGTAAACAAAACAGTATGGTACTGGCACACAAAAATAGACATATCTAAATGGAACAGAATACAAAGCCCAGGGAAAAAACCCACAATTGTATGGTCAGTTAATCTTCAACAAAGGAGGAAAGAATATGCAAAATAGTCACTTCAAGAAAAGTGTTGGGAAAACTGGACAGCTACATGCAAAAGAATGAAACTGGACCACTTTCTTACACCATACACAAAACTGAAAATGGATTAAACTGAAAATGGATTAAAGACCTATATGTGAGACCTGAAACCACAAAAAACCTAGAAGAGAACACAGGCATTGTCTCTCTGATATCAGCCATTGCAACATCTTTCTAGATTTGTCTCCTGAGGCAAGGGAAGAAAAGCAAAAATAAACAAGTGAGGCCACATCAAAATAGCAAGCTTCTGCACAGCAGAGGAAACAATTAACAAAACTAAAAGACAACCTACTGAATGGGAGAAGATATTTGCAAATGATATATCAGATAAAGGGTTAATATCCAAAATATATAAAGAACCCATATGACTCAACACCAAAAATATATATAATCTAATTAAAATGAGCAAAAGACATGAACACACATTTTTCCAGAGAAGACATACAGATGGTCAACAGACACATGAAAAAATGCTCAACCTCACTAATGATCAGAGAAAGGCAACTCAAAACCACAACAGGATATCACCTCACACCTGTCAGAATGGCTAAAATCAAAAACAAAAGAAGCAACAAGTGTTGGCGAGGATGTAGAGAAAAAGGAACCCTTGTGCATTGTTGGTGGTGAAGCCACTGTGGAAGACAGTATGGAGGATATTCAAAAAATTAAAAACAGGGGTGCCTGGGTGGCACAGTTGTTTAAGTGTCTGAATCTTGATCTTAGCTCAGATCATAATCTCACAGTTTGTGAGTTTGAGCCCCACATTGGGCTCTGTGCTGATGGCGTGGAGTCGACGGCAGGTTCTGTCTCTCGTTCTTTCTGCCCATCCCCTGTTTGTGCTCTTTCTCTCTCTCTCAAAATAAATAAATATATTTAAAAAAATTAAAAAGAGAACTACCCTATGATTCAGTAATTGTGCTACTGGACATTTACCCAAAGAATACAAAAACATTAATTTGAAGGGATATATGCGCTCTTATGTTTATTGCAGTATTATTTACAATAGCCAATTATGGAAGCAGCCTAATGCCTATTGATAGACAAATGTTAAAGAAGATGTGGTACATATACAATGGAATATTACTCGGTGATAAAAAAATGAAATCTTGCCATTTGCAACATCATGGGTCGATCTAGAGAGTATAATGCTAAGTGAAATTAGCCAGGCAGAGTAAGAAAAACACCATATGATTTTACTCATATGGGGAATTTAAGGAACAAATGAACAAAGAAAAAAAAAACAAAACACAGACTTTTAAATATACAGAAAAACAGAGGCTTACTAGAGAGAGGTGGTTGGGGTGATGGGTGAAATACGTGCAGGGGATTAAGAGTTCACTTCTCTTGACGAGGACTAAGATACGGCATTGTTGAATTGCTCTATTGTACACCTGAAGCTAACACAACACTGTGTGTTAAATACACTGGAATTTAAAAAGATTTTCATATGATTCATAACATAACATATAGAAATGTTGATCACTATGTTGCATACCTGAAATGGATATAATATCATGTATCAACTATACTCAAAAAGTTTTCTTTGAAGTTTTAAAAAAAACTATATTTACCAATAGATATTTAAACTCATTTTTGTTTGATTTATTTTTAAAAAAATTTTTAATGTTTATTTATTTTTGAGAGACAGAGAGACAGAGCATGAGCAGGGGAGAGGCAGAGAGAGAGGGAGACCCAGGATCTGAAGCAGGTTCCAGGCTCTGAGCTGTCAGCACAGAGCCCGACCCCGGGGCTCGAACTCACAGACCACGAGATCATGACCTGAGCCGAAGACGGACGATCAACCGACTGAGCCACCCAGGCGCCTCTAAACTCATTTTTGTTTTAAATCACCATCCATCTCTATGAGAGATGCACGTACCGTACAATTTTGTTTTTTTTTCTTAACAAATATTTATAAGCATTTCTAATAATTTTGCTGTCGTGATCAAGTGTGTACTACTATTACTTTTAGTTACAAATTAAACTTTAACAAATAACACTTAAGCCTATAAATAAAAAAATCAATTTTGATCCATGTATAATAAATCAGGACACATGTGGAAATTTTCTTTTTCCATTAGTGGTCACTATTTCACAGGAAACAGAAAACCCAAACAAAGTCCAAGGAATACAGATAAATATAATTTGGACTTTTAATAAAGAAAAAATAAATGTATCACAACTCTACTTCTAAAACTATTATCCAAGTGCATAGCGAGCCACTAATTGAAAAAGAAAAATCCCCAAAACTTTATTGTTTCTACAGTAAACATACAAGTATGGAGGGGGATGAGAACAAAGGAAAATGTAGGTCATACACTACTTGTTTTCTGAAAATCAAAATATAAAACATAGGGCTAATTTTAATATCTCTTTAAAAACAATGCTTTATTTTAACAAACATAAAAGTTTTTAGTAAGTTTTGAAAATAAAATCACTTATAAGATTTTCTTCTTTAAGAAAAGTTGGAAAATAAGAAAAAACAAACTTAATTCCAGACAGTAAAAATTATGTATCTTACTTTGAAGAAAAAAGTAGTTAAATGGAGTAATGCTCATCTTATGCTCTTTTCGGTTATTGTAACTAAAATCTTGGAAACACTTTCTGTGTTGACAACTGTGGGCATAAATAGTCTCTGTTTCAGGATACAACATGGATAATTCTGGCATTTGTGTGTAAATTCTCTATTCTTTCTCTGAGGGGAGCCAAATGTATATGCAAAATTACAACAGACATATAATACACATGAGGCAAATAGTTGCTGAAGGAACCTGAATGAAGGCATAATGAGACACTGTCAGGACCACTGGAACTGAATGAAATTATGCAGTGGTGTGAAAACTGGCCTGTGTGTCAGAGAGTTCATGCAATTTACTTGAGCAGAGCTAAATATGAACAAAATAATGCAGTATGAACTGCATGGGTAAATGCTAAGGGGAAACTCAGTAGGAGAATTATGATTTTAGTTGGGTTAATTAGGTGAGAATTCTGAGTAGATGGGTTTTTAGAATAATTTTATAACTGGACAAAGAAAAACAAATCAGAAGGTTAAAACGTAAAGTAGGTTCTTTCTGTTGGCTCCTTGAAGCAAGGGCAAAGAAAATGAAAGTCCTTAGTACTGATGCATCACAACAATCTTAACCAATAAATACTGAGTCCAAACATACTTTCTTTTCCTTATGCTACATAATACTAGAAACAGGTATGATTTCCTCATCCCGTGCTGAAATAGTACTGACACCAGACAAATATGGCTGAGTGTCTTGCTTTCAGTAATATTTGCTCCTGTAAGATAATGGACCAACTAAATTCGTTTATTTATCAAAAATAACAGATGGCTTATCAAAACTTCTTAAGAACCACACCTTACTGTGTACAGCAATCCAGAATTATTATGCACTAAACTATGCCCAATTCCAATCAGCTCTCTCTTTTGCAAATTTCACCGTAAAATCACAATCTTAGGTATAAAACCCTGGGACATCTCCTTTACATCCACATTTTAATAAACTCAGTTTTACATGTTCAACACCTTTTTCTGGAGCATTTTGGAAATGGATAGACAGTAATCTGAGGCTAGGCAAATTATCTTGTTAATAATTATGTTGGTAAACCCACCATATTCTAAGAAGGAAAACAAAACAAAACAAAACTAAACTAAACTACTGAAAAAGGAAACCAAATAATTTTCCATATAATCTTTCTAGTTATTTAATAGTTCAACAAGGTGCAGACATTTGCTTGAGGCTACAAGCAACTCAGACAAAAAATAGTTGTGTTTCATATTTGTATTATCTACTGTCAGAAAAGAGGAAATTTAGTATAACAGGAAAACAGAATATGGGAATAATGAAAGGAAAAACAAGACCTTACAGAGATGGCTACCTATAAGGCTGACCAACTGCTAAAATTATTGCCATATTTTATACTCCTAGTGTGTTAACACACAAGGTTTAAAAGATAGTATATGTAAAATTTTACATTTATGTCATGATAGACAAGAAGGGACTCCATATGGAAATTACATGTTTGGTGAGATAAAAAGAACCAATCACGGAGTGGCAGTAATACAGCTGTGGCTCATAGTTCCACAAATTTATTACCCTAGGCAGTTAGTGTCTCACATATGAGGAAATAAACAACTGAAATCATGAAGAACTAATATTAATATCCTAGTGATAGTTGCCCAGGTTAATTCACAACAAAAACACTCCTTGAATTTTATATTTCTACTTTTACAAATTGCTGATATTATATACTTACATACAGACATTACATATTATATACTACATGTGTTTAATAAGACCATTTGCTGTGTATTTAAAAACAAGAATAACCAGACCAACTTGAACTCTAAGCTTCTTGCTAGCACAAGACAAGGAAACCAGTTGAGGAAGTAGAACTTCACTCGGGCAACTTTCTATTTTATTATCTTCTAAGCAGCAGAAGCTAGTTAATGTCTCTGTTGCCATCCCATTATTAAAGGCACCCAGGTAATTCCTTCTGGGTCCACTTCCCTCCATATGACTTTATGATTCTGTTCATCTACTAATAGAATCTCTTCAAGTCAGATCCCTGTGTTCAAGTATCTGATTCGTTTAAGTATCATATTTCTTGGGAAAATTCATTGAAACTCATAGATGCTTGATGCTGAAGAAGAAAAGAAAAAATCTCCTTTGAGAAATTAGTGTCAAAAACCTGTTCCATAGATGTATAGTATCCACTGTAGAATTATCTCTATTAAGTCTGTTTTTGAGGGATCATACTTTGTTCATGCTTACAGATAATATGTAAAAGTTAATATAAATGATATTTTGGCAAAACACCATACACAGATTTCTACAGATAACATTCCAATGAACTTAAATAAAACACACTTAGTAAGAACTAACAGGAACTACATACAACCAAGTGAGATCCATAATTATACTGATCATGGGAGGTAAGACCCACTAAGGAGAGCAGAAGACTAAGGAAATAAATCCTAAGAATAACAGTAAACATAAATAGACCCATCCTCTCAAGGATTTAACTACCTGGCTCAAATCTGATCAATTTCTGATCGGATTCAGGTGATCTAGGATTATATAGCATAATGCCTAGGTGACCAACAAACGCTAATGTGAATTCTTTCTGGGAAAAAAAAAACAAAAAACATCATTTGGATATTATGCTTGCTTCATTTGTTTTGTACACAGTCTGTGTACAAAGGCACTCTGTACCTATTTAGCTTTTGGATCTCCTGATGAGATGAAGGGTATGTGCCTGCTGTAAATCCTGACTTGTAGCCATCTGTAAAGCTACGTAAATGTAGCATTAGATCAAAACCTAATTGTGTCTGATGAGTCTGATGGCAATCTGAAAGCCCAAATGTATGTTGTGTTGCCGTAGTTTTTATGGGAGATTAGACAGAGGTGAAGCTAGAATTAGTGATAGATGCAGAAAAAAATAGAACAAAGCATAAGTGAAAAGAGAAAGAAAATACAAAAGCCAAGAGATGTGGGAAATACAGAGAAAGGGTTTAATATTTAGATGAAATTTCAAAGAAAATAAAGAAAAATTGTATTATGGCTACATTTCTTCAGCTGCTGGGCACAGAGTATTCATCTTGTTCTTTAAAATGTGAATACTACTTATGCATACATTTGTAGTTATTTCATATCTAAAACTAATAATTAAAATTTAAGACCCCTGTCCTCTGCCAAGTCACACAATCTAGGATAGAGGTTCTAAATTAAACTTAATAATTATTTTTATTACTTTTCAGGGATTGTATATAATTTCTGAAGAAAAAAATACATACTCCCATATAGTGGACATTTTGAAGATAACTTAGGGAGTCATGTTCTAAAAACACCTCATGGAACAATAATAGCAGTAAACACAAAATGGAATTGCAGGTTTTAATTAGGGGTGTTGGAGAAAACTGAAAATTGGAGGTAGGAATTCATTCATTGGCATGACAGGCCCTTGATAAATCAGACCTTGAGAAGTAGATGTAGTTATGCCACGTACATAAAGGGGGAAAGTATTTTTAGTTAGTAGATATACACTATAAGTTGTATATTTGTATCTATTTATAAATTACATCAAAGAAACTGGCATTTAATATACACTAAAAGTACCTATAAGTACTATATTAATCAAATCTTTTCCAAAATCAAAAGAAAATATAGTAAGAATTAATATAGTTCAAGTCTACTTGCATAGTTTGGCAAAACTGCAATATTCCTAATACATTATATTTAAATTTTTTATCATATATAATTTCTTATTAGTTGCAATCTAAAATGCACCTCTTTCCAATATCCTCACTTTAGTGCTTTGAATCATAATTACCCCAGAGCTACTAATCAAGTCTGAGTTAAGGCAGAAGGGGAAGATACTTAGGATTTCCACTTCACATGAGAACTCATTAAGTATTTTTGCAACAAGTTGTCTAATTAAACATTCTCTAAATCATTCTGATCAGCAACGATACATTCTTTATTTTTAGCTATGCCAAATGCCCTGGGCATTAGAGTAAATGTAACAAAAGTTAGAATTACTTTCTGTAACATAAAAGCAAAATTAATTAGTTTAAAAAGTTGTTTATTTTATTCATCAATATAATTAAGGACTTGTCAACCCATGTAGTTCTCCATCTCCTCAGTGACGAGCATTAGCATTACATATCTTCCAGCAATTTTTACTTAGTGACGCTCATTGTATATAGAGAAGTAAAACTGAAGAGCAGAGGGCAATTATAAATACCAAGGTTCATAAAAATAAAAATACATTCTTTAACAAACTCAAATTGGGAGTGTGATTTTCTTGAATTAGCTGCAGAAGGGAGAATTATTAATCAATTAGATTTTTGGCAGTTAGGCAGATTTCCATTTTGTTCAAATGATAAACTCTAATAAATATTGGCTATATTAGTTTATTCAAATTATTTGCTTGCATATCTGTTATTTCTACTAAAATGTTAAACCCTGGTTGTCTCATTTGTAGCTTGTTCTCTACCCCTGGGATATCTCTCTTCACACAGTATCAGCCAAAGGTGTCAGGAAAGAAAACTTCCGTAATTCATCAACTTGGCAATAATATGGCCAGGTGGTGATTGATCTTTGAAGAAAGGAGACACTCTGGAGAAAGAGAATGACTTTTTTGAAAGCCAGAATTTAGACAGACACATCTTTCATTCACCTTCTAATGAGGCAATTCTTCTTGGAAGTCTTTTCAAAACACACTGGAAATATTCTTAATTGTGTTGCAGTAATTGTTAGTGTTTTTAGATAGTGGATTCACACCTTTTTATGTCTCTTTGCCCCAAATCCTCATCTTTGACCACAGGATTGCCTCCTCAGGACACAGCTTCACTTCCTGCTTTGTAAAGTTATACATCATAGGAAGGAGAATTCCTATTAAATCCACTGCTCACTGAGGGGAGGCTTTACAAAAGAACTACTTTGCAGAATCAGTAAAATGTATCAAATGAAGACTTATGTTTCTGGGGATGAAGTGATAGAGCTATTGTATATGCTTTCTTGACATTTATTCTATCCACCAGTTTACTTTTTTGTTTTTTGTTTGTTTGTTTTTTAATTAATTAATTGTTAAAAAATTTACATCCAATTTAGTTAGCATATAGTGCAACAATGATTTCAGGAGTAGATTCCTTACTGCCCCTTCACCAGTTTACTTTTAAATGTCTGATTTGGATTATTTATTTGAAACCTGTTATTTGGTTTGCTATGCTAAATCTATACCAGGTATTTGTTATGCTATATCTATACCATATATGGTATAGATTTCAATGCAATTTAGAGTAAGTAAAATTTAATAAAAAGACCTTATTAGGGGGGCACCTGGGTGGCTCAGTTGGTTGAGCATCTGACCCTTGATTTTGGCCCAGGTCATGATCTCACGGTTTGTGGAATCGAGCCCTGCTTTGGGCTCTGTGCTGACTGTTTGGAGTCTGCTTGGGATTCTGTCTTTCCTTCTCTCTCTGCTTGTGCATGCATGCACACACATTCTCTCTTCTAAAATAAATAAATAAACATTTTTAAATAAAGGACCTTATTAGGTTTCCTAATGAATGGACATTATAACAATAACAACAAATTAGAAATGCTAATTTCTTTGAATTAACTTGATTCTTGGTGACAGTGCTTTAATTTTTAAAGTATTTATAAATCAACAGGAAAATTTTCTCTTTTTTTCTGTATCCTAATATAAAACAGTGGGATTCTATACATTATCATAATAAACATTAATGACTTCACTACTCCATTAAATTGAATATTGGACCATTCAGATTGTTAAATTGGTCATATGGTGTAGGAAGACCAAGGATTTTGCCACTGCTCAAAACTGTCTTTAACTTCTATTTATAATTTCTTTTTGACCTAGTTTATAGTCAGACTTGTGGTGTGTGTGTGTGTGTGTGTGTGTGTGTGTGTTTATAAAAGAATTCTTAATCTACCTATGGGATATCTCTACCACCAAATGAATGTTTTTTTTTTTTTCTCATACCAACAAATGCTCTAACTCTCCTGGAATAAACTTAACCAAAGAGGCGAAAGATCTGTATGCTCAAAACTATGGAAATCTTATGAAAGAACTTGAAGACGATGCAAACAAATGGAAAAACATCCATGCTCATGGATTGGAAGAACAAATATTGTTAAAAGTCAATACTACCCAAAGAAATCTACACATTCAATGAAATCCCTATCAAAATAGCACCAACACTCTTCACAGAGATAGAATAAACAATCCTAAAATTTGTATGGACCACAAAAATCCCTGAAGAGCAAAAGTAATGTTGAAAAAGAAAACCAAATCTGGAAGCATCACAATCCCAGACTTTCACCTGTATTACAAAGCCATAACCATCAAGAAAGTATTGTATTGGCACAAAAACAGACACAAGATCAATGGAATAGAATAGAGAACCCAGAAATGGACCCACAAATACATGGCCAACTAATCTTTGACAAAGCAGGAAAGAGTATCCAATGGAAAAAAGACAGTCTCTTTCACAAATGGTGCTGAGAAAACTGGACAGCAACATGCAGAAGAATGAAACTGGACCACTTTTTTTACACCACACAACAACATAAATTCAAAATAGATGCAAGACCTAAATGTGAGACAGAAAACCATCAAAATCCTACAGGAGAAAACAGGCAGTAACCTCTTTGACCTCAGGATCTCATCAAGATAAAAAGCTTCTGCACAGCAAAGGAAACAATCAATAAAACTAAAAGGCAACTGACATAATAGGAGAAGATATTTGCAAATGATATATCAGATAAAGGGTTAGTATCAAGAATCTATGAAGAATTTACCAATCTCAACACCCAGAAAGCAATAATATAGTGAAGAAATGAGAAGACATGAACATACACTTTTCCAAAGAAGACATCCTGATGGCAAACAGACACATGAAAAGATGCTCAACATCACTCATTATCAGGGAAATACAAATCAAAACCCCAATGAGATACCACCTCACACTGGTCAGAATGGCTAAAATTAACAACCCAGAAAAACAACAGCTATTGGTGAGGATGTGGAGAAATGGAGATGTGGAGAACCTTCTTGCAAATTGGGAATGCAAATTGGTGCAGCCACTCTGGAAAACTGTGGAGGTTCCTCAAAAAATCAAAAGTAGACACCCCTATGACCTAGCAATCACACTACTAGGAATTTATCAAAGGATACAAAAATGCTGATTTGAAGGGCACATGCACCCCAATATTTATAGCAGCACTCTCAATACTAGCAAAAGTATGGAAAGAATGCAAATATTCACCAAATGATGAGTGGATGAAGAAGATGTGGTATATATATACAATGAAATACTACTTGGTGATGAAAAAGAATGAAATCTTGACTTTTGCAATAATGTGGATGGAACTGAAGAGTATTATGCTAAGAGAAATAAGTCAGTCCGAGAAAGGCAGATATCATATGATTTTACTCATATGAGGAATCTGAGAAACTTAACAGATGACCCTAGGGAAAGGGAAAGAAAAATAAGATAAAAACAGAGGGAGGCAAACCATAAGAGACTCTTAAATACAGAGAACAAACTGAGGGTTGACGGGTGGGGGTTGGGGGAAATGGGTGATGGGAACTAAGGAGGGCACTTGGGATGAGCACTGGGTGTTATATGTAAGTGGTGAATCACTGGGTTCTACTCCCGAAGCCAAGACTACACTGTATGCTAACTAACTTGAGAATTAAAAAATAATGTTTTTAAATAGACCAATAATAAATGGAGATTTGTTGATGAGAGAGAAATATCAGAAAACAAATTTTTCAGAGATAAGAGCCAGGTCACACAGAGTATGGATTTTATTCAAATTTCATTTGGAAGGTATCCAACTGGTTTAAGCAGGGAAGAGAGAGAAGCAGATTTATGCTAGTGCAAATTATTCTGGCTTTCCTTTGGAGAAAAGATGGACGGGATTCAAGATGGAAGCAGAGAGACCATGTAGGAGACCATCTGGGTGGTCTAGGTCAGATGATGCAGGTGGCTAGACCAAAGGCCATGAATCCGAGAGAAGATGATGTGTTTCAGACATGTTTTATAGATAGCAGTGACAGGAGCTGGATGTGGAATTGAATGAGACAGAGGAATCAAGGATGATTCCTAAATCTCTGGTTTGAGAGACACAGCAGATTTTGGTATTTTTAACTAGGATAGGGAAAACTGAGGATTTTGAAGGCAAAAATGTTTGGAATGTTTATATAGCTTTCAAATAAATATATCAATCTGGCATTTAAATTTATGAGTTTGACTCTGAGGAGTTGCAGGGCGGTCTCTATCTTTACTGACTTACTTTGCTATTAACATTTGCAGTTAGCTTAGAGTTCACTTTGGCCAGCTCCTTCCAAAACATTCCTCAGGCTGGGTTTCTTCTTTCACATATTCCAAGCTACAGAGGGCAGTAGTAAAATGAATTATTCCCTGGAGTTTCAATAGTCACTACCAAACCTATCTAACTTTGAAAATTATGTATTATTTTTGTTTTCCTAGTTTTGATTGCTTCATCTGATTCAATGTTGATGATTTTAAATTAAGCCTGAATTCGACTCACATGAAACTTACATAGTTTCATTCTATACATTTAGCTCAGCTACATTTTCAAACTTGAACTCTAGAGCTGAAATGCTTTCACTAACTTTAAGCACCTGATTTACCTCTGGCCAGCCTCTCACAAAATGTCATCATAAAACACCCTCAGGGCCAAGCCTTTCCAGATTTTGAAAAATCACACACATTTTCAGCATACATAGTCCTAAAATGCTGCGGGCTATCTCTAGACTATTGTTAAGTTTAGCTGTGTTACTTAAGATAAAAAAATGTACACTATTATAATTCTTAGCATCAAGAATCAAGTTGTCACCATTGTAGGTAACCAATAGAATATAATACACAGTCTGATAGTAGAGTGTTTAAAAATGCTCTGAGCATTGGTACTGATGGATGAAGCCAATAATTACTTAAAATACTTAAATATTTTAATACAAATCTGTACATATCACTGTTTTAGTTCTTAATTAGCATGACTTGTACAGACAGTGCTTTTTTAAACATGCTAATTAAATCAATTAATGTACTTTAGAATAAAACAAGTTGTTTAACTTTTTCTACAGGACGGAGATTCTCCAGATATTAGCGACCATTCTATTCCATAACAGTTTTCTAAATGTAGAGATTTTCTGAATTTCAATACAGAAGGTCCAGTGTGATTTTCTGGATGTCCTGCAAAAATCTTCAGGTCCTATTTCTTTTTTCTTAACCTGTCTTTTTTTTCACCCTCATCTTTATTGGAATATAATTGACATATACTACTGTGTGAATTTAAGGTATATAACCTGATGATTTGATACACATATATATTGTGAAATGATTACTGGTCCTTTCTCTTTTGATGTTGACAAAGACCAAATCAGAAATCAATTAGTAATTGTAAATGTATTATTCACCTGAGTAGCTCACAATTACCATGTTAAATTCTTTAATGATTTGTAAATTTATATAAGGATTGCTAAACCTAAGGATGACTCAATGTGTGTGCAGCAGCTGTGAAATCTCTAAAGATAACTTAATGAAAGCAGGCCATTCTGTCAACATTGCTATACAAATTGTACCATTAAAGCGGGTGACAGTGATATAAGAGGTTTGATGGTTTCATTCATTTAACCATTATTTCCTGAAGTCTACGTATGCCAAGAATTTTGCTAGGTGCCAGGAATTTGGGGTGGAATAAGAAATAGGCGTTGCTTTAATGGGATCATTATTTAATGGGAGAGACAAATGCAAGCAAGTAATTATAGCACAGTGAGGTAAGTGCTAAAATGAAGGATTATAGAAGGTGCTATGGAAGCACAGAGGAGGGACAACCCTACGCTCCTTGCTTTTTGAAGGGAAGAAAATCATAAATTTAGCTTAATAGTGTTCATAAGACCTTTTTGCAACTTAGGGAGAGATTAATCAATGAAGACAGAGGCATAACTCATGTTTTAAGATAATTACAGCCTAGAAACTTCAACAATTTAAAGGAAATGTTATGAGACTTACATGAAGACACATTATTAAAAAAAAAGCATCGCCTACAGGTTTGTAGGTGTACACATAATTTATACATCATGATATTCCTTATTCAATACAGAAAATGGTTTGAAGACAAAAGTAGAGGGATGACTGCTTGAACAATGATCAGTTTGAATGACAGAATCACTGGATGGATGATTTGTGCCTTTTAGGCATTTATATCATAAAAGTGAATTGCTTCCTATATTATATTTTGATCTCAACATTTCAACCCAATTTAGTCTATATAAATCTTCAGGAGAAACTGGTTTTATTCTTTGCTTATAATTTTCTATAATCAAAAAGTGACCATTAATGCATTTGTCGTAGGCTTACGCATATACACATACACATAAATGCAACACACATGGGGAAAAAGAGAATGGTACACACCAAAATATTAATAAAATATTTTAGATTTGGATTACGCATTTTTTCTTTGTGTTTTTCTATTTTTCATAATTAATGTAAATTGCTTTTGTGATCAGAAAAGAATAAAACTTTTAGTAAAAAAAAAATATGGTCACCATAAAACCCAAACTGAGTTAACGAAAATGTTATCCTCTTCTGTATGGAGTACTAAATGGACATGACAAAAAACTGAAATCTAACAAAATGTTAAGAGAATGCATATATTACTATGTATTAAGCCACCCTCACTTTTTAGAAATGTGGTTTCTCCGTCTTGGGAACTCTTCTCACCAACCCCCCTACAAACAAGGTCAGGTGGTGATGGAGTCCATCTCACTCTAAGACCCTATTGTGGGCTGAATGGTCCTGTGGCCACAATTTTCACCTCTTGAAGTTCTAACCCCTAATATGATGGTGTAGGGAGGTCAGACCTTAGGGTAGGTGGTTAGGTCATGACAGTGGAGCCCGTTTAAATGTGGTGAGAGCCCTCACAAGAAGAGGCACAAGAGTTTGCATCCTTTCTCTGTCCTCTGCCTGAGGATACAGTGAGAAGATGACCATCAAGGAAACAGAAAGCAGGCTATTCCAGACACTGGATATGTAGTTCCTTTGATCTTGGATTTCCCAGACCCCCGAAATAAATGTTTGTTATTTAAGCCACCTGTCTATGACATTTTGTTATAACAGTCCAAACTAACCAGTACAAACTCCAAAGAGATCTTATTGACCACATAAACACTTCTAACCATGACAGTGAGACAGTACCCAGGCAGCCTGCACTTAAGAGAAGCATATTTTTAGAAAGAGATTGTAAGGTTTACAAAATAATATAAGGTTTTCTTTGGTGTCCCTATTTTTTTTTTTAAGTTTATTTATTTATTTTGAGAGAGAAAGAAAGCACCAGTCAGGGAGAGGGAGAGAGAGAATCCCAAGCAGGCTCTGCACTGTCACCGCAAGGCCGACAAGGGGCTCAAGCCTGCAAACTGTGAGATCATGACCTGAGCCAAAGTCAGACATTTAACCAACTGAGCCACCCAGGCACCCTCTTTGGTGTCTCTTCAGAGCATTCCTCTCCCATCATTTTGTTAACCCAGATTACAAAACCATAGGAAGGAATTTTTAGTTTGTAATTCTAAGATTCTAGGATTTATTTTTCCATCAAGAAATTCAACATTGCAGGGGTGATGGTGAAAAAAAAAGGAAAAAAAAAATCAACATTGTAATTTGAAGAATAACATTACCATCATAAAAAGCTAGTTCCAATGGGTGGATGGCAGTTTCAGAGTCCTTTGTGGAGAATCACAGACAAAAATAAAGAGGTCATTGATAATTCCTGGTCATTAAGACAAGTTTCTTCAGGAGTCTGTGTACTGAATGTCAAACAGTGGCAGTTTCAAAAGCTCTGTTATTTTTACTTTCAGGATCATTTATTATAATTAATGCTACAATTTTTTTAAAGAATTAAAGTTTCCATTTTTGTGCTTTGCATGTGTTGTTGCTGCTTTTTACCTTTTTGACATTTATAACTTCACCTTTTTTTCATTTCCATTTTAATATAATTCTGTTTATTTTTTCACAGATTAGTCTGAAGGTTTTTAATTTTTTTTTTATTTTGAAAACAAATACTTGACTTTGTTGATTCTATTTTTTTTCTCTTTTCCATTTCATTAATATGTGTCTTAATATTTTAAAGAGAGACTTCTTTTTTATCCATTTGTCCTGTTATTCTTTGAGTAACTCATTATGTTGAAAGTTTATCTCCGTACTTTCCAGTCACTTTTGTTCTCTAATATTGTGTTTAACAGGTTAATGAATTTTGCTACAAACATTGTTTGTAAGGTTTGTAACATTACGTGTAGTGTTTTTGTTATACAACTTTAAATATTTCTAAATTCTATTATGATTCTTTGAGCTGGAAGTTATTTAAGAAGTAAAATATTAAAAAGGTTATGGAGGGCACCTGGGTGGCTCAGTTGGTTAAGTGTCTCACCCTTGGTTTCGCCTCAGGTCATGATCTCAGTGTTTGTGAGATCAAGCCTTGCATGGGGCTCTGTGCTGACAGTGTGGAGCCTGCTTGGGACTGTCTCCCTCTCTCTCTGCCCCTCCCCCACTAGCGCTATCTCTGTCTCTCAGAATAAATAAATACATTTTAAAAAAACAAACAAAAGGTTATAAAATTTTTCTTCACCTTTTGTTATTTATTTATTTAACAATGATAGAAAATATGCTCTTAATAATGATGATTGAAAATTAGTTGAATCTAGCTCAGTGTCTCATCATACATGGTCAATTTTGTAAACATTCTGTGAATACTAGAAATCGTCGTGAATTCTCCATATATTAGTGGCACTATGCATACAGAAATTAGATCATATTTATTTACTGTCTACATTCTTCTATTTGCTTACTGCACCCTTATCAGCTTGAGTTATCATAGACACAGGGTTTTTGAAAACTACTATTGTAATTTTTTTCCTTGCAGTATTACCAATGTTTACTTTATATATTTTAAATATCTGTATTCTCTAAATATAATTATTAAGTTATTATTTCCTATTTCGTTGAAACTTTTCTCAGTATATAATGAACTTCATGCACTTGAATCAAGTTTTTGTTTTTAACCTGGAATCTATGCTTTGTGCTTCTACTTGACTGTTGTGTTTTTTCTCAATTTATTTTTTAAAGTTATATACTATTATATATAATATATAATAGCTATTATATAGGATATATATAGCTATTATATATTATATTATATTATATATAGCTGTATGTTATACAAATATTATAATTACATATATATAACTAATTATATATAATATATAATATATTATCCTCAAAAAGGTGCAGCATAACTCCCTGCCAACTAAGTGTGGCTACGCACGTTGACCTTTTCCCAAATAAGTGAGAAAACATATAACCTTATAGTGGAAGTACGTAACAGTACCTCAGCCAGGCAATCAAGCTTAACATCATCAGTATTAAGTCATGTCAGCAAGTATCTTGATGCGATGAGCGTCAAATGACACTTCGCTTCTGTGATCTTTTCCCCAAAACCTTTAACACATGTCTAAACATGAGAAAAATATCAGAACTCAAATCAAAGGGCATTCTGAGAAACACCTGATTAGTAATCCTCATTATCATCCAGGTTATCAAAAACAAGAAACACCTGGGTCATTCTTAAGTCTAAAAGAGCCTAAGAGAAAAATGACTAAATGAAATGCATTATAGATAGAATTCTGAAACAGAAATAAACACAGTCGCAAAAAAATCTAAATATATTGTGGAGTTTAGTTAACATTAATAATTATTGGTTGGTGACAAATGTACTATAGTGATATTGTTATTGTGGTGTAAAATAAATGTGTATTTGGTTATTTGCATGACCAAAATATTTTTCTCATATGTATTTGATCTTTGTCCATGTTTCCTGGCTAACAACTCCCAAAAGCCTTGGAATTTCCTGAGTGATAAGAGCAATGGAGCATATTTTGTCATAATATTTGGTCTTTTGTTCTCACTTCCTGAAATCTCTTCAGAGCCATAAAGGTGAAATGAGTGTCATGTTACGTATTCATCATGGGTTTATGTTAACAAGGAAACTTTGGGGAAGCACCTAAGAATGGGGCCTGGTTTCGAGGGGAACCAGCTATGAATAAAGGGTTTGAATGTTTATTTCTACTTCCCTTAGCTCCTGTGAGGGGAGAGGGGTTTGAGATTGAATTGCCAATGGCCAATGATTTGATTATGCCCATATAATGAAGCCTTCATTAAAAACCCAAAAGGATCAGATTTGGAGAACTTCAGAGTCAGTGAGCACATGGAAATTTGGGGAGTGTGGCACTCTCAGAGGCAGAATAAGAGTTCCATTCCCCTTTCCCATACCTTCCCTATGCATCTCTCCATCTGAATATTCTGAGTTATATCCTTTTATAATCAACTGGTGATCTCGTAAGTAAAATGTTTCTCTGAGTTCTGTGAGCCACTCTAGCAAATTAATGGAACCCAAGGAGGTAGTTGTGAAAGCTCTCATTTATATCCAGTCTGTCAGAAGTACAAGTAATAATGTGGACTTGAAATTGGCCCCTGAAGTGAAGAGGCAGGGGCAGTCTTATGAGACTGTCCCCTTAACCTATGGGATCTGATTCTATCTCCATGTAGATAGTGTCAGAACTGAGTAAACTTTTGGACACCCAGCTGGTGTTGGAGAATTTCTCGATGGTGTGTGATTGTCCCCAACACACACACATGTGCACACGCGCGCGCGCACACACACACACACACACACACACACACACACTCGTTGACATTGGTGAGTATAATCTTTAGCAATAGAAGATGTTAATAATAAGGAAAACTGTGTGTGAGTTATAGGAGTACTTTCTGTAATATTCTCGAAGCTTTTCTGTAAATATAAAAGTATGATATTTAAAACTTTATTAAAAAGTAAGTAAAATTAAACATAAAACAATGGACACGCACAGAAAATCAGTGTGAAGAAGATCCAGCTTGAATTTGGATTTTGAGTTCAACGAATCTGTAGTTCAATCTGAGAATTACTATCTTTACAGTATTAAAGCTGTCAATTATGGTGTATCTCTTATCTCTTCATTCAGTTAGATCTTGTGAAAGTTTTCTTACAATGTTTTATAATTTCTATTTTACATAGAGATGGTGGAAATCTTGTATTAAATTTGGAGCTAAGAATTTTGTTTCTCAGGTGTTATCCTGAATGGAATGTTTTTTTTTTTAATGTTTATTTATTTTTGAAGGAGAGAGAGACAGAGCGTGAGCAGGGCAGGGGCAGAGAGAGAGGGAGACACAGAACCTGAAGCAGGCTCCAGGCTCTGAGCTGTCAGCGCAAAGCCCGACGCCGGGTTCGAATTCATGAACCCTGGGATCATGCCCTGAGCCGAAGTTGAATGCTTAACTGACTGAGCCACCCAGGTGCCCTGTGAATGGAATGTTTTTAAGTCCCAATTTTCCTTTTTTTGTGGTTAACATGTAAAGCTATAATTGGTTTTATGTATTGATCTTTTTCTGAACTGTGCTAAATTCACTTGTTAGTTCAAACAGTTATTTTGTAGAGTTTTTCAGATTTTTTTCCTATGTAAGCAAGCATAACTGTAAATAAAGGCAATTTTATTTCTTCCCTTATCTTCATGTCTTTTAGTTCGTTTTATGACCTTCTTGCACTGGGTAATTGCTCTAATACAATACTTAACTAGAAGTAGTGAGAATTTTTATCCTCGCTACATTCCTGATCTTAGAAGAACATAATTATCAATCTTTTATCACCAAGTGTATAGTTAGTTGGAGTATTTTTTTTAGAATATATACTTTTAATAAATTTTTACATTCAATATGTTAATATTTTATTAAGGGTTTTTATGTCTATGTTTATGAATGATATTTTGTATTTATTACTATACTTCGTGGTATATTCATTTTAGTTACACTGGCCTCATAAAATAGGTTTCTCTCCCTCTGTTTACTGAAATATTTATTGTTTCAACAATGTTCCATTCTTTTTATAACTTTTTTTTCCATTTATTTTTATTTTGCTGGGTTTCCCCCCACCGCGTACACAGAGTAGGAGCACACGTACATCAGAGTAGAAACAATACTCATTTCACTGAGTTGCCATGAAGTTTGAATGGGTTGTTATTTGTAAAAGATCTTGAAACCATTCATCGAACATACTAAGCACTATATAAGCGTGTCTTAAACTTTAAATTGCAAAGAAAAGTTCATCCATAAGTGTTATGGTCTGAATGTTTGTGTTCTTCCCCACTCCAATTCTGATTTTGTATATAAAAGAAACATAGAGTCTCCTAATGGTATTTTCTTAGAAAGGGATTTACCAAGGGGAAGGTTTTCTCTTTCTGAGATTTTAACTGATCTGGACTTTTGTTTTTTCTAGCAGGACCACCATGTCCCTGCAACTAATCCTGAAGCAGAAGTCCTATCGACCTTCCTTCTCAACCTCTTTTTTTGTTTTCACATTTCTATTTTGTCCTTTTTCTGCATTGACTTTAAATTAATTATTCCAGAACTATTCTACTGTCTCCGAATCATCTCTTCTGTGGTATACAGTCTAATATTTAATTCATTCAATACATTTTTTTCAATTAGTGAATTTTTGATTTTTTGTTGTTGTTGTTGTTCCATGCATCAACTGTGGCCTGCTTTCAGGTTAAACACAATGAAATGTGTTTCTCATATTAGGCAATTCCCTCTTTTAAAGTATTGACACCAAAACCACCTCCAAAATTTGTCTCCTCTTGTTCACCATATAGAGAGCCCTCAGACTTTATATATTATATATATTTTTTAATTTTTTTAAATGTGTGTTTATTTTTGAGAGAGAGAGGGAGACAGAGCATGAGCAGGGAAGGGCAGAGAGAGAGAGGGAGACACAGAATCCAAAGCAGGTTCCAGGTTCTGAGCTGTCAGCACAGAGCCTGATGCAGGGCTCAAACTCATAAACCGTGAGATCATGAACTGAGCTGAAGCCACATGCTTTACCTGTCTGAGTCACTCAGGCCCCTGTATATATATTTAAAAAATAATAGTAATTGTCCAGGGTTTATAGTTATCATCTAGGTGTGGGCTAGCTCTGTTAGGTGATATTCAAGCACAAAAAACAGCACTATATTTATATGAAATACCTTAAAAACTAGCTGTTAATAATATTTCATCTCATGAAATATATTCCTAGGACTGGATATCCTAGAATGTTCTTGAAGGTTAACTTATTCTACTTACTATGTACTGATTTTCATATAAATCTCATTATTGAGTACATTAAATGTATATATCATTTTGGATCTCAGGCACCCCATTAGCAAAATTAGTTGATACTCTGGTAGTATTTCAAGGTAGTCCAGAGTTTATGAATGTCATTGCTTTCTGAGATACGTTTTGGCTAAATTTCTAGATAAGCAGAGAACTGTAAATAAATGTGTTACTCAGGATAAGAAATATTAATATATCTGTGCCAAATAATGAAAATAAATGTGTGTAGAGAAAATCCAGTTACACACATAAAATTTTCCTAAGAATGAAGTGACTTTTTATGAAAGAATTGTTTTCAGGAAAATTAGAATATATGGAAATACAGATTCCCAGATATCAAATCCTTAACTTTATTAGGAGGACTATTTATATATCTAGCATTTAAAAAAAATTCACAATATCTCTCAGATTATCTATGGATAATTTCAAAAGCAAAAAAAAAAAAAAAAAAAAAGGAAAGAAATATGTTAGAACACATTTTTAACCAAACTTGCATTGGGTTATAAAGATAATAAATAAATTGACCTATGGAAGGGCTGATATAACTCAGAAATATTAATTAAAAATGAGAAAATTATGAGCTGTATAATGGGATATAAAGCCTGAATAAAAAGACAGTATCTACCAAAAAGTAGTATATAATACAATATTTCTTTTTTTAAATATTTTCAATGTTTATTTATTTTTGAGAAAGAGAGAGACAAGAGTATGAGTGGGGGAGGGGCAGAGAGAGAGGGAGACACAGAACCAGAAACAGGTTCTAGGCCCTGAGCTGTCAGCACAGAGCCCGTCATGGGGCTTGAACTCCCAAACTGTGAGACCAAGACCTGAACCGAAGTCAGATGCTTAACCAAGTGAGACACCCAGGTGCCCCTAAAATATAATATTTCTGACCATGGTGTTAGCTCCTGGAGAAGAAAGGAAGTAATTTGATTGTATCTTTAATGTCTGATACTTTTTGGAAATTAAAAAAAAAATACAGTGTTTGATTCTGAAATATTTCAAATTTATATAGTTTGTGTAATAATTTTGTATTTTGTATATTATCATATTTTTATCATTTGGCCATACAAGAATACATCAGAATGATCAGTTTTGCTTCCAAAGACTTCTTAAATAAAAGTATTTTTATTGTTTTTCTACATTCACACATATGCATCAGCATTGTTCTATATCAAACATATTTAAAATATTCAAATGAGAAAATTATGGTACATAAATAGAAAATATTGAATAAAGGGGGATTTTTTTGTGTGTGATCACTTTATGAAAACTATTTATTTATAGCACTGACAAATCCCAGAATTTTCTTCATCATTCTAACAAAACAAAATGAGCCAAATAAAATATTCAAAATGTAAAGAAATTATCTTCAATAACAACAACAACAACAAAACTTCCAAGCTACAAAAGCAGATTCATTTTCTTATACACTATGGACTGACACAGCTCTTTCAAGCTGGTGGCTTATAAACGAAAACCTCTTTTTCTCCCAGTTCTGGAGTCTGGCAACCCCAAGGTCAATGTGCCAGTATGGTGAAGGGCCTTTTCTTAGTTCATAACTAATGCCTTTTCACTGCCTGCTCAGAGGGTGGAGGAGGTTAGGGATCTCTCCAGACCCTCTTTTGTCAGGCACTAATCCCATTCATGAGGGCTCCACCCTCATGGTTTAAGCATGTCCCTAAATCTCCACCTACTAAATCCTAACATTAGGCATTAGTATTTAAAAATTTGAATTGGGGTGGGGGAGAACACAGACATTCAGACCAAAACACTTATGGATGAACTTTTCTTTGGAATTTAAAGCTTATTTTAAGACACAGTGCTTAGTATGTTCAAATAATGTTTTCAAGATTCTTTATAACTAATAACCCATTTAAACTTCGTGGCAACTCAGTGAAATGAGTATTGCTCCTAGTCTGATTTTGGAGATCAGGAAATCAGGGCTCAAAAATGTTGACTTCTGAGATCTCATAGCTACTCACTGGGCGAACTAAAACTAACTCAAATGTTTTATCTCTGGATCAGTTTCTAATCACAGTGCCATCCTGCATTTCTTTTTTGTCTGTGAATCATGACTGTGAATCATCAGTCTATAGTAATGCTATCAACATTTGTGCTAGTTGTATTCATTGTCACTAGTATTCAAGAAAAACCATAGCTGAACAGTAGTTAATGTGGTAAAAACAGATTTTGTTTAGGAAAAAAAAAATGCAATAGGAGAAAGACCTCAATATAGAACAGGGCTCAAGTCCAAATACAGCATGGGCAAGTGGAAATTTATAGCCAACGAGCAGGGTGAAGTTAAGTAGATGGATATTTACTAAGAGGTAAGTGGGCATTATGGTTAAATTGCCCCAACAATTTTTGCTGAAGACAGACCAGAGTGATGAGGAACCCAATTAGATATCGAGAGGAATCACATAGAGGAGGATTGGGGCTACTGGCTAAACTTGGTTAGCAGCATGCTTGCTAAAATTGGACAATGCAGAGACAAGCACAGAAGTCCCAAAGTCAAAACCACGTTATAAAAAAGCTCAGAAGAGTCTAAGTTAGAGTTTGGTCAAAGAGAGAATCTTTGCCACTCTACGGCAGAACAAAGTAAAGGAAGGAAATATGTTTGAAAAGTAAATGATGATGGTGAATGTTTACTTCTGACTTGGATACGGGGTGTTGAGAATTCAAGGTACCAGATATGAATGCTGGGAGGAATGGAGAGAATAATACTGACATACCTTAAAATGGGAAAAACAGAGGAGTTGATGGGTCTGGGAAAACCACACAAAGCCATAGTAGAAGTGGTTTTAAGAAATGATCTTTCAGAATAAATATATCACTCAGTATCTTAATATAGGATATGAGCTTCAGAAAATTGGATTCATGCATGAAAGATAAAAACTTTTCCTTTTCTTTTTTTCTATTTCAATAAAAACAAGGTATGACTTTTAAACTTTGATGTTACCAGAAGTAGTGGTACATTAATTAGCTTAAAGAAGTTTGCACAGGGGCACATGAGTGGCTCAGTCAGTTAAGCATTTGACTCTTCATCTTGCAGTTTGTGGGAGGAACCGTGGAGCCGGCTTGGGATTCTTTCTATCCCTCTCTCTTCCCCTCCCTTGCTCATGTCTTCCTCTCTCTTTCTCTCAAAATAAATAAATAAACATTAAAAAAAGAGGTACACAGAACCTACAGACAAAATATAAGTACAAATAAGAATACTTTAGCAATGTTGTTAATAAAATTTTCTTTATTGATATATGCAAAACTTGGTACCCGAAATATGTAGTAAACACTCTTTTCAAGCTCATAAAACACAGAATTCAGCATAAACTGAATCAATAACTGTAAGAAAATAAACAATTAAAATCATGCCAAATATATTCTCTGTTCACTCTGCAATTATGCTAAAAGTAACTAAAAAATAACTAGAAAATGTTCTTAAGATTGGATTTGAATATGTAGATTTATAGCCTATGGTCAAAGAAGAAATCATAATATAAAAATTTTACCTTAATAATTATCAAATTATATCATATTAAAACTAAGACACAGATAGTGATAGAGAGTAGACTTAAATGTATACTATAAGAGAAAAGTGGATGGTTGTTATGAATTTATCATCTATATAAAGAAAAAGAATAATAGGATTTCCAGTTCAGATGTAGAAATGTTACAAGAGATCATTACCCTAAAAAGCTAAATGAACCAGTTAATCTACAAAACCATAAAACTACAAACTAGTCAGAGAACAGATGACTCTAAGAAAGGTAAATAAAATGAATTCCAGAAAGGGAATTTAATAATTCTGCATTTACTTGACATACTGGTGTTATTTATACTGGGGTTGAACAAATACATAAATTAATAGTATATTAACAAACCCTGCAGTGCTAGAACATAGGTCAAAGATGCCAGTGTAAATTCATGTTTACTATGATATACATGTATGCTGACAAAATGCACAGTTGCTTGCACATGTGTAAATAAATACACATAAGTCAGTGTGTGTATATGTATCTCCTGGCTCTGTCTACTGAGAGTACCTATAAGCGGTAGCTATCAGCACAACCCAGATCTTGGTTTCTAAATCACATTTTCCAATTAAAAAAAAAATACAGAGGTCCTTAAGAAAATAGCTGATTCCAGGCAAGGCAAGGAAAAATAAAACATGAGACTACAACACTATATAGTGCCAAAAGGAAAGGGAATACTATATTAATAATGGAAACACATCAAAAGGACAGAGGGGTCACACTAAAAGAACTCCAAAACTGGAGAAATTTTAGACAAAATTAGTATTGATCATATTTGATGATAACCCAAAGAATAAAATAGATACTGATGATTATATAGTGATAGAAATGATTAAATAAATAAATAAATAAATGAGGTAAAACAGAAAAGTCTTCTGGAAGAATTTAAAATAATATATTCAAATGATATATATTTAGCTTAATCCCCCTGTTTGAACATGGGCTGGACTTAGTGAATGCTTACAAATAGAGTGTAGAGGAGAAAAAAAAAAATACTAACTACATTGGAACAGCCTGTCAAACACCTATACCTGATGCCTCATTTTCCCCATTTGTGATATGAGGATAATGATAATGATAACATCTACCTCCATAGATAGCTATGTGTCTTTTTAATGAAGGCAAAAATGATACAAGAAGGGATAAGGAAAAAGTTGCTTAGAATAGATCTTAAAAGTTCCCATTACAAGAAAAACTATTTATGGTAACAGATGTTCATTAGACTTATTGTGGTAGCCATTTTGCAACATATACAAATATTGAATCAGTATGTTGTACACCTGAAATTAATATAATGTTATATGCCAGTTATACTTCAGCTAAAAAAATAGAAAAAAATAGAAAAATAGAAAGAAGGAAAAGCAGATGGAGCCATGGGAATTGAAGAAGCAGAGCCTGGTAAGCTGACACACAAGGTTGCAGTGGGGAAGGCTAAGCAACCAATAAATTAAAATAATTTTACAAGACCAATAAAAAATCTTCCCCCACTCCAAAAAGGAAAAAAAGAAATTACTAAGTCAGAATAACCTGGCAAACACCATCGAAAGCAGTGATCAAGGTTAAGTTCAGCAGTGAGGTCAGGTTGTCCGTTGTGAATCCCTGACATGATGCAAAGGGGAGGGACAGCTCACTTCTATGACATTTTCTCAAAAACTTATTACCACAGTCTGATTGAGAGAAATCAGTCAACCCTAAGCTGAGGGCTACTTTACAAAATATCTACGGGCGCCTGGGTGTCTCAATCTGGTAAATGTCTGGCTTTGGCTGAGGTCATGATCTCAAAGTTCCTGAGTTCGAGCCTAGGTTCATGATTTCAAGCCCCACATCAGAAGCTTGCGTCAGAACCTCTGTATCCCTCTCCCTCTGCCCTTCTTCCCCTCCTGCTCTCCCTCCCTCTCTCTCTCTCTCTCTCAAAAATAAACATTAAAACAAATATAACCAATATTCTTTAAAAATATCAAGATCATGAAAAATTAGGAAAAACTGAAACACCCAGACTAGAACATACTAAGGCAAAATGATGACTAAATGCAATGTGAAATCTTGAAGCCAATCCTGGAAAAGGATGGCTATCATTTTCTTAGATTTAAAAAATGTTGGATTTCATTTAAATTAAAAATTTCTTTTTCATCATTGAGAAGACAAAGGAATAGGGTGGGAAAATTATATATATCTATGTGTATAAAGACACATATGTCCATTTATACCCAATAGCATGGATATGGAATAAAAAATAATGCTACATTCCAATTGATAAAATTAAACCAATAGAAAAATGGGCAAGGGTCTCAATAAAAGCACTTCACTGAAGAAAGTATCCAAATGGCAAACGGACATATGAAAAGGTGCTGAAATACTTGGTCAACAGGGAAAACAAGTTCAAACTACAATGAAGTACCATTACATACTCATTCAATTGGCCATAAAAAAAACATGATATCTTCTGATGGCTCACATGTGAATTTATTGGAACTTGCATACACTGCATGAGTTGATAGTTACTTTGGAAAACTCTCTTAGTTTCTGCGACTGGTGAGTATTCATATGTCTTATGATCTAGCATTTCTATTTATAGGTATATTCCTAACATGCATGTATTCAAACTTTACTTAAAAATACCTAAAACAATGTTCATGGCTGCACTATTATCAACAACTAGAAGACAGAAACAACTCAAATATCAATCAAAAGGGGCATGCATCAACGTTTTTTGATATATTTATACAATGAATTACTATCACACAATTAAAATAAATAAATTATTACTACACACAAAGACATTGATGGGTCTCAGCATAACAGTGTTGCAAAGAAGCTAATTAAAAAAGAGTCTTTACTGAATAATTAATTTCTATAAAGTTGTAAAAAAATAAATATAATCCATGGCATTAGAAATCATGTAAATGTTTATTTTCCCAGGTAATGACTGGAATGGGGATCAGCATGGGGCAGGGGAACATTCCTGTGTTGAATATAATATTTGGTTTCTTCATTTGGGTGATGGAGACCCAGGTATAGTCACTTTGTGTAAATTAATTGTGATTTTTGTGATTTCTGATTTTTATAAAAAAATTATACATCAATAAAACTTTAAAAATATAAATAATGATTGAAGAAATAGAGGACAATCATTGTTCTATTTCCTTAGTCTGAAGAGTTCTTTTAAAATAGTGGGAAACAAAATAAATGTTACTTTTAACATAAAAGCCAGAGAAGATGACATTTATTTATTTATTTATTTATTTATATTGTCAAAGTTTAGTTATTTATTTTGAGAGACAGCAAGCACACACATGAGTGGGGAAAGGACACAGAAAAAGAGAGAGAGAGAGAGAGAGACAGAGACAGAGAGAGAATCACAAGTAGGCTCCCCACTGTTAGCACAGAGCCCAATGTAGGGCTCGATCTTACCAACAGGGAGATCATGACCTGAGCTGAAATCAAACGTCAGGTGCTTAACCTTCTGAACCACCCAGGTGCCCCATTTTAATTTTAATTTTTGAAAAAAAAATCCACTTTACTGAGTCCTACCCAGCTGTAAACATGTCACCCTGAAAGCCCCACTCCCACCCCCAGGCCATGCAGTCAGTGGCTAGGAAATGACTGGGTACATGGGGAGGGTCAGTGGGGATAGGTGCCTAGCAGGTCAGCGAGCAGGCAAAGGCAGCAGGCTCTGTGTTTCTGGAGGGAAGCCCTGGGGATAGGGGGGTCAGGGTCGGAGAGAGGGCCCGACCTGCCGGGGGGGCTCAGAGTGGGGGCCTTAAAGGACCGGTGTGTTAGGAAGCCTCTTCCTGAAGGCTCCCTGAAAGGGGTCAAGCCCCTCTGCCCCCTAAGAGGTGATTTTTAAGATGACTCTGTGTGTTCATTTTTAAGTGATTAGATTACACAAAGGGCCTCAAGACAATGATGGGTTAAAGTGACCACAGAACCAGAAAATTGCTTGGAAATAAATATATTGTAAAAAAAAAAAAAAAAAGTTAAAGGGACAAGAATGAATGCTATCAGAATAATAATGAGTTCAGGAAAAACTTTCTTATTCGTACATTCACTTTCCAATTATGTTCTCCAAAGTCTCTTGAAGAACTTTAATCAACTAACCTGGAACAAGAAAGTGAATAAAACATAAAAGCACTATGCATTTTATATTGACTTTGGAACACATATAAGACAATTATATTAGAATATTTGAATGAGTTTAAAAATGTTTCACTTCTAAAGTTGTGCATATATTTTACTCTTCTTATAATGGAAAGCCATTCTATTACCTCTTTTTATTCCCCAGTTGCTAAAATAAAATGACTTTGTGGAGCTCCATTTAAAAATGTTTGAGCTATCAAGTAAAATACAGGTTCTAAGACATAAGTAATCTTGCCCTCTGCCTGCAGTTGGCTGGGTTTTAAGAAACATTATGATAAAATTAAATCTTTGTATTTTAATAATTCCCAAACAGTAAAACTGGATGAATTTAATGCGTGCATATTTGAGGACTGAGTTACAATCATGAACAAAAATGTGTGCTCCAGCAAATCTTATTTTATAATAAGAACATGTTTTCCACTATGGTCTTTAGAATATGCTCACGTAATAGTGTGGAAATTAGTGAAAATTAATGTGTTGACAGTCTAGTTAGCTTCTTAAACCTGAGACAGATCTGAGTTTTCCTTATAAACTATTTTCAATATATGTTTGAAAAGCATGGTAAAAGTTGAACAATAAACAAGTGTCAGAGGTGTCTTGTCAAAGAAAACAAGGCATGTTATTTCTCACGCCAAACAATTTAAATTCATTTTCAGAGAAAATAAAGAATTTGAGTGAGAGGAGTCAGTTTTTGAATGAGTGTGCTAAAAGTCTATGTTATAGTTTCCTTGGCATGACATAAGTCTCTTCAAATGACACATTTGTTTTGTCATTTATTCATCAAATAATTACGGGGCTTCTCTATGCAAGACTCAGTTTTGGGTGCTCACACAAATAAACAAAGTGGACCAAGAACCTTGGCTCTCCTGAAGTTTACTTTCTAGTGGAAAAAAACTGACCAAAAAAGTAGCATAATTATCAACAAATTTGTTATACTACAAGCTAATAATTCATAATAATATATAGCAAAGCAGCCAGAGGAAGGGCTGGATGTGGGTAGCTGAAAGGCAACACTTTCTGGGGAAAGGAAAATCATAAAGTGTGTTGTGTAATTCCTAAAACAGCAATCAATATAAGGTGCTGGGGTTTTTTGTTTTGTTTTGTTTTGGGTTTTTTTTTTGTTGTTGTTGTTTTTCCATAGCCAGGATATGAGGATTCAGGAACGAAGCTTCCTAGTATGGCTGGAAATAGAACTGGAATAAGTGTGAGAATATGAGAGGAGGGCAGACTGACTGAAGTTTTGTAGAAGCGGATGTGGGTAGAATCCAAATTGTGTTGGACCATTCAAGGTTTGGGTTTTATTCTATGTAAAACCAGAAACCATGGAAAGGTTTTGAGTACCTAAATGAAATGATGATATTTGAATATAAAGAAGGTCTTAAAAAAAAGGTTTATTTATTTATTTTAGAGTGAGCAGGGGAGGGGCAGAGAGAGAGAGAGGGAGAGAATCCCAGCAGGCTCTGTGTCAGCACAGAGACCAATTGGCGTTCGATCTCATGTACCATGAAGCTCAGCTACCCAGGTCCCCCAAGAATGTCTTTTTAAATGTAGAATTAGGCTAAAATAGAACAAGTGAGAGGATTAAGGGGCTATGGTAGTAGTGATGGAAAATGGTATCCGTGGCCTGGGATATGCTGCTGTTGGAGGGGGAGTTGGAGAAAAGCAAAGAGACCAAAAACAAAACAAAACAAAACAAAACAAAGTCCCGAGGATGGGATGTTGTGGATGTGGGAAAAGCATGTGGAAATAAAACTTGGTTCCAAGGTTTCCAGTTTGAAGAGTCAAACAGGTAAACATTGCAATTATTGAGATCAGACAGAGTGTGGGAGTGTGGGGTAATAAAAAGAGATAAAGACGTTGTGATTTGGTGTGGAAAACCAAGATAAATATTTAAGGTACATTTAGATGTAGATGAATGTGAGACCCTAAAATGGAGATGCCAATTACTTCGATGGATTAGAGATCTCATAGAGATACAAGTTAGGCTGTAATGTGGATAAGTACATTTTTACTTTTTAATCTAGGAGAGTGAACACAGAGCCAAAAATGAGACTAAAAATATTCCTTCATCCTGCATTTCAAGTAGAGGATCTGAGCCTACAAAATAACTCAAAAGCTTTACTGAGATAAGGATGGACACCAAGAGGAAAAGAAAGTAAAGGAGAAAGAGGATAAAGAGGAAGAAGGAGAAAAAAAAAAAAAAGAAAGATAATGCAAATGGCAGTTAAAGGAAGAACATTTCTGAAAAGGAGGGGGTAGTCTTTTGGGTTTCATACCCTTGAGAGACTGAATAGGATCTTTGGAAATCTACATATATCCTTGCTGTTTCATGGTACCTGACACAGATTATTGGTAATCTTAAAAAAAGTATTTTCAGTGGACCGGTTTGGAGCCAGAAGCCAGACTGAGGTAGACTGAGCTAGGTCTGGGAACTGAAGAAGTGGCATCATCTCATTAGACACTTTTTAAAGAAGCACGGTGATGTACAACAGAGAAATGCAATGGCAATTGGAGGAAAATACGGGACAAAGGAACAATAACATTTGAGCTCTTACTACAACTCTTAGCTACCTAACAAATTTTATGCATTGTATGTTTGACAGAGAAGAAGTATGATTGTTAAGTGTAAGGGCTTCAGAGTTAGACAACTGGGGCAGATCTCAAATATTTTAGTGGCTAGCTGTGTGATCTTGAACAAGACACTTACCTACCTTAAAACTCAAGCACTTTACCATATACCTCTCATATCTACCTCCCAGTTTCTTTTGAGAATTAAATGAAATAGTGCATGTGGAGCATTTAACACAATCCCTGATACACGGTAAATGCTCAATAAATTTCTCTTTTATTCCTCTTTACTCGTATTCTATTATAATTATTATCATTTTCTCCATTTTAACATGGCAACTAACTAGTCAAACTAACATATAACCCAGGAAAAATTTTGAAGAGCCTGTGGTAAAAATTCACTTTTTATGATATTTTCAGAGAATAAGAAATAATTTTCTATGTTTTTTTTTTGTTTTTGTTTTTTTTTGCCTACAGATTCTTTTCCACATTCTCCACATTCTTAACCCTGGCATGCAGAATTTGGGACAATTGTTTTGAACACAGGATGGTTCAATCTTGAAATAAGGGTGAAGTAATTCTACAGATTACCACTAGAGGACAGAAGAGAGTCAGGCAACATCTGAGAGGAACTATTCAGGGACCAGTTGTCCTTGATGCTAGGACAGGCTTCTCTACTGTGGAAAACTCAGATACGAGAGCCAGAGAATTGTTTTGATTAAGCTCATTATTTTAAAGTTAAATAATGTAGCAGAAATCCATCCCAGAGACACAGTTTGTTTGCATTTCAAAGGTATTAAGGGGTCAATTTTCATTTTACCACTCTGCTCCTTTACTTCTATTATAGCTCTCATGTAATTCTGCATTATATTATTTTTGTTTCCAGGCTTGTCACCAACCACCATTATATGTAAAATTTTTGAAGGCTGGGGCCATGTCTAACTTGGACAGTTCTTTAGCTTAGCAGACTCTCCAGGGATTCAATTTCAAAATTCATTATCATCAACCTAGACAGAGGCAACAGCAAGATATTCCTAGATTAATGATTAGGGAAGCAGAGAAACAGATGAGGGGCATTCACATTCCTCTCTACATTTGATGGGCTCAGGTGTGTTTTAAGCACAAGATCAGTGCCAGAAAATTCACTGAATGTGCCTTAAAGTATATTCTCTTGATGAAGAAGTATAAAGGAAATATTTATTCAATGTGTAATGTGTATGTGTTACATGTTTTGATATGCGTTATTTCATTTATTAATCTCAACAATTTGGTCAGAGTTCTCACTTCATTTTACAAATGAGGAAACTGAGATACAAAATGCAACTCGCCTAATGTCACAGAGCTCGTATATTTTTGGAGCTGTTAAAGAAAAATTCACCAGAAAAGATGAGAAAACAAAAATTGATTTTGTTCTGATACTATTGCCAGCACTAGGGGAAAAAGCACAGATCAAGTCCCATCACACAAAGGTGATGCGAGAGTATATGGATCATGAAATTAAGAAAATAACTTTTTAAATGTCACAGTTTTTTTTATTAATCTAGACAATATGAAGCTTAATTTTTGTAATATAGTTTATTGATAAGAGAATCACAAAATTACCAGTATGAAAAATAAGCCAAGAATAAAGGAGACAAGAAAACTTATGAACAATCTTCAAAAATATCACCTCCAAACATATGAGCACAACTTTATAAACCATATCTCTCCCTTTTTGAAATTCATGGAAGTTTACATATTCATAGAAGGGAAATGGTTTCAGACTACATATCCTGTAAATATAATTCACCATTGATATTTTCATATAGGACCTTGAGTCATACATTAGACACTTTCTTCTCTCTTCAAATTACCCCCCCCCACCATAATCTCCCCCATCATGGTTATCAAAGAACTCTGTGCTAGCCAATTTTTCAATACATATTTGATTAATACTGATTTTAGTCAGTTCATGGCAAAGGTCTTCTAGAACAATAAAGGATGGTTTATACTTTTTTAGAGGTCAGATATGTACTCTCGCAAAGAGTTTTATTTTATTTTATTTATTTTACTGCCATAAAATCTGAGGTGTCACCTATGTGTTAAGGTAGACATTGTGACAAGCTATTCACGCTTGAAAGTAAATCATAAGGTTGTTTCCAGCCATATCAAGAATACTTCTCAAAATTAAACTTCAAATTCATTCTAGGAACTTAATTAGGACATAGTAGAAAACTTACATATCTGTTCTATGAGGCATGGAAAAGCTGTGTACTGGAAACAGGAACAGTACAGTTATTCTTTAAACTTCATGGAATCTATATAACAGTTTTAAGTATTAGCTTATTTCCAGAATTATGGATTTCTTTTATTCAGAAAGATTTTCATGATCATGGAAGATGGGAAAATAAAATGAAAGAAAAAAAGAAAGGAAGGAAGAAATGAGGAAAGCGGAAGGAAGGAAGGAAGGAAGGAAGGAAGGAAGGAAAAAAGGACGGAAGGAAGGAAGGAAGATATTTTTACTGGTGGTGTGGAGAGACCTCTGCTGCATTGCAGTTTTCATTCTGTACTGTTTCTCCATCATTGTGTATTCTGTTACCTGGTTGTATTCATATTTAAGTATCAATTTAATAGCTCTGTAACGTAGAGTATCCTCAAGTGTCTTGAAGAATATCTGTATTGCTGGATACTGAAGCTTTTTCTAAATTTCCACCTTCTAAATAATGTTGAAATGTGTATCTTGGTGCATGATGATGTTGGATATTGGGACTAATTTCCAAAAGTGAGAGGTATGGTTTATGAAGTTGTGTGCATATATTTGGAGGTGATATTTTGAAAATTATTCGTATGTTTTCTTGTCTCCATTATTCTTTGCTTATTTTTCATACTGATAATTTTGTGATTCTCTTATCAATCAACTATATTACAAAAAAGAAGCTCATATTATCTAGATTAAAAAAAAACTTGTGACATTTAAAAAGTTATTTTCTTAATTTCATGATCCATATACTCTCGCATCACCTTTGTGAGATGGGACTTGATCTGTGCTTTAGATCTGTGAGACAGATGGATAATGGACAGAGGGCCCTTGGAATAAAGTGTTAACTCTCTTACAAAATACTTATGGTTTTAATAGTCTGGAATCAACCTACCTTTACACTTTTGCTTCAGGGTTCCTAAAGCTCAGGAATAAAATTCATTCTTAATTGCATTTCCTTACCTATTTTGCCTAAAAAACGATTTCTGTTTGTATTTAATAATTTTACTAATAAGAATTATTAATTACCACATTTAATAAACTACACAACTATAAATAATTGTATGTCTTACATACTGAAATAATAAGTGAAAACTAAGGAATAAGAAGAGGTTACTAATCTAATGAAGAATATACAATATGTATAAGAATATTATTTAATTTAGTAAATAAACACTAAGATATGTAGAGCCTATATATATATATATATATGTATATATATATATATATATATATATATATATTCTTCATGTTTTACCTATTATTTCTGCAAAGAACCTGAGCTGATAGGCTATTTGCATTCTTATTTTATTATATCTTTACCTGGAGAAAGCATGAGCAAATTTTAATACTCTAAACCTCTCCAAATCACCTTTTTCTGATGTAGTAATTTATCAGAAATAATTTTGATAAGAATAGCAAAGCTAATACTAAGTGGCTAAATTTCCTTATCACCCATCACTGCCGTATGGCTCAAATACTCCTGCAGAGACTTTCTTTCTAACTTAGAAGGGAGATAAATTGTGGGTATCTGGTACCTCTGCTTATTATGGGTTTCTATTCCTGAGTGCTCAACTCCATCTCTACTCTGTCTGGAATACAATCAAGGTTGATTACCAAACAATGGATACTCATTAAATGTTCTTCGTTTCCAGGCAACCACAGCTGTCAATCAGTGAAGCCTGAACAGAAGTTTTTCCAAATAATCTTTAATTTTTTTTTCTTTTAAATACATCCTCTTCTCTTCACAACCATTATTTTTTCAGCGACTCTTTAGGGCAGCACTAGATTGCTGTAACTGTCTCATAAGTCATGTTCTTCCCTTCAATCTTTTCTTCTCATTCCCCTCTTCTTAAAATTAAGCATCCTTTTGATTACTGAATTTAGTATTTACATATATGTGTCTATATAAAATAGCCCTTATTCAAATATTCTAATTATTTGTTAGTTATCACTATGACTAACTATAATCTTGATATCTTAAAGGCATGTACATTTTTATTGCATTCAAAATGCCTAAAATACCTGTAGTATAAGATGTACTCAACAATGATTGTTGCATTAGATGAATGAGGATGGGGATGGATAAATAATGAACTAAAATGCAAACTCTCTTGGGGCGCCTGGGTGGCGCAGTCGGTTAAGCGTCCGACTTCAGCCAGGTCACGATCTCGCGGTCCGTGAGTTCGAGCCCCGCGTCAGGCTCTGGGCTGATGGCTCGGAGCCTGGAGCCTGTTTCTGATTCTGTGTCTCCCTCTCTTTCTGCCCCTCCCCCGTTCATGCTCTGTCTCTCTCTGTCCCAAAAATAAATAAAAAACGTTGAAAAAAAATTAAAAAAAAAAATAAAATAAAATGCAAACTCTCTTATAGAGAATTTATGCTTCTTAATAATCTGATTCACATTGTGGGCAATTCTCCAGGCATTTTTCATGTCGCTGTATGGGCTTTCTGACCAAAAGGCACTGACCATCGTTTCAAGGAGGTTTGCATAGTAAACATTCTTCAACGCTAGAACTAGTATTTCCCTTTAGGTCAGTGGGAAGACTTTTCTCCTCTCCAAAGTCATTTTGGGGTAAGAAAGTCAAAGATGAGTTGTTTACATTCAAGAGTAAAGGTAAGGTTCTATTCTTCTTCCGGAGGAAAGAATGGACAGTTTACCAGCAGTCCTAATATAAGATCAGAATCAGATTGTAATTTCAGAATTCCTTTTCTGTACCTGTACCTACATGTGCAGGTCACATTTGGCCCTTCTCAAAGCACCAAAAGAATGGACAGGGGCTTGAGGATCTGGGGTAGTTTATTCGGGTTGCTGTTTTGGCCATAAGTAATGAATTGCATATGTCTCTAGTCCAGAGATCTTATGTCCTGCAACAAAGGTAAAATCTCAGATCCTTCAGGTTCTGAATCAACAGACTCACTCTAGCATTCTAACCTAATCTGCAACTATCATTTAATTTTAATTATTTAAGCATTATACACACAACTCAGGTAGACCATTTCCCTTTATACTAGCACATATAAAAATATGTTTCTAAGACTTAGTGTTCACAGTAAAAGTAAGAGGACGATACAGAGATTTCCCAAGTACTCCTGGTCCCACATTTGCATAGCTTTTCCCATTATTACATGACTCAACAGAATGGTACATTTTTTACCAAGAATTAATCCACATTGACACATCATAATAACTGAAAGCCTATAGTTTATCTTAGGATTCATTCTTGGTATTATACAATCTATGGGTTTGGACAAATGTGTAGTGATATGTACCTATCATTATGGTGTCATACAGAGTAGTTTCATTGCCCTAAAAATCCTCTGTGTGGGAACCAAGGAATTTAACAAAAATCCCCTACCCCTGGACAAGCAGAGCAAGACTAACTCCATTTTGTGCTACACCCACCATCTCATGTATAACCCCCATATGACCTACTTATTGCTTAAGACACTCCCCCACCCTAGTCAAGCTGCTGAGCACATCCTTACTGGAAACCGGCTCATTTAGGAATATGGAACCCCTAACCGCCAAAGAATGTAAACCCCGCCTTTTGCCCACCAAACTTGCGTGCCAATTCTGACCAGAGTGGTATGCTAGTTCAAACAGTTACTATAGGGTAAATTGTAATTCAATTGGCCACCTGCGTGTGGACTGACATGACTATGCAACTTTCTGTGTGTGTTACAATCTCATTGGCCACTGGCCCCTATAAAACTGCTACTCCTATTAACCTAGGGGTCCAAGTCCCTGCTCTGCTGTGTCGGGTATACTTGGGCCCAAGCTCAAGCTTGCAAATAAACCCTTGTGCGTTTGCATCGGTATTGGCTCCTTGGTGGTCTCTCGGATTCGAAATTGGGGGCATTACACTCTGTGTTCTGCCTGTTCGTCACTCCACAGCCCTACCTCCCTGGAAACTTCTAATATCTTTACTGCATCCACAGTTTTGCCTTTTCCAGAACGATCCATTTTACCTATTTCCTTGCAGGCATTTGTCATTTGTCATTGTTCCTACTTTTTATTTTAGCCATTCTGATAGATGTATAGTGATATCTCATTTACTTTTAATTTTCTGTTACCTAATCAGTAATTTTCTGTGCTTATTTGCCATCTCTATATACTTCAGTGAAATGTTCGTTCATATCTTCTGCCCACTTTTATGTGAAGTGTTTGTTTACTGCTGTTGACGTTGAGACTTTATGTGTTTTCAATAGTAGACATTGGTTTCACATGGGATTTGCCTGTATTTTCTCCTAGTCTCTGCATACCTAGAAAACTCTCACTTGATTATGTGGCTAAATTTTGTGGTATATTATTACTTGTATATAGTACTTGATTCAATTTGCCAATATTATGTTGAGAAAATAAAATGTTGAGAAAAAATGAGAAGATTACGAGAGATGTAGGTCTATTTTTCCTTTGGTGTGTATGTGCTTTGTTTTTTTGTTTTTGGCCTTAGAGTAATACTGGTCTCACTAAATGGGCTGGAAACTATTTCCTCCTCTTCTATTTTCTGTCTGAGATTGCTTAATATCAGTGTTAATTCTTTCTTAATTTTTTTGGTGCAATTCTCCAATGAAGCAGTTTAAGCTTGGAGATTTTTTTTTATCAAAAGCTTTTTAATTAAAAAAAATTAATTCTTGTTGTGCTTATAAGACTATACAGGTTGTCTATTTCACCTTACTGGGTTTTGGCAGTTTGTGGCTATTATTAAAGTGGTCTGTGTTTTCTAAGTTTTTGCATGCATGAGCATAAAGTGATTCATAGCATTATCTTATCCTTTTAATTTTTTTTTACATTTATTTATTTTTTTTTTTTTGAGAGACAGAGAGAAACATAGCACAAGGGAAGGAGGGGCAGAGAGAGAATGAGACACAGAATCTGAAGCAGGTTCCAGGCTCTGAGCTGCCAGCACAGCCAACCCACAAGCCGTGGGATCATGACCTGAGCTGAAGTCCGATGCTTAACCAACTGAGCCACTCAGGTGCCCCTTATCTTATCATTTTAATGGTTAAACTGTATGTAATATCCCTTCCATTTATTTTTTATTGAGTCTGTGCCATGTTTTCCTCAATGGGAAACAATGTGTGCCACATTTTTGATATGAACTATCTTCAATAATATCCATATTCTTAACCCCCAAACACTTCAAAGATGCCATTAAAAGGTCACTTTTTATGTGACCTCCTTTTCCAGTTGTCAGATTTCTTCCTCTATTTTTTTACTCTTCTGATGCATTTTGCTGTCAAATTTCAACTCAACAGAGGAACATCAGAAAAATCTATTGGTCAGGCAAAACTAAGTTTATTAGACTTACTGTAGTAAAGGAGAATACCATTGACTGAGTGATACTAGTGGCTATAAGAGGATTAAAAACAGTTTTCCCAATTTCACTGGTTTCACGTTGTGCCTTAGAACTTTTTGTCTTTTTTTTCCCCCTGCTCCTTGATTTTTTCTGAATATCAACACTTACTTTGGACCTTGAAAATTTTTAAGTCTTGCACAAACAGTTCTCAGAAGGTTGTTTTGACAGTTACCTGCATCCACAATCCCTAATAGTAGGCATGGAACCCCACAACGATTTCCATATTTTCCGACCATAGGTTTTACAGCAATTAGAGATGAACAGACGTTCTGGCTCAGCCAAACCACAAGGACACACTTCTCTCCTCTCCTCACCCTATAAAACTCCAGTATTGCTTGGCTCAGGAAGGTATTTGGTCTTTAACTGCTCCCTGATGCATATCAGCTGAATAAAGTTTTTGATCTGAAGGGAAGCAAAACATGCCCCCAAATATGCCATTTTGGCATATTTATTATTTTGGATTAAAATCACTTAAGAAGCAGCCAGTGCAAGAAGGACACTGTGACCCTCCTTTGTCCCCTGAAAGCAGGTAATAAATCTTCCACGTGAATCTACCAACATTTTTTCATTGTGTTTTGTTTTTAAACAGACAATATATTTTTCATAAGATATTATTAATCATTACCAATCTATTCGTTGATTCTGCATATATATTTTGAATTTACCAGTTATATTTTATATTCTAAGTTAAACATAAGAAATGTAAGGCACTGTTTGAACTTTAGACATATGTAATGAATGTTGTGTGTTTTTTTTAAGTTTTCTTTCAAGCTTTTATTTAAATTCAAGTTAGTTAACATACAGTGTAGTACTGGTTTCAGGAGTAGAACCCAGTGATTCATCACTTACATATAACACCCAGTGCTCACCACAAGTGCCCTCCTTAACAGCCATCACCCATTTAGCCTATCCGCACACCCACCTCCCCTCCAGCAACCCTCAGTTTGTTTTCTATAGTTAAGAGTCTTTTATGGTTTACCTCCTTCTCTGTTTTTATCCTGTTCTATTTTTCCCTCTATTTTTATCCTGTTCACTTCTCCTATGTTCATCTCTTTTGTTTCTTAAATTCCATATATGAGTGAAATCATATGATATTTGTCTGACTTATTTCGCTTAGCATAATACACTCAGTTCCATCCACGTCATTGCAAATGGCAAGACTGCTAGTTCATTTTTATAAATGCTTTTTGAGTACCATTATTTGTCAAGCCATGTCGGGTCCTGAGACAGGCATTGTAGGTAAGATAGGGACCTAATTTTTAGAAGCAAATGATAGCAACATAAGTAAGTAATTTCTGTAAAATGTGACTCTGACTGTGAATCCTGTGCTCCAGAAATCCCAAGTAGAGTTTCATCAACTGTTCTGGATGATTAGAAGGCAGATGGAAAAAATTCTGACTGCTTTACATCAATAAACATTTTTAGAACGTTCTCCATAAATGGAGTGTCCCCAGAATAAGCTGGGGCAATATACTGTGCTCTTCCTCCCATGTTCTCCAATCACAACATTCACAGCTTATTTCAGGGAAAATGTTGGGTGAGGAATTGGAAGAAAGATAATACTGATGGTGGGAAAAACCAATATTCTTCATATATTACTTTTCCTATATTTTCTATACTGTGGGTACAGCCACTGTGCCTTAATCAGGTTAATCAGAGCTGTTCCTATCCTGATTAATAGTCAAGCTAGACAGTCCATTAACCTCTTCATGAGATTCTTGCGACATTACATCATATCAATCCCTGCTATTTTAAATGTCCTTTGGGGATCATCCTTGAAGTTTGAAATTTGTTATTAAAAGTTTCCAAAGTGGGTTCAAATAGTTCAACAAAAAATGTAGTCCTTAATCTATTTTTCTTCCAAATTTACCTGCATCCATTTTGCTTATTATAGTTCACCGGAGGTTTGGAAATGAGACCAGAGGGCAGTATGAATGTACTCAATAATAAAATTCCAACAAGTCTGAATATAGATATTCCCATTATTAATTTTCCAAGAATAAATTAAATCACCAAAATTAAATCCTTGCAAAGTTAAAAATCCAAAGCAATTAAAGGAAAAAGTGCATTTTCTCTGATGTTAATTCCACTCAGTCTCTGTTAGAGGAATTTTCATTGAAAAGCCTGTGTAGAGTTGGGATTCTTGGAACAGGTGAAGCTTGGATCATTTTCACTCTGTTTAAGAGTGAGGTTATTTCAGGACCTCAGGAACTGAATTAGTGAATGTTCTGTTTCTCTTGTGCCCCACTTTTAAGGGGTTCTATGAATTAATAAGCTATTTGAAGTTATGATATCGGTCCAATGCAAAGTTTAGATATAAGCCAAACTCTAGGGTCTACAGTAGTTACACCAAATAAATTTATTTTCTCATGATGCAATGTTGAGTCTAATAGAAGAACATTTGCCAAAGACCATAAAAATAATTATTTTATAAAAGAGAAGATGAGATAGCCTGGGACAATTAGCTTAGTTTCAGTCTACCATTAAAACATTAATAGAAGACAGCTGTCCATAGAGTAAGAACTTTGAACTTAAAATAAATTAGGGGACATCTCTTAGCATGAGATTAATCAGGGACACCTTACTTTTACCAAATTGGGAAGAGTCGTCACTTTTTTTTTTTTTATTATCTTCTCACAGAGAATGGAAAGTGAAATAGTCCTGTCCTCTTGCCAGACTGTGAAATTAAAAAAAAAAATGTATACCCTCAATCTTATGAGAAGTCTTTTTAAAAAAAAATTTTTCTGATATCAAAGCCTCTTAATTTCTATTTCACCTTTGAGACCCATGTGTCTTACAATCCACTGGGAAACTGTATGTGCACAAAGTGCCCTTCACTTTGTTATGAGCATATGTTTTTAATCCAGAGACAAGGCGATTACTACACTGGACAGTAACACTTCCAAGGGAAAATTATCCCTTAGTTTCCTTATCGGATCTTATGAAGAATCACCCTTAGAAGACCACTAACCCACCAGCTGTGGAGAACTAAAAGCAGTGACAAATGATTCTCAATAAATGTCAGTTATTGATACCTCTAGTCTTGAGTGGCAGGTGATTTTTTTCTTTTTTTTTTTTCTTTTTCCCTGCTAAAGTTTACAGCAATGATTTATACCTCTTGGGTCCCATGGGCTTCTATAATTCCTTTTGTTTATCGGCATGCCTGATCTGAGAATTGAACAGTTAAGTCTAATTCTTCAATTAATCCTACTCTTAGATTGGTCCCTTGTCCTATCTACTTGACAGGAAAATTCAGTTCAAGCAAGAAAAAATACATCCTAGCTTCTAATGTCCTAAAAAGCCAGTATAAGTAGATGAGAAAATTCAATTGTCCATGGAAAACAGATGAAGCCTAGCTTTTTAGCTGGTCTTTCTTTGATTCCCAATGACATTTTGTTTTAATAGTTTAATCGCTGAGGGAAAAATGACAGGTATAACAAATATTAACACACATGAAGGAAGTATTTATAATGAAAAGATGATAATCCTAAGACATCATAATTTTGCCTTAACTATAAGTAAAGAAAGGTAATTTTGGATGCTGTTAGACACATGATACATATTAAAAATATTAAGAGAAAAGAGAAGATTGTGGATACAAGTAGTTTTGAAAATGCAAAGCCTAAACTGTATTTTGCACCCTAAAAAAGGTGAATTTTAAAAATAATATGAACTCAATTATTACTAAGATGTTAAAATATAGCATTAGTTAAAGGTCACTTATGTTGTCTTCGATGTATTAGGCAGCATGTCACATTAAAAGTGAGTTTCTGGCCTGCTTGTTTCGTCTTTCCAATGATATGCTGCCTTTTAAAATGTATGGGGATAGCCTAAAATATATAACTCTTTAGCTCAAGATTACACTTAGAATAGGAAAACTATTTTACTTATTAAAAAATACTGCTGTCATCTTATGGGGAAATCTCCTAAAATCTGAAACACAAGGCACTGTAAATTATAAGTAGTTTTATTAGATTCATTTATGTATATTTCATATGCATATGAACAAATATATATGTATGCACACACGCTCATTTCTTATATAGACTAACATGTATTTTGTAGACTATCCAGTCAGTCCAGGAAAAGTTTTGCCTCTTTCTTTTTTTATTGAATATATGGATCATTAGCAATACATGAAATCTTTCACCTATTAATTATAATAGATATTTATATACTACATATCTACTATATAACATAATATATATATATATATAATGCACTGTATGGTATATGCTATTATATATAGTATTATACTACACATAATATATAATATAGTACATACTAAATTTAACTTAAAATACTATTATTTGTATATAGTTAATATTGAAATTAATATTAATATCATTAAGTCTTGAATTAGTTATAATTTTTCTTTCATTTTTTTTTTAATTCCCACTGCTTCTTATCTAGGACCTTTATTAATTGCAAAAACATGTTTCATTGTAGTAATAATCAATACAACTATTGAACATACACTGCTTTGGCAATCGTCTTAGTGCTTTGTATGAACTATCTCATTTGTCCTCCTCACCGTGCCAGGAGGCAGGCACGGTTATTCCCATTTTGCAAGTGAGAAATCTGAGCACTGAGAGATCAAGTAAGTGAATATATAAAGTCCCTCAGCAAGTGAGAACCGGAATTTGAATTTGGATGACCCATCTTCAAACATGATGCTCATAGATGCTGTATTGTATGAGGTTAGTGTGTGAGTTCCCCAGAAATACACAGGATATTGCATAACTATTTATAATTTGCTTTCACGTTTAGGAAACTATGTTCTCTGTCCCAGACTGATGGCAATTGACTATATCTGCTGAGTCCTTTCTAGAGCTGGGAGTAGTACAAGCAAGTGAATTGCATCTTAAGATTCAGTGTCTTCTCTAAAACAGGTGATATTCTCCCAATGTAGTTTATTTATGGGATTTGAAGTCACACTATGTAAAACACTTGATAGAATTTCAAACTCTATATATTATGAGTTATCATTAATAGCAATGAAGTATGTCTAAAAATTTTAAAAATATTAATTTTCCATGGTATATGAAGTCTTCTGTTTTGGCTAATTAGCTAAATAATACATTTTCTGTTTTCTTCCTAAACATATTTACTTTTAAGACTTAGGAAAATAAATATGAAAAGCTTTGCATGCATTGACCGAAAAAATAAAATATATAGGAATAAACTTAACCAAGTTTATTGGTATTTATTCCAGTCTTAACCAACTCTGAAAACTACAAAACAAATATTGAAAAAAACTCACAAATACTGTTAAAATGTCCATAATACCTAAAGCAATCTACAGATTTACCACCATCCCTATAAAAATACCAAAGGCATCTTTCACCTTATTAGAATAAATAATCTTAAAATTTGTATAGGACCCCAAAGGACCCTGAATACCCAAAGCAATATTGAAAAAGAAGAACAAAACTGGAGGTATCACAATCCCAGACTTCAAGATACACTCCAAAACTGTAATAATCAAAAAAGTATGGTACTGGCACAAAAATACACCCTTATATCAATAGAATAGAGTAGATAGCCCAGAACAAAGCCCCATGATTATCTGGTCAATTAATCTTCTACAAAGGAGGCAAGAATATACAATGGGAAAAAGACAGTCGCTTCAACAAATGATGCTGGTAAAACTTGTCAGCTACATGCAAAAGAATGAAACTTGAGCACTTTCTTATACCATACACACACAAAAATATACTCAAAATGGATTAGGAATCTAAAAGTGAGACATGAAACCATAAACAGACTAGAAGAGAGCAAGGCAGTAATCTCTCTGACATCACTGTAACAGCATTTTTCTAGATATGTTTCTTGAGGCAAGGGAAGCAAAAGCAAAAAAACAAAAACAAAAACAAGTGGGACTACATCAAAATAAAAAGCTTCTGCACAGCAGAGGAAACAATTAGCAAAACTAAAAGACAACTTACTGAATAGAAGAAGATATTTGCAAATGAAATTTCGAATAAAGGGTTAGTATCCAAAATGTATAAAGAACTCATACAACTCAACACGAAATAAATAAAGAAATAAATAATCCAATTAAATATGGGCAGAAGACATGAACAGGCATTTGTCTGCAGAAGACAAAAAGATAGTCAACAGACATATGAAAAGGTGCTCAACGTTACTCATCACTGGGAAAATGCAAATGAAAACCAATGGGATATCACCTCACACCTGTCAGAATGGCTAAAAACAACACAAGAAACCATAGGTGTTAGTGAGAATGTGGAGAAAAAGGGACAATTGTACATTTTTGGTGGGAAAGCAAACTGGTGCAGCCACTGTAGAAGACAATATGGAGGTTCATAAAAAAGTTAAAAAATAGAATTACCATATGATTTGGTAATTCCACTAATGGGTATTTACCGAAAGAATACAAAACACTAATTCAAAAAGCTACATTCTCCTCTATGTTTATTAAAATATTATTTACAATAGACAAATTATGGAAGCAGCCCAAAATGTCCACTGACAGGTGAATGGATATAGTGGAGGTGATATATATATATAAATATATATTAATATATATAAATATATATATAAATATATATATTAACTTGACATATATATAATATAAATATATATTTATATATATTTATATATATTAACTTGACATATATATGTATGTGTGTGTGTGTGTGTGTGTATATATATATATATATATATATATATATATGATTCAGCTATAAAAAAGAATGAAATCTTGCCTTTTACAGCAACATGGATGGACCTAGAGAGCATAATACTAAGTGAAATAAGTCACTAAGATAAAGACAAGTGCCATATGATTTCACCCAAATGTGGAATTTAAGAAATCAAACAAATGAACAAAGAAAATAAAAAGAGAAAATTAAAAAAACAAGAAAAGAGACTCTTAACTATAAAGAACAAACTGATGGTTACCAGAGGGGATATGGGTGGGGAGATGGGTAAAACAGGTGAAGGGGATTAAGAATACAATTTACCATGATGAGCACTGAGTAACGCATCGAATTGTTGATTCATATTGTACACCTGAAACTAATATAACAGTATATGTTAACTATACTGCAATTAAACACACACACACACACACACACACACACACACTTTAGGGGCACCTGGGTGGCTCAGTATTAAGCGTATGACTCTTGATTTCAGCTCAGGTCATGATCTCACTTTTCCTGAGCTTGAACCCCATGTCAAGTTGACAGCACAGAGCCTGTTTGGGGTTCTCTCTCTCCCTCTATTTCTGTCCCTCTGCTCTCCCTTTTTCTCTCTCTCTCTCAAAATAAATAAATGAACATTAAAAAAACTTTGTACACATTGATTATTTACAAGACTAATTTGAAACACTTAAAAATAATGAATATAAATGATTGGCCAAAAGTCAGGGATTTCATTGTTTTTGTTGGCCCTAATTAAATAATTGATCATATTTATAGGATGATAAATGAGATATTCAAAAATTTCAGAGCAGACTTTCTTCAAAATAAAGTTTTCCAACAAAGCTTAAATAGTTTTCTAGTTCTGATGAAACTACATAGGGCTCACATATTATCTCCTTTGGTTTATTGGCTCTTTTCTGGTAAGGTATCCTTGGATTCACTGACATATGAAAAAAAAGGCCTTAAATTAGCTCTGTAGATGTGAAATGGCCACCACTTGCTTTTGGAAAAAGTGACTTTCCTTTTTTCCGTCTTTAACCCCAAACAATTGCCAGTGTTGACTTCAAATCATTCATTACATTTATTTATTCACACAGACTGAGAAATGAGCTTACCTTAGTTCCTATACTACTAAGTGGCAAGAATGAAACATTTGTAATGACAAAACTATGTATAAGGCTTTGAAGAATATATTACGCATTCATCTCATCTAATTTATAATGACTGATGCAAATTATCTCAGGTAGAAAATAATCTGCTTCATGTTATCATGCTGTAAGAGTGACAGTTTAAGTCCATCTTTTTTTCTCCCAGTTAAGAAAAAATTATCACAGGGAAAATGGTTACTAGCTTTAGACTATTGTTTGGCCATAGACACTTAAGGGTACTTTGACACAATGGGTGCTCTGTGCTAGAAATTGTACACTGTGTTCACAGATTAATATGTCATTATATTCCTAAACCTCAATGATCTCACCCCTATTGAAATGTCATGCATGCCTGTCTAAACTAAGTCTATCAGTATAATCAGAGAAAATTTTGCTTGAAAGCATTTGACTTCTTGATAGATTGTCTTAAGAAATGAGAAATCCTTTGTACTGCAAATGTGAGTTAATTTTTAATGTCATTACACTTATATTCCTTTTGCTTATACAGTAAGAATGAATATCCCTTAGGCAAGGCATTCCAGTAACTTTAGGGAAAAGAAGGTTACAGCAAGATGAGCTTAAAACTTAGAGTAGATTGAGAGTATACTGATACTTATTAGGAACAAAAATAATTATAAAAATAATGTGAAGTTTTAACTTGACTATCACTGCTTGTTATCTTAATCATGATGTCTGATCTGTACAGTCTTTTATTCACAAACAAGACACTAAGCAATATTTATCAAACTAGGATACACATTGGGAATCACCAGGGGAACTTTAAAAGCAAAAACAACTAATGCTTGGGTCCCAACACTAAGCGTTCTAATTTAATTCTTGTGGTGTGTCATTTTAAATATCATGAAGCTTATAATATAAGTGATTCTAACTCACAGAACTCTAACTCTTAATGCACATGTACTTTTATATACAATACGTATATTATTGTACAGTATATTATAATAATAAAATGAATAGAAGAGTAAAATATATCAGGAAAATATATAAGGTTTGGTAACAAAGTTGCCAAACACCAAAACCTCTAAATGTTTTCGGTGCCTCTACCTATGCTTCTTTTCCCAAATCTTAAGTCAAACTCTGAAATCCCAAAACTATTATACTTCCCATATCATGTATTACACTCTTTCGTATGTTTTAACTATTTGTACCCCCATGTGATCTCCTTCTATACTATGAAAGACTTAAAGACAGGCAAGTATTGTCTTTCTTTTGGTGTTGCTATTTTTTTTTCATGCTTTTTTACTTTTAGCACCTAGTGGAATCACATGACATGTGGTAGGTTCTGAATAAATATGTATTGAATTAATCCTTAGTAGATTCTCTGAAGTCCTTGTTATTAATACTAACCCTGTACATTGTTATATGCATTATATCTCACACACAATACAGGTAATTGAGGATAATCTAGCTTGCTATTGATTGTGAGCTTCTTGAAAGTGAATACGTTAAAAAATGTCTTATAAAAATAAGCCTGGGTGGCTCAGTTGGTTAAGTGTCTGACTTTAGCTCAGGTCATGATCTCAAGGCTTGTGGTTTCGAGCCTCCCGTTGGGCTCTGTGCTGACAGCTCAGAGCCTGGAGCCTGTTTGGGATTCTGTTTCTCCCTTCTTATTTGCCCCTCCCCTGCTCGTGCTCAGCCTGTCTGTCTGTCTCTCTCTCTCAAAAATAAATAAACATTAATAAAATTAAAAAAAAATAAGTGATTTATAGTGGAGAAGGGCAAATTCAAGGCATTTATTAGATCATCACCATCTGTCAATGTAGTCAGTTTTGAAGACACTGATAAAGAGAGCAGAGATCAAGTTGATGTAATTGCAAGATTTTTTTAAAAAATTACATTATTTATACACTTTATCATCTAATTAATACATATATAAAATTCTATAAATGATATTTTAGTTAAATCCCAAATAAATATTGAATTACATTGTGGAACATTCATTTGCTTTCAATAATTAACTGTATATTGCTCATTACTGAATAAGTAACTACAGAATCAGCAATTTTTTTTTTCCTCAAAATTCTACTTAGGCAAGGCAATTTACATCTTTAGTATATAAAAGTGAATATTCACATATATTGAGATAAAAGAGGAAATGCCCAGTAGGCTGAAATAACACAATATGCTCATGAACAAACTTGAGAATAATTTATCATATAATCATTTCTCATGGTTTGAATTCTTTAGATATTCATGTTGAATTTATCTCATTTCATGGTCTAATGACAAAACCTTTGCATTTCTTGCCGTTATCTGCTGATTTCAACCTCAATAAGTTTTCTGTTTAAACACACTATGAATTGATAAACACTCTCTTTTCTGATCATGCTGAACATATTGAGTCATCAAAATGAATGCCTTTGTTTCATGAAGGCACTTACAGAGCAAACCAAAAGCATCTTGAACATCTATTTTTCACACTTTTTGCTGAAGTGTTTTAACCTTTTTGAATAATATATTCTTAAAAACACAAAGATAATCCTTACTATTGTCCTCTACATCCATAGTTCTTCCTTATTGTCTTCATCCATTAGAAGATAAAATAAAAATGTTTGAGTTGATCTTCAATATACAGAAGGGTGATTATGACATATATAACACACTCCTGATTAAAACAAAATAAATTATATTTTTTTACAGTTTTATCTTTGACATAATGTCTTTTTGTTAACATAATTTATATGTAAAATACCAATTCACTTTACTTATGGTATACTATAAATAGTCCTCACTTTGCCGGGTTGTGGGATATATAGATTTCAGCTCTCATAATTTAATTAATACCAGTCAGCTAACAACACAACTCAAAATCCACATTTTGATCTAGACTTCCCCCTTTTCCCATTATTATGATCTTTCTCCTCATCGTCAACGGGAAGTGAATTAGGCAAAACACATTTTGCCATCACTGAGAAACACATTTTGCAGTCATCTTTAGTCTGTTAATAATGTGAATTTTATTTATTGATATTTAAATTTTAAACCAGACTTGCTTTCTTGGTATAAACTTAATTTCATGGTTATATATTATCCTTGTTTGTATATCACTGCATTTGGATCACTAATATTTTAAGAATTCTCATTTGTGGGGTGCCTGGGTGGCTCGTTGGTTAAATGTCCAACTCTTGATTTCAGCTCAGGTCATTTCATGGTTTGTGGGGTTGAGCCCCACATCAGGGGCTTTGCCCCTCCCCTGCTCATGCTCTCTCAAAATAAATAAGTAAACTAAAAAAAAAAGAAAGAAAAAAAAAAGAATTCTCATCTGTTTTCATGAAACAATCTTTAACATACCTTTCTTGGAATATCCTTGTTTTTGCTATAAAGGATATGGCACCCCCATAAAATGAGTAGGGGATTCTTTCCTTTTCCATTACTTGGTATAATGAGTTAGAGGTCATAATATTGCAGGGGTTTGTCAATTTTATCTAAATACAATATTGTTCAAACATCCATTATTATATCCTAGGTATTATAATGTACCTAGGATTCAAAGTGATGGCATTTAATTCATTCCCTATACCATTAATGTGTGCTTTCTTTCTTCTGTATTTCTCAATCATGCTAGAAGATCATGCATTTTATTAGTCTTTTAAGTACCAATTTTTAATTTTTTTTGCATTGCTCTATTGTATGTTCATTTTCTAATTCATTAATCCTTATCTTTTCACTTTCTATCACTTATATAGCATTGATTTATAATATCTTTTTATCTTTTTGATATATAGATATACTTAAATAATTGATTTCAGATTTTCTTTTTGTAATAGATGCATTTAGATTTTAAAAATCTCTTCAAGGATGGCTTTTGCTGAATCCCAGAAGTTTTAATATGTTACAATGTTAAGATGTTACAATTTAATAAGTTACAATGTTTACAAATTTGAGTTGTGATTTTTGCTTTGACCCAGTGGTGACATTAAAATGTGTCGCTGAATTTCCAAACATCTAGTATTTGAGTAACTTAAAAAAAGAACTTTTTAAGTTTATTTATTTATTTATTTGTGTGTGTGTGTGTGTGTGTGTGTGTGTGTGTGAGAGAGAGAGAGAGAGAGAGAGAGAGTGCACAAGTGGGGAAGGGACAGAGAGACAGACAGAAAGAGAGAGAGGGAAAGAGAGAGAATCCCAAGCAGGCTTCATGCTACCAGCACAGAGCCTGATGCAGGCCTGGAACCCACAAAACCATGGGATCGTGACCTAAGCCGAAACCAAGAGTCAGATGCTTAATTGACTGAGCCACCCAGGTGCCCCTATGAATAACTTTTTAAACTTGAAAACTGTTGAGCTTATATTGAGTCTGTTTCTCTATCTTTTTTTATTGTTTTTGTTGTTGTTACAGTGCATTTATTTATTTATTTATTTTCAGATTTCACTTAATATAAGTGAAGTCACATGGTATTTGTCTTTCTTTTGTATTTTATAATGTTTATAATTAATTGTTGAATCACTATGTTTTACCCCTGAAACTAATTTAAATTCTGTGTCAACTATACTTCAGTTGAAACATTTAAAAAACTATTTGAAAATGCTATTGGGATCAAACAACTTGAAACTTGAAATGTGCTTTTGGAATTAGTAACGGGAGAATTATCAGTGATTAGCAAGCACTATTTTAAGCATCACAGTGTACCGTAGAATAAATGGTAAATAAGTGTGGAGATGGCATGTGCCAAAATACTATTTGGAAATGGCCTGGTGAAAGAGAATGATTGGGAACCTGAGGGACATGAGACCTCATAGTTCTGGTAAAATTGCTTATTTTGGTGTCAAAATCAACTAGGATCGACCAGGTGTGATATCTACAACAATTTAAGGTGTCAGAAATCCAGAGACTAGAGAGTGATGCTGCTGGATGACATCAACCTGAATTTAGCGATGGATTTACAAGAAGGTGGACTAGTAACGATGTGTATACGGTGTGGGATGGAGTAAAAAGGCCACTGACCTAATCTCTAACCTGTGACACGCAGGTTGTAAGGAAAATAAACAACCTCCACTTGTGAAGGATGCATGAGAATGATTATGTTCCGTTTTTCTTTTTCTTCCTTTCTTTTTTCCTCATGAGTTGCAATCAACTACATTGGACACAGAATGTCAATAGAAAATCACACTTAAGACCAGAGGTACGATGCCCCAAATCTCACAAGTAGCATGAACTTCCCCAATTTTGCCAGGTTCACATCCCAGTTTCCTCATGTATAAATGGAGAAAATAAAAGCAGCAAATTTCTTGGTTGTGGAGTTTAATATCTTTGTAGTGTTTGCACAGCCTCTGGCACATAGTAAGTGTTATATACATGATAGCTATTACTGAATATATTTGGAAAATTTAGCAAATTACCATGAAACACATGCCTATTGGAAGGAAGTAGGGATTGTCTCTTTACCAGGCAGACACGTGTTATTTTACTCAACGAATAGAAGACATGTACTGGAAAGAAATATTAATTAGGAGACTAAGTTTTTCCAAGTTTTTTTTTTTTATCAACATTTACAAGTTTGGAAACAAGTTGAAGTAAACATTAGTTGGATCTGAATGTCCAACTCTAACCAGTAGGAAGAAATTTCCCATATGACACAGAATTAGAACAAAAATGTTGCCATTAAGAGAAAATTAACATTTAAGATAATGAAACATGGAGGTGATTGAACATATGAATTTGGGGGAGAATACAGACAGAGTCCATAACAGAATGGGAGTACAAAAATGAGTAAGAAAGGTTTATGTACATATGGAGAATCATTGTAGGGCTTGTCTAATTAGCTATCAAGAAAGTTAATACACAGAGGTAATGATAGCAATAATTAACCAAGTAATGATCATCAGTACTCATAAATGATGAAATGACAAATAAGTGAATTTTCACAAAATGAATGATTACAATTCCCTTGTATATGTGAATAATACAATATTTTTAATATCTGGAGTTCTTTAGGAGAATATATACTTTAACAATAAAAGTTGTATCTGAAAGTTTCTTAGCATTAAATACTTCTGTGTTATTAAGTGAACTTAATTGCATACCTAAATTTTTCCCTTAAATGACTTTGCCTAAGAACTAAGTGACCTTGGGTGACTTTGCATTACTTTCCTGTGCCTCCGAGTAATCGGAAACCTGAGAGAGCAGATGGTGTAAACATATCAGCTGTTAACCAGGCATATCCTGGCCTCACCTGGCCTCTTTCCCCTCCCCCCACAGAACAATGCTCTCTGGTGTCCAGCCTTGCTGTCACACGTCTCCCTTTCGAGCGCTTTGTCCTCCACTTAGAACAATGGTATATTTGTAAAACACTCTCTTGGTTACAGTTTATTTCTGCAAAGAATGTTCAGCAATCTTCTGAAAAGCTGAGACCTCTGTGCCAATAGTATAGCATTAATCAAATCAAATAAATATTTTATGTATAATTGTATGTATGTAAATTTTCCAAGAATTAACAGCAGGTATTTCCTTGGTCAGAAAATAGATACAAATGTAATGTGACATTTTAGTGCAATCACAGAAAGATCAAAAACTATTTAAATTTAGCCATCTTTATGGTCTTATGCATATCTACAAGTATTTGTCGAAAGTAATAAAAGTATTATACTAATTATGAGAGTAAATTAAAACTGATACTATGCACAAACTAGAAAGAAAAGAGACAGTCACCTCCACTGAGGGGGAAAAAATAAAAATATTGTGTGTGTACTTGGAAAGGTAGGACAGTATCTCCATAAAGATAAAAAAAATGGACTGTTTGGGCTTATCAAGTAAATGGTCCACTAGGTCAAAATAACTGTGGGTCTGTCACCAAATATTAATGAATTTACTCAAAGAATATTCGTTGGCTATACTGTAAGTGCTAGATGTTAAGGTAGACACTAGAGACAAAATAATGAAATAGAACCATAGAAAATAGACCATAATTCGAGAAAAACTTAGTAATTATAATTTTTATATATACTTAAACAAAGAAGTATTAGTTGTTATATAATTTTAGTACAAGAGACTATTCTGGTTTAAAGTGGTCAAAGGCATGTTACCTTTGTAGGAAACATATAATATAAAATTTGAAGGAATGGAAAAATAGTCAGTGAAAAAGACAATGAGTGAATGTTTTCCAGAGGAACATGACAATATATATGAGAGTAATATATGAGGGTCCTCAGTGTGCTTTTTGAAAACAATGGCAAAAAAATACCTGGTGTAGGAAGAATAAAGGGAATTAAGGCTGAAATAATAAACCAGAGCTGAATGCTGTAAGACATTATAAATAAAGTGGGGTTTATTTTAAGAATAGTGGGGCACTGGGGAGCCTGGGTGGCTCAGTTGGTTAATGCTCCAACTCAGTTCTAACTTTGGCTCAGGTCATGATCTCACAGTATGTGAGTTTGAGCCCGTTCTGCTCTCAGCACAGAGCCCACTTCAGATTCTCTGTCTTCCATGTCTATCTGCTCCTCCCCCACTCTCACACATGTACTGTCTCTCAAAAATAAATAAACATTAAAAAAAAAAAAAGAGCAGTGGAGCTCTGAAAAGGTTTTAGACAGGAAAGTGACATGCTTAGATTTTTCTAGTTACTTAATTTTGTTTTCTTTGAAAACTTTTCATCATACACAATGTCAAAGAACTAACAGCTGTTAGTTGCAACTGTCCATCAGTAGATGAATAGACATGTTGTTCTTCAGAAGAAAAATAATATAGGTCAGAAATTGGGAACGACCTCAAAAGGAAGAGCACAGAATAAGGCATACATTAAAGTAAAATAAAATATTCCATTTTTCTTACTGATTTAAGGGTAAATTTTAAGTAATTAACTTATGGGGCTCCTGGGTGGCTCAGTTGGTTGGGCATCCAAGTTCGGCTCAGGCTATGATCTCATGGTTTGTGGGTTCCAGCCCTGCATCAGGCTCTGTGTTGACAGCTCAGAGCCTGGAGCCTGCTTTGGATTCTGTGTCTCCTTCTCTCTCTGCCCATCCCCCACTTGTGCCCTCTCTCTCTCTCTCTCTCTTTCTCTCTTTCTCTCTCGAAAATAAACAAATGTAAAAAAAATTAAAGTAATTAACTTATAATAACTAATTAGTAATTAACTTTAAAGTAGAAGGTAATTTTAAAATAATAGTAACAACATATTGGGTGATTAGAGCATAGGGATAAATGAAATGAATGACAGCAATGCCATTAAGGATGGAGGGGAGGAATTGGAAATATATGTTATAATGGATCTGCACTGCCCAGGAAGTGGTACAGTATTATTTAGAGGTGGACTTCAATCAGTTGTAAATTAAAATGCAAAACTATAGGGTGACCACTGAAAACAACAAAAACAAGCATACTTCTTATGCTTAATAGGGGAGATAAAATAAACTCATATAAAATGTTTGATCAAAACCAACGAAGGCAAAAATGAGAGAAAGAAAAAAGAAACAATGAGTCCAATTAATTAGAAAGCTATTACAAACACGGTAAATATTAATCTAACAAATCAATAATCACTTTACTTATGAATGATCTAAACACACCAGTTAAGATGGAATTTGTCAAACTGAAGAAGCAAACAAGACACAACTATATTTTACCTACAACAAACCCTCAGATAGGTTAAAAGTAAATGTATGGAGAAAGTTATCCATGCTAACATTAAAGAAGAAAGCTACAGGGGCTCCTGGGTGCCTCTGTCAGTTAAGCATCTGATTTCGGCTCTGGTCACGGTTTGTGCTGACGGCTCAGAGCCTGGAGCCTGCTTCAGATTCTGCGTCTCCCTCTCTCTCTGCCCCTCCCATACTCATGCTTTGTCTCTCTCTGTCTCTCAATAATAAATAAACTTTAAAAAAAAAGAAAGCTAGAATATCTATACTAATTACACTGAAAGAAGACTACAGAACAAGGAAAGTTACCACGTAGAAAGAGGAACGTTACATAATGATAAATGGCAAGTCTCCAAGGATTCCTAACAATTATTAACACAGATGCACCTAATAACTGAGTATCAAAATAGGTAAAAAAAAAAAAAAAAAATTGAAAGGCATGCAACTGAATAATAGACAAATCCATTATCATAGATAGAAACTTCCAGACTTGTTCTTCATTAATTTGTAAATGAGGAGGCAAAAATCAGAAAGGATTTGGTTTCCTACATAGTACTATTAACTACATCTGAAAGACTTTTGAATATTTCCTTGAACAACAACATAATACACAGTCTTCTTTACCTCACATGGAACACCTCTAATAACATCTGGGAGATAAAACACACCTTATCAGAGCTTTATCAGGGACACCCAGGTGGCTCAGTCGGTTAAGCATCCAACCCTTGGTTTCGGCTCAGATTATGATCTTGTGGCTTCGTGGGTTCAAGCCCTGCATCGAGCTCTGTGTTGATAGTGTGGAGCCTACGTGGGATTTTCTCTCTCTCCTCCTCTGTCCGCCCCTCGTCCACTCATGCTGTCTCTATTTCTCTCTAAATAAATAAACTTCATCAAATTTAAAATAATAGAAATCTTACAAAGTATGTTCTTAGACAACTATGAAATTAAACTAGAAATCAATTAAACTAGGCTGAAATACCTTCAAATATTTGGAGATTGAACACCACATTTTAAATAATGTATAGACCAAGGAAGTCTCTAGAGAGACTAAACACTTTGGACAAAATTAAGATGAACATATAACATCAAAACTTGTGAAATGCAGAGAAAGTGATGCTTACAGGAAAATTTATACCATTACCTGCCTATTCTAGAAAAAATAAAAGATCTGATTTCAGTAACATAAACTCCCACCATAAGAGAGGAAAGAGAGAACAGAAAGTTAAGTCTCAAACAAACGGAAGCAAAGAAATAATAAAAATTAGAACAGAAATCAACAGAATAGACAACAGGAAAATCATAGTGAATTCATCAAAAGCAAAATTTATTTTCTAAGATAGGTAATGAATTGATAAACCTCTAGTGAGGGTAACCATGAAAATAATAGAGAAAATGCAAAGTAATAATATCAGAAATGAGAGATGCCATCAATATTTATTGCACGGATATCAAAAGTATAGTAAAAGAAAATTATGAACACTTCCTTGAAAGACATGAACAACCTAATACCATGTGAGGTAAAATAAATAATCTGAATAGGCATATATCTGAATAATAAATTGAACCAATAATTAATATCCTTTCACATAATAAAAAAGAAGGGATATTTGAATAGGCATTTATCTTAAAAATGTAAAAAATGGAATATAAGAAGCCAATATTTTTGTACACAAATATTCATTTTATTTTATTTGTAATAGTCAAAAAATGAAATTACCCAAAATGTCTATCAATAGGTGAATAAATTATAATATATAAAACTACCAAGGTACATGTACATTAAAAAGCAGTTATGCTGAATGAAAGGTCTCAGACAATAGGAACCCTTATGTTCATTGCTGCATTATTTATAATAGCCAAGATATGGAAACAAACTAAATATCTACCTATGGATAAATGGATTTAAAAAGGTGTGGTGTACACACACACACACACACACACACACACAATGGAATACTTCTCAGCTTTAAAAAAGAATGAAATCTTGCCATTTGTAACAACATGGATGGACCTTGAGAGCATTATGCCAATGAAATAAACCAGACAGAGAAAGACAAATATTACATGATTTCACTTATATCTGGAATCTAAAAAAAAAATAAAAGAAGTAAACAGGCAAAACAAAACAAAACAAAACTCATGGATAGAGAGAATAGACTGGTGTTTGCCAGAGGGGAGGGGATAAGGGATGGGCGAATGTGTGAAGGAGATCAAGAGGTACAAACTTCCGTTTATAACATAAGTCATGGGAATGTAATGTGCAGCAAGAGGATTGTAATCAATAATATTGTATTGAGAAGTTGAAAGTTCCAAGAAGGTAAATCTTAAAAGTTCTCATCAAAAGAAAAAAAAATGTTAACGGTATAGTGACAGACGGTGAGTAGACTTAGTGTGATCTTTCCACAATGTATTTGATATTTGTATTTAACAATGCATAAAAATGTTGAATCATTATGTTGTACACTTGAAATGAATGTAATGCAGTTTCTCAATTGCACTTCAATAAAAAAGTATTCCAACAAAAGCACATATTTCATTACTCTATGTATATAAAGTTTTAAATAATGCAAACTGATAAATAATTTCAGAAAGATCAGTAATTGCCTTAACATAAGGTGACTGGATCAGATGTGGGGAAAAATTCCAAAGGGTCAAAGGTAACTTTTTGGAGTGATGGATATTATTCATTATTTTGATTGTGGAGATGGTGTTATAAATGCATATTCATGTCAAAATCCATCATAGTATTCACTTGAAATATATGCGATTTATTATTCAAAGTTATACCTCAGCAAAGATGAAAACTATCAAAATAAAAAGCTAATTCCTTCTAATTTACCCATGAAACAACATTTTTTAAAGGACAGCGTGCAAAAAAAATTTTAATGTGTGTGTGTGTGTGTGTGTGTGTGTGTGTGTGTGTTAAATGAAACCACAGAATAAATCAGTACCAGCAAATATAACTTCTCTCTCAATAAAAATTATGCTTGATTATTTGGGGAGGGAGCATAATAATAGGTAATGTATGAAGATTTTGGTGAAAATTCTCCTTTATGAGTTCCATCTATGTAGTCCAATAAGTCTTTTAGTAAGTTAATGAGGATGACTACAAAAGGCACTGCACCAAGCTAGAGGAAGCGATGTGAATGCGACTAAGGCTTCATCCCTGTTTTCAAGGAGGTCCTTGATCAACAGAGATAAATCGTACTATGGTGCACTAGATGCCATAGCAGAGGTGTGATCAAGTAACAGTCATGATCAAGTACTTTGGAAACACGGAGAGTACCATTAGCCTTTTGATCATGTTTGATGATGCTGGCTGGAAAAGTTGGCACTGATGTTGGAACTTGAAAAATTGGGATTAGAGTTCCCTGTGGGGGGATACAATATGAGAACAAACACGAGAACATGAAATGTGTCGCTAAATGGAAGCTTTGCTTAGATGCTGCCACAATCAATATCTTCTTTGTTAGGGCAAGTATAAGTCCATCTGCAGAATAAGAAGCACACTAGTGACATATGTGATGTTTTCAATTAAATGTAAGGATAACTATTTTTAAGTAGAATACACATTAAAAACTTTGGATATTACTTGAACTTACAGCGTAAACTATTCAATTTACTAATCATTGAAGTATGGTAAGAATGTAAAGGTGCCGAATTAGTCTAATTAGTTGCAGGAAATGTAGAAAGGGAATATGCTTTCTAATGAACATATTTCTATGTACATAAGATTTTACTATTATAATTTAATTCCCCTTTTTTTACATTTAGCTGCCATTATATTTTACTCTGAACTCCAATGTATAAAATACTGTTTTGTGGTTTACACAATAATGTAGATATTACTAACAAAAAATTTTTGTCAACTAGTGTTGTTAAGTGACTAAAGTTATACGCTGTTCTGATCCCTGCTGTTTTATAAATTTTATAGCTTTACTTGTGCATAAGCTTCCAGGGAATTGTTTAATTGTAGGATAATAAACAATATGAGATTTTTCTTGATTAAACTCCATTTCATTATAGTCAATATTTAATATTATAAAGTATAAGCCCAATAACATGGTCAAAAATGTTTTGGTATGTGAAAGCAAAAAGGATATTATTTGACCTTCCATTAAACTGTATTAAAAATTATCTTTTTGGGAGCCTGGGTGCTCAGTCAGTTGAGTGTCTGACTTCAGCTCAGGTCATGATCTTGCTGTCTGTGTGTTCGAGCCCCAGGTTGCGCTCTGTGCTGACAGGTCAGAGCCTGGAGCCTGCTTCAGATTCTGCGTCTCCCTCTATCTCTCTCTGCCCCTCCTCCGCTTGTGTTCTGTCTCTCTCACTCTCTCAAAAATAAATAAACATTAAAAAATGATCTTTTAATATTTGTCTACATAGCACTTATTTTTGTTATTAATCTTTATCCTTATATAATTCTACCAATACTTCTGTGCAATTAAACAGCAGCATCTTCCATTAGATACATCTAATTAGACTTGATTCAAAACATGTGTGAGCTATGTGATGTTGTTTTTGTTATTATTTTCATTATTATTGGCAGTAGGTTTGTAAAAGCAATTACACATTAGGCATATTAAGAATAAGTATATATTTAGACATAGTAAGTATTAAGCAATTCAGTCAGGTTATTTATCCAAGGATGTACAATATACAAAGCTTATTTCAGGTAAGCATGTCTTGAATTAAGAATATCTTTTATTTATTTATTTTTTTACATTATTAATGTTAATCCATTTTTGAGAGAGAGAGAGAGAGAGAGAGAGAGAGAGAGAATGAGCAGGGGAGGGGCAGAGAGAAAGAGGGAGACACAGAATTCGAAGCAGGCTCCAGGCTCTGAGCTGTCAGTACAGAGCCTGATGCTGGGCTCGAACTCACCAACTTTGAGATCACAACCTGAGCTGAAGTCAGACGCTTAACTGACTGAGCCACCCATGCACTCCTTGAATTAAGAGTTTCTTTGTGGTGATCACAGTTTGATATTTTCTTATGCATGAATATGTGGCATTGTGTCTTCATGAATTGAAAAATGAATAGAAAGCCACTATGAACGAATTATAGTATTAAGGTCTAAGTATAACATCTGGCATCAATAGTAAGCTTATGTTACTAAAGAAGTATTGGTATTAAAGACACAATAGTATAATTTCTCTCATAGGAACTTTTAGTCTTATGCTTTCAACATTGCACACAAAATAATTAAGAAAAACATAAATAACCAAGCAGAGAAATAATGAAATGTGAAAAGGAATCAGACTTTATACTGACAAAAAATGTTATTTGTTATTTGTTATTTGTATGTGATGTGTATGTCTAATCTCTTCCTTAATAAAAGGCAGATTGTATGTTTAAGCCACAATATGTGACCAAATTTTGCCTATTAGATTTAAAAATACACTTTGCTAATTACCTAGCTTAGGGAGACTATTTGTAAAGAGTTACCCATTTATATTACTGATAGGAATGAATGTTTAATCAATTAAGAAGATGAATTTTGCATTATCTATTAAAACTTTTTTCTTTTTCAAAAAAATTGTAACGTTTATTTTATTTTTCAGAGACACAGAGTGCAAGCAGGGAAGAGGCAGAGAGAGAGGGAGACACACAGAATCTAAAGCAGGCTCCAGGCTCTGACCTGTCAGCACGGAGCCTGAAGTGGGTCTCGAACTCACAAACTGTGAGATCATGACCTGAGCTGAAGTCAGACACTTAACTGACTGAGCCACCCAGGCATCCCTCTATTAAAACTTTTAATACTTATTTTTATGAGATATGTCATTTCTAAGAATTTATCTCTCAGCTCACTGTATACACAAAGACTCGTTATTAGTGAAATGGCAAAACAGGCCATGTAATTATGTACCAATCTGAGAAACCAGTGTGTAATAATACATTTTTCATGCAGAACAAATAAACATCTAATGTGATTAACACATTATACTAATTTAAGACACTTGCTTAATCTTGAAGATATATACATTTTTTAAATGAGATCACCTTGGTACATAATTATAAACTAATATAGAAGCATATTTTTAAAGTATTGTCATATATAAAAAAGAAGATCTTATACATGATGCAGAGTATGTTTCCTATAAAAAAGAAAGGAGGATATGTATGTATACATAGCTGCACATGTGCAAAATACCTCTGTGTATGTTTGAAATAACTTTCTGTTATTTAAAGATGTTTAAATTGCCTATAACATGTATGCATAATGTTGTACTAAAAACATGAAGAACTCAACACATCGCTGCAAAACGAATACATCTATACTTACTTTCTTACATCACAAAATAGATGTTGTCAAAACCAAGTAACACCGCCCCTTGCCCATCTTCATAACTAACCTCACCTTCTTCTCCAGACAACCATATTGTTAACTTACAAAAAAAAACCCTGTGGAAAATGATGTACTATTTACAGATAAATAATGATAAAACTGATAGATTTTTTGTATAAAGCTTTGCCATCTACAAGGCAATGGAGTGACATCACAGATCCACCTGCTTTAAATATAATGTACTGGAATCAGTGTAGTAGGTGTTCCTATGCATTGGTTATTGTGGGCAAGCACTTTTCATTCTAGGATAGCTATAGTTTATTTTTGTTGCTATATAATGTCCTTTTATATGAATAAACCATATTTGTATAAACCTTCTACTGTTGATGGACATTTGGGTTGTTTTTGCTTTGGGTTTACTATTCATACAGCAGATATGAATACTTTCATTCATGCCCCATTAAGTTGTTATACATTCAGGTACATTTTTGTTGAATATCCAGTTAAAAGTGAATTGCTGGGTAGTGTGTGCATTTTCTTGACTTAAATAGAGAATACTATATAGAATGCCTCTTATGTGTTGTCAAGTCCTGAACATAAAAATTATTTGTATTCATTAATAAAATCAAAATGTGTTTATAAGTATGTTAACAGTATATAAATAATATATAATAATGCATATATAAATATACATACATATAATATGCACATAGAATATGATTAGCATACAAGTTATTTGAGGCATGGGTGCATGTACATAGAAATACAATCCCAAAACATAAAAAAATGGTATATGTCCAACAAAATAATTCTTACACTGAATGCCCAGTCAAAACAGGAAAATCTATTGCATTTATAAATCAGAAGAAGATAGAAATTATATTGATTTGGTAGTAGTATCCAAAAAATATAGTCCTTAAGAGTCAACCTAATAAAAGAAGGGCAAGGTTAACATAAAAACATACCAAACATTTCTACAAGAAAACAAATAATGTGGAAAAAATGTTTACCAATTTTATGGATTAGAGGACTCATTATTTTAATGTCAAATCCATCCATATGTTTCTACCCATTTTGATGGAAATCAATTAAACATTTTACAGTTTTTTTAAACATTAAGAGGTTGAAACAAATATATATACATATATACACATATATTTGCATATATGTATACATATTGTGTATATATATTTGTGTATATATGTATATATTGTATATACATATGTTTGTGTGTATACACATATAAGTATGGCTTGCCAAAGGTCAGTATTATCCAAGATGATCTTTAATAAGAGCCACAGAATTTTAAAAATCATTCTTTCTATTAAAATAGGCATAAAGAGAGCAAATCAGTAATAAAGGAATAATGTTAACAGCAGCCAGAGGCAAATGACTCATTACTTACAGATAAATAAGTGAAAGTGATATATTTCTTGGTAAAAGCTGTGCAAGGCAAAGGTCAATGCAGTGCTATCTTTGAAGTAGTGAGGAATATCTTAGCTGACTAGGATTCAATAAGCTCTCAAATGCCATTCAAAAATGAAGATGAAATAGAGACTTTCTCAGGAAAAAAAAAGCTGAGAGTATTCATTGTCAGTAAAACTCATTCCAAAAATATGGTAATGACAGTTCTTTAGGCAGGAATAAAATGATACAGAAGAACATGAGTGCAAGTGGAAAATTTAACCTATACTCATGAGTAAAGATTTCTGGTAATGACAAACATATAAGTAAACCTAAAAGACTTTTGATAATTTTGTCAAATTTCCTTAAATTATAATGTTTTCCAGCAACGTAATTACAATGTGAAGTTTGTAATATACACATAAATAAAATACATAATAAACAAAGCACAAGGGATAGTAGGAGAAAGATACTATGGATTATGCATAATACTAGATAATGTATACGTTGCACATTATTTGAAAGTAGACAGCGAAAAGTTAAAAGTATATATTCAAACCCTGGGTGAAGCAGTAAAAAAACAGAGAGATATAGCCACTAAACCCATAGTGAAGATAAAAAGGGAATTATTAAAAATAATTAATCCAAAAGAAGGCAAGAAAAGGATAAAAAGGAACTGAGATAATGAGACGAATGTAAAACATCATAAAATGGTACCTTATTCACAATGAAGTAGTTCGTAAAAACACTCTAAAGACAGAGTACGTAAAAAAGCAACTTCCAACTCTGTAATTCTATAAAAACATTCATTTTAAACATAAAGATATAAGTTTCACTGGAAAAATAAACCCCACTCTGAAGTGACTACATATTTTCTTTCTTTCTTTTTTTTAATATAACTTATTGTCAAGTTAACTAACATACAGTGTGCTTTGGCTTTGGGAGTAGACTCCTGTGGTTCAACATATAATACCCAGGGCTTCTCCCAACAAGTGCCCTCCTCAGCATCCATCACCCATTTCCCCTCTTCCCTACCCCCTCATCAACCCTCAGTTTGTTCTCTGTATTTAAGAGTCTCTTATGGTTTGCCTCCCTCTCTGTTCAAAATTATTTTTTTTCTTGCCCCATGGTCTTCTGTTGTTTCTCAAGTTCCACAGATGAGTAAAAACATATGATATCTGTCTTTCTCTGAAGTGACAACATATTTTCAAAGTAGACTGAAAATCAAGGAATATTATGAGGAATAAGATGGGATATTTCTTGAAATCCAGAGTTTATAAAAATATAAATATATATGCGCATAAAATTCTTCAAAGAAAATCCATAAGAACTGAAATAATAGACAAATCCACCATTATAGTTGAGAATTTAAACAGTCTGAATAAGGGACAGGACAATTTGACACACATACTCAAAATCAGTGAAAATATAAGAAGACTTGAACTAATTTACATATTTAGAACACGCCACTCAAAATTGCAGCATGCAAATAGGACATTTACCGAATTAGACTACATGGTTTCAATGAAATAAATCTCAATAAATTTGATAGGGTTGATAATTTACAAACTGCTTTCCCTGCCCAATCAGAAATAATTAGAAATTATTTTCAGAATGACATTTGGAAAATCCCCAAGTATGTGGAATTTAAAAAAAACCATATATCTGAGGAATATGCAGGCCAAGAAAGAAATCACTAGAGAAATAACATTATGTTGAATTGAATGAAGATGATAACACAACCTATTATGGATTGTGCATGCAACAAAAATAGCACACAAGGAAAAATTTTAACAGTAAGTGCTTACGGTAGAAAATACCATGTTGCAAAGGAAATGTTTAAAATTCTATTTTTTTCCTTTCCAATTTTTATTTAAATTCTAGTTAGGTAACATATAGTGCAATATTGGTTTCAGGAGTAGAATTCAGTGATTCATCACTTACATACAACACCCAGTGCACATCACAAGTGCCCTCCTTAATATCCTTCAGCCATTTAGCCCATCCCTCACCCACCTCCCTCCATCAACCCTCAGTTTGTTCTCTATTGTTGTTCTCTTATGGTTTGTTTCCTTTTCTCTCTGTTTCCCCCCCTCCCATATATTCATCTGTTTTGTTTTTAAGAACCTAGAAAAGGGTATAGATTGAATGTAAAGTAAACAAGATCATGGCAATACTATAGAGTAGTAATCAACTTGTTAGTTTTTTATAAAATGAAAAATCTATTATTTCTCTCCGCAATTCTCCTTTTCCTTTTTTCTCCCCAAAGAAATGAATATATACGTCTTCATAAAGTATTTTATGTGAATATTTTCATTTAAGGAAACTAAAGCATGCAGAAAAAATTGATACAATTGGACTTCATGTATTTTCTGCAGGATCTTGAACTTTATATATTTTTTTTTTTTTTAAATTTTTTTTTTTCAACGTTTTTAATTTATTTTTGGGACAGAGAGAGACAGAGCATGAACGGGGGAGGGGCAGAGAGAGAGGGAGACACAGAATCGGAAACAGGCTCCAGGCTCCGAGCCATCAGCCCAGAGCCTGACGCGGGGCTCGAACTCACGGACCGCGAGATCGTGACCTGGCTGAAGTCGGACGCTTAACCGACTGCGCCACCCAGGCGCCCCTTGAACTTTATATTTAAAAAAAAAACTTTTTAGTTGAAAAATACATGGACAATTAATTCTAAAACTATTCTTTTTTAAGGATAATTCTAGTGTATCTAAATAATTCTCTAGGGGGCACCTGGGTGGCTCAGTTGGCTAAACACCTGACTTCGGCTCAGGTCATGATCTCAGGGCTCATGAGTTTGAGCCCAGCATCGGGCTCTGGGCTGACAGCTCAGAGCCTGGAGCCTGCTTCAGATTCTGTCTCCCTCTCTCTCTGCCCTTCCCCCATCACAGTCTGTCTCTCTCAAAAAGAAACATTAAAAAATTTAAATAATTCTCTAGAAGTCGGTGAAACATAGTTTATATTAAACCAAATCATCTTAACATACTTAGGAGAAAGATATCATAAACTTTACATATTTATAGATTATAATATGACTGAAAACCAGATCTTGGCCTTAATTATTGCTATATTTAACTCTAAGAAGTTTTCCTACAGTTCTTACATGGAATAAGATATGGAGGATGAAGTGGGCAATAACCACTAGCCATATTGTATTTTACAAAAATAAAATTGTTTTCACATTGAAATCCATAAAAATTAAACTACAATGTTGATTATTATTATCGCTTGTAGTAGTAATAGTAATACTAGTATTTATCTTGTTCTAAAGAATAATAGTTTCATGTCTCCTGAAACTGTCAGAATATTGCTTCCTATATGTGCTCTCAGGATCATTAACCCCCAAATGCTTCACAGATAAAATTAGATTACATTGTAATGAAAACACATATCATGAATAAATAAACTCAACAATTTATACCTCTTTTTGAATATGAGTTTACCAAAGTTGTGTATATAAATGGTAAATTCATGCTTGGCAAGACAATTTATGTATTTTTTTTCTTTTACTTTTATTGAAATTGTTTCAGTGAAATAGAAACTGCATCAAATGTTTGCTATAATCAAAGAAGTAATTAACTTCAATTGAAAGTCTGGGTACAAGAAAGTATTTCATGATAGAAAGCCACAAAGTAGACAAAGAAAAATACTGTTTTTATTATTTCATTATAACTTAGATCTAAAATTAAACCAACTGAAAACCTATTCACATTCTCTTTGTTTATTATTTAGAATTGAATTTACTGAGTAGATACAGATAAATTAGGTCATATTATTTTATGTAGGGAAGTATTAAAATGCATACTTCTTTCTGTTTTCATATCTGAAATAATAGATATTCAAAAGGGTTAAATCTCTTTTTTTCTAATTATTTAAGATAATGAATATTTGGCTCAAAATAAGATATTTATAAAGCACTTAAAAGAACATAGTATTTGGGAAAGTAAAAAATAAGTAAGCATCAAAATGAAATTATGCTAACATTAATATTAAAATATCATAAATTTATTAGGGACGTGTTAATTTTGTTTTGACTTTGTTTCCTTTTCTCCTAAAGCCCTACTATTTATCATTCCATCCTAGATAATGTGTTCAGCCTTTTGTTATACACCACCTAACAACCCACTTGTCATTCAATAATTGTTGAGCTTCTAACATGTTTGTCACTATACCAGTGACTAAAGGTATACAAAATGAAAAATCCACGTGCATAGGGAGTGAGAGAAACAGACTGCATTATGGTTCTGCAGAGAAATAGACCTAATAGAATATTACTATATATAAAGAGGTTTGTTTTAACTTATCGGCTCATGTGATTATGGAGGCTAAGAAGTTCTATCAACTGCTGTGTGCAACCTGGGGACCCGGGAAAGCCAGTGCTGTCATTTAAAGACCTAAGACTAGAGAGGCATAGGTGCAGATTCTGTTCACACAGTAAAGGCATAAGAACCAGGAGCACTGAGGGCAGGGGAAGGTAGATGTTCCAGTCAAAAGTCAAACGGAACAAATTCAACCTTCCTCTTTCAGGACGTCAGAGGATTGGATCACCCCTACCCACAGCGGAGAGAGCCATCTGCTTTACTCAGTCCACCAATTCAAATGCAAATCTCATTCTCAAACACTCTCAGTACACACCTGGAAATAATGTTTAACCATCAATCAGAATATCCTGTGGCTTAGTCAATTGCCCCATTAAAATTAACCATCCAAAAAAAAAAAAAATCACATAGCCTAACAACTAAAAAAAAAAAAAAAATCATATGTTAATTTCAGCGATAGCTATTTACACAAAACATCATCAAAGAACAATCTTGCAGATGCTATGAGGAAAGATTGACTTTTATGAGTAAAAAAAAGTTAATTCTCGAAACATCAGTTCAAGTTTAAAAAGTAAATGGAGAGTAAAGGAAGAAGGGAGGATAGTGCACATAAAATAACCTCCTGAGCAAAGAACCCTTCTTTATAAAGAATAAAAAACTTGTGATAAAAATGCAATGGTTGGCTTGAAAATAAGATTTAAGGCAGGAAAGTCAGGCACATTTATGGTGATGGAGAGTTTAGAGGCCAGATTATGGATGACATCTATTTGACATTAGGTAGTATGAATTTTTATTCTGAAGGCATGGATTATATTAGCATAATATAATAGGTTTTATTAGATTAGATCTGCATATTCGTGTTAGAAAGATCAGTGCTAATTTGGAGAATGTGTTAAATGAAGACAAAATTGGAACATAGATTATCAATCAAGAAAGTTCTAGAATAATGTTGAAAAGAAAAATCCTTGTTTGATGAGGATCTGAACAAAGGCACTGGAAGCAGAGATGTAAAGGAAATGATAGATTTGATATATATTCAGGAAATAAATCTAACAGGAATTGGTGAATGTTTGGATGGAGTGTAAACAATATGTGAAGAGTAAAACTGATTTCCACTGGCTGATTGTTTCCATCCCTAACATATCAAAACTGCTCTGACCTATGTGGGCATTATTTCCATCTTTTTTTTATGTTTATTTAATTTTGAAAGAAAGAGAGACAAAGTATGAGAGGGGAGGGGCAAAGAGAGAGGGAGACACAAATCTGAAACAGGCTCCAGGATCTGAGCTGTCAGCTCAGCCCAACATGGCGCTCGAACTCACGAACCACAAGATCACGACCTGAGCCAAAGTCAGATGCTTACCTGACTGAGCCACCCAGGTGCCCTGCATGATTTCCATCTTACTACATACAGTAAAAACTTCTTTGTCTCTTCCTAAACCTTATCAGCATCAATTGACATAGGTAGCATTTCTTTCCTTTTTAATACAACTCTCTCTTGCCTTCAGAAGTATCACGGGTTTTCTCATTACTCTTTAGGCCCTCTTCTTCCAGTGCAAGCTTATGCTCTAACTAGCTTCTCAATATTAGTGCTTAATCATCATCTCTTTGTATACATTCGCTTTCTAGGTGATCCTTCCCATTTACAGAAGGACCGTGACTTAATTTCAACTTAGGAATTTTCAACTTTACGATGGTGCAAAAGTGATATGCATTTAGTAGAAAGTGTAGTTCAACTTTTAACTTTGCTTTTTTTTTTCCAGGCTAGTGATATATGATACGATACAATCTTGTGATGCTGGGCAGTGGCAGCAGCCTCAGCACTCACGCAGCCATGCAATCACGAGAGTAAACCATCCATACACTCACAGCCATTCTGTACCCATACAGCCATTGTTTTTCACTTTCAGCACAGTAGTCAACTCTTTATTATAAAACAAGCTTCACATTAGATGATTTTGCCCAATTGTAGGCTAATATAAGTGTTCTGAGCATGTTTAAGGTAGGTTAGGATAAACTATGATGTTCAGTAGGTGAGGTGTATTAAATGAGTTTTCCAATATTTTCAATTTACAATGGATTTACCAGAATGTAACCCCAACATAAGTCAAGGAAGATCTTTACATGTATGCTAGGAAAATACCAAAATCAGAGACAAATGCTCTGCATTTCAGGCTTTCCTTTAATCTTCCTAATTGATATCTCCAATTAGATTAACCTCTTCAAAGGGAACTTATTTGTGTCCCATGTTAAATTTGGGAATTTGATTTAGCCCACACATGGATCATTAAGATCTTGAATACATAAAGATTTTTTTTCTAGAAAATTATTTCAGATATTATTTTCAAGTCAGAAATTAAAGGTTATTCTGACTATGAAAGACAACTCTTACTATAAACATAATCTGATATTAATTATCTACTTCAGCTAGAAATATATATATATATATATATATACACATATATGCATATATATACATACACAATACACACACACACACACATATATATATACACACACATATTGTTTCGTATGTTCTCCTTTATACTTGCCTGCATTTCCATTGGTGGCTTTTATTTTTAATGAGTAAATCCTAAATTTCACAGTTACTCTGAGCCTAAAATAAATGTCAATCATTTAATGAAGCAAGGTAATAAAATTTTTTTGAAGAAGCATACACTCTGTTGTGTGTGTGTGTGTGTGTTTTACAAACTTTGGCCCAGGTAGATTTAAGCTTCTTCTCTATTCTTTGATATGAATTTGCCAGAATAGAAACTGTTGGACTGAACAGAATGGATATTTTATCTTTCTTACTCTTCCATCTTCTTTGCACAATGTGTTTTTAATAACAGTTACTCTACCTAATGAACTAGGGGAAAATTGTTAGCTTTTACATAGTAATGTTTGTTTCTCAGGCAGATGGAAAAGATATTTTATTATTCTTTGCCTTCTTAATCATCTAGAGAATAATAATTTACCCAACAAAAGGCATTTCATGAATTAGAAAGGTTGAAAATTTTAAAGTACAAAGATTTCTGTAGCATTAGTACCACCCCTTGATAAAAACCTCAAGATTTCTTTCAAAGAATCTTAAGAGGAAGCAAAAATCTTACTGGTTTATTGTTTTTCTGATTTTCCTTTTTTTAAAACTTATATTTTGATGGAAGCCTCGTACAGTTGGAAACAATAGTAATGATTAATTTAATTCAACAGAAACACTTTGGATTAAATTGTCATATTTTATAAATCACAAACTATTTGAGTCTTATTACAGAGACTACTAAGGCTTATCTACAATAACTTTCTTTTTATCCTGACTGAACATAATTCATTATTCTAATTAGTGAAAAATTGTTTATTAGTTTGGTCAGGTATTTGCAATAGGAGGTGCTTCTCCTGACACAAAATTCTGAACATTTTGGACATGCAAGAGCAACAGAATCATCCGATTTTTTGTCATCCTTTATGTCTGATATAATAATGTCTTAGGTTTTCATGGATTTAATATTATGATACTTGATTATGAATAATAGATTATAAATATAGATCTTAATGAATAAGAAGAAATTATAAAGAAAGGAGAGGCTCATGCAGGTACAGAAAACTTGAAATGAAGAACACATTATTGTTGCAAGAGCCAAAGAAATTTAACAAGTGATGAAGAGAATAAGCAATTACAAAAAGAGCTAGTAAGCTGAGAAATTAAAAAGAAAGTTTATTAGATTTTTCTTTTTTTTTAAATTTTTTAAACATTTATTTATTTTTGAGACAGAGAGAGACAGAGCATGAACGGGGGAGGGTCAGAGAGAGAGGGAGACACAGAATCTGAAACAGGCTCCAGGCTCTGAGCTGTCAGCACAGAGCCCAACGCAGGGCTTGAACTCACGGACCGTGAGATCATGACCTGAGCCGAAGTCGGACGCTTAACCGACTGAGCCACCCAGGCACCCCTAGATTTTTCAATATGAAATCATTGTTGTCTGAGTAAAGGCACTTTCACTGGTTTGGTAAAGACCTTAAATTGCAATATGTTGAATCATGAATATGGAGTTAGGTCATTATGACAGTGAGTTTAGCAGGATGTAATGACAGTGGATTCCTCTTGTCTCTTTCACCCTAAACATCACAGGGCAGGTAAGAGCCAGAAAAAAAGAGGGGTGAAAGGTAATAAGCACACTTGGAATTTCCTTCTATTTTTTATGATTCGGGATATTAAAAAATGTATTGGTTCCAGAACAACATTTACTGAATAGATTTTTCAGTGAGTAGCACAGAAAAGTTCCAAAAGATAATTAAAGTATTAAGTTTTCAGTATCCCTCCATGCAATTACATTCAAAACAAAGTAATAAATTATATTTAATGTTCTCAGGTCCACAAAACACATTTGTGAAAACATTATACCTATTATAATGTTATTTTTTTGCATTTGTAATTTTTTATGAGTAAGGCAGCTTTTTTTTTTAATGTTTGTGGGTCATTTGGATCCATTTTCTGTATTTTCTTTTTGTATTATTTGCCTGTTTTCTTCTGAATTTTAAGCTTTCTTTGTCCCTTAAAAGTGTGTATGTGTTTGTTTATATACAAAACTTATACTAAAATAATTTTAAATGCAGGTATTAAATCATATTGGTTATATTTTCTTCTATAAATAATTGTTTCTTGCATTTAAGAATGAATAAATTTTAGATCAAAATAAAATAAAATCTATCAGTCATTTAATTTATATATTCACTTCTTCTTTTGCAGAGAGGGTTATTTTATACTCTGTAATAAATAAACATACTTCAATGTTTTTATCATTATTTTCTAGTGGGTTTTTTTTCCTTACTTTTAAACACTTTTCCCATATTTTGACTCGTTTGACCCTATGAAGTAGGAGCATAATTTCTTTTTTCTTATACAATATATCACAAATCCTTTCATCCCTCAGAAATTATAATATCATAGGTATCTTGTTATAACTTTTATACATTCTTGCATATCATACATATGATGTTGCATATATGTAAAACACTTGTGCACACACACACACAAAGACATAGTTTTAAGTTTATCCTTTTCCACTGAGCTGCCACAGTATCCTTGTCCAGTCTAAATTATCAGAATTTAAAATGTTTTAATATTTTTCTGTAGATGTATTCAATAATTATATGCACACATTATATGTGCAAATTCTGTAAATTTTCTACATTTATTTCTTTTGATTAAAAAATAATGTTTATATTTAAGAGGGAAAGAGACAGACAGAATGCGAATGGGGGAGGGGCAGAGAGAGACACAATCTGAAGTACACTCCAGGCTCTGAGCTGTCAGCAAAGAGCCCTACAGTGAGTGCGCTGAGCTCGTGAATCATGAGATCATGACCTGAACCGAGGTCGGATGCTTAACCAACTGAGCCACCCACGCGCTCTTTTGATTTTTTTATTGGTATTGTAATAAATATATGATACATCTTTTAAAAATGTCCACATTATAGTTGTCTATTTTCCTTTCCCTGAACATTGTATGTTCGTTTAATAATTTATTTTACAATATTCATCAATTAACTATCTGTAGCACTCTCTTCTAGGTAAAGTGCTAAATAGAACAGTCTTTCCTTCCAACAACTTATATATTTCAAAAATGGTTTTTTCGTTTTAAGTCATATCTCTCTATCATCTATCTATGTATCTATTGATCATCATTATAATTTATGACTCTTGAACAATGTGAGTTTGAACTACACAGGTCCACTTACAGACAGGTATTTTTTGATAAGTAGAGTGCCAGAAATGTATTTTCTCTTCCTTATGATTTTCTTAATAACATTTTTTTCTCTAGCTTACTTTATTGTACGATTATAGTATATAATATATTTAACATACAAAATATATATTAATTGATTGTTTACCGTAGCAGTTAGGCTTCCAGTGGGCTATTAGTAGATAAGTTTTTGGGGAGTCAAAAGTTATACGTGGATTTTTGCTTGCATGGTTGGGTGTCAGCACCCCAACTCCTACATTGTTTAGGATCAATTTCAAGAGTATATGTACATATCAATATGAACATAAATATATATTTCAACATGTATATACGCATATATGTGAAAATTTCCATGATTTTCATAGTTACTACCAGAATTTCTCAAATGGAGGGAATCATCTTATTTTGTGAAATATTTGTGAAAATATGATTGATGAGTCATTTGGGCTAGAACACTAGTTGTATTGAGGATGGTTATACAAAAGAGCTCATGTAAAAAGTGACATATTTTTGTTAATATGTTATGAAAATTGAGAGGGTTTAATTTTCCTGCTCTGAATAAAGAGATTCTAGGCATCATTATAGCATAAACCATATAAAAAATGATGAGTAGCTTGGGAATTATGTTTTTATGACAGTATTGAACATATGAAAAATTTTACTTAGCTTGATTTACTTAAACTATTATTAGTTTATTTTTCCCAAAGTGTCTTTTCTTCAACATCTCCTCTTTTAGTCTGTCCCATCAAAGTTTGAATATTCTTAAGTTTCTTCTTTTAATAAAATACACACAACTCACGAATCTCCATAAAATATAGAAACTCTTTTTCACTTGTATCTACTATTCTATATCCCAAATCTACTCCAAAGCAAAATATTTTTAAACAGTTATCGTGACATTGAATTTACTATTCTTGATTTCCCTCATTTCCTAGTCTAGTTACAGAGTCATTTTTATACCCTCCATCATGCTTAAACATGTGATACCAGAAATGGAAATGGCTGATGAATGCTAAATGCAGTGGGTACCTTTCTGTACTCATGTAGCTTTACCTGTCCTTGTTACTTGATATAGTTGCCCACTCCCTTCTTTGAGAAATACTTACCTTTGCAACCATGACATCACCTTCTGTTCCTTCTTATTTTGTTTTTTACTTCTTTCTTTACTTTTTCCCTTAAACATATCATAAACTTTAAAAAATGTCTATAAATATCAATATAAAACCATTATTATAGATTACCTTCTGTTCTACAACACTGCCTTTATATATATCTTAGGCAATGTTCTCTCTTCCATTTTTCAGTTCACTTTCTATAACTGCTACTTATCAGATATTTGACATTCATGATGGATAGTTATTATCTCACAGTTTTCTCCTCATACCCTTGTCTTTTTCTCTGCAAAGATAAAGCCTGGGAAAGTCTTCACAGATCCCCAACCTACCAATGTTTTGGGTAATATTTGTTTGTTAATCTAGCTAGCTAGCTATAATCTAGCTGTCCATTGATCATCTATCATCTATCTATCTCTAATTATATTCAGTATCATATATGTTTTCTCTTTGATATTTTTTCCACCCTGTTCTTTTAATTGAAAACATATTACCCTTGAATTTTTCAAGGAGTTTTAATAGAAGTTTTTATTTCTGTTTAACAGGTCTTACTCTACTAATTATCCCTCCACCCCCTTTTTTTGGACAATCTATTTATGTTTTGTGGTATTTTGTCACATAGTGTTATTTTGATTTAAATTTTGGTTTTCCCTTTAATGTTGCTGGTTACCATAGCATTTTGGTGATGTTTGGCTCCTTGTTTTCTTTAACAGTGAAGTGAGAAGTTTTTAAATGTTCTAAGTGGCGGCTGTGAGATAGCCCTGTGACTAAAATGGTAAGGCTAATGGTGAAATTTTTGTCTTTTGACAAATTTTATTATTTTTCACCAGTTTGTTTTAATATAGTATATTTATCTATTTATTTTACTTTTTTGTGATAAGCTGGATGATAATTCAGCAATTAAATTGATGGGAATTAGGATGACAGAATGACTAACAGGGAAGGAATTTCTGTCCACACTCATAATGGTCTACCACAAATGATTATTTTGGAATTTTTAAGTATTAGAGAACCAAAGTATTCATTTGTACTTAAACAACATACCTGGTTACAATCCTCTTTCCATGTTAATAAGATTCTGCATTTCTAAAAGAAGCCTTTCAATTGTATGTTTTAGGGATTCAGAAAGGCAGTAACAAGGAAATCTTCGATTTTCACAAAAGGTAGTTATTTTGTAAAAGTATTCTGACAAAATGTTTAGTGTGCAATCAATACATTCTTTATATTTAAATCGGTAGGTAACAATTCCATTTTCAGACTTGGAATCATACAAAAATACATGGTGGTAAGAATAATGTTATATAACCTTTTCCTATAAAAGAGAGGCTTAAAATAATACCCTATTATATGAATTGTCATTTAATGAAAAATCTTAGAATGCTTTAAGAAATGGGGAAGAAAAGCAATTTAAAATGGATAATTACGAATTAATTTAAATCACTATGAAACATCAGGCAATAAGATAAAATAGGGAGAGATTGGACTTTAGAGCTGAATGAGAAGTTACCTATAAAAGTTTAAAACACAGAAAAAATATCGAAAATAAACTAATTGTTTAAAAAGCTATTGTCTCCTGAATGTTCTGAGTCAGATTTCCAAACTTTTATCATTCTTGCGCTGGAAACGCAGTGTGCTACATACCTCTTCCTCCTCCTCTTCAGCCAAGTCTTCACCTTACTGCACTGCTGTCTATGACATTATTCCCTTGGGTGCCTGGGTGGCTCAGTGAGTTAAGTGTCTGACCCTTGGTTTTGGCTCAGGTCATGATCTTACACTCTTGTGCTCACAGTGTGGGGGCCTGCGTGGGATTCTCTCTCTCCGTCTCTCACTCTCTCTGTGTCTCATAATAAATAAATAAATTTGAAAAAACAAAACATTATTTCCTTAACTGACATACATTTTTACTTAAATGTAATGATATAGTAAACCTTATATTATCAGTAAAAAAAAAACATAATATCTCATAATGAAGACCAAGTGTAGAGAATAAAGTGATAAAATTCCATTTTTAAAAATTAATATACTAAAAATACTAATGTTGAGAAGTAACATTAAATCTCAATTTTCAGAAATTTGCAATTATTGACAGATAATTCAGTGAAAATAATGGAATATTTTATTATAGTTTGTAATATGGAGATATTTGGCTTCATGTTGATTATGTTAAATGAAACGAAAGGTTGGTGCTAAGACTGTGATTTTATTTCCTAAATTTGATTTTGGAAAACATCAATCATTTTTTATATTTGAAAATACAAAACATATATATGAGCTTTATTTGATTATACTGGACAATGAATTTAATTTCCTAATCCAAATGATTTAAATAACTTTTAGTCAAGAACTCTTTAGATTAGACTCTTCTGAAAAGCGTCAGCTTATTTGGTAATATCTTCAATGTGATACAAAATATAAAAATAATTGTTATGTGGTTTGGAAAATATTTATAAAATCCTTTTGTGAGTTTTTTCAAACAATTGTAAATAAGCATGCTGCTCTTGTTGGAAAACAATTACATTTGTGCCAGATGTACAAGATATGCTGATCTACAATGCCAGCCTCAATCGTGTTTATGATCTAAGTAACTGAAATGTCCTTCTAGAAATTGGTAAAGTTCATCTCACAATCCAATTAAAAGAATGAGTCATGTTAATTGAAAACCAAAGACTATCTAGATTAAAAAACACCGTTATTGTAGATAATGTCTTCAGAGGATTGAAAATTGTTCAGAATTCAGTGGCCACTCTGATCCATGTGACAATTTTAACAAATCTATCATATATTTCTCTTAAATTTTCATGCATTTCTGTGGTAGCAGTGTGTATTATAGTTACAAGTGTGTAAAGTTTGCTGCTGGTGCAATGACATGAGTTTTTTGAAAAGGACTATTTTACTGAAGCAGTATGTCTGTGACTATCACTTCCAGATAATATTATATTTGACATTTCAAAAATATGTGATCTCTAGTGAATGACTTAGAAAAAGTAAATGAAGAAAATATTTTCTTGGACAATATCAGAAGATTGGCAAATTGACAATATTTTAAATACATCAATTTGGCTTAAAATTACTGCTTTTGACATACTTTGGTTAATAATTTTTGCTAATGATTTCAACAAATATTTATGGTGGCAGGACAACCTGTATTATGTAAGATAAATTCCTTATTATTCTTTTTGTTTTCTTTCTCTTTGATTATTATTTTACACTTTCTTTGGCATCAGTCTTGGTAAATCTTTTGAACCTTATTTCAACATTTTTGGTGTTTGAAGATTAAACTTTATTGGACTTCTGGTTTCCAATTCTGCATGTAAAGAGTTTGGAAGGTACAACTCCATCCTGAAACAAGTAAAAAAGCTGAACAGACTGAAAAAATCAAAAACTTTTCTTGGATGTATAAGAGGAAAGGACACAGAGCAAGCTGCTCCCTCAAGACTGTAGAGGCACAGGCAAACACAGGGATTTGTGGCTAACTGAAGCAGAGACTCAGATGAAACTATCATAGGAATCAGTGCGAGGTAGGAAAAACTGAACTGTAATTGACAAATTGCTGGAGGCTCAGTGCAGACATATCTGTAGAGTTAAAAACTGCAGGGCGATCCAGTCATACCAATTCTCTACAGTCTTTTACAGAGGCTAGAAGTCTTCAAAACTCATTCTATAAAGCCAGTGTTACCCTAATACCAAGACCAGACAAAAAACATTAAAAGAAAAGAAAACTACACACCAATACCTCTCATGACATAGATTTAAAATTCTCAACAAATATTAGCAAATCAAATCCAAAAAAGTATAAAAACAACGATACACCGTGACCAAGTAGTATTTATCCTATGTGTGCAAGGCTGGCTCAATGTTAAAAAATTAATAAATGTAATCTATTACATCAATAGACTAAAAAAGAAAAATTACAGGATCATATCAATAGAGTAAAAAAAAAAGAGCTGACAAAATCCAACACCCTTTCAGGATAAAAATTCTCAGAAAGCTAGGAGTAGAGGGAACTTACTTAACTTAATAAAGTTTGTCTACAAAAAGCCTTACTTAATGGTAAGAAATTTAAAAACATTCCCAATAAGATCAATGCAAGGCAAAGATGTTCTCTCTCATGACTCCTTTTCTTTTTCATGTTTATTAATTTTTGGAGACAAAACAGAGTATGAGTGGAGGAGAGGCACAGAGAGAGGGAAACAGAATCTGAAGCAGTCTCCAAGTTCTGAGCTGTCTTCACAGAGCCCAGTCTGGGCTTGAACCCCCACAAACCGTGAGATCATGACCGGAGTCAAAGTCAGACGCTTAACTGTCTGAGCCACCCAGGTGCCCCTAAAATTATGTTTTGAAAACAATGAGCATAGGTTGAAGAGTGGGTCTCATTGTAAAACTGTTCCTAGATCAGTCTGTAGAGGATTGTGGATTACTTGGGAGTGGGGTGCTGGACTGGGGATGTAGGAGATGTATGAAAGAGAAATGCACAGTATTGCTTACTCTCCTATTTTGACTTAAGTAGTCATAATAGACTTCATGTTGAAAACATGTCTCTGATATTTATATTAGAGGTATTTGGGGCTAGTCAACTGCATATTTGAGTAGCCTTGGTTTTGATCATCCTTTACTCTTCCTAGGATCTCCAGTCCCCTTCTGATCCCCTATGTTCTTCAGCTCTTCACATCTAATTTCCTTGCTTACTCTGCAAAAAGTAGATATGATATGAAATCAAGAAGGTAAAACAAATATGAGGCAAAAAGAAGAATGAATCTTGCCAACTTGGCTAATACGGCATCTTAATATTCATTAGGGATACTCATGGCAAGTCTCTAGGACTTGTAAAACAAACTCATTTCAAACTCTGACATCCTCTAGTCTGGTTTTGACAACCATCTTTAGGTCACTATTGCCCTTTATGGAAATTTCAAGAAAGGTACATCATTCCCATGTTGCTGCAGTTAACAATACTGTTTCTTTAGAAAGATCTTAGAAATGAAAAACCCCATATAAATCTCAAGAAACAGATTTGAAAGTTGACATGTATAGAATATTCTTTGTAATTTTGGTAAAATTACAACCAACCAACCAACCAACCACCAAAAGAACAAACAAACTTTTGAGTTTCCAATGGAATTTACCTAATATCTACTTATTCTTTATTACACTGGGAGATTAGGAACTGTGTTCTCTGTTATCTATAGAATTGTAAAGTGTGTGTATATGCATGCGCGCGTGTGTGTGTGTGTGTGTGTGTGTGCATGTATTTTCCTACAGAAGCATATTTTACAAATGGAAAATAACCATATATTGGAAGAATATATATATATATATTCAGTAGAGTTTCCTTTACTAAGTGTAGTTACCTCTAGCCTTATTCCGAGGCATAAAATACCAGCAGTAACATCAAACAGAAAACTGAACATTTCTTTCGATTGCCTACGCTAACCATTTCAAACACAATGACTGCATTCTACTCAGATTGTTTCAAATTTGAAGCACCCCGAATCAAATAAAATGCAAGAGATATGAGTAATAAATGTTCAAAGACTTTTAAAAGTTATTGCTATTATACTATCTGACTTGGATTGTCATATTGATTATAGCTGAACAATGAAACATACCCAAAAGCAATCATATATATTTTAGTTGATGATTCACTTTGTAAGCTTCTGTTCTCTTTCATGAGATATTCACTTTAGGACTTTGATTTGACTTTCTATATTTTCTCTCTTGTTTTAATGACAGTCTAGGATATTAAACCCTCATTTCAAACCCCTTGATCAATAAGGCACTATTTAAAGCAGTGGCTTATAACAAATGTAACACTGCACCTTTGCATTTACTATAAGCAATCCAAAATATATTGTATTAAAAAGCACATCAGCATTACATAATGCTATACAGAGCATAGCAGAAATGCAAACTTACCCTCTAGATGCTTATAACCTGTTTTTAAAATTTAGCCTGATTTAAAAATATGATGTATCATAATAATTTGAATATATTAGTTATTCCCCATGTTACCAATAAACATATTTAACCCCTACTTTTCTCATTTTTATCTGCATATCGCTGTGCTTATTTCTATTGTTGGATATAATATAAAATGAACATGTATTGTATAAACACTACATCAGCAATTAAGAACAAATTAACTTTTAAGTAGCTGAATTAAAGTTTATGAAAAAAGTAGAACTTTTATGGGGATTTTATAAGCAATGTAGGAAATTAGCCTTTCATAAGTACTAGAAACAGTCTTGCTTTATTCCAAGGACTCTGGAAGCAAATGCACAGAGGTAGTCCAGGGTGTCTGGACTCTTTGAGGGTAGACACTAGACCTCTATATTTGCATGTATCAAGTGTATGTCATAGGGACTGGCATTGCGACACAAAATAGATTATGTTTTATCCATTGTGGGTAATACTGCAGTTATAAAGGGGGAAGGGATACACTGGTGTATATCCAGAGACTTCTTCATTTAGATCTGCATTTTATTAATCAAATTACTCATGGAAGAAACAATCATACTAACAGCATAATTTTCATTAAAGAGCTGCCTACTTAAAAAATTAGTTCCACTCCAAAATCTTTCTCCCTTACAGCCAGAACTGATCTACTTCTTTCTCTTGTCAATTCTTCATAGGCCTATTTCTGAAAGTCCAGCATTTGGGAAATCTCACAGTAAGAAAATATATAAAAATAAGTTAAAAAATAAAAATCTTATAGTAATGTTTAATATAATGAAGTTTATGAAAGTGACTTGGGAGAACTTTCCCAATATCCCACAAAGCCAGAAGAATGAGGTTCTGACAGAGTTAGTACTGTACATATCAAAATATGAGAAAATGAGCAAAACTGATGTAGTCATATGAACTCCAATAGGATTTGTTTTGGATATCAAGGAATTAAAGAAGACCCTTGGAAAAAGAAGGAGTCTTCAAATATTACTGCAAAATGAATTTCATGTCCATTCTAGGAGAGACTCCTTTATAAGATGAAACAATTTTTATCTTGCTATCATATTTTTCAAAAAATCTATTCAAGAAAACATCAACTTATGAGTATTTACCCTGTCTATAATTTCTAAAACGTAAGTATAGTTTCAATGCTACTTTCTTATGGCAAAATTAATAAACTAATTTAAAAACATTTTCTCATGTTATTTTGTAAGAAAATGTCCATATCAAACTTCTAGGAAAACTGTTCAGTAGAATATTTTGAGGACTGTTCCACTTCAGATGCATTTATTTTTACATAGCTTGATTTATTTACTACTAAATATTTTCCATTATGAATACTTCCTTACATTCTGTTAATATAAGTTTTTCCTATAAGTGATGATTTTGAATACCTATCACTTAATTTAAACTCTATTTCGAAGAGTCTCTCCAGGTTACAAACCTATTTATTTATTTCTGGACTTGTCTGTTCAGTTTAACATACATCTGTGGAAAGTCTGCATGCCAGGCAATATATGAAGCTTTTATAGGTAAAATAATAAAAATAGTCTGTTGCTCTTTTGAAATTAAGAATTTAATACTAAGATCAGTATCAGTACATTATATTAAGTGTCGAGGCAGCAATACGTCAATCCCAGGTGCTATGGAAACACATCAAAATGTGAAAATCTACAAGTAATTACAATTAGTTTCCAGAGGCTAGGAAAAATAATTATGCTTACAAATAATGATATTAACATCTATATCTGGATACACCATTGAGCTCTCTATTAAAATATATCTTAAAATTACATCTTTTATCTTCAAATATCCAAATTAACTCTACTGACTCTAGACTTCATTACATCATCGATACAAAATTTGATCAATTATTGCTGTAAAACAATTATCTTTGTCTCTCTCTTTCTCTCCACACTCTACAACTTTTATCAAGTCTGTTAAAAACACACACAGACACACACGCGCGCACACACACACCCACACACCCACACACCCACACACCGGTGTGTGGGTGTGTGGGTGTGTGGGTGTGTGGGTGTGTGTGTGTATATATATATATATATATATATATATATATATATATATATTTGTTTGCTTGTTCTTCCCTTAGGTGTGGCTGTTGACTAATCATTCCAATGAGAGGACATTATTCTAGGTCTTAATACTCTAATTCATACAACAAATACTTATTGAATACTATTGATCTATTCATGTACAAAGTATCTAGTGATGTTACAGGGCAATGACAAAGAGTCACAGTTCTTAATGTTTCTTCTACAGCCAAATTGTGATAATTTTGAAAAGAGATGGCTCAGAAAGGAATTTGCTATTCATAAAAAAACAAAAACCCCAAGTTAGAGAGTAATGTTATAGGCAGAGTCATAGATGCAGAAAAAACAAAACAAAACAAAACAAAACCAGGTAAGTTTCATGCAGTTTTATTCTGAACCTACTCTGCCTATATATTCTTAAAAATATTTATCCACTATTCAATTTAATCATCCACCTCCCATCTCTTTTTTACCTCACCTATTTCTTAAAATAAGACACACTCCTTTAAAGATATTCCTTTAGAGCCTACTCTCTTCCCATTGTTGTTTGGACTGATGGCTTTATGGGCTTGATATAGAAATATTATAATTGATTAATTTACTTTCACAGAAATTCTGAGTTACAACATTTACCTTATAAAATATCTTATATTCACTGTGTCTTCCTTTTTGATGTTAACTGTCATTTGCTAGAGGTGATTTCCTAAGAAATGATGCATGGGAGAGAAACTTGTTTGATTTGTCACATATCAGAAAATATATCTTATTTTACATAGCTTCCTGAGAGATAGCTTTTAATTTTTTTTTTAACCTTTATTTATTTTTGAGACAGAGAGAGACAGAGCATGAACGGGGGAGGGTCAGAGAGAGAGGGAGACACAGAATCTGAAACAGGCTCCAGGCTCTGAGCCGTCAGCACAGAGCCCGATGCGGGGCTTGAACTCACGAACCGCGAGATCATGACCTGAGCCGAAGTCGGCCGCTTAACCGACTGAGCCACCCAGGCGCCCCGAGACAGCTTTTAAAGGTATGAAATTGGTGAATCAAAATTATCTCCCTAATTTACAACTTGGAAGCCATTTTCCAGTGTTCTCTTGGGTACAGTTTTACTGGTGAGAGATCAGATGTCAGGTGATTTCTATTTCTTTTCTAGAATTTTTGGAATTGTTTCTTTATTCTTAGGAGTTCTGATATATAATTATGATCTTCTTATGATTTTTTATTCTTCTGCTTTTGCAAACTAATTAATTTTATTAGTATTTTCTTACATACACATATATGTACATGAGATACTGTGGCTGATAAATATCACTACATAGATTTTAATATCATGAAGAAGTTTATCAAAGAACAATTTATACAAATATTTTTATGAAAACAATATCCCTTAATGATACACACTATATATCTATGCATTTACATATTTGTGTGTTCATGAGCACCTGCGTGTATGTATATATACATAACATATATGTAACATATGTGATATATATATATATATATATATATATATATATATATATATATATATCTTATTTCTCCACAATACATCTTCCAGGAGTTTCTGATTTGTATTCTCCACAGTACTAAAAATAATTATTAATGTATGCTAAATACTAAATGAATGTATTTGTGTTGATTTGAGTTAAAATGCAGCAGAAGGGAGTAGAACTATTTTTTTTTGTAAACTGACCTGCAGTTTATATAATTTAATTTGTTGTGTAATCAATATTATTAATACTATTTCCATTGTGGAGCCCAGAATCTGTATACATATATTCCCTATGTTTTATATTGACAATATGAAAATCATGTATGATTTTCCAGCATATTTGCAATGCCTTTTAGAATTTGGAATTCTTTATTCAGAAATAAAGATTCACGTATCAAATCATGCTTTTTTGTATTCATTATATACATGAGGTTTCACTCAAGGTATTTTTGCCAGCTCATTTTGTACCTTCTTTTTCTTGATCTATAAGATCAGTATGCAAGGCTATGTCACTTTTCCATTGCACATTAATAATCAAAGAGTAGTTTTTCCTGCAGGAGGTGTGTCAGGGCAATTTGACAAACAGTGCTTTGAAGGATCATGACCTTGAAGGTCTCTAGCAAGCCAATTTCTGAATTTGAAGAGGCTGTCAGATTGAATTTCAAAGAACAGTATATTAATGTCCATGATTAAGATTGGAGATACCCTATGCAATGGTTTTTTTCTTTAAAATTAAATTATAATTAGATAATGAGGTCCATACACAACCAATTAAAATCAAAATTGTCTAATGAAAGGGGCATGGTGTACAGAAGAGTAGATATCTGTGCCTTTGCCTACATGTGTGTGTTTATGTGAGTGTTGGAAAAGCCACAGATATGGTTTAATTTTTACCCAGTTCAATTCTACAAAATGATAAAAATATTTAATGGATATGTTATTGAAATCACAAGCTTTGCCATTGCAGAAGGTGAAGATGTGTGACAGGAAAAGTTAAAGCTGAAAGTGTTAGCTCAATCTGTTAGGATCAGATCCAAGCAATTTTAATTTCCAGGAGCAGAGGTGATAATAAGAAGAGTTGATGGTAAGGACACTGTGTTAGAACTTCTCTACAATTAACATGAAATGATATTATTATGATTTATTACTTTCAGCTAACTACCAGAAAATTTCTTGGAGTCTTATAAAAATTATTTTATTTGTTTTTATAAAGATGGGAGAAGTATTTAGGGAAGGATGAGACTTCCAAAAATGGAAGCTTCAAGAAAGGTATGCCCAAGAACACTTTAAATTACTGTGATGAACAATAAAATAAATTTTGTACTTATGGTGAAGGCCATATTCCCACTGAAATACACATTACATTCACAAAACCATTGTTCCTACGTAGCTAGTATCATAAAGATTAATATTTGGGGAGATAAGTATCATTGTACAACCTTGCATTTCACAAAATAATTTATTAGAGATAATAATAATGGAAGTTATATTCAAGGAAGTATTTCTCCTTGAATATAGAGTCAAAAAGTTTATACATAATAAAACTGTTATTCAGATTATTCAAACTGTTGTCCAGCTCCACAAAACTATAAAACAGAAGTTACTTTCATCCAATTCCCAGTTCAATATTGATACGTGAAATATCAAAGTTAGATATATTCCCCATTCTATAAAAACAGTAAAAGAATTTAGGTGTTATGTGACAGTCTTAAAAAGAAAATACAATTCACACATCTTAAAACACTGTCCCTGCTTTTTGCTTGAAGTCTGTATGATAATGGCATTTCTAGTTAAATCACTTAGCTAGGTGTTCATTTGTTTGTTTGACATTCTAATCTAATGTCTCACCATACAGGGATTTCCTCTTTAAAATAAAGCCTTAGAATTCAGTTTATCCATATATTTAATCAGTTATTTATTAGGTTTATACCATATGGCAGGATCTCTGCAATGCCATGGGGATAGAGTCCTATATATTTGAGTCAGTATCCCTGGCTTCTTGGAGCTTATAATGTGCTAGAGGAGATTGTGCATCATGCAATTATAATTTCAGTGTGATGCATGGCACAAAGGGGGAAAAAACAGAATTCTATGATGGAATAGAGGGACAGGATATAAAGGCAGGGAGAATTTCTGTAAGGAATGGTTATTGTCGCTGAGATATGAAGGAATGAATAGATGTTGGATAGATGTTTCTAGGCAGAATTAATGACATATATTCTGTGGCAGAAAGATGTTTGGGAAGTTGGATAAAGTCAAGGATTAGGTTGTTCTGAATGAGAATAAAGAAGAGCAGGCACGACTGATAAAATAACCAGAGCAGTGCATGCAGGGTATCATAGGTCACAGCGAAACCTGAATTTCATTTCAAGGGCAATGGGAAGCAATTCAAAGTTTTTACGGTAGGGAGACAAAATTATATTCTATGTCTTAATTCATGGAAATTGAGTTTGATAATCTGTAAGGACTATCAGGTATCATGACTCTAAGTTTGGAACTGTATAAATAATTCAGTATTTCAAATTTTTGTTGTAAAGTTAAAAGATGTACAGTATAATCAAAATGCAAACATCTTAAGAACATTGTACAATGTAAGGACTCAGAACTGAAATATGCTCAAAGCCATATTCAAAGAATGCATAGAACAATGCATTCTATGAAAGCATAAACATGTTAGGAAAGATACATTAATGATGGTGATGAGCTGGTTATATATTTGGGTGAAAATGGTAAGGGAAGTGATAGTGTTTACTTTTAGTGTTTGAATCTTATATGAGACTAGCTAATATTTTAAGGAGACCATGAGGCTGCTCCTTTTTAGTTCATTTGTCTCTTAAATAGGGCTAATAGTGACAAAATCAAGATTTTGTTAGGGAGAAGTGAAGAAAACCAGAAATTTTTAATATTTAATGGCTGGCCTTTTTCTTTTAAGTTCATGGTGTACGACTATATTTCTCTCCTGGTTTGTTAGTAGTTTAAATTTTTTTCTCTGGATTTTAATTATTTTTTATTGAGATTATGCCATAACCTCAAATAATTTAATGAATTTTCTCATGTATGCACTTAATAACAGTATATGTCAACACTATACAACACTCTACTCATTTCCTTATGGTTGTACTATAGAATTTCAATGGTTTTCTGTCATAAATGATTTTAAAGGAATATCTTTGAAAACAAAACATTTGAATATGGTTATACATTTTGATCAGGTTCTAAGAAATAATCATGCATTTTGGAATTACTGTATCAATATACACTTCCACAAATAACTTATGCAAAATTCTGTCTCATTATAGTATAACAAAGTGAATACATAGTTAAGGAGGGACAGAAAGAGAGAGAAGGAAAGGGAGAGGAAGAGGGAAATACATATACATTTACAGTATTGTGATTAAAATATTTCATTAACTATTTTAACTTAGATTTTCTTATTAATTACTGTGATTGAACATTGCTCATACTTATTAACCATTAGTACCTTATAGTCTACAAATTATCAGATAATTCTCATTGTCCAAGTGTTATTTGTATGATAAGTTCTTTTTTTGGTCTGTGTAAGTTATGCACATTGTGTACATTATCAAAACATGATGGCAAACATCAAACTGAATCTTCTTTACTCCCCTGTTTTCTTACATTTATAAAGGCTCACTTTCTGAAATAATTATTTTTTCTACCTCATTCTCATACTTTGCTTCTTTTCACTCTCCTTTGCTTGTTCACCCTCAGATAATGACCTCACTTTGCACTTCACAAGTGCATAACTATTTAATAATAGTTAGCCAACAAATGATAATTTCCTCAAATTCTAACACCACGGTAACCAACATAAATAATGCATGTATATATTTGCACTTTATCCTTCTCTTCTGTTATACAGAAAATGCATTATTCCTCCTTGCAAAGGTTAATTATTTTACTTGTATTCTGGATCCCTTTCAGAATCTTTATTTTTTTCTTTTTCTTGAATATTAAAATTTACCCACTCTACTAAATCATTCTCGTCAATATTCTAACATGCTCTAAGCAATACATGTTTAAACTTGTTCAGTTAAATAAAAAAGAATAGATCAAACAAAGTTAAATATATATAGTTACTCTGTTACTATATATCGCAAATCTCCAAAGAGTGGACAGTATATCTGTAATTTAATTTATAATGAAATCTGCTTATCATTAATAAGAATAAAGATGTTTTTTTTCAAAACCTGAAAAGTTGGAGATGCTTACTACACATCCAAGTAGGAATTAAAGAAAGAGAAAGACACTTTTGGGTACAAGAGAGTCACTCAGCAGAAAATAAGAATTAGAGACGTAAATCTCAAAGTAAAATTGTACATTGACTTTTAAGTCCTGATCCTGGATGAGTTTATTGAAGGAATAAATACATAAAATAAAAACAAATAATGTGTGACTCCTAAAATGTTCAAATACTTAACAGTTTAAGAAGAAAAAGTGAAGCCAGTAATGGGACAAATATAATAAATGATATAATAATGGAAGACCAAGAGTAAGATGTATGAAGGTAAAATTTAAATGTTTCCAGAGTGAGAGAGATGCCATATTAAAGGCTATTTAGAAATTAATTAAGAAGATTGAAATGGATCAACGGATTTGTAAAGTTGGGGATAAATCATCTATAAGACTACATGTATTGGTTATTACAAAAAATCTGAAAAACAAATACACTTTAAAACTCTCAAAGTAGATTATCTAAACTTTTTTTTGTTATGCCAGCAATATTAAAAATTAAGTTCAGCAAAAATATCATACAAATATCTAATATATAAAATAGGGTAACAATATTAACTTCAATTAAAATGTAAGCAGCAGTGTTCTGAAAATCACTTTCAATTAATCAATAATACAAATTAATAAAATAAATGTATAAATGTGCATATCATTGCATCAAAATTGAAATTTAAAATTTTTAGAAATATAAAGAAATAAATATAATTGGCAAAGAATAGAATGGTAATCAATGGAAGCTCACAGAAAACAGAAAGCATCCTAGTCTATATTGGCGTTTGATACATATAGATTGCAAATATAAATTCAGCTGGGAAATGATAGGCAAATTAAATAATTAAATTGACATTGCTTGGATGAAAAAGAAAAGATAATAAAGAAATATACTTATTTATTCGTTATCGGGTATTTCAAATTTTAAAAGATAGACTTGCCATGTTTTGTAAAGTGTTTTAGATCACATAAAAGAAAGGAAATGTAAACAATCATTAACCACAACAAAATCTGTCAAAGGTCTTCCAAAATGCAGAGACTTCAATTTGGGACAATAATGGTCTGAAATAAAAGCTGAGAACTGGATTAGGTGAGGTGATCTAAAAAGAAAAGAGGTAGGGTAGGACAGAAATTCCAAAAAGATGCTGTTAGAAGAGGTTTCTCTCTGTGTTATATCTTTTCTGAAGTATCTATTAAATGCAAGGAACATAAAAATAGGAAATATACATCTGTGTTGCATTATATTAAACTCTTTAACATAAAGACACTAATTCACATACTGATTCTATGTTTAACATAGACCTGGTTTCTTAAATTGCAAAATTTCACAGGATGCTTGAGAAGATTCAATATGTAAATTGCCAAAGAAGACATGTGACAGAAAATAGATGTTCAATATGTTTCTTGACTTTATATTATTTTTCTAAGAAAAATGCACAGTACTACTAGATACTTAATGGTATATAACAATTGCATACATCTATAGAGGGTTTTCTTTGTCAATTAATTTCAGTCAAGAACCCCCTGGAACACTCCTATAGTAGAATAAAGCCAAGTCTGTTTGATTATTGCAACAAAGGAGACAGCCAACAATATGGGTCTATGAGGTGTCTCAGTGAAAGGGAGTAAGGAACTTGCTAGAATATTTTGAGTTGTGTTATATGATTTTGGAGAGGCTTCAAGGAAGTACAGTGTTGCTATGCATAGGATATGCAATACGGTAATCCTTTGGTTGAGTATCTTACCATTTTTTTTTTCTGAAAGGCAGAAGGAATAGAACGTTATGTGCCAAAGGAGCAGCAGTTATATTTGCAGAAATAGGGAGGGGTGGATCCTAGATAATTTCTGCAATTTGGACAGTGTTTCAGTTTCTGTTTGAGCTCATTGTTATGGAGTGATCTTGTTTTTGTCTCACTCGATCAGGGTCACAGAATGACCTTGTTGCTTTTGGTATTCTGTAAAATTGTTTATTGTCAACAGGAATATACTATCACTTAGCTGTTCAAGCCAGGACAGCTTAGGTGACTATGGTCAGGGACTGTGTATTTGTCATATATCATGTCGATGTAAGATTATGCCATGTGAGAACAAAAGTGGAAATTTAAAAATTACCAATGTCCTTTACCTAATGGATATGCAACACATATAGCATGAAGAAAGATTTGATTATTACATGGTATAAGGAAAAAATAAAATAAGATCAAATTATTTTAGGTATATTTAGGTATATCCATATATACCTACAATATATATAGATATATGTATTTACATATCTGCAACATATATAATATACAGCTATTTTGAATTGAATTGTATATTAAAATCACAATTACAAAATATTTTATTAAAGACAGCCACTTAAACTTAAAAATACACATACAATGTAAATTCAAATGTATCTTTACTTCTCAGTCTTTCATGTTCTCTATAAACTGAATATCTTTAAAAGATCTCTGACTTTTGGGAAAAGTCTATTAACATTTCATATTTTTCTGTACATTAAAACTTGAACTTTTCCATAGGCAATCAGCATCTGAAAATTTTCTTACTCAGTTGTTGCCTGACATTCTGGCCATTTCCATAGAAATATAGAGCAGATGGGTTAATATAAGGAATGAATCTTTTTTAAAGATAGTAGTGTTTCAAATTTTTTGCTTTCTGATACTGAACAAACCACTAACTATTTCCCATGAAAGAAAATCCAAATCAAACTGAAAAATGCCCCCTATGCTTCTGTAATACTTTTAAAGATTTCTATGATGGTCAACCTTTTAGGGAGCTTAAAGATGTCTTTTGAGCATGATATGTTCTGATACTTGAATTTTAGGAATCTTGTAACATAAAAGCTAAAAGGAGAGTAGTTAGTTCCATACTTGTGGGTATACAACTTTCAGAATTCCCACTAAGGGGAAGAAAGAAGATGGCTGGGTGAATATCTGCTATCATTGATTTGTTCACTATAAAATGTGATTGTTTTTCCCCTTCAAGCCAGAGTAAATGGTTAAACCATTATCTATTTCATAATTATCATACTTTATAATTATTTACTTCAATGATTGTGATTGTAAATGTATTATTATTATTATTACTTTGGAGAGCTAGAAGTGCAGAAAAATTCATTTTTAACACAATGATTTTCAGTGGGACATGGAACAATCAGCAGAGATATTGTAAATAGTAAGGTAAAAGCCATAGGGAAGACTATAGGATATATAGCAATGCCCTCCTTCCTGAAGATTTCCTCTTAAAGGCTGTGGATGATATTAGTCATAAGCAATTTTCCATGCTTTAAACATATTTTAAAATAATTTACTTTCCATGTGCCTTCTTAAATCTATTATTCTCTTCTTTGAATTATTTATTTAGACACTTCTGGAAAGTGATTTTGATGAACAAATCCCAAAGATATTATGTAACTATTGATACTGGGTTCCTACATAACCATTTTCTGTAAAAGTTGCTTTAAGAGAAAAATATCCTGATGAAAAAGAAAATCCTTAATTCAAAGAAATGAACCTTTGATGGTAAATAAAAAATATATGGGATAAAATATGGTAAGTGTGATAAACTATGAATACTGTAAGGAATATTGAGCCAGATAGAACTGGCTTTAAATAACTACTCCACCACAAAAATAAGTGATAACAGAAAGTTCTTAATCCCTTTGCATCTGATTCTCATTTTCCATGTTAATATAAGAATAGTTAATTTCGTCTTATTAAATTATCATTTATATATGTATATTAAAAATCAAAGATGGACAATTTTATATGACACAAACTACAATTTATCTTTTGAGAATTGTCAAGATTAATAAGGAATATTATATAGAGAATTTAATTATAATAGGAACACATTAAATTTGCTAGACTCTAAAATATCGAGGTGCACTTGAGCATCTGACTCTTAATTTCAGCTCAGGTCATGATCCCACAGTTATGGGATCCAGCCCAGGGTCAGCCTCCGTGTGGAGCTTGCAGCGTTCTTAAGATTCACTCTTTCTCCCTCTGCCAACTCCCCCTCTCATGCTCTCTCTATCTCTAAAAAAGAAATTTAAAAAAAACACCTAAAAATGATTTTAGGTTTTTAATTCATCTGATGCTGTCAACTATCTTCTGCAATGCAGAAATAATTGCTTGCTCATGGACAAGCAATTTTATAAACGTAAATAAAAACATCATCAAGATATTATGCTACATTAATATCAAATGAAAAACAAATGACTAAGATTTAGATAGAAGGCAAATAAAACTTATTGTAATTAGGGGCGCCTGGGTGGCTCAGTTGGTTGAACGTCTGACTTCTGCTCAGGTCATGATCTCACCGGTTTGTGAGTTCAAGCCCCGCGTCGGGCTCTGTGCTGACAGTTCAGAGCCTGGAGCCTGCTTCAGATTGTGTCTCCCTCTCTCTCTGCCCCTCCCCTGCTCATGCCCTGCCTCTCCCTCTCTCCCAAAAATAAATAAAAACATTTAAAAAATCTTATTATAATTAATATTTCAAAGAACTATTAAAATATCAGAACAAGAAAGAACTTAGAATTTCAAGCTTGGAAAATGTCACTCAGGCCAATCACAATTCAAATACATGCTCTAACCAGTCTAATTTGCCGCTGTTTACACTGTTTAAAGAAATTACACAAAAGAATAATAATAATAAAAATTGTAAAAAAAAGTATCTATAAGAAATCTTGTACCTGGGAACATAGCTGAATTATTTATAATCTATTATGCAGTATTATACATAAAGTCTTTGAGGTTTTCTTCTTATTCTCTTATTTTTAAAATATGATTAAGGAGATCTATGAAATTTAAGTCATTGAAGACAATTAATATTAGTCACTAGTAAACAGGTCACTAGAAAAATTAACAAATTGATCTTTTTTTGTCAGTGCCTCTCTTACAAAGATATAATCTGTCACTTCATAGATTTCTATGTACCTATGAGTTGTATGTGCAAGAAATGAGGACCTAGGTATAATTAGAAACTTGAAACCTCTTGTTTGACATTTTGTTAAAAATTATACATATCACATAGAATTTATTAACCCATTCAACAGATAGCAAATAAATACTGTTTGAAAGGCAGGAATTCTTTTAGATATTGGAGATTCAGTGATGAACAATGCAGACAAAGGTCCTGCCGGTTATCAACATTACATTTTAAAATACTGATATGCATGTCAAATTGACTGATATCAAGGGGCGCCTGGGTGGTTCAGTCATTTAAATGTCCAACTTTGGCTCAGGTCATGATTTCAGTTTGTGAGTTCAAGCCCCACATTGGGCTCTCTGCTATCAGCACAGAGTCTGCTTTGGATCCTCTGTCCCCTTCTCTCTCTGCTCCTCTTCCACTTGTGCTCTCTCTCTCTCTCTCAAAAATAAATAAGCATTTAAAAAATTAACTGGTATCATTTAATTGTAAATATTTTTATAAGACAGGAGGTCAGGATTGGCAAAAAATTATAGCAACAATAATAAAAACTAAAATTGATTATCTGCACCATAATAGGCACTGAGATAAACCAACACTGACTTCATTATCTTACTTAAATAGAAAAAAAACAAAAAAAAAACCATATTAATTACATAGCACATCTCCCTCAGTTTATAGAGGACAAAACAGAAACAAAAAATTAACTAATTTAGATTATGTCTCTCAAAAAGGAGGTTGTTAGTAAATGAATATGAGGTAGATTTGTTTTGTGGGATTAAAGTATTAAAGAAGGCTTTTAGAACATTAATAAAATATTTTACCATTTTATGCACTATAAATTGACAAATAGTTCATAAGACTGAGAATAGCTTATACTTTAAAACAGTTTCAAACACAGCAAATTGTTTAGTTGACTTTTTTTCCACCTAATCTATTCTTCTGTGCTGTGTATTCATAGTATCTGGGCAGACTGACAAGAGCAATATGTATTTTATGAATAAACATCTGAAGAAACCAAGATACACAGCTGCTGCAAATGTCAGTTTCCATCATTTATGATACTCACATATTGCCCATTATATGCGGTCCTCAGAAGGCGCAGGATGCAATCATTGCTCTCATAGCAATAATACAGGGACATTGTATAGGCTCCAGAGTAGGCATTCTGCTGATCATGGTGGTATCCTCTACCTTAATTATGCACTATATTTGCATTATTGAGAGCACAATTGCTGCCAAGGAACTGTTATGATGTCAATGCAATTACACTGATATTATGCTGTTTCAGCATTGTTCAAATGTGAGATCCTTACAATGCAAAATTTGATAAAAAAAAAAAAAGGCAATAGGATATTTATATCACCCCCATCAAAAGGCTATTTGACATAAATCAGATGTGCACACTTAAAGTTTGCTAAAGATCGTGAATAGTTTCCTAAGCATGTTAAAGATTTATTGCACTTGCAGATTTTTTTCTGTACTAAAAGATATTTAGTCTGAAATCTATAAAAGTGCTGGTATTCAACCATTTGCAACCATGAAAAGGGCAATTTCAATGATTCCATCTTATAAAAAGAATGGCTGCCTAATTGCCAATGTCTCTATAAATACTGTATTTGAGAGCTGATATATTTGTTTATTGAATTTGATACCACCTGTTGAAAAATAAAAGCAAAACATATGTTCTTAAAAGACCTCAAATTTACACATGTTAGTTAAGTCTTTCAGGTTTATATATACCATGATGTTATGCTGGCCATATGACATTTGCCATAAAGCTAAATGACCATTTAAACGCACTCACATACTCAGCGATCATTTTACTAAGCATTTCCTATATTTTAGGAACTATATTATGTGATATAAAAATGATCAAAAAGACAAAAAAAAAGTTTCTCATTGATAAAATTGCAAGCTAGACAAAAATACAAATATGTAAATACAAATATATCATGTTGAAAGTCAGTCATTTCAAAAGTTAGAATATTAATACATTTTTAGGTACATACAAAGAAATTAGAGAAATTTGGGTAAATTTAATTGATGAGATGGTATTTGAACTGGATCTTACAAAATGGTAGAAACTGGTCAGGTAACAAAGTGAAGTAATATTTTAGGGTGAAAAATATGTCTGAAAGAAAGGAGACATAAGTTAGGCTGGTGAATTAGGTCAATGTAGAAAGTCTCACCACACTGGGAATCAGAAGAATGGAGCGGAAGGGATAGAAGAGATATAGGTGGAAAAGTGGGATGGACATTGATAATCATGTAACTTGTGTTTTGATTTCAAGTTGTAGTCAGCAGGATTCCATATACGGAGGCTGGCGAAATCTCACACCTGATCCATAAAAGTCAGGGTTCACCACTGCTATAAGAGAAAAGTCATTTCTCATTCTTTTCCACCTTCTAATCTCAGTCTTCATTCACGGAATTGTCAAAACCCATGTAGATAATCTTTCTAGCACTCTGAGCTCTCATGTCTAATATCCTCAATTCCAAATATCTCTTTCTTCACCTGTCTCACCCAATGACACCCATAGTAATAATATTGTTGCTCTTGTCATTAATAGCTGTACCATGTCCCCAGATCTCTATTTTGAGAGTTCTAGTCTTTGCTTACTCTTATTTTCAAAGTTCACTTGTTCTAAAATAATGAGCTTGTGTATTATGTAATCACATTTGTACATCATCATTTTTTTCAATTTCCACACTGCACTCACATCCTCTTTTGCCTACTTAACTCAGTTTAGATTGGGGATTTCTATTTGTTTTTATGTCTACATCCTCAACTTACTTTTCTCTCCTCCCACTACGCTTAACCAGAAGATTTTCAACCCAAGTTACAACCAGCCCTTGACTAACTCTCTGCCTATGGCCAAACAGTTGAAGATGTTATGGAAAACATACAACCATCTGGTTCAACTTTGAGAAATTTGAAGTGCACCCTCAGCAATACTCAGAAAACCTATTACATTTCCCTATTAATTTGTTATTCCACTCTCTCAGATAAATATTTTGCATCTTAATTTTCTTCAGATCTAATGCTCTTGACTCTACATATCTCATAGAAAGAATCCACCCGTGAAATTAACAGTAACCAGAGAAGCTCTCACTTTCACACCACACATTATACTGTTTTACCTCTGCTGCCCTATAGTCTGCCTGCTTCCCTTTGAAATGCATAAACTATCTTAGAGAGTCTGGGTGGCTCAGTCAGTTAAGCATCCTACTCTTGATTTGGGCTCAGGTCATGATCTCACCTTTTGTGAGTTTGACACCTGCATCGGATTCTGTGCTGACAGTATGGCTGCTTGGGATTCTCTCTCTCTCCCTCTCTTTCTGTTCCTGTCCAGCTTGTGTTCTCTTTCTCACATAATAAATAAATAAATGGTAAAAAAAAAAAAAAGAAATGCATAAACTATCTTTGCTCCACATGGGTAAGAAGCCCCCATGTTCTCTGGGCAACACCCCCTCTTGCTTTCTCTAGTTCTTTCTGTAATACTCCTCTATCTCTTAAATCATCAAATTTTTCCTCCCTACTGGATCGTTAACACTTGTCATATGAGCATGCTGTTATTTAGTCTATTAAAAACACGCTCTGATCCTCATGACCTAATCCAATTACTGCCTTGTTCCTTGCTCCTCACAGGGGCAAATCACTTTTAAAGATGTTGCCCTGTGGCCCAGTCTTTGATTTCTCACTTATCATTGTCTCTTCAATCCATTCCAAACAGGCATCCATTCCCACAGTTATTGTTCAGATCATCAATGTCATCTTTCTCACCTATGTTAATGCTTATTTTTTAATTTACAAATTCTTATGTCTCTCAGTAACATTCAACTCGGTTGATCATTTTTCCTTGTAGAGTTTATTTTTTTTTTCTTCTCCTAGTTTCCAGGATACCACAGTCTTCTTGTATTTCTTCCTATCTTAGTTTTCTCTCAACAGTTGTCCTTTTTTCCTCTTCCTCTTTCCAACCTTAATATGTTGGTATTTCCAAGGTTCCTGTCTGTAAGCCCTTTTCCCTTCTCCCTTTACAGTCTCCCTAGGTTAGTGCTTTTTTGTGTTTTGCTTTTGTTTTTAAATGGAGGTCTAAAAACAGTCATGAAATAAATTTAATGAATCATGACCAGATTTTGCTTGTAATGGAATAAAATAAGAATTGCATTAAAAATGTCAGTGAATATCACACACAGTAAGAGCATGAGAAAAAGTTGTTTTACAGCTAGACTGGGACAGCTCCATGCTTATCTCTGGGTATGCCTGGAATCTTGCATTGACTCATGGTCAAGATCAGGATGAGCTGTATTAAGTAATAATATATACTGTGTTATTTAGGGTAACAAATTCCCTGAAAGCACCCCATACAAGCTGATTTACATCATTTACCAATATATACATTGATTACATTTGGCTTAACTGCTTATCTAATCTGTGTTGGGAATGTGATCAGTGAGGTATAAGAGATGCTTGGGAATGGAAACTATTTCCTGGGCTCCCCTAAAACAAGATACCATGTGTGTGGTTTGGTGGTTCATAAACTAAAGAGGAAGTACATCTTGTGCAGCTTCAAAAGGACTCTGGGAAGCTGTGCCTAGAAATCTGTCAGGCCACCAATAATTGCCTGTACATCCTTTCTCCTGATGTACTGCATTTTTAAGCTGTATTAAAGCTTTAATAAGTATTCAGCCTGTGAAGTCTTGTGAGTTCTTTCAAATATTCAATCCTGTGTAATCAATGCTAGCAATTCTGTGAAAATTTTATTTCAGTATGTATCCGTGAACAGGGGTTAAGAAATCAAATGCTTTTTGCTGTGGATTAAGAAAAGCTTCAGAGGCATTGCCTTAGGTCATTGTATCCAGTCCCATGATTTTAAATACCATTTGTACACGATGATTTGCACATATATATCTCTAACTACCCTAGTTCCCTAGTTCTAGATTTGCATAATGCACTGCACACTTGACACCAGATTTATAATGGGCATCACAACCACAACAACTGCATATCCAACAGCAAACTTTTGATTTACTCTTGTTTTCTTTTTCCCTGATCCTATCACATCCTATCACCATTTACTCAATCGTTCAGAAATAAGAGAGAAAAAACTAGGAGTCACCCTTATCTCTTTCCTTTTCCATACTACTCTCCAAAATCTATTAGCAAATTAGAATTTAATTCAAAATATATATAAAATCTAGCAGTTGTCTCCCACTAACCTTTAAACTGCCCCTAGCCAGTTAACCATCACATCCTACCTAGATTACCACCAGTCTTCCATCTCCATTCTTTTTTTTTTAAGTGTATTCATTTATTTTTGAGAGAGACAGAGAGAGAGAGAGAGAGAGAGAGAGAGCATGAGCACACAAGCAGGGGAGATGCAGATAGAGAGAATCCCAAGTAGGCTCCCTACTGTCAGCACAGAGCCAGACATGGGACTTGATCTCTCGAATGATGAGATCATGATCTGAGCTGAAATCAAGAGTTGGACGCTTAACTGACTAAGCCACCCAGGTGCCCCTTACCTAACAGAGTAAGGTCCTTTCTGACTACTAAATTAGAAGCATCTTTCCATCTCCTTTCTATGACATTCTACTTTGATTTTCTTCTCACTAGGGCATTTTTCTGTCTTATTAATTTATGCATTTATGAAGTATGTATGTATGTATGTATATTTATTTATTTTTATGTTTTTCCCGATTGTAATGGAAAATCTGTAACAGTGAAATCTCCATCTATTGTCTTTACTATTAATTCCCATTTCAAAGAATATGACCAGGACCCTAGAAGTCTGACAATAAGGGGGCTTGATATCAAGTGACATAATGGTGATAATAACTTATGTTAGTACAAGACTCTTACTTAGCTTGACATTTTGTCTGATATCAGTATCACCACAACTGAATTCCTTAATAATTATGTATTGAGTTGAGCCACCTGGAAGCTAACCGTGGAAGGGTGATTTGTGCAGAAGCAATGTATTAGTTTCCAGGAAAACTTAGTATGGGGGGGTGGGGAGTGTGGAGAAAGGACTAGAATGGGAAAGAGCCAAAAGAGGAAATAATACCAGCTAAAGTCCTGAGAGGGTACCCATGATTTGGCTGTGGATGAATCTGGAAACAGTGCAGGCCATACCTTAAAATTACCCTAATCAGCAGTCAGGGAGCTGGAGTCTCAATACTCCCTCTACCTCTCAGGCTTTAGTTATAACCCGCCACCTGTGACATAAGTTCCTGGTCACTTGCACAAAACATACAAACACAAAAGATACTGGCAAACTAAGGGATGCTCTTCAACCAAAGAAACAGGGATAAACTCAAAGAAGTGAAAGAATGCCCTTGGCAAAAAGATGTGAGAATAGGTGGGTGGAACCACCACAGTACCTGCTAGAATAGGGTTTTTGAAGAGAAGATTAAAATGACTTAAAGAGTCAGTTATTCTTAACTAAATTGTCAAATTCAGTTAAATGCCTATCAAAAACCCATAGTGAGGAACCGATATAGATGGCTTCAAAATGAAATAGAATACTGATAAACATGGTCCTGTTATGTATGGCAATTCTATTCGGGGTAAAGATGATTCATGGAAAGGAAAGGTTTTCTTTAATAAATGTAGTTGGAAACAATGAATAGCCATATGGAACAAAGCAAAACTTGATCCCCAATCCACAATATTTATTTTAAGCTAGAACAAAGATAAAATACTAAAATATAATGGTAATAGTGATGCACTAGTAGAAAGTGTGGGTGAATGATCATCTGAAATTGTTGTGCCTTTACAAAACATACCACAGAAACTAGAAATAATACATATTGGAAACTAGTCAACAATTCATATAATTCATTTCATTCCCTCAGAAAATTGCAAAAGTCATCAAATTCAGTTTTCATGCTGTTCATTATTAAAAAGAAGCTGGGGCACCTGGGTGGCTCAGTAGGTTGAGCATCCGACTTTGGCTCAGGTCATGATCTCACAGTTTGTGGGTTTGAGCCCCACATTAGGCCCTGTGCTGACCGCTTGCTCAGAGCCTGGAACCTGCTTCAGATTCTGTATCTCCTTGTCTCTCTGCCCCTACCCCGCTCACACTTTGTCTCACTCTGTTTCTCAAAAATAAATAAATGTAAAAAAAAAAAAAATTAAAGAAGCAAAATCCCATGGCTTAAAGATGCTGCAAATGACATTTTTTCCCTTCCTAAAAAATATCTTTCCCCCCAAATTTTCCTATTTTCTAGATTGCACATGAATACATAAGGATGGGCACATTTTAATTTATACACATACATATGCATCAGTATAAATTAAAAATTAAGGATGCCATAGAGGAATAGTTAAAGGCAATGAGGAAGTGTTGATTAAAAAGGAGGAGCCGCTGGGAGAAAACCAATTAAATGCAAATATCTGAAGGTTAGATATTCTGAGAAGGCAATTGTCTTGCTCTAGGTTGGCATGGAGAAGAGACTTGTGCTGATAAAAAAAAAAATTACATCGAAGTGAAATTTTCCTAAATATTTCCATTAGAGGTTATTCCTTTTCATTGTATCATCTGCCTTCTTTTTATAAAGGCTGTGGATTATTATTCCACTTCTATCATCAAAACAATATTAGTAAAATATAAAAATTATATCAACAGCTACACAGTAGTTAATTTTCCTCTTACTCAGTGTAATCATGTGCCTTAGATTAATAAAAGACTTAGTTTTCTGAAATGTACACCAAAACATTTTTGCTTCCTCTATGTATACCAAATTAGCATTAGATTGGTTAGTAAATGCTAAGTAATTATTACATTCTGTTCACAACAATATCATTTTCAAAGTCATACCCAGAGAAAAGAAGCCTCAACAACTGTGCCTTAAATAGGCCAAATAAAATCTGAGATCCCACCAGTTTAGAAATAATAGTATTCCAATCCATGCTTCTTTATACCTTTGCTGATAACAAATATCATAATTTGTGAATGAAAAAGGCAACAAAATTGGATATATAACAAGGCAAAACAAAACTCTGAAGTTTTTCTTTAACATAAAAGAGGTTATTTGCAGATTACAAAATAATGATAATCAAAAAAGAATGATTCTACTTGTAACTTTTAACAGTAAGAAATGTCAAAATTAAAAAAAAAGAAAAAGGGAGGCTTTATTAACCACAATGCAAGATACAAAATAAAACTATAATATTTGAGCCACCAGTTGAGTATTAGTAAAAATACCATCATCATCATCATCATCATCATCACTCATTCATATAATGTACATTTGGGGAGAACTTGTCTTCTTACTAGTGAAAATATTGCAGTGAACAAAATAGATTTAAAACTTCCTTCTTCATGAAGCTTCTTTTCAACAAGAAAAGCTTAACTATTAGAGTTATGTTATAATAAACCAATCAATCTTCACTGAATGCTTCTTTAAAAGGAACTGTATTATTTCTGACTTCCAAAAACCTATGTTGTTATATGTTACATCCATAGTACTTCTTTATCCTATAACTGAAAATTTGTACCTTTTGACCATCTTCCTGCAACTGCCCCTCCAACCACTCTCTGTCTCTGATAACCACAATTCTGATCTCTTTTTCTAAGCGTTTGTTTTTAGATTCCACATATAAGTATGATCTTCTAGTACTTGTCTCTGACTTACTTCATTTAGCACAACACCTTCAAGGTCCATTCATGTTGTCACAACTGGTAGGGTTTTCTTGTTTTTTTTTTTTTTTTTATGGCTGGATAATATCCTATTTCATATATACACCACAACTTCTTTGTCCATCCATTGATGGAGAGGTAGGATGTTTTCATGTCTTGGTTATTGTAAATAATGCTGCTATGAACATGAGGATGCAGATATATTTTCAATTTATTGTTTTCATTACCATTGGGTACATTCCCAAAAGTGCAATTATTGCATCATATGGTAGATCTATTTTTAATTTTTTAAGGATCCTCCATACTATTTTCCACTCCACAGCTGACAAATATTTTTTCCCACTCCATAGGTTGCCGTTTCACTTTGTTGATCGTTTCTTTTGTTGTGCCAAAACTTTCAGATTTGAAATAGTCCCACTTGTTTATTTTTTATTTTGTGGCCAGTCTTCAGCTTTCATACCCAAAAACTTATGACCAAGGCACATGCCCAGGAGCTTTGTTCCTATGTTTTCTCCTAGGAGATTCAGAGTTTCAGATCTTACATTTAAGTCTTTAATTCATTTTGAGTTAATGTTTTTGCATGGTATAGATATGGGTCCAGTTTCATTCTTTTACATGTGAATAGTCAATTATGCCAGCACCATTTATTGAAGATACTGTCTTATCTCCATTGAGTTTTCTTGCTCCCTTATCAAATGTTATTGACCATATATATTCCGTTTATTTCTGGGCCCTTGATTCTTATCCATTGGTCTCTTTGTCTATGTTTATGGCAGCACCATACTGTTTTGATTACTATAACCTTCATAGTATAGCTTGAAATGAGGAGGTGTGATGCCTCCTGCTTTGTTATTCTTTTTCAGAATTTCTTTATCTACTTGTGGTCATTTGTGGTTCTGTGTAAATTTTAAAATTATTTTTTCTATTTTGGGAAAATGACATTGTAATCTTGATAGGGATTGTAGTGAATCTAAAGATGGCTTTTGGTAGTATTGACATTAATACTATTAATTCTCCCAATTCCTGAACATGAGATACATTTCCATTTATGTATGTCTTCTTCAATTTTTTTCATGTCTCATAATTTTCAGTGTAGGGATCTTTCACCTTGTTAGTTAAATTTATTTCTAAGTATTTTGTTGTTTTCAATGCTATTATAAATGGGGTTGACTTTATTTCTTTTTCAGAAGTTTTGTTGTTAGTGCATAGAAATGTTATTGATTTTTTGCACGTTGAGTTTTTTTATCCATAACTTTAATGAATTAATTGATTAGATCTAATAGTTTTTTGGTGAGGGCTTTAGAACTTTCTCTATATATAATACAGTCATCTGCAAATATGACAATTCTACTTCTTCCTTTCCAATTCTGATACTTTTTATTCCTTTTTTTTTTTTTTTTTTGGCCTGATAGCTCTAGCTAAGACTTTTATTACTCTGTTGGATATAAATGATGAGAGTGGGCAGCCTTGTCTTGTTCCTAATCTCAGAAGGCAAGTTTTCAACCTTTCACTATGACTGTGATTTTAGCTGTGGGCTTGTCATATATGACCTTTACTATGTTCAGATATGTTCTTTATATGCTGAGTTTGTTAAGAGTGTTTGTCATGAAGGATGTTGAATTTTGTCCATGCTTTTTCTGTGCCTGTTGAGACGATCATATGATTCTTTTCTTTTATTCTGCTAATGGGATATATCACATTGATTAATTTGTATATATTGAACTATCCTTGCATCCCAGGGATAAATTACAGTTGATCATGGTGAATGAGCCTATTAATATTCTGCTAACTTCTGTTTGCTAGCATTTCATAGAGAATATTTGCACCCATATTCATTAGGTATATTGCCCTATAGTTTATTTTTTCCTAGTAGTGTCCTTTTCTGGTTTTGGTAATGGGATAATGCTGGTCTTATAAGATGAGTTTGGGAGTGTTCCTTCATCTTTGGTATTTGGGGAGAATTTGAGAAAGACTAGTGTTAATACTTCCTTAGATGTTTGGTAAAATTCATGAGTGAAACAATCTAGTCTTCATTGGTAGATTTTTGGTTCCTAATTCAATTTCCTTACAGAAATTGGTTCATTTATATTTTCTATTTCTTCCTGATTCAGTCTTGGTAAAGTTTTATGTTTCTAAAATGTTTTCAATTTTCCATTTCTAGGGTGCCTAGGTGGCTCAGTTGGTTAAGTGTCTGACTCTTGGTTTTGGCTCAGGTCATGATTTCACAGTTCATGAGATTGAGCTCCTTACCAGACTCTGTGCTAACAGAGCAGAGCCTGCTTGAGATTCTCTCTCTCCCTCTCTCTGTCCTTCCCCCTCCCTGCCAAAAAAAAACAAATAAACTTTTAAAAAATTTAAAAAGAAAAAATTTTCCATTTCTTATAGGTTGTCCAGTTTATTGGTATATGATTGTTCATAGTAGTCTCTTATGATCCTTTGAATTTCTGTGTTATCAGTTGTAATTTCTCCTTTTTATTTGTATTTTATTATTATTATTATTATTATTATTATTATTATTTTTATTATTTGGATCCTTTCTCTTTTTTCTTGGTTAGTCTAGCTAAAGTTTTGTCAACCTTGTTTATCTTTTCAAAGAACAAACTCTTAGTTTGATTAATTTTTTCTATTGTTTTTCTGTTCCCCATTTCATATTTCTGCTCTAATATTTATTATTTCCTTTCTTCTGCTAATTGTAGGCTCAGTTTTCTTTGTTTTCTAGTTCATTAGGGCATAGTGTTAGATTGTGGGTTTTTTGTGGTTTTTTTTAGTTTTTTTAATGTTTATTTTTGATAAAGAGAGAGAGAGCACAAGCAAGGGAGGTGCAGAGAGAGGGTATACACAGAATCTGAAGCAGGCTCCAGGCTCTGAGCTGTCAGCACAGGGTCTGATGCGGGACTCAAACCCACTAACCATAAGATCATGACCTGACCTGAAATCAGACACTCAACTGACTAAGCCACCCAGGTGCCCCTAGCTTGTTTACTGGGATCCTTCTTGCTTCTTAATGTAGACATTTATTGCTATATACTTCTCTCTTAGAACTGATTTTTCTACATCCCCTAAATTCTGGTATGTTCTGTTTCATTTGTCTCAATAAACTTTTTTTTTGTCCCTTTAGTTTTGTCTTTGATCCATTGATTTTTCAGGATAGTGTTGCTTAATTTCCATGTATTTGTAAATTTTCCAGTTTTTGTCTTGTTATTGATTTCTAGTTTAATGCTATGTGGTCAGAGAATATATTTGGTATGATTTCAATCTACTTGAATTTGCTAAGAATTGTTTTGCAGCCTAACACTGTCTGTCCTAGGAAATGTTTCATGTTTGCTTGAAAGTAATATATATTCTGCTGTTGTTGGATAGAATGTTCTGTATATGTGTGTTAGGTTAATTTGCTCTATACTGTTGTTCAAATCTGCTGTTTCCTTATTGATTCTCTGTCTGAATAATCTATCCATTGTTGAAAAAGGGTACTAAAGTCCCCAACTATTATTGCATTCCCATTTATTTCTCTTTTTAATTCTGTTTCTGCTTTATATATTTAGGTGCTCTGATGTTGGGTTCATCATCCAATATTACATTTTTTCTTCCAAACTCTCAAATTTGGACTCTCTCCCAACTCCAAATTATCAAATTATTATTTTTCATTTATTCTGTAGAAGTCACTCTTTCTTCATAATTTAGTTGTCTTAATTTTCAGATAATTTAGAAGCACAAACATATAGTTCATCTCATTCACACACACATTTATATACATAATGTCTTTTTAGTGGTTACTGAAATTTTTTGTTTATTTGATTAATATATATTTGACCTATTTCATTTCTGGTATTTGGTTTCCAGTATATAGTTCTGTTATGTCTTATGCATTCATAGTGAAATTTGAATTAATATAAAGGCAATAACCAAATGTTGATTTCACAATAATTGAGCAAATATTAGGGTTTCAGTGTAAAATCCAGCCAAAATGTGTTTGTAACTGTAAAAGGAAAGGCTCACAATCTTATTCCTGAGCCACACCACTACACTCAGCCTTTCCTTACCACACACACACACACACACACACACACACACAACATAGAGCCCTGTGCCTCGTATTGCTTACACCTTTCAAGGAAAAGCTAAGCCATCCTAAATACATTTTGTTTAATTTAATGGTGACCTTCAATATCTTTAAATTGGAAACAAATATAACTGTTATAAAGCAAAAATGATAGGAAATTGTTCAAGACTTACTAAACTCATGCAAATTTCCATCCCTGGTTTTCATCAATGCATAGACTAACCAATAATAAGGGAAAAAGAGACAAAGGAGAGAGAGAGAGAGGGAGAGAGAGAGAGAGAGAGAGTGAGCTGATTTAAGAAGAGTTTTGTTCCAGGGCAAATTTTGAAAATAATACATATTATGAAAAAACAATACATGTTTGAGGATAGTAAAATATTACTGGGGTTTATTTATATTCATTTGTCTGTTAAAATTATTTCTGTTTCATACACCTAGGCATTTTACAGTTTATAATATAGAATACAAACAAACATCACTGTGAATGAAGAGATTCCAAGGAGAAACACATTTTATAAAATATTTTGGGAACATTTACTATCCAAATTACTCTCCACTTTAGTAATGTACTACCCAGTGAATCCAAGAATACATCAATACATGATTGTAATTAGAATGCAAATGCATGAGTATGCATCTGAGAAACATTGGGAGTCTGAAGGAAAATAAATTATCAAGCACTGCAATGAAAAATAAACAAGCAGCAAAAATTATAAATCTTATGGATAACAAGGGAGGTGACCAAAAAATGCACAGCCTGTATGAGGAGACAAAGGGACAAAGGTGAAAGAAAGGCTGAACTCAGAAAGAAATTATTTGTCAGTTACACCAGGTAAGATTAGTGAATGAAGTAAACTTGAGTATAAGGAAAAGAAATGGGGTGGAGGATGGCAAAAAAAAAAATGATATTAAACAGTAAAAATTAAAAGTCATTTAATAAAAGTTAAAAATATGATTTAAATGAAATAATATTTAATTTAAGTTATTCTTCTACTCATTTGAAGATGAGAAAGTATCATGCCTGATCACATGAGTATAGCATTCGCATGATCTCTATCAGACAAATAGGCAAATGGGCCTGTTTCTAAGGCACATGACCAATTCTCCAGTCATCATACAACACTTCTTATTTCAAAATACTTAAGTAACAACACATCTTAAGTAAAAAAAAAACCAAAAAACAAAAAACAAACAAACAATGGTATGAAACCCTACCAATGCTTTATCAGTAATACAGTTGTATGAACATAAGAGAAAAGGAGGTAAAAATTTTAAATGAATTTAGATAAATAAGAAAAAGTTATTGATTTTAATAAAGTTCTACCATATTGCTTGAAGTGGTTTGTCATAAATGCAAATCAATTTTACATAATCTTGAATATGTATATATTCTTATGTTTTAATAAAGAAACAGTTAAAATAATACCTCTTACTGAGAATTAAGCCCAAAAGAACTTGTACTAATGTTAGCCACAGAAAAGTGTTGGAAGTAGATTATTTATAGTTAGAAATTAACATCCTGTTGTTTGGTTTTGCCAGAAATTCAGATTAGGCCTATTTCTTCCATATACATGAAAGGTTTACATGTGTGTATGTGTTTTGATATTGTAGTATTCACTTAGTCATTAGGTTTTACATACTACTTCAAATTTTGTTCTCAATTCTGTTCCAAAATTTAAAATAAAATTGATAAGTACCTTATGATACTCTGTAACTTCTATATCATGAAGTTTTATTGCTTAATTTAGTAATATTTTAAATAATAAAAGTGCTTCTCCTAAGCCAGCCATATTATTTTGGAATCAGTAACAGAAGAGAATATCATATATATGCTAAAAATCATACTGGTAATGGATTTGTAAAATAAATCCCTTAATTTTATTTAGCTCTGTGTAGAGGAAAACCCATAGATTTAAAAATACTAAAAAGAATTAGAAAATAATATAGTAGACAATTCAATATGCTTACATATAAAACAGAATAAATGACAGAAGTAGAAAAAAAGCATACAACAAAAGAATAGTATAAGAAATAAAAAGTAAGTTCTGTAAAAAATAACAAGACAAAACCTCCATACGTCAGGAGGGCAAACTTGCATGTGCACAAAATAGAGGATTCCAAATTCAAAATGTTTATAGAACAAAGAAAGTGTAACGGTCACCAATGACTGCAAATAAATGTATTAGTAATATGAAATAATCTATAGCAAGTAAATACGAAAATCAGATAAAATGATTTTCTCAGAAAATATAATTTTTCAGCAGAAACAAGCTAAAACAACACATTTACATTATAATAATGTGTCTTATTCCATTTTTTTTTAAATGTTTGCTGATAGCTTTTAAGTCTCATAGCCCTTTGTAAGCACTCTGGTTTCTCCTTCTGTCCCACATCTAGATATGCTGACTAGAAAGTGTGGCTGCTACCTCTGACATGGCAGGTTGTTCAAACCACAAAGTCCTTCTCTGTAGGCAAGGGAACTCTTATCAGGACCCATCCCCCAAACCCTAAAAATCCTGCCAAGCCAGTTTCCTTCCTCTGCCCTGACTCTCTCTCAATTCTTTTTTACATGTGTCTCCAAGTCATCCCTTTCTCCCCAGAAGCCCTCAGAACCCTCACTAGGTTAATAAGGAACCAGTAAAAAGCCTTTTTATACCATTTTGGTGCACGTGTGGGGTCCTAAGTATGGGCATCTGAAGCACAGTTTGGGTGGAGTTCATCTAGTTTCTGTGAGTGGTCTCAACACACATATACACATACTACACACATGCATTTGAACGTGTATATGTGTATGATACATATCATAAAGCGCCCAAACCAGAATCTTTCTTCTTAAAAAATTTTTTAAATGTTTCTTTATTTTTGAGAGAGAGACAGAGGGCAAGCAGGAGAGGGGCAGAGAGAGAGGGAGACACAGAATCTGAAGCAGGCTCCGGGATGTGAGCCGGACACAGGGCTTGAACCCACAAACCATGAGATCATGACCTGAGCTGAAGTTGGACGCTTAACTGACTGAGCCACTCAGGCACCCCCCAAACTTCTTAATGGGATGACATCAAAGAATTATTGTTAATATCAGTAACAAAATTGTATGCCTTTTGCTGCCACAATTATTAGCTCTTGGTAGAGATATTCAGCAGTTCATTTAGTAAGAAAACTTCATGAGTACTGAAGAATCTTTTATTATAATCTGGGAGTGGCGGAAATTTTAACTATGACATAAGCAAATGTGTACTTCAAATTTAGTTTATCTAGTACTGATGACTTTCTACTTATGCATCTAAAATTTCATACATTCTTTATATTATGACCAAAGCTAAATGTTAATTGGCTATGTGGGCAGGATTATGTTGCTCTTGATATCAGAATCTAGTAGTTGTCTACCTAAAGTAAATTTGTAACAGTTTCTATAATATAAAGAGCTGGCATCATAGAGGAAAGATGACATGTGCAAGCATTTCAAATATAATGAAGTAAGTAGTATCAGAGTAAAAACAAAAGAAAACAGAGAAAAAGGATATTTATTTTTTTTCTAATTTCTACATATGAAACTAATATTACACTGTTAATTACCGAATTCAAATAAAAACTTGAAAAAGGAAAAAAAAAAGGATACTTATTCTTAAAGAGGAATCTGGAAAATATTTATGGAGATGATGGGATTAATCTTAGTTCTTGAATTTTGGTTAATATTTCAATAGGTAGAAATAGAAATAGGTATTGATCCAAGAATTCTTGGCAAGGGGAACAGAATAAGCATAAGTGGAGAGGGAAGTCAAGTGATTGTCTTTCACAATGAGCAATTAGAGGTGTTTTTAAGAGCAACATTTTTTTTCCATGGTGTAAATCAATGAGAAATTTATTTTAAATTATTGATGTTTGATTTTTTAATTACAAATTAAGAAAGTGAGTTCTCTAAGTTTTAGTATGAGTGAAACTATAAATCATATTATTTTATGATTCTAACAAATTTTATCAAAGCTTTTAAGAAAACCTTACAACCCAATTATTTTTTATTATTCAATTTAAATTTATTTTATGGGTACATTTGGATTTTCACATGTTTCACTCGTTTGACTCTAAGATCTTCCCAACTACTTGAATGTTAGATTCATAAATACATGTCTTTGATATTCTTAACTATTGAAATTATATCTATATGTTTGTGAAATTTAAACTTATGTTAACAGCTCTTTTACATTTATTTAATGAAAATTTTGATTGGTCTAGTTTGTCTGATATAAGTATGGCTACTCCAGCTTTCTTTTGACTTCCAGTAGCATGATATACAGTTCTCCATCCTCTCGCTTTCAATCTGAAGGTGCCTTTAGGTCTAAAATGAGTCTCTTGTAGACAGCAAATAGATAGGTCTTGTTTTTTTAATCCATTCTGATACCCTATGTCTTTTGGTTGGAGCATTTAGTCCATTTACATTCAGTGTTATTATGGAATGATATGGGTTTACAGTCATTGTGATGTCTGTAGGTTTCATGCTTGTAGTGATGTCTCTGGTACTTTGTGGTCCTTGCAACATTTCACTCCAAGAATCCCCCTTAGGATTTCTTTTAGGACTGGTTTAGTGGTGATGAATTCCTTCAGTTTTCATTTGTTTGGGAAGACCTTTATCTCTTCTTCTATTCTGAATGACAGACTTGCTGGATAAATGTTTCTCAGCTGCATATTTTCTGTTCAACACATTGAAGATTTCCTGCCATTCGTTTCTGGCCTGCCAAGTTTCAGTAGATAGGTATACTACTATTCTTATGTGTCTACCTTTGTAAGTTATAGCCTGTTTATCCCTAGCTACTTTCAGAATTTTATCTTTATCCTTGTATTTTGCCAGTTTCACTATGATATGTCATGCAGAAGATTGATTCAAGTTACATCCAAAGGGAGTTCTCTGTGCCTCTTGGATTTCAATGCCTTTATCCCTCCCCAGATCAAGGAAGTTCTCAGCTATGATTTGTTCAAGTACACCTTCAGCCCCTTTCTCGCTCTCTCTTCTTCTTCTGGAATTCCTATGATACAGATATTGTTGCATTTGATTGCATCACTTAGTTCTCTAATTCTCCCCTCATACTCTTGGATTTTTTAATCTCTCTTTTTCTCAGCTTCCTCTTTTTCCATAATTTTATCTTCTAATTCACCTATTATCTCCTCTGCCTCTTCAATCCAAGCTGTGGTCGCCTTCATTTTATTTTGCACCATATTTATAGCATTTTTAAACTCCTCATGACTATTTCTTAGTCTCTTGATCTCTGTAGCAATAGATTCTCTGTTGTCCTTTATGCGTTTTTCAAGCCCAGCGATTAATTTTATGACTATTACTCTAAATTCTTGTTCTGTTATATTGCTTAAATCATTTTTGATCAATTTGTTAGCTGTCACTACCTCTTGGAGTTTCTTTTCAGGAGAATTCTTCCGTTTTGTCACTTTGGGTAGTTCCTGTGGTGGCTCCAAACTGCAGGGCACTTCCCCTGTGCTGTCCGGAGTAACTTGTGTTGTTGGCAGGGCCACAGTCAGACCTGATGTCTGCCTACCGCTGGGGCCACAGACTGGTGTATACCTTATCTTCCCCTATCCCAGGGGCAGGACTCACTGTGGAGTGGTGTTGCCTCTGTCTGGGCTACTTGCATACTGCCAGGCTTGTGGTTCTGCTTTGATGGGATCTGGCCAAGGGCGTATTAGCTAGGGTGGATCCTCAAGGTGCACAGGGGTGGGAGGGGCATTATATAGTAATTACATGGTCTATCCATCAGGAAGAGGTAACAATTATAAATGTCTATGCACTGAATACAGGAGCCCCCAAATATATAAAACAATTAATCATAAACATAAGCAACCTTATTGATAAGAACGTGGTAATTGCAGGGGACTTTAATACTCCACTTACAACAATGAATAGATCATGTAGTTTTAGGATCAGCAAAGAAACAAGGGCCCTCAATGATACATTGGACCAGATGGACTTGACAGATATATTTCAAACTCTGCATCCCAAAGCAACAGAATATACTTTCTTCTCAAGTGCCCATGAACATTTTCCAAGATAGATCACATACTGGGTCACAAAACAGCCCTTCATAAATATAAAAGAATTGAGATCATACTGTGCACACTTTCAGCGCACAATGCTATGAAACTTGAAATCAACCATAGGAAAAAGTCTGGAAAACCTTCAAAAGCATGGAGGTTAAAGAACACCCTACTATAGAATGAATGGGTCAACCAGGCAATTAGAGAAGAAATTTAAAAAAATATATGGAAACAAATGAAAATGAAAATACAACAATCCAAATGCTTTGGGATGCAGCAAAGGCAGTTCTGAGAGGAAAATACATTGCAATCCAGGCCTATCTCAAGAAACAAGAAAAATCCCAAATACAAAATCTAACAGCACACCTAAAGGAAATAGAAGCAAAACAGCAAAAACACCCAAACCCAGCAGAAGAAGAGAAATAATAAAGATCAGAGCAGAAATAAATGACATAGAATCTAAAAAAAACTGTAGAGCAGATCAATGAAACCAAGAGTTGGTTTTTTGAAAAAATAAACAAAATTGATAAACCTCTAGACAGGCTTCTCAAAAATAAAAGGGAGATGACCCAAATAGATAAAATCATGAATGAAAATGGAATTATTACAACCAATCCCTCAGAAATACAAGCAATTATCAATATTATGAAAAATTATATGCCAACAAACTGGACAACCTGGAAGAAATGGACAAATTCCTAAGTACCCACACACTTCCAAAACTCAAATAGGATGAAATAGGAAACTTGAATAGACCCAAAACCAGCAAAGAAATTGAATCAGTTATCAAAAATCTCCCAATAAATAAGACTCCAGGACCATATGGCTTCCCAGGGGAATTCTACCAGACATTTAAAGCAGCGATAATACCTATCCTTCTCAAGCTGTTCCAAAAAATAGAAAGGGAAGGAAAACTTCCAGACTCATTCTATGAAGCCAGCATTACTTTGATTCCCAAACCAGACAGATACTGAGCAAAAAATCCCAAACCAGACAGATACTGAGCAAAAAAAAAAGAGAACTACAGACCAATATCCATGATGAATATGGATGCAAAAATTCTCAATAAGATGCGAGAAAATCTAATTCAACAGCATATAAAACAAATTATTCACCATGATCAAGTGGGATTCATTCTTGGGCTGCAGGGTGCCTCAACATTCACAAATCAATCAGTGTGATACATCACATTAATAAAAGAAAAGATAAGAACCATATGATCCTAGCAATCAATGCAGAAAAAACATTTGATAAAATTCATCATCCTTTCTTAATAAAAACCCTCAAGAAAGTCGGGATAGAAGGAATATACTTAAACATCATAAAAGCCATTTATGAAAAGCCCACAGTTAATATCATCTTCAATGGGGAAAAACTGAGAGCTTTCCCCCTGAGATCAGGAACATGACAGGGATGTCCACTCTCACTACTGTTGTTTAACAAAGTGTTGGAAATTCTAGCATCAGCAATCAGACAAGAAAAGGAAATCAAAGGCATCAAAATGGGCAAAGATGAAGTCAAGCTTTTACTTTTTGCAGATGACATGATATTATACATGGAAAATCCGATAGACTCCACCAAAAGTCTGCTAGAACTGATACATGAATTCAGCAAAGTCACAGGATACAAAATCAATGTACAGAAATCAGTTGCATTCTTATACACTAATAATGAAGCAACAGAAAGACAAATAAAGAAACTGATCCCATTCATAATTGCAGCAAGGATCGTAAAATACCTAGGAATCAACTTAACCAAAGATGTAAAATATCTGTATGCTGAAAACTATAGAAAGCTTATGAAGGAAATTGAAGAAGATACAAAGAAATGGCAAAACATTCCACGCTCATGGTTTGGAAGAATATATATTGTTAAAATGTCAATTCTACTCAAAGCAATCTACACATTCAATGCAATCCCAATCAAAATTGTACCAGCATTCTTCTTGAAGCTAGAACAAGCAATACTAAAATTTTATGGAACCACAAAAGACCCCGAATAGCCAAAATAATATTGAAGAAGAAGACCAAAGTGGGAAACATCACAATCCCAGACTTTAGCCTCTACTACAAAGCTGTAATCATCAAGACAGCATGGTATTGGCACAGAAACAGACACATAGACCAATGGAATAGAATAGTGACTCCAGAACTAGACCCACAAACATATGGCCAACTCATCTTTGACAAAGCAGGAAAGAATATCCAATGGAAAAAAGACAGTCTCTTTAACAAATGGTGCTGGGAGAACTGGACAGCAACATGCAGAAGAATGAAACGAGGCCACTTTCTTACACCATTCACAAAAATAAACTCAAAATGGATAAAGGGCCTGAATGTGAGACAGGAAACCATCAAAACCCTTGGGGAGAAAGCAGGGAAAAACCTCTCTGACCTCAGCCGCAGCAATTTCTTATTGACACATATCCAAAGGCAAGGGAATTAAAAGTAAAAATAAACTATTGGTACCTCATGAAGATAAAAAGCACTGCACTGCAAAGGAAACAATCAACAAAACTAAAAGGCAACCAACGGAATGTGAAAAGATATTTGCAAATGACATATCGGACAAAGGGCTAGTATCCAAAATCTATAAAGAACTCATGAAACTCCACACCTGAAAAACAAATAATCCAGTGAAGAAATGGGCAGAAAACATGAATAGACACTTCTCTAAAGAAGACATCCAGATGGCCAACAGGCACAAGAAAAGATGCTCAACGTCACTCCTCATCAGGGAAATACAAATCAAAGCCACACTCAGATACCACCTCACACCAGTCAGAGTGGCTAAAATGAACAAATCAGGAGACTATAGATGCTAGAGAGGTTGTGGACAAACGGGAACCCTCTTGCACTGTTGGTGGGAATGCAAACTGGTGCAGCCACTCTGGAAAATAGTGTGGAGGTTCCTCAGAAAATTAAAAATAGATCTATCCTATGACCCAGCAATAGCACTACTAGGAATTTACCCAAGGGATACAGCAGTGGTGATGCATAGGGACACTTTTACCCCAGTGTTTATAGCAGCACTCTCAACAGTAACCAAATTATGGAAAGAGTCTAAATGTCCATCAACTGATGAATGGATAAAGAAGTTATGGTTTATATATATACAATGGAATACTACTTGGCAATGAGAAAGAATGAAATATCGCCTTTTGTAGCAATGTGGATGGAACTGGAGAGAGTTATGCTAAGTAAAATAAGTCATACAGAGAAAGACAAATACCATATGTTTTCACTCTTATGTGGATCCTGAGAAACTTAAGACCATGGGGGAGGGGAAGGGAAAAAAAAAGTTAGAGAGGGAGGGAGCCAAGCCATAAGAGACTCTTAAAAACTGAGAATAAACTGAGGGTTGATGGGGGATGGGAGGGAGAGGAAGTGGGTGATGGGCATTGAGGAGGGCAACTATTGGGATGAGCACTGGGTATTGTACGGAAACAAATCTGACAATAAATTTCATATTAAAAAAATAAGAGTGGTCTGAACAACTTCTTTAAATATTTAAATGACTGATATCTAGAATTAAAAATCCTGTGATTTTTCCCCATATCTATCTAATTTGTATAGGTCATAATTTCTTTAAGTTTTTATTTGAATTCCAATTAGTTAACATATAATGCAATATTAGTTTCGTGTAAAATTTAGGGATTCAACACTTGATATATCACCTAATGCTCATCGTGAGTGCACTACTTAATCTCTATCACCTAGTTCACCCTTCTCCCACCCACTTTCTCTCAAGGAACCATTAGTTTGTGCTTTCTAGTTAACACCCCATTTCTTGATTTTCCTCTCTTTTTCCCCTTATGATCGTTTTGTTTCTTAAATTCCAACGAAGACATTCAGACAGTCAACAGATACAGGAAAAATTCTCAGTATCACTCTTCATCAGGGAAATACAAATCAAAATTACAATGAGATATCACATCACACCAGTCAGAATGGCTAAAATTAACAATACAGGTAACAACTGGTGTTGGCAAGATGTGGAGAAAGGGGAACTCTCTTACACTCTTGGTGGAAATGAAATTGGTGCAGCCACTCTGGAAAACAGAATGGAGTTTCTCTCAAAAAGTTAAAAATAGAACTACCCTATGATCCAGCAATTACACTACTTGGTATTTACCCAAAGAATGCAAAAATACAAATTCAAAGTGATACATGCACCACAATGTGTATAGCACCATTATCAACAATAGCCAAATCATGGAAAAAGCCAAAATGTCCATCAACTAATGAATGGATAAAGAAGATGGTGGAATATTATGCAGTCATAAAAATGAATGAAACCTTGCCATTTGTAACAACATGGATGGAGCCAGAGAGTAGTTCATAATTTCTAACATCACAATCTGTAATGATTGCTGCATGGTTGATTGGGTGTAACGAATATTGAGAAAATATGGTAATCATATTGTGAGCCTTTAATGAACTAGTTCAAATAAGAGTAATGGAGTTACACAAACTTTAAGGAACTTTGATAATCAGTAAGAAGGGATTTATAGTATAGTAATTATACCATAAAGTTATCAGGTTAAATAAAAGATGTATTTAGATTTTAAGATCCTCATGAATGTGTGACAATAATAGTAGTTCAATACTAAAAAGAGGAAAATAAAAATAAAGTAATAAATTATGATAAAAATAAAGGAATAAAGTATGGCAATTGACCATTAATGGAATGAGATTTGGATAAAATGGAGTCATGATATAGTAGGTGATACTAGTTTTGAGGGAAACCACTAGTTTTGAGGGAAAAGGGAATGCTTAGTCAGATGTAATGAACAAATAGGATAAAAGACGAGGACACATTCAGAAGCCATTATCTATACATTTTTCTAGTTTTCCATACCAACACTTATGTTACTCACTTCTTTCCTCCTTTATTTTAATGAAAGCTTATATTTTATTCAATGCCTATCACACAGTTTTTGCTTTGTTTATTAATTTATTCATGAAGTTTAATATTACCTCAACAGCAATATAAGCACTACTTTTTTCCCCCAATCTTTTTAATTTTCCCAGAGTACTATGCATATGATTAGGGCTTAAAATAAACTTTGTTGTTTTGTTCATTATCCAGCAAAATAAGTTAATTTTCTATGATTCTCAATTTTCCTTAAAGAATAACACATTTTCTCCTTTAGAGTATTATTTACATTAAGAATAATTCATAGCTGAAACATCAAACACAGTCTTAAAAAGACGATAGTATTCTACCAAAATTAATGAGTCTTGAACACATCTAAGGGATTTGGCATCATACCAGTTTAATTATTTTAATATTTTTGAGTTATGTGTTCAGAATTACAATGTGAATATCATTAGAGAAGCTCTTAGGATTTAATGACATATTTCAGTGATTTATATCTACTACTATTTCACACTGTTGATGAACAAAATTTAGTTTGGTTGAACTGCATATCCTCAAAAACTTTTTTGATCCTTCATTACTTTTACACATCACAAGATGACAACTTGTGATACCAGTTAATGTTTTAAAAGATAGAAAGTGATATTAAATATTTACAGGAACTTTGGTCTGTTCTCTAAAATTTTGTACAAGAATTTTGGATTCAACTGTAAATGAATGTCTGAGATGATTTAGTCAGAATAAATGCGCATGCCAAATAGATTTTCTGTATGCCAGAGATATCATCATTGAACGTTATTTCTTACTAGGATAAATTGGAACTCAATATAGTATAAGGTGAATTACATTAAAAGAAAAATCTAATTTATCATATATAAATAATCATATAAGTTAAATTAAACTCTAATAAATACAAGGTGACACAAAGGAAATTTATATAAATAAATTATCCATAAAATCTGCATTAGGTTGTTGTAAAGGAAATATATTTATTCAAAATGACACTATTGCTAAGCTACATGGCTTTAATGAGGGAAATGAAATACAGAAACTGTTCTAAAAATGCTGTGCAAAGCTCTTCAGAGGGTGTGAAAATTACATTTATGTCTCTGTGCTATTTCTTTCTTTCTCGCTTAAATGTGCTCTGAAATCTATCACTCTTTTACCAAGAATTGCATTTTGCTCATTTTTTTGCTCAACAAAGAGGAAACATTTATGGTTTTGCAATAATACTGTTTCTAACTTCAGACAGTTCTTTAGTTCAAAAACTTTAAGCCATTTTTCAGTGAAGATTGCATTTTCTTCATGCATATAGGAAAAGCTAGATTTATAATGTTACTTCAATTCTTTTGATATGATAATGTAAAGTTAATTGTATCCCTTTTCAGCTATTGAAAACATTAATATCATTTCCTGTTAATGTGAACAGGTGGGGAGAAAAATTAGCATACTCACTAATTAGATTTTATTTGCAATTTTACTGTCAAGCACCATGTCTTTATCTCCTAAGTTTTTAATGACAGACTCACTCTTCTAATAACATTTTTGGCTTACAGAAATGTGTTTGAAACTCCAGATATATTTGAATTTCCTGTAACTACCCTTTCATGGTAAGCATGAAGAAAAATTAACATATCCTTGTGCTTGTATTCATAAGAAACGCATGAGATAAGTAAATTTCCATACGTGTATTTGTTTTTAATAACAGTTCATATTTGCTACAAGGCTAGGATGATTAGTCTCTTGTTTACCAATAGCTTCATTTTTCTTCACTGGTTTCTGATAACTGTAACAAGAGGAGCTTCTTCAGATTATCTCTGCATATCAGTCAGCAGTTATGCCCTTTCATGCTTAAAATGTTCACACACAGGGCCAGTAACATAATTTGTGGGGTCTAATGCTAACTTGAAAATGTGGGGGTCCCATGTTCACAAATTATTAAGGATTCCCAAATGGCAAGAACAGAGTGTTAAACAAAGAGCAATGCTCTTCTAAGCATGAGATCCTGTGTGGCTGCCCAGATCATAGGTCAATGAAGCTGGCCGTGGCCACACACTATGACAGAATCAATATATTATAATGGTTGAGCACATGGCCTCATGCCTAGATTTTAATTCTATTTTATCAATTTTCTAGCTATTTGACTTTGGACAAGTTATTCTGTCTCAATGATAATAATATTTAATGTGTGTGTGTGTGTGTGTGTGTGTGTGTATTTAAGAATGAATACACATGTATTTAAGAATTAATACATGTAAAAGATCAAAGCATGGTATCTGATATAAGCAAGATTTCAACAATATTAGCAAATTGTACTTGTATATGAAGGAACTATTTTTGAAAAAAATATATAACTGGTGGGTCAATCCCTATAGAAAATCCCTTCCCAGACAATTTCCATAAAATAGCATCTTATATTTGGCAACAATCCTTTTTGATGCCACTCTGAGAGGCACTGATACGCACAAAGATCAAAACAGACACTTCAGATTCCCACATTTACCTTATCCTAGTTCTCTATTAGTCTTGTATTTACATTCAGACATAGGATTAAGATCAATCAATTCTTCTTTATAAATTCTGTATATCGAATGAACATATACTCTGGACTTTCTAATCCAGTTCTGATTATCTACTTTTATTATTCTCAAAACAGGATGAATAAAAATACAATTGTGTAATTTCTATACTTACAGTAAGACATTTCAGAATTAACCATGTATGTAATAAGTGTGTGTGCATTTGTGTTAATTGGTAGCCTCAGAACATTCAGTTAGACTAATCAAGAATTCATTCTCCCAGGATAGGTATGGTCGGCTAGCATTTAATCAGAATGTCTACACTCCAGAGTTGTCTTCTTCAAGCATTTCTACAATCTATATCTTGAGTCAACATCGAGAGTTTACTAATTACAGAAACGGATGTTAGAAGTGGTATTCCCATTGGTAAAACTATTAGTTTTAAAGTTATGTGTTTTGTTTAAAATGGTTTATAGAATTTCCACAATCTTGCATATTTGGGACGTAAGAATCTACTGAACCTTCACTATATTGACAAAGACTGTCTCCTTGACCAAAACTTAGGCTCCTCAGAATCCTTTTATCTACTAGGCCTCAACCTTGGTCCCTGTTCTTGCTGGGCCTCCATACTCCAGTTGTAGCAAGAATTCTGCTAAGTTAATTAGCAAGAACCCTTGCCCTTGATATCTGAGCATTCTCGGTATCAGATCAAATGCCATATCCTTTACTATCCTCCAAGTGGTATTTGATCACCCTGGCCGGCCTTCAGCAAGAATCCTATTAAGTCAATTTAATAAGAATTCCCCCTTCCCTAGATGTTTCCTGTTCCATTTTCCATTCACTGACCTCCTGTCACCCAATGTGCTCCTTGTCTATAAAATCCAACTTGTTGTTACATGAGAAGTCGAGCCCAATCTTAATCCCCTTATTGTGGTAGTCTTGATACTGATGGAGATGTTGCATAATAAAGTCACCTTTACCATTTTAACAAGGGTCAAAATAATACTAAGGGATGCTTATCCTGGACTTGATTCCTAAATGGTTCTGAGTTCAACCATGGTATAGACAGTTCACCTGAATCTGTAGAGTTGGCCAGGTTAATGCTACCTCTATAGTCTTTTATCATACACTTCAGCTGAGCTCTTCCAAGGAGGGTGTTTTAGAGCTCCATAAATAAAAAAAATAAATAGGTAAGATTTTATTCTAGATGAGAGAAGTAGATATAAAAAAATTTCTGTTTCTCTGTTTATAAATGACTTAGATATGGCAGGAAACAGTCTGAGTTTTCTTTCCTTTATACTGGTAATGAATCCATAATTTCCATTATCTCAGAGTAACTAATCCTGCTGTACCTCTAATAATTAAAAGTTATCAGTATCTTAAAAAAATTCAATCACTTTTTAACAACACCTTACAAATTAACATTTCAACTTTCTTTTAGTATTTTTATATTAATAAAATAACAATTCAGAGTAAATGTTGTCAGAACACATAATCTAAGTTTTGGTTAAGAAAACATGATTGTCATATTTTTGTTATTAGAAGAGGGTAGAAAATTAATAATTAACCAAAAATTCACTAGACTTTTAATTATATTAGCCTTGTATCATTTTTCCTATTATACTAATGAGGAAAATAAAGGTAAGAGATGTTTAATATCATAGTCAATATCATATAATTAATAAATAACTAGAACTGGGATTTAAATCAAGTATAAATAACACCAAAATCTACATATTGATTCTTCTGTTGTTACTGTGTGTGTGTGTGTGTGTGTGTGTGATGCTGTGTTTGCTTATTGTTTTTATTTACTATGAAGCTCCTTGAAGAAATATGGGTATAATTATAGAAATAATCCTTGTAGAATTACAAATCATTAGATACTTCTTATGAAAAGAATACAAGTTACCTTAGTTTGTTTGTTTATTTATCTCTTTATTTATATTTTAGAGAGAGAGAGAGAGCATGTGAGCAAGGGAGAGGGGCACAGGGAAAGACAGAGAAAATCCCAAGCAGGTTCCACACTCAGCACGGAGCCCAAAGTAGGGCTTGATCCCATGACCCTGAAATCATGACCTAAACCAAAATCACGAGTTGGACACTCAAGCGACTGAGCCACCCAGGCACTCTACAAGTTACCTTCTTTTAAATGATTATGCAGAAGCTATGCATATTTGGTTGATAATCAGGCTCAACACATATATCAGTATATTTATCAAGAGCTTGTCTTTTTGTCTTTTTTTTTTGTCATCACATTGAAGGAATTTTATTTTCTAAAAATTTTACCAGTTTAAAAAAATCACTAATAAATTTCTCCCAGAGTGTAGGCATTATGAACCCATTTCTTATATTTTTTCCTACTGTATAATTTTTCACTTAGAAGATTCATACTTGCTGAATAGCACACGAGATGCATAAAGTCTCAGGCAAAAAATCCATAATTGATAAAACAGTTATTTGACTAAAATAGTCACAGTAAATTGAATACATGAGTCCTCAAAAGCACTCTAATCTTGCTTTCTTGTGTTATCCAAAATGACTAATTAAAAAGGAAAATAACTTTTTGATCTACGGGGTTTGCATATTGGATTACTACATCAAATTAGAAGTATATCAATCACCATTAGTAGTAAACTGAAAAAAAATGTAGAGTCAAGTAATGAGTCAAAATCCAGATGTATACTGTAATTGAAGTTCAGTTTTATTTATAAACATTATGATTAAATAATACCATAGTTAATCTATTAATTAGCTATTCATTCACTGATACTTTCTATGATAAGAATTCAGGAAATTAAAACTGATCATTTATTCTTTTCAAATGTCTCAACTGTTAAGCATTGTTTGGGCCATTAGTTGTATAATTTTGGAAACCTTGTGTGGGTGATTATTTACAAAAATGTGTTGAGTGTGTATTTGATTTTAAAGTAGTTTTAAGCTGGGGTGCCTGGGTGCTCAGTCGGTTAAGCACCTGACCTCGGCTCAGGTGATGATTTCAGGTTTGTGAGTTCGAGCCCCGCGTCGGGCTCTGTGTTGACGGCTCAGAGCCTGGAGCCTGCTTCAGATTCTTTCTTCCTCTCTCTCTACCCCTCCCCTGCTTGTTCTCTCTCTCTCTCTCTCAAAAATAAACATGAAAAAAAATTAAAAAAAATTAAAGTAGTTTTAAGCAATGAGACTATGAGGATGAGGTGATTGGACAATTTAAGTTTATGAACAGGATGGAAATGGACAGAGCTGAGGCAGCTTGTTGATTTGGTGTTTCAGACATGTAGAGGAGCAAAGTGTAATGAGGGTGAACAAGACCTACAAGCAGGGCTGTGCCACAAAGTGCCTTGTACATCATGTTATGCTATCAAGCTTTATCTCACAGTACAAAAATGATCTTAAGAGACAGTCACTTTATCAAGAAGCATGCATTTCATTTGTATTTGTGAGAGTTTAAATTAATTTGCTGATGACTCAAAATTAAGTTTCTTTCTCAAATTAACAGTGATAAGGGGACTGGTCACAATTTTAGGTTGGTTCTGCCACCCTCAAAACATAGTTTCAAAGATTGTTTCCATCCAACTGGATGGTGAGAACAAGTATCTCAGGGCAGGTGGTTTTGAACAAATCACCTATGATCACAATCTATTGACCAAACCTAATCATTTGTGAATACATATCAACAGCTAGGAAATGTGTCTCTAACCATATTGCTCCTAAAAGTTAAGTGGGGGCACTTGGGAATGATTAACAATCTTTTCACTATATATCATTAATAATCCCAATTTATCAAAGGGTAGACAGAAGAGGTGTCCTGGTCAAATCATTGAGGCACCTCCACAGAACCCTAGAGGCTCTAGAAAATACAAGTTTAGACCATTTAACGAAGATAAACAACAACAATAAATTTACATTTCACAATGGACACTCCAGCAGAGTTTCTCAAACTCAGCACTATTGATGTTTAGTGCTAGATAGTTTAGATAGATGTTTAGTGCTCGCTAGATGCTTTGTTGCTGGGGAGCTGTCCTGTGCTCTAAAGCCAGAGGAAGCACCAACTCATGCTCCCTGTCCCATTTTCCCCCTGGAACAGCACATTGTTGAGGATCTGGTGAATCAGTGCAGATGTAGGGGTCATCTCATTGGTGAGGAAGCCCTGAACAAAGGGCCTTGACAGTTTTATGGACTCGGGGATTGGGGAGAGCATAAGGGCAGAGGTCTCAAAGTGGAAAACTACTGGGTACAGAGTCAGAGTGGGGAACTGTCTTCAGGGTTTCCTCCTTTTTCCTACATAAGGAGGTCTCAGCAAAGGTGCCTAAGTAGAACTTGGCCCAAGGTTTCAGATGAGGACACCCATGAATGCAGGTTCAAGGGCTAGGAATGTAAATATGTAAAGAATATGAAAGGTCAGCGGTGTCTGAGTACTTGACTAAATTCCTTTTAGAGACTATAATGCACTGGCTGTGTACTGAGTCTGGTGTGGGGAGGCAGCTTTTCCCCATCAGCTCTGCTAGGTTGAGCCTTGGTAATTGCCTATGATAAGGCCTGAGATATCACATATAGGTTTTTAAACAGGAGCTGGACCCTTCAACTAGACATAGAGAGAGAGAAAATATTTGCAAAAGGACTTGTGCCCAAAATATATAGAGAACCACTAAAACTCAATAATAAAAAAAAAAATTCAATTAAAAAAATAGACAAAAGTTCTGAATAAACACTTCACTAAAGAAGATACTAAGTGAGGGGTGTCTGGGTATCTCAGTCAGTTAAGTGTCTGACTCTTGATTTTGCCTCAGGTCATGATCTCATTGTTCCTGAATTCAAGCCCCGCATCAGGCTCTGCACTGACTGCTCTGAGCCTGCTTGAGATTTTGTCTCCCTCTCTCTCTCTGCCTCTCCTCCGCTGACTCCCTATCTCTTTCTCTCAAAACAAATAAATAAACATTTTTTTAAAGATGATACTAAGTGAAAGATAAACACATGAAAATATGGTTAACATTATTTGTCATTAGAAAATGCAGATTAAAACAATGATGTATCACTACAAACCTATTAGAATGGCTAAAATTAAGAAGAAAACTGATAGCAGCAATTGTGCAAGGATACAGAGCAACTAGAACTCTCATTCATTGCTCATGGGAATATGAACTGGTACTGAACAGTCCATCCAATGTGATCCTACTTATTTACCCAGTGATTTGGATAATTATCTCCACACAAGAGTTTTAATGTGGATGTTTATGCCAATTTTATTCATTATCATGAGAAACTGGAAATGATCAGGATGCCTTTTAATAGGGGAATAGATATATAAATTGTGGTATATCCACATAATAAAATATCATTCAAGAATGAAAAGGAATTAACTTCAAGCCATTCAAAGTCAGGTATGAATCTTAAATGCATATTGCTAAGTGAAAAAAGCCATTCCACACAGGTCATAGACTGCATGATTCCAATTATAGGTCATTCTGGAAAAAGTAAAACTATAGAGATTATAAATAGGTCAGTAGTTGTCAAGGGTTCAGCGGGGGGCTGAAGCATAGAAAAAATTTTCAAGTGTTTTTAGGTACTGAAACTATTTTGTATGATTCAATGTTGGTGAGTATGGGGCAGTATGCATTCGTCAAAACTTATGGCACTGCATAGCATAAGGTGCCAAAATCAATGTATGCAAATTAAAAAAAAAAATGAGAGGTCAAGAAATTTCAGGATGGAATTCAGACCGTGACTAAAGAATCTAACTGTATTTGAGGTTCCTGAGTGGCTCAGTCAGTTAAGCGTCTAACTCTTGGTTTCTGCTCAGGTCATGATCTCACAATTTGTAGGTTCGAGCCTGCATCAGGGTGTGTGCTGACAGTGCAGAGCCTGCTTGGGATTTTCTCTCTCTCTCTCTCTCTCTCTCTCTGCCCCTCCCCTCCTCATGGTCTCTCTCTCAAAATACATAAACATTAAAGAAAAAAGAATCTAACTGTATTTACCCATGTATGATGCAACCTACCTGAAGAGAGTGGACAAAATGGCACTGACCTAAATAATTTGGAAATGAGTAGCATCTCTAAGATGAAAGGCAAAATGAGCTGTATTTAAGCACATTATAAGCACTATACTCATAAAATTGTTTCCAAAGAGTCTGGGTTAATGATTCTGAAGACTATATGTGTGTGTGTATATATATATGTACACACACACACACACACATATATATATACACACACACACACACACACACACACACACTTGAATTGAAAAATTAAGTACATGGATGGGTGGAAGGAACCAGGATTCTCACAGTTAAGAGTGAGAGGTTACAGACAAGCAACATGAGAACACTAGAATGATACATGTCGTAATAGAGTTGGAGACACAAGTATCAACTAATACCAATAAAATACCAAGAAACAAGTATGAAGACTCCATGGTGAAATGTATGAATTAAGGACTGAAGCAATAAATATATGAGAGGATCCCAGAGAAATGTGTAGTTCCAGATAGTTAAAAAGTGTTCAACAAACAAATGAACCCACAGGTATGATGAGGTTATTTATGTCAAAGGCACATCGGAGCCAAATGAAAGAACTTCCAATGATCAAAGCCATGACAACTTAAGAAATAAGATAAATAATGTAGCAATGATATCTAATCAAATTATAAAATACATACCCATGGGTCCATACCAATATAAATAAATGATTAAATAAATACATTTGGAGAAAGGTCAATCTCTCATATAAAATAATAAATAATTTGTGCAGATGCCCTCATTCACAAGCATAATGAGTTTATAACTCCATTCCTTAAGTTGGGCTTCATGTAATGACTTCCTTCCAAGGGGTCCAGTATGAGAAGGTGAAAAATTATAACATTCCAGTGGAGAAATATAGAAAGCATTATCTTAACCAATTGATCAAAGTCAAGATTATCAGTGATAAGCCATGTTGATAGTGTATATCTGATATCATGTGATGAATAAAAAAAAACATAAAATAAGTCTAATCATGAGAAAACATCAGAAAAAATCCAAAAGAGGTCTATCTACAAATATATGATCAGTCCTCAATAAAATTGTCAAGGTCATCAAAAACCAGAAATTTCTGAAAATGTATCATAGCCAAGAGGACCCTAAGGAGACATGACAACTAAATGTAACATGGTATTCTAGGTAGGAATTTGGAACATAACAAGGAGATTAATTAAAAACTAAGTACATATGAATATATCATAAAGTTTAGTTAGTAATTGTGCTTCAATGTTATTTCATTAACTGTAATATACAATGCTAATTTAAGATGCTAAAAATAGGGAAACTGGGGTGTGGAGAACATGAAGGAATATATCACTGCAACTTTTCTGTAAATCTAAAGCCATTCTACAATTTTAAAATAGTAAATGTTGAAAAACTTGTCAGAGGAAAACCTGTGTGGTAGATAGATGAACAATCTAGATCCCAGAGATATTAATTCAAGAGTAAAACATAGCACTAGAAATTTCCTTTGATTTTTATTATTCTTAATATTTTACTTTTAGTCAAACAAAGCAATATGAGACAAGGTTCATTATGTGAAAAGATACTCTGCATTTTGAAATATCAACCAGGGTCAAGTCCCTACTCTTCCTCCAAAATGTAACATGCAAATAGTAATTGAACTTTGCTTAGAAGCTTATTAGGTTACTATCCTCGAAAGCGAAAACATAAAGAAATATCTTGTGTTTTTTCCAGGGTGCCCTTTGGCATTCTATAAAAGGATGCCCTTGAGGAAAGAATTTAAAACTTTCAATGTCTTTTTTTTGAGCAAGATATCTTGAAGTAGCCACTCTGAGTGACAGCTGAACACAAATTTCTGACTACCAGAAGAGGAGTCATGTTCACAGGACATAAATATTCACAGAGATGGTATCTTTAAATAAACTTGCAAATAATCTGACAGTAAAATGTATTTTTATGTTACCCAGTGGAATCAAAGTGAACTTTTTCTTCTTTCCATTTTCTTTCAGTGAGTTTTAAAAGAAATTGTTTCTAATTTCAGCATCTGCTGAACTTTCATGCATATCTTCAAAGAAATTGTTTGGTCGTTTTAATTGGTTTTATATTAGTCTTAACCAGGTGACTGAATTTTGATATATTTTTAAGTTACAAGTTATTTTTAGTTTTCCTTTACATATTATATGTACAAATTTCTGTAAAACCCAGTGCTATTAATTAGCACTATATAAAAATATTAACTAATTACATATATATGTGGAATACTAGTACATCATTGATATGGTAAGCATGAGACATTGTCAACAGTTTTACTCTTTTACATTCCTCATGAATACACGGAATCTGAAACAGCTTGTGTCTCTAAATTTAGTTCTCGAGATTACAAATAAAAGAGGACTTCTACTTCAGGCTGATGCAGATAGAATAAGAGGGATAGGATTAACCTTGCTGCTTGGAAGTCCTAAATATTCAGGCAAAATATTAAAAACAAAATGCCTTTGGTTTTGTTACATTAGGGAGTAGACAATGCAGGAGACTGATTTGGGGGAAAGCAGAAACAAATGGTACTAGTTCCATAATTTGGGCATTTGGCTAGGAAATTGCTTCTGGGCTGCAGTATGGGGAAAGAGAAGGAAAGTGGAGCTCAGAAATCTTACAAGTCTGTAAAATCCCAGGCATATAGAATTTGTAGGGAAGTATACTGGAATAGAAAGTTACAGAAAGACAGAGAGGGAGAGGGTGGGGGGGAGAGACCTCTCTCAAGATATTAGCTAAGGATTGATCAGCATCTGTGTGTGAAAAAGAGACACAAGGCCAGGAAACTAACCACTCAAAAGGAGCAAAGGAAACAACCTGTTCCTATTGTTTGGAGGAAAAAATATATAAATCACAGAATGATATTGACTCAGTAGTGGCAAAAAATGAGTAACAAGCTGATAGCTACTTGGGTTCTACAAAGTGAAACCCAAAAACAAGCTTTGAAAGAAAAACTGTCTCCAGGAAATTCAGTGTATCTCAGATCAAAAGTCAATAACACTTCTGGAAATACACAAGCACCTAACAGCCAGTAGAGTAAAATTCAAAAATTCACAATATCTGACTCCCAGTCAAAATTAACTGGGCATTCAAAAAGCAGAGAAATATAAACCCTAATGAAGAGAAAAATCAATAGAATCATACCTAGAATTAACATTATGGATTTACTAGACAAAGATATTCAAAGATTTATTATAATTAAAATCCATATCTTAGGCAAGGTAAATGACAAATTGAGCATATTAATAAATATTGAAAAATAAAAAGTAAATGAAATTAAATTTTAGAGATGGGAAGTACAAGATCTGAGTAATATATACTGTATGAAATAAATAGAAGATAAAAAACTGTAGGAAACAAAAACATAGCAAGATTAGTGAACTTGAAGTTAACCAATAAACACTATCTAAAATGAAATTGAAAATAAGCTGAAATGAGTTAATATACTATCAAGGAGTCATGGCACTACTTTAAATGGTCAAATACATGTATAATTTGGATTTCCAAATGAGAATCAAAAGGGAAATAAAAATATTGAAGAATTCATGGTCAACATCTTTTCATATTTTATGAAAACCATAAACCAATACAGCCAAATTCAGCACAGCCCAAGTACAAGAAACTACAAGCCCAAGTGCAAACTACACCGGTTATATAAAATTAAATTCCTTAAAACCAGTGATAAATAGAGAATGTTAAAAGCAACTTCAGGGAAAAATAAATATTGTAGAAAGAGGGGAGCCTGGGTGGCTCAGCTGGTTCAGCATCCTACTCTTCATTTTGGCTCAGGTCATGATCTTGCAGTTTGCGGGTTCAAGCCCCCCATTGGGTTCTGCACTGGCAGCACAGTGCCTACTTGGGATTCTCTGTCTCTCTCTCTCTCTCTCTCTGCACTCCCCCCCAATAAATAAGTATATCAATCGATCAAAAAATATTGTAGGAAGAAACAAAGAAAATAATTATTGGAGACTTCTTTTAAAATCAAATCAAGGGAGAGAATCATGACATGACAGGTTTCAACTACTAAAGAATAAAACTGTTAAACCAGATTACTATAACCAACAAACGTATCTTTTATCTTTTAAAAGTAACAGAAAGACTTTTTTCAAATATGCCAATGGTGAAAGAAATAATAAACTATAGAATAGTACTATCAAAAGTCCTTCACATGAAAGGTATGATACAATATGGAAATCTCTATCTATTCAAAATAAATTAATATCCCTGGAGATAGTCAATATGTGTACAATTATAAAATACTTTATTACTTAAAAGTGGTTAAAGGTAATTGACTGATGCATAAATAAAGGCAATGACTTGAACTACATCATCAACCAACACTACTTAACTGACATTTGTAGAATACTTCACTCAACAATAGCAGAATACACATGTTTTCCCCAAATACACAGAGATTATATAGCAAGAAAATAATATTCTCGATTTAAAATCAGTCTCAGTAAATTTAAAGATAATTAAATATTTCAGATAATCACCAAAATAAAATTAATTTATATTAGCCTTAAATTTTTTGAATTAAATTAGAAAAAAAGGAATATTTTCAAAAAACCCACATAAATACTGGGAAATTAAATAATGCACTGCTAAATAAATCATGAGTCTAAAAGAATACATAACTAAATACTAAAATTTGAACTGAAAGAAAATGGAAACAGCATATCAAACTTTATGAGAGTCATCTAAGTCAGTAAGCAGATGAAAAGTTTTAGTACTACACAAAGATATATGATAGGCAAGAAGTTCTCAAATAACGTCCTCACCTCACATGTTTAAGAAAGCTAAAGAAGATACATAGAAAGCAGAAAAATAATAAAGATAAAAAAATCAATAAAATAAAAATAAAAAACAGCAAAATGAATGAAACTAAAATCTGACACTTTGAGAAAATCAGGTATTAATATATCATATTAAACTGGGTTTATGATAAGATACCACCTCAAATCTGTCCAAATGGCTAAAATTAACAATACGGGAGACAACAGACGTTGGTGAGGATGCAGAGAAAGGGGAACCCTCTTACACTGTTGGTGGGAATGCAAACTGGCGCAGCCTCTCTGGAAAACAGCATGGAGTTTCTTCAAAAGTTAAAAATAGATTTATTCTAATTACCCAGCAACTGCATTACTAGGTTTTTACACAAAGGATACAAAAATACTGATTCAAAAGGATAAATTCACCCCAATGTTTATAGCAGTATTATCAACAACCAAACTATGGAAAGAGTCCCAATGTCCATCGACTGAGGAATGGATAAAGTATACATATACATATACGAATACATATACATATACATACACATGTATATTTTTATATACACACACAGCACCTGAGGGGCACTTGGGTGGCTCAGATGGTCAGGTGACCAACTCTTGATCTTGGCTTAGGTCATGATCTCTGGGTTTCTGAGACCAAGTACCATGTCAGGCTCTGAGCTGACAGCAAGGAGCCTGCTTGGGATTCTCTCTTCCCTCTCTGTCTCTGCCTCTCTCCCCCCTCTTGCTTGCACATGCTCTCTCTCGCACACATGCAATAAATAAATAAACCTTAAAAAAATAATGAAATTTTTCCATTTGTGATGACATGGATGGAACTAGAGTGTACTATGCTAAGCGAAATAACTCAGAGAAATACAAATACCACATGATTTCAAGAATTTAAGGAATTTAAGAAACAAAACAGATGAACATAGGGGAAAGGAAAAAAAATGAGAGGGAGGCAAACCATAAGAGACTCTTAACTATAGAAAACAAACAGGATTGCTGGAAAGGAGGTGGAAAGGATAAGGGCTAAATGGATAACGGGCCTTAAGGAGGGCACTTGAGATGAGCACTGGGTGTTATATGTAAGTGATGAATCATTAAATTCTATTCCTGAAACCAGTATTACACTATATGTTAGCTAACCAGAATTAAAAAAAAAAACTTTAAAAAAATAAATAAAAACACAACCAGAATATATTACTAAATAAATAAATAAATAAATAAGTAAATAAATAAATAAATGCAGGTTTATTCCAAGAACGTTAGGTTCTTGTAACCTTTTAATTTTATTTATATTTTTTAAGGAAACTCTACCCCCAACCTGAAGCTTGAGTTCATGACCCTGAGATCAAGAACCATATGCTGTACCAACTGAGTCAGCCAGACCCTACCATTTAAGGTCAATGTTAATCAATATATTTAAGAGACTCAAGGGGAACACACACACACACACACACACACACACACACAATCATTTCAATACATGTATTATAACAACTGTCAAATCTAATAACCATCCTTGATTGAAAAGTCTTAAAAACCCAGAAATAGTTGTGAATTTCCTCAACCCGAGAAACAGCATTTTAGAGAAACCCCTGGCTAACATTGGAGTTAATATTAAAGTTAAATATTGCTCCTTTAACAGCAGCAAGTCAAGGCTGTCTGCTCTACCAATTCTATTCAATATTATAATCATTATAATAGAGGCTGGAGTCAGTGAAATAAGCCAAAACAAAAGTAACCAAGATTAGAAAGGAAGAAGTAAAACTTTATCCCAGATGGCATTATCATGTATGTGCAAAATCCTATGATTTTACAGAAAAAGAGAGAAGCTTCTAGAATAACTTATTTTACTTGGTTGTAGGACACTAAATTAATTAACAAAATTAACTGTACTTTTTATATTCAACTTAAATACTAAGAATTGAAGTAAAAGTGCCATTTATAATAGTGATAGAAGTATGATCTTCTCAGGGATTAAAAAACTTAAAAAATATATAAGACCTGAAACTACAAAATATAGCTGACAAAAATTCAAAAGGAAAAATAATTGTAATAAAATAATAAATAAAACGTAAGCTACACAGTAGGTATAATGACAAATTTCTCAGGTCTCTTGTCTGTTGACTGCATTATAGCAATAGTTCTAGCTCTCTAAACTCACCTTCTCTTTCTGTGATGAACACTCATCTATTTCCAACCATTATGGGCTTCTTGCTACTTGTTCAAAATCTAGGCCATGAAGAAGCCTTCCTCTTGGATTTTTCTCCCTTTTACTTTTGCTTACTACATTCTTTCTCCATGTACCTACATGGGTCACTTCACTCCTTTTAGTTCTCTGCTCAAATGTCACCATATACAGGGATTGCTCCCAGATCTTATTAAAATAGCAGTTCCCTACCCTGATGCTCAGTATCTATTTCACCCGTTTTTACTTTGTCCATACCATTTATTACCACCATTTATTATTTGTTTAGTTGCTTAGCTAGAATGTAAGTCTATGAAGGCAAGACAAGAAATTTATCTTTCTTAATTTTTACACTATATCCAACAACTAGATGGTGCCAAGCATATCCCCAGTGCTTGATAAATATCTGTTAAAATTGTTTAGAGGAATGGAAATAATGATGGTTATATATTCATATATATTTTCTTCTAAAACTGTATGCCTTAATAAGCAATATTCATTTTCATATTACTTTAAAATACTGCCACGAGAAACATTTTTTTCAGATAAAAAATAATGAATTAGTGGCACCTGGTGGCTCAGTCAGTTAAGTGTCTGACTTTGGATTTCAGCTCAGGTCATGATCTCGCAGTTTGGGAGTCGGAGTGCTGCATCAGGCTCTGCACTGACAGTGCAGAACCTGCTTGGGATTCTGTGTCCCTCTCTCTCTACCCTTCCCACCCCCCCCTCAAAAAAACCCCACAAAAAACAAAAAACAAAACAAAACATCTCAATGAGAATGAGGAATTTACCATAGGGTACAATCGGAGAAAAGCAAAGCAGAAGGAATTCTTTAGACTCTTGGTGAAGTTCTTTTTTCCTTAGCCCACATGCCTGTGGAATATCTATTTTTATTTTTATTTTTTTAAATGTTTATTTATTTTTGAGACAGAGAGAGACAGAGCATGAATGGGGGAGGAGCAGAGAGAGAGAGAGGGAGACACAGAATCCGAAGCAGGCTCCAGGCTCTGAGCTATCAGCACAGAGCCCGATGCGGGGCTCGAACTCATGGACCATGAGATTGTGACCTGAGCCGAAGTCGGACGCTTAACCGACTGAGCCACCCAGGGGCCCCTGGAATATCTATTTTTAATTTTGAGCAGATTATTTATTCTTCACTCTCATGTTTATTTTTTTAAATTTTTTAATACATTTATTTTTTTGAGAGACACAGAGAGACAGAGTACAAGTTGGGGAGGGGCAGAGAGAGAAGGGAGACACAGAATCTGAAGCAGGCTCTAGGCTCCAAGCTGTCAGCACAGAGCCTGACGCGGGGCTCGAACTCACAAACTGTGAGATCATGACCTGAGCCCAAGTCAGACGCCCAACCGACTGAGCCACCCCGGCACCCCTCATGTTTATTTTTAATGTACTTGTTTGTCATCTAGTATAAAATAAGTTATGTAATACGCATGCATGTCTCTTCAACACTAAAATCTATATTTGAAGACACAATAGAATTTGTAACAAAATGTATAAGTCAATATCTATATTGAGGCAACAAAACCACCACATGCTTAATAATTAGGGTTCTTATGGCACATGATCAGTGTGGGCCAGTAATGTGGAAGAGTTGCTAATTCTATCACTCATGAAAAGGAAACTGGGGCTTTATCTCATCATGTGCTTCCATAATGACTCTGGTAGAAAGAAGAGACTTAATAAAGTAGGTGTTGGCTCTTATGGCATCCATCTAAATTGAAAACAAAAAGTATTTGTGCAAAAAAAATTCCTTTTTTTCTTCTTCCTTCCTTGTTTCCTTCCTTCCTTCCTTCTTCCTTCCTTCACTCCTTTCTTTACTTCCTTCCTTTCACAAAACAAATCACATGGGAAATTCAGTGAGAAGTACAACTCCACCATGTGCCTAAAAGAAATACCAGGTATATTAGTTAAAAACTCTTAAGTTTGCCATATATATGGAATAGTATTAGGAGAAAAAAATTCATATTTTGGTGAATAGAATTAATTCCCAATATAAAATGTTTAAGAATACAATATGACAGACTTATTCTTTTATTGGTACCAATGTGATAATAACAGGGTAAGGGATATGATGATAATAATTAGTAAGAGACGCAGAATGAAAATAGTCCTTTCAGATTAATTTAATCATCTCAGAAAAATTCCCATTACTAACATGGGTTTGTCATCATAAGTAACATGAGGATTGGGGGACTACAAATTGAAATTTTGCCCCAATATGGAAGCTTAGATCCTTAGGAAACTTCATGCACTGGAGCAATACTTTTGTACTTATCAACATTTTATCACATTCTTCATTGTTATGAAAGAGTTTCCTAGAAGAAAATGAGTGCTTGCAAGCCAAAAGATATTATTTAGTTCCCTAATCACCCTATATAAAATAGTAAGAAATTCAAAATTAAAAACAGATCACTAGAATTTCTACTTAATTCAATCTATAAATATTTGCCAAGCATCTAATGTATAATATATTTTTAAGGTCCTGGGGTTCTAGTTATAAACAAAAACTTGCCCTTTCCCCATATCCTTAAATTCTAGGAAGTAAAGACATGCGATACACAGCTGCGTAAGTTAATGTCACATGGTGGTAGTTTCTTTGAATAAAGTGAATTGGATCATGATTAAGAACAGCTGGCTGTAGGCTGGGGAAATGATTTTGGATGAATAGAAAAGAAATTGATCTCCATGAAGGTGACTTTTGACAGAGACCTAGTGAGGCTAACTATTCCAGTTTGCTCAGGACTGAGGAGGTTCCTAGAAGACAGAGATTTTGGTTTTGAAAGTGGGAATTTGGGGGCAAACAAGAATGAGGTGTTCACTATTTACTTGAATTAGAAGAAGGGCTAGACATACAAACTTCTGATGCACAAGGATTGTTGGCAGAAGTAAGAATAACCACCACCTCTTGGCTATTGTAGAGATGATGCAGTAAATAAAGCAGGACATATATCTTTTCAAATTAGTGTTTTCCTTTTCTCTGCTAAATGCTTGGGAATGGAAATGCTGGATTGTATGGAATTTCTATTTTTTAATTTTTAAGGAATTTCCATACTCTTTTCCATAGTGGCTACACTGATTTACATTTCCACCACCAGTGTCCAAAGGTTCCTTTTTCTCTGTATCTTAAGCATCCATCAATAGTATAGATGGCTAGATAAAGAATATATATGTATATGTATATGTATATGTATATGTATATGTATGTATGTATACATATATATTCTTTATCTAGCCATCTATGGTGTGTGTGTGTGTATATATATATATATACATATATATATATATATGTATATATATATAGTGGGATATTACTCAGCCATAAAAAAAAGAACGAAAACTTGACATCTGTGATAACACGAATGGACCTAGAGGGTATTATGTAAGTGAAATAAGCCAGACAAAGAAAGACAAATACCACATGACTTCACTTACATATGGAATCTAAAAAAAAACAAAACAAATGAACAAATAAAACAAAACCAAAACAGACTAATATATACAGAGAACAAACTCTTAGTTGCCAGAGAGGAGGGAATGGGGGGATAGGCAAAATAGATGAAGAGGATTAAGAGATATAAGCTTCCAATTATAAAATAAATAAGTTAAAGGGATGTGAAGTACAGCGTAGGGAATAAAGCCCAATAATTTTGTAATGTACGAATGATAACTACACTTATCATGGTGGGCATTTGTAATGTATAGAAATGTCAAATCACTATGTTGTACACCTAAAACTAATACAATATTCTATGTAAACTATACTTCAATTAAAAAAATTGCATGTCAAAAAAAACCACCATAGACAGCTATCTGCAGAACATTTAGCGAATGCCAAGAACATACTATATGAGCTTATTGATCAAAGCGAAAATTTAGAATTGTAAAGCTATTAAGCAAAACAAGAGTAAGATCAATGAAAACAAAGAGATCTGCTACTCATAAACCTCTTTTTAAATAAAGTTCTGGGATGAAATCAACCTGCTCCACTTTGGTCTTGTCCACCATCTTTTTAAGTTACGCAACCTAATGAGTAAGCAGATTTAGATGGCTCTATGATTGTACATGGCATGCTATAATAAAAGAATAACGATATAAGATAGTGTATTCTGGCCCTGCCTCTTCCTGGGGACGTTTGAAGATATTGTAGAAAGCCACTTCCTTTCTCCTTCACAACCCACCCACCTGACCCCATTCAACTTGAGAACTGTCAGCTACACCAAATGACTTGATCAGCAGTTCTATCTGCTTTGCAGGTGACTCACACATTCTCTCAGTTGTCATTTCCCAAATTATCTGTTGCACCTTGAAATCATAGTTAGTTTTACTTATCAGTTTCTCATCTGCAAAAATGCTACAGTGATAATAAGCACCTGTGGATGTTGCCAGGACAGGTGGATGAGTTACATGGACAGGGGCACTAATACTTTCTTTTTAATTTTCACCACAGGAATTATAAAACATGGAAAAGAAAAACCTACTCATATGCATGTATATGACTTATTTATACACATTGCATCACCTCAATTCGAGCTAAGTGTTAGGATTCTAGCATGTACACCCTTCCCCCACTCATTCTTGTACATTTATCTCCTTTTGAACGTAGGAAGACTTCTGGTACATACTCTTATGATTATGTTACCTGACAAATAGGAATTTGCAATTATAATTGAGGTTACTAATAAATTGATTAGAGTTAACCAAAAGGGAGATTATACAGGTATACCTGACTTAGTCTCATGAGCTCTTCAAGTCTGTTTCTACAAGTCAGAGATAGAGAGAGAAAACATTATTCAAAACACAAGAAGGATTCAACTTCCCATTCCTGGCTTTGAAGATGTAGAAGGCTACATGTCAGGGAAAAACATGTAGCTTCTATCAGCTGAGAATGACCTTCAGCAGACTGGACTCTGTCAACAACTAAATGAACTTAAAATGGGTTCTTCTTCAGAGCCTCCAGATTAGTGCCTCATGTAGGTGTTTTCTTCAGTGTGAGACCTTTTTTAGAGAATCAAGTTGAACCACACCTAGAGTTGTGGCTTGTGATGATGTGAGATTGTTACCAAGAGTGAGATGAAAAAGGAAAGAAGTCTAGGTTCATTTTGCTCCCACAGTAAGGAATTATAGGACAGCAAAATGAAAGTAAAGCAGAGCAAAGTTTTATTAAAGTATACTCGAAGGGAGGAGTGGGCTAGTCAAGACAGACAACTCTGGGAAACTCCAGGGTGTGGGCTTCTATAGTTTTTTTTTCTTTTGGGTGGGTCCTAAGTTCACAACATTTGAGTTAAAGCCTGGATTATTGAATAATTAGCCAACTACATATATCCTTTCCCAAAATGTATTAAAAATATCCGCATAGGGGTAGGAAATCACAACATAGGGCTCTCCATCAGGACATCTAGGGTCCATCTTCCTATCATTCATACCTAGCTTCCTGCCTAATGAGATAATAGATGGGTGTTGGTTAAATCACTAAGTCTGTGGGGAAAAGGAGCCAAGATGGTGGAACTGCATGGAAGTATTTTGTGCGTCTTGTGTCCATGAAATACAGCCAGACCAACACTAAACCATGCTACACTCCTAGAAAACTGCTTGGAGGATTAACACAACAATCTGCACAACCTGAACTGCAGAATTCAGCAGGTATGTGGCACAGAGAGGTGAACTTGGGGACAGAGAAGTCGATGGTGGGCAGGGAGCTGCTTTTGCAGGCAGAGAGAGGACAAAGACTGGGGAGGGTGGTAGAATATGGGAAAAGCACCCCTCCCCAAAAGCAGCTGGAGAGAAAGTGGAAAATTGGAAACAGCTGCAGGGACTAAACTAAAAAGCGAGAAGGGAGAGGGTTTAAATTCCATTAAGACTGTAAACAAGGGGAGCACAAAGGCTGCAACTCCGCAGCAAAATACCTGGCAGTGCTCTGGTGGGAAGGGTGAATCCCCAGGAACAGAGTGGGGTCTGGGAGATTCTCGGGCCACACGGGAAAAAGTGGTTCCACTGCTGGAAGGACATTTGGTAGAGACTGTTGAAGCCACCTGGGCCCAGCAGACCCCAGAAAACAGCCACATTTGCTGGTGCTGGAACAAGGTCATTAAGGGTGAAGCCTGGTGCCAGATGTGTGTTGTGATTTCCATAATCCCTGAAAAGATGCTGCTACACTACCTCGCCAACTTTTTTCTGGGGCAGGCTGATATCTGGCTGCAGTCTCGGGGCACCAGCAGCAGGGTCCAGCAAGCATTCCTAGGTGCAGCCGGCATTTGGCTACTGCTCAGTGAGACCCTCCCACAGAGGGGCAGAATGGGTCAAAGCTGCAGTCCTTCAGAAGTAAGGGGCCAGGGATTACAGTCACATCTGAGACAAAACTCAGGAGAGAGGTACTGCCTGGGGCCTGGTCATGAACAGTGAAGAAGCAGGGAGTGGATGAAAGCTGGAGGACAGGTGTGCGATTGCTGTACAAGGAGAACAGAGTTCCAAAACTAGAGACTGGGTACCTGGGTGATGCCATTTTCACCACTCCCGGGCATGCACCTACGAGAGCCACAACAATCCACCCCAGTAGGCTAGCAGTGCCATCTAGTGGAGAATGGAGCTGTTACACTGAGCCGCACCCAACTGGGCCAGCTTCGCTCTTCAGGAACACAAGTCTCACCACCTAGTTAGTTTATGGACTATAAAGTGCTACATAGTCTGACTTCCAGGGGAAAACAAAGTAATTTCAATCCTATTTCAATCTGTTAGCAGGTCCACCTATTCAATTTTCTTTCTTTTTTTCCCTCTTTTACACTACTTTTCTTCTTCTTGAATACAGAAAGAAAAAATTCATTTTTATTTTCAATTTTTATTAAAAATATTTTTCTTTAATTTTTTACTATATTTTTAAATTTTGTGTGAGTTTTTTCAAATTCAATCTTACTTCCATCATTTTATTTTAGTCTACTTCAGTATATTCACCTTTTCAAATTTTCAAACAATTTCCTTTTTTTCTTTTTCTTTTTTCTCTTTTTCATTTCTTTTCTTTTTCTGGAATGCAGAAAGAGGAAAACTTCATTTTTACTTTGAATTTCTATTAAAAATATTTTCTTTAATTTTTTACTGTATTTTTTGCTTTTATGTAATTTTTTTCAAATTCTACTTTATTTCCATCATTTTATTTTAGTCTACTACAGCATATTCACTTTTTCAAATTTTCAAATGATTTCTTTTTTTCTTTTATCTCTTTTTCATTTATTTTCTTTTTCTTGAATACAGAAAGAGAAAAAAATCATTTTTATTTTTAATTTTTATTAAAAATATTTTCTTTAATTTTTCTACTATATACTTTTGTGTAAATTTTTTCAAATTCTATTTTACTCCCATAATCTGATTTTAGTCTACTTCAGTGTATTCATTTTTTCAAATTCTCAAACAATTTCCCTTTTTTTCCCTCCCCCCCTTTTATTTCTCTAATCTGTGAAATCACTTTCAACACCGTGACCAAAACACACCTAGGATCTAGCATCTTTTATTAGATTTTTTTGTGTGTGTTTTTGATATTTTTATTTTAATTTTTTTTAATTTCAATTTTTCTACCTCATTAATTCATTTTCTCCCTTCAAAATGACAAAATGATGGAATTCACCCCAAAAGAAAGAGGACGAAGAAATGACAGCCAGGGATTTAACCAACACAAATACAAGCAAGATGTCTGAACCAGAATTTAATATGACAATAATTAGAATACTGACTGGAGTCAAAAATAGATTAGAATCCCTTTCTGCAGAGATAAACAAAAGTAAAAATAGTCAGAATGAAATAAAAAATGTTATAACTGAGCTGCAATAACAGATGGATGCAGCGGCAGCAAGGATGGATGAGGCAGAACAGAGAATCAGCCATATACAGGACAAACTTATAGAGAATGATGAAGCAGAAAAAAAGAGGGAGATTAAGGCAAAAGAACACAATTTAAGAATTAGAGAAATCAGTGACTCATTAAACAGGAACATCAAAATCATAGGGGTCCCAGAAGAGGAAGAGAGAGAAATAGGGTTAGAAGGGTTATGTGAGCAAATCATAGCAGAAAACTTTCCTAACCTGGTGAAAGACACAGACATCAAAATCCAGGAAGCACAGAGGACCCCCATTAGATTCAAGAAAAACCAACTATCAACAAGGCATATCATAGTCAAATTCACAAAATACTCAGGCAAGGAGAGAATCATGAAAGCAGCAAGGGAAAAAAAAAGTCCCTAACCTACAAGGGAAGACAGATTAGGTTTGCAGCAGACCTATCCACAGAAACTTGGCAGGAAAGGAGTGGCAGGATATATTCAATGTGCTGAATCAGAAAAATATGCAGCCAAGAATGCTTTATCCAACAAGGCTGTCATTCAAAATAGAAGGATAGATAAAAAGTTTCCCAAACAGAAATTAGTTTGTGACCACTAAACCAGCCCTGCAAGAAATTTTAATTATTTTATATTTATTTAATTATTTAATATTTATTATTTATATATAAATACCAAAAGCAACAAAAATTAGAAAGTACCAGAGAACACCAGCAGAAACTCCAACTCTACAAGCATCATATCTTTCAGTACTCACTCTAAATGTCAATGAACTCAATACTCCAAAAAAAGACATAGGGTAACAGAATGGATAAGAAACAAGATTCATCCATATGCTGTTTACAAGAGACCCACTTTCGACCTAAAGACACCTTCAGATTGGAAATAAGGGGATGGAAAACCATCTATCATACTAATGGTCAACAAAAGTAAGCCAGAGTAGACATACTTATATCAGACAATCTAGACTTTAAAATGAAGACTGTATAAAGAGATGCAGAAGGGCATTATATCATAATCAAGGGGTCTATCCACCAAGAAGACCTAACAATTGTAAACATTTATGCGCCAAATGTGGTGGTACCCAAATATATAAATCAATTAATCACAAACATAAAGAAACTCATCAATAGTAATACCAAAATAGTAGGAGACTTCAACACCCCACTCACAGCAATGGACAGATCATCTAATCAAAATATCAACAAGGAAACAATGGCTTTGAATGACACACTGGACCAGATGGACTTAACAGGTGTATTCAGAACATTTCATCCTAAAATATCAGAATATACATTCTTCTCCAGTGCACATGGAACGTTCTCCAGAATAGACCATATAGTGGGACACAAATCAGCCCTAAGTAAGTACAAAAAGATCAAGATCATACTGTGCATATTTTCAGACCACAACACTAGGAACCTCAAAATCAACCACAAGAAAAAATTTGGAAAGGCAATGAATACTTGGAGACTGAAGAACATCTTACTGAAGAATGAATGGGCTAACCAAGAAGTTAAAGAGGAAATTAAAAAGTAGATGGAAGTCAATGAAAATGATAGTACCACAACCCAAAACCTCTGGGATGCAGCAAAGTGGTCATAAGAGGAAAGTATATAGCAATCCAGGCCTTCCTAAAGAATGAAGAAAGATCTCAGATATACAACCTAAGCTTATGCCTTAAGGAGCTGGAAAAAGAACAGCAAATAAAACCCCAAACCAGTAGAAGACAGGAAATCATAAAGATTAGAGCAGAAATTAACGCTATCGAAAGCAAAAAAACAGTAGAACAGATCAATGAAACCAGAAGTTGGTTCTTTGAAAGAATTAACAAAATTGATAAACCACTAGCCAGTTTGATCAAGAAGAAAAAGGAAAGAACCCAAATAAATAAAATCAAGAATGAAAGAGGAGAGATCACAACCAACACAGCAGAAATAAAACAGTAACAAGAGAATATTATGAGCAATTATATGCCAATAAAATGGGCAATCTGGAAGAAATGGACAAATTCCTAGAAACATATACACTACCAAAACTGAAACAGGAAGAAATAGAAAATTTGAACAGACCCATAACCAGTAAGGAAATCAAATTAGTAATCAAAAATCTGCCAAAAAACAAGAGTCCAGGGCCAGATGGCTTTCCAGGGGAATTCTACCAAACATTTAAGGAAGAGTTAATACCTATTCTCTTGAAGGTGTTCCAAAATAGAAATGGAAGGAAAACTTCCAAACTCTTTCTATGAAGCCAGCATTACCTTGATTCCAAAACCAGACAGGGACTCCACTAAAAAGGAGAACTTTAGACTGATTTCCTTGATGAACATGGATGCAAAAATCTTCAACAAGATATTAGCCAACCGGCTCCAATAATACCTTTAAAAAATTATTCACCACGACCAAGTGGGATTTATACCTGGGATGCAGGGCTGGTTCAATATCCACAAAACAATTAACATGATTCATCACATCAATAAAAGAAAGGACCAGAACCATATGATCCTCTCAATAGATGCAGAGAAAGCATTTTACAAAATACAGCATCCTTTCTTGATGAAAACTCTCAAGAAAGTAGGGATAGAAGGAGCATACCTCGAGATCATAAAAGCCATATATGAACGAACCAACGCTAATATCATTCTCAAGCAGAAAAATTGAGAGCTTTCCCGCTAAAGTCAGGAACAAGACAGGGATGTCTACTCTCGCCACAGTTATTCAACACGGTATTGGAAGTCTTAGCCTCTGCAATCAGACAACACAAAAAAATAAAAGGCATCCAAATCAGCCAGGAGCAGGTCAAACTTTCACTCTTTGCAGATAATATGATACTCTATATGGAAAACCCAAAAGATTCCACCAAGAAACTGCTAGAATTGATTCATGAATTCAGCAAAGTTGTAGGATACAAAATCAATGCACAGAAATCGGTTGCATTCCTATACACCAACAATGAAGCAACAGAAATAAAAATCAAGGAATCGGTCCCATTTACAGTTGCACAAAAAACCATAAAATGTCTATGAATAAATCTAACCAAGAAGTAAAAAATCCATATGCTGAAAATTATAGAAAGCTTATGAAAGAAATTGAAGAAGACACAAAAAAATGGAAAAAGATTCCATGCTCATGGATAGGAAGAGCAAATATTGTTAAAATGTTGATACTACCCAAAGCAATCTACATATTCAATGCAATCCCTATCAAAATAACATCAGCATTGTTCACAGAGCTAGAACAAATAACCCTAAAATTTGTATGGAACAAGAAAAGACCCTGAATAGCCAAAGTAATCTTGAAAAAGAAAACCAAAGAAGGAAGCATCACAATCCCAGACTTCAAGCTATACTACAAAGCTGTAATCATCCAGACAGTATGGCACTAGCACAAGAACACTCAGATCAATGGAACAGAATAGAGAACCCAGAAATGGACCCACAAACGTATGGCCAACTAATCTTTGACAAAGCCGGAAAGAAGATCCAATGGAATAAAAACAGTCTTTTCAGTAAGTGGTGCTGGGAAAACTGGACAGTGACATGCAGAAGAATGAACCTGGACCAGACACAAAAATAAACTCGAATAAACTCTTTCTTATACCAGACACAAAAATAAACTCAAAATGGATGAAAGACCTAAATGTAAGACAGGAAGCCATCAAAATCCTTGAGGAGAAAGCAGGCAAAAAACTCTTTGATCTTGGCCGCAGCAACTTCTTACTCAACACGTCTCTGGAGGCTAGAGAAACAAAAGCAAAAATGAACTACTGGGACCTCATCAAAATAAAAAGCTTCTGCACAGCGAAGGACACAATCAGCAAAACTAAAAGGCAACTGACTGAATGGGAGATTATATTTGTAAACGACATATCAGATAAAGGGTTAGTATCCAAAATCTATAAAGAACTTATCAAACTCAACACCCAAAAAACAAATAATCCAGTGAAGTAATGGGGCAAGGCATGAATAGACACTTCTCCACAGAAGATATCCAGATGGCCAATAGACACATGAAGAAATGCTCAACATCACTTACCATCAGGGAAATACAAATCAAAACCACAATGAGATACCACCTCACACCTGTCAGAATGGCTAACATTAACAACTCAGGCAACAACAGATGTTGGTGAGGATGCGGAGAAAGAGGATCTCTTTTGCATTGTTGGTGGGAATGCAAGCTGGTGCAGCCACTCTGGAAAACAGTATGGAGGTTCCTCAAAAAACTAAAAATAGAACTACCCTAAGACCCAGCAATTGCACTACTAGGCATTTATCCATGGGATACAGGTATGCTGTTTCGAAGGGACACATGCACCCCCATGTTTATAGCAGCACTATAAACAATAGCCAAAGTATGTAAAGAGACCAAATGTCCATTTATGGATGAATGGATAAAGAAGATGGGGTATACACACACACACACACACACACACACACACACACACACACACATGCAAGGGAGTGTTATTCAGCAATCAAAAAGAATGAAATCTTGGCATTTGCAACTACATGGATGGAACTGGAGGGTACTATGCTAAGTGAAATTAGTCAGTCAGAGAAAGACAAAAATCATATGAGTTCACTCATATGAGGACTTTAAGAGACAAAACAGATGAACATAAGGGAAGGGAAACAAAAATAATATAAAAACAGGGAGGGGGACAAAACATAAGAGACTCATAAATATGGAGAACAAACTGAGGGTTGCTGGAGGGGTTGTGGGAGGGGGAATGGGCTAAATGGGTAAGGGGGACTAAGGAATCTACTCCTGAAATCATTGTTGCACTATATGCTAACTAATTTGGATGTAAATTAAAAAAAAAAATAAAAAATAAAGCAAGTTAAAAAAAATCACTAGGTCTGTGACATTTTGTTATGTAGCAACACAAAAGTAATACAAACTGGATCTTAAGTGCCAAACCTCAAGACCCTTGACACAGGTAGGAAACAAAATAATCATTCATAACTCAGAGTGTTGTTGTGAAATATGTAGAATGGTGCTGTCCAAAAGAAATAAAACATACAATATAAATTCAAGACTCATAGGTAATTTTTACTTTTCCTATAATTACATTATAAATATTGAAGGAGCACCTGGGTGGCTGTCAGTTGAGCTTCCGACTTTGGCTCAAGTCATGATCTCATGGTTCATGAGCCTGCATCGAGCTCACTGCTATTAGTCCTAGCCTGCCTCAGATCCTCTGTCCCAGTTTCTCTCGGCCCCTCCCCTGCTCATTCTCTCCCTCTCAAAAATTAATAAACCTTAAAAAATAAATAAATAATAAATGGTGAAAAGAAACAGGTATAATTATATATAACAATATATTTAATCCAATATATCCAAAATATTATCACCCAAATGCAATAAACATAAAACATTGGTGAGTTATTATACATTCTGGTTTTGTATTGTCTTCAAAATACAATGTCTGTTTTATCCTTATGGCACATCATAGTTTGTACTCGCTACATTTCAAGTGTTCTCTATTGGCCTCAAGTGGCTGGCCACTGGCTGCCCTATCACATAGCGCCAACCGAGAACAAAGTAGATTCTCTGTGAAGTTCCTTTTCCTCCCTCTACTCCCTTCCTTTCCATCAACCATAGTACACAAGAGGAAATGACAATCTTACCCATGCCAATCATGTGTTTTGACTTTTCTGAACATAAACTGAAATAAAAGAGAGCTCATTACCATAGGGGTGCATTTGGGAGCTGTGAGAAGGTTTCAATCACTCACACAAGTGAGCAGTTACTATAAGAAGAAAGGAGTGTTTGTGTGTGTTTTTTAAATTACATCTTTAAAAATCTAGTAGGATGCATAGAAAGGGTTACAGAAATTCCTTAATTTAATGGTCAGACAGCTATTATTTGGGAATGTTCAGTGCTATCTCTTCAGAGGCTAATTATATGATTCATATGGTAACAAAAGATTCATAACTCATGGACTTATGGAGTGGAGTTGATTGCACATGAAGACTTTCATTTTCCTAGTAATTTAGACAAGAATGACATGGGAAATTGAGAAACAATATATTATTGCCAGTATTTTATTGTGATTAATGCCAAGGGACTTTTAAGTCAGATAGAGACAGAAGAGGGGGAGAGATAGAGGAGAGAGAGAGAGAGAGAGAGAGAGAGAGAGATGATAGGCAGAAGGACAGATATAGATAGATAGATAAATTGGATACTGTGTTAACACAAATAATTGAATTGTCAAGTTTCAACACACATCACAGAGGCATTAAACTTCCCTAAAGACTCAAAGGTTATAAGCAAGCACAAGTCATAGAGGACATACTGTTTTCTAGAAGGGCTTAAATCCATCAGGTGAAGTTTCCAGCAAAACATCTCTTTTTGGGTTGTGTTTAATAGAGTTTATCATAGTAATCAGTTTTATTTTTTGAGAATCTACCATATAATAGATGTTTCATATATGTAGTTTTGAATACTCAAAAAAACCCTTGAAAGTCTCAGAGAAATTTATTAATTATTATTATTATTATTAATTATTATTAAAAATTTATTAATTTATTATGCTCAAGGCCACTGAGAACAGTGATGAAGGATCTTGATCCAGGTCATCTGCCAACAAGTTCACTAAATTGAGCAATTTCGTTTTGAGTACTGTCCTATTTTGCACACCATTAATTCCCGAAAAGAACATGTTTTTGTGGCCACCTCCTACTCTTCAACCAATGTGCCCCTCAAATAAATAAATTTTAGTTAGTTTATAAATAAACAATTTCTGATGAGAAACATCCTGTTAAATTATAGATAAAACCCTCCTTTTCCCACTAGTAATGGCACTAACAGGTTTATAAAGGGTTATTTAAAGAAAGTTTCATGGAGATCTGATTGAGGTCCTTTACTCAGCTGCCATCCCCCAAATACAGCTGGAGTGAGTTACTTGTTCATGCTTCCCTCTTCTTAACTCCTCCTTTCTTAGATGTAACATTCCAATTTTTTTGGCAATAGTTAATATATTTTTGTGGAGGTTTAAATACATGTTTGTAAGTTGCAGATGTGCTGAACAAAAATATATTTGCACTATTGAAATGACTTCCGAAAAAGTTAATAATCTGGATGCTCTGATTACATATAGTAGTTTTTATGCAATTTATACCAGTTTATATAACATTAACTCAGATACTGTGCATTTATAGATATTCCTTCATTAGATACAGCAAGTATATAAGATGAACATTTTTATCCCTAATTCACAGATGAGGAAAACGATTTTGAGTTATTAAATAACTAGTCTACAGCCTCCAAGACAGTGAATGGCAGAACTGATACGATCCCTAAACTGACTTTTATCTCACAGCAGTATTATTTACACTGCATGTGTGTGTGAGAGAGAGGAAGAATAGAGTAGTTGAGAACATAAATGATAAGCAAATATTAATGAGCTCACCAGCTGCAAACAACTGCTGCAAATACCAGCTATATCATTTTGTAGGCAAACTATTAGCTTCTGTAAAAGATGTTGCGTTTTGTTTACTTCAGAGAAAAGTAATTCAAAATGACGCCAGCCATTCTCTTGCTAAATGAATAAGAAGAGTCAGGTGGCAGAAATGAGTAGGAGATTTTAATCGCAAGAGAGAAAACCAAAATGGTTCAAGGCAATCTTTTGCTTTACTTATTTATATGATCAAAATAAGATTTTAAAAAATGGAAACAGCCAGAGCCTGTATTTTATTATTATGACATGCTTAAGATGTTGGGAGTATAATTTTTTGGCTCAAAAATGCCCCACTGATACAGTTTGATAGCCTTAAAATAGATTTTTATAAGAGTTTGCAGTGGTGGATACTGTAAAAAAATGGGCCTAATGCTGAATAAGATCTTATCCCTAGGTTTACTGACTCTGTAACTAAAAGTTACAGACTAAAATCTACATGTAAAATCTACATGTAAAATCATGTAGACTGAAATCTACATGTTATCCTAAAGGTTTGCCAAATTTGATCTACAAAAAAAGCCACAGAGGAGAGTATCAAATTATCTAGCCATCTGACCATGAAAAAATATGCATGTTATTGACTAAGAGATACTTTACTTCACACTCTGAAAATTGCTTAAGCACTTAACTCAATATTCCCTAAGTGCCCATCTAATTTATTTTAAATAAAGTAAATGTACAGGTGTATTATTGGTGGGGAGACATTTATATGAAAAGTAAAAAACAATCACATTGTAATAATGACAAATTTGTAATATGCAAATCAGATTGGAAATATGCAGTTGTTAAATATAAAAGTATTTTACATTTACAGGACAAAGAGAGAAATTCTTGTCTCAAGAATATTCAACCAACACAAAATGAATTTATGACAGAACATGGATTACTTTGCTTATACACAAATGTGATAAACATGGAGACTTTGAGGATCTGAAAAAAACATCCAGCCATAATACACCTCCCCAAAGACATTAACTTTAATATGTGTAATAAATTCAAGCATATTTACTTTGATTCAGTATGTTAAAAAAAATATAGCCTATGGGTGGCTTGGGTGGCTCAGTCAGTTAAGTATCCGACGCCTGATATCAGCTCAGGTCATGATCTCACAGATTTGTGAAAACTGAGCCCCACATCTGGCTATATGCTGATAGCACAGAGCATGCTTGGGATTCTTGCTCTAAGAGAGAGAGAGAGAGCCTATGGGTAAAAGAGTAAGTACACCTAAGATTTTTATAATACTTAATTTTCCTCTTTAAAAATATTAATTCACAAAAGTAAGCACAAAAAAAGGTAGCATAATCCTAGTACTACATTCTAAAAATTGACCTCCACAATACAATACCTCTTACAATACCTGGTAAGAGTTAAAAAAACAAAACAAAACACAGTGTTAGATTTATATTTCTGTGCTGATTGAACACCTGGTGTTGAAAATCTTATTAAACTTAGAAAAAGTAGTTGATACCATCATCAAGATTTAATACTTATCATACTATACTTATACTTATCATACTATAATACTTATAGTCTTTTTATATAGTGACACAACCTTTTTATAATTCACACCACCTCCAGACAGCCAGGCAAAATTAAATTGGTCAAATTCAAATACAAAGAGAGAAAAAAAGTAATGGGTAATAAATGCCAGACATTGTGATGGAAACTGTATAAATACTGAATTGCATTTAGTCTTTCTAGGAAACTTCTGAGATGGAATTTTTTTCTCATTTCCATATTATTCTGAGACTGAGTAAATTCAAATGAATTAGCTAAGGTCCCATGGTTCATGCATGTTGGTGACAAAATTTCACCTTCAGGGATAGGAGGAAAGAATGAGGTAGGTGATCATAAGGAGACGAGGATTAAAAATATGTGAACATTTGCTTATTTATCTTCATATATAAAGCATGTAGCAGCACATGTTATATATTCAGGGCCCAGTAAATGTTAGTGCTTTTTTTCATTGATCCTATGCCAGTTTCTTTAGCAATTCCTTCCATCACCATCCACCTATTAATTTACTTCATATTTTCAGCTATCCACAAGAAATTCCACACATTCATTTAAGGAGCTACCATGTCAGATATCACGGACACTACAATGGAGTCACAAATAGAATGAAATAATGTATGTGGTGGTCCATATGTCACTTTCATATTTTAGAAGACCATCTTGTAATGCATAGGTGTCTCATTGTTATATGTATAACACCCAAATAAATAAAGTTGTAGAGGATGTAAATGATGATGATGATGATGATGGTGAGGAAGAAGAAGAAGAAGAAGAAGAAGAAGAAGAAGAAGAAGAAGAAGAAGAAAAAGAAAAAGAAGAAGAGGAGGAGGAGGAGGAGGAAGAGGAGGAGGAGGAAGGAGAAGAAGAGCCTTCTACCACTGGGGCCTGGAGGATGTAAAATTGATATCAACATATTTAGTTAAAACTCTGGATAGAATCAAAATTATCTAACTTAATTCTGACCCTTGTCTATTTACAGAATGATATAAATGCCTTGTCTTTAAGGAAAAATAAAATGTTCTTTTAATACATAGAAGATTATGGTTCAAATAAAATGGAAATAAAGTAGAATATCAATAATACCCTAGGGGCCAAGAAATTGTTTAATCTTCTAACAGAGTTTAATGGAATTAAACAATACAGGAACCTGTTTACTTACTGGACTCTAGCAATTACAATAATATTACAATAATATTCACAGTTAAGTTTTATTAAGCACTTTTCATTCGAGGCAATTACAATAATATTCACAGTTAATTCTTATTAAGCACTTTTCTTTCAAGGTAAGACAATGATTTACATATATTATCCACTAATATTTTTTCTATTTTACATATAAGTAAAATGAGTCTCAGGAAAGTTAAAATACTTGCATAATATCAAATAGCTATTAAATGATCGAATAGAAGTTACAATGGCATGAGATTGCCTCTATTGGAGATAAATATTAAAGTGACATAGAATTAACAATACAAGAAACAACAGGTGTTGGCAAGGATGTGGATAAAGGAGAAGCCTCTAATGCTGTTGGTGGGAATGCAAACTGGTGCAGCTACTCCAGAAATTAGTATGGAAGTTCCTTAAAAAGTTGAGAATAGGGGTGCCTGGGTGGTTTAGCTGGTTAAGCATCCAGCTCTTGATTTTGGCTCAGGTCATGATCTCGCGGTTCATGTGATGGAGCCCTACATTGGGCTCCATGCTGTCCATGAGAAGCCTGCTTGGGATTCTCTTTCTGCCCCTCACCTGCTCACATGCTGTCAATCTCTCTCTCTCTCTCTCTCTCTCTCTCTCTCTCTCTCTGTCTCTCTCTCTCAAAATAAAGAAATAAACATTTAAAAAAAATTTAGGGGCACCTGGGTGGCTCAGTCAGTTAAGCATCCGGCTTCGGCTCAGGTCATGATCTAGCAGTCTCTGAGTTGGAGCTCCACATCAGGCTCTGTGCTGACAACTCAGAGCCTGGAGCCTGTTTTGGATTCTGTGTAGCCCCCTCTCTCTGCCCCTCCCCCACTCGTGCTCTATCTCGCTCTGTCTCTCAAAAATAAATAAATGTCAAAAAACATTTTTTTAATTTTTTAAAAAAATTAAAAATAGAACTACCTTACAATTCAGCAACTGTACTACTAGGTATTTACTCAAAGAAAAAAAAATACAAATTCAAATGGTAACATACACTCTGATATTTATAGCAGCATTATCTACAATAGCAAACTTATGGAAAGAGCCCACATGTCCATCAACTGGTGAACGTATAAAGATGATGTGTATATTCAATGGAATGTTACTTAGCCATAAGAAAAAAGAATGAAATCTTGCCATTTGCAACAACATGGATAGAGCTGGAGAGTATTATGCTATGTGAAATAAGTCAGAAAAAGACAAATACCATATGATTTCTCTCACATGTGGAATTTAAGAAACAAAACAAACCATGATGGGGTGGGGGGGGAAGACAGGCAAACCAAGAAACAAACTCTTAACCAGAGAGAATGGAACTGATGGTTATCAGAGGGGAGGTAGGTTGGGGGATGGGTGAAATAGGTGATGGGGATTAAGGAGTGCACTTGTGATGAGCACCGGGTGATGTATGGAAGCCTTGAATTACCATATTGTACACCTGAAACTAATATTATACTATATGTTAACTAACTGGAGTTTAAATAAAAACTTAAAAGAAAGAATATAGCATACAGAGCTCAGTTTAACTAGTATATACAGATAGAGTGAGAGTCTTAAGCAGTAATCTAGATACTTGATTTATAAGGTAAATCAGCAGTCAGAAGTGTTTTTGTTTTTGTTTTTCCAAATTATTAGATGGAAAACTCATGTGGTATGCAGAATTGTGATGCCCCAAGATGTTCCATTCTAATCCCTGGAATCTGTGAATATGTTACTTGCACGGCACAAGGGATTTTGCAAATGTGATTAAATTTCGAATTTTGAGATACTGGAGTGATCCTGGCATAGGTCCAATGTAATCACAAGGGTCTTTCTGAAAGTGGTCATTTTTTTAAGGATCAGAGGCAGGAGAAATGTGAAGATGCCGCACTGCCTCAGCAAAGATAGAAGACGAGGACCACAAGTAAGGAAGATGAGTAGTCTCTGGAATCTGGAAAAGGCAAGGAAGTAGATACCTCCTGTGGATCTCCAGAAAAGAATTTAAACCTGCAGGCACACTGATATTAGCTCAATGGAGACAATTTTAGACATCTGAGCTCCAGAATTGTAAGATAATAAAATTCTACTGTTTTAAACCATGAAGTTTCTGGTAATTTATTATAATAGCAGTAGAGAACTAACAGAACCAGTATCTGTAAAGATTAAAATATAAAAGAATATTGAGCATTTGCTGAAGTAACTATTAAGGAAAAATGCTAATTAGCAATAATTATAGTTATAATTTGTTGAGCATATACTATGTACAAATCACTTATGGTCATATCAATTCATTGATGAGGGCACCAGAAATAACTCCATTTGACAGAAGATGTAAGAGGTTCAAGAGCTTAAATATATGTCCAAGTGACAGAGAGTGGATGAAATATCAGTGAGAAAGATATGGGATGATGAGAGGAGAAACTCAGAACTAAGTGAAAGTACATCTGTCATCAATAAAAATGACCTTTAGTTATTGCTACAGTAGTCACCTCGGGCTACCTCAACAGTCAAAATTCTGTGGATCAGAATTGGTAAAAAATATGTACAAAATGTTCTGTTCTCAACTTGTCTATGTGTAATACATAATAAATTACCTTAGAATATAAATACAAAGTTAAAAATTTAAACCAATCAAGAATGTTTAATTAAACTCATTGAAGTTTCTGGGAAAATGCTATCCTTTGTAGCATTTCAAAATTTATGTTGCCTTTGAACTTAAATACTTATTATTCTCAACTTACATTTCTTATATCACAGCAGAATTTTTATCTGGGTCAGCATGAAGGCAATAATTTGATATTAGGGAGGGTTTCATTTTTTTAAGAGTGGGGATGGAAATAGTTCTATAGCTTTGAACTATGATAGGGTACAGATTGATGACTTTCAAAAACTAATGGGGAGAGAACTGGGTGTCGTATGTAAGTGCTGAATCACTAAATCATGCACTTGAAACTAAAATTACACGGATAACTAACTGGAATTTAAATAAAAACTTTAAAAAATCCCTAATGAGTAGAGTTATTTCCTAACAAAATTCAAAGAAATAAAAACTCGAATTGTAATCAATAAATCATTTTATTCACACGCGTTTAAGATTCAGTCTAGAAATATTACAAAAGAGTCACAGAAGGATGTAGTGTAGAAGGCTTAATTATTTCTTGGTGGACTACTAATAAGAGAAATTAAGGGGTTTGAATCCCCACAGTGAAATAACTGGTACCATGGTTAGTAGATAGAATGGCTGCAGCACACATACATTAGAGGGGAAGAAGGCTTAAGATGAATTGCCAAGCTTTCATAGCCACAAACGCAAGCTCTAACGACAATCGTAACAGGAAGAAAAGAAGATGCATGAAAGAAAAGAACACTGTGAAAGGTATTTGATATGTGAAAGAAAAGCTATCCTCTATATAATTTTGAACTTGAGGGTGGGAGTAATGAATGTGAGATTGGAGGGAAAATTAGAAATTGAAGATCATGATATCAATGTGTGATTTTATGCGACTGGGAGAATTGAGTTAACAATAAAAAATAGGAAAGCCATCAATCATTTCAATATTGTCAAATTCATTGAATTCCAGCCTGACCCTTTAACTTGATTCTGACACAGCCTTGCTCATCTTCTTGAAATATTTTCCTCCCTCAGTTTATATTTTGAGTTATGTTTATTTCTCTGTAAGGTGTTATTATTTGATTTTCGTTTTAATTTTTACTTTGGACAGATTACATAAAATATATGATATATATATATGTGTATATATACACATATGTAAACATAATGTGTGTGTGTGTGTGTGTGTATATATATGTGTATATATATATGTGTATACATATATATATGTGTATATATATATGTGTATATATATATGTGTATACACATATATATATATACACACACACACGCACACACACACACACATTATGTTTAATACATATATTAGGAAAATATAAGCATATACAACAACTGACAACAGTGCACTGGACATCTGTGTATCCAACACCCAGCTTCTACCATCATTAATTATAGCCAATCTTATCTCATTATATCCCCAACATTGCTTGCCCATGTTATTAAAGTAAATCCCATATGGCATGTATTGGATAGTATTTCATCAATATGTTTCTCTAAAAGATAAATGATCTTTAAAAATAAAATGATAAAACAATTGGGACACCTATAAAATTAGTAATATTTAAGATTAGTATCTCCAGTCAGTATTCAAATTTTCAATTGTCTTACAAATGAACTTTAAAAATTTACAAATATTGGCTTAAAGCTGGATCCAGATAAGATTCATAGTTTGTAATTGATTACTGTTTCTATGGTTCTTTTGATGTATAGTCTTCCTTCTCTCTGTCTCTCTCTCACCATTCCAACCCTGGCAATTAATTTGGAGAAGTAATTGGGGAATCTGCACTTAGAGTTTCCCACAGCCTGGATGCTGGATATTGTTGACAGCATTCTATCACCTGTATTTCCTATAAATGAGTGCTTGAATCTAGAGAAATGACCAAACTCAGATGAACTATTTGACAGAACTACTTTCAATGTTTGGGCTACCTCTTTCTGGGCTCTTTATTGATGTCTTTTCTTTCTTCCACAATATTGGTGTCCCATGAACCTCCATTTCACTTCCCATCAGTGCGAAATAAAGTCTGTGGTCAATCTTGCCCAGAACATAGACGTAGTAACACTAGCATCCATATGCTGACAACTCCAACAAAATTTCTATTATTATCCCAGATCACTGTCTTGAATAGGAGACCTGAACATCTAAGTGTCTCACAGATAATACTTTGTAGTCACAGAGGTATCTCAAAATTACTATGTCCACAACTAAGCAATTTGTATTTCCTATAAATGTGCTTCTTCTTATATCACTCATTTTAACATGAATTTCACATATTAAGAATATGGTCCTTAGGACTAGACATATCCTTATGTATATATATTCTTTCAGCTACTTTATAAATATACTTCATCAGTCAATTAATTAATTAATGCAAAGAATTAATAAAACTGGTGTGCTTGTAACTGAAAATACTTGAGTAGTTACCGTTAGATGCTCTTCTAGGTGCTTTATTTACATGTATTTTCTCAACTAAGTCTTATATCAATTTTACAAAGTACATAAAATTATTTTAGTCTTAAAGATGAGGTAACTTAGACACAGAGAGGGTAATTAAAATGTCCAGGCAGTCTGTTTTCAGGATCTATACTCTTGGCATACATCTCAGCATACGTCTTAAAATATTTTTAAGACATGAATAAATAGCATGAGTAAAAAAGTTAAAATAGTGTCTGACACAAAGTAATTACATGTTGATTTATATTAATATTTTTATTATTAAGTTTAAAGGCCTTGGTAAAGCATATAAGATCTTTTATGATCTGGCCCTTTAATTACTTCTCCACCTCCTCTTTATCTGCATTGGTCCTGCTGTGCTGTATTGTAATTTCTCCACGATAACTTGTGGTTTTTGTTTTAGTACTCTATAACACCACTATGATCACTCTTGTCATCTTGAAAATGTGATGTGTCCTATATATCCTTTAACATGCAATTCACGTGCTCCTCTTTAGGAAAGGCAAGGCTCAAGATTGAATTTAGTATTCCTTCTTGATGTTTTTGTTTATAATTCTATCAAAGGAACCTCAAAGCCAAGCTTCCTGGAATAGTTAATTTATTCTGTCTTCAGATTTCCCCATCTATTTACTTCATAGCTTGACACATTCTGATTCCATACTACCAGTGCTCTTTAGAAGCCTTCCTCATGATCACACATAATGCTCTATTTGTTAAAGCTAATGGAAACCCTTCTTAATAATAAAATTAAAGGTGGATGATAGATTAAATAGATACATAATAGATAGAAAGATAGATAGATAGATAGATAGAGACAGACAGAGAGATGAAAGATATATTTGCTCTTTCTGATAGTTTTCTCCTCCCTTACTTTCCCTAACGTGACTCCTCAGGTTTTCCATATTACTCCGTATTAGTTTATTTTTAGCTCCTTTACCATCTGCACTCTCTCCACATGGAAATGTTGATAATCCCCAGAATTGTGCCTTCAGCCCTTCTCTATTCATGTTCTACATATCCTCCATCGTTGTGTCTTATTTTTTTAAACATTTAATTTTAACATTATAGCGTATCAGGGAGGTAAAATTGTCTCCTGACAATTTTGAAACTCAGGATTGAAGCCTTAAAATTAGATTAGATATTTAGATTAAAAAACTCATGTATCAGAATTGACAGTTGAAATAATAGAAATAGATGGGAAGAAATTAAAGAGATGGACTATTTTAAGTACAGAACAAGAGATAGACATATCTACACAAAACAGTAAACATAGCCCGAATATGTCCAGACATGTCCCCATTTGAGAGATCTGAAGCAGAAGAAATGACAAGGATAAAGACATAGAAGAAATAGCTAGAAAATCAGGAGAAAACACTATCATCATGATATCACAAGTTTCAGAAGGAAATGGTCTCTAAAATTAAGTGTTGGATGACTTTATTTAATTCTAGAAGTCTTTAGAGTTACCTTTAAAACTTTTCATTTAATAGTGACCAGATTGTGGGTAGAAGATCCTTGGAAAGATAAGATAAAATATAATAGAAGGATGGGGCGCCTGGGTGCCTCATTAGGTTAAGCCTCCCAGTCTTGCTTTTGGCTCAGGTCATGATCTCACGGTGGTGAGAATGAGCCCTGTGTTGGGCTCTGTGCTGTGCAGGGGGCCTGCTTGAGATTCTGTCTCTCTTCCTCTGCCCTTCTCCCCAATTCATGCTCTCTCTATCGAATTAAAAGAAACAAAAAAGAAAGAAAGAAGGGATTCTCATATTCCTAAGCATTGTTTATAGATTATATAAATAATATATCTTACACACATACATTATTTTTACATATGTCCACATACTTAGGCACATACTCATAGACACATACACATACAGCTGTAGTACTTGATAAATTACTGAATGTATAATTGTTTTCTCAGACTAGAATGCCCTTCTTTACAGTTCAATAATGACTTCTTAGCTAATCCCTAATTATACTTCAAGCCTCAGTTGGTGATTTCCTACTGGTCCAAATATTCCCATTGTCCACACTCAATATTTTTATAATTACTTAGCAGATGCACTCATTTAATAAATATTTATGTCTGTGCTCTGTATTTTGACAGTGGCTTACTCTGGGATAAAGTAGCGATGCAGATGGATGATGTCCTTATTTTTATTAAGTTTAGCATCTGGTGGAGAAACTCTCATTAAGCCTTCTGTGAAAAGTACTAGGAGGTCAAGAGTTTTATGCAGTGTCTATATAAAGAACCTTATTTAGTCTGGAAAGAGGGCAAAAATACAATAGAGAGTAATTTTATGATGTAAAATTTCTTCAATAATACATATACCTAAAAGTAAGATAAATATATCTAAGGGCTTGACATTCAGATACGTAACTTACGACTCAAGATAAGATGTTAACTTGTGATTTTAATCCTTTTTCAGTATCCTCCTTTTAAATCCCTTCGTATGCTATCTACATTTTCTATAAAATTTGGTTCTGTATAATAGATGCACTAAATGAGAGTGGGGAGATTACATGAAGATTGTCTCTCTCAATCCCATCCTTTATTTTATTTGTAAATTTAGTTTTTACATATGGCTCTGAATAATTACACTTCATCAACTTTGTAATACAGCTTGAAATGGTCCTCAGATCCATTTTTTTGGAGATTAATAAAAACCAGAAGAAAAAAGAAAACCAATACAGTGCACTCATTCAAATCAACGCTGTAGCCAATTTAGAACTAAGGTTTGCTGTGGTTCAAGGCTGCTTTATGATGTTCAGATGCAGATGTCTTCAGCATGAGTTCTGGGCTTGCCATGACTTCCACCAAAAAACAAACAAACAAACAAACAAACCCTAATGATTTGAAAAAATGAGAATGGTTATATTTTAGAAAGATTTCTGATGCCTTTCCTAGTTGGTGAAGCAGAACCATTTAAAAATACAGTCCCAGAAAGACTTTTAGGAGAGCTGTCAGATTTTAACATTATAGAGTTACATAATCATTTCATTCTCTACTGCATGCCAAAAAAGAATGGTTGAGAATTAATGAGTGAATCCAATTGCGTAGTTTCTCTGCCAAGTCTAGTCGGTACCATCCCTGTTCATTCATCAGAAAAAGACTTCTATACATTTTATCTATAGTATGATCATTTGAACATTTTTTTTGTATTGTAGAGTTATAAAAGAAGCACTTCTTCCAGTTTATCTTTTAGTTGTCTTAAATTCATAAAAATCTATGCAATCACTGTTTCCCAGGCATGCCACATACACACCTGCTTCCCTTATCTGTCACATTGTTTTATTCTTTGGAATGCTCTTACACTTTTTCTCTGAATGTTTTATTTCAATGGCACCCAATCTCCGTGGCCAGGCGTAAGCAAGCACTTACCACTCTTTCCAAATTTTCTATCACTGTCATCACCACCGAGCACTTGTACAACAAACATTATACAGATTAGTGTGATGCCAAGTGTTTGTGAGGAGGTGCTAAAATATAATACACACATGCACATTTCAGATTTAAGACTTAGATACAAAACATGTAAACAGGGTAAAAAAAGGACAATTATCATTCAAAGATAGAGCAATTTGGTCTAAATTACGTAGCATAATAGCAAAGACTAGCTTACATAAGTAATCAATTTAAATTTGTACATAACTCTTGCTTTGTTAATTAAATTGTCTTCTCCATAGAGGGGAACAGTGTTATCTACTTTCTTTTTTGTTTTTTTTGTTTTTAATTTTTTTTAATGTTTGTTTATTTTTGAGAGAGACAGAGTACGAATGGGGGAGGGGCAGAGAGAGAGGGAGACACAGAATCTGAAGCAGGCTGCAGGCTCCAAGCTGTCAGCACAGAGCCCGATGTGAGCCTCGAATTCACGAATGGAACAGTGAGATCATGACATGAGCCAAAATCAAACGCCTAACTGAGCCACCCAGGAGCCCCTGTGTTAGCTACTTTCTATCCCTAATTTCTAGGCAACATTTTCTACAGATTCAAAGTTTATTATCTACCTACTATGGGCAAAGCATTATTCTAGGCAGTTTCACAGACACTGTTTTATCTTTTTATCTTTACATGATCACTCAAGGAATTGTTTATTATAATAAGAATCAGCAAAATCACATCTTTTTACACTGCTTTTCAGATTCCAATGCAGATTCTATGTTTGATGTTACAGTTTAATATGCTATTTCTTTTGGATTAATAATATTTGTAAGTACATAACATTAAATGTATTCTCAGTATGATAAAAGCTCAAGATTATTATTACACTAAATTGTTTTGTTTTCAAATAAACAGTATTCTGTTTACCTACCCAGGTATATAGTGACTGAACTGAGACTAATGCTTAGTTCAGAATAGTAATTAAACTCTGAGGAAAAGGCAAATTCACAGAATGTATGTAAAAGACTTCTGAGAAGGGAAATTTGTGGAAACATATCACATGACAATAGATCCAAAATAAACTCCAAACATTTCTTTCCTATCCACCGTATGTCCTATCCACTATAATTTGCTTTCAACTAGAATAAAAATGTAGATATAATCAGCTTTTAAAATATAACAAGGAATTTTAAAGTATATTGCTGAAAGACTTTCATGCTAGGCCAGCATTTTGTGGTTAACTGTGTATTGTTAGTTATTTTGCAAACTCATATATAAATCTGACTAAAACACTGTGCTGTTAATATTTTCATACATAACTGACCAATACTATAATTTTCTTCAGCTTTGGCACAGATCAATAAACTAATTTTCTACACAACATGGAGTTTTTATGTCTTTTGAAAAATGTATTATAGTCCTTATCTACTATGGTACTCCAATGCGTTTTAAACAATATACATGTAATAACATCCTTTCAAAAGGAATTCTTGTCAAAAAATCTTCAGAGAAAAGTGCACTTGATTTTTGAGCCTGTATGACATACAATGAATTCTGAACAACACTAAAGAAAATAAAATAGAGTTGGGTTTAGATTTTAAAATTGATAATTAACCTATCTAAAATCTCTAATTATATTAAATTTCTCAATTCCTCTGGGATGATATTGTTTTGTTTCAAACTTTGATCATTTAATTTTAGATTATTAAACTTTCATAAGTTCCTTCGAAACTAGAGAGTATAACTGGTTAAAGTATTTATAATACAGTAATACCTAAGTATTAAGTTACTTAGTAATAGTAATGTGATGAATGTGATGAACACTGTGATTCTCAAGGTATATCGATAAACTGTGGTATATAGTTAGCTCCAGGGGCGCCTGGGTGGCTCAGTCAGTTAAGTGTCCGACTTCGGCTCAGTTCATGATCTCGTGGTCCGTGACTTCAAGCCCCGTGTCAGGCTCTGTGCTGACAGCTCGGAGCCTGGAGCCTGCTTCGGATTCTGTGTCCCCCTCTCTCTGACCCTCCCCTGTTCATGCTCTCTGTCTCAAATAAACGTTAACAAAAATTTAGTTAGCTCCAAATGATAAGAGAATCATTGAAGCACGTTTGGTTTAATTTTCAACTTTACAGAAATAAAATAGTTCTACTCAGAAATAGTTCTACTCTCCAGAGATTACATGCCCTAAAAGGTCTTCTTGTCAGAGAATTAATTTTATGTGTCCTCAATTGTAATGAGAGAATATTTTATAATTAAAACTGTTCCTTGATTTGTCTCTGTCTTTATTTTCCCTTTCTTGTTTCTTTTGTTTCTTAGATTCCACATAAGATGGAAATCTTTTGGTATTTTTTGTCTTTTTCTGACAGAAAGATGTTAAATAACCATGGTCAGAGAGGACAATCCTGTCTTTTTCCTGACCATGGAGGAAAAGCTCTCAGTTTTTCCACATTGAGGATGATATTAGTTATAGGTTTTTTGTAAAATGCCTTTATGATATTGTGGCATGTTCCCGCTATCCCTACTTTGTTGAGGATTTTTAACAAGAATGGATGCTGTACTTTGTCAAATGCTTTTCTTGCATCTGTTGAGAGGATCATATGGGTTCTTCCCTTTTCTTTTATTAACATAGTATACCACGTTGATTGACATGTGAATATTGAACCACTCTTGCAACTCATGAATAAATCCCATTTGATTGTGGTGAAAGATTTTTTTAATGTACTGTTGGATTGGATTGGCTAATATTTTGTTGAGAATTTTTGCACCCATGTTTATCAGGAATATTGGCCTCTAGTTCTCTTTTTTAGTGGAGTCTTTGTCTGGTTTTGGGATCAGGGTAATGCTGGCCTCATAGAATGAGTTTGGAAAATTTCCTTACATTTGTATTTTTTTGAAACAGTTTGAGAAGAATAGGCATTAACTCTTCTTAAAATGCCTTTTAGAATTCCCCTAACCCTAACCCTAAACCTAACCATCTGGAAAAGTCTCTAAGCTGCAGGATACCAGGCACATACCCTCCCTCTAACCCTAACACTAACCCCACATTACCCTAACCCTAATCCAACCCCTAACCCCTCGTGCCTAATTCCTATTCCTAACCCTAAACCTAACTCTCTAGAGAGGCCTCTGAATTGCAGGATACTAGGCATATACTCTCACTGTAACCCTAACCATAACCCCAAACCTAAATCTAGATCTGGGGGGGAGAGAAGAAGATGGGGTACATATATGCAATTGGAATATTACTCAGCCATAACAAAAGAATGAACTGTGCCATTTGCAAAGACATAGATGGAGGTAGAGTGTATCATGCTAAGTGAAATAAGTCAGTCAAAGACAAATACCGTATGATTTTACTCATATGTGGAATTTAAGAAACAAAACAACCTAACAAAGGGAACAAAGAAAAAGACACAGAAAGGGAAATCAAGAAACAAATTCTTAACTATAAAGAACAAATTGATGGTTACCAGAGGGGAGGTGGATGGTGGGGGGAGGGACTAAATTGGCGATGAAGATTAAGGATTGTACTTATGATGAATACCGGGTGTTGTTTGGAAGTGTTGAATGAGTATATTCTACACCTGAATCTGATATTACATTGTATGTTCACTAACTAGAATTTATGAAAAGATACTCAAGAACATCATCATAAGGAAAAAACAAATGAAAACTACAATGAGATATCACCTCACACATCTCAGAGTGGCTAAAATTAACAACACAGGAAACAACAGATGTTAGCAAGGATAGGAGAAAGAGGAATGCTCTTATGCTGTTGGTGGGAATGCAAACTGGTACAGCCACTCTAGAAAACAGTTTGGAGGTTCCTCAAAAAATTGAAAACAGAACTACCTTAAGACCCAGAAATTGCACTACTAGGTATTGACCCAAAGGATACAAATTACTGATTTGAAGGGACACATGCACCCCAATGTTTACAGCAGCATTATCAATAGTCAAATCATAGAAAGAGCTCAAAATATCCCTCAATTGATGAATGGATAAAGAAGTTGTGTGTGTGTGTGTGTGTGTGTGTGTGTGTGTGTGTATTTACAATGGACTACTACTGAACCATATAATGGAATGAAAATCTTTCCATTTGCAATGACATGGATGGAACTAGAGTGTATTATGCCAGGCAAAATAAATCAGTCAGGGGAAGACACATAACATATGATTTCATTCAAATGGGGAATTTAAGAAACAAAACAGATAAATATAGGGGAAAAATAGAGAGAGAGAGAAGCAAGTCGTAAAACACACTCAACTATAGAAACAAACTAAGGGGTACAGGAGAGGAGGTGGGCAGGGGGGATGGGTTAAATGGGTGATGGGTATTAAAAAGAACATTTGTGATGAGCACTGGCTATTGTATGTAAGTGGTAAATTGCTACATCCTACACCTGAAATAAACATTACATTGTATGTTAACTAAATGGAATTTAAATAAAAACTTAGAAGAAAGAAAAAGAGAATTAGTAATATTTCTAAAAATCATTGTGAAGATAGAGATTAAACACAGAACAGCCAATTGAATATTGATTTAAATAATGTTTACAGCCCCAATCTCCTCATAGCCTCAGCTTAGTGGATGGCTGTCTTGTTTTATTACCCAAGCAGAAGTCTCAGTCAATAATCTCTGGTGAGATCTCTCAAAAGCAGGATAATAGGCACAAACACTAACTGTAACACTAATAACAACCTTAACCCTAAATACAACCTTAACACTTAACACTAACTCTAACCCTAAACATAACCCTCAACCTATTCCAAACTGTAACCCCTAACCCTCACCCTAACCCTCTGGAGAGGCCTCTGAACTGCAGGATATCAGGCAAATAATCTCACCCTAACCCTAACTCTAACCTAGATCTGAGAAAGTGGGTTCAGAACACACTATAAGAAAAGCTGAGAGCAGTCTAGTTATTCTGGTGAAGACTCCAAACATTTAAGAATTGGTATGATTTCCAAAAATGGGTTTGAAGGTAGAGATAAATACAGAATGAAAAAATGGATATCAATTTAAAAAGTATTTAGAGCCACAAATCCCCTCCTTGCCTTAGCTGGGTAAATGGCTGCCATTTCTTTTCTCATCCCAGCTGAAGACTTGGGTTTTATTCTCTGGAGAAGTCTCTGAACTGCAGAACACCAGACACATAACATAACCCAAACCCTAACCTGGCCCTGTCCCCAAACTTAACACTAAGTGCTAATCACTATCCCATAACCCTAACCCTAACCCTAAACCTAACACTCTAGAGAGGTCTCTGAACAGCAGAATATCAGGCATAAACCCTCACCCTGTTTTAAACCCCAACTTTAACCCTAATCCTGGCCCTAATTCTATCCAATGGAATATTACTCAGCCACAATGACATGGATGGACCTAGAGAGTATTATGCAAAGCAAAATAAGTCCGTCAAAGACAAACATAAACTACTTCCAGGGTCTACTACTGTTTGTTTTACTCAGACATAGTGAAAACTAGTTTAACAGTTTAATAATAGTTAAAAATAGTTAATAGTTTAATAATAAGTTAATCAATTTTATGCTCTTAAATCAAGAGTAAGAAAACTAGTGTCCACCAGGCAGAGTCAAACTTGAAAAATCAAAGCTGTAAAAATATAGAAAATTAATATCTATAAAAGGAATATTCTAATTAAGTTACCTTTAAAATTATTAATTTTATTATCTTGGACTTTCATATAATCTGTGCAATATTTTCTAGGTCTTTTCCTATCCAATTAAAAATATTTTAATAGGAGCTTTTTTCATTTGCTTGGTAGGAGTATCTATCAAAATACCAGTTACCTGTCTTCCAGTAAATGTGCATTATCCGTCTTCTATAATCCCATTAGAATAAGCAAGTAAATAAAAACAAAATGATATACCTAAGCATTTAAAACTAAGCAAAATAAGTCCATCAGAGAAACAGATAACGTATGATTTCATTCATATGTGGAATTTAAGTAATAAAACAAATGAAGGGGAGAGGGGAAGAGAGGCAAACCAAGAAACAGACTCTTAACTAAAGAGAACAAACTGATGGTTACCAGAGAAGAGGTGGGTGGGGGATGGGTTAAATAGCTGATGGGGATTAAGGAGTATACTAGCTCTTATAAACATCAAATGTTGTATGGAAGTGTTGAATCACTTAATCTTATAGCTGAAACTAATATTACCCTGTTTTTTTTTAGCTAACTGGAATTTAAAGAAAAGCTGGAAGAAAAAAATAAGCATAAAATAAAAATAAAAATAATGGAGAATGTTATACATACGCCAGAAAACTTGAACAATTAAATTTTTGTTAACTATAAGGAGAACCAAATGGAAGAATATATTAAAGATCAAGTTGTGACAATCTTTTTGGGGACAACAACATTCTGTTTCATTTCCAGAAGTGAAATGATCCAGGAGTAGATCTGAAGGATGCCTACACATTCCCCTGACTTATAAGGTAACAGACTAGGGACTAAGAAAAACTGGGAGACTGATGGAGAGCAATCCAAATTTTATTGCTCAAGGTTAATATTAAAATCAGCTATGTGAGATGATAAATTCCAGTGGCTGTATCAAACTGAAAGTAGCAATGAGGTGAGATATTTTCACGATGTGGAAAGTTTGCCCCTGTTGTAAAAGAAATCCACATCCAACATAGAGACTGGACATAACCTGATTCACAAGTTTCAAAGAAAAAATAATACACAGAAATTAAGTTCTATAAGTAAAATTGCTCATAGTTCTAGATTTCTCCCCATTCCCCACAGGGATACTTAGCAGTGATATTCATTATATGAAATACATATCCAAGTTTAAATTTGAAAGAAGGCTTTGAATAGGTAACCTGGAACTAAACGGGCAAATAAAGAAGCATCTTTGCCCCATTTATAGATACACTACAGGCCTGAAATTATATTCATGAATGGGTAAATAAGGAAAAATAAGGTATTTCTTCAAATGGTTATGTAAGATGACAACAAGAATTCAGTTAAAAACAGATTAAGTAATTTAGTAAAATCTATTTTATAGTCTCAACAAAATTTAAGAAGACACAAACTTGAAAAATAATCAGAAGGTAAAATAAAACTTTAAAAATGAAAGGATAACTGCTTGGAGAATTAGTAGATAGAGAAATGATGGAAGTAGACAAGTATTCAGTAGAATATAATCTTTCACAGAAGCAACGTAAAGCAGAAGTAATGGTGCAGAAAATAGAATTGGTGATACGGGTTGTGAAGTTCATTTTATACCTTTTTATTAGACTGGAACCTGTCATTTGGTGTTGGCTTTGCCCTTGACCTTTGCAAGGTCAAAGAGAAGGATGCTCATTTCAACATTATTTCTGGAAGCCCTCAATTAATAAATCATCAATGACCATGTGATTTTTTCAATTGCTATTCTATCTAATTAGCAATGTCAGCAATGTTAGTAAAAAGAACAAGACATGCTATTTATATTGTATGTATGTATTCACTTTCAATTCCAAGAAGGGATTCTAGATATAACTGAAAGGGTGGACCCATGCCGCCGACTCCATTTTGTTCTGTGTCCTTCACCTTGACCACGCCTCCTCCCCTTGAGTAACCTCCGGCTCACCTGCCTAACAGGACTCTGACCCTTCCCCAGCCAATCGGCTGAGGCCACAGCCATTACCTCACCAACTGCCCCTAGGCCCCAATAAAACCTTTGTCCTTTTGAAACTTGCTCTCTCTCTCCAGTATCTCACTGCTGTGTCGGTGCAGGTAGGGGATTGAGCTCAAGCTAGCTCTAATAAAGGCTCTTTTGCTTTTACATCGGACTCGGCTCCCTGGCGGTATTTGGGAATCACGAATTCTGGGCATAACAATAACTTGGGATAAAAATTACCTTATTGATTATTACATAGAAATTCTGTCGATCAGTTGATATATGTCTATTACTGCAAGAAAAAATATATAATCATTATTGACTTTGTGAAAGTAGTTTTCTTTGTGTCTGAGTGTCTGGTCATGCTTAAGATCTTTTAAATAATCGCTTTGAAAGAGAATGGATTTATACTCAAGGCAAATATAAGGGAAAATGCATGTAACAACTTTTGTTAATCTGTCATTGCCATAAAAGTTTATAAAAATACAGCGTGGATGGAGCTAGAGACTATTATGCTAAGCAAAATAAGTCAAAGACAGACAAACACCATATGATTTCACTCACAGTGGACTTTAAGAAGCAAAACAAAAAAACATAGCAGGGGGAAAAGAGCGAGGCAAACCAAGAAACAGACTCTTTAGAGAATAAACTGAGGGTTGCTAAAGGGGAGGTGGGTATGGGGATAGGTTAAATGGGTGACGAGTGTTCAGGAGGGCACTGATTGTGATGTGCTCTGGGTGTTGTATAAAAGTGATGAACCTGAAACTAATATGCACTGTATGTTAACTAACTATACTTTAAATAAAAACTTGAAATGAACTAACCAAATAACTAAATAAAAATAAAAATAAAAATAAAATATGTTAAAATACATCAAAAACTAAATGCTGGTAAGGATGTGGAGCTACAGGAACTGTCATATATTGCTGATGGAAATGAAAAATGGTACAGCTGCACTGAAAGAGTTTGGTGGTATCTTAAAAAACTAAAAACATAACACTTAACATATGATCCAGCAATCATGCTCCTTGCCAGTGTTTAGTGGTGTCAGTGTTGCAGATTTTGGCCATTTTAATAGATGTGTGGTGGCGTCACATTTTTTATAAATTTGCATTTCCCTGTATAATATTTTAACGATGGATAAATGTCATGATATCCTAAGGTAAACTATAGACATTAGGTGATTATGATGTCTCAATGTACGTTCATCATTGGTTAAAAAAATAGGTTAAAGACAAAATTTTAAGAAAAGTAAAAAAGGAATAGCAGATTTTGAATTTTCATTACAATTATAAAGGACAAAATTGGCCTAGAACATTTAAAGATGGCATGAAAATCTTACTTAATGCAAAAGATGAAAATTCCCAAGTAGTATGTTACACACAATTATGACTGAGAAAAACATGTATTGAAGAACCAGTATTGTACACCATCTTTTCGTATGTGTGTTTGCCATCTGTACATCTTCTTTGGTGAGGTGTTTAAGATCTTTGGCCCACTTTTAAACCAGATTGTTTGTTTTCTAATTGTTGAATTTTAAGAATTTTTTATATATTTGGATAAAAATGCTTTATCAGATCTGTCTTTTGCAATTGTTTTCTCCCTGTCTGTGGCTTTTTCTCATTCTCTTGATAGTGTCTATCACAGAGCAGAAGTTTTTAATTTTAATGAATTCCAGCTTATCAATTATTCTTTTCACACATTAAGTCTTTGGACTTGTATCTGAAAAGACATTACCTTATCCAAGGTCATCCAGGTTTTCTCCTGTTATCTCCTAGAAATTTTACAGTATTGGATTTTATTTTTAGGTCTTTGATCCAATTAGAATTAATTTTTATAAAGGGTATAAAGTTTGCATCTAGATTCATTTTTCTGCATGTGGATGTCCAATTGTTGTAGCACTAATTGTTTAAAATACTATCTTTGCTCTATTTTATTGCCTTTGATCTTCTGTAAAAGATGAGATGACTATATCTATGAGGTTTATTTCTCAGCTCTCTATTCTGTTCCACTGATCTATTTGTTTATTCTTTCACCAATAGTATCCTTTTTTGATTACTGTAGTTTTATAATAACCCTTGAAGTTGGGTAGCATCAGTCTTCCAACTTTGTTCTTCAATACTGTGTCAGCTTTTCTGGGGCTTTTGCCTCTCTGCATAAACTTTAGAATCAGTTTGTTGATATCCATAAAATTACTTACTGGGAGTTTTACTGATTGTATTAAATTTATAGATCGAGTTGGAAGGATCTGACATTTGGGTAATTTCGAGTCTTCCTCTCAATTAATTTAGAATCACTCTCCATTTATTTAGTTCTTCTTGGATTTCGTTCATCACAGTTCTGCAGTTTTCTTCATACAGATGTTGCATACATTTTGTTATATCTAAGTGTTTCATTTTTTTTTTTTTTTTTTTTTTTTTTTGAGTACTAAGGTGAATGGTAATGCGATCCATTACATTAACTGATATTCAAATGTTGAGCCAGCCTTTCATGCCTGGGATAAATCCCACTTGGTAATGGTGTATAATTCTTTCATACATTTTTACTTAATTTGTGAATATGTTGTTGATGATTTTGTATGTGTTTTCAGGAGGAATATTGTTTGTAGTTTTCTTTTCCTAGAATGTCTTTGTCTGGCTTTAATATTAGGGTAATGTTGGCTTAATAGAATGTGTTAGGATTTATTCCTTTTGCTTCTATCCTCTGAAAGAGATTTCAGAGAATTGTAATCATTTCTTCCTTAAAGGGGCGATTTACTTTTATTTTTTAAAAATATCTTAAAAATATTTTTCACAATTTCTTCATTTTAATCTTAAGGATCCAAGCATAAGCAACAAATGTCACCTGGTTATTGTAGTTCTGCAGCCTGACAGGTTTGCATTTATCCAGATTTTCATTCTACCTCAGTGATGTACAATTTCCACTTGTAATACAAAAAACATCTAGAAGTAGATCATCCAGTAATTATTTCTTGTTTTAAAGCTGTTTTCACTAAGAAGCATCATACTAGCCAAACAACCAGGCACCCTTCAGCTATTTCCTTATTTAAAGTAAGAATACTGAATTTTCCTTTGTATTTTCTAAGTATTTCATACTTATTTTTTTAAAGATACTTGAAGTAAAAATAAAAATAAGCTAAATTTGCAAAATAAAAAAGGGATCAGTTCATTAAACAATGAACACTTTTCTATGTATTTGGCATTTCTTTTATAGTTTCAACCAGATTCAATTTAAGTTTAATTGAGAAAGTGATATTGGGTAGTCTACCTCCCTTGTTTAGTATCATTTATAATCACATAGTGGAACAAGAATACATAGCATTTAGATTAATTATCTCAAACTTTATGAATAAAATTAAAAATATTATATGGACATGCCATCTATATTTCTATATATATATATTTTAAATTTTATCATAGCACTTCTTTTTTACATAGTACTGTGTTGGGAAAATTATTGTGTATTGGTTGCATTTCCTAAGAATTATGTACTAGTAAGCACATGTAGATTTAAATTTTAGTTTTATTTGAGTTAAAGAAGAGCATGTTAGAATGTAATGAGAAACACAAGGTTAAGAGAAGTTTGATAGCTTGATGAAATAATTCTCTTTCTTAGTGACCTTGAGGGTGTCCTAAATTACTCTTCTTGATGGTGCATGTCAATAGGAATAAGAGTAATAATTGTGCCTGATGGCCCATTTCTAGTGTAGCTTCAACAAAGATATCCCATAAGATTTGAAGGTCTTTTTATTACTTTAAGTGAAATCAATAAACAAATTAATCCTTTTTCTTTGTATCTTTACTCAATTTCAGAAGCAGGTTGCACTTGCTGAATAAAGATTTCACTGTGCAAAGTGTGTGCTAATAAAATAGACTTTGAAAAGTGTTGAACATAGTACCTAATATGTATAAGTTCCCCCCACATCCCCATCCAAAAGTAGAATATTTAGAAAACCTGTCATAAGCCAAAATAGCATAAAGCAAAGAAATGACTATGATTAATTTATATAGAAAAATTTTTGAGGATTTCCAGACCCCCAAAATAACCTTTCTTAGGCTTTTCTGGTACTTTAGGACAGATCTTGCTAATAGATGGACAACATAAATTGAGATAAAGCACAGGTGCTCACAGACACAGTTCAGAGCTTTGGTGGCTTGATACTGAGATGCTGAGTGGAGTTCTGGAGAAAGGAGGTCGACTGCACCACTCTTGCTACTTAGGGTGTGGTGCTACCTCTGGAGCAGCAAAACAAACACACAAACACTGAACACCATTTTCATTTTTGCCTTCTTTTGTAAAAGTGAAAATCCTCTTCAGATATCCTTTGGTTGGAGAAAACAGGTGCTAAGGTAGGTCTTTTTAAAAAGCGAAGTGGCATAAGGAGAACTTTCAGAAAGTGGGGGATACTTCATAAACATCTTTTCCTTCTCACTAATTTCTCGTTTTCCCCTCTAATAAACAGCAAAGAGACTATAGTGAATAACATTTATAGCATATCTCTGAGAGAGAAGTACATGGTTATCCACAGAATGAGTAATAAGAAGTGATTATGAATCAGTAATTTTATATTACAGAATGAGTACTATGAAATCTATGTGGACAGTCGCTACCGAATGTTACATTTTCATATACTCTCTGTGTAACCTCTTAGCAAACTTTGCTGAAATTGGAATAAAGGTTCGAAATAAAGAAGATAGATTTTCAATAATAGGCTCTGTTTTTCTTCTTTTTACCATCACTTACGGCTTTAAAATAATTAAAAGTGATGCATCATTCAATTATGAATGAATATATCATGGAGGATCCTGGCCAGAAACAGAAGTAACAGTCAGAAGTGGTTATTAAGGAAAATTTAATAACATATAATTCTGCAAATGTGTGGGCAGGGGTAATGAAACTGCTAACCTGAGATCATGGAGGACCACAAGGCTGGTCATAGACTTACCACCACTGTGCCAACATTTGCAAGAGGACAGGGGTTACTGAAAGACAAAAAGAGCTGATTGGAAAAGGCAACCTAATAAGAGCCTCTGATGGGGAAGACAGCCACTCTACCGGAGCACAGCAGGAAAGAGTTCTGCAGAAAATAATCCAACTTTACTCTCCTCAACATTTATCTCCAGATGGTGCTTCCCACTGGCTGAACCAAATTGGAAGTTAGAGGACAGCAGTGCCCATTGACAAAGTTCTTACTAGTCGGGCTCCTAGATTGAATAGCATGTTGAAGAGAAAAAGTTCTGTAGCTGCAAATAGAACCTATTCAGCACAACACTTTTTGAAAATAATGGATTTGACTTTTATTATAAAATATTTCCATTCTCAGAAGAATTTATAGAAGAGCATTATGAATAGATCAGATGCTCAAATTAAACTTAAATGTTTAAATAGAGGGTTAAATACATGACTGGATGTCCACCATACATGTATTTTGGGGTAAATAAAACATACATACATACATACATACATACATAATATATAGAGAAAACAACTGGAAGTGTGTGAAAAGGAAAAGGAAATATACCTAAAGAATGGAAGAAAATATTTGTAAACCACACATCTGATAGAGGTTAATACCCAAAATATATAAATAACTCATGTAACAATAACAAAAAAATAATCCAATTTAACAAATGGGCAGAGGAATTAAGTAGACATTTTTCTAAAGAAGACATCCAAAGGGCCTACAGGTATGTGAAAAAATGCTCAACTTCACTAGTCATCAAGGAAATACAAATCAAAACCCCAATGAGATATCGCCTTATGCCTGTTAGAATGGCTATCATCAAAATAAGAGAGCTTCAGTCTTAAAAAAAAAAAAAAAAAAAAAAAAAGACAAGTGATGAAAACTGTTGGAGAGGAGGCGGAGAAAAGGGAACACTTGCACACCACTGGTGGGAATGTAACTTGCTTCAGCCACTATGGAAAACAATATGGAGGTTTCTCAAAAGATTAATACAGGGGCGCCTGGGTGGCTCAGTCGGTTGGGCGTCCGACTTCAGCTCAGGTCACGATCTTGCGGTCCGCGAGTTCGAGCCCCGCGTCGGGCTCTGGGCTGATGGCTCAGAGCCTGGAGCTTGCTTCCGATTCTGTGTCTCCCTCTCTCTCTGCCCTTCCCCCATTCATGCTGTGTCTCTGTCTCAAAAATAAATAAACGTTAAAAAAAAAAATTAAAAAAAAAAAAAAGATTAATACAGATGTACCATATGATCTAGAAATTCCACTTCTGGGTATATACCAAAGGAAATGAAAACAGGATAATAAAGCGATATATTCTTTCTATGCTTATTGCAGCGTTATTCGCAATAGCCAAGCTAGAGAAACAACGTAAGATGCTATCAGCTGATGAATCCACACATTTGCTTTCTGTGATTTCAGTGACTCACAGCCAGCCATGGTCTGGAAGTGGATGATCCTCCTTTTGACACATAATCAGAAGGTGAATAGTAACTTAAATCTAAGTCACAATGCCTATATCATTCACCACAATTCATCTCATCATGTAGGCATTTTATCATCTCTCATCATCACAAGAAGAAGAAGAAGGGAGATTACAGTGGGGGAGAAGTAGGTGGGGGATGGGCTAGATGGGTGATGGGTATTAAGGAGGACACTTGTGTTGAGTACTGGGTGTTGTATGTGTGTGATGAACCATTGAATGCTACACCTGAAACTAATGTTACACTGTATGCTAACCAACTGGAATTTAAATAAAAACTTGAAACAAAAAAAAATCACATTGAACTTTCATACAGCTATAAGCTATCACTATACGGCAAGCACTGTTGGAAGAATTTCACATATACAACATCATTTAATCGTTACTGTAACCATATTAAGGAGGTTCTCTTACTCTTCCTATTTTACAAGTAGAAAACCTGAGCTGTTAGTAGGCTAAATACTTGTCTAAAGTCATACAGATAGTAAATGGAAAAGTTGAGGTTTGAACCCTGGCAGTCTGGTTTCAGAATTAGTGCTTTATTGCTAAGTTGATACCACAGAAAAAAATATCATAAGAATGAAGATTGTTTTCTCATATCGAACGCTTTAATAAAAGCATGATTAAATAAATAAATAAACAAACAAATAAACAAGGCAAACTTGTAAAAATAGAGTAATATGATGTTTAAACAGGGGCTGAGGATGGGAGAATAGGAGAGATGTTGTTTAAGGGAACAAACTTGCAACTAGCATACAAGTAAATTCTGGAGATTTACTGCATGGTATAGTGAATATAGACCGATATAACCAATCATTGAACATGCTTGGGAACTAGATTTTAATTTTTCTCACTGTAATAAAGAAATTATAATTCTGTGACAAGATAGAGGTGCCAGCTATTACTACCATGGCAATCAAATGGCAATATATAAATCAACATGTTTTACACCTTAAATTTACATAATGTTATATGTTAAATATATATCAGTATGAAATAGAACAATTGGCAAATTAAATATCAAAATGATGATGAACCATTTCTAAAGTTATAATTATCATTTATATATGTATATTATCTATATGTCTAAAAGTTTTTTCATATGCTTCTTCATTATTGAAAGTTTTATGATTTGTGAGATTCTTAAAATTGTAATAATTTTTAATCTGTTATATTTTCATTTTTATTATAATACCTAGAAGACTCTGGTTTATTTTTTAAAATCTTTTGGCTTAATATATGAATGAAATGTTAGGGTTTGTTTATGTGTATACCTAACAAACAATAATTATTCATTTGATATAATGTTTTAGTCATGGATTTTATTATTTCTACATAATGAATGTGCATCCCAATAAGATTGCTTTTTTCTCTCCCCCATTGTGATCAGCCTTCACCATGCGATAGCTTTGGCCAATAAAACATGAGCTGAAATGATGTTTGTTACTTCTAAGCAAAAGCTTAAGAGCACTCACATGTTTATGCAATTTTGCTTTTCCTCTTCTGTGGAAACCTTTGCCTCCTTCTCAGATTTGAGAAGACACATAGGAGAGCAGATCTGCAGCCAACATGTAGAGTCAATGAAAAATAAGCTTTGTGAATGTAATTCACCAAGTTTTGAGGTTTGTTACTATAGCATAAGCTAGTGAAAGCTGAGTGATACAATTTATTCAACATTAGTAATTTTCGTACCGTGACTTACAACAAGTCATTCAGTTGGTGAAGGACAATGATACTGGATGACTCTTGCATTTTTAGCAAATTCTCCAAACTTAATTATAAGGAAGAGTGATGTTGGTTTTTTGACAGTGTACCTGGATGATTGGAAGCTTGGTAATGGAGGGCACTTTATCAGATCTGTGGAATTGGATAGCAGTTTCCATGTGGCAATGTTTTCTGATTTACTAAAACTACCTCCCAAAATACTGCAATTTGTGGCAGTTTTGGAAGAGATAGGTGATGCAAGCTGAAATATTTTTTAGAATTGTTATCATAAAACTTTTTCCCCCAAATTTTCACGTTGTATAATGTGAATTCTTATTGTGTGATCTTTATAGCAAAGGTAGGATTAAATATGACCAAAAGGCCTTAGGTTAATAAATCACCATAAATAGTGTATTTGTTTTAAGGGAAAGATCTAGAAGTTTATTGAAACAATTAAGGAGAAATAACTGATTAGGTAATGTTTAGCTTTTTATCAGATATAAGAGAAATTATAATGACATATAAACTAATATTAGTACATTAATTTTAAGAGTAGATGTGTGCTACTAATAACTCTACATATGTTTGATTCTATGACTCTCCTCCAAAGTTTAGCACATATATTGATAAAATTTATTTTACATTTTATGTAACAGTTTAGTGCTTGTTTCTTTTTTTCCTCCTTTTTACAACCTTTCATGGAGTGATGTTTGCATCTTCTGAGTATATAACACAAATCATCTTTGTATGACTTTAATGCAAGATTAAATTGCAAATAAAAGAAAATTACATTTTTGTCATGTATTTCATTTCATTAAGATAATGAGCTATTAACAGCAACTTGATAGTTGAGATATGGAATAGACATGAAAAAGATTATATAAAGATCTTATATGTACAATTTATATGCACTGAAAAAATAGAAATATTGAAAATGTGGCCTAAAGCAGAATATAAATTCTGATATAGGCTGAAAGGAAAGAAACAAGATACTAAAGGATAGGATACAGAATATCTAAGCTAAGTACACCTTAATCAGCCATACATGATGAAAGAGTAGACTTAGGGGTAATCTAACATATGCATATATCAACATATGTTACAATGAACAGATGAGATATTCTGCAGGCAGCCTAATAGGAAGAAAATGTAGGAGAACTTTTTTTGAGAGTGAAAAATAATATATTTTTACATGTATCCTATAAAATATTCAGTAAAAAATTGTGAATATTGTGGCATCATTAACGAAGCAGTTTATTTGACAATATGTAAGGGATTCTGTCATCTAAGCTAGAATCCTTGAATAAGATCATGAAGTATTGCCATGTAAGGACAAAACTTATTTTTTTTAAGATTTTATTTTATTTATTTATTTTTATTTCAGAGAGAGAGAGAGAGAGTGAGACGAGGGGAGAGGGGCAGAGGGAGAATCTCAAGCAGGCTCCACACTGAGCGTAGCACGGGGCTCAATCCCCCAACTCTAGGATTATGACCTGAGCTGTTATGAAATCTCAGATGTTCCATCGACTGAGCCATACATGTGCCCTTAAAGATTTCATTTTTAAGTAATTTCTATACCCACTATAGAGCTTGAACTTACAACCCCAAGATCAAGAGTTGCATGCTCTACGGACTGAGCCAGCCAGGCACCCCAGAATTTAATTTTTAATTGATACAAATAAAGAAAATAATTTCATAAACACATATGTATTACAATCATAATTTCTAATTATTTGAAGCCATACTTAATATTAATTTAATTAATACTAATTAAGTTAAATTAATATTAATTTAAATTAAATATTAAATTAGCTTAAATTAAATTAATAGAAAAGTCAAATAAAATGAACTTAAATGAAGCCTAGATCAAGAAGAAAACTGACAGTGATATCCAAAATTGCTGGTAAGCTTAAATGGGAAGTCAAAATAGTGTAGAAAGTAATGTGCTTAGGACCCATGGAAATTGAAAATTATATAGTTTGCCTTAGATATGGTAAAGCTATTTATGCACACAATAGTAATGTGCTCAAATCCAGTGTGAAAAATGCATAAGTGTTTAGAGAAGCATATCTTAAATCAAGTATATAAAACAAACAAAACCCTCTGAAATCAAAACAGGTTATTACACAATGAATTGCATCACCAAACTGACAAAAATGTGCATATTGCCATTCATATTTAGGCTGACACATGAAATTTACAGTTTACAATGCACTTTGCAGAGTAGTTAGAGTGGTTAGATAGGTCTTCTAACAGGTGACATTGGAGCAGAGATGTGGATGATTTGATGAATTCATGTCTATATCGGGAAGGAGCATTCCAGAAAGATGAAATATTAAATGCAAAGATCCTGAGGCAGAAAAGTCTTACTATTTGCTTTTTCAAAAAGTGTCTGACTTAGGTCAAATATCCAGTCAGCAGTTTTATGCCAGTATTCTTTTCTGTGTAAGAGTCTCTATGTCAGTTTTATTGTTTAAGTGGTATCTAGTGTTAATATTGTTGTTTCATGTTAATCATTAATATATCATTCCTGTCACTTCTCCTTTTCTGGTTTAAATGTCTTTCTTCGATCTTGTCCATATCTCTAATACTGCTAATATCTGCACCCTACCATAATCACTGGTGAAAACATTCAGTGATTAAAAAAATTAAAATTTCAAATATTTTGAATCATGTATTGCTTGTCAAAATCATGTTTCACTTTGAGAGCTTGCAAAATAAAAATGATTACTGATCTGTAGTATTATTTTCAGAAAAATCAATGAAAATGTTAGTTTGTTTTTACTATCCACCTCTATTCTTTTGCCAGGACTGGATTTCAGAAGAGAGCTGGTGAACAACGTAATTGATTTAATTAACATAACAACAAATCTATACCTAATCAAAGAGTTCATTCTTGTGTGGACAGCTACTCCTTAGTGACTCATGTGGCAGGTGTCTCCATACGAGTGGTTGGAAGAAGAGAGTTCCAGAACTAATAGGCCTTTCCCTTGACAGTCACTTTAAACAGAAGCTGCATAGAACTACCCTACAACCCAGCAATTGCACTACTAGGTATTTATCCAAGGGATATGGGTATGCTGTTTTGAAGGGACACATGTACCCCAATGTTTATAGCAGCACTATAAACAATAGCCAAAGTATGGAAAGAGCCCAAATGTCCAACGATGGATAAATGGATAAAGAAGATGTGGTATATGTGTGTGTATATATATATGTATATATATATATATATATATATATATATACATATATATATGTGTGTGTGTGTGTGTGTGTATGTGTGTATATATATATGTCTATATATGTGTATATATGTGTGTGTATATATATATACACACATACATATGCGGTATGTGTGTGTATATATACATATATATGTATACACACACACACAATGGAGTATTACTCAGCAATTAAAAAGAATGAAATCTTACTGTTTGCAACTATGTGGCTGGAACTAGAGGGTATTATGCTAAGCGAAATTAGTCAGAGAAAGACAAATATCATATGACTTCACTCATATGAGGACTTTAAGACAGAACAGATGAACACAAGGGAAGGGAAGTAAAAGTAATATGAAAACAGGCAGGGGAACAAAACATAAGAAACTCTTAAATATGGAGAACAAATAGAGGGTTCCTTGAGGGATTGTGGGAGGGGGGATGGGCTAAGTGGGTAAGGGGCATTAAGAAATCTACCCCTGAAATCATTGTTGCAATATATGCTAACTAACTTGGATGTAAATTAAAAAACAAAACAAAACAAAAACAAAAACAGAAGCTGCTTTTGGTTATTAAAACAAAAACAATAACAAACAAAAACACCCAAAAAGTTAACACCTTATTTTCTTCCCCTGGGTTTCTGAAATCTTTCACTGGTGCCTCTTTTTCCAGTTATCATATTCCTAAATGACCCTTTTTTCAGAGATTATTTTGGTTGCTTGCTTTTTCCACCAAGCCTTTTAATTTCTAGATCTAATGACATAGAAATACCTGAACATAAAAAAAGAAGAAAAAAAATGTGTTATATCCCTTCCTTTTCATAGAACTTAATTCTCACATACTTCAAGATAACCCTGAAGGATTAAAACCCTAAAACTCACCCTCAGCATTCTACTTTGCATTCTCCCTTCTCTTTCTACAAAGCCAGCTCTCCTCATGGTCCTTTCATTACCATACTTCTGATCTAAAAGAAACCATGAAGTTGGTTGGTTGTTTTCCTTCCACTGAGTATGAAATAAACTGTAGGCCAAAGACCAGTCATTACTTGATCATTTCATCATACCTTAGTATTTTACAAATATAAGATGCTATATATTTTTAGGAGTTTTGTATAAGAAATTCCTGGTGTTTACTCTTCTAAACATGCATGTTATCTACTAATTTATTCATGTAGCAAATAAATATTCAGTATCTGCAGCATATTCAATATTGGCCTAAATGCTCTGGTTACCAATAATAAGATGCTACGCATGTCATTAATAAAGATGGGAGGAGTGTAGGGTGACATATCAGTGGAGAAGTAAAATGCCAAGCAGGAAAAACAATGATACAGATAAGCAAATATTATTATGAGAGCTTAAAGTAAAAGCATAAAAATTTCTGAGAATTTATCTCTAAACTGTATTTTAAAAAAACTAATAGAACTACTCATATGTGGAATTTAAGAATCACAACAGATGAACATAGGGGAAGGGAAGGAAAAAATAAGGTAAAAACAGAGGGAGGCAAACCATAAGAGACTCTTAAAAAAGTTTTAATGTCTATTCACTTTTTGAGAGAAAGAGAGAGAGAGAGACAGAGGTGTGAGTGGGAGAGGGGCAGAGAGAGGGAGACACAGAATCTGAAGCAGGCTCCAGGCTCTGAGCTGTCAGCACAGAGCCTGACACGGGGCTCAAACTCAGGAAACCACGAGATCCTGACCTGAGTCGAAGTCGGATGCTTAATCCACTGAGCCACCCAGGCACCCCCATAAGAGGCTCTTAAATACAGAGAACAAAATTGAGGATTCCTAGAGGGGAGGTGGGTGGGGGGATGGGCTAAATGGGTGATGGGCATTAAGGAGGGCACTTGTTGGGAAGAGCACTGGGTGTTATATGTAAGGGATGAATCACCGGGTTCTATTCCTGAAACTAATACTATACTGTATGTTAACTAACTTGAATTTAAATGAATAAAAATTTTAAAAGAATAAAAAATAAAAAATAAATAGAACATAGAAAATGATGTTAGCAGAGAATCACTACAGGTAGGGACAGCATGATCATAGTAACTTAGTGTTTTCTGCTACTAGAATGGAAGATATGAGGCTAAGGCTGACATATATAAATAATTAAACAAACAAACAAACTAAGCAAGTTTTAGACTTCCAGGTTAAGAGAAGTGTGAGACAAGGAATACTGCATGTATATTTATGAAAAATCTTAGGATTCAATGAGCAAAGAATTAAAAGACACCCAAAAGTTGTGAAATGAGAGGTATGTGGACATCTTTTTTTAAGGAGATCGCTTTGACAATTGTCTGGAAGATGAAATTCAAGTAATGCCAGACCCACATTAAGAGTTCAGTTCTGTCATTGAAACTGTGTACTTCAACTTCATCATTCCTAATATCAACACACTGGAAAAATTATTATCTTTCAACTCAATCGCCTAGGGTTTTTGTTCTGTCTTTAAAGGACTCAACTTTCAATCCCTTATTTGTAACAAACACAGCCACATTGGTTTACTAGAATTCTAGTAACTATAAACTAGTGATAGCTTAAAAGCATGGTTGTTGTAGGGACAGTTCTAGCTTCAGATTGCTAGTCTGCTACTTACTATAATGTTTTTGCACAAATGACTAATTTAACCAGTGCCCTGCTGGAAATTTTTTTAACTGGATCTTCAGAGCAGAGTCAGGTAGGGGTTGAATCATTCATAAATTCCCCATGTGTAAATACTTCCTCTATCACTGATTTTAGTTCACCAGTAGTATATAATTGGTTCTTGCCCTCCATAGGTAAATGGTACCATCAATTTAATAATTTTTAAGTCAGTTTCCTTATTTCTATAATTATGAAAACATATCCAAACTCATTTAGCTATTTTATTTTTTCTCCATTTTATGTCTCAAAGATAGAAGCTAAATGGCCAAATATTGGGGGATATTCAACCTCCCATTGAAGAATTTGGACTGTCAAGTGCATGCTAGCTTTATGACTATATCCTATGTAGGCACATACAGGCATACACCTTTTTCTTACTATACATTTTTGAATGATTTCCTGGCCTGTATTTAGAAGAATAAATCTTTAGCATTAGGAGACAGGATCCTAGAATTTCAGAGTAACCAGCTTAACTTTACAACAAACTATCTCACGTGAGGAATTAAGTAGGGCGAGGGCTAACAGACCAAAAATTACTTTATTATCACAGAAGATCTGATACACTGTTTAAACATTACTTGTCATTGTTACATACTTTGTAAAGCAAATCACTTGGTTTTTTTTTCAAGTTGTTAGTTGAGATTTCTAACTGCTAATTTGATACTTTCTCAAATAATGAAGGGCTCAACTAAATTCATGAAATCTATCATAAAACTATATTACTTCTACTTTTAGTCAAACTAATTCATTTAATAGGGCAAATGCCATCATTAGTGTATCACACCTTAGTGTTTTACAAGCATAAAATACTTCATATTAATTTTAGGGTATTCCTTCAGAATATTTCTTGGGTTCATTTTTTCAATTGATTCACGTTTATTCATGAATTTATTTATCCAGCAAATAAATATTCAGCACCTCTCATGTGCCCAGTACTGGCCTGATGATGGAGGTACAAATGTTGTAATACTATCATACAACGAATAGGAGTAAGATGGGTATGGGGAGGTAGCTAAATACATAATTAGAATTCACGGCAGTAATAATGTTTATGATATGAAAATATTATTATGTGGACACGCTGTAAAAATTGATATTTTAGAATGATTCCCAGATACATTTATTCTTGAGAATTCTATCTTCCAAGGTGTATGTGTGTTTACAAATTTTAGTTCACCAGAAAATTTTTATCTGACAAATGTTAATCCTTTCGTAAAATATATGAGAAAGAAACTTGGCCAAGTAATAGTTATTCTCTGTAATGACATAAAGCACAACCACTTCCATAAAAAAAAAAACAAACAAACAAAAAAAAAAACAACCCTAGAGGTAGGTAGATGGGTTGGTAGATATATAATGTTGAAAGTTATAAAGATAACTTTTCCTATAATGTTTTAAAGTAGAAGTGATCTATGTGATACATATCTATATATTTTGTCTATCTAGCTAGTTTACTACCTACCTATCTACCTGTCTTCATATCTATCATCTCTCTGATGATATCTGATACAAAGACTGACTTGGTAGAAGAAATACAGAAGTGTTATATTATGAAAGAGAATTGGTATTTTATTTTTTTAAATTTTTTTTAACGTTTATTTATTTTTGGGACAGAGAGAGACAGAGCATGAACGGGGGAGGGGCAGAGAGAGAGGGAGACACAGAATCCGAAACAGGCTCCAGGCTCTGAGCGGTCAGCACAGAGCCCTACGCGGGGCTCGAGCTCACGGACCTTGAGATCGTGACCTGAGCTGAAGTCGGACGCTTAACAGACGGAGCCACCCAGGCGCCCCGAGAATTGGTATTTTAAACAAGAACTAATTGCAATCGATTCCACATTCCTGGGCAGTGGCTTAGATCAGATGATTGGGGAAAATTAAACTCTATAAATAAAACTCAAAGCCATGAAAAGTCTCCTTTTAATACTCTAATTACCATAAACCTTTGACTTTACTCGTATTTATAACACACTCATCTCACCACTGATATCACTCTCTCTTCACTGTCCCCAAACCCTTCCATGCTCTCACTTCTCATCTTCTAAGCTTAAATTTTGTAGTAAGCCATTGTAATTACTTACTGGTGTTTACCAACAAGAATTTGAATACTCTATTAGTTTATTGCGCTCCTTTAAACAATTGAACAAACAAACCCCAAATTCCTGCTAAGTCCATATTTTTATGTAGTCTATGGCTGCACTAGGATAATAGAATGTGGCTGAAATAAAGCCTTGAACAATACTAACTGTTCTCATTCTTCTTTCTTTAGTTAGCCAAGCTTTCACTTTATACTGGATCTCATTCAAGAAAGTGCTGTGACTAATTCTGCCATTTATATCCCATATTGATTTTTCCCTCTCCCCTAGATGGTTATCATCAGTATTGGACCAATACTGGTCCTAAATATATATATATATATATATATATATATATATATATATATATACACACACACACACACACACACACACACACACACACATACACACACACACACATATATATATATTATATACATAATATATATATTATATATATATATATATATATAATTATTTTGGCTGCAATAAAAGATAGATAAAAAAGAAATAAACATCTTAAATCTGTGTATCTTTGAAGCTACTGATCTATAACTCTTCCTTTACACAAATTTTTCTTGAAATAATTGTGTGTGTGCTGTTTTCAATTCCTCTTCCCCTATTCCCTAATGAACTTGTTCTAATTAACTGTCAACCCTATTATTCCACCAACATTTCTCTTAGGAAAGTCACCAATAATTTCCATATTGCTAAATAAAATTACCAAACCTAAATTCTCACCTGTTTTGTCACAGAAATGGTGGTTGATAGGGGCGCCTGGGAGGGTGAGTCGGTTGAGTGTTCAACTTCGGCTCAGGTCATGATCTCATGGTTTGTGGGTTCGAACCCTGTGTAGGGCTCTGTGCTGACAGCTCAGAGCCAGGAGGCTGCTTCAGATTCTGTGTCTCCCTCTCTCTCTGGCCCTCCCCCTCTTGCACTCTGTCTCTCTCTCAAAAATAAATTAAAAAATGGCAGTTGATAAAGTTTATCATTGTCTTATCCACAAAACAGTTTACTCCTAGGAGATGGTCTAATTGCACTATTGGATGGGACAACTGAATGTATAAGCTGTTAGTCGGCAGCTAAATTGTAAGATATTAATTGGCCTCCAATTAACCTATTACCCTATGAATTCAATACAATTCCAAATAAAATGCCATATTTTTATTTTATATTGTTTTAAAATTTTAAACTAATTTTAGCCTTATAGAAAAATTGCAACAATAGTACAAAGAGTTCCCTTATATCCTTACCTTACTTTCCTAACATTAGCATTATACATACTTATGAAATAATTATCAAGAACTGGAAATTATCATCAGTAGGCAAATTTCATGGTAAAAATGGTGTTGAAAAGATTCACCACCTGATACTAAAAGTAATGGCTGGAAGTTTGAGGAGAAACAGGAATTATATAGTCTCAAAGTATCTCCTACAAGATAGTTATCAATTACAAAAATAGAGATAATGAATTACAGTGGAAAAAATTGTCAAACAGTAACTTAACCAAATGACCAAGGTAAACATCACCAGTAATAACAAGACTCAATATCTTAACTTGTTAGTATAATGCACTGAAAATACATCACCTATGTGGTTTTTGTGCCAAAAAACTGCAGAACCTAACTCCAATTATAGGAAAACAGTGGACAAACCTAATTAAGGTACATTTATCGAAACTAATCTGTGCTCCTTTGAGGAGTGTCAAGGTTATGAAAGATAAGCAAAAAGAATAACTCATTTTATAAATTTGAGAAATTCTATAAATTGATTTGAAAGTATATATGAAGAATGTAACATTCCCAAATAGCCAAGCAAACCTTATAAAATTGAATGAATAGACTAAGTATGCTCTACTAGACATTAAGATACAGAACAAATTATTGTATTACAAATATGGAATTAGTGCAAGAAAAACAATTGAACTGTGATAAAGTATAATGAGCTAAAAGACTCCATAAAAATTCAGCAGCCTGATAAAACACAAACCAAGTGACAAAAGAATGCTAGCTTTCGTTATGGTATGAAGGAATGGCACACTATATGAAGGAAAAGAAAATGGATTCCTCCCTAAAACACCATCTGTATTTATATTCTAGGCAGATTAAAGAAACAAATGCTTAAGGGGATATCAACAAGCTACTGAAAATGTAGAATAATATTGCTTTGATGTAGGGATGGGGAAAGTTTTATAGAAAAACCTGAAAAGAATACATCAAGACAAATATATTCCTTCTCTCTCTCTGCCCCTCTCCCACTCATGCTCTCTCTCTCTCTCTCAAAAATAAACTTTTAAAAAAGAGAAAAGAAAATGGTCAAACACTATAACAGATAGTTTATAGAAAACATAGGAAACTAACACAATAACAAAAGATGCTAGTAATCATTAGCATTTAGATAAATGCAAATGTAAACTAGCAAATCAGGTAAGGGAAAGTGTTAGGAATGTGAAGTTGAGGGATGCATGCATCAGGAACCGAGTGTTTTTTCAGTTACTTGTGGTAGGAGAGGGAAGCACCCTACTGTCTACCTCTGAATAATGGAGAGCTAAAATGTGATGGATGCTGATCAATAAACCTTAATTTTCTCCTTCCTTTGACTAACCTTCAGGGAGATTTCCTCATGATTATAGATTCCTCACTTCCCTTTTCCTAGATTATTTACTTTAGAAAACTTGCAATAGTAAATTCTCTGCTCCTTTGAGATGTAAATCTTCTCCCATGCTCTTGCCAGTTTTACAACCCAGAAATGTCTTTCTTTCTAAAATGTAATAGTAAAAGAAGACCATGCCCCTATCTCCCAGTATCTTCAGGAGGATAGGAGCCTAATTTGGATAAGGGACAATTAGCAAACACAGATGACCTAATTGCATTGATCAATCTCCCTTCTAATAGCCTCCAGTAGTTTCCCACTAGCTCACTTCAGGGAGCTTAAAACCTCCCTACCTTTAGCTCCAGGGGAGTTGAGCTTGATCTCTTTCCACTACTGCAGTAGAGTCAATAGATTTCCTTTTTGTTGACAATCTTTCTTTGACAATGCATACTATGGAGTATGATGCAGCAGTTAGGAACAGTAGGCAAGATTTTCATTTAAGATGGTCAGGTTCTCAAAGCATAAAGCTTATTGAAAAAAATTTAAGACTGAAAGAGCTATAGAACTAACTGCTTAGTTACATAATGTTGTTCATGTTACAAATGCAATGAACACAGATATTTGATACCCACTTTAGAATACAAATGCAATGAACACAGATATTTGATACCCACTTTAGAATACGCAGAAATAACAACATAGAACGTGTATATATACACACATTGGAGCAGAGGAATGAGGGTAAGGTAATGAAATAAAATAAACAAATGGATTAATTAAACAATAGGACTTTGCAAAAACTAATCGTAATAATGTGCTTTAATGTGCTGATGAATGTGATTAATTCAAACCCCTGTACCTGAGGTGAGAAGAAGCATATCAACAGATAAATCAATTTATTTTTCAATGGTTGTAGTGACATCAACATCTTGGTCTTCCTCCTACTTTTCTAGTTATTTCTTCCTTATCTGACCTATCTTTAAACACCAGAAAGGTCCGGGGCTTGGTCCATAGGCCTCTGGCCTAAAGGACGTACACTCACTTCTTGGTATGTTTCTCCAGCCACATGACATTAAACACAATCTGTGGGCTAATGGTTCACAAATGTACATTTCCTGTCCAGATCTCCCAAATCCAGACTCAATATCCATCTACTTGTCAGATATCTCCCCTTGACCATCTAAGGGATATCAAAAACTTAAGACATTCACAAAGAGTTGCTGATATCCTACTCTCACTTTCCCACACACACAAATTACACACACACACACACACACACACACACTATATATATATATATATATATATATATGTATATATATATATATATATACATATATATATATACACAAACACACAATGTATATTTATCTATATTAAATATACATACATATGTACTTTAATATATATAAAATATATATGCACGTAACAACTACTTATACATCAGTTTTCTACTTCTCAGTAATTTGCACCGGCTTGCTTCCAGCTGCTTAGGTTAACATCCTTGAAGTTTTATCGATCTCTTCTTTGACAACTTCATCCAATTCTATAGCCTATAGTGTTTACTATGTACAACACACACAGAGATTTTGACAACCTCTCACCACCTCTACCCATATCACCCAATTCCAGCCACCACCATCCCTTGTCTGAAATACTGCAAGAGACTCCTGCTCGGTCTTCCTGCTTCCATTCTTGTCCCTAAGAAGAGTATTCTGAGCTATCAGAGGACTTTCTTAAAACACAAAACAGATTGTCATTTCTTTTCTCAAAACTGTAATGTTTACTACTTATCTCAGAGTGACAGTGAAATTTAATGCATTTACTGAAAAGGTTCCATATGGCTTGAAAATTCTAACTTTTCAGCAGGGTCATCATCTACTCAGTTTGGGAGGCCCAGTGTAAAATGAATATGTTCAAAATCAGGAAAAAACCAATTTCTAAAAAAAGTACCTGAATATAAAGCTTTAATCTTTCTTCCTCTGTCAGTATATCAACTTATTACAATTTGTTAGTTCATGTCATTCTAAGAAAATAATAATTAAAAATTTTAATTATTGATTATGTTTTACTGTCCATTTTTATATTGCAAATGTCAGTTTTAATGCAAATATGAGTATTTAAATCATGTGCAGAAACACTAAAATTATACAATTCATATTTTATAGCTTGTTACTTGAGTTGTATTTCATTCTTATCAGATAGTGAAAGCACTGGAAAATTAAGTCAATAAAGAAAGACTGAAAGGAAAGGACCTATCGATTGCTCAATTTTTCTTTCCTTTCTATGTCATCCTTGTCAGGCAAATAGTTGGCTGATACAGGGAAATGAAACGAGTAAGATATACAGTTGAATGGTTGCTTGCATTTTCTAGAACACCACTCTCTTCTTTTATATTCAAAGAAAGCTCTAGTTTAAGAAGACAGTTTGGCTTCTAGGGGTGGCTGGATGGCTCAGTCAGTTAAGTGCCTGACTCTGGATTTTGGCTCAGTCATGATCTCATGGTCATGGTATCAATCCTCATGTCAGGCTCTGTGCTGAGCGAGGAGAGAGCTTGGGATTCTCTCTATCCCTCTCTATCTCTACCCCTCCCCTGCTCACACTCTCTCTCCCTCTTTCAAAATAAATGAGTAAACATTTAAAAAAAAAAACAAGGAAGTTGGGGTGCCTGGGTGGCTCAATCAGTTAAGCCTCAGACTTCGGCTCAGGTCATGATCTTATGGTTTGTAAGTTCAAGCCCTGTGTCGGGCTCTGTGCTGAGAGCTCAGAGCCTGGAGTCTGCTTTGAGTTCTGTGTCTCCCTCTCTCTCTGCCCCTCCCCCATTAATGTTATGTATCTCTCTCAAAAATAAATAAACATTAAAAAAATATTAGGAAGAAAGTTTGGCTTCTCAAGGCTATCAGTGTCACACTTACTAAGTTATTAATATTTCACCTCTACTTTATATTTGCTTCGAGTCTTGCTAAATTCCCAAGTGTTATAAGTCCACTAGAAATTTGTGTTCATGGGACATGGTGAATGCTATATGTAAATGTGGCTGCAAACAATCGTGAACGTGCATATTATATGTATCTCCTCTGTCCACATGCCTTGTTCCTTTTTCCCATCAGACTTCACTTACAAAACACAAGTTCAACAACAAAATTGGTAAGTATTTCAAGATGGCAACAGCAGAGCATTAATAAGATAAGCATGATACCCTTCTGAGTATGGGATCCTATGTGACTGCATGAGCTGCGTCTCCATGAAGCAGACTTCTCAGACTTCATCCTTTATTGTTCCTCGCCTCATACACTGTTGTAGCAGTTTGGCTTTCTCACTATTCCCTGAATACGGAAAACTTATCTTTGGCAGACATCTGCAGGGCTTCCTCAGTGTTATCTCAGCAAGGTCCTTCCTGACTGTCCTTCTTAAAATTGGACTTGAGAACATCTCATCCCATGGTTATCTTTATTTTTCCCTTACAAAGAGGCCTTATCTACATCTAGTGTATATTTTATACCTTTATGTTGTTACATATCCCTCCCACTAGTTTGTAAAGTAAGGGAGTATTGTTTCTTTTAACATTTAACTATTTCTCTAGGGTCTAGAATTATTAGTGACAAATACAAGATGACCAATAAATATTTGATAAATAAGTAATTAATGTCTTATATTTGGGTCAATGCTAAAATGGAATTACATTAAATAAACAACAAGGAAAACAATAGCCAGAAACAAAATAATAGGGGGATCAAACATTCAACAACAGCATAAATTTTAGGCAGAAAGAGAGGTAGCTAGGACAAATAGAAGTTCTTGCGTAGTATTGTCTTCAGACACTAGGCAGTGGGATTCCATGCCATTCACCTTGGATTCCATGTCTCAGGAGCCCCCCAGCATGATTTGTCACATTTTTTGTTAAAACTTTTAAGTCCTGTAATTTTTTGAGTCCTAGCTCTCCCTTTCAGGAGTGTGAACCTCAGTTCTGGGGAGTAGTCCAGGGAGTGGAGATTCCCTGTTGGTTGTGTGATATGTTTTTCATGAGATTGTGTGAGAATGGGCCCCCAGAATGGTGCTTATGCACTATTCTGGGTGTCTCTCACTCATGTTAAACATAAGAAAACCTCAGGGCTGTGGGCTCCCAATGGTCCAATGGTGACCTTTGGATTTGAGCTCTATGCACACGTCCCCACCAGTCAGTATTTTGATTATGGTGCCATTTCCAGTCTACCATATTCCAAAGTGGCTGTGGTGGTGGCATACATACAATTACCCTGAAGCCCCTCAGTCAGAACTCAGGATGGTCATCTCACCCTTTTATAGACTCCACACCATATCTCAGGCAGGAGCCTAGGGGTGACCACACTTGCAATGTCAGTAGAGTATTCCAATCAATGCTCTGTCTGTTCTATTATTGATGTTGTTATTCTGTGTTCTCCCAGGTTGATTGTATGCCATGCCAGGTGTGATACAAACAGAAGACAACGGCTCTTCTGCTCTTCCATTGGCATGTCACCCAACTTCTCTGCTGGTGGTGGGATGTAGAAGGCTGGTATGCCATCATTGAAAGTGATTAAATTCTAGAAACAACAGTTATATATACAGCCAAAGATTTCAAGGTAAATCATGGTTGTATCATATGCCATTCTTCATTTATGTTATGAATTAGAATAGTATTTCAACATGACTAGAGAACAATTAATATGCACATTTTCTTGCATTTATGGTCATCTTCAGGGAAGCATGGTAACAATCCTTGAGAGAGTCGATGGAAATCAACATTCACAAGCAGCATCATGGATGATAATAATAACAACAGTGTTATAATAATGATGTAACTGCCATGAAATAAATGGTATTAAGGAACTACAGAGGCAAAAATATCTACTATGTTTCAATAAAAATATGTTCTAAAGAGCCATGCCATTCTGAGTAGAAAGATCATTGCTCCCTTTTATAGTGGGATAAGTTAAGTTAACTAGAAAGGGCACATTTAACAATAAAATAACGTGTCCTGGACTCATAAAACAAGGCAAAGATGTTCCCTAAACAGTATGAAGAATCCTCACCTGCACTGATTGGATAATAAACAACCATGTAAGTATCTCTTCTCTACTCATTACTCCAAGCTTTCATCAATAAATCACTATACCTCAGATAGTCAATTTTTTTTTTTGTAATATATGTTTTATTATTTTTTTTGGAGAGCAATGGAGAGAGAGACAGAGACAGCGAGAGAATGAGTGGGGGAGGGGCAGAAAGAGAGAGGGAGACAGAATATCCCAAGCAGGCTCTGTGTTGTCAGTTCAGAGTCCGACTTGAGGCTCCATCTCATGAACCATGAGAGCATGACCTGACCCGAAATCAAGAGTCTGTACGCCTAACTGACTGAGCTACCCAGGCAACCCCGTGTAATCAAACTGCTTACATAAATACATGAAAAAAAAATATTTGTATTGAGATGCACACACTCTGAGGGTAGCTTTACCCTTGGGAATTTGCAGACTTTATGGAAAAGGCAATGGATTTTTCTCATAAAGTGGATTCAGAGCACTAAGTCTCAAGGCACAAGGTGTCCCACAGATATCTAGGACATACAATCTTACCTTTTGAGCAAGAAGGTAAGGCAGAAACCTAACTCAAGCAATCCAATCACTCCTGATATAACCATTGACAAGTATTCTAATTCTTCTCACTCATGTGTTTTCCTCATAAGACTGGTTAATTGGATCAGGTTAATACTAAGATCATGTCTAAGTTTCAATTTGATTGTTTTAACTCCTCTTTGAGTGCTCATTAACCTCCATTTCTTCAACAGGTATACTGGGAACGTATGTCAACTATGCTTCCTAGGACGTTGCAAAAATCAATCAACTAATAATTTGACATAGCAGGTTCCTTTAGGCAAAGAGACAATTAGAAAACAATCATTTTTTAAAAAATTATGAATGAGTTTTTTTTTTCAATATGTGGTTACTTTAAGTTGTTACTAAAAGAGAATTATATTCAGCTTGGCTTTAAATATCCATAAGAGGGTGTAAAGTCAATATCTAAAAAAGGAACCTATTAAAAACACATATAAAGGAAAATTGCAGTCAAGCAGCTACACCATCTGGGTCATATGAAAATGAGAAGTAGTGATGAGTATCTGCATGCTGATGGTGCTGCAGACCTAATCAACTCACTGTCTCTCCAAGCAGTCATGTGTACAGATTAATGAAGAGGGGTGACAGGATAAAACTTCCCGCTGACTTACCGTGGATAAGCTATTTTGCTCCATCACTGCCTCAGCTTTGCTTACAGGATAGTAGACGCACTCTAGCATGGGCTTTTCTACTAATCATTTTGACTAAATGAACCAAATCTCATGGTACAAGGTGCCAACAACATCTGGTAGCTTTAAATCAGAATCAGTGTGGATAAACACATCCACGTTGTCTTTTACTCAGTGATGATCATAAATCAGCATGCTGCTACTGACCCAATAGAACATGACTGGGAGTGACTAATTTATCAGGCAGAACACAGATTTTGCATCATTTTCAGTGCTGATTTCTTTTGTCCTGTTTTCAGGATAGTTTCTAAAGTCAACAGAACCATTGTTATGTGTTCCTTTCCAGTAGGTTGTTTTGTAGTTTTAACCACTAAGCTCTCTCAAAGTTGCCCTGAGAATTTTATCTTACTTTCTAACAGTCATCTTACATATAAGGTATGTTAAAATAAAATCCATTCAACACACTTTGGGGCATTGGGACATGTTTTGCTTACAAATTTCTGCATCTATTTGAAAATCAGTGAAACTCATTACCTTTAAATTTCAAAGTCAGGTAAATATTTAAATGGCTCAGGCATGTGGGGATTCAGACCCTTGCCCCTTTGTGGAACTCATCTCTTTAAAGCTTAACAACAATTAGATATTTTGATACAGAGAATGGTTTCCATATAAATGCATGACTTTTAGAACTTATAAAAGGCAATAACTTACTGGGAATGGATCGATAATATTTTAATAAATGGTCTGCTACTCTAAGCTAGGTCTGGAATGTAATAGCACTTTGCTGTCTTGATATTCAATATACCCTAGGTACAACATATCTCTCTTACTGTAATTTATACAATTCACTCAGATACAAGTCACCATTACTGTCAGATTTAGCTACTTACCGACTCCTGAATTTACCAAGGCACCTTTGTGTGAATTGCAGACATAATAATTATAAACCTCACATTTTCCTCCAGGCTAAATTGTATCAAGGGCAGGGCATAGTTTTTAGCAAATTAAACCCAGGCAAGAAATCAGGTCCCACCCCACCCAGCCCCAAGCATTTTGAGCCTTGCATATACTGAAAAAGTGTAGGTAGAAGTTTCCCTGGTGCGTATTTATAAGATTCGTGGGGACATGGAACAAGAAGGAAATTAGAGGCTTATAGACATTATCTAAAACTTTAAAGTATCTTTGTGTATTGGTAGGTAGATACAGATATACATATATAAGTATTTAAATCCACAAAGAAAAAAATATTTAAATTTTTTCTCTACCTTGACCACTGGAGGATCATCATAAGGTCACACAGCTTTTTGAATGGAATGATGCTGTAGGATGAGAGAGACAAATGATCTTTATAAGAAATTAGTAAGCAAACACACAAAAAATATTGAGATTCACACTAAAATATATTTCAATGTTTACATCCTTGTTAAATAGCTACAATTACTATTTTCCCTTTAGTAAACTTTTTGCAATAGAAATTTTAGTGTACTGAAAATGTCATTTAAAAATATAATACAATCACATCTACATTTTAATTATTTCAGGAGCAGAATTTCTCATGTTAGTGGACCTTGCAAATCATTCAGCATAGTGGGGATCAGATGTAGTAAACTGTTCTATGATTGAGTTTTGGAGAACTTACTGATACCAATGGTCCATAGTAAGCAAAATCCATTTTTCAAGGTCTATAAAGTAAAATATTTTTGTTGTCCCTCTTGAGCTTCAGTATGTTAAATCTTGCTTTTAAATTTTCTTTAAAAAATTTTTAATTAACAAATTTTTTATATCTATTTATTTAGAGAGAGAGAGAGAGCAGGGGAGGGGCAGAGAGAGAGGGAGACACAGAATCCGAAGCAGGTTCCAGGCTCTGAGCTGTCAGCACAGAGCCTGACACTGGGCTCAAACTCATGTGCCATGAGATCATGACCTGAGCCGAAGTCAGACACTCAACCTACTCAGTCACCCAGGTACCCCAAGTTGTGTTTTTTCTGTTTGTTAGTTTTTGTTTTTGTTTTTATAGAAAGAGAGAGAGTGCAAGTGATCAAGGGGCAGAGAGAGAGAGAGAGAGAACGAGAGAGAGAGAGAGGCAGTGCTCACCCAAAGCAGGGCTCCTGTTCACCCAAAGTGGGGCTTGAGCTCACCAGAAACTGGGCTCTAGCTCAGGAACCATGAGATCACGACCTGAGATTAAGTCAGATGCTTAACTGAGTTAAGGTGACTTCTTATTAATATTTCCTTTACTGTTATCAAGTCAGGGAAAAGAAAGAAGAAAAGGGAAAAAACAAGGAGGGGGGAGAGAGAGGGAGAGAGAGACAGAGAGAGAGAGAGGGAGAGAGAGGGAGAGGGGGTGGGAGAGAGAGAGAGAGGGAGAGAGAGACAGAGAGAGAGAGAGAGAGAGAGAGAGAGAGAAACCAAGAACCGAAAAACAGGCTCTTAATTATAGAGAACAAACTGATGGGTACCAGAGCGGAAGTGGGTGGAGGGATGAGTGAAACAGGTGATGGGGATTAAAGAGTGCACTTGTGATGAGCATCCAGTGTTGCAGGGAATTGAATCACCTGACACTGATATAACAATGTATGTTCACTACCTGGAATTAAAACAAAAACTTTCAATAAAGAAAGAAGAAAAGAAAATCAACGAGAGGTTTATCAAGTACATCCTTGACCCTCCCAACCTCTAATCCTTATTAATGTAGATGCAACAACACGTGTTTTTGAAAATGAATAACTCATGGTCCCAGTCAGAATGCCTCTGCTTACAACAAAACTTCTTTTTGTTGTATTTGACCACCTTCAAACTTTCATCCAAAGCAATGGAGAATACTATTTCAAATTTCCTAAACCAGCTTTTGGGTATAGAATTTATTCACATCTTTCCTCTAACGTTTTTTTAAAATATACTAATAAGATAGAGAGTAATTGACTCTTCCTCTAACATGCTCTTGAAATTACTCAAAATCATTTAATGCCCAACACCACATCTGATTTTCTTTACTTCATCCCCATAGGTAACCAATAAATATGTTCACATTCATACGCATTGCCAGAAGATGTTTTTGTCTTGAAGATTTGTTGTAAGATGTAAATATCTACACACAACAAACACTTTTAGCTTAGCCATATCCTTCTTACTATGTCAGTTCGATGCCGGGCATTACATCAGTGAAGAAATGCATACACAGGGGCACCTGGGTGGTCAGTCAGTTAAGCACCCGACTTTGGCTCAGGTCACAATCTCATGGTTCGTGGGTTCAAGCCTTGCGCTGGACTCTGTGCTGACAGCTTAGAGCCTGGAGCCTGCTTCAGATTCTCTGTCTCCCTCTCTCTCGGCCCCTCCCCTGTCCATGATCTGTCTTTCTGTGTCTCTCAAAAATAAATAAATTTTAACAAATTAAAAAAAAAAGAAATGCATACACAGTTGTAATTATAGCAATTTAATAGTGTAGTATGAATCAATTCATCTATTCACCTACCATTTATTTAGTCAAACAGCATTTAATAGCATCTGTGCCCCAGATTCTGGTCTGGTTCTTAAGAATAAGTATTTTACCTTCAAAAGAGTTCACAAACTTGTGAGAAACTGGTAAATCTACAGCTACAAAATTATTAAGCAAGAACAAATATAGTGATACATTTAGGGTGTTTATGAACACAAGACAGGGTTCTACCTGACCTAATATAGTAGAGATAGTTATTTTTTTAAGCTTCTAGAGTAAAAGAAATTTTTAGCCATGGTTTATTTTTTACATATTACTTTCTTCTTTCTGTTTTTTCTTCTTTTAATAAACTAAATTGCTCCTAACTATATAGGGTCATTTGAAATTGTTACATAATAAGAAACTTTGTTTATAGGCTACGGTATTGAACTGATTTGTCTGATTAGGTTAATCTGAGTGTGCCCTAACTTTGGAACTTTATAGGCTAAAAGTAACTCAGATTTACAGGAAATTCAAAATGTGGTTGATACCTTGTGAACCACCAAAGTTGCCATCTATAGCAACATTTCTCTGCCAATGCATACATGCTGAACCAGTCTACATGGGATTTTATTGTATTTTACTTCTTTTTAGTTTTAAAATCTCATTTATTTATTTTTGATAGAGAGAAAAAGTATGAGTTGGGGAGAGGCAGAGAGAGAGAATCCCAAGCAGGCGCTTGAACCCAGAAACCATGAGATCATGGGTTGAAATCAGAAGCTTAATGAGTGAGCCACCTGGGCACCCCTGGAATTTTATTATTTTAATTGAGTCTAGCTCAATCAAAGAAAAAAATACACCTTTTTAAAAAAAGTTTATTTATTTACTTTGAGAGAGAGACAGCAAGAGTTAGGGAGGGCAGAGAGAAGGGGGGGGGAGAGAGAGAATCCCAAGCAGGCCCCATGCTATCAGCACAGAGCCTGATGTGGGGCTCAAACCCATGAACTGTGAGATCATGACCCGAGCCCAAACCTATAGGCAGATGCTTAACCAACTGAGCCACCCAGGCATCCCAAAAAAATACATCTTAATTGTAGTAATTCAGAGAAAATTTATAGTTAACAGATAATTCAGAACATCGCTAATAAATGGCAATGCAAGATTAAGTAATTTCATTAAAGTGGACTGATTTGTCCTAAGTCAAGTAGCCATTCAATATTATAGCTGAAACCAAAACTCAATCTCCTATTCACTAGTACTGTACTTTGGAAAATAGTTCCTAAAATAAAGAACTGCTTTTCCATGGCAAAAGTGTTGCTTGAATAATGTGTGCTTTGAGATAACCTGGAACCATTCTTTTCACATTGTATATTCTTGGTACCCTTATTGAAAATCAATTGACCCTAGATACATGGATTTATTTCTGGGCTCTCTATTCTGTTCCCTTGGTCTATATGTTTAGGTTTATGCCAGTACCATACTATTTTAACTACTGTAACTTTGTAGCATAATTTGATATCAGAAAGTGTGATGCATCAAGCTTTGTTCTTTTTCAAGAATGCATTGACTCTTTGAGTCTTTTGAAATTCCCTTTGGGTTTTAGGATTTTTCTTTTCTATTTTTGTGAAAAACGCAATTGAGATTTTGATAAAACTTGCATTGAATCTGTAGATTTCTGGGGGGCATTATGGACATTTTATCAATGTAAATTCTTCCAATCCATGAACACAGATTATCTTTCTACTCTTGTTACAAAATGGATGGACTTAGAGAGGTTCCTAAGGGCACTAAGTGAAGGAAAGTGGACACAAATAGAAAATACTATGTATGGTAATTTACATTCAGAATTGAAAAAAAAGTCAAATAGTTTCTCTCATCAAAGCAGAGTAGAATAGTGGTTACCAAGAGCTGAGGGGAAGGGGAAATTAGGAGATGTAGGTTAAAGGGTGCAAAATTTCAGTTTTGCAAGATCAATTCTGAAGACCTGCTATGTAGCACAGTGCCTGTAGGTAACAATACTGTATTGTACACATAAAATTTGCTAAGATTGTAAATCTTACGTTAGGTGTTCTCACCACAAAAAATAATATTACCAGTGAAGGGATGGAAGAAACTTTAGCAGGTGACAGATATGTTTATGGCCTTAATGGTGGTGGGTGATGGTTTTATGGGTATATAAGTATCTCCAAACTCATTGAGTTGTATATATTCACTCCATACAGCTTAAAAATAAAGAAAAAAGGAAACTTGAAAAATCATTGTTTTCAATTTTAGTGATTTTTTTTCGTAAGTCTTCTGATAACTTTAGTCCTGCATATATATTCTGATTTGAAGCTTTGAGCTTCTTTCCTTGCAATGCTACTGTTTTCACATCCCCACACTTTATCTTAAATCAAAGTAGTTTATTTCTCCTACCACCTGAAGTAGATTTTATTTTTTTCAACGTTTTTTTTTTTTTTATTTTTTTTTATTTTTTTTTATTTTTGGGACAGAGAGAGACAGAGCATGAACGGGGGAGGGGCAGAGAGAGAGGGAGACACAGAATCGGAAACAGGCTCCAGGCTCCGAGCCATCGGCCCAGAGCCCCACGCGGGGCTCGAACTCACGGACCGCGAGATCGTGACCTGGCTGAAGTCGGAGGCTTAACCGACTGCGCCACCCAGGCGCCCCTGAAGTAGATTTTAAAACAGCAATCTAGGAAGAACATAAGATATATAATGGCACTTACGGTTTACTTGGACTAGTTCATAATGAATATAATTTAGACAAAAAAGTCTCCCTAGTGCTGAAAAAACATCACAATTTCAATCAGATCTGAACAATTAAACAAAGATGCTGAGCTATGCTCAGGAACATATGCCAGTTTCATATTTGTATGTCAAACTCATTCTTATCACATGCCCATAGTAATGTGCAATAGTCAACCATAATAGATTCATTAGACCTTAATACTTACAAAATAAGTTTTCTATTTGTAGAAATCAGATTTAATGTTTTATTGAACCTTTTAATACTTTTTAGGATACAACAGTTTACTGCTGGATTCAAAATACAAAAATAAAATAACTTAAAAATACAGAAAAAATTTTAAATTACCTTTTCAGAAGAATAATCCTACGTGTGAATAAAACAAGTATTTTAAATAAAAACATAAAATTTAATGATATGGACATATGCCTGCTTGGAAAATTTAAAATTATATTATATTATAACAACATTTTATTAAATTAAAACATACTATTTGTGATTTCCATGTGTACATATTGTACTAATTTTTGTTGCTATTGTTATCCTAAGCAAATTTAACAGCAAAGACTGTTAATAAATAATTCTCGAGTAACTAATAAATTGAATTAATAAATCTTAAGTATGGGATAAAAGAATCTTAAAAAGAAAGGACCCAAATCAACAAAATTTTCCATGAAAAAGGTTACTACAACTGATGCCATAGAAGTTCAAAGGATCATAAAAAGCTACTATGAACAACTAAATGCCAACAATCTGGACAACCTAGAGAAAAATGGAAAAATTGTTAGGAACACACAACTTATCCAGACTGAACCAGGAAGAAATAGAAAATATGAATAGACAAATTATTAGTAAAGAGATTAAATTAGTAATAAAAAATCTCCCGATGAAGAAAAGCCAAGGACCAGATGACTTCACTGGTGAATTTTACCAAACATCTAAAGAAGAATTAACACCAATGCCTCTCAAAATCTTCTAAAAAATCAAAGAGGAGGAACACTCTCAAACTCATCTTATGAGGTCAGCATTATCCTGATAATAAAACCAGAAAAACCTACTATAAAAAGAAAACTACAGGCTTATATTCTTAACGAATAAAAGGATGAATTTTCAAAAAAAAAAAAAAAACCTGGCAAACTGAGTTTAGCAGCACAAAGGATCATTCACCATGATCAAGTGGGATTTATATCTGTGCTGCAAGATATTTCAACACGTGCAAGTAAGTCAATATGATGTATCACTTTAATAGAATGAAAGAAAAGAATCATATGATCATCTCAATAGGCAGAGAAAAAAACCATGACATTTCTCAACAATCGTTCATGACAAAAAACTGGTAACAAGTGAGGCATAGAAGGAACATAACTCAACATAATAAATACTGTACATGAGAGGCCAAAGCTAACATCATAGTCAATGCTGAAATGTTGAAAGCTTTTCCTCTAAGATCAGAAACAAGACAAGGCTGTCCACTCTTTCCACTCCTGCTCATTATAGTACTAGGAGTCCTAGCAAGAGCAAGTAGGTGAGAAAAAGAAATAAAAAGTATCAGAATTGGAAAGGAAGAATTAAATGGTTCCTATTTGCAGATGACATGATTTTATAGAGAGACAATCCTAAAGACTGAAAACAAAAAGCTGTTAGATCTAATCAATGAATTCAATAAAGTTGCAAGATATGAAATTAACTTCCAAAACTCAGTAGCACTTCTGTACACTAACAACAAGTTTTATGAAAAAGAAATAAAGAAATTGATCCCATTTACTACAACATCCAAACAATAAAATATTTAGTAATAAATTTAACTATGGAGATGAGAGAGCTAAACTCCAAAAATCAGAAGACTCTGATTAAGGAATAAAAGAAGATACAAGTAAATGGAAAGGTATCCGTGTTCATAGTTGAAAGAATTAATAGTGTTAAAATGTCAATAGTAACAAAAGCATAGATTTCATACAATGCCTACCAATATTCCAATGACATTTTTCACAGCATTAGAAAAAACACTCCTAACATTTATATAGAACCACAAGACTCCAAAAAGTCAAAGAAATCCTGAGATAGAAAAATATAGCTGGAGGCATCACACTTCCTCATTTCAAGCTATACTAGAAAGGTATAGTCAACAAACCGGATGGTACTGGCATAAAAACAGACAAAAAGAGCAACGGAACAGAATCAAGAGCCCAAAAATAAATCAAAGCACATGTAATCAACTAATATTTGACAAGAGAACCAAGAATACTCAATGGAGAAATGACAGACTTTTCAGTAAATGATGCTGAGATAACTGAATTTCACATGTAAGAGAATATAACCAGGCCCATAACTTACATCACTCACAAAAAGAAACCCAAAATGCATTAAAGACTGAAATGTAAGACCTGAAACCATGAAATTCCTAGAAGAAATCATAGGAATAAAGCCTCTGGACATGGGTCTTGATAATGATATTTTGGATGTGACACCTAGGCATAACCAACAAAATCAAAACTAAGCACTTGGAACTACATCAAACTAAAATGCTTCTGCACAGCAAAAGAAACCATTAATAAAGTAAAAAGACAACCTTTGTAATGGGAAAAATAGTTGGAAACTATATATCTGAAATAGGGGTTAATATACAAAATACATAAAGACTACAACCCAATAACAAAGCTTCACACACCTAATTGAAAAAAGGGCAAAGGATCTGAACAGATATTTATCCAAAGAAGAGATATGAAAGGCCAATGGATACAAGAAAAGATGGTCAACATTACTAGCCATTAGGTAAATAAAAATCAAAACTACAATGAGATATTACTTCATGTCTATTAGAATGCTCATTATCCAAAAGGCAGATAACAAATGGTGACATAGATGTGAAGAAAGGGGAACCATTGTGTATTATGTACGGATTGAACTGTAAATTGGTATAGCCATTGTGGAAAACAGTATTGACAATACTCAAAGGTTAAAATAGAACTACTGTATGATCCAGGAATTCCATTTCTGGGAATATATCCAAAGGAAATAAAACCACTATTATCCTCATAATATTGTTATGATTTACAAATATATGAAAATAATTAGGTTAAATAACTTGACTTTAAAAAACTTGCCAAAGCCCTAAAGTTGGACAGTGACAGAGCTGAAATTTATGAAAAAAAAAAGTGATTATATCAAGGGCCCATGTCCCTTATCTCTACTCTAAAATATATTGTCTCTTACATACATACTCCATATTGTGTCTGACAAAGGTTACCTCCTATATACTTCATCAAATATGTTGTAGTTTGTGTGTATCTTTTAAAAGTATTTTTAACAAACTTCTATGTTCTATCACACCCTTTGTGTGAATATGGTATCTGTTGGGTTCCACTCTAAACACACCATCATCTTTCAGATTTAAAATAAGGATATTAAATCTAGTCTGTGCTTACCAGGACTGAGTTTGTTATTTCTGAGAGCCTTTCCAGTTTTGTTGGGACCACGTGTCTGTAATTCAGGATGACTGGCCACTAGATGGTGATCTTGTCATTATTGCCAAAGGATAATTTCCCGATACATTAAAACATTAAAATAAAGGTTTAAATCTCTTCATTAAAATCTTTGTTGCTAAACACAACATATTTATATAAAAATTTTTTAAAGTCACTATTTTTATACTTATCTCAAACTGTTGAAAACATGAAACATAATAATCTATTCTTTTATGGAGTGCTTATTTTTATTATTACCATTAATGCCATGCCACTTTGCTAAATTCATTGAATGTGCTGTCTCATTAATCCTCATAAATAAATAAATATTAGATGAGTGCTCATATCATCAAGTAATATATGTGGGATTAACTGTAAGTTATAGAGCCTGAATAATAACATAAACATTCTTTTTTTAATGATTTAATGTTTATTTGTTTTTGAAAGAGAGAGAGAGAGAAAGAGAGAGAGAGAAGCTGAGTGCGAGTGGGGGAGGAGTGGAGAGAGGGAAACACAGAATCCGAAGCAGGTTCCAGGCTCCCAGCTGTCAGCACAGAGCTGGATGTGGGTTTTGAACCCACAAACCGCAAGATCATGCCCCGAGCCGAAGTTAAACGCTTAACCAGCTGAGCCACCCAGGCGCCCCATAATACAAACATTCTAATCAAAGTCCAGATGTAAATCTTCTCCCTCTGCCGTGTATATAAATATCTTCTTTTGTTTTGTTTTAACATTTTTTACAGCGAGTATAAAGACATTATTTGGCAATGTATTTAAATTTCCTTTGTAAATATCCTCTATACATCATATTTTTTCATGAACAATAAATTGTATTTTTAATCATTCCTTTGACTGTAAACTGGTTGGAGTCTCATGATTATTTTAGTATTTTCCTCTAGGACACAGATGGTGAAAACATTCAAATATGTGGAATATACATCTTTATTAACTACATTTTCTATGTTTAATAGTAATGCACTGCATACTTGAAATTTGCTCAGAGAGTAAATTGCAATTATTTTCACAACTTGGACAAAAAAAAAGTGGTATATGAGGTAATGGGTATGGTAATTAATTTGATTAGGGTAATCAATTTACATGGTTCCACAACATCATGTTGTATACCTTAAATATATATACAGTCTTTATTTGTCCATAATTCTTCAATGAATCTGGGTAAAAAATATGGATAGAAATTATTAGGTATCTGAAACTTGTCTTCACTCAGTACGCTGTGTCTCAAATTTATTTGGCATCTATTATACTCCTATCTTCAATGGCTTGTTCCAACTTTTACGTGGGAAATTGTGTGGCTGGGAAAAACTCATTACAGATTTCGGTAAGTGCATGCATATTTGACTTCAATATATAATAATGTGAAAAGAAGCATTAATGTGAAAAATATTTATGTAATCAATTCTAAGGAATCTCTTTTGAAAGATATAAATAAAATGTCTAAGCAATACTATATTATTGCATTGTAATATAAATTGGCAGCAATTTTTTTCTTTCTCAATGTTTTATAAAATAACATTGTTTCTTACTGTTATTGACATCATGGAACAGTGAAATATGTTATACTATGACAAAAATAAACCAGATGGCAAGCTAAATCGTGACTGTTAATTTGACTAGAGGGGCCAGGAAATGTCTCTATGAGGGGATATAATAGTTTTCCAAAGATCTATATAAAAAGAAACAGCTATGCAAAAGCTAAGTGGGAGAGCACTTGTAGATACACCTTGATAAAAGCAAAGTCCTTTTCCTGGAAGAAATATTGTCAAAGTGAAGGAATGGAAAACAATTAAAAATATGGAATGTGGTGGAGCTTTTTATGAAGGGGGAGAAATCTATGAAATGAAGTGTGAGGGCTAGGCAGAGGCCAGATCAACTTGAGCTCTAAAGGCTATGCTGAGAACTTTGTCTATTATTCTATGTGATATGGGAAAAAATCGAAAAAAATTTGAAAATCTAAACATCATAGATCTGAAGATGCCATTATCAGAGTTTACTTCCACTAGGAAACTTAAGTTTTCCATGTTCAAAAAACTTTGAGGCAAAGGAGAAGTAAATGAATAATGTAAAAAGACAATCTTTCTAATCATACTTTCTGAGCAAAATTGTTACCATATTTTGCTTTCATTTACATCCGGTAATAATTCATCTTGTTTTCTTCAGTGTAAAGCATTTTTGATAAGATACTTTTTAAAAAACATTATGGAAAAACAAATGGAACTGAATTTAACATCATGATTTTCATTGTTTTAAACATAAGAAATTACAGGTAGTTATGTACAAATTTGCGAACAGGTGTTTTAAACATTTTCCTTTTTAGTTAAAGTATCAAAACTGGTTCTATTTATTTCATATTTAGGTTTCCACAACATTTAGATCCACTCTGTTTATCTGAAATACATTCATTTAGGGTGGATGAAAAATACCAGCCCCACCCCACCTAAGTAAATATCAAACAAAATTCTTGTTTACTTTGTATTGAGTTACAAAGACTGCCTCAGAGTTTGACCATAGGTTTCTACACTTGAGAAAAAATAGTTTGCCTTGAAATAAAGCTCAGGAAGATGCAGCCCATGAAGGTGCCTGCTTTGGAGGCTATGAAACAGAGGTAGATGAGGTGCATCCTTTTCCTATTTCTTTTTCCTACATGTAGAAAAGCAAACTTTTGGTAAAGACTTTAGGGGGGAAGTCTTTAAGATAGCATCAGATTGAAACAAAAACTTTAAATGTCTGGTAGAATGAAACATAGACACTGCAACACTACGATGGGATTCAAAATAATAAAGCACTTTGGAAAGTAATTTGGAAATTTCTAGTAAATTTGAAGACATGCATGGATATGCATGACATATAACTTTTTTACTTGGGTACTAAGAGAAAAATCTAAGAGTTTATCACAAATAATTTATAATAACTAACCACAGAAATGCTCTATTCATCAGGAAGGGGGTGGGTATGAAAGTTGCAATATTGTGAAAAGGAATACTGTATTTCTATTAAAAATTACCCAGATCCACGAATCAACATACATAAACCTTTTAAAAAAAGAAGAAATGCTCAACAATAAAGGCAAGTTATGGGCTGAGCATATATTGATATCTCTATATTGAATATAGTTCTGAAATAATTATTGATAAATAGATGATAGATGTTTAGTAAAATATAAGGGTCTGGTAATTGCACACAGTAGTATAAATGGTTCTATTTTATTTATTTCCTGAGCTGTTGGGTTGGTTCATAGGTTTAATAGATTAACCCTGTTATATTTTGTCTCATAATTTATAACAATGCAAAATAAGTCATTTGTAGTAAAAAGAATACATGATAAACTATTGCTATCTATTCATGATATATACCTAATGACTTAAAAACTGCTTAGTAATGTTCTGCCATTTGGCTGTGATTAATTTGGTTTACTGAAACATTTAAAAACAGTTTTGTATATCCAGTTTGGTACAAAAATGAATACTAAAACACGATTTCCCTTTTTAACCTTAATCCAACAAAATTATTTTCAACATAGGGATTGATTAGTACTCACTATAATTATATATTTAATAGGTGACTAATTAAATACAATAAATATACCAATAGTTGATATGAATTGAGTGTCATAAGTCCATTTTATGGGTCAAAATTTTATTTCACACTCTATCTCAAATGCATAGTCTATTGATTTTTTTTTTCTGTAGCTATCTTGCCTTCCCTCTAAACATCAGCTTTTTGTAAAAAGAGTAGCAGCTCAGTGTTGACTGGAATATTTAGTATAGCTTAATCTGGTAACATAAGTAGTTCATTCAGGTAGTTACTTTGGTGTCCTATGAAGCAAAGACTCAGTGTCTCAGGTTAATCCCTCAGTCTGTGATGTGTGTGTGTGTGTGTGTGTGTGCGCACACAAAAGTGTGGATGTGTGGTGTCGATTATGCAATTCCACAGCTGGAGGGAAGAATTATGTCCTTGAACAAGGTATCCATGACCTGTTTCAAGAATCTTACCTTTTGTCAACTTGGGAATGTCTGTTCTGCCCACATGAACGGAAGGAATCTGAATCTGTGGCTGATGAGCTCTGTGGTCTGGGTCTCAGGTTTGCTCAGAACCTGTTAGCAATCCCTGGCTGACCCTGTCTCACCTCTTCTCCCTGTGACCCCCAGGAGGTCTGTTCCCCAGCGCTCAGTGCAGAGATACCCTTTCCTTCAAGGGATTCTAATCTAGTAAACTTTTTAGCAAGATATGGCAAGGTGAGAAATGCCTAGCTCCTGATCTAAGGTGCCACGTCCCCTAGCAACAATTTGGGAAGTACACATCTGACATCTCTCCCTTCTGGCCTGTCTTCCTTCTCCTTCCCACAATCCTTGAATCAGAGGAGTGTGTTATTATTATTGTCGTTGTTATTGTTGTTATTGTTTTATTTTAAGAAAGAGAAATGTGAATGATTGCTGCTGCTTTTCCAATCATAGTTTTAGTTTCATTCTATTTTTACCTCCTTCTGGATAAGATCCATTTAGGTATCCAATCATAAAATTATTCCTGCTTCCTGACAGCATCCAATCCAAAGTAAAGCCCTGCTCCCTTAAACTTTTCTAATACCACTTCATAAAAGCCCAAATCTTACAATAAGTTCTTTCTATCACTCTGTCACTGAAATACTCAAATACCCAATATGTACATGATCCCTCACTGTAATGAATAATAAGTCCAATTTTTCAAACACAAAAATATACCTGGTAATCTTTGGCTAAGGGCATTGTCACCTTGCATATATTTAAAGTATAATGTTCAGTTAAAACATGACTCTCATACAAATATAGAAAAAGCAAAAGAAATATTTTACTCAACCCATTAACTAATGAAAGAATTAGTAGATGGTTAAAAATAAAGTATTTTGAAGAACTGGCTCTTCATATTCATTTTGAAAAAAAAAATAATAATTGTTAAAACAATAGTTAGATATAAAACTTGCATCACAGAGAATTTAACAAAATAAACAAAAAAAAAACAACTTTGGTGGTATCTTTTCTTCTAAACAGAAATTTACAAGTTATCCTGTAAATTCAGTTTATTTAAATGTTAAATTACAAAATCAATTACACTTAAAGTTTCTGAGAGCATGAAATAATTTTTGAATGAACTTTCTAAAACAGTGTTTCTAGGTGACATTGGATGGCATACTGTATTCTTTATTGATTTCCATGTTTTAGATTTTTTTCCTGACAGTCATATCTTCCTAAAACGTAGAGTATGCATAACTATCACAGGCAAAGGGTAGGTGTTCTTTATGATGAATAAGCTATGTATAGTAGATTGTGCAGACATGACTGAGGGAAACTATTACAATTTTTTTTTAGAATCAGAAGATTTTATTTATTTATTTTTATTTTTTCAATAAGAAATTTGTTGTCAAATTGGTTCCATACAACACCCAGTGCTCATCCCAACAGGTGCCCTCCTCAATATCCCTCACCCACCCTCACCTCCCTCCCACCCCCCTTCAACCCTCAGTTTGTTCTCAGTTTTTAAGAGTCTCTTATGCTTTGGCTCCCTCCTTCTCTAACCTTTTTTTTTTCCTTCCCCTCACCCATGGTCTTCTGTTGAGTTTCTCAGGATCCACATAGGAGTGAAAACATATGGTATCTTTCTTTCTCTGTATGACTTATTTCATGTAGCATAATACTCTCCAGTTCCATCCACATTGCTACAAAGGGCCAGATTCCATTCTTTCTCATTGCCACCTAGTATTCCATTGTGTATATAGACCACAATTTCTTTATCCATTCATCAGTTGATGGACATTTAGGCTCTTTCCATAATTTGGCTATTGTTGAAAGTGCTGCTATAAACATTGGGGTACAAGTGCCCCTATGCATCAGCACTCCTGTATCCCTTGGGTAAATTCCTAGCAGTGCTATTTCTGCATCACAGGGTAGATCTATTTTTAATTTTTTGAGGAACATCCACGCTGTTTTCCAGAGTGGCTGCACCAATTTGCATTCCCACCAACAGTGCAAGAGTGTTCCTGTTTCTCCACATCCTCTCCAGCATCTATAGTCTCCTGATTTGTTCATTTTAGCCACTCAGACTGGTGTGAGGTGGTATCGGAGTGTGGTTTTGATTTGTATTTCCCTGATGAGGAGCGATGTTGAGCACCTTTTCATGTGCCTGTTGTCCATCTGGATGTCTTCCTCAGAGAAGTGTCTATTCATGTTTTCTGCCCATTTCTTCACTGGATTATTTGTTTTTCAGGTGTGGAGTTTCATGAGTTCTTTAAAGATTTTGGATATTAGCCCTTTGTCCGATATGTCATTTGCAAATATCTTTTCCCATTCCGTTGGTTGCCTTTTAGTTTTGTTGATTGTTTCCTTTGCTGTGCAGAAGCTTTTTGTCTTCATGAGGTCCCAATAGTTCATTTTTGCTTTTAATTTTCCTGCCTTACCATGATTAAGTGGATTCATTCCTGGGCTGCAGGGCTGGTTCAACACTCGCAAATCAATCAATGTGATACATCACATTAATAAAAGAAAAGATAAGAACCACATGATCCTGTCGATCAATGCAGAAAAAGCATTTGACAAAATTCAGCATCCTTTCTTAATAAAAACCCTCGAGAAAGTCGGGATAGAAGGAATATACTTAAACATCATAAAAGCCATTTATGAAAAGCCACAGCTAATATCATCCTCAATGGGGAACAACTGAGAGCTTTCCCCCTGAGATCAGGAACATGACAGGGATGTCCCCTTTCACCCCTGTTGTTTAACATAGTGTTGGAAGTTCTAGCATCGGCAATAAGACAACAAAAGGAAATCAAAAGCATCAAAATGGGCAAAGATGAAGTCAACCTTTCACTTTTTGCAGATGACATGATATTATACTTGGAAAACCTGATAGACTCCACCAAAAGTCTGCTTGAAATGATAGATGAATTCAGCAAAGTCACAGGATACAAAATCAATGTACAGAAATCAGTTGCATTCTTATACACTAACAATGAAGCAACAGAAAGACAAATAAAGAAACTGATCCCATTCACAATTTCACCAAGAATCATAAAATACCTAGGAATAAACCTAACCAAAGATGTAAAAGATATGTATGCTGAAACTATAGAAAGCTTATGAAGGAAATTGAAGAAGATATAAAGAAATGGAAAGACATTCCGTGCTCATGGATTGGAAGAATGAATATTGTTAAAATGTCAATACTACCCAAAGCTATCTACACATTCAATGCAATCCCAATCAAAATTGCACCAGCATTCTTCTCAAAGCTAGAACAAGCAATCCTAAAATTTTATGGAACCACTAAAGACCCCGAATAGCCAAAATAATTTTGAAGAAGAAGACCAAAGCAGGAGGCATCACAATCCCAGACTTTAGCCTCTACTACAAAGCTGTAATCATCAAGACAGCATGGTATTGGCACAAAAACAGACACATAGACCAATGGAATAGAATAGAAACCCCAGAACTAGATCCACAAAACTATGTCCAACTAATCTTTGACAAAGCAGGAAAGAATATCCAGTGGAGAAAACACAGTCTCTTTAACAAATGGTGCTGGGAGAACTGGACAGCAACATGCAGAAGGATGAAAGTAGACCACTTTCTTACACCGTTCACAAAAATAAACTCAAAATGGATAAAGGACCTGAATGTGAGACAGGAAACCATCAAAACCCTAGAGGAGAAAGCAGAGGAAAACCTCTCTGACCTCAGCCACAGCAATTTCTTACTTGACACATCCCCAAAGCCAAGGGAATTAAAAGCTATTACAATTTTTGAATATTGTCTCTGCACAGTATAGTTTGCAGACAACTGTCTTGCCACATACCTATTTTGCTTGGTCATAATCTGAATATTCTTTTACGTTCCTCTCAGCATTCCATGTGTAACATGTGCTAGTCTAACCTGAGGTAGCGTAAGAGCAAAACTAATAATCGCCTCATTTCACATTTGCCTCCTATCTCTAAGAGTTTGCTTAAAGAACTTTTTATTTTAAAACAAGGAGGAATTTACTCGGGTAAATAAATTAGTAGCATTTAGAGGTGTCCATAGTTTGTTAGAAATAAGTACTTAAGTGTTCAGGCTCTTGGTCAGATTGCTTGAGACAAATCCAGACAAATCTTTTATTAAAGGCATGATATTTGACAAGAAGCATGTTCTTTTTCTTATCATTTCTTGGTCTTGGGGACTTACTGTATACAGACACTAGGAAGAATAATGTTTTATTCAATGAAAATTTAAGTGCTAAGTTTGGAGGGGAGTAAAGTGAGGAATAGAAATACAGTCCTGGTCCTCACGTAGCTTGCTGTGTGGTAGAATGGACATAATTAGTCTGTCTGAGGGAGGATTAAATAAAGCAATCATATAAAGCATTCAGCATATCTAAAATCAATGTAAAATATTATTATTATAAAAATATAAAGTGTTATTTCTAATTTGTATATAAAATACCTAGAAAATAAAAGTATTTAAAAACCCTTAAATAGCTTAAATATATTCTCTAATATTTTACAAATTAATTTTTTTTGAAAAATGTTTGCTCCCATAGATTCAGTAAAGTTTAGAGATGTAGACATATATTCATCCTTTCAATACTGAAACCAAAAAAAGTTTTATCTAAGTTATGATAAATTCCAAATTAATGCCCCACACATGAAAGAGGTTTGACTGCATTTAGTTGTTTGGTATGTGCTAGAAAAATCTGTTGATATAAAAGCTTAAAGAAAGTAAGACGTCCATGTTCCATGAGAAGAAAATGTATCTTCTATGTCATGACATATTCACCAATACAAATTAGGGGCACCTGGACGGCTCAGTCGGTTAAGCATCTGACTTCGGTTCAGGTCATGATCTCATGGTTTATGGGTTCAAGCTCTGCATAGGGCTCCTCACTGACGATGTGGAACCTGCTTGGGATACTCTCTCTTTCCCTCCCTCTGTGCCCCTCTCCCACTTGTGTTCTGCCTCTCTCAAAAATAAATAAGTAAACTGTAATAAATAAGAAATAATAAATATGAATTAAACATACTTTGACTATGTTTATGAGAGAAATAAAATGATCACGAAAATAACATATATTCAGGAACCACGTTAGAAATCAAATCTGCTTCATGACAACTCCCCAGTCAGTAGTAGAATAAAAGGTTGTTTTCTGTTGTTCTTTGGCAGCATAAGTTACTGTGAACCTAACTCTGACTTAAAAACACTAATCTTTCTGAGCAATACAGAGGGAGGCACTAAATAATTACGCTTCCTCCCTTCACACTACTGGGTTTGCAGCTACATAGCCAGTCCACAGAAGCAGCATGGACAACAATCCTAAGGCAAGATAATCTTTAAGTTCAATTTTCTCCAAGCGATGCAGTGCTGATCTATACATATTTATTAGTGAAATATGCCTATACCTGCAGTTTACTGATTTGAAGGAGGCATACAATCAATAAAAAAAAAAAAAAAAGCAAAACACTGAAGAGCTAAATACTAGATATTCGATCAATTTGGGATTTTAGAATTTGCAATCATAAGCTCTTTTCATTGAAAGGAAAGGGTTTCAAAAAAAGGAGTTTAGAAAGTTTTTGAAATTCTAGGGGCACCTGTGTGGTTCAGGTGGATAAGTGTCCGACTTCAGCTTAGGTCATGATCTCACGGTTGGTGGGTTCAAGCCCCGAAACAGGCTCTGTGGTGACACCTCGGAGCCTGGAGCCTGCTTCAGATTCTCTGTCTCTGTCTCTGTCTCTCTCTGTCTCTCTCTCTCATAAAATAAATGTTAAAAAAAATAGAAAGTTCTTGAAATTCAACATGCTTAATAACAAGTAGCCATTAAACTAATCCACACTGGACACATATTAAAATATAATTTGGTAGGAGATTTAGCATCTCTATTCTCTCTTCCTCTCTGCAAGTTTTCACTTTTGTGGACACTAACAAGTGTGTGCTTGCCTCTGTGTTCTATACTTCAACAGGTGCCTAATTTGATCCTTTCACTCTCCTTATAAGCTATGTACTGTTACGATAACAGTTTAAAGACAATAACCTAGAAAAGGAGAGATAGAGAAAAAATGCCCAAAGTCGTACAGTTTGGAGGAAGTGGTGTATAAATCAGAAGCCCAGAGCTGCTTCCTCTTCTTTTTTTTTTTTTTTTTTAATGTTTATTTATTTTTGTGAGAGACAGAGAAAGAATGCGAGTTAGGGACAAAGAGAGCAGGAGATATAGAATCCGAAGCAGGCTCCAGGCTCCAAGGTATCAGCACAGGGCCAGATGTGGGGCTTGAACTCATGAACTGCCAGATCATGGCCTGAGCTGAAGTCTGACGCTTAACCAACTGAGCCACACAGGCGCCCTAGAGCTTCTGCTTTTAACTGTTCCTGTGCTGCCTTGGTGGACTTTACCATCTGCTCCTGCAAATCATTATGTTCTTATACACATCTAACGTAAATGCAATTTTTTCTTATTTCTTGTTTTCTTATTTTCTTATTTCCATACAAAGGCAGATTTCAGGTACCAGCTTAAAGTGATAATATTGCTATTTCACTAATATTGTAAAAATTGAATATATCTGTTATTATTTTTATGCATTTAGCACACAAGCTTTAAATTGCTATATAAGGTTTCCTCGGATACAATCTTTGGTTCATCATTCATTCGTTCATTCATTCATATATTTATTTTTATTTATTCTCGGCTCCATAGTGTTCCACTGGTTAGCGTCATAAATCCCTGTAGATCAACAACATCTGCAATTTATGTAAATTTATGTAATCTACTGTAAATTATGGTGGAGGTAATTTCTGATGGCTTCTGTATCAGGAACTGGGGTTGTAGAGGTGAATCAAGATACATTTCCTGTCTTAAGGGACGCTGTCTGCTTAAGACAAGGATTAAATGAATAATAACATTTCAAGCATAAGAAACATTGGGGATATGTTGGCAACTAGAAGAAAATTTGACTGATTTAATGGGGGCAGAAAAAGGAGTCCTCAAAGAGTGATATCTGAATTCCACTGGAAGGAATCTGTCACCAAATGTGTCAGTCCATGTTTTTAAATACATTAAGGACATGATATTGAGATATTATTTAGGCTTATCAAATTGGGCATATCTAAATTTGAACTCTTCTTTCACCACAGATCAGTTTTTCTTTTTGTTCTTTTTCTTCTGTAAGAAATTGCCAATTTTTGGGGGCACATGGGTGGCTCAGTTGAGTGTCCAACTTTGGCTCAGGTCATGATCTCATGGTTCGTGGGATTGGGCCCTGTATTGGGCTCACTGCTGTCAGAGTGGAGCCTACTTCAGATCCTCTGTCCCCCTTTAAATAAACATTTTAAAAAGAAGAAATTGCCAATTTCCAAAAGACTCATGAGTAGGACATGGCTACAGCTAGTACATAAACCTGGTGACAAATTCTGTACTTTCATTTTGGCTCCAGATCATGCATGCTTAACACAATGCTATTAACTCAGAGGGCTTCAAATATGTTTTCCCTACATGCCATTAATAATTTAGAAAAAATATTCCCTCTTTACATAGGCTTAAGATGGCATCTAAGATATCCTATAATTTTGAAAAACTAAAAAGTACATGCTTTGGGGAAATTTCTATAAATATTGAATTATTAAAAAAGTAACAGTCTCAAAATTAAATTTATGTGAAGGAATATAAAAACCACATCAACTGATACTCTGTTAGTTTAGCACAGTGGTTAACAGCAAGGTTTATGGGGCCAGACTGTCTGGTTTCACCCTTGGTTCTTCCCTAATTGCTTGTATGACTACAGGCATGCAATCTAATTCTCTTATGCTTCAGTTTCCCTTCTTTAAGCGAAGATAAAAATAAGACATATTTTGTAGAGTTATTATGAGAATTAAAATGATTAGTATAAGAAAAGCACTTAGAAAATTTTCTAGAACAAAGTAAGCACCTTATAAGTGGGAGGTATTATGATAATACCTTAAAAATAAAGTTAAAAATCTCTTATTTAATAGGCAGAACTTTAAATAACTCTATTTCCATTTTGACTCAGATTTCCATTATAATAACCTCATATTCTTTTCTCTTAATATAATAGATTTATACATACTAAATCAGTTTTCTCAATATAATAAATGTTATGCTCATTTTTCATACTTCTCTGCATAAAAACTTATTTGTACAAAGAACTTAATTTTTAGAAAATATTCTGCAACTATAGCAATCTAAATATTAAGAAAAATCATCTGGATTAGGCAGTCATGACAAATATTAGCATTTTATCATTGAACAAAATAACATAAATATGTAACAATTTTATTGATAACAATATAAGACATAAACACTTAATTGAAAATATGTAGTCTAATGGATTAGATGGGTATGCTTTTGATTTTTATAATATTATATTAGTTTTGAATGTACAAGTTAGTGATTCAACAATTATATATACATTACAAAATGTTCACCATGTTAAGTGTCTTTACCTTACAGAGTGATTATAATATTACTGACTGAAACCCCTATGCTACAGTTTCACTTCCATGATTTATCTATTTTAACACTGGAAATCTGTACCTCTTAATTCCTTTTATCTGTTTCACTTCCCCACCCCCCTCCTCTCTGGCATCCAGCAGTTCTCTGTATTCAGGAGTCTCTGTTTATGTTGTTTATCTGTTGTTGTTTTTTTTTTTTTTTTTATTCTACATATAAACGAGATCATATGGCATTTTTTCTTTCTCTGACATTTCACTTAGCATAACACCCTCTAATTCCATCTGTGTTGTTACAAATGGAAATATTTCATTTGTCCTTATGGCTGAGTAATATTCCATTGTATATACACACCGTATCTTCTTTATCCATTTATCCATTCACAGACACAGGGTGATTCCATGTCTTAGCTGTTGTAAAGAATTCTGCAGTAAACATAGGGGTACAGATATCTTTTCAAATTAGTGCTTTTGTTTTCTTTAGGTAAAAACCCAGAAGTGCAATTACTGGATCACATGGTAGTCCTAATTTTAATTTTTGAGGAAATTTCATACTGGGTTTCACAGTGGTTTCACCAATTTACATTCCCACCAACAGTGCACATAGGTTCCCCTTCTCCACATCCTTGCTATCTCTTGTTATTTCTTGTCATTTTGATACTAGCTATTGTGACTTGTGTGAGGTTTGGATTTGCGTTTCCCTGATGATCAGTGATGTTGAGCATCTTTTCGTGTGTCTGCTGGCATCTGTAGTTCTTCTTTGGAAAAATGTCTATTCAGATCTACTGCCCATTTTTTAACTGTATTATTTGGTTTTTGTTGTTAAGCTGTATGAATTCAAGGGTCTTATCTTTTATGCTATGCCACTGTTCTATTTCGTGGATGGTTTAGTTACAGCTAGAAAGACATGGCTTTTCTACATCCTATCTTTTTTATAGGTTAAGATATCCAGAAACATTCACATAACTAGGTATTTAAGAATACAATGAGAATTCTTGAAGAAATGTCACTTGATACTTTAAGTTTATCCCAAGTTTTATTTTAAAAATTATGTTTGTCAGGGCCCCTGGGTAGCTCAATCAGTTAAGTGTCCTATTCTTGATTTCAGCTCCGGTTATAATCTCATGGTTTGTGGGTTTGAGCCCTACATAGGGCTCTGCACTGACAGTAAAGGGCCTGCTTGAGATTCTCTCTCTCTCTCTCTCTCTCTCTCTCTCTGCCCCTCCCCCACTTGCACTCTTTCTCAAAAATAAACTTAATAAATAAAAATAAAAATCAAGTTTTCATCAAAAATATTTTCAATTATTTATCACTCTATTATTCCTCTTTAAATATCACCGAACAGAAAATATTTAAAATAATTCTACCCGAAAATATATATTTTTATTGTTACTAATAAGTGCAAAATCAGGCAATAACCCTTATAATTTCTCCTTTTATGTTGGCAAAAAGACAGTTTTCCAAGCTGGATGATGTACCAGAGTAATATCCCAGCAGGAGCCATATGGTTATGCCTCTGCTTCCTTAAAATTGTAGAAGAAAAAGGAGCCACAGACACACTCTCTTTAAACATCTATTCAAGAATATAACAAATATTGGGGCGCCTGGGTGGCGCAGTCGGTTAAGCGTCCGACTTCAGCCAGGTCACGATCTCGCGGTCTGTGAGTTCGAGCCCCGCGTCAGGCTCTGGGCTGATGGCTCGGAGCCTGGAGCCTGTTTCCGATTCTGTGTCTCCCTCTCTCTCTGCCCCTCCCCCGTTCATGCTCTGTCTCTCTCTGTCCCAAAAATAAATAAAAAAACGTGGAAAAAAAAAAATTTAAAAAAAAAAAAAAGAATATAACAAATAAATTTTGCAGATCTAGAAATTGATTGACTTATAATTATTTATGAAAAGATTATGAGCACCTCTGGGGCATGAATAACCTAGTCTGAAAGTCACTACCATAGAGCACTATCAAGCTAGAAACACCAGTCATTACTAACATCTCTTTTCCTTCACGCCCCTTTCCACATTTTCCCCACCTCCAATCAATGTGAAATAAAATTTATTCCATCAATTATACATTAGAAATGTCTTTAAATTGGAGCTTTTTTCCTCCAGAGCCACTGCTTTTGTGAGGTCATAAAATCATCATCTTTTTCCTGGAGTTTTATGAGTCTTTTCTCTTATATTGCATGAACATCAGTTTTCCCTACATTCCAATTGATCAAACCCATAGTTGGCTGAACTGTCATTTTTAAAAACCACCAAAAAAGAATGTGCCAACTTTTTTTCACACCAAACTTAATTGGCTTCCTATTGCTCAACGTAATGTGCAAGGTATCTTGCAATGTATCCTCAACCCACACATCCAGTTGAATCTTCCACTGCTACCTCCTATGTGTGCTAAAGTTTTAGTTCCACTGAATTTTCTATTCTCTAAGTATACCCAGTCATGTCAGGGTTGTTGGACTTGTTACATATCATTTCTACTCCCTTGGACTCAGCTTTTTACTCTCTTCTACTTCTGCTCTTTCTTAACCATACACACACCGTAGCATTCCTTAAAGATACATCCCAATGCTTTTGTTCTTGCTCCCACTGAACCAACCCAAGACAAACAAAACAAAAAAAAAACAAAAACACCCACCTTGTAGCAGAGTTTGCTAACTCCCTTTGCAGATGTTCATAATATTTTGATCTTAAACTCAAGTATAGCTAGCTTGATCATACAAATTATTGTGCAATGGGATTTTTTTTAATTTAAGAGGAAGTTAATAATTGAATACTGAAATTAATCTAAATTGGAGCAAACTGCAATGTATGGTCAGTCTGACTGTAGCAGCTAATAGGCAATTGCTTGTTTACTTGCTTTTCCTATTATTCCATGATTATCTTTGTGGTATGTTATTGGGTTTGGTCAATACTTGTATCTTACTATTTTGTATTTATATTATAGTATTTGTATCTTCATAGTTAGACACATAATTGTGTCTAAATATTTTTGAATAAACATATAGAAATTTGTAGATTCAAATACCTTAAGTACAATGTACAATTAGTTACTTCATGTAAATGCACATTGATTGATATTGCAGAAAAGCTAGCAAGTGTTTGGCATATGTAATAGACAAAAACTTAGGGCTGTCTAAGGAACCATTCTTGCCTTATTTGGGATAACTTTCCATATTTTGTTATGTACTGAATTATGATATATGTATATAAAAGTGCAAATTCTACTGAATTATTCTACTGAATTCTACTGAATTATTATGTATGTATATAAAGTGCAAAGCTCATAAATGTACTTATGTTTGCTCAAATTAATAAATTTTAAAACTTGAATATACCCATAAATCAAAACACAATTAAGAGATGGATTGTTTCCACGTGACCCCTTCTGCCTATTTCCTTTTTCTAGGATAAATAATATTCTGACTTCTAACACTTTGATTAGTTTTATTATTTTTCTACTATATATAAATTAAATCATATTTATATGTTCTTTTACAGGTGATTTTTTCTCAATATTTGAAATTTTTTGACAGTTGCTACTAAACCTGAAGAGTATGAATACTCTGTGATTCAGTAATTAATATACACAATTGTATATACAGGAACACACCCATTTACCAAAGACATGAAGAAAAAATTGAGAAACACTATAAATGACTCAAACTTGAAATAAGTTAAAATTCTATCAATAGTAGAATTCAGTATACTTGTGTATACTACTGTAATAAAACGACATACAGAAACGAGAAACCACATACAATATGAATATTTCACTATATAATATTGAGTTAAATATTGCATATTGCTCTTTAACCACCATTGGTGACTTAAAATTTTAGAAATTCTAAACATTAAAAATTTGCTATTAAACTAAAATATTCCGGAGACCACTGACAAATGCTCTGTGATATTGAATTTCAAACACATACACAATTTCCTGGTAGCCACCAAAAGTAAACAAAAGCCTTTTGAAAGCCTTTTCATCCTGTTTGTGCTTTAAGATGATAGATAGATAGATAGATAGATACACGATAGATAGATGATAGATAGATAGGTAGATAGATAGACAAAGAAGGAGAGAAAGATTATAAATCTAAAGGCACATAAGTGCCATTTTGGTAGGCAAACATAATTTAGGAAAAATCCCTTAGTTTTCTAATTACATATTTGTGTCTTCAATGCTTATATAGCATTGTCAAGAGTCTCAAATACTCCTTATAAACATTGAAATGATTATAAACATTGAAGTTTCATTGATAATCCTTATCAACACCTTATCTACTAATTTCATAGATAAAAATGTCTCATTTAAAGTCATAATTCATATAGTCATAATTCTTAATGTCATAATTCTTATATTACTTTGTACTTCCAGTGAATGAAAATTGAAGATACTCATTAGTACAGTCTTCATAATTTATAGAATAGTGATATTGCAATTTTAACATAAATATATAATAATAAAATAATTTTGAGGCACCTACTTACTTACAAGAGTGTGCACAATAATATGCAGCTTCACATAAATAATAGGAAAATGAATTGTTATAATGAGAGGATTCAATGAAAATGGCACCTTTTGGGAAAAGATGGCACCTTTGAACATTTGCATTCATACCTGTTATATAATTTTTCTTTGAAACACCTGTTATATAGATTTTGCTTTTATAGCTAATTATTATAAAATGAATATTCACTTATATCTGCTTTTAATGAAGAAATAAAAGATACCCAGCCATGGAGCAATAGGTTTTCAAAACAATTAAAATCACTGAAACAAAACGATCAATTACCATGATACATAGTGAGCCAGGGCTAAGTATGTTGAATGTATTATGAACGAGTTATATTTAATAAGCCTTCATTTAAACTTCAAAACTGCAAAGAAGATTTTTTGGCTATAAAAACAAATGCAGTTTTCAAAAGCAAAATACATTGTCCCAAGAGTCTTACAGCATTATTAAGAAGAGATATATGCAATCTAAGAAGTGTAAAATATGTCAGATAGAGAATCAATGGCAGTGACATTTCTTATATTATTTAATAAAATGAATTATTTTGATACAAGGAAACTTAAATAAAATATTTCTCTCAGGTTAATAATCGGTGATATACATACTATTAAAAAAATGAGAAAAATGCTGACACAAACCATGTATGGTCCGGAAATGCCTTGAAAGTGAAAGTCACAAATATCCTCAAACAGAAATGCTAATGAAAAACGCTCTGGGCACAAACCTTACACTTGACTTATTCCATTGTAAATGACATTTGGCAAAAGAAATTTTTATACATGAAATTCTTGCTTAAAGTGGAGCAATACATACAAAATAATACAGAAATCCAAGTGGAAAGCAATGAGAGTTGTTTGAGGATTTTAGGTTGTTATCTCACAGAAAGGTAGAATTTGAATTTGATTTTTCTTTGCATTAAATTTTCCCTCCACCCATCTATCCCCTTTCCCTTCTTCCTTCTTCCTTCCTCCCTTTTTTCTCCTTCTTTCCTCCCCTTCTTCCTGTTTATTTTCTAATCTTCAACCTACTCCTCCCCACTTTATGCTTCATCATCATTTTCATCTAGTAATGAATGTTATACAGCTTTATTCACAAACACATCACAATGCAGTTAAATCACATTTTTGAAAACCTAGAGGATTTGATCATCTGAACATTTGAACAAACATTTATTGTGTACAATTATGGAAGGGAATCTGGGATCTGGCAATGAAAGTAAGAAAAGAAATGTCTTCAGTGTCCAAGAATATTAAAGGTTAGAATGTTGTATTGAATGAGTAAATTATTAAAAAGCTATTAAAGGAACTGGTAAACATACTTTTAGGGCACAGTCCTACCATAATAGCACAAACAAATAACTGGTCAATTTCCTTTGAGATTGTTGAGAGTATATAATAGGAAATGTCTTAATGGATAGTCACAAGATGGGCGAGTTATTCCAAGATGTGTGAGTTATTCCAAGATGCATACAAACAAAAAACAGTGGTTAAGAACCTCATGTTAAATTCACATCAAATATAATCGGTCATCACAGGTTAATAGGGGGAATAATTCATTAATGAAGTTAGCTATTCAAGCAAGTTCCTTATTTAAAAAAGATTTTATATACCATTCTAAAGTACTTGTAGGGGTATCTGGGTGACTCAGTTAAGCATCCGACTTCAACTCAGGTTGTGATCTCACGTTTTGTGGGTTCGAGCCCCACGTGGGGCTCTGTGCTGACAACTCAGAGCTTGGAGCCTGCTTTGGATTCTGTTTCCCTATCTCTCTCTGCCCCTCCCCACCTTTCAAAAATAAACATTAAATTTTTTTTTAATAAAGTACTTGTTACTCAGACTATAGAAAACAGAACCAATGGTTAGCTAAAACATGAGGTTTAGAAAAGATACATTTTTCTTACAGAACTCCAGTTAATATTTATAAATACTCTCTGCTCCAGGTACAGATCTTAATTTCTCTCCTCTTCAGTATGGGCTGGACTTAGTGACTGACTTCTAAAGAATAGAGTATAGAAAATGAAAAAAAAAAAGGTAACTTTATAGTAGAAAAAAACTGATTGATATAAGCTGAAAAAGTGATCAAACAATATTACCATGATAGTGTATGTTGGTGGCATTTGGCTTCTGATATGGTACAATGATAAGGTCACTTCACATCTTTTGGTGTTTCCAAAAAATACCCATCTTCTCATGAATGTACATAAAAAATATTGCTGGATATATTACAAAATACCTCACCATTTTCCAAATGGTGATTATTCCATTTCAAACTACTGGCACGCCTGGGTGGCTCAGTTGGTTGAGCATCCAACTCGATATCAGTTCAGGTCATGATCTCATGGTTCCTGAGTTTGAACTCTGTGTGGGGCTCTGTGCTGACAGTACAGAGCCTGCTTGGGATTCTCTCCCTCTCTCTCTGCCCCTCTCCTGCTTGCACTCTCTCTCTTTCTCAAAATAAATAAACAAACAAACAAACAAACAAATAAATACTTTTTAAAAAGTGGTCATGTATTAGTAAGTAGAAATTGATCCTTAGAAAAGAGGGAATTCAAATGTAGCTTGTGTGGTTAAGGAATATTTTATGACACTTGCTATATTTTGTAAATGCAAAGAAACAATATTCTCAGCAGAGTAGATAAAATAAGCAAAGACAGAGATTGAAAAAAATAAATCTAGTTAAAATGAAAATTCAGGGTCTGAAGAGGATCAGTACGATAATACACTGGACGAAAAAGGTTAAAATTGTTGGAAAAGTGAAAGATATATTAGACAGGTTGTACTTACTGAATTTATAAACACAAGCTATATACTAAGTTAAAATTAATTTTCATAAGTACATGTCTATAGAAATATCTACGTTTCAGACCTATTTCAGTTTCAGATAAATTTGAGATGTGGAGGGTACAGGAAACCACATTAAGGACACATTACCTGATAATTCATTTAGATATGACTATGAAAATATTTAGTAAGACAAATAATCACTAAATGAGTTAAAATTAGAAAACAATGAGTACTTAAAAATTAAACTTGTAGTACAAGTCGTAAAGTTTAGTGAAAATTATCTAGCATGCCATCACTCAAAACATCTCATTAATTTTCACAATAATATTTCAATAATATATTTTTAAAATTGTTTAATGTTTTAATTTATTTTTGAGAGAGAGAGAGAGAGAGAGAGAGAGAGAGAGAGAGTGCACAAGCAGGGAGCAGGGCAGAGGCAGAGAGAGAGGGAGACACAGAATCCAAAGCAGGCTCCAGGCTCTGAGCTGTCAGCACAGAGCCCGATGTGGGGCTTGAACTCATGAGCCATGAGACCATGATCTGAGCCAGTCAGACATTTAACTGACTGAGCCACCCAGGTGCCCCATTTCAATAACATTTTTAATATTTATGTAGATGAGTTATAAAGCAGGCCAACTTAGTAAGCATTCCCATTTTTAATGAAAATTTATGTAATGATCTTATAGCAGAATACAGAAGAGTAGTGAGAAAATGAAATCAATTAAACCAACTGGATACTAATGGATTAGTTATCAACAAACAAAATTATCAAATATGGGAGGCAAAAATTATGTTCAATGTTTTGTGTGCTAGACTTCAGTTTTTATTGATTAATATGTATTGAATCATTTGAAGCATAAATCTTGTGAGGGCTTACTAAATATATGCTGTTAGACTAACTTGACTAAATTGTGCAAAATAAACTCAAAGATATTGTGTGCATACTGAGTCCTTATCCAGTACAAAATTTGTCTTTACAGTGGATATAAAAATTTTCAAGTATTTTTTCCATCTCTAGTAGAAATTTGTCCAAATATAACTAAATATATTTTCCAAAACTTAATTTATTTGTAATAATTTAAGTTTTTACTTTTGTTTTAGTTTTAAAATATAGGGAAGGCAAATTTTTTAAAAAATTAGGTTTTCCTGCAAGAGTGATTTCAGAGCTTCTATGCACTACAAAGACATAAAATAGGGAAAGTACAAATTAAAGATATAATGGAATTATCTAAACTTACAAATTTATAATATTAATACTAAAGATTTTCATGGACACCATTTTTATCAAATCTAAAAATATGCTAAAGTGTGGTAAGATTATAAACCTGCAATTAGGAAATATTAGAATGAGTAGTATATAATTTCACAATATGTTTTTAAATGTAATCATATTTTCTAATGATTTCCTTCATATATGATGGCATAGGGCAATTTAAATGTGGAATTAGAATTTCAAATAATATAGTTTAGTATGTAGCTGGTCACAAAACTCAGCAACAAAACATAATATATTAAACAACTGCTATCGTGATCTCTGTTGCCCACAGCCAACATTATCATTCAATTCAAATATAATTACTTATACTTAATAAAGTATACTCAATAAAGCTATAATTTTACTCAATTTATATATATTGAGTATATAATTTATACTACATTGAGTATATAATTTATACTCAATAAAGCTATAATTTTAGCGTAATAGACATATCTGCTCACACATTGGCTCTGCAAATGTAAAAGTGGTGGGGGGATTGGAATGCTAAAAAAATACAAATATCAAGCCAGATGCACTATTTTAAGTGATCCAGCAGCATCAGTGATATTTTAAGTGGAAGTTATTTTGTGTCACTGAAAACCACTCATGTAGCTTAAATCATTGAATCTTTAGATAACGGAATAGATAAAATTAGTAAAAGTCTAGAATCGTCAATGAATGTGGCCAATTGTATATGTTTCAAGACTGCCTAAAAAGGATAAAAACAATATACATTTGTGAAGTTATTCTTTTGTAAGATTCATTCAGAATGTTCCACGTTGACATTCTGACTGTATATAAATCTCTGACCTGAAAATTTTCTCCTCAATTGTTTTATGCCATAGTTTACTGGCATGGCCATAACATGAATTTTCCCTGACTTTATTAGCTGATATTTATCATTAATGCATTTATTTATATATTCATTTCACATATATTTATAGACTGTTACTATATGCCGGATATCATTCTGTGTACTTCAGACATAATAAAAGAATAACAAAATCATAATAAATCAATATATTTACCCCTCATACATTGTGAAGTCCTTGAGAACTAAACACATATTTTTAAATACATGTTGTCTTTTAAAATGAGTTTATTCAATTACAGGTTTCGAAAGTGCTCACCTCATCATATTTAACTAGAAGATTCTTATTTTATTATTACTTTTTTGAATCTCAAGATCCAGGTACAATGCCTAGCACAAATGTGGCTCAATAAATATTTAGTTGATTAAATTGTTCTAGATTTAATTTAATAAGATTATAATAATTATGATGAGGGTAGGCATTAAAGAATTTAGTGTGAGAATCATTTGCAGTTTTTCTATTGAATGATTCTCAAGTTATTCTGTAGGTTTAAAACAAAAAAAAATGAAACAATTTCAGTAATAAACATTTCACAAACTAAAAATATGACAAATTATGACTTTTAGTAAAATGCCATGCTTCTCTTACTAAACAGGAAGGTAAAACTTATTCATGCACAATTTGGGCAAAGATGGTTAGTTTGTCTCTACTAACATGTAGTTAGCAAGATTAAAAAACCATGTAGTTCACATGTATTTCTAGTTTTGCTATTTTAAGTTGCGATATTTTCAATTTTCTTACTCTTGAGCTACAATAAATTAGGGCAATAGCTCATACATTATTATGAGAGGGTAAATCATCAAAATATATATAATTCAAGATGATATCGTTAAATTAAAAAGAAGACCAAATTTTAATGTAAAACATTTTATTTTGAGTGGTGTGCCAAGTTAATTTATAAAGCTGGTGATTTAAAACAAGCAACTAAGACAAAACAAAATAAAAGAAATGAGAATTGGAAGTGTGACAATGAATATCTGAAACATGAAATTTCTTAGACATGTTAAAATACTGCCCAGTAAGTTGTCTTTTATGAATCATCAAGGAGCATCATAAAATATCAAATATGTTAGTATTTTTCTTTTTTTCAAATGAAGCAAAGCGAATACTCCAAAAAACAAAGAGTGCATTTTCTAGAACAAAACTAAAAAAAAAGTAAAAATGATTAATTTTTTGCTAAAAGCAAAAAGGTACCCCCCAACAGAAACGTCAAAGTTGTCCCACTTACAGCTCAAACATGCCTAAGTCAACTACTTTTGAGGAGTTAGTAAAATTAGATATAATGTTAATGAAAATATAATACAGAGAAAGTGGATTAAACTTTGGTAAAATTCCTCTGTCAAGTGACAATTAGACTTCATATAATATTAATGCATCTATTGTGGAAAAGCAATTTTATTATGTATGTTTGCTAGAAGATTAATTTTCATTTAGACAAAAATGGATTTAGAGAGTATAAATTAGCTTTTTCTATGAGTAGTTCATATAAAAAGCAAATGTGCTTAGATTTTTTTCTTTTCCCTAAATTCAGTGCTAGTCATAAAAGAGATTTTTTAATTTACTTAGTGATTATTTTGTGCACCATAATTTAGATGATAAAATAATTATTCCTGGGGTGCCTGGGTGGCTGAGCTGGTTAAGTATCTGACTCTTGTTTTTGGCTCAGGTCAAGATCCCAGAGTCGTAGGATTGAGCCCTGTGTTATGCTCCACGCTGACTGAACATGGAGCCTGCTTGGGTTTCTCTCTCTCTCTCTCTCTCTCTCTCTCTCTCTCTCTCTCTGTCCTGCCCTTCTCCCCTGCTCATGCTCTCTTAAAAAAAAAAAATCCTTACTGAGTACAATTCAATTTCTACACATAGCAAGGATGGGTGGTCCTAAAATGCAAGTATACATTTACTGCAGTTGCAGAAAAAATAGTCTGCTGGCAACAATGTTCTTGTTATTCAGTTTGAAAAAATAATAATGAAGATGAATAGTGTGGGCATTTCACAATCACTGAGTGTTTACAATGTTTTCCTAAAAAATGAGAACTGGGTAAATGAACCTGCTTTGACATTATGAAGTATAGCAGCTGTTAAGTAGAATGGTGTTCACATGAGCTGCTGAAATGAGAAATTAACGATATAAATTTAAGGGGCCACTTGGTGGCTCAGTAGTTTAAGCATCCAACTCTTGATCTCAGCTCAGATCATGATCTCGTGGTTCATGAGTTCAAGCCCTGCATAGGGCTCTGCATTGGCAGAGTGGAGCCTGCTTGGGATTGTGTCTCTGCCCCTCCCTTGCTGGTGAACATGCTCTCTCTTCCTCTCTCAAAATAAATAATAAATTTTAAAAATTTTGGGAAAAAAAGAAATTAACAATATACATTTAAGATGCAGATAATACCAGAATAGAGTTTTTAATGATGTTTTTATTTCTCTTCCCCCCAAGCATATGTCCAAATGGCATTATTAGAATCCTGAATGAACTGAACCTCTGCCTTCATGGTCAAAATATCATGATCGATTAAGATAATCTTTGAAGGTTGCAGCAAACAGTTTCACCGATGAAAGTTTACATATTAACTAACACTTGATGTTCATTTGTTTTTATTTGTCAAATAAAGGACATAATGTCATGTCATTGGACATATTTTGAGACCATGTTCATATATTACAAAAAATGTGCAGAGATTTTTTGAGGGCTGAATGTATCCAGAGAACAATAGAACAATCTCCAGCAAAGAAACTCTCAATCTTGCAGTAATGGAGTATGAAATGTTCACTGGGGCCTAGCATCAGTTGGGACACAGAAAGAATTCTTTACTGGGAAGCCTCACCACGTTTGAGAGCCAAAACTGTAATAGATACTAGCTACTTGCTGCTTTGCCTGATAAGCTTGAATTGTGTTAACATTTTTTTATCTCTGTTAAAGGGCATATAAGATATGTAGTATGTTAGAAGGTGATAAATATTATGGGAAAAAATGAAGAGATGAGAGGTGGGGAGTAGAAATATGACAGCAGCAATACTGCATAGGGTGGAAAGGTTTACCTCATTGGGAAGGAGAATTTAAGTAAATGTTTGAAGAAGATGTGGGAGAAAGTCATAGGATATCACAGAATAAGCTAGTGCTACAGTCAACACATATTGTTTAGTGATTGATTAAATATTGAATAGTGCCTCCTTCCACATTAACCAACCCTAACTTCACATTAGATGATGTTCCTCCTCATATACTGTAGATATTATGGGTTAAAGACCATGTCAGTGGAGTACTTGGGTCCAAATCCTATGTTCAAGTCAACAATTGGTGTGCAAAACGGACACATCATCTCACTACCTGAACTTGAGTTTCCTCCTAAATTTAGATAAAAGTAGCACTTACTTTACAGTTTACTGTGTGACCCAAATAAGAGAATATATAACATTCATAGTTTCACATGCCATGAAATTTAACTATAGTTATTACGTTTATTGAATATTATTGATTTTAAACATCAGTTTTCTGTTAAAATCAAATTTCTACAACATTGCAACCTACCATTTTGTCACTGCTTACCTGCCAATTTCCTCTGTCTCTCAGTGAATTGGCTTAATGATATGAACAAATGTTTTACTCAACCCACAAAACAAAGACATATGTAACCAGCTGCGGTGCTTGATGAAAGCGAATGGAATGTTGAATGGGTAAGTGGAAAAAGGTAGTTATAAATATTAGTGACCAGTTGCAGAATGAACTCTAATTGCTATGAGAATTTCTTTTTTGTTTTTATGAACACATATTCATATTTTATAGATAAATTTACAAAATGAATCTTTTGTTTACTTCCCTCTCTTATCTCCTTACCATCTTAACATAAGTTGTATTACTAATAATTAACTTTACGGCACATTATTTAAGTTAGAGGATACGAAGGATTGCCTACAACCACCAAAAAACACGGAATGCTTTCTGCCTTAGAGCCTGTGGCAGGAACCAACCCTGCTGACATCTTGATTCTAGCAAGAAGTGCATATACATTTCTGCTGTTTGAAGCCACTTAGTGTGTGGCACTTTTTAGTGGAAGCCCTAGGAAACTAACACAAATAGGAATAGTTTGCCTGAGGATACTGCCCTTTATAAGCAACTCAAAAATGAACCTGAAAAATGTCAAAGTTGCCACAATTTCACATTACTGATGCCAGTCAAACCTTAGCTTTTGTTCATTACAAGATATTTCAGTTGATTCACACAGAATCATATCATCAGGCCCTTGTACCCATGATTATTTATCAAGTTTATTTGTGTAAAGTCTTTGCATCCCTTATTATTTTGAAAATTCCTCACTTTGCAAATGGAGATTTTGACACCCTATTTTGACATATGTATAAAGAAGTAAATGAGTGACTCTTTTAAAAGCAAAACCAAATCAAATGAACAAACAAAACAGGAAAAGCAGACTTTACTGTAGCAGTGATTTCAAATGTTAGAATGTATTCAAATCAACCACTAAGGTGTGTTAAAACCAGATTGCTTGTCCCCAGTCTCAGTGTTTGACTCAGTAGAACTGGCCTAGAAGCCAAGAATTTAGTTCAGTCAAGTTCTTAGATGATGCTGATTCTGTTAAAGGTTTATAGTTTTGTGGGGAAATAGGTTCTACTTACATCATTGGTTGGGAAAAAAGCTTAGGGCGGAAAGCTGCCACCACAGGGTGAAAGCACCCGAGGTTAGCTAGTGAGATATTGTACCATTACAATTATCACGAGTAACTTAAATCGCCTGCAGGAAATTACTTTCCATCTGGTGCCAATATACTATCCTACTCTGATCACAAACTCCACTTGCCCCCAAGACCATTTGCTTACACACACAAGTTAATGATTACTGTCTGATTGTTTTCTCCATGTTCACATGTGTAAGATCTTGTTTTCTTCACATTCACCACGTGGGTAATATCTTGTGAGCTCAATAAATATGGAGGCAAAACCCCTGTTTGGGTCTCTCGTCTCCTCCCAGACGTTAGCCTCTCTCATATTCAATCTGCATCCACTCTCTTGGTGGACAAGAGAGAAGTCCTGACTCATATACTGCAACACGGTTCGAAAGCCATTAGCCTAAAAAACACACTTTGCTATTAACATCACATGCATGGTGCAATAACATAGACAAATAATTTGCTCACATTTTAAAAGCTTTATTTTTAATATTCTAATATTTATGACTAACAAAATAATAACATAACCTGAGTTTTATATTATTTTAAACTTGTCCCTCCTCTCAGAGTCTTGGTAAGATTTTTGGTTTATTATTCCATGGTAAGAGAATGATTATTGTCTCAACTTCAGTATCTCTGCCTCTACACCAACATTATCCCAACAAGACACCTGCAGTAACTTTATAAAGGTCTCTGTGCTTCTAGTTTCCTCCACTCCCAGTGACCTTTCTAAAATTAGAATTTACGTGAAACTCTGTTCATACAAGCCTTTGTATTAACATTTCAATGACTTTTCCAACGAACTTGAACTCAAAATCCAGACAACTTAACATAGCTGGCAAAACCCTATTTGCATGTCCCTTTACCTTTTCTTGTGACTTTATGTTTCCCTTTATTTTCCACTACCAGAAATGCATTCTGTAGCCATTCTGAACTATCATTTTTTTATCAGACAAAATAGACTTTATTTTTATTTTTTTTTGGTGGAACTCCTACTTTATTACTAACAGTCTTAAGAATCAATAAGCTATCATTTTTTACTCCTACCATGCTATCCCTTGCCTTTCAGGTCTTGGTATATACAGTTCTCTCTGGTTCTCCATAATTCTAGGTTTCAGTTTAACTACAAAATTTCTAAGAAATCATTCCTGACAAAAACTTTCTTTTCATATGCAATTCAGATAAGCAAGTATATGATTGTATCTCGCAGTATGTCGCTTTAGCACATTTTATGATATGTTTTGTTGAGTGTTGATGTTTCTTTGGTCCTACTAGGTAGAGTGAAAGCAGGATGATGGCAAAATTTAAATCCATACTTTTCACCACGTTGTCCTTAATGCCTCACATAATGCACTGCACAGACCAGTGTCCTAAATTATATTTGTTAAATCAGTGTAGTAATTAATTATTTTATAAATGACGTTGGAACTCGCCTGGTTGGTACTCATATTAAAAGTTTCAGAAACAGAATTTATTTCATAATAGTAATGAAAGTTGAAATACATGCATGCTTTAAGGACCACATGACTTTGAGTAATATTTTAAAAATAGTACTGAAACAAAAATGGAGAGAAACATAAACTATATTCACCTTTAAAAAATAGTTTTCAGAAAACTGAAATCCAAATACATGTATCAACAGTGTACTCTTATAATATTTATTTAAAAAAATTTAATTTGATGAGCAAAAGAAGAACATGTCAACATAAACATTATGAATCTTTTTTAATTTTTTTTAATTTTTTTTTTAACGTTTATTTATTTTTGAGACAGAGAGAGACGGAGCATGAACGGGGGAGGGTCAGAGAGAGGGAGACACAGAATCTGAAACAGGATCCAGGCTCTGAGCTGTCAGCCTAGAGCCCGACGTGGGGCTTGAAATCACGGACCGTGAGATCGTGACCTGAGCCGAAGTTGGCCACTTAACAGACTGAGCCACCCAGGTGCCCCATACGAATCTTGATATTGTCTATAATCAGATTGTAGCATCTGCTAATAAGTAATTACATCTAAAAATACTATAGAATATTAACCTGACAGATAAGGCACTATCAAATGCATCAAGTAGCCTTTTCTTTCTTTTTTTAAATGTTTATTTATTTATTTTTAGAGAGAGAGGGCAGGAGTGGGATAGGGACAGAGAGAAGGGAGAGGAAAGAATCCCAAGTGGGCTCCACACTGAGTAGGAGCTGATGTAAGGCTCAATCTCACAAACCTTGAGATCATGACCTGAGCCAAAATCGAGAGTTGGACGCCTAACCAACTGAGCCACCCAGGCACCCCTAGTCTGTCCTTTTTTTTTTTTTTTTTTTTTTTTTTTTTTTTAATTTTATTTTTGGGACAGAGAGAGACAGAGCATGAACAGGGGAGGGGCAGAGAGAGAGGGAGACACAGAATCGGAAGCAGGCTCCAGGCTCCGAGCCATCAGCCCAGAGCCCGACGCGGGGCTCGAACTCACGGACCGCGAGATCGTGACCTGGCTGAAGTCGGACGCCCAACCGACTGCGCCACCCAGGCGCCCCTAGTCTGTCCTTTTAATATGAGTACCAACCAGGCGAGTTCCAACGTCATTTATAAAATAATTAATTACTACACTGATTTAACAAATATATTTTAGGACACTGGTCTGTGCAGTGCATTATGTGAGATAAACCCAAATTAGAACATCTAGAATGACATCAAAGAATTTCCCAAGGCTATGTGTGGTGTGTATCTGCCTGCATGTAGGATGTGTATGTGGTGTGCAGATAAAGGTTAGGTGATGAATGTGATGTGAATATGCCTAGGTGAATATTTTACAATGTAAATGTATACCAAATCATCAACTCGTACAACATAAATATATACACATTTAAGTTGTCAACTATATCCCAGTAAAGTTAGAAGAAAACAGCCATGTCATATATTATGGCCAAAACCGTATGTCAATAACCTGGCAAGTGATGGTACTTACGAGGTAGACAATGGAACTGAACTTTTGACAGTTCTCCTCATATGCCACTATAACCTAGGTGTCTGCTGTCACAATTGATTCCAGTCACTCAGTTCCAATAAAGCAACAGCTTCTTTGTTGTTTATTCCACACTGATCTTTTTAATAGTTTGAACTGATCTTAACAGTGTTTTATCAGAAAAAAATTGTGCTGAAATTGATGAAACTACACTGATTAATGACGCCTTTAAATTAACAGTACTTCATTTAAAAATAAAAATGCTAGTTTAGTAATATACTTGTTTTATGTCCATTCATCCCATGTCCCCTCCTCAATCTTTCTCTTTCTCTCTTGCTCCCTCTTCCTCTCCTTCTACCTCTTTCTCTCCTCTCTCTTCTTCTTTTCTCTCTTTCTTTTCTATTTCCTTTCATCATTTTTTTCTTATCAAAATTTAGTCATTTGAGAAATGTATCGATCATAATATTAACACGCTTGATTAAAATCCATTCTATTTTTCTCATATCTATGTTTATTTTAGAAATATCTATGTAAATATAAACTCTTAGGAAAGCACAAAATATTGCATAGCGTCTATAGTGTAATGATTAGTTAAAAAGAATTTTATATGCAGATAACTAATTTCATAGTTTTCAAAATATCAAATTCTTTCAATGATCAAATAAAATCAGACACAATCCATATCTAAGTTCTACAGATACTAAAATGTCTACCAGAAGTTTATTGTAAGAATTAAAATAATTATATAATCATTTATTGTTTAGTGCCTGCTATTATTCAATCAATTAATGAATTTCACAGCTTTTTAGTGGCTGCTCAGTATATGCTTGGCTACATTGTGACCACAGAATATGGTAGCGTTACGTTCCAGTAGTGAGAAGTAAACAATAGAAATCAAACAAAAATGAATTCTCATAGGTATAACTTCTATGTGGGGTCTATTTTAGGTCAGGTGATTAGGGATAGTTTCTCTAAAAAAGGAATATTGGATTTTAGATCTGAATTATGAAGAGAAACAGTTATGTGAAATCCTTTGGGAAGAATGTTTCAGGCATGGGTCAAAGTAATGGCAATTGATGAAACAAGCTTCAAGGAATGGAAAAAGAAAGGCTAAGGAGGCTAAAACCTGATGAAAGAGAGAGAAATAGATGAAGTAAGATACATGGTATATATCAGGGTATGAAGGGAATTTCTCCCCCATAAAGAATCTGCATGTCATTCTAATTGCATAGAGAAAATACTGGAGTGTTTTAGGTACAGGAATGATATGAAATGGCTTCAGATTATTTTTCTTTTAACTTCCCTCTGGCTGCTATAAATTGAGAATAGAGTATGATAGCGAGAAAGAGAGGTAAAATGGAAGCTTGGATACTCTGTGGAATTGTGTTGCAATCATCCAGAAGAGATATGATATTGCATTGCAGGTAAACATAGCAAGTTAGTTCCTTTCTTTCATTATGTAAAGATTAGGATAATACTCATGATAAAGCATGGTGTGTTACATTTATAATTTGATATGACCATGTACAGAGTTATACACTACATAAAAAGGTATGTAGTCCTAAATTGTGTAGTTCTAGGGGTGCCTCGGTGGCTCAGTCAGTTCAGCATCTGACTCTTGATTTCAGTTCAGGTCATGATTGAGACTGAGCCCCGCACTGGGCTCTGCACTGACCATGGAGCCTGCTTAAAATTCTCTCTCTCCTTCTGCCCCTCTCCCCAGCTTGCACTCTCTCTCTCTCTCTCTAAAAATAAACAAATAAACATTTTAAAACAGACTGTTAAACTGTATAGTTCTAAAACAAAGGATATTAACTTATTAACTTGGCTTTTCTTTTCATACAGACTCAAGAATCTGTTATAATATGGTCTTGTAGCCTTACTAGGGAATTAGGTAATACCATACAACATGGAATTTTCTTAATTCAATCCAGATAAATAACTAGCCCTAATAAGTGTGTTAATAGTATTATTACCCAAACACATAGTGTTGAAAAAGAAAAAAAGACTTACAATCCTGTTTCTTTTTGGAAAATGAATCTATAGGCCTGTATATGTGTGAAAGAAGGATTTTGGGGTTGTGGAATAGTAGGTGACTTACGTACACTCAGATGATTTGAGTAAGAACTCATTTTAATTTTCTATAATAAATAAGAAATACACACACACATTCATATCAATAGGCAAAGAGAATAGTTTTCTATATTTTAAAGAGGAAAAAGAGACGTGCTATCATTATAACGTGGTATCATGTCTCTCTTGCAATCAAGCTCTACTTTCTATCAGTTCTTCTAAAATTGCCTTTGGTATTTATCCACTTCTAGTCTCCTTGCCACTACCCTACTTTAGGCCCTAATCACCTAACTCCTGGATTACTAGAAATGACTTTACCTTTAGATTTTCTGACCTCAATCTTGTATTCCTCCAACTCATCCTGTATGCCCTTGCAGATTAATGTTCTTAAAACACCATTTTCCAGACTTGGGACCAAAACCACTAGAAAAAGTCTTGATATAAAATAATTTTTATGTTATTTTACTTTCTAAAAGTCTTTTGTGGAATTTAATTGCCAAAGGGGTTATTTCCAAACCTTTTGGTTAATGCTCCACATTCAGTAAGCTGGCCTCAGCTTGCCTAAATATCATTGTCTGGAAATATAGTGGAAAGAACACAATTGGGAATGAGAACACACAAGTCCTGATTCTAGGCTTGATTATGTTCCTCTCTGACCTTGTGACCTTAGAAAATTATATATGCTCTCTGTAAATAAATATGCACACATGCAACATGGTAAAACAGGGAACATATACCTTGTTTACCAGTGTGTTCATGAAAGAAGAGGAAAAATACAGGATTTCGTGTCACTGGATGTGAGTTGGGATTTGAATACACCATTTATATCACTTAAAATCTATGACTTTCTTAGTTACCCAGTCTCTGTGATTTTAATTTTTGTCTTTAAAATAGGCTATGGAGAAATTCCCATCTCACAGAGTTGTTGTGAATATTAACTAAAGGAATAGGTGGGAATAGATCCTTCTAAATTATTATACTGTGTTTTTATTGATAGTTATTCTTTCGTATGCTAAAAATATTCTGAACAATAAAACAGTGAGTAAAAGTAAGAAATGATTATTGTATCTGACTCTTTTTAAAAATTCCAGAAGCACATCCTGGGACAATGACTTAAGTGCAAGTAGTTTTTAAAATTTATTTTGGATTTAATTTCAGTAGACATTGGTAGGAAGTAGGGAAGTGAGAGAAAAAGGAAGACAATAGGGAGAGTACTTTTTTAAACAAGTGACTACTGCTGGCAAAGGGGCCTTAATCTTTGGCTTTGGGGAACTCTGGGAAATAATGTAGAACATGTGTTACTAGTATCCCAACTTAGGTATGAGGAACCATTTTGTTTTTAATGCCTTAATCACTTTAGTCATTAGTTGAGGCTGCAGCTCTGGAGTGTTAATTCCCTGGCACTTCTTACCCATGTAATTTAACAGATTCTGGAAGGCAGAAATGTCCTCAAGCAAAAGGTAAAGTTATTGACTATCTCATCAGCACATTCTCAAATGATAAAAATCCCCCAAATATACCAGTGTCCTAATTCTTGTAGCCTTGGATAGGTTAGGTTATATTGCAGAGGGGATTGTGCAGATGTGATTAACTGTACGGAGATTAAAATAGAGTATCTTGGATTATCTAGCTGGGTCCAATATAATCACATGATCCCTTTCAGAGCAGAGACCATTCTCAGGCTGAGACCAGGATGGGAGGTCAGAGATATTCAAATGGGAGAAATCAAGCCACCATTACTGTTCTTGAAGATATATGGGGCCATAAACCAAGGAATGCAGGAGACATTAAGGAGTTGAGAGAGGCTCTTGAACAACAGTCAGCAAGAAAACAAGGACCTCGGCCCTATACTGCAGGAATTGAGTTTTGTCATCAACCTAAAAGATCTAGGAAGGAGGAAATTCTCTTCCAGAGCTTCCAGATGAGACCCCAGTGTGGGCAATGTTTTGAATCTAGCCTTGGAAGACATGAAGCAGAGAGATCAGTTAAGCTACCTGAATTGATATGTGAGCAGTGAGATAATTATGTTGTTTTCAGCTGCTAAATTTATGGTACTATGTTATGGAAACAATAGAACCCTAACACAAAGGGGCATGATTAGTCATTGAATACAGAAAACAAAAACATTCACCTCAAATTACTCAATCCACCTCTACTCTAAGGTCCTTCTCCTCCCTCTCCAATAGCAAAATTGTAGGAACTGTTTACAGTCTCTCTTAAATTCCATTGTTGAAATTGTCCTCTAAACTTAAACTGAATTTACAATAAGAGCTACACGATTTAGAATTTGACCATGTTCTCTGTTAAATATTTATGTGTTTCTGAACTGAAATGTTGTCCTCTCGGTAAAATTATGTATTCTTCCTGGGCAAGGACATTCTCCCTACATAGGACTCTCTCTTTTAAGTACCTCAGGAAGACACAAAAGGGTATCTTTAAATGTTGAGAAAAACTAACTGAAATGCTTATAAAGGCAGTGCTGGGATGCTGGTGCCAATATTCACAATTCATTTGGTGTCATTTTTCCATCTGTGATCATTAAGAGTAGCCTGTACATGAAGAAACTTCAAATCACTCTCCTAAATCTCCCTCCCTTGTACTGTTGCTTTATTTCTCATTTTGCTTTGTGATTTCCTATTGCTACAGGGCTGCCCAGTTCTATGTGTTCAGTCCTGACCTAGCCTATTATCTCTTCTCATACTGTGGATTCACCAACCTTTCCCTCATATTTTCACGTATTTTTTCAGATAAGGCGTGATTTTTTCTAACACCACACCAAGAATGATTGATTGCTTCTGATTCCTCTTTAAAGCAATGGATACTCAAAAAATAGAGACAGATTTTATTTGGTGTGAACATATCAAGTTCAATTTTGGCATAACAACAGGTTACTTGGAGACTGCTCTAGAGAGAATTGTGATTATAGTTTTTAACTTGTGGTTTATATTTGCTTATGGTTGTATACTGTTACTGTCATAAAGGAAGTAACAAAAGGAAAAATGAATGAGTGAAAGATGAAACTAATAACAGCAATGAAGAGAATTGAATAATTACAGCTTAATGATCACTGAAAGTGTATATTGAAAATATTGTATAAATATTTATGATTCACAGTGGCAAAAAAGATAATTTTTACTTCATAAATGACTTATTAGCCTGCTTATTATCTAAGAGTCTTTACATACTAATAAAATTAAAGCTACAGTTAATTCACCAAAAATTCTCTAAATTATAAATTAATATGGCATACAAATTTTCCTTTTAACATGACTTCTTTTTTTCCCTTAACTGCCATAATCTCTTATTACATAATAGATCATTTGTTAATCTCAAATGATTTTTAATACACTTTTTAAAAAGTTCTTATGTATAAAAAAGTAACACTATTCAAAACCAATTCTTATGTATAAAAACATTGAAAGTAAACCAATTCTAAAATAAATGCAATGGTTAATATATTTCTGTCTTTAGCTGAACTTAACTCAAGTTTTCTTTTTTTTTCTTTAACATTTATTTATTTTTGAGACAGAGAGAGACAGAGCATGAACGGGGGAGGGGCAGAGAGAGAGGGAGACACAGAATCGGAAGCAGGCTCCAGGCTCTGAGCCATCAGCCCACAGCCGTACCCGGGGCTCGAACTCTTGGACCGTGAGATCGTGACCTGAGCTGAAGTCGGACGCTTAACCGACTGAGCCACCCAGGCGCCCCTCAAGTTTTCTAAGAAAAGAGTCAAGAATTCACTTAGAAAGTCAAAAATATTTGAATAAGCTCATGCACTTTATATTTCCGTAATTGATGTGGTTTTTAAAAATTCTCAGCTGAAATGAAGTTTCTATCAGTACTGGCTATATTAGAACATTTCTTCTAATCAGGGCCAGAAGCAAGCGCTGTAGCTTTTAAAAAATTCTATGGAAGGTGAAAACAACAGAATAGATATAAACAAATTATGTATGTGTAAATTAAGCTATGTGACAACTCTACAGACTTAACATTTCACATATTTGTATATGAGCTGCACATCATTTCATAAAATATCTCTGATATAAAAATAAGTAAAATAATAACAATAATGTTAGTTGGGAAAATAATCTTTACAAAATGTTAAACTGTTCAGTGAACTGGATGATCACCTGAATATGATCCTGTCCCCAGAAACTATTATACAATAAATGCAGAGAGGGAAAGAGAGGGACAGGGAGAAAGATGGGGGCGGAGTAGCAGGGGAAGAGGAAAGAGAAAGTCGGGAAGAGAGAGGCTGTTAATGCAATAATTGCTAGGGAAATATATTTATCTGTCATACATAACGTTTGTTCAAGGAAATATCAGCTATGTGTTCAGATTCATGGCTGGTTTTCATGTGATGTAAGATTTGTTGTCTTATAAGGAAATATAATCATTGTTCTATGATATGAGGAAGCAAAAAGTACTTTGGACTTAGTAATATAATAATTTATTTTTTTTCTACAAAAGACCTTAAAGGTCATCACTACCAATGTCATTAATTTATAATAATGATGATTAAGAGAAGTTGGTCGGTAAAACTACAACTGGAGAACACCATCCATAGAATTTTTTAAAAGCTACAGCGCTGGCTTCTGGCCCTGATTAGAAGAAATGTTCTAATATAGCCAGTACTGATAGAAACTTCATTTCAGCTGAGAATTTTTAAAAACCACATCAATTATGGAAATATAAAGTGCATGAGCTTGTTCAAATATTTCTTGACTTTCTAAGTGAATTCTTGACTGTTAAGTCATGGACAAAAAAAATAAAAGATTAAGAGCAGCAGAATATTAATCTAGAGTTCAATAATAGTTCAATAGTTCAGTAATTTCTAATGACAGATAATTTCTCTAATTTTTAATTTACAGTGAAATGAGTCTGACAATTTAATGACTAAACTTTATTTTTACCTACTTGTAGGCTTGAATGAAACAACATAGACTTTACAAGAACTTATTGAAACTTGCAAATTTCTCAATGGAGACATACATTCATTAAAAAAAGGCTCTATTATGTGTCATGTATTTGCATAGTCTTGAGTATTAAAAAGTATATAAAATGGTCCAAGCATACAAAGTACTTAAAATTCAGAGGTCTATGTAGTCACATAATCAGGAAATGCAAAGCTGACGGGGGAAGGGGGAAAGAATAGCTCATTTCCAAAGAACACTGAAACATCTTCAAAAAAGATGGCTTTTGTGTTAGGGAAGCAGAAAGAGTATATCAAACTAAAAGACACCCATGTGATAATTCATGAAAAAGGACATGGCATGCTGAGGTTATATAACAAAGTAATATAAGCTAAAGTGTATGTTTGAGGAGAGTATGTTGAGATGAGGTTAGAAAAGTAGCTTGGAAACTGAGAAGGAAAATATTTTGTGGTTAGATTTCAATATATTTTCATCCTGTACCAGAGAGACATTTCTTGGAGAGTGTTAAGATTCTCATGTTGGTAAAAATACTTGTAAAATTCAATTCTGAGTTAGTCTGACTTAACAAGTCAGTCCTCTGTATTAGTCCAGGATCATTTACAGAATTAGACTGCATGTAGTAATAAACATTTGTATCTTATTGCATTCTGTCTACTGATAAGCTGATAACTCAAACAGAATTAGATTTTAAGCAGAAGATTTGGGGAACAATTGAAGGGTGGATTATAGAGGTGTAAGAAGATTGGGTAGGAGAGATTTGTAATTGTTTAGGTAAAAGAAAATGAGTAATGTATTTAGAAAGGATTTTATATGAAAAGAATTTTAGTGGCACCCTTTGACTGCTGGGTGGGTCTTTAGACATAGAGATGAGATTCAACAAAACACTAGGGATTTTGACTTTGGCAGTCAGTTGATTGGTGATGCCATCCACAGAGAGGGAAGCATTAAGGACATACATGTTTAGAGATGAAATTAATTAGTTAGGTTTTAAATATTTTGCATCGAGACATGGGGGAAATATTCAGTTGGAGATGTAGCTATAGATTTTTCGAGTTAAAAATGAAAGTAAGGAGATTCTCTACCTGCTCTTACATTTGTGGTTATACCCATTGTGATTGTGTCCATAATAGTTCTCTGCTGTATTTATTCCTTCAAATAATAGCTCTTAACCAGTGCTGCAGTTTTATCAGCTACAGTGAACTTTTACAATTTACTAAAAGAGTTTTCTGTAGCTAGACTACTTGAGACTAAAGTTAAATTATACTACTTGCTAGTAATGGGAAGATGAATAATTTGGGTAACTTCTCCATGGCTCAATTTTCTCATCTATAATTGTAGTACTTGTCTCATAACCTTCTTATGAAATGAATTAGCACACATAGTTATTTTATATGCATACAAATATAGTATACACACGTATATTCTCCCAGCATAGTATAGAACATTTTAAGCACTGAATATTTACAATTATTATATCTTAGTTTTCTGCTGGTCAATTGCTAGCAGCAGAAATATGGTGTCTTATTGGAAAGTGCCTCACAGGCCTGGAAAATTATATCACTAGAGTAGTCAGAGTAAGTTGAAACGTTTTGTCTGTGTGGGGCAGGATTTGTGATATTATTTTGCACCAACTGGCCCTTTGAAAAAGTGAGATGACATATAGGAAGCTGGATTCATTTAATTTTAAAAAGCCTACAGTTTAGCTAGTGAATCTATGAATCATTTCCTTTTTATCTTTCAACACGATTTTTACTATATTCAAGAGCACTGTGAGGTTGACCTTTCCACGTTCTGTTGCAAATGAAGTCAGTTCCTAAGGGGAAGGATTGTATCTCTCTGTTCCACAGCATGCTATTCACCTGGGGAAAACATCTCTGAGACACAGCTCTGGTGCAGTAGTAGGGACAATGATAGGCTTCTATTTGAGTGACACCCTTGTTTTGGCAGCTGAGGGCACAGTGTTTGGTGGTACAAGAACCCTAGGTCTCTCCTGCTTACTTCTCTTGGTGTGAAACACCCCAAGCCACAAGCCAAGGCAAAAATAAATGAGCCCCCAGTATTCCTGATGACACTGAAGTTAAGGTAGATCCTCTGTCTCATGGCTGGGGGGCTATGAGGAAGAACGGAGCCCCTACTTCTCCGCTGCACTCCTGTGTATCTTTAATTCAGGGACAGGCAGCGGTGGGCAAGATGAAAAATGCCTTTGTCCTGCTGCTTCCAGGGAGATACATTCATTCGGGGACTAGGGGCAGAGGGAGGGAGGCTTATGTTCTTAGCTGTACCTCTCTGGAGTGAAATTTCCATCTCACTGGGACAGGATAGAGCACAGAGGTATTGATTCAAATTCTACAGACTCTCATAGTTCTTACCAATTTTTCATAGATTTTATTGAAAAACTCTTTATTTGTATAGGCTATTAGGGCCATTTCCAGAGGCTTTCAATGCTTGTTTTTGTTTTGTTTTGTTTGTCTTGCTTTGTCTTACTTTTTAAAAGACTTTCATTGCTTAGATGTGCCCATCTCCTCACACTCATGCCACCCTACTTTAATCTTGAGCTTAAATCTCATTTTTTAAATCTACATAATCCATATCTTTGGGGTTGTCAGATATTTTCTCAGTCATGAAATACTATAATTACCTATTTGCATATTGTTTCATGATGTGTAATCTTTTGAAGATCTGAAAGGGAAAAGTGCTGAACAGTAGGGTTTTACTGCCAAAAATCCATCAAAATCCTTAACATTTGAAGGATGGCATGATCAGAATCCATGATAACAACTGGCATTTCTAGGCATTAAGGATGTATACCTCATAGAAGTTTAGAGAAAGTTTATGAGTTAAAGATATTGGAAAGTCACACTCTGACTTTCTCTTAATAGGCACTAATGAAGGATGTATGGAGGTCTCTGATGACATTTAGTCAAGTCAATAGACTAACCACAAAGCATTTTCACAAATGCCCCAATTGGTTGAGGTATACTCTTTTCATTGGAAGAGAAAAGGAAGCATCATGGGAATTCTACACTTTTAGAATATGGATCAATTTTCCTGCTATGTCAAGATCATTGTGAATGCCATCTTCTGAGAGAACACTATTGTATGAAATATATTTAAAGATTTTTTAAAAATCTATATCTTCTGTATTTCTGATTTACATATGAGGGGTTAGGAAACCTACTTAAAAACAACATTAGCTATTTTACATTACTAATATCCTTTTTAGTAAGTTACTACACTAAATAATTGCTTTAACTGCAGTACACATTATAAATGGTACTGTTTAACATTTCTTAACTAGCTTAATAAGTTTATTTCTCTTTTCCAAGGACAAAATTAATTCTGTAGAAATTTGGCTTTTATAAAAATTCAAAGTCAATTTTGACATGAAAAAATTTCACAGGGCACATGAGAATTTAAATACACTCTATATTATATACTCAAAATATCAGAATTATTTCTGATAACATGAGATAAAACTTGCATAAGGCACCAGAAAACTCTGAAAATGTTATTATCATTTAAATTAGGTTGGAGCTGGTGATCAAACTTTGAAAACATTTTTACACAAACATCCAGTCATGTTTTCACTCCCATTAGTAACATCTTGTATTTTAACTCCAACGTTAGTAATTAATTGAAGAAAAATATATATAACAAATCGATTTTGAGGCAAATAGATTTTCCAAACAGAATTCTATGTGAAACAATAGTATATGGAGTCTAATCATCCATATTTTACTTGGCAAGAGAATGAAACTACAACTTAATGGCTGCAATGTGTTTTATTATTGCTTTTTTCTCCCATAATATCATACAATTTTATTTATTCAAAACTATAGCCCAATGAGGGGATAATCATACACTTCTAATATTCAGTTGAAAGTAATAGGAATAAGATTTTTTTTTCTCATCTGTGGAAACCAGAATTTAATATTTGACAGTATTTGTAGTTTGTGTGTGTGTGTGTGTGTGTGTGTGTGTGTGTGTGTATTTTTAAGAATTTGTTTCTGAGCTAAAATCATAATTTTTGGTGTGCCTCAAATTTTATATTTCTTTAACAACAATTATTTTAAGTGATATATCACAGTAATCTATACAAATATTTTTAGGTACCTAGTTCCTCTATGGCTTACGAATACAAATTTAAAATAACAGTTTTATGAGTGAAAATCATCATCCTAACCCATGAAAACAATACTGACAACTGCTGTGGTTTATTTAAGGCAGACTAATTTAATTAGTAAGTGGTAAAGTCCTACTCACTCATTAAATATTGTGAGTTATGTAAGTGAAAATGTATTTTTTCTCAAAATGTCATGTCAGCCTCATTATTACTAGCTGTCATTTAAAAAAAATTAGTGTTTATTTTTTTGAGAGATACAGAGCGACAGTGTGTGAGCAGGGGAGGGGCAGAGAGAGAGGGAGACACAGAATCTGAAACAGATTCCAGGTTCTGAGCTGTCAGCACAGATCCCGATAGGGGGCTCGAACTCACAAACCATGAGATCATGACCTGAGCTGAAGTCGGATCCTCAACGGACTAAGCCACCCAGGCACCCCTATTAGCTGTCATTTTCAATAGTGTGAAAGATGGAAGGATTTAAGATGCTAATTTAACATGGTAACAAATAAAAATATGTGTAGAACAAATAAATAAATACATATATATCACATAAAATAAAACTTTTATTATAATGACATTTTATATTTTATCACTTTGGATTTTTTAATATATTTTTCATAAAAACCTGAGTATTGTGTTTATTTTAAAAGCAAGAATATTAAAGCAAAGTGTTAAAAGTATTTTGTCTAACGTCACAAGTTCATTTATATAGGGCCAAATTAGAAAGCTAGAGGATCAGATTTTAATTTTCTTTTCACTGCTCCATGTTGCCTCTCAAGCAATATCTGGTAAAAAGTACAAGCACCAGTTTTTATGTGCCAACCATTTTATTGCAACAACTCTAAGGCACAGTAAATGTATTTGACAGTCTTCATGATAACTTGCTGAAATTTCTTCTTTGAAAGACCTAAGCATTTTTATCATTTAAACTGAATCAATTATTTTTCTGTAGAAATGAAATAATAAAAAAATATTATTGTTTGAACAGCCTATATTAACATTTGATGAAAAACGGAGTAATAATGTACTATTTTATGTTATTTTTGTCTGTATTATTACAATACATATTTTGGTCATTTCTTATGCAAAGACTATTGTGATAGATGAACGGTGAAGTTTAGTAGTTTTTTAATCATTGAAATAAGTCTAAAATTGTTATTTATACTGGCTTGAAGAAATACAATTCAGGATGAATTAACCCCGAGTCTTCCTTTTTGAAATAATAAAATAAGCAAAGGAAAATGGGAAGAAATAATGTATATAGAGTACATTATGCAACTGAGCTTAAAGTGTCAGTGTATTTTTTACACATCTGGTAATGAATATGTGTGTTTCCCTCAGAGGTGATTCCCTCTATAAGCCCTGGGAAAAAGAAAAACCAATGGCCATTTAAGTTTACTGATACCCTTTTGGAAAAGTGAAAGTAAAAGAAAACATAGCTAATTCGCTCTAATATTTGGAAGTACTCGTAATGTGCTTTTTATTGATTCTTAGGTATCAAGCATGAAAATTGATCAACTGGATCAAATCAACTGGATTAACTGATCAATTAATTTACACAGTAAAGAATCTGGGTACAGTAGGGTAGCTCAGTGAAACAATTTCGTATTCCTGAAACTCTGAGAGCTTGAAATACTTTATCAGTGAATATGATGAACAACTTAAGCATCTTTTCCAGGAAATGAACATGTTATTGGAAGTAGTAGGTCCTAAATCCTTATTAATTTTGTCCTATTTATAACTCTTTTTTAAGAGAAAAAATATATTTCCACTAAGTAAAATAATTTAGTCATAATAAAATATTTGTATAGTCATATGAAATATAGCTATTCACTGGTAAAAGTGTTTCAGCGAATAGTGGTACATTTAATACAGCAGTATTTTATTTTTACTCCAATTCTTACATTTGTTCAACTTGCTTAAAACTATATGTATTCCATACAAAATTTAGAGTTGTTAAGTCCCCTTGCTTTTATTGAAGTGTGGGTTGGGGGAGGGTGATGATTACCCCATACAGGCAATGGAATTTCAGCTAGTAAAGGATTTTCTTACATGGGATCACCCAACTCTTGTGTTGTCTATCGAACTTCTGAGAATGAGGGAGCTGTCAATGACAATAAATTCTAGCTTTCATAATATAAATGTCTTACTCCCCCTTATCCATTGCTTTCTTTCCCTCATTATCATTCCAAAATCTGTGATCATGATGGTGGTTGTTAGTAGTTCTATGCTAATGCTCTTCTATTTTCTCATGCTTCCTAATTATCTTAAATTTTCTTGTATTTCTCATTTCAAACAGAATAATCAGGTATTTCTGAATCTCCAGGTTAGATATTTCTATTGAATAGTGTAAAAATGCCTATTTCTATTGAGTATTCTAAAATACTTCTATGGTCTCTTTCCATTTTTTATATGAACTAGGAAGAGTCCTTTCTCCTACCAAAGAGCATGTTCTGCACACGTTTAGATCTTTCTAAAAAAGTAGGCTCCCTTTCAAAATTTTGCCTTTCCCTTGTATTATTAATAGTTAATTCTTTTCTGAATACTTCCAGCTAGCATGTAAAGAGTGTAATATCTTATGGAATATCTTACATCATAAAGAATCCTAGTCTTCTATCAATTATACATTTTGGAGATACACAAAGTAGTCATATATAATATTTATATATAAAAATTATTTTTATTCTTCTCTTTTGAAGTTTTTTTATACCTGTGAAGTTTATACATCTTTACCTTCCATTCACTCTTTAATCTTGTCTTGATTTGTGAACTTATATTTAATAAAGCTTCTATTACCAGGCTATTAATGAGCTCCAAGTATATAAATCCAAGCATCATATTTTTCTCTTTATTGTACTCATCTTGGCTTGTCTGACACAATCTCTTTATATTGATCATTTTTTTTCCTGAGGATTCTTTTATCTCCTTTACCAATTTTATCTCCTTTGCAAGTATTCAGTCTATATCTCTTCTTGTATCCCTATCCTTACCATTCATGTATCTATCTACCGTCTGTCTATCATCTATCATCTATGCCTCCTGCTTAAATAGTGTCTTCATATTTCATGAGCATAGCCATTTAGTGTTTCCAGATCAGAAGTGAGTATTACATCAGAGTGTCAGAATGTGCCTTACAAATATGTTATCATATTGATATATCTGATTTTTCTCTCAACCTAAAGCAAGCAGGTCCATTCTATTCATGCCCCAGGTTAGGGGGGCAGTCATTTGTGTCATTATTAATGAGTTAGAAGCTCAGGCTAATGACTTGGTCTCATTCAAAAAGCCTGGGTCTTTCCCATTTTAAAACTGGAGAACTCAGACCGCTAATGAAAAGGCAATATTATTACATCGCATGAAAATTGGTCTTGTGTGATATTCTTAGGCTTAAGATGTAAGCTGTATAAGCTTTTTTTTTCTTTCTATTCTCTAAGAAACTTTAAATAGGCTCAGCTTGTGCAAGGAGAGCTTTGGCTTGCAGGTATTCAAACTGTGAACGTGGTCTAGATCATTCTTAAGTGAAGTGACCTAGGCTCATAAATTCTATGACTAGACATGGTTGAAATTGATTATAACTAAAATGTGGTCCACCACTGCTACAGGTTATTGTTCCACTGATAACCCTATATTTCTGAAATCCTTGCAAAAAAACAGTGTCTGCTTTTATCCTCTCACCCATTCACATTGTTACACTGGGAAGGCACTTCAAATTCATGTGGCATCACTATTACGCTTGCTTGTCTTCCTGAGATTACAGAATGTCTCACTTTCCACCCTCTTCACTTGAAGCACCCTAAAATCCCTTATGTATTTCCCCTAGCAACAGCAACGGTAAGCATCATTCTCCATGTCAGAGGTCTTAATCCCCAAAGTCAGGGTGGAGTGCAGACCAACATTGTGCATGTGGAGCTGCCACTGGAAGAATCACTTTTGAGTTCTATAAGTACAGAACTTCTTCCTGTCAATGGCCACCATGTAAGTAAAATAAACACAAGGTACATCATAGTGTTTGCTTCAGATTTCACAGATAGCACTTGCAAAACCAAATTCACATTTATATTCATACTGTGTCTTTCTTCAAAATAGACATGAAAATCGCACACAAAAAAATAGATCACTGCTGACTTTCATTTTTAAATCTGAAAGATAAATTGCGGCGTTTTAAAGGTATGTCTACCACAATCTTATAATTTACAAATATATTGACAACATTTATTTCCCTTAGGCTTTTTTCTCAAAGAGCAAAACTTTTCCAGTAATGTTAAAATTATGCTTGAAAAGTAATGATTTTGTTTTATAATTAGTGTGTGATACGTCCTCACTAACTTCCAACAGAATCTTTGAAGTCAGATAAAAAGGAAAAAAAAAACATATAATATTTGGTTGAGACACATCAACTCTTTGCATCTACTGGAAGGTGAAAATGTACTTAATTTCTTGACTGAGAAATGACTGAGTGCTCATTGGGCTCTCTGGCATGGCAGAAAGGAAACATCCAGCAGGAAAGCAGATTAGAAGAACCATTTGTCAATCTTCAGTTTCTATAGCCCTGTGGGAAATATCTAGCTGTTCTTTTTCCAGTGTGGGTGCTGCATTTTCAAACAGCCATAGCAATATGTTCGCTCCTTGTTATCAGAACTTTGGATATAACAGGCTGGAGAATAGAACATCTAGATAATATATGGTATAAAATGAATTTGGAGTTTAGTAGAAAAGAAGAGGTAGGGAAGTAACAATAAAATATTATATATTTCACATAAGAAGTAAGCACAAGCATAAATTTGGGATATGAGTTGAGAGTTGAGGAAATTGGGGATTGCAGTGGTTTATGTCCCTGCGTTTTTTCAGTTCCAAATTAAGCGACAATATTAGAACACATCCTCATCTAAAGTTAGCAGAGTCAAACTAAATGAATTCAGACATTGAAGATTGGACTGGCAACTGTAGACAATGCTATCCAGGCAGGAGGGAAGGAGGGCAGGGTGGACAGAACAAGGCCGAGGGAAAGTACCCCTCTGCCCACTGCAGCCATTGAGACACATTAGACTTCTACTCATCTTCAGATGCTGTAACAGAAACAAAGGGAACAAAAATAATGTCATACAAGGAAGAAAATGGAAGCTAAAACCTCACATTTAGAGCAGAAATCCTGAAAGTATTTCTCAAATTAAACAGAAGAAAGTATAAGAAACTACTATCCTAATAGGGGAAAAAAAAGTTTCTTGGAAAAACTGAAGCAGAATGAAATGAAAAAGATAAAAGGGAGAAAGTGAATGAAAAATACTATAGTATAAAATATAATGAGGGGTACATATAGTAAGGGAAGACTGAAAAGGAAGTTAAAAGGCAATAGGAGATTTTCAATACATAACGAAGAAAACTTAAAAAAGTGAATGTGTAATAGAAAAACCCAAATCAGTAATGTATAGAACAAATTTACTAAGCTGTTCTAAAATATAGAGAACAACAGAGGAATCATAAGAGATGTGAAAATAGAAGAGAGATATGAAGACAGATGGTCAACTTGGCAAAATTTAAGTTGCTCTGGAGAAATACATTTTACTTTATTTTGATATATTTATTTTGTTCTAGAAAGAGAGAGTGCAAGTGGGGGAGAGGGGCAGAAGGAAACAATCTTAAACAGGCTCCACGCGCAAAACAGAGCCTGATGCTCAATCCCATGCCCCTGGGATCATGACCTGAGCTGAAATCAAGAGTCAGACGCTCAACCCACTGAGACACCCAGGTGCCGCTGAAGAAACACATTTTAAAAGCTGGGATGTCAACAATATTCAAAACAATGGTAAGAAAAAAATGCTTGAATTTAAATTAAAACATTTAATGGTTTACTACATCCCAAAAGAAATAAAATACATTCATCTATAATTATACTTGATTTAGAGAATGCCTGGAGGAATTTATAAGATAATGATTCTCACTTGCATAGCCGTTTGCCAGGATATAGTATATAGTAAATGTTACTTTTCATTATCCTATGATTTTTAAATTTTAAATTTAAAGATAAAATATAAGGAATGCATTTGCTGTGATGAACACAGGGTGATGTATGGAAGTGTTGAATTACTACATTGTACACCTAAAACTAATAAAACACTGTATGTTAACTAACTGGAATAAAAATAAAAACTTAAAAATAATAAGTAAAAATGTAAAATAAAGATAAAATATAATTTGAGCATACAGAAAGAAAAAAGTTTAAGCTTTAAATAAACATCTAGAATACTTTAAAAAAAAATAAATGGCATAAATTCTAATAAAACTGTGACAAAAAAGTATACTAATTCAAATTTTCTATTTGGTATAAAGATGAGAAATTTAAATAGAGAATGCTTTAGGAGAATAGATGAGCTACTATTGAAAAAATTATTTGAATATATACTTCAGCCAAGGAGTAATGAACTATGCTTTACAATAGTAAATATAAATTTAAAAAATGATAGAGAGCATTGACGTCAGTTAAACATTACCAAGCATAAACATAATTAACTACAAAAGAAATGGAAATGTTTACTAAAATAATAATGCAACCAAAAACAACTCACTAACTGTAAGCCAAGGAAAGAAAATAGGCATATTCTATTAAGGATATTTAAAAATAAAGAGAGGCTTCTCCAGGAAAATAAAAGCATGTAATTTTTTCCTAATGTACAAAAGATAAAATCAAAATATATAACTTTATTCTTCAATCTGAACATCATATGAGTTTTTTTAACGCTTTTGACATTTATTTCAAAATGGTACATAATGTAAGTAATATAGAAGGACCGCAAGCAAAACATGAAACTTTCTAGCCTTGGGTCTGTGTATTTTCCACTCCTAGACCACCATGAGACACTAATGAAGATCCTAAGTATATATTATTTAGTACCCTGCGTTAGAGATGACAAAAAAAGAAAACTCAACTGTAACTGACCTAAACAAACAAAAAAAGGGAACTTTCTGACTCATGAAACTGAAAATTCCAGGTGGTATTCTGGAACTTTAAGTGAGGTGTAATTCAATGTGCCCCGAAGTACTAAGAACTTCATTTCTTGGTCTCTATGCTCTTCTCAATATCAGTAAAATTCAGGGAACATACAGGGTCTGTGAGTGGCTCTAGGCTTTTCCTTAGTGCTCAAAAATAACTGTTGCAATTGTAGACCCTACCTCCAAACTTTGTGTTTTCATATATGAGACAAAGTGTCTTTTGTTAGGTCCAGAGAAGAAAGTGGACTTTTTTGCTTTTTCTGTTTTTAAGTAGTAGTATCCACAAAAGTCTTATTTTCCTAATTGATCCCCTTTAGAGTAGGTGCACATTTCCAAACAAATGGTGGAAACAGAATAAAATTCGCTGACTATTGTAAGTCAAGAGACCATATGTCACAACTGCTGGGACAGTTTTGGGTTTTGCTGGGAGAGATAGGTCATGTGCCTTTTATTAGGCATAATTATTAATAGTGTCCTTTCTCACTGTGAAACATGTCCAAGTTTGATTCATAAATTATATGTACATTTGGCTTAAATCATAAAAGACTCACCCTTGGAACAAAACCAGAATCAAAACATAGGACTGGGAAATTTGGAAGAGTGGTAAAATTCATTCCACTGGTGCACACAGTAAGTGTGACTTTATAGTCCTCTTTCCTATGAATGTAGAAACAGAGAGATAAACACATACAACTTTTAAAATGAATGACACAATATAGTGTATTACCTTGTAATTATTATTAATGTTTAACAATATGTCTTCCAAATCTTGTCATGTCAATATATTTGGCTTGATTTCATTTTGTCTTAATAGCTTTATATTACTGTATACTATGTTAAACCAAATTTATTAACCCATGTCCTCCTGGGTAGACATTACTTATAAGATTCTTTATATTATTTTTAAAAGAATGAAGCAATGTGTGATCATATTCATGCATTTTTATGCTCATATGCAAGTATTTCTGAAAATTAGATTCATAGAAATAGAAATAATGGGTCAATAGGTATACATAGAATTAATATTTAATCATGCATTGCCTCCCCAAAAGCCTTAATAAATTTATATGTCTACAAAATGTGTATGAGTCTGTATTATTTTACAACTTTACCAACATTTGACGTTATCAATCATTTTAATAGCTCTTAAGATATTCTTTTTTTTTCCATTTTAATAGTTAGTGGTAAGGTTAAGCACTTTTAAATATCATAAATTGCCAATTGCCAATTCATATAATTTGTCTATTAATCTATTTTGTAGTTTCTCTTTTCCTTACAAGTTTGAGGAGCTCTTTGTTCTCTTTTCAGCTGCTTAACCTTATACATATGCTGCAAATATATTCCTGCATCTGCTGTTTGCTTTATAAACATGTTCTTAGTTTATTTTGTGAGACAGATTTTTATTTTTAAGTCAAATATGTCAGCCATTATCTTTATGGCTCCTGTGATTTGAATTTGCCTACCAAAAAATCATAAAAATTAATTATTTTTTTCTTAAGAGTATAAAAATTATTCTCCAACTTAAATTCTGGATTAATGCGATGTGACATGGGAATCTATTTGAAAAATTTTGAAAAACATTGAAAAAATGAAATATTGAAATATTGAAGACATGTAATTTTCACCAACATAATTCATTGAAGACATCATAATCACTCCTCTTATATTTGAACTTACAATTTCATTGTCAAATTCCCTGGACATTTCTTTTGCATTTTGATCATAATTGTGTAAAACATATAGATTATATAAGTTAGAAGTGACATTTTACAATATTGAATTTACTCATGCACAAAAATGAAATTATGCCCTATTTTCTTTCTTTTTTTATTTCACCATTTTTGTACTCTCCTAAAGTATACAATTTTAGGGGTCCAATGCAATTCTTCTCAGAATTACATTTTGGTTTTTCACAGGTTTTATAGTACAGTATATATAGTATAGTATTTTATTTCAATACATTTCCTACTATTTTTGTATTAAACATTTCATTTAAATTTTTAGCATAATATACGGTTGACCTCTCATTAATTTTAGAATCTTTCCAGTGTCTTTCTTGTAAATTCTAGGTAGTGTCATGTTAACTGTTAGTAATGACTTTTTAATTTCTTCCTTTCCAAAGTACATTGTATACTATCAGTTGGAGAGCCTATCATTATCTGCCTTCTGATTTTATAAGAGATTATTCTAATATTTCCTGATTAAGTAAGCTGTGTTTGGAAATATATAATCTATTAGAGTGTGGGGAATAAATTTAGGAATTCCCTGAGTTTGCACCAATGGGATAACAAGTCTTAGGATGGAAAGCCACCACAGGGTGAAAGCGCCCCCAGCGTAGAACAAAGCATAGAGCAAAGAGCCGCTTCCACAGAATGAAAGCATCCAAGAACAGGTAGAAGCAGAAAGCCCCCACAGCAGGGTGAAAATATCCATAGCTAATTAGCAAGAAAAATGCCTTGTTAACCCTGAAGTAGCATGCTCTATCTGACTTAGCCCGGAGAAAAGTTGAGATGAACAGACACAGTGCCCGGTGCCTGCAGGAAACGGCTGTGTGCTCCATGCCCAGACTTTGATTGGTATTGACCCTAACCCCTAACACCGCATACCTTCAAAACCCCCTTTCTCCCATACACGAGTTAATGATCACTGTTTTATTGTCTCTTTCTGCATGTCTCTCTCTCTCTCTCTCTCTCTCTCTCTCCCTCACGTTTGTGAGACTTCTGATCCTAATAAATATGGAGCAAGGACCCTTATTTTGACTCTTGTCTCCTCCTGGACATTAGTCGTATTCAGTTCTGTATCCACTCTATTGCTGGACAAGAGAGAACTTCAGACTCAAAGTCTGTGACATCAGGATGGGAAATGTTTAATAAATGATGCTATAAATAATATTTAATTACAATTTTGGTGCATCTTATAATGGTTGTAAACTCTTATAATATACAGATATAATATATATTTTACAGAAGATACCACTTCTGTAAAATATGTTCAGTGAAATGATTATATAATTGTGTGGAGCTGTGCTCCTGTATTTAAGAACAAACTTGGAAAGAAATTCAGAAAAATATTACTGGAGACTACTAGGTAGAATAATTGAATGAATAACATTTTCTTCTTAGTACAATTCTCTCTTTGACATCTTCTGAAATGACTATATATGATTTTATAATAGAAAAGAAAGAAATCAATGTTTTCTTTAATACCCACTGGAGAATAGAGATCATAGAAATGTTTAAGCATTATAGATTAATATCATTTTTACATAATAAATTAGAAGTATATTTTTAAATATATTTCATATCTCCTAGAATACATGGAAATGACAAAAAAAATAGATCTTTGCCAAATGACTATACCAAGTCACCTATATAAATTTCTTCTGTGAATTTGGCATTTAAAAATAATATCATTATATCTACTTTAATAAAAAGATTAAGAGCATGGGATTTGGACTTATATGGACTTCAGCTCTTTTTGTGTTTTGTTTTTATTTTTTCTTTTTTGCTCTACTATTTCATATCCAGTTGTTATTGGACAAAAGACTTAACATTTCCAAGTCTCAGGATCCTCTGTTTTATAATGTGGATAAATATGTTATGCTTGAAAGCAATACTATGAGAACTACATGAAGTTAAAACGGAAGCCTGGCACTCAGTTAAAGTTAGTTTATTTTTGCTCTGTGTAAGTATTATTGCTATTATTATTATTACTACTGTTTTTTGAAGAATACTGACATCTGTTGATTCACTTTTTCTTGAATATTCAACAGGATCAAGTACCCTAAATGATCTAGCTCCCCACCCCCCCAAAAAGTAAAATTCCTATTTTTCCTATCAGGGATAAAATGAAAACATGAATGCATCTAATGTTTTGTCATTTATATGCACTTATATGTACTGCAGATTAACTCCAAGTCAATATAACATCATCCAAAAAGAAAGAGACCCATTGCAGTGTGGAGAGCGGCAAGCCTTTGGCTGAGTAGTTTGGAGAGAAGCAAATTTAGCATCATGATCTACCTAATTTTTATACTTCAGATTTTTTTGAGCAAGATCGAAATCAGATTTATGTATACCTCTCTTAATGCCACCCAACACAGTACAGAAACACTTTAAAGCTTCCAAAATATTTCCTAAAAATAGCTATGATACATTAGTATTCATGTTTTGTTCACATTCTCTATATTATCGTATCCTCAGAGGAAGTGAGACTTGGTATGCCAGAATATACAACCGTTGCTCTGACAAACTCATGAGCTGAAATGTTCCATATGCAAAGGCTCCCAGCCAATGTGCTATCCTGAGTTGATTGTATTGTTTACTTTACTATGGTTCTTCTCTCTTCCATTTAACTGGTGTCTAGTAGATAGTATAAATCACAAGGCCAGATAGAAGCAAGTCTGATACCACTGGAGCTTTCACAAAGGAACAAGTCTGATAATCAGAGGGTAAACATCTGGTGATTAGGGATTAATTGCTGGAAATATTTTATCAATGTGAAGGTCATAAAAAATATTAAATTTCCCTGATATGACTAAAATGTATACGATGAGTAGCTGGAAGAAACAATTGCCAAAAGTTCACTGTGGCTTCAGAAACATTGTGAGGTGGGGGAAATCCAGATCATCTCCATGGAGACTGTGCCATGATGACCCACAGAGTTAGTGCGAGCTCGTATTTCCAAAAGCATATCCACTGCTCTAAATGATGTATGTTCTGGTAATAAAGACTCTAGTATAAGGAAGCAACATTCCAGTTCTGGATGGTTAAAAGAACTGCAGAGTAAATGCATAAAAGAATCTGAGAATGTGGAAAATGTACGTAGTGGAAACTAGCCCTAACCCATACAGCATTACTTCTCATAGTCATTATCTGCTTTAAAGTTTTTAACAGTATCCTCGTGAGGATACAATTGAATATACATGTCAGAAATACATTATTTATAAAATACAATTAATTTTACATAATTGTGTTTTAATTGACTAGGTAAATGCTTAAAATTTTTACTTAGCATAATAGGTTTAGTAATTTTCAGTGACAAATTCCTTTGTGCTTATAATATTTTAATTTAAATAATGCCTGTTGTAAATAAATATCTGTTATCAAAGATTCTGGCATCTAGCATAAAGAAAAATGATAAGCACTAGTGACCTCCCTCCATAATTCAGAAAGTTATTTTAACAAGGCTGTCTTTGGTATTTAGGTAGGCAACTTCCATATGCCATAGGAATTTAATGGAATCATGGGAAATCTCTCTATACCTTCAATTCTGGATATGTCAAAAATTTCCACCTATGGAAATTTTTATTTCATAGCTCTTTGATCTATATATTATATCCCATGAATCTATTTTTAAACTTTTCATACTGTGGGTAGAGTCTCATGGGGAACATACCTGAGTTCTACTTTCACATTTGCTTCCCTGCTTAAAATTATTAAAGAGGCATTATCTCTGTAGTATTTAATCTGAAAATCAAAATATCATTGAATCATATAAGGGACATTGTTGGCAAAGCTACAAGGACCGGGTAAAGACTAGTGGTTTTCAGGGACAGAGGTGGAGGCAGAACAAGGGAGGGTTGATAAGTAAAGCACGGGACATTTCTGAGGCAGTGAAAGTAGGCGTCTGATACTATAATGGTAAAAAAATAACAAACCCATATAATCGTACAACACAGCAAGTGAATTCTGATGTAAACCATGGATTTTACTTAGTAATAATGTATCTATATCATTCATCAATTAATTAATATTCATCAGTCGTAACAAATGTACCACACCAATGCAAACTCACTAATAGGGAAAGCTGGGAGGAAGGGATTGATTGTATATGAGAAGTCTGTACTATCTTTTCAATATTCATGTAAACCTAAAGCTTCTCTAAGAAAGAAAGTCCATTAATTTTTAAAAAGGATGGTGGGGCTCTTTTCCACTGATAACAGGGCTACTCATGCAGGTGGTAATTCAAGCACAGTTCAGAAATTTGAATGAAGGGTTTCACTCCCTCTAGGAACTGACTTATTTACTTTTCCACGTATCTGATCATTTGTATTTCATTTTACCCATCTCCTCATTAGTATTGTGCATATATTTAAACTCCTGGAAAATTTCCTTTGAACTAAATAGTGAAGCAACATATAACTCAATGTGTGACCTTCTTATAGACGCAAACTCCTCTTAGACTATGTAAATGTGCTCTTTCTCAAATTTTCCCCGAGCAGAAATTATAAAAGTGCTTATGTTGCAAAACAATCCTTTGAATTCAAAATAAATAGATTTTAGATGTTGAGAAAAAAGTACTTAAGTAGATAAGTGCTAAAGGTTTGTATGTTAGGAATCAAATTTGGCATTTGATGAATGTTGTGAAGTTGAAGCATGATAATATAGTAGTATTGGTAGAAAGATGCATTGAACTGCATATGGAACATTAAGCCTATATTCTATTATTAATCTCCTTGTTTTATCATTGACATAAAAAAAAACAATGGCAAGAAACCATCACCATTATGATATAAATGGTTCCTCCTAGGATTATAACACATTTGTAAATCTTGCCTAATCTTAGGATACTATGTTATTTTATGTTTTGGCATGTGACTAACTTCAGCTGTACCAAAAATCTATTTTCATATTCAACATTCCAACATTCAACTTAGGAAAGAGTATTAATTCTTTTGGACCTCTGGTGAACAATTCATTTTCTTTGTTCATATCAAAATCTACTACTCTTTCATTTATTATTTTATCAATGACATCTCAATCTCTCCCAGATTCAATAGAGTCATATTTTTAAAGCTCATATTTCTGGAGTTGGTTCAAACTAAGTTTAACTTTTCAGTTAAAATTTAAAGAAAAGCAATCAATTCATTTGAAAGTTTTATTTTAAAGGACAAAAGGGCATGTATTTGAAAGTGTCTGAAAGAAAATATTGGTTTTATTTGATTAGATTTTAGCTTACTGAGAGCCAAACTACAGCATGCTTTGTTTTAAATTGAATTCAATATGTATCTACATTTATGTTTTTTCTTTCACTTTTATGCAAAAATAATGGGAATGAATTCTATTGTAAAATACAGAAATCAGGGGGGACTACCATGGAAGAGTAGTATGCTTGCCTCATCACTCAAACACAGCCAGATAAGTATCAAATCATTCTGATCACCCAAGAAATCAATCTGATGACTGACAAGACAAACTGTACAACTAGAGCGAGAGAAAGGGCCACATTATGGAAGGTAGGAGGTATGGAGACATAATTTTGGTGAGAAAAGGATTGTGGGTGTTGTGGATGAAAGGAAGCCCTGATTACAGGGAGACTTGAGAGAGAGAGAGAGAGAGAGAGAGAGAGCAATGCATAGGGGATGGCACAAGGAAAACATTTCCCCAAAGCCATTGACTGGGAAAATGAGAGGGCCTGATTATCATGAGTTTTACAACCAGTGGAACTCAAAGACTGGTTTTAGAGGTTCCCAGCATGCCTAGTGTTGACCCCAGCAGGCACTATGGTGCTCCTGTGGAAAAGGAGGACAGAGCTGGGAACAGAAGGCACAGTCTAAGGATCCCCGGGGACACACTGGGAGAGAGTCTCCCTTTTTGGAATGCATCTGGGAAAGGTGGTGTTGCCTCTCAGGGGACAAAAGAACCAGTGGGCAACATAATGTTTCCTCCCCCCACTTAGCATAGGGGCGGAGAATCCTGTTGAGAGTGGCTAACCTGGACATTGGCTTTTTGCTGTGCTTTACTCTAAATTCCAAGCTCCTATGCATTGGTGTGACTGCTCTTGTGGGACACACCTGGCACAGCACTGCCAGGCTGGCACACAGCCTGGACACAGACAGGGTGAAGGCAAGGATCTGAGGGATGCCTGGGGCACCTAGGGGAGATTGTTTGCTTTCCTGAGAGGGCTTCTTGGACAGCGGTGGGTGTGAATTCCTCTCTCTAGGGATAAGGGAGCTGGCTAGCACCTTTCCTTCCCCCACCCCTCAGCATAAACTAACTTCACTAAGCAGCATGGCACCAAAAGTGATGGCTTAAATCGCTTACACCAAGCCCCATCCTCCCCTGCACTCTGCAGCTGAATCTTTACTAGGGCAAGTGTGCTCCAGAACCAGAAGGTGGGTCCCTCCCCCACAAGACTAGCACAAATCTGCCCACTCACACCAAGTCTACTGACTGTAGGGTGCTGCAAACTTCAGCTACAGAGGAAAAAACATCAGGCCTCTTTTAATAAGCAGACCAGAGCACACCTAGATAAAACTCACCACACTCTGGACAAAGGCCAACAACTTCCCACTGCTGACAAGGAGGAAATCTGCAGAGGACTGACCTGAGGGAAAGAGCAGCCAAAAAACAGCATCAGATTGCACACAGATATACCAGAAATATTTCCTGAAACACCAGGCCCTGGACATTACATGACTCTCTCTCTCTCTCTCTCTCTCTCTCTCTCTCTTTTCTAATGTTTCCTTATTTTTGAGAGAGAGAGAGAGAGAGCACATGGGGGAGGGACAGAGAGAGGGAGTATGACTCTCTTAATAAAGACATTAATCTCAGGAGCAGAAAACATAACAAACTTTTCTAAAACACAGAAGACAGAAACCTAGATAAAATGCCAAGCCAGAGGAATTCATCCCCAAAGAAAGAACAAGAAAAGGTCACAGCCAGGGATCTAATTGAAACAGATATAAGAAATATGCTCAATTCAGAATTCAAAACAACAATCATAAGGATCCTAGTCACACTTGAGAAAATCAAAGAAGACACCAGGGAGTCCCTTACTGCAGAAATAAAAGACCTAAAAATTATGCTAAAATAAAAAATGCTATAACAGAGATGCAAAACCAACTGGTTGTAATCACCACAAATATGGAAGAAGCAGGGGAATGATTAAGTGATAAAGAAGATAAAATTATGGAAAATAATGAGGCTGAAAAGGAAAGGGAAAGAAAAATATTGGATCACAAATATAGACTGAGAGAACTCCAGGATTCCATAAAGCCTAATAACATTTTTATCATAGAAGTTCCAGAAGAAGTGAAGGAAAAAGGAGCCTATGCTAGCATATTTGAAGAAATTAAGCTGAAAACTTGCCTAATCAGGGGAAGGAAAAAAGACTTCCAAATCCAGGAGGCACAGAGTAGTCCCACCAAAATCAACAAAAGCAGGCCAACACCAGACATATCATAGTAAAATTTGCAAAGCATATAGATAAGTAAAAAATCCTAAAAGCCACAAGGGAAAAGAAATCCCTAAATTATAAAAGAACACAGACAAGGTTAACAGCAGATCTTTCTACAGAAACTTGGCAGGCCAGAAGGAAGTGGCATGATATATCAACATGCTGAATGAGAAAAATATGTAGCCAAGAATACTCTATCCAGCAAGGCTATCATTCAGTATAGAAGGAGAGACGGAGTTTCCCAAATAAAAACTAAAGGAGTTCATGCTCACTAAATCAGCCCTGCAATAAATGATTTCATGGTTTATGAGTTCAAGCCCCACATTGGGCTCTGCATTGATAGGGTGGAGCCTGCTTGGGATTCCCTCTCTCCCTATCTCTCTCCCCATCCCCTGCTTGCTCTCTCTCTCTCTCAAAATAAATTAGCTTAAAAAAATAAACTACTGTGTTCTACAATTTAGGCAGGTAAGGGATGGATCAAAACAAACAAACAAAACAAATAATGTCACATGATGTTACACTAAATTATAGTAAATAAAAAATTAATCTAAATGACCAAATTTGACCAAACAACTTGGGCAGTTATGCAGTTTTACTGGGAACCAAAATAGAAATGTTATGGACTATTTTAAAATAAAAGTGCTATACCTTTGGAAAATTGTAACGTCACTGGAAAAAAGGATAAATATATATAAGAAAAATAATTTCATTTATAGTTGATTAATTGGAATGTATATTCAGGGAATTATTACTTAACTCAGAAATAAGTAATTCCAAAAAAACATCCCCTAATATATAATAAAAGACTAATATCTGTTTTGAAACATAGACTTTATTTTAATATTAGTTTTACTTCCATGTTTTTAATTTGAGAAAATAATAAATTCAGTATGTTCACTTAAAGTAGCATATCTAAAATAATTTGATTTTAATCTTATAATAAAATATATTTCCTCATTTATCGTGCCCCAAATTTTGTAGTGAAACTTAGAAAAATATTCACTGAAGAGTAAAACCATTAATTTTTGGATGGTATAATTTTGAATGATTTGTGGATTTTTTATAGTTCTTTCACTCTTTATTTACTTTTATTTTTATATTTAAAAATAATTTTAATGCTTATTTTTGACAGAGAGAGTGCAAGTGGGGGAGGGGCAGAGAGGGAGACACAGAATCCAAAGCAGGTTCCAGGCTCTGAGATGTCTGCACAGAGCCCAGCATGGGGCTTGAACCCACAAACCAGGAGATCATGACCTGAGCCACAGTCAAGGGTTTAACCAATGAGCCACCCAGGCACCCCTTGCTTTCACTTTTTAATATAAAGAATAAAACAGTTTAAGTTTAAATTATGAGGCTTGTTGTCCTTAAAAAATATAACCCCCAAAATATCAACTTTCTCCTCTTAAACTCCTATACTCTTCAGCAGTTAAGTAGTATAATATGAAGTAAACCTTTGGTAATTTGAAGAAAAACCTCCAAGAAGTATTCAGTAGAATAATTGTTTCACAACCTCTGAACTTTTTCTAGTGAAATCTGAAACTGCTCCCCATCCACAGAAAGCAAAGAGAGACCAAAGAAAGAGGCACAATACTCTAGATTGGTATGTGGCAGTTAAAGCAAGACAGGGGACTCACACATAAGGCTTGAAATGTTTTTCAATTTATTAAGACATGATATTTATTCCAGTTTTCTAATTCAACTTTAATCACATTTTTGTGATACATAAATGAATATTCTTCTATGTTATGAAGCCTTCAAATGTTATATTGTCTAGTTTCTAATGATTAATTTATTATTGATCTTGAATTACATGCCTCTCTAAATTGCAATGTCTATTTTGTTACCTATCTTTACATTCCTATTAATATTGTTGGATGTTTCCCCATGTATTTAATATTTTTGAAATACCCGTTTTTGACATCTTAATCATTTTTCTTTTTTTTAAATTAATTTATTTTTTTAATGTTTTTATTTATATTTGAGACAGCGAGAGACAGAGCATGAGCAGGGGAGGGGCAGAAAGAAAGGGAGACACAGAATCCCAAGCAGGCTCCGAGCTGTCAGCACCAACCCCGATATAGGGCTGGAACTCAGGAACCGTGAGATCGTGACCTGAGCTGAAGTATGACACTCAACCGACGGAGCCACCGAGGTGCCCCAATCATTCTTCTGTTTTAAATTATTTTCTAGTAAACGAAGAGCAATTATTCATTATTAATTTATTTATATTCATTTTGCATTATAGTTACATAGTGTATTGAGCTATGCCTCGTGATCTTTTGTATCCTCAAGATAAATGTTTTTGAGTTCACAAATTTCGTCTAAGGAAAACACCTTATTGAATGCTGAAGTTTTACTTAGTGGTCTCATATACACTGTATTTAATAAAGTATTCAGTTTCATATTTGACCAAGGAATGATTTAGGATAGTATTAAAATCAGCAAGTTGATGGAATTGTGGAAATAATAGAGTTTAAACTTTTACTTATTAAATAGTAAATGAATATTGCACTTAAAATTTAATTTTAAAAATAGATAAACCTCATTGGTTATCTTTGAAAAATACTTGAGAACTAGTATTTGTTTCTATTTTTAAGACTTGTAAATAAATAGAAAGAATTTCTTTCCTAGAGGAACTTACCATGTTAATCAAATAATGAGAGCAAATTACTTACTACAGGAATTTTCCAACTAATTAAATGCAGGCAAAAATTTAGAATTCATATTGATTTGCAATCTGTTTAATAAATGAATCTAGACAATAGTTATCATTGTCTCTCAGTGTTACAAAGATACCTCCAGACATTATATTGCTCAGGATGGAAGTACCCATCACTACCCATGAATTATTCTTGCCAAGCAGTAAACAGGATTTCAATGAAGCTTTTTAACTATAGGTAATCCAAGGGAAGACAAAACAAAACAAAACAAAACAAAACAACAAAACAAAATAAAACATGTTAAAGGATATCAAAGGAATACAAAAAACAGAGATTATAGGACATTCTATTAGAATATTCCCTATATATTTCCAATAAATAGATTTTAAGAATAAAAAACCCAAAACACACTTAGAAAGAAGAAAGAAGAATCTATGGTGTAAAAGGGATTCAAGGGATATACACATAATTTGAATCCTGATTCAAAGTATAAAGGGAAGTGTAAGAGAACTAGTGACATTTATCACGTGATAAGTGATGTAAATGATATTAGCTATATGATAATATTAAAGGATTATTGTTGATTTTTAAAATATGATGTTATTATTTTTAATAAATCCTTATCATTTAGAGGTGTATACTGAAATACGTATGTATAAAATAAGATGAAATCTGAAATTTACTTCAAGATAGTAAAGACATTTGGAAAAGACCTTGGTGAGTAGATTTTCCACAAACTGATGGTAGAATTATATTATACTATTTTCTTTTCTATGAAACAAGTTTGAATTTTCCATAGTAAAAATACAAGAGAAAATAAAAGGTAAATCAATAGATAAGAGGTAGCTAAATATTTCCAAAGCTTTTGGTTTAAGGCCTTACACATAGTAAGTGAGAAGTGAACAAGTAAATCAATTAATTTAAAATCATTAAGGGGCGCCTGGGTGGCTCGGTTGGTTAAGCATCCGACTTCAGCTCAGGTCACGATCTCACGGTCCGTGAGTTCGAGCCCCGCGTCGGGCTCTGGGCTGATGGCTCAGAGCCTGGAGCCTGCTTCCCATTCTGTGTCTCCCTCTCTCTCTGCCCCTCCCCCATTCATGCTCTGTCTCTCTCTGTCTCAAAAATAAATAAACGTTAAAAAAAAAAAAATTAAAAAAAAAAATAAATAAAATCATTAAAAAGTGGTTAGAAAATATGATTTGTGAAAACTAACCTTTGGTAGTTTTATCATTTTCTATGTAACTTGGTGTTTTATATATATTTTATGAGTCCATTGAATATTAGAAAATAATTTTCCTTCCTGTGTAAAAGTTTATAACGCTATTATTTCTGTTTAGCTTTTATTAAAATCTCACTTGTTTATTAATTTATGCATTAATTGATTACTACCATTATTTTATACTAGACAATACATTTTGTCAAGCCATGTCAGATCTTACTCACCACTTTCTCAGTGCATATTCTATTGTTGGGTGGTGATGGTTGCTTAATAAATGTTTTATAAATGAATTTTTTAACACAAAGTGCTCCAGAAAAGGCATTAATTGGCAAAGTATTCTTAGAAAGCAAAGTTACTTTCCCACTAAGGGGATTGAGTTTTAATATATTTTGTAATTTTACTAAACCTTGTACGCAAAGATTATAAATTACAATAATGATCTCCATTTAGGAAAATTAACATCAAGCAGTTCAACAGATAAGCTCATTCAGCTCTTGGGTATGGTAATGAGGTTTAAGATGCACAAGAACCATTAAAATTGACTCATCCTGTATCGAATGTATCAAGAAAGTATCAAGAAAGTAAACAATCACTTACATGAGTTTGTAGAATTAGAAATATTTAAGCAGGGGCTTCCAAAAGGTAAAAAGAAACAAATGGAAGGATTAGGTAATAAAGATTTGTGTGTGTGTGTGTGTGTGTGTGTGTGTGTGTGTGTGTGTGTATGTGCATCTGTGTATGTGTATGTACTCCTGTGGGTTGAAAAGTAAGTGTTCTATCAGACTGTGCAGGTGAATTATTTAGCCCAGGAAAGTGGAGTAAAGGTGGTAGAATACAATAGTCAAAGGTGTGAAGGTGGTAGAATATAGTATCTAACACAAGGGTGCTCAGCAGTGGTAAAGAGATAAAGCATAAAATCATAAAAGCCGAAGTCAATAATTTGAGCCAGAACATTTTAAGTCTCAAAAGTACAATCCAATACTTCAAAGGAGTAAGTAATCAATTTGGTTTTGATACACACACAAGATATTTTATGGGACCCCTGCTGAGCTGTTTTATCACTCCATTACTTCTGTCATAGAAACTATTCTCCCTTCTCTCCCCTATACTTACACAAATCCACATGGACACAAAAATGAACGTGGTGAATGCTCTGCAAGTATATTTGTGTAACTGCCATCTTACTTTCAGGCTAATTTTGCTGTTCTAGATGGGATTATTGACCCAACATGGGCCAATAAAGGCCTATTTGTATGTAAGCAATTGAGAGTTGAGGTTGACATTCCTAGCTCAGTTGGCCAGTCTTTTGAAAAGAGGAAGTTTTTCTACCAGGTGAACTCACGAGTATAGAAACCTGGTCTATGGAAAGAGAAGAATGTAGCAGACATCAGAGAGTAAAGGATGTAAAGAGATAGGAAGTAGGGATTTATTTCTCAGGGACTAGTTGCTCTGAACAGCTGCTCTTTAGAAACATGGGTCAATTATCCTAGGATGTAAACATTCTGCACTTGCTACATGATTTACTTTTTTTTCAAGTAACTGTTAAATAAATTAACTTGATTTTTTTGCTCACAATGAAAGATCATATCAACATAAAAATAATGGTAATAAATCCATATTTAGAATGAGAACTGAATCTTTATCAATTGGTACTTTGAGAGATGCAGAAAAAGTGAACAAGAGCAAAGATAGAGCTTAAAGAATGTTCTCTGTCAGTAATTTGAATTGCCTCAAGTAGAATATCCCTATGGGGGATTAGTGAGTTTAGAAGATAAGGAAGATGTGCTCCTTTAAAACTCCTGAAAGCTAGTGTAAGTCACTTACAATTGATTCTTGATGGTTTTCTTTCAAACTTTCCCTTAATATTGTTACTTTCTCTAAGTCAGCTTATGGACTTTTCCACATATTATCCACCATGCAGCTCTGTCTTTTTTATTTTCTGAATCCTTCTTAATTTTGTTAGGGCCACTCTGAACTCACTTGTGCTTAAGAATCTCTACCCTCTTGGGGCGCCTGGGTGGCTCAGTCAGTTAAGCCTCCAACTTCGTCTCAGTCCATGATCTCACAGCTTGTGAGTTCAAGCCCCGGGTTGGGGTCTGTGCTGACAGCTTGGAGCCTGGAGCCTACTGCAGACTCTTTGTCTCCCTCTCTCTCTACCCCTCCCCTGTTCATGCTCTGTTTGTCTCTCAAAAGAAATAAACATTGAAAACAATTAAAAAAAAAAGAATCTCTACTCTCTTATCTTAATGCATTGTTATAGATTCATTTCATGGTCAAAGTAACTATTTTCTGCATGAATGCTGACTCTCAAAATTCCAAGTTGCATGAGGGTAAACTTTGCTTTAAATAAGTATTCCATATCTAATTGTAAGCACTATGGAAGGCAGGGACCCATGTTTCTAGTCCACCATTGCTTTGCCAGTATGATTTGCCATAGTGGTCAATCATCAGTGGGTAGGTAAAATGCACTATTGGGCTGTGGATAAATTGTTCTCCACAGCACAAATTAGAAAATAGTATTTCATACAGCAGGTTATATTAATTTGCTAGGGATGCTATAAACACAGAAATGTTTGCTATGAACTCACAATTCTGTAAGCTAGAAGTCCTAGACCAGAGTGTCAGCCAGGTTGATTTCTTCTATGAAAATCTCTCTCCTTGGCTTGTACATGGTTATCTTCCCCAGTGTCTTCACATGGTCTTCCCTCTTTATCTGTCTATGTCCTAATCTTCGCTTCTTATAAGGACATCAGTCTTATTGGATTAGGCCCACCTGTATGACCTCCTTTTACCTTAATTGCCTCTGTAAAGGCTTTATATTCAACTGCAGTCACATTCTGAGTTACTGAGATTAGAACTGGACAATATGAATTCAGGGGGATGGTGGGTGGGGGTGGGGAGACACAATTCAGCTCATAACTCAGGCTGAATAAGAAGTGTTCTACTTTTTGTTATTTATCCGGAAAGTGTAACAGTCATGGAGATATCAAAAACCATACAGAAATAATTCAGACCATCTTGTCTTCTTGTTGTAGAATTCTGTGAACAGATAACTCGAGGGTACTATGTTCTTCGATGTAAATATTCCTTCTATTGTACATGTTACTGAAGGATGGTGAATGTATCATGGATACCAATATGGCAGGGATTCTCAATATGTTTTGGGATATGAGTAATTTGATTGAAGTTATAAGTCATCTACTCAGAAAATAAGAGGTATACACACTAAATACTCCAGAGAGCTTAAAAAACTTGATACATTTTTAAATGAGTGTACTCTGGGTTACAAACTCTAACTCTATACTGCGTCAACATATAAATAACAACACTTTCATTAGACCAAAACCAAATAGAAACAACAAAATATTAAAATAGGTCAATTTCAAAGTTGGAAGGATTTAAAAAGTTTTCCAATAATTTGCCCTATACCTAATCAATTAATGTATAAGCAATATCTCCAATGTCTCCTAATATAACTAGTTATAAAAGGTGTACCACATTCTCTGAAATAAAAATAATTTGAGCTAAAATATTCTATTTTACAAATATAAGAAATAAATTTGATCTCGGTGTGAGAATAACTAATTGTCTATGCTAGTCATATAGGTACTTCATTATTTTTCTCTATTTTCAAAGGAAATGTACCAGGGATTCAGGCCCCTAAAGCCACAGCTTCAGATTTAAGGAGTATGATGTAAAAACTGAGTTATCCATACATTACATGTAAATCATAAATGTTTCAAAGACTTAATTCTTGTGTTTGTCAGATGTCCTGAATGAATATATTCAATACGTTATTTCTTACACTAAAACCTTTTCCTTAAGAAAATTGGGAACAAGTCATACTTCACTAGTTTATCGGAAAGGTGATCCTTCTGGTTTTCTCTGCTATTCTTTCCTGTCATTCTAAATAAAAACTGTTCATTCTACAGTAGTTTTAAAGGATTTGCTTTAAAAATAATCTTCCAAAGATTTAGAGCCTGTGGAGTGATCACCTCCATACTTTACTGGTCACAAGTCATTTTAAAGCAACTAAAACCATTGAAAACCAATCTGATAGAAATGTCCTGTCTGTGTAATCCTCAGGGGAGAATGTGGAAATTAGTCACCTAGCCTAACAGAAGAACTGCCTGCCACATAGGCATCATACATAAATAGTCCCCACAGGACTTTAGGGCAAAGGAAAAGAAGCCTGTGTCTTATAGAGAGAAGCACATTTTGCCTCACAAGGATTTGATATTTTAGACATTTTAGATATTCTTATTTAATAATTGGGTATGTAATTGGCCAACCAATTTTCTTGTGTCCGAAAAATACATATTTTAACTCCCAATACTCCTCCAACATTTTTTAAAGTTCTAATGACACCTCTAAAAAGAGAAAAGTACCTTTGTCTCCTTCTTACAGGATCAATTACAGCAGAAGTCAGAGAAGCTGGGAAAAGCAGAATGGAACAATGACTGACAGATGAATACAACAGAAAATTGCACAATCCATGAGATAACTGAGAATTTCTGGGTAATCATGTGTTCAAGAAGGAAGGTACATCACATAAGTGATGAATTACTAAATTCTACTGAAATCAATATTTCAGTATATGTTAACTAACTAAAATGTAAATAAAAATTGGAAAAAAAAGGAAGGTAGGTCTCACACGATAAATATAATACGTGAATCTTGGGGGGCTGTGCCCAAATTCCAAAGTTAATTCAGAATATGAAGGGCAATTTCAGTCACATTGTCACTTTCCTTTTACCTTGGTGGCTCATCCACGACTGTAGGCATTAAAAAAGAAAAATCATGTGTCTTCTACAATGCTCTCCGATAATGCAGTTTGATATGGGAGGCCATTTCTTAAGTTCTTGAACTTTTCAAAACAAATAATGAAGCAGGATGGAAGAGGGGGAGAGGGTAGTAATGTTTCTGATGAATATATTTTTTTTAAAAAAAGGCATTTTTGTATTTCTAGTCTCACTTTTATAATTATTAAAATTTTTGGAAACATTAACCATTTTGTCTGACATCTTCCTATAATGTAGTTTGCTAATTATCTTAATCAGAGTATGCAGAGCATAATTTAACATTTCTCTTCTAAGTCAGGGCCTTCACATGACTATCAATTAGCATACTGCAGTAAGAGAATGATGCCTTAAAGGACTATTAAGAGGTGGAGGCCTTGTTATCCTGATCTAAATGGTGCCAGATGGCTGTCTAATTAGTTACTCTGCTACATCTATATGCCACTTCATAGTGCTAGTTGCTTTTGCATAATTTCAGTCAACAGACCCTACTCATTATTTTTCACATTATTTGACCCGGTGTCTTCTACACTCTAAGAGGAAATAAAATCACAAAACCGATTATACTTTAAGACTTAATTATTTTGATTAATGCACAGGTTTGTCTTCAGTTTCACCCAAGGAATAAAATGTTATATAAATATGACATTTATGTGCATCTGTGTGTGCTTGCCCCTACAGCCTTCAGATGTGCTTCAGAAATTGCAGATTGATGTTTTCAGAGATTAAATTTGGAATCCTGGGACATTAATGAATATTTGTTTTAGCATACATCTGAATGTTTTACCACAAATTTGTAATATGTAATCCACATATTAAACCCACATACACAAAAAAGAGTTACACCATGTATATATTTTCAAGACACTGCTACCAATGTAGTTAAAATCAATGAACTAAATTCATGTCAATGTTACACATGATGTTGTCTCTGTGAGTTTTATCAAAATGAGACATATGCACTGAGTATACAGATCCCAATGGAGTACCTTCCCGAACAATAACCATGTGAAATCACTTCTTATATTTTTTCTGAAAAAAATTCCTTGAGATGAATTAGTAGTACTCTAAATTTCAGTAGCTTCATATAGAATTACTTCACCTAACAAGTGTTGAATTCACAACTTTTGTAAGAGCTTTACAGTTATCATGCTTTTCAATTGGCTCCAGCTTTTTTTATTAGTTGTTGTTATCTTTCTCTCCAAGCATAATGATCTTTCTACTCAGAAACAAACTAAATACATATGACTAATCATCTAAAAAGTGATATTTAGGGGTGCCTGGTTGGCTCAGTCAGTTAATCATCTGACTTCGGCTCAGGTCATGATCTCGCAGTTCATGAGTTCAAGCTCCACGTCAGGCTCTGTGCTGACAGCTCAGAGCCTGGAGCCTGCTTCGGATTCTGTGTCTCCTCCTCTCTCTACCCCTTCCAGGTTCATGCTCTGTCTCTCAATAATAAATAAATGTTAAAAATAAATACATAAATAAATAAATAAATAAAAAGTGATATTTAGGCACCCCAATGTTTATAGCAGCATTATCAACAATAGGCAAATTATGGAAAGAAGTCAAATGTCCATCCGCTGATGAATAAAGAAGTGATATATATATATATATATATATCTATGTGTAATACACACAATGAAATATTACTCAACCATAAAAAAGAACAAAATCTTGCCATTTGCAACGACATAGATGAAGCTAGACTGAATTATGCTAAAGAAATAAGTTAGTCAGAGGACAAATACTGTATGATTTCACTCACATGTGGAATTTAAGAAACAAAACAAATGAACATGGGGGGGAAAGGAAAAACCAAGGAACAAACTGAGGGTTACCAGAGGGGAGATGGGTGGGGAGATGGGCTAAATGGGTGATAGGTATTAAGGAGGGCACTTGTGATGAGCACTAGGTATTGCATGTAAGTGTTGAATCACTAAATTCTACATCTGAGAGTAATATTGCATTGTATGTTGACTAACTAGAATTTAAATAAAAACTTGCAAGGAAAGGGATGCCTGGTCGGCTCTGCTGGTTAAGCTTCTGACTCTTGATTTCAGCTCAGGCCATGATTTCATAGTCATGAGATCTGGCTACACAATGGGCATAAAGCCTGCTTGAGATTATCTCTCTGTCCCTCCCTCGTTGGCTCTCTTTCACTCTCTGTACAAAATAAACAAAAACAAAAACAAAAAAAGCAAAAACAAAACAAAGCAAAAAACCTTGAGGGGAAAAAGTGATATTTTGAAGTTATCACTTTTGGGAAAGACAGACTCATCAGTTTATTAGAGATAAGAGTTTGTAATCATAGCTTATCACATTTAAATATAAGTTTTCCACCATGTTTGAATATTTCCAAAATATTTTGGCCTACATATTTTCACCAAGCAAAGAAGGTCAATATGTAGCATTTTCTACTACTCTTCTTGCTTTTGAAGTTCACTATTGCATGTTTTGCAGTGTTTATGATGGTCAGTTTCATGTGTCAACTTCGCTAGACATTTGTCCCCAGTTATTTAATCATATAGTAGTCTAGATGTTGCCATGAAGGCGTTTTGCAGGAGTGATTAAATCAATCAATTGACTTCAAGTCCTCCATAATCAGGATGGGCTTTATCCAGGAAATTGAAAGGCTTTAAGAATAGAATGCAGATTTTCTTAAGATGACATTCTGCCTGTGGACTGAATGGAGTGAAGCTTCGGCTCCTGAGAGTTTCCTGCATAGCTAGCTAGCCAGCCAACACAATTAAGTAAGTCAATTCCCTGCAATCAATCACATGCATATGGCAAAACCTTGACTGATACAGTGCTCTTGTGTTTTGTTTGCATTTCGTCACGGTCTCAAGAAAAAAAGAGCATGGAGCACATCTCATGCTGACCCTGAATGGCTGTCTGAAAGCTGGTTACTTGACTCTGATCATTTTCCAAAGCAGAAGAGCTACCTCACCTTCCTCTACCTTCAATTGATGCCTACAACTGCAGTTTACCATCCTCCCTTGGTCAGTAAGATAAACCTTCATTACAATACATTTAATGTAATAATTACTTATTCTTGAGGCGCCAGGTGTCTCAGTCAGTTAAGTGCCTGACTCTTGGTTTCAGCTCAGGTCATGATCTCATGGATCATGAGCATGGAGCCCCATATCTGTCTCCATGCTGACGGTGCAGAGCCTGCTTGGGATTCTCCCTCTCTCTCTGCCTTAGTTTACTTGCTCCCGCACTCTCTCTAAATAAATAAATAAACTTAAAAAATTAAATAAAAACTACTCTCATATGTCTGTTTATTAGACTTTAGTTTTTTGTTCAAATAATAACCTCTCTACGTCTGAACATAATTTGGGTAACTTGGGCTTATATTTACAATACATAACTGCTATGCTACAATGTTTTTGAATCCTTTGTTATATATATAGGTCTTTAGAAAGAAACAGCAAAAACTAGCAAAAAACAATAACCCTGTTTGTTAGCCTATCTCTGCCAGTATCACTGTGGTTAGTGTGTTTATTTTAGAGAATGTCTTCCTCTCCCCTTCCTATTCTGTTCCCACACCAGGTACTCCCCAGTTTTAAAATCCCCCCCAATCTTCCATGTATCTAAAACCAGCAAGTATTTCTCTTGATGTAGCAGAACTTTCAGGGTTACTCTTTGACATAGTAAATGGAAACCATTTGTGTTGTGAAATATTAAATAATAGTGGAAAGAAGGACAGCAACACTACACATACACAGGCATACACACGCGCGTGCACAGACATGCACACACACACACACACACACATAACCATTTTAATTATAATCAGTATAAATAGGTATACTTTTATATCCTGGTTTTCTTTTTAACTGTTTTATGAAACTTTATCGCATATCATTACAGTTTATTCCTGTAAAATAGCTAATAGTTGAATATTTTACCACATTGACATACATTTTATTTAATCCCATTCTAGTTACTATGAAATCAATGCTTGTTTATAAATCTCTCTTTCCCTCTCTGATATCTCTTTTGATTAAATTCTTTAAGAAAATTTCTGTTCAACTAGAATAAATATTTTACGTTTTTAAAAAATACCTCCAAGCTTTTTTTTCAGAAAGTCACTAAGTTTTTATATTTCCACTAATGACATATACTTTCAGAAGTCACTCCATGTAATAATATAAATAAGATGAAAAGTAAAAAATATCTTACTATATTTATAAATCACTAAATAATCTATAGTTTTGAAGTCATTCCAAATAATGATTGTTAACAGTCTTAAAAGTTGCCTCATGCACCTGAGGGCTTTGTTGTTCACTTCACTTTGACAAATTCACTAAAGAGGTTACAGCACCACTATATATCCCTCACTATAAAGAACTTGCTAGAAGATGAAATGGAATTTTCCTGAAAGCTAATGCAAAGACCACTTTATGCAGAGAGAATAGAAGGTGATCAACAACTTTGAAGGATCTAGTAAAAGCTGTGAATATGATTAAAGCATTGAGACTGAGGCAAATCTCTGGTTCATGAGAAAAAAAAATAGGCAGGCAATTCAAGACTCTGCTTTATCAATATTCAGCTCGTCCCCTGTTGAGTAAAAATGTACTCACACAAGATTTTGATAAGAGAAATGAGATAAAAAAATTCTTTCTGATACTGATGAGAGTCAAGGCTATTTCTATATTTTAAAGTGTCTTGCTCAAGTGAGGCATCTTAAGAAAAGATTTAGAATCTTGAATAGTTTTAACATTTCACTTCTTGGCTGAAAGCTCATTTAATTTTAAGGAGAAAATCAAGATATTTTATGAAATGATTCAAGAGCTTGACAAATTTTCAATATTTAAGAATTTTCTTCATTTACTGCAGAAAGAAATTGGTAACATGTTATTGGACAAATTTTTAAAAAATGTTAATTCAAATCAAAGTTTGAATTAGCAATTTTTTTTCACAACTAATATTTGAAGCATCCACTTTTCCAGTTTGTTTTGTTTGTTTGTTTGTTTTACTTAAAAAGTAACTAAATCCTCATCTATATTTTACCACAATATCAATATCTATATACTCTCACTTGCTACCATCCATAATGCCATATAAATGTGAGAATTTTCTAATTCAGTGACATAAAGAATAGGACAGATTATGTAGATATAATTTTTGAAAACATGTAAAAACACACACACAAAGTTGACTGAAATACTACTCTAAAGTCGTTTGGCCTGGGTCAACATATTTTTTATGCTTCTATATGTAAAATTTATAAAACTGCATGTTTTAATTCGTGATAAGTATTTCCCCCCAAAAGATTTTGTTTCTTTCATTTAATTTTTACTTTTCATATCTGAGGTCATGCTCCTTGGAGAAGAGACTCTGAGACAGAAATTCATGTGCAGAAGGCTTATTGGGGGAAACGTTTAGTAGTAATACTTGTAAGAGAGGATGAGAAACAAGATGGGGCAGACAGAGAAACTGCAGTGGTTACGCTGCAAACAAACAATCCCACAGGTAGCTCAGGAACTAGGATATCCTTTCAGAGTTGCCTTTCCAGGTATAGAGGCCAGGCTTTCTTTTTTTTTTTTTTTTTTTTTTTTCAACGTTTTTTATTTATTTTTGGGACAGAGAGAGACAGAGCATGAACAGGGGAGGGGCAGAGAGAGAGGGAGACACAGAATCGGAAACAGGCTCCAGGCTCCGAGCCATCAGCCCAGAGCCTGACGCGGGGCTCGAACTCACGGACCGCGAGATCGTGACCTGGCTGAAGTCGGACGCTTAACCGACTGCGCCACCCAGGCGCCCCGAGGCCAGGCTTTCTTACCCCACTGTGGACTACTTAAATTTAACCTCATGTAGGCTGACTCTGATAAGAAGAAATTTCTTTCGATGGCTCCCTCAGTTAAGGCTGAGTTAAAAACCAAAAACATTTTTTGTATTTTGTCTCATTACTTTAAAAATGAATAACTGTACACTATTTAAGCAAACTTAAAATCATAGTTTTTTGCTAAATTAGTGACAGTAATTTTGAAATGATTGCAAATTTTTATTTTATTTACCCCACTTTTTCTGAACTTCTAGTATATACAAACAATGGTTATTATAAGGTAACAAAAACAAAGTATAAAATATAAAAATATATAAGGTATAAAAATGCAAAGCAATACTCATGCTCTAAAATAATTCTGAGAAGAGATGATTGCTCAAATAACCATAATACATTGTACTATTAATAATTGAAGAGTCATTGCAAATCAAGTTCTTGGTTATTCCAAAGAGAAAGATCCATTATAGGGTTCAGAAAAGTTTTGTTAAGAGTTATCATTTGTTTGACTTCTTAAAAGAATGAATAGAGTTTTGAGAGGCACGGACGAATATGAAGATCATTCTAGGCAGAGCGAAGTACATTAGAAAGAAATAGAAATGCCAAAGTGCAAAGCGTTTTTTTGAAACAGCGATTATCTCAATTTGATGAGACATCAAGGCATGTGAACAAAAGTAGTGCTAGATTGCTAGACAGATTGTTCAGTCCTCATAGGTCAGAATGACTTTGTACTCAAGTCTTGGGGGCAGACAGGGGAGTGATGCTGTAATGACACTATCAACAAACCTCTCTTCTCTCTGTTCTTGCTCTAAGCTTCCACAGCAAGCTAGCCAATGGTCCCATCCATGTGAGCTCTAAATTACATGTCCGTTCTGACCACTTCTACAATGAAAACCACAGTATCGTCCTCATCTTCTGTCGTCTGGACTATGGCAGTCACTTCCCAACAGGACACATTATGTTACCACTTGTGTCCATATCATCCATTCTCCAGACAACAGGCAGAGTCATCTTTTAAAAATACAAAGCAGATAATTTCACACTCCTCATTCTGAAGGCATCCAGTGACTTTCCATGACACTGAGATTTTAACAGCCAAAGGCTTGACCTGACCTTCTAGGCCTCACAGAATTTGTTTCCTGCCTACTTTTCTTGTCTTCTCTCTTAAAAGATTTCCCCTTGTTCATTGGTCATTCTGGGTATCTTACACTCTCCAGATTGTTGCATTTGGGACGTTTGCAGCTTTCTTTTCTGAGCCCTAATGGTCACAGGGCTGTTACCTTCTCATCACTTCTATGGTGTCTGAAGTATCCCTCCACAAAGAGATCTTTGCTAAGTAAGCATCTAAAATAGCTTTCTTAGGATCATTCTCAATCAAATCTCTTCTTTGTGACATTTTTATTCTGTTTATTTACATTTATTTTCTGCCTTCCCCCAAGAACGTAGTCTTTATGAAAAAAGTCCTCACTTGTTCTCCACTATGTAAACAACATTTTAAACAGTGGATGTGTTTTTATACAGAGGCCATAGATTATTAGCAAATGATAATAATATTCGTTATAAAGTATCTATAAAATTGGGATATTTCGTAGAATTTTAAAAACTGTGAAAATAATTTGAGTCTCTTGATTAATTATCCTTTCAGAATACAAATCCCTATGGTTATCTAGAGGTTATTTTTAATGTATTATAAATATTTAGTAATTGTAAAAATCATATATAAATTAAACTTCTTAATAAAAGTGTGCATTTTTCAGGCAGTCTTTCCTGAAGGACTTAGGAATGATGTAAGTAAGGGGAAAAAATACAAATAAACAAAAATGTGGTTGATTAAATTAAAGTTACGTGAACCATCTAAAAAGGGCAAAATGACTAGTTGGACTAGAAGGACCTAAATGTTAGTGGAGAATATGTCAACTTACATAAAGAATATACATAACAGAGAAATATAACTCAGTTAAACAAGCACAAGAAGGAGTGCCTGGGTAGCTCAGCTAGTTAAGCGTTCAACTTCAGCTCAGGTCATGATCTCATGGCTCGTGAGTTCCAGCCCCACGACAGTCTATGTGCTGACATCTCAGAGCCTGGATCCTGCTTTGAATTCTGTGTCTCCCTCTCTCAGCCCCTCCCCTGTTCATGCTCTGTCTCTCTCTCAAAAATAAATAAACATTAAAAAAAATGTTTTTTTTTTGCACAAAGAAAGAAAGTCACAGAACAGATATTAGCAGTATACATCCAAGCTCGGACAAGAGTGTGTTCTGAGTTAGAAGATCTGTAGTTAGGCAGGGTCCAAAAACACCTCTAAAGAATCTTTGAAATAATTTATATGTCAATCTTGAATTCATAATTTTATTAACACTAACTAACTGTCTTCATCCTGTGCTAATCAAGCAAAACTTGGCTTATCTTCCTTCCATATTGGACCAAATAGAGGGATTGAATGGGTAACTTAAACAGACTTAAATATTCCAGCACCTGTGACACTTATATATCTTATGGTAAATTAATATATTGGCATCAGGCTTTTATGCTTATTTTATGTAAATCCACTTCGGAGCAATGAACTTTCCCTCTGTATGCTGACAAAATCAGTTTCTAAGCCAGGGGGAAGATCCAGGACTCTGGCAAATCTACCGAGGTAATGAAGGCCACCTCGTGAGGCTTTTGGGAGAAATCTTAAGGTCTTTGCCTTGGGGACATTGACTTTTGCTGAGTATACCATAGCATTTTCTTATTTTAATCTCTGTAATGTCTCTCCTTTAAATTTTTTAAGACTGCCTTTTAATAGTAGAAAAGAGGAATATGTTTTAAGTAATCTCAAGATTTGCGTGTCATTTTGTAGTTCATAAGTGAGGAGATTTTTATTTTCTTTATTTTATTCAATCATTAAACAAACATACTTTTATTTATCTTCTAATACAAGATAGACATGATCCCTGAACTCACAGAATTTATGTTTCAGTTGCATAGGTGAAAGTTAAACTAATTATACAAACAAAATTTTAATTAAAATTTTGATAAGTCTTATACAACAGAAGTACTGAGGTGATTAATGATATTTTAGGCTCCAGGAACTGTAATTTTAAAACCTTTGTGTAGGCAGGAGCACAGTCTATTTGAAGGACTAAAACATTAGCTAAAATAAAATGCAGAAGGCTATAGGAAGAGTGCATATGAAATGGCTTCTATGGGTAGAGGCATGAGGATATTGAAAAATTTAGAAATGTAAAGTTATAATAGTGAAAACGCCTTGAATTTTCTGATTTCCCTCTTCTAATTTACATAACATTTAAGGACAAAATAATGAGCCCCAAAGATGCCCTTGCCCCAGTCTTCAGAACCTGTAAATATGGTACTTTACATGATAAAGGGACTTTGTGTACATAATTAAAAATCCTGAGGTGGAGAAATTATACTGGTTTATCCAGATCAACCTAATATTGTCACAAGAGTCCTTATAAGGGGAGGCAACAAAGTCAATGTTAAAGAGAGAGGAGATGGACAAAGGAAGCAGAAGTAGGAGTGATGCCCTTTAAAAATAGAGGGAAAGGTCATGAGTCAAGGAAGGAAAGCAGCCTCTTGACACGGGAAAGGGCAAAGAAAAACATTTTTCCCTAGAGTCTCCAGAAGGATCAAGCCCTACCAAGACCTTGAAGTCAGATGTTGTACTTCTAGCCTCCAGAACAGAAATACAATAATAATATACATAATGAATAATAAATGTGTTTGGTTTTAAGCCACTGACTTTGCAGTAATTTGTTTTAGTAGCAATAGAAAAGTGGTACAACATTATGTAGTTTGATTTCTGTATTGTTAAAGATGGAGAGTTTTATATAACTTACTATAGTAAACCCAAACTAGAATATCGGCTCCCTGGGGCATGAGGCCATGTTTTGGAATTCCTTATGATCAAGTTATGTCCATAATACATTACAGAATTTACTTGCTAGTCAACTCAATGTAACAAATTAAAATTTTTTAAACCTAAAATATGTTCAGGCTATTGGTTTGTCTCAAAACCAATTTTTAGTTCTTACTCCACTACTGATTTTTATTAGTTATATAAGGTTGTCTAAGTTAAGGAACATCAGGATAGGACCTTTATATAGGGCTCTCCCTTCCCCCCCACCGCCTTTTTTTTTTTTTTTTGTCAAATACCTTTTGTAGAAGTTTCCAGTAACTATCAATGTCCCCCAAATTCATACCTCTGCTTCTCCTAGTAGTCTTGCTTTTAGAATCTGATCACATTTATTTCACTTAGACTTAACTTTTATAAGATATATGACTTAAAGTAAGTTAGTTGATTTTAGTTTACTTATCTATAAAATACAATTCAAGTTTTTGTCATAGGTTTGAGATGATTATCAACTAATATTGTGCATATAAAGTAAATGAGCAAAGTGTCTGGTGTGTAGGTGGTGTTAAGTAATCACGGTTGTTTTTCCATCTCCCCCCCTTCACATCACACCTCTCCAACTGCATGACTCATTTATTGGGGAGCATCTCTAGACGGGTTCTCATAAGCAATCAAACGTGAGACTGTTTTACATACCAGAAAACAGAGATAAAGTCAAAAAGTATGTATAAATGAATGCCAGTATGTCAGTATCAAATCAAGCTTGTAGAACAGAGTATTTGGAGAGTGGATCTTGGTGTACTTGTGAGTTTTACACTGGATGAAATGATAATTCATCCAGAGGAATTAATATTGTCTCCTTCCATTTCATAGTCAGTGAAATGTCTGTGCAGTGCAACATCATGAGACAGGAACTTTAAATGTCAGCATCACCTACTGTTTCTGAGGCAAATACCTAAAATGAACCAACTAATAGTTATTGGTACTAAAAAAAAGATTAATGTGCCTGACACTGTATTGATGCCAAAGAAATACTACATGGCTTATGGAATAAAGGGTGGAGGATGCAAAACAGAGTGTATTTGTAGCATTCATCCATGTCAAATGTTGCCTAGGTGTTACTACTTTTGTGAAAATTCAGCAGACGTGAAAGAAGAATCTTTTTCCACCTTGCTGTGTATGTGTATGTGTGTGTGTATGTGTGTGTGTGTGTCTGAATTTGTCACTCTCATTAATTTAGTGTAGAAAAAGTAGGTTCCTATTCATTTTCCAACCTCTCGTGCTTTTCAGTTAAAAGCAATGAATAAATTAAAAAAAAAAAACAAAACCCAAACCCAAACACAAAAACAACGTTTGTTATTGAGATTTTGAAGGGCCCGTGGTAACTATATGTCCCAGCAGTGGTAAGCATTCCCAAGCCTGGTGGGGAAGGGTGTACTAACAGGAAGTGATATTTCTTCCAGAGCAGAGATAACAGATAAATACCTAATGGACTACTGTAATCTGAATCTGAGTTATGAATTCAAACCACTTTTATTGAAACCCTTTCCAAGTCATCTCATTGCTGGTGTAGAGAAGACATGATACATTTGGTGGTCTTCTTTAACCATGCCACACTCAGTAAAATGTTTATAATTACATAATTTTCATAACGACTACAGCTGAGAAATATTATACCTTTCTAACTCAAACTGTCCATCTAAAACAAACTATAATTATAAATAGTTTATCACATATAAGCTTTATATTTTGGAAACCATTGGATTTTTCCTTGCCACAAATAACATGCCAAAAAATTGCTGATTCAATGGTAATAAAATTACAATTTTAAAGCAACAGACATACGTTCCAGGTTTTGTTGTTCCCTAATCTTTATTTATGTCTTTGCAATTGGCAACCATCGAGGGGTAAAACTGCACCACACAGATATGGCTGCAACTATAATGCAACCCAGCATCGTGGGTTTCTAATGGCCAATAAACCTGATTTATTAAACAAACTCTATTAATGTTACATCAGGGATAAAGTGATTATGGAGCCCTTTACATTGTAAAAATTCATAATTATCATTTCTTCTTAAGAAAAGAGCCACATCTTTATAAAACAGTCACTGGGCTCTGACATGCTGGGCTGTGTAAAACTGATAATGGGTTGAAAATGAAGACTGTCAGCAGTATGTTCTCCAAAACGGTACATAAGCCATTTGAATCAAAACAATAATAAAACAGTCTTTTTCCTCTTTCAGAAGGGAATTGGCATTTAAATATTTAGAAAATATTCCTAGAACTAGTGTGAGCTAATAGAAGTATAAGGTGTTTAAATTTGAGGTTTAAAATAAGTACCTAAAATAAGTGTCGAGAATTTAAAGATAAATATATGAGACACTAATTTTATTATTAAATGCAGAGTACAGCAGTGGTTTTGTAAAACCATGGAAAACCAAAATTTAATTTGTAGTGATCATATTCTTTTCCAATGAATAAGTTAAATGAAGGAAAATGAAGAAATTACATATGTATGATTAGAATGATTTAATATAAATGCACACTGATATTTACAAATTCATAAGCTCCATCTTTCTACAGGTTTATTGGGAGAATACAACAAAGGAAACTATTAACATCTTCATTGGCATATTTCTGAACTTGAATTATCCTCATTGATTTTGTATATTCACAGAAGAGGTTTCCTAAGAAAACCAAGTTTCTTTCCACTTTGTTGTATAAGAAATCTTCCTTCCTCTATGTAATGTATTTCATTTGAGGGGTTTTGGCCAATTCTACCCTTTCTTAGCCACTGGGGTCTGTGGCCAAGGGCTGATCAAGCAGATTTGTCCCATTCTGCTAGTAACACTGATTATTTTAGAGTTGGATAAGCCATCCCAAACTGGTTAGTAAAAATTCTCCTTTGATATTTTGGTCTTTGGTACAGCTGTGTGACTTTTCTTTCACTGCTCTGATCAACTGAATGTACAGCCCAAATAACTATTCCTCCCTATATCAAAGCTTTTGCAACATCATCATAAGTGGAATGTATTGTGTCACTTCTCGAAATGTGGTTAGCCAATTCTGATCCTAAGCCTTAAGAGATCTTGTAAGGGAACTTTACTCTCTTGTACTTTACAATCCCTGTTAAAAGAACATGCCTCAGTTAACGCACAGGTCTCAGAAGGAAGAAGAGGGACACATGGTGCTAAGCCCCTGAGCTAATCTCTACTTGATTATCAATGCTCAGCCACCACAGTCTGGAACAGAATCACACCAACTGACCAGCAGATTTATAAGAATAAATGTTTATGGTGTATTCTACTGAAATTTTGTGTTTGGTGATTTACTAACTAACTAACTGATACAGTGACTCTGACAAGGATGGTAACAGTAGTAGTGAAAAACAGTAGTAGTGGTCAGATTAAAAAAATAACGTTTATTTATTTTTGAGAAAGAGAGACAGAGACAGAGACAAAGACAGAGCACGAGCACGAGAGGAACAAAGAAACAGAATCTGCAGCAGGCTCCACGCTCTGAGCTATCAGCCCTGAGCCACCCAGGCACCCAAGATTTTAAATATACTGTCAGAACTTAACACGAAAAAATATATGAGGTACAAGTGAAAAGGATGACTCTAAATCCTTTGCCTTGAAAAACTACAAGGAAGGAGTTACAGTTTACTGAGACAGCAACTGAAGGTGAAATATAGAACATATTTTCAGAGAAAAAAAATCAGAAATAATATTTTATAGCTTAAATTATTATGTGAGCCTAGAATTCAAGATAGTACTTATATGGGAAATATGAAGTTTTTGTTGTTAAAATCATAATATTGGAGGAGATCACCAAAAGTATGATTGTTCGATGCAGTAGTGAGAAGATCAAGGTCTCTAAAATTAGCAGCTTTTAAATAGGAAAACAGAAATGATCAAAAGGGCAACACATGAAGTAGAAAGAAAATCAGGAGGGGTTGGTTTCCTGGAAGCCAAAGAAGGAAAGTTTGTCATGGAGATAGAATAATGAACTGTATCTGATATGGCCCATGGGTCAATTAGGATGGTCATTGGGTACTGACTTTAGAGTTAACAACCTGAAAGGTTTTATGTTATATTTACTGTAATTGGGTAGAGTGCCTTTTAAGAATTCATCTAACAATCATTCTAAATATTGTTTTGTGTTACTAATTAATACCACTATATATATATATATATATATATATATATATATATATATCTCAACATGATAAATATATCAACAAATATATATCAACATATATACTAAATGCATAGATGAATTCCCAGTATTAACATTTGGAGCAGCTATGATCAATGATTAAATAATTTTTATTTAATTCAAAACACATCTATTTTGAAATTACATCACACGCACATGTAACATATACCTATTCACTTAACTGTTTGATGGTAATACTTCTCTCCAACAAAAGCAGAGTTTTTATTTCTAGTGTTTAACGTAGTCATGATAACCAAACTACATTCAGAAAGAGTGAAAGATGTTTGATTGGCTGAATTTTCCATTATTTCTCATCTTCTTGAAATTCAAGAACATACAAATGTTCATTATGCTTTTTTTTAAGGCACCTTGGTATTAGTACCTACGACTAGCACATCTCTTAGTTTTCTGTGATGATTTTTTTCCCAATTTTTAACTTATTTTATTAATCCAACATTTATGGAGCTTATTTTATATTGTAGTAACTAAGAACACAATATGGAATCAAATTGCTTGATTTTGAACTTTAGTTCTATTCTTCAAGTATGTACCCTTTAGGGGCGCCTAGGTGGCTCAGTCAGTTGAGTCCGACTTCAGCTCAGGTCATGATCTCACAGTTCATGAGTTTGAGCCTGCATTGGGCTCTGTGCTGACAGCTCAGAGCCTGGAGCCTGCTTCAGATTCTGTCTCTCTCTCTCTTTCTCTCTCTCTCTGCCCCTCCCCCACTTATGCTCTGACTCTCTCTCTCCCTCAAAAATAAACTTTAAAAAAATTTAAAGAAAAAGAATGTGTCCTTTAAAGTCCATAAATATAATTGAGGAAATATTCATTTCCCCAATTTCATCCATATTTAACTTATACAATCATTATATTATTGAACTAATCCATCTTAAATGATTAGCATAGTGCACGGTCTATTTTCAAACACAAACTGCATTTATTATAATTGTTATTAATTCTGTATTATGTGCGAGAGCTATGCTAACAATTAGAAATAAAAGAATGTAAACTATGATACCAGGAAATTCATAATTTAGTAAGAAGACAGATATAGAAAGAAATAAAAACCGATGCTGCAGTGCAAGTTAAATCGTAGACCTGTGCTCAAGAGAGAGAGTAGTCGCACTTTTACTTAAGTATTAAGAAAATCTCACAGATAAGTTTACATTTTGCCTTTTTTGATGCTGACCGTGACATAGTTGCTTACCTTTGTTGTCTAATATTGTTCCTAGCTTCTGTGCACATAGAATCAGTAAGAAAAAAGGAAAGGGAATCATTATTTATTAAGTACCTGTCATATGCTAGATAAGAATAATGTTAAATACTTTGCGTGCACATGTTAATAATGTAATAATTATGAGATGGATTGTTCTATTTCACAGATCACATCCAATGATATACAGCTATTCCTTCAAAAGTATTCATTATATTTTAGGCATCTTTTTAAGAACTTTGCATACATTAACTAATTGAAGCCTCAAATCATATCAAGGAAATAAGTATTATTATTTTACAGATGAGGAAATTGTTATAGCCCAAAGTTTAAATACATTTTCTAAGACCTTATAGGCATTTTATGGCTGATTTGGGATTTGAAGCTCTCAACAAGGATTTTATGGGCTGACTTGTGTTTCCTCGAAATTATATATTGAAGTGCCAATCCCCAGTACCTCAATGGAAATGGTATTTGGAGAAAAGGCCTTTAAAGAAGTGATTAAGTTAAAATGAGGCCACTGGGGTGAGGCCCTCATCCCATATGGCCATTGTCCTTATAAGTAAGGGAAAAAGAAACCAAGCATGTGTGCACATCCACGTCGAGGAATGAGCATGTGAAGACACAGCAAGAAGGTGGCTACCTGCAAGCCAAAAGGACAGACTTCAGAAGAACTCAACCCTGCTGCCACCTTGATTTTTAACTCTTAACTTCCAGAACTCTGAGAGAATAATTTCCAATGTTTAAGCCATCCAGTCTATGGTATTTTGTTATGGCAACCCTAGCAAAGTAATGCAAAGAAATTCTCAACATGGCCCTATTAACATTTGGGTCCAGGTAATTCTTTGCTGAGGGGACGATCCTGTTCATTGTGGAATGTTTAGCAACATATCTGGCCTCTATCTACTAGATATCATCAGTAATCCTTTCAGTTGTGACAGTCAAATGTCTGTAGATATTACCAAATATCTTTGTGATGTAGAGTGCCCCTGGTTGAGAGCCACAGACCTGCATTGAGAAAGCACATAGACTCTTGGCGGGGGGGTGGGGGGGTAGGTAATAATTTTTCTCAACCAAGGTCTTATTCCACTACGTGATGAAACTAGGACAAAAACCCAGGTTCAACAGACTCCAAAGCTAATGCATTTTTCAATGAAGTCTATTATTGTTGACAGAATTTCTAGTGGAGAAGGAAGTGTATTAGAAGAGGGCCTAGCAGTGAATAAACAAGACTGAAATATACCTTGAGAACATCTACCCTGATTCAGAAGTACTGTTCATAAAGCCCTACTAAGGATCCAGACAGAGAGAACTGGAAGCCCTAATTTTTGAAATTAAGATTGGTGAAGACTGCACTTGGAATTCATCATTTCATGAAAATCTCTATCTGGTGATCTCCCTGTCCGGATTGTTACTACTATTCATTCTTTGAGTCAGACCATGTCTATAATTTTAGAAAAAGTAAAGTTTCAAGAAGTAAAAAACATATCAGGCAGTAGACAGGGTGAAGGTGAAGAGAAGAACTGCAAGCATGGTGCTTGTTTTTCAGTTGAGTCACATTGTACTCTAATTATCTACTTGGTTCTCTCTCTCCACTTGACTGGGTGCTCCTTGCCAAACAGGATTATGTTTTCTGTTTTTTATATTCTTAACACGTTGTACTCTACCTGTCATATAATCTGAACTTAATAAAAATATACCAAATGATTAAATGAGCGAAAGTACCATCCTAATAAAATGCCATAAGAAGATGGGCTGCCTGGGTGGCTGAGTCGGTTAAGCGTCCAACTTCGGCTTAGGTCATGATCTCGCGATTTGTGAGTTTGAGCCCTGCATCGGGCTCGGTGCTGACAGCTCAGAGCCTGGATCCTGCTTCGGATTCTGTGTCTCCCTCTTTCTCTGGCCCTTCTCCTCTCGAGCCCTGTCTCTCTCTCTCTCTCAAAAAATAAACATTAAAAAAAAATTAAATGCCATAAGAAGAAATTAAAAAAATCTATATAATGAAAAATTTGAACTTGAAAAATAAGAATTTATACAAATGTGTGAATTAGAAAAAAAATCACAAAAAATACCATAATTGTATGGTGCAATCTGATTTGTCAATGTTTTTGTACAGACATGGATAAGTGAACTATTGGGAGTTCAGAATTGAAAGGGTCTTGCTCAGGCAAAATAAAGAAAGCTTACCAATGTTTTTTATCTAGCAGTGTCAGCTTGGCTCATTTTTTTTCTGGCATTTTAATGCTAATTTGTTAGAAAAGAGTCTAGTGTTCAGATGACTGCAATAATTTTAATTATGTTTGGCCTGCAGCACATAGCTGCACAGTGAGTGGGAGTAAGCACTTCTGAAATGTCGCAATGAGTATTTTCTGAAAACTGTATTGCAAAAACTACATGTAAATATCTGAAATTTAAGAAGAGGACTCCATACAAACACAAAAACAAAATATTCAAAAGAACATGTTTTGGAGACTTTAAGAGTAAAGCAGAAAATATTTATAGCTAAATGAGGGACATAAAAGTAACACAGGCAAGAAATAAGTTTACAAGATAAAAAGAAATATGCAGATTTCTGGGACTATTGCTGTAGAACCATAAGGATAAACTCCAGTATAATTGTGTATTGGATTATGATGGTAGACATGTTTCCTCCTGTATTTATACTTTAGATCTTAAAAAGGAGTTTGAATTTTTACATTTGAAAGGGGCCAATATAAAAGTATTTTGCTCCATTCATCCTGGGCTAATGTGGAAAGTAGGAGATTATCAACTTGCTTCTTAAATTCTTTTGTCTTCATCTGTTTATCAATTGAGATCATTCATATTCTACAAGATTGTATCAGATCAAAAGTAAACACAGTCTTATCTCTAATAATCTCCATATGAAAAAAGTGCCTCATTTATCTCTCTCAAAGTGGAAGTAGTTTAGCTCAAAAACAAACAAATGGAATAATAAAAACATATTTTGAGGTCTAAATTTTGAGTGGACCACTATAAATTGCCATATATTGGCTTGCCTCTATTTTATGCTAGAATGGTTTTTCCTCCCACAGTGAAAAATCTAGCTAAAAGAACTAGTTTTCATAGAATTAGATGGGGAAGTAATATTCTCAAAATAAAAATTTAAAACTTCTTTCTGCAAAATATATGCTTTAAATATTTGTTATCTTTTCTGTGAGGAAAGTCATGAATGTTGTATGATTGACATTTTTTCTCTTCTTAATTCTAGCACTTACATATTAGTGTGGTAGAATTGTCAAAGGTAATTGATTTGTCAAAATTATTGATTTGTTGTTATTAACCAAAGCCCATATCTTATTCAGATTTCATTAGTTTGTAGCTACTGTCCTTGTTTTCTTCCAGGATCCCATCTAAGATACATTTTATTAGTCTTCATGTGCCCTTAGATTCTTGGCTGTGATATTTTCTCAGACTTTGTATGGTTTTGATGACGTTGACAATTTTTAGAACTATTGGTTGGGTATTTTATAGAATGACCTATTATTGGGATGTGTCCACTATTTTTATCAATATTACACCGACGTTATGGGTTTTGAGGAGGATGACCACAATGGTAAAGTGATAATATCATCGCATTATATCAAGAGTCCATATTATCAACATGGCATAGCCATGTTGGTGTTCACCTTGTTTACCTGGTTGAGACAGTGTTGTCAGTATTCTCCACTATATAGTTATGTTATCTTACCTCTTTCACATTGTACTATTTGAAATGAAGTGATTATGCGCAACCCACATGTAAGGAGTGTGAAGTTATGCTCCACCTTCTTGAGGGCAGAGTATGTCTATAAATTCTTTTATATGGGAGATTTGCTTATTCTCTCCCTTTGTTTATTTCTAGCTATGTGGACTCATAGGTATTTATTTTATACCTTGGATTACCATCCAATACTGCTTGGCTTTCTTAAATTGTGTAGCTTTGGCCATTGGGAATCCTCTAGTTAACTTCTGTATCTCTTTGACATATCTGCCCAGGATCTACAATATAACATACTGGTTTTTTTTTTCATTCTAAATAACCATATAAAATATAATAAAGATATAAAATCAAATAAGTTTACGTGAGAATATAAAATTGGTATTCTATAATTTTTTTTTAGTATTTGAGAATAAGTACCTGTATTATATATTAATTTATACACAGATACATGTGTATATATATATGAATACATACACATTCATGCACATACACACTTGCACACATATTTATGAAAAAGTGAATCACTGACCATAATTAGATAATGGATCCTTAAGTTGATTCGGCTTTTTAAAATTTTTAAAAATAAGTTTTCTAATCAACATCTATCTCTTAAATAGTAGATATGTCAATCATTTCATAAAATACACATTTTAAAGTTTGTGTCATTCCAACTTAAAAATATGGAAAATTTAACGGAATTTTGCATTTGGCTTCCCAAACAACGATTCTGAATGAAAATTCTAATTTTAAAAGCACTCAGAAATTGGAAAACTAAATCATCTCATAAAAAACTAGTGGTAAATAAGGTGACTTTATTTAAAAAAAATGAAAATCATTTAATTCAATTATATTTTTCTTATGTTTGCATCTGATTAAGTTGAAATTTAAAATGGACCTCTGTGTTCTAGATGTTTAAACATTCTTTTAAATGGCAGTAATGTTCCTTTCACTTCCGGTGACCTTAAAAATACAGCTAAAAATTAGAAATGTATAGAATCAGTCTTGAGTGCCATTAATTGCTGGGTACACACATTCAAAAAATGCTAGAACAGAACATTTACAGACCTAAAGCTAAATTATTCAGGTAAAAAAATGACAATTATAATTAATAGATAATTATAATTATTTGGTAATATTTGGTAATAGTCTCTTAAGTTTTGTTTATTATTATTATTTTTAATTTAAATCCAATTTAGTTAACAGATAGTGTAATAATGACTTCAGGAATAGAACTTAGTGATTCATCACTTACATACAACAACAGTGCTCATCCCAACAAGTGTCCTCCTTAATGCCCCTCAACCCTAGCCCATCCCCCTACACAACAGCCAGCTAGCAACCCTCAGTTTGTTCTCTGTATTTAAGAGTCTCTTATGGTTTATCTCTCTCTCTCTCTCTGCTTTTATCTTATTTTTACTTCTCTTCCCTTATGTTCATCTGTTTTGTTTCCTAAATTCCATATATGAAATTTTGTATTTGTCTTTCTCTGACTGACTTATTTTGCTTAGCATAATACAATCTACTTCTGTCCACTTTGTTGCAAATGGCAAGATTTCATTCTTTTTGATTGCTGAGTAATATTCCTTTGCATAGAGATACCACATCTCCTTTAACCATTCATTGGTTGATGGATATTTGGGCTCTTACCATAATTTGGCTATTGTTGATAGTGCTGCTATAAACATTGGAGTGCATGTATCCCTTCAAATCATCACTCTTGTATCCTTTGGATAAATTCCTAGTAGTGCAATTGCTGGGCCATAGGGTAGTTCTATTTTTAAGTTTTTGAGGAATGTCTGTACTATTTTCCAGAGTGGCTGCCCCAGTTTGCATTCCCACCTACAGTACAAGAGGGTTCCCCTTCTTCCACATCCTCGCCAACATCTGTTGTTGTCTGAGTTGTTAATTTTAGTCATTCTGACAGGTGTGAGGTGGTATCTCATTATAGTTTTGATTTGTATTTCCTTGATGATGAGTGATGTTGAGCATTTTTTCATGGGTCTGTTAGCCATCTGGATGTCTTCTTTGGAAAAGTGTCTATTCATGTCTTTTGCATATCTCTTAAGACTTGATAAAATCTCTCTCCCTTAAGAGATAATCTTAAAATGTGAAATCACCTTTTCTAAAAAAAAAAGTCTAAAGTTGGGGTGCCTGGGTAGCTCAGTTGGTTAAGCATCTGACTCTTGGTTTTGGCTCAGGTCGTGATCTTGCATTTTTGTGGGGTAGTGCCCCATGTCAGGCTCTGTGCTGGCAGCATGGAGCCTGCTTGGGATTCTCTCTCTCTCCTTCTCTCTCTGCTCTTACCTCAATTGTGCTGTTTCTGTCTCTCTCAAAATAAATAGATAAACTTAAAAAAAAGGCCTATAGTTGAAGGAAGAAAGAGAAAGATACAATAAAATTTTTCAGACTACTCATCGAGTTTTTATTTATTGACCACAAAGATGTGTGTGTGTGTGTGTGTGTGTGTGTGTGTGTGTGTGTTGGTGTATGTGTGTTTGATAAGAAATTAGAATTTTGTTTCTGATGGTATCAGATTGCTCTTAGTAACAAAGGAATTAAAAATACTTTCTATATTTTACTTCTGTATAAAGGAAATTCTTTTTCACACACATTTTTGTATTTTTTTTTACTCAAAATATATTTCAAGATAAACTACTACAATTGTTAAGATTTATGGAAGGGCCCAGAATAAAAATTAGAACACTATTTTTTAAAATTATTTTCTAGTTTCATATGATTGGAGAAGACTTGATTTAGGTATTTATTTTATCTTTTTTTTATTACTTCTCAGGAATGAAGTCTTGTAGAGGAGGATGAAATATACTGTTTGACTAATTTAAGTTTCACACTGTTTAAATATAATTTAATTATAAAAAAGGAAACAACTTCGATTATACCAAGGGTATAGTTATAAATTGCCGAAACTTCACTTTTCAATTACTAATTTTAGGTTTCAACAAAGTTCCTTTTCATTGGCCAGAAACTGAACTATTTTTTGCCACTAATGCCTCATTACATTTTTTAGTTATCAATGTTACTATGATAAAGTTAAAAGTATCATCATTAGTAACCGTGTTGTATACATATTTCAGCTCTAAAAGAGCCTAGTATTTGTCCATTTCTTAGTTCCCTAAAGACTTGAATGTCTGAAAAAAGAGTTGTAGAGAGCTGTCACAATGCCAAAAGAGTTTATATTTATGAACAATATTCTGGAAAATATTGTCAAATTTTCTTCCACCTTGACTTTTCTGTTTGCATCCAGGAATAGGCAATTTTAATCAAAACCTCCTGAAACTGTATCTAAATTTAGCTTCACATTTAACCCATAGACAGAACAGGAGACTGATGACAGGGCTGTAGTTAAAATGTTCTTTAACCACTTTGGGGATGTGCTGTTGTTGTTTTACCTGCATTAAAACATCACAGATTGTTATTATTATAGTTAGCATAGACTTCTCGTATTATAACGGGAGCCTACTGTACAAACCCATGCAAACTGTCATGTTATTGATGACTCTGTGCCTACTGCAAATCTTTCCTTTATTTAAGCAGTAATTATGAGCAGAAACAAATGGCAAAAATTAGAAAATGGATGGTGCTTTATTGAAAATATAGAATGGAATCAGATCCTCAATTATATAAAAACTGAAGCTCATATTGAAGAGCTTCAGTTTGAAGCTGTTTGAAGAGGTGCCACATTTCCAAATGAATTACATTTCTCTTTCCTCCTTGACTTTTAAAGAGACAGGAGTTACTGTTCAGCTATGACAACATAATTAACTTCATATTGCAATTACTTCTACATGATGACAGCTATCGGTAGCTTGAAACAGCTTCAAATGTGCTTTTAACAGTTTATTTTCGCTATTTAGGCTTCCAAATTTACAGTGACCTCACCTCCCTCCACCTCCAGAAAAAGACACACTAACAATTCAAGTGTTGAAAATAAAACAAGTAACATCAATTTCACAAGGATGGAAGATGTAATTAACTTTACTGTGAATCAGGCAAATTTGAGCAAAACCAAAATACATTGTACAAACTCTTCCAACATCATTGCAGTATACAGAAAGGTTATGCTTTGGAATAGTCTTTCTAACAAAATCTTATTTTTATCCAATTAGCTTGTCATTGAATCAAACTGTACTAAATGCATATGTAACATTTTAGATACTATTAGTATAAGAAGACTATGAAAACCATAACCTTGGGAGCATAGTTGGCCTTCTATTTTTAGACCTGTCATTCAGAACAAGGATTTCAAATTCCAGTGTTCATCAGGCAAAATTTCAGATAAGTTTTATATAGTGATTGTATCCTTATTTAAATCTAGAGACCCATAATCTTTAGACTAGCTTGAAATCAAACGTCTTATTTGGTGATATGTTATTGCTTATCTGTCATTCCTGGATTATACTTTATGCTCCTTTTCATGCCTTGTATTTTGCTTGAAAAAGACCATAATTTGTAATTAAAGTAAATAAAATATCTGACATCATTATTCCACGGAGACATAATTGAAATCACTTGGAATATTGCCTATGATGGAGAGGCATAAGATATAAAGTCTATTTTTTACAAAGCTTAATACAAATGAAGTAAATCCACTAAAAGCCAGAGATCTTTAAATTTTGTTTTCTCATACCATTTAGGCCTTGAAAGCCAATATATCACTATACACACACACACACACACACACACACACACACATACATATATGGGTATATAATTTAATCACAAAATGCTAACAAAGTACAACTCTATCAGAATTTTACTTTTTTTAATGTTTGTTTATTTTTGAGAGATAGAACACAAATGGCGGAGGGGCAAAGAGAGACGGAGACTCAGAATCCAAAGCAGCCCCAGGCTCTGAGCTGTCAGCACAGAATCCAACATGGGGCTCAAACTCACAGACCATGAGATCATGACCTGATCTGAAGTCTGACACTTAACTGACTGAGCTACCCAGGCGCCCCTTAAATCCTTTATGCTGTAGTCCTGTACTAAAAGTATCATTCTAAACGATTCTTCAAAACTCACTACTATAAAAAGAGCTTCATAAAAGAATATAAAGTTTATTTTTTTTTAATGTTTATTTATTTTTGAGAGAGACAGAGACAGAATGCAAGTGGGTTAGGGGCAGAGAGATAGAGAGACACAGAATCCGAAGCAGGCTCCAGGCTCTGAGCTGTCAGCACAGAGTCCGACGCGGGGCTTGAACTCACGAGCTGTGAGATCATGACCTGAGCCAAAGTCAGATGCTTAACCGATTGAGCCACCCAGGCGCTCCAAAGAATATAAAGTTTAAAAGATACCCAGAAATATATCATCTAACAAATCTGTCTGTCACAGAATTCAGATTCATCTCTTGGTGAATTCTGGTGTATGATCCAATTATGCTTTTAATTGAGGAAAAAACATAAAACTTTCACTGGGACTGCAGTGTATCGATTTTATCATGATAAAATATTAGAGAGAGTAGGCTGTTGTCATTCTTTATCTGTGGGTTATAGGAGCTCTGTCACTCTATTGGCATATAGTTACATAACTTTCACTACTCTTTCCATTTTCCTTTCTTTTATAAGATAATTCAAAGTTTCCTCTTAGAACCACCCAATATTAGATATGTAAATGTTGAGTCTACTATTTCTTCATAAAGTGATAACATATATAACTTAAATTATTTTTCAAATATATACATATAACAAAAATATATGTCATAAATGTGTATATACACATATTTATAAATTTCTGTGCTCATTCGAAGAGGGAGCACCTAATATAATAATCACAATATTTTATATTCATATGTAGATAGAGGCAATGCTCCATATTTTTTCACATTTTACATGATTCCAAAATCCAAGTTACTAACGCTGTTAAAAATCTGAGTATTATTACCTCAGGTTTTTTTCTACTGTTTGCTCTTGTTACATTCATCCAGAATCTGTACGTCATTCAAGAAATCTATGCTGTTCCTCCATTTTTAATTCTAACTCTAGAATTAACTCTAGAAACTTCACAAAGCATTAACTCTTCACAAAGCATTAACTAACTCTAGAATTAACTCTGGAAACTTCACAAAGCATTAGATCTACTAAATGCCTAATAAATTGATACATGGTTCTGGGTGCCTCAGATCTTCATGTACTAAGAAAGAATATTATCTAAGAACATGGGATATATTTCCATTTATTTGTGTCTTCTTCAATTCTTTCAACAGTGAATTATAGTTTTCAAAAAGTAGGTCTGTCACCTCCTTGATTAAATTTATTCCTAAATATTTTACTGTTTTGGTGGAAGAATTAATATTATGAAAATGTCCATACTGTCCAAAGAGATCACATATATGGTTAACTAATTTTTAACAAGGGCACCAAGAACAAAAAATATAGAAAGGATAGTCTCATTGATAAATAGTGCTGGGTGAGCTGGATATCCACATGAAAAGCAATTAAACTGGACCCCATCTTAAAACACTCACAAAAATTAACTCAAATGGATTAAAGACTTAAGTGTAAGATCTGAAACCATACATATGAATACACACAACGGAATATTATTCAGTCATTAATGAAAAGGAGAAAATCCTGCCATTTGTGGCAACATGGATGAAGCTGGAGGGGATTATGCTAGTGTAGTAAACCAGGAAAAACCAAAAACAAAAACAAACAAAAAAACCCCCAAATACTATATGGTATTCCTCATATGTGGAATCTTAAAAAAAAATGCCAATTTTATAGAACCAGAGAGTAGAATGGTGTTTGCCAGGGGCTGAGGAGAGGATATGGGGAAATGTAGGTCAAAAGGTATAAACTTTCAGTTAGAATAAATTCTCAGGATGTAATGTACAGCATAAGTTAGTAATATGGTATTGTACACTTCAAAATTACTTAGACCACAAAAAATTAACTATTTCAGGTTATGAATGTTTTAATTACCTTGATTTTGGTAATCATTCCACAATGTATATATTAAATTATTATAATGCATACTTTAAATATATACAATTATATTTGACAGTCATTCCTCAATAAAGTAAGGGGGCGAATATTGTATCCCATAATGAAATATGTTACAATTACAATTATTGGTACCTTAGTTCCTAATGGTAAACTGTGAAAGAACTTGGTGAAGGAAATCTGCTTCAAAACCTGGTAGTATATCCACAAAATGGCCAAATCCCTAATTAGTGAAATTGGATGGATTTTTTTACCACCTGTGGTGAACTCCTATGATTCAGGCTAGGTCCTTCAAAAGCCCTAGACTATCTTATTTACAAAGCATCACAGTGTGGATAGCATTAACATGATTTAATAAGCCATTGCATAGAGACACCAATTCTGACCAAAGATATTAGAACATCATATTAAGAAAAAATATGTACACAGAAAGATGCTGAAAACAGTAAGTGTAGTAATCTCCAGTAATTATATATTTTTCAAACTGGTGACACATATTTGGAGGGTAGATATGAGAGAAGAGGAGAATCTAGTCACTTGTTTGTCTGTTCATTCTGAACTCTTTGATATTTAAAACATCAGGCTTAATGGGTTTGAAATTCTATATTCTTTAAGTAAAGACCAGTGACACAAGCAATTGGCAAAGATTGCAGATGAGTAAAAAAAAACTATTAAGTTTAATACAATATGCATTTCCTTTGTATAAGGCACTGTGCCCAGTGCTGTGGATGTATAAAAATGAAATAAATATGGTTGCTGATTTAAACCAACTAGCATAAAGGATGTTATAGTCATTCAAAGGGGACTTTGAGGCAATGGACTTTATATAAGTCATTATATTAAAGAATAGGCAAGTATGATTATCAGGAACAGGGTTTTTATCTGACAGCCAGATGTAGAAACTGAATGCCAATCTTTAAATGCTGCAGTCTCAGGTAAATAATTGAAACTCTCTAAGCCTGTTTTCTCATCTATAAAATCAAGATAGTATCAAACTCATAGGGATTTTGTTGGCATGAATAAAATAATTATACAAGTATTTATTATCCACACACTCAGAGTAATTAATAAAGTACAAAGCATATTATAAATGTAAGTAGTTTATTCTGAAGGTGTTAATGCATAGTGGTTCTTAACTGTGGACAGTCGATCAGTTCTTTCAAGTGTAAGAACCTTAAGCAACACAAAGCCATATCATTTTTTTAACTGCTTTATTGGGATATAATTGAAACATATAAACTGCACATTATTAAAGTGTACAGTTTTATGTTTTCACATAATTCTATACTTCTGGAATTATAATTTCAATCAGTATATAAATATATTAAACATCCCCTAAACTTCCTTATATAATCCTTCTCTTTACCCTTCCCCCCCACTTGACCCTCAAGTTCTCAGGAAACCATCAATTTGCTTTCTGTCACTAAAGGCTAGTTTGCATTTTATGGGATTTTTATATAAGTGAAATATTTTAACATGTATTATTTTTGTCTAGTCTCTTTCACTCAACATAATTATTTTGACATCCATCCATTCATCTTAAGTGCAAAAACAGTTCTATTTTTTTTAATGTAGAGTACTAATCCTTTGCAGATATACCACAATTTTGTTGTGTTGAAGCATGGTTGACATACAGTATTCCATTAGTTTCAGGCATGCAACATAGTGATTTGACAGTTATATACATTATGAAATATTCACCGTTGTAAGTGTAGTTGCCATTTGTCACTATACAAAGTTAGCAATATTAGTGGATCCACTTATTTGTTGATGGAACTTGGGTCATTTTCAGTTTGGGACTATTCCAAATAAAGTTGCTATGAAAATTTGTGTACAAATCCTAGTATGGACAGATACTTTGCCTTGAATAAATGCTCAGGTGTAGAATGACTGTTTTCTATTTTTGTGTTGTGTTTAACTTTCTAGAAATACTTATTAAACACATATTTCTGTGTGCTTAATTTTTTTTAAAAAGTGCCAAAGTTGTAATAACATTATTCATACCCCCTTACACTTGATATGAAAAGCTTTTTTATTTAAGGTTTCTTGATTGTAGCTGTTCTCATAGGTGTATAGAGCTGTGTCATTATGGTATTAATTTACATTTAATTAAAGATTAAAGATATTGAGCTCCATATGCTTATACTCTATATGTATATCTTCCTTAGTTAAGTTTTTGTTCAAATATTTTGCCAATTTTGTTGATGACTTGTTTGATGTCATATCATTGAAATTGTGTGTGGGGATAAAATTTAAATCCATTAAATCAAATGTAATTAAATGTTGAAGATGATATATTTATTACCCATATGCTATTATATTCTGATTCAGAACTCAGGTTGAGAAGATACATCATATTTACTAAGCCACCTCAAACACTCCAATAAGTTAAACACCCCCCCCCCCCCCACACACACACACACACTTGGACACACACCTGGGAACACTTTTCTGATTATTTTAGTAAAACTTTGGTCATTCTAATTTATGTCTACAAATCCTTTGTATGTCCACAAATCATGTCAGATTGGGTCTTAAAGAAACATCAATCTATTATGCTTATTTACTGAAAAGTCTAATACAACAAAAGGAATTGGTATATACAATGCCAATCACCTAATTAGTAGAGCCTCTACAATATTTTAGACCTCCTGACTCTGAAATAATTACTTTTTTTCTATACAATATTATTTTTAAATTTTCATGTTAAATTTAATTTGCCAAGATATTGAATTATTTAATTCTTTAGCTTATTTCTTCGTCTCCTGATACAGATTTTTGTTTTGAGGAACAAATGGAAAAGGTTACATATTATTTCATGATACTCTGATATTTTTCAAATGATACCTGATTGACTGTGTCCTGTAGATCTTCATAGCCTTTATTTATTCAAAGAATGAGTTTATGTAAATTAGGTAGAGGTAGGTTTTTTTTTATTTTTTTAATCTCTCTTCATTTTTGAATTATATTTCATTCCACTTTTGGTTATAATGTTAAAGTTTTTCTGTCATTAAAACTTGGAGAAAGATAAAAGAGAAAAAAGTTTTCTCTCCAAAAGTCAGATGAGATTACCTTATATCTATCAAGTCACATGTTTTTTACTTCCATTCTTAGAATCAAATAATCCTGTCTAGAATAGTTTACGTGTGGTCCTGCCAACATAGTGAGGTAGAGGGAACAGATGACCTCTCCATATCATTTCTCCTTTTTTGATTCCTTAGTGAAAGACTGGTGGAGTACTAAACCACTCTTCCACTTTATCATTGCAAAAGATTCTATGAATCATCATAAAACAGTGGCCTTTCCATTAACTAGCATCATAAAAGTAGAGTTCTCAGAATTTATGTATGCCGAACATTGTGTCTTAGCTACCTTATATGAGGCCTGATCTTCAATCTGTACATTCATTACCTTCATTGCAATTGATTTTGCCTCATTTTAAAACTGGATCTATGTCTATATACTGGACTCTTTTTTTTCAACTTCTTGTAAATTTTCCTTACACATATATACCTATAGGAATTCATGTCATCTAGGTAATTTCTATTCTCACGAACATGCTTTTCAAAATGTTTACATATTTTTACATACTGGCTACCATCTGTTATTCCCTCTCAATCTCAGAAACATTATCCTGTTACTGACAATAGCTTTTTGTATACTTTTGTATCTGATTTCTTAGGAGTTATTTTATATTAGTTTTTAATAACTCTAAAACAATTGATATGTATTTGGTTAAAAGAAGAGTAAGATTGGAGACTTTATTTTTGCAAAAGCTATATTTTAGAAAATCTTTAAAACCTGTGCTTCACTTCAGTATCTTTAGGATCATTATTTGTTGTGCTAAGCTGCCCTGTAAAATTAGGAAAGGAGTATTGAATTGTTCTTCAGTTTGCATTTCTCCTCATTGGAAACAAATCCTTCCTTAGAATATGTGTCCAAATTATTAGTTCAAGAAATTGGACATAACAACGTACATAAGTCTTTTTCAAATTAAAATGAGAACATTTGTATAGATCTGTTCAATATTTAATTATGCTCTGAGGATAGTCCCTTATTTTCTATTCCTTCTTAAATAGGGACAAAAATTCAAAATGAAAAAAATTAAATAATTAACAAGCTAAAATGCCTAAAAGTTTACTTAAAATCCAGTTAGAAATATAATCAAAGTTGTTTTAAAGCATAAGTAAGAATCCTTTTCTTCAGGCTACTGGACTGAGATCTTTGTAGACACAGGAAGATAGGAAAGAATCAGTACTTTGAGAAGTCAAGTATAAAATTTTGGAAAACTGAGAATAGCTCTTGAGTCTTAGAATTTTAAAAGGTGGAAGGTGAAGATGTCTCTTGATTAGTTTTATTAGTTTGAAGCAATTACTGCCTGTTAAATGTTCAAATCCTCATTTAAGTGAGTCAATGAGATCCCAGAGGGAAAATAAGTACTTAATGAAATGATGAACATACACAACTGTTTCCATTTAAAAGCATTAAAAACGAACCATGTTCAGCCATGCTTACGAGTCATCAATGAATTAAATGATATAATTGCTTGATTTCTCATATAAATCCTCATGGAGAGTAAGAGATAAGAGAGCAAGCAAAAGACTGATATTTGTAGGAGATACTGCAAGTTGTGATGCTGAAGCTAAGGGTAGTTTATTCCTCCTCAAATCATATAAAATTAAGATATGGGTATTAATAGTGGTGTACATCAACATTTTTGAAGGTATTTCATACCAATAATAAAGCTAAGCACATAAATATACAAAAAATTCAAAAAAGGTAACTGTAACCCAGGAAATGCCTGTCATGAAAACATAATGTGTTGTGGCTTGACATATACACAAATGGCTTAAAGCCTGTTGTATAACCAGCTAATTACTCTACTTTCCACATTGAGGTAAGGAAACTGAAGGGACCCCATGGAGGACTGCTTTTTTGCTTCCTCTCTTCTCGCTAGGATCTGCACCCCTGCATTATATGATGGATAATGTATGTCCTCCTTATAAAACTCAAGGAGTTAATGTTTCCTTTGGAGCCTTCCATCACAATAAATAACATCTAAGCAGTAACTGGGTGGGGTCATCATGTAAGTTTTCCAGAACACCAATTCACCAAGACCCCTGGCTCCAAGGCCTAAATGTGTTATGGATGACGCCTAACATTTATCTTTGTTTTAACTAGTTCATGGATGCCTGAGAAGACATATACACTGGACCACAATCTTAAATAAAAACTCCACACCCCAAGTAGAGACAAGACTCACTCTCCTTTCCTTTCCAAATCTCCCAGACTGTTGGTCTGTATTTGTATTCTGTCTCTGTCTTCAAAAAACTCTGTTCTCACTTCCTCTTGGCTCATGTTAGATTCATATCCTGTGTAAAGCCATGTACTCCTGTGTGGTCCTGTGGGGACTCCTTTGGGTCCTCAGACTCAGCCAACCTGCATCAACATTACTTCCTTATAAACTCTGTTTTGATCTGACCATAATCTCTTATATTTATACAACATTTTAAGTTTTGCTAAGTGTTTCCCCTTTTACTCTTTCATTATAATAGTCACAAAATAAGTTATGGAAAATCTTACTGTAATTCTACACATAAGTACACAGATAACCCAGGTTGATCATTTCCCCAATGTTTTATAGTTAATTAATGATAAAAGCTAAGTAAAAATCAAGACTACTAGAGTTTTAGAGGAATATTTATTTTCTCTTTCATATTTCCTCTTGAATTACTGTGCAAAAATGTTTGTCCATCACTAACTCTGCTTCTGTGCCTCTCAACTTGCAATGTTTATTACTGTGCAATGTTTATTTGCAAATAAGTTTATTTTTGCAGTGGCACAGAAATCCCTAGTGTTGTTGCAACTTTCTACTATATATTGTTTTGCCTTTACTTTATAATTTTCTTTTTACTTGTCTTTATTATAGTGGTTGTACTTCATCTTTCTCTAAAGAGAAACTGGAAAAACCAATTATAAAAAACAAAAATAATATCTAATGTTTGATATAGTTCTTTTAAATTGAAATTAGCTATGCAAAGCAGCATATTTAGATTGGTTTAAATTGAGACAACAGTGCCATTAGATGGCACTCTGGGTAAAGTTGACTATGTTTTTTCCTATATTGGAGCACTGGAATTCAAGGGCTTAAGTAAAGAAAATGGAATACAAGATTAGTGAATAGTTGTAAGTCAAATAATCAAACTTATTATAATAAAAAATTCCCTTCTTTCGTTCTCTAAATAATCTAAGATTGCCCTTTGAATCATTACTCACCATTACTTATCAAAAACAATTAAGGCATTACTCATTTGCTGTTCCACATTAGAATACTTATGTATAATTACATTTAAAAAATTATAATCATTTTGTTCATATCATTCCTAATATAATGTAATAAGGTCTAAAATCAGTTGTTTTTATAAACCTATATGCATTTTAAGGCAATTTCTATGTGTAAATATGAATTTTACAAACATCAAAAATATTGTTTATATTTCTAAATATTCTTTGGTAAAATAAGTACTCTGGACGTATATTTGATATCCAAATATTTTGTCCTTTCTAATCTCGTTAAATACGTTTTATTAGAAGTTATTTCAGTTATTTATTCTTTCTCATCCAGTCACTAAAATGGTAAGTGTTTACTTAGTAGGGAAAGCTAGGAAGTAGAAGTTATGGCAACAGCCCTGGAGAAATGTAAAAACAAATTAATAAAAGAAGGTGTCTATGCAAAAAAGGTAATAATATAAACAAATACACATAATTTTTCCTCTCAGGAAATTTTATAGACCCAATGATACTTACTGTTTATTGCGCACTCATTATTGACTGGAGTTGTATTGGGTTTTACATACGAACACCTGTTTAATTATCATGTTAACCCGATTAAGTACACGCCAATTTAAAAAACTATTTAGCAAAGAGGCAACCAAATTGACTCTTTTGAAGTTCCACACATACTTCTTCTCTTTGTTTCTTGCTCTGACTGCAGGATTTTAATTTTATACTAAATGAGTAGATTTTCCAAAGAGAATGGACTTAAAAGATATTTAGAGCAAGCTGGAAGAGAAGTATGAAAAATAGGAATTAGACTGAACTTCCACAGCTAAATTTTATTTGTTGCCTTATTCTCCTTGGCACCCCATTTCCTTCTATTTTACATTTTGACACATAATAATAATGCAAACATTTTTTTCTTTGGTATTTTAACATTCTGGAGGAAGTGACTGAGAATATTGTTCATTGTGTTAGAAAAAAAAGAAAAACAACACAAAGCAGTTTCCTTTCTCATGAGGAACTGTTGTTATTTCTATACAGAGCTGATCTAAATCAGATCCAATTATTTTTGATACACAGCTTTTAATGTCATTAATGTAGCTTTGTTAGGAAAAATAATTCACATGTCTTAGACCTTTCCACAAAGTTAGGAAGTGGGCCATATCTCTGTTTCTCAGGTAATTTCATCTTTATTGTTTGCTTTTTTTTTCATTTTCATTTTGATTTACACTGTACAAACACATGAAGTAGGAAGTTTATATTATAGCATAGAATAATAATAAAATGAATACCTTTATACCTTTCTATGTGCTCACTAGACAAGTTAGAAACAGAGTGTTACCAGCATGAAAACCCCCCTTAGGAATCGTGTATTGTTCACATTTCACTCCATCACTCACATCTGAATTTTGTATTATGCGTTCCCAAATATTTGTTTAAATTTATCTATTTTATAAATTTTCTTAACTGGATTAAATTATATGCATTCTTCTGGTTCTTCCTTCAGTCTCTCTGCATATATTTTTGAAATTCACTCAGGTAAATGCTCTTATGTTGATGAGTCAGATCATTCATTATTAGTGCTATAAATTCTCTTATATTTCCTTATTATGAGGTTGGCATAATTTATTTATTAGTTCTATTGCTGATGGACATTTGGGATGTTTCCACCTTTTCGCTATTAAGAAAATACTGGTCTCAGTGTTGTTACACCCGACACTTGGTCTCATGGGCATATATATACATTGGTTTGGAGTTGTTTGGCATAGAAAATAAACATTCAATGTCATTATATAAAATATTAAATTGTTTTGAAAGTTGTTATTTCAATGTGTACAATTATTGGTGAGAATTTGTTACAATGTAACAATTACTGATGAGAATGTGGTATGACAGGAATATTATTGAATTACTATTGTACCACATTCTCGCCAATAATTATTATTAGGCTATGCAATATTTAAAATATAATCATTGTGAAGGGATATTTAATAATGTTTTAATGCTTTTAAATAAAATTTCCCTGATCATTACTGAGGTTGGCCATATTTTAAAAAAACTTTTTTAATGCTTATTTTATTTTTGAGAGACAGACGGACAGAGTATGAGCGGGGGAGGGGCAGAGAGAGAGGAGAGACACAGAATCTGAAGAAGGCTCCAGGCTCTGAGCTGTCAGTACAGAGCCCAACATGGGGGCTCAAATCAACAAGCCATGAGATCATGACCTGAGCCAAAATCAGACACTTAACTGACTGAGCCACCCAGGTGCCTCAAGTTTGACCATATTTTATGTTAATTTTTTTTCTCCTTCTGTCGAACTTTCATGCATGTTTTTGTTCATTTTCTATAAATTGTTTTACTTGTTTATATTTATTTGGAAGGAATACTTTATTCCAAATACTAATCCAGGTTATCTTCATTATTTGTAGATTTTATGTTTTTCAACTTCCTTAGTCGCTAAAATTAGTTCATAATCCTAAAATCAATACTACTGTTGCTTTCATGGTCATCTGAAGATAGGCATGGACCAGCAAAATAATATCAGTTGCCCGATGCACACCATGGTCCCAGCTGAGACAGAACAAGGTGATTCTCCAGCCTCTTGTTTCTACTCTGTATTTTTTGCAATTTTAATCTTTTTTAATGTTTTTTGTTGATGTTTCAAAATGCCCTCCAACACAGTGCTAAAGTGTTGTCGATGTGCAAGTGTTTCTAAGTGCAAGAGATCTATGATGTACTTTACAAAGAAATTAAGTATGTTAGATAAATTTGGTTCAACCATGAGTTATAATGCTATTGACCATGAATGAATGTTAATCAAAAATATATATTAAATAAGGTGACACTAAACAGAAACACACATAAGGCAAGGGTACATATTGATTGGTTGATGAAAATGTGGTGACTAGAAGCTCACAGGCATCTAACCGCATATTGTCCGTAGGAGCAAAACCTCAGTACTTATTTGCTAATTCTGTGTTGGAAAGATTTTATAGAAAACAACTAGAACAAATAATGAGAATCAAGTGGACTTTGTTGCCTATATTTATTGCAAATATATTTCTCTGTGTTTTTTCTCTTAACTGATGTTATGAGATTATTTGAAAGAGAAAATTTCTTAATTTTAATTTTATTGAATTTAGTTATGTTGCTCTGTATGGCTTAAGTAATCTTTCCCTTCATCTGGTTCCCCATCCCCCCCAAAAAACCCAAAAGAACAAAAGAAATGAACACAAAAATTTTAAAAAACCCGCAAAACTCTGTACTCCTTCTTTATAGCATTTGTTAGTCTTCCAATTGAATATTTTTATCTGTTTGAAGTTTATATTTGTTTATAGTATAATATAAGAATGTCTTTGAGTAGCCAAAATTTGCTGCAAAATGTATTGATTAGCATTATTTTCGCTCTAATATTCAAGACCCATTCTGTCATACAGCAATTTTTTATGTATATAATAAATTGTTTCTATGCTCTGTATTTTTTGGTCTATTTTCCTGCCATTATGCTGTTATCATTCTGTCTTAATTATTTAAGTTCTATATTGTGTTTTGATTATTGACAGGAAAAAGAAGTTTAATATTTTACTTCTTCAATGGTGTCTTAGATTTTCTTGGCCCTTGTTCTTCCATTACATTTTGGAATGATCCTAAGAACTCTCTTGCTCTCTCTTTATTTCTCTCCCATACACTCATGTACATGCATGTACACACACACACACACACACACACACACAGAAAAATATATCTGTTTGAACTCTTTGGAATTGCATTTAATCTATAGATTAATTTGTAAAGATTTGGCATCTACATGATAGTCTTCTAGCCCATGATAAAACACATTTCTTCATTTGTGTAAGTCCCTGTAGATTTTCAAGATATTTTTGTAATTTCCTCTTTAATGGCATCATTTTTTACATGTATTTATTCCAAGGTATTTACACCTTATTTACTGTTTTAACTTTCTTTTAATCTTTGATAACATTGCTCACTGATAATTGGTGATATTTACAAGTGTTCCTGACATGTATAAAATAATTTTGCAAGCAGAAAATACTTATATTGTATTTTCATTACAGATTTGTGGATTACTTTTATTGTTTTCTACTCAAGCAATCATGTCCTATAAAACATAATTATGTTTTTGTTTCTTCTTTCTTATAACTTGATATTACTTTTGCCTGGAAAAGAATTGGTGTTAGCAGCATCTTTTCTCTCTCTCCATCCTATAGGAACAAATTTCAAAATATATCCTTCAAAAATAATTTTTTTCTAGCTTTGTTTTGTGTGGATGTTCTTTATTACCTCAATAAATTGTCCTGTATTTCTACCATGCTTTTTAAAACCTATAACTGCATGCTAAATTTTAGTTAGCATTTTTTTTTGTGTGTGCACTTATTAAGACCATATTGTTTTCTGGAATACCTGGGTGGTTCAGTTGGTTGAGCAGCTGACTTTGGCTTGGGCCATGATCCCCTGTTCCATGGGTTCAAGCCCTGCATCGGGCTCTCTCCTGTCAAGGAAGAGTCTGTTTCAGATCCTCTGTTCCCCTCTCTGTCTGCACCTCTCCCACTCATATTCTCTTGCTCTCCATCAAAAATAATAAATATTTAAGAAAAAAAGATTATATTGTATTCTTTCTTATTTTGTCAATGTCAAACTCTAGATAGTAAATTTCTAGTATTAAACCAACTTTGCATTCTTGATGTAAATATAACTTGGTAGTAATGATATATCATAGTTACACACTGCTGAACTCAATTTACTAATATTTTATTTACACTTTTTCATCCACTTAATTAATGAGGTAGTAATGTCTTTATCTGCATTTGGTACAGTACTTATCCTAGCCTTTATCCTATGGAAATGTTCAATATTGGAATGTCTTGTTTCTTGAAAATGTGTTCTTTTTAGATGGGACAAGATAGGAATTTCCCCATTCTGCTTTTTTTAAAACAGATTTATAAACACTAGTAAAATGTCTCTCTATATTCAGTATTCTGGGGATTTGGTTTATATTTGAGATAGATTGTTCTTATGCTCCCTCTGGACACATAATATTGAATATGTTGATAGAGTGTATTAAGAAAGAAGTGCAAATTGTAAAAGAATCTTCTTCCTTTATCCTTCAGGGGTGGGCAATAATGAATGGATGTGAGCAAAATCTGACAATTTTTATATAAGCATCCATGGGGACCTCCTTATATAGCGAAAACCCACAGGATGAGGGGAACCACAAGATCTCATTACCTAATTCAGAATTTTTGACAGAAAATTATATTTAATTTTATCTGTCATATGCTATATTTGCATTTGTCATCATAAACTCATTGGTGATATCTGGTATACCTTAATAACAGAGCGATGCTACAAAATACAAATAGATGTGTCTGTGTGATTTTCTTTGTCTGGAATGCACTCATGAATTTCATTCATTTATTCTAACATTCAAATATTTGTGTACTTGGTGAAATCTCTTTCCTGTACCTTCTCCCTACCGACTGTTACTACCCTTTTCAAAAAACAAAAAAAAACAAAAAAACAAAAAAACATTCTAATGGTACTACTTCCTGAAAGGAGCATGAGCGGTCCCTTTACCACACAAAGAAGTATTTGTTAGTTTGCTTGGAGTGTCATAACTGCTTAAACAACAGAAATGCATTTTCTGATAGTTCTGGAACCTAGAAGTTCAAGATCAAAACACTGGCAGATTTGGTTTCTCCCAAGGCCTCTCGCCTGGGCCTGCAGATGGCTGGCCTATCACTGTGCTCTCACATGGCCTTTTCTTTGTGTGCACACATCCCGCATGCCTCTCTCCCCATGTACTTCTCTCCTCTACTTATAAGGATATTAGTCATATTGGAATAGGACCCACAATAAGGGCTTCATTTTAGCTTTATCACCGTTTAATGACCCTATTTCCAAACACTGTCATATTCTAAGATGCCCAGATTAGGGTTTCAAAGTAAAAATTTGGGGGGAAATATAACTCAATCCTTGGCAGGTGCTCTTAAGTCCCTCAGATACAATAAAGATCTTTTCAGCTGTGTTGTGTTGAATTGTCTGCCTCTCAACAACTTTTTAAACAGATCATGGACAAAGGCTGCCTTTTAATACATATAACACCAAAGTAATAGAACAATTTTAATTAATATGTGTTTACAGAGTCAGTGTGATATTAAGCCATATGAAAACTTAGGTTGAAATTAAAAATCAATAACATTGGTCATGTCTTTATCTAAAGTTTTGATATATTGCTCAACATACATTTTTGTACTAACGTTGTTTTTAAAATATTGCATTAAAGTGGTATTTATCTGAATTATTGACTTTTTATAGTGTCCCTTTAAATTTTGCATTTGAGATAAATGCCTTACTCCCCTCATCCTACTCTTTTCCCCTGCCATTCTACTCTTGACCTTGTTTGAAATGATGATGTTCACAAGGCAAAATTCTCAGGCTTTATGTAATAAGTTTCTGTAAAACATAATGTGACTATCTTTAGAAAACTCTATATCAGGAATAATTTGCCTTTTGAATAGTAGTATGGAGTTGGGAAAATAGCACTATTTTAGAAGTTAGAAAGCTGCATTCTGTTTTTTTCTGCCAATTATTTGCTGACTCTGGAGTCCAACCTTGCTGTTGATGATGGCTGAACACAGAGTGATGCATGCAAATTCAATATATAACAGTGCATGAACATTCAGCTGATTAACTTCATAAATGCACAAACTTGTGTTCTACCTTAAGAGATTTTGCTTCATTATATCTAGGATGTACAGGACTTTGCATTGTTTATATATCCCACTACCTTCAAACTAAGTCTAATATAGATGATCCCTGGACGATGTGGCTTTGTGGGGTTTACTCATTGAAATTATCATGGTCTGGTCATATAAATATAATCTGAGTTTGATTACAGTCCCTGATGAGACTAAATAGTCAAACTACACTTAAGTCCTAGAGAGACTGTTTTTCTGAACGAGTTTTAAAAACAGTAAACATAGAAATCATGGTACAAATTGATTCAGAGATGCTGTGATAACATAGAAAAACATTCAGTAAAGCTGCAACTCTAATATTTTTACTGTGCACTAATAATAATAATAACCTCCACTGCTTCTTGGTTTCCTGTTCAAGTCATACCTTGAACACTTTACATTTGTTATTTTATGTAATTTTCACTAAATCCTACAAGTAGCATACCACTTCTGGTTTTCAAATGAAGAATATGAGGTATATCTAAGTTAAATCATTCTTCCAGGTACAACTGGAAATTAGATACCTTCATTTCCAGTACTGAATTCAGAATCTGCCACAGTTAATGCTCAATAATTGTTGAAAGAATGAGAATATCAGACTAGAGCAGCATGGAATTGATTCAGACCCAGAACCCCATAAATCTTCTGACCAAAGCTGAGGATGGGCTTAAAGGGACAGCTAAGGCCCAGCCTGCAGGCCAGGGGCCCGCGCTCTCATTTGGAAGGCAGAAAGGAGGCAATGGATCAGATCTTTGGAAGGGAGAAATAAAGCAAAATGGGAAGAGCCTAACAAGAGTCAGGACAACAGGCTAACCTGTGAGAATAAATAGTCATGTGGAGTCTAAACAGGCTAACCACTTCTCTCATTAAAGTCTGAATTCTTTTTTAAATTTTTTTTACATTTATCTATTTTTGAGAAACAGAGTGAGACAAAGCGTGAGCGGGGGGGGGGGGGGGGCAGAGAGAGAGACAGAATCTGAAGCAGGCTCAGGCTCTGAGCAAGCGGTCAGCACAGAGCCTGATGCGGGGCTCAAACCCACAAACTGTGAGATCATTCATTAAAGTCTGAATTCTAACACAGATACCATGAATTTGAAGGAAAAGACTGTGGGTGGAAAACTTGAGTATCAAGAAAGATAAGCTGTGTGTATCCATGTATGATCACATATTAACAGCTCCCTTAGTGTTTGATATTTATATAAGCCTCTGAAGCATTATGTTTTTATTTTTATAATGATTTGTGCACACTTAAATGTCCACTATATCCAGAGAATACAGCTTATTTTTATCATTTTAATATCTTTGTTTTCTCACCGTTTTCTAGAGCAAACCTACGCCCTTACCAATTGAGTGTATGTATCTCCATTCTTCTAATGATTTTTTTAAAACATGATTGAATGTGCATTTATACCATTTTAGGAGACATAAACACATTTACTATTATATAAAATGTACTCTTCTGACTACTTCTTAAATATTTGAGAGCTCAGAGTGTGCCTATTAATTAATAAAATACATTTTTAAAAACTCTTTTCTACCTGTTCACTCTCCTCACTCGTTTACCTTTTTTCTCTTTTGGTATTGCTATATTTTGGAATACAGTGTAGGGATCTTAAGATTCAGTGCTTTTGTGATCACCTGGTAAACTTGTTCAAATGCCAGTTTCTCAGCCCTACCACCCCACCCCCCTGAAATTATTATTATTTATGACTGGATTCTATCTCTTTGTCTTAATCTTTCACATCCCATGCCGGCCCAATTATTTCTGAAGCAGATTTTAGAGGATGATATTTTAACCTAGTATATCCTTGTATAGTATCTGTTCTACACAAATCTTTTTTTATATTCTCAAAGAATGTAGCTTTCTAAGGTATGTGCAAATTGATCCTGTTTAGTCTTACTGACTTAAATATTACTACGTAGTTTAGTAGAATGTGAAAACAAAGTCCTTGAGGTCTGATGGTATTTAGAACATTAAAGCGATTTGGATGATGTCTGATTACGCCCATCATGTTAATTCCAGTAAATAAGACTGTGCCAACTCTACAGTAGGCTCTGAATAATAGCTGCTGAAAGATAGAACCATTGCAAATGCTGACAATTACTCATTTCTTATTTGTGTTTGTCCATGATATTCATCTCTGTCTGATTTACAAGGGTTAAATAAGAATGAATTAGAACAATGGATTTAATACACCCTCACCTCCACCACCCACCCCATTTGTACAACATCATCATTATCCCTTTCAAGTAATTATCAGTCTATCAAAACACCAGGGTTATACCTATCTCTAAGATATTGTGAAGAATAGATAGGACTGAGTAGCAACACTTGCCAATAGCTTATATTAACTTGCTTGGGTTCCCCAAGACTATGGTAAATAAAAGTTAGAAAAACACATTTTGCCATGAAGTGACATATAATGTATAAGTCAAATCTACATACTTTCATAAGTGTATCTCCATTCGCAAGATACAATATTCTATTTAGATTTTTAAAAACTCATCATATAAATTATTTGTGATGTAAAACTAGTTATATAGATTTGAGGCTTAGTTTACCTTAGTTATAAAACTTATAAATTACAGAGATCATTAGCCTATTCAAGAGGACAGGAAATATTTCAAGTATTTAAAATACTTAAAATATTTAAAATACAAAAAATAATTATTTAAAATAATTTAAAAAAATATTTAAAATATGTAAAATGCCAAATGTAATTGCATACCTTTTCTATCCCTCAATCTCATACTTCTTTTGACTAATTAATTTCTCTCCTTTGGATGTCACTTTAAGCATGATTTCTTAAGGAGGGAGTTTCTTGTTGCCACTGACTATGTTACTTCATCCTACACATTTTCACAACTCCCTGTACCTTTGTACCTTAGCACTCTCTTCATTTCGTAGTTAAAAATCTGTTTATAGTCATTTTCTTTTTTTTTTAGAACTTTTTTAAACGTTTATTTATTTTTGAGACACAGAAAGAGGCAGAACACAAGGCGGGGAGGGGCAGAGAGAAGGGGAAACACAGAATCCGAAGCAGCTCCAGGATCTGAGCTGTCATCACAGAGCCTATGCAGGGCTCAAATTCGTGAACCCTGAGATCATGACCTGAGCAGAGGTCGATCGCCCAATCAGCTGAGCCACCCAGGTACCCCTATAGTCATTTCCTTCTGAAGAGTACAGTATAGTAAGGTGGAAAAAAGATTTACCTTACAGTGGAGAAATCTAGCAAACACTACCTCAGTGAAGCGTTTAAGGTTAACATCCATAGTGACAAGTCATGCTGATAGTGTTTTCTCTCCATGTCATGTGATAAAAATGGTGCTTTAACTCTGTAGTCTTGTTTCCTAAAACCCATAACTCCTGGATAACTATGAAAAAAAAAAGCATAAGAGAAATCCCTACAAAGAGAATCTTATAAAACATCTTACAATTATTACTGAAAATACTCAAGGACATCAAAAACAAGAAAAGTCTGAGAAATTCTCACGGCCAAGAGGACCCAAAAGATGTATGATGAATAAATGTAATATGGTATCCTGCATGAGATCCCAGATATGTAATAAGACATTAGGTAACATGTAAGAAAATACAAATCAATTATGGACCTTAGTTAACAATGTATCAATATTGGTTCATTAATTGTGGCAAATGCACCATGCTCATGTAAGGCATTAATAATGAGAGAAATGGGGTTTGGAATGGATGGAAACTCTTATACTGTGGTTGCATTTTTCCTGTAAATCTAAAACTATTCAAAATAGAAAGTTTCATTACAAAAAAACCTGTTCAGTTATGTGTCTTCCCTGTCAGATTCTGTGATCTCTGAAAGTCAGGCTGTATGTGTGTTAAACATCTCTTTATCCTCAGCGCACAGCACACAAGAGGAGCTTGATAAGTAATTGTTAAATGAGTGACTGAATGAATGAGTGAAATAAACATTTAATAACTGGCTGTGAAAGAACCTTAATTCCCTGAAGAAACTCCTATTTATATATGTAAATAGTGTTTCTTCAAACCACCAGTCAGGATGCAAATGAATGCCATCTGCCTCTTGTTCTCCCACGACCTCTTGCTCTTGGGTCCCTGCAGTTATTTTCCCTGAATGACTGCCCTAAATATCTGTTTGCTCCCAAAAGAATCCCTGTGTCCCTGTATAATCAACAGCTTTTGCTTCCAAGCCAAGCACAGTGGATAAATCCATGAAAACCAGGAAGAGCTTAGGGAGCACGTCCCCCCCTCACCCCCCGCCCCCCCTTAGGAACAGGCGTTCAAAGAGCCTGGGCTGTTTTATGATGCTCTTGATGGCAATACATTCCTCTCCCAAGACTCCTTGGCCACGGTCACATCATTGATATTAGAGTCTCTGAAATATTAATATTAGAAAATCAATTTACTGGATAAGGATCCTTCTTTAAAGAGAAAATACCCATTTAAGGTTTAAGGGATTAAATCCCCCTTCTCTTTGATCTGGAATTAATGTCAGGCAGATCATTTTTAATTCCAAATGTGCCTAATGGCAATGGGATTTTTGTTCTGAGAGGAAGATGAGACACATAATTTTGAACACTGGAGCACTTAGGAGTATACAGTAGATTTAGTGTTGTGGTTGGTATGAGAGCACTGCCAGGGTATTGGTTCATGGACAGTTTGCCAAACGATATCTCAAGAAGTGAAAGGAATATAAACTGGGAGAGGCAAATCAGTCCAAGACTAGAGTCATGTTAAAATAACAACAATAGTAGTAAAAAAACATCAACAACAAGATAAAGGTTAAAAAAGAGGAGAAATTTTCTAGTGTTGATGCTGTACTATAAGGAGTGGGGGAAGAAGGCACAAACATTGATTTTCTATCTTCTGCTCTCCTTTACAGCATGTCTGTACAGACACCAGAACTGAGATGAAATCTATAATTACAATAATTCAGTGATATCTTGACCACATTGGCTCTGGAGAATTAATTTTGTAAATAACAACACGTATTTACAATGTTACATCTACAGCAAAATATTCCAAATTCTACAAAATTAACTTAGAGAAGAAAATATACTTACAAGTTCAAGATTGGCTACAACTTTTTAAAAGTAAGCTACAACTAAACCGAACAAACAAACAAACAAAAAAACCCTCCTTAGTAGGCCAGAACAAAGATCAATTTAAATAATTAGTGCAATGTACTGATTAATGCTTTTGATGCTTTATGAAGGTCAAGTTGTCTAATGATTAAAGTTTTTGTTCATGAATCTGGGGGTCTACAGTTATATTTTTAGCTTTATCTGTTGTTTTGCTTCATTTTTTGACCAAGAAATTAAACTGCGTCATTCTCACTATATCAATTAAAAAATTTAAAAATGTGTATGAGTGGAATCATGTATGCATTCATCTCTATTTAAATATGGTTTGAATAGCAGCTAGAAGTTAAAGGTCCACTACAAGTACGTGTACATTTATATTTCTAGGTATGCTATTATTGAAGATGATATATAAAAACAGCACTGATAAGTTGTGTTTATTGGATACCACCATTTAAACCTCACAATGCCACAATGCACCATTATTAACAATGTGGATGTTTCTTCAGACAATGAAATATCTGCCTTAGAAAAATTAAGTGGGAGAGCTGAGATGTAAACTTAATCAAATTGACTTGAAAGCTTGAGCTTTTATCTTCTTCAAAATTAATGAACATAACTTTCAAAAAGTACCGCATATAGTATCATACTGCTTAGCAGACACCTAGTAGTTTTCCATCAAAATAGACATCATAATATGTATTCATTTTTAATGTGTATGATGAAACTTTATAATGGAAATGGGTATTTAAATCAGAACTTTTATCTTTTAAAAAAGTAATCAAACAGATCCATCATTGATATATTCTTCCATTTACCAATTTCAAAAGATATATTACTAATTTTCACTGAGCTAACAGAAGTAGACATTCTGTAGTTATGTGATGTAATTACACTTTATGTGGGGAAAAATGACTAAAGTTCATCTTTCTACTGAACACCAAATTATATAAAGTGTGTTTCTTGTCAGCTAGGATGGTTCTGTCTGTTCCCATTGCTTCCTACCCTGCTAAGAATCCACAGAATCCACAGAAAACAAGTCTGTCATGAGCCAAATGCTCACCACAGGAAGCTCATTCCTGTTGGCACTGAAACAATCTCATATTAGAGGAGGTCAGCTTACCTTCAGATTCATGACGTGAAATAAGATGATATTTACAACATTTAGTGGACTAATCCAATTTAAGGTTAAATAAACATATAATGTGACAACCCTTAACCTGAAAACGAATAATGCTTACAGTGAGTTATTTAATATTAAAGGGATATTCTTCTTATACGTGAGGAAATATTTAAACACAAATCATCTTATTTGTTCTTTTTTTGTTTTTTTTGACAGTCTTTGCATTAAAAATGAGTTGTCTTCTAGATCGTTTTCTAAAGTAGAATTACAGATTCCTGAATGAGAGTTACAAATCAGTAGATAATAATTAGTATTATTTCTTACATTTTCCCTCTTTATCAATAGCATGTGTGAGTATTTACAAATAAAGATATTTTTTTTCCAAATTTTCTGAAACAAATGTTATAATTCATGTAGCTATTTAACAATATAACATTAAACAGTTATGAATTTAAAGGGTTTTTTTTTTTACTATAGAAATTAATCTATAAATGTCCTGGACAAGTGGATTAAAGCCATGCATGTAGTGAACCTGGATACTTGTACTGTAGTAGAATCAGTGAGCGTGGTCTTCCTTCAGTGTCCTTCATATTTTTCCAATGCCACTGCCTAATATAATTAGTAGCAACAAATGGTTATAGTTGAGTAAATTATATAATGACAGATCTCAGATCTGAAAAAAATCCTTAGCAAATACATTTAGTCCAATTTTTATCCTTTTATAAGACATGATTTTTCACACACATTTTATTGCAACCCGTAGGACTTAGGAACCCAGGTAAGGGTACAGAACTGAGGTCAGTGTGAATTAATGTTAGGCAAAACTCTTCATGACAAACAGATTATCTTAGTTTCTTGATTGAAAATAGGCCTGTTAGAGATTTCTGTGTAAATTATCGCTGCGTAGTTTTTATCTTAAGACAATTCCACTAGCATAGAATATGGTAGAAGGCAGAAATGATCCTCTGAAAAAAGATCTCATAAAACCTTGGCTGTTTCTGGAAACCATCTAATGAAGCATCACATATTTTCTTTGTCAGAGTGTCCATATCTTTAAATAAGAAAGGTATTCTACCAGAAGCAAGGCCTTTTTGAAGGAAGAGATTATTTATGTGGCTGGAAATATAAAAGATAAGATAAAGATAGGGAGGACTAAAGTTTTAGACAGAAACTCTGCCAGTTGAGAGAATCATATAACTTCCAAGAAACCTAGTCCCAGACATGAGGAGAATGGGTGAGGAAGAGAAGCTTCCTAAAAGGGTTGGCATCATGTCTGATTAGAGAATATGTGACGTATAAAATATATACACAGAAATTGGATAGGGAAAAATGATAAGACTTCTAAGAAATTCTATTAAAGAGAATTTTACCAAGAAAAGAAAGTGCATGCCCATGTCAGATAGACCAGAGTATCTTCTGGTCAACAAGTTGCCTCAACACAAACCTCATTCAAAATAACTCTACCCATTTTTACACAATCTCTTCCCTTGGTAAACAAATTTATTGAACAATTCAAACAGTGATTATTTTGGAATTTATTGTACTTTATAATAAATATCCTTAAATTATTTATTATCATAATTCTAAGAGTATGACTATGGATTTTAAGATCATAAATGGAATTTAAATGCAGGTTTCCTACTTACTGACTGTGAACTTTAGACAAATTACATAATCTTGCTAAGCTTCGGTTCAATACATTTTTTACTCCACAAGTACCAGCAAATAGTTCCTAATAGTTGTTCCAACTGACTTTCCCACAAGCAGCTCATGACCATTTCCTTCGCTCTGGATTTTCACCAACACTTATGTTTTCTGGTTTTGAAATTTATTCCTAATCTGATGAATGTGAAATGATTGTGCACTGTATGAATGTGTTTTTATATCTTACTGGCCCACTGGATTTTCTTTCATATCTTTTTCTCGGTTATATACTAGGCTATTTATCGTTTTGTATTAATTTTGAGCATCTTATATGGTCTGGAGAGTAACTCATTAGAAATTAGATGGATTTAAAGGTTCCTTCTAATTGATGCCTTTTTAAAATGTTTATTTATTTTTGAGAGAGAGACAGAGACAGGGTATGAGTGGGGGAGGTGCAGAGAGAGAGGGAGACACAGAATTCGAAGCAGGCTCCAGGCTCTGAGATGTCAGCACAGACCCCAACGTGGGGCTTGAACTCACAGACTGAGAGATCATGACCTGAGCTGAAATCAGACGCTTAACCAACTGAGCCACCCAGGAGCCCCTCACCTAATTGATGATTTTTTAAATTGTCTTGTTAAAAAGTAAATTTTGATTGTAATGTAGCAAAATGCACCAGTATTTTATTAATAATTTGTTGGCTGTATTTTATTTAAAAAAAAAAAAAAACTGCCCCAGAAAAGATGGTCATAATACTGTTTTATCTGATATTTTACTATTCACATTTAGGTTTTTAGCAACATAGACTTGATTTTCATGTACCTTAAATTAAGGGTTTTTTTCTTCTTTTTCTATTTTTGGCACTGTTTTCTCCAAGACACATTTCTTCCCTTTCCTTGTTCCCCTTTCTATTTGAAAGGGGAGCTGATTTCTGGTTCGAGAGGAGATTGGGAGGGAGGGCATCAATATATTCCCTTCTGCTGCTGCTTAGAAGATGCCTCTGGCTGTATCTCTTTTATAGGACCAGTTTCCTGTCAGGTCCAGAAAGTTTCACTTCTGCAAGTTGTTACCAGACCCTCTGCTCAGTTCATCCAATTTCCTCCATTTGACTCTCAGGTCTAGGGAGGATCACAGCTCCCTGCATTTTAAAATTTTTAGATAGGGGCACCTGGGTGGCTCAGTCAGTTGAGCGTCTGACTTAAGCTCAGGTCATGATCTCACAGTTTCTGAGTTTGGGCCCCACATCGGGCTCTGTTCTGGAGCTCAGAGCCTGGAGCCTGCTTCAGATTATGTGTCTCCCTACTTCTACCTCTCATCTGCTCATGCTCTCTCGCTCTCTCTCTCAAAGAATGAATAAACATTAAAAAAATTAAAAATGTTTAGATTGCCTGAGTGTTTTCTGATTAGTTTCTTTGCCTTTTCCGTCATGTATAACTGATTCCATGTAATTAACTTTTTAAGAAAAAAATCCTGAAAAAGCATTGTGGTTTAATGATTTTTTTCCCCACATTTGCTGAAGTGAACAAATATTTTTTTCTTTGCCTCTTAATATTATTTGTCACCAATAGATTTTATGAATGCAGAATCATTCTTATACTGTAGTATTCTTATAGTTAGTTATATCTTACTGGATAATAACTATTTTTATAAACTCCATTTCAAATACATGAAAATATCTTTCCTTTTTTCTATCATTTTATAATAGTTTATTTTTCACATACTAGATTCACAGTTATTCACTCTAGAATGTTTATATATTCTCTTTTTTGTTTATTCTTTAACTAGAATGTAATATGTTCTATGAGGACAGGGATTTCTGTCTCCTGTTCAGAACTCTCTCCAGGGCATGAATACTAGTATCGGGCAAAGAGTGGGAACTTGATAAATATTTGATTAGGTAATGAAACCTATTGCTGTTAATACATCTGGTGCGGTCTACTCGGACTTCTTTTGCAAAGAATCTATTTTCTCTCGAGCAGTTTTTTTTAAAAAGATTTTCTTCTTTTATATGTGTTTTTCTTCAGTTTCTTTGCGTGTTGGTGTGAATTTATGTTTAGATTTATCTTGCAGTTGAAATTAGTTTCTTGTCCGTTTTCTTAATTCTGCTAAACTCTTGATAATTATCTCTTTAATCGTGGTAACTTTGACATTTCTTACATTCTCTGTAACACTTATTTGAAGAATATAGGTACATACCAGTCTCTCTGTTGCTCTTACCTTTTCTTTAGTGTATTTTATATCTTTACCTCTGTGATAAATTCTGAGTTAATTACTAAATATTCTATTTAAATTCAGTAATCACCTTTTCACAGGCAACCAGAATAAAAATGACTTTCTACTAGCATATTGCTTTCATTGTTTATATTTTTCATTCCTATTTTTTCATATCTACCTTTATTAGTTTCACCATTAATGTTTTTAATGTTTATTTCTGAGGGAGGGAGGGAGAGAGAGAGAGAGGAGCAGAGATGGAGACACAGAATCCAAAGTAGTCTCCAGGCCCAGAGTGGTCAACACAGAGTCCGAGGTGGGGCTTGAACTCACAAACAGTGAGATCATGACCTGAGCTGAAGTTATACGCTTCACTGAGCCACCCAGATGCCTCTCATCATTAATTTTGTAGGTTTTTATTTAAATCCAGGTAGTTAACATACCATGTAATATTAGTTTCAGGTGTATTTGATATTTCCATACAACACCTTCATTCACCATTTATTTTTAATGGCTTCCTTTATCAATTTCAGCTTTGAAATATGTATATTTTAAATCTCTGTCAGATAGCTTCGTACACATTACATTCATGTTAAATGAATTCACGTCCGAAGTACTGATCTTTGTAGACTATATTTACAGTCCTTTAGTCCTTCACGTGTTTTGTAATTCTTGTTTACAGACTGATTTTGAAGTGATTTTTGTATTGTTTTGCTTTTACTGTCGTTATTATTATTACATTGATTTTCTCTCTTCCCTTTCTGGGAGCCATTCTGCATTTTTCTCTCTGGTCAGTCCGCCATCTAGAATGTTGTCTTATATACTTGTAGTTATTGCAGATTGTCAAGACGCTAGTAGAAGTTGGCGACATTCTTTGAAGGCTGCATTTATGCCTTTCCTTGCTTCTCCAAGATTACCTTGTATCCACAGCTTCTGTTAAAATCAGAGCCCTACATTGGTGGCCATATTCTTTTTTATCACCAGACATGAGGCCCCTCAACTGCCATTTGCCTCAAATAGTGAGTCTGGTACCAGTACCTCATATCTTGTGTATAGTCTCTTGGGCATAATCTCCTGGCCCCTGCTGAACATTGCTTGCTCAGATCCTGCAAAGCAGGGGTTTCAGACCCTCACTTCGTTTAGTCTCTGTCTTATTCCTGGCCAATGGAGAGGTTTATGTTGCTTTTGAGCACAAAAAAATGTCTTTTTGATTTTCTATTCTTATATTTCTTTTGACGTTGCTTTGGTTTTGAGAAGACCATATCCTAAAGCGGGGAATGACAGCTCTGTCTTGAGCATAAATACTCTGGCTTAGTCTGTATTACTTAAAGTTTTTAAGTTAAAGAGTTTGTAAATATTCCTAAGAATAACTAAAATTTTCTAACATTTACCACATGTATGGCATATTCTAAGTATTGCAAAGGTTACAATTCAGTACTGAAAACAATCTTATGAGATAGATGTTATCAGCCCCAACTTCCAGAAGAGAAAAACTGAATGATTCAGTTGTTTTTTAACAAACTTTACCAAAGTCACAAAACTTTAAGCTGCAGAAGCAAGATCAGAACTAGGCACTCTGATTCCAGAGACCACGTAAATAACCATTTTGCTAAACCAAAGAGCAAATGCTTAGGCAAACTAAAGTCTATGTTGTCATTAGATAGCAAGTAAGTATCAACTGTCTTGTTCTGGGAACCTTTATTTGTTCTTCCTATTGTGACAAAGTGGCATGCTTATTACACTGTCTATGACTGTTTACAACATAGCTTATGTCATCCTCTCTAAGCCACTTTAACAGTGATTGAAATAAGGAAAAAGCAATTCTGTTATATGCCTAGAGGAGAATAAGTTCTTTCTACTTAACTTCATCTCCTGATGCACATTACTAGTGGGATGGCTGACTATTAGAATGAACAAATTTCTCTTCCAGCTTTGTGAATTCATCTAAAGGATGCCTGAAGGTGAAGGTGAGTTTTGCAGTATATTCCGAAAGCATAAAACTTCGTATAACTGCATTTCTGACATGCATGGGTTCGACAGCCTGAGAGTTCATGTATTATACATGGAGATACAGCCTCCAGTCCTAGTAACTACTTGCTGGGTGAATGACAGCTATAAACACATTGTCTATCACAGACTTTCATAAAGTTTATTATGAGTGGATTTCGAGGTGGGTGTCTAAGCTTAGATACGGTCTATGAGCCCTCTAAATTCTGTGATGGGTTCATCTCAGAAGAACAATTATTACACTACTTATGCTTCTAAGGCTGCACTGTAATATTCAACTTGTATCAAAAAGAGAAAAAAATGTGTCAAGAAAAATATATCCCAATTATAGTTTTGTCTACTAATTCACTGTTTGACGTTGGACATATTACTACTCATCTTTGAGGTGCACTTTTATTGGTAAATTATTGGTGAAATTAGCAAATTGAAAAAAAAAACTGTGGAGGACAGTTGTAATTATTCTTTGCAAGTTAGTAATTAAATGTGTCAATTTCTCTGATTCAAAAGACAAAACACATAAATTGACTTTTATTTCTTCTGAGGGCTATATTTATTATTCTCCATTCATCATTTTCCATATTACTGTTTTCTCTATAACAGTATTCAGTTGAGGTGCACCAACATGAATTTCAGTGAAATATCCTACTCTACAGTACAATAAAATGTTTGTAATTGACAGATTTAAAATATCTACTTAAGACATAGTTGAATAAAATTTCAAAATAGCTCCTATAAGGTATGTATATTTTATTGTATTCCTAATGAGAAAAGTAGGGTGGGAACAGATTTTATTAAGTATAGTATGGAGTTGAGAAAATCCAATGTGTGGCAGTCATAGATTGTTTTCCCAGTGTTGGCTTTAGGTAGGGAAATTGAGGCTTGAGGAAATGTGATGTTATAGTCAAGTCCATATAAAACATACACACCATTCAATCATGCAGATTTGCTATATAAAACATGCAAGACATTTATCTTTGGGGCTTACTATTTGAAAAAGAAACATCAAATTCTTCCAAGGTTTTCTCTAATAACAAACTAATTACATAAGTTATGCATGGGCTATAATTTACTTTCCTTTCTCTCTACAAAAGCAACACATTAATTACTTTTGTTGGGTAAGTAGAAGAATGTCAAACAATAATCATTCATTTGAGATCTCCATAGTGAAGCTGTAATTATGCGACAGAAAAAAAGACAAAGACTTTCTCTCAGACTGTGCAGACCCTACCAAATGTCTTCAAGCATATAAAAGAATGAAGACACAAGGAACGACATAGGGGTGTTTAAGCAGATAGTGGCTAAAAATCTTAGAATGAGTTAACAAAATACTAAAGGCACATTTTCTTCAAAAATTTACATTTTCACACACTAGTAAATTTACAAAATTTATAATATTACATTTATAATTAAGGTCAACTATCAAACATTGACACAAATTAAAATCCCATAAGTAAACAGAAGAATATAATAATCATGGATTGGTAGACTCAGTATTTTAAAGATGTTAATTGCCTCAAATTGATTATAAATGAAGCATGATCTCAAGTAAAATCTCAGAAGATTTTCTTTTGAAACTGAAAAATGTAATCTAAATCATACAGTGTAATACAAGGGGCAAGAATAATGAGGTAATCTTACATAAAGTTGGATATCAAGATGTCAAGCATTATTCAAGAACTACACTAATTAAGGTGATGAGTTATCATACCAAGACAGACCACTGAAAGAGGACAGAATACATGATATGAACTCATACTCTGGACGCTTTTTTTTAAAACCTATTACCTAGCAATGCATTGAAAGAAAGATGGCCTTGGGGCACCTGGATGCTTCAGTCACTTAAGCGTCCAGCTTTGGCTCAGGCCATGATATCACAGTTCCTGAGTTTGAGTCCCTTGTCAGGATCTGTGCTGACAGCTCGGAGCCTGGAGCCTGCTCCAGATTCCGTGTCTCCCTCTCTCTCTCTCTCTCTCTCTCTCTCTGCCTCTCCCTTGCTCTGTCTCTGTCTCTCTCTCAAAAATAAATAAACATAAGAAAGAAAGAAAGAAAGAAAGAAAGAAAGAAAGAAAGAAAGAAGGAAGGAAGGAAGCCTTTTCAGTACATGGTGCTTAAATATATGCTTCTCTCTCTCTCTCTCCACCCTTATCTTTCTCTCTTGAAAATGTTTTCATTTTGTTAGCTTATCGAAGGAGATAACCAATACAATTATAATAAAATTTTATACAGAAACACATTGAAAACTAAAAAATGCTATAAAATGTACAGTATTGTTAATTGATGTCATTATTATTATTGGAAAGTGTTTTATTTTTAAAGAGGCATAAATTAGAAAGTGTGTATAGGGCAGCATTAGTAAGCAAGAAAAGTATTATTACTGCAAATCTGACTATGATTTAATATATGTTAAATTTTATGAGGTTATTTTAATCTAATTTCCCGAGTGCCTAATTAACTGAATTTTTTGCTTTGGTGTCTTTAAAATTTAAATTAAAAAAAATTTCCACATGTAATATATGTTCATAACTTATAAATAAAAATAGGACTACAAGGCTTATAATAAAAAAATTCCTGTCCTTTGCTCCAAATTTGCCCACGTTTTTATTCTGCTCCCCAATGACAACTACGTTCACAATTTTTCTCCCAACGTATATTTCTATATAATCAATAATACGAATCTTCATCTATGTCTTTTTTTCTAATTTTTTAAGTCATTTGTTGATTTTCACTGTAAGTGATGAGGCTCCATTCACTTTGTGAAAGCCAAAATGGCACCAAAGTTAAACAGGCAAAGGTAACTTTTTTCAAGGCTATTGCAATACGACAGATAGACTAGAACTTGGTCTGAATTCAGCTTCCCTGAAAGAATGCACTAGAAAGTTTTCTGAGTTGAAGAGGGAGTGTGTGGGGGTGGGGGGTGGGTGGGGTTGGTTCTAGGCCATCTGTGTTTACTAATTGGCTTTATCCGATGAAAAGAGTAAGCTTCTCCTGTTTTCACAACAGAGGTAGTTTCACAATTTGGAGCAAGTCACCTGCAGAAGTTAGATTTCTACGTTCCACAGAACCTGGAAGACCAGGGTGTTTATTCTTCTTTGATGATTATGTTTGAGAGATGGTTCCCAGGTTCTTGGCAAAGGCTTTCATGGGTTGTAAAACAGGCAAGAAGATTTTCAAAAGGTTTATATCCCAAAGGGACAGAGAAAAAAATTTACCATTAAAAGTTTTCGAAATAAATGCTCTAAGACAAGAGAGGTCATAGCCAAATAAAAAAAGAAGCCTGTCTAAACTTTAGTCAGGCTTTGCAAATCATTAAGGCCATCTTGGTCAACTTACACCACAACTTTTGTTTACATCTATGTAAATGTAAAAGTAATCAACATGACTAGGACAGACTTTTAAGATGATTAAATATAAAAATTATACCCCCTCTTGCATTTGCCTCTTCAGATAAAATTATTAATCTGCACTTATATAATGGTAATAAACATAACTGACATTTATGAGCCAGGTGTATGCTATGGGTACATATATCATTTGTACTCATCCCAAATAAGGTGTGAGTTCAGGAATTATTCTAATTAATATAATTGAGGAAATTAAGGCTGAGAGAACTTAAACAATTCGAGATGAACCGTAAAACTCACTGTGCTCTGTACACAAAATCCTTTTTTTCTTCCCTAAACCTACAATACTCCTTTGTATCTATTTGTCTTTGAACATGAGGTGGCCTCTAAAAACAGTCTATCTCTCTGAATGCAAAGTACTCATTATATTAATACTTTCTGACCAAGTGAAGATATAGTCCCTAAACTTTCTACATTCCTCCTATCAGGAGAACTTCAGCCTATCCTTCCTTCCAGAACAACCCTCACACAATCTTCTAGAGTCCATATTGCTCAATTTGTGCATGGCTGTCTTCTTCCAGGTGAGTGTGAAATCTCTGAACACAGACTTGATCTCATTTATCACAATATCCCTAAGTACATAATATATACCTATACATATATTAATATTGGTGGGCAAAGGGTAGGTAATGTGTCTGAACTAGGTTCAGGTTCAAATGGCCATTTCTGTTTGAGATGATACAATATAAACAGATTGATGACTCTCAGTGACCAAATCTAAGTAGCTGGGAGCTTTGCCAAAAAAGAATCATAGATAACTTTACTTCTAGAAATAAGCACTATTACTATGTTTTCATCAAAGAGGTCAGTTGCTAAATGATGGCAACAGTGGGAAAAGACATCCTAAGACAAATTTAAATGTTTTTTTTTAAGGTTTATTCATTTTTTTGAACGACAGAGAGAGACAGAGCACAAGCAGGGGTGGGGAAGACAGAGAGAGGGGAACACAGAATCTGAAGCAGGCTCCAGGCTCTGAGCTGTCAGCACAGAGCCCCATGTGGGGCTCAAACCCACGAACCATGAGATAATGACCTGAGCTGAAGTTGGACGCTTAACCGACTGAGCCACCCAGGTGCCCCATCCTAAGAAAAACTTAAAATAAAAATTAATATTTGATGCTGTTTGATAAAATTCTGTCTGAAAAAGAACTGTATTAGATACTTAAAGAGTAAATCAATTCACTAACGGTAGAAAGTCTGCTAGTAATGTGAGACATATACTGATGAAATGTTTCATTATTTGAAGTGTGCTTTTGAGGATTTTAATCTGAAACCTATTATTCACTAGGTTTTATATGAATTATTTGGCTTTGGGGTGAATCAACAGGATCCTTTCCTTTTATACTTAAAAAAATCCTGCTGCCCATGAAACTTTCAACAGTTTAAAACAATGTATCAATACAATGTAAACAATGTAAAAATACTGCCCAACTAGGAATGTATTTCAGAATCCTGCTAATTGCAGGTATGGGAAAAGTTGCTACATTTTGTAAGCTAGGAAATAAATACAAGTTAAAATCTTCCAAAGAGTAATAGACTCCATAGTCTTGACCAATTATTTCTTCTCTGATAATCAAGGCACCATTTAAATTTTAAGACTACACTTCTGGCAGTAAGCCTTCCCTGTATGATGACAAGCCTATGAGTGCAGCCATGTTGAAGGGTCGGATAGGAGATGTGGGGTACAGGAGAAGAGGAAGAGACTATCAAGACTGGAAGGTCTTAGAGTTTTTAACTATTCTTTAAAAACAGTTGGCTTTGAAGTTTAATTTTACTTATCTTTACAGTAAAACACATGCATTCTTATGGTTATATATTTCAGACCTCTTTTTCACTAAAGAAGTGAGATTCAGATTACTATTTCCCAGAGGTATGTAGGACTTCATCCTAAGAAATATGATACTTTCATCTGGGTTGGAAAGTTGCAGCTACACCTTAAGAGACAAGATAGGGGCGCCTGGGTGGCTCAGTCGGTTGAGCGTCCGACTTCGGCTCAGGTCACGATCTTGTGGTCCATGAGTTCGAGCCCCGCATCGGGCTCTGGGCTGATGGCCCAGAGCCTGGAGCCTGCTTCCGATTCTGTCTCCCTCTCTCTCTGCCCCTCCCCCGTTCATGCTTTGTCTCTCTCTGTCTCAAAAATAAATAAACGTTAAAAAAAAAAAAATTTAAAAAAAAATAAAAAAATAAAAAAAAAGAGACAAGGCAGTGTATTAAAAGAAATGATATGGAGGAGGTAACTTGGGTTTTGCTTTGAGGTATTTCCTTCAATTTTTCCTCCTTTCTTCTTCTTTTGTTGTCTGTTCGATAACTCGCTTGCTAAAGTCATCAAAAGGTAAACCCTTTCAGATGGATATAGAACATAGATGGTACCATTCCAATGGCTTTGTTATATAACCTGCATTTATAGGCAAGTGATGAAAAAGAAGCTTCTTTCTAATGACTTAAACTTTGTCATTATTTTGCACCATCAAATTTCCTGCAGGAGAAATAATCTTAGATAGACCTTGTTAAATGAATAGATCAGATGACTAATAGAATGAGGATGCCAAATATTTATGGCTCAGTATGCCTCCTGTTTATAGTTCATAAGTAACTTTACTGTACCAAACATTCATTAGGAAAAACTGAAGGCTCTTTCCACTGATATCTAATACTTTGAGGAAACTTATTTTCATGTTAGTATTCATAATTTTCAACCACTTGAAGACTGATAATTAAGTAGCCAAAAAAATTTATATATATATATTCCCATAAAGCTGGGACTAAAAGGAGAAAAGATTGTGTTCACAAGAGCACACATGTCTATGCTATATTTAGTTGTTTTCCACATGTTGGTTTGACTTGTTTTCTTTCCATATGTCAGAACTCCACAACTGCACGAGCAGATGTATCTTACTTTCTGCTTTTCACCTTGAAATCTATGAGAATAAATGAAAGGAAATCCTGGCAATCAGCCAGGGCCACTTGAGAGACGATTTTCTAATACAGCTGCTGAATCATTTCAACGAGATTGTGTGAACTAGATGTGATGTTTACCTCAACTCTAAAGAACATACGTTTTGTGCATGGTCAGTCATTATCTTTGTAAACGCCTGAGGAACAATCCACTTCCAGTTTAATATAAAGTCAGTTGAAATAGCATCAAATAATAAACATGAATATATATCAGTTCAATTTGGAAAACCCTGTACTGTATATTAATTTTATATTGAAGATATCTAGAAATGGGTAAGATAGGGAAGTATGTCATCTAGATAAATTTCCATAGTAGTTTGAAGATTTCCACAACTAGAATTAAAAGCTTATTGAGTATTAAATATACTGAAATCATTTTTTCCTTGAAAATGCAAATACGTGTAACCATGAAGGTCTCTGCTTTTTGGAATGGTAAATATAATATATATTAACTATATTTGAAGAATGTAGTTTGCTTTTATAAGTAAAACAAAATCTTGTATTTTACTTTTCAGAATCACCTTGATACTTGTGCTGAAGTGACGTCACTGCACAGGACACTGACGGGAAAGCTAAAGCTCATCGATTAATTCTGTGTTTAACTTTGAACTATGTGAAAAGAACAAACCCTGCTTTTTTTTTTTAAACTTTTTCTATATCAAAGCATATTATTAAACATTTAATATTTTTAAATTTTTTTTAACATTTATTTTTGAGAGACAGAGAGAGACAGAGCACGAGCAGGGGAGGGACAGAGAGAGAGGGAGACACAGAATCTGAAGCAGGCTCCAGGCTCTGAGCTGTCAGCCCAAAGCCCTGCGTGGGACTCGAACTCAAGGACCGCGTGATCATGACATGAGCCGAAGTTGGACGCTTAACGGACTAAGCCGCCTAGGCGCCCCAACATTTACTATTCACTATTCAAATTTATGTTGAAATTTCACGCTTTGAGTGTCTTAGTTTTATGCCCAAATGACAAAATAATTGCACACATTAGAAATTTGTGTCCTGGAAAAATGCTAGATTATGGAATTGGACGCTAGTTTGTGACTGGCCAAGTATAAAAGGGCTATCATGGTGTTTAAGTAAGATTCACTTAAATAAGATTTAATTAAGACTTATTTAAAATCAGAAGCACACACATACATATAGACACTGCACCATTTTCTGGTTGTTAGCAATTCTTGATAACCTTAGAAAGACCTTGATTTGATTCCCAGAAATTAATGTGTCCTCTTGGCAAGCTGTGGTATCCCTGGTGAGACTTGCAATGACACATTTGCTGACATCAGAAATAAAAACACCTCATAAAATTATAGATAGTTAAGACTAAGGTAAAAGAGATAGCTGTCAGAAAATTAGTTCATGATTTTGTATAATCAGTGATTACCATCAACACATTGTTACATTTATAAAGAGATGAGCATTACAGTAACTCCAAAATCTTTTACTATCCGTGTTGAAAGGGAACTTTAAAAGGGTATAGTCATAAGCAGAAAGAAATGATACTGTTTAAAATGATGATTATTTAAAATCAATATTGTTTTATGATTTAAACCACAATTTTTGAAAAATCTTGCTTATAACATTGACAAATAGTGTTTTTAATTCCATATAATTAAGAAAATATTTATAAGGTTTTCAAACATTGGTGTGTCTCAGTTTCTAGAATTAATGTGCTACTATGTACCTACATGGAAAATGCTTTTAATAAAATAGTTCAGGGGCGCCTGGGTGGCTCAGTCAGTTAAGCATCTGACTCTTGATTTTGGCTCTGGTAGTGATCTCATGGTCATGAGATCGAACCCCTCATCGAACTCTGTGCTGAACGTGGAGCCAGCCTAGTATTCTTTCTTTCCCTCTCCCTCTGCCCCTCCCCCACTAGTGCCCTCTCTCTCTTAAAAAAAAAAAAATAGATAGTTCTACGATGTGTTTCATATAGTAGGATTAATGTGAGAAAATTAATTTAAATTCCTTTTCTATTATCATAATAGTAGTTAAAGTAATAATAATTACATGATAATAATAATGATGACAATAGCAACAAAGATGTATCTATTAATTTCAGGACTTAATCAAATCCAGGAAATAAGATGGGAGCTTAAAATAACTTTTATTATTTAACTATCTCAATAATCCCATGAGGTAGGTATCAATATTAGCATCTTCTTGCAGAAAAGGAAGCATCTTCTTCCCATAAAGGAAACATGGGAATATTCGTTATATAGCCCAAGATCGTGCAGCTAGAAGGTGAAGGTCAGCGTATAGAAAGGAAAAGTAAATATGTGTTTTTTCCCATATGTTTTGCACACACATGAACATACACACACATACACACATATTTTATATATAAACGCATGTACATATATGATTACATATTGATGTTGAAGTATACCAAGAAATTATAAAAGTGATCATTTTTGAGATGACACTGAAAAGCAAGACTGGGAGAACGATTATCTATTCTTGCATTATTTAAATTGTTCCAGATAAATGCTAATATACCCAGTTATTTTCATAGATACGTATATGAGGGTTTTTTTAAAAAATATATTTCACCTATCTCCTACTCACCTCTCCTCTGGAACTACCAGTTTGTTCTCTGTATTTAAAAGTCTGTGATTGTGTTTGTCTCTATTGTTTGTTCATTTGTTGTTTCTTAAAGTCCACAAATGAGTGAAATAATATGGTATTTTTCTCTGACTTATTTCACTTAGCATTACACACTCCAGTCTATATTGTTGTCATCTATATTGTTGCCAATGGCAAGATTTCATTCTTTTTTTATGGCTGAGTAATATTCTATTGTATATATACACCATATCTTCTTTATCCATTCATCTACATGCAGACACTTGGATTACATCCATAACTTGACCATTGTAAATAATGGTGCAATAATCATAAGAGTGCATATATCTTTTCATATTAGTATTTTCATTTTCTTTGGTAAATACCCAGTAATGGAATTACTGGATCATATGGTGCTTCTATTTTTAATTTTTTGAGGAAACTCCATACTGTTTTCCACAGTGGCTGCACCAGCTTGCATTCCCACCAACAGTGTGTGAGGGTTCCTTTTTCTCCACATGCTCGCCAACACTTGCTATATCTTGTGTATTTGATTTTAGTCATTCTGACAGGTGTAAGGTGATATCTCATTGTGGTTTTGATATGTATTTCTCTGATGACTAGTGACGTTGAGCATTCTTTTCATGTGTCCGTTGGCCATCTGTATGTCTTCTTTGGAAAAATGTCTATTCAGCTCCTCTGCCCATTTTTAATTGGATTATTCTATTATTTTTTGGTGTTAAGTTGTATAAGTTCCTCATATATTTTGGATATCAGCCTCTTATCAAATATATGTGGGAGTATTTTAAAGAAATACTCTAATCATATCTTCTACTGATACTATATCCGTAAGATATTATATACAACATATATCATGCTATATTAACATAGCATATATTGTGAGTATATGTGTGAGAGAAGAGAGAGAAGAAGAGAGAGAATGAGCATGCTACCCATCTGAGTTTATATCAGAATTTAGAAAAGGATCTCATAAACTTTAAGCCCCAAGTAAACATTAGCTATTATTGTTATTACACAGATGGTAGAAATCTATCTTCATATTTGGGTACATATGTATTCTAGCTATATTCTACTCATTTAGACTGCATTTAAGTAACTAGCTTTGTTCTGAAGAAAATGTTTTTTGTCAACCTTTGTTACTCTCTTTAGCATAGACATTTAAAAGTTTCTAATGAGTGGGGTGCCTGGGTGGTTCAGTCAGTAAAGCATCAGACTTCAGCTCAGGTCATGAGCTCATGGTTCATTGAGTTCAAGCCCCACGTTGGGCTCTGTGCTGACAGCTCAAAGCCTAGAGCCTGCTTCAGAATCTATGTCCCCCTCTCTCTCCTCCCCACCCCTGTTTGTGTTCTGTCTCTCTCTGTCTCTCAAAAATGAATAAACTTTAAAACAATTAAAATTTTTTTTTAATGTTTATTCATTTTTGAGAGACAGAGAGATAGAGTGTGAGCTGCGGAGGGACAGAGAGAGGGAGACACAGACTCTGAAGCCGGCTCCAGGCTCCGAGCTGTCAGCACAGAGCCCGATGCGGTGCCTGAACCCACGAATCATGAGATCATGACCTGAGCCGAAGTCAGATGCTTAACCGACTGAGCCACCTAGATGCCCCGATATTTTTAAGCTTCTAATGAGTAATGAGTAATTTACTCAGCAATTCTAATGCTCTTGGCCATTTAAATGAGAGTTGGTGTTTACTGGTAATGACCTAAGAGTTTTGCAGCCTATGCAGATAAGCATTGTGTTAAGAGACAAACCACAAGATGGCAGTGTTCTCAGAGAACCATATGATTCTAGATCGTACATATTCCTACTGGACTGCTCCTGTTTAAAGTGATCGAATAATTATTTCAAGATGTTATTCAGATGGATGATGGTGGACAGAAGAATCTATGTCTTTTTTTTCCAATAAAGTAATCAAACAGAATGAGGAATATTCGGATTGATTTTGTAGGAAAAAAGAGTCTACCAGATATTAATAAATAACAGAAACAATGGTACTGTGAAGCAGAATAATTAAAATAGAGTGAATACAGAGAAAGCATGGTAATTTATGTATTATTTATTCTGGACAAGTAAAAGAATTAAAAGAACCTGTAAGAGAAACTGAAGAGATGAAGAAAGTGAGAGAATAAGGAGATCTTTTAAAGTAATGATTTCTTCAACTTGCACAGGAGCACATAATTGTCATGTATTCTGATCTCATCCATGGTATCTTTAAATTAAATGATTAAAACTGGGAATTAACTAAAAGAGTTAAATAGTTTTTATTGGTAAGAACCACTTTAATCCTGCATGATCATAGGTTAACATATTTTCAAATAAGATAAAACAAAAGCAAACAATGAAAAATTGTATTAACAACACGATAACAGAGAAGGACACAGGCAATAATAGAACCCTATATAGGGATATGAATTTAAAAATGCTTGTTTTATGCCATTTTTACTCTTAAATGTCATTCTATTTCTCTCTTGTAATATTAACCTTATACCCCTCATTCTCTTTTGTCCAAAATTAAAAACAAAATGGAAGCTGCAAACACAATTTTTTCATTTCATTCTTTGCTAATATTTATACCATAATTGATGGATATTATTTTTATTTTTAGCACTTCTTCCTAACTTTCCCCATATTTATTAACAATGTATTTCTTATTGTATCTATTTCTCCTCTATTTTATTCTAATTTGGTTTATATCTCATTTTATCTCTTCTCTTATTTGGTCTTATAATAAAAAAACTATTTTGAAATTTTTTTTAAAAAATTAAAAGACATTTTGAAGTATTTTGGAAACAGATTTCTGTTTCTCAGTATCATCTTACTTTACATATATTTCTCTTATAGTTACATCCAATGCTGGACATGCTTTAAGAGAATTCAATATATCATAGGGGTATCTTATTACAGATTTTGAAATTAGAAGAAGAAATGGCTGATACAAGAAAAATAATAATCTTTGTCAAACACATGCACAATTAAAAACAAAATATCTTGGAAGTTATTTCCTTGTATGGAAAATACCAGTGTTCACTATATTCTCGAGAGCTCTATTTACACTAAACAATCACAAAAAAGAGAGTGAAAGAAAGAGAATGAGAGAGAGAGAGAGAGAGAGAGAAAAGATCATGGGCAAACTATTTGTCTTTTATTTATTGATGGAGTTTCCCAATATATTGAAGTGTATATTGAATCTATATGTAATTTAATATTTAAAATGTCTACTTTGTATATATAAGAGGTCTGAGCATTCTATAACGTGTTTCTCCAATTTTACTTGTTGTTCTCCATCTAACAGATAACTCTTGTATTTGTTTTATTTGAAATTCAACTCAGGAGTCAAGCTTCACTAAGCCCGCAGGCAATAACTTGCTACACATGGTTGGCTTTGCACCTAAAATACCCTCAAATTCCTTCTCTTTGTCTCCCCTTTGCCATTTTTCCCACACCATAGATCATTTCTCTCCAGATAACAGCAACAAGTCCCTACAAATGGCCGTCTTGCATCTACTTTCTTTAAAAAAAAAAAAAATTTAACATTTATTTACTATTGAGAAACCGAGAGACAGACCATGACCAGGGGAGGGGCAGAGAGAGAGAGAGAGACAGAGAGAGAGAGAGACAGAATCTGAAACAGGCTCCAGGCTCTGAGCTGTCAGCACAGAGCCTCACGAACTGTGAGATCGTGACCTGAGCCGAAGTCGGATGCTTAACCGAATGAGCCACCCAGGCACCCCCATCTTTAAAAAAAATTTTTTTTAACATTTATTAGCCTTCTTGCATCTACTTTCTACCCCGGTCTTTCTGCTAGATTGCAGTTAATGGCTTATTTCTAAAAATAACAGGCTTCATTCAGCTGGCATTTCTGAGCACTTATTATTTGTCAATCACACAGTAGTATGAAATAGAACTTTACAGGGTCCCTGACTTCATAGAGACTAATCAAAACAAATTAAATCATTGACTTTATTTTTGAATCATTTTAATCTGATTTTATATTTTGCCAAATGACGGTGTCTTCCATTACAATGTGAGGCCCTAAATGGGGTCAAATGGCCTGTTACCACTGATCTTTCTACACAACAGGGGCTCCAGCTCACTTTTTTTTGCAAACAGCAGGCACACAATTTTATTTATTTTTTAAATTAATTAGCTAGCTTTAATTTCTCATTGACAAGTTAAAAGCACATGATTTTGACAAAGGTAATATCAATGTTTCTACTTCTTCAGTTACAAAGCAGGTATGCTTTAAAAATTTACTTCTGTTGCACTTAAATGAAAACTGCATACTTTGTATTTGTCAAGGATTGCTTTAAAAACACTTAAAATAATACATTTTTATATTGTTTATAGAAATAAACTGATGGGGGTGCCTGGGTGGCTCAGTTGGTTAAGGGTCTGACTTCGCTTCGGGTCTGATGTCAGGGCTCCTGAGCTCAAGCCCTCATCAGGCTCTGTGCTAAAGGCTAGAGCCTGCTTCAGATTCTGTGTCTCCCTTTCTTTCTGCCCCTCCGCTGCTCGCTTTCTGTCTGTCTCTCTCTCAAAAATAAACATCAATTTTTTTTAAATAAATAATAAAAAAAGAAATAATGAAGGCTGAAGAAAAAGTTTAAAAAGAGGAAGAAATGGCATCCACATGTCTGGAGAATTAATACAAAGTCTGATTCACCATCTTGTCCTCCTTTTCAGGCTATAATGCATTATTTTCCACACTTTATTTTAGCAGTAGAATTCTTCCTCTCTTCCCGATAGCTTCACATGATTTAAATAGAACAAAGTAAAAATGCTCTATTGAAGACAACATGTCTGCAGAAGTTTTTCAGTGTCCCACCCCAAAGAAATCTCCTTGGTCCTACAGTACAGTTGTAAGAGAACCAGAGACCATTTTAAAAATCTAATTCTCGGGGCACCTGGGTGGCTCAGTTGGTTGAGCAGCCGACATTGGCTCAGGTCACGATCTCGCGGTCTGTGGGTTTGAGCCCCATGTTGGGCTCTGTGCTGACAGCTCAGAGCCTGGAGCCTGTTTCAGATTCTGTGTCTCCCTCTTTCTCTGACCCTCCCCTGTTCATGCTCTCTCTCTCTCTCTCTCTCTCTCTGTCTCTGTCTCAAAAATAAATAAACGTTAAAAAAAAAAGAAAAATTAAAAAAAAATAAAAATCTAATTCTCTAGAAAAAAACTGGCCTTGTAAGTAAGTACTTAGGTTTTCTTTTTTGTTTTGTTTTGTTTTTTTTTTTTCTGGAAGCCACAAGGATGGGTGGGTATATTCATTTGCAAGTGAACCATCCATAGTTTATATTTTTACTGCCTAGGCAGAACCATTAAGGCAAACATTCTAAATACCACTATAAAGATTTTAGTTATTTAAAAGATAATACAAAATCTTGGGTGAATGGCAAATCAGTTTGATCATGAGAATGAATGCTTTTGAATGCCTTGTTTGGTTGTGTACACTTGCATAAGTTGTTTTACATAAAAGAAACTATAATTAAGATCTTTAAGTAGGGATAAGTGGCTAATGAGCAGTATTCTCAAAAAGGAGGAAAAAAAAAGAAACAAAAAGAGCTTTGCAATTCCTTACTGATGATGACTTAGGCCAGATTACAAGAAATGAAGAGATCTGGATCCTTTTCAGACAATTAAAGGAACACTGAGAGGCGTATAAATTCAGTTTAAAACTAAGAGATCCAGAAGCAAAAGGCTTGCTTTCAAAGTCAAGCTTTTTGCGTGTTTGTTGGTGGTGCCGGGAGTGATTCTGCAGCAATTCGTCTCTGGTTCCTTCTTCCTGCTTTATTTCGGGGTTACCTATGTGTGTATCAGAAGCAAATGCTTGTGATGACAAAAATACATGTGAAAGTATGTGAAGTTCCATTAAAGGCTAAAAGTCCTTAAAAGTGCATAAAAATTCATAGAAGTCTATTAATGCATAAAATGCATAAAACATGCAATAAAAATGCATCAAAGTCTGTTAATGACGGAAAATATGCTAGAAATAATTGGTCTGAACAAGCTTTGGGATTGTTCACATTTTTGAAAGTTGGTACCAACAAAGACAAATTATATGTGACACATCCCACTTATGATATTTTTCCTTTAGTTTTGATAACATGTAAGTAGCCCCTTTAAACTACAATATTCTTTGAAGTATCCCTGATACCAATTGTCATCATGTACCTTCAGCTTTCTCTGAGAAGGAGCAGCCTAGTCATTTCTTATTAAGTAAGTTTTTGATTATCCAAGGTAGTCTCTGTTCCACTTACCAGAGATAATAAGGGCTCTTCTGTAATGGGGGAAAAAATGACCCAGTATCTCACTGTTTCTTTTCCAGCAAAAAGTTATATAATCATTCATTAAAACCTATCTTACTTTCACATTAGTTAATTTAAGAACAGAGCTCACTAAAATGAAACTTTTAAGTCAAAAAATAAAACTAGGGGAGGTAACTTCCAAAGCACCTTTACTAATCTGAATGGTATTCATGAGAAATCTGAAGGTATTCTATTTTATGATTCACGAATTCACAAATGGAGAATCTTATACAATTTACACACTACATGGAAACAAGTAGTTTGGGTGATTTACTGAAAATTGAAAGGGCAATAGAGTCAAAGTAAAATCCAAATACTTCTTTAATATGAATTTTCCTCCCAGTATGTCTCTTGCCTTAATTTGATGTGTAGTACGCCCTTGTAGAAGTGATAGCATGAAGTGTTGCTAATATATTATTTAGTCAGTTTTGAGCATACTGATACTGAATTAATGTTAAATTATCCATGCAGATACTAAGATGGCTGACACCAGATCTTAAACAAATATTAAGTGCTTGGAAGGAAATTAACACTACCAGAAATAGTTAATAATTAAGTTACAGTGCGGTTTAACAAGAGGCATAACTGGGGTGCCTGGGTGGCTCAGTCGGTTAGGCATTCAACTTCTACTCAGATCATAATCTCTGGGTTCCTGGGTTCGAGCCCTGCATCAGGCACTGCACTGACAGCTCTGAGCCTGGAGCCTGCTCCAGATTTTGTGTCTCCCTCTCTCTGTCCCTCTCCCACTAGTGCTCTGTCTCTCTCACTCTCTCAAAAAGAAATAAACATTAAAAAAATAAAAACAAAACAAAACAATAGGCTTAACACTTCTTTTTAATTTTTTAATTCAATAAAAATACCAACTTGGTAAATAGGGCAATTTGGTAAAAATATGATTTTTTTCTTTAAATGTGTGTGTGTGCATTGAACATGGAATGATTTCATAAGTTTTCATTCATCTTTAAGTGCCATGCTCATTTTTAAGAATTTTATAAATTCACCCTATTTTTATTTCCTTTGCCTCTAATTCATTTCATCCAAACGTTTATTTTCACCACCCTTTATTATCCCCAAAGTTCTGAAAACACTGAGTAAAAGGTCTATGAAATATGAATGTTCAACAAAGAAAATTCTTAGAGTAAACTGATTTTCAACAAAAGTGGTGAGGAGGCACATTTGCTTTTCATGTATTCAGAAAAAAAAAAAAAAAACTATTTCCAAAATGCAAATCCTTCCTATTTTCATTGTTTTTTTTTTCTATTTTAATGACAAAAATGCCTTCTTTTTATATAAAATAATAAAATTTAGTTGAAAGGAGAGCAAGAGAGCAGCATTTTTAGACTGGATCAGTATTCATTAGAGGAAATCTATCTTTAAGGGTACAAATCATGGTTTTTTTTAGGCATTTTAATTTTCCATGCCTGTAGACATCAGAGAAGAATTCCCATTGTTACCACAGGGAAGCCTATGAATATACTGCTACTTTCTCCCAGAAATGGATTATGGAATTATACTGTTACATGTGCTTTTATAATATATGTAAGATGTACATCAGTTTCAGAAGCTCTGCCTATTTCCATGCAATCTCTACTTATGAAGAACTAAAATTCTAACTTTCCATTATTGACAACAGCAGAGATGGAAAAGATTTCATTAAAAGAATGTGGAAATAAAGGCCAAAAAATATAAATGAAAAAATATTTTAAAATGTATAAAAGTGATAAAGTTAATAAGAAAGACTAAAATAAAAATAACATAATTAGGCATCATTTATTGACTAAATCATTTTATAAAATATTATATCTATCAATATAATTTTAATGTTATTGCTTTAACAGTGATCAATACTTAGTAATAAACCCTCCAATCACGTAGAAGCTAAAAGAAAAATAAATGACAAGTTGGTCTCATGTTAACCTAAGCCAAATTAATTAACCTCAATATTTCATGGGCTTTATTCCAGATAAAGTTTATTCATATATTCGAAAGAAACAAAAAAGGGAGAAAAAGATATTAGTTTATTCATATATTCGAAAGAAACAAAAAGGGAGAAAAAGATAGGTTTGGTTTTGTCAGTGTGCTTGTGATATATATTCTTTGTAAATTAGTCACATAACTTTCTCCCTGGAATATGTATGAACTTTTTACTTGTGAAAGATCCTGACAGACTTAAACATTTCCAGCATGACTCTTGGGTCACCTTTGGCCCCACAACTATTCCTCCCCACCTTCCACTTTTTTGCCAAACCCAAATGGCAAAAACAAAAGGTGCTAAATTGCAAAAACAATCCACCCCCTTACAGACACTGTTTTTAAACAACTACTGTGGAAACTGGCTGAGCTACAGCAGCTCCCTCTGGCTAAAGTCTACCTTTCTTCTCCAAGGGAGACCAATCTTTCTGGGCTATGGTGAGGCCTCGGCATTTGAAATTAAAGTTTCTGCCTAGAAGTGCTCTAATTAATGTTGCTTCTGCAGATTTTGATATGACTTGGAAGGGGGGACTGGATCTGCCACTTCTCAGCTAAGATCGTTTCTTCAAAGCTAATGTGCACAGGACCTATATATCGTCCTTTCTCAGATCTTTTAATCAGTGCTCCACATCATTCAGTTGAATACTACCTCAACTTGACTCTTTCTCTTTAGACTTCTTATGGTAGGTCTCTTGATTTAATCATTTTCACTATTTAGGGCTTGTTATGGATAAAGTAAGGGTTGAACTGAGCTTAAGGGAATCTTCTCATCTATCTCTTTTTGGTTCTTTTTATTTTAATATAGATGGTCAATAGTCAGCCAATGAAACTCCCGTTCAGTGTCCAGCATCTTACTCATACAAATGTTATGGTGCCGCAGCACTAAATATTGAAGCTGTTATAGCATTTTACCAACAACGATTTAGAATTTCAATGGCCACTTGGGGAATTTGAGATTAAAGTAATTCACGTATGTCACATCTTAAATTTAAAGGGTTCAAAGACTATTCCATAAAAAGCATGATTATTTTTTGATATGAGGAGGGTTCTAAAAGACAGGAAAGTTCTAACATTGCTTCCCTGAAAGACTCCTTATAAAAAGTTAATAAACATGAAAAATATAAAATCAGAACTCAAACTCTCCTTTCTTTCTTCTGATTCAACTCCAAGCTGGTCATCTATCAAGTCCCTTATATCTCAACTTTTCCTTCTCCATTCATATTAATTTTCTATTACTGCATGACAAAATACCACATACTTATCAACCTAAAACAACATCTATTTATTATTGCATTGATATGAGGTAAGAAGCCCAGGTGGGCTCCACTGGTCCTCTGTCTATGATCTGACAAGGCCAAAGTCAAGTTGTCTGCCAGGCCTCACTTTAATTTGGAAGCTTAGGGGAAGAGTTCATTCCCAAGGTCATTCAGGCTACTGGAAGAATTTGTTCCTTACAGTCAAAGGAATGAGGTCCCCATTTCCTTGTTGGCTATCAGCTGGAGGCTGTTCTCAGCTTCCAGAGGCACCTACATTCATTTCTCAAAGTGCCTTCCATCTCCAACCCAGTGATATCACACTCTTTCTTTCAAGCTTCAAATGTCTCTGATTTTCCCTTCTGTCACTTGCCAAAGACCATTATCTATTTTCAAGAGCTCCTGTAATTAGGTGAGGCCCACCCTAACACTCTCCCTATCTTAAAGTTAACTGATCAGTCCCTCAGTTACATCTGCAAAATCGCACTTGCCATGTAAAATGATGTAATCACAGAAGTAACATCATGAATCATGTGGGCCACCTAGAATTCTGCCTCCTACACCATTGCTTTGTATTTTCAGCTCCTTCAGTAGTTTCATGGACCCTCTCCCCACTTCCTCCACACACCCTTTCATTGGGTAATATTTCCTCTTGACTTCTCATAATTTGGTCAAACATGAAACCTAGATTTGTATAATTTAGTTGAAACTTTCCAACCCCTCATGAGAAACAATGAAAGTTCACAGTAGAATATAGGATTGTTCTAGCAGCTTATAACAAGTCTTGAATTGAATCCATCATCTTATAGGCAAAAGAATTATGAAAAAAAAAGTTGGTTAAGGAAGACAGGATGGATTGAAACCCAAATGACATCAAATATATATGTATCAAAGCATGGATATAAAAAGTATAAAAGTAGAAGACGACTTCAGTATCTGACACTGAGATTTTTGCTGTCAATATTGATTAATCAATATCCAATTCTATAAAGGAAAGAAGTGTAGCTTCCAGGTTTTAAAGGCTATTTCACTTCCACCTTCAGAGATTATTCCACTCTCATTCAGAGAGGAAACCTTATAACTGGCCTACCAACCTTTGTGGATGGTCTTAATGCTGAAACATCAAGAAATTGCTCAGCACTTGAACATACTTTGATTTAGAAAGAAAAAAAAAACATTAAACTCCAATTAATTGGTCTTCTTATTAAGCATTTACATGAACACATGTCCATGTCTAAATCAGGAAAGACAAATATACCTGCAGTTTTTGTAAAGGAAATGGTCACCAAAAGAACAATTATTCTCCCTTCACTTGAAAGACAGACTCTGAGTAGACAAAGGACAAATTCTGTGTGACAGAATGACATCTCTCTGAGGAATGAGTTGCTCTGGTCAGCCCACTGTTTCCCTTAATAAAAAAGGGAGACATTTTGATGCAACTGCAAATACAAAATGTTTTATTTCTATTTGATACTGTATAGCCTCTCTACCATAAGTCTTATTATTTTTGTATCATGTGTCCTTGGAGTAGCAAACATATTTTAGAAGTAGGAGTCTCAAATGACCCTCAGACTCTGCATTTGTCTCAATCACTTCGTCAGCCTCTCTGGGCTTTCTCAATAGTGATACGCTTTGCTATTTGCTGAATCTTTTTAGCGTAGATCTATTTTGCCTACAGCATACTACTAGTAAATACAGACCAGAAGGCCTCTTTCTGAAACAGCCAGGAAAATAATCACCAGACTATAGTTTAACACTGTCTCAAACTGATTATTTTCTATAGAAAATATATGTCAGAAATCTGGCCATGAGAGCATCAAGGCCAAAGAAAGAAGGTATGAAACACAAAGGATCATGAGCCATTAAGGATCCGAACTGATCTGACTGGTCATTTGTTGAAACTGGCCCCATTCTCATTTAAAACAAGACTGTTGAAGAACTGGCACCCATTGTCTATGTGTCCCCTGTCAAAAATAGTGTAGTGTTTCTTTTTCAAAGATTAAATGCTATTCTTGACTTTTTTGGCTAATTACCAAAAGCTCCTTGGATAGTTTTTCAGTAGGGTACTGTTAGGATACTGGTCATAGGACACTGTTGATATTGGATGCCTAACTTTTTTCTAATTAGCTAGCTTGATATATGACCTGACAAAAATTGACACAACTATGTCTTTCCCTGGACAAACTTATTAAAGGTTATATTTTGTAATATAAAACCCTTCCTTTTAAAACTCCCTTATTCTTGAGTTTCCCCATTGATACGAAACTTTCTTTCCATTTGTACATGAAAGACCATGATAAGATTTTATGTTCTATCTCAACAGGACAATACAAATCAGAGACACATTGTTTATTGATCCTATAGCAAAAGCTTACCCTCTTATTTAGGCACAATTGCAGCAATCATACCATTCACACATTTTCCTTCTACTAGACTGAACTCCTACAAAATCTTTCTTCTCCTCCCTATACATATTTTCATCCATTGCTGTAAGATTCTAAACTTTTCAGATAATTTTTCCTTCTCAGTGGATGGTATGACTTGAGACATTCATGCACTTATCAGGAATTATTTCAGCTCCAAACCTCCCTGAAATCTTTTTAGAGAAATCAGATTTAGAATTGCTTTTGGATACCTTCTGTTTGAAAGTTGAACATGGAGGTTTTTAATCTGGATTTTAAAATACAAAAAACTCAAATTTCTTTAATCCAGCTTTCCAGGGACCAAATCTGTAGTGGTTTGTCATGCTGTAGCTTTTAATAAGACCATCAGTTAACTAGAGAGTAGAGAGCAAATGTCTATACAGCTATCAGATAATCCCTTCAGGTAGGTAATGATTTTACTATGCTTTAGAAACAACACAGCCTCTTTAAAAAAAAAAAAAAAAATTATGTATTTATCTTGAGAGACAGACAGAGAGAGAGAGAGAGAGACAGAGAGACAGAGAGAGAGAGAAGGAGTGAGTAGGAGTAGGGGAGTGGCAGAAAGACAGGGAGAGAGAAAATCCCAAGCAGGCTCTGTGCTGTCAGTCTGGAACCCAATGCAGGGCTTAATCTCCTGAAACTGTGAAATCATGGCCTGAACCAAAATCAAGAGTCAGATGCTTGTCTGACTGAGCCACACAGGGGCACCATCACAGCCTCTTAGTTGCAGGTGCTACCTCTATTAAATACCACAATCATGTAAAAGTCCTACTAGATGTGTCCTCCAAAGGCATTGGCTATAATAAGTGCGAGTCACATACTATACAGCTGACTCATGAAGCAAAAGACACTTCTTTAAACAATTCTTATGCTATATAAGCTTCATGCTATCCACAAAGTTCAAAAAAAAAAGTTCTGGCTAACTCTTGACTACTGGCTCTCGAGTCTTGAGTGAATACTAATCTCAAGCACTTGACTCTCCAATACCAGACAGGAAAATATCACATGGTTTGTTTCAACCAGATGGTCTTTGGTGGCAATAAGACTACTACTTGGTCTGCTCAAAGATGCTAAAATAATGTCTCTCAATGAAGTTACTTTCCTTTCTGCTGTGGAAAGGAAAAAAAATTAAGAACAATCATAAATAAACATTGGTGGGAAAATTTCAATAAGTGAAAATAATGTCCCTGGAGCAGGTCTCACCTTTCAAGCACACGGTCCTGAGAAAACTATGTAGATTGGACATGGACAGGAAGTAAAATATATAAGCCTTTTGAATATCCAAAATGTGTTTTTTTCAGATACAAACTTCCTTATATTTTTCAATTTCAATTTCAGTATCTTTGTTTTCTGGTGGCCAAAAGGTGTTTCCCTGACTAAAGCAACTGTTCTGACAATAGAAATATTGAGAACTATTTATTCACTTGTATATTGAGAAAGGAATTCAATTTTTTGAAACAATAATAAAGAAACTCTGTGAGGCTCTGTCCTTAACCCAGAAGTATCCCTATCCCTATTACCGCAAGTCTCCAGAGAAAATAGAATGAGTATATGACCTATTGAAGCTGAAACTTACAAAACTAAACAGGGGATTTTAGTTGCTTGTCCCAAGCTCTCAAAACCCTTAGATCCACTCCAAAAGAACCATCACAGATTACCACCTTGTGAACTGCCCATGCAACTGGGGATCTCACCCTCTTCTGCTCTTTCAAATATGGCTAAATATGGATAAACCAGTAGGCATTTAATACAGTATCCCTAACCATATAATCAACATGTCCCAGCGGCTTCTCCCTAGGATAAATCACAGGAATCCTTGCATGAATGTTGGCTCAGAGTCCTGGTTTATTGTATATACCAGCAATGTAAGACCAATATTGAACGTCATAGAAAGACATTTTATCATGTACTAGTAACCACAGAAAATCAATTTTTATATTCATGTTTCCCAGTTAAGGAGATATCATACCATTGCCTCCTGGATTTTTTGCCAATAGGAGATCTAAAATGGAATATTTCTCAAGTTTTTCAGGAAATTATCAGCATCAAGAAAGCATTTTCTTCATTTCCTTTCCCTCGTATTGGAACTCCCTGGAGTTCCATACACCACAAAGTATCCAGCCAATTCTATTAGTCATGGTACGTGCATTAAATCGGCAATATCTATATGAGGCCTGTCTAATAACAAGATCAAACCTTAGATCAAGCAGCAGACTGTTGATATTAAGTTTCTGACTGAGACATTTGGATTAAGACCCCGAATGACAGAAGTCATGATTCTACATTCTTTTTTTTTAATTAAAAAAAAAATAATGTTTATTTATTTTTGAGGGAGACAGAGACAGAATGTGAGTGGGTTAGGGGCTGAGAGAGAGGGAGACACAGAATCCGAACCAGGCTCCAGGCTCTGAGCTGTCAGCAGAGAGCCCGATGCGGGGCTCAAACTCACAAACCTTGAGATCATGACCTGAGCTGAAGTTCGACGTTCAACTGACTGAGCCACCCAGGCACCCCCGTGATTCTACATTCTTTTTGTATTTTTTAACTTGGTCTTTAAGGATATGATTTTCCCACTATGTTGCCTTATGGGTTTTTACTGTTAAAATGAGATTTTAAAGTTTTTCTTCCAAACTTGATTCTCTGGATAAATCTGGAGGATAAAGAAAATTTTTGCAAATCTACAGATATCAAAATTCCCTTCTTTACTGTCTCAGGGTAGAGATAAGAACCATTCTACTTAATAACAATAGTAGCAGAACCTTGGCTAAGAGGTTATTGTCTAAAACTTTCTGGTAATTATCAAGTCAATACTTGTTTTCTCTATTGTCAATTATTGGTTTTTCTCCAGAGACTTAAACGCTTATAGCCACTTACTGGTACATGATTGAGATGCAACTGCAAAGACAAAAGTAACAAGAAGACATGATGACAGCTCTCACCAAGTTCTAGACTGCCATCAGCAGCAGATCTGGAGTTCTGAACATACCGAGGTGCAGTTGTGTAATGAGACTTAGTCTCCCTGTTAACCAAAAGAGATACCCACTGTGGCTGTCACATTCCCCTGGCTTCCGCAGCTGCTCCTCCCTGCCCCTCTTGCACATGACCCTACCTCTTACAACTACTCTGAGTCAAATCTCTCAATAAAATCCAATTGCATAAACCATTGCTCATAATCACTAGAATGGTTGGTTCTTCCTTTTCCTAAAGCCAATTTTGATCACCTATGCCCGATATTAGCTGAACCTCTGCTAAACTTCTATAAAAGTTCCTGTTTCATACTGAAGGCAGAGCACTTCTTCAGAGTTCTCACACTGCAGTGCTCTGAATAAAGGCTTATGCTTAACAGTGCTGTTGAAATCCTTCTATGTATTAGTAATTCAGTTTATTCATACTGTTATTACATGTTTACAGTTTTCAGTTCCATTTATTCAACTCTTTTCTTTATTATTACCAATTACGGTTACATGATATCTTCTTTACATGAGATCTTCTGTTTTCAATAAATATTTTGGCAAAACCCACTTTTATCTATTTGCCTTACTACACTTTTAACCTTGCCCATAATGTCTCTAATGGTTTTCATTCTCTATATTTATTTGTTTACTTCAAAAGTGGCTTTGTATTCTTTTATTTCCTCATTTATTCTCCCTAGTGTTACGCAGGTTCCATATATTGCAAAATATATTAGTCACGGTATGCGCACTAAATCAACATGAGGTTTTCCAATAACTAGAAAACACAGATTTGGAAACAGGAAGTTATATGGAATAAGACTTTCTCCATTCACCTATTTTTAGACGAGGATTAACAATGGAAGTGTCCTAGTTTTGATCCATGATTATACATAGGACATATGTAAAGTTGATGAAATAGACCTTTATGGGATCATCTAGAACTAAAGAAACAGAATAATGATCTATGACCTTTTGAGGGCTTTTTAAAAACAATGGAACTTCTTTTCAGAAAAATGCACATAAGTACCTACTTATACTTAAATATTTATGCACAGTTTTAGAGAGTGCACAGATTTCTTGAAGTCAGTCTTGTATGCCTAAGTATCTACAAAAATCTACTCTTATTTTGCCTAGAAGAGCCCCCAAGTATTTATATCATGTACTGTGTTTTTGTTCTGCAGCTGTCTTATAAGCCTATTTTTTAAACTTGGATTGACAATAAATGAATAGCTTAAGCAAGTGACACCCAGGAAGTGTCCTATGTGTGTTCACTTCAAAAGGCTCAATTAATATCGTAATGAATATTTATCGATTCTCCCCAGAATTCATGGCACTATCACATAAAGGCTATCTGTTTTAGGGTTCTCCTGTGCACATTTGGGCAGAGATTGACGAAAGACTTTAGTTAATTTAAACAGATACCTTCTTTTATATAAACTTTTCCTGTAAGATAGAAGTATGCACATTTAGAAGTCTACATTAACAAACTAATTAAATCATATGGCATGATTGAGATAATCTGATGGATGATATTTCTCACTCTGGTTTGTAGATAAGGAAATATTTGAATAAGAGAAGAAAAGTCACACTAAGCCCCACTCACCTATCTTTGTCACTTTTAAATTATCCTGTTGCTCTATTTTTTGACTATGTCAGTTATAAAAGCTAGTCCAAGAAAATGAATGTAGACAACGAAAAATAGAGAATGGCATATTGACAGCTATCTGTCTGTTTATATAAATGGCACTTAGATTCCCAGTATATCTTTGTAATTCCCACTTGTCTGACTCCATATTGGGAAGGCCAGTGTGTAAATGAATAAGAGCCTGGACAGATATTTAGGAGAAAACCATCACATGGGTAGAGAAAATCTCACACATATCTTGGCTCATCATGAATTTTGCATCAGTGATAATCAGTGCCAAATAAGGAAGGCAAAACAGGTGTTATTTGGGGCAATGGGAGACAGGACCTCTTGGGCATTAGTAACCTCATGGTGTACAATTACAGTGGTCAGTAGGGTGCAAAGGACTTCTGCTAGTTGAAGAGCTTTTTGTAGACAAAATATGAAAGCAGTCTAGATCAGAAAAGCAAAACAGGGCAGGTGCTATATCAAAACCTGAAGAGGTGGCTGGGGACGTGGGTGAAATAGGTGGTGGGGATTAAGGAGTACAATTCTGATGACCACCAGGTGTTGTATGGAAGTGTTGTATCACTATGTTATACACCTGAAGCTATTATTACATTGTATGTTAACTAATTGAAATTTAAATAAAAACTTAAAAAAAAGAAACAAAGAATGTGTGTTCTATTCATACATGGCATACCAGTGAGTCTCTCTGGTTTAAGTACATAAGACATTTCTTTTCCTTCTTCTTTTTTTTTTTTTTTTTTTTTTTGAGAAGGAGGTGGATGGAATTTCATGAGTTGTGTTGCAAAGATATATAATTTATTGCATAAGTATATATAGTAATGATGAATTGATAGTATAACAGCTATAACCTAATGCTACATAATCAGTTAATAAATACATATTAATTACTTATATGTCACACACATGTAAGTATGTAAATATTAAAGAATGATTCTTGCCATTCAAATAATTGCAATATGGTTGGAAAAATAATTATAAATGTATCTAATGAATACATTTACATTCAGACAATATGCTAGTCTTAAGAAATAATGAACATGTGAAAAAATAACTTTTCTCACAAGAAGAGTACAAAGCAATGAATGGTATATTTTATACACCAAATCATGCCAATGTAGTAGGAGATAATTTTGAAGATAATTTTCATGTAAAAAAAAAAAGAAGTAAGTTCATCTTGACATCTTGACACTTACCAATTGTACAAATTTTGACAAATGACTTATACTCTATGACTCTCATTTTTGTGTATGGTAATTTTACACAGGGTTTTGTGGAATTAAATAAAACTGTAAATGTGACAGGAAAAATATTAATTTCCTTTGCTTTGTAGCAAGGTGAATCTTGGTACCTAACAAATGTAGGGAATATCTGTATGCACTATTTATCCTCTTTAAGTATACGTGCTTGTGACAACCAAATGAATGATGGTGTGAAATTGATAATTCTTTGGATATATATAGTCAGTTTCTTCAGTCATTTATTCAGCAAATATTTACTTTTCACTCCTTAGGCAGTGTGCAAGATGAAAGTTAAGAAATGTTTTTTTTGTTGTTGTTGGTATGTTTGTTTTTATTTAAAAAAAAATGGGTAGGACTCTATTCTCCTGAAGGTTGCAATTTACGGATAGACATGGACATTATATAAATGCAATATATATATATATATATATATATTGCATTTATATAATATATACACAGAATCAAAATCTATCTATCTATCTATCTATCTATCTATCTATCTATCTATCTTTCATTTAACACTCTGGTCATGATTCTGTACCCAACCATAATATAATAATGGGTACCCGACAACTAAAAAAACTGTTTTTACACATTAGAAAGACACCACAGGACTTTAATCCCTGAGAGAAAGGAAATAAACAAAGTGTGTCTTAATTTTGTCCCAATCTATAGCTTAGAGGCACTGTCAAAAGTGTAAAGGAGAAGGATGGGGCGCCTGGGTGGCTCAGTCGGTTGAGTGTCCGACTTCTGCTCAGGTCATGATCTCGCGGTTCATGAGTTCGAGCCCCAGGTCAGGCTCTGTGCTAACAGCTCAGGGCCTGGAGCCTGCTTCTGATGCTGTCTCCCTCTCTCTCTGCTCCTCCCCTGCTCATGCTCTGTCTCTCTCTCAAAAATAAATATTAAAAAAAAAGAGTATAAAGGAGAAGGAAACCAAGCAGAGTCCAGTGTTCTCTCCAAGATGCTTCCTGACATGAGGAGACAGATCAAAGTTCAAGCACTAAGTGTCTGGTGAATATTTTGTTCAATGAATAGTTGAATTAGTAAATAACTTTGGATTTTCTGTCTAGGGGAAGAAACAGAAAACTCTGCCATGCTTTTTAAAAGCAGAATCTATAGAGGCACAAACAGGAGATAGAGTTACAAGTGAGAGTTAATAACCTTCAAATTTTTTGCACAGCATATGTTCTGGAGTTGTTTTAATTTTCTAGTTATTTTCCTCTGAAGAAGTTCCAGTTTGTGATATTGCTTTTAAAACTTGGAATTTTAACATAAAATAATGATTTCTCTCTGTTTAATTGGGATATGACATGGTAATTTTTAGCAATATGTTTTTATGATTTTAAAGGTTAAATACTCTTGAATTCAATTGCAGAATCTACCATGAGTCACTTCAAATAGCTCTTCCTCTTAAATGTTTCTAAATTGATATAAATAATATAATGGAATCATAAAAAATAATTTACAAAGGATTATACAATATTAATATTATATAGCTTGATACTAATTCAATTCAACTGACAAATATTTTATAAAAATAAACAGGACAGACTAATTCTGGCCTTCAATGCATGCTAGTAGGGTAACAAGAAATCATAAATGAATAATTAATTGGATAATACCAGATAATTCTCAATAATTTATATTATAAAGAAAAACAAAATAATATATTATAAAAGAGGAAATAGCTGAAGGCCAATATTTTAAACTTGTTGTGTACTCACATAATACTACCAGCACCCGAAAAGCTACCCTCTTGTCATGTTTTCAATAAATAGCAATATAAGAAGTATTTTACTGCTTTTTAAATTTTAAATAAAAAGAATCACATGGAATGTATTTTTGCTTTGATTATTTTTGTCCAACTTTTTTTGAGAATTCACTGATATTTTGCATGCAAATATAGATCTTCAATTCTAATTGCTGTATAATATCCCATAGTTTAAGTATATCAGCAGATAATTCAATTATAGACGAACAGTTGGGCTATTTTTTTTTTTTTTTTTGCCTCATCTATAGTAAATAGTATGGCTATGAATATCATGTTTAATGAAATTTGGTGATGGGGCTCAACTTTAAATAAAATCTTTTCTGAGGAGGTGTTATTGCAGTAAGATTTATAATGAGCCTGTTATTGCTGTTGCATAACAAATTATCTCAAAATGTAATAGGTTAAAAAATATTTTTTATGCAAACAAATTTTGTGGAAAATTCAGACATGGCATACTGGGATGATCTGCCCTGTGCTTCACATCTCAGGCGTCAACCTGAAAGGCTCAGAGGTTAGGGATGGCTGGATGTCTGAAAGCTGCAGTGGTTTAAAGATTCACTCACATTTATGATACCTGGTCTGGGAGGACTTGAAGACCACTATTGCTGATTCTTACATAAGAATCATGCTGATTCTCCATGTGTCTTGGCTTCCTCAAAGCAATGCATTATCACAAAATTGGACTTATTACCTGAAAGCTCAAGAGCTAAGTATGAGTGCTCCAGCCTAAAAACCCTCAGATGTCATACAGCAGCACTTCTGGTACACTCTATCGGTCACACAAGCCCCTTGACTCAGGGGGCCAAGGCATTGATCTATCTATAGAAAGAATGCCAAGAAAAAGAGGGTGGGAGGCATATTTTAAAACCTTCTAAAATCAGACATAAGAAACTTATTAATTAATTCAGAGGAAAAAATAACTATAAAATCTCTAAGTGGGAAACAAGTTTTAACTTTTTGAGGAGGGACAAAAGTCAGATTGCCTGAGTATAGTAAGAAATGAGTAGTAGGCAGAGGCCATATATATATATATTTTTTTCAGAATATTTTAGTCCACATTTAGTCCAGAATATTTTTTCAGAATATTTAGTCCAAATATATTTAGACAGAGCTCCATGGGACTAGTTACACAAATACATTTCCTTCAAGAAATCTTTCCTGTCTCCTTCATTCTTAGAAGAAATATCTTTTTAAAAATTTTGAAATCTCTGGAAAATGGCAGAACAGCATGGAAGTTTTTTTTTTTTTTTTTTTTGCATCTTGCATCCATGAAATACAGGCAGATCAATACTAAACCATCCTGCACACCTAGAAAACTGATTTGAGGATTAACAACAATCTTCACAACCTGAACCACAGAACTCAGAAGGTACATGGCATGGAGAGGTGAATTGGGGGAGAGAGAAGCTGCAGAGGGTAGGAAGCTGCTTTTGCTTGTGGAGAGAGGATGGAGATGGGGAGACAGTATGGGAAAGCATGCCCCCACCACCCCTGAAAGCAGCTGGAGAGAAAGTGGAAAAGTGGAAACAGCCACAGGGACTGAACTAACAATGGAGAAAGGAGAAAAGAGAGGGTTTAAATTCCATTAAGACTCTAAAAATGGGGGGAGCACAGAGTCTGAAATTCTGCAGCTCAATACCTGATGGTGCTCTGGTGGGAAGAGGAAAATCCCCAGGAGCAGAGTGAGGTCCATGTGGTCCTCGGGCCACATGGGGAGAGACAGTTCCCCTGCTGGGAGGATTGTGGTAGAGGCTGTGCAGCCACCCCACAAAGGTCCCAGCAGACCCCAGAGAACAGCCACATTCACTGATGCTAGAACAAGGTTGTTAAGGGTGAAGCCTCGTGCCAGATGTGTGTTGTGATTTTCCATAATCCCTGAAACGCTGTTGCTACATGATTGTGTGAACTTTTTCTGGGGTGGGCTGGCACCCAGCTACAGTCTCTGGGCATCGACAGCAGCACAGTCACGCAAACGTTGCTGGGTGTGACCAGCACCCAGCCATTGCTCAGTGAGAACCTCCCACAGAAGTTCTGAGCAGATCAAAGCCACAGTCCCTCAGAAGTGAGGGGTTGGGAAACCAACAGCCACATCAGAGATAAAACTCAGGAGGGAGGTGCCTCCTGGCAAAATGATGGCTTGGTCACAGACAGTGTAAAGGCGGGGAGTGGATGGAAGCTGGAGACAAAGGACAAGTGTGCAATTGCTGATCGGGGAGAACAGAATTCTGATACTAGAGACTGGGTAGCTGGGGGATGCCATTTTCACACCTCCCATGCATGTGCATACACACCTACAAGCACTACAAGAATCCACCCCAGTAAGCTAAGCAGCATTCTCCATCTAGTGGAGAATGGAGCCGTTACGCTAAGCCTCACCAAACTGGGCCAGCTGGGCCAACACCACAAGTCTCTTTGCCTGCTTAGTTTATGGACTATAAAGTGCTTCACAGTTTGACTTCTAGGGGAAAATGATGTAATTTCAATCGTATTTCAGTCTGTTCACTTGTCTATCTATTAAATTTTCTTATTTTTTTTCATTTCTTTTATTTTTCTTGAATATCGAAAGAGGAAAAAATTATTTTTATTTTCAATTTCTATAAAAAATATTTTTCTTTTACTTTTTTCTAGTATATTTTTTATTTTTGTAAATTTTTCAAATTCTACTTTGTGTCCATCATTTCATGTTATTCTATTTCATTGTGTTCATTTTTCATATTTTCAAACATTTTCCCTTTTTTTCTCCCCCCACCTTTTCTCTAATCTATCAAGCTCCTTTCAACAACCAGACAAAAGCAAATCTAGGATCTAGCATCATTTATTTGACTTGTGTGTGTTTGTGTGTTGCTTTTAAAGTTTTAATTTTAATTTTTTTACCTTATTTATTCCTTTTCTTCCTTTAAAATGACAAAATTAAGGAATTCACCACAAAAGAAAGAGCAGGAAGAAACGACAGTCAGGGACCTAATCAACACAGATACAAGCAAGATGTCTGAACCAGAATTTAGAATCATGACAAGAATACTGGCCAGGGTTGAAAAGAAGGAAAAGCTAGTCAGTAGGAAATAGAAAATGTTGTAACTGAGCTGCAATCTTAAATGAATGCCACGTTGGCAGGGATGGATGAGGCAGAGCAGTAAATCAGCAATATACAGGACAAACTTATAGAGAATAATGAAGCAGAAAAAAAGAGGGAGATTAAGGCAAAAGAACACAATTTAAGAATTAGAGAAATCAGTGACTCATTAAAAAGGAACAACATCAGAATCATAGGGGTCCCAGAAGATGAAGAAAGAGAAAAAGCGGTAGAAAGGTTATATGAGCAAATCATAGCAGAAAACTTTCCTAACGTGGGGAAAGACACAGGCATCAAAATCCAGGAAGCACAGAGGACTCCCAGTAGATTCAATAAAAATCAACAATCAACATGGCATATCGTAGTCAAATTCACAAAATACTCAGGCAAGGAGAGAATCATGAAAGCAGCAAGGGAAAAAAAGTCCTTAACCTACAAGGGAAGACAGATCAGGTTTCCAACAGACCTATCCACAGAAACTTGGCAGGCCAGAAAGGAGTGGCAAGATATGTTCAATGTGCTGAATCAGAAAAACATGCAGCCAAGAATTGTTTCTCCAGCAAGCCTGTCATTCAAAATAGGAGAGATTAAAAGTTTCCCAGACAAACATATTTAAAGGAGTTCATGACCACTAAACCAGCCCTGCAAGAAATTTTAAGGGGGGACTCTGAGGGGAGAAAAGACTAAAAGCAACAAAGACTAGAAAGGACCAGAGAACACCCCTAGAAACTCCAACTTTACAAGAAACATAATGGCAATAAATTCATATCTTTCAGTACTCACTCTAAACATCAATGGACTAAATGCTCCAATAAAAAGATATAGGGTAATAGAACGAATAAGAAAACCAGATCCATCTGTATGCTGTTTACAAGAGACCCACTTTAGATCTAGACACCTTCAGACTGAAAGTAAGAGGATGGAGAACCATCTATCATACTAATGGTAGACCAAAGAAAGCTGGAGTAGCCAATCTTATATCAGACAATCTAGACTTTAAAATAAGACTGTAACAAGAGATGAAGAAGGGCATTATATCATAATTAAGGGGTCTATCCACGAAGAAGACCTAACAATTGTAAACATTTATGCTCCATATGTGATAGCACCCAAATATATACATCAATAAATCACAAACATAAAGAAACTCATTGATAATAATACCATAATAGTAGGGGACTTCAACACCCCACTTACAACAATGGACAGATCATCTAAACAGAAAATCAACAAGGAAGCAACGCTTCGAATGACACTGCACCAGATGGACTTAACAGATATATTCAGAATATTTCATCCTACAGCATTGGAATATACATTCTTCTCCAGTGTGCATGGAACGTTCTCCATAATATATCACATACTGGGACACAAATCAGCCCTCAACAAGTACAAAACGATTGAGATCATACGTGCATATTTTCAGACCACAACGCTATGAAACTCGAAATCAACCACAAGAAAAAATTTGTAAAGACTTGGAGACTAAAGATCATCCTACTAAAGAATGAATGGACTATCCATGAAGTTAAAGAGGAAATTAAAAAGTACATGAAAGCCAACAAAAATGATAACACCACAGCCCAAAACCTCCGGGACACAGTAAAGGTGGTCATAAGAGGGAAGTATATAGCAATCCAGGTCTTCCTAAAGAAGGAAGAAAGGTCTTAGATACACAACCTAACCTTACATCTTAAAGAAAGGGGAGAAGAAAAACAAATAAAATCCAAAACCAGCAGAAGACAGGAAATAATAAAGATGAGAGCAGAAACCAATGCTATGGAAACCAAAAAAATGGTAGAACAGATCAATGAAACCAGAAGCTGGCTCTTTGAAAGAATTAACAGACTTGATAAACCATTAGCCAGTTTGATCAAAAAGAAAAAGAAAAGGGCCCAAATAAATAAAATCAAGAAAGAAAGAGCAGAGATCACAACCAATACAGCAGAAACAAAAATAATAATAAGAAAATATTATGAGCAATTATATACCAATAAAATTGAAACAGGAAGAAACTGAAACAGAAAGAAATAGAAAATTTGAATAGACCCATAACCAGTAAAGAAATTGAAATTCATAATCAAAATTCTCCCAACAAACAAGAGTCCAGGGCCAGATGGCTTTCCAGGGAAATTCTACCAAACACTTAAGGTAAAGTTAACACCTATTCTCTTGAAGCTGTTCCAAAAAATAGAAATGGAAGGAAAACTTCCAAACTCTTTCTATGAAGCCTGCATTACCTTGATTCCAAAACAAAGACCCCACTAAAAAGGAGAACCAGAGACCAATTTCCCTGATGAACATGGATGCAAAAATCTTCAACAAGATATTAGCCAACCATGTCCAATAATACATTAAAAAATTATTCACCAGGACCAAGTGGGATTTATACCTGGGATGCAGGGCTTGTTCAATATCTGCAAAACAATCAATGTGATTCATCACATCAATAAAAGAAAGGACAATAACCACATGATCCTCTCGATAGATTCAGAGAAAGCATTTGACAAAATACAGCAACCTTTCTTGATAAAAATCCTCAAGAAAGATAGAAAGATGATACCTCGAGATCATAAAGGCATATATGAAAGACCCAACACTAATATCATCCCCAATGGGGAAAAACTGAGATCTTTCCCGCTAAGGTCAAGAATAAGACAGGGATGTCCACTCTCACCACTGTTATTCAACATAGTATTGGAAGTCTTAGCCTTTGCAATCAGACAACACAAAGAAATAAAAGGCATCCAAATCGACCAGGAGGAGGTCAAACTTTCACTCTTCGTAGACGACATGATACTCTATACAAAAAACCCAAAAGATTCCACCAAAAAACTGCTTGAACTGATCCATGAATTCGGCAAAGTTGCAGGATATAAAAGCAATGCACAGAAATCAGTTGCATTCCTATACACCAGCAATGAAGCAACAGAAAGAGAAATCAAGGAATCAATCCCATTTACAACTGCACCAAAAACCATAAAATACCTAGGAATAAACCTAACCAAAGAGGTGAAAAGTCTATACACTGAAAACTATAGAAAGCGTATGAAAGAAATTGAAGAAGGCACCAAAAAAATGGAAAAAGTTTCCATGCTCCTGGATAGGAAGAACAAATATTGCTTAAATTTCAATACCACCCAAAGAAATCTACATATTCAATGCAATCCCTATCAAAATAACACCAGCATTCTTCACAGAGCTAGAAAAAACAATCCTAAAATTTGTATGGAACCACAAAAGACCCCAAATAGCCAAAGCGATCTTGAAAAAGAAAACCAAAGCAGGAGGCATCACAATCTCAGACTTCAAAGCTGTATTACAAAGCTAAAACCATCAAGACGGTATGGTACTGGCACAAAAACAGCCACTGAGATCAGTGGAACAGAATAGAAAACCCAGAAATGGACCCACAGACACATGGCCAACTAATCTTTGACAAAGCAGGAAAGAATATCCAATGGAATAAAGACAGTCTCCTCAGCAAGTGGTGCTGGGAAAACTGGACAGCGACATGCAGAAGAATGAACCTGGACCACTTACTTACACCGTACACAAAAATAAACTCAAAATGAATGAAAGACCTAAATGTAAGTCAGGAAACCATCAAATCGTCAAGGAGAAAGCAGGCAAAAACCTCTTTGACCTTGGATGCAGCATATCTCCAGAGGCACGTCTCCAGAGGCAAGGGAAACTTGTCTTCAGAGGCAAGGGAACACGTCTCCAGAGGCAAGGGAAACAAAAGCAAAACGTCTCCAGACATCTCCAGAGGCAAGGGAAACGTTTCAATACGTCTCCAGAGGCAAGGGAAACAAAAGCAAAAATGAACTATTGGGACCTCATCAAAATAAAAAGCTTCTGCATAGTGAAGGACACAATCAGCAAAACTAAAAGGCAACCGACAGAATGGGAGATATTTGCAAACGACATATCAGATAAAGGATTAGTATCCAAAATCTATAAAGAACTTACCAAACTCAACACTCAAAATACAAATAATCCAGTGAAGAAATGGACAAAAGGGACGAATAGACAATTCTCCAAAGAAGACATCCAGATGGCCAACTGACACATGAAAAAATGCTCAACATCACTCATCATCAGGGAAATACAAACCAAAACCACATGAGATACCACCTTACACCTGTCAGAATGGCTAACATTAACAACTCAGGCAACAACAGATATTGGCGAGGATGCGGAGAAAGAGGATCTCTTTTGCACTGCTGGTGGGAATGCAAACTGGTGCAGCCACTGTGGAAAACAGTGTGGAGGTTCCTCAAAAAATTAAAAATAGAACTACCCTATGACCCAACAATCCCACTACTAGATATCTACAAGGGATACAGGTATGCTGTTTCGAAGGGACACATGCACCCCAATGTGTATAGCAGCACTAGCAACAATAGCCAAAGTATGGAAAGAGCCCAAATCTCCATCAATGGATGAATGGATAAAGAAGAGGTGGTATATATATAATGGAATATTACTCAGCAATCAAAAAGAATGAAATCTTGCCATTTGCAACTACTTGGATGGAACTAGAGGGTATTAAGCTAAGCAAAATTAGTCAGAGAAAAACAAATATCATATGACTTCACTCATATGAGGACTTAAAGATACAAAACCGGTGAACATAAGGGAAGGGAAGCAAAAATAATATAAAAACAGGGAGGGGGACAAACATAAGAGACTCTTAAATATGGAGAACAAACAGAGGGTTACTGCAGGGGTTTGGGGAGGGGGGATGGGCTAAATGGGTAGGGGCATTAAGGAATCTACTCCTGAAATCATTGTTACGCTCTATTCTAACTAACTTGGATATAAATTAAAAAAATAAATTAAAACAAAAGAATATTTTAGGCCATTATGTAGGGCATAAAACTTTTGGATACTATTTTAAGTTCCAGCTATTGGAAAACATATAAGGTAGAGGCATTGTCTTATTTACATTTTAACAATATAATCTCTTTTTGGCAGACATAGAAATAATCACTTGTAGGGAGGCAAGAGACTAAAAAGCTTTTTAAAGAATACAAGTACAGGGGGATATTGGCTAGATAGTGGCAGTAAACATGGAAATGTGGAAAGTGGATAGATGAATTTAATCATTTTTTGGCTAACTCTTGCTCATGCAATATTCAATTCTGGATCATCATTTTCCTTGAAATTTACTCTAATCTTTCTCTACCAACCCACCTCAACCCAGGATAACTTAAGAATTCCTTTGCTGGCTTAGGAATTCGTACATAAGTCTGCAATTTATTTACAATGTTATGTTAAAATTATCTATGTGTGTATATACACAATAAATCTTATGGTCATGAAGAGTAGGAATTTGGTTCTACCTAAATTTGTATCCCTAGGGTCAAGAAAAATGTAGTAACTGAAAAAAGGCTATATGCTTTTAAAATGCTTAAACAGTTTAGTTAATAATAGCTGCAATTTATATTTTAATGTATAATTAATATATATCACAAATGAATCCTTTACATATATAAAGGACTTCGACTCAGGTCATGATCTCATGGCTCGTGAATTCGAGCCCCGTGTTGGGCTCTGTGCTGACACCTTAGAGCCTGGAGCCTGCTTTGGATTCTGTGTCTCCCTCTCTCTGCTCCTCCCCCATCCGTGCTCTGTGTCTCTCAAAAATAAATGTCAAAAAAATAAAAAAAAATCAAGTAATCAGGAGACACATTTCTTTATGTAATTCTTAATTATTTCTAAAATTATTGCCAATAATCAATGCCAATCAGAAACAATTATTTTACAATGTTACTTTGGAACATTGATATTGTGCTGTTTTCAAGAGATGAAATTCCATCTTCTGTATCATGGTGTATTTATTATTACTTGAAATTTAGCCATGAAAAAATGACTGAAGTCAGATAAAATGGCATTTATTTTATAATAGCATGGTTTAGGCCAGTGAACATATGCAATAAATTGGTAACTCTGAAAATAAATTTAACACCAATCGAAAGGAAAGACAACTATGAAGTGTACCATTTTTGTGGTATAAAACAACTAAGTCTTTAGTCAAAAATGAGATTCAATACCTTCTTTCAGTCTATTTAGTCCTAGTCTGCCTTGAGGCAAAATAATGGATCAAAGGAACTCTCAAAGTCATCCCAAGTCTATAATCTACCAGAAAATAGTGCAACAGTTTCCTAAGGCACTACTACAAGCATAAAAATACCAAGTTGAAAACACACAAATAAAATGTTGAATTGAGAGGATGTAAAAAACAGGTGAATATTTTGGTGAGAAGCCACTTTAAAAAATTATTCATTTACTTCTGTATTTTTTCATAGACTTGTTGAACATTTCTATGTGCTATATCCTGGGCCATAAAAATGAATAAGACCTAGATACTTCTAGTTAAACCCATGTGCTGTACATAGAACAAATGAAAATATATGTCTGCAGTTCTCTTATATTTCTCCTATCCATTATTTAGGAATTTAATCTCACTCAACTTCTGCACACAAATCTAGGACCCATGCTAACATTAGATAGGGGAGATTCACTTGTGAGCCATAAAACAAGACAAGCTTGCATTTGATCACACTGTTTTTCTTCTACCCAAGAGTCTATACTCTTGACCTTGTTCTAGAATACCTGATTCTAGATCGCTATCACCATGTCTGAGACTCTGCTACCCATTGTTATATCACTACTTCTAAGTCATCTTTGTGTGAATATACATACTTGATGCACATTCATGAAGTTGGCCCTACATTAGACCTGTTGGGTTTTCATGAATAGTTTTCCTGTATCTCTAGATTTCCTTATGCCTCAATTCTGACTATATCTATTTCCTATGGTAATACTTATGAAATGTACAGTAAGTGTTTGAAATCTGCTCAATCACCACAGATAGAATTCTTCCAAGGGTTTTTGCATCAACAGAACAAATTTAACAATGAAACAGAAACAAAACAAAACAAAACAAAAAATCCTATAGAGATTTAAAGCAATGTAGGAGAATATTCTAGATAGCAGTCTAGCTCTTCATAGTACAGATGGTGAAATAAATAACCATCTCCAATATGCTAATTATTCCTATTTAAGGGCTTGTCCAATGCAGTACTGAGAACATATTTATATATTATTTGTAATTTGCTTATGATAACAACCATTTATTCATCACATTGCTCAAATGGATCAGATACTCTCTGAGATTATGATGGGAAGGGCATGAAGATTAAGAAGGCATGAGAGCTGCTCCTCAGGGTCATTTGAGAGATTAGAGGCATAAAAAAATAAGCAAATAAATATACAAATTGATGCAGACAATACTCAAGATCTATGCAAATGTATTGGAAATCATAGAAGAAATTTTTAAAGGAGACTGGAGTCGCATTGTACCAGTGACAATTGAGCTGAAGACTAATACGCTGGATGGATAGAAAGATAAAGGGCATCCCAGGAACATTAATCAGAAAGTTCAAAAGCATAAATACATGAACAATCATGAAAGGGTTATATTTTAGAACTGTTAGAGATGTGAGAGGTATATAGAGAAAATAGGGATTGAACATAAAACACTAGAGAACACTAATTTAGGGCTTAGGAAGACAAGAGAAAATAAAAGCATTTTGAGAATAAGAGGTGAGATAGAGGAGAGTGATATAGACATACAAGGAAAAAATAAGGATATATATATATATATATATATATATATATATATATATATTTTTTTTTTTTTTTTTTTTTTTGGGAGAACAGCTATTTAAAAAATTTTCACTTCTTTCTCTGGGAAGAGAAGGAAAAACCAGTAGGCCAGAAGACAAGCCAGAATAATTGCAGTCAGATATTTATCAAAAGAGGCCTCTCGCTTGACCACTGAGGCATTGGATCTTGTCTGTGCCTCTGGTACTCTACAGAGCATTGCCCGTTTCCTTTGTGCAAATGGATGTTAACTAACAGACTCCACACTTTGAACGCTTATACTCATGCTGTTTCTGCCACCTTTTCTACACTTATTTACTTTGTAGGTACCTTGAAGACTTCATCTTCCATGTAAAGCATTTAGCTGAATACCTGTTACCTAGTAAGTGCTCAATTGTAATTAGTCCTTGTCTGTGTATTACAATAACAGAATAATGATTCCCTTGCTATTTATTATTATTGTTTTGTTATTGATTTGAACTTTCTATTTCCATAAGAGATTATCAATTCTTTAAGCATTCAAAATTCCTTTTGGGAACCATCTTCTATACATCGAAGTGCATTAATATAAACTAGCTGCCCTGAAAGAACAGTCACCATAACTGCAGCAGCCCCAATACCTAGTAACTTGTTAAAAATGGAAATTCAGAAGCCCCACCACACACTTGCTGAATAAGAACCTTCGGCAGTAAAGTCTAGCAATCTGAGTCTCAACAAGCCCTGATGGAGTCAAAGATTTAATATCCACAGAATAAAGTTATCCATCCCTCCTGGCACACTAAGTACAATCATTAACCAATCAGGGTATCAAAAGGAGAACATTGACTTATACCAGAGCAATAGGTGTACTTTGATTGGGTGGAAATAGTATAGACTTTGGAGTCATAATTCAAGTCCCAAATTGGCCAATGTTAGATCTATTGCCCTTGACATTTACTCCAGTTCTCTCTTGGGATGTCCTATCCATCTCTCAGTGATATTGAAATAATTGGGACAATAAAATGTAGAATTTCTGACACATAATGGCCATTTGATAAATACTATTTTACTCCATATCAGAATCATCTTTATTGAGTTGTAATGTTATATATTCTGCTTTTATTAAGGGTTGTACAAAGAACAGCCCTATGGGAACCATTTCAGTATCTATTTCACAACTGTTGCTGAGGACACTGTCCATTATGTCATTCAAGGTCCCCAATATAAAATTTTATACGAATAATATTCTTAAACATTTGGATATGTAAAAAGATAGAAAGCCAACAATAAACCTTTGTTTAGAATATGTGCTAGAGTGTTTCTTCAAAATAGAATTCATAAGTATATAAAATATTATGGATTACATAAACAAATTAGAACAGATTCAATAGAAAAATAAAATTAAAACATGATGTAACTATAGGTAAAATTACAAATTTACAACAACTTTTATATAAAGATAATCCTATCTATATAAGCACTAACAATTTAATAATTAAATTTTATTTTTTATTATTAATTCTACAAAATTTCATTACCCAGGCAAATAAGTACCAAATATCATTTTTCAAAGTTTTAATAAAGGAGAGCATAACAGAGAAAGATGCATATACATACTAAGCATAATTTCCTAAGCATTATGAGAGAGCTAAAAAGCACATTAAAATAATAGATTTGACATTTCATTTTAAGATGAAGGGACTTAGGCTCAAAAGGCTTAATCTCTTGATTGAGGTCAATTATTTAGTGTCAGAACATAGCCTGGAAATGAAACTTCTGGTTTTGCTCAAGCAAACTGAAGTTTTCTTTGTTAGTTAGAATGAAACCTAAAATAGAAATCACCAAAGCTATATCTGTTGTCTTATGATAAATGAAAATTTCAAAAAGGCATTTCATCAATTTTATAAATTCTCTGCTTAAAAAATAAATCGTAACAGTGATTTACAGGATGGGGCACCTAGGTGGCTCACTCAGTTAAGCATCTGATCTTTGATTTCAGCTCAGGTCATGATCTCACAGTTGGTGGGATTCAGCCCACACGGGACTCTGTGCTGACAGCTTGGAGCCTGCTTGGGATTCTCTCCTTCACCTTCTTTCTCTGCCCCTCCCCTGCTCGTGCACACACACACGCATACTCTCTCTCTCTCCCTCAAAATAAATAAATAATTTAAAAATATTTTTTTAAAGAAACAGTGAGATACAGCAAGTTGAAATTCCACAACTATGAACTCATCTTCCATGGCACTTGAATGTTAATTTGGGGAATAAGAGCCTTCTTTTCCTTTTTTCTTTTCCTTTTCCTTTTCCTCCCTGCATTCCTTCCTTCCTTCCTTTTCTTCATTTCTTTTCTTTGATTCTTGTCCCTCCAACTTTGTTGAGATATCATTCACAAATTTAAAAAATTATATATATTTATGCCATACATGATTTTTAAGATGTACAAAATTATGATTTAATATACATATGTATTGTAAAATGACTATCATAATCAAGTTAATCAATGCATCTATCACCTCATGTAGTTACAATGTGTGTGTGTATGTGTGTGTGTGTGTGCAATAAGAACATTTTTGATCAATTCTTAGCAAATTTCATGTATACAATATAGTATACAATATAGTATTATAATCACCATGCTATATGTTAGGTCCCTCAAACATACTCATTTTGTAACTGAAACTGTGCTCCCTTTCAGCCACCATCTCTTCATTTACACCACCCACTAACCACCTGAGCAAAACCATTCTACTCTCTGGTTCTATGAGTTTGTCTGTTTTAGATTCCACAAAGAACTATGATCGTACAGGATTTGTCTTTTACATAATGGAATATATCCAGACATAAAAAGAAGGAAATCTTGCCATTTGCTACAACATGGATGACACTGGGAGACATTGTTCTGAATGAAAATGAACTTCTTTCTCCCGCTGGCCAGGATTTGTGGATTACTCTTCTGGTACGATATCATTTCTGCTTCCCTCACCTCCTTTGTCCCTACTTACAATTCTTAAAATGTCTCTTTCTTTAAACCTGTAGTTTTTCAGGCAACGGTTTTATATAAACTATTTCTCCTTTAATCCTTATCATAAGTGTATCTCCTCAGAAGAAATAAAAGCTCTCTATGTTATACATTAGTAACATCACACACACACACACACACACACACACACACACACACACATGTACTCTATGACATTTCCTTGAACCACAGTTTCTGCTTCAATCTGTTCATGATCCTAATTCTCTGCTCTTGCTATAGAATTTTAGGCCAAAATAGGAAGTTCTGACCTATACTAATTTATATCATTTAATCAGACATAAAATCCAGGTTTTATCATTTGTAGGCTAATATCTTTTCCCCCTGTGACACCCTGAATCTCAGTAAAAATGGGCTTGAGATTCAAAATTTAGGTAGTTTTCCAGTTGAATTTAGCATGTATATATGTCATTGATACCACACTTACTATTCGTTATTTTTTATTTTATTTTATTTTATTTTTTAATATATGAAATTTACTGTCAAATTGGTTTCCATACAACACCCAGTGCTCATCCCAAAAGGTGCCCTCCTCAATACCCATCACCCACCCTGCCCTCCCTCCCACCCCCCATCAACCCTCAGTTTGTTCTCAGTTTTTAACAGTCTCTAATGCTTTGGCTCTCTCCCACTCTAACCTCTTTTTTTTTTTTTTTTTTTCCTTCCCCTCCCCCATGGGTTTCTGTTATGTTTCTCAGGATCCACATAAGAGTGAAATAAGCCATACAGAGAAAGACAGATACCATATGGTTTCACTATTCGTTATTTATGAGATCACGTTTCTCTAAACAGAGAAGTGAATCATTACACAATGCCATCGATCAGAAGATGGCAGTTTTATTTGAAACTTGCTTCTCTATGAATTCTCCACAGCATTTCCTATGTCATGCATTTTTAATCATTACATGTTTATATTAATATCTTTTATACAGCAAAAAGCACATGACATCAGCCTAGAGATCAGTAAAAATTGATATTAATAAAATGAAAATAAAAATGGAAAATATCACCCCAAATATTGCTCACTTATTCATCATTTATGAATATTTATTGAACACCAAAAATATGTATTGAATACCTATAAAAAGCATTTTTCAAGATGTCATGAGTATAAAAGAGTAGTGTCATCTGACTTTACCGAATTCATAATAAATAAGAAAACTGACAGGTAAACACATATGTATAACAGAGATAGTAAAAATGTTTAAAAAATCTAGAAAAAATGCAATTTAAGTGCTCACTGGTAGACAGAATATTTGATTACCAAATCATCATATGTACATAATGGACTATTCTACAGCCATGAAAATCAGAGATATTAAACTACACACAATAGCACTTATAAAACTTTGTAGCATAATACACAAAAGTAAGAACATGATGAGACAAAATTAGAATAATGTTTACTAAGAGAGAAATGCATGGAGATGGTGAAAGTGAGCACACAGGCATATACAAATTATTGGTATATTCTGCTTTGGGGTGCATAGGTATTGTAAAATAAAATACAATAAAAATAAATAAATAAATAAAATGAAATAAAATAAAATAAGATGAAGTAAATCCTTCACGGAAAATGAGGACATATTTCAGGAAGAAAGGATTAAAATTTTTTTTAATGTTTATTTTATTTTTGAGAGAGTCAGAGTGTGAGGGGGGGAGAGGCAGAGAGGGAGGGGAGACAGAATCCAAAGCTCCAGGCTCTGAGCTGTCATAACAGTGCCTGATGTGGGACTCGAACTGAGCTGTGAGATCATTGCCTGAGCCAAAGTGGGACGCTTAGCTGACTGAGCCACCCAGGCACCCCTGAAAGAAAGGATTTTAATTAAGTCAATTCTATGCCCCAGTAGGCCTTAAAATGCAACTTTAAAAACTATCATGCAGGTTTTGTAAATTAGATGTGGGGTGATGTTTTTAGTGATTTATGTTGTACCAATATGTCTTGATTGCACAATATTCTGATGGATACCTGCTATAATAATTAGGGAAAGACTGATTATTTCAATTAAAATATTCCCTTTAATATTGACATGGAAACTTAATTCCATCTGAAGTCAACTTTTGCAAAAGTGCTTTAGAAAGATAAAATACTCACTGCACCATATTAATTTTATATCAGTGTTGGGAATTACCAACCTTAAAAGAGTAAACTGAACAAAGTGCTTCAAAATCTAATTATCATTTATTAAGTTTCAATGATAAAGTCTGAGATTTTATTTAGAGCCATATTGGATCAAGTGGAAACATAGACTCTAACAAAATTTTCCAAACCTGCCACATAGGTTAATTTTTTACTAAACCTTGATTCATTAACATAAATATTTACACAGTTGTCCTCTTGGCTCAGCTTTTAAAACAAGTTAGTAGAAATTTTTATGTTGATATGGAGGTGCTCAGCTGACATTTATCAACTCCCATCCTGTATCTCTTCCATATAATGAGCTTGTAAAACAGCTCTAGGGAAAATCATGCATAAAAGTGATGCCAGGAAGATATTGCCCCTTTTTTAATTTTACCCTGGAGTCAGGTCAGAAGAGTATAAATTATTCTGGTTGTAAAGTTTGGCTGAATATATTTGGAGAGAGTATATTAAAGAAGACTCAGAAATGGTCTAATAGAGCATAGTCAATACTTTGGAGTCAGATGGACCTTGGTTAAAATGCAGGCATTACCTATTATTGGCTATATGCCTTTAGAAGTATTACTTAATCACTTTAAGTCTGTCTGTGCTTCTGTCAAATGGAATATTAATCATATCCACCATTTAAGATTTTTGAAAGATCAGTATATGTACCATAAAATGTTTATATGAATAGGCAAGAGAAAACAATTAATAAATATTTTTTTAATCAAAACCAACTGACTACATCGCTCACTGAGTGTGTGGGGAAGAAACATTGTACTATTTATTATGCATACCATAGAAGGCAATAGTAGTCTTTTTTGTCACTGCTGATAATTAAATCTAAGCAAGATTTTCCAATAACTTCAAGATATTAACTTCTTTTCAGTTTCTAAAAGTCTAGTAAAATCTAATATCTATCCTGTACCTGTTTTAAATCCTTTCTCCCTTCAAGTTCAGGCTAGCTCAGGCTCCAAAGGCTGCAAGGGATAGATATAAAATGGGTGTGTTTTTTCATTATATTTTTGGGGGTTTGTCATTTACCCTCATTCCCTGAGCTGTCAAAGAATGGACGGATTTGCAAGAGGGGAAAAGAAAAAAAAATCTTCATCTTGCAACATATCAGTAGTTCTTTCTTGGCAGTCACCTTCAACTATGGTAGCTCTCTAAATGCAGCCTTTTTCCTTGCCCCCAAAAAACTTTTGTGGGTTACTAAGTAACCCATTCTCTTTCTTCGTCATGCAATTGGTTATTTTTACTGCTGACCACTTCTTCCTTCTACCCCATAGGTATCTCACCAACCACTCTACATGAACTTTCATTTTACTGTCACTTCTGCCTCCTTTATACCCTTAGATAAAAGCCTTTTTTCAAAATAACTGGATTGAATATTCAATATTGGTATTCATCTGCTACCAACAGGAGTCAGATCTTTGTCATGCCATTTGTGGTGGTGCACTTCCATTCTTGCCTTTTACCTTCTTACTGAAATCAGGGATAGGTCTAGACAGCCCTTGGTCTTTAGACTTTTTAAAAAAGAGGAGTAAGAACCAGTTCACATGACGCAGCCAAATCCAAGGAAACCAATGTCAAACTGGTTCAAATTTCTCTGAAGCCCACCTTAGTTATTTAGGAGCATGGATGAAGATGTTTTCTTTCCCCTCACAACTATGCATTGATGTGGACTGTATACTGTTGATTCTCTCTATGAAATCCCCACTACTGTCATCTCCTGATCAGTCTCCTTGACTTTTCTTATAAACTCGAAAAGGGGGATGAGCTAAGAATCACACAATAAGTTTCATAATTTCTTAGGTTGTCTTTTGCAAATGATCTTGAACCTATTATTTATGGTCAAAAGTCCAGAAAATTAAAAGTCATATTTAATATCCCATTGCATTCTTGTTCAGGGGGAATTAAATGACTTAATAAAATCATACTACCAATAAGTAGCAGAAACACAACCTGACTACAGATCTTTCAATAGAATGAATCCTTAAATGCAAAAGATATATATTGATCTATCATCTCTATCTCTATCTATATATCAATATATCTATATCTCTATTCACATGAAAGCTTAACTATACAATAATGCCTCATGCAGAATGTGTAATGGCAAGTATTCATGCAATTCCTCTGTGCTTCTCTTAGCTGTAAGATTTTTTAATAATTGGATTTATGATTTTGTGTTATAAAAATCAGATTTCCACTGAAATATTCATTTTGGCTCACTTTCCAAATATATTAAGTCATATATATATAAAATCTTTTCTCTCCTGTATTTGCAATAAAAAATAATAAAAGAAGAGCACTTTAATGAATTTGCTCTCTATTCAGTAAAAAGAAACACAAAAGCAAGATTGGGTTGGCTTTTCTTCAGGTCACTGCAGTATAACGTATGGGTACTCTAGAAGAAATAAAATCACAGTAAATCCTACTATAGATAATACTGATTTATTTTTAGATGATACATTTTTTCCCTAAGGGAATGATCTCATATGCTCTACTTAGACTTTCCTACCACCTAAGGAAGTTTGAACACTAGCATTGTTGTCACAAGTTCATAGTTATTACCGATCTATTTCATATGATTTAGTTAGAAAACATATGTAATGAAACAACAATGATGATTGGAAAATAAAGCACACCGTTATGTCCTACACTATCTAGTATGATATCAGAATCAGTTGTACACATACTAACATACAACAAAAGTAAAGGTTTTAGTAAACATGTACTCTAATTATTGATTTCGTTGACTTATTGAAAAAGTCCTGGTTGTTTACCTGAGTTTCCCAGATTAATTGAAAATAGAATAACCAATTCAAAGCAGAATAGATTTATTTAGTAACTTCCTATGCATGTAATCTTACTTTATCTGTGTGTGTCCCATGATGTATGTATCACTTAATCATTATTCTATGACAACAGAAGAAACTCATTTATTTTATTCTTTTATTTGATTCTATTCTTATATTCCATATTAGTATTGCTAATTGAGTAAGTTCAATTTATCTCTTTAGATATGGAGTCCCTAACATTATCATAATATATTTATTCTTGTATTAGCCAACTGATGGATAAAATTAGGCTATACAGATAGGCTGTCTTCACTGTCAGAGAACTAATAACTATCCTGGGGCAACTTGTGACTTCTATTTCTTAATCATGCAATTGATGATTCTCACAATGCACTCCTATCTCCTCATCATTTGTATATTCATAGATTTCAAAATTTCAATAATACAATATTGGAAAGAAATGAATCTTTGATTTTTCCTCAATTTTGATTATTGTCCAAATGGCATTTATATTTAAAAATAAATCCTAAGATGTATGAAAAGTTCAACTGTTTGTATATTTTGAATAGAAAAATACAAAAACAACAACAAAGATAGATCCCTGATGAGTTTTAGTAAGAATACTTAAAGGAGATTACAGAAATGCATATTATACCTAGTAAATATTTGAGTTAGTCAGAATGGCAAAGAAATTAAATATATACATACATAAATATATATGCACACACATACACACATGTAATATTTTAGAACCTGGCTTCTAAAGAAGATACAATTACCTCTTTCCCTGTGGGACACTACCCCAAGTAATACAATGAGCTTAATTTTACTTGTTGGCATACTTGTGTTTCCTCTGGGCTATAAGCTACCCAACATTTTTGCATTTCCTTTGCATTTCCAACATCTAGCACAGTTCACAGTTTAATAAATATAATTATTACTTATATATATGTTTATATATAAATATATTTCTTATTTTAAATAAAACATAGTTAAACATGTTTATATATTTTTAAAATTTTCAAGTATAATTATTATATTGAAGTATTTACTAATTAATTTCAAACAAAAGTAAAAACATTAAGTTTATTTCTCCCCTACATGTTGGATATCAACTTTAAATTTCAAAAATCTGTTTCTCTTTATATCTTTTATAGCATAGTGACTGATGCATTTTAAGGCTTAATATGTATTTTGATGTTGTTTTACTACTAAATTAAAGAGTGTCAAAAGTTCTACGATTTCCTTGAAAATCGCATTCTGTACCAATCCTTGCTAGTTTTCTACCTACTATCTGTTTAGTGGCATGGGGGAAGAATACAGGTGAATTCATTGTTTTATTTTTCTTAAATTTATTTTCTTATTAGCCCACTAAACAAACAAACAAGCAAAAAGGATAATTTGCATGAGGCTGCATGGTGTATCAAAAGAGGCCCTTCCAAACATGAATTGCTGAAATCATTTCTCTTGCATACACTAGAAGCCTAAATTTTGAGTTAATTAGAAATGAACTCAAACAGAAAATAATGTAATACAAAGTCTAGCTTCCTCATTTTTCTCTGTGCTATAAAAGATCTTCCTGTCTGAAATTATCATAATTTGTTTGGAACTTTTTAATGTTTTCATTCTTCACCCTTAATTGGGTTTCTTAGTCTCCTCTATATAACCTTGCCTTTGCATCTAAATTTAGGTAAACAAAGGCAAAGGGTGAGAATGTGTATTTTCTATTATTTGTTATCCAAAATTTAGAAATTAAGATTTTTTTTTTTACTTTGGATAGGAGGAAGGTATGAAATATTTCAGGTATTAGTAGATAAGATCAGCCCAATTAGAATTTGAAAATGCAGCAACCAGATGAATGGCCTGAAAAGGTGTTTCCCTTCCAGTCCTTTTATCTACTAGTGGGTAGATAAAAGTTAAGAGGCTGTTTTCACATAGGGATACAACTCTTGAGAGTTAACTGGTTAAATTATTATAATTCAGAAATTGTATAATTTTATAAAATTATCTGAATCAACTTGGGAATGAGACATAGTTTCACTTCTCTATTATTGATTTGAACACCATACAGTTAATAATCTGCCAGGTGACGACTGTCTTTTGATTGTATCCTTCTATTCTTTACCCTAAGGACCATGATTGCAAAAGAGAATGTGTCCTGGTTAGTTGCTTCAATCTCTATAGCACAGAGTAGCTGTAAGTTTAGAGTTAATAGACAATACTTGCCACCATGTCTGTGTATACTAGACCCTCGAGAACTGTTAGGTAGAATTACCCCTATTATTTTCACTCCCAAGATCTAACTGACTGGTTGTAAACAAACATAATGCTATATAAATTCACTCATAAATAAGAAGTTCTTGAAATAGTCTCCGGTTTACACCTGACTCTTAAAATGATTATATGTGAAATAAATTTTAAAATAATTAAGTTCAACAAATATAAGATAGACTATAATATTAAATTAGAACTCTCAAGATAGACTGTAATATTTAATTGCAGTGTAGATTTTAGTTTTGGAAATTTTAAGAGATTTGCAATATACTTTAGGGAAGTTTCTTTCTAAATATTCTGATACTTTTATGGATGACTTAATTCTTTTGGTTTATGTAATGAGCCTTACTGCTAATTCTTCTTGAGAAGTAGTTTAAGTGCCGTGGCTCTTGCACACTGGAAAATTTCATATGCAATATTATTTTATTATTTAAGTTTACACCCAAAGTCATATGTCTCCAGCGCAATCTTTTTTCTTTTTTTTTTTTTTTTCAACGTTTTTTATTTATTTTTGGGACAGAGAGAGACAGAGCATGAACGGGGGAGGGGCAGAGAGAGAGGGAGACACAGAATCGGAAACAGGCTCCAGGCTCCGAGCCATCAGCCCAGAGCCTGACGCGGGGCTCGAACTCACGGACCGCGAGATCGTGACCTGGCTGAAGTCGGACGCTTAACCGACTGCGCCACCCAGGCGCCCCCAGCGCAATCTTTTTTCTATCATTATTTATTACTAAACACATTTTTGAACATTATTGTATTTTCTCTCCCATATTTAAATTAACTAAATAGTAGATATTTTAAATTTTAATATTTTCTTTGCATTTCCATATTCTCTTAATATATTCATTATCCATTCTCATATGTATCACTTGTATAGAATTATGTTATTATCTTTAGGATTTCTGTGGAATCTACACATGAGAACTTAATTGACAAGTATGTGTTAATTATTCTGAAACATTCTAATTTAATAAGAATAGAGGGGGTACTTTTTATAATGGGAAAACTGAATTGTAACAAGCTTAAGTGATTTACCAAGAGTTAAAAAAATATTCCTTAACAACACTTGATCAAAATCGTGTAAATATCTAACATCATACTTTAGATCTACTGAAATCATAAACTTATCGCATTAATTTTCCTCCTTTTAAAATTCCACTTTTAGGGGCACCTGGATGGTTCAGTCATTTAAGCATCTGACTCTTAATTTTGGCTCAGGTCATGATCCCACAGTTCCTGAGATCGAGCCCTCATTGGGCTCTGTGCTGACAGTGCTGAGTCTGCCTGGGATTTTTTCTCCCTGTCTCTCTTCCCCTCCCCTGCTTATATTCTCTCTCCTCTGTCTCTCAAAAATATATAAGTAAATATTACAGAATAAATAAAATTCCATTCTTAGTAGTATATAATCTTCACATCTTTAGGGATGATAACCAAATCATGTCTAACAGGAGAACTATCATACAAACTAGTTTAGCTGCAGGCCAAATGTGCAGACATTTCCAGGTTCTCTGAAGGTGAAAATGTAATAAATCAGAGATCCTTGCAATTTTTGTTCTTGGGAAACCCCTTATACACTTGAAAATTTTTGAGGAGCACAAAGAGTGGTTAGGTGGGTTAGATCTATCAATACTTACTGTATTTATAATTACAAATAATTATTTTAAAATATTGATTTATAAGTTAATAAATATAAAAATAATACACTCACTATATATTAACATAAACAAGCAACTTTTGTGAAAAATAACTATATTTTCGAAAACAAAAGAAACCAGTGTGTAAAAAAACATTGTTTACATTTTTTGCAATTTTTTTAATGTTTGGCTTAATGGAAGTTAGCTGGTTTCTAATATTTGCATCTGCATTTCAACTTGTAGTTTTGTAATTTTTCATTGGAATATATGAAGATAATATGGCTTCACAGACATTTAGTAGAAAAGGGGAAGTATATCTTAACATCTATGAAAATAACTACCAAAATTCTTTGTTTTTAAACAACATTTTACGAGTCAGAATTTCTTAAAGGTTTATATGCAATGTGGAATATCAAATCATAAACATCATGGAAAATTTTGCATTTTCCTACATTCTATTTTACACTTTGGCTTATTTACTCATGCATAATTTTGTAACATTTTGCATTGCCATTTCATATTTTTTAACTTCATGCAATGCAACAAGAGTTGGCCATTTGGAAAATATTGATTCATTGAGTTAGGCAGATCTTTCATATTTTGACACGATTCATTATATGGTACCCAAAATACTCATAATCATTATTATCACTGCTTTCATGAAAAAAGTCTTAAGAATTCAGTCTATAAGCTGTCAATCTCCAGTGACACAAATTTCCCCAAATCTAATTTTCTCTTAAAAGCTGGAATTTTATTGTTGACAATAAATATTATAATTTTTTTACAGTAGAGAGACATTTCTTTTCTTTTACCTTTTTTTCAGAAAATATCAGTATAATACCAAAGTCTGAATGATCAATGTTTGTCTGCCAGTTGTTTTCTCAATAAAAATGGTATTCCATTAAAAAATGGCCAACTCAGTTCACAAATCTCACAATAACTGAAGCACTTTTCTTCAATATAACCACCATCCTTATAAATGGCCTACTTGCCCTTGTGTCACACAGAATATTGAGAAACACATTTACCCATACTTTGATTTGTACTAAGCCACGAGCAATTTTATGCACCATTGTTTTTACAGCATCAGTATATATGTCAACATAGTGGAAAAGGTAAATAACATCTTAGTGTTATAAAAATAGTTTTGAGTTTGTAGATGTCTTGACAAGAGCCCTTTGGACTACTCGTCACTGGCAGACCACACTTCAAGAACCTCTTTAGTAAAGAAAGATGTATAACAGGGATTCTATACATTAGCAGTCATAAAGATTTAGTATCCTTGTACTTCATGAGATGGGCACATTTAAGAGGTTGGGGGAAGGAAAAAATCAGGTGTATAATGTCCTTCTAGCTATTTCTGTCTCACATGCATTAAAACTTTAGAACAATCTAGAGCTCCATGAGTTCACTCTCATGCCTTTTCATTCCCAAGACAGGTTTTGACATAGTATTTCTTAGTTTTATTAATTGCATAATTAGCATCTAACTTAAGCTTCAAAATAAAGCAATAGGGGTTCTCTATTAATTATGTTGTTTATGTTCTTTCATATCAAATATTAAGCCAGCAGATATATAATAAATATGTCAGTCTGTCTCAAGATGCGGAGCATGGAAAGAAAGGAGGAAGAAGGTTAGCAAAGCTTAGAAAAAGAGATGTTTCATTCTGGAAGAAAACAGAAGAAAGTAAATGAGTTGATGTACAATTTTATCTCCATCACAAATTTGCCTTAGGCTGACTCTGTTTATCTTCCACAATCAGACAAGTGTAACCATGCACGTGGATTTGTTTGTTTTGCACATGTGTGACTAACCAGAAATATTGAAGTTAAGCAAGGCATATGATATATCTAAAATAAAATGTGAATATTCTCTTCCAATGCAACCCCCAAATGGGACAGATTGAGACAGATTTATCCACCATTTAAATATAAAACAATTTAAGTTGTTAGTCATCATAAAATATATACAATATCATCAAATCATCATCAATATCCTTAAACAGGGACTCAGGAAGCAGCAATGGTTTATAAAATAGTACAGACAAAAATTCTCTGTTAAATACTTTTTTTTTAAAAATTTTTTTTTTAACGTTCATTTATTTTTGAGTCAGAGAGAGACACAGCATGAACGGGAGAGGGGCAGAGAGAGAGGGAGACACAGAATCGGAAGCAGGCCCCAGGCTCTGAGCCATCAGCCCAGAGCCCGACGCAGGGCTCGAACTCACGGAGCGCGAGATCGTGACCTGAGCTGAAGTCAGACGCCCAACCGTCTGAGCCACCCAGGCGCCCCTCTGTTAAATACTTTTAATTGAACCACAAAACATGTAAGGTAATGAAACTCAGTTAATACCTTCTATTATCAGACAAATAGTCCCAGCATTTCGCTCTGTTAGTCCCAATTCAGACCTTCATTCCAGACCCACAATGCCCCACAATGCCAAGTTTTGCTTCAATGATACTCATGAAGTTCCACTGTAATTCAGATTCATTCTAACAGAAGAAATTCCTAAGAGAACACTCCATATACCTTATATTAAAATTTAATTAATAAGTGATCATGAGGTAGACAATAAAATAACATATACTTGTGTAGTGATATTTAATAATTTCACATTGCAGTTAGCTTATAATACACTTATTATTTCTGTATATAAATCATGATTCCACTATAACTATATTTTTAATAAGCATTTTCCTCTTGTGATCTGTATGCATCGTTCTATTAAACTGAGTTGCTTATAAAGTAGCTAAATAGAAGCAAATTTTGTTAAATGGAACAATTTTCAGCCTTATATATAACCACATTTTTAGATTGTTTTTGATTGTTCAGAAAAATTAATAAAGAATAATGAAGGTGGCATGATTTGACATATCGATTGGAGAAAAAAATCAAGACATCTTATGCCAGTTAATGTTTTGAGATATTTCCAAGAAAGTTCATGTACATATTTTTTTTTCACTCTATAATCACTGATAAACTCACAATGGTAGCAAAAAAGAGCAGTGTTAATTTTCCCATATATCATCTGGGCAGATGTAGTTTCTGATTCTAACAGTACTTGAAAAAAGTATTAAAGATACTCAAGTTATTCAAAGAAGCAGTCAAATCCACTCCTGTCTTGTTAATGTAATCAGAGAAATGGAGAGTCGTTTTTTAGCATAGGAAAGGAAAAAAGAACAAAATATAGGTTTCGATAAATTAATAATAATAATGGCCTGTGCATTAACAAAGAAGAACTTTCTAACATTGAAAACTCATCTTTATCATTTTGTCAAAATGAATTTATTTAAATTTAGGGCATGATTATCACTTAACCTGAATTAGTCAAAGTGGAATCTTATAGTCCTTAACTATTTCCCTGAATATTCCGCCCTTAAACCTCTTACCTCTTACATACACACACAAGCCTCTGTAAAGGCATTGGATCAGAAACATGAGTGAGGTAGCAGTCAGATATATTACAAAGTTGATGGTACACTTTGGATATCTACATACCAGCCACCTTTATTACATGAAATTGGAACACCATCTAATTATAATACTTGTAGAGAATATTTTGTGTGTTCTTGTTCTTTCCAACTAACTCATTAAGTCCCAGTAGAAATGTCTAAATCCCTGTACAATTCGTTTTATAAACAATCACCAGATGGTGGATGATTGCAGTACTTTCTAATTTACCATGAGATTTTTAGAGATATTTCCTATCAAATTTTTATGTTTTGTTCTGGGGAACTTGTTTATTTCACTGTTTAAAACAAAATCCTGCTTTTTACTTAATACTTTGGATTTTTTCCTAACCACGCTATTTTTCTTTTAAAATTGTTATCATGTATTTAGTTTACATTCTCCTATTACAATGTTGAAAAATATTCCACAATATGGGATTCAATCTATTTTGACATACACATTTAAATATAAAAACAGTCAGTAGATATTTTTTGGGTATCTATGTTATGCCAGGCACTATGTTTAAGATGAGCAATATGGAGGGTCTTCTCCCTTTAAAGCTTAAGATACTCTAACCAGAGACAATTTTGGCCCATCTTGGTGACTGCCTCTTTAGGAAGATTCTGCTTGTGGCATAGGTTTTTCCTGGAACAGGTCCTCTACATATTGGCTTCTCGTATTAGAAGTGTTCGCGGTATGTTGCAAAAGTGCCCTCTATTTATCGCTGAGGTACTCTCATCTTTTAGTTGACGGGATAATATGTGGTCAACTTTAAATATCCTCTTCTATCAAATCTCATCTACTTTTTAAATGTGATACATTTTCTATTGTTTCAGGCAGACAGATAACATTTTGTGTCTCAAGTTCATCACTCAGTTTTTTTCCTTGTTTTAGGGTTATTGATCACTTTAAGAAAGGTGAGGGGTGGTGCAGGTGTAAGGCCTCAAGCTATGCTCACACGGCAGTCCAAAAATTTGATTGGAATTTATCCTTGAGTGTTCACATATTTATATAGATCCAGACAAAGGCATTCCAAGTATAAGCAAAGTAATACAGGAGACAGGGCTTGTAGTCTAAAGCCTATATTGTATGTGTTCTAGTGCCGTGTCTAGTGGAACCAAGAGGGTAAAAATTACAAAGGAAGGTCCTTGAAGTATCTGATGGCAATCACACCTCTATAGTTGGGTATGTCTGAATCTGAAGAGAAGATACCACCAAGTTGTAATTTTGTGGTAATATGAAAAATCATTTTCATATATGTAAATTCTTTGTATCCTTTTCTTAAAGTAACATGTTCCTTTTGACTGCTACTGTTGATTTCTTCATGCCAGATCTATCATTACCTCACCATGATCCTTACAACTGTGATGATTCTCTACAACAGCCATTAGTTTTTTTATAGAGATTATCTTTTTTTTTTCTTCCTGAGCTAAAGCAAACTGAAATAATTGAGAGAAACAGGACTGTCCAGTTTAGCTCTTCCAACATAAGTCTTATGGATTAAATGCATGTAGATTTGAAACAATGGTTTCTGAGATAGAAAGAAAATGCTGGAGAGGGTGATTTTTCTCCCTGCACTCCAAATCTCAAGGAGAAAATTCAAAGAATCTACTGCTTACCTTCAGTCAATGCTCAGAGTTATCTACTCTGAAATATTTTATAGCTGTTACTTGCTGAATTATTTGTTTTATGTTGGAAGAAAATGTGTGAAAGTGGGATATGACATAGCTAGATGTTAATTCTAAAAGCAGGGGGAAACACTATCTAAACATAAGAGGAATAAAATGCAAATAGAACATGGATAATCCAACTTGAAACTTGGATTTTGAACCTTGGTGCTTATAGAAAAACAGAAAATATTTTGAAAATGTACACAGAAAATGTCTTATTTGAAATTTATGGATTATGCCTTAAAAATCTATGGTGATTCCTGTAATTAATTTTGTTATACCTTTCTGTTTTTTTTTTTTCAATTAACTTCTGAAATTCAGAATGGTGTTATACTGAGGTATTAATATGACACTTGTTCAATGGATTTTAAAATCTATAAAAAAAAAACCTTTGTGGCCAGTATATAAAAATGAAGAAAAAATACACATAAATAAGAGAGAATCTAGGTAAACATCAAGTGTTTGTATTTGTAAATGTTATCTTTTTCACTATTATTTTTCTACTAATTGTAAATACTTATTAGTCTTTATTAATTTTTAGAGAGAATTTTATTTTTCTAGGTAGATCATGGATGCTGATATGATGCTAATGAGGGGTATCATTAAGCTCTGTACATCTTGGAATCATCCCAAGATTTCTGAACCAAGGGTCAAAAAGGGGAAAATAATATACAGATATTGCTTTACTTAACATACTACATTTTTTTAATTGAGTAATTCAAAAAGTAATTGTAGTAGCAGTAGTAGTAATCAGCAGGTTATACCTGATTTGTAAAAGTTATTTTTTAAAGAGAAACAGCTAAAACCTACTAAATGAAACCAGCTTTAAACCTGCCAAATGGAAACTATACTAACACTGAGACTCAATTTAGGAATAAACTTAGAATGGCCTAACTTCCTTGACTGCTGGTGATATAGTGACCTTGAAAATGGACCAGTCTCCAAGTAAGCACTTAGGCATTCTCTACGGTCTTTACCTTTTTACGTGCACCTAATGGTGTACCCTCTACAACCAACTTGAGGCTCAAGAAGGATTTAAAAATTTTATGGAAATAGAAAAGGTAATTTCTCAGTAAACATAACAAAACTGAAATTCACACCCCAATTACATGGTGTCATTATCAGCTGGATGGATATTATAGGAAGTAGCCTCAAGGAAGACTTCCTCTGACTGACAATGCTGTGACAATTCCTGTTTGGTAGAGCCTTTTTCACGTTGCTGACTTCTTACATAGTTTGCCTCCTGTGCAGAAATTAGCACCCTCTGCTCATGCCTGCTGGCATTCCTCTTACAGTCCTTTCCTCAGGTTGTACAATGACACACTCCTACTGCTTTTAATTATTATATATTTTATCTCTTTGTAGCTTTAGTTCAGCTTCAGTACTCATGGTCTCAGATGCTTCAAGATTCTAAATTTGCATGTATTAGCATCAATACCCACTGCTCAGTAACTCATCCAATTGATTTTATCCCATTCAAATTTTTAGAAAGAAATTTATTTTTACCAGATTTGCTTTCCTCATAAAGTCATGACATACATCCCAGTATATTGCATTTTTTCTGAGTGCATTACAAGTGGCTTCTCCAATGTTTTATATTGATTCTAAGTTTAATACTGAAAATAAAATACACACCAGTAGGGAAACTCCAGTGAAAGGAGGCCATATTAAGAGTGGGTATCCTGCATGGCATATCTAATTTACTTGGATAACTGAAGGAAAAGAGTGGGAAGTACCTTTGCAATAATAAATTGAGGTCAAAAAGCTGATGACTTTGAAAGTCATGCTAATTCATTATGGTTTTATTTGGTAGTAAAATTTGTGAGTATGTAAATATTGTGATCAGAACTGTGCTTTAGAAAAGTTGACCTAAGATTGAAGATGTAATGGAAAGGAACTGAAGATAGAGAAATCAAGGTAGCACATATCCAAGAGAGATAAAGTGTTGAATTAGAGAGCTGGTGACTGGATACAGAATTATGTACTAATAAGGTAGATTGATCTTATAAATGTGGTGATAAGATGGCTTGAGAGAGTAATATGTATGAGCTATAGGAAACTGTATGCGTCTCATGTTCATTCTTTTTTGTTGTTGTTCATTCTTTATCTGTGTCTGCTTCACCTCTAGGAAGTTTCTGTATTTTTTGCTGATCTCTATACCATGCTGAATTAGCCATTTTCTTATATTAAACATGACTGCATCCATATTCAGAAAAAATACAAATAACAGTGTATTGAGCTCATCCACATTTCTTGATAAAGGTATGTTTCCAAACAATTGTATGAACACATTGTCTCATAAAAAAAAATTCCTGTTAGGGAAGTGAAAATATTGAATCAAATTCAGTCACATCCCTGCTTTCTTCAAAAGCCCTAGACCTCTCTAGACATGATTGAGAAACTGATCTTTATCTTTAGATGAGCAGCATCCTTAACATGGCAGCAATACCTATGCCACGAGCAAAGATTACTGTGGAATAGGATTCATCGCTTAAGATGTGGGATGCTAATTAAGGTGAGTTTTAATCTTTTCTGAGTTTATCCTGCCAATTAAGAACTTCACCCTGCCTTTCACAGGAGTTGAAAAATTCTGTCTTCTGTAAGAAACATGTTTTCACAAAGTCTTATATCATGTTCTAAATTCTGGTGAACATTTTGTTGAACCTTGTGGATGACATTCTCACATCTCTGTGATCTTAGTTCATGAAAGAAAAAGCCAGAGCAGAATGCTTCCTCAGCTAATCCTCACATTTTACTTCCACACCCATGGGAGATATTCTCATTTTAGCTGACAGCTGTAAATTTTTATAATCACCATGTGATATCTAGTACTTGGAGTTTGCTGGCCACTTTGTCAGCTGCATTGACATTTGATAGCCAGGATATATCTAAAAGGACTTTTCAGGGAGATTGGTACTTTTTTCCTGTTGTCTTGAAGCAACACTGTGGTAGGACACTCAAATTCTGCAAAACAAGCAGACTGAGCCCTGTCAAGAGTAGTTCCATTGCAATCAATTATATCTGTCAACAAGAACATTAGAGTATGACCCATGCATGGTAAACAATGCATGCACATCATTCTCACAGAAACATCGTGTGAAACAGGGTGCACGGGAAATTGAAGATCTCAAAAATGTTTTGCATTTTCTTTCGTGAATTAGGTAATACCAAATCGGACTTTTCTCTTTGCTTTCCAGAATAATTTGCCCTCTCTGATACCCAAGTAGAGTTAGAATGTCTCTGTCAGCCAACTTTCAGGTTTCATCTCAACAGGTTTTCTCAAACTTACCATGTACTATTTTTATTTAGGAAATGTTTGTAGATAAGTGCGAGCAAGACACACAAATATAATTCCTGCCCTAAAAAGTGTTAAAAATGATTTGGAAGTATTTTCTCCCAGTTTCTCGCTTGTCTATTCATCCTCTTAACAAAGTTTATAATTTTTATGATGTCCAGTTGTGAACTTGTGCTTGCATGAGTCATGAATTTAGCGTCAAGTTTAAGTATATTTTTTGTCTACTCCTATGTTTTCTTCTTTTCTAAACATTAGATTTCTACTTACATTTAACTGCATGAACAATTTTGAGTTAATTTTTGTGTAAAATATGAAACCTAGGTTGAGGCTTATTTTTTACCTACAGATGTCCAATTGCTCTAGCACAATTTGTTGAAAAACCCATCCCTTCTCTTTTAAATTGCTTTTGGACTTTTGTCTTTTAGGCAAATTTTTGTGGGTCAATTTCTGAGGTCTCTATTCTGTTCCATTCATCTGTATAACTATCACTCTATAACTACCACACTATCTTGATTTGCATCTGGAATATTTAAAGAAATCCCAAATCCAAAATTTAATAAAAACAACAATCAAATTAAAAATTAGAAAAATATATGAACATACATTACATTGAAAAGAATACATACATGACAAATAAGCAGTTGAAAAGATGTTCAACACCATTAGTCATTAGGAAAATGCTAATTAAAACCTCAATCCAATGCAGATTAAAACCACACATAACAGAATGGCTAAAATAAAAAAAAAATAGTGGTTACTCCAGCAATGGCAAAGATGAAAAGAAACTTAATTACTACACATTGCTGTTGGGAATGTAAAATATTAGAGACACATTGGAAAAGAGTTTACTGGTTTTTTTTTTAATCTAACAATAAACAATAATTGAAATATTGGGCGTTTATCCCAGAGAAATAAAAACTTATATTCACACATATTTGTGTGTGATGCTCATAGAACCTTTATTTGTAATGGCCAAAACTGGAAATAGCCCGAATATTTCTCAGTGGGTGAATGATTAAACAAAATGTGGTACACCCCTGCCATGAAATACTACTCAACAATAAAAAATAACAAACTAATGCTATGCACACAACTTGGAGGAACAGCAAAAGAATTACACTGCATGAAACAAAAGGCAATCTCAAAATGATACACACTATGTAATCCCATCTATACAATATTCTTAAAATGGCAAGTTCATAGAGATGAAGAAGAGATTGGTGTTTGCCAAGGTTTAAAGATGGAAGGTAGGTGGGTGTTGTGATGATGCCTGGGATTGGCTAAAGGAAAAGTACCAGAGGGCCTGGGATAACAGTATAGTTCTGTGTCTTGTGCTTTAGTGACTTAAATCTATAAATGCGTTTTTATTGCAGATAAACACACACACACACACACACACACACACACACATACACAATTGAGTGTACATATGCATAACTGGTGAAATCTGTAGATCATACTAATATCTATTTCCTGGTTATGATACTGTATTATAGCTATGCAAGATTAGTGAAGGCTAGGTCAGTGGTACACAGGATCTCCCTGTACATTTCTCTGCAACTTCTTGTCAATCTGTAATTATTTCAAGATAGACATTTAAAAAAACACTAGAACAATAAGCTTCCATGCATTACTTCAACAGCAGGCAAAACTAATCTATGGTTACATGAGTCAGGAAAGTGCATGTTCCTGTGGGAGGGGACGTAAGAGTGCTATAGACCAGGAAGGTATAAAAGTAAATCCTACAGGTACCTGGAGATGATTTACATCTTGATATGAATGGTGGTTTTATTGGAGTATGCTAGGTAAAAATTCATTAAGATTACACTTAGATTAATATATTTCATTCACTTTTCTGTACATATGTTATCTCAACAAGCATTAAAAACCAGCTTATCTAATTAAAGTGATATGGCAACAAGAAGATACATAAACAATAAAAGAATAATAAGTAGTTGCAGTGTAATATATGCTAAATAAGCTGTGCAAAGAGAGAAAAGAAGGAAAAAACTCATTGGCACAGTGTTCATGGGAAACAAAATTTGTCCTGTGACTGAAAAAGTTGTAGGATTACATAGCAAGACATCAGAGGAAAGTTGAAGGGTTTAAAAATACGTGACAACGATCTTGGGCTAGGCTAAAAGTCAGGGCTGTGGTCTCAAAAGTTACTTATAGGTGATGATGATGATAATGATGATAGTGTTAACTCATATACACAGGAACATTTAGTTTAACATTCCATAAATGCTGCATGCAATGATCTCATTTAGTCCTCAAAACAAGTATATACCATTTTTCAGAGCGTCCCTCTCCCTACTGAGTGGGACTTAACCTCAGTGTAATAGAAAACCTCTAGCTACACTTTGTATGAGGAAGATTTAGCTACCATTTTCCCTAAAATGATACAACATTTACACTAAGGAGAATGAAAATATAAAAAGAGGAGTTGGTGATTGAAAGTGATTGCAAAGAGTGATACCTAGAAACATGATGATAAAGGCTGTTGTGTATAATGTTACTGCCCCTGTCTTGTAGACTACTATTCAAAGGGACTGTGCAGAGCAGTAGGAACCAATTAGGAGATCTAGGAAGATGCAGTATGTTAATGATTGCATGTCTGTTGGTCACAGATTGTTTTACTGGAATTTGAAATATTTGAAGTTGATGAAAATTTGTATATAAAAGGAAGTATTATCCTTATCCTCCAAGCTATCATATAACTTGAAAAAATTGGTAAACCTAGGCATCAAAAAATAGCAGTTTTTATGTCATGTGCCTTTTTGCATTCAATAATCTTAAGATAAGCATTGGTCTCGTCTTCCATTTTAAATTTTTTTAATGATTGTTTATTTTGAAAAAGAGAGAACAAGGGGGAGTGGGGGAGAGGCCGAGAAAGTGGGGGAGAGAGAATCCCAATCCAAGAATCTGTGCTGTCAGCACAGAGTTGGATGCTTAACTGACTGAGCCAACCAAATCGCCCCTACTCTTCTTTTTAAATACAATATATAATGGCTCATAAAACATTGATATTTACGTCTCTCTTCTGTAACACTTCATCAAAAGCAAGCTCTTCCACAAAATTATTGATGGACTCAGTCTAGCTATACAATTCCATCATCCTCTCTGGACCTAAGGTACCACATCTTGGCACCACATCACAAACAGTAAAGGAGAAAACCTATAAGACGTATAGGTCTTTAAGCATATAACATAAAACTATTCATTACTTTTCTACAAATGTCATTGGCCCAACTTTATTTATGTGGCCCAGATCCAGTCACGTGGCCATATAATGCTGCGCGGGACCTGAGAAATGTGCTCACTGACTGAGCATTCAAGCTTCCAGTCAAAAGTAGGAGTCCTTTTTTTTTAATGATAGAATAGATATCGTTGACATTAGTAGTGTCCATGAGAATAATATTTTTCATTACAACTATAGTAATCCTAAGGTCTGGTTTACTTTGGAGAAACAGTCCTCAAAATGTTCTGTTGGGTAGTGGTTTCCTGAGAAATTAATTGCCGACACATGGGTAAAGAATTCCATGGTGAGACATTTGGGAAATATTATTGGAAAGAAAAAAATGAATATCTTTCTGCCTGATTCCGGTAAGGACTTAATCTGCTATTGTGTATTTATAACCTTCCTAAATTAGAGTGATATGAGCATATTTTCTTGAGAAAATTTCTGGAGGAGAATTTAATAAAAATAGTATTTTAGAAATAAAACAATGGGAAAATTGAAATAAGGTTTATTATATTTTAATGATATTTGAATGACAGTAGCTTCTTTATCCCTATATTCATATCACCTCTTAGTATTGTACACATGGTAGATATATTTCCCTTCCAATCATTCAACATTATAATTTGGTTAGGCAAAATTCAAATATGTGCATTAATCTTTATGGAAGGTATGAAAACATTTGAGTTTGCAAACATATTATGCAATACTAGAGTTCCACAAGGATAGAAATATATTTTGTGCTATCATTATTACTATTTTCTGTGGTATCACCAACACCTTTTGTGATGCCACATACTTTGGGGAGGACTCAAATATTTGTGAAGGAAATTAATTCCACAGGAATTAGCCCTAAAAGACATACTATAAGCCACATTGATGGGTGTTAATTAATACTTTCTTCAGTAATTGAAAATTAATGTTTCTGTTTCAATTATGTCAGGACAAATGTGTATCCACACAAAGTTTGCTGAATTGCATCACTGAGTTGGTATGACTATCTAAAACACTGGAAATTTTATGTACCATTTTAACTCTCCTCAAACTGTTAATTATTGTGGGGTTTGTACAACCATATAGAACTCTTTTTTTATTTTTATTTTTTTATGTTTATTTATTTTTGAGAGAGAGAGAGAGACAGAGTGTGAGCAGGTGAGGGGCAGAGAGAGAGGGAGACACAGAATCAAAGCAGGCTCCAGGTCTGAGCTGTTAGCACAGAGCCCAAGATGGGACTTGAACTCATGAGCTGTGAGATCATGACCTGAGCCCAAGTCAGACACTTAACCGACTGAGCCACCCAGGCGCCCCCATATAGAACTCTTTTGAAGGAACAACAAAGAAATTAAATGTCTTGTTTTCAACAAGGGAATATCTCTTTGAGAAGGTCCTAGCTAGGTTATAAAGATGTTTCTCAATTCTATAGCCTCTTATTAACTGCAGCATGTGCCCACAGTACCCCGCTACTTTACTAAAAAATGAGATTTTTCTAACTTCAATACAGTGTTAATAAAGTACCTGTTATTACATTTGAATAAATTTATTTCCTGATTAGACTTTAAAGAAGAGTTTTCTCAGGGTGCCTGGGTGGCTCATTCGGTTTAAGCATCCGACCAGCTCAGGTCACGATCTCCTGGTTCACAGGCTCGAGTCCCCTGTCAGGCTCTGTACCCACAGCTCAGGGCCTGCAGCCTGCTTCGGATTCTGTCTCAATCTCTCTCTGCCCCTCCCCCACTGACGCTCTGTCTCTCTCTGTCTCTCAAAAATAAATAAACATTAAAAAAATTAAAAAGACTTTTCTCATTTTGGACTTCATCTATTTATTATTCCTTTGATCCACCCTACCTCATCATAAGTGTCTCACCATTTGGTCTTTACCCCACTTAGATATGAGTGTTTGGTCATCTGAATATTTTTGACCAGGTCATTGTAAATACAGGATTTTTTTCCTTCAGTGATGTTATTCTGAAACACTTTGCTCCTAATCTTTCATTAAAGAAGCTTTTGTTGCTGCTAGAGAATCTCCGTGTCTCTCATTTCCCTTCTTATTCCAAAAATGAGTCAAAATAATTTTGGTCTTAGGGTTTTGGGTGTGAAAAAAAGATAGATGGAAGGACAGAAAGGAATATTCTGTGTTTATCAGCAGTAATACTTTTTAAGCAATAATATATACTTTTATTAATGTATACATGGGGTAAGATTATGAACTTAAAAAAATAAAAACAAAGACTAAAAAATCCCATACACGGTAGTTTAAGAATCACCTCTAAGGACTGAAGAGAAGCCATATGGAAGATTAAAGAAAAGAAGAATGAGTTTATTAAATAAACTCCTTTTCTTTTATTAAAAAAAAAGAGATCTAAAATAAAATGATCGAATGAGTATTTGGTCATTCCAGACGGTGAACTGTAAATGACTTTCTATACCTTTGTCTAAACCTTTGTGTTTAAACCTTTGTTTTCTAAATGTATTAAAATTACAAAAGCAAAATCTACTTCTGTGTGGCTGTTAGACTTGGCCTTGAATTTATAAAATTCTGAGACTTTATAAGATTCTAAAATTTCTAAAACTGCTAGTAGCTGTTCATAGTTAATCATCTTAAATGTTAGTATTATACTCATTTTATTTATAAAAAGTATGCAACACCCTTCCTCTGATTATTGCCTCTTCCTGTGATACCACTACTAAGGTACTAGCTCAACACATGCATGGCGGCAACTTCAGGCTTCGCTTCATGTCTTCTGCTTTTTTTCCTCCCCTCTTCTCAGGATATACATTCCTCCTTTTGCAACAGAAGCATGCTCACCAGACTTTAGTAATTTTCCGAAATGTTTCCTTTGTCAGCATCGGCACCGCCACCACCACAATGAGAAATTTGTTTGTATTTTTTGTTTGGTTACAACTGCACAAAGTTCTGTGCTTTTACACACAGTATTTCCTCCATCTGGATTAAAGGTCCCTCTATTATTTACATAGAATCACCTTTACGTTAAATCTCATTTTAGAGTCAGCCTTCTCTAGAGAGCCTTCTCTGGTGTCTCATCAATTCCATTTCTGCCCCATTCTACCTTGTACAAATTCCTATTGCTACAGAGAAATGACCACTTTAAAGAGATTGATGTCACCCTAAAACCATATACTCATGGAACCCAGAGCCCCTGGATTGAGGCCCACTTTATGCACTATATTTACAATAGGTAAAAGCAGATATTTTCAGTTAAAAAAATGTTTCTTTTGGGGTTTCTGCTACTTAAAAGGTGAGTAATTTGAAAGAGCTACTCAAACCTTATGAACAGTGATATCTTCACATACAAAATCACAGTAAGAAAATATCCTTTACAGCATTGCTGTGAGGATTAAATAAGGTGAAGAACATGCCATGTCTATCATATTTTCCCTCCTAGAGGTGCTCAGTACATAAAAGTTATTTTCCTGCATTGTCAATAACCATTCTACCTCCATGCATACCAGACAGATTTAGTCTTAGAAATCCCTGACTATTGTCCAAGAAGCCACTACTTAAACTTTGTGCAGAAAAAAAAAATTATGTTTTATTTCCCCAGACATTGAGACAGCTAAAATGGTGTTATAGCCTGACTGTTCACATACTCCCCAAAATTTATATGTTAAGTCCTAATCCCCAGGGTGATGACGTTTAGTGGTGGGGTCTTTGGGAGGTAATTAGGTTTAGATGAGGTCACAAGGATGAGGTCCCTGCGATGGTATTAGTGCCCCTATCAGAAGAGGAAGAGACGAGAGTGCTCTCTCTCTCTCTCTCTCTCTCTCTCTCTATATATATATATATATATATATATATATATATATGTATGTGTGTGTATATATATATATGTATATATATATATATATATATATATATACATATATATATATATATCTGCAATGTGAGGACACAGAAAAATGGTAGTCATCTGGGAGATAGGAAGAATGTCCTCATCGGGAACGAAATCAGCTGGTACCTTGATCTACCAGAGCTTCCAGAACTGTGAAAAAATAAATCGCTACTGTTTAAATGATACAATCCATAGTATTTTCTTACAGCAGCCTGAGCAGCCTATGACAAAGAGGGAACAGCCCCTTAGATAAAGTCCCCATACTGTTCTCAGAAGTTTTCTTAAAAATGCAAGGACATAAGAATAATAAAATAGACTCTGTAATCAGGGCTCATCTGGGATTGGAAAAAGGAAATATGTACTAGGGAATGAAAAGAGAGGGACCAGGATTCTGAGGAAGGTTTGTCCAAAGAGCTTTATATATAAATGCAAGGTTTCACATTAATGGCATTGCGAGATCAGTGGCTGAAGGTATTTTTTTTTTCAATATGAAGGAAGAAAAGAAGATTACAAAAAAAATTTTCATTTGAAATCCCACTACAATGAGGCCATTTTTTTTTTAATTTCTGAGTATAGTTGACGCACAATGTTACATTAGTTTCAGCTGCACAACTTCTCCATACGTTATGTGGTGTTCACCATAAATATAGCTACCATCTGTCACCATACAATGTCATTGACTGTATTTCCTGTGCTGTGTCAAGCCATTGAACATTTTAATGTTCAATATTTAGTGGCCTTCTCAGGCTCTGCAGTAGGACAGATGGTTCATGTTAGTACTGTGGACTTTTTTATTTTTAATACTTTAACACAGCACTGAACTTGGACTGAGAATTCCTAAATCCAAGGAATGAATTATTTACTTATATATTAGACCTTGAGCTAATTTTCTCATTAGTAAAACATGGATTACAATGCCTACTTCAATAGTGGTGCTATACTGAGGAAATGAAATAATAGATTTGAAAAGTTACTGTGAACTTTAAAGCACATAATTATACATTATTATCATTATTACCATCATCATCATCGTCATCACCATTAAGGTGTCTTCTTAGGTCACGGCTCTAGATGGTGTAGAAGACCTTGATGAAATTTTTCCTTTTAGGCCTGAAGCTCCCTCTCATTTGTATTGAATGCCCCCCCCTTTTTTTCAGATAAACATAGAAATAATAAGTCATGACTTTGTACATTATTTTCATTAGGTCACATAAGATTCATGTGCATTTCTTTCAGAAAAATGGAACCATACATTTTTGTTAGAAACAGAACATGTAAAAATTTTCAAAGTTCCTATGAAAGACCTCTGTATGACAAAAACAGAAAAGACTACACCTATTAACCTGCACTGTATAAGATAGAATTGTGATTTAACCTTATTTCTAATCATTTCTGCCTCAGCACAGCTTATAGGAAGTCCAGAGCACCCTTCCTTTCTCGAAGAGGTATCAGGTATGAGGAAGAATCTGGGTCTGCCACCAAAAATTGTGAGTGATCTAGACTTACTCAGATACCTAAGGAGGGAAAAAAATCTCACAAGAATTTTGAAAACTCTGATAAAATATAAATTTTGTACAATACTGTTTAGTGTAAAATTCAAGGGAAGTTACCCTTGAAAAAGTCTCTCAAACTGTAGGTGTTCTGAATATTTCTTGATTCTTATCTTGAAAAAAAAACTATAGTTTCATTGCTTCATACACTAGTGGCATTAATTATCTCACGTGAGACTACTGAAGGAATGTTTCGCATTAAAAAATAATTTATGGAAATTACATTATATAGAATGGTAATGCAGTTTATGTATTTAATGACTAAAATAAGAGCCCACAGTCCAATCCAAATGTGTTCATGCTCATAATTTTTAAACAAAAATTCACTCTGAATTGCAAATACTTGTAGTTTTATTCTACAATTCATTAATATGTTGGGGAAGCTTATAGGGGTAGAATTCCATTATGATGAAATGCAGTACTTGCACACTGCTGTGTTGTTATAGGCTTATCTTATAATGAATCTTTTATTTGATATCAAATTTCCAGTCAGCAGAATTAGAGTAAAATTTGAATTGATGCCCAGTTTCTCTAATTCATTAGAATGAAAAAAAAAACCAAAAAACAGCTTTGAACTCAGAAGAGGAAAAAGGGAAACAGATCCTGTCATCTCTATGCAGTAAACTATGCAGAGAATTCTCTTCTTGCCAGTTTCCCTCTCACTCCTTTTCCATTTTGTTTTATTTCCCCTGCACTCCTCTTACTGCTCTCTCTCCCTTTCTCTTTTGGCAAGATCCTGTAACATTCAGCATGAATGTTACTTAAGTTTGTAGGAGGCTTTGTGGGGAATAAAATGGAAATGTGTGGCATTCAGGGGTATGTAAATTAATGGAGAATTAAAGAGTTAATGAAATCTTTGCTTCGACCTCTTCTGTCTCAACATTTCTGAGGTTGGATCCACTTGACTCTGGTAATGCAAATCACACTTATTTTTGGTTTTGAAAATGGCTGTTGCTGGGGTAGAGATCATAGAATCATCCACAATATAATTTGATTCATTGTAGAGGGTTCAATTCAATCGCATTATTGGAGTTCACTCAGGATTGGACCTGCGCCCATGGTCAAAATAACTTGGTTATAAAGAACATTTCTTTGTAATGATGTTTGCTACAAATGGGTTTAAGGAAGGGAAGTGCACTCTTCATTATTTATGTGCTTGTTCAATATTTGGTTGTTCTTCATGTTCTTTATGTCAGGGATGATATATCTAAAATGATGTTAAGCTAAATGAAGTGCTTAAATAGTTTCAGATTTGTTTACAGTGTTGTTGAAGATGGTGATAATGGATACAATGATAATGCTAACAGTGAGGACGATGACAATGACAAAGAAAAATACGTGGCAAACTCAAACAGATGCGGAGAACTGACTTCCTCAATGATCAGCTTTTAACTAATAAAAAGTATAACACTATATGGTTCTGCCTAGATTTGAAAACCCCAATCTTACGTGTAGAATGCTGACTAATTAGAGCTTGTGCCAATTTGTCAACTGTAATGATTATTTTTTTTCCAGAATGCCAATTATCATTTGTGTATTAGTTTCTAGGGCTGCTCAAACAAAGTATTGCAAACTGGGTGGCAATACAGAAGCTTATTCTCTCATAGTCTAGGAGGCTAAAGTCTGAAATCAAAGTTATCGGCAGGGTTCTTTCTAGAGAATTGAGGGAAAATCTGTTCCCTGTCTCTCTTAGCTTCTAGTAGTAGCTAGCAATCCTTAGCTTTCCTTGAATTGTAGACTCATCATTGCAATCTCTGCTCCATAATCACATGTCATTTAATCCCCCTGTGTGGATACACTTGAATCTTCTGCTACAGTTTCACAAATCTAGCAAACGTTACAAGTGTCCTGGGTCAGACAAAGAACTTCATCACTCAGCAATAGCAATAACCAATGTTATAAGCATTTTCTTGTACCAGTTTTCTTTTTTCTTTTTCTTTTTCTTTTTCTTTTTCTTTTTCTTTTTCTTTTTGTTTCTGTTTCTTTTCCTTCCTTCCTTCTTTCCTTCCTTCCTTCCTTCCTCTTTCTTTCTTTCTTTCTTTCTTTCTTTCTTTCTTTCTTTCTTTCTTTCTTTCTTTCTTTCTTAAGTAGGCTCCATGCCCAAATTGGGGCTCAAACCCATGACCCTGAAATCAAGAGTCTCATGTTCCACCAACTGAACCAGCCAGGTGCCCAATCTTGTACCAGTTTTCTGAGCCCTAAATTATACAGGGCAATTTGAAAGGAACCAGAGGGAAACTGGCCCAGAGTACGTTGCATTAAAGCAGAGGAACTCAGAGCTTAGGGAACCTAAGGGAAACTTGTATAATGTGCAGCGAGCATGGCTGCCCCTTGCTCAGGAAGGAGACACTACACCTCCATTCCAATGTTGTTTGCTATACACCCATACTCAAAAATATATTCTGGAACAAAAGTGGTCTGGTCAAAAGATGTGGAAAAATTCAAGCGATCTCTGGAAAACTGTCACCTCTCAGTACAAACTGGGATTCTAGATTTGAGCTAAATGAGTAATTTTTAACACCAATCATGATTTCTGTGAATAAACTTCTCATCTTTGGTATAATTCACACAGGTTAGCTTTCCTCATCCTCAAATTCAGTTCAGGGTAGCTCCACCTTGTGCGTGTTTAGGTGGATTTTCTTTCTCTTGTGTCACACATTGATTCATCAGCAAAACCAAATGCTATACTTTCATAACATATCCAGATTTTGAACATTTCTCACTGTCTCTATGGCTACCATCTTGTTTAGATGTTTATATCTACTCAGCTCTCTTATTGTAATAGCCTTAACGTGGTCTTTCTGATTGTGATCCCTTATAGTCTACTCAATAGTAACCAGACTAATCTTTTTAAATATTTAGTCAACTAACAGCACTCCTCTGCACTATATTCTCTGGTGACTCCCAGTCTCACGTGAGAGTAAATCCTAAATCTCAAATGTGTTTTTAGTTAATGCCTATTTATTTTTGAGAGAGAGAGAAAGGGAGAGAGTGCAGGGGAGGGGCAGAGAGAGGGAGATCTGAAGCAGGCTCCAGGCTCTGTACTGACAGCAGAGAGCCCAGTGTGGGTCTCAAACTCACGAACCGTGAGATCACAACCTGAGCTGAAGTCAGATGCGTAACCAGCTGAACTGCCCAGGCGCCCCAATCCTAAATCTTTACAATGGCCTATGCAGATTTCCATGATCTCCTGATCCCTATTACACTGCTGACCTTATATTTTACAACGTCCTTACTGGCAGAATCATAGCTCCAGGTCTCTGAAGGTGCCAGGTTTGCTATGACAGGTATTTTGTAGTTGTTATTCCTCTGGCTGGGGTTCTTTTTTCTTCCCCCCACTAGGTATCCATAAAGATCTCTCACATTGCCTCTAGAACTTTGCTCAAATATCCCCTTTCCTAACTGTCTTATCAGTATTATAAAAATCGACATTTTACTTGTTTCATTACCCGGGTCTTCTAATCCTTTTTTTTCCCTTTTCTTTCTCCTCTCTTTTTTTTTCTCTATGCCTGACATTACATATATAGTAGAATGTATTGCTGTTTGCCTATATTTGGTGTCGCTCACCTGAGAACAGAGCCAGTAAAAAAAGCTTCAGCATCCCCTTCTTCCAAATAAAGAATTCCAATAGACATTCCAGGTGCTTCTCAGGGGCTGCCAGCATAGGTATTGCAAATCCCCATTGCCCAGAGAAGCAACCCCTATGGGACACCAGCATATTGGCTTTTCTTCCTTCCCTGACTCAGTCTCTCCACTGCTTTGTTCTGGCTTTCTAGAGGAATATCCTCCATAAACTACCTGAAACCAAGTCATTATCTCAGGTTCCATTTTTATGGGGAACTAATCTGAGAGATCATGATCCCAATTTTCCATTAGCTTCTTTAAAGCTTTATCTCTTCTGTTACCATGTACCAGTAGGAGTTTTATACCACCCCACTCAACTTAGAAAAATGTGGTTGCTTTGGCTAAGAAATCTTAAGAGTCAGCATATATTCTGCTACAGTCTCATTTTCCGCACTGAGGACAAGCACAAATATTGCAGATAGAGGCTGCTCTGTCAGTTTGGGTGCTAGAGGAAAGGTCATTTGAAGGACAGGTGCAGCCATCTGTGATAGACATGTAACACAGGGGAAAATCTTCTACCGTTTTTAGCTATAGAGATTTTGGGTTTTGTTTGATTCCACAGCACCAAAACCTAGTCTCTCCTGCCTGATGGATCTTATAATTTACTCAGCTATGTATTTACTAGTTGTCTTCTCCTCATGATAATGTAAGCTCCATCAGACAGAGAATTTTGCTCTTCTGTCTGTACTCTATACCCTCTACCTAGAACAGTCCAAGGCACAGAGGACATACACATCTATAGAAAAGCTTATGCCAAAGCCTAGTCAACTCATTGTCCCTCAAACCCAACTGATGGACTCCAAAAATTGATGGATCAAATATAAAATTTGATCATGCTATCCAATATAAAATTTGATCATGTTATCCTCTAACTCAGAAGTTTTCAACCAATTTAAGGCAATTTTAGGCAGTTAGGGTTGCCAGAAAAAATACAGGATGCCCATTAAATTTGAATTTCAGACAAACAATACATAATATGGGACATACTTAAACTAAAAAAAATGTTTTTTGTCCAAAATGCAAATTGAATTGATGTCTTATATTTATTTGCTATAGTGTTTATCTTTGTTTGCTAAATCTGGCAACTCTACCCCCAAGTGTCATTTGTCAATGTCTGGGGATATGTGAGAATACCCACACACAAAGAAATAATTGGCCCACAATGTCAACAGTGCTGAGGTTGCAAAACCCTGTGACCTGGACCACTTCCCTTTTCTTTTCTGTGCATCTAATTTCTGCTCTATCCTTTGCCATTTGTCTTAGGTATAACTGGCTCCAATAGGCTCTCATTTGCCTTTCAGAACTTGGTCTACATCACTCCCAGGTCTTCTTGTAATCACAGATAGCTTTCCATATGTATTTACAAATGGCATACAGTCAAAGCCCCAATGGCTTCTCAGATATCTGAAGACAGACAAAAATCTATGTGTTTCTTTACATCTGAAGCATCTAAAACAATGCCCAGTATACACAGATATTTAATAGGGGCTGAGTGAGAGTGAGTAAATGAGGACACGTAATGGCAGAACTATGAATTCCAAGGAAATACCACTTCCCTCTGAGTCTGCGGGCCATTGACAGGCTGCTTCTTGTGACCTAAGCAATGCAGTTACTCTATTGCCAGTTGAAATCATCGCATGACAGATATAGATGCACACATAAATCTGGTTTTAATTTAGTGGGTATATATGCTTTAGTTATGTATATGCAACGTATCAGCAATTACAGGTATTGATATGTGTCTTCTACATTTCAGAAAAATTACAAGAATAATAAGAGATAAAGGCAAATGGTTTTAAACACAAATACCTTCTAGACATTTTCCTTTAAACACAAATACCTTATAGACGTTTTCCCCTTAACTAAAATCACTACTAAAAACACATAAGTGCCTCAGTTGAAAGATATATAGAGGCAATCATCTAACTTTATTTCATCCTTACCTAGAATTTATTTTTTTTTTGTATCAATTTGTTTACATTCTAGTTGGTTAACATGCAGTGTAATATTAGTTCAGGAATTGTCACTTATAGATAACACTTACCCAATGATGGACCATCTTTTGCACTCTTCACTTTACTTGCTTATCATCTTCTCCATGTAGACTGACAGGTGTTTAGCACCTTCCCATGGCATCTCGTAAATTTTACCTAGGAGCACCATTCCATAATGAGAGGAATTTCAATACAAGATCTTTCAAAAATGCTTGTAGATATGGGGCACCTGGGTGGCTCAGTTGGTTAAGTGACCTATCTCAGCTCAGGTCATGATCTCACAGTTTGTGGGTTCGAGCCCTATGTTGGACTCCATGCTGACAGCACGAAACCCGCTTCGGATTCCCTCTCTCTCTCTTTCTTTCTCTGTCTCTCTCCAGTTCTCCCCCACTCGCACTCTCACTCTCCTTCTTTCAAAATAAATAAATAAACTTAAAAAAAAAAGATAAACAACATTTTGTATTTTAACTGTAGCCATGTCAATATCCTGGTTGTGACATCATACTACAGTTTGTTAAGACAATAGTAATGGAGAAGCTGAATAAGACTTGCATGGGATTTCCCTTCATTAGTTCTTACAACTGCATGTGTATCTACAATTAACTCCAAATAAAAAGCTTAATTAAAAAAAAAACAAACTTAAGGTTTCAATTATATCTATAACTCTCTTTTTGTTACTTGATTTTAGAGTAATTTAGTGTCTAAAGCTTTTGCCAGATAAGGTGAAATGTCTTTGCAAAGTCAGTTCAATGAGATTTAATAAATACATATGCAGATATATTCTGTATATCACATAGGATGCTTGTTATTCATTCACTAACTCTATTTTATTTGTTTCTTCATAAAATAGCCATTTATTAAATGCTAACTAGATCCTGGTTCAATGTTGCTATGCAGAGAGGTATGTTCACAGTGGTACAAGGTACCAGATATTTTGCCAGAATCAGATTGTGTATTATATTGTAAGCCTTGTTAAAGATTTTGAATACTTTTTTCATTTCTTCTTTTTTTAACCAATTATTTTTTTCCATAACCTTACTGATGTATGATTGACAAATGAAAATTTTATATATTTATGGTGTACAATGTGCTGTGTGAAATGACTACCAACAATCAAGCGAATTAACCTATTCATCACCTTATATACTTTGTGTGTGTATATGGTAGTAGGAACACTTGAGATCTACTCTCTTAGCAAATTATAAGTATACACTACAATATTGTTAACTCTAGTAACTACCACGCTGTACATTAGGTGTCTAGAAGTTAATTATTGAATTCTAGTCTATATACAATGGAATGTCAGTGATGATTCACAAAATTTTAAGGTAGGTATAACAAGACAGAATTTAAAATATGGAACTATTTGTTCCTATGAGAGGAACTAGAGAATGCATGGTGAATATAGAGGCTTAAACTATATTAGGTCTAACTTATAATTTTGTCAGTGACCACATCATAACGTGAGTATGTCAATCCTAGTCTCATGGTACCTCACCAAGGACTTGACAGTAAATTCAATGAATTGTTTGGTCACTTAGAAAAGGTAAAGGCAAATTATAAATAATCATGGGGAAAAAGTGTGAAAAATTGCAAATATCAGAAAGTGATTTTACCTCATAGAACTGGCCTTTTCTCAGGAGTGTGCCACGCATGGAAGAGGGATCATTGTTTCAGTGGAAAAACATTCAGAAGTATCCCCTTGGATGACAAATGTGTGCTGAAAGCAAGAAAGATGACTTAGGATAATTAGATATATACACATATTGGAAATGAATTTTAATAATATATTTGTAACTCTAGGACTCCAGTGATTAAAATAGAATTAAAGAGTCTGTCTCCTGGTTAAAAAACCCATATGTGATTTTTTCAGACCCAGCCATACGAAATTATAAGGGCTTTACCTGGCCTCAAGAGGGAGGCTGCCCTCCTCACACCAAACCTGAAGCACAGCCAGGGCATTTCAGTCTCTGAAGACGGTTGCATTCCTGGACTTAGCCCCACCACCCCCTTGCCAGCCATGTTCTTATGCATATCTGCAATGCTAGCCAAGCATCTTTATTCAGAGACCTCTTTATCTGGAGACTTCTGCCAATGTTTTTGTCAGGAACATCTGAGGAGACTTTCTTATTGGGAGAAAGGGGAAAATTTGAAGGCACTTATCTACTCTGACTCAATAAACTAAGTACTTTTCCACTATGCTGATATCCTGACCTAAATCTAAACCCTCCACCCAGTTCCATTTCTTCCAACAGAATGACATGGAATGCAGTTCCATGTGGAAAATGGAAGAGGAGAGGAGTTTAGCCCCTTGCGCATACAATCACACTAAGTGATTAAAGACTTGACTGTCTGTCATTCTGGCTTGTTTTCACTGGTTGCTCACACAGCTGGCAGTTCGGCTCTTGTCTTAGTTCAGGTGAGCTGACGAGACTGTTTCTCTTTATTCCAGCCAGGTTAATTCTCTGTCCCAGTTTAGCATAAACTTTAAATGTCTGTATTTTACTGTTTTAAATTGATTTAAAATATATTTTAATCCTCTAGGTCCAACATAGGTTATATTTTATTACCTGACTTATTACCATAATAAATAAGACATTTTCTCTCTCTATCATTATGATGTTATAATATGCCATACTTATTATTTCTAATATATAGTAGAACCTTTTAGAACATTGGCTTTGAAATGAATAGGTGTCAAATCTTAATAAGAATTATATGCAAATCCCATCTAGAAAACCATAAAAAGGATGAATATCATTTTTATATATTAATACCAATTTCTTTTTGTGGAATGGTTGCCTGCTTGTTAGAAATCTGTTTAAGAAAATCTCAACCATATTAGAGATCTCTCAGGAAAACCTTTGTCATATTATAAAAGGGCATGAGGTATTATATAGAATATTTAGGTGATTTCATTTGCTACATTTTTTAGAGGCAGAGAAATATGATTAGGTAAAAATTTTAGGTCATATAGTGTTTACTACCTGTTTATCTCTCTAATGTTAATTAGTTTTCCTTGTATTACCCTAAGTGAGAAGGATTTAGGTCTTTTAATATACGACTAATATGATTAGGAATTTATAATATTCATTAAGATTCTGTCCTTCAATATGGGGTATCTTATCTCGGTTTTCCCAACACTTAATATAGTTCTTGGCATGATGTAGGTGTTCAAAAAATATGGACCGAATGTATTTAAAATAATTGAATTTCTTAATTGATTAATGTATCATTGGAGACCCAAAGCAAACAGGTAAGGTAGGTGTAGAATCTTGGAAACTGTAAGAAAAATCATAAAATTAAGCTGTAATTCTGACCTGGACATTCTAAATCTTGTGCATTTTTGCTCCAACAAAGTTTCACCACATGTTTAATTAGTCAATTAGCATTTTCTATAGAAAGAGTCATCTCTGAAACAAGGATGGGGCAAAGGTTGACCATGATGGAGATCAGGGCTTTTACTGAATTTTCTCACTTGAGAAAGACTCTATTTGGGTGCATTGGAAATTTAACAAGCATTACACACCCCTATTTAGAGAAAAAGGCAAAAAAATACCATTTAAGGGGTGTCTGGGTGGCTCAGTGAGGTAGGCAGCCTATTCTTGATTTTCAGCTGAATGTCATGATCTCACCATTGGTGAGTTTGAGCCTGGGCCCCATTTTCAGGGTCCATAGCTTGGGTTTCTTTCTGTCCTTCTCTCTGCTCCTCCCCCTACTCTTGCACACATGCACACACTCTCTCTCTCAGAATAAATAAATAAACTTTAAAAAATAGCATTTACTATTCTGAGCAAGTTTTTTTTTTTTTTTTAGCCTCAAGAGCATTATTATTGTTCATGCCATTCTTAACATTAAAAAAAATGAGTTCATTTAATCTACTTTACTGATAACTACAAGATGTAATTAAAATGACACCACATAGCTAAAGTCTTATCTATATAACACAAACGTGATAGGAAACACCAAGAAAATTTAGAAATTCTTATCTTACACATTTCTCAAAATATTGTTTATGTTATTTAATAATAACCATGAAGGTGAATATGAGCAAACTTTTTTCTTACTACCAATATAACTGAAGAATATTATCCTCTCAAAACATTAGCGTGTATTCTTAAAGTTGAGTCAATATAAATGAAGAACAGCTATCTCATCTCCCCTGATCGCTGAAATTTTAGATAAAAAAGAAATGATAGGCAGATAGTTGTTTTAAAATATATAAAAACTAGAGACTTAGAATTAAGCATCTGTTCCTCTTTTTTATACTTAAAAGTACACCTTTGTTAGTTCACAACCTGGGGAGTTCTCAAGGTGAAATCTGAAATGGGCACCATATGCAGAAGGCAAGGAGAGACAGAAGACAGAGTCAGGTCACTCCAGATTCATAGGTGGAGGTGTTAATAAGCAAGCAAACTTACATACAAGGTTTGCCTTGGGCATCTACAAGATGAGTAGATCTCCACACCCACCCATCAGAATCTTAAAAGTTTATATAAAGGGGTGCCTGGGTGGCTCAGTCGGTTAAGCGTCCGACTTCAGCTCAGGTCATGATCTTGCGGTTTGTGGGTTCAAGCCTCACATCAGGCTCTGTGCCGACAGCTCAGAGCCTGGAGCCTGCTTTGAGTTCTGTGTCTCCCACTCTCTCTGCCCTTCCCCTGCTCATATTCTATCTCTCTCTCAAGAATAAATAAACATTTAAAAAGTTAAAAAAAAAAGTTATATAGAGGACTTAATGGTGTTAACTCACATATTCAGTCCGAATAGTTTCAACAATACCCTTACTCCCTTAAAGCTATGTACTCAGAACAGCTCCCATTGTGAGAGCAGTAGGCAGAACATATATTCCAAGAACAGGAAAGGGGGTGAGGAGACTCCTACTGCCTGGGGCCAGCTTACAGGTGAACAAGCTAGCATGTCCTCTCAATGACCTCCCCCAACATCATTAGATCCCTGCGCAGCTAGCCACAGCTTCGTAACAGAGTTATACATTTAAAAATGGTTTTAGAAGTCAATGTAATTTGAGTATTTATTAAATATTAACTGAAAATCCAAGCTGTGGAAGCATTTTAACTGATCATTTCAAAATGTGTAAACAAATTTCTAAAACAACTGTTCCCTAAACTGGCTTCCATCTCTATCTTCCAACATTTTTTACTAAGGTGTAAAATTCATAGCAAGTTTCATGAGCTCTCACCCCATTAACAAATTATCATATTTCAAAATGGGGAGCAAGAACAGACACATGTAACCTAAATAGCACACTGAGGAGAGAACATTATTCTATAGCACGGCTGCTACAGTGTGTTCCACCCGGTTCAGTTTTGTTTGTTAGTTGTACTCAATGTTAGTATCTGGAGGGTACTATAATATAGATGTTCATCAATCAACCAAAACAGTGTTGAAAAATTCATTTTATAAAAAAAGTAGGGTAACATGCAATTAGTCAGCATAGGCATACTTGCAAATAAAATACACATAACGCTGAATGACATATAATGGGCTTCTTATCACAATGAATTTGGGAAACGCTTGAATTGTCTTTATTCTAGTTTAGCCAAAGATGTTTTAAAATATATTTGTAATGATGAAGGAATATGAAAGTTAATAGATGTGCAGATTTACAGCCAAAGATATAACTAAGGAGGCTAGTTCTGTACAGCTTGTTGTTCTAAGCTAGAATGCTAGTTATTTAGTAATGGTGTCAGTACTGAATATCACTAGCATAAGCAGTACTGCATTCTACTATTAGTGGTACTAAATAGTTCAAGTATTAGTACTAATACCAGTGCTTATCTTTTTGGGAAGCTTCCTATATCAGGGCACCTGTATTAACTTTGGATACTACACAAAGGAGCCATATTTTAGGTAAATGCTTCCCTCAAGCTGACTTTCACAAAGGGAGCCTGCTTTGTTAGGCGGCTTCTGTCTCTTTAGAGCCAGGGAAGTAATAATGGGAGTAGCCTAGATGTAGAGAGGGTAGAATAAACACTTATTCTCTTGCCTTCCAAAAAGAGGAGAATCAGGTCAGCTGTCAGTTTCAAGCCTGAAGAGATGTCTTGTAGAAAGCAGAGAACAGCATGGACTGGATAGACATCTGGACATTCTTTAGCATGTAGTTGGTGATCTGGAGAATTCTGCTAAGGTATCTGTGATTTGTGCCAACTGCCTTCGTGCTGAGCCAAGATGTCTCATTCCCCCCACCCCCCTGGGGAAGCAGATGAGGCTCAGGGCCTTGCTCCTTGGGAAATTCTCTTCTCTGTCTCCATATTTTGGTATGTTGGCCATGGTACTATGCCAATAGTGTTTTAATTCCTGTTCCATCTATTCACAGGTGGCCTTGGACCCCACATAGGAATTGGGTGAGGGATGGAAAGGTATTATTCTGTGTAGTTGATCCTGATATCGTATGCATATAAAGAGACCTTTCCCTTCGTTTTTTTGTTCTCCCTCCCTCTCATTTCCTTCATCTGTTTTTATGTGATGGGGTTATTAAAGTATGGAGGACAGGGGCGCCTGGGTGGCTCAGTAGGTTAAATGTCCGACTTTGGCTCAGGTCATGATCTCGCAATCTGTGAGTTGAAGCCCTGTGTCCGGCTCTGTGCTGAAAGCTCAGAGCCTGGAGCCTGTTTCCGATTCTGTGTCTCCCTCTCTCTCTGACCCTCTCCCGTTCGTGCTCTGTCTCTCTCTGTCTCAAAAATAAATAAATGTTAAAAAAATAAAAAATAAAATAAAGTATGTAAGACAAAGAGAGGATTTTTTCTACCATTAATTAAAGAAAATACCAAACTCTGTTGTTATTTCATCTTGCAGCAAGTTCAACTTAAGTAGAGTCTTTATAAATTTTAAATTTGAGACAACAGGTTTTAATATCATTTGCAAAATTGATTCACCCATTTGCTATTAATTTCAGTAATGAATTCTCTTTCTTTTGATATAATTCTTCAGTTTTATCATTTCTCTCTGACCTTTGCTGAACACATTCTGACCGCTATCTTAATATGAAAATTCTAATGTTTTTTTTTTTTCTTCTTCTATTGGATGGAAGAAAACTTTCCACATTGGCTTAATGTGATAAAATTTTTCTCATTCAGCAAAAACAATGAGTCTACTTATGAAAAACTAGTACATGTTTTATTTTATGGTAGCGTTCCCAGGTTTTCTGTTTAATAACATTATGTGTGATAACATGTAGGCTATAATAATTATAAAATTGATAATAGATAACATTTTTTGAGTTACACTAGGAGTTTTATTGAGTTACTTTTATTGAGTTTACTCTATGAAATGTTCTGTCTGTGCCTGACACTCAATCTGTCTTTTCTCATTTTCTGAAGTGCAAAATATAAAAAGTCTATCAAATCATTTAGTTTGGGGCATGTGGTAGTAACAGAGAGAAAATAAACAAGTGGTAAAGGTGAGAGAAATATAATGGACATATTAAGTTCAAGTTGTTGTGTTTCCACATGAAATAACCAGAGTCCATGTTGTAGTTACACATTTCAGATTCAAAGCATGCTGATTTTAGTTGAACACGTTAGAATATTAGTTAATATTGCCAATTTGCAATCAATATGAACAAATAGTTTGCTATTTAAGAAAATAAAGTGAATGCGTTATAAGAAGAAAAATGTTTATTACAAAACACAAGGAAAAGAATCAGGACTTGAAGAGTTATCAGAAACCTAAAAAGCATGGTCTATATTTCTATATCTCATCTTCGTTTCTTTCTTGGCATTCGCTAAAGTGCATCTAGCTCTGTTCACCAACTTTTGCTTTCTCTCCACCATCCAGTCAAGGTTTGGTGACCTCATTATCTGTTTGGAAAAAAACAAAAATTAAGTTGCTGCCTCTAATCTCAGTCTCAATTCTGAAGAGAAAGAAAGAGAAGAGAGAAAAGAGAGAAGAGAGACAGAAATTTTTCCAACTCGGATGGGTATATATTTGTGGTCTCATTAGATAGTAAAAAAGAGGAGTAAACAAGGTCACAGTTGTTGATGGCAGTAGCAGAAGGGACATAGAGAAGATGCCTAAGGAAGTGGGCAGATGCTCTATTACAATGAGAATAAATATAATAACTGGATAAAGGCATGAGTTAAGAGTACTCAGGATGAGCACCTTGTAACCTCCACATTTTAAGGGTAACAATAAGTATACACAGAAATGAAAACAGAAAGAATGACCAACAAAACAGCCAAGAAAGAGCAATAGGAAAAACAATTCAGAAATAGTTTTCAAAGGCTAAAAGTGGCAACAATGATATCAGTCTGAAATGAAAACAGAAGTCAGCAAATGAAAGCATTAGAAAAGCTAGTGATCACAGTTTTAGTGGAAGGGAGTGAGGACAGTTGTTGGATTGATATGATACAGGAAAAAAAATGCCAGTAATGAAAATGAAAGCAGATCCAGTAAGTAGGACACAGTCTCAAGAATTGTGGTAGCTAAAAAAATTTAAAAAATTAAAAAAAATCTATATATTGAGTCTATATAAAAAGTATATACATTGAGAGTTTAACAATATTCACATTTTTCCCAACTAAACCCTCTTAACTGGGGGCAGAGGTACAAGAAAAATCATGCCCCTAGTCAAGAATAATTAGCTGGTAAAGAGAATACAACAAACTTATTATTTACTTGTGGGTTTATATTTAGTGAGTCTCTTTCTGGAATTCTGATTTGAAAAATATCTGAATAACATTCCAATACCTTAAAACTATAGATTATTTTCCATTCACTGTGCTTTTATATAAATTATTTCACTTGATCATCAAAATTATGATCTAAATGTAATTAATTCCATATTTACAGGAAAGATAACTGAAATCCAGGTAAATCAAAGTGACTTGCTCAGATTACTTGATAATAGATAGGGAACAGACACAAACCCAGATCTCTTCTGTCACATTTAAATTTCCATTCTTCAAGACACAAAATAAAAATAATTTCAGGCAACAGAAATATTGATGGATTTGAGATGAACATCCTGTTCAAGTACTTCTGCAAAAGGAACATGGCATGATATCACAGTCACTAAATTTAGCTCCAATGGAAAGAGCATCACACTGGAGTTCAAACAGACATGAGTTCCTAAGTTCAGAGCCCCATATTGGGCTCTCTGCTGTCAGCACAGAGCCAGCTTCGGATCCTCTGTCTCCCTCTCTCTCTGCACCTCCCCTGCTCATGCTCATTCTCTCTCTCTCTCAAAAATAAATAAACAAATAAATAACTATTAAAAACGTATTCTCTATCAACTTCAGTTTATTCATCTGTAAAATGAATTTTGATGTTTATCTCTCAAGGTTTGCAATAGGAGGCCTCTAACACATAGTGGGCACTAAATACAGGCTGTTGAACTGAAAAGAAGCAAAAGTCACCAAAACAGTAAATAAAATACATCTTTTTAATCACTTTATCCCACTCTGCAGGTGACTTGCTAAACAAGGTGCAGGTGTTAGCTTTGATACAGCCAAATAAAACAGGAATTCATGGTATATTCTTGTGTGTGCTGAATATAATTTACAAGTAGTTTGGAGTTAGCCAAATCTTTCACAAGTGGTGAAAGAAAGGAAACAAAGTCTATCACAATGCCCTACAGGCTCAATACTGCATAGAAAATTATCAAGACAGCAATACCAACATGGTATTTTAAAAATAAACTCAGAATCTACAGAATGTATCAAAAGTAACAGCTGTGAAGCCTCATTGTTATTTAATGCTTCAGTGTTTTTATTTCATTCACCTGCAAAATGATTCTACTCACCTTTTGCACAGGCTTTAAGAAACATAATATTCTGAAAAATGCTTTGGAAACCCATAATAATCATGATGGTCTGGGGCAGTAGTATCATAAAAAAGAGAAAAAATAACAGTGTTTCGAGGCTGGAAAAACTAGAATAGACAGAGAATGTAGCTTGAGGCTGGCTACAAATCTAACGGAAGCCATAAATAATACTGTCTTGCATTAGTATTAGTATGGGTTAAGTTTGCCATTATGCCACCATAATATCATATAATTGTTACTGGGTTCAATGCTGTTTTGCTCCTGTACCTCTGTCCTACACAGCATAAATATGTCTTCCTGACCCGATTGACTTTGCATGATCATCCTTTTCTTTATTTCTAAATAGATGCAAGTTTAGAGTACTGTTGTGAAGTTGACGTACTTTTGCATACTTTGCGGCTCACCACCAATTCGTTTTTCTTCCTTCCTTAGTCTTTATATGTCAGAATGTTAAGAAAATACAATAATTAAGACAGTACTTACTAATGTTATTGAGTCCTTGCTGTATACATCTACCCTATATTACCACATCTAATCTTCAATCCTATAAAATATAGCTAGTGACACTGTATCTTTTGAAATGAGAAATTTGAGTCTTTAAAGAAGTGTTCGGTGAGTGAAAAGTTTACAAAACAGGGGCACCTGGGGGGCTCCATCAGTTAAGCATCAGACTTTTGATTTCAACTCAGGTCATGATCTCACAGTTCATGAGTCCGAGCCCATGTTGGGCTCTGCCTGCTTGGGATTCTCTTTCTCCTCTCTCTGCCTCTCTCTCGCTTGTGCTTGCTCTCTCTCTCAAAATAAATAAATAAACTTTAAAAAAAAGATTACAAAATTGGTCATTCAGCATCTGATACAACTCTTCCTCCAGTTACTCCTACTAGGAACTGGGCAGTGAGAGGAGCCACTCACCAGACTTTATTCTTGGATCACAAGCAGACATATGAGACAAGGAATTAAGATTCCCAAAGAATGGAGTCTTTATAGTGGGATCAAACCCACCAATCAGTTCCCTGCACCTTTCTTTTCTTTTAGAGACACTTCCCCAAATTTGGGAGAAGAATCATCATCACCATAAGTATGTATACCATATGCATTATATATGTTACAATTTTGAAACAGATCCTTTGGAACAATACAACCTTAGAATAAGAATGTGTGAGATCACCTTGTTCATCTTTTCTCCAAAAACGTGTATTTCTGATTCAACAGCGTCAACTCAGCCACACACTTTTGTGATGAATATGGTTTCCATATGACTCAGGTTGTTAGAAACATAGAGTCTATCAAGCCCAAATTTATAACTCTGCAAAGTCAGCCTTTTTTTCTTTCTTCTCCTTCTACCTCTCTCTCTCTCTCTCTCTCTCTCTCTCTCTCTCTGTCTTCCTCTTCAATTTGGCTGTCTGGAAAAATAGTCCTGTAACTTATTAATAAGAAGCTGTCAATGCTACCAATGTTTTGAAATCTCTATGTATATCACTACTCCTTCTCATTCTATGCAACAATGTAAATGTTAGTGTTGAAAAAAAAATGCAGAGGGAGTTCTTAGCAAAACTTATTAGAAAACTTCCTGGAAGTGTCTCTTCCTTAGCCTTCCTCATCTACGTTTAATAAACTTTGAAGAATTCCACCTGAGAGTGTTCCTATCTAATTTAATATATTTTTTTAACATTTTAGCAAAGAACTTTAATAGTCTGAGGGTTACTTATCTACTTTTAATATATGTACTTGTAAATTTTATTCTCTCAAACATGTCTTGAGAGAATGTCAATCTTAAGGAAATTTTACAAATGCTTAAGAATAAAACCCTTAAATAAACAAAATCTAGTAGTATACATTGTTTGGCTCCGTAGTCAAGGGTTCCAGTGTTTTGTGCTGTTTCACATGTGTAAATTTTTGCAACATAACTTCATTCTTTCTGAGGTACCCTTCTGTTTTCTGTCTTCTTAAATCCTAGTCACCGTTCAAGTTCTTGTTCCAATGTACTTTGTCTGTGAAGCTTTATCTTAATCCTGGAGTATTATTTATAATTCTTTGCTTCGTAATCAAATTTATTTTATTCATAGCTCCATTTACTCTACTTACTCCATATTTTCCATATTTTATATGTTTGTTTCCCTGATTGATAATATTCTCTTGAAGGGCATGCAATATTTCTACTCATTTTTACATCCAAGTGACTCACACACTGAAGGGAGAAAAACGTTTTATGAAGAAGCATGAGTGATACTTTAGGGAAGAGTCTAGTTACTTTCTTGTAAAATATGTGTAAACTCCCATCTTCATGCGCTCCCTCAACAGGAGACAGAATAGAATCAGTCATCCGGTATTTTTTTGTTTTTGTTTTTGTCTTGTTTTGTTTTTGAATTTTTTGATTATCAAGAATGGGTGAGTTATACCAGGGAATAATTTTCTTTGAATGGTCCATTTGCTAGTTTGTGAAGACAGGATCTTGAACATAATAAATGGCCTCTGAAAATATCTTCAAAATCAGGGTTTTTAAATAACTAAGCAAAGATCAAAGCTTTAGTGATTTTCATTCTTGAATATATAAAATCATTAAAATATCAAGTTTAATTCTTTGGATTCTTAAAAGGATTCCAGAAATAATTATTTTAAGTTAGTTATAGATTTTCATTTTTAAATATCATAAAATACTTTCAAAGGACTGTCAGAAAAATCATGGAAAGAGTAAAAATATGTATAGTCATTAATTTTCTCTCAGCAAATCAAATTGATCCATGTACATAAATAATTAAAATCATGTCCCACAAAACCAAAAAGGACAATTAACAGTAGTGAGTATTTTATAATCCATTATGTGAATTGTTATTAACTGACTTTCTGTACATGAAAATGATGTTACCTAAGTAGTATTTACTAATTTGCTCGCTATAAACTTCAAGATCAAGGAATATTTTAAATTTGTTTCCTTTTTTAAAAAGCAGTAAGGTCAATAGGTCCATCTATAGCCATTTGCATTATGTGCGATAGCTCTCTTCTGGTAGAAATATAATTTCAGTATAGAATCTCCCAGTAAATGGTTCATAATTTAGTACTATAGCTCTGATATAATTGTCTTAATATCTTAAAATTATTGTAAATGTTTTAAATAATTCAGGTAAATGCAAGAAATAGACATTAGTTGTACTTGTGGGAGAATTCCTGGTCTCTATTTGTGTATCATGCATTAACATACAGGCTTTGCACAGCTAGCTAGGGGACTTCATCATAATACAAAGAGCTTACGAATTACACTAAGATTTTTGGCAGTCATCAAAGTTTTTACCATCTCTGAAACATATTGACATGCCTTAATATTGGTCCTGAGATTTGCTGATGTCACTTTCAATAAGATATTTTTGGTAAACTCAATTGGATTACTAACATAAATAAATGATAAGAGACATCTTAATTCAATGTTTAAATGATTGATTTTAGGGATTATGCTGTCAAAATTACTAAAAAGCCTTGGGAGTTTCTCAAAGATGTGTATGCTAAACTCTTCTTTACTTAATTAGATACAAATTTGATGTGACTTTCCTCATTCCTTCAGTATATTTACCAGATTTGGTTTACATGGTTTCTACAAATACTTTCCAATCTAATTATAATTTCCTCAAAATATGAACTTCATTGCTTATTGTGGTTTTCTTCAAAACATTCTCATGATTTATTTGTCTCAAAAATACAAGTCTTACTTAGCATATTACCTCCTGATAGTGTCATTATGTGTTCATTTTTCTAAGTAAAGAGACCTCAGGATACAGAAAATATCCTTTTTGTTCAAATCAATAAACATTTACTGATGTGTGGAATAGGGGCTCCATGTATACCCCTCCAGACACACATCCAGGCATGAATAGAAGTTCTGAAATTTAAAGTTGATCATTCAAATGAATAAAAATATTCTGTAAAAGTTTAGTGTACTTAGAAGATGAGATATTCTCTGTACTTAGAAATTTCATGTTAGTTGATCTTACTTATATGTTCCAGAACTTAACTGCACTAAATGTCATTTCACTGCTACCCTTCTTGCTTTACTCATTCTAAGAACCACAAAAATCTGAGTCCTTTGTCAACCTTGGGGATATATTGACTTTATTTACCCATTTCCTCTTCCTTAATAAGCAGACAAAATCATCACTAGGCAAAGCATTGACTGGGGACATGTCCGCAGTAACAAGCTTTAATCCATTTTCTAATTTCATCTTGTCTTTGGTTGGCACATTGCTACTTTTCTCATGATGTTCTATCAGTCCACTACTTACTGTATTTCCTTCCTTCCTTCCTTCCTTCCTTCCTTCCTTCCTTCCTTCCTCCCTCTCTCCCTCCTTCCCTCTGTTCCTTTTTTCCTTTCTTTCTTTCTTTTTCTTTCTTTCTTTCTTTCTTTCTTTCTTTCTTTCTTTCTTTCTTTCTTTCTTTCTTTCTTCCAAACAAAACCCATGTCTTATTTTTTCCCCACTTCAAAAGCATGTTCATGAGCTTTTAGAGTTTTACATTTAGCATTTAGGTTGGCTGTCTCAGTGACTTAAAATTATGTCAAGAGCTGTTGTACAATAGGTGTTCCAGTCATTCAGCCAGAGTTTTGAATGTACACATGTTAGCAACATGCTTTAATGTTAGCAGGAAAATAAATTTAACCTACAGGTTTCACAAGATACTTGGAAACTAAGCCTAGAAATATAGACAGTTCTGTCTCGAGTAAATAACCCTGTCTTTACTCGGACATACAAATGCTGATACAAATACAAACACAAATAAATACAAATACTGTTCTCCCCACTCCATCACTAAGATTCTAATTTCATGTTCTCTTGATCTTGAGTCATGTGTCGAAGACTCAAAATCCTTGGTGGATACCTGGTGGAAACTAGCTACATGTCCTCGTGCTTGGTATCAAAGGATAAAGATGGCGTCTGTTCCCTCAGACTTCTTGCTGAAGAAAAATATTTTTCTCTTTCCAATAATCACACAAATATGCATTTCTCAAAACCGGGAAGGTGATTCAGATAGTGGGCATTTTGACTAAAAAGCATCTATTATTAAAGCCCAGAGGCATATCCTGTCATCAACTTTCATAAATCATATATTCCAAGCAGAAATGAGAAACATGGATTAGTGAACCTGGACCTAATGTGCAGTCCCATCTAGTATACAGTATATAAGAAATAAATCATATTATATATAAATGATATAAATCATACATACAACACGCTGTAAAGAAATCATGAAAGAGTCTAAGAGTTTGGGTAACTTTTAAAGACTGCCGAGCTAGTAGCATGGCAGAATGGAGTTCCACATTAGTTATTTTTGTTCATTAGACTAGTAAACACGTCATAATTTTTCATACTATTGCCTGTGCTTTATCTCAACTATAAAGAAAGATAAAGCTTATTGTAACTAAAGAATATCTCTCATTTTTCAGTTATTGTATTTAGCAATAGGCAATTCAGAAGAACTTGGATAATATTTGCCAGCAATCATTTTCAGGCTGTATTCTCAACTTCTTAAATTTGATACATTGCAGATTATGATACAGTTTGCCAATGTCATCACAGTTGAAAAATTTATTTTAAGACTGAGATTGCAATGCCCAATCTTATACATTAGAATAATATATGATAGAAAACTATTGGCTATTTACTTGAAACTCCTATTGATATTTTAACTTCTGGATAATAAATGTGGTTTGTTATTACAATGGAATGTCTAGCTAGCTTTATGCAAGAGAAACCCATTGTCACTAAAACTCAAAAAAGGTTCCAATATTATTTTTTCTTAGTTGTACTGTAACATCAGTGAGTATCAATGGCTTTCACACTGTCAGTGAAGGCAAATTTCAGAGTATTCACTATGGACAATATTGAAGATACTTGTCAATTTCAAGAGCTAGTTTGTTTACCAACCTGATTGGAAACACTACCAAATATAGTTTATGGCTTGAGAATGCAGAATGTGGTTTAAGCTAATAGAGAACATCTCTATGTTTAATTAAAGAGAATGCCACAGAAATAAGAGTAAAACACTCAAAACAGATTATCTGAATTAGAATTGGCTATGAAATGGGATGCCTGGGTGGCTCTGTTGGTTAAGCATCCGGCTTCGGCTCAGGTCATGATCTCACGGTTCCTGAGTTCGAGCCCCCTATCGAGATCTGTGCTGACGGCTCAGAGCCTGAAGCCTGCTTCAAATTGTGTCTTCCTCTCTCTCTGCTCCTCCCCTGTTTGTGCTCTGTCTCTCTCTCTTTCTCAAAAATAAATAAACATTTATAAAAATTAAAAAAAGAATTGGCTATGAAACATAGGAGCACAATAGTCACTGGCAATTATTTGATGATGCTGAGGTTCAGTTCTTATTTACCTACAATAAAGATAATTGTACTATATACATGATTGGGTGACTGTGACAACTGAGTAAAATTAATGTATGTGAAGTATCTAGCATAGATCCTAACATATAGTAAGTACTTAGTATCATAACTCTGTTGTCATAAAATGTGCAGTTTTCTTTGAAAAATGGACCTTAAGTGTCTATTACAGTAAGTAAGGTGTATCTCAGGTTACACTAAGCCTGGGTCAGTTATCAACTGTATCATGTCATGTACTTAGCTCTAATCTGTGCAGTAATGCCCTCATGGTGTCCTACTGCTAGGGAAACACAAGTTTATTCAGACACAAGCATAAGAATATGGAAGTTATGACTCCTAGAATGTGACTTGGCCTATATAAAAATATAAAGATGTATTCTATATAATGCATTGCATGTTTATTTGAGAGACAGGGAGACAGAGACAGAGAGAGAGAGGGAGAGGTACAGAAATTTGGATTTCTGGATTTTAGGGAAAAATATTTTATTGAAATTTTTGATATAGGATTTTTCAACCATGTCTGTTTCTAGTTCTAAATTTGTATTAATTTTTTGTATTGAGGTAAAATTTATACACAATGAAATGCACAGATCTCAAGAGTACAATATGATATGTTTGACAAATGCACAGGTACCTTTTATGAACACATAAATCGAGACAGAGAAGCTTTGTGTCAGATTATCACCTTGGAAAGTTATCTCTTATTCCTTTTCAATCAATTCTCCTTACCAGGAAGAAACCATCTCTTTCTACCACCTTTCTACCATCATAGATTATTTATTTCCCCAAAGAGTCGCAAAAGTAAAACCATACAGTATATATTTTTGTGTGTCTGGCTTATTTTATTCTACATAATGTTTTGGAGATCTTGCATGTGTTTTTGTGTTATATTTTATTGGTGATTATTGCTATCCCATTATGTTAATATACACATATAAGGCACTCTTTTGTGGGGATATTTAGGATATTTTTAGTTTGAGGGATTTATAAATAGAGACACCAGCAGTCTTCTTGTGCAAGATTTTTCATGGTTTTAAGTTTTCATTTATCTTGGATTGATAGCTAGGAATAGAAATCCTGTGTCATAGAATAGTTGCATGTTTAATTTATAAGGAAAATTCTGTACATACATATTTACAAATTGGTTATGCCATTTTATACCTCCACTACCAACATTTGGTAGTGGTTGGTCTTTCTTAATTTGACCACTGGAGTGCATATAAAGGGGTTTCTTCTTATGATTACAATTTGCATTTCTCTGTGAGCTAATTGGTATTAAGTAGTTTTTTTGTGTACTTACTGCTCATTACTATGCTTTTTATTGAAAAAAAACCTTAAAATTTTCTTGCAAAATTCTACTGACATGTATTTTTTATTTGTATGAGTTTAATATATTTTTGATATAATTCCTTTGTCAGAGGTAAACACTGTGAATATTTTCACCGAGTTTGTGGCTTATCTTTTCATTTAGTCAGCAGTGTCTCTTAATCAGAAGACATTTAATTTTGATGAATATCAAGTTTCCATTTGTTTTCCACAGAAAGTGCTTTTGAAGTTCACTTTGAGAAACCAATTGTGCAAAGATTTTTCTCTCATATTTTCATCTAGAATTTGTACAGTTTTAGCTTTTATATGTTTATGTCCATGGCCCATCTCAAACTAATTCTGGTGTGTTGTGTAGTCTAGGAGTTGAGGGTCATATTTTTCCAGCATATTTATTCAAATTTCCCAGTTTACTTGATGAAGAGATTTTTCCTTCTTTATTGAGAAAGATCTATTTATTTTGTGGGTCAAATTCTCATTTATTTATTTGTTTATTCTAATGTTATACTATATACTATTGATTGCTGTGATTTTAAATTGACCTTGAAATCAGATGGCATATGTCCTCAAATTTTGTTTTTCATTTTCAAGATTGTGTTTGCTATCAGAGTACCCACATATTTCCATAATCAGGAAATTAACTTTAGAATCTACTTCTTTTAACTTCTATTAAAACAACAAGGTCTTGAAAATTTTATTAATATTACATTGAAACTACAGAACACTTTGGGAATAGCTGATATCTTACAAAAATTATACCTTCCAAACTATGATTATGATATCATTTTCTATTTATGTTTCCTTTATATTCTCTCTGTAATGTCTAATAATTTTCATCAAAAAGCAAAATTTTTACTCTGTTTTAGTTAATTTTATTTCTAATTTATTTTATGTCTTTATGCAATTATAAATGAAATTGTAAATGTAATATCCTATGGATTTATATTGTCAGTATATTAAAAATCAACATTTCTATACAAAAATGTGTGTACTACAATGTTGCTAAATTCATGTATTAATTTTTATAGAATTTTATTAGTTTTTAAATATTCTAGATAAGCAATTATGTGCTTTGTAAATATATTTTTATTTCTTCCTTTACAGACTTTATGTCACGCATTGATTGATTGATTGTCGTATTTTCATTGACTAGGACTTTGAGGACAAGGTTGAATGGAAATGGAGAGTGGACCACTTGCTTTGGTCTCAATCTTAGGAGAAATGAGTTCAGTATTTCACTACTATATATGTTAGCTAAGTGTATGATGATAGTTAAAGAAATTTATCAGATTGAATAATTCCCTTCATATTCCTGTTTGCTGAGAATTTTAACAATTAAACTTTGGGTTTCATCAAAAATTTTTCTGCATTTCTTGAAATAATATCCTTGTAACAATGACAAACATTTTCAAATTTAACCATTAATTATACTACTTGAATAAACCTCACTTAGTTATATTACCTATTTTATATACTATAGATTCAATCTGCTAATATAGTGTTATGGATTTTTTATCTGTTTATGAATAATTTTTGGATATTTTTGATAGAAATCATGAAATAATTTGGGTATAAACTTTGTGAGGAAGTTTATGGTTATAGACTCAACTTCTTCAGTATATATAAGGTTATTCAAATTTCCTTTTTTTTTTTTGCAAGTTTTTAACTTGTAATTTTTCTATTTCATTTGTTTTACAATTTATAATTTGGAATTTCAAATAATTTGTCTATTTCATCTAAGTCCTAAAATTATAAGCACAACTTAACTGATGATATACATATAATCTGTATTGATATCCCCTTTTCATTGCTGACATTTTTATTAACTTTAGCGTCTCTTGATCATGCTTGCAAGGAGTTCATCAATGATGTTAATTTTTCAAAGAACTAACTTATCTTTTTAATATTTTCTATTTTTGATGTGTTTTCTATTTCATCAGTTTCTGTGCTTTTAAAAATGCTTACTCTGTTTACAAGAATTAAGATAAAACACTACTTTAAAGTATTTTTAGTATTATTACCATGCTTACAATTTTTTATTCTTTTCAGTCTTTGTACATTTGAGCTTTCATTTAGTATCATTCCTCTTCCACCTGAAGGATGCTACTTTAGCAATTCTTCAGCACTATCAACAATAGCCAAATTATGAATTTAATAATTTGAATTCACCTTTGGTATTTAGCAATTTTACTATGTCTAGATTTTGTTTGTGATTTTCTTTTTTTTTAAATGCACTATTTGAATTAACTACTTTTCTTATATCTGTAGGTTGATGTCTTACCACATTTGGCAAATTTTCAGCATTCATTTATTTTTATTTTTATTATTTTTTAATGTTTATTTTTGACAGAGAGAGAGAGAGAGAGAGAGAGAGAGAGAGAGAGAGAGATAGTGAGCAGGGGAGGAGCAGAGAAAGAGGGAGACACAGAATCCAAAGCAGGCTCCAGGCCCTGAGCTGTCAACACAGAGCTTCACACAGGGCTTGAACTTACACACCATGAGATCATGACCTGAAATGAAGTCGGATGTTTAACCAACTGAGCCACCCAGGCACGCCTCAGCATGTATTTTTTCAGAGATCAAAGGTACCATTCTTTTTCTTTCTTCTTTTGTAAAAACAATTACATAAATGTCAGAAATGCTTTATATTGTTGCACATGCCTTTGAGGCTACCCCCTCTCTTTTTAAAAATTTTTAAGTTCAAATTATTTCTCTTGGCTCTTCAGGTTTTAAAATTTCCATTAGCTTGTCTTCAGGTGTATCAGTCTTTTTTTTCTGTTATCTTCATTCTGTTAAGTCCATATTAAAATAATATTCATTTCAGATACTGCAATTTTTTATTTAAAAATTTCCATTCTTTTTAAGTTTCATGTTTTCTGCTGAGATAAAAATTTCTAATATGACAATGCATTCTCCCTATCTCTTTGTTAAATCTTTGAACATATCTCTATTGACTATAACATAATTTTTTTCTTTTTTTCAACTTTTTTTTTTTTGGGGGGGGGGGAGACAGAGAGAGACAGAGCATGAACGGGGGAGGGTCAGAGAGAGAGGGAGACACAGAATCAGAAGCAGGCTCCAGGCTCTGAGCCATCAGCCCAGAGCCTGACGCCGGGCTAGAACTCATGAACCGCGAGATCGTGACCTGAGCTGAAGTCAGACGCTTAACCGACTAAGCCACCCAGGCGCCCCTGTTTTTTTTTTTTTTTTTTTTTAATTCAGAAACTAATGAAAGGTTTTATCCAGAAAATGAAGGGAATAATCCAAGAAAGAAGAAGACATGTAATCTCATACAGTAAAGTGTCAAAAAAAGGATCAGTACGAGAGCTATTTTATCCAACTCAGAAAGAACCTAGCGAAGCAGCAGGAGGCATGGCAGCCCCAGGAGGGAACTCACAAGATAAAAAGAAAAAAACTGATGTTTGCTAGCATGTGGACAAGATTCGTCTACATAAGTATGCAAAATGTATCTCCTAATAAGTACATAGACAGCAATGCGATGGACAAAACAGTCAATTATTATATTTAAGAAATTTGGGAGTAACACTTTGTAATAAGGTATTTACCCATCATTTGAGCCTAAAATTAACAATTTTACATATCCACAGGTGCTACTAGTTTCATTTTAAAAAGTGATATAATTAGGTTGACAGGATAAAGTTAGGAGAAGGAGAGGATAAGGGAATATTGTCAACATTATAATCTAAAATTGGGTGGATCAAGAAGCGAAACATAACTTTGTCGGATCTTTTTATATTTGATTGGCACAGGAGAGCAATTTTACTTTTGTTTCATAGTTTTAATCTCTTCTACGACAAAAGCTGATCTTGAATTATTTCATTGTCTCTCTTTTCAGGCAGAGTTTACACTCAATAATTAATGCAGTTTACCAATGAATTACATCATTTTTTTTGTAATTTTGCATTTATGTTTGACTTGTATTTGTCTATTTAATTAAGTACAGTTTATAACCATTACTTTTGTGAGGGTTTGTGATGGTAAACTTATATAGCCTTTTTCTAAAAATGTGTTTCTCTTAGCTGGCCTCAGTCTCTAAAGATATTTTATTAGTTTATAAAATTCCAAAGTGATAGTATTCCTTGGCATTAAAAATACATAATTCTATTGTTTTCTAGCTTCTATTGATGCAAATTGTGTGCTATTAGTCCAGCCACCACTGATTTTTAGCTAAAAATCTCAAAAATCTAAAAAAATTTTTAGATAAAAATTAGCCTTTTCCTTATTTTTCATGTCTCATTATGATACATATAGCTATAAATTTATCTTTCTTCTTTTAGGTTCACACAGCAGCTTTAATCTAAGAAGTCATATCTTTCCACAATCTAAACAATTCTCAGCTAATGACTGTTCAAATATTGCTTCTATGGCACATAATATTAACATTTGTTTTATTGAGAAACAATATTTATCGGTAGATCTTCATGTTCACAGATGGATAGATACAGAGATAGACACATACATTTATACATATTTAGAGAGTGAGAAATTTGATATTGGTAACTCATAAAAAGACTTATAATTAAAATATCTGTCTACTAAAACTAGGATATGTTGAAAAATTAGTATATTAATTTCCCAGAAAACTAAATTTAGGATTAATCATTGCATTATAATTTACAATGTTATCCCCCAAGTTGATGAGGTTCTAGTATTTCTATACTAATAATTTAAAAACTTGAGTTGTGGGACACCTGGATGGCTCAGTTGGTAAAGCATCTGACTCTTGATCTCAGCTCAGGTCATGATCTCAGGGTTCATGGGATTGAGCCCTGCATCGGGCTCTGAACTGATAGTATGGAACCTGCTTGAGATTCTCACCCTCTCTCTCCACCTCTACCCATTCATGCTCTCTCTCTCTTTCTCTCAAAATAAATAAACATTAAAAATAAATAAATAAAAACGAGTTGTTAGATATTGCAAATAGTCACTATCTGTATTATGATCATGAATTCTTAGACAATGAGGTTACAGAAATTTGTACCAGGAAAGAAGAGTATCTTCTCAAATTACCATATCACCAATATTAGACATTTTATAAGCCACAATAATTATATTTAATAATTGTGTTGAATGCCACATGAATAATGTGGTTTTATTCTCTGTTCAACCATAATTTACTATAGATGAATAATGAACAAGTAAAATAATTATTGATTGTCATAGCTCTTGATCCAAATATTTTTTCTTTCTTGTATATATGTGTGTGTGTCTATGTGCACATATATACAAGATATGTATATATACAAAGTACATACATGTATTTACACAATTATGAATATGTACATGTATATTTGTATATGTAGCTATGTACAGTTGTGTGTGCATGTGTATATTTCTAATCAATGACTGAAAAGAATAAACATTTAAATGTTAATCAACTCTGTCTTATGTACCATATAGTAATGTATTGTGTTTGGGGTCACAAAATACATTCAAACCATCTTTTAGTTTGAGACTACTTCATATATACTTAAATTAATGTTAGCATAAGAAATCATGTTTAATTATGTAAACCATGACCCTGAAATTTAATAAAAATTAAAACTGATATTAAGGATCTTTTAAAATTAACTGCATCTTTGGTTTTATTTCTGTTTCCATCCTAACATGAATAATAAAAGCTATCATTTATTAAGGTTTCTCTATACGTATGACCCATTATAGCCCTGGAAAAATGCCTAATATCAGTCTATGCCACTCTCCTCTCTAGTTGTTATTAATAGAATGCTTATTTTTATTATCATTTATCTCCTTTCATCAAGTGCCTGATGCAAGTATACACATGGGCTAATAAATTCTTAGGTACACAGATGAATAAGGTAAAGTCTCTAGGCTAAAAATGCTGAGAGATTAATAGAGGATAGATAATTGTGTACAAATACCTGCGATGCAATAAATAGTTGAGGTCTTATCAAAAGGTTTGGGAGTCTAGGTTATAACATGTCTCATATGGACCATTGCTATGGAGTGAATAGTGTTCCCCCCCCAAATCATGTTGAAACCGTAACTCTTATTGTGGTGGTATTTAGATATGAGGCCTCTGGGAGGTAATTAAGATTAGATGAGGTCATGAGCATGGAACTTTCATAATAGGATTAGTGTCCTTTTAAGAAAAGAAGCCAGGGGAGCCTCTGTGGCTCAGTTGGTTAAACATCAGACTTCAACTCAGGTCATGATCTCGCAGTTTGTGAGTTTGAGTTGAGCCCCACATTGGGCTCTGTGCTCACAGCTCAGAACCTGGAACCTGCTTCACATTCTGTGTCTCCCTCTCTGCCTGCCCCTCTCCTGTTTGCACTGTCTCTGTCTCTCAAAAATAAATAAACTTCAAAAAAGAAAAAGAAAAAGAAAAGAAGCCAGGGAGCTAGCTCTCTCTCTTTCCCCTTGCACACTTAAAGAAGAGGTCATGTGAACACCAAAGGAGATGGAGGCAGTCTGCATAACAGGAAAAGAGCCTTCACCAACACCCAACCATACTGGCACTCTGATCTTGGACTTACAGCTTCCAGAACTGTGAGAAAATGCATTTCTGCTGTTCAAGTCATCCAGTCTATGGTATATTGTTATGGCAGCCCTAGCTGTCTAAGACAATCATTAACAAAAGTCATGTCACAAACATTATTGTTGAAGTTCACAAAAGGAAACCTGGAGATTGATAAATCCTTTAAATAACCTCTCTCTCATCTCTAGGTACATTAATTATAAGTCTGTTTCTTATAGGTCTAATTACTTACCAGTCAAGAAAAATATCTCCTAGAATCTGAGATCTATAAAGGCTTGAACAATCCTCTGCTTTTTTATCTCTACCATTTATCAAGCCTGTGACTGTTGTTCTCTGCTTTTCCCTGGAGCATTGCTTCTAGGTTTCCACTAATTGATGCCTCACTTCAGTTACCCAGAAATCAGTAGCTCAATCCCAGTCCATCACCCACTTAGGGTAAAGAAAATCTCCCAGTTTCTTCTTGCAGTTGCAGCTGTCCCCTACTTTTTTTTTTATTGAACTTGTTTTGTTAACAATAAGAGGGGCATTGCTCTCTGAAATAAAGATCCAGACTCTTTCCTCCATCTGTTATATTCAGCTCTATAACCAGTACAACCTTCTCCCTATGCTGTATATTTTGTCTTATTATCAATGCAACTGCAAAAATTTAGAGGTCACGGTCTCCCTGTTATCAACACTTGGCTGTCCAGGCAAATGAGTAACATATATAAGAGAGTAGAAAAGCAGAGTGTATATCACGTAGCAAATAGTTCAGCAAGGCACAATATTATAAGATAAATAAAAGAAACCACATATTTTTAGTGTCACAATTTCCTAGAACTTAAATCAAGACAAGTGGACAGTGGAAGATTTTACTCCACATCTGAGATAATTAGAGCCTCTAGATTTTGAAGTGGGAACTAATCTTTAAATGCTAGAACAACAAATATCTCTGAGAGAAAAACTAGCCTGTGGGTAGGAGGACAGCTGCAGAATGCAATTGTAAATGTTAACTTGCAGGAGAGCAGTATTTTACTTGAGTACAAATTATAAGCAATCGTACTTAGTAAGATGATTAGCTGTTCTGATTTTCAACACCTACAGTTTGCTGGCCATCCACAGTCTCAATTCCTAGAGTTAGTTTTTATTGTCTGTGTTATCATTCTGTTGTAGATCAATGACTTTCTTTGTTTCTCCCTAAACATTTTATGTTTCTCCCTAAATGTTTCTCCCTAAACATTTTACTGAAATTCTTCCTAACCTATACAGTTTGGGTCATTATCTTTACACTTGGTTCAATATTTAGTTATATTATTTTCTTACTAATAGTGAAATGTATGTTTGTGATAACATTCCTGTTGTAACATGAAGCTACCTTACCATTATTAGGATGCAAACCTGGCAAGCCAAAGTAACGTCTTTTTTCCCCCTAAATTAAGTAAGGTCATCAGAATACAATTTTTACACATAATTTTTATTGGTTGATTGAGACATTCAATTTGTTTTCTAAGAAAATACAAGGTATCACTATTCACTCAACAAAAATTTATTGAGTCGCAACTATGTGCAAGGCATTACTTTAGTGATTAGAAATACAGAAGTGAACCAAAGAAAACACATGCCTTCCTGGATTTTGCATCCTTATAAAGAGTGACAGACAATAAACAAAATGCCTGCCCACTTGTCCTATTGTGCCTCAAACACACTGACTTTCTTGTCCATCTTCCAATATCTGGCTTCATCAAAATCTTCAAGTAATTTCTCAAATAATACCCTTGGCAATTAGATCTTCTCTGTTGGCCCTATTTAAAATTCCACCCAGCTTCCACTATCCACATTGCCAATTCACTTTCCCTACTTTTTTCAAAAAGGTGCCATTGTAATCTTGCATAACAGTGTTTATGGTCTCTCCCACTTAAAATGTGAGTCCATAAGGAATTTCGTTGTTATTGTTGTTAATTGCTATAACCCCCAGTGCTTTGAATATGCCTGGCATTATGATAGGTGATCAAATATTTGGTGTATCATTAATAGACGAGGAGGCCCAAAGAGAATTGGATTCTGGCATTCTGGATCAGGAGCTTCAAAATGGTCAAAAACCTCCATCTTTTACTCCTATATTTATCTTTATTCTCATCCCTACCCCTATCTTTAATAATTGTCATGAAAATTCTCTTCCTCTGTATGCATCAAACTTCCCTCAAGAGAGTCAAGTCTAAATCTTCCTTTAGAGATTGAAATCCCACGGAAAAGACACATTCTATGCTCCTCAGTGTCAGTGTCAATTCCCTGAAAGACTCCAGGGACCCACTCCTGTGGTAAAGGAGAAAAGGGCAGTTCTGAAAGGAAAAAGCAGCTCAGAAGAGCAAAAAGAAAGAAATGCTATTACACCCAGAATCCCAGTCCTGTGGAGAAAGTTAAAATAACAGCCCAGTTGATTTTTATTATTTGCTTCTTTCCTGTAGACAATAATGTCTATGTTTGTTCTCTAAATAACAGTGGTTATTGAATAGCATTATCAAACCAGAATATGATGTACTTCTTAACTAAAGCAGTTAAAATATTTAGATAAGGGCACTCACAATGTCAGCATTAAATCTATTCAAAAGTCTTTCATAATGGAGACCAGAATGCTTGAAATAGAATTCAGAATAAGTTACTTCATATTTTGGGGAGCCAATTTTTTTTAATTTTGTTTTTTTAAATTTACATCCAAATTAGTTAGCGTACAGTGCAACAATGATTTCAGGAGTAGATTCCTTAATGTCCCTTAACCATTTAGCCCATCTGCCCTCCCACAACCCCTTCAGTAACCCTCTGTTTATTCTCCATATTTATGAGTCTCTTCTGTTTTGTCTCCTTCCCTGTTTTTTATTATTTTTGTTTCCCTTCCCTTATGTTCATCTGATTTGTGTCTTAAAGTCCTCATATGAGTGAAGTCATATGATATTTGTCTTTCTCTGACTGACTAATTTTGTTTAGCATAATACCCTCCACTTCCATCCACGTAGTTGCAGATGGCAAGATTTCATTCTTTTTGATAGCCACGTAATACTCCATTGTGTATGTGTATATATATATATGTATATGTATATGTATATATATATATATATATATATATATATATATATATATATATATATATATATACACACCACATCTTTTTTATCAACTCATCCATCGATGGACATTTGGGCTCTTTCCATACTTTGGCTATTGTTGATAGTGCTGCTATAAACATGGGGGTGCATATGTCCCTTCAAAACAGCATACTTGTATCCCTTGGATAAATACCTAGTAGTGCAATTGCTGGGTCGTAGGGTAGTTCTATTTTTAATTTGTTGAGGAACCCCCATACTGTTTTCCATAGTGGCTGCACCAGCTTGCATTCCCACCAAAAATGCAAAAGAGATCCTCTTTCTCTGCATCCTTGGCAACATCTGTTGTTGCCTGAGTTGTTAATGTTAGCCATTCTGACAGGTCTGAGGTGGTATTTCATTGTGGTTTCAATTTGTATTTCCCTGATGTTGAGTGATGTGGAGCATTTTTTCATGTGTCGGTTGGCCATCTGGATGTCTTCTTTGGAGAAGTGTCTATTCATGTCTTTTGCCCATTTCTTCACTGGATTATTTGTTTTTTGGGTGTTGAGTGTGATAAGTTCTTTATAGATTTTGGATACTAGCCCTTTATCTGACATGTCGTTTGCAAATATCTTCTTCCATTTCATGGGTTGTCTTTTAGTTTTGCTGATTGTTTCCTTTGCTGTGCAGAAGCTTCTTATTTAGATGAGGTCCCAGTAGTTCATTTTTGCTTTTGTTTCTCTTGCCTCCGGAGACGTGTTGAGTAAGAAGTTGCTGCGGCCAAGATCAAAGAGGTTTTTGCCTGCTTTTGATGGCTCGAGGATTTTGATGGCTTCCTGTCTTACATTTAGGTCTTTCATCCATTTTGAGTTTATTTTTGTGTATGGTGTAAGAAAGTGGTCCAGGTTCATTTTTCTGCATGTCACTGTCCAGTTTTCCCAGCACCACTTGCTGAGGAGACTGTCTTTATTCCATTGGATATTCTTTCCTGCTTTGTCAAAAATTAGTTGGCCACACGTTTGTGGGTCCATTTCTGAGTTCTCTAGTCACCAGTTTAATTTTTGAACTGAAATTTGACCACAGTAACTGTAAAGCCATTTTCTGTTTTGCCAATCATTTATTCTAAATTAGGTATTTGTGGAGTTAAGAAGTTCGATGTATTTTTGAAAAAGTTCCTACAAATAAGGAGTATTTGGGTAGATATGAAAATGGACATATACCAAGTATAAACTAATGTCTATTAGTTTGTTTTCTACTAAGGGAGATCTGCAAATAAAAATAAGACTAACTTTGTCAGGTTCTTTTTAAGTTTTATTGATTTATTTTGAGAGACTCAGAGACAGTGTGAGTGGGGGAGGGGAAGAGAGAGAGGGAGAGAGAGAATCTCAAGCAGGCTCAGCACTGATAGTGCAGAACCTGACGTGGGGCTCAAACTCATGAAACCACGAGATTATGACCTGAGCCGAAACTGAGAGTTGGACGCTTAACCAACTGAGCCACCCAGGCACCCCATATCTTTGTCAGTTTCTTAACAAACTCAAGAAATTTTATTCTTGTAGCCATTGTTTTCTTTCTTTTTGTTTTTGGATTTAAAAATATAAGAACACATTTTATTTTTTGTAAATGCTTACTCATTTTTTTTGAGAGAGAGAGAAACAGAGAGAGAGAGAGAGAGAAACAGTGTGAGTGGAGGAAAGTCAGAGAGACAAGGAGACACAGAATCTGAAGCAGGCTCTAGGCTCAAAGCTGTCAGCACAAAGACCAACACAGGGCTCGAACTCACAAACCACAGGATCATGAGCAGAGCCAAAGTTGGATGCTTAACAGATTGAGCCACCCAGGTGCCCCTAAGAACACATTTTAAATGTTTCAATCTATACACAGAAGTAATGACCTTAAGTCAATATATAAATTAGGTGATATGTCGCATGTTACCAAAACAATTTAGTGTAACACCTCTCCCAAGTTAGAATTAAATTTAACCATTACTTTTACTAAAATGATACATTAAAAAAAAATAAGGCCAAATAGGTTATTTTACTATCTGATCATAAGGGACAAATCTAGTCAATAATTGTTACATGATTCTGAACAACAACTGCACATCAACACTCTCAAAGTTCTTCTCCTTTACTAGGCTGTCTGTCCAGTCACTTAATGACTTTAAGATACCTCCTAGCCAGTGCTCACCTGGCCTATTAAGTAACTCACCAAAACAAAGGCATGCTGTTTAGTAAAGTCTGTAGATTTATCTTCATTACTTTCTCTGTTACTGAAGAAGAAGATTTCATATTGAACTTCATTTGCCACTCTTAGCTTTATTACTGGGCTCTCCCTTGTATAATTTGGACCATTTTTCTGCTAACCCACTGCTGATACTCTATCTGAACTGCTCCCACAGTGTCTCAACTCTTAAAACATAGACATGTTGATTCTCTCATACCATCCTTTAACATCCCATGCCTCAAGGTGAATTTAGTTCCACAGGCTCTTGAAATCAAATCTTTTGGTTGGTTCCACTGATTTTTTAAGTTTTAACTTGGTAAATTTTAAATTTAGAAATCAATGAAAAAATAAGTGTTGTTAAACATATAAAATTTTCCCAATGCATTTTCCATTTTTTCTATAGCATTACAGACCCTGCTAAGCATTTATTATGCAACATGTGAAAAATTATTTCATTTTACAAAAGCAAAGAACATAAATCTTAGAGTTCACAGTTTCACACTTGCTGTAGATAAATGGTAGATGCTGATGCTTAACCTGCTCCAGGGGAGCTTAAAAATTTTTGAAATGCTGGTAAACACTAGTCATAGTTTAAAAACAATAAAACTCTAAAAGGTGTGTATGAATATGCACTGGGTATGTATGTGTATATATATATACATATATTAGTGTATATATACATTACTATATCATATATATGATATAGTAATATATATATATATAGGAATACATATATAAGAATGTATATATGTATATATATATGTATATGTATATTCTCAAATAATTAGTTATCATCTTCACTTGAAATTTACTTATAATTTCTGAAAGACAAGTAAAATGTGATGAATGGAATTGAAGACACAAAAGATACATGCTGATGCCTGAAAAGAAGGAATTGCTGAAAGATTAGCAGAAACAAATAGTACTTTATAAACATAATCTCAAAGAAACAGGAAGAAAATTTTACCTTCACTTGATACCTATACTTGATGTTTAATATAGGGAAGAAAGGAGTCAGTCTTTGACAGTGAAACAAAGTGGGTAAATAGGTAGGCTCTGAAAATAGATTGCAAGGTTCAAATACTAGAATCAGCACTCACTGGTTCTGTGACATGGGGATGCCTCAGTGTCTTTATGTGGAATCTGAGAATATTACCTGTCTCGTACTGGTGTGATCAAGATTCAAGGAGAAAATCAGTGTAATTGTTTATTTAGCTTAGACATTAATGAATGAATGAATTAATTAATTAATTAATTTGAGAGAGAGAGAGCAAAAGAGAACACAAGCAGGGGAGGGGCAGAGAGAGAGGGAGAAAATCCCAAGCAGACTCCCTGCTGTTAGCACAAAGCCAGACTTGGGGCTCAATCTCAGGAACTGTGAGATCATGACTGAGCCACCCAGGTGCCCCTCAGGCATCAATAATTTAGGTTACTGTTTAAAATAAACATTCTATTTACTATTTAAGTGGTTCCCAAAATTATGGATAATACTTTGAGATTATATGTCCCTTAGATTTTTTAGGACAAACTAAATTATTTTTTTTAGAATTCCACGTATGTATCAGTATTTCTTTACTCCCACTGCATTTTGTAATATAAAAAACTCTGTTAACAACTTTTCCATCCAGAAATCTGTTAGCAGTGAAAATAAGTTGTAACTGTGACATATAACTATGCAGGCTTCTAATGTTCATTCTCAAACTGAGCTGTCCTAAAGAACTATTTGACTTACTTTAACTAATAATTTAAACCCTGGGGGCACCTGGATGGCTCAGTTGGTTCAATGTCAGATTCGTGATTTCGGCTTTGGTGATGATCTCATGGTTCCTGAAATCGAGCCATGCATTGGGCTCTGTGCTGATAAGGCAGAGCCTGCTTGGGATTCCCTCTTTTCCCCTCTCTCTCCCATTACCTCACTATGCTCTTTCTTTCTCTATCAAAATAAATAAATAAACTGGGGTGCCTGAGTAGCTCAATAGGTTAATCATCTGACTTTGGCTCAGGTCATGATCTCACAGCTTGTGAATTCAAGCCCCGCATCAGGCTCTACGCTGACAGCTCAGAGCCTGGAGCCTGATTCGGATTCTGTCTTCCTCTCTCTCTCTGCCCTCCCCTGCTCATGCTGTCTCTCTCAAAAATAAATAAACATTAAAAATAAATAAACTAAAATAGTAATAATTTAAATGCTAAATTAGTAACTTGTCATCTGATGTATTTCAAACATTTGGAAACAACTAAAACATGCACAAAACAGTCATAGTAGCAGTAGTAAAACTAATATTTCCTGAGAAACTTAACAGGAACCCATGGGGGAGGGGAAGGAAAAAAAAAAGAGGTTAGAGTGGGAGAGAGCCAAAGCATAAAAGACTCTTAAAAACTGAGAACAAACTGAGGGCTGATGGGGGGTGGGAGGGAGGGGAGGGTGGGTGATGGGTATTGAGGAGGGCACCTGTTGGGATGCGCACTGGGTGTTGTATGGAAACCAATTTGACAATAAATTTCATATATTGAAAAAATAAATAAATAAAAATAATAAAATAATAAAATAAAAAATATGATAACTAAAATTGGTAATATTATTTATATTCAGTATTTTATAGCCTACAGATCTTTTGATAAATCCTTTAACAAAATATTTGTTCCTCTATGCACTTTTCAAATTAAGGCAATAGTAATAATAGTATTCACAAATATAAAAGATAAAGTTTATTAAGTCAATTACTGAAATTCTGTTTGATTTACAAATAATATATAGAAATGCCTACAAATTGGATTGAATATATTATTTGCTAGTTCAGGGGTCCTTTTTATTTTTGGAGAATATAAAAGAAAGGGGCACATTTATAGTAGCATGCAACTTCACTAAGGAATCTATAAAATACAATTATTTCATACATATTTGTTTCTAATTCCAGAATTTGGTTCTAACGTAGGGGAGATTACACGGCCAAGTGAAAACACAAACTACTTGGAAATTTGTGACTAGCTCATCTCAGAGGATAAATGTCATGGAAAAAATGTTGTTTTCAGGTAAAGTACTGGAAGAATAGTCAATTAAAAATTCATTGGTGATATAGAAATATATAAGGATCATCATGCTCTCTTTTAAGACTTCAGAAGCACAATTTTCAAGCACTGGTTTCCTAGTTTCCAAGACAGAAGTCTCAAGTTGTTTAAAAATAATCTAACCCTATTAATGAATGTTCATTTTGTATCCCTCCACCCACTGATCCAATAAGAATGCTTGTAGGTTACTATATACTGTGCCTTTGAACAGGATTGCAAATATAAAAGTCTAACAGTTTCTTTATGTGATGCAAAATTAAGGAAACATTTGGCTGATTCTTTCCCTCTAGAAGGTAATAACATAAATAGTTTGGCAAAAATTACTTCTTTTCAATGCTCTGATATCTGCAAGCTTACATCATACTCTGTGAAACATTATAACCCACAATCTTGCCTCAAAACATAAAGGTAGGAAACAAGTTATTCTCACATTACAAAAAAAGTAATGAGAATGTAAATACGCATTTCAAAAATCTCATTTTTAGATATTAGTTTTATATTTTACATTCCACTTCATTTTGCTTAAAATGAATTCTGTTGTAATTTGTGTTGGTTTCTCATTCTTATTGTTTGAAATCTTACTTAGCGAAAGCCAGCACAAAAACCACAAATATCCATGCAAAGAATTCATGCATAATTTGAAAATGATCATCATATTTATATTCATGAATTTTTATTCAGAAAGCTGTCAAAGTGAAACCATTTAAGAAAATGGAAGACAACATATTTTTTCTATTAGGGAACTTAATCTACATAGATGTAAAGGAAGGAATCTGAGGTAGTCATGTTTCTATTAAGTGATGTTGATATATACGGTATAAGTGAACACTATCTGAAAAATTTTATTTGAATATGTTCATTTAATTTAATGGTTGTTTTTAATAGATTGGGAAATTGACATCTATCAGCTGTACCCAACCCCATATTTGTATGGGTTTGATTTTTTTCTGGGTTCATATATAGTCGATTCTTAAAATAGATTATATTATTCTCTACTATTTCTTATTATTTCACAGTTAGCCTGAGCCCCAAATTAACTCCATGTCTGGCCCTTACGTAAATGAGCTGAATAAATTTAAAATAAAGTTTTCCAGCACGTACTATAGATAAGAGTTTGTGCATTAGTATTTTCTTTTACCACATATTTTAGGTGACTATTAACTTTTTAAGTCCGTTTTCACAGTGATAGGTAGGCTACATCCTCATAAGCACCAGCTTCTTCAGGCCACATCTATCTTGAATCCCTTCCTATTAGTTATAAAGAAAAAGTGTCTTGTCTTGTGCTGCCAGGCTGACTTTCTTTCCATGTTATCAAACTTCTACCCTGTGCTTTCTCTCCTCTCCAGGGCTTTCTCTCTTCATGATTGCACTTCTTACATATTTAGCCTTCTCTCTCCGTTGACTCTTTTTTTCAGAAAAAAACATGATTATATGTCTCCCATCTTATAAAACTCCTTAGGCTCTGGCTTTCACTTTACTTCTACATTTTTTTCTCTCCTTAGTTAACAGCTCATTCTTTTTTAATGTTTGTTTGTTTGTTTGTTTGTTCAGGGAGAGAGAGAGAGAAAGAGAGAGTATGTGTACATGAGCAGGGGAGAGGCAGAGAGAGGGGGAGAAAGAGAATCTCAAGCAGGTTCCCCACTGTCTTTGTGGACCCCAGTGCAGGGCTTGATCTCACGAACTGTGAGATCATGACCTGAGCTAAAATCAGGACTCAGACCTCAACCAACTGAGCCACCCAGGTGCCCCTTAACAGTTAATCTTTAAAGAATATTTCCTAATTTCAATAAGAATGCATGTATATTATTTTGGAAAAACACCCCAGAAAAGCTCGAGGAAGAAAAGCAAATACTCCTAACTCCACCAAGAATTGCTGTTTTTCACACTGACATATAAGAATCACATATCACTGTCCATGTGCGTAAATAACTCTTTCAACAGAAATGGGACCATGCCACACATAGTGTTTGAAACAGTTAATATATCTATAACATTAAATATTATTTGAGAACAGCAGAAATTTTCTACTATATACAGCACAATCTGGGTTCTGTCAGCAACATTCCAGTGAAATTAATTTAGCAATGTCACTACTGTTTGTTAAATTTCCCAGTGGAAACGGTACTTTTAAGAATTCCTATCACTCACTCTCCTGAGGTTCCTCTTTGCTACTGGACTAACTCTTCTCTTCTGGATTCTCTATACCTCCCAGGCCATTCTGTACACTCCCTGCTTAGATAATCCCATCTACATTCACGGTTCCAGTTACCATTTTATGATTGCTTCCAGAATGGTTCTCTGGTACAGCCTCCCTGGATCATCAATCATCTCACCTTGCATGTATGTAAATGTCTAACAGACCAGGCAACTGAGATTTAGTCTAACAAAAACCAGATTTATCATCTTATTCAGAAAAATGCTTTCCTGGGCGTGTCAGGCCAAGCTGCTGGGTGCCGTTTCCAACTTGGTTCCTTCCCGTGTCACTACATGGTGTCTGGGTTAGATTCTGTTTCATAAATATACATGGATTTATTCTCTCTTCTCATTTCTTTGTTTATTACAGGCAGCAACATATTGCACTGGGGTCATTGCAAAATTTATCCACGTAGTCTATTTACCTCTTGCCTTTTCACATCCACGTCGACTCTAGGCACCGCTGTCATTTCCTAAAAAGCAAATTAAATCACTAAATTAAATCATTAAATTAAAATAAACTGTCCTGCTTATACTCTTTAAGGACTCAGCTAACCACCCCTTATAGAGCTGTGTAATCTTTATGTTTTCCTGAACTTATCTTCATTTTCCTTCTGCCCCATCTCAGTCCACTTTCTTTCCTTGATGATACTGCCCTTGATTATACTCACCTACCTCATAAAACCTTACATATTCTGTTCCTTCTGCTTGGAATACCCTTCGCTTCTTATTCACCTCATGACTTTCAAGTTTTCAGGCTTCATCTGACATCTTCGCAGTGTTCACAGTAAAGTAAGTTTATTTCTTATTTCCCAAAATCTACATGTCTATATATATATATATATATATATATATATACATATATATATATAATCATAGATATTTATATCATTGTTATGACATCCTTAATATCTCTATCATCTCTATGTATCTCTATCATCTCTATGTGTCTATCTATATATGTAACAATATATTAAGATTGATTCCACGTCTCCCCTCAAACTCCATGATTTGTATGTCTTTGAGTTTTCCTTGAACACCTAATATTTTGTCATCTCCATTTTTGTATGTACAGTTCCTGGCATATAATAAAACCACTAATGGTGAGTAGTATTGACTAAGTAGTAATTCTTTGTATGTATTACGAATATATTCTTACAACGTATTTGAGAGTTAAGAAGACCTATAATTTAGAAGTCTCACCCCCTACAAAGAATTTTACTTGCACAAGATTATAAATGGCTAACGTGTGGCAAATATGGATTTTGAACCCTAGCATTCCAATTTTAGACCCTCTTTCTTTACACTCATTACGGATGTGAGTAATGAACAAATGAGTGAATAAGAACGTAAGTTTTACACAAATGTAATAGGGTTTTGTTTTGTTTTCTTTTAACTGTCTCATCCAGGGCCATTTAATGAGTCCAGATTTGCTCTTTACTATGTGATTACCTACATCTCTAGTAAAGGTAGTTTTATAATTAAGTCATAAATGCCTATCTGAAATTGGAGGCCTTTGTGCAATTTTCATCTAAGAACACAAAAGAGAATTCTGTGAGGGTAGGAAGGCAATAAGGGTCTTATGTCGTATAAGCCATGACTATCTCTCGCCAGTGTATTCTGCATTTCAAGCAATCATAGAAGTGGGGCTCCTCAACGGGTCTACACAGTGTACAAATATGATCCTACTACTTCCAGCCCAAATTATTTTCTGTTTTGATGCAAACCTCTAACATCAAATTTAAAAAAAAAGTAAAAAAAAAAAAAGCAGACAAAACAAAGCAGCAATAAAGATATAATGCACAACTGTCTGGAGGAATTATCATTTTCTCCACCTACATAAAAGCATTCTTTCCCCATATAAAGCATAGAACATTGTGTCCAGTACTAGAGCAGAGTAATCACATTTTTACACTAAAGATGCGATATGGGAAACAAATGACAGAATCTTCATAATGGAAACCTATTGGTCTTTTCCAAAATCTACACATCATGACTTCTTAAGTAACAGAAGCAACAATATAATCTAGTATTTTAATGACAATGCCAAGCTGGTAGGAACAAAATTTTAGAAAAAGCGAGAAGTGTTATCTCTCTTCAGATAAAGTGTATTATCCCCTCATGATGTCTTATGCCTCCCATCTACAGCTGAAAGAAATGTTTTTTTCTAGAAGAAAAGTTTGTTATGCCCCGAGGTAGGTGATTTCCTCTTGGAAAAAGAAAGGTACAGAGAAAAGAATATGAAAAGAGAATATTTTAGATTTTAAGCAGCAATGGCCTGAGTAAGAATATCATATGGAATATTCCTAACACGAGTGGGAAAAAATCATCCTACAGGACAGATGATAATAGGAGTATTTAGAATAGAGAACATACTCTTGCAAAATTAGTTATCAATGCCAGTTATACAGTTTAGAAAAGCAAAATATTATGCAGACATTAAAGGAAAATATTAAATTAGCTGGAAAAAAAGCTGTGCCCATATGTCTCATCAGCACATTTATTTTAGTAAGCACCTACATGTTCAGTCACCAATATGCAATCAAGAAATGAATTTGGCTATGTAGGAGGCTGTGTAGGCAATAAAGAAAAATAAAACAACCAGAGAAAATTATTTACAATGTCATTAAAACAGAGGGAAATAAACTAATGCTTTGGATTCTCTTCAATTCACATTTTCACTAAAAATATATGCAATATTCTACTTTAGAGCTGGAGCCAAATAGCCTGGCCATACTGTTGATATTATCAACAATTAAGCTGTAGACAAGATTGATAGAAGAAATTTGGATATTCACAAAAATATGAGACTGTAATACAAGCTGGGTCAGGCAAGATTAATTTAGTAGTTTCGCATCAGCAGGATATATCAAGGACACGCAGGAAAACTACACAGTTAGGTGACATTTAATGTAAGTATTTGCCCTATTTCTTGATACCCCTCTTTTAATAAAACTGTACTGAAACTCCTTATATAAACATGTACTTCTCTTTGACTATCAACTACCCCCATATAGTTAACCTGGCTTTCGTTTCCTTCACAGCATCTCAAATTTAAAAAAAAATAATCGTAATTATAATTTCCTATTTCTCATCCAAGACCTATATTTAATTAATTAAGCCTGCTGGTTCTGGATAATAAAAAAGTATGATTTTATTAAGCTAATTTATAATAATAAAATGTGAATGACTGATGGATTACTTCCCTAAGTAACTTTCTGAGGTAGGAGATCAAAATCCTGAAAAGCACAATCAAATACATGTATATGAATATTTGTGAAATGTATGGGGCAGAGATTTTGAATTATAGCATCATTTAAATTCCCTTGCAGTAATGTTAGTTTCTTTTCTCCTACGTCCATTGTTATGCTGTAATTACCAGAATCAATGATTTCATGAACACATACTTAAAGCAAAATATGAAAATTAGGAATGAATCCAAGGTCGCAAAATCAGTTATCTCCAAAGATCAGGAAGATGAGGTAAATAAAAAAGGGAAGCAGATTTGATAACACATGCCTCATCTAAGCAGTGGAAATTATTGCCAAATGGAAATACAGATCTTGTGTTGCAAACGTTGCAACTTTCAAGAGAAGTTGGTATTTAGACCCTTATGAGAAATGTGCTAATGTTTAAACATTGGCAACTAATTCTTTCTTTTTTTTTTAATTTTATGTGAGACAAAAAGAAAACTTCAATGAGCCCAAATTCTGGGACGGCCATTATAATGGAGTAGAAATGTATAGAGTGGTGTATTTTGCAACCCACCCTTGTTGTGTAGTAGGCAAACCTCTCTGGGTCTCAGTTTTCTCAGTGGTAAAATGAAAGGCTTGTGCTAGACCAAAATGTTCCTTTCCAAACCTTTCATTCTTTTCATATTATTTGTTTTTTAATGCTTATTAATTTTTGAGAGAGATATACAGACAGATAGAGTGTGAGTAGAGGAAGGGGAGAGAGAGACACACACACAGAATCCAAAGCAGGCTCCAGGCTCTGAGCTGTCAGCACAGAGCCCGACGTGGAGCGTGAATTCACCAACTTCAAGATCATGACCTGAGCTGCAGTTGGACACTTAACCGACTGAGCACCCAGGCATCCCTGTATTTTATTTCATAAATGACTCTAATATACATTTTGTTTAGTCACAGAGTATGTGGATTTTAGATCCACCACTGGATTTGAGAAATAGTATTTAATTATGTATTCATTTTTCATTCAACAACACGGACAAGGGCTGTTCTAAGCACTGGCAGATATGACTGGGAATGAAACTTATGAGTCCCTCACCCATGTCATTTATATCTTAGTGCATGGAAAGAAATAATAAACAATTAGACAAGTAAAATACATAGGGAGGGTGTAGGATGATAATTAAAACCAAGTAAAATTCAGGATGAATGGAGAGTAGAAGGTGCTGGCAGAAGTGCTTGATGTTTTAAATTTGATGGGCAGAAGAAGCCTCAATACGAATATGAAATTTGAATAAAGACCTAACAGATGAGTTTACAAACCATGTACTACCTGGAGGAAGTTTGTTCTAGACAGAAAAGAAGAAAAATCCTGAAACCCTGAAACAGAAGCCTGATAGAGGGTTTGTGCTACAGCAAAATGGACAGGGTACCTAAAGAACTTTAAAGGAAAGGGAAAGTCAGAGGAGGTATAATGAGAGGGGATGCTATCTAGGGTTTTGAGGACAGAGTAAAGATTTTAGCTTTTATTCTGAGTGAGTTGTTAAAATTGGAGGGACTTGGGGCGCCTGGGTGGCGCAGTCGGTTGAGCGTCCGACTTCAGCCAGGTCACGATCTCACGGTCCGTGAGTTCGAGCCCCGCGTCGGGCTCTGGGCTGATGGCTCAGAGCCTGGAGCCTGTTTCCGATTCTGTGTCTCCCTCTTTCTCTGTCCCTCCCCCGTTCATGCTCTGTCTCTCTCTGTCCCAAAAATAAATAAAAAAAAAAAATAATAATAATAAAATTGGAGGGACTTCATACACTGAGTAAATTTTCTCATTTAGGTTTTAAAATTACTAGGAAGAGAGTTGAAATTAAAAAAAAATAATGTTTATTCATTTTGAGAGACAGAGAAAGATAGAGTATGAACAGGGAAGGGGCAGAGACAGGGAGACACAGAATCCAAAGCAGGCTCCAGGCTCTGAGCTGTCAGCGCAGAGCCTGATGCGGGGCTCGAAGTCACAGATGGTGAGATCATGACCTGAGCTAAAGTCGGACACTCAACCGACTGAGCCCCCCCGGTGCCCCGAGAGTTGAAATTTTTACATGAAACTGTAGGTAGGCTTATCTATTTTTCCTTTTATTTCCGTCAGTTTTTATACATTTTTAAGATTTTTAATATGCTAATTGACTCAGATATAAGAATAGTCCCCCTTTGTCTCTGGTATTATCTCTTGTTTTGTAGCCTGCAGCTTTCCTATGATGATTACTTGCATAATATATCTTTTAACATACATTTAGCATCTTTTTTGGACAGCATATGGCTGTCTTGATTTTCTTATTGTTATACAATTTGGAAATTTAATCCATCCTCATTTAATGTAATTAGTAATAAGATGTTTTTCTGTCTCCTATCCTGCTATTCATTTTTTATTTGTCCTTTCTGTTTTCTATCCAATTGTTACATTTTTCTATTATCATTTTGGTTAAAATACATATATTTTATTTATACCTTGATATGTCTTTTTCATATTTTCAGCTCTATCTCTGTATACTTTTAGTGTTTGCTCTAGAGAAGTAAATGTCTCTTTAATTAATCACTAATTGATTTGAATTAGTATATTATTTTATATACAATAACAATGTGAATGTGTATACATATGTAAAACAATATCATTCTAAAAACACCCTTACCATTTTTTACAAAATATCTTTCTACGTGTCCTATACACCCCAAATTATACTGTTATTTTCACTGTTAGTAAGCAGTTGATTTTTTTAATTTAAAAAAAAAAGAAAAGAAGAACATTTTCTGTTTATTCATTCATTTCTTGTGTTTTGTCTTCCTATCTGGACATCTGAAATTTCATCTCTTGTCATTCCTTTTCATTCTTTTTTTAAAGTTTTTATTTTAATACCAGTTAGTTAACATAAAGTGTTATATTAGTTTTAGGTGTACAATATAGTGATGCAACACTTCCGTGCATCACTCATTGCTCATCACAAGTGCACTCCTTAATCCCCATCACCTACCTATTTCACCCAGTCCCCCATCCACCTCCCCTCTGGTAACCATCAGTTTGTTCTCTATAATTAAGAGTCTGTTTCTTGGTTTCTCTCTCTCTCTCTTTTTCCTTTATTTGTTTGGTTTCTTAAATTCCACATGAGTAAACTCATGGTATTTGTCTTTGATTTATTTTATTTAGCATTATATTTTCTTAAACTTTTTAAATGTTTATTCATTTTTAGGAGACAGAGAGCCAGAGTGCAAGTGGGAGAGGGGCAGACAGAGAGGCAGACAGAATCTGAAGCAGGCTCCAGCCTCTGAGCTGTCAGAACAGAGCCCGATGTAGGGTTCAAACCCAGGAACCATTAATCATGACCTAAGCCAAAGTCAGATGCTCAATAGACTGAGCCACCCAGACACCCCTAGCATTATATTTTCTAGCTCCATCCATGCCATTGCAAATAATGAGATTTCATTCTTTTTTATTTTTATGGCTGAATTATATTCCATGGTATACATGTATGACCTTTTTATCCTTTCATCTACCACTTGGGCTGCTTCCATATCTTGGCTATTGTAAATAATGCTGCTATAAATATCAGGGTGCATGTATCCCTTCGACTTAGTGTTTTCACATTCTTTGGGTAAATACCCAGTAACGTGATTGCTGGATGGTAGGGTAGTTCTAAATTTAACTTTTTGAGGAACCTCCATATTGTCTTCCACATTGGCTGCACCAGTTTGCACTCCTGCCAATAGGGCAAGAGGGTTCCTTTATCTCCACATCCTCAACGACACCTGTTGTTCCTTGTGAAGTTGATTTCACCCATTCTCACAGGTGTCAGGTGATATTTCCTTGCAGTTCTAATTTAAATTTCCATGATGTTAAGTGGTGATAAACATCTATTCATATGTCTGTTGGATATCTATTCTGTAAGTTGCCTTTTAGTTTTGTGGATTATTTCAGTTCATTCCATTCTAAAGATATATCTTCAGTATTTCTTTTGATGCAGGTCTGCTGGACACAAATTCATTTTCTTTAATCTGAAGTATTTTATTAAGTTTCCATTTGTGAAAAACATTTTCATTGGATATAGCATTATAAATTAACAATATCTTTTCTTTTTTAAGTTTTGCATCCTTAATGATTATAATTCATTATATTCTTGCCTCTGTGTTTCTGCTAAGCCAACCAAAATTCCTGTTGTTTTTCCTTGTATGTATTGAAGGTTTTTTTTTTTTTTCCTTCATAGTTACTTTTAAGATTTTATTAATTTGGAGGCTCAGTATTTGGATTTTGAAAGGTGTTACATTCATAGTTTCATTCCTCCCCTCTCTGCCTTTCTTCTCCAGAATTTTTTCTTCCTTTAATTTCCAGATGTTCTGGCATTCCTAATCCTTTTGTCTGACTTCCTCATAGTATGACTGGAACATTTTGTTTGTGTTTTAATCTCCTTTAATATGGATTGGGGCATGACATCAGGAAATAAGTCTTTTAAATGTGTGCTTCACCCAGTGATGACCTATTTGAAAGGTCCAATCACCTATATTTCCTTGTTGATAACATTGTTGGTTTGTTATTAGTTGGTGATTTTCTTTTATTTGATTCCAAGGTTATAACTGTTTCCTGTGTGAGAGTTAGTTTGATATAAGCTATTTTGTCATTACTAGAAACAGAACTCAGTTTCTAGATACTCTGATGAAGCCAATGGGTCCAGTGGCTACAAATCTCAGAGTTTTGCTCCTTTACATGTCATAATTGAAATGGTTCTATTTCATTGTTTTATGTTTCTAGTGTTCTGGCACTCTTGATTGCTGGTAACTAATCAGTGGTGATTGTGTGCTACAATTTGCTTAAAAGATCCAGGGTGAATATCATAGCATATGAAATAGATGAAGTTTTATCTCTTAGGATCATGCTACAGGCTTCAAATTTATCAAACACTCCTTACCAGTGAGTATGGAATAGAATTCAAAGCTTAAAATGATATTTCTGTAATGGAAAATCATGAGTTTGAAGAGAATTAGGGACAGATCAAGAAAAAGATCTGACCATGAGATGGCAAAAACACACAAAGAACTCTAGGTGGGTGGTGCTTTGACAGATTTGCATGTGGGATATCCCTCCCAGTCTGAGAACCTTCAGAGGAAATGGTCAGCCAGAGTGTGGCCATTACCCAGAATTTCGAAAGAGGGCAAAGGAGAAAGGTGGATTCAGAGAAAGGGCTTTAGTAGCTAGATGATGTCACCCAGCAGAATTTGAGGAGTCTGAGTCAGAGCTCTCCAAAGGACAGCAGAAGCTTGGGGTAATTTATAGCTCAACGTCTTATTGTATTTATGGCTAGCAGATGTTAGGTGCATTTTTGTGGGGTATGCAAAGCCAATAGCCTCTACATTGCTAAATATCAGCTTATTGGAACTATAATGAAAACAACTACTGGGGTGTCTGAGTGGCTCAGTTGGCTGAGCGTCTGACTCTTGATTTGGGCTCAGGTCATGATGCCAGGGTCGTGGGCTCGAGCTCCATGTTGGGCTCTGTGCTGAGCATGAGGATTTTTCTCTCCCTCTGCCCCTCTCCCCTACTAATGCTCTCTCTCTAATAAAAACAAACAAATAAAGAAAAAGAAACAAACGTACAAAGAAAAACCAACAACAACAAAAAAAACTAACTGCATGTGTAAAAATTTGACTTTGGCTGAGCTAATGGGTATAAGTCTATTCTGAAGAAGTAAATGACATAAGACCAATATACAGAGGCCAACTGTAACCCATTTATCTAACATGGATACATCAATGTAGGAATTCTACTTATATGAAGTGTTCCACGGTACTGAACAAAGGGGAACTTATGACTACTCAAGTGTTTGCAAAGATGGCCCATCTGCTAATGCTCCCTACTTTTCTGACCTGTCTCTGATCCTTGTTCTTCCTATCTCTGTGCAGCATCATCTGCAAACCATTCAGTCCAGTAACTACACCCCTTCCTCAAAAAACTGCCATCCTCAACACGTTCTATCAAACTGCTCATTCTTTATCTTGTTATATTGAGAAACACTTCAGGATCTGGCTGAATGACAGGAAAACACTGATTTATAGATCACACGAACCACGGAAACAACAGAGCTCTACTTTAGGAAGTGTGCACACTCACACAAGTTGAGTGAATGCTACTTAAGTTACTTTGATTTCACTTCTGAAATAAATTGTATAAACTCTGTTTTATTTTAGAATTATACATTTTTCTCTAGAATGAATGTGGTATCCCCCAAAATTTGTATATTGAAACCTAATCCTCAGTTGTTAGGGTATACAGAAGTGGGGCTTTTGAAAAGGTGATTAGCACCCTCATAAATGAGATAGGTGCCCTTATAAAAGGGACCCTAAAGAGATACCTCACCTTTTCCACCATTTGAGCACATAGAGAAAAGATGGCTGACCGTGAACCAGGAAAAGCGGTCTTCACAAGACACTGAATCTGGCTTAATAAAAATTACTGAATTTGTAAATTATCAGAATTTCAGCTGGAAAAACTTTAATGTTATTTCTGATATCCTCTATTCGGATAACTGATTTTTATTCTTCAGAAGAACCACTTGGGGTGTCTGTGTCTCAGTTGGTTAAGTGTCTTGATTTCAGCTCAGGTCATGATCTCAATGGTCCTGAGATCAATCCCCAAGTCAGGATCGGCACTGATGGTGCAGAGCCTGCTTGGGATTCTCTCTCTCCCTCTCTCTGTACCCCTCCCCTGCTCATGTGTGCATATGTGGGTATACTCTCTCTCTCAAAATAAATAAATAAACTTCAAAAAATAAAAACGAAATAAAAGGGGGCTAGTTGATTATGAAGCAACAGATTCATGAACAAATATGATTTCATGTTTAAAGTTGAAATACATTTTCATTTAATTTGTGTATTGTTTTTTTTTATTTATCATTTTAACATAAGTCTTCCTTGAATCACCTATTATAGATCCTAATAATATTAACTAAGAGAACTTCTGTTTCATGCTGAAAAAATTTCTTTATCTCTTGCTCTATGATGGTTTGGTTGCATATACTAGAGAAACTACATTTTTTTACCAAAGGTTACTGGTATTTGTTTCAAAAGAATGCAGCTAATCTTCAGGAGCCAGTTTCTACGATATCAATTTGATATCACAAGAAATCTTTGATTTCACAAGAGCAATATGAGGATGGTGGAAAGTCAGAGGCTCTATTCAGCTTATTACATCACAGTTGCTTCTATTACTACTTTCGACCATCGTAGTGCCGTCAAAGTGCCACCAGTTCCACTTTTCATACGTTTTTCTGCCAAAGTAACTCTAATTTCATTTTTAAAAAATGATTTGGCCTTCACTAAAAATTTTTAGAAGACAGAATTTTGTTCGAAACACATAAATGATTTGATAAAGCAACACATGCCTAATTCAAAATTCAAAATTACCTGCCTAAATTGGTTAACTATATAAATTATCCTTACAACTGAATAAGCAATTTTATTGGAGAAATCATAAACAGAAAAAAAGGACACTCATATCTGGAGCAATGACTCATATAACTGAGTTTACATGGAGTGACTTGTTTAAACAGCATTAACCTGGTTAGCATAAAAATTTGTACCGATTAATGTTACATAATTTAGAGGTACAACCTTTGGTTTAATGATGTGAGAGTCTCTTTCTATAGTTATAGTCTTCCCTGTGTACATGTTGTTGGTGACATATTGCTGTGGAAAGAATGAGTGGTTGTTACATCTTGCAGATCTCTGTGCTGAAATAAAATCAATTGTCAGATCTCTATGCTGAAATAAAATCAGGCCTTAAAAATACTTAAAAAAGGCATTCTGTTTTTGTGAGGTAGGGACAGATCTAATGCAAGCCTCAGCTTATTCTTCCAGCTAAGATAGAGTAGTTGAGACTAATTTTAGAAATCTGGCTTCAGGGGGCACCTGGGTGGCTCAGTTTGTTAAGGGACCAAATTTGGCTCAGGTCATGACCTCGCAGTTTGTGAGTTCGAGCCCCACGTCAGGCTCTGTGCTGACAGGTCAGAGCCTGGAGCCTGCTTCAGATTCTGTCTTCCTCTCTCTCTGCCCCTCCCTGACTTGCACACGTGCGCCTCAAAAAATAAACTTTGAAAAGAAAGAAAGAAAGACAACATTGGCGTACAAAATATCAGAGACCAAGGAAGCCAAGATCTTAGGGGCAAAGGTTAGGGAGAGAAAGTAAGACTTCATTCAAGCAACCTTTCCCTTTAGGGTGTTTGCTGAATTTTGACATGGGGCAAGAAGCCAATAATCAAGAAAAATGACCATGGCTAAACATAGAAAAGCTTGCATTACTTTTGGTAGACTCATGGGACTGGCAAGAAAAAATATTGGAGTTTGAACTCCTAAGGCTATCGGGAGAGAAGAGAGCCAGAAAGAAGTGATTCTTCCACTTTATGGTTTCTCCTCCTGGCATTTTAAAAATTCTTGACTTGCATAGAGCAAGAAGCTAAAAAGCTAAATAAAACTTCTTAAAGGCACAGAGACTGAGGTAGACTCATGGTACTAAGAAGGTTGTCTTATTAATTACAAAACATTCTCACTTGTGATGCCTGGAGATCTATATCCTAGCAGAGCATGTAAAAGAAATAGATAAGGCCTTAGCAGAAGGCAAACCAGTCTTGACTCAGGTCAAACCTTTATTGGATTAAAGTAATTTACACTTTCTACCTATGAGAGGATGGGCTGAAATCCTACTAGATAAAGATTAATGACAACATATTATGCTGTAAAAATGTTTACTTAAGATATCAAAAAAATCAGTTTTAGAAAAATGAGGCTAACCAAGAAATAGGAAGAAGAATGAAACAGACAACAGAAACAGGACCACAGATGACCTTATTAATATTGACAGAGATGGGATGTTGCATGGCTCAGTTGGTTAAGCATCTGACTTTGGCTCAGGTCATGATCTTGCGGTTTGTGAGTTCAAGCCCTATGTCGGGATCTGTGCTGACAGCTCGGAGCCTGGAGGCTGCTTTGGTTTCTGTTTTCCTCTCTCTCTGCCCCTCCCCCACTCACACACTGTGTGTGTATGTGTCTCTCTCTGTCTCAAAAATAAATAAATGTTAATTTAAAAACAAAATGATGGAGAAAGACTATAAATAATATGCTGAGGAAAATAGACCAAAAGTGCTTTATAGGATAACTAGATGCCCTGAAAAAAACTGTAGTGAAGTTTCTTAAACCATAAGATACAAAAACCATAAGTCTTTGAAAGACTAACAGCAGACTGGACATTGTAAAGACTGGGTTTGGTAAATAGGGAAATAGTTTATCAGAAAATAATAATGCTAAAAATGGGAAGAGAAAAATAGAAAAGTCATGAGACTAGAAGAAAAACATGAAGCTAGATGTAAAGTTCTAATGTGTGAAGCTAAAGTCCCAAAAATTGAGTAAAGAGAGCATAGTGATGCAGAAGGTTGGGGAGAGAAAAATATTTGAGAATGTACCAAAACTGATCCATGTCCAAGATACAGATCATAGAAGTTTCCATGAAAGCTAAAAGAAAAATAGTAAAACGCATCTTATGCACATTACAATTATTGAAAACCAAGGTTGGATATGATCTTAAAGGCAGTCAGAAGAAAACAGATGCATCACTTTAAAGGAGCAACAAATAAGACTGACAATGTGATGACATCTTTCAAGTTTTGAAATGAAATAACTGTCAACAAAAAAATAATTCATAAATTAAGGGGAAAAATTAGACAAACTGGGAGAATTTGTTACCGCTACAAATCAGCAATTTTAGTAAATCTTTCTCACCCAGGGTTATTGGTCTATTTGTCTTTTTTGAGTGACTAATTTCTTATAAACTATTGCAACATGTCATATTAGTTTCTCTGGTAATATTAAGTAACCATCCTGAGAACACAAGAGGTTATTCTTATTAAATTTGTAATCAGATTTCATCCCAGAACTCTTTCCCATTTAATTGCTGGCATTGTCCAATAGCCTCCTTGAAACTCTCCAAAGATTTTGTCTCGAGGTTTAGAAGTGCTGGCACCTATATGAAGGAAGATCTGCCTGAGTAGTATACTTTTTGGTCTGGAAATTGTTGTTAGATTCCATTTTATCCCACTTTACATGCATTCCTACCTTTAAAATCTTCATGTCTTTAATAATTAGGGAATTTGAACATTCTTTACTTTGCTAACCATCCTTAATTGAAGTTCCTATGTGCATTATCTCCAAAGCATTCTAAAAGTATGGACTATCCCAAAACATATCTGTTACCAGTGTATACATATTAACCCTCTTATGTCTATCTAATTGACAAGGTTTGGTCTGCATAATTATCTCCATCCTGATGTATTCTATTTGCATTTTAAGATCTGATCCATCAACCAAAGAATAATTCAGCTTTTCTAGAGAAAACTCCAATAAATCTTTCTGAGGTGTATAAAGCTTGTGAATAGATGCTAGTGTCTCATGAGTTCCCCTACCTTCAAGTAATGGAAAAGGAGTAGCAGTATTACAATAACGAATGGAAATGCAAGAGGGAGAAAACAATATTTTACAGGAGGCAAACCTACTTACAAAAAAACATGTATTTTTGGTGAGCAAAATAGATTTTACAGAATGAAGACTATCATGTTTAAAGAAGACCCTAAACCAAGATGGCAGAGGCCTCCACTAGTTTAGCTTCCTACTTCTAGATAGGGTGAGAGGCTGTAGCATATTACTGGTATGTGGTAATCCCCTTCATTCTGAGTCAGAATTTAAGAGTGCATCCAGACCCATCCTGAATAAAATGGCAGAAAGGTTTATGATAACCAATTAGGCTACACTGTGAGATTGCCAAAGAGCTAACTTTAAATCACAAAGGACTGTGTTAATGTTTAGGCATCTGAGGAAGAGATTAGGTTATAGAGTACTTAGTTTAAGTCATATAGTGAGTGCCTTGGAGATTACAGAAATGCCTGCGGTAGCCACAGAGACCCTGAAGTACTCCCAGTTACTCTTAATTACTGTCCTTGGAAAATTTTGAACTGATTTTCAAATGTCTGGAGTAAGGGATTTAACTCTTTTGTATAAATCATATCTTAGGTAATACCATTTACTTTGACAAATTGTTCTTTTTTTTTTGGCAAACTTATATCCTTTTTGACAAAAAGTATGAATAGAGGAATGGAATCAATCTTAGCTATCCGTACTCTTTAGGGGAAAAAAAAAAAGGTCATCCAAATATTGAGTAAAAGAATCATGTGAAAATTTAAAGTTTTTTAAAATGTTTATTTATTTTGAGAGAGAGAGAGAGAGAGAGAGAGAGAGAGAGGGAGGAGGGGAGGTGCAGAGAGTGAGGAGAGAGAGAATCTCAAGTAGGCTCCATACTGTTAGCATAGTCCCATGCAGTGTTCACCAACCTTGAGATCATGACCTGACCTGAAATCAAGAGTCGATGCTTAACTCACTGAGCCACCCAGGCACCCAAGAAAATTTAAAGTTCTTTGGGACTTGTTAGAGACATGAATAGTACACTGTCTTCCTTAACCAGGGGAAAATAATGACGAAGACACATTGCTGATTTTCCCAGGATAAAGCAGGAAAGTATTAGCTAGTTTGTTCTAAAGGGACACTAAAGAAAGTATGTAGTCTCTTAGGGGATTCCAACATAAGACTGTATTCAGGTTTGATACTGTTACAGTTGGCAGTTAGTTAGACATGAGTGGGAAGGGAGAGAAAAAGAAGGCAGATGGGAAATTGCCAGATACCACCCCTTTCCCTTAGACCACCCCCATGTGCTGTTTAGCAGAGACTGATAAGCAGAAATACTCGCTGCAGGGGACTGTCCCAACTGTGAACTATGTGCATTTAGAGAAACCCTTGTCTGCTAGTAACCCCAAGGATGTTGTAATATCATTATAATATCATTTACATTTGGGTTGTAGCCCCCTGTGTTTCCCTTAGGTGTTTATGGGAAGATGGTGGACACAAACCTACACGAAAAGTTGGAAGGAAGGAAACCAGGGTGGGTCCAGAGGGAAGTGTGATATTGACAGGATGGGGAGGAAGAGACCAAATAGGCCCCTATTAAAACAAAAACAAAAACAAACACAAAAACACAACGCAGAACCCAGCAGGCTGTAACCCACCCTCTGGTCAGCCCTCCCCTACTTCTCTGGAGTGTACTTTAATGTGGCTAAATAAAACCTTTGCTGCTTTAACTCTCTTACCCGGTTTCTTGATTGAACTGTTTCCTTGGAGAAGACAAGAAAAGGGGAATCTTATAATCCACTACCCAGTTACAATACAATAGAGAAACTGGGAAACCAGAAATGATTATTCCAACTATGGCTCTGAAACTGAACAAATCTATTTCCTGACCTGGAGACTAAGGGGTTAACAGGGACGTGTACAAGGTAAAGGGAGTCCTTTTTAGGCTTTTTGTCCTTTAGATTCCAGTGTTAGAGAATATTACATAGATTTGAGTACAAGTTAGATAGGCTCAACCCTAATAATTCTGTCTACATAAGTAGAAGTTGTTTTTCACAAAAAATCTAACACTTATGTGATCTTCAGTTGGGGCTTGTTTTAGTCTAGTTGGGTAAATTATGGCCTGTGGGTCAAATCCAGCAGGTTTCCTCTTTTTGTAAGTAGTTTTATTGAAACACTGCCACACTCATTCATTTACATATTGTTTTTGGCTGCTCTCACACTACAAAGGTAGAATTAAATAGCTTTTAGGGACCTTATGGCCCACAAAATTAAAATGTTTTACTACCTGGTCCTTCACAGAAAAAAGTTTGCCGATCTCTACCAAGAATAATGGGAGAAAGACTCTGTTAATTCAAGTTAATTAGTAACTCATTAAAGTACAGTCAAGTGTTAAATGTTTTTATACTCAAATATTTTCAAGTTAGAAAAACAATGTAAATCCAAAAGTAATCTGGCCTTTATAATTACCAGGAGGTTTCTAGCTGAACTTCCCAGAGAGGTAGAAGGAATTGGAAGAAAAACCATCACACTCAGAGAATTGAATTTAAGGGTTCAGGCTTTATTAGAAATATAAACAATTTATTCTTCTCGTAGAAAGACTGACACAGAAAGTATGATTAAATGTGATTGTAATTCTTCTCAGGATTGTTGGATGCATTGTTTTGGTAGCCTCAGAATACTAGGAACTACTTTTAGTACTTTTGCAAAATATGTAATAAACTTCACAGTAAGGTCAACATTATCTTAGGAAGCATGCATTACCTAGTGACTTACTGGTCATATGGTTTTGTTCTCTACTGATTTATGCTCTTACCTAAAATTAAGTAAATATTTTTAATGTAAAGATTTATTGGGCTCTGTTAGCCAAATAGACAACAATCATTGCACACTCATAATTTAAAATTCTTCATGCTAAAATAAACTCAGTTTTCCCTCCACTAAATGAATAAATAACAAATAGACAAATTTAAAAAAATCCACTTGTCTAAAAATTACTGGGGACTGTCCATATGCCAGGTACTATAATACTATACATATAAAAATATCATTTATTTATTAAGCATCTGATCTAATTTATGTAGGTTTTCCCTTTTATAGATGAATAAGCAGACTTGAGGAGATTATAGAATGTATCCAAAGTTCAATACTTCTCACTAGTAGATCTCACATTCAAACCCACAAAAATCAACTCTAAAGTCTGGGCACTGAACCCTCAGTTCTACTGTCTCCCAAGCAAAATGAGGATAAGAGAATCTTATTTAGGCAAGTACGTATCAAAATATTTTAAAAAGATTCCACAGGTTTCCACGAACAAGTGGGAAAAAGAAAGAAGCTGATTTTATTGGGAAATTGGGAAGGGTAAGAACACAAAACAAAGTAATCAATTCATGCATTTGTAACAAAATCAGCCATTGTATCATGAGCCCTTCAACTCTATTAATAGTATTGGATCAGTGAGATACTGGTGGGTGGAAACTTACCATTTTAGGAATCACCAGAAGAAACATAATCTATTTATTAAAGTATATGCCAAACAAGTAGTTCTAGACTAGTGACAGTCAAGGAGATGGGATGGATTTATGATTAATCCTTTCCATCTCATGTTTTCTAACAAAATTATGCAACAGTATTGAAAATCATCCCACCTCTAGGTTGTGTGTGTGTGTGTGTGTGCACGTGTGTGTGCGGACGTGAGTGTGTGTGTGTGTGTGTGTGTGTAGGATACAAAGAATGAAGGTGTATAAGAGATTTCCTATTTCATTCATATATCCTAGAAATAGGTGTCAAGAATTTACCCTTGACTACCTTAATAGAGAGGTTAAATATAAAATGCAAACCAGATTCTGATCATCTCATATGTTTCTATTTTAAAGATGCAGTTTAGGGACTACATGTATGCAGACCACCATGGCTATTTTTGGATAAATAAAGCAAATATAAAATTTCCAATTACTATGCCATTTTTACCCAAAAGACATAAGGAATTGGTCTCATTGACCTTCTCATTAACTAGCAGGTCAACTTGCTAGGGACCCTAAAATTACTTTTTTTCCTGAAATAAAAGCCCCAAATTTAGAAAATGTCCGGAGGACAGAATAAAATCAATTCTCTTCTTCCTTAACCCTTGGCTCCAGTCTGTCTCCCTGATTCTCAAAAGCAAAGAAAAAATGGTATCCAAATACAAATGACACTCCTCAACTAAATGGCATGCACTTAAGCCTGTACTATTATAGGCACTTATTGTTCTGTGCTTCATTCTATTCAACAAAAAATCTTGACCCCAGAATAATTGCAACCCTAGCCAAAACACTTTTGGAGTATTGAATTTGTGTCTGGATAGCTTGATATTAGAAGGATGTGGATTAGAGTTGTGTGCCAAGGCATACCAGATGAGGATAGTGAGGTGACCAGAAGTCAGATCTAATGTAAAAGGAAAGATAGATGTGAAGGAGAAAAAATGCAATGGGACTTGTTTTTAATTGTTGAAGATTTGTCACACACAAAAAAAGAAGAGATAGTCTTGTTTATAATTCTGGAAGATGGAATTTTAAAAGATGAATACATTTTAAAATTGTAAGGACAAATTTTAAACTGCAATAAGCTACATTAGGAATAAGTGAATGCCTTACCACTAAACACATTTATATAACTCTAAGTTCTGTGATAACTTGTCTTGAGCTCTTGGGTTTGGAGTTTGTAGCACAGGAGTTTATTATTCCTTCCAAGTCTGAGTATCTCAGTAGATTAGGTTAATGTACTGTCCCTATAAACATACAGTTATTAGGAATATGACATGATAACTTGGAAAAAAAATCAGATCTTTCTCTTTTTTTTAAGATTGGGTAGTTATTCTGTTCTCCTAATCCTTGAAGCAGTGTAAGACATGAAGAAGACAAATTTTATAGTCAGGCTCACCAGTGATTAAATAACTCAAATATAAACTGTGTGATTACTTAAAAAATTGCAGAATTTTCATGAACTCATGTTACTTACCATATAAAATCAGAAGAACATCCTTATAAGGTTTGGAGAGAATTCAAAAAGATAGTGAATCAAAATCATGAGTCAGAATACAAACACAATAAATGTAGCTATTGTGATTACTTGGCCATATGCATTTGATGTGCATACGGTTAGTTCTTACACTGCTGATTCAATAGCCAGGGCGCTGAGGAGGTTAGGTAACTGATATTCTGTCATATGTAAATATATAAATGAGTCCACATTCTCATCATTTTTTAACACATAAAAAGCTATAAGGTTTATATCCATAATAATCTCATGGCAAGTGTATTTGAACAAACTGGAATAGCCTGACCTGAATATATCTATTTTTATAAGACGAATCTCAAATCCTACTTGATTCTTTCACACATTATTTCACATAGTCTAACATTCTACAGATATCTGCTTGGAGACCATTATCTACACTTGAAAATAAGTACATAAACTAGATAAGGCACTGCATTATATATCCATTATAATATAGTGGACATTTCTTTTACTAAGGTGAGCTATAAGACCCAAATATGATTTCGTTTCACTTTTACCCTTCTTAAGTCCTCAGTGCTGTTTTCCAAATGTGACACCAATTTTTATTTTTTATTATTATTATTATTTTTTTTACTTTTCAAAGAAATGCCAAGTCACATATCCTAATTTTCTAATTATAGCAAATACAGGCATTGAAGCACATAGGGGGGTGGTACTGAAGAGGAAGCATAATGCAAGCTGGGGGCAAAGTACAAGCTAGCACCCCCCACCAGGGTAGAATATGCATGATATTCCTCAAACTCTCCTGGCTACCCATGAACAAATGAAAGGGGTTTAAGTGCTTGCCATGGTGATGTGGGGGAACAAATGCAAATGAAAAACTGAATTCTCTTACTGCCTAAAGCCCATTGACAAGTCCTTGAAACTGGTAGAGTGACCTCCCTCTAGGATCTCAGCTCCCTCTGTGATGAAGACACACTTTGCCAGGGGCAGAAAGGAATCTTGGTTTAACCTTATCCTGACCCACAAGGATCCTGTAAGTCTACTTTAACGTATAAAAATTCCTTTGGAAACTTCCTTTATCTCAACTCCCCAAGATACATGCTGGTAATCATACTCCAAGCTTATGGCCCCTTGATATACATCTGAAGGATCTCATGACTGAGATTTTACTAAAGGGCAATAAATGGCATTTCCCCAGCAATAGCTAGCCCATCAAGGTCCTGGAAACCCTGCTTCCAAAATTCCTTAGAGACTTCCATTGTCCCTAACTCCCTTCCAAACTGAAGGTATATAATCAGTTACCCGTCACAACCCCAGCACAGCTCTTTCTGCCCACGGGTCCTGTCCCTGTGTTTTAATAAAATCACCTTTTTGCATCAAAGACATCTTCAGGAGTTCTTTCTTGGCCATCATCCCTGAACACCCATCACCCCAAAACCTCATCAGTATGAAATGAGTCTCTAAAGAAGAGAAGTGCATATATAATTATAAGAAATATAAATCAATAGAATTTACACATAAATGATCTTTATATCAGAAATGATTTAGGGCAGTGTGGTCTTTAGAAAAGCTACATCAGGAACATCCAGGGTGTTTGTTATTAGATTTATATGTCCAGTTCTTACCCTCAAATCAAAATACTTTGTTTATGGATAGGAAATAATACTCAAAACAAGAAATTGGAGAAGTTCTTCTATACTGATTTTGGAGTATTAATGTTTTACTGGAAATGAGAAAAAAATTTGCAGTCTAACTTCAATGTCTGGTCTCATTCAAACAGAAGATAAGTTTAGAGCCACCACCACAGCCACCTATTTCAATAGATTTTATTGTGGTTATTGTAATTTTTAATTATACATTTCCATCTGGTACTTCTTTACATCTTCTGTCTCTTCACAGACATTCTCTATTTTCCTATTTGTTTCAAGAATGTTCATAATTGGTTGTTGGGGTATTTAAAGTCTTTGTCAGAAAATTCCAACATCTGTACCATCTCAGTGTAGGCATCTGTTTCCTGTGTTTTCCTATGTGAATCGAGATTTTCCTGGATCTTCATATGATAAATATTTTGAATTGTTTCCTGGAAGTTTTCAGTATTGTATCTTGAGGATTAAGAATGTGGTGAATGTTGATGCTTTTATATTTATCAGACATTTAACTTGGCTATATTCAGGCACTAAGTTACACTGGCCTTTTGTGGGCTATAGTTCCGATGAGTTCAGTTTTCAAAGCCTTTGCAATGCTATTTGGATTTTATAATGAATTTATAATAGCTTTTAAAATATTAAAGATACAAAGAAGTACACACTTGCAATACCAGATATTTGGATATTTGTATTATAAGGTTACCACAATCAAGTCACAGTGCAGAAATCGTTAGCAGCCTTGAAAAATAACAACTAGTCTATAGGACCCATTAGAGCAGGGTGTAACAATTTTTTTTTTCTGTAAAGAGTCAGATGATATATTTTAGTTTTTGTGGGCCGAGAATAAAAAGTGAGGATATTATTTAGAGACATTTAGAGAAATAACAAATATCCAAATAGTTTATTGATTCAATTTAATATATAATAACAATTTTCAAAAATACAAATATATTAAATATCAGAATGGGATTCTTCTTAAAAAAAACATTTTTTTTCCTAATTGGGGTTCAAAGTCTATATTCCCTATCTTAAAAATTGATTGCTCATCTGCTGATGATGATCTACAGAGAGATTTTATATATCTCTGAAAATTTTTTTGTTTGTTTTTTTTCACACAGACAGGTGATACATGGGACACTCACAATGCTGTCATGTCATAGCATTCTCACTACAGTTTCTAGCGCCAGGGGCAGCAGTGTAGAGAAAACACTACATATGGCCTCTGTCTCAAATACTCAATTCTGCTGCTTTGGTGGTGAAGAAGTCTTAGATGAAACTAAAATGAATAATGTGTCCGGATTCCAATAAAATTATATTTATGGATAATGACCTTTTAATTCAATATAATGTTCATGTACCCTAAAGTATTATTCTTACTTTATTTTCCAACATAAAACATATATGAACAGTTCTTAATCTTTAAACTACCCAAACCTGAGGGAGAAGTGATGAAGGATAGTGGATTTAGACAGTAGGCAGGAGTTTGCCAAACCCTGCATTAGAGGAAATATTAAGATAGACATTTGTTGAAAACCCAGGAGGGTCAGAAATGCCAGCAGGGACTGAGAATCTGTGCAAAGCTTATTGGACAACTAGGTGTTAGTATGGTCCTGAAGGGAGACCCACCTGCAGAATACAATAGGCTTGATGTACGAAAACACTAAAGAGACACCAATGAAATGGAGGTTAACTGAACCTTACTAGAGGTACAATCTAGCCTCAAATAAAATAGTTCTTAGTTAGAATAAATTGATTAATCCTCTTAATTGGAAAAAAATTGATCAAACAACAGTATTTACGCCTAGTAGTAGAAACTAAGAACTCTCTTTAGAGAAAGATAATTTCATTTGAGTATTCTATATATTTCATACACAATGTCTGTCATTAAATAAAAATTATTAGGTAGGCTACATAATGGCATTGTATTACTGAACATCAAGGGAAAATGACAGTGGAAACAAATACACGGGTGGTTCAGATATTGGAATTAGATGGCAAGGACTTTAAGTGACTATGATAAGTATGTTCTAAAATATGGAAAGAAAAAAAGTTCAAAAATAGCTGAAAAGCTGGAGATTTTCTACAGTGAATTGAATTTTTATTAAGAACTGAATTGTGTTAAAATTACTGAAGAGTACAATATAGCAACAATAAGGCAAACAATGATGAGGAATAAATTAAGTGTATTATGAATTAATGATTCAATGTATTTAAATCAAAATCCCAGGTCTATTCTGTGTGTACTAAACCAAGCCGCTGATTTAAAACTCATGTGAAAATTGGGGCGCCTGGGTGGCTTGGTCGGTTAAGCGTCCGACTTCGGCTCAGGTCATGATCTCATGGTCCGTGAGTTCGAGCCCCGCATCGGGCTCTGTGCTGACAGCTCAGATCCTGGAGCCTGTTTCAGATTCTGTGTCTCCCTCTCTCTCTGCCCCTCCCCTGTTCATGCTCTGTCTCTCTCTGTCTCAAAAATAAATAAACGTTAAAAAAAAAATTAAAACTCATGTGAAAATGGAGAAGGTAAATAAGAGCCAAGGAAATTTTGAAGAAATAAAAATAGGAAGACTTACATTTCAAATAGTATGTCTATTGTAATGCTCTTATAATTAAGATGGTATAGTATTGGTACAAAGAAACCAGAAAAGTTCAGTTGAACAGAACAAAAATTTTCATAGATATACACATATAAAGTCACCTGACTTATTACAACATGAAACTTCAATGCAGTAAGGAAAAGATGGACTTTTCAATTATAATACTAAGCCATTGGACAATATATGGAAAAGAAGAACTTTTAGCTAATGCTATTTCATCTACATACATACACATACATATATTCTATGTGTATATGTGTATAGATATGTGTGTACATAGAGCATATATACATTCTATGTTATTGTTGATTGAAATATAAAAAAGTAAAGCAAGAGTTGTGTCTTTTTCTCCCCTTAGGAGATAATGGGTTAGTATCTTTAAGACCTTATTATATGCAAAGTTTTGTAGTTTAAGATTCAAAAATTAGTGGCAGTGAAGGGAAAGAAAAAAAAAAAGAAAATTACCACACTAAAATTAAGAACTTTTTTGTCGTAAAAAACATACTACAGAATTATGAGAATGAATAGGCATAAACTTCCTTAGCAGCATTAATTAAAGCTAACTTTATACTCAGTGGAGAAAGACTGAAAGTTTCTCACTCAAGATCAGGAATGAGGTAAGGCTGCCTGTTTTTCACCACTGCCATTCAACAATGTACTGGAAGTCTTTGCCAGAACAATTAGGAAAGAAAGAAATATAAAAGACCTTTAGATTGGAAAGGAAAAAGGAGATTACGCCCATTTACAGGTGACATGATTCCATACAAGATCAACATATAAAAATTACTTGTATTATTATATAACCACAGTGAAAAATCCAAAAAGGAAATTAATAAAACAAATCCAATTGTAATAGCATCCAAAAAATATCTTGGAATAAATTTAACCATGGAGGGGAAAGACTAGTACACTGAAACCTACAAACCAATACTAAAAGAAATTACTTAAAAGGTACAGAATGTTCTTCTGAGATGATGAATAAGTTTTAAAACTAGACTTGTGCATTTCAAAATGGTTAATTGATTAATTGTATGCTATGTGAATTTCACCTCAAGTATAAGAAGAAAAAAAAAACAGGCTAGAGTCTACATAGGGAGTGGGAAGTCAGATAGTAGAAAGGTAACTAGTGGTGTTTTGTGGATTCCATTAGTGTTTCATTTCTTGATTTGGGCACTGACTTTAAATGTGGTTTCACCATGAGAAAATTTTGGGGCTATATGTCTTTTATTTTATACTTTTACATATGTATTTTGTATTTTAATAAAATTCATAAAAATGTAATTGAACTCTCCAACCCAATTAAAACAGTTTTAAATATGATTTTACAACATATCATTCACAAATTTAATTTTAAAAAGATAAATGTTACTCAGAAACAATTGTTACACAAAATTGTTCAAGACCAAGAAAAAAAATAGAATTAATTGTACATAAGAATGAATACTAAAATGAAATAGTCATATGTCACATTTAGAAGTTAGGAGAATATGATATCATAAAGGGCCAGTTATCCTATATGTACATATTAATATAAATGCAATGAATACAATCAGAGGGTTTTTGTTAAATTTTATAAGATGATTTTAAAATTGATATGAAAAACATGGATTTTAAACAATCAAGGGATGGTTGAATTAGAACAATGAGACAGGCAGAATTCTAAGATTGCCCTCAAAGCCTCCTCCCCTTGATATAGCTGTCCTATTCTCTGGAATTTGTGACTATGATTATCTAGCCATTCTTGTGTTTAGAATATGTGATAATGTCATGTAGCCCAGTTTCCTTAAAGAAAGGAAGATTAAAATGAATGAATTTGAATTCTGTATATTAACAAGTTATATCTCACTGTATAACATCTAAGAAAAATCAAATTATAGAATAATACAGGTAGCATAACACATTCTATTCAACAAAATCAAAACATGCAAGATAATATTTATGGGAAAATGCTTAAGTACTACACAGGGAAAACCAAAGTAATGATGAATGTTAAATTAGACCAGTAGTTATTTGCATATGGGTGTGGAGGGTGGTAAGTGATAGGGACGGTGACAGGAAAGACACATGTGGTTTTCATTACATTAAGTAAATTTTTATTTGTAAAGGTGGACTGTAGAAATATAGATACTTCACATTTTATAAAATGGTATGCTTTACATATTTTATATCTGTAACATTCCATTATTTTATGAGAGTAACTTACATTGCGTTTATCCTTTATAGGTTTTGAAAACATTAAAACTTTTTATCTTATATACCATCAAAATCTTTCTGCTTTTGGTCAGTCAGGCATTTTTACTACCAAATTTGTAGGTAGAGAAAAACAGTTTAGTAAATGGCAGTATCCACAAAAGTTTTCAGATAGGACATTTAGAGTAGCATTCAATACACTGAGCTACTTCTTTTGAAAGGGAAGGAAATGAATGTTTATTGAATATCTGCAAAGTGCCAGGTCACTGACATATTATCTCAATAAATCCAGTGAAGTAGATATCCTTATGCCATTATAAAAATAAGAAACTTGACATTAGAGAGGCTGTCACTTGCCCAAAAATTCTCCCCCAGAAGCAAAGCTAGGCTATTTGTATGACCACAACAGCCCTGTTTATTTCATATCTTACTGACTCCCCAAGTACCTGGCTTCTTGGTTAGTAAGGACATAAGTATTAATTGAAGAATGTATATCATAAAATAAAAAGATCCAGTAATTTGCCTTCCTGCAAAGAATTTCTAAATTCATATGAGACTGCTTTCAAAATTGTTCTCTATATGAAAATAAATATTGTCTAAAATGAGGAAATATCTTAATACTTTTCTAACTTCAAAATTAATACTCTTAGAGTTTTTTGGTTGTTTTTTTTCCCCTCCCAATTTTGCTATTCTTTGACGTGGGTAACACTTAATGTTGAAAATTTCCACACTGAAAGTCATTTCCTCACAGATCATAAATCCACAGTACTGGAAAGTAATTCCCTTTTCTTACTTATGCAACAACATCACACTCCATGCTGAGTGCTGGCTACTCTTTTGGTTCCGTAATGCTGCAGACTGAATCCTAAGTTTAGTTTCCTTGAAAGTTAGACCTTTCATGTCTGATTTAGTAATTGATCCAAGTACTACAAAAAGAATGTTTTAAAGCCTTTGCATATTAGTTAAATTAAGGCTGCCAAACACCTCCTGTCTATTGACCTTCATTCTTCCTCACTGAGGAGCCCTCACCTTGATTTATAGAACAGGTCGAAAGAAATATCAAAGTCATTATTTGGACTTCAGCTATTCAACTTTGAGTCTTAATCCTTATAAGCCTGCCATTCACAAGCTTCCTGGAAATTTTCTTTTGAACCTAAGATCTGAAGTTCTAACATCATAATGTCCTTGAAAAACTGGAGAAAGAAACAGAAAAAACTTCCCTCAAATTATTACCTACTGTTCTAGATATTCTTAGATTTTAGTGAGAAGAAAAATATATTTGAACAGTTACCAAGCGTTCAAATTGGTGGTATTTTTCACAAAATGCTCTTCTATTCCTACTGTATTATCTATTTTCTTTAATGAACTCTGTTATTTTGTTTATCTTCATGGAGCATCTATTTAAGCTATAAGATTGAGCATTACCACTAATAAACACTGAATTCAAGCTAAATTACTTCTTCACTTTTTGAAATGTATTTTTATGAAGCAACAACAATGAATATTAAGCAATGGAGTAATAATGTTAAATCATAATATATTATGTAACATTTCTTTATGCATATAAGGGGAAACCCTGAAAATATTGCTTTCTCTAAATTTGTGTAAAGTCAAGGAGGATTATTTACTTGCAAATATTTAATAACATCCCTGTAATTATATACTACAAGAATGAAATGTATGATTTATTTAATTTAATCTCCCTGGAGTTATCTTAACATTATGTGAAACGTAAAATTTCAGGTCCCAGTGGTGTGTTTTTACTACTGTTCCTCCACATAGAAAAGTTGATCACATATTTTAATATACTTTTGCATATCTACTACAAAGGCATAATGAAGTTCTGCAAATACTTCAGCATTTTAAATATAATAATTTTACACATAAACCATGGAGGTTGAGTAATTACTTAGTAATGAGTCCCCGAGTGAAAGGCTGCTTCAACAGCTGGATCTTCTGAATATGGACAATAGTGACACCATAGACCCAGCAGTAAGGACAATTTATTATTTTATTTTGAGAGTAGTTTCAGAGCCCCTGTCAGCCAGAATTTTAAAGATATAGCATAGAGAATGAAGAGACATCATTAAATATTTAAAAAATAGAGAGAGATTCTAAATGCCACCAAGTTGTTTTGGGATTTGGAAAAATAATATTTAAAAAAATAAACTCTGGGTGTTTAAAGCCAATAATATAAATAAGTATAATTATTGCATTTAGGATTACCCTTAGATAAGATCTTGTCCAATGCCACTCAAATCTAGGATACATTTTCAAGGAGTCATATCTTTCTTATAATTTTATAATAATTTGTTAACTGCCATTTATTCTAAATCCTCTGGATGGCAACTCCATAATTTTACAGTACCAGTCAATTATAGAGCCAAAGTTTGGGTTTAGCATTGAAAAGTTGTTATGTATTTAAAGTGACAACATTTAATTTATACTCTTTTGATAAGTATATCTCATTAAACTAACTTTGGCTTGTCTTAATGTGAAAATACAAACAATTGTGTTCATTATCAAATCTGAAACTTAGGTTGACTTTATTAAAAAAAAGCATAGAGGGGCGCCTGGGTGGCTCAGTCGGTTGAGCGTCCGACTTCGGCTCAGGTCATGCTCTCACGGTCTGTGGGTTTGAGCCCCGCGTCGGGCTCTGTGCTGACAGCTCAGAGCCTGGAGCCTGTTTCCAATCCTGTGTCTCCCTCTCTCTCTGCCCCTCCCCCAAGTCTCACTTTGTCTCACTCTGTCTCTCAAAAATAAATAAATATTAAAAAAAAAAAAAAGCATAGTAACACCAATGAAAAGCCATGATATCACATAATACTTTATGAGTTAAGGTATAATAAAAAGGTGTAATAGAATTACACACTTCACATGGTAGAATAATTATGCCAAATGCAAAGGAACCTTCAATTTTAGGAAGGTCCAGTTTTGTACATATCAAGTTCTAACAGTTAATTTATAGTAAATGTAATAGCAAAGTTGCTAATAGGTAGCTAATTTACAATTATTTAACTATAATCAATTGTAATTGCGAAGATATTAATAGTTATAAAATATATTCCATTTACTATTCAATTGTTTAATAGTCATTCAATAGTTAATAATGTAAATATTTTGATGTTTGTTGTTATTTCTTTGGTTCACTAAAAATAAGCCAGTATTTAAAATTATTTATCGTCTTCAAAACAACATAATTGATCCCACTAAATAGTTATTAACTGGAATTTTATTTGTTTTGTATTACTGCTTATATTTAATTTGTGTATGTTTGATTTTATAATTAAATTAGATATATATGCACTATAAGTAATATTATATCATTAATATAAATGAACATTGATAAGCCAGAGGTATTTTCTTCTATTGAATCGATTTGATTTGAGAAATACTAATTAAATTTTGTTTTAATTTTATAACCAAAAAAAAAAAAAAAAAGAATAGGAACTGAGTTTGAATTATTACATTATGAAACTGATTATATATATATATATATACACACACACACACACACACACACACACAAGGAATTATTATATAAGAAAACATAAAAGGAAAATATAAATGTGTTAAATATCTTTGATCTTCAGAAATTCATAATTCAATAAGATAACATTGAATTATAGTTTTGTTTTCTAATTTATAATAAAAATTATTTCATAAGATATAAATATGATGTTCCTTATATGTTTTATTGGGATCATAGCATACATTGTGATCTTTTAGTATACTCTTTGAAGATCTTTTCCATTGTTGTTTGCTTCTCCTTCCTCCTAATACCACTCATTGAAAACTTCTCACATGAGATGTATTTATGAATATCTCATATTTTTCTCTCCTCTCCTTCTTTTCCTAATATTTTGTTAGATCATTTCTACAGTTCCATAGCTTAAATTGTTAACATCCTCTTATATCATCATAATTCTATTTGCTTCATATTTCACTTTAATTTTATTCCATGCTGATCCTTAGTCTTTACATAGACTAATTTTCTATCATTTCTTGATTGGTTGAGTGCTACATTCTAGTAGTTGCCTAAGAAGGACTCTAGGAAAATTATTTCTTATGTTCAATATTTTGGTAGTCATTTTATAATGATGGGCAGTTTGGCTAGGTATAAACCATTTAGCAAGCTTTTCTTAAGCATAAAAGTCACACCATTGTTTTCATGTGCTGAATATTGAGGTGGAAAAATCTGAGTGAACTCTGATTTTTCTCTAAGAAAAAAAAATAAATCTTTCACTTGAATGCCCAAATGATTTTTATCTTTCTTATCTTATCATCTTACTTTAATTTTTTAATGTTTGTTTACTTTTTTTGAGAGAGGCAGAGATAGGCAGAGGTACTAGCAGTGGAAGGGCAGAGAGAGAGGGAGACACAGAATCTGAAGCAGGCTCCAGGCTCTTAGCTGTCAGCACAGAGCCTGACCCGAGGCTTGAAATCACAGACCAAGAGATCATGACATGAGTGGAAGTCAGACACTTAACAGACTGAGCCACCCAAGCGCCCCAAAATGATTTTTTATTTTAATTAGATTAATATTAACTAGAAGGTTACTTCTTTATTTATATAAATCTTTGGGATTTGGGTTTTTTTCGGGGGAGAGTCAATTATTCCTTGCATGTGGTATCTTAGTGATCTCTATTTGCTGTGATAATTTGCTTTTTCTAGAATGTCATAAAAATAGATATTTTATAACCCCATACTTCTTTCACTTGGCATATCTTTTAAATTGATCTATTGGATCCACTGGATCCATTGATCCATTGTCAGCTGCAAATGCAATTTCTGCTGACAATTAGAATTATATTGTATCAACATACAGAATACATTTCTGAGAGTATCTGCTCCTTTTGAGGTTGTTTCCAGTTTGGGGATATTACAAATGAAGCTGCTATAAATATTAACTTCATAGTACATAAACATTAATCTCCTTTAAGTAAATACCTAGAAATAAAGTTGGTAAATTGTATGGTAAGTATATGTTTAATTTTGTAAGACACCGATACATTTTTTGAATGTGGCCTTACCATTTTGCATTGCCACCAGCAACACATTAGACTTCCATTTATTTCATCTTCTTGTCAACACCTCCTGTTGTCCAACATTTACTTTTTATTTTTAAACAGCTTTACTGAAGTATAGTTGATATAAAAAATTATACCTATTTAATGTATACATTGAAGAGTTTGGACGTATGCCTATACCCATAAAACCATCACCACAATCAAGGTAATGGACATAGATATTACCTCCGAAAGTTCCTTTGTGTCTCTTGTTTTGTTTTGTTTTAGTTTGGTTTGGTTTTTTTGCATATATTAAGAACAATTAACATGAGATTTCACCTCATGACAAAATTTTAAGTGCAAAACACAGTATTGTTGATTATAGACAATATGCTATACAGACCTCTAGAATTAATTCAAGTTGCATAACTGAAACATTTTATGCCTTTTATTTATTTTTTATGTTTATGCCAGATTATTTAAGCAATAATTGGAAAATATAATTGTAAGTATTTAAAATGTACAATATGATGATTTGATATATATATATATATATATATATATATATATATATATACATATATATATATATATATGGTAAAAATGTTTAAAGTAAGATAATTAACACACCCATTATCTCACATAGTTTTTTGTTTGTGTATGTTTGTTTTTTGGTAGTAAGAATGTTTAAGATCTGCTCTTACAAAATTTAAAATGCACAATATTATATTATTAACTATATTCTCCATGCTGTATATTAGATCTTCAAAAATGGTAACTAAAAGTTTGTACCTTTTGACCTAAATTTCCCCATTTCCCTTTTCCACCCCCTTAGACCCTGGCAACCACCATTCTATTCTCTGTTTCCTATGTAATGGGGATGATGATGATGATTATAATTATTATTCCACAAGTGAGTTATATCATATAGTATTTGTTCTTTGCTGTCTGGCTTATTTCATTTAGGATAATGCCTTCCAGATTCATCCGTGATGTCACAATTGGCAGGACTGCCTTGTTTAAATGGTTGAATAATAGTTCATTGTGTGTGTGTGTGTGTGTGTGTGTGTGTGTGTGTGTGTGTGCGTGTGTGTGTGTACACATGTTTTCTTTATCCACTCACCCATTAAAAGACATTTAGGTTGTATCCATATTCTGGCTATTGTGAATAACTGCAATGAACATAAGAGTCTGGATATATCTTTGAGATGCTCATTTTATTTCCTTAGGATATATATCCAAGAGTAGGATTGCTGAATCACATGGTAGTTCTATTTTTTTGGGGTAGGGGTGGGGGGAGAACTACATAGAGTTTTGCATAATGGCTGTAACATTTGCATTCCTACGAACAGTTTACAAGGGTTCTAATTTCTCCATATTCTCGTCAATATTTGTCATCTCTTGTCTTTTGATACCAGATATTTGAGGTGATGTCTCATTGTGGTTTTGATTTACATTTGATATTTAGTGATGTTTAGCATCTTTCCATGTACCTGTTGGCCATTTGGATATTTTCTTTGGAAAAATCTCTATTCAGGTCCTTTGTCTACTTTTTATTTCAATTGTTTTTTGTTTGTTTGTTTGTTGTTGTTGAGTTGTATGAGTCTCTTATATATTTTGGATATTAACCCTTGTCACATATATAGTTTGCAAATATTTTCTCCTATTCAATAGGTTGACTTCAATTTGTTTTCTTTGCTATGTAGAAGCTTTTAAATTTGATGAGTCTCATTTGTTTATTTTAGCTGTTGTTGTCTGTGCTTTTAATGTTTTACCCAAGAAATCACTGCTAAGACCAATATCAAGGAAATTTCTCCTATGTTTTCTATTAGGACATTTATGCTTTCAGTTTTTACATTTAAGTTTTTAATCCATTTGGAGTTAATATTTTTGAGTGGTGTAAGATTGGGGTCCAATTTCATTCTTTTGCATGTGGATACCCATCTTTCCCAAATACCACTTATTGAAGAAACTATGTTCTTGAACTCTTGACAAAGATTAGTTGACACCATATGTATAGGTTTATTTCTGGGCTCTCTATTCTGTTCCATTTGTTTATATTCCTGTTTTATGCCTTTACCATGCTATTTAACTATCATTGTCATTTTTGCTGGCATTTCCCTGATGACTAATGGTATTGATGATCTTTTACTGTGCTTATTTTCCAATTTACCCTCATGTGTTTTTAATGATAGAAACAGTTGCTCCACATCAGCCCCAGCAATTAGAATTATCAGTGTTTAACTATTCCAGTGGGTATGTAGTGGCATCTCATTGTGAATTTAATTTCCTCGATGACCAATGAGATTGGCCAATATTTCACATATTCATTGGCTTTCTGTGAAGCACTGTTTGTTCAGGCCTCTTCCTCATTTTTTAAATTTAATTATCTTTGTTCTTATTGGAATGAATGAGTTATTTTCATACCCTGGAAAATTCAGCTTATGTGTTGGAAGTATCTTACCCCGGTCTGTGGCTTGGCAGTTCCTAAATCAAAGCTGTCTTTAGATACACCTTTTAATTTTTTTTAACTTAGAACTTCATATATCCTGTTTAAGAAGTATTGCCATATGTCAAGGTTTTTTTTTCCTCTATTTTTTCTATAAGCTGTAATGTTAAACACTTTATATCTACAATTTATTATGAACTAGTTGTGGATGCTTTGAGAAAAGAGTCAAGTTTCATTTCACTTTTTCTATGGTATAGCCAGTTGACTCAGGACCATATTTTGGAAAGCCTAACTTTTTTTTCTTCCTATTCCACAGTGGAACTTTAGTCATAAACCAGTACACATTATATTTGCTTATCTATTTGTTTTTCCTTTCACAAATACCCCACAGTTTACATTACCATAGCCCCAAATTTCAGAATGTAGTGGATAAAGATGGAAGGGGCCTTAGTATCTTCAAATTAGCAGATTCAATTTGATTTGTCTGTTTCTGAAAATATCCCAACAACTTGACACTGACTGTACAATATTCCTCTCTTTTTCTTTTATTTTCTGTTTTGCTCTATCATGTCCCTTTTCTTGTTCCTTTTCTTCCAAAGGATCCCTGGAATCAACCTTTCTAAATCAGCAGCAAGTGGTAAGTATATTTTTTTAATTTATATTTTTAATATGTTTATTTGTGTGGAAGAGTCTAGTGACATGATGGCAAAGAATAAAACTCTTACTCTTCCTGCTACTTGAGGAAGATCATAAGTATAAAAAAGATAAGAGACTAAAAACAGCATTCTGGCGATTCAGGCAAATTGATTCCTTACCTTCAGAACTATGGGACCTATATTCTCAGAGAAAAGACAGTAAATTGTTCAAAGCCATCTAATAACCTGATACCAACAAAACAAATAAGGTGATAAATTTATGGAGTAATGGGAATAAATATTCTAAATGATATTTTATGACTAAGCTATATATTCTGATTACCTCCTGCACATTTTTGGACTTATAATTACTAGAATTTCAACTGAAAACTATAATGACAAAGGAAGGCATGCTATGATAAAATTATGGTATTTAGAATAATCCAACATTTATAAAGGTGAACTGTAGTTTTTACTGTATCAATGCAGACCTAAGGCTTTAAAACTCTAATTTTAGGATCATCTCCTAGTCCTAAATCTCGGTCACCTTTAGTAGCCATTTGTTTTCTTAAGACACAGCAATGAGTGATAAGGTTGCATAGAAACATGGAAATTGCATACCATATTTCACTTTACAACTCTATTGATTTTATGCAGGATGTAGGAAAGGGAGACACATACCAGCATAGGAGGATATGATCTTATAACCCAGAAAAAGTTAAGATGCCTTGCCATAAAAATAGCATTGCCTGTTGTGACAAGTTGAAATGTTGGAAGAGTACAATGTGCCTAGGTTTACTATGAAATAACTGCAAAATTTTCAGTATTATCCCTACAGCAAGACACTTTCAAAAGAATAAAATAACATAACTGAATAAAGCAATCTTGGCTTTGCACGTTATCGTCAACCCAGTTCAAATAACACCAGTATCTCAATAATATTACTTAAATGTCAGTTACTGGTATATATTAATTGTAGATAATTATTGAAAGATAAACTTTGCTCCAAACTGCTCTGTCCATAAATCATTATGCATATCACAGATGTCCATCATGTTCAGTGACCAATTATACCGCTTCTGAAGTCTGTCTATAATTGGGTACTGTCTTATTACTGAGTTCATGCAAAAACAAAAGTTGTATTTGTATTGCCTCCTTATCTCCATGTGATAAACCCACATGACAGTTTACCAGAATGAATCATCAAAAGAGGGATATGAAGGGGTGCCTGGGTGGCTCAGTCGGTTAAGTGTCTGGCACTTGATTCCCGCTCTGGTCATGATCTTACAGTCTTGGGATTGATCCCAAGGACTCTGTTCCTTGGACTCTGTGCAGACAATGCAGAGCCTTTTTGAGATTCTATCTCTCTGCCCCTCTCCACCTCTCTCTCTCTCTCTCTCTCTCAAAATAAATAAACATTTTTTTAAAGAAGGATTTGGCCAAAACCCGAAAGGTGATAATTCTGGATATGAAATTTGAGTGGAATTTAAATGGAGTTACAGAAGAAAGAGCAGACGGTGGTGATGTTGGCATTGCTAAAGTTTGAGAGACTCTAGTCTTCACCGAAGGAATTTATTGAGGGTGAGCTTATCAACCTAAATGAAAAAAGTTGTTGTGAAAAAAAAAAAATTATGAAGTCTCAGAGGTTGTGAAGCCTAAAACAAAACAAAACAAAACAAAACAAAACAAACAAAACACACACACACACACACACACACACACACACACACACACTAATGGAACTCTTGGAGATATTTTGTAACATTTAAAGCTCTAAGCATAAAATTTTGAAAGCTGATCTCAGAACTTAGAAATTCTCATCACAATTTCCAATACATATAAAGGATATACTGTATTGTAAGGCATAAAATGAGAAGACAAGTATTGTTCAAACTATTGTTGGTAAATTTTTATGAAGAAATAAAACATTTTAATTTTTAACACTTCTAATATTTTAAGATACAGTAAACTAAGTAAATATTAACTTTGCTTTTTCACTTCACTATGCATGTATACCAATAAAAGTGTTTTTAATGTTGTAATATTTTTTTTAAATTTATGGACAATTGTATTTTTCCCATTGATTATTATGATCACTATTCATACCTTTAGCTTGCATTTTAATTTTTCTGCATTACCGTGCAAAGTGAGGGTGGTATGTATCATCCTCAGGTGATTTATTTGTTGGTAGAATTTGTGTCCACAATAAAAACTATAGCCAGAAATGCAAAATATTTACATTAAACTAAGAGGGAATTGTTCAAGAAGACTAATGCACACTATTCCCCTTTTATTTCTGGCTTAAAACTATATTGGGAGCCTTCTTAAAAGTGAGGGCCTGAAAGTTTGGAAAATTTTGTTTCCTTTTCCAAAGATTAGTTGCTCTTTGAAAAAAAAAAAAGAGTAGAAGGAATGGAAGACAGGTGACAAAATTATCTTCACAATTATGAAGAAAATAGAGGTAGACTCCTGGGAGCCATTAATTAAGTCATTCACTCATTTAACAAGTATTTTCATGAAGTGCATAAAAATTAGTTAAATATGAGGGACATTACAGCATAGATATATCCAAAGGTGTAGCCAGTGTCAAAATTTAAAGATGCAAGGAAAAATCCAGAGAGCAATTACCTTGAATAGGTGAGAGGAAAATGGAAGGTTTAGCTTTAGATCAAAGCAGAGGTAGTTCATGCATAGTAATGAGGAGAGAAAAGAGAATAGAAGACTCTAGACAGAGCCAGTTTGTCTTTTTTGGAAGTAGGAAACTAAGGCAGTTCTCTCTATATATCTTTTTTCTTTTTTTGCAGTGAAATCATAAGGATGGTCATTAGTGAAGACGAACAGAGAGTAGGGACTGCTTGTAATTGAAAAGGTAAAAAGATATGAAATAGCCATCACAGACTGATAAATTAGATTGACTCTGAAAATATGAAAGCGTTGCTGGGAAATTGCAAGGGGTCTTTTGGGGTCATAAATTCAAAGTAAAGTGATTTGCACGAGATCCCTTCCTTTTTCCCTTCCAGTCATGTTCATTTCTTTTAATATATCAAAACAGAAGAAGGCATCATTTTACTGGTTTACACTTTTTAAAATAAGTTCTTTGATGGAAACTAAGGGAGGGAAAGGAAATAATGAAGGTATGCATATGGATAAAAGCATGGACCATGAGATCTAAATAAGATAAAAGGAAGTCATGACTTGGAGAATGATGATATGGGGTAAAGTTAAGGAACTAGCTATCCCCATTATTTGAAATCTTATCAAACTGAATACTACTAAGAGGAAATCTGCTAGAATTGGGGAAGTAGTGGTGAAATGATGAGAGTATTGAAATACATGTTTTAATAGTTAAGTAACAGGTAATGACGAATTTTATTTTATTGTTTTTTAAATTTTTTAAATGTTTATTTATCTTTGAGAGAGAGAGAGAGCGCACAAGCAGGGGAGGGACAGAGAGAGAGAGGGAGGCAGGGGATGAGAAGTGAACTCTGTGCTGACAGCAGACAGCCCCATGTAGGGCTCGAACGCACAGAGATATCATGCCCTAAGCTAAAGTCAGACACTTAACTGGCTGAGCCACCCAGGTGCCCCAAGTAATGACAAATTTCAGTGCATGGCCACAGAAGTGGGCTGGTAAATTTGGACAGAAAACAAGATCTTAGGGAAGGGTTTAGAGAAGTGAGTGGTTAGATCCAGTACTAGATGAGTTATCTCTGTGTATATTGAATATAATCTTAATAATAATTAGAAATGTGGTAGAGAGAAGTGCAGTGAGGTGGTAGTAAAACAGGACATAACCTAGTAGGTTAAAGAAGTGTGTGTATTGAATTGATTAGATTAAAAATGATAATCTATTGATAATAAGTTATATTTAATACTTTATTCTTTGAACTGATATTTTTGTGTCTTTGTGTAATGAATCATGCAATGTTGTGTTAGGCGGGTGTAGAGAGATATCTTTGCAGATATGAACTGGGGTCTGTGGACCACCATTAAATTTTCTTTCCTTAATGTTCAATGTAGGGTTACAACTACATTGCAAACAAGTGAGAGGCAACTTAATTTAACAAGGAATTATGACTGTATGAAATATGGAGGTTTCTTCCAACCTAAATAAATTATCTGCATTTAGTTTTTGGTTTTTAATAAACCCTATTTCTGTTATTAGTTGACAGCCCAGTACCTTAACAAGGACAGACAACATTGGAACTTGTGTTTAGAAATAATTAGGAAGTTCTAGGTTGAAACTATTTGGGGTGAGAGGCAATTTGAAAAATAGAGGAAATTGTAAAAATATCAAAGGCAAAAAGCAGTCTTAACTAATGAAACAAGTGAAAGGCACTTAAAGAATAAACACAATTTTTTCTTTTTTTTTTTTTTTTTTTTTGCTTCTTTGTGCTTTTCTTTATTTTTACACTACTGATTTCTCTCAAATGTTAAGAAACTCATATTACAGCTTATTTCTTTAGAGCGACTTTAAGATTTTGAACATTAACAATCACAAAATTGTCATTGTCTTATTTCAAGACCAAGGCAGGTCAATCTCTTTTTTTTTTTTTTTTTTAAAAAAGGTATATTTATTTTATTTTATTTTTTTTTTATTTTTTAATATATGAAATTTACTGTCAAATTGGTTTCCATACAACACCCAGTGGTCATCCCAAAAGGTGCCCTCCTCAATACCCATCACCCACCCTGCCCTCCCTCCCACCCTGCCCTCCCTCCCACCCCCCATCAACCCTCAGTTTGTTCTCAGTTTTTAACAGTCTCTAATGCTTTGGCTCTCTCCCACTCTAACCTCTTTTTTTTTTTTTTTTTTTTTTTCCTTCCCCTCCCCCATGGGTTTCTGTTATGTTTCTCAGGATCCACATGAGAGTGAAACCATATGGTATCTGTCTTTCTCTGTATGGCTTATTTCACTTAGCATCACACTCTCCAGTTCCATCCATGTTGCTACAAAAGGCCATATTTCATTTTTTCTCATTGCCACGTAGTATTCCATTGTGTATATAAACCACAATTTCTTTATCCATTCATCAGTTGATGGACATTTAGGCTCTTTCCATAATTTGGCTATTGTTGAGAGTGCCGCTATAAACATTGGGGTACAGGTGCCCCTATGCATCAGTACTCCTGTATCCCTTGGATAAATTCCTAGCAGTGCTATTGCTGGGTCATAGGGTAGGTCTATTTTTAATTTTCTGAGGAACCTCCACACTGCTTTCCAGAGTGGCTGCACCAATTTGCATTCCCACCAACAGTGCAAGAGGGTTCCTGTTTCTCCACATCCTCTCCAGCATCTATAGTCTCCTGATTTCTTCATTTTGGCCACTCTGACTGGCGTGAGGTGGTATCTGAGTGTGGTTTTGATTTGTATTTCCCTGATAAGGAGTGACGTTGAACATCTTTTCATGTGCCTGTTGGCCATCCGGATGTCTTCTTTAGAGAAGTGTCTATTCATGTTTTCTGCCCATTTCTTCACTGGGTTATTTGTTTTTCGGGTGTGGAGTTTGATGAGCTCTTTATAGATTTTGGATACTAGCCCTTTGTCCGATGTGTCATTTGCAAATATCTTTTCCCATTCCGTTGGTTGCCTTTTAGTTTTGTTGGTTGTTTCCTTTGCTGTGCAGAAGCTTTTTATCTTCATAAGGTCCCAGTAATTCACTTTTGCTTTTAATTCCCTTGCCTTTGGGGATGTGCCGAGTAAGAGATTGCTACGGCTGAGGTCAGAGAGGTCTTTTCCTGCTTTCTCCTCTAAGGTTTTGATGGTTTCCTGTCTCACATTCAGGTCCTTTATCCATTTTGAGTTTATTTTTGTGAATGGTGTGAGAAAGTGGTCTAGTTTCAACCTTCTGCATGTTGCTGTCCAGTTCTCCCAGCACCATTTGTTAAAGAGACTGTCTTTTTTCCATTGGATGTTCTTTCCTGCTTTGTCAAAGATGAGTTGGCCATACGTTTGTGGGTCTAGTTCTGGGGTTTCTATTCTATTCCATTAGTCTATGTATCTGTTTTTATGCCAATACCATGCTGTCTTGATGATGACAGCTTTGTAGTAGAGGCTAAAGTCTGGGATTGTGATGCCTCCTGCTTTGGTCTTCTTCTTCAAAATTACTTTGGCTATTCGGGGCCTTTTGTGGTTCCATATGAATTTTAGGATTGCTTGTTCTAGTTTCGAGAAGAATGCTGGTGCAATTTTGATTGGGATTGCATTGAATGTGTAGATAGCTTTGGGTAGTATTGACATTTTGACAATATTTATTCTTCCAATCCATGAGCAGGGAATGTCTTTCCATTTCTTTATATCTTCTTCAATTACCTGCATAAGCTTTCTATAGTTTTCAGCATACAGATCTTTTACATCTTTGGTTAGATTTATTCCTAGGTATTTTATGCTTCTTGGTGCAATTGTGAATGGGATCAGTTTCTTCATTTGTCTTTCTGTTGCTTCATTGTTAGTGTATAAGAATGCAACTGATTTCTGCACATTGATTTTGTATCCTGCAACTTTGCTGAATTCATGTATCAGTTCTAGCAGACTTTTGGTGGAGTCTATCGGATTTTCCATGTATAATATCATGTCATCTGCAAAAAGCGAAAGCTTGACTTCATCTTTGCCAATTTTGATGCCTTTGATTTCCTTTTGTTGTCTGATTGCTGATGCTAGAACTTCCAGCACTATATTAAACAGCAGCGGTGACAGTGGGCATCCCTGTCGTGTTCCTGATCTCAGGGAAAAAGCTCTCAGTTTTTCCCCGTTGAGGATGATGTTAGCTGTGGGCTTTTCATAAATGGCCTTTATGATCTTTAAGTATGTTCCTTCTATCCCGACTTTCTCAAGGGTTTTTATTAAGAAAGGGTGCTGGATTTTGTCAAAGGCCTTTTCTGCATCGATTGACAGGATCATATGGTTCTTCTCTTTTTTTTTGTTAATGTGATGTATCACGTTGATCGATTTGCGAATGTTGAACCAGCCCTGCATCCCAGGAATGAATCCCACTTGATCATGGTGAATAATTCTTTTTATATGCTGTTGAATTCGATTTGCTAGTATCTTATTAAGAATTTTTACATCCATATTCATCAGGGATATTGGCCTGTAGTTCTCTTTTTTTACTGGGTCTCTGTCTGGTTTAGGAATCAAAGTAATACTGGCTTCATAGAATGAGTCTGGAAGTTTTCCTTCCCTTTCTATTTCTTGGAATAGCTTGAGAAGGATAGGTATTATCTCTGCTTTAAATGTCTGGTAGAACTCCCCTGGGAAGCCATCTGGACCAGGACTCTTATTTGTTGGGAGATTTTTGATAACCGATTCAATTTCTTCGCTGGTTATGGGTCTGTTCAAGCTTTCTATTTCCTCCTGATTGAGTTTTGGAAGAGTGTGGGTGTTTAGAAATTTGTCCATTTCTTCCAGGTTGTCCAATTTGCTGGCATATAATTTTTCATAGTATTCCCTGATAATTGTTTGTATCTCTGAGGGATTGGTTGTAATCATTCCATTTTCATTCATGATTTTATCTATTTGGGTCATCTCCCTTTTCTTTTTGAGAAGCCTGGCTAGAGGTTTGTCAATTTTGTTTATTTTTTCAAAAAACCAACTCTTGGTTTCGTTGATCTGCTCTACAGTTTTTTTAGATTCTATATTGTTTATTTCTGCTCTGATCTTTATTATTTCTCTTCTTCTGCTGGGTTTAGGCTGCCTTTGCTGTTCTGCTTCTATTTCCTTTAGGTGTGCTGTTAGATTTTGTATTTGGGATTTTTCTTGTTTCTTGAGATAGGCCTGGATGGCAATGTATTTTCCTCTCAGGACTGCCTTCGCTGCATCCCAGAGCGTTTGGATTGTTGTATTTTCATTTTCGTTTGTTTCCATATATGTTTTAATTTCTTCTCTAATTGCCTGGTTGACCCACTCATTCGTTAGTAGGGTGTTCTTTAACCTCCATGCTTTTGGAGGTTTTCCAGACTTTTTCCTGTGGTTGATTTCAAGCTTCATAGCATTGTGTCTGAAAGTATGCATGGTATAATTTCAATTCTTGTAAACTTATGAAGGGCTGTTTTGTGACCCAGTATATGATCTATCTTGGAGAATGTTCCATGTGCACTCGAGAAGAAAGTATATTCTGTTGCTTTGGGATGCAGAGTTCTAAATATATCTGTCAAGTCCATCTGATCCAATGTATCATTCAGGGCCCTTGTTTCTTTATTGACCGTGTGTCTAGATGATCTATCCATTTCTGTAAGTGGGGTGTTAAAGTCCCCTGCAATGACCACATTCTTATCAATAAGGTTGCTTATGTTTATGAGTAATTGTTTTATATATCTGGGGGCTCGGGTATTTGGCGCATAGACATTTATAATAGTTAGCTCTTCCTGGTGGATAGACCCTGTGATTATTATATAATGCCCTTCTTCATCTCTTGTTACAGCCTTTAATTTAAAGTCTAGTTTGTCTGATATAAGTATGGCTACTCCAGCTTTCTTTTGGCTTCCAGGAGCATGATAAATAGTTCTCCATCCCCTCACTCTCAATCTAAAGGTGTCGTCAGATCTAAAATGAGTCTCTTGTAGACAGCAAATAGATGGGTCTTGTTTTTTTATCCATTCTGATACCCTATGTCTTTTAGTTGGCGCATTTAATCCATTTACATTCAGTGTTATTATAGAAAGATATGGGTTTAGAGTCATTGTGATGTCTGTATGTTTTATGCTTGTAGTGATGTCTCTGGTACTTTGTCTCACAGGATCCCCCTTAGGATCTCTTGTAGGGCTGGTTTCGTGGTGACAAATTCCTTCAGTTTTTGTTTGTTTGGGAAGACCTTTATCTCTCCTTCTATTCTAAATGACAGACTTGCTGGATAAAGGATTCTCGGCTGCATATTTTTTCTGTTTAGCACACTGTAGATATCGTGCCAAGCCTTTCTGGCCTGCCAAGTTTCAAAGGAGAGATCAGTCACGAGTCTTATAGGTCTCCCTTTATATGTGAGGGCACGTTTATCCCTTGCTGCTTTCAGAATTTTCTCTTTATCCTTGTATTTTGCCAGTTTCACTATGATATGTCGTGCAGAAGATCGATTCAAGTTACGTCTGAAGGGAGTTCTCTGTGCCTCTTGGATTTCAATGCCTTTTTCCTTCCCCAGTTCAGGGAAGTTCTCAGCTATAATTTGTTCAAGTACCCCTTCAGCACCCTTCCCTCTCTCTTCCTCCTCTGGGATACCAATTATGCGTATATTATTTTTTTTTAGTGTATCACTTAGTTCTCTAATTTTCCCCTCATACTCCTGGATTTTTTTATCTCTCTTTCTTTCAGCTTCCTCTTTCTCCATAACTTTATCTTCTAGTTCACCTATTCTCTCCTCTGCCTCTTCAAGCCGAGCCATCGTGGATTCCATTTTGTTTTGCAATTCGTTTAAAGCGTTTTTCAACTCCTCGTGACTGTTCCTTAGTCCCTCGATCTTTGTGGCAAGAGATTCTCTGCTGTCCTGTATACTGTTTTCAAGCCCAGCGATTAATTTTATGACTATTATTCTAAATTCACTTTCTGTTATATTATTTAAATCCTTTTTGATCAGTTCATTAGCTGTTGTTATTTCCTGGAGATTCTTCTGAGGGGAATTCTTCCGTTTGGTCATTTTGGAGAGTCCCTGGCGTGGTGAGGACCTGCAGGGCACTTCCCCTGTGCTGTGGTGTATAACTGGAGTTAGTGGGCGGGGCCGCAGTCCGACCCGATGTCTGCCCCCAGCCCACTGCTGGGGCCACAGTCAGACTGGTGTGTGCCTTCTCTTCCCCTCTCCTAGGGGCGGGATTCACTGTGGGGTGGCGTGTCCCGTCTGGGCTACTTGCACACTGCCAGGCTTGTGTTGCTGGGGATCTGGCGTATTAGCTGGGGTGGGTAGGCAAGGTGCACGGGGGCTGGAGGGGCAGGCTTAGCTCGCTTCTCCTTAGGTGATCCACTTCAGGAGGGGCCCTGTGGCAGCGGGAGGGAGTCAGATCCGCTGCCGGAGGTTTGGGTCCGCAGAAGCACAGAGTTGGGTGTTTGCGCGGAGCGAGCAAGTTCCCTGGCAGGAACTGGTTCCCTTTGGGATTTTGGCTGGGGGATGGGCGGGGGAGATGGCGCTGGCGCCTTTGTTCCCCGCCAAGCTGAGCTCTGCCATCAGGGGGCTCAGCAGCTCTCCCTCCCTTTGTCCTCCAGCCTTCCCGCTTTCCGAGCAGAGCTGTTAACTTATGACCTCCCAGACACTAAGTCGCACTTGCTGTGGGAACACAGTCCGTCCGGCCCCTCCGCTTTTGCCAGCCAGACTCGGGGGCTCTGCTCGGCCGGCGAGCCGCCCCTCCGCCCCGGCTCCCTCCCGCCAGTCCGTGGAGCGCGCACCGCCTCGCCGCCCTTCCTACCCTCTTCCGTGGGCCTCTAGTCTGCGCTTGACTCCGGAGACTCCCTTCTGCTAATCCTATGGCAGTTTTCTGGGTTCTTTAGGCAGGTGTAGGTGGAATCTAAGTGATCGGCAGGACGCGCTGTGAGCCCAGCGTCCTCCTACGCCGCCATCTTCCGGAACCCCAAGGCAGGTCAATCTCTTGATCTCTGTCAGCTCTTACTCAACACAATTTTTTCTTGATGTGAGTAGTAACTGATCTCAGGTATTACTCAAAGAAGCTCATTGCATTTCCCCAGTATTATTTTTAAACTCATCTTCCAAATAAGAGCGGTTTGCATAAAAATATATTTATTTTATTAAGTTTATTAATTTATTTTGATACAGGGAGAGGAGGGGCCAGAGAAAGATAGAATCCTGCACTGACAGAGGAGAGCCTGATGTGGGGATCTATCTCAGGAACTGATGAAGACCTGAGCCGAAACCAAGAGTCGGACATTTAACCAACTGAGCCACTCAGGTACCCCATAAAACTGTGTTTAAAACCAAAACGTACCTGACTATAATTGGCTCTTTGATGTTCTAAATACATTTGAGATTTAGGCAACTAAAACTTTTCTTAAATGCATCATTCCCCATTGTGGTAGCAATGGAAAGGACTGTGGGGTGGGATCTTCTCTGTTCCATCTTGGTCTCTTCTGTGCAGAACCAGTATTATAAGATTCCTATAAGAACTTCTAATTTAGTGAATTGGACAAATGACTAATCAGTCACTGCCAGGATCATTCAAATATTTTATTTTATTTGTCCTTTTCTAAAGAAATGTTTTCTCCCATTCAATTAGTTGTCTTTGTGTCATGCACTAATCGATGGAAAATATTAATCATGTGATTTTAAAACCATGTCTTTGCTCATTTGTGTATGGTATTTTTGCACACTAGCTAGTAAGATAGCTAATCCAAATATTTTAAAAATTCTCAATTTTAATCATTCCAAACATGTGCAAATTTATTTGGATGAAATACCTCAAAGAATGAAACTGGAGTAAGGGAAAAGTGGCAATTCTGTGAGGTTTCACAGAACATAGAATAACCATTCCATTTTGTATGGTTATCTATATCGTTGTGACATGTAGAGATTAAGGGTTGAAACCCTGGGGATTTAAATACAAAAATCAATGCTTTGAATTTTATTTTGGGAGAAAATTGGTAGTATCATTTCCTAAAGATAAAATAACATAAATTTAACATACCTGTCATTAAAATAGGACCAATAATTTAAAAAATCACATAAAATCACATAATGATATCTTCTTACTATATTTCATATTTTAAAAGACTCCATAATGGAGGAGATTCTATAAACTAAATACAAATATTTCATTTTGGCATAAGACATAGATACTGGATAAAAATGGGGTCCTTTGTCTAGTTGCTCTTTAAAAGTTGATAAATGAAAGGTAACTTCCAGTAGTGCTACAACATGTATTGAGTCGTGTGGTTTTCAAATTCTCAGAAATAACAACATTCACTGCTTTTGTTAAACATATATTAGCTTTAGTGCCAACCTTTCTTTAAGACTCCAGGATTTGTATATTTTTAAATTCTTTTTATTTAAGTGAACATGTAGAGTATACATAGGATGCATAGCCAAAATCTACCACTCATAGACTGACATTATAAGAAATAATTTATATTTGGGAATACTTTACATAATTTTATTTGGCCTATCAAATAATAAACATTGATTAATTGTACTTCATCATAAAATAAAAGATATGTACCTGGCACATATTACTTTATTATATCCCAAACAAATAATCCCTGTTCTAAATTTAATGAAATCATGTATTTTCATTTTGGGATAACAACAGCCAAAAAAAATCAGTAACTGATCAAAATAATGTATACACCTGTTAGTAATATTGTGGATACTAGTAAAAATTTTTAAAATTTAGATTTTTATAAAATTTGTTATGAATTTGTTTTTTAGTTTTTATTTTAATTCAAGTTAGTTAACATACAATGTAATATTAGTTTCAGGTGTACAATATAGTGATTCAATATTTTCATAAAACACCAGGTGCACATCACAAATGCATTTATTAATTCCCATCACCTATTGAACCCATCTCTGCTCCCACCATCCCTCTCATAAACATTGGTTTGTTATCTGTAGTTAAGAGTCTGTTCCTTTACCCTTCCTTCCTTCCTTCCTTCCTTCCTTTCTTTCTTTCTTTGTTTCTTTCTTTCTTTCTTTCTTTTTTGAGTTTCAACTTTTAATTTAAATTTCAGTTAGTTAACATACAATGTAATACCAGTTTCAAGAGTAGATTGTAGTGATTCATCACTTATATATAACAGCCAGTGCTCATCACAGCTAGTGCCCTCCTTAATACCCATCACCAATTCAACCCATCACCCTGCCCATCTCCCCTCCAAACACCCTCAGTTTGTTCTCTATAGTTAAGAGCCTGTTTCATGGCTTAGTTCTCTTTTCCCCCCATGTTCATCTGTTTCATTTCTTAAATTCCACATATGAATGAAATCATATGGTATTTGTCTTTCTCGGACTAATTTATTTCTCTTAGCATAATACTGTGTAGCTTCATCCATGTTGTTGTAAATGGCAAAATTACATTCTTTTTTATGGCTGAGTAATATTCCAGTGTGTGTGTGTGTGTATGTGTGTGTGTGTGTGTATACATATACCACATCATCTTTATCCACTCATCAGTGGATGGACATTTGGGCTTTTTCCATAATTGGCTATTTGATAATGCTGTTATAAACATCAGGGTGCATGCATCCCCTTGAATTAGTATTTTTGTATCCTTTGGGTAAATACATAGTAGTGCAATTTGCTGGATCATAGAGTAGCTATATCTTTAACTTACTGTTTTCCAGAGTGGCCGAACCTGTTTGCATTCCCACCAACAGTGCCTGAGTTCCCCTTTCTCCACATCCTCACCAATACCTGTTGTTTCTTACGTTGTTTTTATCCATTCTGACAGATTGAGGTGATACTGTAGTTTAGTTTGTATTTCCTTGATGATCAGTGGTGTTGAGCATCTTTCCATGTGTCTGGTGGCCATCTGTATGTCTTCTTTGAAAAATGTCTATTCATGTCTTCTGCCCATTTTTAAATGGATTATTTTGTTTTGGGTGTTGATGTTGTGAATATGTTTCAAATGAGCTAGAGATTTGCACAGTTGTTTTCTGTGGTTCTATGGCCACTAACAAAATGTTTCCATAGGTTCAGGTGATATGAACCAATATATTTGACCAGAATAAAGCAAATTAAGGTAGTATTATATAAGTGAAAATGATACTAATACATACTGACATTTTACTTTTAATCAGTATTTCATACTTAGTCATACTGGGATTTGCGTTTTATACAGATTTTTAAATTCAGTATTAATAACAATCATCCAAAGTACTCATTCTTACCCACATTTTATAAATGAGAAAGTTAAGGCCTAGTTAACTAATTTGAGCAAAATAACCTAGTTGATAAATAATGAGCAAAAGTTTTATTCAAACTATCTGAATTCCAAGCTTTACTATTCTCCTTACTGTCTGCAAGTAAATGTCATATTGCTTACTTATCCTGATAATTCTGAGATGCTATGGTAACATCTTATATTTTATAACAATAAAATGGTATTATTTTCTAATCAAAGAGACAATAAATACTCATTTTAGAAGCAATAAAATACAAAAATATAGAAGAAAAATCATCCACATTAGCCAATCTAACTTTGAACAGTGTTCAATTTTGAGAGACAATCTTCAGATATTTGTCTCTGGTTGTATCTGTAATACTTATATATGTGTCCACTGATCATATTTGTCTGTACAGTTGTATTGGTTTGATAGGGCTGCCATAACAAAGCACCATAAACTAAATAGCTCAAACAATGGATATTTATCATACCTCAGTTCTGGAGGCTAAAAGTGTCAGAATAAGGTGTTAGGAGGGCCATGCTACCTCTGAAGGCACTAGTGAAAGGTATGTTCAGAACTCCTAGCCTCTGGTAGTCCTTTGGTTTATTAAAGTATAATTCCAACATTCATATGGCATTTGTGTGTGTGTGTGTGTGTGTGTGTGTGTGTGTGTCCAAATTTCCCTCTTTAAAAGGCATTAGTTATATTACATTAGGGGTCCACCCAACTCCAGTATGACCTCATCTTAACTAAACGCAATTGTAATGACCCTATTTCCATTAAGGTCACAGTCCACATTTAGTCTTTCTGGAATTAATTTCAATATTTTTTTTCCCAGTGACTATTTTTTGTTTCTCAAGCTAGTTATGGATTTTGTAATATGTATGTTACATATATATTAATTTGCAGTATATATGTTACATATATTAATATTTAATATATATATGTATATATGTATATAACTGTGACAAATAAAGAGTTTTTGTGAGTATATATGCAAGTTCATGTACATGTGACACATATGTACATGTCAATTTTAGGAATTTGAAGCAAAGTGCAATAAGGCAAGTCTGCTCCATTGTTTTATTGATCTGTTCTCTCTTATCAGTTCTGAATTAGCTCACATATGCCTCATTACAGCTATTTACCAAATAAAAATAGAGTATAGTTAAACAAAATGAAATCATTCATGTAGGTAAACACCAATGCTAACTATGGGATACAGAAATTGAATAACTTTAAATGATTTAAATACTCAGTCTATCGAAATGATTGACAAATAGAAGACAGTTGCAGGTGGTTTTTGAAACATATTCAGTCACTTAATTAATCAGGAAATTCTAAATTGGTTCAACTAAAGTTTAATAAGCATTGGATTAGTCTCTACGGTGGAAATTTCAGTTTCTTACAGTGAAGGTTCATGGCTTCATTCACACACACAGACTATTATAGTCCTATTCAATGTGCATCCAGCAAATCTCAATGTTGATAAGGGACTGTTCCATAGCCATTAACTGATCAATTAATTAAAGCATTTGAGGAGACAATGGCTTACTCCAAATATGCTTAAAAACAATTATGCACATTTTACATCTTATAAACTCTAATTTCCTTGTTAAATTATGAATACTGCATATAGTAAGCTTACTTTAATAAACACATAAAAACAGTGTTAAGGTGTTACTCTTGTATAATTATTCAATATTAGATTCAGAATATTTTAGCTTTTGCTAGACCCAAATATTTAAGTCTGTTTAGAAAAAGGGCAAAGCATCAATTAGCAGAGGGCTGTGTAGCCTGTAAAATATTTTCAAAAGCTACCAGGAGCCCCAATCTCCATAAAGAAAGCAAATTCAGAGTAAATGAAACCATTCCTGAGAAAGGCCTAGGGAGTGTAACAGAAAAAAAAAAGCATAGAAATAAAGAATATGAATTACCAAATTAGAAACTTAATCACTTGGGTAGGCAACGAATCCCTCATTGGATCAGAAATAACTACCATGGGGTGGGACAAAGCTCATGTAGAAATAGCTTTCTGCAATATTTTTTTCTTTATCCTTAGGAGAGACAACCACAGTAAAAGCCTAATAGGAATTCACCTAAAATACTTTATCATCCTCCATGCTGCATTTAATAGAAAGTACTGTCTGTAAAAGCTCTAGGCTGTATCATTAGGGTAAAAATTTATGTCAAGCCTTGATATCCAAAGGAAACAACTGGGGCAAATTCAGAGACTTTTCAGCAAACACAGCTAACCCAGAATTATGCTATGGATCTGAGTCCAACGAGATGATGCCAGAACCCATCTTAATCAGTTTAATTTTTATATATATTTTTGGAAAGAGTACAGTGCCAGTCTTCAGACTATAGAGGAATGAAGCAGATTAAAATAGTAAAAAGATTGGCAATTATTATGTCCATTACAATAACAGATTCAAGGGGTGCCTGGGTGGCTTCAGTTAAGCATTTGACTCTTGATTTTGGCTCAGGTCATGATCTCATAGTTCATGAATTCAAGCCCCCTGTCTGGCTCCATGCTGACAGCACAGCACAGAGATTGTTGGGGATTCTCTCTCTGCTCCTCCTCCCCCCGCCCAACCCCACCACTCACGTGCATGCATGCTCTCTCTCTCCCAAAATAAGTAAACATTAAAGAAAAAAAAATTGAAACACTGATACAGGTTTGTGCTTAGTATTTCTTCTATCTTGCTTTAAAAAGATAACTTGTCTGCTTTTCAAAGCAGTGGTTTTATATATGTACTCCTTTGAGCACTGTTGTGTATTAAGTAAGATACTTATATAGTGCCAATCGCCCACCACCAATCCACCACTATTCTACAAGAACTACTCTAGTTTTGTAGTTTTACTTATCAAGTGTTTAATCACTTCAGCTGAAGATACAGATTTGAGGCTTAAAGAAGTTCGGAAGTTAGCTAATGTATACTTTTATTAATAACTATAATTTATCAAGCAAACACTATGTATTAGGCCATGGGTTAAGTATTTTCTATGCACTGTATGTTTTAATCTTTTGAGTAAAAGAGCTTCTCAATTGGGTACATAAAGATGAGAGGAACTGTGGAAGGTGGAGATATTGAAAATAGGGAAGGAAAATTAAAAATATAACCACAAAAAACACACATTATTTTTTAATGTTTAATATATAATAACTTTTAAAATTATTTCCTAAATTTTAAATTAAAGGTTATTTCCTAAAATAATAAGATAAAATTAAAAGTTATTAAAAGCTATTTCCTAAAATAATATGATAAAAGCTAGATTCTCAACTTATGAATATATTTTACTTTTAACTTATAAATGAACATATACTACCCTATACATAGAAACAGACAGGTATAGATATAGATATCAATTTGTAATAGATGTTGTTCCTTGAGGCAAGATAAATTTTTATAGTTTAATACTTTCTTATTTTCACCATAGAATTTAAATCCTAAATTTATCTCAAATTTAGCAAAAGAAAAATTATCTGTTTAAATAGATTACAAAATCAGTCTAACAGTTATTAATTAGTTGGAATCCCATAATTGGATTCTTTTTTCCCTCTTTTCCCTTTTTCTTTTCAATTAACCTTTTTTTCACTTTAGTTGTTTATATTAATTTTAGCATCCTTCTTCCTTCAGATACTTTATTTAAAATTTTTATTTTTATTTATATTTATTGTTGTGAGAGAGAGAGGGAGAGAGAGCAAGCAGGGGAGGGGCAGAGAGAAAAGGAGACATAGAATCCGAAGCAGGCTCCAGGCTGAGCTGTTAGCACAGAGACCGAAGCAGGGCTCGAACTCATGGACTGCGAAATCACGACCTGAGCTGAAGTTGGATGCTTAACCAACTGAGCCACTCAAGCATCCCCTTCAGATACTTTATAATTCCACTGTTTATTGACAATGCTCAAATTCAGGAAGATACCACTAAAATATTTCAGAAGAAAAGGACACACTACAATGACCTATACCTGAGTACATGATTCAGCTGTTAGATTTCAGCTCAAATATAAAAATAAGCTTAATTTTTTACTCCTACATAGCCTGAAAAAGTAATTTTCCATTGCTAATGTTTGTGCCCAGCCATGCATCAGTGATTGCTTCTTTATCCTAAAGGTAGACTCTTGCTATTTTTTGTAGCACAATAATCATAGCTAACACCTTAAACTTAGAAATCCAGAATCATTTTTCACATTGTGTTCAGAATAGGTCTCCTTTCTTTTGTGCTCACATCTGTTATTAAATCTAGAAGAAGCTTGGCCCACAAAGTATATGGGTTACATCATGGAAATAACACACATAGAGAACCATACAGTATGGCTTGATAAACAATTTGATCAGCTGGCATATTTTGAACTGTTCTAAAGAAATTTTTATTACTTATTCTAAGTCCAATTGTAGTCTAATACATTAAAGAACAATCAAAAACTGGAATGGTGATCATAAGTTCTCTTCAAATCGCACAGGGAAGTGAGAAGTCAGAAAAGGCACCTTTGTTGGTTTCGACAGAAGCTAAAAATCTAGGTGGCACTCATTCATTTATCCTACAATGAAACTACAAAGTGATGGGATTTGCAGATAGATACTTCAGCAAAGGCTACAGATGACTTGACATATTTTTAAAAATTCCTCTGTGGTACATTTGAAAAGAGCAAATTCAAGCCCCACATTTCTAAAACTTCTCATTTGCTCAAATTCCTGGAATTCTATCCAGTGATGATGGAATTCACAAGTTCATTCCTTTGGGTTTAAAAGATTATCTTGTAGAGTCCCCTGCTAAGTTTTAATCAACCCCTGGAATCTGATTATCAGATCATATCTCAAGGCTCTGAGGGATGAAATGCAGGAAAACTCAGATGGTGGGCGGGATCCAAACAACCCCACCAGCTGAGGATGAGGTATCCCAGAGGAATCAGCCTGGCCACCAGGAGACAGGGGCATGTGGTCTCTATTGCTTGGCATGTACCTGAGCACATGACTCAGCTGTTAGATTTAAGCTTAAATATAAACTTACGCTTGATATTTTGAGGACAAAACACATGGCCAAGTGGCCAAAAAAAGTATATGTGCCTAATAATTCTACTGAGTGGTGGCTCGCAAGATGCATTCCCAAAACTGAGGAAGGATGGGGAATAGATTAGAAGCTTAAAAAAAAACAAAAACAAAAACAAACAAACAAAAAAAAAACTGTGTTTTTAAACATGCACACCCCTTTCTAATGTTTTCACATTTTGGGGAAGTATAATATAAGGTTATGTCATAAGTGAGAATTGTGTGTAATCCAGACCTATGTTAACACTCTAATATGAACCTTATTATATGCGTTATCTTTGCTAAATTACTTCTACTTCTTTCATATGCAGTTTACTAAACGGCAAAAGTGAGGATAATAACATTGGTTTGTCAAATAAAAATAAACCTGCTGAATATAAACTGAATATATTTGTATGCCAAAAAATAATAAAACAAAAAATAAATAGACCTGGACTTTAGTAAGAATAAACTTTTTTGGAAAGACTGTCATAGTAGGAAGAATACTCTGACTACAAGATTTGCAAGCATCTCAAAATTAACCACAAAAAGTTTTTTTTTCCTATAAGGAGAGGTAAGTAGAGCTAACAGAAACTTTATTGTAGAAGAAGCAACTAGTGGGGGTGAACAGAAAGCTTAATTAGACACTTAAGAGAAAATGTTTCTCTCTGTGGTCAGCCAATCCTTGGAATAGGTTGTTAAAGGGGAATGATACATAAGCTTAGGAACAAACCAAAGTTCAAGGCTCTGGGGAGGAGATAAACCTGACTAATATCTGGTCAAGGCAAATAAGTGGGTAAGTAATGGGCAACTATAAGTGCTTGGTCAAGTAGGTGGGAAGACCAAATGAGGTATTTTGCTACATAACATCATTTGGCTATTATTGTCTGATACATACTTATGGATATCATGGGAATATAAAGATATCATTAACCCAGTTTTAAATAATAAAAAATTTAAAATAGGATGAGAATCGACAAGTTTATACATTATGCTGTGCTCACCACAGGTGTAGCTACCATCTGTTACTATACAACACTCTTACGATATCATTGACTGCGTTCTCTATGTATGACTTACTCATTTCATAACTGAAAACCTGTATCTCCTTCTCATCTTCATCCATTTTGCCCATCTCCCATCCCCTGCCCCTCTGGAACCACCAGTATGTTCTCTGTATTTACATCGTACTTTTTGTTTCTTTATTCTTTTGACTTCTTTTTTTTTTTTTTTTTTAGATTCCACATATTAGTGAAATCATATGGTGTATGTCTTTCTCAGTCTCACTTATTTCTTTTCTTTTTTCTTTGTACATCTGAAACTAATGTAACATTGTGTATAAACTTCCCTCAAACAAAAAATAATAATTTTAAATGAAAACGAGAAAACCCCATAACATTAACCAAAAAGCATCTGAATTAAAAAGAGAATATTGGAAATAAAATGCCTTAAGATTCTAATTTTACAAAAAATGAATAAATATGTTTAAATTTGAAAAAAAAATAAAATAAAAAAGGTGAAAAGTCTATAATTTTTATTATTTATGTTTTTTTCTTATACTGGTGTACACAGAATCAAAGTTCCTGTTTTTTTTTTTTTTTCTTTTTCTTATGGCACAAAGACAGTGATTCAGTTGAGCTAACTGTAGCATAATCCAAAGGAAAAAAGTTATCAAAATTATTTTAGGTAGTTGGTTTAACTGTAGTATAGACTGTTTAAGAATGATGGGGCACCTGGGTGGCTCAGTCGGTTGAGCATCTGACTTCGGCTCAAGTCATTATCTCACGGTTCCTGAGTTTGAGCACCCGATGGGGCTGGCTGCTATCAGCACAGAGCCTGCCTCAGATCCTCTGTCCTCTTCTCTGTCTGCCCCTCCCCTGCTCATGCTTTCTGTCTTAAAAATCAATAAATCATTACAAAAAAGAATGAATTATACAAGTCGTTTGAAACCTGAGCTTTTATTAAGCCCATAATAATACCATTCCTTTCCAGTGCAATATATGAGATGTGATTTTTAGTATGTCCTCTTCAAAATATGTTTTTATTAACTTTCAGTTATAAAATATCTTCATATTTAAAATGAAGGTATCACAACAATTTCCTAACTTGGAGGAAAGACTGATATTTCCTTTTGTGTATAAACACTATCCTTCTATACATGCATTCTGCATCCCTAGCACCCTAAGAGAAAGCAATTATTGTCTTCCAAATAGAATATCCTCTGACTACTGTGTTTATGTAATTATAGTGTTTGAAATGAAACATTACAGATAAAAGAAGACATCATTTATTTGAAATTTCAAGAACAACATTAACAAGAACACAAATATATATGCCAAATGTAGTAGAGGAACTATAGTAGCAAAAAAATAAACCAACTTGAAAAAGTGTATAGTTAGAATATATTTGGTTCTTAGATGGACAAAATGTGGCTCTGAAATAATATATAAACATAATATGGCACATACAATATTTAAAAAAGAGAGTTCTCAAAATGAGTGTCATCATTTCAGCACTAATGCCATTCAAAATATATTTACTATATATTTATAGGATTATTGAGAATTTACAAATTATGAGATTTATGAAATTAGTTTATGAATACCACTTGTATCAAAGCAAGTCCCTACTCTGTGAAGAGCCACCTCTGAAAAGTTCTATCTATAGACGTGTTGAGATGAGATTGTATAATGTTGAAACTCTTCAACTGCTAAGGTAGAGGAGCTCATTTAACTTGTCACTCGAAAAGTTTCATGGATTCCAAGGTTCTATCAGATACAAGACCAATTTTTAGTAAAACCATTCTGAAAGTTACCATTTTCTCCAAAATTAGCAAAGGGAAAAATAATTGCACATTATTAGAGTAGAATAGAGTCAGCAGGAACACAAAAGGAGGGAGAACCCAAAAACACACCATGCAAGATTCTTCTAATAGGAAAAAAACTCAGTAAAGTAGATAATCGGTGGAAAACAGTTTTCTTTGAATAGGGAGAAGGTAAAAATTCCTTGAGATATTTTGACGAAGAGACTATTACTTAAAATCTAATTAATGGGCAATTATAGATTAATACTGAAAATATTTCCTTTCAGAAGTAGTTTATCCCCTTAAAATTTTAAACAACTCTTTGGTTAATTTAACCAGATATAAAAGAATGAAGTCACAAATGGAGTGAAAAGTAGGAAAAGAAATGTAACACTATTATATAAAAATACAAAATCATAACAGATCACAAAATTTAATAATGCTATATTTACAAGTTTATAGTAAAAGTAAGGTTGAGAAGCCAAGATGTCTAATAGCATCCTACTAAATAGTACTAAAGCATTTAAACAACTTAATTTCCAACCTAGCTGATTGGTTAAGTAAAATATCTCTGGCATCTTTCAGAACTTTTAAATTCTTCTCATAGACTTTGAGAGGTATAATTATAACCAATTACTATGATATCTGTAATTTACTTTTAAATAAACACTGGGATATTATATATGTCTTAATTTAGGCTAGTTCATGGGACAGTTAATCATCCTAAAATTAATAATTAATCCATATTAATAATTAATACATATTCCAAGAATGGTCATTTAGCATTAAATTGGAAAAACAATACTCCAGAAGTGTTCACTACAAGCTGATTCAGTGTCCTATACCTTCCAAAAATATACAATTATAATTACAATATAAATTGTCTCCTTTTGGTGAATGTTAGTGGCTTGTTAATCCACAAAATGTATATTAGAAACACATTCTCATTGGTGAGATAATTTATAGTCAAGATTATATGACACGGCTAATATCTTTAAGATATATTCCCTTTTCTTGATCAATATTTCCCTTTCTTGATATATTTCCCTTTCTTGATCAATAGGGTGTAACACGGGTAAGTATTCCACTATTCCCCTTTGAGAACGTGCCTGAGGCATGATATTGTGTCTAGATAAAATTCCAAAAGATTTCTTTTTCCTGATGTGGAACATAAAGTTGATTGAATCCTGTATTCAGTGGTTCTTAACCTTGGGTAATTTTGCCCTCTAGGGGATATTTGGCAATAACAGGAGACTTGAGGTTGTCCATCTTGAGGGCACAGAGAAGACAAGTATTATTGGCATCTAGTGGTAGAGGTCAAGGATGCTGCTACATACCCTACAGTGTCCAGCTCAGCCCCCTACAGTGAAGAATTGCCTATCTTAAACTTTTTAATAAAACCATATTACCAGAATACATATAAGAACAATGATCTGGTACTTAACTTTCTGCCTTTAACCATGGATCTGGGAATTATCTCTCTTCATGCTTGCTAATAAATACTTTTCAATGACATTTTACAACCAACAGAATACCTCTAATTAAAGAATTCACAATAACCACTATTAGAATGTTTAGGAACTGGAATTCATATACTGATGTGGGAATATTAACATCTGCTCAAGAAGTTCAGATAATTAGCCACACACCAGAAACAACCCATATATATCCATCAATAGAACACCCAAATAAATTATGACATATTCATGTAAAGAATACCATGCAGCAATGAAAAGGAATGAACTTTTGCTATATGCACATGAATGCCAGAATTCTGTGGATAAAATAGTAAACAAAACTAGACAAAGAAGATAGGATATTATATAACTGCATACTATCCAATCTAGATGACTGGTTAAGTAAAACACCTCTGGTATAGTTTACAACCTTTAAATTCACCTCATAAACTTTGAAAGGTATAATCATAAGCAACTACTATGATATCTCTAATTTACTTTTACTTTTTTAATGTTTTATCTATTTTTGAGAGAGAGAGAGAGAGAGAGAGAGAGAGAGAGAGAGAGAGAGAAAGTGAGCACAGGAGGGGCAGAGGGAGAGGGAGAAAACCTTAAGCAAGCTCCACACCTAGCGCAGAGCCCATCTCAGGGCTCCATGTGGGGTTCCCATCTCCCGAGCAAGTGTGAGATCATAACCCGAGCTAAAATCAAGAATCAGATGCTTAAATTGACTGAGCTACCCAGGTACCCCTACCTTTACAGGTTTTGAATTACATACTGATGGTATGTACCGATGAAATATAGTTTGAAAACACACCTAATTCTACTAAGCTGCAAAGCTCTCCTAGGAAGTAGACTTCATTGCCTTTTAGTTATGCTATAAAAGTTTTTTGTTTGAGTTTTATCACCTATATGCATGATGAACTCAATGATATTGTGTGGGAAAACACAGCTATCAATTGTTGATTTAAAAAGTGATCAGAAGAATTTTACTGTAAACACAAAAACAATTTTAGGAATAAATCAACTAACTTATTTCCCTTACAATTTTACTTTTTGTATGACAAGTATAATATATGATAAAATATTTTCAATAATGTAATAAATATTAAAGATGAATACAATAAATAGGCATTAAATAACTGTTTAATTGGAAAATATTTATTTATTATTTTAATGTTTATTTATTTACTTTTGAGAGAGAGAGAGAGAGAGAGAGAGAGAGAGAGAGAGAGAGAGAAAGAGAAGGGAAGGGGCAGAGAAAGAGGGAGACAGAATCCCAAGCAGGCTCCTTGCTGCCAGCATAGAGCCCTATGCGGGGCTATAACCCACGAACTGTGAGATCATGACCTGAGCCAAAACTAAGAATCAGACACTTAACTGACTGAGCCACCCAGGTGCCCCTTTTTTTCCTTAATAGTACATGTAGTATCTGTTTACTAGGCAGCTCATTAGATCAGTATGCCTCTAGTGGCCAAATTTGTAAATTGTCCTCATTAGATATCCAGAAAAGATGGAATGTTAGATATGATAAAATTCTACCTTTAGGAAAGTGAGAGAGCTATGAATGCACCTTTCCTTCATGGCAGATTAGCTTAGGTAGAGTTGGAAAATTTGTACATGGGATGAACTTATGTCCCAGTTTACTTAGAACAGCACTGGTTTACACTTCCTATCTTAGCTTAATTATCAAAAGCACTTTTGAGTCTCAAGAGTGGCTCAGCTTGAACAAAAATCATGCAGTCAACCTATCACATATGACTTTGAACTAGATGTCCGTAGCATCTATCTTTGAGTAAGCATAGAAATAACTAAATTCATTGTGGATAGGGGATAGTGTAATAAAATCCCTTTTGAGAAAGGGAAGGGGAAAGAAGACAAGGATTCCACAAGTGAAACTTAAATGTATGCACAGAAACCTAAATGTATAAACCTAAATGAATGTACAAAAGATTTTAATATACCTTATACCTAGATTTAAATTCATGTTACTGTGTTATGAAATCTTTGGAAGAAAATAAAAACCTCCAGGTAAAGAATATCATACTATATTTAATGGTAATTTAATAAGTTTAAAATTTGAATCAAGTATTTTAATACTATATAGTATTTATATTTTTATAGAGTAAGTTTTAAATTCTCTCACTGTTATTACCTAAAAGGAAGTGCTACTATAGTACTTTTGATTATACTATAGTAACATTGAGACAAAAGGTAATCTTTTTAATTCAAGAAGAATATTATGCTGGGTGCCTGGGTGGCTCAGTGGGTTAAGCATCCGACTCTTGATATCAACTCAGCTCGTGATCCCACGGTTCATGAGATTGAGCCTCATGTTCAGCACTGCCCTGACAACACGGGGATGCATGGGATTCTCTCTCTCCCTCTCTCTCTGCCCCTCCCCTACTTGCTCTCTCTCTCTCCAAATAAATAAGTAAACATTTAAAAAAATTAAAATCTTAAAAAGTAGAAGAATATTATGCTTAAATAGTGTTACTGCATCTTATAGCCCAGTAAGGGGCTCTATGAATAAGAGATACTGTCTCTATACGAGAAAAGGCCTCAGAAGATATTCATATTTAGTCTCAGAAATATGCTATCACTATACACACATGGAGAAATCAACACGACTTTGGATAAAGTCGAAAAAGTGAAAAGGTGAAAAAACACAGCACAAAAAGATTTGAATGTACTCATATACATATGTACTAGATTCCTAGTCCTACATTGTGAAACCCTAGAGAAGAGAAATTATATTTGCATTTTTCATATTTATGCATGTATATAGTCATTCATTTTTAAAAATGTAAGCATTCCCCACAAATTATGTAAAAGAGACAGTTGTTAACTAACTATAATGTGCTAGTGGATATTGCATTATATTGTGGTTAAAAGCATGGACTTAAAATCCAGATACTGGAATTGAAGTCAGGTTTTATTAAAGATACCACCTCATGTGATAGTTATGAGTGTCATTAATGTTTGTAAAATGCTTCAACAAATGCATACAACATAGTGTTTATAGGTTTTTTAAATTATTGTTGATTTTGTTATTATTATTGGTACAGAAGACCTAGGCTTTATCTTTAATTTCTTCTTTGAACAGTGGAGGCAATAGACAAACAGATAAACCTATTAGGATAAATTAGAAAAATTTCAGAGCTACAAATGTTTCTATGTAGATTTTAGCGGTAAATGCAAGGACAGTTGCTCAATAAATGCTACGTTGCTAAAAATATAACTGACTTAATTTCATGAGGGTTTTTCCTATTGTTTTCCACATCATTCAAATAACTCTATTAACTTAAGTAAACATTTTTTATTAGAACCTCAAGATTCAGAGTTTCACTGGTACTTTGATTTTTTTAACTTCTTGCTAATAAAAGAGGCCCTTTATGACTATGGTTGATGGAAATGACTAAAGTAGTGGACATTATGAGTTACTCAACTCTTAATAGCATCAAGGAGGTCTGGAGACCTTGCCTATATATCCTGTGAGCATAATTTGTACAGAATGCCTACACCTTTAAGAAGATGGTAGCATTCTAGAAGCACTCCTCTCTTAAGGGACAATTCTGAATTGGCTTTCAGGTATAGCAACTTACTGGTAAATAGCTCTTCTCAATAAATGGCAACCACGACTTTTTTAAAAATATAATTTATTGTCCAATTGGTTTCCATACAACACCCAGTGCTCATCCCAACAAGTGCCCTCCTCCCTGTCCATCACCCCCTTTTTCCCTCTCCCCCTCCCCCCCATCTACCATTAGTTTGTTCTGTCCTTAAAAGTCTCTTACAGTTTGCCGCCCTCCCTCTATGTAACTTTTTTTCCCCCTTCCCCTCCCCCATGGTCTTCTGTTAAGTTTCTCAAGATTCACATATGAGTGAAAATATATGGTATCTGTCTTTCTCTGCCTGGCTTATTTCACTTAGCATAATACCCTCCAGTTTCATCCATGTTGCTGCAAATGGCCAGATTTCATTCCTTCCCATTGTCAAGTAGTATTCCATTGTATATATAAAGTGCATCATCTTTATCTATTCATCAGTTGATAGACATTACCTACTTTTAAATGTACACTGTCAAATCTTGTAACTGCCTTCTAATGGGACAAAGTAATATACACCCTATTCTTGAATAGAATGGCTAAACTTCACATGAAACTTTCATTTGAAAAAAAAAAGTTCATAAAGATGAAGCATATTGCCTGCTTTGCTTACTATGGATTTTCAGCACCTAGGACAATCCTGTCACATATAAGCACAGAATTATCACTAATTAGACTTTTTTTTTCTTTTACTTTAGAAACTAATCTCATAGGACATTGTGTCACTATTTAGGGATTACAAACTTCTAATTTAAAGTAGGTAGTAGTATTCAACCTTATTCACTCATATATTCCAAGTGAAAAATATGTATGGAGCAACAACAGTGCACTTATGTACTACACACAGTATTAGGCAGTGAGAATTACTGGAGGCTTGATTACTACATTCACGGAATTTTGTGTATAGCATGGATAAAATCACCATGAGCTCTTGATCATAAAAGTAGTTTCTATATCAAGTTCTCCAAGACCCAAGCAATATTACATTTCTGTAAAATTTGAATAAGGGGGAGAGAGGAAAAGAAAACTCTGTTTTTGGTCTTTAATATTTTTAGAAAACAACTATTTTGACTACAGTCTCTTGTGTTTGTCCATATTATATTAAAAAGTCAGAAGTCTAATAAAATAGTAGGAAAGGTGTATAGTGTTTAAAATTTATTTCTTTAACTTCTATCTTCTGAGACATTCTTTTTGGTAACGCATTTCTGTTTGTGATTCTATTGAATGTTATATAGCCAAATCACTGATAACATTTGCTAACCTCAAATCCAAGAATGTCCTATGAATGCTATCACTTGGGTTATTTAGCCTCAGTAAGTTGTATTTTAGTGCTTAAAATAATGCTGATCTCACTACTACAAAGTACTTTTCATTCCCATAAGTACTTGTCCTGATGGAATTATACCACAGGGAGACTCATAATTGTTTGTCTCTTTAATGTGATTGCCATAAGAACTGCCATGCTTGGAACATTGAGAGGATAGCTTCAGAACATGTTGGCCTCAATGGGTAAGGAAGGGGTCTGTATAGTTAGTTATTTAGATACTCTTCACTACTCTATGTTTTTACTTAGGATTAAAAATATGGACAGTCCAGTAGAAGATGGATGAAAATTGCTGGGCAAGCATTACCAAAAAAAGAAAAAAAAAAAAATCTAGCTCAAGATATTATCATCAAGTAAGTTTGTATATAAGATAAATTTATTTAATGATGCTAAGAGAGGGTACTATAAAATGACAAAAGATGAAATGCACAGTGAAGATTAGAAATGACATAATCCTTAAAAACCTACCTACTGTTATAAAATATAGGAAATATAAAAACAAAACTTGCAGTAATACAATAGAAATAAAAATTAACTTGCCTCTGTCAGTTTATGTGAGGGAATGTACCTTAAAGAAAGAAAGGATATTGGGGCAGCTGGATGGCTCAGTGGGTTAAGTGTTCGACTTTGGCTCAGGTCATGATCTCACGGGTCATGAGTTTGAGCCCCACATCAGAGCCTGTGCTGACAGCTCAGAGCCTGAAGCCTGCTTTGGATTCTGTCTCTGTCTCTGTCTCTCTGTGTCAAAAATAAGTAATTATTAACAAAATTAAACATTAAAAAAGTACCAAATAATATGGATCATGTACTTTGAGCAATACAAATAAATGTAGTAAAAATAATGAAAGATAAAGAAAAAATACAAAAAATTAGAAAATCTATTAATAATGTTGTGTCAAAAATAGAAAATATAACCAAAATTGCTAAATATTAAAAAATAGTTTTAATGTAAAGAATAAATGTATAGACTTTTGGTTATTTAAATTTGCTTTTAGAGAAAAAGTATCAGTTTTTATCTGTTTCAATGCTACATGAGAGAATAAAATTGAATTAATCATCTATTTGGACATAATATAAAAGAAAAACTAGATTAGGAAATGTGAACGCGTAGAATAATAAAGTATACAGGAAACAATTCTATCTAAAAAGAAGACAGGGAGAAGCCACATATGCACTGAATAAGAATGAGAAAAGTCACAGCACATACAGAGTACATGGAAACAGTCAAAAACCATTTTGGAAAACTCATGCAAATAATTTGAAGCACTAGATAAAATATAAAATACAAATTTTAAAAATATCACTGTCTATTTGGAAAACCTAAACAACTAAATACCTTGAAAAAAATGGTAAAATTGTCAAAGTCCTATTATTAATAAAACTAACATTTATTGAATGTCAAAAAATTCCAAGTTCTGATTAAAGATTCACAAACCTTACAGCATTTGCTTCTGATAGAGTTTCTATGAGGAAGTTGCATGAATTTTTAAAGTTTTAATGAAGGAAATAATATACAATATAACTTGTAAGATGTGAAAAATAGAAAACTTTGCCATTTATCTTGTTATTTAGCCAATTTAGCATTGATAACAAATCTGAGAAAGATAGAACAAAGTGCAAAAATTGCCACTTAATTAACTTAACTGAAAAGTGCCAATACAAAAAAACCCACAAAAACTGAAAGTATTAGCTCATTAAATTTAGCGTATTGCATATTTTATGTAAATGAGATTTTTCTCTATGTAACAGTCTTATCTCAAAATTTGATTGGGAAGGGATCTTACTGAAAATCATTTGGTGTTGGCAGAATTCAGTTTTTGGGGGGCTGTTGGACTAAAGTCCTCAGCTTCTTGCTGTCTATCAGTCAGAGGTCATATACAGTTCCTTCCATATGGGCCCCTACATAGAATACTGCACAAAACAATGTGTTTTATCACAGCCAACATGAAAGAGGTTCTTCCTACAATGTGAAAGTTACAATCTTATGAAGCATAATCATGAAGTGACATTCCAACTCTTGTGAAACATTCTATTGGTTAGAGGCAAGTGGAAGGTCCTACCCATGCTAAAGAAGAGGGGATTAGAGAATATAAATACCAGAAGATGGAGATCATGGGAGGTACATCTTACTGCTTCCCATTAAATACTGAAAAACCGTATTTAAATGTTTTGGGGTTAAAATACTAAACATATGAGTATCAATCCTCCCCGAATTACATATTTTTGGACTTAATCCCAATTAAAATAGACTTCTGGTTTTTTTTTTTTGTTGGAAATTGACAAAGATATAGTAAAGTTTGTCTGGAAATTAAGCATGTAAGAAAAATCAGGATACAATCAGGATAAAGAAAAATAGAGTATTAACAGACTTGCTGGTTACTAAAACATTATTATTGACAAAAAAAGTTTGTCACTAGATAACACATAGAGAGTTTATAATCAATCCTAAATATATTCCTGGTTTTGCTATCTAATTAAGACACTATTTAAATACCAACATAAATTCCAGGTGCCCAAAAGATCTATGTCGGAAATATGACACAGAAATAAAATGTTAGAAGAAAATCTGGTTAAATAAGTTTATCAATTTAAAGTATAAAAGGACTATGTAAGCTGACCTAAAATAAGACCTAGAGTAAAAGGCTAAAAAATAGAGTCTATTAATTTTATTAAAATATATGTTTTTAATGCCATTAACAAAGCAAAAACATCTAACAAAGTAGGGGGAAATGTTTGCAAAGCAGATGATAAGTGAAGTACTCATTTCTTTAATTACCAATAGTTTCATTAAAAAGAAAAAAAAAGAAAGTAAAAAACAAGGAGGGTCCACTGCATGGCTCAGTTGATTACGCATCCGACTCTTGATTTCGGAGTTCAAGAACTCATGGTTCCTGGGCTGGATCCATGTGCTGACAGGGCAGAGCCTGCTTGGGATTCTCTCTCTCCCTCTATCTCCCTCTTTCTCTCTCACTCACTCTCTCTCTCTCTCTTTCTCACTCTCTGCTCCTCCTCCGTGTGTGTGTGTGTGTGCACATGTGCTCTCTCTCTCTCTCAAAATAAATTTTTAAAAAACTTTAAAAAAACACAATAAACAAGGAAAAACATGTAACAAACATAACTTGAGAGAGAACAAAATTTTAAAATGTCTCTTTGAAAGATTCTAAAACTCAACCATAATTCAAGACATGCAAACTCACCAACGCCCTAAAAACAGATTTGAATAAGCCACTAAAATAACCTGACATCCATTATATGCAAAGCAAAGCAAAAGTAAAAACCTTACATTATTCAAAATATACAATTTGCTATTGCTAACTTGTAATTAGATGATTTTTCCACTCTTCCAAACTTATCTCTGTGTAGGGTCCATAGAGTACCCAGGGAGCTGCAAACAGATGTGAAAGCCTATGGTTGGAAGCCTGATGGAATCAATAAAAGGCAGGTTCACCAAATTCTTAAACTTGTATAATCTCATAGGAAGAAGTCAACAAAATTTCTGAAAGGAAAACCATGGTTAACACCACTCAAGCACTTGAACTGATATGCAATGATGTAATGGATCCAAATAATAAATAAAAATGTATAGATTTTTTTTTAATTATGAAAGGGTGTATTAAGGACATCTTTTTATTTGCTGTAATTTAGATGCTTTGACCTTTGAGGCCTTGCTGACACTGGAGAAACTACTTCTCCCAGGATTAGCTAATACTAAGAGTAAAAGACATGCCTGTGAGTGTGACTTTCATATGTGAACCAACCAATCCACAACCTGCACCCCAACCACCTACTCTATAGGACTTTTACACTCAGGGCCACAATTCCTCTGCCCTAATCACCTCACTTATTAGGTGATTAGCCAATCACGTAATGGTATTAGCCAATCCTCAATCTGTTTACTCTGCCTTACCCATTTATTCCCATGGAAACCATAACAAAGGTTGTTTTCTCCTTGACATCCTAACTGCCTCCTAAATGACCTTAGTGCTTCTGCCCTTCTGGCCTCCCAGGGAGTGGGGTGCCCCATTCTCTTGGAATCAGTGAGTGTCGCAATTCTCTTCTCAATGGTGATTGTCTCCTGACATGCTGGCTTTGCCATAGCTGAATAGCTATAAAACCTACATTTAATTTATGTAATATTTTCTTTTTTTTCAAGTTTTTATTTAAATTCCAGTTAGTTAACATACAGTGTACTATTAGTTTCAGGTGTAGAATTTAGTGATTCATTACTTACAATCAACACCCAGTGCTCCTCATACTATTTATTTTTAATGGAGTAGAGTTGCCACACAATGTTACATTAGTTTCAGGTATACAACTTAGTGATTCAATTTCTCTATATATTAGCTATGCTCACCGCAAGTGTAACTATCATCTGTCACTATACAGTGCTTTTAAAACCTACAATTTTTATTTTTTATTGAAATATGATGAACATATAGTATATTAGTTTCAAATGTACAATATAATGATTCAACAATTCTATACATTATTGTGCTCATCATGAGAAGTGTACTTTTTTAAATTACATTTTTATATTTATTTTTGAGAGAGAGAGAGCACGTGGGGAAGGGGCAGAGAGAGGGGAAGAGAGGATCCAATGCGGGCTCTGCACCAACAATAGTGAGTCCAATGTGGGGCTTGGGCTCATGAACTGCAAGAACATGACCTTAGCATAAGTCGGAAGCTCAACCAAACTGAGCCACCCAGGTGCCCCGAGAAGTATACTCTTAATCCCCGTTATCTATTTTGCCCATCTGCCCCATCAACCACCCCTCTGGCAACCACCATTTTGTTCTCTGTGTTTAAGAGTCAAAAACCTGTATTTTAAAACAAAGTGCTTCAGCAACAGACTACCTAGAGTAGAAAGCAGTGTTCTGGGATTGGCATAAGAATTATATAAATAAGAAACTGACTTGGAGTCAAGTAAAAAACTTAAGGTGTGAAAGTGTGAAGATAAAGAGGGCTCTTCAGGAATAAGTGTGATATTTCTCTTTAAAGAATATTTGAAAACAAGTAATAGGGAGAAAGAATATTTAGTACATGCTTCTGGGGAAGAAATGTCAACTGAGTTGTGTGAATACTAAGGCATTGAGGTGAATGGACAGAAAGTTGAAAGAAAAGGCCAGAAATGCAATGTGTTTAAGAAGTAATATGGTATATTTTAAATGTAATTGTTATTAGGGTTTATATTAATCACAGACAAGAGAAATGCTTTCATAAGATTTTACCAGTGCAGCATTGAAATACAAAAGAACTATGAAACAATACTTGCAATTGTCAATTGATTTAATCAAGAATATATATTCAGTGCCCATTTTCTACATAACATCACTTTAGAACTAGAGTGATTCAAAATCTAAAATATGGGGATTCAAAATTTAAAAATTAAAATCTTGGGGTGCGTGGTTGTCTCAGAAGACCATGCCACTCTTGAATAAGGGTCATAAATTTGAGCCCCACTTGGGTATAGAGATTACTTAAATAAATGTTTAAAATTTTTTTAATTAAAATCTCTACCTTTAAGGTCCCAGAATCTAGTGGTAATTAAAACCAAATAATACAAACACACACACACATGCACACACACACTCACACAGCATGATAAAATTACTACAGACTAGAGAAATGGGAGACTTTAATTCTGTTAATTGAAATTTTATCCAAAGATAGATATATTTTATGAAGCTACAGGCAATTTATAATACATTTAATATCAAACTTATGTCATTCTTTTCAATGAAAACAAATAAGTATGTCTAAGTCATGTATTTATTACATTGGTTGCTTAAGTGTCTGACTTCGACTCAGGTCATGATCTCGCAGTTCTTGGGTTCGAGCCCTATGTCAAGCTCTATTCTGACAGTTCAGAGCCTGGAGCCTGCTTCAGATTCTGTGTCTCCCTCTCTCTCTGCCTCTCCCACCACACACACTTCGTGTCTCTCAACAATAAATAAATAAATAAATAAATAAATAAATAAATAAAATTATGTTTGTATTTTTAGCATTTCTATACTTGAATTGGGGTCCTTAGTATCACATCCACTTAGTTTTTACTTATCAAATTAAATGATTGTTATTTGTTCACCTTAATACGAAAGCAAATTCACTATTATATTAAATTCACCTATTCATTCTTTCATTAATTTCACCCAATTCATACTTTCATAAAAACAAAAGTTATACACTGTCTACTGTGTGCTGCTAGGCGTTTACAATTACAAATTTTTTAATGAGTACAGTTATTGGAAAGTAATCTGAAAAATACTAATCCGTACTTATCGTCATTCCTAATCAGTTAAAAAATCAGTTTTTTAAAAAGACACCAAAACTACAGTGTAAAAAGAATGAAAGGACTATTGACATAAAAAGAAATAATACACAGCAAAGCAGGAAAGAATATCCAAAGGAGGAAAGACAGTCTCTTCCAACAAATAGTGTTGAGAAAACTGGACAGCAACATGCAGAAGAATGAAACTGGACCACTTTCTTACACCATGCACAAATATAAATTCAAAATGGATTAAAAACCTAAATGTGAGACAGGAAACCATCAAAATCTTAGAGGAGAACACAGACAGTAACCTCTTTGACATCAGCCGCAGCAACTTCTTACTATATATGTCTTGTGAGACAAGGGAAACAAAAGCAAAACTGAACTATTAGGACTTCAAGATAAAAAGCTCTGCACAGCAAAGGAAACAATAAACAAAACTAAAAATCAACCTCTGGAAGGGCAGAAGATATTTGCGAATGACATATATGATAAAAGGTTAGTGTCCAAAATTTACAAGGAACTTACTAAACTCAACACCCCAAAAACAAATTATCCAGTTTAAAAATGGGCAAAGAAGACATCCAGATAGCCAACAGGCACATGAAAAGATTCTCAACATCACTCATCACCAGAGAAATACAAATCAAAACTACAATGAGGTAACAACTCACACCTGTCAGAATGACTAAAATAACAACACAGGAAGCAACACATGTTGGCCAGGATGCAGAGACAGGAGAACCCTCTTTACACTGTTGGAGGGAATGCAAATTGGTGCAGGCTCTCCAGAAAACAGTATGGAGTTTCCTCAAAAAGTTAAAAATAATACTATCCCACACTCCAGCAATTGCATTACTAGATATTTACCCAAAAGATATAAAAATACTAATTCAAAGGATAACATGAACCTCAATGTTCATAGCAGCATTATCAACAATAGCCAATTATGGGAAGAACCCAAATGTCCATCCACTGATGAATGGATAAAGAAGAACATTACTCAGCCATCAAAAAGAATGAAATCTTGCCATTTGCAATGACATGGATGGAGCTAGAGAGTATGATGCTAAGTGAAACAAGTCAGTCAGAGAAAGATAAACACCGTATCATTTCACCCATATGTGGAATTTAAGAAACAAAACATATGAACATAGTGGGGGTAGGGAGAAAGAAGTAAACCATAAAGTGCACTCAACTATAGGAACAAATTGAGGGTTGTTGATGGGGAGGTGGGCTGGAGGATGGGTTAAATGGGCGATGGGTATCAAGGAGGTCATTTGTTGTGATGAGCACTGGGTGTTGTATGTCAGTGATGAATCGCTAAATTTTGCACCTGAAAATGATGTATTGTGCTGTGTGTTAACTAACTGGAATTTAAATAAAAAGTTGAAAAAGAAAAAAAAAATAATCCATCAGCAAAACTGCCTCTGTAAAATATGGCACTTTAAACTTTACATGTGGGGGTGCCTGGGTGGCTCAGTCCCTTAAGCATCCAACTCTTGATTTCAGCTCAGGCCATGATCTTAAAATCTTGAAGGCAAGCCATGCATAGGGCTCTGCACTGAGTGAAGAGCCTGCCTAGGATTCTCTCTCTCTCTCTCTTCCCCTCTGCTCCTTTCCTGCGTGCTCTCTCTCTCTCTCTCTCTCTCTCTCTCTGTAATAAATAAATAAATAAATAAATAAATAAATAAATAAATAAATAAACAAGATGTATACATGAAGTTTTCTTTTTTTTCTGAAATCTATATATTTTTTAAAATTTAAATTCAAGTTAGTTAACATATAGTGTAGTTTTGGCTTCAGGAGTAGAACCCAGTGATTCGTCTCTTACACATGACACCCTATAGGTAAAATTTTTCAATGTGGGTGTGGCAATGGAATATTGTTAGTGACCAGAGATCATTATTATAAACAAAAATTGTGATCTGTCCTTTTTGGCAAGGGGTCCAGCCCAAAAATTGTAAATACATAAAATCAAGTGAGTTTCAGAAATGTGACATAAGTCAGAAAGGAACACTAAGACACAAATTAATACCAACAGTTATTTTGTGAATAGTAAAAGATTATTTTCAAAAGGACAAGCACGGATTCAGAAAAACCATAATGTAATGTAAACAACAAGCAAGTTGCAAATTCTAACACAGCATGTTTTCTCAGCAATATTTTTTCATATTATTTATTTGAGTGTAGTTGATACACAATGTTATGTGATTTTCAGGTGTATAGCACAGTGATTCAACCTCTCTATACATTCTTCTATATTCACTACAAGTGTAGCCATCATCTATAATCAGACAACACTATTACAATATCATTGACTATATTCCCTACACTGTCTTTTATTTCCAGTTATTTCATAACTGAAAATCTGTATATCCCACACCCATTCGCCCATTTTTTTCCATCCTGCACCCCATCCCTCTGGCAAACATCAGTTTGCTCTCTGTATTTATAGGTTCTCTGTATTTATATTCTGTGATTCTTTTTTTGTATGTTTATTCACTGTTTGAGTGTTTTGTTTTGTTTTGTTTTAGATTTCACAAGTGACTGATATCATATGTTATTTGTCTTTCTCTCAGGAATATTTTAGATTTAAATGTATCATCCTGTCTCAGTTTTGGAATGAAAACACAAAATTAGTGGTGGTCAAGTATATGAGATTGAAGGGATTATACTTTGGGAGTTTTTATCAACAAAAAAACAATCCTGGCTGGCTTAGTCAGTAGAGCATGTAACTCTTGATCTTGAGGTCATGAGTTTGAGCCCTATGGTGAGGATAGAGATTACTTAAAAAGTAATAAATGAAAAGAATACAAAATTAGATACGTACTAATATTTTTAAAAATCCAATTAAGAAATATGATATTATAAGAATATAAAAAATACAAGGGAGTCCTACTATAGAAGGATATAAGTAAAAGGAACAAAAGAATAGCTTCTAAGGGACAATGGAATATTAGTTCCATAATGAATCAAATTCTGTAAATTCATATTTAAATTCTAGGAGGAGAAAATTACATTTGTCTAACTTAGACCAAATATACACCTCTCATTCAGAAGAAGATGGATATGGTAATTCATGATCAAAACTGTGGTAAACCTGAAAGAGTGGTAAGAAATGGAATGTGGTCAACTCACCTATCACTTTGATCTTTTAGATAATGGTTGTTCTGCATTTTTGCTGGTCTAGTAGTAAACCAAACTGACAGCACTTGGAAACCTAATTCTATTTGTCATTCTTCATAGTCTTTGAAATTAGGATTACATATAAGGTCTTTTTGAGAGGGACATTAGTTTTAGCAAATAAAACAAAACTATTTCCTAAGAGCAAGTAAATAATATCCCAAACAAAAATTAACTTGCTGTTACTAAAAGGGGGTACTGAATAGAAAACTGGAAAAAATTGATAGAAATTCAGGAGAGATAACTGGTTTGATGACAGAAAATAAGGTGTTTATGTTAATTAAAAAAGGAATTGCAGCATACCTCTTCCACATGAAACAAAAAGCTAAATGGTATAATGTCTAGCAGTCACAAACTGAATCATTCTATATGATTCTCCCTAATCATTTGGGAAGATGTTCTATGTTCAACCACCTGTCCAAACTTAATTCTGAATTCAATTGATATGTGGAATCTCTCTAAGGCATCTTCTCCCTAATAATGATTACATTCTTTTATAGAAATATCAATTCCAGTCGCTAACTAAGCCAATCCCAAAATATCTGAATGTCAATGCATTAATCTGCAAAGAGCAAATCAGAATATATGTATTATATAAATCACGATCTGAGTATCCAAGGATTTCCTCCTTCAGTATGTATTTCAAGTTCAAACAGTTCAAACAATTTAGTCTTCAATTGGTATTCTAGAAATCATTGAAGAAGGTATTTTTGACAAAGTAGAACATGATGTAAACTTTCAAATCCCACCATGTTTATTTATGAATAGAGGAGATAATAGTGATGAATTATAATAAAATGATAGATCACTACTTTGGTCTTTCTGTAGAACTATAAAAATGCTAGTCCAGAAACTACAATTTTCTTGGAAAGAAAAAGCACTTTAATAATCTATCTGCTGGTCAAGATAAGGATGTAAATAAAGAGTTCAGCAAGCAGTACCACAAGTAAAATTCTGAGTATTTTCTTAAGAACTGAGAAGGAAAAAATATGCTTAACCAACAAATGTTTCCTTTAACTCTTTAAGAACCAAAATCAAGATTGTGAATCCTAATCTTAACTAATTATCCAATTTCTCATAATTGTATACACTTTAGTCAAGTGTTGGCAGGCACAAAGGTACCAGTCAAATCTGGGATTAAATCTTCTACACGACTAGATTGAAAATAATTTTGTGTTTCATTACACATAACAGTGGCCAAAAGAGCTACTGAGAGAACTCAATGAAATAATATAAGCTTCTGATATATAGGAAGTCTTTAAAAGCATAGTCATTAACAATATCATATTATTCATGTTTTCATACCAAGAACACATGAATTGCATTTCTAGTATTGCCAAAATAAAGCAAAACCAGTTTTAGATGATGCTTTTTTCTTACTTTCAAAGCCACTAAGACTTAAGACTGAAAAAACTAGAATGGAATTAGAGGTAAAATCAACACCAAAGTATTAAAAATCACTTGAAAATAAGACATATATATGCATAGCATATTTTGGCGGACAATAAAGGGAAATGTAATACAATCCACCAGTAACTAATCTTGTTCCCACAACTGTATAATACATTGAAGAATAACAATTCTAGAACAAAAAGTTTATGTGATTCAAGCAGACCTTGTGTCTCTATCCTCTAAATGAAGTTGGACTGTGAATGAGTTTCTGCCTTACCTCTCTTCTAATGGCATTGTCGTCAGATTTTCCTTAGTTGCTTTTGATTTTTGGATTTTGTGTAAATCACACTAGAAGTACCTATGAGATTTATATTACAGGATATTTAATTATAGTAAACTTTCTATGGTGGAGGATATAGAACTTTAATGTATAGGTTTCCAAGTAATATAAAACTCTCAAAAGCCTGGGTTTACTTTAGTTTCCAAGGTTCCCAATGAAATGATTGAGAGAAATAACATAGTAAGTGAATTTGGGATCCATCTCTAAAATACTGTGAACTTAAATTCTGTGTGACTTCTTTATTTTAGAAATTCTGCTATCTATAGTACACATAGGAACATATTGAAAGGAAGCTTAACTTGGCTTACATCTCTCTTTACTCTACATAAGAAATTAGTGAAAGTGGTTTCATTAAATCACTAATAACACTCCCTAACACAGATCAAGAGAGAATAAAGACAAATTTAAGGATGATTGTTAGAGGCTACATATTCTGAGTTCTGGCAACCATATCCTATCTAAATTATGCTCTCTGTTATTTATATTTCTTTTGGTATTCAAAGTTCCAGCATGCCATCATCATCTTCTTCCTCATCTTATTATTACCACCACAACCTACCTTAACCATCTGGCAATTATTCTGTTGGAGCATATTTTATTTTAGGCAGGAAAACTACAGGGACTCAGTAAACATTTAATATTATGTCTCTTGCCTACCATCCCAAAAGGAGGAAATCCTTGACAGCCTAAACATCCATATTCAACATAAAGTTGTCAATACAAAACCACAAGACAACTTTATGGATGCCCTTGGAGAATTTTAAGTCCATTTCGCCAACTTTACACTTCTTCATTTTATTTTAAATGCCAGCAAAGAGTAGGTGATCACATTTTAAATGTATGGAATGATTCTTCTACCGGCTTTAAATTATTGGCTATTGCTAGCCCACAGAGTTCACAACACACACACACAGTCCACTTGGTGGGTAGACTAATAAGGATGTCCCCAGGGTTTGTATTATGAACAGCTCCTATTGAGTTTACCTCTGTGGGATCCTCAAAGTAATTTGTTGTTTAAATGGATTTGTTTCTATGTGTTTCTGTCCAGGATCTTTCATAGAAGTAACTTCACTTTAAGTTTTAAGGTAAAATGACAATTGTAATAGTCTTAATTAGCTACTCAAAATGGGAATGAAGCTCATGCAAAATCAATTAGTCAATGAGGACACTGCAGATGCTATTGTGGAAGACTCAGGAAAATGACAGAAGTTTGGAATTTTAGCCTAATATTTCCAAATCCAGAATTTTAATGTAATAAAATCAGTATTTTGCTGATAAATCCCCAAATAATGATTTTTAATCTATGATTAATTTCTATATAACACAGTTATATAATATTCTCATTAAATGCTATGAATAGTAACTCGATACTAATAGCAATACCACTATAGAACCATTTATAAAATTCAGCATGTGACTCTGTGAGCTAAATTTTCTGCATGTTTTTGTAGGCACTGATGGCATTTCAATCACATACTAATAGATATTCTTATATGGCACTGGAAATTGCAGCAAAATCAAAGAGCACAGTCAATGAGAATATCCAACAGTTTTATTTTATAAGTTAGCATCAGGAAATATGATTTTAACTATTGCTTAAAGAATGACAAGGCTGATTTCAGAAGTCCAGGGGAAATACCATTATTTTATATATTCAGAATTTGTATATTTTCTCTACTGATAATGTTTTTAAAAAGCTATATTGTCTTAATATGTTCTTTTTTAAACAGCCCAGAAGAAACAAAACAGTATTATAAAACTACCTGGATAATCTGAAGCTACCAATTTTAAGAACAAACTTAGGATAGGAAAGACACTTAGGATAGGAAAGAAACATAAAAATATTCTAAATGCTTTTTCTCTATAATTCTACGATCTCTTTAAAAAAAAGACAACCTACTCCCTTCTTGAAAATAAATCTTGGCTTTCTCATCTCTTTTGCAGAGAATAACTAATTGAGTAACCACAAAATTAGGTGGATGGGTTTCTGGATTATTTTTAGAGGAATCAAGAATGTGGATATGTGAGACTTTTTAAAAAATGAGTTTCATATTTTATGATGGCTAACAATAGACTTCAAGTTCAATGCATTATCAGATCAATTGTACTTTGAGTAAAAAATATCCCCAAAAGATTTGGAAGAACAGAGAATATTGAAAAGATCATTGAACTTGGAATCAAGAGAGCTGGATAGAGTTTAGATAATTGTTAATAAAATATTTGAATCCCAAGACAAATAGAGATCTTTTAAAAGGTCTCTTCAGCTAACTTAAGGCCCAGAGAATAGTTGATGAATTCTATAAAGACATTTTATATATCTCTCCTCCAGCTTTCTCTAATATTTCCATTTTACGTAACCAAAGAATTGTCAGAACCAAGAAATTAACATTGCTACAATACTATGAACTAACTTAAAGACTTTATACCAATGTCACCAGTTTTTCCACTGAAGTTATTTTTGTTTCGGGATCTCACATTGTATTTAGTTATTATTTCTCCTTAGGCTTTTTTAGTCTGTAACAGTTCCTCAAGCTTTCCTTGTCTCTCATGACCTTGATATTTTTGAAGAATATTAATAATTTATTTTGTCTAATGACAGTCAGTTTGGTTGAGTGTTAGGCTTCTTCATGACTAGACTGATATTATGTATTTTTGTCAAGAATAGCACAGATCTGATGTTGAGTTCTTCTGAAAGCATTATATGACAGGGTTCATAATACTGCTCTGTTTTATTACCCGTGATGTTGACTTTCCTGGTTTCTCCACTATAGAGTTATTGTTATGGATTCATTTCATTTATGGTTTCATTTTATTTTATGGATTCATTTTATTTTGGTTTTATGGATTATAATCAAGTACTATCGTATTTATTTTGTTGCTCAAATTATTAGTTGCTACATCAGTTTGGTGCCCTCGGTTTCAACATATACATACATACACATATATGTATGTATATTTATATACATGTATATGAATATATAATGAATCTATGTAATTCATAATATAGTGTATACACACACACACACACACACATATGCATATAGTTAGATACATCAGCATGGACATTTATTTTCTTGGTTTAGTATACATTCTTATATTCCTTAGCTCTGTACACTGAAAAGACTGAGAAGCAATGGCACTCCAGTAGTACCCAGTACACAGAACTTGAGTTCTCAATGCCATTCTCTCTTTAGACACATTCATAATGCATCAAGACTCCTTATGGATTCCAGGGTTTGGGCAAGACAAACACTTAAATGTATTTAATATTCTAGCTCAAAAATACTTTTTTGTTCACTAGGGTAAGAGCATCAGTACATCAAGCAAATGCTCTTCTATTAATTTTAAAGAAATTTAAGAAGAAAACTACTCAATATCAGTGCACTAGAGTACAAGTTTTCTAATGTCAAAGGAAGGAAAATGATTGATGTGGATGATAAGTAAAACAACAAAAACAAAAACAAAAAACAAACAAAAAAAAAACCAACTCAGAATCCCTCAACTCTACAAGGCAATGATTCCAAGACTGGATTGTAATGTGTAAAAGTTATGCTTATATTTGTTCTAATAATAATTGATATATTTCCCCAGCATACCTCTCTATAAATAATGTTCAGTGTGGACAGTTGATGTGAGTATGGGCCATGTGTGGGGATATAACCATCTGCTTCTTGGTTAATCCAACTGGATAAATATGTTTGCAACTATTTCTGCTTTTTTTAATGTAAATTAAGCAATTTAAATGATCCCATTTTATGTCCTTTCTTAGCATACCAATTATACCTCTTTTAAATTTTTTACTACATCCCTAGAGTTCACAATTTATATTTTAAGTACTCTGTCCACCTACAAATAACACCGTATCAGTTCACATGTACTGCAGGTACATAATAGAATATCCCAATTTCCTCTTGTGCATGTATTGTGACACGGCCGTCATTCATTTCACTTGAACATATGCTATTTTCACCCAGTACGTTCTTAGAACTATAACTTTAACTAAACAGTTATCTTTTTAGGACAATTAAGAATAAGAAAATAATCTTTTTTTTACAAAAAGTTATTCATTTATTTTGAGAGACAGAGAGAGAGCACAAGCAGGAGAGGGGAAAAAGAGAGGTGGGGGTAGAGATTCCTAAGCAGACTTCACACTGTCCACACTAGCCCAATGGAGGGCTTGATCTCACATAACATGGGGTCATTACCTGAGCAGAAATTAAGAGTCAGACACTTAACTGACTGAGCCACCTAGGTGTCCCCAAATTTAAAAAAATCTTATTTTAGGGGCGCCTGGGTGGCTCAGTCGGTTAAGCATCCGACTTTGGCTCAGGTCATGATCTCACAGTTTGTGACTTCGAGCCCTGCATCGGGCTCTGTGCTGACAGCTCAGAGCCTGGAGCCTGCTTCACATTCTGTGTCTCCCTCTCTCTCTGCCCCTTCCCTGCTCATGCTGTGTCTCTCTCTGTCTCAAAAATAAATAAACATTAAAAAAATTAAAAAAAATCTTATTTTACCTTATTTATTCCTTCTCTGGGCTTCTTCCTTTCTTTACTTAGACCCACAAATCTGCCCTATAAAATTTTCTTCTGCCTGAAGTATGTATATATAATGTATCCTATATCATGGAAGAAAGGCCTACTGTCAATGAATTTCCTCAGTTTTTGTTTGTTAAAATTTATTTCTCCTTCATTTTTAAAAAATTTTTAATACTTATTTTTATCATTTTTTTACTATTTATTTTTGAGAGAGAGAGAGAGGGTGATCGGGGGAGGGGCAGAGAGAGAGGGAGACACAGAATCCAAAGCAGGCTGTAGGCTCTGAGCTGTCAGTACAGAGCCCGAAGTGGGGCTGAAACTCAGAAACCATGGGATCATGACCTGAGCCAAAGTACAACAGCGCTTATCAGACTGAGCCACCCAGGCTCCCTGTTCACTCACCTCTTCTTTATTAGTTTTGTTTTGTTTTTCTCTTTGAAAATTGCCAATTCATTTTTTTTACCTAGTTTCTACTAGGCAGTATTATGTTTTGATGTAATTTGAACATAATACACATCAGTATGTGTGTGTTGTACATTCTCTGAGTTTCCTGGATCTGTGGTTTGTTGTCTGTCTTTAGCTTTGAAATTTGCATGAATTACTACTTCAAATATTTTTTCTGCTAAATTTTCTTTTTCTTCTCCTTCTGATATTCCAATTAAGATTTTTAAAATTGTACCAGAGTTCTTAGGTGTTACCTTTTGTATTTTTTCTTTGCTTTTTGGTTCTGGAAGTCTCTGTTAACCTATACTTAAGCTTACTGATTCTTTCTTCAGCCATGTTCAGTTTACTGATGAGCCCATCAAAGCCAATATTCATTGTGTTGGAAGTTTCTTTTTTTAGCATTTCCTTTTAATTCTAAGAATTTTTATCTCTCCACTTACATTAAACATCTGTTCTTGCATGTTATGTTTTCCATTAGAAGCCTTAACATATCAATAAGCATAATTATATTAAATTCCCTGTCTGATAATTCTAATATCTGTAATATCAGAGACTGAGTTTGACATTTGATTTGTCTTTTCAGACTATGTTTTCTCTCACCTTTTGGCATGATTAATAACTGTTAGTTGAAAGCCAGGTATGTATCAGGTCATAGGGACTAAGGTAAGTAGGTGTTGGGGTGAGGATTTATGTTACTTTGGGTAGGAGTTGGACTATATTTAATGCTCGCTGCAGCTTTAAGTGCCATCAGATCAAACTGTTCTACTGATTATTTTTGTCACCATGCTTGCCTTTAACTTCTGTAAGGAGTCTGCCTCTTGCAGCTCTTTGTTGTAATCCACTGTTTTTATACTAGAGCCTTGTTGTTGTAAATGGTGCATAGTGCAAGATGAAGAGAGTGTTCTATAATCTAATGTTTAAATCTCAGGCTTTGATTCTCTGGTATGTGGCCCCCACAAGTGTTTTTCCAGTGGTATAATTCCACCCCACCACCCTGGTCCCCTACTCCCTTTCCTAGTTACAGTGTTTAAAATCTCTCTCTCTCTTTCTCTCTCTCTCTCTCTCTCTCTCTCTCTCAATTTTTGCTACATTCTTTCTCTAAACATTGGGCTAGAAAGGAAAGTCGGAAAAGGCTAGATTGGAGGAAATTCCTTTCATCTAGCTGAGGTAAGCTTTTGGCAAAGCATTTTCTGTTGAGTGTTGGGTCTTTATTATGGAGAATGTTCTGGGTTTATGTCTCAAGGATTAATCTTGCCCTCCTCCTGCTGCTGTGATAAGCAGCATCTTTCTCAGAATTCACCCTGAGAATCTGGTGGTGTTCCTGGAGGTAAGCCTATAAAAGTGTGGGACCTCCCAAAGACTGTGGCCTCAGAAATTTCTCAGTCTCCTACTACATCAGCAGTTCTTCAAATTACTATTTAAGTAGTGCCACTAGTCACGATTCCAACACCCATTACTCTAGGTAATCAGATCTCAGATATAATTCTATGGATAGATCCATCTCTTGACATTTTGGGTTGGCTGTTTGCCCTGAAATCTTAGTTTTCTGATGGGTTGACAAAAAGTCACTGATTTCCAGGATGTCTAGCTTTTTTCTTATTATAAGAACAGGTGTAAAAACTTCTAAGCTCTTTATTTCATGGAATTGAAATCTACCTGTGTATTTTTAAGTAATGAGATTGTGAAAAAAGAATAAAATTATTACACAATTATTGACTTACATAATTCTACCTATTATACATATTTGATATGAGAGCTCAGAAACATCATAATTGGTATCATTTCATGTAAGTGTATTCAATAAATATTGGCTTATACTATTTTATTTTTATTAATTGTCATAGCTATTATACTTTCTAGGCTTCTAAATCTATTTACAATCCCTTATTTGCCACATTCTCTTGCCCTTAGTACCTATGTACTATTCCCTTACCTGGACCTTCCTTTCATTATCATATTCAGGATCTTCCACAAAATTAATATAATTCAATAGACAATGCCAAGTTGGCAGAGGGGTGTTCGCCAAAGCTATTCATCTTCTTCTTCTCAAATTAGTTAGCACATCAATTTAATAAGTCTTTAATCTTCTGCCATCTACAATCTAATACTTTCTCTGGTTTTGGATGATGAAGTATATATTTTTATTTTACTACATTTTGACCTCTGGGCTCACTTCCAGCACAGAAAGAAGAAAGTGTAACCTTTGATCTAGATCTAGGACTTTAGTTCATTTTGGCAAAGGTAGAGACTACTTGGAACAGCAGATTGACAAATTTGCTATTAAGTAACCGGTTAGTACCCATGGAAAATAAAAATACGCCTTGTGATGTTATGTTTACTGATCTTATTTTGGCCTTTAGAAAGATTTCTTTCCCCATCAAGTTTTATTTGAATATAAACAGAAAGAGAAAGAGACTCAATCAAAATAAACAGCAAAGCAATAAAAAAAGTCCTTTTATAGGGGATGGCTTGCCCTAAAAGAAAGAACCATATTAAAGCTAGCAAAAGGCCAAACTCCACCTTTCTCAATTCTCCAGTGATTCCATCTGTAAGAAGCAGACATTTGAGAATTTTGAGACAATGGTGAGAAAAGCAGATTCATGAGGCTAGGTCTTCTCTAAAAATAGACCAAATGGTGTATTCATATATGAAAAATTATATTGAATTCTTACTAGAAAAATACACTATACTTAACAGAGTACATTGAAACAATCAAATAAGATTTTATATATATTTTATATATATTTTATATTAAATATATATTATACACATATATATCATGCATATATATATATGCATATTTAATTGTCCCAAAAGTAACATCAGTAACGTTCATAATTATTAACTGGAAAACAGTATGGATTAAGGCAAAAAGTACAGTCAAAAATGATGGTAGGCATGAATGGTCCAGCTTCCTGCATTTAAAATTCTCAAGTGCCCCATGACTACAGAATATTCATTATATGTAAAAATAAGTTTTTCCGAATATTTTATAAATCTTTCAGAAGGACAAAGGAAAAGCTTTATTTTAATTATACACTTTTTCTTTTATTTAAAACAGTAGCATTTTTTTACTTTTATGTTCTGTACTATCCTCCAGAATTATGGAATTCTTATCATTCATGCTATTATGAATTGTATGCTTGAAAACAGAAAATTAAAGGAAAATTAAGACATAAAAAGAAAAATTAAAGATCAGATCATTGATCTACAAATATCAGACTTTTTTTTTAGTTTCTAAGAGTTTATTTCATACATATAAAATTCTTAATTGGTCATTAACCTAAAGGATTTTAATTTAGCATTTACAAATAAAAATTAAAGAAAAATAGATATTTCTTAGCATTAAATAACTGAATTCCTTATTTCACAGTTGAAACCTCCAAGACTTAAAAAAGGAAGATAATTTGTTTTGCTTTCACAATCAGTAAGATTCTCAAATCCACATCTGTTGATTTTCACTCTAATGTCCCTGTTATCATACAGCTGTGGTACATTTTCACCCATTTCGGCATTCCTTTTTCCCTTTCTGCCTTTGATTATTTGTCGTTCAACTGAAGCACAGGGCATTAAACAATACATCGATCACTATTTTCTCTGCTTATTTTACATTGGTGTATCTGACATCAGTTCACTTGAAAATTATGAATTGTAACACTCTACTAACATTATAAAATAGAACTTGCTGAAATTTTCCAATTTTTTCTCCAAGATCCCACATTCCCCAAAACAAGGATATGACTGAGACAATGAAGCAGCAACTTTTCAAATGAAGTTACTCTTCTGTTCTCTGCACTCTGCTGAGATTTCTCAGTGTTCCACAAATCTGTGTATCTTAATACTCTACCTGGATAGTGTGTTTATGTAAGGTAGCTGGGATGGTGATCTTGGGAGGCAATGAATTGTTCTGAAATTAAACTTGCCAATCTCTTTGAAATACAGTTCATGGTATATTTAAGAAAAACGCATTTGAAATGTCACTGCACTACATACTCACTATGCCAAATTCTAGCTAGGTATTGATTTTTGCAGCCAAGTCACAAACCTTTTGAAAGTAGAGCTTGCATTTAAAATGCCAACATTTAATTATTTTAAAAAAATGATCAGATTTCTGAATAATAAAGAAGATATGTATCTTTGTAAATCATTCTTGTGGTTTTTTTCAGGAGTATGGAACTTCAGCGATTGTTTTCATATGATTGATTTCGTATGTTCATTTTTGTAGAAGATGGTATTATGAACAAAACTACTAAAATTAATGTATTAACAGTACAATTACATGTATCACATTTTAATGAGGACAAATGTTGGAAGTCAGATATTTTTTGCTAGCTTCTGGGCTACCTTTCACCCACACACAAAATTCCCAAATGGCTTTTCATGCCTTTCTTCTTCTCGTGCCCTTTTTTTTCCCTTCCCATGCCTTTTAAAAAGAAATGGGACTGGCTAGATTGTGTACATGACCCAAAAGCCTTCCTATGTCTAACTGGTTTGCACATACAAAGTGGCAGAAGTTTTAAACAGCAGAAATGCCACATGGATACCAGCACAATACCATGGATTATTTTTAGCTCTCCTCCTCCATTCTCTGTAATAGCATATTCTATTGATAATAGCAAAGTCTCACAAAGTGAAATGTCCATTATTGTGAATTTCAAATTGCACATGGCTGGAGTCTCTGTATCCTGATGTACTATGTAACCTATCCCAGGCAATTGTTTCTATTTTCCCAGTCCTTTTGCTTTTCAATCCAGTCTGTTACCAAGCAAGAGAACAAAATACAACTGAAAGATGAATACCTGTTATACTGATCAAGAGAGTCTGGCTATAAATTAATGGCTTAAAAATCTGGCATGTAAACAACAGATCACTGTCCGATGGAATGGAGAATGTTACCACAGAAGAGAAAAGAAGCCAAAGGATGGGAGAAAGCATTTGTTTTAGCAAAGGAATTAAACCTGAAAAGAGCCAAGAGATCCTAGTGGCTTGCTGATTTCTTTAATACTATGTGAAATGAACTGGAAGAACAAATGTAGTAGATAAGAACTATAATCTTCACTTCTTCTTTATCATTCTTTGGTGGAAATTCTGTTTGGTCTGACAAGGCCAATGAAATGGACACATGAAATCTATCATTTAGCAGTGTTGACATATGAAATCAAAAGCATAAAGACTTATAATAAGCAGCTAACATATGAACAACTTTAGCTATAAACACATTATTCATCCTTATATTTTAATAATTTTGATAATTTTGGAGGATTTATAGTAATATTCATTTAAGACTTGTAATCAGGATTACAAGTAATCCAGGGTAATCATATATTGTAATTACTATGAGGAAATAGATTATAGTAGTTTGGATATGTTCAGAAAATTATATAGGAAACAAGAAACAAAGACTTGGAAATAGAAACTGAGTTTCCTTATTTCACATGCATGTTTCCAGTTTTTTTTTAATTTTGTTTAATGTTTTATTTATTTTTGAGACAGATGTTTGTTTAATGTTTTTATTTATTTTTGAGAGCATGACCAGGGGAGAGGCAGAGAGAGAGGAAGACACAGAATCCGAAGCAGGCTCTGGGCTCCAAGCCATCAGCACAGAGCCCAACGCCGGGCTTGAACTCACGGACTGTGAGATCATGACCTGAGCCGAAGTCGGACGCTTAACTGACTGAGCCACCCAGGCGCCCCTCCAGTCAGTTTTAAAGAAGTCTGATTTCCTTCTTTAATTTATTTTTGTATGCCAATTTTCACATGACTCTGTGTACATGTGTGTGTGCCCTTCTCACATGCATGCTTGTTGAAGCCCTGCATGATAAGAACAGGACTGATTGATATGAACATGGATAAGAACAAGGATAGAACAGGACTGATTGACAGGAGGATGAAGATCTAAACATAAAGTGACAAAGATTGGAGAATCACAGGCCGAAGAGCTAAGGCTAAAGGTGAAGAGATAAAAGATTGGGAGAGTACAGAATATTTTATAACTGGTGGGAGTTGGGCAGGCAAGGAAAACAGAATTCATGGGAGACAAGTTCCACACTAACATTTAACATTCATCACTGACTTACAATCTCAAAAACACTAGTAGACTACATATGTGTCATTGAGGATTGGGGCAAGATCCCAACATGGTGAATGTTTTTCAACGCACTTAACAGTCCTGTTTAACAAAGTATTGTGTAACCAGAAACTATTGCTTCCAACACTGAGATGAGACAGTGATGGTTTGGAGGCCATGTAGCTCCTATTGGACACCCAAGACGTTTGCTGGTAATCATCCTCAATCCCTGACATTGCAGTAAAATAGTCCAGTCTCAACCAAATGTTCTAATAGCTACCATTGTTTCCAGGCTTTGGAACAAATGGTCTAGAATTTCTAGTAGATGCTCTCTGCATGGTTCTAGTGCTTTTCTGATTGCCGCCCCCAAAATGTATAACCTCCAAGGAATTCTCTCTTGGCATAAGGAGTATATGGGCTCTTTTTTTCTTTCCATCAAATACTGAAATATAAAAACAATTATGTGTTTAAATTTACTTTAGGTATAAACTTAAGATTCCTTCATCACCACCCAATTTCCTAGAGAATTCCTTTGTTTATAATCTTTAATGAACTGGAATTGCATTATGTATGCTTGTTTTCTACAGGAAACATCTAGTTTTGAAAGGTACATCATACCAGTATCATAAGACTAAACTCAGAGTAATTTTTTTTAATGTTTATTTATTTTTGAGAGACAGAGAGAGACAGAGCATGAGTGGGGAGGGGCGGAGAGAGAAGGAGAGAGACACAGAATCCAAAGCAGGCTCCAGGCTCTGAGCTGTCAGCACAGAGCTCGATGCGGGGGCTCGAACCCACAAACCATGAAATCATGACTTGAGCTGAAGTCAGATGCTTAACTGACTGGGCCACCCAGGCACCCCTCAGAGCAGTTTTTACAACATGCCCTGATGTTGAAGTTGTAGCCATGTCAGGTAAATTTCTACTCTCTTGTAATATTAATTAATGTTAATATTTATAGAAGTGTTATTGAGGATATTTTCTATTATCACATTAGTCCTAATTCATCAAAATCACCAGAGTAGTACACTTAAAAATATAGATTCTTCACCTAGTCATTACCTGAATCATAACATCAACCTATGATATGCCATATGTTGCTCTTTGTATTCAGAGATAAGAAAATTTTATTTATTGCTTTGTTATTGATTTTTGTCTTTAATAATTTTGTTCACTAGATTTCTGCATCTCTTTTCATAAAATTAAAAAAATTGTAAGACATATGCAATATAAAATTTACCATTTTAACCATTTTTAAGCATATAGTTCCGTGGCATGTGCATTCACATTCTCCTCACCCCCTTGCAAATGTCATTCTACCTTCTGTCTAAATGAATTTGACTATTCTAGGTACCTCATATATGTAAGTGAATTAATACAGTATTTGTCCTTTTGTGACTGGCTTATTTCACTTAATATAAAATCTTCAACATTCATTAATATCATGCATCAGAATTTTCTTCCTTTGTGAGGTTGAACAATGTTCCAATGTATGTATATACCACATTTTGTTTATTTGTTCTATTTATCCACTTTGAATAACAAAAAATCTTAGAGTTAATCCCCTATATCAACCATGCAAATGTTTCTGTATTATATACATTTTTTTTCATCTAGACATTTGTATTTTCCCATCAATGACTGGTAAATGTTCTTGTTGCAAGTTATATTATATCCCTTTGCGAAGAAATTCAGTTATAAAAATAAGATTTTAAATAAACTAATAGGTAAATATGTTAGAATATTTTTCTACATATCTAAAAACAGGACTGCATAACAGTTTGATTAAAATAAGAGAAGAGGAGGGTCACCTAGGTGGCTCAGTCAGTTAAGTGTCTGACTCTTGGTTTTGGCTCAGGTCATGATCTCATGGTTTGTGGGTTCAAGCCCTGCATGGGTCTCTGTGGTGACAATGCACATCCTGCTTGGGATTCTCTCTTCCTCTCTCTCTGCCCCTCTCCTGCTTGTGCTCTCTCTCTTTCTCTGTCTCTCAAATAAATAATCTTAAAACATATTTTAAAAATAAAAAATTAAATAAGAGAAGAGGAAGAAAAAGTTATAATTATGGGTGTGTGTGCTAGGCCTTTTGCATATGCTATCCTACCAAATGATGACCTTAACTTCGAAGATAACTATATTTTTGCTTTATTTTTACATAGGAGGATATTGAGATTCAGATAGCTCGGAGATAAGAACTGGCTGAACTGGCTGGTAAATTGAGCTCTATATTGCTCAAGATTTCATAAAGTATTCATTATGCTATACCAAACAAACACTATTTAATAGAAATTTGCCTCATTTTTGACAGAATCAAAGAGTTAAGGATTATATAACTTTGAGTGCACATTACCCTCTAATAGAATCATTACCCTCTAATAGAATCATAACCAGTTTGAATGGCGAAGAAGAGTCTTAACGACCTATTTATATTTATGTCTGCAAGTACAAAATAAGCATCGTAAGAACATGGTAAAAAAAAATAATCCGTTCAAAAAAGACTATTTTAATATAATAGGCCAACCGCCCACTTCATTCTCCTTGGAATTCAAAATTATTAGTGTAAGTCATATTCATTCATTCACTCATTAGGTAGTCAGTAGACAGTACACAGTTGTGAACAGAAATAATGCATAGCAGTGAATGAGAGATATGTTCTTTGCCTCATGGTACTTGAAATAAATAAAAAAGGAAATACTCTGAGTATTAATTTTGAGTCAGAAATGAAGCAAAGAAATGAACAGCTGCAATAAAGACTAGTATGAGATGGGAGATAATGATAGGAAGATCATAGAGAGATCTTTGAAACAGGGGAGGAGAAACTCTGAAAAGATGGCTTTTATGGAGAACCCAAATATGAGAAAAAATAAAAACAAGGGGGAAAATGTTTCATCACTTCCCCATATGGTTTGGAGAAGGGTAAAATCTTGGAATGCACAAGATATTGAAACAAGATAAGTGTAGGAAGATGGTGACAAGAGAAGAAGTTGTTATGTAGCTCTTACGGTGCTTGTTTAAAAATGAGATGTTATGTACAATCCAGCAATTTCAGTTCTCATTATATATCCTAAAGAATTGAAAGTAGGGCCTTGGAGAGATATTTGCATATCCATATTCATAACAGCACTATTCACAAGAGCCAAGAGATAAAAGCAATCCAACTGTCCATTGGCAGATGAATGGATAAACAAAAGGTGTTATGCATACAAGGGGTTAGTATTTAAGCTTGAAAGGGAAGAATATTCTGACACATACTAAATCATGGATGAATTTTGAGGATACTATGTTAAGTGAAGTAACCCTGTCACAAAAAGACAAATATTATATGATTCCAACGATATTAGGTATCTGGAGTAGTCAAGTTCATAGCAACAGAAAGTAAAATGAGGCTTTTCAGAGACTGGTGGTAGGGAGAAAGAGAAAATCATTGTTTAATGGATAGAGTTTCAGTTTTGCAATATGAAAAAATTTTAGAAATTGTGCAACATTGTAAATATATGTAACTCTGCTGAACTATACATTTAGAAATTGGCAAGATGGCAAGTTTTATGTTACGTGGGTTTACCTCAGTTGAAATTTTTTAAAAAATGTTAGACACACTACAATACTTGGGAAGAAATGCCAAATTCATGAGTCATATTAAAACGTTTGTTTCCTACTTAGAAGTTACTCATTAAGTTCACTATTTGGCTAAGAAACTTGCTCCAACATTCCAATCTTGCAGCATTTGATCATGAACAAATTTTTAAATTTTAATAAGTAGAATATTTTTATTTCATATATTCTGTATCTATACTTGAAATATAATTTAAATTATAATCATTAAATTTAAATTATAATTTAAATTATAATTATATATTTATTAAGCATTATTTTTGTCATTTTATACTCAGCTGTATATTTTGCAAAAGAACACAGAGATGATTCTGTGCTACAGTGTTAAAATATATGCCCTGAACAAATATACTGTATGCTTTATAAGAGCCAAAGACGTCTCTACCTTAGGAAGTTAGCCTGTAAGTATAGTGTGGGCAGAGACTCTTTTTTTCTGATTATCTTTAAATCCATTTTCCTTAGATTTGCTGACAGTAGTTAAGAGTTCATAAATGTATTCTGAATAAGTCAATTTCAACCCCTATGCAGACCAGTGGGAGAGAGAGCTCCTGTAATTTTATCTCATTATGTAGTCAGCTACTTATTAAAGCTAGAAATAGTAACTATGTATGTTTCATGTTGTCAGGAAGGTACTCTGGACTCTTTTTGATGCTCTGGACAAAGTACTTATTTTATGTTGAGTCATTTTTTTAACTAGTAAACATGTTAAAAATAGTACATGGTTTATTTTGTAAGTGTTCATTGTTTTCATTTATGGGACATTTACAGCAAGTAGCTTTCTAAAAATTTTTCATGGGAAATCCATGAATGACAAGTATTTAATATTCAAATTTAATGGTAATCACTAAATTATTATTAAATTTTATATAATCTTGAGAGAATAATATAATCCATTATTATACAATGATTGATTTACACAAAAAAAACTATTCAATATTTTCAACAAAAACTGTACTTAATGTACATGAAGCTATAGAGAAACAAAAAGAAAATCTTGCTAGATAATCTTTTAATTGCCTGTATTCTAAAACTTTAAAGTTATTGATCTTTCTCATTTCCTTCAAACCTATGAGTTTTAAATGGGTTATCATCAATAAAGTGTCTTAGAGCCTGAATAGCAAGTCATGTCTTTTACGGAATGATTTTTCTATATAAGCTAACTTCCATGTTTGAGTTTTTATCTTTAAAAGTTTTTTCATCATCTATAAAGGGGTTATCCTCATTCCTTTGTTTTTCTTTTAGCATATAAATCTTTGTGTTTAAATCTGTTATGAAACTAAACAGATATTTGGTACTTTTAAAAGCTTCATTTTGAATTCCTTGCTATGTGACAGTTATACCTCTTAGATGAATATGTAAGCAGAAACGTCTTTGGTATTCAATTAAAATTAAAAAGAAAAAAAAATATTGTGTCTTGGAAAGTTTCCAGACAATAGAACTGAAATATCTGCCCATATATCCCTGGATATGTTGCCAAAGTGTATAAAATAAATGGGAGGAGTTACTCAAACCAACAGAAGAAATACTTTCAGGATTAACACAGAGAAAAAGGAAGATTCACAGCCCTGGGGAAAAAAGACACCATTTTAATGACTTCAGTAATCACAGAATATAAAATACTAAGTGTTTTCAGACAATATTTAGGCATTCAAAGCCTCTTTTAAAATCTTCACTAGACAAGTAACTATGGAGCTATGAAGTTTTATTTTACATTTCAGACATATTTTAAAACAGAATATGCCGTGAAAATTCTTCTAGTACTCATACCTTATATGTTTCTACAATCATAAGTATTTTTTTCTACTTCCACTTCTTTGATATGTCTTTTTAAATTTATATGTATTCAATTATTGGGATGGAATCCCAGGAAGTATTATCAGATTTGTAATTTACCAATTAACACTGAAATAAATTGTTTCTATATGAGAAAATGAGAAATATAGGTATAACAATGTAGAAATGGTAATTCCACTCATAATTTTCTAACTAAGAAGGGTGATTCTGAGTAACTTCAGTATTTAAGGTTATCTCTATTTAGAAATTGCAGTTATATCACAAAAAAGGATGAGATTCACAGAAAATGTACTTTTTTAAAAAGCCAGTATTTCAATATACAATGAGGAAAATTCTTATTTTAGCAGATGAAACTTCTCACATCACAATGAACAATAAGTTTTAGCTTTCAATATAGTTTGTATATCTTGTCACTAAGCAATTGATATTTAAATGTATCCTCGGATGGAAGATAAAATAGAAAAAAATATTTCAATAATAAAGAAATTTTGAGGGACACTTGGGTGGCTCAGTGAGTTAAGCATCTGAGAGGCTCAGGTCATGATCTCATGGTTCTTGAGTTCAAGCCCTGTGGCCAGCTCTGTGCTGACAGCTCAGACCCTGGAGCCTGTGTCTCCTTCGCTCCCTGCCCCTCCCCTGCTTACACTTTGTCTCTCTGTCTCTTTTGCTCAAAAACAAATAAATATTTAAAAAGAAAATTTAAATAAAAAATAATAAATAAATTTTAACTCTGAACGCTTATTATTTTCAAAGTTCACTTTTAAGTTTGTAAGCTGAGTTTCACATTTCCTTCTGTCATAAAAATGAGATTTTCCTTTAGAAATAAAGCATATTCTTTTTTTTTAGTGTTAATATCATTCTATTAAAAACTATTTTTTATTAGTACCTGTCCAAGGTTCATAAATTAGATGCTTTTTTTTTTCCTGGAAAATGTGCCCTGATTTTTCTACTGTTTTGGAATTTTTAGAATAAAAATGACACTTTGGAAGGTCAAGACTGATGGTTCTGATTGTGATAAATGGTGTATATGATTTCGCTGCTATAAACCAGGAAAGAGTGAAGGAAGATTTGAGCCAAGTAATATCTAAATTCAGTCTTTAATATTTCCTTGAACATTTCATTTCTAAAAATTTGAATAAAATCTTTGTAGAATATTTTTAGATTTCTACCTCAGATTAGACTTCTCTGAAACATGTTTCAAATGCAAGCAAAGAATTTTTTACTAGAAAAGTTTATTTTCTAATAAAATACTCACCTAAAGATTTTAACATGAATAGAAGACAATATGAAATAAATATTAATTCCTCATTTTAAAACTGTGTAGGTTAATTAAATATATAACATATATATATATATATATATATATATATATATATATATATATACACACCTTCAAGATGTGTATATACACAATAATATATATATATATATACATATATACACACACACACACACACACACACCTTCAAGAACAGTTCTATTATTATTTTTTAAGTTGTCATCTGTTACTACATCTTCATACACTATTTCTAAAGTAACTATTTCAATTGTCATCTTTCCTGCCACCACTTATTTTAGAATCATGCTTATTTAAGTAAACAGTGACTTTATTAGACAACACAGATTCTATAGACCAAAGCCATTAAAAATATCTTCTTTAGTTATAACAATTTCTCTTTCAAAATTTTTCAAAAGTACCACATGATGAAATTGTTTCCAGAACTCCAAAATATCAGTCTAAATATAAAGCTAAATATGCAGTATTTGAAAATGTGGCTAAATATATATCAATATTCATAACATCAATATGCGCGTGTGTATGCGCACACACACACACACACACACACACACACACACAATTTATCCAAAATATAACACTATCAAAAATCACTATTGCTCTTTAGCCTATAAAATAAACAGAATAATATTCAATAATATTTATTCACTATTTTAAAATGTAAATTGTAGCCTTAACTGATGATTCATATTAATATTTAATCTTTTAAAATTTATTTATTTTTGAGAGAGAGAAAGAGAGTGGGGGAGAAGCAGAGAGAGAGAGAGAGGGAGAGAGAATCCCAAGCAGGCTCTGTGCTGTCAGTGCAGAGCCTAATGTGGGGTTTGAACTCATAAACCGGGAGATAAATCAAGAGTTGGATGCTTAACTGACTGAGCCACCCAGATCCCTTAATTCCTATAACATTTAAACATCTTTCTGACTAGGGACATATTATGAATATTAAAGTGACATATGCTAAAGATTGGCTCCCAAAACTCCTTTCTCTCTCCCTTTCCTCTAATAAAGAAACTTGAAAGTAAAATATATACTCAAATTATGAACCTCCCTACAGATAGATTTGTCCCTGTCATATAGTCTCATATACTATTCCATACTGACCACATGTAAATACTGTTTGTCATTGGCAGTTTTCAGCATTTCCAAATTCTTAACATACTTATGTATATAGCCTAAATAAAAACTACCAAAAGTTAGAAAGATTAAGTAGCTCTGTCATTTTAGGCAGTAATATTTGGGTTGGGAAGTAATAGCAAGCATTATCTCAACTGTTTAGCCTTATAAAAGCATATCCTCACCAAGTTTTATTCGTTCCATTCCAAATTGCCCTTCAAAAGAAGAGTAGGCTTATCTCTATGTAAGAAAAACTATAAATATATATTCTTAATTCTCTACTCTGTTGTCATTTTGGAGTTCTTAATTTTTTAGTTATTTATCGGATTTTCTGTCTCATGTTTCTCTCATTGGAGTGGCATTAACATTATTGAACATATTTGTTTCTATGCCTATCCTATCTGTGGCTTGTTATTTACTACCAAACTTCTTTAGAAAATGGATATTTCCAGTGGCTCTCACACTTTGATTTATAGGACTCACTGCCCCACCCAATTTATTCTACATTAATTCTGATATAGCCTCTTTGGGGAGAAGACAAGAATTCCCATTATTAATCTAAGTGGGCTCTAACCAAACTTCAGAAAACACATTTTATCCCTAGAACATGTCATCCTTTGCCTTGATCACCATGTTGATATTACTCAATGAATACCAATGGTTCTCTAATCAATAAATTAATAATTCTTGTCCTTGATTTTCTGAAGAACTTGACACCTTTTTCCTTTACCTTATTTATATATTTTCACTGTCATTGTAGGATTCTCTATTAGCTCTTATTCTCCCAACTTCTTGAATTCCTTGTTTCCATTAATATCTCTTCCTCTTTACTATTGTTATTTTCCATACTCTAATCCCTGCATGATTTTTTTTTCCTTCCTATATTGGCTATCTTATTTAACTTCTCATAGTTTCAACTTAATATAGAAGTAATTCATACCAAATCTTCCTTTTCTATTTCATTTTTTTTCTTTAAAAACTTTATCCCTGGGCACCTGGGTGGCTCAGTCAGCAAAGTGTCCGACTTCAGCTCAGGTCATGATCTTACCGTTCGTAGATTCGAGCCCTGCACTGGGCTCTGTGCTGATGGCTTGGAGCCTGGAAGCTGCTTCAGATTCTGTGTCTCCTTCTCTCTCTCTGCCCCTCCCCTGCTCACACTCTGTCTCCCACTCTCTCTCAAAATTAAATAAACATTAAAAAATTAAAAAAAGCAAAAACAAAAACTTTATCCCTCCTCTCTTATGAACTCCAGTATTCATTTTAATTTTCTGCTGTAATTCTGACTAACATATCCCTCTGTCATCTCAAAATACACTCATCATAGCCTCCAACAAACTGTTCTTATCTTAACTTTAATATTTTTTAATGTTATTTATTTTTGAGAGAGAGAAAAACACAGTGTGAGCAGGGGAGGGGCAGAGAGAGAGGGAGACACAGAATCTGAAGCAGGCTCCAGGCTCTGAGCTGTCAGCACAGAACTTGACGCGAGTCTTGAACCTACTGACTGCGAGGTCATGACCTGAACCAAAGTCACATACTTAACCAACTGAGCCACCCAGAAACTCCAATATTATTGTGTTGACTTTACTATTCTCAGAGTTATTCAAACTTCTTGTTCTCCATGAATTATTCCTGTTTTTTAATCCTCAATATCCAATCAGATGGGAAGTTTTAACAATCATAGCTTTTTATTTTTTTAATTATTTTCACAGCTTTTAAAATTGCCTTTTCCATCCACTATTTGTATTACTATTCTCAAACTGTACTACCTCACATCAGTGATAAAATTTTGGCCTTGTGATTCAGATCACTGTTAGCTATCTCTCTTCTCTCCATAGCATCCATGGAGGTGCATCAGTCAGATCTCCCTTGAAGAGAAACTTTTGTGAGAAGTGGACCTGCCTTACATTTAGATTTACTCCAACATTCACCCTCTGGCTGCACTTTCCCCAGACTGTTACCAATCAAAGTCTGAGACACATCTTGCCAAATTAAGGAACTCCACTGATGGGCAATCTCTGCTGAAGCCACTTGCCCAGATCACATTTCCTCAGAACTGCTCTGGATCGGAGTCTCTTGCTAGCCAGTCCTCCTTCTCTCCCTGTCTCCTGTCATAAGGATCAGACAGGCATTGTGGACTAAATTCTCTACCAGTCTACTCCTATTTTATCCTTCTTATAAATGTCCTTTACTGAAAAGTCAGGAGCAACACACCAGTAGTTGGAAATGTGGGTTATTATTCATTTTAGTGAGGGAAAAATCATACCATAAGGAACTGTGGATTATCACAATTGTAGGGTATTAGAAAGAACTTGTTATAGGTTTTAGGCTTCTTTAGGTGATTTTAGGGAAGATGTATGTGTCATTTAACTCTTTATTGGATGTTGTCAAGAAGTAGGAGTAATTTTATTATTGTATATTTTAGTAAATTATATCTATAGGAAGGGCAGACTAGTGAAAGGATAAAGCTATAACAAGTAAAGAAGCAACAGTCACTCAGACTAACTGAAAGACAGGGATTTAAAGGAAAAAAAAACAAACTCTTGTGGAAATAGAAAATCTAAATAGACCAAGTACAAGTAATGAGTATGAAGCAGTAATTTAAAAACTCTCCGAATACAAAAGCTTAAGACCAGAGAGCTTCACACATAAATTCTACCAAACATTTAAATAACAGTTAGCACCTATCTTTCTGAAATTATTTTTAAAACAATTGATGAGGAAAGAATCTTCAAAACTCATTTTATGAGGACAACATTACCCTAATACTAAAACTAAACCAAAATCACTACACACACACACACACACACACACACACACACAATTGCAAGCCAATATCCCTGATGACCATACATGCAAAAAGTTTCAACAAAATACTAGAAAACCAAATTCAGCAATACATTAAAAGTATCATATATCATGATCAAATGGCATTCATTCCAGTGATTGATCCAATCAATATATATGATCCACAAATTCATAAAAGAAACCAACTAAGGCTAAAAATAATGATTATCTCAATAGATTCAGAACATTTGACAAGATTCAACATTCATTCATGATTAAAATTCTCAGCAAAATAGGTATAGAGGAATATCCCTCAACATAATGAAGTCCATATATGATAAAATCACAGCTAACATCATACTCCATTGTGAAGATCTGAAAACTTTTTCTCTAATATCAAGAACAAGATAGGGGTGCCCATTCTCACTACTTTTATTCAGCATATTATTGCAAGTCCTACCAATATCAGTTAGGAAAGGAAAAAGAAATAAAAGGCATCCAATTTGGAAAGGAAAAGTAAAATCGTCACTATTCACAGATGACATGAGACTATATACAGGAAACCCTAAACACTCCATCAAAACACTATCAGAATAAATGAATTCAGTAAAGTCAACAAATAAAAAACTAACATACAGAAGTCAGTTGTGCTTCTATATGTCAATAAAGAGTCATCAAAAAGAGAAATTAAGAAAGTAATCCCATTTATAATAGCATCAGAAAGAATAAATACCAGGGCACCTGGGTGTCTCATTCAGTTAAGCATCTGACTTTAGCTCTTCACTTCATCACACAGAACTCTGTGCTGACAGCTCAGAGCCTGGATGCCATGTTGCCCTCGATCACTCTCTCTCTCTCCCGCTCACATTCTACCTCTTAAAAATAAATAAACATAAAAAAAAATTTGGCTCAGTCAGTTCAGTGTCCGACTACAGCTCAGGTCATGATCTCACGGTTCATGGTTTGAGCCCTGCATCAGGCTCTGTGCTGACAGCTCAGAGCCTGGAGGCTGCTTCAGATTCAGAGACTCCCTCTCTCTCTGCCCCTCCCCTGCTTGCACTGTCTCTCTCTGTCTCGAAAAAGTAATAAACATTAAAAATTATTTTAATATAATTTAAATTTTAAAATAAGAAAAAAATAAATACCTGGGAATAAACTTAACCAAGAAGGTGAAAGACCTAAACTTTGAAAACTATAAGACATTGGTAAAAAAAAAAAAAAAAAAAAAAAAATTGAAGACACAAACGAATGGAAAGATATTTTCATACACATGGATTGGAATAATTAGTGTTAAAATGGTCCATACTACCCAAAGCAAATTACAGGTTAAATGACATACCTATCCAGGCACCTGGGTGGTTCAGTTGGTTAAATGTCTGACTCTTGATTTTGGTTCAGGTCATGATGTCACAGTTCATGAGTTCAAGCCCCACATCAGACTCTGTGCTGAAAATGCAGAGCCTGCTTGAGATTCTCTCTCTCTCCCTCTCTCTCTGACCCACCCCCCCAAAAAGAAATAATAAACTTTAAAAATAAAAAAAAAAATAAATGACATCCTTATCAAACTATCAATGGTATCTTTCCAAGAACTAGAACAAAGAATCTCAAGTTTGTATGGAGTCACTGAAGACCCTGAATAGCCAAAGCAATCTTAAGAAAGAACAAATCTGGAGGTATCATACTCCTTGGTTTCAAACTATACTAAAAAGTTATAGCAATCAAAACAGTATGGTACTGGAATGAAAGGGATATGCAGATCAATGAAATAGACAGCCCAAAAATAAACCCATGAATGTACAGTCTATGGAAATTAGGCCATAGGAATTAGTCTATGGAAAATGAGGCAAGATTATAAAATGGGGAAAAGACAGTCTCTACAAATAAATGGTGTAGGAAAAAACTGGAGAGCTACATGCAGAAGAATTAAACTTGAGCACTACTGTACCATATACAAAAATAAATTCAAAATGGATTAAATTTTAAAATTCTTGGAAGAAAACAGAAGAAATAAGCCCTTTGACATTCTTTTAAAAAAAGTTTTTTGTTTTTTTTTTTTTTTTTTTTTTTGAGCCAGTCTCCTCAGGCAAGGGCAACAAGAGCTAAAATAAACAAATGGGATTATATCAAACTAAAAAGCTTTGCTCAGCAAATCAAAAGTGAAAAGTAAGCTGTGGGATGGGAGAAGATATCTGCAAATGATACAACCAATAAGAGGCTATGCCAAAATATGTAATTTACACAACTTAATATCAAAAAATCAAATAACCTGATTAAAAAATGGGCAGAAGACTGGAGTAGAGATTTTTCCAAAGAAGACATACAGATGATCACCAGGCACATTAAAGATGATCAACATGGCTAATCATCAAGGAAATGCAAATCAAAATCACAATAAGATATCATTCACATTGTCAAATTGACTATTATCAAATATAATAATAATTATTATTATTATAACAATTATAATAATAATGTCTCCCCCATGCAGGAAGACACAAAATAGGCCTTTTGTCTACAAAATAACAATTGACTCTCAGGAGCTAATTTCCTAACCACCAAGCCTAAAACAAGGGCTATATCATCATAAGCTGGCTGGAGACATGTTAAACCTGATAAGCATGGAATGTAATTACACCCTAAAGGAAGTGCAAGATTTAGCTAGCATATCCCATTATGAGACAGAGGGTATCCTTGAGATTCTATTTAAGAATTAAGTGAGACTGGAATATAAAACTGAATGAGAATTAACTGGTATCAGGCATTTTTTTGGAATAGAAAGTGATAGTTTGGGGGCATGTGGGTGGGTTGGTTAAGCAGCCGTTTAGTTCAGGTCATGATCTTGAGGTTGGTGGCTTTAAGTCCCTCATTGGGCTCTGTGCTGACAACTCAGAGCCTGGAGTGTGCTTCGGATTCTTTGTATCCCTCTCTCTCCGCCCCACCCCTACTCATGCGTTCTCTCTCTCTCTCAAAAATAAATAAACACTAAAAAAAAAATGAAAATGATAATTTGGCAAGGACCTTAAAGAATGGGGCAAACTTTCTGTTAGGGTTAAAATCTCAGAAACATGAAGAAAGTAATGGCCAAAGTTAAGCAAAGTATAAATATATGTTTAGGCTGCCCTGACAGATAGTAAGGATGTTATCAAAAAACTCAGGTAGGTGCACCTCCTGATGGGATGTGTTCAGTGAGGCCATAAGACCTCCACAATATGATGCTCCTTGGGAAGGCCAAAATGAACATACCATCTATCAAGACCGTTAGGAATAAACTGGTGAGAGTGGCACAGACATCAAAAAATATTTGGTTGTGACTCTCCATTTATGACTGCCCTCTAACAAATATAGGGCTACACTTAAGTTTGAATTTCGGGTAAACAATGAAATTTATCGAGTATAAATATGTCTGTCCTTAATAACATGGTATATAGTCCATGGGGATTCTACTGTATACCAGGGCTGATGGTATACACAGCAAGTCTTCACCTGCCCAACTTTTACAAATCTGTATCAGATGCATGGAGGCAACACACAAAAGGCCCAGGAGAGGGCAAAAGAGCTGAGGAAGATCACCCATGAGGCAGACGGGGTTTCTAAGAATGTCGATAACAAACTACCTCAAACATGGGGATTTAAAACAACACATATTTATTATCTCATGGTATCTGCAGTTCTAGAATCCAGGAATGGCTTATGTCAGCCACCTACAGACATCCACACAAGGCTATGGTTAAAGCTTACTCCGGTTCTGGGATCTCACAAGAGGCTTGACCAAGAAGCTACTTCCAAGGTCCTTCCAGTTGTTGGCATTTTTCACTCCCTTATAATCCTTGTAGGATTAATAGCAGATGACTTATTGAAAGCCTGCTGGTGGTAAGTGGATAGAACAGAGAAGGAATGGCAGAGAGGGAGACAGATGTACTGAGTCCAGAGATAGGTGCTGTATTTGTATGTAATCATGTGCACAACATAATCACATATATCATGTTACATTTGCCACATCCACTGATTAGAAGAAATTACCAGTCCTGTGTGCACTGAATCAGAGGAAATCACAGAAAGGCATGAATAGCAGGAGGTGGAGAGCATGGAGACCACCTTGAAATCTGTATACCAAGTAAAAGGCAGTGGCCTATTAAAGTATAATGCACAGGAGAGTTCAGAAAAAATCATTCAAGTTATGATAGGTTAAAGGTTTGATGCTGAACAAGGGGAGGAGAGAGAGAGCCTGATGGCAAAAAGGTTAGAATGGGAAGTTGGGATTTAGGAGCAAAGAATATTTCCAAAGTCACCTAGAAGTAGGTATCCTAACCCTAAAGTAGGAGGAACCATAAGATGCTTGAAGAAGGTGAACACTTTTATTATTACAGAAAATGTAAAAAGATCACCAAAGCTTTTTTGGTGCTTAGATCCCAAACCCTGCTGAAGAGCAAGCCCAGATCCTGCCACTAAAACATTTGAAGCCAGCATTGAACTGCTTCTAAATGAATTTGCAATAAAGCCCAGGCCCAGCTGAACTGCAGACTCCATACAGCAGTCACCCTAGAGCAGTCTGACAGAAGAATGGATGTTGCCTTCTCTGGGAATAAATATTTACTTCAGTCTCTTCTTAGCTTTTACACACTATTTTGGAAATAAAAAAATTTTTGGAGTTTATAATGGATTAACTCCTTATTGGTAATTTTAATAGATTAATTCTAGTATAGTTAGGAATAACATTTTTAAAACCTGTGAGACATACAAAAAAGAACAAAAATAGGATCTAAGGCCAACAGAAGTAGACCAAGATACGGTCCTAACAATGTAGTGATCACATAAGAACATTAAAATAACTATAATAAATGTCTTAAATGACACATTGTGTGGAAAAGATTGAGAATACATATGGACAAATGGAAAATTCCTACACGGAGAAATTCATTAAAATATAGAGTAAAATATAAATGCTAGAAATTAAAAAAAATTATCAAAAATTAAAAATTATTTGACATACCTAGCAACATGATGGAATCAGCAGAACAAAGGATTGCTACACATGAAGATAGTTTCCACTGACCTCATTACAAAATTAAAAGTGAAAAAAAATGTGAAAACAAAATGGAAAATAAGGTCAGATATCTGTGGGACAAAATCAAATTGTTTAATATAAATGTTATTTGAGTCTCCAAAAAAGAGAAATAACAGATGAGAAGAAATGTTTGAAGATGTATGAGAATTTTCCAAAAAAAACTAGTGAGGGATTAACAGATCCTAGAAAACCCAAGGAATATAAAAAATGTACAGCTAGGCATATTGTAGATTAACGTTAAAAACATCAAGTTAAGGGAAAGTTCTTAAAAGCCACACAAGGAAATGTCATATTACACAAAGGGGAAAAGGATACAAATGACAGCTGACTTCTCATGGCAAATTAACAATGCAGTAGAACGATATCTTTAAAATGCTGAATGAAAAAAAACAACCTAGAATTATATAACCAGTGAAAATATTCTTCAATACAGAAGGGGAAATAAATCTGTCAGACAGACTCTGACAGATTGCATTTCTAATAGATACAACCTTTAATAAATGCTAAATTCTTCAAGCTAATGGAAAGAAATAAAAGAAGCCTACATCCACAAGGAGTATGTCTTAAGTTTATTTATAGAAGAGCAGTACCAAGGGGCACCTGGGTGGCTCAGTCGGTTAAGTGTCTGACTTCAGCTCAGGTCATGATCTCACAGCTCGTGGGTTCAAGCCCTGTGTTGGGCTCTGTGCTGACAGCTCAGAACCTGGAGCCTGCTTCGGATTCTGTGTCTCCCTCTTTGTCTGCCCCTCCCCCGCTCATACTCTGCCTCTCTCAAAAGTAAATAAAACATTAAAAAAAAATTTTTAAATAAAAAAAAAAAAGAAGAGCTGTACCAAAATCCCAGACTGAATGGCCCATAAACAACAGAAATTCTTCACATTCTGGAGACTGGCAAGTTCATAATCAAGGTATCAGCGTGGTCACCTTCCCGTAGAGGCCCCCTTACTTGTTCATCATTAGTGCCTTGCTGTGTTCTCACATGGTGGAAGGGGGGTAGGGGGCTCTCTGGAGGCTCTTTTATAAAAGCACTAATCCCATTCATGAGGGCTTCATCCTCATGACCTAAGCACCTCCCAAAGGCCTCACTCCCTAATACCAGGTGACAGAAGAGTAAAAGGAGTAACAGAAAAGGATATGTTCATTATTATGTATCTATTACATATATAAGCATATATGCTTAATTATATGCAATGTCTATAATATACATAATTAGTAATATACATAATTATAACACACACATATGTATGTTTTGTATATAATTAGCTTTCTATCATTGTATAACACATTATCAGCCCTTTAAACAATATAAATTTATTATCTTCATAGTTGCGAAGGTCAGAAACTTGGTAGGTAGTATATAAATCTGGTCAGAGTCACATTTGGCTAAAATAAAGTTATCAGCCTGACTTCAGTTATATTCTATGCTTGGGATCCACTTTTAAGTGCACTGATTGATGCCAGAAATTTTTCCTTCTCATGCTTTCCACAATGCCCCTTCATCTTCAAGCCGACAATGAAAGGTCAAATTCTTGTTCTTCTAATCTCCCTAACTTCCTCTTCTTTAGACATCCTCTGGTTGTATGGGCTCATGTGACTACACTGGACCCACCTGGATAATCCAGTATAGCCTTATTTTAAAATCAAGTGGTTAATAATCTTAGTGACATCTACAATGTCATTTTTTTTTCCATTTAATGGAACTTATTCTTGGGCATAGCACCAGGAGGCAAAGGCCATGGGGCCATCATTCTTCTATACATTCAGTGGATATATTATTAACTAATAAATTATTTTAAAATAAATGTATACATTCTGTGAGATTTGTAGTACATCCAGAAGTAAAATATATGACATCAAGAGGAGAAAGTATAAGAGAAGAATAAATGGAATTGTACAATTATAAGTTTCTTATATTGTTCATGAAATAGCATAATGTTATTTGAATACAAAATCTAGTAAGATATTTTTTTATTTCTAGAATCACTATAAAATAAGAGAAATAAATCTCAGAGTCCTCATGGTGGGAGAGTCTGATGAAATAATTTGTTTTACTTTGGAGAGGATTTCCCAGAATGCTAAGAGCATTAGCCCTTAGACATTTTGCCAAAGTAGCAGGTCTCTAGTCTTTAGTTTCCACCCCGTGGACTTCATGTCTTACCCAGGCCTCTAATACACTAGCCACTTCTTGCTCATCCAATCTTTTATTTGTATGGTATCATCAATTCAATGTACCAGTGATATTCCATGTAATGTCCAAAGAGTCTAGATCTCTTTGGAGGATATAAAAGGGAGCAAGGGAATCAACACAGCCCTGGGGAAATTGTAACTATATACCATTTTTTCTTCTAAGTGAATGTGAACTCATTCTGATTCTCTCCCCTAACAGAGAGAGATATAAATAAATCAATTTTATAAATCATACTTTGTCTCATGCCATGTTTCTCAGATCATGTTAATTCTCTCTAGTGCAGATACTGCATCTGGTAGAGTGTCTGAATTGAAGCTATCACTTGCTTGATATAATAGTATATGATTTTCATTCTCCATATTCTGATTTTTGTAGCATTTGGACTTGGAAGCTAAGCTGAGATATGGTAGGATTACCACTCTTGCATTCATTGGTTCTTTAAGGTGCTGTTAATTTTTGCTATTTCCTCAAACATGTGATTTAAAAATAAAATAAAATAAAATAAAATAAAATAAAATAAAATAAAATAAAGTAAAATAAAATAAAATAAAATACTGGTTATGGGAAAGGGACAATTTCAGAGGCACCACATAGACTTCCAAACTACAGGAGTTCCTACCACACAGGCCAAGGACCAAATGTAGTGGTTATGCATTATGCCAACTACATTGATTTTGATTACACATCTAGTGGTTAGAGAGATGACCTCTAAGTGTGTCTGTGGACTGACCAGTCCACTTAGTCTGAACTCAGCTTAACAGTAGCTTCCTTTATGTTCTAAATCTGTAAGGGGATAGGGGTTAATTATCAAAAGCTATGAAGTATCTGAAATTTTCTGTTTCCAAGCTAACAAGTCAACCTTTCACAAGTGCATGTATGCTAGCAGAAGACATGAAACTCAGGTCAAAGACAAAGGGAAAGTGTTTTATTAGTCCTGACAGAGAAAGAATCTTGAGTTTCATGTTTACATTAGTTCTCCCTGCTCTCTAAGTCCCATCAAGGTTCACATGGAGTGATCCCACAGAATGTTGCACAAAGAGTGAATTTGCCTCACAACTGAGGGACCTCAAGCTTTCAAACTCTAAATGTGTGATGAGGAAGCTATTAGAAAACTTGCTCAAATACCTTCCCGGAAGAAACATTATCTTTATCATCAAAGCCAAACAATATAACCTCTGTCCTGGAAGGGGACCCTATCTCTATCTTCTAAGGCTGTCTGCTATACAAACATTATTTGGAAACATATTACAGAACAAAAGTTGATTCAAGATATGCAAAAATTGAGAGGACAATGTAGAACTGTCTACCAACATCATGATGCCACTTTCAGATCTCCAGAAATCCATGTAAAATTGAACATTGTGTGTGACCAGCAATCTTGAAAGCATTTAGATATTCCCCCAATTTTCCTTTCAGTGCAGTTATTGGAGTAATTGTTTTCAGTTCCTTTGGGAAAACCACCAATGAACTGCCAAGATACTGGTCTTTGTACCACTTAACCAGTGCATGCCTCTTCGCTTTGGTAAATGGAATGACCTCCAAGCCTTCCCATAGAAGATGACCATCTGGTGAGTTTTGGAGAATGGATGGTGCATTCACTTTAACATGCTCATTACAGACATTATCCACCTCCGTATAGATCACTGCTTTTATTATGATTCTAGGAGCTAACATTGTAGCAGGTTTGCATTATCTCCAGGGATAGGAAGTAAATGTAGTTGCTTTTTGTAAGATTAATAGAGCTAATAAATCCCTTGCAAGACTAATCAAGAAGAGAGAAAACACTAATTAACAATTTCAATAATGAAAGAGTAGATACCAGTAGAGACATCCCAGTAATTAAAATGATGCTAAGGACATACACGGACATTATGCCAATAAATTTGAAAACTTATATCAAACACAAAATTTTTCTCCAAAAACAAAAATAAAGCAAAACCCAACTTACCTAAAAAAGCTCAAAACAAAATAAGAAAAATAAATAGCTCTATATCAATTAACATGGTTGAAAACAATCTTAAAAACTATGAAGAGAATTCTAGGCCTAGATGGCAGCACTGGTAAATTTTATTAATACTTTAAAGAAACAAATAAATGTCTTATACAAACTCTTCCAGAAAATCTAGCAGATTGGAACAATTCCCAAATTGTACTGTGAGGTCAATATAACCTGACATGAAAATCTGATAAAAATATGGTAAAAATAAAATCAGATAATAATTTCTTATCACCATACATGCAAAATCCTTTAACAAAATATTAGCAAATTGTATCCTATTATACAGAAAGCATGATCAAATGAGAGTTATCTCAATAATGAAAAACAGATTTTACATAGAAAATCTATTTAATTAACTGCACTAACAACATAAAGAGATATATATGATAATCTCAATAAATGCAGAGATAATGTTTGATAATATTCTACATGCATCTATAATAAAAACTCTCAGCACCTTAGGAATAAAAGCATACTTCCTCAGTCTGCTAAAGGAAACCAAAGAAAGAAAGAAATTTATATTGTTACCATATACAAAAAAGCATTAGATTGAGCAAAATATATCAAACCAAACCATATTGACTCTGTTACTTTATTTGTATTAAACCCAAAGTAAGCAAAATAATTCATGATAATATAATCATAAAGTGGTTTCCTTAGTGGGTAGGGGTGCAGAGAAGGACTAGGAATTGACTGGAAACATTTGGGAACTTTCCATGGTGATGATGAACTTTCCATTGATTTTAGATAGTGGTAGAAAGATAACATATCCTCAAAACTCATCAACATAAAATAGTAGGAACTCTTCACTTTATTATATGTACTATATTCATAAATATTGAAGAAAAATATTAGGTTTTCTGGTAGTATTTAATTTTTATGGATGGATTCTGACCCACACCAACCAGGTATAGAACTGGAGATTCCAAGTACACCCTCCCCAGGCCTTCAAGACTGTTGCTCTCTTCTCCCACTTCTGACTCCAAAGCTCAGGTTATCACCTATACTTCTGATCTACCAGCTATAGATTGACTCTTCCAATGACCCCCTTCAGAAAGTATCAATTAATTTACTAGAGCATCTCACAGAACTTAAAGAGACATTTTACTTACTAGATTACTAAGTTATTATAAAAGGATATAACAAGAACATTCAGATGGGAGAGATACAAAGGGCAAGATATGGGGAAAGGGTAGGAGCTTCCATGCACTCTCCAGGAGGGCCACTCTCCTTACATCTTCATGTGTTCACCAATCTGGAAGCTCTCAAAACCAGTACTTTTGGATTTCTATGGAGGCTTTATTACAAAGTCATGATTAAATCATTGACCATTAGAGGCTGATTCAACCTTGAGCCTGTGTCCCCATCCTCTCCAGAAGTCAGGGTATGGAAAGTAACTTCAAACCCTTTAATCACATGGTTGGTTGTCCTGGCAACCAGCCCCCATCCTTAGATAGGGTCTAAAAGTTACCTCATAAAATAACAAGAGGCAGTTTTATAACTGTAATCAGTTAGGGAATTCTAGTGGCTTTATGAGCACTGTATAAGAGAATGAGACAAAGACCAAATATATATTATTATTATAAATCATAAATATCACAGCAGTTTTTCAGAGGTTGGACAATTTATTGGTTCAAATCCTCCAATTTTTTCTATCTCAGTAAGAATTAAATGATATTTTTTTATGCCACATAAATTTCTTCATGATTGGTCCTTATCTACATCTAACAATGTATTTGTTTTTGTTTTAACTTTGATTTTTTCCTTCCAAGTTTTTGTCTAAATTCCAGTTACTTAACACATAGTGTAATATTAGTTTCATGTACAGGATTTAGAGGTTCATCACTTACATATAATACTCAGTGTTCATTACAAGTGCCCTCCTTAAAATCCATCACCAATTTAATACATCCCTCTGCCCACCACCCCTCTATCAACCTGCAGTTTGTTCTCTTAGTTACCAGTCTGTTTCCAGGTTTGCCTCAATTTCCCACCCCCCATGTTCATCTGTTTTACTTCCTAAGTTCCACATATGAGTGAAATAATATGGTATTTGTCATTCTCTGATTATCTTATTTTGCTTATCATAATACTTTCTAGCTCCATCTATGTTGTTGCAAATGGCAATATTTCATTTTTTATGGATGAGTAATATTCAATTATATATTTATATATCTCTATATGTCTCTATCTCTATCTCTATCTACATCTATTTATCTATCACTTCTTTGTTCACTTATCAGTGGATGGACATTTGGGCCCTTTCCATAATTTGGCTATTGTTGATAACGCTACTATAAACATCAGGGTACATGTATCCCTTCAGATCAGTACTTTTGTATCCTTTGGGTAAATACCTAGGAGTACAATTGCTGGATAGTAGGGTAGTTCTGTTTTTAATTTTTCTGAGAAACTTCCATATTGTTTTCCAGGGTGACTGCACCAGTTTGAATTTATACAGAGTGTAAGAGGCTCTCCTTTCTCTTCACCCTCACCACCATATTGTTTCCTGAGTTGTTAATTTTAGCCATTCTGATGGGTGTGAGGTGATATCTGTCAAGAAATGGTGTTGGGAAAATTGGATAGTAACATGCAAAAGAATGAAACTGGACCACTTTCTTACACCATACACAAAAATAAATTTAAAATGGATGGAAGACCTAAATGTGAGACAGAACACAATCAAAATCCTAGAGGAGAACACAGGTGGTTACCTCTTTGACAATGGCCATAGCAACTTCTTACTAGACACATCTCTGGAGGCAAGAGAAACAAAACCAAAAATAAACTATTGAGACTTCATCAAGAGAAAAAGCTGATGCACAGTGAAGGAAACAATCAACAAAACTAAAAGGCAATGTTTGGAATGGCAGAAGATTTTTGCAAATGGCATATCTGATAAAGGGTTAGTATCTAAAATCTATAGAGAACTTAACAAACTTAACATCCAAAAAACAAATAATCCAATTAAAAAATGGGCAGAAGACAGGAATAGACATTTTTTTCCAAAGAAGACATCCAGATGGCTAACAGATACATGAAAAGATGTTCCGTACCACTCATCTCCAGAGAAATACAAATCAAAATTACAATGAGATATAACAATGTATTTGCCATTTTTCCTGCCCTCCACTTCTATCCAATGTTCAATTCAGCCTCAGATCATCATACCATTTCTTGTTGCTTCTCATTCTCTACCACACTTCTTTAATTTTTTAAAAATTTTTATTTATTTTTGAGAGAGAGAGAGAGAGCAGGGGAAAAGCAGAGAGCATCAGGTGAAAACCTATTGATCATCATTCAGTTTAACTGTCTCATCTTGTAAAGAATCCCTTCCTCAGAAGATTGGTTACTGCCTTCTCTGATTATAGAGATCATTATTCTGCATATAATCTTGCTACTGTACTCATATTCGTATGCCCAACTTTCCCTTAGAGTCACCACGCTCTTCAGTAGCTACCATTTATTTAGTTTCTATTCTGTATAAGGAAGTGCACTTTTCACTCTAGATGCATATGAAGTAGATGCTAGTCCTTTTTCAAGTTTATGGGTTGGAACACTCCTCAGAGACTAACAGTTGTTAAGGGGAAGATTCAAGACTCTAATAAAAGTCTTTCAAATCCCAAAGCTCTAATTTGCATCATAGTGTAATTTACATAATACCAATTAGAACCATATCATATCATTCACTTCGAATAGATGATAAATCTGAGCCTCAGATGTCAAAACTTGTCCACGTCCAGAGACAGGACTGGATTTAAAAATATTCTAGGACATCATACCCATTTCCCATTCCATCAGAGATTTACAGATAAATGACTAGGTAAAGACTTCCATGACCACATGGGTTTATAAGGAAAGGACTAAAAAAGACTGAAAAATAAAGCTTAGGTATTGAGATTTTAGGCTTAGTAAATGAGCGACAGAAGCAGGTTTATGGAGTAGAGGAACCTACTAGATTCCAGATGGCAGGTCTTGTCTTAATTATTAGAAGTGTGAAGTGATGATAGGCTTTTAGGAAAAATTCTTAACTGGAAATTTGGAGTAATTTCAATATGAACTCCAAACCTATTTGCAGCAAATGGTTACTGGGCTAGCCTAATTTATAGAAAGCTTGGTTAATTTCTCACATTCTGACCTACATCTTTCAATCACAGTAAGTAGTCTTTAACACCAGGCACTGCCAAGTGAGGCAAATTCTCATTCATTGGATGTAGTGGAAAGATGATGAGAGATTGGTGGCACTATCGATTCATTAATGTAAGAAGTCATTATCGATCATCTGTGATGTATAGGAAGATATTATAGACAAGTGTTACACGTTGAAAAGTGAAGTAAGCTTATATTTTAGAAATGGAGGCATGCAATCAACAAGTACACAGGGAAATGAATTTACAAATGGTATGAGCTGTGCTGTGAAGGAAATAAATACAAGACTATGATTTTTTTAAAAGTAATAATGCCTGTGCACATGGTAGGTAAGGGGAAGTCTCTTGATCACGTAGTCAAAAAATTCCTCTCTGATGACATGATATTTGAGTTTAGAAGGCCAATAAAAAATGAAAGAAATCAAGGAAGCACATCTTCAGAAAATAAAACATGTGCAAAACCTGAGGTGGGAGCTCACCTGAGTGAAAACCAGAAGGAAAGAAGGCTACTTCAAGATTAGTGTTATTTTATAGATACATCTTTCAGAAACTGCTATCCCAGTCATTTTTTTCTTTCCTTGTCCTAGTAGCAAAGGAAGAGTTGGATTATTGAGTTGAATCTCAAATCATTATCTCGCAAAGGAACATGTGCCAACTGTTGGTTCACCTTGCAAATAATACTCCCAGAGATGCCAACCACACTGTTATCCAAATACCAATCATCTAAACAAGGCTAGTCTAGTGGATTCTCTCACATAAATCTCTTATATCACAACTGCACATACAGAAATATTTTTTTCATTCACTTAACGCTGTGTGGCTTCATGCTTATAAAACCAGATGATGGAGTAAGATAGAAGTGGATCATGTTAAGTATACCTAATAATGCCGTGTTACCACATTCCAGTTTCTTTACTACTTAGTGCCTCCATTTCCCTATAATCTAGAAAAGGAATGATAATGGAATCAACCTCACAATATTTGTGTGAATATTTAATAGTTCATGCAAATCCCTTAGCAAATGCCTAGTGCATAGTAGATTTCAGCAAATGTTCATATCATTACTATTATAAGCTCCGCTTACAAGTCAAACATCTCTATAGCCATATTATGTTGATTTATACAGAATTATCTCTACTCCTTTCCTTCATTTAAGCAAAATGTCATTGCATCTGTCTTTTGAACATTAGGCTAAACTCTGTTTCACTTTTATAAAGATGAGAATGAGAAATATAAATATTATACTGTAGAGAAAAATCTCAAATTCCAGGTTAATACTTGCTTTCCTTTTTTGTTTCAACAATAAATACATACAAGTACAAACATAGTTTGAAGTCCTATTTCATTATATATCTAGTTAATTGAGCTTCATTGGAGTAAAAAACTTGTGAGAGCGTGTGTGGGTGTGTGTTGGGGATGTGTGTTTGGAGTGTGTGTGTTTGAGGTGGTGTGTATGTTAGGGCGTGTGCATGTTAGGGTGGGAAAAGAGAGAATGAGGGGCAGACATTTCATTCTTCTATTGGTAGAAAGATTATTTAGAAACAAAACTAAAGGTAGACATTAATGCAGATTTATTTGGATAAAGATTTTTAAAAGATGATTATCTCAGATCCAGGCTTAATACCACGTATTTAATAGTTGCATAAATTGCCATTAATAGCTGTTGTACTTTTAAACATTCAAGGCTGTAGAGGACATTAAACACCAGTGATACATAATAAACATAATACGGGCAAGCCAGAAGAAATCCTCACAGTCATGTCCACTTGAATGTCTAATAGGTATCTTAATATGTACAAAATAAATATATATTTTAAATCTACTTTCAACATGATTCTGATGCAATCTGATATTTCTCAGTAAGTAGAAATCCATTCTTTCAGTTTCCTAGGCCCAATTTTTCCAGCCATTTTCACGTATCTCTTTCATATATTTCTCATCCGTATCCATCAGCAAATCCTATCAAATCTACCTTGAAAAAATGTCCAGAGTCCAGCTATTTCTTATAATCACCATAACAACCCCACTGTATAGGCCCTGGAAGCCCTAATTTAGGGCATTGCAGTAGCTTCCAAACTGGTATCCCTGCTTCCACCCTTCCCTCAATGGTCTGGTCTCCATCCAGTAACCAAAAAGACCAGATATATTGCATTTATATTAACATCAATCAGGTAGCTTCCCCCTCACACATATTAAGCCAAATATTTTACTTGTTTCATTTTTTAGTTTTTATTTTTCTTTAATTTTTTAATGTTTACTTATTTTTGAGAGAGAGGGGGAGAGAGAGAGAGAGTGGGGAGGGGCAGATAGAGAGGGAGACACAGAAACGGAAGCAGGCTCCAGGCTCTGAGCTGTCAGCACAGAGCCCCAATGAGGAGCTCGAACTCACGAACTGTGAGGTCATGACCTGAGCCGAAGTATGATGCTTAACCAACCAAGCCACCCAGGCGCCCCTAAGCTAAAGTTTTTAAATGACCCATAAGACAACCAGCTATGTCACTGCCTTCATTTTTTACCATTTTTTCATCCTTAAATTTGCTGCTTTCACAGTGTCCTCTCATTCTCTTTATCCTTATGCCAATTTCTGCTTTAAGGACTATCAGTTGCTACCTCTTGACCTGAATTATTTTCTCCTAGATGTCTATAGTGGTTGACCTTACTTCCTTTATGTATCTGCTGAAGTGTCACTTCCACAGAGGCCTTTCCTATTAAGTCTATATAAAATAGCTAGCCTTTACACCACTTGTGATCCAAACAACTGTGCTATATTTTTCCCTAAAATTCCTATTACTACCTGAAATGTATTAATTTATGTCTAGAGCCTTTCTTTTGTCCCTACTAAATAGTACTCAATTGGGTAGTTTACTTAGGGAGAGGAGAGGACTTTGTGTGGAATCCCAGCAACTCAAGAACCATAAATGGTAATTTGTAGGTACTCAGTATTTTTTTATTTAAAAAAAATCAATGTGAATGATTTACATACAAATAGTGGCTATATGGACAAACACAAGTAAACTTAAGGAAAAAAAGCTATAACTGAAGCATTCCTAGTACAATATGACATCTAAGAAATATATGGAAGGTATTTAAATTACTCCTTAAAAATTAATGTGCTTAATATTTTGCTTACAACATGAAATTTAACATCAAAAAAGAACAAAAGCAACATAAACCTTTTTCTGACCATTGATGAAATTATTTCCTTACGAGGAAAAAATTTATAATACTGAACTATGTGCTACGTATTCCTCATAAAGATACATGTAAACTATGGTACAAGTTCAGAGAAGGGACCACAGTGGTTTTCAATCCAAGATGAGTGGAAAATCACACTAAAAACTTCTAGATTGACCATCTAAAGTCCAAACTTCAGCCTTAATCCAGATCTACTGAAGTGAATCTCTGAGAATAAAGTCCAAGAATATTCACTTGTAAAAATAATCTCCCAGATGTTATTTATCTGTATTGTTGTGACATCTGTATTATTGTAAACATCTGTCAGTAGACTTGTGTTGACAAAAGCCTACTTGATTAAATGAACCATGTGTCTGAGTCAAGCCTTATTATCTTATATTAAGGTGTCAGATGTAAATTAAGAGAGTTACATTATTATTTTTTATTTTATTTTAGAGAGAGGGAGTGTGCACGAGCCAGGAAGAGGGGTGGAGGGAGAGAGAGGAGAGAATCTCAAGTAGGCTTCAGGCTCAGCATGAATCCTGACACGGGGCTTGATCCCACAACTCTGGGATCATGACCTGAGCCTAAATCAAGAGTTGGACACTCAACCAGCGGAGCCACCCAAGCGCCCCAATTAAATTGTTTTTAAACCTTTGGTAATGCTTATTAAATTTGGTATTGTGAACAATATTAAACTTCATTTTGATTTAGTACAAGCCATATTTATATTTGGGTTTGCATTATTCTCTTCCCACTGAGAACATTAACTAAAACCACCAAGAGAAATTTTGGTTGCCTATGACGATGAATATTTCTATCTAATTCAATAAGGAAGAAATGTGGATTTGGGGGAAACTTTATAAAATTGTTCTTGGAGTGTATTTCATTTATTTGTGATAAATATATCATCTCTGTAAAACTAGGGATTAGAAATCAGTTTACCTTGCTGCATCTATCAGCATATAGCTAAAAAAGGCTAAGCTGTATAATTCTTTCTTGTGTAGAAATTCTGGGTAAACAAGTAATGCAAGATATCAATTTTAAATTGAACTTCTCCCTGTATTAAAGCATGCTTGACATTCCCTTAATAAAAATGACAAATCAAATAAACAGAATTAGCAAATATTTTTTTAAAACAAAAATGGAAAAAAGCAAACACTGTTTTCTATATGCTTGATACATGTAACAAAATGGATATGATTAGTGAAATAATGAGTAAAATAAGCAAGATTGAAAAGTACATTATAGTATAATGTTTTTAAGTTACAAAGTGACAAACACTAAATAATATAATCTGATGAAAATACAAGAAGAAGCAATGTAATAAAAATGGTTATTTGGGTATGGGAGGGAGCATGCAAACGATAAGGATGTAGCATTGAAGTTGCACAAAAACTAAGAGATTCTAATACTCTCACTGAAAACGTTTGTCAAAATTTATCTCTTGTGAGATTAAATAGTAATTGATTGATATAAATTGTGCCTTATGAAATGAAAAAATGTCTAATGTTGTATGAATTAACATTCTCAAAATTATAAACAGAACCTAATTTTAGGATGTTAAAAGAGAATTACCTCAGATATGGTACATATTTATCTTAGACACTGAAAACCGACTAGTGTCAAGCATCTTATTCACTGCGAACATAGTTCCTTAAAAAAGAACAATAACAACAACAGCAAAAACTTCTCAAACAACAACAACAAAAAACCATCCAGCTGTACTTGAAGATATTTGGGGATTATTTGCTCTTTATCAAAAGCTATTTATTTGATTTATGCCTATTCTGGAAGATTCCAAACTAGAAACTTCTTTATAATGAATCAATAAATTAATAAATTATTCAACAAATTAAAGATAAGATATGTGGCAATGATTTCTAATAAAAATTTTGAGTATTTCCCTTTTTAATTCAATTTTGATACCTTACTTTATTATTTCTATGCACTTTTGAATCCGCTGACTATTCTAAGTATAGTGATCATGATACAAGATAACTCTGAGTTTTGTAAAAAACCTTCTCATTAATATGCTCCCACAGCCAAGGAAAAGGCAACATTCAAAGGGGATTTATTCACATAAAGGGAGACAGATGTGCCTTCTAACTTAAAATATTTGAAAGTAAAAGAAACGTGATACAAGTAAAAGCATGCTTATGGATGAATATGAGTATGTCCTTTTAAAAGGAAAAGGTAACCATTTCTTCTGTTGATTTGGGGTAAAATTCCACAGTGCCTTTAGCTGCTTTCTGCTGGTAGGAATATTCTTTCAGTTCTCATTTTCAATGTAGGTTACTTGTATGATGTGAAATATTCTTAATGTATCAGGCAATTTGTCTGAAATCTTCTCTAATGGCTCCTAATTATTTTCTCCTATATTATACTTGGTGGGTGGGATGAAATAGATAACTAAAAATAAGCATGTCTCACATGTATTAAGTCCTTAAAATGCACCAGAAACTGTTGTGAACAATTTGTACATATTAACTCTTAAATTTTAACTTCCTCTGAGCTAAGCAATTGTTGCCTGCATGCAAAGGAGAAGAAAACAAGTCACAGACAAGTAAATTGTCCAAGGTCACATAGGTAGTCAGAAGTAAGATCTGAGATATGAAGTTTTGTTTAATTGCAGACCTTATGCTCTTAACCATTATGCTTTATTATATCAAGGTTGTTAATCTATTATCACCTGAAGAATTAAACATCTAGAGAGTTAGCACAACTAAACACATGATTGAGGGAAACAAATGTTCCAATGCTTAGTACACTATTACATAGCCAAAAGAAAATCAATATGATTATCTGGTTTTTATATACATATATTTATTAAATAATGCCATATTTAAAATAATTGTGCTTTATAGCCATAAAAAAACCCTCCAGTCTTCTTTAAATTTCTTTTACTTTAGAGAGAGAGAGAGAGAGAGAGAGAGAGAGAGAGAGAGAGAGAGGAAGCTGGGGAGAGGGGCCCAGGGAGAGAGACAGGGAGAATTTCAAGCAGGCTCCATGTTGAGCATGGATCCCACAATCCTGGGATTATGACCTAAACCGAAACTAAGGGTCAGAAGCTCACCTGACTGAACCACCTAGGCACCCCCAAGTCTCTAGTCTTTAAATGCCTAAGCTTTGTAGGCACAGAACCAATAATATATTTATTTAGACCAGTGATGAACTCTGTTATTATGCTCCTTTGTGAGTAATTGAAATGGATATGGAATTATAAACTGATTATGCTTACATATTGTGGGTTAAGTCAACATCAGTGAAGGAACTGCACTTCTTATAATATAGTCCCATTAAAAATGTTGGGAAAAAAGAAAACTGAGTCATTTGATTTTGGGTTCTGTCTAGTGCCCTACCAAAATAGAAGTGTCATTCACATTTTTATTCAGCCATACATGTGTAGTCTGCAGAATGACTGTATAGTCATTCTAAATACCTACGTTTAAGAGTCTATGAAACAAAATCATTTATTTAATGTCAAATAAGAGGGACAGTAAGATATGAGGGGGGAAAAAAACCACACTGCTCCAACCTCAGAGTTTTCAGAATCCAGAAAACTCAGTCTTAGGCTAGCATATACTCAGTTTGAAAGAATAATCACCTAGATTTTAGGTGCTAAATCAGAAGTCAGCAAATTGTAGTCCAAATGCCTAATGTGACCTTCTGCTTGTTTTTGTTTGCTTTCCATGTTGAACTAAGAAAGTATTTTTTTACCCTCAATGTTGAAAACAATCAAAAGCATCATATTGCCTGATGCATGAAAGTTATAGGAAATCAAAATTTGGCAGCTATATATAAGGTTTGTTTGTTTGTGTTTTTTTTCAAACACTAAGCACATTCATTCCTTTATGTATTGCCCATGGCTGTTTTTGCAATACATGGACATATTTCCGATGTTATGAAAGATGGTATAAATTGCAAAGCCTAAAATATTTGCTTTCTTTATAGAAAGATGTGCTGCCCCTCACAAATACTACCCATATGACATGGTAGCTGGGGAATTATCTTGCTGTGTGAAAGGAGCTAATCTCCATTCCTTTGGAGTGAGTCTTTTCTGAGTAACTCAGTTTACTCTTCTTCATTAGATATGTCCATCTTGAACACTGGTTGTGACCGATTATTACAATCTTTATTTATAAATACTGTGTTTCTGTTGTCAAATATATAGTATTTTGTATCATATATGCAATATTACATTATGTAATCATGGTGTTAGTTTGAAAAAAAAAAAAAAAACCTAAAAGCAGTTCTTATCCACAAATACTAGCACATTTAAATAGAAATAAATAATGTATTATTTATTTGTTAAAGCATGAGCTATGTCTTTGGATGTAATTTAAAGAAATTCTAACTTTAGGATAGATTAAAGTTGGGAATAAAACTAATCCTGGGGGATTTAACTATACCTCACATTTCTCAAGAGCAGCTTTCCCTCCCCGATTATATTTTGAAGGACTCTCTCGTCTTATTTTCTTAAAGCAACTTAATTTCCTTGCAGATCACAATATTAAAAATTAAATTCATACTGAGGACCTATATCTAAAAAAAAACAAAACAAAAGAATGGTTATCTCAGGTAAACTGTTCTACCATATAAATGAGAACTCTGGATTCTACACTACTGGAACAAAACTCTCCCTCCAGGCTTAATCTTCCATCAGAAAACTTTCTGTGTTGACTATATGAAAACTTCAATAGTTCTAAAGTTAAGGTACACATCTAATAATAAAGAATGGTATAATCTCTTCATACACTAGTATGAATAAACCTTTTCATTGACTTTTATTGTATTATGCAATTTGGCTAGGAATACTAATAATAAATTTTCTATTCAATTGTTAAAGAGTTCTAGGATAGCCTTAATCATATTCTTTCACTATATTTATTTCACTTTTTTCCATAAGGTTTTCTTTTATTGAAAAGGCCATTCACAAAATACCATGTCCATAGATTATACAATATGGAGCACTTGTGCAGGGGTCAAGGTAATCTTCTCTGTATCATTGCAATTTTAATATATGCACTACAGAAGTGAGCACCATATTTTTTTTTTGAAAGTGTATTTATTCATTTTGAGAGAGACAGAGACAGCACCGGTGGGGAAGGGGCAGAGAAAGAAGGAAAGAGAGAATCCCAAGCAGGGACCATGCTGCCAGCACAGAGCCCGACGCGGGGCTCAAAACCATGAAGCCGATAGATCATGACCTGAGCCAAAACCAAGAGTAGGACACTGAACTAAGTGACCCACCCAGGCACCCCTATATTTTTTATTTCTAATGACTTCATTTATACCCACAGTTTCTTTATCACTAATATATACCTTAGCTATCCAAAGGCTACATTGGCAGCTCCACATTCCCTCTTGAGCATCAAACCTGTGTCTCCCCAGTGTCCATTGAATATTCCTCTGCATGTTTCATGAACAACTTAATCTCAAAATGTTCAAACCTGAATTCATTTAGCTTTTCTTTTCTTTTCCAAGTTTACTTCATGTTGAGTATTCTTAATCAGTGAATGCTATCAATGTCCAGTCACTTTTCCGAAGCCAAAATACCGGCATTATTCTCGACCTTTTCCTTACACTTTCTCCTCATTGCCGTACATTCCCTCTCTCCACACATTGAAACATCTGGAGAGTACCAATTTTAGCTCCTAAGTATCTCCCTCTCTAAGTACTAAATACTCTTTTCTGTTCAACAGTCACATCCTCAGTTTGATTCATCATCTCTTATGCTCATGATGTTTATATTAGTCTCTTTACTAGATTCCTTGCCTAAATTCATTCCCAAACTATCCATATTCCACAATGCTTGCAAAATGATTAGGTAAATCAGATTCATTTTTTTAAACAAGTTTGCTTAAATAATTCAGTACACACTGCCCAAATTAAGTTCAAATATTGTTATGGCATAAGGAGTTCTGAGTCTTCATCCTATATCCTCCAAAATGGATGCCTTTTTTACTTAATTGTATCCTATAATTCAGCCTTGCTGAATTAGGGTCATTTCCCAGAACATGTTAATTTCCTCCTTGTACTTCTGGGCCTTTGGATAAAAAGCTCTATCTAGTTTGTTCTCTTAACTTTCTACCTGACCAATTCCTGCTGGATCTTTAAAACCCGGCTTAATTGTAATATCATCTGAAAAGTTTTTTCTAGTGTTGTCAGTGAAAATGGCAGAGTAAAGAAATCCAAAAGTTCATCCCTCCATAAAGGCAACAAAATCTTGTAAAAACTGTCAGAATCAACCTTTTCGGAATTCTGGAAACAGATCAAAAGCTTGCAACAACGAAGGCAAGATTTAAGTAAGAAAAGTATTCTGAATCTTGGTAAGAACAGAGAGATTTGTGGTATTTTAACTTTCCCTGTTCTCATTTCACATTCCCCAGTTAATACACAACACTTATACAGGTACCAGTACCAGAGGGTGGACAAGAACTCATTCTCAAAGAATCGTGGCTATTTGTTTTGACCTAATGGCTCTCTGAAAGACCAGCTTAGAGGGTTTGCCTTTATCCTGCCTAACTTGGAACTCTACAGGTGCTGAGGCAGCTTTCTGGGGCATTTGTCAAAAACCTTTACAGGGAGATGTATATCTGTCTGAAACAGTGGATAACACTTGGAGAAAATCACTCAATAATGAAAGAGCTTGGGAGAAAAGACCAAGGAATGAGATGCTTTAGGGAAACACCTGTTTTTAAAAGCTTCAACATAGTCCTGGGAATCTAGAAAGTCATGTGAATTTCCAGAGCAGGGCACATGCTCAATAAAGAATAAAGAAGGCCCTAAGTAAAGGCTAAGGCAGAGTTGTAGACTGCTGAGCTGAGTGTTGAAGACCTGCCCAGCATACATACATGCCACTGGAAAAGACTGGAGTTTATTGTTTCCAAGTGTTTAAGCAAATCTCTGTCCAGTCTCTAGCTCGCCACCAAACTAACAGAAACATTAGTGGCAACACATGACCCAGAATAGGGACTTTACAAATTAGCTCTGAAAAGTTACCAAACAAAAAATAGCAACAAGGAAAAACAGCAAACCCTGGGGGCATTGGGTAATCTGATTTCCAGAGTTGCCAAATTATTATATTAAAAATGTTCAGTTTTCAACAAAAATATGATGCATACAACTAATATGATCATATATGGCCCATAAACAGGAGGGGAGGAAACTCAATAAACAGAAACTGTCCCTAAGGAAGCCCAAAATTGATCTTGTTAGATTAAGACTAATCTACTTTATGTTTCTATTTCTAGAATATGTTCAGAGTTGGCAAATCCATTGAGACAAAATATATTATTGGTTTCTAGGGGAAGGGACAGGGGAAAATAAGGAGTGACTCCTTAAAATGGGTATGGAGTTTCTTTTTGAGGTGATTAAAACTTTCTGGAATTAGGCGGTGGTGATGGTTGCACAACATTGTGAATATGCTGCATAGCACTGAATTGTATAATTTAAAATGTTTAAGGTGGAGAATCTTATGTCATATGAATGTGTCTAAATAAAAATATGAGTTCCTCCACCCACTGAAAAAGCTTTCAAGACTTCTTCACATTAGGTTTGATACTCTCTACAGGTATCATGGGTTCCTGTTACATATCTCTAACAGGAGAAATTGCTATTTATTTGCATGTCTTTTCACCTTGACTGTGGATTTATGGGTATTAGTGATAATACGTCTGTCTGATAGCTATAAGTGTGCTTGAGGTACAAATCCACCACACTGGAAAAATTTTATAATAGAACGTGCCTGCTAGGGATTTGTCTGTGATCATAAGGCAGATTCAAAATGAGAATGGTAATTGCCCTGAAAGTAACTGTCTAGAAGGAATATAGTAAATAGAATACGCTATAGCTATTCATCTTTCAGAGGTGGTCAAAAACAGCCACCTTTTGGAGTGGACACAGAGAGCCTTATTCTGAGCCATCAAAGGCATTGCTATAGCTCAAAACATGCTAAGCACAAGTGAAACAGTTCAACTATAAGATTCATAATTGAAATATAGGATATTATACACACTGTGTCAGAAAAAAGTAAAATAGAAGAGTAAATGCTACAGAAAGAGCTATTGGGGATATTGTGACAGGATCTGGGCCTGAATAATGGTTATTTAAACCTTCAAAGTGACTCACCATCTCCCCATCTGTATACGGAATTCTACCATGTCCAATTGGGTCGTTATCAAAATAAATGTGGTTAACAGATGTCTTCAAAGTCTAAGACAATTAATTGGATATGATGGAACAAGAATACATTTGAAAATTATCATAAGTTTGCAGGATTTGATAGCTAGAAAAACTGTAGTGCTTGTAATAGAATGAGGAAGACAAGAAGTCAATCCATTCTGAGTAAAAGATGATAACAAAGAGGATTGGACATGTTATTATGAAGACCAAGTGGAACACAGATATAAAATGCGAGAACTCAGGGTAAGGACAGACCTTTCTTAATATAAGCCAAGAGTTTTTGCAAACAAAATAAAAGTAGATGCTCTTCAAATTCACTGGGTTTTCTTGCTATAAATGACAGCCAGAAATTCATGTAACAAATAAGGAACATATTTTAGGCAAATTATTTTCTTTTTGTTGTTGTTTTTGTTTCAGTTTTTATTATAATAAACTTAATGCTGCAATCCAGCTAGACTTGGAGGGGAGTAAGGAAAACATGGAACCCATAGAACTGCAGGAAGAACACAGAGATCATAGGATATTTCCAGCAGATGGGGATGAAGGGGTGCTCTCCTGAGCTACAGAAGGAATGGTATCATAGTTAAGATAAAACACAAGTCAAATTTATTAGATTTGTCCACAATCAGCAATGGTGATCTTCTTACTGGTCTTGTCATTCCCGGACCCAGACAACTGCATGGCTTCCACAATGTTCATGCCCTCTTATACTTTGCCAAGTATAACCACTTCCTTGCCATTCAACCACTTGGTCTTGGCAGTGCAAATGAAAAACTAGGAACCATTTGTGTTGTGTCCATCATATACCATGGACAAGATGTCAGGACACATATGCTTCAGGATAAAATTCTCATCATCAAATTTCTACCCCTGGATGGACTCGCTGCCACCATCCTGGCACATTAATCCTGGAATAATTCTATGAAAGCAGTAGTTTTTAAAACCAAATCCTTTTCCCCAGTGCTCAGAGCATGACAGTTCTCTGCTGTCTTTGGAACTTTGTCTGGAAACAACTCACAGGAGGTGCAGTTGAAGGGCTCACAGTCCATAGTGATGTCGAAAAACACAGTGGTGCTGACCACGGCTCGGTGGCATGGATGGTGTGGGGTGGCAGCATCCACAAGGCAAGCAACTTTTCTTCTAATTCATATTTCTAATAATTGTTCTGATTATTAATTCGTTAAGCCATGTAATCAATATTTACCAAAGGCCCAATATATGTTGAGAATAGATGGAGAAATACTATTTACAAAGATCCCACCTTTATGCAGCATACATAGTGATGAAGTTAAATATGTCAATCAAGGAAGGTCCTAAAGTTTGATTTAAGAATATCAGTGAGTATATACATTGCAAATCTGTTAGCACATAATTTGTCTGCCCTCTTTTCCTCAGTAGATTAATTCACTGTTATTATTAAATTCATGGCAAGTCCCATAAGTTGCTTCACCAAGTGGAAGCATTTTCACTAAACTACTCAGTTCTGAGCTGTTAGTACTGCTTCCTTAGTTTGTCATTATTTTATGTACCAATAATGTGCTAAGTAAAAACTGTTTATTGCTGGGGCTTGGCTCAGAGCATATAAAATCAAGGTAGAGTAGATAGTTTTCCTGTCACACACAAAATTTTACAGTCTAGAAAATGAAGCAAATTTATACAAATATGAAATTATTAATTAGAGTATGGAAGGAGATGCATAGCTTGTTAGCTATAGGTAAAACCTGTCCAACTCAATGTTTTCATCAGAATTCTGATATTAAGAGTTAAATACCAGTACCCCAGGATCATGATTCAGTAGAATATCCTGTGTCCAGAGCAAAATGACTAGCCAAAGTGACAGGAGGTATTTTATATCTCGTTCCACTAGCATAGTCTACGGTAGGCTCTTCATTCTCAGAAGTCAAGATGGTAGCATCTTGCTTGATTAGAACTATATTTATAATCATGTATGTCTCCAAATTTCCAGTTTAATTCCTTTAAAAATATCAACACTAATTAGATATAACGTATTTAAAATTTAACTTAGAATAGATTTATTTACAACATAACTGAAAAGTCTATAAATAGTACCTTAATTAGGTAAAGGATCTAAACAAAAAGAAAGCCTATAAGCAGAATATACATTCATTTCAAGTAAGATTGGAGGAATTACTATGGAATGATCATGCGCTAAGCCACAGAGACATTTTTAATAAATTCCAAAGTGGAAATCAGTTTGTATGACCAAGGTAAAGTTGTTCTGGAAATTTATTTTGAATTTTTGAGCAAAGATAGTCTGGTGACAGGCAAGTTCAACTCAGATCGTTGATGAATAGATATGAATTGGATATAAAAAGTCAAGGAAAGTGTATGCAAGGGAATGCATTGCAGTGAAAAAAATACTGTGAGCAAAGATACAGAAGTCAAGTATAGGTGATGAGTTAGGGAAATGGCATATAGTTAAACTTGGCCAAAATTTAATGGTTATGAAGAATATGCTAGGAAGGAATAGATCCAACCATTAGTCTTTGTATTAGCCATGACTTATTATTAGCAAGTGATATTTCTTATGGAATTATGGAATTCTAAGATGTGCAGCTTATTAGAGACTGTTTATATATATAGCTAGATGGAGGAAATATTAGGGTTTTTTTTCTCTTTTCAGGTAGCATGATGACTGGCATAAAAAGCTTTAGCAGAACCATGTTTTATCTGCTGTAGCAGAAAATATCTTAAAAGGAATTTTGATCAACTCAGCTTGATTCACATGTTCATCTCTAAATCAGTTTTTTTCTGGCTGAGGGAATGGAATTCCATTTGGTTGGACTTAGGTTAAATAACCACCACCACACCACTCTGCTAACTGAAATTGTTCCAATGGCTTATATCTGTTTTCCATTGCTGAATAACAAATTACTACAAACTTACAAGCATAATACAACACACAGTTATTGTCTCATAGTTTCTATGGTCAGGAGTGCAGGCAGTTTAGCAGGGTCCTTTTTTCAGGGACTGAATGCCCATCTCTATTGACAGCTTAGCTAAACTAGTCCACATTATCCTACCTTGGCATCCATTTTTGTGGCCAAGTGGACGGCGGGCCTTGAATGACACTAATCCCTCTCAAGAGTGCAAGGATGTGCCCTCAATAACAGCCCCCAGAGCCACAAGACTTCCTCCAACATCTCTTGCTATATGCACTCTCCCCTGCCTCCCTGGCCTTTCCCCTTGTGAGCCCCTTGGTAAGATACCCCACCCATAGAAGCTTACCAAAATCCTGCTTCCTTTGGTTTGAACTGACCAATACAGCCTCAGCCTGGGAACTCCAAAGCATGCAACCCTTAGATCCTAATAATGGCATGTGTCGCATGTCCTACTGTGTTCTCTCTACCTGCCTTGAGTTTCCCGCATGCCCTTAGGGGTGTGACCTGCGTCTCCTCCAGGACCTATGAATAATAAATATGTCTATCTTACTTTCTCCTGTGGTCTTCTGTTGAATCACTGTTCACCATCTGACACTCTGGGGGTCCACTTAATAAATGCTAATTTAAAAAAGTCAATAATCTGGAAACTAGACGAGACAGTAATCTACTTCAAATACCTTCAGATTGTTGGCAAAATTCATTTCCTTTCTTTTTTTCTTAAATTTTTATTTTAATGTTTATTTTTGAGAGAGAGAGAGAGAGAGAGAGAGAGAGAGCAGGGGAGGGGCAGAGACAGAGGGAGATGCAGAATCTGAAGTAGCTCCAGGCTCTAAGCGGTCAGCACAAAGCCCAACAGGAGGCTCAAACTCACGAATAGTGAGATCATGACTTAAGCCAAAGTTGGACGCTTTAACCAACTGAGCCACCCAGGTGCCTCATAATAAAAATAAATAAATAAATAAATAAATAAATAAATAAATAAATAAATAATATTAATTAATTAATTAAATTAACTAAATAATACAAATAATAATTTTTTTCTTATTAATACAGTATTTGTCTTCTCTGTGTCAAATTCTGAACCAACCACTTTCTCCATGTAGGGAGGTGTAGGAAAAGGAACATACAAAGCATATGAGACCTGGGAGAAAGACCCATGGCAGGTGAAGACGGCTCTGTCATATGGAGAAGAGGATGACAAAGGCCACCATCAGGCAAAAAAAAAACCCCATCACCTCTGAGACAGAAAAGCCTAGAATGGCACAGTCTAGAAGAAGAGCTCCTGCTTCAAAAAGGGGCTCCTGGCCTAACCAATGAGGAGGCTCCCAAACACAGTCCCAATTCCAGCCTCAGAGGCAGCCACCCCTACCATGGCTTCCCCAGCGCCAATGAACTTGGCTGCTGTGTCACTGCCCCATGAAATGGCACTGGTTCTCAATATGTGGCTAGGAGTAAGTGAGGTCAGGGGACACATGGCTGCCAAGCTGCTAAGGCTCTCATCTGTCAGGGTCTCCAGTGGTTTTAGCACTACTACTGCAGATAGTGATTGGCTCAACAGCTGAGAGGTGCTCTTGACCAAGAAGGTGGTGGAGAACTTTGCACAGGCATACATTTTCAGGGGATGAGGGGCTGTGGCGGGAGCACTGTTCCCAGTGCAGAGAAGACAACTCATTTCCTGTGATTGTAAGAGGTCTCCCTTTTCTTCCTGGCTATTAGTGAGGGACCAGTCTCGACACTTATAGACTGCTTGTGGTTTCTTTTCATGTGGCCCCCTCAACACATTAGTACTAACTTCAATGTTTGCAAGGAATTTTCTTTTTCTTTTTCTTTTTTCAGTTTGCTACTCATTGCTTGACCAGATACCATTCCTTAAGGTCTATAATAATTTCTCAAATAAATGCATGCATTTTTTTGAAATCTTTGCTTTAAAAGTTAAATATAGTCTCCAAGGTGTTCTTATATAATTTTTCACTCAGATTTACCTATTGATTTTCTTTGAATTATCACCTCAAATACTTGCTTGCTAATCTACTTTTTTCTCACATTCACATCTTTTTCCAAAAACAATGCCTTGTTTATAGAAATAAACTTTTACAACCCTTTAGCTACTTGGCTTGTCCAGCATGCCTGAGTTCATTAATTAAAAGCAATGTCCAGAGGTGAATGGCATAAATACCTTTCTTGACCAGCCTAAGACAACCATGGAGGAAATTTACACTTTTCTGAAATTTGTAATAACAGCTATTACCTGTATTAAGTGTTTCTCAGAAACTACATTTAAAGCTTTAAATCTTCTTCTAGAGTTATTATTCCTTTCTAGATTAACATCAATATTTTAGTGATCCCTTAAAATATTATTTTTACACTGAACACATTTTCTGACATAATAAACACTTGTAAAAGACAATATCTGAATTATTTTCCTCAATATAGTAAGGCCTAAGTTAATATAACTATTTTTTAATCTGACAAAACTCAATAGCATGTTAAGCCTGTGGTCAATGTTTTCAAATATTTTAAGGAAAGTTTTTGTTTATCCATGTCTCAATAATCTTACATTTACAAAGTTTATTTTTCTCAAACACAAGATCTAATATTCATATTTGCCAAATTTACTATTGTTATTGTAAGTCCAATTTTTAAAAGAGGTATAATTTATCCATGCAGGAATAACTAACCTTAGCATTATTGATGTGCCTACTAGTATGAAAAGTAAGCCTTCTAGGTCTTGATTTGCAACTATTAACTAATATAGAGTGCAGGTTGAAGGTCAGAAACTTTGACATGCATTTTACTATAAGCTGGCATCAGTTTATGAACAAACCCTTTGAGAGTATTATTTTCATTTATAGTTATGGCCATTTAATCACATTAGATCTAAGGTTTATATGAGAGCTTACTATGAGCATCACTAAAGTCAAGGCAAAGATATGTGAGCCCTTTTTTATTTTTTAAGTTTATTTATTTAGAGAGTCAGGGGAGGGGCAAAGAGAGCAGGAAAGACAGAGAATCCCAAGAAGGCTCCATGCTGTCAGTGCAGAGAGCCCAAATTGGGGCTTGAACTCACCAACTGCAAGATTATGACCTGAGCTGAAATCAAGATTGAGGTCTTAACCCACTGAGCCACCCAGGTACCCCTTTGTGAATCCTTTCTAGCTCTCTTCTCCTCAGTAGATGTACCGATTCCCCTCTCTCTTCTTTCAGTTCTTTTCTCAAATGTTCTCTTTTCCATTAGGGCCTCCATTGTTACCCTTTCTAAATGGTAACACCCTTCACCCCAAGCACTCCCTGGTTCCTTCTTTATCTTTCTTCATTTTCTCATTTTACATATTTAATTATTTGTCAGTTAGCCCTCTCCTTAGAATGTAAGTTCCATGAGAGCAAGGGTTTCATTTGCTGGTTTGTTGTTGTTGCTATTGTTATTTGTTTATAACACGTGTTCACAGAATCTAAGGAAGGGCTTGGAAATAACAGACACCAATGACTATTTGCACGTGAATGTGTATGTTACTTTCATGAGTCATAACATTTTATTAATTTTTAAAAATTTATTTATTTGAGAGAGGGAGAGAGAGCGTGAACAGAGAGATGGGAGGGGCAGAGAGAGGGAGAGAGGGAGAGAGAGAAAATCCCAAGCAGTCTCCATACCATCTGCTCAGAGCCCAATGTGGGGCTCGAACCCACAAACTGTGAGATCTTGACCTGAGCTGAAACCAAGAGTCGGGACATTCAACTGTCTGAGCCACCCAGGTGTGACTATTAGTCACAATATTTTAAAGAATGACATTGTGTCATATTACTACATATGAACATAACATGTTCTTAATAAACTCTTATTTATGTTTACTGATCATCAACCTTTGTGAGATGACACTTCTTTAATCATTCCTTATAGAAGTCTCCTCAAATATTAAAATCAGTATAATTTAAAAATAATTTTTATTCTCTACTTTCCTCTCATCTTTTCCCAGCTATTTACTTTCATCCTTCAAAAAGTTTTCAATTCCTTTAGAAAATTATATAAAAGTCTAAATCAAAATATTGTTCACTATTTTTACTTACAAAAATGATTATAAATAATGAACTTCTCAAAATGGAAGTGTACATTATTCCTCAAACTGTATTTTGCAAAAGTACACGATGTTATGTTACCTTGTCTAGTAACTTTTTAAGCTTCTAATGTTAGTGTAGGCATAGGATCTGAATACTTTACCTAAATATTAAACTTCTCTTAAAAAGACATTAATAGGCAAAGAAATTTTAATATATTCCTTTCCATAACCAAGAGTAATATTAACATTCATCTAGTGAAATTCTCCAGAAAAGGAAAGACCTGTTAAGAGATTTAAAATGCTGGAAGAGAGCCTGCATTTACTATAAATGCATACTAAGAACCTTGCTGTATCGCACTTTAGAAATTAAAGTTCAAGAACCATTGCTAATGAAAGTAAAAGATAATTACTATTCAAAAGTCATTTTAGTTTAATGCCAAGAATTAATTTAAAATAATTTCACATTTGACCTAAAGACCCTTATGTTTTGGCCTACATCTGTATACTGCAAGTTCCCTTGTGAAATGTAATGAATTGTCTTGTTTTAATATCAACTACTTTTCTTTTTTTAAAAGTCTACTTAGAATAGAGCTTGCTCATGGGTTTTCTTATACATGACAGTTAAGAACTCCATCATTTTTTAATTATGAATTAATTCTTCTTTTAAAGAGCTATTTAGATAGTCTTTGCTTACTTCTGGATTAAAATGTAACAATTACTCCCTAAGGGTACCTATCATTATATACTAGCTGTGCAATAATGTGCTCTCTCTTACCCCTTGAACTACCATTATATCCCAGCATACAGTTTGTTTTCATCCATGAGTAAAGCAGTAATAAAGAGATGAGTATATTTACAAAATGTATAGCTATTGGCTTACCTAGACCTTGAGATGACTCTGCTGAATATACATGATTGACAGACCACTTTGCTACTTTCATTACTACTACAAAAATTGAAGCAACCACAGTGGAATAATGGATAATTCTAAGATCTCACTATTCATCCTTCTTAATTTGAATCTACCTGGGGATAAATTCTCAGTTACTCCTGATCTTCAAATTGTGGGCCTCTCCTCTGTTACCTTCTTATTTATTTGCTAAAAATTTCTAGGACAGATTTTTCCCAAACTGCTTTTTGTAACATAGTAACTTGTGTTGGGGCTGCTTAAAATGAAACTCAATTTCTGAAAATTGTTAAATTTTGAAAGGGAATTAATATTTAATTTGAAAATGGATATTCTGAATCATCATAGGAGAATATAGTATGGGATGACCCTAAATTATTCTAACTACATTTTCTTTCATTCTTTCTTGCTTGCTTGCTTTCTTGCTTTCTTTCCTTTTTATTTATTTATTTTTTTCTCTCTTCAAAAACCTCATTACCTTTTGGTGGTCAGTTTTGGAAATAAAGGAAAAATAATATTCATGATTTTTACATCTCACTTTAATTTCAGATGTGATTCCTAAACATATGAGGACTAAATTCAGTCTATGGTATTCCACTAACAACTAAATATCAGGTTAAATACAGTTAACTGACAATTTTCACCACTGAATCTTTGGAAGACTTCCTAAGAATTCAGTTAAGATAGTCCATGGCACCTAATTATACTAAACTACTGAGTGGTATTCCCACTAAATTTTGCTAATGTTTTTTTTAAACGTTTTATTTATTTTTGAGACAGGGAGAGACAGAGCATGAACAGGGGAGGGTCAGAGAGAGGGAGACACAGAATCTGAAACAGGCTCCAGGCTCTGAGCTGTCAGCACAGAGCCCGACGCAGGGCTCAAACTCACAGACAGCGAGATCATGGCCTGAGCCGAAGTCGGCTGCTTAACCGACTGAGCCACCCAGGCACCCCTTGCTAATCTTTCTTAGGTCACTCACTTTCTTTCTCTAAAGTAATAATACGAATGTCATATATAATGGTTTGCACTCTGTAAGTATATTCATATCCATTATTCTATTTTCATTTGATTCTCCAAAATAACCATATGATTTAAAAAGGAGTTGTAGAAGTCATATTTTATAGATTAAATAATTACAGCTTAGACAGAAATAAAGTGCCCAAGTTCCCACTGCTTATATATGAGAAACCAATTATTTAGGTCATCTGATTTCAAGTTTAGTATCCTTTTAGGAAGTATTCCAACTTTAAAATTTTAATTTATAATTCCAATCATCTAAAGTCAAAAACAGTGATATTCTCCTCTTACACAGATTTGGGCTCTTTCGCTTATCAACAGGATTATGAACAAATAAATAAATAAAAGAAAACCCTAAATGAAGGCCTTTACTTCAGTATAATACTTGTTCAGCACCTATTACATACTAGACAATGTTCTAGGCACTGTGAATCCAAATACAAGTATAGTACATGTAATCTCTGAGGAAGCTAACATGTTATTAGATGACTATATATATATATATATATATATATATATATATATATATATATCGCACGCATAAAAGGTACAGAAAATATAGAAGCCCAGAGATTAAATAGAAAGCAAATGTCCCTTTTGAGAAAATTGGTGGTAGTCAAGAAGGGATTTACTGAGAATCTATGATATGATGATACTGTTTCAGGAAAATAGAAGTTTGTCATGTATTTAAAAGTAGAAAGAACCTAAGGAAGGAAGTTCCTTAGATGTTCCTAAGAAGGAACATAAACTAAAAAAAGAAAAAAATGTATAAAGAGAGTAAGGCATGAAAATCATGAGATTTTCAAAAAAGTAGTATATTTTTATATTGCTTTAGTAGAAAAAGAGTTGGGAAAGAAAAGAGTAAGATATGATCCAACTATCCAGATAGGCAGTTTGGTAGAGAAAAAAATGACCTTAAGTTTAAGGCCAAAAATTTCTGCATTTAAATTCCAGACGTGGCATTTATTAAACATTTTACATTGGGAAAGGTAACCAATTTCTCTGATCATTTTTTTTTTTCCCTAAGAAATTGGGATAACAATGCCTACCTCTTACATATTATGTGTATAACAAGCCCAGCATAGCATATAACAATGTGTAAGTGCTAAATAAATGTGAGCTATTGGTATGGAAGAGTTTAAGTAGAGATAAGCCAAATCTTAAACTTGTAATTTTACTATGAATCATGGATCCTGTCATGAATCATCCTCAAATGATTTTACATCATAAAGTAAATTGTAGGATAAATACATTCTGAACCATCTAAACTCAGTTTTATTTTCTTTGCAAAAATTAAAATGACTGCTTTTAGCACTTGATCATAGATCCATTTTCCAAATGTGGTATATTTATTTTCTAATATATTTCTTGTTTGGTGCTTTATTTTTATTACATAACTTTAGCTAACCTAGTTGGGTGTTTTTCCATTCATTTAGTGAATATGTCTTATCATAGATAATTGAGATGGTGTCATATTCTTCTATTTAAAAAAGAGATCTAAAAATATAATTCAAGAATTAAATTTTATAACTGAATAGCATATCATTTTTAAGAACAAAGCCATTTTCTCAATGTTTAGTGTTCTTAGAGGAAAACAAAGGCCTAACAGCTAAAGCACACTGCATTCAAAATGCACTGAAAGTGACAGTTTATAAATTTTAATTATATTAAAGAAAACATCACAATAAATATGAACCTTAGACTCCCTCCATGATTGAACTAAATACATATTTAATATATGTACTTATTAAAATAGCTTTCCAGTAAAATTTTAGGACAATGTGGTGTTTCTTGGTAGCTTTCTTTGGCATACCAGGTTATAAGTAGCATGGAAACAATGATTTCATTTGCTTTAGAGAAAACCTTAGACATTAATCCTAATTCTAGGAGAAAGATCATCAGTTTGAACCTTTCCCTTTTCCCTTTCACAATGCTATGTTGATACTAATTTAAAAGTTTTATTCAATTAAAAAAAAGGTAAACATAAGTCCAGCACTGTGAGTTCATGAGAAAAAAAATACATGAGTATATATGTATGTATGTGTGTATGTATATATTTATATATATGTGTATGAAAATTAAAAAGAAACAAATAAATTATATTACAGTTAGGCATACTGTAATTACTCTCACGAAATCAACGTCACTTTCAGATACTTGGGCTGCTTGAAACATAGTTTTCTCTGAGAACATTATGTCTGATTGACCTTAATCCTGAGGAAACAATTTTAGTTATCAATATATCAATTCTCTTTACAAAAATCTCCCTGGATTTACTTATCTCTATGCCTAACTTCCAATTTTCTTTTGTCAGTTTTGGGGTTCTTTTATTCCTTTAGGGTAGTCAAATCAATTCCCTAAGTGAATTCCAAAGATTTTCGCTGCAAAACTCTAATCTACTTTTATGGTCACATCAGGATCATTTGATGACAAGAATTCAAAACTGGATATTTTTCTTCAGGAATAACTATGATTTAAAAAAGTCATTAATCCAAGTTATTTTTAAGTAAGAGTTCCTAAGCACTGTATGCCATGTGGGTTTCCTTTAGATACTCCTCCCATTTATTTCTGATTTGAAACATCTGTAACTATAATATCAAGGTTTTACTTTTAAGTGTCTCCAGAAGCTTCTGAGTTACTTTCTCACTTGGAATCTGAAGCCACTGAATCATATCTTAATTCTGAACTAGTTGACGTAGGTATTCCCCAAATATTGACTCAGTAAAATGACTCATCATCACTTAACTATTTTTTTCCTTTAATTCACTTATTTAGTTATTCATTCCTTTAAGGAACATGTATTGAATGCCTACCATAGCCTAGAAAATGAATTATATTTTCTACTACTATCAAGGAAATAAATTATAAATGTAAAAAAAAAAAAAAAAACATGCTAGAAGAAACTGATGGCCAGGTACCTGAAATTACAACCAAACATTCTGTAGGTCTGGAAATATTGCCTGAAAAAGGTGATGTCTAATCTTATCCTAAAAGGGAGTAGGCCAATTGTGGTAGCTCAAGAGTATGAGGAGGAGTCTGGAGCAAGGAAGGAGGGACCTGACAATGAAGCTTTAGAGTTACTTATAGGATCCTCTATCACGTCATTTTGGAAAGGTTCACATGGGTTTTACCCATCAGGTTCTCTATGTGGCTTTGACGTCATAATTTCTGGGACAAGTAATTTGGAGACGCTCTATTTATTTTGATAATGTCTTTTCACACTCATTTGGTACAACGTATTGGCAATAACCGGCATGCTGGATTCTTAGTTCAGTCGTCTGGCAAAATGCTCTCAGGATCAGAGAGTGTATTTCCAAGAATGTCACTAAAAAACTTCAACTTCTTTGTCTTTCCTCTTCTGCTACAAGATCAAATTTGATCTATTTAACTTTGTCTCATACATGCGCTCCCAAATCAAATTAAGTGTTATAACAATATTGCCATCGCATACCCCAGTTGTGTGTACCACCAAAATCTAGTTGAGTTAGTTTCTTAAAATTCTTTCAAAATGTATTTAATAGGAAAACATTAGAAGATAAGAAGTAAGTTGATACGTTATAATCAAGAATCTTCTCATGTCTTTCAGTAAACCACTGTATAAAATCTAAGTAAATCCCTTGAATAAAACACTGATTTTTAGCCTATCAGTGAAACAGTGATGGTGATACAACATATATAACTGTGATACTTACAGAAACTGCTATAAAAAGCATTGCATTAAAAAGCACATTTAGAGGAAATAGGATTATTAAAAACAACATAAATCAAAATTTTACATAGATTTTTAGTGCCATAAATCAGTTCTGATTGGTTTATCTGTGCAGTCTCTGATTCTAAAGTTGTCAGACAAGGACTTAATTGATAGCTATTGTATTTACCAAAGGATGGTCTTGAAAATGAATTTTATTCCTCTTTATTAATATTTAGGATCATACTATGCAAAAAGTATATCACATTATCCAAATCCCAAAAACCAGACTTAATTTATAGTTGAGATACTGAAGCATATCAATTTGTTAAAGGTTTAAGACACAAAAAAATATGGAAGTGATTATCAGATTTTCTAAACTGACCACATTATTTAAACCAGAAAAAAAAACCACAATTTTAATTATGTACACATACAAAGATATAAGACTCCTACATTGACTACATTTTACCATAAAAACTGTTGCTTTTTCCACTAAGTTTCCTAAGAAAACATCTTTAGTTTTAGAAAGCAGTCTTTTATGTGAAAAAGATAATTTCCATATAACATTCACATTTTAAATACTACATACTGAGTCACTTCTTCATTTAATTTTCTGAAAATAAGAATAAACACTTAAGAAAGAATTGTTGTTAGATACAGCATAATAAAATATAGGCATTATGCTTATTAAAGGCATAATAAAATGTAGACATTATGCTTATTAAAGGTAGGAAGGATACTAATTTCATTTAGCCAATGCTGTAGTGAAATTACATCCATCCTTTATAAGGAAGTTACCTATAGGCATTTGGCATTTAACGTACCAAAATAACTGCAATATTATAGTTGGTTTTAGTTTCAATAATTCACCTTTAAACTAATACTTGGCAGAGTGGAAAACTGAAATAGTATACTAAATGGTATATGATTAATATTCAATATCTACAGTTTTTTAAGTCTTTAGTCAGATGCCTGCTGGGTATATAGCTAAGGAAGTTTTATTATTATGTTTATTTCTTTGTTAGTTTATGTGAAGAAAGAAAACCAAACTTACTGCTGTAAAAATTTATATTTTGACTATAAATCCTGCAACAATAGAAGTCCTGCACCCTGCCACAACAGGATAGAGAATATACAAGTGATATGCAGAATAAATAATAGATAGCTTAATTTATTCACACAAATAGTATTTGAATAGCTAAAAAATATCAAGCATTATGTTAGGTATTCACATGATAAACATAATCCCTGTCCTTAAAAATTGTATAGCTACAATTTAAAAAAATGACCTAGAACACATATACAAATATGTAAAGGAAATAAAAAAGGTATTATAACAGAGAATAATAGCATCTTTGAGCTATGTAACTATGGATCCATGTGGCTAATTGATGGTATGTAACTAAAATTTTAAGGAATTATAGATTAAGGAAATAACAAACTTGAAATTATAAAAAATAATATTGCTTAACATCTCCAGATCTTAATTTGTTTGAAATTCTGTTCACTAATAGTTGTGTTCAATCTACTTCAATATTTGCTTTAATGGAAGGTATCTGGTTCAGTTGTTGTCTCTTTTCAGTTATATCTTTATAATTTACAAGTGTAAGATTCAAATTTCCTATGGCATAATCCAATCAAACCATCAATTGAATAGCAAGAAATATGTTTATCATATTTCATTGTGAAATTTCCTACAATCACAGTTTTTTTTATTAGTTTCAGTACAGATATTTAAAGTAGTCTAAGCATATGGCCTTTAGGAAATTTGTTTTTCTCTTCAACCATTTACTCTTAACTGGCTTGTTATAAATATAAACAAAGTTTGTTATAAATATAAAGAAAGGATGCTAACGATAACAAGAATACATATTAAAGAATAAATCTCACCAGAAAGGTAATTATACAGTTAATATAGTAGACGAATCATTTATAAATCAAGAATAAAATTTAAAAGATACAAGTACTAAAATAACCATGAATATAGTAATCATTTAATGGAAAAGCAAAATAAAAGGATATAAAATGTGACATTAACAACATAAAAATGAAGGGGAAAATTAAAATGTTGAGATTTGATGGGATCAAAATTTGCTATCAACTTAAAATAGATTACATTTTGTATGTTATGTATATAAACATATATATGTGTACATATGTATACACAAATATAATACACATATGTATGTATTTATATATAATATACATAGCACACATATATTATATATTAATTTATATTATATATATTAATAAATATAATAACCTCATGGTAACCATAAAGCAAAAATGTATAGCGAACACACAGAAGAAAGATAACGGAATGTAAGTGTACCACTAAAAATGTTACCAAACCACAAAGAAAGAAAGAGACAAAAGGAACAGAGAGGAACTACAAGAATAGCCAGAAACAATTAGCAAAATGGCAATAAGTACATATATATTAATAACTACTTAAAAAATATTTTAATGTTTATTTATTTTAGAGATAGAGCACAAGCAGGAGATGGGCACAGAGAGCCAGAGACAGAATCTGAAACAGGCTGCAGGCTCTGAGCTGTCAGCACAGAGCCTGACAGGGTGGGGGGGGGGCACGGGGGGGGGGAGCTCAAGCTGATGAACCTTGATATCATGACCTCAGCCGAAGTCAGACACTTAACTGACTGAGCCACCCACGTACCCCATCAATAATTACTTTAAATGGAGGTGCCTGGGTGGCTCAGTCGGTTAACTGTCCCACTTCGACTCAGGTCATGATGTCAAGGTTTGTGAGTTCAAACCCCGCTAGCGGCTCGGTGCTGACAGCTCAGAGACTGGATCCCACTTTGGATTCTGTGTCTCCTCTTCTTCTCTCTGCCCCTCCCTTATGCTCTGTCTCTCTCTGTCTCTCAGTAATAAATAAATGTTAAATTTTTTTTAAATGTATCAAACCACAAAGAAACAGACAAAAGGAACAGAGAGGAACTGCAAGAATAGCCAGAAACAATGAGCAAAACAGCCAATAAGTACACACATATCAATAATTACTTTAAATGCGGGCGCCTGAGGGGCCCAGTCGGTTAAGCAAACAACTTTTGATTTTGGCTCAGAGCACGATTTCATAGTTCCTGAGATGGAACCCCATGTCGGGTTCATGCCCACAGTGAAAGTGTGGAGCCTGTTTGGGATTCTCTCTCTCCTTGTTTCTCTACCTCTCCCCCATGTGCACATGCTTTCTTACTCTTTCAAAATAAATAAATAAATAAATAAATAAATAGCCTAAAAAGATAATTACTTTAAATGTAAATGGACCAAATTCTCCAATACAGAGTAGCTGAATGAATAAAAAAATAAAATAAAATAAGACCCATCTACATGTTGCCTTTAAAAGACCCTCCTTAGATGTAAAGAAACACATAGTCTGAAAAGAAAGAGATGGAAAAGAATATATTCCATGCAAATGGAAATAAAAAAGAAAAGGTATAAGACCTATACTTATGCAGCAGAATTCATAGTGATAAATGTCTAAATGTCTACCTCAAGAAACAAGACAAGTTTCAAATAAACAACCTAACTGTACATCTCAAGGAACTAGAAAAAGAAGAATAAAGCCCAAAGTTAGAAGGGAAATAAAGATTAAAGCAGAAATAAATGAAATAAAGTCCAGAAGACAATAGATAAGAGCAATGAAACTAAGAGCTGCTTCTCTGAAAAGATTAAAAAAAGTTAACAAATCTTTAGATACACTCACCAAGGAAAAAAGGACTCAAATAAATAAAATCACAAAGGAGAGAGGAGATGTTGCAAGTGATACCACAAAAATACAAAGATCATTAGAGATTACTATGAGCAACTCAACTATGAACAATTAACAAATTGGGCAACTTAGAAGAAATGGAGAAATTCCTTGAAACATACTGACTTCTAAGACTGAAACATGATGCAATAGAAAACCCGAACAGACCAATTGCTAATAAGGAGACTGAATCAGTAACAAACAAAGTCCCAACAAACAAAAGTCCCAACAAAAAAAAGTCCAGGACCATCCAGCTTCACTGGTGAATTCCACCAAACACTAAACAAAAAATAAATACAAATCTTTCTCAAATTCTTCCAAAAAACGGAAGAGAAAGGAACAGTTCCAAACTACTTATATAGGGCCAGCATTATCTTGATACCAAAACCAGACAAAAATATCCTAAAAGGGGGGGGGGGGGGGGGCGGGGAATACCAATATTCCTAATGATCATAGATACGTAAAAACCCTAAACTAAATATTAAGAAACCAAATTCAACAACACATTAAAAGGATCATACACTGGAAGACAGCAGAGTAGGAGGACCCTAAGATTGCCTTGTCCCACGGATACAACTAAGTAACATTTACATCAGCATAAATAACACAGAAAGCAACTGGAACCCTGACAAAACAGAGACTACAGCTAAAAGTAGAGAAGCCACACTGAAGAACGTAGGAAGGGTGAAGATGTAGTCTGAGAGTGAAAAGCCATTTTCAGTGGGGAGGGAGCCAGTGGTGTGGAGAAGGGTGGAAAACAGACTTTCACACCTGGGGCCCATGAACGGGAAGGGCAAATCCCCATAATATTTGCCTTTGAAAGCAAGAGGGGCCAAATTTTGTGAGATCTTACAACCAAAAGAACTTAAAGACTGCGTTTTTAAAACTCAGTGGCTCAGTGCTTACACTCCTTACCTAACCTGCTTCACCAAGCCTCGCCATCCCCCACGTGCACTTCAGCAGATCCACCCTTCCCTGTCACAGTCGAACTTAGTCCCAGCACTTGGTGGAGGGGTGGGGGTCACTTCCCCAGAAGACCAGCCCAAACCTACCAACACCACATTTCATGACCTTTGTGTTTTACAGGACCTCAGTCCCCGGTGGCATTGGGGGCAGATCTCATTCCACAAGCAGACCACTGCATGCCTTGTTAAAATGCACCTCACTCTGCTCGGCACCCAACACTGACCACAACAGGTAAAGAGAGCCTCTGCAGACAACTGGACTAAAGAACAAAAGAGGCCAAGACTCAACAGCAGAGCACATTCAACACACATAGGAGACACTCCCTGTAGCACCAGGCCATGGAGAACAGGGGACACTGTACTGCAGGACACTTCAGGACCTCTTGTTCATAAGGCTATTATTGTTAATAGCAAGAGAAGTAGCTAACACAGAGACAGAGGTACAGAAAGTTAGACAAAAATGAGGAGACAGAGAATTATCTCCCAAATGAAAGCACAGGACCAAACCATAGCAAGAAATCAAAGCAAAACAGATACGTTATAGGTCTGATCAAGAATTTAAAGTAATGATCATAAAGATACTCACCAGACTTGAGAAGAGTGTAGAACAAGAGTAAGACCATTAACATAGAGATAAAGAACCACTCAGTGACGAAGAACACAATAAATGAAATTAAAAATACACTTGATTGAATAAATAGCAGGCTAGATTAAGCAGAGGAACAAAATAACAACCTGGAAGACAAAGTAATGGAAAGCAACCAAGCTGGGCAAAAGAGAGGAAAGAAAATTATGCAAATTGAGAACAGCCTTAAGGGAATTCTGGGTAAGGAAACAGACATCCAGATCCAGGAGGCACAAAGATTCCTCCCATCAAATTCAGCCCAGGAAATCTACAGCAAGACAAACAGTAATTAAAATGACAAAAGTAGCAAAAAAAAAAAAAAAAAAAAAAATTAAAGCAGCAAGAGGAAAAAAGACAGTTACATACAAAGGAAACTCCCTAAGTCTATCAGCCGATTTTTTAGCAGGAACTTTGTGGACCAGAAGGAATGGCATGATGTATTCAAAGTGCTGAAAGGGAAAATCTGCTGCCTAGAATATCCAGCAAAGCTATCTTTCAGAATGTAAGGAGAAATAATCTCTCAAACCAACAAAAATGGAAGGAGTTCATAACCACTAAGCCAGCCCTACAAGAAATATTAGAAGGACTCTATGGGTGGACAGGAAAGACCATAAGTGAGAGCATGAAAAGTAAAAAGAAAAAAAAAAACAAAAACACATGAGCAGTAAAAATAAATATTTTTTAAAACTGTAAAAGTCAGTTAAGGGAATCATAAAATAAAATGATGCAAAATATGACATCATATACCAAAAATATGAGGGGAGAGGAGTAAATAATGTGTTTAAACTTAAGCGACCATCTGGGGTGCCTGGGTGGCTCAGGCGGTTAAGCATCCAACTTCGGCTCAGGTCACGATCTCGTGGTTTGTGAGTTCAAACCCCGTGTCGGGCTCTGTGCTGACAGCTCAGAGCCTGGAGATTCGGTGTCTTTCCATCTCTTGGCCCCTCCCCTGCTCATGCTCTGTGTCTCTCTGTCTCTCAATAATAAATAAACATTTAAAAATAAAAAAAAAAAAACTTAAGCAACCATCAACCTAATATACACTACTATATGCAGAAGATGTTATATACAAACTTGGTGGTAACCAAAAATCAAAAACCAGTAACAGATATGCAAAGAATATAGAGAAAGGAATCCAAGTATATCACTAAAGAAAGCCAACAAACCATGAAAGAGAGCAAGAAAGGATCAGATAAAATCTATAGAAACAACCACAAAACAAATAACAAAATGGCAATAACTGCATATCTATCAATGAATGTAAATTGACTAAATGTTCCAATCAAAAGATATAGGGTGATGGAGTGGATAAAAAATACAAGACCCGTCTATATGCTGCCAACAAGAGACTCATTTCAGACCAAAGATACCTTCAGATTGAAAGTGAGGTGATGGGGAAATTTCTATCATGAAAATGGATGTCAAAAGAAAGCTGGGGTAGCAATACTAATATTGGACAAAATGGACTTTAAAACAAAGACTGTAACAAGAAGCAAAGAAAGACATTATATACTAATAAAAGGCAAAATCTAACATGAGGATATAACAATTGTAAATACAGTATTTATATACCCAACACGAAAGCACCCAAATATATAAAACAGTTAATAACAAACATAAAGGAAATAATCAAGAGTAACACAATAATAGTGGGGTACTTTAACACCACACTTACTTACTTTTACACCATCACTTACTGGTAACTGATGGTTACCAGAAGAAAGGTGGGTGGGGGAATGGGTAAAAATAGGCAAGGGGGATTAAGGAGTGCACTTGTGCTGATTAAAATAAAAGCAAAGTAAATCTGTTTCTTTAATTTTAAAAACTCAGACATTTATTTTTATAAAACAGATAAAAATTTATCCAAAAAATGGTTGCTTCTTATTTAAAAAAATAAAAATAAAGCCCCAAACCAAAAAATAAACAAAATTCAAGCTCACAGATACAGAGAAAAGATTAATGATTGGCAAGGGTGGGGGAATGGGGGGTCGGAGAAATGGATGAAGGGATATAAACTTATTAAATAGAAAACTAAACTCTCCAAAAATATTGTTATGAGTTATAATTTATCCAAATAAAAGGAAAGTAAGCTTTATGCTCTTCTAATCCATGAACACAGAATGTTTTTCCATTTCTTTGTGTCATCTTCAGTTTCTTTCATCAGTGTTTATAGTTTCCAGAATGGAGATCTTTTACCTCTTTGGTTAGGTTTATTCCTAGGTATTTTATGGATTTTGGTGCAATTGTAAATAGGACTGATTCCTTGATTTCTCTTTCTGATGCTTCAGAAACTGGTGTATGGAAATGCAACAGATTTCTCTGCGTTGATTTTGTATCCTGCAACTTTCTGAATTTCTGCATCAGTTCTAGCAGTTTCTTGGTGGGGTCTTTTGGGTGTTCTATATAGAGTATCATGTCATTTGCAAATAGTAAAAGTTTGACTTCTTCCTTGCCAATTTGGATGCCTTTTGTTTCTTTTTGTTGTCTGACTGCTGAGGCCAGGACCTCTAGTACTATGTTAAATAACAGTGGTGAGAGAGGACATCACTATCTTCTTCCTGATTGTAGAGGAAAAGCTCTGTTTTTTCCCCATTGAGGATGAAACAAAAGAAAGGAAAACCTTTATGTTAAGGAGTAGCATCAGGTAGAAATTATACTTTTTATAAAACCCATTTAGAGTACAGAAACTATGAAATTAAGATTCATTGTTACCAATAATTCTTTAGCATGCATGTGTTATACATTTTATTTTCCAATTTTAAGGGAGATAAAACAGTGTCATCGATGTATCAATTTATGTTACCTATGTTTCCAAAGGTAAAAACAAAACAAGAAACACTGATGGTAGCTGACCCATGTCATTGGTAGTAATGGATTACTTTTTTTTCATCCAAGTTTTTTTTTTAATTCCAGTTAGTTAACACATAGTGTATCATAAGTTTCAAGTACAGAATTTTGTGATTTATCACTTAAATATAGCACCAAAACAAGTGAGCTCCTTAATATCCATAACCCATTTAATCTTTTTCCCTCCCCAGTTCCCTTCTAGCAACCCTATTTGTTGTCTGTAGTTAGGAGTCTGTTTCTTAGTCTGTATCTCTCTTCTTCCCCTATGTTCGTCTGTTTTATTTCTTAAATTCAACATATGAGCAAAATCATATGATATTTGTCTCAGAATAAGTCTACCTCTGATAAGATTCTGATGACTCTGTAACTCCATCCACATTGTTGCAAATATCAAGATTTCATTCTTTATCCATTTATCAGTGGATGGAGATTTGGGCTCTTTCCAAAATTTGGCTATTGTTAAGGCTGTTATAAACATCAGGGTGCATGTATCCTTTTGTATCAGTATTTTTGGAAACTTTGGGTAAATGTAAATACCCAGTAGTACAATTTCTAGATAGTAAAGTAGTTCTATTTTTAACTTTTTGATGAACCTCCATGCTGTAATGGATTAAATTCATTTCAGGATTCCCAACTAACTCAGAAGATAAGAATTATAGTCAAATTACATGACTTAATATGCCTAAGTAAAGAATGGTTTAAGGGTGCTTGGGTGACTCAGTTGGTTAAGCATCCGACTTCGGCTCAGGTCATGATCCCATGGTTCATGGGTTTGAACCCCACATCGGGCTCTGGGCTGACAGCTCGGAGCCTGGATCCTGCTTCAGATTCTGTGTCCCCATCTCTCTCCACCCCACCCCTGCTTGTGCTCTGTCTCTGTCTTTCAAAAATGAGTAAACATTAAAAAAAATTTTAAATATATCCATGGAATTATCACTGAATAAATATATGTAGGTAAAACTGATTTGGCAAAATTCCATGGATCAAGTAAAGGAAATTTCATATAAAAGTAATTTTTTAGAATCACTAAAATATACTCTTCAGTGTGTTTCTTTTTTATCTTTTTGCACTTACTCCTTTTGCCAAATTGAAATATTATAAGTGGAAAAAATATAATTCTAATTCCTAGGGATACTGTGAAGAAATATATAATTTAAAAAGAAATCCTAAGAATAAAAATCATCAAGACAAACTACATTTTCTGTAACTATTTAGTATCATTTAACAAAGAAAATAATAATCCATAGGTCTTAAATTATGTTTCTTTAAATTTTTTTTAATTTTTTTTTTTGACAGAGACCATGAGTGGGGGAGGGGCAGAGAGAGAGAGTGAGACACAGAATCCAAAGCAGGCTCCAGTCTCTGAGCTGAAGCATCTTTCTTCAAGGCTCTTGTTGCATATGGAGCAGAAATTAGATATAAAATGTATTAGTATTTTCCCCCTATTGATTAAGAATATCTCCATTAATGTAGCCCTTTTTGGCATACTGAATTTTCTCTGCTTTAAATATTTGAGATTTCCATTACATATGCAACTACAGTCAAAATCATATTTTGCTATTATTTTCATGTATCATTGCCTAACTCATGTGTCATTTTTATAACCCAAATAATGACATTGTATGTTGCATGTAGTAGGTATTCAATGTATTCTGTTGAATCAGTGGAAAGGAGAATTTGTCTTTATATGCTGTGGAAAGCTAGTTTTCTCTTGTATATTGCGGATGCTTTCTAGAGTCTATAATACTGATCTTCAAAAGATATAAATTATATTAGACTGAAAGGCATCCATTCTTGTAAAGACCACATTTAGAAATTTAGTGTTAATTTATGTGTTAATTCTAATCTTTGATATTGTCAAAACAAATTATGAAGAATCTACAGAACATGTAGAGTGGTACACTTCACAAGGAGTAAAATGAAAGTAAATAGAAAAGAGAAAATCTACTTGGTATCAAAAGAGAGTAACCTGACAATATATCTTAATGATTAGTAAATGGCATTCAAAAATAGTGTTGCTACCTGGTGCAAAATGTCAAGAACAGATCTCATGCTTAGAGACCACCCACACCAAAAGAATGTAAGAGAGAAAAATAGGACAATAGTCTTTTTAATTGCATTGTGGTAATAGCTTTTCTGTATGCAATTTTCGGACTGGCAACTTGACATTATTATTTTCCAGTTATTTAGAACAGAGGTAAAAGCTTTTTTCTCTGTACTTTTATTATGAACCAAAGGGTCGTGAATCAGGTGTATATGAATTATTCTTTTCATTGTTTTCAGTATTTTCAAAGTAATTTTAAGAGTATTGATCAATTTTATGTAATGTACACACCATTAACTCTGCAAATATTGAGAAACTATGTTAGTTTTTAAAAAAGTTTTCTCTTCAGGTAAAAGGCATATTTAGAAAGAAAGTCAAGGTGATGATACTCCTGCCCCAATCTATTTAAGTTATAACAGTATGAAATAATTATTTTTTTCTGAGCCAACTAGGATTATATACTCACATCATGAGTTATTCTAAACTCTTCTTCATAAAACAATGTTAAAAATCTATCCACATGATACAAAATACTCTGTTCCTATGTCAGTTTTGAATTTCTTAATTCCTTTAAGTAATATTCAAATTATGGGTTGTAAAAATCTACAAAATATTTTGCCATTTGGGTCTACTCTGGAGGTAATAAAGATCACTGACCAAAAAACATTAATGTGAATGTATCTAATCAACTATTAAATGTCACTAGAAAAGAAAGGAACATCATTGATTAATCAACAAGGGGTTATCAAAACAAACAAGGAAAATGAAACTGTCCAAAGGGACCCAAAAAATGAGATAGAAAAGAAAATAGAAAGAGATCACTCTAAAGACTAAATATATGAAATCACACAGAGTAATCCAAACCTATCAATAATCCAAATAAATCAGAATGATTTATATCCTGACGGAATATAAAAATTGTTTAAAATGATCTAATAAGAGATACACCTAAAATAAATGAAGACTATAGATACTATATTCCAGATAGGTATGAGCAAATATAACTATGGCAATATTATCATATAGAGTAGAATTTTGTGCCAGTATTATTACATTAGGATGTGGCAGTCATGTGAGTATGCCTTGCTGACACTTCATTGTAGGTAATATAAATGACCAAGGATATTTCCACTTTAGAATCCACCATCCCATTTGCACAGAAACAATGTCATACTGCAGTGCATCAGATACACCAAGACACATGAATTCTTGGGAGAGACAGGGTCCCTTTGTCAGCTTCCTTTTGTTCAACGACACTGATGGCTTTGCAGAATCTTCCCTGGACTGCTCAGGATGCTTTTCACCCAAAATTCTCCCTCTTTCCTTCATTCAAAACTAGGACTGAATCATTATTGGACCCCTGGTCCACCCATTTCCAGCTTTTTCCCATTTTCTATAACAAGGCATTTCCCCTAATATAATCCTTGCACATTTAATCTTATTTTCATGTTTGCTTTTTGGAATACCTAGTCAAAAGAAGGACACAGAATAAAGGGATATTTTTTATTGACACAATACAAATTATCAAGAATATAGAAGAGCCATGAAATTATATGTATAAAAAAACACCCCAAATATATATATATATATATATATATATATACACACACACACACACACACACATATATATACACACACACATACAACAAAAGCTAATACCAATAGAAGGATAGATATAAAAATGTTTAACTGAGATTTGGTTAAAAAATCCATCCAATTTATTAAAAACAACATACCAACATAGAAAATAAAATAATGAAAAGATAATTTGAGTAACAAATAAGATGTATACATATTCATATATCCATCTTTTAAGATAGCACTTTAAACCCATCAAAGAAAAAGTTGTATATTTGCTATAATTTCTAAAAATTTGCCATATTTAAGTATAAAAATGTTTCCCATAATCTAAAAAAAAATCATTTGTTCTATACCTACCAACCATAATAAATAAAAGCAAACCATAATAGTTCAAACAAAATATACAAAACTCAGATTCTCATTTGCAATAAATATAGTCTTCTCTAAGTAACTTATGATCAGAAAAAATAAAATTAGAAATTAATTAAAAATCAGTAACAAAATAATTATATAATGTAGGAAGGAAATATATACACTATAACTTTAAGTTAGTCTTTCTTTTATAAGATAAATGTTCATTCATTTATATTAATTTAACCAAAACTTACTGCAGTAACGATCAAAGAAACCTTAACTTAGAAGCTAGACAGCTTTAAAATGTTTTTTAAATTATTTTGGTATTACATTGGTATTGTGCTATTGAATTTTATAAATATTTTTAAATGATCACATGTTAACAAAGATTTAGTTTGATTCAAGTTTTGGGCTATTATGAGTAACACTACATGAATACACATCTGTATGTTTTTTTCTTTTTTTTCAATGGAAATAAGCACTTTCCTTTGGGTATATACCAAAGTGTGCAGCTTCTAGGACCTAGTGAAATCATGTCCTTAGCTTTAATGTATACTGCCTAAGAGTTTTCTTTTTTTTTTAATTTTTTAAAGTTTATTTATTTTTGAGAGAGAGAGACAGAGAGAGAGAGGGAGACATAGAATTTGAAGTAGGCTCCAGGCTCTGAACTGTCAGCACAGAGCCTGACACAGGGCTCGAACTCACAGACTGGGATGGGAGATCATGATCTAAGCTGGTATCAGACACTTAGCCGCCTGAGCCACCCGGCTGCCCCTGCTTAAGAGTTTTATGAAGGGCTTGTACTTATTCACGGTTCCAGCAACAATGAGTGAACATTCTGACTGCTCCACATTTTCATCCACCTTATTATTGTCACTCTTTAATTTTGTATTGTTTGTGCATAATATTAGGAGCTCATTCTGAGTTAAACTTTTTTTTAATAATGATCCAACTATTCTATATACCAGTGCTAATCAAGTACTCATAATCCCCTTTTTCTATCTCATCCATTCCCCCAACCCACTTCCCTACTGGCAACTACCAGTTTGTTCTCTGTATTTTTGTCTCCTTTTCTTTTTTCATCTATTTTATTTCTTACGTTCCACATATAAGTATGTAAGATCACATGGTATTTGTCTTTCTCTGACTGACTTATTTCACTCGGCATTATGCCTTCTAGGTTGTTGCAAATGGCAAGATCTCATCTCTTTTTATGGCTGAGTAACATTCCATTGTGTGTATACTACACTTTTTTAATCCATTAATATGGATGGACACATCAGTTGTTGCATATTTTGGCTATTGTAAATAATGCTTAGCTGTCCTGGGAAATAAACATAGGGGTGCATATATCTTTTTGAATTAGTGTTTTCACTTTCTTTGGTTGAACACCCAGTAGGGGAATTACTGGATCCCATGGTAATTCTATTTTTAATTGTTTCAGAAAGCTCCACACTGTTTTTCACAGTGGCTGCATCAGCCTGCATGAGGGTTGCTTTTGCTCCACATCCTTGCTACACTTGTTGTTTCTTGTATTTTTTATTTTAGCCATTCTGACATGTGCAAAGTGACATCTCATTGTGGTTTTGATTTGCATTTCCCTGATGGTCAGTTATGCTGAGCATTTTCTTATGTGTCTGCTACCCATGTGTATGTCTTCTTTGCGAAATGTTTATTCAGGTCTTCTGTCCATTATTAAATAGATTTCTTTTTTTGATGTTGAGTTGTAGAAGTTCTTTATATTTTTTGGATATTAAGCCCTTATTGATTATATCACTTGGAAATAACTTCTTCCATTCGATAGGTTGACTTTGGTTTTGTTGATGATTTAATATGTTTTTTTCTTATTCTCTCAGATTATGCGAAGCATCTTTTCATATTAGTCACTTAGATATCCTCTTTCACAAAATACATTTTTTAAATATATTTTGCCCATAAAAAAACTGGGTTGTTTGTGTGTATTAAAGATAAACTATCTTCATAAATTCAGGATACAAGGCCTTTGGCAGATGTAGCACTGCGAATACCTCCCTTGGCTTACCTTCTCATTTTCTTGATGGTGCATTTGAGGTCACTAATTTCTAAATTTCAATATAGTCCAGGTTATTACCTTTTTATTTCATAATAGTGCTTTTAGTGTTCTGCTTCAGAAAATGTTGCCAACTTAATGGGCATAAAATATACTATATTTTTCCTAGATGTATTACATTTATGTCTATATTCTATTTCAAATTGATTGGTGTTTACAGTATGTGTTAGACGTCAATGTTTGTTTTTACTTTTAAATATCTAGCTAATGCAGTATGATTTATAGGTTCTTATTTTCTGCCTCATTGGTCTATTTGTTTGTGTTTGCCCTGATATTACACCATCAGCAATTACTATGACTCCATAATTTATTTTGGTATCCCAATATTTTCTTAGCTGTCCTGGGCATTTGGCATTTCCATAAAATTTTAGAAAATGTTAATTTAAGAAAAATGCTTCTGATTTGGATTGCCTTATACCTATGAATTGATCTGGGAAGAATTAACATAATAAAATTGTTTTCCAATGCATAAACAAGGTTTACCTTTCCATTTTAGTTTTCTATATTAATTTGCCTCAGTGATATTTTGCAGTTTCCAGTAGAGATGACTAGCATATTTCAAAGGATGTGTTCTTAAGGTACTTTGATTTTAATGCCATAGTAAATGAAATCCTTTCTTAAAGGTTTAGTTTTAGTTGTCAATTGCTCATATATAAAAAATAAAATTGATTTTTGATTGGTCCCCCTTTCCTCCTCAGAAATCTGCTTAATATACATTTAAATTCTAAGAGCCTCTTGGTAGATTATTTGACTTTCCAATGCACACAACTATGATGTCTATGCAAAATAAAAGTTTCATTTTGTTCTTTTAAATCTACATAGCTTGAATTTTATTTTAATTTATATTTTCCTATCTACACTTCTAGGAATCCTAGTGCAACAATGAACATAAGTAGTGCTATGAGGCAATCCTGTGAATATGTGATGTTTATTTTTAGTAAACAATAGGAAAAGATGAAGAAATTTCCTTATTTATAGCTTCCAAAGACTATTGAGATGAACATGAGATTTTTCTCTTTAATTACTATATACTCTTAATGTAGTGATTTATAACTGATTTTGAAAAAATATATTTAAACCTCAAATTTCTGGAATTAATCATTTTTTCATGACATATTATCTAGAATCTTTTGTGTATATTCATTCTTAATAATGAATATGCATTTATAAATATAATGGGATCTATATAATTTTTACATTTTTGAGAGACTTGGAACCTCCTTATAATTTATGATCTATCAAAAATTGGCCAATTGAATTTCATCAAAAATTTTAAATGTCTGTTTTTCAAACAACACAGTTAGGAATATCAAAAAGCAAAACAGACTACATACCAGACAAAAATAATTGCAAGACATATATCTGATAAAGGATATATATCCGGAATATGTAAGAAACTCTCAAGCCTTAGTTATAAGCAAGCAAACAAATTAAATAAATGCACAAAAATTTAAACATATATTTCACCAAAAACTGCATGAAAATGCTGATATTTCTTAGCCAATAGAGAAAAACAAATTAAACCACAATAAGATACCAGTGGGAATATGTAAAATTAAAAAGAATAATCAACTCAAAGTGTATTGAATATTAAACATAAGACCTAAACCATAAAACTCCAAGAAGAAAGCATAGGAAAAAAATTTCACATAGGTCATGGCAATGATTTCTTAAATATGACACCAAAAGGACAGGCAATAAATAAATAAATAAATAAATAAATATAAAAACACAAATAAACAAATGCATCTACATAAAACCAAAATGTTTCCACACAGCAAAGTAAACAATCAACATAGTGAAAATGCAACATATAGAATGGGAGTAAATATTTGCAAACCACTAATAGGATAAAATATATATATAATATATATGTATATATTATATATATATATATATAGACACACACATATATGTATATATAAAAATATATATATAGACACACATATATATGTATATATATAAAAGGTATATATATTTATATATTTTATATATATATAAAAGGTTTATACACACACATACACACACACACAATGTAATAGCATAAAATAGCCATATAATGGCAAAAATAAAATGATAGGAATAAAAATAGGGAGACATTTTTCCAAAAAGACATACAAAAGGCCAACAGGTATTTGAAAAGGTGTTCAACATCACTAATCATCAGGAAATGCAAATCAAAACCACAATGAGATATCACCTCACACTTGTCAGGATAACTATTATCAAAAAGTCCAAGGTAAGTGTTAGTTAGAATATGGAGCAAAAGGAAACTTTATGCACTGTTAGTGGAAAAGTAAATTGATACAGCCATTATGGAAAACAGTGTATTATATAATCCAGCAATCCCACTTCTGGATATATCTCCAAAGGAAATAAAATCTTGAAGAAATATCTTCATTCTTTATGTACAACCCACCATTATTCACAATAGCTAAGATATGGAACCAACCTAAATGTCTATCATTATTCTTTAACATTAATAATCTTAAAATATTTGCAGAAATTATATGCTGCCATTTAGACTCAATGTATGGGGGTGCCTGGGTAGCTTGGTTGGTTATGAATCTGACTCTTGATTTCTGTCCTGGTCATGATCTCACGATCATGAGATCGAGCCCCCCGTCAGGCTCAGCACTGAGTGTGGAGTCTGCTTGGGTCTCTCACCCTCTCTCTCTGCCCCTCCCCCACTGGCTCCCACTGTCTGTCTCTCTCTCTCTCTCTCTCTCTCAAAATAAGTAAATAAATAAACATTAGAAAAGAAAACAAACAAACAAACATTAGACCAAATGTATAACTTCTGTTCGGGACTAATTTAAGATAGAAGGAAGAAAAGCATACATTTCCATCAGGGAACGCTGTATCTTGATCCATGCTGTCGACTACCAAAGACAAAACAAAAACTATCTTCTGGTGGTTCCAGAAAGATATACAAAGGAACAGTGGTTAATATTAGCAGAGTAGAGGTACACATATAGACATATGACTGCTGGTGTCAGAAAAGCAACTACAAGAATAGGTGGTTGTAAGCTTAACCAGTAAGCCCGGCATACTGCCATACTGACTGAACTTTAGAATTACTCAGTAACCATTTACAACCTAGAGGTTGCTGACCACCATTCTCATTGATTCTGATTTAATTGGTCAGTGGTGGACTTAAGTCTTGGTATATTTTGAAATCCACTAGTGGGACACCTGGGTGGCTCAGTTAGTTAAGTGCCTGTGTTTGCTCAGGTCATGATCTTGCAGTCCATGGGTTTGAGCCCCGCATCAGACTTTACGCTGGAGCCCACTTCAGATTCTGTGTCTCCCTCTCTCTCTGCTCCTCCCCTGCTTGCACTCTGTCTCTCTCTCACAAAATAAACAAACATTAAAAAAATTAAAAACTATCCACTGGAGATGATTCTAATTTACTGCTATGTTTAAGACCACTGTTAATGCAAAACAACTGAACAGTGTAAAATGGAATACCATTTCCCATTCTTCATTTTTTTCAGTCTTCTTCCATTCACTAATCCCATACTCTTCCCTTTCCATAGGGGAAAGTTCCCTTTCCATAGAGGTCAAAAGTGTGACCTCTATGACTGGGGAGCTAAAATAAAAGAATTAAGAAATCTTAATGCAGCCCCTACTACATTTTCTTATCTTTTAATAACCTGTCTTCAGAATTCACAAGTTCTCTGATATTCTATGTGAAAAGTCCCCAGGGCAAGACTTATTCTGCAAGGTATCTGCAGGTGAAAGATGGGAAGAAAAAAAAAATGTGGAAGGCTACCAATCTGGGTATATGGGACACAATTTTATTAGAACTGTTTTTACAATGGGTCCCCTAGAAAAATGCTGTGACATACCACTCGGATATTTTGCCCCAGGACTAAGAGTTTCACTTGCTGCTGGGTCACAGCTGAATCCCTGCCAAACTTATTATTAGGCAAAAGGAGTTGCTTTCTCAAGGTCATTCTTCCTACCTGGGGAAACCTATTTCCAATGACTGTTGGATGCAAGCATAAAAAGCCTCCCTAGCCCCTACACCTCAGATCCAATGCAGCATATCTCTGAAGAGCTACTCCAGCTTCAGATCAACCTATGTGACTGGCTGAGAATTTTGCTTCAGTTGCACTGCACCTCAACTTTTCCTTCTGCCCTGTCCTGCTTCTTTCAACTGCTTAAAGGTATTGTTTCTAGAACATTCCCTAATATTTCTAAGATTCAGTTTTCTGCAGAACCAAGCTAACGACAAATGGTGTCAGGAAGAAGGTAGGTCTTGGTAGTCTCTAAATGTGGGCTTTTGGAGATGAAATATTCATTGGCCAGTTAGCAACGAGGATCCCATTACTGGGATAGGTGGAATACTGATCACCTCTGGCATAAGATAGCAGTGTAATTGTTAATATTCTCACCGATGGTAAACTGGAATGGTGTACCAGTGAAGGAATGCGTCAATATCTTAGGTATTTAAGAAGTTCATGGTAAGCAAAAATTATGAGGAACAATAATGCTAAAGGTGTTGCTAGGGGTGATCAGTAAGTTAGAAAAAGACAACAAAATTGAATTAATTCATCACTAATTTAAGACAATGTGTTTAAAAGTTATAGTGCCTCCTTAGAAACTTAAATGGAGAATTTTATCCCTGCAGCTAGAAAGCAGAAAGCTAAGGCTCAAAATCAGCACTTAGTTATAATTGTGACGCAGCTCCTGAGAAGACTGGAAACCCCACTCTAGCAGTTCCATTACACCATGACCCAAGCCTTAACTGAGAAGGAATAGAACCCTTATGGGGATGAAGACATGTGTTCCAATGTGCATGAGCACCTAGAATATCCATATTCTCCTGAACTCTGAGACTACACAATCTCTTAATCATCTGAAACTCTCAGTACTCACCATAATCCTCTAACACACCTCCATGTTAAAATTTTGCAAGCGCCTTGTTTGAAGAAAATCTACCAGTTATTTCCTTAAAAGAGAATATGTGTTCAACAGAACCTCCACTTGTGTGGTTCTGTCTATGAGAGCAATAACCAATATTAAGTGACAATATAACTCAGCTGAGATGGTACTTGACCTACTAAGGAAATAAAAGGACTATAACTAAAAGCTATACAGCCTTGCCAAATGTACTAACATTAGTCAGAGCCTATGTAAGGGACGGGATGCAGAAAATCTGTTATTAAGGATATTATGACGTAGAGTCACATAAGGAGGAAGGTTATAAAACTGGGAACAAATTCCTACGAAAATGTATTTAAAACTCTGTCAAGGACACAGAGACAACGCTATCCTGGTATGGTATCAGTTTAAAGCCTGGACAAGTCAATATCACCCATTAAATGAAAAATAAAAGCCATAACTACAATGCAAGCAGTGTAAAAAAGGGATTGAGAAGCTCAGCAAAATGAAATGTTGGAATGGATACCTATTATGTAAGCCTGGAAACCACTAGCCAACTATATTTTAAAAGAGTACTGAATGATACTCCATTTACTAAGTCAATAAGACATGTACTTCTGAGAAACTAAGCAGTGGTTTCTCTGTACGACTCTGTTGTTCAGGTCTGACAGTTGGAAAAGCTATTACAGAACTGGGCTCCTAGACAGCAGTAGGAATGGTGATGAGAGTTTCCTGAAAGTGGACCATGTGATGATTCTTAATGGTCAAAAACAAGATGGGTGCAATTACTGTAATAAGCAACAATGTCATAGTAAAACTAGGGTAGAGGCTAACATCCAGCTATAGAGATTTTTGATGAGATCTGGCATCCTTGGGGGAAAAATACATATGGCAAGATGAATGGCTCAATGTGTAAAATCAATCTAAACAATCAAGATGAATTAAGGATGCATGATCGGGAGACTCAGGGTAGTCACTCACAAAATCATGATGCTGTGACCACTTTCTTCTATTCTGGGGCCAGTTTTCAGGCCAAAACTATTTGACTAAGGGATGGTCCAAGTTCCCAGAAAGAAAGACATTGAACATCCACATTATATGTAAATAGTAATAATTCACGTAGCCTCTTTCCAAAGAGATCCAGGATTATTTACTCAGTAAATAATACAGTAGGGTAATGGGAACAATAAATCTTTAAAAGATTGATGGAAAGAGTCCTAGTTGATGCTAATATATGGCACCTGAAGCATCATAATGCTTGCTAGCGTGGGGACCAAGTACTAAGTAGAGAACTGGGTCAAGTCTGGCTTACAATAGGATCAACTAATTTCACAGACTCACTATCACCTAGTCCTCATTTTTCCAATACCTGAGTGTATAATTTAATTAGGCATTCTTGTCAGTAAACCAGTTCCCAGATTAGTGTCTTGACCTGTGTAGTTAACAAAGCCTTTTGTAGGTGAAGCCAATATCTCAGCCAACTTATTATATAAAAACTACATTTAAGATGAATATTAAGAGGAATTAGGGAAGGTCAGCCCTACCTTTAAGTACCTAAAGAATTCTAGGATTGTGGTCTATATTATATCCTCATTTATTCATCATGCCAGCACTTAGAAAAACAATATGGGTCTTAGAAAATGACAGTCAACTGCCTCAAATTTAAGCAAATAGTATCAATATTGCTGCTGTATAAGAGGAGGTATCTCTTTAAGAACATATTAACATGGCCTTCAGCACCTGGTATGTAGTCATTGATCTAGTCAACTCATTCTTCTTAAATTTTACTGTGAAGGAGGACCAGAATCAGTTCACATTTACATGGCATGCCATAAGACCGTGTAACTCTCTCCAATTCTCTCATTAAGTAGTCCCAAGGAATCTAGACCATTGAGATACTGTGCAGACTATTAAACTGGTTCACTTTATCAATGGCATAACAAGCAAACCAACTAAAGAAAAAAAAAAGTATGTTTGAGAACCTGGTAAGATCTGCCTATGCCAGAGGGTGGGAAATAAGTAAAAAAAGCTATAGGATCTATCATGACAATTAAGTTTTTACTTTACTGGGGTATAATTTTTCAAAAGTAAAGGACAATAGATTGCATCTTGCACCAATTACAACTACAAACAAAGTACAGTGCCTGCTAGAAATTTTGTATTCTAGATGCAACATATTCCACACTGGATATGATCACTTAGACCAATTTCCCAGGTGATTCAGAAGGATGACAGGTTTTAGTGAAACCCAAAACAGAAAAGATATCTACAGCAGAAACAGGTTGTGATTCAAGCAGACCTTCTTCTTGGGCCATACTGATGTGCGGGAATAATACAAGTTATAATGTATGGCAAGCCCCAGTCGAAGCATCATCACGTAAAGCCTTAATTTTCTATAGCAAGGTCATGCCATCATGTGAAATAATATTGTGCACTAAAAACAAATGGAAAATCTGATTAATACATATCAAGAGACGTTTATTAAGAAGACCATCATGAATAGGTTCTGTCAGACCTACCAACATAGCAAGCCGAAAGGCTGAGGAGGCCCAGTAGCAATACATCATTAAGGCAAAAGTGTCACATGAAGTACAATGTATAGCTAGGTCTGTAGAGCAGAGATAAGCCACACAAGAAAGTGACATAGACTCCCATGTCCCCCAATATTATCTCAACACTTCTTCCTCAGATCATACCAACAGGTTCCTGGGTGGCATCTAAGGGGCAAGGGGGCACTTAAAAGAGATGATGGACAGGGGGCCTGGGTGGCTCTGTCACTTACGTGTCTGACTCCTGATTTTGGCTCAGGTCATGATCCCATGGTTCATGGGTTCGAGCCCCATGTTGGGCTCTGCTCTGGCAGTGTGGAGCCTGTTTGGGATTCTCTGTCTCCCTCTCCCTCTGCCTCTCCCCTGTGCATGCTCTATCTTTTTCTCTAAGTAAAGAAACAAACAAACATTTAAAAAATAACAGATGAGGGAGGAAGAACAAGGATGAGCTTGGTTTATGCACGGGTTAGCTCATATATGGATGCAAACTGAAGATGCACTCTTCCTATGCTACAGCCACACTCAGGTATGGCCCTGAAAAAAGTGAAATCTCCTAATTCGTAGAGCTTTGACTTGACAAATTCAGGTCAGCTAGCATGTCTTCAGTACACCCAGTGCTGTTATAAATGGGCCTGTGTGACAGTAATAGAGCTAGTCCCACTCACCAGGGTTAATATAGCTACTAATATCTCTGAATAGCCAACAAAACCCAATATATAAAATCTATTATGAATTCATCCTTAGAAGATATCAATGAGCTACTTGGTGGCAAGGTTATTATACTGGGCTCCTTTCACAATTGGACTCTTTTCATCATGACTATAACTAACTCACATTCTGGACATGGGTTTGTCTTTCTCTCTCATAGGACTTTAGCCAGCATTACTATCTATAGATTTATGCAGTGATCCACTGACATAAGATCCCTCATTAGATCAGATGGGACCAAGGAGAGGAAGCGTCTCAGTGAGCACATGATCATGACATGCATTCATTCCTTCACCTACCACACAACTCAGCCATTGGCCTGATAAGAATGGAACACATTTTTGAAAGTTTACTTAGATTTCTTGGAGATGGTAACTCAGAAGGATGATCAACCATCCTTTGGGATTTAATATAAACTCTAAAACAAGATCAATAAAAACCATAGTTGTAGGTACACAATATGGAGACATGGGACATAAAGCAAGAACGATAGCTATGGACTCTTTTACCAACATCCCAGTGATTTATTTAGGGTTTCTGTTTTATGTTTACACAACTAAGTTTTACAGGTACAGATATCCTGGTTACCAGAGGTGAAATTCTGCCGGAGGAAGAAGTAAGAATTCAGTTAAAAGCAAAGTCACTGCTGACACCTGGTAATTTATACAATTTTCATGGTTAAAGAAACAGAAAAAGAGTGATTATGTTGGTCTGATTTGCAAGGGGAAGCTATTAAACATGGAGCAGGAAAGAATCCATTTAATATTTAGGTAATCTAGATAATCCACTGGGATGTCTATTACAGTCCTACACATTTGTTTATGCCGAATAGGTAAGAGCAGCAGCCACAGCCTAAGAAGTATCTGGCAGCCAGACTCATCCAGGCATTTAGAGGTGGTAACTGCAGGTGAGAAGCTAGACTAAGTAATAGTGAAGGAAGGTAATATGAGTAAGTTGCAGCCCTGAGACCAGTTGCAGTATCATGGTTTATAAGTCATTTTTCTATCTTCTTGTAAGTATTCCAAGGATGGAGGGGTGAGGGAGACTACTCAGAAGCCCAGAGAACCTATTCCAAAAAACGATAAGAACTTTTTACATAAAGTAAGTGGATTCAATTTACAAAAGGGGTCATTTTCCCAGCAGCTAACATATTCCTTGCTAACAACATTTGGCCTTTGGCCAAACAAACTGAACTTGCTCAAGTTTTGAGCCTATCCCCAGGGAGAATCCTCCACCCAAAGATTGATCTAGGGTGGGTACAAAGGCCTGACTCCTTTGCATCAATGAAGCCCATCTTGAAGGGTTATCTGAGCAATTGCATGAGATTTCTATTGCAGCTGGTCTCTTTCCTCCCATTATCCTTTTCACAGCTTCTTAGGTAAATTATTTGCAAGTAAATCTTCACCTCAGTCTTTTTCCTATTACCAGACCTAAAACAGGTCTAATCTCCAATTCAGACAGACAATATTACCATGGAAAATAACCCAGCCTCTGATGAAAATTGGCTGTTGTGTGAACTACCCAATAACCAGAATGGCTGATGTGTGGTGGGTGAGACGGCACAAAATAAAAGATGCATTCAGAGAAATAGCCAGGAGCAAATTAAATAGGCTTTTGCAAGCCCATATAAGGAGTTTGGATTGTACATGAAGTGCAATGAGAAGCAAACAATTTAACCAAGGTGAGTAATGGAGTCTAATTTTCCTTTTGAAAAGAATACCTTTGCTGCTATGTAGAAATGGACCATAGGAGAATGGAAGCGGAATACCCTTTAAAAGCCTACTGGAAAAGTTTAAAAAAGGAATTGTCTGTAACTTGAATATGATGATATTTTAGTAGAGTTGGTTAAGTGTGAATATACTGGGGTAGAATAGACAAGACTTCTTATTTAATTGAGTCATGGTATGATGTGCTGTAATAAATATTCCCGGATAACAAGCAGGTTAGAGAGATAAGTAGAAAAACACTGCATCATTACAGTTTTATACAATAACTATTTCTGTATTTATATTATTTCTTTACAATTAAATTATTTCTCTTTACACTTAAATCTTTATTAGGGATTTAGTTCCATTGTTTGATTATGTAAATACTATCAAAATCTTATTCAGAATGATTAAAAATTATTATTGACTTCAATATATAAATTAGAATGAATTAGGCTTTTTTATAATCAGCATCAACATCATAGTCAATAACAGCATGTTACCAATTTTAGTTATAGTGTTTTGGTAATAAAGTTGGAAACTATAGGCAATAAGTATTATTTGGGACAAAATTTGTTTTAAAAAATTGTACTGGAAAAAGGCAGTTTTTCTTTTTCCTAATAATTTAAATTTTTTTTAATGTTTATTTATTTTTGAGAGGGAGGGAGACAGAGCACGAGCAGGGGAGGGGCAGACAGAGAGCGAGACACAGAATCCAAAGCAGGCTCCAGGCTCTGAGCTGTCAGCACAGAGCCCGAAGCGGGGCTCGAACTCACAAACCGCAAGATCATGACCTGAGCCAAAGTGAGACACAACCGACTGAGCCACCCAGGCGCCCCTCTTTTTCTGAATAATTTAAAAATACTTAAACATAAAACCTCAAATATTTTGTAATCTTTCAGTTTATCAGAATCTTATTTGGTTAGACGACTTTCTTTGATTTGCCTCACAAGTGACCTACGATAATGTACATAGAGTAATCATGCAGGGGTCTATATGTAGCAAGGGCTTGGTTTCCTAGGTAACACTGCAAAGATATAAAAACTTATCCCCCAACTAAAAATGAGTTGGGTTAAGTCCAATTTATACTTAAGGTTAAAAAGTAAAGAAGCAATCTCTATTTTACAAAAATAAAATCCCTTCCAGATCCCTTGGTTTCTCCGTCATTGATGGATTTGCTTGGCAAAGTAATTGCCAAAGCTGACCATTATTTTATATTTAGATTGTAAGGATTAAAGTGAGATCAAGTAGATACAGGAGGAAAATGATCACAATTAGGCAGTGGTGCTTACATTTATTTTAATTAACTCCTCTTTAGACTGTCTATCCTTGAGAGCTTTCCAGATAAATTTCATAGTGAGCTTCTTATTCAACAACTAAGTACATCTATCTCTATTTCCTCTCTGCTTTGATCCACTTGTTCCTCCTTCAGCAGACATTTAACTTCCATCCCTTCCTAAAGGAAATGTTGAACATATGTTTTTTTAAAGATTCATTTCTGAGAATGAGAACAACGTACTCATAAGTAAAATTAGAGTAGGCCATTAGATTTCCAAATAACACACTAAAACTATGCCACATATCTTTTAAGAAAAACCTATGATAGTGTTATGCATAACAATATGAAGTAAAATTATGAATTTTACAGAAATCTAATGAAATGCATGCTATCATTACTATCAATTAAAATAAAACCACATATTTCCCTGTATATGAATCCTATAGAAAGAGAGAAAAGGGGAGGTGGTACAGGTTACATAAGTGGCATAGTGGCCAGGGTGGAGTCTATGTTGGTTATTTAAATTATAATTTTGTGTTTGAATCTCTATAGAATAAACCAAGTTGGCCCTACTGCATTATTTTCCCTAGTAAGTAAAAAACAAAAAACAAAAAATAAAAAATAAATTTAAAAAAACTAATCAAATTTTAATTTAAGGAATATTTACTATAAATAAATGAAACAATAGTTTTCAAAAATGAGTATCTGTGTAAGATGCATAAAATTCTACTTATACACTACAATTTTCTTCTCAGAATTTCTTTCTTTATTTTCTGAATTCTTTTCTTTGTTTTAAATTTTTTTTAACGTTTATTTATTACTGAGAGACAGAGAGACACAGAGCGTGAGCAGGGGAGGGGCAGAGAGAGGGGGAGACACAGAATCTGAAGCAGGCTCCAGGCTCTGAGCTACCAGCACAGAGCCCAACGCGGGGCTTGAACCCACAAACTGCGAGATCATGACCTGAGCGAAGTTGGTCGCCCAACCAACTGAGCCACCCAGGCGCCCCCCGAATTCTTTTCTTAAAGTTTATTTGTTTATTACGAGGGGCAGGGGCAGAGGAAGAGGGAAAGAGAGAATCGCAAGCAGGTTCCACGCTCTGCACAGAGCCCAATGCAGGGCTCGATGTCATGAACCATGAGACCATGACTGAGCTGAAATTAACAGTCATATGCTTAACCAACTAAGCCACCAAGGAGCCTCTAAGAATTCATCTCTTATCACATATTGGAACTCCATATTCTCTCACTCCCCTCCTGTGACATCCTAAGGGACTGATTCATTAGGTGCCTATTCTACAGAAAAGGATTCTGAAGTCATACTCTACGAAAGCATGGATGTTGTTTTTTTGACAAAAAACGGAAAAATGAAGGAAGAAGAGATGGAAGGGAGGGATAGAATGACCATATTTATATGTGGCAAATTAGGAGAATACAAAACTGGCTAAAGGATATTTAGCAAGAGATCCATGTTAAAGTTTGTAACATAATGATTCATGCTCTATATGCATCAGTGTTAAAAAAAAAAAAAGCTTTAGCAATAAAATACTGTTCAAATATTTTGGAGGTAAGAGTTTTAATTTATATCAATTGTCATGATGATTTGGGGAGAAGAGAGTAATACTGGGGAAGAATATGTAGCAATATTAGCAGCAAAGAAAAACTATCGTGATCAAAACTTTGAAAGTCAAAGTTAAGCCAAAAGTTAAATATTTTTCATCAGTGCAAGGTTAATTAAATTGTAAAATCCAATATAACATGGAAAAATATAAAGCGTCATGGAAGGCATAGCAGATACAATTAGTGGAGAGAGCTGACATATGAATCCATTCCTGGAATGAGTCATGGTTCTTCCATTAGTTATGTAGCCTTGGATGAATTATGTATCCACTGACAGAAGTGCTTTGAGAATCACCTAGAATAATTAAAGAGAAAACACTCGAGGGGGGCCTGGGTGGTTCAGTCAGTTAAGTATCTGACTTCGGGTCAGGTCATGATCTCGAGGTTCATGAGTTCGAGCCCCACATCAGGCTCTCTGCTGTCAACACAGAACATGCTTCTTCCGTCCCCCTCTTTTTCTGCCCCTCCCTCTGCTTGTATTCTTCCTCTCTCTCAAAAATACTAAATAAACATCAAAAAAGAGAAAACATTCTGCAATTCATAAATGTTTAAACAAAAAATGTTTACTAATTATTTTTCTTCTTTTCTAGATAAAACTGCTTTTATTTTTTTCAAATATAAATGTTTTACCATATCAAAAAATAGTTAAAATTTAGAAAATGAAATATAAAAATAAATTATACTTTAATATATAAATATGCATTTAATTATTTATACATGTATATAATTTAAAATATATAAATATATATTATATTTAAATATAATTTATTTAATTTATAAATATAAATTTAAAATATAGCTAGAACTAGATTACTCAAAAAGAATGACAAGTGTTAATTTAAAAAATGCTTTTAATAAATTATTTTGAATATAAACTCCAGAAAATTTTAGAATTCATGTCATAGTTAAATCTAAATAAATGAGAAATTTTAATAATGAGAAGTCATTATATGTGGAGGATCCAAAAGGAATTTTGTAAAATTAAAGCAGCATAATTTTTAGTAACAAATATTTTAACTGATAGATATTAGATAAATGTATATCTTTTATTAGATAATTTAAATACATTTGTCTCAAAAATGCTAATACGTTTTCTGTCTGGGGATGTGGAATAGACCAGCTCAATATTCCCTGGAATTTACTGCATGGCCTGTGGTATAAATACTCTATAAGGTCAAAAGATTTCTTCTCCATCCCCCTTCCATTTTTTAAGAAGTGAATATTTTGACAGTTTTTTATGTCTTTCAAGTGGTAGAACTTTAGCTAATAAATTTTGAGGTTCTATTTGATACAGACTTCTAGTTACAATAATTTTACGTTTAACACTCATCTATACTTAAAATTTAGATATAAACATAGGCATATTTGTTTATGTTTTCAAAATTGGTTGTTATAAAACTTTCAGCATAATTGTTTTAGCACCCTGACGGTTGGCCCAGGAAACAAGGTTTGAAGAGTATTCACATTCTTCACAGAACCAAGTTTCTATGGATCAAAACATGTATCTTTTCCTAAGTTCTGTACCTACAGAGCTCCTCTGGTGCATAGAGCATTTTTTTAAAAAAATATAGAAAGTCTACTAAAAAAACATGATCTCTCAGAACAAGGTTTTACATAAAAAATTAAGAATTAATATGCATTGGGGCGCCTGGGTGGCTCAGTTGGTTAAGCGGCCGACTTCAGCTCAGGTCACAATCTCGTGGTCCGTGAGTTCCAGCCCCGCGTCAGGCTCTGGGCTGATGGCTCAGAGCCTGGAGCCTGCTTCTGATTCTGTGTCTCCCTCTCTCTCTGCCCCTCCCCCATTCATGCTCTGTCTCTCTCTGTCTCAAAAATAAAAAAATAAAAAAAAAAAAAAGTTAAAAAAAAATTAAAAAAAAAAAGAATTAATATGCATTAAGCATTTGTGTGTGCCAGGAACTGAACACAAGTTATTTCTAATTCTTAAAATTCTATAAAATTGAGAGGAAAAACTGAAGGTGGAAAGAGGTTAACTAATATGCTAAATACACACAGCTTAGAGAAATCAAGATAAACACCAAGGTTATCTCACAACAAAACCTGTGTTCTCTTTCTCATCATTCCCTAAAGGTCTACAAATAGGACAAGTTTCTTCTGAGAGGTAATGGTTCACTCTTCTGAACGTGATTTTCCCAGCTATTTAATTTTACAGTTGCAGGAGCTTTATATGTGGCAAATTATATTTGACGCTTTATATTTTTCCATGTTATATTGGATTTTACAATTTAATTAACCTTGCACTGATGAAAAATATTTAACTTTTGGCTTAACTTTGACTTTCAAAGTTTTGATCACGATCTTTTTGCAGGAGCTTTTCATACCTTAAGTACAGCTGGTGAATCTCTTCTGAAGCACCACCTACTCCATAGATTTAAACAGATCTGGATGAGAATATTTTTTCAGCAAAAATTTTTATGCTCCAAGGACTGTACAAGGAGTTAATCAGTCTAATCTAATCTAAGTAAGGTGTTGTTCCTAATTTCAAAGAATTCAGGATTTAGTTAGGACACACAGACGCATAAACAATTCAAAGTTAAGATCTTGCCGTGGCAGGAAAAGAGAAGGAAACAATTATGTAATGGGTACTTTCTCTGTCCTAGAGTTTTCCTATTTCTTGTTGTCATTTATGTCACTCAATGGCTCTCCAAGGTTAGGATTAGTTCCCTCTTGGTGCTGATCAGAGGTCATCAACCTCGTGATACATGAATATGTAGCAGGAAGAGTTGGAACTTGAATCAAGTATGTGAATTCTAAAATGCAAGCAGTTCTAACTCCACCACAGAGCTTCCTATGAAATTTATGTTCAAAACCGTCCCAGAGGAGACTTTCAATCTCAGCTCAAGGATGTTGAGAGCTGTGGAGTATCATTTCTACACTGACAACAAGAAAAAAGCTGGAAATCTATAACTACTTTACATCAGGGAATTGAGATGGTTTCAGGAGAAACAACTAACCCCAAATCTGGAGAAAAACAGGTGACTGAAGGTAGAAACAGGATTCAGGCATTTGCTCACATAGGGCAGAAGTTTCCAAATGTCATATAATACAGAAAAATGAGTCAGCTTAGTAATTTTTTAACTAATTGCTAAGGGTCAAGTGTGGGCTAGCATGAGCCTATGAAGCCCATAACAGATGCAGACATATGGAGATTGATACCCTCTTGGGGGCTTTTTCTTCTGGAATCTAGTAGGCTCTAACAAGAGCAAGCAAAATTCTGAGAAAACTTCTTTCCTGTGGGGATTGTAGGGCAACAGCAGTCACTGCTGACACCTCACGCAGACTCATCTTCCCCATTTCGCCTCTGGAACCAAAGCCTCAATCTGAGAAACGAATAGTGAAAAACTGTAACCTGACGACAGTGATAGAAATCCACTGCTTCTAGGAGATAGGAAATAAGAAAGGAAAACAAACAAAAGAAAATGTTATACTTTAGGGATTGGCAAGAATACATGCTAAGTTTAGTGTTACGCTCGAGGAGGAATAGTAAGTAGCACTGGTGAACACCACATTCCTAAGACAGGTTCACATTACCAGGCTTAGATTGAGGTTAAGTCAGTACAATCAGATAACATCTATCACTCACCCCCACTATTGTGCTAACAAGCATCAAGCAAAAATAACCATATAAAGCAACCGGGAAAGCTGCAAGAGACTTATTTCGTCTAGGTTTCATCACAAAAGACCCTAGGTTGGACAGATAGATTGATCTAGAGTCAAATAAAAGTCAGAGATTAAGACAAACCCTCTAGCAAATTAGCACACTCCTTAAATATAGTTATCACCAGAAAAATGTGAAGCCTCTGGTGCACTCAGGGTACCCATAGAAATAAGAATAGCAAAACCAGTCCAACAGGGTACGTAGCTGGCTCAGTCAGTTAAGCATCGGACTCTTGGTTTCGACTCAGGTCATGATCTCACGGTCTTGGGACTGAGCCCTATGTTAGGCTCCACACTGACAGTGCAGAGCCTGCTTGGGATTCTTTTTCTCCCTGTCTCTGCCCCTTCTCTGCTCTCTCCCTCTCTCTCTCAAAATAAATTTAAAAAAAAAGTCCAACACCTGAATAGATTAACAGAAAACTAAACACTGAAGAACTTGAAAAAGTAAATTTTAAAAATCATCTTAGTATCTAATGTTCTAGGCAACCTGTCCAACTCTCAACAACCAAAATGAGACACCCAAAAATGTTTTCTACACAGTCTCAAGAGAAAAAACAATCATCAGAACTTGCTTCAAATATTAAAAGATGTTGTAGGGGCACCTGGGTGGTTCATTTCATTAAGCATCCGACTTTGACTCAGTTCATGATCTCACAGTTCATGAGTTGGAGCCCCATGTCTGGCTTTGTGCTGACAGTTCAGAACCTGAAGCCTGCTTCAGATTCTGTCTTCTTCTCTCTGCCCCTCCCCTACTCACGCTTTGTCTGTCTGTCTGTCTCTCTCTCTCTCTCAAAGATAAATAAACAGTACATTTTTTAAATAAAAAATGTTGTAACTATCAAACAGGAAATTTCATGTAACTATGTTTGACATGTTAAAGGTTCTAATGAAAAAATATTAGACAACATGAATGATCAAATAGGTAGTTTCAACACAGATAGAAAAAGTCTAAGAATCAAATGGAGACACTAAGAAATAAAACACAGTAGCAGAGATAAAAATCAGTAGATGACACCATCAATGAAATAATCAGTGTACTTGAAGACAAGTCAGTAGAACATTACTCAAACTGAAATACAAAGAGTAAAGAAAAATAAAAACATTACAAAGCATCTAAAAGCAGTGAGATAAATATTAAAAAGAACATTTGTGTCACTTAACAAAGAGAAAGTAGGGCAGAAGAGAGATTTGAAGAAGAATGTAACTTTTCAAAATTTTTAACAGACTCTAAACCACGGATCCTAGAGTACACCAAGTAGTACAAAACACACAGCCCCAAACAAACACAAACAAAAAACATCTATGTATATTATATTCAAACTACTGAAAAACACCAAGAGAAACTCTTCAAAACCATAAGAAGAAAATGGACACATTCCCTGTAGAGAATAAAAGGTAAAAAATGTCAGCAGACTTCTCATCAAAAACTATGCAAGCAAGTACAAAATAGTGTAAACCTACAGAATTCTAAAAGAAAAATCCTATTCTCCCAGTACTCTGAACCTAGAATAAATACTTGTCAACTGTGAAGGAGAATGCCAACTCAAGGTAAAACCAACTGTATAAAAGGAAGACTATCTATGAAGTAGCTTTACCCACTCTCTCAAAAAAATCAAGAATGAATCTATAAAGCAACTAGATTTAACTATCAATTTAAAGAAAATAAAGAAAACAGAGCAATATGTTAAATACTACAATAGTACTGAAATCAACAAAAGACAGAATGTGAGAAATTGACAGAGTAAAGAATTTGGTTTCTTCCACAAATACATTGCAACTACAGATATGAAGAAGGAAATGAAAGCTATAATTAAAAGAGACAAGAGAGTGGTGATGGTTTCATAAATACAGACATGTGTAAAAATTGACCCAACTGTATACTCTAAATATGTGTAGATTAGGGTACCTCTATTATAACTTAATAAATGCAGAAGAAAAAAAAATACTGAAATATAGAACAAAGACTCTCAGACAAAAACGATAAAATCATTGCCAGTTTATCTAGTCTATGAGAGATCTTCAAGAAGAAATATGATACAGGTCGGAAACTCAGATCTATAGAAAGAAATGAAAAGTATTAAAGATAAAAAAAATAAAATATTTTATTTTAATCCCCCAAATACTCATTTAAATCATAAAATAGTAACAATGCATTGTTTTCAATACATACCCCAAAATTAAATGAGTGACAACAATGGTAACAGGGATAGATGGAAAAAATTGGGAAAATACAGTTAAAAAGTTCTTATACTACACGTAAAACTATAAAACATTTCTGAAGGTATACAGAGATTATTTTGAGATGTATAATCCTAAACTTAACAAAGACACTAAAACATGAGAAAATTAAAAAAAAAAAAAACTTAACAGGAAAATAAAACTGAATTATAAAATACACTGTATTAGACTAGAAGGCAAAAAAAAAGAATATGTTAAGAAAGAAAGAACAAATGAAATAGGAAACAGCTAGAGAAGTCTTTAAATTGGCATAGCATATATGGCTGAATTTTATGTGTTAAGTGTGCATATGCCACGACTCCACTAATCATATGTTTTGAATTTGGCATTTATAACTATAACTAGAATGCCAGAAGCTACTTTCCAATTTAGATTTAAAAACTGCCACACCACCAAATGAATCATATAGAATAATACAGCTAACATATGAGTATTGATAAATGTTTATAATTCCATTAGAAGAAAAAACATGAAATAAAAACAAGATTGACAAACATGTTGATGTCCTAAAGACACAGATCTCTAGCAGTGATAAGACCCTAATACCTTCACTTTGCTCTTGAATAACACATATGTTTTCCCCAGCAGTTTCATAAGTATCATCCGTACATTTATTTGTCTTCTCTGCCCATCTGTGAAGTAGCCTAATATCAAACCTAGGAAACAAGTAACACCAAAAAATGACTAAAATAATCTAAAAATAGACATGAGGATGCACCAGTTGTTCAGTAAAAAAAGTTTTCTAAATAAACTCATAAAAGCTTACTGTGCAAAGCAGCTTAGATTGAACAAGACACATTCAATTCAGGTTTGATGGACAAGTAACTAATAGAAGATAAAAACCACTGAAGTGTTCAAAGAACACACACACAGAGGAAATAGCTGGGGAAACTATATTTTATTCCAACCATATCAATAATCACTTTGAATGAGCCAAATTACTCAGAACTCTGGAAAGCAGTCAAGGGTTTACAACAACTGAGCAAATGGGGATTGAAAAAATGCACCTTAAAAATGGTAGGAAACATTTAGTGGCATTTTTAACTTCCTTTGCCCCCAACTCTTTATGGCTTGGCAGCAGTCTCGAAGGCAGCAGTCTGTGTTCTCTCCTGATGGTGTGACCCTGGTAACTGATTCCAGAGGAAGAATAACTGACCATATTTGTAGATCATTGTTCTCGTCTACTCTAAATTACCTGGGAGCTACCTGTAGGACTGACAGAAGATACTTGTCCCTGTTCCACCAAACTCAGAACTCACCCAGGGTAGAAAAGCAGCAGGAATTGTTCAAATCATTGTAAGGCAAACAGAATGTCCATAGTTAACCTGAGGCAAAAGATTATACTCTCCACATACAAGAAATAGCCTTAAGCCTGGGTAGAAAAGTTTATGAGAAAGTGTCTCCAGGGCATTCGGACATTCAAAGTGCCCGTGTATACCTGAGAATTTAAAGAGCCATGTATGTGGCCAAGGAAGAATGTGGGCAGAAAAGACCTGAGAAAAATGTAAGTTTTCACTTTTGTCTGATCTCTCTTCTCAGTGCATGCAAGAAGTGAAGTCTAAGGAATTGAAAGGGATAGAAATCATACAAAATTTGTTCTCAGACTATAACAAATTTGAACTAGAAATCAATAATAGATAAGTATAAAATACCAAAATATCAACAATCCCTAAGTAACTTATGGGTTAAAGGTGAGAGGTGTCTAAATTTAAAACAGCAAGTATGAAAGAGTAGACGTCACTGCCTATCATACGGCCATTTAAAAACGGCAAAGAAATACTGTGAACAAATCTATCCCCATAAATTGAACACTTTAAATGCAATTGGCCAGGAAACTCACCTAGGATGTTCTGAATAGTCCTACCTATCAAAATGGTTTAAGAACACAGAGAAAGGTGATTGCTGGATGCCTATAGATTTTGTACGGCAATGAATTGGTAATGTCAAGACATTGAATTTTATTGTACATCTACTGTGAAAACACTAAAGACTAATCCAGGGAGAGACAAGTCAAATACACAACTTTGAAATACACCATATCCCAATTCTGTTTCTTACTACTTCTCACCAAAAACAATGGATGACTTCTTTTTCTGTTTGCTTACATATACATTATGGAAGACATTCCAATGGATATTCTATGATTTCATGGGTGCTTATTCTAAACTATAGATTACATTGTGATTGTACACTTGTAAATGTCTTAGCTTTTTAATCTTGTCTCTCTCTCCATATAGATAGATAAATAGATAGATAGATAGATATTCCTCTAACCAGTGTGTTTATGTTGAGATATCCAATTGAAAGCAATAACCTGGGGTGCCTGGGTGGCTCAGTCGGTTAAGCGTCTGACTTCGGCTCAGGTCATGATCTCACAGTCTGTGGGTTCGAGCCCCACGTCAGGCTCTGTGCTGACAGCTCAGAGCCTGGAGTCTGCTTCGGATTCTGTGTCTCATTCTCTCTCTGCCCCTCCCCCACTTGTGCTCTGTCTCTCTCTGTCTCTTAAAAATAAATAAAAATGTAAAAAAAAAAAAATTAAAAAGAAAAGCAGTAACCAAAACAATATTATTTTCCCCTTTAAAATCCCTCTCAAATTCATCCTATAAACTTCTTCTGATTTATTTCTTTAAAAATAATAATCATTTCATGACCTCTACCTTGCCAATAAATTAAACATAAACATCTCAATCTGGCTTTTCAATCTGTCCACATTGTGATTATTACCTACAACTCAAAATTTTTATCCTGTTATTTCTTTTAATGCACCCGCACTACAACCAAACAGGACAGCTTACAGCTCCATAAAAAAGTTCTATGCATACCATTCTTATACACTTCAGTGTGTACACCCACCAAATATCTATTCAGATTAAGCTATGCATTAGGCACTATTCCTATACTGCACCACTGGGGAAAAAATGATGAATAAAATGTATTTTCTCCTCCCTAAAGATGTAATCTAGTAAAGAGATATTCAAATGTACCTGCCAGAAAGTGAATCTAACCAGTTTAAGCCAAAAATGGATTTATTGGCAGGATATCAGATTGAACTGAGGCTTAGGAAACAGGCATGATCCAGACAAGCTCTGAAAGGCGAGGCAGCAGGAACCACAGCAAAAGATTTGCCTGCTCTGCCTGTGGCTGCTGGCTGAGATCAAAGTGACCTCTAACTAGCTACATGTTTTTCTAACACTCATTTAAGTTTCAAAATCCCAGGAGAGAGAATCTGATTGGCCAATACAGGTTCTGGATTGCAATCTGAGAATCCTACATCATTATTTGAAAAGCCTTTCTTAAGCAAGGTGCTGTATAGTGTATGATTTATCTTTTGAAATTATACATATGTTGTAATCATGTCTCACCCAATTTGCAACATTAAAACTGTAAATAGAGCACAATTATAACTTTGGAAAATAGTATGCCTAAAAATGGAAGGTAATATACCAAAATAATAAGTATGTTTGTACAGAGGTGAGGGAGAGTAGTGGTAACCTTTCTCTATTCTATTTAACTATATTTCTATTTTTATAAAATATCATTCACCGGAAAAAATAGTTTTGTGTAAATATACACAGCATGATTGGGAGGTTAGGGATTCCAATAGTAGGGGGAAGAAATTTGCAAGTGCTAAATCACATTTCTAGTTGAAAGTTGACACTAGTTAATATTTCAAATAGATTTCAAGAATCATAAATGACTTTAATTTTTTAATCTTCATTTATTTTTGAGAGAGACAGAGTGCAAGTGGGGGGATGAACAGAGGCAGAGGGAGATACAGAATCCAAAGCAGGCCCCAGGCTCTGAGCTGTCAGTACAGAGCTCGATGCGGGGCTCAAACTCACAAACCATGAGCTCATGACCTGAGCCCAAGTCAGACACTTAACCAACTGAGCCACACAGGCACCCCTCATGACTTTAATAATATCCATTTAATAAGTTGTCACTTTCATTAATACTCATTCAATAATTCCATTATTTTATAGAACTTGATTAACCAGTGATTCGATTTCTTACTTACAGCAGTAAAGTTTCAATCATTTATTGTTTGATCATTTATTTTAAATAAACTTTAAGGTATAATTTGCATACAACAATATTCAGCAATCTTAAGCATATAGTTCAAGGAATTATAACAGTAGTATATTTGTGTATATATTTCCATTCTCCCGAAATTTCTTGTGTCTCATTGTGGTCAATCCCCAGGAACCAACTTTCATTATCTTTGTCCTTACATTTTAGTTTTGTCTGTTCTAAAATTTAACGTGGAATCATATTGTGCCATTTAACTTAAATAAAATAATACAATTTGTACGATTTTGTATTTGGCTTCTTTAGCTCAGAATACTTTTGGCATTCATCTTTTTGTATCAGTAATATTCTGTTGTTATTATTGCTAGTAATATTCCACTTTACTGATATACCTAAATATATCAGTTTGCTTCAATGAAAATTTGAGTTGGAACACATGTGAATATACTGTAAGTACCAACTTGGTTCTTATTTTTCCTAATTATTTTGGCTATTCTAGTTGTATTGCATTTTCATATAACTTTCACCCAGCTTGTACAAAACTTTCTTCAACCAAAAAATTCACAATACAACTCTCCATTATTAGTTCCTCTTTAATTTCTTTCTGCAATGTTTTGTAATTTTCATTGTATATATCCTTCACCTATTTTGCCAAAAGTATTGTTATACTTTCAGAATTTTCATGTTATATCCACTGGTACTTCTTTTTTATTTCATTATCTAATTGTGTATTTCTAGTACATGAATATATAAATAATTTCTCAGTGTAGTTTCAGTATCCTTTGACCTTTTGTAAACCCACTTATTAGTTCTAGATTTGTCTGCAGATTTCTTGGGGTTGTACACATACAATCATATTTTCTGTGAATGAAGCAATTTTTATTTTTTTCTCTTTTGTACTGGCTAGGATCTCCAATACAATGTTATATAGAAGTGGTGAGAATGGATTTCCAGAAGACCCCTATATGTCCCCCAATCTTAGGGTTCTACACACTTCACCCTCCCTATTGAGGACAGTGGTAGACATCTCTAGGCCACTGATATTCTAACTATGCAACCACTAACTCATTTTGATTCTCATTCCAATATATTTCTTAAGTGAATAATACATACAACGTGCCAGGAAGCGTATTGATTTCTTTTGATAAATATATCACATTAAGCCCAGTGACTCTGATGGGGGCAACTACTTGCTAAGTTTACATAGTCCAGTGTCATTAGCCAGAATTCATCTGATTTTGGAGGGGTTAAAAGGTGAATTGAGAATGAATAAGTCTTCTTCTTTCAGTCTATGAGAACAGCATTATTATCTGTCATTCTACTCACAGTTTTATATTGCTTCCGATTTATTTTCTCAGGAAAGGGTGGTTTCAAGGCCTTCCATTGAAATACTACCTTGGGTCTATTCTAACCAAAGAATCAGCATAAAAGTTCTCCCAATTGCCAGGAATGTCCAACATAAATATATACTTCAAAGTCAAGAAAATAACCAGAGATTAGGTCTATAGATTCTTTAGACTTGGCTAAGAACTCCATACAGCACCAGGCTTCCATAACGTCCAAGCTTAAACAAGGGATGTAATTGTATTAGGTCTCACTGATATCATTGTAGGCTCAGATCCTACATTTAGCAATTGGAAGGAATTGCCCTTTCCTTAAGGTACAGTTACTTGTTTAAATAGCTACAGGCCTTTTACAAAAGAAATGAGGAAATATGTACTTCATATACATGTGGTGACTTTGCAGGCTCCTTCCTCAGGAATATCTAGAGTTCCCTTTTATCAATGGGCTCTGGATCCTAAGTGGTTCAAATCTGAAAATAGGGCAAGGGAACACAATTCCCCATAGAGAGAACTAATATCGACCTATTTTGGTGAAATAAGTCAAACAATAGCTTACCTTTTTGCCAATATTTCTCCTCTCTGAGACCACCACGGTCTAACAGTCATAGCCATAATTTCTTTGAGTAAATATAACCTACCACTCTATTTTATTCCCATTATTACCATTCTGTTCATCTTGCCTAGAAGTGCCATCACCTGTCTTCTGCTAGAAAGGGATTCTATCAGACCAAGCTCCATGGAAGCATCACTCACTATCCATTCTGAGCTACAAAAAATAGCCAACATTAACCTTATTAAATACATTATGGACCCTCTTTGTGGTGAATCATATCACTTGAATGCGCTCTGGGCCTTCCAAAGGATACAGTCTTAATACTTTGCTAAAGGGAGTGTGGCCTTCCCATATCACTGACTGCAAAATGCTATCACATGCAATCTGTAAGCAGCCCTCCTTTAAGTATCAATAAAACCAGGTCCAAGTATTCACACAGATCATTACATTTTATGCTGTGGGGGTGTGGCTCCAGGTAAACACAACCTTACTTCTCCAATGCTATCTAGTGATATTCTCAATATCCACTCCTATATATATTTCTGAATTTTTGTGACTGTATATTTACCTATAAGCCTGTTCTGAAGCTCATCTAACGAGATAGCTTACTCATAGCAGAGACTATATGTACCTTCCTAGAATGAGAGTTGAGTATATTTATAGATTTGAGCCAAATATTAAGGATGTGGATGACTTTAAGGGGGAAAAATATATTGCAAGGCACTCACCCCAGGTGATTTCTTCACATTGTCCTCTGTCAAGGCTAGCATTGCCTTCCAGCAACAGTAATGACGATGCTTTCAAAGTCCAAAGATATCAGGAAATCTGGGGGTGCAACATTCTCAGGTCAATCTTTCCCAGCAGTCCATCCAATTTTTCAGGATCTCATATATTCACTCCCACAGCCCTGAGATCAGGAAACCTCCAGAAGCTGAATATTCTGTATCTTTTGCATTTGTTCAACACTTAGAATCAAATCCTGAACCTGTTTTGTCAATGCAATCTGTCCTCCAGTTTCAGGTAATAAACACTGTAAGAAGGGTAGGAAGCCCTTCTTGAATCCCAAACATGCCCTGAACTGATAGTTGGCTAACTGAGACTGCCACTTTCTTACTTCAGGGCCTCTGAAATGGTCGAAAGAGGGTAAGCTACCTTCACAAGCCTTATAAATACCTTGCCCTCATAGCTTTCAAGTGCTAGAGCTATCACATAAACCTGTTTTACCAAATGTGGTAGTAAAGCAACCCCAGAGTTTCCAGCAACTCATTTATTGCCAGCAATGAGGTCTTTTTTGCCCTCTGACATACAAAGAGACCAATTGCAGAATCCCATATTGAGGGGCTACCATCTATTGTTACTTCCAATACCAATTGATTTGGTTTAGGTTTCTTCCGGGAAGCAGATCTTGGAACAAGCACTTGGAAACATGTAGGTTTTGGGAGAGAGTGGAGAAACAAAATTGGGAGAGAAAATGAGATGGGAAAAAAAAAAAAGAAAGGCCAGTAATTGGCACTAATGCGCTGGTTAATGTTGTCAGCAGTGAGGGCTCAACCCTGTTTCAGGGAATCATTTGAGAAACTACTTCGAATACCCCTTACAATCATCCTCCCAGAGAACATGGGAGAATGAAATATCTATCCATTTATACCATTGGTTGAGACTCACTTGAAGGTCATTAAATTCCCCTTACTTCCTAATTCCTTTAATTGTAATTGAATGGCATTCCATAGCAGAAAGACATCAGAGCACTTGATCTAGAAAATGGGCAAAGGTGTGTGACTACCTATACCAGCTGTGGGTACTAAAATCAGACAGGCTAAGAGTACGTGGCATGGAGCCTCATATGTAACTATTATAACACAGTACCTGTGTTTCTGTGCAATGCCTGGCATTTAGTACGATTTCAATAATTATTTTTAAATTCATTAAGTGATGAATAAATTAATATAGTTAAATTCTAATGAAACCATGAGCTCAAAATATTTATCTAGCATAAACTACTAAATTCTTTGAGAAAAGTCCTTTACCTATTACTCCCATAAATGGATAAAAAGATTTTCTCCTTCAATCATTGTTTTAGCTGTAAACTCTTAGCAGACAAGAGCTATCTCCATCACATCATCAATAAACACTTCTCATTTCTGTGTTGCACTTTCTTATCCATTGGGTACGCTTTGTGTCCTTTATTATAGTCCTGTGTTTGTAAGGAGAGTGACTGAATCCTGGTGTGCATTAATGTGAAATGTTCACGGTATTTTTATCCTTTTGAGGTATGTGTCTGTGATAGATATTTTAACATTGATGTTCTAATATAGTTCATTCATGTCAGATTTCTTTTAATCCCAACTACCTGGGCTGGCAAATCATTTGAGGAAGGTGGGTGAAGGTGGGGGAATCATCTCTATGCTTGCTCGTGCTATAATTATTTCAGAGGCTGAGGAAATCTAACAATGTGCTGCACTTTAAGCACTTTGTGATACTCATCATCTTTGATCAATGTTTTAAAGCTTCACTGCTGATAGAAAGGATGAAAAGCAATTATACAACATTACCGTTGAGCTGTTATTCAAGGTCCATCTTGTTTTTCATTTTCCCCCTGTGCTCTTAAGAGGAATATGTTGTATAACACTATGACACAAACCATCATATTTTATTTTGAGTGGCTACAAACTTCCTTTCTTCCAATTAAAGCCATCGATAAAGCATCTGAGTTTTGGGTTGAACTGTATATTCTAAATAGATTATGTTTATACTCAATGCAAGACTTTATTTATTTATTTATTTATTTATTTATTTATTTATTTATTTATTTTTTCATGTACATGATTGCTATTCCATTTAGGTCTAATTCTAAAATATAATCAACAAGTCCTGAAGCTGTTTTTCTTACATAACCATTCATCAGTTGAAATAGAGAAGTGCATAAATTCTCATTACACTAGAGTGATGATTCATAGGATATGTTAACCGTTCATGTATTTTAAATTAAATACAAGAAAAAAGGGATTAAACACCAAATATTACATATGGAACACATATCTGACTATTAGAACCTAGTGGGATATTTTGAATAAGGAAATCATTCAAATATTTAATTTTCAAAACAAATTTAAACACAAAGTTTTTATCTTTAATACTATCCATAGGTTAAAAATTAATTTAGTAGTGATTAAAGCAATTTTTGCTATTAGGAATGTATACATAGTAAGCCATAAATGCAGTATGCTGAGTAATTAAAAAATATGGGCTAATTAGCTTATGGGCAAATTTATTAACTATTACTTTAAAAGGAGTAATATTATAAGATATTTACATTTTAATGTTAAAAAGAACATAAAATTTACTTATGGTTGATAAAGTGCTTTAGGAAAAGCAAGGTCTATGCTTTGAACTCTAGTGTAGATAGAAAATTGTCACACCATTCTGAGTTTTTTGAGTTTAGAAACATGTCATTGGTATTTGTACTTATTTTTATTTAGTTATTGGGCTTTAGCCTTCCTAATTTCTCCCCCCACCAAAAATGGAAGACACAGATTTTCTAAGCTCCTTAAGAGCAATTAACATATAGTTAACAGGGTGAATGTGGAGGTCCTGGCAGAAGTTGAGAAAGCTGCCCTTCCCACACAAGGTGCCCAAGGTCTCTTCCATCTGACTATTCCTAAGTTTCAGTGGTTGCTCCCCACCACCCTTACCCGCAGTTTTGCATTCCGCAGCTTCTGTTACTTGGGTTTACTGAGGAGGTCCCCAAACCCGTGGTCCTCCTCCTGAGGAATCATCAGATGGTCCATAGGGCCTAACCGCACTGCCCGGTGCGTGCATCACTCACCTCATGTCATCCTGTCAGTCAGGCATTTTATGCTGTCACTCACAAGAGGAATTATTTGGAGTTAAGATGGAGGAGAAGTAGGGGGACTGGGGTTTCCCTGGGATTTCCCTCCTCCCTCAAACACAGCTGTATTGAGGTCAGAACACTTGGAACACCCAGGAACTCTATCTGTGGAGTGACAGAAAAATCTCCACAGGTAGAAGGAGACAGCTTGGTGGGACAGAGGACAAGAGAAAAAAACCTCTCCAGACCACAGACTGGGGAACAAGAAACATGGAGAGTACCAGTCTCTATTTAGCAAACAGCCTTAGGAGCTAAAGATTGGAGCTTTCAAAAGTGCACAAGTTTCTCCAGACCAAAGCCACCAGCACATGCATGCACCTGGTGGGGAGGGAAGCCAGCCCCGGGCACCATAGTGATCTCAGGGGTGCCCTGGGAGAGAGCAATCCCCTCCCTTGAGTACTGTGGGAAGAGGGAATACTGCCCCCCCCCCCCCCAGGACAAAAGACCCTGCAGGCACTGCCTTATCAGCAGGGCAGGGTGGTGCTACCCCAGAACCGGTCCTTGTGGTGATAGATCCTTTAAGACATTAGGTTTTGAATCTTAGTTGAGCACGTAGAAGGCGTAGGAGACCATGGAGCAAGGCATTACCCAAGCCCGTGCTACTCTGTGAGGGCTGCCAGAACATCAGTGTTTGAGACACCTGGGGGAGGGGAGGAGAGATTGGAGTGTCACCATTTTTCTCCCCCAAACCAACACAGTGGGGCTTCAGGGAACAGGACAGTAGTCCCTCGTGGAGGCAGGACCACTTACACTAAACCTCGCCCCCCTGTGCCTGGTGACTGCCTATCTATCGGAGCACTACAGACAATGAGTGAACCAGATGGCCTCTCTTCCAGACCAGCACAGCCACCAGTCCCAGGCACCAACAACTATCCTGTGGTTTTCTATGTTAGTCTGTTGCTCTTTTCTTTTTTCTCTCTCTTCTCTCTTTTCTCTTTCCTTTCCTTCTCTTCTCTTTTCTCTTCTTTTTCTTTGTACCCTTTTCTTTTTTTTCTTTTCTTTTATTGCTTTGGAATCAGGCTCATAGTTTCTGATTTGATTTTTGGTCAATTCTTATTATATATATTTTTTCTTTTTTTCTTTCATTCTCTGCTCTGTTTGTCTCTGTAATCATACATTTTTTCTGTATTTTTTTTACACTTTTTCTAATCTCCTTCCCTTTTATTTTCCTTTCTCTCTCTCTCTGGATGAAGACTTATAGTTGCTTTGAGTCTCTGCTTGCTATTTTTCACCCCTTTCATTTTTCTCTTTTCATAGGAGCAGTCTTCCCCCGGCATTTCCTTTTTTTTTCCCCCCAGGGTTACTTCAATGAACAAATCAAAGCACACCTGGTTGAAGGTTCAAACACTCCACCAAGATGAGCAAGGAGGAGCTTTGTAGAAGACTGACCAGTGGGAAAGAGCAGCCAAATACGCAGTATCAGAGTGCATACAATACACTCCAAAAACTCTCCCTGAAGTTCCAGGCCCTAGACAGTTGATGTGCCCTTTTTCATATACTAGTTCTCACAGGTGCAGGACACCTAACAAGATATTAAAATATGTAAAAGGCAGAAACCTAGCCAAAATGATGATAAGGAAGAATTCTCCTCAAAAGAAATTCCAGGAAGAAATGACAGCCAGAGACTTGCTCAAAAACATATATAAACAATAGATCTGAATGAGAATTTAGAATAGAGTCATAAGACTAATAGCTGGGCTTGAATAAAGCATAGAAGACAGCAGAGAATCTATTGCTGCAGGTAAGAAATAGTCATAATTAAGAAATGCTATAAATGAGATGTCAAATAAATTAGATGCAGTAACAATGAAGATGGAAGAAACAGAGGAGAGAATAGGTGAAACAGAAGGTAAAATTATGAAAAATTATGAAGCTGAAAAAAGAGGGAGAGAAATTGCTAGGCCATGAGAGGAGAAATAGAGACCTCAGTGATTCAATGAAACAAAATAATATCTGTATCATAGGAGTTTCAGAGGAAGAAAAGACAGAGAAAGGAGCAGATGGTTTATGTGAACAAATTATAGCTGAGAACTACCCTAATCTGGGGAAGGAAACAGGCATCCAATTCCCAGAGGCACAGAGAACGCCCTTCATAACCAACAAAAACAGGTCAACACATCATAGTGAAACTGGAAAAATACAAAGATAAACAGGTAATTCTGAAAGGAGTAAGGAATGAACAGGTCTTAACCTACAAAAGTAGACACATAAGGGTAGTAGTGGGCATGCTTACTGAAACTTAGCAGGCCAGCATGGAGTGGCAGGAAATATTCAATGTGCTGAATAGGAAACATATGCAGGCAAGAATCCTTTATCCAGAAGGCTGTAATTCAGAATACAAGGAGGGATAAAGGCTTTCCCAGATAAACAAAACCTAAAGGAGTTCATGACCACTAAACCAGTCCTACAGGAGATCCTAAGGGGGACTCTGTGAGTGGAATGCAGCAAAAATTACAAAGAATCAGAGACATCACTACAAGCATGAAACCTACAGATAACAAAATGACACTAAATCCATGCCTTCCAATAATCACTCTGAAGGTAAATGGACTAAATGCCCCAATCAAAAGATATAGGGTATCAGAATGGATTAAAAAAAAAAAACAATATCCATCTATATACTGCCTACAAGAGAATCATTTTAGACCTGAGGACACCTGCAGATTGAAAGTGAGGGTATGGAGAACCATCTATCATGTCATTGAAAGGAGAAAAAAAAAACCTGGAGTAGCCATACTTATATCAGACAAACTAGATTTTAAAACAAATACTTTAACAGGAGATGAAGAAGGGCATTATATCACAACTAAGGGATCTATCCATCAAGAAGAGCTAACAAGTATAAATGTTTATGCCCCTGATGTGGAAGACCCCAAATATATAAATGAATTAATCACAAACATAAATAAATGTTTAGATAATAATACCGTGATTGTAGGGGACTTTAATACTCCACTTACCACAATGGACAGCTTATATAGACAGAAAATCAATAAGGAAGCAACAGCTCTGAATGACACATTGGACCAGATAGACTTAAGACATATATTCAAAACTTTTCATCCAAAAGCAGCAGAATACACATTCTTCTTGAGTGCACATGGAACATTTTCCAAAATAGATCACATACTAAGTCACAAAACAGCCCTCAACAAATATGAAAGGAGTGAGATGATACCATGCATATTTTCAAATCACAATGCTATGAAACTTGAAATCAACCACAAGAAAAAAATTTGGAAAGCCCCCAAATACATGGAGGTTAAAAAACATCCCACTAAAGAATGAATGGGTCAAGCAAGATATCAAAGAAGAAATTTAAAAGTATATGGAAGCAAATTAAAATGAAAATACCACAGTCCAAACCCTATGGGATTCAGCAAAGGCAGTCCTAAAGGAAAATATTTCTCCAGAAGAGAAATAATAAAGATTAGAGGAAAAATAAACAATACAGAATCAAAAAAAAAAAAAAAAAAACCAAAAAAAAAAACACAAACAAAAAGGAGTAGAACAGATGAATGAATCTAAGAGCTGATTTTTTGAATAAATAAACAAAATTTATAAACCCCTAGCCAGACTTCTCAAAAAGAAAAGGGAGGATGGAAATAGATAAAATCACAAATGAAAGAGGAGCGATCACAACCAACATCAAAGAAATACAAACAGCTATTAGAGAATACTATGAAAAAATTGTATGCAAACTGTACAATCTGGAAGAAATGGACAAATTCCTAGACAGTCACACACTATCAAAACTCAAATGGGAAGAAATAGAAAATTTGAAAATTTGAACAGACCGACTCCAGTGAAGAAATTGAATCAGTTATCAAAAATCTCCCAACAAATAAGAGTCCTGGGCCAGATGGCTTCCCAGGGGAATTCTACCAGACATTGAAAGCAGAGATAATTACTATTCTTCTCAAGCTGTTCCAAAAAATAGAAACAAAAAGAAAGCTTCCAGATTCATTCTATGAAGCCAGCATTACCTTAATTCCCAAACCAGATAAAGAACCCAATAAAAAGGAGAATTACAGGCCAATATCCCTGATGAACATGGATGCAAAATTTCTCAATAAGATACCTGCAAATTGAATTCAATTGTATATTAAAAGAATTATTCACCATGATCAAGTGGGATTCATTCCTGGTCTGCAAAGCTGGTTCAATATTCTAATATCAATCAATGTGATACATCACATTAATTAAGATAGGATAAAAACTATAGGATCCTATCAATAGAGGCAGAAAAAGCATTTGATATTTACAGCATCCTATCTTAATAAAAACCCTCAAAAAATCTGGGATAGACTTAACATCATAAAGGCCATATTATGAAAGGCCCACAGCTAATGTCATCTTCAATGGGGAAAAGTGGAGATTTCCCCGAGATCAGGAACACAACAGGGATATCCACTCCCACGACTGTCGTTTAACATAGTGTTGGAAGTCCTAGTCTCAACAGTAAGACAGCAAAACAAAATAAAGCATCCAAATTGGCAAAGAAGAAGTCAAACTTCCACTCTTTGCAGATGACATGGTATTCTACATGGAAAACCTGAAAGACTCCACCAAAAAACTGCTAGAGCTAGCTGATCCATGAATTCAGTAAAGTCACAGGATATAAAATCAATGTACAGAAATCGGTTGCATTTCTATACATCAATAATTAAACAACAGAAAGAGATATCAAGGAATCGATCCCATTTACAATTGCACTAAGAACCATACAATACATAGGAAGAAATCTAACTAAAGAGGTAAAATATCTGTATGCTGAAAATTATGAAAAGCTTATGAAAGAAATTGAAGAAGACACAAAGAAATGGAAAAACATTCCACGCTCATGGATTGGAAGAACAAATATTGCCAAAATATTGATACTACCAAAAGCAATCTACACATTCAATGCAATCCCAATCAAAATAGCACCAGCATTCTTCACAGGGCTGAAACAAATAATCCTAATATTTGTATGGAACCACAAAAGACCCCAAATAGCCAAAGTAATGTTGAAAAAGAAAACCAAAGCTGGAAACCTCACAATCCCAGACTTTAGACTGTATTACAAAGCTGTAATCATCAAGACAGTATGGTATTGGCACAGAAACAGACACACAGACGAATGGAATAGAAATATATGGGCAATTAATCTTTGACAAAGCAGGAAAGAGTATCCAATGGAAAAAAGCCTCTTTTAGCAAACGATGCTAGGAGAACTGGACAGCAACATACAGAAGATTGAAACTAGACCATTTGCTTACACCATACACAATAATAAACTCAAAATGGATGAAAGACCTAAATGTGACACAGGAAATCGTCAAAATGCTACAGGAGAAAACAGGCAGCAACCCCTGTGACCTCAGCTGCAGCAGCTTACTTGGCCTGTCTATGAAGGCAAGGGAAATAAAAGCAAAAATTAACTATTTGGACATCATCAAGATAAAAAGCTTCTGCAAAGCAAAGGAAACAACAGAACTAAATGGCAATCAACAGAATGGGAGAAAATATTTGCAAATGACACAAAGGCTTAGTATAAAAAATCTATTAAGAATTTATCAAGCTCAACACTCAAAAAACAAATGTTCCAGAGGAGAAATGAGCAGAATACATGAATAGACAATGTTACAAAGAAGACATGCAGATGGCAAACAGACACATGAAAAGATGCCCGACATCACTCATCATCAGGGAAATACAATTCAAAACCACATTGACATACCACTTCACACCATTCAGAGTGGCTAAAACAAACAACTCAGGAAACAACAGATGTTGGCAAGGATGTGGAGAAAGGAGAACCTTCTTGCACTGCTGGAGGCAATGTAAACTGGTGCAGCCACTCTGGAAAACAGTGTGGAGGTTCCTCAAAAAATTAAAAATAGAATTACCCTGTGATCTCGCAATCGCAGTACTAGGAATTTATCCAAAGCAAACACAGGAGTGTTGATTCAAAGGGGCACAGGCACCCCAATGTTTAGAGCAGCACTCTCAACAATAGCCACATTATGGAAAGAGCCCAAATGTCCACCAACTGATGAATGGATAAAGAAGATGTGATATATGTACACAATGGAATACTACTCGGTGATGAAAAAGAATAAAATTCTGCCATTTGCAACAACATGGTTGAAACGGGAGGGTATTATGCTAAGCAAAATAAGTCAGTCAGAGAGACAGATATTACATGATTTCACTAATATGTGGAATTTGAGAAGCTTAACTCATGACCATAGGTGAAGGGAAGGAAAAATAAGATACATAAGAGAGTCTTAAATACAGAGAACAAACTGAGGGTTGATGGGGGTGAGGGGTTGGGGAGTTGTAAAAATGGGTAATGGGCATTGAGGAGGGCATTTGTTGCGATGAGCACTATCATATGTAAGTGATGAATCATGGGAATCAACTCCTGAAGCCAAGACTACACTGTATGTTAGCTAACTTGACAACAATAATAATAATAATAATAATAATAATAGCATATAGTTAACATATAGTTTTAGCTCTGATCACCTGAACCTAGCATATGCCCTGTGTTAAAGAAACATTAGTTTAACACATGAATGAATAACAAACCATGTGTGACATGATTGCTAAATTTGTGATTTGTCATTCTAGAATATATAACCATCCCTAGATCTTTTTAAGGGCCATAAGCATTTTCCAAGTTGATTTAATCATCACTGTTGTTTGCCATCGTCACCACTGCTCTCAGCAGCAGCAGCGGCAGCAACAGCATCTCACCATCTTCACCACTGAGACTAAACAGAGACCTTCTGTACATTGATCCTCTCTCTCTCTTCCTTCTTTCTTCCTTTTCTTGCTTCTCTTCCTCGTATTCAGGACATATTTCTTGAGAAACACAATATTTTTCTATCACTATTCTTAGTACTGAGAAAACAATGCTAATCAGACAGACAAGATCTCTGTATATGTGAGCACACTGGCTAAAGGAAAATGCCAGGAAAAGGTATGTAAACATTGCACACTTGGAAAAAATAATTCCAAAATTCATATGGAACCACAAAGACCTCAAATAGCCAAAGCAATCTTGAGAATGAAGAACAAAGCAGGACGTATCACACTTCCTGATTTCAAAATATATTACAAAGCTATGGTCATAAAACAGTACAGTCCTGGCTTTAAACAGGCACATAGAATAATGGGACCAAACTGAAAGCCCAGAATTAAGTCAAACATATGCAGTTTATCAGTCTTCAACAAGAGCATTATGAATATGCAGTGGGGAAAAGATAGTCTCGTCAACAAACATTGCTAGATACACACAAAAGAATGAAATTAGACTTTCATCTTACATCATGCACAAAAATCAACTCAAAATGTATTAAACATTTAAACATAAGGAAAAGCTTGAGGACATTTGTCTTGGCAATGATTTCTTGGATATGACACCAAAAGCACAAGCAACAAAAGCAAAATAGTCAAGTGAAAATACATTAAACTTTGCTTCTATATAGCAAAGGAAAAATTGACATAGTGAAATGGCAACCAACAGAATGGGAGAAAATATTCATGAATTATTTATTTGATAAGGGGTTAATAATCAAAATATATAAGGAACTCAACAGCAAACAAAATTTTTAAAATGGGCTAAGAACTTGAGTAGACTTTTATGGAAAGAACACATAGAAATTGTCAACAGGTATATGAAAAATATTCCACATCACTAATCGTCATGAAAATGCAAATTAAAACTACAATGGATATAACCTCGTATCTTTCAGAATGGCTATTATTAAAAAAAATAAAAAGACAAGAGTTGGCAAGGATACAGAGAAATTAGAAATCTTGTACACTGAAGGTAGAAACGTAGAATGGTGCAGCCACTATGAAAAATAGTCTAGAGGTTCCTCAAATAATGAGAAATTAACTCTTATATTGTGGGAAACAGATGACACCACAATGTCCATAGGGGCATATTCATTAAGGCTCCAAGATCTCTGAGAAAACTGGAGATTGTAAGGTTAAAAATAACCTGAAAGGACTTGAGTGAATTGCCCTTGGGAAATGTGGTCTGTTCTTTAGTATGCAAATAGGAATGTTTTGCTTAAAGGAAGCCAGCTTTATATAGCACAGTGCATTCACTCCCTTCTTTGTCTTTGCTTCTATCGTAAAGATTCTTTTTTTTTTTAATTTTTTTTTTTAACGTTTATTTATTTTTGAGACAGAGAGAGACAGAGCATGAATGGGGAGGGTCAGAGAGAGGGAGACACAGAATCCGAAACAGGCTCCAGGCTCCGAGCTGTCTGCACAGAGCCCGACGCGGGGCTCGAACTCACGGACCGTGAGATCATGACCTGAGCCGAAGTCGGCCGCTCAACCGACTGAGCCACCCAGGCGCCCCTATCGTAGAGATTCTTATCGGAACATATGTATCTGCAAGACCGCTCTCATAGGCAAGATATGTATGATAGCTGAATCAGATATACATTGTTGACATGCTTTGCTAAGCTCCTGTTGTTAATCATTGCTGATCTGTTTTTCCTGAAAATGTATAGAAGATGTACAATAAACCTCGGTGCCTCAAGCTGTTGGCCCGGGGCCCCCTGTGCCTCCTTATACTGTCCTCTCTTTTTCTCAGTTTCTTCGCTGCCCCAGGTCCACGGCCCATTGAGGTCGATATTATATGATCTATCAATGCCACTCTTAAGTTATTTATTCAAATTAATTGAAATCAGGATCTAGAAAAGATATATGCACTACTGTATTCATTGCACTATTCACAATAGCCAAGATATGGAAACAACCTAAATGTACATTGACAAGTGAATAAAGTGCAATGGCATATTATCCAACCTTTTAAAAGAAGGAAATTCTGCCATAAATGACAATATGAATGTCTGGAATATATTATATTAAGAACATAAGCCAGTCATAAAAGGATAAATGTTGCATTATTCCTCTTATATGAAGTACCTAAAAGAGTCAAACTCATAGAAACAGAGAGTAGAGTGATGGTTGTCAGAAGCTGGAAGAAGGGGTTAATGGGGAGTTGCTGTTCATTGAGTATAAAGTTTTAGTTATGCACGATGAATAAATTGTAGAGATTTTTGCAATATATTTTTAAATATATTTTATAAACACAGACACAAAATCCAAAACAATAGCAAAATAAACCTATCAACACATAAAATAAACTATATACCATTTCCAAGTGATCAGTCCCAGGGATGCTAGGTTAGTTAATAGCTGAAAATCAATGAATGTAATATAGTATATCAAAATAATTAAAAACAAAAATTACATGACTATCTTATTAGGCACAGAACATTTTTTTATAAAAACCAACATCCTTTTATGATAAAAATGCTCAAAAAATTAGTCACAGAAGGGAACATGCTCAACTTGATAGAGAACATCTATGGAAAACTCACAGGTAACATCTTAATGGTGAAAGACTTGATCCTTTCTTCATATGATTAATAACAAGATAAAGATGTCTGGTCTCACCATTTTTATTAACATTAAACTAGCCATTCTAGCTAGGAAAATTCAGCATGAAAAATTTTAAAAAGCATCCATATGGGAAAGGGAGAAATAAAACTATCTCTATATCCCCCAGATGATGGGACAGGGGAGGCATAACTAAAGGGTACTGTGCTTCTTTTGAAGGTGATGAAATATTCTAAAATTGACTATGCTGATGGTTGCACATACATGTAAATATACTAAAAAATGAATTTTAAAATTTAAATAGATAAAATGTGTGGTATAAAGTACAGTATGTAGATCATAACTTGATAAAGCTGGTTTTTAAACAGTAGATAAACAATGTAATATGTCAATTCATGAGGAGGGAATGTTAAATTTTTTGAATGTTTATTTAATTACTTTGAGAGAGAGTGAGAGAGAATGCATGTTGGGAAGGGACAAAGAGAAAGAGAGAAGAGAGAGAGAATCCCAAGCAGGCTACACCCTCATTTTGGAGCCCAGCAGGGAGCTGGATCTCACCACCCTGAGATCATGACCTGAGCTGAAAATAAGAGTTGGGTGCTAACCTTAACTGGCTGAGCAACCCAGACACCCCAAGGGATTATATCTTCCTCATAGTGTATGTCATCTGTATCTCTGATTGTCTGGCTCTCCTCTATTGCCCTCATTCCAGGATCCAAACTGAAGAAGAACCCCCCACATATAACAAACTCTTTTCATAAGGAATAATAAAAAGAAAGTTGGAGAAATAAAGTATGGCTCTTAAAATTTCTGCTAAGAATCACCATATTGTCACATATGATTACATTTCATTTATCTTCCCTGTTATCACTGAGAAGTACACTCCTTTCATAGGAAGGTAGTGTAAGTCACATCACAATGAGCAGGGATATATAATTTCTTTAACCTTAAAGGAAGAGGAGTAAAAAACAGTGCACTTTCCCACATATCTTATGCCATTTAATAAATGCATAGCTTTATATATTTTTTATTTAAATGTTTATTTATTTCATTTATTTTTTTTGAGAGGGAGAGAGAGAGAGCACAAGTGGGCGAGGGGTAGAGAGAGAGAAAAGAAAACACAGAAACTGAAGCAAGCTCCAGGCTCTGAGCTGTCAGCACAGAGCCCAATGTGGGCCTTGAACCCACAAACTGTGAGATCATGACCCTTGGCAAAGTTGGACGCTTAACCGACTGAGTCACCGAGGCTCCCCTGTATATATTTTTACCAAAAGTTATTTAAAGAACTTTGAGTTGCCTTGAGAGAAAATGGCAAGCCGCTACTGCCTTTAGCTAGTCCTCATGATGATACTTATCCATGTCTTTGTGATTCTATTCTTCCTGATAAAATTCCTCATATTCATTAATATTAGAAAAGGTATTTTGGAAATCTGTGAGAGTCAGAAGACTTTAGTTTAATAACATGAGTCTCTTTAGATGGCCTTTAAGGTTTCACAAGTCACTGTATAAATTTTAAAACGTGTTCATTTGCAGGGTGTCTGGTTGGCTCAGTCGGTTAAATGTCTGACTTCAACTCAGGTCATGATCTCATGGTTCGTGAGTCTGAGCCCTGCACTGGGCTCTGTGCTGACAGCTCCGAGCCTGGAGCCTACTTCAGATTCTGTGTCTCCTTCCCTCTCTCTCTCTGCCCCTCCCCCACTCAGGATTTGTCTCTCAAAAATGAATAAATGTTAAAAAAATAAATAAAACATGCTCATTTGCTTTTAAAATATACATCATGAGAAACCAGTCTTTCACTCTTTACTATTTAGACATTTGTCTTTGTACAATTTGCTTTTCCCATCAAGGATGACTTATACTCTATTCGTGCTTTGGTAAACCTTTTGTAATGCAGTTGTTTCCTTTTCAGTGCCCCCTTATTTTACCTCATGAATGAAGACCACTTTATTACTCAGAGTTAAAGATTGGATGTTCTACTTCTGACTGCCTTGATCTCATAAAAATTAAAATACCCATAAAGTATGAAACGAATTTATATAATCCACTTTTTATTTGAATGAAGCACAGAAAAGATCTTTAGTTAAGTCTGATCTCTCATAACTAATGTAGTTTACCTAATATGTTTGTAGTCTGCATTATGAATGTGGTGATTGTTTCATCTCCCTAATACAGTTGGGCATTTAATGACGTATGTAATACAGCAATTTAACAAGGCATTTTCCACTGTATTCACCTCTTTAGATTATACTGTGTCTTCACCAGTATTGACATCCTCACTTATATAACTCTTGTGTCTCATCTCCATAAGTTCCTTCCTTAGGCCATAGCTGGAGATGTCCTCAGTACCAAGATGCCAGGTCCCTGACAACTAATATCGTCTTCCTGCACCATCCCTTTTGCTCAGAAATAAGCCAAGTCTGTAAGAAACTAAATTAATTAATTAGTTATGGGTACAAGAAAATGTATCTCTTCTCTCATCCCAATATTCTTAGTGGCAACATATAAGAGGTAACACCCTTGGTGGTATATTATACCTACCTATGTGCATATTCCCATGCTGACCCTCACCATCTTTTCCTTAACCCGACCACCTATATCTCCCAGGATGCCTAAATCTTTTTGCTGTAACAGAAACAAAATCATAGATGGCATGTTTAAGAAGTTTCTCTGCCAAATATTTTCTATGTACAGTCAATAAACATGCAATCAGGAGGACATAAATCACACTGCTATTTTAATAGAAATAGTTGAAGACAAATAATTGTTTAACGAGCACTGAAGAAATTAAAAGACCAAAGGGCAATACAGAGGTATCACAGAATGCAGTTCCAACCTAAGGTTTAGGGAAACAAAGCAGAATTTTAGGACTTTTAGAATTTAGAGCTTGGAGATGGGAACCAGCAAAACAGGGATGCAGACCTCTGTAGGGAGTTTGTTGCCTGGCTGAAAGTGTCCCCTCTGGGTATTAGAGCTAATCGCACAGAGACGGGCATCATACTTGTAAGAGAGAGGCCCCAGCCGCTGGTGCCCATATCTCTGATGGGTGCTCTGAGCTGGATTATAGGAGTGACCAAAAATATCTGCAAACTGAAATCATAGCTCCTACCAGAACCAATCGCTGCTGCAGAACATAGAAGGGTTATTTTTTGTTTGTTTGCTTATTTATTTATTTTGAGGAAGAGTGCACAAGGGCGTGCACTTGCCTGTGAGGGAGGGGCAGAGAGAGAGAGATGGAGAAAGATAGACTCCCGAGCAGGCTCTGCACTGCAGCACTAAGCCTGACGTAGAGCTCGAACTCACAACCCCTTGAGGACCTGAGCCAAAATCAAGAGTCAGACGCTTAACTCACTGAGCCACCCAGGTACCCCAGAAATGTAGCTTTAAAGCTGAGAGACAACAGTTGCTTTATAACAGACACACATGCATTAGCTGGTTTAGTCATCTAGGATGGACACTAGCATACCTTCATTTCACAGATGACTAACCTGGAAGTCATTAAGTTAAGTAACTTGCCCAAGGTCACACAGGTAGCCAGGACTGAGCTCACGCTGTCTGGCTCTGCGGGCTCTGTTTGAACCACAACTCTGACCACCTGTATTTCACAAGCATCCTGAATCTTCAGGGACTTCTTTGAAGACTCCTTCTTCCCTAAGGCATCCATCGAAGTTACTTATTTTTTTTTTTGTAAATTTTTTAAATGTTTTATTTATTCTTGAGAGAGAGGGGGAGATGGAGCATAGTGAGGGAGGGGCACAGCGAGAGAGGGATACAGAATCTGAATCAGGCTCCAGGCTCTGAGCGGTAGGCTCCAGGCTCTGAGTGGTCAGCACAGAGCCTGACATGGAGCTTGAACTCACAAACCATGAGATCATGACCTGAGCTGAAGTCAGACGCTCAACCGACTGAGCCACCCAGGCCCCAAAGCTACTTATTTTCTGATAGCCCCAAATCACATTAATCTGGAAACCTTATTATTTCCTAGTCAACTTCATTTTCATAAAATTACTTATTTAACACTTTGTTTTTAGAGGCCATTATTTTCAGTACTACTGCTTTTTAAACTCCTTCACTGCTAACACTTAATCTGAATGCCTACCTCCATTCTCTCCCCTCTCCCAACCAAGGTTGTTGAAATCAAAATCACAGTTTTTCTATCCCAATTTCTGGTACCATCCTGAATAAAAGTATATTCACAAAATTACTTAACATCTTACACTCTTGGTTATTGGTTTCTACCTCATTATCCCACTCCATTCCAATTTGGTCGCTTACTCCTGTGACCAAACTGTACATCTTGTTGTTGTTCAGAGATGACAAATCCATAAATTCATAAATTTAACTATGTCATTATGATTAAAATCCCTGTCCTACTGAACCTCTGATGCATTTACATTGCTTATACCTGCTTTTTAATCCCATAGAGACCTCTAACATTTGGATCCCTCTATTTATCTAATTTCAGCCAATTGGCCATTCTCTGTCATCAATTCCTTTTTATTCTTTTTGGATTCCATGTGCCATTACATCAACCAATCATTTGAAAATATTTCCGAATTTATACAGCTTTGATTTCCCTAGTCAGCTCTCTTTCTCCAGTTCTCTAAGTAAGGTATTTAAAGTCCTTTCTATATTTTTAAATGTTCAAATTTATTCTCCTAACCTGAAAGGAGCTATATATCTCAATTAAGTGCTTATAGCCAAATATACTTAATTATAAAGACAGTTATATTTTTCTCTGTTCTTCTGTTAAAACAAAATAAAAGGCGTGACTTTTTTTTTTTTTTTTTTTCAAAATCTCCTTCCCTGTCTGGGTTTTGCTTCTTATTCCATTGTGCCTAATTCCCATAATTATTTAAATTTGCTCATGTTGACTCTTCTGGGAAGAAAAAAAGTTCTTCCATGAACTTATGTATTCCTCTGCTACCATCTTATCTCTTTACATCTTATAATGGTTAAATTTCTCAAATATACATCTGTATTCACACTTTATATCACCTCATTCCCCTCTCTCATGTCAACCTCTTTTTGTTGGGCTTATACCTTGAAATTAAACTTATTCTTGTAAATATAAAAACTAACCTTCTGGTTCTCATTCTGGAAAAAGCAGAGTAAGCACATTCCATAACATTCCATTTTTCCCATCCTTCCCTAACTAAAACTTCCTGGAGCAAATTCATAGAGCAATTGAGTAATGATTCCAAAAGACAGAGAAAAGAGGATGTAGTCACTATGAAACACAGACCTGAGTAACAAACCAGCAGTAATTTTCTACACTTTTTTTTTTGGGGGGGGGGGTCATGTATATTCTGTTTCGTAGGCTGGGGAAGTCCACTACTCAGAAACATCAATGGACACAGACAAAAAAACAAACAAACAAAGAAGTAAAGCCTAATCTCTCTAGATAAAGCACAAGCTAATAGTGGTTAAGCAGAGGAGAAAAATTTTGACCATGCATGCCTTACTCCAGGTGAACACTATAATAAAAATTTTGCACCACTTTTCCTTCCTCTGAAGTACAGACTGAAGAGAGCTGTCTTCTATCCTTGCCCTGAAACAATAAAGGGATGTGACCCCCTGACCACAGTGACTATGGATGGAGACTTACCTTTCATCTCTACCCTGCAACAAGTTGGGAGCATCACTCCTGACACCACACACACATTGGGAGAAGAGGCCAGTCATGTATTCACACCCTGCGATAATGAGGCAGCCTCCTCTCTCTCCCCAGCAGATATCAAAGCTACTGACATGGAGAACAGAGCTCTGTCTACCAGTCTCTCCCCCCCCCAAAAAAATGAGGGAACTTATGCCTTTTTCCCAACAAAAGAGCAAGGAAAAGGATGGAATTAGAGAGAAGGATATTTTAATTCTGTGTATGAAGGGGTGGCCAGACCACAGAGCAGTTCATACATGAAACCAACCAAATACAAAATAGTAAAAGGTTTGATAACTGAATTCTGGTGTGGAATACAACTTGGGTTCTAGATTGGCCTCTAGGTAGCACGTAAGTGGGACAGAACAGAATGATATTGCAAAGGCTTTGAAAATAAAGCTGATATTTCAACCTCATCCCACAAAGTTGGTCAGGATGCATATTCTGAACTCTTATATATTGCATGCCTGAAAAAAAATAGAGATTATTAAAAGAAACCAGACACTCTCCACATAATACTCAAATGCCCAGGATACAATCTGAAATTATTCATCACTTCCAAGAATCAGGAAAATCTAAACTCTCATGAAAAAAGACAGTTGCGGTGAATAAATTTAAGATTTCTCTGAGCTTGCACCAATGGGTTATCAAGGCTTTGGACTGAAAGCTGCCACAGGGCGAAAGTGCTCAGCATAGAACAAAGTACAGAGCAGAAAGCCGCTTCCACAGGAGGAAAACATCCAAGAACAGGTAGAGGCACAGCCAGAGGTGGAAAGCCAAACCGGCAGAGTGAAAGAGCCCAGGATTTATCATTAAGTAAAACAAAGCACAGAGCAGGAAGGTGCTACAGGTGAAAGCACCCTGAGCTAATTAGTGAGAAAAATGCCTTGTTAACCCTGAGGTAGCATGCTGTACCTGTCTTAGCCCCTAGAAAAGTTAGGATAGACAGACACAGTGCCTGATGCCTGCAGTAAAGGGCCTTCTGCTCAGTGCTGGGACTTTGATTTGTATTGACCCTAACCCCTAACACCACATACTTTCAAAACCCCCTTTCTCTCACATGCATGAGTTAATAAACAGTGTTTGTCTCTTTCTGCACATGCATCATTTTTGTAAGCCTCTGATCCTAATAAATATGAATCAAGGACCTTACTCAGGGTTTTTGTCTCCTCCCGGATATTAGCCTCTCTCGTATTCAATTCTGCATCCACTCTCTTGCTGGACAAGAGAGAACTCCAGACTCAAAGTCTGCAAGGCAATCAATAGGTGCCTCTACTGGGGTACCTGGGTGGCTAAGTTGGTTAAGTGTCTGACTTAGTCTAAGGTCATGATCTTACAGTTTGTGGGTTCAGCCCCGAGTCAAAGCTGTGTGCTATTAGCACAGAGCCTGCTTCAGAACCTCTGTCCATTTCTCTCTCTGCCCCTCCATGCCTTGTAAGCTCTCTCTCTCAAAAACAAGTAAACATTAAAAAAAGGTGCCATTCCTGATATGACAGATATCAGAATTAGCCAACAAAATTGTAAACCATCTGTCATAAAAATGTTCTAACAAATAATTACAAACACTATTAAAACAAATGGAAAAATGATAAGTATCAGGAATAAAATAAAATACAAAAGAAAAATAATGAATATTTAGAACTAAAAAAAATAATGATCAAATTATTTGGAGTTCACTGGAATGAACTCAATAGCAGAATGGAGTTGACAGAGGAAATAATTGGGAATTTAGAGATAGATTAACAGATATTACTACATCTGAAGAGCAGAAAGAAAATGAAAAGAGCCTCATAAACCATTTAGGACAATAACAAAAGTAATTTTATTTTATTGTTATTATTTGAATTCTTTTGTTTTCTACTTCTTATGACTCCCCTTGGTCTTTGCTTTCAACATAATAAGTAAAGACAGTTTTTTTTTTTTTAATCTATTTTCTGAAATAGTCTTCCCCTTGTTCCATACATATTGATTCTCACCATTTTAAACTCTCATTTACAACATGATATCTCCTGGTGAGTTTAAAAAATTAAAAATACAACTACCTATGACCCAGCAATTGCACTACTAGGTATTTATCCAAAGGATACAAAAATGCTGATTCAAAGGGGCACAGGCACTCCAATGTTTATAGCAGCATTATCAACAATAGCCACATTATGGAAAGAGCCCAAATGCCCATTGACTGATGAATGGATAAAGAAGAGGTGGTATATATATGCAAGGGAATGTTACTCAGCAACCAAAAAAATGAAATCTTGCCATTTGCAACAACATGAATGTAACTAGAGTGTATTATGCTAAGCAAAATAAGTCAGCCAGAGAAAGATATATATCATATGTGATACATGATACATATCCTATGTGGAATTTAAGAAACAAAACAGATGAAAATAGGGGAAAGGAAGAAAAAGAAGGTAAAAAGAGAGGGAGGAAAACCATAAGAGACTTTTGAATAGAGAGAACAAGCTGAGGGTTGCTAGAGGGGTGTTGGGTGGGGGGAGGATAGAATAAATGAGTGATGGGCATTAAGGAGAGCACTTGTTGGGATGAGCACTGGATGTTATATGGAAGTGATTAATCACTAAATTCCACTGCTGAAATCAATGCTACACTATATGTAGGCTGGATTTAAATAAAAATAAATAAATAAATTGTTTTATAGTTGAAAGCAAAAATTACCAAATGTCACCTCAAAATATGTAGACATAATAATTAATAAAACTATATTATAAAATAGAGAATATATGGGACTAAAATGCATTAAGATATGGACTGTCCCTTAAAATTGGTAAATATTGATATTAGTAGATGGTAATGTTACATATATAGATTGTGATCCCCAAAGTGGCAGTGTTTAGCAAACTACTGCCCTTGGACTAAAACACATCCTCCATCTGTTTTTGAACATAAATTTAGACCAATACATAACTATGTCCACTCATTTATGTATTGTTTATGGCTATTTATTTTGCTACTCTTGCAGACTTGACTAAGTGACCATATGTCTCACACAGCTTACACTATATACTATATGATCCTTTACAGAAAATATTTACCAACAGGGAGCAACCACTAAAAACTTATAGAATAACATATAATAACAATAAATATGGATAAATCAGGTGCCAAAAAAAAAAAAAACAAGTTAAATTACACCAAACTAAAAACTGCTGCCAGTAAAATCAGCAAAGTGAAAAGGTAACCTATGGAATGGGAGGCCATGTTTGTAAACCATATATCTGATAAGGGATTAATGTCCAAAATATATAAGGAACTCGATAGCAAAATATATTATATATATTTTATTATATAAAATATATTTGTATTTATAATTTGTATTTCTATTATATCTATCTATATCTATATCTATCTACCTATATGTGTGTGTGTACATATATATATATATATATATATATATATATTTAAAAGTGGGTCAATGACTTTCAATAGGCATTCCTTTAAAGAAAACACACAAATGGCCAACAGGGCTATGAAAAGATGCTCAGCATCACTAATCATCAGAGAAATACAAATCAGAAACACAATGAGACATGACATCACTCACATCTGTCCAAGTAACTATCGACAAGTATAACAAAGATCTGATAAGTGTTGGCAAGAATGTGGGGAAATTAAAACTCATACACTCTGTTGGTAAAAAATGTAGAATGATGAATCTGCTTTGGAAAACAGTATGGAATGGAGGCTACTCAAAAAACTGAAATAAGTATTGCCATATGATCCAGCAATCCTGCTTCTGGTTATATATCTAAAATAAATGAAGTCAGGGTATCAATGAAATATTAGTACTCCCATATTTATTGGAGAACTACTCACAATAAGCAAGATAAAAACGTGGCAATAACTTACATGTCTATCAAAAGTTATACAAATAAAGAATATGTGGTGCATATATACAGTGGAATGCTATTCAGACTTAAGAAGAAGGAAATTCTGCACATGTGACAATATGGATGCACCTGGAAGATATTATATACTAAGTGAAATAAGCCAGGCATAGAAAGACAAATGCTACATGACTCCACTTTTTTGACAAAGGTGTTTAAAATAGACAAATTCACAGAATCAAAGAGTTGAATCATAGTTGTCAGGGGCTGGGAGAATGGGAAAATGAGAGACCCAACAATGAGCATAAAGTTTCAGCTCAGCAAAATGAATAAGCTCTAGATGGTACATTATACCTATAGTTAAAAATAATGTACTGTACAACTAAAATTTTGTTAAAATGATATTATCACAAGTTCAGTATTCTTACCACAATAAAATAAAATTTGAAAAATATAGATAAACCAAAATTGTTACTAAACAGAGTTCAAATAATCCACAGGAAAACAGGAAACAGGAAACAATGGAACAAAACATAGACACTAACACACACACACACATGCACACACAGAAACAGAAAATAAGTGTATTATGGATGATTAAAATATTTCTTTTTGTTTAAGTAAATTGTTCTAATTCTCATCTCAGTTTTATAATTTTCTTAGGATCTAGTCATTTAGAATGTGTTCATAAATTTTACCTATTGATTTTAATAACTTTTTCTATAACCAGTCTCTAGTGACTGATGACATATGAATTTTATTTGACAAAATAAATTCAACAAACATTTATTGAACACTACTATTTTGTGGATAATTTACTAGTCTTTGGAAGTTATAATAAAATAGCTCAAGATGGTTACAGCTCATATTTTAAGTGAATAACTTAACTCCAACTACTTTCCTAGAGTTTATAGTGAAGAATGGTGAAGGAAAGTCTTTAATTTCAATGATTACTTAGATATATATTTATCCCTCACTAAGAAACTAGCAATTACTTAATACTGAAATATTAAATAGCATTTAGAATGATCTCTATTATGCAAGATACATATAAAACAGTCATCTAGTGGCATGAAATCAAATAATTAATTCTATGCAATGGAAACAGAAAAACTTCTTGTAAGAGATGATGTTTAATTTTCTACCAGAAAAGGGGGAATTTTTATTACAAGCAGAGGAAAATACATGGAAAAAATATTAAAGCAAATGGAGAACATGAATATATTCAAAATGCTCTAGTGGGAATTAGATTTAAATACAATGCAGAAGTTAGAAAGAGAGAGAAATGGTTAATCATGATAAATGCAATAGTGGGGGCACTTGAGTGAGTGAGTTAAGCATAGGACTCTTGATTTTCTCTTAGGTCATGATCTCACGGTTGTGGGATTGAGTCCCGAGTTGGACTCTGCACCGACAGCACTTGAGCCTGCTTGGGATTCTCTCTCTCTTTCTCTCTGCCACTCCCCTGATCACTATCTGTCTCTCAAAGAAATAAAACTTTTTAAAAAATGCAATAGTGGAAGAAAAATTTGAAATAATATTTAAAGTGAATGAGTGAAAGATTGAGAAAAACAGAGGAGACGTTCCAAAAATATGTCTTGTTGGCAAGAACACTATGTGACTGGAAGTAAGGCAGCGTAAGAATGAACAACCAAAAATGTATGTACAGGCAACGGTAGGGCAGAAACATTATATATGTATGTGTATATGTATGTATGTATGTAATTTATATAATTTACATATAACTTACATAATTAACTATATATATTAATTTACATACATATATATGTAATTTGAGATTTTAAAAGGTGTACTGTCAACCCAAAATAGGTTACATACTAGGTAACATAAAGGCCAGATTTTACCATAATCTTTGTGCCAATGATTTGAAAAAGAATAATGAAAACTCATCAAGAAAAATATCTCAGAGTAAAAGTTTTACTTTTTCTTTTCATAACTTTCAGTTCAATAAAGAAAACCAAGTCAAAGGAAATGAAACTTAAGTAAGGAATGTATTTTTAATACTCAAATTAAGAATATGTCAAGGTCATAATATTGATTTCTAAAAGAGATTTTAGAAGCATGAGAATCAATACATATGGAACAGTGGGAAAACTTTTTTAGACAATAGATAAAAAAGATCTACTGTCTTCCGTGATTATGCTAAAAGCAGAGACTATGAGGAGCCCTAGGAGGTAGGGGAAAATAAAAGGAATTCAAATAAGAGCAATAAAATAAAGTTGCTTTGGTGCTTATCCATGCATAATATCTCTGAGTAAGTTTGAAAATTAGAAAGCATTTGTCACTAAAATGAATCAGACATCATTAGGAGATCTTATAGAATAACAATAATTTGATCATGTGTCCAAATTCAGGAAAGAAAATACTTAGATGATTTTAGTAATCAAAATTTTTAAAGACTGGAAAGCATGGAAGCACTTAGAAATCAAAAATTTAAGTAATGAAAAAGAGGACAAGAAATGTCTGTTTAGATAAAGCAAAGGGTTGATTTTATTACCCTAAAACCCTATCTCAAAATCCAGAGGTGAAAAAAATGGAGAAAAAGCCCTCTGGAAAAATATATATTTTTTGTATCTTTATAATTATTTGTCATGGATCAATTAGTCAGCAACTAAATATTATGTTCGTTCATTCATTCATGTGTTCATCCATTGTTCATGTGACAATTTGGGTATTGCAAATATTCCTAAACCTCCCATATATCATACTACAAGGTACAATAGTGTCATTCATCCTGTCTGACAATTCCATCATGGAATTAACTTTTTCTTTTTGTGTTCTATGAAGTCTCCCACGGTGTTTATGGGACAAGGTTAAGAACTATAAACCAAAATGTTTTGCATGTGCATGGATACTTAACAAGTGAATAACCTAACTCAGAATATACTAAATGTCTGCTGTAAACCTGATGCAAATGTATAGCAAATTCTGCATCCTAAATTTTTTACAAAATTTAGAGTAGTTTTGATGGAAAGTGATTTAATTTTCAGATGATATATACTATTGAAAGGCAGAAGGCAGAATCTAAGTATAAAAAGATTTTAACCTTTATATCCGTACCTGACTCAGTAACTATGCTGGGCTGCCACCGAGGACATGACTCTGGAGGAGCTGACTCTGCATTTGAGGTTGATGTGAAGGCACTGACAGCAGAAGGCCATGAGCAGATGGTACTGCCTGCTGGTGGGCATTGAGTCCTTTGTTGAAGCAGGAACTGGGTAGCCCATATCTGTGTCTACCACATGTTGGCATCTAACTGTCTTAGGTTTTCTTAGCTGAGCTCTTTGATTTAACTCTTACAGTCTACCCCTTATCAATGTCTGATTCTATTTTTGATGTGGCTATTTTGTAGCAATTTTTGGAATCTTCTATCAGGGCAACCTTGCTTGATATGATTACTCCTCTTTCAAGCAAGAAAATCCCAAATATGTGTCCTCTTTTAAGAGTTGGGGCTGAGGTAAAAGGTAGCCAAGACATTCACCATGTCATTATTTCATAAATAAATTATGTCACACTATACAGTTACCTGAGAGTTTCCAACCACATCCAAACAATGGAAGAGATGTTTCTTTGTTTCCTGATCTACATAATGACTAGCCTTATTATCTTTGTCAGACATTGTAAGTAGAAATCACCACCCTAAACTGACTTGCTGATATTTTTTGGAGTCTGGATAGTAATAAAATAATAATCAACATTTAACAGAAATTAATAATATAAAAATGATTTTTACAGGCATTATGTTATCCAGCATTCACCAAAAAAAGACATAATGACAATAAAAATAACAAAATTTATTGGCATTTAATATGAACCAGACACAATGCGAAATGTTTATGTAGAATATACCATTTAATATTCCTGGCAATTTTTGAATTAGGCACTAGTAATATTGTCTCCATTTTACAAGTGAAAAGTTTAAAACTCAAAGAGAAACATTTTGAACAGAACATGCAGTAGATGTGTGACTGAGAGCCAGAGACTTTAACCAGTATACTCTTTTGTCTAAGGAAGACCATATATAATTAAAATCCTCATTCCCCAAGTGAGAAAGCTACCTCTATCACAGAAGTTTCTCTGGGACTACTTGCTAAATACAGTGACTACAAGTTCTAACAGTTGATTTAAAAAACACAGAAGAAGAAGAAGAAGAAGAAGAAGAAGAAGAAGAAGAAGAAGAAGAAGAAGAAGAAGAAGAAGAAGTTGTTTCAACAGTTGATAGTGGAACAAAGAGTAGTTTATTAAAATAATTACTGGGAAGATGGTGGCGTAGGAGGACGCTGGGCCCACCTCGTCCTGCTGATCACTTAGATTCCACCCACAGCTGTCTAAATAACACATTAAAACCGCCAGAAGACTAGCAGAATGGACTCTCTGGTGCCAAGCATAGACAAGAGGCCCACGGAAGAGGTGCCTCCCTCCTGGTGCTGCAGGGCCCCTCCCCCAGGGGACCACCGACAGCAAAGCGAGCTGAGCCTGCCCCTCCCACCCCTGTGCACCTTGTGGATCCACTCCGGCTAATATGCCAGATCCCCTCAAAGCAGCACCACAAGCCTGGCAGTGTGCAAGTAGCCCAGGCAGGGGCCACACCACTCCACAGTGAGTCCTGTCCCTGGGAGAGGGGAAGATAAGGTACACACCAGTCTGCCTATGGCCCCAGGTGGGCTGGGGACAGACATCAGGTCTGACTGCGGCCGGGCCCACCAACACAATATACTCCAGACAGCACAGGGGAAGTGCCCTGCACTTTGGAGCCACCCCAGGGACTACCCAAAATGACAACACAGAAGAAATCTCCTCAAAAGAAACTCCAGGAAGTAGCGACAGCTAACAAATTGATCAAAAACAATTTAAGCAATATAACGAAACAAGAATTTAGAATAATAGTCCTAAAATTAATCGCTGGGCTTGAAAATAGCATAGAGGATAGCAGAGAATCTATTGCTACAGAGATTAAGGGACTAAGAAATAGTCATGAGGAACTAAAAAATGATATAAATGAGGTGCAAAATAAAATGGAGGTGGCCATAGCACGGATTGAAGAGGCAGAGGAGACAATAGGTTAATTAGAAGATAAAATTATGGAAAAAGAGGAGCTGAGAAAAAGAGACATAAAAAAATCCAGGAGTATGAGGGGAGAATTAGAGAACTAAGTGATGCAATTAAATGCAACAATATCCGTATGATAGGAATTCCAGAAGAGGAAGAGAGAGAGATAGGGGCTTTGTGTACTTGAACAAATCATAGCTGAGAACTTCCCTGATCTGGGGAAGGAAAGGGCACTGAAATCCAAGAGGCACAGAAAACTCCCTTCAGATGTAACTTGAATCGATCTGCACGACATATCACAGTGAAACTGGCAAAATACAAGGATAAAGAGAAAATTCTGAAAGCAGCTAGGGATAAACAGGCTAACTTATAAAGGGAGACCAGTAAGACTAGTGGCAGACCTATCTACTGAAACTTGGCAGGCCAGAAAGGAATGGCAGGAAATCTTCAATGTGATGAACAGAAAAAAAATTATGCAGCAAGTCTGTCATTCAGAATAGGAGAGATAAAGGTCTTCCCAAACAAGCAAAAACTGAAGGAATTCATCACCACTAAACCAGCCCTACAAGAGATCCTAAGGGGGATTCTATGACAATAAATGTTGCAAGGACCACAAAGTACCAGAGACATCACTATAAGCATGAAACCTACGGACATCACAATGACTCTAAACTCATATCTTTCAATAATAACACTGAATGTAAATGGATTAAATGCTACAACCAAAAGACATAGGGTATCAGAATGGATTAAAAAAAAAAAAAACCATCTACCTGCTATCTACAAGAGACTCATTTTAGACCTGAGGACACCTTCAGATTGAAAGTGAGAGGATGGAGAACTATCTATCGTGCTACTTGAAGTCAAAAGAAAGCTGGAGTGGCCATACTTCTATCAGACAAACTAGACTTTAAATTAAAGGCTGCGACAAGAGATGAAGAAAGGCATTATATAATAATTACAGGGTCTATCCGTCAGGAAGAGCTAACAATTATAAATGTCTATGCGCCGAATATGGGAGCCCCCAAATATATAAAACAATTAATCACCAACATAAGCAATTTTATTGATAAGAATGTGGTAATTGCAAGGGACTTTAATACTTCACTTACATCAATGCATAGATCATCTAGACACACGATCAATAAAGAAACAAGGGCCCACAATGATACATTGGCTCATATGGACTTGACAGATATATTTAGAACTCTGCATCCCAAAGCAACAGAATATACTTTCTTCTTGAGTGCACATGGAACAATCTCCAAGATAGATCACACACTGGGTCACAAAACAGCCCTTCATAAGTATAAAATAATTGAGATCATACCGTGCACACTTTCAGACCACAATGCTATGAAACTTGAAATCAACCACAGGAAAACGTCTGGAAAACCTCCAAAAGCATGGAGGTTAAAGAACACCCTACTAAAGAATGAATGGGTCAACCAGGCAATTAGAGAAGAAATTTAAAAATATATAGAAACAAATGAAAATGAAAATACAATAATCCAAACGCTTAAGGATGCAGAGAAGGCAGTCCTGAGAGGAAAATACATTGCAATCCAGGCCTATCTCCAGAAACAAGAAAAATCCCAAATACAAAATCTAACAGCACACCCAAAGGAAATAGAAGCAGAAGAGCAAAGACACCCAAACCCTACAGAAAAAGAGAAATAATAAAGATCAGAGCAGAAATAAACAATATAGAATCTAAAAAAACTGTAGAGCAGATCAATGAAACCAAGAGTTGGTTTTTTGAAAAAATAAACAAAATCGACAAACCTCTAGCCAGGCTTCTCAAAAAGAAAAAGGAGTGGACCGAAATAGATAAAATCATAAATGAAAATGGAATTATTACAAAAAATCCCTCAGAAATACAAGCAATTATCAGGGAATACTATAAAAAAAATTATATGCCAACTAACTGGACAACCTGGAAGAAATGGACAAATTCCTAAGCACCCACACACTTCCAAAACTCAAACAAGAAGAAATAGAAAAGTTAAACAGACCCATAACCAGTGAAGAAACTGAATCAGTTATCAAAAATCTCCCAACAAATAAGAGTCCAGGACCAGATGGCTTCCCAGGGGAGTTCTACCAGACGTTTAAAGCAGAGATAATACCTATCCTTTTCAAGCTATTCCAAAAAATAGAAAGGGAAGGAAAACTTCCAGACTCATTCTATGAAGCCAGTACGACTTTGGTTCCTAAACCAGAGACCCAGCAAAAAAAAAAAAAAAAAAAAAAGGCAGAGAGAGAAAGAGAACTGCAAGCCAATATCCCTGATGGATGCAAAAATTCTCAATAAGATACTAGCAAATCGAATTCAACAGCATATAAAAAGAATTATTCACCATGATCAAGTGGGATTCATTCCTGGGATGCAGGGCTGGTTCAACATTCACAAATCAATCAATGTGATACATCATATTAATAAAAGAAAAGATAAGAACCTTATGATCCTGTCAATCGATTCAGAAAAAGCATTTGACAAAATTCAGCATCCTTTCTTAATAAAAACCTCAAAAAACTCGGGATAGAAGGAACATACTTAAACATCATAAAAGCCATTTATGAAAAGCCCACAGCTAACCTCATCCTCAATGGGGAAAAACTGAGAGCTTTCCCCCTGAGATCAGAAACACGACAGGGATGTCCACTCTCACCGCTGATATTTAACATAGTGTTGGAAGTGTTAGCATCAACAATCTGACATCAAAAGGAAATCAAAGGCATCAAAATGGGCAAAGATGAAGTCAAGCTTTCACTTTTTGCAGATGACATGATATTATACATGGAAAACCTGATAGATTCCACCAAAAGTCTGCTAGAACTGATACATGAATTCAGCAAAGTCTCAGGATACAAAATCAATGTACAGAAAACAGTTGCATTCTTATACACTAATAATGAAGCAACAGAAAGACAAATAAAGAAACTGATCCCATTCACAATTGCACCAAGAAGCATAAAATACCTAGGAATAAACCTAACCAAAGATATAAAAGATCTGTATGCTGAAAATATAGAAAGCTTATGATGGAAATTGAAGAAGATATAATGAAATGGAAAAACATCCCGTGCTCATGGGTTGGAAGAATAAATATTGTTAAAATGTCAATACCACCCAAAGCTATCTACACATTCAATGCAATCCCAATCAAAATTGCACCAGCATTCTTCTCGAAGCTAGAACAAGCAATCCTAAAATGTGTATGAAACCACAAAGACCCTGAATAGCCAAAATAATTTTGAAGAAGAAGAACAAAGTGGGAGGCATCACAATCCCAGACTTTAGCCTCTACTACAAAGCTGTAATCATCAAGACAGCATGGTATTGGCACAAAACAGACACATAGACCAATGGAATAGAATAAAAACTCCAGAATTAGACCCACAAAAGTATGGCCAACTAATCTTTGACAAAGCAGGAAAGAACATCCAATGGAAAAAAGACAATCTCTTTAACAAATGGTCCTGGGAAAACTGGACAACAACATGCAGAAGAATGAAACTAGACCACTTTCTTACACCATTCACAAAAAATAAACTCAAAATGGATAAAGGACCTGAGTGTGAGACAGGAAACCATCCAAACCCTAGAGAAGAAAGCTGGAAAAAACCTCTGTGACCTCAGCTGCAGCAAATTCTTACTTCACACATCCCCAAAGGCAAGGGAATTCAAAGCAAAAATGAACTATTGGGACCTCATGAAGATAAAAAGCTTCTGCACTTCAAAGGAAACAACCAACAAAACTAAAAGGCAACCAATGGAATGGAAAAGATATTTGCAAATGACATATCAGACAAAGGATTAGTATCCAAAATCTATAAAGAACTCACCAAACTCCACACCGAAAAACAAATAACCCAGTGAAGAAATGGGCAGAAAACATGAATAGACACTTCTCTCAAGAAAACATCCAGATGGCCAACAGACACATGAAAAGATGCTCAACGTTGCTCCTCATCAGGGAAATACAAATCAAAACCACACTCAGATACCACCTCACGCCAGTCAGAGTGGCTAAAATGAACAAATCAGGAGACTATAGATGCTGGTGAGGATGTGGAGAAACAGGAACCCTCTTGCACTGTTTGTGGGAATGCAAACTGGTGCAGCTGCTCTGGAAAACAGTATGGAGGTTCCTCAAAAAATTAAAAATAGACCTACCCTATGACCCAACAATAGCACTGCTAGGAATTTACCCAAGGGATACAGGAGTACTGATGCCAAGGGGCACTTGTACCCCAATGTTTATAGTAGCACTTTCAACAATAGCCAAATTATGGAAAGAGCCTAAATGTCCATCAACTGATGAATGGATAAAGAAATTGTGGTTTATATACACAATGGAATACTACATGGCAATGAGAAAGAACGAAATATGGCCTTTTGTAGCAATGTGGATGGAACTGGAGAGTATGATGCTAAGTGAAATAAGTCATACAGAGAAAGACAGATACCATATGTTTTCACTCTTATGTGGATCCTTAGAAACTTAACAGAAGACCATGGGGAAGGTGAAGGGGAAAAAAAAAAAGGTTAGAGAGGGAGGGAGCCAAACCATAAGAGACTCTTAAAAACTGAGAACAAACTGAGGGTTGATGGGGGGTGGGAGGGAGGGGAGGGTGGGTGAGGGGTATTGAGGAGGGCACCTGTTGGGATGAGCACTGGATGTTGTATGGAAACTAATTTGACAATAAATTTCATATTAAAAAAACAAAAATTAAGTCTATTTTGTCTGATATTAATAAAAATAAAATAATTATTATAATGATCATTAATAATAGTTTTTGTAAATAATAATATTAGTAAATAAATGTTAATTTTAGCTTTCTTAATGGGAAAAAGAGGAAGGCCACTCCAGATTGGTGGGTGGTGGTTTTCATAACCAAGGGAGCTTAACTAGAAGGCTTGTCTTCCACAGCCTCAAAACCAGTAGATCTCAGAATCCACCCACAAGAATCTTAGAAGTCTATGTAAAGGACTTCATGGGATTCAGTCATATATACCAGCCAGAGGGTCTCAACAACACCTCACTCTCTCAAGGCTATGTCCTTCAAATGGCTTGGGCTATGAGAATGATGGGTGGATCATGCATTCCAAGGACAAGAGTAGGTGAGAAGCCTCCAATTTCTGGGTGTTGCTCGAGTGTCAACCAGAGGTTATGCCATTTCAATGACCTCACCCAACACCACTATACACAATTTTTCAAAAAAGAACTGTCCTTAACATGACACTTAGAAAGTAGGCTGGGCTGCCATGTTTTTCTTACATGTGTAATCAAAGAAATAATGAATCATAATTTATTCATAGGTTATTGAGTACTTGTTTTTAGTGTATAAATAAGAATATTTATAATTTTTATTAGTCTATATTTAAGAATTCTATTATTTATTATGTTTGCATATGTGGTCAAATAGGCACAATGTACTATTTTTGAGATAAAAGAAACTCAAAATGAAGTGTTAATTATTTTTAGTTATTTGTCTTATAAATTTTATAAAGTACAGAAAACTATGAATTTGACCAGTAAAGAAAATTTGAAATAAGTAAAATGAAATGAAAATATGAAGGGATTATGACTGTATTACACTTTTATACACTACCCATATCCTTTGTATGATCAATGTAAGTTAGTGGCAAGCTTCTAAGGTATTAATTAACTTTCTGGGGATGAAATATGCTTATAGCAGTTTCCAATAGAATTATATTTCATTGAATATCAATTGAATACAGTTAAAGTGACTTCTATTCAAATGTTGAAAGGGGTATTATACCAAAATATTAACATAGATTTATACATAATAAAAACATTTTGTGGTGGTGAGATTGAATTGTAATGATATAAATATTCCTATTCATTCTAACAAATGTCCTAAGTGTCAGATAAGGTAGAAAATTAAGTAAAACCCCCATAGAAGGAAATTATTGGCATAAATTTCTAAATAAAATTCACATGAAACTATACTATAGGAAAAACTTGTATAATGTGAGTTAATTCCTTCACCTAAAATCTTTAATAGATTTTGTATTTAAAAGATTCTAACTTGTTATTGTTTCATTGATATCAGGGTATTTTGAGTTGCTTGAAGGCTAATACTGACAGTAACACCTAGCTTCCTCTAAGGAAACTTATCATGCCTTAATTCTTACTTTTCAGTTATATCTGGAAAGATATTGGCAGAATACCACCAACCTGTTCTAGAAACCAGGACATATAATAGTTGCTATATATTCTGAGGCATTAACATCCATTTAAAATCACTGGCAGATGTATCATTGTGATAGCTGTGTATATTCTTAAAGTATGATATAGTCAAAGTTTACCCAAATCTCAAGGGGTTTTTCATCCTAAAATATTTCCTTTTCTTTTTTTTCCCCCAAACTCAGAGGGAGCCTATTAATAGAGCAGCTATGACACTAGTTGTAGCACTTCTTTTCGTGATTTCCCCTTACAAAGTCCAGATAAAGAGATAATTGAGAAAGTGAAGAAAAAGTTGGTCAGGCTCCTAGACTATGTCTTCTCTATCAATTTCCTTAGATATTTTTAGGTAAAAAATAATTAAAAGAATTAATCTCAAATTCTGGTGTCAATAAAAAATGTTTCCTAAGTGTTCTGCCTCTAATGGTCTGGTGTCCACAGAAAAGGAGAATTTTAAAAAGAAGATACAACAGGCAGATACAACTGCCCGTATCTGATGGGAAGAGATTTATTTACTGGGCACTTTATACAGGATATTTCAGCAACCCTGCTCTCCTTGTTTGGGTTCCCTCAATTAAGCAAACCTTGGGACAAGGATTCTTAGGCAGGTGTTTATTTTGAGAATCAAAATGGAAGGAGTAGAAGAACTGAAATGAAGACAGAAGGAAAGCTGTATTAAGGAACATTATTGGGATATTCCATCTAAAGGCTATTGGAATTCAATCCCATTAGGAACTTCATGAGGGACCCTGTAAAATGCATATCAACATAAGACATGAAAGAGGGTAGTATTTTTTACCCAGGGAGTGTCAACTGTTCCACAGTTATACATGTACACATGCATCAGCTCAGTGAAGTAGGCTTTAACAGTCATCCATGCAGCTGTAATAGCAAGAAAAGAAAGCAAGAGATGTGCTGTATACCCATAGCAAGGTGCTATCATGCTAAAGCAAAAGCCTATAGTATTTGTGAGAGAAACACAAAAGCTGTCTGATAGACACCACCTCTCCTTTCACCACTCAAGACCTCTTGTACCCTACATTAAGTCCAATACACCACAAAAAAATTAATATGAGTATTAATTGAATAAGTTAAAATACTCAGAATTATAACTGGTACCTAGGCCTTAACTATTATTCATTATCTCCCTCTTTTACCACATCCTCTAGATTACTTTTATCCTCAGCAAGTACTTCAGCTGTTCTCTGTTTATTGACTGATGAGAGGACTCCTATCTTGATCCCTGAGGAATGAGAGCCTTCAGTCACTGCGCTTTTGAGGTTATAGTTGTTGCAATAGTGCATACAGGTATCACTGAACTTAGATCATCAAGAGTTGCCCCAGTGAATCTCCAAGATTACAAATATATTCTTTTCCAACCTATTGTTTTGCTAAAACTCTAGGAATCTCCAACAATAAGTTAACTCCTTTTGCTGTCTGCTGAACCACCAAAATGAGAAGCCAAATATGACCATGTGGGAGCTATAACCTCAGGTTCAATGAAAGCCTTAATGTGTCCCCTGGTAGAAGCCTCCCTCCACCCTACTCCAGACGAAGATTTTTAATCCTTCCAAGCCTAAGGATGAGAGGACACAAAGTGAAAATTTGGCAAGTGTGTTGCAAGGTATAATGATATAATTGACTAATTATACTTCTATCACTGGCTCCTGGATGAGCATTCTAAGCCTGCGAAAACAACAGTGACTCTCTTGACTATCAGCTATTGATCTGGTATATTTATAGTATTTTGTGTTGTAGAATAGTTCCCTAAACCTGCAGATTTTTTTTTTCTTGAAACCAACATATTGATCTTTAATAGGACATCCTAACATTCCATTATACTTCCAGATCAAGCAGTGTCTGGTAGGACCAGTGGATAAGGTAGTTATGTGCCCATTATCCCATCTTGTTCATCATAAAATGGGTCCATTGGTCTGAGTTGATAACTGTGAGATCCTATAAGGGATTGTGCTGGAAGAGAAACTGTAGTTAGAAAAAGCAAACTTTAGTATCAAGACCAATAAGAAATAATCATTGTCCCTTCAGAGGTAGAAATTATTCAATACAATCAACTTCCCATTACGTGCCTGGTTTTTTTTTTTTTTTTGAAGAAGAGTACCATATTAAAGGCTGGATATTGGTCTCTGGTTTTGACAGATTTGACCCTCAGAAAAGGTAGTAACAAAGTGAGACCTGATGAGAAGGAACTAATGCATACTAATGTTAACTGCTACCATGGCCACTCCACTTATAAACCGTTTGTGCAAAGACTGAGACAATAGAGAAGAGACTGATTGACATCCTTAGGATGAATCAATCTATCTACAAGGATGTCAAGGAGCTCCTTTTTGATTAATACATTCTGGTATGAATTACTATTAAGATACAAATACCTAACACATTGTGATACTCTAAAATATCTATTTGCTGTCTCTTGAAATCTCAATTTATTTCTTCCAGACCCCTAACTAACCATTTTCCTACTATTTTTCCACTGCCTAGAAATGTTTAGTCCTATATTAGGCCATTTTTCACATAAAATGTAGATAACCATGTTTAATGCTCACAGTTATGCCCTCTGAGAGAATTTCCTGATGCATTATTTAGGGCCACAGCACAAGGAAGCTGGAGTGCAATCTTAATCCTTTTTTTGGTTTGTACCAGCATATCAAACTGATAAACCAGTAAAACAGCTTATTCATCCATTGCTAGTTGGTTGAAAAAATCACCTTAATCCATAGATGTGAATTATAGCAAAAGCTTCAGTGCAACACAGGCAACATGTGTGTGTGATCATTAAACTTACTTTAGCCCCAACCTATACTGCACAATTTTCATCCTAAAGAGATTGTTATTATGCCCCCTGAACTTGCAACTTACTAGATCATATAATATCAAGGTCAGGATTGGTGGATTTGATTACAGTCATTTGATAGTTTAGAGTGAACTATTTAGTCCACACTATGACCCACTCACTTGCTAGGGTATCTTTTCCAATAGCAAACCATGCTCTGCTGCAAAAGGCATGACTTTGCTCCAGAATCCTAGGGATCTGTGCTCTTCTCTCTTGGTTGGTTGGTTCTTCTACTGATACTATAGTAAGTTATCACACACTTCACAGTTAAAACAACACACATTTATTATCTCGCAGTTCTTTAGGTCCTAAGTCCAGGCATGGTCTGGGTGGGATTTCTGTTAAGGATCTAAGGCCAGAATAAAGGTGTCAGCCAAACTGAGCTTTTGTCTGGAGAACTTGGGCAAGCATCTGCTGCTAACCTCATTTATTACTGGCAGAATCCAAATTGTGGTTGTCATAGTACTGAGATGCTCATTCCTTGATGATGGTCAGCCAGCGGCTATTCTCAGCTCTTAGAGTTGGCCTGTATTCTTTGAAGTGTGGTTCTCTCCATCTTCAAAGCCAGCTATAGAGAATCTCACTGATGTCAAATCCTCTCACATTTTGAACATCTCTCACCAGAAAGAACTCCATTCCTTTTAAGGACTCACATGATTAGATCAGGCTCACCAAGGACAATCTCTTTATCGTGAGGTAAAGTGATTTGGGACCCTAATTACTTCAGTAAAATATAATATATTTAATATTATATTTAATATATTTAACTATTGTAATATATTATATTATTATATTTTATATTTAATATATAGATCATAATCTATATAAATCTCCCATTTAATATGTTATAGATCATAATCACTTGTGCTATAGGGTGAAGGCTGTTGAATTAAAATTGGATTAGAGGCGCATCTGGGTGCCTCCGACGGTTAAGCATCCGACTTAGGCTTAAGTCATGATCTCACAGTTTGTGAGTTGGAAACCTGCATCAGGTTCTGTGCTGACAGCTCAGAGCCTGGAGCTTGTTTCGGATTCTGTGTCTCCCTCTCTCTCTGCCCTTCCCCTACTCACTTCTGTCTGTTTCTCTCTCCAAAATAAATTAAACATAAAAAATTTTTAAATTGGAATTAGAATCTAACCTTCCACACTCTATTCCTGGGGCTTATTAGAGACTCTTCCACATCCATGAAGGCTTGCAGAGTTGTCCCTTGGAACAATCTAAGTTGTTCTCTTGATAGTAGTAGGTGAAAGATACAACAATCTGGCCTTGACTTTAAAGGTGATGTCTCAGCATTCCCATACCACTGGCTACATAAAACCTTCACAGTATTTCAGGTCCCTGAAAACCTTCAGAAGCTTGTCTCCTTGTCTTTAGCATGGATACTTCGTACTAAAGCATCAAGAGTAACTTGCTATTTCTAATTGCCAGGTTCAACTAGCATAACACCCCAGCATAATATTCTATGAAATGTCAATGTTAGAATCCCTGTGGACTAGATTGTGAGTGAGAGCAAGAGCATGAACATTGCTCCAGGACAAACGTGGACTGTTGTCCATCTTACGTAAAATGGAATAACTTTTGAATACTTTTCTCAAGACAAATTTGGAAGCCATGTGTTTGACCACCAGCTACCTACCAAATTTTCCAAGTTTCCTGGAAGTCCCCTCAGACAGTTCTGCTCATTATATTTGAGTTCAACTCATCACATATATCTGGGATATAAATTAAAAGGGGTTGTCATTCCACTTGACCCCGAATTCTCAAGTGCTTTCCAGAGTAGATTTTGTTTATGTATCAGTTGTGATTGGTCATTTCCCTCACTAGTGAAACAGTCTGTTACATTACTATTATCTTTCCACAGAGTCTCAGAAATTGTTTCATCCAAGGATAGACATCTATATATCTGCTGGTGATGACGTAGGAAAAGAGAAGAAGTTCATTTCTGCTTCCCATTTCTACATTCCTCCTCTCCTGGAAGTCTGGGGTTCCTGATAAAAGCTATGATTATGGTGCAGCTACATCTTTCCCATAATCATTCCAGCCTGCAACAAACTCTGATTTGATCCATCCATCACTGTAAAAGCCATCAGCCAGTATTACTGAGCAAGCTAAACTGTGCTAGCTTTATTTGGCTGTTGCTGAAGGAACACCAATTCCAGCAAGTGAGGCAAAATTCAGTTTCTAGGGCTCTGCTGCCCACTTGACTTAGGAATGTGAATGGTCCCCTCTCCTTTGAGCATGAAACTGTCTGGGGAGGCATTGCTCCCTTCCAGGCGTATTCTTCTCTTGTCTGAGCAGACTCAGAGAAGCCTGATGGCAGGGTGGCATTAGGAATAGTGGAGAGTTTTTGTTTTGTTGTGCTGTTTTCGGTTTGTTTGTTTGTTTGTTTGTTTTGTTTTGTTTTGTTTTATTTTAAGTAATTTTGAGACAAGATAAGCAATCCCTCCTCACTGTGTGTTTGAGAACTCAGAGGCTATGTGCTATGGGGGTGAGAAAGAACAGCCTAGAGCTCTAAAGGATAATGGTCCCCTAACATAGGCCTTCCTCACACATTGACTTCCTAATGATATTTTCCCCTCCTTCTTTATCTTCCAGATGTTTCTTCCCCTAGAATTGTGTTAGCTTTCCAGTCATTATCCCAGTTTTCCCAGTCCTGACAATTCTATCCCTGTCAGTTCTTTCATATCCAGTCTGGTTTTTGTATCACCCACAGAGCTTCAGCTGCTGGCAAACTTCCCAGAAGTCTGGCCCAGAGCTGGCAAACATTAATCCTTTAGACATCCCTGCAATTTAGAAGGGGAATTTTTCTAATATGACAGGCTGTCCCCAAATGGAATCAGAGTCTAAAGAAGTATTTTTTGCTCCCTGAGGTCAATGGCTCTCTGTCCCCCTCAGGATGGGTCAGTCTACTGCTTTATTTAGAAGGGAGACTCCCACATAAACCATATCCTGCTGTTTGTCAGCATTCGTAAGTTGAAATCAACATTTAAATTTCTAGAAATTCTTTCAGGCTTGGATCCTCTGTCTTAAGGGAAATTAGTTATCTTCCCAGGCATTGTCAAGTGTCTACTATTTGCCCTGAAATTTTCCCAAAAGATCCCCGTGTTCTCTACAATATGAAGATGCTCTAGCACCCCTACTGTAGGATGGTGAACTCTTTTATCTTTTTCTCCCTCTCCTTAATCTTATGGCTCATGAAGGATTAGAGACTCATGAAAGGAGTCAGTGGACTGAATTACAGGCAAATGTCTTCCTGAAAACAAAGAAATGTACCTGATTACTGGTTACTAGCAGCTTTCTGTTCTAGTCTCTCATTTTAAGCTGAATGTACCTCACATGGATTCCTGAGCAATATGCCTCCTCCTATATACTGCCCTCATTCATGGTAGGTTGTGGCTTATAGGCAAACAATGTAATAACTGAACAACTGGCTCTGAGATATTAAATTTTCACCATTTGACTAGTCACAGCTTTAGAGGTTGGTAATATCATGAGTGTGGAAAATTAGGAACTGACACCCCTTATGGGATATACATATAAAATATATAATTAATATATAATATATAATACATAACATATCATTAATATATATATATATATGTGTGTGTGTGTATATATATATATATATGTACACAGACACACATACATATGTATGTATGTATATATATATGTATCCTCTTTAGGGCGAGCAATTACACAGAAACTCTCAAGATTTAGTATGTGCTTATTTAACAATTCTCCCTTTAGGAAACATGTCTAGAAAACATTCCACATATGGGCATAATTTTCAGGTACAAAGTTAAGGGTTAAGTAGTAGCCATGGTATATAACCTTTATTGTGCACCAACTAAATACCAGAAACAATGCCAAATTACTTAAACTTATTAACCCATTTATTCCTTGAAAATGAATCTACGAAATAAATATAATCTATATTTTATAGGTGAAGAAACTAAAAGAAATCAATAAATTTAGTTAGATCATATAGACAACATGTACCAAGATTACAATTTCAAAGCATACCCTCAGATAGTTATACCATGAAATATCATAGAAAAGCCAAAGGAAATAACCACCAGATTGTATTAATTGATATTAAGAAGAGCTATACATGACATAAATTAGGCAGAGAAGACAAATATCATACAATCTCACTTAAATGTGAAATCTAAAACCAACCAACCAACCAACAAATTGAACTCACAGATACAGAGAACAGATTGGTGACCGCCAGAGGCTGGAGTGAGCAGGTGATAGTGATCAAAAGGTAGAAACTTCCAGTTATAAGACAGGTAAGTCCTGGGCAGGTAATGTACACCAGTACTGCTATAGTTAATAATGCTGTATATTGCATATTTGAAAGTTGCTAAGCAATTACATCTTTTTTCTTAGCTAAGGGTTTATATTTTAAAAGTTCTTATCACAAAAAAAAAGTAACTGTATCATGATGGATGCTAACTAGACTTACTGTAGCGATCATTTTGCAGTATATACAAATACTGAATCATGTTGTACACCTGAAATTAATATGTCAATTATATCTCAATAATAAAACCTATTACACAAAATTATTTGTGATTAAAACCGATGAGCAATGAGTGTGTCCATTAAAAAAAAAAAAAAAAAAAAAAGAATTGTTATCGCTTAAAAGCCACCGAAACATTTTGCCTAAATTTTAAGAGGCTTTCCAGTTATCCTAGTGTTAGTTCTGGACAAACTCTTGGTTTGTGTTAATATTGTAGAAGAAGCTGTGTATTTGTTCTACTTATTCTGCCAAAGGGAACAGAGTTGCTACTGACACATAACAGCTGGCATCACTGAATTCATGTATCTCAATTCTGTAAGCTCCCCAATGTTTTTCCATTAAGCATTTTTACTGTTCAAAATAATCAGAGGTCTTCTCTTCTTTACTTTTTTTCTTCCTCCCTTTCCACTTGTTGCAAACAAAGATTCTAGTAATACATTGTCAATAGCAAAGTGATTTGGTCATAAGCTTTTATAACAAAGAAATAATTTTAGACATGGAAAATAATAGTAAAAGACACATGTTCTCCTCCTGTGAACATGATGAGAGATAAAGTATTCTGCCATGTCCTTAACTGTAAGTCCCCAAGTACCATCTTCAAGAGTGAGGATATAACCATGAGTCCAGCTGACATAATGAATGTGATTCTGTTTCTTAGGCAAACTGCGTAACAATGCCCCTTTGTCAAAGCCCAAGTAGGACAGCACTGAACATCAGATTCTTTTTCCCAGGGGGTCTCAAAAAAGAAAAGGAAAGATTCAGACGTCCTTGGAAGAAAGGGATACAGGGAGTAATTTTTCTGGTAGCTACTGAAACTCATGTAAATACCTTTATGCTTTTTCTTTATCTAATAAATCATAACTTTGACAAAAGATTTCAAAAAACAAAACTCCAACCTAGGGGATAGTAAAAGAAGAGACTTTGTTTAAATCCTGAGGCTAACGTTAAGAGGGAAAAAATCATCTCTAAAGGAAAAGGAAAGTAAAAAGAGCTACTTGTAAAATAAATGAAAACTGTGAGGGAAAATATTTTTTTAATTGTTGAGGAGGAAAATATTAGGAAAAAAGAGAACAGTAAAAATTAAGAATAAAAAGATTTTTCTAAATAAAAGTTGATCAAGTAACAAAGAAAGGGAACAATTAAAGACTGAAATATTTTTAAAGAGACAGTTATAATACATAAAAAGTTAGGATATTAGCATTCTATGTGAACATAGATATTATACAAAATAATGACGCAAGAACAAAGAAGAAAAATATTGATTATTTTTTAAAAATTTTTAACATTTATTCATTTTTGAAAGACAGAGTACAATCAGGCTGGGGCAGAGAGGGAGGGAGACACAGCACCCAAAACAGGCTCCAGGTTCTGAGTGGTCCAACACAGAGCCTGACATGGGGCTCAAACTCATGGACCAGGAGACCATGATCTGAGCCAAAGTCAGACACTTAACTGACTGGGCCACCCAGGCATCCTGAAAAATATTGAGTTTAGATGACACATAAAGTCATGTAATTAGGAAAATATTTGAGGGGCGCCTGGGTGGCTCAGTCAGTTAAGCGTCCAACTTCGGCTCAGGTCATGATGTCATGGACTCGAGAATTCCAGCCCTTCATCCGGCTCTGTGCTGACAGCTCAGAACCTGGAGTCTGATTCGGATTCTGTTTCTCCCTCTCTCTCTGCTCCTCCCGTGCTCACACTCTGTTTCTATCTCTCAAAAATAAAATAAAAACATTTTTAAAAGAAAAAAATAGGAAAATAATTTGAAATATGAGCAAAATGCATGCTTACTCTGCTTTGCTGAAAAAGTAACAGTAAGAAAGCGCATTGTAAGACTGAACACAGTGCTTTTTTCATATTAATAGTTTTATATGCTATTTGATCTATATTTTGGCCTTGGTTTCTTACTTAGACCAAGTAAAATAAGGAAAACAAAAAAAATTCTAAATATTCACATCTGGTATAGCATTTCCTTCAAAACATAACAAAGTAAGGATAGACTATTATAGCAGAGGTCAATGACTACTCCAGCCCTTTGGAGATAGTTGTTACTGGGAATAAACCAAAACTAATACTTTATCTTACAATATAAACATGAAAAGAGGTTAAACATCACTAGTCATTAGGAAAATGCATAACAAACAAACAAAACAAAATACAATGAGATAATACCTTATGCCAGTTAGAATGGACATCATCAAAAAGATAAGACATAACAAATGGTATTGTGGATGTAGAGAAAGGGGAACCCTTGTGCACTGTCAGTGAGATTATAAACTGAAACAGCCATTATGAAAAACAATATGGAGGATCCCCCCCAAATTAAAAATTGAACTACAGTATTATCCAGCAATTCCACTTCTGGGAATATATCAACAAGTAACAAGAACACTAACTTGAAAAGATATCTGCACTCCCATTTTCATAGCAGCATTATTTATGATAACCTAATATATGGGAACAACCTAAGTGTCTATCGTTGGATGAATGAATAAAGAAATTGAGGTATGTGGTTAATTAATCTTCCACAAAGGATGAAAGATTATGCAGTGGGGCAAAGACAGTCTCTTCAACAAATGGTGTTGGGAAACTGGACAGCTACATAAAAGGAATGAAACACTGCTTTCTGTCACCATACAGAAAAATAAACTCAAAATGTATTAAAAGACATAAATGTGAGACCTGAAAACATAAAAATCCTAGAAGAGAGCACAGGCAGTAGTGTCTTTGATATTGGCCATAGCAACATGTTTCTAGATGTGACTCCTGAGGCAAAGGAAAGAAAAGAAAAAATAAACTATTGGGATTACACCAAAATAAAATTTTTTGCACAGTGAAGGAAACAATCCAAAAAACTAAAAGACAGCCTACAGAATGGGAGAAAATATTTGCAAATTACATGTCAGATAAGGCTTAGTATCCAAAATTTATAAAGAAGTTATAAAACTTAACACCCCAAATATAAAATATCCAATTAAAAATGGCAGAAGACATGAATAGACATTTCTCCAAAGAAGACATCCAGATGGACAACAGACACATGAAAACATGCTTAGCATCACTCATTATCAAGGAAATATAAATCAAACCTACAATGAGACATCATTTCACATCTGTCAGAATGGCTAAAATCAAAAACTAAAGAAACAACAAGTATTGGCAAGAAAGTGGAGAAGAAAAAACACTTATGCACCATTGGTGGGAATGCAAACTGGTGCAGCCATTATGGAAAACAGTAAGTAGGTTCCTTAAAAAGTTACAAATAGAACTACCCTATGGTCTAGGAATCACACTACTGGGTATTTACCCCAAAATACAAAAACACTAATTCAAAGGGATATATGCACCCTCATGTTTATTGTAGCATTATTCACAATAGTCAAATTATGGAAAAACCCAAGTGTACATTAATAGATGAATGTATATATATTCAACATATATTATATATATTATCCCATATATATAAATGTATATATGTGTGTGTGTGTATACACACACACACACACACACACACACACACACTCACACACAATGGATTATTCAGCCCTAAAAAAGAATGAAATCTTGCCATTTGCAACAACATGGGTGGAGCTGGAGAGTATAATGGTTAGCAAAATAAGTCAGTCAGAGAAAAACAAATACTATGTGCTTTCACTCATGTGTGGAATTTAAGAAACAAAACGAATGGGCAAAAGAACAAAGAGAGAGAGAGAGAGAGAGAGAGAGGGAGAAAGACAAACCAAGAAACAAACTCTCAAGAATTAAACAAGAATTAAACAAGAATTAAAAACTTAATAAAAAAGAAGTTGTGGTATATATATGCAAGGAAATATTATTCAACCATAAAAATTGGAAATCTGGGGCACCTAGTGACTCAGTCAGTCAAGCATCAGACTCTGGGTTTCAGCTCAGGTCATTATCTCACAGTTTGTGACTTTGAGCCCTGCATCTGTCTCTGTGCTGAAGTCAAGGATCCTGCTTGGGATTCTCTCTCTCCCCACCACCCCTGTCTGCCTTTCCCCTGCTCACACTTTCTCTCACTCTCTCTCTCTCTCAAAATATATATATATTAAATTGGAAATCCTACCATTTACAACAACTTGAATGGAACTTAAAGGCATTATGCTAAGTGGAAGAAGTCAGACAGAGAAAGACAAATACTCTATGAGATCACTCATACTGGAACCTTAAAAAGAAAAGAAAAGAAAAAAAAGAAAAGAAAAGAAAAGAATCATAGAAAAAGAAATCAGACTTGTGGTTACCAGAGGAAGGGGTTAGGAGGAGGGAGAATTGGAAGAAGGTGGTCAAACGGTATCAACTTTCAGTTATAAGATAAATAAGTACTAGGATGTAAGGTACAACATGATGACATAGCTAATACCGCTGTATGGTATATAGGAAAGCTGTTAAAAGAATAAATCCTGGGGCACCTGGTGACTCAGTCAGTTAAGCAACTGACTCTTGATTTCGGCTTTGGTCATGATCTCACAGTTCGTGAGATAGAACTCCATGTCAGGCTCTGTGCTAACAGGAAAGAGCCTGCTTGGGATTCTTTTTCTCTCCTTTCTCTGCCCCTCCCCTGCTCGTTTTCTCTCTCTCTCTCTCTCTCAAAATGAATAAACAAACTTAAAAAAAAGAATAAACTCTGAGTTCTCCTCACAAGGAGAAAACTTTTCCTTCATTTTATTCTTTCATTTTTATTGTGTCTATATAAAAAAATGGATGTTAGCTGAACCTATTGTGGGAATCATTTCACAATATGTGTAAACCAAACAATCACACTCTATGCCTTAAACTTACACAATGATATATGTGAATTATTTATCAAAAGAACTGCTAAAAACCAATAGACAAGTTTTCCATTATAAGATAAAAAAATTCTGGGAATTTAGTGTACATCATGGTGACTTACAGTTAGTATTATATTGCATACTTGAAATTTGCTGAGAGTAGATTAAGTATTTTCATTAAAAAGTGTAACGATATAAGACGAAGGATGGGTTAACTAGCTTGATTGAGGTAATCATTTCACAATTTATATGTATACCAAATCAATCATCACTTTGTATAACTTTGATATATGCAATTTTTATTTCTCAGTAACACCTAAGTAAATCTGGGCACAATGACATGGATTTGGAAAACGAAAGTGCATAGATTTTGGGTTATTAAAAAATATTAAATAATAAAAGAGTTGTATCACATTAAAAAGATTGAGAGCAGATTTCAGACAAATATAGCTGCTTAGCCATGCATTGTTTTCTCTCCATATCCAAGGGGTATGGTAAAATCAAAATATATAAAACCTCCAAGGATTTTCAAAGTAAGAGAAAACCACCGGACCACAGCCAAGTCCCCATTCTTTTCTTTCAACAGATTTTTTTTAAATTTATATATTTATCTTGAGTGAGAGGGAGCACAAGCAGGAGAGGGGTAGAGAGAGAGGGAGACAGAGAATCCCAAGCAGGCTCTTCACTGTCAGCACAGAGCCCTACCCGGAGTTCGATCCCATGAACCATGAGATCATGATCTGAGTGGAAACCAAGGGTCAGACGTGCCATCTACTGAGCCACCCAGATGCCCCTGTTTTCTTACCCATTTACCAAAGTGAAAAACACTGGGAGTGCAGGAAAGTGATTTTAGAAGAATGATTAAAAATTTAAACCTGTATTTAGACATGTATTTAGGGTGGATTTAACACATGTATTTAAGGTGGATTTAAGACATCCTAGTTGAGACATTGACTATGCACAAGGATACACACATCTGGAATTAAAGAAGTCATGGAGTTGTTACCATATTGGTGCTATTTGAAGTGAAAAAGACCACATAAAAAGTAAGTGTCGAAAGAGAAAAGAAGGATTCTGAGGCCTAATCCCTAGAGATTTCAACATCTAGAGGTCTAACAGAGATTGAAAAGTGGGAGGAAAATTAAGACTTATAACTTGTCAAGCAACGTGCTCAGGCATCCTTAAGTATCTGATTGCACAGTATGGATTACTTATAAATGAATGTGATTGCTATTCATTCATTCATATCAAATAATATTCCTTCCCAGTACACGTAGGTTTTCTTATTCCTAATAGCCTTTATATAATTTGCATTTTAGTTTTGCCTAAGGCTGGCTTCAATATCATGTGGAATATATTGATTTAAGTTGTGATAATAATTTTCAATTATTTTTATGCATTATAGGTAGCCTTTTCTCTTTTTCATCCTAATGAGTCCTTGAAAGGTTAAAGACTAAAAGGAAATAAGAAAATAAACCAGTGTTTTTACTGTTTGTTTTTGTTGGATGATTTTAAACAGAGTAATTGGATAACTTTGACTTGTTTTTGCATTGGGGGTATTTTTAAAATTTAATAGATTGAATACTATTGGTTAATAATGAAACATTTGAACAAGAAGTTATTCTATTCTCCTCATTTTTAAAACACCCTGGTTAAGGCTGTCTTGGGTTATATTTAATATAATGACTATAGGGGAAAAATGAGTAACTTTTAATATCTTACTATTGTATGCTTTTTTAAAAAATGAACTCAGTATGGGAAGGAAGAGATTTAAACAAGAAGCCAATAACTTCTATATTTCTTTAGCTGGAGAAAGCTTAATTTGGGATTAATGAGTATTTGGAAGCACCTTAAAAAAAACATATTTTCTTGGGGTAAAATTGATACCCAAAAGGCTGCACACATTTGGAGTACATCATGAGTTTTGACAAATTTAAAGGTTTGACAAACTTTAAAACACACCAAGATACTATTTCCTCAATCCCCTTGTATGTCCTTTGTCATCAATTTTCCCCTCAACACCATCCATACAGAAGCACTGATATGTTTTCTGTGATTATAGATTATATTATTTTAAAGTTTCAATTTACTACAAAAGTCTTCATTACCTAGTTGCTTTCCCTCAACATAAGGATTTTTAAAATCATCTATATTTTTGTTTTGTTTCATTTATGTAGTTACATATATCAGTAGTTGCTTCCTTTTTATTGCTAAATAATATAACACTGTGTGGCTATACTGAAATTATTCATTCACCATTTATGGCCATTTGAGGTGCTTCCAGATTTAGGCTGTTAAAAATAAAGCTGTATAAACATTTATGGGTGAAACTTTGTATGGACATTCACTCTTTTGGGTAGGTAGTTAGCTAGCAGTGGAAAGCTGGGTCATACATCGATGAGTATTTAAGAAACTGTCAAACATTTTTCCCAGGGTAATTGTATATTTTGCATTTCCACAAGCAATGGAGAAGAGTTCTCTTCATCCTCAACAATTGTTGGCATGGTCAGTTTTTACTTTGTTGTTTTTTTTATTGTTTTTTTAATATATTAATTATTACTACTATTATTATTATTTTAGTCACAAAGATGTGTAGCTTGTAACTTATGGTGGTTTTAATGGGCTTTTCTGGGTGACTAATGATGATATTGAGTTTGTCCAGTGTTTATTGGTCATACAAATTACTTTTGAATAAAGTATCTGTTCCTTTTACCCATTTTTTATTGAACTCTTTGCCTTATTATTGAGGTGTTATAATCTTGTATGTTTTCTTGAGGTGCCTGGATGGCTCACTTGGTTAAGTGTCTGGCTCTTGATTTGGGCTCAGTCCATGATCTCATGGTTTCTGAGTTCAAGCCCCATGTCAGGCTCTACGCTGAAAGTGTAGAGGCTGTTTGGGATTCTTTCTCTCTCTCTTTATCTCTGCTCCTCCCCTGCTCATGCTCTATCTCTCTGTCTCTCAAAATAAATAAACATTATTTTTTTTTGTATTTATTCTAATTGCAAGTTCAATCTCGAATATATGTGTTGCAAATAAATTCTCTTCTTCTATGGCTAGCATTTTCATTTTTAATGATGTTTTATGAACACCAACTTAAAAAATATTTATTATGAAATTCAATGTACTGATTTGAAATAATAGTTCATGCGTTTTGTATTATGTCTAAGAGTGCTTTGTCTATTCCAACATAGCAAAAACGGTCTCCCATTTTTCTTCTAAAAGACTTATACTTTCATGTTCTTTTAGGTTTTACACTTAAGCTTATGATCCATTTTGAGTTAATATTTTGTTTATAATGTGAGGTAAGAGTTTATATTTAAATTGAATACAATTTCTGCATTGAAACGCTTTGGCTACATTGTCAAAATTAATCAATACTATAACATGTGAGTCTATTTCTGTATTCTCTTCTGTTCCACTCATGTATAATGTCTACCTTTCATCACTACCAAACTGTCTTTTTTTTTTTTTTTTAAAGATTTACTTTTAAGCAATCTCTTTACCTAATGTAGGGCTTGAACTCACAATCCCGAGATCAAGAGTCACCCTCTCTACTTACTGAGCCAGCCAGGTACCCTAAACTCTTGATTAGTGTAGCTGCAGACAGCTTTCACCACCATGGTTGAACTGAAATTCCTGGAAGTAATTTCAAAGTACCAAGATGGTACCCACACCCACACCCACTTTTAGATATATCCATCATTATTTCTTCAGAAGCAATTAAATTGAAATGTATGTGTCTACAGTTATGGGAAATGGTTAAGAAGCAGTGTAAATGTTCTGATTACCCAATCCCTAGAATTTTCTAATCTTTAACCCTAATTTCTAACCTAAGTTTCATCTAGAGATTCAGACATAAGACCTCTTTTTCTCCACTCCTATCTGCTCTTCATTCTGATTTCTCCTATTTTGAAGCCTAGGCAATTTTTTCTATATCATGAGTTCCACTGTAACCCACTTATTGGGTATTAATTTTTGTCACCTCTGAGCTAAATTCCATCTTCTTCCTAGGACATGATCTAATTGGGTCTTCTTACTTGAAACAAGATCAGAAAATGAATTTATTATGCTCCATCCCAACTCTACCAGGGCAGTGGTATTATGTGTTATTATTACCATGATTATCCACATTAATTTTCGTTATAATCTGAGATGGAGAATCAATAATTCAGATCGATTCCCTCACTGAAATGGTGAGAAAACTGAAGCCCATTCATGTTCTTTATCCATTTATTTAGTTCAAATTCATTGAAATTACCATTGTTGTAAGACACTATCCTTACCATTATAATTACAAAGAGGGAAGCAGATGGGAAGCAATAGATTTTTGGTGGAAATTTCATATTTAAGAAATTTAGAAATATTCAAACGACAATATAAAGTAAGGAGTATTACATATATTCGTGTTAGAGCTGGTTCGACAGAAAAAAAAAAAATTCTCTTAGCTAAGAGTCCCATGATGTGATATGAACATGTGCTTTAGAATCATATGTAATATGATTAACAGTGGTTCATTCGTGATCCACATGTTGCCACTTCCTCCCACTACACCATGTTATACATCATCAAATGACTGTGCCTATTTTTTTGGCAATCAAAAATCTTCTTAATATAGTGTTCTAAGCAGACACTGGTAATTGATACTATGACTGCATAAAGTAAAAGGATCAATAAAGAACATGTATAAATAATAGGAATTTATGATTACATCAGAATCTGGGGTAAGAAAGATAAAAAATAATGGATCCAATAACCAAAATCAGGATTATGAGAGAGGTGAGCCAGAAGGAAGACAGAAGCCTAGAATGTAATATTCAAAGTCAAAATCAGCCCAAAAGTTGATAGGGCAAGGAGATGTCCAACATTAAGAAATGTATACTTGCCTTAAGTTAATAGTTGCTCTCAATCTTCTTAGCAGGCTAATAGCTGTGATCATAGTCCAGAATTTGAACAGAGGCTTTAGATTTTAAAATATATATAACATATATTAATTTTACTCAATTAATTATGTCTTTAAATTCCTCAATCTAAGTATTCTACTTACAGTGGAGTTCACATAACCCTAGAAAGAATTAAAAATATATTTTTTTCAGTTTACTATTTGTAACATATAAGGAACTGGGGCTACTGTATGCCAAAACAACAACAACAACAACAACAACAACAACAACAACAAAAACAACAAAAAGCCAGTGCAAGAGGCAAATACTTTTTGAGTTTAATTTTTCCTATATTTTGTACAGTGAATTTATCAACTGAATTGATATAGGCAACTATGTTGCCTTTACACCACCCAGTTTGCCATGAAGCTATTTCCAAAAGAATCAAAAAGCTATGTCTATACAATCTTCTTGAAGTAATGTAGTTGTTTCTCAAATATCCAATATATTTTATTTGTCATATTTTTAAATCTAGTTTTCCCGTCATCACTCTTGGGTTAAAATATTTTCTTAATCCATGTTTACAAGTACTTGATATTTATAGGCAGACTTCATGTCCCCTGGTAGACTTTGCTCACTCTAGCTCACAAAATTTGAGATATTTCAATCCTTTGTCATTAGTCTATTCTCTCTCTTAATCTCTCATATTGTCTTTGCTGTGAGCTCCTTTCTTCATTTAACTATGTGCTTCCAGGGTTGGAATGTCTATAACTGAATGTATTCAAGCAGGTATGTTTACATGAAATAAGATGAAAGTAAGTCATTATTTTAATGCTTGTCTAACTCGACAAAGCTGCACAGATAGAAAATCTTTCCTAGATTGATTATTCTATAATATGTTACTATTTTGAAGTATTTATATAGCATGCTATTTATACAACACCAGATTTTATCTTTTATTTTTTTACATACTTTTGTCTATTTACTTATCTTGATATTGTTTTAAATCCTCCAGTGCCCATTTCAGACATTCAGTCAGATGCCTAAATTCTAAAGTACTTTATTGCTTCTAAAATTCATTAAATATATGATCCCCTTCCATGTTAGTACCAATAATATTGCCTCAGTGTTCATATATGCCTAGTATTAAAGTCACAAATACATAGAAGGTGCTATAGCTGCTCTAAAAATTATCAGTTATGACAGTCGTGAGGAAGCACAAAATAGCTTTCTTCTTATAGAATAAATGCAAAATGTACAAACATTGCTGGGTCATTTCCTATTTTGTAATGCGAATCCCTTTTGTTGGTAAAAATTTATTTTGTACACAAAAAATCACCATGTGAGAATCAACTGATTTAAAATATCACAAAAGTTTAAGTATATAATCATGGTATTAAAGTTTTAAAGTGCCAATATTTATGTTTTTGGTTTTTTTTGTGTGTGTGTGAAACTACGCTCATATGAATAGTTTTACAACATTAATACATAGGTCATGGCAAACAATAAATGGTATTTAGTCTTAATATCAGAGCATGCTCAGGGCCCCATTATCCTATGATGACACCAATTAAAGATAACTCTGCCAGTTCTCATAGATATTCTGTCCATAGATACCAGCTCTCATAGATATTCCATTTAGTATTCAATTTATTTCCTATATGTGGTTAAATTGAGAGTGAGTGGACACTTACAGCCTTGACAACGTATAAAACTAACCCAAGCTTTTATTTGAAAAGAGCAAGTTCACTTTTGTTAAGAAACCATGCTCTCAGGGCACCTGGGTGGCTCAGTTGGTTAAGTATCCAAATCTTGGTTTTGGCTCAGGTCATGATCTCACAGTTTGTGGGATCAAGTCCCGTGTCTGGCTCTGAGCTGACAACACGGAGCCTGCTTGGGATTCTCTCTCCCTCTCTCTCTGCCCCTCCACCTGCTCATTCTATCTCTCTCTCTCAAAATAAATAAATAAACTTAAAAAATAAAAAAAGAAACCATGCTCTCTAGGATTATTGGCAAATACAGAAAAATACTATAACAGAACACAAAAAGTATATATACTATGGATTAAGTCTATTAAAAATAGTTCACAAAATCAAACATCAACCAAATTGAGGTGCCCAGAAAAATCAGAAATATTTACAAGAAGAAAGCACTTTCTATTGACAATTTTGTGAAAGATAACAGTGATGGTGGGTTTGATGAGGAATTAAAAAATGAAAAGAGAGACCATCTTCAGGTCACTACATCTATTCAGCCCCAGTATTAGAAAAGATATTCTAGGACATTTCAAAGTTTTTATGGGGGTGCTCTAACATAATTTTCAATTTTTACAATATACTATCATACCTGTGAAGTCCATAAAACATCAGGACATTGCCATAAACTAGGACTGAGAGATAGCCTAACACTAGGCTCTATGAATGAAAGGCAGATCGAATTAAAATGATAAAAAAAACATAATGGAATCCTGAGGTTCTGCTTTATGAAACTGGCTGATGAAAGAAGATCCTCCTCCCACCCCCGTGGATGCATTTCTATTCAGTCCTGCAGGAAATACACTTCCGAACCCTCCAGGAGAGGTGTTTGTTTGAATATGGATAAAAGACCAAGAAAATCAGTATCCTGGTGATGCTAGGGTACCTATTTCAGAAACTTTCTGATTCTTTCAGAAGTGAATCAACTTATCCTAAATCCTGAGAAGTTTCCAGGGCTCCTGGAATTCCTCAATAGTTTTATCTACTAACAAGCACCCTATTACAATAATGTCATGTTGCTAAAATGGTGGCTAACTATGTAGAAGTATATGGAAATCAATGGTTAGTAATGAACCTCCCTGAAAGACAGCAATGACAATTTACTAACAGAGAATCACTAAAGACTTCTTCACAGTTCAAACCCTTCAAAAGGCTTTTTGCATTCTTCAGTGTGACTACTGTTTAACTGCTGTTTATAGTGCAGTATCACTATCCAAATTTCAGTTCCCTTTGATATATTACTATAAATATTATCAACAGTTAAGGGATAAATATTCACAGTGTACAGAAAATTGCTCAAAATACTTCGGAGTTGTCATCTGTTCTCAAGAAGTTGTATACTGAAAACTGAAATGGCAATAATGATGATAATCTCAGATAATGATCTATATCCTCTTCTTTCAGGTTTCTGTGGGTTTTGTTTTAGTTGAAAACATACTGTTTTTGCCATTCCCTGTTGGCCATATAGTAGTCTGAGATGGCCATGATTTACTCTATATGGTTCAAAGTTATAAAAGTGACATCTCTCTCAAATCAAATGCATTTCCTGCCACGTTCTAAGATCAAAGTTGTGTCCACACATGAAAAATAGTACAATAAGACTATTTCCAAAATTTTGTAAAGCATACATATTTTTACTTCAACTGCTAACTTTTTATATCCTAAACACTTTTTTTAGATGAATTATTTAATTATTTCATTCTAGTGAATTCACTTCCTTTCTGTCCCTTCCCCCTTTTGTTTTCTCTTTTGTAAATTCTTTACAATCCTTCTCTTTCTCTTCCTTCTTCCTTCCTTTTCCTTCTTTCCATTTTCCTTTCTTCCTTTTCCTTTATTTTTCTCTTTATTTGTAAGTATAAAGAGAAATTTATGCCTTTAATAGATTCTTCAGATATATATCCAGATATTTAATATATTAAACATATTCAGATCAAAAATTATATTCTCTCCCTTATCTAATTAATGTTATATATGCATATGTGTGTATATTTTTTCTTGAGTAGAAAAAAATGTAGTCATAGCAAATGACTACCTTAATTCTTTAAGGTTAATAAGTAGGGATTTTTTAAGTCACTGGATGTCTATGGATTGCTTATGCCGAATTATCTCACTGATAGACAAAAATCTAGTTTAACTGAGTATATTTACAAATAAATTTGTAAATTTACAAAGCATGTAAAATTTAATTTCAATGCATTTTTTCTCAAAAGGATTTTGATTAGTTTTAGAATTTCAGTAAAGACAACAACAGATGTACTTTAGAAGCAGGAGATAAATCTACATAAAATCAAAAAAGCAAAGTCCTTTGAAGTTTCATTGGTTTATCATTTTTGTTTTCCACTCCTGTCAGCATTTTACCAGCAATGTACAAAAATATATGTGCATACACAGATGTTGAAACTGTGCATAAGTCTTAATATTTAAGGGACAGATGGCTGACTAAATGTGATCATTTACAACATATATAACTAGTTTATCTGTAAACTCACATTACTCAGCACCACAGATACTCCATTAGTAGATATATATATATATCCCCAAATATGTAGTGCTTTTATCATAATAAAAGTTACAAGAATGTTTCTAGATTCCCTTAAGAGTTCCCACCTCTGTGGGATGCTAAAGATACAACAATGCTAAAAAGAAACAAAAATAAATATATTGTTTTTTTTAATGAGGGATTTATAAACAATAATGACAAAATCTTTTCCCTATGGTTGTCTCCCTCAGCTTCACCCAACAAATGTTCCTCCTTATTCCTATTCCAACTTCCAGTCGCCAAGATGCAAAAAGGAATTTGAACTAGAAGCTAAGCAATATTTCTTTGTGTCTTATAAAAACGGAGATGTATGTCATTATTTATTATTATGTATATATTATTACATAAAATGTTTGTCTGATTTAGAAAGTTGGAACAAAACATATTTATCAGAATATTACTTGCCGCGAATTCCCTGAGAAACAATTAGAAAGGTTTTCTCTAAAGTCACCAATGTCTTCCTTTTGCCCTTAGAAACAAATGCTTTGCATTATCTTCTCCCCACCACTCTTCTTCCTCTAGAATCTCTAGTGTTTGATCACTCCCAAGGAGATTAGAAAGCATCTGACATTTCAAACGAGCAGTAAGACGTTGTAGTTTTTTTCCCTACACAATGTTCAAATACAAGTAGCCAATATTTTATTAGTATGTGAATTATTCGGCTCACTCACTTTTCCTAAAAATAACAACATAAACATGTGCTACTAAAACAAAAAATCTGTAGTTAAAATACATCAAATTATGTAATAGTTATGGCTAAAATTAGGGAATGAACATGGTGGAACCAAATGATAAAAATAATTGGAAGCATTTAAGTGAATGAAAGCTTAATAGTTTTTCAAGGTAATTTATTTATCTGCAATCCTTAACATTAATTCAATGTTTACAGTATAAAATACATTTCATATATTATTTTTAGCTAAAATGCATTAAAACTTAATACCTACCATTATAGAGTTAACTGTCATAGAAATTTTGACTGAAAAATATGACCTGGCTGTTTCTACATTGAATAGCCGATTGAGTAATTTATGAAAAATACACACTCATATCATTCATATATGTTTGTATTTTTTTAATGTTTATTTATTTTTGGGAGTGAGAGAGAGACAGACAGAGAGAGACAGAGAGTGAGCAGGGCAGAGGCAGAGAGAAACGGAGACACAGAGTCTGAAGCAGGCTCCAGACTCTGAGCTGTCAGCACAGAGCCTGACGTGGGCTTGAACTCACTAACTGTGAGATCATGACCTGAGCTGAAGTCAGATGATGCTCAACCAACTGAGCCACCCAGGTACCTCTCATGTATATTTTTATTACTTGACTGGTTTTAGAGTATTGGAATATATATGAGTTTATATATATGTATATATATATATATGTATGAAAACACATATAAATATGAATATAAATATATTTATATATTTAAATATATAAACACATATAAAGAGGGGGAGGGAACTTATACATGTACACATATACATACATACATATATATATAATATATATACATACATATATGTCCATGTATATTTATGTGGTAGATGTCATATATTTATAAATATAACCATACATGCAATTATAAATTTCATTTTATAAATATCTTTGCACACACTTATATAAATACATTCAGATAATTTTTAACACATAATATACAAACTTTGTGTAAGAAAATCAACATACATGCAGTTTTCCTTTTCATTTAAAAAAGATTATAGACACATTAAACTGTTTTTTTCTTAACAAATTTCTTTTTTTTTTCTCCCTTTACATTTAGAATTTTTTTTTTTCCCTATTAGCTTATTGGGTCTTGAATGGCCAACCTGAGTCATCTTTGATAGTGCCCCATCAATATGTTGAATTAGGTTGTCTCCTTGAAACAGTTTCAGTTGTGGTTTTATCATATTATATTGTTTTTCTCCACAAGAGTTACCAGTTTTAATATTTTGAAATATGTTTGTCTATTTCCTGTATCTACCACCATCCTTTATTTGCTCCTTTCACTTCTATCTCTATGTTCCTAACGGGGCTTTTTGTCATTTATATTTTGGATATCTTGTAACTAGTTTTTATTTTTGAAATTACTTTGTCATTTTGTCCACTTCTTTTCTGATTTCAGGAAGCTCAAACTTAAAATTTTCCTATTTTTCCTTCATTTATATTTGGATTTTGAATTTGTTGCTTTCTTTCTTGTAAGCAATTGCTTAATTGTATTTTATATTACATTTATATTATGTGTGTGATATTCAATTGCTTCCATTTTCAGCTTTTTTGAGGCAGAGGGTATTTTAATCTGTGGTTTTTATATTAACTTTATATGTGTTTCATTTTTTTCTGTATTAGATTTATGTCCTTAATCCAAAGGTATGCCTAAAACAAATTGAATTAAAGAGGCTAAAATTAAAAAAAAATTAACAAAAAATAAAACAGACATTCTAAAATATAAAGATGAAGGCAAAATTCATGTTCATAATTCAAATTTTTAGTTTTTTTTTTACTTAGAATGACATTAAGTACAAATTTTAACACCACACAAGAGGAAGAAAGAAAAAAGTTTTATATTTCAGTACCTAGTATTAATGGCACTTTCTTCCTCATTTTTAAACAGCAGGCCCCGTGTCTTCATTTTGCATTTGGTCTTTCAAATTATGTAGCTGACTTTAGTTTTAAGGACAATGAGTTAATACATGGAAAATCACTTGGAATAATGCCAGGCAGATAGCAAATGTTTTATGAGTATTTGCTTTTAATATCATTATCATTATTAAAAACACAGACATTGTAGGGGGAAAAAGAAGTTAAAATAAAGTGATCAACAAAACATATTCCAAATTCAAACAAAAGAAAATAGAGGTTTGTCAATGAAGGTAGAATTTAGCCCCCAAACATTAAATAAACATTTTAAAGGTTGGAATCCATAATGATTGTATGACAGACCCAAATATCTAACATAGTAGCAAAATTTCTAAAGTAGAAACTACAGGAAATAAAGGGAGAGATAGAGAAACAGACAAAATTCACCCAAAATAAAATATTTTAACTTATTACTATAAATCCAAATCATTTCAACTGGAAAAAACATAAGTACATAGAAGACCTAAACAATATTAATTAATGAGTTGTATTATAAATATATATGTATCAACATCTATTCTTTGGTAATGTAGAAAGAAACACTTCTTTTCAATACAAGGGAAAGCATTTAAATAGAAGTAATTTGCGCAAGTAGAAAAAATACAGAAGTAAAGAAGGCAACATTTGATTAGAGAACACTACATGTCTGGATGTGTTTGCAAATACATTCCATATCAATAACTTATGTATATGAAAAAGAGTGATTTATAATTTATTTTATTATACTAAGATGACCTTTGGAAAACTTTGTTCATTCACCATAGGTATTATTTCTCTTTTTGTTGGGAGAATTCACTGGTGAATCTAATCAAGACAGAAATTTCCTTTGTAGGAAGCTTTTTAATAACACATACAATTTCTTTGACAGATACTGGAATACTCAGTATTCAAGTGGGGCTTGAACTCAGCAACCAAACCATGAGATCATGACCTGAGCCAAAGTCGGATGCTTAACTGACTGAGCCACCCAGGTGCCCCACTTATTCATTTTTATTTTTAATTTGGGAAATGTTTATTCAAATCATTTGCTGCTTTTCAGTGGAGTTATATGTCATTTTATTATTAATTATAGTAGTTCTTTATATATCCCAGACCCTTGTCTAAATTTAATTATGTCCGGTTATCATTTTTTTGTGTTTTTTTTTCTTGTGCCTTTTGCTGTCATATCTAAAACTTTTTTCTAATTCACAAAGTTGACAAGGATTTACACTTACATTTCTTCTCAGAGTTTTATAGCTTGAGTTCTTAAATATGTGTATTTGATCAATTTTGAGTTAATTTTTGCATATGGTTGAAGGGCTCAACTTCTTTTACTTGTTTGTATATATCCAGTTGTCCCAGAAATGATTGTTGAAAAGACTATTCCTTCTTCATTAAATGGTCTTTTCACTCTTGCTGATAATCAATTGATCATAAATGTGTACATTTATTTTTGAAATCTAAATTCTATTCCATTGATCCAATTGGTTCTTTTTCAATATTATTTTGGCTATTCTTGTTCTGTTGAATTTCCACATGCCTTTTAGGATCAGCTTATTAATTTCTGCAAAGACATTAGCTAGGGTTTTGATGGGGTTTACATTGAATCAGTAGATCAGTTAGGGATATATTATCACCTTAACCATAAATCTACAAATTTTTCCATTTATTTAAGCCTTCTTTAGCTTTTTTCACAAATGGTTTGTGGCTTTCAGTAAAAGTTTTGAACTTATTTGATAAATTCATTTTTAAGTTATTTTGCTGGTAGTATAAATGTAATTATTTAATTGCATTTTATGTTTACTCATATCTACTGCATAGGAAACCACTAATATATTTTTCATTGATCTTATGCCCTGAAAACTTGCCAAATACATTTATTAGTTTTCATTTTCTTAGTGGATTCTGCAGGATTTTATATATACAAGACTATTTCATCTGCAAATATAGCTTTACTTTTTCCTTTCCTTTTTTTTTTTTACTTTTTCCTGCAAATGAAGCTTTTCCTTCCTTTCCCTCCCTCTCCTCCCTTCCCCTCCCCTCCCTTCCCTTCCCTTCCCTTCCCTTTCCTTCCCTTCCCATCCTTTCCCTTTCCCTTTTATTTATTTATTTTCTTGATAACTGCCCAGGCTAAAATCTCCAGTTCAATGTTGAACAGAAGTGGGGTGGGTGAACATCCTTTCCTTGTTCCTGATAATAGTGGCAAACCATTCATTTTTTCACCATTTAGTATGATGTTAGCTGCATGTTCTTCAATAGATGCCATTTGTTATATTGAGAATATTTTCTTCTTTTCTAAGAATCTTTTTATAATGTTTATTTACTTTTGAGAGAGAGAGAGCACGAGTGGAGCAGAGAGAGAGAGGAACAGAGGATCTGAAGCAGGCTCTGTGCTGTCAGCACAGAGCCCGACGTGGGGCTCAAACTCACAAACTGTGAAATCATGACTTGAGCCAAGATCAAGAGTTGGAGGCTTAACTGACTGAGCCACCCAGGTGCCCTGAGAATATTTTTTTCCATTCCTAGTTAATTGTGTGTTTTTATCATGAAAGTTATAGGATTTTGTCAATTTTTTTCTGCATTTATTGAGATAACCATATGGCTTTTGTCCTTTAATCTATTAATGTGAGCTATTACATTGATTTTCGTATGTTGAAACTATCTTACATCCCTGGGATAAATCCCACCTGGTCATGATACGTTAACCTTTTTTTTTTATGCTTCAGGACTTAATTTGTAGTAATTTTTTCAGGAAATTGTCTATATTCATAAGGGATTATTCAGCTGCAGTTTCTTTTGTTGTTGATGGCTTTGCTTGTGGTATCAAGACAAGCTAGACTCATAGAATGTTAGGAACTATAGCTTCCTCTGCCATTTTTTAAAGGAGTTTCTCAGCAAGTTTTTATTTACACAGCATGGTGAACTTTTCTTGGAGGGCTACAAGGAATTTACATGTCTGGCTATCTCCTATCTGACATTTCTCTTTAAGTTTCAACTCACAGTAAGCAGAATCTCACTCACTTCCAGGTTCTGACATTCAGAACCTCTGTCCTTGTTAAGGAAGCCACATTACACATTTTATTGCATAGTACTTCATCTAATTAAGAAATCCCAGAAAAAAGAGGGGGACAGTTGTGAAAGAAGTTCAATGTAAGAAGGAACAAGAGGATAGAAAATGGAAAACTTCATGCATGTGCCCTAAGGAAAATGAAACTTAAGGAGTGAAAGACTGATTTCCCATAAATGATTGATTAACAGAGAACTGATGATGTTGGAATTTTCTTAAATGATAGGGAGTTCATCAGGCATTACCTTATATCAACCTTGGAAATTTTTGCTCATGGTTTCAAGGGACATGAACAAGCAATGACCCAGATCAGGGTGATCTCACAAAATAAACTGAATTGAGCTTTGTTTGTATAATTGGACTGATTTTGCTCAGGGAATTTTCAAAGCTGGTCTCCATTTGCAGTTGATTTTAGCAGACTCTAACTGAACTTTCCCCCCTACGGTTCCTGCCCATAAATACAGCCTACTCCAAACATTCAGTGCACTTACCTATTGTTTGTGATAGTCTGTGTATTGCTATTCCCAAATAACTCCTCTTTTTGACAATGTTGTGCTTGCCTCATTTTACCTCTTTTTTTTAAGTCAACACGGTCAAGAGAGATTGGTTTGTTTCTCAATTTTCTAACATAGGAAATTCATATTTATTACGAATTAAATCTCACAACTAGCCTGGAAGGTAGATAATGAATTTTGTCCCATTTTACAAATATGTAAAAGATTCTTCTCAAGATCATACAGCTCAAAAAGTTGTAGGCATAATCAGATTCACTATGACTGCCTCAAGTGCCCACAGTCATAGCCTGTGGACAATATGTAATCACAGGGTCAATATTAAATTATTATTCTTTAATTAAACAAAAATAATGCTTCTTCAAGTTGTTTTATAGAGCTACACAGGCAGTCTGTTGTTAAGTGGAACATCTAAACAATGTGTAGTTTGTTTTATCCCACTTTGAAAGATTGAATAACTTTTTAATAAAATGTTGCCCTTGTGGAACTCAAATGTATAATATATGGGAAATTTATTGGATTTAATTTGGTATTGGTTAGATGAAAGTTATAGTTAACTTCATAAGAAAATCTATTTAATTATCTAGGAAAAGTACAAACATAAATAGTTCTTGATGCCCAATACTTTTTCTGCCTAATAAAAATTATTATTTAAGGAAGGGAATATAATAAATACTTGGTACCAAGCCAGATTTCCCTCTGCATTTCATAGTCATAACCAGCTTCTCCAAGATTTTGTCCCATAGATGAATCACACACTTAGTTCCACGGCTGAATTATGATCCAATAGCCTCTGAATGGAATCACACTGTGACGTATATGAGACAACAGATAATTAGAAGTCATTTCTCAGTGTTCTAGATGTGCTTTCTTTCTGTGTCTCTTTAAATGGACTTAAGACTCCTCTGCAAACCACACTATAAGTGATACAGCGTTGGCAACTTGATACAAGGCTATGATCCCACTTTTACTGTCAAACCAAGTATTTTATTCTAAGATGCTAACTTAATTCAAGTCTCTTGTTTTAAGTAACTAGAATAGAATAAATTGGAAGAAAACAACAGTTTTATAATGCTGTTTCTGCAAATAAGTCAATGTTTGGAATAGTCATAGTTAAATGAAGGTTCATGAAGAGAATTTTGAACATACTCCAAATGGCCACTTGTTCTAATAAGGGCATCAGTAATCAAAACAATGACTATACAGATGTAATATATAATTACAAAGATGCTCTTTCATGCTTATATGTTATGTCCCATAATTTCATTGGTTGTATTGCTTAATCTTTCTGAGAAGTTAAAAATTTTATTTTTACATGAAACAATTCTCTTCCTAAGATTTCAGAATTACCATTTAATTGTGTGTATATGTCTGTGTACACACTGTAATAACCTAAGGGCTATGGAAGATAAAACAAGTGGAAGATAGGCACCTTAATCTCAGCAGCTTTACCTTTGTAGGCTTTCAAATCAGTGACAATCCATTTGAATGATGATGTTAATAATTACCCATTTACCCCCTAAGGCCAGGAACACTACAGGGATGTCCACTCTCGCCAATGTTATTCAACATAGTATTGGATGTCTTAGCCTCAGCAATCAGACAACACAAAGAAATAAAAGGCATCCAAATCAACCAGGAGGAGGTCAAACTTTCACTCTTTGCAGATGACATGATACTCTATATGGAAAATCCAAAAGACTGCAACAAAAAAACTGCAAGAACTGATCCATGAATTCAGCAAAGTTGCAGGATATAAATCAATGCACAGAAATTGGTTGCATTCCTATACACTAACAATGAAGCAACAGAAAGGGAAATCAAGGAATCGATCCCATTTACAATTGCACCAAAAACCATAAAATACCTAGGAATAAATCTAACCAAAGAGGTGAAAAATCTATACACTGAAAACTATAGAAAGCTTATGAAAGAAATTGAAAAAAGCCCCCCAAAATGGAAAAATATTCCATGCTTCTGGATAAGAAGAACAAATATTGTTAAAATGTCGATACTACCCAAAGCAATCTACATATTCAATGCAATACCTATCAAAATAACACCAACATTCTTCACAGAGCTAGAACAAAAAATCCTAAAATTTGTATGGAACCAGAAAAGACCCCTGAATAGCCAAAGCAATCTTGAAAAAGAAAACCAAAGCAGGAGGCATCACAATCCTGGACTTTAAGCTATATTACAAAGTTGTAATCATCAAGACAGTATAGTACTGGTACAAAAACAGACATTCAGATCAATGGAACAGAATAGAAAACCCAGAAATGGACCCACTAATGTATGGCCAAGTAATCTTTGACAAAGCAAGAAAGAATATCCAATGGAATAAGACAGTCTCTTCAGCAAATGGCGCTGGGAAAACTGGACAGCGTCATGCAGAAAAATGAACCTGGACCACTTTATTACACCATACACAAAAATAAAGTTAAAATGGATGAAAGACCTAAATGGAAGCCATCAAAATCCTCGAGAAAGCAGGTAAAAACCTCTTTGATCTTGGCCACAGCAACTTCTTACTCAACAAGTCTCTGGAGGCAAGGGAAACAAAAGCAAAAATGAACTCATCAAAATAAAAAACTTCTTCATAGTGAAGGACACAATCAGGAAAACTAAAAGGCAACCCACGAAATGGGAGAAGATATTTGTAAACGACATATCAGATAAAGGGTTAGTATCCAAAATCTATAAAGAACTTATCAAACTCAACACCCAAAATCAAATAATCCAGTGAAGAAATGGGCAAAAGACATGAATAGACACTTCTCCAAAGAAGACATCCAGATGGCCAACCAACACATGAAAAACTGCTCAACATCATTCATCATCAGGGAAATACAAATCAAAATCACAACGAGATACTACCTCACACCTATCAGAATGGCTAACATTAAGTCAAGGGGCACCTGGGTGGCTTAGTGGATTAAGCATCTGACTTCAGCTCAGGTCATGATATTGCGGTTCGTGAGTTAGAGCCCTGCGTCAGGCTCTGTGCTGACAGCTCAGAGCCTGGAGCCTGTTTCAGATTCTGTGTCTCCTTCTCTCTCTCTCTGCCCCTCTCCCACTCATACTCTGTCTCTCTCTCTCAGAAATAAATGAACATTAAAAAAAAATTTTTAAAACTCAAGCAACAACAGATGTTGGCAAGGATGCAAAGAGGATCTTTTTTGTACTGCTAGGGGAATGCAAACTGGTGCAGCCACTCTGGAAAACAGTATGGAGGTTCCTCAAAATATTAAAAATAGAACTACCCTATAACCCAGCAATTGCACTACTAGATATTTATCCAAGGGATACAAGTATGCTGTTTTGAAAGGACACATGCATCCCAATGTTTACAGCAGCACTATCAACAATAGCCAAAGTATGGAAAGAGCCCAAATATCTATCGATGAATGAATGGATAAAGAAGATGTGGTATATGTTTGTATATGTACATATATGTGTATATATATACATATATATATATGTATATATATATGTGTGTGTATATATATATATATATATATATATAAACAAGGAGGGGGACAAAACATGAGAGACTCTTAAATATGGAGAACAAACAGAGAGTTACTGGAGGGGTTGTGGCAGGAGGGATGGGCTAAATGGTTAAGGGGCATTAAGGAATCTACTCCTGAAATCATTGTTGCACTATATGCTAACTACCTTGGATGTAAATAAAAAAAAATAAATTAAAAAAATTACCCACTTAAATGGGAACTTTAACATTAATTTACATCTGTTTCATGAAAAGCTGTATCACTGGAAAAATGAAATTAGATCTAAGAAGCTAAAATTATCTCTCAATAAGCTAACATGGATTTTCTCCTACTTTTCAATAGACTATTAAAAAAAAAAGAGGCTATTCCTGCTTACTGTGAATTCTTGTATTTCACTATGTTCTAAGTACGAGATAAGTTTTCCCAATTAGATCCTGTCATTCAGTACTTAAAGTACAATGGGTCAGCCCTAAAACAGACCAAATAGCAGCAATATAAAGTTTGACAGAGGTATATCTTCATCCTAAAATAAAATAGATATCTTCTGTAATTAAACCTTTTCATAGTATGGTATAGTGTGTTACTAGTGTTTCAAAACTTTAAAAATTTTCATGTCTATACTGGCAGCCTTCTTCATAAGAACAGGCTATGAGAAATTCCCTAATTTTGATAGCCTAAATTTAAAAAAAAGAGAGACCTATCATTTTTCTACCTCATGGAACCCAAAGGATCTAGGTATTTTTTTTTTCCTGAGTGAAATAATGTTCCTCCATAATACAGTGGGTTTAAGTGAGGCATTTGAAATCAACTGTGTGCATTTGAGTGAGTTTGAGTCCTAAATCCTCAAGTCTCACTTTTTTCAATTGCAGAATGATAATAAGAATAGTAATCACTTCAAAGAATAGAATGTGTATAATATGTATAATGTTTGAGTTCATTGTTGGGCAGTTACTCTATATTCAATAAATACTAGCAAATTGTATCAGTTTTATTTTTATTATGCTGGTGTCACTTTTTCACCAACTAAATGAATGTCATTAAAGACACCTTAAAATTATGATTAATGCTAAGTTTTCTGAAATGGATTAACCTCAGAAAAGCATATTAGAGAACAGCAAGCCAGGATTTGAATCTAGAATATTCTTACCTCTACAAAAGTAGTTGTTTATTGATAACTGCCAGTTACCTTAAGAAGTGAAAAACAAAGATAATCACTGGGTCTGGATTGCATCAGAAATGATTGGACACAATGGGGCGCCTGGCTGGCTCAGTCGGTTAGGCATCTGACTTCAGCTCAAGTCATGAACTCACAGTTTGTGAGTTCGAGCCCCGTATCAGGCTCTGTGCTGACAGCTCAGAGCCTTGGAGCCTGCTTCGGATTCTGTGTCTCCCTCTCTTTCTGCCCCTCCCCTGTTCGTGCTCTCTCTCTCTCTCTCCCTCTCTCTCTCAAAAATAAAGAAACATTTAAAAAATTAATAAAAAAATAAAATTTAAAAAGAAATTACTGGACACTAGACAGGTGTAGTAGGTGGAGTTGCAGCCACCAGAAACTGGGATTTTCATTCTAATCCTTACTCCCGACAGCTCAGGGCAAAGTTAGCTCTGCCTTTTGTCTAACAAAGTAGCCCTGTCATTGGCTAGTGCACCAATCCAATGATTGTGTCTATAGATAACTGAGAATACTTTCTTCATTAAGAAACAAAATCATGTGCATCAATCAAGAGCAAAATGAAAATCTAGAAATCCTTTTTCATTGCTTATTTTATAACTATTGAGGAAGAACTAGTAATGTGGAATATAGGCAACATCCTTAGACAGGAGTTGAGACTTCACGACAGTAAGTTTCCAAGTACTTTATTCTTTCATTCATTCTAAATATTCTTTGACTCACTGCGTGTCAAGTACTGTTTCAGGTTGTGGGGAAGTGGACATAAACAAGAAGAAACGATCACTCTTTCATGAAACTCACCTTATGATGAAGAAAATTCGAAAACAAATAAAATATAGTGGGATTGATCACTAGTGATGTATAATAAAAATAAAGTATGCTAACTGAGAGAAAGGATGAATGGTTTAGATAGATGAGGAAGAGGAAGCAGATCATGTAAAGGTCAGGAGGAAGAAAATTGGGTGGTGGCAGAACTGGAGAATAGAGAAATGTGAATGGACTACAGTGAGGGTGTTGGACGATTTTCGAAAATGAAGTCAGGGAGTAGGACTTCAGTTAATGTCACACATTTTAGAATATCATATGAAGTCTGGATTATATTCTACGGTTAATGGGAATCCATTGAGGGTTTAAACAGGGTGTCTTCAGGACCTAAGGATCTATAGAAAGACCATTCTGGTTGAAGAAAAGGGAAATGAATGAATTGGTGTATAGAGAATAAATTGAAACAGGGTGAATTTTGAAAAAGGGAGTTAGAAAAAAATGCTATTTTATTAATCCTGGAATAGATCTGAATGGATGGATTTATTTGCTAATCTATTTCCATCTATTTCAAGTGGTAGTGGTGGAAAGGGAAGATTTGTTAAATGTTTTGTATATATAACGTCATTAAAATTTACCAATAGTTTTGATACAGAATGATAAAAGGAAAAAGAAAAATAATTCTTGAGCAGAAGGTTGAATGCAGGTGTAGCAGTTGCATTATTATTATTATTATTATTATTATTATTATTATTATTTTTGATGCCATGTTTGCAGTGAGTATTAGAAATCCAAGTGGATACAACATGAAGTGGGAAAGTAGATATATATGTTTGAGTTCAGGAGAAAAGGTAGGTGCTGGGTCTGTTCATTCTGAGGCCCATAAGCACATCAATATTATTAAAGTATATCACACTGGATAAGGTCACCTTAGGTAATCATTTAGAGAGAGAACGCAAAAGGTTGCAGTATGAATCTCAGAGACAAAGAAAGATCCCTCATACTTGGAAATTGACACTAGTTTCCTAGTATATAGTGAATCTCATAATTTCTTGATATCAATGCCAATTTTCCCATTGACTTAGCTGATAACAAATTGACTGTATATGAAATAAGGACTCACTCTTTTGTAGACTAAGCAAGCACATCTATATTAAGGAAGGATAGTTCATATTTAAACATGCACTCAGTGTTGGGGCACCTGAGTGGCTCAGTCAGTGTAGCATCAAACTTTGACTCAGGCCATGATCTCACGGTTCGTGTGTTCGAGCCCCTCCTCTGTGCTGACAACTCTGAGCCTGGAGCCTGCTTCAGATTCCGTGTCTCCCTCTCTCTCTGCTCCTCCCCCACTTGCACTCTGTCTCTGTCTCTCTCAAAATTAAATAAACATTCAAAAAATTTTTTTAAATGCACTGTGTGAGGGGAATACTACATATATAATTTAGATACAGATTTACTTGCAAGCAATAGAAAAACACCCAAATTACACTGGCATAATGGCAAGAAAATGTCTTCAGGAACTCAGCTCACTACTCACTCAGCCTTTTTCAGGGTCTGGACCTCATTCTCACGTTCCAGAGTAGCATCTGTTCTCAAGGCAAGAAAATGGAAAGAGGATCAAACGCAACAGGATCAAGGTGCTACTTAGTTTATCCTTAGGAGATTCCCATTTACTCCATTTACTCCATTTACTCCATTTACATCCCCTTGACTGAAGTGCACATGCAAAGCCCCTCCACAATGCAAAGGAGGGTGGACCAGTGGTCCCTATTACAGGTGATCATTGTGGTAAGTATTCTACTTCTTTAGAATGAGTGCATAGGTATTGAAAATAGTGGTCTATGCTAGTTCTATATTAACATTTAATAAACAATAATGATAAAAATACTGTGTTAAAAGGAAATAGTTGACAGTCATTAACAAACCCAATGAATTAGTCCCACTTTTCCAAAAATATAAAGATTAAATTTAATTGATATATGTAATTGTTCACATCAAAATTAATTTAGTTAATGCACACACCTTATCCTGTATCCCTTTTGCAGTCCAATGTAATATGAAATTAAAGGGGAAAAACTATAAAGTTTAACAATAAAGGCAGCGGGAAATTAAAGAAGAAAATCTGTAAAATATTACAATAAAGAAAAATGTTTAGAAGAACTTGAAGTGTATGTTTTAATAGAAATGTTGTCTCAGATATACGTACTGCACAGTGCACAGTGTCTTGGATGTATTTTGCCCTCAAAAATGCCATCTAACTCCTCTTTTTGTGAACCTACGGGCTTGTAAACCTTTGTTCATGTGAAACCCTTTACATAGAACATCTAGAGAATACCTTTAAAGAAGAAAATATGGGTGAATTTCAGAAAGTATACAAGATCAAGGATATTTCCCTATTAGAATTTGGTGTGAGGTTTTTTTTTTTCTTCTATATATATTTTAGTTCATTCATAAAGAATGGGTCCACTGTCTGAAATGTCTAAATTTTCACTAAAGCACTGAGTATTAAATTTGCTCCTTGAAACTCTCCAGTCACTGAAATTTTTCTTGTCCAGTTCAGAGTTGGGCAAAAGAAATTCTGTTTTCACTTGAAGGAAAGAAAATCAGGTTGAAAAGTTTACACCTTGGAAAGAGTGAGGTGCTTCTAACTATTATATCTTAACCTCAATGGTTAACAATAAAAAAAAATTGAGCTGTCTAAACCAGGATTTAGTAAGAGTCTGAAGATAAAGTTAATGAGCTAATATGTGATTTTGTAATATTCTTGCATTGTGTGTAGAAGACCTGTAAAAGTTACCTAAGAAATAAATATGTCTAAAAAATAGTTCTTCATAAATTTGTTTGGTGGTATTTTTGGATTTAAGATCCATTCTCTTATGGGATTTGAATTTAATTAAGGAAAATTACTTCATATGCTTCTCTCTTTTAGTTATCATTTTTTATTTTCCTATGATATTTGCATGTTCATTTAATAAAAACACACTGATATGGGGCACATTTATGTATTAAATTATGACAGTTTCAACAGCATAAGAAATAAAATGCTGTATGTATTTATCTCAAAAAGCAAAGAATAATAACAAAAAGAATAGAGATATTTCATACCTGCCACATGTTTAATCCTAATTTTGCTACTTGAAACCTCACCAACAAAATATTACTGTGGTAATATTGTTATACAATATTATCGTATATTTGCTATATAATAGTATTTTTTATCACCTCACACCTGTGGGAATGGCCAAAATAAAAAATACAAGAAATAACAAGTGTTGGCAATGATGTGGAGAGAAAGGAACCCTTTTATACTGTTGGGAATGCAAGCTGGAGTATGCACAATGGAGTACTACTTAGCCATAAAAAAGAATGAAATCCTTCCCTATGCAACAACATAGATGGATTTAGAGGATAAATGCTGAGTGAAATAACTTAGAGAAAGACAAATAACCATATGAATTTACTCATATGTGTCATTAAGAAACAAAACAAATGAACAAAGAAAAAATGAACAAAGAAAAACAGACAAACAAAAAAACAGACTCTTAAATGTAGAGAAGAAACTGATGGTTGCCGGGGGGGGGCGGGGGTGGAGTTTTGGGTGAAATAAATGAAGGGGATTAAGAGTACACTTACTGTGATGAACATTTATGGTGATGAGTACTGAGTAATATATAGAATTGTTGAATCATTGTATTGTACACCAGAAACCAATATAACACTGTATGTAAATTATACTTGAATAAAAGAATACAATAGTATTGTTATATTGCCAGTACAGTAATTTTGTTAACATATAAAAATATAGTTACACAATAAAAATATTGTTAAAGAATAAAATAGTGCTAAACCCAAGCACTATTTTATTATAGGGAGCTCAAATCTGAAATGAACTGTAAAGAAACACCACATTGTTTTGGCTTGAACATTACTAGTGTCCTATGTTTTCACAGAACACAGGGAATATCATTTCTATTTTCAGAGAAATGTACAGCTGTTTATGTTCTCTAGAGTATATTCTGTCACCTCCTCCCAAAATCTTACAAACACGGATCTCAGTTTAGGTCTCTAGAGTCACAAAAATAGTTGGGTGTCATTCTTCTATGTGTCAGACATTGAGTATTTTAGCATAAGTTTCATGTCCACCATGTCTTTTTTTTTCCAGACCAAACAAACTTATTTTTGTCAAATATTTTTCATATTGTTTCTTTAAGGTGCAGAAGAAAGATTGTATTTTTCCCTGCAATGCAACTGAGCATAGATAGCTAAGTCCTAGGGAACTGAATATAAAAAGAAGCAATCTGCGCTATATTTAAAAGTGTCCTTAAAGAAAGGAGATGTGTCCTTCTCTGCCCTTGCCTAACTTCCTCCTTCCATTGATTTCTTTTTAACAGACTTGAAATTTGGTTACAAACATATGGAGCTTACGTGCACATCTTAACTATAAGTATGAAGGCTGCATTCTAGTAAGATTTCATTGGAAATTGGGAAGGCAATGGTTACAGGAAACTTAGAGGAACAATGGACCAAACTTGAATTACAAATTCCCAGGAATAAAGCTTTGTCTGTTATTAAAACATGTTAATATGAGTGCTTTATATATTGTTGTTGAGATGTATTCTGAATGGATGCATCCTTATATAAGCTTTCATATTCCAAGTGTTTTCACATGAAGACATTTTGCTATCTGAAAAAATAGACTATGTTTATGTACATTATTTTATACTATGATGATGTGTAAATGATGCTAAATTATATGAAAAGAATTTAAATATTTTAAGCATATTTATATTATTGACAGTATCTATTGACCCTCATTTATTAAAAAAATGAGACATTTAGCACACTTAATTCTTCATCCCCTCTTTTATTCCCATTCATGTAATTTGATTTTGTCAGCTGAATTATCATTTTAAATTAAGATATGCAACATGTACTTTCTCTTACCTAAATGTAATTTTAAAAATTAAGTTTGCCCTGATTCAAGATTCTATTGAGTCAAAGGTCCTCACCATTTTTTAAGTTGTAGCTCTCCAAATTCCTCCATTATTTTTATTTTTAGTGATTTATTAATTATCCAGATATGATAGTTTTACAGTAGTTTTCTCAATAAATGCTCAAGGATTGTTTTGTAGACAGGAGGACACCCATTGCTCTATGGCTGATGAAAATTTTTCTGAATATAAAATTACTGGTGTAAATTTCCTTTCCTCAAAGCTCTATTTTATCATGAGAATATTTGAAGCCAACATGATTTTCCAACAGTATAGACATTTCTGACTAGGTACCCACTGGCTTCATATGATATTTGTTAGTGCTAATTATTTACATAAAATGTTCCTGTAATGAATTGAGTTCTTACAATCTATAAATTCAAGTCAATTTTTGAGGGTATTTTCTTTTCTTATATATTTATATCTACTATCTTATTTCCATTTACATTGTTACCCACTTCTTGGGTACCTGTTATGTGTTGCTTGATCCTTCTTTGTCTCTGTAATAATCACCTTCTTTAATTTATTTTAAATATCTTCTGTTGTTGTTTTTTGTATTTTGAAGTGAAACTTTGGCCTCATGAATTTCTTGGGCCATAGAATATGAGCAGAAGTAATATGTACTACACTGAAGTATGTTCATATCCTGTTCATATCCCCTAACAGGCTATGTGTAGTTTGTTAACCTTTGTTTCTCCCAACTCCAGCAAAGAAATGGTTTACAAGATGGGTAATCCATCACCCAGGATCACTGAGTGAGGATGAAACTGACCAGAGCGATACACAGAGCCAAGTTGGATACATAGTATGAACAAGAAATAAACCATTGTTCTTTCATACCAGTGATATTTGGAAATTGTTCCTCAGTGCAGCATAACTTGTCTTCCTAACTGGGTATACAGAACAGTTTACTTTTCTTATTGGTCACATCATTTATTCTTTGATTTTATTTATATTACTTTTTATTACTTATATTCTTCCATCCTCTCAATTATGTTTTGCTTCTCTTATTAAGTAAAGTTTGGAATGTCTAGATCTATGTTCCATGTGTTTAAACTTTTTTCTCATACCTTTCCAATCTTTGTATTTTTCTACTGTGTGTTTGAATATCTTTTCTATGTTCCATTTCACTAATTGTTTCCTTTTTGTTAATTTAATAAAATGTCTTTATTTCAAGAATTCTACCTGATTTCTTTTTCTTAGAGCAATATTCTTTGGAAACATGTTTTTTTTTAAGTTTATTTATTTATTTTGCAAGGGAGAGAGAGAGAGAAAGAGAGAGAGAGAGAGAGAGAGAGCCAGGGAGGGGCAAAGAGGGAGAGATAGGATCCCAAGCAGACTCCATGTTGTCAGCACAGAGCCCAACATGAGCTTGAACCCACGAACTGTGAGATCATGACCTGAGCCAAAATCAAGAGCCACCAAGGTGCCCCTGGAATCATGTTTAAAATACACATTTGTTTCTAAAGACTTCTGTTCATTTAGAGTCATTGAGTGTTAAAATTTTTTTGTGACGTTTTTCATGGATTTAGTTTTCTTTCTGATTTTTTCATATCTTTTTTGAATGGATAATTCTTTTTCTCCAAAGTTTGTTCTTTGTATTTAATCTCGTTGAGCTTATAAAAGGAAGAGGATTATAGGGAAGTTATTAACTCCCAAACATGTTCCTCATTTTTCAGTGCTAACACTGACTGGCCTACTCACTTATACTACAGCTTCTCACTTAATAACTTTAGAGAATGCCAGAAGGTTCAATACTATTTCTATTAAGTCTGGTTTATATATCCCTTGAAATATTTGTACTGCATCAACAATATATTTTTGCTATTGATTCAAACTGTGGTTTCTGTGGTTTTGTTTCTCTGTAGAATCAGAAACAGAAATCTCCTTTACTGACAGAAATTTCTGAAAGATTTTGACACATTGATGGCAGTCTTTCTTGTTTTTCTCTGCTGCTGTAGCTGTAGTCTGATCTCTATCTTGTTGTTTAAACTTTTTATGGGATTTGGGGGTTTGCACAGTTGGTGATCTTGGCTTTGTTTGGAATTTCTGCCTGATGTCTTAGGTTTGCTTCTCTGAAGCAAAATACAGTTTCTCTGGAAAATGTGACTATATTTTCCATTCTGTAATGGTAATTTTGTAGTCTGCCTATGTGTTTCAATGTCTTACTTCCAGCTTCAGGTTCATCTGTGAATTTCATTAGCATGTTTTCCATGTGCCCAATCACAGATAAAGATGCTCAACAGGGTAATATTAAAAACCAAGTCCTATGCCTCAGTTCCTTCCAGGTTGACAATTAAGTCATTAATCAACATTATCTTGGGATTCTGACTGAGAAGTTATTAAGCTAACTATGTTATCATAAAGTTCAGAATTCTCCATTAATTTCTCAAAAATATAAAAAAGAATTGCCAATAACTATGCCAAATTTTTTTGTTTTACTCTGTATCTTTACCATTTCTTACCTGGTCTTTCTGCTCCATTGTCCTCCTCCTGACTGTTCCCTGTACAAGATCAAAATAAGCTTTCAAATCTGCTTAAGATACAGCCCTGATCCTAATGCATCAATGTCTTTTCTATAAATCCCTACATGATCTGATCTCTAGTTACCGCCTACCATTCTTGCAAAACATTGTTTTTCTTTAGAAATTTTGCACCACTGATTTTCTTAGATAAAATACTTTCCCCTTAGTTAGGGACATGACTTTCTCCTTCACACTGTGCAGGCTCTGCTGAAATGTGATATCTCCATAGATGCCTTCCCTAATTATCTGTTTCAAAAAAACATTCTCCTTCCATCACGTTTTATCTCTTTATACTGTTTTTTGGTTTTTGATAGCATTTATCACTATTTGACATTGCATATCAAATATTATATATCATATACAGATGGATAGATAATAGATTCAGATAGGTAAAGTCATATATAGAGAGATATATAGTTATATAAATAGATATACATATTTATATTAAGCAATTACATTTTTTATCCTTTTTCATTTTTCACCAAGAGGGAAAGGCCTTTTTAGTTTCATTCATAAGCTTATCCCTCATCTTTTGAGACTACCTAGCACTCCATAAATATTTGATGAATAAAAATTTTAATGTAGGAACAAAGGGATGAATCCTTCTCATCTATTTGTCAACATATATGTTTAATTGAATGGCATGACTTTTTAAATCCTCATTGGCTTTTATGAGTCATTAACTGCTTTTTTAAATGCCTGTAAATCATGTTTGACAATTTTTTCATCAAAATTTTCTTGACATTACTCAAACTCACTTGTCCATAGGTCTGGCATTTACCTCATTTACTTTTAAGAAAATTATCTCTTTGAGCATTTCTAACCTTCTAGAACTTCTAAAGAGATAAATATAATAGATAATGCATCAAAATATCCCAACTGTACCAAGAACCACAAAGTTACGTCACTGCAATTCATCAATTTTCAGTGATAAGTGGTAGAGCTAGGAGCAGAAACTTAGGTTCATAGGTTCATGTTATTTACATTATGTTAATTTTCTTCCTCAAGTTTAACAGTCAGTATCCTAGGAATTATACTTCAAAGGGTTGTAAATAATTATAAGGGGAATAAATATAAAATGATACAGAATTAGTACGCATTCCATAGACATATGGTAATATAATTAATAACGTGATGGAGATAGGACAGAGCTAGGGCTCAGGTACAGGTGTTAAATAGTTGTTTTCCCACAATCTTACCTACACTGCACTTTACTTTTTAAACATCAAAATGTTCTATACTTTCCTAATCTGATGATCATTCTCTTCAGAAAAAAAAAGTTTGATATTTTTTTCTTATGCTTATGTCAATACATTTCTTAACACTAGCTAATGTTTTTATGTTTTTGCTTTCTTTATATGTTTTTGTCAATAGAAATGTATCGCTTAAGGTTTGCTTGTTTCTAATATAATTACTGAATGATTTCTCTAAATTTGCACATATGCCCACATCTGAACTTGATAGTAAGTACAAATATGACACCCCTTCCCACACATATACACACATTGCTTTCAGAGGGTGATGACAGAAATTATTATCAGCCTTATAGACATAAAGAATGTAAGGGTTCAAGTCTCTGTATAGCTCGATATAACTCACCAGTCTCTCTCCTAAAGAACGAAAGGATTGTGTTACAGAAGAGTGGGAAGTAATAACAGCAATTGAAGCTATTATGCTATATGGTATGTATTTGCTGGAGTATTAACAAGGCCTCAGGTAAAGGGAAGGTGATGAATAACAACACCAATTTTGATAATCATCCAGTGATAAGAGCACTTCTGTGGAGATAGGGAAGTCAAGTAGAGAATACCAGCACACTATTAAAGCAAGAAAATCTGAGATTGAATGCACTGAGGGGGGTAAGAGAAAATTTCACTTTACCAACAACATCCTCACTCAAAGTAGCACAGCTTAGTACCACAAGAGACCCACTTGGCCCATAATGTCTCCTATAGGGGAAAGTGAGCTTCTTTCCCAGCTCTGTGAGATGCTGCTACCATTTCTTTCTCACCCTATCCAGAATATTATGCAGAAATAAGGGACAGTGAGAGACTAGGGCTTGGAACTCATCAGAAGGTTGTGTATCCCACACACCACTTCATGGACTCCACCAGAGGATGCTGGAGATGCCTCACCTGTGGACCCACCTAAGCCCATTGGTGCAGGCACCTCACCCACATATCCCCCTCCTTGAGGGTGCCCTGTGAACAGGAGGTACAAGTCTTACAGACAGCTAGTGGGCATGGCCAGAAAGCTAGCCTAACTATGCAGGACTGGGAAAAAGCACATGAAGTTGAACATTCAACACCTTAGTGAAAACAAATGGGAGGCTGTAATCACTCAGACTGGCTTTGTAGGATCAAGAGAAGACACACAAGCTTAAGAATTATTCTCTCTCCCCAGGTGAGAACAAGTGTGGAACAGACATTTCCATAAAGCAGACTGAGAAAGCTGTAGAACCTCTATCAGGATTGACGGGGTAAAAACATTTCCTTCCAGAAGCCACTTCGTAAAGACTGGAGGAAGTTGCTGCTTCTGTAATTGTAAAGACAACAGCACAAGACTTCAAGAAACACAAAACATCACGAAAACATGACAGCACCAAAAGAACACAATAACTTTCCAGTAACTGACCACAAGGAAATAAAGATCTATGATTTGTCTGATTAAGAGTTCAAAATAATTGTTTTCAGGAAACAGTGAGTTACTAAACACACACACACACACACACACACACACACACACACACACACAGAAAGACCATTCAACCAAATAGGAAAACAATACACAAACAAAATGAGAAATTTAACACAGAGATAAAATCATAAAAACAGAATCAAACAGAAATTTTGGAGTTGAATAATACAATAAATGTAATGAAAAATTCAATAGTACATAGGAGATTGAATCAATAATCAAAAATCTCTCAACAACAACAACAACAACAAAAATCCAGGAGTATATGGTCTTTCTGGTAAATTCTACCAATTATTTAAAGAATAATTGTTAATCCTTCTCAAGGTCTCCCAAAATATTATGTGAAGGGAGCACTTCCAAACTCACTTTACAAGGTCAGTATTATCCTGATACCAAAGCTGAAAAAATGGATACAACAAGAAAAGAAAATTACAGGCCAGTATCTTTGATGAATATAGATGCAAAAAACTCTCAACAAAATACTAGGATACAGAGTTCAATCCACATTGTAAGATCATACATCATGACTCTGTGGGATTTATACCTGAAATGCAAGTTCAACATACATAAATCATTAAATGTGACACATCACATTAATAGAATGATGAATAAAAAATCATATAATCATCATAACAGATGCATAAAAAGCATTTGACAAAATTAAACCTACTTTCATGATAAAAACTCTCAACAAACATAAATATAGAAATAATTTATGTCAAATAATAAAAGCCATCTATATCCAACCCACAGCTAATATCATACTCATGGGGAAAAGCTGAAATTAATTGTTTTTGCTAAGATGAGAAGCAAGAATAAGATGCACACTCTCACTATTTCTATTTCAACATAATATTGGAGGGCCTAGTCAGAGAAATTAGGCAAGATACAGAAACGAAAACCATTCAAACTGGAAAGGAAAAACTAATAAAATTGTCTATTTCCATATGGCATGATCTCATAAATAGAAAACCATAAAGATTCCACCAAAGCCTGCTAGAATTAATAAACATATTTAGTAAAGCTGCAGAACAGAAAATCAATATACAAAAGTCAGTTTCATTTCTATACCATAGCAAAGAACTATCACAAAGAGAAATTAAGAAATAATCCCATTTACAACTGCATCAAAATAAGAAAATACTTAGAAATAAATTTAAGGAGTTGAAACTATAAAGAAGTATAAACTAAACTAAGGAGTGTAAACTATAAGATATTGACCAAAAAAAATCTGAAGAATTCATAAATAAATGAAAAGATACCCTGTGTTAATGAAATGGAAGAATTAATATTGTTAAAATGTCAATACTACTACAGGTTATCCACAGATTCAATGGAATCCAAATCAAAATCCTTATAGCATTTTTCAAAGAAACAGAAAAAACATCTCTAAATTTGTATGGAACCACAAGAGATCCCAAATCAATTTTGATTGATTGATAGCCAAATCAATCTTGATAAAGAAGAAAACTAGAAGCATCGCACTTCCTGATTTCAAGGTATAGTACAGAACAATCAAAACAGTAGGTACTGGCAAAACAATACAAAACAAAACAAAACAAAACAACAACAAACCCAGACACAAGACCAGTGGGACGGAACAAGAGATCAGAAAGAAACCCATACATATACGGTCAACTAATCTTTGAGTAGCATATCAAGATTACACAGTATGTACAGGACAATCTCTTCTATGAATGGTGTTGGGAAAACTGGATATTTACATGCAAAAAAAAAAAAAAAAGAAAGAAAGAAAGAAAGGAAAAGAAAAGAAAAGGAAAAAGAAATCAGACCCCGATTCTACACCAGTCACTAAACATAACTCAAAATGTATTGAACATGTAAACGTAAGACCTAAAACCACAAAATCCCTACGGGAAAATAAATCCACATAAGTCTGTCTTGGCAAAGATATTTTGGATATGACGCCAAAAGCACAGGTAAACAAACACAAGCAAAATAAACAAGTAGATCTAGAGCAAACTAAAAAGCTTCTGCACAACAAAGGGAAAAATCAACAAAATGAAAAGGCAACCTATAGACTAGGAGAAAATATTTGAAACCCGATAGGCGGTTAATATCAAAATATATAAGGAACACATACAGTTTAATAGCAAAACAAAACAAAACAACAAAAATACCCCACTTATTTTCATTAAAAATATCAGCCAAGGACTGAATATAGTTTCCCAAAGAAGGCATATAAATAGCCAACAAGTCTATGAAAAGTTGCTCACCATCATGAATCCACAGGGATGTGCAAATCAAAAGCACAATTAGATATCATTTTATAGCTGTTAGGATGGCACTTATCAAAAGACAAGAGATGACAACTGTTGTAGGTAATGTGAAGAAAAGGAACCCCTAGAAACTGTTGGTAGGGATGAAAATGGGTATGGCCATGGTAAACTATGGGCGTTCCTCAAAAGATTAAACATGGAACCACCATATGTTCCAGTAATCCCACTTCTGTGTATATATTTGAATGAAACAAAATCAGTATTTTAAAAAGGTATCTGCACTCCTGTGTTTATTGCAGCATTATTCACAACAGCCAAGATATAGACACATCCTAAGTACCCAACGCCAGATAACAGATAAAGAAGATGTAGTATATATGGGGCACCTTGATGGTTCAGTTGGTTAAGCACCTGACTTGATTTTGGCTCAGGTCATGATCTCATGGTTTGTTGGATTGAACCCCATGTTAGGGGTTCCTGCTGATAGCACAGAGCCTGCTTGGGATTCTCTCTCTCCCTCTGTCTCTTTGCCCCATCCCTGTTTACACACATGCCCTCAATCACTCAAAATAAATAAACTTTACCAAAAAAGAAAAAAAAAGATGGAGTATATACATGTAATAGAATATTATTCAGTTGTGAGAAGGAAGAAAATCATTCTATTCACAACAGCATGGATAAACCTAGACAACATTATGCTAAGCCAGACAAAGACAAATACTGTCTGATACCACTTACATGGGGAACTAAAAAAAAAAAAAAAATCAAATCAAACACATAGAAACAGAAAGTAGAATAGTGGTTATCAGGAGGTAGGAATGGGGAAAATGGGGAGATGCTGGTCAAAGGGTACAAACTTCCAGACATAAGATGATTAAGTTCTGGGATAATGTAGAGCATGGTGACTATAGTTAATAATGCTGTGTTAGATAATTAAAAATTGCTGAGAAAGTATTTTAAGCATTATCATCACACATACACACACATAAATGTAACGATGTAGGGAGATGGGTGTGTTAATTAACCTGATTGTGATAATCATTTCACAAGGTATGTGTATATTAGGTCATCATGTTGTACACTTTCAATATATACAATTTTATTGGTTAATTATACCTCAATAAACCTGGGGAAAATAAATAAAACATTTTAATTAAAAAAACAAAATACGCTCTCTGATAACAACAGAATTAAACTAAAAACAATCACTAAAAGAAAGATATATGAAAATTATCTAAAGATACAGAAATTAAATGACTCACTTTCAAATAACCCATAAGGCAAAGAGAAAGTCAAAAGAAAAATCAGAAAGTACTTTCAATTATTTTAAAAATGTTAAATGATAAATATTTTTATCTAAGAAATAAAATAAATAAACTCATAGATTGTTAAATTTTGGTTCATTAAATGATACAATTGAAAGAATGAAAAGGCAGGACATAAAGTGGGAGAAGAATTTTTAACTGGAATTCCAAAAAAGAATTTGGGGCAAATCCCCAAAAACATATGGCAATGCTCTACACCACACTAAGTCATCAGATAAATCAAATGAAAGCCAGAATAACTCTATATACTCATAAATAAATCTAAACCCAAGAAAAAATATATAAAAAGAATGAAGTACCAAGTGGAAAGGTTACAGAGCTACTGAACACTCATACACTGCTCATGAAAGTATCAATTTTATTCAACCATTTGGGAAAATTACTTGGTAGTGTCTACTGAAGCTTACAAAGCATATCCTATATCCCGGTTATTTCACTACTGTACCTGTTGGCAGAAAAAGACATGTGCAGCAATGATCATCATAGCACTGTCCATAAAAGCCAAAACTGGAAATAACCTTCTCAATTTTAATTAATGGGTTGCTTTTGACATTTGGATCTTATTGTTCTTATTGTGGTATAATTAGCATCCTCCAGTTCACCAAAAATAGTAGTACTATTTCCTAGTCATTTTGACAACCAAAGTCTTCCCACATATTTTCAAGTGACCTCTAGCAGAGAAGTACAAATCCCGCATGAACTGCATTACCTGGAAGGCCAAGGAATGGATAATACTGCAGAATAACAGACACAGAAATAGGGCATTTCAAGAGGTTCAGAAAATAGTTGCAGGAATTGATATTCTTTTTAAGGTGTATCAATTCTTTTAAGAAGAATTGATATTCTTTTTAAGGGTCTTTCTTTGAGGGATTGTGAGAAATTTCAGGAAGAAATACTTAATGGAGTACACTGAAATCACTTTAGAAAGTAAAAATTTTAAAACGTTTTTTATCTTAGGTATAATTTCCTTATACAATTGTGCAACCGTTAAGTGAAAAGGTTTTACTTGGACTTTTAGTGCCAATGAAATAATTATGGCAGGAACTGAAGCAACCTCTGTCATACCTGCCAACTGGTTCTCTTAGTGAGAGACACCAGCCCATTGAACTGGCTGTGGTTGGAGTAGTTGGAGTTAAAAGGCTGTACCAGAGGGCAAAACAAGGAAGATCCCATTAGCTCTATGAGAACATGATATAGGACAAACCAGAAGATGAAATCATCCCCTTAAGTCTTAAAATGAGAAAGTTATCCAAGTAGGTAACAGGCAAGAAATATTTTTTGTATTCATTAAGAGAAGGGCAATAAATAGCAAGCTTCTTCCCCACCTAGGTCTGAACAACAAAGAGTAAAGGTCCACGCTAATATATAATCTTTGTTATTAGTGAAGACTAATGTGGAGGGTGTAGCTTCATTTAACACAAAATGGGACTTCCAGCTAAATGAGGCAAAATTACCCAACAAGTCATTGTCATGCTGCATTCACGAAGTCCTCCACTGAGAGGGAGCAGAGAAGAGGTAAGATTTTGTGATTTGATTAGCTTCCAAGAAAAATGGTAGGAGCTGAGCTAGGCATGTCCGATTAATTCTTCTCAAATTTACCAATAGGGTAGTTTACTAAAAATCCCTAGGGAGGAGTTAGTAAAAGCGGAGATTGGCCAGGGCTCCCTTTAAAGAAAGAAACTATCAGGCATGGGAAGGAAGGGTTCCTCTATCTTTTCTTGGTTTTTTGTTTGTTTGTTTGTTTGTGGTGTGTTTTTTGTTTGTTTGTTTTTGCTTTTGTTTTTGTTTTTGCTTTGCTTTCCCTTGATACAGGCTTAACAAAGAAGCCTATGGTTGAAGAATTGTATGGCATTTTCCCTGACCCAAGTGATCAGAAGTTTATCTGAGTAGTACTACATCTACCTTTCATGAGTCCACTTCCCTTAATATCTGCAAATGCTCCTGAGACCATCAGTATTCAGTTTGGATTTTGTCCCCCAAAGGTACTGGAATGAATCACAACAATACATTCATTAAACTGACTCTAAGATCACTTGATACTCTGTTAAAAATTCACCTTTTGTTCTATTTTGATACCAAATTAAGTCCAGCCACATTATTCAACATTCTATATCAATTAGAATAAACTCAATGAATTCAAGTCACATCAAGATACTTCCCTAATAAGATGTAAAAATATATTTCAACAATAAAAACTATGCCAAAATATAGAAATACCTTCAAATTTAACACAAATTCTCTATTACATTTTAGGAAGAAATTCAAATTTAAAGATTAAACCTCCTTGCAATCATGTTAAAGACAAAATAAATTAGAGGCACTTGGGTGGCATAACCAGTTAAGTGCCCAACTATCTATGGCTCAGGTCATGATCCCAGGTCATGGGATTGAACCCAAGTTCAGGCTTTGTGCTGGTGTGGAGCCTGCTTGGGGTTCTCTCTCTCTCTGTCTCTCTCTTCCTCTGCCCCTTCCCCACTCTCTTTCACTTTCTCTCTCAATAAACAAACACTTAAAAAAAACACACAATAAATGAAAATTTCAAAATGAAACCCTCTTCTCCTTGTGAATTAATAATTCAAGTTCCAAAATTTTAATTTAAATCTTAAAACCATTCTCCCAACTCTCTGAATTGTTAATTCTTTCTTAAGGGGGTAATCGATGCCTGGTAGGACCTAGAAATTTCATCTTTGGAATTGTGTGGTTCCTGTAGAGCCCCTGAAATTGTATTCGTTTATTTCCAAGTGTCATAAGTACTATATTTATTCATTAAACAAATATTTATTGAGTGCCTCTTGTGTGACAGGTACTTTCCTAAATTCCTAAGATACATTAGTGAATAAAACATATCAAATATCTGTGTTCTCATAAATCTTATATTCTAGAGACTGTGACATAAAATAAAAAATTAATGATATATTAAAAACATAAGTTATATAAAATTTTTGCATGTGCTATTTGGAAAAAATATATACAAGATAAAGACAACAGTGAATTTGGATGAGGAGTTACAGGTGAAAGTTTTAAATAGAGTGGTTAGAGTAAGACTTATTTAAAAAGTACCATTTGACATGACTTGAGGTAGGCAACTTGGGAGAGTAAACCACATGGGTTTTCTGGTGAAAGATCATGGTGGGCAGAGAAAAGTTAGAGCACAGACCCTCAGTCCTTTTCAGTCACATATCTCAGACGGCATTTCAGCATCTGGATAGCTGTTTTTTGTTTTTTGTTTTTTGTTTTGTCACTATCCCCAGGTCTTTCACTGGAATGAGACCTTCTGAGTTTCAGAAATTACTATGATTCAATGCTAAACACATCCAATAAATGTAGTTTATTTTACTTTCTTGAATTGTATAATTCTAGCTATGAGGTGTTTTCTCTTCAGCTCAACATCTAATCCAGACATAGACTTTATTTGTCACTGATACCTTTCCTGTGCCTTCTCTTAGTTTGATTTCTTCCAAACTAAGGTAATGCTATCATTTTCACATATAATTGCTATATTTTAATCTTCAGGACTTCATGCCTCTAATATGTCTAGAGTTTTTAACCTCTAAGTAGGTTTGTAATAATCTTTAATGGATAGTTCTCCAATTCTTATTATGGATCCTCAAACCACAGCTTTCAGAGGTGTCTCTCAAGATGTCTGGAACCCCAATTCCTTTACGGGGGATAAATTCTGTCTGCTCTGGGATATTTTGTTTTTTCCTATGGGATTTATTTGGGCATCAGGCACTATTTATCAATTGCATTGAAAATATGTCTTTATTTTAATGGCCTCTTTAAGAGCAGTAATATGCCAGTGCTTATCAATTTAGCCTGACCTTCAAGATCTTATTTTCCACTCATTCCTTAACCTGTTCCCTAAGATCTCAACCTTTTCTTTAAGAATATCTCTTTTCCTCCAATTCAATCCATCTGACTTGTTTTATTTTCTTTTTTATTCCTGTACTACTTCTATCCTGATCATCAGACTAAACCACTCTTCTCAAATCAATCCATTCTCTTTTCAACTGTGAAGCAAATCTGACAAGATTCAAAGTACTTCAGACCCAGAACATTAATGCTACTTTATTAGTTTGCAATAAGTTTCTTAAGTTGCTTCTCTACTTCAAGTCATAAAAATGGCCTATTATTTTAATATACCGACTATCACTATTATTTGTTTTATACTTTACTATATTTTGTGGGTGAACCCACAAATTAAGTCATAGAAAATTAAGCACTGGTCAGAGCTTATGTAATTAAAAAATCCAGAGCCAGTTTGGTCCCAAGGAACAGAGAGTGATGTCTGATAGCCTATGGATAAACCATATAAATCCAAAGATATCTAGCCTCTTCACAGTCTCCTCCTTTAACCTGAAAGTAGAATTGAATTTGAGCTGGGCTATGAAAAGTGCCCAAGAATGCTTGGCACCAACATATAGGGGTTAGGGCCACATTAATACTCTGTAGCAACATGAAGTCCTGCTTCAATGCTTGTCTTTGTTTTACCTCTGCTGAGACTGCAGCACACACACACACACACACACACACACACACACACACACTCCAAATGTGATTCCATTTCAACATTAGCAGGTAGGCCTTGCTTACTGCCATTTGTGAGCACCTGCCACTCACCTCAGACCATTTTCAAAGTCTCGCCTCATCTCTGCTGAGGTCATAAAGTTTACCCTTGGTTAAATGGTTCCCAGACTTCTGGTTTCCAGTCCAGCATGTAAGAGGCTTGGAAGTCATCAGTTCATCCTAACGGCAAGTAAAAATCTGAACAAACTGAAAAAAATCAATAACTCTTCTTAGATCTGTCAGAGAAGTGAGGTCAAAGGGCAAACCACTGTCCCGATAATTGAAGAGACAGATAGATGGATAAAGGGAATCAAAACTTACAAGAGAGGAGACCCAAAGAGCAGAACTCCCACAGGAACCGGTGCTGGGGTAGGAAAATCTGAACTGTAATTGATGAATTGCCGGAGGCTGGGTGGACAACGCTGGGAGTTAAAGACTCCAGTGGGGCCAAGTCATAGGGGACCTCAACACTTTTGTGAGTTTTAATCCCTGGAGTTCTATCAGTATCACACAATGAATATCCCAAAAAAATCCCTTATGTCTTCCAACAGGGGGAAGGAAAAAATAAAAAGATGCCAGAACATTCTGTTTTTCTTTTTAATTTTTTTTCATGTTTATGTATTTATTTTGAGACAGGGGGTGGGTGGGGCCGAGAGAGAGAGGAAGAAAGAGGGCCCCAAGGAGGATCCACACCCAGCACAGAGCCCAGTATGGGCTTGATCCCACCCACCTTGAAATCATAACCTGAGCTGATCAAGAATCAGATGCTCAACCAACTGAGCCACCCAGGTGCCCTGCATTCTGTGTTTCTCAACAAGGCCTGCCCTTAAGAGAAAGTATTTTACCAAGCCTAACCTACTGGGGTTTATGTGACCCTAACTGACCTGGGGAAAGGACAATACCCACGTCCAGCCCTTTCAAGCCACCCTGTCCACCTAAGGCAGGAGTCGGGAATGAGGCATTAGAAACAATTGTGGAGTCCACAACTTAGGGGCACAGTCTCACTAAAAAAATTAGACCTGAACACTGGAATATAAAACAGTTCCCTTGTTCCATATTTTACCACCACAACAAAGTCCTATTTACCAGAGTACCTTTTACCTAGTATATCATGTCTGGATTTCAATGAAAAACCCTACAAGCATACTAGCCAACTAAGAAACACAGTTTGAAGACACAGAGTAAGCATCAGAGTCAGACTCAGATATGGCACAGAGGTTGGAATTACCAAAAGAGAAATTTAAAAGAACTATGAGTAACATGCAAAGGGCTCTAATGGGAAAAGCAGACAACATTCAAGAATAGATAGATGATGTAAGCAGAGATGGAATTATAAGAATCAAAAATAAATGTTAAATGAACAAAAACATTGTAACAGAAATGATGAATGTCTTTGATAGAATCATTAGCAGACCGGATGTGGCTGAAGAAAGAATCTCTCAGCTTGAGAATGTCAGTAGAAACTTTCAAAACTGAAAAGAAAAGAAAAAAAAAAACTGAAAAAAAATGGAACGACATACCCAAGAACTATGGCATAACTACAAAGGATGAAACATGGTTTTACTGGGACAACTGGAAGGAGAAAAGAGAGAGGAACAGAAGAAATATGTAAACCAACAGTGACTGAGTTTCCCCCAAATTAATGTCAGACACCAAAACATGGGTCCAAGAAGATCAAAAAATACCCAGCAGGATAAATTGCAACAAAACCACACCTAATCTCTACTTTTAACTTTCACCATCAAGTCTAAGCACATATACACCTTAGAGTTATAAGAAGCAGCTATTAACTGTAAATCAAGGTCCTCAGTCGAGGGCAGTTTTGCCTTCCAGGGGACACGTTAGTATCTGGAGACATTTCTGGTTGTCACAACTGGAGGGAAGGTACTAATGGCATCTAGAGATTAGAGGCCAAGTATGTTACAATACACAGTAAAGCTCCCCACATCAATGAATTATCCAGCCTTAAAAATCAATAGGGCCAAGGTTGAGAAACTGTTATATAGACAAAGCCCTTAAAGCCTTTAAAGCTATAGTCAGTCTTGAATAACAGAATGGTGTATTTAAGATTAAAAACCCTTACCCCAGCAACAGCAATCAAAAGACAGATGCACCAATGCAAACTCCCACCCAACCTAAAATAAGCTTCCATAAGCCACCAAGTTAAAATTTTCCACCCCACATGTTAAAGGAATATAGAATTCCACCAATTGTGTACTGTAAACCCTGGCAGTTTTTTTTTTTTCTTTTTTTTCTTTTTGTAATGCAAGTGCTTGACTTCAGCTTTGATTGCTAGAGGCATCCACTTCAAAGATGGCGATCTTGAATAAACACATTGCCAGCCTTTCTAGACAAAGAGCCAGGCCTTTTCATCCTGCTGAAGCTCCTTTGTTTTAAAGATCTTGGGTGATTTCAATAACTGAGCATTTGGGCCACTTATTTTTTTCTCTTCCTGTGCTTTAAATTCCCCACGCTTAGGTTTTAAATCTACCAAAAAGAGTGAGCCCATGAAACTCTAGGCCTCCGCCTTTGACCCCAATAAAAGCAGAACCCCAGGCCTCCCTCTGCACTCTCTATCTCTCTACCCCACACCTGCTGTGTGGCCCCAGGTGTGTTATGTGATTTCCAGGTTTTGTAAGTAATAAACATTATTTTTTTTCAAAGTTTCCTGATACTTATTGTTGGAAGGCATTTTGCAAACATATAAGAACCACAAAGGCCAGTCCTACCACAATATTTTTTTAATGACAGGCTAAGACCGCACAAAAGTGTGTCGGCATGCATCAACTGGTTGTAGTCTTCAAAGAAAGGAAATTTAAAAGTGGGAAGATGTGGGTCGCCTGGGTGGCTCAGTCGGTTGAGCGTCAGACTTCGGCTCAGGTCATGATCTAACACTCCGTGAGTTCAAGCCCTGCATTGGGCTCTGTGCTGACAGCTTAGAGCCTGGAGCGTGCTTCAGATTCTGTGTCTCTTCTCTCTGCCCCTCCCCTGCTCATGCTCTGTCTCTCTCTGTCTCAAAACTAAATAAAAACATTAAAAAAAATAAAAGTGGGAAGATGTAAGACATAAAAGCCAAAATTACATATTTATTCTTATTTCTTTTAAAATTTATATCTTTGGCAATATAAAATATATATGCACAATGTATGTATTAGGGTAGTAATACATAAATATAACTCATGAGGCAATATACTATGTTAAAGAGAATACCTCTGTAGCCAGAGTGAATGTCTTTTAATACCACATCCCATAATTACTGATAGGGTGAATTTCAACAATTTATTTTACCATGTCTATGTTTAAAATGTTCTTTATCTATAAATTGAATTATAGCAGGATTCTCGCACAAAGAGACAGTTCACTGAGGCTATCTTCTTCCAGGAAGCAACAACTTTATTCCACTTGCCAGCATCGGCTCAGTGGGTTTGTACCCGAAAAACTGAGCTCCAAATACAGTGGGGTGTAGCCTTTTATGCGATTTCTACTTCTTTGTCTCCCAGATATGGTGACACATATAGTCTGATTGGACACAGTCCAAGTTAGATAGCCGTTCAGATCTACAAGCTATGTATACGTGTATAGGAGTTGATAGACCATGTTGCCTTCCTTTGTTCTGAGGCAGCCTCCACCACATTCCTTAGGGAGAGGCTCTACGTCTACCACAAGATATGTGGGATTGTTGTTCATACATATAAAAATTAATACACAAAAAATGTATTGAACAATACCTTGCATACTATGAACTAAGTAAATGTCAATTATTTTTATTATATATATATATATATATATATATATATATATATACACACACATTTATTGAAAATACGATAAAATCTTTTCAGAGATAAAGGTACAACATAAAAAAGTGAAGGACACAGAAGTAGAGGATGCAGATCTGTAAAAGGAAAGGCAAAGTACATGGTCATCCAAGGATCGCAGTTGACAGATGGCGTTCGAGTGCCATTTCTGTCCTGCCAGGACTTTAGTACTATATTTAATTATGATGATGATCGTTATTTTTGATGTCACAATGATTTCTGTAGGGGCTAAAATCATGTCTTATATCACTATTTTCCTCAAAGTCCATAGCAGTATTAAAATATAATGCAGATACAAAACAGACACAGTGGATTCATGTGTTTTAACTTGATTTTTATTAATATTGACTCAATAGGCCAATTCATAACATGTTCTACATATTACAAAGTGATAGTAAGCACATCAAGCCAGAAACGTTAATGGTAAGCAAACACTGGTATACAAACATTTTAGTATTGGAGTTTATAATGTTCCCTCAGAATAGTAATTTATAAGCAAATGTCTCCTATTTCATTCTCCTCTAGAATTTTGAAATCTTGAAAAAAATTTCCATTAAGTGCAACAAATCCTTAACATAAAATTTAAATAGTTGATAAGCTTCTCATACCGCAATTGTTAGCTTAGGGTTCTCAAGAGATTTGGCTCTGAAATTAGATACAATCACTTTTCTGCCAAAGAAAATTACATCAATTTAATGAAACTGTCACAAACTAGAACAAGCAATATACACATCAAATAGATCAGTTCTCAGAGATTAGTCTTCAAACTTCATGACTTTTATTCCAATAGAATAGCAAAAGTTGCTCAAATTCCAGTAATCTTTTTAGTTTAGGGAGTAATTTCTTCTCAATAGTGAAAGGACCTTTAGAATCTAAAGCATTAAGCTTATCAGTTTTATGTGATCATGTAATTTATCATCCTAACTGGGACACTTTGGAGAGTAATAGGAGGGGCTATTAATAGTTACTTGAGGGGTGCGTCTCAGATGGTTGAGTGTCTGACTCTTGATTTCAGCTCAGGTCTTGATCCCAGGATCATTGGATCAAGCCCTAAGTTGGGCTTCACGCTCAGTGTGGAGTCTGCTTAAGATTCTCTCTCCCTCTGGCCCTGTCCCCCCACTTGCAGGTGCACACGAGCTCTCTAAATTTTTTTTAAAAATAAAAAATAGTTTAAAAAATAATTACATGAGGCAACAGCTATAAACTGGGACTATGTGGAAAAAAAAACCATAGTTTTGGTGTCTCAATTGAGTTCCATCTGAACTGAATAAAAGATTTTTTGTGTTGTTATTGTTAGATTTACAGGCGTTTTTTCTTCTTGTCAGTCTCCCTAGAATGTCTCTCACCTTAGGGTACTTTCCAAAGTTTTTCAATAGACATTTTTTCCCTTTTGTTTTGAGAATTTAAGTGAGAATTAGCCTCTGGGTCTGCTTAACAATATTCTTAGCACTTACATTTCTCTTTTGGGTAGGCATTGACTAAAGAAACATTAAACAAAACAAAACAAAACTTGCTGTGGTACCTAAATCTCTCAGTATTTTTAAATTGTGATCAGAAATTTGATTTTTTCCAAAATGTCTACCTTCCAAATAGAGCATCCTATAGATTGATTTGAATGTTGCTAAAACTTTCATTGAAGATATCTTTTTAGTTCAAATCTGTTAGATAATATAAAAATCAATACCATTATTTGGGGAATTTTTTTAAACAAATAAATGTAGCTGGTTATAATTTTTTTTAATTTGAAACTTATCTGTAAACATGGAGGCCAAGAATGTCATATACAGAATTTTCTGCCTGCAGCAGTGTGAACTGATTGAGCCCACAACCTTCAGTATGAGAGTCTGCAATGCAAATAAACATAGAATCATAGCACTGAAAACTATTGATGCTGCGGAAATGAAGTGAATTAAACATAACCTTGTAAATGCTCATATTTCAATCAAGATATGAACATTTTTCATGTCATTTCATGGTTCTATTTTGAAGCAATAATTCATTATCTATGTACTGCTTTGCCATGATTAAAGTTTAAATGGATGAGCTAAATTCCACTGAGCTTTGGTAAAAACTTAAAACTTAATATTGAATAACAGTTCTGAGCAGTTTGTAAATAAAAACATTTAAATACAAAGCTCTATCACTGTAGCTTAAAGCAGGGTTTTGACATAAAATGAACAGTACAATCTATATAAGTAACCGCATCTATACTGATAAATTTACCAAACATATTCTATTTCTATTAAGCCTTCATGAATTTAAATAAAAGTGTCTTTTTTTAGGTAACACATAAAATCTTCTGACATTCCACAAAGTAAAATGTTGTTCAAGTTAAGGTCACAACTTGAAACATTCTAATCGGTACCACAGCTCATGATACAAAGTTCAGCATTCACCATCCTCAAAGAAACATACCTGACATATGTCACTCATCCAAAACATTCTTACCATTGAAAGCAAATACATAAATGGATGAGAGTTAAGTTAGCAAATGATGGAAGTTTGTCCTGAAAGTACACATCTTGTTGGAGCTCTATATCAAGCTGATTTATAACAGGTAGGTAGGCCTTTTTTTTAATAAATAGATAAACCTAAATTTTCCATGAGTTAGTTGCTACTCTAGGGGAGTGCAGGAAGTTCTGGTTTAAATAATTAAGTAGTAGTCAAACGTAGAGTAGGAAATTCAAGTATTTTTAAGATTTTCTATTATTACTTATTTATTCTGCCATTACAGATTCATTTATTCAACAGACATTTATTGTACCCCTTACATGAAGACAAGGTACACTAAACACTATAAAAACTAAACTAAGATAAGATGAAATCTATATACCCTGCCTGTGGTCGACAGAATAATGGCCCCTAAAGAGGTCTACTTCCTAATCCCTGAAACCAGTGAATATTTACACAGTAAAAGGAACTTTGCAGATAATGGTTAATTTAAGGATTTTGAGATAGAATTATGTCAGATTATCCACTTGGTTCCAACATAATATCACAAGGATCCTTATAAACAGGAGAAGGACGTCAAGTTCAGAAAGAAAAATTTGAACTATTCTTCTACTGGCGTGAAGATAAAGGAAAGGGTAATGAACTGAGGAATGTAAGTGGCCTTTATAAAGAAGCCAGAAAAGGCAGTTTCCTCAGAACCTCCATAAGGAATTTAGCCCTGAAAACATTGTGATTTTACTGTGGTAAGGCCAATTTTGAACTTCTGACTTTCAGAACTGTTATATTAATTTAATAAGATATAGTTATTTGATAAATAATAAATTTATGTTGTTCTAGACAAAAAAATTGTGGTGATTTGTTACAGCACTAACAGAAAACTATTCCATTGCCTTAAAGAAATTTGTAGACTAACAGAACTACAGCCTAAATACTCAAGTTAACAAAACCAAATCAATATCTCTTTGAGAGATAAAAGCATGAGTTCTGATAATGAATAACTAACAATTGGTAACATTTTTTGAGCAGTTATATGCCAGGCACATTAAACTAATTTTCACAATTCTTAGAGTAAAAATGTTTTTCACCATTTCTGAGATGAGAAAATGATTGAACTTTTATTTTACTTAAAGTAAAACTAATAATTGTAAGTGTCAGAGCTTGATTCTGTGCTGTGTGACTGCAGCTCATGATGCCTAAACCTCTGTGTTATAAACAGGTCACGAAACCCCAATCTAGGAGAGCTAAGGAAGTTGAACAATGGAGACCAGGCAATGAATTTGTACACACATTAGTGGGAATGGGGAAATCATTCTTTAGACCAGGAGCAGTAAACATAACATACATGTCCTGCATAAATATCTTAGTTGAAGTCTTATGCAGCTTATAATCATAGTCACCTACATATGCTATATTTTATTTAATAGAAGGAATCCTGTTATATGAGATCTTAACTTTTCTCAATTCTTTGGTAGCCTTCACTGAGTAAATGTCCCCCCTGCTCCCCCCAGAGTAATCAGAGAGCCAGTGTGACGTGCTGAAAACACACACATAAACACAATGGCCCAATGCGAATTTATTTTCTTTGTGTGTCCACGCAAAGTCTCATGAGGCCCGGCATATACTGAACACCCCAAGTATTCCTGAATAAATGAATTCACTAATGAGGATAACCAAAATATTTTATGGTTTGAAGTGTCTTAAATAGCAACCTAATATAACACTTCCACAAAGAATGAATTCCATCTCACTTGAGTGATTAGGTTCGTGCATTGGAATATGTAGTTTAAATGTCAGAATGAGAGATGTCTATTATTCTATTGAAATAATTTTAGTAGTGAAGAATTTAAGTGGGAAAATTACAACATCATACTTTAATTTTAGGAAAATGAGAAACCTAAATAGATATGTCTTGAAATTTTGCTTGAGAGGTATAGGGAGTCTGCAACATAAGCTAATATCTGTTAAAATGGGAAGAGCACCAACTGTATGAAGCATTTTTAAAATAGGATTAACTAATTTTGCTGAGTGATTAGATGTAGACTATTGGGAGCAGAAAAAAGCAAGATAACTCCGTTGTTTTGAAATTAGGCTACCTGGAGCTTCATGGAGCCACTACTAGGCATGTCCATATGATTTCTGTTTGGGACTTGCTAAATTTGGGACTTCATGTGAAATACCAGTCTGCAGTTCATTTTCTAGGAAGCCATATTTCTGGTAGTGATTAGTAGGAATTTTTTTAAGTTTATTTATTTATTTTGAGACAGAGAGAGAGAGAGACAGAGAGGGAGAGCACTAGTGAGTGAGCAGGGGGAGGGGTAGAGAGAGAGAGGGAGAGACAGAATTCCAAGCAAGTTTCACACTCAGCTCAAGCCTGACAAAGGGGTCCATCTCACAACTGTGAGATGTGAGATCCTCACTTGAGCGGAAACCAAGAGTCAGAGGCTTAACTTACTGAGCCACCCAGGTGCCCCCAGTAGATTTTTATAAGGGAAGAAAAAAGAAGTAGAGGGCTGAACTCTAGCAAAACAACTGTTAGAATATCTGATCTGAATTAAGAGATTTCTTTTGCATGATTTCTACATGCCCCTAACATTGTCATATATATCATGTAAGAGGAGAGTGAATGCTGGGCTATAGAAAAGTTTTCCAGCACATTTTCTGTAATATGTGTCTAGAGAACATATTTTGGCAAACAGAAGTATAGTATTTTCTCATAGGTGATTAAAGCAGAAGAATTGCACTTAAAAAAGGGTAAATGGATACGAGGATATTTAAATAATAGAAATGACAGGGGAATGTTGGAAGAGCTGAAAATAGTTAAGAAAAGTTTGCAGTTAGGATGAATATGGGTAACTCATTCTTTTTTTATGGAAGCAGGAATACAACACATCGAGGAGGACAGGTAAATTGAAACGAGAGAATTAAGGGAATCAGAATATTGGCATCATTGGAAGACAAAGAGTAAAGATTTCAAGAAAGATTCTCTTGTTAATGAACAAAATTCTGCAAATGGTTTGTGGGAATGAATACTGAGGGGGAAAGAAAGTTTGGGATCCATTTTCCTGTCTTTGGTTATTTCCAAGAAAGTGGCTTGAGTGGCTTCAATGGTACAGTCATAATTCAGATTGAAAAGGGCAACACGGATAAGAGATAAATCATTTGAGTTTTAAACTTATGAAAAATTTTAAGATGTTGGTGAAATGCTCAAGACAGAAACTTGAAGAGGCAACAGATTAGAAAATATAAAAAAAAAAGTTATTTTGGTGGTTACACAGAACCTGAGGATGTTTATTTGCAGAAGGAAGTCATTGATAGAAGAGAAATGAGACTTGGGTCCAAGAGGGAAATGAAGGAAAAAAAAAAGATTAAGATAAGCTGTAAAAAGTGAAGACAGAGGGAAAAGGGGGACAAGAAAGGTATTTTTGTAGAGATGAAAATGAAAGTGCCCCAGATAAGATTAACTCACTAAGACAGGCCAAAAAATGTATAGAAGCAGAGGCCCTGCAGGTGCACACATGTGCTCTGGTGAAGGCTATATTGTTTTGTTGGTTGGTTGGTTTGTGAAAGCTATATGGTAATGAAAAGATCCCTCAGAAATAGAGAGATGGTGGAATGGGCAGGGCAACTGGGTGGCTCTGTTGGTGGAGCATCAGACTCTTGATTTCGGCCCAGGTAGTGATCTCAGGGTGGTGGGATTGTGCCCTGCTGTCAGGCTCCGCAGTGTGGGTGGAGCCTGCTTAAGATTCTCTCTCTCTCTCTCTCTCTCTCTCTCTCTCTCTCTCCCTCTCCCTCAGGTGCCCCATCACATACAGATATTTTTTTTAAATACATGTATGTGGGGCACCTGGGTGGCTCAGTCGGCTAAGCGGCCAACTTCGGCTCAGGTCATGATCTCACAGTCCGTGAGTTCAAGCCCCGCGTCGGGCTTTGTGCTGACAGCTCGGAGCCTGGAGCCTGTTTCAGATTCTGTGTCTCCCTCTCTCTGTCCCTCCCCCATTTCATGCTCTGCCCCTCTCTGTCTCAAAAATAAATAAATGTTAAAAAAAATTAAAAAAATAAAATACATGTATGTGAATTCTATAAATACACAAATATCTAGATAGATAGAAGCTTCTTTTTTTAAATTTGTGCCTTGTAGCTTGTCAGTTCCTTGGCAAACATAATGAATTTACTACATTTAAAAAGACTGGTATTGGCTGGATCGGTGTGAATGATGCTTTCCATGAACACACTGGAAAACCGTGAGGGATTCCCATTTCTGGCTACTGTTCTCCTCACACCCCAGGTGGAAACATTCTTCCATCTAGCCCATCGTTAAAAAATCCTGATGATTACACACAAATACAGGCAGTTTTTGAGTGACATGCTATCTGATTTCCATCACTGTTCTCTGTACTAGTAACCATCATTTGATGGCAAATTAAATGACATAGGCTGAATAAATATATTTATTTTTTATTCCCCTTAAAATTTTGTTGAAATGACACAAAACACATACAAATAAAGAATAAAATTATAACAGTGCTAGCAACGGGAAAATATGCCATCAGTGGTTCAGAAATTTGAAGACATGTCTGGAAGAAAATAAGGATCAAAGTGATAGAGATTAAGCAGAAGAGAGTGCAAACCAAGTTAAAGAAAATATTTCTAGGAAGTTCAGCCCACCTTACTGTTACTCTACACCAATTTTTTCTTCTTTACTTTCCCAATTATGGGGTTCACCACCTTTAATACTCTCCTGTAAGAAATCTTTAAAATGTGATCTGCCTGATCTGTCTTCTGTTTCCCAAATAACCTGCACAGTTTCTCTTAGATCTCCAATGAAAACAAACACAGATGGTTATTGACAGATGTCATGGCAGATACTTCTGCAAACCCTTTTAGCATTTCATGTAAAAGTAGATGAAATCAACTACAGATCACTAAAAATCTAATGCAAATCCACCATGAAAGTGAAGCAAGAAGAAATCTAAGGCAAATCCACCCATGAAAGTGAGGTACAGATGTAATTACTGATCACAGAGAAAACAAAACAAAAATACAGATATAGATATATAGATATAGATAGAAGTATACATATACATGTAGGTCTGTCTGTCTATCTATCTATCTATCTATCTATCTATCTATCTATCTATCATCTATCTAATGGAGACTACTGAAGTTCTAGGGTGCCTCTCTCTTCCTCCCTTCTTCCTTCCTTCCTTCCCTCCTTCCTTCCATCCTTTCTTTCTCTACCCTGCCCCTATGCTTACTCTGAAAATTGACAAATTCCTGAAGGCAAAAAATTGTCCCAGAATGTAAAGCTAATTGCCAGAATGCATGTATATATGCAAATATATAATTTTCACTGCTAATATGTAACACAGATGCAGTAATAATTTCACTGCTAATACATATCACATACAGATACAGTATAGTGAGGATTCAGTGTTAATTTCTGATCTTTCCTTACAAAGGTATTGATTAAATTCTTATCAGAGTAACTAACATCTCTATCCTTTCCCTAGTTTTCTTATGCCAATACCATTTATATTTCTATTTACTGAATGAATATTAAAGCATGTGCTAAACTGTAGGTGATTAAGATCTTATAATCATAGCTAGTAGTATATATATATATATATATATATATATATATATATATATATAAATTCTAAAAAAAGCCAGGCATTGCTTGAAACACTGTGTAGATTTTGGTAAGCAGGAAAGATAGTGACTGCTCTATGGGGCACATAAGCAAAACATGTAAATAATAGCAATTTAGTGAAAAACTGCTTTAAAAATTAAAATAGAATTATAGAAGAAAGCAGTAGAGTATACCTATAGGTACAGTAATGGTCTATTTACTACGTAAAAAGACTTATGTGATGGTATTTAAGACTGAACTGGTTTGAAGGAGAGAACCAGATGAGGATTTGGAAGGGATAAGGGAAGAGGAGAAAGGAGATTTCCAGGCAAAGAAGATGGTAAGTTCGAAAGCTCAAAGGTAGGAAAGAGTTTGTATCATCCAAGGAACAGAAAGAAGACAATTTATAGGACCTTCCTCAGACATAGCTTCCTCTAATATTCAATGAGAATAATAAACTACTTGTAATTTAGAGCTGCTGTGAGGGTTGAAGGTGAGAGTGAATGTGGAACATTTAGTAGACACTGATCTGTCATATATTAGAAGATGCCATTATAGTAACCAATTATTATGATGATTAAAAATTCTTAATTATCTACATTTTAGTCCCTGAAAATAAAGCACAATATTATTCTTCAAGGCTCACCTAACAACATATAACAAAAGCAAGTATTTTGAGATTAGGATGATGATGTGGAAGATGTTTGTGGCATTAAGTTTTACACCAAAGTGAATTTTTAAGAATAAAGACGGTGAGCAGCATGAAATATGGCATATTATAAATAAAGATAAACTTGAGTAAGATGCATGAATTCACATTGAGGCTCTACCACTGATTATTTACTTTCTTTGAATCACTTGCTCATTATCTTTAGGTTTCATTTTCATCTTCTCTGAAACGGGAATAATGACATGCTCTTACAAAGTCGGTGTAAACACTCACATCAAATTATTTTATTTTCAACACAGAACTTAATATTTTTTGTTTTAAAACGTTCACCTACTCATTACATTGTTCTTAGAATACCACAACTAGAATGTAAGTTCTGTTAGAAACAGAGCTTGGAGGGGCTCCTGGGTGGCTCAGTCAATTAAGCATCCAACTTTAGCTCAGGTCATGATCTCACGGTTCATGGGTTCGAGCCCCACATCAGGCTCTGTGCTGACAGCTCAGAGCCTGGAGCCTGCTTCAGGTTCTGTGTCTCCCTCTCTCTGTGCTCCTCCCCTACTCACACACACTCTCTCTCTCTCAAAAAATAAACATTTAATAAAAGAGAAAGAACTTGGTCCGTTTGTTTGTGTCTGTTTCTGGGTACTTATAATCATGCCTGGCATTTAGAAGTTATACTGTTTATTTAGTAAATGATTGAGCAAAGGAATGAATGCTATCCAGTTTAAGTGATTTATCTATGAAATGAAAAATTTGTGTACTTCACAACACTTTCACCAAGTTTAAATGATGTTTAAATTACCAAGTTTAATGATCCTGTATTATAGGATCAAGAGTAAGATTCAGCCCTGTGTGTCAGAGGTCCTTTAGGGATGATGGCATCATGCAAATTTTCATGGCTGTACAAGGTAGGAAATATGCTGGACTGCTGGAGACCTTGGAGACTGAATGATTAGGTGAAGTAGGTCAATGAGAAGAGTTGGCGTATAAAACTTTTATAGACACATTGAAAACAAAAAACCCTCAATTAATGCCCTGAAGAGACAGTAATAGAAAACACTTTTTCAAGCAAAATTTTAAATGAAATGAGTCATTTTGATTTTTTTTCATGTTTTGAGAAACATAACTATGAGTTTAAGGTGCAGCATGGTAAATAATGATTACAAATACCCCCCAAAAAAAAGATCATTATGTGAAGGCATTCTTGTAAAGACTACTAATTACATCAGCTTTTTTTAGTTATGCTCATTCACATTCAATAACAACATCCTAATAAGCATCAACTTCAAACATAAAGGGCACGAATCATGAAAAATCGGTACTTTCCCTCAGCACAGGTAAGATCAATTAGGAGTTCCTGGTAATAGCTCACAGATTTGAGTTTAAGAGAATGAGGGATTTTTTTCATGAAGAGTTTTTACTTTGAACATGCTTCCAGACTTATAAAGAACGAGTCAACTGAATTCTTTCAGGGATAAATCAAGCTTACTAAATTGATTAACCTCGATATTTCTCCTAAGGTATGTTCTCCACCATTTATATGTAACCAAATACTTTGTGAAACATTTTCAACAAGCTCTCCTTCCTAGACAATGTGTGTGCCAGTGAGTAATTCTTATAGACCAATAGTAAGGTGTTGAGTGGAACAAAAGCTTTTCCATCCAAGGCCTAAGTTAGGGATTTTTGAGTGAAGAGTTCCTGACTCTTTAGATTATAATTAACATCCCAACACCACTAACCATATCATCATAATTACTTCTCCATTTACAAAATCCACAAATCCTCTTTGAAGATTAACATGGGTCCATTATGTAACATGAATATTATTTTCCTACCTCACTCCCTTCCCAAGTCCTACTCTTCTGGTACATTTTAAGGTATGTTAACCCCACAATGTGGAGTAGAACTTAATACAATACTGGATATCATGAATCCTTTAGTATATTTTCCAACATACTGGTTTTAAACATATTTATTTTGGTTTTTTATTTGCCAGTTATTTTTCAACTAAGATATTAGGTTATATATGTTATATATGTTGTAACATATATATATGTTGTAAATATTTTTGTCAGTCTATTTTTATCTATCCTTGAATTGGTTTTGATCCAAATCCTCAGCCTACCAAAAGAGTGAATAGAAACACCTAAAAGTCATGCCAAAATTGGTTTGACCTCTTCAGGGACCTTAGAAATGGATATGACTTGGTGCACCTGGGTGGCTCAGTTGATTAAGCGTCTGGATCTTAACTTCAGCTCAGGTCATGATCTCATGGTTTGTGACTTCAAGCCCAGCATCAGGATCCACTCTGACAGTATGGAGTCTGCTTGGGATTCTCTCTCTCTCTCTCTCTCTCTCTCTCTCTCTCTCTCTCTCTCTCTCTCTTCCCCTCCCCACTTGTACTGTATTTCTCTCTCAATATATAAACTAAAAGACAAATTTTTTGACTACATTGTTTTACCTGGGAGACACAATAGTCCTTTATGTATCCTATTGTCTAAGATAGATCTATAATGACTTCAATAATCATGAAGACAAGCATCCTATACATGAGGATATACACCTCCTGGACCTTATTGTCTGGACTTCTGACTTACAATATCCTCTTAAATACAATATAAACTTACTGAATTTTAATGATTTCAACCAAATAAGTCATGAAATGAAATATTCACTTGAAAACTTTGATGCAAAGGATAAAAACCAAACTTTTCAACTTGATTATTGTATTTTCTAAACTATATGGAATGACAGTACCTGTTAAGTCACATCAACAATATAAAATATGTATGCACAGTATTCAGGTACCAAATAAACACCACCATAAATAAATCAAAAGTGTAAAAATTACCTGCATAATAAATAGAGTGTTTATAAATGTATAGTCATTTTACAGGTACAGAGAGGCCTCTGATGTTTGACCATCTGGCAGTTTGGACAGGAGATGTCCTTGAGGCAGATGCACCTGTGAAATACTAAAAGTTACTTTGCAACTGTTAGTCAAATAAGTGGGTTTAGAAACATAGCTATGAATATAATAAAATGTCTGGTCTCTGCTAGGAACTTTAAATTCATGCATCAGTAAAGTAACAGCTAAATCTTCTTGTATGTTTCATTGGATTCAATGGTTTTTTCCAAACACCTTAGGTGGAAAGAATAGCATTCCTTGTTGACCGCCTGTGGTGGTATCTGGGATTAAGAAAAATTGTGTTGACTTTGACTCTTTCTTTTTAACTTTATTTATTTATCTGGGGGGAGGGAGGGGCAGAGGAAGAGGGAGACAGAATCTCAAGCAGGTTCCACTGACAGCACAGAGACCCACATGGGGCTTAAACTCATGAACTGTGAGATCATGACCTGAACCGAAATCAAGAGTAAGGCACTTAACTCACTGAGCCACCCAGGCACCCCAACATTGACTCTCAAAAACACAAAGAAAGGAAAGCTAGAGGAGGGAAATAAAATTCATTAACTTCATTTTATTAAAAAGGAAATTGATACTTCAACACAGAATTTCCCTCATGACATCACATAGTAAAATGAACCAAAGTTTCCAAAGACCAAGTCTATTGGTATTTCTACTACACCATAAGATTCTAAGTATTTTATAACATGAAAACTAAAAAATCCAATTTTTAAAATAGCCAAATATAAAAACCCAATTTGTATAATGTTTATATGCAGTTATATTAGGTTTAGAAAATAAATATATATATGTATATATATACACATAAATATATATATAAATATATATATGTATACACACACACACACACATATATATATATATACACACACACACAAATTCATTGCAAGTGTTATGCTTTAAATAAATCATAAGACATCATGGTATTTTGTGGGATAGGGAAAATTGAGAGATGCCAGAAGAATAATAATTCTTCATTTAATGTTTTTAAGAAAAATGTATTGATAATTTGAGTTGTATATTTCTCCCTACATTTAGATGAAATACATTTAGAGAAATACATTTCTCCCTACATTTAGATTGAATGTAACACCCTCCACAAGGTCCTTTACGCTTGACTGAAATCTTTTAAAATAATTCTAGGTAGGGGCACCTGGGTGGCTCAGTCGGTTGAGTGGTCGACTTCAGCTCAGGTCATGATCTCACACTCCGTGAGTTTGAGCCCCGTGTCGGGCTCTGTGCTGACAGCTCGGAGCCTGGAACCTGATTCGGATTCTGTGTCTCCCTCTCTCTCTGCCCCTCCCCTGCTCATGCGCTCGCGCTCTCTCTCTCTCTCTCTGTCTCAAAAATAAATAAAAACATTTAAAAAGTTTAAAATAATTCTAGGTATAATCAACTGATACACCAAAATTCTGAGTAGAAATCCTAATCCTGCAAAACATGTTACCACTCATATTAGTTCTTTTGCTAACAGACAAGAAAATGTTGAAGCCCTGGAGATTTTGACTCAGCTTTCTTGTTTTGATTCAATTTTATTTCTCCTAAGGCTGAACTTGAGAAATATTTCTTCTTTTATGTTACCCATTTTACCTCCCTATCCTCTTCTTAATTCCCACTGCTCTCTTTTTCTAATACTAACACACATCTAATTTATCCACTCAGGAAAATCGTGCCTATGGATGTCTCTATTGATGGTTAATTGTCATGAGAATAACTCTTAAAAAGTTAATATTTCTATGTGGGTTGCATCTTGATACAATTTCTATCAACTACAATTTAACATTTTCCTTGTTATATTGTTTTTTCTTCCCTTCCTGTCTTTTCTCACACAGCCATATTCATTTTGAATTTTCCTGCTGAGAGGTGACTGTTTGATTAGCCGCATGAAAAATACAGTTTCAACATCATTTCCATTAATATTCACTTTGTTCAGTAACTGACAAAGAGAAACATCAAATATCTATAGGGTGGATTAATATGGAGTAGAGGTTTCAATGTGCATCTCTTGTTTTTCTCTTACTTGACATGTAACAAAGGAGTCCTCAGAGATATCACATTGTGGCCTGGGTGACAGAAGGCTCTGGGAGTTCATGGTTGACTTTGTTATTTGATAGCTGACCCAGGAAAGATCTGACTAATGCTTAGGAGTGCCTGCTGAAAAACGACTCAGCTGGGCAGAACATGTGCTGAGACTAAATGGCAGCAGAGAATCTAAACACCTGCTGTCTGGTGAACTGAAATAGGCAACTGTAAGCTGGGGAAAGTGATTTAAAAAAGACAGCCAAACTACACATCTTCAAGAAATCCTGTGTTGGTTTAGGTATATTACACAATGCTCAACCGGAGTAAAGACTATATCCCAAGGAGTTGTTTAGAACACAGAACAAACAGATCGGAGGAAAATAGAACACAGAAATTTTGGATATAATGGACTGTTTGATTCCCATAATATAGCTGTATACTAAAGCACTGGCCTTTACAATAGTCAAGGCCTCCCTCTGGCTGTGAGTTACTGCTATGCCTCCCTCCAGGGTGCATGAGAATAAAAGCCCAGGCAGTGGGGGAAGGAGGATTATCAGGAATCCAAGAGGATGATAGAGAACTGGGGATAAAACGCTGTGCCCTGTCCTCTTCCTTTTTCTCAGTAAATAAGAATTGACATTCCAAAGCCAATGCTGAACAAGGCCCTAAAGCATTCAGTTATTTTCAAGCCAAGTGAAAATGAAAATCTGCTCTTATGAAATATGGGCTTTATGAAGTAGTATAGGTCCAGAAATATAGGGAAGAAATAGAAAGAATACTGGTAACGAATGATACCATTCCAAGATTTTTCACTGAAAATGGGAAGAACAAGAACAGAGCCCATGGGTTAGAGAATGACTAACAGAAGGAGCTAGTAGATAGCAAGTCCTAGTCGTACCGCTGAGGCACTTGTAGGATTCCTCTTTGACTAGAGTATACAGAAACTTTAAACATTCAAAACTAGGAAAGAAGGAAGGCAAGAGGCAATTTATCCTATTTATGAAAGTGCTGCTTTGGAACACTTGGGAAAAGTTGCTTCCAGATAGTTCTGCAAAAATGTACGTCTACTTTTACCTGAAGGGCAGATGATACTCCATCTGAATGTCAGTGGTTTTAAGAAGAAAAACATGAATTGTTTTTGGGCAAATTCCATGCATACTGACACCCTCTGAGAACTGCCCTTCCTTCATTAAATATCACAGTGTAGGATCTGATATTGTGCCTTCTCGAATAGGACTGTGAAGATCAGGTTGACCAGAGGCCTTGGCAGAAATAATGGGATAAAAGATGACTTCACTTGAAATCATGAGGATTGTTAGGCTACAACTCCTCACATTTGCTGGATCTGATAAAAGTCTGTAAGGATTGGATGTGAGGAAGTGGAGGTTGCTCTTGAGGAATGTGGCTCAAATACCTGTACACTGAGGCTAGAAAATCAGATTTTAAAGGTAGTAGCATCAGCTCCAAAGCCACCGTGGTCTTGACAACGATGAGCAGTGTTTAAGGCCTCAAAGAGAGGAGGCCAGGTTGTTCTCATTCATAACAGAATCCTTTTTGTTTTTATTTTTATTTATTGTTTTTCTTAATATTTATTTTTGAGGCAGACACACACACACACAGAACATGCGAGTGGGGTAGGGGCACAGAGAGCTGGAGACAGAATCTGAAGCAGGCTCCAACCTCTGAGCTGTCAGCACAGAGCCCAAAGTGGTGCTTGAATTCATGAGCCATGAGATCATGACCTGAGCCGAGGTCGACACTTAACTGACTGAGCCACCCAGGCACCCCAGTGACACAATCTTTTTTAAAGTCCAGGCTGAGGAAGGGGACTGTAGGCAACTTAAAATTAGTAATGACATTGTTAATTGCTGCCTTTCTGTTGGAATCTAGTTCCCACATTCTTATTTTTGTCTCTAGGAGGTCCCAGAGGGAGAATTTCACTACATGCATTACTAGCGTCAACTTCCATACTGTCCATGTTATATGTTCCTGCCATGACACAGTCTAGCCACTGCACCACCATCAAGGAGGTCATTGTGGCTACACCTGCCTAGCACTTTATAGGAAAGTTAATTTTTCTGCCAGTCCTGGGCTATGTATTGGGGCCGCCTCTTTCAGGTGGCCTCCTAAGTCAGAAGCCAGAACAAAGCCGGTTTTGTTTCCTTCTCAACTTCTGCCAACACCATCTCTTTCACCATTACTGTCTTCGTTGACAGGGCACTTTCTGTGCTAGTTTTCAAATAGCTCTTCCTGTGCCGTGGGCTCTCATAGCCTTTGTCAAGATGCCAATTCCCTTCCCCAAAGCCAGGTGCTAAAAGGAAGCATGATAATCTCTATATTGCTCCCCAAATCCCAGAGGCCATTCTGCAGCCAGAAAAGCTCACTTATTTCTGACCTACAACACCATGGTGTTCCAGACTCTCCTGGTTCTTCCCATCGTTTGGCTCAGTCATCACCAGGAAGCAATTCTGTGGCTACAATCCAAATGTAATGTGAATAAAGCAAGATAGAAGGTAAATGGCCACTATCAGCATAAGCTGTTAAAAATAAGCCACAAGAGGACAGAATCTCTGTATTTTCTTCTTTTTTCTTATTTCAAGCAGTTTGTTGGTCAAATAAATGAATCTTGAATTTCTCTACTATGAGACATTAAGTAAGTATTCAACTGAGGGAGAAAGTAACTATTAAACAGATACTCAACGACCAACAGTTGAATGAATGAATGGAGAGCTGACTATTTAGAGTAGGAACATGGCATACAATGACCTGTTTTCAAACTGTTCTTCCTAAACTATTTTCACTTATAGTATCTTATATAATTCTTTGTTTTCTTTAATAAATATGAAACTTATATATATATATATAGATAGATAGATAGATAGATAGATGCTTAATATTTCTGATCTAAGAATGGATAATTTCTAAATATTATAAAGTTTTCCTTATTTTGCTACATGTGTCTTTGTATGTAAGTACCTTTCCCTTCACATTTCTTAATTATAGGAAGAATTTGATCAGAGTTGTCCCGTAGAAAAAAATAATGATTTTTAGAAGTAAAATAGACACTAATGGATGCTGAGGCAGGCTTTGTGATCCTTCTTGATGAATGTGCATGAAAATGATAAATCAAGCCTATGATTCAGCTGTTACAATATAGATCATCGCTGCTATATGATGACAGCTCAAATATGGTCTTCCTAATCTTGCTCCGACGCCAGGATGTCAGGCAGATTTTTGTGTAATAGTGAGAATATGCTGAACAGCATTTAAGATTTAAGAAGTTTTACATTATAGTATAGATTCTAAAGTTGATAAATGTAGACTCAGCATTACCTCACAAGAGATGATGGGGAAGTACTTCATCAAGTGGAATGGTCCTTCCTCCTTCTTAAGGTTATACAAGTCTGAGGATATGGTGCTTTATGAGATGCCTAGAACATAGAAAGCTTTGGGTCTGCAGTCCATCAACAGTAGTCACTAGAATTTTATTCCAAGGATGTGTGGTCACTTGAGAAGGGCAGCTCCAGGTCCACCATGCCAAGCTGCTAAAGAGCAACTGCTATTAGTGTTCAACGTGCAGAGATCTGCTGCCCCCCCGTTGGACTTCCTGCCACAGGGTCCAGGTCACAGTGTTCACTGCACCTGCAGAATCTACCCTTGTTGCCCACATCCAAAACACCCCTTTTTAAAAATGTTTCTTTCTGAGAAAAGGAGAGAGAGCACAAGCCAGGGAGGGGCAGAAAGAGAGGGAGAGTGGATCCGAAGTGGGCTCTGTGCTGACAGCAGAGGGCCTGATTTGGGGCTGGAACTCAGGAACTGCGAGATCATGACCTGAGCGGAAGCTGGATGTTCAACCAACTGGGCCACCCAGGCGTTCCCCAAAAACCGTTTTTTATATTTCCTTGGGCAGGGCAACTGTACCTCTTCTAGGCTTATCACCAAACTCATTGAGTCAGCCAATATACTCTTAAAACAAATGCCTGGTTTGAAGTGTTACTATGTTATATTAAAATACAGCCTCCACAACACAAAACATCCTTTTTATACTGAAGAGACCAAAGTTTAAAAAAATTAAGTCTTTTTGAAAACCTTGACAATCAATATGACATATCTATCTATGCACCTATTTGTGTATCTATGTATCTATCATCTACCTATAGATATGTCATGCATATAGTTAGATATAGCTAGATAGATATCAGTAGGACAATACCAGCAAGACGGTACAATTTAATATGTTGATATATTATCATGCCACACTGGCAATCTCACTTATTCATTTATTTAACAAAATATTAAGAAATTTGAAAACACGGTTATTCAGGTAGCTATCACTGGAAAAGGGTAACAACATGGGCAAAGGCTCTTCCATTACTGGAACTAATTTTCTATGTTTCTGTATTTAAAGAGAAAGACTATAAACAAAATGTAAAATAAATTAGACACAAGATAAAAGGACAATAGGAAAATACTAGAGGCCTTAAGACAGTTGCTATGAATGTCACTTAACAAACATTCTTGCTGATTAGTTGGGTAGCCCCAGGCAACGTAAATAGCTGTTAGGAGAGATTTTCTTTACAAAAATACTTAGGAGTTGGCTACATAAGAAAACCAAGATATCTACATAAATCTATGTCTCTTACCATACAAATCAGAATATTTCCAATTTTTTTTTTACAATTGTAACATGTATCATCCAAATAAGTTCCCTTTAAAACAATTATGAATCAATGAAAAAAAAAAAGTAACTGTTCACCACATAGCACGTCAAAAGCCCTGTGCTAATCAGTCTAAGTGGTTTTTAGATTAATTTAATATAAACAAAATGCCAGGACCTGACTAAAAATCAGATGCCAAGACTTTTGACAGCATCTGAGATTAACACAGTTATTTCCTCATGAAAGATCATGAAGAGTCAAATGAAGAATCTGTTTCCTGTTAATCTTGTAAATAAAAAAAATGTAAAATGTTCGAATCTAAGCTGAACAGTCATTGAACAGCTGTTTTTGCAGCAAAAAAGGTGAAAGGGGTTCTAACTATCTTCCTGTAGGTGACTGATGGGAGAAATTTCTTATCATTAGCATGCAGGAAATCTGAGACTACATTTCTCTTTTAGTTGTATGTCATTTTATTGAAGTTCTTTATATGTTGAACACATTAATGTGTACCTGAAAATAGTGCAAAGTTCTGAAATTTGTGTAAGGAAAGCAAATAAGACATCCCAGACCTTAGATACTGATAAATCCTACGGTAGCATTGACCACAGTATGTTGATTATTTTTTGCAACATAGTCCTGGGAAAAGAAAGAAATTGGGCTATTGATTCGCTTGCATTAAACATAAACACACGCGCACACACACCCACACACACACAAATAATTTTCACACACACACACGAAGAACAGCATTTCTCAAATGAGATACAAATGTATTTAAAAAAAAGTAAATAGCAATCAATATGTATAAAATACAAAAGAGAGTCAACAGTATGATACTATTTTTAGTTATTATACACTACAGTCCACTTGAATGTAAAAATAATATTTCATTAGACAAGAGCACTTATGAATTTTAGCAGTTATTCACTAAGAAGAGTTTGATATAAAATGTCCCAAGGTTCAAATTTCACTAGAACATAGATGTAGTCTACCAAATCTGGTGGAAGGTGAATCACATTTAAAAAATTAATTTCTATTACAAAAGGGATTAAATTCCATTCCTAAAACTATTTATTCAAATTTGGGAGGGAAATATTAAAACGGTGCTACATTATTTACAGGATTTTTCTAAGCTCATGAGATGCATATTTCTTTGTCCCATCACCCTGGGTAACTAGAATATCCCAAGTCTCAACTGTAATATATTTTAAAAGGAATGGGGGAGGGGAGAAAACCATGGAAACCATGGGAACATTTTCATAATGTTGCAAAGACCATGTTTACACTATTCATAGCATTGTCCTCAGTACCTAGCATGGTGCCTGGCTTATAGTAGACTATCACTAAATATTCACTCAAAGAAGGAGTAAAATGTTCTCTCTGTTCCTTTGAAAATTTGCAAACATTTCAACATTTCTTTGCAAGCACGTCAACTACTCAAGAGAAGTTTCTTAAATACTTGAATTTAAGTGTACATATTTTTACCACACTCAAGAAAAAGAATTAGGGTAATCATAATCAAAGAAGTATGATATATATTTATTATCGGCACACATGTGGCCTTTTAGAATTAATTAATGAATTTATCCTTCCTCTCTCCCCTTCCTTCCTTTTCTCCTTCTTCGTAGTAAAGCAATATGTTCTATGAAACCACCACCCTCTCCAGAGGCTAAGACCTTGAAAATAATTTTCCTCTAGTCATGTGATCCTCCCTGCTCCCATGTTCCTGACTCCCTCACCCCATTTAACCATGTCCCTCAATCTTTCATTATTATTTTCTTGCTTTCCTTTTCAGATATTTTTCTCTTTGTTGTGTATCTTTCATAAATAAATTCAGGTAAATAAATATATATTTAATTTTGGTTCTTTTAGCTATATGAATAACTTGTCATTAAGCTTTTAATTTTAGGTGACCTATTCTCATTTATCGTGCTTTTCAGATTCATGCATTAGTAAACAGCACTGAAGATCTTTAATTTATACTATTGTATTATCATCCTAATTTCTTCAACCATTGTCTAGCTATGGGGCATTTGGATTATTTCCTCCTTTTTTCCTATGATATTATTTATAGCATATTTTTGAATATTCTGGTACATATCTCCCAAGCTTCAGATGCAAAAATGTACCTTGGTTATATACTTAGTTTGGTAACTGCTGAGTCACAGGATATGTGAATGTTCGACTTTATGATGCAATGACAAACCAGTGAATATAAAAAGGTGTCTTTTCTTTGCTTGATTTGCATTTCCCTGATTACTAATTGTTTTGAAGAATAAATAATTTTAACAGATATTTTAACTCCTTAAGAAACTCTTTTTCCCCTAATTTACTAATAGTTTTAACACAAATTTATGTCAAATTTTATCAAATTTATTGTTTGTGTCTATTGAAATATTTATGTACTTTTTCTCTTCATCAACTATGAAGCCGTATCAGCCAAATACAATAATTCAATTTATACTACTTTTATGGCTTCTTTAAGGCCATAATGCCTTTTATGCCTTCTTTAAGGCAACTTTCCTTTTCTTGCCTTCAATATTCAAGTAGACATTTTTATTCAGGTTCTTTAAGAACACAGACTTAATTTGGATAAAACTGTAATGGTTTCTCTTTATCCATAATTATCATTTTTAAAAAGCTTCATCTGATGGTGTCCCTATTTTGAGGTTCTATATACATATATATATGTATTTCTTATACTTAGGCAAAATATATATAACATACATATATTTCTCATAATTGGGCAAATATATTGGCAACTATTTTCAGGTTTATGATTGTTGATAAAGTCTAACATATCAAGTAAATAAATACAGATTTGATACAGTGTAAAATAATTTTTTAGAGTTACAGAAACCTAATATGAATACCCATTTCATTAATTACTAGCTTTGTAATACTTCGAAATTCATATGCTTCTTTGCACATCACTTTATCTATAATAATGTATACTTTTTGCTTGTGAACATGAGAGACCTATTCTGTATGAAGTAGATAAATAATTGGTATTACTTTTTATAGCCAGTGTAATTACTATTATTGATATTGTCCTATAACAAATAAAAAGAGACAGATATAACATAAAGTGAGATTTTATAAGAAAATCTGTTAGAATCTTATACTAGACATATAAATTCCAAAATTTCAAATAATCTGAGAATTGCAAACATGAGTACTTAAAAGTAATACCTCCTTTTTCTAAGATTATAATTAAGCCTTGAAGTGTCCAAATGAAATTCACATTCTGTTCTTTTATTTAAAGGGAGCACTGACCTCCATTTAAATATTCACAGTATAAAAGTGAGTTTGTATGTGCAGAATTAGGCTTACCTTCGAGCTGATTTTGGAAAGATAACTGCGTACTTAATTCTATATTTTGAGTTAATAAATGATTGTTTCCATAGATGCATGATGACTAATTAGAAAAATGAGCTTTTCAAATTTATTTTTCCCATGGCTTGTAAACAATTAATTCATTCATCATGTATTAGATATGTTTCTTAATTTAAGAAAAATTATCTTATTATGCTTTTAACATCAGTACAGATAAGGTGATATAAAATTTAGATTTTCAGAGATTATTATAGAAAATTAATTTGACAGACCAACTGCATGCTATTTGGAGTAGTATTTTGGAATTCCTGATTCTAAATAATCAGAAGTCTGAATAATTAAACAAAACAAAACAATACAAAACAAAACGAAAACCACTCCTTCATTGTGTATAAGGGAAGAAGCCAGTCCCAAGAAACTTTACAAAAAAGAGCAAGCTCAATGCAGTAAGAGATTGAGCAGGTGATTCACTTGGATATTCTATGTAATCAAATAGAAAGATAGTTTTGGTTTTTTTTTTTAATGTTTGTTTATTTTTGAGAGAGAGAGAGAGAAAGAGAGAGCATGAGAGGGGGAGGGGAAGAGAGAGGGAGACACAGAACCAGAGGCATGCTCCAGACTCTGAGCTGTTAACAAAGAGCCCTATGTTGGGCTCCACCTCAAAGACCTCAAGATCATGACCTGAGCCAAAGTCAGATGCTTAATTGACTGAGCCAGCCAGGCACCCTGTGATAGGGTTTTAACAAACACAGGAAATGGAAATGTTAGGTTTATGGGTACATACAAAAAAGAAAAAGTTAGGAACTAGGGCTATAGGTTAAAGTAGTTATGAGTGTCTTACAGTGATGTCCTAGTTTTTCATCATTCTAATTTTATCAGCTAAGCTACAGCATTCTGAGTTCACAAAATTTATACTAGGAAACTATAGAAACTTAGAATCCAATTAAAAAGCCAAAAATAGACCATCTTTCTTTACCCATCATCCACAGTGAAAGACTTAGCATTGCAGTACTGAAAACATAAATCTACATTAATATAGTATAGTTAATATGAACTTGAATTACATAACTCTTAGTGATAACTATTTACTTATTTACCAAACCATTTATTAATTTATTATTCAATCAAAATTTATTCATTTATTAATTTATCATTCAATCCAAATTTATTCAGAATCCAATCCATGCTAAGTATTCTGTTAGATGTTGAGGGAGAATAATATTTTCCTCTTTAAGAAGATCCCAATTATATAGTAGAAAAGAGGGGACAGGTGTTTATACATGATCTCTAATCATTAAAACCCCGCACAAAATCTTGGAATTCACTTTAAAAGTAATCAACTTGTCTAAGATCCACTCTCCACATAAATTTTGCTTGTTGTATCTAATCATCTTCAAGACTTAAATCAACTCTCATCTCACTCGTGATGTATCCCCTGACCAACTACAATCTTGTCTAGCCTCCCTAGAATAATTTCCTATTAAGTCCTAGGGGTATGAAAATAGAAAATATGCTTATCTTATATTTCTATAATACATTACAGTAAATGCTCAACAATACACACTGAATTAAAATGTTTGTTAAAGTAAGCAACTCACAAAAAGTCAATAGATATACTCCCTAAGGTATGTAAATGGCACTATGGTTATTTAAGACTCTTAGGAACTAGCCCGAAGTGTATAAAATATTTAGGCACACTTTAAATATATATATAAAAAATAAATTTAAAAACTTTTTAATCACTGAAACTTTTGGATGACATTTCAAATAAAATGGAAGTTGAAGTTATTTTGTGTCATTTGGTTAAAATATAACAAAAGTATAAATACATTTATAAAATATGTATGTAAGAGAAAAAGGTAACATTCTTCTCAAAAGGAGAGAGCAAATGACTTCATAGTCATTATCAGTGCTTCTGAATAACACTGACTTACACTAATGAGCTTAAGATTCTGCCAAAATCTATTTCTATTTCTCACACTAGTGAGAAAAATCTATCAAAAAACGATAAGTAAAATTTAGATTTAATCAACTTCAAACATAATGATATAACTATGTTTTAAAACGTCAAGATTAATACATCTCAAAATTGATTATTCTTGCTAAATTAAAATTCAAGGTTAGCAATTCTACCAAATGAATTTTAAGTAGCCAGACCATATCTAGTTAATGACCGGTCCCTTAAATAAAAATTCTGATCAAACATTTCGGTTTAGTAGATGTAGCCCAATAACCACATTATTTTAGTTGATTTTCAAAATATATGTTATAAAACATGTCTACTTAGATATATGCTAGTGTCTAAAACCAATAAGGAAAAACTGTCAGTTCGTCACATTCTTTTGCACCCTGTCACATTTTCGTAAGTTCCATAATACTGTTATTAGCAAAACTATCTTATTCCACCATTTTTGAAATTAAGAGCTAACGTTAATTTCTTTTAACTTAGTTATTATTTCTGGCTCTTTTTTAAATACATGCCTTGATAGTTAATCTTCCTTTCCACTGTTTCTTTTAAAACTCTAGTATAATTTATAAGGTTAGGTGCAATGGTACTAAATATATCTAAATTTCTTGCCATAAATTAACCAAGATATTTACAATATCTTAAAATAAGGAAAACAAATACATTGCTATAAATAAAAAGCCACAACCATGAAAAACATGAGATATTTGTATTAGCATCTGTAATTCAGATTAGTTCTACTACTCTTTGGATTTATAGATTTGACTTAGTTTGAAACATATTTTAGGAGTACTAGGGTCCCCAACCTAAAATAATAATAAGGCTGGTGTTAATTTTTAAGAAACACTAAAGTGTTCACATTGTAATTCAATCATTTTTAAAATTTTCAAAGATTCTTTGCAACAATTACTACATTTACCATTTTATAGATGAAGAAACTAATGCACACTAAGATTAAATAACTTTCCCACTAAAATTAAATAACTAGGAAGTAGCAATGCTAGGATTCAAATTCAGGTACTCTGGCGCCTAGTTATAGGAATTATACACAGACTATATTGCCTTACCTGTAGTTTATCACTAGCCATATATATATATATATATATATATATATATACACACACACAATAAGATTTTGTTTGTGTTGCAAAGAGTTTGGTCAAATTTTCTGAAGGGCAGTGAAAATTAATCATTTGTCAAGAACTGGATGTTCATGTTTTGTATTGATATTGCTTGTTTCTATCATGATGAAATACCCTTTGGGAATTTTTATACACCATTAGGTATTAGTGTACATAACTAATTTTGCTTTTTCTTTCTCTAACTGAGTTATAATTTTAAAGTATGGTGAGTATGACAACGTTTCTAGTAAGTCAAAAACACTGATAAATGAAAATTATAAACACATGATTCAAGCACTGAAGATAATAGACGATATTTTTAAAATTTTATTTGAAATAAAAGGCATCTCACAATATGTACTTTGTTAAATTATTGCAAATATCAACCTAAAATCCCTTTATGTCAACAAATACAATAAAAATTATAATACACTGACCATTTCTCATTATTTGTTCCATTTTTGATGTAGTAACTCCGAGATGTTTTTCAATCTATTTAAAATCATATAATCCAAAAAGCAAGTGACATTATAAATAACTTGTGAATGTTTGTCAAAAAAATATAATTTTACTTATACAATTTAGGATAAACTACATTTATCATTTGTTAAATGGAAAACTAACTAACTAACTAACTAACTAACTAACTAACTTTAGTACATCAGTTAGAATTATTTTTGTCAGCAGCTAACAGACCACAAAATTTTCTCTGATATTTGTTTCATATGTTTCAAGAAAATTAGCATCAGGCACTTCTCGGAGTGTTTCCTGGCTTTTTTTTTCTCATGGCCTCAATACAATGTAGCAGCTAAAGCATTACAATCTTACAGGACACCATCCACAAAAAGCGCAGAGTTTTTAATCCCTTCTGTTTTCAGGGAAGAAAATGTTGCCCACAAGCCTTAAACAGATATCCCCTATGAGTCTTTGGCCAGAACTGTGTCATATGCCTATCCCTAGAACAATCATTAGAAAACTGGGACTAGGAATGTCATTATAGAAATAAACCCAAAATAACTCACCCTCTTGGGCTGAGAACTTTAGTGTAGAAACTCCATTTGAGATCTGTTAGCAAGTAAAGAAGGGCAGAACAGCTTTTGGGAAAACAACCAAATGTGTGTAACTTACATAAGAAAAATACCATTAAAGATTGCATTAAAAGAAAATGTGTAATGTAACATTTAGTCATATAAAATCATAGCTGACATTATTTCTAACATAAAAACAAATGTTTTTCCTACACTATGCAATAAAAGAACAGTTTTCTTTCATTACCAGTGGAATTGGGATAAGATCTTGTTTTGAAAGGGCTTCCCAAGTTGAAGTGGATGGAAATAACTCTGCAAATATGAAACCAAATAAAATACTCCAAGAGTAAAATGATCCAAGTTTCCATTTTGTATTATCCTCACATGGCCTGTCTACTGCATTTATAGCTTGCAAAAAAATACAAGTGTTCTACCTGACACATTATAATGGAAATTGGAAATCAAATGTAGTCTCAATATTTCAACTGAAAAAGAGCATGGGTTTAGAAACTACGATAATTGGATTCTTAGCTCAGTAGATACTTATAATCCTACTTGATCAGGAACTCTGTGAAAACACAGCCCTCATTTTGCCCAGGTTTCAATTCTAATAATGCTCACCTATGATGAGCATATGGATATTCTTATAGTACACAAACATCATGATGTTTGAGACTTATAGAAAAAGAAAGAAAGAAAGAAAGAAAGAAAGAAAGAAAGAAAGAAAGAAAGAATCACTCTTTTGCATCTTGGTCTAAGTTATAACTTCAAAAATTTTTTTCCTTTTTATTTTATTTTATTTTTTATTTTTTTATTTAATTAAAAACAAATTTGTAACTTTCATTCATTTTTTAGAGTCAGAAAGCGCGTGAGTGGGGAAGGGGAAGAAGGGAGGAGAAAGACACAGAATCCAAAGCAGAGAGAGCCCAATGTGGGGCTCAAACCCACGAACCATGAGATAGATCATGACCTGAGACAAAGTTGGACGCTTAACTGACTGAGCCACCCAGGCACCCCGCTTTCCTTTCTATTTTATTTTTTTTTAATTTTTTAAAATATTTATTTATTTTTGAGACAAAGAGAAATGCGAGTGGGTTAGGGGCAGAGAGAGAGGGAGACAAAGAATCCGAAGCAGGCTCCAGGCTCCCAGCTGTCAGCACAGAGCCCGACGCGGGGCTCCAACTCACAAGCTGTGAGATCATGACCTGAGCCCAAGCAGTCACTCAACCGACTGAGACACCCAGGCACCCCTCCTTTCTATTTTAAAGATAATTGAAAAATACATACATACATGAAAGAAGCCTGGTGCTGTACTTCTTTGAGTAAGCTGGATGTTAAGAAAAACTTTCAGATTTGCAATTTCTGATATAGCCAATTTTTATTTTATTTCCAATGGAGAAGATATGCTTATTTCTGGATGTGCAGCATCCATTTACAACATTATCCCACACTGTGTTTAGAGAAATCTCTTGTCATTGGGAAAACCAAGGGACAAGTACATAATGTACTTTAGGTGAAAACCCCGTTGAGAATTCAAATCTTGAGCTTAAAAATTGTGGCAGATGCTACTGACACCATTATTTCCAGATGCTCTTGTTTAAGAACTTTATGGTAATTCTACTTCCTTTCCCATGTACTACCTGTTGGATTTTATTTTGATTTTTTTATGTCATCTTTGTTTTTACATTTTTATTTAAATTCCAGTTAGTTAACATACAGTGTAATATTAGTTTCAGGTGTACAATATAGTGATTCAACACTTCCATACATCCCCTCGTGTGCATCACAACAAGAAGTGCCCTCTTTAATCCCCATCACCTATTTTCACCCATCCCTCCACCCACCTCTCACCTCTGGTAAACATCAGTTTGCTCTCCATAGTTAAGAGACTATTCCTTGGTTTTCTTCTGTCTCTCTCTCTCTCTCTCTTTCTTGCCCTTTTCTCATTTGTTTTGTTTCTTAAATTACACGTATGAGTGAAGTCATATGCTATTTGCATTTCTCTGACTGACTTATTTTGCTTAGCACAATACTCTGTAGCTCCATCCATGTCATTTCAAACAGAATGATTACATTCTTTTTTATGGCTAATATTCCAGTGTGTGTGTGTGTGTGTGTGTGTGTGTGTGTGTGTGTTGTGTGTGTGTGTGTTTCATAGGTATGTGTGTGTGCATTCATAGGTATGCATCTTCTTTATCCTTTCATCAGTTGACAGACACTTGGGCTGTGTGCATAATTTGGCTATTGTAGATAATGCTGCTATACGTATCAGGGTCCATGTATCACTTTAAAGTAATATTTTTGTATTCGTTGGGTAGGTACCTAGTAGTCCACTGACTGGGTTGTAGGGTAGTTCTGTTTTTAACTTTTTGAGGAATCTCCACACTGTTTTCCAGTGGCTGCACCAGTTTGCCTTCCCGCCAACAGTGCAAGCAGGTTCCTTTTTCTCCACATCCTGGCCAACACCTATTGGTTCTTGTTGATTTTAGTCATTCTAACAGGTGTGAGGTAATACTTCATTGCAGTTTTTATTTGTATTTCCCTGATTAGTGACGTCAGGTATCTTTTCATGTGTCTGTTGACCGTCTGTATGTTTTGTTCTGCCCCTTCTTTAATTGGATGATTAGTTTTTTGGAAGCTGAGTTTTATAAGTTCTTTATATATTTTGGATACTAATCCTTTATCGGATATGTCACTTGCAAATATCTTCTCCCATTCTGAAGGATGACTTTTAGTTTTGTTGATTGTTCCCTTCTCCGTACAGAAGCTTTTTATTTTGATGAAGTCCCAATAGTTTATTTTTCCTTTTTGTTTCCCTTAACACAGGAGGTATGTCTAAAAAGAAATTACTGCTGCAAATGTCAAAGCCCTTACCGCCTGTGTTCTCTTATGGGATTTTTCTGATTTCAGGTGTCATACTTAGGTTTCTAACCCATTTGGCATTTATTTTTGTGTTTGGTGTAAGAAAGTGATCCAATTTCTGGGGCGCCTGGGTGGCTCAGTTGGTTGAGCGGCCGACTTCGGCTCAGGTCACGATCTCGCGGCCCGTGAGTTCGAGCCCCGCGTCGGGCTCTGTGCTGACAGCTCGGAGCCTGGAGCCTGTTTCGGATTCTGTGTCTCCCTCTCTCTGACCCTCCCCCGTTCATGCTCTGTCTCTCTCTGTCTTAAAAATAAATAAACGTTAAAAAAAAATTAAAAAAAAAAGAAAGTGATCCAATTTCATTGTTTTGCATGTAGCTATCCAGTTTTCCCAACACCACTTATTGAAGAGACTGTCTTTTTTTTCATTGGATATTCTTTCTTGCTTTTTTGAAAATACGTTCATTTCTGGGTTTTCTATTTTATTCTACTGATCTATGGGTCTATTTTTGTGCCATTACCATACTGTATTGATCAATACAGCTTTGTAATGTAACTTGAAGACTGGAATTGTGATGCCTCCAGCTTTGTTTTTCTTTTTCAGGATTACATTGGCTATTAGGGGTCTGTGTGTTTCCATACAAATTTTAGGATTGTTTGTTCTAGCTCTGTTAAAAATGCTGGTGGTGTTTTGATAGGTATGCATTCATTGTGTAGATTGCTATGGGTAGTATAGACATTTTAACAATATTTTTTCTTCTGATCAATGAGCATGGACTTTCTTTCCATTTCTTTGTGTTCTCTTTAATTCCTTTCATCCGTGTTTTATAATTTTCAGTGTAGAAATCTTTCCCCTCTTTGGTTACTTTTATTCCTAGGTATTTTTTTTTAAATTTTTTAATGTTTATTTATTTTTGACAAAGAAAGGGGGGGTGGGGCAAAGAGAAGGAGACAGAATCTAAAGCAGGCTGCAGGCTCTGAGCTGTCAGCACAGACTCCCATGCAGGGCTCAAACTCATGAACGGTGTGATCATGGCATGAGCAGAAGTCAGACACTTAACCAACTGAGCCACCCAGCCCCACCCCCCCCAGGTACCTTATTCTTTTGGTGCAATTATAAATAGGATTGATTCCTTAATTTCTCTTTCTGCTGCTTGATTATTGGTGTAAAGAAATGCAACAGATTTCTGTGCATTGATCTTGTATCCTGAAACTTTACTGAATTTGTGTATCAGTACTAGCAATTTTTCGGTGGAGCCTTTCAGATTTTCTATATAGAGTATCATATCATCTGCAAATAGTCAAACTTCGACTTCTTCCTTGCTGATTTGGAAGTCTTTTATTTCTTTTTAATAATGTCTGCTTGCTAAGGCTAGAACTTCCAGGAATATGTTAAATAACAGTGATGAAAGTGGATATCCCTATCTTGTTCTTGATCATAGAGGAAAATATCTCAGTATTTTTTTTTCCATTTAGGGTGATATTAGCTGTGGTTTTTTGTATATGACTTTTATTACGTTGAAGTATGTTCCCTCTAACCTTACTTTGTTGAGGGTTTTTATCATGAATGGATATTGCAGGTTGTCAAAAGTTTTTTCTGCATCTATTGAAATGATCATATAGTTCTTATCCTTTCTTTTATTAATGTGCTATATCACACTGATTTGCAAATATTGACTACCCTTACACCTTGGGAATAAATCCCTCTTGATTGTGGTGGAAGACTGTTTTAACGTATGGTTGGATTTGGTTTGCTAGTATTCTATTGAGAATTTTTGCATCCATGTTCATCAGGGATATTGGCCTATAGTTCTCTTTTTGTTTTTTTCTTTTTTTTTTTTTTGTTTTGTTTTTTTTTACTTTTTTTTTAACGTTTATTTATTTTTGAGACAGAGAGAGACAGAGCATGAACGGGGGAGGGGCAGAGAAAGAGGGAGACACAGAATCGGAAGCAGGCTCCAGACTCTGAGCCATCAGCCCAGAGCCCGACGCGGGGCTCGAACTCACTGACCGTGAGATCGTGACCTGAGCTGAAGTCAGACGCTTAACCGACTGAGCCACCCAGGCGCCCCTATAGTTCTCTTTTTGAATTGAGTCTTTATCTGGTTTTGGTGTCAATGTAAAGCTAGCTTCACAGAATGAATGTGGAACTTTTTCCTCCTTTTCTATTTTTTTGGAATAGTTTGAGAACAATAGGTATTATTTCTTCCTTAAACATTTGGTAAAGTTCATCTATGAAGCCATCTGGCCCTGGACTTTCATTTGTTGAGTGTCTTTGGATTAGCAATTCAATTCCATTGCTGGTTTCAGTCTGCTCAAGTTTTCCATTTCTTCCTGTTTCAGTTTTAGTAGTTTATATGTTGCTAGCAATTGTGCATTTCTTCCAGGTTGTCCAATTTGTTAGCATACAGTTTTTCATAATATCCTCTTAATTGTTTATATTTCTATGGTGTTATTTTTGTTATTTCTCCTCTCTCATTTGTGGTTGTATTTATTTGGGTGCTTTCTCTTTTCTTTTTAAGTCCAGCTATAGGTTTATTTTTTTTTTTTTTTAATTTTTTCAAAGAACCAGCTCCTGGATTCGTTGATCTGTTCTACTGGTATTTTTAGTTTCTATATCATTTATTTCTGCTCCAATCTTTGTCTCCTTTCTTCTGCTGGCTTTAGGCTTCATTTGGGGTTCTTTTTCTTGCTCATTTGGTTAGGTGGTTTATTTGAGATTTTTGATTGAGATTTTTAATTTAGGTCTAGATGACTACATACTTCTCTCTTACAACCACTTTTGCCACATCCCAAAGGTTTTGGATTGCTGTGTTTTCATTTTCATTTGTTTTCATGTACTTTTTTATTTCTTCATTTCATAGTTGACCCATTCATTGTTTATTTCTTCATTTCATAGTTGACCCATTCATTTAACCTCCATTTATTTGTAGTCTTTCTAGATTTTTTTCTTGTGGTTGACTTCTAGTTTCATAGTGTTGTGGTCAGAAAAGGTGCATGGTATAACTTGGATCTTATATTTGTTAAGGTCTATTTTGTGGGCTAATACGTGATCTATTCAGGAGAATGTTCCATGTGCACTTGAAACTAATGTGTATTCTGCTGTTTTAGGGTGAAATGTTCTGAATATCTTTAGAGTCCGTCTGGTCCAGTGTATCATTCAACGTCATTGTTTCTTTGTTGGTTTTCTGTTTAGATGATCTGTCTATTGATGTAAGTGGGGTTTTAAAAGTCTCTTTCTGTTATTGTATTATTATTGATTAGTTCCTTTATGTTTGTTATTGATTGTTTCATGTATTTGGGTTCTGCCAGTCATGTGCATAAATATTTACAATTATTATATCTTCTTGTTGGGTTGTCCCTTTTATTATTATATAGTGTCCTTTGCCTCTGGTTATAGTCTTTTTTTAAAGTCTAGTTTGTATGCTATAATTATTGCTACTCTGGCTTTCCTTTAACATCCATTTGCATGTTAAGTATTTCTCCATGCCCACATTTTTCATCTGCAAGTATCTTTTAGTCTGAAAAGAGGCTATTGTAAGCAGCATACACTTGGGTCTTTTTTTAATCCATTCTGATATCCTATGTCTTTTTAGTAGAGCATTTAGTGCATTTAATGCAGGGTAATGGTAGATATGTATTTACTGCCATTTTATTACTTGTTTTGTGGTTGTTTTTAGAGATTTTTCTCTGATTCTTTCTTGTCTTCCTTTATTTGCTGATTTTCTTTACTGATACACTTGGATTTCTTTCTCTTTATTCTTTGCATGTTTATTAGCGGTTTTTGATACATCGTTATCATTAGGTTTGTTTATAATCTCTTCTGCATATTAAGGTGATGGTCATTTAAGTTTGAACCCATTCTTTTCTTTTTCCTCTCTACATTTTAGTAATATATTACTATATTTTACATCCTTTTTTGTGAGTTCTTTGACAACTTTTTACAGAAATACTCATTTTTACCCCTTTGTATTTCTTGCCTTTACACTGTCACTTTTGGCCTCTCCCTGCCCACTCAGAGTCCCCATTAATATTTCTTACAGGGCCAGTTTAGTGGTCATGAACTCCTTTAGTTTTTGTTTGTCTGGGAAACTATCTCTTCATCTATTCTAAGTTACAGCCTTGTGGATATAGTATTCTTGGCTGCAGATTTTTCCCATTCAATACTTTGAATATATCATACCACTCCCTTCTGTCTTCCCAAGTTTCTGTTAAAAAATCTCCTGATAACCTTATGGGTTTTCTCTTGTAAGTTAATGGCTTCTTTTGTCTTCCCACTTTTAAGATTGTTTTTCTTTATCACTATATTTTGCAAATTTAATTATAATTTGTCTTGGTGTGGGCCTGCTTTTGCTGACTTTTATGGGAGTTCTCTGCATCTCTTGGATCTAAATGTCTATTTCTTTCCCCTAAAATAGGGAAGTTTTTAGCCACTTTTTCTTCAAATAAATTTTCTGCTCCCTTTTCTCTCTTCTTCTTCTGGGAGGCCTATAATATGAATATTATTACATTTGATGGAGTTCCCTATTATCATTTTGCATAATTCTTTCTATCTTTTGTTCAGTTTCATTGTTTTCCATTACATTGTCCTCTAGGTCACTAATTCAATCTTCTGCTTTCTTGCAGCCTGCTATTCATTGTATAAGCTTGTTTCCAGTCTCATTTATTACACTCTTCACCTCTGATTGATTCCTTTTTAACTCTCTTATCTCTGTAGGAAGGGTCTCACTAACATCTTCCATACTTTTCTTAAGCCCAGTTAGTATTTGTATGATCATTGTTTTAAATTCTCTATCAGGAATGTTACTTATATCCTTTCTGCTTAGATCTCTAGCCATAGCCTTACTTTGTTCTTTCATTTGGGATAAATTCCTCTGTCTTCTCATTTTGTCTAAGTTTTGCCTTTTTCTCTGTGTTAGAAAAGCCAGTCATGTCTCCTACTCCTGAAAATAATGACCTTATGTAGAGTAGGTCATGTAGTGCCCAGGGCCTGACACTTCAGGGATTTTCTCTACTATGTGTGCTGTGTGTTCTCTATTCTGGCTGCTGTATCCTTCATGTCAGTTGTCTGCAGAGGCTCTCCCTGCCTTCTGTGGACAGTGTTTTGTCCCTGGCCCAAATGTGGTGAGTTATAACCAGGTATGCTCTGGTTTGCTTGTAAAATGAGACCTGTCACCACCTCCAATGGAACTGAGGCACTGGAAAACTCTGGTCAGGAGACCTGGTGTGGGCAGGGACTTGTGCTGGTTTTCTGGTGGAGGGACCCACTTCCCTGAGATTAAGGCAAGGGTTACTGAGAATGGCACTTCCACCAGAGAACAGAGGTGGTGCTCAGTGTAAGCAAGTTAGGCAGCTCAAATCTGGGATGTTCTGCTTCCCTCAGATGGCTCTGTGTTTATACTGAGGGAAAGGGGAGGAAAATGGCTCTGGCCAGTTCCTTTTTTCCTGAAGAGATGTATCTATGAATGTTGTTTCTCAGGGACAAGCTCCAAGAAGAGCAAATAACCTCCCCACTGTGTGCCCCAGGAATTCTTCAGATCACTGTTTCCACACTATATGTCCACAGGTTGTCTGCTTTCCATCTCTCCAAGAGCAGCACAGTGTCCTTCAGGTTGTATCCCAACCAAACCTGCTGACCTTTAAAACTTGAGGCTCCTCTGTTGCAAGAACTCATGAAATTCAGTCCCTGTTGTTTTCCAAGCCAGTAGCTATGGGAGAATACTCTCCTTATGCATTCCCTGTGTGTTTCTCTCTCTCTCTCTCTCTCACTCTGGCTCTCACTCTCGCTCTCTCTTCTCCATGTCTATGACTCCCTAACCTCTACAGCAGCCAGGATCTGTTTCTCTGCTAAACCATGTCTCTGTACTTCCTACCTTCTTCGATGTGCCTTCTTCTTTCCCTTAGTTATGGAGAGAACATTCTGTCAGTCTTCAGGTCAATTTCTGGGGTATTTAAGATGATTTGATAGTAATCTAGTTGTATTTGTAAGACAAGGTGAGCCTAGGGGTCTTGTTACTCCACTGCCATATTCATATCTCTCTCCTGATTGTTTTGTAGCCTCAATTCCCAGCCTATATTTAGTTCTGCAAACTTCCAATATCTTCTGTTTAAAAAACTCTCTTTATGGTAAGGGAATAAAGATAATTTTTTGTTGCTTTTACCCTGCAAATTCATCTAATGTTTTTCCTAAAATGTTATTTTTAAGCAATATATGGTCTGCTCATAGGAATTATAAAATTATGCTCCTCCTATGAATTTTTTTATATTGAATTTTATTAGTATCTTATCAAATCCTCATGCGTTCTTAATGCAAATTTTTAACGTATAGGAAAAGTGTTAGTCATGTTTGGAGATCAACTTGTAAAAAAAGGTAAAAGTAGAAATAAATCTTTAGAAAATGCAATTAGAAAACCATTTTTCAGAAACAAATCTTCATCATGAAAGGACATAGATTTGCAATACACTAAATCTCAATTTATTGAATTCCTTCCATCAATAGTTGCATCGATATTAGGCTTGTGAATATTAATGTCATACTGTGTATATTATATATGGTAACATATTGAATTTCTATCAATATTCTTCTAAATGTTTCCAAATATTTTAAATGTTTTGAAGACATCTGTAGTAATACAAAAATAACAGACTCAGGACAGCCTATCACAGAGCTTCTCATATTTTAAACTATACATATTTGAGTATAGGTGCAAGATTCTAACTTGTGTTGTCTTTACCAGCTAATATTTTCTCTGGTTAGAATGAAATTAAGCATTTAATCTCAACTTCGAGACTAAAATAATAATTGCCTCCATCAATCCAATTTTATCAAACTTCATTTATAATTCAAATGATAAAAATAATTTGTTTTCAAAAATTACATTTTGAGGACACTCAAACTTTTGAAGAAAATTCTCCTTTTCACAGTCATCTCTCAGATTGTTTATTCTCATAAAATTTTAAAGCTTATTAATGATTTCTACTTTTCCTTATTTAGTTTTAGCTTGCTATTTCTGCTGCTTAGCATATCATAATCATGATTGTGATTGTCCTTCTCAAAAATATGTGCATTGGTAGATGTGGTATGTGTGGTCAATGTATATAAATGTAGAGCTCTAGGGACCATGGACCTGAAGCAGGGAGTATTTCCGTTAGGGAGCATCTTGCATTCTTGCTAGTATAGCCTAACAACCTACAAAGATTGAAGAACTGGAAATTTTAAAAAGTTTTAGAAAATGACAACTCTGCTCAAATTTCTCCCAAACAATAACCACATAGCTTCCAGTACAACTCATAAAATAGAGATTTTCTCTGAAGTAGAAATAGAAAAGAACACAAGGTCTACAAATTGTAGATCCCCAGCCCAACTTATGTTTCTATATTTCTTAAATTGACGTTTTTCAAATATTGGAGCTGTAGTGTGAAACTCCATTTCTCCCACAGAGAGTAATGAAATAAAACTTTCAGTATTAACTGGTTATTTTAAGAAATATCAGAGTATTCGTCAGATAACTTGCCACTAGATCATTGGCTCTCAAACTTGACTCCTCATTAGTATTACTTGGGTTGTATTTAAAAATTATCAAGCCCAGGTTCCACTTTCAGAGATTCTGATTTAGTTGGTTTGGAGATCTAGAAATCATGTTTTTCAAAGCTCCCCCAATGTACATCCAGGGCTGAGACCTATAGCCATAAATACTTGGTAATTACTGATTTAAAAAAGGCAGCCCATGAAAAGAAATATGAGCCTCAGTTATTCTAACCTTTAAGTTCTGTATTGATAGAGCTTATTACTGATCTCTCTAATTAGTGGCTATTTATACCATTGTACACCAAAATCTTCTGTTGACTTTTTTATTTCTCAAAATCTACTCAATCTGATCCTCAAGAGGAGCAAAGATACAATTCTAGTCATATTTTCTATCTGACCAAAATAATCTTTAGCTTCTATTATGCAGATAGTAGGCCACTATTACTAAAACTTGAGTAAACTAGTATAACTCCTACATTTACAACTTATTGAATAGATTCTCTATACTGAATATTTTCCTCCTCTGATCTGCCAATTCTAATGTTATACTGATCTAGCTTTCAGTGTTGGCTGAGATTTTTTTTTTAAGACAATAACTTGGGGAAGAATGACTTTTGGGAAATAATTTTTAAAGTTAACTTGACTATACCATTCCATATTTTTAAACAAGAAGAACTCCAGTGTACTGAATTCCACACAGATAATGGAGAATGTGATATGGTAATTATAATAATAATCATGCCTGATGTGTCAGTCTTGTCATATTTTTATTATATTATCTCTAATCCCTTAGATAATCCTGCAAGGAAGGTACTATACTGTCCATTTCACACATATAATAACAAAAAGATGTCTAGGTTGTTAATTTCATGCAGTCAGAAAGTACAAAATTCAAGAAGTGGTCAGTAGCATCAAATTGTACAGTGTAGAAAAATATATCTCCTCTAGGAAAGAATATACAATTAAAACATGGATAATCAGTGCAACTTTCTAACCGCAGGTAATTCTCATAATTATTGGAACCTTAAAAGTTCCTCAGAAGCTCTTGGTACCTTACTCTTCCCAATTCCCCCAATCTTCAAAGTACTTATGCACACACCCTAATGAAGGAAAGTGTTAGCAGCTGGTTTCTAATCCCAACTTCCTCACTTGGGGAAAGAAAGGTAAAGAAATAAGTCAAATCCTCTGTTGGTGATAAATACTAACAGAAAGATAAAAGAAGTCCTTGCCTATGGAACACTTTCATCACGATTTACCTAGTGTCTAGGTTGTTTATAGTAAACAAACCTAGAATTTATGTATATAAGGGGTCCAGGGAAAGCTGGAAAATGTCACATAACATATATAATAATTGGAATACAAAACTGATGTTTCATGACCTAAAAAGCTACCACTGGCTAAGTGATTCCCTGTGTGTAATTCCTAGGCACTCATGTTAACTCTAGACTAGTGTGGTGTTTAAATGAAGAAAGCAAACTTCTATAGAGATGTGCTGATGTTACTTCTCTAAGTTTCACCTGTGTCTTTCAAATATCTGTGTCCCATTTTTTGTATAATTATGATGCTGTGTAAAATCAGATTACGCGACTGATTTGGCAAGCACTGAAAAATGAAATAATTAAGAATAAACGTAACAATATATATACAATGGTCTATATACAGAAAACCTTGCAACTGTGCTAAATAAATCAAAGAAGATATAAATAAGTAGGTATTACATATTCAATATTAAGAAGACTCAATATTGGTAAGATGTCAATTATTTCCTACATAAGCTATAGATTCAGTACAATTCCAGTAAAGTTTCAGCAAGTTATTTTGATGACATCAACACACTTGATTTTAACAGTTAAATGCAAGGGTAGACAAAAACTCATGATAGTCATGTCACTGAAGCAGAAGACCAAATTTGGAGGACTAACACTACAAAATTTCACTACTTACTATAAAGGCTACCGTACTCAAGACAGCACAATATTGGTGAAAGAAGAGACAAATAGATCAATGGAAAGGAATGGGGAACTTAAAAATAGACCTACAAACTACAGTTAGCAGATCTTTGACTAAGAAACAAAAGCAACTCAATTAAGAAATGATCATTTTTTTTTTATGACAAATGGTACCAGGAGGATTGGACATCCAAATGCAAAAATGGCAACAACAAAATGAATAGACACAAGTCTTACACCTTTCACAATAATTAATTCAAAGTGGATCACAGACATACATGTAAAACACAAAACTATATATAAAATTTTCAAAAGATAATGTAGGAGCAAATGTAAGTGCCTGTGGGTTTGGCAATACATTTTTAAACAGCCCCCAAAGCATGATCCATGAAAGAATAAATATGGTAAGCTGGACTTTATTTTTATTTTTTTAAATATTTATTTATTTATTTATTTATTTATTTATTTATTTATTTTTGAGAGAGAGAGAGAGAGAGAGAGAGAGAGAGAGAGAGAGAGAGAGATCAGGGAAGGGGCAGAGAGAGAAGGAGACAGAATCCCAAGCAGTTTTCATGCTGCCAGCACAGAGCCCAATGTGGGGCTCGATCTCACAACCATGAGATCATGACTGGTGCCTAAATCAAGAGCTAGACACTTAACTGACTGAGCCACCCAGACACTCCTGGACTTTATTAAAAGTAAAAACTTTTGCTATGCAAAAGACACTATTAAGAGAATGAAAACAAAGGTATAGGCTAAAAGAAAATATTTATAAATCACATGTTTGATAAAGGACTTCTATCCAAAACATACAAAGTACTCTTAAAACTCAACCACACAATTTTAAATGGGTAAAAAATCTAAATAATATTCTCCCAAGGAGATACATAGGCAGAAAATAAACATATAAGATATTAAACAACAGACATCAATAAGGAATTACAAATTAAGACAATGAGTATCTATTAGAATGGTTAAAATTTATAAATATGACAGTATCAAATGATGGTAAGAATGTGGTGCAATAGGACCTTTGATTCATTGCTGGTGAGAATGAAAAATTGTACAGCCATTTTGAAAGCCCAGACTGGTACTTTCTTATAAAATGAAACATAGTGTTAGCATGAAACTTACCAATAACACTCCTAGGTTTTTACCCAATTGGATTGAAAATTTATGTCCACACAAAAGCCTGCACATGATTGCTTACGCCAACTTTATTCATGCATGCTAAACCTGGAAGTGAGCAATATGTCCTTCATTAGGTAAATGGGTAAACAAACTGTGGTATATCTATACAATGGAATATTATTCATCAATACAAAGAAATGGACTATGAAGGCATGGAAATACATATAGGAGACTTAAAAGCATATTGCCAGGTGAAAGAAGCCATCCTAAAGAGACAATCTAATATATTATTTCATCTATACAACTTTCTGGAAAAGGTAAAACTATAGAGACAATAAAGAGACAAGTGGCTGGCAGGATTTGGCAGGAGTGGGTGGAGTTGTATAGGTAAAGCAGAGGGGATTTTTAGTACCATAAAACTATTTTGTATTATACTGTAATATTGGATACATTATGCATTTGTCAAAATCCATAGAACTGGACAATAAGAAGAGTAAACTTTAATGTAAATTATAAACTTTACTTAAGAATAATCAATATAGTTCACTAATTATAACAAATATACACACTAATGCAAGATGTTGATATCAGAGGAAACTGTTGGGATGGAAGAGGGTATATTGGAGACCGCTGTCTTATCTGCTCAAATTTTCTGTAAATACGAAATTTTTCTACAAAATAAAATCTATTAATTAAAACAAATAAATTATAACACTGGGTACAATATAGCCTTGCAGAATGCCATCATTCTTTGCACATAACAGAGTCAAAGTAGGCCACCCGCAGTAAAAAGGAAGACCCCATCACTGTTAACATTTCCGCACCCTGTTCCAGGCCATTTGTGTCATCAGGTCCTCCATCTGCTGTCTCAACTTACCATGGCCATCTATCAAGACAACAAAGTACTGCTTTCTATAACAATGACAGAATAGTGCGTGTTCCCTGAGAGGCACTGACAGGTCTGCCTATGTAGGCGAGAGAATCGTTCTTTGATGGTCACATGCAAATAGAAACACTAGATAAATTCTGCTTGCCCAGTTCCTACCCTCTCATTGCTCCCTGAATTCAGGGTGCTGACATTACACAGAGACTCCATCTAGTTCCCATCTTAATCAGATATCCTAGGAAGTGATTTAGCCACCAATATCCCCTGTAAAGTTGCCTCTATAAAAATCATGATTAATTATATGATGAATATAATTGATAATATTATGTTAGTATAGAATTAATTTAATGATATAATCATTATGAATTAATATTACTATTATGGCATTCAGAAACATTAATGAGCATTTATTATATGGCAGGTGGTGTAGCAAGCACTTTTCTTTTTCCAGTAACATATCTTTTATCCTCACAGCAATTACATGATAAATTTATAATAATTATTCCTTTTGTACAAGGAAAGAAATCAAGGGCTTGAAAGGCTAAATGGTTTGCCCAGGATCACAGCTAATAAGTGGTGTAGCCAGATTTGAAACTAAGGCAGTGTGACTTCAGACCCCATGCTTTTATGGCCTCTGTTGTGCTGCACCCGGAGAGCTTCTCTCAAATATTCTAGACTGTGGCATTAGCCTGAAGTGCACTTCAGTGTATTGGAGACTATAATGAGCAAGATATATTTCCTAATATAGTCTTCCCTCTCAGGGTACTTCAATTATTAGAAAATTCCCAGGTTTTGGGGTGCCTGGGTGGCTCGGTTGGTTAAGTGGCCAACTTCGGTTCAGGTCACGATCTCACAGTTTGTGTGTTCAAGCCCCACATTGGGCTCTGTGCTGACAGCTCAGAGCCTGAAGCCTGCTTCGGATTCTGTGTTTCCCTCTCTCTCTCTGCCCCTTCCTCACTCCTGCTCTGTCCCTCTGTCTCCCAAAATAAATAAATGTTAAAAAAAATTAAAAAAAGAAAATCCCAGGTTTTCAATTTATAAAATACAACTAAATCTACCTATATCCCCAAATGTATAAATATCTCTTGAGAGGTTGTATGTAAGGGCATAAGAAATATTTTTTTATGCTGGAGACTACTATAGGCATGTATATTTTTATTGTGATATAATGAAATAAAAGCACTAGTCTTAAAAGTACAGTGCAAAATGTTTTGATATACGTATGTACTCTTCTAACCAAACCTCTAATGAAAATATAAAACATAGTCATTACTCTAAAAGGTCCCTTCATGCCTTTTCTGTGGATAATCCTTCAATGGCCTCCACAGAGTTCTTGAACTTTGTTAAAATAACATAATATTGTCTGTACTTTTAAGTCTGGCTTCTTTGCTGAGTGCAATGCTTTTGAGATCATTTTGGTTTTTGCATGTATTACTAGTCATTGCTAATTTCTTCTATCTAATTTCTAGGTAGCATTTCATTCATAAATAGACCAACTTGATTATCTATTCTCCCATTGATGAATATTCATATTGCTTTCAATACTTTGCTATATTGCATAAAGCTAAAATGAACAATCATTAAATTGCATATCGTGATCATATGTTTGGATGTCTTTTCTGCCAATACTTAGGATTAGAATTATTGGATCATAAGGTAGATATATTTTTAACTTTATTAGAAACTGATTTGGTGATCTGACACCCTCCTACCAACAATTTGAGAGTTCTAACTGTCCCTTCATCCTCTCTAAATTTGGGATCGTTACTCATTTATTTTACTTTATCTGTTTTAGTAGGCACATTGTGATATCTCATGGTGGTTTTAATTTTCATTTTTCTGATGAAAATAACATTAACCATCTTTGCAGTATGTTTATGACTGCTAGTATAACTTCTTTTTGGAAATTCTACAATCATAACTAAGAGTTGGTAGTGCTGGTGTACAGATAACACAGCAATAACATAGACAGTCCTGAAATAGATCCAAAAATATATGTACAAGTATTTTTTAACTAAGTTACAAATGAAATATGTGTATATATTTACATTTAAATTTATATATTTATACCTAAAATTAATTTTATAATATAATCTATATTTTTCCACTTATTTGATTTTATAACTAGGACATTTTACAAATAAATGACTCATTTTTAAATGACTATTATTTGGGGCACCTGGGTGGCTCATTTGGTTAAGCATCTGACTTCAGTTCAGGTCGTGATCTCAAGGTTCATGGGTTCCAGTCCCACTTCGGGCTCTGTGCTGACAGCTCAGAGCCTGGAGCCTGGTTCAGAGTCTGTGTCTTCCTCTCTCTCTGCCCCTTCCCCACTCAGGCTCTGTCTTTCTCTCAAAAATAAATTTTAAAAAAATTTTAAAAAATTAAATGACTATTACTTGATTATATGAATGTAACTAGATTAGTAGTCTATTCTCTTATTTATATACATTTAGATTTCTTTCTTTCTTTAAAAAATTATCTAATGATTATCCTTGTAAAAATAGATTTATCAAATTATACCATAATGTTTAAACTTGTGGTAGAAACACTTAAAATAAGATTTACCCTCTTAACACATTGAGTGTGTTAACTATAGTCACAATGTTGTATATCAGATCTCCAGAACTTATTTATCCTGTACAATTGAAACTTTATACCTGTTGAATAGCAATTCCCCATCCCACCACTCAGTCTCTTGGAAACCACTATTCTACTCTCTGCTTCTGTAAGTTTGAGAACTTTAGATACTTCGTGTAATTGCAATCATGCAGCATTTTTCTACGACTGACTTACTTCACTTAGCATAATATTCTCGATGTTTATCCATGTTGTCTCATATGGCAGTATTTCCTTTTGTTTAAGGCTGAATGTTTTTATTATGTACATACCACATTTTTTTATCCATTCATCCATCAACGGATATTTAGGGTTTTTCCCACATCTTGGCTATTGTGCCTAGTGCTCCAATAAATACAGGAGGGAATATCTCTTCAAGATTTGACTTAAATTCTTCTGGGTAAATACCCAGAAGTAGGAATGCTGCATCATATGGTAGTTCTATTTTTAATTTTTTAAGAAACCTGCATACCATTTTTCATAACAGTTGCACCAGTTTACATTCCCTCTAAGTGTACAAGTGTTCCAATTTCTCCACATCCTCATATTTTTTCTTTTCCGTTAAGTTTCATCTTAATACTTGTGAGATGCCATCTCATTGTGGTTTAATTTCATTTTGGTGACCATAAAAGAAAAATGTATTAACTTGTCTCTGCCAAGTTTAAAAACTGCTGCTTATCAGAAGACATCAGTAATAAAATGAACAGGGAAGACACAGAATGGGAAAAATATTTGCCACATATTTCTAACAAAGGACTAATATCCAGGTCACATTAAAAATTCCTACAAGTTGATTGATGCACGCATTTCTAATAATCATAAGAACGTTTTTTTTTAATGTTTTAATGTTTACTTATTTTTGAGAAAGAGACACAGAGTGAGAGCGAGGAAGGGGGAGAGAGAGACACACACACACAGAGACAGACAGAGAGGGAGGGAGACACAAAATCCGAAGCAGGCTCCAGGCTCTGAGTTGTCAGCACAGAGCCCGAAGCAGGGCTCGAACCCACGAGCCATGAGACCATGACCTGAGCCGAAGTCGAATACTTAACCACCCAGGCACCCCGAAGTCTTAAACACTGTACACTAGCATGAAGTATTAACAGAATTCACATGAAATGTGGAATCCCAGAGGAAACCCAGAGGCATCTGGGTTTTACCACTGCACTTGAAAACTAATGCTTGAATATTAGTATATTTAGTATACCACTCAAAATAAGAGAACTTTTTTTTGGGGGGGGTGGCTGGTTATTTCTATATTCTCTCCCAGGAAGTCCTTCTGAGGAACCTCATTGTCAAACACAAAGGTAGTACCTATTTCCAAAGCCGCTTGCCAGCTGCCACAATGATTTAAGTTGTCCAGAGTTTCACCCAAAAACACACTTTACCTCTGTCTCCGGCTGCTATGTGGGCTAACAAAAAGAGGTTTAGTGATTTGTTCAAGGCTCCACTTGAACTATGCTGGATGTAGAAATATTCCATTTTTCTGTTTCAGTACAACAAATCTTTACCTCATTACAAGACGATAAAAATATAAATCTATCAGAGTCTCAGATCTCAATGAACATATACTCTCTCGACTCACAATAAGTTGTTTTACCTGCCTGATAGAAGGACAATCTAGTGAAAAGGAGAATCTCTCCTTCTCTCTTTCTCTTTCTCTCTCTCTCTCTCTCTCTCTCACACACACACACAAATAGACACACAAAGACAAGATAATTTAAATACAGTGAGAGAATAACACATGATTTCTGATGATAGATAACATAATGGCAACAGTCTCTCACAATTTACATTATACCTTATCTTGCAAACAATGGTTTGCCCCGGTAAATATCCTACAAAACCCTCTTCTGAACACCTAGATTTCTGGTTAGGAGGGTACAGTTTATCTATCACCTCTTTTCCGGGCCCTGGTTCTTAACAACTTTTGTGTCATTCCTACAATGCCTTGTCCATTAAGTATTACCTACTTCATACTGCTCTGTTAATAATAGTGCATATGCGTGTGCATGCGCACGTGTGTGTGCTATCTGTATTTTGTCCATCCTTTCATCCCACTGCATGCCTAAATAATGATGATAGTGTAACCATATAAACTTAGTCTATGAATGTGTTCCTTAACATTTAAAAATATTCTATACTTCTATATGGAAAAAATATAAAGTTGGCATGCAGTCTCTATTATTAAATGATACAGGATTTAATTTCTTATTTCATTTAGGTCATTTTAGCTACTCATTAAGTAATACGCTTTGGGAAAATTCTAGTTATCTGAACACTCTAAAAGAAAGTATCACATTGAATTATTAGCAATTGATGATTTGTTAAGTCTTGTGCATTCCAAATTATAGTAAATAAACAATAAACTCAAGTATGTAGCATTCAGAATAGGATATATATAGAAACAGAATAGGAAATTAACAATTTACACTTTTAAATTAGCCTTTTATTTATACTTTTAAGGTTCAAATATGAAGCAATGCATTCACTGAGGAAACAAAGGGGAAGATTAGAAATTTCCAATTCTCTCCACATAGTTCCTGATTCTGCCAGTCCCTTCAAATAATCAGAGCATCATGGAGCTTATATGGGCTTTAGAGATCATCTTGTCTAGCACCCTTTTATTGTAAACTTTTAAATCTATTAAGGGTGCCAGTTCTCTAAACAAATACATTCCAGCAGAAGAAATATCTTGATTATAGGTTTATACTATAGCTATTTAAAATTCTAATTGGTGTATTAAAGCAATTATTAGATAGAATCCTATAAAATATTTATACCCTGCATAGTTCAGAATAATCACAATAGAGCATTTCTCCCTTATATGAATTACATTTAAGAAAAAAATACAAATATTCTGGTTTTCCCATGATCATTTATAAAACCTATTAGTCGTGCTGACATGTAGGTGGTTATTTTTGTTTAATGTGTATTTACTTTGCGAGTGGAAAACGGAGTGAGAGAAAGACAGAGAGAAAGCAGGGAAAAGGCAGGGAGAGGGAGAGACAGAATCCCAAGCAGGCTCCACACCCAGCCCAGAGCCTGATGTGGGGATGCGACCTTATGACCCTGAGATCACGACCTAAGGTGAAGTCAAGAGTCAGACGCTTTAACCGACTGAGATACCCAGGTGCCCCAAGTGGATATTTTGAAGAATAAAAATTAGTTAACCAAATAGAGTATATCAGAAATAATATTGAAGTTTTTCCAACTGAAATTCTGTTAATTTGCAAACTCAGTAATTTCTATTAAGCCATACACAAGAAGAGTCATTTTAGCAATGAATAGGAAAATTCATTTCTCTTAAATGCAAAACATGAGCTTATAAAAATTTTAGAATCCTATAGCTCTTGGAAGTATATTCAAGAGCACCTCCATTCAGTAAAGAAAACCCTAGACTCATCGCTAAAAGATGCAAATTATATATTTTAAGACCTCAATTGAGGAAAAATTGTATAACTCCCCTCTGTAATTCATTCCAAGGTTTTAAAATCCTATTGTCAGGAATTTCTTCTTCCTATCTAACCTACATCACTCATGCTTCAGTTAAGTCCGTAACTTGTTTTTTTTTTCTTTTTTCTTTCTCAGTATAAATTGAGAACTGCTGAGGCAGACAGAGCTGATTTGGAGATTGAAACAAGTTGAACTGTTTCCCGGATTACTATCTCTTAGAACATTCTAAAAACAGACCAATTTGGATAACTTAAGTAGGATTAAATATAGTGAATTACCATCCACAAACAAACTTTACTGAAATAATTGGTAACATTCTTGAGAGGTAGTAGAATTGGTGGTAAACGTACTTTTTCTCTGTTTTATACTCCTATTCCTTCAGTAGACATAGGTAAGTGCTCTAGTACCTTAAAAACGATAGAGAGAAAAATGTAGGCATATATTCAGAAATTTCAGAATATGTAGAACTTCCCCTATATACAGAGTTCTACATATTCTGAACTTTTTATTTTTAAAAGAAGGCATTTTAAATTTGATTTATCTGAGCTTAAAGAATATTACAGTTCTTATTTGAGTTAGCGAAACTTAGTCACCCAGTGATTATAACAACTTGGGAAAGATGATAGAAGCATAGGTTGAAATAGAAAATAGTGTACTGACTTTCTTGGGTATTTTTCAAATCAAGTTCATATACCTGACATTATTAGCACCCCATGGTTTGATCAGTAGTATATCTATGCCTGTGACTTTCAACCTTTTCAAGGTTAGAGAAACTATGAAAAATCCTTGTCTTTGGAAGAAATACCACAGTTGGACATAGAGATCTGTCTTTAAGAGAAATGATACTTTATACTCTGCATAAATCTAGAGATTTCTGTAGTACCTACATTTGACCTGAATCTGTGTATAACTACAGAGAAAAATTAGTCAGGACACACCGTATCTAGAACATTTTATCCATAGAGAAGAAAGCAGAACTTTAACAGAAAGGGAAAAATCACTTTTAAGAGATTGCAATTCAGACAACCTGGGTTAATCAGGGTGCCGACATTCCAAATCCGTTGTACTTGACATGACTTTGCAGCTTCAGTGTTAGGAAAAAAAAGAAACTTTTGGCTTACCCCTGCTCTATTTGAAACAGTAAGACTTAGAGGCTTTTCTCTATGAATTTTTATCTCATTTTCATTTTTTTCCAGCTACCCCATCAGTATATTTTATGTAATCAAAATAGTGTATGTCTGACTTCTCTTTTAGACAATTTTGTTGAGTGTTAAAATAAATCACGTGGAGAGAGAGGGAAAAAAAAATTTGTACAGACATATCTCATAGCCAGATAAGAAACTGCCACAAGATAAAAATGTTCTAAATACCATTAAGGGGGAAAACAAACAACAAAGAATGTTGAGATTCAGAAATATAATCTGAAACCTACACAGACTCTATAATCTGAAATTAAGATTTGTTGTTTTTTAAAATGTGGATTACCCCTGAGGTACTAAAGGAACAGGTTTCTGAACATCAGTCTTGACTTACTAAATCAAAATGTCTCAAGGTGGGTCTTGGAAATTTGAATTTTTAAGAAGCTTCCTATGTGATTACCTCAGCCACTAAAGTTTGACAATCACCATTGTAGAGTTTCATCGGCATGAAAACAATAAACCAAAACAGAACACCTTCCAAAAAAAAATATGATGTCAAGGTTTAAGTCCCTTCAGATGTTTATTTTAGTTGAGATAGATGATCCCTTCCTCTGGCCAGAAAGCCATTTCATTAATATTGTTGGCTAGAAAAGTGAGATAAGACACATAACCACGGAAAAGCAATCACCGCAATGCACAAATCTCCTTGAGGACAGAAACTATGTGGTTCATGATTTTGTCCCCAGCTTAGAGTAGGCATAAAAATATGTGTCACATGAATGAGTGAACATGATCAGAAAGTTTGCCCTACCAGCCAAAGGGCAATCAATCGCCTTATTCAAAGCACAGCATAGTCCTTTTCAGAATGTATGACTGGCAACAATACCTTGAAGAATCCAGCTCCTAAGTAAGTTGAAGGCAATGGTGTGTGTGGGAGACTAATGGAAAATTACTGGCTGAGAATGAAAGCAAGCTATGTTCTTGACCTTCTCCGTGCTTTTCCTTTTTACTATGCAATTGACACTATTATTGTTTTCCTCACTGCTACTTGTGGTATTCTGTGTGAACAATTTACTGACATACTATTATTTTTTCCTGCATCTTTCTATGGTATTTCTTCCCTTTAACCTTTCAGTAAGTTTTTTCAGATGTGACTTTTTATTTTACTGCAAAAATGTTAAGTACATACTGATAATCATATGAAAGTTTAAATGGTACCCAGATATCTTAATGCACTGATTTTAAAACATTAAGTTTTTGGAATATATTGAATGCTAGAAAGGGGAAAAATCAATACATAGAATACACAGGAAACACTCTAGCAAATGCTGGTAATATGGTAGACTGAACCAAACAGTTTTGTTAAAATGAATTTCATATTCTGAAGAATGCATACATATAGAATGACAAAATTTGCCTAAAATATTCCTTTAAAAGTTCAAAATCCAGCAGTCAGACAAAATTAAGGTAAATCATTTGAGCTATTTATTACAATTCTGACTCCCTGAAAATCTGGTAAAATAAAGTTCATGATTTCTTTGATGAAATATTTTTCCTTAAAAAATGAGAAGTCAAACTTATGTGTGGCTTTAAAAAGTGGGATGAATTTTGTAATACCAGAAATACGAAGATTACCTAACATCATTTCCAGTCTAAATTTACATACAGCATGCAATTCAAGTATTACATATTCTTTATAAACAAGATAAGATAATCTAGTGTCTGAAAATCGGAAAATCTAGTGTCACCTTCATAAATTGTATTAATTAATAAACAATTTATTTGTTCCAGAAAACTTTTATGTATCATCTTCTAAATGCTAAATATCACAGCATAGTCTTTGGAAGAATGAGGATGAAAATGTGTGGAGTCTTAATGACAGAAGGCCCATAAGAGATACTTTGGGGAGGTAATACCTACTATTATGAAAATAATAAAATATTGAAATGAGAAAATAAAACTGAAAGGAAAGGATAGCACTGTAGAAATTTTAAAAACATTTTGATTTCCAGAGAATTTTTAACAGCCCCAAATAGCTAAGGTATGGGGAAAGGGAAGAATTGTGAAAACAATCTATACACTAACTGCTTTGTGGTTCACATGTGAGAGCCTGACCCAGTTTTACTAACCATTTCCTTTCAGATGTGCATCTCCCATTATCCCATCTACATGAAACTTTCCAGATCCAGGCACACCTGCCAGCAAACTGTCCTACTCATCCTTTTTGCATGCGAAAGAAAATAATGTAATTTTTTTGCATTTATAATTATTTTCTCCTGAATCTCTAGCTAAGAAAATGTAAAATAAGATTATTTTTAAGGCCTAGGGGTAAAACATCCTCAGTGATACTCAACTCCAATTAATCATCAAAGCTACAAGAAATGGATCTATTTCCCACACTTAATGGTCCCCTTCAACTTGTGGTTATGGTAGCAGTAAAATACCAGTGATCCATGCTTACTTCTGCTTGGGTGAGAGAGTCTAGCAATGTATTACTATTTCTGTTGAGTGAGGCAAATATTTGCAAAGTTGATAAAAAATAAACAGACTGGAGGAGTTTAAAAATGGGTGTACTAATATCCATATCTGAATATTCCATTTTCATAGAATTTTATATATTGAATTCAGAATATATTTGACATCTCCATTTCTAAGCCTCTTTCTAGCACCTATAGTCATAACAGTGAGTGAAACATTGTCTCTGCCCAGAGAGTTTGAGTGGAAAACCTACATGGAATACAAGTCCTGTGCTTATGATAACACAAGCTAATAACAATTATAAATAATTCTTTACAGATTACAGAGTTCTTGAAAATATATTAGCTTATATAATCTTTATCATTTGTGTTAGATTTTGTCACCACATACATTTATTTAGAAAGAAATTAAGATCTTCAGATTAATCTTTAAGTTATATAGCTAGTATATGTCAAAGCTTAGTTTTGAATTAAATCTTATTACTAATCCATATATCCCTCCCAAAAACTTGTGCTCTTGGTAACCAGAGCATATGGTTAATGAAGCCAAAATCAAGGGTGACATCAAAAAGTCCAAAAGGTAGTTAAATTTGTTCTGATACAATAGTGTATCATTTTATTTAATATTAATTAAAAGTCAGCACTCCTGGGGCACTTGGGTGGCTCAGTCGGTGAAGTGTCTGACTCTCGATTTCGGCTCAGGTCATGATCTCACAGTTGTGCGTTCTAGCACCGCTTTGGGCTCTGTGCTGCAGCACGGAGCCTGCTTGGGATCCTCTCTCTCCCTTTCTCTATGGCCCTCCCCCACTTGCTCTGTCTGTCTCTCTCTCAAAAATAAATAAATCAATTTGAAAAATTAAAGAAATAAAAGTCAGCACTCTTGTAAAATACTTACCACAGGTAACTAAGAATCATTTGTAAAGAGACTGAATAGTTCGGGGAAATCATAACTGTTAGTGGGTAAAACAAGTCAACCCTCATATAGTTCTTATGGCTCATCAATATACTTCCAAATGCATACCTGACTGTGTGTATCTATATAAAAGTCTACATCTATTTATAGATAGGTAAGTATAGACATAAGAAATATCAATGTGTATATAGAAACATAACATTCTACTCTTTCAACATTTTTGCTACAATATCCCTTCATTAATAGAAATATTTTTTAAAATCATTTTTGAAATACTTTAGCAAATATTAAAATGTTTCATTCTTCTTATTTTAACTTTTTTGCTTCCTCACTCCCTTTAGTTTTACTTAGAATTTTAATCTGGAGCTTTAAGCTCACTCTAAGATAAAAAGTGTCCCCTTATATTTTAACTGATCAGTTCTCTATCTCCAAATCCCATCAATCAGTAATATGACTTATGAGCAACATAATTTTTTCTCTAAATCAGTATGGATTTGAGATACAAAAATATATTTTGGTTTTCTACGACTTCCATCTAAAACATTGCCAATGATCCACGGCCTAGCACAGCAACTTTTATGTAGTAGACATTCAATAAATGTTTGTAGAATTAAGGTAGGAATGTGGGGGAAGGATTTAGTTCATGGAGGATAAGTGATTATTGGGGAAAGTGATAGTTGAGTCCACTTAAAGGTAGTTTGAATGATCTCAGCATGTATGATTCACATCCTCAGGTGAATTATCCATTGCTCAAAGTCAAAGGTAGAAAAAAAACCTAATCCATGGTATCAATTTTTTCTCCACTTATAATCAGAAATGAAATAAGGAGGGAAAAAAGTCAGAAGCAATAATGAGAAAAGATTAATTAAACTTCTAAACTTCATGAAAGTTAAAAGTTTGGAGAAATGGAAGTTTGTACTTTAGATGACCCAGAGCATCCCTTTCTAATAACTCTATAATGACAATTTTCTTTGTAAATGAATCCCTTCTCATGCATGCTATTTTAGATTGATCACAGAATCCTTTGAAAGGTTGAAAATTATTCCTGCCTAGCTCTTAATGAACTTGTATATTAGTATAGGATTTTCAGGAGGATTTGGTTCCTTTTTCCCATCAGGCTGGGAACTATTAGTGTTAGTCTCAGACAAATATAAAAGGGTCAGAGAAAACTTTATCCTGTCTGTGTGGGTCTTCACTGAAGTCATGTTGAGGACAAGATTGCAGAATAGCCCCAGAATATGACCACCAAATGCAAATTTTCATGTTGATAAGCCTTTAGATTGTGTTTCACTACCATACACTCTTTCTCCACTAAAGTGCAGCCATTTCAATTCAACACACAGTTAATAGAGGAGCAACCCACTGGCTTTTGTGGCTGATTGCTTCTCGTCCTCAATGTTTTAAAATAAACTAATTCTTTTTTTAGCAACTTATTCTTTCTTGCAGCCATTCAAAACATTTTTTGAATGTCTGCTAAGTATACTACATGGTGAGAGATGAAATCGTCTCAGCTCTGCCTTCAATCTAGTAGGGGATTCAGACAGGTAAACAAATCATTACTCAATATACTGGGATGAGAGCTTCAGAGAAGCAAATGCAAAGCACACCAGAGACACGAAGACAATGATATTTTCAGAGAAAAGTATACTTGTGCAGGACTTTGTGAGAAAATATGGCTTGAGAAGGTGCAGAAGCAAGAAGAGAAGTTATTTCAGACAGAGGGAATGTGGCCTGGAAAGGAAAAACGACATGAACAAAATGAAGCATTTTGAGAACAAATGTGATTAGAAATATACTTCTTTAAGAACAAGCATTATGAACTTTATTCCTCCAGAATTTTGGAGTAATAGAAAAATAACAGAGTCAACATGTATCCGTCAGGATCAATAACAGTAAAGACAGAAATGGAAAGACGATAGATAATACTAGCTTTTATACGTACCCATAAAGGCATCACGTGTTACAGGTGTTCATTACTCCTGAACAACATTATGAGGCTACTTTTGGTACTGATATAAAGTAAATAAAAATTTGAAATCATTTCTTGGTGTATTTAGAGTGAGTTTGGGGGGATTGTAGCTATGAAAGAGAGGCTGTGGAATGATTTTCATCCACACAATAGAGAGAGATAAAAAATGGAAATCTTCACAATCTCATCAGGCTCCAGGTCTCTTAAGGCTAAAAAAAAATCCTCTTTTTTCTCTTATTTTTGCACCAAATTATAAATAAATACAACTCCTAAAGAATCTTCATAATCCACAACTTTTTTTGGACCCATTCTGTATAACTAGCATCTAATAATATTATTTTTGTACATCATCTCTACATGTGTCTAAATCTGGAATGTTCACAGCTTTTGAATAATCTTGGATACAATGGCACATATTTATATCATATTAGCAGAAATAATTATGTAATTACTCACTTAGGGATACTGAATATTTTTTTCAAACACAATTTCTCAATACTAAAAGACTAAAGGGAACATACTCATCTTGAAAGATCAGATCAAGGAAGTTTTGGCCTTCAAGAAGAGAAAGGCATGCAGAACACCCATGTGCAGAAGTGCAGAATACTAGGCTTTCCTGAAACTTAAGCCCTCAGCTATTTTGCCCTAATTATACCACACTGTTCTTTCCTCTCGCTGCTGTCTTCTTAAATGGAACATGAGCTGTGAGGTTGAATAGTAAGAAGTCTGACACTGCAGAAAGAGAGAGAGCAAGAAAGACTCAATCAAAAGCACAAACCCTTCACTAATCTAATGGATTGATCTGTATCCCTAAATATCATTAGGACATACATTTCTTTCTTCTGAATTTCCTCCCATCTTTCAAATGAAATATCCCTGGAAAAATAAGTGCCAGATGCCTGTGATATGCTGCCTCAAAAATCTGTCCTTGTGATCATATAAAATACTACCTAGAACCAGTAAATTACAATTTGCTATAACAATAAAATACACACACACACACACACACACACACACACACACACACAAATATTGTTAGAGTGAAATCAAACAGAGAAGACAGACACTATAAATTGCATGGCAACTGTCATTTCACCTACCAAAATCAAGAGCTAATAAGCAAAATCACAGTGAGGATATGGATGATTAGAAAATACTTCAAAGCACTCTAGGTAGAATTTTCCAATTAAAAAAAATCAATAGGCACCTCAAACTAGAGATCATTTAGATTCATTAATCATCAATAGCCACACCAAACTAAAGTGAGAGACCCATGAAAGCCAAGTCCGATGCTACATGTTAAATTAATTGACCCTAGTGCCTTCAAAGTAAAATTCATGGGAGCAAGATCTCAGAAAGAACCAGAAGGGAAAAGTAAATATGTCTATTGGTTGAAAGCACAGAGTGGAATTCAATGCCAACTGTTATCCAAGGGCTCACTACTTCTTACCCTTGCTTTTTCTCCTTGCCAACAAATTATAGCTCTTAGGAAAAGACATAGCAAACAATACAGAGAAATGCAAAAGGTGAAACAAAGAAAAAAAGATAAGCATTCTCGATTCCTTTCTTTATATAACCTCCCACAAATATTTTATTCATCAACATTTCCTGGTATTGAACCACTAAAACATAGGCTATATCAGTTCCCTTCTCTATTTTTCCTGGATTTCCACAATTCAAGCCTTCAACATCTCTGCTTTCATTACTTAAATAGCCTCCATACTAAATGGTCTCCTATTTGTGAGGTCTGCCACCATGCTGGCCACTCCTTCATTCTCCACTCAATTTCCAAATAATCTTTCTGAAATAAAAAAAAAATAGGTCAGTCCCTTCATGAAAACACTCCAAGGACTTTCCATGGTAAAGTTTGTTATCAATTAATTTATTTATTTATTCATAATTTAGATACAGCAAAATATTAAAACACTGCTTTATCTGCACAGTTACATGGTTTTGCCAAAGGTACAGAGTCACATATCCATTACTATAATCAAGAAGAAAGGAAGGGATTTTACAAAATAAAAATAAGTAAAACTAACTGCTCTGCCCCTTGTCAGCTTCTAAGAACTACTTTAATTAGGGTGCTCATGCAAATCCTCTAAGCAGCAGATACATCTCAGTGGATACTTGGATGAAACAAAGAGGTAGCCATGTGAAGATCTGGAAGCACAGCATTCATGAAATAAGAACTCAAATTTAAATTTTGATATGTCTGAGTTATAGAAAGGCCAGAGGGACTGCAAACAAAGAGAAGACTTGTATAAGATGAGCTTGGAGAGATGGTGAGTCCAGCTCTTGTAAAGCATTATATTCACTTTGAAGAGTTTAAAATTTTTTTCCCTAATTGTGATAACTGGGATAGGAAGCTTTGTTTTATGCTTTAAAGGTACCTCTTCGGGTTGCCAAATAGACATAAATTACAAAGAATAGGAATAAAATCAGATTGTTCAGCAAGAATACTATAGCAGTAGCTCAGGTCAGAATCATGACATTTTGAGCAGATATCAGTTAAGATTACAAAAATGGATGGACTGGAAATATATTTTAGAGTTTGAAGAAATAAGATTTTCTCTAGGAATTCAATATGATGGTAGAATGTGGCAGGGAAGAGAAAGAAAGGATGCATGATTCTGTCCAGTTTCTGGACATTCTTAGAAAGAAATTAAGACCCATTTTAGGCTTAGTAAAGATTCTTTTATGACATTTAAGTATTATTGTATAAATTATGATAGATTTTAATTATATTAATTTAAAAACATATTACCTTCTCAATTCTCAGCCCAAGTAACACCTCTGTGGAACATATCCTTGATGTCTCCAGGCTTAGGTGTATACTTCTCTGCTCTCATATTACTCTGGGTTCATCTCTAATATCCCAAATGCTAGCAGATACAGAGTTTCTTTCATCAGCCCTAACAGTTTCTCCCTTAGGAGGTATTAAATTAATATATTTTAAATATCTGGTGTTTCTTTTTTAGATTTTGATTTTTGGATATTTTCCACAAAGGAAGACTTTCTACAAATGATATTTTGAAAATATCAAAGTGTCAGACAATCACAGTAGGTTAAAAGGAGCAGCAGAGACTAGAAAAGAGATATATGGAGAGACAGACAAGGGTATGAGACAATCTGCTTAAATGCAGATAATGCAGTTGTTCATCTAATGTCAAGAGGGCTGTTTTGCTTTCAATAACTTTGTGGTATTTTATGACATATGCTTGAGAATATTCTCCTTTATGTAACAATTTATTCTCATTTCTTGCCTTCAGTGTTGCATGTTGGACAATTTTAAAGGTTATTCTTTCTTCTTCTTCTTCTTCTTCTTCTTCTTCTTCTTCTTCTTCTTCTTCTTCTTCTTCTTCTTCTTCTTTTATATATATATCTCGGTCATAAATATTCTTTTTTTTTCCACGGCTTTCTTCCTTTGTTCTTATAGAGTTTTTTTCACCTCCCTGATAGAAGATCTGGCAAGATTCCACTTGAATTAAACTTTGAACAGGTGGTCTTTAATTACTAGTTGTTGTTAAGCTGACATAAATGTTCTAGATAAAACTATCATTTTCTACCAAACATACTTTTTTCCTCTATTATATGATCACTACAAAAGGAACTATTTGTCTACTCTCAAGGTATATCAACACAAACAAATCCCAGGATGTTCTAGCACTGATATTTTCAGCTTAATAACTCACTAATATAGCTAATGCAATTAACTTTCACCAGCTGTGGTTATTTAGGCATCCCATCTTGTCCATTATTTTTACAGAATAAAGGTTTGCTAAGGTTACATATGTTTGTTAAGACACACAAAATTAAGACAATGAAGTATTAATTTTAAAATATTATCTAGCATAACAAGGTAGTGCCATGTTGAAAGACTATTTAGGATTTAATTTACTGTTAAATGTCTACTATCTATACAAAATTGTCAAGAAATTCAACTATCCACAACATTTCTGTCCACCCCTATACATGTAAGAACAACTTAACCTCAGGAAGAGCCATGTAGCTCCAAAGTTTATAGAAGCAAGAAAAATAGTCTTCTAAAAAGGCTTCATGAGTTGGTGAATTCAGGAAATAAATTGCTGACCCTTGAACAACACAGATTGCAGCTGCATGGGTCCACTTACAAACAAATGTTTTCAGTAAATACAGTACAATACCACAAATGCATTTTCACTTCCTTATGATTTTTCCCTTACAGATTTAATAACATTTTTCTCTCCAACTTACTCTATTCTGAGAATACCATATATAATACATATAACATACAAAATATGTGTCAACTGAATGTCTATGTTATTGGTAAGGCTTCCTATCAATGGTTAAGCTATTGGTAATTACAATTTGGGGGGTGTCAAAGTTGTATGCAGATATTCAACCGTTAAGGGTTGGTGCCCCTAACCCCTACATCATTCAAAGGTCAACTGTATCTCTTAATATCTGTTCTCTTGCAATTTTTTAATGTATGGAGATTCATAATATAATTTATTTGAAAAACAGTAGCATTTAATTAAAAAATAGTTATATGAGATTTCATTGGAGAGAGACGATTATGGGGAAAACATGCAGTCTTAAAACCACAATGGACCTAAGAAAGGCAATGTACAGAAAACAAAATATTTAGGGTCAGTCAAATTGCCATAACTCCCAAGTATATTTTACCCAGGTCAGAAAATTGATGCAACAGAGGAGGAGGTAGGTGAGGAGTTGAAAAGAGCTTGTTTGAAATATTTGCTATGGATGCCACATAACAAAAAGTATTTCAAATAGGGAATATAAACTAAACTCTAAACTAGATGCTATAACATAAAAAGACATGTACATTTTCTTTAGGAATTTACATTTATTGGGAATAAATGAAACTATACAATCAAAAAAAACACAAAAAAATCACCATTACTTACCTATGGATACCTTCATTAAAGTCTCAAATAATAGAATCATTCCTACTAATTATGGTTTGATTGATTTGATGGACCTTACCACCTATTATCCATAAAGTTAAAATCAAAATGGAAAAATGCTAATAATTTTGTTCATTTAATGTGATAATTTTTGCATAATTTTATATATATATATATATATATATATATATATATATATATATATAAATCACTCTGGATATAAAACTTTATATATACTTTAATATATAAATTAGTCACAGGTTTTCATATAGAAAATGTTTTTTTTTATAATAAGGGATAGATAGGAGTACCTGGGTGGCTCAGTCAGTTGAGCGTCCAATTCTTGATTTTGACTCAGGTCATGATTCTGGGGTTGTAGGATCAAGTTCTGTATCAGGCTCTGCACTGAGTGTGGAGCCTCCTTGAAATTCTCTCTCTGTCTCTCTCTCTTTCTCTCTGCCCACTCTTTCTCTCTTTCCCACTCACTCTCTATCTCTAAAGTATAATAAATGATAGATTACTTCCATCATTTACTTGTTAGAGATGTTACTGCTTAAGTGGCTTTATAGGTTTATTGCCTTTCATGTTAGCATTGTTCTCTAGCAAATACGTTTTCATCACTGCTTATCTAATATATTATACCTAGAAATACTCTCATGGTTCCTTCAAATTTTAACCTAAGTTTCACATTCCAATTTTCAATTGATAATCACATAGTACATCTCTAGATTTTTTTGAATGTCAAAATTCCTTCTTATTTTTGAAGTTGTTTAGTGAACCAAAATTGAATCCATTATTCTTATATTACATCCAAAGCGATGATTATGGCAAGTATATAATGCATGTACTACAAATTAAACACACATACACACTGTTTCTGCTGAGTGTTAAGAAATCATGAAGTTGTCTGATAAACCTTAATTCTTTAATTGAAAAGGTTAGTTTTGGGGCACCTGGGTGGCTCAGTCAGTTAAGCTTCCGACTTTGGCTCAGGTCACAATCTTACGGCTTGTGGGTTCAAGCCCTGTGTTGGGCTCTGCGCTGACAGCTCGGAGCCTTTTCAGATTTTGTTTCTCCCTATCTCTCTGCCTCTCCCCGGCTCGCTCTCTCTCTCTCTCTCTCTCTCTCTCTCTCAGAAATAAATAAACATTAAAAAACCTTTTTTTAAAAAGAAAAGGTTAGTTTTTTCCACTGATTGAATTAATATAAACATATTTAACAGCTATTAGGAGCCAAAAATCGGTTCCTACTGTGAAAACTAATAAATAGTCTATGTTAAAACATTGCAATATAATTTTGCAGGCCTTTTGCTAAAATTATTATCTATTCTTCAACAGTTTCATACAATGAAGCAGCACAAATAAATCTATTACGATAACTTAAAATAAGGTCAGTATATTGAGGGACCTATGATTAAATTATTTATTTTCTCTTTGTTTTGTTTAAAGATTTGGGTAAACACTATATAATACTATAGCTGAATTTTTAGCTTTTTATAAATTTGAAAATTAATTTTGATAGTTAAAATTTAGTGGGCAGCATTAGCGAGCAGTTTCTAACCAGAAGATATTGTCTAAGTCTCCTGGCTTTCAAAAATGTAGTCAGCATTACCCACAGCAGGGGTATCATGGGGATATAGAGATGGAAGAAACAATAGATAAAAATATTAGATACATTTCATGACATGATGTACTAAACAATAGAAACAACTCAACCAATGAGAATTGGCTTCAATTTTGTTGTGGAACCTTTGCAATAAGTAAGTCCAGAGTAAAACACACACCATCTGATATAGCAATGGTGAAGACTCCCCACTGTAGTGCAGATACAACTCTTGATACTGTGATTCAGAAAACAAAGAACACTATGAAAACAATAAAATCTACAGCTGTCAATATATTCAATCTGCTTGACCAGATGATGCAGTGAGAACATAATTTGATTCCTCAGGTTGCCAGGAGGAAGGAAGTAAAGTGGGAACTTGGCAACATCCAAGTTCTGGTCAACGAAGCATCGATCCCATCACTATTACACCCATCACAAGCCAGGCATCCAACAAGAATACCATGCTGTGGGAACCAGGATGGAATAATAGGGGTGCAGACACTTAGTTTCCTGATGAGCTATTTTATCTACTTTACTCCCAATAAATATTCTGTTCCTCAAAAGTTTAGCAAAATTTGTTGCTTAATTTGATTACTCTTAATGGTGAGTCAGGGAGAAATGGGAAATGCTGTTAAGGTCCCCTTCTCTAGATTCCCTAGGTTACTCAGGGGCCATCCTAAATAGGGAAGTTAAACGAGTTACCAAATTTCAATGAATTAGCTCTGCATGAACGAGACATTACCCCCATGTCTGTCTAACTTTTAAGCTTGTGCTCATTGATGCTGCCTTATTTATTGAATGTGGTGTAATTATTCCTTGCCAGTGAACTGTTAGATGATTTACCAAAGGGCTTGAATTCAGGTTGCCAAGATGTTTGGAAGTAGGACGATACATATGCTGCTCAGCTGTATTAATTTCTTCCCCTCGCAGCAAATCTGCCATCTATCTCTGCAAAAAGCGGATATTAAGTGAATTTCTATTTTTTTTCCCTAGTCAACTGCAATCACCACCGAGCTTCCTTAAAACTGTACTCTCGTAAAATCACAAGAGGGACATGGGGACATTTCCCAACACATTCTGGAATCTGATGTGAGAAAATACAAAAAGAAAAAAGAAATTGTGACCTCAGGGTTTCATTTTGCCACCGGACTAAATGCATGAAATTGGCTGCCAATGACTATGACTACCATTAGTAGCTATTGGAAATTGTTTCTGTAAAAATATTCTATAGAGAAATTGCATTAGTCACAAGGCATAAAATGAATAGCCCAGAATAATTTGGGAAATTTTTATTAGTGAACTGGGAAAGGAGAGAATTTGGAATTAATTATTAAAGATGAAAACTTAATATAATATTCAAAAATGATTAAAACTATGATGGTAAAATAAACTTTGCAATTTTTTCCAGACCCTTGGCTGGTCTTATTAATTTACACAAAAGCCCCAAGTTCTCAGAGCCGACCCAAGCAGAACACACACACACTCATCATACTACTAAGAACTTTCTGTGATTTTTTTTAACATTCAAGGTTTGCAAAAGAATATAACCAGTAACCCCTAAAGACAGATTGTAAAACAATACGGAAAACAGTTAATCATATTATTGTAAGAAAATATTTGGAAACTCAAAAGCAGAAGCTATAGATTCCAAATATATATATGGTCATGGGATTTTAAAACCTGTTTTTAAAACTAATCAAGGATCCCAGAGCTGAACTAAATACATGACTTGCCACCCAAAGAGGTCTTAGAGAGTTCTGAATATGGATCTTTAGATCAAAGCTTTCTCTAAGAAAACTGTTTGAGAAAAGAAATATGTTGCAAAAAACACTATACTGTGAATCTAAAACTTTAAGACCTATATGCTCAGTTTTGAGGAGAATAAAGCAAGGGGAAAAGATGGCTCATGAATATACGTTTATTGTAAAGAAATATTGCCTGAGGAACATTAAATATTAATTCTAGATTTCAAACTAAAATTGTACCTATACTATTCAGTCAGATACCAAAGTGAGACCTTGACAAAATAAAATATTTATATGTAAATCAAAGTGTCCATAAAGGAATTTAAAGTTTATCCCTGAATCTGCTGCTCTAACACTACAACACCAGAAGGTTGTCAACATGGCATAAGTTTACTTCCCTGAAAGAAATCATGGTTTGAAAATCACAAAAAGTTTGCAGGGTATAAAACAATACAGCACAGATAAGGGTTTTTGTGTTGTTGTTGTTGTTGTTGTTAATTTAAGAACCTCTAAAACATTTATAGAGAATTTTAAATTATGATTCATAATAATTTATTTATTCGCTCAACTATAATTTATTTAGAATGTTACAAGCTGACAATCCAAGAGCTAGAAGATGTACAAAGTTTCTGTACTTCTAAACTTTGCATTTTAGTTGGGATGAAACTGAAATAGAGAAAAAGGTTAATGATTAAGAACAAGTCAATTAGTTAGAGTTACATGAAGAAAATAAATCGGAGTTAAATGAGAGAGAGTTAGTTGCACAGGCTGCTTTTGAAATCATCTAAATGTGCTCTACATGGCAGGGATGGTGGGAGATATATAGATGCTGAACAAAAGAACACATTTGATCTGAAGTTTTAAAAGCAATTTTGATGAATTACTGCATTCACAGAATTGATATGATTTTTCAAGTTATCCTTGACTTCAGAATACAAAAGGTAAGGTTTTTGTTTCCTGCTGTAACTCAAGGTATGATTAGAACTTTCCTGAACTAAGAGTCAGAAAACCTGAGTTCTAGTTATTTACTCATTAGTCATTAATCTCTCATTGAACTTATTTTTCTTTCATTAAATATATATCCATTAAATGCTTACTTAAATATCAGATGTCTTGAGTAGAAGCCTTTATATATGGCAGTAAAGACTCTTTACCTTTTTCATTTCCTTCATAGAACATATAATAATTTAGATTTTTTAACAATTTAGAGTAAATATGAACTTAAAAAAAATTTTTTTAACCTTTATTTATTTTTGAGACAGAGAGAGACAGAGCATGAACGGGGAGGGGCAGAGAGAGAGGGAGACACAGAATCGGAAGCAGGCTCCAGGCTCTGAGCCACCAGCCCAGAGCCCGACGCGGGGCTCGAACTCATGGACCGCGAGATCCTGACCTGAGCCGAAGTCGGTCGCTTAACCGACTGAGCCACCCAGGCGCCCCTAGAGTAAATACGAATTTTAAATCACTGGTCTATATCCTCTTTCCCTCACCAGAGTAACCTCTACAGAGGATCAAGCATTGTTGATCACTATACAGTTAACAGTGTCATGTGGCAAATGTTCTGTAAATATCTGCAAAAATAACAATGAAGGAAGGAAGTAGAGAAGGGAGGGGAAGGAGAAGGAAGGAAGGCAGGAAAGAGGGAGAAATAAGGATGAAAAGAAGGGAAAAAAGAAAGGAAGTTAAAAAAAGAAAGAGAGGGAGAGAGGGAAAGATGGAGGGAGGAGGGACAGAAGAAATGTAACATATAAATATACAGGGTCTGTGATCAAATCAAACAATAACAATGAAACCTACCAGGTTAGTGCAAGTAAGTAGATATTTGAAGAGTAGAATAGCTACTGCTATGAAGGAGAAACACAGAAATGAGAGCCAATAATCCAGTGTAGGAAAAGGAATAAAAAGTCATGCGGAGCTCTGTCACAGCTGCATGTCCTTGGATAAAACAGAAGTCTAACATAAGGCTTTTTACTGAAGTTCAGGTACATTTTCAACTGCCTACTAGATCTCCATTATGGCCCATTCCATAGCAATACAAATTCAATGTGTCCAAACTGATTTTCTCAACCTGCTCTCTACATCATGATTTCTTCTTTTATGAATCATGTGACCATTCATCTCATTAAGCCCAAAACAATGAGTCATCCTCTTTCTTATCTACTGAATCCAAGTGGTTTCTAAATCCTATCAATTTTCCTCCTAAAAATGCCACAAACCCTTTTTCTCCATTCACACTTGCCTGCTTTGTTTCTGATCCACTGTGTTCCCCTGCTGGATTGTAATAATGGCTACTTAACTAGGACTCCCTATGCTTGTTCTTGGACTGCTCTTCCTGCAGCAAAATTGGAATTTTAAAAATCCAGATATAATTATGTCATCTCCTTCACTGAAAGACGTTAGTGCCGCTCTTTGAGTAAGTATAAACAGCATTAACAAAAGTTCCCTCATGATTTGTCCTATAAACATCTTCCCTACCTTATGTTCCCTGTACTCCAGTCATACCCAACTGCTTCATTTTCCCGAATATATCTTTCTTTTTCTTATCTCCATAATCTGCATACATGTTTATTTTATCTGAAATGCCTACCTCCCTTTGCATATATAACTAATTCCTTCTCATCCTTCACTTTTCCTAAACTTCTCTTGGATAATATTGCACACTTTTAGCATCCATGTACACCTCTTTATAGAACTTTACACAATACTGTGTAGTCGGTGATACATTTGTCCTCTCTACTGAATTTTTTTTTTTAATTTTTTTTTTAACGTTTTTATTTATTTTTGAGACAGAGAGAGACAGAGCATGAATGGGGGAGGGTCAGAGAGAGGGAGACACAGAATCTGAAACAGGCTCCGGGCTCTGAGCTGTCAGCACAGGGGCCCGATGCGGGGCTCGAACTCACGGACCGCGAGATCGTGACCTGAGCCGAAGTCGGCGCTCAACCGACTGAGCCACCCAGGTGCCCCTCTACTGAATTTTTAACACTTGAAGAGCAAAAAAAGTCTTGGCTGATTCATTTATAATTATGGGTGGTACATAGCTGGCTCCTTACAAATATTGAACATATCAATTTAAAAATTAATAAAAATAAAAATTAATAAACCATCAAACATTATTATCTCATCCATAGAATATTTTTGATGGATGTTTATTTCTAAGTTATTCTCCAAAAATCAAACTTCTAATAATTATTTTAAAAGGAGAAAAAATAGGGGCGCCTGGGTGGCTCAGTCAGTTAAGCATCCGACTTCAGCTCAGGTCATGATCTCACAGTTCGTGGGTTCGAGCCCCGCGTCAGGCTCTGTGCTGACAGCTCAGAGCCGGGAGCCAGCTTTGGATTCTGTGTCTCCCTCTCTCTCTTCCCCTCCCCTACTCATGCACTGTCTCTCTCTGTCTCTCAAAAATTAATACATGTTAAAAAAAAAAAAAAGGAGGAAAAATATTTCAGGATCCTACATCTTATTCTAAGGGGAATTCACTTCTATTCTTTCTACACAGAGCATGTGTATATGCATGAACACCTGCCTATAGACTTACTATGCATGATATTTACTTTTCTTATTAGGAGAAAACAAGATTAAATAGGAAAGATGGTGAAATATAAAATTGCCCTAATGATGCAAATTAGCATGCCATGAATGGTTGCTTTTGATGAGCAGAACTTCTAAAATTCCAGTATATGTGAGTAAAGCATTTTCAACTATACTGTTTTCTTTTCACCATTTTCTTAAGAGAATTAAAAACCCTAAATGACTCCAGGTGTAAATTTTACAGAAGTAAATGCCACATGGGGCACCTGGGTGGCTCAGGTGGTTAGGTGTCCAGCTTTGCCTCAGGTCATGATCTCACAGTTCATGAGTTCAAGCCCCATGTTGAGCTCTGCTGCTGACAGCTCAGAACCTGTAGCCTGTTTTGGATTCTGTGTCTCCCTCTCTCTCTGCCCCTCCAACACTTGTGCTCTCTCTCTCTCTGTCTCTCAAAAATGAATAAACATTAAAAAAAAAAGTATATGTCACATATCATTACCATTGGGTATACACACACATATACACACATATGTTAAAAGTGTGGAGATGAACAATGAAATGGAACTTTAGTTAAGATGGATTTTTTTTAATATTGAATTATAACATCAGCAAGAAAAATCAGTACAAACCAGCATCTTGATTAAAGGGAAATAAATACAAGACACAGTCCTAAGAAGGAAGCAGCATCAACAACAGCAAAAAAGAAAGGAAGAAAGAAAGAAAGAAAGAAAGAAAGAAAGAAAGAAAGAAAGAAAGAAAGAAAGAAAAAAAGAAAATCCTTGGACTGGCAGTTTAAATCTATTCATGCTTTCTAAATCTTGATTAATTCAAAAACAAGAAGAATGCTTCAGGAGATGCTATTGACACAAATAGTTGGAACCGAACATTGAGTAAGACAAACTATTCTATTATCAAACATAATCAAGGAGAACAAAATAAACAACACTTCATAATATAAATTCTAATTATGAGAGGAGAAAATCCTCAGACACAATGTACCAGATAGACGTATCTTTATGTAGGGAAATTTGAGACATCCCCACACCACTAATCACTGCCTACTCCCTTGGGGCCTCAAGGTTGAATCTGTAAGAATACTGACAGGAAGAGGAAGTAAATTAGCACATTTAGAACCGGAACTTACTTATGATTTTGGTATTTTTGTTAGCCATGTAACTTTCTTAGTGACACTTGATAGATAATATCAGAAGCTTTCCTAAATGTTCTCATTAAGGCTTGTATCATATTATAGTGAAACCGCTCATTTTCTTACTGTTATCCAAGCCATGCACATCCCATGTGTCTTTTTTACAGTATATTTAATGCCTAGCTAGCATTGCCCAGATGTATAACATGTGTTTGTGATCTTCTGTCCCTGTTGAATAATGTGTCAGTACCTTCTACCCAAAGACCACCGGGAACACACCTGTAGTTAAACAAGTAGGTTTATGACTCATGGCAGTGAGGGAGAACACCCATTCTGGGGAACAATGAACCATCTCAGTAAGAGGGTTTTAGAAAGGAATTATAGGATTTGGTACTGTTTTGGGTGACTTTGGGGCAGATCAAAGGAACCAAGAGTTTGCTAGGCTTTACTCTAGGTTTGATACCATGAGGAAGTGGAGTTAATTCTTTGATTGGGTATTGTAATACATCTTATCTAGGAGAAGGTAAGACTAGACAAAGGCCAAAGCTATAATAATCAATAAAATAGCAGTGGTTGCTCATATCAGCCACATTAGGAGGATGTATTGTCCTCCTGTTGGTTTGGAAGATATTGATGTTTTTGATTTTGTTCAAATATGATTATGGAGGGGCCTTATTTTTTTTTTTTTTTTTGATTCTTTATAGTAAAGGGGTGGTCTTGTCTGATGAAGGAAGATATATTGTGAATTTTTTTTAGATTCCAGAGGAGAATACAGTCCTAGCTATGCATGCCAGGCCACTCCTACCAATGCTAAGGCCTGACTGATAGTATCAGTATCAGGTGCTACCTTTCTCTTTCTTAAAAGAATTGGATTAATAAATTGCTTAATACCATTTTTTTTTCCTCTTAGCAACTGATCCACTATTGCACAACGTATCAATTGCCTCACTGATTAAAATCATCAAAAACTTTAGTCCACTCATTAAAAGAAGTCCACTGACTGATTTGCTATATAACAAATTTTTGATTGCCTTGTAATAGATAGCCCCTAGAGATGATTACCATCAACTCTTCTCCTCTCTATAAATGAATGCATTTCTACCCATTGAGACGTAGAGTCCATACCCATTTCTCTTGACTCTGAGGTAGCTTTAAAATTTGCCTTGATCAATAGAGTAAGCTGAAGTAATGCTGTTTCATTCCCAGGCCTAAGTTTTCTTTTTTTTAAATTTATTTATTTTTTTGTCTTTTTTTTTCAATATATGAAATTTATTGTCAAATTGGTTTCCATACAACACCCAGTGCTCATCCCAAAAGATGCCCTCTTCAATACCCATCACCCACCATCCCCTCTCTCTCACCCCCCATCAAGCCTCAGTTTGTTCTCAGTTTTTAAGAGCCTCTTATGCTTTGGCTGTCTCCCACTCTAACCTCTTTTTTTTTTTTTTCCTTCCCTCCCCCACGGGTTTCTGTTAAGTTTCTCAGGATCCACATAAGAGTGAAAGCATATGGTGTCTGTCTTTCCCAGGTCTAAGTTTTAAAAGAACTGGCTGGTTCTGCCTTTTTGCTTAGAAGCCAATCACCATCCTGGAAGCCTGACTACTCACCTAGCTGCAAAAATACACAAGACAGCTGCTATATGGAGGGGGGGGGGGGAGGGAGAGAGAGAAAGGCCATGAGGAGAAATATTAAATGTGAAAGAGGCATTTGTGGGCCTTTCAGCCTAGCCTAAACCCCACAGACATGACTAAGCCAAGGCAAGGCTAATAGAAGAATCATCCAGTCAACTCACAGAATTGAAAGTAAATAATATTGTTGTGCTTTGGAGTGATCGTTATGCAGCAGTAAGTAGTTGTACCATCCCAGAACACAAGCTCATCCAGCACTTAAGGGGTCTATCCATCCAAAAGGAAGGTATAGTTCTTGAGAGTTAAAACAATAAAACAATAAAAAGGACGTAGAAAATTGTAACATTTTCATCATGAAGAATAATAAACCATTGAAGTTCTCCAAATGTTTGTTTTTTTTCCTACGATGAAGTCCTGAGAAATTTTAAGCAGGAAAACTTTAATGGATAATTTAAAGTCCCATTTGTGTCTGTGTGAGAAATTTTATAACAAATGCATTAAGATTGTCCATTGTACTATTTCTACAATAATTCTTTATGTACGGGCATAATATTAAATACAAATACATGAAGACTTCATAGAGAAACTAACTAATGTAACCCAAATGAACAACTTTACGACATAATTTTATTTAAGAAGGCAGAGTAGAAGTCTTACATTCTAAGCTGGGGAGCTGAATAACACAACTCAAGGCAATAGTTTTGGATGGAACAATTCTGTATAGGTAACTAAAGAGAAATAAGATTAAGTTTGCCATATCAACCAGCGATAGGGCTGCCATTCTAACAGAAAGTTCAGAAAGTGCTGGCAACATTGTTGTTCAACTATATAGAACACCTCAACTTTTTAAAAAGTTGTACCTTCCAAAGATACCTGCAGATATAGCTGGAATTTTTCCTACAAAGACTACTTGGATCCAAACTAGCACTCCAGTTATATTTACTTGAAAACCTAAAGTCTCAAGGTATAGATTGTATTACAGATGCTATTTTTCCTAGAAATCCATTTGGTTTGGATCTTGTTCAAAGTACACATTACCAACGGTCTAACTTGATTTGAGAGAAACCTCACATGTGTGTTTGTGGAACATCCACTTTCAAAGAGCATAACCTCCAATGCACATTTTCACACTGAGCCAAATATAGTAATGGGTAACATTTATGCGTTGTATTACTTAGCAGTAATCATTTTTATTTTGGTAATGATCTCCTAAAAGCTATCAATGATATGGTGAATATAATCATTGTTGAAACTCCTTTTCAATGGTAGTTAGAAATTGGAGCCAATTACCTATAGGAAGAGACTTTAAGGAAGCCTAAAGTGTAGAATAACAAAAAGATGGTACACCTGGGAAACCAACCTTTGATTCACCCACAATAAACACTAAGGAAAATACTTGAGCTATTAGCAGTTACGTGCTTTTGGTGGGCATGGACAGATAGCACTTGACTCTAGAAATATATCCTGTCCCATAAAAAAGGTTGATGACTTGATCTGCAAAAGGAGTAATGCACTCACTACTCATTCTATTCAAGACTGGCACTGGGTACTATTGCAGGGATTTGAAAATCACAGCAGCTTGTCATTTTGACTATTATTTTCCTGGCTTTGAGGAGCAATTCTGTGTATATTAAAGGACCTATGTCATTTGACTGAGTTTTGGCCATCTTTCTGGTTCCATCCTCAAAACACAAGCCCTGCAGATTGATGCCTAAAGTAGTTTAATGCAAAGCATTCCACTCCAGATACACTGACTTGGGGAGATATAAAACAACTGGAATGAAATGATCACATAAAAAAAACCAGGATCATATTTTTTAATTGTTTATTTATTTTGAGAGAGAGACAGGGATAGAGAGTGAGCAGGGGAGGGGCAGAGAGGGAGAGAGAATTCTAGGAGCACACTCGGCACTGTCAGTGTAGAGCCCCCGACGTGGGGCTTGAACTAATGAACCATGAGATCATGATCTGAGTCAAAACCAAGAGTTGGATGTTTAACTGACTGAGCCACCCAGGTGCCCCCAAAACAGGATCATATTTTTAACCAAACTTGGTACCAGACAACAAAAGCTATGCAGCTGGAGAACTAGGAAGAACAGCTGTAAAAGTATATTATCTCTTTGGCCAACTGGTTAAGCTCTCTCTTTCTTTCTCTCTCTCTCTCTCTCTCTCTCTCTCTCTCCCCCCTTCTCCCTCTCCCTGTCTCTCTCTCTCTTTCTAAATTCTGAAGTAAGCAAAATCTATAATTACTCTGTGGCTTATATGGCTCAATAGAAGAGGCACCTGAGGTTTTACAAAACAAAAAGAAATAGGAAACCACCAGTTTAGGTGTCTGGCTGGCAAGGAAGCAGATACTAAAACTGTGGTCTCCATAGTTAGAATGAAAGCAGTGCTGGGAATGGCTGAGGTCCTGGAGGACTTGCAAACCCCAGCCTGGCAGGCAGCAACTTTGGAGGCAAGCTTTGTAAACTGCTGAGGTATGAGACACGGGAAAGGGTAAAAAAAAAAAAAAAAAAAAAAAGCGCTGAGAAGTGCTTTACCTCATACTAATGCAGTTCCAACTGCGGAAAAAAAAATGATGAGCGGGTCAGATCACAGTAAGGAGACAAAATAAGTGAAAGTCTTGGTATTACTTTTAATTGTCAGTAACTGTGTTTTAAGATGTGTGAGCTAATCTTGTTGCTTTTACAGACAGTCTGAAATGAGAGCAGTGACCTTGGAGCACTGTGATTTGCGCAAGCTAATTGAGTTACAAATAATAGTATTCAGAAGACAGAGTATCAGAAATAATTTTCTAATTAGAACAGGTGGCCTCCAAGTACAAATGTAAAAGGACTTAATTGAGACAGAAAACTTTAATTGGTAAGAGTAGGCAAAAGCTATTTCATTTGGAAACTTGTGATTAAAATATGGTGGATACACATATGGGATCTGGCCAGGAATAGGTATTCTTCAACTATGGCACTGTTGCCATTCTGAATAGTGTATTTCATTGTTGTTCAGAACCACCCTATCTATTAAAGGATGATTAGGATCACCGCCCCCTGCTCACTGAAGGGCATTATCTTAGGGTCCAAAGTAATTGAGCAAAAGCACTTCCACATAATTAAGGGGGAAAAAAAGCTAAAGGGATGAACCATCTGAATATATATTTAATAAATAGGGTAAATTTTGATCAGTCCAAGGTTCCTAGCATATAACATTAATACGGCCTTGTTCCCATGCTGATGTATATTTCTGACATAATTTCGATGACAGGAAAATTACTTCTCTGGGTAATTTGGTGGGGGGGGAGAGGTGGGGGAGGAAGGCCCCAAATGCCTCAAAAAAAGCAATTAATCAAGTAGGAGTTGACAAAAGGAAGCATCTCTCTGTAGATCTCAGGTGAAAAGAAGAGCTCAAGAGTGATGGGAGAGAGGAGGCAGGCATGTTACAAGCGCTGAGCCAGCTGAGATCTTTTCCTAATGCAGGTCAAAAATGTCTCCTACCTGAGGAGTTCATGCATTTAATAGAAGTGACTCCATTTATGCTGGAATGGCAAAGCAGATACATTCTGGTATAGTAAGTCTCCTGTGGGACTTGGAGTCTGTGAGTGCAGACACTAATTTGAAAAGCAAAACAAAAACTTTTGTGATACGAGCCACTGGGCAGATAGTAAATCTGAAACAGCTAATTCATGGAAGTTTTTGTCAGTACACACTCATGGTTATCCCAGGAAGTTATCCTGCCTACTCCAAGGGCAGAGTAAGACAATCAATGATTTTCTGGTATTTGGCAAAACGATAACTACCTTCTCTTTGCAAATGTATCCAAAGTGACTTTGTGCTTTTTCCCTGTCGAAAGTCATGTCGAAGTCATGCAATTGACTCCCACACAATGCAAAATCTAGCATGCAGATGCGGTATGCCTTAATTCATGCAAAATGCTGAACATTTGCAACTGGTCTTTCCATAAAAATAATTTACTAAGGACTTTATGTTTTCATGTGTATATTAAAACCTCTGGGGATAAGTCTAAAGTGACATAAAGTTACATATAAAGGCATTGAGAGATATCTAAATATAACATAAACACAAATAGACAAGTTTATTAATGGCTTTTATGAGCTGGATCTTGTGAAACATCACAGTGTTGTATAAATGTAAATTTAAGTATTCATTCCACTGGAATTTTGGGGTACAGTTTTTAAAATCTTTGATTTTCCTATATGTGAATTCAGCTGTAATTTCTGGCATTCTTTTTTTTTAGAGAAAAACAATAAACATTTATATTGTCAAAACTTTTTACAGCAATTTGAGTTGAACATTAAGGTTACCCCATAAAAGTTGAATAATGATACAAGTGAGAAGGAAAATACAAAGAAGAGATAGAGAAGTTTTAGTCTAAACTTCAAAAACTTATTTGTGTGAATTGTACCTTTTCCTGGCTGTTGCCTATAAACTTTAAGAGATTGTAACTGAGACACTAAATACTTTACTTTAGCAAGTCTTTAGCATTCTCTTCAGAAATGGTCATATTTCTGGGGTTCTGGTTGGTTCAGTATGTTCAGCATCTGACTTTGGCTCAGGTCATGATCTCACAGTTAGTGCCATATTCTCCTCTCTCTCTCTCTCTCTCTACCCCTCCCCTGCTCTCTCTTTTTTCTCTCAGAAATTTCTATATAAGGATCAGATCAGATAATTCCTAGACTTTAGAGCCAGTTCTAGAATTCTTGAACTTATAGTCAAAGAAGGAAAAAAACAAGATTCTTCTTTGAGGGGTTGACTTATAACTTAAAAATCATTGTGTTGGAATAGCACATGTAGCATGGTACATCAAAGCAAATCAGAAAAAGAAAATTAATATAAAACTTTTGTGTTAAAATAATTAAGTGTTAAGTGAATTGGAAATTATTGACCTGAACACATAATCTTCTGTAAAAGGTCATTTTTCTGCTCATCACTTTAGACTCTGTTACTTAGTGCCACTCTGCTCTTTTTTTCTTTAACCACATAGAGTAATTCGAATAATTATTGTATTAATACTGCTTGTAATTTGTTTAATTTTCAATCATATGTGTGTGTATGGAATAGATAAATACAGATGTAAGTGACATAAATGTCTTGGATTACAAAATTCAATTATTGTTAAGATGTCAATTATTTACAACTTTATCTATAGACTCAATACAGTTGCAATAAAAATTCCAGCAACATCTTTGGAAGATATCAACAAAATGTTTCTAAAGTTTATATGAAAGGCAGATATCTAGAATAGCCAACACAGTATTAAATAAGAAGAACAAAGCTGACTCACATTATTCAATTGCAATACTTACCATAAAACTACAGTAATCAAGACAGTACATACTGACAAAAAAAGAAACACATAGATCAATGTAACAGAATATAGAGCCCAGAAAGAGATTCACATAAATTTAGTCAACTGACCCTTTACTAAGAAGCAAAGGCAGCTCAAAGAAGAAAAGATAATGCTTTCAACAAATGGTGCTAGAACCATTAGGTTGTCCCTAAGTGAAAACATAAACCAACTCACAAACCTCATACTTTTCAAGAAAATTAACTAAAAATAGACCTAATTATAAAGACAAGATGATGAAGCCTTTATAAGAAAACATAGGAGGAAATCTTAGTGACAAGTGACTTGGCTCTGGTGGCTTTCAGTCCACTACCAAAAAATATAATCCACGAAAGAAACAAAGTGTATGTTGTACTTTATTACAATTCAAAACTTCCACTCTGTGAAAAATCTTGTTAAGAGAATGAAAAAATAAGTAAAAAGCTAGGAGAAAATATTTGTAAAACAAATATCTAATAAAAATCTTATATCCAAATATATTTTAAAAAACTTAAGTTTCAAAAATAAGAAAAGAAACTATCAAGTTTAAAAAAATGGGCAAAGGATGGAAAATAACTCATCAAAGAAAATACACATAATGCAAATAAGTATACAGAAAGATGTTCAACATAATATAACATTATGGAATTACAACTCAAAACAATGGTGAGATAACACTACATACCTATTGTGAATAGCTAAAATGCTGAAAACTGAGAATACCAATTGCTAGCAAGGATATGGATCAACAGAATATCTCATTCATTGCTGGTGGGAATGCAAAACCACAGCAATTTTGGAAGATAATTTAGCATTTTGTTACAAAGCTAAACACAGTCCTACCATATATCCAGAAAATGTGCTAACATATTTCCTAAATGAATGGAGAACTTATGTCCCCTTGAAAATCTGCATGAGAATGTTCATAGCACCTTTATTCAAAATCATCAAAAACCATAAGCAACTAATATGTCTTTCACTAGATTAATGAATAAAAAATGTAAAACATCTGTACATCTATACAATGGAATATTATTCAATCATAATAAGAAATGAACTATCAAAGTAATAAAAAAGAAAACTGAATCTGAAATTCATGTAGTTTAAATGCAGGAAGTCAGTCTGAAAAGCCTACAGACTATATAACTACCAATTATATGTCATTTTAGAAAAGGTAAAAGAACAGTGATGATAAAAGTTCATTAGTTTCCATGGATTCAGGGTCAGGGGGTAGAAGGATGACACATAGTAGGAGGTGAAATTATTCTGTACAATGCAGTAATGGCACTATGCATTTGTCAAAACCCATAGAACTTTACACCACAGACTGAACCTAAATGTGAAGAAGAAGAAGAAGAAGAAGAAGAAGAAGAAGAAGAAGAAGAAGAAGAAGAAGGAGGAGAAGGAGGAGGAGGAGGAGGAGGAGGGGGGGGGGAGGAGGAGGAGGAGGAGGAGGAGGAGGAGGAGGAAAACCAGGAAAGAGGAGGAGAAGAGGATAGGGAGGCATAAGCAAAGGGGAAGGGGTGAGAACAAGAAAGAAAATCATTTAGGAAGTCAAGGGAATCCTGGAATTTCTTTTGAGGACAATTCTTCCGTTTCATCATTTTGGCTAGTTTTCTGTTCTTTATGTGTTTTAAAAGCTTGTTATGTGTCCTGCACCTGCAAGCACCATCAGACATTGGTCCAGTGGTTTTGCTATATATATATATGTATATGTATATATATATATATATATATATACATATACATACACACACATACATACATGTGTGTTTGTGTGTGTGTTTTCTTTCTTCCTCTTATTTCTTCCATTCTCTATTCTGGTTGTTGGTTTGTTTAAGCAGACATTTCTTTAATTAATTTTTTAATGTTTTTGTTTATTTTTGAGGCAGAGAGAGACAGGCATGAGCAGGGGAGGAGCAGAGAGAGAGGGAGACACAGAATGTGAAGCAGGCTCCAGGCTCTGAGCTGTCAGCACAGAGACTGACGTGGGGCTTGAACCCATAGACTGTGAGATCATCACCTGAGCTGAAGCTGGATGCTTAACCGACTGAGCCACCCAGGCACCCCTAAGCAGACATTTTTAATCTATTCTTTTTATACCTCTTCTGTATCTCCTTCTTCTTTATTATCCTCTCTCTCTCTCTCTCTCTCTCTCTCTCTCTGGATTAAGCCATATAGTTTCTCTGATTCTCTGCCCAGTCATTTTTTTTCTTGTTCTCCACTCCTGTTATTTATATCATTGTATGCAATAAGCCTTATTCTAATACCACCACCCCCTGTTTAAAATTTTTCCAAGGTTACACTGACAAAAAATCAAAGCACACCTGGTGGAAGTTCCAAGCCACCATTATGAGTAGGGAGATAAAACAGCCAGAGTCACAACAAAGAGCACACAACACACTCCAAAAACACCTCCTGAAGGGACAGACCCTACACAGTGTATGACCCCTTTTTAATATAGTAGTGCTTGCAGGTGCAGGACACATAACAAACTATTAAAACACATAAAGGACAGAAAACTAGCCAAAATGATGAAATGGAAGAATTGTCTTCAAAAGAAATTCCAGGAAGAAATGATAGCTAGAGAATTGCTCAAAACATATATAAATAATATATCTGGTTAAGAATTTAGAATAATAGTTATAAGATTAATAGCTAGGCTTGACAAAAGCATAGAAGACAACAGAGAATCTATTGCTTCAGAGATCAAGGAACTAAGAAATAGTCACTAGGAATTAAGCAGTTATAAATATGGTGCAAAATAAAATAAATGCAGTGACAGCAGGATGGAGGAAGCAGAGGGGAGAATAAGTGAAGTAGAAGACAAAATTAAGGACATTGACGAAGCTGAGAAAAAGAGATTTAAAATACTAGACCATGAGAAGAGAATTACAGAACTAAGTGATTCAATGAAACAAAATAATATCTGTATCATAGGAGTTCCTGAAGAAGAGAAAAAGAAAAGGGCAGAAGGTTTACTTGAACAAATTATAGCTGAGAACTTCCCTAATATGGGGAAGGAGCAGACATCTAAATCCAGGAGGCACAGAGAACTCCCTTCAGATTCAGCAAGAATAGGTCTTCACCACAGCATATCATAGTGAAACTGGTAAAATACAAAGATAAAGAAAGAATTCTGAAAGCAGCTAGGGACAAAAAGACTTAACCCACAAGGGTAGACACATAAGGGTAGTAGTGGACATGCCCAGTGAAACTTGGCAGGCTACAACAGAGTGGCAGGAAATTTTCAGTGTGCTGAATAGGAAAAATATGCAGGCAAGAGTTCTTTATCCAAAAGGCTGTCATTCAGAATAGGAGAGATAAAGGCTTTCCCAGACAAACAAAAACTAAAGGAGTACATGGCCACTAAACCAGCCCTGCAGGAGATCCTAAGGGGGACTCTGTGGGTGGTATGTTGAAAATACTACAAAGGACCAGAGACATCACAACAAGCACGAAACCTACAGATAACAAAATGACACTAAATCCGAATCTTCCAATCATCACTCTGAATGTAAATGGACTAAATGCCCCAATCAAAAGATATAGGGTATCAGAATGGATAAAAAAAAACAATATCCATTTATATGTTGCCTATAAGAGACTCATTTTAGACCTGAGGACACCTGCGGATTGAAAGTGAGGATATGAAGAACTATCTATCATGCCATATGTCACTGGCTGGCAAAAGAAAGCTGGAGTAGCCATACTTATAGACAAACTAGATTTTAAAACAAAGACTGTAACAAGAAATTAAGAATAGCATTATATCATAGTTAAGGGGTCTATCCATCAAGAAGAACTAACAATTATAAACATTTATGCTTCCAGGTACCCAAATATATAAATTGATTAATCACAAACATAAATAAATATATAGGTAATAATACTATGATTGTAGGGGACTTTAATACTCCACTTATCACAATGTACAGATTATATAGGCAGAAAATCAATAAGGAAACAATGGCTCTCAATGACACATTAAACCAGATGGACTTGAAATATATATTCAGTACTTTTCATCCAGAAGCAGCAGAATACACATTCTTCTCGAGGGCACACGGACCATTCCCCAAAATGGATCACACACTGGGTCACAAAACAGCCCTCAATAAATATAAAAGAATTGAGATCATACCATGCATATTTTTAGATCACAATGCCATGAAACTTAAAATCAACCACAAGGAAAAAATTGGAAAGCCTCCAAATGCATGAAAGTTAAAGAACATCCTACAAAGAACGAATGGATCCACCAGGCAGTTAAAGAAAAAAATTAAAAATGTATAGAAGCAAATGAAAATTAAAACACGACAGTCCAAACCCTTTGGGATGCAGCAAAGGTTTTCATAAAAGGAAAATACATTGTAATCCAGGCCTATTTCAAGAAACAAGAAAAATCCTAAATTTTTCCTAACCACACACCTACAGGAACTAGAAGCAGAACAGCAAAGAAACCCCAAAGCCAGAAGAAGAAGAGAAATAATAAAGATGAGAGTGGAAATAAACAATACAGGAAAAAAACCATAACAGATAAATGAATCTAAGAGATGTTTTTTTTGAAATAATAAACAAAATTGATTAAACTCCCACCCAGACTTCTCAAGAAGAAAAGAGAGATAATCCAAATAGTTAAAATCACAAATGAAAGAGGAAAAATACCAACCAACACCACATAAATACAATCAATTATTAGAGAATACTATGAAAAATTATATGCCAACAAACAGGACAACCTGGAAGAAATGGGAAAATTCCTAGACACTTACACCCTACCAAAACTCAAATGAGAAGAAATAGAAAATTTGAACAGATCCATAACCAGCAAAGAAACTGAATCAGTTATCAAAAATTTCCCAACAAATAAGAGTCCTGGGCCAGAGGCTTCTTAGGGAACTTCTACCAGACATTTGAAGCAGAGTTAATACCTACCCTTCTCAAGCTGTTCCAAAAAATAGAAACAGAAGAGAAGCTTCTGGACCCATTCTATGAAGCCAGAATCACCTTGATTCCTAAACCAGACAGAGACTCCACTAAAAAGGAGAATTACAGGCCAATATCCCTGATGAACATGGGTGCAAAAATTCTCAACAAGATAATAGCAAACTGAATTCAACAGTATATTAAAAGAATTATTCACCATGATCAAGTGGGATTCATTCCTGGGCTGCAGGGCTGGTTCAATATTCGCAAATCAATCAATGTGATACATCACATTAATAGAAGAAAGGATAAGAACCATATGATCCTGTCAATAGATACAGAAAAAGTATTTGACAAAATACAGCATACTTTCTTAATAAAAACCCTCAAGAAAGTCATGATAGAAGGAACATACCTCAACATCATAAAAGCCGTATATGAAAAGCTCACAGCTAATATCACCCTCAATGGCGAAAAACTGAGAGCTTTTCCCCTGAGATCAGGAACATGACAGGGATGTCCACTGTCACCACTATTGTTTAACATAGTGTTGAAAGTCTTAGCCTCACCAATCAGACAAGGAAATGAAATAAAAAGCATCCAAATCAGCAAAGAAGAAGTCAAACTTTCACTTTTTGCAGTTGACATGATACCCTAAATGGAAAACCTGAAAGACCCCCCCAAAAAAAGCTTCTAGAGCTGATACATGAATTCAGTAAAGTGACAGGATACAAAATCAATGTAAAGAAATCAGTTGCATTTCTATACACCAGCAATGAAAGAACAGAAAGAGAAATCAAGACATCAATCCCATTTACAATTGAACCAAGAACCATAAAATACCCAGGAATAAACTTAACCAAAGATGTAAAAGATCTGTATGCTGAAAACTATAGAAAGCTTATGAAAAAAATTGAAGAAGACACAAAGAAATGGGAAAACATCGCATGCTCAGGGAATGGAAGAATATATATTGTTAAAATGTCAATATTACCCAAAGCAATCTACATATTCAATGCAATCCCAATCAAAATTGCACCAGCATTCTTCTCAAAGCTAGAACAAACAATCCTAAAATTCATATAGAACCACAAAAGGCCCTGAATAGCCAAAGTAATGTTGAAAAAGAAAACCACAGTGGGAGGCATCACAGTCCCGGACTTTAACCTCTACTACAGCTATCTACTCTACTATCATCAAGACAGTATGGTATTGGCACAAAAACAAACATAGACCAATGGAATCAAATAGAGAACCCAGAATTGGACCCACAAATGAATGGCCAACTAATCTTTGACAAAGCAGGAAAGAGTATCCAATAGAAAAAAGACAGTCTCCTCAGCAAGTGGTGCTGGGAAAACTGGACAGCGACATGCAGAAGAATGAACCTGGACCACTTTCTTACACCATACACAAAAATAAACTCAAAATGGATGAAAGATCTAAATATAAGACAGGAAGTCATCAGAGTCTTCGAGGAGAGAGCAGGCAACAACCTCTTTGACATTGGCTGCAGCAACTTCTTACTCAACATATTTCCAGAGGCAAGGGAAGCAAAAAGAAAAATTAACTATTTGGAACTCATCAAATAAAAAACCTGCATAGTGAAGGAAACAATCAGCAGAACTAAAAGGCAACTGACAGAATGGGAAAAGATATTTGCAAATGATTTATCAGATAAAGGGTTAGTATCCAAAATCTATAAAGAACTTACCAAACTCAACACCTGGAAAACAAATAACCCAGTGAAGAAATCGGCAGAAGAGAAGAATAGACACCTCCCAAAGAAGACATCCAGATAGATGGCCAACAGACACATGAACATTACTCATCATCTGGGAAATACTAACCAAACCACATTGAGATACCACCTCACCCCAGCCAGAGTGGCTAAAATTAACAACTCAGGAAACAACAGATGTTGGTAAGGATGTGGAAAAATGGGAACCCTCTTGCATTGTTGGTAGGAATGCAAACGTGCAGCCACTCTGGAAAACAGTGTGGACGTTCCTCAAAAAATTAAAAAATAGAATTACCCCATGACGCAGCAATATCACTAATAGGAATTTATGCAAAGGATACAGGAGTGTTGATTCATAGGGGCACATGTACCACAATGTTTATAGCAGCTCTTTCAACAACAGCCAAAATTATGGAAAGAGTCAAAATGTCCATCAACTGATGAATGACTAAAAAAGATGTGGTTTATATATACAATGAAATACTACTTAGCAATGAGAAAGAATGAAATCCTGCCATTTACAACAATGTGGAGGAACTGGAGGGTGTTACACTAAGTGAAGTAAGTCAGTCAGAGAAAGATATCATATGTTTTCACTCATATGTGGAACTTGAGCAACTTAACAAAAGACCATGGTGGAAGGCAAGGGGGGAAATAGTTTCAAACAGAGAGGGAAGTAAATCATAAGAGACTCTTAAATACAGAGAACAAACCAAAGGTTTATTGGGGGAGTGGGAGAGAGGGGAAACTGGGTAATGGGCATTGAGGTGGGCACTGGTTGGTATGAGCACTGGGTGTTGTATGTAAGCGATGAATTATGACAGTCTACTCCTTAGGCAAGAACACACTGCATGTTAGCTATGTTGACAATAAATTATATTTAAAAATAAATACATAAATATAAAACCCCTGAAAAAAATGATGTCATGTTAATAATATGTACCCTTGATATAACATGATGATAATGGTTCCTTATTTCTGTGGCCTTTCTACCCAAAACCCATAAACCAAGTCTAATAACAAGAAAAAATAGACAAAATCTCAACTGACAGTATTCTACAAAATATCTGATCAATATTACTCAAAATTGTCAAGATCATTAAAAGCTAAGGAAGTCTGAGAAGCTGTCATAGCCAATATAAGCCAAAGGGAGACAGGATGACTAAATGCATTCTGATATCCTTGATGGAATACTAAACAGAAAAGCAATGTACAGTTGGTGAAAACTAAGGAAATCTGAATGAAATGTTGACTTCAGTTTATGATGCCTTAGTATTGGTTTGTTAATTGGAACAAATGCATCATATTAATATAATATCCTAAATAATACTGGGAAACTCTTGACAATGTTCTTGCAACTTTTCCATAAATCCAAAATTCTGTCCTAAAAATTAAGAGTTTATTTAAAAAATAGAATAGATCAACTTTGTAAAAAAGAAATTTCTATTCTATGAAACATTTTCCAGATACTGTTAAGGTGTGATAAGTAATAGCATTCTGAGTTACATGGAGTCCTGGAAATACTGCAGATTTCACAAACTTTATTCATTTGACAATGAGTATGGAGCATAAGGAATAGGGGGAAGTATGCACTAAACACAGCTTTAGCTCAATTTCACTTAGGGTTTCCAAAGCTAATTGACTAAACAATATTGCCTTTTAAAGTATGTGAGATCAGGGTGCCTGGGTGGCTCAGTTGGTGGAGTGCCCAACTTCTACTCAGGTCATGATCTCACACTTTGTGAATTCAAGCCCTGCATTGGGCTCCACATTAACAATGCAGAGCCTGCTTGGGAGTCTCTCTGTCTCTGTCTGTCTCTCTATCTCTCTCCCTCTCCCTCTCTCTCCCTCTCCCTCTCTCTCTCTGTCTCTGTCTCTCTCTCTCTCTGCCCCTCCCCAACTCATGCTCTCTTTGCTCTCAAAATAAATAAATAAGCTTAAAAAAAATAAAGTATGTGAGGTGGAGGGGGGGGGCAGAAGGGCGGGGAAATAAATCTAGTAAAAATCAAGGCACACCCTGGAGGAGAATATGCTTTAAGTTCACTAGGAATGAATCAGAGCTAAGGAGTTCATTGGACGTAATAATTTCACAAGTATTGGAAAGCACTGTCCCAACAGATGGTAAAGACATAGAGGGATAAAATTTCTTCTCAGCCCTGTTTAACTCTATCAAATGAGCTGTTTGATAGGGGTTATTAGGACCCTCTCCAGGAATTTGTACAATCCAAACAACTTAATACACTTCTACATTTATACTCTATAAACCTAGGCTTCCAAGACTTCACAAAAATGTGTGCTTAGGGAATACTCTCCCTGAAGTCAAGCTCTGAGCAATTTACTTTCCTTTTTACTAAAGGAACCATAAACAAGTCCTCATATTGTACTCAAGAATTCAGATACCATAAAACATTACAATGAGACCTAAACAAAAATTCTTGAATGAGCTTATCAATGTTCTCTTGAGCAAAGCATCCATGGAAAAAATGCAGTGAAAAGAAAAGAACAGAGAGAAAGTAGAGGGCACTGTTAAAAACAGTGCATTTTAGCAAGTGTTTATTGTGTGGTCACTGTGTGCCAGGAAGAAGGTAAAGTTTTTTACATCATTGTCCTCAAGTTCAAGGACCTGAAAAATTTACACCTCCTCCAATTCTTTTCTGAAATTTTTTTTGTGAGGTATAGAATGAAAAATAAATAAGGCTTTTATAAACAACACAATTCACTATGAATTACTTAACACCAAGTTTAATTACTTTAATGATTTAATTAGTGATTTCCAGTTCATTGACATAAATAACCTTTTGTATTGTTTTTGTAATATAGTAACTAGTTTATGGCTAATAAACTAACAAAATATAACTGTCAAGTATATACTAGCTATGAAAGTCTTACAATGAATTTAGAGCCAATTATTTAAATCTCATTCCAAAAGCTGTCACTTACAGAGTTAAAGTTATGCAGTTTCTGAGGAAAGCCCAAACTGTCTCCTATATGCAATTTATCCATCGTCAATTACAGAGTGATCCAAAAACTGGTGTACTTACTCCTTGGAAAGAGAAGTTAGGAAAGAAACTGAATACTCATCAGATGTTAAAGTTAGACATTGCTTTTACCAAATCTCCTTATTAGGGTTTTACCCGTTTCACAACATCCACCTTGAAACCAGATTGTTCACAATACAGATAATTAATATTTTTTTTTAAAGTAGATATATGATAGATAGATAGACAGATAGATAGATAGATAGATGAAATGACATCTCAACCAGGGCATTTGTGTTTAAGAAAATGTCTGGAAAGGCGACTTGTTTTGAACACTTGACTGAATGCAAGAAAGCAACTGATAGATTCATCACAGTGATATTAGCTTATAATTTATTCATTTGGTTAGTTCACTCAAAACTGTCAATCTAGATGTAGAATATGAATAAAATCATTACACCTTTCAAACTGTGACTTTCCTTTTTCCTTCTTTACCATTAAATTTGCTTTACAGTTTGAATTCCCTTATATCAAACTTGGCATGCCATAATAATTACTTGGTTAAAGGGCAATGGAAACTATTTTACATCTCTTGACCCCTCTTGGTTTCCCATAGGATTCTATTCTTAGCTCTGTGATTTGTTTCTCCATTCAAGTTTCCCATGATAAGCTATCTGTCGTCTTTTATCTTAAGGAAATTTTAATTAATTGTTTGCATTACTATTACTCCACCCACTCACCTAATGAACATAACCACATTTCTTCATTTTACTGGCGTTATAGTTCCAAGTCTAACATAGTCACTAACATTATGCCAGGCATTAATTATTATTATTTTTTGGTAAACGCAAAATACACAAAGTGGATTTCTATTTCCAGCTGTGTGGTGGCCTAGACATTCTGAAATGCCCTCAGGCACTTCAAAATACACAGAAGCTGTTCTCTTTATATTATGTACACAATGGAATACTAAACAGTTCTGAAAGTCCAGCCCTAATCATACTTTTATGTAATCCAGACTGTAAAACGCTTTGCTTTTTATCCTTCAACTTATAAAGATACTGGCTTATGAGCAATTTAAAGAGAACGTAAATATTGCCTAAAATAATCCTTTATTAAATTCTTGGTTAGAAAGTAAAGTTTTGTAAATCTATTTGGTGTGTAAGATTTCTTGTTTTTATAAAATTCATTTTAACAGATTCACATGTTGTTTTTTTTATGAATCTTCTGCCAAATGCACAAAACAATTCCCCAAACAAAACTGCATTAAAATTTTAAACAGAATTTTACCTGGCTATTTTTTTTTAATTTGACTATACTTGTTTAGAAACTGATGCTAAAAAGAATCTTTGTAGATGTCAGATAAAATTTATTTTTTAATGAAAATTTTTTAGCTAAGACAAAGTAACTAATTCTCATAAAGCATAATTATTATGAAAGATTATAGAAAAAGTGTGCCCACATGTTGAATTGTATGTAATATGAAATCTAACCTTTTATTTATACCCATTTTCAAAGTATGTATTGTTTTAATTTTAATTTCTTTAGAGAGGAAGAGTGTGAGCAGGGCAGGGGACAGAGGGAGAGAGAGAGAAAGAGAGAGAGAATCTTAAGCAGGCTATATGCTCAGCGTGCAGCCCAATGCAAGGCTTGATCCCACGACCCTGGGATCATGACCTGAGCCAAAACCAAGAGATGGATGCTCCACTGACTGAGGCATCCAGGTGCCCCAAAAGTATGTATTAATCTAAATAATAAGTAGAAAATGTCTATTTTATTGTCATTTTTAAGTAATCATTGTATGAAAGTGGATCTATAGTATGAATTTTTTCAAGATTACAGTTCATCTTTAAGTATGTTTAAAAAAAAAAACGTACTCGCGAGGGAAACAATCAGCAAAACTAAAAGGCAACCGACAGAATGGGAGAAGATATTTGCAAACAACATATCAGATAAAGGGCTAGTATCCAAAATCTATAAAGAACTTATCAAAGTCAACACCCAAGAAACAAATAATCCAGTGAAGAAATGGGCAAAAGACACGAATAGACACTTCTCCAAAGAAGACATCCAGATGGCCAACTGACACATGAAAAAAGGCTCAACATCACTCATCATCAAGGAAATAGAAATCAAAACCACAGTGAGATACCACCTCACAGCAGTCAGAATGGCAAACATTAACAACTCAGGCAACAACAGATGTTGGCGAGGATGTGGAGAAAGAGGATCTCTTTTGCATTGCTGGTGGGAATGCAAGCTGGTACAGCCACTCTGGAAAACAGTATGGAAGTTCCTCAAAAACTTAAAAATAGAACTACCCTATGATCCAGCAATTGCACTACTAGGTATTTATCCAAGATATACAGGTATGCTGTGTTGAAGGGACACATGCACCCCAACGTTTACAGCAGCACTATCAACAGTAGCCAAAGTATGGAAAAAGCCCAAATGTCCATCAATGGATGAATGGGTAAAGAAGAGGTGGTGTGTGTGTGTGTGTGTGTGTGTGTGTGTGTGTGTGTGTGTGTATACATTTTATATATATATATACGTATACATATATATATACGTATATATATATATATATATATATATATACGTATATATAATAGAGTATTACTCGGCAATCAAAAAGAATGAAATCTTGTCATTTGCAACTACATGGATGGAACTAGAGGGTATTATGCTAAGCAAAATTAGTCAGAAAAAGACAAATATCATATGACTTCACTCATATGAGGACATTAAGACACAGAACAGATGAACACAAGGGAAGGGAAACAAAAATAATATAAAAACAGGGAGGGGGACAAAACATAAGAGACTCTTAAATATGGAGAACAAACTGGAGAGGTTGTGCGAGGGGGCATGGGCTAAATGGGTAAGGGGCATTGAGGAATCTACCCCTGAAATCATTGTTGCACTAAATACTAACTAACTTAGATGTAAATTAAAAAAATAAAATTTTTAAAAAGGTAAAAAAAAAGTACTCTTGCAATCTCGTTATTGTCAAACTGTAGTAATTAGAAGGCTTAGGTATGACAAAATATTTTTTAAGACAGCACATATATATATCCATGCCCTTCAGTATTAAAAGAAGAATGACACTGATTCCACTCTTGGATTAGAAGAGTGAAATATCAATATTAATGTTAATTTTTTTTAAATACTTTTAGACAGAGAGAGATAGAGTGCAACCTGGAGAGAGGGGCAGAGAGAGACAGGGAGAGAATTCCAAGCAGGCTCTGCTAGCGCAGAGCCTGATGCAGGGCTAAATCCCATGACCCTGGGATTATGACCTGAACTGAAATCAAGAGTCAGACACTCAGGTGACTGAGCTACCCAGGTGTCCCAATATTAATGTTAATTTTTAATTGGTAGGGGAATAATCAGGAAACAGTATTACCAGCAATACTTCTCAAAGGAATATATGCCAAATAGTATACAACCCAACAACACTCACATCACCAAAATAACCAAATTAAAATGCAGTATGTGTAGTGTCTGTGTAACATAAGAGGAAATCTGGACAAAGAAAATATGTGAAGAAATAGGGAGAAGACAGCCACCTACAAGCCAAGGGGAGAGACCTTAAAAGAAATCAACCCTGCAATACCTTGTTCTTTGACTTCTAGACTCCAGAATTGTAAGAATGTGTTTCAAGTAAATGGTGGTACATTAGAAATAAACGTGTTAAGGGGTGCCTGGGTGGCTCAGCCAGTTGAGCATCCAACTTCCACTCAGATCATGATCTCATGGTTTGTGAGTTCAAGTCCTGCATGTCCTGCATCAGGCTCACTGCTGTCAGCACAGAGCCTGCTTCGGATCATCTGTCCCGCCTCTCTCTCTGCCCCTCCCCAACTCATGCTCTCTCTCTCAAAAATAAATAAAACATTTAAAAAAATGTGTTAAAATTGTGAACAAAACATGGGTGGCCTAAATTAACTGGATGTTCTAGCTAATACAATAATTTAAGAAGGAAATATGAAGAATACATGGTTAAAAAGAGAATTCAACATTAAATTATTATAGATGATCCATCTAGAAAAATTCAAAACACTTATAAACCTACTAAAAATAGTAAAAGAAATTCAGTCACAAAATGAAGATCACTAGGTCTCTTACATGCCTGTATAATGGGGGGAAATCCTAGGAAATCCATTCTCATGGAGCAAGTTCTTTCGGATTTACAAAGAAAAATACAAATCTTGTGTTGAATGAGTTACTGTAAGTGTAGAATATGTAAACATGCATATTTTGCCATAGAACTGAATATTGTTTCCCATTGGTAAAAAACTTCGTAGGAGGACCTTACTGGTCTGAATCTGGTCTACCCTCACGTACAGCCCATGACTGAACAAATCAAAGTGATTCAGGGAGTTTGACCCTATCTTATTTATTTCCTTACTCTGATATCACCTTGCTCTTGTAAGAAAGGAAGTTCTATGTCAGCCTTAAGTGTTTTCTACCAGTCCTGTCTCTTCTGCCCTGTATTTCATACAAATTCCTTCAAGGTTATAGTCAATAGTATCACTCCCTAGGTTTCAAAAGGTGATGAAGTTTTTCTAATTTTACATTTCTTCAGCCATTTCAGTTTACATTTGTAGGAGAGAGGTTGGGTGTTCATGTATATTATATCTACCTTATAAATAGTCCCTCCCGAAGAAACAAAACAGAATTCTTGTGATTGAAAATGATTTTTGCTTGGGGCACTTGGATGGCTCAGTCAGTTAAGCGTCCGACTTCAGCTCAGGTCATGATCTCACAGTTTGTGGATTCGAGCCACATGTCAGGCTCTGTGCAGACAGCTGGAGCCTGCTTCTGATTCTATGTCTCCCTCTTTCTCTGCCCCTCCACTGCTCATGCTTTGTCTCTCTCTCTCTCTCTCTCAAAAATAAGCAAACATTTAAAATATATTAAAAAAAAGAAAATGAGTTTTGCTTAAACTTTTTATATTCATATTAAAATCTCATTAGAGGACCTGGATGGTTCATTCGGTTGAGTATCCTACTCTTGGTTTAGGACCAGGTAATAATCTCATAGTTCATGAGTTTGAGCCCCACATCAGGCTCTGCACTGACAGTGTGGAGCTTGCTTGGAATTCTCTGTCTCCTTCTCTCTGCCTTTCCCTAGCTCATGCTGTCTCTCTCTCTCTCCCTCTCCCTCCCTCCCTCTTAAAATAAATAAACTTTAAAAGAAGATAAAATAAAATCTTAGCTTATTGCATCAATATTTTTTCCTGGTATTACTTCTTCATTTTTTTGTTTAATGAGTATGTATTTTTAAAATAAATTTGAGCAATTTATATTTATCTTCATAACATATGTCTAAATTTTATATTTTTATGCTCTTTACTTATGAAAATTTATTTTCTTTTTGCTAAAATGCTATATTTTTTCACTTAAACTCTTTATTCTAATTTTATAAGTAACAAATATTAGGTTTAAACATGCTTTAATCTGTAATTCTCCAATTATTATTAGAAATAGTATCTCTTTAGTCTCCTCACATCCCAAATATGAAGTCATTTAGTTGTTCTTAACTTTATTGCACCTGATATAATCTCTTATTTTTATCCACTGATATTTTAATAAAATACTTAAAATTATTTAAAAAATAAATTTGAGGTGCTTTCCTCAGTCTACCAATTCATATGTTATTCACATCCAGAGACACCCTCATAAAAGAGCCAGAATAATGCTTAACAAATCTCTGAGCACCCTATGGCCCAGTCAAGTTGACAAATAAAATTAACCATCAAAAAAATCTGAAATTAAAATGCTACATTAAAAAATATGTATTTAATGCAAAAGAAAGCAAGGCAAAGAAATAGAGGAACATAAAAGATAAGAAACAAACAAAATATAAAATGGCCGACATAGATTTAATTATATCAGTAGTAATATTAAATGTGAATGGATTACACAATCCCTTCAAAGGTTTTAGACTGTATGAAAAAAAAAATTACCCAATTATATGTTGTCTGCAGGAGACACAGTTAGATTTAAGACAAATAGACAAATAGACAAATAAAAGAATGGAAAAATATAATTCAAACAGTAACCACTGGAAAGGTGGAGTGGCTAAATTAATACTAGAAAAAATAGACTGAAAACAAAAAATATTAAATGCAAATAAAAGCCACAATGGGATACCACTTTATGCTCACTAGAATGTCTAAAAGTTAATAATCAGATACAATAACAGTTGCTGATAATGTGAAGAAATTGAAACCCTCATTTACTACTGTAAGAATATAAAATGATTCAGCCACTTTGGAAAAAAGTATGGCAGTTCCTCAGAATATTAAACATAGGGTTATACTATGACTCCATAATCCACTTCTAGATACATATGCAAGAGAAATGAAAACGTACATTCACATAAAAGCTTGTACACGAATGTTTATAGCATCATTAATCATAATAGCCAAAATGTGAGAAACAACCCAAATGTCCAGCAGTGGATGAACTGATTAACAATATGTGTGGGGTGTGTGTGTGTGTGTGTGTGTGTGTGTGTGTGTGTGTGTAGTGAATTTATAATTCATTCACACAATAAATTATTATATGGTCACGAAAAAAATGGTGAAACATGGATGAACCCTGAAAACACTATACTAAGTAAAAGAAACCAGACACAAAAGATCCCATACTATGATTTTATTCATATGAAAGTCTAGAATAGGAACATCTATATAGGTAGAAAGTAGATTAATGGTTGCTTAGGGTTGAAAGGGCAGGGCAGAGGAATAGAGTATAAGGGATATAAGATTTCTTCTTTCAGTGAAGAAAATGTTCTAAAATTGACTGTGGTGGTGATGAATGCATATATATTCTAATACACTAAAAAAACATTGGATTATACATTTTAAATAGGTAGATTGTATGATATGTGAGTTATTAGTCAATAAAGCTGTTAAAAATTTCATATTTTGTCCAAAATTATTTAAATAAAAGAAATGAACTATACTAATAAAATATTCAAGCAGTCTTTAACACAAATACCTTCTTTATAGAGGAAAAAATCCAACATGACATTTCACTCTTCTTTAATTCCACATACTGTATCCTGCCTGTGATTGCTTTCCTTCACTTTTGCAACAACAAAAAAAAGCTAATTCTTGTTATTCTTTAAGCAGTTCCAATGTCATTTCACTTGACTCTTCCAAGGCAATATAATAAGCAATGTGATCTGTGTTTGTATAGCACTGCACTCATACTACCATTACAAGCATTACACTTGGTCATAAATCTATATTGCCATGTCAGTTCCTTCCACTATATCATGAGATTTTTAAAAACAGATCTTTAGTCACCATCTTTTAAATACTCAGCATTCAACCCACTGTATGGCACATAGTAAAAATTGGAGAAAATATCAGTTGTAAATAATCCTTCTCTTTCCATATCTACAGACTTTATAAGAAGAAGAGAAATTCACTAAAAGGAGCAGAAGCAGATAGAAGCACCTAGGTGGCTTAGTTGGTTAGGTGTCTGACTTTAGCTCAGGTCATGATCTCATGGTTCATGGGTTCGAGCCCCATGTTGGGATCTGTGCAGACAGCTCAGAGCCTGGAGCCTGCTTCAGATTCTGTGTCTCCCTCTCTCTCTGCCCCTTCCCTGCTCGTGCTCTGTCTCTATCTCTCAAGAATAAAAAAATTATTATTTTTTTTTTGCAGAAACAGATATACCTCCACTCTTGTGCAATATTCACATCAAGGCACCAAGGAGAGGATAGCAACATGTGAGATAAGACCATAAAATTTTTGTTTTAATTTCTGCCATTTAAAAAATTTTTCTTTGTAGTTAAGGACAAAGCATCTACCTATACACATTAAATGGAAATAAGATGCCTCTAAGTTACCCAAAAGGGTAGAAATATATACTGTAACCATAATATGCAAATCTAGGTATATTCAAGTTAATAATATTTCAGAGGAAAGGTTTCATTTTTTTGCAGAATCAACTAGTAATTTTAATAAAAATGATTGTGTTATTTTATAAATTCATATAAAAAAGGAACATATATTTTCATATTTTTGTATTTTATTTTTTAATCTAAGAAATATGCACTTTTTAGTTTTATGGTTATTCTTACTATGTTGAAAGACTTTACTCTCTCAAAAGAAATAACTTTGTTCAATAATGTCAATGTTAAAGAAGACATTTTGAGAAAAGACATATTCACAGAATTAGAATATTCCTTCTAATGGCATCAGTATTTAGATGAATATTTGCACATCTTTAAAGATAAATCAAAAAGTTGACTTACTGTATGCAACCAAATTTGGGAATGAGGAAAACTGTCTTGATGTGCTTAGCAATGCCAGGAATACTTTGATGATGCCTATCTTTTAGAAGCATCTTCAAATGGAAAAGCAGAAGAGAAATGAACATTGGCAGGATGAAGCTTGAGGCTCTTTAAGCTGTCAACTTGTCATTTTTTAGAGAATTACATTTAGCTTAAAACGATTTTACATTATTTCTAATGCTGCTTTTAATCTTATTTCCCATGAGTTGATTTCCTATATGTACCAGAGGTAAAATATTTCTTATATGATTTATATTAGTTATAATACATATTTTTACCAGCTTTAAATTTTCCCCATTGTACTCAAGACTTTACTTAAGGGAGTGCTTATCTATGGTGGGACTTAATTTTAAGCGTTAATTGAGATTTCTTTTTTTATGTCATAAAATAAAGTGTCTTGTTGGAATTCATTTCATCATTTTGAAGAAATAAAAAATGGCCTCGGTGTACCCATGAAAATCTGGATCCCATCATAAAGTACACTGACTTAAGTAACATTCATATTGTGATGAGAAAAATTAAAGCAGAGAAAATATATTTTACTCTGTAGCCTAGTATAGTAATAAATCCTATATTTGAAAAAATGGATAGGTTCTTCTACAATAGCAAACTAACCAGCAATGAAGCAGCTTGATTTTATATTGGAATAAAGCTTTTCTTTATCCCATACTCATTCTATATTGGGAATACTAGAGAAGTCTTGTAAAATCAATGGAATTTATACATAAAAAGAAATTAGGGGATTGAATAACTATCTAGTGAATGTGTAATGTAATCAGTGTAGTCAGGTTGGGTCAGTATAAGCTATGTTACCTGACTTGGAAAGAAAATGCATGGGTTCAAATTTCACCTCTTCCATTCACCAGTTGAGAGGATCTTTTGCTCAAGGGGATCTTGAGCAAATGGTTTAGCCTCTGAGCCTCAAATGAAATATCAGATGTCTGCTTTTTTATTTTGGAACTTAAGGTATATGTTGGAAAATTCTCAACAGAAAGCCTGGATTAAAATCAATTATGAGTGAAGTGCTACCTCATTCAAAGTTTAAGTGCATTTAGCCACCCCCCTGCATTTTTGCCTGGGATTCACCATCAGCCCCATCCTTCCTTCTTCCTCACTATCTTAATATCGTCCTCCCCATTTTATAAGCAGTTCAATCTGCAATATTTCTTACCTTGGGTAAGAGATGATACAGTGTTGAAATAGGTCATGGAGAGGAAGTGACTACTAGTTGAACTGTAAACTGGCCCCAGGCAAATGGAGACTCCTCACACCTTCTCCAATCCTTGGAATACATGGTCTGCCCACAATTCCCACAGTGGGAGCCATTTTCAAGGATGCAGTCTCTAGACACAGCAAGTATTGAGATCATTTTGATGATACATACAACTAAGGCCCAGTAAGGCCTCTATATAAACTTTTAATATTCTTGTCAGTGGTGTGGAGATCTACTCTTCTTGTAGGGTTCAAGAAAAGCCTGGTATGTAAGTTCCCTTTTATCAACACTACCAACTACCAATCTGCAGTGGCCTGCCTCTGTCTTGGTCTCTTCCTGCCCTCCATGTACAGGGGCCAGTTTCTGAACCAAACACTGGCAAGCTACTGAGGATCTTGGGAGAGAGGCAGTGGCGAAGTAGCAGAGCAATCCCGGGTTGGCCCTCGACCTTCCTGTGAGGAGGGGTGGCCCGAGTGTTAGGCTTTTGTGGACCCCATGTGAGTTCGGAAGAACAGGGAAAGTGTGGGCTGGTCTGATGCACTTGTTGGAACTGCTTAGAATGCACATTTCAAAGAAAACCAGCCCTAGGCAGTGGGCTGGTCTTTACTCTGTGCAGTTCTGTTGGATCCTGATGCTGGAATAGAAGCTGAAGCTCCAGTTAGAAACTGGGAAGAAGGGTTGATGTTAGAGAAGGGCCTGTGGGTCTATTTTGCTAGATTTGGGGCTGGCAGACAAGGTGGGTGAGCTGGATAATAAGTTGGTGAATTTAGCATGTGATTTGCAAAGCTAAGAGAGTGCAGGCTGTCACAGATTAAGGTCCAAACGCTTGTGACAAAGCCTGAATAAGACCATAAGAGGTGGAATCCCTGAGAAAATGCAGAGCAAAAGGAGGTTGTTGTGGTGACTGACAGTGAGATGAAACGCTCCCTGCTGTCTGATTTCTAATACAACAGAAAGCAAAAGCACAATGACAATAACCTTAGCCAGCAGACCAGCCCTCAATTTAAGAAATACTCCAGGAGAGAAGGTAATCTGCAAAGCTTATTGATATCACTGCCAAGTTCCAGAAAAAGGCCAGGGAATGCATCCAGGCATGACTAATGCAGCTATGCTATACACTGGGGGTGGGAGCAATGGCATTTCTCTGATGGACAGGAGATAGAGAAAATGAGCAGCATCACCATACCACACACCCTGCCCTCTGGCAGTGCCTGTATGGTCCTTGGGAGGTTCAAGTACTGACTTCCTTATAGATTGATTATTCTACCCTGCAGGGAGGCTTAGTCCAATGAGTGGGATCTCCCTGAGCATATGGAACCCTGGAACTCTATAGCAAAGTTAGAAAATTGAGAATGAGACAGGCCTTCTAGTCCCCTGTCTTTGAAGGCTCTGACTGGGCCATATTCACTGCAAGAATAAACTCAGGATACTTCAATCTGACTCCAGCACTTGATATGGGACTCTGATATACATGGTGACCCCAGTCATGGGGGCAATCCCCTGTTGACTGGAAGAAACTGATAAATCCCTGGAATGGGCACAAGATATAGGAGAGATTCAAGACAGAGAGGAAAGTTGAAAAAACGAAAAGACTATCCCTATCAGCGTGAAGGGTCTGGTAAAAGTAACCTGGAGCAAATATGGTTTATTTTTATTGCTTGCCTTCTTTGTATGGGGCCAGTTTATGAACCAACATATGGCAAAACATAGAAATTGGATATTTATTTTCAAATTTAAAAACACATTCCTTAGGTAAGTAATTTGTGAATAGTTGAGCAGCCAGGCTAGTAGTGTCCACATAGAAGCAAAAAATGTGATGTCATTAATCACATCTTCCACATGAAATCCACCTGGAGTCCCAGCTCCATGTAAGAGAAGACTGTAGAGCTCCACCTGATTTTCAGCCTTCAGGGGTGGAGATGCATTGTGCTCCTATTTCCAGGAAAATCTCAGTGTGAGGCAAAGAACCCAATATTGTCCTATAACTAGCAAAGGGCAGAAGCAATAAAATAAAATTGGCTAAGAACATTTTCCCCTAGGAAAAAGGCAGAAATGGTCTCAAAATTCCCAGCACTCAGCTATGATCAGGATAATTAAAATGTTTACTGTGTCACCAAAAATGTCATATAATGGTAAAAGGCTTTGAATAGCATCTTTTCCAAAATGGCCACACAGTGGGACTTACAGAGTAGAATGTTTTCTGTGCCCCTGAGAAGGATATATATTGTGCAGACAATGAACCAAATAAAGAGAAACTTTTGGTTAGAGGTCAAGAATGGCACAGAGTCAACTAATATGGATAAATATCCTGTGTCAAACAAGAAGGTAGGAACACCAGTGTGAATGAAAATCTATATGCTCATGAACCAAACTCAACACTTCTCCAGCCATGGTTTTGTACTTCTAAGTTCTCCAGAACTTACACAAAGCTTTCGAAAAGTGTGAACATCCTGAACTAATAGTGATTATGAGTGTAATATGTGGTAGAACAAGGACTCATACATGAAACGCTTTAGTTATTAAAAAATTAAGGTATTTTTTACACAACTGAGTTTGTAGATTGAGATTCATATGATCTAAGACATAATTCAGATCATTGAAATCTTTATTTTTAGGGAATTTGACTAAAATTATCTAGAAGGAACACTGATTTGTTTAAAAATAAGTTGAAAGTACTGAAAACACAAGGCTACCTGATAAAAAGCATCTGTGAGGAGGAAAGTGGTTAATTGGAAATCAGATTAGAAAGCACCTGGATTATTAATATTTTGAAAATAAATATCAAAGTTGAATACAAAACTGACTGAACCTATTCCTGACTGATTTTTTAAAAAATGCTGCCAGTTTTTGCCAGTAGGGATTTTTCTAAACCTTTCATAGACTAGAGTAATTACATGTTCTTTAATTGAGAGATAATGGATTAATTATATTTTTAAGCATTTTGTCTTTGTTTAAATACATAAAAGTAATAACATTACAATCCTCCAGACATTTTATATTAAGTCTCCAAGTACTCTCTTTCCAAACCTTTTTCTCAAGATTAAAAGATATTAAAGATATGAATACCATATGTAAAATCTAAGAACCAAACTCAAAACTAAAATCTAATCATTTAATACATGTTTGATAATAAGAATGTGGTATGTGTAGAAAATGGGAAGATGTATAAAATATGGTGACTAGAGAGGATATACTTTACTAGATAAATAAGACATGTACAGTGTGAGAGCCAACATGTTTTGACGAGTGATGATTAAAAAAAAAAAAGGCATGTACAGGGGTGCCTGGGTGGTTCAGTCTGTTAAGTGAATGACTCCTGATCGGTTCATGGTTTGTGACTTCACTTCGAGCCTCGCAGTGGGCTCTGCACTAACAGTCACAACCGGCTCAGGATTCTCTCTCTCCCTCTCTCTGCCCCTCCCCTACTCACAATGTCTCTCTCTCTCTCTCTCTTTCTTAAAAATAAATAAGTAAATAAACATGTAAAAAATAAAAAAAAAACAGACTTGTACACAAATGCAAGATATAGAGTGATAAATGTCAAAGCAAGACTGATAATTGTGAAAATTAAGTAATTACAACTCACTCCTGGGCACAGAGAGCAGAAAAAAATAACATGGAAGAGATAGCAGATGATCTTAAACTGGATCTTGAAAGATAGATGTCATTTAAACAAAGAGAAATATAAGAAAATACATTTTAGGAAGAAAAAACAGAGGGAACAAAATCATATAGACTTACCTAGAGAAAAAAAAAACTTCAATTTTGTGAGAAATTAGATCAGTACTGATGAATAGAATTTTCTGAAGGGATGACAATATTCACTGTATGTGCTATCCAATGCAGTAGCAACAAACCACATGTGGCTGTTGGACATTAGAAATGTAGCTAGTGTGACCAATGAATTAAATTTATAATTATATTTAATTTCAATTACTTTAACTTGGAATTCCAATAGCCACATGTGTCTGGTGACTGCCATATTTGACAGAGCGGCCTCAGAATGTGTGAATTACACTTATCCAAATAACACCAGTCCATGGGCTGAAAAATAGACCGATGAACAATATATAGGAAACATTTCAAGCTTTCTAGTAGGGGAATATTCACAGCAAGAATATAGAAAATACCAAGATGGTCAGCAACTGACACCCTTGTGAAAGAGTATACTAGAATAAAACAGAAACAAGATGAAAGGAATCTTTGGTTGGTGCTTTTGCTACAATGTACAGCAGTCCTTCCTTATCCTTGGAGGATACGTTCCAAGACCCCCAGTGGATGGCTGAAACCACAGATAGTACCAAACTATACACTATGTTTTTTTCTATACATATATACCTATGATAAAGTTCAATTTATGTATTAGGCACTGTAAGAGTTTAACAACAATAACTAATACTAAAATGGAGCAGTTATAACAACATACTGTCACAAAAGCTACATGGATGTGGTCTCTTTCTCAAAATACCTTGTTGTACTGTACCCACCCTTCTTCTTGTGATGATGTGAGATGACAAAATACCTGTGGGATGAGATGAAGTGAGGTGAATAACGAGGGTAAAACCGAACTTCTGAGAATCTCTCAGAAAGAGGGTCATTGGATTCCAGAATGTGGTTGACTGTGGGTAACCAACACCATTAAAAGCAAAACAGCAGATGGGGCAAGGGGGGTGATTATATTCTGCAAGTAATGAGGCCCTCAATTAAAATTTGTCTCTTTAAATGGTAGAACGCATAACAGAAGCAGAGAGCCCTCCAGAAATGCAATTGCCAGTAACTTGGCACTACTATAGCCAGGAAGCCTTCCTTGACTTCTGCTCAGTCTCTTCTAGTCTCTCATTTCCCTTAACATCATTTAGAAATTTCTGGAATATGCTATCACACTGCTTTTGGACATTTATACAGCATTATTTTATAGGACTATGACTTTTTGATTGTCTGCCTTTCCCACTACATTGAAAATTAGAAGACAACAGAATGTGGCTTATAAGTCATGGCATCTCACAGTGCTGGAAACATGAAAGCCATTCTCTCTGTGTTAATGGGGTTGAATGTGAAAGAAGGTACCAATAAGACACAGATTGTCAAGTCTGAATAACTGGAAAGATAGTGATGTCATCAACAAAATGGAGCATGTAGAAAAATGAATTAGCAGAAGAATAATTGCAGGCATATGATAAATTTATGATTGTTGGCAACATTCAAGTTGTTAGAAAGATAGGAAAGTAGTTAGCTGGGGTGGGGGAAAAGAAGTTAGGGAGAGAGATGTAAGTGTAGGAGTAATCCACAAAAGTTGTAACTAAAGCTGCCAGTGTCTAGAAGACCGTAAGGGATGTGTGCATATAGAAAGGAATGGATGAAACTGGATTAGTTAGCAAAAACTGATTATGTTTCTTTAATGAAATAAGCAGATTTATTTATTTAATCAAAGTAATGTGAAAAAACAATTGAGTTTGTTCTCTGTACACTGTATTTTATTCTCTCAAACAGGAGTAATTGTTTTTCACCTTCCTTGCATTTATTTGGATATTAGTGTCACCATTCCTGAGTCCTGGTAAATGGGTGAGACATTAACAGCTCAATATCCAAAGGCTTGCTTATGCTATGTGAGCTGCGCGTACACACACACACACACACACACACACACACACACACACGTCTATTTCACAGGGCAAGGTAAAAATGTGTGAAATACCATTATTTTTCTAGGGTAAATTAATTATATATGTATACTCTTTCATGTAGTATATCCTAATATTTTTCTTTCAACTTAGTCAGAAATACCTTTAATTTACCTTTAATTTAGTAGAAATAAACTAATTGCTGGGATAAAAGTCAAATGGTGGTCAAAATAAATGAATTGAGACAGTGAATTAGTTTTGAGAAATAATGTTGCGACAGTAGAAATGAAGCTTGATTCTAACCACTTTTTTCCCCACAAGTGTTGTCAAACTTCTTTGATTATGCCATTGTATCATTTTTGTGTTATCTGTACCACACTCTGGAAGACAATATCTACTGAGGTAATAAATGAATGCACACCACTACTGTTGATTGCTATCATTAATGCTGATTATGTGAAGGATGCATGTGGCATAATTAGAAATCTTTAAACATGAAGGGAAACACATCCATCCTATTTCAGCACTTTCTATCCAAATCCCCAGTGAGAAGAGTTGGTCTCTGTTCAACATTATAGAAGATCAATGACTTACTATATACTATTTACTAAAAAGTTATGTCCACTAGTTTCTCTATCACTTATGTTTGATGCAATCAACAAAGGCTGAAAATATAATTCATTTTGATGCATAACATGTGGCAAAAATCAATAATGAATACTAATAATTAAATATTGGAAATCTACTGATTTAATAATAAGTTTTCAAACAGAAGCTTCATCTTGGTGAGGATTTTCCTGATCTATTCACAGCATCTTTACCACAACTTCATTATGTATACTGCTCTTAAGGGAACTAATATGTGGAAGAGGGGGATATATTTTTATAAGAGTGGTTCTAACAGAAATTAAGGTTATGATCTAAGAGGTTTACATTTGTAACATATGACACTTGAATATGTTCTTGTGAAGTTTTCATAATAGAGAATTATATTCTTTACAAAGTGAACATATATTATTGAGGCAAACACTTAAAATTACTTGATATAAATACCCCCAAATTTTCCTATATTTAGAAATTCAGAAATCGTCCACATAAAGAATTATACTGTATATTTTTGAATTTTATCTAAGAATGTGTGCTGGTAATTAATTCATATCTCTCTACCTCATTCTTTTTATTATGACATAGTATACCATTGTAAAAAGCTGCTATATTTAACTTAATTTAATAATAATGACAATGTGGCTGTTTTTCTATTTTTCATGATTGCCAAATTGCATTGGATATATGTATTGTGGACGCAATGTATTTGTGAGAGTAATCTCTCAAGGAGAGACATTAGGAAGAGAATTGCTAGATAAATTGTATAAATATTTATACTTTTTGCTAAACTATTACAAAACTGTATACTAAAAAAATGCATAGTAGGGAGCCTGTATGGCTCAGTTGGTTGGGCGTCTGACTTCGGCTCAGGTCATGATCTCACAGTTCGTGGGTTTGAGCCCCACGTCAGGCTCTGTGCTGAGAGCTCGGGGCCTGAAGCCTGCTTCAGATTCTGTGTCTCCACCTCTCTCTGCCCCTCCCATGCTCATGCTCTGTCTCTCTCTGTCTCTTAATAATAAATAAATTTTTTTTAAAATGCATAGTAATTACTAACTCCCTAATGTACAAGAATCCCAGTTTTCTCCTACACTGTCATCAATATGAATTTTTTGCCAACCTTCTGGGAGCAGAAGGGAAGACTCCTTTTCAATTTGCACATCTTTGAAGGCTAAGAGCTATTTATAGTTATTTTTCTTCATTTTTCTTAATTTTTTAAAATGTTTTATTTAGTTTTGAGACAGAGAGAGACAGAGCATGAGCGGGGAAGGGGCAGAGACAGAGGGAGACACAGAATCCGAAGCAGGCTCCAGGATCTGAGCTGTCAACACAGAGCTTGATGGGGGGTTGAGCCCATGAACCATGAGATCCTGACCTGAGCTGAAGTTGGAGGCTTAACCAACTGAGCCATCCAGATGTCCCAGAGTATTTTTTCATAAAATGTCTGCTTCTATTCTGTATTTAAATTCATTTTTATTTTAAATTTTACTCATTTGATTTTTATGGCAAATATATATGTTTTGTTTTGTTTTTTTTTTTTTAAATTTTTTTTTTTTTATGTTTTATTTTATTTTTGAGACAGAGAGAGACAGAGCATGAGTGGGGGAGGGTTAGAGAGAGAGGGAAACACAGAATCCGAAGCAGGCTCCAGGCTCTGAGCTGTCAGCACAGAGCCCGATGTGGGGCTCGAACTCACAGACGGTGAGATCGTGACCTGGGCTGAAGTCGGAAGCGCAACCGACTGAGCCACCCAGGCGCCCGCAAATATATATGTTTAACATTAATTTTGACTCGAAAATTTTGGGTGATTAACAAAATAGAAATATATGTATCACTTACATAGCTTATTTATAACTCACATGACATGTAAATAATATATGTGTTTCATAGATGAGGTTCTCTTTCATATCAGGACTATCATTTTTCTTAAGTACAAAATTTAAGAGTAATTCTAAGCAGATGAATAAGGCTTATCTATATTGATTATTAGTTTGGATTCACTTCTTTCATCACACAAGGGAATTTTAACAAGGAAACATACGATTGAAATTACCAGATTAATACTTTATATGCTTTAGAGGTGTCTAGATGGCAGAGTCAGTTGAGTTACTGTATAAGTAATATCTGCTAAGAAAGTATAACTTAAAAGTCCTCACCGAAAAAAGTTATTGTTTTTGGTTAGGTGCCCCGAGTGTTACTGTTCTTTTTTTTTTCTTTCATTTATTATTATTTTACTTCCTTTGCAAAAATATAAATTTAAAACAATGTTTTTTTCCCCTAGAAATATGTGTACTAGTTTAGGTTATACTGGTAATTATCTAATTTCCTTATTTGATTTATATCATGATTATTTAAAATATATTTAAGGTGCATCTAGGTGGCTCAGTTGGTTAAGCGACCAACTTTGGCTCAGGCCATGATCTCACAGTTCACGAGTTTGAGCCCCACATTGGGCTCTCTGCTGTCAGCACAGACCCTCTTTCCCCTTCTCCTTCTGCCCCTCCCCCACTCATGCTTGCTCTCTCTCCCCTCTCTCTCTCTCTTTCAAAAATATTTTAAAAATATATTTTTAAAACATTTTAAGTATATTGTAATATACATATATTTCAAAACAGCAAAGAATTATTTTTTCTTCTTTCAGCTTTATTAAGCTATAATTGGCATACAGTAAGATATTTAAAGTGTACATCCTGGTGATCTGATATACATGTACACTGTGAAAGCATTTCTTTCCTCCATCTCCATCTGGTAAAATAACCCATCCATCATCATCTCACATATTTATCCTTTTTATTCTTTTTGTGTGTGTGTGAAGACATCTAAGTTCTACTTTCTTAGCAAATTGTATTTATACAATACAATGTTAACACCGTTAGTCACCATATTTTATATTAGATTCTCAGACCTTATTCATCTTATAGCTAAAAGTTTATACCCTTTTACTACTCTCCCTATTTTCCCCACCCCCAGTCACTTTTATACTCTCTGTTTCTACATGTTTGACTTTTTTTTTTTTTTTTTTGGCAGGGGTGGAGATTCCAAATATACGGAATAACATACAGTATTTGTTTGCCTCAGTCTGACTTTATTTCACTTAGCATAATGCCCTCACAGTCCATTCATGTTGTTATAAATGTCAAGATTTCTTTCTTTCTCACTGCTGAATATTTCAGTGAGGGTGTGTATACACATACACATATACTAGATAGATAGATAGATAGATAGATAGATAGATAGATAGATATAGATATAGATATAAATTCATCCATTGATGGACACTTAGGTTGTTTCCATATCTTGGCTATTTGTTGAATAATGGTATAATTAACATGTGATTGCAAATATCTCTTTGACATCCAGTTGCCATTTCCTTGGGATATATACCTGGAAGTGGGATTACTGGACCATATGGTAATTCTATTTTGAATGTTGGTAGGAATTTCTATACTGTTTCCAAATGGCTTCACCAATTTACATTCCCACTACAGTGCATAAGGGTCCTCTTTTCTACACATCCTCAACTACACTTGCTGTTTCTTGTCTTTTTGATGATAACCATTCTAACAAGTGTGGTTACCCTCTCTACATTCCAAACTTCCTCTTCCAAGAGGTAACAATTTAAAACCCTTTTAATTGTTTCTTCTGATATTTATATCTATATTTCTTGTAGCATATTTATTTTGTAATTTTATTTTAATTCTAGTGTGTTAACATAAAGTTAACGGGTGTATAATAGTTTCAGGTGTGTAATATAGTGATGCAACAATTCCGTATCTTACTCAGTGCTCATTTTCACCCCATCACCTATTCCTCCGCCCCCCCCCCCCACCTTTCTGGTAACCATCTGTTTGTTCTCTATTGTTAAGAGTATGTTTTGGAATGCCTGGGTGACTCAGTTGGTTAAGCATCCAACTCTTGATTTCAGCTCAGGTCATAATCTCGTGGTTTGTGAGTTAAAGCTCCACATCAGGCTCTGCACTGACAGGTCAGAGCTTGAAGCCTCCTTCAGATTCTGTGTCTCCCTCTCTCTCTGCCCCTCCCCCACTCATGCTTGTCTCTCTCTCTCTCTCTCTCCCCCCCCCCAAAATAAACATTAAATTTTTTTAAAAAGAGTATGTTTTGTGATTTCTATTTGTTCCCCCTGTCTTGTTTCCTAAATTCCACATATAAGTAAAATCATATGGTATTTGTCTTTCTCTGACTGGCATATTTTGTTCAGCATTGCACTCTCTAGATCCATCCATGCTGTTGCAAATGGCAAGATTCATTCCTTTTTATGGCTGAATAATATTCTAGTGTGTGTGTGTGTGTGTGTGTGTGTGTGCGCGCGCACACACGCATGTACAGATATATAGCACATCTTTACCCATGCATCTATTGATGCACAATGGGCTGTTTCCATAAATAATTTGGCTATTGTTAATAACCCTGCAATAAACATAGCAGTGCTATTAGTGTTTTCATATTCTTTGGGTAAATACCCAGTAGTGTCATTACTAGATCATAAGGTAGTTCTATTTTTAATGTTTTGAGAAACCTCTGTACTGTCTTCCACAGTGGCTGCACTAATTTTCATTCCCACCAACACTTCACAGGTGTTTCTTTTTCTATACATACTTACCAACACCTGTTTTTTCTTGAGTTTTTGATTTTAGCCATTCTGACAGGTGTGAGGTGATATCTCATTGTAGTTTTGATCTGTATTTCCCTGATGAAGGCTGATGTTGAGCACCTTTTCATGTGTCTGTTGGCCTAGCCTTTTTATTTAAACTGTTTTTTCAATATGCTTTGTGTTTATGGTCATAAAAATATAAAATTCTATAATCTGACATTCCTTTTCTTATTTTTTTTATCTATTATCTTAGCATATTTGGGCTGCTATAACAAAAGTACCATAGACTGGGTGCCTATGAATGACAGAAATTTATTTCTCATGGTTCATGGAAGCTGGGAAGTCCAAGATCAAGGTGCTGACAGATTCAATGTCTGGTAAGAGCCTGCTTCCTGGTACATAGACTGCTGACTTTTAGCAATAATCTCATATGATAGAAGGGCAGGGGATCTCTCAAGGGCTCTTTAATAAAGGCACTAATGTCATTCATGAAGATTCTGCACTCATGACCTACTCACCTGTCAAAGGCCCTACTTCAAATACAATCACAATGGGCATGAGGGTTTAATACATGAATTTTTGGACGATAAAAATATTCAGTCCATAGCACCCAAAACGTCTTAGTCATGTGTATAATTTTCACATCAACATAGTGACTTAATATATCCTATTTCTATTAACAACTCTGATACAATGAATCACTTTTCTGACCACTATTCAATTATGCATTATTCTACGCTCTTTAATTACATTATTCAACATAATCCTAGTAAAGCCTTGTGAGATAAGGATTTTGATATCTCTGTTATATATAAAAAACTAAGGCACTCCCAACAGTCCCAACAGTCCCAACAGTCTTATCAAGTGGTATATATCAAACTATATTTGCTGAATACATCAATAATTAAAAACTGAAGTATTCAGATTTACAAGTAGTAAAATCCAATTATGTTTCAAAGACTTAATAAAGTCATATAATAAAAATATGACAGTATCTCAAACTTTACATGGAAAACCCGAAAGACTCCACCAAAAAGCTACTAGAACTGATACATGAATTCAGCAAAGTGACAGGATACAAATTCAATGTACAGAAATCAGTTTCATTTCTATACACTAATAATGAAGAGAAAGAGAAATCAAGAAATCAATCCCATTTACAATTTCACCAAGAACCATAAAATGCAGAGGAATAAACCTAACCAAAGATATAAAAGATCTGTATGCTGAAAACTATAGAAAAGTTAAGAAGGAAATTGAAGAAGACACAAAGAAATGGGAAAAAAATTCCATGCTCATGGGTTGGAAAAATAAATATTATTAAAAGGTCAATACTACCCAAAGCAATCTACACATTCAATGCAATCCCAATAAAAATTGCACTGGCATTGTTCTCAAAGCTAGAAAAAACAATCCTAAAACACATATGGACCCACAAAAAACCCTGAATAGCCAATGTAATGTTGAAAAAGAAAACTACAGTGGGAAGCATCACAATCCCAGACTTTAGCCTCTATTATAAAGCTGTAATCATCATGGCATTGGCACAAAAACAGACACATAGACCAATGGAACAGAATAGAGAACCCAGAATTGGACCCACAAATGTATGGCCAACTCATCTTTGACAAAGCAGGAAAGAACATCCAATGGAAAAAAGACAGTCTCTTTAGCAAATGCTGCTGGGAGAACTGGATAGCAACATGCAGAAGAATGAACCTGGGTCACTTTCTTAAACCATACACAAAAATAAACTCAAAATGGATGAAATACCTAAATGTGAGACAAGAAACCATCAAAACGCTAGAGGAGAAAGCAGGCAACAACCTCTTTGACCTCAGCTGCAGCAATTTCTTTCCCAACATGTCTTCAAAGGCAAGGTAATTAAAAGCAAAAATGAACTTCTGGGACCTCATCAAGATAAAAGCTTCTGCACTGCAAAGGAAACAATCAACAAAACTAAAAGGCAACAGACTGAATGGGAAAAGGTATTTGAAAATGACATATCAGATAAAGGGTTAGTATCCAAAATATATAAAGAATTTACCAAACTCAACACCCAAAAAACAAATAACCCAGTGAAGAAATGGGCAGAAGGCATGAATAGACACTTTTCCAAAGAAGACATCCAGATGGCCAACAGACACCTGAAAAGATGCTCCATGTCACTCATCATCAGGGAAATATAAATTAAAACCACACTGAGATACCACCTCACACCAGTCAGAGTGGCTAAAATTAACAACTCAGGAAACAACAGATGCTGGCGAGGATGTGGAGAAACGGGAACCCTCTTGCACTGTTGGTGGGAGTGCAAACTGGTGCAGCTGCCCTGGAAAACAGAGTGGAGGTTCTTCAAAAAATTAAAAATAGATCTACCCTACGACCCAGCAATAGCACTACTAGGAATTTATCCAAAGGATGCAAGAGTGCTGATGCATAGGGGCACATGTACTCCAATGTTTATAGCAGCACTTTCAACAATAGCCAAATTATGGAGAGTCTAAATGTCCAACAACTGATGAGTGGATAAAGAAGATGTGGTTTATATGTACAATGGAATACTACTTGGCAATGAGAAAGAATGAAATTCTGCCATTTGCAGCAATGTGGGTGGAACTGGAGGATATTATGGTAGTGAAGTACGTCAGTCAGAGAAAGGCAGATATCGTATGTTTTTACTCATATGTAAAACTTGAGCAACTTAACAGAAGACCATCAGGGAAGGCAAGAGGAAAAAATAGTTACAAACAGAGAAGGAAAGAGGCAAACCATAAGAGATTCTTAAATGCAGAAAACAAGCTGAGAGTTGATGGAGGGGATGGGGGAGAGAGGAAAATGGGTGTGGGCATTGAGGAGGGCATTTGTTGGGATGAGCACTGGGTGTTGTGTATAAGTGATGAAACACAGGAATCTACTCTCAAAACCAAGAGTACACTGTATACACTGCATGTTAGCCAACTTGACAACAAATTATATTTAAGAATAACAAATAAAAATTAAGTTAAAAGTTAAAAAATAAAAATACGAAAATATGTCATGATTAGCCTATGAAATCTTTCTAGATTAAAAGAGTTTCTGCCACTACAGATTCCTTATAGATGGTATTTCAGTATCAAAACATAGCCATGATCATATTTCCTAACTTCAATATATCTTCTAGAACATTCATTACTCACCCTCAAGTAAAAAGTCCTGCTACTCTTTGAATGGGTGTATCATCTGCATTAACACCTTCTGTATCCACATTTGTTAAATCAGTCCTAACTACCATCTTGCTTCCCCGTTTTAAAAATAAAAGGCATCTTGGGGTGCCTGGGTGGCTCAGTCAGTTGAGCGTCCGACTTCGGCTCAGGTTATGATCTCACATCTTGTGAGTTTGAGCCCTGCGTTGGGCTCTGTGCTAACAGCTCAGAGCCTGGAGCCTGCTTCAATTCTGTGTCTCCCTCTCTCTCTGCCCCTACACTGTTTCTGTGTGCTCTCTCTCTCTGTCTCTCTCCCTCTCTCTCTCATAAATGAATAAATGTTAAAAAAATTAAAACTAAAAGGCATCTTTTCACTCCATGTTCTCCATATTTCTGGATAACACAGTGTCTATGTAAATGATTCTTTCAACACATTGTTTTCTCCACTTCGACTATTCCACTTCGACTACATGCATGGCCACATTTTACACATAATCATTACCCACTGAACTGCTTCATCTAGTTCAACCATCTTAGTTCTCCAATTATTTTATCCCAGTAAGTTATGCCTTTAAATATATATATATAAAGAGAGAGAGAAAGCAGGGGAAGGACAGAGAGAGAAAACCCCAAGCATGCTCCACACTGTCAGTGCAGAACCCAATGCGGGGCTCAAATCCATGAACCGTGAGATCAAGACCTGAGCCAAAATCAAGGGTCGGATGCTTAACCAACTCAGCCAACCCAGGTGTCCCAAGTTACACCTTTTCTTAACGTAAGTGAGGCTTTCATTCTCATCATTTCTCTACATTGTCCTCCCTATCCTTCACTTTCCTTTCTTGTCTAACTTTGTTGATCTTCATCTCAAATCCATATTTGCTAGCATCCACAAGTCCATTGTGTATTTAAAATTTAAGGAGACTAAAATAAATAAATAAATAAATAAATAATAAAAATAAAATAAAATTTAAGGAGACTAATTAGGAATTTATTGCAACAATCTAATAATAAATTAAAGATAAAATTTTAAAAATTTATCGATTGAATAAATGCTATGAATGACAACACTGTATCAAAAAAATCAAATGCAAAGTGATCTTCATTTTCCCATCTTTATATTCCTATGCTCTAACCATGTAGAATTTTCATTGTCATCAATATGTTATCTTTGTTCTCCCCCATTCATCCACCCAGCTTGGCATAGCTAAATTCTATTCATATTTTAAGTTTCAGATTGATGATATTTTCCCGACCTTGAAAAATGAGTAAAAATGCTCTTGAATCTGGTATACCGAACCTTGTAGTCTATCATAACAACAATGCTCTATTGTAATCTGGGTGGGGTTTTTCCCCCTCCATAGAACTGTAAATATCCCAAAGGCAAAAACTTTGCCTAACATTTTCTATTTCTTGGTGGCTCGGATAATAGTACAGCGTCTAACCCAGAGACATCATACAATAAAATGTTATTATTTGAATAAATGAATAGTAGATTAATCGATTAATCAGAATTAGCTCACTATTAGATTAATAAATCAAAAGCCAACAGAACCTATTTGATAAAAGAGAAAGTTAAGATTTCAGGGTAATAAATCACTGAAAGACTTAGTTAATGGTATAAATAAAATAAGAGAGAGAGAGAGAGAGAGAGAGAGAGAGAGATCACACCTTCGAAGATTCAGACAATTTCCACTGAAGTTTTCCTGGCTGGTCTAGTTCAGCATCTGGCAAACCCCATGATACTACATTCAAATACTGAAACGCCCCCTAGTGGGCTTGGTGAAGCACCCTGCGCTTGGCCATCACCCGCCTGGGTCCTTTGGCTACCTTCAGGACACCTGAAAACTGCAGCCCTTCTATTTGCATACGGAGTGAATTATATGCAAAAGATTCATGGGTCTTTTGAGTTTAAAGCATATAATTTAATAAGGTATTTTAGCCACGTGAAATATTTAAAATTCACTTATACTGATTATTTGGTGTCATATGCCCACAAAATTTAAATACCTTACACATATGTCACTTTATCCTATCAAACTCATTACGTAAATGGACACAGTTCCTGAAAGGGATGTCAAATTCTTCTAGAGTTAGCATTTTTGTTTGTTATGATTTAATGGCACAAAATCTAAACTACGATCTCTCTTTATTTGGTTTCATTTTTATCTAGTTAGTGAAAATAAATTTGCCTTTTTAATACACCTTGTTTTAGACTTTGAAATAAAGTGTTCTAACTTGGCTAGCAGCAAATGTTTGCTTGTTTGTTTCTAATACTGTCTAAAGTGGTTAGGATTATAGAACAGTAAATGTTTATTTACAGTGAGATGATTGATTTGGAAAATAAATAATAGAATGTAAATCGATCATGCACTCAACTGTATATAACAAATCGTATTCATGGGGACAAAAATATAAGTGCTGAGTTCTATGCAAAGCAAACACAATTATTGTAAATTGTATAAAAGGATGAATATATTTCTTGTAAGATGTAAGCAGATGTATGCATCTAAGGCAACTTTAAACAGCAGCAGCAGAATTATTTAACAAGGCAAAGTCCACTGTCATAGAAAGAATACTGGTCATAAGTCCACTCTGTGATTAAATCTAAGTTGTGCATGTTCATTATTTTAGATCAGGTTCTTCCATAACTGCTCCTGAGAAGAGGATTTGCCTCGTATTCTAACAATGTCCATTAATAGACAACACAGGCATAGAAGCCAAATGATGAATACTGAAGAGTTCCCAGTAGAAACCAGAAAAGGGAGAGAGGGGAGGACAGGAGAGCAAGGCCTGGGTGACAGTGAAGCCAGGGAGGCACAGGCCTCAGGTGCGAAATATAAGAGCGTGCTACAAAACTCAGGGATCAAGATCAATTCTACTTTAATGCAAGAGGATACATACATTGAAATTAATACAAAAAAAGGCATTATGAGAAAAATTTCAATTTTTCAATAAAGATGAGCTGCTGTGCTATTCTCTGTTTTATAACCCTGTCCTATTGTGCAGTAAGAATAGCCATTTCAATCACTCCAGAAGTCCCAACTGTCCTGCAAAATAAGTTTGTTGATAGCTGACAATGGTGTGCAAAGAGATGGACCAATGTGGGATCATGACCTGAGCCAAAATGAAGAGTCAGACGCTCAAACAACTGAGCCACCCAGGCGCCCCTATATATAGTCGTTTCTTAATTGTACAGCTTATATTAACTTCTTGTACTTGTAAGAGATAGGAGAATATTTTGGAAAGTATACATATGGGTCCGTATTTTTCCTTTTGCCTCAGGCTCTAAGATGGGTCAGTGTGGTACAACAAGGAAAGAAAAAGTAAGCAAGTCTGGATTTTACGTAAAGTCTCACACTCAGCCAAATCCCTTGAAGAAAAACTGAAATATAAATTATACATTAAAATCCGTACATCTTGAGACAAAGGGGCTGAGATTTTATCCCCCACCCCAGAAAAGCATTGGCAATAGGTGAGCTCCAGCAGTAGGTGGGACAAAGATTCCTGAGTACTTCAGGTTTTCCATACTGATATCCAAGGACAAGCCTCAAAAGAAGGCTGCAGGTGTAAGCCTTAACAGCAAAACACACAGACACTGTGGAGAAAAAAAAAAAGAATCTAACTGGGGCAACAATTACATTTTTTTTAGGTGTCCACTAACTTGTGACCATCAACAAGCAACTTAAACTCCCTACAGGTAATTCCTATCTTCATCAACTCAGAGGTTTGGTATAAATAACAAGTGTAAGGAAGCAAATTAACTCCCCATTCTGGTTCAGTTATCTAACAATGTCCATTAATAGAGAATACAGGCATAGGTGCTAGCACATAAGCCTAAAAGGGTTCGGAGAAATGTAATAATATTACATATTACACACATTGAAACACACACAATATTAACAATAGTGACTCTCATTTTCCCTCTGAGATCCTATTTCTTATTACACTGAATCAATATTACATAATTTACTTGTGTGGTTTCCATGTTCTTCCATAATAAGAATAAACAAATAAGAAGGTGAAAAATAAATTGGTTGGCATAGATCTGCAGAACAGACAGCTTGAAAGGGCAGAAATGAGAAGTGACCATCTGCCAGAAAAGTATGAATTACAAAAATGATAAAAAATTATGTAAATGACCCCCACTATCAAACCAATTTGTAGTCACTTCATATAGATATGTATGTGAACACACACGTGTGTGTACTCATCATCTTCTTTTTTTCAAAAAATATTTTATGAATCTTACAAGGAATTATTTAAATAACATAGAATATCAAAAAAAAAAAAAAAATGGGAGAACAGAACTGTCCAGCCAGAGGGGCAGGAAGTAGTGGTAGGAATGTACGTTTGTACAGTAGAGTCAGAACAAAGAGATTTTTCCAACCCACATCTTCCAGCACTCATGCTATCATGGTATCAGACCACCTGGTCACCTTCCTCATCACCACAACTAGCTGGGTACAAGCTTCTGGGACAGGCGCTGAGAGATGTGTACCATCCATACCAACATAGGGTGACTTTATTATGGCCAAGAAAATAGAAGCTGTGCGTAGTGGTTGTGACAGTTTGCTTAAGTAATAACCAGTGACTGTGAACTTAAGTAATAACCGGTGCTTTGGATAATGGAACACACACTGAACACAATATTATATTAAGGAAAACTGCTTAATGGGGACCCAGGATTTGGGATTTTTTTTCATCTATTCAAGACCTCTTGGGAATTTCTAACTTAAGGGAAGGTTAAAATGCAAGTGGACAGAGTCTTAATCAAACCTCTCCAAACATTGGGCAACTTTTTTGCCATCTTGATCTGATAGGCATTATGGGACTATTTGAGAAGGATAAACAATAGAAATCAATTATAGATAGCAGATACAAAATGGGAATTCATTATAGAGATTCTGGGGTCACTCACAAAATTAAAAAAAGAAAAAAACTAGCTGAAAAATAGATGCAGAAAAGTGAGGAACCAGAGCATATGAAAGATCAATGCAGTAAGAAGTAATTTACAGTTTTGGTTTCCATGACTATGATAAATCGGTTTTTTTTTGTTTGTTTGTTTGTTTTTTTTACCTAATCATTTTTTGGTCTTTGTGACAGTATTCAAGATTTAAAAGATGTAAGGCAAATCAGAATGAACAAAGCTAGGTCCTATGCCCATGTATGGCGAGGGATCTTCAGAAACCTTGACAGACAGCTCTATACAGACTGGAGACAGGAGAGTGAGGTAACAACTAGAAAGGAAATCAAAGTGTGATAAACCAGAGAAAAAAGGACAGTCGAAACTATGTTGCACAAACCAAAACAAAAGTAAAAAGAACCAAAAAACAAATATATTGGTTAAAATAAGTCTCTCAAAATCTATTGTATGCATGTTGGTGAGAGGGCAGTCATATGCAGTCTAGAACAGAGGAATTTCTGAATAATGCCCAATAACATCATGTCAGAACCAGGGGCAAAACGAGAGTGAAAGGTACGTAAGTCAGAAGCTATTAGGAGAGCTGAGCAGCAATTTGAATTCAATCTTCCTGTCACCTAAAGCATAAGAGTCACATCAGAGAGCTATATCACACCATATAGAAATTGATGTTAATACATACTGCTTGTCATCAAAACAATTTTTTAAGTACAGGAAATATGTACTGCATTTGAGAGTGATTTCTATTAAAAATAATTATTTTGGATGGCACCTAAATAATTATACCCTCAGACATTTGGAAAATTCTGTGATCTGAGAGAAGTTTTCACCCAGAGTTATAAATACCTGAAACAAATCATTTTATTACTGGCACAATACATATACAATGTGGAAAGGCTGCTATGTCAAAATTACATAAATGAAATATAAAAATATTAGGGATTGATAGAGCTATCCAGCTACACAACATTTAAATTCAATGTCTAGAAGTCAATCTACCTTCAGTATCCTACATGTATTAATTTTCTAATAAATTAATACATTGGGATATTTACAACTGATGTAAATGCCAATGGCTTTTGTTGCATACCAAAATTAAAAACTGGTTTCCTCTGCAAAGGAAAAAGGAAACAAAAGTTTACAGGTGCATCAAACATTCATCTGTACTATGGATAAGGAAGGCAGTCAATTACAGGATACTTCTGCATACAAACTATATAAGTATAGGCAAATAACTGATGCAAAACTGTTTATTTGAGCAGCAGCATAATTTACTCACCAACAATTTACCAGCATGCTATTCCCACCTGCCCCTTCCAGCCCTAGCTCTCTTATGGTCTCTCTGTATTAGTTGATTAGTGTGATTTCTAGATATTTTGACAGTATGTTAAGGATCCAATTACATAATTTGTATTGAGAACAAATTAGTTTATACACACACACACACACACACACACACACACACACACAACCACACACACATATATATGACACAGTTCAATTAATTATAATAGCAGGGATGTTTTCTTATATTTAACATTTTTTAATACTTGTTTTCCCATTCATTATGTAGCTCATGGCACCTAAAATCTTGCTTGGGTAGACCTGGGGGCGGAGTGCCTCTTCTCTTTCCTGGGAAAACAGATCCACGTGAAATTCAGTACCTTCTTCTAACCTCTGCTATAAAGGAGCACATTAAAAATGCAGGGGCCTGGGGCGCCTGGGTGGCGCAGTCGGTTAAGCGTCCGACTTCAGCCAGGTCACGATCTCGCGGTCCGTGAGTTCGAGCCCCGCGTCAGGCTCCGGGCTGATGGCTCGGAGCCTGGAGCCTGTTTCCGATTCTGTGTCTCCCTCTCTCTCTGCCCCTCCCCCGTTCATGCTCTGTCTCTCTCTGTCCCAAAAATAAATAAAAAACGTTGAAAAAAAAAAAATTAAAAAAAAAAAAATGCAGGGGCCTTGCTCTCATCCTTTTTGATTCAGTAGGTCATTAGGTCATTTTGATGGACACAAAAATTTTAAGAATAACCTATTCACGTCACAGAAAAATCCAATTGCTACTTCCAGGGTGAAAACCTTTCGACATCATCAGATTTTGACTAACACAAAATCATGATCTGCCAGAAAAATGATCTGTGATACTGTCATAACATCTCTCTCTAGTATTTTGCAGAATGACCGGCATGCATCTCAAAGCACCATAAATAGGAAGCTTTTCGACATGACTTTCACAATACCAGAGAACCTGCTGTATTTTTCTGCATATTTTCTCCTTGCATGTTCTATCTTCTTAAATACTCTGAAAAGGCACTTATACAATTTATTACCTGACCAAGCCTCCCCATATTTTTATTCTGCACTTAAGCAGGATGCCTTGAGCATGATATATCTTATCCATGCCAGATCAAGCAAATGTCAGACTAAAGGAAAAGCCAACTGCTTTTCTCTGTGCAGAGTTGCAAGGGAACCAATCAACATGTATTCTGTCAATACTAAACTAAATTTAGACCCATGCAGCTCAAGTAGCTGCCCTGGATGCCCTTATTCCCATTGATTAAAGGTGTTTAAGATCTTTAATCAATTAGGATACAATCACTTGAGGATAATTTTAAAACACAATGAAAAAAAAGGTATTTTAATATGTGCTCCTGTATATACTACCAGACAAAAATAACTTTCTTGCCTCCACTTATGAGAGGACTTATATTTACCTACTATGAGTTGAATTTTTGTCTGCCAATTTCACTACAGATCCAGTTGTTCATTCATTCATTCATCAATTAAATAATCTGTCATTGGTCTAATATTACAGGGCACTGAACTAGTATTTGAATTTTGGCAGAAAAAAGAAAGACACTTTTTCCATTAGAGCCACAAACATTAATACAAAGACTAAGCTGGTAAAAATGGCAATATATTATGATAAATGTTTCAGCAGTATTATGCACAAGTTCCTATAGGGACACAGAAGAAGGTCATTTTGCTCAAACCAAGAAGAATAAAAAATGAATCCTACAAAACAGAAAAGAAGAAGGAGGAGGAGGAGGAGGAGGAGGAGGAGGAGGAGGAGAAGGAGAGGAAGAGGAAGAAGAAGTTGTTGTTATCTGAAGTTTGGTTTGAAGCCTATTCTGGGTTTTTTCAGGCAAGGCGAGAACAGAAGTGAAGGAGCAAATGTCAGGAAAGGGGAGCAGCTGGAACTGGTAGAAATGCACAGATTTTTCAAATATATTTTGAAGGATATATGTAGACATTGGGGAAGTTTAAGCAGGAGAGTTTAATGATCAGAATTAGGTTCCAGAAAGATTACTCCAAGTCCTCAGTGCAGAATCAAATGGTTTGAAGTGGGGGTGTGGAGGCCTGAGGGTCTGCAAATTCGGTGATGATGAGAGTCATAGGCAGACACTCATTTGAGAGATGTTAAGAAAACAGAAAAAGAGAGAGGTGAGAGAAACAGAGAAATCAGGCATAACTTCTAGGTTTTGGTTTTTTCTCCTAGCTGGGAAACTATGATTCAAATTTCTAGACTTCAGTTGTAAAATAAATAAGAAAATAAATGAAAAACACAATGAAAAACAAAGGTAAATAATTGAAGTGCTATTATTATAACACATAATTTAAAAACTACTTTGTTTGACTATTCAAAACTAACCTTGGATTTAGTTTGAAAACCAGTCTGGTCATCAGTAAAGCTAGGTACATATGTAGTATTAGTAATAAACCAGAGTCTACCATTGTTTACTAAGTTGTGAACCAGCAATGCATCCATTAAACAATATTAAGACCCTGAAAGGTCTTCCTCATTCTCCATAAATGAATTATGAATAAAACAAAACCAAAAGCTGTTTAAGAGATAACGAGAATTAAAAAATTTGCAGCAGATGGTACCAGCTGTGCACATTTAATTCCAGCTCAAACAATCTGCCAAACAGTTAGACAGAACTGCTTTTGCATGGGAAACTGGAGTGTCTCAGAGCCAAGGAAGAAATCGGAGAGTCGTCTTTCTGGCATTAGTTTCAAACCTTTTATTATAATTAATGTTAGTGGACACAAACCTTCTTTCCTTTCTTTTCTTTCTTTGCACCATGTACGTTCCCCCCACCCCCTGCTCTCTGGCATATATACACATACGTACATATACACATACACACACCAATGGTTACATCAATTAAATAGTAAATAATCTCAAAGAGTTAAGTTGCCAAAATGTTATATACTAGGCATTCAGCAAAAATATATTAAGTGTATAACATGAAAAGGGTATATTGTGGAGATTTTAAAGATACGTGTTAAATCCTAGCACATTTCAATGTATTTACCAAGACATTAACTGCAAATAACAAAACAAAAGTAAGGAAAGCAGTGATTAATGTCACAAGATAACCTATAGACTTAAAAAACAAAGATATGCTTAAAGTCCATTGAAATGGACAAATACAACATGCCTGGAGATAATTAGACCTGAACTCAGCATTGATGGAATTTAGATAGGCTAATAACAGATAAGCAAGTATTTTTCAAAAAAAAAAAATAATGTTTATTTATTTTTGAGAGACATTGAATGTGAGTGGGGGAGGGGCAGAGAGAGAGGGAGACAGAATCCAAAGCAGGCTCCAGGCTCTGAGCTCTGAGCTGTCAGCACAGAGCCCGATGCGGGGCTTGAACCCATCAACTATGAGGTCGTGACCTGAAGTCTGACACTCAACCAACTGAGCCACCCAGGTGCCCCCAGATAAGCAAGTATTATGGGGCGCCTGGGTGGCGCAGTCGGTTAAGCGTCCGACTTCAGCCAGGTCACGATCTCGCGGTCCGTGAGTTCGAGCCCCGCGTCAGGCTCTGGGCTGACAGCTCGGAGCCTGGAGCCTCTTTCCGATTCTGTGTCTCCTTCTCTCTCTGCCCCTCCCCCATTCATGCTCTGTCTCTCTCTGTCCCAAAAATAAATTAAAAAACGTTGAAAAAAAAATTAAAAAAAATAAAATAAAATAAAATAAATAAAGGCCAAGAGAGCAACACTGCAGATACAAACACATTCAGACTGTGCATTGATCAGAAAGTAGTCACCAGACTGAGGAAATATCCATGAATGGGCTTGTCTATGAGATTTAAGACCGTCAATTTATCCTGAAGATAATAATAATGGAGATCCATGAAGGTTGTTTGAGAGGGCAAAAGCCATGATAAAATTATTATACTCAGTGAATATTAGAATAGAGCAGAAGCTGCAAGCCTGAACACAGTCAGGGTAACTGGGGGGGGGGGGGGAGGAAGGGGGGGCGGGTTCCCTATAATAACATATTCATGAGAAAACTACTACCTAGCTCAGATGAGGGCAGTAGATGGATAGGGTCACAGTGGAGTCTAATATAAAGGATACATTTTCAGACACTAGTATTTGACTCTACCACAAGTATAAGAAAGAAAGAGGTATAAAAATGAGTTTTTGACTGAGTAGCTGGGATGAAAAAGGCAGTGATTACAGGGAAGTTCAATCTGAAGAAGCAAATTGGGGGAAGGAGGAGTAATGGGAGAGGATGAGTACACATTGAGTCTGGAATATTAAGAAGAGAACAAAATGTATGTGGCTAGAGCTCCAGCTGGGGCTTGAGAGCTTTAGATCAGACAGAGATTTATACAAAACTCATCCTAAAAGAGGTGATAGTCATAAGAATAGATAAGTATTTTGAAATAAAGGAATATTAATGAAATTTCATAGAGATCTCAACATTTTCCAGTGAGGAATGCTCCCATTTAGGATGGGGACAGGAAGAAGAGCTCATTGGGGGTTGGGGGTATTTGGGAGAGGAAGAGAGATTACAGGTATCAGAGATCAAATTGATATCTAGTAGTCATATTCATAAGACAAATGTCATTGGCAATTTTGGGTACTGTACTATTTTCGAGCACTGCCATAACAAATTACTGGAAACTTGTCTTAAAACAATAGCAATTTATTCTTTCACAGTTTGAAATCAAGATGTCAACAGGATGGATTCCTTCTGGATGCTCAGAGAGAGCTCATTCTGTGCCTGTCTCCTAATTCCTGGTGATCGCCAGCACTCTAGCATTCCATTCTTGTACATTCATCATATCTGTTTCCTCCTCTGTGCCCTTCTGCCTTAGGTCCCTCTCTTTCTTCTTTAAGGATACTTGCCATGAATTTAGGCTCCACCCTATATCTAAGATGAACTCATCTCAAGATCTTTATCTTAAATATACCTGCAAAGTGTTTGTTTGTTTGTTTTAAAAATAAAGATCACATTCATAGGTTCCAGGGGTTAGGACTTGGAAATATTTTTGGTGAGATTTCACCATTCACACATTAAAGGTAACATGAAAAAGTATGGAGTAATAAATGTAAAACATAACTTCTTATACTATTACACTCTTGAAAGAGTTAACAAAAACTCTGTGAGGTAAAGCTATTCCCATTTTATAGATGAAAAATTAAGGCTTATTCCCTTATTAAAAAATTATAGCTTCCTTACCCTAAAGGCATTTTTAATCCTAGTTTGTTTATCTTAAGGGTGTTACTACATGCTGATCCAGACTTAGTAAAGCATTTATTTAATTGTTTTTCCTTTGGAAAGGAAGACTTTGTGTTCATTCATCATATTCCTTCTCCCCACTTTCTACAATCACTGACAGTACAAGATACTAACCAGAAAGAGTCATTTATTATTTTTGTTATTATGTTTGTTGTTTCTTTTGTCATTATTGTTGTTTGCTTCGATTGTGTTTTGATTGTTTTTTTTTAATTTAGAAAAGGGCTGAGCTTATTGGGAAAATAAGGATCAATATTTTCCTCTCTAGAGGAAAATAAGGATCAATATTTTCCTCTCTAGAGAAGCACACTCTAAAAAATAGAAATGGATAAACTGAGTGATGATCACATTGCAATTGTTGGATAGCTTAACCTCCTAACAGATACTTTTGCTAATTGTATCCATAATGAAGTTTTATGTCATGCAATAGATTCAGGGTTCATTCAAGCCTACTCCAGGCATGTGGAAATCTCCCCAAAATTCAGATTGGTATTCGTATACTGGATAATGAGGTAAATTCTCTATGCATTTTCAAATATAGCACTTATTTGTAATGTTACTATATACAATCAGAGACAAAAATATTCTAGACTTAACCACAGATATATGTTAATATTATATATTATCTATTTTGTTACTCTTATATATTTATATTAATTATATCATTTGATAATTAATGAACCTTATTTAGTGTGCTTATTAATAAATGTCTGATGACTTCAATCAATTTGAAAGGTTAAATTGATTCTTTTTATAAACCACTGCATACAAAATAACAAAACAAATTGATTTGCTTATTCAATGAAACAATCCATTGATTAAGTTGCTTAAAAATGTGCCACTGGAGGTTTGTTTGAAGTGACCAATCATTACGACCAATTAAAGAAAAAAATTGGAGGAAATATTGGCAAGGATTATTATTGTCTCCCAATTCCCACCTCTCCCTGCCGATTTCATCTTTCTGGCCTCATCTGCCATGACTTCTCTAAACATGTCAGGTAACCCAATTGACTAAATTCTAAATGTGCTCCTATATTCTCTAACTCATAATGTTTCTGGAAAACAACAGCTCCACTAAAATTTTTCCTGTCAAACATCCCTGATGATTCTAGAATGGCTTAAATCTATCTCCGTTATTTGAGATTTTCTCCAGTTCTCCCAGTTATAAATAATCTCCCACCATTTTGTCATTTTATAGGCATCCCTCTTAAAGTGGTTCTGCTACACTGATATTCACTATTGTTACTTGAGAATATATTCTACCTCTTCAGTTACATGTAAGCTCCTTGAAAACAATGTGTAATTCTTGTTGTTTTTTTTTCTTTTTCCTTGCAATAGGAGCTCAAAATGATTTCTTAAATAAATGAATGAGCACATAGATGAGAATGATACTTTCTACACAGAGAGCAAAGATGAAATTGATCCCCTTCCAGATGGGACAGATATTTGCACTTACAGTCCAAATTGGATTCTGTGTAGCCAAACCAAAATCAGCTTCATTGATTTTCTTTCCTTTAGTGGCCAAAATGATCGTTTTAAGTCAAGGTCACTGTTATCTTCCTTTGAAGAAGGGATGCTTATATTATTTGGCTTCCTGCACTCTTATTCTGGGATATATTTCAACATTTGTTAATTTTAGATAAATTTGAAAAACCAGTGAAATAACAGCGTTGTTAGTGATCATTGGGAAGTTTAAACTTTGGATCAAATTATGCAGTAATGTATATTCATACAATTAACATGGTTCAGACACAAGCACATGTATACCCATATATGGATTACAGACTTAAAATTTGTGAAACCTCCATCACTCTTATTATTAATGGTTCCTCTAGTTTAAGACATTATAAATATTTAGAAGAAAATAACTTCATAATTCTATTTACAAGAAGTTGATGAATTCTGCCTTATCGCCAGCCAAACCACTTCTCTGTCTTGTGAAAGGAAATTCCAGGCACAGGTGACATATGCTTGCCTTCTACCTGTGGGCTGCTTTTTGTTTAGCTTGGGCTTCTAATATTGTGATTCAATATAATTTAAAAGCAAATACATGCACCTTTTCCAGAATTAACGTTCAGTTGTAAAATTCTTTACTGCTAGTGTTTAGATTTCTCCGTAAAATTCCATAAAACTGATGTTTAAGTAGATAAATGAAACAAAATAAAGAAGGTCTCATACATGCTACCTACCTACCTACCTACCCTATGATAGACTAAAAAGCTGCAATAAAATGTATTAGTGGTTTTAAGATTTGAAAATATATATTTATCTCAAGAAATTATAATCATTTTTGAAGATTAGCAGAGAATATGCAGATGATAATAAAGTCAGACTACTATATTTTTAAGAGATAATAATGAGTTAATTGGCAGATAACTTCAAGGTATGAAATCAAGTACGCATTGCATTTTGACAGTAATTTTGATAGATTTGGTAATTTTTTTTAAATATACACTTTTATGTTCTCTAAGTATTTATTTATTCTCAAGTTCATTTGAGGCTGATATCACGTAACTATTAGAGATAAAGAAATGATGATAAAAAAGATCTGCTACACTGGGAGTTGAGATTTATTCAAATTATGTCAGCAAAACAACTTTATTCCTTATGGAAAGAAGAGACCTGGATTATCCTGATTGTTCAGCAAAGACACTTTTTGCTTGACTTTTAATTTCTATCCCTTTATGCCGAGACAAGTTAAGTGATGTAAGGCCTATGGTTAGCAGGAGAGTGAAATTTACCCCAAGACAAACAGAAAGATCTTTAAAATTCTCTCCCATTTTTATCATTTTTTCTTTTAGGACTACATGTCCCCCAGCTACTCACCATGGTTCTTTTCTTTCAGGAAAATGCGCTCATATAGCTTATATTTAACTATTTATATACTATATATTGCATTGCCTTTAGTTAGTATACACCACTTAAGAAAGTTTGAATGTTAATGCACTAAATTTATTGCATATGTAACTCATGTTAAACAAGCTTTTTTATGAAGTCAAAGTATGCTCTGTATGGATACACCAATAGACACTGCCTTCAGTTTTAAGGTTTTTCATTCTCTCACTCTTTAAAATTATTACCCTTATGTGACATAGAAACTTCAGTCTCTGACCTTCTTAATATGGCTAAAGCTTAAAAGACTGAAATACCTGTTAAGCCTCACTCTTATTGAAACTGAAAGAGGAGTCAGGACATAAGAGGAATGAATGCCTAGGAAGGCACATGTAGTTAACACTTCCAAGAGGCTCATCTCCCTCTTAGGAATACCCCCTGATTAATAGCAGGACAGATACTTTTATCTACCTGGTAATTTATATCCTTAAATATGATCGTTTAAAAACAAGTTATGTTATCATGAACATTAGATCTCTTTCTTTTCTCCTCAACCAAATAGGAACTATTGCAAATCGAGGAAATATATAGACTTGAATTAGAATTCCCTCATTATTCTAGAGTCAACATTTAAATTCAAATGTTTTATTTCCCAGGGGTTGGGGAGGTCACACAGGATGAATCTGAGAATGGGCATTTACAGAAAAAAAAAAAAAATGAGAAAATGAGTTCTTACTTTTCTCCTACTGTCTTGGGAATGCATTCTATATAAAAACTGCAAATAAAAAAAAGTAAGAAAAGGTCTGCTTGATTACTTGTAAATAATTAACAGTTTTATTTTACTCTAACTGGTTTGTTTTTACCCTGACAAAACCACAATTTGGATTTGAGCCTTTTCATTAAAAATTGTATCTCTACAATAAGAGGACATTCAAGTCTAACAGGCAGGAACATTTCTATAACAAAATAAATACTGCATTAGAAAAAGATCCTCATGTAAACCTGTATATCTGATATAAATATAAATTTAAAAAACACTTTCTAAATTCATAACTTTGTCAAAGGTATAAATACTTCTTTTCCAAATTAAAGGGAACCTCTTACCAATTCTTTGTTGATTTCTCTCAGTGTACTTACTATGTCTTTATCATTTTTGTGTGATGTTGCCCCTATGATGCTAAAACAGAGTAAATACATACTGAGCACTGGTTTAATATGAAGCAATTTTTGAAAAGGTGCACATTTTCTGCCTTTTAATTGACAACTACACTCTGTTTTGAGATCAAACTTAGTTTTATTCCATGCAAATTTGGGGGGACTTGAAAAGGAATGGAAATCTGACACTTCCAGTGTAAAGAACCTGTCTATTTCTGATCTAAACTCTTTCTAAAAGCTCTCAAGGGTACTTAATCATTGTGATTGGCTTGATGATCCTTGCCAAGTCACTTTCTTCCTTAACTTGTATGTGAGAAGATCAATAGGCTGCAAGAAGTAAAAAAAAAAAAAAAGTATATAAACTATATGAAAGGGAAGGGATGGTGGTAGTAATTAACCAAGTAAAAAAAATAAAAAAATAAGATTTTTATACATGTACACACATATGTTAAAAATTGATCACCTTTAAATTACTTTATAAATCTTTACTTTTCTATGAATATGCAGGTAAATTTATATAAAAATCATATTTTTGTTATTAGAGTATTTTAAAACAAGCATCTTTGGGTGCTAGCATAAGACAATACAGTGGGCAAACATGCTAATTCAGAAATTGGACATCATAGGTTCATATTTCATTTTAGTTATATTACTTCTCGCAAGGCAAGCTAATTAACTTTGTGTATCAGTTTCTCCACCTAGAAGAATGAGGATATTTGTAGTACTTGTCTCAGCAAGTTGTAACAAGATTGAATAAGATATGCCATGTGAACATAACACAATGTCAGGCATACAGTAAGCACTTAATGCTTGTGATGATGCTAGCTATTTTTTAAATCTTCATTTTCTAACAGTCTTAAACAAATCTATGTATAACTGTGCTGCTTTCCTACAGATTAGGTGAGATAAATGATTTCTTCCTCCCAAATTTAGACACTGTGTTTTTCCTTCTGGAGAAACTGAGGGACTTCTCCAGAATTTTGGCTGATGATACTGTTTCTGGAATACCTTTGGAAATGCTCTCTTGGAGAGTAGACTGCTTAGCAGGAAAGACAAGAGTGCAATCCAACACTAAGTGTATTGGATTAATATTATATTATCTTTGTTCATCATATAAAATATGATTTTCCATGTCTGGGAATCTGGAAAATGTCGGTAAAAAAAAAGTTTCATGATTTGTTGTGAGCCATAAAAACTGAAAACTATACTATTATTAAATGTTATGAGCTCTCAGATTAATCTTTTAACAACTTCACATTGACATGATATGCAGGATTTGTTTAGGAAAACATAATTGAATTATTGGAGTAGCATGTTTGAAAGTAAACATTAGAAATTGGTCTCTTCATGATGGTCTCTTCATGATGGTCCCATCGTCAAAGTTCATTTTGCACAATAATTCTTGTTAAAATACTTCTTTTGAAAAAGAAAAGGTTTTTTTTTTTGTTGTTGTTGTTGTTGTTTTAAAGTTCTCCTGTCTGTTATATATAGCCACGTGTTCAAATAGATTACATGCACCCAAGATTTTTGTTTTAATACAAAGTGTATTCAGCTGAGGTGATTAACCTCTGCACACTTGGTAAGAAGGGTTTTGTCAAGTGTTTCAATTAAGTTCCAAGGACTTGTTTGCACCTAACTCCTTGTTCAGTCCAGCAAAGGCACCAACAGCAGCAACAACCCTGACATCTTGACTAAAATCAATGTCAGCGCTGCCACCAAGGTGTCTGAACAAGCTAATGACGTTTTTAGCGTTGATCTTCCCAATCGCGGTCTAGTCTCAACCTTGTTGCCCACTCCCCTTCAAAACCTGCATATTTGGACCATAAAAGAAAGCACTGGTGGGAAGGAACAGTATGGGGCACACCGCCCTTAATCTACCTCTCCGAATTTAATGAGGTCAATTGGGCGTCTACAGCTTCTGCCTCTTGCTAAGGCTCCTCACCCAGAGGAGAAATCCCTGTCTAGTACACACACACACACACACACACACACACACACGCGGGCGCGCGCGCGCGCGGACACATGCATGCACACGCATATACACTACACAAACACATTTGGGAAAACACCCACGTATTAAAAAAAAAAATCACACCTTCCCTCACCTTCCATACACCACACACACACCCTTCACAACTGCACACACACGCACATACTCCTGGAAGAATCGTAGACCCACACAAAATGCTACGTACCCGGAGAGCTTAGAATCCTTCCTACGCCTGCAGATTGAGCCCACTCAACACGCACCCCTATAGACACTCGCAGTGTGCCCACTTCCCGGAGCAGAATTCCCTCCAGATTCAACAACCTTGCTCCCCTGAGCCGGCAATTTCACGTTGAGCCCAGGGACAAAAGCTGATCAAGGGTGATCTTGGAGTGTATGGGACGGGGGCATCATTTGTGGACAATGTGGAGGGATGCAAACTCAAACTGGGCAGTCCTCTTGACAATGCCCTGCAGATAGGTGCTGATCCCCATAGCCTTCAGCAAGCAAATGGAGCCAGGAACCGCTGCAAATATCTATTCCAGAACCAGTGCGGCAGCCCTACCCCCTCCTGAGATGGGATCAGATTCCAGAAAAGTCAGATTACCAGTCCGGCACCTAGTCTAAGGAACTTGCGGATTGTTAGATCTGGGCCAGGATCAGACAAAAAAGACTAAGAAATCGGCACACAGGAGGCAAAACGCGCTGGTCTCAGGACACAGCTCCCCTACACCCTGGGAGGAAGCAAACAGGATCCCCTATAGATGGGAAAAGGGAGCCGGTACCTGAGCGATGGCCAGTAGATGGCGCAAGAACTCTTTCCTTGTGCAGTGTTAACCCTTGAATGGTGTGTGGAGCTGCCACGTCCAGATGTATAGATACATACATTGTGCGTTTTGAAAGAAACCTTCCATTTACATACTTGGGACTGGTTCAGAATTAAGACAAATGAGTCTGTTCTAGATAACTACCACAGATAAAGTAGTTTAACTGCAGCACACATTAGCCCAAAAGCGGCTGGGGAGGATGAAAGGGCGAACTATTTGGGGAAATGACTGGCTCCCTCTCCACCTCACCCCCGCCCTAGTCACGGATGAAATCGGTTTACCGAACCATAGAAACCTGATTACGGGCTCACACGTAGGCATTTGCATATGTAAATGCATGTGTGCAAATAAATTCTTCTCCGTGATCTTCTTTTTCAATTAAATCATGGGATAATAAATGCGAGACGCCTGCCTGAAATATACTGCAACTACAGTAGTAACACATGTCCCATTATAAGGACGTGGGCATCGATGGAGCCCGATTCGTTATCAGCATGGTTTCCCCAAAAGCAACACAGATCCTCCGATTAAAATATTCCTCAAACATGTTTCTGTATTCACAAGCTGCAATGGGGAGCTCACTAACATCATATTTCTCGGGCTGCTTTTACAGGCGGAATTGATCCATTCGGGGGGAAAAAGAAACCAAGCCCCTTAATTTCAAATATTGTGGGGAGTTTGTCAGAGAGCGGAGCTGGGCTTGAAGAAGCAGCTCACTAGTGGTTTCTGGTGGTTGCTATAACGAGCTAGAATTGAGGTAGATTTTGGTGGAGGGGAAAAAAAAGCACAGGAAAAGACAGAATCCAGAGTAGCAGAGACTTTGTGCCCCCGTTGGAGAGATGGTTGAGTCCTCGTCAAGGTTGCTGTGGTATCCCAGAAACACCATTCACTCCGAGCTGTGACCGCGCACCAACAACAGCAACAACTCCACTGCGCCGGGCTGAGGAGCAGGAATTAGGAGCTCGCGAATAATATGAAAGGGATCCGCAAAGGGGAAAGCCGAGCAAAGGAATCCAAACCCCGGGAGCCTGGCACCAGAAGATGCGCTAAATGTGGCCGCCTGGACTTCATCCTGATGAAGAAAATGGGGATTAAAAGTGGATTTACGTTTTGGAATCTCGTCTTTTTATTGACGGTGTCTTGTGTGAAAGGTAGGTCTGCTTTCGGGGGTCCCCCCTGTTTTGTATGTTGGTGAGCTGACTTGTCGCCGGAAAAAGGCTGGTAGCTTACTTTGCAATTTGCACCGATAAAATAATGATAATAATACTGAAGAAGGAGTTGATTCACAGCTCTCCCCCCCCCCCATAGGAAATGCATTTTGCTTGCCAGATTTGGCGTTCAATGCAGTGATTGAGCTTGTGCTCAATAAATATTCTTGCAGTATGCTCAAACGAATACGTGAGTTGGTTCGTATAGCCTCTAACTAGTGGATATCCAGGCAGAATTCCTCTGCAAGACTTTACTTGGTGGTGAGGATTACCTTGATTTCTACTGAAACCAGTGGGGTTCGATGCCTGGGCTAGAATATTTATATTAAAGACACTCGTGCAAATGCTTTTTAACCCTTTCAGGGCGCAAAGTTACTGACATACCAGGAATGTGCTGTTAAATGCATTAGGGCACAGGGGTCTTCCAAGCATCCCCCTACTAACACAAATGTCTGAGTGCATATGTGAATTATTACTACGTGGGCTCTTGTGCATTGATAAATGGTAGGGGAGCTTCCCTGGGTCCTGTGGTAGAGGACTGGCTTAAAATGAGGCTTTAAAAGGGTCTGAGACGCCACGAAGTGTAAGGATCCACCTTTGGGGAATGAATGAAGGTAGGAGGAAAGTCATTAGCTGACGACCAAAAAGAAAATCCCCAGCAAGTATCGGCGTTCAGACAGGTAGAGTGAGTGTCACATGCACAGACAAGGGGAGGGGGTGGGTGGGATGTAAAATGTATTCCTAAGCAGGAAAGCAAGGGACAGTCGGAATCATTGGAAGCAAAGCTGTCCTCGGGGAGAAAATAGATCCCCAGTTCTGTTCCACAAGTTCTCCTGCACCCGGCCGCCCATTAATTGCTGCAAAGAATACTCAGGAGATGTTTATGACTCATGCCATCGTTTTTGAAAAATCACCTCCCCATACTCATGGCAGCCCGAATAGATGCGATGGATGTCGCTTTCAGTGAAGCTGGTTCCAAATCTCGGGTGTCCTGTGTGTCGGGGGTGGGTGGGGGTGGAGGGTGGGGGGTGGGGGGTGTTTTGGCCCAGGCGCACCACGGCTGTCAACACAAACTGGACGCTTCTTCCTTTGTAAAGGAGTGCCTCTCTGAACCGCAATCGGGCCGCGTCTCTATGAAACAGTTTATTGTCCAGCTTGCAGCTGGCTGTCCCCCCACAGAAGGCAGTCCATTTGCATTCAGTGGAAATGATAATTCATGTTTTGGGTGGAGGGAGCTGGAGGGGTTACCTCTCCTTCTATTAGGAGCAACCGCTGGTGGCATGTCTCGAATTTTAATTTACATCCCTAAATGCCAGGAAGTCGCCTCCGGTGTCTGTGGCAGCAACTGTCTTGTAATCCCAACCTGCTCCTTAAAGCTTGATTTCTCCCCCCCTTTCCTGGAGCCTCCAGCGTAGCTCTAAGGCAAAACGCTTGTCCTCAGCGGCGTAACTACACTGCCTAGTGCACAAAACGTGTCTCGGGTTGCTTTTACAATGGGTTCGTTTCCGTCGCCGGCTCGACGTGCGAGGAGCCTCACGTTTATGCTTAGTTCGTCTGCCACAGGAGTCGGTGGTTCATGGATGGCCCTGGGGCTGACTGCTAGACGCGCGCTCCGCGTGGGGGAGGCGCAGGGAGGCAGCAGCAGGTCCAGGCACGAAAAAATGTTGGGGTGGCTCTTGCGAGAGGATGACCAGGGGTTAAGTGCGAGTTTTCATGTGATACCTGTTGAGCGAAAACACATTCGAGGGGCAGATGGGGGGAGGGAGTCTCCGAAGCTGGGCGAGCACGCCAGCCTGACAAACACCGAACCGCGCAGCCTGCAATTACCGCCCGGCTGCCCGCACCTACCGTATTTTCCGAATAAGACGCGCCACTGAAAGGAAGGGCGCGTTAATTTGGTTTAAATGGCACTGGAAACAGGACCCCTCTCCTCTCCTCACAGCTCCTGGACTTTGGACTGAGATCACTGGTCTCCACTGAGTATATTCCAGTTTGAGGGGCATTTGAGAAGGAGTGTGTCACACACTGCTTTGGTCCCATTCAAAACCAATTTTTTTTTTCTTTTTTTTGGAACTTAGATAACATTTAATGGCAATAAGATTCTTCTTTGTCACTTACCTGCCACTCGGAAGATTTCCCCTGTATTTTACAACTTGGAACGCTGTCCTCAAATTCTGAGAAACAAACTTACATGGGCTGTATGCTTTAGACCTGTTCCCTAGCGGCGGCGGTGCCTATCTTAACAGTTGCTTATCCTCCCCTTTCCCCTCTTATTTTATTCTAATTTCACTTCAGTGAAAGGCTTTCCTCAAGGCTTTCCTAAAACCGTGATTCCTGAAATTGCTTAAATGGTATTCTCCCCAACGTCTATGCCCCAGTTTGTTTTCCACGCTGTTTCTTCTGGACGCTCAGGCCCACGGGAAAGCTCAGAACGGGGAGGCGTTTTAAGGGCTTTGCAGGTCCTATTCCAGGATAGCAGGAGTGTTCAGGAAGTCCGAGGTGCGCGGTTTTCCACGCGAAAAGCTCATGCCACAAGAATTCCACCTTCTGCCCATACTTTTCATCACTTCGTATCTCACCTCTGCCTGCAAACAGCGACAAAGAGGCTCAGTGGGAGGAAACGCCTCAGAGCAGAAGACAAAGTGGCCTTCAGTGGTAGGCCTGAACCGCTCCTATGGGGTTGAAATGACAGCCAGCCTTATCTGGCCATTTTATCTCCACTGTCAGGATCTCAAATAAAAGGTGGCCGACAGAGGACACTAAATTGGGGTGGGGAGCTGCTTAGACCCGATGCATGCCTATTTTAGGCTGTAACACACACGCGCACATGCTCGCTCGCGCGCAGTCAGAGGTTTCCGAAATGCAGCCTGCAGCTGCAGCTGCAGCGTGTCTGTTGAGGTTTCACTCAGATAGAAACTGTGAATCTCCTAGTCGTGCTGAAACGTCCCGCCCACGTAAGCAGACACTCGGGGCCACTTTCCCACGCTCCGTCTCGGGGGATCACGCAACGCTAGCAAAAGGTACCACGCAAAGGTGCAGGAACCATACGAAGGTACCGGAAGGCACTGACCTCGGACGACAGGTGGGCTCCAGCCAGTGCGCTGCGTTCCACGCCCTGCGTCAGGGCGTACTTCCAGGGCCTCTGGCAGGCCCCGGACTTCGAGAAGGATCCACGTTTCTGCGTGCTCTGGGATTCCAAGGAGATATTACTCCCGTCACAGAGCTCCTTCTGGAAGAACGGGTTTCACACCCTCTTCAGCGAACTCAGAAGTACCTTTCACGGAAGCCAGGGTGGCTGAGCCCCGAGGGAAGTCTCAGACCCTTGCGTCTCTTCGGGGACTGATAGCCTCGATACCCTCACTCCTCACCCTCAAGGCAATAGTGAGACCAGGCAGAAAATGTCCTGTCTTGAGGGGGCTTTTCAAAAGGGGGTGGAGTGAGTTAAAGACCTCACCGAACAATAATAACAGCAAACAACCACCCCACCCCTCCATCGCAGCCATCAAAACCCTTCCCTTTAGTTTGGCACGTTTGAGTCATGTGCTGGGAGGTAATATTTTGTGTTCGAGTTAGGGGTCCTGCTGCTGCAGTTTGACCGGGTATCCTTCAGTCTTGTTCTTTGGGAATACTTAATTTCTTCTAGAAGGGCAGACTCCATGAAATTTCAAAGAACCATCAGAGGTTGAAACTGAGCGCCTCACTTGGCCTTGGTGCGAGCGTGTGTATTGTTGGGAGGAGGAGATCCACCTGGATTGACACCAACGGGCCTTCGGGAAGCCTCGGGAGCGTGTGGGCGCGTGGGTGTGGGTGTCCGAGGCGGAAATGCGTGGCAGGTAACAGTGCGTTTATATTCCCCGAACTCTAGATGGTGGTGCTCTGGACACCGCTGTCGCGCTCTCCGGTGGGGGCACCGAGAAAACTCCCTTTCCCCAAGCTGACCGCATCGCTCCCCTCACTCAAATTCTCCAGTGACAGGCGCCTTGGGAGTTCGAAAAACTCACTCGAGAGCAAGTAAACGGCCTGCTGCCCTTTTAGGATCCCTTCATCCCCACCCCAGCTCTCTGGCTGGGGGGAAAGGGAAACAGGAGATAGTCCTGTTCAGGGTTCAGGAGGCACAAGGGTTTAGTTGGAACCTAGGGGAAAAGGCAGAAATGAAACAGCATGGGGTCATCCAAGTCACCGTGTGGTCCTCTCCCAGCGCGGCTGTAATGGCCAGCTCAGGGCTAAAAGCTGGAGGCTCAAGGGGGTTGCAGCACATTGCAGAATAACAATGAAGCAGGACGACTGAAGAAAGATGGGCTCAGGCATCAGGCGAATTCCCTTCCCCATGAACACGTCGCCTTTGGGCAGGCTTTACACCACCTACTTGCTAAGCCAACCCAATTTGCCACCCAGAAAAGGGTTGAGCAGCTCCCAGAATTCTGAGCTGAACTTCTCCTGGACAGTTACCTCCTAGAAATTGTTCTGAAAGGTCATTTTGCAGCACCGTGTTTTCCGGAATCTTCTGGTGTTGGGGGACTGGCGAGGGGCTGAGGGGAAGGCTGCATCAAGCCAGTGTAAGAAATGTGTGTGAGCAGATATAATTCAGGAGCAGGTTTCAGCCCCTTGCAAACTTAATGCCAGCTCCTTTGAGATCCTTCAAGAAATAAAGGCATGGAATTACTCAGTAAAGTACTCTAGGAGCATAGACTTAGTTGCTGGAGTTGTTCTTACTCTTCATGATATTAATTAGCCTTACTATTTGTGGGACAGTGGAATAGAATCTGGGGTATACATGTCTTTTCCTTGAACACACAGTTTAGTATCTAAGGAAACATGAAATAGTAAAGCAACAGCAAATGGCATCTATACATGATTCTAAATGTAGTAAAACTCAATCACAAGTGGGATATAGAAGAGATAGAGCAATTACTAATGTCTTTGTACTCATGTGGGAACCTTCCAATGCAAGGTATTTGCCTAAGATCTCAAATACAAATACCTGAAAGATACTGAACTGAACTTTAGTGGTCTCTGACTTATTTCTTGTGTACCAAAAAATGACTTCCTTCTACTTAATATCAGGGTCTCCAGAAATGGCTTCAGTGTTTTGTCCACCTTGAAAAATTACTGGAAGGCATCCAACAAGGTGTCTACTAAGGAACCTGTTACTTTAGATTACTTTAGGCAACATGACTGTTTGAGAAAATATGCCATTTTGTACTTTAAAGTCCAGTGTTTGAAAGATTAGAAGTAAAACGATTGTAAAAGAAATTAGAAAAAATGTGTAGGATTAAGAAAATGTGTGAGATACAAATAAAACTTGAGGCCATTTTGTCTATAGATCCATTTAAACATAGCTTCCCTTTGTACCTCTTTCTTCTCTTACCTTTACTCATAGGACAGTGTAGTTTATGGACACAGTGGCAGTTCTGATTTGAATTCTGGATGGGGTGTATTAAGGATGTTAGAACAGACACGACTGTTACCAAATTCATCTTTTCTCTTAGAGTGAGCAGGTGGGTGATGCATGTAATTTTCCAAAGAGATCAATTTTCATGTCTACAAGATTTTCTCAGAACTGGGCCTCTTATAAGGCTCTCATTCTCATCAGGAATATCACTTCTACAAATGTCACTGAGAAAAATCAATTTGTTGAATACCTTCCAGTATTCAGGGGTCTCACGGCTGATGGTCATCCTTTGGTCTCTCAAACTTCCAATCTTGTAGCCATCAAATGTATTTCATGCCATCAAGTCCTTCGCTAAGCTATTGCTTGGTGCTGGTTGAAGCTTCCAAGGAGTAATATTTTCTATATAATCATGGCCTATTGACAACAACCCTATCTGAAATCTCCTCTAAAAAAAGTCTACAACATTAGAGTCATACAGCTTATAGTTGAATTATATCAGTGGTAATCACGTGGTATTAGATATCACAATGTTATTCTATCAGTTTTTAAATACTTGCACTGCAGTGATTTTCAAAGTGTTCCTGAACAAATAACATCAGCATCCTCTGAAAACTTGTTAGGAATATGAATTCTCAGGTGCCCACCCTAGGCCCTGAGACAGATACCCTGGTAGGTGGGCACAGACATTAGTGTTTTTAATAAGTCATCCAGATAATTCTGATGTGCTCTATGGTTTGAGACCCACTACAATAAAGAGCAAGAGTTCTCGAGCTATGAGACCTAAAGTCAAATAATAATTTTGCCAAGCAGTTATGTTTGCACTAGCAACTCAACTTTCCTAAACTCAGTTCCATTATCTACACACACACACACACACACACACACACACACACACACACAAAGGAGTTTGTACCATATCAGCAGGTCTATACGGAAAGGGAGATTATATATTTAACATATATGGTATCTGACACTGGTAGCTATCATTAGTATTATTCAAACGCACATTCATGTGCAAAGCCAGTGTGAATTCCCTCATACTTCAACCCTAACTTGTAGCCCTAACTTGTACATAGCAGTAAATAAAAAAAATGTGGCATCTTCTTACTAGCTATTATTTCACTTTGGCCATATTCCCAGTCTATTATACATTGGAGAAATACTTTGAAACTTCTGCTTATCATACTTAATACAGTTACTTCAGGACTTAGCACCATGTAACAGGGGCAGACCCATAGCTTAAAAAAGTTACCCCTGTTCCTGGGCTAATTCCATTCCCTACATAGGAACTTTAATTTAATATCAATTGATTAATAATACCTACTGAACTTGATGATTCATCTTGTCACAAATTGTGATATTTTACAGGGCTGGGCAAGTTCTTAAATATAACTAGTTAACTGCTCTTATTTTATTCAGGAAATGCACATGCCTAAAAAGGGTAAGTGATTTTTACTAGGTAAGAAAGTTCATTAGTTCTAGAACTGAGACAAGATCATCTGGCATTCAAGTTCATGTTCAACTCTCTTTCTACTATATCTTCTCAGTTTTAACAGAGTTTGCTTAGATGACATCAATGGAGATGATCACAAAGGTTAATATTTATGTACCATGTATCAATCAGTACCATATAAAAATATTAGTGATTATATAATATATATACATATAATACATATGTTTTGTTATAATTTTTAAAAATTGTTAACCACTTGTTTTGCAGGTGAAAAAACAAAACAATTTTTGAATGAAAATATTTTCTGAGGCTGATATAATATCTACTTCAGAGAAATAACTAGTCATATCTTCAATAAAATCTATACAAGTCTTACAAGTCTATAAAAATAAAATCAGTGTATTGAGTGTTTTTTTATGTCTCATAAAGAACTTTAAGCAATAGTATTTAAAATTAAATTCTTATTTATTTCTTATAATCTAGACGCAACTTATTTATAAGCTTTTCAATCTAGAAAATCTGTTCTGAATTTATTCTCATGTTTTAATTATGTTTAAGCCATATTAACATAAAATTTATGCAGTCCCTCTCATCTGCACTTACATCACAGATTTCTCTCAGGTGATCTATTTAAGAAAATGGTGTCGTTCAAAACAGTACCATATAAATAATAGCACACTTGAGAAATATTAATAGTATAAGAACAATTGATAATGTTAGAGATTATCAATTTTAGTGACATATGAAATATTTAAACTCTTTCTAAGATATGAGTAAATTTTCCAAAATAATGAATACTACTAAATTTGAGGTGTTTAAATGTTCAGAAAGTGACTGAAATATATAAAAAGTAATGAGTGATTCTCTTAAAAACCAAGTTTTGAATGTTCAAAGTTATAACTTCCTTTGTGTTACGTTAGCAGATTTTAAAGGAGTATTTATGATTATATAGTTTTAATGATAAAGTTTTTTTTTTAACTATGACATGTTTTAAAATACGGTTGGATACCACTTTGAAAGGAAATTTATAAATGGAAAAATTCTGCAGAAATGGATTTAATAAATCTCAAAAATCTAGGACTATGCTATACTTTTCCACTAAACTAAGTCCATCAGATTGACTCCATAATGCTGAGAGGTGCTTCCTATAGAGACAGGACATAAGACACTGTTATGTTTGGGGAAATATTACCAAGATAGCATTCTTTGTTTTATCTTTTTTTTTTAATGTAGAAATCTCTGTTAAAGTATATTGTTTACATTTTAAACAGTGGTTCTCTACCTCATTTTCCTGCTTTGAATTCTAAAAAGCATCTTGCTAGATGGCTGTTATCTCCTATGTACAGATTATTATCTCCATCTACAAATTATCCACATTTCCTGAAGCCGGAGATGTACAATGACTTTCCATGAGCATAAGGTTAGCTAGTTGTTGAGTGAAATCTGAAATGAGAAGGCATTCAGAAACTCATCAACGTATTAAAAGTTGAAACTATACGTGACTAGCTTACTAATTAAACTTCATTCTTAGGAAAAACCTGAGACCTTGAGAATTTAATTTAAAAGAAAGGCTAAAATTAATATTCAGTATATACATACATACTAGGTATGTAAACCTATATAATCTCACAGTTACATAATACATAAATTCTGTATTAAAATCTTCAACATTTTTTCCTTAAGTTGCCTACAATTATTCTTTTAATGATCCTGTATGACAGATGTGAAAGATACTTTTAGTTTTATAAGCAATAGTAAGTGAAGTAAATGCACAATAATACACAAGTATGTCACTATAAGATAGATATAAAACTATTTAGTGCATTAAACACACACACACACACACACACACACACACACACACACACACAACCAAAATTTATAATCCTTGGATCCTAACCCAATACTTTTGAGTAAAACATAAAATTTATGAATGTAGATGATTTTATGAACTTCACAAATAATATATGGATGTAAAATTGTTTACAAATTGTATTGTAAACCATGGCAAATAAATTTGTTCCATTTGGTACCTTAATCTTCCATTCAGTTCTATAGAATTTTAATGATGTGAAAGTTCTTGTATCTAGTCTAGTGTCTAATAGTCAGGGAATGTACATCAGATTTATTTGTCAGGGCAAAGGAATACACTTTAAAAAATCATATCTAAGCTCTATCCACATAGTCTACTTCATTCCATCATTACATCCTAACTAAATGTACGAGCATAGCTACATAAAGAAGAGACAGGTCAGAGCAATGAAGTGACTTGCCAAGATTTAGAGTGTATAAAACAGTCTTTAAATTCCCTATCAGGGGCTCCTGGTGGTTCAGGCGGTTAAGCACCCACCTCATGATATCAGCTCAGGTTGTGATCTCCAGATGGTGAAATTGAGCCAGGCTTCAGGCTCTATGCTGACTGCATGGAGCCTGCTTGGGATTCTCTCTCTCACTCTCTCCCTCTCTCTCTCTCTCTCTCTCTCTCTCTCTCTCTGCCCCTCCCTAATTGCACATGCTCATGTGGTCTCTCTCTCTCTTTCTCTAAATGAATGAATGAATGAATGAATGAATAAATAAATAAATAAATTCCCTGTCCAGTACATGTTTCTCTTCACATAATCCTAATTGGTTTATGGGAATAAATATCCCTGAGAGGAAAGACCACTCTCTAACCGAAATCATGACCAGATCTAAGCAGTACTTCCTGAAGTAATCATGTAGAGAGACACAGAGACCTAAATGAAATAATATTGGTGAGAAACAGCATTCCATTTAAAGATTAATGTAGAAATTAAATAGGGGCACTGAAATATACACCATCATCTACAAAAGAAAAAAATACACCTATGTATGTAGTAAACTATACTCAAGTACTCAAAATTAATGTTACCTTTTTTTGTGAAGGTGATAAAATTTATTTTTACATGTAACAAAAATACTTTTGTCCTTTGTGAACTTTGACTCTTCCAATATAAACTAGCCTTTTTCTTACTTGCATTATTAAAATTTTCTTTGTGGATATACTTTTAGAGACCTCATTTTAAACCATGTTTTTACTTTTAAAGCTCAGGTATCTTAAAAATACCTTCATATGGATTATTCATAGAGTAAGCTTATTACATTGGATACATTTTAATGGAACATCCTTATTTAAAATAATTTTGTATCTTACAACAGCTAGATGTAGATTTCTCCAAAGTTGGCAAAAGTCAGGGATAAAAGTACACCTAAAATGCGTCTCCTACTCTCTTGCCTAAAATTATGCATTCCCAAATTTTATTTAATGTTGGAAATTGACTATCAACCAATTTCTCCATTTTAAAATTGATTATATTATAATAATTCACTTCAGCTTATTGAAATTTTAAGTTACAAACTGACATATTTTTTTTCTTGATCCTGGTGATGGGAAGGGGAAACTGATAATTAAAATTCCTTTTCTTGGGCTTGTTCACATTCCCATTAGCCACTTGTTTCTCTTTCACAGTTACTTAATAAAATTATTAGCTCTGTTTTATTGTTTTATATTATTCTAATTTCTCAAATATTAGCTTTCTAGAGGGACATATCTTTTACTTTTTGTTTGCTTATTTACACTATGAGTACGGTCTGATTTCAAAGAAACCTGTAGAAAAAAAACGTTAATTTCATTTCCTCTTGCAATACCATAATGGGCACCTGAGATCTACCAACCAGTCAATAATTTAAACATATACTTTTAAGTTGTATTTTATCATGAGTGTGTTAATATAGAGAAGTGAATATGAATCTAGGCTGTTGTTATTCTACTAAAACATAGTAAGATACTGTTAAAAGACTTCAGGTAATTTGTAAGTTTTAGAAATGACTTTAGTTTTAATATACAAAGTAGATTTCCATATATAGGAATGACTCTTTCGAATCTGTTATTGGAGGTGTAATTTGAATTTTCCCCCGAATGTTTGTAATGTATTTATGCTGATCTAACTGCATGTTCTAATATTGAACTCTGTGTTGCTAAAAGCTGCATTTGCAAGATAACGGATCAAAGTTAGGAGACGAGGCAGAATAAATACAATTAAATCTCTTGGAGATGAAACGTGCTACCTTGGATTTATTGCTTCCGTGCTCCAACTGACTGAACTATATAGTCTAGACAAAATATTTACTCAGCGTTCACATATATGGAGAAACTCCGAGTTAAGGTTTTTTGGCTGATGTCTAAATCAAAACAGCTGAACTGATTCAAATGTTTTGTGTAAACAAATTTGCATCCATGCTGCTAATTTGTGTGCCAACTTACAGCTTCATAGTTTCTAAGATGATGGAGATGATAAACCCTCTTAAATAAAGTTTGCAACAGAAATGTTGACAGGCCTATGGTTGCATGTATTGAGTTCATGTCCAATGGTTTCTTCATGGCCTTCAAAGAAAAATTTTCATCTATAAATCCCACTAATACTTGATGGCTCTTTTATCTGTTAAATCTTTCCAGAGGAGGTCAAGGAGAAACTCTTAAAATCAATTTTCTAGCAACGTTCCAGCAAATCTTTAATACCTATGTTAGTTTGGCAGTGTTCATTAATATATTAATAGATGAAAATCAGAAGTGACATTTTGAACTTAATTTTTAAATATTGCCAATATGCAAGTCCTTAGAAATTAACCATTTTTCAATATGTTGAAGATTACTACTTATTTTACCTGTTCTTGCATAGATTGAAATCTCCCTATTTTAGAAAAACTATATTCTAATTATGTAATTCCTTCAAAAGCAAAATTCTCAGAGGCCTTGAAAGCCATTGGAAGATGTTAGACATATTAGGTTATATCTTGTGCTGTTTCACGTAAATATTACCCGAAATGTTTGCATCATTTTCTTTGGTCTAAAGTTCAATTTGGTTTAGTAAGCCTTTTGTTAGAACAGTATTATTTTGAATTAAATACTGTAGTCTTGACACAGTTTAATTTAGGAGTTGTGAAAGAGACTGAGGTCAGATTTCATATTCACAGAAATAATCAGTAGTGCATTTATCAGTTCCGGGACTCAGTAATACATTCCTTCACTGATCGATCATTTATTGAGGGCCAATATGTGTCAATATGTTTAGGATACAGAGATGAAGATCCAGTCACTACCCTAAAACAAGACACACTTTATGTTGAAGTAGGTTTCCTGTGAACATAATAGCAAAACAATCTAGTTATTGTAAGATTGTTTAACTCTTCAATGGGATTCTCTTATCATAAAATATCAATATAGTTCATACCACCTTTATTTATTTATCCTACATATTAAATCTTTATCCTATCACAGGTGAGTATTAACATCCTACACACATTGAAACTTCCCAATGGAAACTTCCCATTCTGTGATCTAATCTAATGTAATTTTGCCTTGTAAATTTCAATTTAAAATGTTTATTGACTCCTATCTGTTCAGCCAACTGATATTAACTAGTTTATCCAGTATCAATGAAGATCTCACGTTTTTTTCTATAACAGTATTTGTAGAGAGATTTTGTGATCAGCAAATTGTTCTTACCCATTTTTTCCCTGTTAGTTCCTGCCTCAGAACTCCTCACTGGCTTGTTAAATCTTTCAAATTAAAAAAAAAAAAATTATGGTTTATTTATTTTTGAGACAGAGAGAGAGGGAGAGAGAGCAAACGAGTGGGGGAGGGGCAAAGAGAGAAGGAGACACAGAATCTAAAGCAGGCTCCAGGCTCTGAACTGTCAGCAGAGAGGCCAATGTGGGGCTTGAACTCAAGAACCATGAGATCATGACCTAAGCTGAAGTCGGACACTTAAAGGACTGAGGACTGAGCCACCCAGGTACCTCGATGCTTTTCAAATCTAAATTCAAATCTCTGCCCCTTCATTTAGTGATGCACAAAAATAAGCCTTGAGCCAAAGTCAACACATGCAAAGGGAAAAACAAATAATTACATATAAATATAACAGATTCTATCATAGTTTTCTATTTCTTATTTTTTCTTTATTGGAGACCTATGTAAGTAGATTGTTTTTTGCATTGCTTTGTTTTTAATTTGTGATTTAAATAGCAATAGAAGGATGTATTGATAGTTTAGTAAGAAATACTGGCATTGGAAAATACCAATTTTGCTACATAGGAGTTAAGTAGAATGATCTATCTTTACAAGGTTAGAACATTCTCTAAATTTGATCTTGTATTTTACATTTTCCTCACCACCCCCCTGAATTCAAACTTTGATGAGTCATATTATTTTAACGTTTGCACAAACATTGTGCTTCGTGATTTGTGATTGTCATCTCCCTCTCCATTTTCACATTCCAGAAACCTCACTTTTTTTTTGTGATCTAATGAAGATTTAATGTGTATGAAACCAGATTTCATGTTTATTAATACAACACATATAAAGGGTTTTTTCTATTTCTATGCTTCAAAATGTTGACTATTAATGAAAGATCAAAACCAAGCATTTCCATTAAGTATGCAAATTGCTATCTACTGTGCTTGCTTAGATTACTTCAGCGAAAAAAGTAAATCTAGAAGCTTGAGATAAAACAGCTTTGGGTAACGTGAATTGTTTTATTTAACTTGGTACAACTAAAAGAGGGAATAATGTGAACCCCACTGAATTTCTAACACTCTCCACAATACATAGCATTAGCTTCATTTATTAAGATCCCATACTAATGCATGGGAGTTAATTTGCAGGATATTCTGATCCGGTTCCACCAACACCTCAAAACCCACATCTAAGCTCCTTCCTTTCTTTGATATAACAAAGAAGAAAGCAGTCCTTTTAGATTTCACAAAGCTTTATTATACAAAGGACCCTGCACTGCCTTTCTATTCATTTTGTTTTTCCTTCTTAAGTTCCAACTCTTTTTCTTTCAAAGTATTAATGATAATTTACATATAACAACTGTGTCATAACATGGACTGTTTGTTCAAGATGCAAGGGGGAGGTTTTCATGCTGGCTTGTTTATTGTCAGTACACAAGAAAATCTGAGAAGCCACCTATAAGATATATACCAAGCCTTCATGATAACTATGAAAATGGCTACAGTTAGTTGAGATCAGAGTTTGAAACAAGTATCTGCTAATTCAGCTAGTACTGAGAAGGGTGTTTGGTTCAAAGATGCAACCATTGCACACACTTCAAGTATTCTCTAAACCCCAAATTAAACACAATGAACAAAATTGTGTTAATAGTGTGGATAAACGCAGGGTAAAATAAGAAGTATGTGCATTTTTAGTAATTATATCTTTAAGCAAAAATATTCACAATTTATGAATTCTTCTGTACTTCGTTTCAATTTTTATAATAGTCCATTTTACATGTGAAAACACTTCCCTCTGTAAGGTAAGTCATTAGGTGTTTCTATTTTTTTAAGTAAAGTTTGTAGTCTTTTTTTTTTAAGTTTATTTATTTTGAGAGAGAGTGGTGGGGAGGGGCAGAGAGAGAGGAATAGTGAGAGTCCCAAGCAGGCTTCAAGCTCTGAGCTGTCAGCACAGAGCCCAACGTGGGACTCAAACTCATGAACCGCGAGATCATGACCTGAGCCGAGATCAAGAGTTGGATGCTTAACTGACAGAGCCACCCAGGTGTTCCTAGGTGTTTCTATTTTATCTGATTCTTCACTTCCTTTCTCATCTTCATGGCAGGAAAAGAAACTGAAGTTCCTGGTCCACTACTGTAGACTGTGAGTGCCTCTTATTAAAGCATCTCTATTTGGAGTGTTTGATAGACTTAGCTCCTTTTTAAATTTGAGGAAACAATTTAGGAAGAGGAAATTAGCTCACTTGTGGAGAAAAATCGGGTCCAAACCCTGACCGCTCAACTCCAAACCTTGCCTGCTCTTTTCATCACACCAAACAGGATTTCATCAACTTTGAGGATAAGAAAAAATTCTGAGATTGAGATGAATTCTGAATTCTTTCACATGGATAAGGTTATTTCTTTTCTGGAGTGACTACTTCTGAACATAGAACAATTTATTTTACATGCTTCAAGATGAAGGGAAGGCAACAGAAACAGGAGAAGTCAGGGGTAACAATTTAGAAAGGTCAGGCTGGTTATGTTGCCGGAGGGACAGTGCTCATGTTAGCATTTGGACATGCTTTGTTGAATCCTTTATTAAGTTATAGTTTGTTGTTAGAATGGAAAAAATATGTATTGTGGAAAAAACTTAGGTGTTATGATACCATAGTTAGGTATTGTATTTAATGTTCCTCGATAATTGGGGTTTTTTGTTTTGTTTTGTTTTGTTTTTGCTTTTCTTTTTACAAATTAAAATAGAAGGGAACCTTAACTGTAATGTGTGTTTAAGGTCTCATTTCACATTTACTTTTATTCTTTATATTCAGTAATTCAGACCTCATGGAAAACTTTGTGAATTTATTTATTAAAATGTAAAAGAAATAAATCATGTTTCTTTAAATCATGACACATTGTATTAAAAAGAATACTTCAAAAAATCTTAAATTACCTACCACAGAATCTCCATATCTAACTTAGTTCCTTATAAACAGAGTAGCACTCAATAAACATTTGGGGACTTGAATTGGATTATAGTTAATTGAATTCATTAATTTAGTTTAGGTCCAATCTGTACTCAGAAAAATCAATCTATATTGCCCAAATCTTTCAGCTGTTATATACTTCACGTTTCTCACTCTGTTAATGGTGGGTACAGATACCTAGGAAATAACATAATTTATTAAAAAAAAACGTATAGCTATTCAGTATGTAAAAGTATGAGTCACCTTTGCTACTTTTACTTTTGAATATATAATTGTTTCTTTTACTTGAACAATGTGCATTAAAGTTCCTAACCTCAAAATATCAATATCACTCTCTCCATTATCATTACGGTAAGAATCCAAGAAATGTACTGAGCCCTGATAAATTACCCTTGCTATCAGAAAGAACTGTTCATTATGAGGTACTTTCAGAACATATTTTCAAGTAATGCTCAATATATTGGGGAGTAAATGAAGTTTGGAAACACTTATTATAATTCTCAGTCTCTAATTTGATAGAATTGAAGGTGGATTCTAATCCCAGCTACATGCTTACTGGTCAGGTGACTTTTGGTGCTATGTTTCCTTTAGGCTCAATTTCTTTATCTCTTACATTCTCTGTAAACTTCATATAATCTTGACACCAAATTGATCAGTATGAGTAAACACTCTATGAAGTATACATTGTTACATATAATGGCTATTGCAACAACAATGACTATTGTAGTATTTATTTGAAAGTAAATGGATGACAAGCTTGGATTCTGTGTGTGTGTGAGTGTGCATGTAGAACGGATTTTCATCATTGTCTACTTTTTATTTATTTTAATTTTTTCAATGTTTATTTTTGAGAGACAGAGAGAGAGAGAGAGAGAGAGAGAGAGAGCGAGAGAGCACACAAGCAGGGGAGGGACAGAGAGAGAGGGAGACACAGAAACAAAAACAGGCTCCAGGCTCTGAGGTGTCAGCACAGAGCCCAATGCAGGGATTGAACTCACAAACTGTGAGATCATAACCTGAGCTGAAGTCAGACGCTTAACCAACTGAGCCATCCATGCACCCCAGTTTAGTCTACTTTTTAAAAAGAGAAATTCTATTTTGCCTCCCTGACCAATCCAATATTTGTTAAGATGGCTCCAAATATCTAGCAGATGCAAGAGCTCTGGTGCTAATGTATTTCTCTACAATTCTCAAAATGGTTGTTCCTGGTCAAATTTTTCAAGAAAGCATACCCCCTATTGGAAAGCTCCAACTATACTAAACAATGAAATTCTAACACAAATTATTGCCATTCTTCTTTGACCACTGATATACTTCACTTCTGCTTGAATTCTTGATACTGTTCTTGAACCAAATCTAAATCTGATAATAAGCTGTTGAGGTTGGCCTAGTATGTAGAGGAAATTGATTCCTATATGATCTTAGAGACGTTTTAGTGGTTCAAAAGTATGAGGAGCATGTGGAGAGGCCAGTGATTCAGAATAAAACAATTCAATCAATTTACACTTAACATTCTAACAGAACTTAATATTCTTTATCCACATAGGTGACCATAGTTTGGCATTTAGGAGGTTTTTTTTGTTTGTTTTTTGGTAGGCATGTGTATTTTGTTTTCTTATTCTAATATATGCTGTTTCTGGAGTGGATTTTTAATTCTTTTGTTTTAAAGAAAACAAACCTGCTCCCCAGTTTAAAATATATCCCCCTACCTCTTCAACTTATTTGTTTTAATTTTTTTTAACATTTATTTATTTTTGAGACAGAGAGAGACAGAGCATGAACGGGGGAGGGGCAGAGAGAGAGGGAGACACAGAATCTGAAACAGGCTCCAGGCTCTGAACCGTCAGCACAGAGCCCGACGCGGGGCTCGAACCCACGGACCGTGAGATGGTGACCTGAGCTGAAGTCGGACGCTTAACCGACTGAGCCACCCAGGCGCCCCCCTCTTCAACTTATTTAAATGTTACCTCTCTTCAGATACATTTCTCTGGATGCTGTTTAGTTGAAATAAACTCTTCTTTCCTCACATCAACTTTAAATTATAAGGTTAAATATAAAAATTATGACCTTATAATTTAAATATATAAAATTATAACCTTAAATATACATCAGAATTATAGTTCCTCCCACAACCTGCCATGTAATCAATTTATGCATATTCTATCTCCCTCATGTAACAGAGAAATATGAGAGGTCAATGGCTGTGTACCTGGCAATGTTACATCCCCATGGAATCTTGCACAGTGCTCTAAAGGTAGAGGCATAATAAATGTTGGTTGCTTTAAATAATACTGAAATACAACAAAATATTAACTGACTTACTATTTTCTAACATTTAAAATATTTTATATATTTTTTTCTTATTACTTCATTTTATTTATGCATTTTCTCTGCCTCATATAATCTTTTGCTATAATATGCTAGGCTTTCATTTTCCAGTAAGATGTCTAATTTGCCATTTGATTTTGTGCCATTTAACTTGACCTTTGTTAGAGTTTCGATTTTCTTTTGCTTGTCTTTTTAATTTGTTTTAAAATTTGAAATTTCTCTTGAAGCATTACTTATATCAAAATGTATAGGCACATTGTTTCAGGTTTCTTACTTTTATAAAAGAAAAAAATAGGCTACCAATTGTGTTATAACGATTTCTCTTGATATTTACACTTCTTCAAGATGTGTTACCTTAATTCATTCATAAACTCCTATCTTTACGACCTATTTTTTTTTTAACATTTTTTAATGTTTATTTTTGACAGACAGAGAGAGCATGAGTGAGGGAGGGGCAGATAGAGAGGGAGACACAGAATCTAAAGCAGGCTCCAGGCTCTGAGCTGTCAGCACAGAGCCCAACGCGGGGCTCAAACTCACAAACACTGAGATCATGACCTGAGCTGAAGTCAGACACTTAACCAACTGAGCCACCCAGGCACCCCAATTTATGATCTATTTTTTTTGAGGTATGAAACATTGGGGATTCAAGACATCTTTGAACTTTGCTTCTGAAACAGCCTCTGTGCAACGTCTTACTACCTCTATTGACGTCGTATTTCAGATCATAAAACAGACCATTTCTTCCAACTATGATTTCCTCATTGCTTTTAGTTTCTCTTGTGTCTACATATCTCTTATAGTTACATTGTAAAAGTAAGAGCACATATTTAAAATCCCATGCATTTTGAAAACTTTGCACCTCTATGTTACTGTTTAACTCACCAAATTGTTCCTTTCTTTGGTTGGTGCTATTTTTACCTCATAAATTATTTTCCTCGATCTGAAACATTTAAATATATTTTTTATATTTCATGTTTGAATCTTCTTTGTATTGAGCATGAGATATTTTTGGAGGAATAAAAGTGGTGTGACAGGCTTTGCTTTGAGAGGCACCATTGTCTATTACTTTACTATGGTATCTGCCTGAATTTGCTTCAGAGATAATTATTTTTATTTTCTTTTTATCTTCAGGAGCCAATTATATTATAATGATTAAAGCTATTTGTCATTCCATAATATGTTTTTATATTAACATGTGAAGGCTATATTTCTATAGAGCTAATCATTAAAAAATATACCTGTCTTTCTGACTATAAATTTTGCCTATTTGATACTTTATGCCAATTTATGATTATTGGCTTTTCTCTTAATTTGAGAATAAAGAGGAAATGAATTCAGACAGCATGTTAAGTCAGATTTTTCTTTAAACTGATTCATTTTGCTATAAAAAACATCTTTAAAAAGTAACAGGGCTTCTATCAGGTAAATGGTTTATAATATGCCAATCACATAGTTGAAAAATGTTTAGATACTCATTTGGGGGTTTTACATTTAACTTGTTCTATTTTAACTTACTTCTTGGTTAACTAAGAAGGAAGCAGAAAGTGATGAGAGTGGTGTATTCCAGGAACTTTATTCTATTCCTACTGCTTCAAAAGCACAGGGGGCGTAAGGATTCTGAGATGAGTTTTCAGTGCTTGGGCATGTAACAGGTGAGTGATTATTTGCAAGGCTGACATAGTTTATAGAAATGGAAATATAATAGTTTTCCACAGCATGAATGATTCTGACATTTTTGTTTTAGAGATGTAATAATTTCCAATGCCAAGTTTCGACTTTAAAAATTTATTAGATTGTATAGGACTACCTAGTGAAAACTGCTGTTACGTTGTAATGTTATTGGCAAGCAGGATAAAATAGCTGTAAAAAAATATGTCATGTAGGTGGCAAAATTCTGTACACTATTATAGCACAACCACGAACAACAATAAAATACAGAAGGGAACATTTCATGTAGTAGGGTTTCCATTGGATTTTTTTTCCACCTTTAAATTTGATCATCACTTTGCTTTATTCAGTAAAAATTAACTATGGCAAGATTTATTTAAAACCTGAAAAGTGGAATATTGTGGTGATTTAATTTATGTATCACACCCAGTATACAAAAATCATGTAAGACATAGTAAAAATCAAGTATTTGAATATATTCTATATGATTATGTATTCATTTTTTGTATCTTGTGAAATTTGATAGAAACTTATAGCTGCTGTTTTAGGATACATGTAAACACTGGAGAACATAAAAAGTCTACAACAAACAGCATTTAATATAAACATTAATAGGTCATTATCCTTTGCTTTAGTATTGAAACTGATTTTGATTGTTATTTTACAGTTTACAGAGAAGTATACAATCATTTTCAGTAATTCTCCCACTACATATTCAATGTTATATATTAAAATATATTTTTAAATAGTGGAAAAAAAACTTCATTCATAAAAGGTAGCTGCTGCATATGACAACCCTAAGCCAAACTGAAAATAATACTGTTTAATGAATTTTGAATCATTTTGTATAATTCTGTTTTTCAATATAATACATTCTTTTAAAATAGAGATATGTTAGATTTCTAATCTGCTTGCCCTGTTGAGGTAAAAGAATTGTTACGGAAATGGTATCAACATCAACAAAGTGATTACCATTGATGGAATGTTCTGGAAAACCCATTAATTTATTTGCATAGAATTTGAAAACTTAATTCTAAATAAAAATTATATATTGTGCATAGGCTTGGAAGGTTTTACCTGCCATAAAGAAACCTGCTTTTGTTTTCTTCCTATACTGATGCTTCCTCTTTTAAAGTATTCATCTTGGCCTTTTTTTATAGGTCTTGTCTTTAAATATTGTGGAATATTCTGAGTTCCAGTCTGGTGCTATTCTCTTTTCTCGTCACACAATCCCTATTCACTGGGAAGGACCAAACTTTTATTTTAATTTCAGATTTTTTTTTGAGCTTCAAATATTTCTCTGTTCAACAGACTGTCCTTAAGACATTTGAAACTCATTAAATACAAAAGGTAATATGATTTCCACCTGCCTAGATACAGGAACTGCTCTTTTTTCCTATGTTAAATAATTTCATTATGCTCCAATTTGTCCAATCCAGAAAATGGAGATTCTCAATCTCCTTCTCCTTCTGTTATCCAGTAGAAGTATAATGAGAGCTATCTGTGGAATCCTAAATTTCCTACTATTCATTTAAAATAGTAAGAATAAATAGGGTGAATTATCATAATTCATTTTATTGTAATAATATATTTATTTAACTCAATATTTCAAAATTTTTATCATTTTAGTCAATATAAAATAATTAATGAAATATTTATTTTACTTTCTATTTATCCCTACAAAGTATTCATAATCCAGGGTGTGTTTTATATTTTCAGCATATAAAAATCTAGATACTAAACTTTTAAAACAAATACTTGATGTATATTTAGATATAATAAAATTTGCAATTGAAATGATGGATCCATGTGAGCAAGCTGCTTCAGATAACTTTTAAAAATTCCAAGAACCGAATACATTGTGAAAAAAAAAAACAATTTTTTTTAAATATTCTCATTCACTTTGACAAAACTTGTCCATCAATTTTGAAAGACTTGATGTGACACAAAAGAAAAAACATACCAATTTCACAACTAATTTTGTCAAAAATAAGTAAACTCACTAACTCTGTATCATCTCAGTTTTATTAACCTCAAATTGAGAGGGTATATTATGTATATTTAAGCAATTCCAATTTTATCTATAGCAACAATATTGTTCAAATTTTTCTTATAGTGTTTTCAAACAATTTACTGATCACTCCTGACAGAAATATGATATTGTTGACTCATGTTGAAATATGTGAAATCATTATTATTGCATATTATAAAGTGTTTATTTTCAACATAAATATTTGTCTAGCAAGGTAGTGTTTTCTTTTCTTAAAGCCTAAAATTTAGCTCATGAATATTCACTAGGATATCAGTGAGGAAACATAAATCACACTGCTGATTTTGGCCTTTGATTATTGAAGATTTGGCAAGAATCCTTTTGTTTCAAGGGAATCCTGAATTGGAAGCAACAGGATGGTAAATATTTGTAAAATTCATTCACAACTCAACGAACAAGCATTGGCAAAAACACAGATGCTTTAATTCATTGTCTTCTCTTTCTTTCAACAGTTTCACAAACTAGGGATGATTCATGGCTTGTTCATATATATATATGAATTATTTTTAACAACTGTAACCATGACACTTTGGAATGATGCACTATCTCTTGCTCTTAAATTCTAATAAATCCTGATATTTGACCTACCTTATCTGAAGCAATCCATCTGTCATAATAGAAATTAATTAAATCATATCTATCTGAAATATTTGACATATACATTTTCTTAAAATATCTATGTCATGATTTCGATTACTTAGGCTGTGAATTAACAATTCTTCATAAAATTTGGAAGCTCTTTGAGCAAAACATGCCGGAGTATTAATTTGAACAATGATCTCATGTTGTGTGACCCATCTAAAGATTAAGAATACTTTCTAATTCTTTGATTTTGTATCAATTGAAATTTGATATTAGAAATTCTTATGCTTAACATGCAATCGTTTACTTAGTTGAAGATCTTTCACTTTTTTGTAAATTATTGGTTTAAGCCTTTCCTTCATGATTTTCTAACAAATTTGTTAAAGCTAAAATAATAATGTATTTTACCACCTCTGCATCTAAAATTGGTTTTCTGTGTGTGTGCATGTGTGTGTGCGTGTGTGTGTGCAAGTATCAGAGTCATTCTATTCCTGGCAAAAATGAAGAGCACACATCCTGTAGACATTATTTTTAAAAATTTTGTTGAACATTTAAGTCTTATTTCAAGTGACTAATATCTTCAATTATTTGTTGACTGTGCTATGTATTTTAAATACCCAAACTTTCTTAGGCTACAGATAATAATAATTTGCAATATTCAGAATAAAATAAAGGAAGATTTTCTATCATGATAGACTTTAAAACCAGTGTGTTTTTAAAGATCATTTATATAGAATGCTGTGAATTTCTGTGAGGTATAATGTTAAGTGAAATACTTTTAAAATGGAATCTAATAAAAATAGAATTTAGATTCTGTTCATCTTTTTAAAATGATCAAAAAGGTTACATATCTTTACTAAGCAATATTGGAAACTGTATTTACAAGTTAATGACCTAGCTAAGTAATGAAAAGTTATTTCAGTAATACTGATATAATTTATAAATCTAAATTCAACCAAATATCCATTTTTTAATTTATACCAAAATTGCTAGCAACTGAACAAATATAATTTATACCAGTTGCTAGCAACTGAACAAATATAGTTTCAAGGTATATAGGATGATTTATACTAAGTGGCTAACTTATCATGTCCTATTAGTTATATATGATCTGGAGGGAATTGATGTTTTCTCACTTCTATTTGTGATTACTCTGGTCCCCAAGTGTGTGATTATGTGCATATGTGAGAGATAAACTGGCTAAGCATGCAGACCATACTTCAGTTTCTCTGAATTTGTAAGATAATTAATACCTCTGTGCTTTGGCTTTTCATCTGTAAAGTTGTCTCCTAGCTTGGGGTGAGGATTAAATACAATAATTCATGTCAGGCAAAAATGTTTGGTAACACAGTAAGTACGTCTGTGTGAAGAAGGAAGATGGGAAAGTAAGGAGATAGGTACAATATTATGAAATACCTCCATACTATAGTTTTAAGTGAGGTAGAAAAGCAATGATTTATATTAGAAAGAAAAATTTCCTCCTAGCACAAGACTTAAATGTGGAAGATACCATATGATCTTTCATCATTAACTGGCTTCCCCTTGAGCTTGGATGTTTCAATTTATAAAATAGCAAGCAAGTCCAGATCAGCCAGAGATTAAGGAAGTTTCAAGTGATGGGTTTACTTCACTGCATAAGAAGAAAACTTGCTTTGGGGTTGTTGTTCTTGGAGAAATTCAATTAACTTTAGCTGAGATTTCTCAACTTTTGATTCTCCATCTGTCTACCCAGTTCAACTAATAGTAGCTCCATCTAGTGAAGACCAGGCAGAATTGCAGACACAAGATCCCATGGGAGATAAGCCCATCTCACCTATAGGTGCTGTCATAAAATTTTAATGCCTGAATTTATGCTTGTATACAGATCAATATGGCTCAAAGTTACATTTCTTTAATTGGTCCAGGCTAATGAAAATCATAGATATTGACTTAATAAAACCTTTGTGTCAAGATATGTCTCTTTTCATGTATAATAACAATATTAACATCAAACGCTCTATAGTCTTCTATAAGCTACTTTAATCATACAAGCAACACTGCAATGTGTCATCATCCCATAATATAAATAAGGAAACTGGGGCACAGTGATATTATTAGGGAGAAGCTAGATCTCAACAGTGGAAAAAAGCCCCGAGGAATTTCATCCCCCCAACCCGAAAGATTTCAGTGTCAAGTCCATGAGTGGGGAATGATATAATAGACAGTAAGACATGAGCTGGAGACAAGGACAGTGATAAAAAGGTAGAAGCCTGGGGGCACACCATTGTGACCTGTAGTCTCCATGACCTTAAGGCTAAGGGACTAAGAGCCATAGGTGCAGAGCATGAGCTCTCCTCTTACACCTCTGTCCCAAAGGTAACCCTTAGGCTCATTATAATACATTTGCATTGTGGTTATACCCCCACACACACATGCCCATGAAGAAAGGCTGCCATAATGGTTCTAGCACAAACTTCCTAGGGTCAAAAACTCTCCTTCCCAACCTGTGGGAGGAGTCCCCCAAATAACTAGAAGTAGCCTCCATTGAGACCACCCTACCTTACATCACAGCTCCTTCCAGCCCAAAAAGACCCAATAAAAATCCAATTTCAAAACAACCTAGGGGCCAGTTCCACCTCAGGGAAATTGCCAGCTTTCCTCTGGAGAGTGTACTGCTGCTTTACTAAAACTTTTCTGCTTTCACTTTGAGTGCTGGTGTCTAATTCTTTACTGTGTCTCTGGTAAGACCAGAGACACAAAGCTTTTCACGCTGACAATATTACATAGTTTGCCTAAGTGCACGGCTAGTAGATGGTAAAAACAGAATTTTAACCCATGCATTTTGGCTTGTAAAGTCCATAGTCTTAACTACTATGCTGAAGATAAGAAAATTTTGCTTGTTTTAGATTTTTAAAAAGAAGAGGATTTTCTATCAATAAAACTGACATAACACACGGAAAGGATCTTGCCCTGAAGCACAGTACCATATTCTTGGTATCAGCGAAGGATTAGTTCAGCAACTCAACATCATCTGTCTTATTCAAATTAATATGGTTAATTTGGAAATATGGGTTGTTTACTTTGGTCTAGAGTGCTATAAAGTCTATAAGCACTGGGAATGAATAACAAATTTTAGGCTTTAAATATTTAAGAGTATTGAATCCTAAGTTTGAGAAAAGCTAGCTCAGTTGATTCAGTCTCACAAAACAAATTACTTAAGTTTCGGGCTTTAAAGAATAACCCAGAATTGATACATTGTAATGATATGTATTTCTATTTATTGAGTTCAAGAAATAATGAGGTTTTTCTTATGAAGTATTTGAGTTTTAAAGAAGAAGACCCTGTTATTTGACCTGGGGCACAGGTCAGAAAACAATGAACAGCACATGCAAAACAAACAAAAAGGTCCTCAACTCATAGAAAGTAAAATTTAAAGCGAAGATAAAATAAATATAAAATTCACCTTATTGACATGTGGAAAAAAAGGAATGAGCAGCACAGAGGATTTGGTGGTGTCAACCCAAACCTAACTTCACGGTTTCCTAACTAAAGTTATTGTGGCTTCTGTGTCTCTGTGGGTCTTTAGAAGGATATTAATTGACTCCAGGTATGTGGTGAGGCAGCCAGAGAACACGATTCCATGCTTGACAATTTACCATCTATCAAAAGCTTCAAATTATTTTTCCTGACATGATTTCTTATTTGACAAATGGCTCACTTTCTCCTTCACGGCATTTTATTTTTATATTTTATATATCCAAAATCATATTTCCCATAAGAAATTCTAAAGAACAGGGGCACCTGGGTGGCTCAGTCGGTTGAGCATCCGACTTCGGCTCAGGTCATGATCTCACGGTTTGCGAGTTCGAGCCCCGCATTGGGCTCTGTGCTGACAGCGCAGAGCCTGGAGCTTGCTTCAGATTCTGTGTCCCCCTCTCTCTCTTCCCCACCCCTGCTTGTGCTCTCTCTGTGTCTTTCAAAAATGAATAAACGTAGAAAATTTTAAAAATAAATAAATAAATAAAAAGAAATTCTAAAGGACATAAGGTAGTAGATGTAAATCTGATTCTGTATGGAACTTGAACTCTCTGGGCCTCACCTGCCTTCATTATAAAATCACTGAGTTGTTATGTATATACGTACATATTAGATGTATTGGATATATTCTATATACTGACCTTCTTGACTTAACTAAACCATATGCTCTCCACAGGTTAAGACTTTGTGTGGGAAGAGCTTTTAACTTAAGTTAAAACCATTGTAATCATAATAGCAAATACAGGATAATCAGAAGAAGGAGCTGGTCATTGGGGAGAAGAAGGACTAGAGTTTGAGGAACTGGGTTTGAGATGCCAGTAAGACATTTTTTCACTGACATCCAGTGAACAATAAAAGTGTGTTTAGACTTTTGGAAAGAATATGATGATAGAAACCGTCTACTGAATACGTATTATATGCTTCATTTGATCCTCATACCTGAATAGTGGGGAATGTAGAGTATAGAAAGAATAAAATGTCAATGATTGAAACTTGGAAGACAATCTTTTCTAAAAGTATAAAATGGGTGGTGACCTAATGAAAGAGGCAGAAGAAGAATAATTGAGAGAGACTGGAAGGGAGCCATGACGGTTCACTGGTGGGGGACAGAAGGGTATTCAGAAGGATGGGAAGATGAGCAACACTGAAGGCATTAAAGATCACAGGGAAAAAAGTGCTTGGAAAGGATTATTGCCTTTGGCCATTGATAAATAACCTTTTAATGAGCTGTCCCAGGAGAGTGATAGAGGCATAAATCAATTTGCAAGGCATTGAGGAGATAGTAGACGATAAGAAAATGTAGATACACATACACAGTTTTCCTAACAAGCCTATGATGTGGGCTGTTGGAGTGGTATATAAGACAAGATTTGCTGGAGCCCTAGTAGTCAGAATGTATCTTCAGTACATAATATCCGTTACAAAATAGAACACAAAAACAAGCAAGCAATACGAAAGCCACAACTACTAGCGTCTACAATTATTTGAGAATTTACTTACTGTGTACTGAATATGGAGAATACATTAGCATCTATGATGATGGATATAAGGCAATTAAGGAAATAAGGAAAAACAAACCGTATGAAAGTTATTTGTCTATGTAAAAATGAAACAATATGGTTATGTTAAATAAAAGAACTGAATGCATTTGCCTGGGGATAAAGCAGGCTGTATCTGGTCCATCCACTTGCAGATATAGAGATTTTCTTTTTTTAGCACGCAGGGGAGACCAAATGGCTTTGAGTAACTAAGTGCCATCACAATTAAGACTGACAAAAGAATTCCAGTCTATTAATTCTCATGGAGAATGAGGAATGTCACAAGGATCAAAAAATGCTGCTGTACCTGTGGTCACTCATTGATTAAAATATATGTATATAAAGGTAACTTTTTATTATTTGCCAGGAGCTGTGCTAGACATAAATATATAATGCTAACCAAGGTATACTTTTGTGAAGTGTACAGTGTATCTCTCTGCAGTCTAGTTACATGGCAAACCAAGACTTGCTTCTGTGAAAACAGAGAGGAACTAAAGAAAATTGGTTAATGTAACAAAATGTCTCATTTGGGAAATCTTTACCAGGAATAATAACACTGTTGGCTCTGGACTGAGAAACATTTGAAGTTTTCTTGCAAAAATTCTCTCTACATCACGCAGAAATGTAGGCATTGTAACGATGTGAACGCTTGCTTCTTTGCTCCATTTTATTATTTCTAGTTTGTTCAATACCTTTATTTTCTCTTCAGATCAGTCAATGGCCTTGTTTATGCAAAAATACAGAATACAGTCCCATTTGTTTAGAATTACATCTGTATTGCCTCATTTAAAGAAATTCTTAATAGTTTTTCTATTTTTAGCCTTCTGCTAACCCTGCTGGGTCAGCCAACTTCTGTCACTGAGTGGTGGCAGCTTCATTTCTTTAATTTTCAACTTCATGAGGAAAATCTTACTATGACCTTCAACTACTGAAGACAATTTCATGTTTGTAGATTTTTCAAAAAAATTATGCCTAGGGGTGCCTGGGTGACTAGTTGGTTAAGCATCTGACTTTGGCTTAGGTCATGATCTCACAGTTCATGGGGTCAGGCCCTGTGTCAGGCTTTGTGCTGACAGTTTGGAGCCTCAAGCCTGCTTTGGATTCTGTGTGTGTGTCTCTCTCTCTCTCTGCCCCTCTCCCACCAGGACTCTGTCTCTCTCTCTTTCAAAAACTAAACATTAAAAAAAAATTTTAATGAAAAAATTTATGCCTAATTGTAACTGTAGCATTGTAACTGCCATGTACATAGAATGAGAATAATTTCATCAATTAATAGCTTTTTCATCCCTATATATTAAAACTAATTGAGGAAGTATAAAAAATATCTGCTGCCTATAATCTGATATATTGTGATTTGAAAACTACTGACTTAGATCATTAATTTCCTTGTTCAATGTAGAATGTCCCTATGGAATTTCTGAAACAGGTGGTTAACTTCATGTTTGTTTATTTATTTATTTATTTATTTTACTGTGTTACAAAAGAGCTCTAGCTTAATGTTTAAAACAGATTTTTTTTTTCCTTGAAACTTTAAACTTGGGTCCTAGGTGTATTTCAATGAGCTATTCAGAATAAGTCTAGTCCTTTTTCTATGAGAGAACATTGTAACAATTTAGAAATTGCTAATATGTTACTTCCTTTGTGGCTAGCTACCAATATAATTGTTCCTCACAACCTCAGATGTATTTATTCAATGAACATTTGTTGAACATCTCCTCTGTGCCATCATAACCCAGTGCACTATGTGCTGGTGGGGTGCTGGGGCCCTGGCATTGGAAAGTCCATTGATATCTGGACATTGGCCCTGGTGGGACTATCTACACTGTTAAATTCAGCAAATGCTACAAATCAAGGGTTTTTGTGTTTTGGTTTTTTAATATAAAGCCACGTCATTGGCAAACACCACACATGCCCTTGGTTCCATCATAACACATGTTACCACATAGTATTTTCCACACAGAATGCAAAGTGTATCTATGAAGCAAATATTTACATGGAAAATTATGATAAATTTTAAAATGTCCAGTGTTAGGGGCGCCTGGGTGGCATAGTCGGTTGAGCGTCCGACTTTGGCTCAGGTCATGATGTCAGGGTTCATGAGTTTGAGCCCGCGTAGGGGGCCTGGAGCCTGATTCAGATTCTGTGTCTCCTTCTCTCTCTGCTTCTCCCCTGCTCACACTCTCTCTCTCAAAAATAAAGATTAACAATTTTTTTTTTTAATGTCCAGTGTTAAAGTCACTTTCAATGAATCCCTTAAGTGTAGCTCCTTGAATCCTGTCTTGATAGCTCACGTTGCATCTATATAGCGCAAAGTCACCTAGACTTCATCTATCCTCATCTTGAGCATTATAGTTTAGTTGAAGCAAGTTGTAATTGCCATGTTTTAAAGTTATCATACATGTCGACTCACTTAAATTCTAGGAAGCGCAGTTCAAAAGATGTACTGAAGACTTATTATATCACAATTACAGAACTAGGCTCTAGACAGAGAATAAAAAAGATATATTCTACCTTCAAGGAATTTAAAACCAAATTTTCTTGTGATCAGATGAAATGTCTATAGTCTACTCATATGAAACATTGATAATAGCTCTTGATTGGAAGATTTTGCCTTTATTGTCTTTTCAAATTTAGTTTTTACTCCTAGCTGATTGTTTCAGAATGCATACTTCTTATAAAGTTCTAAATTAGCTACATTTTCTAACTTCTATAATCTACTAATTTGGTAAATACAACTTGTGCTCTGCTGTATACAAATTTGCTAAATATATTCAATATTACTATAGGCCAAAACAGAGCATTGTCATTAGAGAACTTTATTCAGGTTACCAAAAAAATTAATAATAGACCATTGTAGATACAGTGATTGAAGCATCTGCAATTACCACTGGTCAGTTTATAGGTCTACAAATTATCCATATATGTACCATCAGTGATAAAACATGACAGTTAATATAAGCACTTAATGAATGACAGCTTTGATTGTTGTTTCTAATAGTCATACTTAACAAATTTGTTGTTTAAGTCAAGACACATACTGTGAAATTCTCCTCTCTGTATAGATTATAATAGATAAGACAAAAACTGTGGCATAATGCTTACTTTATAGATAAGGAAACTAGGGCCTGAAAGAATATATTACTATATAAAATAGATCTGTTAATATAAGCATAATTAATATAGATTTATAACATTTTAAATCAATAATTTATTAATATTTATATTAATTATATATTTATATTAAATATATATATATATATATATATATATATGTATATAAAATCCTGAGTACCTCGACTAAGCTCATGTAGTTTAGTATTAGACTACAGACCATACTGCCAGACCCCTGGTTTATTGTTTTGTTCACTATGCCAGCTTTATATTATTTGTTCTTAGTAAATTATTGGCACCTTACTTCTTTTTCGAATGCGCTGAAGGATTTGTGTCTCTGTATGTGAAATTGTATTTTGCCTCCTTAGCATTCAGTTTAAAAAATTATCTCCCGTATAAAGTCTATTGCTACTTCCCTAGATAATATTGGTGTTACCTCTTCATGCTTCAGACCATTTGTACGCAAATCTATCACCACCCTTATCACATGTCTGTTTATCCAGGATCCTGATTATAGCAAGAGTGTACATTTCATGTTACGTTAATCTTTAATGATCACAATTGAATATAATTCTTTAAAATGGTGATGTCTCATAAATATTTTCAAAATAGAATAGTTTTGCTGTATATTTGTGCCACTGCTATGTGTCAAACTCTTTTTTTTTCCTATATTTCTGGAATTTGCTCTTTCCATTACTTTGAAATTTGACTTTTTTATCACATACAACTTTTGACAATAGTTATTATTCTTGTGATTTATCAGGTGGTGACAATGGTTGTTAAGATCAAATCTGCAAGTTGTTACATTATCCAAGGGCATAATTCAATGTAACTCATTTAAAACAGCTTGATATCCTCTAAATAATCCTCTCCCTAACAGTGAACTTTAAGGCCTTCTTAATCATGATTACTCTATACTCTAACAAAAAAAGAAAAAAAAGCATGCATGCACTTTATCCTATATGCTCTTGATCTTAAGCTGATAGTGCACTTTCTCGTTTATCAATTTCGAAGGTAACCTTTAATTTTTTTCTCGTTTTTGCCCTTGAACTTACAATTTTGACAATATTTAGATTACTGTAAATTTTAGTCTGCCTGATGGTAATCATACAACTTGTGCTGCCTTCCTTTGTGATTCCCATGGAATGTTCTTATCTCCCCATGTACACATAAACTTTTATGTGAAACTCACTTTGAAACTGAATTAGTTTTCTTTTTCCTAATCATTGTAATGATTTATTACATAATTTCCAGATTTAAAAAATTCTAGAACTTACCCCTCATTTCATATTTTCTATTAAAATATTACACATCATTTTGTAGTTTAACATTTTTTTTCAACGTTTTTTATTTATTTTTTTGGGGGGGACAGAGAGAGACAGAGCATGAACGGGGGAGGGGCAGAGAGAGAGGGAGACACAGAATCGGAAACAGGCTCCAGGCTCCAAGCCATCAGCCCAGAGCCTGACGCGGGGCTCGAACTCACGGACCGCGAGATCGTGACCTGGCTGAAGTCGGACGCTTAACCGACTGCGCCACCCAGGCGCCCCATCATTTTGTAGTTTATAAGTACTTTCATATACCCTTGAGGCTAATAGACACTATGACTCACATTTTATTCGTGAGAAAATAAGACAAATAGTTAAGAAATTTGTCCAAGTTGCCTAGCTCTCAAATGACAGAGATACAGTTGAAATCCAAGTCTTCTTGTGAGAAACACATGAATTACCTAATGCATATTTCCTCTGGCTTCCAGTTTTAGAAGCATGTCACTTTTTAGCATTAATTTTGTGTAAATAAGTTTTTGTAATAAGGATATATGTTTGTGTAGGTGTGTGGATGTATATATACCTATATCTATAAATGACAATTGACAATAACAATACTCCTCATTCCTTTCGTGGGATTAAATCAAAAGAAAGCTTCTCTTACTGCTCCATGAGATTGTTAAAGGAGTACATTTTCAGCAAAGTATTAAGTGATCTTCATGATCAGACTGAAAATCACAGCATGTCTAGACAATTTATATTTACCATTAGCAACATAAACTCCATTAGGGCAGGAATTTATTTTCTTTTATATTGTATATAATAAGGATCTAACTTCGTGTCTTACACGTAACACATACATAACACATTCATAACACACAAACACACACACACACACACACACACACACACACACACATTGATTTTTTAATCTTTTTTTAGAGAGCAAATGGTTGTCAACTTGTTTCTTTGGTTTTAATTTGCCATAGGAAAATACTTTCTTAATTCTGGCAGCCAGTATCATGCCACACTATTCCACTTTTCATCTCTGCCTTTTCCCCCCAAGATAGTTACGCCATGTTTTTTATTCTCCAGTACACAGAAGTGTGTACCCCTGTACATATAGCATAAATAACACACATTTGTAGGAGTGAGTGAATAATATGTGGAAGAAATGTCTGAACAAGAAAGTGAATGAACAATTACCAATTCCAACAGATATCAGTATATCACTATAGAATTATAACTGTTTCCCTCTTACTACATGCAATTTTTCAATATAAAACAAAAAATGAATTAAAGACTTCATAAATCACAAGAACTGAATTAGAATATGATAAAGGGAGAAAAAGACATATATCCTGCTTTAAAGCAATGTAAATAATTGTAATCTTGTCTTTGGATGAAGCTTTTATAATCTATCAATAAGAACAAACGTGTTTATTCATGGTTGTTTATGATCATATACTTTTTCATTACATGTTACTCAGTTGTCTTATTTCCTTTTTATTGAAATTTTTTTTTACATTTATTCATTGTTGAAAGACAGAGAGAGACAGAGCACAACCAGGGGAGGTGCAGAGAGAGAGGGAGAGACAGAATCTGAAGGAGGCTCCAGGCTCCGAGCTGTCAGCACAGAGCCCGATGTGAGGCTCGAACTTTCACAAACCGCGAGATCATGACCTGAGCCAAAGTTGGATGCTCAACTGACTGAGCCACCCAGGCACCTCTACTCAGTTGTTTTAGACAATGTAGATTATGTCTAATTTATCTGTGATTGATACAGATCTAACCTTGGTAATAGTAACACATTATTTTACATCTCATATTACATATTTATATTCACTGACCTCATGTTTGTATTCATATGTGCAAATACAGAGATTTAAAAAATTAAAGCATATTTTTAACTTATACTTTTAAATTTTTGAAGAAATTATGTTGTAATATTCATTTTAGAAATTGTACAGGACACACTTTTAATTAAGGAATTGTTTGAAAGTAAAATTTCAAGAAAGCGGTTATTAATGTTTTAAATTAATAAAATTATTTCTTGAAGTTGGCTTTGGGAACCACTTTGGTGGTTGAGTTTTTCCACTCACTTTTGCTTGAAACTGAAACTTTACATGTGAGTAGATCATAAGCATTACTTGGTCGTGCATAACACATCAACAACTACAAAATGAACTACCCTGGTTCACCCTGCTTTATGGGAGCCAGTGTGGATCTTTCTACCATGCAGGGGTGGAAAAACTAATTTCAACCACATAAAAATGTTTTCAGAGGGGAAGTATGGTTTGATTGCTGAGATGAACATTTTGCCATCATAATTTCAAGAGTATTTACTTTTACATTTGCTACGGATGAATTTAAAACAGCTGTTTCTGGGTGTTTCAGAAGGATTTTTCATGATATTAATGCAAAAATTGCTTTCCCTTTAGAATGTCATAATCATAGGAAGCAATCATGTTTTATTATTGCTTTTTCCCTTTCTATGTCCTCTGAAAAGAAGAAGAGGGGAGAATGGGAAGATTCCAAACCTCAGCCTAGTGCTTTTGCCAAATTTCTATATATAGTTTCCTACCCGCCCCCACCTTGGATTCTTCATTTATTTGAAATAATTCATTTAGACTAGAGGCTCTTTTTATTTAGATCCAAAAGACACCCATAAGATGGTACTATAGAAATAGGAAGTAAATACAATTTAAAGTATTAAATTTTGCCTTAAACCCTAGCTTTTTTACATGAGTGTTCTATGTTACTCTAGTGATGCTATCTTTTCAAGAAGGCTTTTAGAAATAGAGCTGTCAAAATTAGTCTCTGGTTGTTTAATTATTCATCATATTTGTAATACAAAACAGTTTTTCATTAGTTAAAATAAAAAAAAATACGATGAATCCTAGAGAAAAAGCTTTGCTAAAATGGACACAGCTGTGGGTTTATTAAATCCAATTCATTCCTAATTTAGTAAGCACTCCCACTGATTCTAAAGATAGTTTTGACTGAGTAAGGACTAAAAAATTGGTCTTTATATTCAGAGGGCGCAATTGTATTTAATGCTTGGATAGTTATTCTATTCTGTCTTGAAGTCAATAGTGCACCTGGTTTATAACTTAATGTTCAGAACCAGAACGCGGTTCCTGAAAAAAAATGTAAGCTATAAACAACAACAACAACAACAACAGCTACTTGAAAGATATACTTTACTATGGCACACTGTTGTCTTTTTTAAAATCACATACTAGTAAAATACAATGTTTAACTCTGTACTAGTATCTCACAGTTCTTCTGTCAATATTTATTTAGGCATATTTTAATAGCAGTAATAGATATATGCTTTTAGGAGTTGTCAAAGCTTTTCAGAGTTAAGATGAAAAACTCTGGCTTTGAAGAACACTACTACAATTTCCTTCAAACTATATTATCGTAGAGAATAAGGAAGATGATTGTAAATGTAACAGTAGGCCAGTTATTTTCACTTGTATTAGTGCACATCCTCCCCAGATTATTAAACCCTGGGACACAAAGCCTTATCTTCTAAACTGCAGTAGTCACAGAAAATACAAATATACTTTTGATGAGTTCTGAGCCACTTTTCTTGCTACTCACACCCTGACTTTACAGCAATCCACATTGCAAAGAAAATAAAATGTATGTATGTATGTGTTGTATTTAAACTTGAAGTATAATTTTGATATTTTGACAAGGGATTCTGGTTGCTTTGGTGACTGTTCTCTCAATTTCCAAAAGAGTCAAATGGAAATTAATGCGTTTTTACTGACATGGTTAATTTTATATGTTAACTTTGGTGATAAGAACTAATGATTCTTTGCCATGAAGAAAACTGTCAAATCAGAAAATTAAGGTAAAAGGCTGGTTGCCACTCAAAAGATGTTATGAAATGACAATCAAAGCCACAAATAGCTATCTGCCTGAAGCAAAGATAATCATTTTTTTCTAATGGTATGCTTTGTGTTTAGTGAAACATCCTGTCTGTAAAGGTATTTATATACATGACAAAGTTGTTCTTAATGCTGCCTTAAAAACCTACTTAAAAGTCCTTTTAAATATATCTGTTATTTATTAATTCACTTGAAAGTAATGATTATTTGTGGGACTTTGTTCCTTTTCTGTGTACATCCTCATACAGTATATGCATTATCTTCTATGTTGAATTTCTATGTACTGCTGACTACCAATTACATTTAAGAAAAAAAATAATAGTGCTTTCTTCTCCTTTTCACTAGCCCTCCAGTTGGTCATACATGTCCTTAGATACTTCAGAAAGTCAGTTTTATTATTGCATCCAGTGACTTGTCCATCTCTAAAGGACAATGTCCACATAATTCAGGCGTTCACAACTCTATAAGACCTTGAACTTATATTTTCACCAATCCTGGCTCTATATGGAAAGTCCCTTTCAGAGATAGTGAGCAATTCACTTTCTAAAGTTAGCTGTGCACTTTTCTTTGTTTACTTAACTCACCCTGTAATTCTTCCCTTCTTGTTTACCCACTCATGTTTATCAAGTTTTGGGGTTGTATCTCATATTTCAGCTTCTTGGATGATGCCTTCTGGAACTGACTTCTTTCCACTGAAACAAATACCATAAAACCCAATTCTTACCTATGCCATGTCATTGTTATTTAAATGACTTTGCAAAATAATGAACCTTTATTCAACTATAAAATAGATTTTAAATAAGTTTTCTTTGAGTTTCTTACAGTTTAAAATTTAATAAGCCATCTCTGTAGAATCTTAGGGACATACGCTTGTAACTCTGAGCAATGAATAGAGAACACTCAAGCAACATTTTTTCTTCTTTGTTTGCCAAAAATTATACAACTACTTTTAAATATTACTTAAGTAATTTAATACATGTTAACTATTAATAAACCTAAATAATTGAACTGGTACTAATGGCTACCATTCCTGATACATCCTATGTTTCAAGCACTGGACTAGTAGCTTTAATTCATTTTTTTTTCCCTCAAGCACAACCTCCCCCTCAAATTTTGAAAATATTAGAACTATCTGAAGAAAACAGCAACAAAAAGTAGAGATGTTACCTCATATTCTAAGAGTCCCAGACAGTTCATGTTGGAGCCTGTTTGCAAATCAAGTTCCAAAGCATGGGTTCTTTCCTTCCTATTACTAAGCACTCAAGTTCTCTATTTCATAACAGCCACCACAACCACAAGTAAGAGCTGGCCTTGAATCCCAACAATATGTCTGTGCTAATGCCCTTATGAAATAGAGTCTATTATCATTTTTGCTTAACTTTTAAGTAAAGTACTTAACAAAATTGGCAATTAAAGAACTTAATTTTTCTAAGTACTATCAGTGCAAAACAATTTTCAAACTAGCTTCCGACATCAAAAATCTTGCTTCTAGCCCATGTACTATAGTGCTTCTATTTCTCCCCCATGAGATATTATTTATCTCAAACTATGATTCGTGTACCAACCATTTCACTGCTCCTACTGGAGGTTGAAATGGGTGCAAATGTTTTCTCTGTTGTGTACTTTGAGGCCAATTTTCTAACTTTCCTGAGAGCCAATCTCTCTGTTTTTGGAGGAATATGATAATGGTTTCGAAGAGGATTAAATCAGAAGGTAGTAGTGCAAATGTTTCACCAAATGAGATATAAAATAAATTGTAAAAAATTTTCCTGGGGCGCCTGGGTGGCTCAGTCGGTTAAGTATCTGACTTCAGCTCATGCCATGATCTCATGGTTTCTGAGTTAGAGCCTTGCATCAGGCTCTTTGCTGACAGCCCAGATCCTGGAGCCTACTTCACATTCTGTGTCTCCCTCTCTCTCTCTCTGCCCCTCCCTGCTCACGCTCTGTTTCTTTCTCAAAAAAAATAAATAAATAAAAATAAATAAATAAATAAAAACAATTTTTTTAATTTCCTTTTGTGAAAAAAATTGTGTTTGTTGTTGTTGTTGTTGTTTTGTTTTGGGCCATGTTGTAAAAGCTGACAAGATTTCTAGGTCAATTACTTTTAGTGGATTGCTTGTACGAGAATGAGACCTAGGCTTCTCTCCATTCTTATTTCTTATCCTTATGTTTCTTTCTAATCATCTATTTATGTCCTTGTTTGTTTATTTTGGTTGTACTTGCTTTGGGTGTGTGTGTGTGTGTGTGTGTGTGTGTGTGTGTGTGTGTGTGTTTGTGTGTGTAGCTATCTATTGAAGTTTTTGGCACTGATAACGTATCATTTTTCTACAAATTGTTCCTAACATTATTCCTCTAGTAGGGTGGATCACTCTGCCCTTGGTAACTTCCATTGTGTCTTGCTCAATTATTTTTCTATGAAACATATGTTGAGTATCTCTTTTAGGGAATGGTTCCTAGGCATTTTCTTTCCTCAAAATTTTCCTTAGAGAAAACAAGCTCTGCCAATAGTGCTGAAAACTTTGCTTTTATCTCAATAATTGTCCTCTTGCTGATAGTGACTTCTTTACCCTCTTTTTCTTTTCCTTACTCCTCCTCTCCCTTTCCTTCTCTTTTTATCTCCTCCTCCTCCTCCTCCTCCTCCTCCTCCTCCTCCTCCTCCTCCTTCAGTTATAAGCCTTTTTGATAAATTGTAACTAAACTTGAACATGGAACCTTCAGAAGGGTTTAGCAGGAATTTTAACAGCTCTCTAGTTAGGTTTTTCTTTGAATATGTTTTTCCTTTCCATGTAGAGTTTTTGCCACTTGACCACTATCCTAGTTTGAATATTTTAAATGTCCCATGGCTACCATGGCTTTATTGTTCAAACATATATCTGATCAGTCCTAGAATATTCAGGATTTTTAGTCACTATACCCATATTAATGACACAGTTTTCTACGTAGAGTAAGTAGCTGATGAAGCATCTTTATTAACTAGATTCCACAAAGATTACATTTAGAGAATTATGGCTGCAGTGTCCCTAGTAAGGAAACTCCTAATTTATATTTTTGACCTATTCAGACAAACAGTCTGAAATTTAGTAATGACCATGTCCACATGTAATAGTAGCTATTGTTCAAAATGATGTGCAACAAACCAAGTGCCAATGGCTGAACACAAAAGCACTGATTTAGCTCAAAAGTCTGAGGGTTACTTGGAATTTTCTACTGGCCTTAGTGGGACTTATTCACACAATCAGGTATTTGTTTTCCGTCAGTGGAACTAGGTTGACCATGGCTGATACAAGGGGGGTGACTTGGTTCTGGTCTATCTATTCTAACTACCAGCAAAGCAAACCTGGGCACGTATTCATAGTGATGGTTAAGTCACAAGAGTCGAAGTCAAAATATACAAATGCTTTGTTAAGGCTCTACATACACCACATCTGTTAACACACCATTGGCCAAAGCAATTCATGTTGCCAAATTCAGAACAAAGTGTCAAGGAAATAAACCTAGTCCCTTTAGTAAGAGGAGCTGTAAAGTCACAAAGCAAAGGACACAGATACAAGGAGGGGTTAAGAACTAGAGCCATTAATGTAATCAATCTTCAGTAATTCAATTCATCTGCCATTTTACATTTTGTAAACACACAGGAAATGGCCTTTATTTTTTAGCTTAATAGAGATTAAATGTTACGTTAAATAATACACTTATTTTTCTTCACACCACTCTTTAGATGCTCTTTTCCAATTTTCTCAGGGTTATATAGATTGAAAATCCGACTTTATGAGTCAAAGATTTTAATGCCTTATCTTGCATATCTCCCTTGATTTTTAGCAACTTATCTTTTGTGCATTGCCTTTAAGTACACATCAGTCACTGAAAATGTCATATCTTTCTATTTTAACTGCCATGTTGCAGTTTATTTTAAGTAGACCATTAATCACTTCTTTGAAATTTGAGCTCCTTAAATCCTTCATTGTATCAATGTTCTTTTCTCAGTCATTTTACAGTAACTCAAGCTGGTGACATTTTCACAAATTAACTTTTAAAGAAAATGTATTGTGTATATTGTGTAACTTTTATGCATTTGCATTCAAAATTAAATTCTAACTATTCAACTTGTAGCATTTCTGAAATATATTGTGCAAGTTCACTATTGCAACATTATGGAAAAATATTCAAATTGATATTTGAAAAGCAAGAAAATATAAGCCATTCCTCAACCAACATTAATTACTATATGTCACCCGTATTAGGGAAAATGAAGTCTTTATTTGCCCGTTGATGTGTTAGTAGTGGAGCTTCATTAATCTTTCAAGGTGTCAAGTAAATGTTAAAATGTAAGTGAAAGAAAAAAAGACAAGAATTTAATATTAACATTTTACTTTTCAAATTGAGAAGTGTTGACTGAATTGTTTATCAGTGTGCTCACAACTGTAAATTTCCACAAATTTTAGTTCTACTAAGGAGATAACTTTGACTACTAAAAGAATATTTCATGTGGAAGAATACTTCACCTAAAAGAAGTGGTTCACTGAGTTTTGAACTAATGAGCTTAAGAACAAAACTTCTTAAGGAATCAGTAAATGTAACCAGTAGAAAACTGTGTAAGATGATGTACATTCAGAAGTCTTTCATTCTGCAAACATTGTTTGAACCCTTACTAAATCTCAGACAATTGGTATCACAATAGAGGAGATCCGTGTTCTAATGGGGCAGTCAGATATTAAAGAGATAAGGCCAAGTGTTTAAATATGCTGCTAAAATGTCAATAACTGTTATGTAGGATAAGAATATGACAGAAAAATGACAAGGTAAAAATAATATCTATGAGAATCAAAGTAACATGGCGAATCAAAGTAACATGGCAAGGCAAATCTCAGACAGGGACATTTGAGCTTAAACATAGAAGATGGTCAGTTGTTATCCAAATGAAATGTAGAATTGTCAAATCAATATGTTGTACACCAGAAACTCACGTAATATTGTATGTTATTTATATTTCATTATGAAAATAATCAAAAGTAAATATGATGACAGAAATAAAAAAGAAAAATAAATAAATGAAGAGTGCTTACAAAGAACATTCCAATAAGGGAAAATGCATGCACACACATACACAATATAGATGCAAACATACTTGTCTTACAATAAAACGTTACTAATTTTGGAGACTTGATAAATTTTATGTAAGTGAAAAGAAGAAACACATATAATCCCGTATTTTAGAGATAAATACAGTAAATATATGGAATGAGTATTAGGAACTTCAACTATTATTTCTTTCTAATCATTTCTTCACAGTCCATGCATGCACATGCATATTCTTCTACAACATAGGTATCATACTCTATGTAGTTTTGTAGTCACTATCTTTTCATTGACAACATAACCCAAGCAGTTTTCATTGCAGATGAATGTCCGTTGACAACCCCACTATTTGGCCTGTAACATTTCTATATCTGTTTATTTCTGTATCTGTTTCTGCATCTCAACTAATACAATCTTCTATTGTGAATATTTAGGTTGTTCTTTGTGCTATTATAATACTATTTCAAAGAACAATTTTAACAAACTCTTTAGCCACATTTCTGATTATTTACGTGGAAACAATTCTCAATGAGAAATGACTGAGACACATGAAATGTCCAGTTTTTTTTAAATTTTGATCTAAATTCCAATCAGTTAACATACAGTGTAATATTAATTTCAGGTGTACAATATAGTGATTCAACACTTCTATACATCCCTCAGTGCTCACCACAACAAGTGCCCTTCTTAATCCCCATCACCTATTTCACCTATCCACCTATCCACCTCCCCTCTGATAACCATCAGTTTGTTCTCTATAGTTAAGAGTCTGTTTTTTGGTTTGCCTCTCTCTCTCTCTCTTCTTTTCCCTATGTTCCTTTGTTTTGTTTTTTAAATTCCACATATGAATGAAATCCTCTGGTACTTGTCTTTCTCTGACTTATTTTGTATAGCAATATACTCTATCGCTCTATCCGTATCTTTGCAAATGGCAATACTTCATTCTTTTTTATGGCTAATATTCTATCATATATATATATATATATATATATATATATATATATATATATATATAATATTCTATCATATATATGGATAATATTCTATCATTTATATACATTACCACAACTTCTTTATTTATCAGTCAATGAAAATTTGGGCTGCTTCCATAGCTTGGCTATTATAAATAATGCTGCTATAAACATCAAGGTGCATGTATTTCTTACAGTTATTATTGTATTTTTTGGGTAAACACCTAGTAGTGCAATTGCTGGATTGTAGGGTAGTGCTATTTCTAACTTTGTGAGGAATATCTAAACTATTTTCTGGAATGGCTGCACCAATTTTCTTTCCTACCAATAATGCAAGAGGGTTCCCCCTTTTCTACATCCTCACCAACACTGTTGCTTCTTGTGTTGTTGATTTTAGCCATTCTGACAGCTGTGAGGTGATAGCTCATTGTAGTTATGATTGTATTTCCATAATGATGAGTGATTTTCAGCTTTTCATGTGTCTGTTGGCTATCTGTATGTCTTTTTTGGAAAAATGTCTATTTATGTCTTCTGCCCATTTTTTAACTGGATTATTTTGGGGGGTGTTGAATTCTATAAAGTGTATATTTTGGATACTAACCCTTCACCAGATGTGTCATTTGCAAATATCTTCTCCCATGCAAGGCTGCCTTTTATTTTTGTTGATTGTTTCCTTTAGTGTGCAGAAGTTTTGATTTTGATGAAGTCCCAATAGTTCATATTTGCTTTTGTTTCCCTTGCCTCAGGAAACATATCCAGAAGGAAACAGCTATGACCAATATCAGAGAAATTACTGCCTGTGCTCTCCTCTGGGATTTTTATGGTTTCAGGTCTCACCTTTAGTTCTTTAATCCATTTTGAATTTATTTTTGTTTATGGTGTAAGAAAGTGGTTCAGTTTCATTCTTTTGAATGTAGCTGTCTGGTTTTCCCAACACCATTTGTTGAAAAAACTGCCTTTTTCTGATTGGATATTCTTTCCTGCTTCGTCAAAGATATATAGACAATCATTTATATAGTTGTGGGTCCATTTCTGGGTTCTCTATTGTATTTCATTGATCTATGTGTCTGTTTTTGTTCCAGTACCATACTGTCTTGATCACCATAGCTTTGTAATATAACTCGAAATCCAGAATTGTGATGCCTCCAGCTTTTCTTTTCTTTTTCAAGGTTGCTTTGGCTATTCAGGGTCTACTGTGGTTCCATAAAAATTTTAGGATTGTTTGTCCTAGCTCAACATGATGGTGGTTTTTGATAGGGATTGCATTAAATGTGTATATTGCTTTGGGTAGTATAGACATTTTAACAATGTTTGTTCTTCCAATCCATGAGTATGGAATGTCTTTCAATTTGTTTGTGTTCTCTCCAACTTCTTTTATTAGTTTTTTTTTTTTTTTTAATAATTTTCAGAGTGTAGATCTTTCACCTCTTTGGTTAGATTTATCCCTAGCTATCTTATTGCTTTTGGTGCAATTGTAAATGAGATTGATTATTTAATTTCTCTTTCTGCTGCATAATTAATGATGTATAGAAATGCAAAATATTTCTGTATGTTGATTTCATGTCCTACTTTACTGAATTCATGTATCAGTTCTAGCATGTTTTTGCTGGGGTCTTTCTGTTTTTACATAGAGTGTATCATGTCATCTGCAAATAATGAAAGTTTGGCTACTCTGTTATCAATATGGATGCCATTTATTTTTGTTGTTGTTGTCTGATTGCTGAGGCTAGCACTTCCAGTACTGTTAAATGATAGTGGTGAGAGTGGACATTCTTGTCTTGTTTCTGAACAAAGAGGAAAAGCTCTCAGTTTTTCCCCACTGAGGTTGATATTAGCTGTGGGGTTTTTTTGTATATGGCCTTTATGATGTTGAGGTATGTTTTTTCTAAGTCTAATTTGTTGAGGGTTTTTATTATGAATGGATGTTTTACTTTGTTAAATTATTTTTCTATTTCTATTAAAAGAATCATATGATTCTTATCCTTTCTTATATAAATGTGGTGTAGCATGTTGATTGATTAACGATTACTGAACCACCCTTGCATCTTGGGAATAAATCCCACTTGATCATGGTGAGTGATTCTTTTAATGTACTGTTGGATTCAGTTTGATGGTGGTATTTTATTGAGAATTTTTGCATCCATGTTCATCCAGTATATTGGCCTGTAGTTCTGTTTTTTAAAATGTGTATTTATGAGGGGCACCTGGATGCCTGACAGCTCAGAGCCTGGAGCCTGCCTCATATTCTGTGTCTCCCTTTCTCTCTGCCTCACCCCCACTCATGCGCTGTCTCTCTCTCTCTCAAAAATAAACATTTAAAAAATTAAAATAAATGTCTATTTATTGATTTTGAGAGAGAGAGAGAGAGAGAGAGAGAGAGAGAGAGAGAAGAGCTGCGTGCGTGCATGCACTTGTGCATGTGGACTGGGAAGGGGCAGAGAGAAGGAGACAGAGATTCTGAAGCAGACTCAGCACTGTTAGCACAGAGCCCAGTGCAGGGCTCCTGAGATCATATCCTGAGCTGAAATCAAGAGTTGGACACTTAACTGAGTATCCAGGTATCCCAACTAGTTTTCTTCTATAGTGAAGTCTTTATCTGGTTTTGGTATCAGGGTAATGCTGGCCTCATAAAATGAATTTGGAAGTTTTCCTTCCATTTCCAATCTTTTGAATATTATGAAGAGAACAGCTATTAACTCTTCTTTAAATGTTTGATAGAATTCACCTATGAAGCCATCTGGCCCTGGACTTTTGTTTGTTGGGAATTCTTTGATTATTGATTCATTTTCTTTGCTGGTTATTGGTCTGTTCAAGTTTTCTATTTCTTCCTGTTTGAGTTTTGTTAATTTATATGTTTCTAGGAATTTATCTGTTTCTTCTAGGTTGGCATATAGTTTTTCATAATATTCTCTTATAATTATTTGTATTTCCATGGTATGGTTGTTATTTCTCATGTTTAATTTGTGATTTTATTTATTTTGGTCCTTTCTCTTTTCTTTTTGATAAATATGGCTAAGGTTTTATCACTTTTATTATTTTTTCAAAGAGCCAGCACCTTGTTTCATTGATATGTTGTATTTTTTTCTCTATCATCTATTCGTACTCTAATTTTTATTATTTCCTTCCTTCTGTTGGCTTTGGGATTTGTTTGTTGTCCTTTTTCTAGCTCCCTTAGGTGTCAGATTAGGTTGTTTGAGATTGTTTTTGCTTATTGATGTAGGCCTGTATTGCTACCTACTTCCCTCTTAGGATTGCTTTTGTGGCATCCCAAAGGTTTTGTACTGTTGTGTTTTCATTTTAATTTGTTCCTATGGATTTTTTTTTTATTTCTTTTCTTATTTCCTGGTTGACCAATTCATTGTTTAGTAGCTAGTTGTTTCACTTCCATGTATTTGTGGTCTTTCCAAATTTTTTCTTGTGGTTGACTTCAAGTTTTATAGTGTTCTGGTCAGAAGATATGCAGGGTATGATCTCAATCATTTTGTACCTGTTGAGGCCTGATTTGTGACCTATCATGTGATCTATTTTGGAGCATGTCCCATGTGCACTTGACAAGAATGTGAATTTTGTTGCTTTAGGATGAAATGTTCTGAATATATCTGTTAAGTGCATCAGGTGCAGTTTGCCATTCAAAGTCATTGTTTCCTTGTTGGTTTTCTGTTTAGATGATCTATCCATTGCTGTAAGTGGGACATTAAAGCCCTGTACTATTATTGCATTATTTCAATTATGTTTATTGATAGTAATCCTTTATCCTTTATGTTTATTATTAATTGTTTTATATATCCGGGTGCTTTCATGTTGGGTGTGTAAATATTTACAGTTGTTAGATCTTCTTGTTGTATTGTCCCCTTATTATGGCATGGTGCCCTTCACATCTCTTATTATAGTCTTTGTTTTAAAGTCTAGTGTGTTTGATGTAAGTATTGTTATTCCAGCTTTCTTTTGACATCTGTTTGCATGAAAAATGTTTCTCCATCCCCTCACTTTCAATCTACAGGTATTTTTAGGTCTAAAATGAGTTTCTTGTAGGCAGCATATAGATGGGACTTATTTTTTTTTTAATCCATTCTGACACCCTATGTATTTTGATTGGAACAATAGCCCATTTACATTCAGAGTGATTATTGGTAGATACGTGTTTAGTGCTATCTTATTACTTGTTTTGTCATTGTTCCTGCAGATTTTCCTTTCTTGATGAAATGGTAAGTTTTAAGGCTCTTGATATTCATTTCCTAACAGCAGAGTATGAAGAACATTTTTCTATAATTTCATTAACATTAGTATTAAAGCTATGCTAATTTGAAGAACTAATCATAGTATGTTGTTTAGTTTGCATTTCTTTGTATATTGGTGAAAATGGAAAGTTTTTTTTCCCCAATTTTTAATCGCTATCTTTATTTTTTTCAAATAGGTTTTCATGTTCTCAATGTTCTCATGTTTTAATGTTGAATGTGATAAAGTTAAAAACCACATTATGGGGGACACTGGGGTGGCTGAGTTGGTTAAGTGTCTGACTTCAGCTCAGGTCATGATCTTCTGGCTCGTGAGTTCAAGCCCCAGTTTGGGCTCTGTGCTGACAGCTCACAGCCTAGAGCCTGTCTCGGATACTGTGTCTCCCTGTCTGCCCCCTACCCTACTCCCACTCAGTCTGTCTGTCTCTCAAAATTAAACATTTAAAACTTAAAAAAAAATGCTATTAACCTAAGTTTGATAAATATTTTTAAATATTTATATTTTCAAAAAATAGCTCCCCATGCCTTAGTCTTTTACTTTACTTAAAATAATAGATTACCATATTAAGTGGGAAAGGATGCAAGTGATTTAGTAATTACTGCCAATAAAACTGAATACTGTTCCTATTCTTTTAAGTGCTATCTATACTCTGTAATAGATAACTTCATATAAAGGGATAGCTTTTAATTAAATTAATATAAAATACGTAAAATCTATTTTCATGAATTTACTTGGGCAAAATTTTTGAAAATTAAATTCTATTCATTTAATTGTGAAGTTAATGAATCTGCTGAACAGAGATAATAAAATAAAGAGGTCACTTTGCCTATAAGTAAAACTTTTTTGTAGATGTTAGAAAAATGTAAAAAAAGAAGGCATTGCCTAATGAAATCAAAACTATGAAAACATTTTGCTATCTGAAAGGAAAATACTGTAAAGAATAAAATTTTGGTCAGGCTATGAAAAACAAAATGATTACTTCAGCTAAATTTATAAATGTATGACCTTCGAATTTTTTTAGCATTAAATTACTTATGATTATAAATTATAAGAGAACACTGGTTATTTTTAGCAGTTGTAGCATGTCAGCAAAATTCCCCTTACACTTTAGTCTATATTAAGGTTATTGTATATATTTATTATTGGATATGTTATAATTTTACCCTAAGTTTTGCATTTAAGCAAATTTAAGGAGTGTACTAGATTGGTATACTTGGGTTTTTTGAGCAAGTAGCATGGTGCATCCAATTATATAACGCTTGTAACAAGGAGGAAAATAGTTGAAGAAGAACTATATGCCATCATTTTATGACTATAATACAAAAGTAAAATACTAATATTGAGTTTAGAATACAGAAAGACTAATGGATCCCGATACGGTTTTCAAATTTTGCCTTTACTAAATCTGGTTCCTTTCATCATTTACATTTTACAAAGCTGAAGGATGCATTTAGGTTCAGTAAATGACTTTCAACTCGAGGCAATTTTGGAGGGCCTTGGGTTTTCAGGTAACAATTTAATAAATTAAGGATCTATAATATACTATAATCTGTGTGCATTACAAGATGAGTCATACTCTGTGGCTACAGCTCACAGTGAATGAAGGAGGAAGGCATGTCACTGAAACAGTGTAATTCAAGAATCTAGGGGTGAGGAGTGACTTTCTCAATGGAAATTGGGGAAAATATCCTAGAAGAAATATTATTTGAGAATAATGCTGAAGGTTAATGGTATCTTAGAGAAGGAGACAGGAAAAAGGGTATTCAAGACTTAGGAAATGCAGAAATTCACCTATTACTGGGAATGTGCAGTGCATGTGTAACCCAGGGAACATGCTAGTATGATTGGAAAGGTAAGCAAGTTGTAGCCAGAAAATGGCAGGTTTAGAGTGCCAACATGTTATCTTTAATTTTATTATCATGGAAGGAGGAAAATTACATTTTTTTTTCTTTGAAGAAGGATCTGTACTGATTTGGTTAAGAAGCTGCATTGGTTAAGAAGATAATGGTGTTAGTAAGAATAGTGCACTGATGGCGCAATGATAATGGCAGATAAGGAAATCAAACAACTTGACATTTGTTTAAGTGAGATGCATAAAGTCTTCAACTGAGGATAAAGCATGCATAGGCATCAAAAATATACAGAGAAATTATCAGAGTGGAATTAAAAATAAACACTGACACAGATATAGAGGGGAGGGGTTGAAGATGACAGGGACTGCCAGTTTAAATGATTGTGAAAATGGCAAAATAATTAACGATAAAGAACAATATAATTTAGAATTTTTCCAATCATTCTTCTCTTATTTAATATTATTGCCTAACTTATTAAAATGTTTTTATTTATTTACTTATTTATTTATTTACTTACTTACTTTCTTACTTACTGTTTTTAAGTAGGTTTCATACCCAGCAAAGAGCCCAACACCGGGCTTGAAATCACAAGTCTGAGATCAAGACCTGAGCTGAGATCAAGAGTCGGACACTTAACCTACTGAACCACCCATGCACCCTCCCCAAATATTTTTATTCTTATTATTTGATTAACAAACATGTATTGAGTGACTATTAAGTGTCAACTTCATATGCCACCAAAAATATTGTCACGGTCTCCACATCTGCAATTATCACTCTACAATTTCACCCCTAGAAATTTGTTTGTTTAGAAACAGATATCTGGAATAAAACTACTTTAGTACCTTTGTCCTACTTCAAATTTCTTCCCTATCTTTGGCATTCTACCTTAAATTTAAATTCTGTCACTGAAAAATATTGTTTTCTTAGTACAAACTCATTTTTTTTGTTTTTAATATTACAACTCCTAATGATCTTGTTGTTTTATACAATCTTTTTCATAATATCCTTTTTCCTTTTCTTTTCTGCTTAAATGACTCATGACTCCTCCCCTCTAGAATGCCTATATAAACAAGGGTCCCAACCAAATATACCTGTCCATGATTCCATCACCATGTTAAATGGCTAACATATCAGTCTTGTTCTTTTCTGTTACCTTCTTGAAAAGCTGATACCAATTATTTACAATGTTTCCTCATCATTCATTTCTTACTGTCTTGCTGTAAGCCTGCTCTCTCTCTCTCTCTCTCTCTCTCTCTCTCTCTCTCTCTCTCCTGTTGTACTGAAGATCTTATGATCGTAAACCTCGCCTTGCTAGCAGAATGGGATATTTCAGAGCACCTGCTCATTCTCAACATTCTTCCTTCCTTTGCATACTCTGGTGCCTTTGTTCTTTCTTGTGCTAACCTACATAAACAAAACATCCTTTCAGGTTCTTGTTCCTTAGCCTTTTTCTTTTTTTCTTCCTACATCGCTCCCTTTATTAATTATATCCCTTCATACAGCTTCACTGGTGTCCAAATCAGTCTCTCTCCCCTTCTTTTTCAAGCTTTCTTAGTTACTGCCTCTCTTTTCACCTCATTTTTCTTATCTTTATGTTTCCAAAGCCTGTCTTCTGGAGTTTCAGCTCCATTTTCAAACTCAAGGTACACAAATACAAATTCATTCTCCTTTCCTACATCTGCACTTTTCTCACATTTTTTAAAAAGTTTATTTATTTATTTTGAGATATATATAGAAAGAGTACAAGCAGGTTAAGGGGCAGAGAGAAGGAGAGATAGAATCCCAAGCAGGCTGTGCACCATGAACACAGAGCCTGATGCAGAACTCGAACCCACAAACCGTGAGAACATGACCTGAGCCTAGATCAAGAGTCAGGTGCTTAACTGACGGAGCCATCCAGGTGCCCCTGCACTTTTCTCACATTTTTTAATAAAGGTACCACTGCCCACTTTGTCACTCAGGATTGAATCCATACTTCATTTTTTACAATTTTTTTGTTCTTCATGTGCAGTTACTTTGTGCTGACCTGATTGGTAATCATCCATTCTGTTTGCCAAACAAATCTTGTTGGCTCTGTATAGGGTAACTATTGATGTATTGATTCAATCTCCTTGTGATTAATAAAGAAAATAAGTGTGAATTCAAATGTGTGTGTGTGTGTGTGTGTGTGACAGAGAGAGAGAGAGAAAGAGAGAGAGAGAGAGAGAGAAAGAGAGAGAGAGAGAGAGAGAGAGAGAGAGAGAGAGAGACTTTGGCTGCCTTCTGGAAGAATTACTGGCACTATTCAATATGGTAACTGGGTTTTCAAGTGTCTCTGATGACAAAAGACATCTTGTCTTGATACATATGTGGAACATTGAGAAAAATACCTTTACTGTCATAAACTGTGGTATTTAGGGATTGTGTATTATAATATAATCCACTTTCTATTAATTGATAAACATGTTCTTTTTTCAATTCTTATAACCTCCATACTGTATTCAACCCATATGGTCCCTTCTGTAAACTGTAAGTGAAAAAATAAAATGTTCTAATTCACTTCCCAACCTTTAGCTCAATCCATTTATTTGTGCCTACTCACTATTAGCAATTTTTGTTAGAACTGTCTGGTAAATATTTCTCTTTCCTACTGATGTTTTATTAGTTTTCACTCACCAGTGGTATAAGATTTAATAAGAAAAAAAAAACCTATATTCATGAAGTTGTTTTCTTATGGTGTTTATTTATTCAATGAAAAATATGTATGAAATGCCTACTATGTGCTATAAACTGTCATTGCCACATTGAATAAAACAGAAAAAAATTCTTGCCCTTATGGAGAATACATTCTGGTATCATTTAAAATGGGAAGAAATTTATAGTTAAGTTAAATGACAAAAAATCCCAGAGTATAGAATAAATAATTCATGATGTACAAGTTTACTGAAATATTGTGTGATATTTAAGATGATGCTTCTTAACACTAAGTTAACAGTATCATTCAGTGGTTAGGAATGTACGCTTTGAGGTCATATTCAAATATCAGCTCTATCTCCTTCTAGCTCAGCCTAAGATTTCTTGCTTGCAAATTGTGGACAATAATAGTACTTATTAAAATAATGTTGTACGGATTAAGTATGTAAAGTACATGATGTATAGTAATTGCTCAATAAATGCAAATATTATTATTTTCCCTGTGATAATATCCTATGCAGATATTAAAATTATTTTTTAAAGAATATCTATTCATATGTGAACATTTTCAATGAGAGTGCTAAATAAAAAAACTGCTAAATATAAAACACAGCATCAAAACTTTATATATCATCTTAATGCTATAACCATACAAATCTTAATCAACTTGTCAATTTACTTTATTAAAAAGCAGGAAATAAAGGTTTATATAGCATACAGTTTTAGTTTAGAATATTCTTATACAATGTCTTTTATATCTTTAAGATTTTCCCAATTCCAGGATTCAATTTATAGTACAAAGTGGTAGCAATTAAAACAATATGGTAATGGCATAAAAACAGATACGTAGATCAACAGATGGGAAAATCCAGAAATAAACCCATAATTATATGGTCAATGAATTTTCAACAAAGTAGGGAAAAAGATAGTCTCTTCAAGAAATGGTGTTGGAAAAACTGGATGGACAGCTACATGCAAAAGAATTAAATTGGATCACTTTCTTATACCATACACAAAAGTAAGCTCAAAATCGATTAAAGTCCTAAATGTGAGATATGAAATCATAAAAATCCTTGAAGAGAGCACAGGTAGTAATTTCTCTGACATTGGTTGTAGCAACATTTTTCTAGATATGTCTCCTAAAGCAAGGGAAATAAAAGCAAAAATAAACTATTGAGTCAACATCCAAATTAAAAGTCTCTACACAATGAAGGAAACAGTCTACAAAACTAAAGGCTACTACTGAATAGGAGAAGGTATTTGCAAATGACATACCTGACAAAGGATTAGTATGTAAAATATAGAAAGAACTGATACAACTCAACACCAAAAAGCATATAGCCCAATTAAAAAAATGGACAGAAGACATGAACTGACATGCTCCAAAGACAACATACAGGTGGCCAACAGACACATGAAAAGATATACAACATCACTCATCATCAGGGAAACAGAAATCAAGACTACAATAAGATATCACTTCACATCTGTCAGAATGGCTAAAATAAAAACCATAAGAAACAAGAAGTGATAGTGAGGATGTGGAGAAAAAGGAATCTTCTTGTACTGTTGGTAGGAATGCTAATTGGAAAATAGTATGGAGGTTCCTCAAAAAATTTAAAATAGAATTACCCTATGATCCAGTAATTAACTACTGAGTATTTACCCCCAAAATAAAAATCACCAATTCAAAGTGATTTACACACCCCTGTGTTTATTGCAGCATTATTTACAATAGCCAAACTATGGAAGCAGCCCAATTGTTCATCAACAGATGAATGGAAAATGAAGATGCGGTGTGTGTGTGTGTGTGTGTGTGTGTGTGTGTGTGTGAATAATACGATTTCATTCCTATGTGGGAATTAAGAAACAAAACAAATAAGCAAAGGAAAAAGAGAGAGAGAGAGAGGGACAAACCAAGAAACAGATTCTTAACTATAGAGAACAAAGTAATTGTAAATAGAGAGGAAGTGGGTGGGGGATGAGTGAAATACATGATGGAAATTATAGAGTACACTTATCATGATGAATAAGAAAAAGAATGAAAATAAATGCATAAAATACATGAATTATAAAACAAACAGTCTTTTTACTACTTGTTAGTTTTGGATTATTTATACCACTTTGTGTTTCATCCATTGCCTAAAACAATTAAAAGTAAATTATATTATTTTATAGAAAACCCTTATATTACCAAAACTTCTTACTCAAATAATTTGTAGCATTGATGATTCACAGGAACTATTCATATTCTCATTAGCTAACAAAATAATGATCAAATTTTATATAGTAGTTAAATAAAGCACATTCTGTTGTAGTAAAAAAGTAATTTTAGGGGCGCCTGGGTGGCGCAGTCGGTTAAGCGTCCGACTTCAGCCAGGTCACGATCTTGCGGTCCGTGAGTTCGAGCCCCGCGTCAGGCTCTGGGCTGATGGCTCGGAGCCTGGAGCCTGTTTCCGATTCTGTGTCTCCCTCTCTCTCTGCCCCTCCCCCGTTCATGCTCTGTCTCTCTCTGTCCCAAAAATAAAAATAAAAAACGTTGAAAAAAAAAAATTAAAAAAAAAAAAAAAAAAAAAAAAAAAAAGTAATTTTACCATAAAACACATTGAGTAATATATTTCAGGCAATAACAAGTACTAGATGGTATTTCACTTAGATGTTTTTTCCATGAAGATAACAAAGATATATTTTTGTTGTTCTATGTCTTATTTCAAGCAAAGTATATCTACAAGTTCTGATTCTGCATGGTTTAAATAATGTTCATTTCCTCTTTTCTCCTCTCCTTTATAAAAGAATAATGATACTAAGTGTTGGCTCAACTAGATGATTAAGGAAGAACCTGCCAAAATTAGAATATTATAAAGTATCATGAAATTATAATTTTGTAAGCACAAATCCTGCATGTCATTGGCAGTGCAAACTGTCTCCTGAGAACCAAAAACTATCAGTAAGTGTCTATTATTTTTTTACCTTTTATTCATTAGCACATCACAGTAAGATGTTAAAATACTCTAAATAAATAAGCAATGAGAATCAACACCTGTAGTTTAACTAATTCTTATCCTTGCTGCTTTGAATTAGGAAAGAAAGCAAGCATGAAATAATTCCTGTTATGTTTCCTTTAAGACTGTGAGAGACCTAATAGAACACTGGAAACATAAAAGTAAATATCTTTGTTATTGAAATTTCACTTTTAAATACAGAAACTATAAATCCCTTTACAAAGTGACATGTGAGGGGCACCTGGGTGGCTCAGTCGGTTAAGCCTCTGGCTCTTGATTTCGACTCAGGTCATGATCTTACGGTTTGAGACATTGAGCCCCATTGCAGGCTCTACGCTGATAGCATGGAGCCTGCTTGGGTTTCTCTTTCTCCCTCTCTGTCTTTGTCTCTCAAAATAAGTAAATAAACATTAAAAAAGAAAGTGATAGGTGAGATGCAGAAAAGTTACCCACATATGTAAATTGATAGCAAACCTTTTTTTTTCTAAAAGCATAAGTGAAATGTCCTTTTGCATAAATTTTATTATTGATGACTAACTATAGGATTCAAATAAAATGAATCTGCTTGACCAAAATTTTTAACCACATATTGTAACCACATATTGTAAAAGGCACACCATTCATAGAACCAAGGTCTCTGAGAATTGAAAATATGTATTTTCAGATTTGTTTATGTATGAAAACATTTATATTTTAGATATTTATTTCAATTTCTCCTCCAGTGCAGGAAGAACTTTGCTAATATTCCTTGCTTTGTTCCTCAGCTTCTTTTTTTTTATTTTTTAAAGTTTTATTTATTGAAGTAATCTCTACATCCAACATAGGGCTCCAACTCACAACCACTGAGATTCTCAGGCTCTTCGAAATGAGTCAGCCAGGCACTCCTCTCCCTCAGCTTCTATCTCACTCAAGATTATCAGAATCTTTGATAACATTCAGTTTCAATTGTCTTACTGTTTGCATAGAGCCCACATTAGCTTGGTTTGTTTGTTTTTCAACTAGGTGAAATCTATCAAGGTTCATTGTCTGTTAACTGATAGGTCATGTGGATCACCTCAGATTCCATCAAATTTAACTAAGGATTATAAATGCTCTCGAATCAACAAAGAGAAAACTTAATTGATAGGGACACTCTTAACCAAATGACAAGCATGTAACAAATATACATTTGGTGGGGCTCTTTTAACCTTTTTGAAACTCTAATTTCTGGTTTTGTGTTATGTTTAAACATGTGGTAAAGCTCTAAAAACTCAGTTTCCTTTTATTTGGAATCTTCCCATGTTTGTTTCAAAATTAGTGCTGAACTTATAAAGCCAATACTGCCATGAACACAATGTGCCACTACTATCCACTCCTTTCTCTTTTCTGTGGCTATTTTATTTTCCCCCATAGTTGAAATCTACAAATGCATATGTTAGAAATTTTGAAGATTTATTTGTAGCACTCTGAATCGTTCAAAGTGTAGTGCCCAAAAGGTACAAAAAGTGTCATCGTGTTTTTTAATATGGTTACTCTATTTTTCATATGAGAGCCAAAAAAAGAAAAAAAATGGAGGAAGAGATATATTTTTCTTTCAGTTCAGCACATTTATTCTGTGCCCATTTTCATTATTTGACAATGGTAGGGCAGTGAGGAGGCTGTTAGAATTCTGGAAAATAGGTTGGTGGTCAGTTTCAGGATTTATTTTTGTGAATTTTACACTTTTCTTTTTTTTTTTAGAATTTTTTTACCATTTTATTTTATTTTTTGAGAGACAGAGAGAGACAAAGTGCAAGAGAGAGGCAGACACAGACTCCAAAGCAGGCTCCAGACTGAGCTGTCAGTATAGAGCCCGATGTGGGGCTCGAACCCACAAATGAGAGACTGTGACCTGAGCCAAAGTCGGATGTTCAACCAACTAAGCCACCAGGCGCCCCTACATTTTTCTGAGCTTTAGAATTACTCGATTGTAAAGAGGCGGGATCATAACATCTTAGCCAGATGCATTTGAAACTCTAAAATTATTTCTAAACATAAAAGTATTTTTCAAACTGGGCAAAACTTTTTTTTACTCAATTTATTCATTAAAGAGCATTTTAAATCCTCAGAGTTAATACTGCATACCAATCCAAACAGAAATACCAATGTACAGTTTAAACAGAGCCAAAGCTCTGTCATGGTTTTCTCCTGGAATATTACCAAAAGTTGTTATTTAGAATCTAATCAGAAGTTAGGTATTTTACAGAATAAAGATAAATATAACTGTAGCTATTCCAAATAATTGACAATGCATGTGAAAGGTATATACATCACTTCCTATTGTGAAGAAAAGAAATCCTTACATTTTCTTTTAAATGGGTCAATTAAAATATAATTCATTTACTGTAACATTCACCTTTATTAATATACAATTCGATGTGTTTTAGTACATTACACAATCTAATTTTTGAACACTTTGTCCCCCGTCCAAGAACCCTACACCTATTAGCAGCTTCTCACCAACCTTCCCTCCAGCATCCCCTCAACCCAAGGCAGATACTAATTCTATCTCTATACATTGTCTATTCTGGACATTTCATACAAATTGAGTCATAAAATATGTGATCTTTTGTAACTGGCTTTTTAAACTTAGCATAAGATTTTTAAGGTTTATTCAAGTTGGACCATGTATTGATACTTCATTTTTTTGTGTGCCAAATAACATTACATTATATCACATTTTATTTATCTATTCATTGGTTAATGAACAATTAGTTTATTTTACTTTGGGGCTATTATGAATAATGCTGCTATGACACTGGTATGCAAGTTTTTCTGTAAATATATGTTTTCATGTCTCTTCTACATTTACTTAGGAGTGGAATTGTTAGATCATAGAGTAACTTTATGACTAACTTTGTAAGGAATTGTTCAACTTTTCCAAAGGAGTAATACTATTTTAAGCTCCCACCAGTATCTTTTCGATTATAGCCATAAGAATGGGTGTGGTTTTTATGTTCATTTTGCTAATTACTAATGATGCTGAACTTCTTCCTCTTTTCCATGCAATGAAAAGGATTATGCACAAAACTGTTTTGAGTTTAAGTTTCAAACACAGTCTTTGTCCATCAACTTTCTTCCAGCCCTCAAAACCACTTTGTTCCTTCAATACATTTAAGCTTCATTCCTTGATAGTTTTAGATCATGCAATCCTTTTAGAATCAGAAAACATTTAACCCTGGTAAAGAGTCATGACTGGAAAATAATTAGATTTATATTGCTACATATCTTAATTACTATTGGGACAGGTACTTGTCTGCATGAAATTAAAGCTATTGTGTTGAAAGCTACAAATTCTATAGATAACTTTTTTTTTTAATTTTTTTTAACGTTTATTTATTTTTGAGACAGAGAGAGACAGAGTATGGACAGGGGAGGGGCAGAGAGAGAGGGAGACACAGAATCTGAAACAGGCTCTAGGCTCTGAGCTGTCAGCCCAGAGCCCGACGTGGGGCTCGAACTCACGGACCGTGAGATCATGACCTGAGCCGAAGTCAGACTCTCAACCAACCAAGCCACCCAGGCGCCCCTATAGATAACTTTAAAAGAATGGAAAAGTAGAGCCAAAACAAATGAAGAAATAAATGGTGTCCTGCATGGGAAAAACCATTGGTGTAAAGATGCCATTTCTCCCCAAGCATCTGGAACTCTAATGCCACATCAATAAAAATATTGCCTGGATCTTTGGGGATGTTGACCTAGCAATTGTTCCACATGTAATCAGGACAATAAATTTTTAAGTGTGGATAGGAAAACTGCACAAAATATTAAGCATAACGTGGGGACCTGACTTACCAGATCATCTCCTATAAGGATACAGTAATTAAACTGTGCTGTTGGTACAATAATAATAGATAGAACAGTGAGACAGAACAGAGAGTTCAGATACACTCCCATGTTGTAGCATTCCAACTCAGTAGAGAAAGAATTGAAAAGGTTTTGAATTTGAAACCTTCGAACCTTTGAAACCTTCACTAAAAGGTTTTGAAACAATTGGTTATCTATTTGGAGAGAATAAGTTAATATTATCTACCTCACACCACAAGAAAATAAATTCCAGATGGATGAAAGATCTAAATGTAAAGAATAAAATTATGAAATTACTAGGAGAAAATACAGAAGAGTATTTAAAATCTTGGGGATTCAGGAAGTCTCCCAAGATATTAAATCCCAGATCCATAGATAGCAATGGTTAACACTGATTAAAATCTAGTATTGAGATAAGGTGCAAGGCATACAGTAATATCATACACGGTTGGCAGAGGTGTAAATTGATACAACCTTATTAGATAACAATTTTTTCAGTTCTTATGGAAATTTATAATAGGCATTATCTTCCATCCAATATTCATTTATTTGTTCCTTCAACAAATATTTATTGGGTACCTTTTTATGGTTCAGGCAACTGTACTTTGTATTGATAATAAATTAGTGAAGAAGACAAGATCCCACTCATGTACTTTATATTTTAGATGGAAGAGATAAGCAATAAATAATGAAATAAATAACTTATCTGATAATGATAAGTCTAATAAAGAAATAGTGTGATTTGATAGAAGGCAACTGAACTCCTTATGTTGTATATATTTGACAACTTATACTACCATTGCAGAGGACTTCTGTGGTGCTCCTTTAATGAGAGACCATTCCTTTGAATATTCTAATTGGATACCAATTTACCCACTGATCAAAATATTCAGAAAAGTACTGTGCTGTAAGACATACAAAGATCTTAGCACTTGAAGATCTTGCAGGTCTATTTGAAAAAAAGGAAAAACACTTGAGAATGTATTTACTAGTCAATTTATAGATCAAATGGTGAAAATGTGCTGAATAAATGGAATATACATTAACTTCCTGTGTACTAAAGTGGAAGTAAAAAATTGTGAAACATTTTAAACTCAAAACTACATGTTAATTGGACTGGTAACTTAGTCTCTGGAATATACCATGAATAGTCGTCTTATCCAGCACAATGCGTTATTAAGACCTTGAGGTTGGTCCTAATAAACACTTCCTAATTCTGCCTGAACTGGTTAAGTATATCCACACTGCACACAATCCAGCACTTAGTTTACCTATGTAATCCACCGTTCACATATAGAGTACAAAATCTTCTGGTTCATCTAAGAGCTCCACAGCATTGCATATAATAATCACTTATAATTCCCAATGGGAATCTTCTTTAACTACCAAGTCTGAGCACTCAGAGGTGCATTTAAAGCATAATTAAAATCCTCTTCCAAATTCATCCCTTAGAGAGTTGTTTAAAAGAGGAAAATAAAGCATATTTTATTTAATTAACTATGACATGGTTAGTGGAGTGGACATCGATTATTATTTGGAGCTCCTCTCTTCAATGATTTCAATTTAGGAAGAAGAAAATCAATTGTTATTGTTGGCAGAAAGGAACTGATACCCAAACTGCCTTCTTTTCCAGGATCCAGCTACCACTGAATCTGAGTAGAAATTTGGTAGAAAAAAAGGACCTTTGTAGTACAGGAACACTGCTAAAGGAAAGCATTACTAATTAAAGGTATTTTTGAAGAAAACAACAGGAAGTAAAAATACATAACCAGGGACTGATAATGATGGAGTGAGACCCATCAGTAGAGAAAGTTAAATGCCAGGAAATTTAGTAAGTCTGTAATGGCTACGTAAAAATAGGTGTTAAAACAATCACATACTTTCTTTTGTATTTCATCCTCAGTTTTGATTTTTAAGATAAGGCAGTAATTGATATAAGGTATTGATAAAAGCAGTCACACTTTCATTAGATTCATTATGAATATGGAGACACGAGGGTTAAAAAACTAAATGGATAGCTTCCTAAAGTTAACTATTCATTATATTTGTGGTTGATGCCAAATTTTGTTATTTACAAGGCCATATTGATTTCAGAAAAATGTCACTAAAATAGTACCACACCGGATATATCCAAAGGAAACCTATATGGTCATTATGTAATTTCTATCATATCTTGAGCATATACCATGCTATTTCATATCTTCGTGTCTTTGGAATTTTTCTCTGTAATACACCACTCCTTCTTTTCTCAGCTTCCAATTCAATGTCATCCTTTGAGGCCAAACTTAGGGTCACATTTTATGCAAAACCTTCCGAGAATTCTTCAGTTAATTCTTTATTCTGGTTCCCTTGGCACCTTGTTAATATTTTGACTATGGCTCTTAACCTATTTACTTATGTTTTTGTTGCTTTCTTCCAACATACTCAATTTCTTAAAGACAGAGTTCATGCCTTCCATATACATAATGATATCATCTACCAAATTTTCTTTCATTTGGTTGGCAAACAAATATTTGTTAACCTGAAGAGCATAAAGGTATCTAAGATCATAGCTTAGTGAACAATTTTATAAAATCTGTCTTACAATTTTTCTTTGTCACACTGATGTAGAAAACACCTTTTAAAGAGTTAATTTTCATAAGAGTTTAAAAATACATTAGAATATTTTTATGAAATATACTTTGAAATCCTATATTGGTTAGCATTTCAAAGAAATTCTCCCACTAGCCCCTTTCCATTTTAGAAACACACACTCAATCTGGATGGATTAAATGGGCAATTTAGCATTTTCTGAATTTTGTTCTAGGAGAAATAAAGTTAATAAGTGTTCACTGAAAAAGTATTTCAAAGGACAGGTGTGTTTCAGACACACTAACTACAATAGTCTCCTTATTTTTGAAAATTCACAATACGCATTAGTATATTAGATTCTGAATAGTTTTGTAAACAATAATCCTGTTTAACTTTAACTCAGCGTTTCTCAAATATATTTGATATATTTTTTTGTGATTCAACAAACTTTAGAATTACTTAGTATCTATTTATAAAAATGCTAGAGTATATTTATTACTACCAGCGAGTTATCTGGAGGGAAAATCATCTCCAGAATGCATTTTCCATACATTGCAGGTGTAGTTTAACACTGCAAAGATCTTTTTATACTAAACCTTTCTTTATAAAATAAAGCATACGAGCATTTTATAAACTATTTAAGGATATATGACGTGGTTTGCAACAATACTATGAATATGGCTCTGGGGGTCAGCTTTCTTCAGATAGGTGCAGGGATTAAGACCACCCAAAGCTGTATGTTCACTTTGGAAAATTTTTATAAAAAAATAAAATTGAGAAACAGAATGATAGCTTTCTTGACCTTGAAAGAGTCTTTAGCCATAAGTTCTTTTCATTGTCCATATGTAGGGAAGCTAACACAAATAAATCTAACAGCTCTTGTTATCTACTGTAATGTATTCGTACTTTCAAGTTGTGTTTGTTATCCTTGGAGCTAAATGAAATTGCACCAACTGTGAAAGTGTCGCGCAGCTGTCTCTTTTTCCTTCCCTAATAACTTAACAAGAATTGGTAATCTATAAGTAGCATCATTTGCCCACTGTAACCTTGAGAAGATTGCATTTCAATTTCTTCTCAGTATACTGAAGTGAAGATGGTAGGCACCTTATCATGTACATATTCATCATGATTTCTCCAGCTTCATGTTGTTTTTCAGATTAAATACTTCTGTCAGTATCAAAGATGAGTATATATTTTTAAAAAGTTTATTTGTTTTTGCCAGATAAGTCACTTTTATGTCTGTGAATCCTTTTCCAATGCTAAGTCTGTGAGCCTCAATGGTTTCTGGAGTGTTGTGCAATAGAAAGGGAGATCAAAAGGCCCGTTTACTAAGCTTTCAAAAAGCTGCTTAACAAAAATCTCAAATTAGCAACAGTATTTATCAAGCGCAATATGCCCGTCAGTTTCTACAGTGTACAGAAATAAAGTATAAGACATAAGGCTTGTTCTCAACCTAGACTGAAAGAAGTACATTTTTTAAGATGCACATTTTTAAGCATAGCTATATGATACATGGATTATACATTCTCACAATAAAGTAGTTAATTGTATAATGTTAGAAAACATAGCATACATGGTACCATATAAAAATGAAGGCAAAAGAAGAGAGAGAATATTCAGCGTGCACTGGGAAAAAGAGAAAGTCATCATCAGTTCATGAAAAGCAAATAATTTTCTTTTTGAGTTGCTGGCACCTTGCTGGTGACTTTGTAGGCTTCTTGTGAGAATCATCTGATATATTTGTGAAAGTGCTTCCTAAACTGAAATCTTCTATAACATGTAAAATATTAATATCATATGTATAGGCCTGTGAATCATTTCCTGAATACTTGCTGAGAAATAAATCATTATAGGGATAAGATCCCAAATTTACTTACACTCATCTTTTAATAGTTCAGAATCCAGTGATCCACATTATGCTAGAAGTTAGCATCTTATTCCAGTTAATAATGATGTGGCATCTCAGGCTAAATGTCCTCCTTTCCTAGCTTTGACCTCAATTAAGTTAACCTCTGTGCTCATTTCTTCATCTATAAAGTGAGGAAAGTGGTGTATTTTGTACGATTTTTGAGAAGAGAAAATAAGTTAATATAAGAAAAGTGCTTAAGAACTGTTCCTGTCACATGGTATACATTCAAAATCTGTTAGCTACTCTTGTGGGTACCATGTTCCTAGGTTAGATGCTGTTTTAACATCAGAAAACTGAGGGACAAATACCATATGATTTCTTCCATAGGTGGAATTTAAGAAACAAAACAAGTGAGCATAGGGGAAAAGAGAGGCAAACCAAGAAACAAAGTATTCTTTAAAAATGTTTTATTTATGGGCTCCTAGGTGGCTCAGTCGGTTGAGCGTCCAACTTCAGCTCCAGTCATGATCTCGCAGTGCGTGAGTTCGAGCCCCACGTCGGGCTCTGTGCTGACAGCTCAGAGCCTGGACCCTGCTTCAGATTCTGTGTCTCCCTCCCTCTGCCCTTTCCCCGCTCATGCTCTCTCTCTGTCTCTCAAAAGTGAATAAATGTTGAAAAATATTTAAAAAAAACTAATTTAAAAATGTTTTATTTATTTTTGAGAGAGAGAGAGAGAGAGAGAGAGAGAGAGAGAATGAGAATATGAGTGGGGGAGGGGCAGAGAGAGAGGGAGAGACAGAATCTGAAGCAGGCTGCAGGCTCCGAGCTGTCAGCACAGAGCCTGATGCAGGGCTCAAACTCATGAACTGCAAGATCATGACCTGAGCTGAAGTCGGACACTTAACCGACTGAGTCACCCAGGTGCCCAAGAAACAGACTGTTAACTATAGAGAACAAACTGAGGGTTACCAGAGGGGAAGTAGGTGGGGGATGGGTAAACTAGGTGCTGGGGATTAATGAGTGCACTTGTGATGAGTACCAGGTGATGTACAGAAGTGTTAAATCACTAAATTGCACATGTGAAAATAATATTACACTTTATGTTAACTGGAATTTATATAAAAACTCACGAGGAAAAAAACAGAAAAATGAGAGAAGAAGTAAACCTTCTAGAGTAACACAATGGAATCCTCATAGGCACTGGCATCAGGCTTCATTGTGTCTGAACTGTAGCCCCTTCACCATAACCTATCTAGGGCATCCAAGCTCTATTTCTCCCTCTAATATTATCCCAAGTCTCCTGTCATCTCCTGAACAACAGAGGCAAATGCATCAGCTCTTGTTGTTGATTTTGTATAAGAAATATTTACCTATTTACTATATAATTCTGTGTTATGTGTGGGTCAATATCTTATTTTTCAGCTGTAATATAGACCAACCAGCACTTTAGACAAAAGACTCTTTGTACATTACTCTCAAAACTAATGATAGTTTGTTGTTTTTAGAATGATTTCGAGCAAGAATTTGAGTACTGGCTCTGCCAGCTATTAGGTATGTGATCCCTTCAGTCTATTTTCTCATGTAGTATTAGGGGCCATAAAGTTACAGGTGAGAGAGTCTGCATTGTATGAATGGAGGTCTGGGTCCTTGGATTATGCAGAAGATTTATGTAGGGATCCATGTTCAGAATAAAGACAGTCAGAAGGAAAGTAGCAAGCACAAAATAGTTAACTAGAGTGGAAGTACACTCTCAAGGTAGGAGACTGGACAGGTTCCGAGGTGGAATCAGCCCCTAGGTTGTTTTGGGATTGGATTTTCATTCGGTCTTTCTGGGCTAGAAGTTGCTGTGTCATACAGTGGGGTGGTATCTAACAGAGGCTGCTCCCAATCATTTGGGGGTCTCCTCCCTCAGGTTGGGAGGGGGAATTTTTGACCCTATAAGGTTTGTACTGGAAACATTATGGCAGCCTTTCTCCATCAGGGTACTATAATCACAAAGCAAATGCATTATAATGAGTCTAGGCATTACCCTTGTAGCAGAGGTATAAGAGTAGAGCATGTGTTCTGCACCTGTGACTCTTGATCTGTTCGGCCCACAGTCTTGGAAGCCACAAAGTCACGATGCTGAACTTAAAATGTGTAGCTTATTTAAATATAATCCTTGTCCCCAGTTCAAGTCTCTGTCATTCCCCTTCAAGGATTTGGGGCTCTGACTCAGAGTGTTCCTTCGTTGCTCATGTCTAGCTTCTACCTAACAATAATAAAGATTACATGTGCAACTTGCCTTAGAAAATGATAGTAATGCATGTTGATTGATTAGTTTCCCATAGCTAATAAGCACCAAATGTTAATATCTGCTTTTATATTGTTGCTACTCAATTTTTTTTTTTTTTTTTTTTTTTTTTTTTGCTTTTCTTCATTATCCTTCTCTTCTTGTTGACTTTGTTTTTTAAAAAAAATTCTTCTTTTTCATCCTCCTCTTCTGCAAACCATTCTCATGTTCTTTCTTTTTCTGGACCATCTTCTTGAATCCTATCCTTATATCCCACATGCAGGTCTATCACTATATATGTTACATTTTCTCACATATATTTATTCTCCATTCATTCCAGGTGGCATTCATACTGGACCCTTATTTTATAACTCCATTACTGTTATCTTATACTCCTTCGTGTTTTCATATAAAACCAGATTTAATCAAGAGATCCATTCACTAATTAAATCCTCCCACAAACTAGTCCTAACTTCTCATAATTTCTTAATGTCATGCGCTGTCACAGTTATGACATTGCTTTTCTAATATAAATAATTACTTCTAAAGCCATGGAATTCTGTGAGGAATTTACGCAAAGTCTCATATACAAGCTAATTATCCCATGTTACCACCAGGGGAAACCAACAGGAGTATTTATACATATTTGATTTGCTTTTCTAATTATTACAATGTTTCATCATCACAAACCAATTTGAGGAACACTTGGGATATCTGAACACTTGAAATGTGCATATGTAGGGACTATTGCTAGCCCCATATCTAGGTCAAATTTTGCTTTTACTTTACTATGGATCTTCTCCTGCCTAGTTTCTTAATCTTAATATTTCAAAGATATTTTTGTTGAATATAAATATCGATCTAACTATGTGTATACTAAATTCTGTTTATATAATTTTAGTGAGTTGTCTGAGAATTTGCCAGTATTCTTTGCATCCATTTGCAGTACTTATTTCTCTAATGTGTAAGATTTGTCAACTTTAGAAAAATCTAGGTGCTTTCCCAGTCTTGTTGCCAACATGAGGAATCTTCCTTATCTCTCCAAATATATAGCTTCTTTTAGAAATGTTATTTTGTAACTCATTATGTTACAAATGAAAATGTTATTTTGGGACTGATTTCTTTTAATATTCTCAAGCTTTAGGATCTATAAATACATCCCAGAGAAATTCTGCAATATGTTTTTAAAAATAAAAGTATCTTTAGGATAAATTCATAAACACATCAGGGAACAACCAAAGGATAAAGCCTATTTGAATACACGATTCACTGTTTAATTTAGTTATTTACTAATCAAGAAGTGTGGTCTTCTTTGTAAGTGTCAGATCCTTGGTTGAACCCAAGTTCATATATAAAAGAGAGTATGACAAGTCATGTTATCCATTAACTTTACTGATCCTTAAAGGAGTATTATTTTCCATAATTATAAAATGCCATGTGGTGAACCTCCAGAGGTTCACAACATAGCAATGGAAGTAACTGACTAAATAAATTAATAATTTTAAATGTTAAATGCTCTGTAATGGAGACAATAGAAAGTCAGTAAGAGTATTTGAAACTTAATTAGAAAGTTTTCCACAGAAGAAGTAACAATTTTTTCTGGGTCTTAAACTATAACCATTCTACAAGCTATAAATTCAGATGGAAAATTATACAGAAAGAAAACAGCATGAATGAGGAAAATACTGCATGTATTTTCTCTGTTGGTATTGTTGTGTTGGGTGAATAGGTGTGGAACGGTGATAGATTTGAAAGGGAAGGCAGATAGGGGGCGCCTGGGTGGCTCCATGGGTTAAGCTTCTGACTTTGGCTCAGGGTCATGATCTCTTGGTCTGTGATTTCAAGTCCCCCGTCAGGCTCTGTGCTGACAGCTCAGAGCCTGGAGCCTGTTTCAGATTCTGTGTCTCCCCCACTCTCTGTGGCCCTCCCCCTCTCATGCTCAGTCTCTCTTGCTCTCAAAAAAAAAAAAAAAAAAAAAAAAAAAAAAAAAATTGAAAGGGAAGGCAGATGCAAAAACTCAGAGGACAGAAATGAATGAGCTTTCGTTGAAGACAAATTATTGGCAAGATAATTTACAATCATCATTTTATCTTATGTGCACAGAGATACAGGGTCAATACTGTGCCCCGTCATTTAAAAATGAAAAATTGAAGCACTTGGATGGCTCAGTCAGTTGAATGTCTGACTCTTAATTTTGCCTCAGGTCATGATCCCAGGGTTGTGAGATTAAGCCCTGTGTTGGGTTTGGCACTGAGGGTGGAGCCAGCTTGAGATTCTGTCTCTCCCTCTGTCCCTCTCCCCAACCCCTATCTCTAAAAAAAATTTAAAAAATAATTAAAAATGAAAAATTGAAAATGTAGAGAGGTTTAGCATTTCCAAAGGTTACACAGCTAAACTGTAGAACTGGATCCAAAGCCTGAAATACCTGACCATAGAGCTTGCCCTGTTTCTATCCCTTGTACTGCCTCAAGAAGTCACTGAAGAGTAAAGAGTGAATTGCAAAGAATCGTATATTACAAAATAGATACTTTGTTAAGTAGGCAGTACAGAGCCAACCTGTTTCCTTAGCATGCAAGTGGCATTATCAATCTAGGTTTTCTACCATAACTTGGGTAGCAATATGCACAACAGAATAGAGCAAGAGAATCTAGGACAAAGAAGATAAGGGTGAAAATTACAGCAATAATGATAATAAGAATTAAAAGTTATTGAACACTCACTATGAGTCACTCATTATGCTAATACTCTACAGATTATCATTTAATACTCAACAAAAATCCTTAAAGGTAGGCACTTTTACTACACTCATTTTTCAAATATGGAAGGGTAATCAATTATTCCAGGTCTGTATCAATTTTAGCCTTAAAAATCCTGTGTTTCAGGAAGTCCTCCTGTCTATTGCAAACCAAGATTGTAATTCACCCAGGACCAAACAACTAGAATATAGGGAAACCAGAATTTAAATTAAGATAATCTGATTTTGAAACACATATATATTTGGGCAAGCTACTTAATTTGTTTATGGTTTAATTTCTTCAAGAGGAGAGTGAAGATAACATCAATTTTCACCTCAAAGAATGTTTTAATGATGAAAACAAAATGATGTAACCCATAGGAATGCTTAGGCTGCTGTGTGGCACATCAAAAGTGTTCAGCACGTTACCACTTTATTCATATCTGTACTATAGACAGAATGGACAGAGTCAACTAAGGGCTCAGTTTTATTTTTGTGTGGGGAGTTGTGTTTTGTTGTTGCTGTTTTTAACATAATAGTCTGACTAGATAGTAACTATTAATTTAGGAAGAAGTTGAAAAGGAATAGATTTACTTGGAAAAAAAATAAGATTTATGCTTAAAATACTGAATTTGAAGTGCAACATCATCAATATGTATCCTTAGTCTATTCCAGCCTGTAAACAGTAGGAATTAGCTACAGGCGGACAAGGTTTCATAATACTGAGTTACAGGAATTTAACACTAATCCAAGTGGACTTTTGCTATTGCATTGACAACTTTGGTGTGGTAAGCTGCCATTTTCATATCTTGACATATATGTCTATATATCTCTATCTATGTTTATATATATGAGGCAGAGGAAGAAAAGGAGAATAGAAAGGGGTATGAGTATGTCCTCAAAGGCAGCTGTAACTCAAAAAATTTCCAGTATCATGCACTCATGCTGTAATTATTCCCATAACACTTTAGAGCTCATGATAAACAGGTATCTTATTTGATTACCAAATATGTCTCAGTAGCTGATATCTGTGTGCTAAAAATAACTCTGAAATGGAAGTCAATGAAGCTAAAATTGTTAAAAGAGCAATTCAGATGGCTGAAGATGCCTTTTTGGAAAGGAATGCATGCTGGTAAATTCAGAACTTTAGCAACTGTAATCATGTAAATGTTTCTCTTTGGATTGAATTTCCTCAATGATAATGTTGTTAGTCTGATAGTCTATTTTAAAGGACATAGTACACATATTCAGGTCAATACAGCAACCATGCATGTGTACCTACTATGTGCCAGACACTGATTTAAGCTCTTTGAATTAAAAATTACAAAAAAACAATTAAGGATGTCTGTTTCCTACTCAGACTCTGTTAAATAGTTCAGAAAGGCACCAGATAACTATAGTTTAAGGGGATAAGAAGCCAAATAGATGTTTGGAAGGTACAAAAGCAAAATAGTCATCTTTCATTCAAAATGGTTTTCTCAGTGAAGGTACCGCAATTTAATAATTCATTCATCCAAACTGGGAGCCTGGTTTCTTTCCCTTATTCTCTACTTCAAATTCATTAACATCCTTTACCTCCACCATATTCCAGTGGCACTTTTTACTTCATGCTGGTATCATTGTCCACAAGAAGAATTATAATTGCCTCTGGCCTCTACTCAATCCTGCACATAACATATGCATCTGATTATGGGGTGTCCCCTTTTAAAATCCTGTATTTCATCTCTGTATTAATTATATACTTTTAGTCTAGTATATAAAGATAATAAAACATGGATTGAGTAATGTATGAGTACAGTGAATGAATTAACCTATCCTCTACTGGGCTACCCAGGCTCATCTTTGACTTTCCCACAAATAGCAGGTCATCTAGCCCAACAGAGGTACTGGCCTGATGAATACACCATAATCCCAGATGCCTCTGGTTCTTCTCTAGGCTGTTGTTCCTCTGCTCTGTTATCCCTTTCAGTTGCATTCACATTCTGGGGTCTTTTTCACCTTCCTTAACAATTCTCAAGAAGATTTAAAATGCTCCTTTGCTTTGCTCTACATGTACTATGTCTAATCACCTCTGTGGTTATAGTTATGCTATTAATTAGTCTTTGAAACTCTTGAATTGACCATGAATAACTTGAGGGCATGAATTTCATCCTGTTTATCTTTTTTGCTTTAATTCCTCATGTAATCTTTGAAACATAAGTTACCTATATTTGTTGACTATTAAAGGCGGGTATCAAGTGGGGAAGTAATGTAGAAGTACTACTGTATTCATAAAAGTAAAATAATAACCATTTATCAATTCATTACATTTTACAGTTTATAAAACATTTTACAGACATCATCTCACTTCAGTCTGATTAATGTGAGGTCAGTATTTATAAAGATCAAATGTAACTATGCCAAAAAGAGAGGAGGATTTTTGTCTGTTTTTTTCTTTATTTTATTTTTGCTTTTGGTTTTTTGTTTTTGTTTTTTGTTGTTGTTGTTTGTTTTTTTTTCTACTACTGAATCCTTAAAAATGAAACCTGCAAGTATGTGTCCAATTAACTAAGGAAAAATAGCTTGAATTTTTCCATCCAAATTATTACTTCATTTGTTTTGAATCTTCTTTAAGAGCCAATGGAATCGTCTTCTGATACAAAGAAAGACTTATAATTCAAAATACTCTTTGCCTTTCTAGATCAAAGAGAGAATTTTTCCAAGGTTTAATCACCAGTAAAGATCTGAAATCTTCCATAATATATGTGTTTTACACACGTCATCAATGGAAGTTCTCTTCCCTCATGTTTCCCTTTCTGGGGAATTTTGGATCACATTTTTTTCTGAGCAAAGATTTTCCAACTTAGTGCACCTATGAAGCATTTGCAGTAGTAGTTTCATATGCAGTTTCTGGGATTAATCCCTGTAATTGTTGTTTGGTAAACAGCGGGGGGCTCGGTAATCTTATTTAATTAGCACTACATCTCATTCTGATATAGTGATCGATAGATCATTAACTTTGAAAAAGATTAATGAATATAGCCTAATAGCTACGATTGTCAGTGAATGCCCATTTGCTGCTTTTTGGTGTCAAGATATCAATATCTTTAGGCCTCAGTTTACTTACTTATGAAATATAGGTTTTTGTACATATTTACACACTTTGAGAGAGACAGAGAGACAGAGATCTTAACGGTATGTGCCAGAGAGAGAGAGAGAGAGAGAGAGAGAGAGAGAATCTTAATAGTATATGTTAAATTATGCTAGTCAAATTGAGGACAGAGATGAATAAATGTAAAAGCTGTTATTTATTAGGTATTTTCTTATACGCATGTAGTGATTTAAATTAATATATTCATGTATCAATTCAATTAATATTCATAATCACTTTACACAATATTCACAATAATATAATATTCACAATATCACTTTTCTTAGTGATGATATTTTTATCCTCATTTCATAGAAGAGAAAAGGAATCATAAAGAAGGTACACAATTCAGTCAGGAGCCTATGCTTTTTGGTCAAAGCAAGATTGAAATCTAAGAACTTTGCTTTAGAGACATCTACTCTTCACCTTTAACAACTATATTTGGATATTGCCTACAAAAAAAAAAAAAAAAGGAGAGGGAGGAAGTGAGGAGAATATTGGAACAGATTCACCTGCATACCCATATTTTGGGGATTTTCTAAAACATTTTGTATTTTTGACACAGTATTTCTTAAACTGCTACTAAAATTCAAGACTATTTCAGAGGAGCAGTTAGAATGGTGTATTTAAATATTTTCTACCCTCTGACAATATAACTTTATATTTAAAAGTTCATAGAAATGTCTAAAACAAAGTCATGAAAGCTCCAAAATAAAACTTAACAGAAATAAACATCATCCAATGGAAAAAAAAAACAAATTATCACTAAATATGAGAAAACATCCAATTGGATTTTAATAAAAATGCAAATTAAAACAGCAGTATGATAGCAATACCCATCTTTCCTAAACTACATCTTTTAGTGTTTTCTAATCCCTTCTTTGCTCTCCCCATCCTCTGCCATAAACTTTATTATTGTTTCTTAAGTATGGTCTTGGGTACTTTATCTTCTTCTACACAGTTCCCTTGGGAGATTTTATCCTCTCTTATGGTTTCCAGTAAATGTTAGAGTTCACAAATTCTATCCTCAGCCCTGGCATATTCTCTGAGGTGCAGATTCATATTTAACATTGTTGTCCCCCCAAGGAATTTAAAAGACCAAAAAGTGTTATAAAGCCATGGTGTGAAGTCAGCACAAAGTTTATTGAGTACCTCTTCTTGATAGTGTACTCCTTATCAGGCCTCAAACCTGGGATACCAAACAGGGGGCATCCATGAATTCAGTGAGCTCACTTTTATTTTATACATCATTACAGCGAGGTATAAGCAAGATCTGTCCTAAATGTTTTAGGACATTTTGGTAAATCATCTTTTCTTATTTCTTCTCTGAACAGGTATGGTTCTCTTCTCTTTTTCCCCCTACTTATTAGGATTCTAAAATATTTTTTTTAATTTTTTCATGATTATTTAATTTTGAGAGAGAGAGACAGGGAAGGAGTGGGGGAGGGGCAGAGAGAAAGAGGAAGACAGAATCCAAAGCAGGCTCCAGGCTCTGAGCTGTCAGCACAGGGCCCAATGCGGGGCTTGAACCCACCAACAGTGAGATCATGACCTGAGCCGAAGTCGGCTGCTCAACCAATTGACAGCCACCCAGCGCTCCCCACCCACTCTGCTTTTTAATAAAATAAAATTTTAAGGCCATTTTGGCTTATACATATGCTGGTTATTAGGCTGTTCTCCAAACTCCCAAGTTTATTCATCTGCTTTGAGTATAACAAAATCTAGACTCTGTTTTGGGTGCTTGGGCTGAGGTTATTACACAATTTATTCCTTGTCAGTTGGCTTTCTACTAGGTTCCACATATAAGGGTATTAGAGAGCAGATGGAGAGGCAGAGAAGAGGACAGGGTGCTTGCATCTTTCTGTTCCCTTGCTCAGTGAATTTCCAGTGTGGACTTCCTTTTCAGGAGTTGCCCTTCACTCAAATCTTCCAACTCAGGAGGTTCCCAAAGCAACTTCATTTTGCCTTCTCAGATGTGCCAGAACCAGCAGAGTGATGCCTCCTCCTCTGGCCTCTGATTCCAAGATATTTGGGATGCCTGCAATGAGCTCCTGGGCGCTGATAGACCCAAGTCCTTCTCTTTGTTTCTCCAGCTCAATGGATGGGAGATGCAATTATTTCCTGTATGATGATTCAGTGTTTCATTTTATCTGCCTTACATATCTGTTTAAGCAATGCTCTGTATGTTCCGTCTGTCTAAACATCTAGTGTGGTTTTGTGTTTGTTTCTAACAGGATCCTGACTGATACATTGTACTCACAGATTCCTTTCCAAAACCTTCTTCAAAAATAAATAGTGTATTCCCTCAGAGGAAACAGAATTAATTTACTAAGCATATTTTGAGCACTCTCCAAATGTTAAGTATAGAGTTAAGCGCTAGGGATACTTAAGTGCCAAGGTAAGTAAAAATATTTTCTGTAGAATATAACAGTCTGGCAGAGGAGAAAGAAAAGCCATTAAAATGGAATATGACCATAGATTAATATTTTAGCTTACAAGAATGGATACTGGATAAGGTATCAGGACATGTTTCTAAGTATGGTGGGAGTTTAGGATACAGAATGAGTGTTGAGAGGTAAGGTGAAACACATCCCATAGATATTTGTATTCCCAGTAGTGTTCTAAAGGCTATAAGAAATAGTATGGTGGTGAATCTTAATTGCATGCCTTAGAAAAATCTCTTTGGCAACAGTGCATAATGGTTAGAACGGAGGCAAAGCTGAAACCAGAGTGACCAATTAGGAAGGTTTGGCCAGTAAGACACCATGGGCAGCTGAACGAATGGAGGGACAGTTTTAAGTGGGAGGAGATGCAGCCCAGAGTTACTAACAATGTAAGACAGGTCAGATCAGCCTGTGAGGAACCTCCCATCTAGTTCACCCGATTTAAATTTCTGGAAACTTTCTTAAATATAATTAATCATTCATTCAAAAGTCAATTACTAAGTGCCAATTTTCCCCAAATCACTACTTACAGGACATCATTACCTGTGATTTTCAGGAACCTGAAAATTAATATGATGAACATGGAACTCATTGTGTCTCTTCAAATGTTTTCTTCAGAACCCTCATCCTGTTGAATTATGCTCCCATCTCTAGGGGTCAGGTGTCTCCTCCTTGCCTCATTCCACTCACCCAGTTTCCTCAGTTTTCTCCTTCAAATCTGCTTCCCTTCATATCCACTTCTAATGGGGTATTGTGTCAATCACTCCTCAGGGATGAAGGATGGACCATTTTGGTAATATATATTCCCTTCGCTTTTCCTGTGAAAGCTCTCTTTGATCCTTGAAATTTAATCTCATAGCACAAATTTGAACAGATGATTACTTTGCTTAGAAACTTGTGTCATTCGACTGACCCCTGTCCATCTCTCCACTTTCATGCATCAACTTTCCTACATTATCTGTACTTTGTCAGTATGCAGGTATTGTAATTTCTTAGCACTTTTCTCCTTGCTTTTGCCCCCTGTGCCTATCTACATGCTGTTCCATCTCTATAAAGTGTCTGTTCCTTTTTCTTATCCTAACTCATACTTATTCACTCTCAAAATTCATATCAATATCACATCCTTTGTGAAAATATAAGGTTTAGCAATTGTTTTATTTTTGTGTGAGTGTGCCTAGTAAGTTTGCTGAATAGAATCACTAGGTTTATGAAATTTGTAATACAGACTCATAGGAATTTCCCCTTTATTATAACTGTCTGATTCTTATAGTCATAAATCTTCTGCACTTCAGCATGTGGCACTAGTGTTCAGGAAAAAAATACTAAATTAACATACCTTAATTATGATAAGATCCACTTAATTATTTTTTCAAACAAAAAAATCTCAAAAACAATAAAGGGAAACACTAACCTCCCCCCGAAAAACACAAATGATGAAGGATTCAAATGAACAAGTCATTGAAGAAATATGATAAACTAACAATCATAAAAAGTGATTCACCATCAACATGAATTAAATAAATATTAAGTAACACAAAACTTTAATAATATTTTAACTAATCAAGTTATGATTGTAAATCCTAACAACCAATGCTAATGAGGGCTGCGTGAAATTGAAATGGTCTTAATTCAACGTTCCTGTAAGTTTAAATTGGTAAAATATTTCTTGGGAGTAACTTAGCCATATGTATGAACTATATAAAAACATCATATTTTGCACAAGTATTGATTGTCACATGTAAGACTCTAAGCAATCATTCAACTATGCAGTCTGAGATGTTTGTTATAATAATATTTATGACAGCAAAAGCAGAAGACAAATACTCCCCAGTAATAAAGGCATGTTTAAACACACTGTGTTATAATTAACTATAATTAGATACTTAAAATATATTAATAGGTACTTTTTGGCTACACTAAATAATATAAAGAGACATAAATCTGAATACATAGTACAACTATAAGAATACTAAAGTTACTGGGGCGCCTGGGTGGCGCAGTCGGTTAAGCGTCCGACTTCAGCCAGGTCACGATCTCACGGTCCGTGAGTTCGAGCCCCGCGTCAGGCTCTGAGCCCCGCGTCAGGCGCTGGGCTGATGGCTTGGAGCCTGGAGCCTGTTTCCGATTCTGTGTCTCCCTCTCTCTCTCTGCCCCTCCCCCGTTCATGCTCTGTCTCTCTCTGTCCCAAAAATAAATAAAAAAAGTTGGAAAAAAAAAAAAAAAAAAAAAAAAGAATACTAAAGTTACTTATTTGTAAATGGGCAAAAATAAAATAGGAGAGACTATTATAAAATAGTAGGGCAAATTACCTTTTTGTGGTGGGACTATGAAATTTTTTATGCTTATACATTTTGTAAAATTTTCAGTAAAATTTTCAGATATACCTTTTTTCATGAATTTATCTTACTTCCTTTAACAAACTAGCCATATGGTTATTTAATCACATTTTTTTTTTTTTAGCCTACCACACTATAAACTGCAAGGGAACATACAGTTTTCTTTTTTCATTCCTCATTGTATTCCTCAGAAACTATCATGTGAGGGGCATTAGTGTTTTAAATGTTTGTTTAATAAATGAATAATTAGACAGTAAAAAGAGTTTTCCTTCTTTAATAGAGATGAATTTATTCTAATGAAACTTAAGCTTCATAGCTCTGGATTTGCTCAAGTCTCTCAAAAACCCAAAAGGGACCTTAGTAATTTTCTTTTTTGTATTTTTTTTCTCTTAAAGTGAATTTCCCATAAAAGAATAAACTTGAAGATTTAAAATCCTGGATCTGTCTCTGCTCCTTGAATGTTCTTTATTCTTATAAATTTTTCTCGTATGTTACTATTTTATTTTATACAACCCTCTGTAATTCCTAAATGTGTTGTATAAATAGATTTTTCGCACTTACACCTTGATTATTCTATGACAACTATTTAATTGTGCTTCTCTTTCCACTGGTGTCTAGAAAAACATTTTAGTTTACCTGGAGTGACAAATTCATACCAGTTGTGCCAAATAAGGAGAAAATCTCCTAAAATAATTTGACAACTTATTGAAGAGAAACATCTATTTTTGAAGTCAAGAAACATTGTGCAAGCTTGGCATTTATCTATGGAGACAAAATTTGGATCTATTCCTAGCTGAAAGAGCTGACTGCCTGGAAAAGGCCTGAGGGAAGAAGGGAGAAGTAATCTTCTGAGATTTGCCTTTTTTTCTTTTTGGCTTATTTATTTTACTTCAGATTGCAGGTCTTCACAACACTGTTTTCTGGCTATACCACATATTTTGCAAAGCATTTTGTCTCTGAGTATCACACGTCAAAGCAACATGAAAATATAAAGCATTCCTTGGGCAAGATGGAACTTTTATTTGGTGACTTATTTATAAGTTAAAAGTAATTGCTCCGAGTATCAATTTGTTTGATTCACACATTACAGAAGTAGTTTAAAATCTTTTTTGTGTGTGTTATAATGGAAGGTTATTGTTCACGCACTTTGGTTTTGAAACTGGATGTGTTAGTAAATCACGGTTGATTTTCATTGCCAGTCTCTAGGAAACTGCCAGTATTCTTTATCAGCAAGTTGTAGGAACATTAGGCTTAGATTAAGACCCGTTAAGTAAAAGGCATTTATAGTGGTACCCTTTTTTATCTAAGTACTTCTTCTCTTACTAAAACAAGGAGGAGAGAAAACACAGAAGCATTTTTATATGTAAATATTCTGATAATACATTTAGGAAGATAATAGTTCAGAGAGAGGTTCAGAGATGACCTAGTTTGAGAAATTTAAGAATGCGATGATAAAAACTAGAACTGAACTGGCTAAAAACACATTTTGGTAAATTAAAATGCAGTAAAATAAACACACGGAAATATACCTTTCAAAAAAAAGGTGAAATTACAACTTTCATAGAAATACCAAAATGAATACATGTTAAAGATTTTTTTATTCATTAATGAGGGAACCAAGTAGATACTGTAACTGGTTAAAAAGAATCCTTCAAAGAATACATAAACTTGTAGATCAAGAATACTGAAACGAATATGCAAACGAAGGGAAAACTGGAAAGTCAATTGAACATCTACTAGAAAGGGCTGAATTTGCATTGCTATTAGTTTGCTGCAACTTGCTGAGTTGAAAAATAGCTTCCATAGAATAGTAGGCAGATAAAGTGGAAGAATATATCCTAATGTATAAATAATGCATAGTTTTCCATTGATGCATAATTGTTTTCTATAAGTACAGGGCCACTAAAGTATAAAGTCATTGTTTTCTGTTTTACAGCTATAAGATAAATCTAATCTTTGCTCAATAGAATGAAAAACACAAAGGTTATATTATTAGAATGATTCTAAGTTAAATTAAAATGTTATTGAATTACAGAGGAAGTGGAGCATTTGAAGATATGGAATTTATTCCAAAGTTCTTTCATGACCACATCTTTTCCATCTTGATTACTGGCACCTGATCTATTTAGGTGCTGAGGCTAAAGACTTGGAAAGTATTCCTGACCAGGTTTTCTTCCTTCTGCTACGCATCCAACCTATCACTCAGTCATATTTTACTTCCACTGTTTACCTTAAACACAACCAGTTCACTCCATTTTTATTGCCTCTAACCTAGACCAAACTTGTATCATTTATACTTCTCCTTGAGTATTGTAATAGCTTGCTTACTGGCATTCTTGCGTTTGCTCTTATCTAATGCTATTCTGTTATCCACAAAATACTCAGAATGTGTGTGTGTGTGTGTGTGTGTGTGTGTGTGCACGCGCGCGCACGTGTGCGTGCACTTCTAATTCTCAGAAAAACTTTTATTACCACGAGGGAATATGCAGGTTGATATTTTTTCCATTCTAGGCAAAAGAAAATATTAGCTTGGTTTGTTTATCTGCATGGGTTGATGTTCATTATAATTAACTTCTTCCTCTTATGATTATACTTATATGTTGAGTATACTTTTTCATTGGCCCAGTGTCTCCCAGAATGATTTTTAAATGTAAATGAAATATTATTATCTTTCTCAAAACCTAATGATAATACATAGTTCTTTACAGAATGGAATACAAATTCCTTTTATCTTTTTGCACTGCAACTTGGGGCATACTGCACTTCTTTTGATTCTTCTAAAGAAGGATTTCTCAAGCTTGGCCCCTTATGAAGGGCTGTCTGGTGCACTGGAGGATGTTTAGCCTCTATCCACTACACAACAGCATCACTAACACACACACACACACACACACACACACACACACACACACACACACAATGTCTCCAGCCATTTGTTGCCAAATGTGCCCTGGAGGGCAATATTTCCCCTGGTTGGGAACCATGGCTTTAAAGCACCAAACTTTTTTGCCCCTGGACATTCCCCTACAATTTTCCTCTGTAAGCAAGGCTCTTTAGGTTTTATGCATGGCTGGCTTTTGCTCTTTCTATAAATCTCAAGGACACATCTCTTATTCTGGTACTTTTTTTTCTTATCCATTCACTCTAAAAGTATTATCCCCCCTGTAACTCTCAGGATTAAACACTATACTTTCATTCATACAGCATCACAATATGCAATTAGATATTTATTTATTTAACATCTCCTTCCTCAACTATAGTATAGTTCCAAGCATAGGTAAAATATGCCAGTTTGGTTCACTATTGTACATTTAGATCTGAGCACAGGATTGACACAGAGAAGACACTGTAAACATATTTTTCAAATACCTGAATGAAAATTGAGATTGATCTTTCCACTTATAAACTGGGTCCTTCACATTATACCATAGTTGGAAGTTTTTAAAAGGCTCATTGTGCTTAGCAAACTGGTGATTTCAGGAATAAATGCCGATCTAAGGTTTGTGCCTTTAGCAGACAACACCAATTTTCACACAGCTAATTGTTACTATGACTATGACTATGACTATGACTATGACTATGACTATGACTATAATCATCTCCATACTGGAAATTCTAGGGAAGGCAGAAAAGCACAGAATTCTATGTTATTTAGAGACATGCTTTCTTTGTGTTAGGCTTATTTACTTATTTGTTTGTCTGTTTTATTCCCTGAGTAGTTTATCTGTTTAAACTGAAATTTAGATGATCATTTTGAAGATAAAGTGTTTTTGAAAATCTTTCACAAAAGCATGCACATTTTGGTTTCATGCATGCTCCTTGGAATTTTTTCATCTAAGAAGCCTTTGAAAGTACTGAATAAATAACTTTGGTGGATAAATCATTACTCAAAACAATTTGCCATAATAATTTTGTTTTGGAATCTTTACTGCACATATAAAGAGAATGAATCCCAGTACAGATCTCACAGTATAGCAGATATGGGCTGATATGCAAGTGATTGCACTCTAAGTCTGGTGCTTTTCCAAATAATAGAGTTCCTATCCTTTGTAAAAATACATATTTTGTATGTTTTATAAAAATTATATAACACAAACTAAAGTAGAAAAATTATGTGCTCTATTTGAAATAAAAATGTAGTCCAAATGAACTAAAAATTCAATTTCAGACCCCTGAACATAAGGTAAAATCACAGGAAAATCCTCAGTTCAAATTACAATGTTTGTTTTGTAATATTACTTTTGACTTATCAACATTGCCTAAAAAGCAGTAAGAAATAAATAAATCAGTTTTTCAGATATTATTTCATAGGTGGAAATGATGTCATATTTGTATATATACTGAGATAATTCATTCTTTCCTGTATTTTAAAAAACACACAGTGTTAATGAAGGTAGACTTTCATTTAATGAAGATATCTTTAAACTGATATCAATGATTGTTTCTTCAACAATAGGGCACAGGCAGGGATAAGGGTATAAGCAGCATTAATCCTATCCTCATGATAAATTTGTCTTGTACTATGGTGTTTCTTTTATTGAACATTTTCCACTCTTTAACAACAAAGTGCACATAGGAGTCTGCATAAAGAAGAATTTAATAAGAATTTGGATTAGAATAAGAGTTAAATGATTTTTTTAAAATTTTTTTAACGTTTATTTATTTTTGAGACAGAGAGAGACAGAGCATGAACGGGGGAGGGTCAGAGAGAGGGAGACACAGAATCTGAAACAGGCTCCAGGCTCCGAGCTGTCAGCACAGAGCCCGACATGGGGCTCAAACTCACGGACCGTGATATCATGACCTGAGCCGAAGTCGGCCGCTTAACCGACTGAGCCACCCAGGCGCCCCAAGAGTTAAATGATTAAAACAACTTGTGCTGAGTTTTGTCAAGAATACATTCAAATACCATTGATGCACCTGGGTGGCTCAGTCAGTTGAGCATCAACTCTTGATTTCAGCTCAGGTCATGAACTCAGGGTTTGTGAGATCAAGCCTCGCATGAGACTCCACATTGACAGCATGGAGCCTGCTTGGGATTCTCTCTCTCTCCCTATTTCTCTGCCCTTCCCCCACTTGCACTCTTTCTTCCTCTCTCTCAAAAACAAATAAACTCTAAAAAAAATGATAAAACTTAAAAAGAATCCAGGATTCATCACTTTTGATTCTTTTACAAGCCAAAGTCCAAAGCACTTACTATGTATCTAAGGTACCACATGAAGTTACTATGAAGAGTTAAAACTATGTACAGATCACCTGATTCACATACCAATGGATGTCCACTATGACACTGTTCCGAGTAATCTATATTCCTCTTTTTTGTGAGTTGTCCACATCAGTTTCATTAAGTACATAAGAAAGAAGACTATATGATATCTCATTTTTATGAAGATACAATGGTAAGCAACAATTTAACATTTAACTGAGTACTTCTCTAAAATTCATATGTAATATTTTTCTATTATAATGATCTCAAAGATGGTTCTCTTTTTTCTCTGTATATGTCTGTATCAATATCAACATGTACCCATATTTATATTCACATAAAAAGTACTTATGTAAACAGTAAACAGTACGTAACACAGAAGAGTAATTCATATATAGACACACTCATATGTAGTATGTTTGCATTTACAACATATATTTGAAAAAATTTGTTGTCTGATAAATAGCTTATGAGCACGCAAGTTATATGTAACAACGTAAATAAGATTTTAAATAACATCGTGCAGTCTATATATACAAAGAATATATTGCCATATATACCTTGCTTGTCTTAAAAATATTATTTTAATTATTTTGATTTACTACTCACACAACACTACTTCTACCCCATCTCCGAAATGCTTTCCTTAGAGATAAGATTGGTACTTAGGAAACACCAAGAAATAGAGAAGTTTGAATTTGCATTCTTCACTACCTATTCTGTCTGTCTTCTCTGATTTTTCATTGGCCTATTGCCTATTAAAATACAGTGTTTTTATTTCATTATCCTTTCACTTTTTTAACTAACTTGTTTTTTAACCTCTGGTGAGTAAATTAACATTAAGTGTATTAAGATTACCATTTTATATCACCTTCAAGGTTTGTATTCTACAAGAAAAACTGAAAGCCAATGCAATAATTCAAAGGTGTGAACCTCACTCCATGTTAACATTCAGTAAATGTGAATAAATGGATTAAGGATGGGAATTTCAGGGAAGTACAAGTTTTATGATTATGTTGTTCTTAATATTAAGGGAAGATTTAAAAAAGAAAACAAAAATATTGATGATATTTTAAAGTAATAGTAAAGTTAATGAATATTTACATTTCTTCTATATCTACATATCTATATATCTATATATCTATATCTATCTATCTATGCAGGGATTGAAAGCATTAGGCCATGTGCATTAACACATGTACATATTTAATCAAATTTAAATTTATATGTGAAACTGAAAAATATTTGAAGAAGTTATGTATATAGTATCAGTAGATGAAAATAGGCTCCAAAATGAGAAACTTTTATGCTCATAAAATAAAAGATAACATCACAAATTATTTGTTTACAACAAATTAGTAGGAAAATTATTTTTAATAAATCAAAACCAACAAATATATATACATAGACATATGTATATGTTTATGTATGTGTATATATATAAATATAAGTATATATATATATATATATATATATATATATATATACACACACACACACACACACACACACACACACACACACACACACATTTCCTTAAAGGTTTTGAGTAGAGATTTGTAGCAGGTGTTCTGTATGAGGCACAGAATATAGGAATACCATCTGTGTGTGTTTGATTCCAGCCAAAATCTTTTCCTTCACTGTTATTGAAAGATTAGAGGATTTAATTCTGCTTCACAGTGGCTGTTGGGACTAGTAGCTAATCCTGATGAAGATCAAAAGAAATTGCTAATTTTAAACAGTTAAAATAATTCAGTTCTCTCATTAGAGAAATTTTACTGCATAATACACCTCTACATTTTTTACTTTTTTTAAACGTTTATTTATTTTTGAGACAGAGAGAGACAGAGCATGAACAGGGGAGGGGCGGAGAGAGAGGGAGACACAGAATCTGAAATGGGCTCCAGGCTCTGAGCTGTCAGCACAGAGCCCGACGACGCGGGGCTCGAACTCACGGACCGTGAGATCATGACCTGAGCCGAAGTCGGACGCCTAACTGACTGAGCCACCCAGGTGCCCCAACATTTTTTACTTTTTAAAAACTGGGCATAAATATAATTTTCCCTTACTTTTATGATCACATAAAAAATCACCCAGATTTCTTTCAACAGTGTGCCACAATTTAAGAGGTTCTATAATTTGGGGGATAAGATCAGGACCCCTCTGCTGGCTACATTCCTGCTTCATTTGCATCAAAATCAGAGTTTAAAGCATTCATGAAAAATTTTCAATTTAGCAAAATGATAAATTGAGATCTTCCAATCCAGACTCCCATGTTAGGTATTAGGAAATTGAGATCACAGATATTAACAGAGTAATCCTCGTATTCATTCCCTGTAGCCTCACACTTCTAAACTACATGTGGTCAACCAGGCAAAAGTTTACCAAATTAGCACGCTAACTACTATGGTATTAAGAGAACAAAGGATATTTAACGTAGATTTGTGTGAAACTGTGAACATATGCAAAATAATATTGTGATAGTATTCATAGAATTTTAAACTTGCAAGATACCCTGAAGAACAAGCTTATTCACCTACACAGAGAATAAATTTTCCTCCCAAATACAGGAAAAAATTGTATTTGGCCATGCAGAGTCACAAAGCCTGAGTGAACAACTAATCAATGGATTCAATCATCTTGACCTCAACTTAATTTTGTTTAATTAGTACGGATTTGGAGATTATCACTAACCTTTGCCTAAAGCCCCTGTGAGTCTAAAATCATTTCTGTTGTTTCAAAATTCTTCCTGCTTTAATTCTGCTCTCATTGGAATATTTCTGTATGACTACTTTTCTATGAAAAGTGTTAAGCTCCTTCTTTGTTTTTTACTCCATAAGCTAATAACCACCATTCTTTCAACCATTTCTCATAGAAACTATTTCACAATCCTTTAATATTTTTGTTGATCTCCATGGAATCTCTTGAATGTTTATGTCTTTTTTCCATATTGAGTAGCTGACAATATTCTGCTTAAAGATTTCCTCCTCAATTCTTACATATAATTCATTTGTGATTCATCTATTCTCTGTCGTGATAACCTTCTTGTATCTTTGACTCACAATACGCTTATGAACACTGTCGCTGAGTTTCAGGGCAACCATTATCCAAGCAATAAAAAAGCAAATAATAGTAATGATAATAATAATAATAATAATAATAATAACCCTGATTTGCATGGAATATATATTTGAGAAAACAAACAAAAGAATCTCACAATCCTGTCTCTGTTATGTAGTAGATACTGCTAAGATGTATTTGGTTTAATATTTGTATTTTGTAATTTTTAAACACTTGTAACAAAAAATAAAGGTATAAAATATATTGATACTGTCAGTATTCCATATAATGTATTCAAATTTTATCATCTATTTATACTTGAAAAAGAAGTTTAAAAATAAAAATGGAATACAAAATGTATCTTCAAAATGAATCTAATTGAGAAATAGGTTTGAGAACAAATATGCAAGAAATTACTGTAACAGAAAAATGGAGAATTTACTTATTATTTGAATTATAAAATAACATGAATTTTGTGAACACTAGTCTTCAAATTATTGTCCATAATTTGAACAATTATTATCATGGACAATATTAAACATATACAAAGTAGAATACAATGTAATTAACTTCAATTTACCCATAGCCCAGGTTAGACAATTACAAACTAATGGCCAGGTGAGTCGGGTTTTTTTCCTAGCTTTATTAGGATATAATTGACATATAACATTGTATTACTTAAAGGTGTACAACATAATGATTTATGTATACTGTGAAATATTTACCGCCATAAGTTTTGTTAACATCAATTACCTCAAGTCGTTACAAAATTATTTTTCCTGTGATGAAAACTTTTAACATCTAATCTCTTAGCAACTTACAAATATACAGTGCTATTTTGCTAATTATAGTCATCATGTTGTACATTATATCCCCAGAACTTATTTATCTCAAAACTGGAAGTCTGTACCTCCTGACCACCTTTACCCACTTAATTCCCCCCCCCCCCACCTCTGCCTATGACAACCACCAATCTGTTCCTTGTTTCTATAAGTTTAGTTTTTCTAGATCCCACATATAAGTAAGAACATACAGTGTTTGTCTTTCTCTGTCTGACTTATTTCACTTAGTGTAATGCTTTCAAGGTCCATCCATGGTGTCATAAATGGCAGACTTTTCTTAATTTTATGGCTGAATATATTCCATTGTGTATATATAAAAAGATACACACACACACACACACACAGCCTTTGGATATATACCCAAGAATGGAATTGCTGGATCATATGATAATTCTATTTTTAATGTTTTGAAGAACCTTCATAATGTTTTCCATAGTGGCTGAACCAATTTACATTCTCAGCAACAGTGCATGAGGGTTCCCTTTCCTATACATCTTCACTAACACTTATCTCTTGTGTATTTGATAACAGCTTTTCTAGCAAGTGAGAAAGCATATCTCATTGTGATTTTGATTTGTACTTCCCTTTATGTTATGGACCTTTTCATATATGCCTGTTGGCTATTTGCATGTCTTCTATGGAAAAATGTGAACTTCCTCTGCCCATATTTTAGTCAGATTATTTGTGTTTTTGCTGTTGGTTGTAAAAGTTCTTCATATGTTTTGAATATTAACCCTTTATCAGATATATGATTTGCAAATATTTCCAAATATTTGAATACTTGCCTTTCCATTTTGTTTATGGATTCCTTCTCCATGCAGCAGCTTTTTAGCTTGATGTAGCTCCATTTGTTTATTTTTGTTGATATTATTGCCTTTGTTCTTGGTGTTAAACCCAAAATTAATCATCACCAAGACCAGTGTCAGGAGCCAAGCTGTTCTACTTATATTTGTAATTACCTTCCCTCTCCAAAATTATTTTGAGACATATCCTAGGAATGAAGATAATCCATTATTAACCTTACAATAACATGTATCACCTGACTTCAAGATAAAGCTGTTGAAATTTAAAAAAAAAAAAAAAGAAAAATATCATTTTTTATGGGAGAATTACAGAAGACCGAATAGATAAAGGTCAGTAAACATTACAGGTTGGGCCCACAGAATGAGAAGGTTCAATAGGGATAGAATGTATGGAAGAAACTTCTTTTTAGGAAGTGTAGTAAAACACTATACTATGTTTAGGGAGTTTAGGGAGTGAGGAATACATCTTGAAAGATAGGACAAATGTGTTTGCAGAAAGCTCAGGATGCCATAGTTGGAATTTGAATTTCCTTCTCATAGGAAAAAACTTTACTTTTGAGAAAATTCATACATGCCTTCAGTAAATGATCTATATTGATCTTTCACAGTATACATTTTAAGCCTTAGTAACAATTTAATGATTCTACAGTTGTCTACAAGGATAAAAATCAAACACCTAAGTATAATTAGATAAGGTCCTTCAAAGCTTATAATTCAGTCATATTCAAGTACCTGCCACTTTAGTTTGTTATACTATTCGATATTTGACAAGACATTCTTTGACCTAAGAATGTCTTTTCCCTCTTGTCAACAATCCATTGTTAGGTTTATCAGAGAGAAACTTCTCTCTTTCTCAAGGCAACCAAAACAGATTCAAGATAAATATAGATAACAAGAATTCATACAAGAATCTGGATCCCCAAATTCCATTTCACTCTTTTCAAAACTCTAGTCTGATCTCTATTATTACTAGCACACAGATTCTCTGGGACTCCTATGCACTGAGTAACTTAAATAAGAGCAAAATTATTTTCTAACTGAATTACTATTCTTATGTAAAGAGTGGTGATGAATGGATAGAGATTTAACTAATAAAAACACTAATACAAGAATGAAAATGATTAATATTCTTCTTTTGCTTGCCTCATTTGCTACCATTGAGCAGATTAAATTTTATTCATGAATGATTTTTGTTGTACATTCTCCATTAAATTATACTTTAATGGATGTTTCTGTTCCAATGGATTAACTTTGGGGACAACAAAACTACCCATGCTTCCTTGGTGATTCTCTATTCATGATTCCTATAGTGCTCTACCAATTCCAGCAATCTCAGTGTTCATTTCCTCATCAAATGTTACCTTCATTGAAGAACACCTCAGATAAATAAAGATTAAAGTAGAATTAAATTAGGACTAGGCGCTACCTAGATAAGGTGTGCATTGACAGAAATTTTAAAACATTAAAGTAAATATCAATTGATATTAGAACATGGAGTCAGATCTTAATAATACAGTTTTAAAGGCTAAAGGACTGACAATGGGTGGTGAGGTCACCATTTCCTTTGCCAAGATTATCCCACCTCATACTTATAACTATAATAACATTATATGGTGACAGATGGTAACTACACTTATTATGGGGAATGATACATAAGGTATAAAATTGTTGAAGCATGATGGTGTACACCTGAAACTAACACAAAATTATATGTTGACTATACTTCAAAAATAAAAATTTTAAAAATAATAAAAATGACCCAGAATAAAATGAAAAATTTGAAATGTTGAAAATGGAGTGTGTTTTAAATTTTACCCTTTAGGCAGATAAATATTATGATAGATAAGGAAAAGTGACATATCAAGATCTTTATATTAAAGAACATATTTATCCACTTTCTGCTAGGAAACATACTGCACAGGAAACTGCTGATATTTAGAAGACATTCTGATATACAGATATACATGTTATAATGTCAGTCAATGTTGATAAATGTGAAACTCTGGGGTTAAAGGCCAATACTGAGCCTAGAAATCCAAGTTTATTTATGATGAGATCTAGCAAATGTTTTCTATACATGTAAATGGAAATCTTTTTTTGGGACTAGAGACATTTCTCCTGAGGTTGACCTCAAAGGTGAATCAACCAAAAGAAAAGTTTCTATTGAAACGACTGGGAAGAATTAAGTTGATATCAGTCAAGAGGGGATTGTTGCCTTAGAAGTCTGATAGTCTGGCAATTAGTCAAGTTGTGCTCTTTGGTGGAAAAATTATTTGAGAAAGGAAAATCTCTACTTGACCTGTTTCCCAAAGAGGTCACATAGGAAGTGTGATTAAGAATGTCATTCTTTTTTTTCCCCCAACAAATATGTATGTACCACGTAATATTGTCAGGCAGTATTCCATCAGCAGGTTGTGACAAGGAATCACCCCAATAATAATTCTACTTAATTGGTGGATATTGACAGTAAATATGTAACTGGGTAAATGAAATAATTTAGATTGCAATTACCATGAAAAACATAAAAGGGGACTAGGGTGGAGCACAATGAGAAGGTAAAGGCCACTTTAGATACAGTGGCCAGGGAAGGCTATTCTATGAAGATATGGTTTGGGTTGAGGTTTGAATTGTGAAAGGAAGACAATCATGCAATGGTCATGATAACAGAGTGTTCCAGACATAGGAAATAATAAGTATAAGGTCAAACATGAGAAATCCTTTGATTTACTTGAGAAATATAAAGTCAGGTGTAAGAAACACGGAGATCAAGGGGTGCTTGATGTAAAATGAAGTTACAAAGGGAGTAGGAATGAGATTATGGCCCATTCAGACTATGGTAAAGAGTTCAGATTTTATTTTAATTCAGTAAGAGAGGTTCAAAATCTTGGAGAAATCATAATTCTGTTTTGAGTTATAATAGGTAAATTCATATACACAACTTTATAAAGCAGTATCTAGGCTTGGAGGGAATGTAAATGAAGAAATCTGTAACTTATAAATAATAAAAAATATTAGAAGATTAAGTAAATGTGACAAACTTATGATAGGTAGGGATTCATTTTATAATCTCCATTATTAGCTCAAAATTTTCATGAAAAACTTAAAAATTTGCAAAAGCAATATGTTATACCTGAACTTCTGCTGAATGAGATAAAAATAACTAGTAAAGAAAATACAGGTGATGTTTCTAAACAGGGATATGTGTTGGAGATTTCATACTGCAATTTATTTTGTAATTATTATTGTCTAATTAGTAAGCATTCATTAAATTTATGGAAACACTAACTAGACTCATTCTTCCCTGGAAATGAACTGCTAATCTGATTTAAATGAGTCAATCACACATTGATCTTGAATATTTTAGCTTCAGCCTTAGGAAGAACTCATTTCAACATATTTGGAAAGCTATGTTTAAAAACTTAGCTTCAAGGGAATAACCTACTTTCAATAAATAAGGTTTTGTTGTATATTTATTTATTTTTTCAATATATGAGGTTTATTGTCAAATTGGTTTCCATACAACACCCAGTGCTTATCCCAAAAGGTGCCCTCCTCAATACCCATCACCCACCCTCCCCTCCGTCCCACCCCCCATCAACCCTCAGTTTGTTCTCAGTTTTTAAGAGTCTCTTATGCTTTGGCTCTCTTCCACTCTAACCTCTTTTTTTTTTCTTCCCCTCCCCCATGGGTTTCTGTTGAGTTTCTCGGGATCCACATAAGAGTGAAACCATATGGTATCTGTCTTTCTCTGTATGGCTTATTTCACTTAGCATAACACTCTCCAGTTCCATCCATGTTGCTACAAAGGGCCATATTTCATTCTTTCTCATTGCCGCGTAGTACTCCATTGTATATTTAAATACTGTAGAGAAAAGAGAGCCTCTTTGCTTTTACACCAATGATTTATATAACTCTGGTTCTTCATGGTATCAGTGTATAAGCATAATTTTTCATGGTTAACACATCATCCCAAGATACAATAGCTATTAAGATAGAGTAGATTATGTTTTGCCATTTGCAACAACATGGACAGAGCTAGAGTATAAAGTCAACTGAAATAAGTCAGTCAGAGAAAGACAGATACCATGATTTCACACATATGTGGAACTTAGGAAACACAAAAAAACAGCAAAGGAAAAAAAGAGACCAACCAAAAAACAGACTCTTTACTATAGAGAACAAACAATGGTTTAGCACAGGGGAGGTGGTGGGGGGATGGGCAAAATAAATGATGGTAATTAAGAGTGTACTTTTTATGATGAGCATTGAGTAAGTAATGTATAGAATTGGTGAATCACTATTCTGTACACCTGAAAATAATATAACACCGCATGTGAACTATATTGGAATTAAAATTTAAAACTTAATAAGAATAAAAAAGATATAGATGTTTAGAATTTTATAAAAATTCTAGCTTTATTTCTATATTGTAAAGCTTGTAAATCAGCAAACATTTTGTCAGAGGTGTAGACACATATTAGACACTCAAAGTTTTAGTTTTCTCAAAAAATCATTTTGGAGTCAAGGAACATATGTAAATATGCATATAAATTACCAACTGTTTTCAAATCTGATCTGAGCCAGGAAGAAGGAAAAAAAAACTTGTATTTTAAATTATTAAGAGGGTAATGGATGGGGGAACCACTGCTTATTTTCGCTATTGTACATTATATACTAAAAATTTTTATTCAAAATAGATACTTGTTCACTCATGTACATACTTGTACACTCATGTTCATTGCAGCAGTATTCACAATAACCAAGAGATGGGAGCAACCTGAATGTCTATCAATGGATAAATGGATAAAGAAAATCTCATATATATAAATGAACACAGCGTGTTGTAGGGAAGTGTTAAATAACGATACAATTATTACACTGTATTATTACTAATATTACACTGTATGTTAACTAACTGGTATTTATATAAAAACTTAAACACACACACAGTATTCAGCCTTAAAAAGGAAGGAAATCTTGCCATTTGTGACAACCTGGATGAACCCAGAGTGTAATATGTTTAGTGAAATAAGCCAGAGAGAGAAAGACAAATATTGTATAATTTCACTTATTTGAGGAACTTGAAATAGTCAAGTCACAGAAGCAGAGGGTAGAAGGTGTTTGCCAGTGGCTAAGTGGAAGAGGGAAATGAGGATGTATTATTTACAGGGTACAAAGATTCAGTTATACCAGATGAATAAATCCTTCAGACTCACTGTACAGCATGAGCCTATAGTTAATACTGTATTTGTATACTGACAAGTTTGATAAGACGGTGGTTCTTATGTTAAGAATGTTTATTATCATTATCATCATATAAATAATGATAGAGGAAGAAATTTTGAAGGGGATGGATATGTTTATGGCATAGATTTTGATGATGATTTTGTGTTCATATCTCCAAACTTATCAGGTTGAACACATTAAATATATACAGTTTGTGACATGTCAACATACCTCAATAAAGTGATTTTTTTTCAATATATGAAGTTTATTGTCAAATTGGTTTCCATACAACACCCAGTGCTCATCCCAAAAGGTGCCCTCCTCAATACCCATCACCCACCCTCCCCTGCCTCCCACCCATCAACCCTCAGTTTGTTCTCAGTTTTTAACAGTCTCTTATGCTTTGGCTCTCTCCCACTCTAACCTTTTTTTTTTTTTTTTCCTTCCCCTACCCCATGGGTTTCTGTTAAGTTTCTCAGGATCCACGTAAGAGTGAAACCATATGGTTATCTGTCTTTCTCTGTATGGCTTATTTCACTTAGCATCACACTCTCCAGTTCCATCCACTTTGCTACAAAAGGCCATATTTCATTCTTTCTCATTGCCACATAGTATTCCATTGTGTATATAAACCACAATTTCTTTGTCCATTCATCAGTTGATGGACATTTAGGCTCTTTCCACAATTTGGCTATTGTTGAGAGTGCTGCTATAAACATTGGGGTACAAGTGCCCCTATGCATCAGTACTCCTGTATCCCTTGGGTAAATTCCTAGCAGTGCTATTGCTGGGTCATAGGGTAGGTCTATTTTTAATTTTCTGAGGAACCTCCACACTGTTTTCCAGAGCGGCTGCACCAGTTTGCATTCCCACCAACAGTGCAAGAGGGTTCCCATTTGTCCACATCCTCTCCAGCATCTATAGTCTCCTGATTTGTTCATTTTGGCCACTCTGACTGGCGTGAGGTGATATCTGAGTGTGGTTTTGATTTGTATTTCCCTGATAAGGAGCGACGTTGAGCATCTTTTCACGTGCCTGTTGGCCATCCGAATGTCTTCTTTAGAGAAGTGTCTATTCATGTTATCTGCCCATTTCTTCACTGGGTTATTTGTTTTTCGGGTGTGGAGTTTGGTGAGCTCTTGATAGGTTTTGGATACTAGCCTTTTGTCCAATATGTCATTTGCAAATATCTTTTCCCATTCCATTGGTTGCCTTTCAGTTTTGTTGGTTGTTTCCTTTGCTGTGCAAAAGCTTTTTATCTTCATGAGGTCCCAGTAATTCATTTTTGCTTTAAATTCCCTTGCCTTTGGGGATGTGTCGAGTAAGAGATTGCTAAAGCTGAGGTCAGAGAGGTCTTTTCCTGCTTTCTCCTCTAGGGTTTGATGGTTTCCTGTCTCACATTCAGGTCCTTTATCCATTTTGAGTTTATTTTTGTGAATGGTGTGAGAAAGTGGTCTAGTTTCAACCTTCTGCATGTTGCTGTCCAGTTCTCCCAGCACCATTTGTTAAAGAGACTGTCTTTTTCCATTGAATGTTCTTTCCTGCTTTGTCAAAGATGAGTTGGCCATACGTTTGTGGGTCTAGTTCTGGGGTTTCTATTCTATTCTATTGGTCTATGTGTCTGTTTTTGTGCCAATACCATGCTGTCTTGATGATGACAGCTTTGTAGTAGAGGCTAAAGTCTGGGATTGTGATGCCTCCCACTTTGTTCTTCTTCTTCAAAATTATTTTGGCTATTCAGGGTCTTTGTGGTTCCATATGAATTTTAGGATTGCTTGTTCTAGTTTCGAGAAGAATGCTGGTGCAATTTTGATTGGGATTGCATTGAATGTGTAGATAGCTTTGGGTAGTATTGACATTTTGACAATATTTATTCTTCCAATCCATGAGCAGGGAATGTCTTTCCATTTCTTTATATCTTCTTCAATTACCTTCATAAGCTTTCTATAGTTTTCAGCATACAGATCTTTTCCATCTTTGGTTAGATTTATTCCTAGGTATTTGATGCTTCTTGGTGCAATTGTGAATGGGATCAGTTTCTTTGTCTTTCTGTTGCTTCATTGTTAGTGTATAAGAATGCAACTGATTTCTGTACATTGATTTTGTATCCTGCAACTTTGCTGAATTCATGTATCAGTTCTAGCAGACTTTTGGTGGAGTCTATCGGATTTTCCATGTATAATATCATGTCATCTGCAAAAAGCGAAAGCTTGACTTCATCTTTGCCAATTTTGATGCCTTTGATTTCCTTTTGTTGTCTGATTGCTGATGCTAGAACTTCCAACACTATGTTAAACAACAGCGGTGACAGTGGGCATCCCTGTCGTGTTCCTGATCTCCGGGAAAAAGCTCTCAGTTTTCCCCATTGAGGATGATGTTAGCTGTGGGCTTTTCATAAATGGCTTTTATGATGTGTAAGTATGTTCCTTCTATCCCGACCTTCTCAAGGGTTTTTATTAAGAAAGGGTGCTGGATTTTGTCAAAGGCCTTTTCTGCATCGATTGACAGGATCATATGGTTCTTCTCTTTTTTTTTTATTAATGTGATGTATCACGTTGATTGATTTGCGAATGTTGAACCAGCCCTGCATCCCAGGAATGAATCCCACTTGATCATGGTGAATAATTCTTTTTATATGCTGTTGAATTCGATTTGCTAGTATCTTATTGAGAATTTTTGCATCCATATTCATCAGGGATATTGGCCTGTAGTTCTCTTTTTTTACTGGGTCTCTGTCTGGTTTAGGAATCAAAGTAATACTGGCTTCATAGAATGAGTCTGGAAGTTTTCCTTCCCTTTGTATTTCTTGGAATAGCTTGAGAAGGATAGGTATTATCTCTGCTTTAAACGTCTGGTAGAACTCCCCTGGGAAGCCATCTGGTCCTGGACTCTTATTTGTTGGGAGATTTTTGATAACCGATTCAATTTCTTCGCTGGTTATAGGTCTGTTCAAGCTTTCTATTTCCTCCTGATTGAGTTTTGGAAGAGTGTGGGTGTTTAGGAATTTGTCCATTTCTTCCAGGTTGTCCAATTTGTTGGCATATAATTTTTCATAGTATTCCCTGGAAATTGTTTGTATCTCTGAGGGATTGGTTGTAATAATTCCATTTTCATTCATGATTTTATCTATTTGGGTCATCTCCCTTTTCTTTTTGAGAAGCCTGGCTAGAGGTTTGTCAATTTTGTTTATTTTTTCAAAAAACCAACTCTTGGTTTCGTTGATCTGCTCTACCGTTTTTTTTAGACTCTATATTGTTTATTTCTGCTCTGATCTTTATTATTTCTCTTCTTCTGCTGGGTTTAGGCTGCCTTTGCTGTTCTGCTTCTAGTTCCTTTAGGTGTGCTGTTAGATTTTGTATTTGGGATTTTTCTTGTTTCTTGAGATAGGCCTAGATTGCAATGTATTTTCCTCTCAGGACTGCCTTCGCTGCATCCCAAAGTGTCTGGATTGTTGTATTTTCATTTTCGTTTGTTTCCATATATTTTTTAATTTCTTCTCTAATTGCCTGGTTGACCCACTCATTCTTTAGTAGGGTGTTCTTTAACCTCCATGCTTTTGGAGGTTTTCCAGACTTTTTCCTGTGGTTGATTTCAAGCTTCATAGCATTGTGGTCTGAAAGTATGCCTGGTATGATTTCAATTCTTGTATACTTATGAAGGGCTGTTTTGTGACCCAGTATATGATCTATCTTGGAGAATGTGCCATGTGCACTCCAGGAGAAAGTATATTCTGTTGCTTTGGAATGCAGAGTTCTAAATATATCTGTCAAGTCCATCTGATCCAATGTATCATTCAGGGCCCTTGTTTCTTTATTGACCGTGTGTCTAGATGATCTATCCATTTCTGTAAGTGGAGTGTTAAAGTCCCCTGCAAATACCACATTCTTATCAATAAGGTTGCTTATGTTTATGAGTAATTGTTTTATATATTTGGGGGCTCCGGTATTTGGCACATAGACATTTACAATTGTTAGGTCTTCCTGATGGATAGACCCTGTAATTATTATATAATGCCCTTCCTCATCTCTTGTTACAGCCTTTAATTTAAAGTCTAGTTTGTCTGATATAAGTATGGCCACTCCAGCTTTCTTTTGGCTTCCAGTAGCATGATAAATAGTTCTCCATCCCCTCACTCTCAATCTAAAGGTGTCCTCAGATCTAAAATGAGTCTCTTGTAGACAGCAAATAGATGGGTCTTATTTTTTTATCCATTCTGATACCCTATGTCTTTTGGTTGGCGCATTTAATCCATTTACATTCAGTGTTATTATAGAAAGATACGGGTTTAGAGTCATTGTGATGTCTGTAGGTTTCATGCTTGTAGCGATGTCTCTGGTACTTTGTCTCACAGGATCCCCCTTAGGATCTCTTGTAGGGCTGGTTTAGTGGTGACAAATTCCTTAGGTTTTTGTTTGTTTGGGAAGACCTTTATCTCTCCTATTCTAAATGACAGACTTGCTGGATAAAGGATTCTCGGCTGCATATTTTTTTCTGTTCAGCACATTGAAGATCTCGTGCCAATCCTTTCTGCCCTGCCATGTTTCAAAAGAGAGATCAGTCACGAGTCTTATAGTTCTCCCTTTATATGTTAGGGCACGTTTATCCCTTGCTGCTTTCAGAATTTTCTCTTTATCCTTGTATTTTGCCAGTTTCACTATGATATGTCATGCAGAAGATCGATTCAAGTTACGTCTGAAGGGAGTTCTCTGTTCCTCTTGGATTTGAATGCCTTTTTCCTTCCCCAGTTCAGGGAGGTTCTCAGCTATTATTTCTTCAAGTACCCCTTCAGCACCTTTTCCTCTCTCTTCCTCCTCTGGGATACCAATTATGCGTATATTATTTCTTTTTAGTGTATCACTTAGTTCTCTAATTTTCCCCTCATACTCCTGGATTTTTTTATCTTTTTCTCAGCTTCCTCTTTTTCCATAACTTTATCTTCTAGTTCACCTATTCTGTCCTCTGCCTCTTCAATCCGAGCCGTCGTCGTTTCCATTTTGTTTTGCATTTCGTTTAAAGCGTTTTTCAGCTCCTCGTGACTGTTCCTTAGTCCCTTGATCTCGTCTTCTGTGGGCCTCTCGTCTGCGCTTGGCTCCGGAGACTCCGTTCTGCTAATCCTCTGGCAGTTTTCTGGGTTATTTAGGCAGGTGTAGGTGGAATCTAAGTGATCAGCAGGACACACGGTGAGCCCAGCGTCCTCCTATGCCGCCATCTTCCCTGTTCTCCTCCAATAAAGTGATTTTTAAAAATTAACTCAAAATGGACCTTAGATCTCAACAAATGTTAAACCATAAAACTTCTAGAAGAACACATAGGAAATCTGTGTAATGTTGGGTTTGATGCTAAGTTTCTTGATATAATACCAAAATCATTATCCATGAAAAAAAAGTGTTGATAGGTAGGACATTATTCAACTAAAAACTTCTGCTCTGTGTAGTAGGCTGAATAATATCCATCCAAGCATATCAGGCCCTGAACCTTGGAATCTGTAAATGTGGCCTTATAATAAAAAGGGTCATTATAGATACGATTAAGATCTTGACATGGGGAGTTTATTTTAGATTATCCATATGGTCCCTAAATCCAACGTTTGGAAGAAAGAGGCAGAGGGAGATTATACACAAGAAAAGAAGAAAGTGAAGAAGTAGGTAGGGATCGGAGCCATCTGATCACAGCACACACCAGAAGCTAGAAGCCAGAAGAGCACTTCCCCCCAAGAAGTTCTAAAGGGAGTATTCTAAACAGAGTCTGCTAACACCTGTGTCCCACCCAGTAAAACTTCTGCTCTCCAAAATGGAAGAAAATTAATTTCTGGTGTATTAACCCATCAGTTGCATAATCACCAAAAACTAATATATTCTGTGACAGACACTTCTAAAAGAATAAAAAAAAATGAGCCATGGACTGGGAGAAAATACTTGGAAAATCCTTACCTGTTAAAAGACTTGTACCAAAATATTCAAAGGTACATGTGATCAATTGATAAGCAATAAAAGGAGCTTTTGATGTGTCATTACATCTAACAATTATATTGTGTAATTTGACTGTTAACTTCAGAAGCAGTCATTGTGACCAAGACCCTACTGAATCACAATTTATTGATTAACCTTATAAGACTCAATGTGACTTAATGGTAAAAAAATCAGACTCAAAATTTAGACATATATGGGTTCTCATTTTTGATATACCACCTACTGATTGTGACTCCTTTTACAAATTGCAAAACTTTTCTAAACTGTGGTTTTCTAATTGATAAGAGGGAAATGGAATAGTATATGTAACTGGAGATTGTTATACACAATAAATAGGATCAAGGTTATAAGAGTTTGAACACATATTAATTATCAATACTATTATTATATCTAAAAATGAAAATAGTTGATACTGACATTACAATTTTCGTATATATTTTGTTTAAATCCAACTTAGTTAACATATAGTGTAATAATGATTTCAGGAGTAGAATTAGTGATTCATCACTTACATACAACACTGGTGCTCATCCCAACAATTGTCCTCCTTAATGCCCATCACCCATTCAGCCCATTCTCCCACCCAACACCCCTCCAGCAACCCTCAGTTTGTTCTCTGTATTTAAGAGTATTTTATGGTTTCATACATATTTTTAAAGTCAATCAGAATTCAGAAAATATTGTTACATATAAATTCCAACTTTAACTGGAAAAACCTTGAAAGAATAGTGTTTTGTGATTAGAAAAGAAACTTAATTTTTCTATGCATACTATTTTGTAATAGCATGACTTCTGGGGAAAAGTAATAATAATAATAAACTTTTCTGCTATGTTCTTAAAGGCTTTCACTGAAAGGAACTTGAGTGGTGAGGGGGAATTTACGCATGAGTATTTCAGTTATATTTATTCCTATACTGTGCTACTAGGAATATAAAATAAAAGTTTAGTTAGTTTCCCCCCATGAAGATAAACTGAACAGAATTACTGTCTCATTAATCAAAAATGTTACGTCTATGTAGACAGGTTGTGCATTAGAGCTATAAAACAGTTTAGATTCCACTAATGTGGGTCCTTCTATTGGAAAGTTAGAATCAGAAAGCAAAATGGGATGGATCTTCTCTACTGCACCTGCACTATTTGTGTACTTATTTTTGGCAGGTGTAAATACATAGAAATCACTCTGCAGGTGCGATTGAAGCATACTTGTCCCAAAGAGCTGCATGTATCTTAGCCAGTAGACCCTCTGGAAGTTGGCATTCGTCAAATGATGGGACATGATTAAGGCAACCCAGTGTCTGTATCCTACAGAACCCTGGTAAATGAGTCCTACATCATCATGAAAAACATCCACCTAAAGTGAAGTCCTTTCATAGTGACATAATTATGTAGGGAGAGGAATGAATGTAATGTATGGTGCTGGAGACACTATGTTAAGAATTCTATTTTCTAGCCAAGCACATTGGAGATTATGGCAGTGGGTTCCCTGAGATGAGAAGAAAGCCTCCCTTCCATCTGTAAGGCTGTGACGAACAAGAAAGTACTTGCTGCAAGTTTAAAAATCATTTTCTAAAGTAATTTATTTATGTTTTAGGAATCACTACCCCATCTTTTGCTGTTGCTGTTGTTAATGACCATTCTTTACTGGAAGTGTGCTAGGGTCGGAGACTGCCTAGAATAGCATGTTTAGCAGGGGATTTTATTTCTTCCCATTACCAAAAATGTCATGTACCATTGGCTGTTGGTTTTATGACATTTTTTTGTTTTTAACTACTCTACTGCTTTTATATTGCTTATTTTTGTATTCATCCATATTACAAGTTTTCACCTTTTAAAAAATTTCACAGAGTAAATATTATTCATTATTTCTTTCAAATTTTGGGAGCTAGAAAGTATGAAGAATTTGAGCACATACTGACTCACTTATACCAGACTTTCACCACAGACTCCACATAAAGATCCTGCCACAAACTGCAATCGGCACAGTGGTTTCTCATTTCGCACTGCTCCTTGCATATGGATAGGTGCATCTGTACTGCAAAATCTTTCCCTTTTTACCATTTTGATTGTTAATATTATTTTTCAGTAAATATAAGATTATGCTTTGCAAATTCTCCTACAGTTTTTTTTTTTTTTTTTTGCCCTTAACAATTTTGAGATCAGACATATAAATGTATTTCCCCCACTATAAAGTGATACATTGCTTCCCACTATGTGCATGATTACATTATGGTTTATCTTTCTCTTCATGGTCATCTAAGTTGTTTTAAAGTTATTGCTATTGTATATTATTCTGCAAAATATACCTGTATGAAAGTAAGTGTTTTAATCCTGATAGTTTTATTCTCAGAATCATAGATGTGGATTTGCACAGAGACTATAAACTTCTGATAATTTTTTATTACTTTCTCACCCTTACATACTTATTGAATATATTCCAACACATAGTGCATACTGTCATAGATTCAATGACTATATGTTTAGATTATATACTGTTATGTTTTTTTACCTGAAATGAGTATCATCTCATTTTATTTGCATTTTCTTAATAATTAAATTCTCTTTCTTTTCAAGTGTTTATTTTTAATTTGCTTTATGATCTAATTTAAGATTTTTCTACTTCTGTGCTGTTTTATTTCTCATTGATTTATAAAGCTTCATTTTATATTAGAGATTCCTGTGTTTGAAACATGTTACAAATATTCTTTCCATCTCTTTCTTTAATTTGTGTTATATAATGCTATAAAAAAGTTGAAATTTTAGTGTGATGAAATTTCTATCATGTCTTTTAGAGGTTTTGAATAAAGGGTAAGATAAAGTTATAACTGTAAGAAAGGTTAACTCATTATATTTTTGCATACTTATTTTACACACATGAAATTTTCTCTTTTAACAAAAACTCCAACTTTTAAGTAAAATCAAAGCCACAATTTAAGTGAAAGAAGTTTACATCAAATAACGGAACATAAGAAAGGTTTTAGAAATACTTTGGATCTTACTGAAATACATTTACATTATAAGGAGAAAAATAAAATGTAGAGATGCCTAGGTGGCTCAGTCGGTTAAGCATCTGACTTCAGCTCAGGTCATGACGTCATAGTCCGTGGGTTAAGCCCTGCACTGGGGTCTGTACTGACAGGTCAGAGCCTGGAGCCTGCTATGGATTCTGTGTGTCCCTCTCTCACAGCCCCTCCCCCAGTCACACTCGGTCTTTCTCTTTCTCTCTCAAAAATAAATAAACTTTAAAAATAAATAAATAAATAAATAAAATGTAACACTTGGGAAAAACAATCACCTCTACAAAGGTTTTGCCAAGTGATAAAACAACAAAACAAAACAAATAAAGCAAAGCTGGAGGCATCACAATTCCAGACTTCAAGTTATAGTACAAAGCTGTAGTGATCAAGACAGTATGTTACTGGTGAAAACATGGATATATAGATCAATGAAACAGAATAGAAAGCCCAGAAATGAACCACCAACTATATGGTCAATTAGTCTTCGACAAAACAGGAAATAATATCCAATGGGAAAAAGACAGTGTCTTCAACAAATGTTATTGGGAAAACTGGACAGATACATTCAAAAGAATAACCACTGGTCATTTTCTTACACCATACACAAAAATAAATTCAAAATGGATGAAAGACCTAAATGTGAGATCTGAAACCATAAAAATCCTAGAGGAGAACACAGGCAACAACCTCTTTGATATCAGCTATAGCAAACTCTTTTTAGCTATGTCTTCTGAGAAAAGGGAAACAAAAGCAAAAATGAACTACTGGGACTTCATCAAATCAAGAACTTCTGCTCAGTGTAGGAAACAATCACCAAAACTAAAATGCAACTTAAGGAATGGGGGAAGATATTTGAAAATGACATAACTGATAAAGGGTTCGTATCCAAAATATACAAAGGATTTATAAAACTCAATACCCAAAAAACAAATGATCCAGTTAAGTAGACAGAGGACATGAAGAGACAGTTGTCCAAATAAGACATCCAGATGGCTAACAGATATGTGGAAGTATGCTCAACATCATTCATCATCAGGGAAATACAAATCAAAACTACAATGAGATACCACCTCACACCTGTCAGAATGGCTAAACTGAAAACCCATGAAACAACAAATTTTGTCAAGGATGTGGAGAAAAAGGAACCCTCTTGTACTGTTGTTGGGAATGTAAGCTGATGTAGACATTCTGAAAACAGTATAGAGGTTCCTCAAAAAATTAAACATAGAACTCCGCTATAATCTAGCAATTGCACTGCTGGGTTTTTATCCAAAGAATACAAAAAAAAAAAGCTAATTGGAAGGAATATATGGACCCTGATGCTCATAGCAGCATTTTTTTTTACAATAGCCAAACTATGTAAACAGCCCAAGTGTTCATCAACTGATAATAAAGAAGATGTAAATACATATACAGTGGAATATTACTCAGCCAATAAAAAAGAATGAAATCATGCTATTTGCAATGACATGAAGCTAGAGAATATTATGCTAAGGAAAAAAAGTCACAGAAAGATAAATATCATGCGATTTCACTCATATATGGAATTTAAGACACAAAACAGAGGAGCAAAGGGGGAAAAAGCAGAAGAGAGGCAAATCAAGAAACAGATTCTTAACTTTAGAAAACAAACTGATAGTTACCAGAGGGGAGGTGGGTGGGGGATGGGAGAAATAGGTGATGGGGATTAAGGAGGGCACTTTTGACGAGCACCAGGTGTTGTACGGAAGTGCTGAATCACTATATGTACACTTGAACCTAATATTACATTGTATGTTAACTAACTGGAATTTAAATAAGAACTTAAAAGAAAAACAGGAAAAACCAATATGATGCAAATTGTCTACTTTCTTTGATTAATGTACATAGTAAACTCTGATATTTAACACTCGCATATATTACAATATCACGGCTTTAAATATTGTGCTTATATTATCTCACCTGATCATCATGAAAACATCATTTAATCATCAGAGTGATCATAGTTATTTTAATAGCCACAATTCCCAGGTGGGAAATCACAATTACAAAGAACTTTTGCATTGTCATGGAGGTGGTAAGTGGTAGCACAAGCTTCAGACCCAGTTATACTGAACCAACTTGTTTGTGTTCTGAGTCTTCTGAGTATGGTCCACCCACCCCCAAGTGCTAATAAAGAAGCATTTCACACATGTTTTCCAATACTTCAAACTTATTTGTGCATTAGCATATGCAATTAATTGTTAATAAAAATATGAATTTAAATATTTAATACAAATTACTCATCCTTTTAAACCTGTGGTCCAAATATACAAAACCAATTGTTACACTGTCAAGTGATTAATACCTTAGAAGTAATACTTTAGGAATTAATAAATATAATAACCAGTTTCAAAAAAAGAAACACAAGAGATACATTATCTGCCAGGAAGTTGAGGGACATAAGTTAATATTCTGACTGGGTGGAGGAGTGTTTTCAAGGAAGACTGGACATCTATTTCTCCTTAGTGTTAGAAGCCAAAGTTAACACCATTAAAACTTGCCTCATAGAAACAAATGCTGCATTTGAAATTTTTAAAACTGTGGACAGTCAGGAAGAGAACAACTAACTCCCAACAGAAAGATGGGAGTGGAGGATGAGCTATTGTGTACATCCAACTTCTCTTTCTAAACACACCTACCAGGTTAAGTCACTTCCCCTCTCTTCGGAACTAGATAGGAGGACATTGAGAGGGGACATAAACGGCTCTACTGGACAAAAAAGACACCACAAGGAAACAGATGTCAAGAGTACAGAAAAGGTGACTCACACAACATTTAGAAAGTGAAAGTAAAAATATTGAGTGAGGAGAGATATCTGCTTTGTATCCCTACACAGTTTGTCATGAGCTAATAGTTTAAAAAAATTTTTTTAACATTTTATTTTTGAGAGACACAGAGAGACAGAGCATGAGCAAGGGAAGGGCAGAGAGAGAGGGAGACACAGAAATCAAAGCAGGCTCCAGGCTCTGAGCTGTCAGCACAGAGCCTGAAGTGGGGCTCGAACTCACAAACCACAAGTTCATGACCTGAGCTAAAGTCGGATGCTCAACCAACTGAGCCACCCAGGTGCCCCATGAGCTAATAGTTTTCATTAAAATATTAAATGATACTATTTCACGCTGTGGTAGTCTTTTTACCGACATAACACCAGGGATGGTGACTTTCTAACTACAAGGGAAATTGTCTCAACTTTTACACAATTTTTATTACTAAAAAGTACACTAGAAAAGTGTTATTTGAAGAGATAGATATATATATAAAATATACTTACTTTTCTTCATGGAGGTTACCAAATGGGAAATGTTTTCAATTTTCCCCTTAGTCTCTTCTTTGTGGCCCATATAACTCAATAACTACTTCTATTACTACCTTTATCAAATCATATTTTCCCTTCTGGTCTATAAGGGTGTCAAGATTGTGAACTGGGCTTTATTTATCTTTGTTATGTCCCAAACCTAGTAGAGTTGCTAGCCCATAGTTCTTCAATAATTGTTTTGAATCAAAATATTCTATCAGCTGGATTTCCATGTTCAACTCTAGTCTAACTTCAAATGCATTATTTTCAATATTTAGCTGGAAATACCATTTTCCTGGATGCTTTAGAGAGATAGAGGTTTTTCTGGAGAACTTATTTATACAGACTGTGACCAACCAGAGCTTATGGATATACTTATTAAAACCTAAGTTTTTCTTTAAGATCAGTCTAATGCTTAATTCATACCTGTATGTAAAATTAGAAATAACACTGAGTATTGCTTAAATTGGTTAATCAAGCTTTATGAGTAGCTTGTATGAAGACTACATTTCCTGATGTTAATGAACTAGTAATCTCTTTTCTGCCGATATGATTTCTATTTAAATTATGCTTCATAGCTTATAAATGGAGTTCTTACATAAATGCCGAGTTGCTTGAAATTATAATTTCACACATACAAATTTAAAGGACCTATTGTGCTAAAAGTACATTAGTTTTGAATTATTTTTTAATAATATGATAGAAAAAAGTAGGTTGTCTTATCTAGTTTTTATGACAGCTTATTGAAAACACGGAATTTCAATACAGTGAGTTTTTAGCAATTTTTTCTTTTTGTTATTTTTAGTTTTAATTGAAGTATAATTAACCTATGATGTTATATTAGTTTCCAATGTACAATATAATGATTCAGCAATTCTATGTTGTGAGGAGATCAGGTGATGTATGGAAGTGTTGAATCACTATATTATACACCTGAAACTAATATTACACTGTATGTTAACTAACTAGAATTTAAATAAAAACTTAACTTATACATTCCTCAGTGCTCATCATGATAAGTATACTCTTAATCCTCTTTATCAGGTTCACCCACCCTCCTCCCACCTTCCCTCTGGCACCCATCAGTTTGTTCTCAGTATTTAAGAGTCTGTTTTTTTTTCCTTTGTTTATTCATTATTTATGTGTTTCTTGAACTCTGAATGTAAATGATATCATATGGTGTTTGTCTTTCTTTGAATCATTTCACTTAGCATTATATCTTGTAGTTCTATCCATTTTGTTGCAAATGGCAAGATTTCATTATTTTTGACTGTTGAGTAATATTCATATATATATATGTATATACATATATATATGTACGTATTATGTGTGTGTGTGTATATATATACACACAGTGTGTATGTGTGTGTGTGTGTGTGTGTGTGTATATATATGTATTCTACATTCTTTATCCATTCATTTGTGAATGGACATTTGGGTTGTTTCCATATCTTAGCTATAGTAAATAATTCTACAATAAACATAGGGTGCATGTATTTTTTTGAAATAGTGTTTTCATTTTCTTTGGGTAGCAGCCACTATGGAAAATAATATAGAGGTTCTTTAAAAAATTAAAAACAGAATTACCAGATGATACAGTATAGCAAATTATTTTTATTTCTATCATAAGAACAACCGAATTATTCAAACATGGAGGTATTTAGTAAACACTATAAGCAAATTAGTATTAGAGATATTTACACATAAGGTCTTCTGTCAATGATATAATTAATTTTCCTGCTTTGTTGCCTAGTTACAAAAATGTTAAATGTTCAAAATATAGGATTATATAGTGGTACATGCCTTTTCTGTTACTTTGTTTATTAATAAATGAGTACTGATTTGAAATATAAAACTGTAACATATTATAAAAATTTTAATGAATAGAGAAGCAATTATTTGCATAGTAACTCAAGGGGAAGGAGAATCAAATCAAAAAAGGACATAATCACAATTTTCACTGAAATCGAAAGCCTGCAGATGGAGCTTTTCAGTTACTGTCATATAATCTTTAGTCAAAGTTGCCATCTAACAAAATACAAGAAATTTAGAAATTCCATAAATACCCATTTTTAATTAAAACTACTCAGTCATAACTTTTAAAATGCATTATTTTCAGTGAAGTAATACTGAAATACCCTTATATTTTATCATACATGTTTAAGTTTCTGAGAGTCCATCAAGCATCACATTGCTGGTTATGCAAGGGAATTTTATTGAGACTGAAGTCACTTACCAGTACTTTGACATTTAGGTAATAAATGCTTATAATGTAGTCATGTGTCCCAGAGTTTATTGATCTATCACTTCAAGCACAAAATACACACAGTATTCCATGGTGTGGTCATAACCAAAATAAATCAATGTGGGCAGGCACTGCAAAAGTTCTTTGATGTATCCTAATTTTTCTGCAAATAATTATGAAATACTATTAAGCCATAATTTTTATATTTGAGAGAATATGAAGTTACAGAGACTAAGGAGTGAGCTCAGTCATATAGCTCAAAGGGAAATGGAGTGTAAAAATTCTGGTCTGTCTGAACTAGTACTCTTAGCATTCATATGAGACTGCCTCTATAACTTTTTAGCTATCTCTGTTCCATCTCACCACTTTCTCCATGATTCTCTAGTTCCCAGAGACACTTTTTTAGAAATATTATATATATATTATGAAAATAAAATATTCAAAATATACAGCAAAGTTGTTAAAAGCAAGATCAACAAAGAATTGATCCCTAGTAATAGATTTTAGGCAAATCTATAAAACTTGCAGTAAAATCCTTTATTCACATTTTGCATATACATCTTATTTGTATCTTTGGCTTAGACTTTGGAACTTAATTTCCCATACAAAGAGTGGTTGGCTATATATCTCAGCTAGTCCACAACAGCCTATTCCATTTTGAAGACATACCTGTTTGATTTCAGAACCTTAAGTTTGAATGTTCTTTTCATATATAAGTAGGATGTAACTTATCTTATTTTTTCCCAATTCAAAATACATCTAATGAGATTTAGTCTACCATAGAATATAGAATATGAAGCTGAAAGCTTTCAGTTCTTTTCAAGTATATAAACATTTACGTTTAGGGCAAATCATTGTTTACGTAAATCACTATGCATTATGGGAAACAGCTGTCTCAGAATCAGAGCCTAGAAAGATCGCTGTTTTCTCTCTACTGTCAATGGCTAGATACCCATTTGTTGTTATCTCCTTCCAACCCTCTTCTAGATTGTCAGTCCTATATGAGGTAGGTTTTAGCTGCCTCACACTCCCAGGGGAAATTTTCCATTTTATCTGATTTTTGCCCACAACATCCCTGAACTCATCTCCTCTTCAGAAAGCTAGGAGGTTCTCAAGCCCTCCAGAGAAAAGTTATACTTAATTCTTCTTTTTACTAGACAATTAAACCACCCATTTAACTTTCCTACAACTTTGGAAGCATCTCTAGAGAATCTTGAGTATTTTACAGATGAAGGATTTGAAATCCACTTGGGATCTAAAGACTACCTCTGAGAGCCAAGGCACAAATCCATGACCAGTGTTTTCCTAATTAAGGAAATGTGATCTTTAGTTAAGGTGAGAACTAAAAATGCAATGTAACATTTGAAATACTACACCTGTGCAAGAATCATAGCTGGCCAAATGCATAAACTCAGATCCTATTAAAAATTCTTGAAAAATTATTGATATTTAATTATGATTTCAGATGACTACATTCATAGACTTGTTTTGACTACTGAGAGTAAATTGTTTATCAAAATCACTATGCACTTGCTGAAATGTGTCTCAATAAATCCACATTACCATCCTATATATTGTTAATATTTTCCACCTTTATTGGCTTATAAATGACAAATAAAAAGTGCACATATTTAAGACATACAATATGATATTCTGATATACCTATCCATTGTGACATGATGACCACAATCAAGCTAATTAAAATATCCATCACATCACTTAAGATACCATATTTTATGTATGTGATTAAGATCTACTCTCTATAATTAAGAGCTACTCCCTTAGTAAATTTCAATTGTATAATACATTGTCTCTTAATAAAATGCATTTTATTATATATTTTTCAACAGGATAAGCTTTTTCATTTTTCTCTGTGGCCAAAAATTGCCATGGCTAGGCATTGAGAAATTTGCTACATTTTCTGACATTCTCACATCTTCTCTCTCTACTCCTCTTCTTTGTATTTATGTATTTATTTTTTTACCTATTTTGTTTGCAGTACTAGCTTTTGCATTTTCACTTAATTCTGTAGAAGGAGTAGTTCATTGTTTTAAAATTAAAACTTTCCCATGCTTATTTTTTGAATAAGAAAAGTAACTTAATTATACTATAATTACATTGATTAGGATTTCAATTTAATTACCACTTAAAGTGGTATTTATCACTTAAAATATAGGCATACCTATAATTCATGCTGTCTGAAAAACTGTTCAAATATATACGTTAAAATGTTATATTGGTGCTTAAAAAATCAAACTGTCCACCCATTGACACTCACTAGATTGATCATGCGTTCATGTGAAATACTAGAAACTACTCAGGCACTTGAATGCAAACTTCAAAAAGAAAATAATATATTAAGTAGTCAATATCTAAAGTAAATATAATCCTACCAATACAACAAAGTTGTGTTTGATAGAAAAATTATTTCATTTCCTTGTTTTTTTACACTTAAAATGATTGATCCAAATTAAATACAATTAAACACTCATTTTCTCTTCATACTAACCATATGTTAATTGCTGAATAAAGACAAAGGGCTACTGGTTACCATAGTGAGAACCCATGGTCTAGAACATGTCTGGATTTAATGTCCACTTCTACCACTTGCTCATTTGATCAGTGGAAAATTATTCAATTCTCTATGCATTAGTTTCTGCATCTGGAAACAAGGAAAAAGCATCTTTTTCACAGAATTTTGAAGGAGCTAAGGAATGTTATGCAAAATAAGTGCTATTACAGATGTTCAAGCGTGATTTGCATTAGGCATTATTTAAAAAACTACATTTGCTGTTTAATAACTTCTAGATATAAAATACATGACATGATGGGCACCTGGGTGGCTTGGTTGGTTAAGAGTCTGACTTCGGCTCAGGTTATGATCTCTTGGTTCACAAGTTCAAGCCCCGCATCAGGCTCTGTGCTAATGGCTCATAGCCTGGAGCCTGCTTCAGATTCTGTGTCTCCCTCGCTCTCTGCCCCTCCCCACTTGCATTCTGTCTCTCTTTCTCAAAAATAAATAAAACACAATAAAAAATTGAAAACAAAACATGACATGAGATGATCTAATAGTTTGCTTTTGGCAAAGGTGAAAACAACACAGCTTCACAGCTTTTAAAAGGCTTTTTGTTTTCAGTATACATCTACTGAAACATTTTTCCATGCATTTACACACACATACATGCACATACACACACATTTTTCATTTCCAGATTTTTAAAAAATCTATTTGGTATGGATTTATATTTGCCAGTGTTTATTAATAATAAACTTAAAAAAATCTATCTGTAGAGCCAACTTTGTAACTCCCGCTTTATTCCAAAAATTACTTTTTTGTTGGAGATCCTGGCAGTGATTTAGAAATGTTCCACATTATATTATCAGTGGTTCTGCTAAACATATTTACAGTCAAACTTAGTACTCTTTACAGAAAAGATTAACCTTGACTTTCATTTTACATTTCTGACATTTGTTGTATTCTTAGTGAGAATCAGTGTCATATGTAATTTGATTTATTCATTCATTTGTTCATTTCAAGCACTCTTATTTCATTCATTCTATAAATTTTATTGATGGATTTTATATTTTATTTTATTAATTTTTATTGAGTATTCACATTCTCTTTTTTAAAAAAAATTAAATGTTTATTTATTTTTAAGAGAGAAAGAGAGCAGGGTAGGGACAGAGACAGAGAGAGAAGGAGAGGGACAGAAGATCCCAAGCTGGCTGACTCTATGCTGAAAGCAGAAAGCCTGATGGGGATTCCAACTCACAAACTGTGAGATCATGTGAGACTTTGACCTGAGCTGAAGTTGGATGCTTAACTGACTGAGCCACCCAGGTACCCCAAATGCTGATTTTCTCTTAAAAATTATTGGAGGAGGACCAATAAAATGACAATGACACTATTTTTTCTGAATTCCTTTTTAACGTTGGAAGTCTTTCTTGTAATTTATTATTGACATTCACACCTTAAAATATATATATATATACACATATATATGTATGTATATATATATATATATATATATATACATATATTTATATGCACATACACTGACTTTTAGAAACATACATGAAATTGTCACAAGATTAAATACAATATTGTACATTACACATATATTTAAAACCACACAATATGTAACTCTGACATATTAAATTAATTTTTAATTTTTAATCTAACCTCAAATTTCATGAATTTGTAGTTTTGGCTTATGCAACTCTAAAACCAGTATTACCAGTTATTGAGGTGGAAAAGATTTGAAAAGACATCCTGGGATTGGGGAGTAAAATAATGCTGCACGCTGTGTATATGATACATAAGCCCTTCATAATTTAGTTCCATTACTAGTCCGAACTTATGTTTCCAGAAAATAAGTCTATGACTTGTCCTTTTTTTTATATGCTTTAGACAATCTTTCTTTAAGTTTCAAGGAGGTGCCCCTAGATAGGATAAATAAATTCTTGCTGAAACTCTGGCTTTCTTGTAACTCATTTAAAAAAAAAAAAATTTTGAGTTCTTCATTCAGGCATTCAAATTTACATATGCAAAACTAAGCAGACTCATTTTGAAAGGTGCTCTTTTGAAACCATTTTATGCCCAGGGAATGAGAGCAGAAGGAAAAAAAGAATAGCAGTAGTCAAGAAGATATTTTGTCTTTTTGACAGTGTTCATACTTTACTCAGTATCTCCCTTCATATATACAGTTGTCTTTTGTTAATTTTAAATAGATGATTCACATATATGCAAAGAACAACCTATGGATATTTATAAATTTGTATTCCTTTATTGAAGATAACAACAAACTAGAGTGTTTTGCTAAGAGGAAAGCAGATAATACAAGAAAGCTAAGAGATAAGGGAAATGTGAGTGGAGAGTTTTAAAAAGTAAAGTAGGTCACTGAGACAAGCAGAAAATATGCAATATCTTTTAAAAAATGAAGTAATTCTTAAAAGATATACTCCAGCCAGTGATTTTTTTTTTTAAATAGAATAGCTTAAGACTCAAAATCACAGAATACTATTTATAGAGAGAAGCACTACATGATTTGGGGAATAATATCCTCTCTAGTGTGAGAAACTGATAAGAAACCTTGTCTAAAGGGGTGAATTCACTTTAACAGGACCCCTGAAAGGTCATTGTGAAGAAGCAGTGAAAAAAGCGAAAATATTTCCAAAATCAAATAGAAATAGTTTTGAACTCACTCACTTTAAATAAAATAATGCCAAATTTAAAACAAATCTAAAAATGTCTTGATGCAGAGGATGGACCAAAAACAGGCACACAGTAAAAAGAATGTGAGGTTAACAAAATTGAGGCAATTGAATAATTTAGTGTTTCAGTGTTGTATATAATTACTGCTCTTTATAGTCAAAGGGATATAAACAGCTCAACTGCAAATTGGTCTTGTTAGAAGAGCATTTAGTACGAAATCCTTTATCTACCATTCTCCCCACAGCTTCTTGTTTCTTACATTTCATATGCAAGTTTTTAAAAAAATTAGTAGATCATTATTATTCATATATACAAGAATCTTTTCCTCTGAGGAATACTTCTTAATTCTCTCCATTCCAACATACTTGCTTTTTGTACTTCTCATAGGCCCTCTGGTATCTAACCGCAGATACGTGATGTCTCACTGCCCTTCCCACTTCATATCTATCAGCAAGTTGAAAAGTACTTCCACAAAATTCGTCAAAAAAGACAAGTCTCAATTATCATCACCACTAATGGAAAAACCACTGCTCCCTCTCCCTGACAACTACTAAAGCCTATTTCCAGGTCTCACTCTTTCCACCCCTTTGGTTTCTACTTTGTCGTCCACATGACAGTATTAATATCACCTTCTAAAACACAAATTGAGAGCATGTATTCTTCTGCCTGTATTCCTCTACCTTTCCACTGCAAAGATGAAACCATTTTATAAGTTTCCATTGAACTGGAAATGCAATCCAAATTCCTTGATAAACTGTGAAAAGACCTACATGATCTGGCTCCTTTTTACCTCCCCAAGAACCACTGGATTCCTATGCTGCACCACTTAGTAGACTTTAGCTACAGTGGTCTCCTTTGTGTCATGCAACACACTCTTAAATTCTTTCTAGTCTTTGTGTTATCTATTCCTTTTAATATTCTTAGTGTCTGTTTCCTCCTGTGGTAAGTACTCCTGGTATAATCTTGAATGCCACACCCTCATGAGAGCCTTCACTAACTACTGCATCTAAACAACTAAAGAATTCGTGTTTTCTTTCACTGCCCTTGGCAGGTGTGCAGAAATGGGAAGTGGATACATGCTCTATGAGTTTCCTCGTGCTGCTGTGGTAACAAATGACCACATACTTGGTGGCTTAAACAACAGAGATCTATTCTCTCAGTTTTGGAGGCTAGAAGTCTGAAATTCAGGGATTGGGAGGGCTGCACTGCCTCCGAAGGTTCTTGGAGAGAATCCTTCCATGTTTCTCCCAGCTTCTGGTAATGCCAGGCATTGTTTTGCTTATGATAGTGCTTATGATAGTGTTTTGCTTATGCCTACATTTTCACATGCCCTCTCTCTGTCTTCTCCTTTTCTGTCTCTTGTTAGGATACCCATCATTGGATTTAGGACCCAAGCTAATGCAGTATGACTTCATCTTGAAATCCTTACCTTAACTGTATCTGTAAATAAGGTCGCTTTCTAATGTTTATTCATTTTTGAGAGACACAGAGAGGCAGAGCACTAGCGGGGGAGGAGCAGTCAGCACAGAGCCTGATGTGGGGCTCAAACTCAGGAGATCTTTACCTGAGTCCGAGTCAGACACTTCACCGACTGAGCCACTCAGGCACCCAAATAAGGTCACCTTCTAAGATTCCAGGTAGAATTTTTTTTGAGGGGACATTATTTCACCCTCTACATAGGTACTTTTGTGTGGCAATTTAATAGCAAGCAATAATCCCTGGACTATGTTAGGCCTATCTGTTATTTCTTAGCAATGTGACTTTTGATGTGACAGACAAAGAGATAAAAACATGGTGCTAACAGGATTAGGGTTACTTTAATAAATAAAATCAGTTAAAGCAACTGAAGAGAAATAATAGTTTTTTTCTTTTCTGTAAGATTCTTGTACACAGGAAATTTTGTAGTTTCATTCTGTCTTCCATTCTGATTGATGAGAAGAAAGCATGGGTTTAAACCAGAAATCTGGCAATGGCTCTGGCCATATATTAAACTATATCAACATGGACAACTTTAATTTCCATGTTTAAAAAGAGGATTCTACTCCTCTTCTGATAGGTTTTTTTAAGAATTAAACTAAAGAATGTCTCCAAATCACTTAGTACAATGCCTGGTGTTTAAGAAACAAACAATTGCATCTCAATGTTTTCTCATTCTGATGGTGAAGAATTCAATTCTATGTCTAAATGAAACATTGCTTAATTTAAATACATGCTTCTTATTCTATTCAATATGACTGATTTATTTTTACTCTATTTCCATTTTTCTTAAATCATTTTTAAAACTACCATGATCAAGTTTTAAATAATCTAAATTTTTAACAAATACAATGTAAGGTGAAAGATCACTTTCCAGTTCCTAAAATTTATTTTACTTTTCATTATTTCCTAGTGTAAAATTATTTTTTAAACAACTGTGTAAAATTATTTTTATTCATTTCATAGGCAAATTTATAAAAATAAGAATATTTTATTTTTATATTAGTTTTATAGGCAATCCTTAGGCTTACTTCTATTGTGTATGTGTGTGTATATATATATATTATGTAATATATTATATATTATATATTACATATATTATGTATATGTATATACATATGTATATTATATATATTACATAATATATATGTATATACATATATACATGCATATATATGTAATCGTGTTCCCCTCTCCCCAAAAATATTCACTGAACACTTTTGGGCTTCAGTCTATTTTTATAGAACTATTTTTATAATCTGTTATGGAGAAATCATCAAAATAATATTTTTTGTGCCCTTCTAACTTTGTAAAGTATTTTCACGTGCATTATCCATTTCCTCTGTTATTCACCCACTCATTCAATAAGCACTGCATTTGCTAGCATTCTTGGCAGTAAGCTGGGTGCTGGAATAAAGAGCTAAAAGCCATCCTTCACTACTTAGGAAGCACACTAATGGAGGGTGGTAAATGCCATGATGAGTACATACGCTGAGTACTATGTAGTTTAAAGGTAGGGTAAATGGTTCAGACTTGAGTGCAAGGTAATATCAGCTAAAAGGGGTGGGTTTTTTTTTTTTCGTTAGTACATAGAAATTAGGTCTAAAGGGGAAAAGGAGGAGGGAACAGCAGACGCAAAGGCTTGGAGGCTTCCTGTGACTGGTTTGGTTTTGGGTTTGAAACAGAGGCATGGCATGAGTTGAGGGTGGGGGATAAACAAGAGTCAAACCCAAGGGAGCTGGAAAGTCATGCCTTGAGCATGGGCTTTATTCTTAAGATAATGGAAAGCCATTAAAGAATACCAGGTAAGGTGTGACACGATTTCATCTACATTTTAAGGGGCGCCTGGGTGGTGCAGTCGGTTAAGCGTCCGACTTCAGCCAGGTCACGATCTCGCGGTCCATGAGTTCGAGCCCCGCGTCAGGCTCTGGGCTGATGGCTCGGAGCCTGGAGCCTGTTTCCGATTCTGTGTCTCCCTCTCTCTCTGCCCCTCCCCCGTTCATGCTCTGTCTCTCTCTGTCCCAAAAATAAATAAAAAACGTTGAAAAAAAAATTTAAAAAGCAGCGAATTAAAAATTAGAACTAAATCAGGGAAGAGTTACACACGAGGTACAGGGAATAGGGTTCTTTGGTAATTATTGACAGCAATGAGAAGGGTCTGATATTTACCTTATAAATAAGGTGGAAAACACTTGGTATCCAACTGGATGCTGCTTCTCAATGAATTTAAAGTGTCTTGCTTAAATTAATTGAAATAATAACTGCTCACTCTCCACATAGAGCTATTCCTAATTTATACTAACACTTTTTATTGTGTTGCCTTTGAAGAAATATCTTTATTTTACGGTTTGGTATCTCTAAGGAAATTTTGAAGTTAATTCTCTAGGTTCAATTATTATCTCTTAGTTTCTCATATGTTTCAGTTACCTAATGCTGAAAAAGAAATACTCAAAACTTAGTGGCTGAAAACATTGATGATGTGTTATCTGTCATCATTTCCTATGCTGTCTGGGCTCAGCGAGGTGGTTCTTCTATGTAGTGATGTCTGGGCTGCCCTTACCTAGAACCCCAACCATGACTGCAACATTCAAAATGACTTTACACACATGTCCTGGACCTCTTCTGGGGTGGCTGCAAAGTCTGTGGTTGCTTGTATCTCTCTTTAGCAAAGAGTTCAATTTCTGATATAGTAGCCAAAGTCTCCAAGACTAAAACTGGAAATTGTCAGGTTTCTCAATGGCCAGGCCCAGAACTGGCAAAGATTTACTTCTGCTACATTCTATTGGAAAAAGGAATTCACACAGCCTACCCTGATTCAAGGAGGAAAATAGATTTTGCTTCTTGATGGGAGGAGCAGCATGGGAATTCAGGGATGACAGGAAGTATTTGGAGAGTTGATCCCTTATTACACCACTGGTGCTGACCCATTTTGCAGATAATCTCTGAAAGTAGATATTCTTTTTTCTATAAATATTACCTTCTTTGAAATAGATAACTTTAAGGCCAAAAGTAGATAAATTTAATAAATTTTAATAGGTAAATTTAAGGCCATGTGGTAACATGAAAATGTTTATAGAACTGGTTGCTCCGAAGAGTGACAATTTAATATGGTATATAAGAAATTACTTATCTTGGGGTGCTCAGGTGGCTTAATTGGTTAAGCATCCAACTCTTGATTTCGGCTCAGGTCATAATCTCACTGTTCGTGGGTTCAAGTCCATCATGGGGCTCTGTGTTGACAGTGAGGGGCCTGCTTGGGGTTCTCTCTCTATCCCTCTCTCTTTGCCCTTCCCCTGTGTGTGCGTTCTTTCTAAATAAATAAGCTTTATTTTTTTTAAATTAAAAAAATTACTTATCTTTATTTATACCTGTCAGATATTCTTGAGACATATGGCTTAGATATCTCTACAAATGCATTAAGCATCTATGCTGTTACCTATACCTTCTCCAGTTACAATAGTAATGATAAAATTTCATGAACTAGCAATTCTTTCACTATACGACATATATTTTATAATCATCCCATGCAGAGAGAAAAACCTCCTTATGTTCTAGTAGTTTTCAACTGGAAACATTAAAAATAATGGTTTACACATGTCCATTTGGTGCATGTGCTGGTCAATGTTAGACATTGGTAGATGAAGTCCATAAAATAAACAATGGAAGATGAAGAGTCATTAATTTTGCAAGAACATTAAGGAATCCTCTCTACCTCAGACCAACTTTTTTTAATTGCGAGGCTCAAAGAAACTTATTTTTTTTTACAATGATTTTATTTTAGAAGGACTAGAGAAGTCTGTCATTCTTCCCTTCTCACTGTTTCTCTCATGGTCATTCCAACTTGGCTTCATAAGTTAAAATCAAATAGTAGTGAACTTAGTGACACTATTAGGATATGAAATTAATAAATATATTTTACACTGGTATCAAAAAGTATCTATCTGAAGAAGGAAGAATTATATGGAGTCTATTATATACTGTTTAAGGGTCGAAAAATAATGCATTTAAACTTACAAATGCACTGACAATTCCATATCACACAGGTAAGCCTAAAATTGAAAAGGACATATTTTAATTCACTCTCACACACACACACACACACACACACACACACACACCAGAGCAAAGCAAAATCAAACCAAACCAAAAACACTATGTTCTCGAGCATTCCATGACTAATTCTTTTGGTTTTTGGTTCAGTCATGTTATGTATTTGGACGATTAAAACGTGTTTAACTGAGTATGAGGACAATCTGGATGTAGATCCCTGTCATCTTCCTGCCAGACACACCTGCCCCCTTGATCTCCAAGCTTCACTTCGTTATTCTTAATAATTAAAGTATCTCTCTTCAATTTCACCCTTGCTTCCCAAAGCTGGGTGCCTTGGTAAAGAGAGGCATCTTAACATTTAGAAAGGCTTCATATACTATATAGGAAGCTTCACCAAATGTGTAAGAGCAAGGGCCATGGGTTCATTTTGCTTCTGAAACAAGGGTTTACTATTTACTAAAGCTATGTGATCTTGTGAAATTATGTAAACTCTCTGTGCTACCACTTCCTTTCCTGTAAAATGATAACACTAGTAGGTGTTTTAAATGGTATGATAAAAACTACAGGTGAAGGTCATGTATGTTAAACACCTTAGAAGAACATCTGGCACACGTATCAATTAAAAACACCTTTTTGAAAAAATGTTTTTGATTTATTTTGAGAGAGAGAGAGCACGCACCAGCAAGGGAGGAGCAGAGGGAGAGAGAGCACAGAGCCCAATTCAGGCTCCAACTCACCACCCAGTAGATCATGACCTAAACCAAATTAGGTTGGCTTGGTAAACCAACCAAGCCACACAGGTGCCCCTCAATTAACAACACCTTTAATCTCCTTAATGATAATTCAAGGTTCCAATGAATGGGTATCAATAATATGCTAAATGAATATGTTGGTCAGGGCACATTAAAATTAAGCTCACTCTTCCTCTTTTCTAATTTTCTGCTTAGAGAACCAGAGGTGACTGTCTTTCTCAGTGTACTTATCTGGTAACCTTTGCGATTTTTGGTGGGCTCTCTTATCCACACAATGTCCAAGCCCAACATCAACCTTTTTTCTTAAGGATTTACTTTTTTCTTGGAGGTGTTCACACCTAGGAAATTCAGTTATCTTCCCTTTGCCAAATTAAGCCCTGCTTTGGGCTCTCAGATATTCTTTTTGCAGTGTATGTGTTAAATATCATTTCTCTTTATTTTCATCATCCTTTGAAATATTCTTTTTAAAAAACTGTTCTTTAGTTAACATGAAAGCTTGTATCTTGACAGTAAGTCTCAAATATATCTTCTTGCTAGCAGCCATCTGTCAGCAGGTTGGAACCGGACTGTCACTACCATTAAACTAAAATACACTTTCAGTGGTGTGAAAACCAATTCAACAACAACTTATCTTTTACCTCCCTTTATTACTCTGCACTACATCACCTTCAGAACTGTGTACCCCAAAATGGTAATGTCATCTTACCTATCACTCACACTTATGCTTTCCAAACCATGCAAGAAAGAAAGCCTGCAAGGGATTTCAGTAGTTCTTGTGATTTGTTTGCTGATGTGCCAAGGGCTATAACTGCTCTTTGGAATCACGGAAAGCCTGATTTTCACCTTTACATGCCTTTCAAAGTACTATTCCTTCTACACTAAATAGTGACTCCAGGTCAAAGGGAAGAGCCACAGAGGTGTGGAAGAAGATAATAACCAGAAGTTATTATCAGCACTAGGTTAAGATGTGTAGGGTAACAATAAGAAGAAGAAAGGAAAATCATATTATTGCTGCTGCAGTGAAGAAAAATAAGTGTCAAAAGGAAGATAAGTTTGAAAATACAACCATGAAAGCCTTTCAGTTACTTTATTGATATAGAAATATTTTCTCCACTCTTTCCAGCTGAGCGCTTTTTTGCAGGGATTTTTTTTTTTTAATACAAGTGTTCAGGCAATAAACGTGACATGCAGCTCATGTCTGGAGGACTGTAAGACACCTCTGGATTTCGTAAAGTATGAAGTGATTGAATTCATAGCACCCCAAAATATAATAACCTGTAAAAATTCCATTTCCTGGAGTATCTTTACTTTGTAATAAAGAAGAAGTCAGGGAAAGCAAGCAAAATGTCAGACACCACAGAGTCTTAGTTATTTCTCCATTGGAACCCCAAAGCTGTAAATTCTCTATAAACAATAGAGAAAATAATACCTGTTTGTATTCGTAACCATTGCAAAGCATAAGATCAATAAATCAATATTCACTGCAGCATAACTATAAATTATAATTTCTATGCTTTGTGGTGATGTGTGTGTGTGTGTATGTGTGTGTGTGATTTTCTTACTTTAGTACTTGAGCAAAGACAGGAAGTTACATCTAGATAGAGTGGAGTAAAGTTTACTCTAACAAGGCAGTCTAAAAATACAGAAATCTGTAGTCACAGATACATTCTGAAAAAGCTGCTATGCGTATAGTAACTGTATGTTGTTAGACATACAGAGTTTCCATTTTTTTTAATCTAGTTTTCTTGGCAATTGTCAGCTAGTTTTCCCATAATCAGAAAAACACAGCTTTGTTTGAACTGTGATATAAGAATGAGAAGAGCATTCTGATTCCCTCATTTTTAACTGGCTTTTCAGAAGCCACCCCAGAATTTTTTTCATGCCCATTCATCTTAACATTTATGGTCTAAAAAAAAATTGCTATGTTTCTCATCAGAGATGAAATTAAAAGGGGAAGGTGGTTGGAAACTCAGAAATAATCTCCCAAGAGAAGTCAAATAATTATTTAAATTGTGCACAATTTCAAAGAAAAAATATAGAAAATTAAAAGAAATCATCCCCAGAAATTGACTAAGAATGGGGACTGACAAGAGAGTGGAACAAGCCTATAACAGAAATGAAAGATCAATGGCCCGGTCAGCCGAAAAGCTTTAAAAAAAAAAAAAAAAAAAGCAAATAGTATAGTTATGGAAACTTAAATTGTGGAGCCAGATGTATGTATGAGTTCAAACCCCAACTCTGTCATTTGATAGAGGTATCTTTGGGCAATTACTCCTACTTATTCTTTCCAGACCTGTTTCCTCAACTGAAAACAGAAAATCCAGGACTACCTCACAGGTCTGTTAAAAGGATTAAGTGGGTCTCAAGACTAGGTATTTATATTCTTTATAAATTTGTGATTAAACAATAAATGAAGAATTTATCTTGAATACTACAAATTGGCTACAACATGAGTGGGTCTCAATTCTGTGAGACATCTAAGGGGATCTTCTTTACTGGGTATGCATCCTAGGTCTATAGAACTTGTGCCCATCTTTGTCTATTCAACTTTTTGGAATTTGTGGCAAGCCTACATATCAAATATAATGTTTAATATAAACAGTAATATTAAGTACATTCCATTCTGCACAGATTTTTGAGGGGAATTTTCATGTCCAAAATTGAGAATTTTTTTTGTTTGATGAATTGCTTCTGTAATTTGCATTACAATTATAGCTAGCGTAAAAATATTGTCCTTTAGAAGTAATTTTGAAGGATCTTTATTCAAGTTTACATAGAAGGCCAGTATCATTTTACTTTTCATACTCGTGATGTCTTGAATCTAATATTAAAGTTAGGTGGCTTTATAGAGCAGCACTTGTTCTGATTTTTATCAATACTTGTGAATAATTACATAAATACTAAATGTTATGTTCCCTTAAGTACTATGCTTTGTATCTCTGCGGGATACTTTATATACATCATTTTTAATCCTTATAAAATCTTTTTATGTAGTTTTAATTATGAAAGTGAGGTCCAAGGAAGATAAATGATTTACCCTAACTGTATAATACTTATCCACAGCAGGAGTATGAGGAAGCCAATGGTTAATCCAAAAGCAAACACCTAAAAATGTTGTAAACTGCAAAGTGTTGTGCAATATTAATTACTATTATTCTATCAGAGATAACAAAATTAGTATATAGTTATTTTAATGTCTATTTTGTTGCTCATTACAATGCTAATTTCATGTGGTTTATTTATGTGGTTAAAATGGATATCTTTTATTGTATTGATAACTTAGACAATTCACATGGCTTTCCCATAGATGTTTAAACACAATTGCTGGAGTATGACACTACATCTTCAATGCTAATTATTTTTGCACTTAGGTCTTATACTAATTTCTTATATTTAATACTTATACTTTTTATTGGTTTGCTATCCAAATGAAACAAATATAATGTAAATGTCACATCTAAATCTGTATGAAGTAAAATGAAGAAGATTAAGGAGTCTGAGTTTATGTAGGAAAAGAGTAAAATCACTTTATTTTAAAGCAAAAATGGACTTACAGACCCGCTTCTCCAATTCTGTTCTTTTAAGGAGTTCAAATTCTATACAGTTAACACATAGATAATTTCACAATTCTTTGTACTCTAGACAGAAAAGAGAGAGAGAGAGAGAGAGAGAGATCTAAAGCCTAATTTTGCTCTCAAGGACTTTGTGATCTAACTAGAAAGAAAAAAATTAAATCATGTGAATTAACCACTAAGCAGTAAAATACAATTACTAAGTAACTTTGGTTTTTGGGTTTTAGACAGTTACAGATCAAAAGAGGACAGAGAAAATAGGATATTTGTATGAAGGGCTGAACTCAAGTCTAGAACTGAGAGATGATATGAAAGTTCAAGACCGGGGTGCCTGGGTGGTGGCTCAGTTGGGTAAGCATCTGACTCGATTTGGTTCAGGTCATGATCTCATGGTGAGACCGAGCCTGTGATGACAGTGTGGAGCGTGTTTGGGATTCTCTCTCTCCCTGCCCCTTCTTCACTCATGGTGTTTTTGTTTTGTTTTGTTTTCTCTTTCTCTCTCAAAATAAGTAAGTAAACTTTAAACAATAATTTTAAATTTAAAAAATAAAATAAAAAAATAAAAGTTCAAGACCAATACGACAGTTTTGGTTTCTTTTTTTTTTTTTTTTAACGTTTATTTATTTTTGAGACAGAGAGAGACAGAGCATGAATGGGGGAGGGTCAGAGAGAGGGAGACATAGAATCTGAAACAGGTTCCAGGCTCTGAGCCATCAGCACAGAGCCTGACGCAGGGCTTGAACTCACGAACCACAAGATCATGACCTGAGCTGAAGTCGGACGCTTAACTGACTGAGCCACGCAGGCACCCCACGACAGTTTTGGTTTCAAGATTATGTTTGATTCCTCACTGTGCTTGTGCACTGGAAATTGTCATTTGCACAATCAGAGGATAACTCACCCGAGTATGAAAAATACTAATACAGAATTTAGCATGCTGGTACAAATCAACCTATGGACTACAAGGAATATGAAGAAAACAGTGTGCAAATTTGATAGCTTTTCAACATATATCACCCTAACATATATGGAGTAAATTATGATATATTAATTAAAATAATTTATTTATATTTGTGTTTATTTTTTGAATCATAATGTATATGAAGTTCAACATGGATATTATATTTAAAACCTTTAGTAAACATGTCTTTTTTTCTAAATGTTTATTTATTTTTGAGAGAGAGAGAGAGAGGCAGAGAGGGAGTCAGAGAATCCCAAAAGGCTGTCAGTGCAGATCCTGAGGCGGCTAGCACTCAGGAACTGTGAGATCATGACCTGAGCTGAAATCAAGAGTCAGATGTTTAATTGACTGAACCACCCAGGAACCCCAGTAAAAATTTCTTGATTAGCACCTGTGTACAGCAATAATTGTAAAAAATTGTAAATTTTAAAAGATAAACAACATATGACAATTGTTCTTGACTCTACAGTTCTCACCAATTAAACAAATGACCAAGCAAAACCTTGTAGCACATGAAAATGTTTGTTAAGTTAATAATGAGAAACATGTGGAAATATGAGATGAATCATATGAACAATTTTATACAAATTGTGAATGTGATTTGTTTTCCATAAAATATTATGTTCAACAACCATCTTAATTGTAAGGAAATTATGAGAAGAAATAAAAACATCTTTTAAAAATAGGCAATTATTTACCATTTTGACTTTGTTTATTCCTTCCTGTCGATTCCAATTTCCAACTAGTTATCATTTATCTTCTGCCTAAAGGATATTCTTTTGAATTTCTTACAGTGTAGGCTTGTGGATAATGATTTTTTCACTTTTCATTTACCTGAAGAGTATCTTAAATTCACCCTTTAAAAATATTTCTGCTCAATGTTAGTTGGATTGTTTTTCTTTATCAATCTAAAATTTTTCTTACATTGTATTCTTCCTACAATTATCTTTTAGGACAAGCCTGTAATTTTTCTTAGTCATGTTCCTCTATGTGTAAAGTGATTTTTTTTTTTCCCACAGCTACATATAAATTTTTCTCTTTAAGTGCAGCATTTTGACTGTGGGTGTAGTTCTCTTTTTGCTTATTCTGCTGGCCTCCTCAGAGGTATAAGTGTGTACTTCATATAAAATATGGGAAGTCTGTCCTAATATGTGTGTATCTATATATCTATATATCTATATCTATATCACACTCTTTTCCTCAAGGACTCTAATTACACTTACTTTAAATCATTTGACATTGGCACAACAGAGCCTTGAAGTTTTCATCATTTTATTTTACTTTTTTCTCTTCTGTGACTTTCAAAGCGGGTCCTCTGTATTGCTATGTCTACAAATGCTTTCTTTATGCAGTCTCTCATATGATACAATATCCTGTCTAGGAGGTTGCATAATTTTGCTCGGATTCTTTTTCAGTTTCCATTTCTGTACCAATATTATGTTCACTTATTAATATGTTGCTATTTTCTTTTAATATATCAGAATAGATTTATTAGCTTTTAAATAAAACAAAGTTTTAAGTAACAGCTTTACTTGCTTTTAAACAGCTTTAAGAAATAGCTGCTTTAGGGGCGCCTGGGTGGCGCAGTCGGTTAAGCGTCCGACTTCAGCCAGGTCACCATCTCGCGGTCCGTGAGTTCGAGTCCCGCGTCAGGCTCTGGGCTGATGGCTCGGAGCCTGGAGCCTGTTTCCGATTCTGTGTCTCCCTCTCTCTCTGCCCCTCCCCCGTTCATGCTCTGTCTCTCTCTGGCCCAAAAATAAAATAAAAAACGTTGAAAAAAAAAATTTTTTAAAAGAAATAGCTGCTTTAGAATCATTATTGCTAAATCAAATATTAGATTATCATGAATTAATTTTTTTCTTTCCTCTATTTCCTCCTCCTCCTCTTCCATCTCCTCCTCTGTTTCTTCTTCTTTAGCTGTGGACTGCATTTCCTGCTTATTTCGATCCCCCAAATTTTTGATTAATTTTGGACATTAGGGAGATTATGCCTTGGAGACAGTGGATTCTTGATTTGGAAAGGATTTGAATTATTTTCTTATCACCCTAAACATGGGTAGTTTTGATTTAATACCTTGTGAATGGAGATCTATGGAAAGCTCAAAGTGTTTGGCTAGCCCTGTAGTTCGGCAGGACACAGCTTCCAAACTTTATTTCCCAGCGAATCTTGTCAGAGTTTGCCTTTAGGCTTTACAGAGGTAAGGCTAGGGTAGATGTCTGTATCTAATGTCCATAGCATGGGTTCACACTGCCAGTACTCCCGGTGTCCCAGTTGGATGTTAGAGATGTTAACAACAGGTTGATCAGATCTTGCTACGACAGAAAGGCAAGCACTCTAATAATCTGCTATACTGCTCTTCCCTGATACTGCTCAGCCACTACTTTCTCTGGTCCAGCAATAAAGCACAGAGAGGTTATCTAACGATCTTTGGGTGGTCTTATTCTGTATGTACTCTATAGAACTGCCCTCAACCATAAATTTATAGTGAATTTGCAAACAGACTGTCCAGAGAGTTTGCACCCCCTCTGTCCAATTCTGTCTTTCCCATGCCTCATCACACAAATTCTAGTTGCTCTATTTGCCAACTCTGAAATCTGCCTCCTTACAGTACTTTGTAAAAACTCCAATTCTCTCTACCATATTGGAAAATTGTTCCCAGCAGTGAGTTGGTAGGGCTCTAGTCCTGAAGATACCAAAGGAAAACACACACACACAACAACAACAACAACACCCCACATTGTTCTTGGAATATAGGGAATTTACTAATGTAAAAAGAGAGCTTCTTCCAAGGAGATATAACTATAAAAAGCGCCATTACCAGTACTCAGTATCAAGTATGTAAGGGCAATGACTACAATGACCTATCTCTTCTTCTGAACTGTCATCTCCTGCTGGCACATTGTCAAAATCAAATGGAAGCAGGAGGGCTGGAGGGCAAGAGCTGGAGATGCAATCTATGACCAGGCTCTTAAGACAGAGTGGTATAGGGGAAGTGGTAAAGAGATTTGAGTAGAATAAAAGAACAATTAGCATACAGACATTTCTGAATTCAGGGCAATAAATCATTTCAAATTTATAATGGAAATATAATTATTCACATAGTTATGTAATCATTGTGTGTGTAATCACTGCAAAAATTATATAAGAAAATCTTATTACCTTGAACAATAGCACTGTATGCATATGTATATGTATAAATATATAACTCAATGTTATTGAAAGGAATATAAACTGATATTTATGTAGATTTTGCAAATATTCTAGAGCTGGAATAAGTTTGAGGATTTTGAAGAAGGTAGACTTAAAGTTAGGTAGGCATATAGTTTTTACAAGGTGAAATAATAGTCATCTTTTCTAATTTTCTGGTGGTTACATATGTACTACTGCTAATCCTCACAGGAATTCTCTAAGCTGGGTATTATTATCATTCTTGATTTATAGGACAGGACATTGAGTCTCAGAAAGACCAAATTCCACAAGATCACATAGCTGTTAAGTGATAAAGGCCAATTATCTGTAAATCCAAAGTTTACTTTCTTAACAGTACTGAGTGTGAAAGGCAATAAAGATAGTGAAATGAATGATGTGACAGACATTTCACTTAAGGAGGAAAGGAATCATATAAACTAAAAGTCAATATTAAAATGTAATCAGAAGATTTATGGAACAATGTGGAGAGAACGGGTCTATATGAAGTTTTTGGATTATTCAACGCGTTGGAATTGTTCCAAAAGCATTAAGTTGAGACAACATATGATTCATAGGATATTATTACTTATAATTAATATCCATTTTAGTGCCTAAAGTTCATAAGACAATTAAGGTATTAGTAACAGGAAAATATGATGAAAAGCATCATATTAATGGACTATTTTTTTAAACTTTCCTTCAGTCCAAAGAAAAAAAGGTATAATGCATATACCTTTGCATTAGAGGTAGAATGTGACATCTGTGGCCAATGTCTAATAAAACCCAGTCTCTGTAAGCTTAAACTGACAATACTAATAATCTTAACATGATATCTTATCTGACTATAATGCTTGATAACTAAAGTTATCCTTGCTCTTCAATATTTTTGTGCTAATCAGATCAATTTAAAAGTCATTTATATTACAATTTCATTAGAATTTTTTCCTGACCTTAACTTTAAAATAATGTCCTGATGAACTCTTTAGAAGTCCACATGATGATTTAGAAATAATTCAGTTTTCATGATTTTCAGTGGGAATATTCACTTACAGTAGTAACTCTTTGCTTTTGAAAATGCATCAGTCATGTACTGAAGCTAGGAAGCAACAGGAGACCATCGATTTCCTCACTTTGACATTACAGGCTAATGTTTACATGAAACCTGATAATATTTGTCTAAGACAATTTCATTTGCCTGATTAATACAGTTTCCTTCATTGCTTATATCTAATTTCAAGAGGCATATTCTGTCTCTAAATGTTCTTTTATCACTGATTCATTTATCCCATTTTTCTTCTTGATGTTTTTCCTTTAGAATCTTTCAAATACTACTGGAAATATTTTGGCTACTTCACAAGTCTGATAGTTCCATTATTATGGAAAATGGTGAATACTCTAGATAATCCCATACTAACTGGACAAATGAACACATGGATGTTACAATATAAAAGTCCAAAGGACACAGGAAAGCAAAATTACATATTTCTTTCTTACTGTCAAGAATCAAATGAATGGATATTTTGGATATGTACATAATTGGGTATTTTGAATAGCAAAATTTGGAATGTAACCGCCATCTACAACATACTGGTGTTTGATACACTTTAGAAACTATGCCTTGGAGAATCTCATACTTTACCTTAAACTTAAAGTATATATTTATCTGGTATTAGCAAAAATCTAAAATAAAATGAAATGTCAAATAACAAGTTTGATTCATTGAAAAACTGACTTAGATTTGAATATTTCTTTATTTTCCCTGTTCCCTAAATTTTAGATAGCTTTCCAAGGACTCCTTTTATAGTACTTATCATATATGTTTGTAAATTATTTATTTATGTTTATTTTTACCATTAGCTTCTAAAGCTTAAGATGTGAAACAGTGTTATAAAGTTTTTGTGAAAATCTAATGCCCACTATAGTGTTTGGCACCTAGTCCATGTTCAATGAATAGTACCTTAAACTATTGATTTCTCTGTTGTTTCTGTCCAAACAAAATTGTTTTTGTCCAAACAAAACTGTGATTTGTTGCCCGAACAACACTAATTTGTTTTTGTCCAAACAAAACAGTTGATTATTGTAATATAGTTTTGACATAGGGATTTAGAATGAAAAATCATGTTGGTTGAAAGGATGTTGACACATCCTTTTGTCAGTTGTGTGACAGAGAATAAAGACGAATAACTTATAATTAATGGTAAAGCATCACAAAACAACTTCTACTCCTAACTCTGGTGGAATAGCTTGTATTATACCAAACATCTCATCAAAAACGATTATAAAAAAATTATATAAAACTCAAAAATAAGTCAAGCACACAAAAAGTATCTGTTTCTAGAATTAAGTTAGTACTAGAAGGGCGCCTGGTGGTTCAGTAGGTTAACCAGTTGGCTCTTAGTTTCAGCTCCGGTCATGATCTCAGGATTCATAGGTTCAAGCCCTGCCTCAGGTTCCATGCTGACAGCGTGGGGCCTTCTTGGGATTGTCTCTCTCTCTCTCTCTCTCTCTCTCTCTGACCCTCCCTTTCACTCTCTCTCTCTCTCTCTCAAAAACAAATTAACTTTTAAATACATACATACATAAATACTGCAGAAAATTATTCATGTAAAAGAAAAATAAACCTAGAAGAAAAGACTGAAATGATGAAAAAAAGTAAATATGTAAGTAAATGTAAATGAATGTTGACTGATTAAGACCCTAAAATTGTCTTTTGGGTGTTTATAATATATGTATAATTAAAGTCTACAAAAATAATAGTGAAAATATCAAGGGATGGGGGGAGTTATAATGTTCTATTGTCCTTGCATTGTGATAAGAAAGTGATAAGGGTACTAATTTATAATGTACTCTAATAATTAAGGATACACATTATGTTCTCTAAGGTTACTGCTAACAATATAAAATTGAGCTAATACAGAGAAAAAATAATAGAAATACTTCATTAATATAAAAGAAGGCAAAAAGGGAGAATAAAAGGGACAAATAATAAAAGATGGAACAAACAGAAAACAAACACATAAATAATTATAGGAAATTAAAAAATAATGACTCCCATTTAGAAGTAAGACAATCACATACGTTTAAAAAACTCAAACCCTAAATGCTATTTATAAGAAATCCATCTAGACTGTAATACTGTAATAATTGTAAGTGTAGACACTAATGTATAAATAACTGAACGCATCCATACTAATGTTAGATGAAGTAGACTTTGTGACACGACCATTGGTGGGTCTAGAGAAAATCATTTCATAATAGTAGACAGGTAAATGCACTGGGATCACATTATCAAAAAGTAAAATAGAGGCTAAAAACAGAAAGTAAATTCATGAGAGTAATAGAGATGTCAGTAACAATTAAAAATTTGACACAATTGGCATACATTCACCCAATAAATGAAGAATACTCATCCATTACAAGTCTACAAAGAAATTTACCAATAACAGGTTATATTTTCTTCCTTTAAGAGAGGCAGACATTTCAGCATTAACATTTGATATTCTGAGATAAAAGCTGTCCTCCTACTCTGAAAATAATAAATTTTTTCATGTGTTTTAATAGTTAAATTATGTAATGGAGCATCATGGCTAAAGATGATAATTGTAGTAATAAATAAGAGGAAGAGGAAAAGAAAAGAAGTACTAACACATAATATTAACTATGCTTAAAATATGTTTTAAAGAGATTTGCAGTTGTTAACATGCTTCATCTTTAAAACAATTCTTCATTATCCCACTTTATAATTAAAAGAAACTGACACACAATAAGATTAAGTAATTTGCACAAAAGGGATGCTAAACTGTGAAATCAGGATGTCTAGCTTCAGAATCTAAGACTCCCTGAAAACTGGAATTTTCAATGAAAGTATAAATTACATTTTAAAGTTTAATTGAAGAGACAGATACAGACAAGAAAATCTCAATAAATTCATATTTTAGAGAATGTATAATAAAAATACAGTGATATTGTAGAGAAATAAAACAGGTTGCAAATTTTTAATTTTTTAATAAATCTTTCAAACTTTCATATCTCTACTGTAATAATATTGCATAGACACTACCCAAACCAAAAGGCTGTATCAATGGTTGATAATCATATAACCTAAAATTTTTTTGTTTATTTTTGAGAGAGACAGAGAGAGAGAGAGAGCACGCACAAGTGGGGGAAGGGCAGAGAGAGAGGGAGACACAGAATCCGAAGCAGGCTCCAAGGCTCTGAGCTGTCAGCACAGAGCCCGATGCAGGGCTCGAACCCATGAACCGTGAAATCATAACCTAAGCCAAAGGCAGACACAACTGACTGAGCCACCCAGGTGCCCAGATAATCATATAACTTAAAATAAAATTATTTTTACTATAATTAAATATACTTTTCAATAATATGAATTTTATTTATTTTTAATTTTTTGAATATAGCTGGCACACAGTGTTATATTAGTTTCATGTGTACAACATAATTCAACTACTCTATATGTTATGCTAACGCTCACCACAAGTGCAGCTACCATTTGTCACCATATGTCGCTATTACAATAACATTGACTATATTCCCTACGTAGTACCTTTTATTATTAAGTTGTTTAGTTATTATTTATTTAGTCTATAACTGGAAGCCTCTATCTCCCACTCCACCCATTTTGCCCATCCCTCAACCCCCTCCCTTCTGGCAACCATCAATTTGTTCTCTGTATTTACAGGCCTGATTCTACTTTTTTGTTTGTTTATTCATTTATTTTGGTTTTTAGATTCCTCACATGAGTGAAATACTATGGTGTTTGTCTTTCTCAGTCTGATTTATTTCACTTAGCATAATACCCTCTAGGTGTCACTATTTGTAGATGACATGGTGTACATGGAATACCCTAAAGACTCCACCAAAAAACTATTGGAAGTAATAAATGAATTCAGTGAAATTGCAGGACACAAAATTCATACCCAGAAATCAGTAGTGTTTCTATAAACTAATAATAAAGTAGCACAAAGAGAAATTAAGAAAACAATTTTATTTACAATTGCATCAAAAAGAATACAATACCTACGAATAAAGTTATCCAGGGAAATGAAAGACCTGTACTATGAAAGCCATAAAATATTAATGAAAGAAATTGAAGATGACACAAATGATGGGAAAGATATTCCATGCTCATAGATTGAAAGAATCTATAAAATGTCTATACTAACCAAAGCAATCTACAGATTCAAAGAATTCCATATCAAAATGCCAATAGCATTTTTTCATAGAACTAGAACAAATAATACTGAAATTTGTATGGAACCACGAAAGATCCCAAATAGCCAAAGAAACCTTGAGAAAGAAAAACAAAGCTGGAGGTATCACAATTCGAGATTTAAAGATACATTACAAAGCTCTAATCAAAATAGATTAGACACAAAATAGATTAGGCACAAAAATAAACACATAGATCAATGGAACAGAATAGAGTGTCAAACAACAAACCCACACTTATACTGTCAACTAATTTATGACAAAGGAGGCAAGAATATACAGTGGAGAAAAGACAGTCTCTTCAATAAACTGGGAAACTCTAGGAAAACTGGACAGCTACATGCAAAAAAAAAAAAAAAAAAAAAAGAATCTGGACCACTTTCTAACCACATTCACAAAAATAAACTCAAAATGGATTAAACACCTAAATGTAAGACTTGTAAGTATAAAAATCTTAGAAGGAAACACAGGCAGTAATTTCTCTGACATTAGCCGCAGCAACATTTTTCTACACATTTCCTAAGGCAAGGGAAACAAAAGCGAAAATAAACTATTGGGACTACATGAATATAAAAATCTTTTGCACAGTAGAGGAAAACATCAACAAAACAAAAAGGCCATGTACTGAGTGGGAGAAGATATTTGCAAATGATATATCCAATAAGAGATTAATATCCAAAAATGTAAAGGACTTAATCAATTTAGCACCAAAAAATAATCTGATTTAAAAATGGGCAGAGGACCTGAGTAGACATTTTTCCAAGTAAGACAACCAGATGGCCAATAGACACATGAAAAGATGCTCAACGTCACTCATCATCGGGGGAATGCAAATCAAAACCACCTCAATGAGATATCATCTTACACCTGTCAGAATGGCTTAACAAACAAAGAGAGAAAGAGAGAGAGACAAGAAATAATAAGTGTTGGTAAGGATGTGGCAAAAAGGGAATCCTTGTGCACTGTTGCTGAGAATGGAAATTGATACAGCCACTGTGGAAAACAGTATGGAGATTTCTCAAAATTTTAAAAATAGAAACACTGTATGATCCAGTAATTCCACAACTGGAATTTACTCAAAGAAAACCAAAACACTAATTCTTATCCACCCCTACATTTATTGCAGCATTATCTGCAATAACCAAGTTATGGAAGCAACCTATGGAAAAGTAAGATACACACACACACACACACACACACACACACACTCACACACACAGGAATATTGTGCAGCCATGAAAATGATGTGGTCTTGCCAGTTAAACACATTTTAAATATTTGTTACATCTATTGTTGTCCTTTGCTGTATCTAAAAAAAAGTTGGTTCTTTAGATCTCCCAATTCATTTGAACATGTGCCATATATTATACACCTTCCAAGAGAAAACAGTGAAAGGAAGTACATGTGGAAGAATAAAATGATAATCATAGAGTTTAGAAAAAGAGAGAGGGGGCGCCTGGGTGGCGCAGTCGGTTAAGCGTCCGACTTCAGCCAGGTCACGATCTCGCGGTCCATGAGTTCGAGCCCCGCGTCAGGCTCTGGGCTGATGGCTCGGAGCCTGGAGCCTGTTTCCGATTCTGTGTCTCCCTCTCTCTCTGACCCTCCCCCGTTCATGCTCTGTTTCTCTCTGTCCCAAAAATAAAAAAAAATAAAAAAAATTAAAAAAAAAAAAGAAAGAGAGAACAATTGCATAAAGGGATCCTCTCTGTTTGTAATGGCTTGACCTTGATATTAAAGGATCTGGATTTCCACACCCACTTCATAGAACAGGGTTCTTCACTGCTTCCTGCTGGGGTGGTGCAGGTAAAGGGGAGGTAGAGGGGAGGTAGAGGGGAGGTAAAGGGGAGGACTAGGGTAGGTAAGGAAGTTCAGCATCACGTATTTATACTACTACTACTCCCTTAGTTATTAATGGGCAGATCAGAAAATAGATTTCTCTTTCCAGCAGATTGTACTGAGGTACTATCCACAAGCACTTTCCTAGCTGGGACAGTCTCAGAAGAAGCCAGTTAAAGAGAAGATTTAAATAAGAATCAGAATCTCATAACATAAATGAAATTATCCAGGTTGCAAGAAAAAAAATCTTTTATTTTCCAAAAGCCAACAAGATCTCATACTGAATGAAAAAAAGCAATGAATACCAACACCACATGACAGAGATTTTAGAATTATCTGACAAATATTTTAAAGCCGTCACAATAAGGGGCACCTGGGTGGCTCAGTGAGTTAAGCATCTGACTCTTTGTTTCAGCTCAGGTCATTACCTCACAGTTGGTTCCTTGGTTGGAGTCCCACTTCAGGCTCCGCGCTGGCAGTGCAGAGGCTGCTTCAGATTCTATCTGCCCCTCCCCCACTCGGACTGTCTCTGTTTCTCTCAAAATAAATAAATACACTTAAAAAAATAAAGCCACAATAAAAAAAATTCAACAAACAATGCAAACAGTTAAAACATAAAAAATTTAAGTGTCAGTAAATAAAAGTCTCAACAAAGAAATAAAACATAAAAAGAAGAGTCAAATAAAAATATCACACACAAAAAGGTACAGTAACCGAAATGAAAAGATCAATGGGTAGGCTCAGAGAATGGAGGGAACAGAGAAAAAACAAAACAAAACAACAACAACAACAACAAAACAAGAAACTGAAGTAGAAAAAATTTACCTAAGCTAAACAACAGAAGGAAAGTAGACTAAAAAAACTAAAAATGAACAGAGTACCAAGGACCTGTGGGAATAAAATAAAGGATCTAGCATGTGTCACTGGAGTCATGAAAGGAGAGAGAATAGGGCTAAGGAAATACTTTAAGGAAATAATGACTGAAAATTTCCCAAATTTGGAAAGAGACATACACCTACAGGTTAAAAAGCTAAGTAAACTCCTAACTGGATAGGCACAAAGAAATTCATACCGTGTACATTATAATTAAACTGAAGACAAACAGGTCTTGTAGGCAGCTAGAAAAAAGGACACCTTGCCTGTGGGTGAAAGTTAGCAAGGGTAGGAAAGAACTAAAAAGTATCCACTAATGAGATGTAATCAACACTTAGACAAGGTTCTATTCACAAAAAAGGAATACACATTTTTTTTTCAAATATCCAAGGAACATATATTAAGGCAGATTATATCCTGGGCAATAAAACTTAAATAAATTTGAACTAAAATCATCTAGAGTATTTTCTCTGATCACAATGGAGTCAAACTAGAAATCACTATCAAACTTAACAGAAAATCCCCAAACATTTGAAAACTAAACAATGTTTGTCTATAATAGCCATGGCTTGAAAAGGAAAATTCAAAGGAAATTTAAAAATACATTAAACTGAAAACAATGAAAATACAGACATATCAAAATGTGTGAGATACAGCTAAGGTAGTACTGAGAAACATACTATCAAAGGCATGCATTTGGAAAAGAGAAAAGTCTCAACTTAATAATATATACTCCCATGTTAACAACAAAGAAAAAGAAAAAAGCTAAATTAAGAACAAATGGAAGAAAGTAAACGATAAAATGAAAGGTGAAAATTTGAAAACAGAGTAGAGAAAGTAATAGAGAAAAAACAAATCAATGAAACAAAATTCTTGTTCTTTGAAAAGATCAATGGAATTGGCAAAGCACTGGCAAGACTGACAAAGAAAACATGAGAAAAAAACACGAATTTTTAATATTAGGAATACAAGAGGGGATATACTACAGACCCTACCGACATCAAAAGGAGAATAAGGGCATACTATGAACAACTCCACATACATGGATTTGACAACTTAGAATTCACTCATTACTTAAACACAGCTGCCCACCCAGCCATGCATACACGCATACACACACACACACACACACACACACTCACTCACACACTTCACCTGATATGAAATATTTACTGGTAGTGGGGCAGGTACTAAGTAAGACAGTATTAAAATTTTTAATGTTTAAAATAAAATTAAAAATAGAACTCAAAAAATCAAAAATAGAACTACAATATAATCCAACCATCCCAATTCTGGTATTTATCCAGAATAATTAAAATCAGGATCTCAAAGAGATATTTGCACTCCTATATTCATTGCAACTTTATTCATGGTAGCCAAGAAATGGAAACAATCTGAATTTCCATTGAAGGGTACATGGATACAGAAAATGAGGTATGTATTTACCATGGAAATCAGCTTTAAAAAAAATAAGGAAATCCTGTCATACACTACAACATGGATGAACCTTGAGGACACTTTAAGTGAAATAGTTTAGTCACAGAAGGGCACATACTGCATGTATCTACTTATGTGAGGTATCTTAAATAGTCCAATTCCTGCAGAAGAAAGTAGCATGGTGTAAAGATGGGTAAATTAAGATTTATTTTTCACTGGGTATAGTGTTTCGTTCATGCAAGATGAAAAAGTTCTAGAGATCTGCTTGTTGTACAGCATTGTGCTGCAGTTAGCAATACTGTACACTTCAAAATTGATAAGAGGATAGACTTCATATTATGTGTTACTTATAATAAAAAAAGGTTAATTGCTACCATTAAGTTCTTTACTTTACAAGCTTTATCATACAAATGCTGTGTTTCAATAAAATTGTGAACTCTAGGTGATAAAAAAAAAGTCATTCAATATAATTGGGCACAAGAGCCCAATTGCAGTAGATAAACACAAGTGTGGAAAAAAATGAAAGGTAAACACAAGTGTGTTTCTTGTAATGCCACAGATCTTGGTTAGCATAAAAGAAAACAAAATATATTTTAAAATATTATAAAATACTGTAGAATCATTATAGTTTCTATCTGTACAAAAAAAGGTAAAGTATGACATGAAAGAATAACAGGTGAACAGTTTAAAAATATGTATTCTTTTTTTAAAATATAATTTATCATCAAGTTGGCTAACATACAGTGTATACAGCATGCTCTTGGTTTGGGGGGTAGATTCCCGTGATTCATTGCTTACATACAACACCCAGTGCTCATCCCAAGTGCCCTTCTCAAATAAACTCAAAATGGATGAAAGACCTAAACGTGAGACAGGAAACCATCAAAACCCTAGAGGAGAAAACAGGCAACAACCTCTTAGACCTCAGCAGCAGCAATTTCTTGCTCAGCCTGTCTCCAAAGGCAAGGAAAATAAAAGCAAGAATCAACTATTGGTACCTCATCAAGATAAAAACTTCTGCATTGCAAAGGAAACAATCAACAAAACTAAAAGGCAACCAACTGAGTGGGAAAAGATATTTACAAATGACATAAAAGATAAAGGGTTAGTATCCAAAATATAAAAAATTTCTCAAACTCAACACCCAAAAAACAAATAATCCAGTGAAGAAATGGGCAGAAGACATGAATACACATTTTTCTAAAGAAGACATCCAGATGGCCACCAGATATATGAAAAGATGCTCAAAAATCTGTATTCTTAACCAAATTCTTGCTGACTATGTGACCCAAATCATGCAAATTTTAGTTATTTTTCAAGTATAAACGGACTCTTTAAGTGGAAAGTTAAGGTGTGAAAAATACAACATAAGGCATTCAGAATCTGTTGAAGACTGAATCTATAGAATGTTGCAATGTCAATTTTTGAGATGGGTTTTCCATAAACATGTACTGAATTACCTAGATTAAGTTTTGTTTCCATATATTCTCACAGCAGTAAGTTCTTATCCCAAACATAGCACTTACCATATTCTATAATAATAATGATTTGCATTTCCATGCTGTCTCATGTTGCAGTTTGTCCGTTCCTTGAAGACAGGTTAGAATAATGTCCTTTTAATCATTTTATCCCTAAGGCATGACATACACGATGAATAGATGAACAGAAGTTGAAGAAATATCATCAAAGCTTCACATGTACTATAAACAGCAAAAAGGAGTTGTGAAATTATGAGAGCAACGAGCTATAATGAATAATCAAAGTAATTTAATTTAGAAATGTATGTATGAAAGGCAAATATGGATTACCAATGAATAACCAGAGAGCTAAGCAATTGTATCCTAAAATACAACTAAAAATAGTACAGTATCCATTAAAAATAAGTGAAGGATATGGAAAGGTAATTAATAAAAGAATTATGAATGAATGAGAAGCAAAGAACAAGATATTTGATATATAGTTACCAGAAGAAATGCAAATAAAATAATAAGATAATTTTTTTTTTGCCTTGTAAAAAATCTAGTGTTGCCAAAATTGAAGCTAGAAGTTGAAAATACTTCATAACCTGGTGATAGCAGTAGAAATTTTCACATTCATGGAGGATAGTTTGGATGCGTCTACCTAAATTTAAAATCCAGCACTCCCATTTCTGGAATTCTATCTTAAGTATATATCACACATGTGCACTAGGATATGCATCCAAAGTTGTTCTTTGTGCCTTTGAAACCACAAAGACTAAAGCTGCCAATAAGAGATACATTAAATACATTAAAGTACAGGCATACCATATGCCATATAGCTATGTCATCATTAAGAAAGATTGTAGAAGTATACACGTATACAATATAAGTATACTTATATTCCAGAAGATTATAAGTGATACTGTATAGATATAAACAAAAAGATTCAGAAAATTATGCAGAATATGACTGACTCAATTTGTTATATATATATGGCATAGAAATATGCATATATCTGCATTTGCCCAGAAATGGTCTAGAAAGATACACACTAAGCTGATTTGGGGGGGGGGGGGGTGTGGAAGGTGGAAATTATAAACATATTGTTGGCAAATGCACTTCGTTATTCTGAATCATGTGGTGTTTAATCAAACGTAGAAACAAAAATGAAAATAAAATGAAGAACACAGATAAAAATTAAAAATAGGTGTAATTCTTAATTCGCCTCAAGAAAAGGAAAGGAAAGGAACTGAAATGTATGAATCAGCAGAGACTTGGAGAATTAGTGGACAAAGCTGAGCATGTTATTTCAGGACATATGTCCTTTTTCTAAAACCATCAGGGTTATGGGGCTTGAGAATATATAAAACAGCCCATAGATCAGATTGTAGCTAAAGGGATTCATGCTTGCATTTAGTTATGAAGTTCAAATTGGAAGCTGTTCAGGCAGAAAACTAATAGAAATGGGTGATAGCTAATTAACCTAAGGCTTCAAAGTAATTGCTCTGCAAGAAGCAATTTAGAAGGGACCTTTCTCTTTTTTTTTTTTTTTTTATTTTTGAAAATCATAAAATGCCCTATTTGACTTTTGGTGCCTGAGCAAAAATATATGTATACACACAAATATTGATTTTTTAAACACCTCTACCTTATCCAACTTCTTTTAAAAGTAAAAAAAAAAATCCCAAGAACAGTACTTTGTATCAATACTGAATATCCCAGGTTTAAGACTTAGCCATGAATGGAGATAATCAGAGTGGATTCCTGAAGTAAATATGGGTAGGAGGATAGAGTTATATGGATTAATCCCTCCCTGAGCCTCACCACTAGAAGTCAGTAGAACCAGCTACTCTAAAGCATACTTGTTTGGTAGAGAAGTAGATCCCCTAGCAAAAGCAAGGTACACTTGTGAAAAGACTGAGGAACGGGGTGCCTAGGTGGCTCAGTCAATTGAATGTCTAACTCTTGATTTCAGATCATCTCATGATCTCATGGTTTGTGGTTTTCAGCCCCATGTTGCTCTGTTCTGACAGCGCAGAGCCTGTTTGGCATTCTCTGTCTCCCTTTTTCCGCCCCTCCCCTGCTAACTCTTTCTCTCTCAAAATAAATAAGTAAAAATTAAAAAAAACCCAAGAGAAAAAAAAGTGAGGAATGAATGTACATCATCCCAAATCAGTCCCTGTCTGCCACAATCTACAACTTTGGCTTCCTATCTTTCATGCATGTTTCCTCTTATTTTTCAAAAATATCCAGACCTGTATATCATATACTCTTTCCTTCTCAGAGAGAGGAGCCCCAAATTTCCTGTATTTCTATATACAGTTCCAAATACATACACTTTGGGTACTACAGTGTTCTCTCCCCCAAATTAGCTCAGTATCTTGGACTTACAGCTTCATGGCACATAAGCTTCATGTACAACCCACAGATTTGGAAATGACATGAAAGCAAAGAAGTTCTTATCAGAACTTCTGCAACCATGGATCCAAGCTTTAATCGACTGAAGACTAGTCTAGATTCACTGCTAGCATTGTATAAATTTTAGAGTTAATAGGCCCACAAGCATATAGCCAACTAATCTTCGACAAAGCAGGAAAGAACATCCAATGGAAAAAGGACAGTCTCTTTAACAAATGGTGCTGGGAGAACTGGACAGCAACATGCAGAAAGTTGAAACTAGACCACTTTCTCACACCATTCACAAAAATAAATTCAAAAGGATAAAGGACCTGAATGTGAGACAGGAAGCCATCAAAACCCTAGAGGAGAAAACAGGAAAAGACCTCTCTGACCTCAGCCGTAGCAATCTCTTACTCGACACATCCCCAAAGGCAAGGGAATTAAAAGCAAAAGTGAATTACTGGGACCTTATGAAGATAAAAAGCTTCTGCACAGCAAAGGAAACAACCAACAAAACTAAAAGGCAACCAACGGAATGGGAAAAGATATTTGCAAATGACATATCGGACAAAGGGCTAGGATCCAAAATCTATCAAGAGCTCACCAAACTCCACACCCGAAAAACAAATAACCCAGTGAAGAAATGGGCAGAAAACATGAATAGACACTTCTCTAAAGAAGACATCCGGATGGCCAACAGGCACATGAAAAGATGTTCAACGTCGCTCCTTATCAGGGAAATACAAATCAAAACCACATTCAGATATCACCTCACGCCAGTCAGAGTGGCCAAAATGAACAAATCAGGAGACTATAGATGCTGGAGAGGATGTGGAGAAACGGGAACCCTCTTGCACTGTTGGTGAGAATGCAAATTGGGGCAGCCACTCTGGAAAGCAGTGTGGAGGTTCCTCAGAAAATTAAAAATAGACCTACCCTATGACCCAGGAATAGCACTGCTAGGAATTTACCCAAGGGATACAGGAGTACTGATGCATAGGGGCACTTGTACCCCAATGTTTATAGCAGCACTCTCAACAATAGCCAAATTATGGAAAGAGCCTAAATGTCCATCAACTGATGAATGGATAAAGAAATTGTGGTTTATATACACAATGGAGTACTACAGGGCAATGAGAAAGAATGAAATATGGCCTTTTGTAGCAACATGGATGGAACTGGAGAGTGTGATGCTAAGTGAAATAAGCCACACAGAGAAAGACAAATACCATATGTTTTCACTCTTATGTGGATCCTGAGAAACTTAACAGAAACCCATGGGGGAGGGGAAGGGAAAAAAAAAAAAGAGGTTAGAGTGGGAGAGAGCCAAAGCATAAGAGACTCTTAAAACTGAGAAGAAACTGAGGGTTGATGGGGTTGGGAGGGAGGGGAGGGTGGGTGATGGGTATTGAGGAGGGCACCTTTTGGGATGAGCACTGGGTGTTGTATGGAAACCAATTTGACAATAAACTTCATATATTGAAAAAAAATAAAGTATAGAAGTTCATGAAAAAAAAAATTTAGAGTTAAACATTACCCAATATGACTACAGACTAGTACATATTCATAATTTCTTGAGAAACATATTCAGTTTTCTAGGTGTCTCCAAGAGTCAAGTTATCAAAAATTTATATCTTCCATAAAATTAGAACTCCTATAGAATTATAGAAGTTTTTAAGATGGCTGCTGTCTGTTGCCCAGGATTCAAATTTTCAATATATTTTCTCCCCAACATTAGGTTTCACTCAGATACGGTTAGCTAAGGATTGTGTTTAAACTTGAGCCAGCTATGCTGGTCAAAGATTGAATGATTACATAGAGTGTTTTTTTAGATCTGAACCATTTATCCTCCTGGTACAAGGGTGGGAAGGATTTTCCTAAGGCACACTGGCTACATGCTAGAGATATGGACAGAAAAAAGTTAGCATGCTGGGGCACCTGGGTGGCTCAGTCGATCAAGTGTCCAACTTTGGCTCAAATCATGATATTGCGGTTCCTGAGTTCAAGCCCCACATCAGGCTCTCTGTTAGCACAAAGCCCGCTGAAGATCCTTTGCCCCCCACTTCTCTGCCCCTCCTCCATTCTCTCTCTCTCAAAAATAAATAAACATTAAAAAAAACTTAGCATGCTACACCAAGAAAAAGTGGAGTTAATTTTTTTTTAACGTTTATTTGTTTTTGAGACAGAGAAAGACAGAGCATGAACGGGGGAGGGTCAGAGAGAGGGAGACACAGAATCTGAAACAGGCTCCAGGCTCTGAGCTGTCAGCACAGAGCCCGACGCGGGGCTCGAACTCACAGACTGTGAGATCGTGACCTGAGCCGAAGTCGGCCGCTCAACCGACTGAGCCATCCAGGCGCCCCAAAGTGGAGTTAATTTTTAAGACCCAAAATGCATGCTAAAATCATTAAATTTTTAATGTTGTTTATAGTTTTCTAAAATTAGACTGGAAACTACTTCAGGGAAGGTATCATGTTCAAGACTTTTTCTGTTGGATCACGAAATGGATAATGATGTGTGGAGAATTTTACTTCATTGACTGGTTTATAATTACTAGCCACAAGATGCATGATAAATGGCAAATTTTTTAATATTTTGTTTGTTATGTCTTATCTTTTAAAAAAATAAAATTAGGTAATTCACCTAGCTCTTGCCATTTACAAAATTATGTTAACATAGGTCTTGGAAAAACAAAAGGCTTTTTCAAAATTATCTATCTCCTGAATTGTTTGTGCTTTATATAATATTAATATCTGTTTATTTGTCTTTTGTTGCAGGATTTATTTATACATGTGGTGGAACTTTAAAAGGACTTAATGGCACTATAGAAAGCCCTGGTTTTCCATATGGATATCCAAATGGTGCAAACTGTACATGGGTAATAATAGCAGAAGAACGAAATAGAATACAAATTGTTTTTCAGTCATTTGCTCTAGAAGAAGAATATGACTACTTATCCTTATATGATGGACATCCTCATCCTACAAACTTTAGGACAAGGTTAGTGTGATTTGAATGGAAGAATGGAGGGAAATATGTTATGGGTAAAATGTTATTTCACACAGGGTGCTTAACATTTGTGGTACAATTGTATTAAAGTCATATTCACTATTTAATTATTGTTAATTTGGAAATATATCATCTCATGAACAAATTAGTTCAGTGTCTCTGACTTCATAATACTATATTAATATTATCTCTCAAAAAAGTGAATGTAAATTGAATTGTGACCTTTTTAGATTGGTTAAAGGTATTTTATTTTTGTTAAGTGCTTATTTTCAGGTGTCATTACTTATGGGCATAACTTTTGATAAAAGTGAAAGCATACCATGTAATGTGGCTACCCAATTTTAATATACAATATGCAGAAATACTTAAAAATCAATATTCATATAAAAAGACATTAATTTTATAAAATATGTATGGTTTATAAAATCTAAATATCTGAAAAGTCGGCCCTTTAATGTCACCAACTGGGAAATTTACATTTGTCCATACAAAGGAAATTATTTATTTATAAGCTACTCGATAAAACAGGTGTGGACATTAGCTGGCACCCTGTCATTTAAGTGATTCTTCAAAATTTCTTTTTGAAAAATAGAGTATCTAAATATGTGAGAAATTTTTGCTGTCTTAGCAAAAACTCCTTTTAAATATAGATCAACTCTAATTCAACCAAGTTCAAACTACCAGATATAACATATCTCATCTAGTCCTAGATTTTAACTAATGTGTGTAATTATGTTTAACTGTAGTAAACTGTTTTTGAACTTCTAATCCAAAATAATCTAAGTCAATAAACTCTAAGATTAAAGAGTCTTTACATACTTGGCTATGTGTGCACTCAGAATGATAGTTAAAAATGCCTCAGTTGTTTCAAACAGCATGACTATGCAAAGAAAAGGTCACTAAATTGGTTACTGATGAGGGTTTGGTTTTGTTTGCTTTTTTCTATACATCCATTTACCGAGTATTTCCAATTTCTTCTTCCCTTTACACAAAGTCTTTTAATATCTGTTTAAGAATATACAGAAAAGCTGACATGTCTCACAGAGTTATTTCATCATCATGGCCAATATCATTAAAAACGCAATGCCTTCTGTTAATGACACAGCACTGAGTCACAATAGAAAGACAGCACTATGTACACTAGAGAGTGTGTGGGTGAGGCGGGTAGGTATCTGCTGTCATCTATATACATCCAATCAGATTACAGGCTAAAAGAGAGTAACAAAGGTAATTCTTAGAGTTTCCAGCCTGCTAAAATGATGTACATAAAAATAAAATGACAAAGACTTGTGTATATTTTCTTTACAGCAGCAGCATGTAATATGTAATTGGTGTAAATATAAAAAAGAAATGAAGCGCGCTCAGTGCTATCTGGTAGTTTCTAACTATAAAATCGCTGATAGTATGGTTTGCCTAAGTGTCTATTCTCTCCAGATCCCCTTGAAAATGAGAAAACACATTTTTATTTTATCTCTGCTCCTTTTTTTAAAAGAAATAATTGTGGCCTCTGGGAAGTTAAAAGACCTTGTCAGATGGGGAAAATCAGTTTTTTTCTTCTCATTCATTTTTTCCCAATTTGTAAATGGGAATAATAGCATTTAATTTGCAGAGATTCTATGTGTACTACAATGTAATGAATGCTCTGTAAGTCTAACCCTTAGTATTTATTAAGTACCCGTACCGGACACTACTAAGTATTTTGTATTCATTATATTATTTAACTTCTCAAACAATGTGGAAAGATTTCTATCATCAATGTTTTACAATTAGCAAAATGAGTCTTACATTACTTGCCCAAGGTTAATTGTTGAAAGTAGCAAGAGGGAGGATCATCACTATAACCCAGAATTGTCTCAGTTCAGAGCTTAAGCTTGTTAAAAAAAGAAACAAAATTCAAATATATAATTCACAAATAATATATATAATTTCCATGGTTTATGTATTGATATAAAGTCTATTTTTCCTTTGACAAAATTTAACAAATAAGATAAATAATAAAAACCAATATTTTTAAACATACATAACATATAAAGATACAAACCAAAAAATAAATTACAAACTTATTCATGGTATTTGTTTTATAGATTCTCCTCTAATATGTACTCTATGCCATTTTGCTCACAGTTGGATGCATAATGTATCCACTGGTGTTCATGCTTAAACCTAATGTTACAGCTGATTTTAAATAGCAAGACTAGGGAGAAAAAAACCCAGTGTGTAACCTACAGCATCTTCCAGACTGTTTATATACAATGTCTGCTGTTTGATTAGAAGCTGAAACTGCTGCTGGCAGTTTGATTTATTTTTGTGTCTGTCTGTTTCACTCACGTTTTCTTGCTTTTTGTTTCTCTCGTTCTCACTTAATACATGCCATTAGGGTATGTCTGCTGTTCTCTATCTTTCGGAAATTGATACTTATATTTTGTTATTTTCCATGAGCTCCAATAGATACTTTGTAATGGCTTGTTATACTTGCCTTGCAATAATGCAGAAAAGATGCTTTGTAGGTCTTGTCATTCTTGCTTGTATAAATAGAGAGGCACATTGGATTTGACAAACACAATTTCATACGTTCAAAATATTATCTAACACTCCAATTTTTGATGATCCTGTTTGTTATCCTGTGAATTTTTAATTTATTAAATAAAAATTGATATTGCAGGCTAAATGTAGTACTTGAAGCAACACACCATTAGAGAATTTCTTCATAGGTCTCCATTAAGAGGCTGGTGTATTTGAAACAATTTGGTTTACTTGATGCATGAAAGTAATTCTTAGCTTTCTTTACTTTTTATGTGAATACCGTATTTTCTAAATAAGAAAATTATGCCAAAAATTTAAAAAATCATTTTAATCCTATGAGATGTATTTATATGTTCAGGGTCATCCTACTTATGCTATTTATGTCCTTATTCAATCTCCCTACATTAAAATACATCCACTTCACATGTGACTAGAATTTTTGTTAGCATCAAATTATCAGATGCTTACATTTAATTATACTATAATTCATTTAATTATTCTCCTACTACGAGATATGTTTTTTTTTTCTTTCATAAGTAATTCAGATAACAGCATTAGCTTTAACTGAGATAACAACCTCATATCACCATCCCTAGGTAAAAAGTATTACAGAAAAACAGCATTTTGTTCCAACCTCAGTTGTAGAAGGTGACATGAAGAATGCTGGGACCAGTCAACAGACAACATAGGTCACATTGTCAAAATGCTCCTATTCACACTTTTTATTTTACTGTTAAAAAACAAAGTTAGGGGCACCTGGGTGGCGCAGTCGGTTAAGTGTCCGACTTCAGCCAGGTCACGATCTCGCGGTCCGTGAGTTCGAGCCCCGCGTCAGGCTCTAGGCTGATGGTTCGGAGCCTGGAGCCTGTTTCCGATTCTGTGTCTCCCTCTCTCTCTGCCCCTCCCCCGTTCATGCTCTGTCTCTCTCTGTCCCAAAAATAAATAAAAAACGTTGAAAAAAAAATTAAAAAACAAAGTTAAGTTTTGGGATGACTGGATGGCTCAGTGGATTAAGTGCCCGACTCTTAGTTTTGGCTCAGCTCGTGATCTCATGGTTTAGGAGTTCAACCCCACATCGGGCTCTGAACCGAGGAGCCTGCTTGGAATTCTTTCTCTTCCTCTCTCTCAGCCCCTCCTCCTCCTCCTCTCTCTTTCTCTCTTCAAAAATAAATAAACATTAAAAAGTTAAGTTTTAAAAATGCTTAATTTTCTAAATAAATAACTTCTAAAGTCATTGAAAAAAGGAGGTAGTTATCATAAAGTCATAGTCATAGTGTAGAAATACCCATGACATGAATTTTATCTTCTTAAATTACAAGAATTTTCATGAATGCTAATAATGTTAAAAGTAAAAGGTATATATAATTCAGGTAAGTGTGAACATATAAAAACTCTTACTGGGGAAGGTAGGCAGTAAATATAAACAACTGCGGTACAGTAACAGAAATCCAGCTGAGGGGGAGAGGTAGTGTTGGGAGAGTTGACTTCAATTTTTTCCAGTTTAATGGAAATAACTGACATATAACATCTTGTAAGATTAAGGTGTACAACATGATAATTTGAGATATATAGAGAGATAGATATTAATATAGATATAATATAGATATAGGTATAAAGATATAGATATATAGGTATAGATATAGATATAGTGAAATGATTACCACAATAAGGTTAACACCTCTATCATCTCACATAATTACCGTGTGTGGTGAGAATATTTATGATTTGTTCTCTTAGCAAATGTCAAGTATATAAATGCACTACTGTTAACTATAATCAACATGATATACATTAGATGCCCAGGACTTTTCATCTTATAACTGTTAACTTGTAACATTTGACCAAAATCTTCACATTTTCCCAACCCCCATCCCTGGAAACATTTTACTCTCTTTCTCTGAATTTGGCTTTTTTAGAATTCACATATAAGTGATATTGTATAGTATTACTGGTGGACTTCTCATCCATCCTTGGATGCTTAGGTTGTTTCCACCTCTTAACTATTGTAAACAAAGCTGCAATGAACATGATAATGTAATCTTTTCAAGATAGTGACTTCATTTCCTTTGGACATGTATCTAGAAGTGGAAAATTAGATCACATGGTAGTTCTATTTTGAATTTTTTGAAGAATATCCATGGTGTTTTCCATAGTGGCTGAACAAATTTACATTTCCACCAACAGTGCCCAAGTGTTCCCTTTCTTTGGCATCCTCACTAACACTTGTTATCTCTTGTCTTTTTTGATAATAATCATTTCAACAGGTGTGAGGTGATATTTCATTGTAGTTTTGATTTGCATTTCTCTGATGATTTAGTGATATCAAGTAACTTTTCATTTATCTATGGAGCACTGTGTGACTTATTTGACAAATTGTTTATTCAAGTCATCTGCCCATTTTTTTTTGTCCACACACTGCCCAATGAAGGGCTCAAACCCACAAACCCTGAGATCATGACCTTAGTCGAAGTCAAAGGCTCAACAGACTGAGCCACCCAGGCACCCCTCCTCTGACCATTTTTGATCGGATTATTTGGGAATAAGAAAGGGATCTAATTCATTCTTTTGCATATGTTTATCCAGTTTCCCTAGAACAGTTTATTAAAGAGACTATCTTTTCCCCATTGGTTATTTTTGGCTCACTTACCAGTATTACTTGGTTGTGTGTGGGGGTTGGTTTCTTCCTTGACTCTCTAATTCTATTCCATTGGTCTATGTGTCTGTTTGTGTGTGTGTGTGTGTGTGTGTGTGTGTGTTTTGTTTTTGCCAGTTCCTTATTGTTTTAGTGACTGTAGCTTTGCAAGTTCAAAATCTGGAAGCTTAAGCTTTATTCTTCTTATAGTTCTTACTGGATTGCTTTGGCAATTCAGGGTCTTTTGTGGGTTATACACATTGAAGATTTTTTTTTCCTATTTCTCTGAAAAATGCCATTGGAATTTTGAGATGGAAGAACTCTGGGTATTATGGACATTTTAATAATACCAATTCTTCTGATCCATGAACAAGGGATAGCTTTCCAATTATTTGTATCTTCTATAATTTTTCTTTTCATCAAAGTTATAGTTTTTGTGTACAAGTATTTCACTTCCTTGGTTAAATTGGTTCCAAAGTATTTTATTGTTTTTGATGCTAGGGTAAAGCTATTGTTTCCTTTATTGCTTTTTCATAGAGTTCATTTTTAGGGTATACATATGCAACTGACTTTTTATTATCTGAAACATTACTGAATTAGTTTATTAGTTCTAACAGGGTGATGGGGTCTATAGGATTTTCGGTTTATAAGATCATTATCATATGCAAAGACAGGTTTACATTTTCCTTCCATATTTGGATGCCTTTTATTTATGTTTCTTACCTTATTGCTCTGTCTAGGACTTCCAATATTATATTGAATACAAGTGGTAAGAGTGGACAACCTTGTTTTGTTCACAACTTAGAGGAAAACTTTTCATCATTGAGTATGACATTAGCTGTGGGGTTGTCCTTTATTATTTGAGTTATGTCTATTCTATGTTTATATCTAATTTGTTAATAATGTTTATCATGGAGTACATGTTAAATTTTGTCAAATGGATTTTTCTGTATCTACTGAAATGATTATAAATTTTTATCTTTCATGATATTAATGTGGTGTAACACACTGATTAATTTCTATATATGAAAATACCTTTGCATCCCAGGGATAAATCATGGTGTATAATCCTTTTAATGTGCCTTTGAATTTAGTTTGCTAAATTCCTATTTTGTTGAGATTTTTGCATCTATATTCATATGGGTTATTGGCCTGTAGTTTTCTTTTCTTATGGTATCCTTATCTGGCTTTGATAGCAGAGTAATGGTGACCTCATAAAATCTGGAAGTGTTCCCTCCTCTTCAAATTTTTGGAAGAGTATAAAAGGTTTTGCTTTAATTCTTAATATGCTTGGTAGATTTCACCAGTGAAACCATCCCATTATGGGCTTTTATTCAGAAATTTTATTCTAGGTTATCCAATTATTTGGGGAATAATGGTTCATAATAGTTTCTTACAATCTTTAGAATTTCTGTGGTATTGATTATAATGTTTCCTTATTCATTTCTGATTTTATTTGAATTTTTGCTTTTTTTTCTTAGTCCAACTAAAGTTTGGTCAATTCTGTTTATCTTTTCAGGAAACCTAAGTTTTATTCTAAGTTTTGTTGATCTTTTCTGTTGTGCTTCTAGTCTATTTCATTTTTAATGTTTATTTCTTTATTTTGAGAGAGAGAGTGAGTGAGTTTCAGCAAGGAAGGGGTAGTAGGAGAAGGAGAAGAGAATCCCAAGCAGGCTACACTCAGCACAGCACATAATGTGGTACTTGATCCCATGAACCATGTGATCATGACACGAGCTGATATCAAGAGTCAGACGCTCAACCCACTGAGCCACCCAGGAGCCCTTCATTTATTTATCTTATGAAATTTGTTATTTTCTTCCTTCTGATAGTCTTTGGGCTTGCTTTGTTTTTCTTCTTCTAGTTCCTTGAGATGTAAATTTAGGTTGTTTATATGAGATCTTCTTTCTTAATGTAGGCATTTGTCACTATGACTTCCTCTTAGTACTGCTTATGCTTTAGGTCATAAGTTTTGGTATACTGTGATTCCATTTTTGTTTGTTTCAAGATTTTTTAAATTTCCCTTTTGATTTCTTCCTGACCCATCAATTTTTCAGGAGTGTGCTACACTTATTTGTAAATTTTCCAGCATTGCTCCTGTTATTGAATTCTAGTTTCATATTATTTTATTTGAAAAACATACTTAATATGATCTTCATGTTTTTTTAATTTATTGACTTGTTTTGTGACTTAACCTATTATCTGTCTTAGAGAGTATCTCATGTATGCTTGAGAAGAATGTGTATTCTGCCATTGGATGGAGTGTTCTCTGTATGTCTGGTCGCTCCATTTGATCTAAAGTATAGGTCAAGTCCAGTATTTCCTTAACGTTTTTCTGTCTGAATATCTATTGTTGAAAGTGAGTAATGAAGTCTCCTACTATTATTGTGTTGTAGTATATGTCTCCTTTCAGATCTGTTATATTTGCTTAATATATTTAGGTACTCAGAGATTGTGTATATATTTACCATTGTTATATGTTCTTGATGTATTTACTCTTTTATCATTATAAATGACCTTGTTTGCCTCTTACTACAGTTTTGACTTAACCTCCATTTTAATCTAATATAAAAATAGCTAACCTTGGTCTCTTTTGGTTTCCATTCCCAGAGAATACTTTTTTCTATTGCTTCACCTTAAGTTTATGTGTATTTTTAAACTGAGTATATTTGTTGTAGTCAGCATACAGTTGGGTCTTCTTTTTTACACATTCAGCCACTCTATGCCTTGTGCTTTGAGAATTTAATCCATTATTTAAAATAATTGTTGGTAGCTAAGTACTTAGGACTGTTGTTCTGTTAACTGTTACTGGCTTTTTTGTAATTCCTTTGATCCTCTCTCTTTTGTCTTCCTTTGTGAATTGAAAATTTTCCATAGTGGTATGTTTTGATTCCCTTCTCTTTATCTTTAGTGTATCAACTGTAGGTTTTTGCTTTCTGATTAATTACTATGTGGCTTACTTAAAATATCTTATACACACAGTAGTGTATTTTAAGCTAATGACAACTTCAGTTGCATATAAACACTCTATCCTTTCAATCCCCTCCCCAGCGTTTTATGTTTTTGATGTCACAAGCCGCCCCCCCCCCACCCCCCCGGGCACACACACACAAACCACAGGGAGTAGCAGAGGTGTTAATATTACATATCCATTAACAAATCATTGCAACTATATTTATTTGTAATACTTTGGTCCGTTACCTTTTACTACAGTTAACTCTTAATTAGAGATGAGAATTAAGTCTTTACACTGGTAAAACCATTTTACAATATTAAAGTATTATAAATTTAACTATATACTTATGTTTTGCAGAATGTTGTGCATTTTCGTAATTCTTCATGTTACTAATTAGCATCCTTTCATTTCAGTTTGAAGAACTCTTTTCAGAACTCCTTGTAAGCCAGGTGTAGTGGTAAACATCTCAGGTTTTGTTTCCTTGGGGACATCTTTATGTCCCTTTATCTGAAAGATAACTGCCTAGTATAGTATTCTTGGGTTAGCAGGTTTTTTTGGTTTTGTTTTTGTTCTGCTTTGTTTTCTTTCAGCACTTGGCATTTATCATTCCACTCTCTCCTGGTCTTCAAGACTTGTGCTGTGTAATCTACTGATAGCTTTATGTGGGTATCCTTTAAAAAAATTTTTTTAATGTTTATTTATTTTTGAGACAGGGAGAGACAGAGTATGAGCAGGGAAGGGGCAGAGAGACAGGGAGTCAGAATCCAAAGCAAGCTCCAGGCTCTGAGCTGTCAGCGCAGAGCCAGATGCGGGGCTCGAACTCACGAGCTGCAAGATCATGACCTGAGCCGAAATCGGACGCTTAACTGACTGAGCCACCCAGGCACCCCAATGTGGGTATCCTTTTGTATGAGGATTTTTTTATTTGCTGCTTTAAAATTCCTTTTCTTTGATTTATACAGTTTTATTCTGTGTCTCAGAGAAATGCTGTTTGAGGTTGAAATTTTAAAATTACCTATTAGCTTCATGAACTTGGGTGTCAAAATTTCTCCTCAGATTTGGGAAGTTCTCAGCCAGTACTTCTTTAAATAAGCTATTTCCTTGGGCACCTGAATGGCTCAGTCATTTAAGTGTCCAAGTTCAGCTTAGGTCATGATCTCATGGTTCATGGGTTCGAGCCCTGTGTTGGACTCTATGCTGACAGTTTCAGAGACTGGAGTCTGCTTCAGATTCTGTGTCTCCCTCTCTCTCTGCCACTCCCCTACTCGCACTCTCTCTCTCTCTCTCTCTCAAAAATAAATAAAACAGTTAAAACATTAAAAAATAATATTTAAATAAGTTTTTCCTTTTTTCTTTTGGATATATATATATATACATATATATGTATATATATGTATATATATATATTTATATGTCACGTAAGGTATCCCATAGTTTATATAGGCTTTCTTCACTCATTTCATTCTTTTTTCTTTGTTCTTCGCTGGATAATTTCAAAGGACCTGTCTTCTACATCAGAGGTTCTTTCTTCTGCTTGGTCCATTCCTTCTAATGTTCTCAACTGCATTTGTTTCCCTACTCTTCTTGTTCTCTCTTGTGGTGAAATTCTTATTCTTGTGTACCTTCTCTCAATTTTTCAAAGCAAGGCCAGGTGATGACAGCCTCACTTTTGCTTTCTGCAGGGTGGGGCTAAGTGCTCATTTTAATAATTTCTCCCAGGCCTGAAAGGAAAGCAGCTTCCTGCATATATTCACTAGCCATATGCAAAGACTTGCCCTCAGTGCCATCAGAAGCACACACAGAGAATTTATCATGGTTTGTGGGTCAGTTTGGTGGAGGTGTGAGGAGTGCTGCAGGTGCACGGGTCAGGTGGAACATCTGTAGGTGAGGCATCCTGAGCAGCTCATGGGAAGGCTTCCTGATGGAGTCCATGATGCAATAAGTAGACTCTACCTACCTCTGTGGCCTCTGAGAGCCATATCTTCCAAGCTCCCAGCTGATCTCTGTCCCCAAATATTCTGGGGACATCTGGGCTTTCACTCACATATTCTCACTTCTCCCATGAAAGAAATCAAAGGCTGAGAAGGCTCAGCTGTGTTATCTTGAGGAAAGAATAACACAGATAACGTGAAACTATTCCTGTTATCATCTTTAATGCATCCAATCTTAAATTTTTTTGCTTCAGTGATGTGCTGGAACACCTCTGCTGGATTCTTGGACTTCTACAAATGGTCTCTCATCCTTGGACAATTATCTAAATCAGTGTTCTTTAGGGGAAGAGAGTAGAAAAATTTTATTCTGCCATGATGATGTCACTCAAATTTGCCATTCTAAATGGCAGGGCCAAGTTGAATGGAATCAGAGAGAGCTGGGAAGAGATGATGGAAGTGACAGATTTCCAAGGAAAAAGAACAACAAGTGCAATATCCTAATTCTGGATCATGCGTGTGAAGATGAGTACACAATGAGGCCTGAGAAGTGATGTAATAGGGCAAGGCCACTAGAGTCTGGCAGACCACTTTAAAGACTGTTTTTTGTTGTTTTGTTTTGTTTTGTTTTTTTGGTTTTTTGGGTTTTTTTGAGTGAACTAAAGGCCATCAGAAAGTTTTAAGTATTGATGTGACATGATGTAACTTGGGCCATCACCAACATAGTCAGTTTTGTACACTGCACAAAGTTGTCAGGCCCTGGAGCCAGCAATCCAGCCTGTGTTACTTCAGCCAAGGTCATGCCCCTACCCCAACCCAGGGTACTATGTCAGTGTGGGGAAAGAAGACATATTTTACAATACATTCATAATAAGGGGGACCTTTTGCAATTTTTTCCAACCAGTAAAGTCACCTTTTTGTAATTACCACAAACCATGACCCTGTTATATTTTATAATCTGAAATGATCACTTTAAGCTGCTCTGTGGAAACCACACTGTCTACAACTAACAAAAAGTTACTGTTTTTTGTATAGTGAATTCGGTGAAATAAGTAGGTATCACATGAATAATGAGTTACATAATATGCAACACTATTATACACAACTCTATTCCATCCCATTTTAAGAAAAAATTATTTTACTTAAAATAGTGATGTTTTTTATATTTAAAAGGAGTGAAGAATACAAAAACTATTGAGAAAATTAAAATAGATAACAGTATAACTGCTCAAAATGTATTTTTATGAATATTTTTTGAAGTGAATTATTTAAATTCTTGTGAAATGGAAAATTCTCAATATCTGAAAATTTTCCTGAACCCTAATGACATACAAATCTTTTATATCTCTGATATGCTGCTACCAGCACTTTAACAGGTAAACACACATCAGCATAACATAAAACTCCAATCAGAGAATAATACATAATCACCATAGAAATGTTGGGGTGGCTTAATAATAATAGATAATATTCACATTGTCAATAATTCAAAGGAAGAAAGATGTAATTAGCTTTATAGGAGCCAAAATCATATGAAATTTTTGACAGTGTAGGTTTGATAGTACTCTTATAACAAAACCAAAGAGATGATCCCAAAATATAATATAGAATATCTCTTAATCTCTTAAATTAAACAACACTGTGCATTAGTGTTATTTAACTTTCCTGTGCATTAGTCCTCATGGCTAACTTCAGCTGCTCCTTAAAGAGGGCATATAGATGGTCGGTTTTGCTTATATGGTTTTAAGGACAATATAATTATAACTTCTTTGCCATTAAAATCAGAGAAAAGGGAAGTATAAGCTATAATTACAACTGAGGAGGATAAATTATCAAAAATCAAATGATATAAACATACAGAAATATGTATGAAACTACTGAAAAAAGATACCAAATTTTAATTGATTATAAATCTTATGATTGTATATATAGAAAACTTAGATAATTTACTGGAAATATACAAAGAAAATTAAGTGTGTTGATTAGAGTCACTATCTCATCAACCATCATTTAGAAAACTCACAAATATATTACAAATAGCAGCAAAATTAGTGAAATGTTGATATGAACTCAATGTTATGCAGAACATTTATGATAAAAAATTTTGTATTCTAGTGCTGAAAGCCACTAGTGGAAAATGGATAGCCACACTATATTCATGGGAACAAAGATTAAATTTTGAAATAAAAAAAGAGACTACATTTTGTAAAGCTCTTATTTTTTGAAGTTATAATACAATTTCATTCAAAATTCCTAGTGTATGTTGGTTTGCTTGAAAAAAATGATATATGAGTTCATCAATCACATGAATAACCAGGAAAATATTTAAATATAGGAATAGAAAGTTTAAACTAAACTGTAAAATAAAAATGTATAACAATAATTAAAGGATATGGTATTGGCTGATTTAAGAGTAGAAAGAATTTGGAACAAACTTTATATCAACTCAGCCAAACAAAAGATGAAATATAGAAGCTATTGAGGGAAGAGAGAGGTTTCCTGTTATTATAAAACTTAATAAAAACTAAAGAGATTACAAGATGTGATAACATGAATAAATAAATTTTCTATGATCACAATATACTTCAAAGAAAATAAATATTTAATTATCATGGAACATAAGTTTCAAGATGTATAAGATACGAAGTCTTGATGTACTTAAATAACTTTTAAAAATATGAAAATTATAGTCATATAAATGGAAATGTGCAAAAATATATGCACAGGGAGTTTACAAAATGTAAACTTTTTACAAAATGAAAAAGGTTAAATCACTAATATAAAATAAGAAACTAGTAAAAATAAAAAAAACAAAAGTAGGTAGCAATGTAATATTTTTCAAGTATAAAACTAAGACCTAAACAACTGTAAACAGCATTGGTGAAGATATTTAGGTACTTTCCTGCATGAGTAGTGGTAATATCAGTCTATAAACTGTTTCTGAAAGACAACAGCATTAGGTTGTCCTGCATTAGGTATCCAGGAGTTTATCATAAATAAATTATATTATTCATAAATAATAATTATTAACTATAATATGAATAAATAAATAAAATAAACATCTCACTCCCCAAATTACATACAGATTTTTTGTTTGCTGCATTGTTTAAATAACAAAATCATGAATGTCTTATTATAGAGAATGATTAATAACCATGGGACAAAATGTAGCAATTAGATACCAAATCTTATATGAATTTTTTATGGGTGGAAAAGGGTTCACAATATATTACTGGATAGAATAAAAATAAAGACCGCAAAACAGCATGTATAATAATAAAAGATAGCTTGTGCATTTATATCTGTTTGTTTATTTATCAACTGGGAAAGATTTATACCAAAATGACATCTGTGATTCTCTCATGGTAATGGGGTGTGATGAGTTTTTCCCTTTTTTTACTAGTCTTTGATTTATAAGATTTTTACCTTGAATACCCACAGGCCATAGAAAAAAACTAGTTTTTTCTGGTTCCTTTATCTCTTCCAAATTTCAAGAATATTTTTCTGATATGTATTACTTAGTGATTTAGGGTTTAAATTTTAAACTGTAAGAGAACATCATTATGAAAATAAATATTGCCTATGTCCATTCTCAGCAAATTAAATATTCAGATAATCAAAACCATATCATAAAAATTCATTTTTGAAATTTTCAAATTCATCAAGTTACACACTTGATAATATAACGGGATTGTGAAGAACAAAAGTCTTTTTTAAAGTTAAACAATGCGACATCTAAATAATTACGTGAGTCTGTCAAAATCATTTCATTTTTCCTAAACAATTCTTTTACTTCTCAGATAATGGTCCTAAACCAATAGAGAAAAACTTAAAGCATATATATTTACATATGCACATCTTGTTCTCATTGTTGACTAAATAGAATGAGAATTTTGAATTAAGTTAATATATGTTAGAATCAAAACTTTATTCATCATTGGGTCATACATTTTCTACAGCTCAATATTCAGATCTCAAGTGTACAATTATGTTTTGTGAAACAGTCATAAACTCAGGTAATCCACATCTCTATTAACATACATGTTTTCATCATCCCAGAATGTCCTATTGTATTCCTTTCCAGTCAATCCCTACACCTTCCCAAGGAACCACTGTACTAATTTGCTTTACCATGGATTAGTTGGCCCCTTCAATATTTATGTTCATAGAAATTGATTGCTACAATATGTACTTTTTGTATTTGGCTTTCTCTCTAAGCATATTGTTTCTGAGATTCAATCACATTGCTGTGTCAACAGTTTATTCCTTTTTGTTGTGGAGTAACATTTCATTCCATGAATTGTTGACTTTCCTGTTAGTGAAAGTTTGGATATTTTTAAGTTTGGAGCTATTCAGAATAAAGATGCAATCAATATTCCTATAGAAGTAGTTTGTGATTGCATTTTCATTTGTCTTAGAATAATACCTAGTAGTAGAATTGTTGGATTATTGGTTAAATCTATGTGTCATATCATAAAAATACCCCCAAACAGGTTTTTCAAGTGGTTGTCCTATTTTATATTCTGCCATCATTGTATAAGAGTTCTGATTGCTCTACATCATTGCCAATATTCAAGGTGGACAATCTTATTCTGTTTTTATTTTGCATTTCCTATATTTCCTTATAGCATATTCTAATGCTATAAGCACTTTTTTATGTGCTTATTGAGCATTTATTGATATGTCTTATGAAATGTCTGTTCAAATATTTTGCCTGTTTTTAATCGGGATGTTTGATTTGCCTTGATATTATTGAATTATAAGAGTCTTTATTCAATCTTTATACCATTTTTTTTGACAAATATATACATTGCAAATGTTTTCTTCCAATTTTAATTTGCTTTTCATTTTGTTCCACATCTTTTGATGAGCTGAAATTTTTAATTTTGATAAAATCCAATTTATTAATTTTTAAAATCTTGTTTTTCTCTCTAGTCTGACAAATGACAGAAAAAGATTCTCCTACACTTTCTTCTGAAGTTTAGAAATTTTAGCCTTTATATTTATGTCTATGATAAACCTCAGAAGTGTAAGGAAGTCTATGTTCATTTTACTCCCTATGGTATTATAGTGAATAAGAATTATGATGGCCTACCTATTAAGGAATCCTAGAACTGACAATTCAATAAATTATATTGGATGATGCTGAGCACAGCTCCAATGAAACATATTTCAAGTAGCTTTTAAAAATGACTACTTGATCAACTAAATTTTGCTAGAGGAAGATCTATCTTATTTTTCTATTTCTATTGTAAAGCTACCCCTTTAGTTGGTTTGTTTTTTACTTTGTGATTATCTATAATTTATACCTTCTTGGTTGTAGTTATAAAATATACTTCATTACTGTGATTAAATTCTCTGAACTTCATTCCTTTATTGTTATTGGAAATCATTTTATTTACCCAATATTTTTTTCTCAGTACTGTGAGGGATAAATATAACAGACATAATATATATCCTGTTGTAATTTCTTGTTTAGTTTTATGAACTCATTAAGTTCTTTTTTTTTAATGTTTATTTATTTATTTTGAGATAAAGAGAGTGCATGAGCAAGCAGTAAAGGGGCAGAGAGAGACAATCCCAAGCAGCCTCCATGCTGCCTGATGCAGGGCTTGATCTCATAAACTGCAAGATCAGGACCTGAGCTGAAATCAAGAACTGAAATCACGAGCCGATGCTCAAGCAACTGAAACACCCAGACGCCCCACACTCACTAGACTCTTGACATAACCACAAAATCCACGCGCGTAAGACATAATGAATAGTAATCAAAATTAATAAACAACAATCTATAGCTTGAGTTCCCACTTGTGCAATTGGTTGACCTTCCTCCTTCAGAAAATGTTGGTGGTGTCCCCATAAATATTCCTGAGCAACCACTATAGTTCTCTTCTTACATAATTAATCCTATCTCTTTTTCTCTCCTTTGCTTCCTCAATTTCCCATATAACTTCCTGATACTCATGTTAAAACCTCTCCTCATCCCAATTGCTTCTCTTTAGACTGCAATGCAATGATCTGTGTCTTTCCTGTAAGTATAATATTGAGGTAGAGAACAACTTTCCCACAAATATTAATTAGAAAATATCTAAACGACTTGTTAGACCATAGAAACAAATGGCCATAGGGTATGCAGTACTTGTATGGCAGTATATCCTTGATTTAACTCTACTCCCAAGTCCCCATCTCAGCGTGTCAGGTTTGATTTAGATGATAGAACCCAACCCAGTCTCCTGCCTCTGAAGACTTCAGAGTTGCAACCAGTCCTTGTATCCTGATTATCTCTCTTGTATAATGAAATTCAGAGGCTCTAAGCGCTTGACCTACTGGCATAGATGATTTGTATGTGTTTTTTTTGTATGTATATGTATATGTAGATTGCATATGATATTAATAACTGTTTACTCAATAAAGAGAAGCAATACTAGGTTTTTCTTATTTATATATAATATTAATGAGATCTCCAAATGGCAATGTGGATTTTGCTTACTGCTAATCCAACTATGGATGATCTTGGTGATAGCCTTGTGTAAAAAATACAGACTTCAGAAAACACAAAAATTGAGTGTAGAAGTGGGTTTTCCTATGAACATGCTTGAAAAGGATGTTATACTGTGGCTAGTGTCCTCCTCTCCAACACTTTAATTCACTAAAGACTTATTGCATCACCATAAGGCATGCAAGTGAATTAGGAAAAAAAAACCAATTAAAATTTTGATGCACCTTAGGCAGTTAATGACTCTTCTCATTTGATATCATTTCTCACTTTGGAGCATTCAAATTAATGATTGGAGAGATCTCAAGGACAGTCGGGGTTTCTAGAACTCTTTGTCAACATAAAAGACTCTTTCAAATCTGAGTAAGGCAAGGATTCAAGAGCATACACAATCATTTGTTGTTCATACTAGGCATGTTGCCAGAAAGAATCGAGGTGGCTTTTAGTGGAGAACAGACTAAATTAAACCATTAAAACAGGGGTTAAATCATAAAACAAAAGATGTCAACAAGCAAATTTAAACGCTTTGTTCCATGAATTACATTTATTCAATCTTTTATAGCAAATCTGTGAAAGGTTTACTTTCGTTAGCTTGCTTTCAGAAAAACAGCACTGATATTGTAAAAACAAACTATACATAGCGTTATAAGTCACTAACTAGCGATATTTCTTTTGCAAGTCACTCTCCATAAACATTCATGTTTTCATCTGTAAAATGGCATAATCAAACTACGGCTTTTCTCACATAAAGCAACTAGATGTTCTTATAAATATCATGTTTTCAATAACAGAAAATTACATACAGCATTCTAAAACCCTAAATAGAATTTTTAAATTAGGCATCCCAGATGAACTCTTTGTGAATTCATCTAAATTTGCTAATATATAATATTCTAAGGGAAGCTACAGATATACTGTATCTATTAAAAGGTAGATTTTTTTCTGAATACATACTTTATGTCAGGCTATTTATATACAATTCTCATAATATCATTTCAGATATTCTTCCCAATATGCCTATTAGATAAGTAAATCTCAAAAAGATCAATGTCTTCAAAATCATAAAAAACAGATTTTAAAAAGACTGAAGTTTGAATTTCAATAGCACAACTCATTAGTTATGTTTGTTTACATTTTTCAACTACACTAATTTTAGAATGATTGAATAGAAGATTTACTTTAAACTACAACTGCATAATCAGATATTTTACTGACCATTTATTTTACAAAGTCTTTTTACTAAATGCAAATTAAAAGGTCAAGAACATTAAAAGGCCCATATTTATATAAAAGTCCACATTAAAAATAATCACCTACATGCTGTTATGACATGATACATACCCAAAGCTGTATCTTTGTCATAAAAATTATTGTGTATAAAATAAGGAACTATTCCTTCATAAATGCTTAGAGTTTGATGTTCTTAAGATATGTAGAAGATATTGAGCTTATGTAGGAAAAAAGTAAATTTATCAATAGAAAAATGCATAATGATTAAGTGCATGGTTATGCAGGTTATCTTTTTAAAAATCCCAAAGACATTCAATTGTATTTTTAAATGGGTATATTTACATAAAAATCAGAAGTTAACTATATATAAATTCAAAAATGATATTTAAATTTTTTAATTTGGGGGCGCCTGGGTGGCTCAGTCGGTTGGGCGTCCGACTTCGGCTCAGGTCATGATCTCGCGATCCATGAGTTCGAGCCCTGCGTCGGGCTCTGTGCTGACAGCTCAGAGCCTGGAGCCTGTTTCAGATTCTGTGTCTCCCTCTCTCTCTGACCCTCCCCCGTTCATGCTCTGTCTCTCTCTGTCTCAAAAATAAATAAACGTTAAAAAAATTTAAAAAATAAAATAAAAAATAAAATAAAATTTTTAATTTGATTTTATAAAATATTATATTACTAAATTGGGATATAAAGGTTGGGAAGACAAAAAAAAATGAAGCATTCAAGAAACATACATGATAAGTTTCTAAATAATGTTCCTCCCTAAATGCAGATTTAAAAACATTAATCTTGGAAAGCAGAACAGATCATAAAGTTTACACACACATATAACAAACTAAAGACTACAAATCAGTGGCAAAATCTAGTGATTAAACATTGTTAACTATCTTTCACCGATATTAAAATCAATGCATTATATTTGTATTATATGTTTCTTTCAAAATTGCTTTTTTGGGGCACCTGGGTGATTCAGTTGGTTAAGCAACCAACTGATTTTGGCGCAGGTCATGATCTTGCAGTTCTTGAGACTGAGCCCCATGGCCGGCTCACTCTCTTTCTCTCCCCCTCCCCTCACATCTCTGTCTCTCTCTCTCTGACTCTCTCTCTCTCTCTCTCTCTCTCTCTCTCTCTCAAAATAAATAATAACATTAAAAAATTAAAAAATAACAAAAATAAAAAATTGTTTTTAAGTTTATTTATTTTGAGAGAGAGAGAGAGAGACATGGTGTGAGTGGGGGAGGGGCTGATAGTGATGGAGAGAGAGAATCCCAAGCAGGCTCTGCACTATCAGCTCAGAGCTTGATATGGGGCTCACACCCACAAAGCTGTGAGATCATGACCTGATCCCTCTCTCTCTTCCTCTGCCTCTATCCCCCACTCATGCTCTTTCTCTCTCTAAAATAAAAATAAATAATAAAATAAAATTGCTTTTTTGAACTATTTGAAAATCAAAACAAAATGTCAGAATCCTTATGTAAATGTGATACTCTGACTAGTGAATAGAACTAAAAAATGCACAGAATATGGAACTTGCCAGAGTGGCTATCAATATATTTGTGGTAATGTTTTAATTCATAAATCAATCATAGAAACCTCATTTCATTCATTTAAAACATAATTTTTCCTAATTACAAAAGCCAAATTATTTTTGGATGAGATGGGAGTGCTGGAAAATAACCAAAAAGAACAGCAATATTAATACAACTCACTGCTCACCAGATCTTTTGAGACACTGGTACTAAGTCACCATTTAATGGGTCAGTTATATTTCCACATGAATGTTCTAAATACTTTTTACTCTCTTTTAAAAATAATTTTGGAACTGGAGAGTGTTATGCTAAGTGAAATAAGTCATACAGAGAAAGACAGATACCATATGTTTTCACTCTTATGTGGATCCTGAGAAAGTTAACAGAAGACCATGGGGGAGGGGAAGGAAAAAAAAAAGTTAGAGAGGGAGGGAGCCAAACCATAAGAGACTCTTAAAAACTGAGAACAACCTGAGGGTTGATGGGGGGTGTGAGGGAGGAGAGGGTGGGTGATGGGTAGAGGAGGGCACCTTTTGGGATGAGCACTGGGTGTTGTATGGAAACCAATTTGACAATAAATTTCATATTAAAAAATAAATAAAATAAAAATAATTTTGTATATAAAAATATGTAACAATGTGACATACAATTTAAGATGGATTGTATTAGAATGAATACTCATAAGCCTGCCACTTAACCAAGAGAGTGCCAATATTTGTTTCTTCCTTATACCTTCCCTGGCCTTACTCTGATGTCTCACCAGGAGACGGGAAAATATTCCTGTATAAAGGCCATCCCTAATTTTAAAAACTATAGTTTAATCATACATTAATGTATCTCTAAACAACATAAAGCTTAATTTTGCTTATTTTTAAGTTTTATGAAATATATAGCATACCATTATAGTTTTCATTCAGTCTTATGCATATACTACACTTCAATTATGAATATAATGCTCTTTGTCTATTTTCTAGAAGACATTCATTTGTATCGCTTTCAGTTTTGCTTATATAAATAATGTGGCTACGAATAAACTTGTATACTTCTTAGGGAACAGGATAGAAGAGATTCTCTTAGATCTCAGAGTGAAGGGCTGATTCAATGTATACAGAAGATGTAATTGTTCAAATTTATTCAAATTTATGTAAAGCTCATTGTTTTCCCAACCAGTCACAGCACTCTACAGTACTACTAACAATGTATAATAAATTATTTACAATGTATAATGTCTCTATACTGGACCTATTCAACACTTGACAGCTATTAGAAATCTTAACTTTTGACAATCCATTGGTTGTAAAATACTGTCATGGTTTGAATTTGTATTCTTCTTGTTGCATGAGGTTGAACTTGAAAAAACATTTTTGAGTACAGGTGACACACAACGATACATTAGTTTCAGATGTACAACAGTGATTCCACAAGTTTACACATTACGCTGTGCTCACCACAAGTGCAGCTACCATCTGCCATCATACAACCCTATTGCAGTATCATTGACAATACTCCCTAGGCTGTACTTTTTATTCCTGACTTTTCTAATTCCGTGACTAAAAGTCTATGCTCCCATTCTCTTTCGCTTATTTTACCCACCTCACCACCCTTCCCCTCAGACAACCGTCAGTTTCTTCTTTGTATTTACAGCCCTGATTCTGCTGTTCTGTTTTTTAGATTCCACATATGAGTGAAATCATATGGTATTTGTCTTTCTCAATCTGACTTATTTCACTCAGCAAATACCCTTTAGGTGCATCCATGTTATTGCAGGTCACAAGGACTGAGCCACTTTCTGACACCATACATGAAAATAAATTCAAAATGGATTAAAGACCTAAATAGGAGATTGAAACCATAAAACTCCTAGAAGAGAACATAGATGAATTTCTTTGACATCATGTATAGCAACATTTTTCTAGATATGTCTCCTAAGGCAAGGGAAATAAAAGCAAAAAAGGAATTACTGGGACTATATGAAAATAAAAAGCTTTTTGCGTAACAGAGGAAACCATAAAAAAACTAAAATGCAACCTGCTAAACGGGGGAAGATATTTGCAAACGATATATCTGATAAAGGAGTTAATATCCAAAATATGTAAAGAATTTACATCACTCAACACCAAAAAACCAAGTAATAAAATTAAAAACTGGATAGAGGACCTGAATAGACATTTTTTTCCAAAGAAGACCTGTAGCTAGCCAACAGATACAAGAAAAGATGCTCAATATTACAAATCGTCAGGGAAATGCAAATCAAAACCACAATGAGATATCACTTCACACCTCTCAGAATGGATAAAAAACAAAAGACAAGAAATAATAAATGTTGGCAAGGATGTGGAGAAAAAAAAGAACCTTCATGCACTATTTTGGGAATGCAAGGTCACAATAACCTGCCACTGTGGACAACAGCACGGAGTTTCCTCAAAAATTAAAGGAAGAATTGCCATATGATCTAGTAATTCCACTGCTAGGTATTTACTCAAAGAAAATAAAAACGCTAATTTAAAAAGATATATGTACCCTGTTTACTGCAGCGTTATTCATAATACTCAAGATACGGAAGCAATCTAAGTATTCATTGGTAAATGAGTGAGCTTCTTAGGTTTATGTGCCACTCCTGAGGGTGTGGATTTAATACCTGAAAAAAAATCAAAGAAAAGTCTAAAAATTTTATTGTATGAAAAGCTAAAATAATCTAGTTATATTTTTCTGAATGAAATGGATAGAGCAGGATCATGTTGGGATGAGGTTAGAAATAAGTTTGATATGGTTATGTTACTTTTAAAAAGCCCTATTAGGCACACAACTAGCAAATACCAAGTGGGCATTTGGATATACAAATCCAGAGCTGAGGGAAGAAAGGAGCTGGCTAAAACCATGGCTTTAGTTGAGAATACACTGAGGGAGAAAAGATGTCTAAGGACTGACGTATGGCCACTCCATAGAGACCAAGGAGGTCAGAAAGAAGCAGCAGAGGAGGATAGAAAAGACAGAGGCCAGGGAAGTAAGAGGAAGTAAAACAAGCAAGGTGTCCTAGGAGCAAAGTAGAAAGTAGAAGGATGCACAATGAACACCTACCGCAGATGCTGAGGCCAAACCCTCAAGTTCAGTGAGAGTTAGGAATTGCCCAGGGGGCTTGAAAACATAGAGATCATTTAAAACTGATCAAAGTTGTTTTTTCTAGCAGTCTTTCCTAGCAACGGGGGCAAAAATCAGTTTGAAGCAGAAGTGTTCAGGGAAGCATGGGAAGAAACGAAATGGAAACTATAATGACAGACCACGTGTATACAAAGAACTTTTAGTGTGAAGTTGACAAAAAAAAGGGTATAATCTAGAGGAAAATGTAGCAAGAGCAGAATTTATGTTAATTATATGCATATCTACGTATACATATTATATTTATTTGTTGGGAGATAATCATATATCTGACTAACAGGAATAATTACACAACATGGTCACATTTTGAACGGATGTTTAGGAGCATGTCTTTTTTTTGTGGCCCGCCAAGCTTCCCACTTGTTCAAATCTCTGTTAAGCCTCACTCAAAAGTTGTTATCCTGGCTTGCAGTGTGTTTGGCAATATAATCCACACACTAAGTTAGTAAGCTTGTGATCGTTTTGCTGTCCTTGAGTCTCATACGTTAGTAACTATATTCAAAGTCTTGGATTTTCTTTTCTAAACATAACTCTAAAATCATTATTTATTTATTTTTTCCTCATCATCTTGTTTTTCTCTCTCTCAAATTATTAGTGGCTATCCTAAAGTCATAGAAAACCTGAGAATTTTGTGAGAGAACGGCACCCTTAATTTGATTGGTATTTAATAAACTGAGGCTCCTCAATTCTGATCCTTTCTCTATCTTTTTTAATAATATTTCTGCCCAGAAGAAGCTGATTGTTTCACTTTTAGAAGGCTGTTATCTCTAAACTTTCTTCACTTTGATCCTCTGCTTAAAAACCAGACGGATCTTGTTTGAGCATTTTTTTTTTGTTTTTTTTGTTTTGTTTTGTTTTGTTTTTGTAGTATATACCTACATTGTAGTTTATTTTAAGAACAACTATATTGTTATATACTTCTAAAGGCAGGTAATGTTTTCCCATATTTGTTTTCTGGAATTTTTAGACATTTTCACTAGAACTAAAGGCTCAATAAGCTCATGATATGTCACGACATGCTTTACTGGGGGAAAAATGTTTCACCACCGTCTAAAATCAATCTTTACATTTCTTGCCTGTGATACTTATTTCCTCAACACCCATTATTCACCTGGCAACCTAGTGCCACATCTTTTACATTTTTGTTAGGGTAACTTAACACAAATAGCTATTTTACTTTTTTTTTCTTTTTCAAATAAGCACAAGAAGAAAAAAAAAGGATAGAAAATAATTCTAGTTTTAACACTGTCTTTATTATAAGAACTATTAAATATTCTAGATTAAGAATGAGATGATTCCAGGAAGTCATATGAATCTTTTTCCAAATTGAATCTTTTTTCCTGCCCTTTATAGATTGACAATATATAAATGTATAGGCATACACTAAATAAATACTCAGTGGAAAAAAATGTTTTTCTTATTCTCATTTCCCTTCAAGAAGTCGAATATAAACAGCAAGTCATAGACATAATTTTTTGATATAGACATGTATGCAGACATCACCTCCAGGGTAATCTCCCCCCTTCTTTCTCTTGCCTTACTCATGAGTCCCCGTTTACTGTCCTCTCTATAACCCTCATGTATAGCTAGACCTTGAATTCTGCTTTGTGAATATTTCATCTCTGCTATTTCCCTTGGATTTTACCTAACATGTAACCCAGCCTAGGCTCTTCTCTATCAGTATCTTCCCTTGCTTTTAATCCACATCTTCACTGAGGGGCTGACATACATAAAGATTTCATCTGACCTCTTGAGGTTTCCTTCCTCTGTCCTGGAATGATAAGAGCATGTAAAATAGTGAGATCCTGCATTAGATGGTAAGTAGGTTTCAGGTTCTTGATGAATTCATAATAGATGCTCAATAAAAATGCCTGTTAAAAGTTTAAAAGTGGTTTTTATTATGAAACTGATGTGCCATATTGATGTATTTATTCTTAATTTTTAGTTCAAACATGAAAATAACATTTTGAAAATGATCATATGTATTTATATTTGAGGTGTTGATAAAATGTAAGATGAATCCCACTATTATTGTACCAGTGACTTTTTAATCTAGAAAAAGTCTCATTTAGGTTAAAATATATAAGTGTTGTCAAAATATGTCTTGAGAGAGTCATAGTCATAGGATTAATGCTCAGAACAAATGAAAATAATCAGGAAACTCTTTTTTTTTTAAATTTATTTATTTTTGAGAGACAGAACGTGAGCAGGGGAGAGGCAGAGAGAGAGGAAGACTAGGAATCTGAACCAGGCTCCAGGCTCTGAGCTGTCAGCACAGAGCCTGACACTTGGCTCCAACTCATGAACCGTGAGATCATGACCTAAGCTGAAGTCAGATGCATAAATGACTGAGCTACCCACGTGCCCCAGGAAATACTTTATTATAAAAACCTAAATTTTCATTTTTTAATTTTTTTGTTTTAATGTTGAGAGCGAGGCAGAGAGTGAACAGGGGAGCGGCAGGGAGGGAGACACAGAATCTGAAGCAGCCTCCAGGCTCTGAGCTGTCAGCACAGCTCAGAGATCATGACCTGAGCCGAAGTCAGATGCTTAACTGAGTGAGCCACCCAGGTGCCCCTAAGTTTTCATTTTTGAATGCTGACCTAGTGATGCTCTTCTCACCATGTCTTTTCTTAACCCATACAAAAACTAAAACCCATTATGGTATCATTCTTATTTTTATACCCTTTAAATAATCTTATCGTCCTCTGTTAGTTAATGCAGTTAATATGTTACTATACATTGGATCGAGGCCTGTTGATTAAAAAATTCAACTCTGTATATATCAATTTTATTTGTTATATATTTCCCCCTCTGCTTACCATCATATCTAAATTATTGCATGTTATAATACATAGAGTCAGAAATTGACATTTCTCTAAATTTTAGGACTAACTAAAATTTTGTAGGTCAATCAAGTACATGCTACAAAAAATAATAAATTTTCATCAAAAAATTCTATAGCTGTTTAAAAATAAAATACTTAGCTATTTACCAAGAATGTACAAAAAATGGATATTAAAACAATATACTCTTGGTCTTGGATAGGCTTGAAGTCCTTGTGTTTAAGAAGACTATATTTGCCTTTGTATCTCTGACATTTAATATAATACAAATATGTAAATATTCAATAATATTTACCTAGAGAGTAGGTAAAAAATGACCATAATTATATTCAAAGTTTGAATAAATAATATTTCATCAAATTGTGCAGATTATCCTTAATATTCTCTTGGGATGATTTACTGAACTAATATATCATTCTTATTTGATTATTATTACATCAAAATTGTTAGGCAAATTTCAACATTTCAGTTCCCTTAATTTTAATATGTTCTATGAACTAATTCCAACTTGCAATTCCAGTGTGCTCTTTCATATGTGTGTGTGTGTGTGTGTGCATACATATATGCATACATATATGTATATGTATAAATACGTGTATACATGCATGTATATGTGTATATATATATAATGCAAATACTAAGGATGGATAATTTTAACAAACTATTGGAACAAAGTATTATCACAAAACAACTGTATCATTGGTCATCGTTATTGGTAAAAAATTGATCAGTAGCACCATTTTTGTAGTCAATAACCAGCATCTCACAGGTTTTTACATATAACCAGCCATATATGTTTGATATTCATTTCTTTGTGTATATTTCACATATAGTTTCATAGCTGCGTACCTAAATGCATTTTATATTCTATTACTGAGTTTTATGCTTTGAGAATTTCAAAAAATGCCAGTTATTAATTAGATTTAGTCCAATAAAGCTGACATCTTCCTTTCATAAATCTTTTTTCTATTATTTAACATTAAAAAAAAAAAAAAACTTTCCAGGGAGCCAGCCAGCCAGCTCAGTCAGTTCAAGGACCACCTCTTGATTTCAGCTCAGGTCATGATTTCACCATTCATGGGGTTGAGCCCTGCATCTAACTCCATGTTTAAAGCACAGAGCCTTCTTGGGATTCTCTCTATCCTTCCCTCTCTGCCACTCCCCTGCTGCTGCTCTCTCGCTCTCTCTCTCTCTCTCTCTCTCTCCCTCTCTCTCAAAATAAAATAATGTACTTAAAAAAAACCTTTTCTCTGCAAGCCCCTTTTTCTATGTTAATAATCACGATTATCTAACCTTCATTCAAATGATGTTTCTTCCTGTGGTGTAGACCTCAAAAATGATTTCTTCTATTTGACAGACAATTAGGTTTCCCTTTTCTGCTAGGAAAGAAATAGCTAAATTCTCCCTTACTTATTATGACACTTTTTTCCCCTCTGGTGTTTATTTTCATTTGTATGCTAAATTTTGAGATGTTTTATTGAAGAACAATACACATAAGAACCCAAATTACATGTCTGAGTTGAGGAATTATGTCAAATGAATATATCTGTGAAATTAACACTATGATCAAAAAAAGAAAACTGACTCTTCCAATCACAAACCCTTTCCCCTTCCTTCAGGATAACTATTCTCCTAACATGTAATAGGAGTTTTAATTTTGCCTGTTTTTAACTGTAAAGAAATGGAAAGATGCATTAGGTGATCTTTCCCTACATTTTGTTCAATATCACGTCAGGGAGATTCAAACATATTACTGTATGTAGTTGTGGTTTACTTATTCTCACTAACACATGGTTTCACATTTTATGAGTACATGTCAGTTTATCTGCTCTACTATTGATGGCTATGTGGATTGTTACCAGTCTGGGGTTATTGTGGTGAATAGTGCTGCTATAATCATTCTTGTACATGTATTCTCATGAGTGTGTTTAATATTTCTCTTGGTTATATATATAAATGCTTAATTTGTTCTTCCGAGTTACTGCCAAGCATTTTCCCAAATCAGTTGTACTAACTCACCCTCAAATAAGTTGTGTTTGAAAGTTTAGTTGTTCTACATGCTTGACAAAACTTAGTATCGTCTGCTTTTTCACTTTTAATCCATCTACTGGTTTCAGTAGTATTAGCATTCTGTTGTTGTTTAATGAAAGAAGGTATTACTCTACTTAACCTTGTGGTTTTAATCTGTATTTTCCTACTCACGAACAAAGTCGAACACTTTTTATATGCTTATTGGTTGGTTGGATATCCTATTATATAATGTGCTACTCAAGTCTTTGCCCACCTTCCTTGGGAGCTTTCTTCTTTAACAATCTGTAGGGATTCTTTATGTATTCTTGATAGGAGTTCCATCACTTTGTGACTTTTCACTTTAACTGTATCTTTTATTACAGGTGTTCTTAATGTAGTGTAATTTATGAAGTATTTTCTTTATTTTCCTATATTTTTAACCCTTTTGTTTAATTTAAAACTCTTAGATTATTCTAGGTCCCAAAGATATTTCTTGATATTTTATTTATTATTACTTTTTAACATTTAGATACACAACGTATAGAGAATTGATTTTGTGTCTGGTATCAAGTAGAGAACAAGGTTTATCATTTTTGTTGTTCTCATTTTTTTCTATATATGTTTGACTCAGCACCATATATAGAAAATAAATCTTTACTGTATCTCAGCTTATCACAAATCAAGTAGATATTTATGTGTAGTTTTGTGTTTAAACTCTATTCTATTTCACTGGTCTATCTGTTAATCCTTGAACTAATAACACACTGACTTAAATGTTAATAAAATATATGTTAACTGAAATATGTAATTATAATATTTTAACATAAAATATTTTGTTCCTTCTTATCGAGCACTGATTGCTTTTCTTATCATTGCATAGAAAGGCAAGTATAAAGAACACTGTGTTTAATTTTATTAGAAAGTAACATTATCATATTTCTTCCTATCATTATTCTCCTATAAAATGCTTTATTTCTTGTACAGTGTCCACCAAAAGCCACCCAATTTAGAATCTGGTTGTTTTCTGGGATTTTGTCTTTGCTAGAATGTAGAAAGAGGGTTTCTGTAATGGGAAAACACTTTGGAGAGACGTGGGAGATAATGCTGTTTTTCTGATTTACACAGATAGTATGTTCCTTATCCAAGATGCAGATGACAGAGTTTCCCTCTACCAACATTTTGGTATTATCTATCCCTAATAGCATTATCCATGGGACACTAATTGCCTTTTCAATTCTATTGTTTTTCTCAAAGAAATTCCTTCTATAATCTGGTAACACATTTACTATCAATAAACACTGCCATATTATCAATAAGAACATTTTATTTGAAAGGTGGGGGGAGTTTTATTACTTTCCTACTGGTCTGTTTTTAGTCACATATATTTCCAAGCTACTTAATTTATTTATAATATTTTAACTGTATTTTATATAATTCTTTTCAACCTCATTTTGGACTCTGAACATTATTTTCATCTTAATATATTTTGACAGGAAAGAATTTTCTGCTTTCAGCATTAAATTTCACATGTCTCTCTTTTCGTTATCTTCACTTTATGTTCAAATTGTGGTGGTAGAAAGAACATGTATTTTGGAGTCAGATTTATGTTGAATTCTATTTCTTCTACTAAATAAATAAGAGAGCAAACCACTTAACCTCTCTAAATTTTATGGAAAAATAAGAATACAAAAAGGCCATCTTCACAGTGTGTTGTGAATTAAATGTATAAAATATTAACTCAGTAACTGGCACACAAAAAATTTCTATAAACATTAGCGATGATGATAATGCTTTAATCATGGCTTCAACGACTCTTTCTTAATATGTGTATTATTAGCCAGTACTTCATTTTCTCCTTCCACAAGTCTGTAATAAGGATTGTCCTTTATCAAGGTGAATGTCAATCATACTATAACTCACATTTTTTTCACAGCTAAGCTTCTTAAAATAATAGTCAATATGGGCTTTCATATTTATTTTCCTATTTCTGTTAATAATTACTGAATTTGATTTGTTACCTCACTGAAGCTACTCAGGACAAGGTGAACTTTTTAATTGCCAAATACATGGATTAATGTTAAGTGCTCACTTTCAAGTTAAGTACTCACATCAACCTTTCAGAATAATTTGCAAAAACTGATCAACTCATTAAAAATTTACCAAACTAACCTAGAGTCCCCATAGACTAAAAAAAAAAAGAACATGGCCATCGTTTTTGGCTTTGCCATTTTTCTAACAATGTGTCTCTTAATAAGCAGTTTCTCCTTTCACTGATTTCATTTCTCTGTTTGTAAAAGGAAATAATAAAGTCATATAACATCCCATAGGTCACAAGAATAATGGGATAATGTATTTTGAACACTTGATTCATAGTGAAAACTTAATAACTGGTAGCACTTAATATTTCATTAGTGAAAATAGTTCTGCTTTTTTGGCAAAAAAGCAGCTAAATAAAGCATTTTGTTGACATAAATATTTTAATTTTGCAGGCATGTTTAATTTCATGTTTCAAGGTAATATGATTATCCTTGTTAGCTGAAGTTAAATTCAGCCATGTATGTACATGTTGTGATATCAGATTTAATTTAATACATATAGAAAAAAGATATATCTAATAGTTCACAGAGTACAATGAGTAAAACATTATTCAGAACTGATTTAAACTACATAAAAATAAATTTAGTTGCACTGAAAATAGCACATCATTTACAGAAAAGTATTTTTATCCAAATAATATTAAAAGTGATCTAATTTTATGATCAATAAGGTACTGTAACAATGGAAAATAATGTATTTATTAATTTAATGTCTCATACTTTCTTTTTCCTCTTTAGTGAAAAAATTAGAAATTTATTTTCTACCTATGAATAGCCACCTTCCCTAACTTTTTTTTTTTTTAATCACATAGGATAAAACTAGCAAAACAAACAGAAGGAGTTTAATACAGGGCACTAATTTTAAAAGACATGAAGAGATTGGGGTGCCTGGGTGGTTCAACAGGTTGAGCATCAGACTTTGGTTCAGGGCATGATTTTATGGTTCATGAGTTCTAGCTCTACATCAGGCTCTTTGCTGTAAGCACAGAGCCCACTTTGGGCCCTCTGTTCCCCTCTCTCTCCACCCCTCTCCCACTCACATGCACTCTCTCTCTCACAAATAAACAAAACACTTAAAAAACAGAAGACTATTAGTTGATTTTCGTCTGAAATTGTGATGCCTCCAGCTTTGCATTTCTTTTTCAAGATTACTATGGCTATTCAGGGTCTTTTCTTATTCATACAAAAATAAACTCAAAATGGATGAAAGACCTCAATGTAAGATAGGAAGTCATCCAAATCCTCCAGGAGAAAGCAGGCAAAAACTTCTTTGACCTTGGCCACAGCAACTTTTTACTCAACATGTCTCCAGAGGCAAGGGAAACAAAAGCAAAAATGGACTATTGGGACCTCATCAAAATAAAAAGCTTCTGCACAGTGAAAGAAACAAACAACTGAAAGGCAACCAATGGAATGGGAGAAGATATTTGCAAACAACATATCAGATAAAGGGTTAGTATCCAAAATCTATAAAGTATATAACAAACTCAACACCCCCCCCCCCAAAAAAAATAATCCAGTGAAGAAATGGGTGGAAGACATGAATAGACACTTCTCCAAAGAAGACATCCAGGTGGCCAACTGACACACGAAAAAATGCTCAACATCACTCATCATCAGGGAAATACAAATCAAAACCACAATGACATACCACTTCACACCTATTAGAATGGCTAACAACTTAGGCAACAACAGATGTCGGCCAGGATGCGGAGAAAGAGGATCTCTTTTGCACTGCTGGTGGGAATGCAAACTGGTGCAGCCATTCTGGAAAACAGTATGGAGGTTCCTCAAAAAACTAAAAATAGAACTACCCTACCACCAAGCAATTACACTACTATGTATTTATCCAAGGGATACAGGTATGCTGTTTCAAAGGGACATATGCACCCCCATGTTTATAGCAGGACTATCAACAATAGCCAAAGTATAAAAAGAGCCCAAATGTCCATCAGTGGATGAATAAAGAAGTGATCATATATATGTGTGTGTATATATATATATAGATATATATAGATATATATATATGAATACATATATAGAGATATAATGGAGTATTACTCAGCAATCAAAAAGAATGAAATCTTGCCACTTGCAACTGCAACTACGTGGATGGAACTGGAGGGTTATTATGCTAAGTGAAATTAGAGAAAGATGAATATCATTTGACTTCACTCATATGAGGACTTTAAAATACTAAACAGATGAACATAAGGGAAGGAAAGCAAAAATAATATAAAAACATGGAGGGGGACAAAACATAAGAGACACTTAAATACGGAGAACAAATAGAGGGTTACTGGTGGGGCTGTGGGAGGGGGATGGGCTAATGGGTAAGGGGCATAAAGGAATCTACTCCTGAAATCACTATTGTACTACATGCTAACTAACTTTGATGTAAATTAAAAAAATATTTTTTTTTTTAATTTAGAATTGCTTGTTCTAGTTCTGTGAAAAATGCTGCTGTTATTTTGACAGGGATTGTACTGAATGTATAGATTGCTTTGGGTAGTATAGATATTTTAATGGTATTTGTTCTTCCAATCCATGACCGTGGAATGTTTCTCCACTTCTTTCTGTCTTTTTCAATTTCTTTCATAATCTTTCTATAGTTTTTAGAGTACATATATTTTACCTCTTTGGTTATTCCTAGGTGTCTTATGGTTTTTAATGCAATTGTAAATGTGATCAATTCCTTGATTTCTCCTTCTGCTGCTTCATTATTGGTGTATAGAAATTCAACTGATTTCTGTATATTCATTCAAAATGGATGAAAGATCTAAATGTTAGGCAGGAAACCATCAAAATCGTATAGGAGAAAACAAGCATCAGCCTCTTTGACCTCAGCTGCAACACCTTTTTTTTTTCTTTTTTTGATATATGAAATTTATTGTCAAACTGGTTTCCATACAACACCCAGTGCTCATGCCAAAAGGTGCCCTCCTCATACCCATCACCCACCCTCCCCTCCCTCCCACCCCCCATCAACCCTCAGTTTGTTCTCAGTTTTTAAGAGTCTCTTATGCTTTGGCTCTCTCCCACTCTAACCTCTTTTTTTTTTTTTCCTTCCCCTCCTCCAAGGGTTTCTGTTAAGTTTCTCAGGATCCACATAAGAGTGAAAACATATGGTATCTGTCTTTCTCTGTATGGCTTATTTCACTTAGCATCACACTCTCCAGTTCCATCCACGTTGCTACAAAGGTTCATATTTCATTCTTTTTCATTGCCATGTAGTACTCCATTGTGTATATAAACCACAATTTCTTTATCCATTCATCAGTTGATGGACATTTAGGCTCTTGCCATAATTTGGCTATTGTTGAGAGTGCTGCTATAAACATTGGGGTACAAGTGCCCCTATGCATCAGTACTCCTGTATCCCTTGGGTAAATTCCTAGCAGTGCTATTGCTGGGTCATAGGGTAGGTCTATTTTTAATTTTCTGAGGAACCTCCACACTGCTTTCCAGAGCGGCTGCCCCAGTTTGCATTCCCACCAACAGTGCAAGAGGGTTCCCGTTTCTCCACATCCTCTCCAGCATCTATAGTCTCCTGATTTGTTCATTTTGGCCACTCTGACTGGCGTGAGGTGATATCTGAGTGTGGTTTTGATTTGTATTTCCCTGATGAGGAGTGACGTTGAGCATCTTTTCATGTGCCTGTTGGCCATCCGGATGTCTTCTTTAGAGAAGTGTCTATTCATGTTTTCTGCCCATTTCTTCACTGGGTTATTTGTTTTTTGGGTGTGGAGTTTGGTGAGCTCTTGATAGATTTTGGATACTAGCCCTTTGTCCCATATGTCATTTGCAAATATCTTTTCCCATTCCGTTGGTTGCCTTTTAGTTTTGTTGGTTGTTTCCTTTGCTGTGCAGAAGCTTTTTATCTTCATAAGGTCCCAGTAATTCATTTTTGCTTTTAATTCCCTTGCCTGTGGGGATGTGTCGAGTAAGAGATTGCTACGGCTGAGGTCAGAGAGGTCTTTTCCTGCTTTCTCCTCTAGGGTTTTGATGGTTTCCTGTCTCACATTCAGATCCTTTATCCATTTTGAGTTTATTTTTGTGAATGGTGTGAGAAAGTGGTCTAGTTTCAACCTTCTGCATGTTGCTGTCCAGTTCTCCCAGCACCATTTGTTAAAGAGACTGTCTTTTTTCCATTGGATGTTCTTTCCTGCTTTGTCAAAGATGAGTTGGCCACACGTTTGTGGGTCTAGTTCTGAGGTTTCTATTCTATTCCATTGGTCTATGTGTCTGTTTTTGTGCCAATGCCATGCTGTCTTGATGATGACAGCTTTGTAGTAGAGGCTAAAGCCTGGGATTGTGCTGCCTCCTGTTTTGGTCTTCTTCTTCAAAATTACTTTGGCTATTTGGGACCTTTTGTGGTTCCATATGAATTTTAGGATTGTTTGTTCTACTTTTGAGAAGAATGCTGGTGCAATTTTGATTGGGATTGCATTGAATGTGTAGATATCTTTGGGTAATATTGACATTTTGACAATATTTATTCTTCCAATCCATGAGCAGGGAATGTCTTTCCATTTCTTTATATCTTCTTCAATTTCTTTCATAAGCTTTCTATAGTTTTCAGCATACAGATCTTTTACATCTTTGGTTAGATTTATTCCTAGGTATTTTATGCTTCTTGGTGCAATTGTGAATGGGATCAGTTTCTTTACTTGTCTTTCTGTTGCTTCATTGTTAGTGTGTAAGAATGCAACTGATTTCTGTACATTGATTTTGTATCCTGCAACTTTGCTGAATTCATGGATCAGTTCTAGCAGACTTTTGGTGGAGTCTATCGGATTTTCCATGTATAATGCCATGTCATCTGCAAAAAGCGAAAGCTTGACTTCATCTTTGCCAATTTTGATGCCTTTGATTTCCTTTTGTTGTCTGACTGCTGATGCTAGAACTTCCAACACTATGTTAAACAATAGCGGTGAGAGTGGACATCCCTGTCGTGTTCCTGATCTCAGGGAAAAAGCTCTAAGTTTTTCCCCATTGAGGATGATGTTAGCTGTGGGCTTTTCATAAATGGTTTTTATGATGTTTAAGTATGTTCCTTCTATCCCGACTTTCTCAAGGGGTTTTATTAAGAAAGGGTGCTGGATTTTGTCAAAGGCCTTTTCTGCATCGATTGACAGGATCATATGGTTCTTCTCTTTTTTTTTATTAATGTGATGTATCACGTTGATTGATTTGCGAATGTTGAACCAGCCCTGCATCCCAGGAATGAATCCCACTTGATCATGGTGAATAATTCTTTTTATATGCTGTTGAATTCGATTTGCTAGTATCTTATTGAGAATTTTTGCATCCTATTCATCAGGGATATTGGCCTGTAGTTCTCTTTTTTTACTAGGTCTCTGTCTGGTTTAGGAATCAAAGTAATACTGGCTTCATAGAATGAGTCTGGAAGTTTTCCTTCCCTTTCTATTTCTTGGAATAGCTTGAGAAGGATAGGTATACTCTCTGCTTTAAACATCTGGTAGAACTCCCCTGGGAAGCCATCTGGTCCTTAGGTTTTGTTTGTTTGTTTTGTTTGTTTGTTTTATCTCTCCTTCTATTCTAAATGACAGACTTGCTGGATAAAGGATTCTTGGCTGCATATTTTTTCTGTTCAGCACATTGAAGATCTCGTGCCAATCCTTTCTGGCCTGCATGTTTCAAAAGAGAGATCAGTCACAAGTCTTATAGTTCTCCCTTTATATGTTAGGGCACGTTTATCCCTTGCTGCTTTCTGAATTTTCTCTTTATCCTTGTATTTTGCCAGTTTCACTATTATATGTCGTGCAGAAGATCGATTCATGTTACGTCTGAAGGGAGTTCTCTGTGCTTCTTGGATTTCAATGCCTTTTTCCTTCCCCAGTTCAGGAAGTTCTCAGCTATTATTTCTTCAAGTACACCTTCTCTCTCTTCCTCCTCTGGGATACTAATTATGCGTATATTATTTCTTTTTAGTGTATAACTTAGTTCTCTAATTTTCCCCTCATACTCCTGGATTTTTTTATCTCTCTTTTTCTCAGCTTCCTCTTTTTCCATAACTTTATCTTCTAGTTCACCTATTCTCTCCTCTGCCTCTTCAAGCCGTCATCGTTTCTATTTTGTTTTGCATTTCGTTTAAAGCCTTTTTCAGCTCCTCCTGACTGTTCCTTAGTCCCTTTATCTCTGTAGCAAGAGATTCTCTGCTGTCCTCTATACTGTTTTCAAGCCCAGCGATTAATTTTATGACTATTATTCTAAATTCACTTTCTGTTATATTATTTAAATCCTTTTTGATCAGTTCATTAGCCATTGTTATTTCCTGGAGATTCTTTTGAGGGGGAATTCTTCTGTTTGGTCATTTTGGGTAGTCCCTCCAGTGGTGTGGACCTGCAGGGCACTTCCCCTCTGCTGTGGTGTATAACTGGAGTTGGTGGGCGGGGCCACAGTCAGACCTGATGTCTGCCCCCAGCCCACCGCTAGGGCCACAGTCAGACTGGTGTGTGCCTTCTCTTCCCCTCTCCTAGGGGCGGGATTCACTGTGGGGTAGCGTGGCCCGTCTGGGGTACTTGCACACTGCCAGGCTTGTGGTGCCTGGGATCTGGCGTATTAGCTGGGGTGGGTAGGCAAGGTGCACGGGGGCAGGAGGCGCAGGCTTAGCTCCCTTCTCCTTAGGTGATCCACTTCAGGAGGGGCCCTGTGGCAGTGGGAGGGAGTCAGACCCGCTGCTGGAGGTTTGGCCCCGCAGAAGCACAGCACTGGGTGTTTGCGCGGAGCGAGCAAGTTCAGTGGCAGGAGCTGGTTCCCTTTGGGATTTTGGCTGGGGGATGGATGAGGGAGATGGCGCTGGCAAGCACCTTTGTTCCCCGCCAAACTGAGCTCTGTCGTCCAGGGGCTCAGCAACTCTCCCTCCCTTTGTCCTCTAGCCTTCCCGCTTTCTGAGCAGAGCTGTTCACTTATGACCTCCCAGATGCTAAGTCGCGCTTGCTGTTGGAACACACTCCCTCCGGCCCCTCCGCTTTTGCCAGCCAGACTCGGGGGCTCTGCTTGGCCGGCAGGCTGCCCCTCCACCCTGGCTCCCTCCCGCCAGTCATGCAGCGCGCACCGCCTCTCCACCCTTCCTACCCTCTTCTGTGGGCCTCTCATCTGCGCTTGGCACCAGAGACTCCGTTCTGCTAGTCTTCTGGTGGTTTTCTGGGTTATTTAGGCAGGTGTAGGAGGAATCTAAGTGATCAGCAGGACGCGCGGCGAGACCAGCGTCCTCCTATGCCGCCATCTTCCCTCCCTCCCCAGCTGCAACAACTTCTTACTAGACATGTCTCTGGAGGCAAGGGGAACAAAAGTAAAAATGAACTATTGGGACCTCATCAAGATAAAAAGCTTCTGCACAGCAAATGGAACAATCAAAAAAACTAAAAGGCAACCAACAGAATGGGAGAAGATATTTGAAAATGGCATATAGGATAAAGGGTTAGGATCCACAGTCTCTAAAGAACTTATCAAACTCAACACCAAATAAACAAATAATCCAGTGAAGAAATGGAGTGAAGAAGACATGAACAGACAATTTTTCAAACAAGACTTCCAGATGGCTAACAGACATGTGAAAAGATGTTCAACATCACTCATCATCAGAGAAATACAAATCAAAACCACAATGAGGTACCACCTTACAACTGTCATACTGGCTAAAATGAACAACCTTACAACAGATGTCAGTAATGATGTGGACAAAGGGGGGCCCTTTTGCACTGTTGGTGGGAATGCAAACTGGTGCAGCCACTCTGGAGAACAGTATGGAGGTTTTTCAAAAAATTAAAAATAGAACTACCCTATGACCCAGCAATTGCACTACTAGGTATTTATCCAAAAGAGAGAAAAATGCTGATTTGAAGGGGTACATGCACCCCCAATGTTTATAGCAGCACTATCAACAATAGTCAAATTATGGGAAGAGCCCAATGTTCATCTACTGATGGATGGATAAAGAAGATGTGGTATATGTACATAGTGGAATACTACTTGGCAATCAAAAAGAATGAAACCTTGCCTTTTGCAACAACATGGATGGAACTAGTGTATTATGCTACGTGAAATACATCAGTCAGGGAAAACAAATATATGATTTCAGTCATACGTGTTATTTAAGAAACAAAACATATAAACATAGGGGAAGGGAAGGAAAAATAAGATAAAAACAGAGAGGGAGACAGACCAAAAGTGATTTACACACAGAGAACAAACAGTTTGTGTTTTTTTTGTTTTTGTTTTTTTTTTTTTGTTTTTTTTTTTGTTTTTTTTTTTTTTTGCGGGGGGAATGGGTTAAATGAGTTCTGGAAATTAAGGAGAGCACTTATTGGGATGAGCACTGCGTGTTATATGTAAGTGATGAATTGCTAGGTTCTACAACCGAAACTAATACTACACTGTATGATAACTAACTTGAATTTAAATTAAAAAAATAATAGTAGACTTGAAGAGATGAAACCAGGCCAAAGGGGAAGAAGCACTCCACAGAATATTTACTATTGGAAGGAAATAAAGCTAGAGGGGAAAGGAAGGGGTTAGAATTTCCAGAATACAGAACAAACTGACTATTCTGCTGTGCACCATGCTATTACCATGGAAGGAGGTGGATTTAGCGGGCCCTGGAGCCAAGGGGGTAAGCCACCCAGCAAATGTTGACCCCATTAAGGGGAATCACATGCCCATCACTAGAACCACTGAGAAAAAGACTGCTTCTAAGAACAAAGCTAGGATCCTCAAAGCAATGTAAACCACTTACATTGTTCTTCCAGAAACAAAAGAAGAGAAAGAGCTTCTACATCTCAAAAGAGAACAAATGACAAGGCAACAGGCTTTTTAATGAGATTCGGTTTTGGACATAATTGTTGCAATGCTGATTAGATATCCAAGTGGGAATGTAATATAGTGGTCAGATATATAGGTGTGGAGGTCAGGTAAGAGGCTGTTGAGACATAAAAATGTGGCACCTATCAAAGGATCTATGCTTTAATATTCAGAGCAAAATTTCACAGTAGAAACAGTGAAGTCATGTCTCTGTCCACACATATGTAAAAGTACCCAGCTACAATAATGATGCATCATATTATAAAGGCCACTGGACCAACACAAAGAAAGCATTTTTCTAGGAATTTTTGATCAGGACTCCAAAATAAAATCCTACTTGAACAGCGTTTTTGTTACAATTTTTTTTTCATCTGTATTCTTCCATTCACTCCTATCCACTCTCTTTTTTCCTTATTTCTTCTCATTTTTTTTTCCTTCTCATTTTATTAACATACCAGTTAATTTTATGAGCATTACCTCCAATGTTACTATCTAAAATTTAAGTCTACCGGGGCGCCTGGGTGGCTCAGTCAGTTAAGCATCCGACTTCGGCTCAGGTCATGATCTCGCAGTCCGTGAGTTCAAGCCCGGGGTCAGGCTCTGTGCTGACAGCTCAGAGCCTGGAGCCTGCTTCCGATTCTGTGTCTCCCTCTCTCTCTGACCCTCCCCCATTCATGCTGTCTCTCCCTGTCTCAAAAATAAAATAAACGTTAAAAAAAATAAAATTTAAGTCTACCATGAATAAAACTATGAAGTTTAATAGCATGCCATCCTCATATGCTCTCAAAAGTTACATTTTTGTCACATTTACAAGAATATTCTAAATTCTCCACAAAATCAGCAAATATTTTAATATGTAAAATAAGTCCATTCCTTTCTCTATCCTACAAGACTAATGAAAATAAAAATAATTGATTAAACTCCTCCATATAATCATCTGGTTTCAATGTACAGAAAGTTTGGTCTTCATAGAATATAATTTCTGAATATGTTTACCAGTACTTAGTTGATGAATATTTTTCTGTTTTATCTATATCTTTGTTGATCTAATGTTGAAAAACTTACATTATTCAATTCTTTCTCAAATAATTTCTCATCGTTTAAGACCATGGCAATATTTGGAATATAAATTATTTTATGAACTTTTTCATGCAATAATTTATGTATGTGTTTATTTAGCATTATATTTGCCATGGTCTTCTCTTTCAATTACTTTACTTTTCTTCTCATCTTCACTCAATATAAAAAATAAACTATTTCTATTATTCCAATGATATTCCATCAAAATGGCCTGCTTGGGATTCTCACTCTTCCTCTCTCTCTCTCTCAAATAAATAAGTAAATAAATATTTTAAAAAAGAAATAATAACGATATTTATGTTATGTGATAATTATTAAAAAATCATTTTTGAAGGGGCTCTTGGGTGGCTCAGCTGGTTAATCATTCAACTCCTGATCTCCACTCAGGTCATGATCTGATGGTTCTTGGTATTGAACCAGCATTGGGCTCTGCACTGACAGAGTAGAGCCTGCTTTGAATTCTCTCTCTCCATCTCTCTCTTGCTCCTCCACTCTCTCTTTCTCTCTCAAAATATACAAATAAACTTAGTCCTTTTGAGGCAAGCATTATGAATTTGATACCTAGGCTAAATTAATAGTTATGAATATGATAAATGCTGATTCTTAAACCTAACTAGGTATTTGCTTCAATCATGCTATCATTCTAATTTTGTCTATGTAGTAGTAGAAGCGTGAGAACTGGAGATGTAAATAAGCAAGTACTGTTTTTTCCTTTTCTATTATTTTCACTAAAACATACTCATTGGCATTTGTCTATTGATATTTATTTTCTTTTCTTTGTGTTTTTCATATTAGAATACATACTTATTTCAGATAAGATGTATTCCTTTGGTTAGAGAACCCATAGTTTCTAGATGGTGATATACCACTTTGGACACAGACAATGATTTATCTTTCTTTGCTATACTCCATAGCATCTGATGTCTCTGTGGCTATTGGTAGGGGAACAAGTATCTCAAGTCCCTGAACAATCTTGCTTATTTTTTGCCTATTTTCCCAGTGTAATTGTTAACAAAGTCTCTCCAAAGAGCCCCAAATTAGAAAAAATAGACACATGGCTATCTATTAGCCTTATAGAAAGAATTCAATAATTTATATTCATTGCAGGTATGATCAATGGTTAACTTAGTTTAGCTTCTCACATAGTAACTTCATTAACTTTTAAAGGAATGTGATTCTAAAACATTCTCCTTCAATTGGGTGTTAAAAATAAAATGTATTTCAATCGTCCAAATGAGTTTCTACCATACTTATCAAGAAACGGTTAAATGATTGGAATTTTCTGGTGCTACTGTATTCTAATCAATTTTAATACTGTACTATTAATTTCTTGATAATAGGAAAAAACTATTACAGGAAATTTGTATGTTTAAAACAGATGAGATATAGTGCATATCTAGCACAACTTCAAATCATATTTCCATGTTTTTTTAAAAACTAAATTATATACATTTCTATATTTATATATTTGTATATCATTAAAGTATAAGTAATTATTATTCTCCATGTTAGTAAATATCACTCAAGAATCCCTAGGATATTGGGGAGCCTGGCTGGCTCGGCAGTAGAGCATGCAACTCTTGATTCAGGGTTGTGAGTTCAAGTCCCATGTTGAATGTAGAGTTTACTTAAGGATCCCTAGGATATTGAATGTGGAACACCAAGGTACATAAAGATATTATCTCTAAAGTAAAACAGAATATTTATACCATCATCTAATTATGTTTGCTAACATGTATCACATTTAATCATCTTCAGTGTTACGAAGTGTAAAATTTTACAATTTTTTAAAGGTATTTTCTTTATCATATATCATATCATATATACAGAGACAGATTATAATTTTATTTAACCTAAAATAGACAAAGTTTTCAAAAGGCTACATCATTTACCAGTTGTATTGATATATGTATATATATATAAAGAGATCATTATCTCAAAGACAGTTGTGAAAATTTATAAGAAAGTGATGTTGGGCACAATGGATAAAATTAACGATTATGTACACTTTGTTAGAGTAATTGGTATAGTCTCAATTGCATCTATTCAGTATCTTTTAAAACAAAGTATTGACTTAGAAGCAGAACTAAAACTACTCTGTCAAAGAGCCCACACTTTTCTAATTTTTAGAATATCTAGGTTAGACTGTATAGTATCTTTATAAAAACATATTTAATCATTACCAGCATAAAGCTTTATTTAAAACTCTCCAACTACAGTGTTTTATTTACTTTTTGTACAATTTAATACTTTATCTAAATCCATAAAACTGGTGAGTAGCATCAAATATCAAAATCTTTTTTATGATCGGTTTAGGTTAAATAAAAATTTGTCTTCATCTCTGGACTATAAAGAATATAGAATAAGTATATCTATATTAGATATCTCTGTAGGGACATTGATTAAGTGTATGGTCATTTCTCTTTTAAGAATAAACCTTTTGGGGCACCTGGGTGGCTCAGTTGGTTGAGCGTCTGACTTCAGCTCAGGACATGATCTCACAGCTCACAGGTTCAAGCCTTGCATCGGGCTCTGTGCTGACAGCTCAGAGCCTGGAGCCTGCTTTGGATTCTGTGTCTCCCTCTCTCTCTACCCATCCCCCATTCATGCTCTGTCTCTAAAAAATGAATACACCTTAAAAAAATGTTTTTTTAAAAAAAGAACAAACCTTTTAATGCCTAGGAAAAAAAAGACAAAATTCTATACTTCCAACATACACATGTATTATATATAAAAAACATGTCATATAATTTTCATGTTTTGCTAAACTGAGAGATAATCAATAATATCTTTCTGGGAAACACAAAAAGCCATTAATTTTGAGTTAAATCCTTATCTATGTGTATTGGATAAATGGATCAAACAGTTGTTAACATGGAAGAATACAAAATATACATTTGTAGAATCATGTTTTTCTTTTTCTTCCTTAGTGAATGTAGAGGACCATAAGAATTACAGTAAAATTCAAACGTCAAGGTAGTATAATATGGCGTGTCAGAGGTCTTTGGAAGGTACAAGGAAAAGACAGCAGTGTTTATAGCGGATGGAGGGAATCACTTCGCTTAATATCAAGAATTTCAGGTTTCTAAGGACAAATATGGTCTCATCCCATCTCTTCCGTTCTTTCTCCTTTTTTCTCCCCTTTCTTCCTAATTGGAAAGTTTTATCAGTGATTAGGGGATATAATAAAGTTCTCATCTCTTTCTTACTCATACATTTACCTTAAGCAAACATCATGTAATGGGTCTTTACTAATTTTATATCCAAAATAAAAGGCTTAGGAATGTTAAACCTGGCGGGGGGAGCAATTTAGAAGAGCATAATAGCATATACCTGAAGAATTACACTTAGTTACATAATCCAAGTCTATTGTAAGTATTAATAATTTGGTGCTATAGGAAGAAAATTCTGGTTGGTTATGAAAGAACTTTCTAATTCTCATGTTTGTTATTAAGAGTGAATAACAATAACAGCAAACACTTCTGTAGTACTTGCTAAATGCCAGGCATTGTTCCAAGTGATGTGCTTGGATTCACTTACTTAAAACTGACAAAAACTTAAGGTGTAGGTACTATTCCCATTCATATTTTGCCAGTGAGAAAGCAGATAGGGAGGGAACTAACTTGCCCTATGTCACACAATAGCAAATGGCCAGAGATTTACTCCAGGGAGTCCAACACCAGAGTTATCATTTAATGTGTTTATGCCAATAAGATGAGCCCTGGGTAGCTTTATCACCAAAATAATTATGGTAGAAATAGTATTTATCATGTGTGAAGCACTTGCTAAATTTTTATAAGCATTATCCCACTTAATCCTCACAAAATAGCTATGGGATAATTCCTTGGATTAACCTCATCTTACCCTGAATTTATTGAGATAAAATACCTTACCCAATATCACATTACTGACAAGCAGTGAAATATGTGTTTTCCAGTTGTATACCCTAGAATCCAAGCTTACGGTCTCTAACTTCAGCTGCTTCATAAAACCCCAACTTTGGAAAATATGTTCATGAACAACTGCAGGTAATTATGCAAGATGGGGACCTCATAAAATAGATTTAAATGTCTAGCATTCATTAATTGCCCACCATAAAGTCACTATACTTCAAAACTTTTCAGGTTCAATTACACTGTCATTGGAATTATGATCATTTATACTACCAAAGATAAGTGGCTCAGTGAACGAATAAATAAAATAAAATCAGAAAGAAGGGACATTATGCAAGTTTGGCAATATTGGCAGAAGACAGTGGAAAAAAATTGCAAAGACTGATTTTGAAAAAACTTTCTAGTAATATATTACATGGGTCCTGGGTAAAATGTTGATCCTAAAGATGAAACTCTAACATCACAGTAGAGAATGAGTTTTATGTAAATGGAGTAACTCTAGATACAGTGAGTTGAGAACATGCTCAAACTTTTTGAGGGAAGAAAAAGTTTTCTCGATGGAATAGTGGTTATACAATATTTGTGCATCTCTAAGGTTCAGAAAGTAAGGGAAAAAACCTAAAATACTTAAAGCATGTAAATATGTAATAACAAGAATAATAATTTCAGACCAAGGAATGAAGGTCAGGGAGAACTTCACTACCTTTCAGAAATCAGAAATTTGCAGTGATGAGCTCAATTGTTTGTAAGATCAAAACAATTGCTTTAAACATAAATTCTAGTAAGCTGATGGAAAAATCTCACCTCTAACACCTGTTAAAGTCCATGCACCTACCTGTCAAGACATTATAATAACTAGCACTTTTAATCCACTATCTAAATCTTACGGAAGTGGCAAAATCTATCAGAGAACAATGTTGGCAAGAGAAGTATTCTGGCAAGTTTCCAAGATTTACAGGTACTTCATTCAATACAGTGGAAAGAATATGAAAGAGTGGAAATGAAAGCTGGTCACCTACCTTTATATCTATAACTTTACTATGTTCATAGTCATATCCGTATCTACCCTAATCCCTATCCATATCCATATGTATATCAATGTATGTACTCATTTCCATATCTGCGTCTATACCTAACAGATGTTCCTAACATTGTGAATTTGCTTTCTCACATAAGATGCCGTTTTCAGGAATTTTATATTTGAGAGAAGTTTCTGCTCATTTAATTGCAACAAATGATATAATTATTCAAATATTGCCACAGCCATCTTTTCCTTTGATATTACAATTAGTGACATCTTGATGCAACCATGAATTATCGGGCTGTGCTTCATGTACCCAAATATCAATAGGGTATACATGATTTATTATCACAGAACAGTCATTATTTTAAATATCTGCTTGTTCCTGAGGTTTTCCCATTCATTCTGAAATTAAATAGATTAACAGTTCACTTCAGCAAAGAATTCCCTGTATATCACCTGGATCATTTTTAAGAACTGTATAACCTTTGTTTATAAGAACAAAGTAAAATTGTAAGATACTTTGATCTAAATTTCTTACTGTGAGTAATGAGAAATCATCATGAGAATGCTGGTTCTATAATACAATTTATCTTAGCTATAGCATGACATAGAATGCAAATGAAAGGGCAGTAGATTTGGAGTCACAGTACTAATGAAACTAACACTTAGTGGCTATTTCTTAGATTCCAGAAAATATACCAGGCCATTCCACATGAATTCTCTAATTTAACCATCACAAAGCTGGGGATTTGGGGTAATGTTACCACTTTTATTTTAAAAGAAAGCTTGCTCTCTTTATCTTTTTCTACTCCCCATGTCTGTTTCCACCCAAACTCGTTATAAGCAGTAATAAGAGAATAGCCTTTTAACTTAAAAATATGGCTTTTGGGGCACCTGAGCGACTCAGTCAGTTATGCCTCTGACTCTTGATTTCCGCTCAGGTCATGATCTCATAGTTTGTGGGTTCAGGCCCAGCACTGGGCTCTGCACGGACAGTGTGGAACCTCCTGGGATTCTCTCTCCCGTTCTCTTTGCCCCTCCCCTGCTCATGCTCTGTCTCAAAATAAACATAAAAAAATAAAAAAATGTTAACTATATATGTGTGTGTGTGTGTATTTAAGGAGCATTTGACTACATTGTTGTAGTACAGATCCAGTCATTCTTGACTCTCAGTCTCCTAGAAATAACACCTCGTTAGAAGTTGGTAAACATATGTCTCACATTCAGGTCCTTTATCCATTTTGAGTTTATTTTTGTGAATGGTGTGAAAAAGTGGTCTAGTTTCAACCTTCTGCACGTTGCTGTCCAGTTCTCCCAGCACCATTTGTTAAAGAGACTGTCTTGGGGTGCCTGGGTGGCTCAGTCGGTTAAGCGTCTGACTTCGGCTCAGGTCACGATCTCGCGGTCCGTGAGTTCGAGCCCCGCGTCGGGCTCTGGGCTGATGGCTCAGAGCCTGGAGCCTGCTTCCGATTCTGTGTGTCCCTCTCTCTCTGACCCTCCCCCTTTCATGCTCTGTCTCTCTCTGTCTCAAAAATAAATAAAACTTAAAAAAAAAAATTTTAAAGAGACGGTCTTTTTTCCATTGGATGTTCTTTCCTGCTTTGTCAAAGATTAGCTGGCCATATGTTTGTGGGTCTAGTTCTGGGGTTTCTATTCTATCCCATTGGTCTATGTGTCTGTTTTTGTGCCAATACCATGCTGTCTTGATGATGACAGCTTTGTAGTAGAGGCTAAAGTCTGGGATTGTGCTGCCTCCTGCTTTGGTCTTCTTCTTCAAAATTACTTTGGCTATTCGGGGCCTTTTGTGGTTCCATATGAATTTTAGGATTGTTTGTTCTACTTTCGAGAAGAATGCTGGTGCAATTTTGAATGGGATTACATTGAATGTGTACATAGCTTTGGGTAGTATTGACATTTTGACAATATTTATTCTTCCAATCCATGAGCAGGGAATGTCTTTCCATTTGTTTATATCTTCTTCAATTACCTTCATAAGCTTTCTATAGTTTTCAGCATAGAGATCTTTTACATCTTTGGTTAGATTTATTCCTAGGTATTTTATGCTTCTTGGTGCAATTGTGAATGGGATCAGTTTCTTTATTTGTCTTTCTGTTGCTACATTGTTAGTGTATAAAAATGCAACTGATTTCTGTACATTGATTTTGTAACCATCAAAACCCTAGAGGAGAAAGCAGGAAAAGACCTCTCTGACCTCAGTCGTAGCAATCTCTTACTCGACACATCCCCAAAGGCAAGGGAATTAAAAGCAAACATGAATTACTGGGACCTTATGAAGATAAAAAGCTTCTGCACAGCAAAGGAAACAACCAACAAAACTAAAAGGCAACCAACGGAATGGGAAAAGATATTTGCAAATGACATATCGGACAAAGGGCTAGTATCCAAAATCTATCAAGAGCTCACCAAACTCCTCACCCAAAAAACAAATAACCCAGTGAAGAAATGGGCAGATAACATGAGTAGACACTTCTCTAAAGAAGACATTCGGATGGCCAACAGGCACGTGAAAAGATGCTCAACGTCGCTCCTTATCAGGGAAATACAAATCAAAACCACACTCAGATATCACCTCACGCCAGTCAGAGTGGCCAAAATGAACAAATCAGTAGACTATAGATGCTGGAGAGGATGTGGAGAAACGGGAACCCTCTTGCACTGTTGGTGGGAATGCAAACTGGGGCAGCCGCTCTGGAAAGCAGTGTGGAGGTTCCTCAGAAAATTAAAAATAGACCTACCCTATGACCCAGCAATAGCACTGCTAGGAATTTACCCAAGGGATACAGGAGTACTGATGCATAGGGGCACTTGTACTCCAATGTTTATAGCAGCACTCTCAACAATAGCCAAATTATGGAAAGAGCCTAAATGTCCATCAACTGATGAATGGATAAAGAAATTGTGGTTTATATACACAATGGAGTACTACGTGGCAATGAAAAAGAATGAGATATGAACCTTTGTAGCAACGTGGATGGAACTGGAGAGTGTGATGCTAAGTGAAATAAGCCATACAGAGAAAGACAGATACCATATGTTTTCACTCTTATGTGGATCCTGAGAAACTTAACAGAAACCCATGGAGGAGGGGAAGAAAAAAAAAAAAAGAGGTTAGAGTGGGAGAGAGCCAAAGAATAAGAGACTCTTAAAAACTGAGAACAAACTGAGGGTTGATGGGGGGTGGGAGGGAGGGGAGGGTGGGTGATGGGTATTGAGGAGGGCACCTTTTGGGATGAGCACTGGGTGTTGTATGGAAACCAATTTGACAATAAATTTCATATATTGAAAAAAAAAGAAGTTGGTAAACATTTATATAATGAGACAGGTATTATTCTTATCCATGATGCTTTAAGAGTTTCCATTACGTTGTACTATAAAATGGTACATTGTCATTATTTTTTTTAATTCTTAAATAAACAGACCATTATTCAAAGAGCATATGCATTGACATTATAAATTACTTTCTTGTAATTTAAATTTAAACCAATTTTGCATTAATTACCAAATAATTATTTCAGTATGTTTCCTGTTAGTCATTGATGGAAAGATATAAGTTCGTTAAGTAATTCTCCCTAAATCTAGTTACTCTATATAAAGTGTGAGACATCATTAATGTTTCTGAATCTTTGTAAGTGGAAATGCTTTAAGAATGTTTGCTTTCATCTAAAAGGGACCATAAGAAGTAATAGGGTCACTCATACAACAGCCTCTGATAAATGCTTTGCCTAGTAAATAATAAAATGTTAAAATATATTTGAGGTGTATGTATGATTAGGAAGCAGGGAGAATGATGCTATACATTAGAAACTATAAAACGTAGGATGAAAAATAAACAACATGTGTGCCATTCTGTCACATAAGAGGATCTACTGGAAAAAAATGGCCATAAACTAGCCCTGGGCCATGAGAAATATTCACCAAATAACAGTGAAATATGAAAAACAGAGGAAATGTTATAAATTTTTCATTAAGCTAAATGTCTTAAGAGGAAATGATTGTTCTTTAATCTGAGTTTACATGCATATGTGCTAAACTTATGATGGTAGAAAATGGTGATTGTTTTGATAGCATAAAACAAAGTCACTACTTAAAATTAATAAATTTCATGAGCACCTGGGTGACTTAGTCGGTTAAGCATCCGACTTTGGCTCAGGTCATGATCTAACAGTTCATGGTTTAGAGCCCCGCGTCAGGCTCTGTGTTGACAGCTCAGAGCCTGGAGCCTACTTTGTATTTGTGTCTCCCTCTGTCTCTGTCCCACCCCCACTCACACTCTGTCTCTCTCTCAAAAATAAACAAACATTTTTAAAAATTTTAAAAATTAATACATTTCAATCCTCAGCCAATTTTTCTCAATTTTTAACATTTAAAAAAAATAATATCTGAAGGAAATTTACATTGCATCACTCTAGGATTTTCCCCTGATATATTTGCTGACTAATCTTACTTAGTTTTCCACTAGGAAAATCTCTTTGCTAACCACTAGTGATATTAGCTGTAAATGCATCAACAAGTACAGATGGGCATTCCACATTACCTTCCTGGCCTTTAATTTAATGACCTTAAAACTGTGACACAGTTTTTACCAGTATCAACTACTTAACGCCATCATGTGGGTAAAATTATATTCTTATCTATTCCAAATATCTGTTAAGAAATTTATACAGGCATTGTGAAGAAACAAAAATGAATTAAATATGTACTGCCCTCATGAAAAAATCACATTACTTATGGTAAAAATCACTACTGGAAAAGAAATGCACTGGAGTTAGAAGTTATGGGTTTACTTCTTTGCTCCACTGCTCACCAGCAGTATGAATTTGAACTATTTACTGATCATTTTCGAACTGTGATTTCTTCAATTGTAAGTCAGAGAAAATAGAGTTTCACTATGGTATTCTTTTCAAAGGAACATAAAATGCCATTCACTATGCAGTTTTAAAATACATCAATACGAGGAAATATAATTTATAATTCAATGATTTAACAATATATGCAAAACACCAAATTTCACAAGTATCTGAATCAGTACAAATGATTGATGGAAAAAGATCATACTTATCCATAAAAGACTGTGATTTTTAGATTACCTAGAAAACATGTTAATTTCAAGTACAATACGTGTATATTTAAATATTATAATTCATAGTTAATATTAAAGATAAAAATCATATTAGCTTTGCCTGAAAAGTAAGTTTTAAAACTATATAGTTATATCCTGAAAAATACTTCAAATAGAGGTGCCTAAGATACATAATCTCCCTTCAACTTTTGAGGTTACTATTATGGTGAAAATTATGTCTTATTCAACAGGAATGTCTATGTAGACTACCTGAATTTTCTTAACAATTGGAGTCCCTTGACATTTTTATGATTTTTGAGAATGCTGTTCTAAGAACACAGTTTTTTTGTTTGAAAAAGCAAGTGCTCTGATGGCATTCACGTTCTCCTACCACCCAAATTCATGAACTTAACAGCTGTTTATTGAGGGCCCTCCTACATGATAGATACTTCATGAAAGCACTGCTGATAAACTAGTGAGTTACAAGGAATGACTTCAGAAAGGTTAGCATCCAAAGGAGAAAGAAAGATGCTTAATAAATAACTACACACAGAAATACTAACTTACAAAATGAAGTCTTAAAAGTATAGACATGCAACAGAAATTTATTGGGATTTTGGTTATAGACCACTGAAATAAAGTGAATATCACAATAAAGCAAGTCAAATGAACTTCTTTCATTTCCCAGTGCATATAAAACTGTGTTTACCCTAGACTGTAATCTATTAAGTATGCATTATGTAAAAAATGGACATTAAATATTTTAATTTAAAAACGCTTTATTATTTAAAAATGCTAACCAATCTCTGAGCTTTCAGTGAGTCATAATCTTGTGCTAGTCGAGGGTCTTGCCACTATGTTGACGGCTGCTGACTGGTCAGGGTGGTGGTTGCTGAAGGCTGGAATGGCTGTGGCAATTTCTTTTGTTTTTTAAGATCTTATTTATATGTAATCTTTGATGTATATAAAAGCATAGCCTAGTATATGTTGGTATAAATGGCATATTTTAGGGGTGCCTGGGTGGCTCAGTCAGTTGAGTGTCTGACTTTGGCTCAGGTCATGATCTCATGGTTCACGGGTTTGAGTCCCACGTCGGGCTTTGCACTGACAGAAAGTAGCCTGTTTCAGATTCTCTGCCTCCTTCTTTGCCCCCTCCCCCACTTGTGTTCTCTCTCAAAAATAAACATTAAAAATTTAAAAAAAATCTTAAATCAAGACTTGGATGTTCAACCAACTGAGCCACCCCAGTTCCCCATATAATCTTTTATGTATTTGAAACTATAGCCTAGTATATTCTGGTTATACGTGACATATTTTAAAAAACAAGGATACAAAAACATTGAAGATTAAAAGATGATCTAGATTAATTCTAATAAATTAAGTTATAGCTTTATGAGTATCAAGATAAAGTTTACGATCAGATTATTAGAAATATAGTAGCACTTCATAAAGACAAAATATTCAATTTACTAGGAAATATAATCATTTAAACTGTACACACCTAATAATGTAGCCCCCAAATATATTTTAAAATGGACATAACTACAAGGAAAACTATAAAAACTACAATCATATTGTGAGATTTTAGCATATCTCTTTCATCAACTAGTCTATCAGATTTTTAAATTATAGTTAGCAAAGAGAACACTTGAACATGATTAACAAATCTATCTAAAAGATATACTAAATGCTGCTCCTAGCCAATGATAAATACTCATTACAGTAGTCAGAGTGATCCTAGAATAATGGTTCTCTGGGAATGGATGAATATGTTAAATTGCACGGCAAAAATAACTCTACAAATGGGATTGAGACAGATGTTATAATAGGAAAATATCTGAATTATCAATTTGAACACAAACTAATTACATGAGCATGTAAAAGTTGAGAACTCTCTCCATCTGGAGGCAGAAGAAGAGGCAACAGAAGGATGAGGTGGAAGGAAAGACTAAAGATATTTGAAGAAAGAGAACTCGCACTGCCCTTGCTGACTCTGAAAAAGCAGGAAGGGGCCACAAACTGAGAAATGCAGGCAATCTCTAAAACCTGAGAATGACCCCAAGCCAACGTGACCTTAGTCCTACAACTGCATGGAATTTAAATCTGGCAACAGCTTTATAAATTTGGAAGTGAGAGCAGATATAGCTCCAGAGGTTCTAGAAGCAATGCAGCCCAGCTAACACTTTGATTTCAGCTTCATGAGACTCCAAGCAGAGAACCAGTTGAGCTACAGTCTACCAACCCCCACATAACTATGAGATAATAATGCATATTCAGTTTGTGTTAATTTGGATTAGGAATAGAAAAATAATATATTTTCCTTCATAAGAAAACTAGGCACATAATAAAAAATCACAATATCTGACCCATAAAACAAATCTTGAGACTCTCAAAGGATTCAATTCATACAGAAAATGTTATCCAATTGCAATGCAAATGAGATATACATGGTAAGCAGATATAACTAAAGCAACTCATTGGTTTATAATTTCAGAGATATGCTTCTAACCAGGAGCCAAATAGGAAATCATGCAACTTACTCAGCAAAAAGAGAAAAAATTAAAGTTTTAAATGCTGATAAACCTTAGAGAAACTTCCAGATAAGTATGTACAAGTGAACTTCTGCAAGAATGTTGATGAAAACACACTGGACTGATCATAGACAACCCAAATGCCCATCAACTGTAGAATGTATAAATTTAGTGTGGTGTATTTATTGCAATAGACTCCTATACAGCAGTGGTTCTCAAAATGTGATCCATGGATGTTTGAAGGTCTTTAGGCACTTTTAGGGGTTCTACAAGATCACTGAACTAGCCACTTTTTCATGGAACACCTCTTTACTGGAGTGACTGACATAAATGTTAATCACATCTGTTATGTCTGGCATATATTTTTTGAAACACACACACACACACACACACACACACACACATATCCCCACGCCCACGCATACACACATGCAATGAACCTGAATTGTTACTTCAAGGGAAAACAACTGACAGGATCTGTTGTTAATGATGAAATCTGAGTTTACAAGTAAAAAAAAAAAAAATAGAATTTTGGAAAGCTTCAATCCATTACTGTAAGCTTTAAAGTTTCTCCAAGTTTAATGACTTCTAATGAGATCAGTAGCAATAAAAATAAATGTGATTTTTTTGATAGTTTATAATAAAATGTAACAATTGGAAGATCTAACTCAAATGATCAATGCTTGTTAAACGTTGCCTGGATAAAAAGGACCCATTATAAGAACGAGGTGAAACAATGAATTTTAATGCTACACAATACAACAATTAATTCAACATCAAAACTAACTTGTGAAGTTTTTGTGTAGTATCAAAGAGCATCCACTTTAATCTGCAAAGGCTATTAGAAATAGCTTCCCTTTTCCAACCACACACTTAAGTGAGGCCAGAGTTCTTCATATCCATCAACCAAAATAATGTAATCCAAAATATTGAATAAAGAAGTAGATTTGAGAATCCAAATAATTTCTGCTAATAGACCAGATATTAAAAAGATTTCTAAAAAACAAAATACAAGGCATTCTTTTCATTTTTGTTTTGGAAAAGATACTTATCTTGAATTGAAATATGATTGACGTAAACATGTAATGTGCCTATTCTGGTTATTTTTAAATTAAGTAACAAATGCACATGTAAAAAACAGTTCTCAGTTTTATTTTAAATAGGGCAAATATTGGGGCACCTGGATGGCTCAGTCAGTTGAGCAACTGATTTTGGTTCAGGTCATGATCTCACGTTTCGTGGGTTCGAGCCCACGTCAGGTTGTGCTGACAGCTTGGAGCCTGGAGCCTGATTCAGATTCTGTGTCTCCCTCTCTCTCTGGCCCAGTGCTACTCACATTCTATCTGTCAGTCTCTCTCAAAAATAAACAAAACATTAAAAAAATTTAAATATGGCACATGTTGATAAATCCCACAAAATCTTTTTGGGGTTCTTAATAATTTTTAGAGTATAAGCACACCTGAGACAAATGAGAGTTACTGTTATACGGCAATGAAATATATGGTAATTTCAATGTAGATTAATCCTGTACAATGTTGGGCAAAAATAGCAATTACTGTGTATTTAAAAAGGCATAATTCCATTGCATAACATTACTAATTCTTATTCTAATATTAATAATAAACATGATAAAGTAAAGAACATAAAAGGCAATTCATAGAAAAATTAAAAAGTATGTACTTTCATTAATTTTAGAAAAACTATATTCCATGTATGTGGTTTTCTTTAATTCTTAATTTCTCTTTTCTGGTTTAGAAAAAGTATCAGTTGTAAATTAATTACATAACCAAGCTTGTAGCTATATTCAATAAAGTATTAGCAAAATAAGCAATACATTTTGGTAAAAAATCAAATATTTGTTTTGTAAAATATGCAATATAACCAAAAAGCAATTTGCATCTATTAGTTTTAATAGAACTAACTGAAATTTTAGAATATGATAAAGCAAAAAAATCACATCATTTGTAGACTCTTCAGTTTCAAGATGTCATATCTGGATCACAGTTTTCCTTTAATATTAAATTTTAGTAAATACCACTCTTTTTATATATTCTAAACTATCAGGAAAAAAAATTATTGACAAATATATCTTCTGCATATTCAGTTGTTAAAATCAGGAGCAAAAGATACCTAAACACACACACTCTCACAATTCATTTCCCAAAGTCTAAATTGATCAGTATTTTCATATAGATGACATATGTACTAGATACGATAGTTATGCACGTTCATATATATGTAAATAACCGTATATTTATATATACCTACAGGAATTGTTTTTGAGGAGTGAGTTTTAATCAACATAAATTCGTTTATAAACCCTCACATACACACACATACACACTTATTTATACAAAGCTTGGGGATTTGATAAAATGACTTTTAATGCTCTTTCAACTCTATTAGGTAAAATGTCTATAACACTAACAATTAATTTCATTTATGTTTTTAGGTTAACAGGATTCCATCTGCCACCGCCAGTGACAAGTACCAAATCTGTGTTCTCACTACGTTTGACCAGTGATTTTGCAGTTAGCGCTCATGGGTTTAAAGTATATTATGAAGGTAAGTGATATTAACATAAAATGACCACTGCCCAGTGTAATTGAGTCAAACCAAACTTCTCTGGGGTGGAAATGGTAGAAGAATCATCAGACAGGAAAATATTATTTATCCTGTTAGCTCAAATCTTATCCTGAGGGTCACGTTAATCATCATTAACATACAATAAAATGATGGAATTGGTATGCTTTAATGTTTCACTTGCAGTGTACCTGAAGAGAGGAAAATCTTTCCCTTAAGTCTTCTTAGGAGATGAGACCATGAAACCATTATGGGGTTAGACATTCCCAAAAGTGAACCGAATATGAGAGTAACAGGAAATTAGGTATGATTTGAGATTCAGGCATCACAGACTCCACCCTATTTTCCTGTGTATTTTGCCTCTCTGCCAGAAAATAACCTGGTAATCTGTCTTCTCTGCAAGTTAAGAGTCAAGAAAAACAGTCTATTAAGAGACATGAGTTTATGTCTTCCATTCTAAGCCAGACTTTACAGTTCCACATATCCATAATCCCTAAAACCATGAAGTGTTACCTAAAACCATACCTAAATACCTAAAACCATAAAGGAAAACCAAGAAGTTCTTGACACTAAGGTTTTACTTGGAAGTTGGTACAAACTCATTTTGGCATCAAAACATGACCGGAACTAATTGGAGGCCACTAATAACCTCTATTTATCCACATAGTGTGGTTACTCAAGTTTCATTCTGCAAAGATTGTTTGATAATCCAGTGTACCGCAGGCTCTGCTGATGGCGTTAAAAATGTATAGAATCTGCATGTGTTCCCTATTTACAATGTGAAAAAAATTCTGACGGTAAAAATACTCCATTCCCAAAGGTCTCAGATGGAGTTCATGGACTTGTAATTACTTCTTTAAGTTGCACCTAGTTTAGGGAAGAGTCCCTCCCTACCTACAGGAATAGCATATCAGATATCAACTCACCTCCCCAGGGGACCATATTACCAGAATGCATCACACGAGATATAAAATTATCATAACAGATACATAAATACAGTAGCAGGGGTGGTTACTTTCTAAAGCACATTATAATTCAAAATATGATATGTTTAAAGAGCACACTGGAAAACAGATATAAAGTAGACTTGCTTTAGTATAAAGGTTAACAGTTTGCATGTGAGGAAAGTTTTAAAACAAACATTTCATCTTAGTGCTATCTTTCTCACTAGAAAAAAAATCCTCTAGCAAACAAATGAGTAAAAATATTTTCTCCTTTTTATACCCTAAATAATGACACATCACAGCAGTTTTTACACTATTTTCTACCTAATACATTTCTTAACTATCTTTTGTCTGGCAGTGGAGGCTGCGTTCTAACACTTATTTTCCTCCGTTGTGCTAGTAATAATCCTTATTTTTCTAAGGTGATTTCACAATAATTGAGTATTTTATCTTGGCAACTTAATTCATAGTTTAAAACACTACAAACACAAAGGTTTAATTTTAAGTATAATTTTGGCAATATTGAAGGAGTTAGTAATACAATAATTTTCTATTAGAGGCTCCTTAATAGAAAACCTGTACTCTGTTCATCAAAATATAAATATATTTTAGGCTGGTTGATTCTTTCAGTAAGTACTAAGTATACCAAAAATGTAGTAACTTGGAACATGAGTTAAGATGTTGCCGAGTTTTCTGGTTTGGCTGTCAAGTGTCATGAAATACACTCAAAACTATTTTCAAAGCTCTCTATTCTTTCTAGATGCACAACATTAAATTTCTGTCTTTTCTGCTTTTCAAGTGTCATGAAATACACTCAAAACTATTTTCAAAGCTCTCCATTCTTTCTAGATGCACATTAAATTTCTGTCTTTTCTGCTTTGTAAAAATGTATTCATATATCTTTATGACACTTAAATGTTTTGGAGGTCCTGACTTAAAATATAAGGTTAGACATCCATATAGTATTGAGGGATTGGTATTCATGCTACAGAACATCTTCAAGCATTGATTTGTGATAGCACCTTCCACCATGTTTACTAGCTTTCTATTGGTACTTAACAAATGAATACAAATTTAGCATCTTAAAACAAAAATATACTAACTCACAGTCCTGGAGCTGAGAAGTCCTGGTGATCTCCGCTAGTTTCTCCGTTCAGGGTCTCGCAAGGCTGAAATAAAAATGTCAGCTGGTTGGTCTCTTATCAGAAGGCTCTGGAAAGAAACTAGTGCCCATTGGTCCTAAAGACCTCTCTCTTCCTTGTTCTTGGGCTCTAAGTGTGAGAGCCAGCAACTGCTGCACTGTATCTTTCTCATTGTTGAAATCTCTCTGATTTCCCCTTCCCCATGTAAAATTTGCTAAGCTTAATTACATTTGCAAGGTTCTTTTTGTCATGTCCTGTGACATATTCAGTGGTTCGAGAGATATCGGGTGGTAACAGGTGGGAGGGGAGAGGAAAAGATGGGCGTCATTTATCCTACCACACCATGCCACACTAGCTAACATTTTCTAGAGGGAGTAGCTCTGAGTTGTTATTAATTTAACCATGGCCAATGATACTGTCAAGGCCAGCAGGTGTGGTGGCCTCTCATTCTCATATCCTCTTGGCTATGTTCCAGGCCCCTCAGTGAGTGCCTAAAAACATGGATAGTACCAAACTCTGTATATACTTTATTTTCTCTTATACATACATACTAAAGTTTAGTTTATAAATTAGGCATAGTAAGAAATTAACAATAAAATGAATAATTATACTAATATACTGTAACTAAAGTTATGTGAACTGCGGCGCTCGCTCTCTCTCAAAATATTGTACTATACTCACCTTCCTTATGACGCTGTGAGATGATAGAATGCCTACGTGACCAAGTGAGGGGAATGACGTAGGCACTGTAGTGTAGAGTTATGCTACAATTGAACCTCTGATGATTCGTCAGAAGGACTGTTGGCTCAGAGACCACAGTTCACGCCAGGTAACCTAAACCGACAATAGCGAATCTGCAGAAAGTGAAACTGCAGATAAGGCAGGACTATCATACAGTGACGTCCAGGAAATGTAGTTAAAAGTTTCAAAGCCCGTTTTTCACACCCTTACATTTTTTTAATGTTTGGTTATTTACTTTGGGGGGTGAGGGGGTAGGCGTGCGTGCACGTGATAATGTGAGTGGGCGAAGGGCAGAAAGAGAGAGAGAGAGAGAGAAAGAATCCAAAGCAGGCTCTGCTGTCAGCACAGAGCCTAACAGCAGGACTTGATCCCACAACCTGTAAGATCATCACCTGAGCCAAAATCAATAGTGGGTGGCTTAATTGGCTGAGCACTCAGGTGCCCCAACACCCCTACGTTTTGAATCCAAGCAATCATATCACAATTACATCAAATTCCAACTCTGGACCCTCCTGAATCTACTAATCCGGACATTTCCTCTAAATTTATACCTGCATGATTTTTTTATGTTTTCATTTTATTTTTCAGATGATCCTAATATCTGAATCTTATTTATTTTCATTCCATCTTCCTGTATATAATCATTTACAGTTTTTTTTAATTAAAGTGTGGTTGAGACATGCTGTTACATTAGTTTCAGGTGTACAACATAGTGATCCAACAAGCTTATAGACGCTGTGCTCATCACATGTATAGTTACCATCTGTCACCATACAACCCTATTAGAATACCGTTGACTGTATTTCTTATGGTTTACCTTTCATCTTAATCTTTTAAAATGTCCTTAAATCTCGTCCTTGTGTATTTGAATTTATGAGATTTCTATTTATTACTAATAGTTGTGAATTTATCTGTGTTTCTCAATCTGCCAACACTGGACCACACATATCAGAACCATCTGGATAATTTGTTAAAATGTAAAATATAGAATTCTTGGCTCCAATTACATATCCTGAATCACACTGTGGAGTGAAGTCCTAGCATATGCATTTCAATTCCAATTGCAAATCCAAAATAGAATAAATAAATGATAAATGTAAGTCAGTCTCTGATCTTCACAGAACCCAGTTATTAAAATCCTTTATTGTCCTATTACAGCCCATTTACTTAAAAACTGTCCCTGTTTCCTAAATTTTGATCAAGTTGACTTGAAACATTTTTCTTTTAAACTTCTTGAAGTCCAAGTTGTGAGTTTTTAAATTTGTGTGGAAAATTTCCCCATTAAAACTAGCTGTATATATCTTTATCTTTTCTCATTACTGTCTATCATACACCTCTATATATCTTGTCACTATTTCCCAAAGTTTGTTTTATAGGACTTTTTCATTTGTTTATGTTAATAAAAACAAATGAGTAAAATAGTGTTCTATGAAACAATAAATTTGAGAAAAACTAATGTATACCATGTTGGATAGTCATATAACCATTTTTCAAAATTTCATTGAGATAAACCTGATTAAGATTGTGTTCTGCGGAACACACAATGAGAAATGTGCTTATATCTTTTCTAAATCTGCCAAACAACTCAAAATATATTCCAGTTTCTACTAAAAAGCTATTTTGTGTAATAGAATTGTTTTGCATTTTGCTTCAAAGATGCATAATCATTCTTTATAGGTAAAAGAGCATATAATTACATACTATGGGATATTTTACCCTTTTAGAATCATTTATTGTGGAAACAAAGTAATATAATGAAAGCATATTGTGGATCATGTATATATAAATATTATATATATGATAGTAAGTGGTTACTCTAATGTTTATGAGAATCTCAATAAATAATTTCAGCATAATCAGTGAGCCAATTCAATGATCAGAAACAGACTTAAAATTACAGTCTTGAAAACTCACTTCAAACACAAGGTAGTTGTTATGCCTTAATGATTATTGATCTGTATGACCAAGTAATTAAGAAAACATAGGGTTAAAATGTTCACCTTTAGAAAATATCCAGTTAAATCATTTTCACATTTTAATTCAGAAGTACAAAAATTTGGCTAATAACACTAGTATTACTAGGTAACATTTACGGAGTTATTTCTTTGGGCCGATCACAGTGCTAAACATTTTACAAGTATTTTCTCACCCTAGAAAATTATATGAAAAATGTAATGAGCAATAATTTAGCAAAAAATTAAGGTTAATATAAAAATATGTTTAAATGACCTACCAATGTAAACCCATAAAAATATGTTTAAATCATCTACAAATGTAAACCAGACCTACAAATGTAAACCCATAAAGATATGTTTAAATTATCTACAAATGTAAACCATATACATTTTCGAGACATTTTATATCTAACTATAAACCGTAATTCCATTTATAGTTAAATGGATATGATCACATAGAGTTTAGTACAAAGAGTATTAAAAAATAAAAATTACTGATAACGTATATTAAAACAATATGAACATAAAAGCTGAAATGTATTCTTATTTATTTATTTACTTATTTGAAAGAGAGAGAGAGAGAGAATGCAAGTGGGGGAGAGGGGTTGTGAGAGAGAGAGAGAATCTTACTTTTAGGTTCCACACTCAGTGCAGACCTGATCCCAGAACATTGGGATCTTGACCTGAGCGAAAATCAATAGTTGGATGCTCAAAGGGCTGAACCACCCAAGAGCCCCCATTCTTATGTATATTATATGTGACCTATATATTCTTTGTCCTTTTTAAATACTTGGCATACAAATGAATATTTATACTACTTACTATTCTGTTTAACTATCTGTCACAGATGTTTACTAAAAGTTTATCCTTGAGAACAAAAAAAATGACATTAGTGATTTTTAATTTTAGGGGTTCTTTTCGATTCCTAAGCTTTAAAAATTTAAATTGCAGTACCATGAAATTTCATGAAGAGTTTATAATCTAGGATCAAGTTAATTATACTTCTGACCAGACAGTTGAATTGTAGCAAGAGAAATTTATGTAATTAAATCACATATATTAAACAGGTTGGTAGCAATAAAGGTAAGTTGGGTTCATAAAAGAAGTTAATGGATCATCCACCTTAAATACTTCTAAGAATAAATGAAAGATCTTACATTAAAAAAACCCACAGATGTCATACATGTAAAGACATTTTCTCCTCTTGATCAAATTCAAATCTTTTGCCTTTCACATTTCATAGTCAACCTACTTAGGCACAGAAACATCCTAATCCTAAACTGACCTTCTAAGTCATGATTGTCTTTTCTCCCTTTTAAAGAGTTGGAAGTGTTCAAAATCCCAAATTAGAGAATGACACCTTTTTCATAAATATCATCTACAGAATGAAGTTAAAGGACACAGTATTATAATAAATATGTGGATGGCTTTAAACAAGAGTTTATTAAATTTTGAGTTGTTTTACCTCTATTATCCAGGAAGATATAAATCACTTTCATGGTGCTCACAACAAAGCTTCAATAGTACTATCAATTTGTAAATGATTTCAGAGTTTTCAATATTTCAGCACAGTGTAGCATACACAACCTCCAAAGCTACATGGTTTTCCAGTATTGTTTCTCACCTATTACCTTAATTCATAAGATAGTCACATGAACACGAATTAAATTTCTACATGTACTATGCTATTTAAACTCTTCTACAGTACATCTCTGTCTCTTATGCCCTGAACACCTGTACACACCTTTGTGACCCATGAATTTCTTATTCTTCCAGACTTCGTGCAAGCCTTAATCATTTCTGGAAAGTCATTTAGGGAATCTAGAATTGAGCCCAAAATGTTCAATGATGTTTTTTCTATGTGCTCAGATATGTACATACCTTGCCACAATACTATATATTACCATTTTGTATGGTTTTGCTCACACTAGGCTATGAGAAGCTTAAGGGTATAGAATCGATTTTACTTATTTTGCAAACATGCCTGTTGGCATATGGAAAGTAGTTACTACATGCTTGTAAAACTCGCCTGATATATAAGATATCTAATAATTTCATCAGTAATGAGGACAAATTTAATGCATCTCCCACTTTCCAAGAATTAAAACGCCACTCGGTGTCTTAATGGGCAGACATAGGCTATGTTTAACCACCTAGAACTTGTGATATTAATTGATATTTACCTGGAAAAGGTAAGATTTAGTGAAATTTAAGGACTTTTCTTTGAAAAAGCCATAAATGTTAGGTAACATTATTTTTCTTTTAAGCATATTTTCTTTGCTGAAAAATCTTTACTTTCTTGAAGTAAATAGTTTCTTTATGAAGTATTTTTAAAAACATAAAACCACTCATATAGGATAAAAGGAATATTAAGATGAACACGAAAAATTGCTAGAACCAGTGATATATGAACTATTTAATCTTTGTGCCTCATGTGGAAAAGATAGGATGATGTTGAAGATTGTATTCTATTCCCCAGAAATTGAAATATTAAACTTCTCATTTCACATTGAATTTCTTTCTTTCATATATGTTGCTAAATGTATTATGTATGTCAATTGCTATAATTTATCATTTTTATTTTGAATGTTAGAATGAAGTTTGAGACAGTGATAATTTAAGATTCTAATTATATGTGAAAGATTTTTTGTGTGTTTCATACATTCAAATACCATACATTGTGATAAGTTGTTATAATTGGTAGCTTATAAGAAAATATACTATATGCTTGATTAAAAAAATAATTTTTGATGCTGTCCAGTTCTCTGAGCATCATTACCTAAGAGACTTTTTTCCATTGGATACTCTTTCCTGCTTTGTTCAAGAGTAGTTGGCCATATATTTGTGGGTCCATTTCTCGGCTCTCTATTCTATTCCATTGGTCTACGTGTCTGTTTTTTGCCAATACCGTACTATTTTGATGATTATAGCTTTGTATGTAATACAGGCTCAAGTCCAGGATTGTGATGCCATCAGCTTTGGTTTTCTTTGTCAACATTACTTTGGATATTCAGGATCTTTTGTGGTTCCATACAAATTTTAGGATTTTTTGTTCTAGCCCTGTGAAGAATGCTGGTGCTATTTTGATTGGGATTACATTGAATGTGTAGATTGCTTTGGATAGTATTGACATTTTAACAATATTTGTTCTTCTAATCCATGAGCATGGAATGTTTTTTTCATTTATTGGTGTATTCTTCAATTTCCTTCATAAGCTTTCTATAGTTTTCAGAGTACATATCTTTTACTTCTTTGGTTTGGTTTATTCCTAGGTATTATATGTTTTTGGTGCAATTGTAAATGGGATTGATTCCTTAATATCTCTTTCTGTTGCTTCATTATTGGTGTATAGAAATGAAACTGATTTCTGTACATCGATTTTATAACACATAGAAGAATGAAACTGGACCACTTTCTTACATCATAAGCAAAAATAAATTCAAAAATGGATGAAAGACCTAAATGTGAGACAGGAAACCATCAAAGTCCTAGAAAACAGGCAGCAACCTCTTTGACCTGGGCCACAGCAACTTCGTACTTGACACGTCTCTGAAAGCAAGGGAAATAAAAGCAAAAATGAACTATTGGGACCTCATCAAGATAAAAAGCTTCAGCACAGTGAAGGAAACAATCAACAAAACTAAAAGGCATCCTAAAGAATTGGAGAAGACATTTGCAAATGACATATCAGATAAAGGGTTAGTATCAAAAAAACTATAAAGACCTTTCCAAACTCAACACCCAAAAAACAATAATGCAGTGAAGAAATGGGCAAAAGTCATGAATAGACACTTTTCCAAAGAAGACATCCAAATGCCAAACAGACACATGAAAAGATGCTCAACATCGCTCATCATTAGGGAAATACAAATCAAAACCATGTTGAGATATCACCTCACACTGGTGGCTAAAATGGCTAGAGTGGCTAAAATGAACAACTCAGGAAAAAATAGATGTTGGTGAGGATATGGAGAAAAGGGAACCTTTTTGCAGCGTTGGTGGCAATGCAAACAGGTGCAGTCACTCTAGAGGTTCCCCCCAAATTAGAGGTTCCCCCAAATTAATTAGAGGTTCCCCCAAAATATAATTACCCTGTGACCCAGCAATTGCAGTACTAGGAATTTATCCAAAGGATACAGTAGGGCTGATTTGAAGGAGCACATGCATCCCAATGTTTATAGCAGTGCTATCAACAATAGCCAAATTATGGAAAGACCCAAATGTCCATGAACTGATGAATGGATAAGGAAGATGTGGTATGTATATACAATGGAATACTACTCAACGAATGAAAACGAATGAAATCTTGCCATTTGAAACAACGTGGATGGAACTGGAGGGTACTATGCTAAACAAAATAAGTCAGCCAGAGAGAGACAGATATCATATGATTTCACTCATGTGTGGAATTTGAGAAACTTAACAGATGACCACAGGAGAAGGGAAGGAGAAATAAGATAAAAACAAAAAGGGATGCAACCTGTAAGAGACTCTCAAATGCAGAAAATAAACTGGGGGTTAAGGGGGATGGAGGTGTTAGGAGGATGGGGCAAATGGGTGATGGGCATTGAGGAGGGCCCTTGTTGGGATGAGCACTTGGTGTCGTATGTAAGTGATGAATCATGGGGATCTGCTCCTGAAGCCAAGACTATACTGTATATTAGCTAACTTAAGAATATATTTTAAAAAAAGAAATTAAATTTTGAATGTATCTTGATTTCCCCCTTCTAAAATGTAGTAAGCTAGAAAAACATAACTTTATGATTATTATTTGACTATAAGTATCATGGCATAACACAAAAAATTAAATCCTAAGTTATTTCTTCCTTATAAAAATAGTTATGTGCCTTAACAGGGTATCATTTAATATCATAAAAAGTAAATGTAGATAAAATACAAAGATTTCAATAGGAATAATAAACAGCATCAATTATTTTGATTCATAAATATGAATACTCTATTAGATAAAATTATATTTCCCATGGAAAAATAATTGTTGTATAATCCCAATGTCAGTACTTGTTACACGGCTTTCAGTTTTAAGATGGATTTTTGGTAAATTTCCCTCTACCACATAGGAAAACAGGTTACAAAATGCATTAAAAATTTATTCAATATTCCAATGAAAATTATAACTTTACATACAGTATGATATTTTATCTAGAATATTCTTTAAATTTGTTATACCTTTTAATCATATTTTTAAAAAGTCAACCTCTAATCCTAACAAGTGTGGGAAGCTGTTATCAAACCTCAGTTAATGGAATCTCATGGTGGGAAAAGAAGACATAAAAAGCATGTTGTTTATTTGGTTATAGGAGGTGCAAAATCATAATTATTTCCTTACAGTGGTTTGATGAATATTCCTATTTTCTTTTTTTTTTTTTTAATTTTTTTTTCAACGTTTTTTATTTATTTTTGGGACAGAGAGAGACAGAGCATGAATGGGGGAGGGGCAGAGAGAGAGGGAGACACAGAATCGGAAACAGGCTCCAGGCTCCGAGCCATCAGCCCAGAGCCTGACGCGGGGCTCAAACTCACAGACCGCGAGATCGTGACCTGGCTGAAGTCGGACGCTTAACCGACTGCGCCACCCAGGCGCCCCATATTCCTATTTTCTTACCAGGTATTGACCAGGGACTTTCCTTAGTTTGCATAGGCTTCCTGTTGGTTCCTTACCATTCCTCCCACCACAGGCAGTTCACAACCTGGCTTTCTTCCAACTCAGCTGGAGCACATCTGTCTAACTTTACCTCCCTCTCCAGTTTGCTAGTAAAGAGTCCTATGTAGCATAACATAATCACAGGAGGGACTGTCCCATCACCATTGCCATAAAATGTAAACTAATTTACATGAGGGCAACATTCTCATCATATCTGTAGATTCCACCTGCATTCACAGTGAAGAGGTGCATTTGGGAGCCCACCTTAAAATCCTGCCTAGTATATCATGGTGAGTCATTTATGTGATGTGATCACTCATTTATGTGATGGCTCAAAATAAGATAGAAAATACAGGAGAGAAAGAACAGAAGGTTTGAAGATGCATTTTATAATTAATCAAACTCAGTTGATCCATTTTTACCCAAAAAGAGATAATGTACTTTTTTTTTCCTCTTTACTTTGGTAAATTGATTTATTTTAGTTTAGTAAATAGCAAATCTTTTCTATGGCATGGATTAGATACAATTTAATTATAATATTATGATGTGTTTCAAATTTTTATTTTTCAAGAGGATCACATTTTAATATGAATGAATTTCTAACATAGCATGTCTTTCTTAGTGAAAAATATAGGGTAATAGATATAATTTTAAAGTGCTGAACATGGTGTTGCAGGACTCAATATTTAATGTTGACTTTATCACTCAGTTTCTGTGAGACTCAGTTTTTCATAATGTAAAATGAGTAATATAATACTGATTCTATAAGGTGTTTTGAAGATCTGGGGAGTTAATGATACAACATTCACAGAGCAGTGCCAAATATGTAAAGAGCATTCAATAAATGTTAGCTAATATCTTTGATATTCTGTTGTATATATTCAAAATTACCTATTAATAATTATATATTCAATACAATGAATTGAATATATAATATTCAATATAATGCATTGAATATATAATATTCAATAGCATATATTAATATAATATTTATACAATAATATTAAATACTGAACACAAAATATTAATATATAGTCAGTACTATATGTTTGTTATATATCCATATACTCATATATATTATAATGCATTTTTATGTCATATAAAGTCTTCAAATTTCCATTTTCTCAAAAGGAGCACTGTATCCAAGTATTTGGTTTCTCTTTCTTACAAAGTTGTTCAAATCATGAAATGGAAGTGACAATTTTTACAAGTGTTATCTGGGCTAAATAAGTTATGCAGTAGCACCCTGATCTAGTTTTCCCCAGAATCAAAGTGCTAATGGGGTAATAACCCATTTTCAGTGTGAACCAAAGGAAGAAATGACACTTTTCACACATGCACACACACGCACAGTGCTCTTCCAGTGACAAAGGTCAAAATTCTGACAGAGGCTAAAAGAAGTAATCTGCTCAAGAGTTGCAGCTCTGAACTAACAGGTCAGTACTAGAGACAGAACTGATGCGTGATGAGGCGGTCATTCCAACAGATCAGCAGAGAGCGCTCAATGGAAGAATGCCAAGTCTTTTGTATAAATTAAATAGTAATCATTTTATCAATAAAATCCTTTAAACAGGTGCTTAGACAGAATTTCAAAAGAACTTTATGAGTAATTATAAGGACCCAGGGCAAAGGAAAACATCTTGGTACAGATATGGTGGCTAGAAAAGATGATGTCTAGAACTGAAGGTAGCAATAGGTGTCAAACTATAATGCAATGTTGGTGTGGTCATTTTGATAAATAGAATTATTTTCTTCAAGTGACAAAGGAGTAATCTAAACTACTGACCCATCTGTAGAAACTTTATAGTTCAACATCACCATATTGTCAAGAACTGTGAAGGTTCTGAGATTTTGCCCAACTTGAAAGGTAACCATTTAGCCTGGCACAATTTTATGGCTGCTGACAGAAGACACCAAACTATGGAGTCAGGGACAAAGGACTTTATTATATTGCTATTACAGATAGCAATACAAATAGCCAGAGTATCAGCAATTGTTCAGATTCTCAGAACCTCAATTATCACAGAACAATAACTAGGACAGACAATGCCCACATACACAGTGGGTTGTGCTACAGAAAATGAACTCTGAACTTAGGAAACCAGGATCTTTCAGAGTAGATAGTAAGTAAATCAGCCCTTTTCTCCGGAGGGAGATAATATTTCCATATTGCTTCTGAACAATCAGTACATCTGCTTATAAGATATGGAAAATATGACAGGCATAAGGAAAATTATTTCCCAGCATGTGTATATAAGTATCTGGATTCAGTAAATTTTAGATAGATTTCAATCACCTTAAAAATGCCAAATTAAAGACACTTTTAAGAGTCATTTTATAGGGGCAACTGGGTGGCTCAGTCAGTTAAGCATCCAGCTTTTGATCTCCGTCAGGTTACGATCTCACTGCTTGTGGGATCAAGCCCCACGTGGAGCTTTGCACTGACAGTGTGGAGCCTGCTTGGGATTCTCTCTCTATCTTTCCTTCTGCTCCTCCTCTGCTCACACACTGGTGCACATGCAAGCATTCTTTCTCTCTCTCTCTCTTAAAATAAATAAATAAGCTTAAAAAAAGAATCATTTTATAAAAAATCCTTCAAATGGGTAGATGCTATCTAAAAACTTCAAGATTTGTATTTTTCGTATTTACTATTATTTTTAAAAGTATTTAATATGCATTTAATTAACATTCTACGTATACTTTTGGATAATTTTGTAAATATCATCTGAAATAATGAGTGCTATTTATTTCCTTCTTTTCCATCCTTTATATTTAGGGGTATTTGCTGAACTATCTTCCCATAGTGTAAGATACCTCTTCCATCATAATTTCTCCAGGATTTCTCCTGGAGGATTTCTCCATCTACATTTATTTGTATAATTAGTCTCTCATTTGTCTTTTCGTACTTTTTTGTTTGTTTTGTATTAGAGTAGTAGGAGTTTATGTGATGAATTGATTTGGTTTCCTAACACAGGTACCACAACATAAATTTCAGATGACTGTGAGTAATTAAATTTTTTAAATGAAAATGTAAAGTCCATGAAGAATTATAGCAGAATATTGTCAGCTCATGGGATAGGAAAGCTTTCTAAGTATAAAAGCCAAAGGGAAAATATGTCACTAAGGAAAAGATTGGTAGATTAGACTAAATAAAATGTGAAAGCTGCTAAATATGATAATAAATTTTAAAAGCGATCTTTGTATTAGAAGGCAAAAGAAAATGGGAATTTAAAATTCACAATTCATGGGAGAAACATATATTGTATATAAAATATATATAAAAAAGCCCTATTGTCTCTGATGTAAAATTTGTTAACGTTATGAATTAAAAATTTGCTAAAAAGCTAAAAATGTCGAGAACATGTGAATAAGACTAACAACATAAATTTATCATTAACACTAATCTTATGCTTAGAAAAAACTGGCTTGTGGGTAGGGAAAAAAAGCAAAATGATTTTCTTGAGCTTAGTAGCCATGAAGGAGAAATGGGAAATGAAGTCAAGGCAATTACAAAGGATATGTGTTCAGATGAGAAATTTATCAAATGAAATCTTTCAGATATTAGTGTTTTAATGTAAAAAGAGAGAATATATCTATATGAATTTCTTATTGTCAGGAAGAGAAAGATTTCACCTATGAAAGCAATAGATGGTATATTTTGATTTATACTGGGTAGTACACATTCTTATAATGTAAATGAGAACTGTTTCATCAATTTTTGGAAATTTTATTTATTTTTCTGTAATTTTTAAAGCAGAATTAGATGTGTGTAGATTCAAAGGCTCCATTAATAATTATTTTTCTTCATGTATTTTTATGTTTGTTTATTTATTTATTTATTTTTGTTTCAAGTTTTTATTCAAATTGTAGTTAGTTAACATATAGTGTGATATTAGTTTCAGAGTAAAATTTAGTGATTCATCAATTACATATAACACCCTGTGCTCATCACAAGTGCCCTCGTTAATACACCTCACCCATTTAGCCCACCCTCCACCCATCTCCCCTCCAGCAACCTTCAGTTTGTTCTCTATAGTTAAGAGTCTGTTTCCTGGTTTGCCTCTCTCAATCTCTTATTTTTCCCCCTATGTTCATCTGTTTTGTTTCTTAAATTCCACACATGAGTGAAATCATATAATATTTATCTTTCTATGACTGACTTATTTTGTTTAGTGTAATACACTCTACCTCCATCTATGTCATTGCAAATGGCAAGATTTCTTTTTGATGGCTGAATAGTATTCCATTATACATACATATATAAATTCTATTTCATATATATATATATATTCCATTTCATATGTATATATATATATACACATATATACACACACACACATACACACACATAGACTGCTTCTTCTTTATTCATTCATCATTCATTCATTCAGCAGTTGTTGGACATTTAGTAACTTGCCATAATTTGTCTATTGTTGATAATGCTACCGTAAACATCGGGTTGCATGTATCCCTTCAAGCAAGTATTTTTGTATCCTTTGGGTAAATACCTAGTACCAGCAATTGCTGGATTGTAGGGAGCTCTAACTTTAACTTTCTGAGGACCTTCCATACTGTTTTCCAGGGTGGCTGCACCTGTTTGCATTCCCACCAACGGTGTAAGAGGGTTCCCTTTTTTCCACATCCTCACCAACATCTGTTGTTTCCTATGCTGTTAATTTTAGCCATTCTGACGCGTGTGAAGTAATATCTCATTACAGTTTTGATTTGTATTTTCCTGATGATGAGTGTTGTTGAGCATCTTTTCATGTGTCTTTTGGCCATCTGTATGTATTCTTTGGGAAAATGTCTATTCATGTCTTTGGCCCATTTCTTATCTGAATTATTTGTTTTTGTGTGTTGAGTTTGATAAATTCTTTATAAATTTTATCAGATATGTTATTTGCAGATATCCTCCCATTCTGTAGGCTCTCTTTTAGTTTTGTTGATTGTTCCCCTTGCTGTGCAAAGTCTTTTTATCTTGATGAAGTCCCAATACTTCATGTTTGCTTTTGTTTCCCTTGCCTCCAGCGACATTTGTAGTATGAAGTAGCTATGGCTGATACCTAAGAGGCTTGATTTTGATGGTTTCCTGTTTCACATTTAGTTCTTTCAACCATCTTGAATTTAATTTTGTGTATGGTGTAAGAAAATGGTACAGGTTTATTCTTCTGCATGTATCTGTCAGTTTTCCCAATACCGTTTATTGAACAGAATTTTTTTTTCCATTGGATATTCTTTCCTGCTTCATTGAAGATTAATTAACCATATAGTTGTGGGTATATTTCTGGATTTTCTGTGCCTTTGATATATGTTTCTGTTTTTTGTTTCAGTAGCATACTGTACTGGTGACTACAGCTTTGTATTAAAGCTTGAGGTCCAGAATTGTGATGCCTCCAGCTTTGCTTTTCTTTTTCAAGGTTGCTTTGGCTATTCAGGGTCTTTTATGGTTGCATACACATTTTACAGTTGTTTGCTCCAGCTCTATGAAAAATGCTGGCTACATTTTGATAGGGATTGCATTAAATGTATAGATTGCTTTGGAGAGTATAGACATTTTAACAACGTTTGTTCTTTCAATATGTGAGCGTGGAACATTTTTCCATCTCTTTGTGTAATCTTCAATTTCTTTCATAAGTGTTCTATAGTTTCCAGAGTACAGACCTTTGACCTCTTTGGTTAGGTTTATTTCTAGATATCTTACAGTTTTCGGTGTAATTGCAAGGATTGACTCTTTGATTTCTCTCTCTGCTGCTTCATTATTGGTGTATAGAATGCAGCAGGGGTGCCCGGGTGGCTCAATAGGTTAAGCATCTTACTTCACCTCAGGTCATCATCTCTAGGTTTGTGGGTTTGAGCCCTGCAATGGGCTCAGCACTGGCAGTGTGGAGCCTGGTTGGGATTTGCTCTCTCTCCATCTCTTTCAAAATAAATAGATTTAGTAAAAAAAAAAAAATAAATGCAACAGATTTCTGGGTGTTGAGTATCATGTCTATGAAGAGTGAAAGTTTGACTTCTTCCCTGTTGATTTAGACACCTTGTATTTCTTTTTGTTGTCCGATTGCTGGGTCGAGGACTTCCAGTACTATGTTAAATAACAATGGTGAGAGTGGACATCCTTGTCTTGTTCCTGACCATGGAGGAAAAGTCCTCAGTTCTTCCCCATTGAGGATTATGTTAGCTGTGGATCTTTGGTATACGGCCTTTATGATGCTGAGATATGTTACCCCTATCCCTACTTTGTTGAGGATTTTTATCAAGAATGGATGTTGTACTTTGTCAAATGCTTTTTTCTGCATCTATTGAGAAGGTCATACGGTTCTTATCCTTTCTTTTATTAATGTGGTGTATCTCATTGATTGATTAGTGAATATTGAACTACTCTTGCAGCCCCAGAATAAATCCCACTTGATCATGGTAAATGATTCTTTTAATGAACTGTTGGATTAGATTTGCTAGCGTTTTGTTGAGAATTTTTGCATACATTATTAATTTGATTTAAGGAATTAGTCTGAAAGATTGTTGAATTACATTTCAATTATTTTTTAATTCTTTAATAATGACCATGTAGTATGTCATTTTGCTCTCTTGAGTCAAGCTGATATAATTTTTTATGGTAGAAAATATGCTAACAATATTATTAACTCAAACTTTATATTTTTCTAATAAACCGTGTATGTTGTTTTACCTGAAATTGTTTACAAAAACACTGAAGTACCTTTATCACACAACCTAAATTTTGTCATAGAGGTCTACTTCAAATTTGTATATTTGTATTATTTTTGTTTGTTTAATAATAAAGTTATCATTTTATTTACTTTAAATTTTTTTTAAATTTAAAGTAATTATAAGTTTATTTATTTTTTTAGTAATTTCTTCACCCAATATGGGGCTTGAACTCACAACCTTGAGATCAAGAGTTGCATGCTTTTCCAACTGAGCCAACTAGGCATCCCAGATTATCACTTTAGATACTCAATGTCAATCTGAAATTGATAAATGAAATTTACCAGAATATGTGACCAGGTAAAAACTTGGATGTGTGCAACACAGCATTACTTCACATACTTTGTTCTATATAAATGTACATGACAGACATGGATAATAGAACAATTGTAAATAAATCCTAAAGATTTATGTGACTTTTGAATATTTAACACCTATTTTGACTTACTCATGCTAGCATGTCTTTTAAACAGTCTTTATTATTCTGTTCCCAAATTATTGGCACTCAACAAAAATAAGTATTTGTAACGCACTTTGCAAATGTGTTGTAACACTATTGTAGTAAGAAAAACAAATACAATTCTGAATTGATGTGATTTTACTAGATATTTGAATGTCTCTTAGGATCATCAAAAGTTCTTTAAAGCATTTCTGGGGAAATGTGTAGAATCATAGTATGGTTAATCAACAATCCTTTAATTTTTATGGTGGATTGCATGATAAAATCAGATCAGAAATATAAAATATTTATCACTACATAGAAATGCCAGAATAATGTTTATTGTAAAATTACTTATGTATACATTAGAAATATTTATTAATTTGTATAAATAATAATAAAGCAATAAGTAAACGTTTGTAAATGTAAATGGAATAAATGATTAGGAAATAATAAATTATATTGCTAGAGTAAACCAATTCCAGTGTTTGCTAATTCTATGTTAATGGAAAAACCTTTGAGTTAGACCATGAAACAAAAGTTTGTTAGTCAGCATTCAAAGATTGAAAAGAATGATAATTCTGACCCAGTTCAGTGTTTCTTGCCTTCTGGGTATATGGCTACATGTTTGCATGAAATTAAGAACACGATGGAAACTTGACAGAACAAACCCTCTACTTGTGCACTAAACTATGGTTTTCTGGTCATTGTTGTTTGTTTGTTTGTTTGTTTGTTTGTTTGTTTGTTTTAATCTCTGACTTTTGTTCTGCAGTTGTCCTCTGTGTCCTGTGTATCATCCATTCTTTTCTAATTAATATTTCCCATTATTTTCCATAAAGGCGTACGTTATCAGTTGTCCTCCTAAGGTAAACAAAAATAAACACATGAAGTTTACTTGGCTCTATTTTACCTTCAGCCTTTGCTTCATCTTTCTGATGCCCCCTTTTATAAAAAAATGTTTTCTGTGTGTTTGGGTGGCTCAGTCAGTTAAGAGTCCAACTCTTGATTTCTGCTCAGGTCATGATCTCAGGGTCCTGAGATGGAACTTGGAGCTGGACATGGAACCTACGTAAGATTCTCTCTCTCCCTTTGCCTCTGTCTCACTCTCTCTCTCACTTTTTCTCACTCTCTCTCTCTAAAAAAAAGTTCTCACAAAGTTGTCTATATTTTCTTTGATCACCTTTTTCATAATCTCATCTTTTTTAATACACTTTCATTAGGACTTTGCCTTCACCATTCAATTGAATCTATTATTGTTAAAGTCACTAATTGTAGAAACATTGTCAGATTTAAAGGTCAGTTCTCGAATTATTCTTCTGTTCTTCAGTTTTTAACATATCCTCTTTTTTTTAAAACACTTTTTTTTCTTTTTCAACCTTTTTTTTTTTTTTTTTTAAATATTTATTTATTTATTTTTGGGACAGAGAGAGACAGAGCATGAACGGGGGAGGGGCAGAGAGAGAGGGAGACACAGAATCAGAAACAGGCTCCAGGCTCCGAGCCATCAGCCCAGAGCCTGACGCGGGGCTCGAACTCACGGACCGCGAGATCGTGACCTGGCTGAAGTCGGACGCTTAACCGACTGCGCCACCCAGGCGCCCCTAACATATCCTCTTTATCAACTCCACTTCTGAAACATTTTTGTTGCTTGCCTCCATGGTTTTCCCCTTTTCCCATTGATTTCTCCCTAACATACCTTCATTGTTTGGACCCCTGGATAGGTTCTCCTGCTTTTCACTTCTGGATACTAGAGTACCACAGGACTCAGTCTTTGGCACTCATTTCTGTCTATATCCAGGTTCTATGTGATCCAATCTTTTTTAGTGTCTGAAAGAAGCCCAGATACAGTGAGGATACTTATCATTAAGCTATTGCTGTGGGGCAATCAGAAAATCTCAAGAGTGTGGAGAATATATGTTTGTTCTTCAGACTTCAGAGGTGGTTGGTTCAGTCACTCTGGTGATCTTGGCTGGACTCACTCATTTTTCTGCCTCTTGGTTAACCTGCTTGCCTTCATCTGTTATCCCAAACTGAGGTTATTTGGCAAAACTCAAGCCTCTCATCCATTAACTGGATATTTTAGGCATATTCTCATGCCTATTACAGAGATGCAAACATGGAAGTAGAGGCTCTTTCTCAAGCTCTGCTTGATTCAGTCTACTAACATTCCATTGGTAAAGAAAGTCACATAAACAAGCCAAGGATCAGATCAGGAGGGCAGGACAAAAGTTATATAGCAGAAATTTTGTATAAGAAGTGGATGAAATAAAGAAATGATGACATTTTTGCAATTATCTTACTATAATTGCCCATCTTATAGTCTAACCTGATGTCTTCCCTGAATTTCAAATTGCCTCATCCCCATGTTTTTCTCAATAAATCAATATTTTAGTGGCTTCAGTAGAAGTTGGAATTTTCCTCCTGGAACAGGGTCAAAATTGATATTAATCACTTTTCATCGTTTGAAATAAAAATCAGCTGAGGGTGGTTCTCTTCTCCACCTTGTTAGCTTCACATTTTGTTATTAGGAAATAGTCCCATTCTGGGTATTGTAAAATTCAGCATTTCAAGTGTCAGCTTCTGCAAACACTAAGTTATAAGATTTTCTAGTGAGCAGATTGTAAGTTGACTCAGCCTATTGTGCCAGTTTCAGTTACAGTGATACCATTAGTTTTGCAGCTGTCACTAGCTTTTGACCTGGAGGAATAATGGGTAAGCATTGATGTGGAGCATGAAATTCTTTATATTTAAATTGTCACAATCCATATCTTGTTATAAGAATTTTTAGAATACATTTTTTAATGTTTATTTATTTTTGAAAGAGAAAGAGAGATAGCATGAGCAGGGAGAGGCAGAGAGAGAGGGAGACCCAGAACTCGAAGTGGGCTCCAGGCTCTGAGCTGTCAGCACAGAGGCTGATGCGGGGCTCGAACTCACAAACTGTGAGATTGTGACCTGAGCTGAAGTCAGACACTTAACTGACTGAGCCGCCCAGGTGTCCTTAGGATAGATCTTATGTATCTTATATTCTTTAAGAAAATAGACAACTTGGATGTGCATTATACTCTCTGTCAACTTTTTCATTGTTATGAATGTATTTAAAAAATATATATTTAACCACGAATCCGGAATAAAAATATTTGATACTTTTATAATCTGAAATTCACATTTTTACTTCTAGTTTCTTCCTGCAATTACTTTTCCTGCAATCTCCTTGTCCCTGGATTCACAAGTAGCATGTAGAACATCCATATGTCACATTTCTCCTTGTTTGGATAATTGCACCTTTTGGTATATTTATTTACCACAGTGAAAATTCATGTTAGGCAAAGAATCAGAGCCCTAAATAATGACACAGTGAATGCATAAGTTAATTACTTTGTTTTCTCCTTTTCTCCTAGCTAATTTGTTATCAATACAGTGTAATGTAAATGATACATGATTATAATTAAATATTTTAGAAAATATATTTACACGCAAATATTAGACTTGAACATTTCTTAAAAGTGATAAAATCTGTGTATTTTTACTTTTAAAATCTCCGTAGTTTCCATAGGTTTTATGGATTTGGAATATACACTGATTTTGATTTTTGTGTTTTCTCCTCATTAGTAGGACTAAATGTGGTAATTGTGTGATTTTTTTTTCTTTACAAAGTAATGATTTCAAGGCAAAAACACAATGAGGATAATTGTTCCAATTGGCGATCAGATGATACAATGAAAAATTGTGACATTTTCAGCTCACCATAAACAAACTCAGATATAAAATTAAAAAAAAAGGTGTTGCTTCATCATTGATTTACTACAAAATCTTACATTTATATCTCCTCCTATTTGTTAAAGTGCGTTTATAGAAATATAATCACATATGCTCTTAATTTCTCCATTTCATAACTTTAGAACAAACAAAAATCTAACAAGTGAAGAATCAGATATCAGGTACTGGAGGAAGCTTCAATTGTGTGTGACAACAGACCTATTATTTACACATAGATCTAAAACATAGTCTCAGTCTCCAGGTCAATTCTCTTTTCCATGTTTAATGAAGAACCTAAAATATCCACATTTTACATATACATATTTTAAGGGTGCTACTGTTGTTCAGCATGTAAGCCCTAAAAGGGGAATCATGTTTTTTATCTAATCAGTCTTTCTAGAACTCCCAATTGAAGGCATGACCATACGAATCAAAAAATAAGAAAATCGCGGCACCTGCGTGGCTCAGTAGGTTGAGCATCTGACTGAATTTGGCTCAGGTCATGATCTTGTGGTTCAAGCCCCACATCAGGCCCTGTGCTGGCAGCATGGCTCCTGCTTCGGATTCTCTATCTCCCTCTCTCTCCGCTCCTCCTGCACTTGCCCTGTCTCTGTCTCTCTCAAATTAAACTTAAAAAAAGAAAGAAAGAAAGAAAGAAAGAAAGAAAGAAAGAAAGAAAGAAAGAAAAAGAAAATCTGGGTCTTTTTTACCTTTTCATCTTCAGCTCCTGTTCTCCCACTCACATTCTAGAATCCAGAATTCTTGAACTACTCCTGTTTCCAAATGCCTTCAGTCAGTTGGTGTTCAAGTAATTATTCTTGAATGAAAACTTGGATGAGTGAATAAATGCATGCCCACTGTGATCCATGACTTTAATATTGTGTGTCGCTATTAAAGAAACATGGTATGATTTGTTGAATATTAAAAAATGCCTTAAAGTTTCAGGTAAATTAGAATTCTTGTGATTTTCACTTTTGCCTCTTAAATGAGGAAATTGTCTCCCTTTGACATATAGAAATTCAATTATGACTTCTTCTTTGATGATGGGCACTGTTATTTAATGTTGTAAGGGAATTTCTAAATCCATACTTAAAATTCTGGGTGGAATTTAACAGCCTTTCCTATGGCCAAGTTCATTTTTATGTTAATGGGGCATTTGGTTGAAACTAATGAGTCATTACTCATCCCTGAATGGAAAGTTCTGGTAACAGCCCTCTCAAATGACTTGAACTTAGGTGCAATATTTGAACATTTTAAGCTGTATTTATAGTACCTTTATAAAATTTGGAGTGAATTATGGAGGGCTAGGACTAGCTGTACTCTGGGAACATTTCTAATGCATGTGTATCCAGACATTTTACAATTTGACTTAACCTTTTGAGTACAGATTTCATTATTTTTCTTTAAAGTACTAAAATTAAAAAAAAAAAAAGATTTGGGAATATTTCTCGTATTTTAACTTTAATTCTCCAGTGTGCACTAAGCACAAAGAAAGTTTTAGGATGAAATGATGAGTTTGCTTTTAGTTATTTTATTTTCTAATTACATGAACATAGGGCAAAGCTTAGAATAATAAATTTTATCAGTTTTCTGGTTAGAAACAAAGAGAAGAAAATATAATTTATTAACATTTGATTCAATGAAGTTAATATTTTTATTCTTTTTTAAGTTTTTATTTTAATCATCCAGTGCTTATCACAAGTACGCTCTTTAATCCCCATCACCTATTTCGGTCATCCCTCCATCCACCTCCCCGCTGGTAACTATCAGTTTGTTCTCTATAATTGAGTCTGTTTCTTGGTTTGTCCTCCTTTCTCTCTTCCTTTGCTTGTTTGTTTTATTTCTTAAATTCTACATGTGAATGACATGTATGCTATTTGTCTTTCTCTGACTGACTTATGTCACTCAGCATTATGATCTCCAGCTCCATCCATGTCATTGCAAATGGCAAGATTTCATTCCTTTTTATGGTTGAATAATATTCCATTGTATATACATACCGCCACTTCTTTAACCATTCATCAATTGATGGACACCAGGGCTGTTTTTCTATCTTGGCTGTTTTGAATAATGTTGGTATAAATGTAGGAGTGCATGTATCCCTTTGAATTAGTGTTTTCTTATTCTTTGGGTAAATACCCAGTTGTGAGATTGCTAGGTGGTAGGATCATTCTATTTTTAACTTTGTGAGAAACCTCTATACGGTTTTCCAGAGTGGCTGCACCAGTTTGAATTCCCACCAACAGTGTAAGAGGGTTCCTTTTTCTTCATATCCTTGTCACTACCTATTGTTTCTTGGGTTGTGGATTTTAGCCATGCTGACAAGTTTAAGGTGATATTGCACTGTAGTTTTGATTTGCGTTTCCCTAGTGACAAGTGATGATGAGCTTCCTTTCATGTGTCTGTTGGCCATCTGGATGCCTTCTTTGGAGAAATGTCTGCTTATGTCTTCTGCCCATTTTTAAATTGGATTATATGTTTTTATGTATTGAGTTTTATAAGTTCTTTATATATTTTGGATACTAACACTTTATCAGATATGTCTTTTGCAAATATGTTTTCCTAGTTTGTAGGTTAACTTTTAGTTTTATTGATTGTTTCCTTCATTGTGCAGAAGCTTTTTATTTTGGGACACCTTGGTGGCTCAGTCAGTTAAGCGACCAATTTCAGCTCAGGTCATGATCTTGCAGTCTATGGGTTCAAGCCCCGCATCAGGCTCTGGGCTGGCAGCTCAGAGCCTGGAGCCTGCTTCATATTCTCTCTCTGTCTCTGTCTCTCTGTCTCTCTCTCTCTCTGCCCCTTACCCCCTGCTCACGCTCTGTCTCTCTCAAAAAACAAATAAACATTAAAAAATTTTTCAAAAAGAAATTTTTTATTTTGATATAGTCCCAGGAGTTTACTTTTGCTTTTGTTTCAAAAAGTTGGTATGGCCAATGTCAGAGAAGTTTATGCCCCTGTTCTCTTCTAGAATTTTTTTTGATCTTAGGTCTCAAATCTGGGTCTTTAATGCATTTGGAATTTATTTTTGTGTATGGTCCAGTTCATTCTTTTGCATGTTGCTGTCCAGTTTTCCCAACACCATTTGTTGAAGATACTGTTTTCCCTCCATTAGATATTCTTCCCTGCTTTGTTGAAGATTAGTTGAACATATAGTGTGGGGTTATTTCTGGGTTTTCTCTTTTGTTCTATTCATATGTGTATCTATTTTTGTGTCCGTACGATACTGTGTTGATTACTACAGCTTTGTAATATAACTTGAAGTCCAAAGTGGTGATGCCTCCAGTTTTTCTTTTTCCATATCTCTTTGGCAATTCCATTTTTTTGTGTGTGTGGTTCCCTATAAATCTTAGGATTGTTTTTTTCTAGTTCTATTAAAAATACTATTGGCATTTTGATAGGAATTGCTTTAAGTGTGTGGATTGCTTTGTGTAGTGTAATATTTTAAGAATATTTCTTCTTCTAATCAATGAGCATGGAATGTCTTTCACTTTGTGTTGTCTTCAGTTTCTTTCATCAGGTTTTATAGTTTTCACAGGACAGGTCTTTTGCCTCTTTGGTTAGGTTTATTCTTAGGTATCATTGTGGTACAATTGTAAATGGGACTATTTTCTTAATCGCTCTTTCTGCTGTTTCATTATTGGTGTATAGAAATACAACAGGTTTCTATAGATTGATTTTGTATCCTGCAACTTTACTGAATTCATTTATCAGTTCCAGAAGTTGTTTTTTTTGTTTGTTTGTTTTTTGGGTTTTTTTTTTGTTTTTGTTTTGTTTTGTTTTGTTTTTTGGTGGAGTTTTCCAGGGTTTCTGTATATAGTATCATATCATCTGCAAATAGTACAAGTTTTACTTCTTTACCGATTTGGATGCCTTTTACAGCTTTATGTTCTGATTGTTAAGGCTAGGACTTCCAGTACTATGTTGAATAAAAGTGGTGAGAGTGGACATCCTTGTTTGCTTCCTAACCTTAGAGGAAAGGATCAAATGGTTCTTATCCTTTCTTTTTATTAATGTGGTGTATCATGTTCCTTGATTTTCAAATTTTGAACCACACTTGCAAGCCAGGAATGAATCCCACTTGATCATGGTGAATGATTTTTGTTAATGTATCATTGGATTTGGTTTGCAAGTATTTTATTGAGGATTTTTGCATCCATGTTTACCAGGGATATTGGCCTATAGTTTTCTTTTTTGGTGATGTCTTTATCTGGTTTTGGTATCAGGGTAGTGCTAGCTTCAGAGAACGAATTTAGTTTTCCTTCTTTTTCTATTAGTTTTTTTTTGGAAAAGTTTGAAAAGCATAGGTGTTATCTCTTCTTTAAATATTTAGTAGAATTTGCCTATGAAGCCATCTGGTCCTGGACTTTTGTTTGTTGGAAGTTTTTGTTACTGATTCAATATCCTTGCTGGTTATCAGTCTCTTCAATTTTCTATTTCTTCCTGTTTCAGGCTCGGTAAGTTACATATTTCTAGGAATTTACCCATTTCTTCTAAGTTGTCCAATTTATTGGCATGTGGTTTTTCATAATATTCTCATAATTGTATTTCTGTAGTGTTGAATGTTATTTCTCATCTTTCACTTGTGATTTTATTTATTTGGGCCCTTTCTCTTTTCTTCTTAAGTCTGGCTAGAGTCTTACAATTTCACTGATTTTTTTTTTCAAAGAACTGGATTCATTGACCTGTTCTATTTTTTTTTTTTTTTTAGTTTGTATTTCATTTATTTCTTCTCTAATCTTTATTTTTTTTCTCCCTTATGTTAGCTTTAGACTTTGTTTGTGGTTCTTTTTCTATTTCCTTTTGGTGTAAGGTTAGGTTGTTTCTTTGTGATTTTTCTAGCTTTTTAAGGTAGACCTGTATTGCTATGAACTTCCCTGTTAGGACTGCTTTTGCTGCACCTCCAAGTTTATGAAATAATATGTTTTCATTTTCATTTGTTTCCATGTACTTTTTCATTTATTTAATATCCTGACTGACTCATTCATTGTTTAGTAGCATGTTATGTAAGCTCTATGCATTTGTGTTCTTTACAGATTTTTTTCTTGTGGTTGATTTCTAGTTTCGTATCGCTGTGGTCAGAAAAGATGCATGGTATGACTTTAATCTTTTTTGAATTTGTCTAGGTTTGTTTTGTTGCCTAACATATGATCTATTCTGGAGAATGTCCCATGTACACTTCAAAAGAATGCGTGCTCTGTTATTTTATGATGGAATATTCTGAATAGATCTGTCAAATCCATCTGGTCCATGTGCCATTCAAAGCCATTATTTCCTTGCTAATTTTCTGTTTAGATGATCTGCGCATTGATGTAAATGGGGTTAAAATCCCCTACTATTTTTGTATTATTATCAATGAGTTGCTTTATGTTTTTTATTAATGGTTTTATGTATTTGGGCTCTCTCAAGTTAGGGGCATACATTTTTAGAATTGCTATATCTTCTTGTTGAATTGTCCCCTGTATTATTATGTAGTGCCCTTCTTTGTCTCTTATTACAGTCTTTGTTTTAAAGTCAACTTTGTCTGATATAAATATTGCTACCTTGGCTTTCTATTGACATTTATATACATGATAGATGTTTCTCCATCACCTCACATTTAATCTGCAGGTGTCTTTAAATCTAAAATGAGTCTCTTGCAGGCACTCTATAGATGAGTTCTTCATTTTATCCATTCTGTCACCCTATGTCTTTTGATTGGAACTTTAGTCCATTTACATTCAAAGTAGTTTTTGATAGCTATGTATTTATTGCATTTTATTATTTGTTTGTGGTTGTTTTTGAAGATTTTCTCTTATTCTTTCTTGTCTTTCTCTCTTTCATCATTTGGTGGTTTTATTTAATAATATATATAGATTTCTTTCTCTTTATTCTTTGCATATTTATTTTGGATTTTGATTTGTGGTTATCATTCTGTTTGTTTTTAACATGTTCTGCCTATAGCAGTTTATATTAAGTCTATAGTCATTTAAGTTTGAACTCATTCTTTACTCCTCCACTTCCCACAATTTAGGTATGTAGTTTCATTTTTATATCCTTTTATTTTGTCAATTCCTTGACTGATGTCTTACAGAAATAGTCATTTTTACTGCTTTTGTGTTTCCTACCTTCATATTTTCATTTTTGTTTTTCTTTTCCACTCAAAGTGTCCCCTTTGATATTTCTTATAGGGCTGGTTTGGTGCTTAAGGATTCCTTTAGTTTTTTTGTTTGTCTGAGGAACTCGTTACCTCTCTTTCTATTCTGAATTATAGCCTTGCTCGATAAAGTATTCCTGGCTGCAGGTTTTTACCATTCAGCACTTTGAATATATCATGCCACTCCTCCTTTGTGGCTTAGGAAGTTTCTGCTGAAAAATCCACTAATAACCTTATGTGGTTTCCTTTGTATGTAAATGTCTTTTTCTTTTTTTCTTTTCTTTCTTTCTTTTTGTTGTCTTGCTGATTTTAATACTTTTTTTTCTTTATCACTATATACTATTACTTTAAATATGATATATCTTGGTGTGGATCTCTTTTTGTTGATTTCGTTGAGGTTCTCTGTGCCTCCTGGATCTGGGTATCTATTTCCTTCCCCAGATTAGGAAAATTTTCAGCTATTATTTCTTCAAATAAATTCTCTGCCCTCTTTCTCTCTCTCATTCTTCTGAGACTCTTGTAATACAAATGTTATTATGTCTGATGAAAAAGTTACTGATTTCCCTAAGTCAATTCTCATTGTGCATAATTCTTTTTTTCTCTCTTTTGTTCAGCTTGATTACTTTCCATTACTCTGTGTTCTAGGTCATTAATTTGTTCCTATGCTTCTTCCAGTCTGCTATTCATTCCATTAAACATGGTTCTCATTTCATTTATTGAACTCTTTATCTCTGCTATATTATTTCTTATCTCTGTGTTAACAGTCTTACTGATGTCCTCCACTCTTTTCTCAAGTCTAATGAGTGTCCTTATGATCATTGCTTAAAATTTTCAATCAGACATGTTAATTATATCTATGTTGCTTATATCTTCTTGTTCTGTTCTTTCATTTGGAACAAATTCCACTGTTTTTTCATTTTGTCTAAATCTCTGTGTCTGTTTCTGTGTGGTAGGAAACTCAGCAATGTCTCCTGTAATAAAGTAATGGCTTTATGACAAAGAGGTCGTGTAGTGTCCTACAGTATAGTATCTTCTCTTCCCCAGGACTTGGGGCTTCCAGGAGTGTCTCCAAAGTGTACTGCATCCTCTCTTTGCCTGTTGTGGACAGTCTTTGATCCCTGGCCTGAATGTGGACAGTCTTTGATCCCATTTTAACTAGATGTGCTCTAATCTGCTTGTGAAATGAGATTTATCAACCCTGCCACCAGAACCAAGGCCTTGCAAAAATCACAGGGCAGGAGATGTGGTGTGGGCGGGGGTTTGGGCTAGTCTTCTGGGGGAGGTGGCCCACCACAATGTGAATGAGGCTGTTTTGACTGGGAGGGGCAGTTCCACTGGAGCTGAGGGGGCAGGGCTTGGAGTAAGCAAGTTAGGTAGTGAGTGTCAGCATTGTACTTTTTCCCACAGGTAGCTCTGTGCTTAAGCTGACAGGGAGGGGAGGGAAATGGTGCCTTCCAGTTCCTTTGTTCCTAGAGGGGTCTCTCCACGAATCCTGTCTTTCTGGACATGCTCCAAGATGAGCAAATAACCTCCCCATTGTGTGCACCAGGTGCTCTTCAGATTGCTGTTTCCACACTGTGTGTTCATGGGATGTTTCCTGCCTTTTCTCCAAGAGCCGTCCCAATATCTTCCAAGCTCTCTAGAGCCAAGCAAGCTGATATTTAAAACTCTAGGCATTAAGCCCTACTGGTTGCCCCTCTCACTTTCCAAGCCAATTGCAATGGAGATTTGTTTTCCCCCTGTGCTCCCCTGTGTGCTAGTCTGTGTTTTGCCCTTCTCTGCTACTGTGGCTACCTTGCCACCACAGTGACCATGATCTATTTGTTTCTCACACTGTGTCTCCACACTTCCTACCTTATTTGATGTGCCTACTTCTTTACCTCTACTTGTGAAGTTTGTTCTGCCAATTTTCAGACTGAGTTCTGGGTTATTTGAAATAATTTGATAGTTATTAGTTATTTTTGTGGGAAAGGATGAGCCTAGAGTCCCCCTTCTTGTCCATCTTCCTCTCTCCTGAAGTTTATTTTTTGAGGTCATCGAAGTTCCGCAGATTTTGATATGATCCCTGAGCAAATATTCAATGGTATGTACATATTTTGTCAGACCATTTTTTAAAAGTATTAAGAAATTGCCTGGATACTAGAGGCCCTACTCCTAATAAGCTTCATGATCTTCTAAATGTTTAACATGTTTCTCACCTTCAAATGTAAAATGAGGAGGCCTGTCTAAATGGCTTCAAAATATTCTCCATGTATTAATTATTATGAACTTTAATAGAAAGGGGAAGAGTAGTAGATTTCCCCTCCCCCTCAGCTTTATTAGGTCATGATTGACAAAAACTGTATCTATATAAGGTGTGTAATGGGATACTTTGATGTATATACATTGTGAGGGGATTACCACATTCCAGCTAATCAGCATATTTATCATTGAGGGGTAAATTATTGAATTTGCTAAAATTTTGGAAAAAGACGGAATAGAAAAGTGTAAGTGTGGCAGGATGAAGGAGTTTGTTCATTTTTTAGAGAGATGTCAGAGAATTTCAAGAAATTCAGTGTTTAATCATGGCGACTCATTCCAGGATAAGGAAGAGAGGAGCCCAAAGCAAGAAACAAGCTATTATGGCTCAGCAGACATTTTGGAAAATGTATACTTGAAGTCTAGCAGGGTATGGACTGCCAGATCACAAACAGGATATTAAAAGAGATTTTATATTCTGAAAAGTGGTATCAATTTATATGTTTGCAGCTCTAAAGTGGGTGAAGTATATGGAAAAGCATTATATATAATTGCAGAGGAACAGATCATGTCAGGCCTAAGGAAAGAATTGTAGTGTTTTTAAACTTCAGTTTCATTGAGGTATAATTGACAATATTGTAAGAATTATATCTGAAAGAAAGTCATATAACTTGATCCTAGGATCAGAGAGACAGGTCTGGCAAATAAACTGACACAGCGAGGACATGAATTTCAGTCCACGCACAGGAGCTAAATGTGTTTTCTAGCATTTATTCTTTGTGTATAAGATAAGCTTTGAAGGGCCTGGTTTACTTCAGTGGAAATACAACGTTTTCAGTACATGTTGCATGGATCATGATCCAGGAAAACTTCTCACAAAAAGGAAGAAAGGTGGTAGGAGAAAATATAGGCCTGGAGGGAGATGAGCAAATGGATCAGTGACAACAGGAGAAAAAATATAGAATAGTTGGAATGATTAAATATCGTCATTAGAGATTGTTTTAAAGTTAGAAAGTGAAGCAGTGAAAAAATGGAAAATTAGAGTAGTGAATTGCAAGAGAAAAACGAACCTTACACTGATCTTAAGGCAGAATATATGAAAAGAATGTCCACTGTACTTATCTAAAGAGGAAATTATAGCACTATCTAAAGGTCTATCATTACCAGTAGAGAAATGAAAGATCAGTAAGCTAATTTCACATAGAACTGATAAGAAAAATAAAACATTAGTTGGTTTTATCACCTGACTTGTCCTGATGTTCCAGCATTCTCTGTGGTGAGGGCCACAGAACTATCAGGTGAATCCCCCAGAAGCAATCTGAATCCTGGTTTGGAAAATATGATGTGATAACTTTGACCTATGCATTGGGTTACTTCATATCTGGACTTATATTCAGCTTTGTTCTTAGTTTAACATCCACATTATTAATGTGTGTTCTAGTTATGAGAACTAAGTTCTTATTTTATTGGGTCAGGGAGTCCTGCCCTAAACCATCTAGTTTCCTTTTCCTCAAACTGAACAGTCATTTCCTTATACCCCCCAATTTTGCAGAATGCCTTTTATTCTTTACTTATCTGTGTGTCCTGACTTTCTACTAGTCGGGCTTCTGTAATCTGTTGAAATGATATAAGGAGCTAGTGTCAAATAAAGGTACTGACCTTTCTTGTTTCATCTGTTTAACACAGTTGAAATTCTTGTATCTATCTGCAGTATATCTCCATGTGATATTTATGATTTTGAGGAAAGAAAGTTAAAATTTTAGGAAAAGATGGACATTTGGACCTTGAAATATAATATTATTCTATCAAAGACTTTCCCCCAACTTTTAAGTTTGATAAAAAATGAAATTGCCTTAGTCACAGTAGAGAATGTCATCAAAAGTGGGTAAAACTTGGAGACATTAAAACATTTTTTTTTTTACCCCTATGGAGTTTTAGTTAGTGGTGAAACTTCTCATCTAAATGAGAAACAGAAATATTTGCAAATTTCTGAATGTAACACAATGAAGAAAATTTAAAAAAAGGTGAAATATAGGCTTTTTAAAAAATTAGAATGGATTAAAGAGAACTAAATTGACATTTGTTTTTTTTTCCAAAGAAATGCATCTGTAGGGGCACTGGAGGAAAATATATAGATAAAAAAAAAAATTAAGCCTTTGTGAATCATCCTTTGTTATTGGCAATACATAGAATTGTCAGTGTTCTGAAAGCAATGACACTTGCTATGGAAATCGATGTTCCAGACATTGGTTTACGGTTTATGATTATTGATGTAATCAGGAAGAAATTGGAAATTATTGATTTTGGCAAGTAGACAGAGACAGAGAAGGAAAGATCATTAAAAGATAAGGGATTTGTAGAAATTAGAAGAACAGTTACTGAGAAATAATGAATATTATTCAGAAAATTGATCACATTTGTAAGATTTTTAAAATTTTTTTCTTATATAATAGCAGCAGTATTAAAGAAGAGAAAAAACATAAATTGCATTTTGTTATCTGTGAAAAATTTAATTATAATATTTGTGCATAATATAATGAGGGCTTATTAGACACAAAATTTCCCTAAAGAAGTATTTGACCAGACTATGCCTTAATTGTGTTATATGCATACTTATTAAATCCATGTAGTTCTTAGGAGAAATACAACATTCATTTTTTAATTTTTATATAAAGACTTAAACACTCTGTCAAATGAATCAGGGCAATGGTCAGATTATGGGGAGATGAGATAACTTAAGTTAATGCATTTTACCTCTTAATTTATTGACAAGTCTCCAGCACAGGGGTCAAAAATTGATATGTCATAAACAGGAAAGAGTATCCAATGGAAAAAAGACAATGGAAAAAAGACTCTTTAACAAATGGCCCTGGGAGAACTGGACAGCAACACGCAGAAGAATGAAACTAGACCACTTTCTTACACCATTCACAAAAATAAACTCAAAATGGATGAAGGACCTGAATGTGAGACAGGAAACCACCAAAACCTTAGAGGAGAAAGCAGTAAAAAACCTCTTTGACCTCAGCCGAAGCAATTTCTTACTCGACACATTTCCAAAGGTAAGAGAATTAAAAGCAAAAATGAACTATTGGGATCCCATCAAGATAAAAAGTTTCTGCACTGCAAAGGAAACAATCAACAAAACTAAAAGGCAACTGATGGAATAGGAAAAGATATTTGCAAATGACATATCAGATAAAGGGCTAGTATCCAAACTCTGTAAAGAACTCACCAAACTCCACACCCGAAAAATGAATAACCCAGTGAAGAAATGGGCAGAAGACACGAATAGACACTTTTCTAAAGAAGACATCCAGATGGCCAACAGGCACATGAAAAGATGCTCAATGTCACCCCTCATCAGGGAAATACAAATCAAAATCACACTGAGATACCACCTCACACCGGCCAGAGTGGCTAAAATGAACAAATCGGGAGACTATAGATGCTGGCGAGGATGTGGAGAAAAGGGTACCCTCTTGCACTGTTGGTGGGAATACAAACTGGTGCAACCACTCTGGCAAACAGTGTGGAGGTTCCTCAAGAACTTAAAAATAGATCTACCCTATGACCCAGCAATAGCACTGCTAGGAATTTACCCAAGGGATACAGGAGTGCTGATGCATAGGGGCACTTGCACCCCAATGTTTATAGCAGCACTTTCAACAATAGCCAAATTATGGAAAGAGCCCAAATATCCATCAACTGATGAATGGATAAAGAAGATGTGGTTTATATATACAATGGAATACTACTTGGCAATGAGAAGGAATGAAATCTGGCCATCTGCAGCAACATGGATGGAACTGGAGGGTATTATGTTAAGTGAATAAGTCAGTCAGAGAAAGACACCGTATATTTTCACTCATATGTGGATCTTGAGAAACTTAACAGAAGACCATGGGGGAGGGGAAGAAAAAAAAAGTTACGGAGAGGGAGGGAGGCAAAACATAAGAGACTCTTAAAAACTGAGAATAAATTTAGGGTTGATGGGGGGTGGGAGGAAGAGGAAAGTGGGTGATGGGCATTGAGGAGGGCACCTGTTGGGATAAACCATGGGTGTTGTATGGAAACAAATCTGACAATAACTGATATTTAACATAGAAAATTGATATGTCATATTAGCTTACCTAAATAAATGCTACCAATGGGTTTCCATAAGGGAAATGTTTTTGAATATTGTATTATTTATTTAAATCAGTATTTAGGAAATGGCTTATTTAACATGGCTGAAATATGAAAATATTTTCTGACAGGAATTTCTCTTGCTTTAAGACATTATATAGAAGACTCCCCCCAATCAAGAAGGTGTTATTATATTTATTTATTTATTTATTCTGTGCTTTCTTTAACAAAGGCTAAGCGAAAGTTAAAAAGAAATAGCTACATTTCTTATACCAGTCTTCTTACTCAAGAATTCTAATTGTGTAGTCAGTTTCAAGTTTAGGTTACAGAGGTCTGTAACAATTCAACTAATTCAATACGAATCCACACTCGAATTTTCTTTTACCCATAGAATACTTTGTGCTTTCTACTGCTTTTTATTGTCTCTTCATTATTGTGAGACATTAATAATCACCAAAATAATGACTCTGGTTATTAAATAATCAACTATTCATACATGTATTTACAAATTCTGCAAGCGTCATAAAGTAAGAGAAATGCCTAATTTGTTGATTTACATTTTGCATACAGTGGATATTTACTCTTCATATATCATTCTGTACACAGAACTTTTTTTATCATGTTAGCTTAATTCCTCGTGGTAAACATTCTTCATTAGTTACAATTGTCACAACTTCCTAAAGTTCTGTAATTTCTACATTATTTTTAAATCCCCAATTGTGACCTTCTGAAATATGGCCATTTTTATGTTGGTTAGAAATAAATCTCTTTAATTTTCTTTGATGATGTCATCAATGATTACTCTTCTAGTGGTTTTTATCCTCGTGAATGAGACCATTAAACTCTGTGATATTTGATAGTTCCCTTTTGATACTTTCATGTTCCTCATCTGCCATATCCAATACATAATATGCACCTATATCCTAAAGAGCTTGGAATGCATTCTTTGCATTTTTTTCTATATTTATCTTATCAAACACTTAGTCTGTTTGACTCCACCTCCACCTCTACCTTCCCTTTCCCACCTATGTATACCCTCTCTTCTTTTAAATCCAGACTCCACTGTGCAATCAGTGTGATCTTTTAAAAATTCAAATCTGTTTGGGTCACCAAAAAATTTAAAGCATCAATAATTTTTCACCAATATTCCTAAAAATATTTAAGTTGGCTTGGAACTCCCTACATAAAATCTGATTACCATGAACTGATTTTCTTTTCCACCTATCTGTATTAAAAGGATAGAAAAATATATACTACACAAAGTAATAAAAAGAGAGCTAGAATGGCTATAATATCAGACAAAATAGATTTTAAGATTAGAACTGTTGCTACAAAGAAACATTTATGATGACGAAATTGCCAATTTTTCAAGAATCCATCACAATTATAAACATATATGCACTTAACAACAATCAGAGGCCAAAACTCCAGTAAGCAAAAATTAACTACAGTGAAAGGAAAAATGGATAATTCAACAATAGTTGATAGCTTTAATAACCCATTTTATTCACAGACCAACTAGGCAAAAGGTAAATAAGGAAATAAAGACTTGAACAACACTATACATCAACTAGACATAACAGACATGAATAAAACACTCTACTCAACAATCCAAGATTAAGCCATTCTGAAATAAACCCTTAGATTGTGATCAATTGATCAATTAATTTTCAACAAGGGTAATAAGACAATTCAATAGAAAAAGAATAGTGTTTTCAAAAATGGTACTGGGATAATTGGATATCTACATTCCAAGGATTGAAGCTTGATTACTACCTCATACCATACACAAAAATTAACGCAAGATTGGCTAGAGACCAGTGCCTGGCTGGGTCATTCAGTGCCTGGAAGGCTCTGTTGGTAGAGCGTGCAACTCTTGACCTCAGGATTGTAAGTTTGAGTCCCACATTGTGTTTAGAGATTACTTAAAAATGGGTTAGTGATCTAAATGTAAGATTAAAATTACAAAACTCTTAGAAGAAAGTGGTATATCCACACTATAGGGTATTATTCAACAATCCCAAAGAATGAAACACTTGTTTTTGCTACAACACACATGAACCTTGAAAACCTGAAAACAGAAGACTAACAAATTGTACTGTCTCTCTTATAAAAAATCCAGAACAGACAATTCTAGAGAAACACAATGTAGGTAAATAATTGCCAGGTTGTAAGGGAAAAGGGGAATGGGGAGAGATTGCAGGTGGGTTGGGGTTTCTTTCTGGGGTAATGAACATATTTGGAAATTAGCAGTGATGTTTCCATAACTGTGATTATACTAAATCATTGACACTTTAAACGGGTGATACATCTGTTATACGAACTGTATCTCAATGAATGTGTTATTTAAAAAGTTATGGATAAATAATTTTCCATCAAATACATATTTTTCTATTTCAGTTCTAGGAAAAAGTTATTATATATTATCTCTGGATTTAATGGAGATAAGGAAAATTCAAAAGAAAATTGGAAACAAATAAATCAAACAAAAGGATACAGGTTAAAATCACTTTAATCACCTTTTAAATTCATGCAGAGCTATTTTACACTTCGGCCAATTTGTCTTTTATTTATTTATGTTTGAGTAGCATAACTTTTAAATAGACTGTAAAGATCCATGTCTTATTTTGCCTACATGTAGACAGAGAAAACTTTTTATTTGTTTCATCTAAAAATAATATTCTAAACAGTTAGTTAAGAAAGACTCATTGAGAATCCCGAGAATTCACATTACATTCTAGGTACAATCCATGCCCCCTAGAACTTTCTCATTTAATAGAGAAAAAACACCTCATACATAATGGGATTTCACATCTTGGAGAAAGAAAGTATACAAGTGAACATTTTATATTTAAACACTGCATAATAAAATGTTTGGTTATCACAAATCTGCATCAAAAGTGAATAAATTTCTTTTGAAAATTCGGAGAAGATATCAAACTCCATTCTGTTATAGAGCAATGAGTTCTTATAACAGAGAACTATTATTAATGCCACAGTGGAAGCAGATCTCAATGCCATGATAATCTAATCACTTGTCTTTAATACGATGTTAGTACGATTTATCATGATTTTCTGATTGGTGAACTTCGACCATTCTGGCAGCTGTCCACAGAAATTTCCGTCACTTATTTTAACTAGTTGGATGTTACAATGCAAGTCACAGAGGCAGTACAGAGCTGACATGTTTGATTGCAATTAATTAACAACATTAAATGCTCCTAGTGTCTGAAATGATATCTGATGGCTTCTTGAGAAATCAATGAAAAGAACTCTATTATACTAGTATTTTATTCTTGTCATCAAAGTGTATGTGCATAAGTACATGTCCCTAAAAACAAGGTGAACTCTAAAATATTGATATTCCTTTCATGCCAATAACGTATAAATTTTTAGCATATTGACAATAATTATTTAGTTTTCCTAGTTCTTTTATTAAATCTCAAATAATTAAAAAATAGGAAAGAAAAAAATTAATTGCTAATGTGGTTCCTCAACCTTAAGGAAGAATTCAAACTATTTGCTTTGAAAAATACAATGGTATTGGGGCTCCTGGGTGGCTCAGTTGGTTAAGCATCCAACTCTTGATTTTAGCTCAGGTTATGATCTCACAGTTTGTGAGTTCAAACCCTGTGTCGAGCTCTGCACAGACAACATGGAGCCTGCTTGGGATTCTCTCTACCTCTTTTTCTGCCCCTCTGTCTCCCCCCCACCCCCTTGCTCACTCTGTCTCTCCCTCAAAATAAATAAATAAACATTAAATAAATAAATAAAAACATGTTTTAAAAAATATTGTGGTGTTTATATTCTTAGTATAATGAATATTTTACCAATCTAAAATTGGGTGTATATTTATGCATACAGCTATTATATATATATATATATATATATATATATATATATATATATATATAATTGTTTATATATATGTATATATATATACATATATTTTTTTTTTCTTTACATAAACAGTTATCTTGCTGACCAAGTATACTATTCATTGCACACCAGGACCTATCAGAAAGAAAAAAAAAAAACATGCAGAAAAACTTTTCTGGTGTCAGCATGAATGCCTTTCTGATAAATTCAGTGATGTGTGTCAAAGGACAGGATAGAATCCTCCCACTCAAATTTTATTTTCTTTTTTGAAGTGACATCCATTCTTTGGAATTTCTAATACCTAATGCCTTAGGAGCAACCACTCTTACTGAGAGATTTTAACGTGTTTTCCTTTTTGAGAAACTACTTTCTCGTTCTTATTTTGAAATGTACCTTCTTGTATTTGAGATATTCTTTCTCAGCAAACACTTTGGGAGTCCAAGTACATGGTATTTACAAAGAGTCTTCAAAGAATTAGCTAGTGCAATTATTTATTAGCGATATATTGTACAACAATGTTTCTCTTAATATTTAAAATCCTACAAATACATTTTGTGGTGAAAGATAGATGAAATATATCAACTTAGGCCTAACTATTATTATACACCCTTATCTTTTTAGAGGCCCAATGCTAGGGGTCTCATACATGGATCAGGTATGGGTCTCACTCACACAATCTCAGCGTGAAAGGAACATGAGTTTTCTTTCGCCATTGTTGCCACTGATGTGGTAAAAGCTTAATTTAGTTCCTGTATTGACATTTTCCCCAGATTTTTTGGAGGACAAAAATCGTCTTGATATTTTTTTTCTTTTTATTATTTGGGATTCAGATTATTTTCTACTTCTATTTTGATCACCCTCCCTAGCAGTCTTAAAGAGAACACAAACTACTTGAATAAAGGGGGAAAAAAAGGGGGGGGGGGATACCAGGAGGAAAAAAAAAACAATATAAGTAATTTTTTGAAAATATGATTCCACTGTATATATTATCTGATTTGTTACTCTCAGAAATCTCTTACATTATGTCTTATTATCCACAATTTCCAGGTGAAGAAATACAGACTTGAAAAGACTGAAGCCAAAAAAGAAAAGAAAAAAAAAAGGCAAAACTAATCACCAGCAAACGATACAAATTTGATCTTACTACAAAGCCTCTATTTTTATAAGACTTTATTTATTTTATTATTTGAGGTTTATTTATTTATTTTGAGAGAGAGAGAGAGAGAGAGAGAGAGAGAGAGGTAGAGAGAGAGTCCCAAGCAAACTCCATGCTGTCAGTGCGGAGGTCCGATGAGGGGCTCGATCTCATGAACTGTGACATCATGACCTGAGTTGAAACCAAGATTCAGACACTTAGCCAACTGATCCACCCAGTCACCCCAAGATTTTATTTTTAAGTAATCTTTACACCCAACATGGGGCTCAAATCCACAACCTGAGATCAGGAGTTGCATGCTCCACAGACTAAGCCAGGCAGGTACACCTAAAACTTCTACTTTTCAAAAAATAATTTACATATATTTTTCTTTGGAAGAATAATTTGAAATGAGGAAATTATTTATTTGAAGTGAGAATGTATCTCATTAGGTCATCTATTCATATTTCAACATATGGAAAACAAATTGGGTTACATTTAATACACATATTTGAATGTATGTTTGATCTAATACACTTATCTGACATATAATTTTACATTTAATTAGAAGGTATAAGAGAAATACATGGCTATTCTCTTGATGTGAAACTATATTAACTACTGATGCAAAAACTCTTGGAAGCTCAGACAAAATCCACACACAACAAGATGTGCCTTTTATCCATTTTAAGTTTACATATATTTCTCACACTTTCAACATCTTTTAATAATAAAATTCCTACTTCCTTAAAGGTAGAATATTCAAATTTTCTGGCTTATAAGATAATTTTACAAATATAGCACTATATGTTAAAAATATAAAGTTCCTTCTATTTCCATAGTGTTACATTTTTAATTATATTTCATTGATGTATAGCTGATATACAATTTATGTAAGTTTCATACATATGGCACAGTTATTAACAATTCTATAGATTATGCTACACTCACTACAGTGTATTACCATCTGTCACCATACAACGTTATAATATTATTGACTGTATTCCTATGCCGTACATTTCATCCCTGTGACTTACATATTTTATAACTTGAACTTTGTACTTATTAATCCCCTTCACCAGTTTCATCCATCCCTCGTCCTTGTCCCCTTTGCAACCACCAGTTTGTTTTCTGTATATGAATCTGTTTTTGTTTTTGTTTGCTCATTTGTTTTTTGGCAAGGAAACTTTATCTGGTCCATAACTTAGTATTGCAATTACTCCTCCAAAAGTACTCATAGATACTTTATTGATTTATGCCTTGTTCCAAAAACCCATTTCTTACTCTACTCACGTTGGAAAGCTTAAGCTTTCAGAATGTCTGGGTGGATTCCAACTGAATATCATTGTAATAATCACAGCAAATTTAGTGGAAGATTTAATCTGAATTTATATTAAGTATTTTACTTATTTATATTAAATATTTTACTTATAAATATATAAATATTGCATATAATTAAATAAATATTTTGCCTATCATCCTCTACATAACGTCCTCAACTTTGCACATATTGACTCTTGAAAAGTTTCCAATTTCATCAAACTTTGATTCCCAAATCTAATGTTCCTCTGTGTTCATATAATAAAATATCTTTGGATAGGACTATCCTTAAATTCTTATCATTAAATCCACAAACCACTTAGCACTTGTCGTGTAATCTTCTCTTTTGTGAAAAAAAGGGAATTTGTATTTGTTATTTATATGCCTATAAACATGTCAGAATCAGCTACGCTACCTTCCAAACAATACCAAGTGGAATTTGATTGCAATTTCGTTAAATAGGTAAGCCAATTGAAGAAAGTTAAGAAAGTTAACTCTTTTTTTTTTTTTTAAATTGAACTGAGTTTTCCAATCCAAGAACCTAGTATAACTCTCTTTGACTCTATATTTTTTTGACACAAGACTTAGGTATCTTTATTGTTATTTGCTCATAGGTGTATAGGGGGTTATTTTTTAATGTTAAAAACTATAATTTCAAAAGTTGTTTTTAGTTATTTCTCACTGATTATAAAAAACACTGAGCATTTATTGATTGATCTTTTTTTCAGCTACCTTTTTAAATATGATTTTAATAATAGCTTGGCTTTTGATATTTTTAATTTCCAACATTAGTTTTTCTACGAATAATGAGTGTTTTATTACTCCTTCCTTTTTAATCCTTATATCCTGTTCCAGTTACTACTGCTGTGTAATTACCAGAAAAGTTAGCAGCTTAAAGTAATCATTTTATTTTTCTAAGTCCAAAATGCCTCATTCACACGTGGCTGACAGTTGATGCTATCAACTCTGAGTTCAGTTGGGAGAGTATCTATACAGGGTCTCTTCAACATGGCAGTCTCAGGGCATTGGACTTACTTGCACGAGTATTTGAAACATAAATGGTCTATCAAAAAAGTAGAAACTCATGCATCATTCTGTTGTTTATAAGCGAGTAGCAGATCTGTGCAGATTTAAATAGAGAGACACAGATTCCGCTTCTTGATAAGAAGAGTATCAAATAACTTATTGGCATTGTTTCAGGTTCTCTCAATGTACAAGTGGTCCCAAATTACTTTATGCGTATTTGAAAAATGTGTTCACTCCCTGATGACTCCACAGGTCTCCATTATGATATTATTAGTTTCAGACGTGATGTCCACAACTTGGCATTTAAGTCAGGTCTTCCTGAAGATGAGGTTACTCAGGTATAGCTCCTTGAGTAAAAGGAGCATTCATCTGGGTCCTATTAAAAGAGGAGGTAACGTGGGTTCCGTGCAGTGGGAGTGCCTTAGCTGTTCTAGGAGGCCTCTCCCTCAAGCGCAGGGAGATCCTGAAGTTTCTTTGCTGCCGTGTGTGGACAGGTGTGCGTCTCAGGCGGGGGTGCTGATGCGCAGATGGCGCCGGAGGTCCCTGAGGTTGGAGGTAAGGTGGAAGGCTCGAATGTGTCTTTGGCCCTGGGAACACCAGAGTGGGTAGGGGGCAGGGTTGGGGCAGTGGCTGGGTCTCTGGCGCCTTGGTCAAGGGGCAGAATGGCTTGGACTTCGGGTTGTGTTTCCTGGGCCAAGGACCTAGTGGATACGGTGCAGGCTGTGATGGGCGAGGCCCGGTTTGGCCCATTTGGGTTGGAGAGCCAGGCCCAGGCTCCCACCAGGGTCTGGAGGTTTGGCAGTTGCCCTAGAGGGCTCCCCTGACCTTTGGCAGAGCTGTTTTCTACAGCTTTGCCTATAGGGCTTCCTTAGGACTTTGGTAGCTGCCTGGAAAGCCGCAGGGTGGGCTAGAGTAACTTGGTAGAGGTGTGGAGTGGGGTCAGGCCTAATTGGCACCCCTATATTGGTGGAAGATGATATGAGACAAGAGAGAATATTTGGGATCAATGTTACCATTTAGTATTTGTAAACGTTACCATGAAGAGTAAGGAGAATGTGCTAGATAGAACACACAGTGGTTGAAAAACTTTAGTCTTAACATTTACATCTATTGAGGGTGGGAGTAATACAGTTGGGAATTCACAGGACATTAAATGCAGTAAAGCACCCAAGAGTTCACTGACAGCAGGTCGTCTTATAGTGGAGGAAACCGTGACCCAGAGCTCTGAAATGGCTTGTCCAAGGTTAGGTGATTAGTTTAAGAGGTGTATTGGGACTGCAGCTGAGGGTTTGGCGGTTTGGGTGTCGGAATAAGAGGTTAGCCCTGGTTCAAATCTTTCACTGGCCATTTGCTGCTCTGTGTTCTTTGGCAATCTATTTAACCTTTGCGCCCAGTTCACCAAATAATGGATATGATACCTGTTGGAGTTGTTTGAATTAAGATCCATATAAAATAAAACAGGGAAGTCTGATACATATTAACTGCTGGAGAAATTGAAAGAAATTACTACCATCTGAATGCTATTAGTCAAGTATGCTGACTGGCTAGTCTGAGTTGGTTAAGTCAGGTTTATCCCAATGGGAGCAAGAAACTGGACCTTGTGGATTAACTGCTGGGCATGACACAGTGAACGCTGGCTGAGGGAAATTAAATTGAACCGCTAAAAGCTTGAGAGGACGAAGGTGAACCACTGTTAAAGCCGTTTACCTCTAATTTAGGAAATAGAACCTTTTGCTTAAGTTTTGTTAGTAAGTAGGGTTTTTTTTCAGGGGAATGATCATATTGATCTTCAAAATTATTCCATCTTGGTTTTTTTCCAGCATTGTTTGAGAGTCATGAATAGAATCACTGCCGTATTGTGCATTTGTTATATTTATACTTAGAGCAGAGGCAAAGCACGGTGTGGAGTTCTTTTGAACCAGCCAGGGTGTGCAAGCAAACAAGCCAGAACATGAGAAAGCTAGAATGAACTGTGTTGTTGGAAGGAATGTCGCACAGCAAACAGATTTTCTAGCTTATCTGAAAACGGGCATCAGCATGCCTCTCCACTGTACTATCTTAACTGGAAAGTTTAACTAGCACGTTATTTTCCGAGGACCAGGAGAATTGGTGCTCCAGTTTTAGCAATCCTGCTATGCCTATCCTTTCAACTACAGAGTTCACTTTGCCCTGCAAGATGGCCTAAGAGGATGAAGTGACAGTTGGTAACATAAATGCAGGCTGAAGAGACTTGAATTCTGGGCCCAGCATGATAACTAGTTTATGAACTACCTCGGTTGCCACATCTTTAAAGTGGGAATGAGAAGGGGCACCTGGGTGGCTCAGTCAGTTAAGCATCCAACTTGCACTCAGGTCATGATCTCGAGGTTCCTGAGTTCGAGTCCCACGTTGGGCTCTGTGCTGACAGCTCAGAGCCTAGAGTCTGCTCTGGATTCTGTGTCTCCCTCTCTCTCTCTCTGCCCCTCCCCTACTCATGTTCTCTCTCTCTCTCTCAAAAATAAACATTAAAATAAATAAAATGGGAACAAGAACTCTCTTGAATACCTTACCATTAGGGGGCTATAGGGAGGGATAAATAAGATGGTAAACATGAAACTCCCTTAAAAGTGTCCTGAATTGTGCAAAGAGAAGAATTGGCAGCTCGTGAGAACTCCTAGGAAATAATAAAAGTATCCAAAACTGGTAGCTTACTGTAGAACTTTGCCAGGAAAGTGCTGGTTGAATGCTTTATTAATACAATAAAGGTACTTTCAAATTAAGCATAGCTGTTCATTGTTAAAATTACTTGCAGAACTTTTTAAAGACTTTAGAGAATCCTCAGCAATATGTTTTGTGTATTTGCATCTTAAATCTATTTAGTTTATAGGAAAAAAAAGTGCTATGGAAAAATTGATTCTTAACATTCCTGACAATGGAAAACCAAATTCAAAATTGTAAACAAGCAAATCTATTTTTAAATGGATGAGTATTTACAATAAAGACCACTTTGAATTCTATGTACCCCCCCTTTTTAATGCTTTTGTTTACTTGATGCGCATGTAGTGAAATCAAAAGGTACAACAAATGGTGGTAAAATGGTTTATAGGTTGCTGGAATCAAATTCCTTTTAAATGGTTACTTTTCAATCTAAGATTTATACTTTTCTATTTGCCTTAAAACTCAATTTTTTAAACCATTAAGTATTAAGTGGTTTTACTGGACAATACACAGTAGCAAAAATCACTGCTAATGATGAAAACATGCTGTAAGCCAGGCACGGCCATAAGCATTTTACATGCATTTTGTTTATACAACTCTAAGCAGTAGGCAGTGTAATTATTCTCATTTTAGCAATAAAGAAACTGAGGCCCAGAGCTTAATAATTCAACCCAGTGTGCTAATTTATTAAGTCGCTGAGGAGGCAATGTGACTTCTGAGTTCCTGTTCATAAACACTACCATATGTTTAACTGTGACCTTGGACAGATTTTGTAATTCACCCTAGCTTTAGTTTGTAGATTATAGAACCTTCTGGGGTTCCCATGAGGATTAAATTAGACAAACTAAGGAATATAAAACACGCAAGACTTAAAACTATGAAAGGACAAATTAATAGATGAATGGCTAGCCTACGTGAAGGAAAGGCTGCCTCATTTTTTATTACACACACTACCTCTTTTTAAGATCACTTATTTTGAACAATCAAGGATCATAGCTGGATCATTTCTTCTGTTCTTCTTAGTTCTCGTGAATTGAAAGGATTAGAGTTGTAATTTCCTACTTTGTTTCAAGAGACAAAGCCCCACAAAGAAAAGCCCAGAACCAAACATCTTCACTGGTAAACTCTACCAAATACTTAGGGAAGAATGAACACCAATCATTTACAAACTCTTCCAAAAAAAAATCTATCTATCTATCTATCGAGAGAACTGGGTTTTGTTGATAATGCTGCTGTAAACATTGGGCACATGAGTCCCTTAGAGTCAGTATTTTTGTATTCTTTGGGTAAACACCTAGTAGTGCTGGATTGTAGGGTAGTACTACTTTGAACTTTTTGAGGAACCTCCATACTGTTTTCCAGAGTGGCTGCACCAGTTTGAAACTAAAAACAAAACAAACGAAACAGAAGCAGGACAACACTTCCCAGCTCATTCTAGGAGGCCAATATTACACTGATACGAAAACCAGGCAGAGACTTTACAAGAAAATAAAATCCTAGACAAATATAGCTTACAAAAATAGACTTTACTTGAAGATATAAAATATAGACATTTAATTTAATAAAAATAGAGCCTCTATTTGTTTTAAAGATTTTTTTTTCTCTGAATGGACCCGTATTGAACATAAAGTTTCTGCCTTTGAGAGGTAACAAATTTAATATTTACTTTGTGTTTGCCCATTATAATTGTCTGGGTTTGCTAAAAATTCAATGCAAAATGAGTCTGTTTCTGTGAAATAGAATATTTTGTGTTTGGTTGAAATCTCATGTAAATTATTAAAAGTAGATAGTAAAATAAAATAGACTGTCCTTTCTTTAGGGTGTATACTGGAAACAAGTATATTAACCAGAAGTACAGTAAAATCTTAATCCTTTCCCAGTTCTTGACCTTTGCTCTGTCAATAATTGTGCATTTTTCTATTTCTCTTTTTATTTTCATCAATTTTTGCTTTATATATTTGTGCTCATTATATGCATATTATGAATTGTTACATCTTCCAGAAGGATTAACCTTTTATCAGTAGGCATTCTCCCTTTAAAAAATATGTTTATTAAAGTGTGCATTGTCTATTAGCCAATACATGGTAGTTTTCTTTTGACTTGTATTTTCATATTGTATACTTTTTCATCCTTTTCCACTTTTATTAATCTTTGAATATGTGTATTTCTTTTTGTTTTCCAGCTTTTTTGAGGTATAATTGACAAAATTATAAGACATTGAAAATATATAATGTGATGATTTGATATATGTATACATTGTGAAAAGATTCACCTCACCATGTTAATTCACATATCCATATCCATCATCTCACATATTTACCTGTTGTGTGTGTGTGTGTGTGTGTGAACATTTAAGTTCTACTACCTTAGCATATATCAGTTATACAAAACAATATCAGTTATACAATACAGTGTTATCAATTATGGTCACCATGTTATTCATTAGATTATCATACTTTATTCATCTTATAACTGAAAGAAGTTTTACTCTTTTACCAACCAACCTCTCCTAATTTCCCCCACCCAGCCCCTGGCAACCACTTTTCTACACTCTGTTTCTATGTGTTTAACTTTTTCTTATTAAGATTCTACACATAAATGATACCGTGCAGCATTTGTCTTCTCCAACTTGTTTCACTTAGCATTATAAACTCCTTGTAGTTGAGTATTTTCTTTGTCCAATCTAACTCTTTCTTTGTTTTTTAATTGAAGTTTATAATCTATTTACACTTAAGTGAATAGTATTAACCCTACTATATAGATGATTAAATTACAGTAGGGTTAATATCTACCATTATCTTATACTGTCATAATATGTGTATTCTAATGCTCCACCTAGTCAATGTTTTTATTTTCTTCTTCATTGTTTTTTTCGGATCAATAAATACCTTTTTTAATTTTCTCATTCCTTTTCTATTTGATCTTCTCCCTTATTTATAAATTTTCCATTACATTTATAAGTAGTATTCTTGGGACACCTGAGTGGCTCAGTCAGTTAAGCAACCAACTCTTGATTTCAGTTCAGGTCATGATGTCACGGTTGTGGGATTAAGCCCCCCACATTTACAACATGTAGCCTGCTGGGGATTCTCTCTCTCCCTCTCTCTCTGCCCCTCTCCCATGCTCTCTCTCAAAATAAATAAATAAACTTAAAACCACAAATATTTATAGTTAGTGTTCTTTTGTTTATAAGTGAAACTTAAAAATATTTCTGTACTGAATGCAATTTTTAGCTTTTGGACATAACATATTTATAAGAACCCGTTTTCTTCTTATAGTCAAAAGCTCATTAAAAGGAATGTAAGGATTTCTACTTATATGACAGAAGGACATGATATTAAGAAGTAAATCAGAGGTACACAGTCCCAGACATGAACAATTTTCCATTGAATGACTTATCAAATGTATATGCGTTTGAGTATAAATTGTCCATTGGATCTTATAATTTCAATGTGATTTCAAATGTTATTGACTCATTGATATAACTTTTAATATTGATTTTTAGTTATATCTAATTTGATTTTAAAAATAGGATAATTATGCCTCCAAAACTTGTGGAAATAACATGTTAAGGACTTTTAGGTGTCACTTATCAAAATTTATATCTTAACTTTTGTACCTACAAAGTCTAACTCAACTTTAATCTGATTTTTTAAAATATTGCTGGAGATGAGAGTAAAAGGATAAAAACTAGATGTTCTACCTACATAAAAAAATAATGTTACGAAGCATTAAATCTGTTGCAGTTGGAAACACATGTGTGGGAGGAACACTTACAATGTAGTTACACAGACTTTTTTTAGTTTAGGTAGAGTTTTTATGAGAATGATGTTCGTAAAAGAGCCAATGAGCCAATAAATGGCACTTATGGATGATCAAATACCATAGTGAAGGCAAGGTATTTGATTACCTTAAAAGTTATTCTCCAACACACTGGACATTTCTTCTACAATAGAAGTTAACGTAGATTTGATAATGCGTATTTTTTTAACCACGTGAGAGGCACAAAGTTCAAGTTTTCACTTTTATTACTACTCTGTCTAGATCCTTGCTATTCAAAATGTAACCCATAGAATCAGCACTGTCATCACCTGGAGTGTATTAGAAAGTATTAAGTCTCATCTCAGACATATTGAATAGATAATACATTTTAATATCTGCAAATGATTTTTAATGCCCATTATGGTATTAGAAATACTGGCCTGGAGGGGCCCCTGAGTGGCTTAGTCAGTTTAGCCTTCCACTTCAGCTCAGGTCACGATCTCACCGTTTGTGGGTCTGAGCCCCACGTAGGGCTCTGTGCTCACAGCTCAGAGCCTGGAGCCTGCTTCCAATTCTGTGTCTCCCTCTGTCTCTGCTCCTCCCACACTTGCGCTCTCTCTCTCTCTCTCAAAAAATAAAATAAAAACATAAAAAAAAAAATACTGGTCTGGACAACTTAAAGAGGTCTCAAAACAGTGAAAAAGATAGAAGAATGTAAAAATAATATGTATTTGAACATTGATCAAAATGAAAAATATTTTTGACCCATTTTTTCTTTATTTTCTTATCTAAAATCTGATAATGTGTATTTAATCATTTAGTATTTTAGTAAGTTTTAGAAAAGCAAATATGTAAAATATACATCCATCCACAAGTAAATAACCAAAACCAAGAAAAGCACATGGAAGTTACGTAGCAATACATTTAACGTTTTAATTATATATTATCATAATGTTGTCCTTTTCGGAAATCTTTGGAATTCTTAAGCCAAGTGAGATAAGATTTCAAAAACATAAATTCATTTTAATTGCAATGTAAGTATGTCATTTACTTAAGATTCAAAACCTTTATTAAGAGTTAATGAAACCATGTGCTTGATTTTCACTGAATCTTTTTAGAAAAAAATGACTTGAAATTACTCTTAAAATGTGTCACATGTTTTATGTATAGCCAGGGCTGATATTCAGCCAGTAAGCTGTACTTATAGCCAGTGTATAAATGGTTGTCAATTTTTCATGGCAAACCTACTGCACTTCTGTTTTTAGGGAAAAGAAACTCCCCCTCATATATTTTTTTTTTTAATCCAACTGCTTTCAAATTGCCTTTCCCCTTCTTATTTTCTGTGTAAAACATTGTTATCAATGTATTCCTTTACAACATATACTTCATGAGGGAAAGTATTTTTCTGTAATCTTTAGTACTATAACCTTATGGCATAAAACTTTCAATGACTATTATTTGAATGAAGAAAATTCTTCCATAGATAATTTGTTTATAATAAACTCAACATTAAAGTTGGTCATCATGAGTTATGACATTGGCTAAAACCAACAATATCAAATTTAATTTAGTCTCATTTGAAAATATTTCCACCAAAGCATACTTGATATGCCATTTTATACCAACAAAATCAGTGAGTTCTAAATGTTCTTACGTATTTATTAAAATGCACTCTATGCTTATGTTGTTGTCTTATGAGTTAATATTATGCTTTTAGAAAGATATATTCACGATCTATATTTTTCCACTGTTGGAAAGTATTAAATAATTATTCAATTTACAAAAAAAAATCTGTTTTTTTCTGCATAGCAAAATAAAAAGTTATTGACAAAGCTCTAACTATAGGAAAATGGCTAAAAAATCTGTAGCTTACTGACAAAGACTAATTTATGTGATAAGTTATGACTATGGTAAGTGTAGGAAATGTATATGATATTTATTTTAATAAAGTAAAATTGCAGTAATCCTGAATACATGCACATGCAAGTGTGTGTATATACGTACATTCAAAGAAACACAGAATTTAGATAGAGATATAGGCGTGCTAGTTTTTTATTTAATGACACCATTATACTGATGAAAATGAATAGAGGTGGCAACTGGAAGGGGGGAAAATTTGTAAACTAAAGACTAAAATTAGGATTGTTGTAAGTCATGTGTGTATGACAAAATTTAGCTGAGAAAATGTAATCCGAAAGAAATAAATGAAGATAATATAGAAAATATGATAGTCTGATAGCCATTTTCAAACACTGGAAAGCTAACAGGGGAAAAGGGACTAAATAGACCAATAGAAGAACCAAGAGCAGAATTAAAGCCCAACTTGCTGGTAGTCAGTGTTTTGATGTTACTAACAGGGTAATTCTCAGTGCAGTGTAAAAATTTTAACTAAAATCTGTCTTTTAAAAAATGGAATGGATGGGGGCGCCTGGGTGGCGCAGTCGGTTAAGCCTCCGACTTCAGCCAGGTCACGATCTCGCGGTCCGTGAGTTCGAGCCCCGCGTCAGGCTCTGGGCTGATGGCTCGGAGCCTGGAGCCTGTTTCCGATTCTGTGTCTCCCTCTCTCTCTGACCCTCCCCCGTTCATGCTCTGTCTCTCTCTGTCCCAAAAATAAAAATAAAAAAAAAAAAAAAAAAAAAAACGTTGAAAAAAAAAAAATGGAATGGATGGAAGTACTAAGTACTCTGTAAATGGGAGTATTCTATTGTCTTTGGATTATGCTCATATAGCGTGTTTTCAGAGCACATTCTTGTATTGCATTTGCTAGAAGTTAGGCTCAAAATATATAAACTTTTATAATCCTTTAATTCTACTGACCTCTGCCCTTAGTTTCGGACAAAAGATCCCGGGGGCTGTAGAAAGACTTACAGATTGTATGACCAAAGTTAATGACATACGGGAAATTGGACAACAAAAACGTTTATCAAATAATCCTACAACTGAAAAGAAGTTTATAGATCACTTCAACTAATCCTATAATTCCATAAGAAGTGAAAGTGAGATTCAAAGATAGAAAGTGACCTTAAACTTACTGTAAGTCAACAGATGTTATTGTTGTGTGTCCAGCACCTGCTAAAGGACATTTTAAAACATCTGGCAATGGAGACAAAATGTTTAATGGAGGTCTTCACTAGCAGTTCTTCTAATCCTTAATTTCTACCTATGTATTAATTTAAAACATTAGAAACAGAAGGACTCAGAACTTATTATTTCAGCATCCCACAGATACACTTTCATGAATATAGTTAATTCAACTATCTCTTGAAGATTTTTTCTTTTCCATAGGATGCATGCTGGGAATGGTAGAAAAGGTAACAAATACAGTAGTCACAATGCTTGTCTTCACATTTTATGGGGTCTAGGCTAACGGCCAGGAATACAGATCTAGAGAGAGTAATTCTAAGTGCTACACGTATTATCCAGTGAAATTGTATGGCACTACACTGTGTGTAGCAAAGTCAGGTAACCTATTTAGTATTGGAAGTGAGGAGGGAGCAGGAAGTGTGAGAGAAACCTCAAGAGTGACGATAAAACAAGTGGGCAAATGGCATCTGACCTACTAAAAGTTTACAATGGCTTACAAATTTTGGTGAGAGAAATCTATGAATTTATAAAACTCACCATTTTATAAAATGTATGAATTCCAGTTATCCAGTCATGCTCCTTGACAATATGCCCATTTTCCTAGGGTAATGTCTAACATAGAGTGTGGATCCTTAATAAATGGATAAATAGAATAGTGGGTATGATTTTTTACTGAGAAAGGTATACAAAACCATAAACGTGTGTGTGTGTATATTTCTGCAGCTTCACTTTTAAAAAATTTTCTTCAATGGAAGTTAATTTTTATTTCACATGTTTATAATGGTGGCTATTTCACATAAGCCATTCTTATGGCCCTCACACTCTTCAAGTTATGCCTTAGACTTAGACCATTGAATTATTGGCACATACATGCAGCTGATGGAAAATCCATTTACCTGCTTAACAGGGCCCTTTAGATGCAATGGCCACTTGTTGCTTTAATCCTATGTCTGACAATGCATTTGTTCCTTGGTCTCATTTTCCAATAAGGTTTATGCAACCTTCCCAATCTGTGATCTTGCCATCTCCTCTGTTGCTCTACCCAAGAATTATGTTCACAGTCCTACTCAGCCCACGGCTCATGCATCTGTTTTTTCCTATTCCTTGGATAGCTTCTCTGTCTGTACAACCCCGATGCTAATTTCTCACACTAGTTTGGGATAGGTAAGTATGAGAGACAAAAGCATTGTTAAGGCAGGTATTCCTTTGCATCGAGGATAAGAGTTACAATTATCTCAACTGAACCTAGAAATGGCCATCAGGAATATAGTCTCAAAATCCTGTTCACCTGTAGGTACAGGTAACAACACTCTTTTTAATTCACTTAGTTGTTCATACTCTCAGAGTGAAGAATTACTTTCCCCTCTTTGAGGGAAACTCATTTCAAACTTAATAATTTTAAGGCAGAGTGATAGATCATTCAGAAAGATCCACAATGTTTGTGAACATTAAGAAAGTAGCAAACAAGAAATGTTCCTTCAGTACATCTTTAAACAAAACCCGCATTAGAAACAACCTCTGAGATGTTAAAATCTAGAGGGTAGATTCACCAGTTAGCATATGATTTATACTTTACTGAGTATCTGTGGTTTTTAAAATGTAACTTTAATGCCGAATATGACTTCATATTATTGAGACATAGGAGAAAACTGATATATTTGTTGAATTCTAGGTTCTCTGTTAGTGTTCTTTATTCATCATTTAGAAGAAATACAACACTAAAAGAAGGAGATGTGTCATTCAGAGGAAGGTAGGAATGATTAAGGTCTTGGAATGACTGAATTATGTGCTTAGATATTTAAGTGCTGGAGAATCTTCTTGTACTTTTGCATGGATGGGTACTCAATATATGGAGTAGGAAGAAAATGCTTTGGAACCATATATATCTATTTAAGTTATTCTATAGCTTCACTAGAGCAAGTATCAAATAATTTCACTACCCTTCTGTAAAACGGCTTGACTGTAGTTCTTCCATAAAAACATTTGCACATAATGAAGTACTAAATACTCAGCTGTGAGTTCCCTGAATTTTGTCATACGCTTTAGCTTTGGGAGAACAGGAGGCAGAGGTCAGTGTATTTACCAACAGAATACATGGGAGGCCTAGAAGGAGGATACCTATGTATATGAAGATGGAATCAGTCATATGTTTGGGCACCTTTAGTTTTTTCAAAAGAGCTGATTGAAATCTTCTGTTTAAATCATGAATTTCAAATCACGTTTCATTATGCTTTTGGAGTACGACATCTTTTATGTTTTGGGGATTGGAATAAAGCACTATGTAATCACCCTTCAGGTTTCTTTTTGTAGCTTTTATTATCATCATCTTTACCATACCTGCATAATTAAGCATATGGGGAGTAGGGAAGGGTGGACCTTGAATATGGAGAGTGAACAAATTAAAAATGTAATGGCAAAATCAATGGACTCCAGAAGTGTTTTAAGAAGACAGGAGTACCTTATTTATCCAAAACCTCATGAAGACTGTAGCTTAATTAATGATATTAATGACCAACATAAAAATATACCAAAAGAAAAAGATGCAAGAGATAACCTAACATAGACTCATGTCAGAGGGGTGGAATTTAGAAAATGACCTAAGAACACAGACCAGGTGAAAGATAATTTTGACTAGATGGCTCCAATATCTGGTTCTTGGTAGAAAATTTTTGATATATTTGCATTAAGTTCTTATCATCATTATTATTAAACTAGCACTATGTGGGGGGTTGCTGGAGAGGTGGGAGTGATACTCCTACCTCATTCTCATAAAGTTTTATTTGTAATTAGTAAATTTGCATCATGGCACGTATTTTAGTCTCTTGTGAGTTAGATTAATTCCACTAATTCTTTGAGAATACAGTCCATTCTGGCCCATTGATAAGATAGGTACATGTCCTAGAATGGACAGTCTATTGTAGATGATATCAGAATTTTCTATTGACTTTGTGTTACTAGAGTAATTACTGTAGAAGTCTTTCCTAGTGCTGCTCGTCTTCTACAAGACTTTGTGTAATTATTCTAATTTTTCTTCTCTCTTTTTCCTCCATTTTCTCTCTCTTTTTTTAGAAGTGGATGAAATATAGTAAAGGAAAAGACATAGAGTTTTGGAAGGGGTACATAGGAAGGAAAAGACAAAATATAAGTCACTTTATTTTTTATAGTTTTCATTTAAATTCCAGTTGGTTACCATACAGTGTAAATTAGTTTCAGGTGTACAATTTAGTGATTCAATACTTCCATACAACACCCAGTGCTCATCACAAGTGCAGTTCTTAATCCCCATGTTTATTTTAAAACCCCTGACTATACTGTTTTTTTCACTATGTAAACTAGAATGATTCTGATAAAATATCTAATTTTCTGAATGAAAAAAATCTAGATACAATTAGGCAAAAGCAATCCCATAAAGTTAATAACAATATTATATACAGTGGTATAGTTCTCAAAACATTCCTTGCACCAATATAGTTTGCTCTATATAATACCTTTATGGAATATGGAAGAAAATTATTTTACCTATTTTCAGATAAGGAAAAAGTCTCAGGAGGGAAATTATTTTCCCAAGTACATCAAGGAAGCCTGGCTCTAGGGGCAGAAATAGAATTTATAGACCTCTTAATCCTAGCATGGTCCTTACTCTAGGCTCTGAGAATCTAGAATTAATAGTTTAAAGAGTAGACTATGTGTTGATAATAAGGAAACAAAACTTTGTTCTTTCTAACAAACAGTAGTACATGAGTTAATTTCAGCTAAGGCATTGTAGAACACTGTCTAGACCAGCCAACCAACAGCGGTCAGAGAAACTAACCTAGAGATGAACCGTATGTGATGGAAATGACTCCAGGTCAAACATCTGTTTTTTCAGACAGACTCATGTACACCATCTGTGGAACTGCTTTTTGTATTGCAAGGGTAAGGTCACAATGTATAAATGCAATGTGAAGTTCTATATGTTTATGTAAAGCTACCTGAAGGCAGAGACTATACCTTAAAACATATTGTGGTTCTTAATTCCTGTGGGTATCAATATTGACAGGGACAGATACATTAGTTGATATCTTTGCAATATTTTAATGTAAGAGTTTATTTGCATAAGTTTCATACTCCAATGTGGGAAATACTATGCATTTATTGCTAAAATTAATAAAAAAGATGAAATGCTATAATAACATGATAACACTAACCTTATGATAAAGTAATTTCTGTTTGGAGACTCCCAGGAACAAGCTCACAATTTTCTTTCATTTTGTAAGTTTCTTTTTCTGTTGTATGTTTACAACATTTTCATTGTATGTTTACTTGTCAGACAGCCCTACCAACTGGTGTTGGTTGAATGCTCTCAAAGAAATGTGTCTAAATAATTAATACTATCTATCTAATATAGCCCATTAGCTTAGTCAATGTATCAGAAGTAAATAAAAACAGAATGTGCCTCTTAAAAAGCAAACTGCCTTGACTCTTTAGCATATTTAGATTAATTATCATGGATGAGATAGTAGAGATTGGAAATCTGACCAATGGAAAAGAGAGCAAAAAGGGGGGAATGAAGATAGGAGCTTATGAACAAGAGAAGAGCCTACACGCACAAAAATGAACGTTTCTCTGAATGCTCTCCCTAGATGTTTCTGGTTAAGTACTTCACTGAGGTGGTTTCCCCTCTATCGTCTCCAATTGATTTTGTGTCTTCGGAAAATCATTTAGACAATCCTGGTGTTGTCAATAAAACCTTTCCATACCTTCTTTGGGATTAACATAAAGGCAGGTTTAACACAGTGCTGGGAAAGAACAAGGCCTGAACTCCTCACGCTCCTAGTTCTCATATTGGTCAGATGCATAACCAACAGTAAAGACAAAAAACAGTGAAATATTTAGTTAGCTCTATATTGCTGAGATAGAAAAACTTCACCTTTGGGGCTTAATTTTAAGTAACTACACATAGACATGGAGATATCCTTTCAAAAATCAAATAAACCTTAATATCACAAAGCAGTTACTTCCTCTTAGATCAAAATGAGAATCAAAAGTAAATTAAAAGAGTGAAGAATACAAGGAATTTAAAGGAACAAACCTACACTAAAGCTGGAATTAGTTCATTGTAGAAGCTACACTGAATACTTCTCTATGATGTGAGATGAGACATGGTTAACCCGCACACACAAATTTTGTAGTAATTATAATGTTCTCGACATAAGACAATGTATAGAATATGGTTTAGGTGAATTATTGGTATATATTTTAATTGTATAAAATGATATACTGGCTGTTCATAAAACTTCTAAATTAAAATGTTTTGTTAAGAAAAGGTGTTTGAATATTTATTAGTAAAAGTTAATCAGCACATAGATGATTCAAGACTTTCACATGTATACTAGATTAATGAAATTATTACTCAAATATTATAGAAACTTAACAATTAGAATTTAAAATCCATAAAAATAAACACTGCTATTCATATATATAGGTTACACAGGTAAAGGATGATATGGATATAAACAGATTCATTATACTATTCTAATCATAATTTTATGAATATATTGTTTTTCAGGAAATATAAAGCCTTGATTGTAGATGTCAATTCATGGAAATATTAGCTACATCTTGGTTGATGACTGACTGGGTTATTGAAACAAAATACAGAACAATCAGTTCCAGTAATGGACTAGTACAAAATAAGAAAATAAACCAAAGCAAAATTAGTGTAGATGTCAAAGTTACATGAAATTTTTGAGGTTTAAAAAAAGCAGAAGTTACAAGAATGTGAGGACATGAAATTGTGGGACATCTGTTTTGATGGGAGATACATGGTGTAAACACTCGTTTGGCTTGATAAGAGATTACAGGCTCTGATAACCTACTAGAAAACATAGGGATGATTGCTTTATTTTCAGCCCACATTCATGATTTTCATTCTTTCCTCAAGTTTCTCCCTTGGGATTACGTGTATACTTAACTGCCTTTATTAACAGCAGACAATAATATCATCTACTAGTGATAATAATACTGCCTCTTAGTGGTAGAAACAAATCTTCTTTACCTTTGTATTTTCAATTGTATATCATCACACAAACACAAATACGATTATGCTCACACACGACTTAGGGTAAGTAATGTTTTGCCTAAGCAAGTGCCTAATACATATTTGGTAAATGAAAAGAAAGTAATAAATACACTAAATAAGTTTAATAATTTAAAAATAAGTGTATAAAATATACTTTACAATTTGAATACTACTGAAATATTTTGAGACTTCATACTAGCATATGTTATAAAAACCAAAAGAATGAAGGTAAAGGCTACTCTTTATTTCTGCCATGTGCTTTTTCTTCTCCCGAGTGCTTTATAATCTTTATTCCTTTTAATATTCATTGTAACCATGTTGGGCAGATATTACTGCCATTCTCATTTTACAAATGAAGAACCTGGGACACAGAAAGTTTTATAATTTTGCAAGGTCACAAAACTAGGAAGTTGTAAAGCTTGCATTTGGTGAAATTATTTGGCTCCAGAGCCCAAGTTCTTAAAAATTATGCTAGACTTGGGGTCCCTGGGTGGCTCAGTTGGTTGAGCGTCTCACTTTGGCTCAGGTCATGATCTCGTGGTCTGTGAGTTCAAGCCCCGTGTTGGGCTCTGTGCTGGCAGCTCAGAGCCTGGGGCCTGCTTCTGGTTCTGTGTTTCCCTCTCTCTCTGTCCCTCCCCTGCTCATGCTCTGTCTCTGTCTCAAAAATAAATAAAAACATTAAAAAAATTAAAAAAATATGCTAGACTGAAATTAAGTCATGGTAAACTTCATAAAGGAGTAATAAAATCAGTCTTGCTTTTTAAATTCAATATTTATCACAGTCTTCCATAAATATTAAAATAACCTATTTGGTAGATAAAGTTATTAGGAAATTACAAAAAAATAATAAATACCGTTTTTAAAAAGAAGCAAAGTGTATGCCAGAAAGTAAACAGGAAGAGCATGATCTCAAAAATGTTTCTTTGTTTTTGTAATAAGTACCCCAAATTAAGCTCATCTTAAAGCAGTATTCCACGTACCTACAAGAAAACAAACTAAAGAGAAGTATGTGAAAATCCAAAACCACAAAAGCAATAAAATTGAGTGGACCTCCGAATTTTTTTAAAAGTATGTCACATTGTCTTTAAAGCCTTGGGAATAGTCATAAAAATGAGATTTGCAACTAAGTCATAGGCTTGACTCTTAAAAAAGGTCAAAAAATTATGTTGATATGAGTTGCTTTATAATGTTTTCATTAGGGAAAATGATACCAAAGCAACACTAATTTAGAAGTGCTAATATAGAGGGTCCACTTAGAATTTTACTTTGTAATGCATATTTTCTATGAAAATAATTCAAGCATGTAAAGTAACCATGTGTAATTCTTATCTATGTGGTGATGATAAATGATAGTTATCTCCTTTACAATTCTGTGGAGTCATTTAATTATTTGTAAATGTGCTATACTTTAAAAATTTTGTTCTACTTAGTTTATTTTTATAAAACTAATATTTTATAAGACTTGGAACTTGTTTTCTTGACATGATGTATTTGTTGTATGTCATGATATTGCCCATATGTATTAATGGATATCTTATCAGTGTATCCCAAAGACACATATTATTGTTTTTTTTCAATATTTCTACAAGCAAATATTAGAAGAGGAATGTTGCCTGTTTTTATTGAATAGTGAATATGAATTTGAGATTTTTGAACAAAAATTATTTAAAATTAAATATATATCAAAAAAGGAAAGATTCAATATATTAGAATGTAAGAATTTTACAACTCTGTCTACCTAACATCCAAAGACGTTATGAATAAAAAAAATGTTTAAAACATTTTAGGGACAGTTAATTTCTTATATTACCTGCATTTTTATTTGAATTTCATAAATTCATATCCTTATTTGAACTTCATTTCCAGCCATGACATACTGTTTCTTTCAATAAGCACTTATTAAATGTCTATGTTCTAAGAACTGTTTGAATCTTGGGACTATTGTAATGAACAAAATGAAATCCCTGCTCTCATTCACTAACATTCGACTAAGGGGGGATTAAAAAATAAGCATGTGTTAGTAAATGCCTTGAGGAAAAATAAAGCCTATTTAGGAGACATAATTGGATTTAAGAGGGTGCTCTTTTTAAAAGACTAGTAGGGAAATGTCTCTCTGTAAGGCAAAATTTGAATGTATATCTGAATAAAATGATGCAAAATACATATTTATCTAAAAGGTGAGCATTCTAGGGTGCCTGGATGGCTCATTTGACTGGGATTCTGGCTCTTTAGTTTTGGCTCAGGTCATGATCTCACAGTTGTGGGCCTAAGCCCCACATCGAGCTCCCCACTAAGCATGGAACCTGCTTAGGATTCTCTCTCTCCCACTCCCCCTCTACCCTTCTTGTGCTCTCTCTCTCTCAAAATAAATAAATAAATAAACAAACATTTAATAAAAAAAATAAAAGATTAGCATTCTAAGTTGAAGGAATAACAAGTTCCAAGCCCCATGGATAGATATTTGCTTGGGTTGTGTAAGAAACATCAAGGAGACCTGTATGGTAGAAGAAAGAAGAGGGAGCAAAATAGATGAGGTACTTAGAAGTTGCAAGATAACTTTGGGTCTAGCTTGCTTTAGATGTTTCATTTTTTTTTTTGGAAATAAGTACAAACTCACAAAAAAGTGGCAAAAATAAAACATAGTGAGAAGAACAGCCTTGTAACCTTTTTCCAGATTGACTTATTATCAACATTTAAGACCATTTGCTTTATTGGTCCTGCCCTCTGTGTGTGTGTGTTTGTGTGTGTGTGTGTGTGTGTGTGTGTGTGTGTGTATGTGTGTGTATTTTCTCCTAAGATATTTGAAGGTAAATCGAAAACCCCATGGATCTTTACCCCTATTCTTCAATGTATATTTCCTTAGGGATATTTTCTTTCATAACCAGAGTGAAATTTTCGATTTCAATATGTTTAACATTGACATAATAATGTAATCTATTTATATTCCAGTTTTGTCAGTTGACACAATAATATTCTTCACTAACTTTTTAAATCCCCAGTACAGAATCAGACTATCAATACTATCAAATACTGCATTTAGTTGTCCTGCCTCTTTAGTTTCTTTTAATGTGAAATAGCTTCCACAGACTTTATTAGCATTTATGACGCTGATATTTTTAAGAGTATAGTCTTCTAAGTTTCTGCTCTTTTAAGAAATAGAATATTTACCACATTGGGTTTGTCTAGTGTTTCTCATGGTTAGGTAGAGGATAGGAACTTTCTGGAACACCCTGCGGGTGAGATTTGGTCCTTCTAGGGTCTGCATCTGTAGACTTATGTACATGAGTCTCTTACTACTGATGTAGATTTCGATTACTTGGGCAAGGTTCTGTCTGGTTCTCCACTGGATATTTACTGTTACACCTCCATTTGCAAATAATTGGGAGACACTTTTAGATCATGCAAATATTTTGCAACTACTCATATTCCTCCTACTGATATATGCAACAACATGAATGGGTTAAAAATAGAAGAAGACAGAAATAAATAAACTACATGCTTGATTATAGTTTCAGAATAGGAAAAACTAATCTATGCTGATAGAAACCATATAATATATGCCCATGGGAAATATAGGTAGGCTGGAATTAGGCAGGAAGGAAGTTCCTGGGCTGAGGGAAGCAATCTATACCTTTAATTGGGTATTGATTATGCAGGTACATGTTTGTCAAAACTTAACAAAGACTATACTGAAGGTCTTTGCATTTAATTGCATGAAAATCTTATATCAATAAGTAATTGCAAGACATACAATTATACATAATACATAATATTACCATTATTTCCCCAAAAGCCATGTATTTATTTTTAGTGTTTTTTAAATTTGGTGATCTTCTAAAATAGCTGAAAGATCAGGAGCACATGGGTGGCTCAGTTGGCTAAATGTCTGAGTCTTGGTTTCAGCTCAGGTCATGATCTTACCATTCATGAGTTCGAGCTCCATGTTGGACTCTATGCAGACAGTGTGGAGCCTGCTTTAGATTGAAGAGAAAGAGCCTGCTCTTTCCCTTTATCTCCACCCTTTCTCTCAAAAATAAATCACCTTTAAAAAAATTAATTAAAAAATATAAAATAGGTAAAATATCAGACATATCTAAGAAGCAGGAAGTGTTATTGGTATTCCCCATAAAATATTCTAAAAAATAAAATATTTTTATTTATTTTTATATATTTAAAAACCATTTTAATGTTTATTCATTTATGAGAGACAGAGAGTCTGTGGAGATGGGGCAGAGAGAGAGGGAGACACAGAATCCAAAACAGGCTCTAGGCTCTGAGCTGTCAGCACAGAGCCCAATGCAGGGCTTGAAGTCACAAACTGTGGGATCATGACCTAAGCCAAAGTCGGATGCTCCACTGACTGAGCCACCCAGGCACCCCTATTTATTTATTTTTAAAGTTGAAAATTTTTGAGAGAGAGAGAAAGAGCGTAAGAGCACGAGTGGGGGAGTGGCAGAGAGAGTGATGGGGAGAGAGAGTCCCAAGCGGGCTCCACGCTCTGCACTGTGCAGGTGGCAGGCTGGATCTCATGACATGAGATCATGACCGGAGCCAAAATCAAGGCTTAACTAACTGAGCCTCCCAGGTGCCCCAATAAAATATTTATTTTCAAGTGCTCATTTTTGGTATACACAGTAGTACTTTGGGATTTCAGGGGACTTGAAGATCAAGAGAGGCTCTAATTGCTGATAAAAGTGCAATGCAAGAGAAGGAAATGAAATAAATGTGTGAAACAATCAAGTAAATCGAGAGGACTGAAAAAATGTTTCTGTTGGCAAATAATTTTAGAAATGAATTACAGACATACTTGAGCAAATATGCAATATTTCACCTATGAATAGTCAGTTAGCTGTTTTTATGTAAATGCCCTTTAACAGATTGGCTAAGTTTTCTTCCATTCCTACATTCCTAGTTATTGGCTTCTTTTTTAAAGGGTATTACTATTTGTCAAAATATTTTTCTCCATCCGTTGCATGTTTTCTCCTTTTATTCTTTTACTGTAGCAAATTGCAGATTGACTTTTAAAAGTGTTAAACCAATTTCATATTCATGCATTAACCTCAATTGGTCAAAATGTATAATTCCTTTTGTATATTGTACCACTTAATGAATTTAAATTATTACAATTTAATGACTTTAGATATTTAAAAAAGCAAAAATAACAACTTGTACCATGGAGTTTAAAATACTTTTAGAAATAAAATGCATGTCAGCAATAATAGCACAGGGAGAAAATAATATATTTACTAAAATATCAATAGTATTACCACTATTTTATTATTTACTCGTTCTATTGTCCTTAATTCCTTCAGTTATATCTGAGTTTTGGTCAATATAATATTTCTTAAGAATGAAGAACTTCATTTAGCATTTCTTACAGTTTTAGATCTCGTGTCAACACACACACACACACACACACACACATATATATATATATATATATATATATCACCCTTATTTTTGAAAAATATACTTTTTATTGGATATGGGAATTGGAATCGACAGTCTTTCCTGTTACCACTTTAAAGATGTTATTCAATTTTATAATTGCCTCCAGTATTTCCAGTGAACATTTAGTAGTCATTCATATGCTCATTGTTTTATAACTGCACCTCTCTTTTTTTCTGGCTGAATTTAAAATTTTTTCTTTCATCTTTGTTTTTTTACAACTTACCTGTGATTTACTTAGGTGTGGTTTTCTTGTATTCATCATACTTGGACTTCACTGAGTTTCTTAGATCTGTAGATTGATTATTTTTAAGGAATTTAGTTATACTTGGGCTATTACTTCTGACAAATGTGTTTTATTTTGCATTTCATTCTCTGTCCTTTTTCTTTAAAGTATTCCAGTTACATGTATATCTCCTGATTTTGCATACATGTCACTAAGGTTCTGCGGAATAAAAAAAGGAGGGGGGGGGGTGCCTGGGTGGCTGGTCAGTTAAGTGTCTGGCTCCTGGTTTTGGCTCAAGTCATAATCTCATGGTTCATGTGTTTGAGCCTGGCATTGGGCTCTGCTCTGGCAATGTGGAGCCTGCTTGGAATTCTCTCTTCCTCTCTCTCTGCCCCTTCCCCACTTGTGCTTTCTCTCTCTCTCCCTCTGTCTCTCTCTCAAAATAAATAAACATTAAAACAGAAAAAGGAGGGGGTGGCTCAGTCCATTGAGCATCTGTCTCTTAATTTCAGCTCAGGTCATGATTCCAGGGTAATAGGATCTAGCCCTGCTTCTGGCTCCCCACTAAGCATGGAACCTGCTTAAGATTCTCTCTCTCCCCACCCCCCCCACCCCTCTTCTCCACTCATGAGCTTTCTCTCTCTCTAAAACAAATAAAACAACACACACATACACAAAAAAAACCATCTCTTTCTTTCAGGATAAATAATTTCTATTGTCTGTTTTTAAGTTCACTAACGATTTTTTCTACCATATCCAATCTGCCTAAATTCCACTAATAAATTATTCATCATAATCTAATTATGACTCACTATGTCTACCTTTAAATTTTTTTAAATATAATTTGTCTTTTAAAGTCTTTACTAATTCCAATACTGTACATTCTTTGGTTTGTTCCTATTTAATGTTATTTCCTTTGATTGAATCACAGTTCACTGCTTCTTTGTGTATCTAGATTTTTAAAAAATGTTATAGTTGATTTTATGGATAAATACAATGTAGTGGGTTTGTATTATGTTGGCTTTAAAAAAAAATATTACCAAGTTTTGGTCTTCCAAACAAATTATATCATTTAGATATCTTCAGTTTTGTTTTGTTGTCCTTAGAGTGTTTCTGTTTTTGTTTTCTCCTTGATTCTAGGGAGCTATTTTATATTATGACTTAGTTGTTGTAAGTCTTGGCCTTCCTTAGATCTCAATTAGTTTCCTGAAGGTATTGAAGTCTCTTCACTGTTGTTGAACTTAAACTCCAATAATTACATGGTCTGTGATATTTTTGTTCAGTTCTCAGTCCCTCATTAACTATTCTATGTGAAGCTTTGTGGACTCTTGCTTTGCATATATGCATCTTAAGATTTGACCAACGTTCACTGGTCAACTGAAACCCCCATTCAAACATTTAGGACCTATTTCTCAAACTACTCTCCCTTTTTCACATCTCTCCCCATTTAACTACTCTGTCAACAATGCCAGCCATATTCTCAAGCTCACATTTTCATTTCTGACTTCCTTAGTTCATCAAGTGTCAGGCTCTATAGGGTTCCAGTTTCATGTTCCAAAGAAAGTTCCAGCAAAAATAAGTCTCCCCTCCTATTTTTTTTTTTTGTTTCAAGGATTGTAGTCTTTCAAATATTGTCATTCAATTCCTGAAAACATTGTTTCATATATTTTGTGTGCTTTTATAATTGTTTTGGTAGGAGAGCACAATTCTGGAAACATTTATTCTCTGATGCTTTTAATTTTTTTTGAAATTTGCTCAACTTTTGAAATTCCAGAAATATGTGCTTAGTGTCACAGTTGAAAAGAGAGAATCAGTTAGAATTATTAGAACTCTTGCCAACATCTCCCATATCTCATCCCCTGTTCAAGCTCACCAATGTTAACGATGTAGTATGAAACTTTCCTTATTATACCTCATTATTATTATTATACCTTATTATACCTCATTGTCCAGATGCACACAGTGATTTTTATCACTAATCAGTATATCATGTACATCATTCTTAGGTGATACTTATAGATCTCTTTCATTGCATGACTAAAGCATAATTCAATTCTTTCCTCATGGATAGGAATTTTAGATTTTTGTCACTACAAAATATATTTAAAAAACACGTTCTTGTTGCTTTCTTTCTGTATGCTAGGTTCTTTTATGTGGGATTGCTGGGTCAAAGGGGAAAAGACATTTTAATATATTTTTGGATTACTTTCTGAAAACATATAAGCAATTCTTTTCCACATTTAACAATATAAGGGAATGCTGGTTTCCCTGCCTCATTGTCAGAATACATTTGGAAGTTGAATAAATGTCTTTCCTACCAAATTTTCTACCAATAGTTTTGAAAAATATTTACAGAATCTAAGCTCTACTGAGGTATAATAAAAGACTGTTCCAAGTGTGGCAAACTGTTTTAAATATATAAATACATATATATGTATATTTACATAGACTAGTCAATAGAGACTGAAATCGCAAAAAAAAAAATTGTAAGACAGAAAAGGAAAGTGAAACATAAGGCTTATCAAGGCTTTCTTTTTGTTTTACATGTGCTTGCATTATCCCATTTAATGTTGGAAATGTAATTTTAGTGTGAAATTGATTCATGGACATATTTACTTGAGAGTAAACAAGTTTCAGAAAAGATTTGCAGTCATGAGTTAATGACCCAAAGTCTCACTGAAATTATTTTACCTTCATTTGAATGTCCATTTAGAAGATAATGATTTTTTTCCCAAGGTCAGCTGCAATTAATTTGAAAGTACTTCCATTTTGATTAGCAATTTCACTGACATCATTAACTACAAATTGTCCACCAGCCTGAGAAAGGTTAAATCTACAAATCTGTTATGTTCTAAGGAATAACTTGAGTCCGTTTTATTAATATTTAGTTTTATTTTTATCTTTCTGTATAAGAGAATAAAATATTATATGAAACTCTTGAAACCTATATCAACCACTTCCTTGGTTTAATTTTGAAACTGATCAATCAAACCATGTCAGGGTTTTACCTTTCCCCTGAAGCTCGAAACAGAAGTCATTAAATTTTGTTGTCAGTCATGAGCAAAGCCAATCTGTCAACAAGTGAAGATCAGTGAACTTCTCATATGCTCCTCTAAAACTATAAAAATGGTATTTTATGAGTTTGTGCTATGGTTCTGTATACTGTAGCATGTTTGTGTGAACGTTTTAAAAATGTGTTCATTCTCACTATAGGTGTCTAAATTATCTGATTCAGAGAATTTCTTCTTAGTTTCATATCATGTTGATATCACCTGTTTAGATATAGAATTCCAGAGTATTTAAGAGCTATAGGTAGTCAGAAACTCATTATTTCACTTTAAGGTGACAGAAAAATGTACATTTAATCTACTCTATATTTTAGACTGAAATATATATTTTAACATTTTGTTTTAATGAATAATATTTTATTATTATCACTGCTATACACATCAGACACAAAACCAACCAAATTAGTGTTAGCATATCTTTATTAAATCATTCAATTGCCATAGCATTTCCAAGCATTCCTCCAAACTTTTCTGAATCATATTGCTTCATAGGCTGAAAGAGTGAGATTAAAATATTGTAGTTTTTTGTAGGAAGAGTTACTGCATGTAAAAGTTTGAAGATAGTGAGTGAAAGAGAAAGGATGGTCCTTAGAAGTGGTTTTTTTTTTTTTTTCTGATTAAAAGGTATATGATGCAGAAGATCAGAAATCGTATCTACACCATATTCAGAAGAAATATTATGTCCCTTGTAGGTTTTCCATAAATGAATGGTGCTTATGCCAGTACCAAATTCCAGTCACCAAATGTGCATTAACAGTTTTCTAGAGGTTTGGGTCAGGAAGCTACTATAAATACACAAAAAGCCTACAACAGTCCCTCAATTATACACACCACCAACACATGGCAGTAGCCAGGTAAAATTAAAAGTAAATATAATTTTAAGTGAGAAATTTCTCGAGGTTTATTTTTAGCATCAATAAGATTGGAATCTAATTGACAAATTATTTGTTCTTTTACCCTTAAACATTCAATAGAAGTATTAATGGCACTTTGGAATACCAAAGGAAGAATGGCACTATTCCAAGAATTTGAGTTAGTAACCAGTAGTCAGCAATTAGTTGGTGATTGATTAAAAGGATTTCTGGCATAAAATTGAGAGCTATCATTGAAACTGAAAGTGTGGCTTTAAAATTAGAGTGACTAAAATAAATATGAACTGAACTCTTATAAAAAATGGAGTTCCAAAATACAATGATATCTTAAGTAACACACCTTGATTGAATTAAATATATATATGTGTGTGTGTATATATATATATTATGTATGTATAATATGTAAGTATAAGTCTGTACTTACCCTACACAGACCTATGAAAATATTTAGATACGAGAAAATGTGCTATATTGGGTAGTCCTCTTGGTTTACAAAGTCACTTTCTTTGATAGTGTAAATAGTAATTTACCCATTCAGTTGAAAAGTGATGAAATTAGAGCTCTCTCTGTGGAATTTACAGTATAGATTAGATCATGTGTTAGATTCTGAAAATGGCTATTAACAATTCCACCCTTCCCTATACACACATACTTGTGTCTCCTCTCATCAAGAAGTGAAGTCTGTTTCTCTCCACATAAACAAACTTTGCCTGGACTTGTGACTTGCCTCGACAGACCCCCTCCCCAATGTAAATGTGAAAGAAAGCATAGGTATAGTGGAAAGCAAAATAAACTTCCCTGTAGATTGGAACACAAAAGAAGCTCACAGGAATAGTAAAGAGGAGAATTTTCATTGTATTCTGGTTTGTACTGAAATATAAGCCTCTGAAAGACTTTTAAATGGCCATTCCTATCATGTCAAACAATGCTCTATAATTGCTTAGCTTAACAGCATTTATTACCAACTTATGTGCATTATGTAGATTTTATTTATACGTTTTTTAGAGCAGCGATTTTTATTGTCACTGTAACTTTGTAATCAATGTGTCTGATAGCTACATGCTGAATAAAGATTTTTTTAATGGGAGAAGATAACAATATACAATAAAGGATTAACATTCATATTATATAAAGAAATTCCCAAAATCAGTAAAAAAAAAAAATAAAACAATCTGTATAGAAATGAGGGGATATATACAATCAGGCACTTAATAACATTGGGAAACTAAATTCTCAATAAATAAAGGACAGTGTCTTATTTGACATAAGGGAACTTATAACAAATAGAAACAATAACCAGAAACATCATTTCACACCCATCAGATTTGAAATATCAAACATTTCATCATATTAAATATTTGGAATGATATAGGGTAAGAGAAACTATCAAATGTTCTTTAGAAAATGTAACCATACTTGAAAATCTTTGGCGAGCAATCGGTACTGTCTCATAAACATATATAAACTCTAAGATCCAGTAATTCCTCATCAGTAGAAAAAAAATCTTGTATGTGTGAATAAAGAGACAAAGATGAATAGACTGCATAATATATATAAATATGAACGGGGTTTGAAAACAATTAGGGGAAAAACGCCAACTTTAAAGTTACATATATACATGTGTGTATGTGTATATGTGTGTGTGTATATATATATATATACACACACACATATATATGGCAGTGCTATTAGTATGTATTAAAAATTAAAATGTCCTATATTATTTAAGTATGCACACAAATGGATATAGCTTAGGTGAATGTCATTGTTTCCTTCTTATGAGCAAAAAAAAAAAAAAAAAAAAAAAAAAAAAACCTGTGGCCCTGGGAAAGGAATTTAAGGGGAAGGAATTTAAATTTTGTGTAATTATTTAATATTTATTAAAAAAATTGGTTGGTGGATATGCTGATGTTTGTCACATTACTGCTTTGATTTTTCTTTTATTTTTTAAGAAACGTAATCCATTGGAGGCGCCTGGATTGTGCAGTAGGTTAAACATCTGACTCTTGATCTCGGTTCACGTCACGATCTCACAGTCTGTGATTTTGAGCTCCGCATTAATCTCTGCATTGAGGGCATGGAGCTGCTTGGGATTCTGTCTTCCTTTCTCTCTGCCCTCCCCTGCTTGTGCATACGTGTGTGTGTGTGTGTGTGTGTGTGTGTGTGTGCTCCCTCTCTCTCTCTCTCTCAAAATAAATAAACTTAAGTAAATTAAAAAGAAATGTAATCCATATATATAGTATATATTTTGCTTATTTACAAAGTATGTGATATGTAATACCACATAGTCCCTAATTTAGGTAAAACTCTATAGAGCCAAAGCCAAAAGAAAAGAGGTATACAAAATTCTACCTATTGCAGTGAGGTTTGAAAAACATGATTTCATTCATGGAAATATCATAATGCAAAACCAGAATGAACATCTTAAAACAGATACACTCAATCAATAGAAAATTTTGTGTGGATAATCACTAAACTGGTTGTCAGGACTTCACCCCTTCATCTTGGTTTGACTATTTTCTCCCACCTTCTATCATTTTAGACACCCACGCTACAAAATCCCCATCACTGTTGGGTTATCTCACAATATATGGAAAACAAAATTAGATCACACATCAGTGGATTCACATACTCATTCCAATATACTCTGGTGACATCTTGAAATGTCTATAAATACAATATTTATCTTAACTAAAATGTTTAACTTTCAGAAACTAGTCACTTCCTTAAGATTTTTGTATGCTTATTTGTTGATTTCTTTTTTTAACTAAAAATCTCCAAAACTACCATTATACTCAAAGGGCATTTCCCATTTTAAGGCATTTTGTCTTATCAAATCATTGCATATTATCCCCAGGGAAAATATTTGCATCAGAGGTTTCCACCTGGATTGATCTCTACCTATATGTCGAAGAAAATGATTGTATTGAATTTAAATTTATAAAAGAAAATATTCTATCATAAAGAGGTATTTAGATTTTATATAATGACTTAAACGTTGCAATATGGACTATAAAAATAATACAAGCGAAGAATGTACTCACATGAAAATTTTCTTTTGATATTACCTTCTAAGGCAAAAGGAACAATGTTAATAAGAGTTCACTTTGATATGCTCATTAAAGCCAAAGATCAAGTGGGTGTGGTGTGCCTATGCTTCCCAATTTTCCTCTCTTGGAAGTGTAAATTAAACTGTTTCCAGGCTGGCATTACACCCAAGTTTAGAAACTTCTCCATGCCTACAACTGATTCATGAGTCACTTTGAGATAACTCCACACTAGCTGGTATTTCTGAAGCCTTTTGAGCCTTCCACATTCTAGGAAGCCAAGGCAAAGTTAGATTCCATTTACATTTCTAAAAAGCTATCTTGGCTTGCATAAAATTTGCTCATTATTTGTAAAGCAGTCTATGGGTAAACTGATCTGGAGTCTGTAGTATACAAATGTAAGAAGTTTTAATAGTCACTGCCCAAGTTCAGTGTGTCTAGTTTGACTTTGATCAGTAGTCGATATATTGTGAAGGAAAAGCTGTAATTCAGTGTGTGGCTACCGGTTCATCCATGGCAAATGCAAAGTAACTCACAGAATTTATTTGAGCCATAGGAGATCAACGAAATAACAGTTTGGAAGGGTTGCATACTTTCTAAATAAATGGAAACTGTATTTCTTTTATATCTTCTATCAGTGTGTTTTCTTTTGCTGAATAGGTGTCAGAGTACCTCTCTTAATCACAGATTTTCTTATTCTAATTACAGTACATTCTCTTATTGTTTCATTAAAAATTTCATCATTCTGTTGTCCATGATAACTAGCTATGCCCCAGGCAGTCTGCCTATTATGTGCTTTTCTTGTCATTGATAGAATAAATTCTGCATAAAGGATCTTCACCATAATCTAGCAGCTCCCTAAGTTTTGCAACATTGAGTCTTCTATGAGCTAGTCAAATATAGCAACTATATGACTCATTTTATTGCACTTCATTTTATTGCGCTTTCCGGCACTTTATTATTACTTTTTGCAATTCGAAGGCTTGTGCAACCCTATGTCCAGCAAGTCCTTCAGCACCATTTTTCCAACGGTGTTTGCTCACTTCGTGTCTCTGTGTCACATTTCATAATGTTCATAATATTTCAGACCTTTTCATGATTGTTGTATTTGTTATGGTGATCTGTGATCAGTGATCTTTGTTAACATTGGAATTGTTTCAGGGTTCCAAGAACCACACGTACATAAGATAGTGAACTTAATAAATGTGTGTGTACTGACAGTTCCTCCACCCTTTTCCCTCTTCATGGGCTTCCCCAATTCCGTGAGATACAACAGTATTGAAATTAGATCAACTAATTGATCTGAACCCTGCAGTGGCCTCAAAGTATTCAAGTGAAAAGAAGAGTCGATTGATGGAGCAATCTTCATTGTTTAATTTTAAAGAAATTGCCACAATTAGTCACTCCAACCTTCAGCAACTACAACCCTATCAGTCAGCAGCCATCAACATCGAGGGCAAATCTTTCTACCAGCAAAAAGATTACAACTTCATGAGGGGTCAGATGATGGTTAGCATTTTTTTAGCAGCAAATATTTGTTAATTAAGAGATGTATATATTTTTAGACATAATGCTATTGCACACTTAATGGACTATAGTGTAGTGTAACTTTTATATGCACTGAGAAACCAAAAACTTCATTTGACTTTGTTGTGATATTCACTTTATTGCAGTGGTCTGGAACTGAACCCAACATATCTCCCAGTTAGGCCTCTATATAGCTATCGTTGTCTAGCTTCAAAATATCTGAACTACTAAATGCCTCCATTTTTTTTAAGTCATTTGCTAATCCAATTCAGTCTCCAGGTTATTCTTGCTGTAAATTTGACTATTTGCCCAATGATTTCCATGAAAAGACAACAGTCAAATAATTTTTGTATAAATGATGCTTTTTTGTAAAAACATAAAAGTTATAAATGGATAATATTTAAAATATTAGATTTTCCCCATTAGCATAGAGAAGTGTCTTGTCTCACCTCTGTCGCAGCAGCATACCATGGAAGTGCAGAGCTGAGTTTGAGATTCAAGAGGCTCGAGCTTCAATTCACTTCCCTGAGGTTTTCACAAGCTTTTAAATCTGTGTACCAGTTCCCTAATATACATACAATTGTAAAAATCAAGGCTGACTTTTTGGTAGCTGCAAAATTTAAGTGAGCCTGCCAGTAAAGCATTTAAAAAAAGGACCATATATATTATAAGCCTTTTCTATCTTTATTGATATGGATGATGGAATCAGTGGGATTAGTGCCAAATAGAGTCACATAAACCCAAGCCACAACAGATGAACATAGTGGGCAATGGTAAATGCAAATTTTTATAAAGTTAGTAGTAATCAGTTACAGATACCCAGAAGCAGTATTAAAGTTCACTTACATTTCCTCTAAATGATTGTGCACCCTACTACTTTTTAGAAATATACATATTTTGTTAAAAATGTTTTATATAAATATATATCTATTATTTATATATTATATATATATTCTCTCTCTCTCTCTCTCTCTCTCTCTCTCGCCTATAAGAACTAGAAGATCATCTCCCTTTTGCCAATAGGGTGCTCTTTGTGACATCTTAAATTTTAGCTGAAAATAGATAACAGGGGTATGTGCATTTTCTTATCTTAATGTCCTGTGATGCACATAGTTCATTAAAGCCTCAAGAAAGCCTTCATTATTAGCCCTTTTAAAAATTGGCAAAAATGATTTGTATTTAATTAACATAATAGTCTTAGATAACTTTCATCTACCTGGCAACAAATTCCTTGAATGCAGTCTTACTTCTGAATTTCCTGTACTTGTCTTCACCACAAATACTTTAAAATTTTAATCCATTTAATATATGAAATCTGGAATCATTTAAGTTTGTGAATATTTTGCCCTTACATCCATCTCCATATGAAGTATTTCTCACGTTTTCCAAATCACTGCAGTTCTTCTTTATTTTGTGGCTTCTGAAATAAAAGCCTTTAGTGGTGTATGCAGCACTCTTCAGTGGCACAAATATCAGACTATATGAAAATACATTATTTCTAAAAATCAGACAAATAACATAATACACCATTCTGAAAATATACATTACCTACTACCCTAAACATTCCATACTCTGAATGATCTTTTTTTAAAAAAATTTTTTTAAACATTTATTCATTTTTGAAAGGCAGAGAGAGACAGAGCGTGGACAGGGGAGGGTCAGAGAGAGAGGGGGACACAGAATCTGAAACAGGCTCCGGGCTCTGAGCGGTCAGCACAGAGCCCGACGCGGGGCTCGAACTCACCGACCGCGAGATCACGACCTGAGTGAAGTCGGCCGCTTAACCGACTGAGCCACCCAGACGCCCCTATATGATCTTTTTTATATTTTTAACATAAAATTTGATCTTGAAAAGCAATTAAAGGACAAACGTAAATAATATAACATTTATTAAATAAATTATAGTATCTAGTTGGGTTCTTTATATCTCTTATTTATTTCTCACTAAAACTCTGTGATTATTATCCTTTCAAATAAAACCTTTAGTGAGTTTTAGTTATTTGCCAGAAGTTAAACTTAAACTTAGTTTTCCCAAGTACTTAAAATGTTTAAATGGAAATTGAAGTGCATACTATTTATTCAGAAATAGAGGGGGGGAAAAAGAAATCTGTCGATTCTAAAATTCTTAGAAGGGAAAAATATCTTCTATTCTTTATTTAACAAATTTTGCAGTCAGAATTTATAGGTAAGTTCATGCCTTTTTTATTGCAAATATATTATTCCTGATGCCTAAGCTACCTTTTGGTTTTTCTTAGAGCCTTCTGGAAAAGGTTTAAGATTCAGTGAACTGTTGGAAAAGTTTGCAGAAAGTGTAGCATGGTGTCTAAGAACTTTTAACATTTTTTTCAACCATTTTAGACTAAAAAAGAGACTATTTGCAACCCAGGAAGATAATCATTCCTTGTATTTAAAAACTAATACTGTAATTCAGAGGGCCTGGGTGGCTCAGTCGGTTGAGCATCTGACTTCAGCTCATGTCATGATCTCACAGTTTATGTGTTCTAGCCCCATGTCAGGATCTGTGCTGACAGCTCAGAGCCTGCAGCCTCCTTTGGATTCTGTGTCTCCCTCTCTCTCTGTCCCTCCCCCACTCATGCTCTGTCTCTCTCAAATGAATAAACTTAACAAAAATCAATAAAAACTAATACAATTCTATTTATGACTCAACATAGTGCATCATTAGGGTATGAGCTAGTATTGCCATATTGTAGTTTGGAAAGTGATAGGGTGGAGAGAACATGAACTTGGAAGGCAGTGACACACAGGTTTAAATCTAGAGTCTGCCTTTAGTCACTTGTGTGGAATTGTTTAAGTTATCCAACCTTTCTGAGTCTGTCTGTCTGTCTCTCTCTCTCTCTCTCTCTCTCTATATATATATATATATACACACACACACACACACACACACACACACATACATACATATATACATATCGTCCTGTGTTGTTTTCCAGCTTCATATATATATATGAAGCTGGAAATATATATATATATATATATATATTTCCACAGGAACAAACAGCACAGGACGATATGTATATATGTGTGTACACACACAACACACACATATACATACATACCTGATGCCAGAAAATTGTGGCCAGTTTCTTAAACAGGTCAATTGTTTAATATCGTCCTGTGTTGTTTTCCAGCTTCATATATATATATGAAGCTAGAAATATATATATATATATATATATATATTTCCACAGGAACAAAACAACACAGGACGATATGTATATATGTGTGTACACACACAACACACACATATACATACATACCTGATGCCAGAAAATTGTGGCCAGTTTCTTAAACAGGTCAATTGTTTCTATAAAGGTAAAGGGCAGAGAGAAAGTAAAAAAGTGTTTTTAATGTTAAAATAAAAGCAATGAAGGCAAAGAAAGAAAAATAACAATGTATATAATAATGATTAGCTAAATTATGACTATTCTCGGCACACAATCATTTTGAAAAAATAATGTATTTTTTTAGCATTAATTACCTTTACTTGACTCCTACAATAACTGAATAAAATTAGAGAAAGTTAACTTTTGTCAAGAATTTATCTCCTTTGTGTTTTCTGCCTCAGCATAAGGCATAAATGTGAAATATTAGAAATCTCATACGTCCCTCCAGATGTTTTTCACTCCTGCTCTTTACCTATATCTCAGATTAGATTAGCATTACTTTAGTGCAAACTGTGTGTATTTATTTTGTGAGAGCAACTCTGAGAACAATTCATATCTCTAAATAGATCTCACGTTAGCACTGGGAGACTCCCTTGAATTCCCAAATCTGGGTAAGGTGTTTTCTTAAGTATGGTGAGAGCAACACTTGTTACACTTCCACTGAGCTTCTAACAGATACAGTATTGCAACATCTTGCACCTTGAATACAGTGCAACAACTCCTATCTTTAAAATAATAATTACTAACTTTCTTCTAAGTATCCCCCCACCAGATTATAACCTTTGAGAAGCCAGAGGCCACTGGTGTGTGTTCACACTGTATCACAAGTGACAAGCCCATGGCCTGCTACTGTGTAGGGGCACATATTTATGGGAAGAGTGAATTAAACACTGTCACACATCATGAGTTTCTGCAGATTCTATCCAGGCTTTGTTTTCCTGAAACCCAGCTAATTTTTTAAATAACGTCAACCACTATTATTTGTCAATTCTCTGAAACAATGCTGTTTTTCTTAGAACATATAAATGATTTATTTCAAGGTATACAATTATTGCATGATCCATTGCAAAAGTTAGAAAAGAAATTAAACAGGGGCGCCTGGGTGGCGCAGTCGGTTAAGCGTCCGACTTCAGCCAGGTCACGATCTCGCGGTCCGTGAGTTCGAGCCCCGCGTCAGGCTCTGGGCTGATGGCTCGGAGCCTGGAGCCTGTTTCCGACTCTGTGTCTCCCTCTCTCTCTGCCCCTCCCCCGTTCATGCTCTGTCTCTCTCTGTCCCAAAAATAAATAAAAAACGTTGAAAAAAAAATTTTATAAAAAGAAAAGAAATTAAACAGAAAAGAAATTAAAATTGATATTTGCCTAAAAAGATGTTTTTAAAAGGAGTTCTCTAATTTACAAAAAAATATTTTATTGTCATTGACATTTTTGACATCTGAATTCATTTAAAAAGAATGAGGAATCAAATGTGCAAGTACAGAAATATATACATATATACATACTATGTATCTGTTTATAGACTGTATATATGTGTATATATAATACATATAAAATATATGTATACCTGTAAATTGTTGCTATATGGAAAGGTCAGATTAGTGAGATTTTTTTTTCATGTCTTATTTTAACGTTTGTATTTTTATCTGACCATATACAGAGCTGATAAACTTTAAGGTAACATTTTTTTTTTAATTTAAAAGTGTCCCTAGAGTAACATTTTTAAAAGGGAATGGATGAAAACAAAGAAGAATATCTTTTACATATCATAATATTATGATATGGACAAAAATAGATACTGCAGGGGAACCTGGGTGGCTCAGTTGGTTAAGTGTCTGACTCTCGATATCGGTTCAGGTAATTACCTTGCTGTTCATGGGGATCGAGTCCTGCATTCACCTCTGTGCTGACAGTGCACAATGTGCTTGGGATTCCCTACCCCACCCAACTGCTCTCTCTCTGTCTCAAAATAAATAAATAAACTTTAGAAAAATAGATACTGCCGGAAGCATGTTTATTGTCATGGAGATACCTCTAACATTTATTGACTGATTATTGTCTGCTAGATATTGTACAAAGTGCTTTCACATAGTTTATCTCTTTTACTTTGCACATCAAATCTACCGAGTAGATAATTCTATTTGTTCCTGTGTTATATTGAGCAGGACTGAAGCCCAGTGGGATAGAGGGCCCAGGTTCAGGCCACCCCACTGGTAATTGGCCCTGCCTGATTTCAATCTCAGAAGTCTGATTTTCTAGTTTAAGCTTCTGACCACTGTCCAAACTACAATGCTAAAAATGCTACATTCTGTAAAAAAAAAAATTTATAAACCCTGAATATTAATGGGGACTTAAAAAGTTATAAAAATGCATAATTTTACCAAAGGGCTTCAGTCATCACTTCAATTTAATTATTTTTGTTTACATGACAATTTTTTAAAGGAAATGAAGTTTCAGAACTATTCAAATGTTGTTATTGCTTATGGGTGTAAGTGAACCTAATCCTCAAGACTTGAGGAAGCATTTCATCATCTGCCTTCACAATTTTGTCAGAAATATACAGAAATATACTCATCATAGCATGTGATATTTACACATTTATCGAGCTGCTGTTGGACCCTTGGCTACATTATTTCATACGGGAATACCCATTTGCTTAAATGACACCTTTAAAAAGCTTTGCAAAATTAATGTCAGTTACTTTGTTATTAATGGTAGAAAAGTAATAAGATATTTAACAATAAACAGGAAAAAAGTATAGAATGAATGATGATGGTAGTGAAAGTATTATCTGTGAAGCGGCCACCTGATTCAAAGCATGCACATGTGTACTTGTGTATCGTGATATATTTCTAAATAATTACAAAGAAATCCAGAGCAATGTGTGAGGCAATATACAGATCTTCCCAAGGGTCAACAACCATTTTCACTGAGAAGCCAGAGAGTATTTAAGGCTTTGGAGCATCATCATTAATTACAACTCACCTTGTAGTGAAAAAACAGTTACTGATGATATGTAACCAGATGAGTATAGCTGTGGTCCAATAAAACTGTATATACAGAAAAGGCAATGGGTTAAATGTGGTGTGAGGGCCATAGTATACCAATCCCTGTTGTACACTGACCATCCATTGTCCATACCCAAATCTCTGTGCTCGGGAGCTAATATAAAGGAAAGCTATTTGCAAACACCAATTCTAATGCAGATGTTTTTAGTATTGTGCCATTACTTTTCTAAGGTAAAATAGTCATTGAAGTTGGGTTTCTTTGGAAGGAGTAGGTAAGGAAAATTTGACAAATTTTCTTTTTATAATTGAAATTCTGTTAAATGAACTAAATTAAAATTCCATGGAGAGGTAAGGTTGCTTCATTGTTTGGACCTTCTAGTTTTCACATTCTATTTTTTTTTCTCTTTTTATCGAGAACTTGAATATTTTTAATGTGTTTTCTTTACGTAAATTTTGTAAAGCAATTTTCTGAGAAGCTAGGAAGGCTAGATTAGTGAGTACGTGTTTCCATGGCTTCAAAAGGAAAATACATTTACCTTGTTTTGCTCAAAAATGAATCGTGTCCTGCCTGAAGAGTCAGAAACTCTAGATTCTACATTAAATTAGCCATATGTGAGCTCTGTGAGAAAGGAGATTCTATGAATGACTCTTAGTCTGTGTTGGGGGCAATGAGGTGTTTACCTGGAACAATAGTGTACTCTGATGAGATAGTGAATTGTAAGATAGTATGAGAGAGTTTGGAAGAGAATTTAAAAATTTGGAAAGATTTCTAGGAAAAAGCAGATATCTAAAATATCTACCTATCCATAACAGAACTGACAGAATATATGGAAAAAAACATGAAGATACAGAAAATTATGCAAGTAAAAAAATGAAGTGATTAAGTTGTGTGTGTGTGGGCCGCTGTTTACTCAAGAAAGTATGTATAATTTTCTAATTAAATCTGTAGGTAATAATACTTCCATGAATATAGTCCTATGATTACCCATCATTGATTTAACTATTAAGATGATAGGTGGGGAAAATGTGATATGTTTTAAGAGCGTGAAACTCTTTATTCATATAAGAGAAAGTTAATTGAAGATGTCTAAAAATAGATAAGGCAGAGCAGTTTATACACATAATTTAAAAGTTTGTAATTTACTATTGGGATTAAAAAATGTGAAAGAGTTAAAAGCCTTTGCTTCTAGGGAACAGGACTGATGAGTAGATATGAGGAGATAGAAAAGTTTGAGATTAAGGACTAATTTTTCATTATAATCCCATCAGTGGTATTTTGTATTTTAGGTATATGTAATGGATAAAAATTACTTATCTATAAGCAAAAAGTGTAGATTTATAGAGTATAGAGAACATTGTAAAGAACTTTCAAAAATTCAGTTGACAAAGATGGGTTCCTCCATAAATTGGATTACCAATGACAATTTATCTTTCTGTGATTCCACGAATTGTCCAAAACCAAGTTGTTTCTAATAGAATGCCAAATGCCTGGATAATTTGTGTGTGAAAGGTATATTGATTCCAAAACTGATTCAAGTACAGCTTGAACTTTCTTGTTCAAGCTACATTATAGAGCTGCATATTCAATCTCTATACTACATGTTTGCATAAAGCTACACCTATAAATAGGTTGCTGAATCATTATACTGCTTTACGTTGCTTCCAAATTAAATACACCTCAATTTGGTAGCTTAAACCAAAGCTTAATCAGTCTAAATCAGTCTATGTACAAGTGTGCCTGAATCATAACAGGTTTTGAGTAAAAACAGGCAACCTTGACTTAAGAACTTACAAAGTATACTTTTTGTTCTTTGAAAATTACTTATAGTATAAATTTTGGAGTTCCAGATAGAAATTTTTTCAGAATGAAAGGCAACATCAAAGGTCTTTAGACCAATCAGAAGACATGGTCATCATCAGAGTGCCCTCTGGTGGCCTAGTTGAATAATTCTATTCCCTTTTCTCTTGGAAGTGAACAAAGACAATAGAACTTCATTCAGTTTCTAAAACAGGCCTTTTTTTCAGTAACTGGCAGCAACCCGGCAACAGTAATTTGCAAACCCTGCCCTTTATTAAAATTCATTGTTGCTTTCAGAGTTAGAGAACTATAATTTGAGAGATCCAAGCAAGACCAAAAAGAAGTAACATTTTATATAATCACTTTCAAGAGCTGCTATATAATTAAACACATGTACAATTAATTTTAAGCAAAAACAGCAGCCATTATGCAGAGGAAAGTTGCTTTATACTAGTCCTGGTTTATAGCAACAGAATGGATATGATGTCAAGTATTACAATTTGGCATAGTTCCAGTAAATTTACAATTTCGTGAAAGTGCCATCAATAGAGCATTGTTTTTGCTTTGCTTTACTTTTCTCCAGTTTTGTGGCTCTGTTTTAGTAGCAAAACATGTGGTATATTAGTTGTGGCAGTTTGGGCTACGGCTATAGGGTGTGTAATACCAAGAAATCTATGCTGAAATTGTATTTATAAGATAAAAACCACTCAACCGGGGGGGGGGGGGGATAAATAAACTGTGGGGAAATAAAATTTGCATATCTAATTTTTCCTTTCCATTTATACAATTTATTAAAAGCATTTTGTAAAATGAACTAATCATGAATAATCTGATTTACATGGGATAAAAAAAATAAAAACTAAAATTCCTGTTACAAAGATTGTTTTTGAAAACACGTAATTTTTATTTCAAAAAGTTACATATTGTCTCTGCACATTGTTCAGGTTATAGTAATAGCCAAAGTCGGAAGGCATGGCTACCTTGAAAACATTGTGGAGTTACGTAACACTTGTAAAGCTTCACTTTAAACAGAGAGTATATAAGGAATGCACAAGTTTTCTAATGATGCATTCCCTGGCAATATACAGTGTTCTTACCATACAAAACATAAAAGTGTTCATCAGACAACATACTTTTTAGTTCAAGATCTAGTTACTGTTTAGATCATTCTGGGTCACATAAGAGCAGAGAAGATTGGTTGAGTAAAACTCTAATCATAATCTTGAAATTTGATATTTCTACTTTCAATTAACCTCTGATAGAGCTATCAGAGACTTTCGAAATTGTACAATACACGAAGACAGCTATTATAAAATGCAAGTAACTGCATTCTCCATGAATTTCATTGCATTCTGGAAATAATGTCAGTAGAGGTTCAGAAAATAAAGAGCCAAAAAACCTTGCATTGAAATAAGAAGGATATTTGTCAGCAGTTCAGAATCTTCTAGCAGAGTTATGACCAGGGGAAATGATTTGAATCCATAAATAAGCCCCATGCAGTGAGATCTAGATCAAGATAATTACAAGGAAATCTTTAGTGTGAAGCTGTCTGTAGAAAGAGTTCTTAGATAAAGGTTTGAAGTTCCCCCCTTCAACCTAGATGCTTTGTGAACTTTAGTAAATCTTGCTGCTTCGTGAACTTTCTACTTAATTCATTAATTGAACTAGCATTTAGCACTTTCTGGATGCCAGGGATTGCAGAATGCCCTGGAAACCACTGATGGATGAAATAGTTAATAGCCTCTACCCTGAAGAGATTTACATTCTCCCCAAATAATAAAGAAGTAAATGTCAAGTTCAGTAATTATTTTTTGTATTAATGCTATTAAAGACTAGAGATTTTAAAAAGGCCATTGAGGCAGTGACAGTTAAGTTGCAATTGGAAGGAAGGAGTGAGTACAGGAGTAGATTTGCTGGGTTTCAAAGAAATTAAAAGGAGGTCTGCTTAGCTACAGTGCAGTGTGTATCACAGCACATGGGCATTTTAGGGCATGCACAGTATTATACATGAAATGAGAATCACTAAGAAGTTTGAACTGGCCGTGCCAAGCTCTGATTTATCTTGAGGATGATCCCTCTTGCCTGTAGAAAAATGCACTGCTGGGAGGGAAAAAATGGAAGTAGGCACGCCAAGTAGGAACATATACAGCATCCAGGAAAGAGATTTTGGAGGTTTGAAACAAAATGGTAACCTTAGAGTTGGAAAGAAGGGAGCAGGTATAGACATATTTTAAGGGTGGGTATGATACAATTTGTAGATGAATTGAAGCAAAGGAATCAGGAGAGTCACAGATATAAGGACGACGTCTAAGTTTCTTTTTTAACAATGAGGAACGTTGTGGTGTTGGTTACTAAAGATGTCAGAGACTGGGGAAAAGGCATGAAAAAGTCTAGTCTGGACATATTAAATTTCAGATGCCATTTAGATGCATCTACATGGAGATGTTAAATAGGCAGTCAGATGTATAAATAAGCACAGAGAAAAGATTTGGGTTGGAGGTAATAGTGGGAGTTGTCAGCATGTAATCAAACATGATCCTCATTACTCATGTCCTAATGACCAAGGACCTTGGCCCAAGAGAGCTGTTTCCACAATAGGAAGCAACATTTTTAGCTCCAGTATGACAGTAACAAGTCATTTTATTATGTATTTCATTTTCTCAGAACTTTGTAATGTCATGGAAATTATTATAATTTCTGTAATGATGAGAAGCAGCATGGTGTACTGGAAAAAAATAATTCACCTCACATCAAAAGTTACATCTACCATTTATTAACAGTGTAATTTTGGTCAAGCTGCTTAATGTCTCTGAGCCTATGTTTACTTGCCCTCCATGAAAACACATGGCTAAAAGAATCCTCTGTACCAATAGGGTAGGTATGTGCATATTTTATTTTGGTGAATCTCAGTTCAAATATTTCACAGTAAAAAAATGATAAAGCAATTGTTAATTTAAGGGCTTACTAAAAAGTACTAAATTGTTAATCCCCAACTATGGTTTAAACAGTTATTCTACCCACAATGTACTCTATAGAAATATCCTATACTATATTACCAATACCATTGGGAAAGTAAATTTACTTCTGATTAGCATGATGAGTCATAATCAATACTCAACATCTCTTTAAAATAGAGGAAGAGAAATGATTTACTGTTAGTGGTTAATTTGCCTCTTTAGTGCTAAGTAATTTCAGATTACAGTATCTTTAATATTGGCTGTGTTTAATGATTGTGGGTATTTTGATAATTCTACATATTATTCCAAATGACAATATGACATTAGGTTAAATACAGTCTCAGGGAATATGCAGTTTCTGAAATGGTCAGCAGAGAGCCTCAGTAAGGCTACTATGGATATAGTTCTTCAGCTTCTAGAGGGAGTAATGATTAAATGGTAATAATTAAGGTTGCAAAGAAATTGAAACAATTATTTAGTTCAGCCAGAAAAGCTGCTTAGTAATGAGTTAAGATTTTTTTTTCATGGAAAACAAAACAAAACAAATAACAACAAACAAACAAAACCCTGACCTGAATTAATGTGTAAATTAGAAGAAAAAGAAGGACATTTTAAAATATTGGTCAGGGACTTTTTTGTCAATTGTGTATATGGATTATGTGGTGGAAAGGTCAACATATTCCCCAAGATAAATATTCTGTTTTCCCTTTTTGCAGAGAAGCACTGCAAAATCTCTCTATATACAATCTTTCCTTCCATTAGGAAATGAAGACCAATTCTGGAATAAATTTTGGAGGGTTTTCTAAAGGGTAAAATTCAAAGTTTGATAAAAATGTATGTGTTGGGATGTAACATTATGGTGGCATATGTGCAAAGTAATTGTGATAATAATAAGTGACAATCACTGAGTAGTGATTTCCAGGTGTTGGGCAATGTGCTAAGCATTTTATCAACATAGTCCCATATAATCCTCCTAACAAGCATGTGTGATATGATGATTGTATCTAGTTTACATGTAAGAAATTTGGAGCTCATGGAGTTGAGTGATTTGTTCAAGGTCACCCAGCCGAAACATGGCAGAGCTAAATGGGAATCCTTGTTGACCTCAAGTCCAGCTCCACATCATGACCACGAAACACTAATGGATCACAGGACATGTTGATCTTTTGATAGGTATTGTAAAAATAGGTATTTGTGTATTGGTTATTTCAGCATTAATTTACTCACACTATCCTTTATAAGAACAACTATATTTAAGAGTCTATATGTTTATCAAATATGGATCTGTGACACCAGTGCTGAATCCCCCTGTGGAGTGTTGTTTCCTAATTGAGTTATATGTAAAAATGATCTCTCTGGTTAGTTCTCTCTACAAAGAACATGAGAAAAGTGTTACGCAATATACCAGAGAATTAAGTTATTGAATATGGTTATAATAAATGATTTATAATTTTTAACTCAAATTTTATAGCATTTAATTATATGCTTACTTTTTACAATCTATTTATATAAAAATAGAATATAAATACTATTTATATATAAAATAGTCTGTGTATATTATGGTCTTCTTACAAGTTGTATATTTCCATACAAGAAGCCTGGGTGTAATGATTATCTTGGCATAGCAAAATAACGCCTGTTGGGTATTTTGGGGTTTTTTTTGGTGAACTATTTTAATTTAAAGTTTTCTGTAGTCAACTTGCATTATTTTTGTAGTAAAATGTGTGTAAGTGTGTGTGTATATACGTATGTGTGTATACCACGTAACTAGCATTTTTAACATGGCTAAACTGTTTAAAATACTTATCTCTTCTATCTTTGATTCTGCAGAGGACCCCTATCTGGTACATAAGGCAAATATTTATGGACACTTCATTTAATCAATTAAATGTTTACTGACACTTATGTTCTATACTCTGGGCTCTGGGCTAAGTGTATTAATGGACAAGATAGACGTGGTCTGTGCCTTCCTGGAACTTAACAGGTAAAGAAATTCCACCACCAAGGACTTAAAATACTTGCCTGAGTTCACACAACCACAGTGACATGACCTGTGCTAAATTTAAGATCTTTAAGTCATTTTACTGAAAATTTTAGGAGCACTCTTCAACAAGCAGAGTTGGATATGATTATATAAGAAGAGTGAGCTTAAACTGTGGTTGTCATTAATTGCAGGAAGATTTGAAGCTTTCTCTAGTGGGAAATAAGTTATGAGACATTCCTGTGTATGGGAATAACTTTAATAAGAAATTAGTTTACCATTGGTATAAGACTTTCTTTTCTCTGGTTGGGGAGAACTAGATGATTCCATTGTCTATAGCATCCTTTTGCTTTGTTTCATTTCAGCTTTGGTTCTGTTGCCATACCTGTATTTTAAAAATATAATCTTGGTCATGCCATTTAAATTTTGTGAAAGCCCCAATGATTGTGAACTAGAATATAAACTAATCAATAGTGTTTACAATCTGGCCCCTATATATCTTTATAGTTTTGCATCCATTTGTCTACATAACCATATGTTCTTAACTCTGGTGGCTCTAATTTGCTTTTATTGCCCAAACAAGTCCTATTCATTCATGCCTTTTATCCTGTCTTAACCAAATGAGCTCTTATGCATAATTGAAAAACCAGTTGGAATATATTTTTCTCTGTGTTTTCCAGGTAAAATTGTTTTTTTGCTCTTTTGGTGTTCCATGTGGCCTTTTAAAGATGACCCTATTTTCACCTAATATGGTGGTCAAATATTCAATAGAGTTTCTTCCACTAGAAAGTATGTGTCTACAGAGCAGGGAGCAATTTTGGAAAGCCATGGCACCATGCTGAGCACACACAAATCCAGTAACTGAGTACTGAATGAATGGAGAAAATATGAGTAATTTGCAGGAGATATAAGACATATATGTGTTGGAGTAAGGAAGTATCCATTCTCTCATCTCTTCTTTCTACATTCTGAACCAGTTGGGAACTAGTCAAAGAAGTCATAATGGATCAAAATATTAGCTCTGTTATGCTAAAGCTGGAAAGGTGGCTGCAGTGAGCCCAGGACCTGGATTTAGCCTTCCATTTTTAGCCTCAAACATACTTGCTCATCCACACATCAACAGGTGGAAAATAGAATTGGTCTCCTTTAGCGTTAGAGCCTCTCCAGTGAGTTTACTCCATAGAAAAAAGGGGGAGGAAGTACAGAAAAAGTTGGCAGACCAATAGCTCAAGGACCAGAGAGACAAAAAAAAAAAAAAAAAAAAAAAAAAAAAAAGGGTTATCCTGCAGGTGAGCAGTTACATAAGCCTCCTACAGAGTGAGAAAGGGACTGAAATTTCTCCCCATAATTTATGAGAGGGTGGCATTTCCTAATAATTTTTTTAATTTTATTTTTAATAGAATTCATTCTACAGCAGTTTTAGATTCACAGCAAAATAGAACAGAAAGTAGTTTCCCAATACCTCTTGTGCCTACATACTCTCAGCCTCCCCAATGTATTTTATTATTATACATCTTAGATTTGTAATTCTACATATTCTTTTAAAGCTAAAACTAACAGTTCAATACAAAATTAAAAAAAAAAAATACACGCAGCAGTATTCAGACACAGAATTTAGGAAGAATTGGAACAAGTTTTTTCCTTAGCATATAGTGAGTGTTATTCACCATGATAGTGGAATATTTTTTTTCTAATTGGCTGTGAGTTTGATTGAATTTTATTACAGTGAACAGTTTTAGTAGATATGATATTGCTTATTGGAAACAATGACATTTAAACATATATTTATAACATATTTTCCTGAAGTCTTTAAGAACTAAATGATTACCTTTATCCCAATAGAGATCCAAGATAATCTAAAAAAAAAAAACAATATTGTTCATAAAATATCTGAAACATCTGCCTAAGAACCACTGTACTGGAGTGGTGCATCTGTTACAATTGAAGAATGTACATTGGGGGCTGGGTGGTTCAGTTGGTTAAGCATCCAATTTTGGCTCAGGTCATGATCTTCCAGTGCATGAGTTTGAACCCAGCACTGGGCTCTGTGCTGACCGCTCAGAGCCTGGAACCCGCTTTGGATTCTGTGTCTCCCTCTCTCTCTGCTCCTCCCCCGCTCATGCTCACTCTCTCTATCTTTCTGTCAAAAATAAATAAACATTAAAAAAATTTTAAAGAACGTACATTGACACAATGTGATCACCCAAAGTCCATAGTTTACATTACAGTTCACTTTTGGCATCGTACATCCTGTGAGTTTTGACAAATGTACAAGGTGTACCTGCCAGCTAATTTAAATAAAAATGAGATTAAAATGCAGGTATATCCAACATATTTGCTAATTTAATGACTCCAGAACTTATAGAACACTACATATTTATTTATAAGTATATTTATACTTATTTATACATACAATTACATATTTTAAAATAGATCATTATAAACCTCTTAGATTTCTGATTATGCAATGCTTTTATCTACTACAACTTAATGTACCATATGTTTAGTAAGTGATGTCTACTTTATAGTTTATTTCTTATTTTCCAATTGATATATGAGGCCCGGGTATGGAGTTTCACGTGATGATAAAAGATTAAACACATTGACTGTTACTTTTTCCTCACACACATCTAAAATAAAAGGTTTTTAAATGCCAGAAACTCACAAGAATATAGATAATGGAGGAGGATTAAAACCAAATAATATTTTGGAAGCCCGTAATCACAGGAACCAGTGGTAACAGACTCAGAAGTCACCAGAAGGTTGAATCCTAATTCACTAAGGGGAAAGCCAAGAAGCAATCCAATTTATAGTGCAGAATGTCCAGAAGGTCTCATTAATTGGTGGCACCAGGTATCCCTAAAAAAGGCAGTGAAATTCAGGCTTAAAACAAGAAGATTAGTTGAAAATCCAATTAAGAAGCTGTGAGAGAACCAAAAACATGAGATTGGCAACTTCTATTTCTGTACCCTAACTGAATATTGGAAGTGTTTTCTTTTAGAAAGGCTAAAATAGTCCCTGGGTAGTGAGTCTCAGATACAGTTGAAAAGAAAGACCCAATTCAAAAGCTAGGTGGATTAAGTGGATATTTCTATACAAAATTTGACACCCCTCCTTCACACACACGTTATGTATCACTTAACTCACAGAAAACTGGCACTATCTCTGTATTTTCCAAGAAGATTACTTAAGGTTCTTTTATGCAGAATATAATCAGTCCAATAGGAAACACTTAAAGTTACTGACTTAGTTGGTCTGTCAACAAAACTATCAAGACAATTACTCTATAGTGTAGTCTATGTGTATCAAGCACTACACCTATACTCAGAGCATCTATTCCTCTTTTTACTTAAGTAGTTGTAAATATTAGACAAAAATAAATCTAACTTTTTGGGGGTAAGTTTATTTATTTATTTTTGAGGGAGATATGGGCAGGGAGAGAGGGAGAGAGAGAGAATCCCAAAGAGGCTGCATCCTGTCAGTGCGGAGCCTGAGGTGGGGCTCAAACTCAGGAACCATGAGATCATGACCTGAACCGAAGTTGGACGCTTAACCAACTGAGCCACCCAGTGGCTTCAAAAATCTGACTTTTGAAGAAGTTCTCTAGCATAGATGCTAAAGTCTCACACGAAAAGAACATAACAATGAAAAAAAAAAATAGATTCTATGTGAGCAAAAAGAAAACTTCAAAAATGAACATAAAGACTAACATGAATTTTTTTTAAAGTTTATTCAATTTTGAGACAGAGAGAGACAGAGCATAAATGGGGGAAGGTCAGAGAGAGAGGGAGACACAGAATCTGAAACAGGCTCCAGGCTCTGAGCTGTCAGCACAGAGCCCGATGCGGGGCTTGATCTCACGGACTGCGAGATCATGACCTGAGCTGAAGTCGGATGCCCAACCGACTGAGCCACCCAGGAGCCCCTTACATGAATGTTTTTAAAAAGATATGAGACATGAGCATACCATAGAAAAAGAACAAGGAAATACTTAGAAAATGTTAAAAAAGAAAAAAGAAAAATGAAAAAGTCAATAGGGCGATTTAAAGGTAAATTTGCTGAAAACTTCAGAGAAGCAAGAGAAAAAGCCAGAAGAATTAAGAAAGAAGGTATAGAGTAGTAGCAGTAGCAATAATAGTTAGAGGAGCAATCCACTAGCGCTTTCAAATAAATCATTCTTAAAAGAGATCACTGATAAAATGAAGGATGAAAGTCATCCATTTTTTTTTCTAATGGAAAGGACATGAAGTGAGTTTCAATATTAAAATTGAAATGCTCAACAAGCATCCAGAACAATTGATGACAATAATTTCTTCCTTGTCAAATAACACAAAACTCTAAACTGGGTGATGATATACAAATTTTTAGCAAGAGAAATCAGGAAAAATAAGCTCAAAATCAAAGTGACAAAATTCAGAGTAACTGGTCTTCAAAGCATCGGCATTGTCTTGCTTTGCCTTGCAAACCCTAATGTAAATGGTTTCCATACTAGAATTCTGAACTCATCTAGTCTATCATGGAATTTGAGCATAGGATGAAGACATTTATACCTATAAATGCATTATTTGTCTCTTACGCACACATTGTATGCTACTGGTGTTTCATTGTAACAAAGAGAACATTATGGGATGTAGGAAAGACATGATCTAACTAAGAAGACAGTTTAATGGAATTACCAGAATAATTCCTGGTACTAGAAACATGTACTAGAAATCAACTTGCCCAGATGGAGATTGGAATGTTCTGAAAATTTTTCTTCATTGAGTCAAAGTTGCATGCTTGAGGTGTCAGAATGTTAGTGAAGAGGTTCGGACAATTGGCAAAGAGTTTTAAGTTGAGATTTTACTCAACATGAAATAAAAAATAAAAGACTGGAAATTGTTAACCCTAGGGAAAACAAGCTTAAACAAGAAATAAATGAATACAATGCATAACTGTGGCTGAGAATAGCATTTGCATAGTTATAACGTTTAACTAAATATTTCAACCAAAATTTTATGAGAAGAATATGTTAGGGGGATAGTTGGGGGTGTTAAAAGAGAGTGAGTCTCTCTTTTCCTTTGTGAGGAGAAAATTTATATGCCTTAAATATATCAGGAAATAGCTATATAAACTTATTTTTAAAGAGATTTCAAATGAATCAGTTGAAAATATGCTTACAATGGTTTCAAAGTCATATACTGTCTGGCCCTGTTTTAAATCTCTGATCTCATTTCCTCCCAATTTCTGCCTAAGTCAGTCCACTCTGACTAAAATGGACTTTTACTATTCCATGAATACCCCCAGAAAATCTATGCATCAGGGGCTTTGAATTTTCAGTTTCTTTTCTTGGAGTATGTTCTCAAATATCCTTATGGCTAATTTCATCCAGTTAGATCTTAACTCAAATGTCACCATCTCAGATCTTCCCGGGCTATCATATGTAAAATTTCTACCTCCCCTGCCGAACTTCTCATCTCCTTCCTTACTTTATATTTCTCCTTAAAATTTATTACTTAATAATAGTTCATAATATTTATGTACTATTTACTACGTGTCCCCTCTCCACCACATGCTCACAAATTTAGCTCACTTGTGGGCAGTGAGGGCAGCTCCAAGAGGGAGGGGTATGTATTGCTTACTGTTGTATCCTCCAGTGCCTAGACCAATGTGTGGTATGCAGTAACTGCTTAATAGACGGATGACCATTAGATAATAAATGAATAAATGAGTACGTGAAAAGAATAAATAGAAAGCCTGCAATGAAATGTATATAATTGCAAAATTAGAAAAAAATCAAAGCTGAAATAAAGGCGAACTCTTTTTTAGTGCTCATGAATGTTTGAACCAAATATCCCCAAAACATATATTGTTCCCCAAAATAAAAGTGGGGAAGAGAGCAGCAATTCCATTTAATGGATGTTTTTCCATATGAGTTCATGTGACATTTTCTAATTTTTCAAAAGGAAAAGTTAGGAAACAGGCGTTCTGAGATCTGCACTATATTCTCATCGGACATTTCTTGTAAGACTCCATTTCGTTAATAGTTTCGTTATGCGGAATTCAGTTATTGTCATTCAGAAACAGTTTGGAGATATATGCTGTTAGAGAGTTTGCATGCATAAATAAGCATATTATTAATAATCAATGGCAATTAGCACACAATGCACTTCCCCTTAAATTTAATTATATGCTTGATTAAGAGTGTTTGGGTACTTAATTAAAATAAGAAGGTCCAATGATACTTAATTCTCACTTATATTCATATTACAATCCTAATAACTCCAGTCCTCACTCAAAGCATGCATAGCTCCTATTAATTTTAATCAGAAGTATGAATGCTCACTGAATAAAGGCTGAAATGCAATTGGATAGGTCACATCAGGGAAAATTGTCGGCAGTCTGACAGTATGGAATGAGGGAAGAGTCTAGTGCAAGCAATTGAACAGAGAGATAATTGTCATAATTGGTTTCAATTAGTTTTTCATAGCTCTTGTGAAGCAATTTCTATTGTGCTATACCATGAGCTATAACCAGCAACAAAACTAGTTAGCATGATTAGTAGATGTCAGTGCTTAAAAAGGTAAAGTACATTCTAAATGTTAAGATCTCAGTGAAGATAAATGAACTGAATAACAATGTAAATGCATTGTTGGGAAACCTTTGCCATTGTTAAATGTGATGTGGTTTGAATAGAATGAAATCAGACATATTCAATGAACTCCAGGCTCATAAATACGCATTTCCTAAGGAGAATGAGTTCATGTGCAAATCCTTTCAGTATGAAACAAGTGACCATTAAATGAATGTTAAAATGTGATATCAAGAAACTCACAACATAGTTAAAATTATAGTGAGTTCCTATTAATTTGCTTAAGTAGCTCAAATAAATTTCAGTAATGCTGATGGTACCAGAGAAGAAACCAAAGTATTAAAAGCCCCTCTAGCCACACATTAGTAAATGGCACAGATAGAATTCATTGCCAGGTTTATTTGATTTCATTCCTAGAGAATTTTTCACTATATTTCATTTTCTGATGATAAAGTCAACTGCAAGAATGCAAGTTAACTGGAACAAGCCCCTTTGCTTGTTTCTAATTTTCCTCCACACCTTCAGAGCTATTCCTGTAGGGAGGAAAGATTGAGCATTACTCTGGAAGAATATAATAATCAGGATTCATTGTATTCCTTGTCATCCAGGAAACTCTCAAGACCTTAGTTTCCAATTCCCCACAAATCCTACCTCCACAGAGATTATTGTCTCAAAATGTCTCAGTATAGGATTCAGAATTTTTTTTTCTCGAAGGGAATTGAATTTGCAAAGGGATTTGAAGTAATTTGGACTTAGCATATTTTCCTAATTTGTACTTATCATATTTTCCTAACTTTCCAGTTTTTTTTTAAACAAGTTTTTTAACCTAAATAAATACTAAGAGCCCAGTGAGTCCGAATGAAAGACTTTGAGGTCTTAAAGGTGCACATTAAAAACATAATGTCTGCTTTGATTATAGTCACCAATTGAGTGCACAATGTTTACACATCAGAAGATAGAGAACACTGTTGAATTAAAAAGTAAAACAATACAGGTGATAAAATAAGATCTCTCAAGACATGAGAATAAATGATTAATGAATATAATAAAAAATAAAAACTTCAGGTTAAGAAAGGTGATCAACGTGGACTGAAGTGTTTAGGAATCTTTATAGAGAAGGTAGGAGTTCATTTAGGTCTCTAAGGATAAACATTGTGTAGACCAAGAAGAAATAGGAATTGTTTCATATGTTGTATGGAAACCTGTGAAGCAAGAATCCATATGGTATATTGAGAAGGAGCGGTGAATATCTGACTGAAATAGAGTAAATAGGTGAGCATAGAGAGATGTTGGAGCGGTTTAAACGGGCATGATTGTGGAGGATTTTGACCATCAAATGGGAAATTGGACTTGCTTCTGTAAGCAGAATTGGAAGGATTATATGGGGGTACGTTGAAAGAATTAACCTATAAATTACTCTCAAATAGGATGCAGGGAAGATACCTAAAAATGAGGCAGAATGATCAGATAAATTCTGTCAATCTCTATTTCAGTCTGTAATTGAAAATGGCAGGGAAAAAATCAAACAAAGCAAAAATCCCCACATTTCTGAGACATCCTTATGGTGAATATGAGTTAAGTCCCATCAAGCGTATGCACTTAAGGTGAGAATGAAGCATGAAACTTAGGCGCAGGCAGTTTTCCTGTAGATTCACACTGTGGATTTCATTATCCATGCTGCAATTTTACGTCACTCCAGCAGTTTCCGGCTTCCTACACGTAAAACATGGTGGTGTATTTGTTGCTTCTTGCTATGACCCCCTGATTTTTCAACTGCAATTTCAAATGATTCTTCTCCAGTCTCCTTCTGCTGGTTAGAGGTTGGTGGTGCAGTGTCAGTGACTCCAGGGAAACTTCATTCCAGTGGTGGCTTTGAGATAGCAGTCTGCTTATTGGGCTAATTCTGTATTAATCAAGATGTCCAGCCTACGACTTGTTCCTGGAAGCTATGTGAACTCCCTTTGTGCTTTAAAAAATGGTTTTTGTGTCTGGCATTGATGAAATATTTGTACTGGAAGTGGTGTGTTAAAATAAATACCCACAACGTGTGTTAATGATTTGTGGTCAGGAATAACAGTGAGGAAACATTATGAACTATGCAGCTGGTGACTTTTCTGTCATGGAAAGTGTAGTGAAGTACAGTAAAACCATGGTTTGCGAGCGTTCATTCATTCTGGAAACATACTTTAATTGCAAGCACTCGTATATCAAGGCAAATTTCAAGAACCATTGACTCAGTTGTGATCATATGACGTTCAGTGTCACATACTACTTGTATTGCAAGACATGGCTCGTTTATCAAGTTAACATTTACTAGAAATGTTTTCTCTTGCAGAACATTCACAGAACAAGTTCCTTGTGATGCAATGTTTTACTGTACTCGTTCTGACAACGTGGAAGGCAGAACACTGAGGCTCTAGTTCAAAAGAATGAAGGGAAAGTTGTTAAAGCCTGTGCCTTTTCCTGGGTGTCTTTGACAAGGTTTTACAACACAGACTCAGGCATAGGGTGGCCAGTTTTAAAAGACGGGTGGAAGGGAATAGACTCTAAAATTCTGGTGAATTTTGGGTTGGAAAAGCCAACTGCTTCTGTACAGCAGGGGATAGGAAGGCTTATCAGAGTCTCTTATTAAATTTCTCACTCAAAGGATGGAGGCCAGCCCTGGGGCAAAGATGAGACCAATAATGTTGCATTCCTGCCCAAGCTTATTGCTTCAGATTACCCCAAGGTAGTCCTGATTAAAGAGACAATGAGAAAGGTGGAAAATAGTTTGGGGGTGGGTGGAGAGTGTTCATTGGCATGTGAAAATAACTGGAAACAAACCAGTTCCTAATGAGGGAGGGAGTTTTAGCCAAATAAATCCTAGATCTCTTCAAATCCCTTTGATTATTAATTTTTTTTCTTTAAGTTTATTTATTTTGAGAGATAGAGACTGCAAGTGGGGGAGGGGCAGAGGAAGGGAGAGGGAGAGAGGGAATCCCAGGCAGGCTCTGCACCATCAGTGCAGACGTGGGGCTTGAACCCACGAACCGCAAGATCATGACCTAAGCCAAAGTCTGATGCTTAACCGACTGAGCCACTCAGGCACCCCTGATTGTTAAATTCTTAAGTGCATCTTTAGGATATAAGTCCTGTACTCCCAAGGATAGTCTACTCTCCCATTCCCACTTCAGATTTTGCCACAGAGAATGTGGACAGGTAAGAACTATTTGACAGGAAATGCCAGGGGACAACAGAAGACACAGGACAAGGAGTACATTCTCAAGAACAAAACTGGGGACCTCTGAGGTAGGAGGATCCTCGTAATGTCTAATATGTTCTATTCATTTTCATGACCATTGACTGTGGAATATTTCCTTTTCTTCCCTTATCCACATAGGGATATTTATTTTGACCATTCCTTTTCTTCTCTCACAGGTACTAATCCATGAGGAACTAGAATTGACCTTAACAGGGAGGGGGGAAAAAGGCAGTGCATTTCCCAGAAACTTTGGAATTTGAATAGAATGTAGTAATGAGAATGGGTTTTGTCCGGAATAAAGGAAAGGGAGGGAAAATTTCTTTCTCTCAGTATCCTCTGTTTGAATTCAAGGTAGCTTGGAATTCAACATTTCTCAAAATCCAGTGCCACCAAGTTTACAAACACAAGGCCCAAGGGGATGACAGAGCAGCAAAATGGAAGAAATCTTGGGTCCCTGAAGACCTGCGGGCATAGTCTGTTCCCTCCTAGCCTAGACCAGCCAGAGAGTCACATAGAAGAACTGCTGTCTGTTTCATTTCATTATGAGGCCTTTTTGGCTGCATTAGCATAACATTGACCCTAAGACCGCTAATTTAAAGCCTCTCCAGAGTGTCACCCTAATATTCACTTCTCTGTTTTCAATGTTTATTTATTTGTTTTCACAGCATGACCAGGGGAGGGTCAGAGAGAGAGAGAGAGAGAGAGAGAGAGAGAGAGAGAGAGAGAGAGGGAGAGAGAGAGAGGGAGGGAGAGAGAGGGAGAGAGGGTATCCCAAGCAGTCTCTACACTGTTAGCACAAAACCTGATATGAGGCTCAATCTCATAAACTGTGAGATCATGAACTGAACAGAAACTGAGAGACGCTTAACTGACCGAGCCATCCAAGCGTCCCCCTAATAGTCATTTCTAGGGTTTCATTATATGGTATTCTACTTGAGCGATTTGTTTTGCATATTACCCTTGGCCACATCTTGTACATTTCTCTTTCTTGCCTTTATTCATGTAATTTGACTCTTCTCTTGACTCCTCTCCAACTAAAATCCTCCTCTTATTTCATACAATATTATTCCTTTTATATAAATATATAATAGGTAACTTTTAAAAGTTGAGCTATGGAGTCCATTTTATTATTTAATTGCCAGAAGGTCATACTATACATGTTTTATGTTTCCAATTGAGTTATAAGTTCCAAAAGAACAGAAACAGTGTCCTATTTTTTATATCCCTTTGACATTTATACTTCAGGCTTCAGTAATTATTTGGTGATTGATTAATTGCTGAAACATAGTGGCATCTCTCACTCACATGGGATGAATATATAATCTAGTAAATTATCCATAATCAGCTTAACACATCCTTCTACAGAATTAAATTACCCACAAGTCTTAATACAGATACTTGTCCCAATTCTGTCATCCAAGAGGAGAGTCTATTCATATTTTTCTATTATTCTGAATCAAGTTATCAAACACTACTCATACCAGATGCAGCATTACTCCATTTTTAGAAACTTTAAAATGAAGATGGCTGCTAATATGCTTCCATTCTATAATTTTATTTATTTTTTGCTTTGTTAACATTATGGTGGCTATACAGGCTATAGTTAGGTTTGGATAATAATAAAATTTTTTGTATTTTATGACCTTCCCATGCATATATTTTAATACAAAATAAAAATACAGTATTGTTTTTCATAAGTCTAGCTTAGGTGGTAAAATTATTTTGCCAAAAAACAGAGCACAGGTATTTGAAATTGAAAGAACATTAATTGCTTCTTATTCAGAGATCAAGAGTATATATCCAGAAACTACTAGTTTTGGATATTGTGCAATGGATTTTCTTTATTGCATTTGACCGTTATTCTGACTCTAAACACTTTCATTTATGTTACCTGTGGGCCCTATATACCAATATCAAAACAGAATGATATTACCTAGACAACATAAATTTGTAGGTGCTTGGTTTTACACTATTTCACTGCTTCACACTTTCTTCCCTTGGAATTTATAATCAGCCCACCTAAGGATTTACTTTAATTAAAAAAAAAATAGTGACAGTAGATTTTTCTTCTGCTGCTGTTTAAAACACATTGTAATCTGTGTTCATTCACCCCTCATCCCAGCCAAATCACTCCAGTGACCTGTCTTCTTCTTAGATAGGTGAAATAAGACACCTCTGGTTTACTATCATTTCTTCTCCGGCAGCTAATACTTTGTTTGAATCTTTTTCATTAAGTTAAAATAATAATGATTAACAATAGTGTCCTTTTGATTGAAAAAATCTAAACCTTTTTGAAGCTTCAAGACAACTTTTAAAATGGCAAATGTAGTCTAATGTTTGCTCCATTTACAGCATCCCACTGAGGACCATGAGATGGCCAGCAGCTTAGGAATTATGCTCATGCTTAGGAAGTGGCTTATGAAAGTTAATGCACTTTCATTAGGAAAAACAAATACAGATTTAAATGGCATAACAATATAATTTGATGCCTACAAATCACATGGTGCCAGTGTGGCCTAGTACTTATTATGACACAAGTTTAGTTCATGATATGCCTAAAGTTCTCTTGTAGTCTACTGGTTCCACTCCATTTAGTGTTTAAACATTTACTCTAACAAACGCTGTGTGATGATGATAATCTTTTATATATTTTTTCTATTAGAGGAAATTTGTCAATTAACTGAGCAATTCTTTCTTCTGCTTGTCAACAACATACCGCAAAATACACTAAATTCTTAACAAATAAAGATGAATTAGAGTCCTTATTCTGAAGATGCTCACAGTCTAGTGAGGAAGCAAATTAAAAAAAATATCATTCAGGGGCGCCTGGGTGGCGCAGTCGGTTGAGTGTCCGACTTCAGCCAGGTCACGATCTCGTGGTCTGTGAGTTCGAGCCCCGCGTCAGGCTCTGGGCTGATGGCTTGGAGCCTGGAGCCTGTTTCCGATTCTGTGTCTCCCTCTCTCTCTGCCCCTCCCCCGTTCATGCTTTGTCTCTCTCTGTCCCAAAAATAAATAAAAAACGTTGAAAAAAAAATATCATTCAGTCATACATGCTGAAGTAAAAATCCATGGGGACAGAATGGATGTAATAGCTGATGCAAAATATTCACAAAATGTTTGTTCAACCAGTCTCCAAGTGAATTCTCAAATGAGACCATTTATATCCTACATGAATGAAATGGTTTAGTATCTTTAATAAAAGAACATTTTGTACCACTAAGAAAGTTAGAAAATGTATTAGTTGTTTAAGTGCTTTCAAGTCTCAGGATGAGAGGTACTAGGTGGTTCAACTTGATGTTATAGTCTCCTAAATTATTTTTAATCATCTGGGAAATAAAACCCTAAGATTAATTTTCTGTAAGAGGTACAAACAACTTGATTTTACTTCCCTTAGTAGATATAATTTTACAGTGTTTTAAAGCATTGTTAATTGATCTCAGCAGGATCATGCTTCATCTATTTGACTGAATAATTATGCAATTCTGTAGTCATGGTATCCGCTATCCTTTCATTCAATTTTCGTTCCAATTTTCAAGGTCAGGTTTTCTTCTGGATATTTTGCTAAATATCTTGCCTTTCACAATTATCCATATGCTCCTAACAAGTTGGGGATTTTTTTTAAAGCCAAGTTTATTGTAAAGTGTTTATTAGTATAAATCACTCCTCTTTTTCTAAGTTGCTTTGTAGAGTTTTATTGAATTTCTCCAAGGAAAATGTGATAAAAACTATCTTCTCTTACAGTCCTCTTTTTTTTTAAAATAAGCTTATTTATTTTTGAGGTAGAGAGCAAGGGAGGGGCAGAGAGAGAGAGAGGGATGTAGAATCCAGGGCAGGCTTTGCAGCAACGAGCCCGACATGGGGTTCAAACCCACAAACTGTGAGATCATGACCTGAGACAAAACCAAGAGTCAGACACAACCAAATGAGCCAAACAGGTGCCCCTAATAAGTATTTTACATTTTTGAAAAATTTATCTGGACTTTGTGAGGATACATCAGCTATCTTTTTATATTCACTGTGCCTGGCATGGGGCTTCATATATGATACCAACTAACGGATGAAAGAATTAATGAATCAATGATATCCATAGGGAAGCTTTGTGAATTTGGTTGTACAAATTTTCTATCAGGAATTGAAATTACACCTTGAATTTCATGTATGACCTAGAGAGGAGTAATGGAATTTTACCTTTGATTAAGTCAGTGTTTTGGGGGTAATTTTTAAGACATCAGGAATGATCTAAGGTAGTTAGCATTTAATGAAGACATGACCCTACCTCTAGTAGATCACAACTTAATCACACCTAATTGAGATGTCTCAGATGCCAAGTTGATTGAAATAAAAATAAAACTGCAATTTGTTGAGCTAATAATAATATCTGCCATGTATTGTGTGCTCAGCATATAATATGACTTACATATATTGTTTTATATAAATATATTAACAGCCCTATGAAGTTGATATTCTCATGTACAAATAGTATATATACAGTATTCGGGCTACTCACGTTTTTTTTTTTTTTTTTTAAGTGTTTGATTCATTTATTTTCAGAGAGAGAGAGAACGCACATGCAAGAGAGAGAGAGAGCATGGGGGAGAGGAAGAGAGAGAGGGAGAAAGAATCCAAAACAGGCTCCACAAGGAGCCTGACACAATGATCAATTTCACAAACCATGAGATCATAACCTGAGCTGAAATCAAGAGTTGGACACCCAACTGACTGAGCCACCAGGTGACCCTGGCTACTCATCTTCTTAATAAATAATTTTCATGGCTCTGCTTACCAATTAATCATTTTCGAGATTAAATTAATATTCAATTAGTAAACTCACAAAATACGTATCGTACACACTTGTGAAAATTTCTTACCATATGTATGTTTAGACTGTATTTCAGTTATTTACCCTGAATCATTTCCTCTGTAGAGCTTATAGTATCTCTTTCAAAAAATATTCGATGACAGAAATAGTTCCCTTTTCTAGTCACGAACTAATGCATAGGATATGTATTCCTTACATGAACCTATCTTTGACCCTTTTGGGATATTCTTTTCAATTCTGTTTCTACCCTAGCACACCCATCAAACCTTGGCAAATCTAGTAACTATTATAGTACTTTGATTCTTAGATTTCCAAATTTTGAACATACTTAACACTCCTTTATATATATGTAATATATATAATATGTAAATTGTATATATAATATACATAATATGTAAATTGTATATATAATATACATAATTTACATAATATATATATTATATATATAATATGTAAATTGTATATATATAATATATATTATATATACAGTTAACTCCCTGTCCTATTTCAGATCTGTTTCAACCTGACTTTATCAGGAAATTCTTTTCAGACCACCTCTTAACCAAGACTAAGTTTTCTCATTTATATACTTTCATTATAGCCTGTAGGTTTCCTTTATCTCACTGTCATATTATAATTAATATTATGTAATTACTTGCTTATTGACTTGGTCAACACCAAGTTGGTAAATTCCATGAGGGCAGGGCCATGTGATAGCAACTAATAGATGAAAGAATTAATGAATCAATGATATTCATAGGGAAGCCTGGTCATTTGCAAAACTATATCCCCAGAGTATTGCCCATAATAGCTGCTTAATAAACACTTGTGAGGGGCGCCTGGGTGGCTCAGTCGGTTGGGCGGCCGACTTTGGCGCGGGTCATGATCTTGCGGTCTGTGAGTTCAAGCCCTGCATCAGGCTCTGTGCTGACAGCTTGGAGTCTGGAGCCTGCTTCAGATTCTGTGTCTCCCTCTCTCTCTGCCCCTACCCCATTTGCGCTCAGTCTCTCTCTGTCTTTCAAAAATGAATATATGTTAAAAAAAAATTAAAAAAAACCCAAACACTTGTGAAACGAATATGTGTTTTTTCATGGACAACAATATGCAATTGTGAAATAATTGACGGCTTTATTTTTTTTTTAACGTTAGAGACATCTATGCTTGAACTAAAAATATATTCATTAGTTGGGTGACTTTGGGAAAATTATTTAATCTATCTGAGTCTCAGTTTCCCTCTCTGTACAACGGGAAAAATCATACATGGTGTTGGTTAATTTGTGAACTGTAAGTGGGAATGTGAATGGCTAAAAAAGGAGATGGCTGACAGCTCATCTCAACAATTAAGGCTATTCACTTATTCAAATTGTGAACTCTTAGAAAGCAAGGGAGGTGGTGTTGCTTTAACTGTATACATCACAGAGCACCAATGTTAACAGTAACCCTCAAGAGCTTCTGATGAATGAATTAGTTGTGCCAGTTATTAAGTAATTTATAGTTTATGTTTCCTTTTAACTAACATGGAGGAGTGTCAATAAATTCCATCCTCCATGATACAATTGGATTTTTATTTATCTTGGATCTTTCTCAAATAATTTTTGGCTGTATCAATAATCCCATACACTTTACCAGTTTATGTTGCCAAAATGCCTTCATATTATTTGCTTATAATTTCATTATCTCTGAGAAGAGAGGATAAATAAAATACATGTATTTCCAGCAAAAAAAAAAAAAATAGATGAAGTTTAAATTGACTCAATCATTTGGACTGCACAGTATAAACTTACAAAAAGGGTCTCTAACATATTTAGAAGCTTTTTTTTAAACGAGGATATCCTCTTTATTTATTTATTTATTTATTTGTTTGTTTATTTGTTTGTTTGTTTATTTCAGAGAAAGAGAGCACAGTGGGGGAGAGATACAGAGGGAGAGAGAGAGAGAATCTTAAGCAGGGTCCATGCCCAGCACAGAACCTGACACGGGGCTTGATCTCATAACCTAGAAACAGTGACCTGAACCTAAATCAAGAGTCGGATGTTTAGCTGACTAAACTACCCAGGCACCCCTTCAGAAACATTTTTTGAGTGTAAAGTCTTCACATATATTTTCCAGTAATCTCAATCCACTAAACTACTCACGCTTGAATATTTCTGGTTTATTCACAAACACAGTCTCCTGGCACAGTCTCAAGAATAAATTCAAACAAGGCAGCAGTACATAAGGAGTTTTATATATTTATTTTTGCATTAAAAAGAATTGATCAATGCTCAAACAATAGTATCATGACAATAAATTTAAAGTACTCTCCCCAGAGCACTCCAATTCCATTTTAATCTTTGCATTATGGAATATATGATGAGAATATATCAGGTTCTATAATTGTTTTATTTTGATCGCCTAAACTTTTCAATACATATATTAGTGTCATCTGTTGGTAAATGAAGATAGCAATCTATTTGGGAAGTCTGCTTTTTTTAGATGTAATTATTTGCTTCAGAAACACAGTGAAGTAACAAGAATGGTGTCGTTATCTTCCAGATACCTTTGATGAATTAACATGAAAATTCTTTATTGCTTAAATCTCTATTTTCCTTAAAGATTTTACAATAAGAAAAATCACCACTTATTGTAAATTCCATGTATATTAATAATTAGTTTATAGTCTGCTTTACAGAACTTGGTATAATGTGTCTTCACTTCCCCCTGCAATTCAAACTTGTGATAGCTGGTAGAAACAATGTCTAAAAATTAGTCTCACTTAGCTAGTTCAAGAGATCTTATATTAATTAACAAGTTAATTTAAAAAGTTGATATATGAAACACTATTTTTATAAAAATCAAGACTAAAAAGTGAATGTTCAATCAGAATATAGCATTTTTTGATGTTGGGTTATATAATTCTTTCAGTTAATAACATATCCTTGGCTGTGTGTCTTAAAATGGGCATAGTTTAGAGAGAAGTCCCAAATTAAAGGGTTGGGAGAGAACAAAAAATAGAATCCATGTGGTGCCTGGGTGGCTTAGTCAGTTAACTGTCTGACTCTTGATTTCAGCTCAGGCCATGATCTCACGGTTCATGTGATCAAGCCCTGCGTCAGGCTCTGTGCTGACAACATGGAGCCTGCTTGGGATTCTCTCTCTCCCTCTCTCTCTGCCCCTGCTCATGCTCTCTCTCTTTCTCTCTCTCTCTCTCTCAAAATAAATAAATAAACCTAAAAAATTTTTAAAAAAAGGAACCCATGAGCAATGGCTATAGAATTGGGATCTATTAAACCTGAATTTGAAACCTCTTAATAACTGTCTTCCATGGGTTATTGTCTACAGAGAATGATGGGTAGTTCTTTTTTTATGGAAGTCAAAAAAACAGGGGCAATCAACAGTAGGAATTTCCTGAAGGTGAACCAGATATGTTTTAGAATTATCTTTTTTTGAGTTTTATTTTGAAACAGCCTAACTTCTTTTCTGTCTGTTGGTTTAGAAATAATTCAGCCACAAGGCAGGCAATAGATTAGGTAATGTATTGAGGTTTCAACCCAATTCCAATTCCAGTATTGTTATTCATTCATTGACTTCCTGTTTTCCATTTTTGCTTAGGTATTTTGTTCTGCTTAATGTTTATTCATTTAAATCAAAGTTAAATGAGAGTACAAGAACTATTTAAGAACTTTCTTTTCTTTTCCCCTTCATTCTTCCACCTAACTGCTTCTTGTGAAATAATTTGGAAACTGCTTTTGTCTCCTGGATATATAACTTTATGATAATTGAAGTCCTGACCTTAATTATTTTTTAGGAGGTGAGAGCAAAAGGAGTGACTTGATTCTAAGGCCACAGTGGTGGTTTCATTAAAATAATTTCCTTTGTTATTACTATATGCAAGGGATTGAATGTTTTTCATTTTATCAAAATTTATTAACCCCAACATCTCGCAGCAAACGTCTCATGTCAATCAAATGAATTTTCCAAAAAAAAAACTATTTCAAAATAAACTGTTAATTTCAAAAGTATTTTATAAAGAATTAGTCAAAATTCACAGACCATATGTTTTAAATTTTACTCAAAATTACTTCCAGCATATGCCTTGAAGACTTAGTTATTGGTATTTACAATACTTTACAGATATTAGTTTATGATGTATCTTTAAATGCAGAGGAAACTTAAGAAAATTGTTATTTATAGAAACTATTGCTACTTAACCAATATTACTCAACTTGTTTTCTTTCTTTTTTTTTTTTTTTTTTTACTTTTTTGGGTTTCAGACTCTAATTTTTTCTAAATTGTTTGTTCAATATATGAAGTTTATTGTCAAATTGACTTCCATACAACACCCAGTGCTCATCCCAAAAGGTGCCCTCCTCATACCCATCACCCACCCCCCCCCCCCCCCCCCCCCGTCAACTCTCAGTTTGTTCTCAGTTTTTAAGAGTCTCTATTGTTTTGGCTCTCTCCCACCCTAACCTCCTTTTTTTTTCCTTCCCCTCCCCCATGGGTTTCTGTTAAGTTTCTCAGGATCCACATAAGAGTGAAACCATATGGTATCTGTCTTTCTCTGTATGGCTTATTTCACTTAGCATAACACTCTCCAGTTCTATCCATGTTGCTACAAAGGGCCATATTTCATTCTTTCTCATTGCCACGTAGTACTCCATTGTGTATATAAACCACAATTTCTTTATCCATTCATCAGTTGATGGACATTTAGGCTCTTTCCATAATTTGGCTATTGTTGAGAGTGCTGCTATAAACATTGGGGTACAAGTGCCCCTATGCATCAGTACTCCTGTATCCCTTGGGTAAATTCCTAGCAGTGCTACTGCTGGGTCATAGGGTAGGTCTATTTTTAATTTTCTGAGGAACCTCCACACTGTTTTCCAGAGTGGCTACACCAATTTGCATTACCACCAACAGTGCAAAAGGGTTCCCGTTTCTCCACATCCTCTCCAGCATCTATAGTCTCCTGATTTGTTCATTTTGGCCACTCTGACTGGCGTGAGGTGATATCTGAGTGTGGTTTTGATTTGTATTTCCCTGATGAGGAGTGACGTTGAGCATCTTTTCATGTGCCTGTTGGCCATCCGGATGTCTTCTTTAGAGAAGTGTCTATTCATGTTTTCTGCCCATTTCTTCACTGGGTTATTTGTTTTTCAGGTGTGGAGTTTGGTGAGCTCTTTATAGATTTTGGATACTAGCCCTTTGTCCGATATGTCATTTGCAAATATCTTTTCCCATTCTGTTGGTTGCCTTTTAGTTTTGTTGGCTGTTTCCTTTGCTGTGCAGAAGCTTTTTATCTTCATAAGGTCCCAGGAGTTCATTTTTGCTTTTAATTCCCTTGCCTTTAGGGAAGTGTCAAGTAAGAAATTGCTACGGCTGAGGTCAGAGAGGTCTTTTCCTGCTTTCTCCTCTAGGGTTTGATGGTTTCCTGTCTCACATTCAGGTTCTTTATCCATTTTGAGTTTATTTTTGTGAACGGTATGAGGAAGTGGTCTAGTTTCAATCTTCTGCATGTTGCTGTCCTGTTCTCCCAGCAGTTTTTGTTAAAGAGACTGTCTTTTTTCCATTGGATGTTCTTTCCTGCTTTGTCAAAGATTAGTTGGCCACACATTTGTGGGTCTAGTTCTGGGGTTTCTATTCTATTCCATTCATCTATGTGTCTGTTTTTGTGCCAATACCATGCTGTCTTGATGATGACAGCTTTGTAGTAGAGGCTGAAGTCTGGGATTGGGCTGCCTCCCGCTTTGGTCTTCTTCTTCAAAATTACTTTGGCTATTCAGGGCCTTTTGTGGTTCTATATGAATTTTAGGATTGCTTGTTCTAGTTTCGAGAAGAATGCTGGTGCAATTTTGATTGGGATTGCATTGAATGTGTAGATAGCTTTGGGTAGTATTGACATTTTGACAATATTTATTCTCCCAATCCATGAGCACGGAATGTTTTTCCATTTCTTTATATCTTCTTCAATTTCCTTCATAAGCTTTCTATAGTTTTCAGCATACAGATCTTTTCCATCTTTGGTTAGATTTATTCCTAGGTATTTGATGCTTCTTGGTGCAACTGTGAATGGGATCAGTTTCTTTATTTGTCTTTCTGTTGCTTCATTATTAGTGTATAGGAATGCAACTGATTTCTGTACATTGATTTTGTATCCTGCAACTTTGCTGAATTCATGTATCAGTTCTAGCAGACTTCTGGTGGAGTCTATCGGATTTTCCATGTATAATATCATGTCATCTGCAAAAAGTGAAAGCTTAACTTCATTTTTGCCAACTTTGATGCCTTTGATTTCCTTTTGTTGTCTGATTGCTGATGCTAGAACTTCCAACACTATGGTAAACAACAGTGGTGAGAGTGGACATCCCTGTCGTGTTCCTGATCTCAGGGAAAAAAATCTCAGTTTTCCCCATTGAGGATGATGTTAGCTGTGGGCTTTTCAGAAATGGCTCTTATGATCTTTAAGTATGTTCCTTCTGTCCCAACTTTCTCGAGCGTTTTCATTAAGAAAGTTTGCTGAAGTTTGTCAAAGGCCTTTTCTGCATTGATTGACAGGATCATATGGTTCTTATCTTTTCTTTTATTAATGTGATGTATCACGTTGATTGATTTGCAAATGTTGAACCAGCCCTGCATCCCAGGAATGAATCCCACTTGATCATGGTGAATAATTCTTTTTATATGCTGTTGAATTCGATTTGCTAGTATCTTATTGAGAATTTTTGCATCCATATTCATCAGGGATATTGGCCTGTAGTTCTCTTTTTTTACTGGGTCTCTGTCTGGTTTAGGAATCAAAGTAATACTGGCTTCATAGAATGAGTCTGGAAGTTTGCCTTCCCTTTCTATTTTTTGGAATAGCTTGAGAAGGATAGGTATTATCTCTGCTTTAAACGTCTGGTAGAACTCCCCTGGGAAGCCATCTGGTCCTGGACTCTTATTTGTTGGGAGATTTTTGATGACTGATTCAATTTCTTCACCGGTTATGGGTCTGTTCAAGCTTTCTATTTCCTCCTGATTGAGTTTTGGAAGTGTGTTTGTGTTTAGGAATTTGTCCATTTCTTCCAGTTTGTCCAGTTTGTTGGCATATAATTTTTCATAGTATTCCCTGATAATTGCTTGTATCTCTGAGGGATTGGTTGTAATAATTCCATTTTCATTCATGATTTTATCTATTTGGGTCATCTCCCTTTTCTTTTTGAGAAGCCTGGCTAGAGGTTTATCAATTTTGTTTATTTTTTCAAAAAAACCAACTCTTGGTTTCATTGATCTGCTCTACAGTTCTTTTAGATTCTGTATTGTTTATTTCTGTTCTGATCTTTATTATTTCTCTTCTTCTGGGTTTGGGGTGTCTTTGCTGTTCTGCTTCTATTTCCTTTAGGTGTGCTGTTAGATTTTGTATTTAGGATTTTTCTTTTTTCTTGAGATAGGCCTGGAATACAATGTATTTTCCTCTCAGGACTGCCTTCGCTGCTTCCCAAAGCATTTGGATTGTTGTATTTTCATTTTCATTTGTTTCCATATATTTTTTAATTTCTTCTCTAATTGCCTGGTTGACCCATTCATTCTTTAGTAGGGTGTTCTTTAACCTCCATGCTTTTGGAGGTTTTCCAGACTTTTTCCTGTGGTTGATTTCAAGCTTCATAGCATTGTGGTCTGAAAGTATGCCTGGTATGATTTCAATTCTTGTATACTTATGAAGGGCTGTTTTGTGACCCAGTATGTGATCTATCTTGGAGAATGTTCCATGTGCACTTGAGAAGAAAGTATATTCTGTTGCTTTGGGATGCAGAGTTCTAAATAGATCTGTCAAGTCCATCTGATCCAGTGTATCATTCAGGGCCCTTGTTTCTTTATTGACCATGTGTCTAGATGATCTATCCATTTCTGTAAGTGGAGTGTTAAAGTCCCCTGCAATTACCACATTCTTATCCATAAGGTTGCTTATGTTTGTGAGTAATTATTTATATATTTGGGGGCTCCTGTATTAGGCACATAGACATTTATAATTGTTAGCTTTTCCTGATGGATAGACCCTGTAATTGTTATATAATGCCCTTGTTCATCTCTCGTTACAGCCTTTAATTTAAAGTCTAGTTTGTCTGGTATAAGTATGGCTACTCCAGCTTTCTTTTGACTTCCAGTGGCATGATAAATAGTTCTCCATCCCCTCATCCTCTCAATCTGAAGGTGTACTCTGGTCTAAAATGAGTCTCTTGTAGACAGCAAATAGATGGGTGTTGTTTTTTTATCCATTCTGATACCCTATGTCTTTTGGTTGGTGCATTTAGTCCATTTACATTCAGTGTTATTATAGAAAGATATGGGTTTAGAGTCATTGTGATGACCATAGGTTTCATGCTTGTAGCGATGTCTCTGGTACTTTGTCTCACAGGATCCCCCTTAGGATCTCTTGTAGGGCTGGTTTAGTGGTGACAAATTCCTTCAGTTTTTGTTTGGGAAGACCTTTATCTCTCCTTCTATTCTAAATGACAGACTTGCTGGATAAAGGATTCTCAGCTGTGTATTTTTTTCTGTTCATCACACTGAAGATCTCTTGCCATTCCTTTCTGGCCTGCCAAGTTTCAGTAGAGAGATCGGTCATGAGTCTTATAGGTCTCCCTTTATATGTTAGAGCACGTTTATCTCTAGCTGCTTTCAGAATTTTCTCTTTATCCTTGTATTTTGCCAGTTTCACTATGGTATGTCGTGCAGAAGATCGATTCAAGTTACATCTGAAGGGAGTTCTCTGTTCCTCTTGGATTTCAATGCCTTTTTCCTCCCCAGATCAGGGAAGTTCTCAGCTGTTATTTCTTCAAGTACCCATTCAGCACCTTTCCCTCTCTCTCCCTCCTCTGGAATACCAATTATGCATAGATTATTTCTTTTTAGTGCATCACTTGGTTCTCTAATTTTCCCCTCATACGCCTGGATTTTTTTATCTCTCTTTTTCTCAGCTTCTTCTTTTTCCATAATTTTATCTTCTAGTTCACCTATTCTCTCCTCTGCCTCTTCAATCTGAGCCCTGGTTTTCTCCACTTTATTTTGCAACTCATTGATAGCATTTTTTAGCTCCTCCTGGCTGTTCCTTAGTCCCTTGATCTCTGTAGCAATAGATTCTCTGCTGTCCTTTATACTGTTTTCAAGCCCAGCGATTAATTTTATGACTATTTTTCTAAGTTTACTTTCTGTTATATTGTTTAAATCGTCTTTGATCAGTTCACTAGCTGTTGTTATTTCCTGGAGGTTTTTTCTAGGGGAATTCTTCCGTTTGGTCATTTTGGATAGTCCCTGGAGTGGTGCGGATCTGCAGGGCACTTCCCCTGTGCTGTGATGTATAACTGGAGTTGGTGGGCAGGGCTGCAGTCAGACCTGATGTCTGCCCCCAGCCCAGCGCTGCGGCCACAGTCAGACTGGTGTGTGCCTTGTCTTCCCCTCTCCTAGGGGTGGGATTCACTGTGGGGTGGCGTGGCCCGTCTGGGCTACTTGAACACTGCCAGGCTTGTGGTGCTGGGGATCTGGCGTATTAGCTGGGGTGGATTGGCAAGGTGCACAGGGGCAGGAGGGGTAGGCTCAGCTCACTTTTCCTTTGGAGATCCGCTTCGGGAGGGGCCCCGTGGCACCAGGAGGGAGTCACACCTGCTGGAGGGATGGATCCGCAGAAGCCCAGTGTTGGGTGTTTGCAAGGTGCAAGCAAGTTCCCTGGCAGGAACTGGTTCCCTTTGGGATTTTGGCTGGGGGATGGGCGAGGGAGATGGTGCTGGCGAGCGCCCTTCCCCCCCCCCCCCCCCCCCCCCCCCCCCCCCCGGCCAAGCTGAGCTCTGTCATCCAGGGCTCAACAACTCTCCCTCTAGTTGTCTTCCAGCCCTCCCGTTCTCTGAGCAGAGCTGTTAGCTTATAACCTTCCAGATGTCAAGTCCCACTTGCTGTCAGAACACACTCCGTCTGACCCCTCTGCTTTTGCCAGTCAGACTGGGGAGCTTTGCCTGGCCGGTGGGCTGCCCCTCTGCCCCATCTCCCTTCCACCAGTCTGTGGAGCGCGCACCCCCTCTCTGCCCTCCCTACCCTCTTCCGTGGGCCTCTCGTCTGCACTTGGCTCTGGAGACTTGGTTCTGCTAATCCTCTGGCAGTTTTCTGGATTATTTAGGCAGGTGTAGGTGGAATCTAAGTGATCAGCAGGACGCGCAGTGAGCCCAGCGTCCTCCTACTCCACCATCTTCCCAGGATCCTTCAGACTCTAATTGTCTTAAATTAAAGGAAATGTTTAATTTCTAATATATGTAATGCAAATTATATAAATCCTCAATACATTTTCCATTGATTAAACTGATATCATTTGAACTTTATCACTGATTTTTTTCCACTATCATTGAAAAGTTTATACAGAAAAAGTAATGTTCATTTAGAAAACACTTTCGAAAGTAATATAAACCTATTATGAATAAAAATAGAAATTTCAGCTCCGTGGACACTTCTTATTTATAAGTGACCATAACTTTTGTAAAATTACATCTACATATTATATGATATTTTTATTTTCTGCCATTGACATTTTTAATATTATGGTGGCTTATAGATATTTGGTTTAATAGAAAATAACATTGCATGGAATTTACTACACAAATGGGATAATTATCAAGGCAAAATGGAAACATACTTCATTTTTGTGTTGTAGTGGGTTTTTTTTAGCTTTTTATTTTGTAATAATTTCAGACTTTCAGTTAGATGGTGAAAATAGTACAGAGTTCCCTATACTCTTATCCAGCTTCTCTTAATATCAACTACTTATGTAACCATAGCATAATTATCAAAGAAGGAAATTAACATTTGTATAATACCATTAACTAAACTATAGCCTACCCAAACTTGAACACCTTTCAACTCCTAATTCATTAGTTTCTATATGTATTGATAATTATTTAGAGTATGAAATAATATAAAGGTAATAAAAATTTAGAAAATAACATCAGGAAGAATAATTCTTTCCTAACCTTGCTAAGTTCTGTAAGTTTTGCTATTTGTATATATTTTCTTTCCGTTGTTTTCGTTTACAGTGAAATTGGATTTTTCCCTGAAATATATATTATTTTTAAAAATCTCTTATATTTGCATACTTGTATACTTTTAAGCATCCAGTAATAAAATAAGGCACGAGATAAAATATCCTAACATATAAGGCATTTTGCAGGTATTTTATATATCAGTCTATTTAAAATTTCACAACTGTATGCATTTCTTATTAATATTGTAAGTTTACCATAAACAAATTGGAAATTCTGGGCTAATCTCTACAATTTGAAAAATATGTCCATTTCTTTGCTATATTTTTCTTATTTAAATGGAAAAAATAAATATCCACCCCAAATGTATGTGTTTCCAGAGAAATGCACCTGTTTAGGGTTAAGCAGAAGCATCAAAGGAATTGGGAGCATATTTATGAAACTTGATTTGCTTATTACTGTGTTAGTAGAATGTGACTTTGAAGAAGCCATGTACATGGTATTAATCATAGCTTTAATTACCTGTAGTGTATGAGTAATACTGATTTTTAAAATTGCTAGAAAGATTAAATACTTTAAAATCTTAAAATTTTTCTAACACTAAGAGTGAAACCTAATACCTTTTTGGTAAAATTTAGTTCCCTTTCCATACCTCTGTGTTACATGTGTTGAAGTGAAAAACATTTCTTTTTATTGTGACTCTTTAAAAGGAAAAGAGATATCTGTATCTACATATAATTTTAAAAATCTAAAACATTAAAATCTGTATTAAAATAACTGTAAACTCTTCTTTTCTCCCCCTGTTTTAGAATTGCAGAGTAGCTCTTGTGGCAATCCAGGAGTTCCACCCAAAGGTGTATTATATGGTACACGGTTTGATGTTGGGGACAAGATCCGCTACAGCTGTGTGACTGGATATATTCTCGATGGCCACCCTCAACTCACCTGTATAGCCAATTCAGTTAATACAGCCTCATGGGATTTTCCTGTTCCCATATGCAGAGGTAAAGTTAAAATCATATTTATTTTTATGCTGATTGAATATCTGTTTGATATAGTGAATACATTTCAAAAGCTAGAGTTGGGATCAGACAGTATATTTGCAAAATATGTTAGGCTCTTGGTGTTTATTGCTTTTATAAAATGTGAAGCTTAAAACAATAACTATTTATATATATGTATACTACATGACTGCTTTAGAAAAAAATGCTTGCCAAAATAAGATATTGCTTGTGAAATGAAACAGTGCATCTCTACATTTATATACATATTTATGCATACATTGTGTATGTATGTGTCCTTATATTTACATTAGGAAAACATGAAGTTTATAATGTTTAGAAATTTAATTAGTCTGTAAAAGTAATAATTTTGCTTACATTTTGAAATATAGATTGAATCTTTGAATTTTTAAAAAATATCTGGTGGAAGACTTGGGAATTTGTGAAATAAAAATGCTATATTGTTTTCTTAATGGATACAGATAAAGATTATTTATATAATGGGGGAAACCTAATAATCCTCTAATGTGGACAAAGTTTCAAAATACAGTGCCTGAAAGAACATGTTCTACTTGGTGGAAGCTGAATTCATGGATAAATCTTGCCCACAGAAATTTTGGAGACCTATATCGTTTTCTGTGGGCTAGCTTTTTCTAACAAACAAGATAAGTGACTCATATCTTCTTTATTTTTTCGCATTCGTTTCCTTTACACATGGGCGGTAGGAATGTCCAACTTCTGATCTAAGTTCCTTTGTAGCTTCCTCTCCAACATGTGGCTACAAGTGCATGTAGGAGAGATCCCTGAAAATCAGACACAGGTAGCTTCTTATCCCTGCTTTGACAATGACCATGGGAGTTACTTCAGGCAAATCATATCAACTCTTTGAGATTCATTTATCTCACTTAACCAGTGAGAGAGAGAGAGAGAGAGAGAGAGAGAGAGAGAGAGGAAACACCTATTGCATTTGTTGTGAAGATTAGGTAAGAAAACCTATACCTGCCACTTAGTAAAATATCTGCTGCACATTAGCGTTCTTTCAGTGTTAGCTACCTTTGCTTCTGTTGCTGCTGCTTCTAATCCTGCTGCCTTGGCCATTGCTATTTCTCTGACTACTATTAGCTACCATTTATTTGAACACGTAGTATACCATTTGATCACTGTAGTGTACTAAGAAAATTATAAGTGTAGTCACTTTTAAATTTCATTACAGTACAAAACCAAAGTGCAAAACTTTTGAAATAACTGCTCAAGGTCATTCAGTTAGTCAATGCCCAGAAGTATAGAGTCAGATTTTACTGGACTTGCAAGCTCACAAATTTCTCTGCTACAGTTTCTTGGGTATTGACAGAAGACACCAAACTCTTGAGTCAGAAATGAAGGAGATTTTATTATATGCAGGAGTGTCAGCAGCCACAGTACAAACATTTGTGCTGGTTCTCTAAGCCCTAATTCTCATAGACTGATATGAAGAGTGTAGGGTATCAGCACACATGGTTAGCGGTATTATAGGAGAAGAACCATGAGCTTAGGAAAATTGAATCATTATAATGAGCATGTCTTCTTTTTGCTCTGGAGGGCGGCCCTGTCTCTACCCCTCAGGCTTATAAGCAAACTTGCCCTTTAGTGGAAAACACTGTCTTCTGAGACTATTTCTTGTGCAAATATCTTTGAAAAGATAGTCTAGTAAAACGAGCAGGACAGTTGGAATCTCTGCTTATAAGATGTGAAGAAATGTTAGAATCCGGGAAAATTTCTCCCAATTTAGGGTGTGGTGGAGATCCTGGATTGGAACCCATTCTGTTTGGTTCCAAAGCCTAAGCTTGTTACCGTTTTTTTACTTCACCAAAATAATTTGCATCTCTCTTCAAAATTACTTTTATGATAAGAAGGGAAATGGAGTTATTTTTGTATCAGTCAAAAGACTATTGTCACTATTTTAAGGTGTAAAACTTCCTAAATCAAAAGGACTTATTAAGGTAGTTAAAACCCAGAAGCATTTTAAGATATTTCAGTGGAGTACCACCAGTACTCCTGAATATTACTTTCTATTTTGGGACTCCTTTTTCATCTCAGTTCAGATACCAGCCTGTGGAACCAGAAAAATATAAGTTTAAATACTAGTTTTTCCCTTATTGGCTAGAGCCTTTGAATGAAAACTCTATTATTTTTGGAAACTATTTTTTAGCTATAATTGGATGAAGAGATAGAAATACCAACATCACAGTGCTGTTAGAGTTTAATATGATAGCATATGTAAAGAACCGAATGCATACCAAGTTACTATGTGTGCTGGCTCTATCTACCCTTTTTCCTTAGTACTTCTTACCATCTCCTCTCTAAAGAAAAAATCACAGTCAGCAAAAAGTGAGTTGACAATATCAAGTATCCTTATATCCAAGTCTAACCCTAAAACCAGTACCTCTATTTACTTACGACAGTTTTGTTTTCCCAGAGTATGTACTCTGTATCTCATCCCCAAGTGTCTTCAGGGTTATTATTTCCTTTGACTTTCATTTTACCTCTATGGTTTTCATCTATCAAAAAAATGGCACCCACTGTTTTTGGAAATTCTGCCTGCTCAACTTCAATCTGACAAGCTTACCTTTTCTTCTCGTTAACAATAATACCAATTACTATATTTACTCATTTACTCATATATTTATTATGGCCCTTACCTGTGTGAAGCATTATTTCATGTATTGAAAATCAAAAGATGAGTAAGAAACAGGTCTTGCCTTTAAGCATACAGTTCTAGTGGGTCTAATCATTATGTCATCAGATAATTACAATAATGTGTGATAATTGCTTTACTATCAGAATCTGTAGAATGTGTTAGGCACCTTGATCAGGATGAGCTTAATTCCTCCCAGTTGAGAGGAAGAAAGTTCAGGTAGGGACAGCAGTTTAAGAGAAGATTTCACAAAAGACTAGCTAAAAATAAAAACTATCTAGAGCAAGAACATTTTCAATGAGGCAATAATTTTCCTTTTTAGCCTTAAAAGTAGTTATGGCGTGTTAGTAATATTCACTGGCTAAAGCTAGAGTGTATGAAGTCAGACTTCATACAGCACATGATCTAATTTTCTAAGGAGCAATTTATCTCCCATTAAGCAAATTTTTTTAAACTTAAAGAATAGGGGCATTGAGTATTTGGATTTCATGTGGTTGTCATTCAGTTCAAAAGAAAAGATAGATTATTCAGTCCACGGCTTCCTTCCTCTGCTCTTTGCCACTTGATAGCATACTGATTCTTTAATTTATAACTTTGCAGGGGGCTGATAACCCTGTAATGATCTGTTTATTGCTTTGCCGGGAGTTTACATAGTGTCTCTCCTGGACGAAACCCTTGCTTTCAGAGAATTCTTCTGATGCTTCCTAACAATGATAGTTTAATTAAGAAAAACGAATGCCACATCAACCTAGAGGGTATGGTGCAAGGGTTTTTGTGTTTGTTCACAGGCAGGGTGGATTTTATCAACACCATCTGCTAGAATTTGAAAAAGACAACCAACTGTTGGTGCTGAAAGTGAAAGTGAGTTCTTGTGCTGTCAGTCTGGATTGAAAATACCTGTAATACAGGCCTATTCCGCACCCCCTCCTTTCATAGACATTTCTATGACATTTATTCCCAGTGAGTTGTGATGTGGCCTCAGAGTGCTTCTCAACTCAGTGCTCTCGACATTCCTTACTAATTAAGAGCAGTTGGCAGACAAAGTGAAATGGATATGATATTCCTGTATTAAACATTCTAAAATTCATGACAATATCCTATATTTAGAATGGCATTTTGATATACCTACCCCAGGGCAAACTAATAAAAGGGTTTGTAGAAGTTACACTTAAATTATAGTGTTTTAAATAAACCTGAATGTGAGTCCACAAAACGTCAAATCATTTGGTGGAAGAATTAACATATTAAGATTTAAGTCATCAATCACAGAAAATTTAAGATTGTATCAGTATGAATTTTAGATTCATTAGAAAATTTTTAAAAGAATGTTCTATTTACAAAAAGGTGTTAAATTTTCTTGATGGTTTGAGTATATTCATAGCCCAAAGTAAAGATCTTAGAATCCATAGAGGTTTCAGGAAAAGCAGTGATCAGTCAAGGGATATGAGTTGTCAAATGTTGACAGAGTTTATTTTCATTCGACAGGTGAGATCCTTTGGGGGGAAGGCTTCTGTGTTAGTGATGTAGATGTCATGTGGTCAGTTGGTGCCACGTGACCTGAAACAAATATCTGACAGGACGGAAAGCAAAAGGGCTAAAGACGAAACTGTTGTTTCTGACAAAGCAAAAGAAATTGCCATTAGCTACATTAGCAATGAGAAGTGAAAGGATCTTCCAAGTTTTATTCTTTGGAATAAGACTGTCTTCTACTACAATGTGGTAAAGAAAACAGGTGACTGAAAAAAGAGCATCAGTTTGTTTTGTCAGAACATAACTTTATTCTCCTACTTAAAACCTTCATCAACAATTCTGGATCAAAAATGCATTACCAAAGCATGGAACTGGGAAGAGCATTTAGAGGTAATAGCTGGAGACGGGGAAAGAGGAAGGAAAGTTTGGCCTGATGTTTTCTATATGCAAATTGTACCAAAAGCCTTCCAAAAAAAAATAGTGAATTCTGATCAAGATTAGAAGTAAATCAAACAGCTGAGCCTCCCCCACCCCCAGAAAAAAAAACAACTAGTAGATAATGTTGAAAAGAAGTAATGCTTGTGAAGAACATACTTTTGAGCCCAGTGGAAGGATGTTCATTGTGTTTATATGTTCCCTTTCTCAGTACTCTGGAAACCATCTCAAAAAGGCATTAGAAAATAAAAAAATGACAATTATTCTATGTATATACCCTGATTACACTCTTCTGCATGTATAAATGCTGAGATATGATATTCAGCACTCAGTATTCAGTAAATACATTAATAACAGATCTGGTTATTGATAAAACCAAAGTACAAAAATAAATTACAAATGAAAACTTGAAAATATTTTATTGAATCTGGAACAAAACAGATAAATGACTCAGTGTCAAAACTGCAAATTGAAAAAGTATAAATATGTTCTTTTTTTAACAAGAGCGTGCAAGTGGGGGAGGGGAAGAGGGAGAGGGAAAGAGAATCCCAAGCAGGCTCCTGCTGTCAGTACAGAGCTCCCTGTGGGGCTTGAAGTCACAAACTGTGAGATCATGATGTGAGCCAAAATCAAGAGTCAGATGATTAACCAACTGAGCCACACGGGTACCCCCAAAATATTTTTAATGTGAAATTTTCTGTGCTAGATCAAAAGAGAGTCCAGTGTTTTTGTTTCTTTTTTTAAATTCTCTATAACATTACTTTTTAACATTTTTTCTTTTGAAGCTAAAGTCTGTAGTTCCCTTTTTTAACATTTGATAAAGAAAACCTATTAAATTGTGTTCTTTTATCTTAAATCTATTCCCAAAGGAGAGAATGTTTTGGTGTAACACCCTGAATCATAGAAAGAACAGTATTAGTGATAAACTGTTCTGTGCAAAAGAAAAAAAGAAATCAAACTCACTGTTGAATATCAAAATGTAATGGGCCACACCATGTATTAAGTATTCTTTTTGAGAACTGGGGTTTTTATGGTTGGATTTAGTTCAATTTCCAAAGATGGTTGGTTTTTTGTTTTATTTTGTTTTTTGGCAAGAAAATGTTTCTCCTCTCCTCTCCTCTCCTCTCCTCTCCTCTCCTCTCCTCTCCTCTCCTCTCCTCTCCTTTCTTTTTAATATTTATTCATTTATTTTGAGAGAGAGAAAAAGAGTGGCTGGGCATACCAGCAGGGAGGAGCAGTGAGAGAGGGTGAGAGAGAATCCCAAGCAGGTTCCATCCGCACTCACAGGAAGAGCTCAACGTGCGGCTTGAACTCATGAATTGAGATCATGACCTGAGCCAAAACTGAGTCAGACATTTAACTGCCTGAGTCACCCAGACACCCCCCAAAAGATGTTATTTTAAAATATTATCTCAGTTCCGATTCTGTGTCTCCCTCTCTCTCTGTCCCTCCCCCGTTCATGCTCTGTCTCTCTCTGTCCCAAAAATAAACGTTGAAAAAAAAAAAAAAAAGAGTCTGTTTAAAATATTATCTCAGGAACTGTTTTAGCAGACATAGTGAGCAGACTTGTCATGTTACCTGAGCAACATTATTTGGCCACCGAGTCTCACTGTCCTTTCACATAAAGGGGTCTGGTCTCTTTTTGCGAACTGCTGTATTTGACAGTAACGAGGAAAACATTTTCAGTATGCCTTTTAATAAACAAGTTAAGCATGTATAATTTGGTAATGGGTTTATATTATTACCACAAAGACAGTTCACGATGAAGAATCTTCAAGTGTCCAGGTCACTTGCTGATTCATCTCTCCCTGGAAAGTGTAGGCTGTTCCATCAACAATCAGGCCAGCACTCAATCACCCACTCCTGTGCTGTAATCTTGTTCTGAAAAGTTCTTTTGTGTGATAAAATGCTGAAAATGTCCTGATTAAAGTATCCAGCTTGATGGAGCAAAGGACACACGATTTGTCTTTGAGGGTGTAAGATCTGTGAGCTGATTGGCCTTCCTGCCACGTATTACCTGAGTGTGTTGTTTCTTATGTCAGAAATCGAGTATTTTTACATCTTAGGAGACTATGAATGTTAGAGATTAGTTTAAATGAGGTAATATTTTAAAATACTTGTGTGATGTCTAGCACATAGAAGTTACTCAACACTTGCAAGTTGGTTTCAAATACATAAAAAAAGTAATTTAAACAATAATATAGACATAATAGCTATCACTTGTGTTATGTGTTCAATATATTTAGAAATATATGTTGACGGTTAAACATGTGTCTATCACTCTGACGTAATGGAAAATACTTTTTAAGATAACAGAATAAAAAATCTGTAAAGAGTGGACTCTGGACTAATAAAAGTCTTGGTTTGCTTTACCTCTCTGCCACTGAGATGATATAGAAACTTTAGATATTTAGTTTTTCAGATTGTATTTTTCTCATCTGTTAAGTAGTATTTCTATCATCATCATCCAAACAGGTATTTGAAAACTGATAGCACCAGAGATTGGATATAGCTATCTTCTATAGGACCATATAGACAGTGGAGTTAATTTTTTATCAGAGATATAATGGTTAAAGGGAATTTTAAGCTCCACATTCGCCTAAAAAATTAGGTTGGGATTAGCAAGCAATATACATCAGTGGTGAAAGTACCTTTCTCAAGGGTAACCACATTTCTGAGTCATTCATTTCTGGGAGTTCTCACATTTGAAGTACGTTCGATAACTAAACTGATATGTATTAAGAAGTCATTATTCACAGGCTACACTGCTAAGTGCAGTGATGGATGAAACAGCCCCAGGCCCCATGACACTCATAGTCTATTGAATACAGGATCTTTTATTTGGAAAATGATCTATTTGGTGACCTCGAAAAGATAGAATGGCATTCTTGTGTAAGCAATAGGTGGTGGCCTTCAGTGTGTGTGATATTTAGAGAAGAAAATCAGCACTCCTATTCTTACCATATAATTGTCCTGTCCCCTGCTGATGCAACTAATAGCCACGACTTTAGCATTCAACTCACACATTATTTTTCCCCATTTGATATTAATATGTTGTGTCTTTCTCCGTTCAGGAAGCTGTTTATTTTATTTTTCCCTTTTTTCCATCCTGCATAAGATAACTCAAACATTTTTGTGGCTTTATTCAATTATACAAGTTTTTTGTTTCTTCATCTGCCATTCTTAGTAGAAAATAATCCATTTTCTTTGATGACAAAGGCACAGTCATTAGATCTATGTTTTTTTGGATTATAGGTTATGATAACATATTATTAATTGCAGAGGTTTGGTTCTTTTTCCTGATTGGAGTGATTTCCATTTCTTTCTCTTTCTGTACAATTCTTAGAAAAATGCCAACACTGTGTAGTTTGAAAATCAAAGACAAGTGAGTTTCATTTTGAGGTGACCGAGTCTTTGGGTTCTTATGCCTATTTGGTATAACTTTGAGTCTTACACTTTTATGGAACTTTGTTTACTTGGAGTTTTTGTTTACTTGTTTTGATAATAATATAAAGTATTTGTTCTAAGTGAAAGATCTAAATTATTTGAATAAAGTTTATATTTTGATATAACTACAACAAATAGCTTCATAATATTGTTCCCAAAATAAAAATTATTTCATTTTATTTTTTTAAGGTTTTATTTAAATTCCAGTTAGTTAACACAGTATAATATTAGTTTTAGGTGTACAATACGGCGATTCAACAATTCTATAGAACACCCACTGTTTATCACTACCAGTGCACTCCTTAATTCTCATCACCTGTTTAACTCATCCACCCCACCAACCTCCCCTCTGGAGACTATCAGTTTGTTCTCTATAGTTAAGAGTTAATAGTTTGTTTCTAGGTTTGCCTCTCACTCTTTTTCCCCCCATTGCTTGCTTGTTTTGTTTCTTAAATCCCACATATGAGTGAAATCATATGGTATTTGTCTTTCTCTGACTGACTTATTTTGCTTAGGATAATACTGTCTAGCTCCATCCATGTCATTGGAAATGGAAAGATTTCATTCTTTTTGGTTGAGTAATGTGCCATGTGTATATATGTGTATATGAAAAAGAAGGTGTCGTGTGTGTGTATGTATGTGTAAATATACAGTTGATGAACACTTGGGCTATTTCCATAATCTGGCTATTGTAGATAATGCTGCTACAAACATCAGGATGAATATATCCCTTTAAGTGAGTATTTTTGTATTCTTTGGGTAAATACCTAGTGGTACACTTTCTGGATTGTAGGGTAGTTCTATTTTTAACTTTTTGAGGAAACTCCATGCTGTTTTCTACAGTGGCTGCAGCAGTTTGCTTTCCCACCAACACTGCAGGAGGGTTCTCCCTTGCCCACATGCTAGTCAACACCTGTTGTTTCTTGTGTTGTTGATTTTAGCCATTCTGACAGGTGTGAGGTGATATCTCATTGTAATTTTGATTTGTATTTCACTGATGATCAGTGATGTTGAGCCATCTATATGTCTTTTTATGAAAAATATCTATTCATGTCTTCTGCCCATTTTTAATTGGGCTATTTGTTTTTTTGGTGTGTGTGTGTGCACGCGCGTGCACGTGCAAAGACATGGATAGAGCTAGAATGTATTATGCTAAGAAAAATAAGTCAGAGAAAGACAACTATCATATGATTTCACTCAGATGTGGAATTTAAGAAACAAAACAGATGAACATAGCAGAAAGGGAGAAAAGGGAGAGAAAGAGGGAAACAACCCATCAGAGACTCTTAACTATAGAGAACAAACTGAAGGAGGTGGGTCAGGGATGGGCTAAATGGGTGATGGGTATTAAGGAGAGCACATGTTATGATGAGCCCTGGGTGTTATATGTAGGTGATTAATCACTAAATTCTATGCCAGATGCTAATCTTTCCATACATGTTACCTGGAATTTAAATAAAATCTTGAAAAAATTTAAAAAAGTAAATAAAAACTTTAAATAAAAAAAATAAAAAATAAAAACACTTAAAAAATGTTAAGCAACATTCATTTCTAACACTAACCTACATTTCAAAACATGTAGAAGGATATAAAAATTATATTATTTTGGTGTCTACAGAGCATCCACATGATTATATGTGACATGACTTCAAGAAAAAATGATGGATCATGCTTAGCCAAAAATATATTGACAGCTTCAGAATTTCCTGTGGTGAAATAGACTGTTCAGTGCATAAGAACCTTGAAAAGTACTCCTATAACTTCCTGCTACGATTTAAACTCTGTAAACCACAGTGACGGTCATTTGGAATTCTGTTGCTCTTTGTAAAGTCACCACTCTAAAGTTGAGGTAAAATAATTTTGGATGAAGAAGGAAGGGGAATTGAAGCCCACCAAAGACATTGAATAATGCCATAGGACACATTTTAGTGGACCAGCTTTATATGAAAAGTCACTGTGTTTTGGGCTAAGAAAGCCCAGTAATGAGAATTTTTATGAAATCATTCTGGAAGGACTCTTCACACATTTTTGGTCTTAGGTTCTGTGTCCCCTGTACAGTTTTATCAGTCACTCGCTTAGTAAGTTATATTAAGAGTGTGTATGGTTGAGTCATTCAATGATGAAAGGTCTTCCATGTGGTCAATAATAGAGGACAAAATCAAACAGCTCAGACTTGAAGATCTTCAGAGTCTATTGCTTAATGTGCTCGAAACCTAAAATCCATCTAAAGTCACTTTCCTTAGGTGTTTCCTAAATATAAATCTGACTCAATAGAACAGACATGATTTTAATTTTACTAAGTCTTAAGTATGTAAAACTGGTATTGAGTATCTTAAATTTTGAGGGAGCCTTGAAAGTAAGTATTTTGTCTCTTGTTTTTGTTATTTTCATATTTATGTCACCTATTCCTTGTGTATTGACCAAAGCAATTTTCTCTTATTTAGTGCTCCTTGTGTTGGAGGTTACCATAGCATTCAAACTGTTAAAATATTAAGATTGTGTATATATATTTGTGTTTAACTTTTAACTAATTAAAAATAATTGATGCAGGAGCACCTGAGTGGCTCAGTCGGTTAAGAGTCCAACTCTTGTTTTCGGCTCAGGTCATATTCTCATGGTTCATGGGATCAAGCCTTGCATCGGGCTCTGTGCTGACAGAGTGGAGCCTGCTTGGGATTCTCTCTTTCTCCCTGTCTCGTTGCCCCTCCCCTGTGTACCCATGTGCATGCACTTTCTCGAAATAAATAAACGTTAAAAAAATCAATTCATGCAGAATTAAAAACATGATACACATAGCAAACAAAATGAATTAGATGCAAATAATGATAGTCATGTTAGGAGAAAATAACAGAAGAGTGAAATACAACCAAGAGTAAGGTTAATACACAGAAATCATGTTCTGTATTATTATATATTTGTCAGAATCAGCATTAAGTTTTGTTTTAATCTATCTGGGTATCTAAACAAATTTGGGAAAAACATGATTAGTTCATCATCTCACCAAGTAAAAGCAAACAATTTATGAAGGAAAACCAAACTTGCAAAGTAGTGTAAAAACTTATGCAGTACATCATAAGGAAAGTACAGTAGAATTTAATGATCTATTTCCTTTACAGTATCTGTAAATTTTAACTCAGAGAAAGAACTTTCCTGGGTTGCATCACATCTTCTTATTGATATAAAACAAGGTTTGGCTATTGAAAAGATCAAAGACTGTATTTATAGGATCAGAATAATCAAAACACACATGCCTGATGTCACTTCCAAGATTGGTGATTTATAAATCTATCTAGATTTAGTTCTGACCCCAATTTTTTCTTATTTTCAAAATTTGAATCTCTTTGTTACTTTGTAAATTTGGAATTAGGCCTCGGAGAACAGAACCAAAAACATGATATTTCTCCCTTAATATGATCTTATAGAGAAAATTCACTGTTAAAAGAAAAGGAAATTCAGCATTTTTAGTTTATGGAGACTTCATGCTTAGCATTAATATGTAACTACTTATTTATAAATACTGTATCAATTACTCCAGATTTTCTGAAAATATATTACTACATTTCTCATAACCCTTTCTAAAATCAGTATTGATACTGAATTTTTGTATCTACAAATAAAAAAATGATTATAAGCAATGGAGATGAAATTATTTTCAATTTAATTGCATATTTAGAAAATCATCACATTACAAATATCATGCCTCAATAAAAATATTGGGCATGTTACTGCTATGTCCCCAAGTTTCACTCAAAACAAAGAATCTGACAGTTGCATGTTGACAATAAGATGTGAAAATTATAACAATATATTTTCATATTAAAGGAGATATAACAGGTTTGTATTTATATTCACTTAACAAACAACTATTGATGGGGGCACCTGGGTGGCTCAGTAGGTTGGGCATCTAACTTTGGCTCAGGTCATGATCTCACAGTCCGTGGGTTCGAGCCCCGCATCCGGCTATGTGCTGACAGCTCAGAGCCTGGAGCCTGATTCAGATTCTGTGTCTCCCTCTCTCTGTGCCTCCCCCACTCATGCTCTGTCTCTCAAAAAATGACTAAATGTTAAAAATTAAATTAAAGAAAACCAAATAATTATTGATGGACAATGATGGAGAAGATATACACAACAGTTGCTGATTTTAAAGAGCTGATAGTGCTTAGGCGGTACACATAAATAACTTCATAGTGTAGTATAGACAGCTCATGCTCCTGCATCTCCCAAGAAAGGTGCAAATAACATGTCAGAATTTCAGAGGCGGTTGAGGATTTTGTCTTGGTGAGAGATTAATATTGATGGAGACTTGAAAAATTACTGATGATATGGTAATATATTGTTGTATTTCCTTTTTATCTCATAACGATGAACACTTTCTTTGGGTCAAAAATAGTTTTGAAATCTTCTACATATAATAACCCACTTAATCTTCTTAAGTTTTACCCAGTGAATACTATCTGAATCTCCATTGGGGTTCTGAAGCATGATGCAATTAAGGAAAATTCTCAAGGATGCATAGCTAGTACAAGTCAGAGCTAGGATTTGAATTCAAGCAATTTTGCTCCAATATAATTTTCTTACCTTCTGTATTATAGTCTCTTCCCCACTGTCTCAATTATAAAACTTTTTTCTTTCCACTTTTTCTTTAAATGTAGCCAATGTAAATGCTTAACACTTTTTATTAAGTCTAACCAACTACACAGCCTTAATTCTATAATAACCCACTCTGTTGAGCTACTGTCTTATTCCTCTCATTTCAACTGAACTTCATTACTCATTTCAACTGAGCATTTATTAATAATAGTCTTTTCTTGTTCCTTTGCTCTCCAGCAAACACTTTTCCGAGTTTTCAAGTTGTTTCAGTTGGTAAAAATAGAGAAAGCACTTTCTAGGGCTAGGGAACAAATGTACTTAGTCATATATAATGTACATAGTCATGTGAATGTTTATAGCTGTGGTAATGTAACAAACACATCAATTGGGGAAACTAAGAACGAGTTGACTTTGGCTGGTAAAGACAGATGTAGAGAGGAGAGATTACAATTTCCACGGAGAACATTGGTTGAAATCATCTTTTGGAGCATTTTTAAGTCTAAAGAGTTAGAAACTTATCCTCTAGGCAGGTGTAAGTCATTAAATATATTTGAAAGTGAGATGGCAAGCATGTGGTGTTTTTTTGACAAGATATGGTAAGTGCTGTATGTAAAATTATCCTTCATAAATGAGAGACCATCAGCAATAGGCAAAAAGTTTGTGTCCTCCATTTTGCACACACGCAAAATTTGCACAGATGTGGAAGATAGTTGAGAAAAGTTTCTATTTGACATCTGTCTTATCTGTTCAGGATGCTGTAACAAAATATCATAGACTGAGTGGCTTATAAATAACATAACTTTATCGCTCACAGTGCTGGTGGCTGGGAAGTCTCAGATTAAGGGATTAAGACACTAGTAAATTTCCACATGTTAAATTTGGGGGGACTCATACATTCAGTCTGTGCCACCATCTCAATAAGAATAACACAGCTAATATTTATGAATTAATTATCATGTTCTAAGGATAATTATAAGCATTATAGTATACAAGTGATCTCATTTTACTTTTATGAAAATATACCAATTATTCAATATCTCATTTCAAGTATCCACTGAGGCAAATGGAGGTTAAAAAACTTGCCAAAGTTCCCATTGGACTAGGGATCAAAACTTAGTAAACTAGTAACATTTTCTATAATATATTGGTAATATTTAAGAACCTGTGTAATTTTGCAACGATGGTTAAGTTTTCCTATGTGCAATACTCTGACTATTGAATGGTGGACTATCCTGGAGTGAATCCACCATCACTGACTTAGACAAATCAGGATTTATCCTCTAGGGCATCTGTAAATGCTCAGAAGATAGGCTAAAATTTCCATTAGCAGCAAAAACCTTGAGTTGCTGTTGATATCTAGCTTAGTAACTAGTGAATGTTTAGTTAGGGACATGCTACAGTTAGCCCTGGAACATTTGCTCAGAAAGGCCATCTTTAAAACTTAGTATCTTCACTATATGGTCTATTTTAGCTCAACATCTATGGTCTGAACAGAGCATGTTATTCTTAAATCATATTGCCCTTTATTTCTTTTAAGATCAAGAATTTCTAGGATGTTTTGTGGCACATGTGGGTAGATTATTTCATGGGGACATTTGTATGATTTCCTCCCTTAAAATTCCCAGTGATTTCCAAGGAAAGACGTTCAGCTGTACGGGAATGAATAATTTGCCTCCCTGAATCCTTCTAAAATTTAGCTAAGTTTAAAATTATATGAACAAAATATATAAGTTATAGTTGATTTTTATATGCTATTTATACCCAAGATCCAGAGAAAGTTAGTTTCATTCAATACAATGACATTCTTCTATCAACTATCAAAATTTAGAATTCTTTCTAGTTTGAAACACTTTTAACATATAATCCATGTATGGGCCAGGGATTAAAAATGCAATGAAAGATGGAGAAGGAATAAAGAAAAAGTAGGAAAGAGAAAATGTGAAAACACTTATCATTGCTATATGACTGAAAACTTTGTGTTTTAGCCATTCATATTTATTGGATTCAACATTTAAAAACATAATACCATCACTTGCACTCTTCTGGCTGAATTAATGGAAATTATCTAATATGCCTCAGTGAGCAATTTGTTATTGAAGAGTATGTTAACCAACCTTACTGAGTCTTTTCTGAATGTTTATAGGAGAAAAACTGAGTAAGATTAATTCTCATGTTATTATAAATTATAATTTCCTAAATTATTTCCCAGTAAAACTTTTTTTAAAAAAAAATTTTTAATGTTTATTTTTGAGAGAGAGATAGAATGTGAGTGGGTTGGGGAAGAGAGAAAGGGAGGCACAGAATCTGAAGCAGGCTCCAGGCTCTGAGCTGTCAGCACAGAGCCTGACATGGGGCTCGAACTTACAAGCTGTGAGATCATGACCTGAGCCGAAGTCCGACGCCCAACCTACTGAGCCACCCAGGCGCCCCAAAACTTCTTACCAAATAACATGGGTGAACACTTTAAAGTATTTGACTCTATTACTTTAAAGAATATTCTATCAATTTGTGTTTTCATAAAAATCAAGATATCACTCTCATAATTATTTACAAACGGGTGAATGACCATCATTTCTCCAGTCTCTAATACGCGGCTTTTTTAGTGTTGTCTTTGCTGAGCACCAGTGTTTTGATTAGCTGATAGGAGGTGAAGTTTTCATCGATATAGCAGCAAGCAGAAATGGTGGGCAGAGGACACTTTCATTGTTTTCTGTCATTTGAGCATAATGCTGTCAATTTATATCCCACATCATTAGTCAAGTGACCTTTAAATGTATTTTCTATTATTTTGTAGGAGCAAATTATTAGTGAAGAGTAGTTTATCATTTAATGAGAACCTCAGTCTGTTTCATTGACTTTTCTAAATTAAATTTGGGTTAACTCCTTCTACCCTCATGGATAATCAGTTCAATAGAGATATTATAATGAACTGATTGGAAATGTTTGAAATCAAGTGACTACAGTTTAGGAAAAAGAAAAAAACTAAAGACTTGAATCATTAAGAAGTCATGAGAGTTTTTTCATCTTATTTAATATATAAAATTTGACTAATATGGCTTATATCAGTTAGAACAGCCTAGGTCACAGGGCAATAGCCAATAACCCTACACTTTCAGTATCTTTGTAAAATGAAGGCCAGTGTAAGTATTGGTGAGCTTTGCTTACCATAGTCACTAGCTAATCCAAGGTTGTAGAGGCCACATCTTAGGACCATTTTCCATAACTGCTATGGCAGGAAAAAGAACAAAACAAAATACAAACAACAACAACAAAACAAAAACATAACCAAAAACAAAACAAGAGAGCCATGCAGTATTTGTAACGTTTGGGTAAGGAGATGCCCCAGGGTATTTCCCTTTTTACTTTGTTGGCCCAAACAAGTACCATGATGGTAAATATTTCGAAAGTGGTAGAGAAATACATACCCGCCACAAGGCCAGAAGAAATAGAATATTTGTAAACATTCATAATATATACCATATGGCTTTAAGAAACAGGTATTATATCTGGAGTTCCTAACAAGGATGCCCCCTTTTCTTAGCTAAAAATAACCATTGATATTGGCTAATAGGCTAAGAGATCTTAAAGACACTTGAATAATAGGGCAACTTAGAAAATCTTATACATTTTCAGAGGTCACCTGGCACCATCTTCTTTATTTTCCTCCATCATTCTTTTCATTCCTAAATGTGGTAAAAATAAAGACTATTACTTCAAATTTCAGAAACATTTTATCCATTATGAGTTTTTTAATCAAGTGTGCCCATTAAAATTTATGTATATATATTTATATATATACATACATTTTATATATGCACATATTTATAACCAAAATGATTTCTCATCAAAATAATACATGCTGTGTCCAAAATGGGTGGTTATACAGACCCTTAAACTTAGGTTTGCAGGTATTGCAGGGATTGGCTCATTGACTTTTGAAAGAATGAAATATCACTTCCTGTTTCAATTGTGTTTGAAAACTGTGAGCTCAGAGTCAACTCAAGTGATGGAATTCAATGTTATTTTATGTTCCCTTTCATCATTTGATAAAAGTAAAATTATAAGGCCAGAAACAACCTATGGAAGAAATACCTTCCTTATCATGCATGTGGTTCACAAATATTTCTGTGTCTTGTTAATGCCCCTCTGCTCATTTATAGAATCAGTGATGTCAGTCTTTCTTTCTGGTGACATCTGCTGACTGCTTTTTAGTTTTGCCCCGTTTTTGTTCTTTTCTTTTTTTTTTTTTTTGGTCTAGAAATGTTGGCATCATGTAAGTTTAGTACAAACCTGACTTACTCAGTTATAATTTCAGCACACTTAGTGGTGATAGCAATATATTTTTTCTGCCCTGGATGTTTATGAACAAATACATTTTGTGTGAAGTTCCACCCCTCCTTTCCCTACTACTTATGTTTGGAAATTATTTCAAAAGTCTTTATCATGAAAAGTGATTTATAAATATATTCTAAAGAATTGCATTTTCCCAGGAATCTCACTAGAGGCAGAAATGTTATGGTTTCAGATTCAGAACAATGCTTTATTTAGCATTGTAACTTTTCAGAGAATAGCATAAATTTGATTTCTTTGCGTTTCTGGACGAGGTAGCCATTTTTACAGCTGTCACAAAATTAGATTTAAATTCAGCATAGGGAAGTTATGTATTCAGAGAGCTGTGCTTATAATACATATCTCATCCTCTGCAAATTTAACTACCTCTGCATTTTGAGCATCTATTTCTGAAATGCTGAATGCGAGCTTAGAAAGCGTTTGAAATGCACCAGTGTTTTCTTCAACTCCATCAATTTCTAATGTATTTAGTGTAAAGTTCTTGAAGAAAATACATCTAAGGACATTAACATATTAACAATATATAAAGCTGTTTAAAAAGTTAATGATTTTGGCATAAGCAAACTGTATCGTATGAAAACTGTATCATAGCACAGATAAATTTCCCAGATTTTTATTTACCTTTGAAGAAATTGAAAAGATTTTAAAAATGTCAACAACTATGAAGGTTTTAAGATTTTCCCTTTCTTAAAAGCTAACAAGTTAGCCTGCCACAGTGTCACATACACTGGCAGAAGACAAAAGTTTCCTGGGTTAGAGACTAAGATTTTTTTTTTCGTTTTTTATTTTTTAACATTTATTTATTGTCGAGAGACAGAGACAGACAGAGCATGAGCAGGGGAGGGACAGAGAGAGAGAGGGAGACACAGAATCCAAAGCAGGCTCCAGGCTCTGAGCGGTCAGCACAGAACCAGAAGTGGGACTCGAACCCACGAACGGTGAGATCATGACCTGAGCCGAAGTCAGATGCTTAACCCACTGAGCCACCCAGGTTCCCCAAAATCTTTATTAATCAAAGCAGAGTAGACACCATGAGCTTCATAGTTAGAGATAAATCACTTTTCCTTGCACGAATCGTCTTCTAAATACCACAAGGCAGTGTGAAACAGTACAGGCAGGTACTATATATGCAGTGAGTTTGTGTCACAGTTGAGGAACCCCAAATTTAGGGAACCTCAATATCTTAAATGCAGAATTCTAGCAAACCTGCTCAACCTTTTGCCCCAAAAAGACACGGTATTTTTATTATCTTTGTCAGGAAATCTCCCCTCTGCTCCTGAGGGAGACCCTATATTTTCTATTGCTCTTTGTTCTACAAACATCCTTATAAAGACAGTCTAAAACAAAACCTTACTGTTGTGCCCAGCCATGTTGGACTCAAAGAAGATAAAAGGGGAGGGAAATAAAGAACATTGGCCTTGTCTTTATTTCAAATTTGATTCTTGCTCATCATGGATTTATTACACTAATTTTTATATTTTAAATATTGAATTCTAATTTATCTTGATTACTGACTTTTGGTACCTAAGATTAGTGTCTCACTTACCTGTCTTTAGTTCTTTAAAAGCTGATATAAAATTTCAGAATAATCTATTTCATATAATCTAACAAACACACACTAACTTTCTTGCTCATTTTTGTTTCAGAAAACATCTAATAGATACCATTAGATTCTGTTCAAAAGGTGTATTTGTGCCAAGTTCCAAATAGATTCTTCCCCGAGATCTACTACTTTCTTTTTCTTTTAAGTATTGAATTTCAATATTTTGGTGCTTGCCCAAATACTATAATCACAGATGTTTTCATATTGTACACTACTTTGTGCAATTATTATCTAATCTGTTACTTGTCATATTTAATAAGCTTGTGAATATTAAAAAGTATAAAAAGTCTTGGGGCGCCTGGGTGGCTCAGTCGGTTAAGTGTCCGACTTCAGCTCAGGTCACGATCTCACCGTCCGTGAGTTCGAGCCCCGCGTCGGGCTCTGGGCTGATGGCTCAGAGCCTGGAGCCTGCTTCCGATTCTGTGTCTCCCTCTCTCTCTGCCCCTCCCCCGTTCATGCTCTGTCTCTCTCTGTCTCAAGAATGAATAAACGTTAAAAAAAAAAAAAATATATATATATATATATATAAAGTCTTAAAATACTTTTAAAAGATTTTTTAGATATATCATATTGTAAATCATAATTCATATTAGGAATTCTAATAAATATGATAAAACCCAGGTGATATAGGTGGTTCTGAGATGTTTCCAGTCTTTTAATGGGTAAAATGTGAGCAGGACACAAATACCGCAGTCACTTGAGAATACATGAGCTGTAGACTAAGCCATTTACACAGAATTTAGGACTTCTAGGCTTTCTTCTATTTCAATAATACAGTTTGATATTTCTCCAAAACCCCTCATAGTGGCCTAAGAAATCCACATGCCTGGGAGTAAAGCATATGCCTTTATTTAAAAGGCAGGCAGTAACCATGACAGAGATGAACATTCTTGGTAAATTTCTTCATTTTATAATAGCATAAAAAATGATTTTCCTTAACCTAATTTGTATCATAGTAAAATATACATAACATAAAATCTATCAATTTAACCATTTTAAGCATACAGTTCAGTGGTTTAATTGCATTTATTTTGTTGTACAGCCATCACTACCCTCCATCTCCAGAACTCTCTTTATCTTGCAAAAATGAAACCTTCTATCCATCAGTAGTAACTCCCTATTCCCTCCTCCACTACAGCCACTGACAACCACCATGACACTTTTTGTCTCTTTAATTTTGGCTACTCTAGGTACCTCATATGAGTGGAATCATACATGATTTGTCTTTTTGTCGCTGGCCTATTTCATTTAGCATAATGTTCTCAAGGTTCATCCATATTGTAACCTGTCAGAATCTCCTTCCTTTTTTACGGCTGAATAATAGTCCATTGTGTGTATATAACAGATTTTGCTTATCCATTTATGTATGGTTGAACACTTGGGTTGCTTCTGTTTTAGCTATTGTGATTAATATTTTTTTTTAATGCCTATTTTGAGAGAGAGAACACATATGTGTGCATAGTGGGGGAGGGGTAGAGGGAGAGGGAGAGAATCCCTAGCAGGCTCCAAGCTGTCAGTGCAGAGTCCAACAAGGGGTTCAAACTCATGAACTGTGAAATTATGACCTGAGCTGCGATCAAGAGTCAGACACTTAACTGACTGAGCCACCCGGTGCCCCACCACTGTGAATAATATTACTATGAACATGGATGTACAAATATATCTCTGGGATCCTGTTTTCAACTCTTTTGGTTGTATACTTATAGTTTAATTGCTGGATTATATGGTAATTCTATATTTAATGTTCTTAGGAGCCATCATATCATTTACCACAGTGGCTGCACCATTTTATATTCCCACCAAGAGTGCACATGGACTCCAATTTCTCTGCATCATCTTCAACACTTATTATTTTTCTGTAGTACCCATCTTAATGAGTGTGAGGTGGCCTCTTAACCCTATTTTTATAAGACCAAAATACAATACAATCAAACCACTATTCATTTTCTAACATCCTTTAGAATAATGTAACCCTTTGTTAAGGGCAGATACTGTGAAAGTACAGTAGTGAAAAGAGAAAGTCTACACAGGAATGACAATTTATTCACTTTTCTAGTATGCTAGACACTGGAGGTACAACTATAGAACAAACAACCGTAGTTCCTACGATCATCAAGAGAATAGCCTATTGAAGAAAATAGGCACTTGCAAATAATCACACAAAAAGTAAATATGTACAAACTATGTAAAGAGAGAAGTTTATAAAAAAGATAAAATACCATTAAAACATATGTGTTGCTTGGGAAAAAAATAAGTTGCTTCATATGATTATGGCTTATACAGAGATACTGCAATTGTATCTAATTTTACTTACAATATATTTATATTTGTCACCCTGGGACCTGAATATACAGATAATCAATACACTTAGGTTATTTATAAGGTTACTAAAGTAATTTTCTTTCTTAGCAATTTTGCTTTTTCTTTCCAATCTCAACCCTTTTTGGGCTGCCAAGTTCGAAACGCTTGCTCTTGGCTTGCTGCCACTTGTAAAGTACTTAATGACGGGAAACACAAGAAAAAAACATTAAGTAGTTGAGTGACCATCCATAACTCCAATTCTCTAACCCTTGATTCCAGGAAAAGAAGGAATCTTTCAGAACCCATCATGGAAAACCACAGAAACTGGGAGGCTTCATATACCCACCTCCCAAAAGTTCTTACTGCTGACATCTCTTCTATCACTGGAAACTGAGAGGCCTGAATGTTGTTAATGTAAAGCAACATACTGAATATATCTGTACTAAGCTTTCCACCATGCATGATAGGGTCATGCTAGTAAGACAGTATCAACATGGTTTTAGTTATGCTTTTTTTCAACATAATTAAGCTGTTTGTTTTCTTTCCAAAATTATAATATTCTCAGGTTTGCCCATTTAGAACCACTTTTAAACAGATAAATATTCATAATATACAGAATCTTCTTTTCCAACTATACCTTCCACCTCAATCCCCCCCCCCCCACCTTTTTTCCCTATGAGCTTTTCCTTAAATACTTGACTCTCTGGTTTTACCTCAAGGATGGTATGTTAAAATCTCCAGAAATTTTGAACTTTCTACACTCAGAGTTTATACTGCTTAAATTTATAATGTCATTCTTCCTCTGCTTCATAGACAGAAGTACCACGCATGCATACAATAATTAACTTCACAAAAACAAAGAAGTAGAGGCCAAGAAAATGAACTAATGTTTAATGAGGTTCTGCTTATATGTCAAGCACTGTGCTTGACTAGGCTCATCAGCTGGAAACTTGTAGTCACTCTCTGAGGTAGGCATTACCATCTTCATAGAAAATGGAGAAAATATGGAATTGTTCTTTAATCAAGTCCTAACAGAGTCGTTGATTGGGCAATTTTTACAAGATATTTAACTTAGGATATTTTCTGGTTGCCCTATCATTAAAGGAAGTCTCTTTCCCCACTCCTGTAATGTCTTTCACTTTTACTTATTGCTCTACCAGTAATTATTAGATTTGTCTTCTTACGTTGTTTAATTGCGGTCTTAGTCAATTTCAGGCAGTCTTAGAAGGTAGTTCATCATCCTTCATTTTCCATTATTCTCTTGCCCTTAGGCACCAAACTAATTTACTTGTTTGAAGGAAATATTTAACACTAGCTTTCTGAAGAAAATACCCCAGTCTTTAGGGCACAAGAGAGACACATTTATATTTCAGTCCACATATGAAGTGATTAAGAGCTACACCAGGTGTGGTAGGAATGGGAATAAAAAAGAGTGTGACAAATATTACACATTCAGAGATCCTTCTATCGAGTGAGAAGAACAGATAGTACATGCTATTTCATCATGCTTTATCTCTTTTCGTTTTTTAACCAAAGTTTTGAAGTAGGTATTGTGATATTCAGCATTCCTCCCCCTTATCCACTCCCTATACCATTAACTTCTTCATTTTGCAGCAACTTCACAATGGGTTTACTTTGGTTATTCATTTATATTGCCCTGCATTCACACGCTTATTTACATAGGCAGCCCCACTATAAGATTTTAAGCTCCCCAAAATTGTGTTCTGTGTATTCAGGATTCATCCCATAGTACTCACTCAATAAATATTTATTGAGTTAAAATGAGTTTCAGAGATTAAAGAAACAGTTCTGCAAGGAATTTTGCAAAGAATACTTGTCAGGGACAGTGCTGAGCTATGGACCTAGATCTTCTATTCATTTCACACTTTCCTAATTCCAATTTGGATGTTGTCTGTTTTGCTTTAAAATTTCAGTGACCAAAACTTTCGTGGTGATCTCAAAATTTCCTCTTAGTCACACTCAGATGTCCTGACTGACGTCCTTTAAACTGTTTTGGTTTCTAATTATTCAATTCCTTAGATAATTTTCCTCCTAGAAGCATTGAATCACTTCTTCTTCATACATAAAACTTGCTCTGTTTGGAATTTAAAATTGTATATGAATCCAGATAAAAATTTTTAAAAACTAGAGAAATTTGCAGAGAAGGGTATATTTTACATTTGTGCACTAAATTTGCTTTTACTGGGATGTAGTTTATCTTACGTTGAAATTGATGGACATTTCAGAATAGAAATAGAGTAATAACTGACTCATACAATGGATAGGTTCTTTTCCTCTACTAGCATCACAGGCTTAACTGATTCTTTATAAATCATCTATTTGGTATTTATGAACCTAAACAAATGACATACATTTCCTATCATGGACCCAATAAAAGGGTACAGGAGGAAGTAAAAAGAGGAAGGCTATGATCACTCTGAGTGAGAACCATTATTTGAGCAGTACTGACATATGACTAATGTCTATCATCCCAGTTTTGAACATTCTAGTGACTGTAAACTCACAATTTTCAATGGCAGGTCTTTCCCTGTTTGGACAACTCTAAATAGAAGCCTTCTGTTACGTTGAACTGAAATGCCCATAACTTCCATCTAGTGATTCATGTTGTTGCATTTGGTGCCAAACAAAATAAGTGTCATCTTTTTTTGAATATGACAGATGAAGGCCTTTCAAATATTAGAAAACATTTATCATAGTTTCAGTGCCCATTACCAAATCTTTCCTTCTCCAGAGCAATCATTGTTTGTTCTCTTATTTTTCGTGAAATAATCATGAGTCTTGGCATATTCCTTTGTATCTATTAATTTTTTACTTAGGAGGTGAGACTCAGCCAAAAGAACGTGTCTCAAGCTACAAAGGCAGTGAGTGAAGCAAAGAGAACTTTTGTAACTTAGATGAAAATATATATTCCAAAGTGCTATCTAGAGGCGAAAAATGCACAAAATAAACTAGTAAAGATTTTAAAGACTAACTTTAGACCTATTCTCTAAATTTATATTGTCACTGTTGTTGTTGTTATTATTTGTAGCTTAGGTGCAAAGGATTGAATTAATCATGTTTCTTATTCCTGGAACAGTTATCAGAATTCATTGCAAGACTTCAAGACTCCTTTCTTGTCCAGATGCAGGTATTTTTATATGAATATATGTATATTGAATTCTCTTTTATCCTCATTTGGTATTCCCATGCATCTCCCCACATAAGGGACTGCTCAAGTGTGTATGTTACAGCGTTTATTTTTGTGTCCTTAGGAAATATACAGCATTATTTTGTTTCTGTGCCTTTAAAACTTACTTCACTTGGCAATAGGATTTTAAACTTTGTTCAAAACTCCCAACTTTGGCTGCACGTGAAACATCTTGTATCCCCAGGCCCTTCCAGACCAACTGGATGAGAATCTTTGAGGTTAAGGCCAGAACAGAAATATTTCTTTTTTAAAAAAGCTCTTTGCGTGTTTCTACTAACATACTGCGTGGTTTCATACGGTGTTATTCCACTAGAACCACTGCTAGATACCTAGGTTGCCTCCAACTCCCTGCTACCACAGATAGCCCTGTGATAACCGTTTTACTCTGAAAATCTAAGTTCTCCTACATTAAATAAAATACTCTGGGAATGCACTCAGAAGTGTAACTGCTGGGTCATTAGTATAGAGAACATTTTTGATTTGACTAGTTATATCTAAGCTGTTCTTCAGAATAGCCATACCCGTTTATATTCCCACTAGTAATGTATTGAAGTTCCTGGTATATCTTGTCAGAAGCCGGCAAAATCAAAATTTCAAGTATTGGGGCACGTGGGTGGCTCCATTGGTTGATTTTGGCTCAGGTCTTGATCTCATGGTTTGTGGGATGGAGCTCTGCGTCAGGCTGCACGCTGACAATGCAGAACCTGCCCCTCCTCTGCTCATGAGCACTCTCTCACTCTGTCTCTCTGAAAAATAAATAAACTTTAAAAAATCTTTAAAAAAATCTAGTACTTTCTAGAGAGGCTAAGCATTTTCTCAAGTCATACGGTAAGATAATGACAGAAATAAAATTCAATTTTAAATATTATTGACTCTAAACCACCAGCTTGTCACCATATAAAAGTATTTGTAAAATAACATAGTTTCTTTGATTCTATTGTTGATCTTTTGTCAAATTAAAATGTCAGTTACAAAACTGACCAAATTCCTTTCAATTTATGAGAAACTTCTGTTAATATTACTATACTTTAAAATGAAGCAAATGCGTTCTCCTCAACTTAGTTATCCTGCTATTTTATATTGCATCACTACTATTATTTCATAGGACACACTTTATATTACATACGTATTTTCTCTACTTTGGCTTGAAATGTTATGATTGACCCAAACAGTTCCCACTGACTTTACGAAAGAACCTTAGCACACTCTTTAAATTGAGGAAAAATGGTGAAGAAAGACATGTGAAAGTAAACATTATATAGGAGGGCTAGAGAATACATAAAAATGTTTCCCGTAGAAGGAGTGAAACTCTGGCTTGACCTTGCCTAAAGCAGAGAAATGATTGTGGTATCTTGTTAGTGATGTTCAGAGCATGGAATAAGTTTTGACCCTGCCGTGATAAGTTTTTCCCTACAACCATTGTGTATCTTCCAAAGTTAAAACCTGATTTACTTTACTACGATTCCTAACATTTTACTCTAAATAATTACTTAATTATTGACTAATGGAAAATTATTTAGTCTCTCAAAAAAGATGTTTTTTAGGGACTAAATATCGTGAAATATGATATAGGGTTTCATAAAAAACCCTCTATTTCCTCCTCACTTCTTATTTCTTTTTAGTTTCGCTGTACATTGTGCTCATCACATAATTTATAGTAATTGAGGAAGCTAGAATTGTTTTGCTAAATGCGTATATAAAAACAGTAGAAATATGCCAGTTCTTAAATTTTTCCAACACTTCTTTACTTCTTATGGCCTTATCTGTTCTATCCCAGCGTGTAAATCATTAATATATGGTATATCATGTATATATATGATGAAGTCCAGCAGTGATCAACAGAAACTAAATATGCATCTCTCAACAGTTTAAAGGTGAAAAGTGCAAGACTCACCCCCTTCCCATATTCATTTTCTACTACTGCATAACAAAACACCGCAAAGCAAACTAATAACTTAAAACAACGACAAAGTTTTCTCTCACAATTTCTGTGGGTCAGGAATTTGGGCGTAGATTTGCTGGATTCTCTGCTCAGGGTCACATCAGGCTGAAATAATTGCTGTCAGGGCTGCAGTTTCTTTTTCCAAGCTCCCCAGTAGTGGTCAGAATTTAGTTCCTTGCGGGTTAGGCCTGAGGTTCTCAAATCCTCAAGGCTGCCTGCTACTCTCCGCCACGTGGCACTCTCTTCAACATGGCAGTTTGCTTTTTCATGGTCAATAGGACAGCATCTGTTGCTTTTATGCTGTTCATCTCTTCTAAAAGCTCAAGTGATTAGATCAGGCACACCAAGGATGCTGTCCTCTTTGGTAGGCTTAAAATCAACTAGCTAGGAGCCATATAATTACATCCCTAAAATGCTTTTTCCATAGAACACAAAATAATCACAAAGTGATCCCATCGTGCTCAACATTTACAGGCTCTACCTACACTCGAGGGGAGGGGATTATACAGGAAGTGTACAAACCTGTAGAATATTCTAAAAGAATGACAAACCTTTCTATCTTGTTATTGTTGTCATAGCATGTGGCCTATCATGGTGCTGCCATCACTAAATATTCGCTGGATGAATGAATGAAAGAACCTCATCATAGCTAGGTAATTGCACCATGATTTTCAGAGTAGTAAATGAAGATTGACCTATTTTTTAGGAAGGTAGAAATCCTACTAATGAGTTCTGAACCAAATCTAACTTTTTGGCTTAAATTCTGTATTGACTGCATTTATTGGAACTTGATTTGGCACACAGATGGCTCCACAGCTGTTACACCTTAGAGATACAAGGAGCCTTTGAGGGATAACATATGTGAAAGCTCACATTATTTTCAAAGGAGTTTCCTCCCTCATAAATGGTTAAATTAGATCTTAGGGAACTTACCGTTTTTGTTCTTTAGCTAAAAGTGGAGTCCAGGATTATACTCTGTACAGTCACAGGATTTGGGACAGGTTGATGATGTGCAGTATGACTTTGGAAAATACTTAAATCATATCACTGGGAAAATATATTTTGAGGTTTTGGAAATGTGAGGAATTGCATACATTTAGGAAGTCAAAATAATGCTTGTTAGCTTTAAATGAAGGGTTTGAAATTGGTTAACACTTTCTTGAACAGTGATTTTGGACTTTTTCCACATGCAGTGTGATTTAAAAAAAATTAGTGTTTATTTATTTTTGAGAGAGACAGAGAGAGAGTATGTGAGCAGGGGAGGGGCAGAGAGAGAGGGAGACACAGAATCCCAAACAGGCTCCGGGCTCTGAGCTGTTAGCACAGAGCCTGATGCGAGGCTTGAACTCCTGGCCGTAAGATCATTACCTGTGCCAAAGTTGGACACCTAGCCGGCTGAGCGACCCAGTGGCTCATACATGCATTGTGAGTTTTGAAGTGAGAAATAATTGATTGCAAAACAAAGCTGTATTAACATGTTGCAAAGACGCAGTGAAGGAGGACAATGAAACCTGAAAGGTGAGGATACAGACCACATGTTCTGTATTAAAAATTTGGCTGCAGCAACAGGGAGGAAGCAAATGACAGTCAGAGGCTATGGAATGTTAGTGAGCATTTTCCATGTTACAAATAATTAGATACCATGTAAGTAATAATATAGAAAGTCCTTTTTAAAACATTCCGTTTCATGTAAAATTTGGACTTTTACCTCTCATAAGTTTCATCATTCAATTAAACTCTGAAATGTTAAATTTTTCCTTCGAAGATTTTGAGTCCATAAAATACACATATTTAGGATTTGTGCCATGCATCAGGAGGCATAATGTATTTATTTTAAATATTACCTCCATCGGGACACCTGGGTGGCTCAGTCGGTTAAGCGGCTGACTTCAGCTCAGGTCATGATCTCGCGGTCCGTGAGCTCGAGCCCCGCGTCGGGCTCTGTGCTGACCGCTCAGAGCCTGGAGCCTGTTTCTGATCCTCCCCCGTTCATGCTCTGTCTCTCTCTGTCTCAAAAATAAATAAACATTAAAAAAAATTAACAAAAAAAATAAATATTACCTCCACGAAGCCACTCATCATATCTACATAAATATTTAGAAAACTATAGTTAACTAAATGCTAATGCATCATATGAGAAATTAGTATTGACTTAACTATAATTCTTTTTAAAAATGCCACTATTTGGCATATGAAGAAAAGAACAGAATTATGTTTATTGGTTTGCTTTACAAATTGGGTAAAAAAACGTGTGTGGGGGAGTACCTGGGTGGTTCAGTCTCTTAAGCATATCAGTCTTGGTTTCGGCTCAAGTCATGATCTTCAGTGTTCATGAGTTCGAATCCCATGTTGAGCTCTGGCTGGCAGCGTGGAGGCTGCTTGGGATTCTCTCTGCCTCCCTCTCTTTCTCTCTGCCCTTTCCTCACTCATGCTGTCTCTGTCTCTCTCTAAATAAATTAAGTAAAAAAAAATTGAAAGGGGGCTGGGTGGTTTGAACTTCCGACTTCGACTCAGATCATGATCTCGTGGTCTGTGGGTTCGAGCCCTGCCTCAGGTTCTGTGCTGACAACTCAGAGCCTGGAGCCTGCTTGGAACTATGTGTCTCCCTCTCTTTCTGCCCCTTCCTCACCCATGCTCTATCTCTATCTCTCAAAAATAAATAAATCCTAAAAAATTAAAATTTTTTTAATTTAAAAAATTGAGGAAAAGGTATAATTTTGACAAGACTTCTAGACAAACAGAACAATGCTGGATTGGCATTTATTCATTTGTGTTCATTTTTTATGACAGTATTTGAGTCTTTTTTCTGTACTTGGAACTGGAAATATAGTTGTGAACACCACAGAGACACATTCCATGCCTCTGTGGAGCTTACTGACCTATAAAGAATCAGATAAATATATAATTAAAATAATTATCCAGAGGAAACAATTGTTATAAGAGCTATGAGGAAATAATACAGTGTTCTGTAAGAAGATGTAACTGATGCATAGGGTTATAACTAGATACAGACGTAACCCAAGGGAATGACATTCAAGCTGAAATGTGGAGAGTAAATAAAGCCAGCATAGCAAAGGACTGTAAGGAAGATAAGAAGGGTGATAAAAAGAACATTTTAAGCAGATGGAACAACATGGTCAAAGATAAATTTGGTACTTTTGAGGACCTAAAAAAATAATCTGGTCTATTTGGAAAATAGGAAATTAAAGAAAGTAGAGTGGAAGATAGGGAAGTAAAATGATTTTGAAAGGAGACACTGCTGTAGGACATTGTAAGTCATTTTTAACATTATTAACCTTTGGGGAACCTGGGTGGCTCAGTCAGTTAAACATCCCACTCGTGGTTTCAACTCAGGTCATGATCCCACAGTGTATGTATTCGAGCCCCATGTCGGGCTCTGCATTTGACAGCATGGGGGCCTGCTTGGGATTCTCTCTCCCTCTCTCTCTGCCCCTTCCCTGCTTCTGTGCTCTCTCTTTCTTAAAATAAATAAATAAACTTAAATTAAAAAACAGAAAACAAAAAAGGTTATTAACCTTTAAGTGTGAGCAGTGGAAAACCAATAAATACTTTAGGAAAGAATTAAGCCTCCATTTTAAGAGGAGTTTCTCATGACCAAGAATACATGGGAGCAGGACTGAAAGGAGGCTATTTTAGTGGTCCAGGAAAGAGGTACTTGTGGCTTGAGCAAGAGTGGTCAGAGACGAGAGATAACGGTGTGTTTGAACGGAGACATATTTGGGAAGGGAATGAACAGAAAGGTAATTTTTATTAATGGAAATATGGACGAGTGATGAAGAGTTTATCAAGCAAGAGAAGTGTTGGGGAAAAATTCACCATTCACTTAAATGAAGAATGAAAGTTAAAAAAAAAAAGTGTAAGACATATGGATTTGGAACTGAGAACGGAGGAGTATGAGTGGGAGTTATAATCTTGGGGATTGTTGGAATATAAGGATTGGAGAGGAAACATAAAATAGGAAGAGAAGCAAGTCTAGGCTTCCTGCAGAGGCACTGAAGCATCTAAGACTTATAGTAGTGGGGAGATCCGAGAAATGAGAAATAGAAAAAGCTATCAGAGATATAAGAAAAGACCAGCAATGTGTGATAACATACAAATAAAATATATAAAAAAAAAAGATGTGCCAACTGACAACTATTAAGTTTAAATTTTATAATAAGATAGTCGTGCGAGGGTGACTCAGTTAAGTGTCTCACTCTTGGTCTTAGCTCAGGTCATGATCTCATGGTTTGTGGGTTAGAGCTCCACATCAGGCTCTGGGTTGATAGCATGGGGTCTGCTTGGGATTCTCTCTCTCTCTGTCTTCCCTCTCACCACTGCTCATGTGCTCTTTCTCTGGAAAAGAAATAAACAAACATTAACAATTGTTTATTATAAATCAATAATAAATTTTGCAATAAGATAGACGAATGAGGCATGGAGAATCTTATGCATTCTATAGATTTTGAGTGGAGGGTCTGTCTTATTTTTCTTTATCACCTCTCATGGAGCTCAATAAATGATTTCTAAACTGAAAAAAAAAAAAGCAGTTTATAATCAAAAAGCTTCCCTTCAAATCATCTCCCTTTTAATTCTGTGTAAGGAAATGTGCTAGCATATGCTACTTTTAGCTTATTTATTTATTAGGGAGTGATTTTAATCATACTGAAGTAGTCACAATTAAACATCAGGCTTCTATAGCCATCAGATATACAATGTTTAATGTGTATTTCCATTCTATGACATAATTAAACACACCAGTAGTACACAGTGCAAGTGTTCAATTATGCATATCGTCTTTTAAGTACAGTAAGCCCAATTTAGTTATCAATTAAATTCATAGTGATTCTGACCCTGGCTGGTTTTTATTACAGATGAATTTCTTTTTACCATCAAGGAAGGAACACTTTTTAATTCCTTATAACTCAGTTCTGTTGAAGATTTTGACTATATTTTAATAACATTTTTGCTAATGCTTCCTGCAAAGCTAATGCTTTGTAGTTGAAAGATTTTTATATTACCAAAGCATAATAAATGTTTCCATGTATGTATATGGTATAAATGAATGACGGCAACCAGCTTGCTGTTCAATTTCTTGGATGTTCACATCTTGTTTCCTAAATACAATTATTTCTGTTGTTGTTATTTTGCAAACCCTAATATGTTCATTCTGACTTGCACACATTCTCTCCAAGGGCCTCTGGCTTTTCTTTTGCTAATTCATATTTTTTGCTTCCTTCCAAATGTTGAATGAAGTGTATCTTATTTTAGAAATTATTCAAATTAAGTATCCACTCTTGACATTAATTCTTTCATTGTTTATGTACTAAGGCTATTTATTTATTTATTTATCAATTTATTTATTTAAAGTTTATTTATCTATGTTGAGGGGGGGAGGGGGAGAAGAAGGAGGAGGAGGAGAAGGAGAGAGAGAGAGAGAGAGAGAGAGAGAGAGAGAGAGAATCCTAAGCAGGCTCTGCACGGAAGCATGGAGCCCAACACAGGACTGGATCTCACAAATCATGAGATCATGACCTGAGTCAAAATCAAGAGTCAGATGCTTAACTGAATGAACCACCCAGGCATCCCTAGGTTAGGCTTTTAAACATTTTTTGACATATTGAGTTGTAAAGTAAATCAAATGATTTATTGATTACTTAGAGTATGCCATGTGGCCCTGATAGTCCTCTCCGTGGCTCCAGAGGGCACAATTCACACCACATTTGGACAGGGTCTCCTAGGACTCTTCTGTTACCTCCAATCCCCTAGTGCAACAAGTGGTTGTACTAAGACTGATAAAGACTGTGTATATTCATATTTGTATTCCTGAATACTTGACTCTAAAAATATACAATTATTGCTTTATTGCTTTTTGGCCCTTCATTTTCTATGTGCTAATATATTTTTTATTTATGTTCATAGATAATTTACTTGAAATGAACCAAAGTATGAATATCTTGGTATCTTTACATTTTATGCTATTTCTCATACTCTTTCACTGAGAATAATAGCAGCATGTCTCCTTGTACAATATTTGGCCATGATGTTATGGTATTGAGCACCTAATTTGCTCAACAGATGCTGGTTGAAAGAATGAATAAATCAATTATTGAAATGAAAAGACAACATATTATAAATCTGGTATACCTGAATTCTGCCCAGCTAACTGTGCCTGTGTGACCAAAAGCAATTTCCTTTATATTTTTTTGGATTCAGTTGTTATCATCAGTAAAATTAGGTATTCATTTGTTAATTTAACACATTTTAAGATTTGCACTATTCTAGAAACTGGAGATCTAAAGATCTGCTTTCCTGAGATTTATTCCAGCCAGAGGAAAACGGGAAAATAATAAAATATTTTGGATTTTACTCATCGTTTCAATAGGATGCATTAAGTAATCATATGCAGAAATACCACTATACCTGTGGGTTGGACACCGAGATGAATAAGATGCTACGTTTGCTCTCATCAGTTTATGTTTTAGAAGGAAATATGTTTTCATAATTACAGTATGTGACAAACAGTGAAAGTTGCCATAGCAGCATTAATGATAAAAGTTGGGGGAATTTAGAGGAAAGGAGACAATTCTGTTTGAAATAGGGCCATGTGATTCTGTAGTCTCTTGTAACAATAATATGAAATATATTGATTGACACTTGTGCAGGTACTGAAAAGACCCATGTTGAAATTATCATAAAGATGTCCAGGATCACATTTTTATAAAAGATTATATAAAGCCACAAGCTCTCAAACCCTCTGATTGCACGCTTGGTGAAGGCCCAAGTTTTTTACAATGATCTTCAAAATTTCTAATTGGTCCTGTTATTTCTCTGGTCCATCTCCTACCAATTCCCCCTTGCCCAACTCCATCCAGACTTGTTTGGAGATTCTTCCACCTTGTTTAACATACTCTCACTTCAGTGCTAGACACTTGCTGTTCCATCTACCTGGAAAATCTTTTCCCAGACACATGACAGCTCACTTCCCGACACCTGCCAGGTCTCTCTTAAATATCACCTTGTTAGGTAGGTCTTCTCAGACCACCCTATATAAAACAATGTTCTGCATTATCACATACTTTATTCACACTAAATTCAAATTCATATTAATTTTTCCACAGACTTTATTATATTTTTAAGAATAATATTCTCTCATTTATTTTCTTTCTTATTAGAATGTAAACTCTGAGATTAAAAGACTTGATCTGCTTTATTGATTGTTTTCCTGGTTTTAGCATCTAGACCAGACCCTTATACATGTAGACCTCAATTGGTATTTATTAAGAATTGATTTTGTATCTAGACAGAGACAAAAATATTTTAAAATCTGTATGTTAATCAAAGGGGACTACAACAGACAAAATGATTTTGAAATACAGAGACCTGAAGACTAAATATAGGGACTTAAGACATCCAGGTAAATAAATTCATCTTAGTAAAATTTTTATTGCTTGTGGAACGTCGAGAAAGAGACAGGTAAGCAGCAACAAAACAAAACAACAACAGAAATTCTGAATGATTCAGATAAGAAAAAATATATACATTTAAAGGATATTGGATGGCAAACACATTAAGGGAAGAGTGTTAGAAAGAGCCAGGATGTCTCTGGGAATGTGAGAGACAAGATATTTTATGAATGATTAAGTGATTCATATCCATTACCTTTAAATCGGTGCATCTTTTTTTTTTTTTTAATGTTTATTTATTTTTGAGAGAGTGAGAGAGACAGAGCGTGAGCAGGGGAGGGGCAGAGAGAGAGGGAGACAGAATCTGAAGTAGGCTCCAGGCTCTGGGCTATGAGCCCAGAGCCCAATGCAGGGCTTGAACTAACAGACTGTGAGATCATGAGCTGAAGTCAGAGGCTTAACCGACTGAACCACCCAGGTGCCCCAAAATCTGTGTATATTTAATCAAAATAAATTCCTAAGGGAAATAATTTGATTAGACGGGACCGGAATGTCTATCTGCCTTAAGGTCAGTGGTGTAGTGGGGCCGAGTTAGGAACACTGTGAGCGTCAGTCCCAACAGAACTACCTAGTATGTTGAAAGGGCAAATCTTCTGAGAAAACATATGGCTACCAGAAAGAAGGTATGGGGAATGGGGAGTAATGATGTCCAATAAAAGTTACATATATCACTGTAGTCTCTGAACCTCAGAACATATTTAGGACTTCAATACTCTACAACAGTATTTTTCAGTATTTATTTGCCATCTGTATATCCTCTTCAGTGAAAAATGTCCTTGTGTCTTTTGCCCCTTTTCAAATATGTTTGGTTTTTACTATCAAATTTGTAGAGTTCTTTGTGTATTTTCTATATTTCTTACTGATTTTCTGTCTAGTTATATCAGTTGTTGAGAGAAAAATGTGAAAATTAACTACAATTATGGTTTTGTTTACTCCTTTTTTCAGTTCCATTCATTTTTGCTTCACAAATTTTTAGATGCATCCACATTTAGGATAGCCATGTTTTCTTGGTGGATTGCACCTGTATCATTATGTAATATGTTGCTTTATGTCTGGTAATTTTCTTTGCTCCAAAGTCTACTTTATCTCCTGCTAATATATAGCTGTTCTTTTGGATTAATATTTTCCTGTGATTGATATTTATATAACATATCTTTCTCTTTTACTATCAAGATACAATATTATATTTGAAGTGAGATTCTTGTAGGCAGTACATAGTTTAGTTTTGTTTTTTAAATCTACTCTGTCAATCTATTTATTTTACCTAGTATATTTAGATCATTTACCATTAATGTAGTTTTGATGTTTGAGTACATGCCTGCCATGTATTATTTTGTTTTATGTTTATTCTTTTTGTATTTTATTTTTCCCTTTTTCCTGTTTCCCTGTATATTGTTGGAACATATTTTTAGAATTTTATTTTGATTTCTATATTGTGTTTTTCAGTGTATATCTTACTATAGTTTTGTCAGTGGTTGCTGTAGGTATTGCATTATATATACATAATTTATCATAGTCCACTGGTGTCATTTTATCACCACTTCACCAAGTGAGGTATCAAATCTTACCTTGTTTTATGTTCCTCTACCCTAAGCTATTTATAATATAATTGTTGTATCTTCTCTGCATACATTTAGAAACAGTATTGTAATTTTTTCCTCAGTCGTCAAACATAAGTAGAAAACTTAAGAGGAAAAGGAAAGTCTATTGTAATTACTCATATTTTTACTTATTCTATTCTTTCTTCTCTCTTTATGTTCTAAGATACCTCCTTTTATTGTTTCCTACTTAGAAAACTTACTTTAGATATTCTTTGAGTAGAGATATTTTGCTTATAAATTCTCTTAGTTTTCCTTCATCTGAGAAGTCCTTCATTTCTCTTTTTTTCTTGAAGCATATTTTTGTGGATATAGGACTTCATCTTGACAATATTTTTACTTTTATCAAGGCAAAATGTACTACTTTTCTGGCCTTCACAATTTCTGTTGAGAAAGCTTCTGTCATTTTATTTATTTTTCATCTCTAGGTAAGGTATTATTTATCTCTGACTACTTTAAGATTTTTCCCTTTATCTTTAGCTTTCAGATATTTGACTCTGATGTGTCTTTATGTGGACTTTTTCTTTCCTTTTGGGTTTACTTACCTTCTTGAATCTACAGATTTATGTTTCTTGCCAACTTGGTAAGTTTTCAGCCATTATTTCTTTTACTATATTTTCATCAGTTTCTTTACCTTCTCCTTCTCATATTTACATCACATGATTCTTAGATTTTTTTTGTTATAGTCTCACATGTCCCAAGGATATATTCTTTTCTTATTTTACTCTATGTTTTCTCTGCTCAGATTATGTGACTTCTGTGGCTTTATCTCTCAGTTTACATGCCTTCTTCTCACTCCTTTCTGCTACTATGACCATACATTGAAGGTTTTTACTTTGTTACTGTATATTTTCAGTTCTAAAATTTCCATTTGATACTTCTCTTTTTCTCCCATTTCTTATCTCTTTTTTTACTTCTAAGCATTTCTCTTTCTTTGCTGATAATTTCTATTTTTTATTTGTTGCAAGCAGGCTTGTAATTGTGTGTTAAAACATTTTTATAATTACTACTTAAAACATTTGTCAAATTATAACATCTCTGTCATCTTGTTTTGACATGTTTTTTTTTCATATTTGAGATCTACCTGGTTCTTTATATAACAAAGAAAATTTATGTTAAAACCTAGACCTATTTTGATACTATAAGACTTGGGGTCTTTTTTTAATGTATTTTATTATTTTTGAGAGAGAGAGACAGAATGAGAGTGGGGGAGGGGCAGAGAGAGGGGGAGACACAGAATCTGAAGCAGGCTCCAGGCTCTGAGCTGTCAACACAGAGCCCAATGTGAGGCTTGAACCCGTGAACCATGAGATCATGATGTGAGCTGAAGTCAGACACTTAACTGACTGAGCCACCCAGGTGCCCCAACACTTGGGATCTTATCTGTAATATTAGCTGGTCTCCTGTCTTAGTTGTTTTGAGCTGCTATAACAAAATACCATACACTAGATGGCTTATAAACAACAGAGATTTATGTCTCACAGTCTAGGATGAGGGTACCAGCATAGTTAGGTGGAGGCCCTCTTCCATGTCACAGACTTCTCATTGGTATCTTTATGTGGTACAAGGGGTGAGCTAGCTCTCTGAGACCTCTTTTATATGGTCAGTAATCCCATTTATGAGGACTCCAATTTAATGATCTAATCACCGCCCAAATGCCCCAATTCCCAATTCCATCACCTTGCAGATTAGTTTTTGAACATATACATTTTCGGGGAGCCATAATCATTTAGACTATAGCATTCCACTCTTACCCCTCAAAATTCATGTGCTTCTAACATGTCCTTGGCTTAGAAGTCCAAAGTCTCATCTAAATATTGTCTAAATGAGGGGAGCCTGGGTGGCTCAATCAGTTAAGAGTTTGGCTTTGGCTCAGGTCATGATCTCACAGTTTGTGAGTTTAAGTCCCACATCGAGCTCTGTACTGACAACTCAAAGCCTGGAGCCTCCTTCCGATTCTGTGTCCCCTCTCTCTCTGCCCACCGCCCCCCCCCCCCAACTTGTGCTCTCTCTCTCAAAAATAAATATTAAATAATTTAGTATTATTTAAATCAGATTTTACACTTGAACCTATAAAATCAGACATGTTACATGCATCCAAAATATAATGGTAAGGCAGACATAGGATACACATTGCTATTCCAAAAGGGGAAAATAGAAAATAAAATGAGTAGCAACCAAGCAAGGCTAAAACCTAAAGTCCCACTGGGGTGACAGTCCTGCCCCCATGGCTTTGCTAGGTATAGCCCATGCTGCAACTCTCACAAAATAGAGTGCCCTACCTGTGCTTCTCCCGGGTCCTATTGGTCTGGAGACAAGGGGGTAGCCCTGCCCTATAGTTCTGTTGGTATTACCCCTAGCAAGGACCCTTTTTAGTGACTTTGCCCTTGCAGCAGCCCTGTGCTTGGGTCCTGTGCCCATGGCTCTGGGATACTCCAGTCTTCAAAATTTAGGTGGAGGTAGCCATGCCTCCATTGCTCTGCTGGACAGGGATGGAGTCCTCATGGTTTTGAGTAGCACACCCCCCATAGCTTTGGGTGAGGATCACCAGGATTATTGAAACCCAGGCAGTGGCCTCCAATTTTGAAACCAAAAAATTAGCCCTAATGATCTCTGAATTGCCTTTGGAGTCTTTCTTCCCTCTTCTTAAAGGATAGGACGAGTTCACGTTGAATAGCTTTGTGGTCCCATTCTACAAAATCTAGGAAGTCTAGCAACCTTCCTTCATTCCTTCCTGTGTCCTTTCCCTTCAATTCAAACTGGCTGTTTTCCTGCTGGTGTGGCTAATTAAGCCTGTGGTTCACACCCATACTAGTCACCTTATCAAAGGGTTACTTGGCCATATCTTTAGTATTTTTTGAAACATGCTTTATCATTTTTGCAATATGCATAGCCTGAGAATTTTCCAATTTTTTTAAGTTCTACTTCCTGTTTTGTTAACATTTTCATCTTTAAATCATTTCTTTCTTCTTGTACTTTACTATAAACATTTAAGAGGAAGCAGGTCACTCCTTAACACTTAGTTTAAACATTTCCTCAGCCAAATATCCGATTTGATTGCTCCCATGTTCCTTCACAGAATACTACAATGTGAACACAAGCAAGCTCTTTGCCACTTTATAATAAGAAGCACCTTTCTTCCAGCTGCCAATAACATGCTCTTCATTTCCATCTGAGATCTCATCAAAATGGCTTTTACTGGGGCGCCTGGGTGGCTCAGTCAGTTAAGCGGCCGACTTCGGCTCAGGTCATGATCTTGCGGTCCGTGAGTTCGAGCCCCGCGTCGGGCTCTGTGCTGACAGCTCAGAGCCTGGAGCCTGTTTCAGATTCTGTGTCTCCCTCTCTCTGACCCTCCCCTGTTCATGCTCTGTCTCTCTCTGTCTCAAAAATAAATAAAGGTTAAAAAAAATTAAAAAAAATGGCTTTTACTGTCCATATTTCTACCAACATCCTTTCATAGCTATTTAAGAATTCACTAAGATGATTGAGGCTTTCTCTGCAACTTTCCACTTCTCTTGTTGTTACTAGAATTGCTTTTTTTAAACTTTATTTTTGTTTTGAGAGAGAGAGAGAGAGAGAGAAAGAGAGAAAGAGGAGAAGGAGAAGGAGAGAACATGAGCAGGGAAGGGACAGAGAGAGGGAGAGAGAGAATCCCAAGCTGGTTCTGCACTGTCAGTGCAGAGCTCGATGTGGGGCTCAATCTTACCATCCACGAGATCACGACCTGAGCTGAAACCAAGAGTTGGACACTTAACCGACTGAACCACCCAGTCACCCCACTAGAATTGCTTTTAACAGTTGCTATTCATGGCAATGTAGACATTTTCTAACATGTACCTCAAAATTCTTCCAGCTTCTCTCAGTTCCGAAATGACTTCCACAGTTTTAGGTATTTGTTACAGCAGTACCTATACATCTTGGTATCAATTTTCTGTCTTGGTGCATTTGGGCTGTTATAACTAAAATACCATAGACTGAATGGTTATCACAAAAATACCATAGACTGAGTGCTTATAAACAGTATAAATTTATTGCTAACAGTTGTGGAGGCTGGAAGTCCAAGATCAGGGTACCAGCATGGTCAGGTACAGGTGAAGATCCTCTTCCAGGTTGCAGGCTGCTGATTTCTGGCTGTGTCCACACATGGAAAAAGGAGTAAGCTAACTCTCTGGGGCCTCTTTTATTTAAGTATTGATCCTATTCATGAGGGCTTTGTCTTTATGACTTAATCATCTCTGAAAGGCCCAACCTCCCAATACTATAACCTTGAGCATTAGGTTTTCAACATATGGATTTTGAGGAGACGCAAACATTGAGACTCTAAAAACTCCTCTTTGACCGCTCTAGTGAGAAAAAGATACACCACCTTATTACTGTTACTGGGTTAGCAGTCCAGTTGCCTCACTTCCCTCCATTGGAACTCCATTCTGGGGAGTCCTCATTGCTATTGGTCACTGTTTGTAGTTCTGATGCCTCATTTGACTCACTGATGCCTCCTCTGTTGGAAGGAGTAGAAGCACTTTGTTATTGCTTCCAGTGTGGTCTCCAGTGACATCATAGGGACTGGTTGCCTCATTACTGCTGGGCTGTGATGAAAGAGCCAACTCTCCAGAAGTTCTTCTTTGGTACCACCCCAGTGGGGAAGAGGTAAGGGATCTTATTAGTCAGGTGGCAGTGGAAGTCTGGGATTCCCACATGGATCCCGCTGACATTTGGAAGTCTGAGGCATTCATCACTGGCATGCCTCGTTGAAATCCCAGTTGTCTATTCAGGCTTTTCTTACACCAGCCCAAAGAGGGAGCCCTGGGACTCCTTGTTACAGCCTTAGGAAGGGTTAAGTCCTGGCTCCCCACTCATTCTTTATAGGCTTGGGTGGAGGTGTGGCTACAGTTTTTCTCCTGTGGCATTTGACTGGAGTAAGGTGATGATTGTCTAAAAGTTTTCTATCTTGCTAGGCTGCCCCATTTGGCTACAGACTGCAGGTATTAATTGGAGCTTTTATTGTCCGTGACTTTTGGCATTTCTGAGTCGCCAGCTTCTTAAATCTCCAAGTATATGGAGAAAAACAGAAGAAAACCTTAGCTCACAATTACATCATTCTTCAGATCCCAAGTTTCCTGGTCAGTTTTCCTGTTTCTCTCCACATTTAAGAGTCCTCTTCAGTTGTTTCGTGTGTAATGTCCATTATTTTTTGTTGTGCATAGTAGGAATAAAAAAGAAAATTGTGCCTGCTCTGTCTTCCTAGAAGTGGTCACATGTATGTTGAATGCTGAGCAGTTCTTTATTCATTGGATATACTTTAAGTAAACATTATCAAAATATCATCATTTAGCTGGTATTTACTAAATACCTACTATGTGTCATGCATTGTTCTGGGAACTGAGGGAAAACAGTAAATATACAGTTGAATATTAAAGGTAAATGCCATAAAAATGTGTACATATATATTCCTATGCTAGTAATTTTGCTGGCTTTTAATTTTTAGTTCCCAGCAAATAAAGTTGATGGGTTCCAGTAATACTTAGAAGTCTGTCTCAACCCTAAAGATGCATTGAATGTGTTAATGAAGCTAATTTGAAATCAGCTCTCTTAATAAACCTCCTATGCATATATATTCAAGACTTTCATATTCACTATAACCACAATTATATACTATAATAGGCATTGAATAGAAGACCTGTAGGAATATGCTAAGTTAGTAAGTGTGGTTATATTATTGTGAGGGGATTTAGGGTAAGGGGAAAAGAATTATTTTAGAATGAGAGACAGCTATATTTGAATTTCAATGGTTAACTTTAGGGAAATTAGCTTCTCTGAATCTCAATTCCCTGTCAAAGTTATTTTTAAAACTAAATGCAGTTATATCCATCCATCCATCCATCCATCCATCCATCCATCCATCCATCCATGGAAATGTATAGGGATTCTGATAAATACTAGATTCCCCCTTGTCTCTCTTTAATGATTTTTAAAATATAAATAAAATTAGTTGAATAGATTATAAAATACTAAACATCACATTATAATTAAATTCCCCTTACTGGTATATGAGCTGTCCTCCTGTGTCTGCCAACAGTGGAATGAAGTCTCAATAGATAAAACCCCGCACATAATGGTAGTTATCAGAAATATAGGAACTCAGACAGGTTTCGGGGACTCAGATAAAGCACTAAATATTTAACAGCAAGTGATTAATCCTTAATATGGTGTAATTACTTTTGGAAATCTGGAGCAAAGCAATTAAGTCGGCCAATAAAAAAGAGACGTAAATAAGACTAGTGCTTATTCCCACTATTTTTCCTATATAAATTCTACAAAGGCTTTCAGTACATAGCACCAGTATGTGTGATTGACAATACAAATTGTAATAGCTCTTAAAAAGGCATTTGGAGTGGTAAGCTCAACAATGAAATAGAGTTGTATTACTTACAAAAGGACGAATTTTCCATTATTTGAAAGAAAAATATAAACTTTTCGTAGTGAAAATATGCAACCAAAACTTCAGTGTACATCATGGTCTGTTAATTTTTATCATAAATAAAAAGTGGAGAGGGGCGCCTGGGTGGCTCAGTCGGTTAAGCGTCCGACTTCGGCTCAGGTCACGATCTCACAGTCTGTGAGTTCGAGCCCCGCGTTGGGCTCTGGGCTGATGGTTCAGAGCCTGGAGCCTGTTTCCGATTCTGTGTCTCCCTCTTTCTCTGCCCCTCCCCCATTCATGCTCTGTCTCTCTCTGTCTCAAAAATAAATAAAAATGTTAAAAAAATTTTTTTAATAAATAAAAAGTGGATAAAATTTTCAGTTGGATTTCTGGTGTTAAAACCCTAGCTTGGCCTTTTCATCGTAACATTGACTTGTGTTACCACATATGAGCATATAATCATTAATATATTTTTTATATCTGGGCTTCTGTTATAATTTGTTATTGTCATGTACAGTTTTTATACTTCAATCATGTTTTATATTCTTTGCAATTAATTTGAGTTGTTGTCAATGGTGCTTATTCATTTACAATTTGCATTTCTTCCTTGTTAAAAGTGTCTGGTTGAATTTGATTTGTAATTGTTTTCATTCTTGTCACTGTTGGCAAGGAAAGGCAGCTATGTTCATATGAATAATCTGAAAACAATGTGTCTTTTGCTATAAATGACGTAGTATTTTCAGTTTATATATAGATTATTAATAGAATTCATATAACCAAAAAATCATTATTTTTATTTTGGCTCATAACACTTTCCAAAACCAAATAGTGCCAAATACCATATTTTATACAAGGATTTTATGAGAGTTTTATTCCTCCTGGGAAATGCAAACATTTTAACTGTTCTGAAAAGACTAAAATTACTTCTATCAACTGGAGTCGATGAATCAATTTGTATTTTAATTTTGTCCCATACCTTTTTTTCATAGTTCAGAATTTAAAGCTTTTAGTTAAAAGTGATAGTATTAACCCTCAAATAGTCTACAAACAACTAGAAAACTATTTAACATTTTCTCATTTATGGCTAATTTGTACTTCAAGATAGTCTGTAAGTGCTACAGACCATGTGAATGGTTGGCATTAATAATAACTTTAAATTTGAGTGGCCTTTGGAAATTTTACAAGGTGAGGTTTTAGGCAAAATTAAATAGGTAAAATTTTGGTAAAGGAAAAGTAAATTTGAGGTACTTTAAGGAATAAATAGATCAGGAGAATATATGATATGGAAGAAAATTGCAATGTGTGTTTAGAGCTTTTAAAGCAAATTTGCCGTGGGAGGAAAGTGCAAAATAGAAGAAGTTAGGGCCTAATTTGGGACCCAATTCTGTCATTCTGTGGAGTTTGAGCTTAATTCTGATAAGAAATTGTAATGTGACTGGGGTGTGGGAATTTGGTTACATTGGGAAGAAACTAAGAAAAGGAGAAATTAAAATTGTAGAGTATGAATTTAGGAACTTTTTAAAGTCTATCTAATGGCACTCTCTTTCTAAAGTGGTAAAAAAATCTTAAATAATCCTTACATTTTAAGTAATCTGAACACACTATTTATAAAGCATTTCTTTCTCTAGACAATGCCAAGTAAAACCTCCTATCCTTCGCATTCTTCCAAATCCTTCATTCTAGGTCATTCAACTGTTTTGACATCTGTTCCCTTGATCCTCTCATTTCTGCAAGCCTGCCTTCATCCTCCTGGCTTCCCTTTTCCCCCCTTCACGACAGAGGCCATGCTCCATCATATATTGCCACGTCCTGTCTTCTATATTCAAGTCTCCTATTGTGTGCAGCCATCTAACATCAAACCTTAAATTTAGTTATTTCTGGTTTCAGTTTCTGTAGCCAGAATGCCAGGAATTGGGAAAAACAAAAACAAAAAACTACACAACCTTGTATTCTGGTGATACTACAAATCTTTAGTTTCCAACCTCCGCTAAGCCCACGATGTACTTGGACTGTCTAAGAGTTGCTGATCGATTGCCACTTCCTTCATCCTTGGCAACATCTGAATCTTCATTGCTCCCCTTTAGCCTGCTACTCTGGCTCATCCCCTATTGCTAAGCACACTTGTTTTCTGTATTATAGAGAAAACCCAGTCTAAAATCATGAACCCCATTAACTTTCTCACCTAAATGCTATCCACAAATTTGCTTAATGTGCATTCACTCTCACTTTCTTTCTTGAAGAGTAAATTTACTCCTCCACTTTTCAGATAATTGCTTGATCGATGGCTCCCTTTTTCCAACCATATCTGCTGGGATTCTGACCCAGGATTATTCTCTACAAACTATTGCCTATAAAATGATCCATCTTTCTGACTCCCTCCTCCCCCAATTAACTGTAAACAAACTCTAGTATCCCTATTTTATAATTGTTTCTTATACTCATGTTTCCTCAACCCTACCTTCTTGTATTTCCCTTTCCCTTTATTCTCAACATATCTGAAAAATAGTAAAATTCTTTCTCTTTTCAATTCCTCACTTCCCACTAACTTTAATCAACTAAAACCAGGTTTCTGCTTCTAAAACTCCAAGAGAAATTACCTTTGCCTATGTCCCCCATGGTTATTTAATAAATTTGATCAGTTCTTTTCTTTCCCTATTCCACTTGACTTATCTGACAATGAAGACCTTCTTAGATCTTCCCTTTGTGTTTTTCTTCAACCTCATCTATTGCCATGACCTCTAAGTCATATAGTTTATGTCCTAAACCATATGATTCATGTCCCAGTTCTGTAGAAATTTGCTACCTAATATGGTAGCTACTAGAAAAGATGGTAATTTAAATTTAAATTTTAATTAATTATAATTTTAAAATCTCTTGATCAAGCACACTAGCCACATTTTAAGTGTTCAACAGTCTCATGTGGTTAGTGGCTATGATAGTGGGTTGGTAGCAAATACCTACTTGTCTCTTTTCAAGATCTGAATATTTTCTGTCATAAGCACTGCTTCCCAATATGATAGACACTTGACCACTATTTCCTTTACTTTCCAATTATACTCACACTAAATTTGTTCTCATGGCATTTATACTAATTTATTTAATTATGGTCACATGTCTTCCTCCCATACTTCTTATGTTTCTTGACTGCTGCATTATGCCTGTTTGCATTCTTAATCTCTAACACAGTGCCTGATATATAATACACACTCAAAATATTTTACATGAAAGAATTAATGCACCATAAGACATACTCAGGACCTCAGCTGAATTCAGACTTAAAATATATTTTCAATATTTTAGAATCCCCTCATATTTTAGGGCTTAATTCAAGTTTATTAGCACATGTTTTTTCAGAGGTACTCAGTAATGGCTTGTGGGGGCAAGTATCAATTTTCTTGGATGATTCTTTAAGAGTACTTGATGTGGATTATTTCAAATCAAGAAAACAATGATTAGCTTCTAAGAAATACATAAATGTATTTTTTGGCTATTATTTAAACCATAATAGATATTTTATAAATATTGGCAAGAATAGTATGATAATAGTATTAACTATATGCACATCGCTAATGCATATTTATTAACACATTGTATTTTCACACTATCATAAAGTCGACACGTGTAAACTAAAGTTCCTTTAAAATTATTGACTGCATCCATCTTTCTGTCTCTGAGAGAACAAATTCATAGCCTGGTACCAGATTCCAGGTTTCATCTTATGGCCAGAGTCCCACCTGAGATATCTCATCAGCATAGGTGAAAAATAAGGCCCATGTACAATTTTAATTTCTAGTTATAATTTGGGCTTCCCCACTCAGATCTTCTGTTTTTACCTTTTTTCTCCCCTCTTTGTTCAACTTCTGCTTCTATAAATTTGACTTCTTTAGATGGCTCATATTAGTGGAATCATACAATATTGGTCTTTTTGTGACAGGTTGATTTCACTTTGTAGCACATGATGGGATTTCCTTCAATTTTGAGGCTAAATAATACTCTATTGTATGTATATACCACATTTTGTTTATCCATTTATCCATCTGTGGACATTGTATTTTGTAGCTGTTTTCAATAGTGCTGCTATGAACATGGGTGTGCACATATTTCTTTAAGACCCTGATTTAAATTTTTTTTTTTTTTTAGTTACACCCAGAGTCAAATTGCTTTATCATATGGAAGTTCTAGTTTTAATGTCTGAGGAAGCTCCACATTGATTTCCATAAAGGTTGCACTATTTTACAATTCTGCCAATAGTATGAAAGTTTTCCAATTTCTTTGCATCTTAGCCAGCACTTTTATTTTCTGTTTCTTTGATAGTAGTCATCTTGATGAATATGAGGCAATGTTTTGTGGTTTTGATTTTAATTTCACTGATGATTAATGATGTTGAGCAACTGTTTATATAGTTGTTGTGCATTTGCATATCATCCTTGGAGAAATGTCTATTCAAGCCATTTGCCCATTTTTATTTGAGTTATTTGATTTTTTATGTCAATGAGTTGTAGAAGTTATTTGTATGTTCTGGATATTAACCCTTTATCAGACATATCATTTGCATATTTTTAGGATGCCTTTTTAATATCTTGATTATTTCCTCTGATGCACAGAAGTTTTCCAGTTTGATGTAGTCCTCTCCCTTTTTTTCTATTTGTCTATTTTTGATTTTATTGCCTGTGACCTAAGCCTTTTTTTATTCTGAAAACATTCTGTGGGAAATGGTATCTACCATCAGAATGTTGTTTTAAGCTAGAAAGCTCAGAATGATCTTATGTTTTCTTTGTAAAGAGTCCCGTTATTCACTTGCTTAAAAATAATAACAACAATAACAATAATTGGAGGCTACAAGATAAACTTCACATTTCTTTCATCTTTTTTTTCTTTTCTTTCCTTTTCTTTTTCTTTTCTTTCCTTTTCTTTTTCCTTTCCTTTCCTTTCCTCTTCTGTTTCCTTTCCTTTCCTCTTCTCTTCTCTTCTCTTCTCTTTTCCTTTCTTTTCTTTTCTTTTCTTTTCTTTTCTTTTCTTTTCTTTTCTTTTCTTTTCTCTTTCTAGGTAGGCTCCATGCCCAGAGTGGGACTTGAACTACAACCCTGAGATCAAGAGTTGCATATGCTACTGACTGGGCCAGCCAGGTGCCCCAAACCTCACATTTCTTAACTAAGGCTTATAACTTGCTAATTTGGATGCAGTATGCTTCTCAAATACATTACATATATGTTCCCATCCCTACTCCCAATGTACAGCCACACTAGGCTTCTTCTGTTTCCAGGTTATGTCTTATATATTCTTGGGAGTTCCCATTTGCTCTCTCTTTGGAAAAGTCTCTCTTTTCTGTTTGGCAAACTCCTACTCATTTTGTGAAGACTTTACTAATTTGTCCTAGCTACTTCTCTCCTTGATCTATCACTATTGTGTGCAGATTAATCTTATGTCACTTCCCTTGTAGGAATACAATTATGATGCATACAAAGCACTTAAGTACAGTGCATGCCACAAAGTGTTCATTGCATGTAAGCTTCTATCTTACCCATAATGGTTATTTTAATAATATTGGTAGGGATAGTATGATAATAGTACTAATTATACTCATATTGCTATTACATATTTATTAAGAAGTTAAAATTTCATAATATAAAGTCAAAGCATGTATGAACTAAAAGTTCTCTATAAAAGTACTGGATGCATCCATCTTTCCATCTCTGAGAGAACAAATTCATGTCCCAGTACCAGGTTTCAGGTTCTATCATATGGTGAGAGTCATCCTTCAGACATCTCTTCACAGATGAAAAACAAGGCCAATGTGCAATTTTAATGTCTAATTATAGGTTGGACTTCCCCACTCAGATCCTTCTGTTTTTACTGTCCTTTCTTTCTTCTTACCTTTACAGCATGAAATGTCCTTCACTCTTCCTTCCTGTTCTTTTTTAAACTAATGTTATAAGTAACCCTTAAATGTTATACATGTGTATACATCTCCATGAAGCTTATTAGGGATAGCTACCACACCTCAGTATTGCCAAAGTGTCCTGTGTTCTTTACATGAGATTTTTTAATGTTTATTTATTTTTGAGAGAGAGAGAGAGAGAGAGAGAGAGAGAGAGCGAGCATGAACAGGGGAGGAGCAGAGAGAGAGAGAGGGAGACACAGAATCTGAAGCAGGCTCCAGGCTCTGAGGACCAGGGCCCAGTTCCAGGGCTGGAACCCACAAACAGTGAGATCATGACCTGAGCCGCAGTCAGAAGCTTAACCGACTGAGCCTCCCAGCATCCCCTTTCCGTGAGATTTTTAATTTCCTACTGACATCAAACTTATTGAGACTATAATACTCCATTCATCTTTCGATCCTGTTAAATCTAACACAGTGCTGGGTCTTAGCAGGTGCTAATACATATTTGTTCAGTGAATGGGAATTCATCACAAGTCTACTATTTGTCACCTATATTAATAAGGTGGGCTAGACTTCCCTTTCATCTTTCTTTCTGATCAGTACGCAAGGCTGACTGACGTGCTCTTAAGCCTTCTGGCTAGGTCTGTTCCTTATTGCTTGGAGCTCTGAAGTAAAACAGGGACTATTTCCCTGAAGCCTGAAAAAAATTGCGCTAAGCTATCCTTTACAGACCTTCTATCCTATGTCCCACTCTGGTGCCCCTCGCTCCCCAAAGGGTGGTAGTAATCCTCCAGAGAAAAGACATATTAATCCTATTGAGTTGTAATCATTGGATTTCTGGTTCCCAAGTTTATGCTTACAGTATGAAAAGACAAATATAAAAATATGTGTAAAACTGAATTCTGTGTATGTGAAAATCAATCTTCATTATGCATTTTAATATCATTTTTGTATGTAATGGTTCATCCGCCATTATCATTACTAAGAAAACATGAAACTTCAGCTGATTCCAAATGGAAGACAGTCTAGTGACAGACCAATGACTCCCTCAAATGTGTTTAAATGTTTCAGTAAACAGAGTATTTTGAGCAAACATCATTTTGAGATTTGATAAAATATCATATCACCCAATTTGACATAAAAATTATCCCATTTCGATGACTTTTACACTATGCCTCAGGAACTGTATTCACTTAGTGCCACACAGTACTTGAAACATTCAAAATGTAGCTATGGATGAATTTCAAAGTAAGAAAAATAGACAATGAGAGCAGTATTTTGAAATTGTTCTTGACATTATAAAGTTATTGGAATTAGTTTATATATTGAAATATGTTCAGAATTTAAATAATGAAGCTTCTTAGCATATATTAACTATTTTTTTATGTTTTTAAACATTATCTTTTTATATTTGGAAATGCATTTTAATTATATGTGTGATTTATTAATGATTTAAACCAATACATCCAGTTCTTCCTCTTTCATATAATTTTAACGATTTTTACTTATAATGATTTATAGAATTTAGTACATTAAAAAATTAGATTGCTGAGGTCATTGATTGATAGAGTAAAATTTCTACAGGCAGATTTTGTTTTCCAGCTCTATGTTTTTTTTTTCCTCCAGCTCTATGTTTTAAATGTAAATTCTGTTATACAATGAGCTAGTTTTGAATCTTATCTACAGTAGGGGAAAAAACTGTTGTCACGTATTTTAAGAGTTAACTTAATAGTTAAGTTAGGCTGTAATTCTGCATTGCATCTTGCCTACCTACGTTCCCTTCTACCCCTCCCTCTGTACTTTCTCTTTCATTCATCATTACCTCATTCAAATATTATTAAACTTCTATTAAGTACCAAGCCCTCTGCTAGGAACTGAATATTCACCAGGAAAACTCAACATATTTAGGTCCTCCATGGGGCAGGACAGAAAAACAAAACAAAACAATAAGCCCACATATTTACACAAATTGCAAATTGTAGTATAGGTTATGAAAGAAAGAAACGGGGCTGAAATAAATAGTGGACCTCTATTTCAGATAAAATGGTCAGAATAGACCTCTCAGCAGGTGATACTTAAACTGAACTGCAAAAGATGATAGAGAAATTTCTCAGTGTGGAGTGGAATAAAGAATATTCTAGGCATAAGGAAAGTCAGTACAATGCCTTGAAGCAAGAACTAGGTTGGAGTAGTTGATGAAATGAAATACCAAAGTAGTTGGTTTGGGGTTAACAGCAGTAGGAAAGGCACAGTTGGAAGACCAAGCCGTGCAGCTTTCCAGGATTTACAGGAAAGAATTCTGATTTCGGCCTCAATGTAATCAACACCATTGAAGCATTGTAGAAGGAGAGCAACATGTTCTGATTTATACTTTTATAATATCAGTTTTGCTGCTGCATGGGCTATAGATTAAATAAAGTTAGAATTTAAGTGAAGAGACAGGTTAGAAGGAAGATCCTAATGACAGCCTGGATCTAAGTACTGAACCTGGAGATGTTTAGAAGTTGTCATATTCAGGATTTATTGGAGATGCATGAACAGGACTTGCTGGTGATTTAGAGATGAGGGAATGAAGAGAGAGGAAAAAGGAAATAAAGAAGGTTCCTGTTTGGGCAACAGAGTAGGTGGTAGTGCTAGTGGCTCAAAGCCCATCAAAGACTGCCTGGCACACAGTTGGTACTCCATAAATGCTGTTTCATGCCCGAATGGTGGCTTGAATCAATGAGTACATGATAAAAACTGGTGCATATGGAAGGAAATTATGACTTCATTTATTGATGTCAAGGTTGGGATGTTTGTGAGATACCTCCAAGTGGACTGGAGGTGGTTATTGACATGTTTTGGAGCTTCAATTTTTAATTTGTGAATCATTCCTCATTCAATCATGTCCTTTCCGCAAATATTAATTGAACACTTGCCAGGAGCAAGGATCTCTGCTGTTTGAAAGAGAATTGAGAGATAAGGCACAGCCGTGCCCTCAAAAAGTCTACAGTTTCCTAAAGACACAGAAAAATAAATATATTACTATAGCATAGTGCTACAAGGCTAGATAAACAACAAGGTAGAAAGAGTTACCTGCGCTAGAGAAGTCATAAAAAATTCTTAAGGGAAGTAATGACTGAGATTATGGTGAAAGCCAAGTGAAGAGTTATCAGATTCGTGAAGGAGACAAGGGGGAAAGAAGTTTTTTTAGGAGCAAGGAAAAAAGTGGGACTTACTTGTACTGATGGTAGACACCCTTGCTCTGTTGATTGGGAGGAGGAAGAAAGTGTGGAGGAGAGGTGTGGAAAGACTGAAGTCTGAAAAGTAAACTTTTCAGTAAACTCCTCTGCTGTTTCTTACGGAAGATAAGAATGCCTAAGTTGATCAGCTGATAGCAATATGAACAACAATGTTGAAAAGTTGTATTTTCTCCTCCTTTTGTCCTTTCTACTTTCTTGGCTAATGTATGTTGCCATTTAACATTCTGTCTCAGATCTATTCTGTCATCAAAATTGCATGTATTAATCACATCCATATCAGTTCTTGTTTTATAATCTTTTAGTATAAACTTTCTATATTTGTTTATATTTGCTAGTATATAATTTTAAAATGTAGATGTACTTTATATATTTTGAAACATATACATTATTATATTTCTTACAGGTGTGTGTGTGTGTGTGTGTGTGTGAATTCAAGCATTTTTCCAATTTCTCTCCCTCTAGAAAAATGATCACCTCATCATTTCAAAGTCAACTGATTAGCAACGTTAATTGAATCTGCAACTTTAATTCTCTTTTGCCATGTAAAATAACATAGTCATACAGATGTCATCTTTTGTGGAAGGTATCATTTAGCAAGGCACACGTTGTTAACAATTTTTTCAAAATCCACATGCTGTACTTATTAGCCATGTAATGGGCGATACATTTATTAACCTCTCTGAGCTAATTTCCTCATCTTCACAGGCCTGTGAATAAGGCTTAATTAAACAAGTGTCTAATAGAGGGCTTGCATAGTACCTATATGCCCCACCAGTGAAACTACTAATTCCAATGTACCTAACAATTAGCTATGTCCCTGTAGACTTCGGGTAGAAAGGTGATGTCTTCAGAAGAAACCACATAATTGGCTAAAGCATTTCAGCTAAAATGATTTATTTATTTTTAAAATTTTTTTTTTAACGTTTATTTATTTTTGAGACAGAGAGAGACAGAGCATGAATGGGGGAGGGTCAGAGAGAGAGGGAGGCACAGAATCTGAAACGGGCTCCAGGCTCTGAGCTGTCAGCACAGAGCCCGACGCGGGGCTCGAAATTACGGACCGTGAGATCATGACCTGAGCCGAAGTCGGACGCTTAACCGAGTGAGCCACCCAGGTGCCCCTATTTATTTTTTAATGTGAAACTATTAAGGGAAAGAGATGGACTGAATATAAAAAAAAACTGTATAATTCCCTTTTTTAATTTTTTTTTATGTTTGTTTATTTTTGAGAGAGAGAGACAGACAGACAGAGCGTGAGCAGGGGAGGGGAAGAGAGAGAGGGAGACAGAATCTGAAGTAGGCTCCAGGCTCCACACTGTCAGCACAGAGCTGGACAGGGGGCTCGAACTCACAAACTTCAAGATCATGACCTGAGCTTAAGTTGGATGTTTAACCAACTGAGCCACCCAGAAGCCCATAATACATCTTTTTTATACATTAATTTTTTTCTATCTTTTTGGTTCATTTCCTGATAGTAACAATAAAACAATGCCCCCAAATAATTTAGATGTGAAATATGATTAGATGTTATGAAAAACACTTGAATAAATATTTATTTTAAAAGCTTTCTATTTTATTTATGATTCTTCATTTGATATCTTAAAATGTAGCATATTAAAACAATGAAAGTACCGTGAACATATCCCCATTTTTCCCCAAATTTGAACTTTAACGATCTTTAGCTATTTGGTAGGATTTTTTCCTATTTTTTAATCACCAGGTTTAGATAGTAAGCCCTTTAGAGAAAGGATTTACTTGTTGTATATTTTTTGGTCATTGGTTTGTTGGTTTGGAAATTTTCAGCCATTGTATAGCATTTCTGAGGTTAGAGCCCCAGCATCTTCAGCTCTAGACTGAGAAAGACTGAAGTGTTATTATATTCCTTGGGTAGAAGGTCTCTGGGTCCAGCTAGGTCTGGGATTTAAATAGCACAGGGCATTCACTGAAGCTTTTACTTGCCTATTCTCATCAGTAGCATTTGAAATAGCCATGGTAGTTGGTTCTAACACATACATCTTCCTAGAAAACAATGGTATACTCTAAAGCACATAATCATATGCGCTGGAAGCATTAAAACTCCACACATTTTCCTGAAGGACAAGAGAAGCAGATGCTTCTTCTTTTTTTTTCCTTCCCCCAGTATTTAACACAGTTGATTGTGCATGACTAATTCTTTTGCTAATCTTGTCTGGTGTCAATCTTTTGGTTTTTAGTGGAGGTTTCCTTTGGGGATTTAGCAGCACACATGGCTGACCTGCATGCTTCTTTATCTCCAGGGCTCTAGTAAAATATTAGCACACAAAGCTAAATTGATTTGGAAACATAAGGCACAAAAAAGCTGGTTTTATGCAAATGTTAACACTGTATAAAAAAGCCCTTGGACATCATTTAAAGTGCAGCTTCACCTCACTAACTGGCTCACTGACATTTGGATGGATGCTAAAATTAACCATTTAGAAAATCTTAAGCTTTGCTGTTCCTGGGGCCCTGCATGTAAATGTGGGTGTCCCATACCCTTCTTCACCCCTTGTATGACTGTGCAGCCAAGTTTTCATTTATCATGCCAAGAGAGAAATTATCCAAAAGAACAGAGTATCCAAAAACTCATTTACATTTGGCTTTGGACTTACCTTCCCAGTTATAATTGGCTTTGGACTCTATAAAAATTATTTTGTATTCCCTAACCACATGGTAACTGACATCATGAAAAGGTGACCCAGATAAGTAGTAGGTGGCAAGGTTTTGGATGAACAATATGTGGCTAAAAATTTACCGCTGAGGGCTCTGATTTCAAAGAATACTTTTGTGCTATAGCAACTTTTGTTGTATTAGAATCTGATACATATTTCTTATAATAACACCTTATACAAGATTGGTATTCAAATTATTTATTGAATAAATGAAAATATTGTTTACTTTTATCTGTAACATAAGTCATTAATGAGAGGGATTGGGATTTTCATTTTATTTCTTCTTTGAGTTTTAAAATTAACCAGATGAAAATCTAATTTTGATCAACACATTCACACGAACATAAAAAACACTTAATTTTGAAAAAGGAACTTGTACTACAGCTAAAAGGAAATGGTCAACAAGAATTGCACAATAACGGTCTCCATAAATTTCAATGTAATTCCATTTAACTTAATAGATAATTGTGGACTACATCATTAAAAAAATAAAATAAAAGGAGAGAAAAAAATAGAATAAGAAGTAACAATTACATTTAACCAACCTAAAGAAAATACACCCTAAGCATTGTTGCACTGAATGTGCATTTGACATACAAAAATGTGTATTCTTGTAAGAAAGTATTTGTGTAATACTCATTCCATTTATAATAAATAATAAAACAAAGAAAAATATTGTTATGGACCAGAGTTATTCAGTTCACTTAATTTAGGAAAGAATGAATTTCTTGATGCAAATTGGAAGTCTATAGTTGTTAATTAAGTGGAAATATTGCAGTGTGTAAAATTTTGTCAACATTGCTATACTATAATCATGACTTTGCACAAGAGCATTCTGTATATCGCATAATTTCATTAAAGACTTCAAAAAATATTTATACTTGAAGTAGTTTGCAGATGGATTCGTAATAACCTAATTTTCTTAGACACTTTAGGGATGTGTGTGTGTGTGTATATGTGTGTGTGAGTATATACACATATATGCACACAAATATTTGTGATTTTAGACTAACACCTCAATTGTGCATTTAAATACCATTACCAAAACTTCCTGTATGTGTGACAAATATAAATTTCGTATCTGAATTATTGAAATGATTAAAGTTTAAATGTCGTCTTTAAGTTCACATTCTTTTTTAAGTTTATTTATTTATTTTTGAGAGAGAACGTGCACCCTACTTGGGGAGGGGGGCGTGCAGAGGGAGAGGGAGAGAGAGAATCTCAATCAGACTCCACACTGTGAGCTCAGAGCCTGATGCAGGACTGGATCCCATGAACAGTGAGATCATGACCTGAGCCGAAATCAAGAGCCAGTTACTAGAAGGGCTGAGCCACCCAGGTGCCCCTACGTTCACATTTTTGAAAAAATAATCCAGAGTAGTAACTGAAAAATACTATAGAAGTGTTACAATGATCATTTTTTTCATAAATCATTATAATCCTGTGACTATGATTTAGTAATAAAATAAATCTGAAATGTAATGTGCGTTCTACATGCCAGTTGTTTACGCAATATGAAATTTTGTAGTGTATGTTTAATTTTTCTATTGATTCTTTTTTCAAATTTAGAGAATGAGAGATTGAGATAGAAATTTTCCATAAACATATTCATCCATCATGTGTGTTTTGGCCTCAGGAGGGACTTTCTAGAAAAAGTAAAAACAAAACAAAACAAGTGATCCTAGTTTACTTTGTCTTTAGATTGGTTTGGTTTCCTCTCCTCTTTTGGGCATCTCCTTCCAGCTCCCCGTGTCACCTCCATCATTGTGTATGCTGGTGTATTCTACGCTTCACTTTTTCTCACTGGTTCTTCATATCACACTGCAGTGTATAGAGTGGTAAAGCTGTCCTCTTAGAAGGCTTCGTTTGAAATGGCTCTGCCACTTAACAGCTGTGTGATCAAGGGCAAGTTACAGACCTTTCTCTGCCTCAATTTCCTCTCCTGTAAAATACAAATAATTTTATTTTTTTCTATTTTCTTTAAACAGTTTCTTTTTCTTTTTTTTTTTTTTAGTGTTTATTTTTGAGATAGAGACAGAGCATGAATGGGGGAGGGTCAGAGAGAGGGAGACACAGAATCTGAAGCAGGCTCCAGGCCGCAAACTGTCAGCACAGAGCCCGGCGTGGGGCTCGAACTCATGGACTGTGAGATCACGACTTGAGGTGAAGTCGGATGCTTAACTGACTGAGCCACCCAGGAGCCCCTCTATTCTCTTCATAAGAGGTATTACTGTGTAAATTTGATGATCTATTTTAAAGGCTTAGAACAATGCCTTCATGTGCAAAATGAATACTACCCATTTTTTTAAATGTTTATTTATTTTTGAGAGAGAGAACGTGCACAATTGGAGGAGGGGCAGACAATGACGGAGAGAGAGGAACCAAAGCAGGCTCTGTGCTGACAGCAGAGAGCCCAGTGTGGGGCTTGAACCCACAAACGTGGAGATCATGACCTAAGCTGAACTCAGTGGCTCAACTGACTAAGCCACTCCGGTGCCCCACTACTATCCATTTTTAACCAAAACTATCTAGTTTATGTTTTATTAAATATCTACTTTCTTCTGAATTTCACTGACTAGAAATAGATTGCAAAGCAAACTAATATTTAAAACATAGTAAATTCAGGAGCAGATTGAGAGACAGCCTATATTAAGCAATTAGGCTCTGCAGAACTCTTCCAATTATACTAAAAGTGCTCTCATAATTTGCCTTTTCACAGGGTTTCTCATGGACAAGGATTTGCTACTTTTTTTTCTTTCTATTCTATTCTTACTATTCTCTTGTAGCAGAAAATTAGAAACAAACAGTAGCAGTGAACCTGTCATTTAACAGAAATGGTAAGAGTGGAATGAGATATGTGAGCCTGTGAATGGTTTATCCACCCCCTGCTATGGCAATTTTGCCAGAGGGAGTAACAAGTCAATTTTGCCATCACCTTGCCAGAACCTTCTCTTCATCCACAAAAATAAAACTTCAGGATACTGATAAAGAAAACAGAAAACATGCTACTGAGAGACTGCTGGGAATATTTAGGCCAACAGACATGCCCTATCAAAATAATGATAATTTTACAAATAACACACCAACTTAGATAAGAAACTCACAGAAATTAATTTAGGTCACACAATTCATTAGCATCACATTTATTCCTGGGTCTCTGTGATCCTAGGGTACCCAGTTTTAAGCTCAACATATACTGCCTATCAAATAATTTTCCAAGACATTTCATGGGCATACACACACCATATATATATATATATATATATATATATATATATATATATATATATATATATATAATTTAGGTGTCTAACATAAGCCAGCTGTGTTTTATACTTGGGATAAGGCTGTGACTCATGAACTTAGTAATGTAGTGAAGGTCACATGACATTAATACTCTAGAAATAAATGAGAAAACAATAAAAATACTGAATAGTGATAAACTAAATAAAGAAAATATAACAAGTGATGTGACAGAGACTGATAGGGGACTATTTTAGCTGATAAAGTCATTGCATTAGTCAAGGAAGACCTCATTGGTTTGAATGCAGTCATAAAGTCAGCCTCCAGAGATCTTGAGGAAGAAGCTACCAGCCTAGAGAATAAAGTCCTAAAGTTGGAAGGAGCTCTGTTAAATTAAAGAAAATGAAAAATGAGCAGTATGGCTTGAGTTTACTGAGAAGTTTATGAATTAATATCATTTAAGGTCATGGTAAGGACACTAGTTTTATTTCAAATTCAAAGAAAGGCTATTACAGTGTCCCAAACAGGAATGTCAATAACATAATTAAATTTTAATTAAAAAAATACTTCTGGCTTTCCTGTAGACAATACATTTTTATATGTTTTTATATTTATTTATTTTTGAGAGAGAGGGAGAGAGAGTGAGTGAGTGGGGGTGGGAGGCAGAGATCGAGAAAGTCACAGAATCCGAAGTAGGCTCCAGGCTCTGAGCTGTCCTCACAGAGCCTGATGTGGGGCTCGAACTCATGGACCACGAGATCATGATGTGAGCCTAAGTCGGACACTTAACTGAGCCACAGAGGAAACTTGAAAATACATTTTAATAGGGTAAGATAAGAAAGAGGAATTGAAGTTAGGATGGAGATTGAACATTGAGAAACGATGGAGCATAAATAAGTAAACCCACCAAAAACATAGAAATAGATAAATATTTGTATACAGATTTAAAGTTAATGGCATACTTATTGGCAAAAAGAAAATGAAGACTAATATATAGCTACTGTTACTCATATTAAACCTGTTTCTTATATTAAAAGAACTCATTTCCCATCAGGGAAGATTTGTGGAATACACATATTCTAGTTTAATGACTGGTTATTATTCTTAGAAGAGTGTTAGACAAAGTTAAAGTGTCTCTTAATAAAATGATTTACATCTACCCCTGAATGATAAAATCAAGGGGTCAATAAGCTTTAATTGGAGGGGGAAATACTCTAATTTTACAAGAAATCATTCAAAGTCCACTTATAGTCAGTGATATCCTCCAAAACCATTCTCTTCCATATCATTTAAGAGATTTTGGCCACCCATTGATTATCAAGCCTATTTCTAAGCACTGAAAATACAATGATGAGAAAAATATACATTGTTTCTGTCTATACAGGGTCACATTCTTACTGTTTAAATGAGCCTATCATCATAAAATAAATTTACAGAGTCGCTCAAATTTACAATTTTCCATTTTCAAGTAAACTGGGCTCAAGTTCTTAATTTTGGATTGGGTAAAACACTGTATGAGATTTATAACAATGAACACAGGTCATAAATGACTTTTTAGTTTTCAGGCCTACGAGGTAGAACAGAGAGAAAGCATCTCAAAAGTACATCAAATTTATTTATTTAATTGTTTATTGATTTGGGGGATGTAGAGAGAGAGGGAGAGAGAATCCCAAGTAGGCTCTGTGCTGCCAGAATCTGACATGGGGCTGGAACTCACGAACCTTGAAATGATGATCTGAACCAAAACCAACAGACCCTTCACCAACTGAGCCACCCCAAAGCCCCTCAAAGATATATCAAATTTAAATCTGAAAATGAGAATTCTTTATTTCTGGAAATTTTCTGTAAAAATCCATTTGACAAAATGAGTTGCAGTGGGGTGAATTTACAGTAGGACCATGTTGCAATACTAAACAAATGTTCACAGTTGTTCAATATATATTTATTTGTCACCCATGCAATATCCATCAGAGGTGTGGTGACCCCTATTGATCTTATAGTTATTGCCGGCTGTGGTTATTGTTATCTTGAGAGGTTTGTGAATTAAGATTGTTCAAGGCCATGGTAAGGACATTGATGTTATTCCAAATTCATGGAAAACCGTTAAAAAGTTTCAAACAGGGGAGTATGCATGACATCTGATTTCCATTTTTAAAAGGTATTCTAGGCTTCCCTGTAGAAAGTAATATAAAGGATAAGAAAAGAACATAGGTTTTAAGTTGTGGTCTATGTCATTCCTATGCTGGGAGGAGGTCAAAGGATATTTTTAAGGACCAGCCTTGGATGTGACTTAAGGCCCTTTTGCCCAATTCCCATTAGACAGCCTTTAGCTTGAAGGCACTATCCTAAAATCCTGGGTGCCGGTGATATGCAGTCTTGCTGAGGAAACAAGAGCAATAAACATCATAATATTGTTTCTTCTTAACAACATTTCTAATCAGAATTTGGATGCAAAGGTTTCTTGTATCTGAATAACTTTCTTCTGTTTTACTAGCCTCAACCACTGCTTTAAACTCCTACAGTTTCTAAGAGCTCCGCCTCCAGATGAGAATCAGTAACCCCTCCTACTGAAATTTATGTAATCAATAATGATGAAATAAACAAAGATTTTAGAAAGAGTAATTGCTACCAAAACCAGTTAATATGTTTTATTAATATTAAAGATTTCCCTTCAACCGTTGAATGGATGTTGAAAAAGATTGAGCTCAATGACCTAGATTGCAGAATTGACAGTGTATCTGGAGATAGTTGAAATAGAATAGATATTGTCATCTTGGGAGAAAGTATAGATTATAAAAAGAGCAGTAGCAGCCTGTTATGAAAATAACTGGCAGGGGAAGAGGAGGCAGTGGGATGATGGATAAGAAGTGGTTACAGGGATGCTTGGGTGGCTTGTGCAGTTAAGTGTCCAACTTTGGCTCAGGTCGTGATCTTGTGATTTGTGAGTTTGAGACCCTGATCAGGCCCTCTGCTGTCAACGTAGAGCCTGCATTGGGTCCTCTGTCTTCCTCTCTCCTCTTCTCTCTCTCTCAAAATTAAATATTTAAAAAAATAAGGAAAAAGAGAAATAGATAGGTACAAGTGTAATCAGAAAAGTATTTCAAAAAGAAGCCAAAACAAAGGAGAGTTTTCAAAAGGAATGAGTTAATAATCATGTTACATGCCACAGAGAGGCCCCTTAAAACATATTGAACATGTATGTGTTCTTTAGGAGATCAATGGTGAAGTTAGGAAAAGGGTTTCAATAGAGTGTGCAGAAAAACAAGATTGCAGTCAATTAAAGGATGACTAGAAGGTAAGTAAGTAGAGGCATTAAACAAAGCTAAATTTTCTGAGGAATTTGAAAAGGGAAGAGGGGAAATTGACTGTCAGGAAAAGATGGTTAAAGAAAAATTTACTCTAAAAAAAGGGGGGAAAAGAACAATTCACTGTGACTTGCACTTTGGGGGTAGGGGTGTTGGCTTCACTTGTATTTGGGCGTGTGGGATGGTGTTGGAGACAGATTTATCAGCTTAAGTGATCCCAGGTGGAGTGAGGACCTGGCATTAGGCAGAAGATGGGGTCAAGTACCCAAGTGAATGGATTCAATATTTTGCAGGAGAACTAGTCCAGTATTCTTGATTCTAGTTAGGCATTAGAATCCCCTAGGGACCTAACAAGAAAAAAATTGCCCTACACTGGCGTCATTATTAACCGATTAATTAAGAATCTTGGCATTTACTCCATTGTCAATCAATTAAACAAGAATTTGGGGGTAAAGGATGAATAATAGGCATTTTAAAATGTTCCTCACATGTTTCTAACGTTTAGTTTATGTTTAAACAAAGTTGATAGAATTTGGGAAATTTGGAGGGAATTAATACCCTAAATATACTACTCACTTTTGAAAATGGAGTAGCATTAGCAGTTGCCTTCTGAGAGTAAAAAGCATTTACGCGTGTGGGGACTCAAGGAGTGCGATGAAGATGAAAACGATGGTGTAAACAGGCCAGGGATTTTATAAAAGAGAGGAACTGTGATGGTGTCTGCCTTTTCCCTGAAACAGTAGTTCTCAAACTACAAATTTCTGAGCTCTTCCCTACACCGACTGAATCAAATCCTCTGGGACCCAGCAGTCAATGTTTCAAGCCCATGAGATGGGGCTCATTCATGCTAACCTTTGAGAACTGCTGACCAAGCCAATCATGAATGTCTGCATCACCATCTCAGGGGATTTAGGAAGAGGTGGGCCAGATTTGACCAGTCTCTTAGAGATTGAGGGGATACCCCATGATATATTTACCAACTTGGACAGAGATGTGTGCTTTTATTTTCCCTTTGACTTCATAATGCTTTTAATTAAAATAAAGCATGTATACAGACAAGTCATAATTCACAAGGGTATAGCTTCGTGAATTTTCACATAGCAATACAGCCTTGTTACTATCACCCAGGTCAAGAACAGGATATTACCAGAAAGTCAAAAATCTCTGGAACACTAACACTCCCTCCCAGTCACTATCCTGTCCTTCCCTGAAAGTGAATATTCTTCTGATTCTAGCACACACATTGATTTTACCTATTTTCAACTTGAGAAAATTGAATCTTACTGTATGCACTCTTCAACCCGTGTTCTTCTTTGTGAGATTGATTATATTCTTGAATGTAGTAGTAGTTTATTTTTAGAGACATTGATACATTATAATACTAAACTACTCTCTCTTTATTCTGTTCCATTAGTTGACTGGCCTGTATTTACTTTTAATTCCTAATTGTTTTGATTAGTGTAGCTGTATGATAAGTCTTAATAAGCTTTATTTTCCTCTTCACGATTGTCTTAATTATGCCTAGCTTTTTTTGCAATTCTAGATAAATTAAAAAATCAGCTTGTCAATTTAAATACATGCATACATACACACCAAAATTTTCATTGGGATTTCAGTAAAACCATAGATTAATCTGAGGAGTACCAACATTTTTAGATTGCCAGTCTGAAAGCATAGAATATGTACTAACATTGATTTGTATTTTTCTTGCTTTATTAGTTTTGTTTCTAAATATTTGAAATTTTGTCCTATCAGAAATAATATTTTTAAAATTCCAGCGTGTAATTGTTCAGTGCTGAAATATTTATGTTAATACCTGTATATTAGTGATCTTGCTAAATTCACACATTATGTGATATATTTTGTCTGGCGATTGTCTTGAATATGCCACATTTATAATTCAGCAAATAATATTTACAAAAATTTTAAAAAAAGGGGGGCACCTGGGTGGCTCATTTGGTTAAGTGTACAGCTCTTCGTATTGGCTCAGATCTTGATCCTACAGTTTGTGAGTTCAAACCCTGCATCAGGGCTATCAGTACAGAGCCTGCTTAAGATTCTGTCTCTCCCTCTCTCTCTGCCTGTCCCCTGCTCATACACTCTCTTTCTGAAAATAAATATTGAACAAATACATATATGTATATATATATATATACACACATATATATGTACATATATACATACACACACACACACACATATATATATAATTCAGCAAATAATAAAGTTACATTTTATTGAATTTAAATATGCAGAAAAATCTAAAACATAACTCACTTCTACCTTGTGGGTGCTGAATAGCAATAAGCACTTTCCAGGTAAGTTCTCCTTTCAATTATGAAGCTTTTGCCATGCAACATACATCTTGTTCTCATTCATTCATTCATTCATTCTCAAGTTAGTTAACATACAGTATAGTCTTGGCTTCAGGGGTAGAATCCAGTGATTCATCACTTACATACAACACCCAGTGCTCATCCCAACAAGTACCCTCCTTAATGGCCATCACCCATTTTTCCCATCCCCATCAACGCTGTTTGTTCTCTGTGTTTGAGTCTTTTATGGTTTGCCTCCTTCTCTATTTTTATTTTATTTTTCCTTCCCTTCCCCATGATCTTCTATTACCCTAGAAGGTTGCTGTGACCCAGCAATTGCACAACTAGGAATTTATCCAAAGGATACAGGAGTGTTGATTTGAAGAAGCACGTGCACCCCAATGTTTATAGCAGCACTATCAACAATAGCCAAATTATGGAAAGAGCCCAAATGTCCACCAACTGATGAGTGGATAAAGATGATGTGGTATGTGTGTATACACGCACACACACACACACACACACAGTGGAATACTAATACTACTCAGTGACGAAAAAAATCAAATCTTGCCATTTGCAATAATGTGGATGGAACTGGAGGGTATACTAAGTGAAACAGAGAAAGACAGACATCACATAATTTCACTCATATGTGAAATTTGAGAAACATATATCTTGTTCTTAAATTTTATTTGGCAATTCCTCTCATTTTTCCACTTAATTTTGACTTTTGCTCCAATAACCATACTATTCCACTACTTTGAAATAGTGATATATTCCTTGTATTCTCTTTTTATTCTACTCAGATCAAATATAATTTTATGATCAGTTCAAATAATTATATTTTCCTCATTTACCTGTTTCATACTTAATTCAGTACATGCAAATAAACATCTATTCTATGTAGATTTTTTTTAATAATATAGGTATAATGTGAACTAAAATAAGTACCATCCATATCTTTATAGAGTTTACAGATTAGAGGGAGACAGAGATTTCAAATATCTATGTGGGGGAAAAGTCTCTTATCAACATGTGGCCTCTAAGGTCACGTGGGGCACAATATCCAGATAACATAAGGAGAAAAAAACAATGCATATGATCTTGTGGGAGGTTTTTATAGGCAAAGCTTGCAGTGGTAGCTGATGTCTATTCACCATAACACAGTTACATCGCCGAGCCTAGCTAAAGGAGCACAGGAAAATTTGCCCTGGTTGAGCAGCTGCCTCCACTCCAGTTACAACAGCACATGTGAAAGTGGAACAAAAGTTTTGGTGCTTAGGTAGTTGTCTCTGCCACACCAGAATGCCAAAAAACACCTTTGCCTCTTTTATCAGTGGTTTTTAGTTTTCACCACGTTTGGAATTTATTTTTTGGCCATTATATCTTCAAATAGTTTTCTGTGCTTCCTCTCTGCTCCACTACCTTTTGGAAATTCAGTATCATTTATACCTGCTATAAGGCCCATTGAACAATTATTTTCATTTATAATAATGCATATTTTGTCTCTTAAGGTTTTATTTGGTTATACTGTATATCTTCCCTTCCTTCCTCACTACATTCACTGTGTTCACTTTTTTCTGTAAAGGGCTATATCATGAAAATTTTAGTCTTTGCCTGGTACATATGGTCTCTATCATACATTTATCTTTGATTCTAGTTTGTTTTTCACCTGTTTTTATAATTCCTTAAAATTATGAAAATGATGCTTGGCTCTTAGGCAATACAAAAACAGGGTACAGGCCAGATATAGCCTGAGATGTAGTTTGCCAACCCTTGCTTTAAATAGAAGAAAATAGTTATAATTCCATCATCTTGATCATTTTTGTTCAGTTTCTATTGAATAATAGTTCTTTTAGTAAGGAGTCATATTTTGCTGCTTCTTGAGGTGGCTACTTATTTTTCACTAGATGTTGAACGTTGTAACTTTTAAGTTATTGAGTGTCTGGATTTAGTTATCTTCGTTTAAAGAATGTTGAGTTTTCTCCTGATACAAAATGAAGTTACATTTGGTTCAGTTAGTGTCTTTTGAAGTTTATTTTTAAAATTCTTTAGGGCAGTTTTAGAGTAAACTTTAGGGATAGTTTAGCATCTCTAATGAAGTTCCTTCCTTCTGAAATTTCTACTGAATACTCTGGTTATTTTAAAAGGACTCTCCACCCTACCTGGAGGGATTTGCCAACTATTCAAGCCTGTGTGTTCTCTTGGAGCCATTCAGCACAAAGATCCTTGGTCTCTCTTTGCCAGTCCCTATGGAATTTCACCCTTTACGTGTATATTTGCTTGTATTTAGCAAATACCCAAGTCATTACGTTGCAGGTTTTGTGAGTTCTTTTCTGCAGAGCTCTCTCTCTGGAATCCTGTCTTGCTACTATGGGAACATCATGCTTCCTGAACATCATGTTCTACTTATAGTCCTGGTCTCTGGTCCTGAAAGTGCTTCTAGATAGAAAGCCAGGCAGTTATAGGACTCTTACCTTCACTCCTCTCCTTTCTGGAAATCACAATTCTGTATGGCCCTGGTGCAATGTTAAAAAGTTTTATTTTTCTCAGTTTTTATGTTTTTTTTTTTTAAGAAAAGCATGTAAATTTGCTCCCTGTTATGCCATGGCTCCCTCTTTTAAAAAAAAATTAATGTTTATTTATTTTTGAGAGAGAGAGAGACAGAGAGAGAGAGAGAGAGAGAGAGAGAGAGAGAGAGAGGGAGGGAACGAGAGAACATGGGTAAGGGGCAGACAGAGAGGGAGACACAGAATCTAAAGCAGGCTCCAGGCTCTGAGCTGTCAGCACAGAGCCCAATGCGGGGCTTGAACTCATGGACTGGGAGATCATGACCTGAGCTAAAGTCAGACGCTTAACTGACTGAGCCACTCATGCACTCTTGTCATGGCTCTGTCTTGATTTAAAGATTTCTTTCCCCCAAGTCTTTAAATAATTTAAATAATCATTGAATGAATGCTTTTTATATTTCTTGGAAATTTTAAGCTGAATATTTAAAAAATCCACATATTAATTATTTAGTGCGTTCGTTACCTTACCCTCTTATTTCCAAACATGTCTCTTAAGAAGATAAATTAAGAAGGTAAATCAAGGCAAGATACTTTTTCCAAAGCATATTTGAGTATTTAGGGTACTTAGGAATAAACCCTCAATGTTGAATGCCATTATGCTTAGCTTTCTTTCCCTTTCTGTGAGGTGTTCATCTGGATGAACGATGAAGGCTTTTCTTCCAGTAGTTATACATCTCTGATGAATTTAATTTTATCTATTTTGGTATAAAAGCAGCTGAAGGAACCGGACTGAGAAATGAAAATGATAACAACCCTTTAATTTTCTCTATAATCATCAAAAATCTACTTCTCTTTTCCTTAAAACATGGAACAGCATTATGTGTTGTGCCTTGAAAAACATAAAACCACTGTTCTAGAAGATGTACAATTTAACTACTCTGTTGCTCAGTTTTCTTCTCTATGAGAAAAGTGTTTCTCCTTAAGTACAAAGATGCATGAGGCTGAACCATGAAATGCAAACAGGGAGAGGTATAGAAATGAAATGGTTGCTCTGCATATGTAATACAATGGATAATTTGTTAATGTTATTGAAATAGTTTGTCAAGAGGTACAACAGTGATGTCTGTCTTCAAAGGAACAAGAATCCCCACATAGATGTCAGTTTTACTTGACTACTAATGGAAGATTGAGATTTAGCAAGGGAGAGTTGCAAAAGCTTTCCCATGATATAGTCTGGTATTGGATTGAACGCTTAGCATCTGGAATTCAAGTGTACACAATTTCTACAATTTACAGTTAATTTCTCTTTATTGATAAACAAGTCTATTTCCTATCACCCCTGTACCCCATCCCTAAGGTATTTCAGAAGAAGCCAATAGCAGGGCTGAGCACAGTATGAGATCAATATCTGAAAAGATGTGCTACAGAAAACTGTTTTAAGTGTTTTTTGTTTTTGTTTTTTAGTTTTTTATCCTTTTTTTTTTTTTTTTTAACTGTCATGGTTTGGAGCCGTTCCAATTTGCAAGATTTAAATGAAATGTATGGTCTCATACTCAAACCCCAAACAAGCTCTGGTATTTTCAGTATCTCAATGAGTGTCATAGAAATTAAAAGCAAATAATTTAATTCTTAGAAAAATATTGAACTTTTTTCTTAATATTTATACTTCAATACAATGAATTTTGATTTTATTTGGGACTTTTCTCCCTGCTCTACAGGTAAGAGATTAAAGAGATTGTTTACTAAGTTTACATAAATTCAGTTATTTTAAAATTCAGGAGTGGAAGTTATTTGATGATAGCTTCATAAGATTATAAACAAGGAAAATTAATTTTAATAGAATTTGATTTTAAATGTCATAATTTTTATCAATAGATTTGAGTACATTAAGAACTTAAGAGAGAGTTGATAGCATTTTCCCCAGACAATTGGAATAAGTCCTAAGTCAAAAAGATTATTTTTTAGAGTGCTTTTTCTTAAAAGACCACATTGTGCTCAGTGATTATATTGGCTGAATTGGTTGTTTTCTTCCTGTTGTACAATAGATTGATTCTGGGAGCTTCTTAACATACAACTCTCCATCATCCAGCTTATGTATACATGCATGTAGTTTTTGCGTACTTTAAATCTTATAACCTATACACCTTTCTTAGAACAAGAGCAGAGTAACCACCAAGCTTATTATTATCCTCTATATTCTTTAAATAATAAGCAATTACATTTTGAAGCCAACATAACTTCTAGTTAACTACAAGAGAAGTCTAAGATATTTAATCACATTGTTTTACTATTTAGGTGAAAAAATATTGTTGTTACAAACAGGCCTAAGAGGAGTATTCCAATTTATTTTATCATGATGCTATTTATTCTTACGTACCTCCAAAGATCTAACTAATCTTTTGAAGATACTGAGATAAAAATATGCTAAGACACTGAAAAAGAAGAGATTGTTTATCTTTTTGAAAGCAATAAAGCATGGAAAAAAATTGCCCGAACTCGTGATTCAGCCCCCTAATGTGATCCTCTGTTTTCCCCTCTGTCATCTCCAAAGAGCTGTCAGAATATTTTCAACACCAAAATCCAATCATGTCATCTCTGCTGAAAACCCATCAGTAACTTTCCATTTCTCTGGAGAAACTCCATAAGGTTGTCAGAAAGGTTCTACCACGTCTAGCCCCTATTTGTCCTTCCAACCCTAACCGAGCCACTCACTGTCTTGGCAACAGCACACGGATTTCCTTTCTGTTTGGAGAATGCCCATTTCCTCCAGTGGAAGTGTCAGTGCACCCGCTGAGAACACTTTTCATTCTGTTTCTCATCTAGTTGATGACTGCTGTTCACCCTTTGGGTTTCTAATCTAGCATTACTTCCTCAGAGAATCTGTTCCTGAATGCCCTAACTAGTTCAAAGCCCAAATATATGACGTCAGTACTAAATGCTCCTTCTTCCCTGGCCTGGCAGAAATGTAATTTTAAGTGTTTGTTTTCATTTGTTTAGAACCTCACACTCTAATTGTCAGAATGCTCCATGGGGCAGAGGTTACCCTAACTTTTGATCATCGCTGTAGCCTGAGAGACTAACACAGTTCCACTTTGTACCTTATAAATCTCAATGGATATTTCTTAAACATATGACCAAATGAATTGACTTTAAAACCCGCAGAAAGTTTGTAAAAATAACCAATATGATCCCATGTGTGTCTGGAGTCTGTTAAGAAATGGTTCTCTTGAACAAACTTTGTGAATCCTGCCCTTTCTGTGAATTGTTGGACAGAAGATGTTGCAGACAACACAAATCAAACAGGTGAATGTGGTGGCCAAGACAGAATGATGCTGAAGGAACTCAAGGACCAACTCACTTTGACCAGTGACCAGGCAATATTACTTAGCAGAGAAAGCATAGCACTGGATTTAAGGGTTTCATAACTTATTCTAATGCTGCCTTTCAATTATTCTAGCTCCGTTATAAAATAAAAATTTTGGTTTAGGTAATGCATTCTGCTATAACAGTTTATGATTATAGAAAATGTATTGGCTTTTATAAGTATTGTATTAAATCTAGGCCAAATTACAATATAAGGGTTATAATGTTCAGATAGGGCTAACTATTGTATATCTAACGTGTACTAAAAGCAACCTACCAATTTCACAATTTTGTCACATACTGATGCTCTGTTAGTCTCTGTAGTAATAAAGAGATCAAACAGAAGTACTGAACAAAGAACTTGATACAAGAATTGGTAAGAGCATTGGTTTCAATGCTGGAAGATCTGAGTTCCCACCTTGTTTTCAAGTGCAAGGCACTCATACTTTGGAGTTGAAATTATTTTGCTGTAAAATAAAAATTTCCCAAGGAAGAGCTATTTTACAAGTTGTGCTCCATCTCATGTATCAGGAGTTTGGGTTGATTTCTCTCTTCTGTGAGGCTACATTGAAGAACTTCAAGGAAACCATGCAGAGAAATTGATTTGTATGCCCTGTAGCTTTGGGGACACAGTGTATTATTATTAAACCATGGTTGAAATACTTAAATGTCGATTATAAAGCCATAAGGCTGCAGTTGGGGAGAAACTGCATTTCCACAGAGGATGAATAAATGAGGTATGTTTTCATTTGACCAAATGAGGTGTTTTTGTGCTGGAGTTCTGGTCTCAAATTGTCTTAAATCCTGCCCAAGAGCCCCACCTGGAAGGATAAGCATTCATAGTTGGAAAGAGATTGAAGTCTATTATTCTATACCCATGGTATAAGTGAGAAATGTAGGCAGCCAGACAGACACATTCCCCCACAACAAGGGAACTGATTGGGACACCTCTGAGGATCCCGTGAAAAGACTCATGAGCATCTTTCTTTTATCATCTGCCAAAGCCCCTGCAAATGGTACCAAATCAGTGTCAGGCAAATAAAAAGATTCATGTCCCCTAATCCCTTCTACTCCAAACTAGGAGGAATCACAGAATGCTCAGTGTGTAGGGGTGGATGAACAAAAATGCTCAGAGGGAAAAATAAGAAAGAAGAGACCACACCTCTGCCTTACCTCTGCCCCATCTGCCATAAGCCCAAGCTAGGGAGAGCCAAGAGTCTTAATCCAATGAAGTCAGTTATTTTTCATGTAGGTAGGACTAGACATATTAATCAATGAACTGAGATTCTTGAATGAAAAAAGATTTTTTTCTTTCATCTGAATGTCAACTACAGTGTTCTATGTTTGTCTAATATTGTATCTAGAGACGGGGAAATAAGCATCTCACAGAGCTATGGTTTGAATAGGTTGTGTACTAGTTATACTACAAACATACGATAGTGTAACATTTTATTTCCAAAGTACTACTCAATACTGGTATTGGTCCAGGGAAGACAAAGATTAGAAGTAATTTGAGGTCAGGGCTAGGGGAGTGCAGGATATGTTTACCAGAGGTTAAAGTAAAGGTATTGAGGGAAAATACTGTGTGTTCGGGGAAGAAAAGTGTAGTAATGTGTTTCATAGTCTAGACAGGATGACAAGTTCATTCCAATTACCCAACATATTTAAGAGAAAGGTCATGCAATAAAAATAAATATAAGTTTTACAGTAGTGGGTGATAAAAATTAAATATCTTTTAAGAGCAATGTACTTATGCTTTGAATTACGGGGTTAAATGGATAGTGTCAGAAAGAACCTAATGTTATTTGATGCATACAGTGTAATACTAATGTTGTCCCTAGTACCAAAGCATTTTGCTATTCCTAGACCATTGAGAGGTTAAATAGGATGATGCCCATCTCTATTTATTAAAGTTATGGAGTATTACGTCATAGATCTCGTCATGATAGAGCCAGAGTTTTTCTCCCAACATTTGATTTGAATTGATGGAATTTTCTGAGTGACTCAAGAAAGCAACAAAAATCTTGAGACAATTTATTGAACAAGAAACTAATAACCTGTTAATTTGAATGTCCTAAACACTGTTGTAAAACAAGGAAGTTTACCTTATATATCTCACACTAAACACAGATGGTCATGTAACCCCTCTGTTAGAATACACCACTGGCCAAAAGTAGACTTGGGGAGAACCTATGACCTCTGAGAAATGGGGACTTTAGGTCCCAACACAAAGTTAGTAGAAAATTTATTTATAGTATTGTATATACATATATAAATACATAGCAAAATAGGTTTACATTATTTAGTGGAGTTACAGGGAATATGTTATCAGATTTTAGTTACTATATTATTTCTCTCTAAAGTTTCCTGGATATATGATGTATTATTTAACAAGTGTCCATTTAACTATTTATTTTAAAAGAGCAAGTGAGAGCAAATGCCTGCAAGTACAAGCAGGGGAGGGGCAGAGAGAGAGGGAAAGAGGACCAATCTCAAGCAGGCTCCTGCTGTTAGCACAGGTCCTGATGTGAGTCTCGAACACATGAATTGTGAGTTCATTACCTGAGCCTAGATCAAGAGTCAGATGCCCAATTGACTGAACCAGTCAGGCGCCCCTGTGATGTATTTTTATTTAACGTTTAATTTCACACTTTCAATAGCTTTCAAACATGCCACCGGCAAAAATTATATTCTCTCTTAAATTGTTTCTTTATTTTGTATGTACCTACATTAAAAAAATAAAAACAAAGCTCAGCCCTACCATAAACCTGTCCAAAGTGATTAAAGATTTTGCATGACAAACCTTAAGAATGATGTTGCTTTTGTTTTATTCATCACCTAATCAATGAAAATAAAATCTTGGTCTTGTCCTGAGATCTACTAGCACTGTAGATTTTTGACTTGCTTTCATTGCTATTTCAACTAATGGTTATAACATTGTCAAGACAGGGTTTATATTTATGTATGTGCTGAAAATGTTTTCATGGACTTCTCATTTTGTTTAATCTCTACTAGTACAGTATGCACTTGGTGTCACAATATTTGGACTGCTATATTTATCCAAAAATGTTAACGGAACTGCTTTAATTGCATTTCCCTTAATGACTTATAACTGAACATCTTGTTCTTATTTTCACAGCTGAAGACGCATGTGGAGGAACAATGAGAGGATCCAGTGGCATCATTTCAAGCCCTAGTTTTCCTAACGAGTATCATAACAATGCTGATTGCACTTGGACCATTGTAGCAGAGCCTGGGGACACAATTTCACTCATATTTACGGATTTCCAAATGGAAGAAAAGTATGATTACTTAGAAATAGAAGGTTCTGAGCCACCTACAATATGGTAAGTAGTTTCTGTTCTAACCTAACATTGATGCCATCGCCTGAGGCAAAGAACAGCTGTGTAATGGGTCTTTAAAGGTTTTGTTTTTTAAAAAGAACTTATAGTTACAGAAAAATTATGAAGGGGCAACTGTCAGAGCTGAGGGATACTTTTGAATATAAGGGTACTAATATATTAAATAAATTGGAATTCTGAAAGATGGAGCTCTCCATTATTATCAATTCATTAATTCATTCAATGGGTCGTAATATTCATTATCAATTAAAAGTAATGTGACTTGGGCACCTGGGTGGCTCAGTCGGTTGAGCGACCGACTTCGGCTCAGGTCATGATCTCACAGTCCATGGGTTTGAGCCCCATGTAGGGCTCTGTGCTGACAGCTCAGAGCCTGGAGCCTGCTTTGGATTATGTGTCTCCCTCTCTCTCTGCCCCTCACCTGCTCATCCTCTGTCTCTCTCTGTCTCAAAAATTAAAAAAAAAAACATTAAAAAAAATAAAAGTAATATGACTTTATCACAACATGCATAAGGAAAGAAAAGTTGTTCCTAATGTGAACTCAAGTTATATTCTTACCATGCCAGTCCATAGTTGGTAATTCCTTTCCAATTAACTGTATAGTCTTGGAAATAATTTGCCTTTGTTTTTGTAGATAGGTCTTTTTCTTAATCTGTCATATGAAGGCAAAAAATTAATTATTACCTGGATTAGTATGGTCTCTTTTTTTTATAGACTTCAAGCCATGGTCTCATGAAAACTGTAGAGTTTTCAGAACATGATTTTAAAATGTAATATTTTTAGAAGAAAGTGTTTCATTATACAGTTAAAAAATGATACACTGATATGAGCAAAGTATAAAGTAGATTATGAATCAGTAATTAAGCGAGGAATGATACGATTGGTATAGTGAGGTAATAGGTAAACATGAGACCTGGAGGGGCCTTTTATACCAAGTAAAGGATTTGATAAGAACGAAGGGAATTTATTAAAGTGTTTTGTCAAAAACAATTATGTGAAGAGGTTTGAAATTTCAAATGATTTTTCTTACTAAGTGCAAAGATTGATTTGAAGTGGGTCTTAGTTAGCTGGAAGCTCATTTAAGAGGTGATCGCTGTAATCCAAGAAAAAAAGCATGGTAGTCTGCATTAGAATGGTATTGATGGAAATAAAGAAGTGGAATAAGTTAAGGGATATCTAAGGAGGCATAATGAAGAGGGCTCTAGTGGATTGAGGAGTGGTAAAGAAGGTGATGTTTAAAGAAAACATCATTTTCTGACTCGCACGAATTGGTAGAGAAGGTCGCGATATTCAGTGATTTGAAATTGTTGAAGGAAGGTCAAATTTGGAGTGGGAAGGGTATGAATACTAAGAATTGTTGTATATACAACATTATGTAAATATAAATTATTATATAAGTATAAATTGTCATCTAACAGACAACTGTGTCTGGCGGTATGATTCAGGTGTTCTGCATAGAAGCATAAATGGTATGTAGTTGATCTCTAAGGTAATTGAACCAATCAACATCGATAACATGGGATAGCTAGAGATAGGTCGGAATGAGATGAGAAGGAACCAGGACTGAGTCTGAGCACCAACAGCATGAAAGGCCCAAGTTTAGGGGGATTATCCAGCAAATACACTGTGGAAGTGCATTTAGAGGGGCAGGAAGACATCTGGGAATGAGGTATCACACAGGCAAGAGGAGGGAAATGTGAAGAAAGAGGAAACAATATTGATGCTGAAAGGACACTAAGTAAATGTTTAAAAATAAAACAAGTGTATTTATAGCCATCTGGGCTTTGGCAAAAGTATCACCTGTCTGTCATCTTACACATTCCTTTGAAGATAAGACAAAAGTAACACACATTCATTTAGCAATTCGCAAGAAAATGATACAAATGCCCAAACTGTATTGTATTTCTATAGATGCCAGCTTAAAGATGCATATTGTCAGTAAATTATTATTGTGTATAGCCACTTCAGCATCGTAAAACAGTTTTCCTTTTAATTATAGTAGTTATGGAATTGATGTGTAAAATGATCTGTGAATAATTAAAATAAAATTTTAAATCTAATCCTAGCCCTCTAATTCCCTTAAATCCTTTAATTTTCTCATATCTTTTTAAGATATGGTCATCAAAATGAAAAATTATATTTCAGGTGGTATTACATTGGTTCTTCTAATGCATTGTTCATATAATATTTTTAATTCATAGTAGAATTCAAAAGAGAAATGTAAAGTAATGCTGAAAGGGAGATATTCACATTCTTTTCGTTAAAATTACAAATGGTTCCTTTGACTTCAGGTCCCTCATTGAGGGACTGGGGACTTGCCATTGGCTACCGTTCATTAAATTTTTTCCTGAAATGTAGGCAGTGAGGCATCTGTGTTTGACTTTGGCGACATAGACTAAGCCAACCCAATAATTGTGTTGCACAGAGAGTACTATCAATTAGCCAATACCTCTCTACAAGGTGTATATGCTAAATCTGTAAGTTTTGATTTGTTAAACAACACTCAACATCACTGCTGCTTGATCTGACAGGAATGTAGAGGATCCAGTTAATTAATACTGGATGATAAAAATTTTATGAGGCTCGACCAATGTCAACTGATTCCCTTGCAGCAAAATGAAAAATCACATAGCACAAAGAAACTTCAATTCTAGTTTCAGCTTTGACTGATTGTTGGTAGCTAGGTAAGATAACTGGATAAGTATGTCACCTTCTTAGAACTCAGGTTTCTCATCTGCGACATCCAAGCCTTTTCTTAACTCTAATATTATTTGGCATTATGCTTAGGTACTAAAACAGGGGCCAGGAGGTTGGAAGTAACTATATATTGCCTGATTTACAAAGCCTCGGCTGTAGAGTTGGATTAGGTACTCTTTGAAATTGTTTCCAAACTTAATCTCTTTAGGTTCTTACTAGATTCCCATTCATTCAGTGTTCATTCAGCAATGACTTATGGGGTATTCACTGCATGGCAGGCATTGTTTTTGGTACCCAGCAACCAAAATAGTGGAGAGGCTTGCTCCTGCAGAATTTATAAAATTTATTTATAAAAGACAATAAACAGTAACCACTGTAAATAAGTTAATGACATACTCTGTCTACAGAGTGATAAGAAAGAAGGGGTGAAGTAGGATAAGAGAGGTCAGGAGAGTAACTGTGGGATGATGGAAGTGTAGGTAACCTAAGTGAAAAGTTGATATTTGAGCAAAGTCTTAAAGGCAGTAAGGAAGTTAGACAAGCAAAATCTCAACAATACACATTCCAGGCAGAAATACATTTAGAGCAAACACATAATTTAGAGTGGGGCTCATTGTGTTTAAAGGAACAGCTAGTAGGTCATTGTGGTTACAGAAGAATTGCCATGGGTGAAAGTGGTAGAAAAGAAAGACAATTAATGGAGCCCAACTTTTGGTCTAAGTGAAATGTGGACTATTAAAGGGTTTTGAGCACCTTAGTGATCAGACTTATGTTTTAAAGGATCACTCTGGCTGCCATATGAGGAACAAACACTAGGAAGGAAAGGTAGAAAAATAGACATTATTTGCAGTAAGCTAGGTAAGATATTGTAATTGTTAGAATTATAAAATAGCAGTGGAGGTGATGAGAATGGCTAGATTTTCTAGATAAAGTGAAGGGAAATTCCTAGCTGATGAGATGTGAAATTCAAGAAAAAGGAGGAGCAGGGGTGCCTGGGTGGCTCAGTCGGTTGAGCGTCCGACTTCAGCTCAGATCATGATCTCACAGCTTGTGAGTTCAAGCCCCACTTCAGGCTCTGTGCTGACAGCTTGGAGCCTGGAGCCTGCTTCGGATTTTGTGTCTCCCTCTCTCTCTGCCCCTAACCCACTCACATCCTGTCTCCATCTCTCTCAAAAATAAATAAACATTAAAAAAATTTAACTGAAACAAAGAAAGAAAGAATGAAAGGAAGAAAGAAAAAGGAGCAACAATAGCTTTAAGAAGTGAGGACAGCTCTAAGGTTTTTGAAGGCATAACAGGATGCAATATCCACTGATATTGAGAAGGTTTTTTTTATAAAACCTTTTTTTTTTTTTTGAGAGAGATGACAGGGAGCTGAATTCTGGACATGTTAAGTTTGAGATGGCTAATACACATTCTGGTGAAGATTTCAAGGGAGGCAGTTGGATACACAAGTCTTAGTTCAGAATTAAAGGTATGGGATAGAGATCTAAATTTGGAAGTTCAGAGTTAGAAGTGATTGTTAAACTAAGAAAAGAAAAGGTTAACAACTGAGCTCTGGGACACTCCAAAAGTCAGGAAAACTAGGAAGAACAAGTAAGAGTTTGAAAAGGATTATCGATGAGCTAGGAGGAAAACCAAGAGCATATGGTTTCTTAGAAACCAAATGAAGAAAATACATCAAGGAGAAGGAAATGATCAATTGTGTCAAATTTGATGATCAGCTAATAAGATGAGCTCCAGAACTGTTCATTAGATTTCATAACATGGAGATAATTGATTACTGTGATGTAAGGAGTTTTGTGGGTGAATGTCTTTATCAGAGAAGAGAAATTGCAGATAATTAGTACAAATAAGCCTTTCAGCAAGTTTTGCAAAAAAAGGTGAACAAAGAAATAAGGCTAAAAGAGAAAGTAGAGTCAAAATAATTTTTAGATTTAGATTTAATTTTGGTTTTTGGTTTGTTTATTAATTGGGAGAGATAAAACCATATGTTCATGCTAATGGGAATGACCTACTAGAGTGCAAAAAATTGGTGATGGAGAGTGGGGAGAATTGTTAAAGCGAAAAGTGAAGGTAATGAAAGTAATACTCCCTTTTAAAAAAATCTGTTTGTGGGGTTCCTGGGTGGCTCAATGAGTTAAGCATCCCAACTCATGGTTTCAACTCAGGTCATGATCTCACAGTTCATGAGTTCAAGCCCTGCATTGGGCCATCAGCGCAGAGCCTCCTTAGGATTCTCTCTCTCTCTCTCTCTCTCTCTCTCTCTCTGCCCTTCCTGCTCACTCTCTCTCTCAAAAAAGTCTTGTTGGTGAAAGGAAGGAAGGTGGGAAAAATCAGTCACTAGAGAGTGAGGAATATCAAGAAAATGAAGATTAATAGGTCAGGCTGGGGACTACTCCATAGAGGAGTTTATCAATTTGGAAGCTCCACATACAGAAATAAAAGAGTAAAGTGTTGTTATCAAAGACTGGATCCAAGAGGAATGAGTGGTTAAATATCTCAGATTTAATAATTATAATTTTTTAGATTACAGAACATACATAATACTAGAAAGGTCAGAAAGACAATTGTATATTGGAACCAGAGGAGAAATGAGTTTGCTTTGTAAGGTGTCACATTGAGGGTTAAGCTGGATTTCCACAGAACATGTCTGTGTCCACCCCGGAAGTTGGAAATGTGTAACTCAATTATGATATTATAACAATATATTATAACATATATAACTTAATATTATATATAATTTAATACTATATTACATGTAACTATATTATATGTAACATATATTAGAAGCCATAAAAATTGAAGTATTTGTTAAAGTCAAGGGAATGAATACAGTTATCAAAATCAGAATATGAGTTAAAACATATTCAGAGCATATGGCATAGGAACACCTCTTTAAATTAATTTCATTGAAATTAAGGATGCAATAAGGCATATGGTATATTTTTAAGTCATTTATACACATTTGTTGATATTTATTAGGTAGTTAAAATAATGCTAAACATTTAAATTTGAACTGGTAAGATTAGTCATAATTTCAGATGTCTGGTGACTCCCATCCAAAGATGTTTCCTTCCTTTGTGCACTAGAGCACCTCCTTGCCTACTAAAGGGTGTCATGCCCATGATTTTCTTAACTCTTTTCTACACCATCAGTTTTTGCTCTGTGATTGATCAGTTTTCAACGAGCTGTAATGTGGTTTGTTCCACCATTTCTTTAGAACTATCTTTTCCAAAATGACCAATGATATCATAGTTCCTACTTTGGCACTTACCTCACTTGATTTATCTGCAACATTTGACTTTGCTGGTCATCTCTTCTTTTCTAGAACAGCCATCTCCCTTGTTATTGTGAAGTCATTTCTTCTACCTTTTGTTGTTACTCACTGTGTCTTTTCAGACCCTTTTGGGGGTGGGGGCTTTTCTTTCTTTATCCACTCTACACATGCTGGCCTCTGCCCAGCCTTGGTCTGTTTTTCATTTTTCATTTCTATTCCCTTTACTGTGGAATTTGCATGAATTGTCATGATTTCAATGGTCTTTTCTGATGTGTATAATTGTTATCTTACTTTGTTTCTATTTGTATCCATACCTTTACTAAAACAACAGAATCTTAAGGAGAGCTCATATCTAAACTTACACATAATGCCTAAACTGCCCATTTCACACCTTAGGTATTTCACATATTTGTGAAATGAATACATAATTTTTGTCCTTTATAAAAAAAAAAAAGCAGATCACTTGACCATCTGTTTTCACCTGTTTTCCAAAGTGATTATACTTGATTTGATCGAAGCCATATTTATTAGTTTGGATTAGGTTCAGGTATAAAAAAAGAAAAAGTGAAAAACAAACACCAACAGGCTTGAATGAGATACAATTGTTTTTAAATGTAAAATTCTGGAGGTAAATATACAAGACATTTATGAATACCCCTGGCACCAAACATTTGGGATGCTTTCATATTACCCTTCTATTTGTAGGTGACCTTCATTCCAAAGATCATTTCATGTCTAAATTGAGTCCAGAAAGTAGGTCAAAGAAAGGACCAAACGGTACTCTTCAACTTCTCTGAAGGTTCTGGTTGCTGCCCTACATTGTTCTATTGCATTTTATACTTCTGCTTATATTCATTGGCTAAAATTTTGTTACATGGACACTTGGCAGTAAGAGACCCAAAGAAATATAATTCTTATTCTAGGTGGTCTTTGCCCAGCTAAAATCCTATTATTATGAAAGAAAGGGAAAAATATTAGAAGAAAAGTAGAAAAGTGTTGCACTGTTTTTACTTATACAGTCCCTCCAGAGAAAACCTGAATCTATTGGTATTTTACTTAAAAGTATGTGCATGCCTATACTGATATGTATTGATACAGATACGTACATGTATATGTATATATGAATATGTATATGTGTTATATACAGATATAGATACAGGTATATAAATATATATAGAAATATATATGTATACCTGTATATACATACATATGTGTATATGTTTCACTTATATATAGTATATATGTATGTATTTTATGTGTGCTAACACTTCCACATTTAGTAGTATTTTTCAAATGGTGTTTTTGTAGTATCTATATCAGAGTTGTCTGTGGTGTTTGTTAAAGTACAGATTTTCCAGCTCCCACACAAATCTGTTGATTTACGTTCTGTAGGCATGGAATCAGGAAATCTGCAAACTAGGTGATTCCAATGCATTGCTAAAGAAATTAAAGCAATACATTTAATCAATACTGAAACTATGTTATGTAACTGTCCTGTGAGCATCCCACAGAGCTGATATATTTTGAACCACTAAAAATGTTGAAGGACAAATTAACATGATATATCAAGCTAATGAAGCTAACTATGTAATACATATACATATGTATTTGTTATAAACTTATGCAATGAATAGTACAAAGATTGTGCTAGTGGGTCAACAAATTTTCTAACTAATCACGATAAATTAACTAGAGGAAACTGGCCATAATCTTGATTCTGCAAAAATAAATACCACAGACACTAATCCTATTAAACAGGTGTTCCTGTTTGCTCCCTTCTGACAATTATTAGTAGGCTAAAACATGCAATAAAGCTATAGTTCTGTATATTACTACTTATCCATAGGGGTGAAGTAACTTGATTAAATATCTATTATGATTTTATAATTTTGAACTACCTTCTTTTTATTGTGATAAGAACATTTACCATGAGATCTTCCCTTAAAATTTTAATAGTAAAATACTGCATTGTTAACTATAGGCACAATGTTGTATAGAAGATCTCTAGAACTTATCCATCTTGCATAACTTAAACTTTATATTTGCTGCATAGCAACTCCCCCATTCTCCCTCCCCCATCCCCTGGCAAATGCCATTCAAGGATCTGCTTCTGTGAATTTGACTGTTTTAGATAGTTCATATAAGTGAAATCATGCAGAATTTGTCCTTCTGTCACTGGTTTATTTCACTTGGCAGAATGTCCTCAAGGTTCATCCATGTTGTCCAATATACCAGGATTTCCTTCTTTTCTAAGGCTGAATAATATCCTTTGGTTTTACCACATGTTCCTTATCCATTGTTCCATCAAGGTAAATTAGGTAAATGCTTCTCTTTAGGTAAATTAAATAGGATGCTCATAAAATGATAAGATACTACAGCCAGGAGGGATTTTAAGGATTCAACTGCCCTGTTTTCCCCTTTGAGGGAGATGAATCCTGAGACTCAATGTATGTATGTTGAAAATTCATTCAAAATGACAATTGAGATACTCAAATACTTGCCCCAGTGTACTTTTTAATAAAATTACCTCTTGTTATTGTGCATACAACGAGGACTTTCTTAAAATATACTTACACATATATACACACATACTGTATATTAGTAAAACATTATAAAACCTGAGAGTTTGACATATAAATATTTTAGTACATATTAATGTTTTTAAATATAGTCTTAAGTTATTTTACACTGGGTTGATGCTTAAATATAATTTTGCTGTAAAGATTTAAAAATTATTCTAGATATCTGAGAATGCCTAGTATGTTTAATCTATCATTTTAGAACTTTTAAATATATTTTTTCTGCCTTAAGGGAGACTCATTTGGGATTGTAGCAGGAAGAGGTAATGTATATAAGTCTTGGTCATCCATGGAAAAAAGAGTTACAATAGATGCTACAACAGAGTTATATGAATCAGGAATTAGCACAAATACGTTTACTAAGAGAAGTGTTTTCAAAGGTTTCTAACAAATCAGTTCCATTTAAAAGCAAACTGTCATTTTTTATTTTTTTAAGATGCAAAACCTTTTGTTTTTGGAAGTAGCCATGTCTTGAACATATTAATAATTATATATATACACACACACACACACATATATATATATGTTTTAAAATATATAATTGTTATTTGTACATACTTGTTTGTGACAAATTTGAAGTTATCCTTCTAATTATTAGTGTGGAGAAGAAAAATCCTTTAGTGATGTTTTTATACCTTTAAGAACCAGACTTTAAATTCATGTTTACATCTTTATTAATTAATTTATTTATACAATAAATTGTATTTCCAAAGAGTCCCTCTATCCAAAGAAGTAAATGAGTGCCTATTCTGTTTTTAAATTGAAGAGTAAATTTAACTAAAATATTGTAGTTATGGAGTGTGTTAATTAAAGATCTGTGTTAACTTCAAAGGGAAAAACATGTCTGATTACACGGTTCTTGTGTAATTTTTCATAAAGACTATACAAGTGTACATATCTCTAAAGTTAAACCAGAACTCTAGTATATGAAATTTAGACTAATTTTATGATCTTATTTAACCCATAGAAATCAAACGCCATCTTGTTTGTCTCTGTTATCCATGAGGACGTCCCAGTATCCTTTGGTCTCCTTACCTCTTCTCTAATAAACAGCTCCTATGAGTTTAACCAGAGCTACTACAATTCCCAAACTCAATATTCTTCTTGCTTACTCTCATCATCTGTTTTTTTTAATATCACCATAAGTTCTAGTGCTTCCCGTATTCACTTCCATTTAATTTATTAACCTGTAACTTAGGAGGCAACACCACTCCATTTTGTCAAGAGCAAGGTGTGAAGCAATAGATGTGTCTGCATGTACCTTCATATGTGTGCTGACCAGAAATTGAGATACATTCTTTCTAGTGGTTTCTGTTTTTTCCTTGATGAAAGAGGCAAGGCCATCTGTGGAAAGTGAGAACAGGTGATAGGCTAGGATATTTGAAGAATGGGATCATTTTAAAATATCTTTTGTGGAGAATGGGAAAAAAAAAACAACAACAAAAAACCCAAGCAACTAGGGGAATCGAAGGATTGGTTGGCAGTGTTTTGGATCCAGTTGGAATTTTACAAGGTGAATTTGTAGTGGCAACAACTGGTGAGCTTTCATATTTCTAGAACACTACTTAGCAACTTAGATCCAAGTATAAAAAGAAAGGCAATGGCATTTCTGTTTCATGTGGTGTCAGGATAATAGAGAAGGAAGTCTTGATAGAGCATAGCCTGCAGAGGGAAAGAAGTGACTTTGAATAGAGTTCGCCTCTTCTCAGTACACAGGTTTTTATGTCTAAGTTTTCATTCATTCATTCATTCATTCATTCACTTAAGTATAATTGAAATACAATGTTACATTAGTTTCAGGTGTACAACATAGAGAATTCAACAATTCAATACAAAACTAAATCGAAACTTCAATGAGATACTACTTTACAACCTGTCAGAATGGCCAGAATTAAAAAGATAAGAAATATCAAGTGTTGATGAGGATGTGGAGAAAAAAAGAGCCCTTGTACCCTGTTTGGTAGGAATGTAAATTGGTACAGCCACTGTAGAAAACGGTCTGGAATTCCTCAAAAAATTAAAAACAGAAATACCATATGATCCAATAATTCCACTACTAGGTATTTACCCCAAGAAATTATCCATAAGTTTTATCTCTGAGTTAGTATATGGCATTTATTCCTGAAAGCTTGCATAAAAAGAAACAAATGCTAATTGGGCATCTAAAAATCTGTGAAATGCAGTATGAGGTCTTAATGATTTATAGGATATCATATGCTGGTATATATGTTTCTAATACATAAATAGCTTAGATTAAGTTTTTAAATAAACTTGAAATATGTCAAATTTCTTCATTTTGACAGGATATTTTTCTGAATTATTTCATTCTTGTTAAATAATATGAAAATACAATTATTGATTTAGTCAATTCTTTTGAAAGTTTCCTTCAGTAATTTTATTCACCCTCTAACATAATTTCCATAGAACTAGCCTGTGTCTAACTTGATTAATTTTCCTTATATAGCAAATGGTTTTATATCCTTCAAAAACTCTTAGTAGCAAATGTTTATCACAAAAGTGCTTTGATGCCACAAAGTTCAAAATAATTAGCCATTCCATATGGAATTATTTACAACAAAACTTCATAAAGCATAAAAGTTAAATCTTAAAACCTATTTTTCAACAGACTTCTGGGCGAGCAGTAGAAGACTTTGGTTGTAAGTCACACTTCTCCGCAATACTCTCTCTGCTTCAGTGACTCTTCTTTTTTGCTCAGCATTCATTTTCTGTTCAATAGAACTTTCCACATTAACCCACATGTTTTAAATATAGTCAACAGTCATAGTGATTAGGAAAGGCAGATCTTTTCTTTTTTTGTGTGTTTTGTTTCCTGGACTGAACATGGAACATACAGAGAATGAATCTTGCAAAAGTATATGGATTTTACAATTCAAGAGAAAGCAGTTGAAAGACCAGTGGGAGAAGTTGCAAAGTCAGATTACAAACGATATAACAAAGGAAGGCATGGAGACTTCAGCCATATTTGTATTAAACTACGTAACACCAGACAATTTTAGTACCAGTCAACCTATCTTCTATTTGAAAATAATGGGTGTTTTATTTTACTTTTATTTTTTAAAATTTATTTATTTTGAGAGAAAGAGAGAGGGAAAAGGGCAGAGAGAGAGGAAGAGAGAGAATCCCTAGCAGGTTCCCTGCTGTCGGCACAGAACCTGACACGGGACTCAATCCCACAAATTGTGAGATCATGACCTGAGCCGAAATCAAGAGTTGGATACTTAATGGATTGAGTCATCCAGGTTGCCCCTGCCAAGGTCTAAAACTGAAGGTAGCTAGATGGGTGTTGTGATGGTGCATGGGTGTGGCTATAAAAGAGAAATACAGAGAGACACCTAGACAACCCTGAAAATAATGGATATTTTAAAATTAATTTCCATTTATTACCTCTAATGAAACAAAATATGTTTTGGAGTTTTCCATCAATGTATTCAACAAGACAATTGTATATTTGCCTTGCTTTCTAGAAGATAACATGTTGGTATGGAATGTATTATTAATTTTATGACCTGGATTATATAATTTATATTTTCTGTCCACAATTCTTTTGAGGAAATGAAAGAGGAGCTTACTTCAGAATTTTGCTAGGGGAACAATTGGCTTTATTTAGCCTGAAAGATTGGGGAAAAAAATCCCTTTTGGCAAGCAAGGATTGGCTGGGAAGGAGGAAAAAAATATTACTAAATTGTTCCAGTAATATTCTGACCAAAAATAAAACAATGTAAGAGCAGAGGAAAGAGAAAGGCCATATTGAATGAAAATTATATAGTGAGATAGGAGAGTGGATGTAGCTAAGCAGAACAATAGGACACCTAGAAATTTTTTCAGGGACTGATGATTCAGGGAGTTATTTGGGGATAGTCATACATAAAGTTCAAAATTAAGATATATGCTCAGCTGGGTTGAAATTTAATCTCTAATCTCAGTCTTGTGGGGAAATCATGGGCATTTGAAATCAGCCTTGAAATATTTGCCTCAGTGGTTGAAGAAAAATTTACCTCCACCTGACATGTGATCCCAGTATGTGTAAATATATGGGGTATCAAGGGATGTTACAAACCTGTGTTCTAACTAGCTTGTAAATTTTCAGAAAAAGAACAAAAATGTTTCTCCCTTTGAATCCTTGCCTTAAGGATTACCTTAAGCACCTGTAATTGGGAAATGATTTCTATAACTTATTTTGTTTTATTCTTTTAAGCAGTATTATCAATTATTTTTAATTTTTTAAAATTTGATTCCAGTATAGTTACCATATGGTGTTGTATTAGTCTCAGGTGTACAATATAGTGATTCAACAATTCTATACATTACTCAGTGCTCATCATGTTAAGTGGACTCTTAACTCCCATCACCTAGTTCATCACCCATGCCCTCCCCCACCTCTCCTCTGGTAATCATCAGTTTGTTCTCCTTAGTTAAGGGTTTATTTCTTGGATTGTCTTTGTCTCTCTATCTCTCTGTCTCTCTCCTCCTTTTGTTTCTTTTGGTTCTTAAATTCCACATATGAGTGAAATTATATGGTTATTTGTTCTTTATCTGACTAATTTCCCTTAGCATTATACTCTATAGATCATCCATGCTGTTGCAAATGGCAAGATTTCATTTGTTTTTATGCCTAAATAATATTCTGTATATGCATATATGTTTATCCATTCATCTTCTTTATCCTTTCATCTATTTATGGACATTTGGGCTGTTTCAATGTATTGGCTATTGTAAATAATGCTGTAATAATCATAGGGGTACATGTATCCCTTTGAATTAGTGCTTTTATTATTATTATTATTATTATTATTATTATTATTATTTATTTTTTGGCTAATACCCAGTAGTACCATTACTGGATTAAGTGGTAGTTATATTTTTAACTTTTTGAGGAACCTCCATGTTGTCTTCTACAGTGACTGTACCAGTTTGCATTCCCACTAGCAGTGCACAAGGATTCCTTTTTTTTCCCACATCCTTGTCAACAAGGATGATGTGTTGTTGATTTTAGCCATTATGACAGGTGTGAGGTAATATCTCATTGTGGCTTTTGTTTTCATTTCCCTGATTATGAATGCTGTTGAACATTTTCTCTTGTGTCTGTTGGCCATTTGGATGTCTTCCTTGGGGAAATGTCTATTCACAGTATCTGCCCATTTTTAAATTAGATTGTTTGCATTATTTTGGTGTTGAGTTATATGTTCTTTATGTATTTTGAATACTAACCCTTTATTGGATATTTTGTTTGCAAATATCTTCTCCCAGTCAGCAGGTTGTCTTTCATTTCTGTTGATTATTTCCTTTGCTGTGCAGAAGCTTTCTATTTTGATATAGTCCTGATGGTTTATTTTTGCTTTAGTTTCCTTTGCTCCAGAAGACATATCTAGAAATATGTTAGTATGGCCAGTATCATAGAAATTACTGACTGTTGCTCTCTTCTAGGATTTTTGTGGTTGCATGTCTCATTTCTAGTTTATTTTTGTGTATAGTGACAGGAAGTGGTCCAGTTTCATTCTTGGGCATGTTGCTGTCCAGTTTTCTCAACACCATTTGTGAAAATATCCTTTCCTATTGCATATTCTTTCTTCCTTTGTGGAAGATTAATTAGCCATATAATCATGGGTTTACTTCTGGGTTTTCTACTCTGTTCTGTTGATCTATGTGTCTGTTTTTGTGCAAGTACCATACTGTTTTGATTACTACATCTTTGTAATATAATTTGAAGTCTGGAATTGTAATGCCTCCAATTTTGTTTTTGTTTTCCAAGATTGCTTTGGCTATTTGGGGTCTTTTGTGGTTCCATACAAATTTTAGGATTGTTTGTTCTAGTTCTTTGAAAAATGCTGTTAGCATTTTGATAGGGATTTCATTAAATGTATAGATTTCTTTGGGTAGTATAGACATTTTAACACTATTTATTCTTCCCATCCAGGAGCATGGAATGTCTTTCCATTTCTTTGTGTCACCTTCAATTTCTTTCATCAGAGTTTTATAGTTTTCAGAGTATAAGTCTTTTACTTCTTTAGTTAAGTTTATTCCTAGATATTTTATTATTTTGGTGCAATTATAATGGGATTGTTTTCTTAATTTCACTTTCTGCTGCCTCATTATTAGTATATAGAAATTCAACAGATTTCTGTACACTGATTTTGTATCCTGAGACTTTACCGAATTCATTTATTAGCTCTAGTAGCGTTTTGGTGATATATTTAGGATATTCTATGTGTAGTATCATGCCATCTCCAAGAAGTTTTACTTCTTCCTTACTAATTTCCATGCCTGTTGTTACATTTTGTTTTCTGATTTCTGTGGCTAGGACTTCCAGTACTGTGTTGAATACAAGTGGTGAAGGTAGACATCCTTGTCTTGTTCCAGACCCTAGGGGAAAAGCTCTCAGTTTGTCCCCATTGAATATGATGTTTTCTGGGTGTTTTATATAAGGCTTTTATTATATTGAGGTATGGTCCCTCTAAACCTATTTTGTCGAGGGTTTTTATCAGTATTGGACCTTGTACTTTGTCAGATGCTTTTTCTGCATCTTTTGAAACGGTCATATGGTTTTTATCCTTTCTCTTATTGATGAGATGTGAAATATTTTCAGTTAAATTAGAGTACATGAAAATTTTCAGAAGGACATTGATTCAGTTGGAAATTCAGTTATCAGAGAAAATTCAAGTCATACTACTAATTTGCTAAAGAAGTACCCTAGAATGTCACTTAAGGAAAGACTAGACAATGTCATATTTAAAAAGAAACAACTAATTTTTTCAAGATCTTTTTCAGATGCCAGTATTCTTAATGGGCATATGTATTTAGTAAGCATGACTTCCTGAAGCCCCAGATAAATTATAAATATGAATGATATATAGTCTTAGTGTAGTAAGTTAGAAATATACAAACATACACGCTTCCAATAATATGTTTGGGATTTTGTTTGCCTTTGTCAAAATGTCTATTTTTAATGGAATTTTTCTTTTTAAGACTTCTTCCACAAATCCAATTTATCAGCCACTATAACCACTGGAAATGGTAAGTTCCAAAACCTCATGAACTTCATGTTTTTAAAAACTACTCTTTATTTTGATAGGGATTGATTGAAGGAAATGACAGAATGGGGTGATTAGAAATCTTTTGAGTGCTGGTTAGCCATCAAGAATCTCTTTAGAATGGGAAAATGGATTTTTACAATCATAGCAAAACAATCTATCTTGTTAGAGCAGAGTATTATCAGCCAAAATGACATAAGATAGAATGCTAATTTAGATATTCACCACATTATCATCTTTATTCCCACCCTTGCTTCTCACGCTTCAGCATAATGGCGTCCCATCAGTTTCATAAAATATGACACAGTTAAGATCTTTGGATATACTATTTCATCTTCCTGAAATGTTCTACTTATCCCTCTCCCTTTTCATCTAACACCTATTCCCTCTTCTAATCACACGTTAAAACTACTTCTGTTATGTCTTCACTGAGTATCTGAATATTTAAAGTAGGTAAAATCTTTGAGCTACAATTTTACATTATTGTCTATATCTTTCAACACTCACCAGAGTTTTCATTTAGTTGTTCAATGCTGATATTCTTTGTATATGTAAGCTCCATGAAGGCAGATAACATATTTGTTTAATTTAATAATCTTAGGGATATGCACAGGGCATATGATATGTTCCATGTTTATTAAATGCATGAATAAATGAATGAATAATACTTGATTACTTTATCATAAAAGTTTTGTTACCATAATAACATATTCTTTCCCTGGTAGTAGATGTTTATGGCAAAGTCATATTCTAATTAGAAGCTTGTTTGGCGAGCACAGAATTAGAAGGGAAAAAGGCAGTTATTAGTGTTAACATCTCTAAGCTACAATAGCCAAACATGATTATTTCCAGAGTGAAATACTTGCCACAGGGTTAAGTTGATTTCTAGTCCTTTGGGATTTCTGTCTGTGTAAACTGAACAAGTTATAAACTGCTAGATTAAGGTTTGCTTCCTAATGTTCATATTCAAGCCCTACCTCATTAGGATTTTTTTACAAGTCTTCTGGATTGAAGATTGGGTGTTCTTGAACTCTTTATACACATGTTATAAAGACCACCACTTGCCTAGGAAAATTAGTCTAGCAGAATCCTTGATACATATTACATGCTAAAAAGAAAATGTCTTTCTTTATTCAACAAGCATATCATCAAATTTTTGTGCCGAGGAATAGATTTACAGTGATGAACAAAATATTCATCACTTCTTTCATAGAACTTGTAGTCTATTCCCTTCTCCATATGCCTTATGGAATTAAAAGCTACTGAACCAGTGCTAAAGATGCAGACATGCCTTTAGGACTTACATAAAATTGTCCACCTGATCTTGTCTTCCAACGTTTTTTATTTATTTTTGGGACAGAGAGAGACAGAGCATGAACGGGGGAGGGGCAGAGAGAGAGGGAGACACAGAATCGGAAACAGGCTCCAGGCTCCGAGCCATCAGCCCAGAGCCTGACGCGGGGCTCGAACTCACGGACCGCGAGATCGTGACCTGGCTGAAGTCGGACGCTTAACCGACTGCGCCACCCAGGCGCCCCCTGATCTTGTCTTCCAAATAATTCTTATTAACACCCAAGATGCTTCATGATCTTTTTTGATGATAAAACCATATTGGTTTGATATAATAAACAATATATACTAAAACACTACTGAAAAGCAAGTATCCTTGGGGTAACCTTCTCATTTTTTTCTGAAGTGCATTACCTTGTACTTATAATTATACTGCTGCTTTTTTGCCTCACATTTAATTTTCTGCATATACATTATGATTTTAAGGCATTATTCTTTTGTCTGCTGTTATATAATTGTACACAACGTCATCATGCTAAAAATATATAATGGAAAACTTACAGCTAAAATCATATCTATTAAGTAACTATTACACGAGATACATTATTCTAGAAGTTTACAATATCAAAAAATAAAAATAAGTGTAAGCAACCTCATTTGTATTTTTTATTATATGCTTGGAGAAATGGTATTAGAAGTTCCAAATGCAAGGTACAGAGTAGAAGTAGTTAACACTTCAGAAAAGAGAAAAACGTTTAGATTATCAGAAAAAAATTCAACAGAAATCATATAACCTGAGCTGGGTGTTGAAGGGTACTAGCCTTTTGTCCAGTTCTCTTAAATCCCTGACTATGGTGTTTCCATTATACCAAACTATACCATCTTTGTTCCCACATTTAATGGGTAGAATTGTATACCCCTCAAAAATATGTTCAGGTCCTAACCCCTTGTACCTGTGAATGTGACCTTATTTGGAAATAGGGTCTTTGTTGATGTATTCAAGTCAAGATAAACTCAGATTAGATTAGTGGCAGGCCTTAATCCACTGACTGTTATCCTTATAAGAAGAGCGAAATTTGGATATAGAGATACAGGAAGAAGGACATGTGATGATGAGGCTGAGATCGGAATGATGTATCTACAAACCAAAGAATAACAAGGGTTGTTGGGAACCATCCAAAAGCTAGCAAGAGGCAAGAAAGAATTCTCCACTAGGAGAAGAGCCCTGTGACATTTGATTTCGAACTCCTAATGTCTAGAACTGTGAAGAATAAAATTCTGGTGTTTTAAGATACCTAATTTGTAGTACTTTGTTATAGCATTCCTAGGAAATTAATAAATTAACAATGATTTTCAGCAATTTGTTTGCTAAGCTAGTTCATGTAGTATGCAAAACTTAAGGATTCAAGGACATATAATAACAATATGAAAAAAAAAGATATGTATGGTGGTGTTACTTATGTTTTCCTACTTCCATTAAATAAGCTCAATGTGAAGGAAATGAAGTTGGAGTTTCCAAATTCTAACAACAGACAACTGGAAGGTAGAAAATTAGATTTTACTCATTTCCTCTTCCATTGCTTTAAAAATACCAGAAATAATGATATCGAAGGAAATCAATGGTTTTCAAAAGGTGAAAATATGACAATGGGTTTTGTTTTGTTGAATCTCACTTAATAGGAACTGAAGGATATACATTTACATAGTCTGTATTATCTGTTTCAGTCAAATTTGGTGTGTCTGGCTAGAAACCACACCTAGGGAAATGGCTCTTCTGGACACTTGATGAGAAACACGTAATTCTTTTTCTGACCAATTCCTTTTTATGATGAAAATATTCATAGAAGTAGAAACTCTTATTGTGCCTAATGAATTAAGGACTTCTTTATATGGATTTCCATTATATTTCATATATACCTGTATCATGGTACTTGTCACATTGCATTAGGGGCCTTTTTGTCTTTCTTATGCTAAACAGTGAGCTCCTAAGGGACAGGATTATTCACTCACATGTGTATTGCCTGTGCCTAGTGTAGTGGTTAGTATGTGGCAGGTGAACAGTAGATATTTGTGAATTGAAACAATTATGATAGGCATAGCTTCGTATAGCCATTTCCTTTCCAGGTGTAGTTTATTTGAATGTAATTTTAAAATAATAAAAAAACCTCAGAACTTTTTTTGACCTTATTCCAGTAAGGTAGGCAGATGTGATATAATTTAATTAGGCGTTCTTTCATGGGATTTTAGTTTAGCTTCTTTCCCGTGTACAGTTGAGTTGATTGACAAAGTGTTTTATTTAAGAAATGCTGAAATCCATCTATCTGGCAAACATGACTCAGTTTATGCATCAGAGACCATGTTGAGAGTAAAAAAAAGAGGACCAAATAAGACCCTGATCTTGCCCACAGGAGACAGAAGAGACAATCCCCCCCCCCCCCACCCCGCCAAATGAGGCAGAAGGTGCTATGTAAGCCCAGAAGAAGAGCATCTGGACCTGGAAGTGGTTGCATGTAGAGAAAAGAAATCATGTAAAAATACCAAGGCAGTTTCTTATAAATTTAAAACACTTTTAAGATCGTATCTATGTTATTTGGAAGATAACTACTCCACGTTTCATTACAAGAGTGCCCTTGAACTAGAGCATCTTATTGAAAGTTTTCAAGCTGTCAGAATATTATAATAGCTGAAACAGTGGTTTTGGTGACTTCTCAACGAGCTCCAAAAATTAATATTTAAACGGGAAAGCTCTTCTATAATTTCACTTAAACACATATTTTGACTATGTCCTCTAGCATGCCACTCCTTAGATTTGTCGTATCTATGTGATTTGCCTTCATCTAATTTTATACAAAAGATTGGAATTACAGTTCTAACACACAAAGGATCTTCCTTCTTCTCTAGCCACTACATCAACTTCTTTAAACTTAGTATGTTATCTCAAATGCAGTCTTTGTATGAAATAAACTTTGGCAGCCTACATATATAATATTCCCTCTACTTCAGAAAAAAAAAGAAAGAAAGAAAGAAACATGAAACTAAGCCGAATGGAAGAAAAATCAAAGTTTGATATTAGACACAAATTTTCAGGTCATTATGTAACTATTGCCAGCAAGCACACTTGGGGACTAAGATTACCTGTGGTAGAAATGTAAGTGTTGGCTTTATGGTAATATGAGAATTTTAAGTTTGTTAATCTTAGAATTTTTATTTATTTATTTTCATTTTAGAGAGAGAGGGAGTGGGGGAGAGGGGCACTAGGGGAAAGAGAGAAAGAGAGAGAGGGAATCTTTAGCAAGCAAGCTCCATGCGCTCTCTCTTTCTCTCAAGAAGAAAAAATGAATTAAAAAAAGAATATATTTGACAAATTACTTTTTTACTTAGTATGTATTGAGTAATGGTATTTATTTTAAAAAATTCCAAATTATTTTTACCATCTCAGTCACCAGTTTAATTTTAGTATTTGAATTTGAAGGAGAATTTAGGATAATTAAGGATAATAAATATTTAACAAAGAGATGAATGACAAAAAATTACATTCAAATATACTATCCCCCCCCCCCCCCCCCCGCCGCATCAGGGTTGCTAAAAAAGTTGTAGTAACCCTTACCCAAAGCAGGGTTTCCACTAAGCTAAAATATAGACTGCCTCTGAAACAAAAGATGTTTTCACAGGCTTTGCTTCAGTAACCTTAGGTGTTTCTGAGTGTAACAGGTAAAAATTAGCTGGTATTCCAACCTTCCTGTTTTTTTTGCTCCAGGAGCCCTGGCTTGGTTTCCTACATGCAGTAGTCTGATTCTGAAGATATTCTACAAGCACCTCTCTTTACATTTACATGGAGATGGGATTCTTAGGAGGATTCTGCCCTTACGTTTTGAATAGAATAAGAAAATGATGCAGCGCTTTTAGCTAACTCATGATGTTTTCAAAGTAGTTTTCCCCAAAGAGAAACAAAATAAAATAAAACGTGGACTTTATAATAAATATTTCTACCTTCACTAAAAGCCAACATAGTCATCCAAAAATTAGCCACAGGTGACGCTCTTCAGCCCATCAAATTTATACCAAAGCAAAATGACTAAAGATAAGGATGAAAATTTAAGAAGTTATGATACAATTTAAGTTTTATGTTCCTATATTTTAGTGAATGGTAGCTGGATTTTCATGTGATTAGCTCATAATTTTTTATGTAAGAATATTTTAGGGCAAAGGACATATTTCATGTTTAATTCACTAAATTTATTTACACAACAGAGGCTGTGCACCAGTCCGTGGTTGTTCATAACAATGGGTGCCATAAGAGAATACTTAATCTTTCTATTTGATCTGGAATTTATCTTAAAGGAATCTGTGTGGTGCTGGGGAGAAAAAAAAGTATATCCTCTGCTCCCTCTACTCTACAAAGTAGAGCTGTGTAGGTGGTATAATGTACAACTCCAGGGACTGTAGTCATCTATGTGAAGTGACAGCCCTGAGTGTTGTAAATAGTATTCTGAATCTGCATTGAATGTAGTTTATTGTTTTATTTTTTTAAATTTTTAATGCTTATTTATTTTGAGAGAGAGAGAGACAGAAAGAGTGCGAGTGGAGGAGGTGCAGAGAGAGAGAGGGAGACACCAGATCCGAAGCAGGCTCCAGGCTCTGAGCTGTCAGCATAGAGCCCACTCGGGGCTCAAACCCAGGAACCTTGAGATCATGACCTGAGCTGAAGTCAGATGGTTAACAGACTGAGCCACCCGGGAGCCCCCTGTAGTTCATTGTTTTAGCCCTCACGTGACCAAGATGGTCTTCCCCTGCTCAGTCTATCCCCATGTGAATAAAAAGTTATTTTTGATGAGTGTAGGAATATTTTTCCTAGCTTTACACTCCTCCCTTTATTTTTGCTCCAGATTTCACTTCTGAATTTCACTCTAGAAACTCCAATTAGGCATCAAAAACCAAAAACATGATCTTATGTTGGGGATGAGCATTTTTACTGGTCTCTTCTATGTCAAAAATACTGTAACTCTCAAATTCAGCCTCAAGTATTTCTGACTTTTGTTATGGTCTGCTCCAAGTAGCTAAGTTAGTAGGTTGTTAATGCATTTTTTTTTTTTTTTGCCATTTCTTCCATATCACTTCCTTTCTTTGTGATATCGGTGACATCACCCCAGCTTCTCTTCATCTCCAGCCTTTGTTGTGTTTGGAGGCATTTTCTAGCTAGCCTTTCTGACTCCACTCTTTCACTGCCTTCTTGTCATTGTTAGGTTAATTCATATTTTGTGCATCTTAACTAAAATCCTTGGTTTGCTGTTGCCTTCAGGATTAATTTCAAATTCCTTAGGTTGACATGCAAAAGCCTACATAACCTGGATACTTTTATACCTCTCTGATTTTAATTGCTACCATAAGATTATTTGACTAATATCAAAAATATTTACTTATTTTCTTTATACATGCTGTACAGATCAACTCGTTTCATTTTTCACACTATTTTTCACCTGAAATAATCTTCTCCAAAATCCATATTGTTTTGAGTCTACTTGTCCTATTTTAAGCCTTGAATGTCATTTTTTTTTTTTTTTTTTGAGAGAGAGAGAAAGAGTAGGGGAGGGGCAGAAAGAGGGAAACTAGGAATTTGAAGCTGGCCCCAGGCTCTGAGCTGTGAGCACACAGCCTGATGTGGGGCTGGAACTCATGGACCGCAAGATTACGCATGACCTGAGCTGATGTTGGACTTTTAACCAACTGAGCCACCCAAGTGCCCCTTGAATGTGGTTCTTTAATTGGAAGTGCATCTTACAACTATTTCTATATTTTGCTATCATAATACTTTTACTATATGTTTTTTTTTTAAGTTTATGGGCTTTTTAGTTTTTTGTTTTGCTTTTAGTACATTTTTGAAGGTTTTTTTAAATATTTTCCTTGAATTTTTGAATTGAAGATTCATATTTAGTTGTAAGAAATAATAAGGAAATCACATATGGTTTTCACTCAATTCATTTTTATAGAATACATCTAACTTGTTCACATTTCACCAGTTTTACATACGCTTAGGTGTATGTGTGGGTGTGTGTGCATATGTCTTTTGTATTTAGTTCTATTTTATCATATATGTAAAATCATGTGACCACCACTACAGTCAACACACAAAACAGTTCCATCAAAAGCATTCATCATACTACTCTTTTATCCCCATCGCCACCTCTTTTCTTGTCCCCTCCCTAATACCTCACAACTATCTTCATCTTTATAACTTTGTCACTTAAAAAGTCCTAAATGGCTTTTTTAAACCATATCTTTTTTTAAAAAAAATTGATGTTTATTTATTTTTGAGAGAGAGACAGAGACAGTGCACGAGTGGGGTAGGAGCAGAGAGAGAGAGAAGGAAACAATCTGAAACAGGCTCCAGGCTCTGAGCTGTCAGCACAGAGCCTGATATGGGGCTTGAACTCAGGAATGGCAAGGTCATGACCTAGGCGGAAGTCAGATACTTAACCGTCTGAGCCATCCAGAGGTACCAAAACCATACCTTGATAAATAAATGGTTAATTATTAAGTGATTAAACTTTTGACATTTTTGTGCTTGTGGTGACAGTATAATTGGAAATTGTCTCCCCAGACTTTCCCATATAAAACAAACAAACAGAAAACATTGGCCACATTATTATAACCATAGTTTATAGTTCTATTACCATTCTTTTGTTTGGAATCCACTTTGCATACCTTTGTACCTGAGGATATGCTTTAATGAGATAAAATATGCTCAGCTTTTATTTTTAAATGTTATCATTAAAAAGACTACTTAAGTTTTTTTAAGAATAAAAAGGATTTTTATATACAACATGGGCTAGCTCTACCACTATATCATTGGTTAAGCTTAGGCATAAGATTTACTCTTTCTGGGGTTTTTCGTACGCCTTTTGAAATTTAATCAAAAGAAAGTTGGTTTCATAATTGTATAACTTCCTTATCTTCAGTAAGGCTCTTTCAAATATTTAATCCTTTGTCTCTCTGTTGATGAGAAGTGAATTAGCCAACCTGCTGTTAGATCTGGTGCTATTGACTATATTAGTGAATTGAGGCTCCTTCATGGGAATCTTAAGCATGAAATATTTAATACTTGACATAGTTATATGAGATCATTTCAGATGTTTAAAATATTGCTAATGCAGAAGGTACTATATTTAACCTATTTGAATAGGTAGAAAAAATAAGGCTAATAGTTATAAAGGGAGAAAATTAGGCTCAAGATAAAGAGTCATTTCAAATGGTTAATATTTGGGGTGCCTGGGTGGCTCAGTCAGTTGAGCATCCAACTTCAGCTTAGGTCATGATCTCTCAGTTTGTGAATTTGAGCCCCGCATCCGGCTCTGTGCTGATAGCTCAGAGCCTGGAGCCTGCTTCAGATTTCTGTCTTCCATTCTCTCTGCTCCTCCCCCACTTTTGCTGGCTGTCTCTCTCTCTCTCTCTCTCTCTCTCTCTCTCTATCAAAAGTAAATAAACATTAAAATTTGTTTAACAAAAATGGTTAATGCTTTCCCCTCAAAAAAATAAGTGATTGCTTATAGCTTATAAGATCCTTTCTTTGAAAACACTTATACAGTTGTAGGCAATTGATTCTTGACAGTAAAGGATACATGAAGTAAATAGTGATTATTCTAAATGATTGTTAAAAAATGTCTTTAATGTCAGGCTGTTTTTATTGACAATCTCATCAGCATTTTCCAAGTGTTATTGACATTGAATGATATGTTCATCAAATGAAACTTAATCTAGCCTAAATTTTGCTTGGAGACAATTCTTGCTACACTAGTCAGCCAAATGCCAATCATTTCAGCCATACAAACTTAGGCCATTATCAAAAGCAAAATTATAAGGAAAAAATAAGATTTAGTAAATGTTTGAGAACACTATTTTACCATAATATTTCAACTGTTTAAACATAACAATAAAGGATATTTCATTTTTATTCTCCTAAATTAATTGCCAATTATAGAATCAGTCTATTTTTGGGAGCGCCTGGGTGGCTTAGTTGGTTAAGCATCCAACTTTGGCTCAGGTCATGATCTCACAGTTTGGGAGTTCCAGCCTCATGTCAGGCTCTGTGCTGACAGCTCAGATCCTGGAGCCTGCTTCAGATTCTGTGTCTCCCTGTCTCTCTGCCCCTCTCCAGCTTACACACACACACACACACACACACACACACACACTCTCTCTCTCTCTCTCTCTCTCTCTGTCTCTCAAAAATAAATAAACATTAAAATTTTTAATAAAATCATTCTATTTTCATATATGAAGGAATAATCTATGCAAATTTATGCCCCTGGAATAGAATTTTCTGGAGAAATTAGAAATTTACACTGGTCCTATATTCAGATTAAATTTGTGACTTAAGAAACACACTAATGCGATATTTTCCATGCATTATAGAGACAATGCATAACGGCTATAAAAGAAAGTAAATAAAGCTACAAGGAGTGTCACAATGTATTAAACACAGCCTTAGCCTCTTTAGCTCTATGGCCTACCAAATGTTCTAACTATAGCATATACGATTATATGATACATAATTCCACTTATTAAGCCTCTGACTGGAGTAGGCAAAAAAATTACATTCCAATTTTCTAGTTATCTAGGCTTCTGCAAATGACATACTATTAAAAACCTGGTGGAAAGGTCTGCCTTAAGGTTATACATCCCATAGCTTTTGATAATATTCGGTTTCCAAATTGAAATAACTTAATTATATTCTCCAAGGATCCATTTTCAGAGTAGGTGCAGCTGTTGCATTTTCTTTTTTAGAAAGACAATTATAATTACAGGCAACTTAAGGAGATGGAATTAATAATGCATTACAATTTTAGAGAAACAGTGAGATTAAAGTGTTCATGTAGGAAAAAGAGATTGGTGATCATAGACTAATAGAAGGCAAGATGTTCTTTGTGTGTGTGTGTGTGTGTGTGTGTGTGTGTGCGCGCGTGTGTGCGTGTGTGTGCGTGCGCGCGCACATACGTGTATGTGGGTGCACTTGAATGCGCATTTTGGAGAGAGGTCATGTAAGATAATCTCTCAATAAGTTAATTTTTTTAAAAGAGAGTTATTTCATGTTTACTACATACCAGGCAGTATGCAGGACACAAATTTAGCAAGAAAATCACCATCTGGCAGGGAAAACATATATAAATACTCCATGAGAGGTTCTTAAAGATGTGTGTAAAGAATATCTGAGGCAAGATAGGAAAAACACATAGGCTCCTTGATACAGGGGAAACTTCACAAAGGGAGTACATTTCAGCAAATCTTAAAGCAAGGCTTATAGTTGTTTAGCATGATAAGACTGGGTGCCATGGGAAATAAAATTAAGCAACATTCCCTAGCGATGACACTCAAGAACTGTGATGGGTCAGAAATTATATCCCAGTTGTCAGCTAACAACTTAGCCTAACACATAGACACAAGGTGCTTAGGTCAGATCCGAAGGACTTTATTAACGGTGGCACAACAAGGTGAACTTCAGGTTTGTGTGAGTGTCCCTTGCTCCAATTTCTATAGGGTGATAGAGGACCAAGTGATTACTGCATGTGGAGTAGGTCCTGAAACTCTGAGCTGAGGAAACCTAAATCTTTTACACTGAACAGTAACAACAGCCGGCCCAATTCCCATGGAGTAAGACGCTATCTCTATTTTTCAAGGCCACGAGAAATCTTTCCTTTGTTCCAGAGAGAAATATTAACTCTCTGTTCCGAGGCTATAATGAAAAAAATAAATAAATAAAAATAATAAAAGTAAAAATAGGGACCCCTGGGTGGCTCAGTCGGTTGAGTGTCAGACTTCGCCTCAGGTCATGGGTCTCACAGTTCATGCGTTCAGCCCCATGTTGGGCTCTGTGCTGACAGCTCAGAGCCTGGAGCCTGCTTCAGATTCTGTGTCTCCTCTCTCTCTCTGCCCCTCCCCTGCTTGTGTTCTGTCTCTCTCTCTCAAAAATAAATAAATATTAAAAAAAATTAAAAAAAAAAAACTCTTGAAAATATATTCTGGACAGAAGAAAGTCAGTGAATCTAATACTTAAAAGATGTGCAAAAATGAGACAGAGTCATGAAGTGTCTCCAAACAGAAGCTCCCAAATGCAAATCTCCCAAGAGATTGAATAGTATGTTGTGTCTCAAGAACCTCAAGAACTCTCACATGGATGAATGGTAGTATGTTCTTTGTTCTGGGAAAAGTGAAAATTCCAGGGATGATTTTTGATTATGAAGATCTTGGCATATCTTACTAATATAGTTGGCTTTTATTCTGAAGGTTAACTGGGTCATGGGAACACAGAATGATTTTGACCAGGTGAGTTAGTTCCATGATCCGACTTGCAATTGGAAGTATCAGTTACAATCGGACTTTAACTTCAAAGTATGGGGGTGGCTGCTGAGTGAGGATGGAGAGAATGTAGGCAAGGATATCAGCTCAGAAGCTTTGACAATTGAGTGGCGAAAAGAAGAACCAATCAAGTTGTACTCACACTGAGGATGAGAAGTATGGTTTAAATCTAACTTAGTTGGAAGTCTTTGGTATTTGCAAATCAATTGGAAGTGAGCTGAGATAAGAGGTGGAGGAATTGATCACGTGCCAAAGTTGTCTAATTCTAAATGAAAGGAGGAATACAGGGAGAGGAGTGTGGTGGGAGAAAAAGTGTTTACTTATTTAAATATTGACTTTCCAGGGGATAAGACAATAAATCTTTGGTGGAAGAAATTTAGAATTAGAGTGAGAATATTTTGGGGGAATCACAGAGGAAGCTATAGAGTACAGGAGCGGGGTAATATACGTAGAGAAGAGCGAGCAACCTTGGGATAAGAGCAAGAAGAGAAATTAGTGAACAAAATAGAAAGTTGTGAGGGAGGAAGAAGGATACAGAAAGGGAGGATTTATGGAAGCAAGGAGAGGAGACCTTTCAGGGAGGAGAGTGGCCATGAAGCTTCAAAGTTGAAAATGATCAAGAAAGAAGTACCTAGAAGGATTTAGAAATTAGGAGGGCCTTGGAAGTTTTGGCAACGGCTATTCTCTAAAAGAATTCCACTGGGATTATGGCACACATTACTGGTTGACTACTTTATGCCGATTTTTTCTTCCTTCTTACCACTTTAAGGGATAGCATTTAGTTAAATGCCAACACTCCTAGACAACCATAGTAGCTAAGAGTTTGGGCCAATGCCATTTTTGTACAAGTTACTGAGTTTGCCTTTTTTTGTTGTTCTTTTAAAAATTTTTTTAAATTTTATTTACTTATTTTGAGAGAGACAGAGACTGCATAAGTGGGGGAGGGGCAGAAAGGAAGAGAGAAACCCAAGCAGGCTCTGAGTTGTCAGCTTAGAGCCTGATGTTGGGCTTGAACTCATGAAACGTGAGATTATGACCTGAGCTGAAACTGAGAGTTGGACACTTAACCAACTGAGCTACCCAGGCGCCCCGAGTTTGCCTTTTGAAAAGCAGTTTGAAAAAAAAAGCATACTTGGCGAGGATTTCCTTTGTCTGTTTCCCCTTCACCCCCCCCCCCCCCCCCACTTCTGCCTAAAATATGACAGGATGGCTAAAACAGTGGCAGTTATCTGCAAGCATAATGTATCAGTATCAGTCAGGGTCTAGGCTGAGGAGTGAAACAAATTAACCCTGAAATCTCAGTGGCTTAATGAACAAAGGTGTATTTCTCACACAAGCAAAGTCAGTTGGAGTATTAGCTCTTGTGTAGGGCAGTTGCAAGTTAAACCGTGGCTCAGGGCTCTGGTCTCTTCTGTCTTCTATGTGCAGTTACAGTGAAGGGCTTCTAAGTCAAGGAGGGAAGTGATGAAGAAGGTCATGAAGAGGCTGTTTACTTCCTTAGTTTGAAAATGACACAAGACTTCTCTTAGGGCATTGGCCTGAACTGGTAACATAACCCTGCCAAGCTGCAAAAGAGCAAGAAAATACAGTGTTCGTTGTGCTTGGGAAGGGCAGGAGTGCTGGAAAGTTGGGAGCATCAGTGAGCCCCGAATTCTAAGGCACCTTAAGTAGTCATACCTGCCCTGTACCACCCATCCCTGGACATCTTGCTGTGTAAGAACAATATATTCCTATTCATTGGGACTACTGTAAGTCAGAGTTTTGTCCCCTAAAACTAAACAGAATCCTAGAAGATTCTAGAAAAAATACAAATGTGTAATTTACTTTGAATTAGCTCTCACAATAAATACTGTTTTACATTCATGGACTTTAAGATAAGTTATTTTTAGTTTAGACCCCATGGTACTAATATAAAACTAAGCAGACAAGGATAGCACTAGAACTGGGTGGGCACCAAAGTGGAGAAGGACATGGTGTTCCAAGCTTGCAGACAGTGGGACCCAGAGGTTTGCTTTGCCCTGCTATCTCCTTCACTGTGTGGGGAGAGGACTTCCCTGGAATAGTTTAGGCATGTATTTATACTTTCAGCTACTAGGTGTCCTTGTGGGTGTATGCCAGGTTTAAAATAGCCTGCTCTAAAGTACAAAATTAAAGACCATTTTGAAGCAAATTGGGGAACTTAATACAATTTATTTTGGTCCTTTTGACACGAGGAAGGGAGTTAATATATGTCTGGAAAAATCCTTTGTCTTATCTACTCTTCCTCTTGTGTATTTGTTCTTATTTGCTTCAGACTTTGCTTAACTCCTTAGTTACTGTTCCCTTATCTATAATAGCATTAATAGTGACACCCACATCATATCTGTCAATGTTTGAGAGTGGGTTTTTCTTGCTAGAATTTTTTCCATTCACACTTTGTCACCTCTCAATTTGCCAGCCAGAAAGCCATTAATAGCAGATCATTGATACTCAGATAGAAAATACACTGTGCTATCTTTAACAGTTGGGAAAACCCAGATGCTCTCATGTTTCATAGGAAACTTTTCTGGCACAGGAGGCTTAGTTCTAAGAGTCTAACATGACTCTTAACTTGTACTTCTGCAAAATAAAATACTGCTGTGGAGAAGAATGTCAATTGACTTTTCTCACCAGGGACACAAGGGTATTCTGGCCCAGTTGTAAGGGTTAGGTGTGTTTACCACGTGGAAATACATCAGGAGGGTGTGAACACTGGTTTTGGCTCTTGAATTCAGTTATCCTGCTCTTGCCGAGAAATGGCCCAATAAATAGCTCTGGGTCTTGCTAATCATATTAGTAACATTTTGTCTTGTACAGGAGTCTTAAAAATAGGTGCAAAGGAGTGCAAGACATGTATTATGGCTTGAAGTGTGTTTTCTCCAAATTTATGTGCTGCAGTCCTAACCCCAGAGCCAGTGTCTGTGAACTTATTTGGAAGTAGGCTGTTTGCAGATGTTCAAGTTAAGGTGAGATCATTAGGGTAGATCCTAATCCCAAATGACAGTGTCCTTATAAAAAGCAGAAGTTCCGGCACAGACAGGCACACAGGCCGAACGCAGTGTGAACACAGGATGATTCTTTTACACGCCAAGGAACACCAAAGATTGCCAGGAAATTACAGAAAGCTGGGGGAGAGACATGGGCCAGATTGCTCATATCCCTCAGAAGGAGCCAATACTGCTAACACCTTGATCTCATACTTTTAGTCTATCGAGCTGTGAGACCATCAATTTCTGTTGTTTACATCATGCAGTATCTGGTACTTTGTGAAGGGAATCTCGAAAACTAATGCAAAGTGTTAGAGGAAGTAAGTCCTCTCCTCCAGACAAAGCAAAAAGGTGAAGACATGAAGGTTTAGATGAGATAATGTATAGGACACGTTTTGGGTTGGTGTGTCACATGCTCAGCAGGAAATGGTGTTACTATTGCAACGATCAGTATTTTGCTCTTGATTTTATGATTAACGTGATAGAACGAACAACCTGACTTCGAGTCCCACTCTACCACTTTCTCACTGTGTGGCATTGGGCTTCAATTTCTTAGACTTTACCATTTTCATCTCTTAAATGAGCATGGTATTAATACCCACAGTATGGGAATAGGGCTCAGTGTGTGCTGACTTTCAATGCTCGATGCATTTTAGTTATGATTATCATTGTTTTCAGTTGTCCAATTTCCTTTCATTGTTTTAAAGTAAGGGTTATATTCACGAGATAAGACTTGTCCGTAAAGACTACTAAAAATTCCCCCCAAATTTTCTATCCAATTCACTGTAAAGTTGGAATTTTATATTTCAAAACATCTTATTTTAGGTATATTGCTTTTTCCTGGAAGTGAGACTTCATACGAACAGTTTGTTTTAAAACTTTGGAACACCTCTCTGAACAATAATTAACATAATGAAATTGTATTCAAAGTATCTAAGTCGGTCCTTTGTAGTCAATTAGGTGTCCAGAGAAATGCAATTATGTTTTAAACCACCAGGGCATATTTAAACCACTGAAGCAGCGGGTCACCCTGGTGATTTTAGGATAGTGTTGTGGGAGACTTACTAAGGCCATTTATTATCTTCAAGTTAGAGAGCCATGGATATTAACTCCTTCAAACCATTAATACACCATACATCAACTAGCCCTACCATTCTTATCCTGGGTGCTGAATTTAGGAGGGAAAGAAACATATAAGGAATATTTTATAGTATATTAGAAAAGCATCAAAATAAATCCAATGACTTCTGAGTGTTTCTTCCTGTTCTAAAATTTTCTGTTAATTTACAAATATGTCACTGTCCATTTTGTCTGGAACTGTGCTAATGATGTATCTAATTAAGATACATTTTATGTATTTCAGAGCTTTAAACTATATAAATTTCAGTACTTCACTAACTTTAAAGACTAGGTTTTCTTACATCTCTCTCCTGCAATTCAATCAATTCTATACTATTTTGTGTTCAGTATGGATTGTTACTACTGATGGCCGTGTGTTCAGGGTTGTTCTTTTGTCTGAAGTAACGTAATTATTGGTTTTTGGTGACACTAACACCAGAAACTCACACTGTACCACGGATACAGTTGACAGTGAGAAGAACCAGGGGCATGCAAGTATTTACTCCTGTCTGAATAATCTTGACCAATTTACAAATAAATGACTATTTGGATAGTTAATGAATGAATGCCCTTTCGAACCAGAGGAGAATCCTTACCTATTCAATAATTCATTTTAGGATTTAGATATTTTTTGCTCCATCTAACCTACAATTCTCTTCTATAGCTAAGCCAACTTTACACACTTTTGTCCTTAGAAATTGCTGGTGACAATAGTTTTACCATGCTTCCTTAAGAGCAGTTTGCATATTTGTAGTTCTTGCCTTAGTAATCTTTTAGCATGCTATGTCTTTAATAAATGTTTCCTGTCTTATAAACTTTATATATTGTCTTATGGAGTATGTGTGTGCATATATATATATGTATGTACATATATATGTATTTATTTACATACAACTTGGTTGATTAAGGGAAAATAACAATGGTGGAAATAGTTATTTGACAATACACAAACACAGATGAATGGAATAAAGGACTAACATTTTTGAATAGCAAAGAAATAAATTATAATTTCAAAGCCCTAATACTGTCTCAGAAAGTGGAGAGACACTCAGTAGGGGAGCTTCACAGATGGGGATGGGAGTGGCTGAGAGCCGGCTTACATATACCCAGCAGGAACAATACACTAGGACAGCACTCTAGCTACAAACGGACTGTAAATTGGATAAGATGATAAATAGAAAAGTTATTTTTGGTCTTAATGTAAAATTGTGTAAGAAAATGGAATCAGAATATTATCGCTGGCTTTATTTCCTACATTTCCAGAGACACTGAGAATGAAGTAAATGGGTTGAAAAGATTAGTTGGTTGAGATCAAATGAGCAAATCTGAACATGGATAAACATTTAGAAAAATATTAACAAATATTGACTTAGTAAGTATATTTAAATATTTCTAAGTCAGTTAAATTCAAAAGTATAAATATCATCTCTAAAAATAAAGGATAAACATTATCCCCAAAGATCTAAGAAAAAATTGATTTTTCTTATGATTAAATTTCATGCACTTATTATCTGATTTCACTGATTTTGGAGTTTTATCTTCATTTAAAATCTAATTTTTGAAGTACTTCTTCATTTAACTTTTATTCATTTCTTTTAATGTTTGGCATTGATTTTATCTGTTTATTATTATTACATATTTTTCATTTATTATAATTGCATTATTTACCAGCTTAATAGTCAGTATATTTCTACTTTCTTTTCTTTTTGTAATGGCTGCAATATGTGGACAGGCTTCACCCTGGTGTAGTAACTTCTCAAGCTTTGAGATTTTTCCAACAATTCTAATGTTAGATCTTCAAAAATTACTGGACTATTAGAAAGATACACAGAATACAAGTCTATTCAAGAAAACAAAGATTGATATTACTTGTTGGTTTATTTTACCTATCACCCATTTTCTATGAGCTGTTTATCTAAAAGTTTCGTGATTCAATTTTGAATATGCTTCTGCTCAAATAGAATGCCTTCAAATAGCATATTTTGACTAATCAGTCTACATTTAAAATTAAGTATACCTATACACACACATCTGGATGATCCTTTGCTCATTTATTCACTCAAGAAAAAAACATATACATATATATATTTATGTACATATATGTATTTATGTATTTATGTATGTATTATGTATATGTATGTATGTATAAATATGTATGTATGTATGTATATATTTATGTATGTATTATGTATATGTATATATGTATAAATACATATATGTATTTATGTATTTATGTATGTATTTACATACATAAATATATATATAATAGATTTCCCACCCTTTGTCAAACACTAGGCCTTTATGCTAGCAATGTTTAGTAAAAGAAAACACAATCTTTGATGACAGGAGTAGTGATTTACATGAATTATTTCTGTATGCTGAAAAGTTCAAAATGAAAATAAATAAATATACTTTGAACAAAAACAAAAATTAAATAAAATCCATAGACTCAGTAAATACTTACTGGATTTAGGACAGTCTGTGCAAATAAGATGCCACATTATGGGAGAAAAAAACAATTAGACTTTGAAGAGGACTAAGGCAGTGTTAAACCTTCTGATCAATATTTGAGGGAGCCATAGGATAGAAGTTTTCAGTGCTAGAGTTTTGGAAACTAACAAGCTGGATTCAAGCCCTATTTTACTGATTATCAGCCATGTGTCTATGAACAGTTTAGTTAATCTATTTAAGCTTTCCCTCATCTAAAACGTGGAATGGTCATAGGATTTTTCTACACAATTTAAGTACAAATTAAAAGGCTAAGTAACTGAGTACCTAGGACATGTGCCTCTGAAATCACTATGGAGCATCTTCCTTATCTTCACGATTGCAAGGGAATATCCTTCTGCTTTGTTGTCCCATCATTGACAGATAAGAATGAATTGAGCAGAGAGAGTAATATACTAGAATGTTGTAATTCCATTTTAAAGTAGGGATAGTGACTTCCTTTCAGAGTAGATCATAACTGGAAAATCTGGATTCTGGTAGAGTTGTGAGGATTACAAGAAACTAAAAATTTGCACTTTTCTATAGCCCTTGTTTGCCCAGGTAAACTCTTGGAGCACAAAAGACAGGCAATGTTGAAATTATTTTTCTTTACTTGCCATTTCAAGAGGAAGCAAATACCAATCTTAGATTACTAGGAGACCTAAAAAATGGTCCTTTAGGATTCAGTCCTTAGTATTGACTAACCCAAGTTCAGGCATCATTCCCACCTTACTCCTGACTTAGTGTATTATGGGATAGCATATAGCATTACAAAGTGGCATTTTTCTTAGGCCTGACCAGTTGGAGAATTGAACCAAGAGCTCAACTTTCTCTGGAGATAGTCCATGGTTTTAGATGACCTTGCCATCATATCCTTTTTTTAAACTACAAATTTGCCCTGTATTTTAGAGTCAGGATAGAGGACAGAGTCTGATGTATCATCACATGTGGTATGAGTGGTTGATGTTTGTGAGTCTTGTTTTCTCAGGTTTATACTAGGAATATAAACCCAAACAAGGTATATTGTAGAGTCTTCTCTGATTAGTGAGAATTTGAATCCAAAGCACAGTTGGCTTAAAAAACTGATGTTAAATAAATGCCATAAAAAAAGAATTCTACTCCTCTAATTAAATTTCCATTTCTGATGACCAAAAATATCTTTAGTCTCTTCACTTTTTAATTGATCTCATCTGTTATTTTCATTTATTTGTATTTATTTTTATTTTTTATTTGAAGTTCTCTACTTCCTTCCCCTTACTTTCTATTCCTCCATAATAAACGACAGACAGGGCCTAGACCTAATACATAAAAACTGTGTTTTTCCTTCATGATCTACACTAAAAATGTGAAAACCCTTGCAACAATCTTGAAATTTCTCTGCAGTTTACGATGAGGAATCTAAAGTTTTAAATGTTAATTATCTTGTCCAGATTACCCTGCTACTTATTGCCAGATCTGAGATTTAAAACCTGGTATTCACCCCTATATCACATTGCCAGAAATGAGTGCCATTCTTCTCTAATGCATCACAAGTTTTGAACTTTCATCTCAATATACTATAGAATAAACAGGTGAAATTTAGATTTGGCTATTCTACCATCTATCATTAATCTACTCTGTAACATAATATACAGAACAAGATGATGTACTTTTTTCCTGGGCTTCTGACCTTGACAGAAGAATAGAACGAAGGTCTCCCCACTTTTTAAACTTGTATACCTATCAGAGGGAAAAAAGAAGCTTACATTGCCAGTATACACTTACTTGCATATTTGTTCATTTATAAAGTATATATGTATGTGTATACATGTGGATACAAACACACACACGCATATATATATATATATATATATATATATATATATATATATAATTTTGTTATATAATATATGTAGTATATAAGGTATAAACATAATATGCTAGTGTATTATAGAATATATGACTATGTAATATATACCAATACTAATAAATCAGTGTGTATTCCACACATGATATGGAGACTATGAATTCTAAGTCTTATGAACTTAATTCAGAACTTCAGCTATTCATGCTGTAATATATCCTGACCCCACTGACATCATAAAGGAGTGTCTGAAGAAATGTACATTTTAAGGATCAGACAAAGGAAAGACAGCTTTTAAGCCTGCCTCCCACCCCCTACCCCCACCCCTGGTCTTTTATTTGAACTTTAATGATCTGAAACAGGTTTTTTATATACTTGGAATATAAAATAGCAAGATTACAGCTTCTCTAGACTAATTTTATGGTTTTATTATCACATACTAAGGGGGACCTCAGAAACAAAGTATTTAATTACTTTTTTATTGCCAAAGAAAATAGCTTAGTAAAATCTAAGCAAGCCTAAACTAATGTGTCTGGTGTATATTTAACTGGTACCTAATTAACTTATATCCAACAACTCTAGATCACCAATAATATCAACCAATTCTATAGTTATATATTTTCACTAATTTATTGTGTAGAATACAGCAAGAAATCACACAACTGGAAAATAATCATTCCATGGATGCTTAATTGAAAGTATCAAGTTGTACTGCTTTAAAAAATAACCAAGCTAAAGGTATGGTGGTTCTGCTATATAGTACATAATTTTGTCTGTATAATGCAATAGATCCAGAATATTTTTAGTAGAATAGTTTTTAGTAATATTTTTAGTACATGTTTTCAGAGGTGGCATGGCTTCGGTGACGTGCTGCTGAATTTCCTCTTCCAAAATAAAGGACAAAAAAAAGTCCTAAATGTGACATATATCAATTCCATGCCAACCAAGCCATTAACATGCTGTCACTGAACATGGAATTGTGAAGACATGTGCAGAATTAGTTCCTGTAAGCTGGTACCAGGAGGCTCCAGCACACCACTGGATGGTTTATCTCTGCCTTCCATTATTATCTTATATTAATTTCTTTAATTGCTCAGTTTTATCCCATTATATTATTGACAAAATTATCAAATGCTTTGCGAGAGTGAGCTGGAACTTAAAATACTTTAAAGTACTTTAAAATACTTGAAAATAAATCAATTATAGCGAAACATGTCTTTTAAAGAATTCCAAGGTTCGGGTAACTTGTTTGTTATCCATGTTTCTTCATGAGTAGCTTGCTCTGTAAACATGTAAGTAGATTAGGCATTACACAGAGCAAATAAAGGAAAACAGAACAAATGCATGCATTTTGTTAGCAAAATGGGTTGTATTCATAAATTATTTTTAATTTAATCTACCAATTTAAGGACCACTTGAGTTTAGGTGATTATCTAAGCTACTGAACAATGTTTGAGGATAAAGAGAAATCAACTGGTATACAGTAAAGCTATTGAAATTATTTTAAAATATACTGATAATAATAAGCCACTGTCATTATAGTTATAATGAATAATATGGTTTAAGAACTGAATTTTAGACAGCTCTTTTAATATATTATAAAATGCATTTACTTAGCAGCCTAGCAATATGCCATTTTCAATTCATAATTATCATAATATTACTTTTATTGATATTCACTTTGCAGTAAAAAATCTATAAACAGAGATTACTTCTAAAGGAAGTAGGATATCTTCAACTGAACAAATTGAATAAACTCAATGGAAAAATGTTTGGTGTGTAGGCAATTGTTTCCAACAAATCGAGAGGTGAAAATCCTGTGACAGGGATCGGTAGTTTGCAGACTGATTTATTGAGAACAGCAGGTGGCTAACAACTAAACTCACAAGATGGTGTCCCTGAACAGTGTGCTCATTTTCTAGGTCGGGGTTTTAATTTTCAAAGGAAATCAAGTGTATACGTGGTAAGTCTGACATGGATTGAGTTACAGTTTCATCAACAAATTAAATATAAATCTGATAATGCAATAAACAAAGTATATAATAAACATTGAGCATACTGTTTTTAGTATAAAATTTAATAAACTATTTTGTTTTTTGGTGATCTATATTTTAACTCAATATAGTTTTCCAAATGAATATCCATGCAGTGAAGAAATGCTTGCATAAATAACTTATTGCCTCACAGCAATTACTTAGTATTAGTTGGATAGGAAATATGATGAAAGGAGGCAGAATGTTCTAGTCTTATAGTGCAAATTTAAAGGCTATCAGGAAATGTTAATTCTAATCTCATTTTATCACTATATTGTGTGTAGCTTTGTTTCCTTTTGCCTTTTACTTTTCTAGTCTGATCCTTTACTAGCTAAATTAAAGGAAAACTTCAAATGATTAAAATGTTTCAATTCCTTTTGAAAAAAGAAAAAAATATTAAACAGTCATTATTCAAATAGTTCTTTTAAGTGGGACTTTAAGAAAATAACAATCTGAAATCACTAAATCTATAATAAAGTATAACTCTTTTTATACATACTTATAAACCACTCCAAAAAGCACAAAATACTTTTGTGTAGTTTCAGAGGAACTCAGTGATGGTATAAATCTAGCTTTGTAAAACAAATTCCCATACCATAGGTTTAGGAATTAGTTTAAAAATATATATATATTACTTGATCAAGTATCAGTGAATAAACAAAGTTGTTTGTATGAAAACAATTTGCATACTTTGGGAAAGCTTGATAAGGATAAATAACTAAAAACTCCTATAAATTAAATATGAATAAAACATCTTTAAAGCTAGGAACACAACAATAGAAAATAATTAAAAGTAGTAGAAATAATAATAGAAAAAAATAAAAGAATTTAAAAACTGAGATTGTTTAATAGGTATCTTTAATTCTTATTCAACTTTAAAGAATTTGGAATCATAAGAAATTAGGCATCATAGATTATATATAAAAACATAAAGAATTACAATTGCAATTAACAGACATTTAAAGAAAAATTCTTGGGTTTATATCAGTAGATTGGTGAATGAAAATGTATCTACATATTTTAAGATAAAGTATTTAAATAATTTATGTATCCTTTTACAGAGTCTATACAGAGTGATACCCTGCTTTAACTAAATTTTTAATTAACTAGTTTTTATTATGTGTCCTACTACTATTCAATAAAATACTATGGAATAAAATATGAACATAAATTTCCTGGTATATATTCTAAATTGGTAGCACTCAGATATCACAAATACATGGAGAACTAAACCAGCTGTTAAAAATCAAAGCGACTTTGACAAAAGTCCGTTTGATTTTTGTGAACAGTTACTTCCATCTATTCTTTCTTATCATTAATTCCAAAACAGGAAAATAGCTGTGTGTGTGTGTGTGTGTGTGTGTGTGTGTGTGTGTGTGTGTGTATGTGTGTGTTTCTGTCAGCCTCATATTTTCTTTCCTCCCCTAATCGAGTATCTAGGTCATGTTCCTAGTCCTCACCTAGGACTTCACTTTCTAACTCAAAAATTTGCTCTGAATTGTGATTCAAACAAATATCTTGGATGACTTTACTGTCCATGTAGATGATTCCTGCAACACCTGAGTAGTCTGTTTGACACTAAACCTCATTATCTACATAAAACTGGTGCAGAAACTTAAAAAAAATTAATATTTATTTGTGTGTGTGTGTGTGTGTGTGTGTGTGTGTGTGTGTGTGTGTGAGAGAGAGAGAGAGAGAGAGAGAGAGAGAGAGCGAGTGATCAGGTGAGGGGCAGAGAGAGAGGGGGACAGAGGATCCCAAGCAGGTTCTGTGCTGACAGCCGACAGCCCCATGTGGAGCTTGAACTCGTGAACTGTGAGGTCATGACCTGAGCTGAAGTCTGACATTTAACCCACTGAGCCATCCAGGTGCCCCAAAACTTTTGAAGTAGCTAAGATTTTTCAACAGCAAGTGTACTTTCTAAAAATACAAGAATGATTCCAAGCAACACTAGAGAGCCGGAAGATATGAGATCATAAAGGACCGGAGGAGAAGCAGCCATGGAGATGCAGAGATAACAGAGTTGTGGCCTCTTAGAAGAAAAGGGGGGTGTGTTTCCGGGAGCCAACTGCAGTTTCTGCAAAGTCTTTTGATGTAACCCTCTTATCTTCCTTAGCAATTTTTTCTAGTAAACAATATAACTGGATAACATTTTTAAAAATAATCCGTAGTACTTCCTATGAAATATATGAATACCATAGCTCAAAAGCAAAGATAAACACCGACAGAAGGAAAAAGTACTACTGTTTTTGTTTCATTAGTTAAATGTATTTTGTCACCAATTAGGTAAGCTCAGGGTTATGGTATTCTCTTCCAAGGACTTGCAGCTCTCAGAGTCCCACATAAACCTTGGCATGAAAACAAGGCCCTGAAGTCCTAAGAACCTACTGCTAGGTTAATTGCCCTTAATTAACTTGTATATCTTATTAAATGAAAAAAAAAAAAAAAAAGACTATCTTCTGCTGAGTCTCTAGCTGCTTCCTAGAATTGTTTTCCGCTTTCCCTTGTAGTTCAAACAAAATTCCTGGGAGCTTCTTTTCCAACTTAAATGTTTCCAGTGGAAATCCCCCAAAAAGCAAAGGAGGCAGCCCATATCTAAATCCCTGTCTTTCTTTTTTGTTCTCAAACTTCCTTAAGAATAACTGATGTTTACAAAGTGCTTCGTGGTTTTTAAAACTCAAGTTAGTGAGCAAATGACAATCTGCGTCTTCCATACAGCTATAATCTCAAATGCTTTTTAGCATTTTAGCAAATAGCCTCTTTTAGAATTTATCAAGAGACAAAGCAATTTTAAATAGAATTTTAGGCAGTAGTTTCCTTTTAGTGAATCAGGAGTCAGTGAAAATAATAGCGTGGAAAATTGTATCTGATTTATATGTTGGCATTTATTGTCCTACCTCAAAGGCAGTATGTAAAATGTAGGAGGGAAAATGGTAGGCTGGGGACTATGGAGGTAGCAGGTAATATTGAAAAGCAGCTGTTACCAGGGCACTATGATTGGAGAGTCCTAAATGAAGGCCAATTCAGAGACAATCTTTCCTTACTTTTCCATTTGCCAGATGTTAGATTTGTGTCTCACAACACAAGTCTCATAGGCTTTTGTTTCATGCAGGGATGGGAATGTAAGTTTCGGGTTATGGATTCTAACACAAAATAAAATCATCCAAATTGTTTTGAGCTGCCTAGAGAGATGAGATTTTTATATGTATTTTTACTGTCAATTTCTAAACTGTTTAGATTTTTAACTATTATGAATGCCTTTGGAGAGTCATGAGTAGAATTTGTGGTGTGTATTATAAAACATTAATGTTGCCTTAATTTCTTGAATAAATTTGCTAATTTCTAGATGGTTATCACACCACTCACCTTTTGCCATACTAATATGATTTGTTAGTTGTTTATCCAGAATGCTTACAAATCATTTATTGAAGTCTATATTATCTCCCATATGTTTTTTAAATAATTAATTTCACATTAGCTAACATACAGAGTATACAGTGTAGTCTTGGCTTTGGGAGTATGTTTCCATCATTCATCTCTTACACATAACACCTAGTACTTATCTCAATAAGGGTCCTCCTCAATGATCATCACCCATTTTCCCCCTTACCCCCCACCCCTATCAACACTCAGTTTTTTCTCTGTATGTGAGAGTCTCTTATGGTTTGACTCTCTCTCTCTCTCTCTCTCTCTCTCTCTCTCTCTGTTTGTAACTTATTTTTCCTTCCCTTCCCCTATGGTCTTCTATTAAGTTTCTGAAATTCCACATATGAGTGAAAACCTAGGGTATTATCCAATAAGATTTTTGAGCTTTATTTGATCGCATAACATTTTTTTAGTGGGTGACATTGACTTTTTAAATGAACTCAACCATAGAGCAAAAGTATAATTTTGGCTTTCAGCATTTCAAAATAAGTGAAGCCATAAGAAGATATTGGCTTCTAGGTGTCACTAGGGAAGCTTCTTTTTTAGATTTATGAAATCACTCCAATTAAAGTAGAAACAGTGCCTAAGGGAACATTTGACTATTAAATTGCAATATACATATTACTATGTTAATTTTTTATCAACCTAGCATCTTTAAGTATATCATGTTAGTTATGCATGTTTTTAACATAGGGATTTCAATGGAAATAAATGACTAACATATTCCATATCACCTATCAGTGTTTGACAAACTGAACTCAAGGACTTTATTTCCAACATTTCTGTGTGTTATCCTGGATGAGAGATTTTTTTTCCCCTTGTTGGTTGGAAAGGGAAAAAAAAAAACCAAAAAACAAACCTCATACATGGATGAAATTTTAGTACTTTATACAAAATATTTTACAAACATTTAAGTTTTCTCTTAAGTATACAGATATTTCCTAAAACTTAGCTGGAAATATTTAAGGCTCAGGGCATTTTCTAACGGAAACCACAATACTTAATGTTCCAAACTGACTAATATTCAGATGAAAGTGGTTTACTAATTAAAAACAACAATAAAATCAAAGAAAATTGGATCATGGTTTTCAAATTTTCCTGGTAAAAAGTACTGAATTGTATTTAAAAGAAGGTTGTGTACCCAATAATGTGAATTTTCTATCCAAGTTTAATGTTTTAATTAAAACATTTCCATATCAATAGAAAATGTTCATCAGAAGCAATTAGTTCAATTTAAATAAATCCCTTTCAAATGTTAAAGTATTGTGCTTAGTAGGTAAAAATGGCTGACATTTTTCTTTAGTGATACCATAATAGGAATGTAAGAGGGGACTCCATTTAGTTTTTTTATTTAAGATATGTTGCATGGGCACCTGGGTGGCTCAGTTGGTTAAGCGTCTGAATTTAACTCAGGTCTCACGACTTGTGGGTTCGAGCCCCACATTGGGCTCTGTGATGACAGCTCAGAGCCTTAAGGCTGCTTCAGATTCTGTGTCTCCTCTTTTTCTGCCCCTTCCCTGCTCACGATCTCTCTCTCTCTCTCTCTCTCTCTCTCTCTCTCTCAAAAATAAATAAACATTAAAAAATATAAAAAAATATGTTGTAAAATGTGTATTACTATCTGCTTCATTACTTCAGGTATCAAGCAAGATGAGCGTTTTATTATTTAAAAAAAATTGTTTTCATATCCTATGTATCCAATCTTGGAACACTGAATTCTGTTTATTCCATTGCAGAAGTAGTTATTTTGAAACCAAAAACTATATAAGGAAAAGGATAGAGTTAAAGAAAGAAAAAAACTTTCCAATTCAGTTGTGAAATCTTGGAATATCAGTTGTCATATGTAAATATCTTTTAATACATTTTTTATTATTAATATTACTTAGAACTGAAAATTCTCTAATGACTATTTATAATGAAATTATTCATTGATTACTTCATTGTTTTCTAATATGTGATTTGAGTGATAGTGCATGACAATCAAATGGACAAAATTATTTTATAAATATTTATGAGTTGTTCCAAACTCATGTTCTGGTAACTTCTATTTATTTACTTTCTTCAAATTTTTATTTAAAATCTAGTTGGTTAACATAAGTGTAACATTGGTTTCAGGAGTAGAATTTAGTGATTCATCACTTACATACAGCACCCAGTGCTCATCATGATAAGTTCTCTCCTTAATAACCATCATCCATTTAGCTCATCCCCCACCCACCACCCTCCATCAACTCTCAGTTTGTTCTCTATAGTTAAGAGTCTCTTATGGTTTGCCTCCCTCTCTTTTTCCCCTACCTTCCCCTATGTTCATCTGTTCTGCTTCTTAAGTTCCACATACGAGTGAAATCATATAGCATTTGTCTTTTAGACTGATTTATTTTGCTTAGCATAATACACTGTAGTCCCATCCACGTTGTTATAAATGGCAAGATTTCATTATTTTTGACAGCTGAGTAGTATTCCATATATCCCCCATGTTTTCTTTATCTATTTATCAGTTGATGGACATTTGGGCTCTTTCCATAATTTGACTACTGTTGATAATGTCGCTATAAACATAAGGGCACATTTGCCCCTGCGAAACAGTATTTTTGTAACCTTTGGGTAAATACCTATGAGTGCAATTGCTGGGTCTCAGGGTAGTTCTATGTTTAACTTTCTGAGGAACTTCCAGACTATTTTCCAGAGTGGTTGCGCCAGTTTGCCTTCACACCAACATTGTAAAAGGGTTCCTCTTTCTCCATATCCTTGTCAACATGTTGTTTCCTGAGTTGTTCATTTTAGCCATTCTGATAGGTGTGACATGGTATCTCATAGTGGTTTAGATCTGTATTTCCTGGATGATGAATGATGTAGAGCATCTTTTCATGTGTCTGTTGGTCATCTGGATGTCTTCTTTGGAGAAATGTCTGTTCATGTCTTCTGCTCATTTCTTCACTGGATTGTTTTTTGGGTATGGAGTTTGAGGAGTTCTTTATAGATTTTGGGTACTAACTCTTTATCATGTTTGGCATTTGCAAATATATTCTCCCATTCCATGGGCTGCCTTTTAGTTTTGTTGATTATTTTCTTTGCCATGCAGAAGTTTTTAATCTTAATGATGTCCCAATAGTTCATGTTTGCTTTTGTTTCCCTTGCCTCTGGCAACATATCTAGTAAGAAGTTTTTCTGGCTGAAGTCAAAGAGGTTGGTGCCTGTGTTTTTCTCCTTTAGGATTTTGATAGTTTCCTATTTCACGTTTAGATTTTTCATTCATTTTGAATTAATTTTTGTGTGTTTTATAAGAAAGTGGTCCAGTTTCATTCTTCTGGTAACTTTTAGACTAAAGGGACTCACATAGGTGTCTCAGAATGCTCAGATGGAGACATTTTATTTCTGACACAAGTAGAAAAGCTAAATTTTCTTTTTAAAATATAAATTGATGTTAAGGGTTCTCTCCAATCCAATTTTAATAAGTTTGTTTAAATTGGACTCTATATTATTCTGCAGTTCTAAAATCGATTGGTGACCAAGATCAACAAAGTCTCTGGTTACATGGGGCTGATATTCTAAGAATAGGGTTTTGGAATTACTAACAGAAGAAATAGTTTCAAAAACTGGAAAACGAAATGTGAATATTAAAATAGCATCATGTGCCAGAGTAGGGAGAGCCTATTTTGGATTAGATAATATAGTGCAGTCATTTGAGGAATAAACTTTGATCAATGAAAGATGAGGCTAGCTAACCAGCGGACCATCTGGAGGAATGGCATTTTGAGATCAGCAAATGTTAAGTGTGCAGGCCCTGTGGTTGCAAAGAGTTTCCCATGCTTAAGGAAAAATATATGTCAGTGTGGTTAAAGTTTCAAGTTGCTTCATGTGAGATGGGGGAGGAGAGCAGACAGAGACCAGCGTTTCCGGGCTTTGTAAGGCATGGGTAAGGAGTCCAAATTTAATTTCAAATTTAATGAGAAGCTAAGCATAGTAGGGACATATAGTTTGGAAAAAGAACACTCTGGCTACTGAGTAAAGAACAATTTGTAGGAATGTTTAATAGAAGTAGAAGAGGTTGGGTCTTGGGGAGACCATGGGGACCTACCTAGTATAAGTAGAGAAAAAATAAAAAAAAAAATCAAGATGCATTTTAGAAGCAGAAGATTTGCCTTTGGGTCGGGCTTCTGCAAGTGAGGACAATAGAGTATACAAAGGTGACCATTAAATGTTTAAGCCACTTGGTGCGTGATGGTGTCATTTGATGTGATGATTGAAGAATAGAGGAATAACATACTTGTGGAAAGGACCTCAAAGTTCTAATTTATATAGATTGATTTTGAGACACTTACTTGAAACCCAGGTGGAGATGTTGAGTAGGTAATTTGGATACGTAGGGTAGCATTGTAAAAAGGCAGTAGTGAGGCACGGGCAGTAAGAAACTGGCTTTAGTTCCCGCTTTGGTGTATTGCTAGGGGGTATCCAACATGCTACCTCCGTTTCTCCTGTCATGGAAGATTTTCTTTCTGACAATGGTGTTTTTGATGTCTGCATGTGGATTCATACTACACTGGTGCTGTACTGACAGCTTCTGCTGCTTGGGTGTTCTTAGTGTAAGCAATGTGTGCCCCCAAACATCCTTTCCTCTGCCCTGTATTTAAGACATGGCAGATTATTCAGTGAGGTGCATCCTCCCTGATACCCCATAAGAGGCATGAACCTTAAACTTTTGTAGACATTTTCCTTCTCAATTGCCTATAAAATCTCACCTAGGACAATACTCAGTCATGTTCCCTCAGAATCTCAGGAATCTCACCAGGCCTTTTTGGTGCTCTCTTGCCCTCTCATGATAGCCTCTCCACTCAACAATCACCATTCTTTATCCCAGCTTTGCAAACAGCCTCATGTTGCCCCTCTTTGCCTGGTATTTGATAAACATCCCCTTCAAACTGCAGAAGCAATTCTCCCAGGGTCCCCAACTCTGGAAATAGCAATGCCACATGTCTTGCCTGTCCCATAGAGAGGTTATTATAAAGACAACAACTTACCTAATAAACTGTGCACCTCCAAAAAGGCTACTTGCCCTCTTTATAGGCCTTATACATAGATAATTATAAATGCCACCTATTTTATCACGTCTTGCTCTGAACTTGCATCTTCAAAGATAAATAACAGTGTGTTCTCATTTTTGATTTTGTTTTTATAGTAACTAGGATGTAGAGAAACGATTTTAACACACACTTCACATCGCAATTTTATACAAGTTTGAAATTCAAAGGAAAAATTAGGATTGCAGTTAAGACTTGGGAGTCAACACAATATGGATGATTTTTAAAGCCTGAGAACTTCATGAGGTCACTTGGGTTACTCGGAAAAGAAAGTGGCCCATGACTAAGTCTCAGGACCCTGGACTCAAATATTTTATAAGGGGAGAGGAGCTCACAAATTACATTACATATTACAGACTGATGGAGCAGATGGAAACCTAGAGATTGTGGAATGATAGGATCCCATGAACTGCTTGTCAAAAGAGACATGACAAATTGTCTGTCATGAGGGGATGCTCATAGGAGGAGGATGATATAAAGGTGAGCAAGGATTTTGGCAAGCTTAAAGTTTAGTTTATTGGTTTATTGTTGCAAGGAATTGTTAGGAGATGATAGGATTTCTGAATAAAACTTACTGTGCTTGGCATGACAGGTAAACAAATTAGTTGAAATACATACTATATTGTTATTAGTTTATGAAGGAAAATAAAGGGAAGGTGATAGATAATGCAGGGAAGAGCTAAAATTTTAAATATAGTGGTCAGGGTAGCTCTTACACTGAAAAGGTGTGGTAGGAAAAATGAGGGAGAGATATCTCAGAGAAATGCTCCGGAGTAAAGGATTATGAAGTACAAGAGTCTGGCCCACCTCTAGAGCCAAGTAGAATGCATGGAAGCCCATCAGGAATGAGTTGAAGAGGAAAAGTTAGATGGGGAAATGAAGAAGGTGTGTTCGCAGAGTTCTTTCCAGAAGTGTCACTTTGAGGGATAGTAAAGAAATGGGGCACTTGCTGGAGGAAAACACAACATGATAACTATAGGATCTCTTAATAAGAATGTAAATAATTTGATTTAAATGAAATATTTTTATAATGAGAGTAAAGACAATTGTTATATAGTGATATTTTCATGTAAGATTCCTGAAATATTTCTTTATTGTTAATCTGTTCCAAGCAGATTCAAGTAAATGTCCTTAAGACTTTTTTTTTTTTTTTTTTTTTTTTTGGTAATCATGACAGCGTAAAATATTTACATCTTCAAGGTCATAATATCGAAGCCCTATTAATAGGAGATGATGAGTTCTGAAGTAAATTTGACACATTATCAGAAACCTATCTCCAAATTCATTATGTGAAAAGTGGAGATAAGTCTAAAGTCCTTAAAAAAATCCCCGCTTTCCACAGTTTGTTATTGACATATCATCTTGTCACATTTGCTCTTTCCCTTGATGGGAAAAAGTGATGGCTTTTTCTTGAAGGTTAGGTGTTGACATTTAATGCAATTCAGCATGCATTTACTGAGCACCTGTTATGTGCTTGTGCTATAAGCACCGTGAAGAATTTCAAATGAAGACCTGACCTTTGGGAAATTATAATATAGTTTAACAGCCAAAGTGGTTGGTAGTGTCATATCACAAATGGAACATTTTTATTGGAGTTTATGTATGAGACCTTAAAATTCTTCTAATATATATTTACATTTTATGCTACATACATAATAAGCCAATAAACTAAGTGAATTCACTTTAACATGAAAAAGCAATATAGTATCTATAAAAATTTATTTTGACATAATGAAGAGACTCAAATTGTTTTTATTTTTTGACAGATACCCAAAGTATTGCTTTTGAAGATATCAGCAAGTTTGTTTACAAAATCGCCTAATTTAGAGATAGAACGGGCAATAGTTTGTTTATCCAGACTACATACTTTTCTCACTGGAAGCAGTAGGTAGAATACAATGACCCTTAGAATAGCCTTCCAGGCTGACGTAACCAACATTATCAACAGCATATGTTTTCATATAAGTCACAAAAACAGTATTCACTCAAAACAGCATCACCTTCAAAGAAATTGCAACATTTTGAGTACATTGTGGGACAATTATTAGGATATTTTTCACTTTTGGGGTGCCTAAATGGTTCAGTACGTAGAGTGTCTGACTCTTGGTTTTGGCTCAGGTCATGATACCAGGGTGGTGGGATTGAGCCCTGTGTCAGGCTCCACGCTGAGCACGGAGCCTGCTTAAGATTCATATTCTCTCTCTCTCTCTCTCTCTCTCTCTCTCTCTCTCTCTCTCTCTCTCTCCCTCTCTCTCCCTCCCTCCCTCCCTCCCTCCCTCTCCTTCTGCCCCTCTTCCCCACTCAAGTTCTCTCTCTCTCTCAAAAAAAAAAAGGCTTTTCACTTTTAATGTTCAATCTTTGCTACATTATTGAAATGAAATTGGAATATGACAATTGGGAAATAATCTCAATTCATGACTCCCCCTTTTTCCACTCCCTTTCTCCCACCAAATGTTATATCACTGCTGCTAGATGTGGAAACTTCACTCTTTTGCAGAATTCTAGATGGCCAAAAAAAAAAAAAAAAGATGAGAGTGTATAATTTTATCTCAAGTTATATAGTTTAAAAGAATAGGTAATACGGATCTCTATATAAAGTATTTTGATGTCTATGGGATGTTTGGATTTGTTTGCATTCCCATCACTGTATATCTAAAGTGACTTCACATTTATTTAAACTGAATTGCTCTTTAGACGAACACATTCTGAGAGCAGCCATTACTGGGCACAAGTCATGAATTTATAAATGTTCTTTCAAATTTGAAAAGCTTAATACACACACACACACATATTTTTATACACAAATATATTTTTAATACATTTATTTTCTTTAATTTCCAGCACTACTCTATAAAGCTTTATACAAACTTATTTTGGCTTTGACATGTGTGATTTTTACATCACTGGAAGAGTGGGCTAATACTTTAATGTCATTTTCTTATTTAAGACATGGCAGTCTTTTTGTTTCTGATACATTGGCTCTGAACTCTGCTGGCAAGCTTATAAATCAGATCACCAACCATACATAATTTATTTCCGTAGGTAACTGAATGTGCAGTGTAGAATACAAATATGTTTTGGACAATATTTCTGCACATCTTTAATAGGTTTAAAAGTTTACAGAATAACGCATGATTTATTTTCTTGTTTTATTCGTTTTTCTCTCATCAGTCACACATAATATATAATATAATATAATATAACATAATATATATTATATTACATGCAGCCATGCAAGCTAGATATATACATTGTTTCTTAGATGTGCGACTTCAAAGATATAGACCTTTGCCTTACTTCACTTCAGAAATCTTATGGTTTAAATGTCTATTTTGAATTTTTTTGGGTTTGCATTAAAATTGAGAGTAATTTCCTTAATGAAGCATTCTTGTTTTTATTTCCTCTAGAGATAACTGATTGTATCTAATGTCAAAAAACAAATTCTCTCATGAGAACATCATCTAAAAATGATGAGATATGTTATAATGTTGGACAATATCTGAAATATTCTATAATGTAAAACTGACCTTTTCTGTGTCATGTATCCTATTCTATCCTATGATATGGGTATGGGTATAACATATACTCAATATAAATACTGGAAATAGTATCCTTAATCACAATTGATGTGGATTATAAACAGGAAAGAAACATTATAAATGTTTCCCTTAAACTTTGCATTGTTTCCTAAGCTCATTTTTTAAAATGTGCTAGCATCTGGGCACCTGGGTGGCTCAGTTGGTTGAGTGCCTGACTTCGGGTCAGTCATGATCTCACAGTTCATGGGTTTGGGTCCCGCATTGGGCTCTGTGCTGACAGCTCAGAGCCCGGGACCTGCTTTGAATTCCGTGTGTGTGTATGTCTTTCTCTCTCTTTCTAACCCTCCCCTGCTTGCGCTCTGTCACTCTCTGTCTCCAAAATAAATAAAAAACATAAATTTTTTTTTAATGTACTAACATCAAATTGTGCTTTTTAAAACTTTTGTGCAATTGAAAATGTCAACATAAAAACATGACATGTAAACGAATCATAGAATATAGCTTGTCCTTTTATTTCTGAGGTCTTCATTTACTGGCCTTTTGTTTGGTGTGTGTTGTGGTTACATATTTCTGTTCTTGTTTCTTTTTTATTTTTGAGAGAGAGAGAGACACACACACACAGAGTGCGAGTGGGCGAGGGGCAGAGAGAGACAGAGACAGAGAGACAGAGACAGAGAGACAGACAGATTCCTAAGCAGGCCCCGGGCTCTAAGCTGTCAGCACAGATCCTGAGGCAGGCCTTGAACTCATGAACTGTGAGATCACGACCCGAGCCAAAGTCGGAAGCTTAACTGACTGAGGTACCCAGGCACCCCTTCATATTTCTGTTCTTAAAGAAGTAATCATTCTTGTCATTTTGTCTGTCAACATTACATACAAATCCATTCTGTAGTGGGCTCATGGTTAATATTAGCACAACTGACTTGCATATTCGAAGCCCCAAGCACTTTCTTTTAGTAACATAGAGGAAATCCACGACTCTAATTCAGTAATCAGGGGTAGGAGGGATATAGGCTGCCAAGTATTTTGCTTGTTGTCTATGATCACTTTGGAGAGTTTGGACATGGAAAAAAGTCACAATGCATATGACCTCTGTCAGGGATTTCTGAATCATTAAATGCTAATTCAACAGTTTTGATAGAGAAAATCTTCATACTTGTCGATCTTGAAGATCATTAAATCAACTGAGTTTAAATCACAAGACTGGTTCTGACAGAAAGGAAGGAGTAAAAACTGACAAAGCACAAGGAGGAAGAGTCCTGCCAAATCTTTCATGGTTCTTATTTCCCTACCTCCATCTTAATATCGTACCAGAAGGATAATGTAGATCCAGTGAATCTGCCTGACGTATGAAATCATTAGAGAGAATCGGAGAACAAATGAGAATATGTGTATTAAGACAGTATACAAAATTTAAAGGAATACATGAATGTTGACATTTACACATCTAAGTTTTTTTTTTTAATGTTTATTTATTTTTGAGAGAGAGACAGAGTGTGAGTGGCGGAGGGGCAGAGAGAGAGGGAGGCACAGAATCTGAAGAAGGCTCCAGGCTCTGAGCTGTCAGCACAGAGCTCAATGCAGGGCTCAGACTCATGAACTGTGAGATTATGACTCAAGCCGAAGTCAGGTGCTGAACCGACTGAGCCACCCAGGCTCCCCTACATATCTTTCTTTTTAATTAGACTATTCTTTCAGAACACATAATAGACTATGCTTTCAGAAAAGCATAATGTTCTAAAATACTGCTTTTTTGAGACTTTATGCAGTTTGGACAAAAACATAAATTCTTTTGGACTATAAACAAGAGTCATCTCGGAAAAGTTTTATGTATTAATTTCATGCCACTTTTCGGCCACTAGAGATTGCAGTTACATCAAACTATATTATGGTGCAGGACCCCCAGTTGCCCATTAATTCAGAGTTGCCTTAATTCCTTAGAATAACAATTTTTTCCTTTTTGGCACACTAGATAAATGTGAATATAAAACATATATAGAGAAGCGAAACTTTATAAGATGCAGACCTAGTTTCAGAGAAAGTCATAGTAGTATTCTGAAACAATATTGTACAGTTATCTGAATGTGCTCCATCAGTTTTGGTCTCTTATCATTTGGTTATCCCTGCTAAGGTACATGTGACATATACCCAGTCCTATGAAGATTACCGACAGTTGGATGTGTACCACTAGCAATAATTAGCAATAATTTGTTCCACTATTCTGTAACAGTAGACTCATGTATTTAAGTGCTTATGAATGATCAATTATCTACAAACATTACATGGTTCCTGAAATAACGAAAATTTATTTTACTTTATTTTTAAAGTTTATTTTATTTTGAGAGAGAAATTACATGCTCTGAGCAGGAGAGGGGCGGGGTGGGGGGAGAGAATCCCAAGCAGAATCCACACTTTCAGTGCACAGCCCAACATGGGGCTCAATCCCACAAACTGTGAAATCGTGACCTGAGTGGAGATCAAGAGTTGAACGCTTAACTAACTGAGCCATCCAGGTGCCCCTAAAAGTAATTTATTTTAAATTTATAGGATACTTACCCTGTTTATCAGCACCAGATGTATTCTTTTCTTTTTTTCATTGTTTCCAGTTAAGACAATCTGGTAAACATCGAACTGTGGGATTTAAATGTTCAACACTGTAGGTTTTCATTATGGTAAATTCAAAAATAGGGGAAAAAAACCCTCAATTGCTCAGGAATTATTTGGAAAGATTTAGTAAAGGATATGTCGTCCATCTATGTTGTTAATTTTGGCATCTGGAACCACTTGGTGCTTTTGCTGTGATTTCCATGAATACAACCAAATGTAAATATGGATTAGGTTATTCCAAGATATTTAGTAAAATTATATTCTCAATTCTAAAATATTTAGATTCAGGGAATACATTAGTGAATAAAATAAATAAAATCGTTGCTTCATGAAGCTTTACATTTTAGGTGAAAGGGGGATAAATAATAAACAATAAGTAAATGAGTAATATGTATATATATAGGTTATATATACTTAGGTATATATAGGTTATATATACTTAATAGGGTATATATACTTAGAAGGGGATAAACGCTAATGGGAAAACAATAGAAAAACATAATATGGGTCAGATCTGCCCGGTCAGGGTGAGATGGGTAATAATTTAAAATATAGTGGTCAGGGGTGCCTGGATGACTCAGTTGGTCAGGTGTTTGACTTCAGCTCAGGTCATGATCTTGTGGTTTGTGGGTTTGAGCTCTGAATTAGGCTCAGTGCTGACAGCTCAGAGTATGGAGCCTGCTTTGGATTCTGTGTCTCCCTCTATTTCTGACCCTTCCCCAGTTGAGCTCTCTTTTTCATTCTTGAACATAGATAAACATTTTTTTTTTAATATAGTGGTAGAGTCTGACTGACACAGTGATATCTGAGCAGAGACCAAGGATGCACCTGGGTGAGCACTGGGGATATTTGGTGGAAATAATTTCTAGAGTAATGGAGCCAATAGTCCAAATGTTCTGAGGATCCATACTTTCATTCCTGGAATTACTTCAAGAAAAGATTTGTTTGTTTATAAAACATTGAAAGTTAAATCCACTCAGTCATTTAAAAGTAGACAAAAGCAAGAGTTATTATTTGCAAATTTTCCAGGTAGTTTGGTATAAAATGAAGAAAAAGCCATTGAAAAAGTTGTCTTCCAAAGATAATCTTTTCAAGATTTTCAGTAAAAGTTAATATTTAGTTTTTTTCATTCTTCATTGTCATCAAAAGCTACTTTGTTGTTGTTGTTACTGAAAACAAACTGATGTGGTCAGTGTTTCCTGTGGGTGATACTCAATTAAGATGAAATTTAACATATGGAGGAACATGCAAATAGTTTTGTGTTTCCATATTAGTATTGGTATGTGTTCTGTGAACCATACTCAAAATTCCCAGTGTCTAGTTCAGTTCAAATGCTAGAAGAAATATTGCACAATATATAAATTATTCAATGTGTTAGATTTGTAACTGCCTTATTTAATAAATTCACTTTATGGTTTTTATTTCAATTAGAGGACTGTGATCAATGGTTTTAATTTATAAATTATAGATTAGAATAGAATTAGACTTTAGTGGCATATGCAATTGCCTTTACCTATTTAAAGACACCCATTTAGAAGGAGAGTTAAGCTTATTCCAAAGGTCCAAAGGTTATGTTAGGATAAAAAGATAATAATGTGACACATTTCTGTTGAAATGAGCACAATTATTCACAACTGTAAAACTATGGGAGGATTTGTGTCAAGTAGGATTAACTGATAATGTGAAGTACGACTTTGGAGAACTGCATTAGGATGTTGCAGCAGACATTCAAACAAGCATCAGAAAGTGGTTAGTCTAAATGTTCTAAGTGCTTTTTTTAAGACTTTATTCATCAAAGATTTAAAAAGTGCTAACACTCTAACTTTGTACTAGACTTTGTTGTCTCTGCCCCCAATCAATAATAAGACATGCAGACAAATACTTATGTGATTTTGAGATAATTGCTCATATAATAGAGTCAGTACAAAATATTGTGTGATCAAAAAGAAAGATAAGTTTCACAGAATAATGACATTTGAGCTGAATCTTTAAGGATAATAACTCACCAAGCTGCTTGGGCAAGAGCAGAATTCAGAAAGAAGAAAAAATAGCAGACAAACTAGATTTTAAACTAAAGATTTTAATAAGAAGTGAGGGGCACTATATCGTACTAAAGGGTTCTATCAAATAAGATCTGACAATTTTACAGGCAGTTGGGTGGCTCAGTCAGTTGAGTGTCTGACTTAGGCTCAGGTCATGATCTTATGGTTCATGAGTTTGAACCCTGCATTAGGCTGTCTGCTGTCAGTGCAGAGCCTGCTCTGAATCCTCTATCCCCCTTTCTCTCTGCCACACCCCTATCCCTCTCTCTCTCAAAAAAACAAAACCAAAAACAAAAACAACAATGACACACAACAACAACAACAACAACACAATTGTAAATATTTATGCCCCCAACTTGGAAAAGCTAAATATATAAATCAATTAATAACAAACTTAAACTCATTGATAATAATACAATAATAGTAAGGGACTTTAAACCCCACTTACAACAATGGACAGATCATCTAAGCAGAATGTCACAAGGAAATAGTGGCTTTGAATGACACCCTGGATCAGATGGACTTAACATATATATTCAAAACCTTTCATCCTAAATCAGCAGATTTACACATTCTTTTTGAGTGTACATGAAACATTCTCCAGTACAGATCACATACTGGATCACAAACCAGGCCTCAACTAGCACAAAAACATTTAGATCATACCATGCATACTTTCAGACCACAACGCTATAAAATTTGAAGTTAACCACAAGAAAACATTTGGAAAGCCCACAAATACATGGAATCCTACTAAAGAATGAATGGGTTAACCTGGAAATTAAAGAATAAATGAAAAGATTCATGGGAGCACATGAAAATGAAAACATGACAGACCAAAACATTTTGGATGCAGCAAAGGTGGTCATAAGAGGGAAGTATGTAGCAATACAGGTGTTCTAAAAGAAGCAAGAAAAGTCTCATACACAACCTAACCTTACAGCAAAAGGAGCTGGAAAAGAACAGCAAATAAAGCCTAAAACCAGCAGAAGAAGGGAAATAATAAAGATGAGGCCAGAAATAAATGATATAGAATTAGAAAAAGAAAGAACAGATCGGTGAAACCAGGAGTTGGTTCTTTGAAAGAATAACGAATATTGATAAACTGCTAGCCAGACTGATCAAAAATAAAAAGAGAAAAGACCCAAATAAATAAAATCACAAATGAAAGAGGTCAAAACTAACACTGCAGAAATAGAATTAGAATATTATGAGCAATTATATGCCAACAGATTGGGCAATCTGGAAAAAAATGGATAAATTCCTACAAACATATAAACTACTAAAACTAAAACAGGAAAAAAAAAAAAGAGAAAATTTGAACAGACCCATAACCAGCAAAGAAAATGAATCAGTAGTAAAAAAAAAATTCCCAACAAACAAGAGTTCAGGCCGGATGTCTTTCCAGGGGAATTCTACCAAATATTTAAAGAAGAATTAGTATCTATTCTTCTGAAACTGTTTCAAAAGATAGAAATGGAAGGAAAAATTCCAAATTCCTTCTATAAGACCAAAATTACCCTGATTCTAAAAAGACAACCATTAAAAAGGAGAATTAAAGACCAATTTCCCCAATGAACATGGATGCAAAAATTCTTAACAAGATATTAGCAAATTGAATCCAACAATATATTAAAAGAATTATTCTCCACTATCAAGTGGGATTTATTCGTGGGCTGCAGGGGATGACTCAATATCCACAAATCAATCAATGCAATACATCACATTAATATTAAAAAAGGATAACCATATCAGTCTCTTAATAGATGAGGAAGAAGCATTTGACAAAATACAACATCCTTTCCTGATAAGAACATTGAAGAAAGTAGGGATAGAGGGAACATACTTCAACATCATAAAGGCCATATTTGAAAGACTCACATCTAATATCCTCACTGGGGAAAAACTGAGACCTTTACCCCTAAGTTGAAGAATATAAGAGAAATGGGATGCTGGAGTAGCTCAGTTGGTTAAGCATCCAACTCTTGATTTCAGCTCAGGTCATGATCTCATGGTGTGTGCGTTCAACTCCTGGGTCAGGCTTCATGCTGACAATGCAGAGCCTGCTCAGGATTCTCTCTCTCCTCTCCTTCTGGCCCTCCCTCTACTCACATTCTCTCTCTCTCTCTCATACACACACACACACACACACACACACACCACACAATAGGTATTTAAAATGTTTTTAAAAAGAATACAACAGGGATGTCCACTTTCACCACTGTTGTTCAACATAGTACTGGAACTCCTAGCCTTAGCAATCAGATAACAAAAAGAAATAAAAGACATTTAAATCAGCAAGAAAAAAGTCAAACTTTAGTTCTTTGCAGATACATGATATTCGGTGTATAAAAACTGAAAGACTCCACCAAAAAATTGGTAGAACCGATGCATGAATTCAGTAAAGTCACAGGATACAAAATCAACATACAGAAATCTGTTGCATTTATATACACCAATAATGAAAGAGAAATCAAGGAATTAATTCCAGTCACAATTGCACCAAAACCTATAAGATACCTAAGAATAAACCTAACAAAAGAGGTAAAAGATCTTACTATGAAAACTATAGAACACTTATGAAATAAATTGAAGAAGACATAAATGGAAAAACATTCAACAGTCACGAATTAGAAGAAGAAATATTGTTAAAATTTTAGTAATACCCAAAGCAATCTTCACATTTAAAGAAATTCCTTTCAAAATAGTACCAGCATTCTCCACAGAGCTAGAACAAATGATTTTAAAATTTGTATGGAACCAGAAAAGACCTTGAATATCCAAAGTAATGTTGAAAAAGAAAAACGAAGTAAGATGCATCAAGAGTCTGGATTTCAAAGCTGTAATCATCAAGACAGTATGTTGGGTACAAAAACAGACACACAGATCAATGGAACAGACTATAAGACCCAGAAATGGTCCCACGACTATATAGTCAACTAATCTTCAAAAAAGTGGAAAGAATATCCAATGGAAAAAAGACAGTATTTTCAATAAATGGTGTTGGGAAAACTGGACAGCGATGTGCAGAATGAAACTGGACCATGTTCGTATACCATACACAAAATTAAATTTAAAATGGTTGACAGACCTATATGTGAGACAGGAAACCAACAAAATCCTAGAGGGGAAAACAGGCAGCTCCTCTCTGACCTCAGTTGCAACAACTTACTTGACATGTCTCCGAAGGCAAGGGAAATAAAAGCAAAAATTAACTATTATGACTTCATCAAGATGAAAATCTTCTGCACAGTGAAGGAAACAATCAGCAAAACTAAAAGGCAACCAATGGAATAGAAGATATTTGCAAATAACATATCTGATAAAGGGTTAGTATCAAAAATGTATAAAGAACTTATCAAACTCAACACCCAAAAAATAACCCAGTTAAGAAATGGAAAGAAGACATGAACAGCCATTTGTCCAAAGACATACAAATGGCTAACAGACACATGAAAAGATGCCCGGCATCACTCACCATCAGGGAAATACAAATCAAAACCACAATGAGATACATCCTCACACTGGTCAGAATGGCTAAAATTAATAACTCAGAAAATGACAGATGGTGAGGATTCAGAGAAAGGGAAACCTCTTACACTGCTGGTTGGAATACAAACTGGTGCAGCCACTCTGGACAACAGTGTAGATGTTCCTCAGAAAGTTAAACTACTACCCTATGACCCAGCAATTGTACTATTAGGTATTTATCCAAAGGATACACAAGTACTGACTCAAAGTGGCACATGCACCCTGATGTGTATAGCAGCATTTTCTACAATAGACAAATTATAGAAAGAGCCCAAGCATCCACTGAATGATGAATGGATAAAGAAGTGGTATATGTGTGTGTGCGTGTATGTGTACACATATACATACAATACATACACATGTGTGTATACACACACAATGGAATACTATTCAGCCATCAAAAAGAATGAAATCTTGCCATTTGCAACAACATGGATGGAGCTAGAGTGTATTATGCTAAGCAAAATAACTCAGAGAAAGACAAATACCATGTGACTTCACTAATATGCATAATTTAAGAAACAGAATGGATGAACAGAGGGGGGAAGAGGAGGCAAATTGTAAGTGAGACTCTTAACTATACAGAGTAAACTGAGGGTTGATGGACACAGGTGCGTGGGGGATGGGCTAAAGGGGCAGTAAGAAGGGCACTTGTGTCTGAGTGGCTCAGTTGGTTGAGAATCGGACTTCGGTTCAGGTCATGATCTCATGGCTCATGAGTTTGAGCCCCACATCCAGGTCTTTGCGGTCAGCTCAGAACCTGCTTTGGAATCCCCATGTCCTGTCTGCCCCTCCCCCACTAACACACATACTCTCTCTCTGTCTCTCTCTCAAAAATAAATCAACCTTAAAAAAAACAAATAAAAAATCATAAGAGCACTTGTGATGAGACTGGATGTTGTATGTAGTGATGAATTACTCATTTCTATTCCTGAAACCAATACTACCCTATATATTAACTAACCTGAGTTTAAATAAAACTTGGAAGGCAAAAAACAAAACAAAAGTCTGTTATCCTGGTCTTCATCTTAATTATATACGTTTTTCTCCAAATATTTAGGCCCTGAATATATGATTTTTTTATACATATACAATGTTTCTATCTCTTGAGGTACGTATTGAATGAAATAAAAGAAATTCTGATAATGAAAAAAGAAAATATAGCATAAACAAAAACACAAAAGAATCAAATGCTAGGGATGTTTGGGGAGAAGACAGAAGCAGATAAATGAGTTAAAAGAATGATGGAGTGGTGCAAATGAGTGGTTTTTGAACTTTGGTCACATAGGTGGGACACATTTGTGTTCACGCATTCACTGTTGTATTTCCAGTTCGAGAGTGCTAGTGCTAATTCTTCTGTTTTCGTTGTTACTCAAAAAAGCATACAAGAATTTTATAGGAAGGAAATCACTTTAAAAATTTGGCATGTTCAGGGGCGCCTGGGTGGCGCAGTCGGTTGAGCGTCCGACTTCAGCCAGGTCACGATCTCACGGTCCGTGAGTTCGAGCCCCGCGTCAGGCTCTGGGCTGATGGCTCAGAGCCTGGAGCCTGTTTCCGATTCTGTGTCTCCCTCTCTCTCTGCCCCTCCCCCGTTCATGCTCTGTCTCTCTCTGTCCCAAAAATAAATAAAAAACGTTGAAAAAAAAAAAAATTAAAAAAAAAAAAAAATTAAAAAAAAAAAAAATTTGGCATGTTCAGGTGTCAGTAGTAAAAAATGACAGCATATTACACAATCATATGTGCACCATGTCTCTCAATAGCTGGGTCATTGCATCACATCTCTTAATAGTAATTGAGTCAAAATGAAAAAAAAAATTTAGCAGTATTCATGGGTTCATTCAACAGAATTTATCAAGTGCCTACTGTGTATTAGGTATTGTTCCAAACATTAAAGACAGAAATACACTTTTAAAGGGAGATTAAATTCCTATTGAAAATTGAAATTGAAAAAGATAAGAAAAATGAACTTTGCCATCCTATGTTTCTTTCTCCCAGTATGATGTACTGCTCCATATTGGGCTTGTAAAACTTACAAGTATCCTCCAGAGTCAGAATATCTAAATATCTTGAAATATCAGTTTCAGATATAAATATTCTCATTTATCCATCTTTTCTCTTAGGCTATTTTTCTCTTAGACTATTTGACGGCTTTTTAAAATCTCTTGATACCTGACTGAATATGCTGGTTTTCTTCCCTGGGATTTCCTATCTCTGTGGTCATACAATATTACTTGCCTAATTTTGTATTATGGTTTTATCCTCAAAGAGCTGTTCATTTTATCCAAATTTAAATCTAGGATAGTTACTTCCTTTGCACTCTTTCTATATTATTGGGAACAAAATTACTAACTCAATGTAGTTATACTTGATTGTACTCTTATTGTGACTAATACTTCCAGCATTTTCCTGCTCTTGCTTTAGTTCAGGTTTTTTATCTACGTAACGAAGAAGCATATTTAATAACAAAATATTTTTGAAAATCGTTCTGTTAGGCAAAGTCCTGAACAGTATGGGAGAGAGGCAGAGGCAGAAACGGGGAGAGAGAGAATAATTTTCTAATCTAAAGTTTCTTATACAGTGTGATAAATGTTATAGCCAAAGGACAGAGAGGATATTGTGGTGACTCTGAAAAGAAGCAGCAACACAGCCTAGAGGATTTCTGGAAATATTTCCTTGTTATAATAATGCTTAACCTAATTCTCTAAAAGCAAACCATTGTAAAAAAGAGACGAAATGCAGAAGGCATTCCAGGAAGAGGAAAAAGCATGTTCAGAGGCTTAGCTGTGATAAAGCATGTGTCTCCGTGAAAGTACAAGAAATTTATTCTAGCAAAAATAAGGTAAGAAGGGGAACAAATTGAGAAATGGAGATTTAGTGGATAAATAAGATTCCAATCCTGCAGAAGTCTGGATGTTTACGTTTAAGGGTGAACTATTCTGTATCTGTTTGAGTACTGCTGAAGATTTTAAGCAACAGATTGATGTGACAGGTTAGATTTTTTTAGCAAGAATACTATATTAACAACACGTTAAGATAAAGTGAAGAGAATTTTGTCTGGAGATAGTGAAATGAGTTTGGAAGTATTGTAATAATTTTGGTTATATTTGTTGAAGGTATGCTCTAAATTCTGATAGTTTAGAAGGAAAATATTTAGAAAATAATGGTAAATAAAAAAAATTGGTGATAAATTGACAGTAAGTTGACATGAAGATTTTGGAGTGATTCCCAAACTGCTGGATTGAAAAGCAGCATAGAGGTTGGCTTCCTTCACCCAGTTAGAGGCTGGATTAGGAGCAGCAAGTTTAAGGTCCAAGCGGCCAGGTGATCTGTAATATTTCCTTCAGCAGTTGTAGTTCCACTTCTTTGGAATTTTCTAAACAATTAAAAGTGCCCAGCTCTATGTATATTTCTGTTTAAATGTGTACATAATGTTTCACATTGTTCTAGAAGTTTCTGGTTAATGAAATAAAACATAAAAGTGAAGCAGTTTTTTTTTAAATTTCTTTTTAATGTTTATTTTTTGAGAGACAGAGACAGAGTGTGAGTGGGGGAGGGGCAGAGAGAGAGAAGGAGACACAGAATCCAAAGCAGGCTCCAGGCTCTGAGCTGTCAGCATAGAGCCCAGTGCAGGGCTCAAACTCACAAACTGCAAGATCATGACCTGAGCCAAAGTTGGACACTTAACTGATGGAGACACCAGGCACCCTTAAGTAGTTTGTTTTTTTTTTTTTTTTTTTATTTAAAAGGAAGAGAAGCATAAATCCAGGAGATTAGAAGAATTAAGAACACTTAGAATTAATAAGATACAGCAAATAACTAGACATAAGATAAACAAAATTCATTAGGTGCAACAAGCAATTAAAGATATTATTGGCAGGGTTGGGGGGGGCGGTTCCTGGATGGCACAGCTGGTTTAGTGTCTGACTCTTGATTTCGGCTCAGGTCATAACCTCAGGATCCTGAGATGGAGTCTTACATTGGGTTCTGCACTGAGTGTCAAGTTGGCTTGGGATTCTCTCCCTGCCTCCCCCTCCCCCCGCCCCACCACGCTCACACTCTCTCTCACTCGAAATAAATGAATAAACATTTTTAAAAAATTATGAGGGCAGGGGCGCCTGGGTGGCTCAGTAGGTTAAGCATCTGACTTCAGCTCAGGTCATGACCTTGCAGTTCATGAGTTTGAGCCCCACTCTGGGCTCTGTGCAGACAGCTCAGAGCCTGGTGCTTGCTTCAGATTCTGTGTCTCCCTCTCTCTCTCTGCCCCTCCCCTGATTGTGCTCTCGCTCTCTCTCTCGCTCTCTCTCTCTCTCTCTCTCTCTCTCTCAAAGATAAATAAACATTAAAAATAAAAAAAAATTGAGGGCAAAATAGCAAACTCTTTACATGTAAAATGAAGAAGGGTTATCCTAAAAATCAATGTGAAGGAGCTGTAAGGAAAAGTACCTAACTTCATGTACAATAGAGATAACTGCATCCGATTGATATTTTTGTTTCTATTCTAAATGGTTTTTGATTTTGCTATAGGAGTTGTTAAGTATTTTTAACTATGGTCTGGTTAAATTCTTTCCAACTGAGCGTACTTAAATTCCAACTAGTACTCTAACAATTATTTCTCAGAAACTGGACAAAAATTTTGGAACAAAAGTACAGGTGGAAACAACTAAAACTTTTCCCCAAAAGTATAATAATGAGATTGGATATTTGTACCAGTCATGAACATAGAAATATAAAGAGATGCAATCATTAATCAATGTTGTAGGGACACATGAAAACAAATGTGATCAATGAAACAAAGTAAAATTTGTAGTATATATTGGATGACAAAAGTTTGATAAAGCAAACATCTCCATAAGAAACTGGAGAGTAGAGTGTTTTCAGATGGTACTGGGAAACTTGACAGCTGTATGAGAAAAAAATTCAATCATTTCTCCTCCCACTTTGTACCAAAATATATCTCAAATGGATGAAAGATTTAAATGCCTAAAATGGAAGCAAAAATATATTGTGGGAGGTACACATGAAGGTTCATTTAATTTCTGAATAGAAATGGCTTTCTAAGCATGAATGCAATTTAGAATATCAAAATGAAATCATACAGACATAACTTCATATTTTTTTAGAAAAAGACATTAAAATCAAAAGCCAAAGTGATGGGAAAACAAGATTTAATGTCATTAATATCAAAACAATTTACTATAATTGACAACAATAATATGCTTCAAAGCTTGACTGTGTGAGTTTTAAACCAAACTCTATCAGCATTTACATTTGGAATGGATGGTGAACAAAATGTCCCCAAGGCTAGTGGTCTTTTTTTTTCACAAAGCCACCTCTGCCCCTGAGGTCTAAGTGACAGTTCTGTGTCACTTAGCAAGAATGAGGGGAAGAGGAGGAACTGAGGAATTGCCCCTTGTGTGAGGTCAGTACACTGACACTCTAAGGCAAGATTGGATGAAAAGTGAGACAGAATTCTAACGCCTCCCTTCCTATTTTTCTTCTCCTGTCCTCAAACCTGGCTGTCCCACCATTACCACACAGAGGGATTCAAGACACGATCCACATATTACATTGTTGGAGAAAACTTTTTTAAAAATTCTCCTCCCATCTTTCCTTCCATACTGCCTCTGGGGTTGACCTTATGGGACAGAACCGGAAACAAAGTGAGTTTTTTTTTTTAATTTTTTAACGTTTATTTATTTTTGAGAGATGGAGAGAGACCTAGCACAGGTCAAGGAGGGGCAGAGAAAGAGGGACACAGAACCTGAAGCAGGCTTTGGGCTCTGAGCTGTCAGCACAGAGCCCCATGCGGGGCTTGAACCCATGAACTGCGAGATCATGACCTGAGCCAACGTCAGATGCTTAACCTACTGAGCCACCCAGGTGCCCCTTGAAATAGAATGAGTTCTTGATCTTTTTGCTTGGTGACAATTATCTGGAAATGTGGTTCTATTTACCATATGGTTATGCTAGTGACTCCTGTATCCAACTATGTATTTGATAGATCTACTTGGATTTCTGATAAGCAATGTAAATTTCAATTGTCTAAAACTCCCACTATTTCCTCCCAGATCTCCACTTCTGATGGCCTTCTCCATCTCAGTTAGGGGCACTCCATCTCACAGTTGACCAAAATTTTGACGTCATATTTGATTCTTTCCTTTCTCACAAATTTCTTTGACTCTGAGCAAATTTAAATCAGAAGACAACCTATCAACCTCTGCCTCCATCAGCTCTATTCCTAGGCTCTGACAGCAGCTATCACTTAATAATTCAAGCAACCTAGTCCTATAGCAACCCTACTCTATTCAACACATCAGCTCAGTCTTTATAAAATGCAAATCAGACCTGACATTCCACTACTGTTTTTACATTCCAATGGCTTCACACTTAAAAAGGAATGAAGTTTCAAGACTGTACAATAACTCTACAAAATTCTATACACCCTGGCTGATTACTAATCCTCCATTGCCATCTATAACCATTGCCTTTCTCATCACTACACCCCAGCCATAGAGCTCTGTTCAAGGTTCCATGTATTGCCACATGTCAGAAGACTACATGGCACATGTCTTCACTTCCTTCAAAACTCAGCTACTGTGGGTCATTATCAGAGATCTAACTGTGTCACTCTCTATCTTGCACACACTAGTTAGTTTCATTTAGTAATGCTTATAATTACCTGGCATACTAAATATTTATTCATTCATGTGTTTATTATTTTTCTTTTCCAACCAGAATGGAACGTCCTTGAGGATTAAATCTTTGGTTTCTTTCCTTCCCTTCCTTTTCTTTCTTTCTTTCTTTCTTTCTTTCTTTCTTTCTTTCTTTCTTTCTTTCTTTCTTTCTTTCCTTCCTTTCTTACTTCCTTCCTTCCTTCCTTCCTTTCTTCCTTCTTTTCTTGATCCCTACCTCCACCACCTTGAAGGGTGCCTGTACCTATAAAGTGATCAATTAATATTCACAGAGGAATGTTGAATGAAAAAAATCAGTGTTGAATAAATTAAAGGGGAGGTACTAAAGAATTTTATTTGACACTGTTCAGTTTGGAGTATAAGCATGCATTTTTACCTGTTTGAATTTGTTTGCCATCTATCTGGCCAATTCTGCAATCTCTCATTGTTCATTTAAATGAGTATAATATGATTTTTCTTCTCCCCTTTTTCCTTCAGTTTCAAACTACTTGTTACTGTGCCAATCCACACACACAGACCAATGTGCTTTTCTTCTTTGTCCTCTTTCCAAGAGACAAAACCCATATAAAGGTGTGTAGAGGCCATGAGAGATATAGTTAATGTGATCAGTATCATAGAGGAGACAATTCCGTAATCAATGCTTTATCTAGATTAATTCTTGATTCTGTGTATGTACATGTGCAGAAGTGTGTATAAATTGTTTTTGTGAATATATCTCTCACATGAATTCATTAGATAACTGTATGCCTCAATTTAACTTTCTACTAAAAATAATCTTTTAATTGAAGTTATTGAATATGATTTATCTGAAATTTTGCTATATAGGATTATATATATAAATATTTTAAAGATCCTAAATATAAGTGCCCATATTCATATTTATGAACATGTTATCTTTAACCCAAACCGATAGAAGGGAAAATGTAGGTACAATATACTTAAATCTGTTTTACTAATGTGTTTACTCAGTGAACATTATTAATTCAAAGGCATTCATAGAAATATACCATGAAATATTTCTACTATATTAATTTAGTGAATATTCCTAACTCAAAGGACTTCATAGACCATTATACTATATAAAAATAGTTTTAAAATACATTCTATTTTTAGAAATATCTTTGGAGAAGTCTTGAGGAACAAAATTGTGTCTCGAGCTAAATATGATATAGAAGAGAAGAACCCATTCCCCGTTTGTCATGTTAATAGTTATTAGCTTTAAAATTGCATAAGAACATAAAATGGTATGAAGAAAATGGGAATATCCAAAAATAAAATCATTTTCTGACTCATTACAAATTCTGTCACTTTAGAGTTCTATTTTTAGGGGTAAAATTAAAGATAAATACATTTTTTTAATATTCCAGGTTTTTTAAAATTCTAGTTAGTTAACATATCATATAATATTAGTTTCAGGTGTAGAATTCAGTGATTCATCACTTACATTTAACATCGAGTGCTCATGACAAGTGTCCTCCTTAATGCCCATCACACCTTTAGCCCATCCTCCCTGCCCACCTCCCTTCCAGCAAGTCTCAGTTCTCTATAGTTAAGAGTCTCTCCAATGGTTTGCCTTCCTCTCTTTTTTCCCCCCTATGTTCATCTGTTTTGTTTCTTAAATTACACATATGAGGAAATCATGTAGTATTTATCTTTCTCTGACTGACTTATTGTGCTTAGCTTAACACACACTAGCCCCATTCATGTTATTGCAAATGGTAAAATTTCATTTTTTTGTGGCTGATTAATATTTCATTGTGTGTGTGGGATATATATATATATATATATGTGCATATATATATATATAACATCCATATATATATAATATCCATAATATATATAATATATAATATATATAGAAGATATATAATATCTTTTTTATCCATCAGTCGATGGGCATTTGGGCACTTTCCATAATTTGGCTATTATTGATAATGCTGCTATTAACATCAGGGTGCATGTGCCCCTTTGAATCAATATTTTTGTATCCTTTGGGTATATACCTGGTAGTGCAATTGCTGGTCATAGGATAGTTCTATGTTTAACTTTCTGAGGAAACTCCATACTGTTTTCCAGAGTGGCTGTACCAGTTTGCACTCCCACCAATAGTGTAGGAGGGTTCTCCTTTCTCCTCATCTTGGCCAAATTCTGTTGTTTCCTGAGTTGTTAATTTTAGCCATTCTGACAGACATGAGGTGGTTTGAATGCATGTTTTATAATATGTCTCTCCAGAGTTGATTTTCTTGCAAGGGCTCCAAGTCAGGAGTTCCTTTCTTTTGTGGTAGCCCAGCTTTGCTATGGACCATATGGACACTTCCCAGAGCTGACAGAGTTCACACTCACCTTGTCAGAATATTTTCCTTTTACTCAGACTATTAGGAGAGGTGACTTAGACCATCACTCCTTGATGACCCAGTCCTTTTATTTTGTCATTCTACACAGATTTACCATTTATGTTCTTAATCTTGCTAAAATTTATTATATAATGTTCTTTTACTGCAGTGGAAGAGCTGGCACTGTGTTCACTCATGTATTCTCTGCAAGAGTGTCTGGTATATAGAAGTTTATTGGCAATTACTTGTTGAATGACTTCTTAGCTTAGGGGGAAAAAAGACCTTACTATAAACAATATCTATCCTTTTGTGGTGATTTTATATTGCCTTTATGAATGTTTGACTTTAAATATTCTATTATGTATATTCAGACTATTCTTTTGACTAGATAACCTTTCATTTTGGTAACTTTTTTTTAAATTTATTTTTTTGAGAGAACAAGTGGGGGTGGGGCAGAAAGAGAGGGAGAGAGAATCTCAAGCAGGCTCAAAGCTGTCAATGCAGAGCCAAACTGGGACTCGATCCCATGAACTGTGAGATCATGATGTGAGCCAAAACGAACAGTTGGACGCTTAACCGACTGAGCCACCCAGGAGCCCCGCATCTTTGGTATCTTTAAATAAACAATGAGCACATTGACAAGTGTGCCTTTACTCTGTACTCCTTCTCTTTGACTTCAGTCCACATTCAACCCCCTTCCCACTCTGCTTTGTTTGCTGCTTCCTTTGCCCTTTGGCTTCCTTGAGAGTTTAGCCATAGAAAGGACTGACTTTGTCCCATGTAACAATCTCCAGAACTAGCTCCCATTGTGTGCAGGCATCCCCATTTTTTACTGGGTGGAAATCAATTCCCATTTGGACTGTAGGTACTATGGAAACCTATTACCCTTGGTGCCACAACATTCCATTTTGGTTCATTTCCCACAATTCTATAAACAGTTCCTTATTACATTTTCTTCAAAATTCTCCCTGAGTGTGTTTGCATTTTTTTGCTGTGAAATTAATAAAACATGGTTTTTAGCTTTTGTTTTGCTTTCATATATGTATGTATGTATATATATATATATATATATATATATATATATATATGTATACACACACACACACACACACACACACACACACACACACTGTTAGGAATGATAAATCATTCAATCCTTTCCTGATGTCCTAAGCAAAACTAACATGAGATCTTAGAGTTTAGGAGTTTTATAGATATGGATTCACAATTAATATCAAAATTAAAAACAGTAAAGAAAAGACAATTATGTCTTTAAATTATTTTTTCAAATAAAAGTATAACTATAAAGTCTTCAATGTAGTACAAGACACTGGACCTGAAGTAATCTAAAACCTGACTAAAATAAATTGAGAGGAAGAAAAATCACTGAGGCTAATATAGGAGAACAAAAAGGTAAATGGTGTAGAAAATATCATTCATCAGGCATATTTTGAGAGATAACAGGCTTGACAATGGCATAAATAAATGGAGAAAAACATAATATATCTAAAATAAAAAACAACATTGAAAATCTACTAAAGTAATTGAGTTGAACGCTACGGTTATGAGTTAGTCAGTTTAAGCTTTCTGAGAGCTGATTATAAGTCTAGTCCTAAACCATCAGACACCATATGAGTCTAGTAAATGTTTAATACCCACTGGGTTATGTAACTATAAATCGTAATGATCCCTTCACTTAGAATGACTGGAATAAACATTGTGATGGGTTTCCAACCAATAAAAGAGCAGTATTTACAAATTTACATCTTGCGCAGCAATCCACCATAATTAAAATCTCTACTTCATGCTATATAGGTATTATTTTCTGGCATTAAATCAGTATTTTTGGGATAATATGCAGTACACAGTAAATAGCCTTCAATGAATATTGTACATTATTAATATTAACCTGACAAAAAGTATGAGTAGTTCATTTGCTAAAGTGTCTACTTAAATATTTTAGAAAGAGAAGAGAGAAAATTAGGTAGAAAAGAGAATATTTAAATAGTCCACATAAGTCATATTTAACAAGTTTTACAGGTTGTATATTTATTTACATACTTATTTATTATAAGTATGGGAACCTAACTGTGAAATAGAAACAACCTACAGAAATAGGAATAAATATTGTGCTCTGTTTAAAGAAACTCTATTCCCAAAGTGTTTTTTTTTTCTTTTGTAATGTTTCTGTGATTTTCAGAGGGGAGCAAGAAGGAAAAGGAAGTGGAGTGGGAATTGAGGTGTACTTTCTTTGGACTGTTCAGCCATATTCTTTCTCATTTACCTACAATAATCTTTAATATTTTACATTTTCCTGGTATAATATTTTATATATGGATGGTATTTGGAGAAATCAATCGATTGTGCTCTTGAAAGATTATTTGAAGATATTTATATCTCACTGAATAAATCTGAAGCTAAAGGAGTATCTTTTCATTTGCTTATTTGTTTTCTGTATCTCTTTCTCAGTAAAGTGTTTAAAACTTTCTACCCACTTTTTTTTGAGTTATCTGTAGTCTTACTAATTTGAAAATTCTTTCTGTATTGTGGATACATTTCTTTTTTAAATGTGTGCATCAGAAATATTTTCTCCTAGTCCATAGCTTGTCACTTAATGTTCTTAATGGTATATTTTCATAAGCAGAACTTTAAAAATACGAAGCACAGTTTATCTTCTTTTTAATGATTCATGCTTTTTCTCTCTTATTTAAGAAATATCCCACTAATCCACAAGCTTTTCTCCTATGCATTTTCCTGGCAGTTTTAATATTTTTGTGTTTACATTCATGTCTATGATCAATTTTGAGTTAATATTGTGTACAGTTTGAGATTTTTTTTCATTAATTTTTTGTATTAAGATATTCAATTACATATCATTTGATGAGAGAATATTCTTTCATCATTTAGTTACCTTGAGTTCTTTGCTAAAAATCAGTTGGTCATATATTTGTAGATTTATTTCTAGACTGCCTATTCTGTTCCATTTATCTGTGTGTATATCAGGTCAGTAATACCTCATCATTATTACTATAGATTGATAGTCTAAAATCAACTAGCGTGAATCATCTAATTAAGTTCTTTAAAACAAAAAGTTATTTGAGGTACTTCAGGTTTCTACATGAATTTTAGAATAATCCATTTCCAATGAGATTGTTATAGGAGTTGTAAAGAATTTATTTATTTACTGGGGAAAATGGCATCATAACCATGTTGATTTTTCGTATAAATGAATGTGACTTAATCTCTCTATTCACTTATCTAAGTATTAGATATTATTTCCTGTCTCTACAGTTTAAAGCATGTGAAAAATGACTTCTATTTTTTAATATTTTTCCTGTTTCAATTATTTTTATGATTTGTAAGTAGTACTTTATTTAAAAACTCAATTTTCAATTGCTTATTGCTAAGATGCAGAAATACAATTGATATTTGTACATTCATTGTCTATCCTGAGATATGGATAAAGTTATTCAAGAGGTCTACTAACATTTTATAAATTTATAAAGATTTTCTTCTTTTTGGAAATGTTTATTTATTTTTGTGGGAGGAGAGAGAGAGAGAGAGAGAGAGAGAGAGCAAGCAAGTGAGCATTCAAGTGGGGAAGGGGGAGGGAGAGAGAGAATCCCAAGAAGGCTCCATTGCTGTCAGTGCAGAGCCTGACATGGGATCAGTCCCATGAACTGTGAACTCATGACCTCAGCTGAAATCAAGAATAGGATGCCTAACTGACTGAGCCACCCAGCTGCCCCGATTTATAGAGATTTTCCATATAGACAATCAAGTCTTGTGAAAACAAAGACAATTTTATTATTTTTTAAACATTGCTATGTCTTTTCTTTATTTTCTTGTCTTATTGCACTGGCAGTAATTTCCAATTCAGTCTTGAATAGAAATGGTAAGAGTGGACATCTATAATTTGTGTCTGATCTTATGGGAAAAGCAGTGAGTTATTAACCTTTAAGAATTATATCAGAATTACATTAGGTGTATCTTTTTCATGGATGACCTTTATCAGGTTGACTACAATATTTTACGAGTTTGCTGAGACTTTTAAAAATCATAAATAGATGTTTAATTTTTTACAGTGTGAACTTCAGGCTGAGGTTGATTTTTACCTGTGATTGTTCAATTTTACCAGTATCATTTATTGAAAAGGCTATTGTTTACTTTTCAAATTTGTTTGAACTCTTCTGGGTCCTGTGCCTTGCCATGTACATTTTATAATTATCTTGTGTATGTCTACAGAATGAATTTACTGGCATTTCAATAGGAATTGCATTAAAACTATAGATTACTTTGGAGGAAATTAATGTATTTACCATAATAAGTGTTAAATTCAGGAACATGGCATGTCTTTTCATTTATTTACATCCTTGATTTTTTATAGCATTTAAAAATATTGCTGATACAAACCCTATAAATGGTTTACTAAATTTACACCTAAATATTTAATTTCATTTGTACAAATTATAAATTGTATTGTGTTTTATTTCAATTTCCAAATGTTCATTGTTATTATTTAGAAATTGAATTGTTATCTAATAGTCATCTTGTATCCAGTGACCAGGCTGAAGGCACTTAATGTTTCTAGGGGTTTACTTTGTACATTGCTTGGAATTTTCTATATAAATAATCATGTCATCTTCAAGTAGGGACAACTTTCTTTCTTTCCAAGATATATTCCTTAAATTCCATATAAGATATATGCCTTATTGACTCACTAGAACTTCTAGTACACTGTTGAATAAGAATCATGGACTCTGTTTCTGATCTTAATAAAAAAACCATGAAGTAATTCAACATTAAGTATGATGTTATAGGTTTTTGTACATGCTCTTTTAAAACTGATGTTCCTGGGTGCCTGAGTGGCTCAGTCGGTTAAGTGTTCAACTTCAGCTCAGGTCATGATCTTACTGCTCATGAGTTCAAGCCCCGTGTCAAGCTCTGTGCTTACAGCTGAGTCTGGAGCCTGCTTCCAGTTCTGTGTCTCTTCCCCTCTCCCACTCATGCTCTCTTTCTCTCAAAAGTAGATAAATGTTAAAAACATTATAAGGTTGATGTTCCCTCTATTCCTAGTTTGCTGAGTTTTAATCATGAATAGATGTTGGATTTTGTGAAATGCTTTTTCTGTGTCTATTAATTTGATCATTTAAATTTTCTTCTATAGCCTGTTGATAAAGTGGATTACACTGATTTTCAAAGATTGAGCCAGACTTATATAATTTGATTATATCTCACTAGGTCATGGTGTATAATTCTTGCTATACCTTGATGAATTCAATGTGCTAATATTTTATTGAGAGTTTTTGTATCTAAGTTCATGAGAGATGTAGGTCTGCTTTTTGTTTTTATTTTTTATTTTTATTTATTTTTTGTTTTTGTATTGACCTTGCCTTGTTTTATTATATACTAACCTTGAGTAATACTAACCTTGTAAAATGAGTTGAGAAGTGTTCCCTCCTCTTCTATTTTCTGGAAAAGAATGGGTACAATTATTGTTAATTCCTTACATGCTTAGCACAATTCTCTATGAAACATGTGCATGTGGAGATTTTTTTCTAGTTTTTAATTACAGATTCAATTTAGAAATGGTTATAGTACTATTAAACTTTTCTAGTTCATCCTAATTAGATTTTGGTAGTTAGACACACACACACATTGTGTCTGATTTCCTGAAGCATGTGTGTAGATAAAAGTAGCACTACTCCACAGCAGCCAATTTTTTTAAGAAAAATGTCTGGAAGATAAATCAGAGAAATAGGGGATAAGTGGGAAACCAGATTCAGGTGGAGATGGGGATAAGCAAACGGGGTGTGCAAGTAAAGGGGGAGAGGGGATAAAAAGAGAAGAAAATTTAGTGTAGCCACTTCTCTCATTTGCTTTGCAAATACCTTATAACATCTGGCTTCTGAATAATTGCGCTGCATAGTACAATGCTTAGCTTCTTAATGTTCTTGTTAAAACCACATAGGATTGTGTGTTCTGCAGTTCAGTGACTTTTAAACATCTAACCAAGAACACAGACATCTGTGATAAAAAAGCACAGCCTGGTCAGTGTGAAAGTCTGTACGTTTCACAAACAGAGTACTCATGACTGGCATGACATACAAGATTAGTGCCTTTAGTGTCATCTCAGAAACAGATTAATTTTGTTGCTAAAATAATTTTATAATTTATAATAGTTGGAAATGGGAAAGTGATTGTTAAAATAAAATTAAGAATTCTGTGTTAAAACTTTAAAAAATCTAGAACAGGGGGATATGGTTACAAAACAACAATTCATAATCTTTTTCACTGGGGTAACTTCCCTCATCCTCAAAGACATTTTTTGGTGGCTAATATTCACTGCACACTTTGAGAAATGTTGTAATAGGATATTAACTAATCTGATTAGCATCTTTTCATTATGTATACTTTGAAATGGGCTTATGGATTCAGAGATAAATCCAATGTGGATCCTGCTTCCAACTCCTTATCATTTATAGACTATGTACAATATAATAATAATAAAATTGTGATAAGTGCCATAAGAGTTTTATTTAGCAAGTGCTTTTGATGATCAGGTAACAAAAAGACAACTTCTGGTCAAGGGAAATGAAGTAGACTTATGGATATGGAATTTTAGATTGATCTTGAATAAAGAAAAGAACTAAAGCATATGATAATGGTATGAAATATAATTACTATATATATAAAACTAAAGGCAAATACATAGGTACTAAAAGAGGGCATGTGCCCAAACAGCTTATATTCAGGTATTTTCTTGACAAATAACATCAGCTTTCACCTACTATTCATCAATCATTGTGCTCAGCACCAGGAATTTGATAACCTACCTTCAAAGTAAATATAAACTAGTGAAAATAGAAAACTTTCTATTGTACAAAATAATAAGAGTTGTGATAGGACTATGCAAAGGTGCTCTGTGAGGACAGAGGAGATTGGGTATTTATCTCTACCTTGAAAGTACAAGCCTGGAGGATTCGTCCAGAAGATGGCCGCGTAGGAGGACGCGGGGCTCACAGCGCGTCCTGCCGATCACTTAGATTCCACCTACACCTGCCTAAAGAACCCAGAAAACCGCCAGAGGATTAGCAGAAGGGAGTCTCAGGAGTCAAGCGCAGACCAGAGGCCCACGGAAGAGGGTAGGAAGGGCGGCGAGGCGGTGCGCGCTCCACGGACTGGCGGGAGGGAGCCGGGGCGGAGGGGCGGCTCGCCGGCCAAGCAGAGCCCCCGAGTCTGGCTGGCAAAAGCGGAGGGGCCGGACGGACTGTGTTCCGACAGCAAGCGCGACTTAGCGTCTGGGAGGTCATAAGTGAACAGCTCTGCTCGGAAAGCGGGAAGGCTGGAGGACAAAGGGAGGGAGAGCTGCTGAGCCCCCGGACGGCAGAGCTCAGCTTGGCGGGGAACAAAGGCGCCAGCGCCATCTCCCCCGCCCATCCCCCAGCCAAAATCCCAAAGGGAACCAGTTCCTGCCAGGGAACTTGCTCGCTCCGCGCAAACACCCAACTCTGTGCTTCTGCAGAGCCAAACCTCCGGCAGCGGATCTGACTCCCTCCCGCTGCCACAGGGCTCCTCCTGAAGTGGATCACCTAAGGAGAAGCGAGCTAAGCCTGCCCCTCCAGCCCCCGTGCACCTTGCCTACCCACCCCAGCAACACAAGCCTGGCAGTGTGCAAGTAGCCCAGACGGGACACGCCACCCCACAGTGAATCCCGCCCCTAGGAGAGGGGAAGAGAAGGCACACACCAGTCTGACTGTGGCCCCAGCAGTGGGCTGGGGGCAGACATCGGGTCGGACTGCGGCCCCGCCCACTAACTCCAGTTATACACCACAGCACAGGGGAAGTGCACTGCAGGTCCTCACCACGCCAGGGACTCTCCAAAATGACCAAACGGAAGAATTCCCCTCAGAAGAATCTCCAGGAAATAACAACAGCTAATGAACTGATCAAAAAGGATTTAAATAATATAACAGAAAGTGAATTTAGAATAATAGTCATAAAATTAATCGCTGGGCTTGAAAACAGTATACAGGACAGCAGAGAATCTCTTGCCACAAAGATCGAGGGACTAAGGAACAGTCACGAGGAGTTGAAAAACGCTTTAAACGAATTGCAAAACAAAATGGAATCCACGATGGCTCGGCTTGAAGAGGCAGAGGAGAGAATAGGTGAACTAGAAGATAAAGTTATGGAGAAAGAGGAAGCTGAAAGAAAGAGAGATAAAAAAATCCAGGAGTATGAGGGGAAAATTAGAGAACTAAGTGATACACTAAAAAAAAATAATATACGCATAATTGGTATCCCAGAGGAGGAAGAGAGAGGGAAGGGTGCTGAAGGGGTACTTGAACAAATTATAGCTGAGAACTTCCCTGAACTGGGGAAGGAAAAAGGCATTGAAATCCAAGAGGCACAGAGAACTCCCTTCAGACGTAACTTGAATCGATCTTCTGCACGACATATCATAGTGAAACTGGCAAAATACAAGGATAAAGAGAAAATTCTGAAAGCAGCAAGGGATAAACGTGCCCTCACATATAAAGGGAGACCTATAAGACTCGTGACTGATCTCTCCTTTGAAACTTGGCAGGCCAGAAAGGCTTGGCACGATATCTACAGTGTGCTAAACAGAAAAAATATGCAGCCGAGAATCCTGTATCCAGCAAGTCTGTCATTTAGAATAGAAGGAGAGATAAAGGTCTTCCCAAACAAACAAAAACTGAAGGAATTTGTCACCACGAAACCAGCCCTACAAGAGATCCTAAGGGGGATCCTGTGAGACAAAGTACCAGAGACATCGCTACAAGCATAAAACATACAGACATCACAATGACTCTAAACCCATATCTTTCTATAATAACACTGAATGTAAATGGATTAAATGCACCAACTAAAAGACATAGGGTATCAGAATGGATAAAAAAACACGACCCATCTATTTGCTGTCTACAAGAGACTCATTTGAGATCTGAGGACACCTTTAGATTGAGAGTGAGGGGATGGAGAACTATTTATCATGCTCCTGGAAGCCAAAAGAAAGCTGGAGTAGCCATACTTATATCAGACAAACTAGACTTTAAATCAAAGGCTGTAACAAGAGATGAAGAAGGACATTATATAATAATCACAGGGTCTATCCACCAGGAAGAGCTAACTATTATAAATGTCTATGTGCCAAATACCCGAGCCCCCAGATATATAAAACAATTACTCATAAACATAAGCAACCTCATTGATAAGAATGTGGTCATTGCAGGGGACTTTAACACCCCACTTACAGAAATGGATAGATCATCTAGACACACAGTCAATAAAGAAACAAGGGCCCTGAATGATACATTGGATCAGATGGACTTGACAGATATATTTAGAACTCTGCATCCCAAAGCAACAGAATATACTTTCTTCTCGAGTGCACATGGAACATTCTCCAAGATAGATCATATACTGGGTCACAAAACAGCCCTTCATAAGTTTACAAGAATTGAAATTATACCATGCATACTTTCAGACCACAATGCTATGAAGCTTGAAATCAACCACAGGAAAAAGTCTGGAAAACCTCCAAAAGCATGGAGGTTAAAGAACACCCTACTAACGAATGAGTGGGTCAACCAGGCAATTAGAGAAGAAATTAAAACATATATGGAAACAAACGAAAATGAAAATACAACAATCCAAACGCTCTGGGATGCAGCGAAGGCAGTCCTGAGAGGAAAATACATTGCAATCCAGGCCTATCTCAAGAAACAAGAAAAATCCCAAATACAAAATCTAACAGCACACCTAAAGGAAATCGAAGCAGAACAGCAAAGGCAGCCTAAACCCAGCAGAAGAAGAGAAATAATAAAGATCAGAGCAGAAATAAACAATATAGAATCTAAAAAAACTGTAGAGCAGATCAACGAAACCAAGAGTTGGTTTTTTGAAAAAATAAACAAAATTGACAAACCTCTAGCCAGGCTTCTCAAAAAGAAAAGGGAGATGACCCAAATAGATAAAATCATGAATGAAAATGGAATGATTACAACCAATCCCTCAGAGATACAAACAATTATCAGGGAATACTATGAAAAATTATATGCCAGCAAATTGGACAACCTGGAAGAAATGGACAAATTTCTAAACACCCACACTCTTCCAAAACTCAATCAGGAGGAAATAGAAAGCTTGAACAGACCCATAACCAGCGAAGAAATTGAATCGGTTATCAAAAATCTCCCAACAAATAAGAGTCCAGGACCAGATGGCTTCCCAGGGGAGTTCTACCAGACATTTAAAGCAGAGATAATACCTATCCTTCTCAAGCTATTCCAAGAAATAGAAAGGGAAGGAAAACTTCCAGACTCATTCTATGAAGCCAGTATTACTTTGATTCCTAAACCAGACAGAGACCCAGTAAAAAAAGAGAACTACAGGCCAATATCCCTGATGAATATGGATGCAAAAATTCTTAATAAGATACTAGCAAATCGAATTCAACAGCATATAAAAAGAATTATTCACCATGATCAAGTGGGATTCATTCCTGGGATGCAGGGCTGGTTGAACATTCGCAAATCGATCAACGTGATACATCACATTAACAAAAAAAAAGAGAAGAACCATATGATCCTGTCAATCGATGCAGAAAAGGCCTTTGACAAAATCCAGCACCCTTTCTTAATAAAAACCCTTGAGAAAGTCGGGATAGAAGGAACATACTTAAAGATCATAAAGGCCATTTATGAAAAGCCCACAGCTAACATCATCCTCAATGGGAAAAACTGAGAGCTTTTTCCCTGACATCAGGAACACGACAGGGATGCCCACTGTCACCGCTGTTGTTTAACATAGTGCTGGAAGTTCTAGCATCAGCAATCAGACAGCAAAAGGAAATCAAAGGCATCAAAATTGGCAAAGATGAAGTCAAGCTTTCGCTTTTTGCAGATGACATGATATTATACATGGAAAATCCGATAGACTCCACCAAAAGTCTGCTAGAACTGATACATGAATTCAGCAAAGTTGCAGGATACAAAATCAATGTGCAGAAATCAGTTGCATTCTTATACACTAACAATGAAGCAACAGAAAGACAAATGAAGAAACTGATCCCATTCACAATTGCACCAAGAAGCATAAAATACCTAGGAATAAATCTAACCAAAGATGTAAAAGATCTGTATGCTGAAAACTATAGAAAGCTTATGCAGGTAATTGAAGAAGATATAAAGAAATGGAAAGACATTCCCTGCTCATGGATTGGAAGAATAAATATTGTCAAAATGTCAATACTACCCAAAGCTATCTACACATTCAATGCAATCCCAATCAAAATTGCACCAGCATTCCTCTCGAAACTAGAACAAGCAATCCTAAAATTCATATGGAACCACAAAAGGCCCCGAATAGCCAAAGTAATTTTGAAGAAGAAGACCAAAGCAGGAGGCATCACAATCCCAGACTTTAGCCTCTACTACAAAGCTGTCATCATCAAGACAGCATGGTATTGGCATAAAAACAGACACATAGACCAATGGAATAGAATAGAAATCCCAGAACTAGACCCACAAACGTATGGCCAACTCATCTTTGACAAAGCAGGAAAGAACATCCAATGGAAAAAAAGACAGTCTCTTTAACAAATGGTGCTGGGAGAACTGGACAGCAACATGCAGAAGGTTGAAACTAGACCACTTTCTCACACCATTCACAAAAATAAACTCAAAATGGATAAAGGACCTGAATGTGAGACAGGAAACCATCAAAACCTTAGAGGAGAAAGCAGGAAAAGACCTCTCTGACCTCAGCCGTAGCAATCTCTTACTCGGCACATCCCCAAAGGCAAGGGAATTAAAAGCAAAAGTGAATTACTGGGACCTTATGAAGATAAAAAGCTTCTGCACAGCAAAGGAAACAACCAACAAAACTAAAAGGCAACCAACGGAATGGGAAAAGATATTTGCAAATGACACATCGGACAAAGGGCTAGTATCCAAAATCTATAAAGAGCTCATCAAACTCCACACCCGAAAAACAAATAACCCAGTGAAGAAATGGGCAGAAAACATGAATAGACACTTCTCTAAAGAAGACATCCGGATGGCCAACAGGCACATGAAAAGATGTTCAACGTCGCTCCTTATCAGGTAAATACAAATCAAAACCACACTCAGATACCACCTCACGCCAGTCAGAGTGGCCAAAATGAACAAATCAGGAGACTATAGATGCTGGAGAGGATGTGGAGAAACAGGAACCCTCTTGCACTGTTGGTGGGAATGCAAATTGGTGCAGCCGCTCTGGAAAGCAGTGTGGAGGTTCCTCAGAAAATTAAAAATAGACCTACCCTATGACCCAGCAATAGCACTGCTAGGAATTTACCCAAGGGATACAGGAGTACTGATGCATAGGGGCACCTGTACCCCAATGTTTATAGCGGCACTCTCAACAATAGCCAAATTATGGAAAGAGCCTAAATGTCCATCAACTGATGAATGGATAAAGAAATTGTGGTTTATATACACAATGGAATACTACGTGGCAATGAGAAAAAATGAAATATGGCCTTTTGTAGCAACATGGATGGAACTGGAGAGTGTGATGCTAAGTGAAATAAGCCATACAGAGAAAGACAGATACCATATGGTTTCACTCTTATGTGGATCCTGAGAAACATAACAGAAACCCATGGGGGAGGGGAAGAAAAAAAAAAAATGAGGTTAGAGTGGGAGAGAGCCAAAGCATAAGAGACTCTTAAAAACTGAGAACAAACTGAGGGTTGATGGGGGGTGGGAGGGAGGGCAGGGTGGGTGATGGGTATTGAGGAGGGCACCTTTTGGGATGAGCACTGGGTGTTGTATGGAAACCAATTTGACAGTAAATTTCATATATTAAAAAATAAAAAAAAATAAAAAAAAAAAAAGTACAAGCCTGGCTTCATTGAATATATATATATATATGAGTGTGTGTGTGTGTATGTGTATATACACATTTATATATATACACATACACATTTATATATGATAAAATATATATAAGAAGTATTATATGTATTTACCTTCATTTGTTTACTTATATGTATATTTTGCCTAAAGACAAGTTCATGAAAGGGCCGTGGGTTAAGATGAAAGAATGGATTTCAGGAATTAATTACAGCTCAAAGTAGGACAATTGATCTAACAAAATCTTGGAGAACAGAAGAAGCGTGAGGAATAAATCTTATCTCAGTGCCAAAGAAGGAGGTCAAAAGAGGTAAAAGAGGGAAAGAGGGAGACATAGCAAGAGAGAGAAAGAAGTAAAATTAGGAGAGTGTGGGAGAACTGTGTTGGGAGAGTGAGGAGTCATGCAGGTGATGATATGAATAATTATGAGTTTGAAGTTAGCCTGTGCCTATGGGTACCAATGATGAGGAAAGACAGATCATTAGGTTTGAATGATTTTACAGCACTAGAAAGATTTTTAAAAAATAGATGTTAGAGCTCCAAAGATGACGCCTGTTGTTGCAAGTGCTAACTTTGAATAGTTGACAACCAGAGACTGAGAGATAACAGCAATAAGGGTCTGAAAAGAGAGTTATAAACCAAAGACATAGGCTCAGAATAGTGTTAGGGACTTCTGAAAAATGATAAAGACCTGTGGTTCTCTTAGTTTTCTTACACTTAACTGCCTAAGTTTTTTTTTTTTTTTTGTAACGATTATGATCATATTCTCTAAGGGACTATCTACAATAGAAAATGTCACATGTGATTTTAAATATCAGCTTATGATTTAGTTATTTATTTCTGCAGAAAATTATATAAATAAAAAGATTCGCAAAGATTAATATTGGAAAGTGACACTGTATTGTATTTCTACATTGAATATGCAATGAAATTTGATGTCATTTTTAATTTACTATGTCTGTTCAAATTTATCAATTACTTATGAGACAGGTTTTGAATTCATCTTGGATACAAATAATAATGGTGGTTACAAAGTTATGACATTTATGATTATCGTGATTTTCTTTGATGTAATTCTCCTAAAATCCATTTTAATAATTTGAGATAAAATAATCATGAGTGTGGCTGTTCTGAGTGTAAAATGGAAAAGACATTAGAACAATTGAAACCTCATTTCTAGATGTTTCTTTATCATGTTATTCTCATATTTTTCTTAATATGAAATTTATTGTCAAATTGGTTTCCACACAACACCCAGTGCTCATCCCAACAGAAGCCCTCCTCAATACCCATCACCCACTTACCACTATCTCCCACCCCCCAAAAAACCTCAGTTTGTTCTCAGTTTTTAAGAGTCTCTTATGCTTTGGCTCTCTCCCACTCTAACCATTTTGATTTTCCTTCCCCTCCCCCATGGTCTTCTGTTAAGTTTCTCAGGATCCACACAGGAGTGAAAACATATGGAATCTTTCCTTCTCTGTATGACCTATTTCACTTAGCATCACACTCTCCAGTTCCATCCACATTGCTACAAAAGGCCATATTTCATTCTTTCCCATTGCCACATAGTATTCCATTGTGTATATAAACCACAATTCCTTTATCCATTCGTCAATTGATGGACATTTAGGCTCTTTCCATAATTTAGCTATTGTTGAGAGTGTTGCTATAAACATTGGGGTACAAGTGCCCCTATGCATCAGTACTCCTGTATCCCTTGGGTAAATTCCTAGCAGTGCTATTGCTGGGTCATAGGGTAGGTCTATTTTTAATTTTTTGAGGAACTACCACAATGTTTTCAGAGTGGCTGCACCAGTTTGCATTCCCACCAACAGTGCAAGAGGGTTCCCGTTTCTCTACATCCTCGCCAGCATATATAGTCTCCTGTTTTGTTCACTTTAGCTACTCTGACTGGCATGAGGTGATATCTGAGTGTGGTTTTGATTTGTATTTATTTCCCTGATGAGGAGCGACGTTGAGCATCTTTTTATGTGCCTGTTGGACATCCGGATGTCTTCTTTAGAGAAGTGTCTATTCATGTTATCTGCCCATTTCTTCACTGGATTATTTGTTTTTCAGGTGTGGAGTTTGGTGAGCTCTTGATAGATTTTGGATACTAGCCCTTTGTCCAATATGTCATTTGCAAATATCTTTTCCCATTCTGTTGGTTGCCTTTTAGTTTTGTTGATTGTTTCCTTTGCTGTGCAGAAGATTTTTATCTTCATGAGGTCCCAATAGTTGATTTTTGTTTTTAATTCCCTTGCCTTTGGAGATGTGTCAAGTAAGAAATTGCTGTGACTGAGGTCAGAGAGGTTTTTCCCTGCTTTCTCCTCTAGGGTTTTGATGGTTTCCTGTCTCACATTCGAGTCCTTTATCCATTTTGAGTTTGTTTTTGTGAATGGTGTAAGAAAGTGGTCTAGTTTCATCCTTCTGCATGTTGCTCTCCAGTTCTTCCAGCACCATTTGTTAAAGAGACTGTCTTTTTTCCATTGGATATTCTCTCATGCTTTGTGAAAGATTAGTTAACCATACTTTTGTGAGACTAGTTCTGGGGTTTCTATTCTATTCCATTGGTCTATGTGTCCGTTTTTGTGCCAATACCATCCTGTCTTGATGATTACAGCTTTGTAGTAGAGGCTAAAGTCTGGGATTGTGATGCCTCCTGCTTTGGTCCTCTTCTTCAAAATTACTTTGGCTATTCGGGGCCTTTTGTGGTTCCATATGAATTTTAGGATTGCTTGTTCTAGCTTCAAGAAGAATGCTGGTGCAATTTTGATTGGGATTGCATTGAATGTGTAGATAGCTTTGGGTGGTATTGACATTTTGACAATATTTATTCTTCCAATCCATGAGCACAGAATGTTTTTCCATTTCTTTATATCTTCTTCAATTTCCTTCATAAGCTTTCCATAGTTTTCAGCATACAGATCTTTTCCATCTTTGGTTAGATTTATTCCTAGGTATTTGATGCTTCTTGGTGCAATTGTGAATGGGATCAGTTTCTTTACTTGTCTTTCTGTTGCTTCATTGTTAGTGTGTAAGAATGCAACTGATTTCTGTACATTGATTTTGTATCCTGCAACTTTGCTGAATTCATGTATCAGTTCTAGCAGACTTCTGGTGAAGTCTATCAGATTTTCCACGTATAATATCATGTCATCTGCAAAAAGTGAAAGCTTAACTTCATCTTTGCCAATTTTGATGCCTTTGATTTCCTTTTGTTGTCTGATTGCTGATGCTAGAACTTCCAGCACTATGTTAAAAAACAGCGGTGAGAGTGGACAACCCTGTCGTGTTCCTGATGTCAGGGAAAAAGCTCTCAGTTTTTCCCCACTGAGGATGATATTAGCTGTGGGCTTTTCATTAATGGCTTTTATGATGTTTAAGCATGTTCCTTCTATCCCGACGTCCTCAAGGGTTTTTATTAAGACAGGATGCTGAGTTTTGTCAAATGCTTTTTCTGCATCGATTGACAGGATCATATGGTTCTTATCTTTTCTTTTATTAATGTGATGTATCACATTGATTGATTTGCAAATGTTGAACCAGCCCTGCATCCCAGGAATGAATCCCACTTGATCATGGTGAATAATTCTTTTTATATGCTGTTGAATTCGATTTGCTAGTATCTTATTGAGAATTTTTGCATCCATATTCATCAGGGATATTGCCTGTAGTTCTCTTTTTTTTTTTTTTTTTTTAAACTGGGTCTCTGTCTGGTTTAGGAATCAAAGTAATTTTGGCTTTATAGAATGAGTCTGGAAGTTTTCCTTCCCTTTCTGTTTTTTGGAACAGCTTGAGAAGAATAGGTATTATCTCTGCTTTAAAGTCTAGTAGAATTCCCTAGGGAAGCCATCTGGTCCTGGATTCTTATTGGTTGGGAGATTTTTGATAACTGATTCAATTTCTTCGCTGGTTATGGGTCTGTTCAAGCTTTCTGTTTCTTCCTGTTTGAGTTTTGGAAGTATGTGGGAATTTAGGAATTTGTCCATTTCTTCCAGGTTGTCCAGTTTGTTGGCATATAATATTTCATAGTATTCCCTGATAATTGCTTGTATTTCTGAGGGATTGGTTGTAATAATTCCATTTTCATTCATGATTTTATCTATTTGGGTCATCTCCCTTTTCTTTTTGAGCAGCCTGGCTAAAGGTTTATCAATTTTTGTAGTTTTTCAATAAAACAACTCTTGGTTTCATTGATCTGCTCTACAGTTTTTTTTAGATTCTATATTGTTTATTTCTGCTCTGATCTTTATTATTTCTCTTCTTCTGCTGGGTTTGTGGTGTCTTTGTTGTTTTGCTTCTATTTCCTTTAGGTGTGCTGTTAGATTTTGTATTTGGGATTTTTCTTGTTTCTTGAGATGGGCCTGGACTGCAATGTATTTTCCTCTCAGGACTGCCTTCGCTGCATCCCAAAGCGTTTGGATTGTTGTATTTTCATTTGTTTCCATATATTTTTAAATTTCTTCTCTAATTGCCTGGTTGACCCATTCATTCTTTAGTAGGGTGTTCTTTAACCTCCATGCTTTTGGAAGTTTTCCAGACTTTTTCTTGTGGTTGATTTCAAGCTTCATCTCATTGTGGTCTGAAAGTATGCATGGTATGATCTCAATTCTTGTTGTGACCCAGTATGTGATCTATCTTGGAGAATGTTCCATGTGCACTCAAGAAGAAAGTATATTCTGTTGCTTTGGGATGCAGAGTTCTAAATATATCTGTCAAGTCCATCTGATCCAGTGTTTCATTCAGGGCCCTTGTTTCTTTATTGATCTTGTGTCTAGATGATCTATCCATTGTTGTAAGTGGAGTATTAAAGTCCCCTGTAATTACCACATTTTAATCAATAAGGTTGCTTATGTTTGTGATCAATTGTTTTATATATTTGGGGGCTCCTGTATTCGGCGCATAGACATTTATAATTGTTAGCTCTTCCTGATGGATAGACTCTGTAATTGTTATATAATGCCCTTCTTCATCTCTTGTTACAGCCTTTAATTTAAAGTCTAGATTGTCTGATATAAGTATGGCTACTCCAGCTTTCTTTTGACTTCCAGTAGCATGATAGATCGTTCTCCATTCCCTCACTTTCAATCTGAAGGTGTCCTCAGGTCTAAAATGAGTCTCTTGTAGACAGCAAATAGATGGGTCCTGTTTTTTTTTATCCGTTCTGATACCCTATGTCTTTTGGTTGGCGCATTTAATCCATTTACATTCAGTGTTATTATAGACAGATATGGGTTTAGAGTCATTGTGATGTCCGTAGGTTTCATGCTTTTAGCGATGTCTCTAGTACTTTGTCTCACAGGATCCCCCTTAGGATCTCTTGTAGGGGTGGTTTAGTGGTGACAAATTCCTTCAGTTTTTGTTTGTTTGGGAAAACCTTTATCTCTCCTTCTATTCCAAATGACAGACTTGCTGGATAAAGGATTCTCAGCTGCATTTTTTTTCTGTTCATCACATTGAAGATCTCCTGCCATTCCTTTCTGGCCTGCCAAGTCTCAGTAGACAGATCTGTCATGAGTCTTATCTGTCTCCCTTTATATGTTAGAGCATGTTTATCCCTAGCCGCTTTCAGAATTCTCTTTATCCTTGTATTTTGCCAGTTTCACTATGATATGTTGTGCAGAAGATTGATTCAAGTTATGTCTGAAAGGAGTTCTCTGTGCCTCTTGGATTTCAATGCCTTTTTCCTTCCCCAGATCCGGGAAGTTCTCAGCTATTATTTCTTCAAGTACACCTTCAGCACCTTTCCCTCTGTCTTCCTCCTCTGGAATCCCAATTATGCGTACGTTATTTTGTTTAATTATGACACTTAGTTCTCTAAGTCTCCCCTCATAGTCCTGGATTTCTTTATCTCTCTTTTTTTTAGCTTCTTCTTTTTCCATAATTTTATCTTCTAATACACCTATTGTCTCCTCTGCCTCTTCAATCCAAGCTGTGGTCGCCTCCATTTTATTTTGCAGCTCATTTATTGCATTTTTCGCTCCTCCTGACTGTTTCTTAGTCCCTTGATCTCTGTAGTAATAGATTTTCTGCTGTCCTCTATACTTTTTTCAAGCCCAGCGATTAATTTTATGACTATTATTTTAAATTCATTTTCTGCTATCTTGCTTAAATCATTTTTGATCAGTTCGTTAGCTGTTGCTACTTCCTGGAGTTTCTTTTGAGGAGAATTCTTCTGTTTCATCATTTTGGATAGTCCCTGGGGTGGTGTGGAACTGCAGGGCACTTCCCCTGTGCTGTCTGGAGTAACTTGTGTTGGTGGGCGGGGCTGCAGTCAGACCTGATGTCTGCCCCCAGCCCACTGCTGGTGCCACAGTCAGACTGGTGTGTACCTTATCTTCCCCTCTCCCAGGGGCAGGACTCACCATGGAGTGATGTGGCCTCTGTCTGGGCTACTTGCACACTGCCAGGCTTGTGCTGCTTCGAGGGTGTCTGGTGTCTTAGCCAGGGTGGATCCGCAAGGTGCACAGGGGCGGAAGGGGCAGGCTCCGCTTGCTTTGCCTTTGGTGGCCTGCTTTAGGAGGGTCCCTGTGACACCGGGAAAGAGGCAGACCTGTCGGAGGGATGGATCTGCAGAAGCACGGCATTGGGTGTTTGTGCGGTGCAAGCAAGCTCGTGAGGGGAACTGGTTCCCTTTGGGATTTTGGCTGGGGGATGGGCGAGGGAGATGGCGGTGGCGAGCGCCTTTGTTCCCCGCCAAGCTGAGTTCTGTTGTCTGGGGCTCAACAACTCTCCCTCCCGTTGTCCTTTAGCCCTCCTGCTCTTAGAGCAGAGCTGTTGACTTATAACATTCCAGATGTTAAGTCCTGCTGGCTGTCAGAACACACTCCCTCCGGCCCCTCCGCTTTTGCAAGCCAGACTCGGGGGCTCTGCCTTGCCGGGTGGGCTGGTTGCCCCTCCACTGCCCTGGCTCCCTCCCGCCAGTCCATGAAGCGTGCACCGCCTCTCCGCCCTTCCTACCCTCTTCTGCGGGCCTCTCGTCTATGCTTGGCTCCAGAGAGTCTGTTCTGCTAGTCTTCTGGCAGTCTTCTGGGTAAATTAGGCAGATGTGGGTGCAATCTAAGCGATTAGCAGGACACGGTGAGCCCAGTGTCCTCCTACACTGCCATCTTCACCTCTATTCTCATATTTTTTGTGCATCATTTGCCACTGTCTGAAATTATCTTATTGATTTATTTATGTTACCTTCTTTATTTTCATTTTGCAAGATTATGGATCTTCTTTGTCTTATTTACTACTGTATTTACTACTATACCCTTAGTATCAGGTGTTTATCTTATAGTAAGTGCTCAGTAAATAACTGTTGAATGCACTTAGTCTCTTCATTACAGAGAGATGATTCTCACCGACATTATGCTAGAACAAATGCATATATGCTTACCTTCAAATGACCATGGTGATATGACATAGCGATAATGAGTTATGTTTAGGAAATATCTCCTTTAGTATTTAAGAAGTTAATTATCTAAATTAATTTGATGGAATCTTTCTAGGCAGCATTTAATCTCAATCCTCCATTTGCAAGATGTCCTGATAACATGAAATATGGCAACGAAATCTCTACGTGCATTTACCTGCTTGTTCCATAAGACATAAACAAAACCATATTGTGTACATTATCTTCAAATAATGTGAGATACTAGAGGGAGAGATGCTGTGGTGCCCTTGCTTTCTGGTTTGGTGTCTTGGCTTACCTACAGTGATGCTTCATAAACTGACACATTGAGACTGTCAGGAATGTCTTCTTAAATCGTCCTGTTAAATTACCATTATTTGCTCCATCTCGTGCATTATGCCGCTGGCTACTGCAGCTCTTTATTCCCACCTTTCTCAGTTGCTGAAGGTGAATTCAGGTTACAAACTATATAGTTCTATAGTAGCTTATTACTTGCCTTTCCTGTACTCTATTGCTGAAATTATCTTTGCTGTCCCTGGGAAAGATGGGAAGTTTATCCTTTTTATTGTCTGCTTCATCTTCTTTCCTCTCTGACTTTTCTTGATGTCCTTGTTGAGTTGTTTCTCATTTAGTGGATCTTCTAAGGGCCTCTCTCCAAACTCTGTACTTTAATGTGTTGCAACCATCCATGTATTATGGTCTCATTATACTTAGAAATGTGTACAACCTGTCAAAAATAATTTAAACTTTCCCTAATGGGTATTTATGGGCATTGAATCAAGGAATTGAAGAGAACCAAATTGTAAATCAAAATCTGGCATGGAACATGCTATTCTCTTGAAAATATAATTGTATCACATATAAATACTTTTTCATTGAATTGCTTTTGAACCAAACCAACCAACAAGCAAACAAAAATAAACATCACCTGGAAAATTTTGAGAGTAAAGAAGTAAAACCTTAAAATTTGAGTCTTAAAATTACACAAGTATATTACCTGCATATTTTTTTGCTAAATTCAGATATAAAAAAAGGAGCCAGTTGTGCCAATTAGCAGAATCACCCCTCTGAAAAGAGAAAATAGGGCCTTAATAGGGAAACATTAAAGAAGATGCATTCCAAAGCAGGACAGATGAGAAATCTATGTGATAGAACCCATCTTGTTCATGTTAGAATCAAAAGCATCAGATTACACAGTGACATTGCCAAGAGCATTCTATATACCTTTGCATATACCTGGGCCCACAATGATTCATTAAAGTTTAATTCAGGGGCACCTGGGTGTCTCAGTTGGTTAAAGGCTGGACTCTCGATTCTGGCTCAGGTCATGATCTCACAGTCCATGGGATTGCACTAACAGTGCAGAGCCTGCTTGGGATTCTCTCTTTCTCTCCCCCACCCTCTCCACCCCCTACCCCCTCAAAATAAATAAATAAACGTTAAAAAAAGATGTATTCATATTTCTATGCATGGCAGATAGTTATCCACAAAAAGTGATGGCTAATTCCCAAACATCTTGGGAAAGATGGGTTTTGGGGAGAAATGAGAGACGGTGTGGGATAAAGGGTCCTTGCATCACCATTTATACACCTCGCCACTGAATAATGTGTACAAAGCCTATTTAATCTCCCCCTAGTGGTTCCCAAGAATGACTGCCTGCAAAGTACTGAGAGAAGAGCTGTAATCAAACCCCCCACCCCAACACACACACACACACACACACACACACACACACACACACACACGTACACACGCACAAGCTGTTTTGTCTTCTGATGAAGAAAAGTGAAGGCTTTGAAGAATAATAAGGATAAATCATATACTGGTTATTAGGAAACCTTAATGAAGACCTCTTCTTCACTAGGTAGTAGTCTTGCTTTTTGAGGATCTTTTACCTTGGTTTTATGGCACAGACCTAGGATTTAAATGACTAGGTATATGAGGGTAATATCCCTTCATCAAATGAAATGAGAAACTGCTACTCTGGAAGTCTTCAAAAGATACAGAGCAAGAGAGTTACTTCATATGTTGACCATGACCAGTATCTGGGGCATAGTTTCAAAGTTTTGTTTTGAGCACCCTGTGTAAGGAAACTATGAAATGGTACCATTGTGACTATATATATGGAGAATAAATACACATTTAAAATACAATCTGTTTTGTGTCTATCAATTGGGGCAGACCTCTGATGTATTATAGAAGTATATGTTATAATGAAAGCTAATCATGAAAATTTATAGTATTGTAAAATCCCATTAAATGAGTGCTTGCCCTGTGAAAAGAAATTGGGAAATTTGCCATCAAATGTAAATTATTGAAAATATATTAGATGGAAAAAGTATATCTATTTTCTAACTATGCTGTATCAATATGTACTTGAGGAGCATAATGACCAGCACCATTAGCTCAGCCTCCATTATGTTTATTATTACCTAGGCAATACATTTGGGTGAATCAAAAATCATACCCAGTTCACAGTTTATTTTGTTAATAAATGTGGCCTGCTTAGAACAGCACATGTTTGGAATGACACTGTTCGATGATTGACTCTCCAATACATAAAATAACTATTTTATGCCGAAACAATTAAAAATGCAAAGTCATAAATATTGGGTACAGGTAGACATTTTTGGGGGTCCTAATTCAGTGAAAACATTTACTGCTGAAAAGTTTTTAACGATTTTTTGTTGTTGTTGTCTTCCGTAACTCAGGTTATCTGGAATGAATATACCACCACCAATTATCAGCAACAAAAACTGGCTCAGACTGCATTTTGTTACAGACAGCAATCACCGATATCGTGGATTTAGTGCTCCATATCAAGGTACATTTAATGAATACCTTTGCCTCTTTTGATTTGTGAAATGATTTTGGTATATACAGCTGCATTTTGCGATAGAAGCAAAATATCTTGTGCCTTAATAAATGGTAATTTGAATAAGTCAAAATGGTCATTCACTTGGTGAGGCAACAATGTGATAATAACTAAATTACAATAGAAAAGTTAGTTGGTTTTTATAGCACAGTGTTCTAAATGAAGAGTATTACGACCTCTAAAAAGTAGTATGTAACAGATATGTTTTCCTTTAATAAAGTGCTTCAGCAATCGGACATGCTTCCTAAATCTGCACCACAGAACACTGCAGAAAACCTGAAGTTGTGAATAGGCTCTCCATCAAATGAAATCCATTTTCATATACAGTGTTTGCTATTGCTAGTTTAATAAAGCTTGTTAGGATTATTATCCTAACAATTTTTATTAGCAGGCATAATTTTGAATGAGTGAGATACAGTATTTGATGTAGTAGCTTGAAAACACTCTTGGTTTAGAACAAAATTGTTATGAATATGGAGTGTTAATGAAAATTTGACTTCTATAATGTTTAGTAATATTATGTAGGCTTAGTGTACTTTATCTTCAGACTACTTATGTAAATAAATAATTTCATTCTCAGTAGTGTATCAGCTACTGTTAATGGAATCGTGAGCAGTGCCCCAGTTACATTTTTCCATTTATCTGTTTTTTTGTTTTTGTTTTTGTTTTGTTTTTTTAATGCTTTCCTTTTTAGTAGTCTTAAGTCTTAGGCACTTTCAACTTTAATATGGTGACTTGAGGCAGCTTAGAGTTAATACCTAAAATGTTATTAGGCCACATACTGTTTTCTGGAATACAAATTTCAACACTTAATTTATATTTTGAAGACCAGTAACCTAGCTATAGCTGTCCTATCAATAGGATTTCTGACAATAGTAGTAACAGATTAATGTCATTGGTATTTTGACATTTATAATAATATATTGGATATCACTGTAATAAAAATCCCAATGATAATAACTTAAAAGTAAATATTTTAGGCAAGACCCACTGTAGAAAAATCTATAATTTCTATTGCTAATGTAGTTAATTTGAATGGAAGCATGGATGCAAATATGTTCTCAAGTCTATGTATTTCTCATAATAGAATACATTAATCATTATAAAATACTGTATTTTAAAATTGAAAATTAAATATGCATAGAAAATTATTTTTATATATTTTATTAAAAATAACTGTCCAGGGCATAGAAACTTGAATCTTACCAATTTCAGTCAGTGTCACTTTAAATTTGAAATAATATTTTGCTGCATTTCCAATTTCAGTTTCTAAATTTGTTGCGTACTTAGGGAATCAGAGGAAGTGTTTATTGAAAAAACAATAATATTGTGGAGCCTCTTTATCTCTGGGTTGACCCCTTCCTTTGTGGAGTTTTCCAGCCACATGATTTTATGTCTCTAATTCCCCCTCAGCAATGAGTAAAGCAGATGGCACAGCAGAAACTCAAAAGACTATCATCTTTGACTCATGTGGTGATCTTTTCTACTAGATTCATGAAATCTTTCAGTCAGATGGTCCTCTTCCTTATCTGAATAGAAATAAGGTAGCAATTATTTCATATTTATGTGTACAACCTGGAGGAAAAAAATGATCTCCTTTCTCAAAAATAAAAGGGTACTTTTTATTTGCTTTATGTTCACGAAACTGGTATCTTTAGATAGCGTTGTTTTGCATTATAAGGCAATGGTGCAAAGCTGCCAGTAGATTTGTGTATTTAATTATTTTCAGTATTCTACTCGCTGATCTTACACTGACTTTAATAGTACCTTCAGATTCAATTTGATTTTCTAGCGTTGCCTATCTAATTTCAGGACCAAATAAGAACATAACAATGAATTCACTGTAGTAAAATAGAAAGCAAGTGTTTTAGGGGGTATGACTTTTTTTTCTATTTTCTGCAGGAAAAAAAGAGCTCAAAAGAGGGTGATTTTTGGTGTAATCTGTATCTATAAAATATAGAAGAAATAAAGTGGTCTAAGAAAATGGAAGCTCTGATTTTATATGATCATGGAAAAGTTTATAATATAAAAACCCACCTTTACATAGATCCTGTTAAAACTTTCCTGATTTAGGCCTGATTATGTCCAAATATTATTTTACCTAGACAACATAAATTCAGTTAAAGCAATTCTTGAGATTATAAGCAAATAAAGAAATTTGGACTAAAAAGTAAATAATAAGCTAACTTAGATAGCTGTAAAATTCATAATTCTGACATGCTGAAATACACGCCCTAGCAAGAAACAGTAATCATGCTAATTTACATTGTACCACGCTACCATTTAATTTTAGCAGTATCTAGATTAAAATCAATTAAAGAGAAAAAAATTATGGAATGTACTGTACGAAAGTCACAGCCAGGTCTCCATGAGGTATGGTTTCTTAGCATTTACTTACTTTTGAGAGACAGAGAAACAGAGCATGAGCAGGAGAGCGGCAGAGAGAGAGAGGAAAACACAGAATCTGAAGCAGGCTCCAGGCTCTGAGCTATCAGCACAGATCCTGACGTGGGGCTCAAACTCAGGAACCTTTGAGATCATGACCTGAGCTGAAGTCGGTCACTTAACCGACTGAACCGCCCGGGTGCCCCTAGTGGTGTACTCAATACTTACTGAGTACTTAATGATTATTATTGAGCTGTCTTTTTTAATTCATTTAATGTTTTATTGAAACTCTAGGTTTCCGAAGACTGATTATTTTCCTGATGGCATTTCTGTTTAACCTGTGTTCTTTATAAAATATCATGAAAAGTAACTGCAAGCTTATTAAAGGTTCCTGAATGAATGGCATTTGTGTTTTATAATGTGTCCCATAATGGAGTCACACTGACATGCTTTCCTCAAAAGAGCCTCCTTTAAATTGTGTTAGAAGCCAGCTTCATGATTGGTTTAGATGTTATAATTTAAATAGGGTTAAGTAGAGGTTGTGGATAACACACTAATAAATGCAGTTCTGTTCTAACTCAAAAAAACTAAGAAAAGACTTGATTTAAATAAAATGCCTTTGATATGCAAATAGCTTATGCCTCCCCAGATCCCACACTGAATATTGTCCACTTCTATCTAAAATAAACAAACAATCTCTTTTTTCCCCTCTGAGTTTATTTATATTGGAAAACCCTTCTTTGAAAACTCTATTATTATCTCTACTGTGGTTTTAAATTTTTTCCTCTTTAATTTTCAACTCTCCCCCCCCAAAAAAAACTCGTTTCAGTTTCATTTCACTATATTAGTTTTTATTTTGTAAATTCTTGCTTTATTCAAGTTTCATTAAAACTCTTCTAATGAGAACTTGGATGTGCTTCTTCACGTGTAAGTGGTGTAACTTTTCTTTAACTGTGGTGTTTGGAAGTTCTCATATTTATTTATTGAAACCTCCATAGCATTGTCATTTGTTTTTAATTAAAAACCTGAAATCTTTTTATTTTCCATTTCTGTGAATATGAGCATGTGTTCTTATTTTCTAAATTGGAACTAGATTTTCAGATGACACTCAATTGTCCAATCCAGAAAACTGTACCTCTAGATGATGTTTATTTAAAAGTATTATTTTTTTATCCATAAGTCTCAATTATTCAAGTATGAAATACTATTACAACACTTTTCATTTTAAGTTGTTCAGCATATCTAATTTTTTAATGTGCAAAGATTCTGTAGCTATAGATATTCACTAAATTGTCTTCGGCATGTAAGTTTAGGAATTACAACAATATAATCAATTCCAAATATCCAAATATATGAATTTTTCTATATTATAGATTGGCAAAGTTTTCTAAATTCTTACAGATTTTATCACATTTTTAATTTACCCCTTTTTCCCATAATTTTGTTTATTTGATTCTTCTTATGCAGGTTAATATTTTATAGATACTTATTTCCATTTTAACAAAGATACATCTATAGTAATACAGTATATTTTAAAGTTATGAGGTAAAATACTTTATTATATCATTTCTCAAAGAGTTGTCACCATTTTGGGATCAACTGTGTGTCTTTTTGGTGACAAAAACATAATGAATGAGGCTTTCAAATTGTATTGAAAATGCACTGCCATAAACCTCAGTTACACAGAGGCCCGTGGCATTTTAGACACACATAATTTAAGTGAAAAACAACTTTCAAATGGTACTCCATTTTTTAAGATTTGGAAATGTTTTGACATAAATGTGAGTGCAGAGTTATTGAACAAAGATAAATAAGATTATCAGGGACCCAGGATAGTATGTCAGGAAAAAAATAGACTTAGAATCAGAAGATAAGGGTTGAATTGTGAGGTACCTAATCGCTGTCTGAGTTGTGTGAGCCTTGGTTTCTCCATCAGTTAAAAAAAAAAGTCATGCTTGTCAGACACATAATTATTGTGCAAATCGAAGTGTATTAAGATTTCTATGAGCAAAAGTCAGACATGCAGTAAACAAAGATTCTTCAGTGGAAATAAATAATCAACCACATGAAATGGATGAGAAACACACTTTCTAACCAAGAAGTAGAAATAGTTTAACAATTGTGATCAAACATAAATTTGAATCCAGGAAACACATGTAAAATGAAAAATGCTACGTTTTATAAGCACGTGTCTAAATTTCTCCAGCGAAAAAAGCACTTTTCTTTAGAACTCAATTTTAAAATGTGACTTAAAAAAATGAGGAGAAGCAGTTTCCTCTTTACAACATAATTATTAAAATAATATAGTTGACATTTAAAAATGGAGCATAACATCAAAGCAATCTGTTTAATATATTTCTTTCTAATTTTGCTAAAGCATCAGTTTCTTGTGGAACCTTTATATATCCGTTTTTAATAAAGCACAGGGAATCATTTGTGATCACAAACTCCTCGAATTTGATCACCATCAGTGAGAGTCTTCTTATTTCAAGGTTGGAGGTGAGAGTGTGACATAGTAAGAGAAGATCAAAACTTTTGGTTTGGATAGTTTCAGTGTAAGTAGTTTACTGTAATAGGAATGTTGGACAGGGACAGTTAAGTGACTTTCCTGGTGAAGACAATGAACAGGGCTTTTTAGCACAATTCAAGAAGTTATACACACACACACACATGCACACACACACACACACACATGCACATCTATGTATGTACATATGTTTTATAGTAGGTATTTTTTTAGTGCATAAGTGAAAAATTCATAAACTATGTTTGAATTATCTCAATCCCTTTTTCATATATTAGATGAAATGCATTAGTTTAAGCTTAGGAAGTAAATTATGTTCATTTAGTGAGTTTTGAGAGAGTAGGATGTTGAGTTTCATTGGTGAAGTGTTTGAGAATAACTTCTAATCCTATACATTATTTCCTTTTGATTTTATTATGAACATCACTTTTTTTCTCTTCAAGTCTCTTTCATTGCTAAATAATTACTTTCATCTGGAAATTCTCTTTTTGTTCTTTTAAATTTTATTGTGAGTTTCCTTAAAAAAACCTTCTTTTATTTCTTGCTTTATAAACTTGTCTGGTCTATAGAGTTCATTGTTGTAATTAGTACAATGTTTACACAGCCAGCAGAGATAATGAAGATATTTAATAGTCAAAATGGCGAAATAACCATTGGTCTGTCTAAAAGAACCATTAAAAACTCTCTGATAGTATTTTCCCCTGTGATGTAAATGTATGTTTTATAGTCCCTGCCAATATAACATTTAAGTCCTTTTACTGCATTAGTCGATAATGATAGAATTGAATTCTTCCATAACTAACTTTATATAATTTTTCATTCCCATCCTTAAAACTAATTTTCCAATCTTCTTATATATCCCCAGCCCAAAATTCTGTTCAGAAATTATGGGTGTGTTTGACAATAAGCTGGTTAATTGTCATTTCATTTCAAATTTCTCAAACGTAGACATTTTGCTGTGAAACACAACTTATGAGTTCAAGTAAAGCATTGTATATAAGAAACACAATGTTAGTGACTAATTTTTGCTTAACTTTAGTCAAACATAAGCATTTCTAGCAAAATACTTTTATCTTGCTAAACATTTTAACATTTATGAATTAAAATTAAGCCATATGCCTGACTGTATTTAGAGTTGGACCATAGTTTTAATATATAAAATGAGATTTTAGATATAAAGTAGAATATTAGGAATAATATTTCCTTTATCCCACCTTGCTGTTTTATAATCCTTTCATTCTGGTTGTGAGTTAACTATATGCATTAACATGTAGACTACTTAGAATTATTGATGGTCATCATTTATGAGAAAATATTTTGGAAACATTACATTCAGATTCTGAATAAGAGAATCACTTTAAAACAGGTGATAAATGGTTTTTATGCAAAGTACAGCCAGAAAATTGAAAGAGAAAGGACATGTGTGCTTAAGAAATAGTCACAGAAATAAGCATATTAAAGATTATATGGAGATTGTTATAAAATTTACATTATTTTCTAAGGAATTGAATCAATCTTGATAACATTGATATGAGAATGACTTACAGTGGAGGAAAATATCGTAGTTGTTATTTTAAAGAAATATCTTTAATGCTTACATTTGCTAAGTGTTCTTTCCTAAGCCAGTATTTCTATTGATTCTTTAAAAAAATTTTTAATGCTTAAAAAAATCTTTACTGTTTGCTAAGTGTTCTTTTTTAGGCTGTTGCTTAATCCATTTATATAAATCCTTTGTTGACATACTTTAAAAAGTGAAAGGCAAATTATATTAACCTTATGTTACAATCTCATGGAATTTGTGAGAATCCAGAAATATCTTATTAAAATGATTGTGACTTAGATTACTATTTTTAAATACAACAACTACTATAAATAGGAGATAATTGTCAAATATCCAATTGTAATATGAGTAATACTTTCTAAAACATATAGTAGGTTTAAAATATAGTGCTTGATAACCATCAAACTGACAAAAATTCATTTTGGTATAACATTTTAATGTGGCTCATACTTTTCTGCAAACAATAGAATAAATTTGCCAATCTTTTCTAGGAAAAATGTCTCTCTTGTGTTAACTCACCTTTCTTGGGGCAAAGCTCAAACTTTTAGGGATTAGATCAGCCTCTTCTTTTTTAAAGAAAACTTTTAGATATAAGTGATAGCCTATGAGCCCTCATAGTGATGGGACGGAATAGACTACTCTTGCTCTCAATCACAAATAGTAACCAGTTTCAGTGGAGATGTCACTTCTTGGTACTTTAGAATCCTGTAGACATCTACTGCTGGTGTCCACGGGGCAACTCATGGCATGCTGTTTAAGCTTGGTCAGTTGTCTACTTTCTGACCCTACTCCATGGCACCTTGTGCGGGGTCTTCCCGTCTACTCTTTAGCTAAAGCTCTTTAAACCTCATTTTCTACTATACATTCCTTTTCTTTTTTTCCTTTACTGAGCAAGGCTCTGTGTTAACTCATTCATACCTATCTGCCACCCAGTATCCATCCATTGATAAAGTATAAAATTACCCACTTGTTGGACACATTTTACCCTGGTGCTCTGCTGAATCTGGGTATGTCTCTAAGGGGCTTACATTTTTCTATAAGTCAGTGCTGTAAGATTTTAGAATTAATCTCTTTAGTAAATGTAGCTTAACAAGTTTATATAGGTTCTTGTACTATCTCTAACTAACCTCCATCCTCCGTGAGAGTTTTTACAGAAAAAGGCAGCTTAGGCTTTCTGTTCCTATTGGATGGCAGGAAAGCTATTCTTTTTTTTTTCCTACATCATGTCCTGAGTTTTCACTAATCATGGATTTTATAAAGCTCTATTAACTAGGTCTTCCAGTTTTGCCTCTTGATCTGGAAGGGGAACTATTTGAAATTTATGTTTCATAATCTCTTTCACCATAATAGAACTCTCAAGACTAATATCTAGATATGAACTTTAGAAATATAATATTTAGTCAAAGTTTTATAAGACTTCTCTTAAATCAAAGCGATCCAAAGGATTCAAAGAATGAATAAAATCCACAGTATCAAGATTAATATATTTTAGATTTAATCTAAAATTATCTAGATTTAGATTTAAACAGTTTAGATTTTCAAAATAGCCTATTAAGTTCAAAATTAATCTCCTCAAAGAAATATACATATTATATTTCCTACATAAGTCTAAAAATATTCTGTACTGATTTCTGTGCTGTTATTTTTTTTTTTTTTAATTTTTTTTTTCAACGTTTTTTATTTATTTTTGGGACAGAGAGAGACAGAGCATGAACGGGGAGGGGCAGAGAGAGAGGGAGACACAGAATCGGAAACAGGCTCCAGGCTCCGAGCCATCAGCCCAGAGCCTGACGCGGGGCTCGAACTCACGGACCGTGAGATCGTGACCTGGCTGAAGTCGGACGCTTAACCGACTGCGCCACCCAGGCGCCCCTCTGTGCTGTTATTTAAGCTATATTTACAATTGCAAATTGATTAAAAAATATGTAAGTCTATAATTGCTATCTTTATTATCCCAACCAACTCTGGACTAGTTATTTTAGTTAATGTAATTTCTATCAAGTATTCAAAACTTTTATAATGTAATGAATTCATGAATAATATTTTTTGTCTATAATTGTTTGAATCTCTTGTATTTCAAAGTACATCTGGTAGATTACCAAAATTGCCATCATTTTATGGTAGTACCTCATGGTGATCAAATATTGTTCTACTTAGTATTCATTTGTATATAAATATATATGATAGAGTTTTACTCCCATTAAGAATTCTTAGAGTTGCCTGGGAGGCTCAGTAGTTTAAATGACCAACTTCAGCTCATGTCATGATCTCGCAGTTTGTGACTTTGAGCCCCACGTTGGGCTCTGTGCTGGCAGCTCAGAGCCTGGAGCCTGCTTTAGATTCTGTGTCTCCCTCTCTCTCTGCCCCTCCCCTGCTTGCAATCTGTCTCTGTCTCTCAAAAATAAATAAACATTAAATTTAAAAAAAAATTCTTAAGTGCTAACATTTATTGTCTCTAGTGAGGGCAATTTTGTTACATCACCTAAGCATGAATATGTAACAAAAGATAATTGATTAAGTTGGTGTTTAACAAACAGAATTCAGTGTTTTATAAATTCTGTTGCAATGACAAGTATATTGAACAGGTAATTTTGTGTTTAGTAATGATTCAATAATTGTACAAGATGGCCTCCAAAGGGCTTCAATCAAGCACAAAAATACAAGGAATCAAACACACTGTATATGATTGATTCTTCCATGTTGGCATGAAAAATGGAGTCTGAAGCAACACTTGTGGACCTTACATTCATTTTACAGGCAGTTTTACTCTGCCATTCAAAAATAAGGTCATAAAATTAAAATTCCTAGACTTTTTAAATTCAAATTCACAGATATCCAGAAATAGTAAAAGGTAATTTAAACAAATTTCCTTCAAATGATAAAGATAATACTATGATTTTCCTGAAGTGTAGAGTTATATGGCAATGGTGGTCACACAGGGGTCAATTTGGGAGTCCACAACGCTCCAGAAACACTGGGTTAAAGAAATTTATATTGAGTTTTTTTAATTTAAGCAAATAAGACCTTTCAGGCTTATATAGGACCTGCTCTTCCTCAAGGCACACTTTGGGAAATGATTCTATAAGGTATGGAAGGAGGGATTGGCTTCATGTGACAATAAATTTATTATCACTTAGCCTGAACTTTTCTTCAGTTATTTAATTAACTGAAGTATAAATGAGGCAGGCAAATAGCTAGTGTTATTTAATTAAACTAAAATAATGTTTTGAATCAAAACCCCATTTGAGAGTATTATGGTGCATTTATTTATTTGTTCATTTACTATCCATCTAAATTTATTTGACAAAAATATTCCTGAGCCCTTACTTTGTAGTAGACACTGAGCTAGGTTCTGATAGTCCACAGTCTCAGAATTCAGAGTTTCCTATCTAGTATGTGAAAAGATGATTGAATATTCCATTAAAAAAAAAGATTTATGAAGTATTGTAATTAAGAAAATGCAAGCTCATGTGGGGAGTGAAAGAGAATACATGGTCCAAGAAAGCCTTGAGAACACCCGGCACCTGACTTGAGTATCGAAGGCTGCAGAGTCGTTTAAGGTTAACTGACAATGTGATATCTATGCTATAAAGCTGTGTTAGTCCACTATGGCCATACAAATTATTAAAATGTTGAAATAGTGCTGATTGGTAAATAAGTAGCCTCTGTCATTGGTCCAAGAGTATCTGAACTGCATTCCTGGCTCCTGAACTGCCCCATCTCTTTCAAGACTCACTGGATTGTCCCAAAATATAGCAAGTGGCTAATAGCTGGCCCTATTAAGGGCACCTTCTAGATACTACTTGTGACCAATATTCCCAATACAGCTTCTAGTCCCTACCAGCTGTTATTCAGTGTTCTTAATATCACTCCAGACCTTCTGGTTAATGGCAAATTTAAAGTGACCAGCAAAAAACAAAACAAGACAAAACACTGCTGTATATTACTATTGGATGATTTTAAAAAGATGTGTTGTTTAGTTCAAAGAATAGCACTTTTCTATGCAAATTAAAAGATATGAGCAGTATAAATATTCTATCTACTATATGAAAGCTAGGAAACAAATTTTGAATTGTTTCATAGCTACCTGGTTTTATAATTTGCAACTCCCTAAAGACAATGACTGTGTCCTTTATCCCTGCATCCCCAGAGTTTAGCATTATTATAGGTGCCAAATAAATGTTGAGCAAATGCTTGAATGTTATAAGTTCATATGTGTGTGTCACAATTTACAAAGTATCTGCACACACATTATCTCATGCAATCCTCACATCGACTGCATTATTATCACTGTTTTACCAAACCAGAAACAAAGACTGGCACGAGTGACACAAGCCTGCCTGGCACGGGGACACTCACACTAGGTGGCAGGTTGGGGCCGCGAACCTCTGGCTGAGCCCTGTGCCTGATACTGCATCACCCAAGGAAAGGGGCATATTTGTGTAATTCACTTAGACATCCTATTTGAGGTAACTGCAGTCCTTGAAAGAAAGTGTTAAGCCCAGCGTCACATTAGAAAATAGCAGAACCAGGGCACCTGCGTGGCTCAGTCAGTTAAGCATCTGACTTTGGTTCAGGTCATGATCTCACAGTTTGTGAGTTCAAGCCCTGCATCAGGGCTCCTGTCAGCACAGAGCCCACTTCAGATCCTCTGTCCCCCTCTCTCTCTGCCCTTCCTCTGCTTGAACTCTCTCTGTCTCAAAAATAAGTAAACATTAAAAAAAACTTACAAAAATAGCAGAACCAGGTCTTAACCATTAGGGGCTTTACTTTTAAAGCCTATGTTAAATCCACTGTGAACTCCAGCCTTAGTTATCCTCAGATTTGCAAATTTGCAGAATTGGTATTTTTTTAGAAAAGGCAAAAATTCATTGAGACTCAAATTTGGTGAATAAATAAGTGAAAATTGTGGAAATACACTGTCCTTGATTAAAAGTGACATTTTCATAAAACAATGATGTCAGTTATTAAATTAGTTAATATATGTAAAGCATTTTGAATAGTGTCTGACAGAGAGTAAGCATTCTATAAAATGTTAGCTATTATTACTATTATCAGCAGCAGCAGCAGGAGAAGCATCATCATCTTTATTGTTTTACTAAATGACTTGGAAGGCAATTTCAAGCATATTATGAATAAGGGGGGTATTATTTGAAATGAAAGTATCTCAACTTTTCACAGTAATTAGTTGGAGACTCATATTTATTTGGTTACATAGTATAAGTGCTTATTTGTTGATTAAAAAAAGGAGTCCATTTAACATAGGTTTCAATACAGTAGATATTATAATGAAAATTATTCCCAGTAAACTATATCAAATATTTACCAGACAAGTGTCTTACAAATGAACCATGTAAGATAGGAGCAGAGTATATTCATTGCTCTACTATATGTCTACAGGGTGAAACAAACAATAAAATCATCTGCTGTTATAGGCTTATTTATCTTCTTATTAGATCAGGTACTACTGGGGCGCCTGGGTGGCGCAGTCGGTTAAGCGTCCGACTTCAGCCAGGTCACGATCTCTCGGTCCGTGGGTTCGAGCCCCGCGTCGGGCTCTGGGCTGATGGCTCGGAGCCTGGAGCCTGTTTCCGATTCTGTGTCTCCCTCTCTCTCTGCCCCTCCCCCGTTCATGCTCTGTCTCTCTCTGTCCCAAAAATAAATAAAAAAACGTTGAAGAGATCAGGTACTACTGACTGTTATTGGAAAACCCAAGAAGGAATCTGTAGCCATAAAAGTTTAAGGTGAAAGAAATAAAATAACCCTTATTAGGAAAGGCAACAGTTTCATTATACCCAGAATACTTTTGGGGGAGAAGGTCAAATTCAAACATTATACTGTTGGCCTAAAAAGATAGCAACTTTGTTGCATTGGGATATATCCTCCTTTTCTTACAGAAAACATAACAAGTACTATTTAGAGTTTCCCTAACTAACATGAGACTCCAGATTTTGTGTTCCTAGACTTGTGTTCAACTTCCAGTTAAATACTTATCTTTCCAGTTTATCAACATAACGGAAAGCCAGTTAACTCTTTCCTGAGGTAGATGTTTGAGGAGGATATAGCAACAAAAACTAAGATTGTAAAAGTAGAGAGGTAGAGATTACCAAGAATAAATTTCCTTTTGCACAGGTGTTGTTCTGGAAAGAGCACTGGACTAGAAGTTGGTAAAACTGGGTACAGCCTCCACTCTGTGATTTTAAAAGGATTCCTTAGTATTTGAGGACCATGAGGTCATTAGATAATGGGACGATATAGACTTTTTCCAAGTCTAAATGGAACTATTTGACGTCATGCCAGTAACTCACAAAAGTTTCTCTGATGAGAGCTCAGTTTCACAGTGGTACACACACACACACACACACACACACACACACACACAATTGCATATTTTCTCTTAGCCTCACATAAAGAAGTAAAATACATAAGCAAAATAAAATGTAATTGTATTCAACTAATAAGTCCAAAATATTAACATTTCAACAGTAATGTAAAATATTAATGGTATATTTTGCATTGTGTTTTTCAATTAAGTCTCAACAATCTAAACGTGTGTTACACTTACAGCACAGCTCATACTTAAATTTCCAATGCAAAGAGTTGTTTTTTTAATATGCTAGAGGACCAATTTACTTATAATTAAAGTGATAAGTACAATATTTCAATTTATTAGTAACTGTTATTTACCTATATTTTTCTGTAAATTCTTACATAAAATATTCAAATAAATGGGAATCACATTTGTACATTTCATGTATGAACTATGCTTATGCATAAAACATTCAAATAAATACATTATAACGCTCCATCATTATATGGTTCCAGCACTGTATGGTGCCTCTTACACCACACAACAGGTAAAATAAAATGTAGTACCAAAACAATGAAGTTGTCCTTAACAGCAAAATATTTCGTGCTGTTTCTAAGGTGAAATTAAAATGAATTAGAGTAAAATAAAAATGCAGCGTTGCAGTCTCACTAGCCCCATTTCAACTTCTGGAAAGCCACAGGTGGCCAGTGGCCAGTGTCCTGCCCCCACAGACACCGTGAATAGCCCTCCTGGGCAACTGAGCTACTGCTCTCCAATTACAGGAAAGTACTAAATATGCTCAAAACTCACGATAAATACGTGGAGACAATATGACAGACATAGTGTCATCTTTCCCACTGTTCCTCAGCTTTGTGTGACTGTCCACTGATTCTTTATGACTTACTGTGTATGATCATTGGACTGCAGGATGTGCCTTATTTTAGACCTTTAGAATCTATAATTATCAGAAAAATCATGATTTTCCTCTCCACCGCATACAGCTTCAAATAAATCCATAAAATAAAAGCATTCAACAAAATTTCTGACATTCCCCTTTCAAATTTTTTAATACATTAATTTCTTTGAAAATCAATCTTCCTTTTTTTTTTTTCCTTTTGGTTCCCTTCAGCATGCTTACTCTGCCAGACAAGTGGGACAGACAGATCTGTCTTTTCCCTACCGAAAAGATACGGAGATGGGTTAAGCTTATGTTTAAGAAATGGGATGGATGCTGCTGATTGAGTATGTTCTGGTTATCTATCGTGGGCATGGTTTCATATGTTCTGTTGTTTCGTTTTTTCCATAAGGATACGCATTCTTTGATTCAGAAAGCATGATAACTTAAATGCAAAAAGCAAAATATCCAAATGCATGTTCAGTTTTAAGAAAACCTCAGATTTTTTAATTTTATTTTTTTTAGTTGTCACTGTTGGATACACTAACACATTCTAATAAATAATTTCCAGAATTCCAGAAAAAAAGATACTCTCAACATGCTTCTTACCCAGGATGAAAACTCAGGTCTTGTGATCACATTAACCTGGTGAATTCGTTTGCTGGGGTTGTCATAACAAAATGGCTTACGTGACAGAAATTTGTTTGTCACAGTTCTGGAGTCTGGAAGTTCTAAGATCAAGATGTAGGTAGGTTTGACGTCTTCTGATGCTTCCCTCCGTGGCTTGCAGATAGATGGTCACCTTCTTGCTGTGTTCGCACACGGCCTTTCCTCCATGCACACTCCTGCCTGGTATTTGTCTCTCTGTGTCAAAAATTTGTCTCCTTGTAAGGTTATCAGCTATATTGGATTAGGGTCCATCCTTAAGTACTCATTTTAACTTAACCACCTCTTTAAAGAATTTATCCCTAAACACAGTCACATCCTGAGGCACTGGGGTTTAGGACTTCAACATATGAATTTTGGAAGGATAAAATTCAGCCATAAGACACAGTTTCAATGCACATCAGACACAGTTTCAATTCTATAATTAATATACCAAGCCTCAGCTATTAATCAAATTACTAAATGTAACTGAATGTTAAGTTCTTCCCTCTCTCCCATACTAGCACTTAGTAGCCAGGTTCAATGGACAGGGTTGAAATTAGCTGATGTCTCTCCTTCTTGTATTTTCTCTTTCTTCTAAACTCCTTATTTGCTGCTGTTTTAGCTTTTGGTAAGATCAAACAGAAGTAGAGCACAGAAGAGGTAAAGGGATTGGTCTTGACCTCAGTCCTAAACTGGCTACATGCTCACTGGTCCTGATTTTCAGGCTGACTCTGTCATGGGCAGTCCTAGGGCTTTTTCAGTGATTCCAACTGGGCCTCTCACTTCTGCAATTTCTTCTCCCAGGGGGTGCATCTAAAGGGACACTTACTGGACTTGGTCACCAGCCACTTGATATCCCCAGCCTTCTTCTGCTGAGGTTGTTTTTTTTACTCCTCAGGTACCTACTTGGAAAGGTCTCCAAATGGCACTGTTTTAAATCTCCAACACCCATGATCTTCCTTGATCAACCAGAAAAAAAGTTTTGCTCTGAGAAGCTCAAAAAGCAGGCTTATTTCAACACAGAAGCTCTCTCTTCTCTCACCCTCTGAATTTCCTCAACAGATGTCAGTTTTAGCTTATTCCTGTGTGATTTCGACTTTAGCTTTCTCAGACGTGAACAGACACCAATCTTTTCTGTGTGCCAACTTCACGAAACAAATTTCATAACTGAGTGATCCCATTGAAGCCCACATCACTAAACTAGCACCAGAAGGTATCATTCTTTCACCTTCCCCCAGAAAGGCTAGGGAAAGGGTACCCAATGATCTGTAAGGGTTCTCTCAAAGGAAACAATTTCACCGGTCTCCTCTCTTCTCTGTCCGCTTTTAACATCTTTGCTCTGTCCAAAGTGTCCAAGACTCACGAAACAGATTCGTCTCCATTTCTGTTGAAAATTATTCATATAAGAAGCTTAATATGTCATGCATTCATTTAAATATCTTAATGTCTATGGAATTAATGCTTCCACTGAGGCTGAATCAGGAACAGCCGCATTCTAACCTCCTGGTATACACTTCACACACACACACATAGACCTACATCTATGGAAATGTTACACACTTGCTGAAATCAGCCTTTATACTTTGACAGAATATTTCATAGCCAAAAGGAACTATACCTATCATTTTTGGTGCTTGGTGTAATATTTGTATGGTTTGTATCTTTTTAATTGTAGATTTTCTCTCTCAGGTATCTACCTCTCACATCATGATTTAACTCCTGTGATATTGTATGGTACATAAATTAAATATGAAAAATCAATAAGGAATAGGTAATGCAAAATCAGACAATAGCGTGACGTTTCTGAAGGCTAGGATGAATCTAAGGTAAATAAGAAATGGCATATTTCAAGTGTGTGTGTGTGTGTTTCTATAAGAGAAATTAGGAGAGACGCTAATATTAAGATGAAGATCTAAAGTTATATGTTGGAATGGCAGTTACATATCTGGTTAACTATATCAAAATTGTGAATGCCTTGAATCTTAACTTACTCATAAAGAAACTGAGGAAGATGGATTATGTAATCATTATACTCTTTTTTAGGTAATTTTTAAAATCTTGAGTGATGTCACTTCTTTACATGGTACATCAGTGACTCTCCATAAATGATTTGTAGATGACAGAACAATTTGAGTGTGTGTGTGTGTGTGTGTGTGTGTGTATGTGTGTGTGTGTGTGTGTGTGTGTGTGTATAAATTTATATACATAGTTATGGGAATAAATTTTTAGGGGAGTTAATGTGAAGCTCTGACTCTAAATGAGGATTAAATCAAATGAAGTTGATTTCTATATGGTCTTAATTTAAATTACATAGTTTATATTTTATGAATATGTCAACATACAGCACATATCTGTCCTAAGATGGCTTTATTCATTTAGTATTTTAAAAATATTTTTGGAAGTGAAAGTAAAGTTTATATATATATGTATACATATATGTGTGTGTGCGTGTATGTATATATATATATGTATACATATATGTGTGTGTGCGTGTATGTATATATATACATATATATATACATATATGTATATATACATATACATATATATGTACATATACATACATATATATATATATATATATATATTTGTGTGTGTGTGTGTGTGTGGAGAGAGAGAGAGACAGAGAGACAGAGAGAGAGGCAGGGAGAGAGAGAGAGGAAGAGAAAGAGATACGAACAGAGCCTCCAGGAGACTAAGAAAGGAAAAGAACATGAGTTTCAGCCTTGCCTGGGGCCTAGGGATCTCATTGGCAATTATGGTATGGTGCATGTTCCCTCCTTGGCATCCAGGAACTGGTCAGAACAAGGACCCAGTCCAGCTGTCTTTCCTAAGTCATCCATTCCCCGAAGTCAGGGGTCTTGGTTCAAGGTGTTTGGAGTCAGTGGTCTTGTGTTTATGATGACCCACGAGTCACTCCTTGGATGTTATCTATTTTGCTGGAAGCCCGTAAAGATATTAGTTCTTTGTCCCTTACAAGGAGAGCACATGCTATTCGCATTACAAGGGATTTGTAGAGTGAGGTGGGGGTGCAAGCCCCAGCAAGAATAGAAGCAGAAGCAAAGGAAAAAAAAAAAACATCTTTTTTAAATGGGGTCCCTTTAGGTTCCAATGTTTGTTTGTTTATTTCAAAAAATGTTTTTAATGTTTATTTTTTTGAGAGAGAGAGAACAGAGCATGAACAGGGAAGGGACAAAGAGAGAGGGAGACACAGAATCTTAAGCAGGCTCCAGACTCTGAGCTATTAGCACAGAGCCTGATGTGGGGCTTGAACCCACGAACCACGAGATCATGACCTGAGCCAAAGCTGGAGCTTAACCGACAAAACCACCACGCACCCCTCAATGTTTATTTTTTAATTTTTAAAAATGTTTATCCATTCTTGAGAGAGACAGAGACAGAGACAGAGTGTGAGTGGGGGAAAGTCAGAGAGAGAGGAAGACACAGAATCCGAAACAGGCTCCAGGCTCCAGGCTCCAACCTGTCAGCAGAGAGCCCCACGCGGGGCTCAAACTCACAAACCGTGAGATCGTGACCTGAGTCGAAGTAGGGCACTCCATCAACTGCGCCACCCAGGCGCCCCTCAATGTTTATTTTTAATAAAGTCCCAAGGCATCTAAACCTTGGCTGTGTAGCCATAGTTACTTGTTACTTGTGTGCTCTGGCAGTTGAAGACCTGATTAAGAAACATAATATGTCCATCCCGTCTGTTTTATACAATGACTTAGTGGTGGTTCCTGAGGGATTTGTTTTAGCCATCTCTTTCTCTCAACCTCTCCTGATAAATATACAGATATCTCTAGATAGCCAGATGAACTTGATGTAAGTTAAATAATACATCCATGGAAATTTAAGCAGGGCACTGAGTTTGTTCTAACACGATTAAAACTATGTTTGACAATTTTAAGATTTATTATTTATATATTTAAATAACATTTACTAAATATTGCCAACCATAAATAAATACTTTAATCAGTAAATTAGAAATTTGGCCTCTAATATTTACTCCCCTTCCACAAAATTCTAAGTAACAATTGCTAAAGTAAACTAAAGTTATTTCTTGGTGCACAGATTAAAATTTTTAACTTTTTCAATTGAGTTGTTTTATTGATTCCACAGCTATTACCTTGAAAGAAAAAAAAAAAACACTAACTGAATCTAGTGCTAAATACTCTGAATGAAGTGCTGTCCCCATAACTACTGACTAGAGGAAAAGGAAAGAGGTCAAGGTTCTTTCCCATGACAATGTTATTTTGCAAATAAAGGACTCAATATTTTAAGCTTTCCTCTACATTGTTCACTAACTCTTCTGTTTTCTCTCATATTTTCTCTCTGTATGTTGAATGCCCTTTAGTATGTGTTTTGTATAGATGACCCTGAAATATTCAGATCTTCCTGTGAAAACTCTTTCTAAATAATTTATAATGTATTTTCATGCTACATTTCTGTGCTTTATTTTGCTACACAACTTCCTTAATAGCTCTGCATAATGCACTCCCATTTAATTAAATGATAAGTAGGGCTGTAGGCCAAAATCAATCTGAATCTGAATGGGATCAATTTGTTTCATACCCTACAAGAGGATTTTATTCCTTAGTATTTTCATAGTTAGAGAATAACCTACTTTAAAGTGGTACAAACCTAACAGAAAACTTTACAAAAATGTCTGCATCTGAGGGCTTCTTTAATCAACACGATGTCAACAAAACCAAAAAGGAAAAAAAAAAGTGACATCCCTTTTGGAATAAATTCTATTGTTATAGTGTATTTCTGTCATTACTTTTTACTTTTGTGGCGCTTAAATATATAGCATAAATATATGAATTGGAAAACAAATATTTTATATCTGAGGTCTGTGTCTTCACAGAAGTGGCAGAGATATATTGTCAATGCTGTACTTATGTGACACATATATTATTTAGATTTTATTTATGCATTGTTGAAATGCACATTTTCTTATATGATGTAATTTTAAGATAATTTAATACTGGTTTCTAGTCTCTGTAGCATAGTAGTAAATAGCCTTTCTGGAAGCAGAATGTCTGGAGTCAAATCTTGGTTCTTCCATTTGTTCCACAATTATGCTTTTTATTCATTTTCTTTCCTAAAAACATCTCACTACGTGATCCACATTCCTAAATTTGGATTCTCTGTTCTCTCCATTCTGTATTCTTTTTTCTCAGATCCTATGTTGGTTTTATTAATCCATAAAATATTACTACTGAGGTATCCTAATTATCCTAAGAGTTTATCTCAACTTTTAGATAAAACTAATGCTATCTATATTTGAGGTTAGGTAACTGGTAAATCACACTTATTAAAAATGCCATAGAAAAAAACAGTAACAAGGAATGTGTTTGCTAAAATACAAGAGGTCACTCTGATTTTTATAGGGTGCAAAATAAAGATCAAGTTTTGAGGAACAAATATATAATGAAAAACAAGGAAAAATTAGTAACTTCTATACAAGTCAGTTTCTATTAATTTTTAGATGTAATAGCAGGTTTTGAGTTCTCACTGTCTCTCATACTTACCATGATTCATAACCTCATGTAATTATTTAAACATTTTTCACAAACTGGAAATCCATATAAACATTTAGGTCATTTATGATAGATGTCAGATGAAAGATGACATGTTCCCTAAGAAAACAAGTTGACAGGAAAGTCTGTTTCTCTTCACAATAAATATTAGGAAATACAAGAAAGAGGATGCATAATATATGATAAAAGGTGTAACCTAGTCAAATTAAATCATTTTTCAGAACTTTAGCCCAACCTGATTAATGAAGTAACTGAATCTTTCCTAAATTCTGACCTCCAGTTTTCTTATCAACATGACAAAGTGACATTCGATGACACTTGAGCCAACAGACATTTAGGTTCAAGAGATTATTTCAAAATTTCTTTGTAATTAAAGCTGATTACCTCATTAAAGAAGGCTCATGGTTCTGAATCCGTGTTTTCCATTCTCTGTGAGTGAGCATTTATTTTTGGTTTTCACAAAGGTGGTTTTTAAAATTTTTTTCTTAATTTAACATGAGTGAAAAAAAATAACATGTATCAGAAAAAAATTCAAACATTTAAATATAATTTGTGCATGATGAATTTTTTTTTATGATTCATGGTTATGAATGAAAAATCTGGAAAGAGGAGGCCTAGGTTCAAATCCTGTTTTCATTTTTAAGCAGCGATAGGATCCTCATAAACTTATTTTCTTCAACTGTAAAATAGAGATGTTAATATAATCAAAGGGTTGTATTAAATGAAATTGTTTACCAGGAAATTAACACATTATCTTACATACTAAGAACTAAAAAAATCTCTTATTATTATAAATTTATATAGCAATTTGTATTTGTATGGGTCACTTAAAGTATTTTGTCTCGTAGTTATTTGTAGGTTCCCCTCTTACTAAGGAAATTCCTTAAGAGACACATTCAGCTCACTCCCACAGTCCCACTATGACCTGCCCATAGAAGTCCTTTATCCATTCATTCATTCATTCAACCAACATTAATTGAGTCTCTTCTATGTACTTTGCTAGGGGATATGATGATTAAGGAGAAGAGCAAGACCTTGCCTTCATAGTTGTTTCAATATAGTTGAGGGAACGGGCAAGTAAAATTAAACATGTATACATGTTTACACACATATATACACACATATACATTATATTAAATATATAAAAATATAATATAATATAAAATATATACAATATATGGAATATGTATAAATATATATTACAATATGTATTTAATACTATATATATGTATATATATGTACATATGTATATACATATGTACATATATGTATATATATATACATATGTACATATATATATATTAAACAGACCAAAAAAAAGGAAATGTAAGTGTGAAAGTGTGACATAAATGTTTACTATAAATGAAAGACCAGAGGGGGCTGGAATAGAGAATAAGGTAGGGGATATAGGACCTAGGTTAGTAATAGGTAATGTATCTAGGTAACATATCTCCTTGATGAAGTGATGCATAAGAAAAACCAATGCCTAGTATGAGACGAGTGGAGTAGAAGCAGTGCCAAAGGAGTTGGATTAAGGAGAACAGGCCAGTCAGAATGAACAAAGGCCCTACAGAAGGAAATGCATAAATGGCTGAAGAGTCTAAAAAATACTCATGTGGCTGAAATATAACAGAAGTAGTGAGAATGGCCTACAGTACATAGGATCATGTCCTCTGGTAGTGATAAGGGGTACATAGAATTTTATGCAGGAGTGAGGGGTAATATGATTTAATCTTTAATGATATATATATTTTTAATTCCACATCTGTGTGGAAAATGTACTCTAGGGGAATGAAAGTGGGCAAAAGGTTTGTGTTGCATTGCATGAATTAGGATGAGGAAGGAAAAATGCAAAGATGACAGATCTGATATAAATTTGAGTGAAAATTGACAGGATGTAATTATTAATTGGATGTTATGAGAGAAAAAAAGGAAATTATAAATGATACATAAAATTCTCTTGGTAAGAAACAAAACACTCAAAGGAGAAAATGTTTTATAGTGGAAAGAAAGAAAAAGGGTTCTTTCAGGCCTGTTGTATTTGAATTCTAGAGTATATTAGTGTCATCACAAAAATGATCATATAGGTATGTAAAAAAAAAAAGATGCATATCTATGTCTGAATACATGACGAGTTCTAAACTGGAGTTTCATTTGGGATTCACCCCATAGAGAGAACATTTAAATCCCTGGGATTTGATGAGTTCCCTCAAAAGACACAAAAGTACAAAGTCAGAGAAAAGATAACCTGGGACTGAGCAGTGAGAAGCTCACTATTTAAATTTTATGCAGAGAAGCAAGAACCGACAAGAGATTGAAAAGAATCTTGCAAGTATCAATAAAGGAGGTGGAAAACTAGAAGAGAATGGCTTCATACAAGTCCTGAAAGCAGACTATTTCAAGAAGAAGGGAGTTGTCAATGTACAACATACACTGAAAGCTTTTCTGCTTTTATCCATATTAAATTCTTAGAAGAATTTTTTGGTATTCGTTATATCCAATTCCCTTTTTCTCATTCTCTCTTGGATCACTTCCAGTCAACTTCTACTCCTATAATGAATGGAGGTCACTATTTCTCATTTGTTGTATTTTTGAACCTGAACCTAGTAACAGAAATTGACACAGTTGATTTTTACTTGCTCATTGAAACACATTCTGCAATTGGCCTCTAGAATGCCACTCTCTTGCTTTTCTTCTGCCTCACTGGTGATTCCTTCTCAGACTCCTTTGTTTCTTCTCAGATTCCTGATGTGCAGCCAGGCTTTTTGCCTCAAGTTGTTTGGTTATCTTATGCAGTCCTGTGGATTCTGTTGATGCTCCCAAGGTTACATTGCCAGATCAGATCTTTGTCCTGAACTGTACCTTGGCATATGCAAGCACCTCTACAGCATCTCCACCTGGATTTATAACATGCTTCTCACACTTAATATCTCATAGTTGAAGTGATATTCTCCCCCAAAGTCTGTTCCTTCTAGTCTTCTCATATCAGCAGATAATTCTTCTTTTCTAGGTGTTCAGAATAAACCCTTGAAATCATCCTTGTCTCCTCATTTTTTATCATTTCACATCAGCAAGTCTTGGCCAGCTCTACCTCAAAATATCCATGATATAATTACTTCCTTCCACTTCCATTGCAACCACCCAGGTTGTAGACATTTTCTCCTCTTGCCTTGATCATTGCAACTTCTTCCCCAAAGGTCTCCCTGCTTCCACCCTTGGCCTTCCATAGTCCATTAGAAAGAATACAGCCAAAATAATATTTAAAAAATCTAAGTCAGTGTCATTCCTCTGCTCATAACCATGCAGTTGTTCTGTCTCAGAGTAAAAGCTTGTCTATTTTACTTACATGATTTACCATTTTTACTTTGTTGACCTTAAATTTTCTTTCCCCATGCCTTCTCTTGCCACAACAGCACGCTCGCTGGTTCTCAAAGTGTCATAAGGGCTCTTGCCTTAGGGCCTTTGCATTCACTTTCCCTGGAAAGTTCTTCCCTTGGATATTTGCATGACTCAATCTCTGATATACTTCATATATTCACTTAAATCTCACTTTCTCAGTGGCGTCTTATTACTCCACTTTTTAAAAATCTTACTTCTTTCTACTCTATTTAAAATTGCATCTCTTCCCTGGCATTCAGCCCACCCCCCTTGAATTTTTTTTTTTTTTCATAGGGCCATTCATCACCTGACTATAAGCTTGCTAAAGACCAGAGAAATTTGACTATTGTCTATACTGCTATATGTTCAGTCACTAGAAGTGTTCTTGGTATATGGTAGGTGCACAGTAAATATTTGTCACTTAGAATAGGATTTGGTAACATAGAGGTCATTTCAGTGGTAAAAGTTTTGCAGAACCTTAGACAAACTTCTTTATGGTGTAAATATAAAGTACAAAAGTAAAAATAGGTTGTATATACAATGTCTTCAAGAAATTCAGCTAAGAAGGAAGAGAGAAATGTGAAGGTGGCTACAAGTGAAATGTAGGGTCAGGGTGTGGTTTTACTTTATTTATTTATTTTTTGTTATTTAACCTTGGAGATTGAGAGTATATTTCTATAATTATATAAATGACTATATAGAGTAATAGAAATTAGTAACGTGAGAGAGCAAAAAATGTTCTGGAGGTGTCATTGGATATAATCCAGAGCACAAGTAGGTAAATTGCTTGTTTGTCTTTGGTGAGAAGAAGGATATTCTTTCCAGGATAATGAGAAGGAAAAGGGGGATAAATGTTTACTTATAAATGTCATTAAAAATTCTTTATTTAAGTTATTCTCAAGGAATGATGGCTAAACCCAACACTATTTTTCAATTTGGAAAAAGTCACACATTCAGCATTATAAAAGATTTAAATGATTTAATTTATAAATTAAAGTTATCCAAAGTAAAATTAGTAGTGAGAAAATGTAGGAGAGAAATCCTAAGTAAAATAGGGCTGAATAGAGACAAAACATTAATCTGAGTTATGTTATCCCAAATCCCATGTTCTTTCTAATATAATTCACTCTATATTTCACTTTAACTTTTTTGTGTGAATATTATGTTCAGTTAAGTATTTCTATATAATTTTTCAAGAAATGACACTGTAAAAGAAGTTTTAAAAATATGGATTATAGGATCTGTAAAATATATTTTAACTTCTGTATTATTAGTTTTGCCATTTTGTGACAACCAGAACGGGTAGGAAAGATTCAGGACAGGGATCAAACCATGAAACTTGTAAATCATCTTTAATTAATTACTCTTTTAGCCTCTGATAATGTCAACTGACATAAAATTAAAGGTAAGTATAAATATTATATCCTTTTGGCTATCAAATTGCCATCTTTGTATTATGGAGTTCTGATATAACTATTCAGCAGGCTGTAAATTCCCTAGCCAGTAATTACCTGCCACCTGATTGTTAGCTATTATTCATACGTTCATAACAACAAAAATTTGTACAACTATATCTCATGGAGACAGTTGCATGGGGAAAACAGGTATTCATCAAAGAATCATAAATCATTAATGCACATTATAACTTTGAGTGAACTCACTAATTACCTTAAAGTGTGGACGAAACAGATGCTCAAGAATAAATAATTTTAGAACTTGAGTTTTTAGTTAATAAAATTGTTTTAACTTGGGTACATTGTTTAAAATATCTAAGTGACAGCCATGCCAAATAAAAAAACCTAATTAATTAATTTTTCTTAGGGTGAGCCCCACTAATTGAATTGCTATATGTGGATGTTTCCCACTAGATTCGAGGTAAGATTTGGTAGTCCTCTGCCTGCATCTATGTACATGTCTCCCAGATGTACTGAATCACTGCACACTTTCAAAAATCCCATTTATTTCCACATAGACTTCATTAAGTTAGATTCTGAACCTCATAAAGTGGAAGGACAACTTCAACTTCCCTGTCCCTCAAAGAGACAAAATGTTATTTTAATTATATCATTTTAGCTGAGAATAGGTAAGGACAGCTGCAAATGTACCCATTTAATTAGATATAACAAAATTTATGGAACAATTAAAATTAGATTTTAAGGTCAAATCACCTGAATAGAACTTCCATCTCAGAAATGTTCTGGATGTGAAAAAGGCTGACAAGGATTCTTCCTTTCATTTGATTATTTCTGCTTCCATCCTCATGATTTCATAAAGCATTTCATGAATTAAAACTAAGCCATGACTATATTGGTTACTTTCATTATTTATTTAAGGCTCCTTAATTACTTAGAACTTAAAGACTTAAACTCCTCAGTTACTTAAAATTTCCTAATGTAAATTTTAATTAAATATTTATCACAACTCCAAGTGCAACTTAGAATTGGAAATCAGAGATCAAAGCTAAAAGATGTGATAGGTTAAAGTCCTTCAACAAATCTCTCCTATGAGAACTATGGCTTCTGGGTGGCCAGAAAGTAACAAATGACGGCTCAAACTGCGTGCTTTCATGCTACTCTTTGTAGGTTTTCTTTTTACTAATTCCTGTCACATTATCTGCACCATTACTGAACTGTCATTTTGTGTGCTCTCTCAAACCTCTTCATCTTTGCACAAGCTTTCCATTTAATCTGTTTCCCCCTCCCACCACTGCCTACATCTCTCAAATGCAATCTTCCCCATGTTTTCCCTTACATAGCAATTCAGAGGTGATATTTCTCTTTTCACGTTATTTCCTTGAGTGTAGCCAATTTGTATAAATTCCATATATCCCTTAAGGTGAAATATATGCCTTATTAGCCTTTATGTTCCTCTTCAGACTGAGAATAGTGCATTGGAGATTATAAATCTAGATATCTTTCCTAGAATGAGTGCATATGCAAGTTTTTATTTATTAATTTTGTTTGTATAATATATCAGTTAAATTTTATCTATTTCCAAACTCTTACAGATGCATTTTTTCAAATATAAGCATAAAATACATTTTTTTTTTTTACCACTGATAATATGTAATTTAATTATTTTTAATTGGCAAGTCTATTATTCTTACCCGTTTGGGAAGGAATGAATGGAGTCACTTGTAGAAGTATTCCAATTTTTAAATAAATAAGACTCATGTGCATAGATGTATTGGTTCTAAATTTATCTAAAGTATAATGTGAAGGAATGCCTGGGTTGCTCAGTCTGTTCTGGTGGTTTCCCTTATTGAGGAGTCTGTGGAGATTTACAAACTGTTGTGGTTTTCTGGATGGCCAAGGGCTCCTGGATGTGTTCATGTGCTGTTTGGCCCCTGTTTTGAACTCCTAGCTAGAATGCAGTGGAACACATATGAATGATAAAAGTTCTCCATAGGTTTTTAAAGTGTATATTCACTGCTGGTTAAAAGTCAAGTCAGCCTCTTGAAAGTGATGTTCTTTGTTGTCTTAGTGAATGTTGGCTTTTTAAATGGCTTTTATAAATTATTAATGTGTTTCTTGGAAAAAAAAACCTGTCTGGCTCAAAACAAACAAACAAACAAACAAGAACCAGAACTCTTGATTTTGACTCAGGTCATGATCTCATGGTTTGTGAATTTGAACCCCACATGGGATTCTCTTTCTCCCCTTCTCTCTGTCCCTTCCCCACTCTCTCTTTCTGTGTCCCTTTCCTATTCTCTCTCTCTCACTCTCTCAAAATAAATACACTTTTTAAAAAAGAGCTTACAAGTATAATGTGAAGAAGGGATGAATATTAAAATGTAGGGCATCAGTGTAGTATTACAGAACAATGAACATAATTGAACTTGGAGTCAAAACCATGAAATTCTTAGCCCATAGAATCTCCATTTTATCAGTGATGAAACAGATGTAATTAATTTATAAATTACTGTGATAATTATATCTCATGGTATTTTTGCAAACACTTGTCAAGGTACTTTGATGTTTTAGACATACCAGGAACCACATAGCTTATTTACCCAATTTATCGAATGATTGTTTTTCATGAAAACATTTGACAAGATAGCATTGTATATCTTCTTCCTTTATTGTATTTATTTTCTTCATTGGAATAATAATTATGAAGTACATGCCTGTGTTCTTTCCCAGTTTTCAGTTGCCTTTTGCATCAGCTATTCTTTATAACAACCCTGTTTCTGCTAACAGCTGGAAGTACATGTGTACATTCAGTTGGACATATCTGATGAAACAGAAGACATTATTTCACATATACAGACTATTTGCTTTTTAAAATCTCCTTGATAGGCATAGTTAGTGTAATCACACATTTGTACTTGATATTTGCAAGAAATTAAGCAAATATGATCTGTTTTATCATTTATCTTAATTATCCCATAATCACTGACTTGTCTGTTGAATCCACCTATTGTCCCCAATTATCAAGTAATATTTTTTATAATGACACTAACGTTCTCTTGGATCTGTCCTCTGCCTCTATTGCTTCTTTATAATCAGTTCTCTACACAAAAGTAGAGTGATTTTTTTTAGAACGCAAACCAAGTCAAATTCAGAATCCTTGCTATAGCTTCCAAGTCCATTGCGAAAGAAATTTGTTGATACAGCTATTTGACTCTATATGAGTCATCATTAAACCCATTTCTACCCTTATCCTCTCTGCCTATGTCTCAGCAACATCAGCTTTCTGGAGATACTTCCCCCAGCCTTCGTATAGATGACTTCTTCTTCTCTTTTAGGTTATAGTATAAATATCCTTTTCTCAAAGAGGTTTTCATTTTCCAAGTACCAGGAACTCTCCTTTATGCCACTTTTAAAGTTTCCTTCAAATACCTGTTAGTTATTACCTTATTTGTTAATCTGGTGTTTTATTGCCTCTCTTCCCCTTTAAAAATACAAGTTCTTTGAAAGGAAGATTGGCTGTGCTATTTCCCTTTATATCCCCAGCATGGTAGTGCGTAGCACATAGTAGGCACTCAATAAGATGTTTGTTAAACGAATTAACAAATAAACGCACGCTTCTTGTTCGACATATTAGTTCATTTTCTTAACTGAAGAAACAATACATCTTAAGTCATTCCGTAGAATGCCCTAATCTCATTTTTTTATGCCCCATTTTAGCCTTGGCATCCTTCTTGTTCCTTAAAACGTCAGAGATGAAAATTTTTTGAATATCTTGGATACAATTTGCAGCTTGTATGATAGGCTTTAAGGGTCACGGAAGAGCATTATTCACAGTCACATTTGTGCCAGTTACGCTGGCGTCTCCCTGCTGCTCACAGCATCTGTTTCTTTCAGGGCCCGTGCTCCTCAGCTTTTAGCATTCCCATCACTTCGTCAGTTATTTGTTTGGAACATTGGTTTCAATTAGCCATTTGGATATTTTTTAAACCTCAGTCCTCATTATACTTTCCACATCCTCCCAGGCAGTTCCTTATTCTGCATGGATCTGCTCTTGGCTCTTAACATGGAGTCTCTGGCCTGATGTATTTACCTTTTCAGCCTCTGCAAATGTGCATTCTGGTGCAGAAGCGCTGTAATAGCTCTTTGCAAACTTTTTCATTTTTGGAACGCTCTGGTGGGGAAAAGGTCCAGGAAATCTACCTCATTTTCTTCCACATGCCACGGTGTCACATATTTCTTGTCATAGCAGCAAATTACGACCATCATCAACTCCCTATATGCACCCGTGCACACACACATGCACACACAGGCACACGGACATGTTATCCATTAACAACAAAGTGATCTATTTAAATTTAAATCAGATCTTCCCTCTACATTGCTTACTTAGGATAAATTAGAAAATAAATCCAAACTTCTTGAATGGCATTCAAGTTCCTAATTTCCTAATACTTAGCATCCTCTCACTGCCTTCAGGAACACACCATCTTCTTTTCAGCTTTAGCTTCTTTGTATCTGCTGTTCTCTCTGAGTGGAAAATTATGCCCTCATGTCTTCCCATGACAGGCTTTTGTTGTTGTTGTTACCATCCCAGTGTCAGCGCAAAAATCTTAGAATAAGCCAGTGTGATTTACACTCTGCTCAACAACTTAGGAATTCACCACTACCGGCTCCTGTATTTGTGCTTTCATAGTACTACCATTCCTAAATATCATTGTGCTTATTTCCTTGTATCTCTTCCCTCCCCTTGATCATTTTAGAACCAGATGAATACCTGGCATGTATTGAGTGACTAATGCAGTTTGTAGAAGGAAGGAAAGAAAGAAAAAAAAAAAAGAAGGAAGGGGGTAGGAAAGGAAGTGGAGAGAGAGAGAGAGAGAGGAGGGGGGAGAGGAGAGAAAGAGAGGTGCAGATAATATTTAAATACATTGTTTGAATGACTTCTCTTCTCTCCATAGATTTGTGGAGGTGTGATAGATCTTGTAACCTAATGATTCTTTTTTGGGATTCCCTAGAAGAAGAATAACAGTTCATTATTTTCATTATTTCAAAAAGCTTAATTAAATTTTACCCATCACAGGGCCTCACATGCTAACTAAAATATCAATTTTATTTACTTAGCACTGTAATTAAATTAACCTGGTGACATATTGGCTACTTCATGGCAATTAGAAGGCCTGATCTGCAAGCGCTATGTTGGTTTTTTAAAATGAGCATACATTTCTTAGAATGAAAGTGACTCAGTTTATTTGTAAGAGCAGTTTCCTAAATTTTTTTCTTAGAGAAATATAACAAAAGTAGCATTTCATGATGAAAAATTTGAGAACCACTAATTCAGTCCAAATTCTTTGTATGATAAGTGAGGAAACTAAGGTGAATTTTATTGCTAGTTTCAGCATAGTCAGTATTAAACACAAAACTATTTTCAAAACAGTGTTCTTCCACACGTTATATACAGCTCACGTATGAGGTGATGTTAAAAATGATTGTAAATATAGATCTTCTTTCAGTTAACGATGGGGTTACATCCTGATAAACCTATTGTAAGTTGAAAATACTGTAAGTCAAAAATGCATTTAAGACACCTAACCTACCATATATCATAGCTTAACATAGCCTACCATGAACATGCTTAGAAAGACACATCAGCCTCCAGTTGGGCAAAATCATCTAATACAAAGATTATTTTAGAATCAAGTGTTGAAAATCCTGTGTAATTTGTTGAATGCTGTACTGAAAACGAAAAACAGGATGGTTGTATGGGTACAGGTTTAAGTGGTGTTAAATGTCTGGATTGTTTACCCTTTGTGATCGTAAGGCTGACTGGGAACTGTGGCTACATGCAGCTGCCCAACATCACAAGAGACGATCATGCCCATATCACCAGCCGAGGAAAGCTCAAAATTCAAACTTCCAAGGACAGTTTCTACTGAACGCGTATCACTTTTGCACCATCTTACCATAAAAAAAAAAAATGCTAGGTCGAAACATCTTATGTCAGAGATCATCTGTAATCAGATTTTGCAACAAGGAAAGGATAAATGTAGTTACCTTACAAATGACATTCAGGGCCACCTGGGTGGCTCAGTCAGTTGAGTGACTCTTGATTTTGACTCAGGTCATTATCCTAGGGTCTTGGGATCAAGCGGTATGTCCGGTTCTGCGCTGAGCATGCAGCCGCTTACGATTCTCTCTCTCTCTCTCTCTCTCCCTTTGCCCCTCTCTCTACTTGCACTCACCCTCTTTCTCGCTCTAAAATAAAAAAAAATAATAATAATTAAAAAATAAAGCTAAATGATCTTGAATTAGCATAATCACTTTGAGTGGGCTCACTCAAGGAAATGCATTACGCATAATGTATATATACAATTTTAGGATCACAGAATAACATTTTCTGTCTTTTCTGTACTGCAAACCTCACTTTCTGTGTTTGAGGTGTTATTTTTTCATTCCAGTTTATTTCAAGGCATATGAAAGTTTCATCTTAACTAAATTTTAGAAGTTATTCACCTGTATATAAAATCATTCTATTCTCTATAAGGAAAGACAGAACTGCATAGATTTGGTGACATTTTATAGCAAAAAATCATCTTTTCAAAGTAAAATGCAATTGTTTAGAACATATTTTATAATCATACATAAAGATACACTTGAGCTTACTACTTTTGCAGGTAGACTATAGGTGACTCTATGGGATGACCATGAGCTCTGAGGTCCTGTGACATTCCCCCAATTCTATGAAAAAATTCTAACTAGTTATATTATACAACATAAGTTTCATCCTCTAACAAAAGACATTGACTGACCTTGTAGTGAAGTATATTTTTAATTCAACAAGGAATTCTACCTAACATTTTGAAGAATTGATGAAGCCGCTGGCATGGCATTAGAAAATTGAAAAATAGAAACCAGGGGGAAATGAATGAAAACATATAAGACTGTGGATTAAAGAGTCAAATGTCTACTAATTTTCAATTTTGAGAAGACTCCAAGTGACCCCATTTAATAATTACTAAAAATTTGCTTTTTAACTCAAGAGATCTTTTTATGTTTTCCATCAGTGGAAACAGAATGCATCTTACTACTATACCACCTTCTTGTTAGAAGCATGTTTTGTTCGGTGAAAGGGATGGGAGAAATATGGTGTTAGTTGGAGAGAGTGGACTTGAGGAACTATTTCTGTTGACTTCAAAAGAAAGTCCAAGTATCTTCCCATGCCTTGTACCATATCTACTGTACCATATTCTCATAAATGCCTTCTACCTAAATTTTTAGCTTCAATTCTTGTGATTTCCTGCTTGCTGTCTATGCTTTACACATATTAAATGGCCTTTAACTCCTAGAAACTAACAGAATCTGTTTTGTCTCATGGCCTTTATGCATGTAGCACACTCCTGGACCATCTCTTTCCTTTGTCTTCACCTTGGAAGCCCTATTCATCTTTCTTATTTCAATATAAAATATTTCCTCCAGAAAACTTCTCTTTGTTAAGTCACCTCCAAGACTAGATTAGATTAGTGTTTTTTTATATATTCCTGTAAAACTCTGTATTTCACTTATTGTGTCAGTTAACCATGGCCTGAAAAATCTACCCTGTCTTATAGGCTTAAAACAATAATGCTTTATTACTTTTCATAATTTTGTTGGTGTTCAGGATGTATCTCCACCCTCACGTGTCACTGCATTAAGCTGGAGGGTTGACTGGGATGCTTGGACCAATATGGCCTCACTCATAACACTGTCAGCTGGGGCAATTCAGTTCCCTTCCTTGTGCCCCTTGTCTTCTAATAGTCTAGACATACTTCTTCACGTGGCTGTCTCAGGGAAATATCCCAAGTGAGCAAAAGTGGAAATGACAAGACATTTTGGAACTGAAGCTCAAGAACTCACACAGTATCACTTCTGCTATACTCTGTTGGTAATAGCAAGTCATGAAGTCAACTTGGATCCAGGGGGTGAGGAAATAGACTCTACCTGTTGATAGAAAGGCCTGCAAAGAATTTGTGGCAACATTAACGTAACATACCAACATAATACAGTCATATTTTTTGTTTCTCTTGTTTCTGTATTTACATCATCTTTCTTGCTCACTGTAATATCCTACCACATAACAGTGGCTAGTGAAGAGTAGGCATTTAATATATATGTGTATATTGAAAAGAAGAAATATAGTGATGTTGTTAATTTTTATTGGTGACATGTGGAACTCACATATTTAAAATTTATTATCAAAATATATTATCTTGAGTTAAAATACATGTTACTTCATAGAAATATAGAGCACAAGAGACCAGGAAACATAGTTATATAAAGTGAAATGCCCAAGTCATAACTGAGTAGGAAGCAGTGTATCACAAAGATTAACAATACAAACTGTAGAACCTGACAGTCTGAATAAAACAGCCAGATCTATCAGGTATTTTATTTTTATGTTTCACTTTTTCATTTTTAAGGTTTTTAGCTCAAATGTCACTTTGCGTTTCCCCATCAGCTATTAATCGGTACATTCGTTGTCTCCCTCACTTAAATGTAATCTCTCTTAGGAAACATACTGTCATCATTCAGTGCCTGGTGCGGAATGGGTGCTCAATAAGTTCTTGTTGAATAAATACATGAGTGAATATATGAATGAATGCCCTTAATCAAGGTATTTACCCTTGACTATATGAATTATAATCTATACCCTATGATTGTTACAAAGATTAAATGTAAAATGTTTATCATGGAACTTACAAGAAGAAAATGATTGGCAGTTGTTAGAAACTATGGTTAGTAGGACTTTGAATCAGTGATGAATAGTTGCTGAAAACTAATTGATTCCTGGGTCTGTAGGACAAGTCCTAGAAAACCATCTACTCTTCATGAATAATACAATATATGTGGGACTCAGGAAAAAAAAAAAGACCTTCCATGAAATTTTCTGAAGATTAGAGAAGTCATGTAGGTAAAAGTTAGCCCCAGAAGTTTACAGAAGCTTTGTTCATGCTTTAAAGCAAACAACCAAAAATAAACCAAAAAAAAAAAAAAAAGGGATCCAGTTTAGCAACATGGTAAGAAGCCTTGGGGGGTGACAATGTGAGTCTTTTAACAATTGAGCAGCAGATAATACTTAAAGATAAGTGAAATTAGATTACTCAGAATGGTTTTATCAGGGAAAAACTGTAATATTAGAGGAGGAAATAGTAAGAACACAGAAACATCACATGTCAACCTGAAACGAAAAACAACAAAGAGACAGGCTGTTTAGGGCATGCTGTGCATTTCGGCTAGATTTGCAACTGAAAGAGGTAATTTATCCACAGACTTGCTTGGGCAAGAAATGTCACTTTGTTCTTTCAAATTCGAGTGAATTTGAGAGCCACCATTGTATCTAACAGGAGAAAAATTTTGTCCAGGTCACTGTGGAGGGTGGGTGGAAGAAACATTGGCACGTTCTTCTTCCCTCAAGCTGCACAAGAATCCAAGGAACCTTTGCAGTGTATGGACAACAAGGAGAAAGGCACTCAGTCATCATTGTTCAAGCACACACTTCACTCACTTGAAGTCAAATGATTCTAAACTTCCCATGACAAGCCTGAGATGAGTATCTTAGCCAAAGATGAGAGTCCAGGTTCCTGGATGTTTCCACTTTCCTGCAATGCAGCAGGAAGGCTATGTGTGTGTTATCTTTATTGCCTCTCCTTGGCCCCTCAACCTTTACACTAGTCATTCCCCCTATCCTGTCATCTGACACAATCCCCTGAAGAGGCCTAAACTGTTAGGAAATTAAAGTTATGGAGAGATATTACAGCAAATTTCCCTTTTAGCCCTACAGAACCTTCTTGCCCTGAGGTGAGGGAATTGTAAGAAGAACCTAGAAACAGACATGTGCTGGAGAAAAAAGTGATTGGGAAGAAATATAATGAAAACAAAACATAAATAAATAACTTACATCTGGATTTAGACACAAGTGTTCACGTGCTGTATTATATTGGGGAGACTAAACAGAGGTTACTGATTTCACAAGAGTTAGGATTGTAGTTTTGGGAGTACACAATTTGCGTCCAAATCCCAGCTTTCTGCCTACTAGCAAAGTGAGTCCGTGTATTATGGAAGCTGCTTTAAGCTTTAATATCCTCCATTTACAGGTACTTTTGAGGATGGAATATAATTACAACTGTGTCTAGAACATAATTTGTACTCAGTAAATGATTGTTGCTCTTTATAAATAGTTTTGTTACCTAGTCATTTCAGGTAAACATATTGGAATGCAAATATGTTTACAGTGTCTTAATCAACTCCACTCAGAAATTTGCGGTGATACAAAGACACCATCCCACAAGTGAGAAGAGCAAATTTCTATCACCCTTATGAAAGTTAAAAATATTCTTCAGAAAAATGATTGGATGGTCACATTATTACCTGTAATTGTAATATAGCAAAATCATTAGGTTAGATATAAAATTTCAGATATTTAAAACCACTTTAATGGTAAGAAACCTTCCTTTGTTTTAATTAATCATTTTCATCATAAAGTTTTCCAATTAAAATGCATGTGATCTTGATCAAATAGAACATATTTACTCAAAAAAACCTTTTCAGAATTCAGAGCATATATATATATATATATATATATATATATATATATATATATGCATATAATGTATATATGTGTCTTTCTTTAGAGTTAAATATAATATGCATGTATATATGGTTTCTCTCTATAGTGTCTGTAAGTATCTCCTCTCGTATATATCAGTATGTATGTGTGTGTATGTGTGTATATAGATAGATAGATAGATAGATATACACACACACACGTGTGTGTGTATACATATATAACAAAGAGAGATAACTGAATTTTCTACTTTCATTTTATAGTTTCTACCATCTGAAAAAAAAAAAAACAAGGATGGGAAAAGATTAACAGGTCAAAAGGCTTACTTGATAATATGAGAATGATATTTTTATTCATTATTCATTACCATTTCTATTGCTTGGATACAATTCCAAGTCCATTAAGTTCTTGCTGGAAATATCTTCAATTCAGGTTTCTTTGGAATGAAGCATTAATAAAAAAGTTGGCACTGTTTTGTATGAATCATCTATAGATTTACTTCTCAATATTATTTTCTTCCTCAAGTATAGAACTTGCGGTTTATAATGAAAAAGGGCTAGAGTATTAGCTATTTTTAATACTAAAATGAAGAATATAGAATTTAAATACAAGTGGAATAAAATGTCTTAGCATACCTCATTCAACTTATCTTCTTTTTAGTTTTCATTTCATAAAAAGATGTTTGCATGAATTTTGTCTAGATGTTCTTACGATGTCATCATGCTTACTCTCTGCATTTCGTAAGTCTTCATAGGATCAATCAAAGCACATTACATTAAATGGATCAATATTTGTTAATAGTTTTAACTTGCTTGCTATGCAGAAATTTTCAAAGTTTGTAAGTCTGAATTGCTTTCAGATAATATCCAGGATTCCTGGTTGAATTTGAATGTCAGATAAACAGTAAATATATTTTTTTAATATCTTCTTTTTTATTTTTAAAGTTTATTTATTTATTTTGAGAGAGAGAGAGAAAGAAAGAGAACACTGTCACAAGCAGGGGAGGGGCAGAGAGGCAAGGAGGGAGGGAGAAAGAATCCCAAGCAGGCTCCTTGCTGTCAGCACAAATCCCAACTTAGGGCTCAAACTCTAGAACCATGAGATCATGACCTGAGCCAAAATCAAGAGTAAGACCCTTAACTGACTGAGCCAACCAGACACCCTCAGTGGATAATTTTTATTATAAATCTGTCCCCAGTGTTGTATAGGAAGTACTTTAAAAAAGACAGATGTTGTTTATCTGACATTCAAATTCAATGGAATGTTCTAGGTTTTTATTTACTCCATCTAGCAACCCTGTATCAAGGTGCTCATAGTCATGTTATGGGGGTCAGCTAAAGAGTTGCCCCGCCTTTAGTCCACATAACTCTAGTATCTTCTCCACATTACAGCAATTACAATGCTTCTGAAATGACAATCCTGTCGTGCCAGTCTCCTGCTTAATATTCTTCAGTGATGCCTCATCTTTTCAGGTGTCCTTTTCAAGTTGACTTTTCTTGGCTCTTCAAACATTGGTCTCTACCTATCAAATCTGCTCTTATTCTCTCTTCATTCTTGCTGTATCAAATAATTTACAATTGGCTGAGCATGTCTTGCATTTTCCCCGTCACACCTTTTTCTTAAATGGTTACCTCTGACTGGGACGTTCTTTTATTCCTAAAATATCTGGCAAAATCTGCTCATCCTTTAAACTCAATTCCAACATCTTTTCCACTAGACACACTTTTCCATTTTGGAAACATAGCAAAGGGCTTTCCACCTATATTTTCATCGTTCTCTATGTATCTTTCATTGAATATATCACATAGCACTGATTTTTTAAATTCATGAAAGTTTACTTGCAAGGCAAGGATGGGATCTCTGTAAGAGAGAAAAGAGTGTGTGTGTGTGTGTGTGTGTGTGTGCGCGCGTGTGTGTGTGTGTGTGTGTGTGTGTGTTTGGGGGGGGGTGTATTTGTGCTTGATGAATAGTCGTCATTTAATTCATGTTTGTGAAAAAAGAGGGAAAGGGAAGATGAGATGTCTCCGTTTTTTTTTTAATGTTTATTTATTTTTGAGAGAAAGGGAGACAAAATGCGAGTGGGCTAGGAGCAGAGTGAGACAGGGAGACACAGAATCTGAAACAGGCTCCAGGCACCTAGCTGTCAGCAGAGAGCCCGATGCGAGGCTCAAACCCACGAGCTGTGAGCTCATGACCTGGGTCGAAGTCGGCTGCTCAACCGACTGAGCCACCCAGGTGCCCCAAGATGTATCCACTTTTAAAGTCAGTATTTGAAATGCTACTACAACATAGGAAAGGGAAAAATGCTCACTTTCTTTGGCATCGAAGCGATGGGGAAAAGAAAGATTTTATTAAGTAAATAACATTTACTTTCTCCAGAATAAATACAAGATAAAGTTTTTCCCCAATATCTATAAAAACGTTACAAAAATTCCAAGCCCCTTGCTGAATCTTTTTTGTTCATATTTTGCTCTTGTTTTTCCTGTCTTTCCAAGTAACTTCTACTCTAAAAGAGATGGGATTCCTTTGTATTTAAAACACAAACTTATATGTCTCTTCCACAGGCAAGATTCGAGTGAAGGAAGCTCTAATTAACCTTCTGATATGTATCACCCGGTGCATCAAACTTTCTACTCTTAGAGTAGGAAGTGTTAAAGAGAGTTGGCCTGATGTCGCAATGTTAGAGCGGATGATTTTTGAGATGCTCCTCAGTCAGATGTCCACATTTTATCTCTCAAATTTAACACATCAATTTCCATAATTAAACTAAAGTACAAAACATATTTGAAGCCAAGTATACATGCAAATTTCAGCTATAATTTTTAGAGTATTTGTATCTTTATATTATTGATGTTATTAAAAGACAGTCATTGCATAGTGTCTTGAAATAAAATATATTTTTGGTAAAGAAAGAAAAAGAAAGAAAGGTGGACCTTTGCAAAGTAATTACATGAAGGAATATAAAGATTTACCTCTTAATATAGACATTTTTATTTTAAGTACCCTAACAGAGAATTATACATAAACCCCAATATGTACTGTGTAATATATGTGCCTTTCTGGTTAATAGTAGTCTTTGAAGATTAACTCTATAGGTTCTTACTATTTCTGAAGGGTTTTTTTCCCTCCAAAATGCAACTTTTTTAGGCCAAGATTGGCACCTATTTTCAAGCAAATCACTTCTGCTACTAATTAATTAGCTGCTGTAAAATAAAAAGTGTCTTACTGAGTGTATGATGCAGGAAAATCAGACCTTTCTTGGCTTCGTTTTCTTGTTAGGCTGCTCTACTTTAGCATATTTATGCACATACTCACCAGTTGCTCAGCAACCTCTCAGCAATCAATACTGTAATAGTCTTTCCTTCAGAATGTCAGCCCTTTCCTACCCGCCCACACCTCCCTTATGCCCCACTTGCTTCTAATGAACCCAGGACTTCCCATCATATAACAGTCACATGGGATCAGATATCAATTTATGATAAATCCCTCAACCAGGAGCATTCAATGATCTACCACAAGCTTCACACTCCTCAAAAACTTAGTTCTCAACGTGTCCCTATTATTTATTTTGAGGAGAAGAAAACTTTGCAATAAACGAATTCAAACTGAATGGTTAGGCAGTCATTCTGGTGTGTGTGTTCTCTCAACCAGAAAGGTATTTGTGTCTAAGAGGACAGTCTTCAGAGAGCGATACCTAGATACCGTATGTTTCACTCTTATGTGGATCTTGAGAAACTTAGCAGTAGGCCATGGGGGAGGGGAAAGGGGAAAAAAAGTTACAGAGAGGGAAGGAGGCAAACCATAAGAGACTCTTAAAAACAGAATACACTGAGGGTTGATGGGGGGTGGGAGGAGGGGAAAGTGGGTGATGGGCATTGAGGAGGGCACCTGTTGGGATGAGCACTGGGTGTTGTATGGAAACCAATTTGACAATAAATTTAATATTTAAAAATATAAATAAAAAATAAAAAAAATAAAACCAGAGTTAGGTAAACTTTCTAAAAAAGAACACTTAAAATTAATGGAAAATGAAGCACCTCTGCCCCCTGCAAACTAGAAGACCACTAGAGAAGGAAATAGACAATAAACATGGATGCAGTCAGATAGTCAAGGTGGGAAGGACTCAGGGACATGATGGGCTGGGTCAGAATAAAGCCTCTTATTTTTTCCTTTCAACCATGATTGGTAGAAAGAGTAACCTTACCAGTTCCTTTCTCTTACTTCTTTCCTTTCTCCTTCATAATGCCATCATTAAAAGATTATTTGGGTGGGGGAGTGAAAAGGGTGCTGGAGAATGGAAGAGAAGGGATATGCTACCCGCATTTGAGAAAACACAGAATGAAGGGGTGATTTATGTGTTCTTAGATGTTTCTTCCTCTCTTTTCCTTCTAGTCTACTATATGCCATATAAATTGCATATTATATTAAATTGCAGTTATATTATAATGGAGTGTTTTTTGTATTGTTTGAACACATCTGGAGAGGCTCAATTTTTTATATTTATATCCTTGAAAATACATTTAACCCTCAATAAATACTAACATAAAGTAAAATATTTAATTTTTAGAAAGAAGAGAGTAGTACATTTAGCCACGTTCATTCATTTCTCACATACTCATTAAACATTCAAGAAGATGTGGGGGGGTGCACACATATGAGACACACTTTGTACTTCCAAAAATCTATTAATACATATCCATTATCAGAGACAGCAAGACTCTGAAAGTGAAGGAATTCCTGATGTTAACACTTTGGAATAAAATATATTAGTACTCCTTTTTCCTGATAACACCTTTAAATCTTCCAAAGAACTGGTAGCTATTCCACAAGCTTTTGTGTGGAAGGAAGTGAAACAAGTTTGTGTTCAGTTACATTTTGTTTGTTGAGGGACAAATACTTCTACTTGAGCTGAGAGATAAGAGCTGTGGCGAGAAAGAAATCTAACAGTTGACATTCTAGGAGATGGTTTTAGAAAGGTGTGGAAGGGCAGTATACCCTTTGCTCATATTCTTATCAAATGTGACAAGGGTGCCATCAATTTTATTTCAAAACCCAGGCCTTTAAGTTTGATTGTCAGTATTGTGATTTTAGGGAAGAACATTATGCTTAGTTACACTAAAGATTCAGTTTGTATTTTGTGGGTATTTATTCCTATCAGTGGTGTGTGTGTTTGGGCACATTAAAACAATTACCCCTAGGACCCACTGCTACACATAGTTGAGCCTTCCAAAATATTTGAAAAGGAATAAATGATGAGAACATCTGATTCTGCAACTTGAATCAACTAGGTAAAAACAAGAATTGGTCCTTTAAGAGAGAGAGAGTTTCTTTACAAGTCTTCCAACTGTCTGTTTAAAAAAGTTTTTTTCCCTAGTATGCTCTTTTAGTACTAATAATGAGATGTCTATTTTCTCACATTTTTATAGTAAAACTGTGATGATATTTACTATAACATTCAGACATTTATAATATATATGTTATAAATATATATTATCATATATATGTTTTTGTATATAGTTTTGTCATGGTGGACCTATAAGTACTCTCCATATACTTTCTAAAACTTTTGATATTTTCTATATTTCATTTAGATAAAGGTATTTATGGTTGCTTGGCATATGGGTTTATCAACATTTCAAACAATTCAGAATGTGAGGTTTTTATTTTGCATGTAAACAACTTGACATTAGTAAATATCTTGTTGAATATTTGTTTTATAATTATTAATTTACTCTCAGTAAGTGTGAATTTAGTAGATGTATCATCAGTTTCAGCTTAGACTCCAAATGTTTATTTAGTCACTTCGCATATTAAATCAGTCTGATCACTTGTACCTGATAAATAGTAACAAACCCATTTGCAAAATTTAATGTTGATTTCCTTATTTAATGCTTAGAAACTTGAATGGAAATATATAACATAAATAGAAACATATTCATTAATCAATCAACTAAGAAAGATAAATTATATTTGAACTCTCAGTTCTATTTGTAAATTAATACACACCTAATTTATTTAATTAATTTGTGATCATAGAAAATCTGTGTCTAGAATTACTGGTTTCTTTTTAACTCTATCATGATCAATATCTTTTCACATTTTAACATCTCAGCAATGTGGATGCAGGTGACAGTTTTTGCATTGTTATGTCATAGTTTAATTGGTAGAATGTTTTTTACTTAGAGCTGCGTCTTATAATCAGGAATATCTTATTTTCATTTATTTAGCTATTTTTAGATCATAATCCTATGTAGTTTTAGCACAAATACAACATTTTAATTTAAGATTAAAACTATAATCTAGACCAACTCTTCAAAACTAAGTTACAAACTATTTTTTTCCAGGATTGTTTCACTTAAAATTCTCCTAGTCAGAAAGATCATTTTATATTAGGTAATAGTTAACCAAAGGTAGATTATTTATATTTCTTTTACAGTTTAAAGGCTACTTTCCATTTCAGTTTACCCATTTCTTCTCTCAGTTGAATATTCATAGTACAAGCACATCCACTAATTTGTACTGTAAAATACTAAGCTTTAGGGATTTTAGCAGACTGGAATTAATGATGTTTAAAATGCAAAATACCCAAATTATATACCTGATTGCAATATGCTTCCTGAAAATTATAGCATGTCACAAAGCAGTGACTTTGTTTTGCTTCATTTGCACATATTGCAATTAGTTTGCAAGAGTTGCCTCACTTATTAACATGTTTAAGTTTCATCCAAGTAATATTAAAGAAATATAACATATAAATCAAATTACATATGCTAAAATTTATAGAATATCTAAATAATGGCTCAAATAGAATTGTTGCATTAGTTGTATTTAGATTTTATTTTGATGTTATTTTGTATATTTTTCCTTTTGCATGTTTTCATGTTAAATGTTTATTGCATTTTCCTTCATTATATATCGTAATGTCACAAAATTATTCATTTAGAATTATTTTGTTAGTTAAACTTTCATTCAAATGTTTCACCTGGAATACTAAAATTAATGGAACAGGATATATATTTTAATATAAAATAACATGCCAAACATAAATATCTAAAAGCTACTTCTTTGAATATGCAATTACCTTTAACATGTGCTTACGTAGTTGTGTACATATTGGGCCATCCACTCATATCTTTAGCAATACATTCTGCTCTTCAATTTTGTGGTGAGTTAGACAATAATTACGAGGCAAAATTGTTTTAAAAATCTGTAAGGCTAAAAATTTAATCATAAAGAAATTAAAATTGAATTACAGAAAGAGTTTTTGGTTACACTTTCTAAATGACACACTTATAAATGGCTTTATATGAATTATGTTTAGTCTCTTGAAGATGTTGTTGAAATAAGAAAGCCTTCAAAAACACAATTCTCATTATACTACATAATGTAATCCAAATTTAATATTGTAAGGATTCCTGTTAAATAAATTTACCAATTTACATGTGTAGCGTATGTCATTTTCCATTATCATAGTTCCAAATATGGCACATAGTTATGATTTAGGGAAGCATGCTTATATATGTAAACCATTTCATTTTATTTTTGTTATACTGAGAAATGTTTTATTAAAGAATATTAATAAAATATACCTTAGACCTGTGTTTCTGTTGTAAACATCTAATTTTTAAATATATCTCAAGAGATTTAATGACAGGATAATCTAATTGTGATAAACTACATCTTGTATACATAATTTAATTTCAAACGAAGAATGAATTTTCTGGATGTACATTTTATTTCTTAATTGGGGTTGTATGTTGTGTAACATATGCATTTAATATTGTGCTATCAAAGATCATGTTTACTCAATTGTGTAGCATATTTAAATTTTTAAAAAATAAAATATATTTTAACATTGAGTTAGCTATATAATATATTTAATAACGGATTGTTGCTATACAGAATCCTAAGGCTTTTTCTAACATTGGCAATTACCTCATAAAACAGTTATGTATGCAAAAATGTTGAGTGTTTTTAAACTGTTAAATGGTAAATGGTGCATTTTGACAATTTAAGAATCTGTGTTTCACACACTGCCAATTTAAAGTGGTACTAAAACCCGTATTCTAAATTGGTCTACATTTTAGATAAAATGATTATATAATATATAACTGTATGGTTATGGATGATTTTATTGCCTTATAGAGGAAACTGATGTTATTTCTTTATGGAGGTTATTCCATTTTATATATCAAACATATTTAACTACATTTAGATGCACTCTGTCTCCTATTTTGACATATAACTATTCTTCACTCTACAGAAATTTGAACATTCTAAGTAAATCCATTTCATGTGAACATTGTATCTTTTAAGGTTTGGGAATTATGACACAATTTTTCAAGTAACTCATGCAAATAAATCTTCAGATTCCACACTTTTTCAAAATGATGTCTTTGAAAGTTAAAAACAAAATTATTCTTCTTCTTCCCTTTAGAATTTCTCTTCATTCATTATACTGTTTGAATTATGACTTTGCCATGGTAACAATTATCATCATATTTCATTTGTGAAATTTATTCTCTTTATTATTGTTAATATTAGTTTAGAATTATTATTAAATGGATTCATTCATTTATTCTTTCTTTTGATGAATATTTCTTGAGCATCTACTGTGTACCAGGCACTGTTTTAGATATTAGGTAATTCAGCAATGAATAGAATATACAAAAATCTCAATCTTTAGGGAGCTTGCATTCTAGTATGAGGAAGAAAGAATATGAACACAAAATATACATAAAACATAGGTACTAGTTAGTAAAATATCTGGTTGGAGTATATATATCTGGTTGGACTATGGTTATTAAATAAATTGGTTTTTCAATGCTTTTTTCTAATATTCCACCAAGTTCTGCATTCAGGTTAAGAGGATAGTACTGAATCACTACCACCATTAGCCAGAAGTGGAGTTCTATTACTGAAGATTTTTAAGACGGGATGTTAGCAAATTCTGGGTCTAAAGGCTAACAAAGATCAGTTCTAACTCAAATTTTGTCAGGAACTGTATTTATCCTCTGGTGTCTTCAAGAAAATCAGTGTTGGGAACTCGTCTATAAGTCTTGAGGATTAGTTATAGAAGCAACTTAGATACATTGTTAAGAATTATCCCAGAGTTATTGACCCAAACACATGAGATTATTTGGGATCAATTGTAATAACTTCAATGATAGAATATAATAGCTCCTCAGTTTACTCCTTGGAATAAGGTCAGAACATTGAGATTTGAGATAGAGTACATACACATTCTAATATTTTTCATGCTTTTAGATTGCATTTTGCAGCAAATGTTTACAATTAAATAGTTTCCTCTTTAAACTAAAACTGAAAGCTGGGAAATTATGATACAGTTATGAAAAGTTTTAAAGTGTTAGTTTTTTATCCACCCTGATTTTCTACTTCCTTTCTAAAGTAGAAGATACAGTTAAACTCCCTAGGTGAATAATATGATCAGGTCATTGTTTTTATAGTAAGCACATGGGCCCTTCAAGTGTCTGATTTATCATGAGGTTAATTACTAAATGTTAGTATTGTAAACGTAGTTATTGCTTAATTGTGTGATTAAAGAAAAATCTTACTAAATATTAGCTTAGTAGATGTTACTGGTCAATTTGCATAACCAACATGAATTTAGGGAGATTGTAATCTTCACAATATAACTTGGATAAATATTCAGTAGCAGCTTCTTTCTGACTGATGCTTTAGAATATATTAAAGGTCTTTAAAATTATCTGATAATTGCCATACCTCATTTACCCTTGGCTCCCTGAAAATACAACCATCATTTGAGTTTCCAAACCAAATTAAACCAAGCTTCAATTTTAACGACAATGTAGGCTGGCAGAACCTGTAGCAGACATGTTTCCCTTTGCTGCTTATGAATGAGAGGACCCCCGTGTTTGACGTCCTTTTTTGGCTGAAAGCAGAAATCAGAATTACTAATCTTACCACTCACCTGCCTATAACACAAGAGGGAAAAAAGAAAAAGAAAAAGAAGGCAGAGCATACTCAAATGACATTATGGGATAAAGCTATTTTCCTCTTGAAGAATGGTTCAACTATTCCTATGTATTTTTGTCTACAATATCTAATTATACACTGTGGACAGAAGTTTGAGATGCAGTTTATTGAGAAGGCAAGGATATGAAAATATACCACTCATTGGCTTTAAAAAATACTCAGAAGTTTTCTAACCAGGACCTGACGATTATTCCTAATTAGTAGCTGTACTTCCAACACTCAGTATTTTTTTCTTGTTAAGCATTTTAGATGTCAAGAGCCTTTTAAATATATCTTCAGTTTCATACTTCTATTATAAGAAAGACAAACTACTTTCTTTCATTATGTAAGAATTATGTACTACCACAGACAATCTTTTAAAGAGGTTTAAGCGAGAGAAAAAGAAAACCCTAATTCGGCTCCTTTAAAAATCTATTTTTAAATTACAGTGAAACCTTAATAAAGTTAAGAATGTAGAGAAATATATACTGTGAAACACTTACGAGATATTTGGGAATTCTTAACCATTTATTAACGCTACTTTTGTGCGCGTAAAAGTTCCATGCTATTAGTTAATTCTCAATCATTTCTAAATATAGTGATTAATTTTAATTAACTGAGAATTGGTTAATCTCAAATTTTACTTTAAAATAGTGAAGTATATTACCCAGCTTCCAAAAACAACCCACCGGAGCCTAATGCATATATAGCTCACGGCGTTGAATATTTTATCATGTTGGCTGCTTTCTGGCAAGTGAGGTTAAGATAGACATCTGCATAGAATAGTTATTCAGGGTTTTATTTTTTTTTAATCATTTTGTTTTAATTTTGGCTTTGATTTTAAATTCTCCTTCACTTGCTTATCTTAAAATAGAAATTTTTGATGTTTTTCCCAGAAATTATGAACAGATATGGCACAGTCTCTTCAAAGCATACTTTTGAGAAAAGTGTGGTTACACGGTTACCCATTCTGTCAAAATTGGTCACTTGCCAGGCATTTGTTGCTAACACTCATCTGTAGGTAAAGAACAAAGATTGGTTCGGGACTCCATGAAGGGTTTACTATTTCACCTTTCCTCCCCTAATGTGTCACAGTGAAAATGTGGTATATTTGTGTGTGGTACCTATTCAGAGGTTGATTGATACGAAGCAATCATTGGATCTGGTTACTTCACATTTTAGGGGCGTGTTTGTGTTTTGCCTCTTCGTGTTGGTTATCCTTAAGGTAATAGAAGGGAATATAATTTATTAAACTTATCAGAAAAAAAAATAAACACAATTTAAAAGAAAAAGTTAGCATCTAGTGCTACTGTGTCCCACAGGTTCTTCTACATTGACCCACACTACCTCCACTGGTGAGTTAGAGGAGCATAACAGGACTACCACTGGTGCTATTGCTGTTGCTAGCACACCTGCAGATGTTACTGTATCCAGTGTTACAGCTGTCACCATCCATAGACTTTCTGAGGAACAGCGAGTGCAAGTTTCGAGTCTCAGAAATTCAGGTCTGGACCCCAACACATCCAAGGACGGGCTCTCTCCTCATCAAGCAGATACACAAAGTACAAGGAGAAGACCACGAAATGCTGAACAGATAGAAAGAACTAAAGAGCTTGCAGTTGTTACTCATAGAGGTATTGGATGTTATTTTACTTGTGCCCGTTTAGTTACAGCCAAAGCTATGTTTTGGTAACGATTCGAATTGGAGAATGAGCTGAAAGAGAGCCAAGATGTAGGAAGCCAAAGGAAAAAGCGTAGCTGCAAAATATAGATCGTTATAGCCAAACCCTGAATGATTTGAAAACACAGAAATTAAAAAATACAAATCAGAGGGAAATGCAAATACTGGGCGGGGTGGGGGTAAATGTAGAAAGGAAAGAATGCATAAAAAGGATAATAAAAACGAGTACTAAATATCTATTGCATATTATGTGCCAGGTATGATGTTGAGATTACTTGAAAATAAAGTAGCCAGTTTCTATCAATAAGTGTACATATTTACACATTGATGATTTGTCCTATGTCGTAATTTTCAGCATTTGCATGAAATCTTAATGTTACGCAGATGCTAATTAACACTTAAGACAATAGATAATTTGGGCAAAATGGAAACATTCTGTCTGGTGATTATTTTATATAGCTGGCTCTTTTATTTCTAAAGTAACTATAGCCTGATCTATATGATTGTATTGAGATTTCTCATTTTGAAAAGGTAACAGCTATTCATTGAGATTATGGCTCTATATTTAAATATCCTTTTGCTTTCTAATCTTTTGTAGAAAAAAAATTGCCACAAAGCCAAATCATATATTGGTAATTTTCTAGTTGATTAATATAAGCCTACCTTTTACAAAATTATGAAGCATAGCAAGCATATTTTTCTGTTTCTTGGTAGCAAGTTTCACCGAGCAGTTTGTGGAAAAAAAATCAATGTAGTGTCAAAAAGTAAAGGGATTTCATTTATATCAATATATGCATCAGTGGAAATATTAATTAATTGAACATGTTTCAAGTAAAAAATACCTACTCCAACTCTATTTCCAACTCATCGTCATATATTCTCCAAGCTGGTTATGGTTGATGTAGTGTGGGTAGGCATGGTTTATACAGAACATGATATAAGTAATGGAAAGCATTCTGTGCTTAATATACACTAAGAACAAAAATCAAGACATCTTATATAGCTGATTGAAAATCATATGGAAATATTTCAAAAGCTCATTTCCATCAAAATTCATACTGAATGTACTTTTATTCTCCTTAATAAGCATCATAAACTGAATTCTTAATACGTAGTAGTCTCCTGTAAAGTATTAAATCAGTATCACCTTGCTTCTCGATTCACTTCCTTACCATGAGTATTTCCCCAGTGAAGAATGTAAGAGTCATGATAAAATTGATAATTTGTTATATCAAATAGATACTTTTTCTTAGTAGCAGGAAATAAAAAAGTGTAAATATTATTAAAATATTAAGGTAAAAACCCTTCCATTTAGTTTTTTCACTCTCTGTGGAAAATTTCACGAGCTAGAATTGACAAACTACTCTGATCATTTTACCACCTATTGAATGAAAGATGGGTAATTCTCAAGCATAAGTTTGTTATATAAATCAACTAATTAACAAATACTACTTTAGCCAAAGTTGCCATCAAGTGATGCGAGAAGCTCAGGTTACAAATTAGTATTTTAGAGAACTAGGAAAAATAATTCAGATTGAAATGAGAATAAAGAGTAGTCAGTTATTAAATTCAATAAAGTGATTTGAAAATTACTCAATCTAAACTTCTGAGCTACATTCAAGTACATTTTAATTAAGCATATTACTTCCTTGGTAAATTCCAAATCAGTGCTCAAATTCTCTTTTAGACAATAATTATTTTAGAGCTAATACAAGTTTCATCCTTCCCCATATTCTTTCTGAAATAGTGTTTCTGTAGGTAGTAGCCATTGAGTAGTGCCATCTACTTTGGAATTAAATATTCGTCAGTTATTTTTGTTTAAATCATGTGTATGGAAAACATTCTGAGTGTTACGCTTATCATTTATTTCAGTGACTTAAATTATTATATGTTTATCAAATCTCTATTTTAATTAGAATTAGTCCTTCTGACTCCTCCTCAATAATCTAGTGTTTTAGTGATTTCAGATAGCTAGTTATATTTGAGACTCAAGCTTTTTAACATTTTGGTTTAAAAAATGTAAATGTTAGAAATAAAAGAGAACTATCACCCTATGCCTGTTGATATTTTTGAAAACCCTCAATATTTAGCTACTTTACAGATGTAAAATAGACTTCAAAAACCTAGCTCTTAGCAGGGCCAAATTTCCAGATTGGAATTGGCTAACATCAAAGCAGTATTCTTTTTAGATAGATAGATAGATAGATAGATAGATAGATAGATAGATAGAAAGAATGCTAACAAGGAGGAGAGGGGCAGAGGAAGAGAGAGAGAATCTTAAGCAGGCTCCACCCTCAACACAGAGCCCGCAGGGCTCAGTCTCATAACCGTGAGATAATGACCTGAGCTGAAATCAAGAGTCAGACGTTCAACCAACTGTGCCTCCCAGGTGCCCCAAAGCATTATTCTTTCATTAAAAATAATTCCGCCTCACCAGACATGCCTGGAATGCCTACTGAGTACCATGCTCTGTTCTAGGAAGGAAAGATAAATAATCTATGACCCTTTCCTTCAAGAGACTGGCATAGAGTGGAAGATACAGAGAAACCCATGAGGAAGTAGAAGGAAAGTTTTGTAAAGCTCATAGCGATTCAAGTACTCGAGTAGTTATGGGGTTTATGCAGACAGTGAGTCATTTCGTTGACATTTTAAATGAGTCTGTAAACATAATGCAAAACTAAATCCTTAATTTTTCTAGATATGTTAGAGAAAACAAGTTAGGTTTCATTCTTCTATTCCATTCTCTGCAGTGTAGTCAGAATTACCTTTTAAAACCTGCTCAACAACCTTAGTAATAAAACCAAGGTTTGGTGGTGTCCTACAGAAAATTCCATGGTCTGGCTTTTGTCTCTATCTCCATATCCATCCTGTGTGACTCTCACAGTTACTCTTTTTTTTTTTTTTTTTTTTTTTAGCCAAACAGAAATTCTGTTAGTGTCAAACACACCATGTTCTTTTCTACTTGAAGCCACTTTGATGAACCATTCCTTTCATTCTTGCAACCAGATCATTCTAATTCCCTTTAGAAATTTTAACTTAAATTTTCACCTCCAGGAAAGTTAGTTTTTTTTTTTTTTTTCTGTTATAACTCAGCATTGTACTCTGTACTTTTCTTGTGTTTGTAATCACCAGCCCTATGACTTGTCCTGTAAAATTTACCTCTGTGAAGTAAGGAGTGAGTGGGTCTGGTTCATGCTAAATTCCCAGTGCCTAGAGCAGCTTCTGAACCATAGATGAATTTAAATACTATTTGCTAAATTAATGACTAAGATCGGACCAGCTAAAGCATTTGCCTAAATTTCTTAGAAAACTTAAAACTGTGTTTTACAATATATTCATATATCTATACATTTTAGTATTAAAATAAAGATAACTACTTCATTTTGTCATAGTTCTAAAAATACTAGTGTTTTTAATTCCTAAAAGCCAATGATATTCTCATGAATTCAAACAATAAATTGCTTTTATACCACTTCAAATTTCACAACATGAAACTAGATATAAATGCCTTGTTTATAGACCTTATCCAATTATAAAAACAAAGGAATTTTACAGTTAAACACAAGAAACCTATAAAGTCAACAAATATCACATGAATAAATGTTAATGTTATACCATGGATATTATTTTGCTGAAAGTTATTACCATTTAAATCCTATATATGATAGCTTGTGATGGCATAGGTTCCTTTGAGGTATACAGTCCATACTAGTTTATGCTGTATGATAATTTAATATTTTTCATAATTTTTCTTTATTCACAATTACATTTTCATTTTATGTCTTCTTAAAAATGTTTATTGACTTATTTTGAGAGAGAGAGAGAGAGAGCACTGGAGGAGGTGAGGGGGGAGAGAGAGAGAGAGAGAGAGAGAGAGAGAGAGAGAGGGAGAGAATGAATATGAGAATGAGAATGAGAATGAATCCCAAGCCGGCTAAGCACTGTCAGTGCAGAGCTCAGTGCAGGGCTCAATCCCACTAACCGTGAGATCATGACCTGACCTGAAATCAAGAGCCAGATGCTTAGTCAACTGAGCAACCCAGGCGCCCCTTTATGATATCTTTTGATGATTAGTAGCTCCTAAGTTAACTACTTTCAATAATCTGAGGCAATTACAATATGTACAGTTTGCATCAATATCACTATAAATGCAAAGAAGGCATGGACATTGAAATTGCACATAGTATTTGGTACTTAGTACACTTGTGTGTGGCCTCAAAATCTATGTATTAACTTATGATAAATCAGCATAGCTAGTTACTTTATTATAAGTAACATGAACAATTAATGAATAATTAGAAACAAACTTAGAATGTTTATCAAAGATATTTTCAATTCTCGATACAGTACTATTCCAATTAGTTTTCCTATTACACTATAGTTAAAATATCAGTAATTTAATTTCAATTATGTTCTTAATTTTTTTTAACTTTCTACTTGTTCTCAGTAAAAGAAAATGCTTTCCAATTTTCTCTGTTTAAAAAGAGTCTCTTGACACTGAAATAAAAAGTAAAAAACAGAATACTAATAAACAATGTTGGTTTAGATCATCTTGAAACTGTTATTAATACTACAGTTTCCTGTAGTATTAGCATCCAATAGTTCTAAGAAGGAGAACTGAGTTTTACCTGACTGGATTTTAGTCCACTTTTGCCACCTACTATGTGTGAGACCCTGTGCAGGTCACATGAACTATCTGAGCTCAATTTCCATACATTTGTAAAAGAGTATAATAGTATTACATTAGGGTTTTTGTGAAGATTAAACATGGTATTGGATGGAAATGCTAAAATAAACTAAGGTATTTTCTCCCAGTGAAAAGGTAAAGCCAAACTGCCCACCATCGCTAGTTAGTTCTGAGGTCAGACAATGAGAATGAGTGGACACTTGCCCCTTGTTAGCTATCGTATCTTGTCTTGAGTAATAACCTCAACTCTCCAAGCTCAACTTCTTAGTAATGGAGAATACCTGCATCATAGGTAGCTTTGTGAAAAAATTTAGCACAGTTGCTGAGGTATGTTCAACACATACAAATTGCTGTTATTTTTATTATTATTCACCAACTATGTTTTAACTCTTGCTATGTGCATGACATTGGACTGGATAGTAAGGGTATAACAATGAAGGATGCAGGCTATACCATCAGGTAGTCTATATAACTTAAAAAAATAATAATTACAGGTTTGTAATTTGTAAAAATTTGGTGAGAAACACTATCAGAACAATATTTTTGATATTCTATGAAGTAAGGAGTGAAAATAACTACCTCTGAATGTAGAAAGTCAAGGAAGCCTGCACAGGGGATATTTGAACTAGTTCTTGAAATAGGAATAAAAGTTTCAAACTAATCAATTGTGTTTATATCACAAAGATGCATTGAAAATGCTTTTCATAGATACTTGTGCTAAGTAGAAATATCATGAATCTATACCAAAATAAAGGAAGTATTCAACTATACTTGATGGGGGTTTACATTCATAGGAATAATCTAAAAACAATTGATAATTTTAGTTTAAAAATGTCTAGATGTTTAAAAGTCGATAATCTAATAATATCTAGTGATATTTTAAATTTCACCAGAATATTTTTGCCTTAAGTATAAGCACTTTTGAAATTATTTATTAAGGGGCACCTGGGTGGCGCAGTCGGTTAAGCGTCCGACTTCAGCCAGGTCACGATCTCGCGGTCTGTGAGTTCGAGCCCCGCGTCAGGCTCTGGGCTGATTGCTCGGAGCCTGGAGCCTGTTTCCGATTCTGTGTCTCCCTCTCTCTCTGCCCCTCCCCCGTTCATGCTCTGTCTCTCTCTGTCCCAAAAATAAATAAAAAACGTTGAAAAAAAAATTTAAAAAAGAAATTATTTATTAATATTTACTTAAAGCACCTTTTACAATAATCCTTAAACCCTATAGTTAAATTATATAGCCCTAGGAGATTTTAACTCAAAATTGACTTAAAGTAGCAGGACCTATGTGATAATATACTTAAAACAGTAGCAAGGAGAGTATCCTGTACTTCTAGAATTATATATTTTAGGATTATCTGGGATATTTCGGATTCATCTAATACAACATCAATATTTTGTAGAGAAAATTGTGGTCTGCAAGAGGATGTATGAAAAGCTAGTTCATGTTGCTAGAGTAGTAGTCATTCATTCTTTCATTTATTTAAGATTTATAAGAGCCTAATGTATGCACAGCTTTGTATTAGATGATATTAAGGTTAAAGTAATATAGATGATAAGCACAATTGGTTTTTCTTCCTCAAGAAGTTTATAGTCACACCATTTAAAAATAGTCATTAAAATGTATTTTGTTCCACATGATTTAATTTAATATTTTTTCTTTTATATTGATATTGGAGAGTATTTGTTTTTTAAAATGTGTAGGCAAGTTTTGCCAGCTGTTAATGATCAGCATTGGTAGTTGTTGTTTTCAAGTATAAAATGTAGATATTTCCTTCTGGAAGAGTTACCATATATCTGTATATAATTATAGGCTCTCTTTTATTGTTCTTCCTAGTGGAATATTAACTTAGATGATTATAACCTGTTGTTGAGTCAAATGTGTTATGAGCATTTTATAGCCATTGCTGCTGTTTATGTTGACATAGTGTAGCCAGTTCTTCCAAAGAATGTTTGATCGTATGTTTAATCATGTCAATAGGATCAAACAGAGCTCTAGTTTGGTTTATAAAGTAATATGAAATTATGTTTAACTAAAATTGAATATGATGTAGACTCCCCCCTTCATAACAGCCGCCTAAAAGAAAGCCTGTTTTAATCATAAGTTTTTGACCTGAACACTTTTTTTTTTTAATTATTTTCACCTTTAAGGTAAGAATGATTAATTCAGCATAAAACTTAATTTTAGGTCAGCAGTTTTAATATAAACAAAAGCATTATTACTTTTTTCAAGGTAGCTCATCTCAGATTTACATTGCTTAACAAAAAAGGGAAAACAGACTATCAGAAAAACTGAAATTTCTAGTTTATTTCAGATATCAAATTTTGTGATATGTAACAACATTGTTCAAAAAAACCCCAAACTGTACTATGACAAAAATTTTATTGTATTAAAGTAGTAGTTCTTGAGTTCCTACTATGTGCCTTCCATTAATAGGCTATTTGGGCACACATAGAATTTTTAATATTTTGAACAGTTTGCAAGCAACTAATACTGTTTTCAAATTTTCTATTAATAGTCTTAGAGAGTATAGTTTTGCAAATATAAAACAATTTTGTAATCTTCATAAACAATAGCCATTGAAGACATTAATTTACAGATCGGTTCTTAGATCTTTATGGATACTGATATATGTCCGTCAAATAATAGGTTTTTATTGAACATATTATCTCTTTGTTAAGCATGTGATAAATTCAAAAGAAGTATAATATGGTGTTTATTTTAAAGGAAAAGTTGTAGGGATAAAACTGCAGAGAAAAATTCTCTGTCCTGTCTCAGAGAATTGCTACAGGATGAGGATGATAGGTGAGTGTGTTTGAGTTACAGCTGTCTTCCAAAGTGTGATGTGTTGTTATATGTAAGAGAGATCAAATTTGTTCAGTCATAGATTGTAGAACTTGGTGTATGGAACCGTAGGGAGATCCACAATAGTTTATTATAAAGAAGACTTCCAACATTGAGTTTCGTTCAAATATAGATTGTGTGCTTCAGGAAGCAGTAAATTACCAAATCACTAATAAAATATTCAAGAATGCTTTAAAAGAATTTTAACATTTATCTATTATTTAGAGGCAGAGAGACACAGAGCATGAGCAGGGGAGGGGTAGAGAGAGGGGAGACAGAATCTGAAGTAGGCTCCATGTTCTGAGCTGTCAGGACAGAGCCCGACGTGAGGCTCGAACTCACGAACTGTGAGATCATGACCTGAGCTGAAGTCGGTTGCACAACCAACTGAGCCACCCAGGTGCCCCTATATTCAAGAATACTTGATGGACAAATTAGGTATTTAATAAACATTTAAGCATCAAAGAGTATATTGATGATTCTTACTGTCCCTTCTAATCCTGTCTATAACTATCCAGATATATATTATTTAAATGTATTTATCATCATCTTCTATTTCCTCTTGATGTTTGAGTTGAAATGGACTTATCCTTCTCATTATCTAACTGTATAGCCAATGTTAAAATAAGCATAGATGTAGCAAGCACTCATACCAAGGAATTTGGAGATTGGCTCTCCCCTTATTTCAATAGATAAGGGATCAGCCACATGTACATTTCTCCCAGAGCTCAATGCCTACCTATATGCCTTGAATTCTAAAACCTCTCCACTTGAGGATCTATTTCTAGCTTTTTAGTCTGTGTTTAAGATGACAGGGTTACTTTCTTCAGTATCTCATTTTCTTTTTTCTTTTCGTTTCCTTTTTCTCTCCTCTCCTCTCCTCTCTTTCCTTCCTTCCTTTTTGTATTTTCTTTCTGTCTTTATTTTTCCTTTCATTTCTTTCTCCCAATCTATTTCTTTTCTCACTTCTTTTCTTTAACAACAAACCAACCAACCTTCCTCCCTCCCCTCCCCTGCCAATCTTCCTCCTTCCCTTCCCTTCCCTTCCCTTCCTTCCTTCCTTCCTTCCTTCCTTCCTTCCCTCCCTCCCTCCCTCCCTCCCTCCCTCCCTATGTGTTTCTTTCTTCAACAAATGTTTACTAGGTTACTTACACATCAGACTTTCTTCCAGTTCTTGAGTAAACAACATTGAACAAAACTGAGTAGACTGTGCTTCATTGAGTTTATATTCAAGTGAGAAGAAAAAGAGAACAAGCAAATAAACAAAAACCTGATGGTAGCAAGGACTGTGCTGAATATTAAAACAGACAGACTGTGTGATATATGGGTGACTACCTTTGTTTGGAAGGACAGGAAGGCCTCTTTGAGGAGGTAAAATTTAAACTGAGACCTAAACATGGAAGAAGGCAGCTATGCTAAGATGGAATAGAGAGCATATCAGATAAAGAAAATAGCCAGAAGGAGTTTGAATTTTACTTGAGAAAAGGAAAACCCAGTGTGCTGCTGTTCAGTGGACAAGGAGGAGAGGGATGGAAATGAGGTGGGAAATTGGTGGAAACCACAGATCATGTAGGCTCAGGGGCCCAGATAGAGAATTTTATATTAATAGAAATGAGACAGGAGCCATTGGTGGTCTTTAGCAGGGTCTTTAGCAGTGATATTATCTAATGTATGTTTCTTTCAGATGTTATTTCAATAAGAAATTAAAAAAAAAATTAAACAGGAGTAGGCAGATAGAGTAGTAATGTATGCAAAGTTGCAAATAACAGTTGATAGAGACTGGGAGACTAAGTTGTAGACTATGGTTCTCAAACTTCCCTGTGAATACAAATCACCTGGCAGTCTTGTTCAAGTGCAGATTGTGATTTGGTGGGATTGGGTGGGATCTGAGATTCTGCACTTCTAACGGGACTACAGGTTATGTTGATGTGCTGAATAGCAAGAATTTACATGAGGATGATTAAGATGGAGAGAGCAACACATACCAATCAGTACCTGCTCTCTGTCCACTCTTCAAGATATCTTCTCCACTTGACATGTTTCCAACATTGATAAGCTATCTCAGATGATATAGGGAAAGCCCAATTTTAATGCTGTAAGAATGACTTTAATGGGGGGAAATTCATGAGTGGAGAGAATATTTTAGGGCAGATGGGTTTTCTGAATCAACTTGATGACAATCATTAACTCTGTCAATTCTTACAATGACTGAGCCGATCATGTTAGTTATGATTTCACTGGAAAGATCAATAAACGTATGGATAAATGATGAAAGCATTTCCATGTCAAAGTTTAACTCATTTATTACTTTTAATTTTTGTCCTAAATTTTATACCTTGACAAGATATTTTAAAATGCATTATTAATAACAGAAAAACCATAAAGTTTAGTTTCCCTTTACTTACCATTTTTCATCTCTGAAAGACTAACTGATAGATGGAAGCCAAACAGTGAAAAGAAGGATATAAAATTTGATTACCAAATCAAAAATTGTCATGGGTGAATACTGAATAATTAAGCATTCTTCTATTTTAATAAATGGCAAAATTGCATTTCTCCACTTGAATTCCCAGGTCCTTCATGAAACTAAGTGACGTATTGGTTTCCATGAATGTTTAACGTAAATAATAACAGAACAGAGAGTTTATAACTTTTTAAAAATTATCTGGTTACATATGATCCTTGTAAGATGTTTTCATGTATTATATTCATTATTTTTTTTTAATGGAAGTACTTTGATATTGGTCAAGTAGGTGTACATGTTTAACATATAGGGAATTACTAACATTTAGGTTAGTGTACTACATATAAATATTGACTATTGCATGCTTTATCAATATCTTGTCATTTTTTTCATTGTTCTCTTGAATTTTTCCTAATTATATTATTTTGTGGAAAGTTTTTTTCAGTATTGATGTTTGTAGCAATTTAAAAATCCATGTCTAGAAATGTACCAATCTATTATTTAAATACATAATTATTTATTGAATATCATCCTCATTTTCTATTCCATTACCACATTTCATTACATTTGTAAGTGTCAAAACTATGTCATTCATACCAGTAAATATATTTTTATATTTCTAATTATTTTATATTTTGTTAAGTTGCTCTTAGAGAGAAAGAAGAGAAAAAACAAAATGTTAGAATTTACTTGATAACAGGTTTATGTATTTTAAAAAGGTGTTAGATAAAAATACCCTGAATGCCTGAGGACCTTTATGACAATATGAAACAATGAAAATTTTTGTTTTCCACAAATGACAAATTTGCAAGTAACCATTTTAACATTTTTATCCAATGCTACTCCTCAAGCCATGATTTTGAGTTATTCCTTTGCAGAGATTGTAAGATTTTCTGATGACCCTGTGTTTTTATATTCCTTTGAGCATATCTTAGGAGGCATTTTTCTTTCCATGTTAATTGGAACTATCACCTCAAAACAATGGTCTTCAGAAATGCTATTTTTTTTCAGATTTCAACCCCATTGTTATGCTCACCAGTAATCGTTAATCACGTACCTTGGTAGATTATTATTTATAACATACTATTTCTCACTTTTATAGAATGGGCAAACGAAGGTAGATGATATGGCCTACACTGGTTAAAAAGGAAAGCTTAACTTTAAAGACTGAAGATGAAAATGGTTTGTGTGTAACTGATTTCCCCAAATGGTTACCAGAGTTCATTATTTTACCTGTGAATGATGGTCACAGTAAATTTGACGGTTGTGACTTAAAAAAAATATATTAATGTTTATTCTTGAGGAAGAGAGAGAGACAGAGCGTGAGTGGGGTGACTGGGGGAGGGGCAGAGAGAGAGGGAGACACAGAATTCTAAGCAGGCTCCAGGCTCTGAGCTGTCAGCACAGAGCCTGACATGGGACTTGAACCCACAAACTGGGAGATCATGACCTGAGCCAAAGTCAGACACTCAACCAACTGAGCTACCCAGGCACCCCAAGATGTTTGTGACTTTTAAATCTTCTCCCTCATTACAATATTTTGAAGGGGCTAGACTTTCGATTTGTGCTCAAAGTTGGTGCCAAAGTGAACTCCTCTGTCTTTTGGAGTATGAAGAAATGGTCCTATGTTAGAGACATTTTTATCTTGTTCAGAATTATTTCAGGGCATTTTCACCCACTTTTGCAACAAGCTGCTTCCCTTGCATGTAGTTTTCTAGAGCATATGGTGGCCCTGCTGTGCACAGAGTGAAATCACACAATTAAGTTTTACAATTTTAGGAAGAGCAGAACCTTCATATATGGCAGAACAGCGTGGTATTAGGTTTGGGGTGCATTGCATAGAATATTTTTCTCTTCACAATTACATCATTTGTATTCTAAATCATGGACTATTGCTTTTCAGTGTTGATGCTTGATTTTTCTTTGTTTAAAATATTCTTCAGATGGCATTTCTTTTTCAATCCAAATGGTGTTAAAGTGACAAATTTCTAGATTGATTTTTATCTAGATCTCAGAGAGGTTAGAAATTCTTCATTTATAAGGCATGCATTAAGAAAAAAAAAAGTTTATCAACTCTCCTGAACTTTCCATTAGAAAGGAATTCAGCCAAAGATGGTTTTTACTAAAAAGATGACATGATGATTTGAATCTCATATAGCAGTTGGCTTGTGATACACCTTTTTTATTCATCTGTTCACATCTTTAAAATAAAGTATTAAGAGCCTTCAAGCCATAGAATTAAACTTGGCACTCTCAGTAAATAATCAATATCTTTATTCAATTTTAAGTTAATGAATCCAGTTCTACTTTATATTAAAGTAAAACATACTTAAAGTAAGATATTCTTGACGACTTAAGTATTTTATTATATGCTTTGCATTAAAAAATAAATGAGGATAGGATGCACTCTCCCCATCTATTGTGGTGTTCTGGGATATACACTTGAGAGTTCTGATTTAATATATGGAATGGTGTTATTCATAGTGGTGGTATAGATGCTAGGACTAATGTATCAGAGTCAAATGAATGAACGTTTTGAACTAACATATGTATGACCTTGGGCAATCTGCTTAGTGCTTCTCCATTTTTAACACCTGTGGAAAGGAGGAAAAGAATCCCATTTTGAATGGATATTTTGGGGTTTAAAAAACAGTAGGCATAGAGTGTCTGTGCTTTAGATATACAAGAAATAAATGACACTGCCCACTTCTGGAGCCTGTATAGGAAGAAAATATGCTCTAATACTATAAAAAATTTACAAGGTAAAAACAGGTGAACAAATTAAGTAAATAATTAGCACAGAGTTTTAAATTTCTTAGGTTATTTCCTTAGAAATAAATATATATGGTTTAATGGAATATTGATAGAGAATTATGGAAACAGCTAATATATACAGCTCTATTTAACACTATTCATACTGATCTCATATATAAATTATGCCAAAGCAATGTGTAGCATTCAGTTCATCTTGTGTTTCTATTTACCTCATATATTTTTGTTTGCCAGTTTACCCTTAATTCAGTTACTCTCTAACTTCAGTACAGCCAACACAGTTATCTTTTTATCTACCTTATCCTTGTGAATTCTCTGTGCTTCTTGAGCAGATAATTGCTAGAAGAGAGTAGATATGTGATCTAGATCTTTAAAAAATTCCCTAGAAATTAAGTAAGCAACTAATGGTAGAGTTATGAGCAACAGCCACTCATATTTTTACTCAAATGTTACCTTTTGAAGTGTAAGAGTGGTTATAAGCATGGTACGCGATGGTTGAGAGAAATCTCTAATGATTTCCATGTACCAGTGGCGTATCCATCAGAGTCCATTGAGAAACAGTGGAACGTGGGATAATTCAAGGAAGGTTTATTTACAAAAGGATTATTTCTAAGAAACCACAAGGGATGATGCTTTAATACAGAATAGCCATGGTTAGGCTTCACCATTGCTGACCCACTGGGATGACTGGAGGGAGATGTTGGACAGAGATACATGTATCAGACTAGCATTAAACAAAAAACTAGTGACCTTCAGTTAAGGATCCTAGTCAACTCCAATCAAATTAATGGTGAGAGACCCTGCAGAATAAACCTGATCTAACTTTCCTCCGTCCCTCCATCCTGCTGGAATACTCCAGAAGATAAGAGCATCTGTTGATGCAATCCAGTGCGTCACAAAGTTAAACGCGTGTAAGGGTCATCGGGGAATCTTATTAAACCGTAAATTCTAATTCAGTAGGTCAAGGGTAAGGCTGGGTAATTTGCTTTTGTAATAAGGCTCTAGTTAATGCCAGCACTGCTAGATGATGCCCCAATTTGTGTGGCAGTATGTAGCCTATTCAGATCGATCTTTGGCACAAAAAACAAGGAAGAGGATAGAGCTGGAAAGGCATGTAGATAATATACAACATAGATGGGTGATGACCAGTTGTTTGCTTCCTTAACATCATTTCTTTAGCAGAATAACTCTGCATCAAATACAACTCCTCCAGCCCATCTTTGCTTGTTTTAGGCAGATTCCAGGTAGCGATACCAAGGCTTCCAGTAATATAATAATCTGAAATCAGAGAGATGAGGAAATATTGTTACCGATTAAAGTAATATTGTTACCGGTTTCAAATACTGGATTTTTTACTTGAAATTATTCACTGCACTAGTGATATTTGTAGTGGAAGAATATATACCACTGCTTCAGTCTGAAGATATTCATTAACTGTGGTCATTATTATTCAAACAGTTGCTTTTTCCCAATTAGTTTCTTATTGGAAGGCATTGTAGTATATATAAGTGATCTGTGCTGTTAAGTGTAAAACAAATATGGGACACAAAATTACTTTATTTTGCATAAGAAAAAGCTTTTTTATAAACCTGCAGATATATATATATGTGTATATACATATATATATACATATATATGTGTGTATATATATATATATACATATATATGTGTGTATATATATATATACACATATGTATATATATGTATATATATGTATATATATGTTTTTGTTGATATTATTTGAGAAGTTTTGCCTAATCTTTGTATTTCCTAAGGCATCCCTTCGCAAACCAGGGCTATCCTAACCATCCCACTAAAAAAAAAAAAAAAAGTTGTTTTTTTAATGTTAATACTTTTAGCTATATTATCCTTAATAAAATGAATTTATGAAAAGAGAACAGAAATTACAAACCAAACAACTAGAAAATCATTTCTATTCAAAGAATATATCCAAAAAAAAGGGGGGCTAGTTAAATGAATGGAGTGGATCTTAATATTTAATTGTAGGACTAAAGATAATAAAAATTTCATTTGAAACTATCAAAAAAAAAAGATGAAAACAAAGGTTGAGACAGTTTTAAAAGTGTTAAAAATGTCTGTGAACTCACCATTGGTGAGTCTTCTCATATGGTGACTTTTATTATGCCAGTTATAAGAATCCCTAAAGAGAATATAAAAAATTCCACATTTCTTTTATAATGCTGACATTTTACAGCATACCATAACTGTAAGACCTGTTACGCCAGGCAATGCAGATGCGTCTTCTGGTATCTATACCAGTGTTTTGGATTCCTGAATTTGTTCCATTTCTGGGAGAGAAGAAAGCCCATATCAAATTTTAGAGTCCTTATCCAGTAATTAGTTGTGTGATTTTCTTCAACCAATTATTTAGTCCATCCAGTGTATCAAGTAAAAAGCAACAAAACTAATTTAAGTCAGAAGACCTGTGAAAATTAGCAAATTGCTTTTATAAAGTATGATGTGTCTTTTCTACTCTGGTCACTCTGTTTAATTTTCCAAGTTAAAAAAAATTATACTTTTTTTCTCAATCTGAAATGACTGAAAAATAAGATTTCAAATATCTAAGGTCTAGGTTGATCTCATTAAAACTTTTAGACCTATAGCTTAAGAATCTTTTTTTTTTTTGTAAAAGTGAAAATGAAATGGGCCTGTCACAAGGATGCCTTAAATATGCTGAATTAGTATACCTGTGTTTATAAAAACGAGTATGATCATATATCTAGGGATGTGTCTATATATTTTTTATTAAATTTACTCTTTTGGTTAAAGGATGTAGGGAGATACACATCTAACAATTTAAGTTAGAAATCCAGGGAAAGTAGATGATTTAACATAAACTTATGTACCTACCATGTCCATACAGTGAAAAAGACATAACACAGAATAGTTAATTTATTTATTTTTTTAGAATATTGCAGCCCCAATTGTATTAGCCTCTGAAACTGATTAGTTCTTAGCATTATAACTGGCAATAACAATAATAAAAATAAGTAACATTTGTTAAACTCTTGCTATGTTCCAATACTTGAAATTTGTTGTAGAATTTAAGCATAGTGGTACAATATATAATTGTAAATTTTCTTTCAACTAAAAATTGGGCAACACATAAATTTATATTTATACACTTTATATGCAGGATAAAGTGCTAGCCATAAGTTAGCGGAGTAGCAAAAATCAAAGTTTAGGGATTTAGAAAATTGGAGTGTCTGAACCATATTTATTCCTAGTAATTTTAAAAGGGATAATATGGTAGGTTTACAGAATAAAATATATGTATAGTTTCTTACTAAATTTAATCCAGATCCATCACTTTAAATTTGAGAATAGTTTGAATCTTGCATATGCTTAATACATAAGTCTCTATAAATGAGTTTTTAAGTGCTTTTGAACACACTTAGTTACATCACTGCCTTTTTCATCAAATGGTGGCCAGTATTATTTCTCTTCTTTTAAATTATTGTGAAGTAAAATCCTTTTTACAAAGATTCATAAGCAACTTACTAATGTGTTGCTGCTGAATTTTCTATTATGCCTTTATAGTGTATAATCCAGAAACATGACCTAATTGCAAAATACCTCTAATTTCTATAGAAATATTTATAATGCAAAATTATTTTTGCAGAAATTTGTATCCAGTTGTAAGTCTTACATGAAAGATGGTAAAGGAGACACTGCAAGAATACTACCTGGTGTCAGTATAGTGTCCCCATCTTTCTTCTTCCAAGGATAAAGTGGAAGGAATGACCAATTAGCAGCCGTCATGCTAAATAAGTTGACACTAGAGGATTTAGAAAAAAAGGTGTTAAATTTCAATGTTGCATGGAGCCACCATTCACTTTTAAACAAACAATGTATTCTCTTAACGTAGTTCAGTACTTGTATAATCTCTGAATATATTTTGAATTTGGGGATAGAATTGAGAATACATCAGTCTTTCCTTCTCCCTTTGGTCCAAATTCTTCACCTAGATAAATGAATGAATCTCTTAAAAATGAATAGAGAAGTTAAACCACTTGTCCCCTGTGTTTTGGGACTAGAACACAGGTCTCCCAACACCTAGCCGCATGGGAGAAATGCCATAAATACCACACCATTCTTTAACGTTCAGTTGATCTGTAATTAAATTCCTAGCCGATGATTGGTTATATTTCTTAGTACTGATGGAAATGAATCTACTGTCAATAGTGATATGTGCTATATTCTCTAAATCAGACACCCCATACATATTAGGATGTTTTTTAATGTTTTTATTTATTTTTGCGAGAGAGCAGGGGAGGGGCAGAGAGAGAAGGAGACTAAGAATTTGAAGCAGGCTCCGGGCTCTGAGCTGTCAGCACAGAGCCCACCATAGGGCTTGAATCCATGAACCAAGAGATCATGACCTGAGCCAAAGTCGGATGTGTGATGGACTGAGCCACCTAGGCACCCCTTAATAACCAAAATAAAACCCAAAGGAATTTTATTAGTGTAGTTTATTTATTGAGTGTAAAGATAAAAATAGGATCGTAATTAATTCAAGATAAAGAATTAAAATTTTATACCCCATATAGAAACCATGATATCAAACACAGAACAAAAGCAGACAAAGGTATTATCGTACATTTGAAAAGTTAAGATGAAACAAAAGTAACTCCCCCTTCCCTCCACCCCCACCCCACCAAATCGATAAGATAAAAATACCTTACTTTCTCAAAAGAGTGCTTTACTTTCTGGAAGCATTGTAATCTGACTTAATCATCAATTTATAATACAGCTACGGACACTTGCAAGATAAATTATTATAAAATAAACGCTACAAATTTGGATGTTTACAATAATAAACAATATTGCATTGTTTCATTTTTATTATTGTGTTAGAATATAACCTCGGTAGAAAATGAAAGATAACACTTAATAAGTAATGCAATTGTTATTTTACTAGAATCCCATAGAAATCTGGAATAGATTTTTCCAATGAAAAACTGTTCTCCATAATACTAAACATGTCTGTTTTTTCTTTTTCAAAGGTAAAAAAGTTCTGCAAATTACATATTGTCTATATGTAGCAATGAAATAGAATTTAAAAATATGGTTATAAAATTATAGGTATATGACTCTTGAGATTATGTAGTGAGGAGTTTATTAATTTTCAGTTAAGAAATTTGAGGCCAGGAGATGTTTTATGATTATAAGTTTTAGAAGCATAGTGACAGAACAGTTAAAGATCATCTTTTCCAAACCTCCAACTAATGGTTGAATTCCCTCTATCACATCTGTGTGATATGGTGAATTTTCTAACATTAAACACTGGCACCAGCGTGAAATCTACTACCTTCCAATTGATTTTCTGCTAGTAATACTACATGTTCTCAGGTTACACTAGTAAAGAGTCTCTAACATAAAAATAAAGTCATAGGCTGCCTGTTCCAAACACGCACGCGCGCGCACACACACAAACACGCACACACACACATTAATGTTTGAACAAAATCAAATTCTTTATCCATGTATGTGTATATATGTTTAATGTTAATAATAGGCATTGAAATCTAAATTAATGAAATAATTTCAAATAAGTAACTTCAACTGATTAACATGGACGTTACATGAATTTTAAGAAACATCAATCACCATTTTTAGGTAATTTTTAAAATGCGTTTTAGAATTCAAATTGATTTTGAAGATGATAGAACAGTAATAGATCTTAAAAATACTGCAGTGTTAATCCCCTACAGTGGTTTATATAACAAAGATTTACAGACTCACAAAATGATTTTTCTTGTGTTCAGAGCTTACAACTTAAAAGTGAATTTGATTGTTGCCCTAATATCTTCCTTTCTGCCAGAGTTTGTTTATATTTTAGAATATTTCCATGATGCTTAAGTCAAACCAAAAAAGCAATAAATAAAAATGACCCAAAATTGCTTAGCATGTGAAGACAGAAGAAAACAAAGGAAATAGATATTTGTGCACATGTCTACATGTCTTGCATTTAATGACATTTTTAATAAAAGTATTAGAACATACATAGTTATTATGGATTTAAAAATAGCTTTATACATGAACATACTTCTACTTGAATATTCATTCATTTTTCACTTTCCCCCTTCTCATTTATGATTAGTAAAAGAAATACTCTTGACAAAATGTCTTTGGTTAAATGAGCCAGGATTGGCAACACTGCAGGTGTTCATTCAATCACACACTCATAGAAGTTCCACGTTTCAGCCTTTGAGAAGCTCAGAGTACAGTGAAAGGAATGGCCACAAACAACATACCATCATTTAACATTTTCTTAACTTGCATAAAAGCCCACAACATATTTTAATTTATCTCTATGATAAAATAAATTTTAAGTGCTCGTTACTGAAATACACCTGTTGAAAAGATCAGGTCAATTTCATGATAAGTTGTATTTACTTAGAAGCACTCATTGCTTAATGGTATGTTATTTCATACATATACCTGGGAATGCATAATAAAATGCACATTTTATGGCATATACTTGAGATTTACCATTTCATCAATATACAATTTAGAAGAGGGTTTTTGCAGTTGGTACTTGAAATATTTGTCCTTTCAGTTTATTTATAAAGTGATATATATATTATATTCTTGAAATCATAAAAAAAAAAAACAAAGTATGTGTTTGCTGTTTAACTTTAAATTTTTTTGGTGGGTTTAAATTTTCTGTTATTTTCCATTCTTTTTTTCTTCTAAAACAGATATTCTCCTGGCCTTCCATCTTCTGCATCTGTATTACATTGTAATATGTTTTAAAAAGATGGACTGTTTTCTTCAATTTAAAATGAAAAATGAGTTTTTTAAAAAAAAATAGTAATAAAGCTAGGTCCCTTTAGAACCAGAAAACTAGAACTCCTTGGTCTGAGGTGATGCTTTCTTAGATACACATTGTTCCTGACTTCACCCAACCGAATAATCACCTTAAGCACCCCTCATAAACCTTCACACACACACACACACACACACACACACACACACACACAAACACACACACACTCTACCACTGTAGTTTTCAAAGTTCTTCAGTCCCAGTTACACGTTATAGAAGTGATCTTTTTTCATCCTCTGAACTGTCTTCAATTTTCGCCTCTGGGTTTACAATTGTTTCATTTATTTATCTTTATTTCTCAAAGAATTCCAGATTTTGTGTGAAAATTCTCATGAAATCTTCAGACTCACCTGCAGTTGTTGAAGTCAAATGTTACAGTGCAGAGGAAGGTAGAGTTAGAATTCCTACTTACAATTCATGTTTGGATTGGGATTATCCAGAAATATGCCTCAAAACACAAAATGCCCATTTTATTAAGAAGAATTTTAAGAAAGCAGGAAAATTCACAAGTGGGAGAGCTAAATTTAGAGCAGTTGAATACTCCAGTAGAATTAACCTCTGGCTCACCATGGGGATGGAGGTGTAGAAGAGAATTATAACAGAAGCACGATTTGAGAGAGAGAGGTGGTTATTTCTTTTTTCTGATAAGAATCTCAGAACTGTCAAATGGCTGAGCTGTCATCTACCCCTAGTTTCTTATTGTAAGAGAAGAGACTGAGGTAAAAAGATTCTTGTCCAAAATCACACAACTAATAATTTGCTAAGAATCAGGTCTCAAATCTTGCTTTACTGGTCATTTCCTTATTTTTTATAACAGTGTGTATAGATAGTCCATAACTATATATTCCAGTAACTCATCAGACCCTTTCTCTACCTTTCTAATTTTGAGGAAATAAATCACCTTAAAATGTTTAAAAACCAATAAAATACTCATGATTTGAACTAAGTGGGTAAAATAGCAGATAAGATTTTGTGAAATGGTTGTTTTAAGCCATCTAACAAAAGTCAGTTTTCCTTCTTTTCAATTCATGGCATGAACAAAACCTAGTTGCCTGATGTAATAATCCCTAGCCTATAAATCTTATAAAAAGCAATATGTAAAAATTTCTAAATTATAATTGAAGAAGTTAAATATATACCTTGCATTCTTATTCATGCTGTTTTTTAAAAAAAGAATTGATATTTAAATATTAGATCAGGTTGCATAACTTTTTTTTCACGGGTGGGGTTTCAATTAAATAGATTTCCTTTATTTCACTTGGTATCATTGTTTATGACTTAAAAAGTACATAGAAACTGTAGTGAATCTAGTAATTTATTCTTAAAAGACTAATACTTCTTTTCCTTCATTCAAAATACTTGAAAAAATATTTTTAAAGTATATCAGTTACTTCATTGAATTTATCTTTTAAGTAAATCTAGTCATGTCTATTTTAGTACAATACACAGGAAATATACCAGCCTCCTATGATATTGGCTTTCAATATCATAATATCAAAAACAATAGCAATATTTCAGATGAACTCCAAATAGAGGTAGTTCACGTTTATAAATTTTATAGATTGTGGATGGGCATCAATCATAATGTTAAGGCAATGATTATGAAAGAAAATGGTTATTGGCAGAAATACTATAATATATTTTAAGTTTTTTCAATTATACCATTTTCTTAAATGTATCCTAATATTCCACTTAAGCTAAATTACCTAAAAACTATATTAGTTTAAGAACCAAGTTCATTAAATCTTTCAAACTTTTATAATATCTCAGTATTTTTATTTTCCTAGTTTAATTTTTCCATACAATTTGATGGATTGAAGTTATAATAAACTGGTAGTATTTTGCTCTCCTATAAAAACTTGCATAGTATTTAAAAACCTATCTACCCATATATCCAGGATTTTCCCTACAGAACACTTAAACTCTTTCTGTACTGCTTGGTATTTTACTACTCAGTGATTATATTGCTGTATTTTCTTTTTTTTTTTTTATTTATTTTTTTATTTTCTTCTGGGTACCCTATGTCAGGCTTAAGAAAGCAGTTTCTTTAACTTGGATAATTCAATGCTAACAAAATTTGTTAACTTGAATTTTATTTTAAAATTGTATATCCTGATACATGTTTTTGTTTGTTTTCTTAACTAGTGAAAAAGGCCATAGATTTTAAATCTAGAGGATTTAAATTGTTTCCAGGGAAAGACAACAGCAACAAGTTTTCTATCTGTGAGTGTACTCCTTTTTTGTTACTTTCTCTAGTGCAAGAGTGAAGTTTGTGGTGTCTGTGTTGTTTGTGTGTGTTCTTTTAAAATGTTTGTGTATTTACCAAATTAACTGCATTAATACCTATATAACATGCATGATTATTATTCAATATTTTCTTGTATTTAAATGTGTATTGAGTTAATGGATTGATGTGGGGAGCTCCCAAGCTGACGCTGTTTCAGACGTAAAAAAATTCTTTGAGCTAGTATGTTGATAGCATTCTAGTTTTGTAATTCTAGGATGTGAGATTAAAAAAAAAAAATAGTGAAAGTTTTTAAATTGGTGATTTCTTATAAGGATTTTTGTTTGACATAATTATTTTTCTAGGGAAAAAATTTCTTTTAATGGTAATTTTTCATTTAAGAGAAAAATATATTCTCAGTTTAAATTAAGTTATCCACACCCTTTAAGTCAACTCTTTTGTAAATTAATTAGTTGACTATAGAATTAACTTTTGCTTTCTCTTGAAAATAACAAGGTGGCCTGAAATACACTTATTTATGTGTTGCCTTATACACAATTTTGCTTAACATTCAGAGATTTAGGGGTGGCTAGGTGGCTCAGTCACTTAAGAGTTGGGCTTTTGACTTCAGCTCAGGTCATGATCTCACAGTTAGCGAGCTCTAGCCCCACATCAGGCTCTGTGTGGAGGGTGCAGAGACTGCTTGGGATTCCTTCTTCCTCTCTTTCTGCCCCTCCCCAACTTGCTTCTCTATCACTCTCTCAAAATAAATAAAAATAAACTTAAAAAAAATTCATGGATTTATAGATCATCTGAAGTTCATCCTTGAATCTCAAATTAAGAATCACTGAATTAGGGCAATCATATATATTACTATAAACAAAAATTTTTTTTTGGATTTGTATTATAAATCAATAGCAGTTTGAAAAAATTTTCTACCTTATCGTGCATATATATATATATGTATGTGTGTGTGTGCACACACACACACATACATATATATATATATGTATGTGTGTGTGTGTGTGTGTACACACACACACACACACATATATATAATTTTGAAAGAAACCATTCATGACACATCTGACTTCTCTAATGATACATTGATAGTTAATAAGATTATTAAAATAGCATATGTTATATTTTAACAGGAATATATTTTAGCATTATTATTTTATTCAGTTCCAATTAATCTGATGAAATGAGTTTATAGCTATTTCTTTAACAATGATTATTCATTATGGTTATTTCAGAAAAGGATTTTATCTTCATGTTTAGTGACTTGTATGTATAACGGTAAATGACAGAATTTGAGCAATTACATCAATTATCAAAAAAACTCAGAGCCTGTATGTGATCAAACACTTTAAAGTGTAATAATTTTAAAATGTGATTTTACATTTTGTTAGATTTGAGAATACTAAGCCAAAAATAGCAGATATAAGTAGGAAATCATTGATCAAATTAGATTACATTTTACAAAGCACTAAATAATTCATTACAAAGTATTTAGCTATATAATTATAATTTCTTATTCTATTTTTGGGGGTTAAAAACATATCTACCCATTTCAGGGAAATAAATAGTGTTAGAGTAATTTTTCATATATTAATTGTTAAAAACATTTTGGAAAGGCATTTTTCCTACAATAGGACATATACATGGAAAGAAGTTATTAGATGAATATTCTGACCTACCAAATTTCATCATGTCAATATGAAATAAAAGTTAAGTCTTTGCAGACTTAAACAGTAGGTTTACTACCTTTTTTCTAATGTTTTGGCCAGTATATTTGTTTTGGAATTCTAAGTAGAATTATAAATTCTGCTGGTTCACCCTTTCTTTCTTTTGGCTATACAAATGTTATGTGCTGCATACTCTGAGCTTTCAGATGTCCTGGGAAATTCAGACAGGGTAGGGGAAGAGAGAAGGAAGGTGAGAGAATTCAAAGCAGACTCTGTGCTGTCAGTGTGGAGTCTGACACGGGGCTCCAATCCACAGACCATGAGATCATGGCCTGAACCGAAATCCAGTCAGATGCCCGGCCAGCTGCACCACAAAGGTACCCCAGAGAAAAAACCTAATTCTTTTAAAAATATTTTATTTAAAGAATATTGGTTTTAAAATTGGGGGAAGAAAAGTTAATGAGGAAAAAAAAAGTTAATTGTGAAGCAATAAATGTTAATTTCTTTCATAATTTTAAAGCATAATTTGCATTTATCTATTACATTTTGTGTAAAAGATAAAAAATATTGTGATTTTTTACATTTTTTAAAATCACAATTAAATAAAAACAAATTACGTATTGCCAATTTCTTATAGTCACAAAATAATACATCAGCATTATATGACATTTCATTTCAGTGCATTTTTTTCAAATAACTCCTAACTAATATCAAAACTACATTCTCTATGGTTGTTTATAGAAAAGGATTGTATTGTTTTAATTTTTGTCATTATTATTTAGTGGTTAACAAGTAAGCATTTGGGTCTTCATCTCTCTGATATCATTTATTCAACACAGGGCCAAATAATTAAAAAAAAATTTTTTTACATTTATTCATTTTTGAGAGACAGAGAAAGGCAGAGCGCAAGCAGGGGAGGAGCAGAGAGAGAGGGAGACACAGAATGAGAAGCAGGTATTCATATAAGTATTGAAATTATCTGTCACTCTGCCTGTCTCCTCTGGAAGAGCAACACCTCAGGGAAGGGAGCATATCAGTTTCATCTTTTTTTTTTTTTTTTAATATTTTTTTTGAGAGAGGGGAGGGGAGGGGAAGAGAGAGAGGGAAACACAGACTCCGAAGCAGGCTTCAGGCTCTGAGCTGTCAGCACAGAACCCGACGCAGGGCTCGAAATCATGAGCTGTGAGATCATGACCTGAGCCGAAGTCAGACACCTAACTGACTGAGCCACCCAGACACCCCATGGGCCAAATAATTTTTAAAGGAGACAATTTTTATCTCCTATAAGCCTTTCAAATGAAAAAAAATAACAAAAAAGCTTGTGTGTATGTGTTTTTTTTTTTTTTTTTTTTTTTAAACAGTCCATTCTATTACTGGAACTGCCAGAAGTGAGCATAAGCGAGGAAGACTGATCTATACACATTGCCAAAGCACGTCTTCCCACAGTAGTGCCTTTAAAATTTAACTAAGAAACAAATTAATAACAGATTCAGAAAACGGCAGTAGTTTTCATGGGGAGCATTTGGGTGTTTGAATGCTAACTTAGATTCTTATTCCAAATTAATATCCAAACTCCAAAACCTCTATCCATCCCTTGTTGTTTCCCTTGTTTTTTCACCCAAAAGGGTAGGTTTGTCAGCAAATGGAAAACAAATTGATTTTTTTTAATTTTAAAGGTAAAGACATGTTTTTGTATTTTAAAATGTTGAACTTAATTAACTAGTAGTGTTACTAACTTTTCTACTAGTTCTTCTAAAGTATTAAGATGGAATTATGAAAAGACTCTAAGCTTCTCAAAATGTATAATTATTTTATTTTATCTTCAAATCCATACTATCATTCATTTCATGTTATTTATTCATTCTACAATTCTGTGTGAGCTATTTCTCCAAGGTAGCACCATGCTATACTAAGAAGGTAAAAGAGTGAATAAAATATAGTCTCAGCTGGCAAGGACCCAACATTTTATTGGGAAGATAAATGAGTTAAGAGTCAACTCTTTGTAGGTTATATAGTAGTATAAACTAACATTCTGTCAACGTCCATGATGGTTGATTTCAGAACAAGATCTAAAATGCTGTATTTTACAAGGTGGAATAAAATTTTAAAATCTAATATAAAAAAAAGAGTCTAAGAAAAGTGGCAATGTAACCAGCTGTGTGAGGTGACATAGAGGTAACTTCTATATAGAATCTATTTGTTTTTATTTTTGGAGTAAATTCTGTGTGATATAAAATCAGAATCTCAGAAATAAATTGCTTATAAAAAATTACCCTAAAGATTGTAGGGAAGAGTAAATGAGTTGATACATGTAAAAGATGTAGAATATTTCGTGACATGCTGGCTATTATAATTTTATGTTGGCTAAGTTTATGTTTTTAAGTTCAAACATGGAATATTGTGGTAAATTAATTAAGACTACTGTAGCCTATTTATAAACCCATATAAACCTGTAAACCCATAACTTCAGTATTATAAGAAATTACAAATCCATTTGTTTTTTTTTTAATCTGTAAAACTTGCCCTCTCCTCTTTTGTCCACTTTTGTGTGTGAGAAACAACTCATGTTGCATTAATAATAATAATAATAATAATAGGTATAATAAATATTCTTAAAGTTCAGAGAAAAAAGAATACTCCCTATAGCGATACTCTTTTCAAGAGGCAACACCCTGTCCATGTAATTAAACTATTTAAAAATGTTTATTTATTTATATTTGAGAGAGAGTGAGAGAAAGAGTGCGAGCAGGGAAGGGGCACAGAGAGAGGGAGAGAGAATCCTAAGCAGGCTTAATGCTCTCAGTGCAGAGCCTGACACGGGGCTCAGTCCCAAGAACCGTGAGATCATGACCTGAGCTGAAATCGAGAGATGGACAGTCAACCGACTGAGCCACCCAGGTGCCCCATACTTAAACTCTTAAAGAGCACTCCTGTTTTTGCCATTCTGTGAATTACTGCTCACATTTACAGAAGTAAACAGGATAGATCTGTCCAATTGCTTAAATAGCATTGTGTAGAAAAAGCAACTGTTGAATAAAAACTACTACATTTGAATGTCTTGGTATAACTAACTGTGGGCAATTATGAAATATCTATACTTCAGAGAAATAAGATGTTATACACTTTGTTCTTTATTTTTTAGTTTAAATGTTTTAAAGAGTATTAAATACACGTATCATGCAGAAGCTCTCCCGTTATCTTTACATTTTAAATTGGAAAGTCTTTCCCCTATTGCAGATAATCAAAAACTGGTTTAAAGGATACTTCCAAATAAACTGAATAAATAAATAAATAAATAAATACATGAATTAATTAAGTGAAATGGTAAAAAAGTATGTATGTGCACTGCATCTTAAGATAAAACATTTGGTAAAGAGGATTGAATTTAATTAGTGATGCCATTTTGCCTTAGTGAGATTTCTGGACAGGATGGAGGGCTTCGGGTTTAACAATAGAAGTTTTTGAATGAATATGCCAAGGTTTAAACCTAGATTAAGGCACTAACTAACAGATATGACTTTGGAAACATTTTTAACCTCTCCCTGCCATAGTTTCCTCACCTGTAGGAAGTGTGTAATAATAGTAACTACCCTTTAGATTGTTGTGAATATTAAATGAGTTGATGAATGATGTAGAATAGTTCCTGACACAGTACCCTGTTAAGCATTAGCTACTATTTAAATTTATATTAACACAGGCTTATATTTTGAGGTAATGATGAAATGGAAAAAATGAATTAAAAAAATTTTATTTTCTAATAATGTATTCATAGATCACTTCTAAATTAACTTGTAATCTGTGTTATACATTGGATTGTAATAAAGTAGGTAAGCCCAGTTCATGCCATTCCTTTCTTTATATCTATTCCATGTCAAAAAGCCACATTTAAATAACATAAACCCCAACCTTTTCAAAAGCTATTTTAAGATAAGAGAGTGCTTCCAATAGAAAATACTTGATTCATTGAAAACAATACACCAGATATTGTTGTTAATTAAACTACTAGGGCATATTTACTCAGAGGTTATTAACACCTATCTAGGCATTTTGGGTGTATTTAAAATAATTGTTTTCCCCTTATCTTTATCAAGTATATAATCTCTTTGTATGTATGACTAAGGAATGGGAAACTACTAATCTATAACACGATAAATCATTTAAAAACTAAACATAAAATTTCCGATGTTATATAATTTGAAGGACTAGAATAATCTGGAAAAATTAAGGATTGTATTTTGCAAAAAGTGGGACTTGGGCTGAGTCTAAAAACTAGATATAATTTTGATAGCTAAGGAGGAAGAAAGGAAAAACATGGAGACTTGGAGAAAATATAAATAAAGCATGGGGTGAACATGGCTAACTAGTAAAATTGCAGAATGATTTAGAAACCTTTGGATTGAGTTATGGAAGCATCTTGGTGACTAGTGGGAAATAAAACTGATATAGTAGAAATCTCAAATCATAGGAGATTAGAACATTAATAAAAACTGTGTTTGAGGAAGTTTAGTCCTCCTCTAGTACTCAAGGTGGATTGGAGGTGAATTATAATGGAATGTACAAAAGCATCAGTGATTAGATTGGATCTGAGCATGCACAAGAGGTAACGCTGGATATTTCGGTGGAGTCACTTAGGAGATCATTGAAGGAGGAAGAATGAGCTTGGGGAAAAAATGATGAAACCATGTATTGGAACTCGTTAGCAAAGAGGTAATTTTTTCAAGCCATGAGTGAAATATAAAATATAGAGAACCATGGTCAATGCCTTTGAATTTGTCCACTAGAAAGTAAGAGAGTCGTCTAAAGTAAGAGAGTGATCAAAAATAAGGGAATGATTAAAAAAAAAGAGATAAAAGGGAATGAAATAGCAAGTAAGCAGACCAAAAAAAGTAAAACTATCACATATTTTGCAGGGATCAGTGAATATGTAATAAAGTTGTCAATAAGGATATTGGCTGGGGATATTTAGGAAAGTGATTTTTACAGAATGAAAGACACAAATGGAAAATTTCCTATCTAATTGAGAATATGACAATTTTACCAGAGCTATGACTGTTGGGACATTACCTGATAGTTATCTTGTTATCTGATAAATCAGTTTGAACATATTGATCAATCTGAACTAAATTATGCCGGAGACCAGTAGGTCTCAACATTGACTTTACATTAGAATCACCTTAAGGATTACTGAAAACCAAACCAGGGAAAAAACTGATGCCCAGGGTCCTACCCTAGAGTAATTGTGTTAGAATATCTAAAGGTAGAAATAAGCATCTTCATCCCTAAAGAAATGTCCACAAGTGGTTTGGATCCACGGTGTAGGTCGAGAACCATTGTAAAATTTTGCTTTTTTTTTTTTTTTTTTTTTTTTCTGTGGAATCTCCACTCAGGTCCTATTCTTTCCTCAAAATGCAGAGAAGTTGATAAAGAACAAAGTAGCAGTTATTCTCTAGTTCATTACAAGATTGAATTTATGAAACAATATCACTCGCATATTTCAAAACTATCAGGTTTAAAACTCGTTTGCATTAAAATATCTGTCTTGGGGATTTGGTTACCCCTTGTGATCACACTATTGAAAATATTAAGAAATCTTTCAATAATTGAGTGTTCTGGATAAAGTGCTGAGAATGTGTATGATGGCTAGTGAAACATAATCATGTAAATGGCTAGAGGGTAAAGCCATTATTTGGTTTTCAGCAGTATGTCATAATTTAGGGACATGCCTGGTAATTAGAACCACAGTTTTACTTTAACATTGGCAGGACACACTGCTTTGGTATATATCAGATAAGAAGTGCTAATAATCTTCAACTTTTCCCATAGGGTCTTATTTTCCTATTGCAACTTAAAAATAGTAGGTACCCAAATGACACAATTATAAGTGTTAGTGACTTCTTTGCTGCCAATAATTAGTGGAAACTCTGGCACTAACACCCTGGGAATGAATTCCCAGAGACTTCACAATTTGATAGTAATTAAAAATAAAGTGTTAACTATTAATGTGTTACTATTCAGAATAGTATGCCATTGAAGTTGAACATAAAACTTATAGGTCCACTAAGAGAAAAAATGCTTTGTCTTTATTACTAGGTTATAAATTTATATTTCACCTTTATATATTTAAACTACAGTGATATTTAAAAAATAAGAATATGTTTTATGTAAATTTTTCAATTAACATTTTTCTTTATTTTCTATTCATAAGTGTTTTGATTCTTTTGTTTTCTTCTGTTGTTACAGTAAATGAGGGAGGTATCAAAACAGCTTCCAATTTATGCCCAGATCCAGGAGAACCAGAAAATGGGAAGAGAGTTGGATCAGATTTTAGGTAATATTTTATGTTATTTATTTCATTATTTTGTTGAAGTTTGTTTAATTTAAAATTAAAGAATAATACTATGGAGTTGAAGACTGGGTGATTGAAAACAATGGTAGCTGGATCTTATTTGTTACTATTAATATTCCATTACTTTAAAGTGTCTAATTACACACCAACTTTATTAGGGTACTTTCCTGGAGTTAAACAGTTAATTTCTTGTCATGTAGTAAGTGAACAATCATGGGCTTTGGATTTGAAAGACACGAGTTAGAATTCAAATTCTGCTTAATGGCTGTCTGATCTTGAGTAAGTCATTGAATTCTGTCTGCCTGAGTTTCCTGTTCTGTAACATGTAAATTGAACTTACCACATATACTGGTGAGTTTCAGATGAGGTATTGCCAGGCTGTCGTGGTTTGTGAGTTCAAGCCTCACAATGGGCTCGCTGCTGTCAGTGCAGAGACCACTCTGGGTCCTCTGTCCTCTTCTCTCTCTGTTTTCCTCCCCACTGTAGCACACTCTTTCTACTTCTTTCTCAAAAATAAACATTAAAAAAAATGAGGTACTGTCTATGAAATCTTCCTGCAAATATTCTATAAACATAAGTATTTTTCAGAAGTATACATAAATGAATATGTTTTATCTCCGTCTTAAAATTAGTATTTATTTTACTAATTCAAAATTAAGTTACTAACAACCAAGAGAATGAAAGTAGTATACTGTGGTAGACATTAATTTGCATAACTATCAAATAATATTTTTTAAAAATCTTGAAATTTTAGTAGTCCTCTGATTGTAGCATTTTATAAATAAAAGATACCAAAAATCCTGTAAAACATTAAATGATAATTTAACTAACATTCACAAATACTTATTTTTACAAAATATCCATGAGACATATGGGGGAAAGGAAGGAGAAAAAAATAGTTTCAAACATAGAGGGAGGCAAACCGTAAGAAACTTAGAACAAACGTAGAGTTGAGGGGGCTTGGGGGGTGAAAAGAATGGGTAACGGGCATTGAGGAGGGCACTTGTTGGGTTGAGCCCTGGGTATTGTATGTAAGTGATGAAACATGGGAATCTACTCCCCAAAATAATTTATTGTCAAATCAGCTAACATACAGTATATACAGTATACTCAGTATATACAAGACTACACTGTATATACTGTATGTTAGCTGATTTGACAATAAATTATATTTAGTAAAAAAATATTGGTAATGACCATAATTATACCTACCACACACACTTCTGTATATTATTTGTATAAAGGACAAATGATACTCTAAAGAATATCCCTGCAGGAGGTTGTGGGGGAGATCATTCTTAGAATAGAGATTTGTGGAAATTTTGTCCCTGTGGATCTTTCAAGATGACTTAAAATTACATTTTGCTATACATGTAGAAGAAAAGATAATATATGATTTCACATTAATACAATTGTAATTTTCTAAAAGAAATACAGAACTTAATTTACTCAGCCCCATAATTAATATAAATGATAATGTTTGAAGAAAAACATGAGATAAATTTAAAAGATCTGAGGTCTAGTCAAACTCTAATCTTAATAAATTGATTTTATTAAAAATCAACTGAATTTCTCAGCCTCAATAATTAAAAGTGATATTTTATAGACTACAAAATGGTAAGCAACTTTCTGTTTTTACATGTCTTCTTTATTTATTATAAAATCTTATATGGTATTTATTATTTTATCCCCACTTTACAAATGAGAAAACTAAAGCCCTGTTTACACAGCAGATAATTTGTGGAACTGAAATTTGAACTTAGTATTTCCTGATTCCAGAGTCTGACCATTTAGTCCATATATTACTTTAGGCTTTGAAGTCAAACTAACTTCATTTGAATTCCATTCTTGCCACAAACTACTTGTGTTCTCTAAGAGCTTATTTCCAAAAATCTAAAAATGAGAATAGTACTTATTTCATTGGTTGAGGAAATTACATGAGAGGATTTATGCATGTAGTAATTATGCAGCTTGAGACAAAATAAGTATTCAATTGGGGCACTTGGGTAGCTGAGTTGTTTGTGTCTGACTCTTGTTTTAGGCTTACATCATGATCTCACAGTCTTGAGTTGGAGACCCTTGTACGACTCTACACTGAGTGTGGAGCCTGCTTGGGATTCTCTTTCTCCTCCTCTCTCTGCCCCTCCCCTGCGTGCTCTTTCTCTCTCTCTCAAAATAAATAAACAAACATTTAGAAAAATAAGTATTCAGGGGCGACTGGGTGGCTCAGTCAGTTAAGTGGCTGACTTTGGCTCAGGTAATGATCTCAGTTTGTTGAGTTCGAGACCCACGTAGGGCTCTGTGCTGACAGCTCAGAGCCTGGAGCCTGCTTTGGATTGTGTGTGTCTCTCTTTCTCTGCCCCATGCTGCTCACACTCTGTGTGTGTCTCTCTCTCTCAAAAATAAATAAACATTAAAAGTTTTTAAAAGAATAAGTATTCAATTAATGCTAGTGACTATTATAGTATGATATGATTTGCAGAATAATTATTAATATGAATATTTACTTGGTCCCACTTTTTGCAAAAATTTCTGGTTTTATTGGAAATAGACTAATATAGTGATTTAAATTACCTTCAAGTGTAGAGGATTACAGTTATAAGATTACTTTGTAATCATATTTTAAGCACCATGATAGATGTTAGGCATCAAGAGGTCCACAGTCAGACTAAAATATAGTATAATCATTATAATTTAAGAATGTGTGGTAGCTGGAACTAGAGGGTATTACACTAAATGAAATAGAGAAAGACAAATATATGATTTCACTCACGTGGAATTTAAGAAACATGGTAGACGAAGATAGGGGAAATGAAGCAAAAGTAAGATTAAAAAAAAAACAGAGAGGGAAACAAAAGATGAGAGACTCTTAAATACAGAGAACAAACTGAGGGTGGCTGGTGGGGTGTTGGGTGGTGGGATGGGCTAAATGGGTGATGGGCATTAAAGAGGGCACTTGTTGGGATGAGCACTAGGTGTTATATGTTACTGATGAATCACTAAATTCTATTCCTGGAATCATTATTATACTATATGTTAACTAACTTGGATTTAAATTAAAAAAAAAAAGAATGTGTAAAGTGTTAAGGACACACAGAGGAGGTATGACATTTTTGGAGGCTAGGAGATAAGGGTCATAAGAAGTTAACATTGAGTTTGGTCTTGCAGGATGATTAGAATGTGATACATAGAGAAAAAGAAGTCCAGTGAACATTTATATATTCATTATCTATGTATGTTATTTGCTTATTATAGGTCTGGTCTTGTACTAGGAACAAATAAAACACACAAAAGCAGACATAGTAGATGCCCTCCATAGTTCCTATAATTTAATGGCAGAAAAGACAATAAGCAATTAAATGGCACATGCAGTTGTCATCACAAATTTAGAAAAAAATGTTGTGAAATCATAAAAAACAGAACAAAACAAAAACAAAGCATCTGTAAGAGAGAGTAAAAGTGTCAGGGTGGGAATGCACCCATTTTAAGAAGGTTCTACTCTCATTGATACCAGAATTTTATGCATCTAGACTATAAGTAAGGAAGACTCACATTGAGGACAAGCTATTCCAGGAAAATAAAGATGAGTGAGTCTAAATTATCAAATGTAAATGGGAGAAAAGCATAGAATGAAGCTGAGGAGATAAGGAAAAACCAGATCTCTCCCACAGAGAAAGCAAATTGGCAGCCATTCAGCCTAATCTGGACTTAAGATACGTTTTGTTTTAAGCTCACATTGTTTTTAAAAAATGGGAACCAACATTTATTTATTTTTGTGTGTGGTAACCTCTAGAGTACATTTTATTTATTTTTAATATGAAATTTATTGTCAAATTGGTTTCCATACAACACCCAGTGCTCATCCCAACAGGTGCCCTCCTCAATACTCATCACCCACCATCTCCTCCCTCCCACCCCCCATCAACCCTCAGTTTGTTCTCAGTTTTTAAGAGTTTCTTATGTTTTGGCTCCCTCCCTCTCTAACCTTTTTTTTCCTTCCCCTCCCCCATGGTCTTCTGTTAAGTTTCTCAGGATCCACATAAGAGTGAAACCATATGGTATCTGTCTTTCTCTGTATGACTTATTTCACTTAGCATAACACTCTCCAGTTTCCTCCACGTTGCTACAAAAGGCCATATCTCATTCTTTCTCATTGCCATGTAGTACTCCATTGTGTATATAAACCACAATTTCTTTATCCATTCATCAGTTGATGGACATTTAGGCTCTTTCTATAATTTGGCTATTGTTGAAAGTACTACTGTAAACATTGGGGTACAAGTTCCCCTATGCATCAGCACTGCTGTATCCCTTGGGTAAATTCCTAGCAGTGCTACTGCTGGGTCATAGGGTAGAACTATTTTCAATTTTTTGTGGAACCTCCACACTGTTTTCCAGAGCAGCATTTAAAAGTCAGGAGATTACACACATGTACACTCACAAAGATTTTTGCACTTCCTTAGTAGATCCAATGACTGATATAATGTACCTTCATGGAAATATCTACTGAAATCTATTAATAACTATTCCCATTAGGCTGATCAAGGTCTCTCTGGTTCAACATGGTCACTCCTGGGCTACTTTAAGTCACCTATATATAGTAAGAAGATACAAAGAAGTGTAAGAGAGACCTGATCTTATTTATATTTTCAGTATATCATCCCTTATATTTTAGATAGGTGGATTGAAGAAAACAGAAATTTTAACTGGAAGATGACTAAAGTAGTTTGGGTGTAAGATGGTGGAGACTTGGATTATGGCGATATACTGAACTAGACAGATTCAAGATAGCCTTTAAAGATAATTTTCAGTATCCAAAGATAATTTGATGTGGAAAGCAAGAAAAAATAAAAGGTGATTCCTAACTTGGTGGGATTGAATATCATGAGAATGGACTAAATGATAATATTTAATTAAGTGTAGAAGTCCAGAGGTTTGAGGAGGAAAAATGAAGAGTTCAGTTTTGAGATTTTAAAATTTACATGACTTAAGAGATTTCCACATGGATATATTACATTTGTAGTTGAATGTAATTGAAATTCAGAGATAGCTGGGAACCATCAGCGTGTAGGTACTATAAATAATATTAAAGCAACATGAGTAGGTTGCATCACTTAGACTCTATAAAAAGATTAGACCATCTATGACATAGTCCCAAATATCAATGCTATTTGATGATATGATAGAAAACAAGGAGCCATCAAATCATACTCATGAGTGGCGAGAGGAATAGGAGGGAAACAAGAGAAGGAGGTTCTTGAAAAGAGGTTGAGGAGTGGTCAATGTGGTTGAAAAACTGAGAGTGAGAGGCAGAAGACTGTTAAATTTGGCAGCAAGAAGATTATAGATACGAGTGATTTCTTGGCGTGACAGACCTAGAAAAAAATTTGGAACAGCATGAAAGTTGAATAGACACACTTCAGACAGGTAATAGCTCTGGATCATCAAATTACATAAAGCAGAAGAATAATGGGGGTAGTTCTGGAGTCATTATTTTCTTTCATCCATGTCTTATAGTTTTCAACATACAGGTCTTTCACATCCTTGATTAAATTTGTTTCTCGCTATTTTTTTTTGATGCCATTGTAAATGAAATTGCTTATTGTTATTGTTATTTTTTTCATTCTGATAGTTATTAGTGTATCCTGAAAATTTACTGAGTATGTTTGTTAGTCTAACAGTTGGTTAATAGAGTGTTTGAGTTTCTCTATATAAGATTTCATGTCATCTGCAAATAGTGACAGATTTACTCTTCCTTTCTAATTCAGTGCCTTTTTTTTTTTTCCTAATTGCTCTGGCTAGGGCTTCCAATACTATGTTGAATAAATGTGGCAAGAGTGGGCATCCTTGTCTTATTCCTGATCTTAGTGGAAACACTTTCAACTTTTCACTGTAGCTTCTGGCTTGTCATATATAGCTTATATAATGTTGAGGTATCTTTTCTCTATACTTGCTTTGTTAGTGTCCACAGCCTGTGTTCTCTGAGAGCAGTTCCATAGGCCAATAGATGTGGGCCACACCTGAAGTCCTCCCCTCAAGCCATAGCTCAAGAAAAAGTAGAGAGTCCTCCTTTACAGAAAGACTAGAGGGCGTGGTTCAGTCCACCATTTGTGCAGCATACTAGGGGTGGTAACCTGCCAAGAAACATCTTTCCGATTGCCACAGTCCTGTGGACCCAGTAATGAAACCCCCAGCCACTGGAGCCAGACAATCAAGGAGTGTACCTTGGGTAGTAGCCCCTAAAACCCAGACCCCAAACATACAACTCAGGGCCTCTTTAACAGAAAGACCTAGTTCTATTCTCTCTTGCTTTGCCTTGGGGGTGGTAGCTGTTATAAACCCTTTCTCCATTGCTTATAGTCCTGTGGGACCCACAAGTGTTAAGTCCCACTGGCCACCAGAGCCAGGCAATGTACAGATGTGCACAATATAGGGGTGTCATACAGGGGTATAAATTTCTTTCTGCCTGGCACCAATTGCTACAGTCTCATGGGAACAGATGGGGCTAAGGGTAAGCTCCCTTAGACTTCAGAGCCAGGCAAATAAGAAGTGTCCCCTAATTATAACCACAAAGGTCAGGGTGCCATATGCTTGTGAGAGCTCCCATATGGGAAATATTAGTGTTCTGGAGCACAGCAAAAGGAGAGTGTGAAGAAGGCACCCGCCAGTCTCCATCTAGGAGAGTATTCCAACAAACTTCTAGGTATGTGTGTTAAATTAGATGCCTGCCCCTCAGGCCAACACTTTAATAAAGCAGGTGAGCCTTTTTCACTTTTACACTGGTCAGCAGTGGCTGCCTCTGAACTGGGACTTGGGGCAGGTGAATCTGAGCACTTGAGACCTTTAACCTCCCTCTCAGATTGCTGTCATCTTGTAGGTCTCAGGATGTGGGCCCCATTCGTTCTCAAAGTTAGACATTTTGGAAGGGCTCATCTCTCAAGTCCATACCATCAGATTGGGACATCTGATGTGAGGTTCAAATTCTTTGATCCTCAGAGAGAAGCTCTAAGTTTTGAGTTTCTTCCTGGTTTTGGGTAACTGCACCAAGGGTAGGATTCATTTTATCCCAGCTTCTCCTACCCTCGTTGATGTGGATTTCTTCAGTTTGCAAGATGTGTAGTGGTCACTTAGCCAGCCTTTAGGTTTGTTGTTTTCTTTTTTTTTTACTTTTAAAAATTTTGAGTGTTATTTTTATTGCGTTGAACACCAAAAAAATTGATTTGATGACGTATATAAGTAGCTTTAAGTAATTTTGCAGATGGACAGTTTAAAAGCATGTAAAATTCTTTGGCCTACATACATTTTTCTTTTTTTTTTTCTTGGTTTTTTTTTTTTTTTTGGTTTTTTTTTTGTGTGTTTTTTTCAATATATGAAGTTTATTGTCAAATTGGTTTCCATACAACACCCAGTGCTCATCCCAAAAGTACCCTCCTCAATACCCATCACCCACCCTGCCCTCCCTCCCACCCCCCATCAACCCTCAGTTTGTTCTAGTTTTTAAGAGTCTCTTATGCTTTGGCTCTCTTCCATTCTAACCTCTTTTTTTTTTTTCTTCCCCTCCCCCATGGGTTTCTGTTAAGTTTCTCAGGATCCACATAAGAGTGAAAACATATGGTATCTGTCTTTCTCTGTATGGCTTATTTCACTTGGCATCACACTCTCCAGTTCCATCCATGTTGCTACAAAGGGCCATATTTCGTTCTTTCTCATTGCCACATAGTACTCCATTGTGTATATAAACCACAATTTCTTTATCCATTCATCAGTTGATGGACATTTAGGCTCTTGCCATAATTTGGCTATTGTTGAGAGTGCTGCTATAAACATTGGGGTACAAGTGCCCCTATGCATCAGTACTCCTGTATCCCTTGGGTAAATTCCTAGCAGTGCTATTGCTGGGTCATAGGGTAGGTCTATTTTTAATTTTTTGAGGAACCTCCACACTGTTTTCCAGAGTGGCTGCACCAATTTGCATTCCCACCAACAGTGCAAGAAGGTTCCCGTTTCTCCACATCCTCTCCAGCATCTATAGTCTCCTCATTTGTTCATTTTCGCCACTCTGACTGGTGTGAGGTGATATCTGAGTGTGGTTTTGATTTGTATTTCCCTGATGAGGAGCGACGTTGAGCATCTTTTCATGTGCCTGTTGGCCATCCGGATGTCTTCTTTAGAGAAGTGTCTATTCATGTTTTCTGCCCATTTCTTCACTGGGTTATTTGTTTTTCAGGTGTGGAGTTTGGTGAGCTCTTTATAGATTTTGGATCCTAGTCCTTTGTCCGATATGTCATTTGCAAATATCTTTTCTTGGTTGCCTTTTAGTTTTGTTGGTTGTTTCCTTTGCTGTGCAGAAGCTTTTTATCTTCATAAGGTCCCAGTAGTTCATGTTTGCTTTTAATTCCCTTGCCTTTGGGGATGCATCAAGTAAGAAATTGCTGTGGCTGAGGTCAGAGAAGTCTTTTCCTGCTTTCCCCTCTAGGGTTGGATGGTTTCCTGTCTCACATTAAGGTCCTTTATCCATTTTGAGTTTGTTATTGTGAATGGTGTGAGAAAGTGGTCTAGTTTCAACCTTCTGCATGTTGCTGTCCAGTTCTCCCAGCACCATTTGTTAAAGAGACTGTCTTTTTTCCATTGGATGTTCTTTCCTGCTTTGTCAAAGATTAGTTGGCCATACGTTTGTGGGTCTAGTTCTGGGGTTTCTATTCTATTCCATTGGTCTATGTGTCTGTTTTTGTGCCAATACCATGCTGTCTTGATGATGACAGCTTTGTAGTAGAGGCTAAAGTCTGGGATTGTGATGCCTCCTGCTTTGGTCTTCTTCTTCAAAATTACTTCGGCTATTCGGGGCCTTTTGTGGTTCCATATGAATTTTAGGATTGCTTGTTCTAGTTTTGAGAAGAATGCTGGTGCAATTTTGATTGGGATTGCGTTGAATGTGTAGATAGCTTTGGGTAGTATTGACATTTTGACAATATTTATTCTTCCAATCCATCAGCATGGAATGTTTTTCCATTTCTTTATATCTTCTTCAAATTCCTTCATAAGCTTTCTATAGTTTTCAGCATACAGATCTTTTACATCTTTGGTTAGATATTGCTAGGTATTTGATGCTTCTTGGTGCAATTGTGAATGGGATCAGTTTCTTTATTTGTCTTTCTGTTGCTTCATTATTAGTGTATAAGAATGCAACTGATATCTGTGCATTGATTTTGTATCCTGCAACTTTGCTAAATTCATGTATCAGTTCTAGCAGACTTCTGGTGGAGTCTATCAGATTTTCCATGTATAATATCATGTCATCTGCAAAAAGTGAAAGCTTAACTTCATCTTTGATGCCTTTGATTTCCTTTTGTTGTCTGATTGCTGATGCTACAACTTCCAACACTATGTTAAACAACAGCGGTGAGAGTGGACATCCCTGTCGTGTTCCTGATCTCAGGGAAAAAGCTCTCAGTTTTTCCCCGTTGAGGATAATGTAAGCTGTGGGCTTTTCATAAATGGCTTTTATGATGTTTAAGTATGTTCCTTCTGTCCCGACTTTCTTGAGGGTTTTTATTAAGAAAGGTGGCTGAATTCTGTCAAAGGCCTTTTCTGCATCGATTGACAGGATCATATGGTTCTTATCTTTTCTTTTATTAATGTGATGTATCACGTTGATTGATTTGCGAATGTTGAACCAGCCCTGCATCCCAGGAATGAATCCCACTTGATCATGGTGAATAATTCTTTTTATATGCTGTTGAATTCGATTTGCTAGTATCTTATTGAGAATTTTTGCATCCATATTCATCAGGGATATTGGCCTGTAGTTCTCTTTTTTTCCTGGGTCTCTGTCTGGTTTAGGAATCAAAGTAATACTGGATTCATAGAATGAGTCTGGAAATTTGCCTTCCCTTTCTATTTTTTGGAATAGCTTGAGAAGGATAGGTATTCTCTCTGCTTTAAATGTCTGGTAGAACTCCCCTGGGAAGCCATCTGGTCCTGGACTCTTATTTGTTGGGAGATTTTTGATGATTGATTGAATTTCTTTGCTGGTTATGGGTCTGGTCAAGCTTTGTATTTCCTCTGATTGAGTTTTGGAAGCGTGTGGGTTTTTAGGAATTTGTCTAATTCGTCCAGGTTGTCCAGTTTGATGGCATAAATTTTTCATAGTATTCCCTGATAATTGCTTGTATCTCTGAGGGATTGGTTGTAATAATTCCATTTTCATTCATGATTTTATCTATTTGGGTCATCTCCCTTTTCTTTTTGAGAAGCCTGGCTAGAGGTTTATCAAATTGTTTTTTTCAAAAAACCAACTCTTGGTTTCGTTGATCTGCTCTACAGTTTTCTTAGATTCTATATTTTTTATTTCTGCTCTGATCTGTATTATTTCTCTTCTTCTGCTGGATTTAGGCTGTCTTTGCTGTTCTGCTTCTATTTCCTTTAGGTGTACTGTTAGATTTTGTATTTGGGATTTTTCTTGTTTCTGGAGATAGGCCTGGATTGCAATGTATTTTTCTCTCAGGACTGCCTTCGCTGCATCTCAAAGCGTTTGGATTATTGTATTTTCATTTTCATTTGTTTCCATATATTTTTTAATTTCTTCTCTAATTGCCTGGTTGACCCATTCATTCTTTAGTAGGGTGTTCTTTAACCTCCATGCTTTTGGAGGTTTTCCAGACTTTTTCCTGTGGTTGATTTCAAGCTTCATAGCATTGTGGTCTGAAAGTATGCATGGTATGATCTCAATTCTTGTATACTTATGAAGGGCTGTTTTGTGACCCAGTATGTGATCTATCTTGGAGAATGTTCCATGTGCACTTGAGAAGAAAGTATATTCTGTTGCTTTGGGATGCAGAGTTCTAAACATATCTGTCAAGTCCATCTGACCCAATGTATCATTCAGGGCCCTTGTTTCTTTTTTTTTTTTTTTTTTAATTTTTTTTTTTAACATTGTGTTTATTTTTGAGACAGGGAGAGAGAGAGCATGAACAGGGGAGAGTCAGACAGAGAGAGACACAGAATCTGAAACAGGCTCCAGGCTCTGAGCTGTCAGCACAGAGCAGGGCCCTTGTTTCTTTATTGACCGTGTGTCTAGATGATCTATCCATTTCTGTAAGTGGAGTGTTAAAGTCCCCTGCAATTACCACATTCTTATCCATAAGGTTGCTTATGTTTGTGAGTAATTGTTTTATATATTTGGGGGCTCCCGTATTTGGCGCATAGACATTTATAATTGTTAGCTCTTCCTGATGGATAGACCCTGTAATTGTTATATAATTCCCTTCTTCATCTCTCGTTACAGCCTTTAATTTAAAGTCTAGTGTGTCTGATATAAGTATGGCTATTCCAGCTTTCTTTTGACTTCCAGTGGCATGATAAATAGTTCTCCATCCCCTCACTCTCAATCTGAAGGTGTCCTCAGGTCTAAAATGAGTCTCTTGTAGACAGCAAATAGATGGGTCTTGTTTTTTTATCCATTCTGATACCCTATGTCTTTTGGTTGGCGCATTTAGTCCATTTACATTCAGTGTTATCGTAGATAGATATGGGTTTAGAGTCATTGTGATGTCCATAGGTTTCATGCTTGTAGCGATGTCTCTGGTACTTTGTCTCACAGGATCCCCCTTAGGATCTCTTGTAGGGCTGGTTTCGTGGTGACAAATTCCTTCAGTTTTTGTTTGTTTGGGAAGACCTTTTTCTCTCCTTCTATTCTAAATGACAGACTTGCTGGATAAAGGATTCTCGGCTGCATTTTTTTTCTGTTCATCACATTGAAGATCTCCTGCCATTCCTTTCTGGCCTGCCATGTTTCAGTAGAGATCTTTCATGAGTCTTACAGGTCTTCCATTATATGTTAGAGCACGTTTATCTCTAGCTGCTTTCAGAATTTTCTCTTTATCCTTGTATTTTGCCAGTTTCACTATGATATGTCATGCAGAAGATCGATTCAAGTTATGTCTGAAGGGAGTTCTCTGTGCCTCTTGGATTTCAGTGCCTTTTTCCTTCCCCATATCCGGGAATTATTAAAGATTATTTCTTTAAGTACACCTTCAGCACCTTTCCCTCTCTCTTCCTCCTCTGGAATACCAATTATGCGTAGATTATTTCTCTTTAGTGCATCACTTAGTTCTCTAATTTTCCCCTTATACTCCTAGATTTTTTTATCTCTCTTTTTCTCAGCTTCTTCTTTTTCCATAACTTTATCTTCTAGTTCACCTATTCTCTCCTCTGCCTCTTCAATCCGAGCCGTAGTTGTCTCCATTTTATTTTGCAACTCATTAAGAGCATTTTTTAGCTCCTCCTGGCTGTTCCTAGTCCCTTGATCTCTGTAGCAAGAGATTCTCTGCTGTCCTTTATACTGTTTTCAAGCCCAGCGATTAATTTTATGACTATTATTCTAAATTCACTTTCTGTTATATTGTTTAAATCATTTTTGATCAGTTTCGTTAGCTGTTGTTATTTCCTGGACATTTTTCTGAGGAGAATTCTTCTGTTTCGTCATTTTTGATAGTCCCTGGAGTGGTGCAGGACTGCGGAGCACTTCCTCTGTGCTGTCTTGAATAACTTGAGTTGGTGGGCGGGGCCGCAGTCAGATCTGATGTCTGCTTTCAGCCCACCACTGGGGCCACAGTCAGACTGGTGTGTGCCCTCTCTTCCCCTCTCTTAGGGGCAGGGTTCACTGCTGGGTGGCGGGGCCCGTCTGAGCTACTTGCACACTGCCAGGCTTGTGGTGCTGGGAATCTGGCGTATTAGCTGGGATGGATCGGCAGGGTGCACAGGGGCAATAGAGGTAGGCTCAGCTCACTTTTCCTTTGGAGATCTGCTTCGGGAGGGGCCCTGCGGCACTGGAAGGGAGCCATACCTGCTGTAGGGATCCAATGGCAGAAGCACAGCGTTGGATGTTTGCGAGGTGCAAGCAAGTTCCCTGGGAGGAACTGGTTCCCTTTGGGATTTTGGCTGGGGGATGGGCGAGGGAGATGGTGCTGGTGAGCGCCTTTGTTCCCTGACAAGCTGAGCTCTATAGTCTGGGGCTCAACAACTCTCTCTCCAGTTGTCCTCCAGCCCTCCCGTTCTCCGAGCAGAGCTGTTAGCTTATAACCTTCCAGATGTCAAGTCCCTCTTGCTGTCAGAACACACTCCATCAGGCCCCTCCGCTTTTGCCAGCCAAACTCGGGGGCTCTGCTTTGCTGGCGGGCTGCCCCTCGGCCCCGGCTCCCTCCCGCCAGTCCTTGGAGCGTGCACTGCCTCTCCGCCCTTCCTACCCTCTTCCGTGGGCCTCTCTTCTGCGCTTGGCTCCGGAGACTCCATTCTGCTAGTCTTCTGGCAGTTTTTTGGGTTATTTAGGCAGGTGTAGGTGGAATCTAAGTGATCAGCAGGACGCGAGGTGAGCCCAGCGTCCTCCTACGCCGCCATCTTCCCAGGATCCCCCAGGTTTGTTGTTTTGTTAAAGAGGAAATTGTTGCCTAGGTAGCTGTTTACCCAGTGTGTCCTTGGGAGGAGGTGAGTTAAGGATCTTCCTACTTCACAATTTTGAACTGAAACTCTCAAGGAACTTCTTTATGGATTGAATATGAAGTAATACAATTAGGAATAGTTAATAATTCTACAAAAAACCTTTTATAAAGAAAATGCTAATTTAGTCTGCAGCATATACAAGTCCTTTCTTCTATTTCTACCTTTGATTTATCAGTGATTTGATAGATCTTTTCCTTCTTTCTCCTACCCCAAATTACTTGCCTCTCCTTTAGGTTACCCATATTGTTTAAACAAAAAAGCTCATTATTCAGATATTTCTTCTTGTGTTTTATTTCTTATTTTTTCCTCTTATTCCCATTTTACTACATTACTATGATCCATCTCCTGTTACATAATTAAGGTCACATCACTTGTTCCACTTTGTCTAGGTCACATAGCATTTCCATGATAACAATGGAAATTTCTTTAATAAAAATCCATATACTCAGTAAAACATTGTTTTTATATGGAAGTTATAGAATACTATATCTGAGTAACTATCCAAATGCAGCATGGAAAAATATGACAGATCTGACATTGAATTTTGCTTTTATGTTATGTTATTTTTATCATTTATATATCACTAGAAGATACATCACTAGAAGACATTCTTAATATTCTTCTTTATAATTTGATATTTCAAAAACTTGTCATTTAATAAGATGTGGCATCAAATACATAAAATAACCTCATTTTTATAGATTTGGAAAGTAGTATACATAAAATATTCCCACATTACACAAGCCAAAATGCTTGCCTTATTCATAAATAGTTTTATTCATCAAAAATTATTTTCTAGTTGCAATATTTTAATATATTTCAAAATATGTGTATTTTAAACTGTATTTCAGTGAAAGATTACCACAATTTAAATTATTTGCGGCCTCTAACTATTCCTTGAATCACCATTTCTTGTTTATATTTTTATCATAACAGTGCAATAGCAGCTTGTATTTTCCTCTCTAGCAATAAGGAGTCCATGAGAAAATAGTTGATAAAGTATAGATAAAGTGCTAAGTTCCTCAGAAGGTATGCATAGTATGAGTACTAAGCCTTGTTATTTATTTATTTATTTATTTATTTATTTATTTATTTATTTTTAAGTTTATTTATTTGTTTAGAGAGAGAGAGAGAGAGCATAAGTGGGGGAGTGGCAGACAGAGAGGGAGAGAGAATTCCAATTAGGATCCGCACTGTCAGCATGGAGACCGACTTGGGGCTCGAACTTATGAACTCTGAGATCATGAGCTGAGCAGAAATCAGGGGTCGGATGCTTAACCAGCTAAGCCACCCAGGTGCCCTATTTTCTCTTTAGATTGCCTATCCATGTTGAATATTTTCATAAATCACATTTTTCTAAATGTCTTATTAGCTTGGATAACACAAATGGAGTAACTTTCAAAAATCTAGCCCCACTGTTTTTCTATATATTTATACAAGTTAAAATAGATTATTTTAAGGGGCTAGTTTTAATATGGTAACATTGTTCTGAGCAATTTGGGCTCCAAGAAATAATGGAACGTTTATGCTTCCATTACTCTTTCAGATCTACGTAATATGTCTTTTAAGGAATCTTTTCAAACATGCCAGAAACACATTTCCATATGGACAACACTGCAAGCCTTAATTGCTTTGGTCTTAAAACATAATACGAGAGGAAGGTTGCAATGGAGGTTTGCTCAAATTCAAGTCAGCAAGCTTTTCTTAAGCATTTTTGGCTTGATGGTGGAAAAAAAAAATGGTGTCTGCCTTCAAGAAATAGAATAAATTCCAGTATGGTGATATGAGAAAGCACACAACTGAATATCATTCAAGTCATATGAGCTAAGAGAGCATGGATTTAAGTTACAGGAAAACAAGGAAGATGAAAATCCATTTGAAGACTGGGTAGGATTCTTGTAGGAAAAGACTGGCAATATCACATTCTAGGAAGAGAGAATAGCATGTGCTATATTGCTGAGCTGATAAAGGGTAGAGGCATTTGGAAGAACAGTTTTCCTCAAGCAACTGGTTATTTTAAGAGAATAGTAGCTTTTTAAAAATCCCTTTTTTAAAAATACACTTCGCACAACTAAAATGATCTATTTTCTGTAAGAGGCACGTCTAGCATTCTGTAACACAATATGGCAGAATTGGAAGTATAATGTCAGAAAGTTCAGTTTCGACTGTATTAAGGAACTTAAATGCTAGAATGCAAATGTATAAACAAAGGGAAAAGAGAACCAAATTGCAAGCCCTGGGTTCAGGCCTACCTTTTTTACTGCTAAGGGCACAAACTTTAGGCCTAGAGGTTTACTCATTAGCAAAATAGGAACCTGGACAGGTATAATCTTTTGATAAGTAACAAAGTAACAGTTTTGAAAGTGTTTTTAAGCTATGGTTTGGTATATGTCTGTGTGTGATAATTGATATTATATAATTTCTTACACCATGAGCTATGAGGAGATACAAGTTTTTTGATTGAGGATAATATAGCAGTAGCTGTGCAATAAAAACCTTTATCTGAAAACTAAGTGTAATACATCTTGTAATAGAAGAGGAAGCCATTGCTGTTGTCCAGATGAGAAATTTTAACAATGTAAAGTAAGATGGAGGCAATGAGAATTGAAAGGGAACAATTGATGAAATTAAAGAATTAGACTCAAAGGGTTGCAGGGTTTGGGGAAAGAATGAAGATTTTAAAATCTTTATTCATTGGAAAAATCATACTAAAATTAGGAAGAGAAAAGTAACTTGGCATTTACTGAACTCTTCTTTAGCCTGAGTACTTTACCAGGAAACGTTGTAACTTTTAGATACCTAGACCTTCACTATAGCGGTACAACCTGATGTTATTCCATTTTTATTAAAAGGGAAACAGATCTTTGGGGAGAATAAATGGCTTCTCCACATCAAGTGAAAAGAATAACAGGACTTAAAATTAAGTTCATCTAATTCCAAATTCCATACTCTTTCATGTGTAATAGTGTATACTTGTTTTAGAAGAAAGACTAGTTCAGTTTTTAAAAGTTAAAAATAAGTGTCCAAATTTCAGAAAAAATGAAAATAATAAAGACCTAAAACAAACAAACAAACAAATGAACATGGAACATCATGATTGTTGAAATCTTCAACAGGTGATGGTATTCCTAAGGCAGAATATATAGTAAAAGAAGACAGTTTTGGAGAAGGAACATGGAGCAGGGCTTATTTTTTAGGTAATGGGAAGAGGAAGTAGATTCAAGAAAAGAGTGGCAAATAGGTGGTAGGGTGACTTAACTAGACTCAGGGAAATCAAGATACTCCTTACATCACTAAAGCCAAAAAAGAGGTTACACTGGTGACAGAAGAGTTGAGGGAAATGGGGATAGAGAATATTAATTTAGGGATGGAGAATCATTGGTAACTTAAGAGATGATGCAAAACAATTAGATTACAAAATATTAGGAAATAGCTGTGTGAAATTCTATTCTTTAGGAAACTTTTGTGTTGGGGTGCCTGCGTGGCTCAGTTAAGCATCCAACTCTTAATTTCAGGTCAGGTCATGATCTCATGGTTCTTGAGATCAAGCCCCATATAGGCCTCTGCACTGACAGCGTGGAGCCTGCTTGGGATGTTTCTTGCCCTCTCTCTGTGCCCCTCCCCTCCTCTCAAAATAAATAAACATTAAAAAATATATATTTGGGGCGCCTGGGTGGTGCAGTCGGTTAAGCGTCCGACTTCAGCCAGGTCACGATCTCGCGGTCCGTGAGTTCGAGCCCCGCGTCAGGCTCTGGGCTGATGGCTCGGAGCCTGGAGCCTGTTTCCGATTCTGTGTCTCCCTCTCTCTCTGCCCCTCCCTCATTCATGCTCTGTCTCTCTCTGTCCCAAAAATAAATAAAAAACGTTGAAAAAAAAATTAAAAAAAAAAAAATATATATATTAAAAAAAGTTTTTTGAAGGTAGAAGGGACACCTCTGGGAGTTTCTATGTATTAATGATCTCTTTGCAATCACCAAAGTAAGACATATAAGTGATTAGACTAGCATACTTAGAAACCTTATTTTAGGAGAACAGATGAAGGCAGGTCCACGTTCAAAAGTGTGATGAATTTATATCATGATAGTTTCTCTTGACTATAGTAGTGTTTTAATATTAACAGATGAGAGGTATGTACCCTGCTATTTCATTACAAGGATATATCAGTGTTTTAATACTGCAAGTAAAAATCCAAATTTTGTAGCCAAAATTGTTCTTTCTTCTCAAGGTGAAGACAAATTCCTATCTTTGTCTAGTGATATATCTTTAAAGGGAAGGCATCAAACAAGAACTTTCCTACAGAAGGAAACTCTGTGTAGGTAAAGATTCCAAAAACTGAGCCTTCTCAGACATTTGGTTATCATTTTAAGGGACATTTAAATTTTTAATTTATTTTTCATCATAGAATTTCCTGGCAGTTTCTATGTCTTTTTGGAAGCATTTCAAATAGGCATTTCAAATTAGAAACCGGGCTTTTAAGATTTCAAAACACAGCTGTTGGGAGTCTCACCTTGGAGATTAGCACACACAATGGTAGGCAAATCATAGTATGTCCCATAAGATATCTTCTCCAGGGATTTTTTCAATAATTTCCTCAGTGATTATAAAAATATTGATTTTATGCATATAAGAATATTTTTATTTTAGCAACTGCTGTCTGTAAATCATTAGTTTTAGGATGAGTTTGAAGTCCTGCTATTAGGTCATGTGATCAGAGAAAGTAATGGAGAAATGCTAAAGGTGTAGTTACACATAAAAAGGTAATATAAATCTCACTGGTAATGTTAAATGTATAGTAATTGTTAGATTTTTCAATATGGTAATATTGGTGCCTAATTCACTTAAACTTTAGTCCTCAAGTTAAAAAAATGAACATAATAAAAGTAACTATAACTAGATTAATCTGTTTTTAGTTGCATAATAATAATTTTTTTAAAACATGCAAATTGTAGCAGCATCAACCTAAAATGTGAGGGGGGAAGTAAATGTGTAGTTTATTAATTCTATTGAATTTTCCAAGTTAAGTTGTTATTGTTTAAAATAAGGTATTGTAAGTTTAAGATATATTATGTAAGTCTCATGGTGACCACAAGGGGAAATCCTGCAGTAATTACACAAAAGAACATGATCAAGAAGTCAGAACATATGGATACCAAAAGACATCAAAACACACAAAAAAAGATGGAAGGATAAGAAACAAGTAACAATAGATCCACAAAACAACCAGAAAACAATTTACAAAGTAACAATATTAAGTCCTTGCCTATCAATAATTACATTACATGTAAATAGATTAAATAGATTAAATTAGATAAGTCACAGAAATAGCTGAACAGATAAAAGCATGAGAGCCAACAATATGCTGCCTATGAGACTCACTTTAACAACAAACATGGATGATAAATGAGTTAGTACATCAAGAATATATAACAATTGTAGGGGGCCATGGGTGGGTCAGTCGGTTAAGCATCTGACTCATGCAGGTCATGATTTCACAGTTGTGAGGTCAAACCTTACGTGGGTCTCCATGCTGGGCGTGGAGCCTTCTTAAGATTTTCTTTCTCTCTCTCTCTCTCTCTCTCTCTCCCTCCCTCCCTCCCTCCCTCCCTCCCTCCTTCTGTCCCTCCCCTGCTGGTGGTCTCGCTCTCTCTCAAAAAGAAAAAAAAATATATATATATATGAATTATAAATATTTATGTGCCTCAAATTGGACTAACTATATAAAGCAAAAATTAAGACTGGTCAAAGGAAAATAAATTAGTAATACAATAATACAATACAATAATTGGAACTATTATAGTAACACTATTATAGTACTATTACTATAGCGGTACTATTATTACAAAAATAGTAATATAATAGTTGGGATTTGAATGTCTCTCAACAAGGATAGACTGATCATCAAGACAGAGAATCAATAAAGAAACAATGGTTTTGAAAAGACTGTAGAGCAAATGGACCTCATAGACATACATAGAACATTCTATACAACAAAGAAGAATCCATATTTTCTTAAATGCATATGAAGTGTTCTCTAGGATAGGCCATGTGTTAGGCACAAAACAAGTCTTAGCAAATTCAAGAAGATAGAAATCCTGCCAGATGTCTTTGCTGACCACAATGGTGCAAATTGGAAATCAATAACAAGAGGAAAACTGGAAAATTCACAAACACATGGAAATTAAACAACACTCTCCTGAGCAACCAGTGAATCAATAAGAAGTTAAAGGGGGAATTAAAAGCTTTGTGAGAAAAACAAAACTGGAAATACAACATACCAGAACTTACGAGATACAGGGAAACAGTCCTAAGAGGAAAGTTCTTACGATAAATGCCTACATGAAGAATCAAGAAAGATCCCAAATGTACAACAAACCCTCCACCTTAAAAAACTAGAAAAGAAGAGCAAACTTAGCCCAAAGTTAAAAGAAGAAAGGAAATAATAAAGATGAAAGCAAAAATAAATAAAATAGAAAACAGAAAAATAATAGAAAAGATTAACCAAGCTAATAATTAGTTCTTTGAAAAGATAAAATTGGCAAGCCCTTAGCTAGAGTAACCAAGATAAAAATGGAGAAGAGGACCCAACTCAAGAAATCATTCCTGAAAAAAGAGACATTACAGTTGATAACAGAAATTCCAAGGATCAGAAAAACTATTTAATATGAAAAGTTTTATGCCAATAAACCAGAAAACCTAAGAAAAATAGAAAATTCTTAGAAACATTCAACTTACCAATCCTGAATCAGAGAGAACACCCAAGTAGACCTCGTATTAAAGAAGATTGAATCAATGATCAAAGATCTCCCAACAACAACAAAAAACACCCAGAACCAGATGGCTTCAATGGTGAATTTGCCAAACCTTTAAAGAAGAATTAACACCAGTATTTCTCAAACTCCTCCAAAAAATTGAAGAGGAGGGGACATACTCAAATTCATTTTACAAGGCCTGCATTATCCTTATACCAAAAACAGGAAAAGACACTGGTAGAAAAGAAAGCCTTTTTAGGTCAATGTCTCTGATGAATGCAGATGCAAAAATTCTCAGTGAAATACTTGCACACAAAATTCTGCAGCACATTAATAGAATAATTTGCCATGATCAAATGGGATTTATCCCTGGATGCAAGGATGCTGAAACATATGAAAATCAATGAATATGATGATATCACACTAGCACAATCAAAGGAAAGAATCAAAAGGTGCAGAAAACACATCAAAATTCAACATCCATTCATGATAAAAACTAGATTTAGAAAGAACATGCCTCAACATAATAAAGGCCATATATGAAAAACACACAGCTAATATGATACTCAGTGGTAAAAACCAGAGCTTTTCCTCTGACATCAGGAACAAGACCGGGATTTCCATTCTCATCATTTCTATTCAACATAGCACTAGAAGTCCTGGCCCCACCAATCAGACAAGAAAAAGAAATACAAGGCATCTATATTGGTAAGGAAGTAGTTAAACTGTTACCATTTGCAGATAACATGATACTATACACAGAAAACTTTAAGACTCCACCAAAACACTATTAGAAGTAATGAATGAATTAAATTGCAGGATACAAAACTAATACACAGACATTAGTTGCATTTCTATAAACTAATAAGGAAGTATCAGAAAGAAAAATTAAGAAAGCAATTCCATTTGCAGTTTTACCAAAAAGAATGCAATACCTAGGAATAAACTTAACCAAGAAGGTGGAAGATCTGTACTCTGAAAACTGTGAAACACTGATGAAAGAAATTAAAGATAATACAAGCAAATGGGAAAATAGTCCATGTTCATGGACTGGAAAAATTGATATAGCTAAAAGGTCCATTCTGCCTATAGCAATCTATACATTCAATGCAATCCCTACTAAAATACCAACAACAGTTTTTACAGAATTAGAACAAATGATACTAAAATTTGTATGGAATCACAAATGACCCTGAATAACCAAAGCAATCTTAGGAAAGAGAAACAAAGCTGGAAGTATCACAATTCCAGATTTCAAGATTAACTACAAGGCTGTAGTAATCAAAACAGTATGGTACTGGCACAAAATAGACACATGGATTGATGGAACAAAATAGCCCAGACATAAACTCACACTTTTGTGGTCAATTAATTTATGACAAAAGAGGCAAGAATATACAATGGGGAAATGATTATCTCTTCAGTAAATGGTTCTGGGAAAACTGGACAACCACACGGAAAAGAAAGAATCTGGACTACTTTCAAACACCGTCCACAAAAATAAATTCAGAATGGCTTAAAGACCTAAATGTGATACCTGAAACCATAAAAATCCTAGAAGAGAACACAGAATAAAATTTCTCTGATATCAGCTGTAGCAGTGTTTTTCTACATATGTCTCCTAAGGCAAGGAAAGCAAAAGCAAAAATAAGCTATAGGGACTAAATCAAAATAAAAAGCTTCTGCACAGCAAAGGAAACCATCAACAACAAAAAAAGACAACATACTTAACAGAAGAATATATTTGCAAAGGATATATCCAATAAAAGGTTAATATCCAACTATATAAAGAATTTATAGAACTCAGCACCAAAATAATCATCATCTGATTACAAAATGGACAGACAACCTGAATGACTTTTTTTCGAAGAAGACATACAAATGGCTAACAGACACATGAAAATATGTTCAACAATAGTAATCATCAGGGAAATGTAAATCAAAATCAGAATGTGATATCACCTTACACCTGTCAGAATGACTGAAATCAAAAAGACAAGAAGTGACAAGCATTGACAAGGACATGGAGAAAAAGTGGGAAAAAAGTTGGTGGGAATATAAATTGATACAGCCACTGTGGGTAATGGTATGGAGTTTCCTCAAAAAAGATAAAAATAGAAATATTGTATGATCCAACAGTTTCACTACTGGGTATTTATCCAAAGAATGTGAAAGCACTAAAAAATATATATGCATCCCTACATTTATTGCAGCATTATTTATATAGCCAAGATGTGGAAGCAATTCATGTGTACATCAATAGAAGAATGGATACAGATGTATATATGTGTGTATACACACACACACAGGAATGTTAAATAGTCATGAAAAAGTATAAGGTTGTGACATTTGCAACAACCCGAACGGACCTAAAGAGTATTAATAAGTCAGGCAAATACAAATAACATATGATATCACTTATAGGTAGAATGAAAACAAAACAAACATACAAACAAAAATAATCAGACTTACAAATACAGAGAATAAACTGGTGGTTGGCAGAGAGGAGAAGGGTGGGAGATGGGAAAATGGGTAAAGAGGAGTGGGAGATAAAGGTTTCCAGTTAAAGAATGAGTAAGTCAGTGGAATAAAATTTACAACATAGGGAATATATTTAATGATGTTGTATTAATGTTATATGATGACAGTAGCTATGCTTCTGATGAGCAAAATATAACGTATAGAGTTGTTGAAACTCTATGTTGCACATCTGAAATTAATGTAACATTGTGTGTCAAACTATACTCAAATATAAACAAACAAATAAATATTGTAAGAGTAAGATTTTAAAAACAAGATTCTTGTTTTTTACAGAAGTATAGAAAACACTCCTAAAGTTTATATGGAGCCACGAAAGACCTCGAATAGCCAAAGAAATTTAAAAAAAGAAAAAGCAGGAAGTATCACACTTTATGATTTTAAGCTATGCTATATAGATATAGTCATCAAAACAGTATGGTTCTGGCATAAAAACAGACAATTAGAGCAATGGAACAGAATTGAGGCCCAGAAATAAGCCCAAGCATTTATAATCAAATAATATTTGACAAGGGAGTGAAGAACACTCACTGGAGAAAATGCAGCCTCTTCCGTAAATGGCGCTAGGATAATTGGATAGTCACACAGCAAAGAATGAAAACTGATCTAAATCTTACACCATTTACAAAAATTAACTTGAATTTGATTAAGGACTTAATATTAGACCTGAAACCATGAAACTCCTAGAAGAAATCATAGGAATAAATCTCCGTGACATAGGTCTTGGAGATGATTTTTTAAATCCGGCACCAAAAGAAAAAGAACAAAAGCAAAAACAAGCAAGTGTGACTACATCAAACTAACTACAGCAAAAGAAACCATCAACAAAGTGAAATTATGGGCTATGAAATGGGGAAAAATATTTGCAAATCATGTATCTAATAAGAGGCAAGTAGCCAAAACGTATGAAGAACTCATACAATTGAGTAGCAAAAAAATAATGATAATAGCAATCATTATCCAGAACATAGTGAATTAAAAATATGGGCAAAGGACCTGAATAGACATTTCTTTAAAGAACATATGAGGATGGCTAACACACTCAATATCACTAAACTTTGGGGAAATGCAGTATACAACTGCAATGAAATTTAACCCCGCACCTATTAGAATGGCCATCCTCAAAAAGATAAGAGATAACAAATGCTGCCATGCATGTGGAAAAAAGGGAACCTTTGTGCACTATTGGTTGCATTGTAAATTGGAACAGCCACATGGAAAACATTATGGAGGACAAAAAATTAAAAATGGAGCTACCATATGATTAAGCCGTTCTACTTCTGGAACCTATCCAAAGGAAATGAAAATAATAACTGAAGAGTGATAGCCCCCATCTTCATAGCTGGTTGCTACAGATACAGAGCTGAAAAGGGGGTTTTCAATTGTGTAGGAGGAAATGGAAATAAAAAAAATATATATAATACAGTGTGATAAGTACAATTAGATAAATATATCCAATATACAGAGAAATAAATGATTACCTCTTTGGGGAATATAGGGAGGAAGAGCTGCCCCAAAGGAGATGACATCTTCACTATGTTCTGAAAATGGATAGAAGTTTTCCAGATGGACAAGAAGTTTAGGAGAGAATTTCAGGATGAGTGTTGAGCATGTGCACTGACCCAGAACAGTATACCATGCAGCATATCTGAGGGCAGTTTGTATTGCTGAGTATCAAGTACAAAGTGGGGTAGAAGATAAAGCCCAAGAAAGAGATTGACAAGTAGACAAGGGAATGGAATACATTCCCGATTGATGGATTAGCACCATAATTCATACTTTACTCCACAAACGTGTAATTTTAACAAAACAAAAAGGCAAAGGCAAAGTGGTGTATCATAAGATTACTTCTAAGCTCCTTTAAATAAGCTATTGCAAGTAAGGGAATCCCCAATGGACATTTTACAGATAAAGCTTTATTTTTCCCAAATAACACGAAGTCCAGAAGAAGTACTTACTGTCATACCTTCAGCTTCTTAGTAATACTATTGGATACAGGGCCTCTTTCAGCCTTTTTAAATCTTTTCCACATTCTTAGCAGATTAGTTTTGAGTCTTTAGTGATGGTCTCATGATGGCAGGATGGCTGTTATTATCCTTGTTCCAGATACCAATTCCTCTTTTAAAAAAGGAAGGAGGACTAATGTCAAAGAGTTTTCTCTTTTCGAGACCTTGTATTTTTGTTCAGGAAGAAAAGTCTTAGCCAACTTCCATTTCATTGTCCAGAAATGGTCTTCACGCACATCTTTGAAACAATAGCCTAGCACATGAAACACAAGTCTTGCCTGGGGCTGGCATGAGCATATCCTGAATAAATCAGGGTTCTGTTTAAGGGGTAGGGGGCAATTTTTGAAAGGGAATGGGTAGGGTCTGCCAGGTACAGACAGCATAAGATGGCATTTTATGAATTTTTGTTCTCGAATTTTTGTTCTCAGTTTTGTTCTCGAATCTCATATGTTCCCAATCCTTTATCTCTTATCTACCCCACTCCTTTCAACCTGGACTCACACATGCACGTGTATACACACAGACAGAACAGACTAGACCATATTCAACTACTGTGTTCTTCAGAAACTGTCATGCCTGTAACCCCTATAAATTTTGTACGCTGCGTTTCTTACCTAGAATGTCTGTCTTCTCATTCTTTGTTTGGCTACATCGGCTTAACCTCCAGTATTAAGCTCAGGTTTGAAGCCCAACCAGCCTTTATTAGGCAAATTCCCTTCTTTTTCTACAACAATCTCCATACTTAAAATGTGGTGCTGTAATTTTTTTTTCTCTTGGTCTATCCTTGTGTGTCCTTAAACTTTTTGGGAAGAGGGTCTCATGCCTCCTTTTAATATTATATCCTCTGTATCACCTTTGCATAGAACCTCACATACATCAGTTTCAGAAATCTTGGTCAGCAAGCATCCTATTTTGTTAGACCTGCTTGCATATAAGAAAAAAAATTCTTTTAGAATATAAGTGGCTTTAATCAAGCAGATATTCACCTATTCACGATTAAATTTGGGGCTTTGATTGTGTGTTAGACACCTGAGGTTGTAACTCCTAAGTAAACACTCAGTGAATGTATATTGAATAAATAGATTAATGAATATATGTTTGCAAGCGTAGAAGTTTCTGTCTTGGATGGCAAAAGTGATGGTAGTGTTCTGCACTAAGACTAGAAATAAAGAAGAACGGGTTTCAAGTAGGTCAGCTCATTTTGGGACATTTTGAATTCGTGGCCTTTCTGTGGGACATTCAGATGGTTACCAAAAGAGATCAAAAACAGAGATACAGATTTCTAGAAGGAGGTTGAAGCCATGTGTAGCACATGTAGCAGTTGCCCTTGCGGGGGTATCCCCACCACACTCAAGATTCATGTACCTGTTCACCCAAGGGCTTCCAGCTGTAAACACCTGTGACTCCTATGGGGTGGCCACCTGTGGGGGTGTTATGCCCAGAATTCGTGATCCGCAAAGACCACTAGGGAGCCGAGTCCGATGCAAACGCAAAAGAACCTTTATTCGAGCTAGCTCGAGCTCAATCCCCTACCTGCACAGACGCAGCGGTGAGATACCAGGGAGAGAGAGTGAGTTTCAAAAGCACAAAGGTTTTATAGGGGTCTAGGGGCAGTTGGTGAGGTAATGGCTGTGGCCTCAGCCGATTGGCTGGGGAAGGGTCGTGGCCTCGGCCGATTGGCTGGGGAAGGGGCTGGGGAAGGGTCGGAGTCCTGTTACGCAGGTCGCTGGGCGTGTTTTGATCAGGAAGTTTGAACGGGTGAGCGGGAGGTTACTCAAGGGGAGGAGGCGCGGTCTGAGGTTTCTGTGATTTTCCCGGAAAAGGGGTCATGTCGGGGACATAGTCACTCAAGGTGGAGAACACAGAACAAGATGGAGTCGGCCAGCATAGGCCCGCCCTTTCAGGGGTAATGGGGAGTGACTCCTAACAGGTATGGAGTTTCTTTTGGGGGATAATACAAATATTCTGAAATTAGATAGTCATGTTGTATAACTTTGTGAATCTACTAAAACCCAGTAAACTGTACACTTTAAAAGTGAAAACAGTGTTTGCAAGTAAGTGGGTGAATGAATGGGTGTCTGCAAGGGTGTGTGTGGGGGAGGGGTCAGTTAGGTTGCAAGGTGGTGATGGGTGCACACATTGTGGAAGATAAGGTGGAAGAGGCAGGAAGCAACCAGACCAAGGACAACCCTCACTTTCTGTCCCAAAGATCTCACACTTTGGCCGGAAAACAAAATGTGGCATCTGTAGAGCTTTTTATGATACGTAATAGGAGCTAGTATTTATAAACTGTATTCAGACCGAGTGCTCCCTTCATTGCTAGGTCTACTTGACCCATATTCCCAGCTAACTACTAAGTTGTTCACCCTCTTTTTTTCAAGTTTTTATTTAAATTCCAGTTAGCCTACCCTTTGATGTCAGTTTCAGGTGTAAATTTTCAATTCTCATCTAAAAATTTCAGTAGAAATATTCAGTTTCCTCAGCTTCACCTTCAGACGCATGAGGTATGGTCGGAACGTCTGAGTATATAACAAGACCCAGCCCCCTGGGACTACAACGTCAATGGCTCCAGACACACTTTGACAAACCCTGCTATACAAAAATAAATAGAACTCCAAAGTGGTGTTTAATGTTCTGGCACAGGAAGCTCCCCCTTGTTTTGGATCATGGTGTTGTTAGCGTCTTAGTCATTTTCTTCATGGTTCCAAGGCCCAACGAAATATGCAACACTTCCATTTTGTCTTACAGTTTATGTTCCAACAACCTAGCATCATGGTCCACCGCACTGCTTCTCCAACCTTGGATCAGATGGCGTATCACCACTCTCATTTCCTGTTTTGCGGTGAAATGGTGCGGTAGACTTGCTTTTTATTGCAGCAACCACTGAAAATCCCACTTCACAAAGATATGATGCCATTGACAAAAATCTAGTGATCTAATATTGAAACTGAACTCTCTCATGCTAGTGGTTTGCACCATGTACCATAGATGTCTGTGTTTCCTTCAAAACTTTGAAGTACTCTGCAGACACCCCTGTGGGTCACTGCACCAACCTGATGTGCTCAACCCAGTCTGGGAACTGCAATTGTATCCAGTAAAAAAGGGCAGAGAAAATGTACAATAAAAATGCATGCTGGCATTTTGTTTTGCATTTTAGTAAGACCTGTTGCCCAGGGCGGGTACTTCTCCATCCATTGTTAGAGTCCAGACAAACAATGTGGTGTTTGTAACTATATTACAAAACACCTGCGAATCAGCGTATCTTTTCTGGCTCTGCAACTATCATGCCTTATCCTAGCGTTTCTTTCATTCAGCAAACACTTCTTATGTACTTAAGTAGCAGACACTGGGCCAGACCACAGATGTAGGCGATAAAAGGGAGACTAAGACAGATTTTTTTTTCCCTTTTAGAGTTTACAGGCTTCGGCTTGTATTCCAGTGATGCATAAAAAGTCTCTGCCATTCTGCCCAGCCCTTTATCAGACCTCTGTATACCTGTCTGCTGTTTGTGAGAGTGTCTTTTTGTGTCAAGTAGCAGAGATACAATGAAAACTTTGAACTATTCATTCTATGTCATGCCCCCATAGAATGCTTGGGACTTCTTTTTCTTTTTTCTTTTCTTTTCTTTTCTTTTCTTTTCTTTTCTTTTCTTTTCTCTTCTCTTCTCCTTTCTTTTCTTTTCTTTTCTTTTCTTTTCTTTTCTTTTCAAGTTTATTTATTTATCTTGAGTGAGTGAGAGAGAGAGAGAGAGAGAGAGAGAGAGAGAAAGGGACACGGGAGGAGAAAGAGGGAGAGAGAGAATCCCAAGCAGGTTCAGCACTGTCAGTGCAGAGCCCAATGAGGAGCCGGAACTCATGGACCATGAGATTATGACCTGAGCAGGAATTAAGAGTCAGCCAGTTAACTGATTGAGCTACCCAGGCGCCCCAGGGACTTAATTTTCTTTTAAAGCTAATTCTGTAACCAAATGTTGAATTATGGACGTCCTTTATTGTCACATACTACTTGATAATTTATATAACTTTATATTTTATTACAATATCTGCTTGTACAGTTTTCCTCAATTTTATAGCTGTAAAACAAAAAGCTTAGAGAGATCTGGTATTTTGTGTGTCACTCTACTTTCCACCTCCTATTTTGAACTTCAGAAAGCTGATACTAAGACTTGCTCAATATTTATGAAAGCACAATTTCTTGGTTTTATTTTTGTTTTTCACCAGAAATGTACTTTTCCTGTAAAATGGAAACATTGATTGCAAAGTTATTTCGATCAGGATAATATAAAGTTCATGATATACATATTTGAGGAACTGCATTATAGCACAGTCACTATGTTAAATGGGAATGATTTAAAAGTTAGGCAACTACACCTCACTTCAAAGTTAAACACTCTTTATTCATTAAAGAGGCACAACTACATAAAAACACAATGAAATATTTGAGGTATATTTGTTGTGACATTTTACTTTAACAAAGAGTAGATGGATTCATGGAATGTTACAGCTAGCATGTACCTACAGATAATCTAATCCAATCTGCTCGAAATTTTCCTCAGTGGGCTATAATGTTAGTAAAGCTGAATGTGTAAAATTGACTTTATTTTATAGCATAGGCTTAACATAGGAGTAGTAACTTAAGATGCCAAATTTTCATTGCCGACATTTGCAATAATTAATTATTAATTGTCAGCATCTCGGTGTTGGATTTTAGATACAAACACTAAGTGTGGTTAGTCAGTGCTCAGTCTCAGCGGCCCTCCCTATTTGTAAAACATTAAGTGGTTCACAAACAATGAGGTAGTTACTTTGTGTGTTAGTCTCTGCACTCCAAATATCACCCACAAAGTTCCTTGTAGATTACTCTTGCATCCTTCTTATTTCTTTGGCCAGAGAATAAATGACATGGATAACTGCTACAGGAGTAGATCAAATGGGATTTTATATATAAAAAAAAAGTGATTTGTAAACTAAAATGCCATATTCAAGTATTAATTGCTAATATGCTTTTAAAAATATTCTAGAGTCGCCTGGGTGGCTCAGTCGGTTGAGCATCCGGCTTCGGCTCAGGTCGTGATCTCACAGTTTGTGGGTTCCAGCCCCACATCGGGCTCTGTGCTGACAGCTTAGAGCCTGGAGCCTGCTTCGAATTCTGTGTCTCCCTCTCTCTCTGCTCCTCCCCTGCTCATGCTCTGTTTCTCTCTCTCCTTCAAAAATAAATAAATAAAAACATTAAAAATGTTCTAAGATTTTAAAAAATACAAAAACTTGATCACCTTGGATAGTTTAAAACATCATGTATTCCAATTTTAATTTATCTATGCCTCTGAAATGTGTTCTTACTCTGAGATAGATTTTCTTTTATTTAAACCTCCACTTCCGTCAGTTTATTCCTCTATCACAACTATTCTTTTTTTTTTTTTAATTTTTTTAATGTTTATTTATTTATTATCAAGAGCCCAAAACGGGACTTGAACTCATGAGCTGTGAGATCATGACCTGAGCCGAACGAAGTCAGATGCTTAACTGACTGAGCAACCCAGGCGCCCCTAGGACAACTATTCTTAAACAGAGGGTCATACATAGTCCTTTGGCAGGGAGGTTTGCAATGAATTGGCACCATATATATATACATATATGTATGTATGTACATGTATGTATATATATGTATACATATATACACACATACACACATATATGTTAGATACTTTATATATATGTCATATACCTCTGTATTTTGATATATGCTATCAAAGTTTGATAACATAACCTCTGAAAAATTAGACAAATAATGTTATTCCTCTAACACAACTGTTCTTAAGCAGAAGGCCATACATAATCCTTTGGGGGGCATTTTGCAATGAGTTGGTTACCAATGCTAAAATACACACACACACATGCATATATATACACATATATATACATATATACATATATATGTATATACACACTTACATATATATAGATATATATACACACAAATATATATATTTATATATCAAAGTTTGATAACGTAAGCTCTGAAAAATTATTCAAAAAGGATTATCTTCATTGCATTACTTAGTTCCCAGCTAATATGAGTGCACGGATGTGGGGAGAGAAGTAGAAAAGCAACAGGTACAGTTAGAGCTACAGTGCCAGAATTATGATGTTAACTTTGCCTTATTTTATGATGATGCCTCTCTGAGGCACATTTTATGGATATGTTTTCATGTGAATTACAAAACAGCATGTGGTGGAAGCCATTAGGAAACTTACCAACTTAACACCACAGCATTAAAGTTTTTTAGACCTTACTTTTGCCACTGATTTCATTTTTCATTGTCAGGGATTATATAATCAGATTCTAATTTCTAAATGCATCAACCACTTTCCTTTATGTTTCTTTTGTATTCTTTTGTATTGTTATAGCAATAAAATTTGTGCCACACCCATTATAGCTTTTCAATTAATACTATTTGAAAAGTTTATTATTTTCATAATTTTAACTTAGTCTCATAAAACATTTTTAACACAGTACACAAGTTTGTGTTCATATTTTTAAATAAATTTTATTTTGTCACTGATTTTTGTGATTTTTCTGAATATTTTGCTCTTTCTAAACCTTTTTGCTACTAACCTTCAAAAACACTGTTTACTAATTTCTTTTCTTTTTTTTTCTGTCAAAGAATATCATTATCCTACCTTGAGCCTTTCTGTTTATAACTCAGTTTTGGATCTGTACGATACTTATAATGTACAAACACTGTGCCTATACAGGATTAAACCTCTATCAAAAAGTCATATTCAATCAAGAAACAAAACCTGATCTAGTGAATGTTGAATAGAAGATGTAAAAAAACAAAGACAATTCAAAACAAACAAGCACACAGTGGCAAGGATTTATCTCATACATGCCAGGAACAAGAAAAGAAAAGAAACAGTATCAGTATAAAAATAAGATTTTTAGTTGTTATTTTTTTCATAATTGCACTGAATTTTGAAATTTTGAAATTTTGAAATCTTATTAGGTGCAATAGCAAGGATTTTCGAGGAGGCAATTTTGAAGAGTTCTGAAGAGATGATGAATTAACTTTGAAAGTTAAGGACAGGGCTCCATGATAATAATCATTATTCTTTTCTCTGAAGGTGTAAAGTTCTAACTCATTTTAATGGCTTTATTTTAGCTTAGTTAGCTTTTTTAACTCATGAAGAGCTGTCCCCATATGAAAACCCACGTTAATGTGCTCACCTAGTGTTCCTTTGTTTCTTTCCGACCAAACTATTTTGTTGGGATTGTTTCTTTTTCCAGGATATTATCCTGATTGGAATTGCCCCATTTCTCAAGCAATTGTGTTGTTTCATGAAAGTATATACATATATTAAATAAAACCATACGAAAGACTGACTCCTAGTGATAAAATTTAGGCTGAAGTGAAATGAAGTATTGGAAGGTTGGGGCAGGTAGCAACATCACCTTCTAGATATTCTGTCAATGCATACAGAAGTCCAAATTTGGGGAGACTGAGAGGGTAGCACTTGGTTTCAGTATTGATTGAGATAGTGAGTGACTTTTAACCTCGCACCACTGAACAAGCCAAGGTACCCAAGGTCAGTATCCAAACTGATCATAGCCAAGAGTGCAACAAAAGGCAGTAGATCAGGAGACTAAATTATAAAAAGGCAGTAGATCAGGAGTGTATGAATGCTGAATTTAATCTTCGTGGCATTTGGCACAGATTGGGTTCTGCTGATACAATCTTTGGAAGGGAATAGCATTAATTTTGTAGGGACAGTGAAATGACAATACATATAAAAAGACCATGGTGTTCTTTTCTCTTTTGAAGGAAAGTTTTGGGATGAGTTAAAAATCTCACTATATTTGAAAAAAAATTATCAATATACTTTAGATTTAAAAAAAATTGAAAAGGTAATTTATTATACCTTAGAATAAATTTTGTGAATATATATATATATATATATATATATATATATATATATATATCTTTATAGTAAGTGGGTTAATACCATCACTTTTGCTTCCAGCTTAAGATGACAGGTTGAATATTTGAGAGAGAGAATAACCCAGGGTACAAAGGAGAGACATATTGAATCCGAAACCAGGTGCAGAAACAGCCCTTTCATAAGAAGATACAAGTGCTCTGTTTTTACAGTAAGAAAGGAGAAGAGAATGAATGTAAGAAAAGAATAAGAGTTTTGGAATTAGATTAAAAACACATTAACAGTATAGAGCTTAAAGGTTTTTTTCACTTATTTTCATAATCTTTATTTTCAAAACATTCTACAACAATCATAAATCACTTGTATAATTCTAAAAGAGAAAAGAAAATCATATGGTAAAAATTTCCTACTCCAAATCCATTTTGGTAAAAGTAACCTCAGATTTTCTAATGTGCAGTTAATCATTTTTGAAATTATTAATTTAAATACATTTAGAGAATCATTTGATTTTTGAAGATATTAAACAGATATGATTGAGGTCATCTTGATGATAGATTAGAATGGGGAAAAGTTACATATTTTGAAAAATTAACATCTTTTTTCACTGACAGCTCTGATATCATAGTGTGTTTTTGCAATAATAGGTATAATTTTTACAAAGATGATAGTGCAAGGGCGCCCAGGTGGCTAAATTGGTTGAGTGTCCGACTTTTGATTTCAGCTCAGGTCATCATCCCAGGGTCCTGGGATTGAGCCCCATATTGGACTGTGCTCAGCATAGAGCCGCTTAAGATTCTCTTTCTCTTCCTCTGCCCCTCTCCCCTGCTTGCGCATGCACTCTCTCTCTCTCTATCTCAAAAACAATAAAAATTGAAAATTTAAAAATTAAAAAAAAAGATGATAGTACTTCAACAGGGGCCAATATAATCACAGTGAAGACCAACACTTGTTTTTCCAGCTATGTGATTGCATATCATATGCTTGATGACTCCACACTTTGATGAAATTAAAACTGTGTTCAATCCTTTATTTTGGAATGTTCTATCAGATTGAGTATCCTACTACAGTGAAAGGTTTTATTTAGCTGGGCGAGACAGATGTCTCTTCAGTGGTGACAGAAAGTACAGTTTGTACAGCTTGTCTTCTGTATAACTGAATACTTTCCTAGAAATACATATTTTTAATGAAACTTAGTTGTTTTTTTAAGTTTGACTCAAATATTAAAGCAGTTCATAAAATAAGAACACAGTGCATTTGTTCAAGATATCCATTTCTTAGATATTATGGAACCTGGATTCCTCTGAAAAGACTACTTATTTCATTGATTTCCGCCCTCGCTATGTTCTTTTCCTCTTATATTTTTGGTCTAGAATATGTTAACGTGTAGCTGTGATCCGAGATGGAGGTATTTGTAGATGCCCAGTAGAGTCTTTCTTTCAATAGTGGGGTAGAAATTACTGAGTTTCACGGTTATTTCCATGATTGGGGTGCTCAATATGTGTTAGGCGCTCTGTGTACTTTATAAATGGTATTTCATTACATGATCACAACACCTGAGGAAGCTGAGGCTTTCAGACATTTTTACCTTCTTAAAGCCAAGGAACTGGGAAAGAGAAGAGTTGGATTTGAAAGTTCTGACTTTTTTTTTTCAAATATTTTAGAGGGAGACAGGGAGTAGGGAAAGGGGGCAGAGGGAGAGAGAGAGAATCTCAAGCAGACTTCGTGCTCGGCGTGGAGCCCAACATGGGGCTCAAACCCATGATCCTGGGATGATGACCAGAACGGAAACCAAGAGGCTGACAATCAACATACTTACTCCCCCAGGGGTCCCTGAAAGTTCTCTCTGATTCTTTGGCTTAAACTATTGGCCATAGTCTAAACTACCTCCCCCGTTGTACTCAACAGAGAAAAAAAAAATCACTGGAATTGTTAATCATTGAGTGCATACAGGAGTGGGTAGAAACTTTAGGGACTAATTGCTGGTCGTCTTTGTTAGGTAGCAGAGCACTTACGTGTCTGTTATTACAAAGTGCCTATCTCCAAGCTAAGTGTAGTCGTTTGCTATAATCAAAAGAAACAAGCTAAAATACTTGCTATTTAAACAAGATGAAATGTCTTTCTTTCAGCAAGAAGAATCTGGTAAACTAGAATATTGTAACCAAATACAAATACAGTGACGACTATAGTGATCTTGACAGAATTACTAATCACTAAGTGAGAAAATAGTAATTAAAATTACTTCTATGGACCAGCCCCTATACTAAGACCTTTTTTTTTTTAACCATGAATCTCCTCAGTACAGTTACCATCATATCATCTCTGTGAGAGCAAGGATCACTGCAGTAGTTTGTAAACCAAACTCCTTGCTTCCACCTTTGCTCCCCTGAAGTTTTTTCTTCACCTAGCAGCCACTATGACCATTTTAAAACATAACGGACCCTAATGTCATTCTTTTGCCTCCCAGTCCTACAAGAACTGCCCAGTTTTCTCAGAGTAAAGGTAGAAATCCTTACTATGGCCTACAAATTCATAAATGATCTGCCCCTAATCTCTAATCACTTCCTTAATTTCATACCCCAGTATCCATCATTTGCTTTGCTCTAATCACATTACTTTTCTCACTGTTTCTGGAACATAGCAAATGTGTCACATGGTAGGAGTTGAGTACAAGTGGATTATAAGCAGTTTAAATAACCATCAGAGAATATCTTACCCAAGAATAATTTGTCCCATTATAAGAATATGGTATTTTTGGATTAAGCCTTTTTAGATAATAATTATTATTATCTAAATATATACTATTATTTACCATTATACTATTATTTAGATAATAGTAAAGATATCATTTATTCAGTCTCTCTCAAAAATACACACACACACACACACACACACACACACACACACGCACACTTAATAACTTCCTGTATAGTAGACTTATAAGTTGGAAAACAAAATAGATGAGTGCCTGAAGTTTTTCCAGCAGGATGAGAAATGCAGTTAAGTAGACAAATACACAATGTATCAGATAGTATATAGGAATTCATAGGAAAGAAGCTGATGGATTAGGAACAGTTGTTTTATAGATAATAGTCAAAGAGAGCCTAATGGATAATTTTACATGTATTAGAAAAAACGGAAGTGAGAATTTGGCACCTGTGGCTTCCTGGAGCAAGCATTTTTCCAGAGTAACACAAAGGCAAAGGTAAAGACCCGGAGACAAGTGTGTGTTTTAATATTTTCAAGCCAGTGTAGCCAAGGAATAGAGATTAGGGAAGAAAGTGATAGGAAAAGAGTTTTGGAAATTAGCATGGACAGATCACATAGGCCATGATAAGGGCATTGCCTTCACTCTCAGTGAAATACGGAAGCATTAGAAGATTTGACACAGAGGAAAGGCATAATTTGAGCAATCTTGTAAAAAGATTGCTGCGGACACTAAGGATAGATTTTAAGGAGTCAAGAGCAGAAACAGGAAAGCAGCAACATAGCAGCAGAAGGACTATTGGCAATAAAATAGATGAGAAATTATGATGGCTCAGGTCAAGGTGGTGGCACTGTAGGGGTAAGAAATATCAGGTTCATGATTTTCAAAGTGTTGATAACAGGATTTGCTCAATGAGGTGGATGGGAAACGTAAAAGAGAGGGATGAGGCAAGAATGATTCCCCAGGTTTTTAGTCTTCAACTAGAAGGATAGTTTTTATTGACGAAGGTGAGAGTAAGGAAGGGAGAAGAATTGGCTATTAGATAAACTTGTAAGGCTTCTCAGGCTATCGAGTAGTCTAAATAAATCTTGGGGCCATTAAGAAGTTCACGAAGACCCTAATCATTTATTTCTTGGTTGTATGGGTATTTAATTTGTGATGATTCACTGAGCTGTATATTTTGTTTTGTACACTTTGCTAAGTGCGATTCATATTTAAAAAGAACCACTTTAAAAATGTATTTGAGGGGCGCCTGGGTGGCGCAGTCGGTTAAGCGTCCGACTTCAGCCAGGTCACGATCTCGCGGTCCGTGAGTTCGAGCCCCGCGTCGGGCTCTGGGCTGATGGCTCAGAGCCTGGAGCCTGATTCCAATTCTGTGTCTCCCTCTCTCTCTGCCCCTCCCCCGTTCATGCTCTGTCTCTCTGTCCCAAAAATAAATAAAAACCATTGAAAAAAAAAATTTAAAAAAAAAAAAAAATGTATTTGAGTGTAGACAATGTTTCATTAGTTTCAGGTGCATGATGGGATACACCTTCTCTATACTTTATGTTGTGCTTACCACAAGTGTAGCTCCCATCTGTCACCATGCATTACTATTACAATGATCACTACTGTATTTCTTATGCTGTGACTTTTATTTTTGTAATTTATTCATTCCCAAAATGGATGCCCGTATCTCCCACTCCCCTGCCCTCTGGCATCCATTAGTTTGTTCTTTGTAGTTGTAAGTCTCATTCCGCTGTTTGCTTGTTTATTCATTTTTCTTATATTCCATATATTAGTGAAATCATATGGTATTTGTCTTTGTCTGACTCATCTCACTTACGTAATACCCTCTAGGTCTATCCCTCTTGTTACGAATAGTAAAATCTCATCTTTTTGTGGCTGTGTAATATTCCATTGTATATATAACACATCTTCCTTATCTATTTGTCTGTGGATGGACACACAGGTTGCTTCTGTATCTGAACTATTATAAATTATGTTGTGATTATCATAGGAGTGCATATATCTTTTTGAAGCAGTGGTTTTATTTCCTTTGGGTAAATACCCAGTGGAATTATTGGGTCATGTGGTAATTCCATTTTTAATTTTTGAGGAACCTCCATACTGTTCTTCACAGTGACTGTAGCAGTTCACATCCCCAGCTTTTCAAAAAGAAATGGTGAGAGAAGAAAAGAAAATGCCTCCAGAGGAGAGTAGATTCTAATGCCTAGAGACTTTTCCCTGTGCTAAACCTTTGTTCTTTGTCATGCCATCTCTAGTTCAGATTTTTTGTCATCTTTAGCTTAAATCAGAGGTTGGACAGCTTTTTCTATAAGGCATCAAATACGAAATATTTTATAGTTTGTAGGCCAAAGTGTCTCCATTGCAACTACTCAACTCTGACATTGTAGCATGAAAACAGCCATAGACAATATGTAAATGAAACTATCCCTGTGCTCTAATAAAACTTTATTTATACACATCGAAATCTGAATTGAGTACAATTTTTACATTTCATAAAATGTTGTTTTTGTGATTTTTTTCAAATGTTTGAAAGTGTAAATGCGATTTTTATGTGTTGGGCTGTACAGAAATAGGCAGGGGACCAAATTTGGCCTGTAGGACATAGTTTGCTGATCATTGGCCTAAACCACTTAAATTATTTTCTAATAAACCCCTATACTCTCATACATGTTCCTTTTAAACTGTCCTCTATGCTGTTTCAGATATATCTTTTTACAATACAAATGTGATCATGCAAGCTGCCTCTATGACAAGCTGAGGTTGCTGAACAGGAGCTGTTCAGACACAGGCTGGGTGAGAGGGTGCAGGCAAGGCCCTCCAGGAAGAGGGGGAAGGGAGGACAGTGCAGACAGAATACAGCATGGCACGTGCAGATAGCCAGCTGCTAGAGGTAGCGTTCATGTGCGGCACTGGGTTAGGGATGGGGTGGAGAAGTTGGCTGCGCTTCTTGCTGGAAGACTTTTTAATGCTATGTAAAGGAAATTGGACTTATTTTTTGTGGTGAGTTGCTGTTCAGGGATTTTAACAAAGAAAATGCATGGTCAGTTTTTCTTTTTTTTATTTCATTCCAGCAAACATCCATTACCCTTAGAAATTAAGGTTTTAAAAAATGATCCTTTTAGTAACTTCTCTTTCAGAGGAAAGAGAAGCAAAATCCAAATTGCAGTAGGTTAAATAATAAATGATGGGTAAATTTTATATGAAGGGCAATAAACACAATTTTGCAGCCCTAAATATGTGTTTGCTTGTTTGTCTATTTATTGATATACAAGTACCAGTCCAAATAACTGCACATATAAATACCTGCTAGAAAAGTACCACAATGTGGTATGAATACAAGGGTTGAGATTCAAGTTAGGAAGACCACTTTTTGCTTCATGGTTACCACCTCGGATTGGAATTTTACTCAGTTATAGAGGTGCCTGGGCGGCTCAGTTGGTTAAATGTCCAACTTCGGAGCAGGTCATGATCTCACGATTCATGAACTTGAGCCCACGTCAGGCTCTGTGCTGCCAGTTCAGACCCTGGAGCCTGTATCAGATTCTGTGTGTCCCTCTCTCTCTCTGCCCCTCCTCTCCTTGCCTTCTGTCCCTCTAAATACATACATACATACATACATACATACATACATACATACATAAATAGGGGTGCCTGGGTGGCTCAGTCGGTTGAGCGACCGACTTCGGCTCAGGTCATGATCTCACGGTTTGTGAGTTTGGGCCCCGCGTCGGGCTCTGTGCTGCCAGCTCAAAGCCTGGAGCCTGTTTCAGATTCTGTGTCTCCTCTCTCTCCCTGACCCTCCCCCACTCATGCTCTGTCTCTCTCTGCCTCAGAAATAAATAAACATTAAAAAAATTTATAAAAAAAAATAGTAAATTACTCAGTTACTTAACCTTGGTTTCTACAACTGACAACACGATAATTAAATTTGATGACAGCTTTCTGTAGTTCCTACTAATATCTTCATGTTATTGACTTACAAGAAGTTCGTCTGTTTATAACTTTTATTATATATTTGTACAAATTATATTTTCATATTTTGTTTTCTCATTGGAAAGATACTTTTTGTCACTATGGAACATTTTTGACCCATTGGATATTACCAGTAGAAGTGGAGATGAATCACTGTTACATGCTTCTAATCCTGTTTTTTTTTTTTTTTTTTTTTCTTATCCTCTGTTCAATTTTAGCCTTGGATCAACCGTGCAGTTCTCTTGTGATGAAGATTATGTCCTACAGGGGGCTAAGAGCATCACTTGTCAGAGGATAGCTGAAGTCTTTGCTGCTTGGAGTGATCACCGCCCTGTATGTAAAGGTAAAGAAAAATCTTTAAATCAAAATGCTCTCTTCACAACATTTTAATAGTTTGAACTTTATTCCACCGAGTATAAGTTTCAATTAAATCTTTAAGGTGTAATGCAGTCTTTAAGGAAGTACTTAACTCATGTATTTAGCAATAGTTGTTGAAAACCTCTAATATGTGAAGCACTGTGTTAGGTTCCCAAGGAGTACCCAATGTAATAATTGGAGTAATATGCAATATAAGACACTGATGACTTTGTTGGCTTTATTTTAAGAAGAAATTACCTTGTGTAGAGATTGATAGGGCCTGATTTTTTAACCACAGTTTTATCTCTGTTTGTATGCTTTGCCATTTTAATTGCATTTGTCTCCAGTAAGCAGCGATACTGGTGTCGGTGGAGATAGAACACAGTTCTGTGATTCGTTAATTTAATCTAAGACAAATCCATGTGGACCCTCTGGCTTCCCATATTACCAGTAACTGCAGATAAGATTTATTACCACCACCTTCTTCAAATTAAATATTTCTATATGAATTAAATACACTCCCGTTTACTAAAATTTATTCAGCTGTGTTTGAAAGTGAACACCTCATCCTACTGGCAGTCGTGATTGCTCCTTTGTTGTTGTTGTTATTTTTTACTAATTGCATCCCTGCATATTTCAGTGTCCTAGTACTCAAAATTTCATTAGGCTTTCTTCACCCTCGGGGAACATTTTCACTGAGTCAACACACTGTAGATTCCCCTCAGGTGTCATAAGGGTGTTATCAGGGGAATAGAGAAGGGGCATATTTGAGAGCTACCATAAAGGAAAAAAGACAAAAGTATTTGACAACTGGCTGGATTTGGAAGGAGAAATTAACAAGAAAGAGTCAAAGATGATGTTCAAGTCCATGAGACCAGAAAAACCTCATGCTGTTAATAAGTACGAAGAAACTGAAAAATGGAGTTTTATGGAAAATTATCCACAGTTACTGCAATATTGTGATCATTGGCACCACTTGTAGGCACTTTGTGCTGGGCATAGAGCTAACCACCATATATACTATGTCTTATTTAATCCTCAAACAAACCAATGGAGACATTATTATCTCCATTTTAGAAATGAAGAAGGTAAGGCCTAAAGAGATACAGTCACTTTCCCGAGATCAAATACTTGGAAAATATTTTTCCTTAAGTCCTTAAGTCTATAAGTCCTTAAGACTTATAGAATGGAGAGAAAATCCAGATTTCAGAACTTTATTGATGGAATAGAAAATGATAAAATGGAAGCAACAAATAGATTCCACTCACTTGGCAATGGCAATGGCAAAGAAGAAGAGAGAATCTAGATGTTTTACAGATTTGAGTAAATTTTTTCTGTTATAGGTAGATGATTATTCATAACCTATCTCATTTGCAAAGGCTTTCAAAGTGACATATAGTGTGATAACATTAAAAGTAAAGTTAAACGGAGATGATACAATAAGGCAAAATAGTTTCCTGATCCTAAACAAAAGTTTACATACAAGTGGGTAGACGACTGTTAAGAATGGTTTACATGTAAGACTTAAATATGGTGGCTGCCAAACAATGGGGAAAATGACCATTTTACACAAAAACCATTGTCTATAAAATACAAGCATAGCAATGAAACAGAAAAAGCAAACTTTTTCCTGGCTTTGAGGTCTGAAATGCCTTGCATTGTTTTTTATAAAGTAGACACTGAATAATAGGCATTGTGGGAATAACTTTCATCAATGTTCTGGCAATGACTAGAACAGTAAACTGTATAAGGTTGATTTTTTATGGTGTCCTCCACTCAAGATAAATTACAGTTATAAAGGACAATGTAGTGAAAATCATGGTTTCAAAGAGTGTGATCCAAGTATCTTGCTTCAGTTTTACATAAATTAGATGTGTGAACTTTCTGATGGCAATAAAGAATAGAAAAAATAGAGGGTAGATTTAGAAAAAAAAGAATAATGGTAATGCAGAAACAAAATCTCACACAAGAGAAGTTACAGCCAGATCATTGAATTTAAGGTCTACGTAAAGTAAGATGAAGACTATAAACCATCTTTTTTCATTCAAGACTCTCATTTCAATAAAAAGAATGAATCATATTTATTACAATTGTAAATTGTTCAAAGGCAGTAATAATGTTACATTATTCTTTTATTCTTCACAAACCCTATGGAGCAAAGAGCAGCTCTGTAGTGACCTATATCTCAAGAAATACTTGTTGAAAATTAATGCGTGATTATTTTTCTTTGATTCCAAGATGCAGGAGCCAGGAGCTATAAATGCGCATGTTCAACATTCGTATAGTGATATTATTTCATCTAAATTTTACATCTTTTCTGCAGATACTAATCATTTATACATAGCTTTTTTTCATTCCTTGCATGCAGGCATATGTGTGTATGGTTTATAAAGTACATTTGGCTATTAGAAATTACTGGCTGTGGTGCTAGAAACAGTAATGGAAGGAACATGCTGAAATAGTAATTGAAGTTTTAAAATGACTATCCACAGTGAGTCGGAACAAAGAATAGTTTTCATGTCTCATGGGTGCTTGGACAGAATAAATATGCTTTTTTCCAGACAGCAGCATAAATAGCAGTATCAGTGCACTGCACCTTTGAGGGGTTATTAATATAGCTGCCGTCTATGTATTGCATGGTTGAGCAATCAAGAAATGGTGATTTTCAAGAGACTGAAAGTTCACACAAATAGCAAATTATGAATTAAAAGAAAAGGAGCAATTTACAAATTAATATTAATGGATTTTACACCAACTCAGACAATAATTTTATTCCCTAAATGGGATATGTGTATGAGATATTTACCAGTTTACAGTTATGGAGACAATTATTCTTTGTTGGATATGCAGTAGATTTCTAAAAACTGGAGTTTATGCAAATAATCAGACTTATGCACTTGACTGATATATAGAATGTTTATTTTAGATATTCATGATATTCAAATAAACACCATTTGTTTGAAAATTGATAGTTTGTTAACTAGGAAATATGTAGGATAGTTAATATTTCTAGATCAGACAAAGCTGTCGACTAATTTTCAAACAATATTTGGACAGTCTAAATAACCAGTCAAAGCACAAGGGCATTAACCACTCATGAGAGTAATGTAAAATGTGGCTAAGGAAAGATTAGAAAAGAAGGCAAAAGAAATACAAGAGTATTGGAAATGGGTAAAATCAGAAAGTCATCTTTTAATTCCTTTATTCAATTAGTTATTCAATCATTTGCATAAGTAGTGATTAATATACTTATTTATTTCGGATTCCACAAACATTAACGAACATTAGTAAGGATCCCAAATTAAATATGTGGGATACACAGTATGTGATGGTTTTAATTTTTTTATATTGAAGTGCAAAACTAAAAATATATGGTAGAGTATGTTGTTTACAAGAGAGGTACAAATTCTCTGCAGAATTCAGGTGAGGAAGATTATTCCCATGTTTGGAGACCGTCAGGCCTTAAGATAGAAGAGCAGGACTTGGAAGTTGTTTTGAATTTCAACATAGGAAGTTGGAAAGCATTCCAAATATAGAGGGTATGTCATGAGCAAAATCACAAAGTGAATCGGTTTATCTGTGGAACAAGATGGGGGAGGATGGGCATTCCAGTTTGGTTAGGTATATGAAGGAATATGAAGTGAGGTCAAATTAGAGGGGTTGTATAACTCCTCCTTTAAGTGTTTTTGGAAGCACCCTAAACCATTCTGTAGTATATATATATATACTGCAGGTAACTCCTATCTTTCCATTTGGACTATAACTTACCATACACAGTGCTAGCACACTAATCCCATCAAAATCTCAGATTTGTTATGTCCCACTACTTTTCAGTGGCTCCATTTTATTTCTCAATTTCGTACTGTGAGCCAGTAAAATGAGACAATCAAGAATATGAACGCAGGGATGAGACTTCAAATCTTCTTCGATCTTCTACTTAGGTAATATACTCTCGTCATTAATTATCAGATTTCTTATCTTGAAGTAGAGTTCCAATACATCAGGATCTACTCCATCTAGAGGTAAGAATTTGTGTGAGGACAGGGCGCCTGGGTGGATCAGTCAGTTAAGTATCTAACTTTTGAGTTTGGCTCAGGTCATGGTCTCATGGTTCGTGAATTTGAACTCCAAGTCCGTCTGTCTCTCTCTCTCTCTCTCTCTCTCTCTCTCTCTCTCAAAATAAGTAAATAAACTTAATAAAGAAAAGAATTTGTGTGAGGATGGAATAAGGTACTCCATTTAAAACAGCGAGTATATGGGCTGAAACACACTAATGGATGGAAGTGCTGGGTGGAGCACTGCCCCTAATGGTTATCTCATCTGACTTCCAAAACAATCCATGAGCTGTCTCCATGCAGTTGTTTCATTAACTCTCGCCAGCAATTTATCCCAGCATCTCAATAGTGAACACAGTCACTGTCCTAATTTTCTTTTTTTTTTTTTTATTTTTTTTTAATTTTTTTTTTTCAACGTTTTTAATTTATTTTTGGGACAGAGAGAGACAGAGCATGAATGGGGGAGGGGCAGAGAGAGAGGGAGACACAGAATCGGAAACAGGCTCCAGGCTCCGAGCCATCAGCCCAGAGCCTGACGCGGGGCTCGAACTCACGGACCGCGAGATCGTGACCTGGCTGAAGTCGGACGCTTAACCGACTGCGCCACCCAGGCGCCCCTGTCCTAATTTTCATATATGTGTGACTTGACCTGAATGGAAGAAAACCTAGTAACCATACACTGCTCACCTTTCAAAGTCTTAAATCACCTTTCACCTCCTCCAAAACTTCTTTCCTATTTCAATTATCCATGACCCCCCCCCCCCCACACACACACTTCTTTAACCTTACTTCACATTTTCTATCTTTACCACACAATTTAGCATTGAATTCTATTCTCTTTGGCAGTGGTTCCTCACCATTTTATGGGCAATAGACTTGATCCTTCAACCAAAACCACCTCAGAAAGAACAAAATAATCAACACGTCTAAAGCACTTGATTTTCATTGGATTTCCTTTTGACTGTTGCCAAAAAAAGGACAGTTATCTATATGGTTTATCCATATATTACCTTTGATTAGAGGGAAGGATCATAATGGGGTGCTTGGGTGGCTCAGTCAGTTGAGTGTCTGACTCTTGATCTCAGCTCAGCATGATCTCATTGTTTGGGAGTTTGAGCCCCAAGTCGGGCTCTGCGCTGGCAGTTTGGAGCCTGCTTGGGATTCTCTCTCTCTCCCTCTCTCTCTGTGCCGCCCCTGCTCATGTGCACATACTCTTTCTAAAAATAAATAAATAAACTTAAAAAAAATTAGAAGGATTATAATGAGATTCTATTCCTTTGTTCATATACAAAGTGAAAATGGGTATTGCAGTTTATTTGGTAGATAATCACTGGCCAAACCTAAGGGTTATAACCCTAATTAATGAATATTTATTAAGGGCTTTGGGGTCTTACAGTTTCCAAAATTCTTTCACATATGTTTTAGGCTCCTTCTCGTGTTTTGTTCTTCTTCACAATGTTTACCACAGTGACCATTATGCCTATATTTTTGTGCGTATGATAGTTGCTAAATAAGCATTTTGAATAAATATTGTGGAGAGACTTAATTATAACAGACATTTTTAAAAGATAGTAATGTGCTGATATTAACCACAGAAAGTTGCCCTGGAAGAAGGCTTCCTGTTATGCAAAAGCAATTAGAAAATTTTGCCCAAGAGCAAACCAGAACCTGCTGAAATTTATCAACCAGAAACACATATAGCAGGTGTTTGTCTGTAGCTGTTATTGATGCCTTCTTAGTTTCATGGAATAATGTTACAGATGAGATGATGCATAATAAGGGTGATATTAGCAATTAATAGAGTGACATATGGTGAAGAAGATAGACAGATGGTTTAGATATGGGTATTTATCATACATTCATGTTTTTTTGATGGTCTTTTTTCCGTTAAAAATAATAGTTTGAAATGTATTATATAATTTTGATAAGGAAATAAATTTTACTGCCAATGAATATATTTTAATGACAAGATGTCATTTACATATTATGTGCTGCAGATGATAGTGATGCATTTATGTATATAATTTAAAATTCAAAACTACCCGAACAATTAGAAATTTTGCATTTCAATAGCGCCCTTCCAACAATTGTTCAGAAATACATTCTGCACATCTTGCCTACCTCACAAACTTATTAGGAAAATATGCAAATAGTTAGCAAATAAATGATCCTGTTTTCGTATATAGTAGTGGAGAGGGATCTCCACAGTTATCAGTGAGAACTTTCTATTTCCACCCTGCCTTTTCCTGGGTATAGGACCTTGCTTATCTTGCTTAATGTTTCCTGGGCTTCCATTTGCTTTGTTGGTGATTACTCTGAACTTCTTCCAGTTGTAAATTCTAAAAATTCATAAGTACATTTAGTGCTTTCTAGACTTTAGAACATGGTAAGGTTATTCTTAGTTTTTCAATTTTTAAAAATAGGCTTTGGTTTTTAGAGCAGTTTTAGGTTCAAAACAAATTTGAGTGGAAAGTACAGAGTTCTCCTATATCCTCTGCTCCCACTTGGCCCAGAGTGGTACATCTGTTACAATCAATGAACTGACACTACCTTATCATTATGCTAAGATTATTCTTAGTTAAATGTTTGTCTTGGTCTTCTAGGGCAGCTACAGCAAAATACCATAAACTGAATGTCTTATAAACTACAAATATTTATTTCACAGTTATAGAGACTTTGAAGTGCTGGACGATGTCTGCTGGGTACCAGCTTCTTTATTGTAACCTTCAGACTGTAACTTCACATGATGAAAAGAGTGAGGGATCTCTCTGGAATCTGTTTTATAAGATCACTAATCCCATTCCTGAAGGCTGTGCCTTTACCACTTAATCATCTCCCAAAGTCTCCACCTCCTAATATTATCACTTTAGGGGTCAGGATTCAACATGTAAAGTATACGGAGAGGGTACAAATAGTCCATGGCAATGTTTTCCTTTACCTTTGGTGGTCTAGTGTCTGTCTTAGTTCCTGGCACAAAGCGGGCAATAACAACAACAACAACAGCTACAACAACAGCGACAACAATGATACTATATGATAAACTATTGCTAACGGAAGAGTACTATTCTTTATTGCACTGTGTTTTAGGTAGCAGTTTAAAAATAGATCAGTGTTACTTTTACTTCGTGCCAAAACTGTGATTATCAGTCATCAAACTGCTTCAAAGTAGTTTAGATTCTGTGAATCTTTTATGCCTCATTTACTATTAAAGATATAATTTCATATTAACTTAAAGGAGTATTTATATTCATACGTTTCTTACTATGTTCATTTTCAGTGATGTGTCCTTAGAAAAGTAAAGTTGATTGTAATGTGATTCTTGATTCTGTTATCTTCTCACGATTATAGTTTTGAGAGTTTTCAAATGGAAAATAATATATTAATTATTAAAGCTAGTAACAATTTTTGGTGAGTTGGGAGAGAAAATAAACAGGAAACAACTCTTTTATTTTTGGCACATATAATTTTAAAGCCCTGAGGATCTGAACATTAATGGGGATGAAATGGACTGTGTGATGAACAAAGCTCAAATGACTAAGGAAATAAAAATAATAACCTGATAAACAATGGATGTTTTAGCTGAACAGCCAAGGAAACACCTGAAATGTGTTATCTTTATGAAAGCATGAACAAACTGAAAACTAATGAAATCATCACAGGAATACAAAATTTGCAAGAGAAACTACTTGTTTGAAAGGAAATTTCAAAGAATTGTTAAAATGAAATGACTTTTTTGTGTGTGTTTGTAGTAAATCTGTGACATTCCTCAAAATTCCCCTGTAATGCAGAAAGCCTTATTTTCTGTGTTTGTTGACAGGATGTGCTATTATACTGGAAGACCTATTCTGACTTAATACCCTTTCCGATAATTCTGATCACCTTAAAAGATGGGCGAAGTAAAGATGTTGGAGTGAGGGCCTTCCATCTTGAGATCTTCTATAGTGCAAACTCACTTTTGTCTTAAAATAGCAGGATACCTACTTCTGTGCCGGAGAGTTTGCAGAGAAAATGATCGTAGAGGGATCACTAGAACATCTGACACTTTTTCTGTGCACTCAAAGAAGAGAATTGTACCATGCAAAGTAAAAGATGTAAGGTGAAATGAAAAATGTGAGGACCCGGGAAAGACACAGACACAAACAGGAAACAAAAGGCATAGGCAAGATATATAGACACATGATTGATGAGAAGGGGACATTTTTTGATATTTAAATTGAATGTATTTGAAATTTAAAGAATCATGGATTTTATCCTTGATATGAATATGGAGAATTTATCACATTTGGACAGATCTTTCCTTATATTAAGGTATAAACTATGTTCGGCTGCTTAGCTAGTCTGACACAAGATTTTCTGCATCTAGGTATATAGCAACAGCATCTCCAATCACTAGCCAGGCGTGGCACCTGGCTGACATCTTCACAAATACTTGAATGAATGAATGAATGAATGAATGTTTCTCACTCTGCTAGACACAACATAAGAAACACAGAATAGAACTGAACAAATCACATCCTTGAGGAATTTCCAATCTCGTTGAAAACAGTACATTTGAAATGAAACAACCAGAGAACATCCCTAAAGCAACAGAGGCATGGTTGCACAGACAACGTTTATGTCATAAAGGTAATTCAAAACAAAGGTAGGACAGAAGACAGAAATGAGAATGTTAACCTTTGGGAAAAAAAATTCCATAGACCATGAAAATCTCACTTACTTTCTCTTTTAATTGAATATTACTGTATATTTCTAATTTGGGAAATCATTCATTTTTAACAGCATTGATATTTGTTAAGTAAAATTTATTAGGTAAATTTGTTACCTAAAGTTTATTTGTTACCTAAAATTTATTAGATAAAAGGAGAAACAAGATGAATTAGAAATTATCTTGGTCTCAAGATCAGTTCTCTACTTTATGGGAAGAACACAGTAGAAATGAGTGCATTGCCATACATCCCAGTAACAGACACTGCCGATAAATGAACACAGTGCTTTCAACTCAGTGAGCATAAAACAACCACTCTGCCTAGAAGAGTCCAGAAAATTTAATTAAAAAAATGAATAGGGACTTAAGAAGGAGAGGCAGACAGACAGATTTACAACTTGAAGAATGGAAAAATATATAAGACAAAGAAAACTATACATAAAGTATCAGGGTTGTGAAAGAGACCTATATTAGAAAGAGAGCAAGACACTGATGGATTATGGCAGGGCATAAATTTATTGATGGTGGGAAAAATGGAGATCTATTGGTTAGACACATGGATCTTATATGCTATATAAGATCTTGTGAAGTGTCTTGTATGCCAGTGACAAAGTAAATATTGGGTTTTATCTTGGATTCCTAAAGAGGAAGCATTTTTGCTTCTAATTTTTTTAAAAAGGATTATTTATTAATTTAATGTGTTGAACAATTGTTTATTTAGTGATAATTATGTGCCAGTCAGACACTGGGGTAGGTACTAGGGATAAAAAGATAACTAGTGGAAAATCACTACTTACAATGAACTTATTCTTAATGGTGGGGGGCAAGAGAAGATCCCAAAGTTAATATACCATTACAATAATCTATCATTAACTCGATACTACAGCTATATAAAAGGTGTTCTGGGAGTTGACAGAGAAGGCTTCCAACAAGAGGAGGACACTGAGCTGGACCTTGAAGACACAGTAGACAAGACCAATGAAACAGTAGTGGATATGAACGGTACACCAGATAAAACCACATGAGAAAAGGCACAAGATAACAAGCTAATATGTTATAGAAAATGGAATATGAATGGAGAGAGGTAACACTGAAGGTAGGATGTCCAGTTTGACTTTCAATTAAGTCAGTGATAAGAGAAATGCAGAGAAAGGATTAGAAAAGAAGTAGATTGGAGGTGACACCAATATATAAGGGATAGGAGGAGGAAGTTGAGTCCATGAAAGAGACTAAAAAAGAAGCAGCTGGAAGCAGAGATGGGTAACAGGAGAGAATGGTGTTATGACACCACAGTGAGGAGAGATTTTATAAATGAAGTGTGGTCAACATTTTTAAATTCTGCAGTGTGAGGAATAAAAAAAAGCCTCACTGAGTTCAACCAAGAGGATACCAGTGATCTTGGTAAAAACCATTTTCGTTGGAATCGTTGATGTGGAAGACACATGGCTATAGTTGAAGAGTAATGAGGTGAGAAAATTGAGGCATAAAGTGAAAAGCAGAAACTTGGCTGTTAGGCAAAGGCTAGAGCTAGGTTCATGGAGAGGAGCATGCAATCTGGGGAAGGTTGTTTTTAAAATATACGAGGTTTAGGGGCACCTGGGTGGCTCAGTCAGTTAAGCATCCAATTCGGCTCAGGTCATGATCTTGTGGTTCATGATTCCATGCCCCACATTCAGCTCAGTGCTGACAGTCTGGAGCCTGCTTGCGATTCTCTGTCCCTCTCTCTGCCCCTCCCTCACTTAAGTTCTCTCTCTCTCTCTGTCTCTCTCTCTCTCTCTCTCTCTGTCTCTCTCTCTCTCTCTCTCTCTCTCAAATAAGTAAACTTTACAAGAAAAAAGAAAAAAAGGAAAAAAAAAGAGAAAAGAAAAAGGTATGAGGTTTAAGTAATGAGTACCTTGCTCTGGCATGTGTGAGAGGTTGAAGACATTGGTGAGAGCTGGGCCAACTGGAAGAGACAGTTCCCCAATATGAAGGGTCTGGGATTCAGAATAGAGGGGATAACATTAAACTTGGAGAGGAGTTAACACACACCCTCCTCTCAGGTAGGAGACCATGAGGAAGGAACCAGTGAAGCCATAGATAAGTGTACAGGTGGGAAACAAAAGAAGGCATCATTCTCAAATGGTGCTCTTCCTCTTCCCTCATTTTTCTTTTTTTCTGTAAAGTGGGTGAAGTTATCTAAGGAGAAGAAGAAATCCAGCAGTTCTGTGATTAAGCAGGATGGAACCGAAGATGAAATTGATAGGCAGAGAGAGCTGGGGGAAGTCACCAAGCAGTCAGCCTCTGAGAAACAGGATCATATCCTGAGGGTTCCATTTAGGCCAGTGGTCCTCATCCCTGGCTGTGCATTACAATCACCCTGAGAGCTTTTGAAATAAAAACCTATGCCTGGGTCCCAACCCACATCAATGAAATCATACTCTCTGGAGGAGAGATAATTCAGTTCCTGTATCCCCTCTGAGATATACTGGTCAGTTTAATTGTATTGAGGATTCAGAAAACAGCTTGAAATGATATTCTGTTTCCTTAGAGAGTCTCTCCCTCATTCCCGAGGAGTCATGTACTCACTGGCAGGCTGCTTGGAACATTTAGTTACACATATCGTATTCCTGTTCTACAGACTGGCAAAGTGGAAGTCTGATGCATTCAGGTCACCAAGGCAGAGCAGCAGCTCACAATGTCCTCTTCTTACTGGACACATGCAGATACGAGAGCTATATAAATTTGCATGTTAAATGTCAAAAATGGACTCATTTTCATACTTATCATGTATTACCAGCTGGAAATGGCACCGATTTACTTTTGAGATAAGTGTTTCTTGGGAAGAAATGAAATGGGGTCACAACTGAATGAGCTGCACTTCATTTGCACTCCTGCCATCCATTTATTTCCGAGAGCTTTACCTTATTTATTCTGAGGGAACAAGACAAGGCAAATGTAGGTTTGTAGCATGGAAATCATTTTGACAAGAAAATTAAATAACTATGACTTTACGAAACATGAATTCTTTTCAAAGTTGGTCATAAGTGCCAACGTTTCAACATATGCATTACTTTTCCACCTCTTTTCCTTGTTGTCTTTGATAATCCGATTCATGCAGCATTTGCTTTACTGGCTTATTATTTTAGATATTTTATTTAAAAAAATACTATTTCAAATTCCGCATTTCTTTTTTATAGTTAAGGTCAATATTTATGACTTTCTTGCTGAGTGCTGTTTTGCTACAAAACTCTTCTTAGTTCTTGCACAAGTTAAAAAAAAAAAGGCATCTTGGATGATTTCATGATGCTCTAAACCTATTTAAAGCTAACAAAAGTTCATGGTTCATTTTCTTGGCCTTGGGTAAACTTCTCCTTCAACTTTTGAAGGATAAATATTCATTCATGTTTAGCAGGACCTGCAGTTATATTTTATTCTGAAAATAAATACTTAGGGTATTATGATATTGTTACATTTAAGCACCATTAACACATCTCACATCTAGATATTTCCACCAAATTCTAAGGGGAAAGGAAAAGCCAACAAAATGTTTAGATATAAAAAACAAAAAAGCAAAAGAAATGAGAAGCATCTTACTGCTTTTTTAAATCTGCTTCCTCAAGGATCAAATGTGGCTTTCTATAAGACTATTGGGAATGCTTTCTGAAAACCTTCTCATTTACCATTGTTTACATTTACCATTGTTTTACATTTAAAACCTTTTTGTTTGTGAGCATAATTCATTCCAGAAACATGCTTGTAATGCAAAGCACTTGTATTTCGAAGCGAATTTCCAGAACCATTGGCTCAGTTGTGACCATGTGAGTTTCAGCATCTCGTACTACTCTTATTGCAAGGCATTGCTTGTTTATCAAGTTAAAATTTATTAGAAATGTTTGCTTATCTTGCAGCACAGTCGCAGAACAAGTTACTCTCAATCCAAGGTTTTACTCTATTTTGTTCTTTTCTGCATAAAATTTCTTTCCAATTTATGCAAGGATGGCATATGGTATTTTTCTTAGCTATTTAGAGTATTTTAAAAAGAAAATTAAGTCATAAAGACCATGTTGTTAAAAAATGTTTTGTGAGGTCTTCACAAAAGGACTCTAGTTGTTTTCCATTTTCATGACCATAAAAATATTTATTATTTAAATACAGCAGCATTCATTCTGAGCCATGAACACCAAAGCCACATTTGGCTTTTTATTTTCTTGGGCTTTTAATTATTTTGTCTGTTAGGAAGTAATGACAGGATTGGCTGATGTGAACGTGCCCTCTGCCCCTGGTACAGCTTAACTGCCTGAGAAAGTTAAAACCTGGGAGGAATAGGAGTAGCTTATTTTAGAAATTATAATAACTAAGGAAGGAAATAGTGGGTACTGTAAGTGTATTTACAATGAAAAACAGCAATCCAAACAAGTTGTAAGAGAGAGTAAAGATATTACAGCTCAATATGCTTTCAGGGGCTGAGGACTAGAGTCAAAAAGAATATATGCAGGGGAATGTATGCAGGGGAAGATATCAAAAGACCCTGCAGCAGCAGTAAGATAATTGGCAGAGGAACCCTGATTTTAAAATACAAGTGCAAATCATAGATGGATAGGCCTATGACCAGCATTGGATATTGAATATGTGATATATAGTTGGAAGAACTCTACCAGGCTGTCTGGAGCCAAGAAAATTAGCAATGTAAAATACGCTAAAAAATAATAATTAAAACAATTTTTTATTTATATTAAATAAGGAAAACAATTATACACATAATTATATATGCAATTATTATAATTATTACAATACTATATTATAGTAATTATATATAATTATAAAAATTTCAGTATTTCCTAAATTATCTTTGAATATTAATAATAAACATGTAGAAAACATATTCAGACAACCTAATGATTTGTTGTGTTATTTTCAGTACAGAACTTGTTAAAATCTCTAATATTCTCAGTTTCTTTGTTTATCTTTGAAAGTAGAAGTGTAGGGGCGCCTGGGTGGCTCAGTTGGTGAAGCGTCCGACTTTAGCTCAGGTCATGATCTCACCATTCCTGAATCCGAGCCCCGCATCCGGCTCTGTGCTGACAGCTCAGAGCCTGGAGAATGTTTCAGATTCTGCGTCTCCCTCTCTGTCTCTGCTCCTCCCCTACTGGTGTTCTGTCTGTCTCTCTCTCAAAAATAAAGAAACATTAAAAAAAAAAAAAGTAGAAATGTAGTATGTAACACAAGCTCACAGAAAATGCTGACCTGGGCTGAACATTTTGGAAGATGCTGATTTGGGCTGTCTTAACTGCAGTCATTTCCTAACTGTTCTTGCTTCTGGTTTCCCCTTTCTCACATTTGCTTACCTTATCACTACTAGAGTACTCTGACTAAAATCATCATCATAATAAATAAAAACAAAACACTTTCAATATGCCATCCCATTTCTGCAAATAATTCATTAGTTAAGTATTCAATTCAAAATTTCTTAATGTGGTATTTTGGAGCCTCCAAATATTGTCTCTGAACTTCTTTTCAACTTCGTTTCTTCTTAGTCCCAAACACTACTCCAGAAGGCTAAATGTCACCATACCCTATATTACTTTCTAATATATCTCTTTGGTGAAAAGAAGATACTTGGATTCAAGAACCATCTCCTCCATTGTGTGTTTATGGTGATAGTATCTAACAATTTCTTTAATTTCCTGTCTCTCATAGGAACTGTGCTGACTATATATATTACCTATAATGCAGAATTTTGTCTTTTATAGATGAGAGTAGTTCAAGTAAATTGCTTAAAAAAACCACAGCTCTTAATCCTGGAACCAGGATTCAAATTTACAATTAGAACTATGTACAATTTCAAAGTTCATGTTGTTTTCACTCTCCACACCTACTTAAAGAGCCCCAAACATGACGTGAAGAATATACAAGCTATGGATATGATGAATATCCGTTAAACTTTGCAAAGGTTCACATACTTTTGGTTCTTACAAAGTTTCTTGGGAGAAAGATTGACTCTCAGTTCTAGCCTGTATAAGGCATTTGGCCTCCTTTTTTTCTTTTTTTGCTTTACTACCTAAATCCTGACTGAACTGTGTCTGTGGATTTTGTCCAAATATCTTTCATTAATTAACTTCTCCCTTTTCTGGTTCATCTCCCCTGAGCTGTCCCTTGGAAAAATCTCCCCTCTTCTTAAAACCAAGAGTCCCTCCGAAATATCAAATTTCATCTATTTGATGGATAGATATTCACAGTTGCACCTTTTGTTTTCTTTGTAGTCAAACATTATGGTAAATGTTGGCATACCTAATTATACTTAAAAAATGTACCCCAGGAAGCTTGAGGTTACTGTTAATATATTCATTGACTAGTTTTGAAAGAAACAGGGAATTTTACAAACAGATATTCAGGCCCTATGGCCATAATCTGCAAAGATAAAGGAAAGCAAAAATATTTCTCAGTAAAGAAGAATTTGAATGTGTGTTGAGAAGAGGAAGAAAAATCCAGAAAGTTGGTGGGATATTAAGGAATACGGGAAGAAGCTGAAGCCTTAGGAAAAGGTAGCCGGGGAGAAATCCTTGGGTCAGATGAAGAAACGACTTATAAGAAAGGAATGATCTAATATCTATTTCTAATTTTTAACTTTTAATGTAATTTTTTGTTACTGCCATGAAAACTCCTTACCTTGTCTCAGTCCCCAAATCTTAATAAGTAATAGTTGATCCTAGTAGTTGGTAGTGGTTAGAGAAGAATAGATAATAAATACAAAGGATAATAGTCTCCTTTTCCAATTATTAGAGTTTTTTTTAATGAAATTTAGAGTTCTCATATAGTGTAGAGGCTTTTAATGTATTAAAGCATGGGAAGATACGTGAGTTATTCTTTTGGTAAAGCTTGTCGTGCTTTGCTTGAAAGGAGCTCTGGTGACATAAAAAGTAGTCAACCCTGTGGACTCAGTACATGCCTCAAAATTGTCAGAGGGATGTATCAAGACCATGAAGGGTCTGAGGTCTTACCTTACTTGCAAATTAACAAGTTAGCTTGCCATACTTTTGTGTTGCTAGAAGTCAAAAGACTCCTAGGTCAGGGATAAAAGACAGTTTACTACTCACGACATGAGTAGGAGGCAGAACATCACCATTGTTGCCAACTCCCTGAGCCCCAGTTTCTACATGGCTGCTTGAAGAAGACCAGATAACAGCTGCTTATGCAATGGGTTGCATTATAGGAAAGGAACCCTGAGCTTAGGGAATCCAAATCTTTTACAATGGGCGGTATGCATGCCTATTTTTTGCTCTGGAGGGAGACACTATCTCTATCTTCCAAGACTGTAAATAAACGGGTCCTTTTCTCTGGAAGGAGAAACTTGGTCTGTCTTCTAAGGCCATTCAATATACAAACAAACTTAAAAAGATACTCCAGAACAAAGGCAGTTAGTGCTTTTGCTTGCAAGATGCATGCAATTATGATAGGTCCATGGAGAATTGCCTCCTGACTATATCTACCTCTCATTTCTCTATCTTGGCTTCTGGTACATTTTCCCATGAGAATTCCCATTAGTCAGATGCTGATTAATCTGAATGCCAGAGGCTGAAAACAAATCCATTCAATTTTCATCATATAGCATTTAATTAAGATTATTATCAACAGGACTCCAAACTACAGAATGAGGCCAACCTCCAGGGACCCAAACCCAACTAGCAGAACAAATTACACCAACCATCAGTGTCTACATTAGAAAATCAGGTGGCTTTTTCCTCTCATTTCTGTACTGATATTTGCACTTGTCCCAAGACATTAATCCAGGCACTATAAGATGCATTAACAATTGCCTTGACCCACACGGTAGAAGTCTAGGGCAATTCTACTATCCTTAACAACTCTGGCCAAAAGTTGAGACTGATGTGAATGACTTCCAGAACCAAGGTGGTATCATTGATTTTTTTTAACTAAGGCCAGTAGCTTCCCTCAGGTACCCAGGGTAGCTTCAAAAGGCAAGATCTCCAGAGTTATCTTATTGTTACATGATCTACAGGTGGTATATTTCTTAAACTCTTTTAACTGTCCTGACTGTCCCTTGGTGTCTTTTATCAACACCCGTAAAGCACACATCACCATATTTGGAAAGAGAGGCTGGTTAATGGTTAAATACATGCCTTCCCCATCAGAAGAGTCCTTAGGGCGTACCTTATGCCTCTAGAAATAACCTGTTTTTTAAAGTTGCTGCCCCCAACCCCAAGGAGGACTTACACCAGCCAGGGGATCCAAGTCGATAGTGCCATCAAAGTGCTTCCAGATGTTGGTAACAGCTTTCATACTTAAAATTTCAAATGATTGAGTTTGGTCCTTTTGGAAGAACTCTGTCCTATCTGTCTATACCATGAGAATGCTGACATTTGTTCACCCCATGGAATGACAAAGTAAAAACTATAAGAGTAGAGCTGTGAAAATATCTGGAGGGATGAACAAGTGTAATAACTGGGAGATTCAAAAATTGGGGTTAACCCATAGACCTCTTTTTAAGTTAGGACAATCATGGTCAAACCATGGTAAAAGACATTGGGCAGGAGATAGGAAATCTATCGTTAATTTAAATGTATGAACTCACAACAGTTTTAGAATGCTGTATCAAGGTATTTTCCTTAAAAACAGGGCTACAGGGGTGATTCTGAGAAATAAAGATCATTAATGTCCCTCCCTCCCTCATACCTCTATTTCCCTCTGCCAGGAGTTGTTCCCCCTTCACCATGACAAAATCAATGTGTCTTATTCACCTTTTCTCTCATCATCATATATTCTTATATGGACAATTCATCCAAATATATCATATAAGAATTAGGGCATTTTATATAACTTAACGGGACCAAATATGTCCCCAAATTTTGTCCACGTGAGCTTCTGTAAAGGGGCTCAGTGATCAGTGTGTACTTAACCAAGTGACATTATCCTTATAATCTAGGATCATGTCAGTACAATAAAAGAATCTAGATCACTGAAGCAGAGTTAAGTCTGAATCCCCAAGCCATTTTTTTTTACACAGATTACCAAAATAAGCAGAGATATAAAAGCCAAACATGAATATAGTTGCTGTTAGGGGAAGAAAGACAAAGCATGCCATACCAGGAATGGTCAAAATGGAAGCTCAGATTTGCAAAATAGAGCTGTATATACTGCAGCCATCTGATCATTACCCATAAAGTAGATAAGAAACACTAATCCCTTTCTGGAGATGGTCTCATTCTGTGACCAAACTGTCTTACGAAGGCTTGTAGGGAAGGAGAAGGGATGGAGTTGGGGATTTTTTTAAGTCTATTTTTAGAGTCCACTCTAACACTCAGCAATTCCAGATGCTTGTAGATGATAGAGAACATGAAAGGTTCATCAAATACTGTTACTATCAGTACATTTTTTTGAGTGTCTTTGTGATAGTAGTTCAACCACTTTCAGATTGTAAATAGTCCTGAAAGCCAAAAACATGACAAATTTTATTTCAGTGGCTCTGGTAGTATGGACTTGGATTATCAGACTAGACCAGCAATGGCATAACCTGAACAGGTGTCAACCACTGATAAAGCACTAAAGCACCACTGATAACTCTGAGAGGAGGTCAAAGGTCTGATGTAGTCAATCTACCAAAAGCAGGCAGGAATCTGACTTATGTGATGTGACTTCCCTTGCCAGAAGACAAATGGGACAGCTTTTGGCAGAAATCACAAATCTTGGATGTGAGGATCTCTTCTGCACCCAAAACAGATTTTTTTATTTTGTGCCCAGTTTATAATAGTATATGTATTTCCATGTCCAGTAACATAATTGATCTGGGCAGAAATGGTGGCAATTTAGGTAGTGCAGCCTTAATCAACAACTTGGTTCCATTAGGTCTCATCAGAGAAAATGTCCTTAACATGGGCATCTGCATTAATGACTCAGATGGTTTAATACCCAACCACAATTATTTTCTTTTTTTTGTTTTGTTTAAAAAATTTTTTAACGTTTATTTATTTTTGAGACAGAGAGAGACAGAGCATGAATGGGGGAGGGTCAGAGAGAGGGAGACACAGAATCTGAAACAGGCTCCAGGCTCTGAGCTGTCAGCACAGAGCCCGACGCAGGGCTCGAACTCATGGACTGCAAGATCATGATCGGAGCTGAAGTCGGCCGCTCAACCGACTGAGCCACCCAGGCGCCCCAACCACAATTATTTTCAAAGTTCACAGCCTCAAAGGGGTGTCTGTCATCTTCTGATCTATAGTTTTCCAAGAGGCAGACTAAACATCTAGGATATTGACAACAACCCAAGTTAGTAAAATATAAGGTTTGTCAAGCGATAATTGACCATAGCTTTGAGAATGGCCTTGAGTTCTGCCTAGTGAGTAGAGTAACCATGTCCATTTTGTATTTTGTAAGGCTAATGTTAAGTTTGAACAGCCACAGCACATCAGTGGGTAACATGATTGAGACAGGCCCATGTATTTAGAAAAAAACTATGCATTGATGGTGTACTGAACCAGAGGTTTGCTTGAAACAGTGGATACAGGGAATAAAGGTTTTCCCAAAAAGAAAAAAAACAAAACAAAACAACTCTCTTTTTTTTTTTCTATAAAACTGAGATGCCTTTAAGTCCAACCTGGATTCATTCTTAAAAATTCCATTTGCATTTGACAAGGAGGTTTATGGGCCCTCCTCACCTTGTTAATCAGTAAATCCAAAGTTGACCCACCCACGTGGGAATATCAAGCTGGAGAGTCACAATAAGTCCATATGTCAGACATTCAGCCTTGATAAGAACCCAATATAAAAGTAAGTAACTATTATTCTAAAGGAATGTGCCTTGCTGTTGACAATGGCTTCCTTTTGCCAGAGACTTTAATTAGCAAAACCATTAATTAAAGACAATTATAGCTCAAAAGAGTCATTAAAAGTGCAGAGATGAAAGATAATAGTACTTTTCTATATGATGATCTTCCCAATTAGGAGAATGCCCTCTGGAATTTGTGGGCATTCATAGCAAGTGGGTAACACATCAATACTAATTATGTGTTGAACAGTAGAATCCTCAACTATAGTATATTGAATTGGCCAAAAGGACCCTGCCCACAAGGCCATATTAGTTTTTGTTCCCTATTGTGAATTCCACTCAAAACACACCAATTTGATTTGAATATCCAGTAATTCACAAGACTAACTAGAGTGGTGACTTATATGCCTCTATCTAGAGTCATAACATTTTGAATCCCTCCTAAAGTCTTCAGCATATTTGGAGAGCTGAATATGGCCTTTGGTCTCCACTGGGGATCAGGGAGACTTCAGTCCCACCCTTACTCATCCTCATCTTTAAAGCAGCTGAGATAGTTTGTTGTAAGGATGGAGAATCAGGAAACAGAGAAGGAGAGAATGGCTTCATGCCAACAAGCAAAGTTGAGTTTTCTTTCAGTTTTGAGTAGTGTAGTGGCTGCCTTCAAAATATTTTTAGATGTCTTTGAGTCATTTTCTCATCCTCTAGTAAGTCAACTCTGTCAACATTGAAAACATAGTCTGGGACAATAAAACTCTGAATATCAGCCAGTGCTTCATTTATGGTTTCCTCTGGGAGTTTGTCTCAGTAAAATCTCCCCAAGGGGGCCAAAGCTCTAGTATAGCAGCCAGAACCCAATGGCAGAGGTTCTGAAGTCTTTTAATGTTATCTACAAATGGATCTGTGGTCGATATTTTACACTGCAGAAAGGTCTGAGTCATCAGATGGTCCCACTATTGTCATTCTTCCTTATCAAAATCTTCCTGCCCTCTCGCCTCTGAAGTGAACCAAAGTTCTAACAATCAGCCTGGTTTCTTCCCATAGTGGTCATAAATTTCTCTATTTCACTTTGAGTGCAGGTAAGCATGTTTATAGTTTCTCAGCAAGTGGGTAGAAACTTCTGCCTCCTTTCCTAAGGTGCAAATCTTAAAACTAATTGTTACTAGGGTGAGTACCTGAGACTGCCTGCCAAACCTTTGACGTATTTTCCTACCTGGAAGAGAGTTAGCATACCCGGAATTCTGTTAGGACACCTATCTCAGCTCTTACTTCACAGTACTCAGCCTGCAGCCCCCTTCCCAACACCTCCTTCCTCACTCAACAGACAAATAACTACAGGAGCATTTATTGCCTGATTGACAATTCAGTGTTGTCATTGTGCTTGCCATTTATGTCCAGTGACTTCTCTCAAATCACATTAATTGGCGTGTGAGACCATCATATTTCTTCTAATGAGCCTCGTTTTTGTCAGAATCCCATCCTCATAACTCAAACTGTCAAACACTTAGGGGTCTGAGATTTTACCATACTTGCAAGTTAAAAATTACACTTCCACAGTTTTGTGGATGTTGGCAGCAGTTAAAAGTTTACTACTTACAACAATGGAAATACCAGAGTTTCCGCTTTGGTGTCGCCTCTTCAAGCCCCAGTTTCCACATGACCAGATAAAGAGGACAAGACAACAGATTACATGCTGTGCATTGCAGGAGAGGAACACTAACTTTAGGGAACCCTAATCTTTTATAAAGGGCAATAATTATGCCTATCCCATTGCTGTGGAGGGAGAAATAGCCCTATCTTCCAAAATTGTAAGAAAATCTGGCATTTATTCTAAAATGAAACATGATCTTTCTCTCCTCTAAGGCTGTTTAATATATAAACATTCTAGAAAAAAAATAGTCCAGAACAAATGGTTCTGCATGCAAGAAATGCAAACACACAAGATACCCATGGAGAATTGTCTCCCAACAGCCTAGAAACAACCTACTTAATCCTGAGGGCACTAAATTCCTCCTCAGCAGACTGTGTGACTCTATGGGCCATGACTGCCATGATGGCTCTAAAGGGGATTGATCACTTTTTCATCCATGGATACAGAAAAAGTGTTATTAATGCAGTGATTTAAATAAATGTGGCCACCAATACCAAATGAAAGAACATTAAAAAGTAGTTACAAATGTGAAATCAGTATAATTTATTTTAGTAAATATTATAATTTTCCATGTTGAATGTAATTTATTCTAACCAATGAAGTGAATTTCAGCCAATCATTCTTTTAAGTGCCGAAGCTAATCAGAAGACTCACCTACAAATATAGATGTCGATACAGACATAGATCCAGTAGACAATTCAGCAAAAATATTTGTGTTAGGTGGTGGATAAAGAAAAATATGTTGTAATACATCTTTAGTGAATTCTTTAGAATTTTAAAGTCTGAAATGCTTAGGAGGATACTTTTTAAAAATATCAGTGTGAAAATGTAAGTTTCTGTGAATATGCTTTAGGTTAATCTGCTTTAATATTTTATCAAAGAAATAGAACGATATGTAAAGTTCACAGTTTAGTGCTAGTGACTCAGATTTCTGCAAGGATAGAGCTAATAATAGTGTCTTTCTACTCCACTAACTAGTAAATGAAGAGGCAAAAATCCTACACTCCACATAAACCAGAACAATTGTAAGATTAGTGTTCAGGTCATGAAAAAGTAGATGAGTGCTGAAGTAGGAATAGACTTGAACCGTATAATACCTTAGAATTCAGGATTCCAAACTTTTGCATTTGATATTTTAAAGTTGCACGGGCCTGTGTGTCCTGATTGTGATCTCTATGTACGTAAAGTTGAAATTAAGCTCATTTATCCTATTTATTAATATATTATTACTCATTTTCAAGAGCAAGTTCTATTTACCTTATTTACAGAGTTAATAATTGAAACTTTGGATACTATGCAATAATAATACAAAACTTTAGAAACAGAGTCTTAATTTTATGTCTTCTGTGATTTCTCACAGTGTTGTTCAACAACCAAGGATTTAATATTTTACAACAGAATTGAAAATGCAGCCTATCTCCATACAATGTTATTATCTTGACAGAATTGAAAATGCAGTCTGTCTTTTTATAATGATCACATGATCTCATGTGTCATGAAAGATAAATAAAACATACCGTGGTCTTAACAATAAAACATTCCGTTTTCTATAAATTTGTATGCAACTGGCAACTTAATATATATGTGTAGGTATGTATGAATGAGCATAGGTTCATATACATATATGCATATATGTATTTGTTATGTGGTTTAAATCTTACTCAATTTTATTTTACTTTAATGTTGCAATCAAATGTCTAAAGTGTATACTGTCTAAAATAGGCACTGCCACTAAGTTTATACATTTTTAGTTACTCCATTACATTTAAAACTTATCATTCAAATTATGCAGAATCAGAAGTAAAGGAAGTCTAAATGTAGCATTTCGCTTTGCTAAAAACAAAATTACAACTAGTGCACTGATATCTAACAACAACAAAGAAAGTCTTATTCACCGGTAACACAAAAATTGGGCTTAAGAACTACAATGACAAGTGAAAACCGTAATACCATATGATAAATTTTATTAATGCAAAAGCAGCACAAATATAGTGCCATCAGCAAGCTAAGCATAATTATATTATTGGCAGGAAAATTGAATTCTTCAAGCATAAGAAGGACATTTTCTTTGAAAATAGTCCACAAATATCACAATCTTCAAGCACTAAAAAAATGTGACCTGTATTCTTGATACCTTTTTCCTATTGGTTTTTGTGAGAGACTGTAAATTTATGAGGTTATTTAACTTAGAAGGTTGCTTACATTTTTATTGAAATGTCATTTGTGCATAATAGAAAGGAAAAATAATATTTATAAAAATATTTCTATGCGGGGGGCACCTAGGTGCCTTGGTCAGCTAAACATCCGACTTCAGCTCAGGTCATGATTTCATGGTTCATGGGTTCAAGTTCCTCATCGGGGGCTCTGTGCTGAGAGATTGGTGCCTGGAACCTGCTTCGGATTCTGTGTCTCCTTCTCTCTCTGCCCCTTCCCTGCTCGCTCTCTCTCTCTAAAAAATAAACATTAAAAAATTAAAAAAAAAATATTTCCATGTGGATAATGATTTGTCTGGCAAATACAAGGACAGTAGGTGATATCTCTCTTAAACTTGAAAGCCTCTATCTTGCTATTTGTAAATAAATCACTGAAAAGTGACTGCTCAATGATTGCTCTGTTAGCCTTAGTTTTTTAACCTGGAGATTAACTACTAACAGAAATTAAGTTTCCTGCCACAGATACTTATTACCCCTTGTATGTTGTAGTTAAAGCTGGAGTGGGTTCTCTGTCCCTCTATTACTCCATTCTATGCCTGTCTCATCCACTCTTGTATCTCTTCTCACCCCTACTTCCCTACACACGTGCAGGCATGCACACACACGTGAATTGTATCTTCAGAATTGTCTCTTGCCTCTTTTCATGGAAGAGTAACATATCAATTCATTAATACCTATGTTCAAATTAACCTGGGAAGTTATTTATCAAAATGACCAATATTCTGGGTGTGTGTATCACACGAGACTCATAAATGAGAGGTTCTAGTCAGCTGGGTCAGAACAGAGCCCTATCAGTAGACATCCAGTCTATTTCTCTCCTCCCTTCACTTAGCATCATGGATTCCTTCTACACTACTGACTAAAATGGTTATTTTCAGCCTTAATTTATTCTGCACATATCTGGCAATTATTGATTGAGGTCATTCTGTACATCAAACAATGGACTAGGCTCTGAGAATAAAACATTACACAATAATTAATGGATGTGGTTTCTGTCTTTAGTGAATTTGCTATCTAGTAGTGGGAGAATAACACACACACACACACACACAAATATACACATTTGTGCAATTCTATCAGAATAATGATATCCTAAGGAACATTTGGATATCAAACAAAAAACAATACATGGGATCCTAGCCTAGAAAAAGGGAGAGTAAAGATTGATTTGAAGTGAGCCTATGAAGGCAAGTTTGGTCAAACTCTATAGGATTTTATAGACTATGCTAAGTTTCCTTTCATTCTAAGAGCAATGGGAAGTCATTTGTTGTTGCTTTTGTTGTTTAGAGGCAGAAGGTATGTATCATCAGATTTGCATTTTGAAAATATAATGTGCTGGCTGTAGGGATGAGAATGGAAGGAAGGTTGTCCCAGTAGGAAATTGTAACAGCTTTAATTGTGGTAGTAATGGCGGACATGGAGACAAGTGAATGAGAAATTATGTGGGCGGGAAAATCCATAGCATTTGGTGATAAATAAAGTGGGACAGAGTGAAAAAAAAATTCAGTAGTAGAAATGATTTTTGAATTTCTGGCTTATACAATTTTCTAATTGTCCATGGTTATATAACAAATCATCCCCAAACTTAGTTGTTTAGTTTACACATCAACAATATTTTGCTCAGGTATCACAATTGGGGCAGGGCTTAGCAGAGGCAGCTCATCTTTCTATCACTTGGAATCTTCTGGGCAGCTCAAAGAGTAGGAGAAGGAATCATCTGAAGTTTCTCTTATTGCATGTCTGGGGTGTGATGCTGGCTAATGCTGAGATGTGTTAGAGTGGTGGCCTGAACACTCACCTGTGCACTTTCTATGTAGGTGCCTGTCTTCTTTAAATGTTTATTTATTTTTGAGGGAGAGAGAGAGAGAGAGAGAGAGAGGGAGAGAAGGGGGGCCAGAGGGAACATAGGATCCAAAGCAGGCTCCATGCTGACAATAGAGAGCCTGAAGTGGGACTCCAACTCATGAACTGTGAGATCATGTCCTGAGCAGAAGTCTGACAACACTTACCCGACCAAGCCACCCAGGTGCCCCGGTGCCTGACTTCTTTGTGGCATGGTGGCTAGGGTTCAAGGGCAAACTCCCTGAAATTGCCAAACAGAAGCTCTTGAGCCTTTTATGCCTGCCTTAGAAATCATTCAGCATCACTTCCATCACATTATATTCATTAGAAACAAATTAGTAAAGTCAGCCTCTCTTCAAGAGGGGTGTGTGTGAAAGAATTTGTGGACTTAATTCCAGCACAGATAACTTGATGTCAGATAGCCCCACTATTGAGAGGAAAGTTTCCAAAGTTTTGGAACTTTGGAAAAAAATATTTGTTTTCTTTTGCTTCTGATTGATCTTTAAGCATCTGTTTTGCATCCTCTGCTTTTTCCAGAATTTGTCTATTACTCGTAAGCTTTTGACTTCTAAAAACATATCTAACCTTGACTCTTCATCTAACTACTAATAACTCCAGCTGTCTGTTGCCCTTAGGGTATCTCAGCATCATTTCCAACTTAAGTTGTTTAAAATCAAACACCATGTTTTTCCTCAAAATTTCTCCTTTCCTTGAAATCTTTTCAGTGAATGGAAAAATCATCTGGTTCAAACTTACATTTCTCCTTGACTCCTCTCTCAGTGCCAATCACAATCCATTGTCAGATATGGTCAGGTCCACCTTTGACAGCTACCTTATATCTACCCAGATCTTATTTACTTTCCTTTTTCCTTTTACCTTATTCTGTCTTACTCACAATATTCTGGACAAGTGATGTTTTTACTGATCTTAGAGTATGTGCGCTTATTCTCTCCTCAAGATTGTTTTCCTGGGGTTGTTTTTTCTAGAATACTTTTCCCAGAAACATTTGCATATCTGGTTCCCTTTAATCATTAATTTCTCCATTCAGACTCCTCTGGCCACTCTTAGTGAAGTACCCACCCCATAGTAATTATTCTCTTTTACCCTTTTAAAATTCTTTTCAATAAAATGAATAAGTTCTAGCGTACAGCACGGTGGGTGACTATAGTTAATAGTATTGTATTAACTATAGTTATATAGTTACATAACCATTGCATAATAGTTATATAATGACTGTTATTACACTGTACAGTTGCTCAGTGAGTAGATCTTAAAGGTTCACCGCCAAAACCAAAATATGATAACTGTAGAACTGATCGACGTGTTAATTATTTTGAGGTATTATTTCAAAATATATGTTGTGTATTAAAAAATGTGTGCATCTTAAAAATGTTATACAGCCTAAATGTATATAATTTTTATTTTTCGATCACACCTTAATAAGGCTGGGGAAAAATAAAAATACTTTTTAAAACATTTTCAGGCAACACATTATCTAAAGTGATCACGTATTTATGATATGAGTAGATTATCTACCACTTGTTTGCTGACGTCTCTTATTAGAATTTAAGCTCTATGTGGTCAGACATGGTATGAGTTTTGTTTACTGTTGTATCTCCAGGGCAGGTAATAAGAGGGGATGGCAAGTAGTAAACACTAAATAAAATTGTATTGAATATGTGAAGGCACAAATAAGTGGGAAGTGTAGTCATTGTTATTACTTTGGTTGCCTTTTTAAGTGGTCCCATTCTTCGAGAAGCTTTTCTTTCCCATTCCAACTAAAGTGATCACTTCTTCTCTCAAACTCTACTGGCATTTATTGTCCATTCCAGTGTTGGTGACTGTTGGTCTGTGCTAAATACTCGGTGTGCTACCTTATGATATTTTCAATTATATATCATATCCTTTCTTTCCCAGCTAAGTTGTACACTCCTTAAATTCTTGATGATTTCCCATAGGAATTAATCCAGTATAAGAGGGAAGTAATACAGACAGACTTTTACCTGTTTGGATTTATTCGACATGAACTCACCCAATGCATCTAATTTTTTTTAAATTCTAGAATCTAGCATGCTTGATGACTCTAGTAATGGCAACCAAATAGTGAATACTTAATATGAATCTGGTACTACACTAATATTTCTCTCTGTATTATATCCTTTATCCTCATACCAACGTGTCGTGATGGTAAATTTTATTTCCACTTGATTGATGAGGAAATGTGAGTCTCAGAGATGTTAGTGTGCTTGCGCAGTCAGCTGAAAAGTTGCAGGACTGGGCTTCACAGCTGTCTTTCACCCTTCAGAACCTCTGTTATTTACCCCTATATAATGTAGTACTTTGGTGCTGGTCTAGGCCTATAAATATGGTCAAAAGTAAAACAAACGAATCTCTCAGTGTTGAGGCTCTCCTCCTAAAAAGCATTATCAGGCATAAGGGCGCATGGGTGGCTCAGAAGGTTAAGGGGCAGACTCTTGATTTCAGCTCAGGTCAGAATCTCATGGTTCATGAGTTAAGCCCCTCATCAGACTCTCTGCTGTCAGCGTGGAGCCTGCTTGGGATTCTCTCTCTCTTTCTGTGCCCTTCCCCCGCTCGTGCACACTCTCTCTCAAAAATAAATAATAAATACACTTAAAAAAAAAAAGCATTATCATGCTTTCTTGAAACTTAACATAGTAAGTAAAAACTTTTGTAATCCTCTCTTTTCAAAACCAACCCGACTTTTATATTATAGAGACCCTCTCTTATTTTTTGTTTACAGACATGACTTGAAATGTAATGTACTTGGCATTGGAAGTTTTCCTCAGTTGGTTTCATCAAGCTACAGCACAATGCTTATTTAACACATCTGCTCTTTTTAACATCATTATGGTGGTTAAAGGAACAGTTTTAATGACCTGGTCTTTCATCTATATTGACAGGATACGGATCTCCTCTGTCTGCATTTTACTCTATAAAGCCACCTTTATGGCATGGAGGAACAGGAAGCATTAAGTGTTTTTTTTTTCTCTCTCTCTCTCTTTAAAGCTAAACTGAATATAAGGGCATCATAGATTTTAAAATTGTGCTATTAGATATAAAACCATATTGTCTCAAAGTCATAGTTAGCATTATTGTAGTTGGCAAGGTGCTAAAATATCATACATTATACCTTAGTAGATGTATAAAATATGGAGGAGGCATTGGGTTAAAATCTCTTGTCCACCACTTCCTGCCCATGTGCCCTAGGGAAAGTTAGTTCATTTATTTAAGACAATGGAAGGTTTTTAATGATGGCTATGATTTAGAATCACATGGGAACTTTAAAACAAATACAGATTTTCTGTCCCTATTCCTAGAGAATTTTTTTCAGGTGAGATTTACATTTAATTGAGTAAGGATTGCACTGGAATCAGATCTCTGAGGTTGGGACCTGCGCACCAATATTTTTAAAAGGTTACCAGATAATTCCAAAGTGCAGCCAAGGTTGAGGATCAGTGACTTCATCTAGTATGGTCTAAACTTTAATTTCTTCGTCTGAGGAACATGGAGATAATAGTATATACTCCCACAGGTTGTTGTGAGAGTTTGCCAATATTAGCATATAATTCTAGGTACATAATTAAAATTATCTGCTAATAGTAGTAAAGCCATTTTAATTAATCCTTTGCCTATGGCGATACACAGACTTAGTTCATTCATTTATTCAACAAATTTTTGCTGTGAATCTGCTGTTTGCTAGTCGCTATTCTGGGCTTTTACAGATAGAATGGTTATCAAATCAGCCAAAGTTCCTATTTATTCTCATAGAACTCATATTCTAGGCCAGGAGACGTATAATAAATGAACAGCTATAGGAATTGCAGGGTAAATAATGTAAGAAAAACTATCAGAATCACAGTCCACTATTTTGGATGCATGGTCAGAGAAGTCATCTCTGAGGTGTTATGTAAGCAGTGTCCTGAACTGAGCAAGAAAAATACACACATCATCTGAGGAAACAGCCCGAGCAGTGAGAACATCAAGTATAAAGGTGCTGCCATTAGGTTATTGATGTTTCCATAACGCACTTTCTCTTGATACATAAATTAAATTTTCAGTATCTACCTGGTAAACAAACAACTGTATTTTCTTTTTTTTTATTGAATGGCAGGAAATTTTTATGTATGTTATTTGTTCTTTTGTTACCACAATAAAATCTTTATCAGCAAAGTGTAATCACCCCTATTTTTCAGAAAGGGACAATGAGAGTCATTAATATGCAGTGTCTTGTTAGGATCACATAATGTGAGGCAGAGTTGAAATTAAAATTCTAAGCTCTAAGTTTATCTTCTCTAGAGCTATCAAAATATGTGATCTTTGAAGTAATGGAACGAGTTTTTTTCTTACATATGTTCATAATGGTAATTATATTTTTACCCATCTGCAAATATTTGAAAACAATTGTGACCTGTGATTATATCCACTCAATTATACCAAGATAAAAAAATATATACTCAGAAGAATGACAATAAAGGGAAAGGGATTCTTATTAAGTAGAAAATCAGTGGGAAAATACAGAAAAGTAGATTTCAAACATTAATAATTGACAAAGGAAATAGAAATTAATGCATATAATATCAATTTATATTTAATAAACATCTATAGTTCTAGATGGATAAAGATCATAGGACTTTTGAAGTGTACACAACCTCATGTCCCCACATTTCCTATCCAGAAAACATAACCACATGCATGCGCGTGCACACACACACACACACACACACACACACACACGTGTGAATGGTGGCTCAACTTGATTTAGGGAGTTATAGTAGCCTTTTGGTTAGGAGGACAGATTTCAGGGTCAGATAGACATAGGTTTTATTTTCCATTCCACTCAGTTGTCTATATGACAATAGATAAATTATTTATAAGCCTTATTATCCTGATCTCTCAAATGGAAGTAATCAAACCCATTTCATATAGTTGCATATACATCAAATGTTTGGCATAATACCAAAATTGTAGAAGTCCTAAAACCCTATTTTCTTGCTTTGACTGGATGAACTTAGTTCAGGTTACCTTCTGTTTCATTAGAAAGAACCATGTTAAATGGAGTAGACTCAGCCCAGAATGAACCTTATAAAAGCAGAATCTTCTTTCTATAAGTTGCATAGCATTTGGATAATGGTCACACTGTCAGAGATGTCAGCAAGAATCATTACCCTCTTAAAGCCCTCCTTCACTTGGGTGATAAGGCTAGAGGTACTAGATATACAATATGGGTAAGAACTGCTTCCCATCAGTAATCTTAATTAATTAATTGATGGCCAGCTCTGTGTGAAGTAGGTTCTATGGCAGAAGGATGTACTTCTCAAGCTTGAAGGTACACAGTAGTCATTTGGGGAGCTTAAAAAGGGCAGATTCTAATTCAGTAGGTCTGACTGAGAGCCTAGATTCTGCATGCCGAACAGGATTCCAGATGATGTTGTTACTGCTGCTCTGCAGGCCACATTTTGAATAGCAAGAATAAGGGGAAGACTATTGGATCAGAAGTTAGAAGTCCAAGATTGTCTGTTGTGTGGCTTTGGAACTAAGTACCAAGAGGTAAGAGTGGGAAAATAATACTTTTCCTACTCCCCTCTGTAATATTATGAATATTAAAGGCCATGATATACATATATCTACATGTGTACATAAGTTATCCACGTGTAGAAGGCTTCTTATTTTAAATGTAGATTTCTTATAAATAATATAGACAGTATAAGTCATATCATATCATATGTATATAATAATGTAATATCCCTCACCTCTTAGCAATTCTAAGGCACAGTGAGTGTACTCTTTTATACTAGTATATCTTTTCCACCTCCGTCTTTCCATACCCCTCCTTCCCAAATAAACATACCTGTTAAATAAAACAGGAAGATGAGAAAACAAGATATGCAACTCAGGTATTGCCTTTCAGCAGATATTTACTGGTCTATAAAGTAAAGTATACAGTTTAAAGAGGGCTTAGATTTCTTTTTTTTTAAGTTGATGCTGTATTTTATTTTTTTAATATGAAATTTATTGTCAAATTGGTTTCCATACCACACCCAGTGCTCCTTCCAACAGTAAGAGGGTTTAGATTTCAAAAAGTTGATGTGTGGAAATTTCAGGTACTTAAGGAAATAGAGTATCATCTTGAACTCGGGAGCCTCCTCCAGTAGCATGGGCTTATCCTCAGCATCTTCCACTTATAACATCTTTGCCCTGTGATATGAAATCATTTAACGAAAAAGAATTTTACTTGCCATTGTTTCTGGCATTATGATGAAACTATATCTATTATAGAGTGGGGAAAAATGTAACGTTCCTCATGTTTCAAAAATAGCTGTCCTTCTATCAAGATTTTTTTTCCCTTACTATGCCAGAGACTTATAGCAAAGACATTATCATCGCCTCTAAAACAAGTGCTGGCAATCATTGAAAGAACTGTCATCTATCTTCGATAATGGCAATTTAACCACATGGTAAAACACTATTGTCACTTGGTGCATTTTGATGGGAGGAATGTCATTGATGTTTTATTTCTCCCATGAATTTTAATGGGAAATAAACCATTAGTGACAAAACTGACTAGAGTATACTTCTGTGACACCGTAAAAATTATGCATTTAGAAGCTGACAAGTGTCTTCTTGTGTTTTTTTTTAAACTATGCTCATTTCACTTATATTACTTATAAATACATTCTGAAGGCAACTTTCTTCTCTGTTTCCTTAGTAGTGGTGATCTGGAGGCTTGGCAGGGCATATCAGAAGATAGGAGTCTTCATGGGGAGCACTCAAGGCCAATTGTAGGGATTTCTGTTCTGAGGACCTGTCTTTAAATATATCCTCTTACAAGACTATCTGGAGATGGGAAAGGAGGGTAGAGCCGGTATGAGTCTCATCTCATTTATATATTCTAGTTTAAAATTAGTTTCTAAAAAAAGTTGACAGAGACATTATATTTAAGATTAATACTTTAGATATACATTTTTACTTCTTTTGAGGAATTCCCTGTCTTCTGTTTCATAGGACCATCATAAACCAACACACAAGTGCTGATCACCTGCTCAAAATCAGATTGAAGATTTCCCAGGCAAACATTGAATCATTTAATAAGGTTTTCAAAGTTCAAGTTAAATGCAAGAAGACAAAAGGCACTCATTTCCATAGGTGCTGCCTGGAAATGCTTGAGCAGATTGAGATCTAGAAATAGACTGACACCAGGCAGGTCTGTGTGAGTCACCTCATTTAAGAAAGCCCAAACTTCCTCTTTTCAAATCCCTTGGTGTTTCTCAAGCATACCAGCCAGATCGCTCTGTCTTTAATGATTTGGAAGAATGCCAGCTCATCTCTCCTCTGGACTTGGCTGCTGAAGGGAGCTTAGAGGCTCAGCACCATCTGAGTCCAGAGGAAATGAATGGCACAGCTGAATATCATCAGGGTAATGATGGTATCTCATTGCTCTCTAAATCTATTATTTGGGACAGAAATAGAGCAGGGGATTTTCCTGGCATTTCAATTATAAGAATTAGAAGGAAAATGTGAAAAATGTAGGGGCAGTGAGGGGAAAGTTTTGGAGAGAAACCCAGAGTGCATTTAACCTTCCCTTTTCCCATTAGCGAATACAATATTGCAAACTAGAGATTTGCTTTCAGTTTTAAAACAATTCATTTCCTAAATGATTTAACTTTCTAAAAATATTCAGTGGAATTAATTTTTGTTAATTGGTGGTCTTAATAGTAGGATTTCAGTGAGGGATGTAACGTGTCCAAAACCTCTTGTACACTCTGTCAGGCTTCATCTCTTATTCTAGCCACTGCGGTGGTGACCAGTTAACTTTTGTGCAGGTGTACCCGGATCTGGCCTCTCTGGCATCTTACTTCCTGACCTGCAGCTTCTCTGACACCTGGGACAGGAAGTCTGTAAACCGGAAATTGTAGAGGTGCTAATGGTTTATGAGTCAACTCTTGAACTACAAGGAGATAGGATCAAATAAATAAATATGTCTTTTTTTTTTCCCTGCAGTTTCCTCTGCCCTTCTTTGAGGCATTTTACAAGTTTCACCAGAAATTTCTATAGGAGAGCCAATCCTAGCAGTAGCCAATGGGATAACACATCTTTGCCTTGTTTTTCCTGCATTCCAGGACTGGTTCACTCCCACCTATTTTCCATTTCTGCTTCCTGAGACCATATTACCAATTAAACCTGTCACACAGAAGCCCTTGTCTCAGGCATAGTTTCTAGGTAGCATAGTCTAAGATGTAATGTCATGTCCTCCCTTTGGCTTTCAGTCTGTATCAAATGGCTCCAGTCAACCCTTACCTGACCTTTGGTTTGAGGTCATCTAGTTAGATGACCCATGCTTGAGAAATATTCAGAAATGTATATTTCCAGAGAATAATCCTAAAGGAAACTCAAGGATAACAAACACGTCTGTTACATTCTTCCCTGGCTCTGTGTATGGCCATAATCCCAAAGGGAAGTCAAAGTATTTCCCTAACCCATATGTGCATTGTTTGTGCTAATCTACAGAAAATGGTAAAAAAAAATCACTAATATATTTCTAGGGAATAGACACTGAGGTAAATTTTTTAACAATATTTATAGTTGTGTTTTAGTTTGATTTGGTTTGGTTTCAGTTTTATGTTCCTAGTGTGTGCGCGCGTGTGTGCGTAATGTGTGTGCGTGTGTGTGTGTGTGTGTGTACGCGCGCTTCCCGGTTTAGTAGTTGTATATGCACATAGGAGAAAATAGCAGCTGCTGAAATAATTTACTGTGGCTTCCTAAAGAGGTGAAAATGTCATACAGCTTCCCACCCAGGAGTGCATTATGTACACATTTTTCACTGACTAACAGGATTTCATTACCAGATAGAACACTAACTGCATTGATTTATGGACTAAATAAATACGATTTTATTACTATCTTCTTTTTGGCGATGGTCCACATGTTGTGGGAAATTAGTGACAATGTTGAGTTCTTGGATCATGAAGGATACTTTTCTACATACTGACTTTTACCAAGCAGTTTATTAAATAATCAACTCTTTATCCTTTGTAAGCCACAGAATCTTTAAAATTTTATTAAATGCACTATACATAAAAAAATGTACTATACATATCATAAAAATCATATGCAGAAAATATGGAAAGAATCATGCGTTATATATTTATAAAGCTTTAGCCTTCAAGAATCAGGGGATTAAAAAGTCAAAGTATTGGTATAAACAGTGTATATATTAATAAGAAATATTTTCATGTATTTAAACATGAAAATAATTTGACATACTATAAATGTGCATAAGTAATGATATAATAGTATTTGTATTAAAATATATTCAGGTATGCAAATAAAGAGCTACTATGACTAATTAGAATTTTTTCAAGAATTTCCTATTTTAATATTACCTAAAAAATAAAGAAAAAATGACAAAAATATAATAGATATTTATAGCAAACTTGATAAAAACAGGTTTTGGCATCTAGCTGATGTGAGTTCAAATAAATTTGGGTAATTTCTCTGATTAAATTCTCTAGTTACAGTTATCCTCTATAAAAATTTGAATAATAACTATTTACATAATGACAACAATAAAACTTAAGTAAATAATAACTAATACACAGAGCTTATTATATCCTGGACAGGCTTTAAGTGTATCAATTCATTTGATCCTCTGAACAAACCTATGAGATACTGTAGTATCATTTCTTTCTTACAAATGAAACTGAGGCACGGAGAGATTCAGGGATTCAGTGTAGGCAAATGGATAGTAAACAGTAGAGACAGGATTTGAACCAATATAATCAGTCTCCACTATCTGAGCTATATTCTGAAAAGTAATATGTAACTCATAAGTATTGCATTTTTTTCTTTGTCTTGTTCTCAATGATTAAATGCTGTAAAATAGGTAAAGTTCCCGATACAGTGCCTGTATGTAGTGAGCCTTCATTATAAGGTTACTGTTACCGGTATTTGCTGTCATCTATAGGGATTAGCACCACAATTCATACTGACATTGAAGAGTTCACATGTCACAGGATAAAACTTGGTTGAAAGTCAAAGATTCTGAAACACCAGGTAATAGGGACATATCTTGAGCTAACAACTGATCCAGCTTTAAACATTAAAATTCTTCTTTTAGGAAGATGGGGTGGGAAAAGAACTAGGAAAAAAAAATCCAGTGCGGTTACAGTCAGTGCTAAAGCAACTCCCCTGTTTAAGGCAAGAGACCTTCTTCTTCTTTTTCTTCTTTTAAGTCAAGAGACATTTTATTTTATTTTTTTAAGTTTATTTATTTATTTTGAAAGAGAAAGAGATAGAGAGCATGTGCACCAGGGAGGGGGCAGAGAGAGAGGGAGCGAGAATCCGAAGCAGGGCTGGAACACACGAGCCATGAGATCATGAACTGAGCCAAAATCAGCAGTTGGATGCTTAACTGACTGAGCCACCCAGACACTCCAGATTTTTTTTTTTTTTTATCAAATCTCAAAGAGAACCTATCTCAGTACCACAAACTATTCACCTATAAACATTCTCTTAGCTGGGAGAATTCATCATTGACTTTTTTGTCTATGGTAACTTAACAACCCAGACATAATGTAACTCTTTCTAACTAGGGTGTTGAGTAGATGGTGAGATTTATATAATCAAAATGCTTGCAAGGAAAGAATTTGTTCCTTCAATAATATGATTATACTGAGAAGGAACATTGAGAATGTCAGTATGTGTCTTGACATGAGCTGTACAACGAAGTAGGTATGGGGACCAAAACATCTACTGAAAAGAAAGCAGCTCAATTTTTTAAAATGTGCAACAGAGATCAGCATTGTTTTTCATAGTGGTCACACAGCAATTTTTTTGTAGAGTTTTTGAGAGCTTAGGATCTGGGCTTGGAGAGCGTTTGAATCTCATACCCAAGAGACAACCTGAAATCAGGAGAAATCTCAGCAAGTAGGAAACAAATACATTTCAAGTGCTTGACAACTTCGCCAGTGGCAAGTCTTAGAGCATTACCTTAAATATTTCATTACATCCTGTGTTGTGATTGACATTAGCTCCTCAGAGTAAATATTAAAAACATACACATACAGGCAGCTCCAGATATATTGTGCCCCATTTTTTTTTCATGATCCAGGCTTTTCATCATCCTCAGTAACCCTCATCCTGCTCCTTCACATACCACATCCCCTGGTTTGGTGTCACAATCAAGACGCCATTTCCTAAGGGTGTCATTCATTCAATAAACACTAATTGACTACCTGCAGTACCAACCAAGGACTAATCAGTAATAATATGTGATAATTGTCCTGAAGGGGCTCACAGTACGCTGAGGGAAAAAAAAAAAAAAAGAATACAGAACAGAGTAAGATAATATTTGCAATAAATTAGCTTATAAAGATCAAAACGATGGGAACAAAAGAGAGGAGCACCCTGTTCAGGCTGGACTGGGATTGGGGCTACCAGTGAAACTGTCTCAGAGGAGCTCCCACTTAAATTCTATATTATAAATGGGAAGGACACCTGGGTGGTTCAGTCAGTTAAGCATCCGAGTCTTGATTTCAGCTCGTCATGATCTCACAGTTCCTGAGATGGAGTTTCACTTGAGGCTCTGCACTGAGGGTCCAGAGTCTGCTTGGGATTCTCTCTCTCCCCCTTCTCTCTGCCCCTCCCCATCTAGTGCTCTGTCTGTGTCTCTCAAAATAGCCTTAAAAATATGAATGGGGATTAGATAAATGATAGGGGAAAGACCTAGAAAGAAGGGTATATAATATGGTTTCAGTTAATAAGATTTTTATTTCTTCTTGAGTGTCAAAACACTCTATTAATCAGCTTTTAATACAGTAATTCCCCACTATAATGGAAGCTGAAGTTTATGTCTTATTTCCAGAATTCCCTTTCATCGAAACATCTTGATAAAGTATAGAATTTAAAAAAAAAGCAAAAGAATGAGCAAAAATCAAAGATATTAGGTGAACAAAAGACATTACAGTAAGGCAGTGGTTCCTAATGGGAGGGAAGCAGAATTTTGCCATGCAGAGGACATTTGGCAATGTTTGGGGACAACTTTTGATTGTTATAACTTTGGAGGGGCTGCTAATGGCAGCTAAGGGACATAGGCAGGGATGTTGCTAAGTGTTCTACAAGACCCAGGACAGCCTCCGACAGCGCAACAAATAATATCTAGTCCAAAATGTCAATAGTATGCAGACTGCAAAGCCGTGCACCAAGCTGATAATTGGGAATGAGGCATAAACACAAAATAGTGTGAAAAATCTAGTATTTTAACCTCCTGAGAGGCACAAAACAGCAAAAATCAGAGGGCCACTACTTTCTATCACTAATATAGATTGATACTAAGAGACTAGTGGTTGTTTTGTAAAGCTGAGAGTGATGGTTTCACATCCTGCAACCATTGTTTTTAGCTCAGAAATAAGATTTCTACATTATTTAAAGAGAGCCCTTGGTAAGGAGATCCCATGGCATCTTAACTGCTCATTGTAGTTTTTCCACTTACTGACTTCCAGAACACTAAATTATTTTCTTGTGTCCAGGTCAAACCACCCTGTAGCAATTTTGTTTCTAACTAAACCCTTGGAAACAAATCTTTAAAAATTTTGGCTAGAAAGGTGCTTATACTGTGATGCAGACAGGTTCAACCAAGGGCTCCTGTGGCATAATAAGTCATTACTTATCAACTTCACCCTGTTCAGGTTCTGGCCCCAAGGTTTGCCAGCTCAGAAACTCATCCTCACGTTTGCTCTAGGGTTGGTGATACAGGGGGTATCGACTTTCCACATGAGGCACACGCACGCACACACACACACAATTGTGGATAATTGGCAAAATATTAATTTTAAATGACATTAAAGGAGTAGACTAAAGAGACATAACAGTTAAGTGCAATGAAATATCTTGGATTAGATCCTGGAACAGAAAAGAGGATATTAGTTTAAAAAATGGAACAAAGCAAAAAAATAAAAATAAAAAACCTGATGAAATTCAAATGAAGTCTGAAGGGTAGTTAAGAGGAATATACCAGTGATACTTCCTTAGTTTTGACAGATATCTGTGGTTGTGTAAGATGTTTAGGATTGGGAGAGAGGGTTCATTAGAACTCTGTGTATGATCTTTACATCCTCTCTGTGAATCTAAAAGTTTTCCAAAATAGGGGTGCCTGGGTAGTTCAGTTGGTTACGCATCCAACTTGGGCTCAGGTCATGATCTCATGGTTTGTGGGTTTGAGCCCTGTGTCAGGCTCTGCACTGACAGCTCAGAGCCTGGAGCCTGCTCCGGATTCTGTCTCCCTTTCTCTCTCCCCCTCCCCTGCTTACACTCTGTCTCTGTCTTTGTCTCTCTCAAAAATAAATAAACATTCAAAATTTTTTTTAAAGTTTTCCAAAATAGAAGTTTTATTTCTAAAAACCAAATGACATTGAGGAGAAGAATAAAATAAATGAATTGATAAGGGTTTCTCATTTTGAAAGCAATTTTTTTAAAAAACCTGTTTGCAAATTAGAAGCATTAAAGCAATTTGTTGCATTTCTATAACTGAAATATGTTTGCCATTCTGTTTTTAAACTCTCATTTCATTGAAATCCTAATCCACTTGTTTTAATTTCACATCAAAGTGAATATGTGAATCAGACCTTGCAAATCAGAGGCTTGTTGTCCAGAAATAGCATATATATATATATATATATATATATATATATATATATATATATATATATATATTTGGCTATTGTAGGTTGATATATCTTAAATTTTTTCCAACATTGAAAATATTAAACATTTCAAATAAACATCCAGATTCCTAGCTTTGGAAAAATTAGAAGTATTGGGAAACTTGGCCCGCAATCAGAGGTGTCTAAAACATTTTGGGTAGAGATGTTTTCCTTTATCCATGTCATACGCTTGCCAGATGGCCACATACCCCCTTTTTTTCCCCCAATCCCAGCCCAGTTACCAGGTGGGTCAATTGTGTGCTTTTGATCAAGTGACATCTGATTTTGGAATTTCTATTTCAGTCTTCAATATTAAATAAATCTGGGTTTTCATATCTTTATTAATTTAAATTTTTGAGAGATTTAATTAAACTAATTTACCTATCACCATATCAGGATGTAAGAAATTATGTTCTGGAGTTCCACTTATGAAACATTAAAAAAAATTTGCAAATGTCTACTTATTTTTGAGAGAGAGAGAGAGAGAGAAAGAGAATGAGAATGAGAGAGGGAGGAACAGAGAGAGAGAGGGACAGAGGATCCAAAGCAGGCTCTGCACTGACCACAGAGAGCCCGATATGGGACTCAAATTCACATTCCATGAGATCATGACCTGAGCCAAACATTTTAAATCTGTTTATGGGGCTTAAAATGTTTGTTTCACTCAGCTTGTTTAGGTGTAGCAGATAAAGGATGGGGTATAGTATTCTTTTCCATCCAATATCTACATAATTTGGGACCACTTTATTTGTTCTATTTTGCTCTGAATGGTAGCTTTATGCCAAGATTTCTCTACTTGCCAAATGTTTAAAAAATTGTTGTCAGAACATTTTCTTAGATTTATCTAATAGTGTTATCCTTGAGTAGTATAAATGCAAAAGTGAATTTGGTGGTTGCCATTCTGTAGAATCTTATATTTTGTTCCTTGAAATCATGAATAATAATTGTTAAAATATAATTCTTTTGCATAGAGAAATAGACTCTCCCATATATCAATGTTTTTCATATCCTAGGATTCACTGACCCAATTCCAGATGTGGTCTCCTAGTCTTTTTTTTTTTTTTTTTTTTTTTTTTTTTTTTTTTTACTTTTCTTTATTTCCTTGTATAAAAGATCTTGGATGCTGCCTTAGAAGCATATTCTGTTCATTGTTATGCAGAAAAGAGCTTCTAATGAAACCCCATTATTTAGGGAAATGTTTGGCTGTTGTGTGGCCTTCATATCACCAAGGATTTGTTAAGCCTATTGGTATAAATAAAAAAAAAAATTGGAGAGAAGATAATGTGCCTACCTAAAAGAAACTGCTTTGAGATACTTTAAAATTCGATTAGCAGCACCAAGATCTAAAATCTAGTGACAGTAATGTGTAACAATTCAATCACATTTATAAAATTCAAAGAAAAATATTAACACTTGGTCTGGTTATTGGATATATTCGAAAAATATACATTTTTCTTTTTCTTGAAGATACTATACGATCTTTTTCTTAACATGTGTTTTCCTTCTTTAGCATGCCTTAAATTATGTCATACTGATGGCCTGTAATTGTTTTGAGGAATAGTGCTTTATGATTTGACTCCTCGGGCTATTGCGAGTCTCCTATATATGTAATGCAACCATACCTTGGGGATACTGTGGATTTGGCCCCAGATCTCCACACGTGAAACAAATATGACAATAAAGTGAGTCAAATGAGTGTGTGGTTTCCCAGTACATACAAAAGTTACCTTTAGCATTTAGAGGATCCTGGGAAGATGGTGGCGTAGGAGGACGCTGGGCTTACCGCACCTCCTGCTGATCACTTAGATTCCACCTACACCTGCCTAAATAACCCAGAAAACCTCCATAAGACTAGCAGAACAGAGTCTCTGGAGCCAAGCACAGACGAGAGGCCTACGGAAGAGGGTAGGAAGGGCGGCAAGGAGGTGCATGCTCCACAGACTGGCGGGAGGGAGCCGAGGCGGAGGGGCAGCCCGCCGGGCAAGCAGAGCCCCCGAGTCTGGCTGGCAAAAGTGGAGGGACCGGATGGATTGTGTTCTGACAGCAAGAGGGACTTGACATCTGGAAGGTTATAAGCTAACAGCTCTGCTCAGAGAGCGGGAGGGCTGGAGGACAACTAGAGGGAGAGTTGTTGAGCCCCGGACTACAGAGCTCAGCTTGGCGGGGAACAAAGGTGCTCGTCAGCGCCATCTCCCTCACCCATCCCCAGCCAAAAGCCCAAGGGGAACCGGTTCCTGTCAGGGAACTTGCTTGCACCTCGCAAACACCCGATGCTGTGCTTCTGCGGATCCATCCCTCCTGCGGGTCTGACTCCCTCCAGGTGCTGCAGGGGCCCTCCCGAAGCAGATCTCCAAAGGAAAAGCGAGCTGAGCCTGCCCCCCCCCCCCCCGCTCCTGTGCACCTTGCTGATCCACCCCAGCTAAAAAGCCAGATCCCCAGCACCACAAGCCTGCCAGTGTGCAAGTAGCCCAGACGGTCCACACCACCCCACAGTGAATCCCGCCCTAGAAGAGGGGAAGAGAAGGCACATACCAGTCTCACTGTGGCCCCAGCGCTGGGCTGGGGGCAGACATCAGGTCTGACTGCAGCCCCGCCCACCAATGCCAGTTATTCAAGACAGCACAGGGGAAGTGCCCTGCAGTCCTGCACCACTCCAGGGACTATCCAAAATGACGAAAGGGAAGAATTCCCCTCAGAAAAACGTCCAGGAAATAACAAGAGCTAACGAACTGACCAAAAATGATTTGAACAATATAACAGAAAGTGAATTTAGAATAATAGTCATAAAATTAATCGCTGGGCTTCAAAATAGTATAAAGGACAGCAGAGAATCTCTTGTTACAGAGATCAAGGGACTAAGGAACAGCCAGGGGGTGCTAAAAAATGCTCTCAAAGAGTTGCAAAATAAAATAGAGACAACTACGGCTCGGATTGAAGAGGCAGAGGAGAAAATAGGTGAACTAGAAGATAAAATTATGGAAAAAGGAGAAGCTGAGAAAAAGAGAGATAATAAAAATCCAGGAGTATGAGGGGAAAATTAGAAAACTAAGAGATGCACTAAAGAGAAATAATCTACGTATAATTGGTATTCCAGAGGAGGGAGAGAGAGGGAAAGGTGCTGAAGGTGTACTTGAAGAAATAATAGCTGAGAACTTCCCTGATCTGGGGGAGGAAAACGGCATTGAAATCCAAGAGGAACAGAGAACTCCCTTCAGATGTAACTTGAATCGATCTTCTGCACGACATACCATAGTGAAACTGGCAAAATACAAGGATAAAGAGAAAATTCTGAAAGCAGCTAGAGATAAACGTGCTCTAACATATAAAGGGAGACCTATAAGACTCATGACAGATCTCTCTACTGAAACTTGGCAGGCCAGAAAGGAATGGCAGGAGATCTTCAATGTGTTGAACAGAAAAAAATATGCAGCCGAGAATCCTTTATCCAGCAAGTCTGTCATTTAGAATAGAAGGAGAGATAAAGGTCTTCCCAAACAAATAAAAACTGAAGGAATTCATCACCACTAAACCAGCCCTACAAGAGATTCTAAGGGGGATCCTGTGAGACAAAGTATCAGAGACATCGCTAAAGCATGAAACCTAGGGACATCACAATGACTCTAAACCCATATCTTTCTATAATAACACTGAATGTAAATGGACTAAATGCACCAACCAAAAGACATAGGATATCAGAATGGATAAAAAAAAACAAGACCCATCTATTTGATGTCTATAAGAGATTCATTTTAGACCTGAGGATACCTTCAGATTGAGAGGATGAGGATATGGAGAACTATTTATCATGTCACTGGAAGTCAAAAGAAAGCTGGAGTAACCAAACTTATATCAGACAAACTAGACTTTAAATTAAAGGCTGTAACAAGAGATGAAGAAGGGCATTGTATAATAATCACAGGGTCTGTACATCAGGAAGAGCTAACAATTATAAGTGTCTATGCACCGAATACAGGAGCCCCCAAATATATAAAACAATTACTCACAAACATAAGCAACCTTATGGATAAGAATGTGGTAATTGCAGGGGACTTTAACACTCCACTTACAGAATGGATAGATCATCTAGACACACGGTCTAAAGAAACTAGAGCCCTGAATGATACATTGGATCAGATGGACTTGACAGATCTATTTAGAACTCTGCATCCCAAAGCAACAGAATATACTTTCTTCTCGAGTGCACATGGAACATTCTCCAAGATAGATCACATACTGGGTCACAAAACAGCCCTTCATAAGTATACAAGAATTGAAATCATACCATGCATACTTTCAGACCACAATGCTATGAAGCTTGAAATCAACCACAGGAAAAAGTCTGGAAAACCTCCGAAAGCATGGAGGTTAAAGAACACCCTACGAAAGAATGAATGGGTGAACCAGGCAATTAGAGAAGAAATTAAAAAATATATGGAAACAAATGAAAATGAAAATACAACAATCAAACGCTTTGGGATGCAGCGAAGGCAGTCCTGACAGGAAAATACATTGCCATCCAGGCCTATGTCAAGAAACAAGAAAAATCCCAAATGCAAAATCTAACAGCACACCTAAAGGAAATAGAAGCAGAACAGCAAAGACAGCCTAAACCCAGCAGAAGAAGAGAAATAATAAAGGTCAGAGCAGAAATAAACAATATAGAATCTAAAAAAACTGTAGAGCAGATCAACGAAACCAAGAGTTGGTTTTCTGAAAAAATTAACAAAATTGATAAACCTCTAGCCAGGCTTCTCAAAAAGAAAAGGGAGATGACCCAAATAGATAAAATCATGAATGAAAATGGAATTATTACAACCAATCCCTCAGAGATACAAGCAATTATCAGGGAATACTATGAAAAAATATATGCCAACAAACTGGACAACCTGGAAGAAATGGAAAAATTCCTAAACACCCACACTCTTCCAAAACTCAATCAGGAGGAAATAGAAAGCTTGAACAGACCCAAAACCGGTGAAGAAATTGAATCAGTCATCAAAAATCTCCCAACAAATAGGAGTCCAGGACCAGATGGCTTCCCAGGGGAATTCTACCAGATATTTAAAGCAGAGAGAATACCTATCCTTCTCAAGCTATTCCAAAACATAGAAAGGGAAGGCAAACTTCCAGACTCATTCTATGAAGCCAGTATTACTTTGATTCCTAAACCAGACAGAGACCCAGTAAAAAAAGAGAACTACAGGCCAATATCCCTGATGAATATGGATGCAAAAATTGTCAATAAGATACTAGCAAATCGAATTCAACAGCATATAAAAAGAATTATTCACCATGATCAGGTGGGATTCATTCCTGGGATGCAGGGCTGGTTCATCATTCACAAATCAATCAACGGGATACATCACATTAATAAAAGAAAAGATAAGAACCATATGATCCTGTCAGTCGATGCAGAAAAGGCCTTTGACAAAATTCAGCACCCTTTCTTAATAAAAACCCTCGAGAAAGTCGGGATAGAAGGAACATACTTAAAGATCATAAAAGCCATTTATGAAAAGCCCACAGCTAACATCATCCTCAATGGGAAAAACTGAGAGCTTTTTCCCTGAGATCAGGAACACGACAGGGATATCCACTCACACCGCTGTTGTTTAACATAGTGTTGGAAGTTGTAGCATCAGCAATCAGACAACAAAAGGAAATCAAAGGCATCAAAGTTGGCAAATATGAAGTCAAGCTTTCACTCTTTGCAGATGACATGATATTATACATGGAAATCCAATAGACTCCACCAAAAGTCTTCTAGAACTGATACATGAATTCAGCAAAGTTGCAGGATACAAAATCAATGTACAGAAATCAGTTGCATTCCTATACACTAATAATGAAGCAACAGAAAGACAAATAAAGAAACTGATCCCATTCACAATTGCACCAAGAAGCATCAAATACCTAGGAATAAATCTAACCAAAGATGTAAAAGATCTGTATGCTGAAAACTATAGAAAGCTTATGAAGGAAACTGAAGAAGATATAAAGAAATGGAAAAACATTCCGTGCTCATGGATTGGAAGAATAAATATTGTCAAAATGTCAATATTACCCAAAGCTATCTACACATTCAATGCAATCCCAATCAAAATTGCACCAGCATTCCTCTCGAAACTAGAACAAGCAATCCTAAAATTCATATGGAACCACAAAAGGCCCCGAATAGCCAAAGTAATTTTGAAGAAGAAGACCAAAGCAGGAGGCATCACAATCCCAGACTTTAGCCTCTACTACAAAGCTGTCATCATCAAGACTGAATGGTATTGGCACAAAAACAGACACATAGACCAATGGAATAGAATAGAAACCCCAGAACTAGACCCGCAAATGTATGGCCAACTCATCTTTGGCAAAGCAGGAAAGAATATCCAATGGAAAAAAGACAGTCTCTTTAACAAATGGTGCTGGGAGAACTGGACTGCAACATGTAGAAGATTGAAACTAGACCACTTTCTCACACCATTCACAAAATAAACTCAAAATGGATAAAGGACCTGAATGTGAGACAGGAAACAATCCAAACCCTAGAGGAGAAAGCAGGAAAAGACCTCTCTGACCTCAGCCACAGCAATTTCTTACTTGATGCATCCCCAAAGGCAAGGGAATTAAAAGCAAACATGAACTACTGGGACCTTATGAAGATAAAAAGCTTCTGCACAGCAAAGGAAACAACCAACAAAACTAAAAGGCAACCAATGGAATGGGAAAAGATATTTGCAAATGACATGTCGGACAAAGGGCTAGTATCCAAAATCTATCAAGAGCTCACCAAACTCCACACCTGAAAAACAAATAACCCAGTGAAGAAATGGGCAGAAAACATGAATAGACACTTCTCTAAAGAAGACATCCGGATGGCCAACAGGCACATGAAAAGATGCTCAACGTCGCTCCTCATCAGGGAAATACAAATCAAAACCACACTCAGATATCACCTCACGCCAGTCAGAGTGGCCAAAATGAACAAATCAGGAGACTATAGATGCTGGAGAGGATGTGGAGAAACAGGAACCCTCTTGCACTGTTGGTGGGAATGCAAATTGGTGCAGCCACTCTGGAAAGCAGTGTGGAGGTTCCTCAGAAAATTAAAAATAGACCTACCCTATGACCCAGGAATAGCACTGCTAGGAATTTACGAAAGGGATACAGGAGTACTGATGCATAGGGGCACTTGTACCCCAATGTTTATAGCAGCACTCTCAACAATAGCCAAATTATGGCAAGAGCCTAAATGTCCATCAACTGATGAATGGATAAAGAAATTGTGGTTTATATACACAATGGAGTACTACGTGGCAATGAGAAAGAATGAAATATGGCCTTTTGTAGCAACATGGATGGAACTGGAGAGTGTTATGCTAAGTGAAATAAGCCATACAGAGAAAGACAGATACCATATGGTTTCACTCTTACGTGGATCCTGAGAAACTTAACAGAAACCCATGGGGGAGGGGAAGGGGAAAAAAAAAAAAAAAGAGGTTAGAGTGGGAGAGAGCCAAAACATAAGAGACTCTTAAAAACTGAGAAGAAACTGAGGGTTGATGGGGGTTGGGAGGGAGGGGAGGGTGGGTGATGGGTATTGAGGAGGGCACCTTTTGGGATGAGCACTGGGTGTTGTATGGAAACAAATTTGACAATAAACTTCATATATTGAAAAAAAAGTTAGCTTTACACTCTACTGTAGTCTATTAAGTATACAATAGCATTATGTCTACAAAAAACAAATAAAACGTAATTTATTGCTAAAAATTGCTACCCATCATGTGAGCATTCAGGGAGTTGTAACCCTTTTGTGGGTGGAGGGTCTTGCCTTGATTTTGATGGCTGCTGACAGATCCTGACCAGGGTGGTGGTTGCTGAAAGTTGGAGTGGCTGTGGCAATTTCTTCAAAAACAAACAAACCAAGCAACAGTGAAGTTTGCCAAATCAATTCACTCCTTTTTTCTCCATTTTTCTGTAACATGAGATGCTGTTTGATAGCATTTTACTCACAATAGAATTTTCAGGGGCGCCTGGGTGGCGCAGTCGGTTAAGCGTCCGACTTCAGCCAGGTCGCGATCTCGCGGTCCGTGAGTTCGAGCCCCGCGTCAGGCTCTGGGCTGATGGCTCGGAGCCTGGAGCCTGTTTCCGATTCTGTGTCTCCCTCTCTCTCTGCCCCTCCCCCATTCATGCTCTGTGTCTCTCTGTCCCAAAAATAAAAATTAAAAAAAAAAAAAAAAAAACAAAAACAAAAAAAAAAACAAAAAAAAAAAACAAAAAAAAAAAAAAAAAAGAATTTTCAAAGTTGGAGTCAGTTCTCTCAAACCCTGCCACTGCTTTACCAAAGAAATTGATGTCAAGTTCTAAATCCTTTTTTTTTTTTTTTATCATTTCAACAATCTTTACAGCATCTTCACCAGGAGTAGATCCCATCTCAAAAAACCCCTTTTTTTGCTCATCCTAAGACTCAGCTTCTCATTTACACAAGTTTTATCATGAGATTGCAGCCATTGAAAAGCAAACCAAACATAAGAATAATGAAACAGTTTCAAATACTTTGAGGATGACCAAAATGTGGCAGAGACATGAAAGAGCCAGTGTTATTGAGAAAAAATGGCAACTGATAGACTCGCTAGATGCAGGGTTGCCACAAAGCTTCCATTTGTAACAAGGGCAACAACTGCAAACAAACTAAAATGACATATGCCTGTACTTTCAAAGAGTCCTGTACTTTTCCTGTGTGGCCTTTTTCATGATTATATAATTGTGCAATGGGCTGTTTCATGTCTGTCTCCCCACAGTGTGAGATGTGTGAAGGCAGGGCCTGGCCCACAAGTGCACGGTCACTAATCCTAATACTGTTGCATGCATCCTAGTGTTTTGTTTGTTTGGTTTAATATTATTGTGGTTGGGGCCCCTGGGTAGCTCAATCAGTTAAGTGCTACTCTGGATTTCGGCTCAGGTCATAATCCCATAGTTCCTGGGATGAGCCCAGTGTCAGGCTTTGTGCTGACAGCATGGAACCTGCTTGGGATTTTCTCTCTCTCTCTCTCTCTCTCTCTCTCTCTCTCTCTGCCTCTCCCCCACTCATTCTCTCTCTCTCTCTCTCTCTCTCTCTCTCTCTCTCTCTCTCTCTCAAAAATAAACATTTTAAAAAATAATTGCTGTTGGTTGTATGAATGAGTAAATAAATAAGTGGGTAAATATTCTGTGCCCTCGCACTTAAAACTAAATAGAATTATATTTAAAAAATAAGTACATGGGGAGAGAAAAGTATATGACTTGACTTTTTTCATCCTTATCTCTAGGCCACTAGTGTTTAGTTTTTTAAAATGCATTCTGTATACAACACCTGGACTGATCAAGCTAACCTCATTTACAGTGAAGTCAAGCATCCTTCAAAACCCCCAAAGTATCACCTTAGTTTTGACAAGCTCACACACACACACACACACACACACACACGTTCAACAACTGCCTTAGCCTATCATGTATGGCACTTTGTGAATAGTCGTTTATTTACCTCTCCAGCTATATCTGAAGAATCTCGTCAGCTCCAAACAATCTTAGATATTCTGGGAATTAACTTTCTTACATAGCATATGTTACTTATTGCCATTTTCCCCTCTGCTTAGAAACCCATCCTGATTTCTACTCTGAGTTCATGTGTCCTAACTTTCCAAAGTTCAATTTTGACATCATTTCAAGGATGACTTCTCTAAGCTCCCAAGCTGCAAAAATGTGCACTTTTTGTATTCCCATTAACACGTGCTACCTTTATTTTGGCACTTATAACAAGTCTTAAAACGATCTGTTTGTGTCTTTAAGACTTCAAGTCTCTTAAAGAAAGGGTCCTATCTTGTTCATTTTTGCCGTGAAACATCCAAAGTCAATGTTTGGTGTTGAATAAATATCTCTATAAAAAATTATAACAAATTATCATCAAAGAGTCATTTGACCTTTCACTAGGAGGAAAGTTTGTCTATAATTTCAAGTGATATCCAAATTATCCTGAGATGCTTCTTTGATGAATTGCCTCTTTTTCTCACTTTTTAATGAGAATATTTAAATTGTAAACTCTAGTCTTTTTTTATTTCTTATATTTAGGTGTATTTCACTTTAATTATTCATTAATTAAAAAAAACTTTTCTGAGCATTTACTCAGTTCTACACACTAAGTCAACTTTTTTTTTTTTTTTTTTTTTTTGTCACTAGGAGATGAAATGCATAATCACGGACATAAAGGAATTCAGTACTTAAATAATTAAAGTAGGGTAAGAATGCTCTAATACAAGTAAGGATTTGGAAGAATGAATATAGCTAGCGGTTAAGAGCTAAAAAAGAATCGGGGTGCCTGGGTGGCTCAGTCGGTTGAGCATCCAACTCTTGATATCAGCTCAGGTCATGATCTCATTGTTTGTGGGTTCCAGCTCTACACTTGGCAGTGAGCATCCTGCTTGGGATCTTCTCTCTCACCCTCTCTGCCCTTCCCCACTGCACACACACATTCTCTCTCTCTCTCTCTCTCTCTCAAAATAAATAAATAACCTTTAAAAAAAGGAGCTAAAAAGAGTATTCCAGATGAGGGAAACAGCATATAAAAAGTTATGGAAGTAGCTTTGAGCATTGTGAATTTTGAAATTACAAATTGACTCCTTAAAGTTCCTTGTCTTTTTAGATGTCCACCAGATAGCCTCACCCTCTAATTTAAGTTCTAGGAGGTCCAAAGTCTTCTAAAAGATGTCAGTGAATTTCTTGGACCAGGAGGTGGAAACTTAATGTCTAATAGTTAACTCTGGCTTTAAATCTTGCTTTCTGATTTTCTGGATTATGTTGATGTTACATAAATTCAAGTAGACACTGTCCTCTAAACAAACAAACAAGCAAACATACAAACAAACAAACAAAAATGGTTTTTAAATCTAAAGTTGATAACCTGCTCAGTTAGTCTTCTGGGTAATTTGGGAAAGGATGTGAGCAGTCTACATCAAAGGTAGACAAACAGTTTGAAACTGAGTAGAACATACTGTTATGTGTTAAATCCTAAGGACAACTAGTTTCCCCTGTCTTTGTCACGACACACCATCCATCTTTTTCTTTCTTTCTGTTCTTCCTACTTCTACCTCCCTTTCCCTTGTCAATGTCCCTAAAACACTATGGTTTCTAGATATATTGTGCATAGTAATTCATCCCATTCTTGCCTACCACCTAACTGATCTCTTTCTTATTGGAAAAACTAGATTCAATTATATTTTCTTTTATTTTTCTCAAAAAGAAAACTGCATCATTAATTCATACAAATCATTTCTATTACTGGTTTCATGCCATTTGTGTTCTCATCCTTATGCCAGTAGGGTGACTCAGTGAAACAAAGAGCAGGGAGAAGCAGCATTGTATGTAAACTTGACCTTCGTGACTAGGTGAAATTATGGACAGCCAAGAACTGGAAAAAGAAAAATAAGGAATTTTCTTGTTTTAGTTGTGACTTGAAAAATCTGTACACTGTATTTCTCACTTTTAATAGGAATTGCATTTGCTGGGTTTTAATCAAATTTATCTGATCCTGTGCAGTCTGCCTTTTGCTGATTTTAATTCTGTCCTTTTCACGGCATCTCCTCTGTTTTCCGGTTTTCTGCTTTGGGTTCATTTCATTATTATTCTGCATTTATATGCTTCCTTTCAGTGAGACATGGATTAGACTTCCCATTGTTATGCAGATGATGCTCAGATGTATTTGAAGATTAGTCCTAATTGTTACTCTACTTCTGGCACTTTATCAGCTTCTCATGAAGACATAGGGACTGGGATGTCCAATTAAATATTAGTAAACAGAACTACTTATTGATAGTTCCAGACACTGATTTAGATAGGTTTTATCATTCACCTTCAGATGTGTGTGTATTTGGTGGGGGGGTGTGGGGGGGTGTGGGTGTGTGCATGTTTCATGACCCAGAGTCCACAACCTGAGAATTGGGATTGATTCAGAGAGTAGTTTCTCTACCTGTTTATCAGAAGTCTAACAACAGGTATTTGATGTTTAGATAAATCAGCCTTTTTTAACGTAAATTATATTAAATACTATATTAATCAATTAAAGCGAAATAAAAACAAAATACAATTCTGATGTATTGAAAGTGTTATAACCGTATTTCAAGTCACTCCTTAAATTCCACATGTTTGTATTTAGATTACTATGAAGTTAAACTTCCATGTAGGAATTCACTTCATAATAAAACCAACTCTGTGTGTGATCTTCCAAACTATTAGGAGTTTCCTTCTCGAAAAGAAAGTGCAAGAGAAATATAAAGTGTGGTTGAACAGAGTCCTTCTAAACATATGCCAAATATTGTGTAGGAAGACTAAACTTCTGACACTCAACCCAAAATCTGTAGTTACTTAATGGAGTTCTATTTTCTATGTGGAAACTCCATAGTTCCTAGTGATGTCCATTAAGAGGACAGATGCTCTACGTCTAATGGTGTTTGTCTCACTTGTCTTATTTTCCTTTGTCCACTTTGATAATAGATTTCTACCACATTTCATCCAGTTTTTTAGAGAAAATCTTTTGTGATGTCAGTTGAAAATTAATTCCCGAACTCGTTTCATTTACTGGGTATTTTTTCCTCCCTAGATTACTAATTCCTTCATTTAAACTATTTTATTTTAATGTAAGAAGGATTTTTCACAACTTGGGAAATATTTATTTCGTTTAAGCTAATACAGCTCTAACTAGACCTCCTATAACTTATATCTTTGAAAATACTTAATTTCCTGAGCCATTTTATTTTCCGAGTCAATTTTTCATCAGTGCATTGTTTTATATTCAGAGCCTATACATCTGCACACGTGGGATGATTTTTTTTTCCTCAGATGTCCTTAAAACATTTCATTTCAACCATCTCTTATAGTAATGGTCACATGTTAATTTTAAAAAGATAATGTCTTATGAAGTATTACTGGGGAAATGCACACCTTATTATTTTGTACAAATTCACCTTGATTTGATCAGAATGGGTTTGTTCTTTATAAGGTTTCTACAAGAGCCATGGGAGAAAGGCTGCTAAATTACCAGAGAGGGGCAGGGAACAAAACTTAGAAATAATACAGCTCTTTTTCTATGTTACTTCCTAAGAATCACCTTCCCTGATCTGTTACCACTTCCATAGCATTTCTTGATCTATTACTCCAATAGCATCTTGTAACTCCAACATATATATTGGTGATTTTTACTTGTAATTTTATGAGTTTTTTTTTTTATTTTCATAAAGGACAATTTCCTGGTCTGGAACTTATTTATAAAGATTATTCATCATCATGTAGAGGTCACTCATTTGATACTCCACCTAAGAGCTGTGATAAATAACTTGGATATTTCTTCCTGTAGTCAACATCCCTGCATTATGAAAGCCACTGCATCAGGAGTTAACAAACAGGGATGAAAAACTGGCCTTGTCCACAAAAGTTTATAAGTGTGTATATGTTTTAGAAAACAAAGCATGCCAGAGAATTCCCAAGTAGTGTCACTCAAAGAAACAGTATGTCCTATCAGAAAGTTGATTCTACTAACTTCAATCATGTGACTGCTATAAATATTTTATTGCTGTGAAGTGCTTAAAATGTTTATAACTATTTCCTATCAGATCGCTAGCACTTAAACACCTTTATAGATGTTTTGTTCAAATAACATGCTGGGAAGACTAGAGTCCGTACAGAACCCTGAGCGGAGGAATTAGGAATACTTCTCATACAAAGAAGTGGCACATCATCTTGGCTTTGTTTAAATGAAAAGAATTTCTGCAAGGGAATGTAAGAAGGAATCACATTTGAGACTTGGAAAACATTATAGAAATGAGTGGAAAATCATAAAGGGTGTGATATATTCAAAGAAGAACAAGAATTCTTTTCTGGCACAAGTTGAGTATCTACTGTATTAAATGGCAGAAGATTGTACTGGAAAAGAAATCTAGATCCTCATAGAAACAATTTTATATTTTGCATTAGGCAGTTTGTAAGTTATTCTATAGGAAACAGAGATCAAGTTTTTTAATGAAGTCAAGTAAGATAATCAAATCTGTATTTTAGAAAGATAAATATAGTAGCACTAAAGACGATGGAACACAGGAAGAAAAATGAGTATACGAAAGGAGTTAAGTAGCTATTTCTAGCTCAAGAAAGGATGATGATGAAGTACTAGGTATTGGGAAGAAAAGAAAAGGAAAATGGAATGTTTCAGATGAGAAATACATAGGTCTTGAAGGGTGCCTATGTATGGATGGGAGGGAAGTGGATGAAGAAAGGTATAATTAATTAAAAGCTTCTTTAAAACATTTTATAGAATGTCCAGCAGGCAGAGACACGATTACTCTAGAAATAGGAGATGGAAGAATTGGTGACGTAAATTTGAGAGCTATTTGTACATAAGTGACCATTGTAGCCTAGAAATGAATTAGATTAACTAACTATTCAGGGAGACCATTGAACAAAGAAAAATGCCATTTAATCATTTTATAATTAAGCTACCTAAGGGTCAAATGCAACAAAACAAAACCAAGAACACAAGATATGGAGGGGCATCTGAGTGGCTCAATCACTTAAGCATCCAACTCTGGATTTCAGCTCAGGTCATGATCTCAGGGTTTGTAAGTTCAAGCCCTGCACTGGGGGCCTTGTGCTGACAGTGCAGATCCTGGTTGGTATTCTCTCTCTTTCTCTCTCTCTGTCTCTCTCTGTCTCTCTCTGTCCCTCCCTGCTCATGCTTATTCTCTTTCTCTTTCTCTCTCAAAATAAATAAATAAACTTAAATAAATACAAAGTATGGAGCATAATGATTTCAAACAATTAGGTAAGAATCAAGGGAGTTTAGGACTGTATAAGGGAAGGAAGATAATTTCAAACACAGCTTATCAGTTCTTTCCATTCTGCTAAGAAATCGTGTATGTGGAAAAAAATGAAGAAGTACTATTAGATTTAGCAATTAGAAGGTCATTTCTTGCATTGAGAAAGCAGTTTTGATAACGAAATGAGAGAAGGCAACTATAATACTTTCAAAAGTGAATAAGGGAGAAGAATATGGAATAGTACACATAGAAGATTCATAAGATATTAAAGAGCAATGATCTTACTTATATGTGGAACCTGAAAAAAGACTAAATCATAGAAACAGAGAATAGAATTGTAGTTGCCAAAGTCAGGGCCAAGGGTAGTGGGAAAAATGGGGAGGTGTTGGGTAAAGAATACATTTTCAGTTATAAGATGAATAATTTCTGGGGATATAATATACATTATAGTTATTATACTTAATAATAGTGTGTCGTGTACTTGAAAGTTGCTAAGAGATTAGATCTTAAATGTTACCCCCCCCCACACACACACACAAATAGTAATTATGTGAAATGATGGAGGTAACTAACCTTCCTGTAATCATTTTACTGTGTATCAAATCATCACATCATACACCTTAAACTTACACAATGTTGTATATCAATTATATCTCAATAAAGTGGGAGGAAAAGCCAATTATTGAATACTCAGAAATTTTGTGAGGCCTTGATAACCTGTGGTAGCTTAAAATCAGCTAAGATGGGACTATATATACCATGGGAATTGAAAGAGAGACAGAGACAGAGACAGAGAGAGAGAGAGAGAGAGAGAGAATGAGAGGCAAGAAAATGCTGTAGTCAGCATAGAAGAGTTACAGGAAATTAGGTAGTAAGTGGAGAAAAGGAAAAATTGGTAACTGATGTTGAAGGAAGAAAAAGGAAAAGTAACCATTTAATCCTCAATGGTTTAACCACAAGATATAAATTTCAAGTTATCTGGAAGAGATTTATGCTAAAATATAAGCTAAAGTGAAAAAATAGTAAAGAAAACTTTATTTAACATACTAGAGACACCCTTGGTGATAGGAAAGTAAGACTTGGAGTTGAAAGAACCTGAGCTGTAATCCTGACTCTGCTATTTATTAGCTGAGTGATCTTGGGGAAGTCAAGCAAATTTTGGGACCTCTAAATGGATCTTTAAGGTGGCAGTGAATATGGGCACCTGGGCAGCTCAGCCAGTTGAGCGTCTGATTTCTTGAATTCAGCTCAGGTCATGATCTCATGGTCATGGGATAGAACTCCGTGTTGGGCTCCACACTGGGCTCTCTCTCTCTCTCTCTGCCCCTCTCCCCCCCTCAAAATTAATAAATAAACATTAAAAAAATAAAGTGGTGATGATAATAACTATGTAAAGTCTTAAGTGCACTGAAAATATGTGTACCTCAAAAAAAAGAAAATATATGTACATCATTTAAAAATACACTGAACTATTATTGATGAGTTGGAGAAGGAGGACACATGCAGGATTTTAATGGAATGGGGCAAAGAGATGCAAATCAAAACGAATGCCAACAAGAAACATGGTGACCAAGAAGGAAGAGAAGGCACAGATGTAGTGCAGCCACTCACTCTTTTTAAGTGGAAGAAAGTAGGGTTGGAAAACTGAAGAAGTATTACAACATTTAACTTTTGTGGGAATTTATTAAAATTACCTCAGTGCAGCTCTTTTTGTAGCCTGAATGGTCTAATTCACAGTTATAAGAACAGCAAAGGTAGTTTTAATATTGATTTCTCAGTTAGTCTCAAGTCCTAGGATACTTAATAAATAGGATTGAAAACACTATCTGGATGGCTTAATCAATCCATGGCTTTATTTCTTTCTTTTTGTAGATTTTTATTAACATGATATTGCATAAATACACCTCTCCCTAATTAAGCTAACCTATTTACAGTCAGAGGATAATTTATAATGCCTCACACTTTTATTCATAGTTAGTTTTCAGTGAATGTTGAAAAAATATTGAGCTTGTGAATTTTCGAGTATAAAAAATAGTCTCACTTTGATAAGTGACAGAACGCCCTAATATGTATTTCAATGTGGCTGTAATTGTGCAATTTTGAATTTAAAGTCTGTTTGCAAAGCACTGTATTGCTAAGACTTTGCATGAGGCATAGGCTCACTTTTAAAATGCAATTTCTTTTTTAGTGAAGACATGTGGCTCTAATCTTCAAGGACCAAGTGGAACCTTTACGTCTCCCAACTTTCCATTCCAGTATGACAGCAATGCACAATGCGTCTGGGTCATCACAGCAGTGAATACAAATAAGGTAAGGTAGAACCATCTGTGGCAGGAAGCAGAATCATAAAGACAAAGGCAAAGAGATCATGAAGAAGTGCAGGAAAGAAAATTCGTATCTAGAGTATGATTTCTGCCAATACTTTCTACTTCTCCCTTATCCAAATGTAAACTTATATGAGAATTTGGAAAAAATCAATCTTTAAATAACACAACTCTCCTCCTGGTGACTAACGTAAGTGACAACACATTAAAATTGTAGATGAATGTTTTCTGAGACTTTTTTTTGAAGTTGTAAGTATGTATTTTTTTAAAGAAGCCATGAATAATGGCTTTTTGCTTCCTATCTTTTCTGCTTGACGTATCATTCAGATATATCGTGTTTTGGCACAAAGCTGCCTTTTCTTTCAATGTTTCTCTTATTACTATACATCTCACAGCTACTCCTTATTATAAAAAGTAGCTTTTATTGTGGTCTCCACTCATAGAAGATTCACATTATGGGTATTTCAAAAGGTTAGATTGTCTTTCTGTTTGACTATAAATGAGTAATACATCTAAACATGCATGTGCCACAATACTTCAAATAAGAATATTATGCTGAACGAATGTAAGAGGAGATGAAAAAAACAGTTAGTTTTCCTGTCTTCTCTCTATCCTCCTTCTCCTTGGAAGAATACAGAGAGTACCTAACTAGACAGAATCAGAATTCCTCTCAGATTGTTTGGTATCTTTTCTGGGTTAGTGAAGGAAAGTTTGGTAGTAGAGCCCATAAAACTGGTTCGGATGGTAGTTCAAATACTGACTTACAATTTGCTGATACCTTTGATCAAGTTATTTAACCTCCCTATAATTCTGTCTTTTTATCTATAAAAATGGGGATATTAGGAGAATGCATTTCACAGTGCTGTAAGAAGTAAGTGAGGTAATGACTACAGAGTGCTTAATATAGTAAGGACTTAAAACACATTAACTCATTGTTATTAGATAAAGTTATACTGCCTGCCAGAATGTTTTATGTTCATGAATCGTTATCCTCAGGGCAGCAGCATGGTTTTAAAAATCAATTCAGTGGTCAGTTACACTTGCCTCATAGGCAAGCCCTGATTTATGAATCAGAACTAGATCAGAAGGCTTCTGCCCTAAACTAACTGTGTAAACTTGGGAAACTCACTAAATCTAACCTTTCCTCTATATAAAGAAACTATTTTGCTCACCCAACCTGTGTCGTCAGTTCAATTGAACAAATATTTTATTTGTCAGATATCTTCTCTGTATGAATTATGGGTTGTTGAAATAATTTAAAAAATCATGTAGTACTTGAAAAATAAACTTGCATTTATTGAAGGCTTAGCAACATGCCAGATACTATTCACAGCACTTTTTATGAATTGTTTAATCCTCTTAAGACTCCCCTGTGAAGTAGATACTTTTATTGTCTGCGTTTAACATGGAGGCTGGATAACTTATCTAAGATCACATAGCTGGCAAAGGTCAGAACTGTGTACTTCTTAAGATATGTGTTATTACAAGGATGTATCTCACACTAAGGTGCTGTAAGTATCTTACACCAAGATAAGCGTGAAGTAAATTCATTATAAAGTATGGAACAAACACATTATATTAATCTTGCATTGAGATAGAAATCTTGTGTCATGATAATTACCTGTAATTGTCATCAAAATGTGGTAATTATCTCCTGTTCAATGAGATGTCTGCTTTGCTAAGTTTAATTCATTCTCATTTACTGAGATACCTGAAGTTTGACAGAGGTCATCACATTTCCCCTTGTTTATCTTACCCAATCTACCAAACTTTTATCTCTTCTTTTTCTTCTAAAAAAATCCAATTTATTTTCTAAGGAGGACATAATTACTTTCATTTCTTTGCTATTTTTATCAAGTACCTGACTGAGGACATTATTTTTTGATCTGTTGGTTTACCTCTATTTTAAGATATCCTTATAGAAATTGGTTTTCAAGCATTTTTAACCATGACCCGCAGTTAGAATTTTTTTTTTTTTACAATGTGGCCCAATTCACTCACGTACACACAATGCCACAAAATAGTATTTTCCCTTAATATGTGAATTCACTTCTCTATTTTTTATTCTAATCTATATTGACCTATTTGTTTTTAAAATATGGGTCATGCCTCAATAAATTTATTTCATGATACACTAACAGGTTATAACACAGTTTGAAAAATCCTGTTTCGCTTCTATAGATTCTCACATCAGATCTTTCAGGAAGGCGGTCACTGGCATAGAACATGGGCATACAGCTTTCCTAGTTGGTATAAATCTCAATTAACCAAGATGCTTAATACCTCAATATCTATAATTTTCTTCAAATATCATTGTACCTGTTTTTCTTTATGTTTGATAGTTTTAAAAGCAATCATGGTGTTCTAATTGTCCAAACCACAAATATGATTGGTGGAAAAATCTCTTGAGATTTGAAGCTGGATTAAACTGAATGGAACTGATTTCAAATCCATACTGTCCCTCTTAGTAGTTACACATTTGTAGACAGGCATGATCTTTGATTCCTCTGAACTAGTTTTTCTTTTTCCTCTATTAGAAATAATAATATTATATCATAAAATTATTATACTGATTAGATAAGGAAACATGAAATGGCTCGTTCAAAATAGGATCATTTTAAATGGCATCTATTTTGCCAAATGTTGCTGTCTCATCAGGAAACGTGTTTGTCTTTAGTTATTTGTTACATTTAATTGACATGTTGATGCAGAAAAAAAATGTCACTATATACCATTTTCTTCCACATTTGATTATGCGATGATTAATTTATAGGTGACTAAACATTATAGTCATTTTTTATTTCTCAGTACAAACATTGCCATTAAGCTTACTAAACATAAAATATAATGACTGAGCATTGCAATGTTAAAGTAATATATGTTTTTAAGGTTACTTTATACCCCTTCCACAAGCTTCTGTAAGGGAATATTTCCTTTAATCTTAGAATTTCAATGATGAACATAATTGAGGGCTTCTTCACCACAACAGCAAATCAGAATATTAGAAGAAATACTTTAAACTAGCCTGGTTATTGAATTGATTTCTCTTCTTGCAATACAATATGCATTTAACATTAGCTCCATGTGTGAAGTAAATACTTCTCTGTCTTGAGCTTTTCCTTAACTTGTATGAGGAGGATCTTCCTTGATTTCAGTTGTCTCGTGCATTTGTCTTCAGTCTTTTGTATGTGTGTGCTGGAATACACGAACAATTTCCAGGGTGTGTGTATGGGCGGGCGGGGGGGACGGGGGGGGGGCAGAGCTGAATACCGTTTTCAAGTATTCCACTTTTTAACAGAGTCCAGCTTAAGTACCTACTTCTATCTGTTTGTTCTCTTTTATCACTTTCCTTTTCGTGATTGTCTTTCACGGTTTCAAAAGAAAGTCACATATTACTTTTCCAGCTGAAATGAGTGTAAATAAAATTCTAGCGATCCAGAGTAGAAAATTCTATGTGCATATAGTTCCTGAGGGGAGAGTCTTTGAGATCAAAGCAAAAAATAGATTCACTAAGAAATATTTGAAGAAGACAATACCTTATTTCATCTACAAAACAAACTTACAGAAAGTCCCCTCTTTTTATCTCTTAATGTACGTTCACGTGTATGTTTGTGTATATGCATATGTATTATCTATCCACCCACCTATCCTTTAATCTATCTGTATCTCTGTATATCCTAGAATTAGAATTTACAATACATAGAATTATAGAGTAACCTGAATTGAAACACAAAGTCTGGTTTATTGAACACATAGAATTCCTAATTTGTCTGATTGATATTACAATCTTTGCAATTATAATATACAGTGGACGTTTTCTAGAAATTAAATGGACTAATGTTAACAAGATTTTAAGGAAACTGTATTTCAAATATTTATAAAATTATAGTATAGTAGAACTTGCATATTTTGCAGCTATTCACACTTAAAAAGAAAAAAAAAAAGATGTCCATTTGAAACTATAGGAGAGGGGTGCCTGGGTGGCTCAGTCAATTAAGTGTCTGACTTTGGCTCAGGTCATGATCTCACGGTTGGTGAGTTTGACCCTCGCATTCAGTTCTGTGATGACAGCTTAGAGCCTGGAGCCTGCTTCAGATTCTGTGTCTCCCTCTCTCTCTGCCCCTCCCCTGCTTGTACTCTGTCTCTCTTTCTCTCTCTCTCTCTCTCTCTCTCTCTCTCTCTCAAAAATAAACATTTAAAAAAACGTTTTAACTGTAGGATAAAGTAGTTGTCAAAACTCTTTGATCTATGTCTTGAAAAATTTTTGGAGGCTGTCTACAAGAACACTGTCCAATAGAAATATGTGAGGGGCGCCTGGGTGGCTCAGTCAGTTAAGTGTCCAACTTCAGCTCAGGTCATGATCTCACGGCTCCAGAGTTCAAGCCCTGTGTCTGGCTCTGTGCTGACAGCTCAGAGCCTGGAGGCTGCTTTGGATTCTGTGTCTCCCTCTCTGTCTCAGCCCCTACCCCACCCCCTCTCTTTGTCTCTCTCTCAAAAATAAATACACATTTAAAAAAGAAAGAAATATGTGAGCCACATATATAATTTTAAATTTTCTAGTAGCTACAGCTTTAAAAGATGAAATTAATTTTAATGTCATATTTTATTTAACCTCAATATTATAATTTCATGTAATCAGAACACAATTATTAATGCAATAATTTACCATCATTTTATTTCATTTTAAATCTTTGAAATCTGGAACGTGCTTAATACTTAAAGGATATCTCAGTTCAAATGAGCCACATTTCTAGTACACAATAGCCACATGTTTTTGGTGGCTACCATATTGTTCAGGGAAAATATTGAACGTCACCATGGAGAGTTTGATTCTGTTTTAGGGAATATGAGGAGATAGTGGTTAGTGGTTGATCTTCAGGAAAATAAACATCCCATTGCAAGGCAATTGCCTCATGTGAAGTTTTATAGGGGCTTCAAGGAAAAGCAAGAAGGATGCCTCCATTGGCAAGCTGGGATTTTAGCTTTTCCTTACTTCTATGAACTACCCCATATCTTTATCTAGTTACGTTATTATTATTTTTTTTTTTACTTAAGTCAGCCAAAATAGATTTCTATTAATTGTCACTAAGGAACCCTGAGGCAGGAAGCTAGTGATACAGTCATAATTTTTATTGTCTCTTGACAGTAAAGAATCTGTTGCAATATTTATCTCCCCAGTTTACTCTCTAATACATATCCTGCAAATTGATTATATTCTTATTTCTTCTATCTTCATCAATATTGGGATACAAAGGTTCTAGCTCTTGAAAACACAAGGTAATGTTGGGTACTTCTACTCTAATTTCTTGGATGTCTAATGACCTTTTGAGAAGTGGGTTTTCAAATGTAAACATAAATTAATAGTAAAGTCAAAATAGCTTTTTTTAATTAAATAGTTCTTCAGTATAAGGTACAGTTTTTTTTTTTTCATTAATTAGATCTTCAGTATAATGTGCAGAACCAAGATAAAAATGTGTGGAATAGAATTCTTTATGGCTTTTTGGCCAGTTCATATTCTCACTTTAAAGCGACGTGTTTTTATCCACATTGGATGGCTATTTGTGAGAATAATACTGACGTCTCCAGGATGTCAACAAATCTCACAACTGACAAAATAAAATCCACTGGGAGGCCACTAATAACAAGATTAAATTGACTGAGCATAGAAGAATATAATTCAGAGAAAATAAAAACAGGCATGTGAGGTCAACTTCAGTCTAAATTTTAACTCTCACTAGTTTAGCAGAAGTCTAAATTATCAGAAGATATAAAATTGGTCATCAAAAGGATGTGAATTGACTATGACTTTAAAAAAATATGGGATAACACTAGCCAAAAACACATTTTTTTTTTGTATTGCAGGACTATGAATACTTAATTTGTTTCTAAATTTGGCTCACAATTGTACCTCATGACTCAAAGAATACAGCTGACTATAACCTATGTATGGCAATGGCATGATTTTAAGTGTATATATTTAAGAACTCATGCTGGATATTCCTCACCTATTTAGAAATAACTTCCTTATTATTCTATGCAGAGGGATACTGGGCAGAGTTTTGATCTAAGAGTCAGAAACCCTGAATTCTTGTTCAAGTAATTTTGCATCTCCGAATCTCAGTTTCCTCATCTTCAATGCAGGAATAATTATCCTTGCCTGGCCATGTCATAGGAGTGTTGGAGGAACACCCAAGTCAGCAAACAATACGACACTTTGTACATTGGACATTATCTTCTAAATTTAATGTATTATGTAAATATTTATGCTACCCCTTATTCCAAAGACAATTTTAGGTGGATGACATCATCAAATAGATCATAATACATATGTTGAGATATGTTAAATAATTAAGGAGCTTTAAGCATAAGAATAGTACATAGCTCACAGTGGGTGCCCCGTTAACATTTATTGTATAAATAAAAGAACTAATGGGGCACTTGTGTGGCTCAGTTGGTTAAGCATCTGACTCTTGATTTCTGCTGAGGTCATGATCTCAGGGTTTGTGAGTTGGAGCCCCATGTGAGGCTCTGTGCTGACAGTATGGAGCCTGCTTGGAATTCTCTGTCTCCCCCTCTCTCTCTCTCGTCTCACATCTGCATGCATGTGCTCTTTCTCAAAAATAAGTAAACATTAAAAAAAAAAAGAACTAATGGACAAGAATAAGCAATGCATATGGAATATTTGAGAAATTATTAGGCATTTGTATCAAGCATAGTCTAAAGTTAGTGCACAACGAATGGCAAATATTTTGGTGGCAGTTATACTGCTTTATAAATAAATGTTAACTCTATAATATTTTTAGTAATATTTATACATGCATATTATTTTCTCAAGTGCTAACATAAAGCATACTTATTGGACTTTTCATATAGTTCTGATAAAATTTTACTGTAACATTTTATATTATTTTGACACAGGTTTCTGTTGAAGTGACATGATAGATGGGACACCTGTCTCAAACTTAGATGCAGGTCAAGAAGGACAACCTCTTCTAATAGGAAATCTTATCCCTTTCTAGGCAGGTCATTTCGTTCTACTGTTTATTTCAAGAATAAGTCGTCAGGGTCTATTTTATGATGTGGTAATATAATTAAATTGTGAAATATTTTATTCATATACCCAGTACAACATTTAAGTCCATGTTTTTTGTTTAGATCCATTAAAGACCCATTCAGTGCTCCTCCCCATAAACTCTTCAGGCATCAGAATACACCCTGACTTCCACCCGGAACACTAACATCAAAAGCCTTTCCATATTGTCACTGTTCCATCACTGCAGCTAGCCTCTTGCCACTTCGTTTAGCCTGCCCACTTACAGGCACTAGCTCTTTGTGCCAAAGAGTCAGAGCTTTGGGACCTGTGCCAAGCTTCAGTGCCAGGTCTGAGACCTCAGCCAGATATAGAAAGTGTCACTTTCCTGCAGACTGCAGCTGTCTTTTCTGCAAAAAACAGAGTCAAGACGAGGATTTATATGCAAGTGATATTTTAAGAAAGTGCACCAAGGAAACTATTAAGAGAGTGGGGGAAGCAGGACAGGAAAAAAGTTAAACAAGGGTGAAATTTCAGGCAAAAGCCAAGCTGTAGCTTGATCCTATGCCTGTGTAAATTATACATCAGACTTTGTTCCAACTCAGTACAAGGGAGCTGGGCTATCTTTCTTCTCCACCCATAACTGTAGGCTAAGGGTTACCCAGGCCCTTCAGGGCTCATGAGTGGGCATAACAGTTCCCATAGACTGAAGGAAGCCTCCAGAAGACATATCTCTAGACATTTAGAGGCAAATGAATGTGGTGATAGAAAACAGATTACAGAAAGGACCAGAAACATTTGCGGGTAATCTGGATGGAGCACTGACAGTATCTGCTAGAGTTGAGGAGGAGCTAATGGGAGCCAGCCTCAGGTAACGGTTCAGAACAAATCAAAGCCAAGTGGGTGGTCCTACCAAGTCATGATTCAGAAAGAACCCAGGAGTAAAGTACAGATCTTGGCATAAAGCAATAGGTTGGAAACCAGGGAAAACAACTAGAAGATTCCTCAAGCCTGGAAAAGTGTCTGTTTACCATTTGTAGGGTATCCTAACCTTGGAAGTAAGGGAGCTGTCAAAGGCATTGACCTTTATTTTCCCTCCTCGTGACTGAGTCATACCTGTACAGCACTTGCCAATGAAATGTGTTGTGTCAAATGGTTTATTTAGTTGAAATTTTTATTTGAAATGAATTAGTGCAGGCACAATGAATAGTTGTCTATAAATAAATATCATTAAGTAAAAAACAAAAATAAATATTCTGAAATGTAAAATGAGTTATCCTTGGATAGAGGACCTCAGTTAATTTTTTCCTCTTTAATTTTATGCTAACAAAAATTCTGTTAAATTTCAATCATATGTTATATTTTATAATAAAGATGAGTAATAAAGATTAGTAAAGTGAAAAAGAAAGAATAGTTATTAACTAATTGACATTATTGACTACTTCCTGCTTCTTGAAACTCTCTTCCCTTGACTTCTTTATGCTCTGATTTCCTTAATTTTTCCCTTCTCAATCTCTTCCTGGTATTCATCCTTTCTGCCATTTCCTTAAAATTCAGTTTCCTCTATGTCCTGAATTTAAATATTTTTTCATTCTGTATTCTTCTCTTCCTTCACAAGTCTAAATAAAATGTCCAATAGATTCAATATAGCTCATTAGTGTGCCTCAAAGTTGATTAACTCTCTCTCATCCAAGTTTTCATTATTTCTCCTATGAATTATCAACCAACTTCCCAGCTGTAGAATCTTTCTCTCATTTTGATGCCCATCAACAAATCCGCTGTGAATTTGTATTCCAAAATGAAATGTTATCTCCTTTCTTGGTAAAATATTTAAATAGATCTGTACAGCTTCATGGATGAATCCATCAACAACTTGAACTTCTCTTATAGCTCAAGGCCCATGACCCAACACTTTACTTTACACCAGTGTGTTACCAGAACCCTCTAGTTTGGGGGACATACTGCTCTCTATACTTCCCTACTCTGTTTGCACCTCTCTTAACTCCCGACCCAGTTTATTCCTGGCTATTCTTTAGGCCTCAACTCATGTTTCACTGTTCATGGAATCCTCTCCTGTCCTCCCACCTAGATTGACTTAGGATCCTACTCTGCATACTGGTTCGCCAGTTGTCATATTATATTGTAATTATCTATTTGCTCATCTGTTTTCCTTAGTGTCACACTTAGTAACAAAAACCACTTTTGAATCATTGGATCCTTAACTCCTAATATAATAGCTGTTTTGTAAAAGTTATTGAAATGAATATTTTTTGAAAGAACTGATGAAATATTTCTAGGTAAAAATCTCACTGGTTTATTTATATTCGTTAGCTCTTCCTAGGAATTTCTCTGATTCTTCAGAAAAAAAAAAGGAGGCAAATTATGCAAAATACAAAATAGTTTTATTTAGATTATTTTTTCACTCCTCTTCCCACTGCTAATGGTTGGGCATCCCTAACACTTTAACCTCAATATTATAATGGTTTTTGAGTGATATGCTTAATCAGAACTGTGCTACATGATAATTAAGCTTAAATATTAAATGATTCACATAAATGGTGACAATTTGTATACTTAATGCAGCCAAATAAAGTCTTTTGGGGGTTGGCATAGAAGAAAATAGGAGACTGGACAAAGAAATCCTTAATTAAAAATACCAGGATATACAGACTTAATAAGGATTAGGTTTGGCTTTCAAAGACAGAAACCCCCCCCAACAAGAGAGACTTGAGCAAGATAGGTATGTGGTCTATAACTTCTGATGGCTCTACTCCAGGAATTCCTCAGGGACTTAGGCTAATTACTACTCTACCATTCCAGGGTATGGCCATTGCCCTCAAGTTCCAGTATTGTGTCTCAGGCTTCAACATGGTGTCTCACACATTTCAGGAAGCAAGTGATAAAAAGGACGGCAAAGGACAATTGCAAGCTGTTTCTTAAGAAAACTTTCTAGAATCTGTGCTACACACACGCACGCACACATACACACACACACACACACACACACCTTTTTACCATAGTTTAGTAACATGATCATACTCAGCTGCAAAAACGATAGAAAGTATGGTCTTTATTTAGGGTAACTTGGTACCAGCTAGAAACGCTACCGCCATGGAAGATGGGTAATAGGATGTTTGGGAAAGGTATGACATTCTCTGTTACAAAACTGGTATGTTAGGCCCTATTCTAAGCTCTGTTTATGTATCATCTCATTTAATCCTCCCACTAACTGTATGAAGTAGTTGGTCTAGACATAGTATGTCTATTTTATATGTGTAAAAACAGGTTTAGAGAACTTAAGTGACTTGTCTAAATTTGAAGGGTGAGTGAGTGGCCACACTAAGCAGTACTTACAAGAGTTATGGTTGGGTGATATCATGGTCATGACTATTGCTGCTGTAGCAAATTACCATAAACTTTGTGGCTTAGAACAACGCCTATTTGTTGTCTTAACAGTTCTGTGGGTCAAAAGTTCAGTACAGGCCTCACTGCAATAAAATTAAAATGTCAGCAAGCTATGTTTCTTTCTGGACGCTCTAGGGAAAAATGTTTCTTATTTATTTGTGTTGTTGGAAGAATTAAATTCCTGTTGATTGTAGGGTCAAGTGCCCAGTTTTTTGTTTGTTTGTTTGTTTGTTTGTTTGCTTGTTTGGTTTGTTTGGTTTTGGGTTTTTTTGTTTGTTGTTTTTTTGTTTGTTTGTTTTGTTTTGTTTTGTTTTTGGCTCTCAGTTGAGAGAAGTTCCCAGCTGCCTTCTTCCATCTTCAAATTCAGCAAAGGTGGTCTAGTCCTTCTGATATCACATTTCTCTGTCATACTCTTCTGCCTTCTTCCTCTATTTTTAAGGACTTGTGTGATTAGATTGGGCCCACCTGGGTAATCTAGGATAAATTTTCTATCTCAGAGGCCTTAACCTTAATCACATCTGCAAGTTCCTTTTTAACATGTGAAGTAATTGATTCACAAATTTCCTGGATTAAGTCATGGATCCCATTGGGAGGTCAATATTCTGTCTACCACAGGTGGAATGAGGAAGCGCAAAGAAATTGGGGAGCATAGGGCTTTTAAAGGATGGTGTCTTCATCCAGCAAAAGAGAGCTACTCTAATTAATATTCAAGATGTAGGAAAGTGATAAAGGCAAACTTTGAAATCTTTGAATTATGTCCTACTCTTTTTCTTCCCAGAGAGATCCCTTTATCTATAGACAGATTTAAATATCTTTCAATTGTTTTAAAATTCTATGCCATTCCTATTTCACACCTTTCACTCTCTTTCCCTAGTAGGGGATTATACTAGGATTATAGGAAATAGGGAATAGAAACATTGATGTGCATTCAGTTGTTAGTGTACAAAATTGTGGTGTGTATCCAGCTACTGTGGCAATTTTGAGACAGTATTTCATTCAAGCAAAGAATTCCTTTCCTCCTTCTGAAACTCTTCTAAACATCACGGTCTTTAATGGTGAAAAACACAGGCAGAAAAGAAGGCAGTAAAATAGAAAATAAGTAAAGAAGAATCTTTTGTGTAGGAGAGACATTAAAACGTCTCTAAACTAAACCACATACTTATAGCATCTATTCATTAAAGGGTCAGCCCTTTAAATATCATTCATCTCAAGGAAGAGTTATGGAATGAGCAGTGTTCTTCCATAATAATGAGAAAGAGAGGGATGGTTATGAGTGAGCATGGTAACATCTCTACAACAACAAATATTTAACAAGTATTTGCTGTTGAATAGCTGGTGTAAATATCTATCTGATCAGCAAATATTGTTGGCAATTTTACATTATAAAAACCACCTATGATATAATGAATTATTAAAACAATATTTCCTTATTTAAGTAAAGTAGTATTTATTTATAGTTTACTGTAAGCAAGACGCTGTACTGGCTATAAAAACACTTAACCTGAGTCTGCTCATAGCTTCTGAGTGAATCTTAATAACTTTCTAAAGAGGCAATAATATGGCACAGTCTTTAAGACCATATCCCTTTTTAATCGCATAAGTTATAACTGTTTAAAATTTGTTTTTCTTGTTACAACCATCATTTTCCTGATGTATTTTTTGTAAATGAAGGCATGAAGAAGTATAAAGAAACAGAACATAAAATCTCTCTTCTTGGGTAGGCTATATATTTATTCTATGAAGCATTATATTTCTCTTATTCTTAAAATTAATATTTTAATAACTCATTTCTTTGTCACATGCCTTCTAGTTAATTCCATAATTATATGACCAATATTCTAGATTGCATTTTTACCAAAGTTAGGTGCAGCTTCATTTTAACATCTTGAAAACTGAAGCAACACAGTTTGTTTGTTTATGAGAGGTTGGTATTTCCACTAACAATCATTGACTTTCAGCATTTTACTTTCCTGAATAGTAAAATAAAAATTATACTGCCTTTCTCATAGGGCCCTTGGAAGGATTATGTGAGATAAGGCATGCCATACACCTAGAACAGAGTCTGGAATAGAGTATATGTTTATAAAATGTTAATAATAACATTCCTACTATTACCACTGCCACCAGTAGTCACACCATCGCCACCCCACCCCACCGTATCCCCAGTGTGCTGAGCATAATGTCTCCACCACCAGTGTTTGAGCTGAGCTTCCTGCTGTGCAGATAACACACGCTCTCACACATTTCAGAACTTGGAATATCCTTGCGGAGACTCCCTGCTGATATTAGTCATCAGAAGCCATCAGCAGATGTTTCTAAGAATTCAGAATAGAAGTCTGCCAAGAGAGACTGAAAAAGGAACTGGAGAGAGCTGCAAGCTCCCCCTGGAGATATTTTACTGCAGAGTAGAAGGTCATCTTAATGACAACCTCAGAGTTTCAAGAATCACAGTTACCATTCTGGGACACCACTTCCTGCCCCAGCTGCCCCGCACCTCAACCAACAGCAGCTGCAGCCGGGTAGTGAGGACAGAAAAGGAGTGCAGTGTTTTGCCTGTGTATCCTGTACTGGTTCTTCTTGGCATTATAGGTTGTTTAGCTTCTGGAAATGTTTAACCAAGGTGAAGGAGAGTCACTTGGATGATCTGATTATCTTCACACAACCAGTCACATTGGATACACATATCATTGAAGTGTAGGATTCTGTGTAATCCCTTTGCTCTGCATTACATATCTTGCTTGAATTTCAGCCCCATCCTGACCTACCAGTATAACCGCTCACATTGGGCAAAGATAGGAGAAAGAAAGCAAAAATTGCAGGTATAGGTAGGATGAGGTGGCTGTCTTTTTTTTTCTTTTTCCTGGGAGGACTTCTTCCATATCCCCTTATAAACTCTCAGTCTGAGTTGATCTCTACCATATATCTACCATATAAGATGTCATGTATCTTAGAGTAGCCAGATAAGCACCAATACTGTAAGTGCTAAACTTGTCCTAGGGAAGTCTACACTTTTATTGATTAGAAAGCTGGTCTACAAGAGATTAAAAAACAAAACAAAGCTAAACAAAACAAAACTAACGCGCTGCCTTTAGGAAGCTTCCAGCTAGGGATTTAGGCAGAAAATAAAAAAGTAAACACAGAAATTAACAGTCACTATTTGAAAGAAACATTCTAAGTGGAATGAAAGAGATTCTGCTTAGAAGTATCAGTAGTGAGGGCCTTTTGGAGCAGGTGAGATTTAAGCCAATCTTGAAGGAAGACAAGGGATTAGCAATGCAAAGAGGAAAGTGTCTGGGGCAGAGTTAAAACTTCTCCCAGGGGTGCCTGGGTGGCTCAGTTGGGCCTTTGCTGTCAGCATGGAGCCTATTTTGGATCCTCTGTTCCCCTCTCTTTCTGCCTGTCTCCTGTGCCTGCACGCGCGCTCTCTCTCTCTCTCTCTCTCTCTCTCTCTCAGAAATAAACATATAAAAATGAAATAAAATGAAATGAAATAAAATAAAATAAAATAAAATAAAATAAAATAAAATAAAATAATAAAATTTGCTTGCAAAGGTCCATGAAGACCCTGCCAACTCCTAGAATTAAAAAGATGGCAGAGGTCGTGTGGCATGGTGGGTAAGAGGATGATTGAAGAAACAGAGACTGTAGAGCTGAAGAAAGCCCAGATCACACAGGGCATTCTGGGATCCATCCAAAAATATCATGAGGAGAATGACCGAACCAGTTGTTCTCTCACTTCATTCACATATCTCTCAAATGTCATGTTCTTTCCTCCCCTGTCACTGACCACCTCTATCACCCTCTGTCTCCATGCTTTATTTTTCGTTACAGCACTTCATAATACTTATGAGTATTTGAAAATTTTACATGACATCGTATTATCTAATACTTTCCTATCTGTTGTGTATTTCTCCAAAGAAGGGAAGAAAGTCTGTTTCTATCCCCAGCACAAGGATAGAATGTGGTAAAAAATGGGTTCTAAATAGTTATAGAATGAATTAAATAAATTAAGAGGTTTTAGGTAGAAGACTTACATTATCTGATTTGTGTTTCAATGTAACTTCCAAAATTTAAATTAGAGGCTTATTAATTGAAGTGCAGTTCTCAAAACAGGAAAGAATAATATAACTACCTCTCTTCACTTTTATCCCAGCCACTTCCCACAAAGAATGTTCGTTAGTGGACCAGGAATCTTTCTCCTTGGATAGCTGTGGCAAGCAATGGATTCAGGGTCAAATAATTCTTGTTCTACCCTAACTTCTTGGGCTTCTACCTAAATTGCTTACTTGGGAAGATAATTTGGGAGGTAAGCAAGATTGTCCATAGATATTAACTAATAAAACTGCATTAATCAATGACTACAAGAAATAAAAGTTCACAACAAAGGCTATGAATTGAGAAGCTAATATCAGGCATGCTTCCTCTTTGGTGTCATATGAAAAAATAATAAGAATAAACTGAGGTCAAGAATTAAAACCCACTCTGCGGTTCACTATATATATATATATACACACATATACACATACATATATATGTATATATATACACGTATATACGTATATATACGTATTCACTAGCATGTTTGTGTGTCTAATAAGTTTGAACGAATATAATTTTCAAATAAAGCTTTAAGTCAAATATCATCTGTAAAAATAGACACAGAGAAATGGAAAGATAGAAATAGGCCTTCTTACAAAATTCATTTTAATGAGCCTCATTTATATTTATTGTCAAAAAATTTTCTGTATGTACAACCTAACATACATTTGTGATGAATATCTTCCTAAAACAAGTAACATTATTTGCAAGTATTTTCTTCAAAATTTATAAGTTGAAGTTGATAATTTATATGCGTTATGAAATTTATATCCTCCAGTAGCTAAGCATAAATAAATGACAGAAAAGAACCAACAATTTTGTGTGTTGTGTTATAGATTTAATATCTGATGCATTTTTTCATTTTTATGTAGCTTTTTCCCTTCGGTGAAACCTTTGTAGTGCCATATTTAATCTGTCATTGTTACATACCAGTAAACCCCTAAAGGGGAAGAACAGTGTAGAGATACAAAAGACATAAAAAAATAAAACAAAGCTGAAGCTTTTATCATTCCATCAATATCTTCCTGCGTCTCCAGACTCCCTCCACCCCCTGTCCCTAAAATATGAGTCCTTGTAAGAACTGAAACTATTAACTGATGATGGCAGCAAAGTGGAGGAAACTAAAGAGTTCCCCAGGCTGACACTTCTCATTTTTGAGTGCTCTAGTCCAGAGTCTTAGAACGTATCTTCTGCAATAAAATATCCAAGTATAATACTACAATCTATAATCTTTCTAGAATATGAGTGATTAATACTTTCCTCTAAAATGAGATTACTTTGAAATGAATACATGTTGGCTTCACATGTATCATATTTAAGACTTTTATATCTTACAATGTTTATCTGGTTCACAAATTTCAAGTATATTTACCTTTGTATATTTATTTTTTACAATGATAAGCAAATTCAAATGAATACTAAATAGTTATTGAACACTAATTTCCCATATACCACATAATACTTATCATATACAATACATATTACAAAAACAGCCAAATTTTAGAATTATTCTAAAATACATTTTTTCAAACAAATGCTCTGCATATTCTGCTTTATTTAAATTAAATTTTATACCCAATACAATTTGATTAAATAGTCCTGTGAAACAGATTTTTGTGTGGGCTTTTGAATAGCACTTTTTTTTTCCTTTAAGTTTGTTATCTTTTTTCAGGAGTCTCCATACCCAACATGGGGCTCGAACTCATGACCTGAAATCAAGAGTCACATGCTCTTCTGACTAAGCCAGCCAGGTGTCACACTGAATAGTGTTTTCATATGTAGAAATAGAGGAAAGGGGAAAAATTACTATAATTATTTTTATTTGGGATAAAGAAATCCAGATTGAGTCTATTCTCAACACCTACTTTTATACCAAAGTTTGGGTCTTGATCTAATTCTGCCCTGCTCTTCTTCAAATTCAGATTGTTTCTGCTACCAAAGAGAGCAAATGAAAAGCAATTAGCACCCTGTCAACTCTCTACTCAAAATTCATTGTTTGCTGCTCCACATTTAGAAGATAAAGTTCAAAGTCTTCAACATGATGGGAGCCCTACCTCCATCTTTAGTCTTCCTTCTCATTGGTTCCTGTTTTACAGTTGGCAGTACAGAAACAAGAGTATTTTTTTCCCATTGTGACATTTTTCATGCTCTCCCCTAGAAAGTTCTTACCCAATTCTCTTCTTTACTTTGCACTCCCTGGGGATTTCCTCTTTGAGGAACTGTTTTCACTTTTCTTTCCAGTTGGATTGGATGGTTCTCCTCTCTGCTCCCATGTGATCCTCTGTGTCCATATCCCAAAGCACATAAGATAGGGTATGGTATTTATCTTGTTTGTGTCTTGTCTCCCCAATGGACTGTGATTGCCAAGATCTAGAAGTATATGAAAAAAGAAATGCTTTAATTAGATGTCAAATTGACTATGTAACTTTGCATGCATACCTTAAACTTAAACTTTGTATATTTTATACTTATGCATATATTATGCATTCTGGATTTCCTCATCTGGTAGCAAAAGTACTTATTAATATCAGAGTATTATTGCAATTGTAATTCTGAAACAAACATAATGTAGAAAAAGCTACTTCCAGGAAAGATAAATTTCTAGTAGCATAGAGTTTGGGGAAGGCACTCTTCTCTTTGAATTGTAGTAGGATTTTCAAAAAAAAGAACTTCATTTTCAAGATCCATGATGAACAGATGTGAACATCTATTTTATGATGATTAGCTTATCATAGCTAATAATAACTGCCATCTATGAGGGTCTATTCTGTATCAAGCACAGTATGTTTTTTACAAACCTTGTTTAAAGTAATGCTTAAACTTAGGAAGTGAATTATGAACACTCTTTTGTAGATATCAGAGACTTTCCCCAAATAACATAGCATTCTGAGAGAGAGATGAGATTTAAACTCTAGGCATTCCCTGTACTCTTAGCTGTATAGCCCTGTCTCGCTAATGAGTATAGCTTGGTATTAATATCAAAGCATCATTAATTTTTTAATTTAAACATCATTGAAGATTCATTTGAATGCTATGCTGATTATATTGGTATAAAATGTTTTATACAATGGTCAGCAACTAGAGAAATATTGAGAAATTTCATCAAGTTTCAGATTTATTTTGATGCAAAGACAATGCAGACTTTATCATGGAAGATAAAATAGCTGATACCAATCTATGCTTCCTATACTCTGTTCCCAAGGAATTGACATAATATTTGTTAGCTCTTAGGTTTCAGAAATTATCCCCTCTTGCCATCACTATTTAAGACATGAGGGATATGGCTGACATCAAAGAACATATTTACAAATTGTGTTATTATACATCAGGTATTTGGCAGACAGACAGTTTCTTCTAAATTGCAGACTTTTACTGTGCAAATGAAAAATACTGTGATGTTTAAGCACATGGTTGTGGTATTAGGCCAACCTGCTTGTGAGTTTTGGGACGATTTTTTCTATTGGATGCTGCTTCTCTAGGACTTCAGTGTCATTCTTTATTATAACCACTATTGCCTCTACACCTGGATGTTTCTATTGCTTTTGCCACCCTCTCCAGAATAGCTGGGAAAGCTTAGATCTCATGTCTGTACTCTAAATGCAATTAGTGATAGAGAATATAGTATCTAATTTTATTGTGGACTATGCTGTGCTTCCTACCAAGATTTCTAATTCTTTAAATACAAGGTGGATATTTAGGTGCCGAGTGGCCAAACTAGTGTGCAAATATATACTACATAAACTTTTAGAATTAAAGTAAAGCAATACATATGTGGTACTGAGCCTAGTGACTCACACCATACAAATATTTGCTCTTTTTTTAAAATTTCATAGGTAACAGATATAAAGTTTATAATTTAGTGAGAATTCCACATGACTTCATGAGATGCAATAACATAGAAGTTATGGTTTTAAATCCTCTATGAATGATACAGAGAATAAAAATTATGAGACATAAGTTATATACCATTTCTGTCAAAGTACCTTATGAAAACCCATATATTAAGCCTTATAGGAAATGTATCAACTAGGGGTTTAATATTTAATGCTGTTTACAGAGTTCTCACTTTTGGAAAGCAATGTTAAAATGCATGAGATTGTTCTTAATCAACCACATGAGTAGCTTAAATGTTTTTAACATAACTCTCAATAGGCAGCACTTTGTAAGCCATTTGGAATCATTACAAATGGAAGTCAAGAGAGTGATTTATTTGGTTAAAAGAAATCAAGACAATTATAGATCATTTCTATGTTTTAGGGACATATTTTACTATCACACCTTTTTTTTTCAGCAGTCCCGTGAGTTAAATGCAGCTTTCTCTTCCCACCCACAAATAATTAGGAACAAATAAGAGAGGCAAATGTATGACATTTCTTTCTACAAATATACATGGTATTCTTTTAATTTCCCTACTAAACGTTTCAGCCCTACTACCAACTAAATATGTACAGAATACATTCATGTTGCATTGATGAGTATTTGTTGATTTTTTTATTAACTTTTCATTTCATTTCCTCATTAAAAATAAAGGGATAAAAAATGGCTGTTTGGTCAACTCCATAGTAAAGGAGAATCCAGAAAAAGAAAATATTACTTCAGACTCCTGATGGGACTTATTACATTCTGATGTAAACAGAGTTTTTTGTTGTTGTTGTTGTGGTTTTCATATTATTTTTATACCTTCTATTTCTTTTGGAAATATTTCAGTGTACTATTTTTGAGTTTTACTATAATGTTTTATTTATATTAATGTCTCTAGTTGAGGCAAACTTAGTTTTTATTTTTTTAATGTATAGATTTTACTACTAAAAGACTCTCTTATAATATTTAAACTAAGTCTACATGAATCGAATTAAAATGAATGTGTTTTACAAATTCAATCAGACTATTCCAGCTTCCCAGTGATTGAGTGTTATTGAAACTCTTCAGGAATTTCAAGTGTCTAAAATTTCAAGTGACAGCTCAGTGGTGAAGTGCTTATCTGAAAATATATGGACTAGTTAGTAATTAGTTCATCACTTAACTTAAAATGAAGTAGGATTCTCATTGTTACATATATACATCCATGAATCTCAGTTACAATTCAGGCAAAATAAAATCTCCCATTAAATGGGTGTCCAAATCCTTTAGCACATGATTATACAATAATGACTATCAAGGGTTTGGCATATAATTAGCAATCAAACAATCATTTATTAGATACCTAATTTGTCTCTAGTAGCCAATTAGGCTTTTAAAGCCATTAAAAGGGGGCATTTCCTAATTTGAAATATGTTGTGAAATGGTTTGGGGTGAAGTGGATCATGGTATTTCTTATTTTGATAGGATGACAGATAAAGTACTCTGAGAGGTCCTCCTACTGAAAAAACAAGGGATGCATTTTTCAGTGCATTTCTGGTTTACAAAAGAAAGCATATATATATATATATATATATATATATATATATATATATATATACACATACACACACACACATAGATACCATACAAATGCATATAAATATGCATATAAAAATACAAACACATAATGGCATAATGAAAAGAAAATGAGCTGGAATAAAAATAGGAGATGAAATGGGAAGAAAGCTTGGTTTTCTTTGGAGCGGAATGCAATAAATCTCTGGAATGAGAAGACTAAGACCGGGGACTAGTCTCCTTGGATCAATAGGTAAATAACCTAAACTTGAAATTTAGCAGTTAGTTAAAACCCTCAGAGGATGTAAAAATGGCACCAGCCTGGTAGTAACTCTTGGATCCAATTAGCATAAAATGAATAAAATTATACCCAATTTAGGGCCTCAGGATTCTTAAAGCTTAAACTCAAATAAATATGGTTTTACTATTAAATACAACTAAATACATAGAAGAAGCAAGCTACCATGAATGAGTCACTAGAAATAACAAACAGAAGTATTTTCGGGAAATGAGGGCATTTGAAAGCCCTCCAGTATATGGCAGAATTTAGAGAGTTACATGCATGTGCAGGACAAGGCATATGTTCAGAAAAGACCCTAAGCTTTCACCACTGGCTGATCTATCAACTCAGTGTTAAGCAGCAAGTGAAGGTTAAGGCAGAACTTGAAATGGTCTGGCAAAGTACTAAAGGAATGTTCCAGCACTGAGCCCATCCTCAAAGACTGGAGGAGGAGTTGCTATGGTCTGAAAATTTGTGTCCCATCAAAATTCATGTGTTGAAATTTTAATGCCCAAAATGATGATATTAGGAGGTGGGCCTTTGGGAAGTGCTTAGGTCTGCAGGATGGAGCCATCATGAAGGGTTTGGTGCTGGTATAATAAAAGATACCTCATCGTTCCTAAGACCTTCTGTCTTACCAGTTTACAGAAGAAAAAAAAATGTTTTTTCCATGTATGAGGAAGCTTGGTCTCACCAGATGCTGAATCTGCCAGCATCTTGATCATAGACTTCCACAAGAACTGTGATAAATAAATTTCTGTTGTTTATAAGCTATCCAGAGTATGGTATTTTGTTATAACAGCCCAAACATACTAAAATTATTATTTTTAAGACACCTGTATTTAAAAACTTCCAGGCAAAATATTTATGAATACAAGTTAAGCTTTCAACAATCAAGAACAGCAAACCCTGGAGAAGAGAGAGAATCTGATTTCCAAAATTACTGCATGATAATACTCAAATATCCAGTTTTCAGCAACAACAGAATAATCACAAAGCATACAAACAAACAGGAAAGTATGACCACTCAAAGGAACAAAATAAATTGACAGAAACTATCCCTAAAGAAGTTCCATCATTGAACTTATTAAACAAAGATTTATAATAACTATATTAATTCTGCTCAAAGAGCATGGACAAAGAATTAAAAGGAACCACAAAATGATATATGAATACAATGAGAATATCAATAACGAGATATACATTATAAAAAGAATTCAAATAGAAATATTGAGACTTTACAATAAAATAACTGAAATAAAAGACTAGAAGTTCAATAGCAGATTTAATTAGGTAGAAGACAGAGTTAGTAAACTTGAAGATAAGACAATTGAAATTACCAAGTCTGAATAATAAAAGGAAAATAATTAAAAAAGAATGAAAACAAAATGAAAGGACATAAGAAACCTGTAGGATATGAACAAGTGGGCCAACAAATGTATTAAAAAAGGCCTAAAAGGAGAAGATAGAGAAAGGTACACAAGGTATATTTCAAGAAATAATGTTCAAAATTTCCCCAAATTTGAGAAATACATAAATCGACACAACCAAGAAGCTCAACAAACTCCAAGATAAACTCCAAGAGTTCCATAGCTGGACACATCATAATCAAATTGCTGAAAGGTATAGACACAGAAAATCTTAAAAGCATTAGGAAAGAAGTCACTGATCATGTGCAAGAAATACTAAATATATTAACAGCTGATTTTTAATAAGAAAAAGACATGTAATTCAGAAAGCAGTAGGATGACATATTCACAGGGTGAAAGAACAGAGAGGTCAAGCAGGAATTTTATAGCTGTCAAAACTGTCCTTGAAGATTGAAGGTGAAATCAAGATATTCCCAGATAAATAAAAGCTAAAGAACTCAGAAATAAGTCCTCACATCTATGATCAATTAATCTGACATAGGTACCAAGACCATTCAATGAGGAAAGAATTATTGCTTCAACAAATGGAAAGAATTATTGCTTCAACAAATGGTGCTGGAAACATTGAATAGCCACATATAAAATAATGAAATTGGATCTTTACTCGTACTATCTAGAAATATTAACTCAAAATAGATCAAAGACCTCTGTTTAAAGACTTAAACTATAAAATTCCTAGAAGGAAACAGACAGGAAAATTTGCCAAATAGATTTGACAATGTTTCCTTAAATTTGACACTAAAAGCATAATCAACAAAACAACAAAAGGTAAATTGTATTTTGTTACATTAAAAACTTTTGAGCATCAAAGAACACTATCATAAAAGTGAAAAGTCATGCACACAATGGGAGAAATTATTTTTAAATTTTAACTGTTAAGAAACTAATGTTGAGAATGTATAAAGAGGTTTTACAACTCAGCAACAATAAAACAACCTAATTAAAATGGGTAAAAAACTTGAATAGCCAGTTCCCCAAAGAAGATATACAAATGGCCAATAAATACGTGAAAATATGTTGAACATCATTAATTATTAGATAAATGCAACCAAACCACAAGTAGATGCTGCTTCACACCTACTGGGCTGACTATAATCAAAAGAAAAATTAACAACTAGTGAGAATGTGGAAAAATTGGAACTCTTGTGTGTGTGCTGGTGGGAATTTAAAATGTTCGACTCTGAGAAACAGTTTGGCAGTTTCTCAAAAAAACTAAACATAGAATTAATATATGACCCAGAATTCCACTCCTAAGGATATACCCCAAATAATTGAAAACAAAGACTCAATATTTACTCGTGTACCAATCTTCATAGCATCAGTGTTCACAATAAGCAAAAGATAGACATATCCCAAGTGTCAGTGAACAGAGTAATGGTCAAAAAAAAAAAAAAAAAAAAAAAAAAAAGAAAAGAAAAGAAAAACTATTTACATACAACAGAATATTATTCAGCCATAAGAAAGAAACAAATTTGCTACAATATGGATGAATGTCAAAGACCTTATGCTAAGTGAAATAAACCAGATACAGAAAGACAAATATTGTGTAATGCTACTTACAAAAAATACTTCTAATGGGCAAATTTGTAGAGACAGAAAGTATGTTAGAAGTTACCAAGGGCTGGGGAAAAGGGAAAATGGTTGAAAATTGGTGTGATGAAAAATCTTTGGAAACAGACAGTGGTAATGGTTGCACAACATTATGAATATAATGTCACCAAAATGTACTCTTAAAAAAATGGTTAAAAGCACAAATTTTCTTTTATATATATTATCATAATAAAAAATAATAAACAAAAATAGAGAAAACACATTTAAATAGTATTAGAAATAGAACAGGACAAAAGTACAGGCTTAGCATAGACAGAAAGTAAATAACCATAGGAAAGTGAATTTGAAAATTTTCTCGGTATTGAAATGTTTCTGGGAAAAATTAAACTTAGTTAAATTGACTCAAGGTGGAAAAAAAAAAAAAGAAAAACCCTGAAAGCCTGGATAATTCTAAAACCAAAAAATAATTAGGCCATCAGCAAAAGCTTAACTACTATTCTCCCCAAAGAGGCTTAGATTTGTGTATAGGATAGTTCTACTCAACATTCTAAAAGTCTATTATTTTCAAACTTAGAGAAGCCCTTCCATAATAGAAATGAAAGTGTACATGTCACTTTATTTGATGATATCAGTAAAATTTTGATACTCAACTAGCAAGTAAAATCAGAGAATAAAACCTCCTTGCCTTCACAAAGTATATTTACCTCAATAATATTCTTAATGGTGAAACATTAGAAGCGTGCCCTTTCAAATGAGGTACATTTTAATGAGACCAACTATAGCCTATTCTATCCGACATTGTACCAGAGATTGAAGGCAGTTCAGATAAAAGAAACAAAGAATAAACAAGAATCAAAATTGTTGCTTACAGAAGACATGCTTGTTATATACAAAACAAAAAAATAATTTACAAGTAATAAATAACAGGGAAAAATAATAAAGTCTTATCAAGTTGCCTACATATGGGCTCAGTGAAGAAAAGTATTTCTATATACAAACAACAAATGTTTTGTATATTTTTATATAGAAAATAACAAAAGATGTTTTCAAAATGTGTATAGAAAAATGGAGTATGTGACTCATAAGATAGAGTCTTATTTTATAGTAAAAACAGTTAAGCCAATTTATGTTGCTTCCGAGACATGCAAACTGACTGAAAGAATAGAATCTGGAGCTCCCAAACCAACATCCTCATATGTAGACTCTTGATATATGTCAGAGTCTGCCATGCAGATCACTGGGAAAAGAGGTCTATTTATTCAATTAAAATTATTAAGACAACTGTTTTTCATTTTGGAGTTAGAAAATGAAGGTAATGCTGTGCTGGTTTTCTATTATTATTGCATATGTACCTACTTCATACTTTTTATAGAAGTTAGTTTCCCCAAAATAAAGAGTTGAAGAAAATATCTTTGTGACATTGGATCATGGGGAATGCAAAAATACTACTTATAAAATAAGAGATTAAAATTCCTACTGTAGTAAATTAGTAATATCTTCTTATCCTCATATGCTCACTTCAGTGTGTCTTAAATATTGTTCTTTTCTACGTGTGCTATAAAGGAAACATGTTAGGAATCACTGACATAAGGAATTACCGCAATCAATAACAAGCAGTTCAAGTGAAAATAGCCAAAATACAAAGAGTCATGTCACAGAAAAGGAAACATAAATGATAAATATATAAAAATGTATACAATTTAATTACTAATGAATAAAACACAAAAGATCACTTTTAAATTCTCTAGATTGATAGAAATAATGTAACTTTAATGTACATGAATTGTGAGCATTTAAATTGGTAAAACAATTTTGAAAAACCTTATGGTACAGTATTATGAAATTGAATTTTTGCTTTGTTATTATCCAGAAATTACACTTCTAAGCATATAACCTAGAGATAGATTTTGAACCAGAAATTGTTTAATAGTGTTCATAACCATGTCTGCTTATAATAGCAAAAAAATGAAAAGCAACCTAAATCTCTCTTGACAGTCAATTATTAATTGAGAATATTCATATGTAACTCAGTGGACAGCAGGAAGTACTGCTCCTGAGGGAGCATTTTTAGAATTTCCTTTTAGGATACCAAAATAACAAATAGTTATGAAAATTATTAGAGAGATGTCTTTTTCATTTATTCTTTAGTAAAATTGGTAACCTTGGGCATTCATCTTTTTTAATCTGGTAATGAATAATATTTTTTTATTAATTATTTCTTCCTCAAGGCATGATTGCATATAGGATGGTATTTATGTAATTTCTTCCTGCACTTATTCTTAATTGTTATTATTTAATATTATATTAGGTTCCTGATTTAAGAATTGCAATTTTATTAAATACGAATTTTTATAGATGTGTAAACAATGTATGAAAGCATGAGTATATTTTAGTAAAAAGTAATAACTAAATTACTTGTTGTGGTATAATTTGCTCCCAGTTTTGTTAGAATGTCGTAATGTATTTGAGGGATTCTGTTACCAAAGGATACACAAAAATAAATCTGATACCTTTAAATCTGGTGATCTAGATTCAAATTTAGCTCTAACATTTTTTAAGCTTTACTATTTAATGGAAATAGCACACTCCGTGTTTTTTCATGTCAACTTTATAAAAATATATGCAAATGTATGGAAAACCACTCTCCACCTACATGTACTTTTTATAAAGCCTTCTCAAAGTAGATTTGCATTAATCATGCTTCAAATAAGAATGTTCTATAAACAGAAGCCATGCCATTCCATTGAAAAATTATTACAGAAGGTACAATACAGCAAATAAAAATCATGGAAATTGTAATGACTGAACTTTAGGAAGAGTCTAACGTGATTAACTGCCATGATAATAAATTTTTATGGATAAATATAGTAAGTCTAATATGCATTTTAAATGTCCTTTTGTCATTGCTTTCTGTTTTTATTAAATAGTGCAACATATTTGAAAGATTTGTTTCTGTTTATTTCTAGGTTATACAGATAAATTTTGAAGAATTCGATCTGGAGATTGGCTATGATACCCTGACAATTGGTGATGGGGGCGAAGTTGGAGACCCCAGGACAGTGCTCCAAGTGTAAGTGCTCAACATTTCATTCTTGACTTTGCCTATCAGGTCCTTATTAAATTTTACCCTTTTTTGGTCCCTACCACTGCTAACAACAGAAGAAGCATAGTAACTTGGTTATTATAATCTACCTATGTATAGTATTTTTATTAGTTCTTCTTGAGTGAGGTTTAACGTACCTGATTGAAACCATTTTTTTTTTTTTTTAGAATTCATTGCCAGACAGTGACCTGTAGGAAATGGAGGCTTATAGTAAAATTGCAGAAGTAGTTGATTAGACCTTATTTTGGAAAATATCCTTGCCACTACTGAACTTAAAAATGGATTGAAAAACTAAGTATAAAATGGATCCCAGAGGACTCTGATACTGGTACTGAAGACTGATGTGTGCTGTTCTTATTAGCCATAAAAACATACCTAGCCATCGAGATTTAAGTTTAGAGTTTTACAGTGGTTTAACACTTGAAGTAGTTAGCAATAAACCACTCTCAGAGTTGAAATAGGTAAAATAGACCAAATATGGTTCTTAATCTCGGCTAAAATAATGATCATATATTGAAACAAAGGAAACGTTAGGAATTTACTTATTGCCCAATCCTTAGGCTTTTCATTACAATAATCTACCTCTGATAATGGCATGAAAAATGTTGGAGCTGGGGGAGCATGTGTTCTCTTCTGTGAACCTCAAAATCTTAGGGTACACTTTCTCTCAGAATTCCTTTCATAACTGTTGATTTTCAGTTCAGGCTTTACCAACCCAATGGATTTCCCTACACCATCAAATCAAAGTTCACACTGAGTATTTAATCTCCAGTGAGAATAAAAATTAAAGCTTCATTCTGTGAGCATTACCTTTTAGACTGTTCAATCAATAAATCTAAATTGGTCCCCAATGAGGGAGAGCTAGGAGAGAGAAAGAAAAAAAATGCATCATGTTTAAGTAAACCTAAGACTGCGAGACTAACGTGTGTGAATGCGCGGGCGCGCGCACAGAGACACACATTATTCAGATGCAGATCTTTTTGTAATGATATATATCTAATGTTTTTACAAAACTCAAAAGAAATAGGGCAATAACTTTACTGTACATGTTTACGTACCGAGAGGAAAAAAAAACACACACACACACACAACTCTTATTTTAAATATAGTCATACATTATCTTAAAAAAAAAAAGGAACTCTTCTTGGGGCGCCTGGGTGGCTCAGTCAGTTAAGCGACCAACTTGTCTCAAGTCATGATCTTGCAGTTCGTGAGTTCGAGCTCCATGTCAGGCTTTGTGCTGACGACTCAGAGCCTGCAGCCTGCTTCAGGTTCTGTGTCTCCCTCTCTGTCTGCCCTTCCCCTGCTCTCATTCTGTCTCTGGCTCTCTCAAAAATAAATAAACATTAAATAAATACACATTAACTCCTCCTTAATCAAAAGAACTTCTGTATAAATCCAGAACCCCATTCTAGGTGGTGGAAGGGGAGAGGGTTACACCTTTGTTTCCTGACCCCTCCATGTGAACATGCTTCTCCTACCTTCATACACTCCACTGCTGCCTCTGCCACACTCCTTAATTCCTTAATTTTCTGCAAACCTACTTTTTAGAGAATTTTGAACCCACTCTGATTTAACCTCAATTGCCTCAAAAAAGAAAACAAAAAACCTAAAATTCTGTTAGTGGTTTTGCTGTCCATTTCAAAATTCTCCTTGTCAAGGGTGCATGATGTCCTTATTTCCTTTTACATTGGAAGACAGGGGTGGAGATATTTTTAAATGAATTTTAAAAGTCCTGTATTGAATGAATCAAATATCAGATGAAGTACGAAGCATGGGATAATTAAGTGGGGAAAAAAAAAAGGCTTAGAATTGGATTTTGGAAGAAGGCAATCCCCAAATTAGCTGGACAACAAAAAACCCTGTAGAGGACAAATGTGCGGAAGGGAAGTGCCTTTATATTCCAAGTAAATAGTCCAACGCAGTTAGCTGTATGTTACAGACTAAGATAAGTTTCCTTCTGCTGCTAGTAGGAAAAAGAAGAAAAGGTTACACTGTTTCCTCTTCTCACATTCCTGTCAGAGTTGGAATTAGATCAGAAGCTCCTTTGAACTCTAAGACTCTATAATAATAGAACTTACTGGATTTGTATCCACCAGAGAAGCTGATATAAATTCGAGTCAACCTGAAGCATATTTCTCAAGGAAGTTAGCTTTCCCAACTTTAGGACCACCCATTTGGGCATTTGCAGGGCCCAGAGTAAGAATGCAATTGCAAACTCACCTATCGAATGTCTAAATATTAAAAGGTATAAATCAAGCTACTTACCTTAAATGCAATATATTCCATCCTCCTACCTTGATAAATACACTTTGGAATTGTGTGATTTTCCTTGCTGGGACATGAAGTCATGGGCAAATACGGTCCTAGCCCCAGCCAGTAGCTGCCACTGACTCTTGCCAACGTCAGCTCTGTCCTTCACCATGCATGTGGACTCCTCAGCCTAAACATTCAAACTACCCACACCTGCCTGAAAACACTGCCCACTATGCCAAGGGATGCACATATGGGTCCTGTAATCTGGCCCTGGGAATAACATACCTGGGAAAAAGGCCCATGCAAGTACAGGTAGCGGGGAAATCCAGGTACCAGGTGCCAGTGAGTTGTAGAACAGTACTTGTCAAACAAACTGTAAGACAGAAGATTTGTTTTTATTCTTATCCATCTTGAACTGATACTTTTGCAAAGTGAAAGAAAAATAAATTTCTCGAAAAATGAAATAAAAACACATGTAAGTACAATCCCATTATTTTCTATGGCAAAATTCACCACACAAAATTACTCTTTGAAATTACTCTAGAAGTTTGAAAGACTTACTTCCAATTTCTGTTCTAATGACACCATGGGCTGGCAACTGGTCTAGGATCTGGAAGGAGAAATGGGGGAGGGATGCAGGTACCAGGCAGACACATCCCTGGGTGATACTTAAGGAAAGGTCAGAAGACGACCCTCCGTGGGGAAGGGATCAGGAAAGAGGCTGTCTTGTTCACATTTAAAAGTAGCATTACATATGTGGCATGGTAAATTGTTAATAATTTATTTAAAGAAACTGGTTTGTTTTATTTTTTAAATGTTATTTATTCTTGAGAGAGAGAGAAAGAGAAGGTGGGGAAGGGACAGAGAGTAAATCCTAAGCAGGCTACAGAAAGGAACCCCATGTGGGGCCCAATCTAACGTGGGGTCCAACAATGTGGGGCTTGATATAGAGCTTGAACTCATGAACTGTGAGATTATGATTTGAGCCAGAATCAAGAATCTGATGCTTAATCAACCCAAGTGCACCAAGAATTTATTTTAAATATTGCTCTTCTAAGAGTGAAAACTAGTCTCCATCTAGACATCTTATTTAGCAATCTGTTTATTCATCTCTTAACTCCTTTTTGATTTTTAAGTTTGATCCATATGCTAGTAAGTAATTTTTGGCACCAAAATTACTTTCTTAAATAAATTTATTTTAAAAGATTCAATAGCTAAAAGTCAAAAAACATGGTAAAAAAAACATGGAAAATGCTTGCATCTAACAGAAAACTATGCAATATCATAATATTTGAAAGTATTTTATAAAAAGATGAATTCAGCTTATATTCATTTTATAAGTTCTGATTAATTTAATAAACACAGGACACATCACTTTGGTAAATGTTTAACCAGATGTGGAACATTCCAACCTATTCTGTTTAGGTCATAGGATTAAGTTAAGCATTGGAAATATGCGGTGTTTTTGTTTCTCCTTTTCTTAATACTTAAGTTCTAAAAAGTTAAGTCAATTGTCATATTCTATTCCACATACACACAAATGTGTGTATGTATGTGTGTGTGTGTATTCAATAGTCACAACATATGTTCAATAGTTAAAATTATCCTCTAAAAAAGGGAACTAATTAAGAAATTTTTAAAAAATAATTCTTGTAATTTCTTTCTCCAAAGTACAAAGCATATAGTTTTTGTAGTACAGTAACTTAAAAATAATGTAAGTGTGCTACATCTCTTTACCTTGAGACTGACTCCAAAGAAATACCCATGATGAAGTTATCAGCGACAAAATTATTAAGTAATGGAGAATGCATTGTAGTTGGACTTCATATGTGACACTGAATTCTCCATATAGTTTTATCAGATACAAATTCCTGAAATAATGCCAATTTAAGTCACAAACCTAAATTCACAATTCAGAGATTTGTTGCTTCTGTCATTTGCTGCCCCATAGTCTATTGTCCATTTGTAGAGTTGTCTATCTCTTATTAATTTCCTCTCCAATGGAATTACTTGGAAAGCATTCTTTATCCCCCATTTTGAAATAGCATTTTTTATTCCTGGCAACTTCATAGTGGTATAGTGACAAGAGTCAAAAGAGACCAGAATATGAATTTAGCCGGCTGATAAAAATTCAGGTAATGGATTTGAACGATCATGGTATTATCTTTTAAAGGCTGTTAAAATGAGTTTAACTTTCTTCAGATTGTTTTCCATATGCTTTTTCACACTTAGTGTAAATTCACCTGATAGTGAAAATGGATGTAATAGATGTAAGAGAACTAACAGTGATGACAAGGCAGTTACTGGCATTGAATTCACCTCCAGCCCTCACTTCATCTGCACAAAGAAGGAAGGGATGCTGATTATTTGTCTACCCTTTTCATCTGTGTAGCACCAAACGAAGATGGTTAGGCATTTGATCAAGCATGTGATTCTCTTTCTGGCCTTTTCTCTCACATGCTTTGCTATTTCATTATTGGATTCACGGTGACACTGTAAAGACTTGCAAAGTGAAAGATGGGAAAAAAAATGTCTTCTATCCCTGAGATAGCCCTTGAACTTGTATGAGAATGCACTGATCGTGAATGGATGACATTGTATTTGAACCAACATCTTAAGGTGAAAACTGCTGTTTTAGATATCTAAATGTGCTTAATTCCCTTACTTTGAAATTCTGGTTTCTCCTAAAAAAATCAAAGTACAATGTAAAATTTGCTTCTCAGATATACGTTGGTGTAGATTAGCAATAGTCTTCCCTAGGAACTTTTTTTGAGTACATACACGCACACACACTTTTTTGTTGACCTAATTTTAAAATGAATATTTTATTAACTTAATATTTTAGTAAGTGATATTTATATTAGCTCTCTGGAAAAGATAGCTCTGTTTTGCTATGCTTATGGATTATTGTTATTGCTCTCAGTTCATTGGTTCATATGTTTTGACAAGCTACTTTGCCCAAGGTTTTTTTTTCTTTTTTAACTACTCAGCCATTCACTCTGTTAAAATGTAGGCTCCACTCTTAGTATGAGACTACACATGATATTTGCCTTGAGCAAACTCTTCTACATCCAGGGAATTGTCCCTTCCCAAATTTGCTTTTGTACTTCCCTCTGTTAATAATGAAAAAAAAATCTAAATACCAATAAACACCATGGGCTGATGAAAGAAGGGAATATCCTAAATATAGCACCAAGGTAATATTTTTAAGAGATTGATGACCACAGTATAAATAAAAAGAGCTTAGAAAATTGACCAGTCGGAAAAATTCTTCACTCCTTACGGTAGAGTTATTCAACAAAAAGAAAAAAAATCTCTTCTTATTGCCCTTTACTCTGCTTTGCACCTCTCCTTACTCTCCTCCACCACACACACACACACACACACACACACACACACACACACTTACTCATACACGTGCTCACCATCACTTTAAGTTCCTTGAGAGTAGCAACTATCTTTTACTCATCTAAGGTTTCCCAAAATACCTCACACAGCCTCGTGTTAACACTGCTGGGTATTGCATGAAATATAATGGGAGAGGCAAAAGTACTCTGTACCAAGATACTTACTGAGACACGTGAGCAGAAAGGATATCTTTGCAGATCTGTAGAACGCTGTGCAGGCTATCTGGAAGCCTTATTTCACTCAGGATGCTGTCACAAATATACCATGGACTGGATGCTATATCAACAAGAGATTTATTTCTCACGGTTCTGAAAGTTGGAAGTCCAACATTGCCAGGAGATTCAGTGTCTGGTGAGGATTCACTTTCTGATTCACAGATGGCCATCATTTCACTGTGTCTGCACATGGCAGAAGGAGGTAGGGATTTCTCTAGGGCCTCTTTTACAGGGGCAGAAATTCACGGATGAGGGCTCATCCCTCATGAGATAATTTCCTTTCAAAGTCTCTACCTACAAATACCCTTATACTTGGGGATTAGTTTTCAACATATGAAATGGGACAGGATGGGGCACATTCAGTCTCTAGCACTGGGGATTTCAGCAACACTCACTGATACCACATCCAGGAAAAGCAGTCAAACTGACGGCAGCAATTTTTTCATCCTGTGGACAAGATTTGGTGTATACTCATTAAGATGACTTACTGTTGGGCCACAGTAAATATGTGCCTTTGGATTTGAGAATTACCTTAGGCCAAAGTATGAAAATAGCCTCTGTGACATTTTGACTTCTAGCAACAACTTATTAAATATAGAGATACCTTACTTTTTATAGTTCTTCATTATTTCTTCACTGTGAGCATAGCTACAGCTTTCTTTTTAAAAAATTTTTTTTTGATGTTTATTGATTTTTGAGAGACAGAGCATGAGCAGGGGAGGGGCAGAGAGTGAGGGAGACACAAAATCTGAAGCAGGTGACAGGCTCCAAGCTGTCAGCACAGAGCCTGATATGGGGCTGGAACTCACGGACCGTGAGATCATGACCTGAGCCAGAGTCGGACGCTCAACCGACTGAGCCACCCAGGCGCCCTGCTACAGCTTTCTATTATGAAAACCCTGATGATTTTACTAAAGGACAAGTCAGTTTACTACTGTTTGCTTTGGTTTGTTCTCTGTGTATTTATTTCTGAATAGATTGAATTATCTAAAATAAATAAAAAAGTTTTTTAGTTATTGTTTTTCTCCTAATCAGGAATATTTTTACTATGGTAGACATTTCAAAAGTGGTTGTGAAAAAAATATTGCAACAAAATATAGGAAGGGTATCTAAATAAGCTCGATTTCCTCCCACAAACAGTAACTATTATAAACACTACACCTTGCTAGACTGCTCAATATATAAATTAAGTGTGGTGTACAAAGTTCAGTCCTAAGATGTATGTGCTGAGGCCTTGATCTTCCATTCTCTTTCCTAAAACAAATGTCGATACAGAAATCTTTTTGTATATGTAATAAGAACTGCAACAGACCTGTTCATACACCTTATGCTTTTGAATTAGCCAATAATTAGCATTTCTGAACACTAATCATAAATGAAATAAATGCCACAATTACTGACTACTCAAGTTGCCTAATTGAGCTACCATTTATGTAGTCCTGTCGTTGTTAGTACTTTTGCATTATTATTTTTAAAGCACTATATTATTTTTGTTATCTTTCTAGTATGTTGATTTACCTTTTTTTACTTTTTTATTTTTCCCAGTTTTATTGCGATATAATTGACAAAGCGTTAAGTATTTAAAGTATATGCCATGATGATTTGATAAATGTATACATTGTGAAAGGGTTTTTCCTCATTGAGTTAGTCAATCCTTCATCACCACCTCACATATTTTTCTTTTTCCCTTTTTCTTTTATTTATTTTTCTTTTCTTTTCTTTTTTTTTTGTGTGTGTGTGTGTGTGTAAGAACATTTAAGTTCTATGCTCTTAGCAGATTTCAATTATATGAGACAGCAATACAGTGTTATTAACCATAGTCACGATTATTTAACTTGGAGCTGAAAATTCATACCCTTTTACCAAGCTCTGTTTATTTCCCCAACTCCCAACACCTGGCAACCATTATTGTACTCTGTTTTTATCGATTTGACTTTTTTCAAATAAGATTTCACATGTGAGTGACATTATACAGTATTTGTCTTTCTCTGTCTGGCTTTTTTCACTAAGCATAACCCCCTCCAGTTTCATTCATGTTGGTGCAAATGACAGGATTTCCTTCTTTTTGAAGATTGAATAATATTCCACTGTATAATTTAACATTTTCTTGATCCATTCATCTGCTAGCAGACGCTTAGGTTGTTTCCACATCTTGACTATTACAAATAAGGCTGCAGTGAACATGGGAGTCCAGAGATCTCTTTGAAATACTGAGTTCATTTCCTTTGAATATATACCCGGTAGTGGGATTGCTGGATAGTATGGTAGTTCTATTTTTAATTCCTTGAAGAACCTTCATACTGTTTCATAGTGACTGTACCAGTTTACCTTCCCACCAGTGACATACAAGGGTTTCTTTTTCTCCACATCCTCACCAACACGTGTCACTTCTCGTCTTTTTGATAATAACCATCCTAATAGATGTGAGGCAACCCCACTTTCTGATGTCACCCAGTGGTGATATTTCAAGGTTTCAAGGTTGTTGTTGTTTTATTTTAATCTAATGTTTTGCAGCCATCATCATGCTTAGTGAATTTCAGGTTCACAAAGTGAACATGTAAATCACTCTTGATAGTGCTATATTAGAAGATTTAATATTAAATGTTTCCATAAAAGACAAATGTTTCATGATACAAAAATATGTTGGAATATAGGACTGAAGCTGTTATCTCTAATGGATACACCCATATTCCTAGAGTGATTATAAAGAAAATCAGGCATTGAGCCTAATAGAATTTTGTTTTCCATATTGTATTTGAGTACTTGAGAAAGATTTCTGAGTGCACTTTATTTAGAGCTTTTGCTCTTTTATCCTATCATGAAGGGGCAAACCAGGAAGATTAGAATGTATTATGAACACTGGGGTTATTCAGCCTGTTAATCAACATGTATTAAAGAAGTTTCTTTTTTTAAGTTTATAGATAACAGGTTCATAAAGATGTATTTTTTTAAGTTTATTTATTTTTTGGGGGGAGAGAGAGCAGGCATAGGGGAGAGACAGAAACAGAGAGAGAGCGCCAGAGAGAGAGAGACAGACAGAGTCCTAAGCAGGCTCCACACTTTCGCAGTGTCAGCCAGGAGCCCACTGAGGGGCTCGAACTCACACAATGTGAGATCATGACCTGAGCCAAAATCAAGAGGTGGATGCTTAACTGACCAAGCCACCCAGGAGCCCCAATAAAAATGTATTAAAAATATACTAAAACCATTTGAATACTCATTTGAGAATGATCTAAGACTCCTTCCTGCATGGCAAAAAAAGCACCCTTGATTGTCAGTGATGGGAGTTGAACAGAAAGTCGTCCAAAGTGGATGAATCCTACAGTTTGAGTCTAAACTACACTGCTTGCAGGGATGTTGGGAGGAACCTGCCATTGAGGCAGCATGCAAAGTGCATAGTTTCAAGGTAGATACCCAGTGTTAAAAAATAGAATTAAAAATAAAATCACCTACCAACAAAGAATCCTTTTCACTATATGTAAAAAAGACTGAATTAGTTTTAATATTGAATAAGGATTAAACCAGACTGTGACCCACATTGTAGGCAATCTGCTAAAGAGATTGAAAAAAGAGAGAAACAATCTCACTCATTTGTGTAAGCAGGTGCAATCCATTACATACATGTTAATTATCCTTATCAAAAGTAAAACAAAATAAACGTTTTATCCTCATGATAAGCTGTAAGTGACATCCTGGAGCCAAGTACCATGGCTTTAACTCTCGCTCATGGAAGGAGTGTAAAAGGATACCATCTTTTTTCATGTTCACATTGCAAAGAAATGACTCCAAGGCCTCCATGCAAGACATTCTTGGACAAAACCAGAAGCGGTATGTTTAGCTTTTAAAACATTCACGTCTAAAAGAAAGAGAGAAAGCAAGCATTTATAATTTTAAGTTTTCTAAAGGAAATGATAAAAAGAAATGGAAAAGGAGGAAAGTTTTCTTTCCCTTTTGGAACCACAGACAATTCAAAAATGTTTTGTTTGTATTTGTGCTTATAATTTTTCTTTTTGTGACTACTTTATAATAAAACTACAATTTTATAATTATCTCTATTGCTGTTTCTACTTTTCCTCTGGGCAGTTTGCAGTCCTCTAAATATACAACAAGCCCACAGTAAAATACAAAGCAAAGCAATTACCAGGAATACAATAGGATGAATTTAAAATTACAGTACAATATTAGCCTTAGAGGAATAACCTTTAAATAAGTTGTAGAAATGGTGAATGGGTAAAGCAGATTCTTGATTAGCAATGATCAAAAATTCTCTAGGGGCACTTGAGTGGCTCAGTCGGTTGAGCGTCCAACTTTGGCTCAGGTCATGATCTCACAGTTCGTGGGTTTGAGCCCCGGATCCGTCTCTGTGCTGACAGCTCAGAGCCTGGAGCCTGCTTCGGATTCTGTGTCTCCCTCTCTCTCTCTCTGCCCCTCCCCTGTTCGCACTCTGTCTCTGTCTCTGTCTCTGTCTCTCTCTCTCTCTCTCTCTCTCTCTCTCTCTCTCTCAAAACTAAACATTAAAATAAATAAATAATAAAAAATTCTCTTTCACCAAACATTAGTTTCACAAATTGCTGTGATATCTATATTGGTTATATATTCAAATGACTAACTGTTTATTATATTATTTTATAGTAGCTTATGAAATCTTACTAAGAGTAGCCTCACCCTGGAGACTGAACCTAATTTTCTGAGTTTTTTCTTGAGAGCCCAGTAAATTTCTCCTAAGTTTCCATCAATCACATAGGAAGAATTACACTTACAAGATAATCCAGGCCCTGCAGTAATAATTCCATCTTTCCAAATAATTTTTCCAAGATGGAAACACAAAGATACTCAGAACCATTATCTATTAGTATGAGGCCCCTTTGAAGGGTACATATTATACTTCTAGAGTTTAATAATACATGGTTCTAATTATCATAAGTCTTGAGGACAAAGCCAGTCTGTCGGCCATGTTTTGCATGGGTCAAAATCAATAGTTATATTATAACAGTAAATCTCCATTGATAATAGACAATCACTTTTGCTTATCTATACTTGGACTGGAGAGAACTTATATTTTGAAGTTAATCAAGTGGCATTAGACCTAGCTTCTGCAGTCTTCATTTGTAAATGGCAGATTTCAGTCTGTCATCTAATTAGATTCTTGTCATTCTGCAAGCTCTTTCCAAACCAGTTAACAAAACTGGTTTTGTGTCAAATTTAGGGAGTGAGTGTTGCCAACTTTGAATCTGGAGTTCTCTCTTGTCCAGCAAGAGAGCGGATGCAGAATTAAATGTGTGAGAGAGCCTAATGTCCGGGAGGAGACAAGAGCCCAGAGTAAGGGTCCTTGTTCCATTTTTATTAGGATCAGAAGGCTTACAAACGTGATGGGTGTGAACAAAGAGACAATGAAACTGTGAACATTAACTTGTGTGTGTGAGAGAAAGGGGGTTTCGAAGATATGCAGTGTTAGGGGTTTGGGTCAACACAAAACAAAATCCAGGTGCCTGGGTGCTGGTCAGATGGTTGTTTATGGCAGGCAGGAGGCAAGCCATCTGTCTATCTAGTTTGCCTAGGGGAAGACAGAGCATGCTACCTCAGGCTCAACAAGGCACCTTTCTTTTGCTAATTAACTCCGCTCAGGGCAATTTCACTCTGCTGCCATCTATAGCCCTGTTTACCTGTTTACCTATTCTGGTACTTCCCTCCTGTGAAAGTAGCTTTCTGCTTTTGTACTATGTTGGGGGTGCTTTCACCCTGTTTACCTAATCTTGGGTGCTTTCATCCTAAACCTTGTTTACCCATTGGTGCAAGCTCAGAGAATTGCTAAACTTATTCCCCACAAGTGAGTATCTGGATATGTATTAGTTACTTTACTTTGGCATTCTTAAAAACTAGTAAGAAGATAGTCTCACTTTTGTTCTGCCAGTAATTGGATTCCTGGATTTATAAGTCCAGATCACATGTCTACTGGTATAAGAGAAAAATTATGTCAGACCAGTTAAACAGGGAAAACTTTCTTCAAGACTATTGGCTCCTACTGCAATAGGGACCAATACTATTGATATAGGAGTCAATACTATTACAATAGGGAAGAGGAATCAAACTCAACTGGTGAAATAAAAAATGGAGTGGTTTTTATGAGCTGAGAAAACTAGAGGAAAGTTACTGAAGAACTGTAGATGGGAGATTAGTAAGTATGAATAGGTCATCTGTGTTTGCTAATTGATGCTGATGTTGAGCTCTTACCCACCCACAGAAACTGAGAGATCAGAGTGCTAATTCCTTTGATGATTATGCTTCAGAGGGATGGCTCCCAGGTCCTTGAGAAACACATTCTTGGGGTGTAGAAAATTTGCTTCTCAAAGTGCAGAGAAAGGATTTACAATTCCAAGTTTTCTAAAGTAAATGCTCTTTAAAAAGGTAGGCTAGGTCTCTCTAGTCTGGAAGAAGACTGTTGAAAGTTTAGTTAAGCTCAGGGGAACATTAGGAATACAATTTTCAGATGTTTGGAAATTGTGATCATGGGACATATTCCTGGGAGTACAGAAAGGAAAAAAATGCTTTAACAAATAACATGTTTTTGCCCCTAATAAAGCGTGATTTTTAAAGCAGTTGAAACAACATTGCTGTGAATAGGGTAGCAAGGCTGTCCATGAACATTCTAAGTTTGCCAGAATACCTTCTTTCAGTTGAGTTCAGTGCCATCATCAGTTGCTCTAGAAAATGTAAGTTTTAGGTCCTTTTTGAGAACAACTGCCTGACACTTAATGTGCTGCTGGCTTTACTTGGCAAGCCTGGGTCTCCCTAGGTTTTTCTTTCACTTTGATATGATCATATGGATGATCAACTTCACTTGAAAGACTCCCTCCATCACAGGAACAGCCGATCTTTCCTCTACGACACTTTTAGGTGGATAGAATCTCCCGGTCAATAGTGGGGGCAGAATTCTTCTGGTGGGTCCTTCAAGGTCCTTATAACCTTATGTCTCAGGACTTCTAGGGAAGAACAAAAGCCCTTTGAAGTATTGAACATGTTTATGAGAGGATTCAGTTAAATTGGGTACAGGACACGATCTCTGACCCCAGTTCATAAGTCTGCCAAATATAAGTTCAAAGGGAAAAATATTTTGCTTGCTTGCAGGGGTTGCTCTGATTTTTCATAAGGCTAGCAGTAAAGTTCTAGGCCATATGAGGCAAGTATCCTGCTGAATTTTAGGAAATGAGTTTGATTTATCTTATAGGAATCTGTAAATATGGGCATAATTACTGGATGGCAAGTAGAAATCAGGTAACTTCCTCTCTCTGATTCATTAGGCTGTGGTTTCCTCTAAGTGGAAAATGTGTGTATTAAGACAGAATTTACCACTGCCTGAGGATTGGCATTTGAACAGGGAAACACTTCTTCAGACCATCCAGATATCACAATACATAACTACACAAAATCTCTTAAACACCACAAGAATTAATTATATGACATCCAAGTGCCATCAAAATTCTAGAAAAGTTGGTTGGGGAAAACTGCCTGTACATAGTGGCCTGTAAAGCATTCTGCTGACAAATTTTTCATGTCTTTAGAATGTTTTGAACAACTTCATCTTTTAGTTATATGTGGTAAGAGTCTAGTGCCTTTAAAATCTCTCTTTTACTTGATGATTATGTTGATGAGATAATATTACTACCCAAGAAATATGGACTATGCCATAGGAATATTTTTGTTAGATAATTCCCATAGTTCACTCAAATTTCTTTTAGCTCCTTTCCTTAATTTTTTTAATGTTTGTTTATTTGAGAGAGAGAGAGAGAGAGAGAGAGAGAGCGAGCACAAGCATGAGTGGGGGAGGGGCAGAGAGAGAGGGAGAGACAGAATCAAAAGCAGGCTCCAGGCTCTGAGTTGTCAGCACAGAGCCTGATGCAGGTCTTGAACTCATGAACAGTGAGATCATGACCTGAGCTGAAGTCAGATGCTTAACCAATTGAGCCCCAGGCGCCCCTTTTAGCTCCTTTTCTAATCCATTTGTACGTGTGTATGTGTGTGTGTGAAGCATATTTTTTGGGAATTAACAAAAATTCTTATTGTATTGGATATGAGGCTTCTAAGTTTGAAGTCTGCCACATTTAACAGTGGCTTTTGAAGCTCTGTCAGCAAAATCATTGCCTTCTGAAGTTTTCATTCTGCCTGTGTGAGCTCTACAAGAGAACACTGATTTGAGCAGGCAGTTGTACAACCTTTAACAAGTCAGCTATCAATCTTCCATGAGATACTTTATTTCCCCTCAAAGTAGACAATCTTCTGTTTTTCCAAATTTGTTCTGCTGCATGACAGGTAACAAACACTTACTATATAGGGGTGCAATTTCTTTTTATTGCTATTGACGAGGCAGCTTGTGTCATCTAAGTTCAGGGTAAAATAGAAGCTTCCAAAATTTCGTAAGAAATCAGTAGACCATACAAAACCTCAAGTATCCAGAGCATATGACGTACTGGCAAACATTATTAAATTGTCATTGATGAACAAGAATATCAGACAAATCAAGTCAGGGCCAAGCGTCTTCTTCTATTACCATGGAACAGCTGTGATCATCTATTTGATTAGGATCTGGTAAAAAGAACTCACAAGATCTAAGAGATTACATTTATTAACAGAGTATTAGGATTGAAGAATAATGCCTGTTTATAAGTAGCCTGATGGCATACCCACAGGTTTGGAATCTTACACCCTTGAGAGATAGCTGTCACAACACACAGGACTTGGAAAGAAGTCAGCCAGGTGACTCAAGGTAAGGAGCTGAGCCTTTTTTAAAATGTGTCTGCTGCTACCAAAGCATCCCAGTACCCACAGTGCCATGGCCCCCAGAAGACCTGAGAAATAACATTATTGATAGGTGGTCTCATCCTCACTTTTGAGTTAAGATTCCAAAATTAGCACCTTGATTTTCACAACACAACTGTATTTCAAAATTCAGAATCCCAACACTGAGACAGTACTGAGCAGTTACCATGCATTTGCTCTACCAGAGGTTTTGCACGCTCTGCAGAGGTTCGAATCCATTGTCTACAATATCGTCCTAGTCCCCAAAATTGTCTAGATTGTTTTTATGTCGTAAGGTATTTCATTTGCAAAATGCGATGACTCCTATAGTGTATCCTTTGGGGGCCGTTAGCATCAACAGATACCCTGAATATTTTACCTCGGTTTGGCAGCAATGCACTTTATCTGGTGAGGCCGTGTGCCCTTGTGAAAGAAGGAAATTGTAACGAAGCCAAAGCATCGTTTCTACTTGGCGCTTTAGTATCTGGTTCTACCGGAAAACCATCTACATATTGAAACCTACAGATCCTTCTGGTGGGACAGCTTTCATTAAGTTTTCCTGTATATGACTAGAGAAATAGAGGGTATTGAAACCCTTGAAAAATCGTTTCCATAAATATTGAACTTCTTCCTACGTAAAAGCAAACTAGAATTTAGACTTGTCCATGATGGGAACTGGCAGAAAAAAAAAGGGCAGAAAATAGATACATTGGAGAAAAGCTTTGCAGAGGATGACACCAAAATTATAATAGTTCTGGTGTTAGGAACCACAGGCATTCATGGAACAATGAATGTATTTATTTCCTTAAGATCTTATAAACAAGGTAACCATCTTTATCAAATTTAACTTCTTTACTGGGAGTTGGCAGTATTCATATTAATATTATAGGGTGAGTACCCTTTCTTTTATAATTATCCTTTGTTTTTCTAATTTTTTATAATTGATTTTCCTTCTAGTTGAGCCCTGTTGAGCCCTCAGCAGAGAGTATTGTTTGGCACATGACTTTTGCTCTTGATGCGTGATTTCCATTGGTTCTGTATCTCGCATTAAATCAGTGTTATTATTCCTTGGACCTAAAGTAATCTATCGATATGTTTCTATTCAGGGTACTTTTTCCGTGTGCCGTGGGACTGCAGTCCTCTGCTATATCCCTTTTCTTGTGGAAGGCACATAGTAACCAAACCAAATGCTTTTTTTTGAGGACTTTTCACAGACACTCCAGATGGAGTATACAATATGGTAGTCTTAATTTGCATGAGAGATCTCTCCCCAAAAGGTTTACAGGGAATCAGGAGAAAGTAAGAAAGTGTTTTCCTCAGTCATGGGATCTGTTCATGTGGGAACCAACATAAGAAAAGACGCATAAAGCTGATTCAAATTACCAGTGACCTGTATTGATCTATCACAATTAAAATCTGAGCACTTTTTGGGGAAATTTCAGAATAAGTAACAGTAGTATCTACCAGAAAAAAACAAGGATATGTTAGCCAGAGGGCAATTTACTGTAACGTGCATTTCACCAGTGATGTAAACAGTCTTAACTGAACAGTTAACTAGCAGGTTTTAACTTTTCATTTTCTTTTTCATATTCTGATTGTCCCCAAACTGAGTAACTACTGGTAAGATTTGAGTAATAGTTGTCCTTTCCGTTCTACCCACCCCCCTTTTTCCTTAATTTGAGCTTGGATCGTCAGGACGAGAGCTAAGATAAAGGTGGGTAGAGCCAGAGGACAATTTTCATCTGCCCCTAGAATCATGCTAGTAAATTCTATAAAAGTCTCAACAAATGTTATATGGAGAATAATAGGGGATTCACCTGTCTTCTGTTTATAACACTGTGGTTTCTCCCAGCTCACCTTTAGAAGAAAGGCTGTGTCAGTGTCTTTCAGTGGGTCTCCTGAACCCTTCGTTCTTCCACAGTTGTGGAAGATAGTGGATACCTGGCTACTCTTTAATGTGGTTGGTGGGTCTTCGTCTGGTCCCCAACATGCTTGGTCTGTCAAATGAGCAAAATCGGCTGGTTGCAGAATTCCACATGGTAGCTAGTCCACATCCCCAAGTGTGGGGCTGTAAATTTAAAGGAGAAAGAGAGGGGGGTAAACAGAGGGAGCAGAGACAGCAGAGGAAAGAAGGCAGAGGCTCTGTGAAAGAGAAAGTCACTTGAATTCTCAGGTTTTTTTTCTTCCATTCTTTTCAATCTTTACTCTGACTGTCCAAATCATTTTTAACTTTCCTCTTAGAATGATATCTATACAATAAATACAAGTATTCAGTTTCCTTGGGATGATGCCCTCCTAAAAATCTCAAAAATCCTGAAAGACTAGATCCTTCCATTATTCCAAATGTGACAGAGAGACAGTACCTGTTTAAAAGAACGAACTGCAAACATCCCATATTTTTCACCATCGGAGCTAATCATGATCTTGATGGGATTGTAGAGCCCAATTTACCCTTGCTTCCTAATAATAAAACCTTGAATTTGAGAGAGTAGTTCATTCAGATAGTATTTCAAAGAAGCAGAATGCTAGAAGAGAGACTTTATAATCCAAAGCATTTTACCAGACTGTTTGTGACCACAAGACTTTTAGCTGGTCCATTTAATTCAAGAACTGTCCTTGTATCCCATCCTCATCACCAAATTGTTGGGGAAATATAATTAAAGAGAAAATCTCCTGTCAGCCTAGTCAATGCTGTCCACAGAATGTAAGAATGAACAAAACAGTTTTAATAATAAATAAGCATTACACCAGACTGTGATGTGTGTGTATCATGGGCAAGCCACTAAGGAGACTGCAGAGAAATAAATCTTGCCCTTTTATATAGTCAGGCAGATACAGTCACTTAGATGCATGTTCATTGTCTTATCCAAAAAAAATTAAAGATAAAACTTTTCCAATCTTTATGATGGACAGGGAGTTACATCATGGAGTTATGTGCCTAGACTTAAATTCCCACAAAAGCGGGGAAACAAGGCAACATCCTCCTTGATGTTTGCATTTCAAAGAGATAGCACCCAGGCCTCCAAGACAGACATTCACAAGATCCAACATTGGCAAGAGGCTTAATTGACTTAAAATATTTATACACATTTGAAAAAAACAGATATTTATGATTTCAAATTTTCTAAAGGAAATGCTAAAGAGAAGGGGGTTTTCTCCTTTAGCATAATGGTATTTATTTATTTATTATTTTGGAAGAGAGAGAGAGAGAGAGAGAGAGAAGGTGAGCACACAAGTGGGGTAGGGGCAGAGATAGAGAGGAGGGAGAGAATCCTAAGGAGGTTCCGCACTGTCAGCGCAGAGCCCGATGCAGGGCTGGATCTCACAAATTGTGAGATCACGACCTGAGCCAAAATCAAGTCAGATGCTTAAGCAACTGAGACACCCATGTGCCCTGCATCATGGACATTTTAAATTATTATTATTTTTAAGATTTCTATTTACTCTTACACCAGCCATGAGGTGGGAACTGGGTAGGATCATAGGGAAACAAGTTAGCCAGGGGACAGTTTAGACTGTATGTGTTAACTGTTTTTTATGAACTGACACAATTATCATGCCAGAAGTTTGGGACTGGTAAAAGTTCAGGACTGAAAAAGAAATGAAAACATAGTGAAGTAAATAATAATTCAATCCTCTCATGAAAACAACCTTTAATAATTAATGTGAAATAGATTGTTGGTGCATTTGATATGGTGTGCCTGACATATGTCCTCGAGTGTTAAGCTCTCATGCCCATTTCATAGTGAAATGATTTTACTTTCTGTCATGTATCTCAGGTTGAGTCCTCACTCTTGCCCCTAAATAAACCTGTCTCTCTACTATAGCTCAGAAGAGTAGTACTTATCAACTCACCAATTTGAAAATTGGAAGTTCATATACCATAAAGTTTAACTGCATGATCTTTTAGCCAGAAGACCCAGAAACAATGAAACATCTTTTCAAATGATGGGGTGTGTGTGTGTGTGGACATATATAGATATGTGTACAAAGGTGTATATACAGATATACATAAAGGATAATGTATGTATGTAAATCTTTTATATTATAATAATTTTACATTTGCTTTGGCAGGAAGAAAATGAATACGCTTTAAGATTCCATAATATTTTATAGTATCTTTATATCTTACCAGTATTCCTCAGTATCACATATAACCCCATAATTAAATCATTGTATTTAACTGAGGTTATTTGTGACAGATTCCCATAAATTCTGTCACACTGGACACTAGTGACACAGCTATATTTAATGCAGTCTGCTGACGATATTTTACAGTTTGGGTGGCTGAGTAATGAGCAGAGCATTTTGCGGTCATGGTCACTTTGAGGATATGGGCATCCGTGCTGCCCTCTGCTGGTTTAATTGTAGTGTAGCCTCCATCCAAATGCCTGTTCTCTTAGGTGCCCATTTTATTTTGGAGGGGAAATTTATAGCTTCTCTCCTCATGTAATTTTCCAGCAATCCTCATGGTCTAGCAACAAAGTAGGTAAACACTTAAGAATTTCTTATTTTAAAAACCTATCTTTCAGTATATAATTTAGAAGTCTTTACTAATATGGATATTTTACTCAGCAGTGAATCCATTTTTTTTTTTCCTCTTCCTATTCTTGACAAACTCCCCCTCGCCCAAAGTCTTATTTACTCATTTGCTTTCCTCCTTTATATGACCCTTGGCTTTGGTTCAAACGTGTGACTGTAACATAATTAATGATAGAGGGAAACATGAGGTAATTCCCCTTTTTAAGGTTAAAAAATTGAGCATTACTGAATGAGATTATTAATGCATAGATCCGGTGATGCTGCATCAAACTAGCAGCATGTTTCTAAGGTAAAACTGTTTGCAGTAAAACAAAAATACATGACATAGGTACTCTGATATCAGTATTGCAAAGGGATATATTATATTCCATGCCATTTTATTGTTTTGCACAGTGCTTGAGTGTTTTTCTACAATATTTCTTTAGAACAGCGTTCTGTAAAACTTGAAAGGTTAAAATAAAGAGCATGCCTGGTGTTTTAAAAAAAATAAAGATTTTTTTAGATCCTTTTTTTCTTTTCAGTTCAAAAGAAGTATAAGATTCTCTGATAGTCTAAAATTTAGTATCTTGCCTCAGGGTTATGAAAGACCTAACCTAGTTAAACACATGAACTGGCACTTGCTCATAATAAATCTCGATCACTAAATTGTGTGGTTTGTTCTATTATATCAAGGCGAGTTTATCTGACAGTCTTTTTTTTTTTTTTCTAGCCAAGGAAATATTGAGAAACAGTTCTGTCTCCTAATTTGCATGCAGAGAATGTTTTAATAACACATTTCTCTCTTCTCCGTCCATCTCTCTTTTAGGCTGACTGGAAGCTTTGTGCCAGACTTGATAGTGAGCATGAGTAGCCAAATGTGGCTGCACCTTCAAACAGATGAAAGTGTTGGATCTGTTGGCTTCAAGGTTAACTACAAAGGTAATGATGGATTGCTACTGTGGGAAATATGCTATCTTAATACCACCAGAGGATACTTTTAAATTCGAGCTTAATTGCATCTACAAATGAAAGTTTCCCAGAACATAAGCAAGAATATATTCTACCAAAATGCTTCTTTTTTAAATTTAACTATAAATGTTGATTTCACTTCTCTTTAAGTAAAAATAGGACTGGCTTTCTTCTTTTCCTTTAGGATGTGTCTATTTTGCATACTTCATCTCTCCCCCAGGCTACTGTAATTTCCCTCTATTTTAGTCACTCTGGACTCCTCGCCTTTCCCAGAACAGACAATGTAGTTTTATACATTTATACAATTTGCCTGATAAAAGTAATATACTGATGATTAAATACTTAAATCCAAAGTAAAGGATTTAATTCCCGAAAGAATTTAGGGCACCGCTTTTTGAGGCGATTGGAGGGATCTATCAGTTGTTCTCTTAGCTCAGATACATGGTCTTGGTGTTCAAATGATCGATTCCTATGTAAGTGATGGGTCACAAATGTGTTAAATTGCTACCGCCCACCCCGGTATTGGCAGTGATCCAGACTGATGACAAATGACCTGGGTATAACAAAATCTTTTGTTCTGGTTCCATTTATAAGAGATAGATGCAAACATTGTAAAATCGCAAATAACCGTGACACATGGTGAACCTTGTTTAAAAGCAAATAGAGACAGTGGATATATACACGCAACATGTATATTAGAAATGCATATATAGAACCCTCACTGAAAAATATATCAATGTTAATAAATTCACTTGAAATCTATACCTTAAAAATGTATAAGAAAGCAGCAGAACATTATGTTGCTGGATTTTATTATTTCTGTCGTGGTGAAAATCATTTTTCTCTGTCTTATCAATTTAAACAAGAGCTGTTAAAAATTCTCTTACTTGCATTATAATAATTTTTAATCAGTTTCCTTTTTCAAACAGTGGCTTGCCATGCCTTTGTATCTGGACACATGGAAATGAATGCATGATGTTGTCAGGGAGACAGAACACATGCACTCAGTGTTTTTAACTTGTGACTAAATTTGGTACTATATTAATTTGAATAGTTCAGGAAATCTGTATAAATGTCAGTTACAAAAAAATAAAAAGGTTAGCCTGATTATAATTTTAAATATATCCCTCCTCCATTTAAAAATCCACATCTGTCTCGGTAAATACAACAGAATCGCAACCTTTCAAGAATGGTCAGCTTTTGTTAAAAGTATCTGCGTCTTGACGTTTTCATTTGAAAAATTTTTCCACTCTAAATCACTAAATGAAGCTGGCATCTTTGTATTCCTCTTGGTTTTATTATTTTCTTCACCCTATGAAGGTTACCTGTCAGAAAACCTATAGTTGTGTAATCCTCAGAAACTATATAAATCATTAATGATAATGCTTCCACAAAGAACACAGTTGTTAAGGCTCATAAAACTTGCTGGAGAAGTAGAGGAGTTCCAACCATATTTACAAAGCTCTCCACTCCGCTGCAGTTCAAGAGCTGAGGTAGATTATAAAGGAGCACAATTAATTTGTTTTCTTTCTGCCCAGTTTTCAACAAATAATTAAAAAAAAAAAAGTCTCCTAAGGATCTACTGTGTGTTGGCTACTGAATGAGTTGTTGAATATAGAAAGAAGAGCCAGATGTAGTCTCTCAGGAAGATCGTAATACGGTGGCACAGAAAAACATACCCAACCACTCAAGCACGAATATCTACAGAGATGAGAAAATTGAAACCAACACGGGGGATTCTTAGTGAATGTTGCCTTTACTCGTCCCCGTCTCTTCCCTCTATTCTAATCTAACCTCCTCTGCACTGTGAATGATCTCTAGCAGCAAGGAAGTGTCACGTGACACTCCAGCCGTAGGTGTTTTCATACTTTTCATTGCTTAGAGATAAAGTCCTCAACTTCTAGAGATCTTACCTTCCAGCTTTGTTCAGCCTGTCTTTTTCTTTCTATAATTCAGTTTTCTCAAAGTATCTGCAACCCTCCATCCCAGCAAGTTGTTTTCCTACCTCTCCTCTGGGCACATGCAGACAATTCTCTCTGGGTCTCTATTCTTATTTTATCAGCATCACATCACTCACCCTGCAAGACAAAATTCAAACATTTCTTCTGTGAAGTCTTTCTTAACTCTTCTTATCACAAAATAACACTTTCTCTGTTTTATAAGACCTGTACCATATATTATATATACACACACGCACACATTATCTTATCAGATGGAAATATGTCACATTCATCTTCATATTTCCATTAGCAACCTTTTGCTATGTCATCATGGGCGATTAGTAAAACTGAACAAATGATTTAACCTGTAAATGTGATGTAATATAGGGTAAAGTATGTCCTTAAAAATTTAGTTTACCACGATTTTTTTTTCCTACTGTGAAAATCATACTTTTGCATTCTCCATGATTTAAAACCTGAGCTCAAAGTTGAAGCAGGGTTCATTTTGAGAAGTTTCAAATTTTGATGTGCAGATAGCTTCAGCAACTTCGCCTACTAAAAATAATTTTCATAATTACCACGCTCTGTGTTAAGTAGTGTGTTGGTTTTAAATGGAACACCTGCTATAAAAACTTTCCAGATTGATCTAAAGATGTCTTCTTTTTGTCATCTGTAGATTTTGCATGAGACAGCATTGACTTAGCTCTCCTGTAAATTAAACATAGATTTTATGGCATATTTTCTTTTAATATATGTATGTATATATATTTTAATTTTAAAGGTAGTGACTGAATTATGCAACTTAGATTTTGGGTTTTTCTTTAATAATATATTTTAATTCTTAAATTATGTTGTGCCTGTGACAGTTCTTCTAAAACTTGCTTTAAAAGAAAATAAGATTCCAATGACATCTCCTATTAAGAAACCCAAAATAGAAAAAGATTAAAAGCTGGGTGGCTCTAGTGGAAGGGGTGGGAAGGAGGATTGGCACCCCCATTGGTCAGACTGCCCCTCATTTCCTCTGAGTACAAGGAAACCCTAATGCTCCAAAAAAACCTGTTTGAAAATCACTTTTTTAAGACCATACTTTGATGTAGAGACCAACAATGTATCTGTAAATATAAAATGACACATAGTTGCCTAATTAAGTTGTCATATCTTTATTTTTTTAAATTTTTTAATCTTCATTTTATTTTTGAGCTTATTTATTTGTTTGAGACAGAGACAGAGACATGGGAGGGGCAGAGAGAGAGGGAGAAAGAGAGAATCTCAAGCAGGCCCTACACTGTCAGCACAGAGCCTGATGCGTGGCTCAAACTCACCAAGAGTGAGATCATGTCCTGAGCCAAACTGAGTCGGATGCTTAACCGACTGAGCCAGTTGTCATTACCTTTAGAACTTCAGTTTTAATATTTGGAACTATCAGTGCTTTAATGTTAGAATTTGCACATTAACTATCTTAAACTATAAAAAGGCAACAGGTGTTTGAAGCAAAAAAAAAAAAAAAAAAAAAAGTTCCTTAATAGAAATGCAATTCATTCTTATTCATTTACACTTCGTTTAATATTTATTATGTACATGACAGTATGCTGAGTACTGTGTTCTATAGCAGAAATGAATAAAATAAACACTGTATTCTTGAGAAGTTTAATGATATTCCCTTACTTGTTAAAACCAGTAATGTCCATATTGGGTATAACAAATCACAGCCATCCTGCTCTGCAGGAAATTTGTGAGTTTGCCAAAACTATGATTCAAGATATGACACTAGGTGTTCCTGCTAAAAAGGAAGAATAACCTAGCTGTGTATCTTGCCCCATTAGCCTTAGAGACATTAATTTTGTTTTCTTGTTTTATATTGTCATTATTTCAAATGTATATTAACCAGAAGAAAAGATAGCTCCCCCCACCCCCACTGGACTTATTAGCATCCATTAACACTGTGCTATTTTTTAAAATATATATTCATCTTCATCTAAGAAGACCTAAGCAACATTAAAAGTATAATTAATAATTACTAAGAACCTTGTATATTGCAATCACTTCGCCTGCATTAACTCATTAAATCTACTTAAAACTTCAAGAGGTATCAATTACTACTCAATTTTACAGATCAGAAAAATGACTAGGATATAAGCACTATGATGTAGCAACTTTGGTCTGTTCCGTTCACTGTTGTATTCTCAGTATCTAGCACAGTGCCTAACACGTAATAACCACTCAGTAAATATTTGTGGCTGTGTGAATGAATGGACCCAGGTATCAGATCATTAACTAAATGCAGAACCTCGATGTAACTTCATGATTTCATGATGCTCTCCATTATGAAATATTACGTTCTGTGTGGATGTTAAGGGTTTTGGGGAAGCAGAAAGGTTAAAGCCTGAAGACAAGCTGAAGACCCTAATCAGTGTAAAAAGTGTAAGGATACCACAAGATTGAGTGAAATTACTGAGCTCCCATTGTCTCATCAGCTACACATACAACTACACATAAAAAACACACATACACAACAAAAACCACTTGATTTCAAATGTCTGTACATTTTTATTTCCAGAGGGTGTTTATATTCTTTAGAGATATTTAGTAAGAGAGCTGAAAGTCCATGACAGAGGCATATAAGGAAGAATCTCTTTTTTTTAATGTTTATTTATTTTTGAGAAAGAAAGAGAAAGAGAGAGCACGCGAGCAGGGGAGGGACAGAGAGAGGGAGACAGTGGATCCAAAGGAGGATCTGGCTGACGCAGACAGCCCCATGTAGGGCTCAAACTCAGGAACCGTGAGATCATGACCTGAGCCAAAGTCGGACGCTTAACCTACTGAGCCGCCCAGGCACTCCAAATCTCCAGCTTTTGTAGAGTTCTGAGAGTGATATTATCTCCTCATCTTAAAAATCAGGTTTTTTAATTGATTGCCTAATTTTCAGTCGTGTGACAGTGTGCATTCTCAACCATATAGCGTTAACAGCAAGTGTTAACAGCATGCACTGTTATAAGCACATACATCATCTCATGTAATCAACTGCAATAAATCTGCAAGATAGTTAGTATTATTATCCCTGTTGTGTAGATGAAGTAATTGAGGCATGGCAAGTTAGACAATTTGTTCAAGATCACATGGCTAGTGGCTGGCAAAATCAAGATGACTGTGAACTCTATATTTTGACTGCTGCTTTTTAGAAACTTATATTCTGTCCATAAATCTTAGCTTGGATTTAAAGTTATTTAGATATTTAAATATTAAAATAGCTCTCAACTAAAGTACATGGCTAGAATTTAAAATTTTGATGAAGCCATCTGCTTTCATTAGATGACCTAAAATTTTGAAATGGCAATTTTCATGAAAGATGATTATTTTACTTAAATATTTAGGATCATTAATTTTTACGGTTTAAAGTGAATGGACAGTCCTTTCTCTCATTGTAGAACTGAGGGATCGAGATCCCATTATTTGCCAAAATGCAAGTTTTTAGTAATAAGGGCATATGCCACAGGTAAGATGGATTGATACCAATGATTTGAAAATTAGACAATTACTTCCAAGCGTGTGACCCAAATCAAAGTTCAAATTTAATAAAAACAATAACAGCAAACTTTGCTTCTTTAAAGTGCATGTTTAATTCTGGACGTATCATTCTTCTTAAATCTATCAAATAGTGTTTTGGGAGGTTAATTAGAACATTTGGTAGGTAGCTGCTGATGATACTTTAATAATTTCTACAACAAAAATCGTGACACACAAATCAGGCATCTAGGTTTTATGCTTTATGCTTATAAGAGCACATTTTTCTTCTTTTTCCTGCTGTTTTCTTGATTTCTCCTTCTTTCTCTCTCCTTTCTTCTTGTATCTTTATTTTTCTATGATACTACCATATTACTTTCCGACTGCCTTTCATTTGTAAATATATCATGACTGTCTTTGCAGCCCAATTGTATGGATTGGCCTTCATCTGATGACTGTACAATAACCCCCAAAATGTACACACCATAATTTGACATGAGTCAGTAGTCATTTTGGTCATTACCTTTATTACGATATTAAAATGTTGAAATAAATACTCTTGTACAAGTTTCCATACATTTTTTTTTCTGTTTTACTGGGGAAGCAGATTCTGAAAATAGTATGGATATTGAAATAAGTAATGCATCTTAAGTAATTATTTCCTAAATTTTATATTTTTACTTCCTCAGAAGTGTAAAAATGAGGTTTTTCCCTACAACCTAAAATGGTATACTACTAATCTGTTAGGTGTTTGCCAATCTGATGTGTTATAAACACAGTATTATTGAATTTAATAGCTACAGGGTTATTGAACATCTTGTCATAGATTTATTAAATTAACCACCTGGATTTCATCCTCTTTGAAATTTTTCAGCTTTGTGCTCTTCGTAAGGCGTTATTAATGGTCACAACTTATTGACTTTTCCTCTAATTCTGGGCGAACAGAGAATTAAACTTTCCTGTCCTCTTGAAGTTAAGTGTGGCCACGTGACTACTAAAGTGTAAATAAGTGACTATAATCACTCCCAGGCCAAAGCATTGAATTATACTGTTGTTCCCTTTCAAAAGGAACAATGAGGCCATATCTTCCAGGTAGAACAGGTACAAATTGATGCTGCTTCCTTCACTTTGTGTTCCTGAGGGACTGTGGAGAGCAGAGGTCCCCTCCCCACCCCATTTCCCCAACTATTTAGCATACGTTTCATGCGCAAGACATAAACTTTGTTTTGCTAAGCCTCTAGAATTTCCGGGTTAATTTGTTATCCTAGCATAACCTAGTATATTCTGATGGATACACAATATAAGTTAGCCTATTCTTGGTTTGTCTGTGTACTCTTAACAAGTCGTAAGCACTTTGGGCACATTAGGGGTATACCCTTAGTTTGTCCTTACACTGCAAGTATTTTCTTGCAGTCTATTTTGATTCCATGAAATTGAAATGATATCAAGTTTTTAGTTTCTTCCTGTTCTAATCAAACGTTTCATTCCTTTTATTTATTGCATTTGGACTTGTATAGGTGTTGTACGTCTTTTAACGATTTTATTAAAGTTACTATACACACACGTTATACACACACACACACACACATACATATAAATATATATGTATACGTATTATATACCATTTAACTATTTTTTTCTGCCAAACCATACTGCTTCAATTTCACTAGTCTTAAGGTTTTCTTTTTAAAATATCTTCTGGGCACATCTTCCTGCCACTATTTTTGTATTTCAAATTTCCATGACAATTCACATACACCTAACTTTCACCTTTATTGTAAAGTAATTTTGTGGAATTACATAAAATAGTATTTGTTATTTTCATTAGAATTGTATTAATTGTATTAATTGTATCGTATTAATTTTATATATTGCTTTGGTCTATATTGATTTAATTAGGTAATGTCTTGGCACACCTGGGTGGCTCACTCGGTTAAGCATCTGACTCTTGATTTCAGCTCAGGTCGTGACCTTGCAGTTCATGGGATCCAGCCCTGTGTCTGGTGTGGAGCCTGCTTGAGAGTCTCTCTCTCCCTCTCCCTCTACCCCTCCCTTGCACTCTCTCAAAAAAACAAAAAAAAAAAAAAAAAAAACCACACAAACAAAACAAAACAAACAGAAAAAACCTTCATAATGCCTTCTCACCAAGTCATCTTTTGTCTTCTTAGATTTAAATTTTATGTTTTTATCTATTTTTTTAATGTTGATTTGTTTATTTTTGAGAGCGAGAGAGACAGCACAAGTTGGGGAGGGGCAGAGTAAGAGAGAGGGAGATAGAGAATCCAAAGCAGCCTCCAGATTCTGAGCTGTCAGCACAGAGCTCTACACAGGGCTCAAACTCACAAACCATGAGATCATGCCTTGAGCCAAAGTTGGATGCTCAATGGACTGAGCCACCCAGGTGCCCCTATGTTTTATATATATATATATATATATATATATATATATATATATATATATATATATATATACACACACACACACACACACACACACACACACACATGTATATGTGTATATATATATATATATATATATATATATACACATATGTATATATGTATATATACAGTTTCTTTTTCATTTATGACAGCTTTATTTCTAAATATGTTTTACTTTTTTGGTAGATTATAGTAGTATGTTTATTTTTCTATTTCCCTTTATAACTGATTAGAAATAACTATTATATTTTATCTTATTACTATATTTCTATTATAAAGATGAGTTGTTGAGTTTTACATATCTGTGTGGTGTTTAGCCATAGTACTTAATTCTTTGATAATTATGCACTGTAATAGTGGGAAGGCATTTATTAGGAAATTATTAAAAAAACTCAACTACTATTGTCTTAAATATGGGTTTACTATTCTCACATGACATGTCTAGGAAAGAGTAGATACTGATGTTGGATGATTGCTTCACATCATCATCTGAGACTCAGATACTTCCTTTCATTCTCTTCACCTTTCTTAGCATTATCCCCAAAGTTGTAACAGCACTGTTGCCGGACGTCAATTGTAGGAACAGATTGGAATTCCTCAAACCCTGTTAAATTATACTGATGAGAAGTAGCATTTCTGTCCATTTCTTCTTTTGATGACAGTGACTTTATTATTTTAATGTTTAACATGATACTTGACACAGATATGTGGAAAAGAGTCTTTGTTACCAAGTCTGCCTACATTCTTCTTAGTCCTGTTTTACTCTGAGTTTTTATTAAGAATAGCTGATAAGAGGGGTGGGGGGCACCTGGGTGGCTCAGGCTCAGTTGGTTAAGCATCTGACTTTGGGTCAGGTCATGATCACATAGTTCATGGGTTCGAGCTGTGCTTCAGGCTCTGTGCTGACAGCTCAGAGCCTGTAGTCTGCTTTGGATTCTGTGTCTCCCTCTCTCTGCCCCTCCCCCGCTCATGCTCTGTCTCTGTCTCTCTCAAAAATGAAAAAGAAAAACATTAAAAAAATTAAGAAACAAAAGAATAGGTGATAGGGTCACTTTTCTCCATTCAATGATACGAGTGCATGTTTAACCAAGTCACTCCTTTAACTATGTTCATAGGCTTCCTGATGGCTGGGACAAGCTACTACTGCAATAAAATCTTCTTGAACATAATATCTGATCTTTTGATACACTCTCAGATTCAATTTGCTAAGAATTTGATTATAATTTTTGTATCTAATTAAATATGTGAATTGGATTACAGTTTCTTCTTGCTACTTTTATGATTGTGGCAGTCACAGAATGAGGGAGTTTGTCAATGCTCTGGGATAGTCTGAATAACAGAAGAGTTACATATCTTTGAGAGTAAGAGAGAAATTAGCTATAAAATCATCTGGGCATTTTTACTTAAAGGTAAATATTTAGCAAGTTTTAATTTTTTTCTTTGGGTATAACTCTTCATATCTCTGCTTGGATTAAGGTTGTCTTTTTATATTTTGTTAGCCTCTTTTCTAGGTTATAAAATAAGTAATAATTCCAAAACATATTGATATTTCATATGTGTTTTATTAAAAAAAACCTTTTTTTGGTATATATTAATTCCAAGGAGTACATTTTTTTGTCTCTCTCTCTGCCTGCAGCTGCTTTTCTGTTTGCTGAACAAGCCTTCCACTTTTTTTTTTTCCTACTAACTGAACTACTCTAGGCTTTAATGAACCTTATCTCTTCCAATTCTGTATAGTGCTATAGGTTTGGGCTGAACTAATCAGAATTCCCTTTGATATGGTTATCGGTCCAGGAACTGGGGCAATTGATATAGATTCTGAGTGAAAGAAAATCTCTTTTCTGAGATTGTGAACTCTAAGGATCAGTTAACTTGCACTAGTGGGGGTCAACTTTTGTTACCTTATGTCAATACCTTGCCTACAGAGACAAAGCAGACTCTACAAATGGAAAGAATGAAAACTGTATTGTGGGCATAACTGAAACACCTAAACACCTGAAGGGAACGCTAGATCTTGGTTTATCCAATCTTGTGATTATAAACTTCTCCTCGTTTAAGCTGAGGCTAGTTCAATTTTTATCACTTATAACGAAATGGGCCTTGATTGACACACTGTCATTTCCTTGCTGTTTAATCATTCAACATAGAAAAAAGGGAAGATGTATATTACAATCCAGTGTTTTCAGAATTGAATATATTTCTTTATTTTTACAACATAGTTGCTAGGAAAACCATTAAGAATGGATCTAAGAGAGTATCTACTCATAGAAAGTAATAGTTGAGTAAATAATATTCAATATTCTTTGCTGTTTTTGGAATGGAAACAAAGAAATATTAGAGTTTTGTAATTACCTTCTACTAACAGTATGCGTCCATAGGGGGAAAAATTCTTCATTAATCTTAGCATCTATGCCTTAATGCCATTATTTATGAACTGAGTTTTGGTCCCAGTTTGTTTTGACCTCAAGTCATTAGGCCAATCATGAGATTGCTGAGATGTTTTGAAAGTAGTGCTGATTCCTTGGTTTTGACATGATTAGTTTGACACAAAGAGATACATTGCGTAGTTATCACTGAAATAATTTTATGGGGATAATGGGAAAATTGTGTAAAATATTTTTGATTATTTTTTTATTAAAGTATAGTTGACCTACAATGTTATATTAGTTTCAGGTGTACAACATATTGATTCAACAATTCTGTACATAGCTCAATGCCCGCAGTAAGCATAGTTGCCATCTGTCACCAAACAACATTATTATAATATTATTGATATATTCCTTATGATGTAGTTTTCATCTCTGTGACTTATTAGTTGTATAACTGGAATTTTGTACCTCCAACTCCCCTCGATTTATTTAATCCATCCCCCCACTCCCCTCTGGCAACCAATAGTTTATTCTCTGTATTTAAGAATCTGTTTGTTTGGTTGGTTGGTTTGGTTTTAGATTCCACATATAAGTGGAGTCATATGGCATTTGTCTTTGACTGATTTCACTTATCATAATACCCTCTAGGTCCATCTATATTGTCACACATGGCAAGATTTCATCTATTCATGTGATATATTCCTCTGTGTGTGTATGTATACACATCTTTTATATCTGTTCATCTAAAGGTGGGTGCTTGACTTGGGTTGTCTATTGCAAATAACGTTGCAAAAAATGTAGGAGTGCATATATCATTTCAAATTGGTGTTCCAGCTTTCTTAGGGTAAATACACAGCTGAGGATCATATAGTATTTCTGTTCTTAATTATTTGAAGAACCCCACCATACTGTTTTCCATAGTAGTTGTATCAGTTTACACTCCCACCAACAGTGCATGAGAGTTTTCTTTTCTCTACATCATCACTCACAATTGTTATTTCTTGTATTTTTTATACTAGTCATTCTGACTGGCATGAGATATTTCATTGTGATTTACATTGACATTTCCCTGATGATTAGTGACGTTGAATATCTTTTTATATGTCTATGGGCCATCTATGTATCTTCTTTGGAAAAATATCTATTTAGGTCCTCTACCCATTATTTTTTAATGTTTATTTATTTTTGAAGGAGAGAGAGAGAGAGAACAGGGGAGGGACAGAGAGAGAGGGAGACACAGAATCCAAAGTAGGCTCCAGGCTCCAGCCTCTCAGCACATAGCCTGATATGGGGCTTGACGCGGGCTCCAACTCATGAGCAGTGAGATCATGACCTGAACCAAAGTCCGATGCTTAACTGACTGAGCCACCCAGGCGCCCCGGTCCTCTACCCATTTTTTTTTTTCAATATATGAAGTTTATTGTCAAATTGGTTACCATACAACACCCAGTGCTCATCCCAAAAAGTGCCCTCCTCAATACCCATCACCCACCCTCCCCTCCCTCCCACCCCCATCAACCCTCAGTTTGTTCTCAGTCTTTAAGAGTCTCTTATGCTTTGGCTCTCTTCTACTCTAACCTCTTTTTTTTTTCCTTCCCCTCCCCCATGGGTTTCTGTTAAGTTTCTCAGGATCCACATAAGAGTGAAAACATATGGTATCTGTCTTTCTCTGTATGGCTTATTTCACTTAGCATCACACTCTCCAGTTCCATCCATGTTGCTACAAAGGGCCATATTTCATTCTTTCTCATTGCCACGTAGTACTCCATTGTGTATATAAACCACAATTTCTTTATCCATTCATCAGTTGATGGACATTTAGGCTGCCATAATTTGGCTATTGTTGAGAGTGCTGCTATAAACATTGGGGTACAAGTGCCCCTATGCATCAGTACTCCTGTATCCCTTGGGTAAATTCCTAGCAGTGCTATTGCTGGGTCATAGGGTAGGTCTATTTTTAACTTTCTGAGGAACCTCCACACTGCTTTCCAGAGCGGCTGCACCAATTTGCATTCCCACCAACAGTGCAAGAGGATTCCCGTTACTCCACATCCTCTCCAGCATCTGTAGTCTCCTGATTTGTTCATTTTGGCCACTCTGACTGGCGTGAGGTGATATCTGACTGTGGTTTTGATTTGTATTTCCCTGATGAGGAGCGACGTTGAGCATCTTTACATGTGCCTGTTGGCCATCCGGATGTCTTCTTTAGAGAAGTGTCTATTCATGTTTTCTGCCCATTTCTTCACTGGGTTATTTGTTTTTCGGGTGTGGAGTTTGGTGAGCTCTTGATAGATTTTGGATACTAGCCCTTTGTCCGACATGTCATTTGCAAATATCTTTTCCCATTCTGTTGGTTGCCTTTTAGTTTTGTTGGTTGTTTCCTTTGCTGTGCAGAAGCTTTTTATCTTCATAAGGTCCCAGTAGTTCATGTTTGCTTTTAATTCCCTTGCCTTTGGGGATGCGTCAAGTAAGAAATTGCTGTGGCTGAGGTCAGAGAGGTCTTTTCCTGCTTTCTCCTCTAGTGTTTGGATGGTTTCCTGTCTCACATTCAGGTCCTTTTTCCATGTTGAGTTTATTTTTGTGAATGGTGTGAGAAAGTGGTCTAGTTTCAATCTTCTGCATGTTGCTGTCCAGTTCTCCCAGCACCATTTGTTAAAGAGACTGTCTTTTTTCCATTGGATATTCTTTCCTGCTTTGTCAAAGACTAGTTGGCCATACATTTGCGGGTCTAGTTCTGGGGTTTCTATTCTATTCCCTTGGTCTATGTGTCTGTTTTTGTGCAATACCATGCTGTCTTGATGATTACAGCTTTGTAGTAGAGGCTAAAGTCTGGGATTGTGATGCCTCCTGCTTTGGCCTTCTTCTTCAAAATTACTTTGGCTATTTGGGGCCTTTTGTGGTTCCATATGAATTTTAGGATTGCTTGTTCTAGTTTCGAGAGGAATGCTGGTGCAATTTTGATTGGGATTGCATTGAATGTGTAGATAGCTTTGGGTAGTATTGACATTTTGACAATATTTATTCTTCCAATCCATGAGCACGGAATGTTTTTCCATTTCTTTATATCTTCTTCAATTTCCTTCATAAGCCTTCTATAGTTTTCAGCATACAGATCTTTTACATCTTTGGTTAGATTTATTCCTAGGTATTTTATGCTTCTTGGTGCAATTGTGAATGGGATCAGTTTCTTTATTTGTCTTTCTGTTGCTTCATTGTTAGTGTATAAGAATGCAACTGATTTCTGCACATTGATTTTGTATCCTGCAACTTTGCTGAATTCATGTATCAGTTCTAGCAGACTTTTGGTGGAGTCTATCGCATTTTCCATGTATAATATCATGTCATCTGCAAAAAGTGAAAGCTTGACTTCATCTTTGCCAATTTTGATGCCTTTGATTTCCTTTTGTTGTCTGATTGCTGAGGCTAGAACTTCCAACACTATGTTAAACAACAGCGGTGAGAGTGGATATCCCTGTCGTGTTCCTGATCTCAGGGAAAAAGCTCTCAGTTTTCCCCATTGAGGATGATGTTAGCTGTGGGCTTTTCATAAATGGCTTTTATGATCTTTAAGTATGTTCCTTCTGTCCCGACTTCTCGAGGGTTTTTATTAAGAAAGCTTGCTGAATTTTGTCAAAAGCCTTTTCTGCATCAATTGACAGGATCATATGGTTCTTATCTTTTCTTTTATTAATGTGATGTATCACGTTGATTGATTTGCGAATGTTGAACCAACCCTGCATCCCAGGAATGAATCCCACTTGATCATGGTGAATAATTCTTTTTATATGCTGTTGAATTCGATTTGCTAGTATCTTATTGAGAATTTTTGCATCCATATTCATCAGGGATATTGGCCTGTAGTTCTCTTTTTTTACTGGGTCTCTGTCTGGTTTAGGAATCAAAGTAATCAAAGTAATACTGGCTTCATAGAATGAGTCTGGAAGTTTGCCTTCCCTTTCTATTTTTTGGAATAGCTTGAGAAGGATAGGTATTATCTTTGCTTTAAACGTCTGGTAGAATTCCCCTGGGAAGCCATCTGGTCCTGGACTCCTATTTGTTGGGAGATTTTTGATGACTGATTCAATTGCTTCACTGGTTTTGGGTCTGTTCAAGCTTTCTATTTCCTCCTGATTGAGTTTTGGAAGAGTGTGGGTGTTTAGGAATTTGTCCATTTCTTCCAGTTTGTCCACTTTGTTGGCATATAATTTTTCATAGTATTCCCTGATAATTGTTTGTATCTCTGAGGGATTGGTTGTAATCATTCCATTTTCATTCATGATTTTATCTATTTGGGTCATCTCCCTTTTCTTTTTGAGAAGCCTGGCTAGAGGTTTATCAATTTTGTTTATTTTTTCAAAAAAACCAACTCTTGGTTTCATTGATCTGCTCTACAGTTCTTTTAGATTCTGTATTGTTTATTTCTGTTCTGATCTTTATTATTTCTCTTCTTCTGCTGGGTTTAGGTTGCCTTTGCTGTTCTGCTTCTATTTCCTTTAGGTGTGTTGTTAGATTTTGTATTTGGGATTTTTCTTGTTTCTTGAGATGGGCCTGGATTGCAACGTATTTTCCTGTCAGGACTGCCTTCGCTGCATCTCAAAGCATTTGGATTGTTGTATTTTCTTTTTCATTTGTTTCCATATATTTTTAAATTTCTTCTCTAATTGTCTGGTTGACCCATTCATTCTTTCGTAGGGTGTTCTTTAACCTCCATGCTTTTGGAGGTTTTCCAGACTATTTCTGTGGTTGATTTCAAGCTTCATAGCATTGTGGTCTGAAAGTATGCCTGGTATGATTTCAATTCTTGTATACTTATGAAAGGCTGTTTTGTGACCCAGTATGTGATCTATCTTGGAGAATCCCATGTGCACTCGAGAAGAAAGTATATTCTGTTGCTTTGGGATGCAGAGTTCTAAATAGATCTGTCAAGTCCATCTGATCCAGTGTATCATTCAGAGCCCTTGTTTCTTTATTGACCATGTGTCTAGATGATCTATCCATTTCTGTAAGTGGAGTGTTAAAGTCCCCTGCAATTACCACATTCTTATCAATAAGGTTGCTTATGTTTGTGAGTAATTGTTTTATATATTTGGGGGCTCCTTATTCAGCACATAGATATTTATAATTGTTAGCTCTTCCTGATGGATAGACCCTGTGATTATTATATAATGCCCTTCTTCATCTCTCGTTACAGCCTTTAATTTAAAGTCTAGTTTGCCTGATATAAGCCCCACCAGAACCTGATGATGCGGGCACTGTGGTCTTGGAATCTTAATCTCTGAAACTATGAGAAAAACATTTCTGTTGTTTAAGTCACCCAGTTTATGGTATGTTGTAATGGTATCCCAAGCCAAGAAGACATTAAAGAAGAGAATAATTGATAAATTGAACTTCATCAAAATTAAAAACATTTGGTTACCAAAAGGGGCTTATGAAGAATAAAATCAAACTACAGACTAGAAGGAAATAATTGCAAATATATATGTACAAGGGACCTATATCCAGAATATATAATGAATTTTGAGAATTCAATAATAGAATGAATAGAATAATCCACTTTAAAATGAGTTAAAAATTTTGACCAGACACTTGAACAATGAAGATAAGAGATGATAGATAGATAGATAGATAGACAGACAGACAGATATGGGTAAAAAACTTGGCAAAACTGCTTACCAACACTATTATTAAGGCTCTGCAAGTTAAAACCATGAGGAGATACCAAATGGCCACTAGAATGGGGAAGATTAAAAAGCATTGCCTTTGAGAAAGTAGAGCAGAGGGAGCTCTCATACACTGTTGGTAGAAAAGTAAAATGGTATAACCATTTTAAAAATATTTGGAGGGGTGCCTGGGTGACTCAGTTGAGTGTCTGACTTCAGCTCATGTCATGATCTCATGGATTGTTGGTTCGAGCCCTGTGTCGGGCTCTGTGCTGACAGCTCAGAGCCTGGAGCCAGCTTCGGATTCTGTGTCTCCCTCTCTCTGCCCCTAACGCACTCGCATTCTGTCTCTGTGTCTCTCAAAAATAAAAAGAAACATTAAAACATTTTTTTAAAAAATCTAGAAAATGCTAAGTAAAATTTATAGTAACGGAAGGCAGATTATTTCTTTTTTTTGGTTACTGAAGTAAAAAGAAGGATGGCTTCCTAAGGGTGGGTAATAGAATTAGACTCTGGGGATGATAGAGATGTTCATTGTCTTGACTATGATGATAGTTTCATTAGTTTCACGTATGTTAAAATTCATCAAACTGTACCATTTACATTGGGCAGCTTATTGTTTATCAATTATACCTTCATGACACTGTAAACAAATTTCTGTGTCAACATTATCAAGTATGGGGTGCCTGGGTGGCACAGTCGGTAAGCGTCCGACTCTTGATCCCAGCTCAGTTCATGATCTCATGGGTTCATGAGTTTGAGCCCTGCCTAGGGCTGTGCACTGATGGCATGGAGACGGCTTGGGATTCTGTCTTTCTTTCTCTCTGCCCCTCCCCTGCTTGTGCTCTTTCTCTATCTCTCTCAAAATAAATAAGTTAACTTAAAAAATGTCCTTTAAAAGCTGAAATAAAATAGCCATTTGCACCTATGTGGATGGAACTAGAGGATATTATGCTAAGCAAAATTAGAGAAAGACAAATATATGTCTTCACTCATAGGAGAAATTTAAGATACAAAACAGATGAACATAAGGGAAAAGAAGCAGAAATAATATAAAAACAGGGAGAAGGACAAAACATAAGAGACTCTTAAATAGAACAAACAGGTTTGCTGGAGCGGTTGTGGGAGGGGGGATGGGCGAAGTGGGTAAGGGGCCTTAAGGAATCTACTTCTGAAATCATTGTGGCACTGGATGCTAACTTGGAAATTAATTAATTAATTAAAATAAACAAAATACATAAAATTATCAAATTATTTTTCAAAATGAACACTAACATAAGCCGTGCTATTTTTAATGGTATTTTTTTCAGAGAGATGAGAAAAACATTATAAGTGAAATGTTTCAACAAGTTTCTCAGGTTTTATTTAAATTCCAGTTAGTTAACATACGGTATCGTATCTGAGTATAATTTAGTGATTTATCACTTACAGCAACAATTTTTGACAACAAGGCAAACATAATGTTTTATTTATAATCATTTTAAGTAGAAAAGAATGATATATTCTCAGAATATATTTTTTTGAGTGCTGATGTGGTTAGTATACTTTGCAAAATTTTTTTGTAGGTCACATCTATTGCAAACAAGTGTCAGTGATATAATAGAGATTATGATAACAAAAATTTATAACCAAACAACACATGAAATGCTTATAATTGCATTCACTCTTCATTTTTTTTTTTAAACTCTTAGGCTTATGCAAGGTAGTATCATGTGAGAATTCATTGTAATAAGCCACATGTTTCTCAATTCTGGCAGTACATGCCTAAGAAAATTTGACTTATTCTTGTAGGAAACTGAGGCTTATTGAAACTGGAAACAACCTTCTTTTTCTCCACTTATATGAGCTTTCTTTTCATTTTTACTCCATTTATATATGTTTTTTAAATCTCCTTATTAGGATATTTCTCCAGATTTACCATTTGTAGAATGCCAAAATTAAGCCTTGCTGTATTTCTGATTAGAGTCGGTTAAAAAAGACTGTTCCCCATATAATATATTTAGAGATTGGGGAAATATCTGGTAAAATAATTAATTATGTGTGTACATTTTTGTCCGTTTAGTCAGTACATTTAAACAGAGATCCTGCATAGTCCATTACCCCACAGTGCTGATCACAATTCAAAAGAATGGCTCAGCAAATATATAAAATTGCATTCTGCAAAAGAGCTCATTGAGATTAGTGTAAAACCAAAGTGAAAGAATTACTATATTATTCATACTTGATTTGTAAATTTTTAATTCTAAAAATATGTTTTAAAGCAGAAAACTAATAATAGTAAATAAAGATCTTTCAAGACTTTTTTGGAATTTATGAATCTCCTAAATCTTCCATGTTTCTTAGATTTCTAGGGATAGAAAACCAGATTAATGAACTAAAATTCTGTAAAGCATAGGTATATCATTATTTCATTTTACAAATGTTTTCTATTTCTCCATATCCTGTCTTTTAACTCAAGTCAATTCAATTTAATGAGGTCAAAATCACCTATAGAACATGCTTAGATGATGATTTAATATTCTCTTTAAAAAGCATACTGTCGGGGTGCCTGGGTGGCTCAGTTGGTTGAGCGTCCAACTTCGGCTCAGGTCATGATCTCATGGTTTGTGAGTTTGAGCCCTGCGTGGGGTCGGGCTTTGTGCTGACAGCCCAGAGCCTGCTTCGGATTCTGTCTCCTTCTCTCTCTGCCCCTCCCCACTTGTGCTCTGTCTTTCTGTCTCTCAAAAATAAGTAAATGTAAAAAAATAAAAAAAAAATAAAAAAAGCATACTGTCAATAATGAAAACAATGTTTAATTATTTTGAAAATAAAGCTGAAATTTCTAGTTTCTTAGGAAATAATTTGTCATATATTAACATAATATTAGAGCGTTATAAAGTTATATTTCAATGTTTGTACAAATAGATTGGAGTTTAAATTTATTCATGTAAATAACTATTTGCCTCTAGGGCATGCCATGTTCATTACTGATTCAATATTTGCTGAAAGGACAGTTTGCATATCTTTACAATAGGAGATTGGACTAAATCATCTCTGCATTTCTTTTGAGTTCTAACATTCTCTTATCTGATAAATTAAATATTGATATATTCATTGTACTGTCCAAGAAGATTATACTCGATATCCATTCACTGTAGTAAACTGATATAACTTTAGTGGGCTGTTTTTGGTGTAAATTCAGAATAAATCTCTCCCTCAGAATTTACTCCAGATTTAATACTTTACTATCAGGTAGTGTAGTGGTCTGTCAGTACTGAACCAGTGAGCCTGCTTGAATTTTCCCATAACTTGGTCTTTTGAGATATCTCTTCTTTTTATATCATTTTTATTTTCTTTGTTGAAATCTTATAACTTGTAAAAAGTGGTTTCTCTTTTCTAAAAAAAAAAATGCAAAGTCACACCTATTTTGTGTGGGATTTTCATGATAACATATCAATCTGCTTCTCAGAATAAAGAGGGCTTTTAAGTATGATTTATGAATACTTTTATGTTAGAATAAGATTTATAATTTTTGTTCTTGCTGTTTGTTAGCTTAAAGGATTTTTAAATTTTATTTTAATTTACATTCAATATATCAGTTTCCTTCACAAAACTTCTCCTGCTCATAAAATATCAAATTTGACTTTGTTTATCCCGATCTGCTGTGAGAACTAAGCCCTTTGTTTCTACACCCCCAGAATGAGAATGAGTGGCAGTAGAACAGCAAAAGTAATGTCAATTTTGAAATATTCATGGAGTTTTGACTATGTGCCAGGCATTGTGGAAAGGACATGGTACATGGCAAAAAATAAGAGAATTAGTCACCGACTTCAGTTTGGTGGGACAAAGGCTGACACTTAACAGAAGAAAGAAATTGCAAATATAATAAGTGCTGAGAATGAAAAACGGAATGTGCTTCTTGGAGACAAAACATTTAATGCAGGCTTCAAGGAGGAGGAGAAAGATGGTAACTTAGACTGAGACCTGAGGCTGTATTAGGAGTTATGAAGGCTGGAAGCTGGGCAACATGACCAGCATGTGCAGATGATAAGTTCTTTTTGAGGAGCAGATAGAATTCCAGGATGTAAGACAAGAATGGAAAGAGAGGTACCTGCGAGTAGTGCTAGAAGATGCTGAAGATATAGGAAAAACATGTCATGCTTTGGTACAGGAGCCATTGTATGAATCCCATTTTCCCTATGGGAGCAAATAATCACTCCACCAGCTTCCAAGTAAATACGTTTCTCAATTTTTCTTTCAGGACAAGCACTAGTATTTATCTAAAAACACTGAATCATAGAATATTCAAAGTGGAAGAAACTTTTGAGGAAACTGAATCAAATATACTCATTTTTTTCTAGTAGAAGAAAATTGAGGCCCATAGTCACTATCGTACCTGAGACCAAAATGGAACCTTGAGCTATTGCTTCTGATAGGGTCATTTTCCATTGTGCTGCATAGCTTCACACTGCATTTCTCCATGAATCCAATAATCACTTAATTTTAAATGTGGAAAATGCATTTAAGTCAATGTGAAGAATCAATGCAAATAGAAGAAACATTGGAGACTAAAATGTCATTTCTTATCTGCTATAAGCAGAAGGTAAGATGTGAGAAATGTGAGTTATTTAGATTTTCAGAACTTGATTTTTAATGGCAGAGGAGAACACAGAACAAATTCTTCATTTGATTTTATAAAATCCCAAAGTTATTTTTGTTTATCTCAACTGAGAAATCTTGATAGTTTTTATTCAGAATTTTGGAATAGGGCCAATATGACTATGTGCAAAGAGGTACATCTTTATATAAATGACTTGATTTCTAAATGTGGTACTGTATCATTTGATGAACACAATGATGATTATAGTCACCCCCAAACTCAGTAGCTTACACCATTTTTTTCCAAAACAATTATTTTTTATTTTTGCAAGTTGGCTGAATGTGGGCTGATCTAGGCTGAGTTTGACTCCATGCATCATTAATTCTTCTGGGACCAGTGAACTAAACCAGATATGGTCTTTTGATAAATTCAAAAATGCATAGAATAAAAATTCAACAATACAGACATTTAAAAAACTCTGCTAGCATCTTGTTAAAGTCCATTGACCAAGTCAAATGACATTGGCAAACCCAGATTTGAGGCAGGTAAGAGGATTCTGCTCCCTTACCCTCCCCTCTTCAAAAAGAAAAGTGGGATAAGAGAGTAAATATTTTTAAATAATCTAATTTGCCACAAGCACAGCCATCATAATAATGAAAAGCATTGGTTGAGCTACTACTGAGATCAGTATTATAGATACATAGCCTTCAAGAGTACAGGCTACTTTGGAATAAAATCACATAGCCTAACTGTTGTAGTGATCTAAACAAGATGATGGGGAACTAGGCTAAGGGGATAACTTCTAAAAGGGAAAGGAAAAGACAAAGTGGGGATTAAAGAGTTCTTTCCAAAAAAGGAAAAAGAGGACTCAGACACAACTTGGTGACAATAAATAAAAAAGGTATAGTAAGGAGATATATATAGAGATGGAAATGTTCATAGTAGTCAAAACCTGCAGAATCCTTTTTTTTGGCCAAGAAATACATTTCAGTGCTACTGTGTATGTCCTTCCTTATTGTAAATATCAAGAATGTTTACAGAATTTAAATATTTAACTCCTACAGTATATTCATTTCATATAGAGTTTTAACAATAACATAAGAGGGATTGGAGCATGTATAAAATTTTTAACAAGGCTATCTATTGAAAGAAACAATAGAAATATTTTGGTAAAATATGCCAAATGAAAGTTGATCATCAGGGCATTTCCCACATTTAATAATAAGGTGATATCATTCAGGTGTTAAAAACATGGACTTTGACTCAAACTTGGCCTATGTATTCAGCTCTGTTGCTTGCTCATTGGAGATATTTGGCAAGTATCTTAAGCTTTTGATACCTCTGTAATCATCTATAAAATGTGAAGAATGATAGTTTTTACTTTTCTGGAATGATGTGAGAATTAATGAAAGAATGCATTCAAAGTCTTAATAAGCCTTATATTTTTACTATTATTTGTACAAAGAATACATACCTATTATGCGGCTACATATAATTTTATATAAAGATTTTATCATTTCACAATATGTGAATTATTCAAAAACTTCTCTGTCATATTCTGGGAAATGCGAACTTATTTTGTCTTCAAATAAATCAGTAGAAGAACATTTTAATGTGAACAAGTAGAATTTGAAATTAAAAACACATTACCACTTATATTAACACCCCCTAAAATTGTATACTTTTGTAGAAGTCTAACAGAATCTATATAATACTTATATAAGAAAAATTATAAAACTCTGATGAAAGATATCAAAGAAGAACTAAATAAATGGAGAAATAGCCCATGTTCATGAATACAGAGACTCAATATTTTCAAGATGTCAGGTCTACCCAACTTGTTCTATAGATTCACCACAATACCAGTCCAAATTTGAACAAGTTATCTTGTAGATATCAACAAACTGATTCAAAAGTTTATATGGAGAGTAAGAGAACTCAAAATATCCAGCTAAATATTGTAGAAGAACAAAGTAGGAGGACTGACACTACCTGACTATAAAGTCACAATAATCAAGACAGTGTGGTACTGTTGAAAATAAACAGATAGATCCATGGAACGGAATAAACAGCCCAGAAAATAGACCCATGTAGGTAGTCAACTGATCTGTGCAAAGCAGCACAGGTAATACAATAGACCAAAGATAGTTTTTACAACAAATTGTTCTGCAACAATTGGACCTCCAAATGTTTGTTAAAAAAACACACCTGATAAAGCACTGTTAATCAAAATATACAAAATGTCCTTAAAACTCAACAATAAGGTAATGAACATCTTAATTTAAAAATAGTAAAAGATATGAACAGACGCATCACCAGAAAAGATATATAGAGTGAAAATAAGCAAATGAAAATATGCTTCACATCATATGTAATCAGGGAATTGCAAATTAAAACATCCACTACACCCCTATCAGAATGGCTAAAATCCCAATCACAGCACCAAATGATGGTGAGGATGTGGAACAACAGGAACTCTTAATTGCTGGTGGGAGTGTAAAATGGTAAAACTATGGAAGACAACTGGCAGTTTCTTATAAAACTGAACATGCTCTTGTTATACAATCTAGCAATAATACTCCTTAGTATTCAACTAAATGAATTGAAAACCTATGTCCACATAAATACTGCACATGTATATTTATAGTAGTTTTATTTGTAATTACCAAAAGTTGCAGTAACCAAGATGGCCATTCAGTAGATGAATAAATAAATAATCTGTGATATATCCAGAATAAATGAGCTATCAAACCATGAAAAAACATGGAGGAGACTTAAATGCATATTAGTTAAGTGAAAAAGGCCAATCTAAAAAGGCAAGATATTGTATGATTCCAACTATATGACATTCTGGAAGAGGCAGAACTATGGAGTAAAAAGATCGGTGGTGGCCAGGAGTTAGGGCACAGGTTGGGATGAAGAGGAATAATACAGAGAATTTTTAAGGCAGTAAATCTATTCTGTATGGAACTACAATGGTAAATACATGTTATTATACCCTTGTCAAGACCCATAGAGTGTGCAACACCAAGAGCGAACCCTAATGTATATTAAAAACTTTGGAAGATGATGTGTCTGTCATTCTTCAGTTGCAACAAATGTACCATTATGTTCTAGGAACCAAAAGTGAGGGAGGCATGTGTGTGTGTGTGTAGGTAGAGAATATAAGGGAACTCTCTGTATTTTCTGCTCAAATTTACTGTTAACCAAAAACTTCTCCAAAAAGGAAAAATTATTGATTAAAAAATTAAAAATTAAAACTAGAACCTGATAGTTCTCCCAAAGATACCTAAGTATTTTTTAAATTATAGTGTTTTATATTAACAGAAGTATATCTGAAAGCTTCACGTGGTTACTCCCACTGATCTATTTAATATGGTTTTCTGATTTAGCCTACTACTCAACTTCCATGGCTGTTCTCCGGGCTAGAAAAATAAATAAAGGAAGGCAGGCAGGAAGGACAGAAGGAAAGCACCAACATTCTGAGAGCATCAGTAAACAACATAGTCTGGCCAGTACCCCAAACTGTCATTCAACTTGATTGTGCCTTCACAGCATTTCAGACTACATTAAGTTTATTTCAGAGGAAAAACTTTGACTCAAACTGACTTGCAAAAACCACTCAAAATAAAAGTATTATCATTTTCTGCTTGATATATTTCTGGTAGCAATAAGGAAATAGAATATTTTCTCTCTCTTTTAATTCAATTGTGAAGCCAAGTATAGTGGTCAGCAAGTTGGGGCATTTTCAAAGAAGTTCCTCAGATGGAAGAAAATTTATTTTCTTATGTTTTTTGAAAAACAATACACACTTGGATTAAATTATCTTTTTATAAATATCTTGCTTTATACTTTTTAAAATAATCATGTTGTCTATATTTCCTGCCAATTTTTATGGTTCATAAAAACATCATCAGCAACAAGTATTTATTAAGTGCCAATCTGTATATGAATTTAAGATATATTTAATGGATGTCCTGAACAGAATGAAATGACTCATATACTTATACAAATTCAAACAACACATATACTGTAAAATCAAGTGTAAAATAGAAAATTACACTGGCAGCCAATATCTGTTTACATCAGGCATATTTTTTTTCCTCTTCATGGTTTGTGTGCTGTGAAATTATGTGGGAAGGGAAATTGCATCTTGCTTCTACTTAAGTAAAGAACCTGACAAAGCCTGGGAAAGTTTTCTGAATTTTTGCACATATTTAAAAAGATGTTGCATGATCATGATATTTGCATGTCTTATATTTTGGGGCATAGCGTCTTCCAAATTTCATTAGAAAAAAATGTATAACCTTCTGAAAATCTGATTCTTTGAGCTTAAAAGAAGAAAATGAAAGTGGAAAAATAAAATGCCAATAAATGTGCAAAATCTGTCCACGTGCTAAATTATCAGACCCAAAGCCACAGTTATGTTTAGGATCCTTTTACATAACAGGTTGGAAGGTCAATAAAAATGTAGGATGAGATTTGAAATAAATTAAATTACATTCTTATCATCAGTCTTTACACCAGTGAATCAAATAAAGATTCTTACCCAAGGGCATATTTCTCAAACAGTCATGTAGAATTAGCAGACAAAGACTTCTGAGGGAAATGTAATGAAACAATATAATATTCATTGCTTTAGGACTGATGCATAATTTTTTAATATTAATTTAAATGTTCACTAACATTCAAGAATATATAATAGGATTTTTGGTCAAGCTTCCATATCTCAAATCTGCGTACAATGTGTTTTAAAGCAATTTTCCCATCTGAGGAAAGATCACCTTTAGATATGCAGATAGAAGTTCAAGATCCCACAAGATGGAATATTGCAAGACACCCTATAAAATATGCCTTCTATAGTGAGATTTGGACCTAGACTAGATGATGGGATTTAGACAACAACATAGCAAAAGTCAATGAAAACAAATAAATTATATCTTTCTGAATGGTTTAAGTTCTCATTAGCTAAATCTTAGACAATTTGTTTTCTGTTTATAAGCTTATGATTTATGTTCCAAAGAAAAAGAATTTGGCATCAGTAATATTCTATGACTTGTCTTTGATAATTGTATAGAATGGGAATCAGAGGGGAAAAGTGAATTAAGAAACTATTTTAATCATCCAGCCTAAACCCAACATAAGGGCAGTTGAGAAGACAACTTAAAAGACACCCTTAAAAGACAAAATTGACCATCCCTAGAATCCAAACAGATATTGTGAGAGCAGTGTTGAAGTAGAGGGGACAGCCAAAGATAATGTCCAGGTTTCTGCTTGAGTTGGAGTGGACAGCTGTGACTTTAAGGAAATATTGTGTAGGGAAAGAAACACAGATGTGAAAGTAGGGAGGTAAAACAGATTTAGGCTTCACCCATTTAATTTCATTGCAAGATATCAAATTGAAGCTGTTAATATACAACTAGAATTCAAAGAGATCTGAGCTTTTTATTCAGCAATCTTGTTGTATGGTATGGGGGCTCTAGTGGGAAGATTTGAAGAACAAGTCATTATTTCCAGCTAAAATGTGGTGATTGGAAGGTATGGTGGTAAGCTATAGAATAACCTCCACAGTTCAGAGATGTGATACACATCTGAAATAAAAATATTTGTAGATTTGGTGGCTGTTAGGTAACTGGAAGACTCAGCAATGCATCCAGATGTCCTTGAGAAAATTATAAGGCATCAAGTCAAATGCGTAAATGGAGAACGGTCGGTCATGAGCAGGGACAGACATGCTGACAGATATCAGCAGTAAATGTGCAATAATGGGTGTAAATGCAAATGTGTTTATAGGTATGGAGTGGAGGGAAGAATCAAGAAGTATCCATTTTCATAGCTGATGATCCCAATTTTCTTTTAAATAGAAAACAAGGTGTGCTTAGAATGTTTACGGTAAGCAGACTAGGAGTTATGGAGGGTAGGGAGATGGATGTAATTGGTGTAGCCTCATAACATCTTAGGTCCAAAGGTAGCAAGTAAAACTGTCTTGCTTCTCTGGGGAAGTTCAATCTAATTTCTCCCTTTGTTGTTGTTGTGTTCTCCCTACTTTGGTAGAAAATGCGATATATTATTGTTCTATTCATGGTCCCACCATTATTTTAATATTAGCTCTAAAATTAAAATATGAATTTCTCATGATCACTTATTTTCCAAAATTCTCCTTGTTATCTCTCAGTTAGACAAAGATCCTACCCTAGTGAATTCTTTAGAAGGACGTGTGTGTACAATATTATAACAGTTCATCATGTTCAAGACTGTTTTTTTTATACCTGTTTTACTCAGAAGACATCCCAGGTGGACATTATATCCTGTGAGTGCATTTTATTCCTATAAGTTTCTTAAAAATACTGTTACTTTACTTTGCATGTTGTTTTGGACAAGTCCAATACAAATCTAATTCCTGTCCCTTTGTGAATTATTCCAACTTTTGGCTTGGAAGCCTGAAGGATTTTGTTTTACTTTGCTTGTTTGTTTAACTGAAAGATTCATTAGAATTTATCTCAGAGGTGATTGTACCAGATCAACTTTCTCTGGCACCCAGTACTTCCATTCAAGTCTAGACTTGAAGCTTCTGTTGCTGTTGTTGTTGTTGTTGATTTAAATTCCAGTTAACATACAATGTAATATTAGTTTCAGGTGTACAGTATAATGATTCAACACTTCCATACAATACCCAGTGCTCAGCACAGCAAGTGTACTCCTTAATCACCATCACCTCTTTCACCCATCCCCCCACCATCTGCCCTTTGGTAACAATCGGTTCATTCTCTATAGTTGGGAGTTAAGAGTCTGTTTCTTGTTTTGCCTCTGTCTGTCTGTCTGTCTGTCTCTCTCTCTCTCTCTCTCTCTCTCGCTTTCCCTTTGCTCGCTTGTTTTGTTTCTTAAGTTCCATATATGAGTGAAATCATATGGTATTTGCCTTTCTCTGACTGACTTGTTTCACTTAGCATAATACTCTCTAGCTCCCCCCATGTCATTGCAAATGGCACGATTTCATTCTTCCTAATGGCTGAGTAATATTCCATTGTATGTATGTATATACATGCATACACACATACAAACACACACATATACCATTTATTCATACATTCATCAGTTTTGGACACTTGGACTGTTTCCATAATTTGATGGTTGTAGATAATGGTGCTGTAAACATTGAAGTGCATGTATGCCTTTGAATTAGTATTTTTGTATCCTTTGGGTAAATACCTAACAGTACAATTTCTGGATAGTAGGATAGTTCTATTTCTAACATTTTGAGGAAACTATACTGTTTTCTAGAGTGGCTGCATCAGTTTGCATTCCCACCAGCAGTGCAGAGGGTTCCCCTTTCTCCACATCCTCGCCAACAACTGTTGTTTCTTAGGTTATTGATTTTAGGCCATTCTGATAGGTGTGAGGTGATATTTCATTGTAGTTTTGATTTGAATTTCCCTGATGATGAGTGACGTTGACCATCTTTTCATATGTCTGTTGGCCATCTGTATTTCTTCTTTGTAAAAATGTCTATTCATGCTTTCTGCCCATTTTGAATTGGATTATTCATTCTTTGGGTGTTGAGTTTTATAAATTCTCTATATATTTTGGATACTAACTCTTCATCAGGTATGTCATTAGAAAACATCTCCCATTCTGTAAGTTGCCTTTTAGTTTTGTTGATTGTTTTCTTCATGTGCATAAGCTTTTTATTTTGATGAAGTCCCAGGGGTTTATTTTTGCTTTTACTTCCCTTGCCTCAGGAGACATATCAAGATAGAAATTGTTCTGGCCGACGTCAAAGAAGTTGCTGCCTGTGTTCTCCTCTAGGATTTTTATGGCTTCCTGTTTCACATTTAGGTCTTTAATCCATTTTGAATTTATGTTTGTGTATGGTGTAGGAAACTGGCCCAGTTTCATTCCTTTGTATGTTGCTGTCCAGTTTTTCCAACATCATTTGTTAAAGAGACTTTTTCCCATTGGATATTCTTTTCTGTTTTGTCACCCATGTGACTGTGGGTTCATTTCTAGGTTTTCTATTCTGTTCTATTGACCTAGGTGTGTATTTCAGGGCCAGTCCCGTATTGTTTTGATCACTATAGTTTGTAATATAACTTGAAGTCTGGAATTGTAATACCTGCAACTTTGCTTTCCTTTTTCAAGATTGCTTTGGCTATTCAGAGTCTTTTGTGGTTCCATACAAATTTTAGGATTGTTTGTCCTAGCTCTGAAAAATGCTGTTGGTATTTTGCTAAGAATTGCATTAAATGCATAGATTGCTTTGTTTATTATTGACATTTTAACAATATTTGTTTTTCCCATCAATGGGCATGGAATATCTTTCCATTTCTTTTGTCATCTTTAATTTCTTCCATTAGTGTTTTATAAGTACAGGTCTTCCAATTCTTTGGTTGGGTTTATTCCTCGATTTCTTATTATTTTTGGTGCAATTGTAAATGGGATTGAGTCCTTAATTTCTCTTTCTGCTGCTTCATTATTTGTGTACATAAATGCAACAGATTTGTAAAGATCTGTGCACTGATTTTGTGTCCTGTGAGGCTTCTTTTATCTTAGGAAATTTTTTTAAATTATACATGTGAATATTAGTTTTATTGTACTGTTTTTATTTTCTTCTTTGGGGTTACTACATTAACTTATGTTACTTACCTGTCTTCTATTTCAGCTGCTTTCTCTGATCCTTTTTGTTTCTTCTTTATCTCATTATTCATTCTCTTGGGTTTTTCTTTTTCCCATTTTATTTCATATATTTGAAAAAATTATATTTGAATGTTTCTCCCTTTGGCACTTTATAATCTATCTTCACTTGTATCATAATTTTATCATTTTCTTCTTTCTCATTCCTCAGTGAAATCTTTTGTTTCATTATAATCTGTTTTATGTCCATTTACAGTCCAATTTATATTTCTGATTCAAGGAGATTTTTATATCCCTAGTTGCTTGTTGGAATATGTTTAATTTAGCTTGGGGTGTTGTATTACAATTTTATTTAACTCCATGGTATTTCAGGTGAAAATTTTTATCATCAGAAACGTGTTGACTCCCATTTCTTATTTATCACAGTAGTTTCATATAAATATGGTTGGCTTTTCCCTATTCCTATTCATTTTATGGAGAGCATTCCTTGTTTGAGAATGCCCTCTTCACCTTTTGGGATGAGCACTGGGTGTTGTATGGAAACCAGTTTGACAATAAACTTCATATATTGAAAAAATAAAAAGAGAATGCCCTCTTCTTTCCTCTTTAGAGTTTTTTTTTTTTTAATAGGTTATGTTGAAGAGAGTAAGAGAAAGGTTGACATGTCTTGTTTTTCTCTTGTTTCTTTGGCATTCCTCATTTTTCCCCATTTTTTATTATCTTCCTTCACTGCCTCATTTCCCATAAGTACTACCCTTTCAAAATATATGTTTATCAGCTTCAGAATTAATGCTCTCTGAGACTGCTAATTCTAGCTCCATATATTTTAAATCCCCTGCATTTACTTATTGTTGTGAACTACAACAGTCAGTCTCAGTACCATGTTTAATTTTGGCACTTAATATTTGACTTTATGGGATGATTTTGTCTTTGCTTTGTTATGTCCTCTATGCCTTCTACTCGACTTTCTCAGTCCACCTCCACATTCCCCTCCTATGCTCTATATTCACACTCATGCAGGTAGACTCTGTAGGGTTTTGTTTTTCTCTTCTTAGAAACAAGCAGGGGGTGTAGTATGCTGAAGATATAGGGCATGCATGGTTTTGTTTTCATCGTTGGTTATTTTTATAGTTTTTAGGGGTATTATAAGAGAGGTTCAGAATAAGGCAGCCACCATTTTTCTCAGACATGATCATATAACATTGACATTTAGAGTGACATAAGTTTTATAATTAATTCATCAATTTAAAAACCCTAGTTCACAGATGACAAAACAGGACCACAGAGAATACAAGTAAGCTGCTGAGAGCCAAATGGCTGTTTCAGGTAGGAAATAACTGAATTCTGGGTTTCCAGTCTTTTCTCAATAATTGTGTTCCTTCTAAAAATTAAATGCAAATCAATAAATTTGGCTTCTGATATTTATACCTAAAATGATGAATGATCAAGATTATAACTGAGTAATAAAATAATGATGGATATTTTGGAACTGGTTAAGTGCATATTTTCAGTACATTTTACAATGAGCAAGGTAACACCCATTGAACCTGAAATATGATTTACTCGAAGGAGCTGAGATTTTCTTTTCCTTTCTTTTTTTTTAGTGCACCTGAAATATGTAGAAAATTGAAAGATAGATTGCTTTGTATTTCAATAATATTTGCAATAATTTGAAAACTTACAACTGTGCTTCTATGCTAAGTTATTATTAATAAAACTGTCTCCTTCACTTCACTATTTATCTTTAATATAGAACTTTCTTCTGGTCGAAATCTAATTTAATTTTGATTCATTGTAGTGTTCAGTTACACATGAGAATAATAGTTTTAAAATATTATGCATTGGTTTCTAGGTTATCAGTGTTACATATTTTTATTTTAGTCAGGAGATTATCAGCTACGGAAGGCTGAGAATGCCAATTATGTGTAAACAAAACAAAATTATATGTATATAAACATATGTATATATGCATGTATGTATATATATGTGCATATATATATAGAAGCACTTTACAACTTCATCTGGTTAAATACTTTTTCCAAAATTTCAAGAAAATACCTTTTTATATAATTCGGATTCTAGTCAAAAGAAAAAAATGTCTTTTATTATCTCTGAAAAATTCAAATGAGAATTCATTAAATGAACCAAAATATCTGATTAAGTGAAATTTCATTTAAAATTTTAATGTCTGACATGCAACTCATCAGAAATATCATTGGCCAATTATGTCTGGTGAAGATTATAGATATAGGATACCTAATAAGAGCCTATGAAATGATATCCAGATCTTTCCTAATATTTCCATAGTATTCATAAGATCTACAATTTAGCACCATGTTTTAATCGATGATGGAAATTTTGAAATTTAACTGTGAGAAGAAGTAAAACTACAGAAAGAGCAAGTTCAACAAAATTCAAAACTTTTGTTTTGAATATATAAACTTCTGTTTTATATAGTAGGTTTGAGACGCCTACTCATATCCAAATAGGCATATGGAGTAGCTGCTGGGATATATGAATCAATAGTTTAGAGTAGAGGTTGCCACAGATGACCTACCTGTCAGACACTAGTGAGAAATCAAGAAAGATGAAGACTGAAAATTGATTTGAATGAGTGACCTTGACAAAACATGATTGGAATGCCTCTTTGCCTGGTTGGTAAAAGAGGAATTACAGGCAACAAATATAGACAACTCTGTAAAGGAATAATAGATGGAGGGAGATGTAAGACAAAGGGAGTTTTTTGAGTATTTTGTTTTTACATGGGAGATAGTCAACAATTATCATGCTCATGTAAGGAATCTAGTACAGTGCTGCTCCAAATACTAGTTCATAAACCATGTTTAAGAAGTCCAACATGAGATAATGACTTGATGCAAGAATGAAATCAATGTATTACTACTTTCATTGACAAAGCCTCACTATGAGAAAAAAAAAACGCTAGGTGAATTAAACAGTATATTTAAGGACATAATTGATATGCATTCTGGGAAAAGTCTTTGTTTTATAGCAGATTAGTAACATACACTTGACAAGTTTTACCACCAAGTAGTGGAAAGGGAAAAAGTATATATATTGATACAATAGAGAAAGGGAAATGTATAGAAAATGGTAGCAGATTCCTGCTGTTGCTAGCCCAGAGGAACTGTACTGTTTGTTAGTTTTATCAAATGGGTTGTTTTCCAGGATCTTGAATGGTATTTATCAAAGGCACTTATTAATGCTTCCTGGGTATCAAACTCTCCTGTCAGGTAGATAGATAGATGGATGGATGGGAGGGTGGGTGGGTGGATGGAGAGAGAAAGAGAGAGAGAGAGAGAGAGAGAGAGAGAGAGAGATAAAGATAGATAGGTTGATCTTTGCAAATCACTTAAGTTTTGGTTGAAAGATAAAAGGACATAAATAAAAAAATATATATCAATACTTTTGCAAAACACTAGGTTCTTACTCATGACTGCACATTAAAATCACCTGGGTTACTGTAATAATATATTTCTTCCTCCAGGTAATCTGAGTTTATTCATCTAAAGTGGGTGCAGAAATTAGCCTTCTTAAGCTTCCTTAAGGATTCTAATGTACAGTCAAGCTTGGGAACTACTTTAATAAGGATTCAGAGATACAAAAGCCTGGCTCAGTGAACCCCAAGATCTAATAATCTAGCGGAGGGAGAATAAATAGCTTCATTAAGCGGACATTAAATAGAAAGGTAGTTTATGAAAAAGATTTAAATTGATATTGTTAAAATTATGAGTAGATGCGTAAGCGTAATTCAATGCAAATGATTCAGATATCTGTACAATTGGGCATTTTTAAAAAATAATAGACATTTTCATAATGCAATTAGTGGATATAAGCATGAATCTAGTGATTTACTTATATTAATTGTAATTTAAACTTCATACACTTCTAATAGGATGGAAGTAGTTACTAATCAGTTTTTACAGATGAAGAAACCACGGCACAGAGAGGTTAAGTAACTTGTACCTGACCACAAAACTAGTAAACAGCCAAGTCACAATTTGGACATGGGCCATGTGGTTTTAGTGTCCATGTCTCTAACCACCCATCTATTCTTTTCTCAGGATTTGTTGGTCGTTTTTTGGCCTGACTAGATTGATGTATCACCCTCATATCTCAGTTCTGTTTTATTTGGTTCACTGTCCTATTTGATATTGTTTTATACTGCTTTTATGCATTTCTGCTGCCATAAATAACCACCCTCCCTCTGCAAAAGGCTGAATGTCAAATTATTATAATATCATTTCTAAGACATTGTTGTCTTTTGCTGTAAATTCTTATAAGCCTAATTTGCTTTTGTACTTTCATTCATTTCCTATTCTTTATTCATATACAGCTTGATAACCTCGGCTCCAGTTTTTTGCTGCACATTTTCTTCTCCTTATTTTATATTTACTTCAGGAATCCCAAAGTTTCCTATGGCGAGTGATTGTCTAAGACCATTCTACCATTTATTTTATATTCCAATGAGGTAGGTCCTAATTAATTGTCTATTAATCCTGACCTCTCTTAGTCTTTACAAAAGGTTTGCAAGCTAGGGCATTATTTACATTTTGCAGTTGTTTTAAAGGTTCACTATCTTGCCCAAGGTCACAAGTCTGGTAAGTGGTTGAGTTGGGATTTAAACCCCCCAGTTCTAATTCCAGAGTTCTTAATGACTGCAGTTTGCTGTGCCATTAGAAAGACTGATCTCCCAAGTTAGAACAGAAGTTCTGTCTCTCTGGCGCTGCTTGTCCTTTTGCATTAAATTGTCCCTTGGCCATAGTAAAGTGGCCGACTATCAAAGGAAATCAGCCTTTCTACCCCTGGGGCCATGGAGAGCAGCAAAAATGCTTTCTCAGGGTTTTGCTTTCACCACTTAATGTCTACTGTATGATAGTTATGTCACTAGTAAAGATGCTGATTTTTAAAAAAATTGGCAGCATGGCCCCCTCATCTGTAAATTTTCCCAGGTGTTGTGAGTTGCAGAGACGTCTTTATTTGTGGCAGCAACTTGTTGATATTTCATGAATATATACATTTCACTGTCAAAATACGTAACTTACCCACTTCAAGTTCCTAGAAGATATGAAAAGAAATACACAGTAGAACACTGATTTCTGAGCCAAGACTTAGAGAAAGGCCTTTGTTCTACCCCTCCAAGTATTGTTTCATTTGACTTTAATTTCTGACCAAAATATGGATGTATGTATATCCGTATTTACTGCAAGAGTACTTTGCTTCTAGACAATTTAATTGCTATTAAGCTCCCCAGTGTGGAATAACGTGGATTAAAGTCACATAGTCAATGTTTTGTGTTGCATTGTTTAATGTGTGTGATTTTTTTTTTCTCACAGAGTAAATCTGTGTTCCTGAATCCTCCTTCTCTGGTAGAGGATAGACAGAGATGAGAACTCCTTTCTAGTACAATCATTGATCGCATAGAGATGTTTTCCATCAAAGAAAACTGAGGGGAAGAGTAAGGGAAATGACAGCAGTATGACGAGGGCTCACAGGCATAAAAAATCCAAAATACTTTAAAGAAGAGTTAGTGATCCAAATCACTCTATAGACAATAGAGAATGCTAGACTCTACACTAGTTTCCATCCCAAAGTTATTCACTAGTGGCACTGGCTGAGGCTTGCAATAGTTCCTGATGTTCAGTGAGCATCTGAAAAATATGTCCGGGGAATCTGTCCATTAGAAATAAAGGACAATAGGTTAGGGTCCAGACACAAAGAAAAGATCTGACATGAACTAACAAAGGTTTACCAATGAAAATGTGAAATAGAAAATGGGAACAGGCAACATGGAGAAAAAGCCAGCAAATAGGTACTTCCTCATAGTAAAGCCTTTGTTGTGTGTGTGTGTGTGTGTGTGTGTGTGTGTGTGTGTGTGTGTGTGTGTGTTTATCTTTGGACAACAATGTGTTTTGTTTTGTTTTGAATTCCAGTATGGTTAACATATAGTGTTCTATTATTTTCAGGTGTGCAATATAGTGATTCAACAATCCCATATATTACTCAGTGCTCATCAAGATAAGTGCACTGCTTAATCTCCTTCACCTAGTTCACCCGTCCCCCCACCCACCTCTCCTCTGGTAACCGTCTGTTCTCTGTAGTTAGGAGACTTGTTTGGTTTGTCTCTTTTTCTCCTTGTTCATTTGTTTTGTTTCTTAAATTCCACATATGAGTGAAATCACATCGTTATCTGTCTTCTCTGACTGACTTATTTCACTTAGCATTATACTCTATACTCCATTTATGTTGCTGCAAATGACAAGATTTCATTCTTTTTATCTTTTTAGAGGGAGGGAGGGAGGGAGAGAGAGAGAGAGAGAGAGAGAGAGAGAACACACACACACACACACACACAAGTGCGTGTGTGAGCAGGGGAGGGACAGAGGGGTAAATATCTGAAGTGTAAATCTGCCCTATTATCTTTCCTTCATCTTACATTTAGTGCCTACCATTTATCTTTTGAGTAAAATCCAATATTAAAGGCTCTCCATGATGACACCTTTTAACCCTGTCTTCCTCCTTTCCTCATCCCCCCCCATTCCCCACCTTCGCTATACTCATGAACAATATTTTGTTTCTTGAAAAAGTCATGATATTTCCTATCTCTCTTCCTTGCTCATCTTATAAATGAGTTCTAGAATGTCTTTCCCTCACATATTATTTGGGATCTTCCTCTGCTATGTTCTTGATCCAACCCCAACCACTATGCTTCCCAGAGTCTGAAATATTCTTCTGAAAATTTGTTTGCTAACTCTTTTGAAAAGGACTTTTAATTTTCAGACTTACTAATATACACAGCAAATATATTTAAATTAATTGCTTTGAACGTATAAAACATTAAGAAATATGTTCAAAAGTACAGCAGCACAGGGGCGCCTGGGTGGCTCAGTAGGTTAAGCATCTGACTTCGGCTCAGGTCATGATCTCCTGGTTCAATTCCTGCGTCAGGCTCTGTACTGACAGCTCAGAGCCTGGAGCCTGCTTTGGATTCTATGTCTCCCTCTCTCTCTGCCCCTCCCCTGCTCATTCTCTCTCTCTCTCTCCCTCTCTCTCCCTCTCTCTCAAGAATAAAATAAAAACATTTAAAAAAAAAAGTATAGCAGCACAGATTTTCCTCCCTAATAATTAAAAATAATTAATTTGGCTATATTTCACAAATTGTTTTTTCACTTCTTTTGCTATTCTTTTGTTTGCTATTGTTACATACTTTAACAATTCATGTTTTCAAAAGAATCACTGCTGAGCAACAGTATCCAGCGATGCATAATCTTCAAAATCACTGTAATACCTCAGACAACTACCATTACATATATCAAATGTATAGAATTCTTTAGTATAGGCTCAGAAGTAAAGGCAGAAGGAGGCAGAGCTAGTGTGCTTCTGCACAGCAGATTAAACCATCAACAAACTATGGAAAAAACACTATGGAGGTTTCTCAAAAAATTAAAAATAGAACTCTAGTATGATCCAGCAATTCCACTTCTTGGTGTTCATCTGAAGGGAACAGAAACACCAACTTAAAAAGATACCTACACATCCATGTTCATTGAAACATTATTTACAATAGCCAAGACACAAAGGCAATGCAAGTTGTTAAGGGCGTTGTGTTCCTTGAGGGATGAATGGATAAAGAAATTGCCCCTACCCCACAGCAATGGAATATTATTTAGCCATTAAAAAAGAATGAAATCTTGTCATTTGCAACAACATGAATGGACTTTGAGGGCAACACGGCAAGTGAAGTAAGTCAGACAAAGGCACATACCGTATGATTTCTCTTATATGTGGAATCTAAACAAACCAACAAGCTCATAGATACAGAGAACAAATTGTAGTTTGCCAGAAGTAAGGGTTGGGATGTAAGAGAAATATGTTAATGGAGTCAAAGGGGGAAAAAAAGAAAAAGAAAATAAAAATAGAGACAGAGAGAAAAGTAAAAATACGTTCAATTTCTTTTAATCAAAGTATAAGCTCGTGAAGTTTTGGGAAGAAGTAACTTTTCTTGATGTAGAAATTGCTTCTTGGAATATTTTCTTTGTCTTGTAATTTGGATATATTTATTTAAACTTCAAAGAACTGTATATTGATTTTATATGAAATCATGAACAGGATTTTTTTTAAATTTTTTCTTATAAATGAAAATGTTCTCCCTACATTCATTCAACAATCCTTTAAATCTTTCCTAGTAAGCAAATATAAAAAAGGAACTCATGGGTGTATTTCTAAAGGACATTTTTTCCCATTAAAATTCTCATTTCTTAGTTCATTTCAACAGCACATAACTTGCTGAAATGTCACTTGTATTACTTCTATTTGGACTAGCTCTTATTTTAAATCATGTAGGAAAGTAAGATACTATGTTGAACCACTAATAAATGCATTCTGAGGATAGAAAAAAGTTTAAATCTTTAGGGAAATTCGGTATTTTCATCTGCTTATAAATTAGAAGAAAAAGGCTTAATTGGAATTTTCTAAAATATAGGGCTGATACCAAGAAAAAAAAAAAAAAAACTAAAGAATTTCATGTGTTACTGGGAAAAGCAGAAACATCTTTGTCTCGTAGTTCTGTCCAGAACCCAACATATATTATTGCAACACTTTGCAAATAATATAGATCCCACATGAAACAGTATTATTCCCTATACCCAAAACAATATCTCTGTTCATTTAAAAAATTTTTTATGTTTATTCATTTTTGAAAGACAGAGAGAGACAGAGCACAAGCAGGGGTGGGGCAGAGAGAGAGGGGGACACAGAATCTGAAGCAGGCTCTAGACCCAATGCAGGGCTCAAACTCACGAACGGTGAGATCATGACCTGAGCCAAAGCCGGACGCTCTACTGACTGAGCCACCCAGGCACCCCTATTTCTGTTCATTTAAGAGCAAAGCCCAATAAATAATGTGAAATTGAATATAAGAGCAAATATTTCCATTTACTTTTAACAAAACAATTAACATATACATAGTTTCTTTGAACGAAAAATAGAAGTAAAGATCCTTATTTTTCATCTAGAGTATATTATTTTAGTATCTGGATCTGAAAGCTGTAACAGTTGGCACATTATTTTTGGTTAACATGATCGTGTTATTAAATTTCAAATAATCTTTGTGGTATTGATAAACTATATCGGGGGGATGAAAAAAGGGAGAAAAGTTTATCACTAATTTTGCTAAACATATTTAATAAGATTTTTTACCTATGATCTGTAGCCCTCACCTCTTTCTTGAGATCCATATCAAATTGTTAATATTTTCAGCCAGCTGTACCACAAATCTTTATGCTCAATATGTCTGTCAAATCCTTTACATTTCACTGAAACCTTGTTTTCATGTTTTCCTTTATTTCTCCTCTGATAATGACTAACAGGTAGATAGTAGGTGCTTCAAAACCACTTTTCATTCTGCCTCCCATCCATGCTTTTTCTCAGTTATGTTTCAAAATGACCCCTTCTCTTAGAAAGAGGGTTATGTATCCCCATGTCAGCCATTTATTATTTCTTTCTCTTGACTTACTCTCATCATTTTATTGCTCTCTCTATCCTTGGTATATGCTTTCTTCATTCCAAATTTATCTTTATAAAGCATAAATTTGATCATGTAATTCCCTGCTTCATTAACACTAATCAGCCAAAAGCCAACCAGCCAATTAACAACAACAACAACAACAAAATGTTAAATTTGCATGGATTATATCATACAAAATCAATTTAGGAAATTAATTTTATATAATATATAATAAAGCATAAACTTCTTGGCATGCCGTATTGGACCCTTTATAATTTGCCTGCTACTTACAAACAGCATGGAAAACAACAGTTAATATGGCAACTTATGTTAAATGAAAATCAGATCAAGAGCTCTACTGAATATTTATATTCTAATTGAAAGTAGTTAAAGGTATTGGCAATTTACCTCTATATTCTCCAGTATATTTAGCACAGTACCATGGGCAGAACAGCTGCTTGATAATATGTGTTTAGATTGACCAGCTAGTCCAATATTCTTTATTTTCCTATGATAATGCAAATGCACACAGAAGTAAAAGAATTTGCCCAAAGTAGATAAAATAAACAGAACTAGAAGTCATGTCTCTTTAAGCATGTTGATATATATGTTGCCTCTTCCTCGTAATGAAAAAGATGATGCTGATAGGTTTTTGTTACTAAGAACCTCGTGAAATAAAATAGTTCATAGTTCAGAAATAATTGTGCAAGATCAAAGACACGAGAATGCCATCTGGTGGTAACTTATGCAAAGCAGCTGGATTAAATGACCTGTAACTGTTAATAGAAGGTGAACCAGAAGGTCAGGGTTGATATAACTTTTCAGGCTTAATAGATGATATCAAAGGTGAACAATTAGAAATACACTATTGTTCACATAGTTCATTCTATGACTAAAACATTCATCTTTGAGATATTTGGTGGCAATCAAGGGGAGTTACAGTGACAATAGAATAGAATCAAACTCATTATAACTTCCATATGCTGTCTGTATACATAAACACATGGAACGTGATGTATTCATGCAGTGGCACCTGTACACAAAGGATAAATAAATATTAAGGCATGCTCAAAAAGTAAAAAGACTAAATTAACCAACAATATGAAAATTTTTACATATATTAAGAAGCATATATTTGTTTATATGTTTTATAGCATATTTGTAGTATCAAATAACGTTTCAGTGTATTTCAAACCATACTATATTCAATTTGTTTAAGAATTCCATCACTGGTGTCCTTTTTTGTGAGTGACTGAGGCATTTCTATTCAGCAGCATGCTTAATGAGAAATGAATGAAACTATGGCATGGTCCCACCAGTAAGTAAATCTGGAGTTGACTCCATGTTAGTAAATAAATTAGAAAAATCGACAAGGTAATTTGAAGTTGTCCATGGTAAATTGAAACAGAGATTGCATCTGCTTTTTTAAAAAGAGATATGTGTGACCTTTTAATCAGTCCACTGCTTTTTTTTTTTCCCTTATGGACATTTTTTTTGCACTAGCAAAACCCATTTGCAGAGGGCATAACTCTGGGGAGAAGTTTGTTTAAATAATCACATCTTCACAAAGGCGAATATTGTCTAGTACTGTGGTTTTAAAAAGAAGAGTTTTTTTTTTTTTTTTTCCAGTAACAGGGCTGTCAACAAATGCCTTATAAGACTTTTAAATCAATCAGAACACACTGAAATTAGAACTCTTGGGGGATCCACTGAGTCATTCCCCCTAAAAACACAGCACTGGCCTGGCTATTCCTACTTAAAGCTTGAAATTTATGCTGGGGGTTTGGGAGGAAATAAGACTACAAAAATGCAAAAATGCCTTAAACTGCATATTGCTTTTAAAGCTCATTGACTTTCAAAAAGAAATGCAAAAACACAAATTCTTTTATTTGTATAATATCTTGTTTAGCATCAAAACAATGCACTGTGCACTGTTTAATGGGCTTCAGTTTTCATTAGCAAATATTTGAAGTCCTTTGTATTAATGCATGATCTACGTGTATATGTAATAGCTTTTAATAGGCATTATGGACTAAATCTTTTATATTATTTACAATATAACATTTAGGTGTATAGAAGGCTTACACATTCATTCATCGATCTCTGCTAGATAAAAAAGTTTTACTTCTGGAAAATTTGACCTAGAATCTGTATGTTATATTAGTTTTTATTTGTAGCCATGCCATTTTCTCAAAAATTTTAGCAAAGCTAAGGATAGAATGGTGCCTTATGGGGTGGGGAAAGAGGAGATATTTGTGGAAAAGCAGTGAGTTCAGTGGTTAAGACTTTAGTATTGGAATCAGATGGCCTTATTTGAATTTGGATGCCAATACTTATTTGCAGTGTGGCCTTCCCAACTTACTTATCTTGCCTCATGTTCTTTACTTGTAATATGTGCTTGTTAATAATATCTCATAGTATTGTTGGAAGGAGCATGCGTACTTAGGCAAGTGCATGATATGTATCACACTGAGTAAGTAATAGCTATTATTTTGAGAATGGTAATTATTACTACAAGATACAATTTTGCTCAAATATAGGATTTCTTTCAGTAAAAATATATTCTAAGGAACAGTGTATAGAAGAAACATCATTAAGAGACTGAGCAAATAACACTTTTTACAATAATGGTTTGAAAATAAAATCAATTTATAGTTTGCAAATTGAATAGAATCAGGCACTGTATATATTAAATGTGGACTGGATTTGCTATTACAATATTAGATTCTATCACCATATGCAATTGTTGTATAGTAGTTCATCTTTAGATATTGCCAACAAAGATCTAATCATGTAGTAGAAACCAAATAGAATTTGTAAGTTTAGTTCTATGTAACTCAGGCAATGTAAATTTTATAAATTTGCCATTGGGGCTCTCTTTATCAGTCTAAAACCTAAGTTCTGATCCTACTGGAAAAACTTATAGGACCTAACTAGTTGCGCTGAAGATATCACTGGCCCTTCTCTAGGACAGAGAGCTTCTTCAAAGATGGGTCATCAAAGACATGAGGCATTTGTACCATTTAATACAATGGGCAAACCCTTCTTTATCTCTCAGCAGTTGATTTAATTGATTCTGTCCTCCTTCCTGAAAATCAGAACCAACAGAGATGTTTATTAATTCCTTCAGTTGTATATTTAAGCCTTTATTACTAACTTGTTAATGAAACAAATGTATCAACAAGATGATAGATAGATAGATGATATTCACAAGAATCATGTGTACTTGAACTAACAAGTCATATCCTATAATAATCTCTTCGAGTAAAACATCTTTTATAAAACTTTACTAGGGAAAAACAAATAAGTGAAAAAGTCTTTGAAACACTCTAATCAAAAACCTCCCATAGACTAGTGTGATGCATTATTATCCATTTTGTTGATGTACCAAAATATTGCTACATTTTTAAAGTTGAAATAAATCAATGGGGTGAGGGCCAAAATACAAGATTATTCCAAAATGTAAAATAAAAAAATACAGTAAGCAGTGTCAAGACACCCTTTTACAATTAAAAAGAATCAAAAACAAAACCCTGATCTTTTCCCAGTGTAGCATTTGTACAATTCAGAACATGATGCCAAGGAAACTGTGTTATTAATTTCTTGTTTCCTAAGAAAAACAGATGGTAAAAGAAGTTATATTTTGGGGAATTTTTCTTAGAGCTTCTGGAGAGTTCTCTTCCACGGAGAATTAAAATGAATTTAGTGAAAAGGCCCCCATATCAAGCCACTTAAGACAGAAATGCCTCCCTGTCCTGCAGCATCACCAGTGAGATTAGGCTAGTCCAAATTTATTCCTTTGGCTAACTATCTAATCTTTAAAATACTCCTATTAGGGACACCTGAACATGTTTTAAGTTGGCATTAGTTGTATTGGGGTAGCAGAAAAAGAGAAGGCTCTGCAGCTTATCCAGACACCTTTGGCAGCCAGCCCTTGCACATTCGACACACTTGGAACAAGTGACCGATGTATTATACCCCTTGTTTCACGTAGCCAGAACACAGTCCTGGAAACAAGTGCTGATAGGAGAAGTGGCACCCCTCTCTATTATACCTAATAAATCACTCACAAAATATTTCTAATCTCCACAATTCTGGGCTCTAGTAGCATAGAGGTCTTACTTCCTATGAGGGCAGAGTTTTCACCAGAGGATACAACAATTTCATGTTCTTTGAGGCTGACATCCTCTGGCCACATTGAACTTCTCAAGCCACTCTGTCAAAAGGCACATAAGGGATTTATTGTACTGGCTCGGGTGACTGATTCTGATTATCCACAGGGAATAGAGTTGCTGGTATACATTTGGATTAAGAAGGAGTGACTTGGAAACTGGTAAATTTTGCAGGCTTTCAGTAACACTTTCATGTACAGAAATGAACTCATGGAGAATTACAGAATTTTATTTATTTGTTTTTAATGTTTATTTTTTTTTCAACGTTTATTTTTTTATTTTTTTTATTTTTTTTTTTATTTTTGGGACAGAGAGAGACAGAGCATGAACGGGGGAGGGACAGAGAGAGAGGGAGACACAGAATCGGAAACAGGCTCCAGGCTCCGAGCCATCAGCTCAGAGCCCGACGCGGGGCTCGAACTCACGGACCGTGAGATCGTGACCTGGCTGAAGTCGGACGCTTAACCGACTGCGCCACCCAGGCGCCCCTTTAATGTTTATTTTTGAGACAGAGAGAGAGAGGGCGTGCAAGAGAGAGAGGAGGGGCAGAGAGAGAGACTCAATCCAAAGCAGGCTCCAGGTTCTGAGCTGTCAACACAAAGCTGTATCTGGTGCCCAACCTCACCAACTGTGAGATCATGACCTGAGCCAAAGTTGGTCGCTTAACCAACTGAGGCACCCAGTCACCCCACAGAATCACAGCATTTTAGTACCAATGGATTCATAAATGGCTCAGACACTTCAGGAATGAAAGTTTGGGTCACATCACCATGACCAGCTAAAATAGTGGAAGAATACAAAATGATTAGTGAAGAAAGAAATGATAGACTCCCAAAAATGGCTTTGTGACTGGTTGCACAATAAAAGAATGGAATATCTACTAGTACTTTCTCTCTTAATTTATTATGGATGTATTTACACACACACACACACACTGATTTGTGTTCTTTCCGATTCCTTTGTTATTTAAGGCATGTCAGTGGTGATTAGTCTTGTAATACATAGTCTTTACGTTGGGGGATTATCAAGAGACATTGTGACAGGAGGAACGAACAGTAATTGCTGAGAATGTGCTCCAGGAGAGAGTAAACACGCCTCCATCAGTACAAAAGCAGATTGCCCTGTTCAGTATTATTGTCTCCAATGGGAGGCACTCGTGAAATTTTTAAGGCAAAAGAAAAAAGAAGCTGCCGGTCCTCAGCTGAACACATGGGCTCGAGGGTTCCATCAAATGGTAGATTTGTGGTTTTTCCAGATGTTTCATGGCCTTCTCCCTGCAGATTGCCTATTCTGAAGGTACACGCAGCTAAGATTATCAGCAGTAATTCCTTGTGATTCGTGTACTTCCTGATTTCTGGATGCTGGACACCATTTCCCTGTCCTGATTGTCACTCCTCCCTCCCCACCAGCTCTTCTCTGGTTTTATAAACTTTTAATTTCCTGTGTTAATCCTTCTTGTCTAAATGACAAAGTTTCTGTTTTCCTGTTAGAACCCTTCTGATACTCTGGCAGTTCCTTATATTTTCTCCTAGGAAATACTTGATTACTGTGAAAGGGTCTCTTCTCAACATATTTCCTATCCCTAAAATCTCAGCTCCTTCCCACCTTCAGGATAAAATCACAGGTTTGTGTACAGACATACCTTGTTTTCTTTTGTTTTCCTTTATTGTGACTTGCAGATACTGTGTTTTGTTGTTTTGTTTTTTTTTATAAATTGAAGGTTTTCTGACAACCTGCATGGAACAAGTCTGGGAGTGCCATTTTCCCAAGATCACTTGTTCATGTTAGGTCTCTCAGTCACATTTTGTTAATCCTTGCCATATTTCTAATATTTTCAAATGTTTTTCCTTTTTGTGATGTTTGTTATGGTGATCTGTGATAGTGAGCTTTGATGTTACGATTGTAACTGCACAACATGGGCACAAACTGCGCCCATGTAAAGTGGTGAACTTAATCGATCATTATATGTGTTCTGACTCCTCCCCCCACTGGCTATTTCCTTATCTCTCTTCCTCTCCCAAGTCTTCCTTACTCCCTCAGACAACAATATTGAAATTAGGCCAATTAATAACTCTACAATGGGCTCTAAGTGTTCAGAGGGAGTCATACCTCCCTCATTTTAAATAAAATACCAGGAATGATTAAGCTTAGTGAGGAAGGCATGTCAAAAGCCAAAATAGGCTGAAAGGTAGGCCTCTTGCACCAACCAGTTAGACAAATTGTGAGTTCAAAGGACAAGTTCTTGAAGGAAATTTAAAGCTACTCCGGCGAACACGCCAATGGTAAGAAAGTGAACCAGCCTTATTGCTGATATAGAGAAGGTTTTAGCGGTCTGGATAAAAGGTCAAACCAGCCACAACATTCTCTTAATCCAAAGCCGTATGGAGAATAAGGCTCTAACTCTCTTCAGTTTTATGAAGACTGAGAGAGACGAAGAAGTCGTAGAAAAAAGGTTGAAGCTAGGAAAGGTTGGTTCATGAGTTGTAAGGAAAGAAGCCATCGCCGCAGAATGAAAGTGCAAGGTGAAGCAGCAAGTGCTGATGTAGAAGCTTCAGCAAGTTATCCAGAGGATCTAGCTGAGATAATTAATGGAGGTGGCTACACTAAATAACGTTTTTCTTTTTTTTCTTTTTTCTATTTTTTTTTTTTTTTTTTTTGAGAAAGAGAGCATGCACATGCATGCTGTGGGGGAGGGGAGGGCAGAAAGAAAGGGAGACAGAGAATCCCAAGTAGGATCTGTGCCATCAGCACAGAGCCCAATGTGAGACTCGATCCTACAACCTTGAGATCATGATCTGAGCCAAAATCAAGAGTCCAAAGCTTAACTGGCTGAGCCACCCAGGTGCCCCACACCATATTTTCAATGTAGACAGAACAGCCTTATATGGGAAGAAGAAGCCATTGAGGACTTTAATAGCTAGAGAGAAGTCAATGCCTGGCTTCAGAGCTCCAAAGGACAGGCTGACTTTCTCGTTAGGGGTTAATGCAGCTGATGCTTTTAAGTTGAAGCCAATAATCATTTACTGATCCAAAAATCCTAGGGCCCTTCAGAGTTATGCTAAGTCTACTCTGCCTGTCCTCTGTAAATGGAACAACAAATCCTGGATGACAGCACATCTGTGTACAACATGATTTACTGAATATTCTAAGCCTACTGCTAAGGCCTACTGTTCAGAAAAAAAAATAAACAAAGAAAAAGATTCTTTTCAAATATTACTGCTCATTGACAATGCACCTGGTCACTGAAGAGCTCTGATGGCGAGGTACAAAGATTAATATTGTTTTCATGCCTGCTAATACAACATCCATTCTACAGCCCCTGGATCAAGGAGCAATTTTGACTTTTAAGTTTATTATTTAGGAAGTATATTTTGTAAGGCTATAGCTGCCATATAGATAGTGATTTCCTCTGATGCATCTGGGCAGAATACATAAATTGAAAACCTTCTGGAAAGGATTCATTATTCTAGGTGCCATTAAGAACATTGTGATTCATGGGAAGACATCAGAATTTTGACATTTTAATAGGAGTTTTGAAGAAGTTAATTCCAAGCCTTATGAATGACTTTGAAGGTTTGAAGACGCATGGAGGAAATACTATAGAAGTGGTGGAAATAGCAAGACAACTAGAGTTAGAAGTGGAGTCTGAAGATATGACTGAACTGCTGTAATCTCATGACAGAACTTTAATGGATCAGGGGTTGCTTCTTATGGATGAGCAAAGAAAGCGGTCTCTTGAGATGGAATCTTCTGCTGAAGATGCTGTGATGATTGTTGAAATGACGACAAAGGCAACATTTAATTACATAAATACACTTGATAAAGCAGCTGCAGACTTCGAGAAGATGAACTCCATTTTGAAAGAAGGTCTACTGTGTGCAGAATGCTATAACTTCATCACATACTCCAGAGAAATCTTTTGTGAAAGGAAGAGTCAATCCATGTGGCAAACCTCATTGTGGTCTTATTTTTAAGAAATTGCCACAACCACACCAGCCTTCAACAGTCATCACCCTGGGTCAGTCAGCGACCATTAAAATTGGAGCAAGACCTTCCACCAGCAAAGAAGATTACAACTCACTAAAAATTTGGATGATGGTTAGCATTTTCTAGCAATAAAAATTTTTCAAATTAAGGTATATACCTTGTTTTTTTATACATTATGCTATTGCAAATTTAATAGATTACAGTAAAGTATAAACATAACTTTTATATTCATTGGGAAGCATAAAACTTCATTTGACTTGCTTTATTGTGATATTTGCTTTGTTGCAGTGGTCTGGGACCAAGCCCACAATATCTCTGAGGCATGCCTGTATTTTGAAAGGAGATCTAACGTGACTTTTATCTCCATTAATATAATAGGTCTCACCATGAGAAAGGGAGACTAGAGTTGATTATGTCTTGACTTGTAGTTCTGTTCAGTATTTTCTTCTTTTTGAATCAGGTCCCACGGCCACTTTGTCCTGTATTTATCCTGAGTGAACAAAGAATCCTCAGTGCTCATATAATCTGTCAAATACCAGTATGTACACTTCCCATCGTCCTGTCCTACTTTCCAACAGCTTTCTATCAAGTTTCTGTACTTCCTGCATGTGCACCATGCATTATTCATAAAACTTTTCTCTTATTCAGCCGTTCTCTAGCCACACAGACTCATACTTCTTCCCCAAAACTCCTTTAATATTTCAAGATAAATTCTGGCAATTTATATTCACTTCTTTTCTTCATAAAGACCACAAAGACATAATCAATTCAGTCATTTAAAAACTAGATGATTGTAAGCACAAAGAAACTTGGGGTAGGGAAAGGAGCCCTGAGGCTCAGTGTCCTTAAAACTCTATATATTTGGTGAAGAAACTTTTGCTGGGACTACATAAAGTTGACAAGGTGTAGGTCTTGTACAGATATTTCCTACCATAACTCCTAACTGCAATTTAACACTTCTGCTCAACCTGTATAGATCTCCTCTAATACTTCCTTGATGTTCTTTCTACTAACCAGGCATTTAGAACAGCATTTATAACATGTTAATTCAGGAAGAATTCCTGGGTATGTAGAGGCTCTTGAGCTTTTCCTGCTCACTGGTTTTTCCACATGTTGACAAAGAGGACTTCTTCTCAATTTAATTTAATTTAATTTAATAGCATTTCCTAAGTATCAACCATGGCCTGGCATATAATTATGTTCATCCCTCCCAGAAATTGAAGAGGAAATATATTCCTCCTCTAAAAACGTCTTATCGAAACTTTACTTAGTCTTTCTTTGTAGATATAAATTATTTTAATTATAAAAGGCTGCATCTTGAAAATAAAAAAAAAATTAAATAAAAATATCTGTGTCTCCTGTTCATCCCCAGTCCTTTGCCCAAAAGAAGCAGGTTTTATCATTTAACATTATTATTTTTCATGGCACTTATCACCATAACCCTACTCCTACAGCTTTATTCTATTTATTATTTATTTGTCAAAGTTAGGCATTATCTTTTTATACCAGCAATGCAAATTATGGAATTAGTGTACTTACATTATTCTTATCTATCCTAGCCACTCCATTTTCCAGCCGAGGTAAGTGTATCAATATTTTTAGTTTTTTAATTATTATATACAGTACTTAAATATTTATTTTTAAACTTATTTTTATCAAGGAAAAGATCAAAGAAAAAATGCTGAAGAACTTAGGCTGAAAAGAAATAATCTCTCCTTCTTACCCTACAGGGTACATTTTTAAACCATTTTTCTTTTCAGTCCTTTTGGGGCTGTTACCTCAATAATTCTAGATAATAAATATATACCTAGATAATAAATAAATAAATAAATAAATAAATAAATACATACTTTGGAAAAAAAAACCCACTAGAATCCATTCACTTACATTGCCCTTTCTTTACTTTGTCTCCTCATAGTGTTTTTATTCTTTACAGATTCTGTTGTTAGCTTTATACCTTTGGAATGCATATTTAAGACCTCAAATAAAGGTTGCAACATTTGTGATATCTAATGACTCCCCAATATGATATTGCTATAGGATGATATTATTTACCCAATGCTTTCTTCCACGTTTTATCACCGAGGCGTATCCAGTTTTTCTATTGGTCATAATTTAACTTTTTCATTGCCGAACTATTGGATATATGAATGTGATGTTAGGAGAGACATTTGAGATAAATGTCTCTTGGATATATGAGTGTGGTGTTAGGAGAGACATTTGAGATAAAGATATACATCTGGGAGCTATTGCGCATGTATATGAGGCTGGGCACTCTGATACTAACATCAGAAAAGGAGACTTAGAAGGAGGGACAAGTGAGGTAGGACAAAAACCTACAAATTTATTAGATGAAAGACGTTGGTATTTATAAAAAGTGATTTTCATGGAGTTTGGGAGAGAGGATATTTAGAGCAGTTTTAAGAGAGAATGGAAGGTAAGGAATTGGTCACAGGGATTGTGGACCATTTATTTCGGAAGATTGGCTGTAGAATAGGGTTGAGAAATGGAGAAGTAACTGGTGAGGAAAACACAATCAAGAGAAATAGCATTTTAAGGTTTAGAGAAATAAAATCATTTCTAAACCATGATGAATGTGAACATAGAAAGTGAAAAAATTATGAGGTAGAAGAGAAAAAGAGACTAGCTGGAATGATGTCCTTAATGCATAGAGAACATAGAGGATCTAGCATTCAAGTGGAAAGCATGTCTTTAGATAGGAGCTAGTAGGTGGATAAATAGATAACGGGAGACTGTGAAAATGCCTTTATGATTAATTTGGATTTCTCAATGACATAGGAAATAAGACTACCAACTTATGACTTTGTAAGGCAGGTGAGAGAGAATATAAAATTGTCCTCTAGGAGAATATAGATCCACATCACTACCACCCATAGATTACAAGTGCTCTTGATTTGAAGTAGGATTTCTTTTTGACTGAAAAAAAAAAAAAAAAAGCAGAAGAAGAAGAAGAGGGAGGAGGAGGAGGAGGAGGAGGAGAAGGGGAAGGAGGAGGGAAAAAAAAGAAACTACTCAGTTTGGAAGAATATAGTACTGTATTTTAAAAATTTTTTAATGTTTATTATTAAGTGACAGAGACAGAGTGTGAGCAGGCAAGGGGAAGAGAGAGAGGGAGACACAGAATCTGAAGCAGGCTCCAGGCTCTGAGCTGTCAGCACAGAGCCTGACCCAGTGCTCAAACTCATGAACCATGAGATCATGACCTGAGCTGAAGTTGGACATTTGACCAACTGAGCCACCCAGGAGCCCCAGAATTTAGTACTTTAAATAGTTGTTTACTATTTAAAAATAAAAGCCAAAGAATATTTGCAAACAGAGAAGAAACTTTGAAATGACATGTGAACATCTTAACACCTCATATACAGATTATGAGGCTTAATTAATGAGCCTATATCTCAATTGCCAGTAAGTTTTTATACAGAGTATATATATTAAAAAAAATAGGGAGACAGGTTGTAGGCATACATCCATGTATGCTTTCAGAAAGACAGAACATTTTTAGTGAACATAAGAATATTTTTTAATGTTTATTTATTTTGAGAGAGAGAGCACATGTGAGCAGGGGAGGGGCCGAGAGAGAGAGAGAGGGAGACAAAGAATCCATACTGTCAGCACAGAGCCCCATACAGGGCTCAAACTCACGAACCATGAGATCATGACCTGAGCAGAAATCCAGAGTCAAACGCTTAACCAACTAAGCCACCCAGGTGCTCCAGGAATATATATATATTTAATTTTTACAAAGCTACTACTTGTATTGGCCTTCTGTCAATAGAATATGTTTCTGTGACTTGCTTTTTCAATAGAAGGAATTGAACTGTTTTGCATAATATGATCTGAACCCTGCCAATGGTCCTTATCTCCTACTATTCTACCCCTGGATCATTCTGGTCCAGCCACTCTGGCCATCTTGCTATTCTCTGAACATGGCAGGCACCTCCATGGCTTAAGGGTTTATACTTAGGAGGGCACCTGTGATGAGCACTGGGTGTTATATGTAAGTGATCAATCACTACATTCTACAGCTGAAATTACTAATACAGTACATGTTAGCTAACTTGAATTTAAGTAAAAACTTGGAAAAAACAGAATTTGTACTTCTCTCAAGCTGTATATATACTTATGTGTCAGATACTCTCACTTTCCAATTTTTTATTATCATAAATAAAGGACCTATGCTTTCTTTTATTTCACAGAATTTTATCCCCATCAAAAAATGAAATAAATCATTAATTTATTTGTATATTAACTTTCTCCTACCATGCACATGTATAAAGGCAGGGCTTGAAGTCTTTCTGGTTTGTTGTAATATTCCCAGCACCAGGAATAATGTCTTACCCATACACAGGATTTAATAAAATTATAGAATTGAAAACAATTAAAAACTTAAGTCCTTATAAGATAGTTATCTTTCTTTTTATCATGATTTCTGGCAAACTTACTCAACAACTACTTCTTTTTTAACATCACATGAGGCTGTTCTTTTGCCATATGGTCTGTGATTGGACTGCATTTTGGTTTTGTAACAGAGGCCGTCCTCTGCATATGCCCATGTACATCTTATTATCTGCTTTACAAATTGTATTGTCAAGAGGTTTGTTTCACTCACCATACTTGCAAATTGCTTATGAATAATAATTACTGGGTCTGATTGTTTCTTCCTGTTTCTGATATATGGAAACCTATTTCCTGAACTGCTCTGAGTACTCTGTCTTCTTTGCGTAGCATTCTGTGGTTCCTTGTGGAACATTTTAGTCTCCTTTTGGTAGGAAGAAAACTCCTGTTGGGGTCTAGTTTTTAACAGAGCTGCAAATAGACCTATCCATCCTCATCAAGGATTGGATTCAAGAACTAATTCTATCTTTTAATGTATTGTGTTCTTGTTCTTGTTCCTTTCACTATCTCTTCCAAAAATCTTGGAGACCCTTACTATTCAAGGGAAAAGAACGAGAGGAGTGTTGAAGGCCTCCAGTGTGGAGTTTGGGTTGAAGCTACTTGTTTTCTCTCTACTTCTTTTTATTTGAAGTAAATTCCTAAAACATCAACCTTAGAGAGGTTGTGTATTTTATACCCCTCTTCTATAGCCATCATTATCTTTATATTGATGTTTAGTTTAGATGGCATGGTAATATAACTAGTATTTATTCATCTTACAAAGATTGAGGGTGGAAATAGTCCATTCACTTCATAACTTTTAACATATATTTAACTGTTCAAATTGCTCTTTATTAAAATATATTTCTGTTTAGAGGGAAAATTAGAGGGAAGTTAGAGATGAAAAAAGGCAATTTTTGTTTAAAGTATAATAAAACATTTTAAAACTTTGTAACAACGGTGTGATAGGTATAAATCATTATTGATCAGAAGCCCATCCAGAATGTACTATTTGGTTTCCATATCAAGCCCAGTATACTTTATTAATAAAATATTTTACACAATTCAGTAAACATGATTTTCTGAAAGACTAAACTTAAAAGTTTCTTTGGGGCGCCTGGGTGGCTCAGTCAGTTAAGCGTCCAGCTTCAACTCAGGTCATGATCTTGCGGTTACTGGGTTTGAGCCCCTTGTAGGGCTCTGTGCTGACAGCTCAGAGCCTGGAGCCTGTTTTGGATTCTCTGTCTCCCTCTCCCTCTGCCCCTCCCCCCACTTTTGCGTGCGCTGGCTCACACTCTCTGTCTCAAAAATAAACATTAAAAAAAAGTTAAAAGTTTTGTCTTTTTTTCAAATCAAACTACCAACTGTTTAAAAGGAATCTTTCTTTCTTTCTTTCTTTCTTTTCTTTCTTTTTTTTTCTTTCTTTCTTTCTTTTCTTTCTTTTTTTTTCTTTTCTTTCTTTCTTTCTTTCTTTCTTTCTTTCTTTCTTTCTTTTAAAAGAAAAATGTGAAGTTGCCCAGGTCTGCCATTAATTTTAACAGGTGTCATACATTAGAAATCATGTTCAAACAAGCTTGGGAACTTGTTAACATACAACAGTGTCTGACCCTTAATAGGTAGTAAATAAATACTGAATGCAAATTTTTCTGGGAAAACTCAATACTCCGTGTTTTAGTTTCCCTCTCTAAAGAAAAAGAAGAGTTGAATGGGGATATCCAGATTAACCTTCAAAATTTTGTCTGATAAAATCATAAGAAATAGTCTAAAAATCTATTCTTGGACCTAATAATTGATAGGTAAATTTTTAGAACTCTGCGCATCTATATAATCAAGTATAGGTAATTAAATTAGTTTAATACCAATGAAAATAAGCTTATCTCTGTGTGTGGTTTTTTTTCTTTTCAGTTTAAAGTTATAAAAACATTTGCATAATAGTTGTGTGTATTTAGTAGACCATAAATTAAAATATTATCTGACAGCAAACACCAAAGCTCTTTTATTTTTATTGTTTGCTTTGTTTTGTTTATTTAGCATTCTAAAATATAGGTCTATCTGGGAGAATAAGATTTTTCTAAGAGAAAAATTCAGAAGCCTGAAAGTTATGTTGCTCTTCATTCTCCATCATCATGACCTAATGATGTTGTATTCGGTGAAAGTATCACTGCCGATATCTATTTGCTTCTTCTGAATTATAAAAAGCATGTTAAGATTCCTCAGGCTAGAAATTTTATTCTTTGAACTGTTCACAGTGCTGCTGGCCACACACAGAATTTAGATTGCAAGGGAATATTCAATCTTTCACTTAATAGCACTCAGCCTATTGAATATTTAATTATTTTCCTTAAAATGGTAAACAATTGGAAATTTTTCCCCCTAAAGGGACAGCATTCTTTTTCTATTCTCCTGTAAGCTAATGTGTTTTATTTTAATTGCAACACTTACTATGATCAAAGGAGATTGAACATTTTGTGTTGCTCAATTCCTATTTATTTACAAAATGTTCCTACAGAAGAACAGAAATTTGAGTGGCGATATGTAACACGCTCATTAAGAGGCAGTACATCCAAGGACAGGAGTAGTGCTTCTGAGCATGGACTAATAGCTATGCGGCTCATACTCTAATTCTTGATTCACCTCTGCTAGCTGTGTAGTCTTGGGAAAGATCAATGTAAACCTCAATTTTTTCACCATTTAAACTAGGTAAATATATGATCTATTTCATAGGGTTGCAATAAAAATAAGATGAGCTAATACATGTACAATGCATAACATAATTCTTGGGAAAAATGAGTATATAAATATTATTATTTCTCTTATTATATATTATTAATTGATAAATGTATAATCAAAATAACATGGCTATTCTCAAAGAGTACTTTTGGTTCCATTATGTAAAATAACGTCAAAAGAGCTGCACAAAATTCACTTGTGGATTTATCCATTTTATTATAGACTTTGCTGATAAGTTGGGAATGGAGGCTGTGTTGCTAAGACAAGAGTTTTAGAGGATAGGAGAACAATTGATTAAAATTGTAGGCAGCTGATGTAGGAGAAGACGATTTAAAGAAACATGTATGCATATGAATTATAGAGCCTTGAAAAGAAAATATTTTAATGATGACTTTTTTTCTACTTATCATCATTCAAGTTATTAATGATGTAACTATTCTCTGGCTTCTGATGAAAGTTAAAAAAATTAGATCCTTATGTCATATTGTAAAACAATTACTGGCATAGTCAAGGAAAATGAAATTGTGTATTAAAAAAATTTATACCTCCAAATAGATTAGAAATTAAACCCTGAAATTAGATCTATATGAATCTCTATAGAATTTTTGAACTGAACAGAGTAGTTCACTTGATAGATCCATGAGTCATGGTATAATGTAAACTGACTCATATCTTGATATTTATTTTGTTTATTCTTCCATTTAATCAAAGATTAAACTTTCAGAAACCTTTGGACCATCCCTTTCTTTCATACTAATCAGTGACTATTGTTCCTCTTTTGTAATGTTCCACATTTTTTTCATTTTTTTTAAAATTTCCATAGCAACGACTCCAGTGTTTTTTCATTTGTTTTCTGTTTTTCTCTAATGGAGCTTTACTCTCTGTACTACACAAAAATATATTGGTATCTTGGACATGCTGATATAATGGCACTCATTCAAATACATATTTTTATGATGTTGATCAACATTTATTAAGTATGCAAACAAGCTTTTATTTACCCACTAGAAATTTTACACCACAAACTTCCGTGCAGGAAATGTTACATTACTTTTCAAAAAACCAAATTGCACCTTCTTCAACATCTCCACCTGCCAAATGGCCAAGAAATTCTCTTTGTCATTATTAGGTATCCCTCCTCTCCATTGTTCCGGCGTTCTCAGGGTTGTGTGAAGGTACTGGAAAGCTTCCTTAGTATAGAATAATTTTTGGAGGACACATGTTTTGGTCACCATGAATATATTTGTTAAATAAGGCAACATGTTCACTTGCAGCATGATTATGGTCTTAATGTCATTCTTTGGACAGAAACAGCTTTGCTGAGGCAGAATCCTTCTGAGCTCAGGTTAAGCATCCTAAGTATGGCATATATTGATTTCCTCTGAAGTCTAGTTATCTCCACATGGTCCTGAAGACATCTTTGACTTTTCTCTCTCCTTCAGGACCAGTTGCCTTTTTTGGTCTTAAAATCTATATTGCAGTATTTTTCAGTTCCCCTTTACAGCAGAACTTTTCACTAAAAACAGTTTATGTGTATTTGATGTCTCCACATCCTCTCCTCCTATACCAGGTAAGTTCTCTCTCACTACTTCAATGAAACTGTTTCCTTCAAAGTCACATTGATTATCATGTAACCAAATCAAACTGCAATCTGTTGCTTCTTAACTTGCTTTGCCTCTCAGCAGCATTTGACACATTGACCATTCCTTTTTGAAAAACTTTTTTTTTTAATTTTGCTTTGAAATTGCTGAATTGCATTTTGTTTCTAGAACCTACCCTATCTTTCTTGCAGCCTTACTGATACTCCTTTTCAGTTTTACTTCACTGAAACCTCTACATTTTCAACTTCTAAATGATCTTCCCTCTTTCTGTACTCCCTCTATATATATTAGATACTATGTATTGATTGTTACCCCAAATATTTATCCCCAGCTCTACTCTTTTCCCTAAACTCCAACTTCCTACTGTGAATATCTACTTCAATGCTGTATAATTAAAGGTATTAAATCTGTGTCTCATTATCACAATCTAAATTGAACCATCATTGTTCCATTCAAAACTTGCCTCATTCCACCTGTTTCTCAGATATTTCTAGAAATGATCACCGACTCTTCTTTTCTTACACACTGCATGTGTAATCCGTCAGCAAAAGTTGATGATGTAGGAGAAAGGGTTCACATCCCTAGAGTGGTGTTCTTAAGTAAATGACAAGGAATGTGATCCCATATGTAGGTTGAGTGATTGGCCTCAGATAGAAGCAGGAGAAATTCATCCTAAAGGAAGGAAAGGAACATAAATATGGCAGACACAAGTAGGTTGATGGATTTGGTACCATACATGTATGGAAGTTACTCTCTAACCGTGGCATACCAAGGGCAGAGTAGTGAGAGTGATGGTAGCATGGACATCACTTGAAAAAAAAAAAACAACCTAAAAACAATAATAAATCCAACTAAACTCTTACCCACTGCCCACCCCCCGCCACCAAGTGCTGGCAGTTTAAACAATGTCAGTGAAAAAAAAATCTTAGAAAAAAAGGATCTTTTGTTTACGTTTTAAATAAGAGGTTTCAACCTTTTTTTTGTAAAGAGTCAGATAGTAGGTATTTCAGGCTTCACAAACCATAGAAAACACATTAATGAATTAGCACGACTATACCTCAATAAAACTTTATTTTAAAAGCAGAGAGTAGGACGGGGCGCCTGGGTGGCTCAGTCGGTTAAGCGGCCGACTTCGGCTCAGGTCACGATCTCGCGGTCCGTGAGTTCGAGCCCCGCGTCGGGCTCTGTGCTAACAGCTCAGAGCCTGGAGCCCGTTTCAGATTCTGTGTCTCCCTCTCTCTGACCCTCCCCCGTTCATGCTCTGTCTCTCTCTGTCTCAAAAATAAATAAACGTTAAAAAAAAAAAAATTAAAAAAAAAAAATAAAAGCAGAGAGTAGGAGACATATTTAGAAAGAAGTTATTACAGCTGAAGTCAAAGAGGTTGCTGCTTAGGTTGTCCTCTAGGATTTTTATGGTTTCAGGTCTCACATGTAGGTCTTTCATCCATTTTGAATTTATTTTTGTAAGATAGTGTAGGATGTCAGTGTAAGATGGTGTGAGATGGTGTCAGAAAGTGGTCAGTTTCATTCCTTTGCATGTTGCTGTCCGGTTTTCCCAACACTATTTGTTGAAGAGACTGTCTTTTCCCCATTTGGGCATTTCTGGTTGTTGAAGATTAACTGACCATATAGTTGTGGGTTCATTTCTGGGTTTTCTATTTGGTTCCATTGATCTATGTATCTATTTTTGTGTTAGTACCATACTGTTTTGATGACTACAGTTTGTAATATAAGTTGAAGTTTGGAATTGTAATGCCTCCAGTTTTGCTTTTCTTTTTCAAGACTGCTTGGCTACTCGGGGTATTTTGTTGTTCCGTACAAATTTTAGGATTGTTTGTTCTAACTCTGTAAACAGAAGACCTGAATAGACATTTCTCCAAAGAAGATATACAGCTGGCCAATGGACATATGAAAAGATACTCAACATCACAGATTATCTGAGAAATACAAATCAAAACTACAATGAGATATCACTTCATACCTGTCAGAATGGCTAAAATCAGCAACCCAAGAAATGACGGGTGTTGGTGAGGAGGTAGAGAAGAAGGAACACTTGTGCACTGTTAGTGGAGATGCAAACTTGTGCAGCCACTGTGAAATCAGCATGGAGTTTCCTCAAAAAGCTAAAAATAGAACTACCCTTCAATCCAGCAATTGCAGTGCTAGGTATTTACCCAAAGAATACAAAATACAAATTCAAAGGGATACATGAACCCCTATGTTTATAGCAGCATTATCTATAATAGCCAAATTATGGAAACAGCCCAAGTGTCTATTGACTGATGAATGAATAAAGAAGAAGTGGTGTGTGTGTGTGTGTGTGTGTGTGTGTGTGTGTGTGTGTGTGATGGAATATTACTCAGCCATAAAAAAGAATGAAATCTTGTCATTTGCAACAACATGGTTGGAGCTAGAGAGTTTTATGTGAAGTGAAATAAGTCAGTCACAGAAAGACAAATAACATGATTTCACTTTTATGTGGCATTTAAGAATAAAAAAATGAGCAAAGGAAAAAGAGAAGCAAACCAAGAAACAAAATCTTTCATACATAGAACAGATAGTTATGGTAGCGGGGTGGGTGAAACAGGTGATGGGGATTAAGGAATGCACTTGCTGTGATGAACACCAGGCGTGGTATGGAAGTATTGAATCATTATATTGTACAGCTGAAACTAATTTACACTGGATGTTAACTGGAATTTAAATAAAAACTTAAAAAGCATGTGGCAGGCTAGATTTGGCCCATGGGCTGTAGTTACTAACTTCTAAGCAATTGTGTGCAATAAGAACAGACTCCCTCTCACAATTTGGGCCTTGATAGTAGTATCACTGCTCCCTGGTTATTGCTGTTTACTCAGAAAATAAATTAATATATTTATTATGTAAGGGTGAGAAAGAGGAGAAGATACAGAAAATCTGAAGAGGGAGGAGCAAGATAGGAAGGAGTGACTGAAGAGGATGAGAAAGTAAATGGGCCATGAAAGTATCTAATCGCCTGCTAGCACTACGGGCCCTCTTCTGTTCATTGGTTATAAAGTTCAAGTATGAGGCAGTTAGCATAATATGGTCTCCAGCCACGTAGTGCCGTGTAGGTCCATTCTTGAAGCATGTTGAAATTTGAGTTTAACCAGGGCTGAGATTTTCCCTCAAAAGAACAGTGAAGCAGGATACAAAGACATTGAGTAAGTGTGCAAAAAAGTGATCATAACGATTGTTCTGAAATAAGGGAAATAGAAGAATATTGTAGACATGATGGATAAAAATGGCCTGGAAAGATTGAAAATGACTCGCAGGGAGTAGGATTATGAAATTGAAGCTGTAGTAATGACACCGACTTGCATTTTGACCATGGAATTGAATGACGAAGGTGGAGTGGAAGACAGAGCTTTGAAAGGATTTGGAAATATTGTTGGGTAGGATATCCATATGGATATTAAAATAACTTACAAGGATAACTGGAGATGTGGTGGGGGAAATGAAAAAAACAAAGGAAAAAAAAACAAAAACAGAGCTAGAAGAGTAACTGGAAACTTGGTGACAATGAAGAGAAGTAGCTTTTGGGGACATATGTCACATGCTGCAAAGGAATCTCTACTCTCTATGCCCCTCCCTCCCTCCTGCCAATCCCAGGACAGTGTAATATAACTCTTCAGTTGATTTATGTTTTCACGCATACAAGCCAGGGACAAAGGGTATCTTTTAAGCAGCTTTTATTTATAATCTTGCTCACAAAAGACTATGCCACTAGAATATAAAATATACAAAAGTAATAGGGATAATTGAAAAATAAATAATATATTGTTCTATTAGATTATTAATGAAACTTCCATGAAGGAGATACATAGTATATCAGAGGAGTTCAGTGTAAGAAACAGCCACATATTTTAAGGAGAGATGATTTTAATACAGTAAATTAAGTGCTTTCAAAATATGTAGACAGGTTGGAGGAGTAAGCTGGATGTTGTCCTCCAGGGATGAATGCCAGAACACTACATAGTAGCTATTAACTCTACACAATCAAGAAGTTAGAGGATATAATGACCTCCCTGAAATCACTAAAAGCAAAGACATACCACTGTATCTATGATCAAGTGACCAGGAAGCCAAGGCCAGAAAATTTACTTCCTTGTAAGGAGCTTCCTTTCAGGAGCTGAAAAGTGATTACTGTAATAATGCTGGGAGGTTGATGAGGCAACCTACATTTCTACAACATTTACTCTTGCCAGCAGAAAAAAAGAATCAGCCAAAAGCATTAGGAAATCAAATACCTTGAAGATGTATCTAATTGGTATAATTTAATTAGCATACAGAATTATAGCTGCAAGGGAATCTGGCAACTATAGTTTTAACCTTTCTGTTTTCTTGTGTGATGCAAAGATGAATTAAAAGATTGTGGGAGGTATGCCTGGATGGCTCAGGCAGGTAAGTGTCTGACTTTTGGTTTTGGCTCAGGTCATGATCTCATGGTTCGTGCAATCCAACCCTGCCTTGGGCTCTGCGCTGTCAGCATAGAGTCTGCTTGGAATTCTCTTACTGTCTCTCTTTCCCTCTCACTCTCTGCCCCTCCCCTGCTCTCTGTCTCTCTCAAGATAAATAACTAAAGTTAAAAAAAAAAGTTTTGGGGAATAAACATTGAAAGCCAATTGACCATGTCACACATTGATATATTTTCCCTGGGGAGAGCAAATGATTATTAAAAATTAAAATTTTAAAAAGTTTCCTGTAGTTCTTACTCCTACCTAATTTTCCTGTTGTGATTTTGGGATGAAACATGTTCTTAGAAGTCATACTAAGGCATTTCAAACATCCGTTATAAAATAAATGTCCTACATTATCTAGAGGAATTTTGTTTATGAATCATTATAAGCTTATTTCCTAAGGGCTATAAACTTTGTAGTGGTATATGAAAATATTTGAAGACTGTATAAAATGAAAACAATTCCAAAACACAAAATATAAAACTTGCAATTGAAATTAATAGATATTTATTTGGATATCTTCACCGGACATATTTATAATAATTCATTAATTATTCAACTTAATATTCAAAAAGGTCTATTATTATGAAAGCGTATATCAATTCATTTTTTTAAAATTTCCTGAACATTCTTGAATATCCAGCGTAATTTGAGAGAAATTATATCCAACCATGATAAGGTATATAGTATAAAAAAACACACAAAATCAATATTATGCAAATCTTATCTCTTTTGGAAAACGAACATGTATGGAATATATTGTTTTGTAATATTGCTATAATTTGGAATATGTGGCATATGGTTGAGTCTATTTTCTTTTTTTTTAAAGATTTTTTTAATGTTTCTTTACTTTTGAGAGAGATAGAGCACAAGTGGAGTTGGGACAGAGAGAGAGGGAGGCACAGAATCCAGAATCTGAAGCAGGCACCAGCTCTGAGCTGTCAGCACAGAGTGCAATAAGGGGCTTGAACTCACAAATCGTGAGATCATGCCTTGAGACAAAGTCAGAGGCTTAACTGCCTGAACAACCAGGTGGCCCTATTTTTTTTTCCTTTTAAATAAACACTGACATACTACCACATCAAATCAAGTGACTTTTCATCACTTTGTTTCCGGTATGTTCAGCAGCTGACCAGACTCACCTCTGTAACAGCAGTGCTGGCTTTCACACTGCCTACCCCCCACCAGCCCCTTAAGCACCATCTTCAGAGTTGTATTTCTAAATCAGAGATGTGGCCAGATCACTTCCCCGCTTAAAAATCTTGAATGGCTTCATAATGTGCCCAGAATAAGTCCAAGCTCCTTAGTCGATGCCTAGCCATTTTCTCTAGCTAGATTAGCCTTTATACCTTTCCTCCACTAGGCCTTATCCATTCCTGTCTCTGTCTTCACATTTGTAATGCTATCTGCTCTTGGAAAGTTCTTTTTTCTTATTTGGCCAACTACTCTTTCCTCTCTAAATCACTCAGTTCTGTGAGGTTTTATCTCATTATCTATGCCCAAGGTCATCTCTTCATTTTATTTGGCAATTAAAAATAAATAACCAACTAAATGAGTAAGTCCGAGTAATAGAACACATTCCTATACTAAGGACAGTTATTTTCTACCTTTTAATTCTCTATTTGAAATTATGATTTGCAGTCATAATTTTAATAAATAATTACAATAATTTAATCAACTTAAAAAGGTATTTTGGATTTGTGAATGTATTTATTGAAAGATAAATTCTGTATTTTAGGAGCAAGAAATGATCCTTTTATGTTCTTCACTCAAATGATTTAAAAACGAGAAATAATTTAAATTACTCAGGTTGAATTGTGATAGCATAGATATTATCATGATTAGAATTAGATATCATATGATATCTATGCATTAATCTGTTACATACAGAAATGACATGGGCATTATTTATTGAGTGTAAGTCATCATTCTTTATGGATTGATGATATTTATAAACTTCCTTCTGATTTAAAAGTGCTTGAACGTGCTGCTGTAAACATTGGGGTACAAGTGCCCCTATGCATCATACAGAGAAAGACAGATACCATATGTTTTCACCCTTATGTGGATCCTGAGAAACTTACCAGAAGCCCATGGGGGAGGGGAAGGAAAAAAAAAAAGAAGAAAAGAAAGGTTAGAGAGGGAGGGAGCCAAAACATAAGACTCTTGAAAACTGAGAACAAACTGAGGGTTGATGGGGGGTGGGAGGCAGGGAAGGGTGGGTGAGGGGTATTGAGGAGGGCACCTGTTGGGATGAGCACTGGGTGTTGTATGGAAACCAATTTGACAATAAATTTCATATTTAAAAAAAATAAAAGTTCTTAGACTCAGGCGCCTGGGTGGCTCGGTTGGTTAAGCATCTGACTTGGGCCCAGGTCATGATCTCATGGTTCCTGAGTTTGAGCTCAGCATTGGGAGGTCTGTCAGCACAGAGCCTGCTTGGGATCCTCTGTCCCCCGCTCTCTCTGCCTCTCCCCTGCTTGTGCCCTCTCTCTGTCTCTCTCAAAATAAATAAATAAAAAGTTTTTAAAGTTCTTAGATTCAGTTTGAGCTGTTAATGATATTCCTTCACATAGCAGAGACAGCTCTTGGTGGGGTGGACAAGTTGTTGCCAGTATGTTCCACACCCTGAAATTTCTAAAAGTACATCTGAGACAAAAATTTTTAAGTGCCCATTCCTGTTTACTTCTCTCCTTCAAGATGACAATCTTTTTATAAAGATTAAGTTTAGTTTGCTGCATATAATAACATTGCCTAACAGACCATTTCATAGATTTAAGATTCTCTTCAGGAAATAGAACCTAGCAGTTATTTCAAATTTGCTTGCTTGGGTATCTATTTATCTTATCTTGTTTAATCATTTGTTTTTAATGAAATATCCCTGCACAAGGGGCAGACAATTGTTTTAGTTGGCATGTTCCAGGAGGTATCCAAAATTGAACCAAGTGTTTGTCACGGTGATTTTATTTATGTGTTGTAGGCATTTTGAAGAAAATGCATGTGGTAAAGACTATTTACTTTCCCTTTTAAAGAAACACATTTTTTAAAAGTCCAATTTACATTTTAAATGTTAAATGAAGTTTCACCTTAGCAAAAAGCCTCCACAATTTAATCCTTTCACAAAATAAAAAAGAGAAATAAATGATCTATCAAAAAGGGGGGGAGGCAAGGGGGGTATTCTTCATTTCAACTTTTTTCCTTTCCTCTTCGTCTACCTATAAATTATTTTAAATTGTCTTCTCTCCAGTCTTGTGAACTCTCTATGAATGTAAGCATCTTAATATTCTTGTTGTAAGCAGTGCACTTCTATAGGGCTTCTAAAATATAAGTAATTAGCAGTTAATTAAATAAATAATTATAACATAGTCTCACAGTCTTCTGAGTCTTTCTGTGTGGGTCACCTGGCTCAGTAGGTTAAGCATCCGACTCTTGGTTTCTGCTCAGGTCATGATCCTATGGTTTGTGGGTTTGAGCCCAGTGTTTGGCTCTGCACTGACAGCCTGCTTGAGATTCTCTCTCCCCCTCTCTCTCTCTGCCCCTCCCTGGCTCATGCTGTCTGTGTGTGTGTCAAATAAATAAACATCTAAAAAAATAAAACACTTTCTGTGTGAAGTGAGTTATCATTAAAATAAAATTATTATCCAATCTAATATTTAACCTGAACTTTAAATATACCAACAATAAATTCTCTGTATGGATAAGCTTATCAATGATAATGGCAATGCTATTTTACTTATATGGCATAAACATTCTGACTCTACCATTTATAATTTTGCTGACATTGATAATTTCTGTACCCTTTCTGAAACCTTCTTCAGTTTCCCTTTCTGTAAATGGAAAGGACAGAGAAACTGGATAGAATTAAATGAATCAGTCAGTGTAGGAGAAAGAATCATATGAACTGTGAGATACTATTAAAATATTGTTCTTACACATATCATTTTTTTTTATTTTCCAACTGAATTGCATTCATGGATTTCTACTTTAGTTACTACAGTCATCCTAAAAGTTTTTGCCTGTTAAATGTAAATTCTTGGGAATAGTTCCAAACTGACTGGTTCCTGGTATTCCTACTTCTAAAAATAATTATTTAGCTACATTCACTATGCAATTTATATCACACTGATTTAAAATTGCATACAAGAGAGATGTCACTGAAATTTTGCTAAATATTCACTCAAAATTAAAGTATCTGTCCTAGTACTGCCAAAAAGGTTCTTGGAAAGTTTTCTATAAATATACACAATCACAAAGAAATAGTAATCCCCAGTGACTGAGATGTTATTACATTGTTTCTTTATTGAAAATTGACTCAATACACAGTTGTATTTAGAAATTAAAATGATTCTTCGTTATAGTTATGTCCTTTCTATTAATTAAAACTAGTCATTGAGAAATCTTCCTTTGGAAAGTATTGTTCCTCCTTTGAAAATTAATGTGTATTATATTTTATTTTCTGTGAGAATTTAAGACTCAATGAGTTTTCTGTATCCTTTACAATATGAAGAAATTATTTTAAATTATTTTCTACTGCAAGCTTAATTGCTTTTGTTTAATAAGGTTTGTCTTACCACTCTTTTCTTTGTTTTAAGTTTATTTATTTATTTTGAGAAAGAGGAGGGGAGAGAGAGAGAGCTCCTGTGAATGGGGGAGAGACAGAGAATCCCAGGCAAGCTCCCCACTCTCAGTGCAGAACCACCAACTGCAACTCAGGAGCCATGAGATCATGACATAAGCGTAAGTCAGAGGCTTAACCAACTGGGCCACCCAGACACCCTGTTTTACCACTGTTTTCAATATAATTTTAATGTTTTTAACCACATATACACATAAGCACATACCCACCTACAAGAACATGCACATCTACACACACATGGACATGTATGAATATATACTAAATATATCTTTATGTCCACCAGCGCCAGCTGCAAAATTTGCAAGTCTCAGTGCAAAATGAAAATGTTGGATTTCCTTTTCAAAATAATTAAAAATTTCAAGATGGCAACAAAAAAGCATGAAACTAAAAGTTAGGCTTTTCTGAGAATGGGGCCCCGTGTGCTTGCATAAACCACACATTCACTAAAGCAGGCTGGGCTGTTCAGATTTTCTACAGGAAAATTGTGCAAACTTAGTAAGTTGTGTCTTCCTTTTCCTTGCATCAGTGATACATAGGGAGGAAAAATGATAATAAAATACCAATTGCTGCTATTAATAGTACTTTATGATTATATATATATATTATATTATATATTATATATATCATATATATAATATATATATTATATTATATATTATATATATATAATATAATATATATTATCCAATATATATATAATTATATATATAATAATATATATTATTATATAATTACATATATATATTATATATATTTATATATATATAAATATATACATTTATATATATTTATATATATAAATATATACATTTATATATATTTATTATATATATTTATATATATTTATATATATTTATATATATTTATATATATAGGAATATATATTTATATATATATTATATATAATATATAAATATATATTCCTATATATATATAATATATATATTATAATATGTAATATAATATATTATGATATATATATAATATATATATATAATATATATACATTAATCCTCAAGAGTAGAACATGGATCATGTTTCTATTCAAAAAGATCAATATCTTTGTATCCAACTTTTAAGTGACTTTTCTTACCTATTAAATCTCTGAAGTATAGCATAGCTTATAGGCGAGAAAAATATGTATTTCTTCAAGCACAATTTCCATACTGTACATTCGACACATAGTATAAACTATGCTCTCATGGGAAGAAAATCTTGTAAGAACTTCTGCCCCGTGGAAGGAGTAAACTCTAATCTAGTGACCTAAGTATTCATTTTCTAAACACATTTCTTTGGAGCGTATCCTACCTGTGTCAAGAATGGCCTGTCAAAAATGTTTGGGCACTGCTGACAATGGAAAGGAGGCCCTAATATGCAATTTTATATTATAAGCCTATGTAAAAGCAGTTTCAATATGGAGGTGTTCATTAATAGCAGAATTTCATAATTTCAAAAGATTTTTAACAGAAATCCGAGTCTTCCTCAATCAGTTGTATATCACTTTGGTGTTATAGCAAGTCAGCATGGAAGGGGTGGAGGTGGAAAATTAGATGGTAACACATTCCGTCTTGTACCTGGACTTCTTAGCAACAAGAGCATAGGTCATCTGAAAAGTCTTTTCTTCTTTATCTCTGAGGAATTTGTATTCTATTTTTGTCAAGCCTGTTGATGCCATTGTTTTTCATTTCCTCTGGAACTACCCTTTACAGGTAGTTCTTATTTCACAGTCTCTTTACAGTTTTCCACTGGCTTCTTTCATTTTATTTCTATTCATTCCTCAACCCACTCCAGCTTGGGATCAACCATTAGTACTCTACCTAAATTGCCTAAACTACTCAAATTATCTTTTTTTCCTTGCCTTTTTTTTTATTGTGAGCAGATAACATGAGATCTACTCTCAACAAAAACTTATGCGTATGGTGAAATATTGTTGACTATAAGCTATAAAATATTTTACAGCAGATCTCTAGAAATTGTATTTATCCTTCAGTGACTGGCTTATTTCGCTTAGCAAAATGTTCTCAGAGTTGACCTAGGATGTTGCATATGGCAGGAATTCCTTTTTTTATGGCCGGATAATATTCCATTGTATGTATATACCACATTTTTTAATCCATTCATCCATCAATGGACATTTAGGTTGCTTTTATATATTAGCTATTGTGAATAATGCTGCAGTGAACATGGGGGTGCATATGTCGCTTCAGGGTCCTCATTATAATTTTTTAGATGAATACCCAGAAGTTGGATTGATAGATTATATGGTAATTTGTTTTTAATGCTGTAAAGAACCTGCATACTATTTTCCACAGTAGCTGCGCCATTTTACACTCCCACTGATAATGTACATTAATTTCTCCACATCCTGACCAACACCTGTATGTTTATTGATTGATTAATTGATTGGATAGCGACCATCCTAACAGATATGAGTTGATATTTCCTTGTGGTTTGGTTTGCATTTCCCTGATGACAGGTGATATTGTGCATCTTTGCATATACCTGATTGGCCATTTGTATGTCTTTCTTGAAACAAAGGTCTATTCAATGTCCTTTGCCCATTTTTTAAATCCAAATGACTTGGTTTTAGCTATTGAGTTAGAGGAATTCCTTATATATTTTAGACATTAACCTCTTAACATTTATTTATGTTGTTTAAAAAGAATTTCTGATATTCCATAAGTTAGTTTTACACTGTTGGTTGTTTTCCTTTGCAGAAGAGAGTATTTTTTAGTTTTCAGTTTTTTAATGTTTATTTATTTTTGAGAGAGAAAGAGAGAGCACACAATTGGGGAGGGGCAGAGAGCAAGAGGGAAACAGAATCTAAAGCTGGCTCCAGGCTTTGAGCTGTCAGCACAGAGCCTGACATGGGGCTTGAACCCACAAGCCAGGAAGTCATGACCTGAGCTGAAGTCAGCTGCTTAACTGACTGAACCACCCAGGTGCCCCCAAGATGCTTTTTTTAGACTGATATGGCTCTACTTGTCTATTTTTGCTTTTACTGCTTTTTTAAAATAGTACGGTGCCAGCAAACACACACACATATAGACCAACAGAACATAATACAAAGCCCAGAAATAAACCGAAATTTATATAATCAACTGATTTTCAACAAGGGTGTCAATAATACACAATGGGGAAAGGACTTATTTCTTCAATAAGTGATATTGCGAAAACTGGATATCCACAAGCAACAGAGTGAAAATGGATCCTTATCTTATAGCATACCCAAAAATCAACTGAAAATGGATTAGAGACTTAAATAAAGACCTGGATCTATAAGGTTCCAAAAGGAAAATGTAGGAGAAAATTCCATTACTTTGATCTGGACGATGATTTCTTGGATATGACACCGACTTTTTATTTTGTTTGAGTTTTCAGCTAACTTGAGACCCCTGTGAATTTGAAACATGGATAATTCCTTAGCAGTAACATATTCTTACTTTGGTTCCTGAGACATGATTTTTCAGCCTTCATATATACTCACCTCATCCCTTTTACTCTCTCCTCATCTTCCTTCTGACTTCTAAAATATATTCTCCACAGTTCGTCATTTTATTCTTCACTTCTTGCTGGGAAATTCATTTATAATAATGGCTTTAACCAACTTGTCATAAATCTATATTGTAAAAAAAGGAAAGATGAAACTCTTTCTCTCAAACTTTCCCAGATATATTTGTCCAACCACATGCCTGTGATTCTCCCCATCAGGCTTCTTGTGGTCAAACATACAGAAGTACTCGACATTCCTAAACCTAAGCTTCTTCTGTTCGGTTAAATTTAACAGACAGACTTGAATAGCCACTGTGTGTAGGATGAATAGCTATACACCCTGCTCTGCTGGGACATTTAGTCTGGGCCTTTTGTACATGCTGCTCTCTCTGCCTACGTGCTCCTCCACAAACGTTTCCTCTTGGTTAACCCCTACTTTCCTATCCGGTTCCAATACCACCTGCTCCCGGACTCAACCGGACTCCTTAGGGAATCTATGTGAGCCATCCTTTCTCTGGACTTAAATAACAAAATGCGTATTTTCAATATGCCGCTTCTGGTTTGCTATTCATTTTTTTTTTGTTTATATATGTATCATCCTCACTAGACTTCTTCAAGAAACTATGTTCCACTTGTCTTTGAATCTTCAGTGACTCAGCTATAAAAGAGAATAAGGAAGAGCTATAAGAACAGATAAATGGTTTTCAGGACATGGCATTTAAATGAAAACAGCAAAGTAGAAAAAATTAAAGCCTTATATCATGAATAATAAATAATTTTTCATCACTATTAGTTCCTCATGAGAACATGGCTAAGTGTTAGCAAGGAGAACTACTTATTAGAAATGGAAACAGGATAGGAGGAGATAGGTTTGACAGTGCATACTGAAAAGAATAGAGACATATATAAAGTGTCTCTTAATTTTTGTATCATGATTATATACTACAAGCAAGTAGTGCTAAGAGTTCCAAGACTGTAATTGTTTTAAATCCTAATATTTGTGTACAAATATTTTGGAAATATCCCATTTTGCTACACTTCTGTAAACAATGAAAATTTCTTCCAAGGAATTCTCTGTGGCCATTGCCATAGCATTAGCAAGAATGCCAAATGAGATTCAGATTGCATTTTCGCTAATTAGGTTGCTGGGGTGTCTCATTTCCCTATAATATGTAATCATGTGAGAGTTTGGTGGTAATATGTATGATATCCATATCACAAGAGATATTATAAATTGGGTTAGGAAGTATAAAAGCACATTTAAAATTAGATGGTTAACATTAACATTCAGACATCCCAAAGAAATAACATGAGAGGAAAAAAAGCTATGCATATTATCTTACTATATGTAGTATTATCTATGACTGGATTTTCTTCCTTTTTATTCTTTTATGATTATAAATGTGATATAAATTTCATGGTTTACATAGAATCTTACAGCAAGAATAAATAACTCTCTACCTTACATGTGGGAAGTTTATATCCAAAAAGGTTAAGGGACTTTTTTAAGGTCACATAGAGTTTAGGGGCACTAGTCTCAAAATACAAAATTAAAATTTTTCCCATTCTATCAAAAACCTCTCTGACAGTTTAAGATTCTTTCAAGATGTAGAAATTAAAGAAGTACTGGGAAATATGACTTGTGGACTAGACAAAGTGGAGAATGCAGCGTTCTCCAGGTTTATAGCTTTAATAAGGATGTTGATACTCATCAATGACTATGATGGGATGTAGATAAAGAATATTTGAAGTCAACTCCAGTTTTCATGGAAAAAAACTACAGAGAATGAAACATTATGGATGAACAAAAACGTGCAGAAATTTATATGGAAAAGATGAGAGTACATAAGAAGTAGATACAAACATTGGAACTGTATATTTAAATAAATATAAAATTTTAAGAAGAGTGGTTTTCCATTTAAATCCTTTATTTCCTTTACATTCATAGTGAAAAAAGAATTTCTTACTTAAATTATCCTTATACAGAATGCTTTTAGTATATACTACTTGCATTTGACTTGGGTTTGTTTAGGTAATTTTTTATAACTTTTTTTTTTTTAATGAGCTCTTTGCAAATTGTACATAATTGTTTTTAGATGGATATTCAGTTAGTGTATTCAGTGAGTGAATTAGGAAATTATAAAAAGTCTTCTTATATGAATATAATTTTCATTGGGAAAAATCCACTTAGGATAATTCTAAAAACTGTCTAAAATTCTCTAGTATATGGTGAATGAAAAGAATCGCACAAGTCTTTATCTGAAAATAAGTGGAAATTATCAAACTGCATTTGTTAAAATTTAGGTTTTAATTTCAATGGTATAATACTTAAAATACACAAAGAATGAGTCAAGTGCTGAATTGTTCTTTTGGCCATTTAAAAAAATATTAAGTACAAAATATTAAGTGCAATACAGTATCCTTCGTTTCACATTTGACTTGCATAACATGATCATAAGAGACATAGTGAGAAAAGTAGTCAATGGTTTCTCCACTTTTCTCAAGGGCCTCTCAAATCTTTACAATTCAAATATTTCTCTTCTAGAGCACCTAGTATGTCACCATTGTTTTGCAACATTTGCAAAGTTTACTTTCTAAAATTTTTGCACTAAAGGAGCTATTTGCTAGTGTGAAATGTTGCATAATATTAATTATATAAGTGGCCAGTTCATTAGTGAATAATTTCATGTGGCGATATTGTTTCATTATGTGGAGATTGTCTGAACACTTAACATACCGAGGACTTTCTGAGTGATTAGATGAAACAGCCGCATGTTTCATTCTCCCACCCTTTGGAAGGATTATTTAATCAATCTTTGAGATGTAAACTTGAAATTTATAAAATGGGTAGTCATTTTGAATGTTAGTTGACTTTCTACTTCATAAATGCCAGACTGATACACAAGCAAGCACACTTGTGGATCCCAGCACTGATCCCTCTAGCCTTCCTCTACTTTCATCTGCAGGAATACACCACCATGTATAAACCAAGGTCAGGCCATATCACCACACGATTACATGTTCATTAATGATCAAGACTATTTTTCACCTAGATATCAATCAAACTATCATCAGAATGCAATCATAATTCTAAGAATAGGAGATGAGTTTAGACAATGATTTACATTAATAAATAATCTACTTCAGACGCTAAGCGTTTTAATTTGCAGTAGAGATCTTAATGGGGGAAATGTAAGCTCCAGGAATGGATTCAGAAACTTGTTACTTAGAAAGGTCAAGAAAAGGTTTTTCTTCATTGTTACCACACTCCTAAACTGTGTAAATGAGATACGCAGGTAAAGCTTCCTTCAGAATTGTAGGTATTAGTCCTAAGGAATCGGGCACAGTCATTATGAACGTCTATATTTGGTTTTAGCGCATCCAGCGGCTTTATTGTGCATCTTATCACTCCCAGTTTTCTCTTTTCTCATTGTTAAGGTGACAATATAATTTATTGTTCAAAGTAGGACAATTCTGAGAATGATATGAGATACTATTAATAATGACAGAGACACAATAGGCATAAACTAGAACCGTCCAGGGCAAGGCAGGACTTGTGGTAATTCTCCTTTAAATCTTCCGTGCCAAGCTCTACCCTTTACTTTTCAGGAAAATCTGCCTGCAGCTATTGATCATTTTAAAGTGATGTAAGTATTATCTTAGTGGAGAGTTTTAGCATTTTTTTTTTAGCATTTTTAACAAAAGACTAAAACCTTAAAGAGATAAAGCTCCATTTACATATTTCCAAAAATTGTCCAGAGAGGGAGTTTGCCATAAATGGTGCTAATTAAATGTTTGCTTCCCTACCTATTACTAAATTTGGTATCCTGCAAGTTTTCAGAAGTTTCCAGAAATAATGTGCTCTTTTATATACAGTGTTTTCTTGTATCCACATTTACACACTCCTTCCCTTCAAGTAAGTTTTGCTAGCGATAGAAAACTCCCCAATGGCTTATCCAATTATTTTTGCCTAACATCAAGTCTTATGTCTCTGCTAGATTTTATCCCCACTGGAGGCTCCCTTAACTTTTCTAAAAGTAACCATAAGAGGTAAATGTTAACAATATTGAAGTACTTTAAAAATTCTAAATAGAAATCAATCACAATTTGAAATCAGCAAAACTGTACAAAACTGATTCAGTTATTTTCATGATCCTATTAGATTAAAAACAAAAAAGAAGCTCTAATTTCTGTCAGGGAACTAGGTGCCAGCATGGGTCCAAGGATACACCCTCATTCTTAACCAACAAAAATATATTCATTCATTCATTCATTCATTCATTCACCTATTTATTCAACAGAGTTGACTACAGTCTAGTGCTACGCTAGAAATACGAAATGGAAGACAGCATAGTTTCTATTTCATAGCCCAGCAGGGGAGATGAGTACACAAACATAGAATTACAATATTATAGAATTAATCAAAACTGTATAGAGCAATAAAGATAAAAACACTGAAGAACACCAAAAAGGATTTAGTCTTCTGGAAAATCTTCACAGAGTTCATAGAACACTGGAATCTTGAATCATGAGTACAATTATTAAGCAGAGAAATGGAGAAATGATACTGTGGGCTGAGTTCACACAGAGGCATGAAAGCATAGAGTGAAATGTGATATTCAGGAAGCTGTGGGAGGTACATGTGACTAGAATTGCTAGAACCCATGGTGTGGTGCCTGGTAAGGCAGGCAGGTCAGAGTGTGAGTGGACCTAGATAACATGGTAAGGAGTTTTCACTAAGAGTTACCAAGATCTAACAAAGATATTTATGAATAAAGCTTTCTGTTAGTAGTATAAAAAGCATTTGTAAAAATATGGGGAAAACATGTTGAGGGCCCAGGGGAAGTCCATCTGTGACAAGAACATTGGTATTTAACTTGTCCAAAAGCAATGAGACCATTTATTCATTTATTCTACATGTATTGTATACTTCTATGCCAAATATTGTGCTAGCTGCTGGGCATCCAAACAAGAAGTAGGCTACTAAAGGATAATTTAAACAATAGAAGACTGGAACACAATCTCTTTTTATAAAACTGAAAATTGAGATATACTCTGTTTCCTGCCTACCTTGGTTCTTGGGGTATGTAATTTTAAACTTTTTAGATTTTGATAATGCATTGATGAGGATTTATTTTAAGCTCTTAGCCTACAACTAATTCCGGTCCGAAAGCCAAAGATGGATGATAAATCAATAAAAACAGTAAAATGTGTTAGGATGTTCTTGGCAGATTTCTCTGTAAGGTGAGTGAAGGCGTGACAGTGATCAATATTAGAGCAGCTGTGCCTGAAACATTCATTTTCCTAAAATGACTTTGACCCAACAGACCCAGACTTCTCATTCAAGGAAAGAGTTGATGGCAAGTTATGATCACCTTTTAGCAACCTGCAGGTTTCAGCAAGTATTGGTTTGAAGGTTTTATCCTACACCTGGACTATAAGCGACTTGTCAGCAAGAATTGTACCTTCCATTATCTTCTTCTTCAGTCTAGAAAACAGTGATGTAACATCAAATTATAGAGTTTAGTCAAATAAAGTTAAGAAATGGGTATCTGGGATATGAGTACAGAATACTTCCACTTAATACCTAGATGAAAACCTCTGATCCCAGATTTTGTTTCATCATTGGCAATCTAGGACCTCCCATTGAAATGTAATATACTTGAGTTGTTTGTTTGCTGGGTTGTTTGGGGCAGATGAAGGACAAACATAGACCTAATTTTCTCTCCACTCACATTGTGATTTACTAACTTTCTTAGGGTTTTCTGTATGTTTGCTTTAATTCTCAGCAGTCTTTAAATAACCATTATCTACCAAACTTCAGCTCATATTTCATTGTATATAGGACAAGCTAGATTCATAGAATAAGGGGAAGGTTTTGGTGGAAATTATTTTATTTTTTCACTCAACTATTTCTTTCAGAGTTGGATATTTTTGTTCCAGAAAACAATTTATTTTTTTTTTTGAATGGTCTATCATTCCTCTGAATCAAATAACTCACTAAATCATTTGATTTTGGAATATTAATCTTAATTCTACTGCAGAAATCTTATCCTTTTAATTTTGAAGAGTTTTAACAGCTCTCTAAACACTTAAAAATTTCATAACCTTCTAGATTATTTGTTTCCACTTTACTAGTATTTAACAATGGCCTTATCTCATAGCTACTCCATCTACCTGCTCTCCCCCACATATTACCCCCCTTGCTTTTATTTCTTCATCTAAAATATGCATGCATACCACGTGGCTGGAACTGGAGAGTTATGCTAAGTGAAATAAGCCATACAGAGAAAGACATACCATATGTTTTCACTCTTATGTGGATCCTGAGAAACTTAACAGAAACCCATGGGGTAGGGGAAGGAAAAAAAAAAAAAAGAGGTTAGAGTGGGAGAGAGCCAAAGCAGAAGAGACTCTTAAAAACTGAGAACAAACTGAGGGTTGATGGGGGTGGGAGGGAGGGGAGGGTGGGTGATGGGTATTGAGGAGGGCACCTGTTGGGATGAGCACTGGGTGTTGTATGGAAACCAATTTGGTAATAAATTTCATATATTGAAAAAAATAAAAATAAAAAATAAAATAAAATATGTATGCATATATATGTAATACATATTTGTGTATATTTATACATATATACATATTTATAAATTTGTATATTTGTATGTGTATATATGTGTGTGTGTATTTCTGTGTGTGCATAGATATTTATATATCTATATCTATATCTATATCTATCTATCTATCTATCTATCTATCTCTTTTCTCCCTCCCCTTCTCTTGATTTCTCTATTTCCTCTTTCCTTTCCTCCTTCTTCTCTTTCAGGACATTTAGCTCACATACATACATTATTTTTCTTTATTTTTTAAACTGTAATTTATAATGTTAATTTACTTGATCCCCTCTGCCATTCCCAAGTGGTCAATTTTTTTATTTTGTTAAGATTTCCTCCAAAGGCCTAGTTTTTGATTCATTTGTTTTACTGTTCAGTACAAGGTGTTCTACCTCTTTCTGGGTGTGCAGCGACTTGGCAGTCTTCCATCAAGCTTCCTCAGGCAATATCAAAAGAAAACTCCTGGAGGAGTAATAGTGATTAAATGCCCAGACTACATGTACATTTTCTCATGTCCGTAGCACTCTGGAGAGATTAATTAAGCCTCACAGTACCCTTCTGCGATATTATTATCTGCATTTTACCTGTGCAGATCTCAACACAGGCGCTAACGTTTTGCCCAAAGTTAAAGGAAAGTGTAGTTTCTTACTGGGATTAACATTTAATTATTGTTTAAAGTCAATATTGGTTTTTTGCTACTGTATCTCTCAGTGGTGTTCTCTCTCTCTCTTTCTGAACAAAACTAACATAAGTTCATTATTATGATATTAAAAGCTGTTTTCGTAATATGATGTTTATGAAAGTTGTAAGTATAGGTATTATTAGAGTTTATTACTTCAATACCATTGCCTTATAATTTACATTTACCTACTTTTTATTTCTCCAGTTTTCCTTATTAGTGTTGTTCAATCCATTTTTGTATAATTGAGCTTTATCCTTATTTTTAATTGTGCAGTCTATGTTTATAAATACTGTGTACCCTAATTAGCAGGCTTACCTAATTTTTAAATTTTAAGTTTTTATTTTAATTTCAGTTGGTTAACATACAGTGTTCTATTATCTTCAGGTGTACAATATAGTGATTGAACATTTCCATACAACACCTGGTGTTCATTACAACCAGTTCCCTTCTTAATCACGTATTTAACCCATCATTCTACCCTCCTCCTCACTGGTAACCATCAGTTTGTCCTCTATAGTTAAGGGTCTGGTTCTTGGTTCCCCCCCCCCCCCACTCTCCTTTTTCTCCTATGTTCATTTGTTTTGTTTCTTAAATTCCACATAAGAGCTTTTGAAATCATATGGCATTTGTCTTCCTCTGGCTTATTTTGCTTAGCATTATACTCTCTAGCTGCATCCATGTTGTTGCAAATGGCAAGATTTCTTTTTTTTTTTTTTTTTTTTTTATGGCTGGAAAATATTTCCTTCTATATACATCTATCAGAGGATACTTGGGCTGCTTCCATAATTTGCTATTGTAAATAATGCTGCTTTAAACATAGGGGTGCATGTATCCCTTTGAATTAGTTTTTTTTAATATGTTTTGGATAGATACCCAGTAGTGCCATTACTGGATCATAAGGTAGTTCTGTTTTTAACTTTTTGAGGAACTTCCATGCTGTTTTCCACAGTGGCTGCAACAGTTTGCGTTTCCATCAACAGTGTAAGAGGTTTCCCCTTTCTCCATATCCTCGTGAACAGTTGTTTCTTGTGTTTTTTTATTTTAACCATTTTGATAGGTTTGAGGTGACATCTTATTGTAGTTTTGATTTGCATTTCCCTGATGAAGAGTGATGTCGGATATTTTTTAAAATGAGATCCTTTAAAATTTGATTACTAGAAGCACTGATGTGGTAGCCTAGCATAGTAGCATCAGGTTTCTGTAATGGGTACTTTCTATTTCATGTCACAAAGGAAAAAAAATGTTAATAATACTGCCTCAACTGGATTATTTTTAATTAATTTTTATTGTTTTAATTACTACGGCTTTGTAATATAGTTTGAAATCAGAGAACATAATGCCTCAAGCTTTGTTCTTCTTTCTCAAGATTGCTTTGGGTATTTGGGATCTTTTTGTGGTTGCATACAATTTTTAGAATTGTTTTGTCTATTTCTGTGAAAAGTGCCATTGAGATTTTGATAAATATCCATACCTTGCTTTGGGTAATGTCAACATTTTAACAATATTCTTTTAATCCATGAGCTTGAAATATCTTTCCATTTATTTGTACACTATTCACTTTTTCATCAGTGTCTTACAGTTTGCAGTATACAGATCTTTTACTTACTTGGTTAAATTTATTCCTAGGTATTTTATTTGGGGGGATGCAATTGTAAAGGGGATTGCTTTCTTAATTTCCCTTTTTGATAGTTTGTTGTCATTGATAGTTTGTTGGTAGCGTATAAAACACAACAGATTTTTGAGTATTGATTTTGTATCCTACAACTTTACTGAATTTGTTTATTGGTTCTAACAAATTCTGGTGGAGTCTTAGGGATTTTCTGTATGTGGAGTCATGTCATCCACAAATATTGATAGTTTTACTTCTTCCTTTCCAAATGGGATGTCTTTTATTTTTTTTTTTTTCCTTACCTAATTGTTCTGGCTAGGTCTCTCAATACCATGTTGAACAAAAGATGTGAGAGTGGTCATTCTTATCTTATTCCTGATATATGAGTATGATGTCAGCTATGGGCTTGCCATAAATGGCCTTTATTATGTTGGGATACATTCCTTCACTACCAGTTTTGTTGAGGGTTTTTATCATAAATGGATATTGAATGATTTTTCTACATTTATTGGGACGATTACATGATTTTTACCTTTGATTTTGTTAATGTGGTGTATCACAGTGATTGATTTGCAGACGTTGAACAATCTTTACATCCCTGAAATAAATCCCATTAGATCATGATATATGATCTTTTTAATGTGTTGAATGTGGTTTGTTAATACTTTGTGAAGATTTTTACATTTATGTTCATTAGGGTTATTAGACTGTAATTTTCTTATTGAATGATTAAATTGATTGGTTTTTTTTTTTGTTGTTTATTTTTCTGGCTTCAGAATCAGAGTAATGCTATCTATGTAAAATGAGTTTAGAAGTTTTTTCTTTTCTTCAATACTTTGGAGGGGTTTGCAAAGGATAGCTATTAAATCTTCATTGAACATTTGGTAGAATTCACTAATGAAGCTGTTTCTGGTCCTCAACTTTTATTTGTTGGGAGGTTTTTGATTATTGATTCAATCTCCTTGCATCTGTCTATTCAGATTTTTTCTTTCTTTGTGATTCAGTCTTGGATGCTTGCATGTTTCTAGGAATTTATTAATTTCTTGTAGGTTGTCCAATTTGTTGGCATATAATTGTTCATAGTCTCTTAGGATCCTTTGTATTTCTCTATCAATTGTAACTTCCCCTTTCAATTCTGATTTTATTTATTTGAGCCCTCTCCTTTTTTCTTATTGAATCTAGCTTAGGTTCATTAATTTTGTTTATCTTTTCAAAGAATAGGTTCTTAGTTTTGTTAATCTTTTCTACTTTTTCATATTTATTTCATCCACTTTCACTCTGATCTTTATTACTTCCTTTTTTTCTACTAATTTTGGGCTTTGTTCTTCTTTTACTAGTCTGTTTAGGTATAAAGTTAAAGAGTTGGTTTCAGATTTTTCTTGTTTCTTGAGGTAGGCCTGTATCACTATGAAGCTACCTCTTAGAACTGCTTTTGCTCTATCCCATAGACTGTGGTATATGGTATGTCCATTTTCATTTGTTTCAGGGTAATATTTTATTTCCCCATTGACACATTGGTTGTTTAGTAGCATGCTGTTTAATCTTCAAATATTTTTTTATTTTTACAATTTTCTTTACATGAATGATTTCCAGTTTCATACCTTTGTGTTTTGAAAAGATGCATGATATGCTTTCAATCTTTTTAAGATTTATGGAGACTTGTTTGTATCCTAACATTTGATCTATCCTAGAGAATGTTTCATATGCACTTGCATATGTGTATATATATATATATATGCAATATAATATATTATATATAATATATATATACATATTATATATACATACATAATATATATAAAATACATAGATACATAATATATATAAAATATATACAATATAATATATGTATTCCTGTGTGTGTGTGTGTGTGTGTATTATATGTATATAATATACATATACACATATATTCTGTAAAATATACATGCAATACACTAGGGTTTAACGTGTCATTTAGGGCCAATATTTTTTCATTGATTTTCCATCTGGATGATACATTGATGTAAGTGGGTATAAAGTCCCCTACTATTTTTATATTACTGTTGATCTCTCCCTTTCAGTCTGTAAATATTCACCTTTTATATTTAGGTGCCTCTATGTTGAGTGCATAAGTATTTACAGATGTCATATCTTCTTGCTGGATTGACTACCTATGATTATGGAATGCCCATCCTTGCCCTTATTACACTCATTGTTTTAAAGTCTGTTTTGTCTGATATAATAGTAATTACCCTGCTTTCCTATGGTTTCCATTTGTAAGAAACATCTTTTTCTGTCCCTTCAATTTCTGTCTATGTATCTTTCTAGCTGGGGTGAGTCTTGTAGGCACAATATAGATAGGTCTGTTTTGCTGTTTTCCCATTTAGCCACTCTATCTTTTGATTAAAGAGTTAATCTATTTACATTTAAAGTAATTATAGATAGGTATGTACTTATCACCTTGTTGTTAATTGTTTTCTTACTGTTCTGTAGTTCCCCTCTTTTCCTTTCTTCTTGCTATCTTCTCTTATGGTTTGATGTCTCTCTTTAGTGCTTTGTTTAGATTCTATTCTCATTATCTTTTGTATATCTAGTATAAGTTTTTGCTTTATGGTTACCATGAGGCTTACATATTGTCAGCCTATATGTGCATATTGCCTATATATATATATGTGTGTGTGTGTGTGTGTACATATATGATAAAATAGTGTGTATAAGATATATATATATATATACACATATGATACATATATAGTATATATAGTATAGTATATATAGTATATATATATAGTATATCTATATATAGTATACTATATATCATACATAGTATGCACATACTATATATATATGATGAGTGTGTATATATAGGCTATATGCACATATATGCACATACTATATATGATATATAGTATACATATACTATATATTTATGATATGTGTGTGTTTGTGTGTGTGTATGTGTATATATATATACTACACATCAATGTATAGTAAGTTGATTGCAAGTTAAGTTTGAACATATTCTAAAACCTACATTTTTACTTCCCCCTCCCATATTTTATGTTTTTGATATCACATTTGGCATATTTTCATTTTGTGTATCCCTTAACTAATTGTTGTTGTTATAATTATTTTTGCTGCTTTATTTTTTAATTAACCTTCATTCTAGGTTTACAAGTGCCTAGTCCATTATCTTTATTATTTATTTTCCTTTACCAGTGTGATATTTAATTTTGTATGTTTCCTTCCTTGTTACTAATTTCTTTTCAGCTTAAAAAGGCTTCTTTAATATTTCTTATAAGGCCAGTTTAGTGGTGATGAACTTTTTTAGTTTTTGTTTGTCTGGGAAACTCTTTATCTCTGCTTCAATTCTGAATAATAACTTTGACAGGTAGATTATTCTTGGTCTAAAGATCCCAAGGACTGGAGTGACTGATGTGGGACTTGAACTTCTCACTCCTCAGTGATACGCTTGTTTTTGTGAGATCCCTCTCACTTATGGGTTGTTGAACAAAGGGGAGGTTTCGGCAAGATCATATCTCTACCTCTTCTACCCATCTCAGTATGACCTTCTTATCCTTTTGTGTGGAGAAGCTGTGCAACTAGTTTTAGAGAGAATTGTTCAAGTCTTTTTAGAGGAATTGTTCTACATATAGCTATATTTTTGGTGTGACCATGGGAGGAGGTGGGTTCTGAGTCCTCCTACACCACTATTTTGAATTGCCCCCCTTCGTAATTCTTATATTCTTTGTTCATTGTTTTGGAACTTTATATTACATCTGTTTTTGTTGTTTAATTTCACAAACCATTCATCTAATAAATTTACTTGTACTGTTAGGTTGTCATAATCAGTTTATTGTCTTGAGAGCACTTTATCTAATCTTAATGGAGGGGAATTAGGGCTCTAGCTGACAAGGCTTAATGCTTCTAAATAATCTGCATTTTCTATCACATGACTACCCCCAATTAACGATAGTGTTAATGCCTTTTGTTTTTTATGATAAACAAGAAACTGCTTGTCAGAAAAGGAAATTAGCACTATACCAGATAGTTTCAAATTGATGCCAACCCAAGAGCTTATGGTCTGGAAAATACAAGTCAAATTTTCAATGTTGAGATTTAATTATCTGATTTTTTCAATATTACTTTTCTGGTCAGTGAAATGGCTTCTAGTGTAGGGAACCCACATTTTAAACTATTTAAAAATAGCATTTAGATTCCAACAGGGTTTCACTATTGCATTTCACTTTGAATAAGATTTCAGTGAAGTGTACTTATTTCAGAAAAGTAATATAAAATAGACTAATGCTATGAAATCAATCCTAGATCTCAAAAATCATATGTTGTAAAATAATACAATGGTAGTAGTGTAAAAATGAAAACAGGTTTTGACTATCATTTTTAATTATATATATATATATATATATATATATATATATATATGTATATGTATGTATGTATAATATATATTAGCCTCTGTGTCATACACAGGCACAGAGGCTAATATATATTATACATACATACATACATACATACACACACAAGCTGATAGTAAACATTTTTTAAGAAGCCAATTTTCAAAGTAGGGAGGAAAATCATGCCATTTCTACTCAATTATTAAGTATCTTGAAGAAGTATGTACTATCCTCCAAGGATAGTCCTTGGAGTTTAAGTGCTCAATCATCCCCTTTGTTAGTTTAATTCAACAGAAAATATCTTGTTCACATGCTAAATAGAGTTGGAAACAAGCCACAGAAAATTATGATTACTCAATAAAAGAAATCCTTTATGTTGCCCTGTTCATAATTTTATATCTGTAGCACTGCAACCCATTAATTATAGTCAGTTGTTGAAAAATCAGATACAGTCCACAATTTATCTCTTTGACAAATTGTTGCCGGGTATTTCATATGCAGCCTTAATATTGTATATGGAAATCTCACTGAAATGAGATGATTAGTCAAAATAATTATATATATTTTTATGTACAGTTTTAGTTTGGACTCAATATATATTTTAAAGTAAGAAAAAATTCAGATTTAATAGCATATGAGACTTTTAAAAAGTCTCATTTAATAGAATATGAGACTTTAAATTTTTTTAAATGTTTATTTTTGAGAGAGAGAGAGAGAGAAACAGAGCATGAACAGAGGAGGAGCAGAGAGACACAGAGACACAGGATCCGAAGCAGGCTCCAGGCTCTAAGCTGTCAGCACAGAGCCTTATGTGGGGTGCATATGAGACTTCTTATACTCTACATTTTTTTAATTTAAAAATACCTGAAGAATGATGGTAAACAAATTAATTTAAGTAGTACAGTCATTTTGTTTCTAATTTTTAATTTCCTGATTTGGGTATTACCTAAAATGGGGAGTAAAGTGAGCTTTACTCAACCACTTTCCTTGAATCCCATCTTCTTCGGTTCCTGTCTTTATCCTTGCCATATAGCATCATTTTCTGTCCAGTATTATTTTGCATTAAACTTAATGTCATGCATCAATTATCATCACATCATTTTTTTCTCTACAGTTTTTGCTCTAATTTAATGAGGGATTTATAATATTTGGATTATCTTTGGCCACTTTATTGTCTTAACTGTACAAATAAAGGTATAGGAAAAAGAAGAATTTCAAAATAGTAAAGACTAAAATTATGTTGGTTGGATGAGCAATGCTTCTTCTAAAATGCAAATTGAATATAAATTCCACATCAAAACAACAAACACTGCTGTCTGTATACCCATGCAGCAGGCACTCTGCTCAGTATTAGGCTTACAAAGATATGTCACCCTTTCTTTATATCTATATACCTTCTTCACTTACCTCCCTGTCTCAGTCCATTCTGGCCGTTATAACAAAAATAGCATGGAATAGGGAGCTTATAAACAACAGAAATCTATTTCTCACAGTTCTGCAGGCCGGGAAATCCAAAATCAAGTCACTGGTAAGTTTAATATCTGGTGAAAGCACTCTTCCAAGTTGTAGATGGTCAATGTCTTGGTGTGCTCTCAGGTGGACGAAGGGGCAAGGGAGCTCTTAGGAGTGTCTTTTATACGGAGACCAACCTCATGACCTTCCAAAGGCCCTTCCTCCTGAGGCCATCACTTTGGGGATTAGAATTTCAACATATGAATTTGGGGAGGGGGAGACACAAACATTTAAACTATAGTACCCCTCCCTGCTTTGCTATTGCTTTCCTGCTCTTCCTAAAATTATCTTGATTGTTAGCCCATATTATAGCTGTTTGCTAAATACTAAGAATGCATTTTAAGCCTAGGAGGATGTGGAAATGATGTGCCAGTTAATATCAGTGGCCTAGCCCATGTAAACAATACTTATATAACCATTATTAACATCTCTCAACGGGAAGTAGCAGCCTGCATCCTCGGAACAATCATACACAGGTTATAGTTTCCTATTTCTTGTCCTTTGATGCCTAAGTCTCATTTCACAAGTTCAAACTTAATAAGAACGAAACATTTTATGAATTGAAATCCAAATTAACTCAAACTTTATAACTGACATACCAGTTAATTGGAAAGAAATGCTTGGGAACATTTTGTCTTTGTTCTAAGTTAGGTATGAAATTCGGAGGTACTATATCTTGATGTTGCAAAAGCAAATAAAAGTAGCTACTGGTCAGTTTTCCTTTTAATGTATACAAAAGAAAGTAATATATTTTGGTTGTGTTAGAAACTATTCTGTATTAGTATTTTATGCAAAAATAATTTTGATTTCATGGGTTTGGGTTTAATCAGCTTCCATTTGAATTACTATGGGATGAATTAAGGAACTAATTAACATCCACGTTTCCTTTTAAGAGTTAACGTTATTTTAGATGGTATTAATTATATGGTATATCTACCTCCAGATCTATGCATGTATCAAAATCTTTACCTATTTGCAGTGTCTTACTGTTACTGTAAGTGAAATGGCAATGCTTCTATGTAAGCCAGTCCTTCTACCCAGTACATTAAATCCCACGTCTTCTAGTTTGATCCAACCAGTCTTTCCTCCTTCTCAGGTGCAATCAAATTTTCTCTTTGGGATAACTCTCATGACTGTACAAACATGGATTTATTTTCCCTTCATAAAAAAAGGGGAAAAATGTTATTTGACCCTGCTTCCCCCACACAGCTATTGCCCCATATCTTTGCTTCTCTCTGCTGCAAAATTTGTCAACAAAGTTGGTCAATTTGGCTTATCTCTGATCTCTATTTCCCATAGTCCCTTAAAACCTATTGTGTCAAACATTGTCACTACCACTATGGTACTAAGATTTCTCTTGTCAAGGTCAAAAATATCCTCCACACTGTTATGTATAATAGAAGACTCTCTGTACACATCTTACTTGACAAATCAGCCATATGTAACTCAGTGTTAAATGTCCACTTTTTCTCTTTATTCCACTGGCTTCCAGAACATTACACTCTCTGGGTTTTCCTCCTACCAAACTATTTTCTCAGCCTCCATGTGATCATTTAATGTTAGTGGTCCTTTGTCCTCTTCTCTTCTCTAACTCACTACCTCAGTGATTTCATCTGGTTGTATGTTTTAAATATCATCCATGTGTCAAACTTGTATTCATGTTGGCATGTCCTGCTAGAGCTCCAGACACTCAGCTGCTTTCTAGATACTTCCACTTGGACACTTAACAGACTTCTCAAACTCACCTGAGTTGATTTCTTAGCAAACTGCTTAACCTACAGTTTTCTCCATCTTGGTCGATGGAAATTCCAACCTTCAGTTGCTCAAACCAAAATTATTGGTGACACCTTTGATTAACCTGTTTCTCTCATCTTTCTCTTATTTCATCTATCAGCAAATACTGTCAGTTCCACTTTGAAAATATGTTCACAATTCAATCACTTATCACCACCTTCACCGTGAACACGCTGGTCAACCCATCGTCATCAATCACCTAGATTGCCCCAATCATTTTTTAATTGATTTCACTGCTTCCATCCTCTGCCCTCCTCAATACACAGCCAAACCAATCCTTTCAAAACTGAAGTCATACTGCAGCCTTTTTACCCGTCTTCAAACACTCAGACATACTCTTTCCTTAGGGCCTTTCCCTATTATGTGTATGCTAACCACCACATCTTTTTCAAGTATTCGCTCAAATGTCATTTTTCAAACAGACCTGCTTTACCCACTGTATTAAAAATGGAAACCCATTTACTCTTCCACAATTTCCCCATTCTCCGTTTTTTCATGCATAATACTTACTACCTTCTAATATACTATAAAATATCATCGTGTTTATGCTACATGTTCTGCCTCCCTTCACTACAATATAAGATCCAAACATACTGGAATTTTTCTTTTTCTTTCTTTCTCCATTTGGTGTGTGTGGGGGGTGGTGGTGTGGAGAAAGGTTGGGAGGCTCTTTTTTGTTCACTGCTATGTGAGCAATACTTAGAGCACTACCTGGCACAGAGTGGGTTGGAGTACAGTTCATATTTATTGAATAACAGAGTTAATGTTCTTACTACGTGCTTGGCAATATTCTGTGTTGATTACTGGATGTAATTTTTCCAATAATTCCGCAAGGTGGTTATTATTATTTTCCTTCTGGTACGGATGATAAAACTGCATCTGTGAATTTAGGTAATGTATCCAAAGTTACACAGCAGTAGCAAAGATTAGATTTAAACCCAACTTATTTTACTCCAAATCCTGTGCTTCTAATCTCGCCTCCCTCCCATCTTTAGCAGTAGCTCATCATTGCATGTAAAAGCTGTATAGCGAAGCACGTTGTACTCTGAAAACAAGGTTCCTGTGATACTCAGGGAGAATAATAGCCGACTTCTTGACAAGAATGAAAAGTCATTGTTGTGGACATTTGATGTGTAGAATTTATCTTACACTCTAATGAAATATATCAACTGAGCCATTTGCTGCCTTCATGAGTTTGAGATGTGACATGTCAGACCTAATATACTCACCACAATAACTAGCAAATATGGATTGAAATGCTTGAGAGAAATGTACTGAACTATTTTGACCCATTGGTGGCACAGTGATAAAATAGTTTCTTAGGAAATGGGCATAGCAGATATTATGTCACTTTTGGTGAGGGAATTCATGAGAAGATGAGTAATTGCCATTCTTAATTAAGAAATATGTAATATTAGTGTTTATTTTTCGTATCTTCTCTGTTAATATTTCCTCCAATCTGGACAAGGGATTCTATAGGCTTAATTAATGATTAGTGCATTACTAGATTTTCAGATTTTGAACTAATAACTACATTTTATAGATGCATTTACAGATATGTTTTTTTACCCATCGACAAATGGTTAATGTTACTCACAAAAATATGTCATCTGAATGTTTCTAAATTACTAACTTGAGTTTCTGTTTTAGCCCTATTAAATTGTATATGTTTAGAAAAATACAAAACAAAAATCCAACATACTTTATGATTTTTTCAATCTTTACTTAAGAAATGACTCATTTTAATACTCATATTTCAGTTATGACACATGATCTGTTTTATTATAATTATCATCACTATTATTACTTATGCTAGTATTGTTTTTATAGCTTATGAATAATGATTTATTTTAGATGAATGATTTAATCAGAAAATTTGAAAGAATGATAAAAAAGACATATACTGTCCATCTAGATTTATCAAATTTTAAGGTTTTGCCATATTGACACACATTCTTTCTTCCCCCCACACACATATACACACACACATACTGCACACATACACACACACAGACTTTATGTGCTTGTTTATTTACTTTGCTGAACTATTGGAAAGGAAGATACAAATATCACTCCACAAATTTCATTCCTAAATACATGAGCATCTTCTAATGATTATAAACTTCAACTATTTAGCCACATATTATTATCACACTATGAAAAGAAATATTCATTAACTAATGTCATCCACATACATCCACTTCCAATGTCCCCAGTTGGACCATATGGTCTTTTATACATTTCTTTTTTAACCTGGGATCCAATTAAATTTCACTCATTGTATTTGGTGGTTATGTCTCTTTTGTCTCTTGTACTCTAGTACAGTTCCCTTGTTTTTCTTGTTTTTCATGATTCTGAAGTTATGCAGAGTCAAGGCCAGTTCCCTCATGGCTTATACTATAATAACCTGTATTGACCAGTTATTATTATATGATTATCTAATAAAACTCCCAATGCAGCCCTATTAGATATTTTCCCTTTTTTTCCTACAATGAAATCAAGTCTTAGGTCAACTAAATTTCCAAATTGATATATTTGGCAAGTTGTAAAGTCAGATTTCTAACTATATGTACATACGTAATGCAAGATCCCTGCATCTTGAGCAAACTATATTCCGGTATTTTGTTGTGTTTCTTTTTAAATACTCATGACAATTGTTGAAGACAGTGAGACAGACTTTATTCCAGGGAGGTGGGGGGCCATGGCAATAGGTGTAGTAGGGAACACTGCAATAGAGTTTTGTAGTGAGGGAGAGACTGGACTGAATTCTAAGTACAGCATGAGCGAAGAGAGATTTATAACCAAGAAGCAGAGTGGGAATCAATGGAGAGAAAAATACTTAGGGAAAACTTCAGGGGTAAGGAGGATTCTGGCTAAACCAACTAATAGGAAGGCAGGCTCAGGTGATCAGTTCTCACTGGGGGAATAGCGGGGCATGCAGAATCCAATCAGATATCAAGGGTAATCAGATATTGAAGCTGGGGATTCTTGCTAAAATGATATAGCAGAGTGAGGATTACCTGGGCGTTTCAGTTAGTTAAGCATCCAACTTCAGCTCAGGTCATGATTTCTTGGTCTACTCCATGAGTTTCAGCCCCCATCAGGCTCTGTGCTGACAGTTCAGAGCCTGGAGCCTGCTTCGGATTCTGTGTCCCCCTCTCTGTCAGCCGCTCCTCACTCGTACTCTGTCTGGCTCTCTCTCTCAAACATTAACAAAAATATTTTTAAAAAATAATGTAGCAGAGTTCTTACTAAAACTAGATTTTACAAGAAAATGCACAGATGAGCCTAGGAGAAAGTTCAGGAACATGACCAAACTTTGGTCAGGCAATGAATTTTGGTCTGTTTGTAGTTTTGATTTATTTGTTGTCTAATATTGAGAAATTTTCATGTGCATTTCATCTTACACACTATATATAGTGAAATCATCCCTTCAAAAATACTGGTGGTATTTAGAAGGCTAATAACTGGCAGCCAAAGGGCAGGAACATTAAGACAGAAAGTTCTAGGGCTTCACTAGATGTGTTTTTTTTTTCTCCTTTATTATCAAATAGTGCCAAAGCTGACAAAGCAAGAATGAATCAAGGAATAAATCATTAGTAAAACCCTACACAAGGTAGTTTTGTTATATCAAGGACAAAACGTGTGAAATTATTATCATTGATAAACATTTGCTCTTCTTTTCTTTCATTTGTTCTTCCTACAGAATCCAACTCCAACAGAATCCATTCTACCGCATTTTTGGCATATTAGTATTTTTAATGCGGTTGTTACCAAGGTCAAAGAAGCCACACTGATTCCAGTTTTCCTAGTGACTTTTGCAGTTTTCCACATATCAGAGCTTTTAGAATACCTCAGATAATTAACAAATCAAGTAGCAAACATCATGTAATTGAGAAGGTAATACCTGCTATAAGGTATTGTTCTGTGGAGCTGAGGAAGTATAGCCTAGTGTAGGCATTTAACCATATGGAGACTGACTTTATGGTAGACCGTTCTAATGGTAAAGTCCTGTGATGAACGGATCACAGTTGAACTGGGACCTGAAGTAGATTTTGTAGACAGTGTAACAATACAGACAATCAAAGTAAGGGATGAACATACATTCTAAAATTTCAAAATAGTAAAGCCTCTAAACTTCTCTGGAAGATTAGTTTCTCTTTCCTTTCATATTATTTAATAGAAGTATAGATAAATATGTATAAATTAAAATATGAATAATTTCTATTAGAATATAATTATATTCTAAATATTATCTGTGTGAAACTTAGACTGTAAGCTCCCCAACTTTTTTTTTTTTGCTGCTTCTTCCTTCCCTTCCTTTCTCCTCCCTTCCTTGCTCCCTCCCTGCCCCTTCCTCCCTCCTGCTTTCTCCCTCCCTCCCTCCCTCCCTTCCTTCCTTCCTTTCTTCCTTTGTTCCTTCCTTCCTTCTTTCTTTTTTTTTTTCCTCATAAGAATCTCTGTGCTTGGCACACAGAAAGTTTTAGTGATGCTTGTTGAATAAATTAACCACATTGTGGGTAGCGGCTGAACTGCATTGTGAATTGCCAGCATCTCAGTTCAGAACTTGCTGTGTATGTGAACGGATATAATTCCTTATGTTTAGGTCTAGAACTCTTTATAATACAAATTTTTGAAAATTGGTTACTTTAAGGTAAGCTGTGTAATACTTTTACTGTAGATAATGTTAATAGGTTATAAAGCAGAATTTAGAGAGTACCACAGAATACCAACATTGGTGCAAAAAAATATGTTGATATCACATTTTCCTAAATTGTTTTGTTAGTTAGGGTTCAATTGGTTGCAAAAGAAAGCTCTCTAGATATTTTAAACAGAAAGTGATCTAGTATTGTTGTTGTTTATGAATTTGCTGGCATGATCAAAAGGGCAGGTTCTAGATTGTGTCTCCAAGGAGATCATAAGAACAAGGACAAGACACAAACTGCCAAATAAATGAGTGCTATCTCTGTCACAATCAGGAGGCTAGGAAATCAAGAAGTTGGTGTCAGCATCGACCAAAGTTTTCCATTCAAGGATTAGTACTCTTGAAGTTATGACTAGATAATGGCATTCCACTTGAGAAAAACCCAGTGACCATGCTTATCTTCATAAACAGAAGCACGAGCAAGATGGCTTCTATGTCTTTCCTACTTTTCAAATCTCACCTAAATGCACCTAATTGACTACATCTAATCCACATCTAGAATACTAGCTGCAAAAGAGTTTAAGATAAATTAAGCTATTTCTTTGGTTCATTTGTTCTTTTAACTTTTTAGTCCTGTCAGGTATATCATATGAAGGTGGGAATAGATGGTGAGTACTAGTCCCCCATACCTACCTCACCTATTTAGTGCAATCAGGATGCTCTCTAAATACTCTGTTCATCTTATTACTTCCTTTTAGTCTTTCACTGTTTTTACCCACTTCCATTGCATACTCCAGTGCCTTATTATATTACTGACCTTTCTACCTGAAATTTTAATCTCTTGCTGGAAAATATATATAATTTCTACCTGGTCTTCTAATCATACTTCCAATTCTCTTCCCCATGGTAGGTACATATATTATTTATACATATTTCAAGATATTGAATAAAATGATTTTCCTTCACATGAAGTTTTATATAATTACTATAATTATAAATCTTATTATTTAATTTGTTTATTTTATTTTGATATCTGAATAATGTCTTTATCCAATTGAGAGTAAAATTAGACAGAAATGCTTTCTACTTCATTGAAAGGAATTCAATTATAAATCTCTTTTGAACAGAAAATGACACTAATGCTAATCTTATAAACATATTTACCTTTAAGAACTTTTTGTAATTGCCTATTTTGTCCCAGGGCTAGGTAGGTAATAGGGCTAAAAAGGTGAAATAGACAAGGTTCCTTTATGTACAGATTTTTGGAAAAGTGGGGACAAGTACATATAAATAGACCATTCAATATGTGCTCTTAGCATTTAAAGCAAACAGGATTTGCTAAAAATGGGGGTACATAAAGGCTGCCTGAGGAAATGACACCTAAGACAAATCTTAAAGATGAATAGAAATTTTCACGGTGAAGGTAAAAAGTATGAATTATAATATAAAAACTGAAATTAAGTTCTGTTGTGTAATAATTTTCTCTTGCAATGCTGTGTATATAACTGTTACTCTAGGTCACCACACCCACATACTTCAAAGGCACTGAGACAAGAATTGTTAAGGTAACAATTCAAAGAAAAGGAAATAGTTCAGCTATTGACTACCCATGTGTGAGTTTGAGTTCAGTTGAGAAGACAGTATTGAAAGCCAGGTTTTGTCATAGAGAAAAATGAATTCTCTAAATTCTTTACATCTTATAAAACATATCACCATAGAATTTACTCTGTATTATATAGAGGAGACATCCTTTTCTAAATGTGCAAGTTCCATCTTCAAGCTCATTATGATAGAGGGGAAGACGAATGTGAAGAAGAGGAGATAAAAAGCCTACAGGAGCACCTGGGTGGCTGAGTCGGTTGAGTGTCCAAATTTTGATTTCAGCTCAGGTCATGATCCCAGGGTTGTGGGATTGAGCCCTTGTGTTGGGCTTGTGCTGAGCATGGAGACTGCTTAAGATTCTCTCTCTCTTCCCACCCCTTCTGCCCCCTCCCCAACTCGTGCTCTCTCTCTCTCTCTAAATTAAAAAAAAATAATAATTTAAAAAACCTATAACAAACACCAGTACCAGCTTGAAAAATTATGGAAAGAAGCAAGACACTAGACCTATTGCTCAAGGACACATAATAATCAGCTTCCTAAGTGTTGAGTTGGGTGGGGAAGTACGCAGGCTATAAATCGATCCGGTTTTCTATTTAATATGGCATGGGAAAAAAACTCAGGCCCTGTTCTTGGTTCCATACGGTGTGGACATGGGTGGAAATGCAGTAACTTCTACCTGCCACCCTAGTGAAGAGTTTTGTTGTTGTGTAATACTTTCCTTATAAGACTAATGGACAGAGGTGACAAGATTAAAACACTGCAAAGTGCAAATACCTCAAGAGCAAATGACCAGGTTCCTTGGATGCCCAAATTACTACAAAAGTCCAAACCAGAATAATTTTACCTGAAGACTCATCAGTCCAAGTAAAATATTAAGCCAGCTACCCTACACTGGCAATACCAGAAATATCAAAGGATATCGGATAGTTACTAGCCTCCCTTGTCCTGTCAGTCTTTTTGATGTCACATTAACTTACCCCATTATATGGCCATTATGCAGTCCTTCTGAAGAAGAGCAGGAGAAGATTAAAGATTAACACGAATCAAGCATTTAAACTATAAGGAAATATGTTTAATGGAAAGTAGCTGAATTACCTAAGTGATTGCTTGAATTATTGGATTAGACTAAATTTACCGAATTGAAGTATAATTGGTTTTACCCAACAACTCGATAAGGCATTTTTATTGTTGTTTATTTATCAAAAATTAAAATCAAAAAGCATTTCACTGAGAATCCTGCTTTTCAGACAAAGCTGCCTTTCATTTGTGGTCACCTTAAGCTCACAGTTGAGACCTTGAGGCGAACTGTGGTAGTGGACATGACTGGCATGGGATTGTCTTCCAACTGTTTCTCAGTTTTTCATCTGAGGCCTATAGCATCACTGACCTGTACCCAGAGTGACAAATTTTAGCTTCTCATTCCCACTTCTTTATCTGAGCTCTCTCCCATAGGCCGACAAAGGATTAAGAATGAAAGTTGCTCAGAACTGTCTCTCCTATCTCTCCCCTCAGCCCTCTGCACGTGATTTTTCTCTTTCATCCCTGTCCTCTTGTATATCAAATCCAGAGTCTCACAAACCACCAGTCACATAGTAGACAGATGTTATGTCCTAACTAGGATTCATCTAGAATACTGTAATAAATGAGTAGTGAGTGTATCGATAGATATAAATGTAGATATATATTTTTAGAAAAGATGGTGATGATGATATATAAATCATACTGCTGTTTAGAATGGTTCCTTAAATCAAATATGGCCGCAATTCACAAATCCACATGACAGTTTTTTGGGGATTAGTCAAGTTATAACTAACTAATTAGTGTAGACTAGGGTTTCTAATGAGGTTCAGTTTAACATTCAGTTTTCCAACATCTGATTTCCTTTATGATTCATGAAAATAAGAGAAAAATAACATATTGGTTGCTTCCCATTGTATTGGGTGCTAGACATGTGGAGATAATGTAGCTATGTTCACTGTTCTAGGAGTTCACAATCCATTGAACTAGTTCAGCTGTTCATATTTTTTCCCTCTCATATTATTTGTTTTTCGATGTCGTCTACTTTCACATAGCTTTGGTTTTGTGTAAATCTTTGGAGATATACCGTACTCTCAGTGATTGGCTTGGCTTCCACTTTGGTCCTTCTGGCCTATTTTAGGGCATTTTAAGGAAAATATCCTCATGAAGATTGAAATTATCCCAGTAACAGTATTTCTTTCTTATCGAAATAGACACTATAATATTGTCAACTGCAAAAATAAAAGTCAATTATTGTACCAGCAAATAAGTTTATTTAGGAATAGTAAAGGAATTGCCATCTGGGACAAGCAAAGTTATGGCAAACTGTAGGCAGGTCTGAAGAGACAGAGAGTCAGTTTTATTAGGTTTTAGGAGGAAATTGGGGAGGGTTGTTTTGAACAAAATTTTTTGGTCAAGATTAAGACTTTGAGGTGGGGCAGTTTCTCATTGTCTGCAAGTGGTGGTTAGGATGTTGCTGGGGCAAGGAGGATTCTTCTTTTTCTTCAAAGCAGGAGGTAAAAAATCCTATGTGAAACATGCACTCCCTTGTCAAGGTAATTTTTTTTAATTTTATTTTTTATTTTTAATTTTTATCTTTCTTCTTCCTGCTGGTTATGTAGGCTGCAATTAGTGGTATGTGTGTGAGAGTGCCCCCTTTAGGGCTTCCTGACTTTTTAAAATAAGGTTTCCTTCCTTATTTTCACGGTATCATAAAACCCTTTATCTTTGACCTAATTAATGTGTATCTATTGTCAGGCTATTTTCATTTATAAGCACTTACATCAGTTACCAGTGCTCCAGTAATGCTGGTAACACACATCCACTTTAGTGTAAAACAGGAAGTATTAATTTATTTTTTGCTCATCTTTCTACAGATCAAAAACAGTTACTAAGTGAGCTGGTCTCTGGGGCTCTGCTTCAGTCTGTGGGTTGCCAGGACTTTGGCTCCAGAACGTAGATCCAGTTTAGATCTGCTCTTTGGGTCTCTTCTCATCCTTGGAGCAATCAGTAGCAGAAGGGGAAGCAGAAACATGCAATGGCTCTTACAAAGTAAAAGTTTTTAACAAAAACTTTTGTTTGAGCAAAGGGAAAAAAGAGAGAGTCAAACCAAGAAACGGACTCTTAACTATAGAGAACAAACTGGTGGTTGGTTACCGGAGAGGAGGTGGGTGAGGGGATCAGTAAAATGAATGATGGGGACTAAAGAGTACACTTACCATGATGAGCACTGAATAATGTATACAATTGCTGAATCACTATATTGTACACCTGAAACCAATATAACACTATGTTAACTACACTGGAATTAAAAAAAAAAAAAATTACCGAGTTGATTTTTTTTTTAACGAGCACCTTATTCATACTATAATTTAATTGAATCTGATGTTTGAGTCTGATGTGTGTTTGTTTGTTAAATTCCACATATGAGTGAAATCATATGGTATTTGTCTTTCTATAACTAATTTATTTTGCTTAGCATTATATTCTCTAACTCCATCCATATTGTTGCAAATGGCAAGATTTCATTCCTTTTTATGGCTGAATAATATTTCATTGTGCATATAATATCTTCTTTACCTATTCTTCTATCAACTGAGTAAATTTTAAAGGATGTGTTGGTTTTATTCAGTGATTCATGAATTGGGTAGCATCTGATCTAGCAGATAGAAAGGAACTTCAAGAAGCTGTACAAATGAAAGAATTTATAGGCCATAGAAAGCAGGAACTTATAAGAAGTTATACTAGGCAAAAGAGTGGGTTGTTTAAGACAAGGTCACTTTCCTTTAGAGGATAGTAGGGATTTATCAGGCACATTACCTACCTAGCGCAGACCAGGTTATTCCTGATTGGCTGGTTTAAGATTCCATTTCTGGGAGAGCAGAAACTGTAAGTCTCAGTTTGGTGATGTGGGGCTTAGCATAAGCAATTCCATTTGGGGCATGTTGTCTTATTTTTAACATACTGCTATAAAATAAGTATGAAACACCTGTTATTGAAAACCTGGGGCAATGTGGGTGTCTATATTTATCTTAGTGTTGATTTATGACTTTCCACATGCACATGAAAATTCATTAAACAAATAATAGTTATGCAGTGTACATTGATTTACATAGTAGATAGGTATGTGACTGAGAAGTATATAAATCATGTTAGATTTTTAAGAACACTTACAACTAAAAGTGAAGTTTATATCATTTCTTTTAAAGTTTAAATATTTGTCATTTATGTAAATATGTTTAAAACTATTTTTTTGATTAGTTTATGGGATGGTGAAAATGATGATTTCAGAAGAGACTCTAAATTCTAAAAGTAGGAATAATTTAAACTTGCATAAAACTCCTCTAGTTTTCCAACAAACTATTTTTTACTCAATGATGTGGTGATTGATAGACCATTTGGAAAAAAATCAAGGGACTATTTGTATGGAATTTCTTCTCCTTCTTTATAGATAGTGTATGAACAAGTAGAATCATCTGACTAGAAGGGAGCTGATGGCTTATCTTCTAGCCTACATCATAGCATAGAGACTTTTAGCCACTCCAAGCAAGAAATAATAAATTTTTTAAATGCTTATTAATAAAAATACTCATGAGGGGCACCTGGGTGGCTTGGTTGGTCAAGTGTCTCACTCTTGATTTTGGGTCAGGTCATGATCTCATGGTTCACAGGATCGAGCCCCACATCTGGCTCTGCACTGCCAGTGGAGGGCCTGCTTGGGGTTCTCTCTCTGCCCCTCCCCTGCTCATTCTCTCTCTTTCTCAAAATAAATAAACTTAAAAAAAAATAAAAAATAAAAATACTCATGAAATAAGGGATTTTTTAGGCTTTTCATCCTTCATGATTAGCCCACTGTCTCTTTCTCACACTTTTCTTGTATTTCCCCACACCCAATTCTTTCAACTCCAAACCTTAATACAAAAATGAAACAGAAACTTTTAAAAATAGAAATTCTTTCTACTAAAAAAAATACATAGAATTTCTGTATATGGCTGTTGTTTGGGGAAATCAAATTAAAAACAGAATCTCCTGCTAACCTAGAAAATATGTTCATAAAAGCAGTAGATAAAGAAAGCTATTTTATTATTGAATAAGCATTAAACCAGGATGTGATGTGCATCGTGGGCAATTCACTAAAGAGATTGCAAAGACAGAAAGACAGTGTACTCTTTTATATAGTCAAGGAGATACAACCCATTACATACATGTACTAAAGATAAATGACTGATAGTCCTCAGGTAAGAGGACTAGCTGTCACTATTGCCACACATAATTCATCTTAAATTCATCTGTAATTGGGGTGACTATCTGTGTTAGCTAATTGCCTTTATCCAAAGGAAAGATAAGTTTCTCCTATCTTTGTTACAGGAAGTAGTTTTGTAACTTAGAGTGAGGTGTCCTCTAGAATTAGGTTCCTATCTTTCTACAGAAGGGGAGCTGGGAGCACTACCTTCCTGATGATTACATTTCAGAGAGATGGTGTACAGGTTCTTGGGACAACCTTCCTAAGTTTTGAGTATGACAAAAGGTTTATTGAGCAGTTGAAAATGTGTATATACATTTGAGAAAGAAAGAACTGATCATTACAAGTCTTGCAAGGTGTAAGTTTTAAGACAAAGGGAAGTGTGGGAAAGTGTCTTCTGTTGTCAGCAGAGAGAACCAAGCCTCTCGTTATTTGTATTTACATTTACACTGTCCCTTCAATGTCTAATAGACAAGGCTTTCTCTTTATTACAACTCATTCTGCCCAATGCATATCCCTGCTTTAATAGTAGGTAATAGGACAGAGAAACAAAATTCTTCCTTTAAGAGGAAGGCTAAATGTTAAAGAAGCTTCAGGAAAGAAGACTAGAATGTTATGAAACTCTTTCTTGATTCAGTAATTTTTCTTTCTGATTTTCTGAGCTGTAATTTCTAAATCAATATGCTTTAATTTGAACTAAATGGCTGTCATTAAAAACTGTCTTTATTCTGATTTCCTTATTTGCTAATCATATCCCCACTCTTCCGCTGATCCCTACTCAAAATGTATGCAACCTTTCCTAAGCGTAATCTATAGAAACAAGATCCAAGAGATGCTCCATGAACCCATGACTCTGGAGGCAAATAAACTTTAGAAAATTCGTGCACAATTGATTTGAAACAAAAGTTATATTGATTCTGGCAATTTAATAATTTTAATGAGTTGGGACCAACTTTTTGTCTTTTTTTTTATGAAAAGAATGGAATGGAACAGAAAATGTCAGAAGGCATTGCTTACAGCACATTTATGGGATTATGCTTTGTCCTATGCTTTGGCAGCTATTTATTTTCATGAGTGCTGTTGATGTGTATATATAAACATAAATGGCATGCTGGTGTTTTGAAAATAAATAAATGAAGACTATGGAAATGAAAGCAAACAGAGACTGTTCAGAGCTTGCCATAGCAAGGGGATCAGCCACCATCACTTGCTTTAATAGAAACTCAAAGGCATTCAGCAGAGTGGAAAATCTTTATAGTGAAAAAAGAAGGAGAAGGAAGGCGGGAAGGAGAGAGGACTTCCAGTTACACTCTGATGGAAATTATTGTCATGGGGAAGCTGGAGGTGGGCTAGCTAAAAGCAGAACATCTTATCTGATTAGTCTGGGCAATATATTTGGCTTTCTCTGATTGACCCTGAATTGGAAGTGGGAATAAGATTAGGGAAATGGGCTATCCTTGACCAAGACTGATTATTCTTAACAGGTTGCTGGAGAAGTTGTAGTCTGGCTTCCTGGACTTCTCATGTGATTCAGAGCCGTTGTCATAAATGGAATGGCCATTTTCCATGTGTATATTTGGTCCATCAAATAAAAATAATAAAAGTTTTAAACCCATAGCCATGTACTATATAGCCCTCTTAAACTTTCATAATGGAAACTAATACATTAAAGGATTAAAATTGCTACATACATCAATTTAACATTCTTTAGAGAATATGCATATCACAAATTATTTCGACCATCCAGCCCCTTTATTCCATAATCCTTCTTAATGCATGGAGCTTATGTTACTTTGGGTAGTTTTTTTTTTTTTTTTTTTTTTTTTTAACGTTTCAACTTTAGTTTTCCTTCTTACTTCCGCCTTCAAATAAGTTGCAAGTGTTATCATTTATCTTTTACCAGTGCTTGTCACCTTTGTTTTGGTCACAGTTCTCTAATACTTTTTAGTTTGCTTTCCTTCAATTATTCCAATAGCTAATTCCAGGTTTCATTCTTCAATTGGCTCTTCTCATAGATTCCGGGTTAGCTTTAGCTCTGCTACTTTTCTCCAAAATCTTTGTAGACTCTTCTGCATTCTCACATAATCAATTCCACTCTGACCAGATACAAGAAGTTGGACACTGTCTGGCTATAATTTGCTTTTCCACTCATATCTTACAATTTTTTTTCTTGTTCAAATTTATGCCCCCAGTCCTTCTGTAATGTATTTTCTGATTTCCATCTAGAAAAGTCCTTTGCATTCATTAAGGACCGTATAAGATTCAACTTCTTTGAAGCAGTCTTCTATATTCATCCCTACTCTTTTCTTCTTTCCATGTAGAAAACATAGAAGACTATTTCCTTGTTTTGAAATACTAAATTCTAATTTCTGAATCCCTTCCTCTGGCTTTTCCTCCTCTGAATTTCTAAAACACCTTGAATAAAACAACACCACATATTTCATATATTGCCTTGCATTAAAATTATTTGTATCCATTTATGTAATTAATCATTTTTTGCCCTTATACACAAAATCGATTCATTATTCAATATTTTAAAACTTTATAGCCCAAAATATTGTGTCTTACACATACTATGTGGTTGAATGAATAAACTAAACACCTGGCTTTTTTCTAATCTCCAGTCTCCAAACATCACAATTAACTCTCCCTTATCTGCAGTTTTTGCTTTCTGCAATTCCAGTTATCTGCAGTCAACCTTGCTTCTGAAGCAGATGATTTTCCTTCGGACCTATTGTCAGAAGGTGCACTAGCCACATGCTGCTTCATAATGCCTGCATCATTCACTTCATATCATTTCATCATGTAGGCATTTGATCATCTCACATCATCACAAGAAGTAGGGTGAGTGCAATACAATAAGATCTTTTGAGGGAGCGAGATCGCATTCACATAACCTTTACTGCAGTGTGTTATAAATGTCCTATTTTATTATTTATTATTATTAAAATCTTACTGTGCCTAATTTATACATTAAATTGTGTATATATATATATATATATATACACAATTTAATGTATATATATATATATATATATATATACAATTTAATATATATATATATATATATGAAAAAGAGCATAATGTACATAGGGTCTGGTACTATCTGTAGTTTCAAGCATCCACTGGGGATGATGGAATGTCTCCCTGTGGCTAGTGGGAGCCTACTATATATCCCAAATACAATTTAATATCTTTTTAAAATTGCAAAGTCATCTATTTTACTGTTTGTGAATAGTTAAAATGCAAATAACTTGCAAGAAATTGCACGATGACTCAAATTTAAACTTAGATATAGATGATTGTTTTAGGGTTTTCTCCTGAAAATACTGGAAACTTTGTCTATCCTGAAAAGCAGACAAAGACGATGGAGAAGTGGTTGTTAGAGGAGCCTCAGAGACAAAAATATATGAAGAACCCAGCTCCAGTAATATTGTATTTATTTGTTGTTTCCATATTTATCACCAGTGCTCCAAAATACCTGATTCAATGTTCTGTTTATTTCCTTGAGCAAATGCCCTGTCCACGTCATTAAGAATTCTCCAACTGACTAGCTCAGCACATATGGAAGCTTGATTCCTTTTTCTTAGATTGAAAAAGGTTGTGTGGCTAGTTTCAGAACTTAATTCTGTGAAGTGTTAATACTGTATCAACATTATTATCTTTTTGGGGTGCATTTATTTTTAATGTTTGACTTTTTCTCTATCACAATACAGCACAAAATAAGGCTCATAGCCTACATCCTTGATATGAAGTAAATGACATAAAATGTATCTCCATCACACAGACACACACACAAACAGCCACAGTCACCAACATGAAGGATACCAAAACCAAAACAAAATAAAGTTTAAAGCAAAAGTATATTAAACAAACACTCAGAAGCATGCAAGACATTATAAGGCCCTGTCTTCAATATAAATGTTTTTGGTAATAAAAAATTAATGTGTTCTTATACCTATCGTCTATTTGAGACTATGCTATGTGTTTTACTTACATTTCTTATTCTTATACTTTAATCCTTATAATGACCATATAAATCATTTATTATTACCCTTGATTTACTCTTGTGAAAAAAAAACCTGACATATTTAGAAATTTAGACATATTACCAAAGGCAACTACATTCTATCACACTACCCTGTTCCCAACCTTTTTCTTCTTAAAAAAAAAAATGATGGTTTATTTTTATCACATAACAAGAAGTTCAGAGGCAGGCAATTGCAGCTCAACAAGTCGGGGATAATTTCTTTGCAAATCTCTTGGCCTTTCCTTGATGGTTGCAATATGGCGGTAGTAGTTTGAACTATCACTCCTGTATTTAAGGGAGAAAAAGGTCAGGAATGGATGCAACATGCAATGTCCATCCCTTTTTGTAAGGAAAGAAAAAGTTTTATTATAGGTATTCTTATCAGGTTCCTGCTTACTTAAAAAAAAAAACTTAAAAAATAATGTATAGAAACTTGCAAGAGGGTACATAACGTGAATGTACAACGCACAACTATGACAAAATGAACACCTTGAACATGAAAGAAAATATTGACAGCATTCCAGAGGCTCTCCACCTTGCCTTCTCCTAATAAAGAAAAGCACTAAAATGGTTTTTATAAAAGGGTAATGGTCCCTTCTGGGTGAGTGGAAATAGTAGTAATTAGGAGAAAACATTATTTTTAAAACAAAAGACCTAGTCCTCTCATTCGTTGCACTCTGGATTGTCTCAATGTCTTTTTTCTTTTGTAACCACAAGGGTGGCTGATTCTTCCTACTTGCTTTATAAATATAACTCCAATAATTATAAGTCCTTTCACCATCCAGTACATACAGTAAGAGGAATAATGTTTAGAAGTTTTTGATGGCTGCTGCTAAGCTGCTAGCAGTTATGGTTCTTTCAAAAGAAAAATCAATTTACTTTGATTGCTATTATAGTTCAAAAAATATTGATCGATCCCTGCTTGCAAACTCTTTTAAACAGGTAGCTACAGAGATTTAGACAAAAATCTATATTTCACTTTGTTCTTTCATTCAAGGTACTTTAAAGGAAAATATTTAAAGAATAGACAGGTTAAGTGAGGTTGAAGTGAACAATGAATGCTATGTTGAGTCCTTCTTATAAAAAGGAATGCTTCCTTATACTTTCATTTAAGTATTCCATTATTAGAATAATTTCCTGAGGGAGTAGGGTCAGTTCTCTTTAATTGACTCTATATCATGTTTAGCTCATTTCATGGGAGATTAGCATGACTGCTGTGTGTGAAGTATTTGTTGGGTGTGCATCATGGGAATACTTTATCAATGGCTCCGCTGTGCTTAGAATAAAGTCAGAGACCCTTCTTATTGTACACAGGCTATCCCACATCTCCCAGCCTCATGTCTTACCTCACCCTCCTTATACTTTAATTTCAGTCATACCAAGCAACTTGAATTTTTCCAAATGTGTTGTTTCACACTATTACCCTCTGGTCAAACTATTCCCCCTACCTGAAATGTCACAAACCACCACACACCCTGTTATACCTCCCCCAGCCACACACATCCTTGCAAACCATCAAACTTAGTTCATGTTTGTTTTTAATTTGTTTGTTTGTTTTAAATATTTTATTTTTAAGTAATCTTTGCACCCAACATGGGGCTTGAACTCAGAACCCTGAGACCAAGAGTTGCATGCTCTAATGACTGAGCCAGCCAGGTGTCCCTCATGGTTTAGTTTCTAGAATGTTTCTACTTCTAAGCATAACTGTTCATTTTCCTCCCATGCCTTCCATGTATCTTATTGTAAAAATACATTATCGGTCACACTTTTATGTATCGGCATACTTGTCTTTTCCAGGTAGGCAGTAATAGATTAAGTTTTATTCATCTCTACATTCCAGACGTTTAGGAAAAAGTACAATTTCAAGACACACTTTTTGAATGAACATACGAATGGACAATTGAATGCACAGACGAATGAATGAATAAAATATGAATGAGAAGGTCACTGTACCTGAAAAAATGATAAACTATCTATAATTAGATGGTTTCCTGGTTGATAACATCAACTGATTTGAAATTTTTACAGTACGGATGACCTTGAGCATGTCCCTGGGTTTTCTAATCTCAATCAACTTGCCCCATTTTCCTTTTATCACAGACACTGTACCTAGTCCCAGACTAAAGGCAGATGCTAAGGAGGTCCTTTAGAGGAAATTAAGAATATGAAGAATGGGTCAAGTTTAAGAATACTACCTCAGGGCAAGTCAGGGAAGAGCAATCACTTGTCACTTTAAGGTTTCACCTTTAGAATAGCACTTAAGGCAGAATACATACAGAATGCACTTATCTTCTCAAATCATCTCGGAGTTTTAAAACATTTACATTTTGAGAAGTGTTGCTAAATTTAGATTTTTATCTCAAGAACCTGAATGTTTAACTGGTGTCTGGCACAATAAAAACATATTGGTTTCATTGAAAAAATATATATATGCTGAATACATCTATTTGACAGCTCTTAAAGAAGGTCAGGATTATGATACACACATTTTTGTGGCCATAGTTCCTAGCACAGTTCTTGGTACACAGTGTATGCTTAGTAAATACTGAACTGAAATGAATTTGCTACACTTTGAAGTTGGTAAGCCTAGCCTTTAGATTTTCTGAACTAAGAGACTATATCATCATCAGGGTGTGTGCGTGTGTGTGTGTGTGTGTGTGTGTGTGTGCGTGCGCACGTAACTGATTCTCATGTAACTGAGACACGTAACTGATTCATTAGAATGCTGTGGACAATAAAACTTATAGACTAAGAAACTACTCAGTTAACATTGGTACTCAATTTCGGAGTCATTACATTGTAGTATATTTTGAACTGCTATGACATTTCAAGAAATATGTTAATACTTAAAGACCTACTTTTGTACATTATTTCTTTTTAATTAAATTAGAGGATACTTAGTCTTGTCTCTAAAAATAACCTCAGTCCCTTGAGTAATGTAATGTCTTTCATAAAACCGCAGGAAACCCATAGTCAGAAGAAAGCCTTATATGTCGCTGGGTTAGAGGAAAATGCTACATAAGCCAAGTTCATAGATTTCATACTTGTTGTCTTCATCCATTTGGGCTGCTACAACAAGACACCACAGACTGGGTAGCTTATAAACAAGAGAAATTTATTTCTCACAGTTCTAAAAACTAGAAGTCCAAGACCAAGGTACTAATGTGGGGACTTTGTTTTTGTTTGCTGTTTGTTTGTTTGTTTGTTTTAGCATGGTGACCTTTTGCTGAGTTTTCTTCCTGGTTTGCTGCTGGCACCTTCTCTCTGTGTCCTCACATGGTAGAAGAAACAAGGGATCTCTCTGGAGTTTCTTTTATAAGAGTACTAATCTCACTCATGAGGACTCAGCCCTCATGACCTCATCACCCTCCAAAGGTCCACCTTCTAATACTATCATCTTTGAATTTTGAGGAGGCACATTCAGACCATGGCACCTATGAAGTCTAGCAAACTCTCTGGTTACATACACATATATTAACTGAAGTTCCTTGAATATCCTCTCAGTTAGAAACCTGGGCACTGAGATGACACAATATAAATGGTTTTGCTATAAATATATCAATATAACCATAAAAACCAGTCTACGTTAGCGATATGTCAAATAACATCATATTTAGAAGCAAAAAAAAGCACATTGTTTTTATCACTGATAAAGAGCTCTTAATTCTATTAAACATATTAAAGTATTCACTAACTTTTTAAGGTGACATATGATTAAGAATTGAGTTTTTGTTTTTATTTTTTGTTCTTGTTTTGTTTTGTTTTTAGTTCCTCTATTTGCTATATATCAAGAGTGTGTGATTTGACTACTGGCTACAGATGTTCTTTTGTACCAGCTCTGTTGGAAAACGTAAACTTTATCTCAGGGTATATTTACCAGCATTCTGAATCTTGCACATTTCTTTATTAAATGGTTTTATCCAATCTAATTTTTTTTTAAATGCCAGTGTTTTCATCATGATTGTAAAATCCACCTTTATTATTGCAAATACATCCTTTATTACTTTGCCTGGGAAGTTGTAGATTTTATTCTATTCTCACAATCTCTTAACTGTTGACTACAGTCTCATTTGTCTGAGATGCTTGAAGGTGAGACCGAATTTAACTCACAAGGTCTTTTCTAGCTGCATGATTCTATATTTCACAACCTTTGTAAGCCCGTTGCTAAGGTAATGAGATTCCCAAGAGGCTTCTTAACATTAAGAATCAGCAAAACTGCAAGTTTAACACATCACTTTCTTTTAACCTACGCAGTTTCTCTGTGAAGTATTTGAATTACAGTGTCAACTGTTGTCAAGTCAGAGATTGATCAATGAGAATTTCTGTGTCACTTTGAGGCCAGATGTTAGTCTTTGGCTGGAAATCTGATTGAATTTAAAATTAGAGTTTATTACTTTAGGCATCAAGGATCAAAGTTAGTTGGTCACTGAAGAAAAGGTGTTGAAAGAGTCCTGTTCTACAAATTCCGGCCACTGCCATTTAAACCATTTCCAATTTTGTTCTCAACTCACTGCCAGAGAGGCTTCCATAGTGCTGATTGTATTTCCTCTGACCTCCTATCTTCATTTATTTGGGCACCTCTCCCCCAGCCTCTGATTTCTTTGCCTCCACAACAGGAAGAGAAAGAGCAGAACCCGGTGCTCCTCCCTGGATGCCAATCTCTGACTCTGCAAATGGATGCTCAATTTTTTCCTTCCAATTTGAGTTGTGAACGATGCACAGTATTTAGCTGACTCTCAATGGAGGCAGCATTTGTTAAAGAGATCCCAACTCCATTTTATATTCTAGGAAACAAAATATTGTAAACTATACTCTATCAGTCAGAAATACTGCAGAAACAAATAGCACCTTCACATTTAGTATATGTAGGTAGAGCTTAAGGAAACTAATAATAGGTTATATAGTATCCCTGGCTAGTGACAATAGGGAGCCATGATCACCTTCAGGAATGGTAACCACAGCTCTCAAAGGACAGCTATACGGAGAGGGCACCCTGACATAATCTTGGCTTTCTGTCAAAGGTCACAGCCATCCCATGGTAATCAGGCAGAGGATTTGATTTGGGAGAAAAATGTCCTATTACATTCTCTTCCTAACCTCTTCATCCCATCTCCTTCCAGTACCACCTGACTGGTCAGTTCCCTGACCATTTGTTGCACACAGAGAAAGTTGGGTAGCATAAGAGCCTACTATCTATTAAGGGCCCATGTGAGTCAGCCTTTACTCCTGCCCCCGGAGTAAAAAGCAGGACAGAAAAGAATGGAGAATGGTTCTTGAGAGGTAATCGGTATATATTCAGCACTCATATTCTACAATTATAAGACAACTATACAGTTTAAATCATTCAAAAGACATAAATGGAACATGCCATTCCATAATTTCCTATATATGTAGTTTTCTGTAACTATAGGGATTTATGATTGCTTATATTGTTTACTACTAGAACTACATGATTTGGTATGCTTTGTATTGCCTTTCTTCCTTCTTTACATATTCCACAACTCTTTCTTGAAAATTAGGCTGAGAGAGGACATAGTGCTGAAGAATGCATATTCTGTAATTACACCAACTGGGTTCAAACCCCAGCTCTATCACTTAAAATATGTGTGACTTTAGGCAAATTACTTACCTCTTTGGGTCCTCATAGGGCTGTGTTAGGATTAAATGTAACAAGTGCTTGGAACTTTGCCTGACGCATAAATGATATATAAATTTTTCTTATTCTCATGTGTGTAGTCTCTTGAAATGCAAAGATGAATAAAAGCTCATGGGAGGTGACAGATAAGTAAACAAATTATTACAGTAAAATATATGGGCCAATATATAAGTATGTCCCAAGGCCTAGAGAAGAGAAAAAAGGGAACAACTAAGTGCAGGGTAGTCTTTAGGGAAGAAGTATAGTCTGACATTGAGAAATGCACAGCAATTTCTGAAGGTTTTGCGTATTAGGAGAATGTCTTATTTCCAGGCAGAGAAGATGGCATACCTAAAGTCATGTGGATGTGGAAAGGAACAGCAGGTGTTCTTAACATGCCTGACACTTAGGTAGCTTCTAGGAAAATAATGGAAGACAGGACTGGGAAGCCAGGAAGGATTTAGATTGTGAGGGTCTTCCATGGAAAGGATTTGAAGACAAGTGAGTAGTTTTAAAATCACCCTGGTACCACACACAGGTGGGATTAGTGTGTTGATGCATTTGAGATAACAACCTCTTAAAATTAATGTTGCTGTCTTTTTCCTTCCAATATTGGAATCAAGTTAATTCATCTCTTTTTCCTTAATTATTTCAGTACCTGGCTCACATTTTTCTCTCCATCCTTTTCTCTCAAGCAGCATGGAACAGTGGGAAAGATTGTGATTATTGGAGTCATAGAAATGTTTAATAGCATCTCATTTTAGCTGTTTCTGTGTAGATGAGGTTGGTCAGCTTCTCAGAACCTCATTTTTTTTTCATCTATTAAGCTGGAATAATACTGCAGTATTTCTCAGTGTTGCAGTAAGAAATACATGATTTAAAACAGTTACAGTATTTAGCAAACCTCCTATCAAATAATGGTCACTCAATAATGAGAGCTAATATCCTATCTTCCTGGAAATCACATCTGTGTTTACACAACCATTAGATAGCCCAGCCCCTTACCTGGTCCATTAATTGTTTGCCAGTGATAAGTCACTTGTCCTAGCTTTGATTCCCTAGAAAACAGATGCTGAGGCATAGCTTATAAACTAAATACTTTATGGGAGGAGAGAAGGAGTGCAATTCCAAAACAACAAAGATAAGGGGGAAAAGGGCTATAGCAGGGAAATGGAAGAGTCAAGAATGAGGTGATATGTTACTGAGTGTTTCTGAGTTGGCCACAACCTCACAAGAAATACATCTATGTCTTTGGTTATGTGGGCCATTTGTGTTTTGAAGCCACCATTTTGGGAAGAGGGAGGTAAGCAATTAATCCACTGGTCTCCTTCCCATTTCCTGCCCCTTGGTGGTCAAAGTTCATCCCTCAGGCATTAAGTTCTCCACAGTCCCAGGTGGCATGAAAACCCCTTATGGGAGTTTGGGGAAGATCAAGCTTCTGGCAATCCTGTTGGGTCAAATATGGGCACTGGTGTGTCTATAGTTTTTGCTGCAATGGACAAGCTAAAGTAGAATGTGCTGATTGTTTCTCCATGCCCCAAACCTATAGAGGCTTGAGACAACTGGTAGTGTTAGAAAACAAGCTAAGAGAAGTGGTCATGTCCCTTTTGCCATATTCCATTTGTAGAAGCTATCACTAATACTGCCCAACACTCAAAGAGAGGAGAATTTGATTCTACCTTTGGGTAGGAGGAGCAAAAAGAATTTGCAGAAATTTTGAGTTTCACCAAAACAGAGATTCTCTCTCACATAACCACAACATAACCACCCAGATTAGAAAATCAGCATTGATACAACATTATCAAATAATTCACAACCCCATTCAAATTTCACTAACTATTCAAAAATGTCTCTAATGGTGCCTGGGTGGCTCAGTGTGTTGGGAGTCTACCTTCAGCTCAGGTCACGATCTCACAGCTGATGAGTTTGAGCCCCACATCAGGCTCTGTGCTGACAGCTCAGATCCTAGAGCCTGCTTCAGATTCTGTGTCTGCCTCTGTCTCTTCCCCTCCCCCATTTGCACAGTCTCTTTCTCTCTCTGAAATATAAATAAACATTAAAAATAAAATGTCTCTTTTGCCTACCTTGTCCAGGATTCAACTCACAAAGTGATTGCAGTAATTCGTCATGTCTCTTTGCAATATGTCCCTCCGTCTGAGTCCATACAGTCTTTCCTCCTATCCAGACTTGGGCTAAGCATTCTTGACAGGAATACGACAGAAATTATTCTCAGTGTCTTACTGCATCACATCAGGGGCAAACAATGTCAGTATATCCCACACTGGTTATGTGATCCTTGATCACCCAGCAAAATTAGTGTTTTCTGGGTTTTTCCATGGTAACATCACCATTTTCAGCTTTGTGATTGATACTTGTTTTACAGAGAGGTAATCCAAGACTACACTATTATTTTGTTTTTTATCAAAAATTCACCCAGAACCCAAAATTGCTATGATGCCTACAAAATGTTGATGTTCTATTTTTATTAATTCTACATTTTTTTTGAACTGTCATTCTACATGCAGAGTTTTCTCTCCTCACTCATGTTTATATCAGTACAGATTTGTGCATTTAAATTGCATTCAATCAGTTGTAATCTATCATTATTGGTGTTGTTTTGATGGTGAAACTGTCCCAGAATGGCCAGTGGGACCCCCTTAAGCTGGTCTTTATGTGCTTTTGATATGTCTTCACTGTTCTTTAAGCAATTTTTTTTTTTGACTCATCAGGGTGTTCTAGAGTTACATTGTTCTTTTCCTTGTCCAACCCTGGAATTAGCCTTCCTGGTACCTTTTAGTAAATAATGACATTTAGAAACTGAGATCTGGGCACTTAGTGTGCCTTTTGCCATAGAGATTTATTGCTCTTTGTATTTATAGTGAGTGGAACTATAAAATACGTGTGCATATACACACACATGAACACACACACACACATACACATATATATATATGTATATATGTGTATTCCTTTATGTTTGACATATATATGTATATATGTAAATACATTTAATCTATGTCTATCTAATCTGTGTTTATCTACATTTTAAACACAAGTGCACACCCATTCCCCAGTTTTGTTTTCCCTCAGGGTTCTTTGAAGCCTTTCCTTTTTCTACATCTTCTTGTTGATAATGAGAAGTCTGGTTACCCTTATTGTCAAATTTATGCTTTTCACAATCCCCTTATATATACTTAATCTTCCAACATTCCTGCCTGCCTGCTTGGTCTTGTTTCTTGTTGTTTGGCCCCCAACCACCTTATCACCTACTTGACCTCACCACCTCCTCAACCCTTAGTGCCACCATCACTGCCTCTGCTATTGGCTGAATATTTGTATTCCCCTGAAATTTATATGTTGAAATCCAATGCCCAATGTGATGGATTTGGAGGTGGGGCCTTTGGGAGGTGATTAGGTCACCAGAGTGGAATCCCAATGAATGGGGAGTAGTGCCCCCAAAGAACTCCCTCACCTCTTCCACCACCTGAGGACACAACTATAGGAGAAGAAAGTTTTCCCTTCTAGGTTCTAATTAAGTTGACATAAGACAGACTAACAGGAGAAAAACAGATGTTGATTTCATATTTACATTAACCCCAATGATATTCAGCTCCTTGAGAGTCAAACAATTGAGGTTTATATACCATACTGATCTAGGGAGAAGGATATAGGGGTCTGGGATTTCAAAGGGGAGGAAGACAATTTACAGGAAGAAGGGGAGAACTTATGTTTTTAAACAAATGTTTGCCCTGCCCTGCAGAGACAATGGAACATGGAGAGGAATCTAAATCAACAGGCCTTGTTGGGTTCCTTCCAGCTTATCATACACACCTCATACTCTTTGTTATTTTCGGTGATAGCTGCCTTTCAGGCCAGGCTCTCTATCTGAATGCTTTCAGGCAGTTGAGAGGGAGGCAAAAGCTCCTCCTGGGTCCCTTGGGTCCTGATTGTCTTCAGCTCAAAACAATCCACACATCAAAGTGGCCACTCTGGTATGGCCTGCCCTGGACCCCATCACAGCAAAAAGAAGGCTGCCTATTAACCAGGAAATAGGCTGTCTCCAGACACCAAATCTGCTGGCATTTGATCTTAAACTTCCCAACCCTTAAAACTGAGAGAAACAGATTTCTGTTGTTTATAAACCACCCAGTCTATGGTATTCTTTTAAAGTATCCCCAATGGACTCATCCTCTTAACCCCAACCAAGTCACCACCTGCAGAAGGAAAAAGAAGAAAAAAGACTACGTATCTTTTCTGATAGTGCTTTTCTTCCACCTTTCCTTCCTTACCCTTCTCCATTTCATTCAGTGAAGTAACCCTAAGAAGGCTCAAGGGTCACCTCTTCAATGAAGCCTTTACCTGTTTGCCAGTCTCCAGCTCCAAGGGGACTTAGCTATACCTCCTTTGTGCCCTCATTTAAGAACAAAAGGGAAACATCTTATTTATCTTTATATTCCTTATGCTTAGTATTATTTTGGTACACATTAGAAACAAAATATATGTTTCTAAGTGGGTAAAGAATAAAAATTCCTCTGATATGGTTTCGTGATTAAGACTGCTATATACCTGAACTCTGCAATACACAAGCTTTGTGAAATTGTCCAAGTTATAGTCTTTGTTTGGGCTGTTGAAACAAAAATATCATAGACTCAGTGGCTTATGACAACAAATATCTATCTAGTCTGGAGACTAGAAAATCCAAGATCAAGGTACTGGCAGATTCGGTGCCTGATGAGAGTCCATTTCCTATTCCTAGAGGGCCGTCTTCTCCCTGTGTCCTCACATGGCAGAAGAGGCAAAGGAGCTTTATAAGGCTTCTTTCATAAGGGCACTAATCCCATTAATCAGGGTCCTACCTTCATGACCTAAAACTCTAAAACTCCTAAAAACTCTACCTCCAAATGCCATCACACTGGGGATTAGGTTTCAGCATATGAATTGGGATGAGGGGGGCACAAATATTCAGTCTAGAGCTTTAGTCACCTTTTCTGACCCTCAGTTTTCTCATCTGTAAATGGAGATGACAATGATTTCTTCATGGGGCTGTTATGGGGATTAAATTACATAACTGATGTTTTAAATAAAGGTTTTCATGGTGCCAGTACAGTCTCGATACTCAAAAAATGATAGTCATTATTATTAATTTTCCTTTCGGACTATTTCTACTGTAACAACCAGCTGTTGCATATTGATTATTTGTTCAGATATTAGTTTCACCTCAGGTAAAAAAAAATTTCAAAGGCAGTGATGCATGATAGGTATCTATTTATTATACTTACTGCATGTTGTTTTTCAGTCTGAGAGTACTGCAGCTTTGAAATTATATCTTTGTTTGAAAGTATATGTTTGACTTTTAAAAATCAAGGAGCAAAGAAAGAAACATATGGTTTCAAAATAGTAGAGTAAGCACTTACTTTCAGTCCTAAACCAAAGGTGTTAGAAAATATATTTTAAAAATTCACTGATGCTTAAGAATGAGAAGAGGAAATCTCAGTTGCCATGAGGCTGTAGAAGGTTCCTAAGAAAAATATATATAAATAAACTTGTAAATATACATATGTGAAATACAGAGGTAAGCTGAGAATCTCATAAACCAGTGCCATCATGGGAGACTGCTGTTACAGTTTATGCATAAGAGGCCACTGGGCACTGGGGCTAGAAGCCTCCAGGGAGGGGTCCCCTAACAATGCTGAGAAACCACAGTGATTACCACAGAGGAAAATTTTTCAGCTATGGAGCCAAATGCCCAGATATGGAAGAGAGTCTAGTGCAGTAATCACCTAGGGTGCCTGCGTGGTTCAGCTGGTTAAGCATCGGACTCTTGATATTGGCTTAGGTCATAATCTCATAGTCATGAGTTCAAGCCCCACATGGGAACTCCATGCTGAGCATGGAGACTGCTCGGGATTCTCTCTCTCTCCCTCTCTCTCTGCCTCTCCTTCACTCATGCTCTCTCCATCTCCCAAAATAAATAAACAATCTTTTCAAAAAAAGAGTGTTCTAACTCAAAATGAAGACCACAAGAGTGGACTGTACCACAGATTAATAGAGGGAAAAGTTAATACCTAGAAATACAAGGTGAATCTGACATTAGAAGAAATAAGCTTGAAGGTGGCAGGTGTTGAAGGTGAAGATGGGGATTTTAGGACCTGCAGTGTTACAGAGAAGCAAGCAAATACGAATGTTTATTTGACAGATGCTCAAAGCCAACAATCTTGTTCTCTTTTCAAGTACTTCCTCCTGCCCCTTCATCACAGGCTTGACAACCAGTCTGATTTACCACATTATCTTCCAACATGCTGCTTTAGAAGAACATTTTCTCTGCTGTTCTCTTCATATGCTTCTACTTATACCCAAGGAAACATAGTTAAGAGAGGAAAAGAAAATCATTGTAAATCATTATATAGATATCCTCACAAAAATAAAGGCAGAAACTGTATTCATGAACAAATAATAGAAGTTTATGAAACAATAAAAAGTAATAATCATTAAGTATTCAAGAAATGACAACATAATTTTTCAGTCTATAGGTTGAATTGAGGTTATATATATTTACATATATATTTCTTCAACAATGCAGAATAGAGAATTTGAAAAATGAGAATTTGAAAGATTGAGCAACAGGAAGGCTAGACCTCAAATTCCAATATTCAATGTAAATGAGTTTTAGAGAGATAAGAGTATATAAGAAACAATATTTTAAAGGAAAGACTGCTAAAAATTTCTTAAAACTTAAAAAAATCCTTGCAAGTTATTTGACAGATAAAATCTATCAAGCGCCAAGTGTAAAAAAATTATAAACCAATACCTAGGTAAATGATAGTGACATTAAAAACAGCAAGTCTAGGGTCGATTGGGTGGCTCAGTTGATTTGAGCATATGATTCTTGATTTCAGCTCAGGTCATGATTCCAGGGTTGTGAGATTGAGCCCTGCATCAGGCTCCACACTGAGCATGGAACCTGCTTGAGATTCTCTCTCTTTCTCCTTCTGCCCCTCTCCCCCACCCATGTTCTCTCTCTCTCTTTAAACTAAAAATAAAACAAAACAAAATAAAATAATAGATAAGATAAAATAAAATAAATAAAATAAAAATAAAATAAAATAAGATAAGATAAAATAAAATAAAATAAAATAAAATAAAATAAAACAAAATAAAATCCCCAGCAAGTCTAAAAAGGAATGCCACTATTTATGGTAAGGGAGAAGAAAGATGCATAGGACAGATTAATGATAAGAAAATTAGAATCCCTTTGGTATCATATTTCTCATCAGAATTACTGGATGGATACAAGGCCAGGGGAAAACACCTTCAAAATGGTGATGGAACATAACTTTGAATTAAAATCTGTGGCTTATCAACTATCATTCAATAGTAAGGGCAAAATAAAGACATTTTCAGATGAAGAAGAATCCATTTTTTCGATAACAGAAACAATTTCAATTTCAAGGCATGAGAGAAATGCAATTTTGTGAGCCTGTTGACAATGTCATCCCACCATAACCTAGCACTTAAGCCTGTTTACTCCCACTTAACATTTTCCAAATCCTGGAAAATGTCATTTTTCTAAAATATGTAAGTTGCCAATATTGCCCCTTCCTCTGCCACCCCCAAAAAAATGCTTTGAGTAGAAAAAAATTTTTGGAGAGATTAAACTGATAGTCAGATACCTACTTCAAAATTAGCCCACACTCAGCCAACATTTTCTCTTAACACATTCTAACACCCAGGGATCTAACTTTTCCTGTTCTACAAACTAGCCTAAAGACCAGTGAAAGTTGCAAAATTACAAACCTCTTTCTCTGATATTACACCTGGATAGGGATAGAATTATACAAAAATCTAGACTAAAGTCACTATGGCATAAGTAAAAAGAAAATATCAAATCCAGTGTATTAAAGGAATCATTGTACCCATATGTGGTTTCTGCTAAAAATATAAGGGGGTTCAAAAGTTAATCCAAAATTATTGTTTGGTTAAAATAAAAGCAAGTTATAGAATACCTTTAACAGCATACTACCACATAAAGTATCATACATACGTAAACAATACTATATGGTTGTAGATAAGATTTTTATATTCGTATAAATATAGATGTTTATAATATTCCATATTATGTATGTCTATGTATAATTATAAAAGCATGGGGAAAGAATCGGAAAGATACACACTAAATTGGTGCTGGTAGATTGCAGAACCAACAATGTATGCTTGTTGGAATATCAGAATAGAGGCCATAACTTTATCTCCAACTTTTACCTTTTAACTGTAATTTTAATTTTTTTGCTGTAGTTTTGAGAACTGTATTAATGTGATTTCATGTGAATTAAAAACCTAAACAACCATCACAGTAATTTACCACTGACATTCATAGCTTCATGTGAAGACCCCAGACATTTGGAGCCTCTTTGAATACAAGTTAAGAGAGTGCTTTCATGTGCTTTTAAGAGAATTTTAACCAATCTTCTTCATTTTAATTCATATAAAAAACATTCCTGGAGGAACGTATCTGGGTAATTTGGAATACAAAATTGATACCTGTCGTAAGGAGTTTTTTTGGGGGGGTCTAGTAGGGGAAATAATTACACCAACAAGTGTCAGGGAAAATGGCAGCTCCTAGGGGCAAAGGCATTCACTGAGAGCTGTAGGAGCCCTGAGGCAGACATTACCTCACATCCTGGTCATGATGTAAGGGTTCACTGCATCATGTACAGATAAGAGATGTTTTCAGTATTTGGGGGAAATGCATACATGTATATATAGGTGTGTGCATATATGTAGTGCACACAGAAATTTAAATCTTGTCATAATTGTGCTGTTGGGCACAAACACTGCCCTGTGCTCTGATGACCTCAGTTTTCCCATCTACAAAATGAGAGAACTACATTAATTGTTCCCTAAAGGTCATGTCATCAAATTGTGTTCACAGGAATAGCAAAAGAGGGGCACCTGGGAGGCTCAGTTGATTGTGTCTGACTTCGGATCGGGTCATGATCTCGTGGTCTGTGGGTTCAAATCTCGCATCAGTCTCTGTGCTGGCAGCTCAGAGCCTACAGCTTGCTTCAGATTCTGTGTCTCCCCCTCTCTCTCTGCCCTTCCCCTGCTTGTGCACTCTCTCTCTCTCTCTCATTCTCAAAAGTAATAAACATTAAAAAAAATTAAAAGAAGAGTAGCAAAAGAAAAAAATTAAATTTGGAAAATGTATTAATCTTTTTTTCTGATATATCTCAGATATAGAGAGTGTACATCTACTAAACTGGTGATGCGGATATCATATGCCTAAAACCCTTGGAAGGTGACTTTAATCTTCTATTTTTGCAGAAATTGAAAAAGAAAGTTGTGGTGATCCTGGTACACCCTTATATGGAATTAGAGAAGGAGATGGATTTTCTAATCGTGATGTTTTAAGGTTCGAGTGCCAGTTTGGGTTTGAATTAATTGGAGAGAAATCCATTGTTTGTCAAGAGAATAACCAATGGTCTGCAAACATACCCATCTGTATCTGTGAGTACCAAATGCTTTGCTTTCTGACAGCATATGTTACCCTGTCCTTGCATATAATTGCTTTTGTAATTAATTGCAAAGAGCTGGAACCGTGTAATTATTTTTGAATGAGTAGCACTTTGTGATACTATCTTTAACAAGTGTGCTTATGCCAAATTATAAATTTCATTAAAGATTTAAATAAAGTTAACATAGTTCACTTGGTAATTGCAAAATATATATTACATCTGTTCTTATAGAATTTTATTGATGGCACTTTATACTTTATAGATAGGATACCTCTTATGGAAATTATACATCTGAGCTAATTCTAGTAGATTCATTTATTTATTTTAACAAGGTAGTATATGCTTATTTTCAATCAGAAACACTTAAAATATTTAAAGCTTATATTCTATGTATAATGCATGAACTTATTTTTGCTTGTAGATGCTCACACTAATGCATACTTATGTGCCGTTTATTTATATTGCACAGAAAAAAACTCCATTAATGTTTATGATATACAGTATGGTTAGATTAAAAGAATGTATTTGTTTAAATACATGAAAACATTCCAATGTAACTACAACAAAAATATAATTTGTATTATCTATTGATATACTTTTAGTTTCAGTTAAATACCAACAAATGTAACTTCCCAGATATGGGTGCAATATGGAAAATTTTGCTTTTTGGTTTTGACTATTCACTATTCAATGGTAACGTAGAAAGCCAATACTCATGAAAATAAAAAAAAATGTTTCTTATGTAGCATTCTGAAGTTATTTAACATTTTTAAAGAAGTAACAGAACTTTTAAAGAGACTACAGGTCATCTAATATATATTTTGCATAGTTAAAAATAATAGGGGTACCTGGGTAGTTCATTTGGTTGAGTGTCTGGCTCTGAATTTCAGCTCAGGTCTTGACCCCCGTGTTGGGCTCTGCACTGAATGTGGAGCCTACTTGAGATTCTCTCTCTCTTCCCCTCTGCGCCTCTGCCCTACTCATGCAAGCTCTCTCTCTCTCTCTCTTCAAAAACAAAAACAAAACAAAAAAGTAAAAAGAAAGAAATGAAAAAGAAAATAGAAAATAAGCAAGCAATACTATCTCTCAGTATAGTGTCTGGATACATATTGCAATGATACCTAATCTGATGTTTTAGCAAAGTGGGTATTTTTCAAATGTTCCAGAAATTTCCCTAATTAAAATATGTTTTGCTTGCTCTTTAGGGGATGTAGGGGAGGAAGAGAGCATAGACCTCCTCAATAGATCCCTCTCCTTTAATGCCAGTGTTCATCCCTAACCAAGATCACCTTGTGAAGTTCCTGCTGTGAAAGAAGACAATATATTAGGAGAATTTGATTGGATTTCGTTAGCATTGTGGAAACCTTAGCAATACTTCAAAAGATTTCACTTAAAGACCTTTAGTTCTAGGTATCCTTCCATGGAGACAATGTTTGTGTAATATGGAGAATCTAGTAATGTAGTGTATCACACCAAAAATAAAACTATTTGGGGGCATCTGGGTGGCTCAGTTGGTTAAGCATCCGACTTCGGCTTGGGTCATGATCTCACGGTTCATGGGTTTGAGCCCTGTGTCTGGCTCTGTGCTGATAGCTCAGAGCCAGTAGCTTGCTTTAGATTCTGTGTCTCCCTCTGTCTCTGCTCCTCCCCCTGCTCATGCTCTGTGTCTCTCTCTCTCTAAAAAATAAACATTAAAAAATTTAAAAGAAAATAAAAAATAAAACTATTTTAAGTCATTTAAGAGATGCTAAAATACAGTCAATAAAATATTTAAAATAATGCTGACTAAAACAAATTAAACTCTTGAAATTCTAGAGAAGACATTTTTTACTATTTTTAAAAAGAATAAAGTCCTAAAACTTGATATATTATAAATACGTAGTAACGAATAGTTTCCTGTATACCAACAATATCTAATTTGAAAATGTAATTGAAAGTTAATTTACTCAGAAAAATAAAATTATAAAATATGTAGAAATAATTCTTACATAATTCCAAATAACTCACAGAAAATTACAAGCTTATTCAGAAAAGGAGAGTTTATGGAAAAAAAAAAAGAGATAGATGCATGTTACAGAATGAGAGGGCATTATATTAAATATGTGAATTATATAGAAATTGCCTTGAAATTTCAGTTAAAATCCTAACATAATTTCTTTGAGAACGGATGTAATGTGCTGATACACAGCTAGGTAAAAAAATAGGCAACAACAGAATAGACATGAGACTTTTTTAAAAGAAAAAGTCCCTATGTACTAAAGTACATAAAGATACATCTAACAATATTAAGTTACTACTGTAAAATTCATATGGTACTCACAGAAATATAACACTGAGTCAAAGGAAATTACAGTAACAACTGCATCTAATACAATTAAGGGTTTAGAGTATTATATTGGCATTGGCCTATTTATCTGACAAAGGAGATCAGCATGACAGATTTTGGTCATCCCTTGTCCCAAATGGGGATCATTTAGATCAGAGACTAGCAAACTAAGGACTGTGTGACAAATCTAGTCTGAAGCCTCGTTTGGAAACAAAGTTTTACTGGAACAGAACTGTGTACTTTGGTTTACCTGTTGCACATGGCTGCTTTCCTTGCTATAGGAAGAGTTAAGAGTTGACTCCTGCTATAGTGGCAGACTTAAGTAGTTGCAAAATTGACCATGTGGCTTATAAAGCCAAAGGATTTACTATCTGTCCCTTTACAGAACACGTTTGCTGAGCCTACATTTAGATCAAGGGTTATATAATCAGAAGATTCCTGGATGCAGGCAGGTAAAAGTTTGAAAAGGGCACAGGACTAGGTACGTGTGTCCCCATTATGGAAGTGGTAGGCAACTGTAGTGCATTCACTTTTTCAAAGAAGCTAGAACTCCACATTTTTCCGCCTCAATGTGAGATAGATTGATTTTAAAATGTGACTTCAAATTTTTGTACAGGCATAAGAAAAAATTGTATCAAACACATTTGCAGTCTGGATCCAGCCCAGTGGCTGTCAGTTTCCAAGACCTGGTTTTAACATCGGTCCGTACAGACGAGGCAAGCTTAGGTTAGAAAGTATTTATTTAAAATGATAAATAGTTATACATGTATAATAAGTAACTGATTATATATATATATATATATATATACACACACACACACACACACACACACATATATATATATATAATCCCTATTGTTATTTTACATATTTTATGCATATATGTAGGTATAGGTATATTTTTGTCTTTATATTTCTGTAGATAGGTAGATATTGGTCTAATTTCTGAATGTTAATAAAAGATCTGAACTTAAATGAAATATAAAGAAATTATTATTTTTAACTCAAATTAAAAAAAATTATGCTAAAATTATTAACAGAATAATGTAGGAATACTATATGAATTGTAATATTGAATGAATATTATAAACTAAGAGTTCATAGTCTTAAATATCAGATTTCATGAGCCTATAATTCCCAAAAAAGAGAAAATGGAGGAATCTTCATATTTACTAGTAGGCAAAGAAGGGCAAATTACTAATATGAGATATCATTGTTCCTATCAATTAAGAAAGGTCAAATAGTCATAATATTTTATGCTGGTGGAGGTTTTGTACTCTCTAACGTATTAATTATATTTCAGTATGAGTTATATTTCAGTAAAAGTTAATACAACTTTTCTAGACAGAAATTTAGCAAACTATTTTCAGGCCTAAGGTTCATACTCTTTGTAAATAAAATTTGGTGCAAAATTAGATGAGTTTGATTTTGTTTAAATTATGTAATAAAAAACACCAGAAGACAATACATCATTCCTTTATGAAATCCGCTATGCACTAAGACCATTTACTTTTCTGTTTTTTATCTTTTTTCAACTTTCTAAATGTTCTGTGTGATACTTTAGCTTAGATGTTTTGAAAAGTTAAAAGAAAACTGGAGAGGGATGGAGCAGGGGCAGTGAGAGACTTCATCTTAGAAAGGTGTGAGTTTAGTTATTTTTCCAGCATTAGCCACTAGTGGTGGATGTTTATAAAAGTTAGTTTGTCTCCTTTGTCTCCTTATCTGTGTTGTAAACTCTTAGAGCTTCCCATGGCAATGGTAGGATTGAAACTCACCTAGTCACCACCCTCGTCCACGTTTTGTCTGTGCTACAACATTCCAGTTCTGTTAATATCCGCATAATATTTTTTGTCTTCAATCATTTGATGCGCATTATTGCTTTGTATGGAAATCTGTATATATTTCACCATTTTTTTTTTAATTGAGAAAGAGAGAGAGAGAGAGGGAAGGAGAAGGGCAAGGCAGAGGAAGAGGGAGAGAATCTCAAGAAGGCTCTACAATCAGCAGCTCAGCACAGAGGCTGCGTGGGGCTCGATCCCCCCAGGGTGAGATCATGACCTGAAGCAGAAATCAATCCAGAGTCCCTTGCTTAAAGGACTGAGCTACCCAGGTGCCTCACCAGTCTTCTTTCCTCCCCAGGTGCCTCACCAGTCTTCTTTCATATGCAAAGAAACAAAAACCTTGAACAGCACTCTAACATAAATATGATAGATGTCTAAATAAATTGCCTTTATTACTCCTATGATATTTTTGTGCATATTTAAACACACGGTTATCCAAAGTAATAGTTGCCTTTTCTAATATGTGAAAATAGTAACCTTTTTTTCTCTGTTTTATAAGATAATTTACATTGTTTAATCTTATTTTTTTCAAGCAACTAATTGGTTATCATAGTTGTAGAATGTGGCAAAATAAGGTGAAATATTACTTTTGAACATTTATTGTATTTTATAATTTTAACAGTTCCTTGCCTGTCTAACTTTACTGCACCAATGGGAACAGTGCTTTCTCCTGATTACCCAGAAGGGTATGGAAATAATTTAAACTGCATCTGGACCATAATCTCTGATCCAGGGAGTCGGATACATCTTTCTTTTAATGACTTTGATCTGGAATCTCAGTTTGACTTCCTTGCGGTTAAAGATGGTGACTCTCCAGACTCCCCGATTCTTGGAACCTTTACTGGGGCCGAGGTGCCCTCCCATCTGACTAGTAATAGTCATATACTGCGATTGGAATTTCAAGCTGACCACTCAATGTCAGGACGTGGCTTCAACATCACTTATAACAGTAAGTTTATCTTTTCCATATAATGTATTTCTACCAAGTAGAGCTAGAAAGGAATCATGTAAACCAGCTCTCTGGTTCCATAGACAAGGAAACTTAAACAATGTTTTATATATATATATATATATATATATATATATATCTGAACAAGTTCTCCCTCAATATATATATATATATATATATATATATATATATATATATATATATATATATATATAAAATGTACCAGGAACAATTCTTCATTTCCAACCATATTTTACTCCCTATTGTGTCATTTCTCTTGGTTTGTGAGAGGTCTGATATTAAGGAAATATGTTTCAAATATTATGATGTCAGCCAATATATTAGTTTATTCTATTAAATCTTATAAGCATAAGATCAAACCTAAAGTGTATCATATACTTTGCTCCATTATTGGTGTGAAAACATATAAGGGAAATAAATCTTTCTTTCAAAATATTCATAAACCAATAGGGAACCTTAAACCAATAATGACAGCACAGAGTTACAATTCTAGAGATGAAATTCGCAAGGCTGAAATTCACAAGAAACATTACAGAAGAGAAAATCATTAACATAGGAGCAGTAGACCACTGACCTGCCACCATGGGGAAGAAATACCTTAGAGATTAAGAGCATCCTTTCTGCAGTGAAACTATACAACTTCAAATGTTGGCTTTGCCCCATTTTTAGGTTTAAAATTGAGCCTCAGTGTCCTCATCAGTAAAACCATCTTTGGTTTCTATAAGGAATAAATTAGGTGATGCAGGCAAATAATTTGGCATGGAGTAGATAGTGCATAGTAAATGCTCAATAAACATTAGCTGTCATTGCTTACTTGCCTTTTGAACTACTACCTTAACATCTTATTTAATTGTGTTTACTATATTGCTATATTTTGACATTTCTTTGAGGTTATTTAGCTATTGTCACTCACATTCTTTGTATTTTTTTTTGAAAAAAAAATGCCAAAAATATAGCAAAAAGATGAATCACATGAAGGAGAATATATCATAGTAGGTTAATATACTCACATACTAATGCTTCTGTTTGCAAATGTTTTCCTAAAGAATAGAACACTACTGATTTTTCTTGTTTTTTTTTTTTTTTTTTTTCTTCCCCCTCCCTTGAAGGTACCACACTCTGGCACATATTGACCAACTTGATGAGTTAATATTTGTTAATATTTGTGACATATGACAATAGGATCTAGTTTCCTGTTCTATAAAAAAGAATTGCATCCAGGGGTGCCTGGGTGGCTCAGTCGGTTAAGCCTCCAACTTTGGCTCAGGTCATGATCTCACTGTTCATGAGTTCAAGCCACGTCAGGCTCTGTGCTGACAGCTCAGAGCCTGGAGCCTGCTTTGGATTCTGTGTCTCCCTCTCTCTCTGCCCTTCCCCGTTTCACTCTCTTCCTCTCTCTCTCAAAAATAAATAAACATTCAAAAAAAAAAAAAAAGAATCACATCCCTAACCCTGACAATCAGTGCTGAGTTTTGGCAATTAGTAACAGAAAGCAGTTATTGCCTTTTCCAATTGTCACTAGTGGTGAAATTGTCAACATGTAATTGTATATCATTAAAGTTAAATTAGCTGTGACATGTGTCATACAGACTGCTGTATAAAAGAGTTGCTTTATCTGAAAGTCCTTTTAAAAATATTTCATATGTATAAAGATATATATATATATACACACACACACACACACACACACACACACATATATATATACACACACACTTCTCTATTTATTTATAATTTTTATTTTGTCTTCAAGGCACATTATTTTTAACTTTAATGTTTATGGTACCTTCAGGGAATTATGGAAATATGCCTCCTTGTTTCTTGTTCTATTTCTCTAGTAAATAATTTAATTGATCATATGAAAATTCTTATATTTAATGTTTTCTACTGAAGTTATTTTTTTTCTGAAAAAAAAAAACTATCAGGCATTATATATAGGAACAATGAGGCTTAATCAATTGCGGTTTTTGTTTTGTTTTGTTTTGTTTTGTTTTGTTTTTTGTTTTTTTAGTTTTCTATTTTATTTATTTATTTATTTTTCAATATATGAAGTTTATTGTCAAATTGGTTTCCATACAACACCCAGTGCTCTTCCCAAAAGGTGCCCTCCTCAATGCCCATCACCCACCCTCCCCTCCCTCCCACCCCCCCATCAACCCTCAGTTTGTTCTCAGTTTTTAAGAGTCTCTTATCCTTTGGCTCTCTTCTACTCTAACCTCTTTTTATGGTTTTTGGGTCTTTTAGAATCACAACAAAAACCAATAATTAGAAATAAGTGCATCTACAAAAATATATTGTCCATATTTTAGAATTTACCTTAATATTCTTCCATACCATTTAACTTAAAAATGAGGAGAATGGTAAATCAAAATTATATAATTTATGAACAATATCAAAGTAATGATTAATGAGAAAATTTAAAATAACTGCATGTATTTATGTATAGCATGAATATAATAATGTAAATACCTCACAAACTTTTTTTTACACATTTAGATTTTGTTATTTTAAATATTCTTCCATTTGTATTGTGCTAATTTAAACATTTATGGTGCATGTTTAGTCATACAGATGAATAAAATGAGAAATTTGGAGGGCTCATTTAATCTATAATCTTCAGAAATTCAAGCATATTAATATGTAAGCATATTGTCCCTACACTGCTGCTGACTTGCTAAGACTTGCCTAAACATATCCTGGGAGACACAAAATAAAATAAAGTGGCTCTGAATTCAAGAACTCACATTTTCTTGGGGCGCCTGGGTGGTTCAGTAGGTTAAGCATCGGACTTCAGCTCAGGTCATGATCTTACAGTTTGTGAGTTCGAGCCCAGTGTCAGGCTCTGTGCTGACAGCTCAGAGCCTGAAGCCTGCTTCAGATTCTGTGTCTCCCTCTCTCTGTTCCTCCCCCACTTGCACTCTGTCTCTCTCTCTCTCAAAAATAAATAAAGATTAAAAAAATTTTTTTTTTAAAGAACTCACATTCTCTTGAGACATGAAACAAATAACCCAAGATACAATATGTTGTTGAGAAAAAAATTAGAAGCCATACAAAGGGATACATTTCATTCCTATCTCTCTGACCTGAGGCAAATACTTATCTGTTGCTGAATCTCACATTACTCTTTAAAGTTCTAAATGTTAAATGAGATAATGACATTTCCAAAGCTCCTTATAGCAGTGGCTAGAACATAGTAATTATAAGAGTTAGCTCCCTTCCCTTTTCCTAGATGGCAGAAAATAGATGACAAATGGAAAATTAGAAAGAAATTTTAAGACTTTCATACCAGATTGGAACATTTCACTATAGCCTCACAAGACTATTTCTCCATTCCAAAGAGTAACATCACGAAAGTTTGCAGTGAGATGTGGTCAACGTGCTTTGTATTCACAATAACTGGAATTCTGACCGGTTTATACTGAAAATTTTACATACCGTAAACCCCAGTGATCTCCAGAAGTAAGCAGAAACAATTCTGCTTTGAAATGTAATCTTAGATTATAATTCATATTTTAAAACAATCATACCTATTTACATCATGGATATACGTCACAGGCAAACAGGGTCAAAGGAGAGGCTCTCATTTTTTTTTTCTTTTTTAAAAAATAAAGTCTTATCTAGATATAAACATAATCTTTTCAAAAGTCAGTTTTTCTCACTCCACATACACAAGGGTCCCTCTCATACTGCTTGTTTGTGTGTTTTTGTTTGTCTCCTCTTCTCCAGCATTTGGGCATAATGAATGTCCTGATCCTGGAATACCAATCAATGCACGGCGGTTTGGGGACAACTTTCAATTAGGAAGTTCGATTTCAGTTATTTGTGAAGAAGGATTTATTAAAACCCAGGGAACAGAGACAATTACGTGTATTCTTATGGATGGAAAAGTAATGTGGAGTGGACCAATTCCAAGATGTGGAGGTAAGTGCAATGGTCAGTGAAAATTATAACCCCATCGTTGCAGGATTTTTTACCACAATACCCGGGACTCGTTGTCTCGCCACTTTGAAGAATGAAGAGGTGAACAAAAAATGAGCAGCAGGCCAAAATTCTTTAGAATGTAAGATCAGAGAGGAAGAAGAGTAGAAAAGCTCTCTTTACAGAGACAGAACATTAGAAAGTGAATGCCTGTGACTATAGGCAAGAGTCCCTGTTGTAGAAGGTTCTGGTCAGCACCCACTCCCTCCTTCCCCCTTGTTCCTCCTCAGGTTCTACCTTATTGGCTTGATAGCTCTAGGTGCTGGGTTGTCCATTGTATGAGGGGTGGTCTATGGCCATACTTCGGTCTTTTGTCAAATTCCTGAGAGAAACCCGAGAGGAAGTAGGTGGGGTCTGTTATGTTCTTAAGAAGAACCTTAGGCCTGGGGGGGGTTTGCTGTGGTCAGATACTCCCAACATTGTTGCAAAATAGGTGTTTTTCCCCAACCAGGGACCTCAGGCCCTAATCTTTCCCTCTCTTCCTACTGAATCCTATCTTCTTCTATTATACCATCATCATTGTGCACTGGAGACTGTATTTAACCATATATGCATATATACATTAGGTATATGTGTTAAACAAATTACACTTTTAGTTTTTCATGTTAAAATAATTGCTTAGAAACCTTTTAAAAAGTCCCCTTTAAAAAGAACTCTTAATAAAAGGTATACATTAATAAATGGTAAATATTCGTTGCATGTGCAAATTCTCTTTAGGGTACTTCAGAGTTACAGTTTAGTACACTTTCTAGTCATCTTTTTTCTTGGTATTTTAACTATTTATGGTATCGATATTGAATCTTCAAAAATGTGTTAACAATTATTATTTGCAATAAATAAATTTATGCTAAAGCAGCCATTATTTAAAATGTGTACTTTTTGTCAGCATAGTTCACTAAACACGTTTTTTCAATTTTGATTTACTTAATAAGATATAGTCAAGAAAATGCAGAGGAATGTATGTGCGTAATGTATGCGTGTGTGTATGCAACGTTTGAAAGTTTACATCTTTGAATATATACACTTATCTAAAGTCACTAATTATATTGACAAGAAGGAAAGATGATCCTACTTAAAAATAAAATATACCCAGCATAGTGTGTCAAATTATTTATTAAAAAAATTTTTTTTTACATTTATATATTTTTGAGAGACAGAGAGACAGAACATGAACAGGGGAGGAGCAGAGAGAGAAGACACAGAATCTGAGGTAGGCTCCAGGCTCCGAGCTGTCAGCACAGAGCCCGTCACGGGGCTGGAACTCACAAACCACAAGATCATGACCTAGGTCAAAGTCGGATGCTTAACTGACTGAGCCATCTAGGCACCCCTGTAGTGTGTCGATTTAGAATCTATAGGTTGTGTATATGAGGTGTGGAGCTTCATTTAGAATTGTCACATTGGGATTAACATTCTTCTTTTCTCCTTCCACTCTAGTACCAAAGGTTACATATCTGTTTTATTTAAAAAGATGTAGAAGGGGACACCTGGGTGGCTCAGTCCATTGAGTGTCCGACTCTTGATGTCAGCTCAGATCATGATCTCACAGTTGTGAGATCAAGCCCCATGTCCAGTTCTGTGCTGAGAGTGCAGTCTGCTTGGAATTCTCTCTCTCTCTCTCTCTCTCTCTCTCTCTCTCTCTCCCCCTCCCCCGCTCACACTCTCATATATAAATAAATAAATATTTTTAAAAAATGATATAGAAGAACTTTTACTAAGGAACAGATAAACTAGAGCCAGGAAACACTTTTTTGCAGATCACCATGTAATGATTAGGTGATAATTTTTAAATAATTACTTCTTTTTCTTGCTCTCCCAATTTTTCTTCTTACGTGTGTCCAAACTGACAATGAAACCTTTATTTTTTTTCTTTTTCAATTTCTGGCTGTTAAATTGAGAATATTTTATGTATAATTTTCAGAAGTATAGCAGACTTCATTGACTAATACAGCCATTACCTACAAATGCTGCCATTCATTGAGTTGAACATTTTCATAATGTCTCGTGATGAACTACTCCAGACCACGCGATTATGCTTTCCTATTAGCCCCTTCACTTTGCACCGCCTTCCTCTTCTAATCACTTTCTCATTTGTAATATTAGGGACTGAACTAGATGACTTCACGGTTCTTTTCCAAACCTCAAAGGTTATGAGTTTAGTCAGGGCTACCTTCGCGATGGTTATGATTGTGCTATTGTGTTTTCAAACAACATGACAGGATTGCCCAATAAAAGGTTGAAATAAAAAAAGAAAAACAGAAAGTAATGTTCATTTTTTTCCCATTATACTTTGCCCTTGAGCACATTCATTCCTGAACAGTTGCTGATCCAAACTTGAGGAATCAGTCAGAAAAGCCTACACTAGTATTTGAAGGAAAAGTAGGAGATGGAAGAAAAAAATGGGTTCAGGCCGAAGGAATGCCACTGATTCAATGTACTGGAGTGGAGGATAGAGGCTCAGGGTTTGATGATAATAAGAGGGGTGCCAAGCGTGCCAGGCTTTGCAAACAATCCTGGGTGGATTAAAATTATCCTGTGGCCAGAGGGAAGCCACTTCAGCTCAGAAGTGATATGATCAGAGCCTCTCCCTTCTCTGCGCTAGGAGTTGTATACAGGCCAGTGGACAGAAACAGAGACCACCTCTGGGTAACTGTTGAGTCTGGTTAGAGCCTCATCTGCCTCACTTGGGTGTTGGTTGAGAAGCTACTTGCTTCCTAGCTGAACGGGGAGTAAAAATAATGAGCTTGACACCAACAAATCTTTTTATGAATCACTGTTTCATTTGAGAGAACAATTTTAGCGAGATTTTTCACTGTGAAAAATGAATGGTATTTAACCTTTAAACATGAGTGAAACAAATATTCTGAACTCTAATTTGGCACAGGCCAGGAGGCCCTTGTGACATCCTAAAAAGAGCTTTGTGGAATTCCCGAAGGAGAGTATTTTTTTTTCTGTGTGTATGAGTGAAATTACAGACACTTGGCTCACTTTGCCAGTTTCTGGATTTTATCCCACAGTGGAACATGACTAACAATCAAGTTGGAGACAGAGAAGGTAGAGTCAGAGTGGGCTAAAAGCGATCTTACCGTGGCACTGGGCCAGGTTACCTGCCATATCCCAGGCCATGTTGTGAGGCAGTTTCCACCCAATAAAGCAGACTGCTGTCAACTCCTGTATAACTAACTCTGGTGGGTGTAATTTCTGAGACTCTGAGGTTTGTAAAGATTTCCTTTAGTTTTAGTTTTGCCTCAATTCCACTTAGCTGTGAACAACCAAAGCCTGAGACTAGCCGAGAAAAGCTCCTTCTTTTTCTCTCCTAATGTGTTTTCATCGTGGTGGTGGTTCTACCACTCAGCCACTCCCACTGATGCAAAAAACTATGTCTGGGAGCCCTCTCTGCCCAACTTCTTTGTCCTTTAGACCTGTATTTTGACAGAGAAGTTTTGCTTATTATTTATTGCAATTTATCTTTTGGGGCATGATCACAGCCTTCAATATATGCTTGCTATTTTAGCTGAAACTTTTTTGTCATCATATTAAATATTTTATATAGGTGAAATACATACTTGTGTATGTTTTGATAAATACAAATAATTCTTTACATTTTATTCTCTCAGAACATTCCAAAATTAAATGCATTGTTGAAAGTTGCTTAAAATGTTTGGATTGCTATGTGTTAAAATTAGGAAGTAGGAAGTTGCTTGTTTCAATCAGAATTTATAGAGCAAAGGAAGTCAGTATAAAATGTTTTGATAATAAAACCCAGAGTTTCAACCTCTTTAAAGATTGCCCTCTCCCTCCACTACCACCGCCGTCCCCCGCCCCCCAACACCGTCTATTGCAATTATCTAGAAGTTTAGGCATTTGGCAAATTAGTAATCCATGACAACCAGTCTTCAACTCTAAAACTGTGGAAAATTGTTGAAAAAAGTGAAAGGAAATGTTTTATCAGTCCTAGTCCTTGAATAGGGATTAGTGAGAGGAAAGAGAGACATGAGATCATAATTTGTTGCAGTTCTATGATCCCACAGCTGAACTTGGATTCATTTCAGGGAGCTTAAATACAATTGTGGAACAGAATTGGGTTATACATTTTATTCACTGACCCGAAGTTCACTGCTGATGCATTAACTAAGGATAGATTTAGGCTATCTTTGTGGAAATTTGAACCTTTTTCTCTAGAATGGGTTGACGAAATTCCCTCATGAGAAAGAGAGATTAAAGACATTCTAAAGCTTTATGATCTTTCAGTTTTGCTAATGGAAAACAAAACACATTAATTATTGTAATCAGCATTGATTCAAAATCACTTTGAATTCTACAAACTGTTCGCCTAACTCAGTTTAGTGACGATCAATGACTTCTTCACTTATACGTTAAGACTGTAGCCTGAATATAACTGGCTGTATCTAGGGCCAGTCTCTGCATGGTGTCTCCTTCAAAGATCTACCTACAGCCCATGAATAGTGTAGACGATTATCATAGGTCTACTTTAACGGGCTGCCATAGGGATTTTCACGAGATGCCATGAAAGCTTCCTAAAAATCCTCCTCTTCTGTCTTCACCAAAGTTTCCCCTCAGAGCAGCTACATAAACACCCTCCCTCTTTTGCCCTGTGGTCCCCTCAAGACCCCTCTGCCCTCACATTCATTTTTTTTCTGCACAGCCCAAACCCCTGTTGGGCACCTGTGAGCCTCCTCACTAAAATTCAGCCCTCAGGAAGTTCAGTTTTCTCTTTAGAATATTTTTCCCTTGGGTTTTCTTCTTTCCACACCCTTTTTCTTTCTCCTAATATGATCAGAATTTTTCTCAGGGGCCTCTGAGGGCATTGTGAGACTCACCACATTTACTTCAAAGTCTCTTCGACAAGCCTAGGTGCTTGGAAATTTGGAAAATGGGGGAAAGGAGCACTCTATTACTGTATTTGGGTTTATTTCTCTCTTCACCTGTGCCTATGAATGTATCTTCTGAAATATGGGTAAGATGTTGCTTTCACTTAATTGTTTTTCTCAAGGGAATAATATGCAACTAGATTTCCTTCATAGTACCAAGCAGGAGAGTCTTTTTCTCAGTAAAATCACATTACTAGTTTCTGGAATGTTCCTTATAATGAACACTGCTATACAGAAGGCAAAATTCAAGGTATAATATTTGACTCAGAGAGGTTTCCTTTGTTGGGCTTTGGGAAACTCACTAGTCTCTGATCACCATAATCTGCCTGTCCAAATGCCAGCTCTAAAAGGCTAAGACATATATTTTCCGTACCTTAAATGATCTGAGCTCATTATTTGGCCTTCTTTCCTCATTGTCTATCTTTACCATTTTTAGGTTAAACTCTATTAGTCTGAGTTCATACTTCTAAAGTATAGCCATAATTAACTTATTTTTTTCTTAGCTTTGATTTGCTTCACCAGATTCATAAGTCTCTTTGTAGTGGGGTTTAAATATATGCTCACTTGGTAAACTGGCTATAAATCAACTCTGACATGAACTTGTTACACGTGCTTCTGATCCTCCCATCTGTTCATACCATTTCCTAGTGGAAGTCTTACTTTTAACTGTTTATATGAGGTTACCACATACCCAGCATATGACGTTCCAGCATTTGAATGCAGCTCAAATTCATTTGGATATTCATGTCCTCTAGGGTGGTGAGGCTGACTGCCATTAGATGGAGGTTTTGATGGATCTGAGTTCACAAATAGTACCTAATACCCAGTGCTATAGATCAGGAGTCATAACCTCAAATGCTTACAGGAGCAAGGCAATAACAGAAACAAATTAGATGGGCTAAATAGAACACGCTGCCCTCCTAAGAGGGAGGTGTGATTTCTCACTTTTTATAGAGACATGGTTACAAATAAGCATTTCTCTTTTTAACATCAATAATAACAATAATGAATAATACAAGAATGATATCATTGACAACTGATGACGGTGTTCCCATTAGTCCTGACATTTCCTTCATGCACATTAGAAAAGGGCATTTTCCAAGAGGGAAATGGCTTGAACTAGTGATTACCAAGGTCACTTTAATTTGAGATCCAGCAGTAGCAATCAATCCTTTGGGAGTATGCAAGGTCAATGGAGCAGGTCAGGAGACATACACCAACCTCTCCATTTTGAGAAAGCACTCCGGTGTCTCAAAAAATTGGGTGTCCTTTGGACTTACCTAAGAACCATTTTCCAGATAGTGATATCATGAAAAAGTCTTTTGAGTACCTCCTTTTTGTGAATTTGTGTAACACTGCTCAAATGTGATCCTCAACCAGAGTCTAGGCTGGAACACCCTATTCTGAACTAAGCAGTCTCTCCTGGATTGCCATTTCAATCTAGAGTAGTCTCTATAATCTCCTTCTGACTTTGCATTGATATTCTGCTCAGCGCGATTATCTTTCATCATTTGGCACTATATATTTTTTTTCTAATAGGTTAGCTGCTGGTATGGCTCAATTATGTGGTATGATTTGATTCAAGGAGACTCAGGAACTGTCCTAGTTATTCAGGAAGCATTAATAAAAAACAGACATGTTTGCTTTGTTTTTCTTTAAGAGTTAAGATATGAAAGTTTTATGCAGTACAGTAAATAGAAAGCTTCCCAAATACCTTCTTGAGCTGTCTCTTCCCCCATCCTCCCATTCAAGGTAACTGTTACATGTAAAAATCATCTTCATAATCATCATTGTCATTGAATTCATAATCATCATCACCATCATCATCCTATCTCTCTCTCTCTCATGCTTACATACAGTCCTATCATCACTAAGCTGTTGTCTCCCCCTTCCTATTTTCCCTGTCTCAGCCCCATGCCCTTGCTTCCATGTATTTAGTCCCTCTCCTCCACATTCAACCCTTAGACTAACACGAGATCTACTCATTCCACTCTACTGTGTCCCCAAGAAAGTTCAGCCTGTTCTAATAGTTTCAGTTGAGATTCTATCTCCTTGGAAGGTTGGTAAATGCATTATATCTCATTATAAGAAATTATGCATGAGTTTAAAAAAATAAAAGAGGAGAACGATCAAGTTTTTGGCATATCTTTTCAAGCTATTCTCTGGGTCGCATTTCTACTTTATGAATGCCTGCTTCTGTATTTGCCAGTAATAAACCAGCCAACAAATCCCAAAAGAACTTGAAAAAGATACCATGCCATAAGACAGAATAAAACAAGAAAGTTCTCTTTCTAGGTGTCAAGCAGTGAACACTATGTCATCTAGAGTTTCCTGTTTTAAAAATCAAGACAGTTGGACATAAATTAAGTCTCCTATCTTTGTTGCAGTCATAGAAGGAAACTGTTCCTGAGTATGAGGATTTATTATTCATTGGTGAACGTCATTTTTTAAAGCTACTGAACTCAACTCAGGTAGACTGAAAGATGAGAAGGATTTATTTACAGACCAAAAATGAGAGTTGGGTTAAAATGTATTCATTATTTTGTTATAAAATCTGAAGTACATAACCATTTACTTTTTTTTAAATTTTTTTTTTCAACGTTTTTTATTTATTTTTGGGACAGAGAGAGACAGAGCATGAACGGGGGAGGGGCAGAGAGAGAGGGAGACACAGAATCGGAAACAGGCTCCAGGCTCTGAGCCATCAGCCCAGAGCCTGACGCGGGGCTCGAACTCACGGACCGCGAGATCGTGACCTGGCTGAAGTCGGACGCTTAACCGACTGCGCCACCCAGGCGCCCCAATCATTTACTTTTTAAAATCAGATGTTTCTTAATACTTTAAAGTTATAATTATTTAACTGTTCATGGTAAAATAAGTTAGACAATCTAAAATGTATATACTTTTTGAGTTTCATTTTATTAAATATACTACTCAGGCTCCTTTTAGTCTCTCTTCCTGGTTTCTCCTCATCCTGATGATCTCTGTTTTTTCCAGAGCTAGGTCTTGAATATTTTCCCCTCTCTATTTCCATTCACTCTATGGGTAACTGTCAACCAGTCTCTAACTTTAAATAATATCTATGTGCTGATGTCTCTCAAATTTACATCACCAGCCTAGTTCTTTGCCCTGAAGTCCAGACTCATATATTCAACTTCCTACTCAACATCTCCACGTAGATGTTTAATAGGCATCTCAAACTTAACCTGTCCAAAACTGATCTGATCTCTCCCTGTCACTCCAAACCTGCTACTGTCACAGACTTTCCCCATCATCATTAATAGCACTCCATTCTTCCAGTAATTTAAGCCAAACTTCTTGGAGTAATTTCTGACTCCTTTCTTTCTATTACAGCCATACACAATCCATCAGAAAAATCTGTTAGCTGTACCTTTGAAATATATTCAAAACTCATCTAGTTCTTACTTATTCCACTGCTGACATCCTGGTCCCAGCAACCATCATCTCTGGCCCAAATTGCTACAATAAGTCCCTAACTGGGCTTCTTCCCTTGTTCCTATTCAGTTCTGTAGAAATGATTTGTTGCCCAATTCACCTATGCTCACTGATTAATTTCTTCATAGTCATTTCTCCACTGAGACTCAGAAGGGTTCTGATGCATACACACTATCTGCATTTCTCCTCATTTTTACCTGGATTGTGTCTCCCTTGCTCTCTGAGCCGTAGCTAGCTAACAATAGCTTCTTTGATCTAAAGCAATCCCCTCAACAAAAATGGAAATAGAATATTGGCCTTCTGGATTACATGGTCATGTTCTTGAATATAATTAGGATGTAATACATTCATTGGACTGCTTTATAGATAAAGAGGATTACATTTAATGAAATACATTGGAAGAGTCAGATGAGTTGCTATTGGCTCAAAGCTGTTGATTTAATTAAGACACCAAGTGAAGACTAAGTGAAAGAGAAGTCACCTCTTCCTTGTGAAGATTCATAATATTTAATATTATTGCCATTGTAGCCTCCCTGACAAGAAAAAACATTAGGAGCAAAATGTATGGCAAACGAGGTGTAGAAGCAAATTTTTCTATAGCTTTGGAATTGGCCACCTAGATGCCCAACCAAGGAGAAAAAAATTTCAATACCCATTCTATAAAAAAAAATCATAAATATAATAATAAATTGAAGTCCAGATACCCCCTTCATGGCTAATTGTGTTCTAACTAACTCATCTCTCTTAATCATAACTTCAGGCACCCCACTCCCAATTTATATAGGCAGCAAAAAGAAAGCAAGGCAGATCAAGATCTAGATCTATCCATCTATCTGTCAATCTGTCTGAAACTGTTGAAGTCAAAAGTTCAGTTTTTCATTTATCTCCCTATAGGAAGGAGGATGCTAGTCTTTTTCTTCTCAATCCAAGTTGAAGGGAAGGGCTTTAGAAGAATCCCTCATAGAGAATGGAGTTGCCTGGGAGAATGAGAAACAAGAATCCCCAGGTGGATATCTGATTATACAATGTAGTACTTGCTGATCTGTCTTCTGTGCTGATAGAACAAGAGGAGGAAAACTGGTGAAAGCTGACAGACTGAAGATGAGGAAAGCTGTCTAGTTCAAACAATTTGGCAAGTCAGTGATATGCATTTCCTATGCATTAAATGAATACTAAAGAAGGTACCCAAGCTTGGCCACCAACTGTAGGAAACTCAACAGCCTGAAACCATAGTGTATACTGCCAGGGGTAGGAGCAAGGAAGTTACTGGAAAAGGTTGAGCTCCTCCTATATCAGGCAGTTATACAGTGAGAAGCCACCTTCCCCACTCTTGGTCTTTCCAAAGGACTCATTTATTCTCATGGAGAACAAATATTTTCCATATCTGACAAATAAAGGCATCAGGGAACAGTCAGGGGTAATGAGGAAAACAGCCATAGCCAGGAAAGACTGACAGCACAATCTGTCCTGTCCTAGCCCTGACACATCACAAGGAAAAGAACCTAAAAGGAAGAGGAAGGAGTCAAGACAAGGGGGGAGACTATTCCAAGTGCTGAAGTGAATGGAGGAATGAATCAGCAAGTTCTGATTCTCCATCAGAACACTTCTCCCCATCTTCCAAGCCTCTATGGCCACTGCTCAAGGATGGACCTTGGATGGATGGGTGGAGAGAATAAGATAAGAATTTTCCATTGGGCTAGACCAAGTTTTTTAATACTGAAAGTGATGAGAATATTAGAGGATCTGTCCAACATTTTTTTAAGGAGATGGAGATTTGCCAGTGCATGCTTGAAAGCAGCAGAAGGAAGGAAAGAAGGAAGGAAGGAAGGAAGGAAGGAAGGAAGGAAGGAAAGGAGAAGAAAGGAGAAGAAAGGAAAGGAAAGGAAAAAAGGAAAGAGACCATTTCTGTTTTTGTTCCATCAATTTCAGAATGCACCATAAAATGTTTGCTCAAGCAAGAACTCCCTTGCCCTCAGAGGAGAACTTTCTGCATCACTATGGCTTATTCTCATTCTTACTCTCTAACGGATTATCTGAGAGAATTCTTTCAGTGAATAGGATGGGATGGAAGTCCTTGAAGAACTTTTGGGAGAAAAGGCTGAATCCACATGCCTGATGAACTTTCCCTTTGAGTATAAGAGTTTTTTCTCTTGAACTCAGTTAGCTTCAAATGAAAGGAAACCCTTCTCATTCACAGATATTGCATTCTCTTTGGAGGGACTTCTTTTGAGGGAGCAATGAGAGTGACAATCCAAGGCATAGATCAGAATTTATTTGTGGTTCTCATTGAGAGAATGTGTGTACATCTAAAAATAAACCCCACTTTTAATTACATGTTTATGTAGTATTAAATTCCATTCTCCTGGAGAGCTACCCTAGGGAAATGGAAGTACTAACAATCTGCAAGGTTTTGCTCCCACTGTTGGGGTGGGGGAGAGGGGGATGAGTCTGAGAGAAGGGATAAAGGGGCAATGGAAGAAGGTGCAGAGCTGTGACTGTTTCTCTTTAACCCTGGCCCTTTAATTTGTGTGTTTCTGGTTTCTCTTTTTATCCTAAATTCAGACCCAACATGTTTCTCATTATTTTCTTTGAAACAATACCCAACCTCTCCGAGGTTGAAGAGAGTCAGTGATTACATCCCATACCTATATCCCTAAAGCCAGGTAGGGTGGGGAGAAGGATGGAAACATCAGTGTTTGATAACCTGGATGTGGTATCTAGATTTTATCATGCACAGCTCCACAGAAAGGCTATCTCTCAGACCAAATGTTGGAATACTCACTTTGTAATTTCACTTATAGCCAAACCCCTGAGATCAAAGCCATCTCTTCCCATCCACAAATCCCTTGTGAGCACCTAACTGCCGCTTCTCAGATGAAAGAGCGTCTCCTGCTGTGGAACACTAAACATTATCTGAATTTATCTGAATGTAGGCTGAGGCACTTTTGACTCTTTCATACAGGTCTTAAAACATACTGGCTATTTTGAATTTGTCCGTTCTACTTAAAGCAACACAGAAATGAGTCAGCACTCCAACGCAAATTATTTATAACAGACTTTCTTCAGACCTTAGAGAAATAAAAGTAGATAAATGAACTATGCCTACTTTATATTGGTCATGCATGCCCTGTTTTTATTGCCAAAGACAAGGGGGCTTAGAGGCAACAATCTGTATTTCACTAACAGATGCAAAACACCTCTTTATCTCAGGAACCTGAGACATTATCCAGGAGAATCTTGATGCTACAGACCAGTCATATCTTAGATTTGGTCTGTGGTCTATGGGCTAACAGCAGCAAAATGGCCTGTGAAGACAGGGTGGGGGGAGGATCTTGTTCACAATGGAGCTTTCTGGATCCCACCCTATAATTACTAGAAGTGTATTCTGGAAATATGCATTTAACAAGTTCCCGAGGTGCCCACTAAGGTTGGAAAGGCTTCAAAAGGAGTAACCACTGCATAAAACCATGACGTCTTCTCCTTCTTCCTCCAAAAAGTGTAAGCTTCAGACACACAGAACTATTGGACTCTCCCTCATACACATTAGTATTTCTCACTTCCTAACTCTGCTCTTCCTGTCCAACTCTCCCTATCTTCTATTCTTGTTCTTCCTCTTGTTCTCCTCCTCCTCCTCCCCCCCCTCTTCCTCCTCCTCCTCTTCCTCCTTCTTCTCCTTCTCCTTCTCCTTCAATCTAAATTCACTTCTGACAAAATTGCCTTTAAGAACTCTTTCCATTTAATGTCCTTAGGATGTTATCTGACCCTGCCTGTGTTGCTAGACTGTCTACCCAGCTTAAGCATGTACTTGTACTGCATGTTAGCTGTGTCTGTCTTCTTTATAGAGTGTGTGTCTCTTGAGGGCAGAGGAAATATCACATGAATATGTTTTTTAATTTTAGCACCTGGCACAATATCTTATATATAGCAGAAACTAAACAAATCAGGCTCTGAGCTGACAATGTAAAGCCTGGTTGGGATTCTCTCTCTCCCTCTCTCTCTGCCTCTTTCTCTCTCTCTCAATGTAAATAAATAAACATTTTTTTTAATTTTTTTTAACGTTTTTTTATTTATTTTTGAGACAGAGAGAGACAGAGCATGAACAGGGGAGGGGCAGAGAGAGAGGGAGACACAGAATTGGAAGCAGGCTCCAGGCTCTGAGCCATCAGCCCAGAGCCCGACGCGGGGCTCAAACTCACGGACCGCGAGATCGTGACCTGAGCCGAAGTCGGACGCCCAACCGACTGAGCCACCCAGGCGCCCAATAAACATTTTTTTTTTTAAATGGTGTTGCTAGAATTTCACATTTGTATTAAAAAATCTTTGGGTTGAATATTCTTTCCCCCTAACCATCCATCTTTGTCTTCATCAAATCTACCTTAAAGAGAATAAGATATGTTTAATTAAATGTCTCTTATAAAAAGGAATCCAATACATCTATCTTGGAAATAGTGCCTTATTTGGAATTTTAAGATTCAAATTCGAATCTCACCTCTGCCACTACCCAGGTCTTTGTTTCTTGTGAAGTTGTGTTTCATGGTTTTTTCCTCATCTGCAAAACTGGCAAAGGAAAGAAACCAGCATTTTTATGCTACAAGATTATTAAAGAATCAAATTAAGTAACGTATATAAAAACATACTCCAAACTGGAACACATGTCTCTCTTAGTTGGTATGGCGGAAATATGTAGCTGTTCATCTTTAAGCTGTGTTACCCTGTTCGTTATATAGAATTGTAGATGGGGAAACAGTTACCCAGCTGAAGGACTTCTCACAGCTTCCTTTGCAGTTAGATATGACCGTGTGAGTAAGCAGAGGTAATATAAATAACGTGTAGGCCATGGTTCATAAAAAGCACACACAGACTGGTCTTCCACACTCTGTTTCCTTTCCGGCCAACTGAAATGGAAATAACCTGCAAGGCAGTCTAGGAAGTCACACATTGAAAGTGGCCAACCCTTTCTCCTCCTGTGTCATGAGAGTTTGGGCGGGGCGGGGCGGGGGGGGGGGTGCGGGGGAAGGCTATCTTGCTAGTAGAGTGATCTCATTATACTGCCACATGACTGTGTCAAAGAAATATTTCACCAGAGTTAGAGGCAAGGAGGATGTATGACTTTATTCAAGACTATTGTAATAGAAATTGAACTCAGTTGCACTGAGGGATGGTTTAAGGGCTGAGGTGGGCTAGTGGAAAAGTACTGAAGGAAGTTAGGTGAGTCGTCTGGAATCTTAAGTCTGTCTAAAGTTTTGTGAATTTGAAGGCCATTTTGGTCAGGTGAGAAATAAACTATTTTGTTAAGGTATTAAAATCTAGGTGTTTATTTATTTTACCAGCTACAGATATCTTAATCTAAACAGTTAAAGGAGAGAATGACCCAAGCAGCAATAGTCCATCCCAGCCTTTGCCAAAATGCAGTGATATAATAATGAGTATCAGTCAATACCTACTTAATTTGATTAAATTAAACTATTTTTTTCAAAAGGTTTGCATCTTAAACCGCCTTTTAATTTTTTTCCCTCTACCTGTTCACCTTTATCTTCTACCTGCATTAAAGCTTTAGCATTAGTCTGTGTTGAAAATGATGCCCAATATAGACAAGATCTCCAGATTCTATTTTCTATTTTTTCTTGTGATATTTCACAAACCTTTTAGCCTCAGCATCAAATCTTATTATCTTTCTATGTAAGATTCCATCCTGTTTTGTGCTCCCCATTATGGGAGTGGAATCACCATCCATCCATTACAAGCCAGGGGCCCAATGACCAGTTGAGATTTCATCTTGCTCACTCATTGCATGTAATTAATAAATGCTTTTGAGTCTACCTCCTAAATATCTCTTGCAGTCAGTACTTTCCTATTACCATCATATCTCAGCGTCTGATGATACCTTCTCTGCAAAATAGTATACGATCTCATCAACTCCATATGTATTGCCCTTAGTCCACTTTACATGCAATTGCCACTTAAATGAAAATCTTTTTCTTTGTATGTATGTATCCTTTGTCTATAATTTTTCAATTTCCTGTGGTTGACTTTCCATAATATAGCTTCCCAGGTCTTTTTCTACCTTTTTTTTTTTTTTCCCTTTAATGTCCCATCACTTCTTGGTTCCCTAAGAAAGATACTGGCATTGCTAAATATTGTGCTAACCTAACTTTCTACTCTTTTGGAAACATTGTTATGCCTATATCTCTCTTTCCTCCTGATGAACCTGACTCATCCTTGAAGGCTCAAATTAAGCAGATTCTCTTCTTTGAGGACTTAATTCATCCCCTTTTCCAGACCCCTGCCCCATGAACATATCTTCTTTTATAGAGTTTATGACATGCTTACTTTATGTTTCTGTGTTTTGCATGTGAGAAGTGTGAGGAAGGCAAATTGCCTCTGTTCAAATCCTTGCTGGCTGAGATGTAAAGGGAAAGAAAATTCTTCTCTACCCATTAATTTCCCAACTGGACTAAGAATTACATTTACATGAGACAGATTAACAGGAGGAAAAAAAAAGTTTTATTACATGTGCAAGGAGGCCAAGTAATGGAATTGAAACCTAAAGAAATGATCAAGGCAGGTAGTTTATATACTTTTTCTAAAAAGAGACAATGAATCTCTGAGGATTTGGCAGGACAAAGAAAACTTTGGGAGCTTCAGTTGGTAAGAAATTCTAAACAGAATTTAGACTGGGGTAGTAAATTAACAAGCGTTATTTCTACAGCCTCCTTGGCTGTAAATTTACCATCTCTGTGATAAGGATGTCTCTCTACCTCCTGGTACAGGGAAGGTACTCTTCATTTGGGAGACTTATTTCTTGCTTTCAGGGGGACAGAGAGGAGTCTGAGTGTCCTTGAACAGACAGTCTATTAAGTAACACTTATTCAAAATAAGCAGTATGCCAAAGAGGCTCATCTCGGGGTGGTCTGCCTTTACCCCACATACGCAAATTATTTAAATACACATCTAGCTTTCTTTTTTTCCCCTATAATAATAGTACATATGGCTAGATTTTTCTGAGCCTCATATAAAATAATTCAAAAACTTTTCATGCAGTTCCTGGCACACCCAATAAATGTTATTCGATATGTTTATGTTATGTTAGTCAGATGTTTATTCAATAAATTTTAATTAGTACAAGTAATACAAATACCACACAAACACATACCTGGCACACAATTGTTGGCATGATTAAAATATGAATGGATAAATGACAAATGAGTGAATAAATGAAGGGGACTTTCAAAATACTTTGTGTGGTCTTGATCTCCCTGCTTTGTGTATATTCCAGTTTCCCTTATTCAGACAAGGATTAGTTACTGTTTTTTACAGAAATCTGTCTCAGATTGTGTTGTCTTTATACCCAGAGGTACATAATCTGATCTTAGTTGTTAAATGTGTAAGCATTTAGTACATCTCAATAGCTACATATTTATTTTCAGAATAATATTTTGGGAAATATTTGGGGAAAAATTATAAGCTTCACTTAAAAACTGATTTCATGGATATTTTTGTTCAGGGCAAGTCTAAAAATGTCATTTAAGTTAAAGTATAAGTGAATCTACATGAAGAAAGTTATTCATTTAATATAAGCTATGCATGGATATTGCAAAATTATGAGGTGTAGGCCGTTGTCTTATTACCTTTGGGTCTGTATGGTTATCCCCTTTACAGTTAAGTTTCTCTTTACAAGTTCAAATCTTTGTTACTAATATTATTAGTAGCTCTTTGCTCCAAAGCTCCCACTCCCGCACATGCATGCATATGCTCTCTCTTTTTTCCCTATATTCTATACTTCTGTCTGTTTTCAGGTAGATTTCTACATCTCTTTTCTCTATACTTGATCTCCCTTATTTTTCCCTGCATTTTGTCATCTCCATACTCTGCTGCTCTGGCTACACTGTGGCTTCTCCTTGTGCACATCCCCCTGCCACCTGCCTGCTAGTCACTATGATCATGAGGCTGGTCCTGACTGATCTGCACTGAGCACCTGTCTCTCTCTCGCGTTTCACGCCTTCTCGGGGAGTCTCTTCCCATACTTTTGGAATAATAATTTTGGGGAGTTTCAACCCTATGTGTAAGAGAGACAGGCTGCTTCGGAACATGTCATAAGTTAACTAGAAGACATACCTTTTAACAGGGTCATCATTCAGAAAATTCCCTTCAGGGAGCTGACAGTAACCACATTTTTATGTTACTCCTTTGCTTTAAAGCCCTCTCCTAACTGCCTCCCTCATACTTTGGAGAGAGGGACCAGCTAAAATGCTTCTGAGTATTTTACTTTTTAATCCTTTATGGCCCATTACTCAATTGTTAATTTTATGACTGATTGCCTCTTTTAACGATGATTATACTGAAGTGCACAAATCCTTGCCTAAAACAATATGAGTCCATGACATATTTAGGATTTCTGTCAGAAATTCTCCATAATTCTAGGACCTTCTCTCCCTAAGATACTCTACTCTATCTTTTAAAATATGGTAATTTAAGTGGCTATTATGCACATAATTTTATTTTTGAAATACATAATAACCCTACAGGAAACCTAATTATGAGTCATTGTAACAAAGAGGAGTAAATAATCCTCATGGAAATGGTCTCCTTTGAAAGCTTTTTAGGAAACAAAATTAAATTCTACTAAGGAAGAAAATCTATCTTTTTTAATGTTTATTTTTGAGAGAGAGAGACAGAGCACAAGTGGGAAAAAGGCAGAGAAAGAGAGAGAGAGAGAGAGAGAGAGAGAGAGAGAGAGGGAGAGAGAGAGACACACACACAGAACCGAAGCAGGCTCCAGGCTGTGAGCTGTCAGCACAGAGCTCGATGCAGGACTCGAACCACAGACCACGAGATCATGACCTGAGCCAAGTTGGACACTTAACCAACTGAGACACCCAGGCACCCCAGAAGAAAATCTAATTTTATCTGAAAGATTTTCTTTTGCATACAAATAACAAATTTTGGCAATTTCACATAAAAATACTTTTCTTAAATGGATATTTATAGTAATGCTGCATTCCTAGGCCAATTTATAAATATTTCCTATTTTCTTTGGGTTGTATCAAATTATTTCAAAAATGAAAACTAGTAAAAATAGTGTCTGGAGCAATAGATTTTAGAAATTTTGTAAGGTAAAACAAAAAGAAATAAGTAAACAACAAAAATACAAACAAATGGGATAAAGTTTAAATGGAACTATTTAAGAGAAAATAAAAATATAACCTAGTAAGTATTTGGGAATGCTCTATAATATGTTGAAAAGCTAATAGTATATATTTGATCTGTTTTCTTTCTGAATATTTTTTAGTAATTCAAATACTCTTTCCTCCATTTTTTGTTTTCTGTGTGTATGTCCTGAAGGTATGGAGTAGGTTAAGGTAGCTGGGCTGCAAAGTAAAGTAGAGAAGTTGAATGTAGGCTAGAGAGCATAAAGAAAAGCTAGATGGGCAGGACCTTATGTGTCAACAGGGATGGAAGCCATTGAAGGGTGTGGTCAGATTTGAGGTTTAAAAACACCACTCTGGTTATAGCATAGAGATTATAGCATAGAGGATAGTTAATGTAGATGAAAAGGCCAGTTAGAAGGGTTATTTATGAGAGTGTACTGCAGAGATGAGATTATGATATGATAATTTTTTTAATGTTTATTTATTTATTTTGAGACAGAGAAACCACAAGCAGGGGAGGGTCAGAGAGAGAGGGAGAGAGAATCCTTGTTGTCAGCACAGAGTTCAATGTGGGGCTCAAAGCCACAAACCCTGAGACCATAACCTCAGCCGAAATCAACAGTTAGTCACCCAACCGACTAAGCCACCCAGGCACCCTGTTATGATAATTGACACTCAAATGGCAGCTATACAGATGAAAAAAGCAAGAGATTGAGGATAGGTTGGATATGAGAATAAATGGTAAGGATTAAGGAAAAATTGAAAATGCTTACTTCTAGCTTCCTGGTTTATGCTACTCTGTGGCTGGTGATTTCATTTACCAGTACTGGGAGATATTGGGAGAGGACCAGTTTTGAGGTCCTGTTTTGTAAAAAAAAATAAATAAATAAATAACTTGAAAGCACTTTTAATAAGTACTTATTAATAAGATTTAATAAGCCTAGTGAACTTTGAGGAGTTGCTTTTCTATGGACCGGGTTTATTCGTCTCCAAAATGAGGTATTTACCCCAAAAGACCCAATCAGTACCTACTGGAATTACAATGTTATCATTGTGATTTCAATTGTGTATAAATTTACAGAAAAGCAGAAAATTATATACTTGAAATTGTAAACTTAGAGTTTGAATCTGGTGTTAAAGGAAAACGGATGAAAATAGACGTCTAGGGAAGGGGATGGTATAATGAAACTGTAATTTGAAGGATATTATTCTGACAGCTGGACTGAAGCAAGAGAAAAATCAGTGGATGGGAAATCAGGGAAGAGGCAGAATCAATGAAGGCCCAAATTGTAGTAGGGACTCTGGAATAAGCAAGATTAGAGTTTTAGGCAGTGTGTAGCATGAATTAGCAGTATTTGATAATGTAAGTCAGAAAATGAAAGGGAGACAAACTAAAACTAACAATTTACATTGTTTTCAAGCTTTGAACATGAAAATGATGGAGACACAAGCATGTATTTAAAGGATATTGTTAGGACACTTGAGGATATTGAGTTTATCTGACATGCTGAGTGCATAACTATGCCATATTTCAAAAAGTAAACTAATTTTTCTAAGAAAAATAATCATTCAGCAATAGAAGGACCAGATGTAGTTTTACCTTCAAAAAGTTATTAAATAGCATTTACAAAGTACATGCAGAAATTTATTTTAAAAATTATAGTTGCTACTAATAATACTTTCTACAACTTGTTATAAAAGTTCTATTCTTACTTATTCTCCGATTTCATTTTTCAGCTCCATGTGGTGGCCATTTTTCTGCACCCAGTGGATTGATTCTCTCACCAGGATGGCCAGGATACTATAAAGACTCTTTGAACTGTGAGTGGGTGATTGAAGCTGAACCCGGACACTCTATCAAAATTACATTTGAAAGGTCTCTACCAATATTTTTCTACCTTTAAAAAAGTACATGTTATCTAAAACAATAGTCGGCATTATCCATTTTATTTACTAAATCAATGTATAGTTTTATTGTAATAGTTTCTGTGCCTTGAATGCTTCAGATATTTGTCCCTTTTAACCCTTCAGCCTGTTGTCAAGTTGATTTTCTATTTGTTCAATGTTCTATCAGTACTATTGAGATATGAAAGGTGGCCAAATACGGCACACTATCTAAATATGAACATGGGGCCCTTAACTTAATGTGTTTAGCTGTCCTATATATTTTTTTAATTAAAAAAATTGTTTAATCTTTACTTTTGAAAGAGAGACTGAGAGAGACAGAGTGCAAGCAGGGGAGGGCTGAGAGAGAAGGAGACACAGAATCTGAAACAGGCTCTGGGCCCTGAGCTGTCAGCACAGAGCCTGACATGGGGCTCAAACCCACAGACTACGACATCATGACCTGAGTCAAAGTTGGACACTTAACCAACTGAGCCACCCAGGTGCCCCATATTTGTCCCGTATTTTAAAGGGCCTGTGTTTTCTGCTGTATTTCAAAAGGCAAAATTGTTGTAAACACATTTGAATTTATACTATATTACAGCCTCAGGCACTTAAGCACACTACCCACATCCCTACACCTACAATTCCTTCAACAACATGACTGTATCAAATTCATGTGTATTAATGGTTGGCCAGTTGAGGATATTTTTTCCTAAGAAAACTAATCTTACTGATCAAATAATCTATACCATGAAAGGTCATATTAACTATTACAAAGTTAAAGAATGAAACTTCAGGTCTTTGCTTGGATCAGTATTCACAAATGGAAATGGACGCATTTATAAAATTTCCTAATTTTATTATTGACTCCCCTCATCTTCCAACCCCTTTATTTAACAGAATAAGGGACCAGGGCACCTTGGTGACTCACATGGTTAAATGACTCTTGATTTTGCCTCAGGTCATGATCACAGGGTCTTGGGGTAGAGCCCTGCTAAGATTCTCTCTCCCTCTGCCCCTCCCTGACTAGCCCTTACACTTTCTCTCTCTCTCTGTCTCAATAAAAAATAATAATAATAATAATAATTTTGAAAAAGTTACCTTTGTAGTCACACGGAAATCATACAAATATATAAGTATAGCAGAATTATGCTGATGATTGAATTTTACAAACATAACATGATCCTTCCCTAATTCAAGAGGGTCTCCAGTGAATTAATCTATCCACACTAGTGTTAAAAGTTGAGAAGAAAACAAATTCTGTTTGACAGATGTTAGTATTAAATATTTCACATGAGACCATCCTACCTGACTATAGCCAACAAACTTTCTTACAACTGTATTAATTTGCTAGGGCTGTCATAACAAGATACCACAGACTAAGTAGTTTAAACAACAGAAATGAATCTCCTCACAGCTGTGGAGGCTGGAAGTCTGAGATCAAGGTGTCAGCAGGATTGTTTCTTCTGAAACCTTTGTCCTTGGTTTGTAAATGGCCATCTTCTCCCTGTGTCTTCACATGGTCTTTCCTCAGTATGTCTGTTTCCTAATTTTCTCTTCTTACAACGATAGTGTTCATATTGGACCACCCATACGATCTCATTTTACCTTAATTATCTCTTTAGAGGAACTTTTTCCAAAGATAGGCACATTCTGAGGTACTAGGGATTAGGACTTCACATATGAATTTTAGGGGGACACAAATCAGCTCATAACAATGACTTACACACTAAAAAAAAAGTTTATATTTAGAGGGGCGCCTGGGTGGCTTGGTCAGTTAAGCATCTGACTCTTGATTTCAGCTCAGGTCATGATCTCACGGTCCTGCGATGAAGTCCTGAGTCAGGCTCTGTACTGGGCCTGGAACCTGCATGGGATTCTCTCTCCTCCTTTTCTTGGCCCCTCTCCTGTTCACTAGCTCTCTCTCTCTCTCTCTCTCTCTCTCTCTATCTCTCTCTCTCAAAATAAAAAGTTTATATTTAGAATACTTTGGCAGAGCTTTTTGTGGTGATGTTGAAACCATATCCTTTATTCAGAGATACAGCTTGCATTGCCATAGCAATTTTAGTGAAAATCATACTATTTATTCAGAATCAAGTCTTTCTCAAATAACAGTGTTCCATGAATGTGGGACCCAAATTAACCAAACTTACTTTATTACACAGATTTTTATTCTGTTTGGAATATACAATATGACATAATAATATTGATCATATCATTGAATAATTTAAAAAATTATATTGATTTGTTCCTAAGAATTCACTTTCTCTACCTCCCAGCTGACTCAAATTATAGATGACTTTAAAAATAGCTTATATTCATTATTTTATATTCAAGTCTTAAACACTATATAAGCATAATACTATCACTAGAAAATTAGTTTAGGTTTTATTAACACAAAGTGCATTATTCCATTGAAAAGCATCCCCTGGTTTACTAGTGTGAGTCATTAACCATCATTAAATAAATAAATAACATCTGATATCTTTCAGCCCTAAGTAGGCTGAGTTGCCAACTCGAGAAGCAGATTGCAACGCGATGCTTATAATTCAGAGCACCACACTAGTGACTTTTGATTTTGTACTTTTGTTTGAAGACACATTTTCTCTGTCCAAAGTTTTTAACATGTATGTTGTATCCCTCCCAATAGGCAGTTACATGGGCCTCTTTGCTGCTTGCCTATCTTGTGTAGATATCTTCAGAATTCTCTAAAGTGAACTCATGTATATTACAGCCTATATTCTATTTCTTTAAATGTTTATTTACTTTTGAGAGAGAGAGACGGTGTGAGTGGGGCAGAGGCAGAGAGAAAGGGAGACACAGAATCTGAAGCAGGCTCCAGGCTCTGAGCTGCCAGCACGGAGCTTCAAGTGGGGCTCGAACTCACGGACTGTGAGATCATGACCTGAGCCAAAGTCGGATGCTTAATCGACTGAGCCACCCACAGCCTATATTCTAAATTAGACTATCCCAGACTTAACTTCCTGGTAAAAAACTCTTTTCAGCTTATAAACTGTAATACCAGTTAAATAGACAAAACCCAATTTAATTTTGGTAAATATAGTTACTTAACACTTTTTACTCTGCCTCTTTCTTATTCAATTATCTGCTTACTGAGACACAAATCCTTTAAGTTAGGCTGTAAGCAGGCATTAGCCTGAAAAGTGATTGTCATTGCTGGGATTTGTGCACAGCAACAATGGACAATTCTGTAGGGGAAACAGAATAGGCCTTGGTGAGAAATGATTCCTAGAGCCCAAAAATCTTCCCTTGAGTACCCCTGAGTAAGTCTTATCAACTGTGCCTCTTTTCTTGGTCCCTAAATCACACTTTGAAGTAAATTTTAAACCTCCTAGCTCCTTCACCTCCTTGATATCAATGTCTGTGTGTAATATAATACACATACACACACATATACAAATATATGTATATATATGCACGTATGTAATTCCTTGTTAATTAGCTCAAACATTGAATGAATTAAGAGTTAGAAATGCTTTAAGAATTTATTGATGTTATTTTCACTATTTTAGAATAGACAGGGTGTAGCTGTATCAGTATATTGCTTTTGAATTTTACTTTTTTAAAAGAATTTTACTTTATAGTTGTGTAAAGTTATATAAAGTTATATAAAACTGAAATATTCATTTGGCAGCTTGAGTCCTCTATCTACCCTTCCTTCCTGCACACACACATATACACACACACAAGCCCATTAGATTCTTGAGTTGGAGCTATTTGAAAGGAAAATTATTTAAATATCTTCCTCCATTTCTTCCTTTCTGAAGCTCCTTTAATGGCATAAGATTTTGCTCTAGGGTTATCCGTAGTCATTCTGCTTGGTCCTAAGACTGGTTTCTTTAAAATAATCCACATCTTGGGGTGCCTGGGTGGCTCAATCGGTTAAGCGTCTGACTTCCACTCAGGTCATGATCTCACGGCTCATGGGTTTGAGCCCTGTGTGGGGCTCTGTGCTGACAGCTCAGAGCCTGGAGCCTGTTTCGGATTCTGTGTCTCCCTCTCTTCTGCCCCTCCCCTGCTCATGCTCTGTCTCTGTCTCCTTCAAAAATAAGTAAACATTAAAAAAAAAAAAAAAAAAACTAAAAAAATCCACATCTTAAGTAGCTGTCAGATGGTAAGGAGTGGGTCAGTAGTGAAGCAGTGAGCAAGTGACTTCATCGAGTTAAAAAATAAATGAGAAGTTTATTCATTAAGTGAGAGGCATAAAATAGTCACCTTGAAATCAGAAATATGTACATCTATCCCTTCCTTGTTTACTGACCCTAGAATATCTTGGTGCTTCATTTTCCCCATAAGATTGTTTTGAGAAACAAGATATCATCTCTGAGGTAGCAAACAAGAATTACATTCTTGAAAAAGCGAATTCCCTTCTGATTTCCAACCAAGCTATTGTAAGAACATTGGTTGCAGTGTGCATGGGTGGCTCAGTCAGTTGGGCGTCCAACTACGGCTCAGGTCATGATCTCACAGTTTGTGGGTTCGAGCCCCGCGTCAGGCTCTGTGCTGACAGCTCAGAGCCTGGAGCCTGCTTCGGATTCTGTTTCTCTCCTCCTTTCTCTGCCCCTCTCATGCTCATGCTCTGTCTCTCTCTGTCTCTCAATAATAAAAAAATGTTAAAAACAAATTTGAAAAAAGAGAACACTGGTTGCAAACTCTTTAATAGTTTTTGTCATTCTGAGAATACTTTTCATAGAATTTGGTTCCAAAGAATGAAATGTATTTATTACTGAGTTATGTCATTTGCTTTCTAATACCTAGGAATAACTTAAGTTAATTTGGTTCGAATGAAAATTTAACCAAATACTATGATGAAGATGGTGGCATGGCTATTTTCCTATATTCTCAAATGTAGTAATTGTTTAGATTTAATTTATAGGAAAAAAGAAAGAACTAAAATATTATAAATCTATTAGCCGTTAGTTGGCTTCTTGAAATTATCTCAAGTACCTTAAGTCAATGAAATCTTAGGAAATCAAATTGTCTATCAAGTACAAAACAAAACAGTAATGCCAAGTAACATACGTGGTTTTCTAACTGTTTATCTCTTCTTAACATAGCCAAACAGTTTGCAAGTCTCATTTTCAGATCTGCAGAGGATTTTTGCTTTGTTTCTTCCAACAGTTTGTAAATTTTCTCAATATTTGCCAGCTTCTAAATGAACTCATTTCCTGTTTATTAATCATCCTAAGTCTGTCTTTCTATCCCTTTTCTTGTCTTCAACTTCTAGACCACAGCCATCAGTATCAGTCTTCCAGACAGCAACTGTTTTTTTTTTTTTTATTATTATTATTTTTAAATTAATGAAGACTATTTCAATTTGGTCAGAATGGGTTTGGATTACATCAAGAATGTTTTTAAAAGACAACAAAAATTGAGTAAGATAAGGTTGATTTCATTTTGAATATCATCTAGTGGTTCCATAACATTTGTTTATGAATAACACTAACTTTAATGTCATAAACAAATGAACACTAGATTGAGACAATTTATGAGCAATGTGTACAACTATCTTGAAACACAAAATGAAAAAAATTCAGGTTATTGTGTAACCCTAATTCATTTCCCTTATTATTGTAATGTATTTTTATAATTCCTTGAGGCGAATCTGTGACGATTTTCTTTTTAAGGATTCATTCCTACTGAACATTGTTCTCTATATCACCAGTTAATGCTGCTATTCTATTAAGACTTGTCTCTTTAGGTTTCAATTCAGAGTAATCTCTGACTCTTCTGTGCATTTTAATTTGGTTATCATCAGCTGACTAGCTATCGAAATGAAACTCCAGTTTTAATACTGCAATAGACTGACTACAAAACAACCAAATAATGAATTCACATTGTACCATTGTCTGATCATTTACTTAAAGGACATAGTGTGTTCCTATATATTTCCTATTCTAAATTGTATTATTGGAAAAGTTATTTTTAGACCAATGCAATATATTCCATATTGCAAAATAAAGACTAAGATAAGCTTATGAAATTCATTCACTTTACTAAGTATATTGCTTAACAGGATATAAAAGTGGTACAGATGGAAAAATATTTCAATTGCACTTCTTAACTAGTATTGAATTGTACACTTAATTTTTACTACTTATATGCTGTATTTGTAATTGTATTTTATAATGAAATAAAGTTTCTGGTTTTTAGATTTTCCATTCAGTTGTTTGGACCAGGTTTTGAGTTTTCTTTTGTTATTTGAAGAATAATGTAGTTTAATTTTGTAATACTGGAAAAGGCTGGCAAGTGTATAGTAAAGTAATCTTTTGAAAGTTGATGGACATTGTAACTAAAAATTATTTTTAAGAGTGTACTGGAGACAACTAGTTACCAAAAATGCATTGGAAGATACATTTTAAATTTTTTAAGTTTATTTATTTATTTTTGAGAGAGAGAGAGAGAGAGAGAGAGAGAGAGTGCGCGCAAGTGTTCAAACAGGGGAGGGGCAGAGAGAGAGAATCCCAAGCAGGCTCCATGCTAACATCACAGAGCCAGATGCATGGCTCGAACTCATGAACTGTGAGGCAATGACCCGAGCCAAAACCAAGAGCCACCCAGGTGCCACTGAGCCACCCAAGGTTCATGGTAAACACTAAAGTATCTAAGTGTATTGAATGCTTTGTATAAAATTGGTAACAACCATAGAGTAAAGAAAGATATTTTTGTCTTTCAAATATATTAATTCTTTCATTTATCCAATAAATATTTGAGTGCCTGCCATATGCAAAGCATTGGCAAATACAGACACCGTTTGACCTTGTGGAACATATAGACTCTTAAAGGAGACACCTATTAAACAAGCAAACACAACCATGATTGGTATCACAAAAGGTGCAATAAAATGAAGCAATACAGTAGGGAAACTAACCTACACTGATATCAGGGAAAGGCTGCTTCTGGACGTATTCAAGCTGAAAACTGGAGGATATGTAGGAATACATTGGTAGAAAAAGAAATTCCTGGGCTGCAGGATCATCAGGGACAAGGCAATAAGTTGCTCAATTTTCCATGATTCCAAGTAAAGTTTTTCCACGGCTAAGATTTCTGATTTCCAATTCAGAATGTTGTACAATCTTGAAGTGCGGGAATGAACACAAAATGTTATTTTGTTGATAGTATTTATGCATGTTAAAATATTGTTGATCTGTGTTGATTGCAATTTATAAAAATTACGTCTTCTAAAAGAATTGAAAATGATAACAGTAACAACCACCAGAAATCTAAAAATACAACTGACCAGCTTTTCATGGCTTAGTATAGTCATTAGGGAGAGAGAGACTTGGGTTTGAACCATGTAAGTTCTGCAGGCCTCAGTTTTGTTACCTGCAAAATGAGTATAATAAGGGCTCACTTACTGGGTTAGTTTGAGGCTTGGAGAGATGAATGTAGATAAAATATTTAGCAAGAGCCTCAAGCACTTAGTGAACATCAACTGCATCATCATTATTGTCATTACCTACTTATAATTAGAACCACTATTTTGAAATAAAAAAAACCCTATTTTTAATGGACAAATAGACTTGTCAAAAAAAGGACCACTCTAATAAAGCAGAAGTCGGATTTGAAATCTATATACAATTGCTCTAAGAATCTGATTATTTGATTGAAGATAAATATAAATCACATAGTTTTCCATGAAATAAGGAAGATAAAAGAAAAGCAACTCCCGAAATATGTGTGGTCAATGAAAAGGTCATTTATTTACTGAGGATGTTCCACAATATTTGAAAGAAATCTTACTTATGAACAACAGATGTATGCACATACCTCTTTCAGGATAATTTCCCATAAGATGAAGAGCTTCAGATGAGGTCTTAAGTGATATATGATATGAGATAAGCTAAAGAAAAGTATAACACAAAAATGGTAAAACGTTTAAATAGTCATTTAAATAGCAATCTAAATTACTGTTTTCCTTATAGTGGTATTCTAGTAAAAATATTTCTACGTGTGTCTCTTAATCTCAGATTTCAGACTGAACTGAATTATGATGTTCTGGAAGTGCATGATGGGCCAAATCTGCTGTCACCCTTACTTGGATCTTATAATGGTACGCAGGTGCCCCAGTTTCTATTCAGTAGCAGTAATTTCATATACCTTCTATTTACAACAGACAACAGCCGTTCTAACAACGGTTTCAAGATTCATTATGAAAGTAAGTAATGCCAAAATATATTTTGATTTCCCTATTTTGTTTTCCCTACGTTTGTATTACCATCATATTACTAAAAGAGCTACAAGATTTATTAAGGAAATACAATTAAGGCTTCCTTTGAAGAGAATGCTAATGGTTTACAAGATAATAATGTGTTTTCGTAAATTTTACAGGAGATTTTTCAACAATATCTACCTAACATTATTATGAAAGGAAATACTGACAGATTGTCAGAAGTATCAAATAACAAATTTTAAAAAATGAGTTTCTGTACTAGTAATTTGTGCACAATTTTAGTGGTGCATAATAGTAATAAATGTCAATCTAGGATGTATATGAACATTGACAAATTTTTTAGCATGTGCTTCATATCATTCTTTTAATTTTACCTACATTAATTGCACACATTTTCCATTTAAAATATTCAACTTTATTATTTTGTATAAAATATTGAAAAGTATATTAACATCAGAAAGTCTAGTACATACACATATATTCAAATATGGCTAACATAACCGCTCAAAGACCGCATATTAAAACAAGCTGTAAGTCACAGTGTTGAAATAAGCTTGTAATAATCCCATGTACAGTCTTATTTAAAACATCTAAAATACATCTGATATTTAAAAATAATTTGATCCTGGTATATACATAGAAACAAACTTTTTTTAATTTACAAACATGTGGCATATTTATACATATGTGGGTGTATTGCATATGATGTATACATGTAAACTCATCTATGCGTGCATTTTCATCTCAGGGTACATCACTGTGTATCTGCATATGAAAAGCAGTTTTGGTGAAATGGTTCTAATAGCACATTTAAAGGGTTATTGCAAGATATCTTTATATCAAGTGCAGATAGGTATTATTTCACTTATTTTTATATTCAAGTCTCCAATACCCCCTTCCCTCTCAAGAAAAATGCCTGCATTTGAAATTTATATCTTTATTTTCTATATTGGGTGTCTTTTTGGTAGACCTGGTTAATTGACTCATGGGCATTTAAAACCATAACCAATATATATTCATTGCTTTTTAAAATATTATATTTTCCATAATATTTTTAAATTATATTAACTTCTCTTTATTTAGAGTTTTATGGCATGGAGTTATATTTCTTAGATATTGTTATAAAGTGTAATAAGAGGGTTAACACATACTTATAAATTAAAATGAACTGAAGGATCTTAATTGAGATTTTTAGTTTAACATATATGTGTTAAAATTGAGTTGGAGTCGTTTTTTGCAATCTATTTCAAAATTCTTACTAGCAATTCATTTTTATCAATATGTTACAAATGGGCAGGCACCTTTTCTGTTGATCTGTTGCTATATTCTATACCTAACAAATCACGTTCAATCCCACCGCAACCCAGGTGTGTGGTCTCTATCACATGTCAGATACAGGAAAATTTTTAACATTAAATAAAATTACACATGCAAAGTGTGATTATAATAGCTAGCATGCAATTAGTCCTCAGTGAATGGTAGCTCTTATATTTTTTCTTTGAAAACTAATCCGATGCGGAATTAAAATGAGATGTCAAGCTCTAGTGTATTCCTTTGCTATAAAAGAAATTATTCGCCAACACTTATTAAAGACAGTAGAGCAGATTTTTATTACAATGGGGTTTCATATTAAGGGAGAGAGATTGAGCTCAGCTCTGACTACAAGTGGGAATTTCTAGTCATGGAGCAAAGTGGGGACCAGTGGATCGGAATTGCTAAGAGGAACCATTAGAGTTAGGGGAAATCTGGCTAAACACATTAGACAGGGTTTTTGCTAAAGGCAAGCCAGAGTGAAAAGATAGCGAGAGTGGGGAATAAGGAATTTGATCAGATAGCCTTATCTTGGAGGAGGATTTTCAATAAACTGACCCAGCAGGATTTCTGCTAAAACTGGACTAAATGGGCCACTGGTGAGACCTAGTCAAAAGGGTTCAGTGGAGCTGGACTAAAGTTTGGTCAAGGCAGAGCATCTTTGTCAGTCAGAAAATCTGTCACCCACAAGCTCTTGGTAACATAATCAAAGTTACTATTGGAGGCTAGTGACTAAAAAGACAGGGTGGAGGCTGAGACCTAGAGAGGCTGAGATTGATAAAAGACCTACTGGATGTTGGCTTTGGTCAAATCTGGCAGCAGGCAGTAATGTTCAATTTAAATTGGTTTACAAGAAATCACTTCCTCTCATTTTTTATTCTGTTTAGTGTTGTGGTTTAATTACTACTATGAAATAATCTCTAACATCACAAGCCCTTTCGTTTCAGGAACACAAACAAGCAAAGATCTATTTTTGTTGTTGTTACTTAATAAGTTTGCCAGCTGCAGGTAACCAGCTATTTTTTTTTTTAATGAACCATTTAAAACCTCCAAAATCAGTAGAATGAAATTTGATTATTACACTAATTAAAACTATAAGAACATATTTGGTGTTTGGTGAATTTCTTTTTTTAAACTATATCCATTATAAAGGAAAACTTGATTTTCCCAGGAGACCAAAATTCGATGTATTATTTGCAGTACTAAAATTGCTTGCACTCCAGATTTTCATTTGACTCCCTCTGCTAGGGCACTATTTACTCAACTCTCTTTAAAAACAAGGAGATTGCAAAAACTGTACAAACAAAATAAGATTTATAGTTTTCAGAACACATTAAAAATTAGAATAATAACAACATGGAATAGAATTTAGGAACATAACCCATTTTGTGTTTCGGTAGTTTTCCCCCCTGCCTCCCAATAAACACTTCTGCTTATTATGTTGTATTTCTTTAAATATAAATATAATTGAGTCTTCTTGGATGTGTAAATAATATATAAAACAATACAATTATAAATGGATACAGAACAAATCTATAGACACAGATACCCATCTCCAAAGACATATTTTTATATGCATGTATACATATTTTTTTTCAACTGTGGAGAATGGAAGACATCTAAGAGAATATATTGTTTAAAGAACAGTTGTTACATTTAAAGTCAATACGTATGAGAAAGGTAGAGAAATCAAAACATTTCCACTGCTTTGATCTATTTGCTTGTCAATCAATTATGAAATATCTCTTTAGACTTATCCTTTGAGTGCTAGATATATGCAGTACGGTAAGGGACATAAAAGAAATGCAAGATCTTACTGTATCCATCAATTGGAGAGACAAGAAGGACAAATTAAATGATTAACCTTTACTGACCTCTACTCCAAATAATCTGAAACCATTAAAATCACTTTGGGATCATTACATTTGCTTGTTTTTTGCTTTTACCATGATTTACATTGTATGTGACTTCTTCAAGCACACATTTCCCTGATTTCTTAAGACTTCACTACAACATAGGAGTTTTGGATAAAGGAAAGTTACAGAATGGGCCAGAGCATTAGAAGATCATGACTTGAAGGAGAGGGCATCTGAGCTTGTCTGGTAAAAATTGAGAAGATTTTATAAATGAAGGGGATGACTGAGGGTGTTTGTGGTATTGAAATAAAATAGAAAACTAGTGAGGAAACTTAACCTGACTGGGAGGAAAGATGACTACTGAGAGATAATGAAAACTGCAAATAGTAGAGTTCAGTTCGGAAGTCTTGAATGTCAGGGTGATGACTGAACTTGGTGTCATAAACATATGGTACAAAAGCAAGGAAATAGCATATTTTTGGATACATATGTCCAAAATTATATCCCAAATGGACTGGAGGTGGAGGATACTGAAAGAGAGGCCAGGGATTATGGTTTGTCCTACATAATTGAAGTGATGCAGGCCTGGGGTAGGGTAAGAGAAGTAATAAATGACATTATGCTTTTCAACGAGGATGGATTTCAGATACATTTTGTGGAGGAAAAACAAAACTGTGAGAAGGAGTCAAAGGTGAATGAGGGTTTCAAAGCCTGGGTGCCTAGAAGACAAATGGTCACATGGAGAAGAGGAACATAGCAGGTTAAAGTAATTGTGTTAAAGATAAAATTTTTGTTATTTTTAAATTTCTCATTAAAAACAATAGCATTTAAATGAAATGAATATGTTTGATAAATATATTTAAAAAGTATAATCGATCTCTTTAAAAAGTGAACTCCTATGTTTTTTGTATCTATTTTAAATACTTCATTTTAAAGTTGGGTAGCTAATACAAGTAAACCGTTTCTCTTGTGAATGTGATTTAATCAGACACAATTTGAAAATGCTAATTATTGTATTATTGGAATATCAAAACAACAGTTATTCATTGTCTAAGTCTTTCATTTAGGAACAAAAAGGTAATTATTTATTTTACCTTATACCTCAGTTTTCAACTCTGGGCATTTTTGCATCCCAGGGAACATTTGGCAATACCTGGAGACATTTTTGGTTGTCATGACTGGAGGAGGTAGAGGCCAGGAATGCTGCTAAACATACTGCAGAGCACAGGACAGCCCCACAGCAAAGTCATTCAATCTAAAAACGTAACAGGGCTAAGGTTGGGAAACCATGTCTTATTAAGGGAAAAGCATTGTCATGGTAGGATGTCAATTAGGCATTATAAGTCACAAGGGAGATTATCGTTTGGAGACACCAAGTGCACTACAGGCTGTTGAAACCCTGACAAGGAGCCACCAGAGCAGTTGTACTGCTATTACAAAGGTACTTGTGTTCACACTTTCATTTATCGCTATAGATTTATATCTATAGAATTTATGACATTATAAATTTTGATAGGTAACTGTACAGTTTCATCAGGTTCTCATAGAACCAAATGATCTGAATGTGGACTTTGTGGACAGAAAATGTCAGAAGAAATTTGCTAAACAAATTGCTGATTGTTTAAATAAAGTAATGGGCACATTCATTTATTTGTGAAAATCGTAACTCACAATTGTTTGAGAAATAAGAATCAATTTTGGCAAATCCAAATCCATCAAACTTACTCTTTGTCATATTCCCTTTGTCTCCTAGGTGTTACAGTGAACACTTATTCTTGCCTGGACCCCGGCATTCCTGTACATGGCCGTCGCTATGGTCATGATTTCTCCATCGGTTCTACTGTTTCATTTAGTTGTGATCCAGGATATAGGCTGAGCCATGAAGAGCCTCTTCTATGTGAAAAAAACCACTGGTGGAGTCATCCACTCCCAACCTGTGATGGTAAGAATTAATTCAGTATGCAAAATAAGCTAACTTATAAACAAAAAAGAAATCAATATAGTATTTATAAAATGTGAGACTTAATACAACTACAAATATTTCATATTTTAAAAAGATCATCTTGAATTTTGGTAATTATATGTTACCACACCATTAATACAGAAAATAAAGAATGCATTATATGTCAACTATACTTCAAAAAGAAAAAAAAAAAAATAAATACTGATAACCAGCCAAACTAACCCTATGCCTAATGATGACATATATATGTTCAAAATATGCTGAGATAACCAGTTTAAGTGCATACTGTGTTCATCAACCTTCGACAAAGAGCTTTGAAAAATGTCAGATTGGTATTAATGAATGCACTGAAGGGAGAGAACATTACCTCCCACCTTGGAAAGCAACATGGGCTAGTTCAAATTCTATCTAGTTAGCACTATGACAATGTACCCTGACTCTCCTGTGGTGACAAATTTCTGGTTATGATGAGTGTTTTTCCAGTGTCTTTACCTCTTCTTTGTTTCCATGTAGAATAAGTCAGAAATGCTTCATTTTTCAGAAAATGTATGTGAAAATACAGTGGAGGAAACTGCTTCCCTAAGATTGAGAAGTGTTTTCATACCTCCTTTCTCAAAAAGCACACACAATGTAAATCTATGCATTATTTGGTCCTGGGCTTTAATTTTATTTGTAACACTATTTCCCAGTTCTGTACTTATTCTTGTTCAAGGTGGAAGATCACATTTGTCATTTTATGATTAATTTTTCAAGTACTTTCAGTACCATCATTTTTCAGTAACAGCTTTAAGCCAATTTGTTTTTATAACAAGATTTAAAGGAATCCTCAGCACATCTTCCTTGTATTTGGCACAATACTATTTATTATAGTCAGCATTCTTCTGATTGTAAGTGACAGATCCCAACTGAAACTGATGTTAAAAAATAAAAGCAGAATTTGTTGTTTATTCAAATCTTAGAAAAGGCAGGATTGGTGTACCTCTTAAAGATAATTATAAGTGTGAATTCAAACCTTTACAAGGCTCTATCCATTTTCTACCTGGGCTTTTCTCTGTGCCTTGACATAATACTCTTTAATTACAGCCAGTCTTATCTACATGAGGGTTTAGTGGTGGAAAATACACTCTTAGAAGCATAGAAACTTATAGTCACATATTTCCAGTATCAGACAAGAATGAAAGTTCTTCCTTGTTCCAATGAGAAAAATCCAAGGGAATATTTCTGATCAGTCCATACCTGGACCAGTTACTATAGTAAAGGAGAAGGGCCCATTATCATTGGCCTTGTCCAGGACATTTATCCATCGGTTTCTATGGTTGAGACAAAAGATAGTGGTGTAAAGGTACTGTTTGCCACGCCCTGATAAAGCCATATGGTTGACATGAGTAAGTTCACCAAGATAAAAAGGTATGGAGGTAATGTCAGAAGAAGCAGGAGTATAAAAATAACGCCGCAGTATACCAACATGCTGAAGTTTTATTAATAATAAAAGTGAATAGATCTAGAGTAACACAGACCCTCATCATCTCTTGCCAGTGCAACTACAATCAACCTTACATCAGAGCATTTTTGTCAATCTAACTTCCCTCCTTCACACTGGGATTATTTTATATTATACCCATGTCAAAAATACTTAATGGCTTTCTGTTGCTTATGGATTAAAGTTCAAGTTACTAATCATGGAATTTATGATCCTTAACCATGTGGACTCTGTCCTTTTCAGTTTCTGTCTCCTTCCTGCATCCTTACAAGGCATCAATTTTTTGAAAGATCAGATCTTGTCCCTTTGAACCTCCATCTAGATCTGTCCTATGTTATATTCCTATTTAATACTGAGCATAACTTGACATGGGCTCAATTTATTCCTTTTTATCAATGTCTGAGTTTTGTATAAAGCAACTACTTAATTTTTCATTAACTGGAACTGAACTCAACACCCTATTATCTAGTATACTGACCTGATTATTTCTTACCTCCAACCTAAACATTTTCCCCAGAAGAAACTAATCCAAATTTCCTAGGATAAAGGGAGGAAATGTGAATAAATAGAATTCCCTTCCCTCATCCAAGAATGTAACCTTGTTTGGCCTTGATTACCTGGATACTCAAGGTACAGAATGCTTCACTCTCACACAGATCATCTCTTGTGATGATGGACTCTTTCACAGTCCATAGTTAACTGATTCACAAAGCAAACTAGACAATTATGATTGGTTGTAATAATGATGACAGCTAACATTTATTGACGGTTCACTATGTGCTGGTACTGCTACATTATAAATAATACTAATACTAATACTGATACTAATACTAATACTATATATATTAACTCATTTTATCTTCAAAATAACTATAAACTGAATGATATTATGGTCACCACCTCACAGGTGAGAAAATTAAGGCAAACAAAGATGAAGTATTTTGCCCTGTGTCAGGCAGAGTCAGGACTGAAACTCAGGTAGCCTAGATTCAGATCCTATGTGTAAGTCCGCTATTATACTGGCCCCTGCCCACATTCTCCATAATAGTAAAGTAGTAAAATCCTTTAAAATGGAAGCACAATTATACATTTGGCATTCTTTCCTCCGTGATGCCACATATTTATTTTAAGAATTTTGTATAGCTATTTAAATAGTGCACTACTTGGAATATGTGACTAGAAAATGATACATTATCCTTTTTACTATCAATTCTTTTCAAATGGAAAGAGTACTTTGAATTCAGGTCTCTTTTCTGTATACATAGGTTTCTGAGTAAAAACTGATCCTTTTTAAATTTATCTTGTTTCATTGTTGACCAAGGAAATTTAAACCTCAAGTCAGAAATGGCTCAATTAGATTCTGTGCTATTTTGACAATTTGATACCTTATCTTTCACCAGAGTAGCACCTGTATTGCCACTTATACTTTTCTCTATAGTACTATCCATTCTCTAATACCTTTATGTGTTTACCATTCACTTTTCTACCAGAATGGCAGTTTTATATAGCAGGAACTTTGTTAAGTTTACTACTATGCCCTTAGTGCCAAGAGCAGCTCCTGTCACACAGTTGAGACTCCATTAATTCGTGCTGAATGAAAAGAATGAATGAAATATACTTCCTAACCTTTGAGGAATACTTAACTATGTTTTGATTTTGCATATATATTTTCCACCCTTTTCCTCCATCCACATTTTCCCCCCTTACACTGGAAAGTCCTAGACTTCTCCTAAGCTGTGTCAAAATCTTAGTAAGTTTTTAAAGGTTATTGACTTATGCTTTCTGTGGATAAGGCATCTGGGCAAAATCTCAACTTTTCTTGGACCCTGTCGTTCTTTATTTGCTATGGCATTTTTTTTGTTGTTGTTAACTTATAACCACTTTTTGATTCACTAAATCAATATTCATTAATTTTGCTGTGTAGGCACTAAAGAAATATTGTTGTTCATGGAAAAACACTGTCTATATTCTTGAGCTACTGGAGGAGATAACAGTTATACTCATTTTCTTATTTTCCTTATTATATTCTTGAGATCAAGAACCATACATTCTTCTTGTTTCTTTAACATATATTTTTAAAAGACATCTTCTGACATAACAGAAATTCTATTCACACACACACACACACACACACACACAGCCACACAGTTTTTACTAGCTACATTATTGGATCTCACTCTTGAATATCTCTACAGTGTTTTTCATAGAACTGTGATTTGAATGGCTCTGGAGAAGGTCAGACAAGAAAAGCTAGGATAGCATTCTACTTTGACCAAAAAGTGTCAAAAGTAGTGTGTATGTCAAAAGTAACAGCCAGGTGGTATTTTCTATGTAGTTGGGACAGAAGATTGTCAGGAGTATTAGGGGTAAATTTGAGGTCATATGCCTGGTATGACTCAACCCTTTAGGAACTAAATATTGTTAATTAAGATAGCTACCTATATGATAAATAGTTGGGTGGGCCATATGTTCTGAATTGCTTAACACAAGACTTATTTTCACCTTTTGTCTTGGCGCCGCAATTTCACCCTCATATTATCCCATTTTGTTTTACAAACACTATAGCTATCTTATTGGGGGTGGTGGGGGTGGTGGTTAGATACTAGAGAGATTATACAATTAGCTCAGGATCACCCAGGGCATAGAGGCAGAACACACAATTGAACTGAGTGTACTTAAACTCATAATCTCCCTTATTTCTTCCATATTATTAAAATATTAAATTTAAATGTTCCATATAATTAAAAGGTTTGAGTATATAGGCTAAACTAGCAAAAGAGTATATGGATTGATGTTTAGTATCCAAGAGTTCAAGATAAGCAAATATGCATGGTACTTAAGTAAAAAGAATTTCTGATATGGGTTTACAGTTCAAATTGGGGAAACCTGGAAATAGAAGAAAACAAATTCCAGATTAAAAAGAAACAAACAAAAAAATCATAATGGGATATGTATTAGGTGGTTATTTCTGTGTTCCATTGTAATATTCAAAATGTTTTAATGGATCTCAGTCTAGAAATTGTCTGCTCGAGTTAGACAATTGAATGCTTGCCGGGTATATATCACAACAAAGAGCAAGGTGTAATTTTACAGGTCTGGGCAATAACATTCAAGGGCTTGGCTTTTGAGGAGACTTTACTATTTTAAAACTCTGATACTTAACATGTGACAAAAGTAGTAATCATATGTGGCAAAAATCAGAGAGGGAAAAAGGAAACAACTACTAGCCAAGATCATTGTATGTCTGGCTAATTGCCCTCAACTCATCTTTTGGGCTATCATTGTGACCTTGCTGTGCTACTAATCTCTGTCCTTTTATATGCTTATCCTTGCCAGCTGTTTGCTCTAATATAAAGTAACTGGGTATTATATACCCATGTACATTTTATCATTCCCTAATTTCTCTGCCATGTTTCACTTGATATACAATTTGTCTATCTCCCATTCACAAGAACGTAGAAACCTATTATGTCTCTTACAAAAGTATTTGCATCCCTAAAGACATATGGCATCCATCAGCAAGGTTGATGGGATAAACTAGAATTTCTTTAGAAGAGGTGACCTACAAAAACAGATAAGAGATCCATGACATCCTTTTTGGACACTCTAATTTTAATGAAGTTTACCTTACAAATCACCATGTGTTCTCTCAAACTGAATTTAAAAAATATTACTGGAGCAACTTTCTCAATGCTCTGTGTATCACTGTATCTTTTTATAATATATTTGAGTTCCATTTTCTATCTCAAAGTAAAATAAAATCACATGTAAGATTTACCTTCTTTCATTCATCTTACAATTTTAGTCTTGTCATGAGCGATTCTAATGGGCTGATTTCCTCTTATACTTTCTTAGCATTCTAATAGGAAGGGGACTTTTTAGAGAAGCAAACATCATCAGATTGACAGGATATTCTGTAATAAATTAACCACTTATAAAATTAATCCAACTCAACCTGCATTAGCATGTATCACTATGCATTATATCAATGCATGTGTCGTTAATTTCTTGTGATTGTTCAAAAAACCAATAATACAAAGCAAATACAATTCCAAATATTTGCAATGTAAAATAATCTCATTTAGAAAGATGAAGGATTTCATTAGGTTGATGAAAATGATGCTGTGGCTGCTGCTGATGGAAGACTGTTTCAATTACAGATAAAAACCATTGACAAATGAGAATTCATAAGATATAAACCAATTAAAGACAAGAATACTGACACACTTAGGTTTTAGGAGCTTTCAAAAGAGAGTGATTTGAATATGAAAGGATTGAAATGAATCTCTGAGAAAATGAAAAATATACTTGAATAGTTTTTATATAGATTGATCATTTGAGGGGAATGCTACAAATTAAACATAGGTGAAGGACATCATAGCTTGCTATAATTGTTATTATTTTTTTTTTGGTAGAAAAAATAACTTGTGAAAGCAAATCAATACTTGATTCAAGGGTCTGCTTAAGTGGTGCCTAGGTGGCTCAGTCAGTTAAGCATCCCACTCTTGGTTCTTCTCAGGTCATGATCTCCTTGTTCATGTGTTCAAGCCCTGCATGGGGCTCTGCTAGGGGTTTGCTCTCTCTGCCCCTCCCCTGCTTTCTTGCTTACTGTCTCTCAAAATAAAGAAACACTTAAAAAAGAAAGAAAAATGTATTGGTCTGCGAAATGCAAAAGTTAAAAAAAAAAAGAGTTGGCTTAAGATCACAGACTCTGGAACAAGACTGCTGGAGTTCCTCCGTACTTGCTTTTCATCTGTAAATTGGGAATAATTACAGCACTTTTCTCATTGGGTTGATATGGGGATTAATGGAGTTAATAAAAATAAAAGTCTTCAGAATAGTACCTGTCACATTGGAAGTTCATTGTGAGTGGTAGTTTTTCTCTTGTTAAAAACTAGTGATCAGTTGCAATTTTATCCTAAGTTTTACAATATAAAATAAAGTATGCATTTTCAGAGTTTTCATATTTTTAGTTTCATCTTTCAGAAAAAAAGACCTAAATCACACTCTTTGTCCATAATATACCATGAAATTCTATTTTTAAGTCCGTTCCTTTCGAGGTCTTTATCTACTACTAATATCTTCAAATAACAGAAATCTCCCCTGTGTCATAAAAATGCACTCTGTTTATCATCTGGTTATAATCAAAGTAATAATATAAATGGTCATTAGTAGTATATTAGTTATGCACCATTCTTCCTAAATATATTCATGTGTTTATGTTTCTCTAACTTTATTCACTTATCTGCAGAAAGTCCCTTTAATGGTCTGTCTTCAACATAGATGTGGTAGGTGTAACTGACAGAAAATTGTCAAGAAATCCTCCAAGTACAGAAAGGAGATTTGACAAAGTAGCATTATCCCAAAGAATGCTGATGTATAGAGGGCTTTCTGTCTACAACTTGTACACATGCTGGTTACACAGACATGCACAGGAGCACATGTCTGATGTACTGAATAAAAATTTCACATCTCTTTTTTTTGTGGTTAATTTACAAATTAATTTAACTCTCTTAATTTTGATTCTCTGTTCACTAAGTGTTACTCTAGCTGTATGAAAGGTAGTCCTTTCACATGATAGAGCACCTTCATTCGTCACATTTCAGTCAACAAATTCACACCATGTTGCATTTATTTATTTATTCATTCATTCATTCATTCCAGCTCTCACAATAGTGAAAAAAGGAAATATAGTGTATTAAGAATAAATGGACATATGTAAAAATAATCTAGGGAAAAAAATAAACAGTCCTCTGTCAAGAAGTAGAAAGCATATGCATTACAAGGAAAGTAAAAACAGGTCAACTTAGCACCACCATTATCAGCAGGATACAGTGGAAATTGTATACTTAGCTCTTAAATTGATCACAAAAACGCAATGGACCTGTTTTAAAAATTGAAAGGAAATTTGAGAGGTTCAGTAATAATAGTTGCCAATGAAGTCCTATGCAGGCTCTAAACAGGAGCCTAAGGTAGCAAACTGTGCATATTATTGCAATGTATTGATAATAAATGGAATTGAAAGCATGGGTTTATTTTGGTTTCAGGGAGGCAATCTATAGGACAACTTCAAGAGAGGCACTTGAAAAGATCTTCGTTTACTCCTGGGTGGAGTAAAAGAAATAATAAAGGAGAAGTAGAAATGGATATTAGTTTATATACATATGTAAATGCTTATATATATATGTGTGTGTACACACACACACACACACACACACACACAAACACACACCTATATTGAAGCCTGCATGCTTAAACACTTACAGGAATTGCAGACAACTTATTTCTAGTCAGGTCAGTGTAGAATAGTAGCCAACATTGCCTCAACTCTCTGAGCATCATCACTTGGAGGAAATCATGGAAAACCATAAGGCCAAACTCCCCTTTTTGTGTTCCAGGGAAGTTAAAGAAGGATCAGAGCAGACAAGGCCATATGTTGCATTCACAGCCCCTATTTCCTTTGCCACGTCCAGGAGAGCTGGCATCTCCACCTGGAATTTTTAATACTGATAAGACTATCTGGTATACCATAACCACTGATGGTTGTTGAATGTGGTAGAAGGCATCCTAAACCACAATTTGTTCTAAAAAAATGAATCACATTTTAATTTATTGGACCTTAGCTCATAAACATGTATTTATTTTTAATACCTTAAAGTATTTGCTTAAAAGCTATAGCTTCTCAAAAGTTCCAGTTTCTTCATGACACTTCCTGGAGAAAGGCAGAAGTGCAGAAGCAGCCTTCAAAATTTCTGCAGCTTTGCTCATTGTTTTAAAAAGAATTATATGAAGAATGACACATACCCCTTTAGGAATCTAAAATAAATGATTTTGCATAATTAACAATTCATTTTCTTAAAGCTTAATAAAAGAGGGGCTGCTAAACAATTAATTACTCATGTTTAATTTATGACCAATTTATGCAAATGTTACTTGTAATTAGAAATGTGTAAGATAAGTATGTACTTCAAATTCAAATGGGGGAAGATGAGCTACGTTATCTTGAGGCTAATTCCCAGAGGCTATTACGTACCTTTTTCTTCTCCAGGGCTGTGTGGATGAAACTATTTCCTAGCATTGGAAGAGGTTTTTTACACACTCCTGTTATTACCGAGAAGTAGCTTAAGCAAAGAAAATCAGATTCATTCTATTTCAAGCGAGGAGAGATTTGTTCAGCCTCTGCCTCTCTAACTATGACTGATCATATGACTGTATTTCTTTGTATTTTCAGCATTATGTGGAGGAGATGTTAGAGGGCCTAGTGGAACAATATTATCACCTGGTTACCCGGAATTTTATCCAAATTCTCTGAATTGTACGTGGACTGTTGATGTAACTCATGGAAAAGGTAATTTGCCTCATGCAATGATAATTGGACTATCTTCTGAATTCTCATTGCATCTATTTTTATTTCATTGTCCTTTACAATGTCATTTTGCATGAGCAAAAACAGATCAGTACTAAAATATGCTAACACAAAATTCAATCTGAGTAACCGGAGCAGAGGATTATATTTACTTTTCCATAGTATTAAATACACTTATGTTTTTACCAGAAGGGTAATGTAAGAGATATTTATTTTCTTTTGGTATATTAAACTAATGTTATTGGGAATTTTCATGTCAACAAAATCTCCGACATGATGGCTTTTGTCTCTCTCACGGTATTAAGAGGCTGATTTCAAAAGTTCCAAAGGCAATAGGAAGATGATCTGAAGAGCTGAGCCAATTGTAGAGCAAACATGACATCTTTATATACATTGTTTTTAACATGTTTATGATTGTTTATGATAATTATATTCGTCATATGAATTTACAACCATTCCAGAAATACTTGTATATCATTTTTCTGTTAGAACTGCAGATATATCTCACATAACTGAATGGGAGTCTAAAACTGCACTGTTCGTATGATCGTTGTTAATAAATGTCTTTTGAACAAATAAATGAAAGGTTCTGTAGAACTAAATATGGTTCATTCAGGCAATACAACCAAACTTCTAAGCTTGCAGAAGTAATTAAGGCAACACCTTAGTGGGAAAACAGCGATCCTAATATATCAAAACAAAAATGGATTAAGATTATTTCCCTAAAGATCTCTATGTGCTAATCTTTTAAAAAAGGGTACATTTGTTCATTTTAAAAACTGCTTTGGAGAAGTAGTTTTCCTTTTAGCTCTGTTGTTAAATTGTTCCTATTGATTTTTACTATTATTCTGTACTTACTGATTTTACTATAGAAAATCTTAAAAAAACAATCTCAGCAATGGAAAGATGCTATTACAATTTTTAAAATTAAAGCTTATGTTTAATACGTTTGAATTCACTGTGTTTTCACAAATGAAGTTTGCCTTTATTAAAATTATACATCATTTTATTGCGGGTGAGGATTATATTGGAATTATTATTATAAGGAAATTAAAAATTATTGAGAAAAAAAGTTAAAATGAGTATTCTGGTACTGAACAGCAGGAACGAAGTAGAAGACTTTGTAAACTGTGGTTTTTGTTGTTCTCCATAATACGAGACTCTTTGCTGGAAGTTAACCAGAGCATCCTATTATTCCAGTGCGCAGTGGATTAATGGAGTTTAAAATAAGCTTCCTTGTATTATACAAGACAATGGAAGGCTACATACTGCTTGCTATGTAAATAGAGGTTTAATTAACACTTAAGGTTTTGCGTCTTCACAGGTTGCAAGTGTTAATTAAATCTGTATTTACATGGCAAGAAATGCAGATTTAGATGCTTTCCTCTAAGAGCCAACAAAATTTGTTAGAAGTACAACTACTCCAAAGGGTAACCAAAGTTATATGAAGGATAATCTCTTAAAGTTGGGAAGAACTGTCAAGGTAATACAGTGTAACCTGTCACCTAGTATACCACTTTCTATAGTGTTCCAGAAAGATGATGAACTGGCCTGATATTGACACTTGTGTCGACAGGAAACTTCTTTCTTGGGAAAATTTGCTCAATTTTTGTACAATTCTAAATGTTTGAAAATTATTCTGCAACTGTTATCCCTGTTCTGCCCTCTGGAGTTAGACAAATCAACCCAAACAACAACCTCATCCTTTCTCCACCCTAACTCTGCAACACACCAAGTCACTTGACTGTGCCCATGATGTTTTCATGTCTGCTGCCCCCATGATCATGCGATCATGATCAAGAAAACCTTTATCCCAGGGTCTTCTTCCCAGACCTCACTTCCTTCAATTTTTTATCACAAGATATTTTCATTGCCATTGCCATTCTAATCACCATTCTCTGGATGTCTTCCAGTTTATTGATATCCAGAGATATCAACATCCTTCCAAAATGTGGTTTTCCAGAAGAAAACACAATATGGCATTATTTAACTCCAGAAATGTTTTCCATTAATGAAGCCCATCCATGTTTTTGTTAATTTTTTGCTGTTACATCATAATACTCATTTAAAGCCCAAATCCTAAAACTGTGTATTTGTACAGTTGATTTTTTTTCGATCTTCAGTGCAAGCCCTTTTTTTAAGAATTGATTTTATCAAGGATCAGTAGACTCTTGCAAACACCTTGTGAAGTCATGTAGGTGTTATTTGTATTTTATAGACAAGAATCTGAACTCACTAGACTAGGTTATTTATTATACACTCAAAGCCAAGGTGCCTGTGAAGGTTGGACAAAGAACTTGAATATACATCCTATGACTCCACATCAACTGCTCTTTTTTCTGAAAGCACATTACCTCCCTACCTATATTTATATATTTCATTGTCATTTAGATGTCTTCATCACCACTCCCCATAATCCTGTTTTTTGTTTGTTTGTTTTTGTTTGTTTTGCTTATATCTCTTCCATTTGCTTAACCTTGAAATGACTCCTTAACCTTTATCCCGATTCAATAGCCCTAGTGGAGGGCAGTTGAGGCTTTTATGTTTACCCCACTTATATTTTATCATATTAGTCTTTATCCAGAGTTTTTGTGAGATCGTTTTGAAACAACTTACATTTTATTTATATTTATATCTATTGCTAGAATTTTCTTAAATAATCATGATCGTCAGGACTTTAGGGGTTTATACAATCTTGACTAGAACAGATCTAAGTATCTAAATATTTAAGATATAAGATACTTCAAACATACCATCAGTAACCCCTTCACCACTTAACACTAAGTCAAGGTGTTCAAATACAAACAGTTGTTTCAAATTCAGTTAACCATAGTATCATCCAGCCTATATTGCTCCTTATTTACAATGATACCATAAGAGATTTTCCTTAGACATATTTCAGAAATCAAGATGCTAATTATGTGTTCTAGGGGCGCCTGGGTGACTTAGTTGGTTAAGCCTCCAACTTCAGCTCAGGTCGTGATCTCACGGCTCATGGGTTCGAGCCCCACGTTGGGCTCTGTGCTGACAGCTCGGAGCCTGGAGCCTGCTTCACATTCTGTGTTCCCCTCTTTCTGTCCCTCCCCTGCTTGCATTCTGTCTGTCTGTCTGTCTCTCTCTCTCTCAAATAAATAAATAAATAAATAAACATTAATTACGTGTTCTAGTCCACTAGAGATCTGAGGTGGGGATGGTGGAGGACTATATTCAAAACAAAACAAACAAAACAAACAAAACAAAACAAAAAAACCTTGAGCTTTTAAAGGTAGATTTGTCACTAGATAAAGCACAGTCTAATCCAATCTTAAAAACTTAAGGATCAGAAAAAAGACACACATGAGTCTAAATGACACCGTCAATGTCATGGTTGGTGACATAACTATAACTGAAATTTAGATATTCATGATATTTTGATTTTAAGCCCAAATCTTTCCCATTATGTCTGTAACAGTAATTGCCTTCATAAACCTTCTTTAATGATCACTTTTCTGAGAAGATACTATGATGTTGAAACCACTGGCTTGTCCTCACTACTCCTCAAATACCCACTGCTCTATTAAGATTGTGTGTCCTTACCTATCTGCCCCTTCTTCCTGTAATATCTATCCTTGAGCTGCTCCTCTACAAAATTCTGCTCATTTCTGAGATTCCTTGCCTTCGGAAGCCTCTGCTGACCCTTCTGACAAGTGGGTTACTTCTGTTTCTATCCTCCTGTCCTGACTTATATTAATCACCTTTATAGTACTTAGCAGAATGTTTGAACTTTCCCTCAGATAGACCAGGAGTTATTCACGGTCTTCTAGATCTTTATATTCGGTAATGCCTATGGTATAGGAGTCTCTCAGTACCATTTTCTTACTTGGATTCATTGACCTTTAGCAGAATTTTGAAGGTCTTACCTTGTTGTGAAGTAATAAAAATAGATTTTATTGTTTAAATCATAATCTGACAAATAGAAGTTTCCTTTTATAAAGTGGCTGGCTAGGATGGAGTGACAAAAAAAAAAAACAATCAGCTCTCATGTTGAATAATAACAATAGCTAACATCTGCTGAGCCCTTCTTCTGTGCAAAGCACTGTGTCAAGCCATCCCCGTATATTGGCTCATTTACACTTAAAGTCAACCCTAGAACACCATTTTACAAATGAAAAAAGTAAGTCTTAGAAAGGCAAGGTTACACTCAACAATGGGCTTCTTAATACCGTCATCTAACAAAATGTTTAATTTTCCCACATATTAACTTAGTGATATGAGAGTAAATACATTTTTCTAAAAATATATGTTATGTGCAAAAAAACATTTTTCTTGTCATTTGTCCATCTACTTTCCTATTCTCTAGTTTTTCTTCGTTTTATTCCATAGTAAATGTCAAATTGACTTATCTAAATTTCAACTTTTATGTTGTTTTATAAATATAGATAACAATTACTCTAGATGGCAAAGCATTGTCTCCTTGCCATACCTACACGCAACATTTTTATTTGCATCTAGCTAGGGCCAATTACCACTTTTATACTGAAGAACATTTCAACGACTGACTCAATTTCTGGACTCCTTCTATGAGGGCTCTTAGATTCCTGCTCATTGTGGAGAGGAAAAAAAAACAACTTACATATTTAAAAAGAGTTTGAAAAATAATATTGTTGTATATTTCAAATCTTTTCCAAATCCAAATCACTGGCCCATTATACAATAATAACCTTGTCTTATAATTGCTTATGTTTTCGGTGTATTTGGTCTCATTTTATATCCTTTTTTTTTTAAAGCAATGAAGAGTGGAAGCATATTCAGCATTTTGAGCTACAGTGTCAATGAATAATATTAAAGAATGTTACTTATCATACTCTGGGTTTTGGGATTTTTTAATACATATTTTAATGATTTTTTTTTTTTTTTTTGGTTAACTTAAAAAAAAATACTTCAAGGGAAAGATGAATGTAGTAGTCATCCTTTATTTCACATAGTACCTTACCCCACAATAGGAGGGTTTTGTGTGGGTGTGTGTATAACTGTCAGTCTTTAACATCTATTTTAGACAATATCATTGAAAACTCACGTAAGACCGCAAGGCAATGCCACACCATACTCATCAGAATGGAACGAATGAGAAAAAAATGAACTATTGACAAAGATACAAAGCAACCAGATTTGGCAATGGAAATATAAATTGACACAGCCACTTTTTAAAGCAGTATCTATTAGAACTACTGTTGATGACCCAGTAATGGGGCATGACCCAGTATTTATTTCCACTCCTAGCTATGTCCCCAACAGAAACAGATCTTCTTCAGAAGACATACTTGAATATTCACAACACCATCTGCATTCATGCTAAAACACAAAGTACCTAAATGACCATCAAATGTTGAACAGATAAATGAATATGGTGTCTTCACAAAATTAAATGCTATACTATATATGACTGAAAATAAATAACTCACAACCACATGCAAAAATAGAGATGGATCTCACATACCTCATGTTGAGTAAAACTCAGACCCAGAAGAGTATATGTTATATGAATCCATTATATAAACTACAAAACATTTATATAAGGCAGCAAAATTAGCCTATGCTACTAGAAGTTGAGTGAGTGGTTACTTTTGGCAAAGTGAAGTGATAGAAAAGTTTCACCAAAGAGGCTCTGCTGGTGGTAATGTTGTGTCTATTGATCTAGTTGTATTTGCAACAAATGAGTTTAGTTTGTGAATTTCAGGGATCTGAACAATTATATGTGTAATTTTCAGTATGTTATACACACAGGTTGAAGTGTGTGAAAAATAGTCATTATATTCATTCAACAGTTTCTCCCTATGCCTGCTATATATTTGTCTTCTAGAGTTAAGCATCTTCGGAAGTTGTGTGTTGTATCACTAAGCACTGTTTTTGTGTTGTTTGAGGAGATTGCAGAAGGAATTGAAGGAGACATGTAAAGTATTTGCCAGAAAGCTGCACTTCTATATCAATAAAGCATATGAATTTTCCTTGATATTTTCAGAAAACTCAGGTGATTTCTTTTCAGGCATTGATTTTTAAATTTTATTTCCAAGCAGTTTCCAAAACATGACTCACTACATGTCTTATAAGAAAGCTAAAAGGAAAAAAAAAAGATTTTATTAGATGATACACTTGGAATATTTTATAGCAGTGCTTTTCATTTTCAGAGAATTTAATTACAAGGCAAGTCCTGGTTTTAGTTAGTTTGGTAACTTCCTGTGTTTTACCGATATACTTTGTGAGTCTAATTTTCCTGTTTCTTAATAGGTGTGCAGTTCAATTTTCACACCTTCCATTTGGAAGACCATCACGACTATTTACTGATCACAGAGAATGGTAGTTTTACCCAACCACTGGCACGCCTTACTGGTTCAGAACTTCCTTCAACAATCAATGCTGGTCTCTATGGAAATTTCAGAGCTCAGTTGCGCTTCATTTCAGATTTTTCAATATCATATGAAGGATTCAATATTACATTCTCTGGTAAGAAAATAGACCAATTAAAAAAGCTTTTGTAACAAAGTCCGTTTTTTTAAAGTATGCGCATAATTTAGGTATGGCAAGACAGAGAGGGAAAAATGACAGACGAGATGGAGCAGGGGGAAACAAATCTCTATCAATAAATTTTAAGGGAAGTTTGAAATACTTTGAAGATTGTCTATAGTAGTACATTTAAGAGAACCTTTAAACAAAAGCTAAATAAATAAATGAATGAATTGCTAGAAACTCTAAGTAGATTAATTATATTTCTTTAACTTGCATTCCTACAAAATTCTAACAGAGGGCAAAAGTAGCTAAAATGCTTAGTGAACTTAAAATGGAAATCCAAATATATATTTTAGTTAGACTCAAATGAATATGAATTAAACCAGTGATATTCTATTTTTTATGTGTCTTAGAAAAGGCATGGTTTACAGGCCAAGATTAAGGTAAACTCAATTTAATGATTTGGAAACATGATCTAGAAAAAATTAATGTGGTTATCCCTCTATTCTAGAATAACCTCATCTAGAGACAACATTATAATTTGGAATCCAGGAAAAAAATTTGTACAACCAAAGTGAATAAAAAGTTTTGTATCAGTTAGAGTTCCACTTTCTAGTGAATGGAATAATGAGGCAAGTAGTTATTTCTGAATACAGAGATATTAATAAGTAAATCTTATGTCCACTTGCTAAAATTAAAATTGTAATATTATAATTATATATATTTATTATATAATGTATATACATAAAATCACACAAATGCTAACCTCGTTTTCAGTTCTTACTCTAGTATTTGCATGGAAATACTTCTAAAATAATTAAGGTATTCTGTAATGAATAGTATATGAGCATAATCAATTTTAACCTAGAATGTTAAAAGTATATCCAAATACATTTTTAAAACAATAGAATAATACATCAACATGGAATAATCCCTTTTGTTCTCCATTGAAATTACAAGGTAAGTGCATACCCTGGGAATATTTTTAGATAAGCTACTTCTTCTTAGAATGGTATATAAATTATAATATTGTTGTTTAATCAACTCTACTCTGTTATACCTTGAAGAGTGTTCAGCTGTTCATTTTCATGATGTTCATTCATTGCTGGCAGAAATTGTTTTATATAAATCTATAATGTAACAATTTTCAGCATGTGGGCATTTCAGTCTTACATAAACCATTGCCTTTTGAAGCCCTGTGTTTTTCAGAATATGGATTAATAGAACTCTTTGTAGAGGAGAGGCGAAGAGCCTTTGTCATTTAGATTAAAACCATTAAGTAAAATGCATTTCAAAAGTGCAAATGATCTCATCCAAAATGTTATTTTGTGTTTGAAAATATGCATCTCTTATGCTATTATTATAAGTCAAAATCAGTGAAATGGAAATGTTTCTAACGCAGAGAAAAGAATAGGAGATAAATAGCTACATTTTCAATTTATCACTCGGAAGGTGACATTTTCTCATTTATATTGAATTTCACACATAAAAGTATTTATTAAGCTATTAGATCTTTCACAAAAGAAGAAAAGTATGTGTGTCATTAGCATGCGTCACTTATTAAATGTCTGACTAAGCCCGGGAGCATCCAGTTTGCAAACAACAGCGATATATCCTTAAAAGTGAATACTATCATTTTCTTCGTCCTTCTCTCCATCTAATTTACAGAATATAACCTCGAACCTTGTGAAGATCCTGGAATTCCTCAATATGGTAACCGAATCGGGTTCAGCTTTGGGGTTGGTGACACTTTGACCTTCTCATGCTCATCAGGTTACCGCCTGGAAGGGACGTCAGAGATCATCTGTCTTGGTGGTGGCCGACGGGTGTGGAGTGCACCTCTGCCAAGGTGTGTGGGTACGTGGTCAGCTGCTTTCATTTGCTTGTATGTGAGTCACTGTCCATGGAGTTGCATGGTTATACACCCTTTGTTCTTTTATGATCTGCTGAATTTCTTCATTTATTTCATATCAGTTATTTCTATTTGTTTTTCCACTTGGCAATCTGGTGTACCTCAGTTAACTTCTCAACTGCTCCATTTAAGCGACCATGCTTCTAAATTTGTTTTCAGATGAAGGGGAAAAGGAATCAATAGATATATAAATAGATGATTGATAGATAGCTGATAGAAGAGGATAGATGAGAGAAAGAGAATCGTATTTTGAGAACTTACAGAACATTTCATTCTTATATTCTATTGAGAGATGATTTCCCATGGCTTACAACTGAAGTTGTGGTGATATTTTGTAATTTAGGATTCACATTCATGAAAGATGATCGTGAAAGAAAATATGGCAAATAAATAATAGATAATTTGAGGGCTATCAAGGCATGTATTGACTCAATATGTACAATCTATATAATTACTCTATTATGATCAATGAATTAAGCTGGCAATTCATTTTATATTGTGAAATAAAGCATAACAATAGTTACGGTATTGCAGTTTGGAGCCACCACCCACACCAACCTTTGAAAATTAATATTTTAACTGATGAAAAGAAAAAAAAAGATTTTTCCATAGGTAAAATGAGGGACTTCTTTTTTTTAATGTTTTGTTTATTTTTGAGACAGAGACACAGCATGAGTGGGGGAGGGGCAGAGAGAGACAGAGACAGAATCCAGAAAAGGCTCCAGGCTCTGAGCTGTCAGCGCAGAGCCCAATGAGGGGCTGGAACCCACAAACCGTGAGATCATGACCTGAGCTGAAGTTGGATGCTTAACAAACTGAGCCACCTGGGCGCCCCTGAAGGATTTTTGATTAAGACTTAAGTCATTTCCTATTTAAAGTAGGAAAGAAGGAGGCAAAAATTTCTTTGGGTCATTAGCCATTCTCTAGTTGTCAGTATTTGCTTTGATGACAGAACTAGATACAAATGGTCATTTTATAATTATTTTATAAAGCTTTTAAAACTCTCAAAAGCATTTAATTTGAATTTATTTTAATTGTAAATGTAATTGTGGGTCGCAGATCGGTATAAGTTAGAATATGCTACCACTTCAGGCAAAGTGTTAGAGTTTTGATCTATGGTTCAAGACCTTGTCTTTTCTATGCAAGCAAAACACCCCAAAGATGAAAAAGAGAATGAACAAGATGCCCTCTATGAGTTACTCAATATATTATCGAGTACACGAAATGTGGGAGTTCCTGTGGGTCCCCAAATCGAGTAAGAAAAATATGATCTTCCAGGTTAATGTGGGTCTGAAGGCTTTTATAGTGATGAGATTGTTTTCACAGCCTCTGTGGGTTATATAACGGACAAGATGATATATAACAGATGAAAAAATTTTTTAAATCCTAGGCTTTTATAGAAATAGCACAAACAACCACAGAGGCTTGAAGTTGGGAGGCGATGAGCACATTCTCAGAGAATCTTTTCAGAAAGCTATGTACTGTGCAATCTTTCTGGTTTCGTTTGTTTTGTTGTTATTTTTTTTTTCCTGCTATTGCCAGATTTGGAATTCCCCTCTTTACCTGAATTTCCCCCATTTTAATTTTTTGGCTGATGTGCATATTTTCAAAGGGCACTTAATGAGAACCTTGGGAATAGTTCAAGTGAGGTCTATTGAGTGTGTGGGTTTAGATGGCGGTCATTTGATATTGGATTAATTCTTTTTTTTTTTTTTATAAAAGGTAAAAGATTTCTTCTGGGTTAATTCACTCCTCTAAACTTCATTTTTTTTTTTTCATCTGTAAAATGGTTACAACAGTGGTACCTAGTTCATTGTTATGAGTTAGTTATGAGGATTAAGAGATTAGCCATGCCAGTCAGACACCTAATATAATCCCAGGAAAATAGGAAGGATTCAGAATTTAGATGTTATTATAACACTTACTGTATTGAGTATACTCTGCTATCTATCCAGCCTATCAATCTAGTTTATAAAACCGATTATAGTAGGGAAGAAATCCCATTTTATAAAACGCTAACATTTATGTGGGTCTATTAGGCTCTTTCATATATAGTTATCTCATTTAATCCTTACTCAAATCCTGCTATTATCATCCTCCCTCCCACCGCCATTTTTCATCAGAGTAATCTTAGCCTTAGAGATTTTAAATAACTTGCCCAAGATCCTCAAGTTCGTAAGTGGCAGATGTAAGGATTTGTATGAAGTTTTTCATATTCTAAAATCCAGCTTTTTCTCACTAGGTGGTTTTATCTCAAAAGGGTCCGGGCAAAGGCGAATCTTGAAGGACTCCTTAAGGACTCTAAGGCAGAGTTAATATTTTCTCTCAAAGTATCAAATACATACCAGGCAGGCTGTTACACAGGTTAAGACATTGTTTGTGTGTATATTTTTAAGGTTTAGTTCATATTTACAATAAACTTTAATAAATGGAGTTATGAAAATCTGACTTTGCAAAAAAATAACTTTAAGTTAGTTTTTGTTTTATTAAAGTATTTCTTTGAGACTAGGTTTATTTGCGCCTAAATCTTTAATGGGAAGGATGAATAAAATCAACCTGTGGACAAATTTAGAAAGCAAATTATTGCCATGGGAATTTTCCCCCCACTTTCAAATAAGCTGTGCTTGCTTTTAAGCTTATTGAAATTTACAGTTAAGCCTATTGACTTTAATAAATTCCACTGTAGGTATACATTTAAGTTACAAGATGGGGAGAAATATTCCTTCAAATTAAATGACTTTTAAAAACTTTACTTCTCCAGTTTTCTTTTAACTTTTCTTCACTACTCTGCCTGTGCTTTAAAAGAAATGTGTTCCTTTTTGTATTTCTGGTTCCATGTATGCATATGTATATATTTCGTATTTTGTTATCTTTTCAAAGTTCACAGTCTTTCGTCACATAAAATGCAAATTATTTGTAAGTATTCATATGAACAGACCCAATTTTACCAATTCTCATTTATTTGGACAGTTTTTGTTTCTTTTTAGATTTTTTGTACTTTTCATTTTATCTCTCATGCCAATTCTCTAGTCCATACTTGCTTAAAAACTGTTGTTTAGTCCTTAGCATTATCAACCTCATAGAAAGCCTATGTTATAGATAGTGGCCAAATTATAAATAGATTGTATTCCAAAACTTTGCTTCTGTTTCAGTTTTTTGGAATCTAAATGGTCTTTCCCTGGCACAAGGTTGCAAATGATGGATACATTCCCAGAACAAACCATAGATAAGGTTTCAAATGTTACATCAAATGGAAAGCTAATACTAACATTTACTAAAATGATTTATATATATATATATATATGTATATATATATGTATATATGTGTATATATATACATATATATTTCTTATATAAGTTATGTAAGAAGGGGTCTGACTTTTTGGACAGTAAAGCAACTGATATTCAAAACTAATTACAGAAACTTGGTATATGTTTAATTTTGATTCTTTGTTTAGTGTATTAATTGCTTGGTGTCTTTCAGTTTCTATTGGTAGGGTTTAGTAAAAATTACCTTAGTTGTGGATGTTAGACAAGTAATAAATAACATTTTCACTTAACTAGTTTTTCTGAGTAACCTCTGTATTTATGTTTTAAGGTGATATTGTAACCACTAAAATATAATAACACCATAATATGGTCTTCACAATCTATAAAGGATTATATCATGTAGCGTCTCATTCCAAAAATCCATCAATGCCGTGAAAGTAGATTTAATGTACCTGTTTTATTATGAAGATACAATGTGTATAAAAAACACAAACTTACAGTCCGAGCCATGGCTGTCAGAATGTTCTGAGTCCCAGGCTTGCACTCAGTTCAGAGTAGCACACTGCTGTCTTTGACTGGAGGTTTCAATAAAGTTGGGAGGAAATCTGCTCTTAATTATAGTGGATACATGGCTTTGGAGAACTCGTTACGTTGTCTTCTATTTTAATCAGAGGAAGCTTCTTTGACCACGACCCATTTATCAGGGATTACTTACGTGCAGGGGAATTTGTAGAGGCAAGAGAAGAATCTTCATAGAAATTGAGAGCATTAAAGTGCAGAAGCAGGGATTTTTCTCCCTAAGAAGTGGTCCCCATTACCAGCACATAGTTAATATTTACACTCCAGCCTTTCCTAAGCTGTGTGACCTTTGGGAAGCTGTTCAGATCTCTTTCCTGCCAAGTTTTCTCAGATGTAAAATGTGGAGAATCACATCTATGGTGCAAGACAGCATATAGCTGTAAGCAATAACAGGCATGTAAGTAACCTAACACTTCAACACATGACCCTTGCTCAACCAACCTGTTTCTTCTTCTTGCACCTGCAACTCTTGATTTTTATGAACCAGCAGGAGAGAAAAGAGAAGAAAAGGAGATGAAAAAGTTTAATGTGCTATCAGAAGCTAGGTATTTCACACATACAATCTTATTTCCTATTGAAAGATCAAGATGAAATTTTTATCTTAAAAAAAAAAAGTATACCCATAACTACGTTTACATTTTGGAAGAGATAAAAATAATCAGCAGGTAAAATGATATTTCAGTGAACATATTTTATATTTAAGTGATTATCCTGGAGAACCGTGTCTCTATTGAAAAGGGTAATCTGGCCATCTTTTTAAGTGGCAACAAAATGTCCAAAAGCAAAAAAGTAAAAATAAAAATAAAAAGTATTAAGAGAATTTATTACTTTGAAATAAGAAACACTGCCCTGTTTCTGGTCAAGAAATGAGTACCAGATTTCCTTTTCTAAAGTTCACATGACAAAGAACACTGGAATTTCCATTATCATCTTTCTAAATCAAGAAAAAACTTGCATATTCTTATTCAGCCTCCAAATATACCAGAAATCATGCCAGGTCATGTTGCAAATAAACAAGGAGTTAATGAAAGAACAGATTGTTTTGGAAAGTAGATTAGCAAGTTCAGTGTTAGTAATGACTTGTCTTTAAGCAGGACTCCACACATTGTAAGAAGCCCACGCATTTTGAAATCATTTTAAAAACATTAATTCATTCATCCTCACAGTCCCCCCATTTAACACATCTACTTCTATTTCTAATTTTACGTGTCATTGATTTTTTTTTATTTGACCTTGGACAAGTAACAACATCTTTCTTTAATCATATGTCAAATGAGAAAAATGATAACTCTGTATTACATATCTACTCATTTTTCTCACTTTTCTGACTTTTTAGATCATATATTCTGCTTGTTATTTGTTATTTAGTTTAAAAATGAATGTTAACAGTGGAAACAGGGTACAGCATGTATGGGAACTTTATTATCACTGTAACATCTCTGTAAATCTAGAACTATTTTAACGTTAAAAAAATTCTAAAAATTAGGGAAGTTTGGGTGGCTCAGTCAGTTGAGCATCTGACTTTTGATTTCAGCTCAGGTCATGTTTCCGGGGTTGTGGGATGGAGCCCCACGTCGGACTCTGTGCTAAGTATGGAGCCTGCTTTGAGTTCTCTCCCCCTCCCTCTGCAGATGCTCTCTGCTCTCTGTCTCTCTCTAAAAGAAGCCTATATATAATCACTCAAGTTAGCCAGTGCTGTAGATATATAGCCATGTAGAAAGCAAACTAGTATTAAGAGACCTCCCTGGCTTTCAGATGCTACTATTAATTAGCTGACTGACTTTAAGCAAATGCCTTCATTTTCTATGCTTCTCTCTTCGACAAAGAATGGTACCAATATGAGTTCTACTCAACCCGAATATTTCTGGTAAAGATAGCAGAAAATATTAGATAGAAAGTTTCTTGGTAAATTATATACCCAAATGTATATTTATATTTTCTGGTATAATTATGACTGGGTGCATTGATTTCTTGACAATGTAAAAATACGTAACATTGACTTACACTTGTTCATTGCTTTACACTTTGGTTTGTTTGTTTGTTTTTGAGTTACTTGCTTGTGACCTTACAAAGCAAGTCAAGGAGGTATTATTGATATTTAACAGCTGAGAAAATGGTACCTGGAAAAATTATAAGTAATGAGTGGAAGATTATTCCAGAAACCAAGTCTTGAACTTTTTAGACCAGTGCTATGATATTCCAGATGGCATTTCTTTAGTATTATGTACTGATGTACTCTTTTGGAATACTATCTTATTTTTTTTTTTTTTTTAATGGAGCAGACCAGGGGTGAGCAAACATTTTTTCTGTAAAGTACCAGGTAGAAAATATATTGGGCTTTACAGCTTGTGGTCACAACAACTAAATTTTGCCTGCGTGTCCTAAAAGCAGCAATAGACAATATATAAATGAATAGGTGTGCCTGTGTTCTAATAGAAATTTACTTACAAAAGCAGGCGGTAAGCTGGATGTGGCCCTAGGGCCATAGTTTGCTAACCTCTGCAACAGACGGGCCAAGCTGAGTCAACTTAAATATCCCTCTTGCATTTGGGAATTTACTACTCATCATTCATCTCTAAGGAAATTAAAAAAAAAATCTTTCCCTAGTCTCTATTTTTTTAATTATGGTTCTGCTTATTAAACTAGCACGTAATTTACTTATTTCTAAAAGAAAAGATGTCTCATGTTTCTCCAGAAAGATTAGGATGGGGCGTGTGTCTGTGTGTGTGTGTGTGTGTGTGTGTGTGTGTGTGTGTGAACACTGATGTAATTTGTGGATAACATAAAACTATCTCCAAGACCTCCTATATACCCAGATCTGAGTACCAAGTCTGCATTCCCAGCTGTACACTGGACCTCTCCATATGGATGTCCTCCCACGGGCACATTGACTTCACATGCCAAACAGAACTCATTATCTCCTCAGCCAAATCAGTTCTTCCTTCTGCACTCTTTATTTCAGTTATGGCATCATTCTCAGCCAGGCATCCAACCTAGAAATTGTGTCATCTTTCACCACCCCCCTCTCTTTCTCTCAATCCATATTGGAATCATCACTAAGACCTACCACGTAAAGCTGTTGCTCAAACTTACCGCCATTTCTGTTTTCGCTCTCATTATTCCAGACCAGCTCTCATTCATTGGTCGTCGTAAAGAATAACATAATAGCACAGTTAGAATGTGTGCTAGGCATTGTGTTAGACTATATATAGTTTTTTCTTTTACATATTCCTTGTAAAAACCATTTGAGAGAATATTATTTTCCCACTTTATAAAGTAGCTAGATTAATTGCCTAACTTTATAAAGAGCTTAAAATGAGCTCTTTCTGATTCCAATGCTCACATCATAGCAATTATATATATAATCCCATCGTATTGTCTCTTCTAATTGGATTTTCTGTCCAAATTTCATCTAATTTATCTTCAGTAACCCTGTTAGTTATATTTGTTTTTATTGACAAGTAACAAATTACCACAAATTTAGGAGCTTAAAACAACACATGTACTTTCTCATGGTTTCTGTGGGTGGGGAGTCTTCGCACAGCTGAACTGGGTCCTCTTCTTTGCGTCTTACAATCTCCAACCAAGGTGTTGACTGAGTTCCGACCCGAGGTTCAGGATTCTTTTCCAAGCGCACAATGTTGCTGGATGTAATCGGTTCCTTGTAGTTAAAGGACTGAGAAATTCAGTTCTTTGCTCAGTACCTAGAGGCTGTCTACAGTTCCTTGCCATGTGGACTTCTCCAATGTGACCACTTCCTTCATCAAGCTAACAGGGAGAGTCCCTGTAGTGAGTCACTAGCAAGATTCAGTTTTATATAATGAAATATAGTCACAGGAGTAATGAGAAGCAAGTTACAGGTCCCATTCAACTCAAGGGGAAGGATTGCACTAAGACATAAATAAATGCCAGGAGATGGGTATTATTGGAAGTTCACCCTAAAGTCTGTTCTCACCAGTTATCCTTAGATCAGATTATAGGGGCGCCTGGGTGGCTCAGTCAGTTGAGCGTCCGACTTCAGCTCAGGTCATGATCTCACAGTCTGTGAGTTCGAGCCCCATGTCGGGCTCTGTGCTGACAGCTCAGAGCCTGGAGCCTGCTTCGGATTCTGTGTCTCCCTCTCTCTCTGCCCCTTCCCTGCTCACGCTCTGTCTCTCTCTGTCTCAAAAATAAATAAAAACATTAAAAAAATAAGAAAGATCAGATCAGATCTGTTCCCTACATAAATCACAGATTTCCCATTGCCTTTTGGAAAAGGTTGAAATCCCTTAAGTCCTTTCTTGGGTGGGCTTAGTGTCTCCTAGAGTCATTCTTCCGTATGCATTCTGGAATACAGCCACACAATGCTACAGGCCATTACCAAACATGCCAAGCAGTTTCTATACGTTAAGATGTTAAGAACATGTTGAGGTTCTAATGCATGCAAATGATCAAACTTTCACCTGTATTGGCACAAGCAAATAAATAATTTACCTCTAAGACGGTGCATGCAAAGGTATAGTGAGAAAGCACTGAAAGTGTTTTTTAGTAGCTGGAGAAGGCTTTGCTTTTTAATCTATTGAACTTCCATTCCTATCATCCTACCATAGATCAAGACACCATTGTCTATCATTACTTACCTGTATTATTGTAACAGACTCTAGTCTCCATTCTTTTCTCTCTTCCCCGAATAGTAGATGTAGAATGAACTTCCTATGATACAAATTCGATGATGTCACTCTCTCATTTAAAATTCTTCTACTGTCCTCCACCTCCACTGTTCTCCATTGCCCCTAAAATTAATTCTGAATGTTATCCTCTTACTCGCATCCTCATTCCATAATTTGGCCTAACCAATTTGTTCTTCAGGCATACTTTATTTATCCATCCTGATATGAAGCCTTCCTGACCTTCAAAGTATGTGTGAGATGTCCTTACTACAGGTTTCATGAGCTTTCTTTTTGTATTTCCCCTTTCTAGGTTTCATAATGCTGTATTGAATTACCTTTTTATCTACAGCAGTGTTTAGCATATAGAAAGCTTTCAGTAAATTTGTTGAGTTGATAAAGAAATGAATATATTATAGCCAAAGCTCCTTTATTTTTTTGCATTTTAAACTCACTAACTTTAATTTATATGAACAAAGCTCTACTTCAGAGGTACTGTATTCAGCCTAACACAAATAAGGGACTCTAATTGCCATTTCAGCCTGGACCATCACACTGCTTCCTAGTCTATAATTCATTTGCTGTGCAGATATTAACACACAACCTCTCAAGTTTAATAAGTAAATCAACTAACCGACCAACAATGATGACGCCCAAAAAGACTACTAAGGGAAAGCTTTTAATTATGATAGAAACAAAAAAGATAAATTTATAAAAATTGAAAATGGTGAGGACCTGTTGAGTCTTTTACGTGTATATGTAATAAATCCTTCCGCAATATGTAGTGAAATTCAGAGCTCAAGAAAGGAATAACTGGCAATTATTTTCAACAAAATGAAAAGAGAGAAAGAAAAATGTACCTGTTAGAAAAACTCAGTATCCACAAGAACGAAAAGAAGCAATGCACATGTCCTGTTTAACAGAGCTGCATAGAGGACTGTGAACTTAAACTTTTATAATTCATTTGGGATTTATAAACAAATAGATTTACAGAGAGCCTTTTTTAATCTAACTGGCTTGTTAGCAGATACACATCTAAGCTTACTCGATTATACTGAGTTCGGCAAGTGAATGCATACCGTTTCATCTCATGACTGTGAGCCCCTTAAAGATGGAGTCTGTATCTTAGTTATCTTTGTACCTCTGTGTGTCTACCATAAACGGACATACTACAGGTGCTCATTCATTCTTTGTAAGAGAGTGGAGGGGTGCCTGGGTGGCTCGGTTGGGTGTCTGATTTTGGCTCAGGTCATGATCTTGTGGTTCGTGAGTTCGAGCCCCGTGTCAGGCTCTGTGCTGACAGTTCAGAGCCTGGAGCTGCTTCAGATTCTGTCTCTTCTCTCTCTCTCTCTCTCTCTCTCTCTCTCTCTCTCTCTCTCTGCCTCAATCTCTCTCTCTCTCAAAAATAAATAAACATTAAGCAAAATTTATAAGAGAGTATAAAGTTGGGGTGTCTGAGTGCCTCAGTTGGTTAAGCGTCCAACTTTTGATCTCAGCTCAGGTCATTATCTCAGGGTTTGTGAGCTTGAGCCCTGCGGCAGGCCCTGCCCTGACAGCGTGGAGCCTGCTTAGAATTCTCTCTGCCCCATTCCTACACACTCTCTGTCTCTCTCTCTCAAATAAGCCTAGAAAGAATCTTTAAAAATATTGTAAGAGAGTATAAAGTTAATACACTACATGATCATCATGAACCAACTAAACCAAAGTAGACTATGACCTATCCATATTGGTGACTCGCATTGAAATGATCTTCTATGTTATTAGAGTCTCAAATTCTTTGGACGTTTTTTTTTTTTTTTTTTTAATTTTATGAGGACTTAAAATATCAGACTCCTAAAAACACTTTATTTCCCTTATATGTCCTCATGCTCTGACTATATATTTGTAAGCCAAAATCTGCCTGCTAATTAGAAAATTAGAAGATAAGTTAGTTTTGGTTTTAAATAGAGGACACACAGACTTCTTTAGAGAAAGATGAGTTACAGAAGAGGGGCAAAAAGTGAAGTATTTACTGGACCTAAATTCTAGGGACATGTCCGTAAGGCAGTTGCAAAATTGAGGGTCTCATACCAGCAAGAATCACCAAAGTACCAGGGGAACTTGCTTTCTGTGCAACCTCTAAGTGATCTCCTCATTTTCTGGAGAATGTGCCCAAGTTAAGAAATACGTCAAGCATATTCTTCCATCGTCTGTATCTAATAAATTTAACCTAGACATAATAGGACATATGATTTTTAAAAAAAGGGATATGGTTAGAGCTCTGAAGAGTGTGTTAAAGAAAAATAAATGCTAATATTAACCCAAAAGTATGAAATTCATCAACTTTGTTATAAGACAAACTAATTTTAGTTTTTAGCCTAATATATTTTTACTTAATTCGAAGGTGACTGACCTATGGTTCATATCAGTGCCAGATAAGAAATATTTTACCTGACATAATAATAAAAGCTAATATTTGCTGTGTGTTTACCATATGCCTAGCATGGTCTTATGGGGTTTCAATGAAGATCCCGAGGCACAGGGAGGTGAAGTAATTTTCCAGAGGAGTATATCCAAACGATATTTCATGTGAAGCAGGTTAGATTGGGAGCAGATTTTTTGCTATATGTAAATATGAACCGTAAAGAATAAAAGCATTAAGTAAGCCAGTGTGATCATATTCTGTATGTGTCCCCAAACCGGTTCTTGCTTACAACAGTGACATCTGTGGCTCTCAGGAAATACTATCATTTGGCAGTGTAGATAACTGGAGGAGATAATTAAATGTTATTGCTACTTGTAACTGAATTAGATTTTGATGCCATGTCTCAGGAGAGGGTAGGATTTAATTGAAGTTGCAATAGACCAACAGTACCTAAAAGCCTTTTGAAACCGGGAGGAAAGGTCATTGTCACATTAGGCAAATAGATTTTAAAATTACTTCTAATTCTATGTTTTTATAAAGTCATCATGTCTATTCATTTTGCGTATATGGTGTATAAATTTCTTCTCCCCATTTCAACCTCCTAATGAAAATAATAGCAAAAACTATGCATGCCATTAGTACAGAGGTTGATTCCTAATAAATGGTTTTATTATTTGTCGTCTGGTAATGTACTTAGCTAAGATATGTTCAGATGTACGTAGAGCTTTGAAAACAGACAAAAGAACATTGGAACAGACCAGGGCTATCAATTAAGAGCAGTGCATTGTACTAAAGAACCAATCAGCCTTAAGTTCAGTGACACTAATTGGGGTAGGTTTAGCGTGAGTCCAGGAGAGTAAGACTGTGATTATTTTGCATAGTAAATGCATTCACCCCCTCATCAAGGGTGTGCAGTAAAATAAATGTCATCTTTTCACCATTATTTCTGTTGTTTAGCTGTTTTCTCTTCAGCTCAAGCTTTCCGATCTCAAATCCAGCTCCTTCACAGGACAAAGCAGCTGAAGTCATCTTCCTTTGTTTATTACACCAAGACAGTTGCCATGGAAATAATATAATGTTATAAAATAAGCATCATAAGTTAAATCCAGAATCAAGAAGGGACGTATAAGTCAGGTTTGAAAGAGTGTACTTATTTAAATAAACAGTGGCTTGGCAATCATTAAAAAATGTCAAGGTGAATTACTGAGAAAACAGAGAAAAATGAACTTCGGGCTTTTGGATTTTTTTTGCAGATTTTAAATATTGCCCTTCAAGCAGGTGTTTTAGAGAAAAGGAGTTAAGGGATTACTAACCCTCCTACAAACTAAATTTCTGGCTATAAGCCGTTTTTCTACTCTGCATTGTACTCCAGTACTCTTGGTAGCTCCTTTTGAATCCCAGTTCAATTATTGGTATGCTCAGTGCATAGGTAACATTTCTTTCTTCATGTGTTTTAATCAGTCTACAAAGACTGTGTTTCAAAAGGTGATGGATAGTTTTTATTTCATGCATTTTACTGTACCTTTCTGAATTTGCACTCATTGATATTTTATTATGCTTGGCTATAGAGTTCTGCAGATAGAAAATATTAACCTTTTCCAATCCTTTAAACTTGGAATCTCAACTGAATCCGATCACTACTTTCTGAAAGAAATCCTGAGTTTTGTGTATTTTTGAAAAGTTTAGATTTTTTTTAAAGATATTGTTCTGTTTTTCTAATAATGTAAAATAATTTCCCACATGTCCAATCATGGTATTCTAAACCACTTTTTGTCATTTGCCTGGGTGAAACACCATACAAGGTGTTCACCACCATATGGCTGCCCCTTCTGTAGAAAGAAAACCAAGTTGTATCTTTTTCTACTTGGAAACTTAGTAGAAAAACTCAGATTATGATCTAGGCTGTGTATGCTACCTAATCCCAAATTCCTTTATTCATCTAATACATATTCATTTGATGTTGCTCCATGGTGGTTTAAAAGGCACCCTGCCCTCTTCCTACTATGTGAGGGCTAATAAAAACTATCTGCTGAGTTTTGTAAAACTGAAAAGCGCTCCACTCTACTGGTAAGAGCCTCTCTTCTCCTACCCACTTCCAGCCCCACCACTCTTGCCCATGAAGTAAGATGACTACAATAATCAACCATGATCACTATGATGGTATGCATTACCCTCAGGTGTGTGGAGTTAAAACAAAAGGTTGAGATGCACTGATAAAGAGAATAATGTAGTGAGGTTCATTTCAGTCCACATTTTCTTGTGACCTTGGAAAAACATTAACATGCCATTACAGGTTTTTTTTCTCAGGCACAATTTCAAGAATATCATCATTGACTCTATGATGTTTTGTTATTTTTTTTCTCTTTTTCTGATCCCTTCTCCTGTTACAGCTTCATTTGATTATATGTCATTTATTGATCTCACAATCTTTCTCACAGAAGTGGAAAAAAAAATAAACGTACAAAGAAAACCTGAAAAGAATAAATTGGAATAAAGACAACATGCAAATTTCTGAGGCTTAGTGAACATGAAGGGAGTTGTGAGTTGTTGGTTAGTCAAAGCCAAATACCCTCAAAATGGAAATCATATCTTTAAAAAAATTTCAGCCTTTTAGTAGTCTGCCAAAAGCTATAATGGAGAGAGAAGAGAAATAATGTTGTTGAGTGCTTATCATGTACATGGCGGCATGCCTGGTACTATGAGGTTTTTCTCTTATTAACTTCTTATGGTAATCATATTAGGTACATATTCCTATTTCTACTTCCTGTATTGAGAATGCAATGCTCAGAAAGGCAAAGTGGTTCCCATTAAGTGTCACAGCAAGTAAACACAGATTCATCTATCTTCCAGATCTTGTAGTCCAAATTCTTCATTGTTTATTTGAATTTTTCCACAATTGCATTAATGACCGAGAATAATATTGTCATTCTGTGAAAATCACTTGTTTTTATTTTCTTCAGGGGGAAAAAAAAGAATGGTTTGGGGGCTAAATTTAAAATTATGGAATTTGCCAAAGAAGTTTTCCTTGAATTTGTCTACTGAACTTTCTGGATAAGTATTTCTATGATATATTTAATTCACTCTCAAATTTTGAAGGCCATTAAAAGACATGTTATGCAAGTTACATACATTGACCATAGAAATGTTAAAAAATAACAAGAATCAAATTTCAATAAATGCTGTGATATGATCTAGCTAGGGTTAGAATTATTCTTTTCTTTGTACATAGGTAATGATGTAACATGGAAAACTTCCAAAAACCTTAATGTCTATAGCACATGATTTTTTTCTTCTTTAGGAATATGTTTCCGCCACTCCCTAAAATAAGTGTTGTTCATATTAATGGATCAGGGTTCTTCTGTCATTAAGCTCTCTGATATCTTAGCTCTGGGCATCTCTAAAACTCAGCTCTTTGAAATTTATTCTCCATTCATTCATTCATTCATTCTCATCTATATATTCATAAGTTTGTCAAACTTAGTTTGACAATAATGGTTGGCATGGTGTTCTAGGTAATGGTGACATAACAAAGATGATATCAACAATTATTTTACTAGAACACATTGATGGACTTAGTATGCTATCTATTCTATTGCTTAACAAAAAATCAATTTCTGTCTCTCTCTCTCTAAAAAACAAAACAAAACAAACAAAAACTTAAAAAATTAATCCAGTGCAACAGATATTTAGTGAGCCTTGAGTTTGGTTGTCAAAGGTAAAAATATATAACAAATGCTTTCTCATCAGGGGTCTCCTCTATTGTAATGGGAAATAAACACTTTAGACTAATTATGACATCATAATATGAGAATAGGAAATAAACCCCATAATATAGCAAAGTGGAGTAACTTTTTTTTTCCCCAGGAAGGATAGACAATAGCTTCTCAAAAAATGATATATTTGTGGAAATGAGCTGGATTTTACCAAGTAGAAAAGATGGAGATAGCCCCCTAGGCAAAGGATATAACATAAGTCAAACAGGTAAAATTAATTTGTCCACAAATCTGTTTTGGCTTTTTCGTAGCTCTTTTCTGAGTCCCAGTTCAATTATAGCTGTAGTCAATATGTAGCTAACACTTTCTTCTTTCTGGGTTTTAATCAATTCGTGAAGGCCACATTTCCTACGATGATAGATAGTTCTTATTTCACACATTTTTCTGTGTTGTTCAGAAACCTGACTATGTGTTTTATTAGAATTGATATATTAATAAGCAGCAGCCCTGTAATATTCCATATGGTACAGCGTCTGGACTTGGGAAAAAATACCCCCTAGGGTCAAATCATGGCTTCACAATTTAGTGGTTGTGGTGAGTTGGACAAGATATTTAACCCCTCTGACCCCCATCTGTTGCAAGTTGGATAAGATATTTAACCAACTGTCTCATTTGTAAAATAGAGAAGTAATTTTTTTTAAATATTTAGATTTACTGAGTTTTTACTATGGCCAGGCACTCTGCCAAGTGATTTATATATATTAACCCATTCAATCTTCTCAACAAGTATCATGCACAAAAAGCATTATTATCATCTCCCTTTTACAGATAAGACCAATGAAATACAGAGTAGTTATTTCACTTAGATAGCTGTGTGCCCAAGATAACACAATGCTCATTGCCTGACTTTTACATTGTTATAAAGAGGCCCTATGAATTCAATACGAAGGAGCTTAAATTCATTCTTTTGCATACAGACCAAATTAGAAGGCCTACCCTGTCTTCAGGAAAGCTGACACTGAATATAGCATTCATCATTGCTTGCGCAACAGAATGGGGCTGGACAAAATGAGAAGCAGACAGCATTTGAATGATGGAGAATCTTATATGGTATTTTAAGGAGCAATTGAGACCCATGAAGATGTTTTAAGCAAAGAAAAAATATAGTCAGATTTACAGTTTACGAGATCTTTCCAATATTTCCATGTATGGATGACAGATCTGAGTTTCCTTAGCTTGAGTTTGCTCTGCTGAAATTAGGGAAATCCATCAGGAAAGTGTTTTAGTACCCTTTACGTAAGCTCATGGGGCAAAGCAGTAAAATGGGAGAGGAGGGGGCACTTTTAAGTACCAAAGATTATTTGTGTTAGAGATCTTCAGGATGTTTGATTATAAACTCCCCCTTAATGTGTTCACATTACATGCAACAGCAGTTATTGCCTAGTAAGATCCCAAGGCCTGGAATCAATTTAGTATAACATCTCCAAATCAGAGGCAGATTCTTGGCTTCCTGGTCAGAATTCACAGAACTCCTCTTTTATATTCTCTTCCACTGCTTTTATCTCATATCCCGACCACAGACTATTCCAAGAGAATGGACTATTCCAGAACACACTATGCCATTTTATATATTTAGGTGTTGGGTTTCGTGTATACTCCTCTTGAGTATACCGCAGAGAGAGAATAAGGAGAAATACCCACCCCTTCTGTGGCATGGTCTCCAGGCTCCAGCCAGAAGAAGATTCCAACTGCATACACAATCTGAAAATTATGGGAGAGGTCCAGGCTGAGAAAAAATTTACAGGTTTTCAGCATATAGATGCGACTGCAAGCCATGAGTTTGGATGAGATAAGCAAGGGAGGAAGTGAAGACTGAAAAAAAAAAGCCAAGCCCTGGGCCTCACCAATGTTTAGAAATCTGGGAGATAAGAACCAGCAAAGGAATTGAGAAAGAGAAATCTGTAACATGGGGTAAGGTTAACTGATGGGTTAAGAGACTGATGTCCTAGAGGCTAAGGGAAGAAAAATTTCAAGGAGAAAGGAGTAAACCTTCCCTTAATGTTGCCTGCCCACGGGTTAAGTTAGATGAAGGGATCAAATATACGTAACGATGTGAAAATCACTGATGAACCTGACAAATGCAGTCTTAGTGAAGTGCAGGGGTGTAAGTTCAAGAAAATGAGAGGGGAATTGCAGAGTGAATTTAGAGAACTCTTGTGAGAATTTTCACTAAGAAGATCTGTAGAGTGAAGCGGTAGATGGGGGAAAAGGTTAAGTCAAGAATTTTTCTCCTCCAACTTTTTATGATAAACATTTTCACATATGCCCCAAAGACATCCATATAGGTACCATCAAAGTTTCACAATGATTATGATTTTGCGATATGTATTTTTATATTTTTCTTTCTGCAATATTTTAAAGTACATTGCAGACATCAGATATTTCTCTCCAGAATATTTTCATAGGCAGTTCTATAAATAAGGTCATCCCCCTGGATAATCATAACATCATTACTATGGCTGGAATCATTTAACATCCAGTCTATCTTCAAATTTCTCCCAGGTTTCCCCCACATGTCTTTTATAGCTATTTCTTTTCCAAAATTAAAATCCAAATTCAGCTTCATGCTTACATGTTATGATTCTTTTAGTTTCTTATTTATTTATTTATTTATTTATGTATTTATTTATTTTTTCTGTAAGATGACTTTTTTGAAGAGACTGGGCCAGTTGTCATGTAAAGTATTCCATGTTCTGGATTTTTTCAATTGTTTTCTTGTGTCATTTAACGTCTTCAGTTATACCACTCTCCCACTGCCACCTGCCCCTCTTGCTGTTTCTCATGCAAATAGCAAGTCATGTCCAAAGTCTATTAGTTTCTGGTTAAATTTCTCCCTTTCTCTCCTCTCTCTCTCTCTCTTTCTCTCTCTTTCCACCAAAGTCCTTCATGGGAGATGTTTGTATAGCATTTCATATATTTAGGTGTTACATAAAATCTAGATGTTTCACTATTATGGATGATGCTTGATCCCATGATTGAAGGTTTGTTTGTCTTGGTTTGTTTTTTATTTTTATTTTTTTAAGTTTATTTCTTTAGTTTTGAGAGAGAGCACAAAAAGGGGAGGAGCAGAGAAAGAGAGAGAGGGAGAGAGAGAATCCCAAGCAGGCTCCATGCGTCAGAGCAGAGCCCAACACAGGGCTCGAACTCACGAATCGTGAGATCATGACCTGAGCTGACATCAAGAGTCAGATGCCTCACTGAGCCACCCAGGTGCTTCTGGTTTGTTTTTCATAAGAGAAAAATACTACATGTTTATAAGCTAATGAAAATGATCCAATGAGGAGTAGAAATTAATGGCAAATTAGCAAAGAGCTGTTCTAGCACCACAAGAATAATGTTTCAGGACTGGGGCTGTAAATATACAAACCTTCAGAACACAAGTGATCACCCCAAGTGACCGATCACAGGAGAAAAGCAGCAAACGTGGGCACAGACACAAGTGGGAAGGGTCATGTGGTGCTGTGTTGGTAGAAACTTGTAAGAAATCACCTTTGGATTACTTTAATTTTCTCTGTGAAGTAGGAGGCAAGATCATTATCTGAGAGGAGGACGGAGGAGGAAGACATTGCATCTTTGGGAAGAGAAATGAAGGTATGAAATAGTCATAAGAGGGCGGGGGAGTGAACGAATTAGAAAATATTGAAAGCACCAAGAAATGGAACAGAAGCAGGAGCTTAAATCCAGCCCAGGAATGAAAAGGGTACTGGATGACTACAGTAAGGACCTGTGTTCTGATAATATGTGATTCAAAGCCTAGAGTGAGGGAAGGAATAAGCAATGATGAGAATCGAGCAATCCTATGCCCTCTCCGGGCACTGGAGCACCAGAGGGAAGACAGCCACCACTTGAGGCAACTGCAGAGAAGGCAATGGAATGAGTATCAGCTGTTGAGCATTTAATAACACACCAGACACTGATCTAAGATTTTACATGTATGTCATTCTCTCAGCAACGCTATGTAGGCACTATTATAATTCTCGCTTTGTAGATTCAGCAGCTGAGGCACAGGCGGGTTCAATAAGATGTCATGCAGTCGATAAGGAATCGGAAATCATAGCTCTCAATCTGATTCCAGGGCCTGTGAATCACTTTGATTCTGCTTTCTTTTTATATACAGATTAGCTGAGCCAAATAGAGATACAAATAATAGAATTATTTGAAATGAACTGAGCCCTAGAAGAACTGGTTGCCAGCATTAACTTAAGCATGAATATATCTTGTAATATATGCCAGCATAATTACACAGCGGCTCTGCATTGACCCTGCTCTCTAGGATATTGGCAAAACCTATGTCCAGGAGGAACTTTAGTTAATGCCTTCTTCGTTCAGGTTCGGGCCCCCATCTTTTTTTATGGTCCTCGCTCTGCTGCCGGTGCATATCATCTATGTCTCTACTCCATGATGGTCCAGATAGATTAGACTAGCTGCTTTTGAAAGTAGATCTAGGCTTCAGGGTAGAGTTAAAAAAATTGGGGAGCCCTTTCTAAGAAGTATAATGCAGTTACTAATGTAAAAGTAATTCACTTACTAATGTAAGGATGATGCAGTTACTTGTACTAATGCAGGTACAAGGCACAGAGCCTTGGAAGGAACCTGTCCCCATAAAGAGTCCTGAAATTTAAGCACCATTGCTAAATCTGGCTTGGGATGATTCCTGCTGGTATTCTGATTATAGGAAAGCTGCAGTTTCTCCTTTTCAAAGACATGACACCAATCCTTAAAATATAAGCCTCTGTCTTGACTAGGGCTTAATAATCATGTTTCTGTTTCTTGTTCTACTTCTGTTCCTAACTGCTACTTCTCAATTCGTGTTAACTTGAGAGCTATAAGAAATGGAAGTCACCGGGTAATTCCTTTACAATATTAAAGTCCTCCTCTCTCAACAGCCATTCTTTCCTAGTCTGAATCTTATTGTAGGCCATAATTTTAGGAAGAAAAAAGTATCCTTACGCTGTTTGTTTTTAACCCAGCAGACTCTTCTACCTTCATCCAGAGCATTTTCTTCAGTAGTCTTAACTTTCTTTTGTTAGGAGGTCTTTCTTCCTTTTCTTATCACCTGTAAGTCATACATTGGCTACCTTCCTTCCCTACTTTCCTGGTTACTACTATTTAATCACCCCCATGATCCTGATTATAAATAATTGGTATTGTGTAAAGACTTAAAATTTCAAGTCTACAGACTTTGAATTTAAGTCTCGATTTACTACTCACCAGCTGTGATGTCGTGAACAAGTCACTGAGTACGCTGGCCTAGATAACTTGTCCTTGAAATGGAGATAAAGTCATTGTGAGAAAATAGTGTATTATTAGAAAGCATGTTGTAAGATAAATAATTTAAAATAAATAATAATTTATTGTAAAAACATTATATATTATATATAATGTATGCTAATTATTTTTATATAGGGGACTTTGAAAATTTTTCATGTAATTAAAGTTCCCCCAGATCTGCTGTTCTGTTAAACCTTTTGGGGAAGTGGGGAATAAAAGCCAAAGTTAAAGCTAAAGTCTTCAAAAACCAAGCCGAAATGTCATTACAGCGAAACCCTCTTCCTTGAGAGGGAAGGCAATGATTACTTTTGTGTAAATCTCAGCCAGAGTATTTCACAGATAATCTGGCTGAACCCTAAGGGTTAGAACTCTTTGTCAGAAGTCACTCCATGTTTGCAAGTAACTACTTTATCGAAGATGAATTCATCGCTCCGAGGTAACTGAGGCCAGATGGGTTTCACCGGCTGCAGGAAGCAGAGTGCCCCAATTCTGTACTCCCCTCAGGCTTCTAGTTCACCGGTCCCATCTCTTCCTTGCCTCATGTTGAGTTCTTGTTCAGATGTCAGCCCCTCGTGAAATGTGGCCTTAGCTAGATAAACTCGAGTTTATCGGGCATTTTTATGTGTGTCAGCCTCAGAGGTAGAGTTGGAACAGAGAGCTGATAGATATCAGCTTTCATGACCTTCTCTCCCAGAAATGTCCTCTGCTGTCATATAAACACATGGATGCAAAAGAGGTACACAAAGGAGTGGTTGTGCTCAATCCCAGTGGCAGCAGCAGACACGTATGTTGGAGGAAGGGAAAAGTGAAGGCTCTCCCTACTATGTGCACTGGCAGAGTCGAAGACCCAGAAATGGCCTGGTGAAAACATACACAGTATTTAAGGGTTTTTTTATTTGTTTGTTTGTTTTTATTCTTATGTTGTTGCTGGTTTGTTGTTGTTGTTGTTAAATGAATCCCCATTCTACACATCATTTATTTATTCTGAAGATTTGGAGTAGAAAGAAATCCCGGTTTACATTGGGATATGGTAAAAATCACAATAACTGAAATCAACTGGTCAATGTAATGGTGCCAGGATTTGACTAAAAAAAAAAAAAAAAAAAAAAAAAAAAAAAGCCAGACACAGGATAGATTACCTACATGTTCCCTGGCCATGGAATTTGTCTTTTAACATAATGTGATGGTTTTAGTTTTCAACCTTCAAGGATCAATGTGGAGCGTGTCCTTTTAAACAACAACAACAACAAAAAAAGAGACTCTTTATTCAGTGAGATAATTACAGATTTGAAACTGCTGCGTGCTGTACTAATGAGCCTGAATATTTTTAGCTGTTGCAGGTTGTTTTCTCCTTGGCATATTCACACATAATCTACCCCAAGATGGCAAAGACTTTACTTGTGCTTTAAACACCAATTCATGTTCTTCCTAACTTTGTCTTAATGCTGGCCTAGGCCAGAAGTATGCATGTTTAGAAAAGTGGTCATTTCTTTTTAATGTGAAAAAAATATCATCTGACTTCTATAGCAAGGGTGTTACTGTTTTGCCTAAATGAGAGAAAAAAAAAAAAAACACTTCTAAATCAATATTATTTCCTCCTTGTGCTGGAACATGAAAGATCAAGTTTTCATATGTTATTGTTAATCTACTACTTATCCAACTACACCTAATATATAGATGATTTTATTGTGCAGATGTATTACTATCATATCTTTAAGGAAAACCAGCCTGCAAGAAAAACAGTGCCACCGTATAGTGAGTGCCCTGATCACCTTGCGCATTTCCACGTGGGTCGCGAGGGTGAGGCTTCTCTGCAGTCTGAGTTGATTCTTGGCACAATGTCCTAGGGTTCTTTCAGGAATAAGGGGAAATAGGCAGCCTTGTGAGGAGTTGCCACCAGGCCATTTTTCCTGCATCTCCTTAGTTTGAGTTGGCCGGGACTTTTCGCTGCTCGCCTTTTTCAAGCTTCTGTATAATCCTTTAAAACTGTCTGGCTCTAATGTAGAGTTAGCTCATCAATGGCACAGTGACCTAAAACCCATGCCATCTGTAATCTGGCCTCTTTGGTTTGATATCATACTCGGGGACAAGACATACAAGAAGATGGCATTATGTTAATCCTGTACTTCCTGTCTGTGTAAGTAATGAACTGGATCCATTTTGGCTAGCTGTCTCCTTAACAGTCCGATCTATGGAAGAATGGCAAACCAACCTATTAGCTGCGGAAATGACCCTTGTGGCTTTACTAGCTATTGCGCTGCTGCTGACGGACTGCTTGACCTCGACAGTGTCATAACTAATGAAAGGAATGCTCTGAATTCATACATTTAATAAATATCAATAGTTTACCTTATAGGATAGGAGCGCTCTGTCATAGTAATGTAGGTAACACAGGCATTTCCAAACTATGTATGTTATGTCATGTATTTCCATATGTTTAAAATAAGAAAAATACTAAGAAATACCTATATCATACATGAGGATAAAATGACACAACAGTAGATACCGTTTGTTGGGTGCATGTTATAAATTACTTAATCCCTCACCACAACCATAAACTTAATACTACAATTACCCTTATTTTGTATATGAAGACATATGAGATTAAGTAACTTGCTTGAGGTTACATAGGTGGAGCCCAGGTATTCTAACTCTAGACTCACTTTGAATTACCGTATTATACTATGGCTCTAATTAATGAATGTGAAGTTCCAAAACATTACCACTTCAATGGTAGTTCGAAGAAGCTTTGTGGTCACGCTTCATGGAAATATCTGCTTCTAAAATTAAATAAAATAGGGAATGGAATTTTCTTTCCTTAATTCCAGAGAAAACAAATTCCTAGTGCCTTCCTGCAAGAACAAGACTGATACTTAGTTCACAAAATTTTATTTTCTTGTACAGATAGAATTTATATAGCAGAATGGTACTTTTTTTTTTTGTATTTTGTTTATAGTAGTTCCAATATCCAGACAGACATAGATATATGTCCACCACAACAGCCCTAGAATACCAGTACGCTTTCTCATACAGCTTAGAATATATAGGTTACAATTTTGTCTTTCTTTAAGAGCCATATTTTGCGAGTCTATTATAGATTTTGCAATTAGTAGTTAGGTTATTGGTTAAATTTTATGACATATACATATTCTATAACTTGTCCAGAGTGGCTGTAAAAATATTTTATTTGAACCTTTTTGCTTCAGGTTAAGTTAGTTTTCTTCATGCTTCTAGGTTCCAATTACTGTGCTATCTTAACTATCTGGAAAGATCAACAAATTCTCAATTAAAATTTGCAGGTTCAGTAATTTCATGACTATTTCTATGGGCATTTAAAAAGGCATTTCAGGAATGTGTTTAGGTTTTATTGGTAGGTTAACTCTTGAGAATATAAGCCTATATTTGTGCAACTTTTGTGAAACACTTTACTGTCATGGTTCAGAGTTACTAAATTAATCTCATCTAGTATGGGTTCTGACAGTTCAAGTTCATGTGTTTTATGGTAGAATTTGGTGTGCTATATTTTACGTGATCAAAAATGTTTTACTTTCAAATATCAGCTCAAAATTTGTTCAGGAAATACAACATTAAAAAATTAATTTGTGTAAGGGCGCCTGGGTGGCTCAGTCGGTTAAGCGTCCGACTTCGGCTCAGGTCATGATCTCATGGTTCATGGGTTCTAGCCCTGCATGGGGCTCTGTACTGACAGCTCAGAGCCTGGAGCCTGTTTCAGATTCTCTGTCTCCCTCTCTCTCTGCCCCTCCCCCACTCGCACTCTGTCTCCCTATGTCTCAAAAATAAATAAATATTTAAAAAAATTAATTAGTTTGTTTTAGGTTATTATAAAATACACAGAAAGTTGCTTTAAAGTTTATTCTTTATTTTGAGAGGATGAGAGAGAGAAAGCACAAGCAGGGGAGGGGGCAGAGAGAGAAGGAGAGAGAGAATCCCAAGTGGACTCCATGCTTTTAGTATAGAGCCTGACTCAGGGCTCAATCCCACCAACTTTGAGATCATGACCTGAGCTGAAACCAAGAGTTGGATGCTTAACCAACTGAGCCATTCAGGTACCCCTGGAATTATTTTTATAATAAGTCAAATTATATAATTCAAGAGAACTTTAAAGTTGTAAAAATTATAGTTATCCAAATTACCAGTAAATAGTATATCTGTAGTGTATTTTATAGAATAGGATGCTTCTGAGGTCTTATATAAATGATATGCTCTAAAAAAGTTAAACAGGCCTCTTCAAATCATAACCTTTCAGTTCTCAAATGACAGCATGAAAATCTAACAAATATTTATGTCACATCATTTTATTTATTTATCTTTTTTAATGTTTATTTATATTTTGAGAGAGACAGAGCACGAGCAGGGGAGGAGCAGAGAGAGAAGGAGATATAGAATGTGACACAGGCTCCAGGCTCTTAGGTGTCAGCACACGGCTGAATGCAGGGCTTGAACTCACGAACCTTGAGATCATGACCTGAGCCAAAGCTGGACTCTTAACCAACTGAACCACCCAGGCGCTCCTATGCCACATCATTTTAGTTTAAAATCACTTTATTAATTTATGATTATTTTAAAGAATTTTAAGATATTAAGTAATCTTCCACATAAATTAAAAAATCTTTAATTGTTAAAAAATATAACATGGTATATGTAAATTTATTTCTTCTGCTCTATGCTTATCAATTTAATAATGACTGTATATATGGTATAAATGCCCATTAGTAGATTAATTAAATATATTACTAGGCTCTAAAGTGTTATATTCAATTTTATCCTAAATTCCAATTAATCATTTTCATACAGTCTAATTTGCATTGTAATCTGGGCCTGTCGATGAGTGGAATGTGTTTGTCTTTAATAATTCTGATTACAAAATGCACCATTAGCAATATTTAGAAAAACCCAGTATTGCAATTAGAGAAAGACACTGTTACTACTAAATTACTACCATGACCACAATGACACTACTACTATTACTGATAAGAAAATGGAAATGAAATGCACTGATTAAGTGTGAGAAATGTGCCTGGGTGGCTCAGTTGATTGAGTGTCTGACTCTTGATTTTGGCTCAGGTCAGGATCCCAGGGTCGTGGGATGGAGCCCTATATCAGCCTCTCTGCCAAGCGTGGAGCTTGCTTAAGATTCATTCTCTCTCTCTCTCTCTCTCTCTCTCTCTCTCTCTCTCTCTTTCCCCCACCCCAACTTGTGCTCTCTCTCTCTCTAAAAAAAGAAAGAAAGAAAAAGAGAAAGAAATGCACAAGGTTAAATAACTTGGCAAAAGTCATTTGGCTTGGCTCATAAGTGACAAAGCTGGATTTTGAGTCTGACTCCAAAACCCACTCTCTTTATGTACAGTGCTGTGAAATGAAGGAACAGTTCAGTTGGCCACTATGTTGAGGCCTCAAAGGGTGACAATATCCTGGTGAAGTCCCCTAATTCAGAACCAGATTGCAGGGTATGAACTCCACTTCATGATGCCCATTAGGTGGATTTACACGTGCCAGACAAAAGTGGTTAAATAAATGGATTGATTTAGTAGGAGAGGGATACATTCTATTCCAATGACCACAGTATTCATAGTCATTATCATGTCTTCCTGACATCAGTTTACCAGACATGCCAATTGGAACGTTTCTTTGTGATCTAAGAGTCAGAGTAAAATAACATTGACTGTCTTGAAAGATATTTTTTCTAGGCCATGATGGAACTTCCAATGGCCCCTTCCCCAACCTCCTCCTCCCAATGTACATGCATGCATACAGTTGCAAACAAATTCCTGGTGACCTAACTTCTGTTACAAAGGTCCTCTGTATCTGTTCCATGGACAGCTAAATTCTTCTTCTTCTTCTTTTTTTTTTTTAAATTTCCTTTTAGACTTAGAGTTAACCATTTCCTTCTAAAATACTCTGTTTACCAAAAGGTATACACAGTTAGAAATTAAAATTATATTTAGTTTAAATTTCATTCCTTGGAAGCCTTTTAGGTGCCTATCACCAGGACTGAAATTTCAATGCTTCAAAACCTCTTAAGAACCAATTTAGTAGACAAATGGTACCTTTTCCACATCGCTGTTAATTCATTTTTATATGGTTATGTCTAAGTGTTCAGAATATTCCACTATTACTCTCATTGTTCATCATAAAAATTAGAATTGTCAATTTAATTCATTTACCAATCTTAACTATTTGAGACTGGAATAATTACAAGGGTCAAGAGGGAAACATCTACCTCTTTTTGTGTTTCCTGGGATTGGAAAGTAACCATTGGTCTTATTAACTATGTATTTTTTTTTAATTTTGTGCCTACTTTGTGAAAAATGTGGAACCTAATTTAAGATTACTACTCTAAAATACTTTTTTTAACTAATACAAATTTACTGAGTATGCACTCAATATTATCCACTCTGGGCCAACCTCTGTGTTAGGCAATTGGAGTATCATTGTCCCAGGGCAGTGATAAGTTACTTGATTTCTAAAAGCTAAGAGTCTGAGGAAGATATAAACAGTTACATAGGCAATTTTAACAGAGCCTGAGAAGAGCTGTAAAACAGAAGCTTCTCAGAGAAGTTGGTGTACAATTGAGACTAATGGATGAGGGAGCATTAGCTACATGTATGTGGGGGGATGTGTGTGAATGGGAGAGAAATGTTCTATTTAGGGGTAATGGCTCGTGCAAAAGACCATTCTTAAGAAAAAGCAGGATACGTTTGTGGTGGTATATATATCGACAAGCCATTTGGCTGATGTTCACGGAGTTAGGGTACAAAGAGGGCGGAGAAGGCTGTGGCTTGGGACGATGGGGTAAATGCCTTCTGCTTGGAAGTTTGAGCTGCTCATTGTGTGGAGGTATGGCAGGATATACAAATGGAGGTATGTGTGTACATGTGGAGGTATGGCAGGATATACAACTTTGGGGATGGATACAGAGAACTAGATCAAAGGTAATAGCTTTGGGAATCAATGATTGATAAAATAAAATTTCCAGAGAGAAGGTGTAGAAATTCTAAAAATCTGTTATATTTTCAACATATAAAACATCTAGAGGAAGGCAAAATCTGCCACAGGCCTTACCTTTGATGAGTTTATAACATGAATGTTATTTTATTTTTTATAATTTTTTTAAATCTTTACTCTCTCTCGAGAGAGAGACAGAACACAAGCGGAAGAGGAACAGAGAGACAGGGAGACATGGATTGAAAGCAGGCTCCAGGCTCTGAGCTGTCAGCACACAGCCCTATGCGGAGATCAAATTCAGGAACCGCGAGTTTATGACATGAGCGGAAGTTGGGTGCTTAAAGGAATGAGTCACCCAGGTGCCCCCTTATAACATGAGTGTTAGATGAGAGATAAACCAAAAAGCTAGGGCCAAAGTGAGAGGCTCTGAGAGAAGTTCCAAGAATATAGAGATTTATATGGGTTGAGGTTCTCATGGAAGACTTTTTAAAGAAATGAAACTGTATATGCATAAAATGTCCACACAAGAACATGTCAAAATGTCATTTTGACGAAGAAAATGTCAAAATGTCCAAAATATGAACATAATGTTCTTAATTTTGTCTCTGGAAAACTTTTGGCTAGATTAACAAACAGTATTCAGCTGAGCTCCCTATACTTTTTTTTTTTTAATTTTTAAAAATGTTTTATTTATTTTTGAGAGAGAGAGAGAGAGAGAGAGAAGGCAGGGGAGGGGAAGAGAGAGAGGGAGACACAGAATCTGAAGCAGGCTCTGGACTCTGAGCTGTCAGCACAGAGCCTGACGCGGGGCTCGAACCCATGAACCGTGAGATCATGACCCGAGCCGAAGTCGGATACTTAACCGACTGGGCCACTCAGGTGACCCTCCTGATATTTATTTTTAAACAATTTGCTTAATATCCATAAACTGCATTGAAACTTTAACACTCAGAAGTTCTTTTCATGCAAGGGTTATGTTCCTAAAGACATCACAATTCAAAATCTCTTCAATATGTCTGTATTTCATAGAGTAATGAATTAAAAGAAGAGAGGAAAGCATTCTTAGAATTCATAACTCTAGAATAATAGGGGTTATCTTTTGCTATAATGCTGCTTTTAAGAATGTTTCAACATTATTCAGAATATTTTGTGGACTACTCTCTCCTAAGTTAACAGTAACATATATATGGTAGTGCATCAGTTTCCTTGTGTTTTATGACATCTAACTTTCTTCTAAAATATTATTTGTTAATTTGTTTGTTTCTGACATTAGCATCATCACCATTTTATGACTGCTTGGATGCTTGGAAGAAATTTTTATATGACAACAGCATGTAAATTATAATTACAGTGACTGTGAAAATAATAGTGAGCACCTTTGCTTTACCAGCCTGTTCCCAACTCAGAGCCTGAGTGATCATTGAAAAACAGACACACTAGGATCCACATACATTTGTCCTTTTGATAGTCCATTCATCAGAACCCATCAGAGGAGGGGGAAACAGAGCATACTGCAGCTGGAATAGAAGGGGAAGAGGAAGAATGGAAGGAGGAAGACTGGGACAAGATGAGGGCAGAAAGATAAGGGAGTAGAGAATATCATGGAGTACTTTTTGGGCCATTACACGGACTGTGGTTTTACTCAGGATGACATGGAGAACCATGAAAGGGTATGAACAAAGGATTGTCAAAGGAACATATGGATCCTTGGATGTCCTCCTTATCAGTGACATAAAAGTTGTTAGGCTCTGAGTTGAGAATAAACTACAAGGAGGAAGAATGGAAGTGGAAGAAATGGTGACTTTGTTAACACAGTAATTGCATTGATGTCACACTGTTTTCCTTGTTGTTTCCCCAAATGCCAACCACATCCCCACCTGGATTCGCTATTCCCTCTGCCTGTGATGCTTTTCCTTATATGTCAACATACTTGTTCCTGTACCTTCTTCAGATCTCTGTTCCAATGTGATTTCTCAAAGGATGCCCTCAATGAACACTCCATGTCTCCATGATGACATGGAGAACCATGAAAGGGTATGAACAAAGGATTGTCAAAGGAACATATGGATCCTTGGATGTCCTCCTTATCAGTGACATAAAAGTTGTTAGGCTCTGAGTTGAGAATAAACTACAAGGAGGAAGAATGGAAGTGGAAGAAATGGTGACTTTGTTAACACAGTAATTGCATTGATGTCACACTGTTTTCCTTGCTGTTTCCCCAAATGCCAACCACATCCCCACCTGGATTCGCTATTCCCTCTGCCTGTGATGCTTTTCCTTATATGTCAACATACTTGTTCCTGTACCTTCTTCAGATCTCTGTTCCAATGTGATTTCTCAAAGGATGCCCTCAATGAACACTCCTTCTCTCCCCACTGTTTTCTAATTTCTTTTTTCTCCTCAGCACTTATGACCATCTGGCCAAGTGTTTAATTGAATTATCTGTCTATACGTGTTTGTGGCTTTTCTCCTATCACAGAAATAGATGCTTCATGAAAGCTAAGGATTTTCATCTCTCTCTCTTTTTTATGGCTCAATCTCAAGTGCAAAAAATAATGTATATACCAGACACTCAATGAATATTTGTAAGATGAATGAAGGAATGCACTGTAATCATGCCCTAGTATTTCTCAGGCAAAGCATAGTGTACTAAAGGATGGCAGGGGTTTCCAGTTAAAACAAAAGGGGAAAGAGCCATGTGGCATCAAAATAAACATGGTCTACAACCTACTTGGTCCACAGCTTTGAAATTAGGAGATTCTTTATTATTTTCAATTGAATTATTAAATAAAGTTAGTTATAAGTAAGTAAGCATTTATTAATATTTGAATTATTAAGATATTTCAAATTTGTGTAATTCTAATTTATATAAAATGAAATTCCAGGCACATGACCCGCTACAAGAAGGCTTTCTTCTTTTAATTTTGCTTTATAGAGTACTTTTCCATAAAAGAATTTAAGCAAACGAAATGAAACCAAAAACCTCTGTTGTAATACTGATGGTCATAAAGAAAATAGGAACAAAGACAAACAGAGCGTAGCGAACACTAATAGAAGAAAAAGAAAAAAGGCACCTTCAGGTGACAGAAGAACACTCAAGTCAAGTGTATAGAGACCATTTTCTTTCAGTGACTTTCAGAACACTTGGGCTTAACTTAACAGATTAAATTTTTTTAAATGTGTATAACTGGCCCTGCCTCAAATTATACTCTGCAGGATCATGTGTTTGTCTCTCCTGTATAATTTTTTTCTTTTATAATGTTTTGGGGACCCCTGATCCCCAACTCTGTTCATAATTCACCTCTCCTCTCGTATCAGTAGTGTTGCTACAGAGGAGACGGTAGGGGATGGTTCTACGATTTATAATCTCCGGCACGTTGCTCTGCAGTGCAACCTAGGCACTCAGCTCTTTTGATTTCTCTTAGTTACATCCCATTAGGAATCAAGGCAGAGAATGTACAGTTTACTGTTTAGATTGAGAGCTCTGCAAGGAATCTCCAACCCACCTACTGTTCCTAAGAGACTGGGTGTGGTCAAGACCAGGGAAGTAGATAGTTTCTTACTCACATTCATGCAGGCCTTAGTTCCCCTAAAAATAAAAATTAATGCATTTACATATCTGTTTTACCTGATTAATAATGCCTTTTAAGAACATGAAGAACATAATGAGATGACATATTTCTTAGGAAGACCAAAGGCACTTGCACAATGTTTTAGCAGATTGTGCCTCATGCCTTCAAGACCTGATTAAGTTTCATTTTCTCTGTGGGCTTTCCTCAACTTCTACAGGCAAAATCGTTTATCCCATTCACAGTGCCGCCACCAAACTCGTTTATAGCACTTAGCACATGGCATAGCAATTTATCATTTAATCTGTTTATCCCACTCAGCTCCCAGAGTGCCCGCTATGTACTAGAATCCCTATCCATCTATCAGATGTTTAATATGTAACATTTTAATTCAAGGTGCCATATTTTAGATGGTTAGATTTCTATCACTTAAGGGAAATTTGAATTTATTATGTTTTATACTGACAAATTATCTACTCTGTAGGCAATCTTATTGTTCAATAGACACAAGAAGATGCATTTGAATTTTATTTCATTATCTAGAATCTGTAATGAGAGGATGAAATGACTCGTCATGTATTGTTGTCAGCAACAAATACCACACTAGTACCAATGATTCATATCTAGTTTGAATGGAAAAGCCATTTCCAAAACCAATAGTCTGCTAAGGATCATCCCTTGAAACAAAACATAGGCTGGCACAAGCAATCTTGCTTCTGATTCTTTGAATTATTTTTAAATTTCTGGACGTGTGTGTGTGTGTGTGTGTGTGTGTGTGTGTGTGATCCGAAGTACCCATTCTAAATTAGCCTACTTTTTTTCTGAAGATAGTTTTGTCTCTTTTTGCTATTAGTAGAAAGAAGACAATAACAGATTAGTAAATTAGAATGGCAAAACACAGGATGATTCATTTCCTTGGATTAATTTGGTACTTTCCACAGAATGTAAATACTCCCTGGGCTTCATGTGCTTAGAAAGGTATTAAGTGGGGCACCTGAGTGGTTCAGTGGATTAAGCATCCAACTCTTGGTTTCAAAGGCTCAGGTCATGATCTCATGGCTTGTGGGTTTGAGCCCTGCATTTGGCTCCACACTGACAGTGCAAGGCCTGCTTGGGATTCTCCCTCCCTCTCTCTCTGTCCCTCCCCTGCTTGTGCTCGTGTGTGCGCTCTCTCTCAAAAATAAATAAACTTTTTTTTTAAAAAAAGAGAAAGATATTAAACAACCAGAAGGTGTGCCTGAGGACATATATAAAGTCAAGGATTGGGACTCTAGCTCATGATTTTTATATTTGCAGATGTAAAATCAAGAATTATCTGCATTAGGAGTCACATTACTCATTTTATCTCTATGAAACCTGAAAATTTGAGCTAATATTTCTTATTCTGAAAAGTTATTTAGAGATTATCGGGGCACCTGGGTGGCTCAGCCAGTTAAGCATCTGACTCTTGATTTTGGCTCAGGTCATGATCTTGTGTTCCTGAGACTGAGCCCCATGTGGGGCTCTGGGCTGGCAGCATGGAGTCTGCTTGAGATTTTCTCTTTCTCTCTCTGCCCCTCTGCCCACCCCCCTTTCTCTCTCTCAAAATAAATAAATGAACATTTAAAAAATTAAAAAGAAATTATTAAATTGTTAATATGTGAAATTTTGTTCCTCTTTATATATTTAATTTGCAAAAAATGTTTCAATCTGTGGTAAACCCTTTGATACCTTAAAAACTCACCTAAAATGCCACATTTTCCAGGAACTGGATATAGCTTGCTTTATAGTATATGAATATAATTAGTGAGTACTTAGCATGGTGCATTTTAATACAGTTTGAAGAGGAAAGCAGGAGGCTTCTCTCTGAATTTGAAATCAAGACATTTCATTCATTGTTCAAAGAAAGGTCCACTATTTCAGGCTCAATAAACTCTCAGGGCCTTTTCTTTCTTTCTTTCTTTCTTTCTTTCTTTCTTTCTTTCTTTCTCTTTCTTTTTTTCTTTCTTTCTTTCGTTCAAGAGGGAGAAAGAGAGCACAAGCAGGGGGGAGAGGCAGAGGGAGAGAGAGAAAATTCCAAGTAGGCCCCAGGCTCAGCACAGAGCTGGATATAGGATCTGGGATCCTGGGATCAGATCTAAGTTGAAATCAAGAGTCAGACGTCTAACCAACTGAGCCTCCCAGATGCCCCAAAGCTTTTGTGGGTGTTTTTCAAAAGACTGGGGAGGTGATGTTTTATGATTTCTGCAGACCTAGTTAAAATAACCTTAGGCTACCATTTACTGGTTAATCAGATCATATTAAAAAATTGTTCATTATTACCAGCAAGAAGCGATGAAATGGAGAAATCAGCGACAACTTGGATTTCAAACAGCTAAGAAAGTCTCCTACTGACCACTGCCATTTGAAACATAGTGATGGAAAATAGGGAAATATCAGAGAATTGAGATTATATATGTTATGCAAAGGACAGGAAGTCGAAGAGACCAAAACGTCCCTTTATGTTTTACTGAGTCTTCTTTACGGTGTTTAAACATGAAATATAAGCCCATCCCTCTGATCACAAAAACCTTAACTTAGAACTTAGGACAGGATCGACAGATCATGCCTGAAATTCTTTACAAAAATGCCAAGCTTCACTATGATTATATTTGTGGAAATAAGCCTTAGAAACAGTTCTTTAATACTTCTGGACTTGTTGAATATTAAGATAAATGTGGTAAACTCTCTCTCCCCCTAACCTCAACTGAAAAAAAATACTTTATTTAAAAGAAAATTACATATTACAGTTTGAAAAAGTTAACTAATATTGGTTTTGGAGAGTGTCAATGGGGCAAATGGTAATGATTTCAGCTGAAAATAATTTTTATTTTATGTGTACAATGATATGTGAATCAATAATCCTACTTAAATGACTCTGTTTAATGTAGATTTTATTTTAAAAAGCAACTATGCTTTTTAACCATACCTTAATTTAGGCAACATACGTCTGACACATTCATTACATTATACATTCCCCTCTTTAAATGTACTGTTTTACATACTTTAAAAATTTGTTTACTCTAAATTTGGCTCATTTAACTAGGTATTGGGAAACTTTCAATATCATAGATATCACCATCATATTTAGGAAACCAAATGTGCCTTATTTGCCTTCTTATTCTTTCACTTAAAAATGTTAGAGGGACGCCTTGGGTGTCTCAGTGGGTTGATCATCCGACTCTTGATTTCAGCTCAGGTCACGAGCCTTGGTTAGTGAAATGGAGCCCCGAGTCAGGCTCTGCACTAAGCGTGAAGACTGCTGGTGATTCTCTGTCTCTCTCACTCTGACCCTCCCCCATGTTCATGTTTGCTGTTTCTAAAATAAAAAAAAAAAAGAAGAAGAGGAAGAAAAAAAAATGTTAGAGAGACGGTGCTCACAATAAATACAGGAAAATGTACAAAGAAGATCTATCCACTCCTCTTTCCTACTTTCCCTTCTTCCTGTTTCAGTACATTACTTTGTTAAGTTTACACTTAATCTGAGACTATTTTAGATGAAAGACACTGCATTTTAACCTCCAAATCGGAAACGTGATTTGAACGTCTCGGATACTTATGGTTTAAGATTAAATTTAATATTATTTAATCAACACATTGCAGAGAGCAGATTCCCATGGGCTAAGTAAAATTAAAAGTTACTCCTACCTTTCCTTTCTCCCTCCCTAACCTTCAGGAAAATTAATAACATTCTTTTTTTTTTCTTCAAACTTGGGTTTGTTGTTTTTTTTTTTTAATATTTTTTGTCAAGTTAGCTAACATACAGTGTAAACAGTGCTCTTGGTTTGGGGGTATATTCCCGTGATTCATAGCTTACATACAACACCCAGTGCTCATCTCAAAAAGTGCCTTCCTCAATTCCCATCACCCATTTTCTCCTCTCCCTGCCACTCCAACCCTCAGTTTGTTCTCCATATTAAAGAGTCTCTTATGGTTTGCCTCCCTCTCTGAGACTTTTTGGACAGCAACATGCAGAAGAATGAAACTGGACCACTTTCTTACACCATACACAAAAATAAACTCAAAATGGATGAAGACTTAAATGTGAGACAGGAACCCATCAAAACTCTAGAGGAGAAAACAGGCAACAACCTCTCTGACCTCAGCTGCAGCAATAATATTGTTTAGTGAAATTATTTCCTTTCCCCGAAATCCTGCCTTCCATTATCCAGACCACCAGAATCCCACCTATCCTTGAAAATGCAACCCAAAAGCTACTTTCCTGATGAAACATTGTCTGACTTTTCCATAAGAAGGGATTTTTCTCTCCTTTAAAACTGTGAATGTCGTCAGTTCTTTTATACCCCTTACTTTGTAGCATAGTTAATTCATACTATTGCTGTCATCCTTGCAAAAGTGAAGTTCCTTGATTTTGTCATTTGTATCTTCATCTTGCAGTGGAAATGCCAACCAGTAGTTGAGAATTTGGGGTCTGGAGACTAACAGATCTGAGTTCGAAACTTCACCAATTCTGTGATCTTGGGTAGATGTATTCAGCTACTCCTATCTTCAAATTTGTCTCTGGAAATACAGGCTTACTTCACTGAGAGGTATAAATAAAACACTTAGTGTAGGAAGCACTTAAATGCCATTAACCATTGTTATTGCTTATATCCCCTTCATATATAAAGCTTTGCATATAACATGCAGAGTAGCTAAATTCTATTGGGTGAAAGAATTATATTTTGTTCTTGTTTCCTACAAACACTATTTATTATCCTTTAATCCAAAAAACAACTTGTTTCGCTTAGTCTAGTATCACTACTGCCTTGTTAACAGTATTTATTGGGCTTTCACAGGGTCTAGAAAAGTATATTAGAATCTTGGAATATCAGAAATATTGTTAGTTGCCGTCTTATTCTCCAAATACCTACTACTACAATTTGGTCCTCTTCGCTAGAATAACTCACTAGGAAATGTAAAAACATTCCTATGATATAAAGGATTATTTTCTCTTACATCATAACTATGTATGAAGTACATGTAAATGGACTAGGAATATTTGTATACAAACATTTTTCACACAGCACCAAAAAGTTTTATAGCACTATTATTTTACCAGTTGAGTTAAATGAAACAAAGAGTAATGTATATGTTTAAAAGTCTTATCATTATAAACCAATAACCATTTCAGCCCATTATGCCTTCTTCAAAAAGGTAATGAAAATAAAATAACAAAATAATCTATTCTAAGCACAATGATCACATTTTTCAGTGTATTTTTAGATATTGAGTCATTTGTCTTAAAACTGTTGCAGAATTTGTTTACTATATTCTTGTAGCAATTTTTCTTATGTATATGTTGTTCCATAATCACAGTCTATGTAGAATATAATCCTTCATCTTCACTTATCACCTTCAAAATCACACAGGTTTTCCCAAGTGACTTCTTTAATAGTGTAGTTTTAAAATGCTAGAATATTAGGTCTTCAGAATTGGGATGGCTTTTGAAAATCCTGCTTAACCTCCATCTCTGTCTGTACTTAATATAAACACCTTCATTTTTAAAATTTTTCCATTTTTTCTTTCTTATTTAAATGTTTATTTTTGAGAGAGAGAGAGAGAGAGAGAGAGAGAGAGAGAGAGAGAATATGCAAGCAGGGGATGGGCAGAGAGAGGGAGACACAGAATCTGGAGCAGGCTCCAGATTCTGAGCTGTCAGCACAGATCCCAATGCAGGGCTCAGACTCACAAACTGTGAGATCATGACCTGAGCCGAAGTCGGATACTTAACTGATTCAGCCATCCAGGCGCCCCTTCGATTTTTTAAATTCATAACTAACCCAAACCGAAACAACAGCAACAACAGCAACAAACACAAACAACCACAAATAAAGATTTCTGCCCTCCAACCTATGCCACCACTGGCTGTGCTGGTAGCTCTCTACCTTCCTTTACCACCAATATCATTAAAGACATTGTCTTACTCCCTGCCTTCCCCGCGTCTTAATTACCAAAGCAGTGAACTCTTAGTATTCATTTTAATTGAACTCTCTCTGGCATTTAACACTGCTGATAGGATACAGCTTTCTTTGAATGCGCTTTTGCCTCTGAGTTCTGAGGCTCCGTGGATTCTGGTGTTTGCTTTTCTTCTCGATTCATACACGGTCTCTGGATGCATCCTTTTGTCTGGGGCTTACAATAGCAAGCCCTTGGCTACAAGCACGACTAGGTGCTGAGTGGACTTCTACACGTGCTATCCCGCAGGAGTAGCAAATTCATCGCGTACAAAAGTAGATTCATGAGCATATTCAAAGCCACCCCTCTTCCTATGTACTCTTTCCTTTCCCTTCCTTTTATTTCCCGCTTCCAACTATTCTCCAAGTTCTCTGCCCTTTACTTTCAATCTCTTCTTCCATTACTTTTGTTCAAACCCTCACCATCTCCTGTTTGCTACAGTTACCCTCTCTAGCTTTTCCTCCCTCTAGGAACCCAGGGCTGCAATCCATTCCCCATGGAGCTGCCCTGATGGGTTTATTAAATCCGTTCCTCTTTTTCTTTTCCTAAAACTCTTCGGTGGGCCTCTAGTGCTGACATGATAAAGTCTGAATTTCTTAGAGTGGCACATGAACTACTGGTTCTCCTAAGCATATCAATCGAGGCTTTTCATTCAAGCAGTTCTCTGTTTCTCTCTGCCCAGGATCTTTTTTTTCACCATTTTTATTACTTTTATAACATTTTGTTTTACTCAAATCAAGGATAATGTACTCCATGAAGTCGTCCCTGATCTATCATCTTGCCACTCCTTTAAAACGTATGATTCGCTCATGTTTGCCATCCCAGGCCAAATTTGTATTATGCTACACATTACACATTAGTGCAGTGCAGTTTTCATGCCTATCTCTCTTCTAGCTCACATATCACCTAAGAGCCTTATCCTTAAGACCTAATGTAGCACCTGATATATCCACAGGTATTATAGTTAGTGTTATTTGTAATGAGTAAATGAACTGAGTGCCGTAGACTCTGAGTAGCTGCTTATAGAAGTAAAGGAATCCTGAAAGAACATTATCAGGTTACAGGAAATCCTCCATACTTTTTGGCATAAAATTGTATATTGAATTAAAAAAAAATTTTTTTAATGTTTATTGTTGATAGACAGAGCATGAGGAGGAGGGGGCAGAGAGGGAGACACAGAATCCAAAGCAGGCTCCAGGCTCTGAGCTGTCAGCACAGAGCCCGACACGGAGCGTGAACCCACAAGCTGTGAGATCATGACCTGAGCTGAAGTCGGAGGCTTAACTGACTGAGCCACCCAGGTGCTCCTTATATATTGAATTTTCTTAAAGTTTTAAACTTACGTTCTTTAATTATGACTAACTCATAAAATAATAATTCTGCATGACAATAATGGTTGCCATGATTTTTGTGGTAAAAATTGAATATAGTAAATGCACTAAAATAAAATTTTAAGGAGAAATGTAGCAAATTCCAGAATAAATTCTTTCAGTGAAAATATGTTTTTAGAAACTCTTGATTTGTAAACTTAAACAAGGAGTAGTTTGCACCTGGACATATAACTGTGCTGTATTTGGAGAGACTGGAAAGAGAAAAAAAAGAAATCCAGTGAAGTGTCACTGTTGTCTAAGAACAACGAAGGAAAGGTAAAGCCAGACTTTATACAAGTAACACTAATGGATTCTCATATTTTCAGCAGTGGCATAAGAAGATTAATATTCCTCTCTACCCTCTCATCTCTACCACTTTCTGAGAATCTAGGCATTATGTGAGTACCTGTTTGAGAAAAAAAAATGACAAAAAAAATTTCTAAAGTACTAATGTGTTATTTATACTGCCAAGTCATAAAGGCATATTAGGAAAAGTGTTCCTGAATGTATCCAATATTATTAACACATGTTATCACATTTCACAATTTCTTAGATGCCCCTTTAAAAAAAAATGAACATCTCTGTAATTGGTATGTATCTCACAACCAATGGCTATCACAGATTATTGGCAACGTTTTTGCTTGAGGCACAAAATAATGGTGACTCTTAAAATCAGTGGTGTCTTAATTTCAGGAAATATAGTAGAAATTAGATTGGTGACATAGTAGGTTCAATAATGGATTAAAAAGTTTTAAAAAAGGTAAATTTATATTTATGATATAAAATAAGTGGTTGATTTGGATTTGACAGTTTGAATGGCCCCCCTCCCCCCGCCAACACACCATTCTATATAACACAAGAATTACCATTATTTTTACTCTGGTAATAATTAAGCATATGGAAAATCATACTTGTACTTAATGCTACACCTTATTTGACTTGGCATACTACATGCTTAGGTTTGAAATTTTTCTGTTTTTTGAATAATTCAAATCAAGTTTATTTTAACCTTGGTTAAATAAACTTGTGGTGCTATCAAAAAAGCATAAAAGAAGAGATTCAATTATAATGCAAATTCTTAAAAATAACTGCAAACTTCACTGATCATAGACATTTTTCAAATTTCTCAGCCAAATTACTGAAAAGCATTTTACCAGTTTATCTGAAAATGTGTGGCTGTATGCACACAATAGATGCTACCAGATTTTCTTACCCTAGTAATGGAGATTAATGATGCACGGGCTGGCCCGTTTTTCAGTAAGTAGGAAAAAATCGAAATTCAATGGATATTCCTGCTCTAGTGAATTCCTCACTATAGCAGTGACTCTTACCACCGATTCCAGTACACGTCTCTCTCCTACTCCAATCCAAGGAAGACTATATTTATCAACATATTATTTTCAGCTCAGCAAAGAATTTTATGTTGGTAACTTTCATAGGTTTTTTAATCTGTATGTTTAAATAAAAATAGTTATATGACCAGGATTTGTTTTTCTACAAAATAACGGTATCATAGCAAATAGTGTTTGGATTGGAGATTGCATACCAAATATTTATATTCTATGAGAAGTATTAAAGTTAAAGGTCTTCCAAAAATATTTCCCTAATACTCTGATAAATTATATAATATTTTTATATCATTAATTCCTGTGATTTAAAGATAACCTCTCAGTTCAAATTAGAGAGAAGAAGGAAACATTATCACCTACTAATGTCTTAACATTGATTATTTTGGAGGAAAGTCATATTGGCAAATGTAAGCTTTAGAAATTAGTGACATTAGAACATAAAATTTATTCTAGACCAAAGCATGAAGGAAATAGGTGCTGCGCTCACGTTAGAGTAGGAGAAAATGTGCTTACTATACTTCAAAAAAACATTGCAACTCCTTAACCATGAAGCAATAGTTTTCTGACCCCAAATCTCAAATATTTTATGAACACGTCTCATTCAATCAAGTCCTATATTCTTCATCTTCTGCAACTGACTTTCTAAGCCTTAAAAGCAAAAGTATTCCCAGGGCACCTGGGTGACTCAGTCGGTTGAGCGTCCTACTCTTGATTTTGGTTCAGGTCATGATCTCACAGTTGGTGAGTTTGAGCCCTGCATCTGGCTGTGCACTGACAGTATGGAGCCTGCTTGAGATTCTCTCTCACCATCTCTCTCTGCCCTTCTCCCATTCATGTTCTCTCTAAATAAATAAATAAATACATAAAGTTAAAAAAAAAAAAAAGCTTTCCCCCACCACAAGAACAACAAGCAGCTCATATTTAGTGACATCCCCTTTCATACACATCTAAGAAAACCATTTTTCCCCTATCATAACAGATGAACAACAGAAGAAACTCTAATCTTGAGGGACCTCCCTCTAGCTCAAACTTGCAAAAATAAAACCTCTCCCATACCAGATCTCTCATTTCCCAGAACCTGTTACAACCCTCCCCATGATATTCTCAGAAATGTTTCTTCTGTTTGAAATATTCTTTCCCTCAACCTACCTTGTCCTATCACTTTTAATTTACTAATGTCAGTCCTTCAGACAAGTCTTGACTTTATTCAGAACAGTGCTCCTCATTATGTGTCTTTACCTACTAGATGCTTATTTCTATCATTATATAGTTAAACATCTGTCTTTTCTGATACAAAGTAAGTTCTATGAGGGTTTCAACACTGGATCTCTCATGACTAGTAAATAATAAGGATTTAACAAATATTTGTGAAATGAATCAATGTGTGTGTGTGTGTGTGTGTGTGTGTTTAATCAGAGCATACTATTATCTGTCTCTAGCCACTTTAAATATCTTAGTATACATTCTCTACCAAGGTACCCAGTTAAGCAAAAATATTAATTCTTTGTATTAAAATGAGCCTGTAGCTTTATTTTTATTAAGATAAATGTTTCTCTTATATTTGTTCCATCAGATACGCAATTTATTACAGCACCTGCCTGAAAACCCTGGCATTGCCCTGATGTAGTAAGCCACAGACTTGGGTTTGTTCAGTGAAAGCTGCATATTCTCCATAAATGTCACTATGACTGGATGATAATGACAATTTTTCAACTCACTTGGATGTCTAGGACTTCCTTTACTCAAATTGTTCTTTCCCGTGTAGCTGATGTTTTTTGTTTATATAACCTCGTCTTGCTAGAATCATCTAACCATGTTTCTTCTCTCTTAGTGCTAGCTGTTCTGCTAGTCCTCCCCTGCCCCCGCCAAGTGATTCTAACATTTCTTAAGAATGTTCAATCACAGTTTGCTGATAGTTATATCTTCTCATTTTTAAGTATGTTTTGTGACAACGTGCTGTGATATTCATGTCATATACAATAAAAATGTTGTAGTTACCGTATTTTTTTCTGGATATTTATGAACATTATAGCCACAATTGTTATTTGTGAGAATTATCGCTAGTACTTCAATGTGACGTTATTTCCTTTGTTCCATTACACCATCACAGCCACCTGATGCTGGGAAGAATAGAAAAATATAATTCCATATCAAGTTATTTGCTCCTTTGTTTGGGTCCTGAAATCACATCCACCGGAGCTAGGGGTGGTGTTTACCTCTAGTAACAATGGCAGTTATAAAGGCTGAGTGTGAGACCATGGCAAAGGGCCAGGAGTTCAGGATAGCTGAACTGCATGGTCCATGGGAAAGAATGGTGGGTAATAGCTAGAAAGTCAGACTGGATTCACAGTATAAATGGCCTTGTATGATGATATTCTGTGAACTTTGATTTGCTGGTGGTGAGTACATTTGAGGCACAAAGTACAAGATCAGATTTGCATTTGCAAAATATCATCGTGTCAGCTTATTACACAACAGAGATAGAAGCATGTTCATTGCTAGACAGGCATATGGTCAAACTGTGCAAAGTTTGTTGTTAATTTCAATATTAGATCCCTTTCAATTCCAGTTGGCAAACAAGAGTGCTGTAGGAGGAGAGCTTGTACAGGGCAAATATTAGTTCTACATTGGCTACTTGTAAGCCAGTTTTGGGGATATTTGAAATTCAAAGGTAAAATCAAAGATGAGACCACATGTAAAAATAATTTTTTTATTAATCACCTAGCTCCTAGAGTTTAGTATTGTGGTTAAATGAATTCCTCTTTTTATCCTTTATTTTATCAAGACTCATTGAAATATAATAGATTTGTTCACATTCTTGTATATGTAAGTGGAACATTCTGAACTGATTCTCATTTTTTATGTTTTAAGATCTTCCTTTGGTATGAGACAATCATTCTGAACATTAATAATTATCTATAATGGAATATAGATGTATACTTTGTAAGTGGGGTCAACACGTTCTGATCTCCGGGACAGACCCCAGCCCACATAAAATAAACCTCTTAGTTTTTAATGGAATGTCCTTAATAGCCTGTGCAATAGTTAAAGAATAAAGAAAAAAGTGACCTTGCATACCAATTTATCTAGAATAGTCTCAGTCTCTACCTGTTGTGTGGGATAATCATTAATAGTGCCTCCTGTCATACTAAAGAAGTATTTTGACCTGAGAGAGAAAATATATACTTATAATTTTAAAATCATGGGCAAAGGCAGATGTAAATCTCAGTGTAAATCCGAGCTCTGCTACACACTGTTTGATTTTAGCAAGAAAGCTCGCTTTGGTGTCTCCATCTCTAAAACTAGAGAAAATAAGTTTTAGCTTGCAGAGTTGTGAGACACAAAATGCATAATTGGCTTCATGGGTATGAAACCTATGTAGTCACACAGGGCTCTATGCTAAGATGTGTCCCATGCTTGATTTAATGCTTTATTGGTCTCCTGAAGTGCTCAGGACATTTTCAGCAAGGGGGAGTGTACTTTCATTTTGCTCTGGTCCCCACAGTTTATATTCAGTCCTGATTAAATGAGAAAGATACTAACTTAATCCAAATTTTCTAACTTAATTCTTCCATTCTGGTTAAAGTCCTGATTTCATATCACCAACCAGAAAATCATGTATCGCCATTTAAACCAACTGAAATATTAAAAATATCACAGAAGCAGATTATTTTTCATATAAAAGCAAATCTCCATTAAATTATATAATATAGATCCAACAATGTTTATGGAAGAAGGTACTAACGACATATTCAAATGTTGAGAACTTAGCAATAAATTATTAGTATATTTTCATGGGTAATGAAGTAACTTATTGCTTTCCTTTTGGGGCGAGCCGGGAGATTGTTTTGTTCAGTTTACACAAGTTGTTAAAATAATTTTAATATTATAAATGATTCTCCAAAATTATGAAGAGTCCTCTGGCTTTTTACACACATAAATGTCTTTCTACACCTGGATAGTCACCCTGGGACAATGTAAGTATCCTAAGCTCTTTTTCTGTATATAAAGCATAATTAATGCTACCGTTAGTATTTACACTTAAATATTCATAATGATAGCTTTAATTTTTGAGCTCTTATTGTATGCCAGCACCGTGCTAAATACTCTACTTGCATTTTCTAGGTATGTTATCAACTCACACATACAGACAAAATATCCTCCTGAGGAGGGTGTTATTATTTTCATTGTAATGATGACTATATTGAATCATGGAGAATAAATAACTTTCCAGAGCCATATGGATAGAATATAGAACTTAATTTTGAAAACAAAATCTCTGAATTTTAAAGCCTGAGCTCTTAGTCAATGTATCAGTGTTTTGCAAGCTGGCATCCAAGAATGTATTCTCAGAAATCCATGATTCTATAATAATTTAAACTGTGTATTCTCTAATAGATAATCTAACTGATAAAAACATATGTGTATTCTGCATCATCTGTGTGGTCTGATACATTTGTCTTTATGCCCCCACAACTATACCTAATTTCTAATAAGCTAAGAAGAAGGAAATGAGACCGGTTTAAAATAGGAATGATTCTTTCCCACTAAGTAAAGGACACGTGGCATCATATTGTACTATACAGATGAAGTTTCTCCACAGTCTAGAGAGGGATGAGGGAGAATTGAATCATCACACAGCATAGTGTATTTAAAGGCACAGCAAACTCCAAAAGTCTGTACGCTATCAGCTGGCTCCTTATCCCCATTGCCAAGGGTGACTTAATTTCAGAAAAATGAAATCTTATGCCACATTAGATACATGGTGCTATTTTAAATTGTATTGTTTTAGTAGTTTGATTCCCATATTTTTAAACGTGTTTTGGTATCATATGTGTGTACAACTGAAAGCATAAAAACGTATCTATTTTGTGTTAGAATATGCTTAAGTTGCATTAAAATAAAAACAATTTAAATCAATATTAGGAGTTATTAAGTTTTTTTTTTCCTTTTACTTTAAAAAGAACTTGTTGGAGCTCTGTTGGGTGGCAGTTCTTCATGTGACTGGTTGATTGTTAGCATCACATCATTAGTTTTTATTATTATTTCATACTATGTTGTTATATTGACTGCTCCATTTTGATCATTTTCATTTTCTCATTAGCCTTTTTTCTTTTGCCTTATTTTTGTTAATGTTTAAGCATTTGGAAGTTAAAGCAATTCATTATACTTTAGTTTGCTATATAATTCCTATGATTATTTTCATGAATCATTACTTTAAAAATCTTATTTCTGGAACATAATGATTTGCTTTATTTTCTTGCTAAGATAAACCTTTGAAAAACAGAACTCTCCCTGACCTCTGGTATAGTAATATGAAGCAAGTTATTAGATCTGAAAGAAAACTGAGTTCAATGAATTTCTGAGACATAAGGAATATGTTTGGGAATTTATAAGGACTTGTTTGGTTTTGGAACATTACCACAAACCTTTTTAAAGTAATAAATTAAAATTAAATCTTGAAAAAAAAGCGGAGAATTCTAAGTAGTTAGACACGTCCTCAATTTTTGTTAAATTAAACCAGGAGGGTTAGCAGAGCATACACTGATTATGAAAATGCCTTAATTTATTTTATTTTTTAAGTTGGGAGAGGTAATCCATTTTTCAAAGGTGCCAGTTTGCTGTAGTTATTGATTAGTGGATTCTACCCATTATATCAGTTTTCAAAGGCAATGTCGTATTTATTTCCCTTTTTGTTACTGAAGTTCTTGGATCAGGAGAAGGCTGACTATGGGAAGGGAAAAGGGTCAAATTCAGAAACAGTTATGAAAAAATCAAATAAGAATCATTCTAAATAAAATTGATCACTCTATTTTTTATACTTTAAAAGAAATAAATTATACATCTAAAGGTAATCAATTAATCAGAGATCTACAAATTAAAAGGCATCCTGAAAATCTTTTGCTTTCATCTTTTTCCATGCTATCCTTTCATTTTAGGGGCGGGAGGACAATACTGAAACTATCGTATATTTCTGTTTATGTACAAGTGTCCTGTCCGTGGACAGTCGTTTCTTCTTCCCATCTATTATTTGAGGGAATGAATCATCCGCAACACACAGCCATTCTGTACATCACTTTTCTGTCAAGCTCTAGTTAAAATAAAATGCATTAACACTTCCATACATTACATTACTTGAAAATGATAATACCTTCTATTAAACTGTACTTCCATATTCTGTTTTACCTGCAGCTGAATGTGGTGCATCTGCAACAAATAATGAAGGGATTTTGCTCTCTCCAAATTATCCACTCAACTATGAAAACAACCACGAATGCATTTATAGTATTCAGGTTCAAGCAGGAAAGGGGATCAATATTTCAGCCAGAACATTTCATTTAGCACAAGGAGATGTTCTTAAGGTAGGTGAACTCAACTTATATTTAGATCATTTTTAGTCATTAAGTATACATTAATATGTATATATATGTGAATATTGGTATAATTACCCATAAGTTGATTCTGCCATTCATAGATTTAAATTAGACATATTTTCCATTTTCCTATTATCATTTTCATTGAGGTAAGTGTTATGCTTCCAATGTTTATTTATAATACATACACCTTTACTTTATGATACATAAATTTTAATGTTTCAGTAACACCAAAATAAGGACATTTTCATGTCAAATATCTTATATTCAACAAAAAAAATTATATATATATATATATATATATATATATATATATATATGGGAATAGTCATTTCTTTAAGATATATAATGATGATTTATTTTTCTTTGGTGTCTATAAAGTAACTTGGTTATCTCTGTTGACACATGGATAGTTTTTGCCTTTATGACTACAAAAAATTTATATCTAATAGGTACATAAAAATAATGACTTACTATCTATAAATTACTTAAGAAAAGTATATTTTGTTAATAAAAACCTTTTAGAGTGAAATGTATTAATTTATTTTAAACAGTTGAAATGGCCAAATACCCTATTTTTAAAAGATACAATTTTAGGAAAATATTTCCATACTTGCTGATTCATATATCGCAAAGTAAATGCTTTGTAAATATAATTTATATTCAGAAGTAGGATAACAACAAACACTTCTATAAAATCACATTTAAATTTTTTTAAATAATTGCATACATGTTTCTTCATTGTCAAGATTCCCTTACCTGGTAAGAAATTCAACATAATTCTGTTTTCACAGATTTTAAAAAATAAATAAATAAATAAATAACATCTCAGGTTGGCAGGGGTAGGGGATTCTTGTTTAAGCAGTGATTTTAAGACTGTTGATTATTTTTTTCTCTTAAAAAATATAACTGTGATGACAATCGATGGTTTTCTAATACAGACAGCACTATGTGCTTGTAAGATCTGTATGGACATGGGAAATTTCTCTACAGTATGCCTAGATGCATACAGCTTTACCATTCATTTAAGGCCATTCCTATTTTTTACACTTTTCCCCAACAGGCAACAGAAATTGACTTTATAATCTCTTCAACCTCTTTTATGTTTATGGTTTGGATTCTCCTGCTAAAATAAGTTTTATTTGCTAAATTAAAGTCAACATCGAGATTAATGGGATGCCTAAATGTAGAACTGATTTTCCGTTTTACAGGCTAAGTATGGGAAAAATAAGTCATTGATCAGAGGTATGCGGCTAGCCACTAACCTGTATCACACAAGCAACAATGATAAACATATATTTATAAGTTCACAGCTAAGAAGTGCTTCCTCACGCCTCCCACTATCCTTCCTCAAATATTTCTTTGCTCTCTGTGATGCTTGAAAAGTAGCCAGTACTTTTCCGTACCGGATGATGTTTATTAATTGGAAAATTCATTTGGGATAGCAGGTGATGGCTTAAGAAAAATGGCCCTAATGTGTTCATCTAAGTGATTTCTAACTAATCTCCTATTTATTTGGAATAAGGTTACATTCACTTGTTACCCATGGACAACTAGTTCAAAGTAATCCCATGGACAACTAGTTCAAAGATACCTACTACACAGGCACAGTTAGGCACGCACAGGCAGACACATGCACCCTCCAAAGGATGGATGATTCATTTCGAAGACTGAGGAGCCCAAAGTCCTCTCAGGATGCAGGGTCATTTGCCTCCCTGCAAACCAGTCCATGAGAGTCCATCCCCATTCCAGCACTTTCCAACATGACACCTAGTGCAGTCAGCTCTTCCTCCATTCAGACTAGGAAAGAAGAAATAAGTAAAACAAACAGCCCATCATAGAAAACAAACAAACAAACATTGTTTTTCTTTATATGGGAGAACTGGCTATATTCTTTGGAATAACATTCTCTTGTAGTCTTTATATGAGTATAATGTTTAGAAAAGTTTTTTTTTTTTCTGGTTTGGTTTACTGTATAGTATCACTGTATTGAATTCTGACTAAAACTATAACAGCGACAACAATAAAAACATGAGTGTGTATTGAATTTATCTATAGCTACACACACACACACACACACACACACTTTCCTCTCTGAGAGTGCACCATCCAGACTGATGCTCACCTATCTACGCACTCTCTTTTCCCCTACCTCTTCTTACCATAAACTACTTTACTTATTTATAACCAAACAAATAGTTACGTCAAATGTAGACGATCATGTGACTCCTCTAGGTAGTTTATTTCTGACACGACTACCAAATTTTCTAATTCGGTAGATCTGGGGAAAACTCTTTCAGTTCCTCTGTACCTGGAATTGTGGATTTTTATAAAGTTCCTCAGATTATCTGATAACCATAAGGTTTGGGAATTATGAATATATCCTTCCTTGGTTCTATTGCTTTCAATGGGCAAGAATACTGAACTTCTCAAACCTTCACTCAAATATGTAGCTTAATTAATTCTTTCAATTAACATTTATAGGAGATGTTTATTACATGTTCCCTCTAAACAATCAACAATAAACAGTTCCCACTGTCAGGCTGATAAGACAAAGCTGAATTGCAATCAGAAGTACTACGTCCGTTTTGTTGTTGTAATGTTTATTTCCAGAAAAAGATTGAGCACTATGTTCTGATAAGGGGATAAAAGAGGGACAAAATTCAAGACAATATTGTTACCTCAGTCAGTATTGTGTAGTTTAAAAATTTATATATTATGTCAAATTCGACAGAATGGATAATTATGGAGAAGAGCCAGTAAAATACCTTAAAATTGGTTTTGAGAGTCTGAAAGAATGGGTTAAGAGAACTGATGTCCTATTTATGAGAAGCTAGATAGTTAAAGGACTTGATTAATCACACTAATAACATTCTTTTAGAAGTATGATAAGAACATTATTAAAATGCTGTTTTTCCAAGATGTATTATTTTCAAGCTTATTTTCTAACCCATGTGCTAGTCTTTGGGGATACTACTTGTGAGAACCTATTGGTAAATTTTTAGAAATTTTGTGAACTGGTTGTTAAGCATGGCCATTATTAAAAATTAAATTAAATTAGATTACAATTAGATTACAATTAAGTTATATTAAAAACAAAAGTAACAAATACAACTTTCATTTCCTAATTATTTTACTACTTTTATTATTATGTGTTTTGTTTTAGGTTAGTTACATATATTGTATCTCTTTGGTGAATATACTATGTGAGGGTGCCTGCCCATCCTTTCCCAACTCTGTACAGAGATATCACATCAACAGCTTGATATTGGCAATACTAGGAATAGTTACACTGCAGAAATGGACAAACATTATAGGTCTTGACTTGATCTATTGCTCTGCTCATAGTCTATACTTAAGTGAGAATAGGTTGTGTCTGGAGCCATTCTATTGTAAATAATGCAAAAAATATGGAGAAATCATATTTTCTAGAATTAAAAAAACAATTATTTAATTTAGCTGAGAAGTTGCTCCGATCATTTACAAATACGAGTTTCTGATATAACGTTGTTTTTGCATTGCTTTACTCTCATCTTATTAACATAAAAAAATCAAGCAATATTCATTTAGGAACCACTTTTGTTTGTCAGTTCCAATTATAAGTTGCTGATAAAAAATTTGGCAAAAAAAACACCAAAAGCATTCTGTAAGATTCAATTAGCTCTATGGAATTTACAGTAATGAATATTGTATATTTTATTACCATTTGTAAGTTGCATGCTGTAACATCCCTTAAATCAGGGATTCACAAACGACAGTCACTTGGTCAAATTGTGCTTGCCACCCATCTCTATAAATAAAATTTTGCCCGGAGAAAGCCATGTTTATTCATTTACATATTCCATGGCTATTTTTGTACTTCAATGGCAGTATTGAGTAGTTATCCCCCCCATCTAAAATATTTTCTAATTCTTTTTAGAAAAAATTTGTCAACCTCTCTTTATATTAGTATACGTTATTAAAAGAACATATGGGTGGATATATTTATTCACCAAATTTGTTTGAGTGCTGGTTGCTAAATATTTTCTAGCACACCAGTGATCTCTTGGGTCCACCACACATATCTGTCAATCAAGTCTGCCTGTTCACTGGCAATCCTTTGTTATCTCTCCCTTCAAAAGCACTCTCTAAATATTTATTCATTCTTTCCCATACTGAGTATAACAGAAGTGAAATGATTTGTAACAGGCCATACAGCTTTAAAGGTAGAACTGGGACTTTAACTTTGTTATAAAACTGCAAATCTGAAACCCTGAAAAGCTCACCCTTCATTGTGTCCCAGACTCCTTCACTAAAATATATTAGCTCCTATAATTGAGCATACGTGATATAGCTATTGCAAAGATGTACATAGTTTAATACAAACAAAAATTCTCTGTTCGTTTCATTTTATTTTGGAGAGGATGTAAGGTTTAGAATATTATCCTTTTTGATGAACCATTGTAAAAATTATTCTTTTTATTTTTTTTAATTTTTCAAATGTTTTTATTTATTTTTGAGACAGAGAGAGACAGAGCATGAGCAGGGGAGGGGCAGAGAGAGAGGGAGACACAGAATGTGAAGCAGGCTCCAGGCTCTGAGCTGTCAGCACAGAGCCCGACGCGGGGCTCGAACTCACGGACCGTGAGATCATGACCTGAGCTGAAGTCGGACGCTTAACCAACTTAGCCACCCAGGCGCCCGTTTCTTTTTATTTTTTATTCAAACTTTGACATCTCACTCATGTTATCAGAAAAAAAAAAAAGTTTAAGTTTCCAAATCAACCTTTAAACAAGTGGCCAAAAATAAAATTCTAATATCCACGAGCAGGGATAATTTAAGGCTTGAATGATTAAATACATGTACATGTGTCACTTTTCTCTTTTAATTTTATTTTCTATGTACTTTCTGCTCTTGGGTTCAGATAACATCTGACTTGCTAATTGACTGAAGGAATGACTGAGAATATGCCTTCTAATTATGCATTTATTATAAACAACAGTTTTGAGTGTTGATAAGCAATTCATTATAAAAGGGTTTGACCTTCCAGATCCAGGAGGGTCTCTACACCAAAACTAATTTCAAGCCCTGATCTATTATAAAAGGTTTGATAACTGAAACATGTCAACATTAAGTTCTAGTCTCTTCTATTATAAGACTACCAGGTTAATGGCAACCATTTGACAAATTAGAGCCTCATCAAAGAGTTTCATTAATGTTACAAAAGACCTCAATGCCTTTCATGATATTAATTCTTAAATCAGTTTGAACTTCTACATTTGACATTAAAGTAAGTCTTTGTTATCTGAATTAGGTGCTAAGTAACAGAATATTTCTATGGGGAACACCAGAATCCTCTCCCAACACAAAACATATAATATTATATAGTTATCTTATTCTTTTTATAGCTTTTTAAATTTTTGAAAAAAATAGATATTAAGACATATGCTAAAAATAATAATAATAATGATAATAACAATCTTAAAAGAAGGAAAAAGAAAATATGCCCAAACAAATAAAAGCATACTTAAAGATCCTGATCTTAATCAGAACAGAAATATGTGAAGTAATGATCTCAAATAAAATTTCTATGGGTTCTGATAAGATCCAATATAATCACTCTGTACTGTAAATTTACTTTTAAATGAAATGCACATTTTTAAAATTTATATACTTACATCCATGCTTATTTACAAGGTAATTTGTCTTTGCCTACACTGCTTTGTCATTTTGTGTTGCCTTTGTTTCCATACATGTTTGAATACATTTAAAGTACTTTATTTACAAGTCAAATAACATTGGCTTTATCATTACTATAAAACTCTTCTTTTTTTAAATCCTTGCCAAGTAACACTTGCTTTTCATCTTGATTTAATAACTTTATGCATGCTTCCAAAATTTCATAACTGAATTATCACACTTCATTTTACTTTTATGATTATAGTGATGTTTTTGTATTTGTTTTCTACCTTTTGACTTTACATTGTTTAATAAACTGCAGTGAGTTTTGGTGCTGAATTAGACCCTCCCTGCTAGGCTTAAGATACATATATATCTATATTAGTATTAACTCTTTTAATCTCTTTTCTTTCAATAATTGCTTTTAAAATTATATCTTAAAGATAGTTTCTTTTGAAAAAGAAAAAAAGTATGACACTGGCCTCCAATGTAATTGTCTCTCTTGGGACAGACAATATCTTTTACATCTCCTTCAGTTTAAGAATGATTGGGGTGCCTGGGTGGCTCAGTTAAAAAAAATTTTAATTATATCTTATTATTATTTTTTTTATTCCTAGCACCTAACACAGTACATGGAACTAAATATGAGTTGAATTAATTATCTGGTTACTTTTTAAAATTATACTATATCAGAATGATTTCCATGTGTAAAGTAATGGTTTCTCCAATGAGTCAACTTTTTTTTGTTACTACTGAAAATTTGAGAAAAACATTAGAAGGGACTTTTAAATAAATAAAAAATAAAATAATGTTCAAGACGTAATTTCTGTTTACTTGTTTGCATTGATTTGTTGCTTAATTTATATTTTCCCTTTAGTTGGCTGTTTGACATATGAAGTTTTTACAGTGCATCCACACTTAAAAGCAGAACTAGGAGAATCCAAGACACAATTATTTATATTTAGCATAAGAATGAAATGACATGCTGGTGAAAAGAGAAATAAGAGGAAAGTATTCTTTGGAGTCACCTAGGCAATGTTAACCACAAATAAGACCCACTGGATGCTGGTTAAATGGTTTGGTTGTGGATGTATAGCTCTACACACAGGATTTAGGAACTATATTATATACGAGTTATTATATACGAGTCAGGAACAGATTTCTGAGAATATTGAACATTTGAAGCTCACAGACACAAAAGTGTGTTTCCTTGTGTCTGAATTATCACTAGTGACCACCATTCTTAAGAGATGAAAAGTTGGCTCATAGGTAATCAAAGGACAAACATTCTTGAGCCAACAAACCACGTTTGGTTCAGCTTCGTTGAAGACAAATAACTTCTTGCTGATAACTAAAGCAGAAATGTATTTGTCTGGTAAGTTCTACCAGGGATTTCAAGGTACTTCTGTATAATTTTAGGAAATTTGTCCATGCAGCCCTCTATCTAGGGGTACTCAGATACTCTTCAAACAGTCAACACACTTTTGTTGTTATTGTTGTTGTTAGTTCACTGTGAACATATTTTAAAAGAAGGAAGATATCAATAAAATGTTTTCTGTTAGGAATTCCATGACCGTATTGGCTTGAACTCAGTCTCCACTTTCTTTCTCCCTCTATTTCTACCTCCCTCTCTGTGCTAATACAATAAATAAGGGAAAGAGCAGGAAGGTCCTGGCAATAGAGACTTCAGAATTTCTATGCAGAAAACACATAGAGTAATGTGGTTAGAAGAGGACGCTAGGAGACATAAACAAAAGCTCCATTTGTATAGCATGTTAAATAAAATTTTTACGTGTAGTCTTTATAACACTTAAACCCTGTACCAATAATAAGGAAACATAAACATAAATAAGTAAAGATATATACACATGTGGTTAAGGGAAATTCGGTAACTGGAGGGAAGAAAGACCAAACTAAATGCATGGAACTGGTAGCATATATTAAATTCAAACTGTGGAAGCATTAAGAGAAATTTGAAAATAAATTTAAAATTTTTGAAAAATCTTAAGCTAATGCAATAAGTGGAGAGAGTGAAAGAGAGAGAGAGAGGGAGAGAGAGGAGAGCTTTCTAGAATTTGACAAATGATTTTAAAATTTACAATTTTAGGGGCACCTGGGTGGCTCAGTTGTTCAAGCGTACAATTCTTGATTTCAGCTCAGGTCATGATTTCACGGTTTGTGAGTTCAAGCCCCACATTGGGCTCTGTGCTGACAGTGCAGAGCCTCCTTGGGATTCTCGCTCTCCCTTTCTGCCCCTCCCCACCCATGCTCTCTCTCTCTCAAAATAAATAAATAAACTTTAAAATATTCTTTTAAAATTTACCATTTTAATAGTATTTAATAGTATTAGTCACTGCTGAAAATCTAATTGTTCATGTGGAAGATCCCATGGAAAATTCTTTATAATACAGAGGGAAAGATGGATGAGAAGAGAAAATACAAGAGACTCACAATACAGTTTTGGAGACTTAATACACAAATAATAGGCACTCTAGGCAGAAAATAAAAAGATCATATAGGCAAAGAGTGATTAAATAAAACTCAAAGACATTTCCTTGAGTTGAAAAAATCTTGAGCCTGTAAATAAAAAAATGTAATAATTTTATTTGCATAATCCAGATATTAGAAATATAGTGAAAATTTCCCAATTTATTAAGTTAACATAACTGGTAAAGATAATTTGAAGAAAAAAATTTATATTATACATGAGTTTTCATTTACAAATTATAGAAAACATTATAAGTATTACCAAATTAAACCAAACAATCTAGCCCAAGAAAAGTCTATCATGCAGGTTAATATGATAATAACAAAAAGTTCCATTGTGTACCATCTAAATGTTATCTCTTACATGACATAAACATAATGAATACCATTTCTGAGGAACACTGGCGCTTGGCAAGTTAACTGTTTTAGGAGTTCAGCAACACAATTTTTACACTAATATCAGGTTAAAAGTAAAGCAGTTTCAGGCAGGAGATAAGTAACTTTGAACAGCATCTCTCAACTTTTTCTCTTCATTATCATTTATTCAACCCTCGAAACTAAATACTATGGAATAAGATTGGTCAATAACCAATTTTCACTCCCTTAGGTAAATGGAGAATTAATACATCATTGTAAATACATGCCTTACCGGCAAAAGAATGGTAACATACGATGTCGGTAAACTTTTCATGTAATTTCTATACACTTTTGGAAATAATCTGCTATACATGAATATTTTAGTTCAGAAATCTCATATATGGAAACTTCCTTATGAAAATACAAGTATCAAAAAATGTGAAGTTATATGTGAAAGGTTGTTTATTTCAGCATTGCTCTTGGTAGCAAAAAAATGGAACTTATTAAGATGGGAATGATCATTGTGGTAATGTCACTGTGTGAACTATTATCAGCTCTCAAAAGGCAGAATTTGTATCTACTGACCCTGAGAGATGTCTAGATTGCACTGGTAAAAGAAAAGCAAATTAGAATACAATGAGAAGTTATACCTTCAGAAGAATGGGAATTACGTGGGGATGTTTGAGAGCTTATCGATTTTGTTTTGCATATTTTGGTCATGTTAAATTAGTTTCTAAAAGCATTTGGTACTCATTTAATATATTTTTTTACGTGTCAAAAATGGATTAAGTTCAAGGAGATGAATAAATGAGAGAAATTGAAAAAGAAACAAGCATTTTTTATATTAATTATGTTATCAGAAAAATAAGCATTTGGCTAACCTTGAGCAAGTTGCAGAAAAACAACCAACCAGCCTTGGAAACCAGGCTTTCTGTCGGTATTCTCAATTTTATTTACTTATTTTTAAAGTTTATTTATTTATTTTGAGAGAGAAAGATAAAGAAAGTGAGTAGGAGAGGGGCAGAGAGAGAAGGAGAAAGAGAATCCCAAGCAGGCTCCCCGCTGCCAGTGCAAAACCTGATGTAGGGCTCCAACTCATGAGTGGTGAGATCATGACCTGAGCCGAAATTAAGAGTCACGCGCTTAACCGACTGAGCCACCCAAGAGCCTCGGTAATCTCAATTTAAATGTTTTTAATGTTTATTTATTTTTGAGAGAGAGAGAGACAGAGACAGAGTGTGAGCAGGGGAGGGGCAGAGAGAAATGAAGACACAGAATCTGAAACAGGCTCCAGGCTCTGATCTGTCAGCACAGAGCTTGATGCAAGGCTCAAACTCACGAACCGTGAGATCATGACCTGAGCCGAAGTCTGGCGCTTAACTGACTGAGCCACCCAGACCCCCTTTGGTATTCTCAGTTTTAAATGTCTACCATAAAAAAGCATTATTTTGATAATAAGAGCAAAATTTATATAATATGAGTTCAAGTGTTACTTAAGGTCTACTGAGCTTGGAATTTTAAAAGTATCCATGTGGATTCCAACCTTCTTAACTTGATATATGTAGGAATTAATATATGTGATTGTCCTTGGGGAGCATGTAGTGACCTGATTTAGGAAGTGTATAATAATTTCCTCTTCTTCATAAATGATTTGAGTTGGTTATTATTGGCACATTTACATTTTAATTATAAATATTTTGCAGATTTATGATGGAAAAGATAAAACGACTCATCTACTAGGTGCATTTACTGGTGCGTCCATGCGAGGCTTGACTCTTAGCAGCACTTCAAATCAGCTCTGGCTAGAATTCAATTCTGATTCTGAAGGGACAGATGAAGGTTTTCAACTTGTCTATACCAGTAAGTATTTTGGAAGAAAAAGAAAAAAGAAAACAAAGGCCAAACACTGATGCTGAGTATTTATTAAATAACTATAATATACCAGGTGATGTAATATCCAACATTTGATCAAGAATTTGAAGTTTAGAATTACCTTCAATATATGTAATTTTATTTGGCCCTAAAAACAATTCCATAAATTACAGGTATTCTAACTGTTGCAATTTCACAGTTGAAACAAGTAAGGTTAAGAATGGTTAAGTAATTTGTGACTTTGGGCTTATTTATTTATGTATTTTTAAAATAGCAATATTCTCCAAGTTTGATATTTAATAAATACTTATTTCTTATTTTTTTAATAGATGGAAATTCAGTGTTTGCAAAATTCACACAACCTATGTGTGGTAGTTATAGTTGGATAGTCATTAATGATAACTGGATGGTTTCTGATGAGTTTACATTAGAGTTAAGGTTTTATTTTGTTTTGCTTATGTGTTGAATTGCTTTATTAAAAATAAATTCATACAGAACTATTGCATTATTCTCCAATTGGCTATTCCAACAAATAAGTAGAAGTTCAAAGGTTGGTGGGTCACATCCATTGTTTTATATGAATTAAATGAATTTATTTTATACCAGTGCCATAATATAAGAAATAGACTAATTGCATCTATCAACAATAAATTATATTCAAGTAATATATTTATTGAGTTCCTACTCTATAAGACAGTACACTAAGAAAGTAAATCACATATAAACCTGCGGTGGTTACTAGCTGTGTGTTTAACAACTGTATAATCTATCAGATCAAATTAGTTCTTGGAAGGTCAGAATACTCATTTAATTTAGCAAAATAAAACAGCAACATTCAGAAATCTTTACTTTTAGAATATTTGAAAAAAATCTGATGACTTCTATAAATTTTCTCAAGAAATAAGATGAATCGAAACTATTACAGAAATTGGGAAATTAAAAAGGTTACACCATGAAAGATACTCACACGGGATCCTAAAGGGAATTTGAATCAAGTTATTGTTTGTGAAAATATTCTTTCCTAATGATATGAGAAGTAGGAGACAACAGAGTATATCACATTAAAATTGTATTAAAAAAATCTGGTGCGTATGACTAAGAGATTACTCTTGCTCCCTGTTTATTTCAAGGCTTTTTTCTACCTGTGCTAGAATTGTTACACCAATAGTGTATCAAAACATAAATTAACAAAATGAATGTTCAATTCGTGTTTCTGAATCCTGAGAACTGTTGTGCACAATGCAGTTTTTTATGAAGTACTTCCAAAGACAAATGAAAATCCAAACAAACTGTGTTTACAGATATTACCAGGTGATATATTAAAAGTAATAATATTGAGAATTATTGCTCGAATATAATTGGTGCAATCTGCTCAGAAGGGCACATTTTTTAATCTGCTTTTCTCTTTTCCTTTCTCTGTTTTCTAACAAAGATGCTGACATTTTTCAAGATATGGCTCAATGTTTACATAATGATCTTTCTTTGCTCTGCATCATTTTGCATTTCCCCTTGTCTAAAATGTTAATGGGTGTCACAGGAGAAAAAAAAAGAAATCTAGATTTCCTTTTTGGATATTTAAATTCTTTGTAACTTGAGATTACTGATGCAAAGATACTGGACATTGTAGGACGTACCTGCATTTAAAATTGTGTGGGTTGCTTAGGTGTCTGGAATGAATAAAATCATTGACTTTATTCTCATTGGTATGAGCTACTAGATGTCAGAAAGAGAGATCTTAAAAAGCAAATATTTGAAGTCACTCTTCTTAATGACTCTAGTTTTTCATTATAGAATGTGTGTCTCTATGAAGATGGAAAGCTATAGAATTGGGAAGAGAATAGAAAAGCAATTATTCTTTTAAAAGCGTAAATATATATCTATAAATACTTTTCAGTCTCTGAACTAAACTAAAATGTATATACGCCTATTTCCAAGTTGTCTCTGGATATCACCAGGTCAGTGCAGTGTCCTATGATTTTCTGAATTGACAGCTGTGTTCTGAGCCCCTCTGCTGGGGAGGCTCCTGGAACTAGTAACACGGCTGTTATTAATTGTATTTGTTCTTAAGGATTACTTCTGGTTTTTACAGTGGTGGTCTTTCTACATATCTACAATGATCTTAATAGTTAACCACAGATATCCTAGCTTTGACAGAAACGTGTGCCCATCCTCCAAATGTATTTTCATTTCCAGCCATAGGCTGCTTTCTCTTCCTGGTTAACAATTATTGGTATGCCCCAACCTGAATCATCAACTGAGCCTTTGAGCTAAGACTCCTCTTCAATATTTCCCCACTGCCGCTTACCTTCCTTCAGCCAGAGTTAGCCGACTTTTTAACATGCCTTTTGCAGTAGTTTATATTTGCAACTAATATAGCAGTTATCACACTCTACTGTGGTTATGCTTTTTTACAAACATATTGTGCATAGTTCTTCAGGGGCCATTTCCTCTCATAATGTCTACAGTCAGTTTAGTTCAATCGCATGTTTTTTACATATTCTTGGTAAATTAATATGTGGTCTGAATACTGATTTTATACAAATGCTTTTGTGTTATAGAAGAAGATTCTACTAGGGCACATATTTTAAATATTCATAAACTTCTTAGAGGCAGTTACTAATTTACGAACATAAAGAATTTGCTAAGATGCCCAAACATGAGAAAAGAATGTAAAAGACCATGTTTTTCTATAAGAATCCCTGTATCTATTTCTCAATCTAACTCCACCCTGCCATTCTGTGTTATGTTCCTCCTTAGAATTATCCACACTTTTTCTCCGAAACATCTGAGAGAACCCTTTGTGATACAGAGGAATCCCCAGGCTCCACATTGAGAGAACTGGAGACAGGAAAGGAGTCAGGTGACTCTAGGGCAGATCAAGTAAGGATTCATGAATGAGGTAGTTTTTTAGGTTGGATTGGCAGGTCAAAAAAAGAAATGGTAGAGAGTATTCTGGGCAAAGAATAGGATGAAGACAGGCACAGAGACTAGAAAGATCATGTGAAGCACATTCAAGGCAAATACAGAAGATAATCCAATTCAGATTAATTCCACTTGCCTGTCTCCTCACAATTCTAGTCTTAGCATAAACAGGCCTTTGGTGACCACCCTTATAATGACAGGTATCCTATGTCACAGTAGTCACTCTCTATCTTTCTATCATCCATTTTGTTGACTTGTGTGGTTGCCTGGTTATTTCCAGCTTTGAGTACAGAGAAACACATTTGGCTGAGATAAAAATGAGGAAATATTTTAGAGAAGACCTTTTTAAGGTACATTTTATTCCAACTGTCCATTCATTATATAATCACTAAGAAAGCAAATGTTTTTAAAAGTAAATGCAATTCTTTCCAAAAACACTTTTGTCACTTTATGCCTGAGAATCTGAATGCTTTCTTATTGGCTACCCTTACAATCGGGGAGTAACTTAGACCTAGTATCTTTAATGCAGTATGTGTAGTATTTAAACTTTATTTCTTGAAGTTATGCTTCATTACAGATTCTTTTAGCTCTCTTCATTTATAGTTATCCCACTTTAATTCAGTGGAAAGTAATTGGGTATTTTAAACAACCATCCATTACAGAGCTAAATCACACCTTTTTGATGGATTATAACATTGTCTTCTCAAAAGCTGATCCGGTAAATGTCCATGATGCCTAGCCATTAGGCAGTACCTCTGGGCTCAGATGTCCTCTGGTTATCACCTCTGTACATTTAATTTACTAAAAAGCCCATTGGAGAAATGTTCATTATCCCAAGGGAAAAGTTCAGCTATATATTTGGCCCTTTTAGCCTCTCAGTCATGTTGCCTGAAATGATTCATAAATCCACATGGAACATGCCCATTTCAAATTTTATATTCAAACTAAAGATGGGCATTAGCTAATTTGTGACACCTTTTCTGTGCACTAACCTTATAAATATATAATAAATTATCCTTATTTAAAATGTTCAATATAACTGCCAGTATGTTGTTGGCAGTGCTAGTCATGAAAAATAATCAGATGATTTACTAACTCTAACTTTATTCTCTGGATATAATATATTGACTGCAAATGCAAGTAGAGAATAAGTAAATTACAGGGGAGCAGCAAAGTTACTCCATGTGGTTCTTTGTCCTCTAGACCACTTAACAGATGTATTTGGCATTTCTTTTGCGGTTTAAATCTTGAAATTAACCAGGTAATAAAGGAAGTACTGACTAATGCTGTATTATGTAGTACAAAGTATTCTAACTAAAATATTAAAGAAATATTTCTTATCCGTCATTTACATAGGCAATATTATATGTGGGTCTCAAAACATTAAAATATTTAAGGAAAAGAAAAGAGTAGCCTAGACCTTAAAGCTACATCTTTAAAGTGGAGTAAGATGTCCAAAACAAGATATACAAGCAAAGATCTGTCAATAGTCAGGAGCATCTCTGCCCTTGTAAGTACTTCCCTGAAGTGTAGGAACTAAAAACCTGACAACTCTTGCCAGTGAAGATCTCTACTTAGATCCTGCCAATTAAAGCCAGTCCTGTGAGAGCTGAGAGGTGGCATCAGTGGAGAAGCTATTATTTTCCACTAGCATCCGCAGGCGGGAATGTGGGAACTCCAGGATTTCCTGAAAGCCAGCAGTGGTCTTCTGACCTTCACTGTGTCTGCATTTCTTATATTTTCCCTCTAATTTCTTGTATGGAATCCTAGCAATTCAAACTAAGTGGCTTCTATTTTCCCGATCAATCCCCAGTCACCAAGTAGTTTTTGAGTACCTCTATAGCAAAACACACCATAAAGTAAAAAGATGAGACATTTCTAGGAGATACTAACAATATATGTAACAGAAAAATATAAACTCTATAGAAAAGAATCCTTCAAATTAATAAGAAAGAGAATAAAAGAAAGTTTCACGGTAAAGAAACCTCAAGTAGTCAGTAAGCAAACAAAAAAAAAATTCCTAATAGAAATTGAGAAAAATTAAACCCCAAATAATATGTTATTACACATTCATAAGGTTACTAAAAATTAAAAAGCTCTCTAACACTAAGTGCTGATGGCAATTTGTTCTTTTAACTTTAGGGAATGCAAGTTGGTAAAGTCACCTGGGAGGGTAATTTGGCAATATTTAGTAAAATTCCATTCTTACATATGTCTAGAATGCACCAACCATACATTTGGCCAAATACCAAGTGGCTGACGGTTAAAAATTAATATTCAGGCAAAGCTGGATCTCACCATCCCAGAATGATGTACAAATATATGATGTGCAAGACACAAACTAGCACATTTAAAAATATCACTCACTTTTTCATGCCCAACAGATTAAAATATAGGAAAGTCTGTGAGTAATGTGTTTTCTACTCAGAACTTTATACGTAGGATTTAGAGCAATGACAATTAAGAAAAAAAAAAAGAATTCTTTACCATATCTCCTTTCTTTCAGTTGGAAATACATAGCAATCATTTCCACAAACCTTTGCTTATTTAAGTGTTTAACTTCTATTCCTCAAAACTGTAAGGATTATCTTCTTACAGCATTCATATAAAGATTGTGGTTTCAAAGTTTGATGTTTCCTAGAGTTTGATGAGTAAGAAATACATGTGTGCCATTTTTTTAAATTAGTTTGACTCGTGAAAAAAATGGAATGTGTAGTCATATAAAACTTTCTTCTCTTTATTCCTATTACATTCTTTCTTTTTAAATTAAAAACATATTTTTTTTTAATTTAGAAAGAAAGAGAGAGTGAGCACGAGCAGGGGAGAGGGGTAGAGAAAGTGAGACAGAGAGACAGAGAGACAGAGAGAGAAAGAGAGAGAGACTCTCAAGCATACTCCACGCTGTGTGGAGCCAGATGTGGGATTCAATTCCACAACCCTGGGATCATGACCTGAGCCAAAATCAAGAGTCAGATGCTCAACCGACTGAACCACCCAGGCATCCCTCCTATTATATTCTTTGTCATCTCTGAATCAAAGAGGATTGTCATGGTTGCCATGGGTGACTGTGACTGTGGACTATTTCCTGCTTGCGAATTTTAAAGTGACGATGTTGACATTATGTTTTGTACACATCTTCGTATGAATATAAAGAATTCTAAAATAATACTTTTTCTTGCAATATTCATGGCCTAAGTAGAATTTACTAATCAAACATTAAGTATAATTCTTAAAGATTCCACTAAATATTATGAACCAAATTCACCAAAGAATTCTACAGAGATTAAAATTATGATAGAATGATCTTTGTCTTCTTGTGTTATTATTTAAACTTGAATTAATGTTTTTAGTTTCAGATGTCATCCTCAACTGTATTTAGCTAGCATGCTTTCTCAGTTCTCTTATTAACAATCTATCTCCCTTTTTATTTAACAATTTGACGGTGTTTACTGTTGGTCTATGCAATTAACATACCTTAATTCACCATGAAATACTCTATAAGGTAACTTTTAGAATATTAAAAACATTTAATTTTAACTGAGTTTCAAAAAAATAAAGTGTATAAAGATCTCGTTTGAAGTTCCATCAATAATGCTGACTTATATTCAAAGAGTGAGTTTTCAAATACCATTTATATTTCTAAGCCATCTGCCTTATTGTATTATTTGTACTGTTTTTCTGACCATATGACATTCCCCCATGTGAATACACAGCTGTTGTTCATAATCAAATGGAATAGAAATTATGTGGAGGTAGGAATTAAACTATTCATCTCTCAGTAGATCAAGGAAGAAGTTGAATAGCAGATTAGCAGATTTTGATGCAATCTTTAGGACAAAGTGAGCTCTGCATCCCTACATGGTACATGCCCTATAGTAATGCTTACATTTGTGCAAAAGCAGACAAAAAGTATAGCCTTTTTGTAGCAGGGAATAATGGGAAACAATGTAAAAGTTCATCAGTTAGAAAATAAATAAATCAATTTTGTAGTAAGTTTCTAATGGAATACTACAGAGTAGTTAAAATGAATAAAATGTGTGTGTGTGTGTGTGTGTGTGTGTGTGCATGTGTGCGTGTGTGTGTGTGTGTGTGTGTGTGTGTAAAGGTAAAAACACAATGCTGGCAAAAATAGTTTCAGAAGAATTTTTAAAATAATTTCATAGTTTATAAAGTGTATAAATAACTTGCAAAACATTCTATATAGTGTTCATAGACATATAGATATGTGATGAAAATAGGGGGCGCCTGGGTGCCTCAGTTGTTTGATGGTCCGACTCTTGATTTTGGCTCAGGTCATAATCTCACGGTACACGGGATAGAACCCCACATGGGGCTCTGCACTAGCAGTGTGCAGAGCCTGCTTGAGATTCTCTGTCTCTCTCTCTCTGCCCCTCCCCTACTCATGCACATGCATGCTCTCCCTCTCCCTCTCCCTCTCTCTCAAAATAAATAACTAAAATATAAAATATACATATATAAATATATATAAGTATATATATATATAAATATATATATATAATAGGTATGAGAAGAATACATTAATTCAGAATATTTATTAGCTCTTGGTAGGGAAAATCTGAAAGTGGTTGAGAAGGGAACAAAAAGGAGCTTTACTTGTTTTATAATATTTATTTCTTGATATTAATATCAATATGAATATTAATCTGAAATAATATTAATTTTTATCTGAAGCTACTATGATAGTAGAATCTGATAGAGTCAGATGGTGAAGTTGTTATGTTATCCTTTGTAGTCTTTTGTAGGTTTCCAATAACAACTTAAAAATAAATTAGAAATCCTTATACTACATAGTAGCAGGAAAGGAATTAAATCTCTGTTGAAGTTATTAAGTCAAAAGGATTTAGGTAATGGGGATTTTCAGTTCATTTTGTGCTCTAGAAATTTTCATTTCATCAGAGTATCAAATTTCACAAGGAATGGTGAATATTTATAGCATATATGATTTTTCATACACATCTTTATTTAATTGTCAGTTTCAAGTATTTGAGCTTTTCAATGAAAAGACTGGCAGCTGAATGTTTCCATAAAGATAAGACAGATCTGAATATTTATGAATAGGCAACAATAATTCCACCAAATTGGACTAAATTATGTTGTGCTTTGTAGCTTATATAGTATTGTCCATGTGCATTTTCATCTACAATGCAAAGTATTATAAATTATCTTAATTTACAAAGAATATCTCCATTTTACCTCATCACCAGCAATTGCCAACCACATTTACAGAACATTCAAATTAAGGAAGGATGAATTTGGTAATGAACCTTGAAAAGAGAGCTTGATTTCCATTTTTATTTTGATAAATGATATACGGTAAAACTCAGAAGTGGCTGCATTTTGAATGATAAACTGAATATTATGTCTGGTAGAAGGCATGCAAACTTGTAATTTTTGAGCAAGAACACTTTAAATGCAGTATTAAGTATGCAGATTCATGCAAAGTAATGTGTCCTGAAAATGTAAAGTTGCTACTTCTGCCATTTCTGTTTCTATGTTTGAAAGACTGGCTTGCTTGACCGTGTATCTTTATATCTCATTTATGTCACGATTTGAGTTAGTGACTTGTGACTTGTTGTTGGGCTCTGTTTCTGACGCCATTTATATTTGCTTTATTTTAACATATTTTCACCCAAACAGAGCTGTCACAAATTGATCCATAAGGGAAATTCCTGAAGACTTTTTTAATTGTTTCATAAACTTCAGTTTCTCATCAGCATTATTTTAGTTTCGTCCTCAGTTATCTCCTTGAGATAATTGCCTCTAATAATCCACATCCATCCATAGAAATTATTACACATCTGCCGTGAGCCAAGATTTATGCTGGGAAGTCATTGTGGGAAAGAGGGAAAAATTGAAATAATTCCACTCTATAGAAAAACAAAGAAAAGAAGCAAATGATTGTAAATTAATTAAAATGTGTAAAGTATTTCTCTGAGTTAACAGAAGAAAAAATGGTTAATACCCCATAGAAGAGAGTAGGAAGGGCTCCTTCCTCTGATAGATAATGTATCCCTCAAAATGCTGAAGTTACAATATGTATTTAGTACTTGGATATGTGCAAATTCTAGTGATTTAATGTATGTTTTGACATTCTAGGAAGTCAATGATGCAAATTAGTGATTTGCCATATATGAGATAATGCATGCTTTTGTTGTTGTTGTTGTTCTAGTTCAAATCTAGATTAATTTGGTCAAGGATTTGTGCCTATAAAGGAGACAGAGACTGCTTTTTGATTATCCTATGATTTATACACATAACATTTTTTTTTCTCCAGCATTATTTGTCTTGAAGTCACAGGTTTTCCTATCTCATAAGGCTATCTGGAATACTCTTTATAGTCCTCTAGTCTCAGAAGCTATAACTGGTGTAAATAGCACCTAATTATCTTTGGTACATTCACTCTATCATTTATCTTATATTTATACACTTGGTAAAACATTAAAGACAAGAACTCTATGGCTAAGGAGCCTAGATTTTGATTGCTACTATCATGTTTAATTTATATTATGAGGTATCCTTTTCCAGTTCTTTCAGGATCTTTATAGTGAACTGTGCTGACAGTTGTTTTTAATATTCACTTTTGTTGACTTTATTCTGCATATGGACACAAGATCTTCTGGATCTAAACAGATTAATAATTGTTATTTAAATAATATAATAATAATATTGGTATGTCCCACACACTTCTGACCTACTCCTTACCCCTGTAGTAACATGATGGAAATCAGATGGAAAAATCTGCATGGGTGGCCAGTGGCAAGGCATGAGGAAAAATGGACATGCTCTGCTGAAGGCAGCTATCTTGCCTTCCTCTCCTGAAAGCAGGAAGAAAGAACTTTGCTGCTTGGAGATGGGATGGAAAGGATCTTGAGTTCTCTCTTTTTTTTTTTTTTAACCTCAGAATGTAAATACATTTCTCTAAGAGCCAGATTAGCCTATGTCTCCAGTTTTTATAACCTAGAGATGTCTGTAAGTCATCTCGTTCTCCCCCTTGGTGCAAACACAAACGTCCTCTGGAGTCAGGTAAAGCTCTCTGGCGTTCTCTCACTCCTGGTACAGGTAGTTGTAAATTAACTTCTCCAGTGCTACTCTTATCTCAGGAAATAAAGTTTCCAGCAAAATTCATGCAGAAAGCCCAAACTCTGCTGAACACAAACATAGTTTCTTTGTACCACAGAATAACATGCTGCTTCGATTTGTTTTTGTTTTCTTGTGAGAATTTCTGAAAGCTATACATTTTGGAGGGGGCAGGATATAAAGATTCCGAGTTCTTAAACCTGAATACTATTATTATGTCTCAAAAAACTATGTTTTCAATATGAGACTATCATTATAATATAATGATCACTATACTGCTATCAAAGTAAAGCAATCTACAGTTCTATTTGCAGTGGACATATCTGTGAATTGGACAATTATTGGACATGTTTTGTCAAAATTTTAAAATTTTGATGACTTGACTCTAGTAGTCACACTGGTCAGAATTTATTATTAGCCGCAATTCACTTGAGGTAAGCGAGAGGCTTAGTGCTACAAGCCACGATATAGTTATATAGACCATGGGGTATCACTGATAAACTTTAAAATTACAATCAACCAATCAAATTACAACAAATTCTAATTTTCAAGAAAATAACTTTATGGATACTGTATATATACTATCAAAATTGAATATTGTAAGAGTAATAATACAAGTAGGAAAAGGTATGTAATTATACTAAAAATAATCAAAGACTGTTGGTATAATTTTAAATCTTCCTGTTAAATGTTGCCTTTAATGACTCTGTATCCTTATCACAGGTTTTGAACTTTCACACTGTGAGGATCCTGGTATTCCACAATTTGGATACAAGATCAGTGACCAAGGCCACTTTGCTGGGAGCACTATTATTTATGGATGCAATCCAGGCTATACTCTCCACGGGAGTAGCCTTCTCAAATGCATGACAGGGGAGAGAAGGGCATGGGACTATCCTCTGCCTTCCTGTATTGGTAAGATACTCTCACATTTTCATAAATAGTTCTTTGGGAGTGCTATCCAAATACGCTGTCCCTTTTCAAGTGATTTTATCTGTTCACGCACAGCTCACAGCTTAAATCATGAAGTTAATGAACTCATAGCTCAAATTTGTTGGAGGAAATTAATGGAAAGTGAAAGCGTCGTTTTCATAAGTTTGTCGATGAGTACATTTTTTTGTATCAAGTCATTCTTTCTCCTATCTTGATACAAAATTTAATTCACTATAAAAATATGTTAAGACTTGTCGTACATATTTATGGAATCACATTGACTAGGTTTGTTTTAATAAAATGAGCACCTGTCCCGGTATCAAGGTAGATTAAAAAACAATAAGCCTATTCTCAAAAACTTCAAAGGTTTTCTTTATATATGTATATAGATTTTCAAAAATCTGAGGAAGTACATGGGCTTTTCTTATGTGTATGTAGCATAACTAACCAATTTCAATAAAAAGAGGCAAGGGAGACACAATAACATAAGGTATATTGCCTCCATGAAGCTAGAGAATGGATCATTTTCTCTCACTGCACAACTGGAGGACTAGTACCATCTTGCAGATCAATTAATGAATGACTGGGTTTGTGTGAGTAGGAAGGTAGACAGAAATGTGTTGACAAAGATGTCTGTTTTCTTGTTGTTTTCTTTTGTTTTTTTCTGCTCCAAAGACCAAATAGGTCCCAGGCTGGAATACCAGAACAACAAAAGGAAACATTTTAACAAAACACTGACTCCTTAAATAGGGAGCCAACACTCGGTTACTCTTCAGCCATTCTTACTTCTTGCTGGTATTTGTAGAAGCACAAATCCATTCTGCCTCAGGCCCACATGAATAAAATTGACCTAAATTAAAAAAAAATTTACAGCTTTATTAAGGTATAACTGATATCTTAATACTGCAGCACATATTTAATGTATATAATTTGATGAGTTTGGAAACTTAAACCTTCCAAATTTGTATCTTTGTTAGTTGATATGGTTAACATAGGAATCTCCACAAAACCTACTAGAATGCAAATAGAAAAATGAAATTCCAGTCTTTAAAGGCCTTGCAAGTAATTGCACTGTGTTTTTTTATGCCACAAGACCTCTGTTGGTTTATTCAAACATTGATTCACGTAGGAAGCAAACATGTTTTTATCTAACCAAAATGCAATCATAGTCCTTTCTTTTCAGATGACATCTGATTTTGGATAGATTACGAGGATAATATCTAAATACTAATCAACCTAAATTAACAAAGCTTAGGATTCTGGAATATGACCAACAGTCAGCCCACTGGCGTTAGTAATGAGAAAAATATAGCACTAATTCTAAGGTTGTATTCTTTGATGTGAATATGAAATATATTCAGAAAAGCATTAAGGATTATAATTGCACAAAACTATAAACTTGTAAATACTGATTTTCCATGCTGTCCTTAAAATTAAAATCAGAAACCAGATATATTTAAAATAACATATTTTCTACATGTGTTGAACCAAGCTAAAGACATTCTTCACTTTTTAAAAGACTTTATGTAAATGGAAGGACATTTGGTTCGTGATCAGAATTAATTTTGTTTGTAACAAATCGGTGCACTTCATATTTACAAATTTCCTGAGTCAAAACTTAGTGGCTTGATACTGTTCAAGATTTCATGAGAGGGGTAAATTTATATGTTGTTTTTCCTTTTAATGATGGATAGACAGGAATAACAGCTGAAGACAGTTGGACACATGGCGTGTTGTGCCGGTGATTACTATGATAACAGAAGAGGAGATTCTATTTTAGATGGTGTTCTCTACTGGCAACAATTAATAGCCTTGCCACCTGGTCTAGCATCCTAATTTTTTGTGCTCACTTTGCCTCTGTCAAATAAGAAACTTTTTCGCAATTGTATGGATTATTTCTAGATAATTATGTTTCTGAAGCTTATACATGGATCAAACAAATACTTTTTGAAATACCATAGCCAGAGGATTTAACCTATATACCTTCTTTAAGCACTATTTCATTTTTATACTGCAAATATAAGTCTTCTCTTAAATATGAGCTGTAGTGTTATGGCATATCACACTGGCTCATTTGAAGTCAAAATGACAGGTAATGTTTGTAGAAAAGAAATCTGGAGAAAAAAAGAACTATGTTAAATTTGAACATACAGCGTAGTACACAAAACCCCAATTTGACCTTTAATTGATTAAAAATTAATCTGGAGGAATAAAGTATAAAATCTGTTCTCATAGTAAGTGTATGCCATAAAAGTGATAATTATAAAGAAATAATGTAATAATGAATTGATATAGTTACATAGTTGAAGTTTATCCAACACAATTTTTGTTAAAAAATGAGAAAAAATCTAAACAAGTGATGGCAACATCTTAAATACTGGTATCTCATTTATTTAAAAAAATAACAAATTTGTTCTTATGAATTAACATTGCAATACAAAATCAAGTTGCTTAGTCCTCTGTGAGTGTATCAGTCAACATTCTCCAGTGAAAGAGAATGAATAGAATATCTAAATCTAGACTGATCTATCTATATGTATTTGTATCTAAGTGTCTATCTATCTATCTATCTGTCTATCTAAGCGATTTATTTATTTTGAGGAATTGACTCATGCAGTTGTGGGAGATGACAAGTCCAAAATACATAGGGAAAGTCAAAAGGCTGGAAATGCAGGCAGAGGTCAACTCTGCAGTTGTGAGGGAGAATTTCTTTTTTTCCCAAACACTTATTTTTTGCTCATAAGGTCTTCCCATTGACTAGATGAGGGCTACCCACATTATCAAGGATAACTTCTTTTAATTAACACCAACTGATTGTAGACATTAACCACATCTATAAAATACTTTCATATCAACACTAATGTTTGATTAAATACCTGGGCACTGTAGTGCCTAACCAAGTTTACACGTAAAACTAATCATCACAATGTGGTAAAATAGAATATGTAAAATCTGTGAAATAAATTTACCTATAGGAATAGAGCCTATACATTGTGAACCATTAAATTCAATTGCCATTAGGTCTCTTCCAAAACAAAACCAAGAAGATTAAGTCAGTGATTGAATGTAAGTAAGATCGAAACAGTGCAGAGAACAAGAAAAACAAATATAGGAGCGCCTTCAAATATTTAAGCAAAAAGTAAATTTTTTTTGTTTTTGTTTATTTTTTGGTAGGAAATAATCTGGAGGATTTTCAAATGTATGATGTATTACACAGTGTTATCCCTGTTTCTGGGGTTAGAGATGTAGAATAATATACTAACTGCAATACTTATTTTCTGTCATCTCCAGTACAGAGGATTCTTTCTAGGTTATCTGTTTACTGAAATAAAACCCCTACAGACATCCCCATATATTAAATAGCATTCAAATGGAGAGGTAATCCCCCAAAAGATTTTTTAAAAATATTGTATAACAATACCTACACTTTTGATTTGATGAGTTTTATAAAATTTAAGGACTCATTAAATTAAACTAGATTTTACTGAAGTGAGAAATCTAATAAAAATGCCACTTTGACTTTGGGGACGTTAAAAAGGAAAGAGTTTAGAGTGATTTAAAGGGGAATAAAAGGACAATGAAATTTAGAAGACCTGAGGGACCACAGTAAAGATTAGTTTTTCTCAGAGGTGGGGTAGCACGATGATAAATTATTCAGCCTACAACCAACGAGCAGTGAGCAACTTGCCATCTGTTTCCCCTTTTTAAATTATCGTTATGTAACAACACATCTTAAAATCTTTGAATGCCTAAACTCAGAGTGTTTGAGTGTGTCCTTTTTTTATTCCCTAGCTTATTATCTTTTATGTGATCTAACTTGAGACTTTATTGTTTTACTCTTTAGTGTATCATTGCTTCAATCAATACATTAATCTGAGGAAGTATATACAAAATGTATTGTCTTAAGAAGAGGGATTGTCAATCCTTATTTTCCTTAAGATGAAAAAACATATATTTTTAAGAAATTCGTAGATTGTTTTGCAAAGATTGGCATTAAATGGTGGTTTCATTTATTATTATTATTATTATTATTATTATTATTATTATTATTATTATTTTAGCTGAATGTGGAGGTCGTTTTAAAGGAGAATCTTCAGGAAGAATCTTATCTCCTGGTTATCCCTTTCCATATGACAATAATCTGCGTTGCATGTGGATGATTGAGGTAGATCCAGGAAACATTGTCAGGTAAATGGGTTTTATTTTCTCAGAATTACTGGGGAATCTGAAATTTCTGATCAGTCTCAATATACAATATCAAACAACAAGGTTTGTCAATATCTTTAGCCTTGGCCAAGAAGAACCTGGTTTTCATCTCTTCAAAGTATAACAAGTATTCACGGGTATGATTATTGTCACAGTGGTAGTTCATATAATCCCTAGATTCGTAGTTTTCATAGACCACAGAGATCGAGAAATGTTTTCTGCTTCTTTAGGACTTTAATCTTTCAATTCTTGGTGATTCAAGATGCTAAGTCCACCATTTTGATAGGGATACAAAGTTGTGCTGTCATCGTTGTAAATTCAGCATCAAGAACATTTGGAAGAAATAAGAACAGAAGGGGACTCAGTAACAATTCCCTGTCTTCCCTGGGTTTAGGCATATCTCTGGAGCATCAGCTCTCTGCCCTGTTAACTGTGTTCGATTTCCCTTTCCAGATGAATTTAGTTTGGTGGCTCACAATTCTTCACATTATTGACCCTTTGACGAGGGCAGAACTATCATCTCCTAAAACAGCACCAGCCAGCTTGCCAAAGTTATCACGTTCTCTAAACCCTAGTTTAACTACTGTGATCATGACAAGGAATAGGTTAATAAATGAACAGAAATAAATCCTCCCTTCAGACCTAATTTGAGCTAGTTGGTGTGTTATCACTCTCGAAACAATGACTTTAAATTTAAGAATTGCTGTTTTATGTAAAGAAAATTTCAGACAGGCCTCTGGGTAGTGAAGGTGGTTATGGAAAACAAGTATTATTCTTCATCAACATGCTGAAAGGTGTATTCCATGCATTGTTTGATGTGAACAGATATATTACTACTGCAAGGGAATTTGCAGAACTCAAAGTAGACTGCACCAGATCAACCCTCAGGCTGTTTTTCTTTAGTATAGATACACATTGTTTTATTTAAATATTAGAATTACTAAACTTAAAATGTTAAATTCAACAGGATTCTGGAATTTTTTAAATTGAAGAACAATATTGGATATTAAATTGCAACACAAATTTAAAGCTGTGACATTTCACATACCTAACGCGGATGTGATGTATGTAGAGAAAGAGTGGAGCATGCTGCTGTAACTGGATTTCTAATTTTTGGCACTGGCCACGAAAAATATCAGACAATAATTATGTCTAGGCTAGATATAAAGCATATTTAACATGAAAAAGGGTTTTTTTTTGGTTTTTATGCATTTTGGGGGAGTAGGGTTGGGTAAACATTAATTTTCACATTAAGGAACTTCTTTATTCTTAGATTTCTGGGTATGATTATAATGTTGAATTTTTAAAAAATACTTTTTCTGTATATATTGAAATGTTTGTGTAATTTTTTCCTCATATCTATTATTGTGATGAAATGTATTGATTTTTTTAATATGAACTCATTCTTGCATTCCTTGAATCAACCTCATTTGATTCTGATAAAACAAACTTGAAACATCGGTAAAAATATATACTACGGATTCAGAAAACTTGAGTTCAATTCATGACTCTGCCACCCTTTGGCCAATTTTATTTAACCTGCCTCAAATCCATTTGCCACATTTATAGAATTGAGCTCAAATACGTGCCTGCTTCATTAAGTCATTATAACCATTAAACAAAGAAAATCTGCGTAATGCATTTTGCACAGTGCCTAGCATGTACTAGATGCTCCATAAGTGTCACCTACTGTGGCTACAGTTAAAATTCACAAACACACCCGGCACCTGGGTGGCTCAGTCTGTTAAGCGTCTGACTTCCGCTCAGCTCATGATCTCAAGGTTTGTGGGTTTGAGCCCCATGTAGGCTCTGTGCTGACAGCTTAGAGCTTGGAGCCTGCTTTGAATTCTGTGTGTGTGTCTCTCTCTGACCCTCCCCCACTCGCGCTCTGTATCTCTCTCTCAAAAATAAATAAGAATGTTTTTAAAACATTCTGAACACAGAAAAGACTGCAAATCTGAAATTTCTATAATTTACAAAGGTGATATAATAGACTTGTAATCATATTCTAGAAAAATTATTCTGTTTAAGAAACATGTATTGAGGTTATATATGCTGTTTACCTAATTCATTTTTTATCTGATAGTATAAAAAATATCTAATAAAATTAAAGATGCATATCTGGTATATCTTTTTATTTAAAACTGAATCCATGTTTGAGATAATTAAATAGAGATATATGGTTCTCCCACAGCCTACAGTTTCTTGCTTTTGATACGGAAGCATCACATGATATCCTCCGAGTATGGGATGGTCCCCCAGAAAATGAGATGCTCTTAAAGGAAATCAGTGGATCTCTTATTCCTGAAGGAATCCATAGCACTCTCAACATAGTCACCATCCAGTTTGACACAGATTTTTATATCAGCAAATCTGGATTTGCAATTCAGTTTTCAAGTGAGTTATTATTTTATTTCTTAAATGAAAAGTAGGAATGCTATTCAAATAGTATTTTAACTTTCCTGCCCAAACCTTTTAAAATTTTAACGATCCTAACTATGCTTGTTTCTGGTCTTCCTATTATTCATCTTCAGTGAAGGTAAAATATTCTTGGAAAAAAGGAATATAATTAACTTGAAATTAATCAATTACTCGTTGAGACCTTCTCTCTAATTGTCAAGCCATTTTTTTTTCAAGTAAAAGTGCTGCTAAAATAATTCAGCAAATGAAATAATTACATTACAAAAGCTTTACATTTCAATTTACCATAAAACTGATTATTTCAAAATGTGAAATTTTTTTAGATAAGGGAGGAAATGAATACTTGCCTTTACAAAAAAAGCAATCCTATATTATTACTAATTTTGTTTTTCCCTTTTAAAGATCTTAATTATATATTCCCAGATATCTTTGACAAAATATTTTAGATCTACTTCTAAATTAAAGACTTCCTATAACAATATAATGTCATTCATTGTAAGTAATTACCCGTGTTCATGGCACTTTTTTTCTTTTATGGCACTGCTAAGTGGCTAAATATATGTTGTTCTGTAAAAACGATTTTTACTCAGTGGCTGGAAAAAATGAATAAAAACTTAAAACTTTTCATTATTATATTTTTACTTTTATTGCCAACATACATCACCTCTTTGGGAAAATTATCAAATGGATTTTCTAACTTTATAGTCTTTAAAAATCCTATTAACAGAAACATATGCAAATTTCTAAGATCATCTATGGAAATGATGGAAAGCATACAAACCAGTATTCCTGAAATGTGCCTGAATCCAAGTCCTGACTCTTTACTAACTGCTGACTTTGTGTCCCTGACCTCATCATCTTAGGCTGAGTTTTCTAATTCACATAGGTATAATAATGCTTATCACATAAATACATTATTAGGATGTAACATGATCTCGTATACACTGTATTTGGTATAAAGTATATAGTTGGTGCTCAGAGAACTATTTTTACTATATGAGTAAATGTAATATTGAAATCTTTTTTAAAAAGTAAAATAAGCATAAATAACTTTTGAAATTACTGTCCACAAAATATATCACTCTTAGGTAAATAACTGGTTAATACAGTTAAACAACTTGGCAGACTTTTGGTTCATGGAACAGAGTTGTTTGACCTAATCAACTAACAAGTGAATTATTTTGTATTGTGTAAACCAAGCTGTTGTGAAAGTGTGGATCATTATGGAAAAGGCAGTACCTGTAAATTCATGCTTTATCTTTTGAGAAAAAGAATGAAAAATGAAATGATCATATAATCAGTGAACACAAATGGCTTCTAATTCTAAAAAAACCTACCAGTTGAATATTCTTCATATTTATATCTTCTATTTTTACTGTTTATTTCTCTTTTTTTATGAAGATATGGCAATTTGTCAGAGATAGATGTTCAATTTAAGTTCTTTCTAGTTTGGTAACTAATAGCTCTCCTTTTCTTTACCTTAAATTAGTACCATATAATATTTTATACTTAAGTGGTTATTGTGATTCATAATTTGACTATACTCATGTGAAAAATTGTTTAAGGCTAGCGTTCGTGAATGCCAAGTTCATCTGCTCAATAGATACAGGCTGTTTTATATATATGTATACATATATTTATATATATATATATATTTATTTCCAGGAATTTTTACTGCAGATTTTTCAGTTAAATTAGTAATGCATTTTTAGATTTATTGTATTTATAAGGCATTTAAGGAAACAATATGTATTGTACTAGAACTTTAATAAATCTGTCTTCATAATAGTCTTTTAAGATGCATAGAAATTTATACTAGTGATCTGAGACTAAAAACCTACCCATTGAAATAAAATTACTTGGAGGGTGAATATATTATATTATGAAAAGCATCAATCAATGAAAATTAATCCCCTTTTTGGATATCTTCTTTCACTCATTTTTATATGGCTTTCCAAGTGTCCGGATTTAAAATTCAAAAATATTCTTTTCATGAATGAGACCTTTCTTGGTGTGCCAGAAAACACGTTAAGAGCTTTATATACATAATCTCGTTTAATTCTCATAAAATCCACATGATTTATGTTTGGTCACCCCCATTCCCCACATAAATACAGTGAGGTTTAGAACGTGAGCTAATTTGTTCGAGGTCATAGTGCTAAAAGATACCTGAGACTGTGGCTCAAATCCACATGGGAGCTTTTTGCTGTGCCAGGTGCCTGGTAAATTAATAGCAGCTATTGGCATTATTGTGCTGTCATTATTATGTAGATCCTATGCCAGAGGAAATAGAGAGCTTTTAGTTATAAATTACTAGTTACAATGAAGTTCTACAATTAAATCAGCTCATGTTTCTGATTATGCTCCCAATTTCCACATCTTACACCAGTAAAGCAGTGAGGAGAAATGAAGGAAAGCCAGAGTGCATGCATGCCCATTTACAAGGGACCATTGCCCCCTCTGGCGATAGTCATTTTGCCCTATTCTATAGAAAAGCTACTTTTAAGTGGAAATTGAAATAAGGAGTTTTATGTAAAGTCAGCACAGTTTCAAAGTAAACCATTAATCTTAAAGAAAATGTTAACAGACTATAGGCCAATAAACCACTACTGCAGGTGAAATTTGGCCTGCACTGTAGAGTTTTCCAGTTCAGTGGCTCACTCCAAGTCTTCTTCCCTACGTAAATTTGAATCATGTTACCCATTCATTCATTTGTTCATTTACTGTAGGGAAATCTCTTAAGGACCAGTTATTAAACATAGCTATCTCCAATTATTCCACAATTGCATTTTCTTTTTCACCCAGGCAAATCTTCTTAGTCTCATAAATACACACATGTACTCCTACTCCTACACACACACACACACACACACACACACACACACACACACACTGTGCTTTCTGTCTAAACCTTCTTTCACCCTAAGCGTTTTTTCTGCTCCTTTTCCTTTTTTTTTTAATGTTTATTTATTTTTTGAAAGATAGAGTGAGAATGGAGGAGGGACAGAGAGAGAGAGAGGGAGACACTGAATCCCAGGCAGGCTCCAGGCTCTGAGCTGTCAGCAGAGAGCCCCGTGTGACACTCCAACCCGCAAACCATGGGATCATGACCTGAGCCAATGTCAGATGCTTAACTGACTGAACCACCCAGATGCCCCTCTACTCATTTTCCTTGTCTTGCTCCGTTGTCCAGACTCAGCACCAAGGCTTCTCTTTATAAGACATTTCCTGACCTCCATTTCTAAAACATAGTCCAGCCCATGCCCCAAGAACTAGCTGTAATTTTTTTCCCAAAGATGAGAATAGTTTATCAATTCATTGTTCTAAAGATGTTTTCATTATGTGATCTTTGCTTCCCAAATACCTCGTGAGTACCTTTGCCTCCCTAAATATCTATAAAGACAAAGATTCTATTTAGGACAAGCATATAACTTATTATCCAAATCTAGGACGATTGTTGAAAGTGAAGGAAGACACTATTTAAAATTAAGCTGGGTAACAAGCTTAAACCAGGACAGTCATAGCCAAATCAAGCTGTATCATTTTGATTACCTCAGACTTGTATTCTGTCCCTTCTCCCCCACCTCCACAATACCCAGGCCCCTTTTGAGCAAATAGCTGTTGTTGAGTGAGTGTCAAGTAATAAATTTTTAAACGAGAAACAATTCAGGCAATAGGAGAAGAGTCTTCAGCGACAAAATGCAACCAATGAAATGTATTTCACTGAACTTTGTGCGAAGTGAATTTAACTGAAATGTAGGTCACACACCAACTTTGTAATCATCATCAAGCCACTCTCAGCAGCCCCAAGACTTCCATTTCATGATCTCTTCATTCTTTGCAGAGACTGTCATGTTGCCTCTTGGTGTTTTAGTCTGCGAGGCACTTTTGCTTAATCAGAGCTACTTAAGTCTGACACCGCTCCTGCTGTCCTATGTGCTGTCCTTGGGTCTCAGCAGTCAGCCTCTATATCTCCTGCTTAAATGTATAATCTGCCTCTCCTGTCCTACTTTAGTTCCACGGGGAAGGCATCTTTGGGGTATCATGCTGTCATTTGCCCACGGAATAGTTAATTTTGACAGAGTATTTTCTGTGTTCTTCATTCTTTGACCTGTCTGTTAAGAATCTACCCCTGCTGGGTGATACAAAATACGAAGGCCCAAGCTTATACTGTTGACTCTCAAGGAAATGGATCCCTTAGCCAGAGGAAGTTGAGGTCTCCCAGCCTCAAAAGACTGCATGGTGTCCCTGCCTTTTTCCCCATCTTCATTATCACTGCCTGCATTGCTATGACAGTCAACTAGCCACTCACTTCATTGTCCCTCCAGCCAGACTTTTCTACACATTTCTACCTGACTGATGTTTTTAAAATACAAATCAGACATCACCCCTCTGTTTCATTATTTTTTGTCTACTGGTCACTCAGCCATTAGTTCAAAACTTTGGAGTTACTTTTAAAGCCTCCACAATTTGCCCCCAAACTACCTGCAAGCATAATCATTCACTACTCATTTATACACATCCACTCGTCTAATAACTACACTGTCCTGAGAGGACAACGTCCTTTCACATTTCTGCTTCTCTTCCATATTCTTAAAACACTTCGGTCCCCATACAAAATCTATAAATTCTTAGGTATTTTCCAAGATCCAGGACAAATGATACTTCTGACACTGATGAACTTCCAGGCAGAAGTAGTCACTTCCACATTTGTACTGCTCTGGCATTATGTGCAATTTCTATTAGATTCACCAAATGGCCCACGTGTCCAGGACTGTCCTGGTTTACGCATGTCGTCCTAGCATCCTGACTGGTTTCAAATTTGGATCTGTATTTTTTTAATAGAGTATCATTATTTTGGCCAATATTAAGCCAGTATTCTGTTAAAATACCCAAGGTGTATTTCTTAGACCTATGTTTTGTATTTGATGTCATCTAGTAGTGTGTGAGATATGTTTACAGTGCTCAGAGTAATTATAATACATGATTAAATTTGAAAAACAAATATTGATAAGCAATCTACATTTTTCAATCTTTTCCATGTGCCAGGTAATTCACACTTCCCTTTCAAGGAGAATGTATAGGGCACTTGTAGATAAATAAATTATTCTCAGATATGAACACCTAACTCATTCTGATCTTGGAAGGTAGTAGGAGAAGCATTTAATGCTATTGCCCTGCAAGCTATTTTGTATAACAGCAAGTTATGTCATAGTCTTGCTGTGGTTTAAAAGATACATAAAGCTGTCAGGACATGAATTGGCAGGATTAACAGGAAAAATGTGTTCTTGAAATATGCACAGAAATAGATGTTCGGGAGATATGCTGGAAAGCTATAGTATATAGTCTGCATGTTCTTGCCATGAGTATTTTTGTTATTTATTTTATCATAGAAATAATTTTCAAAATTATATGGCAGTAGACATTTGTGGCAGCAGTGGGATTTTAAAAAGTACATGTATAAGGGTGCCTGGCTGTCTCAGTCAGTTACGCATCTGACTTTGGCTCAGGTCATGATCTTGCAGTTCATAGGTTCAAGCCCTGCATTGGGCTCTGTGCCAACAGCTCAGAGCCTGGAGCCCTTTTGGATTCTATGTCTTCCTCTCTCTCCTGCTCCACCTGCTTGTGCTGTCTCTCTCTTTCTCTCTCTCTCTCTCTTTCTCTCAAAAATAAATAATAAAAACATTAAAAATTTTAAACATGTTTAGTGAAAATGTGTGTATTGAATATTTACTTTTTAAGAAAGCTGATTTCACCATCCAAAAAGCAAGTCAGTTCAGCCAAAGGATGCTGTCAAGAAGGGACTAAGCACAAAGCCATAAAGATGTAACACAAACTTATCTTTTAAAAAGTTGAAACTGAGCCCAAAAATATAGCAGGAAAGAATTTAGACTATTTTTATTAGTATTTATAAATCAAAGTATTTTAGTACATCCAGAAACACACTTTTAAAAGAAGCAGAGTCCCACATAATCTAATTTCAATAAAACATATTTAGGTAAAAATGTTTTACAGGGGAAATCGTATGCTGATTATTTTCCTATACAGCCAAAAAAAAAAAGTTTAATACTGAATTACATGCGAATTTATTGCCTTGTGTTTCATGTTAACAGTATACAGGGCAATATTATATTCTAAAATATAAAATTAAATGCTGATTTGAAGCCATGATGATGTATTAGCTCCAGCCAGCTTCATCATTTTAAAATAGCTAATGTATTAAATAAGTCTTGGTTATTTTAAAATACCTATCTTCTATAGCCATATCTTTTTAGTGCAATTATTTTCTAAATGAAAGTGCTCTCTGGCACCATGATATCGTTGGTAGTAATGGGCCAGTTTTTTTCTACTAATTTATTGACCTTATATGAAAGATGGGATATTTTGGCTGAGAATGTAGTGTGTATGATAATAAAGGTGAGATATTGGAAATTTTAGACCTAAGAGTGTACTATTTTAAGATATTGATATGGAGTATTGTTTTATGAACAAATCCCCCACACATTTTCAAACAATAAATCATCAGAATAGGTATTTAGATTAACTATATAGTTTGAAGATTTTTAGTGCTTCTATGTTAAGGATTATGTACAAATTGCTCATAATATCTGTATGTTAATAATCAAAAATCCCAATAATATCTCAATTAAAAATAGAATTGATTATGTGGGGCACCTGGGTGGTTCAGTCAGCTAAGCATCTGACTCCGGATTTCAGCTCAGGTTGTGATCTCATGGTTCATGAGACTGAGCCCCATGTCTGTGCTGTCAGCACAGAGCCTGCTTGGGTTTCTCTCTCTCCCTCTCTCTCTGCTCCTCCCCTGCTCCTGCTCTCTCTCTCTCTCAAAATAAATAAATAGACATTTAAAAAGAAAAGAAAAGAGGAAAAAAGAAAAGAAAAGATTATGAAAGTGCAGCTGGCACATAGTGTATATTAACATACATGGGGACCACAGTGGTGTCAATGACCATGTAAAAACCAGTGACATTAATGTGCTTAAAAAGCATGAAGTTTCATTTAGAGCAAATGAAAACTATTAAACTAATTTTATCATTTTGTATTCTAAATTTTCTTCCTCATGCATATTAAAATTGTTAATATGCCAGTTCCCATAGAAGAACTTCACAAATAGTTCAGTAAGTTCAATTTTATATTAGTCACATCATTGCTTTAAATAGAGAATCAGTAACATCAATTGCCTCAAGTATTTTAATTCCAATAAAAGTTTTATTTATATCCACTTCATGAAATCAAAGCATGGTCTTTAAAAAGTTCCTTGAATCAAAGAAAAAAACATCTAATATTATAAATCCAGTAAAAATATTAACATTTTAATAATTTCAAATTTTCTTAGACTTGTTTTATGATCAACCATATGGTTTTCTAAAAGTACCATATGCATTGAAAAGAATGTGCACTTGGTATTATTGGGCAGAGGGTTTTGTAAATACCAGTTAAGTATAGTTGGTTGATAATGTTGTGTTTGAAGTATTCTATATCATTACTGGTTCTCGGTCTACATTTTTTTAATCAACTGATGAAAGAGAAGTATTGAAATGCTCAGTTTGACTCTACTTATTCTTTCTGTCTTGCCATGTTTTTTTTTTTGTTTGTGTGTGTGTGTGTGTGTGTGTGTGTATGAAGACTGTTATTAGGTGCATAACATTGTAGGTTTTATGTCTTCTTAATGACTTAATGTTTTCATTACTAAGAACTATCTTTCTTTTTCATTAGTAATTTACCATTTCTTGAAATTTACCTTGTCTCACATAAATATCTTACAATTAGTATGGCATTGGTGTACTATTTATCATCTTTTTAATTTGGTAGTGTGTTTATAATTAAGTTAGGTATCTAGTAGATAGCATTTGATTGAGTCATGGTTTTTTATACAGTCTAAAGATGTATACTTTTTGATTGTTGTCTTTTAAATTATTAGACCATTTACATTTCATGTAAATTTTTCCTATAGTTAACTTTGTCTACCATATTATTATTATTTTTATTGGATCTACTTGTTCCTTTTTCCATGATATTTTTTCCTCTATTAACTTTTTTTTTAACCTTTTGAACTCCTTCACCCATTTCTCCACCTCCCTCATTCCCTGCCTCTGGCAACCATCCATTGGCTCTCTGTATCTATGAGTTTTTTGTTTGTTTCTTTTAATTTTCTTTACATTTCAAAGTAAGAAAAGGCATATGTTATCTGTCTTTCTCTATTTCACTTAGCATATTGCCCTAAAGGTCCATCCATGTTGGACCAAATGGCAAAGTTTCATTCTTTTTTATAGCTGAATAAAATTCCAGTGTGTGTACACACACACACACACACACACACACACACACACACACACACAGTTTCTTCATCTATTTATTTAATAATAGACACTTAGGTTGTTTCTATATCTTGGCTATGGTAAATAGTGCTGCAGTGAACATGGGGTACATATATATTTTTGAGTTAGAGTTTTCATTTTCTTCAGGTAAATACTCAGAAGTGGAAATGCTGGAACATATAATAATTCTGTTTTTAATTTTTTGAGGAATCTCCATACTGGTTTTCATAGTGGCTACACCAATTTATGTTCCCACCAACAGTGCACTGCACAAAGGATTACCTTTTTTTCTACATCATTGTGTACACTTCAATTTCTAATCTTTTTGATAATAACCATTCTAACAAATGTGAAGTGATAGCTCATTGTGATTACAATTTGCATTTCCCCAATGATTAATGATGTTGAGCATCTTTTCTGTACCTTAGCCATCTGTATGTCTTCTTTGGAAAAATGTCTGGTCAGATCTTCTGCCCATTTTTTAATTGGATTGTTTTCTGTTTGTTTTTGTTTCTGAGTTGTTTTCTGCTACTGAGTTTTATGAGTTTCTTATATATTTTGGATATTAGTGCTTTATCAGATACATGATTTGCAAATATTTTCTCCTATTTAGTATGTTGCCTTTTCATTTTTTTGATGGTTTCCTTGCTCTGCAAAGGCTCGTTAGTTTGATATAGTCCCATTTGTTTATTTTTCCTTTTGTTGCTTTTACTTTTGGTGTCAGATTTTTAAAAATGTCACTATGTTTATGCAGGGCCTTTTGTGGTACCATACAAATTTTAGGATTATCTGTTCTATTTCTGTGAAAAATGCAATTTGAATTTCGAGAGAGGTTGAACTGAATCTATAGATTACTTTGGGTCGTATGGACATTACAACAATTAATTCAAGTCCATGGACACATAATATCTCTTCATTTATTTGTGTCTTTTTCAATCTATTTCCCTAAAGTCTTGTAGTTTTCAAATTGCATATAGGTCTTTCACCTCGTTTGTTAAATTTATTCCTATTTTACTCTTTGTGATGCATTTGTAAGTGGGATTTTTTTTTCTTAATTTCACTTTCTAAATGTATTAGCTATGTATTTTTTTGGTACCTGCTCTAATATTTATAGCATGCATTTTTAACTTAGTAAAACGCAGCATCAAATTCTGTTATTCCACTTCTCATAGAAGAACCCCACAATAGTGTATTCCCATTTCCCCCTCAGTCCTTTGGACTATTGTTTTCATTTATCTCATTTCTATGTATGTTAACGCCACAATACATTTTTTAAGCTTTAAGCAGAGAATTATCTGTTTTTATTAAAAAATTATTTTTTACATTTATTCATTTTTGAGAGACAGAACACAAGTGGGGGAGGGGCAGAGAGAGAGGGAGACACAGAATGAGAAGCAGATTCCAGGCTCTGAGCTGTCAGCACAGAGACCGACGCAGGGCTCGAACTCAGGAGCTGTGAGATCACGACCTAAGGCGAAGTCCGACGCCCAACTGCAGAGCCACCCAGGCACCCCAAGCAGAGAATTATCTTTAACTATTTTTTAAGTAAGACAAAGTTCACATTTAAAAATTTTAATATTAAATATAGTTGTTTGTTTTGTGATAATAATACAAATATAAGTTTTGATGATACATAGCCTCGTGATAAAAACGAAGCTCTCATAAAATTAAGAAACAGAAAGGGCCGCCTGGATGGCTCAGCTGGTTAAGCATCTGACTCTTGATTTTGGCTCAGTTCATGATCTCACACTTTGTGATTTCAACCCCTATGTAGGACTCTGCTGACAGTGCAAAGCCTGCTTGGGATTCTCTCTCTCCCTCTCTCTCTGACCCTCCCCTGCTCATGCTCTCTCTGTCTCTATCTCAAAATAAATAAACTTAAAAAATTTTAAGAAATAGAAATATACTTAGAATTGCTTGCAGTGTACGTATAATTCGTAACTCTTACCAAGCAAATGCTACTCATCACAATAAAATTGTTGTTAAAATTTACAAATACTTTTATATACAGTGAAATAACAGAATTATATTTGTGTGTGTGTGTGTATGTGTGTGTGTATGACAGAGTAATGCTGATTCAAAAAATAAGTAAATGAGTGTCAGTACTCTTTTCTCTTTTTTTATGTTTATTGTCATTCAGACTTAGAAAGATTTGCATCTCTGAAGTACTCTTGTAAAATCAACCAAAAACCCTACTAAGGTGTTGAAATTTTCTGCAAATAAAACTTTTAAATGTGGTTGTTTTTCATTAAATCGGTTGTAAATCTTTAATCAAAATATTCAGTTATTGGAGTGCTAAAGATCATCAACTTTGAAGTTTTTGGTGAGTTGCAATTATCAAAAACAAACTTTAGCATCAAGAAGACATTTAAATGTTATTTCTATGAAAGTGTGAATGCTCAAACACTGTACAAAATTAAAATTGGAAATGATCTTATTTTTAATTGTATTAAATTTAGGGGCGCCTGGGTGGCTCAGTTGGTTAAGCGTCCGACTTCAGCTCAGGTCACGATCTCACGGTCCGTGAGTTCGAGCCCCGCGTCAGGCTCTGGGCTGATGGCTCAGAGCCTGGAGCCTGCTTCCGATTCTGTGTCTCCCTCTCTCTCTGCCCCTCCCCTGTTCATGCTCTGTCTCTCTCTGTCTCAAAAATAAATAAAAACGTTAAAAAAAAATTTAATTGTATTAAATTTATATTTTATACTAGAATGGAATAAAGTTGAGAAAATACACAATTATATAGCTTGTAAGTGAATATTTTTAAAAATCATAATTTAAGAAAACTTGTTTGACAAGTTTTATGTTATAATAATCTTTGTCAAAGAAAGGTATCTGAAAAGAAATAAGCATTCAGTGTCTTTGAAAATATTTGAGCTGAAATATATACACATCACTGAATGACAAAAATAAAATTGAGACTTTCTTCCATTTTAAAAATTAGCTCTAAGTTTACCAGATATCTCAGCCCATATAAAGAGGAAACTTTCTTGATTAAAAATAGTATGGCCTATGGAGATATCAGTTTAACATGCCAATATTTTAAATGTATTAAAAATATCTTTAACAATGTTAATAATAATATATTAATTCTTTAGAAAAATAGTAAAAGGCACTAAATAATAGCTAAGAAACCAATTAAAAATGTACATGTGCATTGTAAATTAGTATTTTGCTACCATTATTTTTAATGTTTAGGTAATTCATATAAAGAATGTATTTTTGTGCACAGATATTTGGCATTTTTAAGAAATCATTTCATTTTAAAAACTGTTTTTGTATAGATAACTATTTTGAAATGTTCATCAGTGTAATTCCAATTTTGTTAGAACATATTTTTAATTATACAAGTTATTTTTAACTTCTTCTTTCATTCCCAGAATTTTGCAGTTTGAATGGTAAAACATCATTTTAGTATAGTAAAGCTATGTACACATCTGCGGTCCCTCTTAGATTATTTTCCTTTGAAGAACGAGGATATTATCGTATTAATATTTGTATCCCTAGAAATTGGCACTGCACCTGGTATTAAGTACTTAGCAAATATTAAATGAATCTGATTGAATAGGAAGTCTCTTTAATAATGTAAAACTAAATGTGCACTGGCAGTTAAAAATAATGTAAAATCATTTTTATGTGATTTTTCCCTTTTTTGTTTATTAATTCTAGTGATCCCTTAATATTAGTGTTCAACTGCAAATTAGACTTTTATATAAACTTATATAATTTTTAGATATAAAATCAGTTTCCTCTGTAGGTAACATTGGGTCCTCAACCTAACATGCCTTTGATTTCACAAAAATTGCATCGGCAATTTTATTCCCACTTTTGTCTGTGTACTGGAGCATAAGCATCAGTGAAGGTAGGGAGGTGTCGTCTCATTAAAATCTATCTCCAATATGAAGCATAATACCTGGCTCGTTGTGGTTGCATAACAATTATCTGGTGAAATAATCGAATAAATATGTCTTTTTAAAAAATAAATTTCTAGAGGTGCCTGGGTGGCTCAGTCGGTTAAGTGCCAGCTCAGGTCATGATCTCACAGTTCTTGAGTTCGAACCCCACACGGGCTCTCTTTTTTCAGAGCTGGCTTCAGATCCTCTGACTCCCTCTCTCTCTGCCCCTCCCCGGTATGCGCACAGGTGCCACATTCTCTCTCTCTCTCAAAAATAACTAATCATTAACAAAAAATTAAAAAATAAAAATAAATGTCTATGTACTTGGAAGTGTACTACAACACGGGCTTTGAGATTCCTTTTGCATCTGACGCATTAGCAGTTTCAATTCCTTCCTGAGTTGATGGGAATGTTTCTGTCATGCTGCCATCTACTTTAACCTAACTTGCCATATTATTAGGTGTATCCTTAGAAACATAATGAAATTCTAAAGATAGCCACATTACTGAGGAGCTGGCAAAGTGTAAGCCTAATAATGATGTTGAACATTCTTTATAAAATTGATGGATCTTGTACTAAGCAAGAGCTCAATCAAGGGCAAAATACTCCAGGGTGAAATCCACCTCTAGGTTACCAACTGCATTTCAAATATTTTCTGATTGATTTGACACTGGATGGGATTTCCTTCCAGGTTAAATATTCCCATTACCCAACTTGAATTCCTTACAGATAGTGAAATGGAGAATATAGGGCCATTTCTCAGTCCATACTAAAGAATAAGGCAATAAAACTGGAAGAGAGGGACTTAGGGCTTAAACTTAAATGAAATTTGGACTGTGACCTTGCTGAAGTCTCCTGATGTTACAAAAACATACAAAACCACTGGTCTTTAGCGATTCAGAATTGATATTTTCATAGGATTATATAATTGTTAGAAAAGAATGTTAAGATTTTTCTGATACTAAAGCGGGCAGGTAAAATATTACTATGCCAGTTTTACAGATGAGGCAGCTAAAATTCAGGGAACAAGTGCACATGTGACCAATGTCCTTTCTTAACATAGTAGAGACTAGACTCTAAGGTTCTCTTACTTCTGATAACTATGTATTATTCAACTGTATGAAATCCTAGGTTTTTCTTTTTTGAAAGGGCTTGAGATAAACAAGTTTACATCAAAGAGTCAACTTTCTGAATAGAAAGGATACACTGGGACTTATGAGTGATTTTAGTGAATTTATTCCCTATTATAGAAAACAATGGAATAAGAAAATCAGAACATTAATTTGCCCAAGGTCACTAACCTAATAATTCAGACGTTGCCTCTGAATAGTTCAAGCTGCTATCCATGTCATGCTTGAAATCTATACATGCACTAGTTAGGATTGTAAAATATGTATCAGGTGAGGTACATATTTCCAATTAAATTGCACTCTCAATTATTTTAAAACAAATATAAAATGAGAAGTCAGAAGTGTATTTATAGCACCGATGAGTTGTAGCAATGCTGAGAACTCAGTCATGGGCTGTACTACCTAGTGGTATAAAATTCTCCATATAAGGCAAAACCACTGACATAAAAAATAGAGTAAAAATTATAAGACTTTATATTTTTGCTGACATTCAATTTATTTCTTATGTCAGTGATTTTTTACCTTTTATGGAGAATTTATTTATACCAAAGTATTTTTATCTGCATGCCATAATAAATTAGAATTTTGCAATGAGAAATTTTTACTTTCAAAATGGAAGTGTCATGTGTTTTATTGACATTAATAGCATAGGAAAATTATATATGCAGATGAAATTTTAAGTTTTTTACATTTTTCTTTCCAAAAATCTGATAATTAAAATATTTTACAATTTCATGAATCTTTTGGAAGTGGAAAATTGAAGGGCCTGTTAGATATCTAACTAAAGGAGTTAAATAGGCAGTTGAATTGCCTGATCTCAAGCTCAGGAGAGACATCAATGCTGAATGTATAAATTTGAGAGGCATTAAGCTAAAAAGAGTTTTTGAAACGATGGGGTCAGATGAAGTTATCCTAGAAGAAACTGTACAAAGAAGAAACAAAACATTAAATACTAATCCCTGAAGTATTCTAGCCCTCAGTCATCAGGTTAAAAAAAAAAATAGAGACAGCAGAAGATACCAAAAAGGAAAGCAACTAAGCCCAAAAGAAAACTAGTAGAGTCTGATGACTGAGAGGCCAAGGAAACAAGTGCTTGTAGAAGGAAGGAACGATGTACTGTGGCACATTTTGCTGAGAAGTCTCTGAAAAAAGAAGGTACAGAAGTTACCGCTAGATCCGGCAGCTAGATTTAACAAGAGCAGTTTAGTAAGGATATCAGATGCAAGGCTGATGATGAAACTGGAAATAGCTATACAGATAACTCCCTCAGGATAGATGCTTAATAAGTTTCCTATTAAAAGAGAGAAATGGGAAAAATAATTGAAAGAGGATGGAGATGTAATAAGAGTTTTGCTGGTTTATTTAAGATGGAGTATATAAGTTATGTCTGTATGCTATTGGGAATTTACCACGGAGGAAGGAGGGACTGGTAATTCAGAAGGGATAAGAAATATTTAGGAACAGAGTCCTTGAGAAATAAAAAGGGCTTAATACCAGCAGCACAAGAACGGGGGTTGACCTCATATAGAATAAAAACACCTCCATTGCAACCGGAGAGGAAGCAGGGGATATGGATATGACACCACTGGGCCGATAGATTTGGTGCTGGTAAAATGAAGTCATGCCTATCTTATTGCTTCTACTCTCTCAGTGAACTATAAGGGGAGAAATCAGACAAAAAAAAAAAAGGATGGGAAGAAGAGAATGAAAAGGGGCGCCTGGGTGGTTCAGCCAGTTGAGTGTCTGACTTCGGCTCAGGTCATGATCTCATGGTTCATGAGTTTGAGCCCTGCATCAGGCTTTGTGCTGACAGCTCAGATCCTGGAGCCTGCTTCAGATTCTGTGTCTCCCCCTCTCTCTGTCCCTTCCCTGCTCATGCTCAGTGTCTCTCTGTCTCTCAATAATAAATAAATGTTTAAAAAAGTTAAAAAATGAAAAGAGAATGAAAAAACAATTAGAGTGGAACGTCCTTAGTTTTATAATTAAAGAATACCATCTGGCACATATGTGGCTAAATTTAGGATATATATGGCTAAATTTATTTACATTGTTCTTAAGAATACCTATGAAAAGAACCTAGGGTCTGTCTCTTTTGCTTCCCTTTATGGTGAGATATTAGCAGCAAGTAATTTTGTTGTGTAGTAATGAAGAATTATAAACTGCTCAGTATTTCTGCCTTTCCATCTAAAACTAGATCTAATTCTTTCATCAATCAACAACGTAAAATCTCATTAGTATGACATGACTTTGTTGTTTTATCTGGTAATGGCATAGGTTTGTACCGAGACAATACCCTACAGTCGTGGAAACCCTGCTATTTCTTGAGTTCAAATCCTCACTGTGCTTCCAGCAAGCACTTAACATCACGGAGGCTCATTTTACCCATTTAAAAGTAGAGATGATAATAATACTTCGTAAGAATTTTATGTTCTGGTTTAAGCGTATAAACTTAATCTTTAGCCAAATGCTTTGGACAACATATGCTCTCAACAGAGGCAGCAATCATCATTATCATTATTTTGTTGGAATCTATTCTAAATCAATTATCATTCATGTTTGACTGTATCTCTTTCTTAGATACACAGACTTTATTTAGTTTTACACAATACATACCAATGGAATCCTATGAATAAGACTGTAATGTTGATAGCTGTGCAATTGTTTTTAGTAAAAATTAATTAATTACTTAAAGTCAAATGTTGTAAATGTATAGGCTTTTGGACTAATCCACCAGAATGATCGGTAGATAGTTGCTCTTCCTATTTTTAAAATGGTATTTAAACTTTAATAATGTATTTTAGAAATTTTATTTTAAATAATGGTATCATTTGAGTTTTACCCTGTCCACGCTTTGAACATTTTTTTTTAATTTCAAAAACTCTATCATTTTTATTTAAGAAATGTCCCTTGGATACATTCTCATGTCTGCATTACCACTTAAACTGCCCTAGATAACTGTGTGATACTGGGCAAGTTTCTTATTCCTTTTAAGTCTTAATATTCTCATTGGGAAAATATGGAAAATAGTAGTACCCAGACTTTTCCCAGTCAAATGAGGTACAGTTCGTAATACAATCTTTGAAAGACAGTAAGTGTCCAAAATTATTACAAATTAACAATGTTAACTATTCACACATACTTTTTCCCTGTGGCTATTATCATTTCTATGAAATAGCTAGTGTAAGAAATACAATACATAGTAGCTACTGGATAATTCCAGTTCTAGAATAACCAAAATATAAATGGCCAATCCTTTTGAGGGGAGAGAAACAAGGAAGGGCAGTTATCTTTTGTTGTCAGTTTAATAAAGTTTTGTAAGGTAAATAAATCCCAGTTATTTTTGGATTTTTTATCATATGTAAATGACCTATTATATGCATTTCCAGAATGTTCCTTTCATGATATCATCACAGGTGAGGCATCAAAGTTGTTAAAACCCTTCATCTTTGTTGGAATTTGTGTTTACATTTGTGTCAGGAAAAATCAGACTTAAACCTAATGGAACAACTACAGATGTTCATTTCATCAATTAAATTTGAAGCAATTCAGACTAAAGAAATTAAGAACATAAATAGAAATCACTCATGTTAATACTTATATGGTAAGTATAGTATTTTCTGATGTATATTTATTTAATATGCTTAAAATAGTTGCTAAATTAAAGCACTTATTTGCAAAAGAGTCTTCATTCTATAGAAACATCTTACATGCTATTCCAGAATAAAAGAGAATAAAAAGAAGGGATTAAACTTCTACTTAAAATTTACATAACGAAAAGAAAATGCACATAAGAATTATAAATTTTGAGAATTGTAGGTTCCAGCAAAGTGAAAAATAAATATTGAATAAAAATTACCAATCTATTTTTACATATGTGATAATATATTAAGTTCTAGCATTCTATAATTGCTATTTTAATTATCCTAATTGTATGAGATTACTTCACTGCTGATTCCCAAGGAGATATAATATGGTTCCCTAAGTGATTATTTTCTTCAGTAGCTATAGTTTCTATTTAATACAGAAAACAAGAATGATTGATGTTAAAATTATTATAATTTTGTCAGCCCACAAACACAGAGTGTAACCAGTATGGAGATCAAACTTTGGATAAAGAAAGAAAATAAGACAACACCATTCACACCGAGCAATTGTTCCTGTGTACATTTAACTAATTGTTTTAGAACTCAAGCAATTCCAAGAGGAAAAAAAAAGGTTTTGGTCTTTCATTAAACCCCATCATTATCTATTGTGTTTTAAAATCTTATTCTTAATTTATTAATTAAGAGGAAAAGTAACAATAGGTGTTCCCCACCTCTCTTTCTTTAAGTTGACCAGACCCAAAGGCAAATGTATATTTTCAAACACCATATATTTGTTGTATCAAAGTCTTACTTTAACCACTTAGTTCCACTTTAAGTCTTTAAGCACAGTAAATCTGTCAGCAAAAACATATTTTTTTCTCTTAAATTCAACTAAGACATGATTGTATGTACTGCTTTTATTTCAATATATTTCTCTAACATTGTTATACATTCATTTTTATTTTTGAGAATGTTTATCTGAAGCGTCAAGCATTTTGCAAAACCAGATTCCAGTGCATGGTTAGCCTCAAGAACAAAAACTAATGAAGTTTTTTTAAATAATTTTATATAATTACTATTTTTTACTTTGAAAATAGAGCACATTTCACATTTGTGTCACTTCTCTCCAATAAAAATATCTTCAGAGCACCTAGGTGCCTCAGTCAGTCAGGTGTCCTACTCTTGATTTTGGCTCATGTTATAATCTCATGGTTCGTGGGTTTGCGCCCCACACTGGGCTCCATATTGATGGTGCAACGCCTGCTTGGGATTTTGTCTCCCTCTCTCTATGCCCCTCCCCTGCTCTCTCTCTCTGTCTCTCTCTCTCTCTCTCTCAAAATAAATAAATAAATAAACATTTAAAAAAATCTTAGAACATCACTCCCCACTTAACATCTTGTAAAACGAATACAGGTATCAGTTTAGTTTGGGTGAAAGCCATCCCAGAACAATTTAAGAAAACCTTCATGACTCAGTTTATCACAGAAACACTTCACAAAAATCTCTATCAATAATGGAAGAACATAATTCCCAGAGCCCGTGATGCATTGTAGATGCTTTGCTAAGGGACACACGGGTATTACAGAACAAATTCACTTTGAAGTTGGAACAAAGTCCCTATATTCTTCCCTCAATATTCTCCAAAATGAGTTTGTAATTAACAACTAAAAACAACTGTTTCAAAAGTAACTCATATGAAGGTAAATCTAATATTTTTGAAGGTGGTTCAAATTTATGCCAGCTCTAGCTTTTCTATTTATGGATATAATCTCTACCTTTTCCATAATTTTTAAATTGGGTATTTTATTTTATTTTACTGTATTATTTTACTTTATTTTATTGAGGAGAAAACTTGCATCTCCAGGACAGTTACAGGTAGAAGAGGATAATCTAGTATAACATTTAGGTATTTGGGTTCTAAAATCAGACAGATTTGGGTTGAGATCTTGGTTCTGTACTCAGGTTTTGTTAATCTCAGGTTATTTAATCTCAGGTTCTGTACTCAGGTTATTTAATATCTCTAAATTTTAGTTTTCTCACCTCTAAAATGAGAATAGTAATGCTATTTGCCTCATAGTATTGTTAAGAATACTAAAGGAATTATATAGGTAAAACCCCTTCCTCTAGTCATTGCTCAGAAACGTTAGTTTATCAGAAAAATAAAGCAAAACTGTAAGACTTTTGATTACACATGTAATGATACACAGGTTTGTTTCGTTTAAGTGATCAGTAAAATGATATTTGCAGTCTACATTTTCTAACCTTTTGAAAAATATAACCCTTTAAAAATTAACTTTTTTTAGTTTGTCAATAAAGTGAACAGAATATACATGCATATGTATATATGCATATTACATATTCACTTACATATATATGAATGATCACTTTTTTGTTGTTACTTCTTTTTATTCAGTGTCAGGCTTAAGATCCCAACAATATCATTTTTTTTTCAGTTTCTTAACTGTTCTTGATTCCCAGAACGTTGGGAATCAGAGCATTACAATACTGTGTGCAGTCTCTGGTTTCTTTGTTGTGTATGTGTGTTAGAGAGATGAGCTAAAACAATTTACTAGACAGATTAACAGATTGATATATTGATGAATCTGTCTATGTTTATCTGTCTGTCTACCTACCTACCTGTCTTTCTCTATCTGCTTACCTATGTATCTATGTAAATATCTACTCACTCAGAATGTATATAATAAAATTTCTTTATTGGTACCAGCACTATGCAAAATAATTTGAAGTCTGTTCAGTTCTATTTGTGTCTGCTCAATTCTTCTTTGTATTCCTAGAACCTAGCACAATGCCTGGAATATATTGTTATAAGTGAATGAATCAGTGAATATCAGTTATGTATCTGCAATCCAGAAATTTGTGTCATTAGTTGAAGATGCAATTAAAAAAATAATTTATACAAGTGCTAAATCCTATATTTATGAATATAGTTTTATTAATAGTTTAAATGGAAATTTTAATAGGTTCTTTGTCTTGATACTTAATTGCCATATGCTTTAGGGTAAATCCACTTCATGATAATTCAACATAATATTTTGTTCCATTAACCTGAATAATTGGAGTTAACTATTATTAAATGTGTCATATACTGTGTATAGAAGAACAGTTCCTTTCCTATGGTGTCATACTACTCCCCTTTTCTGTAATGATTTTTTTAACTTTTCATTTTTAGACACGTTTAGATTTATATTCAGTTTTAAGAAGTAATAAAAAGAGATCCTGTATACTCTTCACCGTTTCCTGAATTGACAATTTCTTGCATAACTATAGGACATATATCCCAACCAGAAAACTGACATTGATACAATCTACCGATCTTATTCAAAGTTTACTAATTTTATGTATATTCGTGTGTGTGTGTGTGTGTGTGTGTGTGTGTGTGCGCTTATTTAGCTCTATGTAGATTTGTATGACCACCACCACAGTGAAAACACAGTACATTCCATCACAAGGATCCCTCATGTTATCTTTTACAGCCATGGTCACTGCCTTCCATCCCCTCCTCCTACAACTCCTGGTACCCACTAATCTATTTTCCAGCTTTCTAGTTTTGTCACTTCAAGAATAGTATATAAATAAAGTCATGCAGTGTGTAACCATTTGATATTGTATTTTTCTGCTCTGCTTAATTCCTTTCAGAACTGTTTAAGTTGTCATACGTATTGTCATTCCTTTTTATTGTTGAGTTCTGTTCCAAGGTTATGAGTACACAGTTTAGTCACTCACCTGTTGAAGGACATTGGGTTGTTCCAACTTTTTAGCTTCTATAAATAAATATGTGTTCAGGTTTTTATATGATCATAAATCATCATTTCTGTGGGATAAATGTACAAGAGTGCAATTACTAAGCTGTATAGTAAGCACATATGTAGTCTTGTGAGAAGCTACCACACTTCTTTCCAGAGTGGCTGTAACATTTTACATTCCCAAGTGCAATACGTGAGTAATTTCATTTTCTCCATAATATTTCCAGCATTCAGTTATCTTATTTTTTTTATTTTAGCCCATCTGATTGGTATATAGTGATATCTCATTGCAATGTTAAAATGTGTTTTCCTAATGGCTAATGATGTTGAACATCTTTTCATGTACCATCCAGTATCTTCTTCATTGGAATGTATTCTGTCAATATTTTAATCGGATTTTTTCTTCTTCCTCCCCCTCTGCCTATAGTTAACTTGTAAGAGTTCTTTATATACTCTACATACAAGTCCTTTGTGGAATATGTACCTTACAGTTATGTTCTTTCGGTCTGCAGCTTTCTTTTCATCCTCTGCACAATCTTTTCACATGGCATCTATTAATCTTCAGTAAACCTATTATTTAGCTACTAAAATGTCGTGCCCTTTATTGAAACAAGTAAGCACACAAGTTAACAAAAAAAAACCCAGTTAAAATTATTTTTTGTGCAGGCATTTACAAATTGGCTCAAGCATTTTTAAAGTTAATTTTCTAAAAGCACATAGATGTGAGGAAGGTTCTAAACTGTAAGATCTGGAAATTTGAAATTGACTTTGGTAGCATCAAAACTAAAGGTTTGTTTTTGTCTTTTGATAGGTTCTGTTGCTACTGCATGTCGTGACCCAGGGGTTCCCATGAATGGGACTCGAAATGGGGATGGACGAGAACCCGGGGACACTGTTGTTTTTCAATGTGACCCAGGATATGAGCTTCAAGGAGAGGAAAGAATAACCTGCATTCAGGTAGAAAATCGCTACTTCTGGCAGCCCAGCCCACCAGTCTGTATAGGTACGAATTAAAGAACAATTAAAGTTTTATATAAGTATCAAACAATGGATAAAATGGGTGCTGATGTTATTAAGCACAGTATTCTAGAATAGGTTCTATACAGGATCTAAGATTTCAAAAATCTATGAACCTCCAAAAAAATACACAAAATTTTAAATGACTATATTTTTCCCCCTAAGGGGAGAGTCCACAATTTCATTAGATTCTCAATAGTTTGGAGAGGAGGAGGAGGAGGAGGAGGAGGAGGAGGAGGAGGAGGAGGAAGAAGAAGAAGAAGAAGAAGAAGAAGAAGAAGAAGAAGAAGAAGAAGAAGAAGAAGGAGGAGGAAGAGGAGGGGGAGGGAAAGGAGGAGGAGAAGGAGGGAGAGGAGAGGGAGGAGGGGAAGGGGGAGGAGGAGGAGGAGAGGGAGGAGGGGAAGGGGGAGGAGGATGAGGAAGAGGAGGAGGAGGAGGAGGAGGGAGAGGAGAGGGAGGAGGGGAAGGGGGAGGAGAATGAGGAAGAGGAGGAGGAGGAGGGAGAGGAGAGGGAGGAGGGGAAGGGGGAGGAGGAGGAGGAGGAGGAAAAGTTAAAAGTTAAGGATCAAAGCTCTTGAAAAGTCTCATTTATCCCTTATCTACTATATAATTGTAGTTATGCACTGCTTTTAAAACTTAAAGAGTTGATGCAGATTCTACATTTAAAATGGGCCATATTCATCTTGCCTCTCTAATGGCTATTTCTTCTCAAAAAAATTTTTATTGAAACTTGTTTAGTTTCAAAGCTTTGGCTTTACATTCAATTCATTAATTCTAAAAAAAAATATGTTTTTATTTTGATAAAATAAAATTACACTGTAAGCAACTTGAAAGAAGATCCCATATTCACTCATTCATTGTTCATGGTTTTATTTCTTATAGCGCTCAGCATATGAAAACCTAGCACATTTAGGAAAGAAAACTTTATTTTTATTCACATATATCCAACTCAAATACATTTTCAATGATCATTCATAATGATTTTTTGAGTCACATGGTAATAGAAAGAGTGTTTAGTACATCAGTGAGAAGTGAACAAACACAAGCACTCAATTATTCAGGTTTCCTTTACCCCATCTTGTAACTTCTTATGCAAGAGCTGCAAGCTAAAATTCGTTAGCCATTCAATGTGCCCTAGACATTGTTCTGAACATGGAGGAATAAGCAGTAAAGCATGACAGAGAAGTTCCCTGTTCTTGTGAACCTACTTTCTAGTGAAATGAAAACTAAAAAATCTACATTTTCTCATCACATTTTCTGTATTTTACACATCGGCATTTAAAAAGAAAACATTTAATGCACAAAGCAAGATATCTACCAGCTCAAAACAGGGAAGAGACAGTTTTAGACTTCTGTAGAAAATGAGGCAAATAACAAGAAAAAAAAAAAGGAAGACTGGAAAAAACATACCAAATAAGAACATATCTTGAACCAGTTCAGATTTAGCCATATTTCCCTTTACTCTTCATTATTGCAGTTAAAGACTTATGTTGTTCTTCATGTACCACTACAAGATTCTAAATCATCAGTCATTTACATTTACCATATTTACCATAACTACACTCATACACGCAAGGAACAAAATACAGTTAAGAAACGCTTTCCAAGAAAAAGAGCCTGAGAAAATGAACTTTTCATTTGCTTACTCTTCAGTTAACCTAAAAAATTCCAATTGTATTAAAACACCACATTCTAAACAATTGGAATTTGACTATCTCACAAAGAGAATCTTGGTGTAAAGAAGAAATGATAGAACTCTCCAGACTGACTGTAGAATGTAGAACATTTGCTTTATTATAATTCTTCAACCTAAAGAGTGTTGCTTATTAGAAGGCTATGTAATGTCAAATGTTGTATATTCAGAATCCTACAATATTGAACAGCTTTACACTAAAATTCAAGAATACAGAAAAATATAAAACATAAAGGAAAGGAGAGTTTTGTGGTAGACTGTTATAAAATTCCAGCCTACAAAATTCTTTGTAGATAAGACTTCAGCTAGCAAATCCTAATTCTAGGGGAAAAAATAGTGGACCATTAAATCTTACTTAAATTGAGCAGGTTGTGGAAAGTTTTTGTATGGATTATGGTGCTGTGTACTATTTTTGGGGGGGTAGGAAAAAATAGCTTGGGGAGAGGATATGCATTAGAGATTTTCTGAGGAAAAAAATATAACCTAAAAAAAAAAAAAAAGTTTGAAAAATTGCTAAGGCTGCAGAAATCTTGACCTCTGAAACTGATAAGAAAGAACTCTGTGATTGGAAATACTATGCCAAAGATTAAACCCTGAACTTTTTAGAAACTCTATAAGTCTATGTCTCAGACTCTAGAGTATAAAGCATTTTGCTTGCATGTAGAAGTAGTCAGCCTTAAAGCAAGTACCAAATAGAAGGACGTCATCTTAAGAAAGTTAATAGAATTCATTCCAACAAAATTGACAATGTGAAGATTACTTTGACATTGCCAGAGGGAAAGTAGTCCCACTCCATATGAAGGTAAATAACAAAGACATTAGTGCGGGTGGGCTGCTGTTAAAGTCAGTACACACAAATAAAACTAAATGGGGTCAGAAAAATTAAGAAAATTGCCAAATAGTTATCAGTAGTTGCCTGTATAACTGCCTCTTGACAAATTACACTCAGAACAAATCATTAATGTCAGAATTACATGTAACCTAACTGAAAATTTAATTCATAAATATATTTGACTTAAGGAGAATCTTATTCTGGATGCTTGATGATTAGATGCATAAAAATTAAAATGCATTTTCCAAGTGCTATTTAAAATTTAGTATATTTAAGGAAAAGGAAATTTTCTTTACTCACTGAATATTTTGGATTTACAAATGTCAGATAATATCTCTGCTTGTCTCAATGGCTTTTGTAGATTTGCAAAATCAACTACAGCAATGAAATATATTGGGAAAACTTTGATAAATAAATAACGGAATCAAGAGAATTTTACATGATCTTATGCCTAAATTATATTATGATCATGGAAAATATCCAGTAAGATACATTAAAATACATGTAATATATTTTCCTGTACTAAAAAATTCCCCATACCTTTTGTGATAAAAGATATAAACATATGTATGGACATATGTATATGTATAAAATTTCTGGAAACTAAAAAGACCAATTTTCCCTATGAAAAATAAGGAAAATTGAAACAAAATTGCTCTCCTAGCTTTCCCCAAATTATACGTAATCCCACTACCTAAGCAAGAAAAATATAATAAAATAAAAAAACATTTTGCTATCATTCTTGTTTTTTATTTGTATATACATACATATATACATTTGCCATTATTACACGTATTTTTATAACTTTTTTCAAGTTCACATATAATTTTGCAAGTTTTAAAAACAAAATATGCTATTATTTTTATCAAAATACAGAGCTACAAATTCTACTGTTCATTCATCCCTAGTTATCTTTACTGTTTTCATAATCAATATGAAGAACCACTAGCAATTCCACAAACATTTATGGAAAGTGTAGTATATACTGATTCCCAAGTTTTAAATAACATATAAGGCACAGTCTTTGGCTTACAGATTAGTGATGAATGCAAACACCTGAATATAATATTTAAATAAAGATGGTCAGGGAAAAGATCCAACATAGAGGTGTTGTGCATACTAGAGTAAGTTGAAGAGAGCTGAAGTTCAGCCCAGACTGGGAATTTCCAGGAAAACTTTCTGGAGGCAGTGACGAATCTTGAAACATAAGTAAGAGTTACATAAGTGTACAAGAGAAAAAAATTTTTCACCAAAAATAAATAGCATGGGCAAAGGCATAGAAGTGCCAGAATAGAAGCATTTTGATAGTGTTTGAGTGCAAATTATGTAGTTGATAAAACTGGAAAAGTTGCAAAGGTCAGGTCATAAAAGTTACACTGGAGTTGGGGCATTACCTGTAGGCAGTGTGAAATAACTGCAGGACTGTATGCATGGGCACAGTATGATTAGATGTTTTTTATTGGGAGAAGGATGAGTTGGCAGAAACCAGAGGCATGAGAAACGAGAAGTCATTGCAATAATTCAGGAGGCAGATAAGAATCAGATCTAGAAATATGGTAGTAGGCAAAGAAAGAGGAATAGGTAGAAATGTATCTACGAGGATCTATAAGTGTTTCTTGATGGATTGGATGCATGTATGCAGTGAAGAAAAGAGAAGACTCTTGACTTCTAGCCTGGGAATATAGGTGGATGATAGTGCTAATCAAACAACTTAGAATGTAAAAGAAGAAACCACTTTGAGTTGAGGACTGAATGTGTCAGATATTCTGTGTTTGATGTGCCCATAGGCTATCAATTAGAGGTAGCCAGTAAACATTTGGGCATATGGCTTAGAATTAAAAAATGGGATACTGTCAACATGGAAGAATGTAATGGAGCAGAAATCAGAGACAACCAGGCAAGGACCTCAGGAGAATATTACAATTATAAGATGAAGTGGAAAAAGAGACACCTGGCAATGAAACTGAGGTCTGTAAAAAGACACTAGAAGAAAATTGGAAGTGGAGTTGCCACAAGGAGAGTGAATTTAAGGTGAAAGCCAACCCTGAAGAAGACTACAGATATGAAGAGAAAAATCAAATGAATCAATACAACAGTCTTTTCAGGGTAGTCTAAGAAGCGAATGTGTTGGGGACAGGGAAACTGAGAGAGATAGCAGTGTTTGGAGAGGGGATGAGAGATGGGAAGAACCTAAGAAAGCCATTGAGAGTCTGTAAGCAATAAAAAGGTTGTTGTGTCTCTGTAAATATAATTTAAAAGGAAAACAATTCTAAATCTGAAGAGAAGTTTTCCCAGGACGAATACTTTGGTGTTTTTCTTTGAGAGTTTTTCCGGGTGATGACCTGCTTCGCTAACCATGTTAGTCTGCCTATCAGTAAATACAACATCCAACTGAAGAAAGAGCTCATGAGATTAGATCTCCTTTCCAAAAGACTTATAGTTTTTTTTAAAAATTATAAATAAATAGGAGACACTTTTATTCATAAAGAACTATTGCAGTGTGCATGTTGAGGGTGAACCATTGTAACTGGGAAAACACTGTGACTGTAAGATCTACAAGTTTCTCAGGAGTTAAGCAAAAGGGATTCTTCTCATCGACAGTGGAGTATACAAGGCTAGAAAGAACCAGGTGTAAGGAGCAGGATGAAAGTGTGGCTTAATCAATCAGTAGAGCAGAGAATATCTTCCAAGCCCATCCTGTCCTCAGGAGGAGTTCTATGCTGGCTCAAGGCTGAGGGGGGGCCTAAGTTCAGGGGCCCAGAGGAAGGACAAAAGGTTAGCCAATGTTTCATTACATGTATTTTATTCTGATTAACGAGTGAATTTTGCTACTCATTTGAGTCAAAGAATAGGAATCTACAGTCTTATGACAGGAAAATAAGGGGGCTTATTCAAGGGGTCCTATCTAATACATAGGTGAGTTTTATCTGAGTCATATTGGTAAGGGTGATTCTTCACAGTAAGGCCATTTAACCAAACATGAAAGGGTGAGGAGATTTCTTAATGGGTAAAATTCAACATTTTCAGTTGAAAATAAAAGGTGAAAAGAAATAGGTCATAAGGAACTTTGTTTTATTTTTTGGATGAAAGAGATCTGAGCATGTCTGTAGAGAAAGGCGATGAAGCAGCGAGATTATAAGTGACAAAGGAAACAAGAATCCAGAGAAGGAAGAGAGATTATGTGACCAGGTAAAGGGTGTTATCCTGATTAACAGGAGGGACTCTATCCTCTGATTGTAAAGAGAAATATTCAGGGGACATTGAAATTTGAAGAGGGCAGACTGAAGAAAGTTGACATATTTATGTCTCATCATTTGATAAGTTCCACAAAGATGTGCAGGCAATAGGTAAGCAATGGTAAATAAATTAAGTCTGAGCAAATAAATATTCTCAGTAGAGAAGGAACTGAGGTTATCTACTGTCATTGAGACACTGAGACAAAGGGAGGGGAGGGGTGTGGAAAAATGTAATAGACATCCATAATATAGTTGGCAAAAATTACTAAATTATAGTGATGATTTTGCATATCTAGACTCAGGCAAAGAATGAAGTTCTAAAATGCCCCAAATAAAATTCTCCTTCTTCCAAAACCAGTTTGTTACTGTCAAAAGAATCCAAAATGCCTTATAATTGAATGGTAAGATTTATGTGAGGAAACTGTAATTTTAAAACTCAGAATATTGATGTGCTAATTATGTTTATGAGACATCATGAGATCATGATCTCAAGCTGTCTCTCACCTGTGTGTGTATATGTGTGTTTTTACACCCCCGCTGCCCCACTCAACTGGGCCCCTCCATATCTTCATGTCTCTATTTTTTCTAAAGCTGCCGATTCTGTATATTATTTTATCATAAACTGTCAAACTTGGACTTCAACAATAATCCCTTAAAGAATCGATTCCCTGAATTTCACTCACAAGTTTTTGAGCCTCTTCATTGAAGTGTTACAGAAACCTTTGTTTGGGACTGTAATAATTGTAGTGTCTGTCTATTTTCATCAACAAATGAGACAACTAGAATTTAGCGATATGGTAATATTCAGTGTGAATGTTTTATTGTAAAGTGCTGTAGGTTCTCAGATAATTATCCATTCTCATTCATTCACTATTGCCAAAGACTCTTCCTCCATAAATACATAAAAAAAAATGTACCAGGGAAAATGTGAAAATGAGCCAAATGTCTCATATCCCATTATTCCACTTATTATTAGAGATTTTGTTTTGATTTGTTTTGTTACTTTTTCTTGAGACCTTCAGATTTTTTCTTAGCAACCGTGGAAAACCATCTACACCTCTCTTCTCAATGCTTATCTTTTACATGAAACCAAATAGCAATAGAAAGAGAGAGAAGTACATATGTAATTTCTTATTTTCTTTTGAAACCAGTAAAGAAGCTAAATTCACTGTAACCATGTACATATGTATTTAATATTTTAATGGTCTTTCTTGAAAGACAATGCCATGTTTTCAAGCATTCAATACTAGAAAAAGTCAGGTCTATATGAAGCCTTCTAAATTTTTTTAGAGAAGTGTTTGCACAGATACTGATAGCTAATAAATTTTATGAATCACTTAAGGGTTTTGTTTGTTTGTTTGTTTGTTTGTATGTTTAAATTAAAGCACCTTGCGGAGGCAATCTAACAGGATCTTCAGGCTTTATTCTTTCACCAAACTTCCCTCATCCATATCCCCATAGCAGGGACTGTGACTGGACTATCACTGTCAACACAGACTATGTTATCTCTTTGGCATTTATCAGGTGAGTTCCTGTGCATTTCTACATTAAAAAAATATATCGTTTATAGTTATTTTACTTTAGCATTCACACTAGGCAAAGTTTTGTTTCTGTATATGACACTTTAATTCGTTTCATTAATTCCAACACCAATACTTTGCAATCAACACTTTTCAAAGCCTTGTGTACTGATGTAGGTGCTCGTGCAGCTCTGAAGGCCTAGTGGGTGAGCATCTTCACCAGATTTCTGTGTGGAGGAAACATGTTGAAGGTCAAGAGGTTTATTCACTCTCATGAAATGTCATCTCTTTATAACCCTTCCTCTCTCCCTGTATTTACTGTCACTGCTTCAAAAAATTCAGTTTTTCCCAAAACTCAAGATTAAAAGGTCAGTATTCCCAGAATTTTTTTCCTTCTATTTGTGTACCACCCAAAATCTTTTCATAGCCTCTAAGTACCCATATTGTGCAGCATCACCATTGGGCTTATGAAAACATACATTCTACCTCTTATTTTTCTGGTGATCTCATTAAGTCAAGTTGACAAAGAAGAATTTGATGAATCACTCCCATATGATTTCTCAGCATAACTTGTCTCATGATAGAGCTTTACAAGACAGCATTCCAGACTTTGCATTTGTTAGTTAGCAATGTCAGTAGCAGGGTAGGCTTAGTACAGAAGTGGTGGAAGATGCAGCCTCCTGTGTGGGAAAGAAGGCAGCTGACTTTGAGCTCTAACTCAGCCACCACCATCTGTGTTACCTCCGGTGCCTTACTTTTTGCAATGAACCTGTTTCTTCACATGGAACTAGTACCAATTGTCACAAAACCTGGCCTAATGCTTTTCCTTAATATTTCTATGGGAGGTGTTAGGTATCAGCAATTCAAGGAGTTCCTAAGTAGAAATGTTCCTAACCTTCAGTGTCCAAGACTGATGTATGTTGGCTCTGGTAACACAGCCTTTCCTTCTGCCAGTATGTTAAAGCTGCTTGGAATTTACGTAAGATGTTAAAGTTAAATCTTTAAAACTGGTCTTAAAAACTAATTTGAGCTCAGACAAATGTGAAAAAGTGTAAATATACAGACTTTCTATTTTTATAATTTGCAGTGATACAATTGATCATTGGTAATCACGAAACAACGATGATAGTGTTAGTCATATGCCAGGATCCAGTTTTGAGACAATTTGCCGAAGTTATTATACTCTTTTTACAGTTGGGGAAATGGCAGTATAGACATTAGAAATGTCTATTTGAATGATACAAGGCCTTAGTGGGCTTATAAAAGTATCGTAGTTCATAAATGAGTGGTAGAAGGCTATATTAGGCAAAATACATGACCTAAATTTGATTTCCAGCTCTGTCATTTATTATTTGACCCTAGGGAGATCACTTAGCATACTCATTGGGAAAATGAAAACGATAATCCCTTCCTTATACCACAGGATTATTGACAAGACCAAGTTAATATTTATAAAACTGCCTTGTAAAATAGGAGGTACTATTAGAATGCACTCTTTTTTTTTTTTTCAGGAAAAGGAGTCATTACAGCTAAGATTCTAAAATTTTCTTAAAAATATTTCTTTGTTTTACTCTCACTTTTAAAGAAGTTTTAAAACAATATTTTGAAGTATTTAAGCCTAAACTAGAAATTTAAAAAAAATGGATGATAGTCCATTGTTAATAGGCTTATGGGGCTTCTAAGGATAATACATAACCATCATATCATTTAGAAAGCACCTCTTTCAAGTGATTCTGCCAACAGTGACATAGGTAAGAAAGTTGCAATACTGATCAAATCTTAATATGGAAAGAGATGAAGTTTAGAAAGTTTGTGTTTTATCCCAGAAGAAGGGTAGTAAATAACAAAATAAAGTCTTCTCGTCTGATTTCTGCTATATTACAGCCAAAGTTACCAAACTTTAGGCCTCATATCCACTGAAAGCTTTCAAGAGCAATTGCTTTAGATGTGTGAAGGTACACTAAATAAATTAGGACAGAACGATGTGGTGGTCCCCTAATTATCTCATGGTACAGGGTTCCTTATTTGTGGAAAGTTTGGAAACGTCTGCATTTTACCAGTCTTTCTTCACCACCATTTAATGCACAAGTAAAGTAGCTGGATTCCTGTCCCTCATACATGCACATGTTAAGGATTAGAATTGTTGTGGAAACTTAACCTCTATAAATCCAGTAGATTTGGAAAGAACATTTCTTACCTAACCAAATTTCTTATTTATGTGCAAAGATGGTAAAATTTGACAAGATAGTTTCTCCACTGATGGATGTTTAACAATTGCAAGCTTTACCGATTTTATTCTATATCGTGAACTTGACTTTTCTTAATGACCCAATTGAGTCCATCTTTTTCTCTGTTACATTATGAACTAGGTAATAGAGAAACAAATGACTGTGTGTCTTTTGCTTTCTAAATATATGGATTCTGTAACCATTCTGAGACAATTCTCATACTTTTGAAGGTTGTGTAGGCAAATTTATGATGCAAATTTTACAATTCAAAACATTGACTTGAATAATTTACACATTAAAATGTCCTTATTTACACATTATTTAATTTTGACAAACAGTGTGTGGGTTTGATTTCTCTTACATCAACTTCTAGAGGAAGAAAATATATTACCCTGGGGGAAAATAATTCCTAATACAATACTCAGTACTTCATTTGAGTAAAATAAATGTAAGTTTTGTATTTCAAACTTCTGCTTGAATCTGCTATGTAGAGCTGAATTTTAAACAGCAAATATGCTTGTAAGTTTTGAAGTTCAAGGCAAATAATACCATTGACAAAGGAAAAAGTTTACATTTTCATGATGCAAAATATCTGGGTGAAAAATTTTAAAATTAGATGCTGTCCTCCACATTTTATTGATATAAAGTAATTTACATAAGGATATGTAGCTAACAATGGCAGAAGCAAGGCTCGAACTTATATCTCTGACTTCAAACCTTGTACCCTTTCATTAGATAAACTGCCTTACTATCATTTGTATTCCTTGTAGACACAAGGCCAACTTACAAATATTTGAAAATATCAAGGTGTCCTTTCTCTTTTCTACTGTTTTGATATCCATATTCAGTGTGTTGTTGCCAGGTAACTTTTCAAGTTAGCTTACTTTGGCAGAGTCTGTTATTTTTAAAGATGTTGACTGAATTAATATATGATTATATGACTGTTATACTTAATACTTCAGCAATAACCATTCCAATTCCTTTTCTCTCTCTCTCTTTTTCTTTAGTTTTAGCATAGAGCCAAATTATGACTTCCTCTACATATACGATGGACCAGACAGTAATAGCCCGCTGATTGGAAGTTTTCAAGACAGCAAGTTACCAGAGAGAATAGAGAGCAGCTCAAATACCATGCATTTGGCTTTTCGGAGTGATGGATCTGTTAGTTACACTGGATTTCATTTAGAATATAAAGGTAAATGTGAACATTTGATTTTTGCAGCATGATTTAGAGTGTATTTTATACAGGAGATTAATTCTGTGTTGGTCATTGTCAATGGTTAGTTATATGTGTATGTCTTAGTACAGACTGCCTACAATTCATCTCATAGAAGAGCTCTCAATGTAGACTTTTCCTATCAGTAGGAAGGAAATTAGCATTTCCCTAATTCCTACCAAAGGAAATGTATCAGGCAAACAAGTTAGCAGTTAGTACATTGTGGTAGTTGGCTAAGACCACAAAATATTTTTGAAAAGATGAAATTTTTGGAAGCTGAAGATTCATTCATGTTTGTTCAGAGACTACTTTCAGTGATAAGGAGAACAAAGTATACTGATAATTCCATTTCAGAAAATGTCTAAAGATATTTAAGTGTGTCAACATTCAGAATAGGGAGAGTAAAATATAGTGATAATTAAAATATTTTAGAGTATTTCTTCAAGTATTTAGAGGAATCAATATTACAATGCCTATGGATGTGGTTTTTTAATTTTTTTTATTGTTTATTTATTTTTGATAGAGACAGAGAGCAAGCGGGGAAGGGCAGAGAGAGAGGGACACACAGACTCTGAAGCAGCCTCCAGGCTCTGAACCATCAGCACAGAGTCTGATGTGGGGCTTGAACGCACGAACTGTGAGATCATGACCTGAGCCGAAGTTATACACTTAACCAACTGAGCCACCCAGACACCCCAATGGATATTTATTAATATATTTTTTGTAATTTTTATGTTCAGTGACTATAAGAATAAATAGGTCTTAGTTGTTTAAAGTTAAAACATGTTGTTTTTTTCAATAATTGAGCTTATGAAGGACATACCTATAATTTATCATATTATTTGAGTTCTAAAAAGACATATTTAGGATTTGTTACTTGCCACCTGGCTTTTTTTCATTATGAACTATTTTCAATAACTGAAGATTATACAGGATAAAAAAACAAACTTCAAATTATCCACCATTAATCCGACAGACCTTTATATTGTGTCACACTTGCTTCAGATCTCTCTTTTCTTGCCTTAAAAAATATAATATTATATATACACTAGAAATTCCTTTTGCATTTGCTGTAGAACAAGGGTGTGTCTCTTCAGGTCTATCAAAAGAAGTAAAGGTAAATTACACAACTTTACATGACATGGGTTAAGGAAATCTTTTATAGGAAATGGGAAAACTCACATATTAACAATATACGGATGCTTGGAATCCTCCAATATCTCCAACAAAATTTGGAAATGCATGCCAGGGTCGAGTTATCTCCTGGACATGGACATGGTGTGGATTTCACTATAGTGGAAAGGTTGAGCCCTCTATGAGTCTCTCATCTTATAGAGGAAAGTAAAAAGAAAAAAAAAAAATGGCCTTGTCAGTGGAAGAATTTACGAGGTGTTTGATACCAGACAATGAGGATTTGGGTTCCCAGCTATTTATTGGGGCCCGAGGCATGATAGCTGCTCCAAACCCTCTGGAGAAGCTTAGGCCTTATAACAATGGGTTAGGAGGCATTGGTCTTACACCAGGTTGAACTTAAGTACCAAACTAATCTCTCTATGTGGAAGAGCCTTTCCACACTATACAATGGGTAGGACCAAGCTAGCTGGCTATCCAGGCAGACCATAATGAGCAGTCAAGACTATTTTTAGTCCTACCCTTTTGATCATAGTTCCCTCCTAATTCTTAATATGTTACTTATTTTTCCATGAATGTATGCTTACAGGTATTTTAATATTTTCTTTTTTTAATGTTTATTTACTTTTGAGAGAAAAAGCAACAGAGTGGGGGAGAGATAGAGAGAAGGAGAGTGAGAATCATAAGCAGGCTGTACATGAAGTGCAGAGCCTGACATGGGGCTCGATCCCATGAACTGTGAGATCATGACCTGAACCGAAATCAAGAGTCAGACACTTACCCAACTGAGCCACCCAGGCGCCCCTGTATTTTAATGTGTTCTATCATGTACATATCCTTCATCCTATTTTGATAAAAATTTTCTATTTCCATCAGGTACATATCCTTGTGAAAATTGTTTTTTTCCTTTACATTGTTTTTGAGATTTATCAATAATAGAGATACGTAGGCTTAGTTCATTAATTTCTTTACGATATTCCATCATATGACTGTACCACAGTTAATTTACAGATTTTTCTGATAGACACATGTTGTTTCAGTTTTTCACTACCAGAAATGAATCATGATGAAATTAACATTCTTTTGCATGCCTTCTTGAGCATAACTGTGAGAGTGTCTCTAAGGTACCTATCTGCCCAGGAGTGGAATTATTGGGTCAAAGACTATAAACCTCTTGACTAACTCCATATTGCCTAGTTATTCAAAGAAGAGGTTATACCAATTTATATTTTCAACAACAAGGAAAGCACGTCAGAAACTTCATATTAAAAAATGAAGATATAATTGACACATAACATCATATAAATTATATTAATTTTAGGTGTACAATATAATGACTTGATATATGTGTATATCGTGAATGATTACCACAATGTTTAGGCAACTATGTGTAGCTACATATAGTTATACATTTTGTGTATGTGTTCATGAGAACTTTTAAGATCTATTCTCCTAGCAATTTGCAAATATGCAATACACTATTGTTAACTATAGTCACCATGCCATACATTGCTTTATAAATGAAAGTGTGTACCGTTTCATCCCATTCACCTATTTCATCCAACTTCCATCTTGGCCTCTGGCAGCTACGAGTCTGTTATCTGCATTTATGAGTTTGGTTTGTCTTTTTAGGTTACACATAAGTGAGATCACACAGTATTTGTCTTTGTCAGTCTTATTTCACTTAGCATAATGCTCTCAAGGTCCATATATTTGTCCCAAATGGCAGGATTTCCTTCTTTCATGGACGAATAGTATTCCATTGTATAGATAAACCACATTTTCTCTGCTCATTCATCTGTTGCGTCACTGAGGTTGTTTCCATGTTTTGGCTATTGTAAATAATGCTGCAACCTGCAGCATTATCACTATCTTTTCAAGATAGTGATTTTAAGGAACCCCACACTTTTGAAAATCCAGTGCTCTTGTCACGCTTGAAAATTGTCAGCCTCATGAGTATTAAATGTATCTCATGGTCATTTTTATTGTCTTTTCTGTAATTACTATTAAGCTGAACATCTTCTTCCTATTTTTATACTGAGGTTCCCTTTTTGTTAATTGCATATTTCTACTGTTGCACATTTTTCTAGTAGGTTGCCTGTTTCTTTTTTTTTTTTATAGGAAATTCTTTTTGTATTATGGATATTAATCCTTTATTCATGTTCCATGTTGTAGTAAAAATCTTACACCATCTTTGGCAAACATTTTCACTTTCTTTCTGGTTTCTTTTGCTGTATAAAAGTTTCAAAAGTCAATATCTATATTTATCATTTCCTTTTATTCATAGTTTGTGAAGGCTACGAAACCTTGAAACATTATTATGCCTTGATTTAAAAAAGGCATTTTGGGGGCGCCTGGGTGGCTCAGTCGGTTGAGTGTCCGATTTCGGCTCAGATCATGATCTCACAGTTCGTGAGTTCGAGCCCCGCGTCGGGCTCTGAGCTGACAGCTCAGAGCCTGGAGCCTGCTTCCGATTCTGCGTCTCCCTCTCTCTGCCCCTTCCCCGCTCATGCTCTGTCTCTCTCTGTCTCTCAAAAATGAATAAACATTAAAAAAAAATTATAAAAAAATAAAAAAGGCATTTTGTTTCCTCATGTGGAGTTCATAAAGGCATTTTCCTCAACTTGCTCTAAAGTTTTAAAGCTTTGCCTTTCATTTTTCATCTTTTTCATGTGTGTGGAGTATTTTTCTGTAACTGAGGAATCTAATTTTATTTTATTCTATTCTTTGTGTGAATGGACCTACCACCATTTCTTGACAAGACAATGCTACTGTTCTCAAATAGCAAGTCTCTCTATCACTGTTTCTGACTTGTCTATTCTGTTCTATTGGCCTGTTTATCTATTCCAAGCCAAGATTTCTCTGAATTTTACTACTATAGCTTTAAAATAAGTAGACATGAGGTAGGCAAAATTGTCCCGGTCTCTATTAACCTTTTTAAATTTTATTTAGATTTTAGAATTAAGTTCTTTCTGCCTCTTGAATTTCATTGGTACTGCATTGTATTTATAAATCATTTGAAATAAATTGATGTCTGATACTTAGTCTTTTCAACTATTATTATGGCATATCTCTCAACTTACTCATACCTTCCTCATTGTCTTTCAGTAATAGTTTATAATTTTCTTTATAAAAGTTTTCTCATCTAAATCTTAAATGGCTTATAGTTTCCATTGTAATTAATGATATTTTTATTATTAGATTTTATTCATTGTTGCTAATGCATGGATTTTTGTAGCTAGTTATCTAGCAAGACTTCTTAACTCTTTCATTAGTTATCATAATTTTTAATGGATTTTTTTTGGATTTTCCGTGTACCCAGTGACAGTTCTGTTTCTTTTTTTCTTGTTTGTTTTTTTGGGTTTTTTGTTTGTTTGTTTTTTCCTAGTCTATACACTCCCCCGCCCCTCACCCCCTTGGCTTAATGATCAGGGCAAAAAATTTAGTATCATACCAAATTAAACAGTGGTAGCCATCATTCTTCTGTCATTACTGATTTTGAAGCAAATTCATCTAATGTTTTACCTTTAAGTATTTTCTATTGGTTGGGGCGATGTTAATAAGGGCTGAAATTTTTTAACTCATTGTTTTCAGAGACATTTCAAGGTTATTTATATATAAAAATCATTTACTACTCTGAATGAAGAAGTTTTAGCACAAGGTTAAGTAATTAGCCTAGTCATGTGGCAGAGCTAAGATTTGATTCAGATTGGGCTCCACAATGGACATGCTTATCCAAAATGTTACACTATCTAGATATATTTTTTATCAATTATAGGAAGTTCCCTTCCATTCCTGATCTACTAAAAATTCCTTAATCATTCTGGGATTGAAGTTCATCAACTACTTTTTCATCAGCTACTGAAAATATCACATGGTTTTCCTTTGTATAAATTAAATATTATTATAAAATTATAAAAATATATTATAAAATTACTTATTACATTATAGATTTTCCTTCCTATATAATTGTCTTTGTCTAGTTTTGGTCAAGACTATACAATCCCCCAACTTTGGGAGCATTCTTACTTTTCTAATATCTAGAATAATTTGTATAAGATAGGGATCATCTGTTTCTCAAACATTTGTGAGAACTTCCCTGTAGAACTAGGGACTTGGTGATCTGAGGTAGTAGAATTTTAGTGGTTATAAATCTATCCAGGTTTTCTACTTTATCTTTGATTTCTGAAAGTTGGCTTCCTAAAAATTATTTTCATCCAAGTTTTCAAATTGTTGACATAAAATATTCGCAGTATTTTCTTAATTTGTTGCTGTATGTTTTTTATTAACGTTTGGTTCTTGTGTTAGTAATAGTATTTCTTCCTGTCTATTTTCTCTGCATCTCTGCTTTCTCTTTTTTCAGGTTTATCGAAATAAATACTTACCTTACTAATTTTCCGAATTTTTTCTCTTCTAATATGAACTTTTGTGGCTACATTTTTTTTTCTAAGTACATCTTTACCTGATTTGCAAAAGTCTTAAAATGCAGAGATTTATTATCAATAATTCTAAACTTGTCCTAATACCACAGCATTATGATTTTTTTTGCATCAGAGTTCCTTAGAAATAGTGCCAATTAATTTTACTTGCTTATTTACTCTCTGCACTCCCATTTACTCCACTAACTCCCTACACATATACTAAAATACAAGCGTCTTAAGAGCAAGATCTCTGTTATTCACCAGTATATGATAGTACCTTAGAATAAGTGCTTACACACCATAATTTTGGTAATTCTTTAATTGATTGATTTTGAGCAACCTAAAGAGGTGTCTTCTCATTTTGAAATCAAGTCATAATTAGAATCATAGAATAATAACATTACTGAAAAATCAGAAATCTTAGAGATACATCTCTGTCCTGCATTTTATAAGGAGAACTTGGCTCTTTAGGAATAGCTACTTATATCTGCAAGCTAACAGGCTTATAAAGAAGACCTATTTAAGAGGAAAACAAAAGAAAAAGAAAGGAAAGAAAAGGAGAAGAGGGGCTCCTGGGTGGCTCAGTTGGTTAAGCATCTCACTTGGTTAAGCATCCCAGATCATTATCTCACGGTTTGTGAGTTGGAGCCCCGCATTGGGCTCTGTGCTGACAGCTCAGAGCTCAGAACCCGGAGCCTGCTTTGGATTCTGTGTCTCCCTCTCTGCCATTCCCCCACTCACGCTCTGTCTCTCAAAAATAAATAATAATTTAAAAAATTAAATAAATAAAAAGGAGAGGAGAGGGGGAAGCAAACAAAGAAGGAAAGAAAAACAAGAAAGCTGTAATCAAGTCAGTAAAGCTAGATTCTATTGTAAAACATTTCCATAGATCTCTAGGATAAAAGATACAGGAAAAATTCCACAAATACTACCATGCTTAGTGCAGGTGGTACTAACTGATTCTAGCATGCTTTCTTGTGAAAACTGGAATTAACCTCACAATCCTTTCTCTACTTAACATTCCAGGTAGCCATTCCTAAGTCCATATAATTAAACACTTGAGATAAAACCTACTCTCCTTTTTCTTAACTAACTTCTATCCATTTCTATTTCCCAGCATGATCCATTTTCATGTCCCATCATTTCCAAAATTTCCAAAATTCCTAAGATTTATGGTGTCATAGGAAAAGGACCACAAGTGCAATTTTTTTTTTAAAAGATAAAATTAATCATTATGTACCTACTATATTCTAGATACAATGATTAGTTCCTTTTAATGAATTCTCTCTATCCTTCCCATGAGCAGGACCATTTATAAATGCAACAGAAATATTAAAACTAACACAAATAAGTGATAAGTATCTCTATCCCTATTTTACAAATGGCAAAGCTAAGGATCAGACTATTCAAAAGAGTTACAGAGGGGCGCCTGGGTGTCTCAGTCGTATGGGCATCCAACTTCTGCTCAGGTCATGATCTCACATTCTTTGAGTTTGAGTCCTACATTGGACTCTGTGCTGAGAGCTCAGAGCCTGGAACTTGCTTTGGATTCTGTGTCTCCCTCCTTCTCTGTCTCTGTCTCTGTCTCTGTCTCTCTCTCTCTCTCTCTCTGTCTCTCTGTCTCTCTGTCAAAAATAAACATTAAAATAAAACATTAATATATATATTAAAAATAGTTACAGAAAATGATATAAATTATTATTACTATTAGAGTAAAAGCAAATAAAAATATAAAAGTCAAACAGAGAGAAATACATAGTCATTCCATGAACTTCAATCTTTCTCCCTGGACCCTGCAATTACTCCCTACCATGCTCAGCTACTACACTAATGCCTACTTACACACAATTTCATGAAGTCTTATTTTTATACTCCAGACAGTATTTCTTGCCGATGTTAGTGTTAAGTTCATGCTAGTCCCCAAATCCAACCTAATTAATTCTCTGGACTCTCATCCATAGGAAAGTTCCATGCCCCAGTTCAGGATCTCCAGGGTCTGCCTTTTTTCATCAGCCTCCCTATTTCCTATCCTTATTCAAAACATGTTACCTCTTTAATTGTTTTGTTTCTTAAAGCTAATAAATAGGCCCTTATATTTCTTTCTGCCGTAGACAAACATCTCAGAATTTTTATAAAATATGCAACCCCAAAATAAACTGACATATACATTGAGGCCTGGAATAGTAAAAAGCTTTTCCTTTGTCATTTGTAATACATGTTCCATACCTTCACTTATGCATGTTGGTTTCTGTTGGCACTGAAAAGTAAAGTTTTAAAGTCTTGACTCACTCTAAATCCATAATGTTTTTGGTAGGCCTTTAATTTAAAAGCAACCCCTACCTCTATTAGAGCTCACACCAGAGTATAGTTATCATTGCCTTCTTCATATCTATCTTTCCATTTCCCCCTTGAAGTAGATACTGAATCTTAGTTTTGTTTGTGTGCAAACACACAATAGTCGTGCAATGAACGAATCCTGTATGTGAACGTTGCAAAAACACAAGCCTGCTAACAAGGATTCTGGAAGGAATACTACTTTCTGCTTATCTAAAGCAAATTGTGGATATGCCTTTATGTGGTAGAAAATAGTAAATTGGAGTGGAGAAGTGGAAGTCTGGGGGTGAAAGGAGGTGTTTGGCTAATTATAAAGCAATGTCTTCACAAAGAGTTTAAATCAGGCAGGCCTAGTCTCCATTGTAATTTTAATGAGATACAACGTTAACAGATTTACAATTGAATAAATATTTAGAGTTCAAACAGTACTCTCATTTGCATTGTTTTAACTTTAGGACCATTTTAGATCATAATGTTAATAAGTATGTCTTAAAAATTTATAATTATAACATTTATACAAATGTGGCTCATACAGTAGTAAAATTTGTATTCTTTTAACAAAATGTATTGATTCTGATGGAGAGAGAATATATAGTTTTGTGCCAGTGGAGGGAAACTGCTGGTAGCTCGTGCTTTAGCTGGCAGGGAATGTCAATTTATAGGCACCAGTATGGACAGTGAAAGACTTATGACTGACTGTTTATATACAGTATAAATTAGCCATCTGCTATAAGAACCTGAAAAGTATCATAAATTACTTTCTAAATTAACATACCATTTTTTTTCCATAGAGCAACTTATTACATTTCAGTTATTACCCTGAGGTAGTCTGGGGTCAATTGTGTAATACTTCCCAAAATAAAAGAGATACATGTATGGCTCATCCTAATTCTCTAAGAGCGCCTGTATCCGGCCTTATGTGAATGCTCTTGCCTACAATAGGGAGGCCTCTGGGGACTGAGTATGATCAGATGAGGGAATTATAATGCATATACATCGTGAAGGGAGCTTAGTTCTCAGTTTCTGAAATCATGCCAGCAGATAAATGTCCATCCACACATGTCTACCATCCTGGAAATAACAGGCAGTAGGATATTATACAGTCTGGTTACCCTTCAAGACCAAAAATAACATATAACCACTTTTGATTATCCACAAGATGACATTATTCAGAATAATGGTCCCTTAGTGAGCATATAGCTATATGTGGAAACAAATTTTGAAGTAAAAATGCCTTTAACAACAAAAATATGTATGTTTCTTTTTCTCCCAGAAAAGAAAATATTTATTTATAAATCAGTCACTAAGTATGAACTCAACACACATACAAAGTAAGATAAACTTCATAGTGTTGTAGATATTACACTTAGTATATGTAATGTGATCTCAACATCCATAGGTTTCAGGAATAAAATGGAAACAGAAACATAGTAAAGCTTTAATTTTTCCAACTGAATTTTCTTTAAACCACAGTTTTGGTTCCTAATATCAAATTGTTTTTTCATTAAACACTTAGGATATTTTATTTTCAATTTTTTAGTTTATTTGTTTTAATTTAATTTTTTTCAATTTACATCCAAATTAGTCAGCATATAGTGCAACAATGATCTCAGGAGTAGATTCCTTAATGCCCCTTACCCATTTAGCCCATCCCCCCTCCCACACCCACTCCAGTAACCCTCTGTTTGTTCTCCATATTTATGAGTCTCTTCTGTTTGTCCCCCTCCCTGTTTTCATATTGTTTTTGGTTCCCTTCCCTTATGCTCATCTGTTTTGTCTCTTAAAGTCCTCATATGAGTGAAGTCATATGATATTTGTCTTTCTCTGACTGACTAATTTCACTTAGTATTAATACCCTCCAGTTCCATCCATGTAGTTGCAAATGGCAAGATTTCATTCTTTTTGATTGCCGAGTAATGCTTCATTGTGTATATGTACCACATCTTCTTTATCCATTCATCCATCGATGGACATTTGGGCTCTTTCCATACTTTGGCTATTGTCGATAGTGTTGCCATAAACATTGGGGTGCATGTGTCCCTTCGAAAAACACACCTGTATCCCTTGGATAAATACCTAGTAGTGCAATTTCTGGGTAACAGGATAGTTCTATTTTTAATTTTTTGAGGAACCTCCATACTGTTTTCCAGAGTGGCTGCACCAGCTTGCATTCCCAGATTTTATTTTATTTTTAATGTTTATTCACTTTTGAGAGAGAGACAGAGTGTGAGTGGGGGAGGGGTAGAGAGAGAGGAGACACAGAATCTGAAACAGGCTCCAGGCTCTGAGCTGTCAGCACAGAGCCTGATGGAGGGCTCGAACCCATGAACCGCGAGATCATGACCTGAGTCAAAGTTGTAAACTTAACTGACTGAACCATCCAGGTGCTCTAGCATTTAGGATATTTTCATTGCTGGTAGAAAAATTCTGTAAAGAAATGTTTTGTAAAAAATTTTTTAAAAAGCCATAGGTAAGGTATAAGCTTTATGTCTTATGTTTACTTCTATCTTGTAGCAGACTTCTTAGGTACTTTTTTTGGAGAATATAAGGCAAGGGACACTTCAGCCTAGGATCTATTCAGTAGGCAATCTACTATGAAGGTAAATAAAATTAATTATTCATAAAAATAACACTATCAACTTGTCTGCCTCACAATTTTTTTTTTCAAAAACTCAAATTACCTTCCCATCTACCCCCTAGACCTTTGCATAAGGATTCTCCAGACGTTTTCAAAATTTACAGATAATTGCTATGGCAGGCATGGAAATAAACAAGGGCAGTATTATCCATAGACAGCTAGTCACCAAGGATTTAAAGTAGCAGGTAAACATAGTAATGAGGTAAATGAATCCTCTCAAAATGAGGCTAGCAATACAAAATTGTTGCAGAGGCAATATATTTAACTTTTTGGCATATTTCCCTTTCCTCAAAAAGTAGGACATTTGCAGTACAGATTCACTGATATGTCGCTGAAACTATTGGGAAAACTTTAGAGAAGAAAAAAGCAAACTTTTTAAAAGAGGAATATTAGGTGGTTAGGGTTGCCAAAGAGATGAATCCTTTTAAACAGCAATTTCAGTTATTTATTTTCCCTCAAGGGAAAGTAGTATTCACACTGCTTGTTGTTTCTGGAAAACGGTATTGTGGGAATATTTTACCTAGTAAGAAATATAGATTCTTGGATTGAGAAGTAATTTTTATCGTGAACTCTGAGTATAATTTATGGGGTGCAAATTGTGTGTGTGTGTGTGTGTGTGTGTGTGTGTGTGTGTGTGTGTGTGCGCGCACATGTGTGTGTGCACTTGGGAGATGATTAAGTTATTTAGATTTGGACTGAAACTCAGGAATCAGGTTTCCCCAACTTACACACTTGTTTCCTTCACCCGCCTTGTCCCTCACCTAGTCAGCTCGTTCTCTCTCCATGTTCAGCTTACATGTCAGTTCTCCAGCAAGGTTCCTGAATGCATCCATATATGTCATACTCTTGAGAGTTACAAGTATTCATTTAATAGAACTAATAAGCTGTAAATGCCATGAGTGCCAAAATATATTCTGAATGTGCACTGCTATATTTTCAAAGTTCACTGGGTAGTGTGGGCTCTTAAGTACTTGTTGGAAAGAAGGAAAGAAAAAAAGCAGAACTTCGTTCCTCTGATATTCTATTAAAATCATTTAAACGGTTGATTCTGCCATTGCCTCTTTAGCTGAATTGGGAGAAATCTTGCTAGTGTATTTATAAAACACAAATTTCTCCTCATTTTCTATGAATGTTGAAGTACTTTGAACTTTGTAAAGTTTTATGAATGGAAGAAATATATTCCTATTGCTGCAGGTAAGAAGATTTGGATATATGATAATAAAATAATTTCTGTGAGAGCCAAACACGAAGACATTATTGACTTAAATCCCAATGATTCCATGAGTCATATGCAGAGATACACCCACCTCCTGATTTCCCATTAACATAAAATAAATTCTAATGTAGAAAATTATATTTGTTATCCTGAAATTGTGATGGCCCTTACATTTTTGTATTATTTCTTAAGTAACCTATAATAATATTAATATGGAAATATTAAGGCATTGCTCAGATCTGTTAACAACAATTTGTATTAGAGCTTATTCCCCAAAATGGATGAACTGATATTTGTGTTTCTCTACATGTTTTCAAAATGTTCTGTCATCCTCTTTAGTTCACTATCGGGGTGCACAGAGAACTTTTAGTTCCTTTGTTCCTTTGTTGTGAATGGACTTAATTTTAAATTTGTGTTAGCTTTAAAAGCACTTGGCTTTAACATAGGCTCTCTGTCCAAAAAGATCATGGCTTGGATGTCATAAAGATTTTGCTGCTTTTTAATGATGGATAGACAGACCTCTGATAGACATGGGAGGTGACTAGAGGAGGTAGGTTACAATAAATGATTTCACCTTCCTACCAGTGGTGAAATGAGCTGAGCTCAACACCGGTGGTAGTATCATTTCTAGGTTCAGTCACAGGGAATGGGTGTCCTTTATATGGAGGAAGAGCTTTTAAATAAAGCAGTGATAAATAAATAAATCCTGCTTCTTTTCCAAAATAATTCTTTGAAAATATGTATGCATTTATAAATATTATTGCACACAATTTATAATAAACTCTAACACCCAATGTTTGACTGCATATTAGATACTAATTTTAATTAAAAGTCCAGCGAAGAATTTTATGCTCTTACTTATCAATATGAATTAGCAAAGTGTCACATATGATTATGGGCTACTTTGTACTTTGAGCCCACAAACAGAAGTGGACAGAGTGCTGGTGCTTTCCCGTCTGTTTAGAAGTAGAAATGAAGTAATAGTAAAACTTTCGTGGAAAATAATGTTTTCAACAATTCATTTTATATCAACACTATTTTACAGCAAAACTTCGAGAGTCCTGCTTTGATCCAGGCAATATAATGAATGGCACCAGACTTGGAATGGATTATAAATTAGGGTCAACAGTCACCTATTATTGTGATGCTGGTTACGTTCTTCAAGGTTATTCAACACTCACCTGTATCATGGGAGATGATGGAAGACCTGGATGGAATAGAGCCTTACCAAGTTGTCATGGTAAGAAATATATGTATATATATATATATATTTTTTTGTCTGAGCTTTTATTTTGAGACAGAATCAGAAATTTTTAAACCCATTTTTATATTTTTAAAAATTGACCACTTAACATTCAATCTAAAAGTGTGATATAGGCCAGGCAGAGATTTTATCAAGGATTTTTAAATTGGATTCATTAAAGAAATGGTTTTGGGAAAGTACTTATATTCCCAGGTGTCTCTAAAGCAACGCACACGTTATTGTAGGCAAGCTCCCTGGCACAAGGATATTGCCTTTTTCTATTCTGTGTTCAGGACTTAGAGGAGCACCTGAGAAAATTAGGTGCTCAGAAGATACTGGCTGAGTAAAGGAAGAACAAATACACTGAAACTGACATTTCAACAACATAGATAAATGCAATGACTTAAATATGATCAAGAACTGGTGATAAATCTTTATCCAAACTACACATTTTTCCTAAAAATTAAAGTTGCCTAGAAGTGACAACCATGTTGGACCTGCTGAGGCGGGTCTCACAACAGGGGGAAGGTTCAAGGACACAGTAAAATGGAGGAAGACCTAAAATTAGTTTCAGTAACATCATATCAGATATGTAACTGCCACCGCTAGAGTTAGTACCAGACCAGTGCATCAGATTCAACTTGATACAGGAACTGACAGTGATCACAGCCAGGAGAAGACAGCTGATCTTAGAAAAAGTTAGGAAAAATATATTCAAGGGGAAGACACTTAATGTTCTTGAGATTAAGGAAGTTACTGAAGAGGCACCAGAAACAGAGATGGCACCTTCACTTAGGGTGTGGAATTTGCTAAGCATTTAGCCACAGTAAATGAACAGCCTATTCAGAATTTTGAAAAGATGATTCAGTGGACACAGGAGGGAAGATTGTGGGAGTCCCCAATGAATAATGAAGGAGTTGTGATGATGATGGTTCATGAATATATATTTCTGGATAAATACCAGGAGGATTTTTCACAACAAGGACCAATTTGTCACTTTATGGAACCAGTACCGCATGTTCTTTCTAAAATGCACATCTGAGTGTTAGAAAAGTCCAACACAGTGGTTGAAACATTATTTTACTGAAAAACAGGACATTCTAAAATAAAGCAATGCACAGTTCATTTGCAGACCATGGAAATTTTTATTTCAAGCTTTTGGAGATGGATTTTATAGCTAAATAAAATAATACTGCATGTTGAAAAATCATATACTTGTATACAAGTCTATGAGTACAGAGATACTGTGGGAAAAAAAAAACAGTTCAGTAAGGAGAGAAAAACTATGATATCACTTTGGAAAGTTACCACAGACTCCCTCATCAGTTGAATGATCCCAATGCATTGTACAAAACTGACATGGAGATGATATCATCTAGAGCAGATTTTCTAAACTATAGGTCACCACCAGTGAGTCATAAAATCAATTCACTGGGTCGTGACCAGCATTTTTATAACTGATATAACATTGAATAAAATAAAATAAAATAAAAGATAAATACATAAAAAGAAGAGAAAAATGTTATAATCCAAAGACCATAGTAAGGATAAATATTTTTTTGTGGAACTCTTTTCAGCTATCTATAAAGAAATAAATAAAATACAATAAATACGTGTGTGGAGGGTGTGTGTGTGCATGTAGATATATATGAGTATATTTGCAATGAGGTAATGTATATTTCTTACTACGAGTTGCAGTGAGAAAAAACAATTTTGATCTGATGATTAAAAGAATAGATTTTTGATGTCTGGTACACATAGTATTTTTTCTTAATTATATAATATATTCATGTATTTGAATTATGTGTGTATTATTTCTGACTTAAACAAGTCATTTAACCTCTCTAGAGTCTCTCATCTGTAAAATGAGAGTATTTGAAATTCTTTACTTCAGAATGTTGTGTAAGAACTAAAGAAAAGGTACTTACCTACTAAATGGTCATTCTGTTAGTAACAGAACAGCCAATTAAAACTTGGCTTGAATCGATGGTTTAATCTATCAGAAGACAAGGGGAATAAAAGGAGAAATAATTACTTGAATTTCATTCTGCCAAAGAGAAAAAAAATAATGGCACGAAAGTTTATAAAAAGTTTAAGAGAAAGTGTGGTTGTTTTGTCTTAAGAGCCATGCAAAAGAGGAATTTGTGGATAGACAGAAAATTCATTAAAAAGCTAACAAACAAACAAGCAACAACAACAAAAAAACATGGAAAATTTCCTGAAGCCAAACAAGAAATTACCAAAATCCTGACAGAAAACCAAAGAATAAAGAAAACTATAGATCAGGGGCTCCTGGGTGGCTCAGTAGGTTAAGCTTCACGTTCGTGATTTTGGCTCAGGTCATCATCTTGGGCTTCATGAGATCAAGCCCACATCAGGCTCTACACTGATAGCACAGAGTCTGCCTAAGATTCTCTCTCTCCCTCCTTCTCTTCCCCTCCCCCTACTCTCTTTCTCTCAAAATAAATAAATGTACATTTTAAAAAAACTATAGATCAAAAAGATAAGTATTAATCACTGGGATAAATTATTAAATACATGGTTTTCAATGGCTTAGGTGAAAAAGACAGGTGCAGCAGAGTATGCATTCACCAAGAATATGCCTGCCTAGAATAATCCTATTCCTTGCCATAGATTTCTATATTGATAGGTCATAGAAATGTTAATTGAGCATGGACTATACCATAATGTATACAAATGGTCCTTCTGAACCAAAAATATTTCATGGGATCAATTACAGCCCAATAAAGTGTATTTCATGTTGGTTTAATAGTCAAATCTACAAACAAAACAAAGGCAAGGGTAGACCTGTGTTCAAATCCTCTTACTATATCTATGACCTCAGATGAGCTAAGCCTTGATTTTTAAATCTCTAAAACTGGATGATAGTTATTAACTCAATAGATTATGTGAAGATTCAATTAACCATAGCACATACAGAGGGCCTAGTGAATTTCCCAGCAAACATTGGCATATTAATACGTGTGATATTCAAAATGTTCTGAAAGAAGCACAGCACTAGAAAACATACATTGCACTTTGCATTGTATGTTATGTTTTAGTGGAACTGGTATATTTCTATCATTTTAACATTAATTAAATCTAATTTATTAACGTTAATATATGGATACACATTTACCCACTCCTAAAAACAGCACAAATGTTTAGTATTTTTAAATTTCTTAAAAGAGAATAATCTTCACTATCAGTTTAGTTGGATATGACTAGACTTTTGCCTACATGCCAAGATACTATGGGAATCAAAGTTATTGCATGCATACCTTATACTATTACCCAAAATTAAAGATATATTCATGTTAAAATATGACCACATCTGATGATTTCTAGTATGGGGGGAAGCCCATGTTTTAGAATTAGATGTAATTAACTCTAAACAATGTTTTAAAACGAAGAGAAGACCTAAAATCAGCTATGTGACCTTGTATAATTTATTTTATGTGTCTAAGCATGAGCTAATATTGTATAGTTTGTAAGGTTGTTCGGAGAATTATATTAAATAACTCATTTGGAACATTTGGTTCTGGGGTTCCTGCTAGCTCAGTCAGTAGAGCACGTGACTCTTAATCTTGGGGTCATGAGTTCAAGCCCCACGCTGGGCTTAGAGGTTACCTAATAAAATAAAATAAAATATAAAAATAAATAAATAAATAAATATAACATTGGTTCTGAAGTAATTACTATATCACAGTAAGGAGAGCTTAGTATATTTTAGTTTCTTGATCAGGTTCACACGTATCTGTTTGTTTTCCCTCACAGTAATTATACAGAAATCCAAAATACACAGAACTGGCTGACTTTCAGATTTAATAATTTAATACTTTGAAAGTCAAAATTAGTGGGTAAAGCATCTGCAAAAGAGCCAGAAGTTTTTTTGTTCATAAGGATAAATTTTTTAATTAAGATATATTTTGTATTTTTTATCAAAGTAAAATATACATGGGATAACTGAGAAAATAATTTAAAATAGCTTAGCATTTAAAGTAATTTATTTTTTTAAGTTTATGTATTTTGAGAGGGGGAGGGCAGGGGTAAGGGGGGAGAGAGGGAATCCCAAGCAAACTCTCCACTCTCAGTGTAGAGCCCAATGCGGAGCTTGAACTCATGAACCATGAGATCATGACCTGAGCCAAAATCAAGAGTCGGATACTTAAATGACTGAGCCAACCAGGCGTCCCAATTTAAAGTTATTTAAAGCACTGGTCACCTGCCTCACCCCCCCCCCCCACCTCTATTCTGCTATTACTCAGCTGAGCCTTCTAATAATTTCTAGTTCTAATTGCTCTGATGGCCCTCTCCATGACTCTGCATAACATATGAAGCTCTGTTTCTTGATTTGCCAACTCTAGACAATTTCCATTGATTTCCAGGTATAAAAGATAAAGAGTTATGTCAAATCCACAGCCCCTCTCTTCAATATTCCAGAAATATGTTATGTTTGTTTATTGTAGTAATTGTCTTTGTCATGCATTAATTTTTTATGCCTCTATTGTTAATATCATTAATGTTTAAGAATTAGATTGCCAGGCTCTGCTGCTTTTCATGCTGCATATTACCCACCCCTCAGTAAAATGTTGACTAATATCTCTGAGAACATGGGCAGGAAATTTTGACTGATAGGCTTCACTTTTGAGTATATAAGTAGGATGTTGGCTATTAGACCATGATCCCTAAGTGCCAAAATAACGAAAGCTTTTCATTTTTTACATAAAAGTAAACACCAGCATGACCTTTAATGCAATATTTAAATGCAATATTTTGCTTTTTCTTATAATGTTTCACTCTGAAAGACCATAAGCTCCCAAAGTCTCAGGCTACATGTTTAGCATGAAACATATTAATTTATACATGCAGCCTCTTAGTAAATATGTTTATCCTGAACTGAACCGTAAGAATTTACGTTTGTCTATTTTAGAGGATAGGATTTTTTTTTATCATGGTTTAAGATTGTGTACATTTTAAATCTGAAGGAAATATTTTCAAGAGCTTATGTTGGACCCTGGGAGATTGTATTTGTCAGAAGTAGATCCAAAATGATAGCATCCTGTGGTAAGTCCTGCTCAGTGATGAGAAACCCTGCAGTTTATCTCATGAAAATGTCACAGGTATTAAATGATAGCAAAACAGAATATCCGTGCCTGCAATTCACTTTGTGATCAAAAAAAAAAGTGTTTGGAAAATAATTTCTTACCTTCTTATTTTTCATACTTTGAAAAGTATGTTGAAACTCTGAGTTACTTTAGAAAACTAAAGTGAGTTACTTTAGAAAACTATAGACACTGGATTAAAGTGGAAATCTTATTGCTCTTATCCATAAAATGACTCAATATTAGCTAAAGGAAATGAAACACAAATAGTGACAGATTCCATCTTTTTCTCTTAATATTCACTACTTGATTTATTTCACCTAATGGCATTGCAGTTGTTTATATAAACACACCTCTACCCTAATCTAGGGCAACTACAGGCTATCTCTTAGGTCTTAGCCTCCCCCCTGGCTAGTTTCTCTCTTTCCCTTGTTTCCTGATACAATCTCTTATGAACACAACAAAGTAATCTTTCAAACATATGTCAGATTATATCAAAATCTACCAGTGACTTTCTAAATCTGAGTAAATTCCAAAGATCTTACAATATGAGGTTCTACTTAATCTACCTATATATACTCTGACCTCTTTACTATTCTTGCTCCCTACTACACTCTTTGGGCCACAAGGGCCTCCTTGATGTTTCTTGAAAGCACTGTTCACACTTCCACCTCAGGGCTTTTGCACTTACTTGTCCTTTGTGTCTGAATACTTTTTTTCCCAGCTTTCTGGCTGAAGCTCTCAGACTTCCTTTAGGCTTCTGACCACTTGTTTTCTTAGTAGAAAAAACATTCCAATTTACCCTCTCCTTGCTCCCTAAAGCTTCCAGGATGGAATCAAGTATATCTAAAGTTGAAATATTCCTGGTGTGTGCAAAGTCCCAGTTATTTTAGGGCCTTAGAACTCTGAAAGTTAGATCATTAAATTTAGAAGTACTAAGCACAGCACTAATACAATATTGTTTTTTTTTAACAGATAAAATTGACATATAACATTAAATTTGCTTTAGATATACAACAAAATGATTTGATATTTATATATATTGCGAAATGATCGCAACAATAAGTATAGTTGACATCCATCACCATACAGTTACAATTTTTTCTTATGATAAATAATTTCAAGATGTACTCTCTTAGCAACTTTCAGATATGCAAGATAGTACTATTAATGATATCATCATGCTGCACATTACATACCCATGGCTTATTTATTTCATGATTGGACCAATGCAGTATTCTTGATCTTTTCCATTGCTATAGCATACAGGAGAACATGCATTTGACAGTTAATTACAATAATAAGACCCTAAGAATAAACATATTTGTACTGTTAAAGAATCAGTAGCTTTCCACTTATTCTAAAGAAAAGATGGTATCATGCATTCCTCTTTTTCAAACATTCAAAAGTATGAATTATATGCCTGGTCCTGCGCTAACTATGAATTCAATATGGTTCTTGCCCTTAGAGAGTTTATAATCAGATGATATACAGACAGATACGGTCCATTGCTGGAAATAAAATCAGTGCTACAAGCACAGCATGGAGGTGCCTCTGAACCAATTACAAAGAGAGATCAGGAAAGTCTTCCTTGAGGCGCCTGGTTGCTCAGTTGGTTAAGCTTTGGACTTCAGCTCAGGTCATGATCTCGCGGTTCATGGGTGGGTTTGAGCCCCGCGTCAGGCTCTGTTACTGATTGCTCAGAGCCTGGAGTCTGCTTCGGATTCTGTGTCTCCCTCTTTTTCTGCCCTCCCCCACTCACGCTCTGTCTCTCAAAAAATGAATAAATGTTAATTTTTTTTAAAAGAAAGTCTTCCTTATAAAAATGACACATAAAGTGAATCTTAAAAATATAAGTAAGAAGGAACCAGGTGAGGTACAGGCATGAGGAGATGGTGCATTTCACACCCAGGGTTGAGCATTCATAAATATATACAGGCAAGAGTAAACGAAGGAGAGTAGGTAGAATTTCCAGCAGCTCAACATGGCAAGCCTAGAGAGAGGACTCATAGAGATCATAGTTTATCTGTACTGAGAATGGTTTAAAGTTTTGTACATATATTATTTAGAGCCTAACACAACTCCATGGATTGAGGACTACTAATATTCTCATTTACAGATGAGGAAACCAAGACACAAAGAGAGGTTCAGTCACTTGCTCTAAGTCACGGTTGCCCAGCAGTCATGTTTTGGATTCTAGGCTCAATCACTGCCCTATAGGTAGGCTGATTAATTCTACAAATGACCTTGCATTCATCTTTTTTATATCTGCAGTTTTAGCAAATTGCAGTCGATTAAATGTTTCATGAATGGATATGTGGCATGAAAAATAAGTGGTGAAATTTGGGGCTCTCCACTTATTTCTGAAATCTTCCTCCATGCTAAGTATGAGAATTAATAAAAAGTAAATTCCTACCAATAACTAATAAAAGTGTTCATCTGACATGCATTTTTGCATTGCATTTGAAATACAACCTTACACAGAATGCAAATAAATACCTTAATAGATATAGTCAGTGTTAGTTCTTTTGAATATCGGCACCATTATTTTCAATACCTTTGTTTCTCTCCTGCTAATGTAAGTCCTAGATTCTGGGGGGAAAAAGAGAATTAAGTAACTCAATCATTGGTAACTGTAAGTCTTTTCAAAGTACATACACACAAGTACATTAAGATTAGACATCCAGTAGTCATAGGGCACCATTCTTTGTTCAACATCCAATTATATGTGGAATGATAAAAGCTTTTAAAAGGGGAGCCCTCTTACCCTATCAACGGAAGAGAAAGCTTCAAAAGAAACAAACTAAAAAATAAAAAGTTCATTTTGCAATTCCAGCTCTCCAATTTTACAGTTATCTCTCATTAATAAGCTCATCTGACCTACTTTTAATTAAATCATATTGCTTTAGTGTATGAAGTAGAAAACTCAACTCTTATTCCAGATATCCTGCTTAAATGGCATGGCTTGTCTTGGGCTAATTTCTTATCACAAATGTCCTTGAGGTTTATAGAATTTTTTTTGAGGTTTGAAACAAGTCTAGAGCCCCATTCCATTATAAATGCATATAGGTATCATCTAGTCTAATATACTGAGCCATTTAGCATTTGATGCCATTTAAAATATGTGATATAATTAAGGCATGTAGATGCAAGATTCATAAAACAAAGGCCTAGTGATAAATTATTTCTGAGTATCATCAAATATCTGCCTTTCATTAGCTACACATAGGAATTTTGTTCACAGACATAATATACAGATTATGTTTCGTAACCATGCTAAAAAGAAGTGTAATGCATTTCTTTTCTTTTCCTTTCTTTCCTTTTTTTTTTTTTTTAGTAAACTCTAGGCCCAGTGAGGGACTTGAACTCATGACCCCAAGATCAAGTGTCACATATTCTACCACCTGAGTCATGCACCCCAAAAGTATTTTCTATTTTAAAAACTTAAAGTAGTATTGAGAAAAACCAAGGTATGCTTGGTTTTTATATGATGGGAAGGGGGGGGGGGGAGTATTACTTAAAATGAAGTGGGAAGGAAAGCTAATGTTATTGAGCACCTGCTATTTCCAGGCACTCTTACTTACATTATCATTCCAGCTGGCCTCCTGCATGCTAGTCTAGAGAATCATTAACATTGTTATAAACAAATCCCTGCTGCTATGAATTCTGGATCATACTATGTAGAGTCCCCTGTGTAAGAAGCAGTTTGATTGCAAATCAGTGCCTATAATTCAGAGCATATTTACTTGTGGCCACTGACTTGGAGCTCATATTTTAAACCATCTTTATTTTCTCTGCTTTTGGGATCTCAGTCACTATGCCATATCTTCGGAGGGGTAGTCTCGTGGCTTCTCACTGTACAAAGAAGCCCCTATTCTCCACTACCATGCAGGCTTTGAGTTAGACTTCAAACTTGCCTCCCTAATATGTCACCAGTTTTTACAGAAAAGCAAAAAAGAAAAAAAAACTTACATATACAGAAAATCTATCAACCCAGAAATTCTCTCCTTGCAGATCAAGAAAATAAAGTATACAGCAGTAACTATTAATAGTCATGTTGAGAATCAAACTGTATTAAGGAATGGTATTAAGGTAATAAGAAAACAGATCTAAAAATAGTCAAAATGTTCTTCTATTGGAGAAAAAAAACCTAGTAAAAATTTCAACCCACAAAACCTAGAGAGAAAAAAATCAGATTTATTAGTGAATAAGGATATTTGGAATATAATGAACATTGCCGGCAGTCTATGAAAGATACTAGAAAGACCAGACAGAATCTCATACAAATTTATAAAGAAAGAACAAATAACACTTCTTTTATCTTCTTGAGACACACACTGAGGTACCTTGTCTCCATATACCTTGTGAGTATACCTTGGAAGAACCCTGAGTTAATTTCTGAAGAATTGTTTACTTCAGTCAGAAGGCCAGCAGTCCTGCACTATAAAATCAAAAGTTGGGGCCTATTATGTTTTAAAAGAGATGCCCTAAAGGAGGCTGCTGCTTTCCTCCCCTTTATTAAACGCGGAAAATTTCATTTTACACTTACACTTCAGCAGTGAGCCATTCACTCCAAGATATACACATAAAAGAAGATAATACAGAGCTTGCTGTGCAATAGGGAATTTTGTTCCTAATCCCAAATGCCAGATCCAGTTAGACTGAAATACTTGGGAGTGTTAGTGAGTAAATCTGGACCATACTGAGGCAATGGTTCTAAGTATCTTCAAACCTAAGCCAAACTGAAGACTGGATATTTCTCCCCTAGTTCCAAATCTGAGTTTTAGGACCTTTCTGATTCGAGGAAGAGTTCATCTGTCATGTTAGGAAGAGATACAAGAGAGCAAAAAGGCAAGGGTCCTCCAGTGCAACTAATGTTTTCCAGAACTTCATAGGCCAAAGCAACAATCTCTGAGCCAAGTACCGTTAAAGAAAAGAGAAAACAAAAAATTACGAAAGTCATCAGATGGATTTGGGAGGAATCTAATTAGAATTGGGTTTCTTTTTTGTGTAATGATGAATGCTATCCTAGAATTATCTTTTTTAGGTGTAAAAATATAATAAAGCACATAGGTGTAAGCAATAAACTGATTATATTAAAATGCAGTTATCCAAGTACTTAAAATCTATAATTGAAAAAACAAATTTTGATGTAATAATATATTGCTTCCTAATTGTTCCCTTAAATTGGAAGTTCTGAAAAGCTTAATAACTACTATAGGGATAAGCAGAAATAATATTTTGAGGTATCCACAACAATTATGTAATATAAAAACATCTGTAATTTCTATTGGTGACAAAGTCGCAGTTACTTCTAATACTACTGTGGTTTTCTGCCTACGTTTGAAATGGAATGAAATGGTATAATTCACTAAAAATAAAAAAATCCATTAGGGTTGAAAAATATATACATTTTTTTCCCTGTCCAAATTCATGAAACAAGAAAAAGAACCCGTGAGTTGTAAGAAAAAGGAGAAGACAGGCCAATTTCACCTCCTTTTCACTATTAACATTGGCTCTTGCTTCTCCCTGGCCTTCTAAAGCATAAAGAGTCCAAAGAGTAGAGGACTATGTCCACACCGATTGTTAACAGCTGGGCACAGTGACAGCCCCCCAACCCCCGCCACTCCTTGAGAAAACAGCTAAATTACAGTTGTAGGTTCCTCTTCCTTTGGGTTGGAGTACCCTGGTCTTCATCCCTAGGGAAATGAAGAGGAGAGGAAAATAAAAACCACTGGCTCTTCCTAGAGGGAAACAATGCCCTGGGTAGAATCGCTTAAATGGCATTCCTCTCTCTCAAGGGAAGAGTTTGGCAGAAACACCAGGTAAGTTTCCTCCTGTCCTTTCTCTAAACTCTGTATTTCTTTCTGGGATTGATGAGATTAGTTCATCTTCCTAAGGCCTTTATGAAACCCTCAACATATTACCTCCAGAAGATTCTGTGGGGCCAGAGAGTTGTTTCATTCATTTTGTCTAAGCCTCACCATATACCAGATCTGGTTCCACTTTGAAATGTCCTCTCTTCCAAGGCTACTCAGTCAGTAAATAGTGAAGCTGGAATTCAAAACTAGATCTTGCAGACTCCAAAAATTTGGGTTTTTATATTGCACTTGCTATGCTACCCTAAGCAAGTGGTTTGAAAAATATGAGTTTTACATTCTGTGCATTTAGTCACCAGCAAGATAGTAATATACTGTATATTTTATTTTTCCTAATATTTATGACATATATTTCTTACAAGTCCATTAAATAAACAGACACTCTGCTAAGCTCCAGAATTATAAGTAGTGCATAAAAAGACATGGAAATTTTGACTTAATACATTTGGAGTTAAGTGATAGAGACAGACCCTAATCAAAAGGCCATACAAATAAGTGGCTTTATATAAATATAAAACAAGTTATAATAAGTGCCTTGAAAGTAATGGAATGCTATATGATGGGATCCTCTGAACTAATCTGGAAGACAGAGAAGACTTTCCTGAGAAATCAATGTGTAGCGATCCAGTAGGAGTAAGAAATTGTCACAGAGGATTTTTTTTCCCTACACTCATTTTGTGCTAATATACTAGCTGTCTTAAAGTATGTTTTAAACAACAAAAGATTGCCATCACTTAAAATCAATGACTTATAAATAAGAAACTAAGCAGTGAAAAGGAATTTTAGTTTTTAAACAGCACCAATAATTCAACCAAAATTATTTTAAGAACTTGTCTTTCCATATCCAGTTTCCTAGCAATTGCTAGGGACTTGGGAGCATAGGGAATAGCAAGTGACTGCTAATGAGTACAGGAACTCCTTTGAGGATGACACATATTCTGAAATTAGGTAGAGGTGTGGTCCACAACTTTGTGAATATGCTAAACAACCACAACAATAACACTCAATTGTATACATCATACGTCAATCTTGAAAATGAGGTTGAAAATGAGTGACATAGGTATCACAGATGAACTACTAACATCCATTCTATGAGAATTTATATATGGTAGCATGGCAGACCCATCCAAGGAATGAATATAGCTCTTCGGAGGTCTTTGTCCTAGGATGACTCTTCTTCTTCTAAGAACATACACTCTGATGGAGAACACAGCTCACAGAGCACTGGTGCATGAAGGGAATACCTTTCCAGGCAGCACAATCAAATGAGTGAGTCCAGGCAATCGGTGAGGTGACAGATGTAGAAGGACATCTCCTACTAAGTTTACTTAGTGAGGGATTAAAGTGGTTTACAAGCCACCGATTACAGCATTGAGATGGAGTTTTGTTTTTGTTGGTTTGTTTGTTTGTTTTTAGTGTTAAGCAGGGGTGTGGAATTATAACAAAGGATTAGTTCACAAGTAGTAAAGACTGATTTTTGCTTTTTTTTTCTTTTGGGCGAATAGATGAGGCAATAGGAAACTCATAACAATATTATCTTTAGTTTTCCAGATAAATGAATGTGAATATATCAGAACTAATGCAAAAGAAAATGAAAATCAAAATAAATAAGTTAGTTAAGGTAATCGTTTATAATTTAAAGAAATAGTTACTACCATTATGACAAAATGGCCTTATTAGAGGAACATCATCTAACAGATAAACAAAATGAAATGCTTATTTATTTAGGAGACATGATGCAAAGCATGAAATCAATGGCTGAATAATAAGCTATTTTTTACTAAGAACAGGTTTCAAACAAAGCAAGAGTAGTTTTAATCTTGAAGTCAATACTGGGAATATTAGCTGCCTGCATTACAAACTCAATTCCAAAGTTTAAGGCTTATGAAAGGACTTAGCTTAAAAAAAAAAAAAAAAGACTCGGTGGCAGATACAGCTTTCAAACCCTTTTTCTCCCAGGATTTTTGATTTGTGACATTCAATCAGGCTACATCAGGGCATAAGTAATTTCCCAGAAGTAGACCAGCACTTTCCCAAAAGTACAGCAGTTCTCTCCAACTGAAGGAGGCACAGGCCGCATCTAGTAAATTATTGATTTAATATAGTATTTTGCTCTTTTTGTGACCCACAAGAATTAATCACTTTTAAAAGTACCCAACATTCCTCTGAGAAAAATTTATATATTCTATAATAATTTTCACGATAAGGTATATTTGATAATAAATTATACATTACACAACCAAAAAGGTTTGAAATTGCAAGTAGCTTACGGCTGTGTTGAGCGTACTATGCAGTCTCTAAGATATGTTGGACGTTCGAGTAGGACCTCTTCCATAAAAATGGTTTGAGATCCTTCTGTTTCACTGGGAAGTTACTCTTTGTTCTCCTTCTTCTTCTTCTTCTTCTCCAGCCCTCCTCCTGCCTCCTGCACACATGATCGAATCTTAGAGGGGAAGTCCTTTTCACTAGGTGACTAGAAACCTTAAAATCCAGTTACAGATTCATCCCCTGATGTCCCTGGAAATACCACGTCTGTTTACTGCCTCATCCTTTCTTCTTGCAAGAGTAAAACAAGCACATACAGTATAGTTGCAGTCTGGGCACATTGTACCGATACAAATGAATCCATATAAATTCAGGCAAAGAGGATTTAAAAAAAAACAAACATTAAAAAAAAGAGAGAGAGAGAACAAGAAAAATCATGAAATTAAACAGTGTGAGTGATTTCACTCACTCAGTGAAGGTATGTTCCAGACTAATTAAATGTTAGCATGGATTTGCTACTGTAAAATGGTAGACATGAGTCTGCTGTTCCCTCAGTGGAACTCAATCCTATCATTGAGCATATTTTCAATGCTTAAAGATACACATCTTTTACATAATATTGCCTCTAAATGTAAAGCAACAGTGATTCCTGGCAATCGGAGACTTCAATCACAGAAATAGGCTAATATGGATTTATTGAGAGGGTATGTTTCAATTCTGTCTTGGATTTAAGTGAATTTCTGGAAAAATTTCTACAAAATGAAATGTTCATGTACGTGCTGTCTATGGAACACCGTTTATAGTAGCCTGCTTGGTATGATAAGCATAGTACATTTCAACCTCCCACAAACATTTATGGAGAACCCACTGTTTATCAGAACTGTTCCAGGAAGAGAAGAGAAATACGATAAGACGTGTCTGTCAGAAACATCGTGAGCAGCGGTGAGAACTTGCAAGGATCGGTAGAGCTAGTTGTCTCTTCCAAGAGCCCATGTGGAAACTGTTGGGAGTTTGGGTTGTGGCAGTTTCAGTGGCAGAGAGGAGAGAGAGAGACTGATAAGCTACGTAAAGGTACAAGCAACAAATCAATGGTGTATTGGACCCCAAGAGTCAGGGAGAGAGTGTCAAGCGTAATGGTATGTTATAATAGGCTAAGTTTGACATTTTAAATCTTTAAAGTACTTTGGCTCTCCGTGCATACATTGAAACACGGTTCTTTGGTTCTACAAAATTCTAATCAATTATAGACAATAATATAAATGTGAGAATTATTACCAAAGTGATAGCACATTTTGGAATCATCAGTCTGGCATTTTGCAAAGGGTGTTCTAAGGAACATTGGTCCCATGAGATGTTACCCTGAAACAGTCTCCACGATCAAATAAGTTTGTAAGAATGAATATGACAGTCCCTAGACCTTACTAAAGTATCAATGAAGTCATAAAGAACTTTTTCTTTTATCCACGTATGTTCCAAACTTAATTATAGAACCTTTTCATAATTCACGTGTTCTACAACAATGCTATTAAATATAGATTTAAGCAGTTGTCATATGTATCAAATAAGTTATAATCAGGAACTGGTACAGGTGAGTTCTTACATTAAATGCATTACAAGGGATATGGGCTTTCAGAGAAACACAGCCAGTGTGACAAATGGCCCACTGGTATAAGTAAAATGGCAAAAATAAGCATAGAATTCAAAGTCTTGGCTGGCTCCTAACTTCTACTGATTGTGAACAGAGCCAAAAAGATAAAGGCTGCCCTTTCCTATACCCACCAGTATGATGAAATTAAAACAGGAAGAGAGGATGTGAAAAGTTTCTAGGAACAAATATTAGGAAAATTAGTAAAGTTGTTCTGGCTTAGTCATTATTCCATTTAAATTTTTGTAAACATAGAACAGATTACAATAAATCTCTATCTCAAAGCACAGTTAATTTTCCCTTATTTATATTATTTGCATACTACACGGAATACTTTCAGTCACTACAGTATTCAACATAAGTGATTATAAACTAGGACATGCTGTAAGCACTGACCAGAAGGAACCCCAGATTATTGATACTAGGACAAATAACAGAATCTAATACAGTATTAGTTACCCTAAGAACAGGTGACTATACTGCAACCTTATATTCATCAATGATTAAAAAACAACTTCACATTTTTTATATTTATAAATGATACTTTTTGAAATAGCTGTCCTAAATGTCCATTATGCAAAATAAACTATAAAAAACAAATTGAGGTTGTCAGATGCATATTCATGTGGAATAGCAGAATGTTCATGACTAAGTCACAAAGCTGAACTTGAACGAAAAGCTCTCATTTCTATTCATATTTTCCAAATATGAAAATAAGAGCTATTGTCACATACATTCAAAGTGTTGTAACTTTGGAGCACCTTAAAATCAGAAGCAAAGTTAATATAAATCGTAGTACTCATTCTTGAATGATTTTCTCATCAGTAATATCAGCTGAATAAAGTTATCTGTGCTGAACGAAGAATACACCTGACCACTCTCGTCTCAAACAATGATGAGTGACGAGAGCAATGCATCTTTGGTTATCATCACCACTGTCAATTTGTTGTTGTTCTGGGGAGTTCTAATTTTAGTATGCTTAATCCTAACTGTATATTACCATTTTACAGAACATTAAAAGGCAGGACATTCATTAGCCACCCAACACAATACAAGATACTGTTTGTGTTGTATGTATGTGTTTTAAGTATATTGATATATTTTAAACTCTGGCCAGGAATCCATCAAATGTGTTTACTTTTTCAAGCTATCATGACTCTTCTCCAGTCACCTAAAACAACACTGCACCCAGCTGTCTTTAAAAGGAAAATCAGGGGGCACCCGGGTGGCTCAGTCAGTTAAGCCTCTGACTCTGGATTTTGGCTCAGGTCAGGATCGCAGGGTGTGTGAAATCCAGCCCTGTTTGGGATGCTCTATCTCCCTCTCTCTCTGCCCCTCCCAGGCTCATGCTTTTTCTCTACAAACGAACAAACACTGAAAAGGAAAATTAGGCAATAACTCCAATAAATTCCCAGCATGTAACCTAAACCTATGTATTTCTAGTCCATCTGTTTTCCTCAGGTCACAGGGGAATGTCACTGATGGTTTCAAAAGTGAAATGGCTCCACTTTGGTTTTTTATCTTACCTTTTCCTAGACTCTAGTTCTGCTCCTGATTTTCCCTTTGCAATGACTCCTTCCTCCCCGTTAAATAAAACAGTAATAAAACTCGCTCAGCTTTGCATCTTCCCCTGACTACTCCCCACATTCTCCTTTTGTTTATGATTAAGGCTCTGATTACATCTATTTCTTTACATACTTACTCTTCATCCAGCTACTATCTAGCTACCACCCCTCTACTCTACTTCAAGGGTTAGCAAACTTTTTTCTGTAAAGCGCCAGATGGTATTTTGGGATTTGTTGGCTACATATGTCTCTGTCGCGTACTCAAACTCAAAACTTTGTTTTGTGACTCTAAGAATGTAAAACCCTCTCCTGACCGCCTGGCTTTGGTTTGCTGGCTGTAGTTTGCAAAAAGCTGCTCTAGTTGAACCTGCTGTATTAACGATGCCAAAATCCCATTGCTTGAAGGGAGTCCTCTCTGCACAAGTTCAAAGCCAATTAAGGGATAGGCTGAAGGAAATCAGACTGTTAGCTTTAATATTGATAAAAGCAGAGGGGCCAAAACAACAGGCATCCTGCGCAGCTACGGGTGTCCTGCAACAACCATGGCCACGCTCTCAGCAGACTTGCCCTGTAATACTGACTCTGCAGAGGAGGAGACCGGCCAATATGTTCTTTAAGCAGAATGGCCCCCAGCCCGGAGTAAGGTTGAAGTTCCCCTCCTGGGCTGATCAGTCTGGAAAGCTCATTGTACCTTGGGAGTAAGGGTGGAACCAGCCAGCCAGGGGTTAAACAGAATCCCTCCTCAAGCAATCATGGGCCAGGAGAAGAAGCCCCTGCTCTGTGATACTCCACGTCGCCAAATCCACTGACTCGTTTTTCTTTTATTACCACCTGGCAACACTTAACCCTGTTGAACACTTTGCTTTAATTGAAGCTCTTCGCCAGTGGCTTCCATGGGACTACATTCACTGTAGCCACCCTCTATGCGATCCTACACCTTGGCATTCTCCAGACCTCCTCTTTGCCCATCTTGTCTCATTCTGTATAATTTTCTGGGTGACATCATTTTCTTAGAGAATATCAGCTATCATCTTTATGTTTTTAATACTTAAATCTCCATCATTAGCCTGGGTCTGTCTCATAACTCAGAACTATAAAGCCTAAGGTATCCCCCCTATCTTGTGAACACCAGAACCATCATCTACAAATTTGCCCGAAACATTGGTTTCACCCTCACCTCTTTTAGGAACATAGCACATTTGGGGCTGAGGTAGCAAAAAAAAAAAAAAAAAATCTGCCTCTGTGCACCATCAGCAACTCTAACGATTCAAATGTAAATCATATAAACAGATAAAGGTTGGTGAGAGAGTATTTTACTTAGATGAGTGGGTGAATGTGTTTGTACAGCCGTCCCTGTCCCGTGTATAAAAATACTTAATTTGGTGGCAGCATAATCAAGGTTGATTTTGAGTAGAATGTCAAAGCCTGGCAGTGAGTACAACAATTTCCCACCTGCATATGTAATTTCTCATCATTATATAAGAGAAAATTTCCTTTGCGCTTTTATCATAAATGAAAGCAGGGCCGCCATTATTACCTCTAGAGATAGCACCATTATGTCACGTTTATATTACTGTGTTTGAGAAGAGTAAATCTGAATAGCTACAGTAGTCACATATGTCCACAATTTGTTTTTAAGATATTTGACAGTGGTGGATCTTATTAAAAGATGGAAATAAACCAAATACCTTAAAATTCAATAACCATCATGTTTATATCAAGAAAACATTCACAGTGTGATTTTTGTAAAGCTTTTCTAAAAATGTTTTGTCATTTCTGTCTCCTAGCACCCTGTGGAAGTCGTTCAACGGGTTCAGAAGGCACCGTTCTATCACCAAACTATCCCAAAAATTACAGTGTGGGGCATAATTGTGTTTATTCGATAGCAGTTCCCAAGGAGTTTGGTAAGTAATAGTCATCTCATCACGTAGTATTTCATTCCAGACATCCTTTGTTTTTCAATATGTGCTATTCAAAAATGTTAGTTTTTTATGAACATTTTCACTATTCATAAAGTACTTTACTCGGCAATTCTTTTTAGATAGTAGCTTTGTAATAATAAAATTTTGAGGTCATTTTACTCAATCTGAATTTACAGTCAAGTACACAGGTGAACAACAATATAAAAATGAAAACAGGATTGTTTTTAATTTTTAAAAATAAGTACATCCAGTAACCTTGCAAGTGCCTTCATGTCAGAATGATATAAAATGGGAAATTACCAGAGCATAAAGCAAAGTGTGCTCTGCAAAATATGCATACAGTCAAATACAGAACTATTATAATAATGGCAAAGTATGTACAAACCAATCATATTGTTGTATAGTTTTTAAACACATTTGCAGAAAGAAACGATTTTGGTTTCAAGCACCTAGTTTCTGGGACAGCAATGAATATAGAAAGACAGCAAAGGACATTTCAGCTCATCTTGTCAACCTGACAATCTGTTCTGCATTGGCACTGAGAAGACAATGTGTCCTTTGCTGCCTTCACATCTCCCTGATCACAAGTCTTAGAAGTCACTTACCTGGCTTCTAAAGGTTTTGTGTCTGAGATCCAGCTGGATCTCACCCAGGTTAAGCTCTGTTTATGGATGGGTAGGCAAAGGAAATTTAGTGAGCAGTAAAGTATGGGAGAGAGGCTGAAAGTTCAGACTTCTACAATTTAGATTTATAGCATTGTGTTACATGGTAAAGGATTTGCCGTAGCTGTTATGAATGTCTGGGTCTGAATGACAAAGTATTTTAGCAGAAGGACATGGATTTTATCATATCAAGATTTTTGGATCACATCTTGACTTAACGTTTCTGCTGATATATAAAATAAGCTGATGCTTCCAGTCCAATTTCTTATAACCTGATATCACCCATATATCCTCCTTCTCTCTCTTTCGAAACAAGTCCAAGATCTTCAACTTATTTGAGAGAACGTTGTCATCAGAAGTGAAATACTAAACCTTTTATTTAACCTTGAAATAGAATGGTGAGGCCAGCATTAGCAAGGTGGCTATTTCTTTACTCTACAAAATATTTCTTCTTCCTAGCATATTGATTGGTTAAATCAGAGTTGAACTCTTCGAGAAGAGAATGATGGTTTAGAAAGAAAAACATTATCCACCTAATTGTTTATTTATTTTTTTCCTTTTGTGCCTCAAAATAGTCTTTTTCTTGTAAGAGGGGTTTATAGTCCAGCTGCCAACAATGTTGCATGGATGCTGACAGAACCCTAGCAGTGATGACCCAGAAGATTGCCTGGTTACCTCAGTTCTCTTTATAAGCCATTAGTTTGTTCTACTATAATCTATTCTTGGGATGTCATGTAGCCAAGAAAAATGAAAAAGGAAACACAGGCATTTCCTTTCCTGATACGTAGACATATTTTATAGTAACCTCTAGATGTTCAAAAAGAGAAGGAAAAGTACTGATTAAAATAAATTAACAGGTTTCTAGGGAATGGAATCTATTCGAGCAGACTTAATGTAAGTTAAATGTAGACTTCTTAATGTAAACAATGCAACTGATAATCAGTGGTTTTTAATATTAATTTTTAAACAAGTCTTGGATTATTTGTGGATGAAATCAAATGTACTTTCATTTATTAGTAAGGAAACTGATTTTATTTGTGTAAATGTTACATCATTCTGTATTTCAAACTACATAAGAAGCCAAACAAACTTGGAGTCCTAGTTTCAGCCTGTCACATCTTGTACCTATCTGTCTTTGGACAAGTTACATAAACTCTTTGAGACTCAGTTTCTTTATTTGTAAAGTTGGGTCATTTTGTCTACAGAGTAAAGTTGTTGGGAAGGATGAATGAGATTGTATATTTATAAAAGATGTCTCACATAGTTCATGTTCGTTATGAGTTTAAAAAATGCCAACTTTGAGGTCAGATTTCTGGATTCAGAGCACAATTCGTTACTCTTTTTCACTTAGACAAGTCCCATCATTAGCCTGAATTTTACTTTTCTCCTCTCTGAAATAGAGGTGATAAATGTCTACCTCATAGGGTTAATTTATAATTAAATGATACAGTATTTGTACGTGATTGCGTAATAACATGTAGTTAAGTCATATACACACAGAGATTCACATACACACCCACTTTTATTTATGTTCACATTTGTAGAGGTCCTGCCACCAGTTACCAAAAATGTTGAAATAAAATGACCTGGATTCTGGATTTATTAGTCTTAAGAGTAACATGGCTAAAAATAAAACATTTATATTATGTAATTAAAGCATAAAAACAAATAGTTTGTTTTACACCTTCAGTGGGTATCTAATCACCTAATAACACCTTAAAGTTTTCTGGGAGCAGAGTAGACGAATTAAATGAATACTTATCATCAACTTCTTCCTACTCCTACTTTTACCTCTTAAATGTGAGATGATCAAGCAATAGTCATTGAGTATCGACAAATCAAATTTCTGTTTTGCTTCTTCTTCCTCCTCTCATTTTCAGTTTCCTTCTGTTCCACTTTGAGCTGTTTTATGACTCTTTGGTATCACTTCATAATGTACCAGTTCTCACTTTTTCTCTTCCTGTCACTTATCTTAAAATATAATCATTCTTTCTTCTGTATCTTTTATAGGCTGACACTCTTAGAATTTCACTTTTTAATCATTTAGCATAATATCTGTCAGATACACTCAATTCATTCAAGGGAATAGCAGCTTAACAAAGGTTAAGGTTCTAAAGTTATATAAGGAGAAAATCACATATAATCAACATTACACATGGAATATGTTAAATCGCCCATAAAAATCATCTACATAATTTTGCATGAGCCATGTAGTCACTGAATAATTCTTAACAGGACATTTATCCTCTAATGTCAGAACAGGTGACTGTTTCTTTAGATAATACCAGATGAGCCAGCTTGATCTTTCATAGGTCATATGCTACCACATTACTTTTATTTATTTATTGTTGCCCAGTGTAGAATTGAATTCATATCGGTTAAATGCGAACAGAATATGAACTTACTTTACCAGTTGATTGAATGAGTATTATTTTGCCAGTCAATTTCTATCTTTCAGTTTTTATAGATAAGAAAATTGTCAATTCCTAATGCTTTCATAAGTGTCATTGGATTTCATTTGAACTTCAGATATTAGGGTCTCTTTGGTGATATTCATTCTGCAGGATTATGGTTGTTTTGTATATGTAGAAATATAATAATTCTGGGTCATTGGATAACATTTTTTGATAGTTGACTTCCTTCTAACAATTAAACTATTTCACTTGGATTTTTGGGTTAAAAATACCCTACCTTTAATAAAATATGTTTTATTTTTCCTTCATTTTTTAATTTTTAATTACCAGGTGTCTCCCCTTTATGGTTTTACTGTTTAAGTCTTCCTACAATGCATTGTTTTTAAGGGCTAAAACATGCAAGGCAGATTTTTAATTTTGACTTTGATATAGATAAGATGCTTTATAACATAAGAAAACTGTTGCCATTGTTAGAGGAAAAATTTTTTGTTAATAGGTATTTATACTTAGAGTGTAGCAGCCAAAATCAAGTTGTATGGAGTGAGGACTTACAAACATTGGAGAATAAATGTTTGGACTTCTATTTCAACAATTTTGGCTGAGAAAAAAAAGAAGGAGCTAGGATGGCAGTGAAATGGGGGGCAAGTCAGAGGCTAGTGTTTATGTTTGTTTTCTCTTGGGATAGAATATAATGGAATTTTCTTACTTTAAAGCCCAAGAGAAAGACACAATAGACAAGGAAAAATTAAAGATTTTAGATGGACCCGCTGGTAAAACAAGATGCTTAAAATGGTTAAAGGAGATGAAAGTCCTCTTTCAACTATAATTCAGAAGAAATGGTTCATAACTAGTTACATAATACCTAAACTGGTTTCACATGGAATATCACTCCTTGACATGATTATCCCTTTCCAAACTCCCCCCCTGCCCCCTTCTATCCCTTCCGTCACCCATTCCTTGCATTCCAGGGATTATGTGTAAAAGAGAATGTATTAGTATCTGAGGGCTGCCTTAACAAAATATCACAAAGTCAGTGGTTTAAAACAACAGAAATTTGTTCTCTCAGTTCTGGAGGCTAGATCTCTGAAATCAAGCTATCAGTAGTGCCACACTCCCTCTGAAGGCCCTGGGAAGAATCTTTCCTGCCTTCTTCCTAGCTTCTAGTGGCTTTCAGCCACCCTTCACATTCTGTGGCTGTAGTTGTATCACTAATTTCTGCCTCTGTCTTCACAAGACCTTTGCCCTGTTTGTGTGTCTCCTCTGTTTCTGCATGTATCTCTGTCCTCTTTTCTTTTAAAGGCACCATGTGTTGGATTTAGGGTGCACTTTAATCCAGTATAATTTCATATTAATATTTAATTATATCTGCAAAGATCCTGTTTCCAAATACAATGACATTTTAAGCTCCTAGGCAGATACACATTTTGGGGGGTGGGGAACACTATTCAACCCACTACAGAGGATGAACTACATTACCAGAGTTTTATGTAGAAAATCTTAGACAAAAATTATCCTATAAAACATGTATCAAATATTAGCTGTGTAGAATGCAAACTGACATTTAGATTTCTTGGAGAATTCCAACATGAAAATCACCTTGAGGATATCCAGAATAGTCTGTGGTGACTTAACTTTGTGTTTGGGCTTCCAGATAGTTTCACCTCCTAAAAGGCCCACCGTGATTGCCTATTTATCAAGGACAAAACTTACTTTTCCCCAAGACTGGCTTTCAAACGTGGAATCTTGGAAGTATGCATGAAAACTTTCTCGGGTTTTTCTTCTTAGTTTTCCCAGTTAGTCAGCCCTCTCTGTATCTTCTGTTATTAATGCAGTCTCTTGGTTGTATAGGTTTCAAGTTCATGAACTCCTAAATCACACAAAGTTGTCAGGCTGGTCTACTCTGTACAGGGGGTACAGACAGTTACTAAAACCTTTTGTTTATTGCTGGGAGAGAGGTTTGGGGTTTGTTTGTTTTGTTTTAAGTAGCTGACACCACCTTGAATTTCTTTCCCGCTTCTTCATAGTTTGTATTTTTTCTGATTCACAACTGCTATTTTTCCTATCTTTCAGTACAGTATGTTTCCTCGAGGTCCATTAAGAAACATCTTTCCCTATGATGTTGCCTTCAATATGGGGTTATAATTGTTTTTTTTTCTCAGACTATACCATGATATTATATTAACAACACTGATAATGATTAGATAATGAATATTTCATTAATTCTTATTATATTTGTTCAATTTAGTATTTCCTTTCCATATTATATACTTAGGTTATTAAATAATGATTGTTAAATGCAATTTATTTTTGTAATATCATATCTTTCACCTTTCTGTATTAACTGTTAGTCTATAAAAGGTAGTATTTAAAAATTCAGATCTCCTTAGAATTTAGAAGGAAAAAGCAAAAGCAGTGGATTGGAACTAAGATGTATACATGCTCACACTATATATATATATATATATATATATATATATATATATATATATATATATACACATATATAAGGATTACTTGTGGGTATCTGGACTTTGTAATATGTACTACTGTAGTTTTGAGCTATGGATGGAAAGTCAACTATTCTCATCTTTTGTGTTAAAACTAATAGCCATTTTTTTACTCCGTGTATATTGTCCTTTAAAACTCAGACATATATCCACCCATTTGTCTTTTGATCTTATATCTAGGTGGTTTTCAATTATCTATTTTATTCAGCATCCCTTACAGAATTTATGTTGTCATCACCAGACTTTATACTTAATTCAGTAATTTATTGTCACTACTTTCCCCCATATTATAGTGACAAATGGTTTTGAGATTATTTTTGTATGCTCATTAGGTCAGTAAATCATTTTACTGGCATTCTGTTTTTCCTGATGTGAAGATTTCAATAATGAATGAACTCTTCCAGTCGATAAAGGCTTTTTATATTTTATATTTAAAATGTATGACACCAGCATCAAAATCAATGATTAGTCTTTTGTAAATGTTGAGTTCACTTCTTTAAAAATGACAAATGTTCACAAAATGTGTGTTTATTCAAAATGTGTATTTACCACTTATCATTATTTGTTATATATAGAACAATTACAAAGAAAAGTGTGCTCTCTTATTGTTTTAAAAAACTTATGGTTCTGTTAATGTCAATATGGAGGGATGTGTATGTTAATTTTATGCCTATAAGAGAGGAAACCCTTAGGTTTGAGCCCAACATTTGAGAGTAAGGAAATGTCATTATTGTATGTATTTATATTTATATTATTTAATTCTTTGGGTACCACTCGTATAATTAGATGAAACCATATTTAGTCACCAGCTAGACCAGGATCCCCCATCCAAATTTGATTTGGATGTCAAGACTTATGACACCACACATGCACTAGGAAGGTATGAAAAGATGTAGGTATCACTGATAATAATGAGACTTTCTGGGAAGAGCAGAGCACAATCCAGAATTGGATCCAGTGAGATCCAAAATTGCTTAAGGAAACAAAGAAAGCTGACTGGCTTTGGGTTTTATTCTGGTGCTAGAGTGAAAGCTCCCTCACAATAGTCAGAACTTATGTGATTTGAAAATCCCATTTGTCTAAAGGAAAGTGTACCCTGCCTTTCTTATTAGCTTGCCCCATATAAGGGGCAAAAAGAGAAGTGGAAGAGGTATGGCTTGGAACTTGCCAGTGATTAAACATCAAAAATGGATCAGACTTTATCACAATTCACTCTTGGTGTTTTTTTAAGTGAAATGTGTCATACTTTAACTTGTCTAAATCACATTGTCACTTTATAAGGCTTGTATCCAGAGACTTAAGGGACATGACATTTCCATTGAATGTCTTGTTGCAGAGCTCAGCATTTTGTATTGTGAGAAGTGGAATGGTTGCCTTGATCGCTGTCGGTAACTACGAGAGCTCTAAAAAAGATGCCAAGTATCTTGATGAAGTCTTAGTATGGTGGCTTTAGTATGTGTGGAGATATGTGTAGCATCAATTTGTATTTAGGGAGTGTCTGAGACAAAATTCTCAGAAGTGTTTACCCCATAAGGGGCAACCATATGCTCAGATAATTGGCAATGGCTCAAGGGTCTAAGACACGTTCACCCGGGCTATTTGTTAACTATGACGTCCAGTGAAGGGTGACTGTCCAAAGTTTGGGCAGTTGTACTAATCAGTGAATCTTTTATCAGGGATATCACGGTTAAGGTATTAAAAGAAGCAGTTTTCCAGGGTGTTCATCATGTTGATGATGTTGGTTATACTGTCTGACGTATACAGATTCACTTTACTATTCACTCAGTTGATCTCCAAAGGCTACTCAGGGAGCTAAGGGATTCAGAAGAGGAACCTCTGCAAAAGCATGGCATCTGGCAAGGAATTAAGGACCAGAAAGGCCACACCTTCATGCAGGTTGGGGTAGGTCAAAGGGCCTAGTTTTAGCTCTAATATGTAGGTATAATTCGCATTTTTAGCAAGGAGGCTTTAGTAGCCATACTGAACTTGCAGAATACTGCTTCCAAGACTCAAGGCACAATGTGCAGCTGAATATAGAGAGCCATGGACTCAGAGCCTTTGAGAGCATTTTTTTCTAGGAGATCCCACCATGCAGCATTGCCACTGCAATAGCATGGGACTTAGAGGGGAATCTTCTTGTATCAGAAGTTCAGGGGCAACTTATGCCTATCATAGGGAGTCCAGAGACTCCAAGAGCCATGAGGGAACTTGCTAAAGCCTCTAGAGTAATCGAGTCTCTAAGCACTTGTTCTATTATAATTCAGGGGTCTAGAGATAGTTTTGTAAATGGCACCATTCAAGGTAGGCCTGTTTACTAAAAACAGAATAAATTACCTTAAGTAAAATTATAAATTAGGAATCTGTTGCCCTCAAAATCCAAAAATTCCTAAAAGACATTTGAGCTGTTTTAACATTGTGTTGCCATGTGTCATTAGTTCTTTCTTGGAGCACCTGGCTGGCTCAGTCAGTGGAGTGTGTGACTCTTGACCTCAGGGTGGGGGGTTTGAGCCCCGCACTGGATGTAGAGATTACTTAAAAATAAAATCTTTAGATTTTTTTTTCTTTCTTAATGGTGTCAGAAATAGAGTGGCTTCAGGCTGACCAAATAATTCCTAAGGATTTAACTGAGGTGACAGGGCCTTCTATCATATGTAGGTAAGTGGAACCTCACAATTTGTGAACTCTTTTGTATTTGTATGTCTTGAATGATTGTGGCAAATGAATATCCATGAAGGAAGGTGTCATAAGAGTGATGTCATTGCCTGTGCTCCTCAAGAAAGTCGGACACACTGATAATTTTGCCAACAAAGATGTGAGCAATGGCTGAGCTTTTGAAGACCTTGTGGGCAGCCAGGTAGAGGTGTCCCATCGAAGCTGAAGTCAAAATGTGTTGCATTTCATCATAGCTAAAGGCAAACTATGGCTCTGAGTCTGGAAATCGGTGTTAAACATATGAGCCAAATAAATAATAACAAAATATTTACCAGCTAATGATTAGATGGAACCAGTAATTTCAATGATATTGATTATGGGGATTTTAATGGTTGGAACCACAGAACCATGGTTGCAGTAATCCACCATGAGGTACCATTCATTTTTCCCAGGTTTAAGGACAACCATATTGGTCTGTTAAATGGAGAAATATTGGGTATAAACACCCTTCTCTAAATAAATCTTTTGTGATGGGTGTCAGTCTTTGAAGGCTCTGTTTTAACTTATATTGGACCACATTAACTATTTTAATTATGGAGAAAGGCCCATAGTGTCTCAGTTTGGCAAGCCTTCTATAAATTCCAAAGACATAATTTAATTTAGTACATTTTTGATTAGAGTTTCCATGACTGCTATGGGATATTTAGGCAGGACAATAATTCTGATGATTAAGATAATGCATACCTCTTTGTTCCACATTTTATATTTCATAACTCCTTTATATTATAGGGTGTGCCCTTCTTTAAATTTACTGAGATCCCAAAAAGGACTATAATTTGAACCTCTGTAATTGTATAAGGCCATGAAGGTTTGCTAGTTGGTGCATCTCAGTAGATATTAAAATTAACTCAAATTCCATGTTGTAGAGGTGCAAAGGACAATTAGAGACATTTTAAGTGTTGTAGTAAATTTTGGATTTCTAATTGGGTCAAATTGTGGATCTCTTTTTCAATTTTTTTGTCTCCTCCTCACCTTATACCTAGTTTGTTTGTTTAATGGTTAACTAGATACAGTTTGGAGGAGAGGGAACTTCTTTACCCTGCTTGTATTTATAACATTGTTTGTCTAGAAAGCGTCAAATCTGTAACATGAGGGTTAAGAGCTTCCCCCACAACAATTGTTTCTTTATAGGGCTTAAGGATCTGGAATTTAAGCAGAGTTTGAATTATCTCTTTAATTTTCCCACATGGCTGTCATGTGTTTTTGTTTGTTTATTTCTACATAAGCCTAGGATCAGGATCCTTGTTATAAAAAATCCGGGCAGCAGTGATAACGAAAACATTTTCACGGAGTCTTACTGAATCAGCTGCTTTTAGGAGTGTAGACCTCAGCGTGCGACGTGATTACTGCCCTACCACACGACTGGCCACTCAATAGCCCCATGTATTGCACAGGGTATCAGTACTTTTCCTGAGAATTCTATGGGAGAAGGACCACAATCAACAGTCATAAAGGAAAAGTGTTCCTCTGAACTTTGCATTAGTCACAGCTTATGCTGGAGTTAAGACACATAATTCCACATGAGGCATACTGATAGGACCAGGCTAAGACACACCCCAGACATGGTACGGTGGTACTGTGGTCAATTTAAGGACAGCCTTAACTCTTGTTTCTAAATGACAGTTGTCAAAATTTCTGGTGTGAGTTGATTAAATCTGTGACGAAGATTCGGTAGAACTCAGCAAATACAGCACAAAGCAGCAGAGCTCAAAGTGCAAGATTGGTAGGGGGTAAAGGAGCCAGTTACTAAACCACGGCAAGAGAAGACAGACTCTCAGTCCTGTGATTCATCTCCTGGACACCTCCTCATGGCATCCCTTGTTGAGTTTGTGCTACAGTTGGTTTGGAGTTTAAGACAGATGGCACCACACAAACGATAGGGACCATGAAAACTTTTATCACTCACATAATGAGGCTTTCCAGGGGGAGGAGGACAGGCTTCCAAACACGTCCAGAATGGCACGAGAGATCAGGGAAAGAAGATGGACTTTGGAATTCTGCTGGGGTAATAGGGTGGTGGTGGTGCTAGGGTTCCTGTGCTCATTCAGTGCTAGGGTGGTTTCACCCTCCCACTAGTGCCGAACGAAGAACTCAGGCTTTGTGATCTGCTTGCTCAGCTGTGTGGCAGAGGAGGAAGGGGAGCACTGTGGCTGGAAATCTGTCAGCAAACATCAACACAGGCCTTTAGCCTCTTTAATAAAAACTGATTTAGAAAACTGCAATTTCTAAATTATATAATATCATATCTTAAATACATTGACATGTATCATCACTTCCTATTGCCATTATGTTCTCTTTCCACTTAAAAAATTATTTCCTTTCAGCCTCCAAGAAAATGACTATAATATGCTCTAGAATGTTATTAGCTGAATTTTTTTAAGGTTTATTTATTTTTGAAAGAGAGAGAGAGAGCAAGCGGGGGAAAGACAGAGAGAACGAGGGACAGAGGATCCAAAGCGGACTCTGTGCTGACAGCAGCAAGCCTGATGCGGGGCTCGAACCCATGAACCATGAGATCATGACCTGAGCTGAAGTCAGACACTCAACTGACTTAGCCACCCAGGTGCCCCTACCTGAATTTTTTAAATAGCTGCCAAATTATCTATTAGGTCATTATGATAAGTGTATATTTGCATTGATTGTGTACTGGGTGTCAATGTTGATGTTTCACATTTCTCTCATTTTTTAAAAAATCAGTTATAGGAAATAATTTATGCTTAAATATCAGGAGAAAACTTTGAAAAATATAGTGCAGAAATATAAGTCTAGACATTTTACAATAATTTGTTTAAATGGTGATTATGTATCACTATATTAGTATTTTTCCCATTCATATTCACTTTTATTTTTTGCTGTATTTTATCAAGATGATAAATTCTGTGGCTGCCCCCATCAGTCTATTTAGTACCAATTAGCATCAGATTGCTGAAGATTATTTTGAATTAAAGTTCAGAGTCATAGGGTCAATGATGGCAACCAAAATAAACTGAAGAGAAGATTGGACAGTTATTGCGGAAAACTGGAAAAAAAACTGAACCGGGAGACCAAAGGTCTGAATTGTGGTCTTTACCTGCCTCTGTAGGTAGTGTAGACTTGAGTAAGTTATTTAAGCTTTCTGGACCTCAGTTGGTTGTTTCTTTTGTTTTGTTTTGTTTTGTTTGACCTATGAGAAGCTCTGATTCAATGGTCTCTAAGGACCTGCCCAGTAAAAAAAAAAAAAGAAAAAAAAAATGGGGGCAATTTACTTTTAAATTCAAAGAGTATGCATTGGCAGCTAGAGAATTATAGGAAAGTACTACCAACCATTCTGAAATTCAAGTCTGATGATAGAATTACATGGATTTGTGTAATTTTAGTCAATGCCAAAAATGACTATAAATTTAGTATAAATTCTGAATCTTGTGTGTTCCTGAAAAAGTAAAATAAGTTATGTAACAGTCTTGTTCTACATTCCCCTTTTTAAACTTTCTTTCGTTTTCTTTTCTGATTTTTAATGCATCAGAATGTCCTGGGTAGTCATCTTTAACTTTGTCACCTCTATCATGAAAGTTCCATAAGTACTTTTGAGGGCACTTCTCATTTTTCAGTCACTACAAATGTTAGAAAATTATTTTCTACTCTGTTCCCATACTTGTATTTAATTACAAAATAATTCCTTAGATAAACTCAAATATTCATATACTTACAAAATTTTACTGTAAATTTGATGGTCTTCCCTTAAGATCCCAATATGGGAGAATATTTGAAATTATGAAAAGAAAAAAAAAAAACAGTTTTCTAAATGTATTCATAGTTTTTCCTGGAAAAGTTTTTATGGAGAAGTCATTAAACAATCTTTTTTAGTTTTTCATTATTCTGTCATGCAGAATCACATTTGTTTTTTGTTTGTTTGTTTATTTTTTTTTTAACGTTTATTTATTTTTGAGACAGAGAGAGACAAAGCATGAACGGGGGAGGGTCAGAGAGAGGGAGACACAGAATCTGAAACAGGCTCCAGGCTCTGAGCTGTCAGCACAGAGCCTGACGCGGGGCTCGAACTCACGGACCGCGAGATCATGACCTGAGCCGAAGTCAGCCGCCCAACCGACTGAGCCACCCAGGCGCCCCGCAGAATCACATTTGTAATATCTCATACTATGACAGATTAAAGCTAGGAGATAAATGATTCACAAAAACACACAGCATGCTACAGGCAGAGCCTTTTGCAAACATGGAATACCCATCATTTTTGATACTCTCCCACTGATGTTTCAGGATGGTAGAATGATCTCTAATTGTTTACCACTGCAATCCAGTACCGATGACAATTTTTTCTCCTGTTTTGGCCACTTATGATTTAATTTATCTGCTTTAGACCCAACAAAATAATTAGAATTTTTAAGTAGTTTATTTATTGGAAAACTCAGTAAATTTTACTTCAAATAAGTTAAGGGATTGATGGCGTTTATTTTGTGGTTAGTATACAAATACATGGTGCACAATGCACACTACAGAAGTGTTATTCCAGCCCCTGAGTTAAAAGGGATTTAACTACTATTCTCTTGAAGTTTATATAAACTCTTAATATATCAACCCAGCTGCTTTTGCTGAGAAGGTAAAACTCCAAAACAGATGTGTAACTAGAATATTTTCCCAATTCACAAAAGCTGTTACCTACTGAAATAACCAAACTATCAAAGTTTCATCTGTCATACAGCTCCTCTTACCAACCTTTTATATAATGTATTTTTTAAACCTAGTATAATATTTATTTTATTTCAACGGATGCTGCCAACTAAAATTCAGATTAAAAACACTGATTTAATGATACATGATATAAATGAAATCAGGATGTGGGCATTGTAAGGAATGGCATTACTTTGGTGAACTAAAAGTTGACCTTTTGAAAGCAGTTGCATTCTACGTTTAAAACACAGGATGGTCCAAACAAAATTCACCTGTGGAACAAATATGATTTTCAATGTAATATGTTTGTAGGTTTAGTTAAAAGGTATGGAAACTTAATGAGTTCCTTACCCTTTTTCTCATCCCTTCGCTTCTCTCCAGCATCTCTAACTTCAGAGAAATAAGCTACTATTAATTCTAACCACATGGTGGGTAGAGGCCTGTATTTTGCTTGTAAGTGGCAATGATTCAGTAATTGTATCAACTGTTTAAATAAACAGCGTGTATACACTAAGCCTTGAGCTAGAATCTGAGTATACAGGTTATATAAACAATGGTTCTTGCCCTTCAGGAGATCATAAGAAAGGCATCAGATAATGGAACAGTTTATTTAAAAAGATCACAGAAACTGCTGGGAGAGATGTTTGTGAGGATGCTAAGGAAAAATAGCAGGGAAACACCTAACACAGACCAATGGCAGGTTTGGGATGTGGGGGTCCCAGTGTCGGAAACATTTACCTGATGAAATACTGCGTGGCCTGAGTCTTAAAGAACGTGCAATTGTTAGCCACTTGAAGAACAATATTCCAGCCAGACAAAACAACACAAGCAGAGGCATAGATATATGGTACATAGTTTCTGAAAGGAACTGCATATTTTTCTCTCTGGCTGAAGAGCAGAACAGCACTCAGAAACTAATATGCTTAAAACTGGAGAAGCAGACAAAGACCAGATTATGGAAGGCTGGTATGCCACGTTTAAATCAATTCAAAAATGCTACTGACTTCCTACTCTCCTTCAGAGAGACATTTTCTAGGCTGAGGGTATGCGATGCCCAGTGAAACAGAAATGCCTAATTGGTCTCATTAGCATATACTCTACTTTTGTAGTCAGGCAGTCTAAGGATAATATTCATCTGGAACATACTGGCACAGCCATTTCACTTGTTCGAATTTGGAAATATTTCCCTGCTGTTGGCAATCTCCTGAACAATGCCACATTCCTCTGGCCACCTAGCGCTTTCCCCGGCCCTTCCCCCAGCAACTAAAGGAATAATACCCAGCTTAACATCAATTCTGACTGGGTTGGTCCCATGTCACGTTGATTAAATACTCTGTCACCTAGTAAATATAATTGAATACACTCAAACACACACATATATGCAATTACCACACCAGATTCTGCTAATGGGAGGGAACAGTGCAACTTTGATCAGAAGGATCAAATTTAGATTAGGGAGATTAGTGAAGATTAAAATATTTTGTAGAATGGAGAATAAGTATGAGGGTAAAATGTAGCATGTATGCTGTAGAAACTAATGAAGCTATTTAAGCAGAAAAATACAGCCTCCTGGACATTTTAGGTGTGTCATTGGTGGCAGGGGAGACAGGCTATTTGAGAGGCAGAGGTGAGAAATAATGGGAAGGCTAATTTAGGCAGTGGGAGAAGGGAGGAGACTGACTCCAGGGAGCAGTAGAAATGAATAAAAGATGTAGAGTTAATATTCTTGAGTAATTCATGGTCTGGAGAGGGTGTGATGGAAACAGAATTATGAGGAGAAAGGGCAAAGTGATATCACACAGCAATGAAACCTGGAACCAAGGCCTTTTCTGATGTCTGGACATGCACACTCATGTTTAAAGTGTAGGATGTCGTGTAAAGGTTAGTAATAATCTTTTCGGTGTTTTTGTTTTCTCATTGACTCATTTTAAGAAAATATAACAGTTCAAGAACTGTACTTTAAATATATTTTTGAGTATGAACAAGTATTTGATTCCATTTTTTTTCTGCATAGAGTAGACTCCCCTCTACCCCAGGAAGTACATACATGTTTTATTAATAGTATTCCACAGGACCATTGGTCTCTACTCAGTGCTGACTGCACTTAGGAAGAATACTAGAATCCTTCATTGAAAGAAACCTGAGCTCCGCAAACTGCCTATCACTCGGTTTGCCTGTCCGATGATTGCCCTCACCAATTTGCCAAATTCTTGTAAGATTTACCTTCCATTTTTGCTGATTTCTGCTATAATTGTTCTGTGGATTTCCCATTTGAAAAATAAAGTCCACATTCACAATTCTTATCTACTTATAAGGCAAATTATTAGACATTCTCTTCTAGCTCTCTACCACTCATTTGTTTTCAGGACATTTAAAACATAATCATCCCCCCAGGTTGTCTTCTGTAAAATTGTGTTTTATATTTACTTAGGAAATGATATGATATCTGGAATTTGTTTCCAAATAATCTGGGACAGAGGTGGGGCGGAGGTGTTTTTTGGAGATGAAACTGGACTCTTCTTGAGTCGATAATTTACATCTTTCTGTACAAAATGTTTTTAAAAATCAATTGATCTTTCACCAGTATTCTTTAAAAAATAAGACTGTAATAAAGAGTAAATATAAACATGTGTATCTTTTATTTTTTTAATCCCCAACTGTATCACTAAGAGTTGACTGAGAATTATGTGGGATCATTTTCCCACTAATGCAGCCTGCTGTGTGATGTTATGTAAGTTTCACATTTTCTCACTACTTAGCTTTCCATAGATTTGAATAGGTATGATATCCTTCTAGAAACTCAAAGACCAAGTCCTAATCTTCATCAATCTGTTAAGGTATGTGAAAGCTGGATGAGTCATTTATTACCTCTGGGTTTCACTTTCCTCATCTTACAGATGAAAAAAAAAGTCTCTATTTTTTCTGTAAATTTCTTTATACTTTGTTTTCTGTGTACTTTGTTTATATCTTGACCTCCTTATTATGCTCTATTTCCCTGGAGGTTAGTAAAGGCACGTGTTCATCCCAGTTCTGCCATTTACTTGCTGGTTACTTTGATCAAGTTACTTAGTCATTTTTTTTTTTTTTTTAATTTGAGGAAATAACTATTCCAGCCTAATGGCTTTCTACTAAGAATCAAGAATCTGGTGAGAAACCATTTATTTGGAGCATTTACTATAGTATGTCATATGTACCAAATGCTCGCTTAATTTTAACTGGTATTTTCAATAACATCACCTCTTTTAGGTCAGTTTGTTTTTGTTTTTTGTTTTTTTTCTTAACTGAATTTAATTTGTTTTTCCTATTCACTATATTATGTAGATTATGGTTCAGAAGACAGGAAATACAATTCTACAAAATATTTCAGGAGGTATTTTATAATTTATGCTTCAGTGATAGAAATAACTGAATAATAGTTAACATAAAAGTAAATTTAAAATACACAAAATCATTTATTCTGATTTATCTGTATAGTGTATTACCTGAGCAGTGTATGTTTCTTGTTTACGATGATGTCCTGATAAGTAAAAGCTTATGTCTGATTTTAATTGGTTGAAGCTCCCTATTTACTCAAGTGAACCAATTTGTTTACATGTTGATATGGCCATAACATGGAATAATGTTAGATGTGCACAGGTTAGTTGTTTGGGCTCTGAAACCAGTAATTAAAGACACAAATGTATTTAAACAAGCAACATATGTGGACTATAATTACCAGATAATCCTTTCCTATGTGAAAACACTGAAAATGGCCCATTAAAGGGTTAAAGCTGTCGTTAAAAATGCCTTAAAGTCTCAATGAAATTTTCCCTTTCGACCCAGTATGGTACATCTTTGATGAAACAAAGTTACCTATATTGGATTATGTAGTCATTTTTCTGTTTAAGAAATTTTCAGGAAAGTTTAATCACCACAATTTTGCTAGCTTAGAAAACATGGTTTCATTTTTGCCTACTCTTAATTTTTTAAATGGTATGCATACATTTTCAGAAGTGATATGTCATACCTTAAACATAATTATTTTTTCACATCCGCTCTTTTATTCTTCAATTAAAGATCCTCACGTTTTCAAGAAGCTAAGAGTGTACTGGTGTAATGTACATATTTTAACTTCATCTGCCAACAACTTATTAAAAACTTGAATCTAGCACTGAAGAATAATGTTTCAAAACCCCCAGATATGGGTTCACTTTATAACTTCTCATTCTTTTATACCCAAGGTCAACTTTGTAGTTTGCTAAGATTTAAACAGTATAGCATAAGGAAGTCTAGGATAGGCTATATAACCTCGGTTTCCTCTTACCTGAGAATCTTGCAAGCTTTATGGCAGTGTGGTCTGGCAGATTGTATATAAACAGATCATGAATCACAGCTGGGGAGGATTTCAGTCTCTGGTTCAGTGGCGGAAATGTAAGCCAAATGAGCAGATGCCATGGGGAGAATTTGTATCTAACCAAGATAATAAATTATCCCAAGCTTTGTTTAAAAAAAGTTCTAAATAATGAATATATTTACAACCAATAAAACAGAAACACCTTATTAAAATCCAAATTTAAAAATCTAACTTTTAAAAGATTGCATTTATAAATAATGAGTAATTTGATTCACGAACAATATTAAAAGGTCATGTTATTAATTAAACAAACTGAAAAACAGAAAGTACACTTAAAAAAGAGTAGTTTTACTTTTAAATCACATTGAATGTTTTCTAAAGCCTTTAAGAATAGTGCTTCTATGATCATTTAGAAAGTTGTATTTTTAGCTTATTTTTAAATATTTTATATGAATTGTAAAAAGAAAAAGAAAAAGAAAGAAAATAGAAGACACAAAGAAAAAGCTTATTTTAAACCATCCATGGGGCACCTGGAAGGCTCAGTCTGTTAAGCCTCCGACTTCGGCTCAGGTCATGATCCTAAGGTTTGTGAATTTGAGCCCCATGTCGGGCTCTGTGCTGACAACTCAGAGCCTGGAACCTGCTTTGGATTCTGTGTCTCCCTCTCTCTCTGCCCCTCCCCTGTTCATGCTCTGTCTCTCTCTCTCTCTCTCAAAAATAAATAAACATTAAAAAAATTTAAAAAAAAATCATTTAAACCATCCGTGTCTCCACCATTTAGAGATAATTTCTTTAAACATTTAAGCCTTTTTCTCTTTAGTATTTTTGGTTAGTTTTAATGAAATAATAAACATTAAAATATATATTATTTTAAGTCCCATTTTTTAGCCAACTATAAATCAAGTATTTTCTTATGCTACTAAATATGTTTCAACATGATTTTTAATAAGTTGCATAATATTTATTCCATCATCTATTTGTTCCATAGTTTATTTAACCATTTCTGTAAGACCATTTCTATAAATGATTCAGATCATCTCTTATCCTCCCTTTTTTGTTTTCCCTTACAAATATCATCATAATAAACACATATCCCAGAATAGGAATTTCTAAGTCAGAGGGCATGAACTTTTGAAGCTCCTGATGATACATATCTCTAAATTGCTTTCCAGAAATGTTTAGCCAGTTGACAATCCCACAAGGAAGTATAAGCAATTGCCTACATCATTGAACTCAATTGCTGTTTTGAAGCAAAGTTTATGCCATCAGATAGGAGTTTCAGGCCAGTCAACTACAAATTCAAAAGCATTTCCTATAATTACAGGAAAGAGGCATTCAGCAAGAGCCTCATGGGATGCTCCTACAGAGATGAACTCCTAGAGTTCAGTCCTCAGCTTTGCTGTTTCCAAACCAAGGTTTGAAGATGTCTCTCGGGACTCAGCCTCTTCAATCACACTCACAAGAGCCTGATTTAGAAGTCAGATGACATTTTGTTGATTTACACAGAGAAATGTATGTGCCAAATAGTCCAGACTACTAATTTTAGCAAGCCAAAATATTCTGTCTCTGAATGCAAAGTCTTCCTAGAAGATTATTTTTTAGTGCAAAATCATTTTATAAAATACTTCAATGATAATAAGTTGCAGTTTCAAACTATGACAACCTAAACCATGCTGTTCTATAAATTGTTTCCTCATATTGATTGACCAAGAAGTAATTAATCTTCAACTTTCATTGGGTATCACCCTTCACTTATGACATCTTAGCTTGGGTGTCAATTTATAAAATTGTATCAATGTTTGTTAGGTTGGTATTTTGAAATCATTGTGTTCTCATCAGCAAAATTATTAAAAGAGCTTATATATCTGGATGTTTACAACCATCTCAGCTTCTTCAGGTTGGTTTTTGGTTTTGGTTTTTGTTTTTTTGTCTTATCATCTTTCCATTACGGAAGTGAAATTTTTAAAGCTTCCATATTCTGGTGGTTCAAACTATGTATGATATGCACCATTCTGCTAACTAATTACAATGTAAGAAAATGCAATTAGTCTTACATTTTACTCTTCAGAGATCATATTAACCTTTGGTAATGTGATTCTTAAATTTTCAGGCAGCCTAATGTTTAAATCTAGCTTCTAATTTTAATAGAAACATTGGACAAGTTTCTTAACCTCTGTAGGCCTCAGATTCTTCATCTATAAGATGAAGATAATAATCTTATAGAAGTTGTTAGGAGAATTTACCATATAAAATTACATACAAGTGCCCAGAATGTAGAAAATGCTCAGTAAACATTAACTGTGTTTGCTTTTATTCCCACATAATAGAAATAATCAAGTCCATCTTTTCCCACACATTTGACAAGACCATTTTCTTTCTTTCTTTTTTTAATTTAAATTCAAGTTAGTTAACATATAGTATAGTCTTGGCTTCAAGAGTAAAACCCAGGGATTCGTGTCTTACATATAACACCCAGTGTTCATCCCAAAAAGTGCCCTCCTTAATGCCTGTCACCCATTTAACCCATACCCCCATTCACCTCCCCTCCAGCAACCCTCCATTTGTTCTCTGTATTTAAGAGTCTCTTATGGTTTGCTTCCCTTCTGTTTTTATCTTATTTAACCTTCCCTTCCCCTATATTCATCTGATGAATTTCTCAAATTTCACATGAGTGAAATCATATGATATCTGTTTTTCTCTGACTTGACTTGACAAAGCTATTTTCTTTTCTTTTCTTTTTTTTCTTTTTTTTTTTTTTAACGTTTATTTATTTTTGAGACAGAGAGAGACAGAGCATGAACAGGGGAGGAGCAGAGAGAGAGGGAGACACAGAATCTGAAACAGGCTCCAGGCTCTGAGCTGTCAGCACAGAGCCGGAGGCGGGGCTCGAACCCACGGACCGTGAGATCATGACCTGAGCCGAAGTCGGACACTTAACCGACCAAGCCACCCAGGCGCCCCGCAAAAACTATTTTCAATGTTTAAAAGTGTTTCATGTACTTTTAGGAACAAATGATATGTAACGAGCATTCAGAAACATAATGTTATTTAAGAATCTCTGCAGTGTTGGGGTTTCTAATACATATATTTGACTCTTCTTTCAGTTTCTTGAAGATTCTTTTTTAAATTGAGAAATAATTTATGTGGAGCCTGGGTGGCTCAGTTGGTTAAGCGTCTGACTCTTGGTTTTGGCTCAGGTCATGATCTCATGGTTGGTAAGTTAGAGCCCCACACCAGGCTCTGGGCTGATAGTGCGGAGCCTGCTTGGGATTCTCTCTCTCTCTCTCTCTCTCTCTCTCTCTCTCTCCCTGCATCTCCCCTGCTCTCTTTCTCTGTCTCTCAAAATAAATAAATAAACTTCAAAAAAATTATAAAAAAAAGAAATACTTTAGAATTTAAAGAGATATTTAAATATAATTACTATTTAATATTTAATATGATTATATTTAAATATATTATGATGTTTATATTTTAAATATCTCTTTACATTCTAAATTTATATATAATTATATATCTATAATATATATCTCTTCTTAATTTACAAAATATATTCTTAGCCATGTCAGAGTATATTACTAATTAGGTGAATCTACAGAACATTCCTGTTAGAACTTTAGAATGAAACAAAGATGCCTGCAAGCCTTACTATATAATTTTATTTTAGAAATGTCATAAGGTATGCGACAAGAATATGGATATTGAGCAGAAAGTGGCAGAATATCATTACTTGCAATTGATACAATTACACATTAGAACATTCAAAGAAATCAAATGAAGCTTTTAAAAGATATAAAACTGACTGAATAAAAGATAAATATGCACTGACTTTTCTGTAGAACAGTAATAACTAGGAAGAAATGTAGTTAAAACAGGTGAATACTTACATGATTTCATAAGACTCTTCTAATTTGTGTCATTAAGCTTTTTATTAAAAAAAAAACATAAATTCTCAGACGTGGATACTTATGAATTAATTGCAGCGTGTGTGATATGACTAGCTTTTTCTTTTTCCAACAAATGTTGATTAAATGTCTTAAAATAAATTTCAATATAGATTAAGAGATAAAATATATCATATATATAATTGATAAAAGGTGGTCAGCATGACAAAAAATACCATATGGTGTATAATGGAAACTGAAGACAGTGGAGATATTGGACTGGGATTTAAATGCCATACACCTTCCAGTGTTCAAATGAGTCTAGGACAGTCCAAAAGTTTTGGTTTAGTTTTTTTAAGTGTGTTAGGTCAAGAAATTTATTGTTAACAAAAAAGTATGATTTTTTTTTTTTTTTCCTAAGAGAAAGTTGACAAGTGAAATTTCTGGGAGCCATTTTATGGAAGGAAGAATTAAAGGACAGAAAGGGCTCAAGAGAGGCCTACTGGCCCAGGAGCTTGATAGGAAATAATGTGAACCAATGGGAAGAAAATGCAAGGAGACCAGTTTGGGCACATAATAAGGAAGGATAGTCTAGGAACTAAGTTTTTCTAACAAGAAATGGGTTTCCTTACCACACCATTGAGTTGTCCTTCACTCATGACATTTAAGTGGAGATTGTGGGTTTCTACCTGAATTTGACTTGATGTTTCCTGAGGTCCATTTTAGCGTCCTGGTTCCTTCTCTGAACTTTTAAGGGGAAGAAGACACTATGAAGCAGTGTTTTAGATAAGTGTTTTTAGTTCAGAGGATTCCTATCATTTTAATTATTTGCTTTTAAATGTTGAGTTTTTTACAGATCACTTTCAAAGACTGACTTTTTCTGTGAAACATCTTTATATCATAATATAATATGTTTATTGTGGGCTATCTATAACATAAGATTGCTCTTATGAGTTAATGTCCAAAAAATGCAAGTCTTTTATTTATTTATTTATTTTTTTTTTACATTTATTTATTTTTGAGAGACAGAGAGAGACAGCATGAGCAGGGAAGGGGCAGAGAGAGAGGGAGACACAGAATCAGAAGCAGGCTCCAGGCTGAAAGCTGTCAGCACAGAGCCCTATGTGGGGCTTGAACCCACAAACCGTGAGATCATGACCTGAGCTGAAGTTGGACACTTAACTGACTGAGCCACCCAGGTGCCCCCCAAAAATGAAAGTCTTATATTTGATTTGTATTTCATTGAAATATTTCAGGTCAGTAAATGTTAAAACTATTCCTGATACAAAATAACTAAAACAAAAGGAGATAGAATTAATTTGTATCAAAATAATCTTTGAGTCATGTTATATATAAGTACTCTGAAACTTCTATCTGCCCTGAACAAGATACAATTCTAAAACATTGGCCTACATTCATATTACAAATTTTTATACTATATTTTATTTATTTCATATTACGCTTTTCTAATTTTTCTGAGGTTTAAGAAAAATCTTTATTTTCAGATGATAGAATGATAGACACAAATTGGGGTGCCTGGGTGGCTCAGTCGGTTAGGTGTCCAACTTCAGCTCAGGTCATGATCTCTCCTTCCATGAGTTCAACCCCCGTGTCGGGCTCTGTGCTGACAGCTCAGAACCTGAAGCCCGCTTCTGATTCTGTGTCTCCCTTTCTCTCTGCCTCTCCCCCACTTGCACTCTCTCTCTCTCTCTCTCTCTCTCTCTCTCTCTCAAAAAAATAAACATTAGAATGATAGACACAAATTGAACTTCAGTTATAGTGTTTTAAATCCCTTTATAGTGTTTTATTTATTTATTTTTTAATAATGTTTATTTATTTTTGAGAGACAGAAACAGAGCACAAGTCAGGAAGGAACAGAGAGAGAGGGAGACGCAGAATCCAAAGCAGGCTCCAGGCTCTGAGCTGTCAGCACAGAGCCTGATGATGCAGGGCTGGAACTCAGGAACCACTAGATAGATCATGACCTGAGCAGAAGTTGGCGCTTATCCGACTGAGCCATCCAGGTGCCCCTATAGTCTTTTAAAATAGAAATACTAGACAGTCTTTATTTCCTTTTCAAAAAAGTCTGAAATCTCAAGACAAATAGGTCAGTCTTTCAAAACAGCTTCCGAATGGTTGAACCTGGAAAATATACTACATACATCATTGCTGATTTAATAAACAATATACATTGTTTACACAATTGACACTTTCAGAGGGCACTGGTCCCAGGGGGTACTTGACCCAACAGATAAAACCCTGGCATCCACTACCTGGTGCTTTTCTGTCTCTGTGCTCAGCTTTTCACAGTGTCAATTTCATTATCAGAGTCCTCTGTGCTTTTGTTCATGTCCCTACCCTCATCCTGGCATTCTACAACTCCTGGCTCTCTCTCTTTGGAGATAAAACATTTTTGACAGTTCTAAACCTCATGATTGTACCCCACCATTACAAGAATGAGTCTTTTCTGATTTTGTTCTAAACACAAAAACACTAAAAGGAAAACAAAACAAAATGAAACAAAACTCTTGTTTTCTTCTTCCAAGAAGCTCCTCCAAATACTTCTTGATATCTCAAGGACTTTGATTGGGTTACATTTTAATCCCTGATGGCCCTTCACTGAGGCCAGTGAATGGGAAATTTTGATTTGATTACACTGATTAAGGTTACCCCTAGGCTACGGGTGTAGCCAGTCCCACCCATATCATATGGGGTTGAGAATGAGGTTTGAAATGCAGGAAGAAAAAATATATATATAAGGTTTACTTTAAGAAAAATAAATGTGAATGGATCTAGAATATGAACAAAACAACACATCCATTCCACATATAGATTCCTGATCCCAAAGATCCCCTTCAGTTCCTAACAAAGAACACCTTGAATATTCACCTCTCCTTTACTACTCCAGGTATAATTTTCAATTCTTTCAAACACTTTGAAAAAATTTAGCACCATATGACGTCAATTAAAATTTGATAATTACAATTTTCATTAAGTGTTTGTTTATTGTGGAGTTAAATAGTTTAATTTACAAAACTATTTCTGCCTTGTATGGGTTCTCAAAAATATTTGTTGGATGTTTTTAGTGGAAGTTAAAAATACTGTAAATAAATTTTATACCAGTAAAAGGGAGAGATTTCACATACATAATAAATGTTAGCATTTTCTGTTGGAAAATAACTTGCAAAACCTTTGCAAAATAACCACAGAATAAAATCTAAAAAACTATAAAACACAACAAATTTACAAAAGCTTTTCATTCTGAAGCCTTAATGCCATAGGTAGAAAACAGATGAAGAACTCTGTTTTAGGATGTCATGCGTACTACCCACATGGCATCCATTTCTAGATATAAAATTTTAAATGCCCTTAGCCGTATGTCTCAAAGTGTGAACTACCTGCATAAGAATTATTTAGAGTGCTGAACTTAAAGGAATGTTCTCTTAAGGACTCCTGGGTGTCTCAGTCTTTGGGCATCTGACTTTGGCCCAGGTCATAATCTCCAGGTTTGTGGGTTTGAGCCCTGCATCAGGCTCTGTGCTGACAGCTAAGAACCTGGGGCCTGTTTCACATTCTGTGTCTTTCTCTCTCTCTCTCTCTCTTTCTCTCTCTCTCTCTCTCTCTCTCTCTCTCTCTCTCTCTCTCCTGCTTGTGCTCTGGTCTCTCTCCCTCTCAAAAATAAATTAACATTAAAAAAAGATTTTAATAAAAAATAATAAAATGAATGTTCTCTTATGCACATTGAAGTTTGAGGATCCCCTGGTTTATGAATCCTGTAACAAGTATTTGATTCTTGGCTCTTCCAAATATCAGTGTTAGAGGGCTGCTATGCTAGACTTTTGCCATATTTAATACTTTTTTTAATGTTTTTTTTTTTAATTTTTTTTTTAACGTTTATTTATTTTTGAGACAGAGAGAGACAGAGCATGAACGGGGGAGGGGCAGAGAGAGAGGGAGACACAGAATCGGAAGCAGGGTCCAGGCTCTGAGCCATCAGCCCAGAGCCCGACGCGGGGCTCGAACTCACGGACCGTGAGATCGTGACCTGAGCCGAAGTCGGACGCCTAACCGACTGAGCCACCCAGGCGCCCCTAATGTTTTTTTCAAAAATACTTGTGCTTGTTTAGGTAAGACAGTTTGTTACTGAGAATGTTTTCAGGGGACACAGGATTACCTAATGAGTTGAGAATTTCAAACTTTGTCTTTAGACTGCCGAGTTTTAAATTCTGGTCTTAACCCTCCTAAGCTATATGCACTCTGAGAGTTTAAGGATCTTTCTTGAGTCTCTGTTGATTCAAAAGTAAAATAAATAAAAAGTAAAAAGCAAAATTAAATTCTGAATTTTATAAAGTCTCCATAGGGAAAAATAATATGTGTTTACCTCTTCCTAGAAATGCTTAAGAAAAGGTTTTATTGTGGTAGTGGTCATAAGAACACTTAACATGAGATCTACTCTTAAAAATTTAAGTGCTCAATACAGTGTTGGTAACTATAGGCACAGTATTGTTCTGCAGACCTCTAGAACTTACTCATCTTGCATAACTGAAACTTTATACCTGTTAAACATCAGCTGTCCATTTGTCCCCCTGCCAGTGCTGGGCCACCAACATCCTAACATCTGCTTCTATGAGTTTGCCTATTTTAGATAGCTCATATAAGTGAAATTGTGCAGTGTTTGTCCAGAAAAGCTTTTAATAAAATATTTTCTGTTATAAAAGTTCTAACCGATGCCAAAATTAAAGTTGTTACTCGTCCATGATAAAAAAAAAAAAAATCATTGGCTCTTTAAGTGCAATTTTATAGCCTCCATTATGTGAAAGTATGAATGGAGATGATAAACTTACACTTGATTTTGCAACATGATTTCATGAAAAATAATATCAATTTAAGGTCAGCAAATAAAACCTATAAAAATAAAGGCTCTACTCCCTTTGTCTCATCCCAGGAAAATGATTCTGTGTAGTCTTTCAGAGAGGGTTATTCTCCACCCCCCACCCCCCACCTTCTTAGCAATGTCTGGTGTTGAATCATTTTCGTTCTTAGAGCTAATTTTAATATAGTGTGCTTATTTTTGTAAATTCATATGTTGTTAGGTGTAATTCACATGTAATTAGATACATTGACTTTAAGTATACAGCTCAGTGACTCTTAACAAGCGTATACACTTTTGTAACCGTTACGCAGATCGATATAAAGGACATTTTCATTACCTAAGAAATTTTTGTCACCCTGAAAAATAAAATTGCCAGTTATTTTCCTGGCAATAATACATAAATAAATAATGAATTTATTTGTGAATAGCAGAAGAATTACAACTCAAGACAAGCAAACTACGGCAAACCATGGGCAAGTCTAAGAGACAAAGCAAGGTCAGCTTTTATTAGGTTTTAGGAGGAAACTGAGGAGGGCTGTTTTGAACAAAAACCAGTGGAGAAAGCCGAGTTCTAGGGTGTGGCAGTTTCTCATTGGCTGCAAGAGGTGGTTAGTGTATTGTTGCTGGGGAAGGAGGGAATCTTCCTCCTCCTTCCTGGTTATGCCCACTGCAGCTCTCACACATGAAGGGGACATGTGTGAGGTCCCCTTCAGAGCTTTCTGACTCTATTTTAAATGAAGATTCCTTGACTTATTTTCATAGTTCTTTTGTGCTCCTTTGCTATCAATTGCCCTAACTCTTCCTTCCCTCCCCTAGAAACCACTGTTGTTATTTTTATCACTAAAAATCCATTTGGTCTTTTCCTGAATGGCATGTACTTGAAATATTACTATGAACTTTTTAGAACTGGGTCTTTTTTTTCCTACTTAAAGTTTTTAGATCCATTTACGTTACTGTGTGTGTCAATAATTTGCTCTGTGATTTGGTTTGTTTTTAATTTCTGAGTAGTATTCTATTGTATGAACCACAAGGCATTTGTCTAAAATATTCTCCTCTTGATGGACATTTGGGGTATTTCTGGTCTGGGCCTATAATAAATAATGTGGCTATGGACATTGTTCTTTAAATCCTTTTGGGGCCAAATGTCTTCATTTCTCTTGGATTAATACCTATTGATGAAATTACTGGATCCCAGGTTATGTGTATGTTAACCCTCATAAAAATTGTCAAATAGTTTTCCAAAATGGTTTATCATTTTACATTTTTGTCAACCATGGATGAGTACTAGATTGGTTCCACATCCTCACTAATATTATCAGTCTTTTTTTTTTCATTTCAGCCATTTTGTATGGTATATGTACACTTCATTTAAATTCTTTTTTCTCTAATTCTTTTATAAGCAGGAAGCAATCATTCAGTGGAATGAATCACCAAAACTATGTGGACCTTCTGCATTTAAAAATACTTATTCAGTTCTACTACATGGTAATGCAGTATGATTTTGAGAACATTAATCCCTTTGTCCTGCTTTTTCTTTTTTGGAAGATGGGGATAAGTATTATGCCTACCTCTCAGGGATGTTAAGAGGATTAAATGAATCAACATATAAAGTAATTAGGACAGAGTCTGGCACATAGTAAACATTCAATAGCAGTATTAATATTATTAATAATAACAAATGTAATGAAAAAACCCTATTAGAACTGTTATTATTAAGGGTGAAATATTTTGCTAACCATTGAGAGAAGAATGGTTATCAAAACCAGATATTATCTGTTCTTATGAAGTTTATTCTCACGGAAAATAATATTGCTGAGTTTAAAATATAGATGTAACTATAGAGCATTTCTCCTCGTCTTAGGCTTTTTTCCCATTCATATGAAAACAGATCAGCCAAAAAAACACAAATGAGAAAGGAAAAAACCGATACACTTACCATATTTGATAAAAAAAATTGTACAAGCAGCCCTTCATATAGAGATTAATATTTTACTATTTTCCCATGAACAGCTTTTTGAAACTATGGATAGGATATATTTTGACTAATTACATGTTAGAAATTTGATTTTGCTGAAGTTTTCTCTTTTATACACAAAAAATTCTCTTACACTTTAATCGTATCATTCATCTTTTTCCTTCATATTCAGACTTTGGCCAGTTGCCATTAGATAATTGTGAGTAAGCTATTTCAAAATAATCACTTGTTAATTCATGTCTGGTTTCTATTTTTAAGGGTCATATGAGGGTCAGACCTATTCATTTGATGTCTCCTCTATGTCCCTATAGCTCCTGGCGTTTAGTGAGGGAAGAAGAGCATTTACCTAGCATCACTGTCCTAAGCACTTTGTTAAGTACTTTGTGTAAGTTTTCTAATTAAGTCCATACCTAAATGCCTGGCACCAGGTAGGCACTCAGTAAAAAAGATTAGAAAGTGAAGGGCAAAGAAAAAGAGAAAGGGAAGTGATCTCATTAGGATAGAAAGAAAAATAATGCATCAGATAGACCCCCCAAATACAGAGGCTTAAACAAAATTGAGAGTTTTTTATTGTTTGTTTGTTTTTGGTTTTTTATTGAGGTATAATTGATATATAGTATTATGAGTTCCAGGTGTACAATGTAGTGATTCAGCGTCTGTATACATTGCAAAATTATCACTATGATGAGTCTAGTTACCATCTATCACCATACAAAGGTACAATTTTGAGAACTCTTAAGATTTACTCTCTTGGCAACTTTCAGGTACGCACTATCATATTATTGACTATAGGCCCCAGCTATACATTACAACACCAGGACGTCTTCGTTTTATAACTGGAATTTTGTACCTCTTGGATCCCTTCACCCATTTCACCCACCCCAACTTCCCCTTCTCACTGCTAACTACCATTCTGTTCTCTTTATATATGAGTTTTATTTTGTTTGTTTGTTTTGCTCTGTGTTTTAGATTCCACATATGTGATATCATATAGTATTTGTCTTTGTCATACTTATTTCACCTAGCATAATACCTTAAGGCCTATCCATGTTGTTGCAAATAGCACAATCTCACTCGTTTTTATGGCTGAGTGACATTCCATTACACACATATACACACACACTCACCCCACATCGTTATCCGTTCATTTGTCGGCGCTTAGGTTTGTTTCCATATCTTGGTTATTGTAAATAATGCTTCCGTGAACATAGGGGCACATATACCTTTTTGAGTTAGTGTTTTCATTTTCTTTGGATAAATGCCCAGAAGTAGAATTGTTCGGTCATATGGTAGTTAGTTTTATATTTAATTTTTTGAGAAACCTCCGTACTGTTTTCCACAGTGGTAAACTAGACTACTATCTTACACAGTACACAAAAATTTACACAAATGGATTAAAGAGTTAAACTTAAAATCTCAAGCCATAAAACTTCTGGAAGCAAATATACATTGCAAGCTCTTTGACATTGTTCTTGGTAATGCTATTTTGTATCTGACTCCAAGAGCAAAGTCGACAAAAGCAAGAAAAACAAGTAGAACTATATCACACCAAAAGCTTCTGCATAGGAAAGGAAACCTTCAACAAAATGAAAACCATCCCAACCTACCAAGTGGGAGAAAATATTTACAATTAATACATGTATGATAAGGAGTTAATATCCAAAATCTATAAAGAACTCATACAAACTCAAAAGCAAAGAAAACAAACCATCCAATTTTTTAAAATAGGCAGAAAATATAATCAGACTTCTTTTTTATAAGTATAAATACAGATGATCAACAGGCACATGAAAAGAGTTTCATCACTAATCATCAGGGGATTGCAAATCATAACCACAAGGAGTTATCCTCTCACCCATGTTAGAGTGGCTATTATCAAAAAGACAAAAAAATAACAAATTTTGGCAAGGATATGGAGAAAAGGGAACCCTTATGCACCTGTGGTGGGAATGTAAGTTGGTGCAAAATAGAAGTTTATTTCTCTGTTGGATAACAGTCCCATGGTAGACAAGGCCTGACGGGCTACTTTGTCCTGACATCCCTTAGGCCAGGCTGTTGGCCTTAACTGTATAATCAAATCTAACTCGTCTGTATTACAGTTGCATTCCCATTTGTGGTAAGATGAAATGGATGAAAGGAAGAGAAGTCATTTCCTTTTAAAGATGAGATACGGAAGGTGTACCCATCACTGCTTCTCATATTCTGTTGGTGAGCACTCAGGCATAAAACTACTTTAGGTGAAGAAATCCTTAAAAAATGGAGATTCTAGCTGGATTTCCATATGCCATAAATCTAAAAGGGCAAAGGGAGGAAATGATACTGGGGCCACCGAATTGTCTCAGCTACCGGGGAGGGGGGGCGGTAAAAGTGAAGTAAAGACATCTCTCTGAGATATTTCAAAACCATAAGATTTAGATGGAGATACTGAGGCTCAGAGAGTTAAGAAACTTACATTGCATCTTACACTTAGTAAGTAACAGCTGAAATGTAAATTTAGGAATATATTGCAATGCTGATAATGATGATTATGTCCCCAAGCCCTATTCCCTTCCCTTGAGATATAGTGATATCTCATATCACTATAAATGTTACTTGGATGTATAAATAAACACTGTTTATCTAAAAATATTAATACAGATGATGTACAGCTATGTTATCATTATTGAGATAACAGTTCTGATGTCCAAAATGGAATTATTATCTTAAAACTATATTATCCCATGTTGTATTTTTCAAAATGTTTACAGATGCAGAATATCATTTTATTATCACAATACCTGTGACACATGCAGAGATCGCATGATTATTACAGTTTTACATATGAGAAAACAGGGAGATTCAATGTCTTATAAAATCAGTCAGACTACAGTCAGTAAGGAACAACCTGGACTAGAATATATTTGTTTTCATCTTTCCTCAGAATTCAGGCAACTTTGGAATATATTCATGCAATTCATTAGAAACGTAATGTAAAAGTCTACATTGCAGGGACGCCTGGGTGGCTCAGTCGGTTGAGCATCCGACTTTGGCTCAGGTCATGATCTTGTGGTCTGTGAGTTCCAGCCCAGCATGGGGCTCTGTGCTGACAGCTCAGAGCCTGGAGCCTGCTTTTGATTCTGTGTCTCCCTCTCTCTCTGCCCCTTCCCCACTCATGCTCTGTCTCTCTCTGTCAAAAATAAATGAACATTAAAAAAAATTTTTTTAAAGTCTACATAGCAAATATTATGAGTCAAGGAGTTACTATACTGGGTTACAATTTTAACATTTATTTGACCAAATTCTGACTATCCTATTATGACTGTGCTATTGGGCACCAGCCAAACCAAAATAAAACAAAGAAGTCATCCATAACCTCCCTTGGCCAATTTTACAATATCTAAAGAAACTTAAGGTTTCCCTTTGATTTATTTGGTAGGTTTATATGAAGAAAAATATTTTTAAAGACAGGTTTTTTTTTCCTCCTTCTTTCTTTTATGTTTTTTTTTTTTTTTTAAGTAACTGTTATTCTTCTATACCTAATACTTGAGATTTCAAGTTGAAAACCCAGAAACAATTAGACAAAAATTTTTTAGACAAAATTTTTAAGAAGTGTTGCAATTAGTATTAGTACAGCATTATGGAAATTCAGGACAGTGTGAGATATCAGTGAAATTCATGTAGTCGCTTAAATAGAAAAATTGATAGTGTACTCAACAAAATGCCACTTTAATGACTCCAACAGGAATCTTTAATGGTCTGCATTGTAATCAGAAATCTAAACCTATCCCTAAGAAGTTCTACCTCCTGATAGCTATTTTCACCAAGAGTTGCATCTTAAAATGACGATAGCTAGACTCAGACGCTTAAACTTAAATGGGTCAGTTTTCACTTACATTCATATTTTTTGTCACTGTATATACTATGGCAACTGTGAGTAGCAGAAAATGATGGGATCAAGAAGCATAACAGGCATAATGCTTCTGGTCTCAGTGATGGGGCATTATTGGAGAGGTTAGGTGAGATGGAGAAATCCAAGTTGACTTTAGATACTTTCAGTGATTGAGAACATTATCCATATTAAAGTTGTTTTTGAGGCAAGTTCAAGTTTCTCCCTTTCAAGAGTCAATAGTGTATGGGGATAGATGAGGCACAGCAAATGGAAATCTAAATGAAAATACCGTCCTCAAGTACTAAGTGGTATATAGAATGAACATTGAATAATGTAGGAGGGAAAGGAAAGAGACACTACTGAAGACTGAGAAATTCAAAATATCTTTGTGGAAGCTGGAGAAGCTCTCCTGGGCTTTTAAGTAGTTATGTGAGCTTGGAAAAAAAAAAATCACCTTTTTTTTTTAATTTTTTTTATTTCATGATGCTACTCCATTTATCTTGCTTGTGACACTTTTGTAAGAATTGACATTAATAAAAATACTGGAAAGCCACAGACTTGAACTATTATTTAAAAAAAAAACACTAAAATATAACAAAAGAAGAAAAGGAGCATGTTCTGTGATATAAGAAAAGATTTTTATATCCAAATTATATTGTTTATATAGTTCAGATCTGTGTAGATAAATAACCCCCAAAAAAACTCTAAAGAGAGGAAAATAGGGTCTTATGGTATGCTTATATTTTATTGACATATTTATTCCTGAATCCTGGGATTCTTTTATTCATCTGTTCAGTGAACATACACTGAGCCCTCATCATACCAAAGGCTATGTGCAGAGATGATTCCTAATCTGAGGCGTTTGCAATCTGTTCTTCTGAAAGAACACATTCAAATTACAGAGGAACTCTTCATTTAAATAAGCATACACTAAACTATGGTTTTATTTTCCTTTTTATGAGATACTTAAAATAAATGAAATATAGCAGAATGTGTTTGCTTTTTGGACATGATAATTGACAGAAATACATGGAAGATGTTAGAAATAAATCTACTGATGTTTCAACTGATTTTAACTGCTGGTTTTACTCCAAAAGCTGTTCCTCTTCAACATTCTAATATTGATATAACTCTTCATATCCCTTTTGTTTCAGGTACTAATGCCTATATAAATCTAGTGAATTACATTGCAGTGTAGTCAAAAACTAACTTAATCAGTCTCTAGCTGTGCTCGAATAAGAGCTTGTCATTCAACCAGGTGTAAAGTCCACATTGGATGAAGACTAGACACAAAACCATAAGGATATCCCACTGAGCATCCACAGTTGACTACTCACAATGGCGTTCACATTCATTCAAATGCCATATGTCTTTGCTTTGTGTGGAGTTTTTAGCACATTTCATTCTATTGATACACTGATTTCATTTCCAATAATAATATATTTAAGATGTCAGAGTTTCAGTAGACTCCTATTACACTAACATAAAACATCCAGACAGAACTGAGGAAGAAACAATTATTACTGAATAACAATGCAGGCAGGACTAAAATTGCCTATGTATACACAATGGAATAAAACTTGTCCTCAGAATTTTTTTTTAAAGCAGAAAAACTATTTCTGTAGCTAGGAACAGTTTTTTCTAGTCAGCAGTCAGGGATGTACTATATAGTAGTATAAATAAATTTATATGTGGTTAAAAGAAGGGGACATTTTTCTAGACGTAACCAGGGTGCCAGGGTGCCAAAGCGTCTGGCTCCAGGAGTCCCGAATAGACCAGCTTCAGCCACTCGCTGCTGACAAAATGCAAAGGCAGAGAGACAAGTGGTTAGTGTTGGTGAAACAAGAAAGGAGTTTATTTCAGTGAAGCCAATACCAGAAAGGCAGCGACTAGTCTCAAAGACTGTCTCCAAAATGCTGAAAATACTTCTAGGTTTACCTAAGGAAAATGTGAGGCAAAGCTCAGTAGGTATATGCACACTGGCAGTAAAGGTCAGGTCAATCATTTTCTTGGGATCTGTCACGTGGGGTCTTGCTGGCGTCACGGCTTGCTCCAGAGGGTAATTTCAGATCCCATCGTGGGATGCTTTGCCCTCCACAGTTCAGAGATAGGCTGGAAAGAAAAATAATTAATCAATTAGGAAGGACAGACTGAGGTCAAAATGGATGTAGTTGAAGTCCTCTTTCATAGATGCTCATGTGTTTGTCTTAATAGTTCTCTTCATAAATCTAACAGTGATTCATTTTTAAATTAAAAATAAAAGACACAGAAAAGAAATAGTCTTTACTTACCTTATAATTTTCTTTATTATCCTTATTTGAATATATTTTATATTGTAGTTTGTTATATTCATGTCAGTCTCTTTTATTAGATCAGTTTCTCAAAGGAAGGATAAGGCACGTAATAATCAGTGGAGTATTTATAAATGTAGATTCCTTGGGTTCTATTCAACATTATAACTAAGGTTCTCTGGGGGTAGCTCCTCCACAAATTTCAAAAGCATTCAAGATGATTCCTATGATCACTCTAGTTGACAACGATTGTGCTAGATTAGAAACCACTTGAGGGAATGTGTCGTGTCTTATTTCTCTTCATACTCTGATACTCAGGTCATTAGCACAAAAGATTTTTAAATTTATTGGATTAAAATGTTTTTTTTTTTAATTTCATGTCTATAGAAAATGCACAGTGCTCATAGATACCCCCAAAACAAAAATCCTTGCAGAGTTCTTGAGAGATGGCCAAGATAGTGTATCTACCAATTAACAGTGACAACACAATGAAAAAATATACAGGGAAAAACTGCACATTGTTTTCAGTGCATAGTATATCAGGCACAATTCTGAGATATAAGTCATAAATCATTTTTTAAGCTATCTTGAAAAGTACCCAAGTTAAAAAATGTGCCCCATCTATTGTTTTGCCTTAGTAAGCACTCTACTAACTGCTGTGAAAAATGATTACTTAACAAAAATATTTTAAGTTGTTGCATCATATATCCAAGGTTTATTAGTTTCCAGAGCCTGGATCTCACTTCATTGAAATGCACCTAAGAAATTTGACCTTAGAAATGAGCTCATGATGAATGAAGTTTTCCAACTACTTTCCTACTTTTTTATAAGCCAAGATTTTCAGTTTTGGTATGTCGTATGTGCAGTAGGCACAACAGTTAAAAGTCAAACAGAATGGGTTTTAGTGCTGGCTTGTCTTTCACTGGCTGTATGATCATGTGTCATTATTTAATGCTAAACGTCAATTACCTCCTATATGAAATAAGGGTATTAATACCTGCCTCACAGAATTGTTTAGGTTTAGAGAGAATGTTTATAAAGCATTTAAACACTCTGCTTGTTGATATATTGTGTTGTCGTTGTTGTTGTTGCTTTTATTATTGTTGTTGGCTTTGTTGGAGAGGAAGAATTTTCTTTGCCTTTCAAAGTTCTTCTAGCTGAACTAAGAATCAAATTGCCATGAGACAAATTGACAGGAGAAAATCAAATTTAATAGAATATATACAAGGAATCCACATAGACACAGAAATTCCAAAACAAGGAGCCAACAGATGCTTGTCTGAGTTAAGGAGAGGGGAAGGGTCTGAGTATGCAAATGGGAGAAAGACCATTCATACATAGGAAGGTGAAATGAGGTGTTTGGAAAACAAAGGTTGCCCTATTGGGTAGATAAATTTCTTAGGTAAGAGGGATCTCTGTTAATAGCTCTCTTCCTGGTACAAGCAGGCAGTTGAGGGGAAGGTAAATAACTTTTCCCAAATCTTCTGGGTTTTGATTGCTTTTAACTCAAAATGATGTTCATGCCAAAGTGGCCCATCTTGGAGTGGTCTGTCTTTGACCCCTAAAGCATGCTTGGGGATTCAATGCTATCCCTCCCACATCAAAAATATTCTCTTCTTTTTTAAGAAAACAACTGCTTGTTCATTATTTCCATACATTGTTTGTCATAAATCAAATCTATGCTAATTTAAAAAATATTGTCCCCAAACTGATAGTCTCCAGTTGTAACTGAACTAATGTGAGTTCACTCCCTAATGAGTTACAGGTAGAGGCTATACCAGGTGAGTTGTCACACAAAGGAAACTTTATTTGTAACAAATAAGGAGATCACAGGGAATAAGTTTCAAAACTGTGACTCCCCAACCAAAGGTGAATGGGTTCCTTTTATTTAGGGTTAGGATGAATATTCAAAAGGGGAGTTTTGTCATCATATATAGACGCAGACATTAGGCTACGCATGTACCTCGGGGAAATATGTCTCTATATACATTGTATATTATATTAATGAGGCTTGTGCTCCTCCTTGGGTGGATATTTTAGCAGTATAATGAGGCATAGGTAACTGTTGGTCACTCCATGGTCCATCTGTACAGATGTGAGTTAATGGTTGAGCTCAAACTGGTTTAGGTAGTATGGCTGGCCAGAACTCTTCATCAGGGCAGTCACTATTGCTTGAAGGGGTGATCTTAGTTCCCCTCATGGGATGCTTTGCCCTCTAGGTTCTTAAGGTGGAAAGAATTTAAGGAAAATGTGGGACAAAAGTCAGTGGGTACATGCAGGTGGGCAGTAAAGTTCAGGTCTTATGGTCAGTCACAGAGTCTTCCTGGTAACGCAGTGTCTCTGCTTTTACTTCCAAAATCTAAGTGCTGATCTGATCACCAACTCCAAGAATAGCTGTTCTTCAGTATTAAGAACAGATGAAGCAATGTGCATCTCCGTTTGGTGAAAGTATGCAGTAAGTCAAGATGTACTGTTAATTGATAACCTACTGTGGTGAACTACTCATTGAATTTTTTCTAAAAAAAAAAAATAGAGTGGAGACAACTTTACAAATAAATAAACTGTCTCTTTGAGTTCATGCCCAGCAGTAGGAATGGAGATAGGTTTTGTGTGGCTTAAAGCTGATCTAGTTTGGGGAGCCCTCTTTTTAATCATTCATTCATTCATTCATTCATTCATTTTGTGTGTGTGTGTGTGTGTGTGTGTGTGTGTGTGTGTGTGTGTGAGAGAGAGAGAAAGAGAGAGAGAGAGAGAGAGAGAGAGAGAGAGAGAGAGAGAGCGCTTATGAGCTGGGAAGGGTCAGTGAGAGGGGGAGAGAGAGAATCCCAAGCAGGATCTGCACTCTCAGTACAGAGTCCAACATGGGGCTCAATCTCACAGTTCGTGAGATCATGGCCTGAGCCAGAATCCAGAGTCAGATGTTTACCCAACTGAGCCACCCAGGCACCCCTGGGAAGCCCTCTTTAAGAAAAAGAAATTGTTACTTTTGCAAATGTTGCCCAACCATATATTCTTGTGAAAACATTGATGGTCCTCTTCCAGGGTCTTGGAAGGACACGATGCAAAGTAGGAGCTTCATTAACCTCAGAGTAAATTTACATCTGCCAAGAGGAATTGATGATATTGTATTCTCTTTTTTGGGAAGCTTATGATCTCATTCTGAGGGAGAAAAAAAACACTATGAAAACAAACAAGGCAACAATAAGAATACAGCATTGGTATAGATAATAAGTTTTAAAAAGTCCATAATAAGGAGAGAATAATGCTTGTAGCTGCAGGGAGGAGAGTCAGAAGAAGATGCTTACAAATGTACCTACGTGGGTGCCTGGGTGGCTGAATCTGTTGCGCGTCCAACTCTTGATTTTAGCTCAGGTCATGATCTCGCCATTTTTGAGATGATCCTTGAGTGAAGCTCTGCACTGACAGTGTGGAGCCTGCTTGGGATTCTCTTTCTGCCCCTCCCCAGCTCATGGTCTCTCTCTCTCTCTCTCTCTCTCTCTCTCTCTGTCTCTCTCAAAATAAATAAATGAATTTAAAAAAATGTACCTGAAAATGATGATGGGGATAATCAATTCGTAGATTGAATTGGAAGTTGCATTTGTAAGTTGAACAACAAACCTAGTACTAAATCCCAGCTGTGCCACATAAATTGTATAAAAATAAATAGAAACATGATGATCATACACTAAGCATTATGCTAGGGGTTTGCATTATTATCTCAAACCCTTTGTAACAGTGGAATGAGATAGGCTTATTTCATTAACTTGCAAAAGTCCTTTTATTAGTGACTCTTAGTGTTGGAGTTACAACTCAAGTGTCTCAAACTCTACTTGCAAATGTCACTGCACATTGCCTCGGAAAAGTTCTCAAGAATGCTTGGACATGGGTGAAGATCTCTCAATTTATTCTGTCAGCAAATGGAAGTGGTCTGTATTTATTAGTTTAAAACCTATCCAATTCCTGGGCAACTCTATCCCCTATACTCCACTTAAAAAATAAAATAGCTACTAGACCATATGTACACTAATGGGTTTTTGCAAGTAAATTCAGTACAATTATCATCATAGAGGTTCATACGATAAATGCAAGATATAATTGAATCTTAACACAAAGAAATTGTCACCAAAATAGGTTATATACTACTTTCTTTTTAACTCATGAAATCCAAAAGGTAATTATTAATTTGATTAAAAAATTCTACTTCTGCAGTCACTTGTAAAGCAAAAAAAAAAAAAAATTATCATTATTCAGGTTGCAATTACATATATATATATGTATGTATATATGGTATATACATGTATATACATATACATATATACATGTATATATGTATATAAAGGTTGCAATTACATATATATATGTCTGTATACACATATATATATGTAATTGCAACCTAAATATATATATATGTGTGGGTATACACACACACACACACACACATACATACACATATATATATATGTTCTTAGACTCCTATGTCCACCTTTATTCTGTTTCACACAGCTGGTAAAATACATACAAGGAACATTCTTCATTCTTTCCCTGCTGTAGATCATTTCTGCCCTTGCGAGGTAGCTGTCTACAATGGTGAGTTATTTCATCATCTTGGAATATGAGCCTACTCTCTAAATTTATTTCTAAATAAACAATGATAGCACTTCTCTCACACAAACTTGTTTGAACATATCAACCTGTACTTTTGAATAAGGACTTTCATTGGAGCCACAGTTACCTTTCTGTCTCTATGATTTGTGCCAAAATGGGGTTGGATCACAGGAAATAGTTCTAACAAAGCATTAGAGTAAGCATTCTTCAGGATTGAGCTTTTGTCTTTATGTAGAAATTAATAGCTTAGCATCTAATATCATTGCAAACTTTCAAACTTTTTGACTAAAATCCACATGAAGGAATGTTTTGCCCCAGTTCATATTTAGTTTCCCTTCCTTCCTGAGATGTCTCTGACCTTTTTTTCTCTTCCCTTATTGTGTTCATTTCTGTTCTATTCCATACCATTTTATTTCATCAAAAATATAATACTTGTTCTGATTAATAAATCAATTTTACTAAGTATTAGAGTCTTGTCTTGCAGTGTGAAAACAGTTTTCTAAATCTTTGAGTACAGAGTAAAGGCAATACAAAACACAGTAGGCATATTTTTCTAATTTTTGTGTGGTAAGGACATATTTATTAACATATGAACATTGTTAGCCTTCCTCGTTTTGTCTTATATTATTGCTCTTTCTACTCATTTTATTTTTCCCTGAGATATTTGCAAGTTTTCATATGATTCAGTAGGGTCATGTAATATTGAATCAAGAGGAGAGGTCAGTATGGTTTTCTAATGTAGAATCAAGAGAAGAGAGAGGGGGAGGTAGAACCAGAGAGCTGAAAGCGGAGGAAAAATAAAAATAAAAATAAAACCTTAGGGGCAAAGTTTAGGACACAGCCCAGGAGAGGTGGATTTTCCAAGAGAGAAGAGAAAAGTTTTGCAAACTAGTACAGGGAGGAGGAATAAATTTGGACATGAAAAAGGATGTTACTAAGCATTATCTCCTCTCTACCCCATTTTTGTTATGTTTGTTCTTGTGGATATTCCTCAGTATGTATGCATGCTTGCCACGTAACTAGTCAATGCCTGAAAACTAGCAGGTGGCTATAAAGCATAGCAAGTTTCACATTCAGGGTGACAAGCCCAGGTCAGCTCAAAAAATTTTCACTTTGTCGAGAGTAGATTTTACAGCTCAAGGTGGCCTTCATATATTTATTGAGTAGTGCAGTCTACAGAAATCATCCATCATTTCTCTGTTGTTCAAGCTCTGCCTCTCTAAAGAAATTAAACAGTAGACACATGCCATACCTCATCACCATTCATTTTTCTTACTGTCCTTTTCTCTAAGTCATTACCAACAATCTGAAACTTAAGGTATACTACTCTATGTTTTATGTATAAAATCAATATAGTGAGAAACTGTCTTGTCATGAAATTATTCTTAAAATAGTTATCACCTCTGCTTTATATTAGATTACCAGTCAGCTTTAAACAAAAATACATTTTTCAAAGAATTGATTTTTTTAAGGATAAAGTTAAAATTAATTTTTCTATGTAGTAATAGAATATGCCTTTTAAGCATCAAAACTCAGGGAAATAGCAAGTGTCTGATATCCAGTGTGGCCCTTCTTCAGTTTTACTTCTCTTTCAATTGCAATTCAATGGTCTACATTCTAATGAAGTGTATTACCTTAATATCTGTGAGAGTAGGGACTGGCTTGATGACAATAATATTTGAATTATCTTCAGAGTCTGATCTTAGGGCCAGCAGAACTTAGGCAGCTGCACAGACATCAATCCACAGAAACACAGATTGATCTCACCCCTATCCAGAATCCCTGTCTAATTACAAGTGGAAGTAAACACACACACACACACACACACACACACACACCCTGACATCTAAATTAAATCCCCTTTTCCCTCTATTGACCTATCTCTCTTGACAACAATTGGGACAGGCTAATGAAGGTTCCATATTACATCTGATAATTTTAATCTCTAGCTTAGTGAATTGAGTATTATTTGAAATCAGCACTTGCTATCAGTTGAAATTCTGAAATGTGTCAATGCATGGCGTAAGGTTGTTTACCAGGTGACTTATGTGAACAGTTTACTATGCCCCCTAAGATATGTATTGTCTGGTTCATAAATACTCTTTTATAAATTCATATAATAAATCCCATATTTTGAACAAAAAATGCATACATTTTCTATTAAAAACCATTTTCTTTCTTTCTTTCTTTTTCTTTCTTTTTTCTTTCTTTCTTTCTTTCTTTCTTTCTTTCTTTCTTTCTTTCTTTTTCTTTCTTTTTTAGAGCCATCATGGGAGGGATAGAGGGAGAGAGAGGATCTGAAACAGATTCCATGCTTAGCACAGAGTCCAACACAGCGTTTGATCTCACAACTGTGAGATCATGACCTGAGCCAAAATCCAGAGTCAGATGCTTAACCGACTGAGCCACCCGGGTGCCCCCAAAAAACAAGTTTCTTTCTAACCTCAGTAATTAAAGAATATTGGTTCAAAGGAGCAACAAATTATCAACAAGATGCTCACATACTTCAAGCTGACCCCAAGTACCTGGCATAGATAGTGATTAATATAATTGATTACATAAATGAGTGGATTTAATCATGTTCATGTAACATTTTTTTCATAGTGTAATATATCTATTTGAGAAAGAATTATAGAGGGAAGCACTGGGGTTGATGATAACTGCTTTCTTTTTTTTTCCTACTTAATCTGGCCTCTACCACTCTTCCACTGAAACATTTTACAGCTTGTAGCTCATTTTTGGATTTGTTTGGAAAAGAGAGTAATGAAGGGAGAAATAGAGAATTGGAGTTGGAAAACTGATTTTTGAAGTTGAAAAACATGATATACAGTACAAGTATTCCTATTTAACAAACTTACATTTTCTCTCCTGTCTGCTACAGACATGTGGGGCAAAATTTAAAGACATTCAGAAAGGTATTTTTAGGAAAATTTTATGCAGGAATTATTAGGAATAAATAAAGACACTGGCCTTACTTTCCAAAAATGATTGATATTTCATTGGCATTAGAAGTACAGTGGCTATTACTTAGAATTGGGTTGTTAATTGGTATTGTTTTAACATCCTTGAGACACCAGACTTTTCTGTGTTTTTGTTTTTGTTTTTTAACTGCACCTATTGAAGTACAGTTCTTTTTAAAACAGAGAAGCCCCTGGTGACCTATTCCAGCAGAGGTTACATACTTTCATGTTTGTAAATGAATTTGCCGCTTTGGAGATTTGAGCCATAAAGGTTTTTAATTACAGTTTGTCTATATATATGTGAGTAAGTTCAATGTGATTTTAGGTTAGGTTTCCCACAGTTTTTGATGATTAGCCATGATTTCTTTTGAAACTCTTTGCCTGAGAAGAAATCCATGTAGGAGGTGCCATGTAAAGCCATTCTGGTGTCTTTTCATATTAGTTATACAAAATATCATTGTATTTTATTTTATCCTATCATACCCTGTGGTCTTCATGCTCTTTTGTATACCTCTAATTCAGTACTTAAGGACTGTCTTCTGTGCTACCTATTCAGTTACATGAGACTTGTAACTGTGCCCATCTTTTTTCCACTCGTGTCTGCAGTGCCTAGTGTCATATGAGTGATGCCATCAAGGGTTACCTCTAAATAAGAACTAACAGCAACACATGCATATCAGAATGGGTGGCGCAGGTATTAATACCCAAGAGTTCAATGGGTTAAAAATGTGTGGGATTGTATGATGAGAATTCAGAGAAGATTCAGGGAGGAGGTGAACCTTGTTTCCTGTTGGCAAAGTGGTAGATGTCATACAGTTAGGGGGGAGGAAGGAGGGCATTCTAAGCAAGGAGTAGAGTGCACAGAACACTAGAGTGGTGCGTATGTGCTAATATGTTATCTCCTTCACGAGTCTGTGAGATTGTTGAGGGCAGGGACCGGATATTCTGAGCTCCAAGAATATTTCTTTATATGCTATCAGCACTCAATAAATATTTGTAGAATAAATGGATATCGACTGGACTTCTAAATTATCCATGAAGTTGAGACCAAGTTTCCAGGGCTTTTTTTTTCCTTCATTTTTCCTAAGATCAAATCTCTATTTGTTTGCTTAGTATATCCAAGTTTTTACCTCCTATAGTGAATGTATTTTATATCTCTGTTTGAAGAACAACTTTTTTGTGTGCTGAATTTCGTAGTACTCTGATTTTAGCTTGGCTTTTATTACCTCCAAATTCCTTTTCCAGAGACTGACCTATAGGTCAAGTTTCTAAAAGTTGCAAATCAGTGATTATTGTTTAATGAGCATTAATAGAATATTAATATGGTTTAATGATCTAGAGTTCATATCAGAAAATGAAAACATATCTGTATTTTTCTTAACAGTAGTGATGGTGGTGGTGGGCATAGGTCTTTAGACAAGCTTTAGAAGTTAAAGGCCAAGGAAATAACTGGAGGCAGGGGAGATGATGAAAATATCAAACTATTCATGTAGCCAGTCTGGTCCATTCCACAGCTGAAGAGTCTTATATCCAGAAGTGCCACAATCGGTTTGTATTTTAGATTTCTCACTTCCATAAAGGTGTGGAGAAAGAAGCGGAGTTGCCTCAGATTTGTACCCAGGGACGTCCCAGAGGAGGTTAGAGACAATGTGAGCTTGAAATGAGGAGACAGTAATGAGCATGGAGAAGAGAGCAGGTGGTCGACTAGAATCAAGACACATTCAGAAGATAGAAAGCCGTGACTGTGTACTTCTATGTAGGAGTTTATAAGAAGGGACTTCTCAAAAGAGCAGCTCCAGGGGACAGAAACTGTACCTCAGGGCCTAGCACAGACCCAGAATAGGTCATCATAAATACTGTTAAATGGATCGGGTGACCAGGCAAATGCCGTTCCTCAAGTTAGGGGAGATTTGGCAGAGGACGGGCAGCTTGTTTTTATTTGACTTGTGGCATTTTGTATTGCCTTCTTAAAGACATGAGGCCATCAGCCTCCAGTGAACTGAATGAAACACCCTCATTTTTGCTGTCGTTTTTTAAGCAACTTGTGCCAACTCAATTTATATTTAAGGAAGCTCTTTCGGATATGATGGATAATTGCTTGAATAATATTGACTGTTTGTGAAACAAAACAAAGAAAATGAAAAAGGAAAGTCGCACTGACACACGTCTTTTAACACCTGGTATTTGAAACGATTGTGAGGTATCGTGTTGATTACCTGAAAAGAGGGAAAACATTGTCTCAGCATTTCTGTTTCTTTCTTTTTTTTCTTTTTTTTTGGTGTGGGGTGAGGGGGCTACATAACTGGAGTTTCTACATTAGTTGCACAAATGTGTGGTGAGTGCTAGGAAAGTAGGTACAGGGATACAAATATAAGTAATCTCAAGGAGTCGAGAAAAAACAGATACTTGAATCAAAATTTTAAAAGAGTGTAATAACTTGTAAGACCAGAACACGCAGTGAATACTGTAGAGGTACATTTGATCAACCCTTAATTCAATAAATTCTGAGGTAATAGCAGTGAGTATTCAGTGATAGCATCTCTGGACTGAGTCTTCAAAGGTAACTAGACATGAGCTAAGAAAATGAGACACCGAGTCTAGATACACAGCGTCAGAGAAGCTGGAGAAGCAGAACGTAACAATTTTAGGAGACACAAGCGATGGCGTTCATCTGTGAACTGGCTTCATGAGCATACCGAGAGGGTCACAGAATGGCCAGGAACCACTCAGAGAATGGAATAGTTCAGTTTTTTTCTGCTTTTTACCTAATAAAATAAAAAATGGGACATTTGATTCTGTTTATTTCCTTTGATACTAAAGAATCGTTTCTAAAAATGTTATAGAAAGATTGCAATCAATACAAACCATCTATTGAAATGTGCAATTTTTTTTTAAATAATATGTTTACTCTGCACACACACCCCCAATTCACCAGTGGGTTTTATTCTATTTTATTTTATTTTGCTTTGCTTTGCTTTGCTTTAGTCCTTGATGCACTAGAACTAAGCAACCATAATCATTTTTTAGAGTAAATTTTTAATGCTATGGAATTATTCTAGATCACTTAGTTCATGTCTCCAACCCCATTGTACTATATATTCCTTTATTTAAATAGTATCAATATGATAGAGCACTGATTGTAAGGCAAAGAAATTTAATTTCAGTAAACCCATCCTATGTAAACACCTGCATCTTTTATTTTTATTTAAAATTTAAAAAACTGAAAGTCAAAACTTCAGTAAAGTTTTGTTTTACTCATCTTTTTCAAAAGTTGCACTCATATAATTAACATAGTGCTCCATTACATCCTTCCTTTTTGTACCATAACATTTATTTTCTTCTTTTGAACTTTTTACTACTATAATATATACAATTACATATATATATATTATTGTGCATACTTTGTACACACACACACAGTTCAAAAAAAGGAATTTTTTTACTGTATTTTTTTTAATGTTTACTTATTTTGAGAGGGAGAGAGAGAAAGCAAAAGGGGGAGGGGCAACTCAAATTCATGCTAATTTTTTTAAGTTTATTTTGAGGAGAGAGACTGTATAAGAGTGGGGAAGGGCAGAGAGAGGGGAAGACAGAGAATCCCAAGCAGGTTCCCTGTTGTTAGCAAAGAGCCCAATGTGGCGTTCAATCCCATAAACCTCCAGATCGTGACCTGAGCCAAAACTAAGAGTGGGCGCTCAGCCGACTGAGCCACCCAGGCGCCCGTCACTATCTGTATTTCTTTTCTGGCCATTATTATTTACTCATTTTCTAATTATTAATGAGGACAGCTTTACCATATGGAGGAGGGAATGTTAAAAAATGATCCAGTCTGTGTCCAATTTACTTGATATGCCGTTGCTTACTACAGTGATTAAAAGTGAGTATGAATTTGAAGGACATCTGGATGGTTCAGTCCATTAAGCATCTGAGATGGAGCCCCCATGTTGGGCTCTGCCCGCAGCATGGAGCCTGCCTATGATTCTCTCTCTCCCTCTCTCCCTGTCCCCACCCCCCCGCCCCGACTCTTGTATGCTCTCTTTCTCTCTCAAAATAAATAAACTTAAAAAATAAAATAAGTGAGTACGAGTTTGAGCTACACACGTTTCCACTGGGATGGCTTTGGGGCTTTAGTTTCCTCTTCTTAAAAATGGGGGTGGTAACATCTGCTCAAGTCATCATGGGTAAAACTGGAGACAATGCACATCAACCCCCTGGCAGCTTAAGGAGGTATAGCACATGTGGCCATAGAACAGTGACAGTAGACTTCCTTTAGATTTTTCTCTCATGGCTCCTCTTTACCCTCCACTGAATCTAAATGAATTATCTAATCCAGCAAATAGTCTAAAATAACCTGAAATAATATTTGGAATTCACAAAATGAAGTCAGAATATTATTTAACACCCTGTATCTATCATCTCTAAATATGAAAAAAAATGTATTAAAGTAGAATTTGGTGTAAAATTTCTAATAACTCGGATTCTCAAAATGTTCTTGTAAGCCACATGTGACCCTTTTACAGCATACAGTCAGAAGTTTTTTCAGTCTCTTATTTACTTTAGAATATCATATGTAAAATAAGTTATAATGGCCCCATTTTACATGTGAATCCTTTGCTTAATGGTTACTGCTGATTGGAGCCCAGCATCATTTAACTGTAAAGATTCTCTAACAATGAACAATTAAGAAATAAAATTTAGTTACTTATGCAGAATCACTGTTAAACAAGAAACATTTAAGCAACATTATTCTTATTAAATAAAAAAAAAAAGAAATAGAAGAATGGAAATGTAAAAAGAAGTAAAAATTTTCTTTGTGTAATTTGGATCAAGGTCAGGCATACTTGGGGGAAGCTGAATAATTTTATGAATTACATATTGTGTCCTTGATCTCCAGGGTGTGTCCTAAAATCTCATTAAAAATAAGATTTCAGGGGTTCCTGGGTGGTTCAGTCAGTTAAGCATCAACTTGCTTTCGGCTTGGGTCATGATCATATGCTTCCTCGGACTGAGGCCAGGTCAGTCTCTGTACTGACAGTGCAGAGCCTGCTTGGGATTCTCTCTCTCCCTCTCTCTTTCCTTCTCTCTCTCACTCTTAAAATAAATAACATAAAAAAAGAAAAAAAGATTTCACCCATTGGGAAAAAAAAAAAAAGAATGTTCCATTTGTGTTTTGAAGCTAGTTATTATGGCTTTGTAAACCATTCAACCCACACATAATATAAAGTGAATTACATGCATAAGTGTTTTATGTCTATATAGGTTCTTAATAATGATACTATAAGTTTATTTTTAAATTTTCAGTTAAATACATAACTAATTATTCCTCTCTGGGTTGTGGTAATTCAAAACAGGTTTGTAAATTGTTGGTTTTTGGAGTCATATTCTTGTGGTCATCTTTGTATTTACCATTGATCAGTGCTCTGAAGAGAACTATTTCTGAGAGTAAGTTGGGAAGGATGGAGGTGATGCTATTTTAGCTCCTTTGCTTTCTGATACAGAGTGATTAATGTTCAACTATATTTCCGTTGAAGACAATCCAAAACACATTTTTCACACAGCTTCCTTTAAAAGCTGAGTGCTTTATACAGTTCTATGAATAAATTTTGCACACGTAAGTAAAACGCTTTTTTATAATGGAACATGAGATATATCCACTGGAATTATAGCTTATTAAGTAATTTAGAATGTTTGGAAGGATTCTGACATATCTAGACAACCCAAGAGACTTGAATACAATAGTCCTCCCTTATCCACTGGTTCCCTTTCCAGTTTTAGTTACCGCAGTGAATTGTGGTGAGGAAGTAAAGATTCTCCTGAGGTACTGCCAGTCAGTCAGTAATAACTTAATGCTCTGTCACATTTACCTCACTTCATCTCATCACATAGGCATTTTATCACCTCACTTCTCACATCTCACACAGGAAGGGTGAGTCCAGTACAGTAAGATATATATATATATATTTTTTTTTAACATTTATTCACATTTTGAGAGACAGAGACAGAGCGTGAGTGGGGGAGAGGCGGAGAGAGAGGGAGACACAGGATCAAAAGCAGGCTCCAGGCTCCGAGCTGTCAGCACAGAGCCCAGCTTGGGGCGCGAAATCACAGACTGTGACACCATGACCTGAGCTGAAATCGGACACTTAACCGACTGAGCCACCCAAATGCCCCAAAGAGATCTGGAGAGAGAGACCACATTTACCTAACTTATTACAGTATATTGTTAAATTTTTCCATTTTGTTATTAATCATTCTTGTTAACCTCTTACTGTGCCTAATTTAATGTTAAACTTTATCATGGGGGCACCTGGGTGGCTTTGTTGGTTAAGTTTCCAACTCTTGCTTTTGGCTCAGGTCATGATCTCACGGTTTGTGAGTTGGAGCCCCACATCAGACTCTACAGTGGCAGTGGGGAGCCTACTTGGGGTTCTGTCTCTCCCTCTCTCTCTGCCCCTTCTCTACTTGCATGCTCTCTCTCTCTCTCTTAAAACAAATAAACTTAAAAAAAACTTTATTGTAGATATGTATGTATATTGTAACAACTTTGTATAGTGACAGATGGTCACTAGACTTATTGTGCTGAATATTTCATAATAAAATATTGAATTACTATGTTGTATATAGTACACCTGAAACTAACATAATACCCCCCAAAACGACAGAATCAAGCAACGTTTTCCATGCAGGTGTAGTAATTGTATTATTTATGTCTAGAGACTTTAACCTTTTCCTAGTGAAGACCCAGTCTTGCTGGGATGTTTCTCGTTATTCTAATTGAAGTTTAGAACGCATTCTCCTGCAGGCTTGGTGTTGCAAATCCTTCACCCTTTTTGCACTTTTGTTACATCATTTGTAAAACAAAGAATTGAGACTGGTGGTTGTGAAATCTCTTGTACAGTTAAAATGTCCTATTATTTTCATGAACTACACTGATTTCAGGTCAAACTGATCTTGGGAGTTCATCTGGGCACCTATCATTTTTACATTATTTTGATGAGAACACGCATTTGAAAATCTTACCTGTAGGCTAGTAATACCTTTTGAACACAACTCAATCGTATCATGTAGATTGGCCCAATATGAGAACAGAGGCAAGACAGAATATTAATCATCACTAATTTTTGTATTACTAATTTACCATGAGATCTTTGTTGATGAAAGGCCATGTCCCCAAACTGCAATTTTATTAATTCAGTGGAGAATTGTTTAACATATCTATAAACTTTCTTAAAAGGAACTTAAAAAATATAAATAAATAAATTAAATAAATAAATAAATAAATTGATTTATATGTACAAAATTTGGGGTAAGGAGGCAGATACCAATTGATTTATATATCAACCTCAAACATAGGTTACTTGTTTATCAACTAGTGATGTTAATCCAACTAAATTTTACAAGTGCACCAAGTGAAGGAAAAAAAGTTTCAAATTTCTTTCAGCTTTGTCTGTATACCTAAATGATTTTCTAGTCAAAAGTATCTTTATATGAAAAGCTGAAATTTATCAATATTTGTCAATACCAAAATGTATCAATGTACCTAGAATATCCATTTGTAAGTTTCTCAGGAACAGTACAGTATTTTGCACATAGTAAATAATAACTAACTTAATAATGGTAAGGGTTTTTGGAATGAAACTGTGGAAGAATATTAGATGCTTTTGATAATGATGATGATGACGTTGCCAAAAATCAGTGATAAGGACAAGAGTGATGGCGAAGATGTTAAGACAGCAACAGTGAGATAAGTTACTTTATTTGTACTTAAGAGTAGCTCTTTTCAGGCTAGCATAAAATACTTTTTTTTCTTTCTTTAATAATGGACCATATAGTTTGAGACTCTCTAAAAAGAAAAAAAAAACTAACTACAGAAGAAAAGTCTTTTGGAGAACTGAAACAATAAATGATACCAATTTTCCCCTAGTAGAGTTCACTGTGCTCTTTGAATAATATGTAGATTTATTTCAATAACTCCTTTATACACCAGTATGGTCAATGTATTCTCTGGGGAAGTTTAAAAGACTAAAAGGATATTTATATTATCGGATGATTTGGACTAAATGAATGATACGGTATTTTCCAAAATTTATATTCTGTTGTTCTTATTTGTTTCCATTGTTGAGATTACTATTATCACTTCTGAACGTCACATTTGGCAGAGTTAAAAATTAATGATGAATTTAATTTATATAATTTTATTTTGATTTAAAAATTTTTAAACAAGCAATTAAAAAGGTCACAAGGTATGGGGTGTGTGGGTGTGTGTGTGTGTGTGTGTGTGTGTGTATGTGTGAGTAATATCATGTATATTAAGCACCTGCTGGACAAGATGCTTTACAGATTAATCTTTACAACAAGCCTAGGGAGTGGGTGTTATTTTGCAGATCAGGAAAAAGATTTAGGAAGGTTTATTAGTTTTGTCAAGGTCACACAACACTAAGTAGCAAAGCTGGTCAAATCCAGGTGTACAGAACTGTAAATCCTAGGTTCTTTATGACCAGCATTTTATTTTGTAAATGATTATGAGAACAAAACTTACTTGGCAGACTCTGCTACTCTTTTTTTTTTTCTTTTGGTGCAAAAAAGGTGGTTTTATTAAAGCATGAGGACAGTATCCATGGGCAGAAAGAGCTGCCCCTGCTACTCTTCTGAATTCTAAAATCTACTCCTAAAAAGGGTTGAGAGTCTACAGGACATATAACACCTTACTTATTAAGAGCACAGTATTATATAAATTATATGAATGTGTTTTCGAGATAACATTCATTAATTATTTGGTCATTTAAGACAATACATTTATAAATATACTATAAAAGTCTTCCCCACCTTTCTCAACAAAATATCCAAAAAAAAAAATTCATGTTCAGAATCTTTATCATGGATGTTAATTGTCAGGTTTTGTTGTAGTAAGATTTCCTCAATGACTTTCAAGTCTGCTTATTCACTAGTAGATTCCAGATTGCTGTGCTCTACGAATAATACTTAAGAGATCAGGCTCAAAATGGATTCATATTCCATGAACTCAAATCTTAGCTCTTGCTGGTTTTGTAATTTTTGATAGTTGTTTTAACTTATTTAAATAAATTTTAGTTTTTCCATATTTAAAATGGAGATAGTGGTGCCTACTTCAAAGGTTAGTTTAAGGATCAATGTTGCTGATATGTATAAAGAGCCCTGCACAGATCCTTACATATAGTAAGGGTTCAATAAATGATAACCAGTTATTATTATACCTTTATGTAAATATAACTTTTATTGATTTAGTAAATAAATGAACATACCAGATCCTCCATTTTCTAAATTTTCAGCAGCAGCAAATTCTCTTCCTCTAATTGGACATTTCGAATGGAATATGGTCCAGAAAAATAAATTTCAGAACATAGTAGCATTGTATCTACGTTAAGACTAATTAAGCTTGGAATTCCTTCTGTCATGAAAATGTACAAGCATGACTTCCAACATGGTGAAGCTAGAACCCAAGTTAAAGAGATGACTAGTGATTTCTTTTCTTTTCTTTTCTTTTCTTTTCTTTTCTTTTCTTTTCTTTCCTTTTCTTTCCTTTCCTTTCCTTTCCTTTTCTTATTCTTTCTTTCTTTCTTTCTTTCTTTCTTTTTTTTGCGGGGGTTGGGGGGAACTGAGAAACTCTTTTAGATGTTGCCCTATGATGAACCCCTCCATCTGTCATCCTAAAACAGATGTAAATTTTGCCAATTAAAGAACTCTTAAGCAGTGGAACTTTGAGAGTTGAGGAGTTCGGGGTGCTGAGCCTGCAGAAAAGGCATGGCATGCGTAGGAGGCTATGTGCAGGGTGTAAAGAATCCAGTGAAAGCAAGAATTTGAATCTAGGCTTAATGCTGAATTGTATGTGAATGTCCCATAAATAAAACAGAGAAACAAAACTGCTCTGATTGAAATAGGACTTCAGAGGATCAGGAACTTTGTCCACAGAGCAGCCCGCCCACCTCCAGAGGTGTTCTCCACAGAAAATTATCTGCTCACTGTGGCTTCGCCAATTAACTCTCAACAAAAATTAGATGACAGGAGAATTCTGATCAGTTGAGATTTATCCTATTTCAGTCTCCCTGCCTTCAAAAGACCCATATTTTTCCTATAAGTATATGACATCAACCAAAGGAATGCATGGATTTTGTTTGCGTCTTGATTTAATCAAAACAAGTGTAAAAAAATACTTTTTTGGAAGGAGAAGATCAGGAAATGTGATCAAAAATGGTTATTCAATGATAGAAAGAAATTATTGTTAGTTTTATTACATATGGTAATCACACTGTAGTTATTTTTTTTGAAGTCTTCATCTGTTAGAAGTAAACACTGAAGTCTTTATGGAAAACGGGTAGGATATTGGGAGTTGCTTGAAAGTGCTCAAAAGTTGAAGATATAGGAGGGATGGGAGAGAATAAATGAAACAAAACGGGCAAATGTTCATAAGTGTTGAAACTGGGTGGTTGGGTTCATGAGTGTTTATTTTACTATTCTCTCTAGTTTGTGTATGTTTGGAAATTTCCATAATAAAAAAAAAATTCCACTAACTTATGTTATAGTCCACATGAGAATATTTTCCTGACCTGAATCTGTCTGGTCTAGTTGGGATTTGGCAGACATATTCTGCCAAATCTGTAGGAAAAATTTCTTAGGAGTGATTAAAGACAAACACTCATCCAAATTGAAATTGAGTTAAAAATAAAACTGCTAATAAAATATTGTAACACTTTAAACTTCTAATTTTGCTTTCCTGATTCAATTATTTTAAACATGCAGTAGAATTGCTTATTGTGTTTTTCTTGATTTCATTGCTTTTTGAACACCAAATTAATTTTCAGCTATTGGGAAACGTTACAAGTGCCAAGTTGCAGATAAGCTGTTGGCTTGCCGTTGAAAAGATATTTGTTCCTGAAACAATTAAAGAAAACCGAACTATGCTTGCTATAAAAGGGTTTTTTATAATGTCTATATGTTTGAAATAAGTCATATAGGCAGTTTGTAATTTTGGTGGTGGGCTAATGGTCATAGCATATACAGAAAACCAGCTTTAGAGAATCCTGAAAGCAAATATTATGGATTTAGTCAGTACACCAGTTTATAGATCAACACAAGTATCACACAGGAAGGAAATTGCTAACAGGAAAAAAAAAATTAGGATCCTGTTTACTGTTATGCATTCAAAGCAGGACAAGATTTCTGGAACTACTTATCTCCTGGATAATTGGGTACCATGGTCAGAGCCATGATTCTGGTTTTTAAATAGCATCTTTTCCTAATTATTACAAAATAGCAATAATGAGAGTTTGGTATGGCTGTTTTCAGAGCCAGAATGCTCTCACAGTACTCTGTGAGCTGCTAACCTAGCACTTGTAGGTTATTTGCTCTAGGGCAAGATCAGCCCCAGCATCGTGGTGGGGGCAAGCTTCTATGTGATTTTAATAACCTTGGATAATTAGTATATGATTCACATGACTCACCTTAACTAAGATGCTGCATTAGTATAAAGCACCTCATTGTGAGTTAATAGGTTACTAGTATTGTACTAAAAGGATAACTCTAAGTCTTTGGAATCTGATAGGTAGAAAATAGAAGAGTTTCCAAAATACTGATGAAATTCTCAATTGTTATTACATCAATTAATGCAACTTCTATTCAAACTTTTCCATCGCAGGATGACATTTTGAAAATAAGTAGCACACTAATGTGATTTGGGGCGGGTTTGTTATTGATTGATTGATTGATTGATTGTACAAATGGGGAAGAAATAGAGAGAGAAAGAGACAGAATCCAAAGAAGGCTCCAGGCTCTGAGCTGTCAGCACAGAGCCGGAGGTAGGGCTCAAACTCACAAACTGCGAGTTCATGACCTGAGCTGAAGTCGGGCGCTTAACTAAACCACCCAAGCACTCCCTTGGGTCTGGTTTTTAAAGTTCCGCCTTTCGGTGCTTTTGAATAAATTGTTATAATATTTAACTTTATATGTATGTGTATAATGCACACACACATATATGTATATTTCATAAAACTGAAGTTTTAATTGGCTACTTGTAATCATCTTTAAATGAGAATGCTTTTAAAATTATGAGGTATCCAAGTGGCATAATATCCCAAAAAGCAACCTTGGAGTTTTTTATAAGTACTTTCACAGTGAGAACGTATAGAGAACAACGAGTTCTGTATATGTTACTAATTTAAAAAGGAAGCATTTGGCATACGTGGACATTTCTACAATATTGTCTTGAAATATTCATACTGAGATGAAAGTATGAAGCAAAATTCCTATAAAGCTAGCCAAACTTTTTGATATCTTATGTCACCAACAGTATTTTTTTTATGCTTTCACATATAATCAAGTACAGTTCTAAACACATCTTTGATTTGAATCTTATTTCTGTTCTGTTGGTAGAATGAGTGCACATGTGTGTTTTCTTTACCGTGTTGGTGAATAAAATGCAAGCTGAGCGAAATGGAGGTGACTTCTTTACAATTTTTTAACAGAGCAACTAACCAGCTGAGTGCCTAATACAATCAAAATGAACCCTAGAATACAAGAGAATGTGTGGATTTTGAAAAAGGATAATAGGCATGTTGAGAATCATGCTGAGATCTAATAGGAATTTACAGTATTTTTTTTTTCCCTTTTCTGTCTAGACTGCCCTCTGTGTGGAACTATTTCTTTTGTGTTGGTGTTTCATTGCTTTTGCAACAGAGGGACTTAAAATAAAGGGAGCAAAGCAAAACAAAAGTAGAGTGCTCTCTCACTTTGCTCCTCTTTTCTTAGTCCATATAGAATACTGCTAATTACACTTTCATATTCCATCCAAAAGGAGAGAATGTAAAATCAAGTAGATAAGAGAAGTACCTAGTCATTCTGGAATCATAAGACAAATGAACCTTGATTAAAATGCATGGAATGTTCCTCTAACCCAACCGGCTCTAACATTTATTTTAAAGACTCATGTATGGAAAGCAAAGTATGAGAAAAAATATGCTATCTAACCTCAAAAGTCAATTAAATTTTTTCTATCATGAATTTTCAGATATTGAATTAGTAGCCTATACATTTACAAAGCTGAGATACTTATGGTAGTAACTAATACTATTGTGTTTCAGGTACTTGTTCAAAGTGTTTTACCAGTATCAATTTATACAATAACTCACATCAATCATATGAGGTTACCTTTATTATCATTATTCCCTTTTACAGATGAGGAAATTGAGGCATGGAAAAGTGAAGTAAATTCTCTGTGAGGCTCATCCTAGATTCGATCCTAAAGTCTGATTCCAGAACCTGACCTAACTCTTCATTTGACAGTTTTCATTTTCCTTTATCAGGGCATTCTAGAATTGTAGATTTGTTAGTTTAAAGCCTTAGTCCTTCTAAATCTGCTCAGTTGCAGAAACTGACAGTCTTTAAGCTGCTTTATTCTCTCATAGAGCAAAGAAGTCTTGTCGTTTTAGTACTTTGGCACCATAATGAATAAGGTACCATCCATCTGACAACTAGAACTACCGATGCCTAAGGAGAACTACTTCTCTGTATTCCTCCACTAAATTTGATCCCTTTTACATCAAAGCAAGTTTGAATAAGACCTGAATTTACCACAAACTCTAAGACATTTTAATTTTACCGTTTACCACCTTCCACAGAGATGGTTAGATCAGTTTCTTTAGCCATGGCCCATCTGCGTCTGAGGTTTTTATTTTTTATTTTGTTTTGTTTGTTTTCCTTTTAAAACTAGTACCCCATTGGGATACTCTGTGAGTTATTCCTTCCTGAGAAAACAATAAAATTGATAAAAGCAAAATTAAAACCCTTCTGTATTTGCATAGATTCAATATTTATTTTTAATTCAATAACTCCAGTCCTAGTCACTGAATAACATCAATTTTGTCCGTGTTTGTTTTATTATCCTCATTTAAACTTAATTGCTAAATCAGTGAGCCTCTGGTTGTTTTGATGGCACAAGAATTAAGTATAACTTAAAAAATATTCTTACTAGCTTAGGTAATTGTGGAACATCAGCAACAGTTGAAAGTAAAGAACTATTTATTTATATTCTAAACAAATGTTCACGCCTCTGGGCGCTCAGCCATGTTGTGAACGATGTCCCACCTCAGGTGTCCACTGTACTGTTTTCCACAAAGATACTTTCCAGGAGACTGTTGGTTTGCATGGTGCCTTCCAACAGTTTAGCCATATTAATTCTCAGGTTTGTTTTGGTTTTGGTTTTGGTTTTGGTTTGTTTCTGTTTCTGTTTTTGCTTTGTCTTGTTCTTCCTCAGAGTTTCTTTATATCATCCCCAGCACCCTGTCATCATTTACTGACTTACATTTGGAATGGCTAAATTAAGCAGAATGGATAAAGTCTCATGAGTTAAATGAATGTGACTAAAGGAGAAGTGATAGAAAAGAGTTGGTGCAGGATAGGAAACAAATGGGCTCTGCAACTTTGTTAAGTGAACACTTGTATCATGCGAACCTTCTCTGTAAATGGAACCCCGCCTCTCTGTCTTGGTTGGATTAACAAGCCTGTAAAAATTAGATGTCTAATAAACCTTGATTTACCTACAAAGAAAACCAGATAAACACAATGTCATGTCTTCTGAGTTTCTTTGATCATGGGGAAGCAAATGAACTAAGACAGAATTTTAAAGTTGGGGTAAATATCCTGCCTATCTAATCTACATTAGAGGTTTCCTCATTCTAAGTGATTTAATCAGACTAGTTAAGTGACTTTTAAAAATTTAAGTTATAGATTAAAAAAAATGCAGCCTAGGATACCTCCTAAATATTGCCCATTAGAGGTTGGTAGAGGAGTTGCTTTTCAAAATGGATTAAATGATGAGCATAGCAATGATCTGCATTAAAAGATGTGCCCAACATGCTCTGTTGTTGGGTTACAATTGATTTAATTGGCTAACCTAACGTCTTTCCATAGAGGTAAGCTGCTACCTGAATGACTTCAAATATAGTTAATGGGGTCTAAGAGCAGGACTCTCTCTGGATGGCTCAGCTTTCTGATTCCAGTTCTGTTTTGATACATCATAGAACAGAATCAATATATTAGTTAGATTAATAAACTGTATTCTAGAGTAAAATATATGGAAAATAAGAGGTCAGAAGTAGTTTCGGACATAATAGATTATTTGCATCGGCTGATTTGAAGGGTTATTTTGGGTGGTATTTTCTAGCTTATCAGGCTTCCCTTTTCTTCCTTTTCCCAGCTTGCAATAATACATATATAACATTTTAAAATGGATTTTAATAAAAGAATTAAAAAATTATTTTTAAGATCTATTATGCTTAAGAAAGAAAAAAGAAAGTTCACTGGAGGTGGTGTTTCTCGTAAGAAACAGCTTTGTGTTTATAGCCTACTCTAATAGGCTGAGAACAAAAAGTGCTTTTGATGTCCACATGCAGATCTCCAGAGTAAGGGAAAGAAGCGTGGAGCTGAGATGCAGAGAATTCTGTATCTCTGTTGGAAACTAAGAAAAAGAAGATAGAGGGCTTGCTAATCATTCCAGAAGGCATAATCAGTCCAAACTTTGGGGGTTAATTGTAGTCCTAGAAATAAAAAGATGGTCCAGTCCTTAAGTTGAGGTATCTAGGTCAGTATTAAAAGGTTTTTTGATTTGTTGTTTGAAGGGAACATAACTGTGATTCCCATGCAAATATAAAATAACCATGTATCAAATTTTTTTCTTGCATCAAAAATTTTATTTAACTCAAGAATTAATGGACATTTTGGTAAAATACTACAGTGGTTCAACAGAGAATTCAATAACCAAATATAGATCAATAGATAGCTAGATGATAGATAGATAGGTAGATAGGATGCTAAAATTAATTTATGGATAGATACAGAACATGTCTGTCAATTGGACAATAGTCCATTACATACACCACAGGCCCCCAAAACACCAGTAACCCAGAAAGATATGCTAAAAACATCTCACTTACCAGAAACCAACATTCAGTTATCTTTGGATCCATCTTAAACTCTTTCACAATTTTTTTTTTCCTACAAAGTCTCAACCATGCCAAGGGTGCACTTGGCCATTCAGAACATTTCAGAAGCAGAAGACCTGATGTCTTGAATGTAAGAAAACTTAATAAAGGCATTTGCAGACAGAATTGAAAAGCAAACACAAAGTTTACCATTCAATTCTTGAGATTTCTGACTAACATTTGGTTCAGGCTTGTAACATAATTTGCTGAGGCAATACTCAACCTGCTGATGTGTAGGAACTGAAATCACCATGCAAATGTTCTTGATATTTCATACTACAAAAAATGTATTCAAAATGTACTTAAAAATTTTATTTTTCATGTAATAGTTTAGTATGCTCTCAAGTAACTTTTCTCCTAATGAAAGCTATTTTTACTTTAAGATTTCCATTGGCTATGTTAATACAGAGTTAGATAGCAATTAAAGAGTAGTAGCTGGGGTGCCTGGGTGGCTCAGTCAGTTAAGCATATGACTCTTGATTTCGCCTCAGGTTATGGGCCTTATGTTGGGATTCTCTCTGTCTCTCTCTCTCTCTCTCTCTCTCTCTCTCTCTGCCCCTCCCCTGCTTGCATGTGCTCTTTCTCTCACTCTCAAAATAAGTAAACTTTTAAAAATGAGTAGTAGCTTATTAGTACTAAGTAAGTACTTCATAAGGCAAGATTCAAAGCTCCACTCCTTCACCCCCTATGCTTCTTAATTCTCTTCACTGTCACCTCAGAATTAGCACAACAAATTACAGGCACAAGTTACTAAGAACACTCCAAGGGCATGCCATACAATGTTTGTTACTTAAAATGATGCAAATACACTGTGTTAATGGCTATATTGTTAAAAGTTACACTTTTCACTCTCTCTCCCTCTCTCTCTCTCTGCCCATCCCCTGCTCTTGCTCTTTCTCTCTCAAAATAAATAAACATTAAAAAAAGTCACACTTTTCAACATTCCCATTTACAAGCGACACAAAAGTCTGCTCGACCTGTGGAGAAATAACAATTGTGAACAAGAGGAAAGAAATATTTTTTCCGCTTTTTCCTTAGAAAAAGCTCTTAGATGACTCTTTTTTTGTGTGTGGGATTTTTTTTTATTTGTTTTTGTTTTGAACAGGGGTGGGTGTTATTTTGTTTTGTTTTTTAGATGTTTGTAATGTGGTGATCTGCTTGGGAACTGGGCATGTTTCTGAATGAAACATTTGAAATATTTAAGCAGAAAGATTTAGGGGATGTTGAATTCTAATGTTTCATCTAAGGTCTTTCCAAAAAGATATAAAGAAAGAATAGTTTATCTACCAAGAGCCTTGTTGCACATGCTCTTAGCAAAGCTCCTATAATTAGGCTAACATGATTTTGGGGGGAAAGGGGGACACTTGGCAATGGCAATACCTGCATTGTCACTGAAGCTTTCAAAGACACATCTGAAAACACATCAAACACCAATCTAAACAAATACAAAAACAGAAAACAAAAACCTTCTTAATATTTTTTGGAATGTTTTTTAAATAGTTTGGGATTTGGTAGACCAATATATGGATCTTCTAAAAAGGTCTGGACTGAAATTTCATGTGACTTGTAAACTCTTAAAACAATTGACTACATGTATCTGATTTGATAGAAACGTAAATTTGTTTTCATGGCTTGAAGCAATGTTTTCAGGAGGATTGTTTATGAAATACAGCACGTCAATATTCGGGAAGTGTTCAAAACAACAACTCCGTGTCTGTATTCCTTTTCCTTTACCCCACAAAGAACTGGACTGAGATCACCAGCTTATTTTAGCAGGACAAAAAAAAAAAAAAAGTATAGCTTTGTTTACAGTATTACGTGTATGTGTTCATAGGCAAACTCAGCATGTTTCAGATGAACTAGGCTGTCTTCATAAGACCACCAAAGGATGACCATAATCTTGATTTGAAGTGTAAATAATAATGAACTTTTAAAATATATGTATTCATGCAATATAGTTTAATTACACTAATGTGATTTTGAGTTGATAAAAATTACTCTGGTTTTACATTATTAAACTTTTAAGAAATCACTCTTTTAAACCCATAGGTTTTGTATTCAATAAAATGTTTTAAAGATAATTTTTATTATTTATCTCATTTTTTACAAGACATAAAACATAAGCTTATTTCTGCTCTGAAACAAGTTCTTTTTTTTTTTTAAGTTACAGTTTGGGTCGTTTCTATACTTAATGTTAGGGCATAATTAAAGGAAAAGTAAAAAATAAGGAGACATTTATAAATACTCATTAATAAGTATTTCAGATCTGTACTTACCATGAAAAAGCATTCATTTTTAAAAATTTTATACCTTAATTGTTGAGGAATCATAAGTAATATTTATTTTGGCAGAATATTAGCAATATATGCTTAGGAACCGTTTTAAGTTAGAATGTGAACTAAACACTGCGTACCTGAAGAGAATCTTGCTGATATTTTTCCAGTGAAAGTATTACTCATAATGGAATAGCATTTTCAAAGCAATCTATAAAACATCCCCTGAGTTAAAACATTATCTTATATAAAAGAGGAGAAAAAAATTAGAAAAAGGGAAGAGAGTCACAAAGTGAAAAGAGCCAAACTACCAATGGGAAAATTAAAAAAAAAAAAAAAAAGAGTTATTATAAAGTATTAATCACCAAACTTATGATTTCTGATCTCTAAAATAAATGCTGTATATACCCATTTAATTTTTTTTAAATATAGTATCTAAAAATTTTATTGCTTTTAGGTCATGGTCATTACCTTTATGACCTGAAATACATATGTCAGGCATATCAACCAATTGGCATCTACCCTCTTTTAAAGGTAGAAAAAAAAAGATGAGTATTATATTGTAATACTTTGTTCTCTCTCTCCTCCTCTTTCTATTTTTTTGTTTTGTTTTGTTTTTTATTTTTTGTTTTCGTTTATGGATGGTTGGTGATTTGTTTGCTTCTCCTGGTTCCTGTTGATCAGTGGTGTTTGGCCAGTTTGTATTTTTCCAGACATCACTCCACGATGTTGTTGAGGTGTATGATGGGCCAACTCAGCAATCTTCTCTGTTATCTTCCCTCTCAGGATCCCATTCAGGTATCCTTTAATAGAACTGCCATGCATCAGTTATTGATTAAAGACTGACTTTGATTGGTATTGTAGTGAAAGTTGAGATTTATGTCATCCATATTAGAAATAAACTGAAAATAGAATCACTCTTTATTGAAAAAAAAAAGTAGAAACACGATAATAACTCGAACGCTTGAGAAAAATATAACCAACTATTTTGGGGCATTGTAATCAAGTAAATATAATATTTAGTCACTTAGTCTATGGTGTTAAATGTATTATAAAATATTTAAGGATTCGTTTTAAATGAGACAATATGTATCAAAATGTAATTAAAGCCTTCTGTAAAAAGGTTGTGATTGAAGCTGAACCCAAAGAATATATTGTCAGAGATAGGATATATTGAAGTAATTTGATAGAACATAGATTGACATTTTCAAAAGACAGTGTAAATTAATATAATTTGTTAGGTTTACTGAATGAAATTATTTATGATATCTTAGTGTTTGTTTTGTTGAGTAGGAGAATCACTTCCACTGAGTTCAGGTAATCAGATCACAATTCGATTTACTTCAGTTGGACCAATAACAGCTAAGGGATTTCACTTTGTTTATCAAGGTAAGTGACCCTGTAGCCTAGAAACACAGTAAGGAATGATATCAGTTTCCTCATGTTATGTTCAGAGTTTATTGAATGATGAGCTCCTCATAACCATATAGGAGAGATCAAAGCTGTGTTTTGTTTTGTTTTGTTTTGTTTTAAGTTTTGCCCTGTTCCCTCCCTTCTCACTAGAGCATTGTTACTTTGACCAAGGTCAAAAGTGACCTATTGCTTACATCATCATTCTCAAGTATGATTTTCCTTCCTTCCAACGTATTGTTTTAAAGCATCTGTTTTTTTTTTCCTGACAACTCTTCAGTCTCCACATATTCTATTTTCCCCATAGTCCAGCATTCTAAATTAAAAATGTGGCAAATTTTGTGCTGATGTACTTAGACATGCAGGGAAATCATTATCCCATTCTAAAATTTTAGTTTCTCATTCTCTCAGGAGATTTCAAACTTTCTTCATGGCTATTAAATATTTTTGTGCAATTGAAAGTTTGTTTACATAGATTTTTCTTGCCTTTTATAGACAAGGCTTTATACTACCATTAAAATAAGAAAAGACCTATAATTTCAAATATTTTAATTATTTATGATCATGTAGTAGTTTGGACTTATTCCTAAGACATTTATAGACATTTGTGATTTGATATTTTTATTAACTGATTTTATCCCATTTATAATGTTGGCTATAATATTATACTGTTTCATTTTCAATAGTATTCCTTCATTAAACAGTATGAGATATTATGAATTGAAAAAGGCACTATTACAAGTCACGTAAGAGGAATCAATCTATTTGGAATGCATCATATCATTTTCGGGGCAGTTGTCAAACTCCTTAATCCCATCTGTATGTGTTTTAAAAAGAAAAAACATCCTGTTATCATTCTATTTTACTAAAACAAAAAAAAAGTCACAATCGAGAACGTACCTATAAAGTTTAAAAACAATTTCAAATCTGACATTGTATGATTATTAAAATTAAAATTTCTATTGTTGTTAATCTGTCTGACTTCTATTCTACTTAGCCTTGAACATAGTAATTGTCTTCATCAGTAACAAACATATTTTAAACAACTAAGTTTGTGAACCTGCTGTGTAGTAAAATGTTGTGTTTTCTTTTTTAAATTGATGAAACTACTGAAAAGTAAATTGTGACATCACCTCATGTAACCTGCCACATATTGTTTGAACTTGGTATCCCAGGTTAAAAAGAGAAACACATGATCTTTCAGTCATCATCCCATAAATTTAAATATCTAATTCAAACTACTTTGTTATATTAATGAGTTTGGTAAAACAAAAAATACGAAAAAAACCTACTTGATGTTGTTTAAAGAATCAAAAGTAAAATGGCTTTTAAATGAAGCATCTTGATGACAACAGCAGTATCCATTTTAACTTGTATTTTATTCTGTACGAATAAAAAAACTTTTAGAAATGTATTTAAGTTGTTAATTTGAGTGCTGATAAAAAGTGAACATTTCTTTGAGATTTGTTTAGTTATATTTTGAAGTCTGTACTTCTCTACCAAATATGAAATTAAAATAAACAATTATTTGTACACAGCTGTTCCTAGAACAAGTTCTACACAATGCAGTTCTGTGCCTGAACCAAGATTCGGAAGAAGGATCGGCAATGAATTTGCAGTTGGTTCATTGGTTCTTTTTGAATGTAATCCAGGATACATCCTCCATGGATCCATCGCAATTAGGTGTGATACAGTTCCCAATTCTCTGGCCCAGTGGAATGATTCCTTACCTACCTGTATTGGTAAGTGTGTAAATTTGATAGCTTTGTGATTATACATATTTTATATTTTATATCAAAACTAGTTATCTTGCATCTGTCAATAATTCTATGTTATCTAATAGTTATGCATTAATCCTTAAATACTTTGTTAGTTATGATGTACCTAGATATGCAAATGAATGTGGATATTGGATGCAGTTGAGATGTAATGTGATGAATGAAAAATATTTTGTTTTAAATTAGCTGAATAGTGTCCTCATTTATTGATTTAGATGGATGATTATATATGTGCATATTGCCAATAACAAAATTTAAATGCTAGTGATATGGGCTGTTGAAATAAATATCTCTCAAACATTATGCAGAGTGTCCTATGCCAATATGTAAAGAATTTACGTATCATTTAAAGATCTCAGAAGCTGATTTCTTTGGCCATATTCTACTTTGGCATCAAAAGAATTACAAAATATGCATTAGAAAATAAGTCTGTTTTTTATCTTTTATTTATTAGTTGTAAATATGTGTAAAAAATATAAGAGATTTTTTCAGTCTCTCACAAGTCTAAGTGGTAATACTTTGAATGAGTAGAATACATTAAGGTTAGCCAGATCTTAATGTTTCAAACTTTATTGTTTGTATTGTTATTGTATACTGTATCTAAAATAAATTGGTAAACAGAATATACACTTTCTAACTTAATGGGCTCTTAACCATGTTATACGAAACATATTAAAATATTCTCTAAGCCATAAAACAGTTAGAATTTTATGCTATTTTAGGATCATTACAATGACTTTTGGTTCTTATAGCATTCCATAGATATGAAAAAGTAAGTTACAAAGTTTATTTATTCTCTGTCCCAAGAGCATATCTGGAAATTATTTTCTTTGGTTACATAGTATTACATTAAATGAAGGATGGTAATACATAATCACAAGTTAAGAAATAGTTCTCATGAGTTGAATTCTTTCTTGTTAAAGTTTTATTGGCATTGGAAAAATGTCTATTCATGTCTTCTACCCATTTCTTCACTGGATCTAGAAAGTAAGAGGGACAGTTTTTTAAAAATAAGAGATAAGCACAATTTTGTTTTTATTTTAATAATCTCAGTTCCAATTGTTCACAGAATGTGACGAGAGTGTATATGCACACATATAACATGCATATAACACATATACACTTATAAATATGTAAAATATATTTTAATAACGTATCTTATGATACCTGAAAATGAAATTACATGTATCTAGTTTTATTTATTTTTTATTTTATTTTATTTTATTTTATTTTATTTTATTTTATTTTTTAGTTCAGGTTAGTTAACCCAGTGATTCATCTCTTACATGTGACACCCAGTGTTCATCCCAAAAAGTGCCCTCCTTAATGCCCGTCACCCATTTAACCCATTCCCCTTACCCACTTCCCCTCCAGCAACCTTCAGTTTGTTCTCTGTATTTACGAATCTCTTATGGTTTGCCTCCACCTTTGTTTTATGTTATTTTTCATTCCCTTCCCCTATGTTCATCTGTTATATGTCTCAAATTCCACATATAAGTGAAATCATATGATATCTGTCTTTCTCTGCCTGACTTATTTACCTTGACATTATACCCTCCAGTTCTATCCACGTTGTTGTAAATGGCAACATTTAATTCTTTTTCATTCCCGAATAGTATTCCATTGTGTATATATACCACATCTTCTTTATCCATTCATCAGTCGATGGGCATTTGGGCTTCTTCAATAATTTGACTATTGTTGATAGCACTGCCATAAAAGTTACGGTACTTGTGCCCTCGTCAAATCAGCATTTTTGTATCCTTTGGATGAATACTTCATAGTGCAATTGCTGGGTCACAGGGTGGTTCTATTTTTAATTTTTGGAGGAACCTCCATACTGTTTTCCAGAGTGGCTGTACCAGTTTGCATTCCCACCATGAATGCAAAAGTGTTCCTCTTTCCCAGCATCCTCACCAACATCTGTTCTTTTCTGAGTTGTTAGTGTTAGCCATTCAGACCCATGTGAGGTGGTAAGTCATTGTGGTTTTGATTTGTATTTCCCTGATGATGAGTGATATTGAGCATCTTGTCATGTGCCTGTTGGCCATCTGGATGTCTTCTTTGGAAAAATGTCTATTCATGTCTTCTACCCATTTCTTCATTGGATTATTTGTTTTTTAGGTGGTGAGTTTGGTAAGTTCTTTATAGATTTTGGATAGTAACCCTTTTATCAATATGTCATTTGGAAATATCTTCTCCCATTCCATCGGTTGCCTTTTAGTTTTGTTGACTGTTTCCTTTGCAGTGCAGAAGCTTTTTATCTTGATGAGGTCCCAATAGTTCATGTTTGCTTTTTATTTCCGTTGCCCCCAGAAACATGTCAAGTAAGAAATAGCTGCAGCTGAGATCAAAGAGCTTGCTGCCTGTTTTCTCCTATAGGATTTTGATGGTTTCCTGTCTCACATTTAGGTCTTTCATCCATTTTGAATTTATTTTTGTGTATGGTATAAGAAAGTGGTCCAGTTTCATACTTCTGCATGTTGCTGTCCAGTTTTCACAGTGCCATTTGCTGATATGATTACCAATTTCTTAATGCTTTTTATTTGCCAGGTTTCATACTGAGTAGTTTAAATACATATTCAATTTAATCCTCACAGCAAACCAATTGAAAAGTTACTTTCAGAATTTATGATTGAATAAACTGAGTCTTAGGTGAAAGTTATTTTTATTTATTTTTTTTATATTTATTTTGAGAGAGAGAGAGAAAGAGCACGGGACAGGGAGGGGGCAGAGAGAGTGGGAGAGAGAAAATACGAAGCAGGCTCTGTGCTGTGAGCACTGAGCCCGATCCTATGGAACTGTGAGATCATGACCTGAGCCAAAACCAAGAATCAATGCTTAACTGACTGAGCCACCCAGGCTCTCCCCCTAAAGTAGTTATTTTTAAACTGACAGAACATATAGTAAGTGGTGGAGTAGAGGCAGAAACTCAGTTTCTCTGACTCTAAACGTCAACCTAAATGACAGAAGACTGCTTCTCTATAGGTTTTGATTTATAAGCTAAGCTTTCCTAATGTGATATCTACATTTTATTTATAATGTGAGATTTCTTACCCTATTGAAATATGTTTTTGAAAATCAATGGTACAGGAAAACAACTCATTTGGAGTTAATATTCCTCCTCCTTTTATCTAGCATGGAGCTTGTGTTAATGGTACTAACAGATTTTCCCCTTTCTGTACTTTTATGCTCTCATAAAGACAAAACAGATAATGTTTCTCCTTTTGAGCCACAATATACGTCGACTTCATACTCTTATAAAATAGTAATAAATAAATTATCCTAAATTAAAGGACCATGAGCTGAGAGAAATGTTCCTCTATGTCTATACTAAAATTAGTCATGCAGTATGCATAAATCGGAAATTACATTGCTTTAAATCAGTTTAATAATTGAAGACAGACACATGATAATAATAAATCTCTTCAGCCTCACGATGGATTTTTAAATATTTCTCTATACATATAGAAAATCAGTCGTTATTTCTATCTCACTTTTCCCAGTATTTTTTTATATAATTGGTGTCACTTTTAGTTTATTTATGTATCAATAGAAAATATCAATACCATATAATAGAAGACAGCTAGGTAAGTAGCTGTCTTCTTTAGTTTCATATACATGATGAAAACTCCTTGAAGAGAATCATCTATTATAAAACTAGAGTGATATAATGACATCTGGAAACTCATAAACTAGCTCATTAATCTTTAAATATCATTCAAAAAAAATCCATCTCTTCCTCTAGTTTGAGTGTTGGGAAAACCTACATATGCAAAGTACTGAAGTGTAAATCTATAAATTACCTCTTAAAGATCCTATTTGTATATTTATCACACTAATGTCCTCATTAATGGGGAAAAGTCATAAAGAGTCATGTAAAACTGAATAAAATCCTGCATAGCTCCAAACTGTAGTTTAGCATAAGAGTTAATTAAGTCTTGGGTAAAGTCTTCTGCTGTGACCTCAGCACTGAGATGTGGTGAGTTACTATATGACCCTGGGAATTTTACAAACTTTCTGGTTCTCAACTGCCATATAGATGAAGCAGGAAACTAAGAGGATTTCCTCATAGGTTTATTGTGATTATTAAATGATTTGGCATAGTTCTTGGAACCTGGTAAGTACTGAATGACTAAGTTGTTTTTTGTTGTTGCTAAATCTTCCATTATAGAATCAAGAGAGAAGACTTTAATTCTGAAGATATTGGTTCTAGAATATAGAATTTACATTCAGTGATGACAAAAGGCTTAATATCTTTGCTTTTAATTTGTTGATATGTTGTTTCAATAGCCCTTTAAAGTTAATAAAATGTTAAAATTATCTTTCACAGAAGATGTTGGCATCTTTTTTTAAAAAGCTAAAAATATGGACCCTTATCATCCTTTCCAATTCTATTAACTTACAGTCCCTGAATACAACATATTTTTTTGCACTTAACATTTTTAAGAAAGACATTGGATGAAATATAATGGCAATTTTCTTGGGGTATAATAGTTATTATTTATTAAAATCTGTTTTTGGGGGAGATTGAAATTTCTTTCCACCAACTGGCACATTTAAGGACAAATGGTTGAAAAGAAAGAGACTTTAAACAATAGGCGTATGTTCATGATTTGGTTTGTTCTCATTGTTTGCAGGGGTATAAAATTAAAATAAAGTTAAAAGTTAAACAGCGATTACTACAATTCTAATTGTCCTTGAGCATACATATTTAACCAAGATTTGCATTCAGACTTTTCTTCTGATTTTGGAAAGTAAAAAAAAAAAAACTTCATTATCCGAAGAAATTTATGAAAGTGAGACAGGGTTAGAAGAATAAAACTATAAAAAGACATTAAAAAATGAGTAAAACAAGGGGTGCCTTGGTGACTCAGTTGGTTAAGCTTCCAACTTTGTCTCTAGTCATGATCTTGCAGTTCGTGAGTTTGAGCCCCACATTGGGCTCTCTGCTGTCAGCACAGAGCCTGCTTTGGATCCTCTGCCCCCCTCTCTCCCACTCTGCCTCTCCCCCGCTTGTGTGCTTTCTCTCTCAAAAATAAATAAACATTAAAAACAGGAGTAAAACAAGAAAAATGAAAGAAGATTTTAGGAATAAGAAAGGGAAATGAGAGAAAAATAATATAAAGTAGGATACAGAGAATAAGAACTCTAAACCCTAAACATAAATCATTTTTGTTTAAAACAGAAAAAACCTGGGGTGCCTGGGTGGCTCATTTGGTTAAGTGTCGGACTTCAGCTCAGGTCATGATCTCACAGTTCATGAGTTCAAGCCTTGCGCCCAGCTGTGTGCTGGTAGCTCAGAGCCTGGAGCTTGCTTCAGATTCTGTGTCTCCCCCTCTCTCTGCCCCTCTCCTGCTCACATACTCTCTCACTCTCAAAAATAAATGAACATTAAAAAAATTAAATAAATAAATACATAAATAAATAAACAAAACAGAAGAAAATCCCTATTCTATATGATTATTACAAAGCTTTTTTTTATCTTAATGAAAGAAGATGTTAGTGTATTTTGTTTGTTTGTTTTGAGTTTTTAGTTAAATTCCATTCCGTTAACATATAGTGCAATATTGAGTTTCAGGAGTATTACAAAGCTTTTTCATATGCCACATGTATAAATCAGGTGGTTAATCCCAGTGTTTTTGCCATCAGAAACAAAAATCCACGTAAATGGAAGGAGGATGTTGCTATTCCACTGTGGTCATTTCAGCAAGGACAAGCAGTCCTACCAGGCACTAAAGCCTATAAAAGACTTTCAGACCAGACCCTAGTCCATGGTTGACATTCAGCTTCAGGGGTAAATGTTAGTAAACTGTCCCCAACCTGTCTGAATTCAGCCTCACTTTATACTTTGAGAGCAAAAGCTGAAGTAGTTAGGAGCCATTACAGTCTCTCTGTCAGAAGTCCACCTATCTGTAGGGGGTTCCCTGGCCTTTTTGAGAAACCTGTCACTCTGTGTATGGAGAGTCTGAACAGAGAACAGACTACTTTTCATCTTGAATTGGTTTGAAAGTGTATACCTAGTGATGGAAAATTGAATAAGACAACTTGTTTTCTGCTAAGTTCACATGAAAAGGATGTATCACCTATGCCATTGGAGAAATAATGCACAGCCTGTAGAACAAGTGAAATCCAGAAAACTGAATATATAACTGAAGGGCATATGGCATCTGTGTGAGACTAGAAATGGAGAGGCGCTGATTCATAATGACACTCAGATGATAACTCAGTTTAGGTTCTACCATTTGGTCCAACTGCTAACCTGTACATAAATGAAAATATACTTGTATTTCTTTTCTTTTTTTTTTACTTTTAAAAAATGCTTATTTATTTATTTTGAGAGATCTAGAGAGAGTGTGAGCAGAAGAGGAGCAGAGAGGAGGAGAGAGAGAATTCTAAACAGGATCCACATTGTCAGCACAGAACCCAACATGGGGCTGGAACTCATGAACCGTGAGGTCATGACCTGAGCGGAAATTGAGTTGGAAGCTCAACAGACTGAGCTACCCAAGCATCCCACTTGTATTTCTATTTTTAACTGTAAATATTTTTAGCTTCAAAAATGTTCTGAATACAAATAATTATTTCATAAGTATTAATAAAAGGAAAGTTTTGACATCTTAAATACTCAAATACGAGAGCCAAACACACAGTTTCTTAGGTTAATATCAAAGTATTATTTTTAATTTTAGCTCATTTTCAATATTTCTTCATAGATAAAATATTAACTGCCTCAATGCCTTTGAACTTTCTATTTTTTCTGCCTGGAACATATATCCCCAAGGTAGTTTTTAGGCTTACTACACCATTTCATTCAACCTGATAATCTTCCTCAGACAGCCTATCTTAAATAATTTTCTGCCACCATTCTCCATTTATTCTATATCTTTATCCTGCTTTTCTTTAATGGCAACTGCCCATCTATTATATGTAGTTTGGGGTTTTCTTTATTTGTTTTTTGTTTTGTTTTGTTTTGTTTTGTTTTGTTTTTAGTTTTATAATCTTTTTTGCCCTTCTCTCCCCTGACAATATATTGTTTTTATGTTCCACCAAAAGAAGACCCAATAGGTGTTCAAGAAACGTTTGGCACATAATAGGTGTTCACTAAACATTTGCTCGATGAATGAGTTTTAACAATTAACTGTGATAATTTTCTGAATCCTTGCAGAGGTCAAACAACCCGTCCATTTCCCAAGTCCAGGGCCCATGTATTTTTAATTTCAGACTTTTACCAGATGGTGATGCTCTGGCTCACTTTGCTTGCTTAGATTTTACAAGCCACGGGAAGTTTAAAACTCTTCTAACTATCTTTCTGGATAATTAGGAAAGAGACATAGGTAAAACACAAACAATACATTTACATATTATATGGGTAATTTTATTCTGGGGGAGAACAAATTCTCTATACTCTACAGTTTAAATATAATCTTCGACAGTCTACTTACAGGATTTGGTGATTGTATTTTCTCTACTGTTCAAATGAATGCTCTGTTAACAGGTTAAGCCAATTGAGCATCCATTTGAACCAAAAGAAAGCAGCTTTCTACATTCCTAATGATTTTCATGTCAACTGTATTATTTCAGTTTCACTGTTCTTACTATTGTTATCAACACTTCATTTTTTTTGTTGTAGTAAAACACAATAAAATGTTCAGTAATTTTGCAAAAACCGACATACTGAAATTAAACTGTTGATTGGAAAGCAGCCCCATTAGTCATGATATGTGAATTGTGCTTATAGTTAACATGGTCAAATACTAAGGTAGAGAGTCCACAAATTTAAATAACCACTATATAAAGGATATTTAGTAATCTTACACAAATCTGTCACATCAAGTCATCCTTAGGCAAATTATAATAAACTACAATCATATTTTGATAAGAACATGAGCCTTGGAATAAATGTAAAACTAAAAATATGCTGAAGACTGAGTTTTTATCTTCCAAATATGACCTTGTTATACTTCCAATTTCTTAAAATTAATCATTCTCCTGAAAATCCAACCTCTCCTCCCTCTGAGACTGTGATTCAAATAACCCCCTGCAGCCACTAATAGCTTTAACAATATATGGCTTTAGGCATAAGTACTTTTGTTAGTGGGAGGTCTCTTGAAAAGCCCCTGAACCCGCCATGTACTGCCCTTGGGCAAAAAATCTTTAATTAGCTGCTTATCCCATCACCTTTATCTGCTGGTTTTTTTTTTTTTTTTTTTTTTCCCCTGAAGACCTTTAGAAACCCAGAAAAAAACTACTTTTACTTGTATTAGCTCCATGGCAACACCTGTTTATATTGTCTTTTCTTGGAGCAGGAGAGAAATTGATGAGGAAATAAATACAGGATCTGAAACCACAGTCACTGATTCATTTATTCATCCATCCATTCATCCCTGAAGCAGTTATTCAAAATAGTAATAAATAGTAATTAGCATTTTAAGAAGCACTATAAAGCATTTTTAAATATTTATTCATTCATTTATTTATTTATTTACTTATTGAGCGAGAGCTCAGGGAAGGGGCAGAGAGAAAGAGGGAGAAAGAATCACAGAGCCCCGTGTGGGGCTCAACTCACAAACCAAGAGATTATTTATGATTGAGCCAAAATCAAGTGTTGGACAGACCACCTGACTGAGCCACCCAGGAGCCCCTAAGCATTTTCTTTTTTAATTTTTGTGATGCTGATAGCAACACCAGGAGGTAGATAAGATTAGTATTTATCTTTTATAGAGAGTTAAACCTCTATGGTTTAGAAGTGAAACCAGGATAAGGATAAAAGCAGAACCCAGGATGCTTGTCTGAAACCTGTTTTAATCCACGTTATAGTGTATAATACTAATCCGTAGGGAAATTTATAGTATATCTTTTTTTTTTTCAATATATGAAGTTTATTGTCAAATTGGTTTCCATACAACACCCAGTGCTCATCCCAAAAGGTGCCCTCCTCAATACCCATCACCCACCCTCCCCTCCCTCCTACCCCACATCAACCCTCAGTTTGTTCTCAGTTTTTAAGAGTCTCTTATGCTTTGGCTCTCTTCAGCTCTAACCTCTTTTTTCTTTTTTTTCCTTCCCCTCCCCCATGGGTTTCTGTTAAGTTTCTCAGGATCCACATAAGAGCGAAACCATATGGTATCTGTCTTTCTCTGTATGGCTTATTTCACTTAGCATAACACTCTCCAGTTCCATCCATGTTGCTACAAAAGGCCATATTTCATTCTTTCTCATTGCCACGTAGTATTCCATTGTGTATCTTTTTAAAATAGAAAACAAATGTTAGGTTAAGTAATATATGTGGGAATTGAAACTTTATAAAATATGTAGTAAAATATGTAGTAATGCATATCTGGGGATATTTTCATAGTATTTTTTATATTATTATATGAAAATTTATATCGCTATATGTGACTTATTTAGGGAAATACTGAGAGAAAGGAATAATGCAGGAATGGCAAAGAGGGACCTGTAACCGCAGTATATACACAGATATACAACCAGCCAATCAACAGTTTATTCAAGGAGCATGTAGTCAGTGCTTACTAATTGTCAGTCTCTATTCTCACTTTGAATAAGAAGATGAGAGTGGAGTTTACATTTTAGTGGAGGGTGCTAGAGCAACACATCAGTGAATGCATTCTCTTCTTTCAGACAGCGCTAAGTACCATGGGGAAAAGTAAGGAAAGGGCTGGAGGTCAGAAGAAAACATCCAGGGCATGCTGCTGTCTTATATCCAAACGAGATGAATGGAGTGGGGTTATACAAGTCTGGGTGGTAAACAACTATATAGACTGTGAGGCAGGAACAGATCTTGACCTGTTCAAGCCACAGTGAGAATCCCAGGTGCCTGGACCAGCGTGAATGATGGCAAGCATGCCAGAAGAAGAGTCTTGTGGAGGCAAAGCAGAGGCCAAGTCATACAGAGCCTCAAAGGCTGTGGGGAGTTTGACATTTCTCAAAGCAGAGAGGGAATTCATTGAGCTAGGGAATGAGGCGGTCTTAGTTTCTAAAAAATCACTGCGGCTAAGTAAAGAGGGGTGGGTGCCGGAGTCCAGCTCCAGCAGGTCCAGGGGGTCCCGAAGGATGAACGGCGTCAGCGAAAAAGTGAAAATAAAACAAAAATAAAAATAAAAACAGAAAACTACAATAAAAAGCTAAAGTAAAAAACTAAAATAAAAATGGACACAGACAACAGCAGTGTGTTGAACTGGCCGATTTATTGTAGCAAACGTGGCATTATATATGCTAGTGATTTCCTTGTAGCTTACGTCATCTATGTTTTTCTAACATTATCTAATTTTGAAAATGTTCTTATGTATAAACGACCTTTAAGAAATAACATGGTGGTTTTCCCCTAACTTTCCCGCATACCCTTTGATTATAGATTAATTTCTTACATTATTCCATTATGCATCTGCGTTTATCTATAATCTGCAAAGCATTTACTTTGCTGTTCTCGTGAAAGGCCTTCCACTTCTCAACACCTTAAGTGGAACAGTTACGGGGACATGACCTCCTAACCACATGAGGCCAAAAGAACAATGTGTTTGCCTCAGTCCGAGGTGCCAGAAAGGGGCTGAAAAGGCCTTAGAAACCCATGCCTCATACATTCTCAGAGAGACAATGCACCTAGGAGCCAACGAACCATTCTGTAGCTTAACCGACTAGGTTCAGTTATCATCTGGAATGCCTCTGGGGGGCCAGGTGGGCCTAGGGGTTGAAGTCACCTGTGCCCAGAGATACACTCCTTAGTTTCTGGAGTGGGGCTTTCAAATCCATTTGTCTCTCCTATACAGGCCCTCTTTGCTGGCAAAGGTATGAGGCTATCCTTCCTGTAAGTAGAGGAGTCTCCTTAGGGGATGGCAAGGGCTAAACTTAAGACTGCACAATTCCTTGTGGAACCTTATTTTCTTCCCTAATGGTTCTTTTCCCAGGGGGCCTGCCGAGGGCAATTCCCCAACAGACAATACCCCGGGTACTTTTAAGGCCAAATTACCTAAAAGCGGGAGTACAAGAAGCTTCACTGTTGGCAGGCCGCCCTGCAGTCACCAATCCGTCCACAGCCAGGGCCTTGCCACTCAGGCTGGGTAGCTTGGGCTTCCAGCAGGTGGGCTTGAAGAAAAAAGACTGAATAGAAGGCTAGTGTAATAGTGGATAGGAAAAGTAATGGTAATTTCAATAGGAAGGTCATGGTCCATGATGAGAACTGGTAAGCCTCATGGTACATTTTTTAAATGGAGCCGAGAAAGTTTACTGATAGATCGGATGTAGATGTAATTGTGAACTTGAATATAAGAAAGAGAAATTAAGATGAATGAGTCCTACAGTTTTGGCCCAGAACTAGGTGAATGGTAGTGACATTTACTGAGGTGGAGAATGGTATAGACGGAGGAAATTTTAAAAAGTATTGTTTTAGACATATTGGTTTAAAAATTTTTTTTTTAATATTTATTTATTTTTTGAGAGACAGAGAGACAGAGCATGAATGGGAGAGGGGCAGAGAGACACAGAATCTGAAGCAGGCTCCAGGGTCTGAGCTGTCAGCACAGAGCCTGATGCAGGGGTCAAACTCATGAATGGTGAGATCAAGACCTGAGCCAAAGTCAGATGCTTCACCATCTGAGCCACCCAGGTGCCCCTAGACATAGTAGTTTTGAGATGCTTATTAGGCATATTATTTCAGGATTCTGAGCCACAGTCAGAATTAGAGATAAATATTTTGTAGTCATACTGTATCAATGACATGGAAATAGATGCCCTTATAGAGGGGTGATGGTTAGAAAAGAGAAGATGGCATGGGTCACAGAATGTTACAACATTTAAAGGATCAGAGAAAGAGGATGAGATACTAAGAGAAAGGCAAGAAAGAAGGAAAGAAAGAAAGAAAGAAAGAAAGAAAAGAGAAAGTAAAGAAGGCAGCTATGCTCACCACTATACCACCAATACTAGGAGAGAAAGAAAAGGAAGGAAGGAAGGGAGGGAGGGAGGGAGGAAGGAAGATTATGAGTATAACCAGTGGCATAGAGAAAAGCAAGACAGTGTGGTGTCTGGATGGCTAAGCAAAGAAAGGCTCAAAGTGGACAAAGTGATTAACAAGAGGAGACAATTATTCATAGGTTGAGTAAAATGCAAATTAAGAATTGAATATCACATTGCAACAAGACTATTATGGTGACTTTGACATAGTCATTCCAATAAAGACAAAACCCTGATGAAATGAATGGAGGACAGACTGGAAAGTAAGGAAAAGAGGACTTATCACTATAGCAGCAGAGAAGGAAACCTCAGAATGCAACGGGTAGATGAGTTAGAATCTTGGCACCACAGGGAGCAGAGTACCAGACAAAAAGTTGATTGCTTCCTCTTCGCAGACTTCAGTCTATTAGAAGAGACTAATGTATAAAAAGAATATGAAAACATAATACAAGCTATCTGTGATAGAACTGCATAGGAAAGAACTTGGTGCTATAGAAAACTATGGGACACTTAACAGATAAGGGAGTCAGCAAAGAGGTCAAGAGGTACTATCAGCATTAAATGACCATGGATGGTAGTGTTAGCTATGGGGGAGAAGGATGTAGCAACTCACAGCATTAAGAGAGTATATCAGTTTAGTAGCCTGAACTGGGAAGAGGGTTTGGGATGGTGAAATATTGGGAAATCATGGGTACATACAAGCCTGGAGATGTAGTTAGAGATTAAAAAATTAACTGTATTTATCTGTGGAATGAAGGAAATGGGGAGATTTTTGAAGGACTTTCATCAGGGAAATAAGATGAGCAAATTTTAATTTTAAAAAGGTCATTTTAGCAATAATATGGAGACAAAGTACATGGATAATACACCCATATCAATGGAGGTCCATTGATATGATTAATGTAGCAACTAGAAAAACGTGCAAGTGAGATAGGACAGTGACCATGGAGAGGAAGGGCATCTACATTTGCTTTCAACTCAGAATCAGCACTTCATCAATCACTTATTTATAATCTTTTTGGGGTGAAGCTCTATTCTAGAATTCTTCTTCCACTCCTGGCACATTAATTCTCAAGTTATCTAAAACTGTTGATTTTCTTTATAAAGGAGCTAAATTTGGGGCGCCTGGGTGGCTCAGTTGGTTGAGCGCCGACTTCGGCTCAGGTCACGATCTCGCGGTCCGTGAGTTCGAGCCCCGCATCGGGCCCCTGGGCTGACAGCTCAGAGCCCGGAGCATGTTTCAGATTCTGTGTCTCCCTCTCTCTGACCCTCCCCCATTCATGCTCTGTCTCTCTCTGTCTCAAAAACAAATAAAAACGTTAAAAAAAAAAAATTTAAAGGAGCTAAATTTTTTTCTGACCAACTTAACCTGAATTAATATTTAACCCGTTAACACAAATTTATAGGAAAATACAACAAAATGACTTTCTTTAAAGATACGTGTTTACACTATTAAAAATGTTTGTAGCTCCTTTGGGCAATTGCCCTTGGTTTTTGCATTAAGCTTTTGCATTAAGAAGTGGCAGAAAACTTATTAACTTAAAAAATATTATGAAAGACATATCCTGATACCTTATGACTATAACCAGACTACAACGAATACCCGAGGACCATAGTGCCAGTGGTATCTGAAATAACAATAGTTGTAGAAGGAAATAGTAAAATGACATACAATTTATTGACCTCTCGCTGTGTTCCAAGCAATGTGGTAGCTTCTTTGTATACATTATCCTATCTGTATATTTTTCACAAAAGCTCTTTTTAAACCATTGCATTATCATTTCACAGACAAGGTATCTGAGTTTCAGAGAGTTTAAGGAACATGTCCAGCATCACACATATTTAAAATTGTAAGTTAGGTCATGCCCAAAACCAAGCTGCCAGTACTAGGGGTATGAGAATTTTCCTTTAAGGTTAGTACTTTTAAAAAGCGGTAGAGGCCTTTATTGACTTCAGAACAGACCTACGTACTTACTCATTTTTGTAGTGCTGTACTAGCAATTACCAGACTGGCACCATACCAAGTCTCTTTTTTCTACTCAAGAGCATGGACTCTGGAGCCAAACTACTGGTGTTCAAATCTCACCTTCTCCTCTTACCAGCTCTGTGATCTTGGACAAGTTATTTAATCACTAGTGACTCTGTTTCCTGTAAAATGAGGAGAATATTTATTTGCATCTCAGTGGATTGTTGAGAGGCTTTAATGAGTTAAAATCTGTAAATTGCTTTAGGAGAGTCTCTGGCAAACAATAGGCTCTATACAAATGTTATCATCATCCGCATTTCTCCTGAAAAGTACTATTACTCCTCAAAGGATGCATGAAGACAAAAGTAACAAATACAAAATAATTCTTCAACAAATTCTGTTATCTACATTTTAATTTTAATGCAAATGTGCCAATGTACTTTTTAGTAATATACTAAAAATGATATGCTGTCATTGAGTTTATTGTAATATGATTTTAGATTAATGCCATTAAAAGGTTATCCATTCATGTTGTCTAAGCATTTTTAAAAGTTTTTAGGAAGGAAGACTTAATTTTCATTGTTCTTATGAGTTTTAAGAAATAATAAGATTTGGCTGTGTTTGCAATTGTAGTATCTGTCTAAGATGTTATCTCTGACCTTTTCTCTTATTTTAATCCTCTGCATTAGAATTAACTCGCTCTCTTGAATTGTTTTACTTTTAGTGCCCTGTGGTGGAGTTTTAACAAAGCGCAAAGGGACTATTTTGTCTCCTGGTTACCCTGAGCCTTATGACAACAACCTGAATTGTGTGTGGAAGATCACAGTGCCAGAGGGAGCTGGCATTCAAGTAAGGAAATTTAAATTTTTCTCCTTTTCCCTGTATATTTGAAGTTAATCCTTTTAAAGATGAGGGGGATGAAGGTTATTTCCAAAGACTTAGCCACTCCTTTTCCTTGGCATGGTTGAATGTAGCAGAAAGGTACTTATTGCTTTCACCTGCAGGTAACAGAAAATCAATTCAAGAAGGCCTAAGCAATAAGAAAAATGTTTGTTCCGGATGTCATGGAATCTAGTGGTAGAGGTTGTTTATTTGGGAGGTTCAGTTGCATCATTACTGACCTAGGTTTTTCCCTCTCTCTGCTCTGCCTTCATAGCATGTTGGCTTAGTTCCTAGGCTTCTTTTCTCATGAACTTGAGATGGCTACCAAAGCTCTAACAGCAATGGCAATAGCCAAGATGGAACGTTTCAATCTATCTATCTTTACAATGGCTAAAAAACGTTCAGAAATCCTTCCAGTAGACTTTCTGTCCTGTACTATTGACCAAAACTGCAAGACTATCCATCCCTATGCTATACACTGACCTAAAAAATCAACATTAGGTACCTAGGTTAAGCATGGGGCTCAGCTTCCTCTGAAGTATATAGTCCTCATTTAATTGAACAAAACCAGTTTTCTTGTTAGCAAGAAAAGGGATGCTAGTCTATAGACAAGTAACATAATGTACCATATTATCTCAACCATAACCACTTTTCGGGAGGAGAAATTTGACCAGTTACTCTATATTACAAGGAGATTGTTTTTGCATAAATTGGTGATATTTGACTACTCCATGTAAAGTAATTATTCTTCACAAAATATGACGTAATCTATATTTCATAAAAATAACTTGATTACTTCTCCAATTGGGTCATAAGGTGTTCCTTTGGAAACTTGAGAAATATATCAGTTATGGAAAAGTGGCCAAGAAATCCTCCATTAAAACTGAAAATAGATAAAAGTATAATTTTTAGTTAAAAAAACCAACTTTTTGAGTTTGTAATTTTGCAGAAAATTACTCCTAATACCTGTTAGGTCAGTTAGCCAATGAGAAAACATGAAATATACATTTTCAGTGTTTTAAAGGCATTAAAAATGGAAAGACCAAGAGATCTATGCTTATATTCTGGCTAGCTGTACTATCATTTTATGGCCAACTTGTAAAATTCAGAGAAAACCAATCAATCCTATCTTATCACTGGTAGAATTAACAAGGATTTTATTTTAGTATTTTAAAAAATTTTTTGATGTTTACTTAATTTTGAGAGAGCTAGAGAGACAGAGTGTGAGCGGGGGAGGGGCAGAGAGAGAGGGAGACACAGAATCCAGAGCAGGCTCCAGGCTCTGAGCTGTCAGCACAGAGACAGACGTGGGGCTCAAACTCACGAACAGCAAGGTTGTGACCTGAGCCAAAGTCAGATGCTTAACAGACTGAACCTCTCAGGTGCCCTGAATTAACAAGGATTTTAGAATTGCCCATGTTGCAAGTTGTATAGAAAATCTGAAAATAAGATGATGCCTTTAGAGCCTTCATAGGACATTTGTCATATAGTTGTCAGTTTATCAAGGTTATCCTAGAGCATCCACATATTGATGTCAGCTTGTCTATTTCTATCTCATCTTACAATAATCAAAACCCCAGCCTTTCCTGTCTAGTTCTCATCCTTTGTTTTTGAGCCCTGTAGTGTGGCTTCAGCATCCAGTGCTCTGAGCTACTCATAGCAATCACTGAGGACTCTATATCATTAAATCCATTGTGTTGCTCATCCTGCTTATTCTGACAGCAACATCCTAATTCTGCCCATTCTCCTCTCACTCTTAAAACATGTTTTTCCTTCTTGGTTTTCATGGCACCAATACTCTCTTAGACTTTGTTTTGTTTTCTTGTTTATATCCATGGCTCATGCCTCTACACCTAGGAATACAGTCTCCTCTTCCTACTCAGCCCATCAGATACAGTGTTTGAGAGATGCTGTGGTTTTGTTTATCTCATGTTACACCATGCTCTCTGCCATCTTGTCTACTTCCATGTCTTTGGCTGCCATTTTGTGCCAGCTGTGCCCAGGACCTGCATCTTAATAGACCGTCAGAAAGCATTTTTTAAAATGAAGAACTGAGGGGGACCTAGGTGGCTCAGTCGGTTAAATGTCCGACTCTTCATTTTGTCTCAGGTCGTGATCTCACAGTTTGTGAGACTGAATCCCATGTTGGGCTCTGCACTGACAGCACAGAGCCTGCTTGGAATTCTCTCTCTCCCTGTCTCTCTGCCCCTCCCCCATTTGTGTGTGTACACTTTCTGTCTCAAAATAAATAAATAACCTTAAAAAAATAAAAGAACTGAATAAATGATAGTTTTCAAGTGTAAATATCTAACCCAGTGCTTTCACCTAAGCTGCATGTCATTTATTCAACTGCCTGCTGGGCATTTCAACTAAACTTCTTACTGGAATTTCAAATCCATCCTGTTCAAAACTGACTTCGTGATTTTTTCTCATCATTATGGGTATCCTTTCAGTGTTCTCTGTCTCAGAATGAGCCCCTCATCCATTCGGTTGCACAAGCCAGAAATCTTGATAATTTCCCCCCTTTCCTACTCTACACAATGAAATCTGTGGGATCTGTCTTTCACAAATCTTTCAAATAAGTCTATTTCTCTCCATCCATATTGTTACCCTAAGGTTAGGTTGTCATCATCCCTTTCCCAGGGTCTTACTCTCCTCTAATCTGTTCTTCAGAGGGCAAAGACAGTAACCTAAAAATAAAAACCCTGATACTATCACTTTCCTGCTTCAACCGTTCCCTGTATTCTTAACTCCTTGATACAGCTGATTATACCTTTTGTGCTTTGTCCTCCTTTGTCACCACTTATATTCACACTAGTTTAGTTCTTTATAAAAGCCTGGCTCTCGCTTGCCTTTGGGCCTTTGTGCATGCTGTTCCCTTTGCAGGTGACACTCTCCTTGATCCCCCTTTATTTGGCTTATTCTTAGTCATCATTTCTGTCTCAACTTAAAACCAGTTCCTGTGGAAGGCTTTCCGTGAACTTGAGGAAAGGGTAAGTCCCATGCTGCACGTTCTCATAGGTCTCTGTAATTTCCTTATTATAACATCCGTCACATTTTACTGTTACCACTTAGTTAATTACCCATAAGATCTTGAGGGCACTAACTAAATCTGTTCTGGCAACTAGCCAGTGTCTGCCAGTATATGCTCAGTAAATATTTTTAGGATGAACTAATGAATCCCTCCACAAGCAGGGTTTTGGATATTTTAAGGAGTTAGGACAGCATGATGAACTAAGAGGACATTTGCAGAAAACGTGCGTTGTATATCACTTGTCCGAACCAAACACTTCAAAACCAGACAATATCAATGATACTATAAACTCTTTCACTGAGGAAGCGTTTTATTTAATAGTTACACCTTAGAAAACAAAATTTGAATTAAACGGAGCATGTATCAAACTTACAGAATGTGAGGCATACTGGATTTTTAATCTTAAATACTCTAAAGAACTAACCAAAACTTTTTTTTTCTAATTGATCTCTATATGTATGATAATTTTAGACATACCACTAAATCATAGACCATTATATAGCATATGCACACACATGTGTAATGTGTGATTTGTACTTGAAATGTTACTGCTTTACCTAAAAGCTACTGGCTGGTTTGCCAGGTTTAAAGCAATGCCTATTTTATTTTATTCAGTTAGGATAAATATGTGTGTGAATAAAGAATTAGATGAATGTATAATAAATCATATATGATATGAAATGTGATAACCACTGATGGAAAGAAAAGAAGAAACATTTAGAATGCTGGAAAAGTTATAAATAATATAGAATGAGCAATCTTTAGAAAGAGCCTCAACAAATAGACTAATTTGTTATATTAATTTTACATGAGATGTTTGTGGGGAGTTGTGTATTCATTTATTTGCCTGTCTATTCTAGCAAAGCCAATTGATGGAGAATTCCAAAGGGGCTATCATAACAGAGTTATTAAGCAAAAGAGCAATCTTTATGTGATAGACCTTGGGAAACTTATGTTTGTTACTTAACTGTGTCAACCTGTAGAATGATCATCATGATTCAATATAACCTAACAAGCAAATTAAAATGAAATTTGAATGTCTATATGAGGAATATCTGGCTTTAGTGATTGGAAATTCATTACCCCATAAAGCTACCCTGTTGCCATGATGGACAGCTCCATTTAATGCAAAATTCTTCTGAACAGGGAATCAGTAGCTGCTGCTTTTTAAATCGTTTATTTGACTCTTGTTTGGCCTTTTGTCACTGTGGGTCCTCAGTCATTTCCTTTAGCTACCTACACCTTCTGTGTTTATTGTACCAAATTATATTCACAATTTGACCAGACTCCTAGTGGAAAATTGTGATTACCATGCACTTGAGAGCTTAAAATAGCAGAGGTTGATTCTCTCACAGTACTGGAGGCTGGAAGTCCCAAAGCATTTTTACTGAGCTGAAACTCAGGTGCTAACAGGGTTGTGCTTAGACCCTCCACTCTCCCCTCTGCCCAGGCTCTAGCCTTTCCTTGCCTCTTCTAACTTCTGCTGGCTGCCAGGCGTTCCTACGTGTCTGACTATATCACTCTATTTTCTACGCACATGGTCACATTGCCTTCTCTTCTGTATGTGTCAAATCTCCTTTGACATCTTTCTTACAAGAACACTTATGACTGTACTTAGGGCCCATCTGAATAATCCACAATAATCTCCCTATCTCTAGATGTTTAGGTTAATCACATCTGAAAAAAAAATTTTTTTTCCATGTAAGGCAATATTTACAGGCTCCAGGGATGAGGACCTGATATCTTTGGAAGCCACTATAGTTAGTCTGTTATACATATGTATGTAGAATTAAATTTTTTTCTTCTCATTAAGGGAATAGGTTTTCCTAGAGACATCTTCATTTTTGTTTCTATCACCCCTTTGATCTCAATAACTCAGGGAAAGAAGATAAATCATTAAGTCTCCCCTCTCCCTTTCTTTCCTTATTCAGATTACACAAAATCTGTAGCAAAAATCTGTTGCAAAATAATCTGTTGCAGAATCTGTAGTGACACAGGTGACATTTTAGTTCCTCTTTCTACTATTCATTCCTGCCCCCAATCTACTTCAGTCTTTTACTGCTTCTCACACAGACTACTGCAATAGACATTGAAATTGTCTTGTATACACACACACACACACACACACACACACGTATATATATACACACACGTGTGTGTGTGTGTGTATATATATATATATATACACACACACACACATATATATATACACATACATGTTTTTAATTTATTTTTTTAATTTACATCCAAGTTAAGTTACCATACTGTGCAACAACGATTTCAGGAATAGATTCCTTCATGTCCCTTACCCATTTAGCCCATCCGCCTCCCACCACCCCTCTGGTAACCCTCTGTTCTCCATATTTAAGAGTCTCTTATGTTTTGTCCCCCTCCCTGTTTTTATATTATTTTTGCTTCCCTTCCTTTATGAAATTGTCTTTTTACTTGTATTTTCTTCATCCGATGCAATACTGTAGTTAAAGCAGTCCTGGTTATTCTCCTTCTAACCCTTTGGTGGACTACACCTCAATTGCATAGTTATTATGCTGGTCTTGGGTCTTTATAGTCTCTTGACAAATCCATCTCAGCTAAGTTCAATCCTTTATTCACACTGGACACTATCGTAAACTAAAATTCATTTAATTTTTACAACAATTATGTGAATTAGATGCCTTTATTACAATGATGTGTAAAAGAAATTGAAGGCACAGATTATCAACTCTTCTAGGGTTACCTGCCAGAGAATAGAGGGAGCCAGAAAGCTGCACATCCAGGCGTCCTCACTCTGCTGTCTCTTGGATTTATCCACTAAGCTCTCTCTATCTAACTTTTCTCTACTTTTGCTAACTTTGCATGCATATTTCCTCTTATGTAAATACCTTCTACTGTGGCTAAATTGGATTACTGATGGTTCACTACATCTACCTCATGGCTTGCCTCCTCTACATTATTATAACTCAATAGTTTCTTTCAGTGAAAAACCTCTCAATACATTTAACTTATCTCAAATGTCAACTCCTGCGTGAATCCTTACTTTTTTTTTTCTTTTTCTTTTTGCAAATGTGATATTTTCTTCCCCTGAATTGTAAGAAAGGAAAAATCAGATATGAAGAGAGAATTGATTATTGTTTAAGGAAATGATGGTAATATCACAATCATTCAGCTTTAATCCCATTCTGCTTCCTGTTCTGGAACGCTGCCATCGGGCCTAATGCCTGTCACACAGGCAGGGTATCCGTTGCCATGTGGCACTCACCCCTGGAAAAGAGGCACCAGCATTCACTTGAATGGAAGAATGATGATGGTTTATTCTGTGGATAAGAAATTTTTAAGGAATGCAATTGTTATACTTATTTAGTGAATGAGTGCAGTACTTACATTGATGACAGACTTTAGCTAAATAAAATACATTTATTTTAATAAGGTTTGCCCTTCCCTTCCTCTAAAACTATAACATATACACTTCACAGACAGAAAAATGATCACCCCCACGGTTGGGGGTGGGTCCTGTGGGTTCTTGCAAAAACTCACGCTGTGCCAGGCGAAGTGCAGCAAAGTAACACATGCCTCTTTCTTTAAATAACATTTAACAGACATGAGAGGATTGTGCTCCACCATTTCCCTTATTGACTTTAGGGACTTTCACAGTAAGTTAGTTATTATGACTCCATTCATCAAATTATTCTTTAAGAGATATACCCAAATCAGTTATAAAGTATAATTTTGGCCATCCATATTAAGACCTGTTAAAAATGAGCATAGGGGATAATAATTTTTTTTAAATTAAAGAAAGGGAATTGAGCAAAGGTTAGGCAAATAAAGGTAAATAAAATGTATCCAGCATAAACCTAGTTTTTAAGAAAAGTATAAGCTTTTCCCTGTATGCTGGTGGACCACAAATATGGTGATTTCCTGATAGCTAAAGAAAATGTGAAAACGCAATCACTGGCAAGAATCTAACACTCCATGGGCACCTGGGTGGCTCAGTCAGTTGAGCGTCTGACTTCGGCTGAGGTCATGATCTCATGGTTCATGGGTTTGAGCCCCATTTCAGGCTCTGTGCTGACAGCTCTGAGCCTGGAGCCTGCTTTGGATTCTGTGTCTCCCTCTCTCTGCCCCTCCCTTACTCATTCTTTCTCTTTCTGTATCTCTCAAAAATAAATAAACATTAAAAAAAATTTTTTTTTAAAGAATCTAACACTCTGAAACATACAAGATGACTAATTGGAACACGTATTGGGATTCCTGACACTAAGATATTAAATTAACCCAAAGCCTTTAATAAAGAAAACTCTCTGAGATGGTGACAGACTTTATCCATGTATGTTCCACCCATAGTGAACACTGCGAGGTGTTTCCACGCTCTTCTTACCCAAGTCAGCTCATGTAGGCCAACGCCACAGTAGCAAAGATCAGTTCTGGTAAAGTCCTTCTATGAAGGGTCACGAGGATATGGTCCTGGCTTGGAATTCTCTCTTCTAATGCGGAGTGGAGGACTGTGGTATTTTTATCTTGTTAGAAATATGTGTTCTTATCAGTAATTATTATTTCACAGGTACAGGTTATCAGCTTTGCTACAGAACATAATTGGGATTCTCTGGACTTTTATGATGGTGGAGACAACAATGCTCCACGACTTGGAAGTTATTCAGGTAAATAAAAGAGCTGAGCTTAATTGAAATACAGATGTAATTAGGAATGTAGAAATCTCTCTCTCTTTTTAAAAGACTTTCTAGAACTCTGACTTGGCAGTTTTAATTTCCTTTTTATAAACTCTACACAGCAAACTAAATTACAAGGTTAGATGTTTCAAAGGCATTAAAGGTAATGACATTGAAATTGCTGTTTAAAATCTTACTATATTCTAACTATATTTGTGTAATTATTTATTGATGCTTTTATAGTAATGATAATATTTTCAGCTGAGCTGTGGTTCAGGTATGTGTACCCTTTCTCCTTAAATCGTTAAAATTAGACAGTGCTTGGTAATTATGATATATCTACTCAATAGAGTGTTCTGCAGCCATTAAAATAATTTTAGAGACTGTGTAAAAACATGGTATGTTACAAGGTACTGTTGAGTGAGAATAAAGAGAATATAAAATTATTTCTATGAAATGAATAAAATTATATAACATTAATATATACCCAGGTACCAAGACCAGAAGGTTTTTAAACTTGTTAAGGTTTTTAAAGGTAATTTATGCAATAATCTAACAGCTTTTTCAGCCTGCAAAAAGTGAAATCACGTTTTACTTTAATTTTAACTATACTTTTTACTTTAATTATACTTTAACTATAGAAATAGGAACATAGCTAAACTATCAACTTCTACAATTCAGATATACTTAAGTCGGTTTGAATAGTTGTAGGTTTTTCACAGATTTTTAACTAGGGCATAATCAGTTTTTCAGCGTTGCCACTGAGGAGAGGAAAGAAGAAATACCTGGAATAGGAGTGACTTGGGTTAGTCATAACAAGTATTTTAGGGGCTCCTGGGTGGCTGAGTCAGTCGAGCATCCAACTCTTGATTTTGGATGGTCCCAGGCTTGTGGGATCAAGCCCCATGTCGAGCTCCATCCATGCTGTGTGGAGCCTGCTTAAGATTCTCTTTCTCCCTCTGCCCTTCTTCCCCTGCCCTCTCTCTCTTTCTCACTCTCAAATTAAAAAAAAAAAAGTATTTTATGTATAGATATGGTGGAAATCTTGGAAGAAATCTTATAACATTTTGAGTATACATTTGTTTAGATTTGATTAAGGGTAATACTTTCTTAATAATAAATACGACAATGAAGATAAAACCAGTGATAAATAACAGCTCTTGATTACCAAGTGCTACTAGCCCTGTGTGAGGCTTGTCATACGTTTCCTCATTTGTTCCTTCTAGTAGTTCTGGTCGTAATTGACACTTAGGTTAAGTTGCCTGAGGTGGTACAGCTGATGTTAGAATGAGACCGGGGCCCAGCTGGTGTGACACCAGAGCTGAAGTTCTTGATCGCTGAGATCTTCTAAGGCACTAAAGGCAGGTCTAGTGAAAGTTTCTGTTTACCTCCATCTTTAGTGATTCAGTAAGGGTTCCATAGACAGATAAGAGACTGGAGAAGGGGGAAAAAGCAACTATATGTTCTGTAATGAATTCGTCCTGATATTTTCTTTCTATAGAAAGATCAGTGAGTGGTTAAGGTCCACAGAGTTGTACAAAATAAATGTAAAATAACTAGTTACTTACAGAAAAAAATGTTGCCACACTATCAACTAATATGCTTGTTGGACATTATCTTAAAACATAGATTTGACACTTATTTTTATGCTTGCCATTTGAAACTGCTTGACTTGTAATCTTAAGGATCTTGAGGTATTACTCAATGCAGATAGTCAAGAAGAAATTGGTTCAAACAGATATTTTATGTTTTCAGCTCAGTATTGGAATAAAGTCAAGTTGATTTCCTTCAGAATTTCAGAAATACACCATTATAGTGTACTTGCTAGGAGACTAAGGCTATAATGTATTTGCTAGTGCTAAGGCTAACACTAGTTTATAATTGGGATTTTTCAAACACTACCTACCAGCTTTGCTGTCAGAGTATAAGAAACATCAAGGTACTTGACCTGGTAGAGAAGAACATACACATATAAAGAAAGAAAATAAATGAAATATATATATATTTATTTTTATATATATGTATATATATAAATATATATACACATATATTTATATATATATATATATAAATATGTATATATATATATATAATATATATATAATATATAATATATATAATATATAATATAATATATAAATATATATACACATATATTTATATATATACATATATATACATATTTATATAATAGAAAGGGCAATAAATAACAATAAATAAACATATCCTCTGAACCCATACAAAATCTTAAGATACTATACCATAAAAATCACTACAAACTTTAAAATTAAGGTTATTATTAGCTCATGCATAAAATATTGAAATCCACATGAAATTCCAAACATTTATTTCAGGTGACCTGTAAAATCTACTGCTTTGACTGTCACCCGCTCTTTGTTCCTGCCTATTTTTAGGGACCCATCCAGAGTGATCCCAAAGTCTTTCTCCTTAGAGACAGGCACAAACAATAAAATAAAAGAGAAATGTAGGAGACATATCTTTATTTAAAAATTCCTAAAAAACACTTGACCAATATGTAATTTCAGTGGTATTCTATTGGCTGATTAGTAGTCAACTTACTTAGTTTTGCTATAATATTTATTATGTGATCATTGACCTGCCTTTTCAATTATCATTTCAGGAACAACAATACCCCATCTTTTGAATAGTACGTCTAATAATCTATATCTAAATTTCCAATCAGACATCAGTGTTTCTGCTGCAGGATTTCACCTTGAATACACAGGTAAATATAATATGTGCTATTCAAGAAATTTAAGAACAAGTTTATATCATTTTTTAAATATTCTTTGAATATAGAAACTGGACTTCATCAAAAAAGAACATTATCTTGTATCTTTAAGCTTTTGATATGCTCTTTCAATTCATTTACAAGACTGTGTCTATAAAATTTTAATTTTTCATCAGAATTTACAAATGTACAAATGTGTTCTTCCTTATTATAATTGTAAGTACACTTAGCATGAGATACACCTTCAATTTTTTTTTTAAGTACACAATACAGAAGTGTTAACTATAAGCATGATAACATATAGCAGATCTCTAGAACTTACTCATCTTACATAACTCGATTTTATACCCATTGTGAGCAGCAACTTCCCATTTCCCCTCCTCCCTGCCCTGGAAATCTCCACTCTGTTTTCTGTTCCTATGAGTTTGACTATTTTAGGTACTGTCCTGTAGTATTTGTCCTTTTTTGTCTGGCTTATTTCATTTAGCATAATGTTTACTAGGTTCATTCATGTTGTTACATTTGGCAGGATTTCCTTCTCTTTTGTAAGACTGAATGATATTACACATTATATGTACATACTATCTTTTCTTTATTCACTTATCTCTTAATGGACATCTAGGTTGTTTCCATATTTTGGCTATTATGAGTAATGCTGCAATAAACACAGGAATGCAAATCTCTCTTTGAGATTCTTTTTTCAAATATTCTGTAAATATACTCAGAAGGGATTTCTAGAGCATGTGGTAGATCTACTTCTAATTTTTGTAAATGTTTATTTATGTTTGAGAGAGAGAGAGAGAGGGAGGGAGGGAGGGAGGGAGACAGGATCCAAAATGTGCTATGCAGACAGCAGAAAGCCTGACCTGGGGCTTGAAATCATGAACTGTGAGATCACTACCTGAGCTGAAGTCAGATGCTTAACTGACAAAGCCACCCAGGCACCCATGCTTCTAATTTTTTTGAGCAACTTTCATACTATTTTCCATAGTGGTTCCATCAATTTACATTCCCACCAACATTGTATAAAGGTTCAAGTTTTTCCATATTCTCACTAACAGTTTTTTTAAACAAGTAAGAACATTTATAGTTATCAAAAGGAGCACATATCATAACAAAAACTCTAGTTTTGAATATTTATGCACCACATAACATAGCATCAATATTCTTAAAGCAGATAGTCAAGATATATGAGGAGAAATAAATAAAAATGCATTATGAAATTTGCCAAAATTGATCCCAGTACAAAAATTCTAAGTAGAGCAATAATCATAGGAACAATATAGGAAATAGTTGTTTAAAAAACTGTCCCCCCATCCTCATGCCCCAAAATACCAGGTCCAAATGGCTTCACATAGAAATATTGCCAACCTTTAAGGACCAGATAATCCCAATGCTCTTTAGTTATTCTATTTCCTGGGGTGTATAACAGGTTCTTATAATATTCTCAGTAGAAAACTATAAAGCATACTCTTTTATAAATATGATGCAGAAATTTTATCTTTTTAGTTCATTGAAATGTAATTTGTGTAGTTTTTGAATTTATATGTGTTGATTTGATATATGTATCTATTACAAAATAGTCACACAATAGACATAGTTAACATCTCCATAGTTCACATAATTGCCTTCTCTTTTTTTTCCTTAGTTCTGTGTGTGTGTGTGTGTGTGTGTGTGTGTGTGTGTGTGTGTGTGTGTATGCGTGTGTGTGTGTGTGTATGAGAATACTTAAAATCTAGTTTCTTCCCAAGTTTCAAGTATATAATACAATATTGATAACTACTGCCACCATGTTGTATATTAGACTCCCAGAATTTATTTTATAACTAGAAGTTTGTATTCTGACTTACATCACTCTATTTTTTTCCACCTTCCAGCCCCTGGCAACCACCATTCTTCTCATTGTTTCTAAGATGCAAGATGAATGAATCTTTCTTGGATTCCACATACAAATGAGATCTATTTGTTTTCTCTCTGAGTATTTCATTTAGCATAATGCCATGCATGATGTTGCAAATGGCAGGATTTCCTAGTTTTTTTGTGACTGAATAATATTTAATTTTATACATATGCCACACTTCTTTATCTATTCATTCATAGATGGATACTTAGGTTGTTTCCATGTCTTGGCTATTGTGAATTAGGCTGTAGTGAACATGGGAGTACAGATATCTCTTCCACATCCTCATTTTATCTCCTCTGGATGCATGCTTAAAGATGGGATTGCTGGATTATATGATATTTATTATTATTATTTTTTTTAAGGAACCTCCAGACTCTTATCCATACTGGCTGTACCAAATTTTATTCTTACCATCATTCAAGAGGGCTTCCCTTTTACCACATCCTCAGTAATACTTGTTATCTTGTTTTCTTGGTGATCTTCATTCTAACAGGTGTAAGGTGACATCTTAACTGTGCTTTCAATTTGCGTTTCCCTGGTGGTTAGTGATTAGGATCCTTTTATGTGCCTGTTAGCCATTTGTTTATCTTCTTTAGAAAAATATCTGTTCAGATCCTCTGCCAATTTTTTTAATCAGGTTGCTTTTAATAGGTTTTTTGTTTATTCTTGTTGTTGTTTTGACTTGCTATTGAGTTATATGAGTTTTTTTTATATATTTTGGATATTAACCCCTTATCAAATACATGGTTTGTAAATATATCTTCCCCCCCATTTTGTAGGTTGCATTTTCATTTTATTGATTGCTTCATTTGCTGTGCAGAAGTTTTTGTTTTTTTATTTGATGTAGACTTATTTACTTTCATTGGTTGTTTAACTCCTGGTGTTATATCCAAAAAAATCAATGCCAATACCAAGGTCAAGGAGCTTTTTTTTGTATGTTTTCTTCTAGGAATTTTACAGTATTAGGTTTTATGTTTAAGTCTTTAATCCATTTCCAATTAATTTTTATGAGTAGTGTGAGAGATACAATTTCATTCTTCTGCATGTGATTAAACAGTTTCCCCAGCACCATTTATAGGGAAAATACTATACTTTCCCTGTGAGTATTTTTGGCTCCTTTGTCAAATGTTAATTGGCTGTATATGTGAGGGTTTATTTCTGGACTCTCAGTTCTGTTACACTGATGTATGTGTCCATTTTTATGGCCATACTGTTTGATTACTATAGCTTTGTAATAGTTTGAAATCATAAAGCCTCCAGCTTTGTCTCAGGATTACTTTGGGTATTCAGGGTCTTTTGTGGTTCCATGAATTTCTGTCTCTGTGAAATCATGCTTTTGAAATTTTGACATGGATTGCATTGGCTGTATAGGTGGCTTAAAAATGGTTAAATTTGTTCCCAAATTTTATCTTTGTTACTGTTTATGCTATTGTAAATGAGATTGTTTTATTTTTCAGATATTCTGTTTTCAGTATATAATAACACAACTAATTTCTGAATGCTGATTTTGTATCCTGTAATTTTATTGAACTTGTGATTAGTTGTAACAGATTTTGGTGGAGTCTCTAGGATTTTGTTTACATAAAAATCACATCATTTACTGACAGAAACCATTTTACTTTCCTTTATGGTTTGGATGTCTTTAATTTCTTTTTCTTGGATAATTACTCTGGTTAGAACTTCCAGTACTATGTTGAATAAGAGTCATGAAAATGGGCAACTTTAGTCTTCTCTATCTAGGGGAAAAGGCTTCAACTTTTCACCACTGTGTTTGACATTAGCTGTGGACTTTTCATATATGGCCTTCATTAAATTCAGTTTCATTACTTCTATACCCATTTTTTCAAGAGTTTTTATCATGAAATGATGTTTTATTTTGTCAAATGCTTTATCTGTGTCTACTGATATTGTCACATTATTTTTATCTTTCATTCTATTAGTGTGATGTATCACATTTTTTGATCAGCGTATGTTGAACCATCTTTGCATTCCACACATAAATCCCACTTGATGGTGGTGTATGGTGCTTTTGATGTGCTGTTGAGTTCAATTTGTTAGTATTTTGGTTAAAAAAATTATATCTATATTCATCAGGGATACTGACCTGTCATTTTTCTTTTCTTGTGGTGTCCTTGAAAAACTCTTCAGTTTTTCAGAAGATTTTGAAAAGGATTGGCACTTAATACCTTTTTAAATGTTTGGTAAAATTCACCTATGAAGCTATTCAGTCCAGGACTTTTCTTTATTAGAAAGTTTTTGATTACTAACTCAATCTCTTACTCATTCTTGGTCTGCTCAGATTTTCTATTTCTTCATGTTTTAGTTGGTAGGTCATATGTTTCTAAGAATTTGTCCATTTCTTATAGATTATCCAATTTTTTGGTGTGTAATTGTCATGGCAGTCTCTTGTGATCCTTTTTATTTCTGTGATATCAGTATAATATCTCTTCTTTCATTTCTGGTTTTGTTTATTTAAGCTTTCTCTCTCTCTCTCTCTCTCTCTCTCTTAGTTAATGATTCTGATGTTATGTCAATTTTGGGTATCTTTTTAAAAATCAGCTCTTAGTTTCTTTGTCTTTCTGTTGTTTTTCTTTTCTCTATTTCATTTATTTGTACTCTAATCTTTGCTACTTCCTTTATTCTGCTAATTTTGGCTTTAGTGTATTCTTTTTCTAGTTCCTTAGGATACAAAGTTAGCTAATTTATTTGAGATATTTCTTTTTTTTTAATGCAGACTGATGTTTATTGCTATAAACTTCCTGTCACAACTGCTTTTGCTATATCCCATAAGTTTTTGTATGTTGTGTTTCTCTTTTTGTTTGTTCAAGGTATATTCTTTTAATTTCCCTTTTGATTTATTCTTTGAATCACTATCTGTTTATGAATGTACTACTTGATTTCCACATATTTGTGGATTTTCCAGTTTTCCTACTTTTATTGATTTCTAGTTTCATGCCATTGTAGTTGGAAAAGAGTTTTGATATGATTTCACTCTTAACTTTGCTAAGATCATGTAATACATGATCTATCCTGGATAATGTTCTGTATGTACTCAGGAAAAAAGCATGTATTTTGCTGCTCTGGAAGGAATGTTCTGTATATGTTTATTAGGTTTATTTGGTCTAAAGTATAGTTCAAGTCCAATATTTTCTATATGCTTTTCAATCTAGATGATCTGTGTATCTTTGAAAGTGAAGTACTGATGTCCCCTACTATTATTGTGTTGTCTATTTTTTTCCTTCAGATCTGTTAATATTTCTTTATTATATTTGGGTGCTCTGATGTTAGTGGCATATATATTTATGATTAGTATATCCCTGTGATTAAACGATCTAATTATTATGCAATGGCTTTATCTCTTGTTACATCTTTTGAGTTAAAGTTTATATTGTGAAATATAAGCATAGCCACCACTCCTCTCTTTTGGTTTCCACTTTCATGGAGTATCTTTTATTATCCCTTAACTGTGAGCATATGTGTATCCTTGAAGCCAAAATGAGTCTCTAGTAAGCAGCATATAGTTGTTTGGTGGTGAATCCATTCAGCTACTCTATGTCTTTTGCTTGGATAATTTCATCAATTTACATGTAGAGCAATTATTTATAAGTAAGAACTTACTAATACTGTTTTATCAATTATTTTCTGACTTTATTATTATCCCTCCCCTTTTTTTTTTCTTCTTCCCTTGCACTTTTCCTTTGTGAATAAGATGATTTTCTATTGTGGTATGCTTTGATTCCCTTGTCTTTATCTTTTATGTATCTTGTGGGCTTTTGTGGTAACTATGAGACTTACGTAAAATATCTTCTAGATATAGCTATTTTACACTAACAACTTAATTTCATTTGCATAATAAATCTCTGTCTTTTCACTCCCCTCTTTGTTTTTTTTTTTTTGATGTCACAATTTACCTCTTAGTTTTTAAAAAAAAAAATTTTTTTTAACGTTTATTTATTTTTGACACAGAGAGAGACAGAGCATGAATGGGGGAGGGTCAGAGAGAGGGAGACACAGAATCTGAAACAGGCTCCAGGCTCTGAGCTGTCAGCACAGAACCTGACGCGGGGCTTGAACTCACAGACCGCGAGATCATGACCTGAGCCGAAGTCGGACGCTTAACCGACTGAGCCACCCAGGCGCCCCTACCTCTTAGTTTTTTGTATTCACTAACAAATTATTATAACTATAGTTATTTTTAAAATGTTTGTCCTTTACATTTATGCCAGACTTAAGTGGTTAATACCCTATCATATTACAGTATTAAAGTATTGTGAATTTGAATATATACTTACCTTTGCCAATGTGTTGTATATTTTTATGTGTTTTCATATTACTAATTAGTTTCCTTTCATTTCAGCTTGAGTGAGAGCTTTCTGCATTTCTTGTAAGATGTGTCTAGTGGTAATGAACTCTTTCAGCTCTTGTTTATTTGGGACCATCCTGATCTCTCCCTCCTCTGAAGTCCTCTGATGGACCACTTTACTGTATAGAGTATTCTTGCTTTATAGTTTTATTATTTCAGCACTTTGACTATAACATTGCTCTTTCTCCTTGGCTGTAAGGTTTCTCCTGAGAAAGTCACTGATTGCCCTGTGCAGGTCCCCTTGTAAATTACAAGCTTCTTTTCTCCTACTATTTTAAAGATTCTCTTTGTCTTTGAATTTTGACAGTTTTATTATAATTCATCTTGGAGAATATCTCTTTAAGTTGAGTTTTTTGGGGGGCCAAATTCATAGAACTTGGATGTCCAAATCTCTCCCCAGAATCTTGGAAGTTCTTGGCTATTTCTGTAACAAGCTTTCCACCTGCTTTCCTTTGTCTTCTTCTCCTTTTGAGATCCTACTAATTCACAGATTGTGAACAGATCTTTTTGTTAAACTTCTCATGTTGAACATATATTGTTTTCTTGATTTTGTTGAATTATTTTTCCATGTTTTTTTTTTTTTCATAGGTCATTGAGCTTCCTTCAAGCAGGTATTTTGAATTCTTTTTCAGGTAAATTGCAGAACTCCATTTCTTTGAGGTTTATTACTGGAAAATTATTGTGTTCTTTGGTGGCGCCACGTTTTCTGGACTAAAATAGTTTCCCTGTCTTTACTGACTGACTTCAGGAGAGAAACATCTTCCTTCAGCCCTATTGGTGATTTTGAGGCTTTCTCAGACCTTCTATGAATATGCATGCTCCACACTTCTTTCTCCCTTCTCTTCAGCTTCTATGCCTTCTCTTAATCCTGTAGAGCTAGGCTGGGTACTAATGACCTCTCTTCTGTTTTCCCAAGGGTGTCTCTAAGTGCTCAAGTCTGTGATCTCTTCCAGGTCCACAAATCTGGGCCAAATTTCTGCACATACTCAGTCGCTGTTTGTAAAAACTTGCTCTTGCTATTGTTGAGAGCATGCACAGGAGGTCAGCCATGCTGTATTAGGGTGTGTGGAAGAGGCATCAAAGTACTGCAGGTGCCTATGGGCTAGTGAGGAGATCCATGGTTGAGGTGTCCATCCTATTGGCTCATCAGCAGGCCTTCTAATGGACATAATTAGTAGGATCCTCATCCCGTTGGTGTGTTTCTTTGTGAGCTCTGACTTCTCTTTTCCCAAATACTCACCTGCCCTTAGTTTCTCAGGCCATGATTCAATATTGTGGATAAGGCAAGAGAGAGATTGTCTTTTTCCTCTCTGGCAGCATCTTGCACAGCTGGAAAAGTCAGACACACACTCACACACTGTCACTTTCCACAACAGGAGAAATCACGGGTCAATAGAGGATCACTTAATACTGCCTTGGGGGAGTGGTAATGAAGGTAAAACCAAATTCTTCCTCTTATCCTCATCAATGTGTCAACTTTGATTATTGTTTGTTTGTTTTTATTCCAATGGTGTGTTGGACTGCTGTCAAAATCCTGGACCTCCATAAAGGGTCTCTCATTCATGGGTGATTGTGTAATTCAGTGTTCTATGAAGCTTTTAGACTGTGGCTCAGAGGGCCTGGAGTTAGTTCAAAGGGCACTTTCAGAATCTACAGCCAGCAACAAAGTCTATACACCAATTATCTGATGTATTGGTAGGTGAGACTCCTCCTGGATCTCTTGGCATATTTTTTGATGACAGAACCAAAGGCAAATGGGGTTGCCAAGTTCAAGTTCTCAGGGCTATGCAATTGTTTTTGAGTCAGCCACCTAGGTGCTGGTCTGTGTTCTCCAAATGACTTTTCTCATTCTTGGACTGTACTGGGGTGTTACCCCTACCTGTATCCCACATTTCTCACAAAGGCATTTTGTCCATTGATGGCTGCTACATTGTTGTTGCTAAGGGGAGGATATAATGAGGGACATATTATTCGGTCATCTGGTGGACTCTGTCTTTTTGTTTTTCCTATGAGTCTTTTTTTTTTTTTTTTGACAATAGTCATCCTAATAGATGTGAGGTGATAGCTCATCATGTGGTTTTGACTGGCTTGCATTGTCCTGATGACTAGAGGTGCTGAGCTTCTTTTCATATCCCTGTTGGTCATTTTATGTCATCTTTGGAGAAATGTCTAAGTCCTTTGCCTGTTTTTAAAATAAGATTATTTATTTTCTTGTTATTAAGTTGCAGGAGTTCCTTATATATTTTGAATATTAACCCTGTATTAGGTATGTGATTTGCACATATTTTATCCCATTCTTTAGGTTTCTTTTTACCCTGTTGATTGTTTCTTTTGCTGTGCAGAAGCCTTTTATTTTGATGTTGCCCACTTGTTTATTTTTGCTTTTATTTCTTAGGCTTTTATGTTACATCCAAGAAATCATTGCCAAGACTAGTCATGACACTTTCCTCTATGTTTTCTTCTAGGGACTTTACATTTTCAGATCTTCTATTTAAAACCTTAATCCATTTTGAGTTAATTTTTGTGTATGATGTCAGAACGGTCTATCGTTATTCTTTTGCTTGTGGACATCCAGTTTTCCCAACATCATTTGTTGAAGAGATTATTCTCTCCCCATTGTGTATTTTGGCACCTTGGACAAAGATAAGTTGATGTGGGTTTGTTTCTGGATTCTCTGTTTCATTCTTCTATATGTCTATCTTTAGTGCAGTACTGTAATGTTTTAATTATTGTAGTTTTGTAATATATTTTGATATGAGGAAGTGTGATGTCTCCAGTTTTGATCTTCATTCTCAAAATTGCTTTGGCTACTTTGAATCTTTTGTAGTTGCATATAAATTTTAGGATTGTTTATTTATCTAATTCAGTAAAAAATGCCATTGGATTTTTGATAGTGACTGCATTGAATCTGTAGATTAGTTTGGATATTATGGACTTTATAACAACATTGTGTCTTCTAATTCATGAACATGGAATATTTCTCCATTTATTCCATATTTTTGGAAAATACTCCAATAATTTTTCAGTATCTTCCATCAGTGTTTTGTAGTTTTCTATATATAAGTCTTAACCTCCTTGGTTAACTTTATTCCTAAGTATTTTATTATTTTTGATGCTACTGTAAATAGGATTATTTTCTAAATTTCCTTTTCAGATACTTCAGTGTTAGTGTATCAAATTACAACTGATTTCTGAAATTTTGTATAGAAACTTTACAGACTTCATTTATTAGTTCTAACAGTGTCCTATGGAGTTAGATTTTTCTACATATAAGATCATGTCACCTACAAACAGAGATACCTCCATTACCTTGTTAATTTTGATCCTTTTTTTTTCCTCCCCAATTTCTTTGGCTAGGATTCCAGTAGTATGCTGAATAGAAGTGACAAGGATTGGGCATCCTTATCTTGCTCCTGATATCAGATGAAAAGCTTTTAGATTTTTTTACTGTTGAGTATTCTGATAGGTGTGGGTTTTTCATGTATGGCTTGTATTATTTTGAGATGCATTCCATTACATCTAATTTGTTGGGAGGTTTTATTAGAAAAGGATGTTGTATTTTGTCAGATGCTCTTTTCTGCATCTATTAAGATAATCTTTATCCTTTATTCTGTTATTGTAGTATATCACATTTATTTGCGTATGTTGAGCCATTCTTGCATCTCAGGGATAAATCCATTTGTTCATGGTGTATAATCCTTTTAGTGTGCTGTTTAATTTGGTTTGCTATTATTTTATTATGGATTTTTGCTTCTCTTTCATCAGGCATGTTGTCCCATAGTTTTCTTATAATATATTTGGCTATGACCATCAGGGAAATGAATTGAGAACTATTTCCTCAATATTTTGGAAGGGTTTGAGAAGGATCAATGTTAATTCTTTAAATGTTTAGTAAAATTTACCCATGAAGTCATCTGTTCCTCGGCTTTTCTTTGCTGGAAGGTTTTTGGTTACTTATTTAATCTCCATATTCATTATTGGTCTATTGAGATTTTTCTATTTCTACATAATTTATTGGGGTAGATTGTATATTTCCTGGAGATTTTCCATTTCTTCTAGGTTACCTGATTTGTTGGTGTATAATTGCTTATAGTGATTTCTAAAGATCCTTTTTATTCCTGTGATATCAGTTGTAATGTCTTCCCTTACAAGTATTGTCTAATTGTGAGAAGAACTGGATTCTTTAGATATTTTAAAGCTATAATTGGAGTAAGTGACTTTTCTGGTAGCACAGAATATATATATTAATTTTCCAACCCTCTCTGGAACTTTTAGACACAAAAATGGCTTATGTACCCTAGCTAAATGCATTTATGAGACATATATGATTGTTTATTTTGCTACATAAAATTATCACAAGTGTAATGGGTGGTTATTTTGGCGATTTTGGGGTTTACTGTCTCCCGACAAGGTAAACCCCAGGAAGACAGAGTCTGCCGTTAATCTAGGACTATGTCCATTTAGGATCTCCTTTTGTCTCTTGCACTAAGTGCAGTCCTTGAATCTTAGGCCTTCAAAATACATTTGTTGGCTGTGATACAGCACTTAGAAGTAGAAGTTAAGTAAATAATATTGCCATATATTATTAACATCAGTACACCTATACTGATGTTGGTGTTCATCAAAGGATTTAATACCTTAGCCTATACACATTTTGTAATTCTGTTGGTTTCTGTTGTGCGACGGTATCCCATTGAGTATTATTTCCTTAACATAATTTTCCAGGCCACTCAATCCATCACTCTAACTTCATTACCTATACTGGAATTTCTGATAAAATAGAAACTCTCTGTGGGAAGGAACAGAAACTACAATGATAGGCATGCACTAATAAATACTGGTCAATTGCTTCTGGACAATGTTTTTTTGTTTGTTTTATTTTGAAGTTTATTTTCCAGCTATTGCTACCTCAAACACAACGTCATTGTAATGTAAATAGATGACAAATTAGTAAAAGAAGATTCATTCATTCATTGTTCATTCAACCAGAAATATATGGAACAGCTACTGTGTATCAGACACTATGCTTAACATGGAAAATGCAAAGATAAATATGTCACTATATCTTTCTTTGAGAAAATCACAGTCTCCTAGGAGAGACAGAAAGGTAAAGCAGTAACACAGTGCTATAAATTTAGGAATAGAGATATTTATGGTAGAGTACACAAAACTGGTAAGTAATCAGCTCCATTTAGGAAGTTCAGGAAATACTTTAAATAGGAGGTGACACTTGGACTGAATCTTAACAAATAAGCAAGAATTTTGGTTAGACAAGGAGTATTGGGTATTCTTAGCATGAAAATTTCATGTTCAGACAGAGCTGTGATATACGGCACATTTGGAGAAGTACACCTAGTTCAGTAACATTATTGTATAAGGTTTGAGGCAGCACTAGAAACTAAGGCTGCTTATATAGTCAGGGCTACTTCTGAAAGGTGTAAGATGTCATCAGAAATTTGATGTCATTATAGGTAATAGAGTTAAAAAGCAGCATATGTTTTGATATTTATTCATAATATAGATTATTAAATTATTATAATCACAAAGAAATTGAAGAAAGTTTTTTTAAGTCCCTTATATATACAACTTTTGCATTTTGTAAATGTTTCGTTGAATGCCAAAAAGGTCCTTTATTTGTATAAGATACATAATATAAGATCAATAAAACTTAATGGAATTGCTTACCCAATTATCTATAATTTTTCAAATGTTTCTTTTGGTTAGAAACTCTTAATTATGTTGAATACATGAAGGAAATTGAGCCATTTCCATAATAGGTGCTAATAATGCATAGCTGCTTACTCTAAGAACAAAGAATTGAGAGTTTGATATTTTCAAGGGAAAACAGTGACTAATGTATTTAAATCTCACAAATTTAGGTCACAGAAACCAATATATTTGAGAGAAAAGACATGCTGGAAATATAACTTAAGCATCTTTAATCTTGATTTCTAATTTAAAGAGTAGAGTTGATTACCTAACCATGTCAAGGAAAGTCTGATGAGAGTTGTAGAGGGATTAGAAGATAAATGAGATAAATCTCTATCCTCATCAAGTGTAAACTTTATTACATAAAGTGTGTTTTTGCCCAAATTTGTGATTATTTATCTGACTATCTTAGGAGGTAGTTTTAGTTCTATAAAATAAGCAATCAACGAATGCTAGGATTTTCTAAGTTAGTTATCAGGACCCAACTCAAGAATGTGGCAAAGAACTCACCATTGGTAATGAATGAGCATAAGAATAAATGATGTATCCATGTATATTATATGTGCAGTTGCTTTGAAAAATAATACTTCTAACTCTCCCAATAGTCTAGAGGCTACTCACCAGGAACGACATTTAATTTGTTAACTTTGAGGTCACACAATTCAAAGTAAATATTCACATAATGGTTCTTTGACTTCAAACTGATCCCCAGATATTTCTTAAGAATTAGTAGATATCTTGATTCTCCACCCATGAGAAAAACAAAGAAAAAAGCTCGGTACTGTGTGTAGGCAATCTAAGGACAATATTCACTGTATTTTTCAAAAACCACAAAGTGGAATCTATTAGAAGGTGATAAGATGACAACCAAAATTTACAAACATTGTGTTGAGGGACCTTAACTAACACATCAAACCATTTGCTGGATGTTCCCTTTTATTTGGAACAAAATTCTAAAAAATTTCCTGGATTAAAATAAACAGAATAAAAAATACCAGTACTACAAAAAGCATGTAAATTTGCATTAAAACATTAATTTTTATCAAATCATAAGTTAGTGGAAAAAAGTTAAAATATTCTCCAGGTAGAAAAAGACCATTCGTTTTGGGGAAATTGAATGAATGCTCACTAAATAGTTAGACTTGGTAATGTTGTCACTTAAGCATGCTTTCATTGCATGTGTTGTTTTTAAACAAAGCTAATGAATCTAAATTTAAATAGGAACTATAAGTAGAAAGATGAAGAAGCGTAGAGAAATAGTTGGAAAAAAAATAAAGTTAGGGAGTATAGGAAAAGAGGGGTGATTAGGACAGGGAGACAGATAAATAGAAAGCAGAGAGAAGAGAGAAAATGATACATTTAGTGGACAGTGGTGAAGTCAGTGCCAGAGAATGCCTAATGTTCTTTTAATTAGTTAAAAGTTTTGGAATATTCTTCATATTTTCAAATCTATTTTCTAATCAATAAGGACATGAACATAGTATTTGTGAAATACTGAGTAAATGCAAGAGAATGAAGGGGAGGTTGAACAAGGAAATTTAAGTCCAGCTTTAGAAAATTGAAATGACTAAGAACTTCTGCTCTAGTCTTCGAGAACAAATTTATAAACACGCGATGGCAGTGTATTTTGCTGCTTTGTTACTAACAGATTGGAAAGCAGGTATAATACATTTAGTGGATCAACCACGGCTGGATCCTGGAGCAGCCGTGGTTTTGGTGCAGTGTCCAGCAAAGTTATCTCAAAGGCTGTCTGATCACTCAGTGCACACTGGAGTATATCCCTTCCGGTAATGCTACAGATTACATCCAAGCACAGTGGCTTGCTTGTGTGTGTGTGTGTGTGTGAGCACACGTGCATGTGTGTGCATGCATGTACAAATAATCTATCTTGTTTGTGGAAGAAGTATCTTAATTTCTGTCAAGTTTTGAAATCTTCCCTTAGTGAAGAAACAATTATTTTGTAGTAATGCAAGAAACTGACCACTTGCACAGGTAGGTTATATTAACTGGTCATAAAAATTTTAAAGAACTTATTTGTTTTCAGAAGCACCACCCCCTCAAATTGTGATTGAGGTATAAAAACACAATGGCCTCAGTAAGAGGAAACTATTTTTTAGTGAATAGAAATAAAGACTATGTGAAAAAAATTCATATTTATGTTTTGATACATAGAAAAAGCAAAATGCTCAAGCAGTTGGGTACTAGGAAAATACTGTGTGTGTGTGGTTGTGTGTGTGTGTTATAAAAAAGGGTAGTTATATTAACTTTTCTTCACTGAAAAGACACCTATTTCACTGCATATATTTGGCATTTCATTTCTGGCAGCTTCTGAGATAAAAGTTCTGCCCACAGGATAACATAAGGAGGGACTCACAATGGGGAAATAACAGTCTCAAAAATGCCAGCAACAGATGCCCAAAACTTTAAGGTTTGCTATAAAAAGGACAGGTTTCGTGTTTGTTTGTTTTGTTTTTAACGAAGAAAGTAGACTCTTCCTATATTCCTAGAGGATGATTTTAAATAGTAAAGCTTTCAGAAAACATGGCCGGTGTTCTTCTGTCTTAGGAAATGGAAATTTGGCTGAGATTCCTTCAAACAAGTGAGTATATTCTCTGATTTTCCTACTCACTCGTGAGGCTTTTAGGAAACAAATTCTAGATTATCTGATGGTACAATTACTAAACAGATATGTCTTGCTTATTATATACTTAGAAGGTAAATGCTGACAAATAGGCTGATTTTATCATAGTGATCGTTTCCTTCTTTAACTTGAGATCATGACATTTTAACTCAAGACTGCCTGACAATTATGATTATGATTAACATCAGACAAATCTGATGTTCCTTGAGCCCAATCTATCCTTCCCACGCCTTGATCTCATTATTTCTAGAGACCCATTTTGATCATTTCAATGTCATTGTTTTCCTATTACCTATTAAAGAAAGGCAACATTCTTTAGCCTCTAACTCCAACAGTAATTTCTTATGTCATCTTTTACCACATGTATGTTGTAAGATTTCCCCACTTAATCAAATAATTGTTTCCTAGATATAACATGCTTTTCCTCTTTTCTCCTCTTCCCATTCATTTCCTCCAGCTGACATGCCCCACTTTTTTTTTTTTCTTTTTCTGGCTGTATAGCTCTTAGTTTTATCTATTACCCTAAATCTTAATTGATCCAATCAGCTCATTCTAGAAGTGATTTTCTTCTTTTTCTGGATTCTGATATCCCTCTTTCACTCCCTCAATGCCTTTTATTTATTAATTCAACAAATATTTACTGAACACTTGTGTGTCAGTTCATATTTGTGAACAAAAGAGACCATATCCTATAGCCTTCTTGGAGCTTGTAGTCTAGCAGGTGAAGACATAAAAGACAAAAATTTAAAGTTTTTAAGCTGTAAATGTAAATTATTAAGCTGCAGAGCCCTTCAGAAAGTGACAAATCGTAGAAGAAGATAGAAGGAGGGTTGAGGGATCCAAAAATGTTAGGGCTACAGAGAGGATGTTATGAAGGGCAGACCTTCAAGAGAAGGTGACATTTGAGCATAGCTAGAAGGCTGTGCAGGAAGAGAGTTTGCTGGAATGTGAGGAAAGGGTGTTAGAGGATACCCAGAGCAGACACCCTAAAACATAAGGATGATGAAGAGCAAGAAGGCAAGAGTAGGAGGAAATGAGGTGAGAGAGAGAAGGGAAAATGGGAAAAGGGAAAAGAGCAAGAAGGCAAGAGTAGGAGGAAATGAGGTGAGAGAGAGAAGGGAAATGAGGTGAGAGAGAGAAGGGAAAATGGTGGGAAGGAAAATTGGGCTCCAGTTGTAAAAGAACTCGTTAGGAAGTTTTGAGCAGAGAAATGGCATGCCCTGACTTATAAGGTACTGTAGGGTGCTTTGCAATTACAAATGTTTAGTAATTTTAATTAGCATTTTTGAATTATTTCTCAATGAATATTAAGCTAGAAAGGTAGGTGAATATTAAGCTACTTGAGTATATTGTATATCATTTATTTCTGATATTGTGCAACACAATGTTTTATTATTGCTTCTACATCCCCAGCAAATATTTGCTAGAAAATTGGTTAAAAAAAAAAGACAGTAACTACATTTATCTAAAGGAGATAACTGTATACTGGTGTAATTATACTACTTTTGTATAATTGTGGCCTATGACTTGGCTATTATCACCCAGGTACCAAAGTTCTGATAGCCAACAAGCTATTTACACCAAGTATTCCAGTATCTAATAGGTTCTTTTGTTAGTTACTTATTAAAGAAGGAGGTCTGGCCTTAAAAAAAAAAACACAATTTTATACTTTAAAAAAAAAACCTACCTGTTTTTGTACAACGTTGTTTTCTTCTCAGGTGTTAGTCTGTATTTTTAAAGAAAATTTCTATGTAGCTGGGTTAACTCTTTCATACATTTTGCCTTGTAAAGTATTTGAAGCAAAAATAACTATCTCGAATTTGGCACATACTGATATTTAAGGCTCACATTTGCTTGTCTATCCATGATGGCTTTCAAAGTGTGGAATATCTATAGTACAAACAGCCGTTTGTGTGAGAGCATTATAAACTATAAGCATTTGAATGACTGCTAGGGTTCCTCGACAACAGTTAACAATCCCTCCATCATGATTATTGGAATCATATTATCATCATTATATTATAAGGTTATTAAATTATAAAGTTAACATTTTTTTCAAGTGTTCAGTAGATGTCAACATTGTATAAATGTTTTATAGATATATCTTTACTTAATTTTCCTCCTTGAGGCAGGTATTATTTTTAATCCTATCGTATAGATGACAAAACTGAAGTTTAGATAGTAATCTGAGACCTCAAAGTAAGTGAGTAGTAGAGGTGAGATAAAAACCTCAGAGAATTTTGGAGCACCTGGGTGGCTCAGTTGGTTGAGGGTCTGATTCTTGATTTCAGCTCAGGTCATGGTCTCATGGCTCATGGGATCTAGTCCTGCTTCAGGCTTCATGCTGGCAGCATGGAGCCTACTTGGGATTCTCTCTCTTTCTCTCTCCTCCCCTCCCCCACTCATGTTCTCTGTCTCTCTCACAAAATTTTGTGAATAAAATTTTGTTGACAAATTTTGTTGACATAAAGCTACATTGTTTTTCTGTTTTGGAAATGTGTGCTGGTTTAGTAGTCATGTCATTGGATGTAGCTGCTCTGAGTTAATATATTTTTTTCTACCAAGTATCAAATTTTTCTGTCTAATGATCCACAAGAGCACTGGGAATGAATTCTTAAATTGACAATTTGTATTTTTTGTTGTTTGTTTGGTTTTAACATATGTGATTCTAGTTGTAATTGTATGTCTTGCATAAATATATTTTTTTGCTAGGAAAAATGTCCCTGGTACATGGAATGACATTAAATTGATCAATTGTTAGGAAGCTTCTGTAAAGAGAATTTATAATCTCTAGTTGCTCTGCCACTTGGATTCTGTTAGAGCTTCATCATTAAAACTTTTAAAATACAAACTACAATTTGGTTATAATATGCCTATATCATTTCTTTCACATTTCCTAAAATGTGTTGCCATACACATTTGTGTCTTACTCTAAAGGAAATTCTAAAGGGACATGGAAAATTCTAAAGGGACAGTGGAACGTCTATAAATCAATGAGTAGTTTTTGGTTTTGAACTTATATAATGCGCATGTTTTAAAAGGGCAAATTACATGCAGTAATGGTGTTTGCACATTTAAGGGAGCTCAAAGATCTTAGGACATACTCTGAGGAAGGCAAAGGTACATGTTACCATGATGAATAGATTTTTCTCTCCTCCTAAACCTGAGAACACTCATGATATGTGCCACTAATAACTTTCTGCAAATCCTGAGAAAACACAGGTGGTCTGAAAATATCTTTCCATCCCACATCATAGTGGCAGGGCTGGTCCAAATAGCCAAAAGTATAAACATAGTCACAAAATAGTAAATGCCTAGACATGTATTCATTTAACTCTAGCTTATAAATAACAAAAGATTCAATTCAGCACAATAGTTATTTTACTGCTTTCCGTCCTTGAGCAATATGCTTAAGAGATAATGCATTAGGTCTTAATGAGTTTATTTTTATAATCACTAAAAATTGTTTCCTCCCTTGGGCTAATTAAATAATTGATTCTTTGAGAAAAAAATAGTGATTTTAAGATTAATTATGTTTTTACTTAAACTAATTTTCTTGTTCTAACTAGTTTATGTATATCATCTCGTACAATGTTAATTGTAGAAACCTCTCCTGCCCAAATTAAATTATAAATATTTGTCATTTCTAATTTCAGTTGCCATTAACAGAATGTATTAAATGCAAATAAGTATAATAGGTTTTACAAACATACCTCACTCCTTAACCCTTTAAGGCCATTAGTTTTGTCATAGTTTTCTCTTTTAATCAAAATTTACTTCATGATCATCTCACTGACTTTTTACCTCTTTGTGGTGTCGACGTAGAAATAGATTTAGCCTAAGTTGTGAATTCTGGAAACATTGTGGTTTTGTATTCCTACACTTTCTCTGGTTGTATCTTGAGCTAACAACATTAGTCTGTTGGTTTTTCTCCCAGTAATATCAGTAACATTTTAGCTTATACAGAAACTTTTTGTTTGCGGTCAATCAAAAAATTCAAAGTATTTAAAGTCTTGGCACTTTATATAATTTTTTACATATTTTTTAATATTCCTATAGTATATATGTGAAACTTATTGATCTTAAACATACAGAAACATACTCTCATAACAACAGAAAAAATATCCTATCCTTTATCTAGAATGTAAAAGACAACCTCACTCCCATGCTTAAAACCACTAAATGATGTTAGCTTTTATGTCCCTGCCACTATTTTAAGTATTATGGATATCTTGTTTTCCTTCAGCATTACAATATTCCTATGAAGTTGGCATTTTTCCACCTCATTTTATAGGTGAGGGAACTGAGGCATATAAGTGATTTCAGACTTTACCAAAGATTACGAAACTAGTGCAGATCGAGGTTGTGTTCTCAATAACTAAGAAATTTTCCTTCACTACCCACAGGAAAAAAAATAATTTCCTACATTGGTTGAGATTATAAAACTGTACACAATGTATATATCCTGCCTCCCTTTCAGCTTCATTTCTTGCTCTTTTCAAAACACTACAATGTGCTTTGGGGGAAAACATTCCTCTGTTTTCCATACAGAAGGAAAAATCACTTGAAACTTCATTTATTTAACATGCCACCTTGTCTGCCAGGACATCACCATCACCTTACCCTTTGTTCTCATGAGTGGGTAAAATATATAATTTTCTAGTAGGGTTATCCTTTATGAAATAATAATTTAAACACAGGTTAACCTTCATTTATTGTGACTGTTTCACTACCCTGTAATCTTTTGAAATAGTTACCTCTCCTGTTTCATCAAATGTTTCCTTAGAGCATGGTCGCTTATGTTGCTAATATTTCTTTGCATTTCTGACATCTAACATGATACAGAGTACACAATAGGTGCTCAGCAATTGTTTATGTCAGATTCTCTTTAAAATTTTATCATTTAACTTAGTTTTCGTTACTCCGTAGACTAAAATTTGCTAAGCACTTTCTATTACTGAATATTCAATTAATTATTCAGGGTAATGCTAAGTTAAATGTTAACTGAAGTAAGAACAAGTAAAGTAAGTAAGTAAAAATTTACGGATTAACGTAAATGCGAGTGAAGTCCGTACATCACAATGTGTTCCTGACCCACTGCTGCTCATCAGTGATTATTAAGTCAGAATTGTTCCTTCTGAAAAAACTTGCTTACAAACATTCAAGTTACATGTTTCATAATAGGTATTTGGCAAATATGTGTTTACCAGATTAATTAATCAATTCCAACATACATTATACCAGAACAAAGTCTGTGTGCTTGCCATTGGAGTTTTCTACAAGTCCTCAAACGAGTACTCCAGCTCATATTGGATTCATTCTTTGATTGTCACCAACTTCTGTGTTTTTTTCAGACAGCTATATTATAATGATAAATGTGGAATGCCAAATGGCGATTCTAGTGTATTTAAAAAAAATCCCTCATATGTTGTATAAACATAGAAATAATAGTTATCTTGAATCCACTATTTAGAGTAAGATTTAAAATTGAAGACATGAAATATATTTAAAATAACAAGACTTTGCTATCACTGAATACAACCTTTGTGCAAAGACACGATTCGATTCCTGCTCCTTTCTTACATGTATGCAGTTCCAATATTTTGGTCTTGATTTTCAATAAATTTATACATAGGTTGTCATGTCAAATTCGTGAAGGAGTTTTTCCTCTTACAAAACAATTTACCAGGAATCTTAGCAGTAATTAAGCTTTCTTCTTCTTCCTGTCTGCCTCTCTTGATGCATTAAAACTAATTAAAATCATTATGGAATTCTGGGCAGTAATATATATATATATTTATAATATATTATATATATTAAAATATGTATACAAAGTACACAACAGATCCTCAGTAATTACTTATGTCAGATTCTATTTAACATTTTATCATTTATGTATATCACATATATATGATATATACATACATATAGTCAGAATGATCAGATATAAATGATATGATTTATGATTAAGAGCATTTTCTACTGCAGATTGATTGCCTTGTGAACAGATTGGAAAGAATAGTTTTGGGTTATACATAAATGGTTATAAATAAATGTTGGAAATGTAAAGAACTGAGGTTTTGGCATTTTCATTCAGGATAACTGCCTACTGTAATTTGACAGCAGACAGAACTCTGTGCAATTTTTGATATGGATTTGTTGCTGGATTCATTTCTGTTTGTTTTTGGCTACAAAAGCAGATCAATTGATCCAATTCTCATTTCAAAAATTCACCCAGAGAGTATCTTTGATTGCCAACACCAAAATTTACACTCATAAAGCTGCAAATGACTCAATATTTTGATTGCCTTCGTTAAACAAGAGAATCCTTTACAATATTTTTATAAAAATTCTCTTTTCTTTGTTGATTCTAATAATCTATTGATTTTGTTACTTATAAAGAAGTGAAAATAATTCTCAAAGAAGACTTTTTAAAGAGTTTTTAAGTTGAAGGGTCATTGACATACGAGATCATGTTAATTCCAGGTGGACAGCATAGTGATTCAACCTTTATATCCATTATGAGTAATCACCACCATAAATCTAGCTACTTTAAAATTGCTATTTAATCACTCAGAGGTTTATTTGTTCAAATAAAAAATGTAAAATATGAACTGTAAGATTTCAGATATTTCTGTTTTATCTTCTTTAGTGTACATAAAATAATTGGCTGCAAAAAAATGAGAGAGCCGTCAGTGACTTCTGCTTATCTGATTACCTCATCACCTTGCTTTCTACCTTGAAACAATCATATTCAACAGATTAGCTGGTCCAACTCAATCTCTTTTTTTTTCCTAACTCAGTGTCTTAAACAATAGACAGGAATATGTACTTTTACCCTCAAATTCGCTACTAGTACTAATTCATCTAATAGATGAGGAATTTTATTAATTAAAAAATCATTCCAAATTATAAAAATTTTGGAAATACAGGAACATTCAAGGAAAGGCATACAAATCACCAATAATCTCATAATAAAGAACCCTAACCTATACTAATATTTGGCATATTTCCTTTTACTCATTTTTCTCTGTTCATGTATATATGTATATATGTATATATATGTATATATACATATATACATATATATATATAATTTTTAACTTACAAAATCGCTATTACATAGTTTATTGATTTTTGTATCACATTTTAAAGTTAAAACTTATAAAATATTTTACTACATCCATATATATTATGTATAAACCTCACTTAACAATAAAGCTCTCAATACTCTATAGCATCACTATACCATAGTTTTGTTTTGTTCTCCTCTCAGAAAAGGAAATCGCCACTTCTGTATATTAATAGTTTTCTGTGTATATGACTCTGAATGAAGTACTTGATAGAAAAGAAAAATGAACATGTGCAAAATTTGGCCTTCTCAGTAAGAATGACTGTAAGAATGACCTTAGCAGTAAAGAGTAATAGAAGTACTGTTCGGGACTCCCTAAAAACTAAGATTGTACCAAAGGGAGGTGAAATCTTATTTATAAGACATGTATGTTTATATCATAAATCACTTTTTTGGGATATTCATTCATTCTTGAAAAGGGCTCCATGAAGTCAGGTAAATGTAATGTGTAAGGCCCATTAGTAGGTATTAAATGAGATTAAAACAAATATAAGACAGTTTCTTTCACTTCTTAGATCCTAAAATCTAGTTGGGGAAGCAAGACATGAAACCTTAAAATTTTTAAAGTAGGTCACAATGTAATGATAACTTATCTTGCCTTGGTCCAGAAATTCAAGATTTCAAAAAAATCAAGAGATATGGAACATGATATATGTTTAGAGACCTACTTAACTGAAGCACAGGGCATTGGAATTCCAGTCCATGGACTACTCTAGCCTCCTCTAGGATTGCCTCAAGTGCACTCCCAAATGACCAATTTACTCTTCCTCTTTACTGCCTTCCTTTCTGATCTAATCATAATTCTATAAAGATAGTGCTCTCCTGTCATTTTCTGTCCTTAAATGTGACCTAATTTGGAATGGTTTTTAGCTACTCTGACCATTGTATTATTAGGCAGAGAAAGCATTTTTCATTTGCAGGGGTAGACATTAGTATCTATTAAGAAATTATCAAAACAGGGATTCGCTTTGTTTTCCATACTCTTCATTCATCCAGTCAACTGATGTTTATTGAATGTGTCCTTAAGATGCTGTGCTCTAAGCTGCCCTTAAGAGTTTCTATTCTCAGAGGGGAAACAAATATTGAAGAACTAATTACATAATTATGTATTCATTATTAGTTTATACTAAGCATCACAAAGGAATGTAGAAAGTAGTGCTATGAGAGCATCCATCAGAGAGAAATATCAAGGAGTAAAAGAATGTCTGAAGTACTGTAATTGTTTAGGATTTAATTTTTAATGTTTTTTCATGAAAAGAACATATGTATAATGACTTTGCAGTGGTGACTACTTATTCTTATAATTTAATTATGCATTAGATTAGCTTCAAAATGTGGATTGCAAAAAAAAGGGTAATAAACATTGGCTTTTACTGAAAATATAAGTCAGTCAGAGAAAGACAGATATCATATGTTTTCACTCATATGTGGAACTTGAGAAATTTAACAGAAGACCGTGGGAGAAGGGAAGGGGAAAAATAGTTTCAAACAGAAAGGGAGGCAAACTCTAAGAGACTCTTAAATACAGAGAACTAACTGAGGGCTGATGGGGGGGGAGGGGCGGGAAGGAGGGGAAAATTAATGATGGGTATTGAGGAGGGCACTTGTTGGGATGAGCGCTGGGTGTTGTATGTAAGCAATGAATCACAGGAATCTATCCCCAAAGCCAAGAGCACACTGTATATATTGTATGTTAGCTAACTTGACAATAAATTATATTTAAAAAAAGAAAATAAAAAGTTTATAATAGTAGTACATTCACATGTTTGAAAAAAATATTTTGGCAAAAAATTAATTTTTAAGACTTTATTTTAGGAAAACAGCTTAACATTTAGTATGTATTTGTCCCCATATATTGAAAAATATATTGTTAATGTGAAAATAATGGAAGTGTTTTGAATTATATAATTGTCTCCCCTTCAGAAATAACTGATTTCAAGTGTCACGAAAACTTTTCAGGTCTCAATAAACTACATGTTTTTCTCCTTTTTATTTATAATATATTTGGACAACAAATCTTCCTTAAAAATACATTTAAAAATTTTACATGTAATAAGTAACTTAAAAATGTGTCTCATAAATTAAAAAGTCAATTCTATATTAAGGAGGAAGGAACCAGGTGATATGGACAAAATAGCAAATAGTTTTTTAGTTATTTTATTAAGAATACTTTAGATGGTGCGCCTGGGTGGCTCAGTCGGTTGAGCGTCCGACTTCGGCTCAGGTCACGATCTCGCAGTCCGTGAGTTCGAGCCCCGCGTCGGGCTCTGTGCTGACAGCTCGGAGCCTGGAGCCTGCTTCAGATTCTGTGTCTCTCCATCTCTCAGCACCTCCCCTGCTCATGCTCTGTCTCTCTGTCTCAGAAATAAGCATTAAAAAAAAAAAAAGAATACTTTAGAAATATAATTTCATTCTACTCTCACAATAAATTATTATTTCTTTTTTATCTAGGAAGTTTTTAAAAGAATTTTTAATTTTTGTTTTACAGTAGAAGACATTTAGGCTGGGAGTTAAAAAGACTTTAAGCGTAATCACAGAGCTATTTAATGGTTGGTGCCATGAAAATCCAAAGAAATAGTTTTATGGTATAGTTCCAAAGCACATTGCTTTTAACAACTACAGTTAAATCTTGTTCACTTAAATATTATTCACAGAACATTCTTAACGTCCCAATGTAAAATCTAGTTTTAATGGTAATGGTATTCAATTTTGGTAATTTAATATGCATAATTTAAGCATTCGTTACTTGAAAGTTACTTATGCTATTATCTTTATATTTCTCAGCAATTGGTTTGGATTCCTGTCCTGAACCGCAGACTCCCAGCAGTGGAATGAAAATTGGAGACAGATATATGGTTGGTGATGTTGTGTCCTTTCAGTGTGATCAAGGATATTCTCTTCAGGTAAGATGACTTTTAAATTATAGTTTTGATATGCATTGCTTTTTCAGAATATTTTAACAGAACAATGATTGATAATCCACAAGTTTCAAAAAATATTGATTTCAGACCATGTAGCATACCAAGTCAAAGGTATTAAATTTGTTCATAAATTCATGAGAGAAATTACTGGAATGGATTAAATGGTTTTTTTTTTTAAGTTTATGTATTTTGAGAAAGAGAGAGAGAGAGCAGGGGAGGGTCAGAGAGAGGGGGAGAAAGTATCCCAAGCAGGCCCTGCACTGACAGTGCAGTGCCTGATGTGAGGCTCAAACCCACGAATCGTGAGATCATGACCTGAGCCCAAATCGAGTCTGCATAACCAGCTGAGCCACCCAAGAGCTCCTGGACTAAATAGGTTTTGTTTGCAAGGGACCAAAACTTAAATTTGAATCAAAATTAATATTTACTTCACACTTTTCTTTCTATTCGCATAGGATGTAACAACTGAACTCCTGCATCTTTTAGAATCTTTTAGATTTGAAAATAAAAACAAAGTGCTACTTAAAGCATTAAATGAAACTTCCATGTAAATAAATTCCCCCAATTAGTAAAAATCGACTACAAATACATTTTAGAGGGTCTCAAATTTATGGTTGCATAAAAATCTCTCTAAAGACCTACTAAAAAATTGAGAAAAAATATGAGGCAAAAACTATTTCATATGTTAAGTAAATAAACTCCTTAGAGGAAGCAAAGTTAAAAATTAATAATTTAGAGTCTTTAAAGTTGTATTACAAATTATTAGTCTCAGAAGAACAATCAGATCTTTCTGGACTTTATATTTTAATTTAAAATTTATATACCTTAATTGACTTGTTTTAATATTTTTATTAAATGTTTTTAAATTATGCTTTAACCTATCTCACCTTGAATATTATAGCAATTTATTATAAACAGTAACATGTGGTTATTTCATTCAATGTTTTTAACAATTTTTTACCATGACTTTTTTTTAAAGAAAATTCCAGTAAAAGTTTGAAAATATAAGAAATGAAAATATATATCTAAGCTTGTTTTTATGATATTAAGTTTGCTATGTTTAATTCAGTCTTTTTAAAGTGAGTACTGAACTGTACTGTCTTGTTTATATAGGGTCATTCTCATATTACATGTATGCCTGGACCTGTAAGAAGATGGAATTATCCAATCCCAATTTGTTTGGGTAAGTTGAGGAATTGTAACTCATTTATAAGCTTTATCAAATTTTAAAGACACACCCTGTATATAACGTTCTTCAAACATATAGTTTGCCTTTTGTCAAGTTTTATGGAAATTATATTTTGAGATAAACATTTCATGTCTTTTTAAAATTTATTTTACATGTTTAGAATTTTTAACTCAAACTTCAACATCAATGGATGACTTCAGAAGTTGAGAAAAGTTACTAGATTGTTCGATCCTTAGAACTTTTTCTCAGTATGCTATGATAGAAATACCCATAGATCAGGAAAGTAAGTAAATATTCATTGCTTGCTATTAAGCCGGAAACAATAAGGAATCTGGAGTGTACCAAGGGAGCATGACAGTCCTTGAGATGTCTTCAGTAGTGACAGGTGATTTAGATATGGAATATATCAAAATGGCACTTGGATCTTAGAAAGAATGGACCCAATTTGTGCCCTAACTTATTGCTGCTTCCAGTCATTTCTGTCCACTTTTTCATGTTATTTTCTCTTCCTCATTTCTAGTATCTGTATGCAACCATTAATATCCTGGGCTCTACAGAGTATCTGAGAAAGAAATATGAGGTGTGATCCCTATCTTTAAATCATTTATTTACCATTTAGAGTGGTAGAAATAAAAGACATGAAATAAAAGAGTAATTTAGTTCTACCATTGACTACATGATGGAATTTCAGGAAGATGAGATGATGTTGACCCAAGTCATTGGGAAACATAGTCAGCCCATAAAACTTAAACAGAGTTTTAGATGGTAAGTGTAATTAAGATAAATATATGTAGTAGATAGCCTTTTTTTGAGTAGGAAAATGGGCAAAAACAAAAGAATTTGTGTGACTTCTATGACTTACCTCTGTATTGTATTTGTTTGGGCTGCCTTAACAGAATACCACAGACTGGTTGGGTTAGGCAACAAAAATGTATTTGCTCTCAGTTCTAGAAGCTAGAAATCCAAAAGCAAGGTGCTGGCAAGATTGTTTTCTCCTGAGGCCTCTCTCCTCGGCTTGTAAATGACCATATTCTCCCTGCATCTTCACATGGTGTCTTTTCTCTTTTTTTTCCGTTTGTTTCCTTTTTTGTTTTAGAGTTTATTTTTTATTTATTGGGAGAGAGAGAAAGAGCAGGGATGGAGCAGAGAGAGAGGGAGAGAGAGAATCCCAAGCAGGCTCTTCACTGTCAGTGCAGAGCCTGATGTGGGGCTAGAACTCATGAACCATAAGATCAAGACCTGAGCCGAAACCAAGTAGAATGCTTAACCAACTGAGCCCCCCAGGTGTCCCTCTAGTGTCTTATAAGGATAGTAGTACTATCAGATTAGGGCTCCACCCTTATAATTTCATATAACTTCGATTACCTCCTTAGAAGCCTGAATTCCAAATATAGTCAGATAATGTGTGAAGGCTTTAACATATGAATATAGGGCAAAGACAAGTCAATCTATGCCTGTGTACCAGGTGTACTATTTCTGTTGAGACTACTGGAAAATATGTCTAGAAGCAAGGATGGTCTTAATTACCCAAAGATATTGAAAGCATTTAGATTTTATTTTATTTTATTTTATTATTATTATTTTTTGATGTTTGTTTCTTTTTGAGAGAGAGACAGAGTGTGAGTGGGGAAGGAGCAGAGAGAGAACGAGACACAGAATCCGAAGTAGGCTCCAGGCTCTGAGCTGTCAGCACAGAGCCCCACGTGGGGCTCAAAGTCATGAACCGCGAGATCATGACCTGAGCTGAACTCGGACACTTACCATCTGAGCCACCCAGGGACCCCAAAAGCATTTAGATTTTAGATTGGATGATATTTTTTAGAAGATATATCTCTTTAGGTGTCAAATAATTTACAAGTCAATTATAATATCGATTTTATAATTTCAATTATAAAATTATATGTATATAATGCCTATTGTAAAAATTTAAATATGTAATGTCAATTATGTGTGTGTGTTATGTGTGTGTGTATCCAATTAAGTATAAAAAATTGGGAATATAAAAAGGTACAGACAACAAAATAAATGGCATATATATTTTGCTGATATGACAACAGAGAGTTTAGATCTGTTAATTACTATATCCCCAGTGTCTAGAACACTAATTAATAAATATTGCTTAAGGAATGAATTAAAATAAAGTTTTAGCATGCTACAGATATGTGTGTGTATGTATATGAAGAGAAAGAGAGAGGTAGAGATACACACACTTTATATATTTTATATACAATATATACTCTTCCTTGACATTAAGTTAGAATAAGTTTCCATACCATAGCATGTTTTCAAAAATTTGATATTAAAATTTTTTTTACATTTATTTATTTTTGAGAGATAAAGTGAGACAGAGCATAAGTGGGGGGTGGGGGCAGAGAGAGAAAGAGACACAGAATCTGAAGCAGGCTCCAGGCTCTGAGCAAGCATTCAGCACGGAACTTGCTGTGGGGCTCGAACCCACAACTCGTGAGATCATGTGTCCAACTGAGCCACCTAGAAGCCCCACAAAAATTTGATATTTAAAATAGCTTCATGGCACACAGCATAGTCTAATTTGTGTGGTTATTTTCTCTTCATAGAGTTTAGGTTTTTGTCTTTCTTTTTTTTTTTTTTTTCAATATATGAAATTTATTGTCAAATTCGTTTCCATCCAATACCCAGTGCTCATCCCAAAAGGTGCCCTCCTCAATACCCATCACCCACCCTTCCCTCCCTCCCACCCCCCATCAACCCTCAGGTTGTTCTCAGTTTTTAAGAGTCTCTTAGGGTTTGGCTCCCTCCCTCTCTAACTTTTTTTTTTTTCCTTCCCCTCCCCCATGGGTTTCTGTTAAGTTTCTCAGGATCCACATAAGAGTGAAACCATATGGTATTTGTCTTTCTCTGTATGGCTTATTTCACTTAGCATCACACTCTCCAGTTCCATCCACATTGCTACAAAGGGCCATATTTCATTCTTTCTCATTGCCACGTAGTACTCCATTGTGTATATAAACCACAATTTCTTTATCCATTCATCAGTTGATGGACATTTAGGCTCTTGCCATAATTTGGCTATTGTTGAGAGTGCTGCTATAAACATTGGGGTACAAGTGCTCCTATGCATCAGTACTCCTGTATCCCTTGGATAAATTCCTAGCAGTGCTATTCCTGGGTCATAGGGTAGGTCTATTTTTAATTTTCTGAGGAACCTCCACACTGCTTTCCAGAGTGGCTGCCCCAATTTGCATTCCCACCAACAGTGCAAGAGGGTTCCCGTTTCTCCACATCCTCTCCAGCATCTATAGTCTCCTGATTTGTTCATTTTGGCCACTCTGTCTGGCGTGAGGTGATATCTGAGTGTGGTTTTGATTTGTATTTCCCTGATAAGGAGTGACGTTGAGCATCTTTTCATGTGCCTGTTGGCCATCCGGATGTCTTCTTTAGAGAAGTGTCTATTCATGTTTTCTGCCCATTTCTTCACTGGGTTATTTGTTTTTTGGGTGTGGAGTTTGGTGAGCTCTTTATAGATTTTGGATCCTAGCCCTTTGTCCGATATGTCATTTGCAAATATCTTTTCCCATTCCGTTGGTTGCCTTTTAGTTTTGTTGGTTGTTTCCTTTGCTGTGCAGAAGCTTTTTATCTTCATAAGGTCCCAGTAATTCATGTTTGCTTTTAATTCCCTTGCCTGTGGGGATGTGTCGAGTAAGAGATTGCTACGGCTGAGGTCAGAAAGGTCTTTTCCTGCTTTCTCCTCTAGGGTTTTGATGGTTTTCTGTCTCACATTCAGGTCCTTTATCCATTTTGAGTTTATTTTTGTGAATGGTGTGAGAAAGTGGTCTAGTTTCAACCTTCTGCATGTTGCTGTCCAGTTCTCCCAGCACCATTTGTTAAAGAGACTGTCTTTTTTCCATTGGATATTCTTTTCTGCTTTGTCAAAGATTAGCTGGCCATACATTTGTGGGTCAAGTTCTGGGGTTTCTATTCTATCCCATTGGTCTATGTGTCTGTTTTTGTGCCAATACCATGCTGTCTTGATGATGACAGCTTTGTAGTAGAGGCTAAAGTCTGGGATTGTGATGCCTCCTGCTCTGGTCGTCTTCTTCAAAATTACTTTGGCTATTCGGGGCCTTTTGTGGTTCCATATGAATTTTAGGATTGCTTGTTCTAGTCTCGAGAAGAATGCTGGTGCAATTTTGATTGGGTTGCATTGAATGTGTAGATAGCTTTGGGTAGTATTGACATTTTGACAATATTTATTCTTCCAATCCATGAGCATGGAATGTTTTTCCATTTCTTTATATCTTCTTCAATTTCCTTCATAAGCTTTCTATAGTTTTCAGCATACAGATCTTTTACATCTTTGGTTAGATTTATTCCTAGGTATTTTATGCTTCTTGGTGCAATTGTGAATGGGATCAGTTTCTTTATTTGTCTTTCTGTTGCTTCATTGTTAGTGTATAAGAATGCAACTGATTTCTGTACATTGATTTTGTATCCTGCAACTTTGCTGAATTCATGTATCAGTTCTAGCAGACTTTTGGTGGAGTCTATCGGATTTTCCATGTATAATATCATGTCATCTGCAAAAAGTGAAAGCTTGACTTCATCTTTGCCAATTTTGATGCCTTTGATTTCCTTTTGTTGTCTGATTGCGGATGCTAGAACTTCCAACAGTATGTTAAACAACAGCGGTGTGAGTGGGCATCCCTGTCGTGTTCCTGATCTCAGGGGAAAAGCTCTCAGTTTTTCCCGATTGAGGATGATGTTAGCTGTGGGCTTTTCATAAATGGCTTTTATGATGTTTAAGTATGTTCCTTCTATCCCGACTTTCTCAAGGGTTTTTATTAAGAAAGGGTGCTGGATTTTGTCAAAGGCCTTTTCTGCATCGATTGACAGGATCATATGGTTCTTATCTTTTCTTTTATTAATGTAATGTATCACGTTGATTGATTTGCGATTGTTGAACCAGCCCTGCATCCCAGGAATGAATCCCACTTGATCATGGTGAATAATTCTTTTTATATGCTGTTGACTTCAATTTGCTAGTATCTTATTGAGAATTTTTGCATCCATATTCATCAGGGATATTGGTCTGTAGTTCTCTTTTTTTACTGAGTCTCTGTCTGGTTTAGGAATCAAAGTAATACTGGCTACATAGAATGAGTCTGGAAGTTTTCCTTCCCTTTCTATTTCTTGGAATAGCTTGAGAAGGATAGGTATTCTCTCTGCTTTAAACATCTGGTAGAACTCCCCTGGGAAGCCATCTGGTCCTGGACTCTTATTTGTTGGGAGATTTTTGATAGCCGATTCAATTTCTTCACTGGTTATGGGTCTGTTCAAGCTTTCTATTTCCTCCTGATTGAGTTTTGGAAGAGTGTGGGTGTTTAGGAATTTGTCCATTTCTTCTAGGTTGTCCAATTTGTTGGCATATATTTTTTCATAGTATTCCCTGATAATTGCTTGTATCTCTGAGGGATTGGTTGTAATAATTCCATTTTCATTCATGATTTTATCTATTTGGGTCATCTCCCTTTTCTTTTTGAGAAGCCTGGCTAGAGGTTTGTCAATTTTGTTTATTTTTTCAAAAAAACAACTCTTGGTTTCGTTGATCTGCTCTACAGTGTTTTTAGATTCTATATTGTCTATTTCTGTTCTGACCTTTATTATTTCTCTTCTTCTCCTGGGTTTAGGCTGCCTTTGCTGTTCTGCTTCTATTTCCTTTAGGTGTGCTGTTAGATTTTGTATTTGGGATTTTTCTTGTTTCTGGAGGTAGGCCTGGATTGCAATGTATTTTCCTCTCAGAACTGCCTTCGCTGCGTCCCAAAGCGTTTGGATTGTTGTATTTTCATTTTCATTTATTTCCATATATTTTTTAATTTCTTCTCTAATTGCCTGGTTGACCCACTCATTCTTTAGTAGGGTGTTCTTTAACCTCCATGCTTTTGAAGGTTTTCCAGACTTTTTCCTGTGGTTGATTTCAAGCTTCATAGCATTGCGGTCTGAAAGTATACATGGTATAATTTCAATTCTTGTATACTTATGAAGGGCTGTTTTGTGACCCGGTATATGATCTATCTTGGAGAATGTTCCATGTTCACTCGAGAAGAAAGTATATTCTGTTGCTTTGGGATGCAGAGTTCTAAATATATCTGTCAAGTCCATCTGATCCAATGTATCATTCAGGGCCCTTGTTTCTTTATTGACTGTGTGTCTAGATGATCTATCCATTTCTGTAAGTGGGGTGTTAAAGTCCCCTGCAATGACCACATTCTTATCAATAAGGTTGCTTATGTTTATGAGTAATTGTTTTATATATCTGGGGGCTCGGGTATTTGGCGCATAGACATTTATAATAGTTAGCTCTTCCTGGTGGATAGACCCTGTGATTATTATATAATGCCCTTCTTCATCTCTTGTTACAGCCTTTAATTTAAAGTCTAGTTTGTCTGATATAAGTATGGCTACTCCAGCTTTCTTTTGGCTTCCAGTAGCATGATACATAGTTATCCATCCCCTCTCTCTCAATCTAAAGGTGTCCTCAGATCTAAAATGAGTCTCTTGTAGACAGCAAATAGATGAGTCTTGTTTTTTTATCCATTCTGATACCCTATGTCTTTTGGTTGGCGCATTTAATCCATTTACATTCAGTGTTATTATAGAAAGACATGGGTAGAGTCATTGTGAAGTCTGTATGTTTCATGCTTGTAGCGATGTCTCTGGTACTTTGTCTCACAGGATCCCCCTTGGGATCTCTTGTAGGGCTGGTTTAGTGGTGACAAATTCCTTCAGTTTTTGTTTGTTTGGGAAGACCTTTATCTCTCCTTCTATTCTAAATGACAGACTTGCTGGATAAAGGATTCTCGGCTGCATAATTTTTCTGTTCAACACATTGAAGATCTCCTGCCAATCCTTTCTGGCCTGCCAAGTTTCAAAAGAGAGATCAGTCATGAGTCTTATAGGTCTCCCTTTATATGTGAGGGCACGTTTATCCCTTGCTGCTTTCAGAATTTTCTCTTTATCCTTGTATTTTGCCAGTTTCATTATGATATGTCGTGCCGAAGATCGATTCAAGTTATGTCTGAAGGGAGTTCTCTGTGCCTCTTGGATTTCAATGCCTTTTTCCTTCCCCAGTTCAGGGAAGTTCTCAGCTATTATTTCTTCAAGTACACCTTCAGCACCTTTCCCTCTCTCTTCCTCCTCTGGGATACCATTATGTGTATATTATTTCTTTTTCGTGTATCACTTAGTTCTCTAATTTTCCCCTCATACTCCTGGATTTTTTTATCTCTCTTTTTGCCAGCTTCCTCTTTTTCCATAATTTTATCTCTAGTTCACCTATTCTCTCCTCTGCCTCTTCAATCTGAGCCGTGGTCATTTCCATTTTATTTTGCATTTCGTTTAAAACGCTTTTCAGCTCCTCGTGACTGTTCCTGAGTCCCTTGATCTCTGTAGCAAGAGATTCTCTGCTGTCCTCTATACTGTTTTCAAGCCCAGCCATTAATTTTATGACTATTATTCTAAATTCACTTTCTGTTATATTATTTAAATCCTTTTTGATCAGTTCATTAGCTGTTGTTATTTCCTGGAGATTCTTCTGAGGGGAATTCTTCTGTTTGGTCATTTTGGATAGTCCCTGGAGTGGTGAGGACCTGCAGGGTACTTCCCCTGTGCTGTGGCGTATAACTGGAGTTGGTGGGGGCGGCCGCAGTCCGACCCGATGTCTGCCCCCAGCCCACCGCTGGGGCCACAGTCAGACTGGTGTGTGCCTTCTCTTCCCCTCTCCTAGGGGCGGGATTCACTGTGGGGTGGCGTGGCCCGTCTGGGCTACTTGCACACTGCCAGGCTTGTGGTACTGGGGATCTGGCGTATTAGCTGTGGTGGGTAGGCAAGGTGCACGGGACAGGAGGGGCAGGCTTAGCTCGCTTCTCCTGAGGTGATTCACTTCAGTCAGACCCGCTGCCGGAAGGGTGGAAGCACAGCGTTGGGTGTTTGCGCGGAGCGAGCAAGTTCCCTGGCAGGAACCGGTTCCCTTTGGGATTTTGGCTGGGGGATGGGCGAGGGAGATGGCGCTGGCTAGTACCTTTGTTCCCCGCCAAACTGATCTCTGTCGTCCTGGGGCTCAGCAACTCTCCCCACCTTTGTCCTCCAGCCTTCCTGCTTTCCAAGCAGAGCTGTTAACTTATGACCTCCCAGAGGCTAAGTCGCGCTTGCTGTGGGAACACACTCCCTCCGACCCCTCTGCTCTTGCCAGCCAGACTCGGGGGCTCTGCTTGGCCGGTGGGCTGCCCCTCCGTCCCGGCTCCCTCCCGACAGTCTGTGGAGCACGAACCGCCTCTCCGCCCTTCCTACCCTCTTCCGTGGGCCTCTCATCTGCGCTTGGCTCCGGAGACTCCGTCCTGCTAGTCTTCTGGCAGTTTTCTGGGTTATTTAGGAGGTGTAGGTGGAATCTAAGTGATCAGCAGGACGCGCGGTGAGCCCAGCGTCCTCCTACGCCACCATCTTCCCAGTTCCCCAGGTTTTTGTCTTTCAATATACATTTGTAAGTCTTTTAGCATTCCTTCATGCATTCTCTAATTGTTTACTTAGAATTTTACCTAAGTAGATTATTTATGTCATTGCATGTAACTATCTAAAGCTTGGATAAATTATGCCACATTGCTTTCAGAAGTTTGCATTAATTTAAATACCATCTCAGTATTATATGACAATTTTTATCCTTCTGTATTATTAGCACCAATTATTACTCTTACCAATTTACTAATTTTTTAGGTAAAGTATTGCATTTTGATTAAATCTACATTTTCATTGTATACTGTTATCAAGAGAAGTATTAGATGGAAGTGATAACTTAATAAAATTTAACTAGGGAGTTTAAATTTCACCAAATAAATTTCACCAAATAGGAAAAATTTGATATGAAACTGTACGGAAAACTTACTAGATTTTGATGCTCATATATCAATATTCAAATTTCAGTTAAGGTACAATAGCTATGTATGCCCAGCATATCATTCTTTGAGCTTCTGTTTGCTCACCTACTAAATGGGACAATAAGGTCCACATCATATGGCTATTGTAAGAATTAAATGAAAGAAAGAATGTGTTTAAAGTATTTAGCACTGAACCTAGAACACACAGGCATTCAGAGTGGTCGCTATTATCATGAAAAATAGCCAGTAACTGAAGCATCTAATAATGGGGAAGAAACTTAAAAAAAAAGGAAGTGATCATTATAATGGAATATTTAATGACATGACCAAAGTTTACAATATATAGTTAAGTGTAAAAAGGCTTAAAGCAATTCACTGTAGGAGCCTATTTTCATTGTATATACACACACATGTATAAACAAACATACATATATATTTTTCTGCAGAAGAAAAAATGTAAAGATAAATAAGTTATCTAGGGGTAGTAAAGTTAGAGGGCATTTTTTATTTCCTTTTCTACTCACTTGTTTGTATCCTATAGATTTTAGACAATAAGCTTGTACTGTGTTTTGATAGACAAAGTATTTGAAGTGGCATCATGGCCACATCATAAGGATAAACAGAAGGCAGGAGGCTGATTCAGATAATGTCCTACAGCTCCAGTCATCATGTAATAAGGTTACAGCCTTGTGAACTGGAAAATAAACAATCTGCCAGATATTCTGATGGATGGAAGGAAAAATCACTTGAGATTTTTAGGTGATAGAGGCAAATCAGAAAGAAGAATCAAAGATGTTCTTATCTGAGAGGACTATGGTAGTGTTCATTTTGGAGGCTATAGTTGTGTCTTTAACTAAAAGAGTGCAATGGGGCCCAGTAGAGTCTACTACAGAGCCACTAGCAGGACACAAAGAATTGTCATTAGAGATGTACATGTGTGGAGATTGCAGAGACAATGAGTACGCATGAATGTGGAGATGAAGGAAGATGCATTTTTTGGATTCTTCTTCATGTCTTTCATGACGTGTCATTCTTTCTTTCTCCTTCATGAGTTCTTTGCTCTTCATTTCCTTTCCTTCTTTTCTCCTCTGATTTTGGGATTTAAACTGTAGAGAGGTGAGTAACACAGAGGTTGGGATTTTCAGGTCATATCTAAAGAGATAGAAAGTAGCAATGAGCAAGGGGCAATGAGCAGCTGAAAGATGAGATGTTGAAGGCAATAAAGCAAGAGAGCATCCTTGTACTCTTTTACCCAAAGTTCACAATAAAGCAACACAAACCTACAATGCACTCGTGCCAAAACTAATATATATATATATATCTGTTTGCTTTTTTTAATGTTTATTTATTTATTTTTGAGAAAGAGAGCATGAACGGGGGAGGGACAGAGAGAGGGGGAGGCAGAGACTCCTAAGGAGGCTCCCGGCCGTCAGTGCAGAGCCTGACTGACACAGGGCTTGAACTCATGAACCGTGAGGTCATGACCTGAGCTGAAATCAAGAGTCAGATGCTTATTGACTGAGCTTCCCAGGTGCCCCTTAAAAATATATTGGAATGGCCAAAATATTTTCTCTACCACTCATTAATCATCAAACTGTGATAAATATATATGAACAGTCACACTTTAGAAAAGGAATTTTGGAACATTAATTGTCTCTATATGTTGAAAAATTGCTCTGGTTTAAGGATGGATTAGTGGAGATTTCAGAAAGATAAGAAAGTGTGCAAGTGTCTCTTTAGATCTCAAAGGTAATCACAGTTTGAAAGAAAGGTTTATATGAAGATTGCTATATATTATATATTATACATATGACTCCCTGGTAAAATCTATTTGATATAATTCATTCAGTTCACATAAAGATAGCTGTCAAAGGGTTACTGATATACAAAACACGAGTCAAATTTTTACTGAATTTGCTTTTATGATATATAATCTGAAGTTTGAGTATCTTTTGTTTCCTAACAATAAATAAATGAATGAAATCGCAGGTAAGTGTTCTATACAGGTAACTTTAAAACTTGGTGCACAGTCATGAAATTTGATTTTTCATCTCACAATTAACAAATGTATTTTAGTCCTTATATGATCAAATAATAAAAATGTACTTTTAGAGGAAAGAATTAGCTTCTAAAATGCAATGACTCTTTCAAAACATGTTAAATAGTTCTATCTAATCACGAACTTGGGTAAGTATCTGTTCTTGTATCTTTTCCTTATTAATAGCAAATCAATATAATAGGGGTCTGAAACAAGCATGTTTATAAACTATGCCTAAATTCTCAAACCTTGTGCATCTTTTAACTTGTTTTGTACTTCCTATTCTTCGTCTAATTCTTTTATGATAAAAGGCGGCCATATCTCAGGTGTGATATGTGAATCCCTCACATATTAACAATAGAAACCATTATTTTTCTTAAAATTCCTTAACCTTCTCACAAAAAGAAGGAGGGAAGGTTGGCAAAATGGTTCCCTCTCTAATACAGTACTTAGAATAGATGTTTTTGGCTAAATTATATCATCGTTGGAATGAATGAATACATCCCTAGAAGTACTTACAGATAAGAAATAAACTGCCTCTGTGGAAAAGGACATATTCTCCTTGTTTGATTGTATTCACTGCACATGAGCTACTTCTTGCTGTGCAATAATTGATTTAGCTTGCATTTATTGCTGAGAAAGAAAGTATGATGTCTTTTAAAGCTATTTTAGAAAATGCATTGTCAATTGATTATATTTGATTACTAGTATGTGGTGTGAATGAGAGTTGACAATATTAATATTTATATCAAACAGTTTTAACTCAGACTTGATTAAGACTTGAAATGATTTCAACTTGTTTTTAATACCGTAAAGTATTCTGCTGTTCTGGCTGACACGGGACCTCTCGTTTTGTAGCTCAGTGTGGAGGTGCCATGTCAGATTTCAGCGGTGTGATCCTCAGCCCTGGGTTTCCTGGAAACTATCCCAGCAGTTTAGATTGCACGTGGACAATAAAGCTGCCCGTAGGTTTTGGTATGTATATTAAAAGCATATGAAAGAGTTTTCCGTATCATTAATGCATCCCTAGAAAGAAATATCAATGTGTAGTAAACACTCACAAATTATAGTTGACTTTGGCAGTTATATCAGTTAAGCAGTAAGATTTGGATTCCTTGAACCTTTCACTTGAAATACTAGGATAATTGAAAGCATATGGGCATTTTCTAATTTTATAGTTACATGATAGACAGATGGATAACTTTATGATATTTTCCAGTTGATTTTATGGATTTAGCCTGATTTAGATGTGTGTGGCAATAATAAATTCAATGTGAGTTTTTATGTATAATTATTTTGTAACTCTTTTGTCGTTGGAACCGAGTAGTATATAGATAAATTATTTTCTAGTAATTTATTGAATTTGTCTATTTTTTTTTGAGAGAGAGAGAGCAAGCAGGAAAGGGGCAGAGGGGAGAGAGAGAGAGAGAGGGCAAGAGTCTTAAGCAGGCTCCACACCCGGCACGGAGCCTGACGTGGGGCTCAATCTCATGACCATGAGATTATGACCTGAGCTGAAATCAAGAGTCAGATCCTTAACCGACTGAGCCACCCAGGCATCCCTGAATTTATATAATATTAATTGCAAATAAGTAAGATTTTACATTTGAAAATAGTACAAAATTTCTAATTTGGGGTTTATAACCCAGGTAGTTGTATACTGCATTGTATAGCATTTCCTAGATTCTTTCTCACACTTCTATCACCAATATATTCTCATGCAGCTCCATATCACATGGGTCTGTATATGCTAAGTAGAAGTGATAGATGGATGATAGACTTGTTTATTAAATCACAGAAGAGGAGGATGGGTAGACTCCCTGTGAAGCACCCACAAACTTTGTGGATTTCGAGCAATGAAGAAATTCTGTACTATCTCACTTATTGCGGACTGAATTTAGTACCTCATTGCCCAAAGACATCTATGGTCTCAGAATAAAAATTCATATTTAAATATTTTACATAACTAAATATTTTACATAAATTCACAGAAAACTCGTTTTGACAATTCCTTACTGAGTACGTATTATAATCCAAGTACTATGCTAAGCTGGGAATAAAATGCATAGTGAAACAGATTTTGTACCTTTCCCCAGATAAGTTACAGTCATAATAAGGAGACAGATAGACAAATATGTTATTACAATAAACTATAATAAAGAACATAGGATTGTAATTATTACAGATATCCAGCCTCATCCAGGAAATGCAGAAAAGTCTTGTTAGAAGAATGATTCCTAAATTGTGACTTTATAGATAAGAATCAGCCCAACAAACAGGGTCAGTCTGTGGGGGATAGAAATTCTAGGTAAACAGAGTGACATGGAAAGATGAAGATGAAAAACTAAAGAAATTCCACAATAAAAAAATTCTGTCTTAAAAATAAAAGATTATTCTGGCTACAACATGGGAATTAACTCTGAAGTTATAGGCAAATTCTGTGTCCATTCATTGAACAACAATAACAATGCTAATGGATAATAGGTTTGAACCTATATGGTTATTTTTATGTGTCTTTTAGCAGTCACTTAAGAGGACTCATCCAAGTTGCTTATGGAGCTAAATTAATTATTTTAAAATAAATTATTAAGCATATTTTATTAGAGTCATCATATCAACTTACCTTTTGTTAATACTTCCTTGATTTTATTTTTATTTTTATTTTTTTATTTTTATTTTTTTTTATTTTTATTTTTTTTATTTTTATTTTTGAGACAGGGAGAGACAGAGCATGAACGGGGGAGGGTCAGAGAGAGAGGGAGACACGGAATCCGAAACAGGCTCCAGGCTCTGAGCTGTCATCACAGAGCCCGACATGGGGCTCGAACTCACAGATCGCGAGATCATGACCTGAGCCGAAGTTGGACGCTTAACCAACTGGGCCACCCAGGCGCCCCAATACTTCCTTGATTTTAAAAACCAAGTTCATTAAAATTAAAAGTAATACACATCTCTATTTTAGAAATGAAAACATTAGAGACATTCTGATTTGATTACATTTAAATAATGCCACCATTTTCTTTGAGTTTTGGTTAAATCAAAAATTAGTTCTAATGTATTTCAAAAAGGTACTTTGTAATTTTTGAAAAGAAAATTGAATATATTTTAAAATTAAAGGAGTAGTTTTTTACGTCCCTAAAACACTTGTTGACAAAATAATTTTTGAAAAGGAGGCTCAGGGGAAGTGTTTAGAAAAAATATACAATTCTTGGAACCTCACATATTAAGGTAGTATGTTCAAAGTTCCAAGAATTTGTATAATTGTACAGAAACTTGTTTAAAATTTTAAAGCCTATTGTGAATGTTTCCCAAATGTACTTGCCTATAAAACTTTTTCCCCATGTGACAAAAACTTTTTGTGGCACTCTTTTTCCAGGAACAAAACGTGACGTTAGGTGAGAACTCCAGTGTAATCATTCAGAGCAAGAGACCAAGAGCCAAGGGGTCTGAGTTTGAATTTCAGCACTTTTAGGTCACTGTGTAATTTAGCATATTGGTTAGCTTCTCTGTGCCTCAGTTTCCTCATTCTCATGAGTACCTGTGAACATTAAATAAATTAGCACTTAGAGAAATAAAATAAATACATAAACACTTAAAAGAGTGTCTAGCAAACACTCGATAAATGTCAGATTTTATTACTAACAAGGTGGAGAATGATAGTTGTAGTAAAAATACCCTCTAATTCACTAAAATTGAGTATTAATTGAACTAGGCAAACATACCTCAGTGAGGCTTTTCTTTTTTCCATCTCAGAGACCTTTCACTATCTCACATTTGTATGTTTATAAAGATATTGAGACTACATTGCAATATGACAGCATATAACAATGATCACTAGATTTTATTGAGACTATTATATAAAAATCAGAATTATATTCTGATAAAATAGTAAAGAGCATGTAGATAAATTACATGCCTCAAAATGATATGTTGAGTAAGGTAATGTATCTCCTATAGATGAATGACTAATTTCTAATGCAATTGTGGAGTTTGATTATGTTAATAAATAAAAACTGCAATCATACTTTGGCTTCAAATTGGACTACTGCAAAATGCATATTTGCTGAATGACTTTTTACTTTTAAAAATTGCTTGATACAATTTTAAATGGCATTAAAGAGTAAGAAAGCCATTTTTTTTTTTTATTGGTTTTTGCTATGGCAACATTATAGTAAAGTGAAAGAGATATTCCCATGTGACAAGTAGTGGGCATTTGAGAGCAGTATTCTGTTACTTTGAACTATGGCAAAGCTAATTGCCCTAGCAAACAGCAAACCCATGGCCCAGATCTTGAGAGTATGGCTCTTAACCTGAAAGGAAACATGTAACTACAGTATTGTGAGTGTGCTTTGTGCATATGTGTGTGTGTGCCCATATTTAATCGGATAAAGCAATAAAGTACTGTTATTTGCTTTTCTTTTTTAGGTGTACATCTACAGTTTGTAAATTTTTCTACAGAAACCATACATGATTATTTGGAAGTAAGAAGTGGATCATCAGAAACTAGTACTGTTATTGGCCGACTGAGTGGTCCTCAAATACCATCTTCCCTATTTAGTACAACTCATGAGACCAGTTTATATTTTCACAGTGACTATTCACAAAACAAACAAGGGTTCCACATTGTATACCAAGGTGAGAATAATAGCAAAAAGTAAAAGCTTATTTAGCTCCAAATCAACTATTAGCAACCTAACTATTTTCTATATTCTGTTTTAGAAAGAGAAAGGAACCTACACTAAGTCAAGCCTCAATTAGGCAGATGTTTTTAATATTGCAATTTTTGGGCAACTGTATAGGGGAGATGATGTCTGTCTGAGCCCTTGGAAAATTCTAAGCATGAAAACAGGATTCAATTGGTCTTAATATACAATTAAAATAAGCAAGCCAAGGCAAGGCAGTTAAGCAAGGCAAGCTGGATATCAAAGATGTAACTTTGCTCATATATTAAAATAAGCATATTGAAAGATATTTTGTAGTACTCATGCAATATTTGTAAAATTATTTTCTTTATACTTCATCATGATAGAATATGGCATTCCTTCATTCCATTCCATTTCCATGAGTATATAAAATAAACACTTTGACAATCATATTATTTTAGTCCTATTTCTATTATAAAATTGCTGCATAACCCTTTGCAAGATTATTACCCCTTTTGAGTAGAGACCCAGCCTCAAGTGTTAACTCTCCAGATCCAATCTATCATAGACTAGAGCTCCACTCCGTTACTTTATTTGCATGATGGAGTTAGTAATAGTACGTCCCAGATTAATTGTTTTGTTTTATATGATGAAATTAATTTGAAATATGTGCCATTAGTAAATATTTAGTGCATTTTAGCTATGTTTAGTATTATATTATTTCTGATTTTTTAAGTCTAGTATTTAAAATTAAATATTTAAAGTTGTATTTTATGCAATGTAGTTCCAATGACTACAATTTTTAATCATAATATTACATCTCACAATAATATATATCAATAATATATAATATGTTATATATTATATGTTGGTATAATATATTATATATTATATGTTGATATAATATATCAATAATAATATCACAATTAATTACATCTCTGCCATAATTATTAAAGTATTATACAAGCATGTGATACTTTTGGATGTGAGCTCCACAAGAGCAGGCATCTTTGTCATGTTCATCGATGTATCTCAAGTGCCTAGAATAACAGTAAGAGCACAACAAATATTTACCGAATAACAGTAGATACCCCAAAGGAAATTTAAGAATAGTTAAAATAGAACATCCAACTACATGGTTCTAAAATAATTACAATTTGCATTGTGCTTGCATACATAATTTAAGAGTACAGGATCACACATCATCCTTTGCATAAAATAGAAATCATTTCTGCCACCTCTCAGTGCAGAATCAACCATGTTCCCAAGGAATTTAATTATTTCAAAAAACAGTTGGGCAACTGATTTAAGTTTCTTATTTGCTGCTAGAAGACACAGAGCTATATTTGTAGTCCCTCTCTAGCAGGTGTTCAGGGCCGCAAGCCAAGCACTTTGCTACTTACCTTAAACCAGGCTTCGTCTTCTTTTTTCCTGCCTTCTTTTTCCTGCTGCCTCTCAAAACAATGCTCTTATCTGAATGATGTAAAACTAGAATTTAAACTTTACTAACTGCATTTTTCAGTCAATGTGCCCTTGAAAAAAGATTCATTAATTGGATAATAAAAGCGTAAAAGATATAGAATTTTTACTATTATTGATATAATATTAATATTTTTGACATGAGCCATGTGTTAACAATGATCACTAAATATTGTGAATTATATTGAATTTTAAAACTATCTCTTCTTTAATGCATTTATATCAGTTGAGTTAATAGCATTTTTGAGAAATAGGTTAATTTATACAGATTCAAAGAATCAATGTTACTTTTGGATGATTTTGTGATTAGCTTTTGAGAACTTTCTGAATTTTGGAAAAAAAGAATATCATACAATTCAGTATATTTTTCTACTGAAAAAATGGCTGCCAAGATTAATATTTTACTGGCAACATTATTGTGATGTTAAGCCCCCTATTGTAAATGTTATGGGGTGAGAACTTTTTCCTGAAAATTTAAAATCTATCCTATATTTCCTTATTAAGGCAAAAGGCTTAGAAAATAAAATGTTATAGAAGTTATCACAGGATTATATATCTGTCTGAGTCTTATCCTACTCCAGAGTATCTAATTACCTAAACTTATTGTGATACTCTTTCACAATATATGGAAGTCAAATCATTATATTGTATACCTTAAATTCATGGAACACTGTATGTCAATTATATCTTAATAAAACTGGAAAAAAAAAAAACCTTTTAAACATGAGAAAGGGTTTATTTAGTAGAGTAACAAATTCTGACTCCTAATCATCAAATTATACACATTTGTCTTAAATTGGAATGACTCCTTTGGCTTTGATATTTGTGTGTGTGTAAAATATGAATTCAAATAAAAAAGACAAAGAATAAAAACACTTAACATATTAAAAGGATTGTTTATTAATTCTGAAATATCTACTCTTAAAAAATGAGTTATATTTTTAATAAACAACTTAAGGTTACATATTCAAGTATAAATGCAGTTTTGATTTGGGGAATTTAGAATTCAACGGTCAGGAGCAAAATATTTCTGACCACTGATAATTTAAATTTTATTAATTACAATATAATTTTGAACTTCTTGAAAACAAAATCCCAAATATTAATAATATTGATATGAGTATATGAATATTTATGCTGTTTATAGTTTCAAAATTTATTTAGTAATGCTCATTAAATACCTACCGTGTAAAAGGCAATGGACAAAACTTTTAGTATATAGTGATAAATATAATAGGAGCTTTGGTTTCATACAGAGTGTAGTACAAGAGAAGTATGAACACATAAACATGCAGTTATACTAAGCCAAAAACATCATGATAACTGAAATATAAAATTTATATTAGAAGGAAATGTGTTTCCTGATATTTTATCTTATTAAATAACTTATTTGGAGAAATTGAACAATGGGATATTATGGTTTGTTTTTTTTTTTTTTTTAGAGAAAAAATAGTAAAAAATTTAAAAAGTCTCAGAGTTAGGCTTACACATATGTTTATTCTGTTCTGTGTACATGCAATGTAACCACGAAGCAATTGCATTCTATGGATAGGAATCAGAATATGTCTGATTAAAATTGTACGAGTAACTTACATTTTCATTAAAAGTTATAATTTAGATAGGTTGCATAAATGGGTGTAGCAACTGAATGCATTTCTATGAATCGCACTAACATTTTAAATATGACAATTGTAGACACAAGAAGAAGTTTATATCTCACTGCCATTGACATCACTTATTATAAATCTGAATTACTATTTATAACCAACAGCAGGCAGTGCTGCATTCATTTTGCAAGTTGCCAATAGTACCCATCTGTGGTATTCCGATATTCAGCAACGAAAACCGTTTTCCTTTTTCCCTTTTCCAGCCTATCAGTTGCAAAGCTGTCCTGATCCACGCCCATTTCGAAATGGTTTTGTAATTGGCAATGATTTTACTGTGGGTCAAACCATTTCATTTGAATGTTTCCCTGGATACACACTAATTGGAAATTCAGCTCTCACTTGCCTTCATGGAGTGAGTCGTAACTGGAATCATCCACTTCCAAGGTGTGAAGGTATGCTTCTAACTTGAAGCTATGTTTTAGGTGATATCATCTGTGTTTCATAATTTTTGTCTTGGCACTCAATTTTGTCTTCCTTTTCAAATAGCATGTTAAATGTGTAATCTTTCAGTTGAGAATTAGAGTCAGGTCAAAACCCTGAAGGCTCCAAAATGAATAACTGATTTTATCATTATTGGCAGGAATTCTAACCTTCTCCGTTAGAAGTGAAAATACAGTTGATTAACACTTCAGAGCTTCTCCTGTGTCTCTCTGAGTGCGTGTGCCTGTATTTAATAATCATTCTTATACAAGCCCATAATGCAGATATCGCTACTGAATTTGGGCTCATTTTCTCTAAAAATCCTTTTGAATAAAAAAGACTTGAACCTTTTATAAGGCTTTGTATGTATACATGATATGAGATGAAAGTTGAACAGCAGAAAATCTAGTTTACTAGTCTAAGAATAGTTAGTGGTAATTATATAGCATACCTCACATTGAAAAATAAATAAAAGCAGATTATATGCATGTATCACCAACCTCATTTTATATACTTTAACTGAGATGAAACATAACACAGATATATTTTATACTGCTTGAGAGATGCAATGTTTGCCTTTTTCTCTATCATCAGTTTATTGTTATTTTATTTTAACATTTTTGTGTGTGTCTTTTCTGTAGCTCTTTGTGGAGGAAATATAACTGCAATGAATGGCACCATTTATTCTCCTGGGTATCCTGACGAATATCCTAACTTTCAAGACTGTTTTTGGCTTGTAAGAGTACCCCCTGGGAATGGAATCTACATCAATTTTACTGTGCTTCAAACAGAACCAATCTATGATTTCATTACTGTATGGTAAGCCAGCACCATTGTTGTTGATTGATTCAACTATTTGTAACGGTGAAACAAGGTAGGAATGAAAGCATATCACAATCCTCTGCACACGTTGCCATCTGATATTTGAATTGGTGTGAGTAACCGAGAGTGACAGTGTGTGGTTTGTAGAATGAGACAAACAAGAGAAATAGGTTTTGGCTTATTTGCCCATGAAGTAGCTAAACACTTAGAACAAAAATTTTCATGGGTGAAAAAGGATGGAAAGTTATTATGAATAGCAGAATAAGTGTAAGATAAGCAAGTTCTCTATAACACCAGTGAAATTTAAAAGCCTATGTTCAAATCATAATAATTTAATGAATGAATTTGTCATTATAATTTGTTATAGAATAGTATCTTTGCATTATAATTATCCTGTTAATGAAAAATCTTTATTTAAAAATATATTATAAAGAAAACGGGGTGCCTGGGTGGCTCAGTTGGTTGAGCGTCTGACTTCAGCTCAGGTCATGATCTCACGGTTTGTGGATTCGAGCCCCATGTTGGGCTCTGTGCTAACCGGTTGCTCGGAGCCTGGAGCCTGCTTCAGATTCTTGTGTCTCCCTCTCTCTCTGCCCCTTCCCCGCTCATACTCTGTCTCTGTCTCTCAAGGATAAATAAACATTGAAAAAAAATTTTTAATTAATAAAATATGAAGAAAATCTCTACATTAATTCTTGACAATTGGTTACAGAACTACTAGATGAGTCTGAGATTCCTTCCAAATGTAGTAGTCTTTGTTTCTCAAGATTATTTTGAAGAAAATAAAAGGAGGGCAAAACTCAAGTGTTTGGAACGAAATGGGTTGTGGTAAAAAAAGGAAAAAAAAAAAGGACAATGTAATTGGTTACAACTAATATGGATGCATTTTATTTCGGCAAATATGTGATGTATTTTTATACTTTACATTTTTAGATATATTATTACCTAAATAAACATAAAATGTACCAATATGATTTGGCCCTCATTGGGTATTTCACCTCTTGTCTCTTTATCATTTCATAAGTAATACTTTCTTCAAATCTTGTGCAAAACTTCCTTAAAAAAAAATCTCAATCTCTTTCTCTTCTGTCTCTCTCTCTAACAGGGATGGACCAGACCAAAACTCACCTCAGATTGGGCAGTTTAGTGGCAATACAGCTTTGGAATCAGTGTATAGCACTTCAAATCAGATTCTAATCAAATTTCACAGTGATTTCACAACAAGTGGCTTTTTTGTGCTCAGTTATCACGGTTGGTATTATCTAAGAGTTTCTATTTTAGTTGACACTATTTCAATTTAAAACTGTCCTGGAAAAATTGAGTGTAATATATATTTAACCAATGATTGAAAAGGTATTAAAATTTGACACTTTTTTTTTTAATCATTTCAAACACATTTACTTGCAAAGAATGACCTCGTCTAAACGTTCAGGGGCATTAAAATGTGAGCAAATGGAAATAGGAAATAAATCAGTCAGTAATTACTCAGTAGAAAATAATCATTTTTGTGTGGAAACCAATAAAAGAGAACCAGCTGTTCATATTTTATTGCATGTAATTTTCAGACATCAATAGATTTTTCAATACAAAATGTTTAATCTATTCAACCTGCTGTGAGTCTTTCTAAAAATAGCATCCAATATCTTTATGCTTTGGATAATATTATTCATTTATACTCTTATTTCAAAACCGTTTCTATTCTAGAATCTTACAGTTTTAAGTGACTATTCCAGATCATTAAGTTCATAGCTTTTACTCCTGTGAAATAATTTATGAAGAGTTTCAATTTTAATTCTTTTTATAGATTTATTCTGGGTCCTCTCTTCATAACATTAACCTTTTGAAAGAACATTTAGATGGTTGACAGAGCTTTTTAAAAAAGTTCCTTTTATCTCAAATTGACTGTATTCCATTATAAATGAGAAAATGTTTATTCCTAAGGCTAAACCCTTTCTCTGCTATGACCATAGTTCCATAAAGCACTTTCTGCTTTATGATTTTGTCAGACCAACTCCCTGTGTAACCAACAGGATCAGTAAGCTACTGTATTACATTTACAGAAGCTATGTAAAAATTTGATAGATGAACATGTGCTTTGTCTTATTATATTAATATACAATGCAAATTTTTCATCTTTTCTAATACAAAGTAAGAAAGCCTTTGATATTCAAAGCTTATATTCCATGAAAAATACCTTAATTCAAGTATGGTTATACTCAAAGATATTTAAAGCCCATCGGGTCTAGAAATAGAGAATAGACAGAAAATATCTGTTTGCTTAATCTCAGCATTTACCAGGCAGTAAATCGTATACAGTTTGTGCATTTTTAGTGGCTCACAGCTGTCAGAGCTGCATGTACAGTCTGACATTGGCCAATTAGAAAGTGAGGCATTCTGGGACACCCAAGTGGCTCAGTCAGTTAAGCGTCCGACGCTTGATTTCAGCTCAGGTCAGAACTTGATCTCACAGTTCATGAGTTTAAACCCCCTGTTAGGCTCTGTGCTGACAGTGCAGAGCCTGCTTGGAATTCTCTCTCCCTCTTTGTTCCTCCCCCACTCAGGTGCACTCTCTTTTTCTCTCTCTCTCTCAAAATAAATGGATGAACTTAAAAATATGGAAAGTGAGGCATTCAGTGAGATAACTTTTATTCAACGTGTTAATTTTTTTAAGAACTCATTTGTCTTAGTTTTTTTTTTTTGGTTTTTTTTTTTACTGAATTGGTCATTGATGCTGACAGTATGCAGGTACAGTCTAAGGCTACAAAAGTAGCTTTATTACTTTGATAGATAATCTTAACCTGGGAACTGATACATTAAATAATAGTTAAGGTCAAAAGATGAATTGTTGCTGAACTGTATTTTGTACATTTTTTTTTCTCTTCAGGGGACCCTGCATACATTTCTATTATTTTGTGTCCTGCCTGAACACGTACTAAAGAAGGAATTATTCATTGATAAAATCTGAATATCCATAAGATTAGCTCTATAGAGAGCATAAATTCTTATAAAACTTTGGAGATGTTTCACAGGAGAAATATTGCCAAAGAAAAAGACGTCTGTGTGCATGTGTGTGTGTGTGTGTGTGTGTGTGTGTAGAAAATATAAGGATGACTGAATGTCACACACAGAATATAAAGTGAATTTACATGGACATTTACATGAATGTCTATACATATATTCTCATTCCAAAATATGTTTCACTTGATTTTTATAACTAATTTTTGAGTCATGTGCAATATAAGAGCATTAGCTTAGGGACAAGGAGGCTCAAATATTCATTCAGCACTTTGTTTTCCAGTTGACTATGGACAAGTTACTCTTTGGCTTTTGCTTTCTTCAGTTGTAGAACACGTGGTGGGATTGCTGACAGGCTGAATGAGAGACTAACTCTAGAGAGAGAAATTACTCCAATACAGCAATATATTAGGTTGAACTATATTAAATTATTGGTCAAAAAATGCTGAATATTTGGCACATGTGTAGAGCTCAACCCAAGTAAGTGCTGTCGTTATTACTATTATCAGCATGAGATTGCAGCCATGTTAGGAAACTGCAGGCAATGGATACTATATAGTTACCATAGTGCCCGGCAGAGTTAATGTTCAGTAAATGTTCCTTTCCTCAGCATATCTTATCTCACATTTTAGATTTTGTAATAGAGGGCTTATATTTATGTTTATACATTAAATTTCATAATAGGGCACGACTGCCAGAGCCTAGAAAACCCGCCATTGAATCAACATCCCTGGGAATCTTACTTAAACCTCAAAATAACCTTGAAATTTGAGAATGTAGCCAGGGTTCATGGTAAACATTGACAGATGTCTTCCATTCCACCCTCCTTAGTAGGATAATTTTCCTAAAGCACTGCTTTCATTCTGACTCTCCTTTTCAAGATCACGGGATCCCTACATTAAATCAAATTTAAAGCTACCCTATAATCCAGTTCAATGAATCTTTCTCCGCAGTGCCTGCCGGCCCTGAGTACAATCAGATTGGTTCTCATGCTGCCTCCTCAACTCCCATTCCTAAATGATTTCTTACTCATATTCAGTTCTTTTTGTCTCCCTCTCTTAAGTTCCATATCCCCCACTTCTTGGTAATTCCAACTCATAGGGATCTTAACCACCTTCTAAATTATTGCACTTTTCTTACCAAACTTTTGAGAACTTAATTACATCATGGTGTATTCTTGCAAGTTTAATAATACTGAGTACTTTTTCGAGGACATAGATCACATTTATGCTTCCTAACCTTTTTATATTTTTATTACTGAGTGATTATATTTTAGTGCTACAGTGGGAAGTGTGAGTTCAAATTCTTTTTTTTTAAGTTGGGTTTGAGGTGTGTTACTTAGAACTTTTAAAGATTATTTTATGATCATGAAGATGAGTGCATATTTTCACTCACAGAAACAAAAACGATGACTGTTTTCAAACTACTATTAATATAATTAATACAATATAATACGACTACAAATATAGTATTTGCTTCCCGAGCCCATTTTAGGTAGCTATGACTCAGTGCCAAAATGAGCTCCATAACAGTCAAAATATTGGTCAAGCTGTTGAGTAATTTGATAAGTAAACCAGGGAGGTTATACACTATTTAACACTTATTTTAAGCTGATTAAGTATATCTAAGCTTAGAATGGTTTACTCCCCAATTCAGTTTTCTTTAAACTCTGTTACTGATTTAATAGCTCCTTATGTTATGCCCTACCGTAAGTCAGAAGTGGTCTTCTTAGGACTCGTGTATTTATTTTATAAATTTGACACATTAATCTTTTCATATACTTTCTTAAGATCACACTGATCAGTTAGGCTTTATTTATTAATGTATTTTGAATATATTTGAAAAGAGTAAAAATGAGATTTTCCCCCTACCCTGACTGCCTTTATGACATTCAGCCAGCCATCTGTCTTTTATAAAATATCACCTTCATAAAACCTTTCATGATCAAAAATAACATTCATAAAAAGCTTTGAAAAATGAAAGTTCTGTGCAGTGAAAAAATAGGACAGGTGTAAATGTTGAGGCACTTTATCTCAGATATCATATTTCTTTTTTATCTGAGGAAATGTTTTTGTGTCTCTATTGCTGGGATTGTAATTTCCTAAAGTAAGAGCTAAATTTTCTGGATATCTGCCATAGAGTCAAGATGTGTTTGGCTTACAACAAATAATAACAATATTCAGTCCTAATCAGTGGCTTCCTAAAAGTAAATTACACAAAACTGGTTTTAACTGCATTGTTTTTGCAGACACTGACTTTCCATATCAATCACAATAATAGTAATAGCTACCATTTACTGAAAACTTAATATGTTGGATACTCAGCTAGCTACTTTTCATGTATTGCCAATTTTTGTGATAGTTTTACAAAGTATTATTACCCCCATTTTAATAATGAAAGAACTAAAAGAAAAAAATTAACCTACATCAAACTAGAGAACTAATAAATAGAAGAGCTGCCTGGAATTCAAAATAGTTTCATCGGACCCCAAAGAATGACCTCTTTTTCAATAATGACGACAGCATTAGCAACAATAAAAATAGCTAAAATATATAGAATTCTTACTAAATGCCACACAATGTCCTAAGCTGGTATTGCCTAACACATAGGTTATATTTATAAATTTTTTAAATGTTTATTTATTTTTGAGAGAGAGACAGAATGCGAGTGGGACAGGGGCAGAGAGAGAGGGAGACACCGAATCTGAAGCAGACTCCAGGTTCTGAGGTGTCAGCACAGAGCCCAACGCGGGGCTCAAACTCACGAACCGTGAGATCATGACCTGAGCCGAAGTCGGATGCTCAACCAACTGAGCCACCCAGGTGCCCCACACATAGGTTATATGTAATGGTAAATCAAATTTTTCTTTAAAAATTCAGCCCACGTGATTTTCATTTTTAGCCAGGTAATAGGTCATCTCATTTTCTAGAAGATAACTCTCCTAATTAAAACTTAGAACTTCAAAGCTCTTAGTGCTTCTCTTCTTCAGGACCTACAAACTAACAAAAACATGTAGGTTTACTGCAACTTAGTATGTTCTTTACAGTTTCCAAAATGTGCTATAGTCACTATGTGAAGAGAAGATAGTTTTTATTGGGTGTCTGACTTATGGCAACCAAAACAACTAGGAAACTATAGTGTAGCCAAAATATATATTTATTCATTTAAAACTGAAGGTAGTATTATTACACTTAAATCTATTATCCAGGGCATCACTTTTTCTAACATCAGAATATTAGAGGACCTCACTTTATATACAGATGACTTTCTTAATAACCATAATAGAATTCAATTTATATTTTCCGTTGTTTTCCATTATTGGCACAACTGTAAAAGAATGAGTTGATTATATATCGGCTTCCAGATAATTTTTAAGAAATGTATTTAAAAGGCTTGTAATGTCTTTTAGGTCATCTTTTAAGTTTCTGTTGCCTTTACAATAAATGCTGCATTTAGGGAAAGTATATTTAACTCCACAAAGTCCCATCCTAAAAGAGACCGCTGCAGGTATAAGGACACATTTTATATAAAACATAAATCACCATTGCTTTGAACTATGTGACCCCTTTGGCTCACACAACCTAAAGACCTGACCTCCTTTCATATGTCAGTAGATAGAGCATTGAACTCAAAGTGTTTCATTGTTTGATATCTGGAGAGCATAGGGGGTTTGGACATCATACAATAATATATATATATATATATAATGTGGTGAAGAAACTAAAAAGCCAAACTGATGAAACCATTTTGAGGAAAAGATAATACCATTTACTACTAAGTGACTAAAATCATGCCAAAATTGCTTACTGTATTTTGACATTTGGCTCTATGTGCACACCCATTGATAAGTTGTAGCATTGATTTTGTATGATGACTAGGTTTATCTGTTTACTGTAATGAGTGAGACAACACACCATGAGGGACTCTGTGGTGCCCCAGTAAAGAGGGTATTAGGAGAGGCTTGTTACAGGAGTTGGGCTGTGTAAGATGGTTCTGGAAGGTTCAAGGAAGCATGATTTATCTCTGGATTGGGTGTTGTTAGAAAATTGGAGACGTTCTATAATTGGATGTTTTGGTACTTTTTTTTTTTCTAGAAGGTGGAAGGAATGGAACATACCTGGAACAATAATTGGTATGGAAGCAAATTTGCTCATATTAGCTGAGATGGAAGTCTCTTGGTCTCTTTGGCAGTTTGGATAGTGTTGTTATTTTTTGTTGTGCTCAGACATAATTATGGAAAGGTCTTCTTTTTGTCTTGTTCCAACAAGGTCAAAGAGTTGTCATGTCTGATGCTAGATGTTAGTGAAATTGTTATTGGTCAACAGTGGAAAGTCAGGGCCTGTCAATTAGAGCCAGGCCAGTTCGAAGCTGAGAGAACACCTGAGCTGTGTGTTTTGTTTGTTTGTTTGTTTGTTCTATTTTCTTTTCAATATGCAGGGTAGTTTATGATAGTTAAAGATAGCTTATAGCATCTTTGTTTAAAGCCAAAAGCAAAGCAAACAATGGTGGTGAACGGGGAGAGGAAAATAGAGACTGACAAAGATCAAATGATAATGCTGATGTGTTCTATTTTCTACTGATGTGCCAGGTGACTCAACTACATAGAGAAGAGATCCTTGGCATATCACTCTGCAGATTCTAATGAGCTTAGTACTAAGGCAAGATATTTTCAATGAGCTATCTGAATATTGGGAACTTAATTCATACAGCAGATATTGAAACGTTTTTATGGATAATTCAGGACACTTCCTAATAGTTTTGTTTACTATACTGCTGTTATTCCATCTCTAAAGAAATACCAAGAGTGACTTCTTATTCATTCTTTTCTCATGATAGGGACTTATTCAGTTTCAACTCTAAATCCAGACATGAGTCATTTGCTCCTGATTTCTAAGATTCTTCCTTATATAGGCAGAGAAACAAACTGATTGTAAAATATTAATGGAGTAAAAGTGATATTTGTAAGTAATTTAAGCACTGCTAAAACTTTCCTGTATGGTTCATGTCAACTTGCTAGCAGATTTTCTCCAAGATGGAAAAAAATGTGTGTATTATTTTTCTCACTTAATTAGAACTTGGAAGTATTTATTTTAAACACTCCTAACTCTTCTTTCAAGTGGATCTGCTTTAAGTTACTTTACATAACTTTTGAAATAACATTGAAAAATGTGCATAACTGAACATATCCTTATCAATGTTTTTCCTCCTCCAAATCTTCCCTAAATCATGAAATTATTGTACTTCAATTTTCCTGAGTCACCATGAAGCATACCAGTGGTTAGACAGAGCTTAGAATTTATAAGGGAACAGAGGAAATTATCATTTTTTCCTCTGTAAGAGATACTGTGTTGGTACTTGGCAGAAAGGTTGCACACTTGTGCTTTTTTGGTTTAGAGAAGGAATGGCAATTTGTCAGTGTTTTGTGTTTTTTATGAAGAAGCCTTTAATAGTTCAGTTGAACCGAAGTAGATAAATGTAGCATTCTTTTCTGGAATTGGGTTGAACATTTCATTATAAAGAAAATAAGAAATTAAAAATAACTGACAAATGTTGCCAGATTTAAACTTTAAAGTGATAGAGAACAAACTGAGGGTTGATAGAGGGAGGAGGGTGAGGGATGGGCTAGATGAGTGATGCATATTAAAGAGAGAACTTGTTATGATGAGCACTGGGTGTTGTATGTAAGTTGCATGAATCACTAAACTCTACTCCTGAAACCAATATCGCACTGTATGTTGAGTAACTAAAATTTAAATTAAAATAACTAACTAGCTAACTAACTAAATAAGATTAAAAAATAATAAAGTGACTTCAAGAAGAAAATCTGTTGGACCAGCAACAGGACATCTACACACATCTGAACCAAACATGGCACCATGTAAGCAGTAGTCATCCTCCAAAGATACTGACATGTAGAATATGATGCCCCCATGTAATTATTAACTTGTAAGTGGCATCGTAAATCTGAGGGACATGTCAAATGAAATGATTCTTATAAAAAAACACAGATTTAAGTCAGAAGTATATTCTAAATATGTAAATATCTATTATACAGCTTTTTTTCATTAATGGTCATAACTGTAAAGGTGCTTCTAAATAGAACAATCCGCGAAAAGCATGGACTAAAATATATGTTCTGCCTACAACCGAATGTGTGGCCTTGTTTACCTCATTTCATTTCTCTAGGTCTGTTTTATTCCTTCGACTCCCTAAAAAAAGAAAAAAAGTCAGACTAAATATTTGTATCATAGCTTCTGGTTCAGACAATCTAGGGTACTACCCCATATAATATTGAGTATTCATCCTAGATCTGTTTATTTTCTTCCAAAATAACCTAAGTAGATACATTACAGAGGATGTAATATTGCTTTAATTCAATTAGTTCTTAGTTAATATTTTTAAAAGATGATTTCCAGAGCACTGTACTAGCAGTTTTAAGACCAAGACATATGCAACAACATACATAGCTATCAAATGAGTTATTGAAGCTAAGGACTTTCTGTTACAGTGTAGTGTACATCTGGGTAAAACAAATAAGGAATCTCAGCATTTTCAAATATCCAGTTTAAAGCACAATAGAACCAAGGTGAATAGTTTGATGTATCCTGGGAAATCACATGGGTACTAGCCGTTTGCATGACATCGGGGTTGTGAGCAGAGTCATGTCAGATTGAGATTATACGTGTCCGGGGCATAGCCGTAATCACAGCTGCCATGCTCACGTTAACCTTTGCCAAACAGGGACTGCATTCTCCCTTTGAAATGAAACGTGTCTGGCACAATTCTAAGCACTTTACAATATATTAACTCATCTTAGATTTATGTTTATTTTACAGTTGAGAAAACGAAAGCCCAGAGTCTGAGCAGTTTACCTAAGGTCATGGAGCTAACAAGTAGCGGAGCCAAGATCTGAACACAGTCAGCTTCCAGAATAAAAACTAGGTCAGGCTGCCTTGTGCACAAAAGATTTTACTCATCAACACAAATTGGAGAATATATATCTTTCTTTCCAGTGATGTTTATTGGGTTGATAGAAACATCTTCAGAAAAATCAGAGCTGCACAGTTTAATTCCTCTTCAGTTACATCACACCTTAAACTGTTGCCTTATTACACCCTGCTCCTACCAACCGAGATAATATGCCTAAACTATTCATAATTATTTAAGTAATTGTCAAATCAGAGTGTTTTTCATAAATAAAAAGTGAAACTTGGGAAAAGCGAAAGTATATTTTACCACATGTTCTTATTCATTGGCGAACACCAAATATGTGGAAGGAACTGAACTCCAATTTGATACAAGAGCTTACCCTTATAGAGTACTTACTATGTGCCAGGCACTGCTCCGAGTGCTTTGTGTATAGAAACATTTTGATCCTTATAATCACCCTTTGAGCTGGCATAACGTTATTACTATTTTCACTGCTATTTACAAGTGAGAAGAAGTGAGGTTGAGATTAAGTAACTTGCCCAATATTTCCCAATTTGTCAGCATTGGAAACAGGATTTACAACCAGAGAGAGTCTGGACTGGGTTCATACTCAATATGGTAAGAATTTATTTCATATATAGCTTTTTCTCATTCATTATTCATTCTTTCATTGTCCTAGCATTCAATCACTCAGCAAACATGTATTGACTACTTCCAGGCCAGGTACTGTGTTATGACCTGAGAAGTTAGCTGCTGATAAGATAATCAAAAGTCCCTGTTCTCACACAGTCTATATTCTAGTGTAAGGAAATGGACAGTAAACAATTCTTACGGATTGTGAAAATTGCTAGAGGGAGAATAGATGTGAAACAGAGTAACTGCAAGAGGTTAACTCTAGTTAACATGAGTTAATAGGGACAATGTCTTTATTTTAGTCATCTGAGGGCAAAGTTATAAAAAACACAGGAAGATAGGTTTCAAGAAGGCAAGATAGATAAAAATAAAATTATATAGAACATAGTTTTAGACATGTCATCAAGTGTTACCCTGTCAACCACTTGAGAGCAATGTTGATTAGGGAATGGGAGGGACTACAGTAAGGGTTAGATTGTAGATGAGTTTGATTTTTCAAAGTTTCTTATTATGAGAGTGTAGAGATGTGGTTTAATATTTTTTATGAGGTGAGAATGGCATCATAGGTGGGTGATATGACAAATCAGGGGTACTTGAGTTTTAAGTGGAGGAGAGGAACTCTACATTTGCAGCTAAAATTATAAACCAGTCAATAGGTGGGGCTGAAGTTAATTAAACAAAGTTAGAGGCCCTTGGAGAATATAATCAAGACTTTTAATTTAATGTCAAGCCATTTGAGGACACTTGTGAGTTTTTTTAGATCCAATCAACAATTGTTTATTTAACACCCGCTGCAATATAGACTCTTTAGGAGTCTCTGGGTATCCACCTTTGTCCCCTTCCAATTGCGTTTATTTTTCTTACTGTAGCCAGTTATTTTTTTAAAGGAGAAATCTGATCACATTACTCCCAGATGTAAAACTCTTCACAGGTTTGTCATTCACCTCAGATTAAAATAAACAAATCCTGAGTGCAGCCCATAGCCTCCTGTCGGACTTAGCCCCAATTTACCAGTCTTTCTCATCCCTTCTCACTCAGTCCAGGGCTGTCACCCAGCCCCCCCCCTCCCCCCCTCCCCCCCCCCCCCGTCCCCCCACCAGCCTTCCTCTTTGCTGACATTACACTTGCTGATTCCTCTGCCTGGGTTATTATTCTATGTGTCATCCCTCTCCCCTACACACATATGTGTGTGCGCGCGCACACATACACACACACACACACACACACACACACACACACACACACCTTGTTTCAGCTAGTTAATTTCCACTCATTAATAAGATAATTTGATTAATATCTTTCTGACAATTAGTGCCTTTAAGTGCACGATTGTGTCTGCATATTTTTCACTACCACATTCCCAGCACATAAGATGTGGTGTCTGATACATACTAGGCCCCCCATAATATGTATTTAATAAACAACAAAATAAAGTGTTAGACACTACAGGAAATATAAACATGTACGAAATGGTCCCACACAAGCTAAACATGGAGCAAGCACTAACACATTAATGAGTAAAGGTGGAATAATTCAAGATAGTAGAACCCTCAATGCTAAGTGTTATGGTTCCAATATTCAGGCCTGCAAGGTTGTCAAAAATGACAGTGTATACTAGGGAATTAACATGGTAAATATAAGGGACCTGACAAAGTTCAGATGAAATGTAGCAGACATCTCATATGAGGGATGGGTGAGAATTAAGGTAAGAAAGTTGCTTTATCTAAGATTACAAATTTAATCTGTAGGCCAATGTTTATACATTGACAGTAGGGAAATGGCAGCACCAAAATAATTCTCCAGTCCGAGTTGATTTGTCTGTAAATGCAGGAGAAAATATGGCTTAGTTTTCAAGCATGTGGCTCAAATTCTGGCTCATTGAACTGGGTAAATAATTCAACCATTCTGAAATGGAGTGTCTCTCTTAGCAACATGAGCTATTTACACATATCTTGATGTAGTAATTTGGGCATTAAATGAAGTAACTCATGTAAAGTAGCTTGCAGAGTTGTTTGCACACAGTGGATTCCTCAAAAATATAGTCTTACCTCCCTTCCATCGCTTCCTTTTTGTATGGGAAGGATTGCACTAGAGAGACACAGAAGGCAAGAAACATCCTGTAGACAAACTTAATAACTCATGTGCATTTATTTTCTAGGGCTGCTGTAATAGAGCACCACAAGCTGGCTGGATTAAGCAAACAGAATTTTTTTTCTCTCACAGTTCTAGAAGCCAGAAGTGTGAAATCAGTGTATCGACAGGGCCATGCTCTCTCCAAAGGCTGTATGTGAGGATCCTTCCTTGACTCATTCTAGCTGCTGGGGGTAGCCAGAAATCTTTGGCACTCCATTCTCTGTCCCTGTCACATGTCTTCCCTGTTCATCCATCTCTGTCTTCTCTCTTTTTATAGGGACAGCATGGTGTTTTAAGGGCCTGCCTTGATTCAATATGACCTCAAATTAATTCATTGTGTCTGCAACAACTCTATTTCCACATAACATTCTAAAGTTCCAAGAATGACATAAATTTTGACGGGCACTATTCAACTCAGTACAATAGGTTTGAAATGACAGGTCTACAGTGAGAAGTTCGCAGAAAGAATGGAAAGACACTGGACAAATTTTATACTTATTTTAGCAAACAAACCAGCAGAAATGGATGGAGATTGAAAACAGAATTGTTGGAAGCTGTTTATGATTTATTTACTTTTTGTAGTACTTGTCTTTAGGAGTCAAAAGAAAAACAGATGCAAAGGAGTTTCCTTCATTATTTCCTTCTCCTTTACATTATAGTCAGAATTATATAGTTCTACCATGTAAAACCTCTCAGGGCCTGCCTAGATCTCATTTCCTAGCACTGTCACCCACAATTACTTCTATTTTATGCCCACTTGCAAATTTAAAGGGCATAATAATCCTAGGGAAGACTGTTCAGAGACTCATTCCTTCCCAGGGAAACCAGTGTTTCATATGCTATTTAGTAAATATTTGTTGGGTTATATGCATAGTTACAGGAGCATATAATTGTGAAAAAGCAGATAAACAGTCTTCTCTCTCATATTATTTAAAGTCAAAGTAGAGACACGAACAATGAACAAATAGGCTAAGAAATGGACAATTATTAATAAATGTTGAGACAAGTCATGCTGTGTGTGCAACACCTGTGATTAGAAGATACCAGTAAGGGGTCAGTGTAGGTAGGCAGTGAGGAGCTCAGAAGACATGTTTATCCAGGTGATCTAAAATTGGGAATTAAGACACAAATCAGACTTGAAGTCAAAAGAATCAATGAAATCACTTAGGTGGGGATTGTAGAAAATTTGTTCAAAGGGAACTTTATTCAGAATTCAAATCTATAAAATTGAGGGAAATAGAATGGCTTTTATGAAGTAGAGGCAAGAGGACGGGACATTACCCCTCCTCAGACCCTCCATGACCCTAAAGCGATCTCTTGGTTCCCAAGACACATTTTATAAAACTGCAGGTCATGGAAGAGAACAGAGAATAAGAAAGAATTTAGCTCACAACACCCATGTGGTCTTGGGAAAATAGTACAAAATCTCAGGGCGCCTGGGTGACTCTGTCAGTTCAGTGTCTGATTCTTGATTTCAGCTCAGGTCATGATCTCACCGTCATGGGATCAAGCCCCATATTGGGCTCTGCATTGGCATGGAGCCTGCTTAGGATTCCCTCACTCTTTTTCCCTCTGCCCTTCTCTGCCCGCCACCCCCCTCCCCCCCACCATGCTCTCTCTCCTTCTAAAACCTAAAAAAAAATTTTTTTTAATAGTGCAATATGTCTGAATATCAGATTCTTATTAATAATAATTTCTAATCCCTAGTCTTATAAACTCTGCAACTGAGTTATGTAGGTCATTCTAAGCATGTTCTACAGACGACACTAGCCATGGATTCCTCACTGATAAAAAATGTGCTCTTTCTTAAAATAATAAATTAATTTATTCTTAGCATGAAAATCAAAAATAATTTTATGGGCAAACAAAAGTGAAATAATACATGTGTGGGCATCTCTCTACACTTTGCTAACTTCTGAGTTGATCTCTGTTCTACGTCAAGATGAGATAAAATGCCCTGGGTACCTGTGTGGCTCAGTAGGTTAAGTGTCCCACTTTGGCTCAGGTCATGATCTTGCAGTTCATGTATCTGAGCCCTGAGTCTGGCTCTGTGCTGACAGCTCAGAGCCTGGGGCCTGCTTCTGATTCTGTGTCTCCCTCTCTTTCTGCTCCTCCCTCAGTCATGCTCTGCCTGTCTCTCTCTGTCTCAAGAATAAACATTAAAAATAAAATTTAAAAAAAAAGGTGAGATAAAATGCTCTCCTCTGAAGCATAGTCTCCTAAGGATTTCTCCATACTGGGCTCCCTATACCTTTCTATATATCCCCTTTCTCTTACCTCTTTGGCATTTATTACAATTGCCTTTTGCCTTGGTAATCGTATCCCTCTTAAGGTCTACAATCAGGAAAATTATTTAAAAATTCCTAAAGTTACTCTAAACTTGCGTCTCAAAAATCCAGGTTACACTTTTCTGTCCTGGGCTTCTTTCCCAGTGAGTCTTTTCTCTAGTTGGTAACCCTTTTGTGTAGAGCAGTGTTTTACTTGCAAATTAACATCTTTGCACAGCAAGTGCTTTTATAAACAGGTTGAAGTACTAGAAGGAAGATGTTTGAAGAGACAAACAAAAATTTACAGCAGGAAATTGAAATGCAAATTTTCCTTGATTCATCCCTCCTCAGCTACGTTTCAAAAAACGTTCTTATTTTTTTCTGTCCTTAGAAACCTGGAGGTGTATTAATCGATTGACCTCTTATAAATGGCTTTTTGTTACATCATGATGAATCAGTGCCCAACTTGTTGCTCATGTTTTCTCCTCCATCTGCAACGATCTCATGTCCATGATCACCCTTCAGAAGTGGAAAAATCTTACTCGTTCTTTAAAATGTTGGGGTGCCTGAGTGGCTCAGTCGGTTAAGCGTCGGACTTTGGCTCAGGTCATGATCTTGCAGTCCATGAGATCGAGCCCCTCGTCAAGCTCTGTGCTGACAGCTCAGAGCCTGGAGCCTACTTCAGATGCTGTGTCTCCCTCTTTCTCTGCCCCTCCCCCATCCTCTCTCTCTCTCTCTCAATCAAAAATAAATAAACATTAAAAAATTAAGAAAAACAAACCGTACTTTATCCATCTCCTTTTCTAGGAGTCTTCCTTAACTGGTCCAGTTGATGTTCCCCAGTACTCTCATAATTCTTTCATGATAGTGGCAATACTGAAGGTATGGGCTTTGGGGTTAGGGGACAGAGGCTGGAGTCTTGGATAAACCCTGTACTAGTTGTGTGAGCTCAGACAAGTTACTATGTCTTTTAAACCTCATTCTCATTATCTGATCATTGAGATACCTAAATAATTTAACTCCTGAGTTTAAGCAATAAAATTAAGCATATGAAACACACTCTTCAAATGTTATGATAAAGTGTGTTCTTGACTAAACAAGATTATATTACATTATTTATAAATCATAGTGAAAATAAAACTGTGATGTAGATATCAGATGGGGCTAGCAGTCATGATACTTGGATTCTTAAAGAACTTTTTATTGTGGTGGCCTTTAAACTATGCCAAATAGGAGTGTTTCTAATCTAAAGGGGACAACCTATTCAAGTGATGTAGATTATTAGAGTCATGAAATTTAACTAATAGGTATTTCATGAATATACTCATATAACATGGGGAGAGAAGGTTCTGGAGCCAGACTACCCAGGTTCAAATCTCAGTCTGTTACATTACAGCTGTGTGATTTAGACAAATTCTTTGATTCTCTGTGACAGTTTTTTTCTTTTATAAAATGGTGATTATTCTAGACATAGTCATGAATTAAGTAATAAAATAAACACATTTTTTGTGATGACTGAGTTAATATTAGTAAAATATTTATAATATTTTCCGGAATCGAGTAAGTATTGAGTACTTGCTTGTGATTATAAGTACATGCCAGGCACTTTGCTAGGTGCAGGAGACTGAGATGAACCTTGGCATTGGGCACATAACAATGACATATTTATAATGATGTATGTATAATGAATATAAAATTGCTAATTGTGATAATGCCAAGGAGAAAATTAACAGCTGTTATGAAGCACATAACAAGAAGGAATAGAATGAGGGTAAGAAATAAGGAGTTACAGGTAAGCATTCTTCCCTTGGAAAATATGTTGGCATCTAAGGAATGATTTGTTTTCCTTCAATATTGTATCATCTTTTAAATAAACAAATAATTGAAGCTTGATAAATTATACTGTTTATTTTTATTCTTACAAATAAAGCTTGCATTATTTTTTTCACATGTGTGAATATATACAGCCTCTTAGAGAAGGAATAAACACGTTGTCTATTTTTATAGCTTATCAACTAAGAGTGTGCCAGCCTCCGCCACCTGTACCCAATGCTGAAATTTTGACAGAAGATGATGAATTTGAAATAGGTAAAGTCTGATAAATTATTTTTTAAAAACATAGTGTTACTAGAAGTATTTTCTTTAAAAGAAATAAACAGAATAGTAGCGACCTATCTTAGACTGTCTTTCTCTGGATTGATGGGATTGTTTGGAATTCTTAAAATTGGACAGTAGTGAAAAGACCAAAAGGGAGTATTAGGCAAAAAGCAAGAATTCTGTATCTCTAGGATATGTAATTGGAAAACCAGCATGATCATTTGAACCATACAACCATGGTCAATAATTTGCTTCCTTCCAAATTATTTTTTTGTTACCTTGCAATACACTAATGTTCTTTGAATTCAGGCTTAAGCCTGAAATATACAATGAAGAATATATAGGGTGTATTAGAAGATATGCTTTATTTCCATATCTTTAAAGACAAGTGGTGGATTATGCTCAATTTAATAGTAAATAAAGCCCTTTGGAAATTAAATCCCAACAATGTCTCACAGTTCAAAAAATGATGTAACAAAAGAAGACATTTTAACATTGCTATAAACTCAGCATTATCATCATATTGATTTTGGTTGAAAAAATTAAGAAAATACCAATGACTACTGTAAACTTAAAAGCAATAATTCTGAATCATTTTAACTTGCTTAATATATTTTTAATGAATACCTTAACTATACCAACTAGATTGTTTCCTTACTGCTATTGCTTACATCCAACTGGTGCACACCAGTTAAATCTTACTGTAGTTTACCCCTGGCTTCAGTTCTGGTTTGTCAGTGTCCATGAGGTACTTGTAGTTCAATGTTTTGAATATTATCCCTACTTATAACTAGTAGAATTTTATACCAATTGAAAATAACTGAAGGAAAAAAATATTCTACTTTTGCAATAGAAACATCTGTTCATTGTTACCATTACTTGTTGCCTATCTGAAGCCTCTGTCTGTCTTTTTTTTTTTTAATAGGTGACATTATTAGGTATCAGTGTCTTCCAGGATTTACTTTGGTTGGTAATGCAATTCTGACATGCAGATTAGGAGAAAGACTTCAAATGGATGGAGCACCTCCAGTTTGTCAAGGTATCAATTCCTATGATTATTTATCTCTAAGCATTTGTTTTATGTTTAATCCAATAATGGAAAAATCAAGAAAAGTCTACTTTATATAAATATGTAACTGGCCATAATGTTAAAAGTTATACAGCTTATATGTGGTATCTTTTATTTCATGATTTCTCAGATTTAACTTTAAAAATTACTTATTCTTCCAAGGTCTATTTTTTTTTTCCTTTTAGTTTACCCCAAAGTCAGTTCAATTTATTTAAATTAATTTTGCTGTGAGGAGTGGAAATGGAGGTGGAAAATAAGAGAAAAAACCTTAAATAAAGACTCCAATGTTGATTGCCTTTACTTGACATAGTTATGTTCTAACCACTAAATTCACTGAACTTTAATCCAGCATCTGTTACCTATGAGTGTTTGAGTAACAAACAAACAAACAAACCAGTCATAAATGGTTCCTGCTGTGAAGGCAACATGGCTTAAAGGATATAACATCCATGTAGGTGGTAGGAATACAGTGTTTAGGAAACAGGTCAAGGGGCGATAGAATCATGTAATGTTTTATTGTTTATGGGGCAGGGAAAGCTTGATGGAATTGTTGCTCCCTGAATCTTGGTTCCAAATGATGGGTGAGACTTAGAATAGAGATAAATAAAGGGTGGTCCAAATGACAGATGACTATGTGGAGACACAGAAGTGGAAAACAGAGGTATAGACATGAAGGAATCCACTATGAAATTACAGGGGTAAGACCATGATGGACCTTGAATGGTGTGCTAGAGTTTCGGTGTTCAGAAATGACATATTGTTAATTTTTGTAACCCCATAGGGCCCAGAACAGAGCCCACCACATGGTAACTAATTATAAATAGTGGTTTATTTGAATGAAATTGAATTGAATTTGACAATCCCTCCCCAGATTTTCTTGGATTACTTCCTTCATTGGAGTTTATTCCTGAGAAATGGAAATCTGTTTCTTGCACAGACCTTTAACTTTATCTATTAAAATGAGCCAAAAACAAAACTTTTATTTTTACGTTTCTTAGTTATAGCATGTTTATTAGTCCAAACATGCTATAAGTAGGAATTAACATTTAGTTTTCTACCCCATTGGAGTCCTTGCAATAAAATGGAAGGATTTTCACAAGAAGCTTTGACAATAGAAAAAGGAAAGACATGTTTGGAGGTAAAAACGAACACCAATGTGAGCATTTTCTTTGCTCTTAGTCAATGACTTCAGAGCATCTAGAAGTTGTTTGGGTTTTCTAAAGCCTATCACCTACAATCTTGATATTTAAATGTCATTCATTCAATTGTTCTCCTTCACACAAGACTTCCTTTTAGCCATTTAGGATTATTCAAGGTGCATATTCAAACATTTAGATGTGAATGTGGAGGATACAATTTTAGCCTTTTGGGAAATTATACATGTGAAAATAACTTGGGCAGACACAAGAAGGTGTGAAAGAGCAATTTCATGTCAGGACTTTCTCTTTGACTCCAATATATAAAATTTTTTGTGAGTTCTTAGAGGGCAACACTTAATTATTTTTTTGTATCTGGATCTCAATAAGTTTCTGAAAATTAAAATAAAACAATCTAGATACCTTAATTACTTAATAATCCCTCATCACTCAAACTTTCAATCTACAATCAGAAGTTGCTACTGATTAATAATTACATCTCTTCCTAGTCTATGTAGTATCGAGAACACAAAAAAAGACTAATTTTTATTTCATAATGGCACTTCAGGTACTAGCTAAACCCTAATAAATCATCTCTCAGAATTAGTTTATGCAGTGTTATTACATTAACTAATTGACCAGGTACTTAAGCCAAAACTCTAACTTTACCTTTTTTCTTTATTTGACTGAATTCACAGACTTGCCAAAACGGTCATTCTTTTGGAGTCCGTTAGAACGAATATACATTGTTTTTAGTCTATCTTAAATTACTTCATGTTTTCTCACTTTTCCTAAAAGAGGCTGCATCAATTCTGTTATTCTTCCCTTTATCCTTTTTAGTTTTCTTTATCATGCTTAAAATATGGAAAGCAATGCTAAATGTGCTGCTTTTCAAAGACTTTGATATAAATGAAGTATAATGGGTGATTATATTCGGTGGTTAAAACTGCAGGATCCATCCAGCTGAACCTGTGACACTTCTGCACCCTAAACTTTCCGGGCATTGGTTCCTTCGTATGTGTAATGGCAGGAGGAATTGTACACACTTTCTAAAGTTGTTGGGATAAGTTACATAATGCACAACAGGTGCTTAACAGTATCTTAACATATAGTCACAATCAATACATATTCCTCTTATTCTTGATCATTGCAGGGCTTCTTGGTATGTGTTGGATAGTATGAAAATAGGTTAATTTGTGTACTTAAAGTAAATTATATTGAATCATATCAGTTTTTCAAAAGTAATCTGGAATATTTATTCAGTTTAGAATATGGGGGCCAACATATTAAATAGGACATGGCACTTGGTTTTTGATAATCATAGCCCAGAAAGGGAGACACCAAAAATTTAGGGAAATAGCCATGAAATTGCTAACTGCAGTAATAAAAGCATACATTGCAGAGACACCAAGAAGGAAATCAGCAATTCTGCTCAGATTGGTAGCAGAGCGGTTTAGGAAGGATTTTACAGAAGATGAGACACTTCATCTGGGTGTTGAAATGCAGTAACATTTCAAATGCAGCAGAGGAAAAAAGGGCATTTGAAACAGAAGCACGGATGAATGAATGTGCAGAGTTCAAAAAGCTGCACATAGTTTATCTACTATGTTTGGAGCATTTCACTTCAGTGGAGGAGGAGCAGGAAAGAAACTTGGGGAGGTGGGTAAGGACTGAACTTGGAGGACTTTGTGGCAAACTATGAAGTTGCTAAATGGTCTTGGTGAAGAAGTCACATGCTCAGTAAGCCAAACAGATACTTAGTTAAGTATTCCACGGTATTAAATAACTGAGCACACACTAAATAAACCCTTCCTTAAACTTACTTCAGCTTCCCATATGATTATATACATCTGTCATTTCAGTATGCCATAGCTATATACTCACTAATATGTATTCTTCATCTTCGACTCAAATTTTTCATTTCATTTACGATTGTCAAGTTAATGTTTTTGTTTATTTTACACATTTTTCATTTTATGAAAAGCAAAGGTCAGATTTCTTTTAGAGTGCTTATGACCTGCTACCATTTACTTAATTATTTTTGAGAAATCTTAAAGCCATATCCAAGAAGCAAACATCTTAGATTGAAGTAAAAGAAGCAGAAGTAAAAGCCAAAAAAAAAAAAAAAAAAAAAAAAAAAAAAGGAAAACAACTCTTACATGTTTTAGCTTTACTATATTCTATGTTTAGTATTTGTTTTTAGTATATCTAACTACGCTATATTCTTTAGTCAATTTTCAAGTGTCTTAATATTAGTTATGGTTAATTTTATTTTCAAATTATTTCTTTTCAAGTTATCAACTTGATTAAAGAGCCATTATATATTGCCAAAATCTACTATTTTTATATCCTTTTCTATCCCTATACTACATGGAGACTTTATGGCTCAAAGTATTTCATTGTCCTTGTACCCAGGAAGTGATGAATATATATCCTTCATCTATTCATGTATATTCCAGCAACTATATTTGGTGTTTCCAAGCCTAGCTCATTTGAGCAAACACTGAAAAACAAGAATACTGCTTAAGGTGCTATTCTAATTATTTTGAGATCCACATTATCTAACTCCAAGATGGAAATTGATTCATAGTAATTGGATTAGGAAATGTCGTGTGAAACATTTCCAACTCACCAAATTCTCAAAAGTGGTCTACTCTGCCCATCATACCAGTTGAATGTCCCCAGTAATAATACCCCAAAACTGGTCTCTCCAAAATTTAAAAACTTTTTAGCAATAGTTCACATAGGACATTTTGCTGTAACCACTCTCACTGTTCTGACAAGTAGAAAGTTCTGTATTTGAACTAAATACTGTTTGGTATATATGAGTTTACTTCCGTACAATGTAAGCTATACTGAGGAGCTCCAATACTCAAACTCTTAAGAAAAAAAACAGAAGGCTGAAATAGCATCACTTGAATGGCAAGAATTTGATCATCTTGCCCACGCTCTCATTCCAAATGCAAATTTAAGTAGATGTTTGTATTTGGCCCAAGACATGATGCTTGATGCCAACAATTAAAGTTTACTATACTTTGGAGGCTGTTACATCAGAATTATGTTTATTGTCAACATATAACAAATTTTCTGTATTTTTGAATATACATATATTTGTTGTCTAGCAGTGGTATCATTATGAAATAAGAAGTGTTATACTTTGTCTTACATTTATGGCCTGGAGACAACACGAAGAACTGAAAGATGACTGGTAACCTAGAATTGTGTTAAATCCTCATGGCTTACCCACATCTCTGAGTTCAGAAGTGCCTAGCCAGGAATGAATACTCTCAAAAGAGTGCAATTTCTTGTCTGGCCCTACATACCTGAGTGAGTTAAAGTTTGAGGAGAAATGAAAGTGAGTAACAAGGAAGGAAGGAAAAGGACAAGCAAAGACATAAACAAAAGGGGCAGCGGGGAGAGGACACAAGAAGATGAGGAAATGTAGGGAAAGTATATAAAGAAATCAAAGGAGATAAATGTTTTATCTTTTAATTTTTTGGTCATTCCTCCATGTTTTGAACTGCAAGTTTAATACAAATTATCTCTTCAAACACATAATTCAAAGTATTGTCTCCTTTCTAATGATTAAACATGAAAGTGGAGTACCCAATGTTTAAAATGCAGTTTAAACTTAGGTCTAACACACTAGCATTAGTTAATGATTTCTTTCTTTGATAGTGCTCTGTCCTGCCAATGAATTACGGCTGGATTCCACCGGAGTCATACTGAGCCCGGGATACCCTGATAGTTACCCAAATCTTCAAATGTGTGCCTGGAGCATTTCAGTAGAAAAAGGATATAATATCAGCATGTTTGTAGAATTCTTCCAGACAGAAAAGGAATTTGATGTTCTTCAGGTGTATGATGGTAATATCATTTATATTTACTGCATATTCATAAATTCATTTCAACTACTCTAATTTTACATGCAGACCTTCAGTATAAACAATTGCTTATATGATTTTGTTTTATCTCCCCCATTATTTTTAAAAGTATCAATATCAAGTTTATCTAGATACCATGTGAAAACTGTACTTAAGCTTATTATTTTACAAATTATAGATTCTTTGGCTGTGGAATTAAATGTTTAAAACAAAGATAATACGTTTTAAGGTACTGTTGATGATATAAATTGCTTGTGGAGCAAAATGTCACCATACTTAATAGTACTCTAAACATATAAAATATTAAAGATAAATTGGAACATAATTTTTCAGGTATGTCTAAATTGTATTATTTTCTTCCCAAAGGACCAAATATTCAAAGTCCAGTGCTTATTTCCCTCAGTGGAGATTATTCTTCTCCTTTTAATGTAACAAGCAACGGTCATGAAGTATTTCTTCAATGGTCAGCAGATCATGGCAATAACAAAAAAGGCTTCCGGATAAGATATATAGGTATGTGATACTTACAACTTCAGTACAGATCCCACCAACATCTTCAGTACGGTTGTGGCTAAAGAGCACAGACGCAGATACTATTCAATTAGATACGAATCTAAGTCAGAGTCCTGCACTGAGGTTCCTTGAACAGTTTATGTAGCCTCTCTCTGTCTCAGTTTCCCCATTGTCATGATAATAATCCAATATCTGTCTTGTGATTTTTGAAAAGATTAAAAGCATTTAGGGTATTTATGACATATATGTTAGTTATAAGTTAAAGTCTGGTGTCTTCAATACTTTTTTTTCAATAGATTTATTTCCCTTGAATTCTTGCAAAATAGCAATACTGTTGCTCAGTTGTGTGTATCAGATCTATTGAATGACTCCTTTATATGATAAGGTTAAACAAAAGATAAGCATACAATGGTAAAAATCTTTGTTTTTAATTATCCATCCATTTATGATACCCGCTAAGTAAGTTAAATATTGAAAGAGAAGTGATCAGCACATCCTTTAAAAACCTTCAGTTTTGAAAAAATAATTGTTTTGTTATTACTGCTTTTCAGTGAGTAATATTTAGAAAGATATGGAATAAAATTCCTTTTTAATAACAAGATGAAATAATTTTTCTATGCCCCTTCCTGTTTATCGGGTCTAATGATTCTGAGCCAAATATTTTCTTATTGAATAAGTATATGTAAATAGTTCTTCATTATTCAAAGGTCATATTCCTTTTTTCGTCATCCTAAATCATGTCAGAGGAATGGGTTTGTGCTCAATAACTGAATATTTCAAAACCAATCAGGCATCTCTTTCTGTATCGTGTTCTGATCATGTCTCCCCAAGCCATGGGTCATTGCTAATCAATTCAATGGAAAATTACTTTATAATTATAAACAATTCTGACAAAAATTCTAGGCATAGCCTTCAATAAATTTTGAATTTCAGTCCTAAAAATATACTCTCAAATTTGTTTATTTATATAAATTTGCATCTATATCATATACAAATAAAATTATTTTGTCTATTTACTTCGATTTTAAAACTATAAGATGATAGTTTGATTTTAATTGATTAACATTTGTCTTCTACATATTAGAATTGGCTTATCACTGACACCATAATACCAATATGTATAGAAGTTTTATCATACAATATATTTATGTTAAGTTTTAGTAATATTATTAACATATGCAAAGAAGTGTTTTAAAAAAATTTAAGCATGCACAGTCATCATTAAATTTTTTTTCATATTTCAATCTATATTTCTATCATATGAACAATATAAATGTCTTTTTATTAAATTTGTGCCCAAAGATGGAATTTAAAAGTCAGCACATTAAATGTATTTTTAACGATCATAATAACTTAAAGGGAAAACATTCAAATCAATCAATTATAATCATTAGATTGACTGTATTATAGACTAACCCTTATTTATGTTGATATTTCTGAAAAATTTTGATATAAACATATTGAAAGCACCACTTTAACCCCAAGAATAGCTTGACATATTGTAAATTTTTCTTTAGAAATAATAGGTTATGACATATGTATTCCAGATCCAATCTCTTTCTTACTAGTTACCCCTAAAGTCTTATTTTTCTCAGATGAATACATTGAAGTTTCAAAGGGTAAATGGATCCTGCCAGGCTGAATAGCCTTAAAAGTACATATATATGAAAAAGCCATTTGACATTATCTTTTGACACCTCAGACTTCAAAAGATGAAGAAAGTTTTACTTTATTGACATTTTTATCACCATATGTAAGCACTTTTGACAGCATGGAAACTCTTTAATAAACTGGGAGAGAGGATTATGGAGTGTGGGAGGTCTATTTAGAAATCAACCAAAATGAAATGCTTGACCTAACATGATATAGGTGTCTGGAAATACCTTCAAAGTTACATGTAAATAACATGCCCTAAAATATTACTACCAAGACTGTGGCATTTAGTTTCTTCAAATTTTTAAAATTGTGTGTATTTATTTTGATAGAAAGAGCAAGCAGGAGAGGGGCAGAAAGAGAATCCCCAGCAGGCTGTGCAGAGACCAATGTGGGGCTTGAACCCAAGAACCACAAGATCATGACCTGAGCCAAAACCAAGAGTCAGACACTCAACTAACTGAGCCACCCAGGCACCCTACATATGGGTCTTTCAAATGACAAGAAGTACGGTTTCTAAAATTCACTGAAATATTTGTAGGGCTTTTCAACCTCTAGGGTGTTAAGAAAATATGTGTATTTCAATTCAGAAGGCATCTTCCATGATGATAAAAATTAAAAGAAAGCTCAGAGATAGTTTTGTCTCCCAAAAGTTATTTCAACAGATTGTGAAGAAAATAGAAAATTATATTATGTGCATATGAAGTAAAATTCACACAGGTGGCAGTTGCCCTATTTTAAGTACTGGTATTCACTTAGATTTTTTTACCACGCTGTATTGTAAAGAATTTCTGATTCATTAATTATACAGTGATTCTTTTGTCTTTTGAAAAGCTTTCTACTGTAGCACACCAGAATCTCCGCCTCATGGATACATTATCAGTCAGACGGGTGGACAACTTAATAGTGTGGTCCGCTGGGCCTGTGACAGAGGATTTCGACTCGTTGGAAAAAGTAGTGCTGTGTGCAGAAAGTCTTCCTATGGGTATCATGCATGGGATGCACCGGTCCCTGCTTGTCAAGGTGAAGTATATTATCCCCAAATGCATTAAAAGATTAACCTCATTTAACGTTTTCATTTGGGTCATTGGAACTTCCCAAACCATAAATATTCAGAAGCATAGTATAGATGCCCCTCATGAAAGTAAGACTTAAAAATGCAGAATGATAAATTTGAGAAACATGATACATACTGTTTTATAATTCATTTGTTGTTGTGTGATTTATGCCTTTCCTGTAACCACTCATACACCTATACAACTTTATGGATACGTCTACCATTCTCGTGACTTTGTTGTCAGAAAATGATTGACCCAGAGCTGGAGACTGCATTAATGTGAAGTCTGCAGAGAGAAAGCAGAGGATAAGAGTGGGCAGGGTCACTGAAGATGCACTCTGAGTATGCAAAAATGTGCTCTCAGAGCAACAAATTTAAAAGGAAAATGTAGCTGACCACCACGTTTTTTTTTTTTTTTTCACTGTTTAGCTAACTTAACAGAGATGTGTCTTTCCCTTTCACTTGCATTTTATTAATAGTTGAGGGGGTGTCTGGGTGGCTCAGTTGGTTAAGCATCCCACCTCAGCTCAGATCATTATCTCATGGTCCATGGGTTCGAGCCCCGTGTTGGGCTCTGTGCTAACAGCTCAGAGCCTGGAGCCTGCTTCAGATTCTGTGTGTGTGTGTGTCTCTCTCTGCCCGCCCCCCACCTGTGCGCTCGCTCTCTCTCTCTCTCTCTCTCTCTCTCAAAAATAAGTAAACATTAAAAAAAAGATAAAGAAACAATTGAGGCACTGTCTGAGCATTTTATTCTGACATAGCAAAAGAATTTCGAGCTTCTTATTCAACAAATGGCACAGTTTTGATCTTTGGACTAGATCTTGTCTCTTAGCTAGGTACAGTCACAAAGACAAATGCAATATCAGTTATACAAGAGTTTCTAATGTCATCGGACTTAGAAAAAATTTTAATACTTAACATATCACATTATGTTTCAATATGAAATTTAATTTTATATTTGATGTATTCTACCCAGCATATAGAGGCATATTAAACAACTAAGACCCCTTACATTAAAAAATGCAGAACGTTTTAGTTAATAAATAATGGGGCTTATCTATCTATAATCTGCTTATCAGAAGGAATTTATATAAAACAAATAAAATATAAAATATATCAATTAAAATTTAAAATTGAACAACAGCAAGTTAAAATAAGCATAGGTATTGATAGACATTCAAAATGGGTTCTTTTACCTATTAAACTACGATTTTAATTCACGAAGAGATAACTCTCATATACATGCATAAATAAATGAGAAATGAAAAAAAATGTTGTTTCCTTGAGGAAACATTAATCACTTATTAGAAATCTGTGAAGAGTTATAAACTTAGTGGGTAACCACCAACATTGAGAAAGCTGACTTCGTGCTGAATAGATATATTTTGGTAAACTATCAAAACGTCTGCTTTTCTTTGCCTAATGAACAGTGGCAGTATTCACAAATTCTTAGTATTAATTTACCTAAACTGGTTTGGAAAAGAATTTTTGATCTTATAATTTCAGAATTATGGGAATTTAGAAAAATATATAAACAATAACCTCTAAATCACATATATTTTAAATAAATATTATAATGCTCTGACATTGAACTAGTACATTTCAGTTGTGTAATTATTGCTTATGTATATAAGATATATATAATAATCTTTAAGAAACCTTTAGCAAATATAATTAACTGTTAGTTGAAATAAAAAATGTCCTAGGGGTGCCTGGGTGGCTCAGTTGGTTAAGCGACCGACTTTGGCTCAGGTCATGATTTCGCAGTCTGTGAGTTCAAGCCCTGTGTCGGGCTCTGTGCTGACAGCTCAGAGCCTAGTGCCTACTTCAGATTCTATGTCTCCCCCTCTCTCCACCCCTCCCCTGCTCACACTCTGTGTCTCTCTGTCTCTCAATAATAAATAAACATAAAAATATTTTTAAAAAAAGAAATAAAAAATGTCCTAAACTTTCTAAAATTTTGAAATTGCTTTCTATAATCAACATTATAATTTCATTGATTTTTTTTTGGTATGCAATATGACATTTACATATGGAGTAATTTTTTCCCCATTGTTCCTGATTTAAAATTGTTCCACAATTAAAATAGTTAAATCAAAATGCAAATTAAAAAGATATTCGACATAGTAAAATGATAACATATTTATAATTCAAGGAGTGATTTCCAAAATTGATCTTTTATTATCATGAAAACAATTTTAAAAGATTATTTAATAAAAACCTTTGTTGTATGTGACCTATCTGTAGTTGAACAGAACTAATTAAAAAGAAATGGTTAAATGTCATTGGGAAGAGCTATTTTTTATGCAAATTTTTGTTTTGTTCCAAATTTGTTTCAAATTCTTCGATCATTTTTATTCTTTTTTCCTTCAGTCTCCTTATGCGTCCTCGTATATATTTACTTGAACTACAATTGCACAATGTGAGCACAGTAAAAGATAGAAAATTTAGTCTGCTATCTCTATTTGGGTTTGGGTAGGTGTTTTATTTATTTGTCTATACATCAAGTGACCCTTCATTGATTTCCTCTCCTTCAAGAATTGAACCAGTCTCATCCCACTATACAGTTGAGTATAGTACAGTGTTATGTAGAAACAGTTTGCATTCTCTGCCTCACTTTCAATTTGTACTTTTTTTGAGTGAAGTGTCTTTGACAACCACTTGGTGATGACGGTTCTTGTGAACTTGATTTGTTGTCTTTTTATTGCTGAGAAGCTAAGTTGTAATCTACCCACAGGCATAGTTGTTGTGCTATCATTTTAGTGTGTTGTCATTTTCTTAGTTCTAAAATATAGCCATTTTATACTAACCACATATATGGAGCTTATACTATTTAAACTATATTTCCTTTATATTTTGATCTAAGTTCAACCTACATTACTCCAACAATGTATAGTTTATTTTTTAAAAATCAGTAAATACACAGTCTTTGGTGGGGTTCAGTAGGGAGATCACTTATGACAAATTGAAATTCCCAAAAGTCCTAAGTGGAAATATAAGCATTGCTTGAACAGACATCAGGGAACCATTTATGTTTGCAACATGATTTTGAAGACTATAATTAGATTGCACGGATAATAACATAATTGTATGAGATTGCTTATGTAATTTATTAAGTCAACATCATTGCTTCTCTGTTCATAATTTGCAGGTTATCAGACTACAAAAGATCAAACCATTACCAGTAGGAAGTCTGCCATTCAATTTTGTGAATTTCATATAGATTTCACTAAGATCTTTTCACTTTATAGTGAAATGTGCATGGGTTAATTAAAAATAAACTCCTAAATAGTAGTTTTTCTAAGAGAAATAGAAACAAATTTAGGTTGAAATGAGAGGTAGGTAACTAGAACACAGGTCTGTAAGTATTAAATCAAACTCCTAGCTTTCTGTTCTTTTATTTCCTTTAATATGAGAAAAATATAGATATAACTAGAATATTTTATAGGAAACCTGTAAGATTGGGTATTTCAGAACTCAGAAATTTTCCATTTCATAGAGGTAATACAGTACATATGCCAGATATTACAATATCCCAGCTGGTTCTGGATTGTACCAGTAACCAAATATACTAATTTTTCTGCAGACGTATGCATAAATATTTACACATATCTGAATATGATACAAAATTTACAAATAATCTCATTTTAATTAGTGTCTTGCTGCCAAATATATTCATTGAAAGCTTATGTCTTTTGTTTGTTTGTTTACTTTTGAAGACACAAATAATGTCCTTGAAGAGCAAAGATGGCAAACAATTCATCTTAGAGTGTATCTGTATAGTCATTTGAATTTATAAGATGTGAACATTGATAAGATTTGAAAATACATGATATACAATTAACTAAAATAAAAATTTTGACTGCAGTTGTCACATTATAGTAAAACTAATTTCACCTACATCAGATTTATTGCAGATGAAAACCAACACATCTAAGACATTTCAGTGAAATGCAGGATGATTCAAACTAGGTTTAAGGCAATATTTCCGGGAACTGTATTTGTTAAACATATCCATACCCATGATATTCTATGGATGGTGCCTAAGCACATAGAGTTTGGACCTAAGACAAAGCAATATCCAGCTTCCAGGTAAAATAAACCTATGCATCTATGCATTGTATTCCTGGCAAAAATCTTGATGAGTATTATTTACCAATACCTTTGTAATCTTTAATAATTATCTCTCAAATGTAATTGACCAAACTTGCTATGTGGTGGCCCAATTATGGACTAGCCCTAGGTACACTCTATATTTACCCAATTTTTATTCTTATATAATCTATAGAATGCTGATAACCATGCACACACTGACAAGAAACCAAGTAAGAAACCAAGAAATAAAACATTAATAATGTATGGATTCACCAATCTGAAACACATTCAACAGGAGTTTGAAATAAATTATTCAAAAAGTTATAGTTCAGGAAAGCTTTTCTAGGAGATATTCTGAAATTGTTTCAGAGGAATTAATAAAATCTCAAATAGTTTTACATGCCTTACAATTGAAGAGACTTATCTACTAAATTAAGTATTTTTCTATTTCTGTGATTTTGTATGTGTGTATTTGTTCTAGCAATTTCCTGTGGGATTCCTAAAGCTCCAACAAATGGAGGAATACTCACAACAGACTACTTGGTAGGAACGCGTGTTACCTATTTTTGTAATGACGGATATAGATTGTCATCTAAGGAACTTACCACTGCCATATGTCAGTCAGATGGAACTTGGAGCCATCATAACAAGACCCCTCGCTGTGTTGGTATGTGTGTTGAAGAAATGGTATCATTTGTGTTTCTATTCACATCTTGTATGTTTTAAAATTTTATGTATTGTTTGCATTTTTCGAACTAATCCCTGGACTGAAGTGTGATGTCTAAGAGGGAAATAAAAGTTAATTAAGCTGTCTTATACTATGTACAATTGGAAGACTGTATAAGGACTTTCCACTCATTTTTGGAAACTCCTGACTATGTATGTCAAAAAACTAAAGTGAATTTTATTTACATAACAAAGTTCCACTTATTTTATAAAAATCCATCCATTAGTGAACATGTATTTTCTATATGCAAGTCCTTGAAAAAAATGTAAAGTTTTATACTTAATTAAATTATATTCCAATACATTCGGCTCTGATTTTTATAAGGATAAAAGATATTGCTGAAATGATGCATAACTTTCAACTTTTGTCGGTGTTCTTCAGGTTACTTGCATTTAGAATATTCCCATAGCTTTCATTACTACTTTAATAGGTAAGTGAATATTAGGTAATGGTGACAGAAAATAATTCTGATAAAATATTTGTTAGCACAAGAATTGTGAAATGTTATTTTAAGCAAGGTTTTTTATTTGTCTCTATATTTCACTTATTTCTTCTCACTTAATACTAACTTTTCAATTTAGTTGGCATTTCATTTAAAATGAAAGTTGTTCAATTATGTACAGTCTTAACATAGTGTTTAATAATGCTTCTGTTTTACTCATGTTGAACAGGTTTTGAATAAGCCAAAGTTTGTAACACCTTCTTGCACAAAAACACCATTCTCATAAAACAAATTTCCTCAAAATATAATCCTTCCAAAATTTCTAAATTAATAATAATAGGTTGTTTCCATATCTTGTCTATTGTGATTAGTGCTGCAATGAACACGAGAGTGCAGATATCTCTTTGAGATCCTGATTTCATTTCCTTTGGATGTATACCCAAGTTGGGATTGATGAATCACATGGTAGTTCTCTTTTTAACTTCTTGAGGAACCTCCATACTGGCTCTGCATATATATATTCCGTAATGGCTGTGCCAGTTGACGTTTCCACCAACTTGTACTAGGGTTCCCTTTTTTCTGCATCCTGTCATTTATATCTCATAAAAGTTGGGAGAAAAGATTTCCAAAAGAATACTTTTAAATCAGCTTCAAAGAAAAGAGACAATTTTAACAAACTAATATAATTGGAATTACCATTAAAATATATTTCATGTATTTCTATATTAAGGAATAAATTTTGATATGATAATCCAAAAAAAAGAAAAGAAAAAAAGAAAAGAAAGAAGAGAGTAGAGGGAGGTAAGGTAGTACTAAGAATTCTGTGTAAATAGAATAATATGTACACAGGCTTTGAAGTGTGAAATAGTAGAACATGTTCAAGGAACTTCAAGCAGTACCATAGATCTGGGGGAGTAGAGAAGATTAACATGGAAAATAAATTCTTAAAAATGCTAAAAGGCTTGTATGGCACAATAGTGAATGAATTAAGGCAGTGGTGATGTAGGCAATAGAATAGATTAAGTTACAGTGAAGAAGTACAGGAGACATGACTGACTTATTAACATTTATGTTCTTGGTTTTTGTATAGTTGTTACGTGTCCAAGCATCAATTCCTTTACCTTGGAACATGGAAGATGGCGAATTGTGAATGGCTCCCATTATGAATACAAAACTAAGGTAGTTTTCAGCTGTGACCCTGGTTACCATGGACTAGGCCCTGCTTCTATAGAATGCCTTCCTAATGGTACCTGGAGTTGGAGAAATGAAAGACCATATTGCCAAAGTAAGTAGCCAGTCTGCTAAATTTATTTCATAAGCTATTCTTGATTGAATTGCTTGAGCACTTCCTTTTCCAAACACACTTGAACAATAATGGATTGATATTATTAAAAAGGTCATTTATTCCCATTAAATCTTAAAATTTTGTAACTTTTTTTTGAGTAAATGCTTATGAAAAAAGTATGGGCTTTAGATACAGAAATCCTGTGTTTGAATTCTATCATTTACTACAAACTGATAATGCCTCTTGCATACTGACAACTTGCCAGGCACTGCTTTTAGCCCTTTACATGTATTAATTCATTTATTGCTTAGTTCCTATCCTATGAAGTAGTTGTTATTATTACACTTATTTTGTCAAAAGGAAACAGAGCCCTGAGTTTAATCATTTTACTACAAATCAGAGCCTGTAAATGGTGGAGAAATGAGATTCAGTCTAAGCACTCTATACCATCTGGCTTTTAATCACTATTTTATATGATGTTTATTCTCTGTCATCCTAAATTTCTTAAACTAGGTAATTACAATAATACCTATCTTTTAGTTATTATAATGATTATGTTATTATAAATGATATTATGTTGAAAATATCAGCTAGAACCTGATTCGCAGCATGACCTCAATAAATATTTATCAAGGTGCCTGGATGGCTCCATCAGTTAAGTGTCATACTCTTGATTTTGGCTCAGGTCATCATATCACAGTTGGTGAGTTTGAGCCCTGCATAGGACTCCACAGTGACAGTGCATACCTTACTTGGGATTCTCTCTTTCCCCTCTCTCTGCCCCCCACCCCTGCTTGCAATCTCTCTCTCTCTCTAAGTAAATAAATAAATGTTAATAAATAAATAAATAAATATTGATTCAAATTGAACATATTATCATATTTCCATGCATCTCATAATATAAATGGGCAGTATCTAATATAGATAAGCTAACTGAACATAGGGTATTCAAATGTAATATCTTGACATTCCTTTGAAATTTCTTCACTACGTTTTTTGAGTATTTACTCTGTGCCAGGAAGTATGCTACACTGAAAATGTATTCTGTGTCCAACACAACTCTAAGGCATTTATGACATAGGCACTCATAATTTATAAATAAACTAATAAGAAATCAGATATCTAAATAGGATTATGATTATGATGATTAAGAAGCTTAATAGAGCAGGCAAAGGTCTATATGTAATAAGTACACAAGTATCTATTATGATTTTAATTATGAATATTCAATTATTCAATATATTTTTTTAATGTTTTATTTGTTTTTGAGAGAGAGAGTGTGAGTAGAGAAGGGGCAGAGAGACAGGGGGACAGAGGGACAGAGGGCTCTGCACTGACAGCAGTGAGCCCGATGCAGGGCTCAAACTCAGAAACTGTGTGATCATAAACTGAGCCAAAGTCAGCTGCTCAACCGACTGAGCCACCCAAGTGCTCTGCAATCTATTTTTTAATATTCATATAAAGGGTTTGCCTTTTTTATAAGAAAATCATATTTATGGAGTAAAATTTCAAAAAAAGTTGTCTAAATTATATTTGATATTCTAAAAATATAACATCTATATTTGCAAATTTTTGCCCTGTTCTTTCAGGTTTTCTCCCAGGATCTTTCTTTGCCTCTAGCATCATTGTTTTTTTCAGTATTATTTCATTAAAAGGGCACATGGGATAGGGATATTTCAAGGAGTTAGGCAAAAAGTATCTACGAAAAATCAGGCATTCAACAAATGTTTGTCTGGTTCTTTTGTGATGCTTAAGAAGGGTTTAAAGATACATAAAATTAGGTTCCTGCCTGCAAGTAAGAGTGGGGGAAAGACAAGGAATCTAAGGATTGCAGTTCACTGAGAAAATTGAAAGAAGAGTAATTTTGCTGAATCTCAATTTATTCGCTCTTAAAATAATATAAATATTAGTATTATCAATATTAATAAATATTATACCTACCTCAAAGGGTTGTTGAGGGATTAGTTCAGAACAGTCACTATATGTAAATTTTTATATGCAATAATTTAAAGTTTGCAAATTTTCTATTTGTCCATCTAATGGCCACCTAAAGCCTAGAGACGAAACTCTGAGTTGGAGCCAGAATAAGACAGGTGGGCTGGTGGTTAAGTATTGGATTCTGGAGTTTGACCGCTGCGTTTTAATTTTGATTTTGCTATTTACAGGCTTTGTAACCTTGTTAAAGTTACTAAACTACTATGTGCTCATATCTTAGTACATACGATTCAGATAATGACCACACCTGCCTCATAGGGTTCTTTTGAGAATTACTTAAGTTAGAGCACTAGCAGTAGTATCTGGTACAAAATATACACTCAACAAACATTATCCACTATTGTTTCTTATTCAAGAAAGACATTTCATTTGTAGTGTTTAAATTCAAGGGAGTCCTAAGAGCTGCGTTCCAAATGACCTAGTGAGTTGGTCTCTTTTCAGGTTTTTAAAACCTACAAACAAAATGTGAAATAGAATTATATCCAATAATGTTTTTTTGTGAAAATCAAGTGATATTCTGCATGTAAATCTCTTTATAAACTGTAGAGATCTCAACCAAAATTACTTGTCATTACAAACATACCTCAGAGATCCTGTGGGTTCAGCTCCAGACCACCACAATAAAGCCAAAACTGCAATAAAGCAACCTAAATGAGTTTTTTGGCTTCCTAGTGCATTATAAAACTTACATTTATACTATACTGTGGTCTATTCATGTATAATAGCATTGTGTTTACAAAAACAATGTACAGACCCTAATTAAAAATTATTGCTCAAAACGCTAATGGCCATCTGAGCCTTCAGTGAGTGGTCATCACTGATCCCAGGTCACCACGAAAAATACAATAATAACAAAAACTTTGAGATATTGTGGAAATTACCAAAATGGGACACAGAGATACAAAGTAAGCAAATATTGTTGGAAAAATTACACTGATAGGCTTGCTCTGCGCACAGTTGTCACAAACCTTCCTTTTGTGAAGGCACAACATCTGCAAAGCACAATAAAGTGAGGTATTCCTGTACTATCTTAGCACTGTTTTAGGTACAGAGGAAACTTTGACCCAGGTAAATCAAAAGGATTTCCCAGTGTCACTTTGTAAATCAGAGAGTCAGACTGGTGAATTACCTTTTTCTCATCTTGTGATTTTCTTTTTTTTTTTTTTTTTTTTTACAACCACCTACTTGAGTGACCAGATTGGCTAAGCACAAATGCAAAGAAAATAGCTTCATTACAAGTCACTGTCACTTAGAAGGTTTTATGAGACTTGAAGTGGATCAATTTTAAATTATGTCATTTCCTCTCCATTTTCACACTCATTCAAACTTTTTTTTTTTTTACAAATGTCAGTTTCGATTATAAATAAGTCAGATCATAGACAATTCAACATGTTGAAAGCATGATTTTGTTACAAGTGCACAGTGACTGTGTCTTTAAGTGTTTTTTTTTTTTTTCCTCTTCTTGTTTTTAAGTTATTTCCTGTGGAGAGCTTCCTACACCTCCAAATGGAAATAAGATTGGAACTCAAACTTCATATGGCTCCACAGCCATCTTTACCTGTGATTCGGGGTTCATGCTGGTAGGCTCTGCCGTACGGGAATGCCTTTCTTCAGGTCTCTGGAGTGGATCTGAAACCAGATGCCTAGGTACGGATTTTCGAATTATTTTAACCAACCACACCCCCTGCCCCCCACCCCTAGAAAGGAGGCAGACCTTTTTCCATAATAAGAGATGACCATTTATATCCCATCCGTAAGGATGCTAACCAGAAAATGCTTAACTTTAAAAATGTCTCATGGTAGAAAAGCTATTAAACAGATTACTCTTAAAGTTAATCAACTAGTATTTGAAATGAGAATCTTAGGTCATTAAGGTGAGATGCATTTTCTTCCAGGCATTGTGAAAATAAAAAGGTGAAAACTAATTGCCGAAAATTATACGTCTGCATACTCGGCTGGGTTAATCACTGTAGCAGTTAATGCGTTCTAAACTATAGTCAATCCTCCTTTCACCTATTTACTTAAAGGTAATGATCAAAGGAGAAAAATGACTTCCGCATTCAAAATCTTTCTCCCTTTTAATTTCACAAGATTTTAACATGTGTAATATTACTTTCTAGTAAAGTTTTTAAATACAATTTTTTTTCAAACCTGATTTTAGGCAAATTGGATTTTTCCCCTTAGGGTTTTTAAATTCATTATTAAAAAAAACTGTTCAGTTAAACTGAACTAGCTAATTCTGCTTGCCCCTCCTCCTTTATTATTAAAAGAGTATTATGATTTATGCTTTATCTTCTTTTCAAAGACTAAAATAATTTTTTAATATTATGAGAGTGGTATGATTTATGCTTTATTTTTCTCCAAAATGATTTCAAGATATGACAGCAAGTACTGAATTAAGCATAATTAAAATTGTTCTTACTATTCACTTATCTGCTGGGTACAAAGGATACTCTTTTTGTTTACCAATTTAAAAATTGCTGACTATTATGAACAGGTATTGAAAAATATGGACAATGTTTTGCCTCTAAATATTTACTGAGTTTAAGAATATGAGGCATGGCAGAAAAGTGTAGCAATTTAGATACATATCATTTTGCTAATAAGCTTGAAAATATTCATGGCAATACAATCATGATTTGAAACTTAAAAAGGTATAGCTAGGGGTTTTGATTAAAATCCTATTTTTCTGCTCTCAGACATATTTGTTAATAGGTATACTTGGAAGCGTAGAAATAATGGTTTCTTTATGACAGCACGTATATTTGAATATGCTATAAGACCATAGCATAAAAAGTGGTACAAAATTAAGATCTTTACATATTCACATAGGTTTAAAAAATCAAAATATTTTTAATCCTTCCTAAACTACAGGAAAGATTACTGTAGTAAATTACAGATTACTAAATTACAGGTTACTTTAGTTTACATTAAATTTGAAAATGTACATATAAACTAAATTTGAAATACTATATTTTTTGGCTCTATGTCCTGATAAAGTATATAATATTGTGTATTATATACTGAATATTGTATATAGAGGGTGGTTTTATTTACCCGTTTAGAATCCTGATTCTGTTCTTTGAAGAGATAGGGCATAAAAGGAAGATTTGTAAGAAAACATTGCCTCTCGGTCTATGAAGACAACATTGCCATCCATTGCAGAGGATGTAGGTGTCAACACCTAATATAAATTCCAAAGGATGTTGGTCGAAGGAAAGTGCAATTGCCAAACAAGCAAATCCCTAGAATCTTACTCTTGAACTTGATTTTAAGGATTAATGTAGTTCAGTCATTCTCATTTTTGAAAAAATAAAAACAAAATGAAAACAAAACAAGAAAACAAACAAAAAACTTACTCTTTGTAGCCCCAGACACTTTTGGCTAAGAATGGCCACTGGAATGTGCTTATAATTTTTTTCCGTAAGTATAGTGCCTTTATTCCCAATCCCCCCAGCCCTTTATTATGAACTTTTCAATTTTTCAGTTGAAACACCAGGCAGTGACCCTTGACATATGCATGTCTCTATGCCTACCACCTAGATGCTACAATTAACATTTTATTGTATTTGCTTATCACATATGTATCTATCCTTCCAGGGCTCTATCAATCCATCAATTCATATTTTTTTTGATGCATTTCAAAGCAACTTGTAGAATTCAGTGCACATTTTTTGTTAAACATCTCAGCATGCATATCATGCCTATCATTCCCTAGAGTTTAATACTTGCTTATTTTCTTGATTCTTTTTTACCACGGCAAAATGTGTATACAATGGAATGTACATCTCATAAACATGCTCATAAGCATGAGTTTTATCAAGTGGTTTTGTTAAACCACTCCGTAGTTATAGAATAATACTGTTACCTAGGAAAAGTTCCTCATGGCCCTGTACAATCTGCAGCTCCCCCAACCCTGTGACAATAATTGTTTTTTCATCATATGTTAGTTTTCCCTGTTCTAGAAATCCATACAGATGGAATTCTACATTATGTACTGTTCATGTAAGAGTTCTTTCATTCTTTTTCATCCATGCTGTTGTGTGTATCACTACTTTTTTCACTGTTGAGCAGAATTCCATTATATGAATATGTCACATGTTGTTCAATCTCTTAATGGTAGACACCTCACCCTTGTCCAGTTTTGGGGCCATCATCAAAAACAAGTTGCAATGAATATTCATGTAAATGTCATTTTTTGTGAGTATATGTATTCATTTCTGAGAGATTTGGGAGTAGAATTCCTGGAAGACTTCTTGCCCCACATTTTTTCCAGCATGTGGTATAGCTAATCTTTTAATTTTATCCATGCCATTGGGTATATAAAGGTATATTATAACATTTTAATTTGCGTTGTCTTGATAATTACTGATAGAGTACAATTTCTTGGGCTTTCTGGTTGCAAGGTCTTCATTATTATGTATTTTATAAGTATTTTCTCACAACCTGTGACTTGTTTATTTTTCTTTTTAATGAGCAGAAATTTTAGATTTTGTTAAAGTCTGTCTTTGCTGGTTATTGCTTTCTGTGTCTTGTTTAGGAAACCTTTGCTCAACCATAAGTCACAAAGATTTTCTTTCATATTTTCTTCTAGAAGTTTTATAGTTTTTGGCCTTTTATATCTATGATTTATTTTTAATTTGTTCTTGTATGTATAACAAAGTAAAATTGAGGTTTAGTTGGGCTTTTTGTTTTTTGTTTTTTGGTTTTTTTTAGAAAGGTATCTGGTACTATTTGTTGAATAGGTTTTATAATAAATCTTGAAATTTTGTATGTATATCCTCCAAATGTGTTCTTAATTTTTAAGATAACTTTAGATACTGTATCTTTTCCAATCTCATATATGTTTTAGAATTAGCTTATCAATTTTTATTTAAAAAAAATTATCTAGTAGAATTATTATCAGGATTACATTGAACCCATAGATCATTTGAGGAGAATTGGCATTTGATAGTGTTGAATCTTCCAACTAATAAACAACATATTTAGTATATTTATTCATTTATATAGGTCTTCAGGTTTTTTTTCTGCAGTAGCAATATTTTGTATTTTTAGCATAGAGATCATGTATATATATTGCTAAATTTATTCCTGAGAATGTTTAGTGTGTTTATAATATTATAAATTATATTGTTCATTTTTAATTATGTTTTCTATTGAATTAAAATTTTCACATTAATTGGTTGCTGCTAGTATATAAAAATATAATTATTTAAAATATTTATCTAGGGGTGCCTGCCTGGGTGGATCTGTCGGTTGACTATCCAACTCTTGGTTTTGACTCAGGTCATTATCTCATGGTTCATGAGTTCAAGCCCCATATTGGGCTCCACACTGACAGTGCAGAACCTGCTTGGGATATTCTCTTTCTCTCTCTCTGTCCCTCACCCACTCATGTTCACTCTCGCTCTCAAAATAAATATTTTACTTTCTAGATACTGGTTTATTAACTCAGAAACAGCCAGATGGAAGATTTGCATAAGGCAAGGGATGTGGGAAGGGTGCAGAGCATCCATGCTTTCTGAGGGCCCCACTCTCCTTAATCTCCTAGTGTTCATCAACCCACAAGCTCTCTGAACCCTGTGCTTTTGGTTTTATATGGAGACTGCATTACATGGGCATAATTGATTAAATCATTGGCCATTGGCAATTAATTCAACTTCTCTTCCTTCCCTCTTCCCCAGAGTTTACAGGGGTGGAATTGAAAGTTGCAACTTTCTAATCACATGGTTGGCTCCTCTGACAACCAGTCCCCATACTAGGGTGAGGTCCCAAAGCCACTTCATTAACACAACAAAAGAGACTTTTTTTTTTTTTTTTTTTTTTTTGCTCCTATCATTTAGAAAATTCCAAAGGTTTTAGGAGCTCTGAGCCAGAAACAGGGACCAAGATCAAATATATATTTCCTACTATAAATCATAATATCTATTGGAGATGTCTTTATCAGGTTGAAAAGTTCCCTATATGCTAAATTTATTGTTAGTTTTCATCATGAAGGAGTACTGAATTTTGCCAAATGCTTTTTCTTCATCTATTGAGATAATTATATACTTTTATCTCCTTCATTGTCAATATGTCAGTATCTTTTTTACTCTGTCAAATTAGAGTGGTTGATTTTATGTATGTTTCTAGATTGGTTTTCAAAAATATTAAGGAGTTTTGCATCTATTTTGATGAAGGACATTGGTTTTTCATGTGTCTACCAGGTTTAATATTGGGGCTGATTAAAAACTAACCCTTTTTCTCTAACTTCTAAGAGTGTGTGCAATTTTTTTTTTTTAACTTAAATGTTTGGTTGAAACAGTAAAAACATTTGAGCCTGAGTGGTTTTATGGGGAGGAGTTTGTTTAAGAATTCAAGTACTTTAGGGGTGCCTGAGTGGCTCAGTCACAGTTGAGTGTCCAACTTTGGCTCAGGTCATGATCTCAAGGTTTGTGAGTTCAAGCCCTACAACAGGCTCTGGGCTGGCAGTGTGGAGCCTGCTTGAGATTCTGTCTTTCTCAAAGTAAATAAAACTTAAAAAAAAAAAAAAAGATTGAAAAAAAAAGAATTCAAGTACTTTAATAGATGAAGGGCTATTCATATTTTCTGTTTCATCTTGCTTTAGTTTTGGTATTTAATTTTCAAAGTAGTTGCCCTTCTGAACTGCTACATGTATTGGCATAAAACTGCTCTTCATTTTACCTTATCCTTTTAATCCCTGTAAGCTTGTAGTGGTGTCACTTCGTTCATTTCTATTATTGGTAATCTTGTTCTCTGCTTTTGTGTGCTAGATAGAATTAGCTAGGAGTTGAGCAATTTTGCTGCTATTTTTAAAGAAAGATTTTTTAGCTTAGGTAATGTTCTCTGTTGTATTCTATTTTCTATTTTATTGATTTCTGTAGCTGCTTTAATATACCCTTTCATCAACTTTGGTTTTATTTTCTCTTCTTTATTTTGTCCCTCTTTGTCCTGTTCTTAAGGTGGAATCTTAACTCATCGATTATATATCCATTTTTCCTTTTTGATAAAAACAATGCTATAAATTTTTTCACTAAGCACTGATTTATCTGTATTCCTCAAGATTTGATGTGTTTTATTTTTATTTTTACACAGAGTGAAATGTTTTCTAACTTCTTTTAGACCCAAGTGTTGCAAGAAGTGTGTCTTCTTTTAATTCCCAAATATCTGACATTTTGCTAAGTATCATATTTATCTTTATGTCATATGATCATGTTTGCATTATTTGTAGCATGCTTGTAAATAAACTTTTAAGAGTTTAGTAGTGTTATATATGTATATAAATACACAAGACTTAGTTCACAATATTAAAGATATTACTTTCTGACCCATTTCAGCGGGTCACTGCGGAATTCCAGAGCTCATTGTGAATGGTCAAGTCATTGGAGAAAATTATGGATACAGAGACACTGTTGTGTATCAATGTAATCCTGGTTTTCGATTGATTGGTTCTTCAGTGAGAATATGTCAACAGGATCACAATTGGTCTGGTCAGCTCCCATCCTGTGTGCGTAAGTAAGCATGACAGAAGTAATTAGAAGTCTCTGTTCTCATATAATTACCAATAATTTTTTCTTAGGTAAGATGCACATACACTCAGAGACACATAAAACCATCCATAAAACCATGAAAGCAGTAGAAAATATTAGAATGTCTGTTATTATTTGTTTTTTTGTAAAGATAAATTAAATTCAGCTATTCTACTACTTAACATAAATATATAATATTTATAAGTGCATATTCCTATATGGAAGGTATATTCTTGACTAAGTTTTACTTATAAGGATTTTAATTTCTTGAAAGCAAATGCAGCAGCATCAATATTGTCATGATGTACTATTATGAAACTTTTTATAGTGGAAAATACTTTGGATAGATTTTTTTCTAATAATTATGATGCTGTAGTTGTTACATCAAAATCATATCCTGATGGTATCATTAGTAGGGAAAAATTCATCCGACATGACATGAAGAACTGTTGTTCTCATTCCAGTTCTATTACTAATTACATGAGCTAATGCAGGTCATTTAATCTCTCTAGGCCTTAATTCCCTTATATATGAAGTGAATGTTTAAAAGTATTTATAATTATCATTCCTTTTAGCTTCAAAATCCATCTTATTCTTAAATGCATCAATATTAGATGTGCACATTTAATATAATTATAATATATTTCATAAAAGCTTATGTGAAATATTTAAAATTTATTTGTTTGTTTTAAAGCATTCTTTTCACTATTTTAAAATTCACAGGGGCACCAGGGTGGCTCAGTTGGTTGAGCATCCGACTTTAGTTCAGGTCATGATCTCATGGCCAGTGGGTTCAAGCCCCACATCAGGCTCTATGCTGACAGCTCAGAGCCTGGAGCCTGCTTCAGATTCTGTCTTTCCCTCTCTCTCTGCCCCTCCCCCACTTACACTATGTCTCTGTCTCTCAAAAAATGAGTAAATGTTAAAAAATTTTAAATTCATACAAAATTGTGTAACACTATGTAATTTGGGAATTGTTTCAATATCTCTACTGGTTCAACAAATATCTCTCTGATCCTTAATTTAGATATGAACTTACACATGAAGAATAAAGTGGATTGTAAAATAAAACCTTTTTATCAATAATTTTTAAATAACAGCTGCTGTGCTTTGTGCTTTGTGCTTTCTGTTTATGGCATAGATTTGCCCAGTGAGCATTTATTATGACTGTTGTAGTACAAAAATAATAATAAAAATTGAATACTGATAATTGTTTTATTTATCTTACTCCACTGAATACCCAGCATTTCACAATGTTTCACATCACAATCTATCCTATTTTGGACCTGAAAGGCAATTATCAATGTATTTCTTATTTGTGTCTTTTTTCTAATCCTTTCCATCCCCAATAACTGACCTTTATTACAATCGGTGTTAGAAAATGAGAATAAACACTAAATATGTTGTAATTGTGACATCATGTGATCATACTATAAAGATTTTGAAGGCTTCAGATACATAACACATGGGACTTTTAGCATGGATTCATTAGAAACATTTCACTTATTCTGTGACTAATTACATCCATATTTATAAATTTCATTGTCAAATTTTTACACAAACAACACATATTCACTGAAGTTCTAGTTTCGTGGAAAATACTTCCAGGGCCTGAAATTTAATAGAATAATAGAGCATAGAGTTAACAATTAATACTACTTTCCTAAGGGGCATATGTGTGTGTGTGAGAGAGAATGTGCACACACACACACACATGCGCAAACTGATGATTTAAAGAGAGCATATTATGCCTGGGTCTGTCCTAGATTTTTTCCCCTTTCATTTATATTGAGGTCTAGCCAACTAATACCACTGTTTTTCTTGTTGAATAATTGAGACTATAAAAGAAAATTGGCCTTTGGGGTAAAACTGGTTTCTTTATTGATAATTTTAACAAGAATAAGATGCAGTTAAATTTCCAAATGAGTAGATTGACATTAACAACACAGCTGAAAAATAATTGCTCTTGGGTCATTTCAGAAGTCCTAAAAGTGACTATGGTTTTTCACTGTGCCCAATTATGAAGCCCTATTACTGGATTTGCTCTGATTAATAGAGGGAGATGATGCAATAAAACAGTTCACAGAAAAAGAGTGGTCAGGAAAAGCCCAAGCACTACACAAAATCATAACAGAACTCTAACCCTAAAAAACTTTTAAATATTTTACCTAATTGGTACATCATTTCCCAACAAAATTGCGCTAAATTATGAAACATCAATTGTGAAGAAAATAAATCATTAAGATTGATTGTTTTAGAGAATGTTAATCTTGGTATCCCAAAATAGTAAAGAGAATTCTAACACAGCATCGTGCATTATTTTTATTGTTTACATTATATAGTCACGTTAATTCTTGACGCACACTTTGTCTATTATCCATAAAAATGAATCATATAAATGATATTAAAATATTTCAAAATTAAATACAAAAAATCCTGTTTTTATATACCTTTAGTTCTCAAACTTAACTAGAAGAGGAAAATAGGTTTGGTTTCATTCTTCTGCTACTAACTAGAGACATAAACTTCAATCATTCCCAGATTTGTTTGAATTTCAGTATTTGTCCCTAAAGAGAGAGAGGGGGAGGGCGGAAGGGAGAGAGAGAGGGAGAGATAGAGAGAGATAATGAAAAGGTACCATGATTCTTTAAGCATCTCTGCATCACCTGCATAAAATGATCACAATTATAAATATATATCTATTTACTAATATAATATTTCTATTATATTAGACTATTTTGGCATTCTAAATTGCTCATTTGTAAAGGTAAAAGCACTTTAAATATATTTTCACATAAAAGTGATCTTCTTTCTATGTTGTTTGGAATGACTAACTGCAATTGTCATGTGATAACTGATAACCAAATATTCTGCTTTGTTCTTCTCCTCTCCCTCACCCATTACCATTAGCTGTTAGCTGTGGTCACCCTGGTAGCCCAATTTATGGAAGAACAAGTGGCAATGGATTCAACTTTAATGATGTGGTGACATTCTCTTGCAATATTGGGTATGTAATGCAAGGGCCCACAAAGGCACAGTGCCAGGCCAACAGACAGTGGAGCCATCCCCCACCAGTGTGCAAAGGTAAAAGTCTAATGATATTCCAGCTTAGAGCATGGTAGTAATATGTTGTGTCAACATACGTGACAACATTGAAATAGCTTGGGCAGATTAGTAGAAAGTTTTCAGCTAATAAACCAAACAGATTTAATATTGGTGTTCTTTCATTTAGCTATGCTTTCCTTTTCTCCTTAATTTTTACCTTATGGTTTTAAAAGGTAAAAGTAGCAGGTTTTATTTTAACTGCTTAGCTGTATTATCTTGTGCCCATTTTATGGCTGCCTCTAAAAAGTCATTAAGGTCATTTTTATTTGTTTTCTTTATAAATAAGGTAACTTAACTTTGGATTTTTTTTTTCATATTTTTGGAGAGACTGTTTGAGTCCTGTATTACCATTTGCCTACACTGGGGGGTTATTTATTGTTTTCTCTATAGAAATAGATTAAAGAGAATTTTTTGGTGATTTTCCATTTCCAAAGAAGTATGATATACTTCATATTGTCTGAAAAAATACAATCAAGTTATAATTTTTCTACATTTTTTGTGGTTTAACTATAGCTTAAGGTATCATTCTTTAAATCTATATTCAGAAGAATACTTATGGAGGTACCATTATTCAAAGTTTCTTCAAAAACCTTTTCCTTTTCCTATCTTTTCAACCATATGATTTCGCTTCATTAGATAGCCCATTCATTAATTTTATTCCTAGAATCTTTGATTTGATTGAATTTACCTTTGATACTCCATCTCTGATGGAAATCTATGTAGGTCTATGTATATTATTCTAAACACAACTTTCAAAATTTGTCATCTGTTTAGTGGTGAACTGCTCTGATCCTGGAATTCCAGCCAATTCCAAAAGAGAAAGTAAAATAGAACATGGAAATTTCACCTATGGCACTGTGGTATTCTATGATTGCAATCCTGGATATTTCTTATTTGGATCTTCAGTTTTAATATGTCAACCAAATGGACAGTGGGACAAACCTTTACCAGAATGTATCAGTAAGTAGATAATGTGAATTATTCCTTGAGAAAATGCCATGGAAGCAAAATGGATGTCTATTGTCTTATAAAGTATCTAGAGCTATATGTCAGAAGGATTTTGTTTTTAATTATTTCTTGTAATTTTTTTATTTAATTTTATATTGTGAAACTATACTTCCCTGTATTCTGCCACTTGAATGCCAAATGCCATTTTTTATTAATATGAATGGGATTCTTTGGCTTTGAGCTTTGATGAAGCAGATAGATTATGAAAAGCAACATCTTTTATAGCCTATGATATTACCATCCCATAAAAGGCAATTATATTTTGATTTTCCTTTGTGCTAATATTTTAAATTTCATTTAAGGCTATATTAGTCTTAATATAAACATCTACCAGGGCCTTAGAGTACTTGAGGATTTAGACAAATGTGTTACTTAAAACTTAATGATTTAAACATTTATCATATTACAGACACATACACATATAAATGCAGTAAATGTTAATACACATCATTTTTCAAGTCAGTGAACATCTATTGGAGTACACTGTGTTATATGTTGTGTTGGAGTTGTAGAATATAAATAACATAAATTATAGCAGATATGCACGAAATTCGCATGCATAGTGAGGAAATAATTTAACAGAAATAATTACGTGAGAATATAGAGAAATGAACATGAATTTGAAATATTTAGTTAGTTATTAAGTCTCAGCTATAGCTATGTCTCAAAGAGTTGATGAGTCATGAAAAGAAAGACAAGAACTTTATAGATTGAAGAGGCAGTGAATCAAAACTCATTGTGCAAGTGATTTTTGGTTATACTAAATTTCTAAATTATAAAATTATTTTATGATAATGTTTTAGTTAAACATAATTTATAGGGTGGGATTTCTTGAAAATGTTGTGAAATCATTCATGCTCTAATGAGGCAACAAAACTTTATGCAGTGCCCATTAAATTTCAGCTTCCATGCAAATAAGTCAATTGTTGATCTTTTGCTTAAAATGTGTTCCACTTGTTTATACAGTTTAGTCTAATAGTTTGACTATTTCACTTACTTTACTTTGTGTGGCTATAGCATTAAAGTTAAAAATCTTTCATAAGACATATAAACATGAACTTTTTCAGATTTTCTTAGCTCTCGTGCACATTTTTTGCCCTTTTAATTTCCTGTAGTATCTTTGGTAGATGCAAAGTACTCAGGGGTTTTTATTAAGTTTATATCCCCTTATGTGCTATTTAAGATTCTGGAGTTACATTGCATTGAATATTTTTCCATGTTACAACTAAAAGGGGATACACAGTTCCCAAGCTACCTCTAAGTTATAAAGAAAATACAATGCACTGATATCTGATTCCACAATGATATCCACTGATATCCACTGATATCTGATTCTACAATGCACTGATATCTGATTCCACTATGCTTAGTAGTGTTTCAGTTAACAAGACACAGTATTTTCTTCATACAGCATGATTTATACATTACCAGCCAGGATTAGAATTATTCTAGACTATATATTAGATTGTGTGTCACAGATCCATCTTCAAATGAGTTCCCTCTCCTTTACCTTCAAAATCCTTCCATTTTAATTTTGTATGGGCTCATTTTGAATCCCATATAGCATTGCAGGTCTTTATTTAGCTATTTCACATTACTTCTCTCTCTAACTTGCATATCCTTGTCCAGGCACATATATACTTCAAACCCATGCACGTATGCGTATAAACACACACTCACCACCACACACATAACAGAGTTAAACTCACTCATTTATGCATACTTGGAGTGTTCCTGCAAAACACTGGTGAGCAGGTTAACGAGATTACTCATATAACTGCAACTTACATTTTATTTTTTAAAAGCTAGCTTTCACATGGATGTTTGACTTCGGGAGTTTAGGTATATTTGAACAGATAATTTACTTCTGATTTATAAAAAGTGGTGCAGGTTGTTCGATAGGAGATATAAAAAAATTTTATATTCAATAATTATGTATTGTAGTGATTGACTGTGGACACCCTGGCGTTCCTCCTAATGCAGTCCTGTCTGGTGAGAAGTTTACCTTCGGGTCCACTGTTCACTATTCCTGCACAGGAAAGCGTACCCTTCTAGGCCAGTCATCAAGGACTTGCCAGTTAAACGGCCATTGGAGCGGAGCACAACCTCATTGTTCAGGTACCACTTGGAAAATTGGACAATGTGTGCTGAAAGTTGTATTATTAGTATTGTTATTATTAGAAATATATACACAAAACATCCCTAAAGAGATAAAAATAATAGTTTTAAAAACTCATGAGACAAACTGTAAGATAATTTATACAATTATTGGAATACTTCTTAAGGCAATTTAGATTCAGAGCACAAATTAATACTCATCTTGTAGATAAATTACTGATACATGTTTGAACTGTGTTATAGCTAATGTAAATAATTAAGTGGTTTTAGGATGCTACTTTGAGTACAATGCTTTTGTTCATTAAAATGGTGAGCCACTCAAGTTTGAGTATTCCATTTTAGCCGATGCAAATGTAATTTTCCCCAGAAAACAATGTTATTTAAATGATTTTTCTGTTAGAGTTCAATTCTATTAAACTTTCTACACAATCGATTACTTAATAGCATACTTTTAAAATAAAGCCCTAAATGTTTTAAATTAAACTAAGCCAAGTTTTCTGAAAGATATTAATAGGTAATATATAATTTGAGTTTCTGTAACCCAAATAGAGTTATCTTATAATAAATGAATGTCGAAGCTATTAAAAATTAATAATTTATTGAACAGTATTTGATAAATCTTCTTTTGAGCTGTTTAAGCTACTGCTTTTCTTAAAAAAAATGTCACTTAGGGCACCTGAGTGGCTCATTCAGTTGAGCATCCAACTTCGGCTCAGGTCACAATCTTGGGGTTAGTGAGTTTGAGACCTGCTTCAGATCCTCTGTTTCCCTCTCTCTCTCTCTGCCCCTCCCCTACTTGCGCTCTCCTTCTCAAAATTAAATAAACAAACAAAAATAATGTCAATTAAGTTTTAGATCTGTGATGTCTCCCTTTTTGATACTACTTATTATATGTTTGTTTTTACCCATCAGTTAAATGTTGGTGATTATTTTTCTGCCTGTTGTTTTATTTATATTTTGCTCATTATCTTTATATTATTTTCTCTGTGGAGATCATAATGATGACGCAACATCGAGTTGTTGTTTTCCCTTTAGAAGTAAAAGTTGTGAAATGGGGGTGCCTGTGCAGCTCAGTCAGTTCAATATCTGACTTCGGCTTAGGTCATGATCTTGCTATTCAAGGGTTTGAGCCGCCCCTGGTCTCTGTGCTGACAGCTCAGAGCCTGGAGCCTGCTTCAGATTCTGTGTCTCCCTCTTTTTCTGCCCCTCCCCCAGCTCATGCCCTGTCTCTCTCTCAAAAATAATTAAACATAAAAAAAGTTTACAAAAAAGTTGTGAAATGGTTACTTATTTCAGAGTCTTCTTATAATTAGTGGTTAATCCCTGTGAAGTAACTACCTAGGACTTCAAATTTAGTCTATAGATTTAAAAAAACTCTTATTTTTAATGTGACCATAATGTGACTTTAATGAGAATTAAAACTCTTATCTTACAGTAACTCAATTAACTCAGATAACCGATTATGCATAAAAACATAAACCTATATGCATATATCCCAATGTATTAGAAAAGTGCTTCTGAATTGCAAACAAGAATGCTCATAGATATTTAAAGTGAAATAGTGATCTTAACATTTTGTGTGGTTGTTAATATTACATCACATGAAAATGAGGTGGTGTAAAGAAGGATTCCAAATATACAGGGCACGTCAAAAGCCATCTACACACAGCTTTTCAATGTATATGCCTTCAAGTTTCTCTCTCCTTCTTTCTCTCTCTTAATGTATAATAATATAGTGGCAACTCTGATTAGAATTATTTAAGAAATGATAAAGGGACTGAATAAATCTTAATGTTAAAATCAAAAGATGAACACCTAGCCATGAGCAAAATCCTTGTTAGGAACTTAAGTCAGGGGCCCCTGGGTGACTCAGTTGATCAAGCATCTGACTCTTCATTTTGGCTCAGTTCATGATCTCATGGTTCATAGAAAAGAGCCCCACGTCGGGCTCTGTGCTCACAGCACAGAGCCTGTTTAGGGTTTTCTCTCTCCCTCTCTCTCTGTTCCTTTACTACTCATTGTCTCTCTCTCTCTCAAAATAAAGAAATAAACATTTTTTAAAAGGAGCTTAAGTCAGAATTTCTAATCTTTGTTTACAATTTATTTTTATATTTTCATATTGGAAAGAATACAATTCATTTATCTTTGATCAGTGGCCATTGGTAGAGAAAATTAGGGGGTGAGATTTTAGTCTACAGGATACTGTATTGTAACATTTACGTTTTCCAGCACATTACAGTTCTAATTTCACACAAAAAATATTTTCAGCTATTAGGAAATTCAGAGAAGGAAACATGCAAATTATCAAATACAGTTTTTAATTTTACTTTTATAAATTCTTTGTCATTTGAGCTCGTAGTATTATCAATTATAAATTTTCCATTAATTTGGTCATTATCTAGGTTTTGAGATACTGATAAAACGTCCTTAGCCTGTTTACTAGGCCCAAATATCACAGATATGGCAAATAACATTATACTCTGCATGATTTTCTTTTTCCTTTAGGCCTTTTCTATGACTAGACTCAGATGGGAAATGTGAATTATGATTTTGCCCAGTCAGCGTATCATACTAAGTGGGCTTGGATGGCTCAGTGAGTTAAGCACCCAACTCTTGACTGTAGCTCAGGTCTTGATCTCAAGATCATGAGTTCAGGACCTGAGTTGAGCTCCACTCTGGGCATCTAGCCTACTTAAAAATAAATGAATAAAAATTTTTTTAAAAACACAGCATGCACAAACACAAAAGCCTACAAGCATTTGGACTAAATCATGAACATAGTCAACGTTTAATGAGATGAATTAATCTGAACTGTATTGAATTTCAGGCGATGCTACTGGTACCTGTGGGGATCCGGGTACTCCTGGTCATGGTTCTAGACAGGAAAGTGATTTCAGAACCAAAAGCTCTGTACGTTTTGCTTGTGATATTGGTTATATCCTTCATGGCTCAGAAGAAAGAACGTGTTTAGCCAATGGCAGTTGGACTGGAAGGCAACCAGAATGCAAAGGTAATCTAAGCAGAAACTAAATACACTGAAAGGATTGGAATTTAATGTGCATCTGAATTCAGTTGGTCACTATACTACAGGTGCAATCACTACTAGCCATTCGTCCTGTCCCATCGCTGGAATAAAGGCATTAGTATTACATTTAACTCACCTCATCCTATAGGAGAACTATGATAGATAATAATTATAAAAAATATCTCTCATGGGCTATGTATACACAAACATTATTTAATACAACAAACATCGCGATGGGAAAAATTAAAAATATTTCTTAAAAGCATTTATATTTACCTCTTCACCACAGACCTTTACGTAATAGACACTATCAGGGAACAAACAGATTGTTCTTAACATTAGTTCAAAATCTGTTTTAGTTTTCAGGTTTGTAGAAATGGAAAAATATAAGAAGATGCCTAATTATAAATGAAATTTTTATGTATAGAGTACAGTTGTTGATAGCTTGAATCCTTAAAAATTTTGGTGTTTAAGTAAAATTGTTAATCATTCTGACTGACTCAGAGTTAACATAATTAACTCTTTACAGATTGGCTAGAAAATGAAGTTTCGCTGAAAAATTATCCATATAATTTAAACTGTTCTTTTTGAGATGACTTTAGTGCAAAAGCTAAACTTGCAAAGGTAATTATGAAATGTACTTGATGTTTTACCGAATGTAACAGGTTTTATAAATAGAAAATAAGTCCCAATAGAACCTTCTTGACAGTTTCCTGTTTGATTATATTTCAAAATCCTTTGACGATGTTTAAAATTAGTGTCCGCATTCTAGGAAAGAAGGATAGTTATCTTTTTTTAACATTACCAAATTTAATCTTAATTAAGAGACTTGCAGCTCAGTTGCTATTATAAGGGAAACAAATTGAGAAACAATATTGCTGAGCAAAAGACAATAAGTAAGACTAAGATCTTTAATGACTCCTCAAACTTATTTTCCAAAGGAAAAATCTCTATAAATATATTGTACATGGGTGATCCTTTTGTTCGGCTGAACTACAAAATAGTTTTTAGATGACATGTGTAGTGCTGACTTTGTTTTGTTAGTATGTACATTATGGATAAAACAGAACGAGGAGTTAGAGAAAATATAACAGAATTAACATTTTTCTCATGGATGGAGTTCATACAAATCATTTAGAAAAGCATTCTAGTAGATGAGTAGACAGAAGGAATGAACAGAAAACACAGAGGAGCCAAAAAACAATATTGTAACCTATAGAAAAAAATTCTACATAACTACTTGTCAGAAAATTAGAATTGATCATCAAAGCATCATTTTTCACCTGTTTAAAAATGAAATTCTAGTGTATGTACAACAAAACTAGAACTTGAAAACATTTCTGGAGGTTTTTTTGTCATAATATTTTAGGATAGGATAATTTGACAAAATACATATTTATTCATAGAATATATATAGCTTTGATTTATTAACTTCACTTTTGAGGATTTTTTCCTAAGAAAATAAAAATATTAAAGAAAACACACAATTGTGATGATGCAATTTTATATTTCTAATTGGTTATGACCAGCAACAATTGAAAATAATTAGACAGCAGTTGGAAAAATATTACATAAGCAATTCTATGTTTACATGGTGTAACAGTATATCATCAATAAAATATTAGAATAAAGGCCATGAGAAAATGTAAATTTCTCATGTAAATTTCATGTAAAACTGTTAAAAATTAAGATTCAGAATTAGGCACTCTAGTAAAATTCATGGGAAATGATATTTATTTAAAACAAAGAATAAAAGGCAGTACACAAAAATGATAACAGGACAGAGTGGTGAAATTTGGAGGATTTTATTCTCTTTATTCCAAATGTTTTGTAACATTATATTACTTTAGTAACAGTAAAATATAAAAGCTTTCATAGGATGTATGGATGTGATGAATAAAACACATGAAAATAAAAATATCAGAAGTTTTAAAATAATTTAATAAATAGAAAATACAAATTTAAAGAACATAGCATTTTGATAAACTGACAAGGATTTTAAAAATGATGGTGTCTGATGTTGCAGAGAACGTGTGAAAACAAGCAAAATTTTTTTACACCATTGATACAAGTGCATTGTTATAACATCTTGGGTAACTCTATATATACTTCAAAAAAGTAAAAACATTTTTCAAAAATAAAAATTATTGAGAAATTCCACTTCCAGAAATTTATCTTAAAAATACCATATGATTTCACTCATGTGGAATTTAAGAAACAAAACAAAGGATCATAGGGGAAAACGAGAGAGCAGAAAATCAAGAAACAGACTCTTAACAATGGAAAACAAACTCATGGTTACCAGAGGGGCAGTGGATGAGGTGACAGATTAAGCAGCGTTCTTCTTGTGATGAGCACTGAGAGTTGTATGAAAGTGTTGAAACAACAAATTGTACACCAGAAGCTCATATTACGTTGTATGTTAATTAATTGGAATTTAAATAAAAACTTAAAAAACGGGACCTATGTACACAGTTGTATACATAAGCTAGAGTATGTTAAACTGTATTATATGATAAAGAAATAAAACTAAATTAATTTCATGTAGGTCAATAGGAGATTGGTTAGGTAAGTCATGAATATACATATAATAGAAAACTATCCAGTTACTAAACTTTATGAAAGAAGGATGCCCTAATTATAATGTTGAGTAAGAAAAATAAGATTACAAAATAACATATTTCTATCTTTTAAAAGGGTATTATTTTACTCCTGTGTACTTTGTGCTTAGCACAGTGCCTGAAATAAACATCATGATGAATATATATCCATTTATATATATTTGCATATACGTATTAATATAAGTATATATAAATATTTTACCAAGTGCTATCTCTTGGTGGATTTATACATTACCTTTAATTTCATCTTTATACTTTCATTTATTTTTTGACTTTTCATAAATAGCTATCACCTTGATAAAAAGTGACAAAAAAGGTACAGTAATTTTAAAAATTATCTCTAGTAACAAAAAAGGGTAAACATAAAATATGATTCATATAATGTATCTGACACACAAAAATAACCAACTGGCAAAAATATATCATGTTTAAGCCTTTCATTTACTAGTCTAAATAAAATCCAATACTCTCATTATACACTATCAGAATCATGCTTATGAATTTGTGCTAGTTGAAAATCTGCCATTAACTAGTTGTTAGACCGTGGGCAAGTTACTTAATCCTTGTGTGCCTCATTTTCTTACCAGGGAATGGTAATGATGTTAATATCAACTCAGAGTTTTTGTGATATTAATTAATATTGAAAAAGTTGTGGCCGTCACATAGTAAGTGCTCAATGAATGTTAACCATCATTTGTATTAGATTAGGTCAATTGACAGCTGAGAAATGACTCTAGGAGAAATGGCTTTGTCAGCTAGTAGTAAACATAAATGGAGCTATGTTCACAGATAACAATCAACTCCCACTTTCCCTGAATGTTAGTATTATAGAGGGAAAGTTGTTATCGCTGCTCTTGCTGTGTCCAGAAAGCTTTCAGCTTTCACGCATGATAGATTTGCACTTACCTCCTTTCATTTTAAGTTAATTTTACTTGTGTAATTCAGATAACATTCTGAGTAAGAGAAATGTATGTATTGAGGGGGAGGAATTAGAGACCAGAGAACAGGAGTAATAGTGTGATTTCTCTGTACCTGGAAACCACCCTGACTAGAGAAGTTCTTGATTTTTATTGTGCAAGAGATAGACTGAACCTGGGTCCTTATTACAACATGCAAACTACATGACATCTTAAAACAAGGATAATGTTTTTCGAATCTTTCTTGTGTTGTGTCAAGGCTATGGGGCATGATACATAACGGATAGATATGACCAGATTATTATCTTAGGCAGGTACTAATGAATATAGAAGAGGATAATTACTCTTGACAGCACATAAAAATATTTACTGTATCATATGTTCTGCTGGAAATATTATTTGGAGTATGACATTGTTGTATTATGTATGAAATGTGTAAGTTTCCTATCTACATACACATACACAAACATACAGTACTATTACAAAGGAATGGCAAAATTAAATATTTGAGATGCAACAAGTGATTTAGATGGTACTTCTAAAAGTATAATTACATTTCATATTCATAAAGATAACCTTAAACTATAAAGTACTAAAATACCCTCTTATATTACAGCAAAATTTAGTATTATGTCTAACATAGGCTTGCTTTTAAGAGATTTTAAAAATTCACTTATGGCATTAATGACCAATAGTTAAAAATAATACAGAATATCTAATTATATAAGGCATTTGTGTTTGTGATTCTTATTTAGGATATGTTGCAAACTTAATGCCACACATTCATAGAATTTACTTTGTTTTTATTCAATTTATTGTTTTGTACACCTTAGCCCAGAAATAGAGATAATAAAGTTTTAATGCAAATCATTTATATACTTACATAAATAAAAATATACATGGATGTTTATAAGACTTAAATTGTTCATTTTATATCTATCCTCTTAGTACAATTAAAATAAATCTGTCACATCTTGTTGTTACATCTATTCCAGTTTTACATGAGTTGTTTTTTAGACCGACTCTTCTAATCCTTCTTTGAAAGATTTTGTAGTACCCAAAGGCAGTACTCTCAAGTAATTACTTTACTGTGTAATGTTTCTACCAAAGGCACTAAAAAAAGTCTTCAAAAAGTAGCCGTGATTTGCATCCCAGTAGTTAAACTAATAGAGTCAATATAAATTCATCTTGAATTTCAACTATTTATAAAAGATAATCCAATGCTTCTTTTAGAAACTTTTGTAGCTCCTTTGGATAATTTGAAAGAATCATTTAGTCATTACCTTTTTGTGAGAGGAATTCTAAAACACTTTTACATCCACTCTTACCTGTTTTGTTTTATAGCCATACAGTGTGGCAACCCAGGAACAACAGCCAATGGAAAAGTCTTTCGGATTGATGGCACAACGTTTTCCAGTTCAGTTATTTATTCTTGTATGGAGGGATATATCCTTTCTGGACCTTCAGTTAGACAGTGCACAGCCAATGGAACATGGTCTGGAAGCTTGCCTAACTGTACAAGTAAGTTTCTTCTCATTAGTTTAAACTATCACTAGTTATGTGAAACATATTTGAGGATATAAATGTGTATGTGCGTGTTTTGTATTTAATCAAACCATGCCAGGTTGTGAATATTGGTATTTGTCTTCCAGAGTAAAAGGGGGTAGTAGTGTAATAGTTAGAATGTGCACCAGTGGCTTTAAGTATCAGTTGGCTTACCAAGGTACTACACTGGCAGAGGAAAGAGGAATCACAGAACATCAGTGCTGTTAATTATAATTTAACCGTTCTTTAAGGATAGTGATGAATTATCAGCTGTAATTGAGATTAAATATACAAAGGAAGCAATTTTATTTTGTCCGTTAATGCACATCAATAACTGGCTTGGTTTTAAAATTTCTAAATGAAGAACATGTTGTTTCTGGGGCTCAAAAAGCTATCGGGCTTTTGTCAAACATAGGGTTGCGAAGGTCAGTAGTTGCTCTCGACAGTGTCAGTTGTGGAGCAGCCCTGGACTGACCTAATAATTCGCAGAAATCTAACTGAGGAGACAGGCTTTATACTGTGTGTGGGCCAATGACCCATTCCCTTCCCTTTAAAAGTGTAGCTCTTTTGTGAGTATTTGCATTTCCTGAATGACTGGCTCAGATGAATCATCCCAGAGGAGGATGCCATCAAAGCCATGTCATGACCTCCTGTGATAGGAGACAGTTGCTTGTAGTTACTATCTTGCCTACAGAGATTGTGTGTGCAGTGACAGGGCTGTTGAGGTGCCTTGTGTGTATAGTGTCTCTTCAAAGGTGAAGGGAGACTATGGCTAGGAGACTATTGAAATGACCACCGAATAGAACACATTAGCCACATCTATAATAGCAAAACATTTTCCAGTTGTTCGTTCGAGTCAGTAAAAAGTAATATCCCTGACCCTATGTCAGCCCCAGGCATTGTTACATCTAATCTTTTGGATAATTCTTTACCTGCCCTTGGGCAGGTCCTCACAGACTCATCAGTATTTTGCTGAATACTCAGGGAGTTCTCTTCCTACATCTCTCTTTCTTTCTGTGCCTGTCCTTTCCGGTACTCTGTCTCACAAACTCTATCCATTTTGCTCTCTCCGGGCTCTTAGATCCATCTCTTCAACACAGGGAGTCTGCCTGGGGTCCTCCCCTCTGTGCCAAAGCCTGGAAGTTCTTCTCTGAAGGCAGTTCTACTCTAAAGGCAATCATAGGACTCATCTCCTTTGTTTTCTGTCTCTCAAGGATCACGGTGCTTCTGTGCTTTCCTGCCTGATGAAACCTGGTTTTTGTTTCGTGTGTGTGTGTGTGTGTGTGTGTGTGTGTGTGTGTGTGTGTGTTTTCTTTTCTTCTGGTTGTTTCAAATGGAAAATAAAAATACATTCCCTCTGATTTCTCCACTTTGAAGGAAAGAAATCCTTCTGTTTACCTTGAAAAAGTCTCATTTTTTGTGATACTGAAAAATATAACAATTAACAAATATGATTTACTATTTCCATACTATATTACCCCATTTGAGTCTTTAGAACTGTACCCTGGTGTCTTTTAAATATCAGCTCAAATGGGGGGGGCCTGGTGGCTCAGTCGGTTAAGCGTCCGACTTTGGCTCAGGTCATGATCTCGCGGTCTGTGAGTTCAAGCCCCGTGTTGGGATCTGTGCTGGCAGCTCAGAGGCTGGAGTCTGTTTCAGAGTCTGTGTCTCCCTCTCTCTCTGACCCTCCCCCATTCATGCTCTGTCTCTCTCCGTCTCAAAAATAAATACAAACGTTAAGAAAAAAATTTAAATATCAGTTCAAAGGACACATTTGCCAAAGCCTTCTCAAGACACTTCCTCATATCCCTTTTAGCTAGAAGTGATCTCTTCATGGTGTATAACTTTTTTTTTTCTAATGGAAATTACTTTTAAAGCTGAACAGTTAACTTTATAGGGCAGTAGTAACCAGGTCTGTTTATCTCAGTGCCTTTCTAGAGTGGAGCACAGAACCTAATATGTGAGTGATTAAGTACTCAGTTGTTCACTAACTGAAATATCTAATTTTCGTTTTAACTATTAGTATGCAGAACTTACCATTTCACTCCATTTTAAAATGTTTGCAGAAAGGACTTGTAATTTTGCAGATAACATGGCACATAGTTTCTGGAAGATAGTATGTGTTTAATATACAGTTATCAAAAAGATGAAATAATGAGTATATTCACAGTAAAGGAAATCTGTTGAGTAACACATCTTTTGTTTTCCGCACAATGAATAACAATTTAATTTCATCATAGATAAATACCTAAGTCTCTTATTTAAGTTGTTTTCCAATTTTAGTAAGGATAAATAAACATATCCCAATTTTTGAGACCGAAAATTGCGCCTAATTGGATCATTTTCATTTTTCTTTAAATTTTTAAATCAAATTAAAAATCACCTAATTCAAGACAGATTGGTTACAAATAGTATATCAAAAATATGATGAAAGTTTCTTTCCTTATGTCAGTTCTTCAAGGAGAAATGTGTTAAATAAGGTATTTCAAGCACTAGCTTTTAAATGATGAATTGCTATTAAATTAAAAACAGAATTTGTAACAGTTGACTTACTTTATAGGCCAAAGAGTGCCAACATCCCAGTAGCAATCCAAACCAAAAGCAAAAAGAAAAATATCCCTAAAAAAGGAGCACAGAGAGAGGTTTCAGTGGAAATTAAAATAGGCTAAGCTTCTATAAAGAATCTAACATACTGATAATACTTATATGTGGTAATAAAACTGAATTAAAGCAACTGTCTCAGATTTCATGTCATTAATTTACAGTGGAAGTTAATTTAAATGTATGATTGATAGAACCACGTAATTTTGTATCTGGAAGAGATTGCATCATAGACTTGCATGTGTAGATCAGGAAACTGAGGCACCAAATCATTTAACTGACTTATTGTCTATTGTCAGAGTTCACTGCTAAACAGTTATTTCTGCCACACACATGGATGGAATTTTCCATTAAATTCAATTATTTTATATATAAATATACACACACACATATGTGTATACATATGTATGTATGTACATACATACATATCAGAAAGGTTAAATTCAAATAAATATTTTAATAAATTTTGATTTAATATAATTGCCTTTTTTATAATTGCCTTTTGTAGACATCATTTTTTAGCACATATACACAATACTTAAATATAAATTTGAAATGAATTAAGTTACATATGAGGAAAATTTAAAGTGCCTGAATTAAATTTCCAAACCAAAGCACTGGCAGCATTTCTTGGCAAACCCACCTAAACAAAACAAAACCTTCCTTTCTTTCCCCAAATGGTTATTGTTTTTACTCATAAAGAATAATATCTGTTATTGAGTGTTTGCCAGTGGTTAGGATTTGTGCTAAGTGCTTTTATACAAATCCTCTCCTTTATTTCTAATAACAAATCTATGAGATATATACTATTATCCCTTCTATTTCACATTTGAAGATATGGTATCTTACAGAGAAAACACAGCTGTATTCCTCATGGTAACACAGCCATCATATGCAGGATCTAAGATTTAAAATCAAATCTATTTGACTCAAGAAGCAATTTTCTCAGGTTCACTTCATTCTCTCCTTTTGTATTTTTCCTCCTTTTTTTCACTTTATTTTCTATCTTCACTAGAGTAGTCAAGCATATTTGCATAGTATAAATATAAGACATTACTTAGAATGCATATGGAATTGTTTCATTAATTTATGGCCTATTCTCTATTTTTTTTTCAATTCCTCTGCACTTACCATTTTGAGTTCTACAGGAGCATATTATTTCTTAATGAGTTGACTACTTGTAAGATTTGTTTTTTTCAATGTTACTTTCTGCTTAAAATCACAATTTCCTCTATTTACCTTGTCAATAATTTTGTTGTGTGTCTCAAGATGAATGTCCAAACATACAGTACAAATATATATAAATAATAAATCTGCAAATCTTGCAAGAGATGAAATATTTTGATGAGTTGAGTCAAAGGAAATGAATCAGGCTACTGTTGAATCACATACATAATCATTGGCAAAGTGGATTTGCTAGAATTGGAACAATATCAGCTGAAAGATATAAAATCAACAAGACAGATGATAGGATAAATGTTTCAATATAGGATGATTCAAACATAAAATAATTAATAGGGTCCCTTGAAGAAATTAATAAAACCCTTAAAATATAGGTGAATGAATTATCCATTTACAATGATGTGGTGAAAGTAAAGTGAAAAGAATTCAATTCTATTTGGATTTTTTTCTACCTTTTTTAAAATAAAATTTTGGTCACTCTGAGTGGTTTTTTTTCCTGAGCTTGTTATCCTTAGGAAACTAGTTCCTCCTATGTAGTAAAAATCAGGGTAGTGATCTAATTTTTAAAATATAATTTTATTTTTTAACTTACAGCAGGATATATTTTATCTAAAAATGCAGAATTGTGGCTATGTACGGTAATTGGACTACTTATGGATTCAGTTAATAAAAAATAATTTATACAAAGCCTATTATATTGAGGTACTTTCCCAGGAACTGAGAATACAAAGTCCAGTAAGTAAGGTCTGTGGGCTCTAATATTTCATAGGTCTGTGAAGAAGCATTGATATTCCAAGCACTTTCGCCCTTTGAGAATTTTCCACCATGGTGATTTGCATATGTACCTTTCATTTGCTTGATTGGCTAATACACACACACACACACACACACACACACACACACACACACACTCCTTTTCTGTCCTTAAAAGAACCACAGTCCAATCACATGGATAGATTTGCTTTGTTCATTTTAATGATTTTTGGAAACACTTTTGGAATAAACGTAATTTAATAATAATGGTAATGTCCCCACACTGCCTCTTTCACATCTAACCAGAGTAGAAATGTAGTAAAGAGGTAAAATTTCCCTTACAAAAATTCTCCTAATACCTGCTAATATTCAGCCTGCTTAAGATTATAAGTGAATTGAGAAATTACATATTTAATTAATCTTTCTCTAAAATCATGCCTCATGAAAAGAACTCTTCCGTCTTCTCCAGACAGGTACTTATCCAGAACCTACTACCAGTTCTGGAGTGTGAAACTTCCCCCAAATAACTAGTTTTGTCTTGGGTAGGTAAAAGAATATATCATGAGATCAAGGTCATGCATCTAAATATCATGCACACTTTTGCAGAGGAATTATGTTAAGAAACATCCATGAAACTAAACCAAGCTGAAAGGAAAAGAATATTTGCCATAATACTAAGAAGCTTATAAAAGTACTATGATTATAAAATTTGATGATGTTCTTTTCTGTGATGTTCAAAATGAAAGAAAAAAGCTAAAAACTGGGCGACTGGGTGGCTCAGTCAGTTAAGTGTCCAACCCTTGATTTTGACACAGGTCATGATCTAACGGTTCGTGAGTTTGAGCCCCTCATCGGACTCTGCACTGACAGTGTGGAGCCTGCTTTGGGATTCTCTCTCTCCTTCTCTCTCTGCCCCTCCCTTGCTCACATGTAAATATACTCTCTCTCTCAAAATAAATAAATACACCTAAAAAAAGAGCTAAAAACTAAGCACAAGCAAATACTCATTAAAAAATGAAACAGGATCCTTACAGAGCCACCTTTGATACCTAAAGCCCACAGTGCACATAATATTTTGGGAAGAAGATACAATCTGCACCAGGACAGGGCTTGTCAAGTAAAGTAAGGATTGGCTTTACGTGCTAAGAAGAAATAAAGTCAATTGTTTCTTGGAATTTTTTTAACCCACTAAGACTCCTTCCAAAATGATTAATGTCCTGTATTTGGCAGGTCTTGTCGTTTGGGCCAAGGACAGCATACTCAATCAGATCCAGTGATAAATGAACCTGAGGCTTTTGTTCCAAATAACCAGGGCAGAAATGGTCCTTACTGTATCTTTGTTACTAAACAGAACTCTCAAAGATTTTGCTTTTTTTTTTTTTTTTTTTCCTTTGGTAGAGAACGGTCAGGGATATGAGGCTACTCTCACATAGGAGAAAACTGGAGGAGATATCTCAGCATCAAACTGCATAAAGTGAAGCTAAAAAGTCATCTAAATCTCAAGGAGAGAGAACTATCTCTGAGTATAGTGGTTCTCAACATGGGTGATTTTGCTTCCCAGGGCATATTTGGCAATGTCTGGAGATATTTTTCGGCTGTCATAGTGCAGGTGAATGAAGTACACTGTTAGTATCTAGCAGGGAGAGGTCAATGCTAAACATTCTCAAAGCATAAAGCAACCCCCTACAATAAAGAATTAGTTGGTACTGAATATCAATAATGCTGAGCTTGAAGTTGAGAAAATCTACCACTGAGATCTAAAAAGGAAACCAATGTTTCAATTGGGAGATTATATAAAATCAGAAGCGTTATCAGAGAAATGACCACCTTTCTGGAACTTCATTCTGCTATGGTAGAATTTTTTCTTGGCTTGAGACCTGGAACAGTACGTGCCTGAGCAATATTGTCCATTGCTGCATTGTCTCTAATAGAAAAACAGTGACACGGGGCTCAGTAGGTTAAGTGTCCAACTTCAGCTCAGGTCATGATCTCACGGTTCGTGGGTTCAAGCCCCATGTCAGGCTCTGCGCCGACAGCTCAGAGCCTGGAGTCTGCTTCGGATTCTGTGTCTCCCTCTCCTTCTGTCCCTCCCCCACTCATGCTCTGTCTCTCAAAAATAAATAAACATTGAAAACAAAATTAAAAAAGAAAAGGAGTAACATAACTCAACCATAAAGGGTTTGGTTACACAAATTATATTTTATGTATATCCATGAAAGGGAATATAAGTGTGATTAATGTGATCCTAAGTTATTTAAAAATACGTATGTCTATTTCTCACTTAGGAAGTTAAAAGAGAAAGTAGCTTTGAAGTGGCACAGACTAGAATCATCGCAATTGTTTTACTTTTAGCATAGATATCATCTACTTAGATTTATCATAAATGATGCCAAGTGGGCCTCAATTACATGATAGAAACTAATGAGAAAAAAATCCTCCCACAAAAGCCAATTCAAACCTTTAAAACATTGTATTTTTTTGAGAATTTGATCTAATCATTTCTTACATATCATTCACATATTTATTCTTTAAAAAATATTTACTTAATCTTTTTTTAATAAGTTATATACTAGACTAGGCCCTGAAAATACAACAATGTAGAAAATAGACAAAATAATTGTCTTCATGAAGTTATTGGTGTGTGTGTGTGTGTGTGTGTGTGTGTGTGTGTGTGTGTGTGTTGTGGTTTTGGAGTGGTGGAGGTCCAGAGATGACAGCCAAGAAAGAATTCTTGAGATGTCCTCGGTGTAAAGGGTGATTTTATTAAAGCACATGGGACAGGACCCGTGAGCGGGAATTGCTGCACGGGGTTGTGGAGTAACTGGTTACATATCATGGAGTTGGGAAGGGAAAGGCAAAAGGGAGGCCTCTAGAAGGACTTTCGTATGCTAAAGAGGACTTCTAAGTTACCTGAGGCCTTACTGTTGTCAAGCTAAGGTTGTTTTCCCCTCTAGGAAGGCATTAACATTAAGATAGTAGGGGGCTCCTGGAAAAATGTTATATTCTGTATTTGCCTTGATATTTGTCAGTGGGCTGCAGGTTATAAAGAAATTTAATTTTACCTCCCTTTCTTGCCTTTGTTCCTCACATCACTGTGGAGGGGAGGGTGATATTGGGACACCAGGAAACTGAGTCTGTATGTTTCTGGAGATTAGGCTATTGATAAGATTGCCTTTTTCTTGTCATTTACCAAGATGTTTGTAAACTGATGGAGACTCATGTCCTCCTTGACTGTGATTTCTATCAGGTAACCATTTGATTTCTCCTCTTAGCTTTAGGGCAGTCAGGAATGTCTGAGGAATGCCACACATATCCCACTTGCGGCGGGGGGGCAGGCATTGCCAGCATGTGCTTTGCCCTCAGCTTGCCTTATGCCCCCTCATCATGGGTACATGTGCCCCGTGTGCTTAGGGGATTTGGTGACTTTTGAAGAGATTTTTCTTGAAAGAAAGCCCAGCATCCCATTGTCATGAACTGATGTCTTTGAATTTTAGGGCAAAGCCCCACATAGCCACTATTCTAAGGCTTTGCCTGGAAAGACCAAAAGCCTCTTTTTTGTTGCTAGAAACAAACTAGTGGCAAATGAAAAGACTGTTGCTATTGGAAACTGCCTCTTTGATGGGCCTTTGCTTCACTAGAAAGCCACCAACAATTCCTTGTGAAGCCCTTGTTGTCAGGCATTTCCTTCATGAGGCTGCCACATATGCAAACTCTTTCTTGGTGCCTCTTTGTAAAATAAGTCCTCTGTCCTCTCTTTCAGTAGCTGTACCTCAGCTTGTGGGCCTTAGGACCAGGTTAGCTGTTCTTTCTTGCCAGGCTTCTATTTCAATCTGTGAAGTGCTACCTAGAAAATAACAACAGCATATATGTGTGCTCTTTAATGCCCCACTTCTTAATTGGAATGTAGGTTTAAAATTTAGGGGTGTGTGTGTGTGTGTGTGTGTGTGTGTGTGTGTGTGTGTGTATACATACATATATACGCACATATATATATATATATACACATATATACATATATATACACATATATATACATATATATACACATACACACACACACACACACACACACACACACACACCTATATATGTATGTATACATACACACCCAGATGGTAAAAGGAAACAAAATAAATCAAAGGCTTATACTCACTTTTATATAGTTGTAAATTTTGAAACAAAACTGAAATTTTGAAATGATATTCCTGGTAAATAACCAGGATTTGATTTCCTATTCAACTCAGTTGCATAATTTTAAAAATCGTTTCCTGTACAATTATTAAAAGAACAAAAAGTATCCTATATATGCAAAACTCTTAGTAGGATCAGACAGAAACTCTCACTGGGTGTGATTTAGCAAACTGTCCCCAGGGCTCCTAGGATTATCAGGTGAAGTGCAGTGAACATTGTTCTTTAATTTAAATGCCATTAGTCACGGTCTTAAAACTTCTTAGGCTTAGTGGATTAGAATAATATGACAGAAATCTTGACATTCATAATATTTAATGGCAAATTAAGAAATACAATGTAATCGCAGTGCTATTAAGGTCTTCCATGCCTTAATCTGCTTTTAGTCTTTGACCCTAGAGCTCCAAAATACTTCTTTAATCTTGTCACCCATCCTGGTGACAATGATTAGGTGATCAGGGAATCTTTGCTGAAGAATTAATTAAAAGTAAAAATGAAAGAATATAGCCCCGGTTTACCTGATGAAATTATTTACCCTTTTATGAACAAAATGATTTGGGGTGCCTGGGTGGCTCAGTGCTTAAGCCTTTCCAACTTCCGCTCAGGTCATAATCTCACCTCTTGTGAGTTTGAGCCCCATGTTGGGCTCTGTGCTGACAGCTCAGAGCCTGGGATTCTGTGTCTCCCTCTCTCTCTCCCCTCCCCCACTTGCACTCTGTCTCTCTCTGTCTCTCAAAAATAAATCAACTTTGAAAGTACAAAATTATCTCTGAGCAAAAGATTTAAAGGGGAAAAAAAAAGAAAAGATAGTAAAAGCCAAGTAACCCCATGTGTTTTTTTTTTTAAATCTTTAGAAAAGAAACAGTGTAACCTTGTATTTTCCTTTTTCTCTTATCTGTCAGAAAGCTTTTAGATAATTCCTTGCCCAAATCAAGCTCAAACCACCTACCACAAAACAGCAAACGCCATTGTCACTTATATATAATCTCTGTTATGCCTTGTTATTAAATATCATATTTCAAATTATTTCGTCTTTTCTCTGTTGTCTTAGTCTTTCTGAAAGATTTCGGGTGGCATTATAAATGATAATATTATATATGTAAACAGAGCCAGCTTTATGGACTAATACAATTGATAGAACCTCATGATGGGGTTTTGGGGTGATGGGGGTCGTTGGGTTTAGAGTCGATGGCCAAGAAAGAATTCTTGAAGACACCTTTGCTGATTTTATTAAAGCACAGGGACAGTACACGTGGGCAGGAAGAGCTGCACTGGAGTTATGACAGGTAACTCATTATGTACCCTCAGGGTAGGAGAAGGTCAAGGATAATGTCTGGAAGGTATTTTGGAAACAAGGTTTCCAGGACCTTGAGGGGCTTGCTGTTGCTAGGGAAACACCATTTGTTACCGTTTAGTAAAACCTCAGTCATGAGACCCTTCAGATGTGTATCAGGGGCCATAAATTTGGAGTATGATTGCCAGCATATATCTTGGGGGAGTTGAGGTAAAGAAAGTTTCCAAAGGAATTTTTATATGTTAAAGTAGATTGGGGTCAGTATAAGGTTAAACCAAGATTCCCTTCTACCCCTAGCAAAGTGTCCTCATCCAGGCAGCTGAGCTCCTAGAGGGAGGTCACTCTGCCAGTTTCAAGGACTTGTTAGTGGGCTGTAGGCACTATGCCCATGCTTCTTCATCACCTCATGCTCAAAAGGGTCCTGCGCTGAGGTTTAATGCTCTGTGATGGCTGCCTTAAAATTCTTAATTTCAACTTTAAATTTGTACTTTGTAACTGAGGTCTATTGGGACAATGGAGTATGTGCTGAGGGTTTGGAGCCTCTGCTCATGCACAGTCTGCCTCTCTGCCTCCCTGTCTTCCTAGGATGGGTTATAGGCCACGTGCTCCCTACCATGTTGTGCCCCTGGCCTTGCCTGACCTCCCCATTCCCACTCCTACTCGGGGGACACTGGTGTGCTCTCCCCAGTCAGTCCATAGCATCATCAGCAGAGGGAGGCTTACACTGCAATTGTCTTCCATCTCTTTGTGGGGCCCTGAGTGCAAGCATGAAACAGGTAGGGGGTGAGTATATTTGCAGAGTCTTAGCACAGAGTAGGACAGCAGCTACCCCTCCCTCGGCTGGCAACGACAAGGCGTATTTAGTAAGAACTTGACGCAAGCCTCTCATTCACCCCAAATCCAGAAAGCGAATGCCTTCCAGAGTGGAGGTGGCAATTTCTTGGAGGTCATTCTTTCACTTGAGTTGGCAGTGAGTTGGTGAAAATGGTAAATTGATTTCTCTGTCCCTAGCGATGGTAGTTTCATTGCCACAAACCAAGTGTCCTGTCCTGCATGTGATAGATTCACATTGATGTATTTTTTTGCATCTAGCATTGTTTTAATTAAAAACTATTATAATATCCAGCTGAGTGACACTAGGCAGAACATATGCTCTCAGTCCAGTCAGCCTGATAAATTAGAGATTCCAATTGCTATATGTGGAAATATGTAGATTTCAAATATTATATTAGAAATCCTGATTCTAGGGGTGCCTGGGTGGCTCAGTTGGCTAAGCTTCTGTCTTCTGCTCAGGTCATGATCTCGCAATTTGTGGGTTTATGCCCTGCGTCAGGCTCTGTGCTGACAGCTCAGAACCTGGAGCCTTCTTTGGATTCTGTGTCTCCCTCCTTCTCTGCCTCTCCCCCACTTATGCTCTCTCTCTCTCTCTCTCTCTCAAAATAAATCAATGTTAAATTTTTTTTAAAAAGAAATCCTGTTTCTATAGGATGACTTCTACTTGATCACCTAATGCAGATTAAAAGAGGTTAACTGAATCAGTGTTCCTTACAGTATAATAGTACATTAACCTAGCCTTTTCAGAGTCCAAAATGCAGTTTCTGAACCACATGCATAGAATCTGTAATAGGCAGAGTCGATCATAATCAAGAGTGGCCAGCGTGTGGCTTAAATATGCTTATGTTTTGTGATTAAAAATGAATATGGTAACCAAATTTCCTTCATATATATTAAGTGTGCCATATGCTTACTACTTCTCTCCATTAAATACGTGGCACATTAACCATCTGCTCTTCTCATCCAATACTGATAGTCATCAGTTGTGGAGACCCAGGTATACCAGCCAATGGACTGAGATATGGAGATGATTATGTGGTTGGACAAAATGTTTCTTACATGTGCCAGCCAGGCTACACAATGGAATTCAACGGTTCCAGAATTAGGACTTGCACAACTAATGGCACATGGAGTGGAATAATGCCAACTTGTAGAGGTAGGATAATTTCTCCAATATTTGTAAGTGATAACCACCATGTATTTACTTTTTAACATGCCATTTTAAGTTTAAAAAGTGTTTTTCTATTATTTCACTGTTTTCTGATACTAAAAATTGCTGCAGTTTTTATTTTAAAACCAGGTAGATAATAACATATAGGATTTTAAAATGATATTTCAAGAAAGATATTATATCTTATCGTGAGTAATGACAATGAACTTTAATGCAACCAAAACAACAAAAGTATCATGTTCTCTGATATGCACTCACTATCATCATTTATATTGAGGGGAATATTTAAAACATTTTTAATAAATTAGAATTTTAATTTGATGATCCACTTGGGCCAAGTAATTCAAAGATGGGAGGAAAACTTTCTATAACTTGAGAATAATCATACTGAATTATAAAACTAACTTTTCATAAAGAAAGAATCATGTTTCTTAAAAGAATGCAATCTATAATCAATCTTTTAGTTACTGTAGGCATACATTTGCTACTTTAATGCTGTGTATTTGATGCTGGAAATATTTTTTATAATTTTTTACCAATTTTTATGATTACTTATGTAATACTGCAGATGTCATGCCAGACAATTCCTATTGTTTCATAATCATACTGAGATTTCTCATTCAGGTGTCTTTCTAAACATCTGTGAATTCACAGTTTAACAAAAAGGATAAATTCAACATGTGTATCTTTCTTAATTACACACATTATCTTGTGTGTATTCTTGATTATCTGTTTCTGAATCAGATCACTATCTACAGTTAACATCTGAAAATATATGAATATTTTATATTTTAGAAGTTATTTCATACATGATTAATTGAATCTGATAATGGGAATGTTATATAACTCAAAAAAAATATCATATATGATGCAAGTCATAAAAATCTAGTTATTTCTCATTTTTGGATTTTGCATTGGTTACCCCCCTTTTTCCCTTCACCTCTGTCACATTATCCTACCCATTTCTGCTTGAAGCCAACTTAAAACAAATTTTAGGAAAACGTGGGTGGCTCAGTAGGTTCAGCTTCTGACTTCGACTGAGGTCATGGTCTCATGGTTTGAGAATTTAAGCTCCTAAATTTGGGCTCCTCTCTTGTCTCTTTCTCCCACTCTGTCCCTCCCCTACTTGTGCTCTCACTTTCTCTCTCTCTCTCAAAAATAAGTAAACATTAAAAAAAAACCCAAATTTAAAAATTAATGTTTAAACATTTAATAATTTATTTTAAAACCCTACAGTAAAGTTTTTAAAAAGTTTATTCATTTATTTTGAGACAGAGAGAGAGAGAGAGCAAGTGGGGAGGGGCACAGAGAGAGAAAAGAAGAGAGAAGGAGAAAGGGTGCCATCAGCACTGAGCCTGACGTGGGGCTTGAACTCACGTGAGTGTTGGGAAGGGGCAGAGACAGGGAGAGAGAATCCCAAGCAGGCTCCACACCGCCAGCACAGATCCTGATGTGGGGCTCAAACTCACGAACCATGAGATCGTGACCTGAGCTGAAATCAAGAGTTGGATGCTTAACTGACTGAGCCACCCAGGTGCCCCACAGTAAATTTTAACATATGAATTTAAATGGTTAATAGAACCCATTTGGATATTTTAATGAGATACATAATCTAGGTTTCTTTTGCAAATGACACAGAATTACTTGCAAATTCTTTGCTATAATGTTGACACTATATATAGCCAAACAGCCCAGATCTTCAGTCTGTCTAAAGGTCATTGGAAAATAATCTTATATAAAACCAATAATTTATCACTTACAGTATACTGAATGGTCACCCTCTATTTGCTTCCCTTAGATGTCAGGCAGCTTGTTATTTTGGAAGAGTATCTCTGACAACCAGTAGCCATTATGTTGCCAAGAAATAGTCACATTCTAGAAGGATTAATTCCAGGGATGTGTCAGGACTACTACTACTAGGAGAATAAAACATGTCACACCATATTGTCCTCCAAAAGGTTAAATTAGCACATATGCTTCTTCTAATGATTTTTTTTTTTTTACACCCAGGATATTTCAACAGCTGTGTCTAATCGCTTTTAATGTAATTGCAGCTGTTACCTGCTCAACTCCTCCCCAGATCTCTAATGGAAGGTTGGAAGGAACAAATTTTGACTGGGGCTTTAGTATTAGCTACATCTGTTCTCCAGGCTATGAACTATCCTTTCCTGCTGTTTTGACCTGTGTAGGGAACGGTACCTGGAGTGGGGAAGTACCACAGTGCTTACGTAAGTATAATTTCTATATTTGAAATTATATTTCCTTCTTTTCACTGTCTTAGAGCTCCTTCACTTAGGACAGCTGTTACTTAAAATTTTCAGGTTTTTCTAGAAGAAAAATGAGCTTGTTAAAGCTCATTTCAAGGTATAATTAAAATTCAATAGAAAATCATATTTACCAGTGTAGCTACTTTTCCTGTCATCCAACTTTTGTGTTCTTTCTGCTCTGACTCTAAATATTAGGCTGAACTACTTTGTTTTCAAATTTATTTAAAAAAAAAGTTATTACTCAAAATAAAGTCCCTTTAAGATGAATTCTACCCCTGGAAAAGTATTCTTATTTATGTCCAGTTTGTCTCAACTGAACACTCTCATTTACTCCCAAATTTCTTTCCACAGTAAATCCTTGTCACTCTACATGGTCATTCAAATCAAGTTCTTATGATGGTATTTGTCATGATAATGATTGTGATTATACATCTAAAATGACTAGAGTAGGGGCACCTGGGTGGCTCAGTCGGTTGGGTGTCTGACTTTGGCTCAGGTCATGATCTCACGGTTTGTGAGTTTGGGACCCACGTCGGGCTCTGTGCTGACAGCTCAGAGCCTGAATCCTGCTTCGAATTCTGTGTCTCCCTCTCTCTCTGCTCCTCCCCTGCTCATGCTCTGTCTCTCTCTCTCTCTCTCTCAAAAATAAAGAAAAACATTAAAAAAAATAAAATGATTAGGGTAAGCATGGAGATGAGGGATTATTATGATTTTCTTACAGAGGTTACTTTACAATATATATTCCAGCAAATGTCACTTTGAAATTAATTTGGAAGATCACAAGACAAAATAAAACTCAGCGTTGTGTTTTACACAAATTATTGTAGTACGTGATATGTGCAGTGTTCATTCTGAGGTGTCCAGTGCTATCCTGTTCCTAGTCTTCCCTTCCTCCTTCCTTCTCTTCATGAGGTAAAGCATCACCACCCCTCAACCCCCATCCTCATAGCCTTGAAAGTTAAGCAGATCTAACTGATGAGACAAAACTTCTTGGAACCCTCCAGTCTTCTCTCATTCACAGTGGAAACCATATTGTTTAAAGGCTAACGTGCTTTTTTTTCTTCTTTCCTCCTGACCTCATCGTATCCTACAATCCCCAACACTTCTAGGTCGATGTCATGATGTCACACAAATTGTCCCTTAAAATTCTGATATATGCTAAGGATCAACTTAGAAAAGACCAGTGTGTTCTAAATAAGACTAGATATTCTATGGCTATCTCACAACAGATAAGGACAAGGAGATTTACAGAGATGAGTTTATAGTAAAGTTTGTTTGATATGACTGGGAAAATCTCAATCAAGAAGTTATTTGGATAGAATATTTTATTTTTAGTTCTCTTAAAATGCAAATAATAATGCACTACCTACGACTGACATTGAATTATAACTATCCAAATATAATAGGGTTAACTGTGTCGAAATTGCTTGACATATGTTATTTCTACTGCACATAACAGAACTCCTAGTAAGTATGTTTACTCATGACATTTTAGTTAATAATGACTTGGGCTTAGAGAGGGGAATCAAATTGTAAGGACACTGTGTGACTGTGTCATCATTTAAGGCACCAGCTACATGGTTATATGGCCTACGGTTGCACTGCTACTAATTGGAAGACTATGAATGCCAGTTCAGAGGAGGTAGACTAAAGAGACAATGCTCTTATCCATTGATAGCCAAACGCATTCACTATAGGGACTTTATAGAAGGGAAAGTCTTCTCTCTTTATTTTCACTCAAAGTATGTCCTTTGATCTTAAAGTTTACGTCATTGAGAACTGAACCCTTCTGAAAATCAATCGTGTTGATTTAAGCCTCTAAGCTGGACACCAATAGGTTGTTTGGTTTTAGTACATGAAAGTCCACAGATAGAAAACAACAGAATAATAACACGGGGGGGGGGGGGGGGTAGGGAGCAGGAGTGAGGAGTTTATGTGGTTGTGTCTCCCTCTTTTGTTGAATAAAGATAAGTTTCTGAGATGAATGACTCAGCAGAAATATGCAAGACAAACTCTTCAGAAGTAGGTTAAGAAATAACTTGGCAATAGAAATGATTGCTAAGGTGAAAAGCTCACTGGTAATCTCCGTTGAAGAAATAGCCGTTGACTTCAACATGTGCTAAAGTTACAAAGATTAATAAGACGAAGACCCTGGCCTTTAGGATTTGATGCTATATTGCTAGAAGTGCTTAGAAGCCAACTAGCACAAAGATTCACAATATCCAGGAAATGTTGAAAATTAAAGCAAAGCACAGTAAACAAATGTTTACCTGTTGCTTTACTCTGACAATTTCCCCTAAATTTATGTTGTTGAATATTTATTTAATAATTACTTTTACTTCTGTTTTAAAAAGAAAAAAAAAGAAGTTCCTAAAAAAGAGGTTTGAAAATTCAGGTTTCTCCTGGAGTCTTGAATTTCAGGAAACAGCTTTCTTTGAACACTGAGCTAAAACTAAAGTGTTCTGTTTTTAGGGTATTTATCCATTCCTATTTGCCTGGAGTGTCCTAGGTGATTCCTGTTGTCCTGGTAGATGTCCTACCCAGTTAAAGGTCCCCGTTCAGCCTCAAAAACATCTTTGGTTTGGATAATGCACCATTTTAAGGGAGTGTTTATACTGAAAAATATTTGGATGTTACCGTTTGTTTGCCTTATAGGAAATAAGCTTTCGGTGCTACATTTGCAAATTTAAAAACCAAGTACAGTTAAAAATCATTAAAATGGAAAATGTATGTTATGTATTTTCTACTACAATGAAAACTTGAAAGCCTGTGATATCTTTGCCTCCATTCTGCATGCTCACTCTGCCCCAGCGTAACTGGCCTTAGGCTTCCTTCACATGCTAGACATGTTCCAGCATAGGGCTTTGGCAACACTGTTTCCTCTAGCTGGAATGCTCTCCCTTGGGGTATCGGTATAGCTGACTGCTTCGTTTCCTCCAAATCTTCCTTCAATGACAGACACCCTGGTCACCTTGTTTAAAACCTACGCCTTATCTCTCACCATCCATCACATCCACAAATTACTTGGTCCAAATCTCCTTCCTCCACACTGTTTCTCCACAGACGACTCCCTGCCTTCCCACATACTATCTTTTTTACTTACTATGTTTATTTTTGTGTTTGCTTCCCTCACAAATGCATAAACTCCACAAGGGAAGGAATCTTATTTTGTTGACTGATAAGTCCAAGTACGTAAAACTTAGAATAAGTTCTTTTAGTTGTTGGGAATTATATGACGGACACAATAATCCATTCAATTTGTTTAGAAACTCTGCCAGGATGGTATTTTCAATAGTTGTTGTGGAATTTTGAGATTCCTTGGTTTTGTATAGATTTGGACTGTACGGGGCTTCTTTACTCTTTAAAAGACACTCAAAACCCCCCCACAGTGCTTCAAAGAGGAAGACAACAAAATACTGGGATATGTCCTCTGAGTGTTCAACAGAGTACAGCAGAACAAAGAAGTGTACCTGTTACATGCATATAAAAAGAAAGAACAATCTGGAGAGTACAGCCTAGACCACTGGATCCTTCCGACAGAACTATCTGCGAATCACATGCCTTTTCAGAAGTATACGCCAACTCTGCAAACGATTTGTACAACAATGTGGTTTGATTCTGGTCAATACAAAACAACAACAAAAACACAAAAAATTCTATAGTTGCTTAGGTGGTCTCCTAGGTGGAAAACATCTCAGTCAGACTATTTTTAAACATATCATGCTGAGCCATACATTCAATATATATCACATAGAAGCTAAAAAAATTTCTGTGGGGCACATGAACGTGAATAACCTGTCACTATAGTTCAATATCCCAGTTATTGTCATCATTTTTCTAAACTGTTGCTCTGATGAATCCTAAATCTTTGTTATAATTTTCTTTTCATTTCCAGCAAAATTTTGTGGTGACCCTGGTATTCCTGCCCAAGGAAAAAGAGAAGGCAAAAGTTTCATATACCAGTCAGAGGTTTCTTTGAGCTGCAATTCTCCCTTCATATTAGTGGGATCGAGTACCAGAATATGTCAAGCAGATGGCACCTGGAGTGGCTCGTCACCTCACTGCATAGGTAATATTAATTAAATGTTGATTACTCTTAGTAATTTTGGAATTATTGGATACTAGTTACATTGAATAAACTAGGGGTGACTACATATGAAAAATAAGTGTAAAATAGAGAAGCAATTAGAAGGCGTTGAAAATGAACACAGTTAAAACATATGATGTTATATTTAGCATTTAAAACTTCCTGAAGATACACTCAAAATAATTTCTTGTTTATCAGTAAAATGAGAAAGAAAAAAACCTCTCAGATTAATAGAAGTAAGTACTAGCATTTTTGTATACAAATTTTGTATACATTTTTACAGTTAATTTATCTTAGTCAAACGACACGAAACTTGCTCCATAAATTTTAAAAAGGTACACCGATTTCAAAATGGCTTTAAGCACATTTCTGTAATCTTAAATTAAATGCCACATTTGGTAAACCAACCAAATAATCTGTCATACAAACTAGCCAATTTAGAGACTACTAGTGCTACCATTTTTATATCTGAATCTCCTATAGGTGTCCATGAAAAATGAAAATAACTAAGCCTGTTTCTGGAAAAACTCTTGCTTCTTGAGGGGAATATTATGCTACCTAGATTATAATTTAGCAAAGTCCCTAAACAAATGTTTTATGCATGTGCTCTTCTTTCATATCCTTCATTTTTCCTTCACTTTTTATCCACAGTCAGTTGGATGTCAAGTGCTTTTATGTTAGAAGGGTTCAAAGTTCAAGAACTGCAAAATTCATGTAAAATGCAGTGCACCTGAATTCTTTAAGATTAGCAGACTTCTGTCCCTGGAGAGATGCTATTAGATTTATACTCTTTATTATTACCCCTGGTCCTTTCATTGAGCCCCAGATCACTCAAAATTGTTTTGTATGAGAGGAATATAGATAGATATAATTATAAGTTTTAAAGGAATATTACGTTTATAATCTTTATTTTAGAACCTACGCGGACCTCGTGTGAAAATCCAGGAGTCCCAAGGCACGGGTCTCAGAATAATACATTTGGATTTCAAGTGAGTACTTTAAATAAATATTTCTATGTATTATAAAACTAGATCAAAAGGCTTCTTTGATTCATGCACATATAATCCTGTTGGCACAAACAGAAAAACATCAGGCTTATAGCTGTATTCATAAACATAAAAAGGTAAATGGCAGAAAAAGCATGAACGTAGAAGGAGATTAGGAGAAGAAAAATATGGTTTAAGAAAATAGTATAAGTGATTATGAGGATAAAATAAAAGAAACATTGAAGATAGCTGTGAGCATAAGAAAAATCGACAGTAGTACATAAGAAAGGGGTAAATGAGAATAAGTGAGGGGGTAAATGAGTAAATTCTAAAGGATGATGTAGAGGAGTGAGGAAAAGTAAAGATAAAAGATGTTAAAGAACGAATATATAAAAATGTGGTTATTTAATAAAGCAATTAGACTAAAATATGTTTCTCTTATAATATGCATATAATACCTGACTATTTTTAAGTGTTTTCACTGCTATGGGAAATGTCTGAGAAAATAATTTAACCTATATTTAGCCACATAGTTGGTTTGTTACAGTGGAATTCTTTAGCTTGCCCAGTCTTGTGTGGCTGACTTTCTTATTTTCTCTTTTTCCAGTTTAGATTTTATGTAGAGATTCAGCAGGTTTTTCATTACAGGGGCCTAACAGGAGCCAAAGTGCATAGTGACTCCACAAGGAAATAGCCAATATACATATTACCCAATTGCCTTGTGTTTCGGGGTTTTCTAAATTGTACTATTTTGTGTGAAGCTCAGTGGGAACCTGAAAAACATTCATTTCTAAAGGAAGTACTCATCAAAGTTGCCATATTTTTGTTGCTAAAAATAGTTTCCATTTATCGACAGTCCAGGCACAGTATGAACATTGATTTGATAGCATTTCCAATTCTTCTGGTTTGCCTCAGGCCTGTCTACATAATATAAAAGTGTAATAAAAAAGTGTCCCAGTCTCTATTATGTGGTATTTTTAGAAAACTTTAGATTCATATCTTTATAAAAGGTTTTATCAATTGATCTAAATAAATCCTGAAAAATGGACAACTAGTTAAAGAGCATTAGTCCTCATCATATAGATGAAGACACTGGAAAGGAATTTGATTTGGCTTTGATCACAGAGCAAGTCAATGAAAATATCCTGAGCGAATACAGAATTTTGATGTTAGTGTCTGTGTACTAAATCAGGTGATTTTTTGAAGAGTAGGAGTCCTTTCTAATAAATACCCTTTGAAATAATGAGAATGGAAATGAGTAAGAATGAGTTTAGTATAGTAGTCTAATGAAATGAATAGAATCATTAACTCTGCATTGTAAGAATTCTATTATAACATTGAAAAATATTATTCCAAAGTTAACCTAACCCTGAAGTCATATTATTTAGCTAATAAACATTCATTGGATCATCATATTCTACTTAGATAAATATGAATAGACTAGATTTTAAAAATGATAAACTCTCTACATAATTACATTAATCTTTATAAAAATTATAAATGATGTACTGAGTATGTTAAATTAGGGACATCAACTTTCTTACATGCATGTGACTGGTGTGTGTGTGTGTGTGTGTGTGTGTGTGTGTGTCTATACATATTTAAATATATTTACTAAATCTGTATAGAACCAATGGAAATGTTAAAAGTTTATATAATTCTCACTAATATTAAAATATTGGTAGGTTCCAAATAGAATCCTGGAAAAGCCATCTTTATTGGTTGAGAAAACTCTTGCTTGCAAGTTAACAGAAGCTATTTTGAACTAGCTTAAGACTAAAAGCATTATAAGTTATGTGCAGGTAGACCCTAAGAAAGGGACCCCAAGGCACCCCCAAAGACTCCAAGAAAAGGGATCCAGGCGAGACCCATCAAGCCCAGAATCTAGGAACTGGGCACCAGGACTCAGTGTTTTGCACTACTCTGTGTTTGCCTACTTTGATTTTCTGTCTGCAAATTGACCTTATAGCCAAGGGTACATTTTTCTAATTATATTTCAGCCACATACAGAAAATGATTGTGTCTCAATCGCAGTTCCAGATTTCTAGAGAAAGAATCAGGATGTCTCAACTTTTGTATCTACGCATGATTTGATCAGGTCAGCAGTGACTTAAGTAAAATTACAGCTGTTAGAAAGCTCACTTCTGAGAGGAATAAGAGAAAGGGGAAAGTGATGAATTACACAGGCACTCAAATCATTTTCTTGATTTTTTTTTCTTTGGTGTGTTTATTTACTCTTTTTCTATATAGATTTATATATTAGTTTTTTGGACACAGCCATAATTATTAACATATAAGGATATATTACCTGTTGCCAGAGATGACAAATACTCCAGTGTTGAAAAAGGTACCCAACATAGTTTCTCTTATATCTAAAATATAGTTGGAATAATTTTTGGCTAAAAATAGATTGGTAGTGAAGGGAGTAGCTGTCAAAGTGATTGATACAACATCTAGATTAATTATGGAGTAAATTCCAAACACACATATTTCACTAACTGCCATATTACTCTTTAAATTGAGATACAGGTTTTGGAAGACACATCATTAGTAGTTAAGACTTGTTACATTAAAGTTATTATAAATGTGAAATGTTTATAAACTGACTCTTGGATATTTAAGCCCAAGATATTGAACACTAAGATATTTAGCCCTACCAAAATGACCGTGGTGATGATGTATGATTTCCAGTTTATAATCGAAATTAGTACATAAGTACATTGAATGGGGCAAACATTATAGTGTTTTATTACTTTGAAATGATGACTTTGATGCCATGCATTTTCAAACAAAAATCTCATAAAATCCAATTCATTTTACTTATTTATTTTATTTGAGAGAGAGAGAGAGAGAGAGAGAGAGAGAGAGAGAGAGAGAAAGGGCACAAGTGGAAGAGAGGGCCAGGGGAAGAGAGAGAATCCCAAGCAGGCTCCACACTCAGCATGGAGCCCAACATGGGTCTCAATCCCACAACCCTGGGATCGGATCATGACCTGAGCCAAAATCAAGAGTCAGATGCTCAACCTACTGAGCCACCCAGGTGCCCCCAAATCCAATTTTTAAAATTAAAAACTTATAATTTTTTAATACAAACTTATAGTATAATCTAAAATTCAAAAACTTTTTAAACCAGGAAGCTCAGGGCCAAAACTGATGATCAATGAAAACTCCTTGGATCTTATCTTATGCATATGTTTTTATCCCTTCATTTTTATGATCCTTTCCTTTTACTTCAATTTTATTAATCAAAATCTATGTGTCTTTTACTAGAAGCTACTTCACTTTTTCTTGGATACAATGTTTAACATAAGCACAGAGTAAAAAATATAAATATAAAATGGTTGTTAAGATATATTACAGAAGAAGCCTATAAATTATAAAGCCATATATATGTGTGTTATATAAATATATATCAAATAGATATCTTTAATATGTGATGCTAAAAATCAGACACAAATAAAGTTCTAGGAAAGCAAGAGTAATTTGCTATGAAATATCATGGAAGAGAAAGATCTTACTTAGAGTGTTCTAAATTTATACAAAATTTCTATTATGCCTTGATTAGCTATCTAAACTTCACAGTTTAGAAACTAAGATATAACACATAAAAGAAATAAGGAATTAAAGAAGATAAATTATATTTACCAAGTAGACATGTCTTAATATTTTATAATGCTTTTGTACAAAACGTGCGATTTGCGTCCAACTTAATTTTTATTTAAACATTGGCTGCAATTAAAATATAAATAGATAATTTTTAATTCCTGATATAAAAATAATATTCCATGTTTTTACATTGCATATAATTGGTTATCCAGAGCACTTTTTATTAGTAAATATTGGTGAGAAAATTGTGCCTAAATTATTTTTTCAAGAATTTTTTGAATTGGATAATGTAAACTTATTTTTCCCAAAGGTAGCCAAATTATATTATTCACATTAGAAGTTAATTTAGAATCAGAAGGTTATAACATCACTAGTTGGAAAAGCATGGAGAGCTATATAAAATATACTATTAAGTGGGCTAATAACTAAAAAAGTGTCTATTAATGCACTGTTATTTGGAGAAAATTCTGGTAATGTATTTAACTATAATAAATTCTGAATAAAAAATTAATTAGAAAATTTCTTTAATTCTAGTTATATTAGATATTTGGTATAAGTATTTGTGAATTTGACAAAACTAGTTATTACATGTATTAGTGACATATAGAAAGTCTTTAAATAAACTTTACTTCTCTGGTATCTGGTTAATATCTAAAGCAGTATTTATGATGACTTCAGAAAAGTTTACAGAAATAAGGGGAAAAGTCTTACAAGTAAAAAAAAAAAAGTCTTTGTAATCCCACATGTTTCTTATATCTTATGATCATCAAGTCTTAATGAAGCAGCCTAAATGTACTCCTCAAAGAATAAACAGTGATTTAGCTTCATGCCATGTAAAGTGTAGAAGGGATATCCCTGTATTTAAAGGAACTATAGACATGTTAAATCTTTTTAGTTTTAGTTTGTTTTTAATTTATTTTTTAACCTTTATTTATTTTTGAGAGAGAGAGAGAGAGAGAGAAAGAGAGCGCACACATGCAAGCAGAGGAGGGGCAGAGAGAGAGGGAGACAGAATCTGAAGCAGGCTCCGGGCTCTGAGCTGTCAGCACAGAGCCGACAAGGGGCTCGAACTCAGGAACCAGGAGATCATGACCTGAGTTGAAGTTGGAGGCTTAACGGACCGAGCCACCCAGGTGCCCCAATATGTTAAATCTTCTTAAGTTAGGTAATCAACTGATTTTGTAAAATTAAATTATTAGCCCCCATTCCTTCAGTTGATTTACCATTTTCAAGAGCTCTTGGTGCGCACAAGCGAGTAACACAGTCCCTAACCTAGAGAAGCTAACTTCTAGTGTGTGGGTGACTTTATAGGATAGATGATAACATTGGTAACTTTGAAAGTTGCTAAGGAAGGACATAAAAAAAGTTCTCCTACTCTGTTGCTACAGGGAAGCCTTTCTAAAAATGTTGTCTCAGATAAATCTTTTAGGATAAGAGCTAGGAAAAGAAAGTTGGGAAAGACATTTCATGCAGGGTAAACAGCATGAAAATATGCATGCATTAAGGGAACAATAAAAATTTGTTGTTATAAGAGTACAATTTGAGTAAAAGTAAGTGGTCAATGAAGAAACCAGAGGGATTGGCTGTGGTCAGGATATGGAGGCTTTTATTTGACAAGCTAATACAATGTAACTTAACCTATGGGTGATAAGCAGTAAAGATTTTAAGAAGGAGAATGCAAAGGTCACACTTTCATGTTGATTACTCTGACTTTAGTGTCAAAAATAAATGTAATTGTGGTCAAGATTGGAGAAATGGAAACAAGTTATATAATTATCACAATTGTAGTTATGATTATTGTAATTATGACAGTAGTTCTCAAAGTGTGGCCCCTGACCAAGCGGCGGCAGTATTAATTAGGAAATTGTGGGAAATACAGATTCTGGGCCTCCCCCACATCTACCCAGTCAGAAACTCTCCAGGGAGGCTCAGCTATCTGTGTTCTGGAAAGTCCTCCTAATTATGATATCTGCTACAATCTGAGAACCAAACCTGTAGAAAAGATACAGAGGACTAAAACAGGATATAAAAGTGGAGAAAGACAGAAGGGGGCAGTTTGTGAAAGATTTAGGAAGTAAAATTATCAGTATTTGGTGGTAAATTGAATGAGGGGAGATTCATGAGTGGAAGGTGGCAACATTAACTGAGTTTGAGCCTAAAAGTAGGATTGCTAGAGTGGTGGAGGTGATGGGTTGCGTAAAACCAGTTGGACTGAAGAACAGAATTGCAAAATCTACCTGTTGAGTCACATAAACTAGTCCATATAAGAAATGGACTGGCGGTTGAGGGTCCGACTTCGGCTCAGGTCATGATCTCGCAGTTTGTGAGTTCGAGCCCCCATCAGGCTCTGTGCTGACAGCTCAGAGCCTGGAGCCTGCTTCGGATTCTGTGTCTCCCTCTCTCTCTGCCCCTCCCCCACTCATGCTCTGTCTCTCAAAAATGAATAAACTTTAAAAAAAAATTAAAAAAATAAAAAAAAAAGAAATGGACTACTCCAAGGGCGCCTGGGTAGCTGAGTCAGTTAAGCATCCAACTTTGGCTCAGGTCATGATTTTACCGTTTGTGAGCTGGAGTCTGGCATTGGGCTCTCTGCTGGCAGGACACAGCCTACTTTGGATCCTCTGTCCCCCCCGCGCCCCCTTCGTCCTGCCCCTCCCTGTTCTCTCTCTCCCTCTCTCTCTGAAAAATAAACAAACAACAACGACAAAACAGAAATTGACTAGTCCATGCAGCACCATCTTGCACAACTTCAGAGTATGTGAACTGCATGTCCTGGAGCACAATTTGAAGGACTTCATTTATGTTGAATTCGGGGTGAACAATACTCCCTGGAGCTGAACAGTGTAGTGGCCCTGGACAAAATGGGTCCTTGAGGGGGGTAAGAGATCTCAAGGCTATCGTGAGGATGTCTCGGAAGAGAAAATGTAAGACAACTGAAAGAATAAGTGTTGCTATCAGAGAGCAACCCTTGGAATGGAATGTTTCTTGTGTAGCATCATTCTGGGTTATAATGGGAATATGAGAAATGGTAGCATTTAGCTGGTCTCGAGGTCCAAATGGGATCTTGGATCAAATTATGTCACCTTAAGCTCAGCCTCATGTTGTTTTAGCAAGTGCAAGTAGGAACTAAGTGGGGAGGAAGGAAACAGGGTGTTTGTGAAAAGTCCTACGAGGAGGGCTGATGGCTCTCAGACTCCGGTGTGCTGGGGAAGGCTGAAGTGGCAAACACTAAATATTCCTCCCCTTGTCTTCCAGCTGTAATCATTTAATAAATCTTGATGATTTTTTTCCTGTAATGTAGTTTGAGCTAACCACGTCCTTCCCAGGTCTACTCCCACATGTTCAGCTTTTAGCCACTCACATCTAATCCAGTAGGGCTGGCCTTGTGATTAAATCGCTGCTTGTCATTCTTTTTGCTGAGTAGTTTCTTTATGCAGTGGCTAAGTTAATTTTCCAAAGATGGTATTTTCAACACAATTTTTTCTTGCTCTGAGAGCTCTAGCAACTTTATGTTTTCATTAAAAAAAGAGTTTAAATGCCATGGCCTACCATTTGAGACTCTTCAGAAATGGATTCTTACTTATGTCTTTGACTTAATAATTAAAGCTAGGATTTATTTAAAACCTATGTGCCATCCGTGTATGGATAGATTATATGCCCTATTTCATTTAATTCTTAAAACAAATCTCAAGACAAATAATATTACCATCTTTATTTATAGATTAAGTCTCAAAGAGGAAATATAGCTTATTCATGCAAGATCAGATCCAGAGTTAAAACCACATACACATTTCTGGGGTCTGTTTTCTTTTTCCTTTTTTTTTGTTTTTCTGGATCTCACTGCTTCCCGCTTTACCTCCCGTCAACTTCTCAGCTCACCGTGTGAAGTATCCATGCCAATCAACCAAACGTACTTTCTTTTTTCCTGAACTATATGATGTCTATTTTAACCTTTCTGCATTTTCTCATCATGTTCTTATCTTTTCTACTTTTATATCAGTTGTTCTCAAACGTTATTGTTCATTAAAATCACATGGAGGACTTGTTACAACGCGGCTTGCTGGTCCCCTACTCAGAGTTTCTGATTCAGTGGGTGTGGAGTAAGTAAGGTCCCCGAATTTGTATTTCTAGTGACAATGAGGTTACTGGTCTGGGAACCACACTTTGAGAGCCGTGTTCTATGTTTTTATGTAAGTTTCACATCCTTAAAACTTAGTGCAAACTTTGCTTCTCTTCCAGTGTGTATTTTTACAATCCCAACCTTCAGTAAACACATTTGCATCTAATCTCATATTGCATTTACTGTCTTCCATATTCATTTGCCTCTTACACTGTTAGTTATCTTTATTTTCCTTTCTAACTTCATCCATTTTTTTTATCTTTATTTAACTCTCTGTCTTGTAGTCACATGTAGCTTATTGGCTTTTAATATCTTATATATTTTCTTTAAACAACCATGGCAACATGTTTGGCACCTATACAAGCATTGGATACTTAAATATTTGACAATGATATGTACACAAAGAGATGTAAATTTATCCTTAGTTTTGATTTTTCCCCAATTTTATTTTAAATCAGTTTTAAATATCTTTTTCTTCCAGCTTTCACCATGCAGAATTTCTTTTGAAAGCATTTTCTCATCCAAGGTTTTTTCTGTGTTGCCATATTTGAAGTTGCATTGGTATGTTTGTTTTTTTTTTCTCTGAAATCTGCTATAGGTAGGAAGTGTTGTGCAATTTCATTGCAAAAAAGGACACCTTCTTCAAGGGTCTACAACACGTACTTGCCTTCCTGACCTCACATGGAGTGGAATTCAGCCTGAGTGCATACGTAAGTACTGTGGGTATGAAGTTGTACTTACCACAGACCAGAATTTATATACATTTTTTCTTACAAGTGGGAAGTACATCTGTATCTACACAAAAGATGTATTACGTGGATTTTTTTTAGATTATGATGGAACATAATTTACATATATTACTTTATTACTGTAAAATAAAACTTTATTACTGTATCATAATCCCAATGCCAATTAAGGAGCATTCTTTTTAAAGAAGTCAGAAGGCACGAGGCACAATTTTGTTCTTTCTTGCAAAGCTCTTTAATTGTGTTCAGCTTGGCCATCTGGTAATTTTAAATGATTATTAGTTTATCAATGCATAGATCTGCACCTATGAATCCGAAGTGCACTGAGGAGGCTCCAACTTAGTGCCTCTTAATCTTTCATCACTTCTGAAACCCTCTGAGAATGACGAAAGATAGAAACATTCATGGAAGGAAATACACATGAACATCTTGACCAAAAATTTGAATACTATTTCAGGCTTTCCTGGAGCTTCTAAATGTGCACTGACCCTAAATTGAGAGCACTTGTTGTACAGATTAAAGAACAAAACCCAAGGTCATGAAGCTGTCTTTTCTGACTTGCAGTTAGAAATAAGTTTCAGCTGGTGAATTACTTATCTCTTTCCCTCCCACTTTCTTTTTTTTTTTTTATCTCCTTTCCTATCTTTTAAAATCATGAGCCTCTCAGGGAAAAACAATAAAGAGTTAGCAGGAGTAGAAATACTCATTAGAATGGTGTCCAGCTTTTAGGATTTGCTGAAGTCTAAATAAGTCTTGTGACTTCACTCTAGCCCTGTTCAGAACCACTCAATTGATCACGGGAGCCTCTGTGGACCCGCAGCTCACTGAAAAGCAGCAGAACACTCCACAGAGAAGTCATGTCACATGCCTGGTTGGCTGAAATTTAAATATAGCCAAATTCCTTAACAGAGAATTCAGTAGAGTACATACTTTAGAAACTGTGTGAGATGTCACTAGGTATTTCTTAGTAAACCAAAGTTCTTTGATGACTTCAGTATGGAATAGGATTGAAATAAAGCTGTTACTGAAAGTATCTCAGACTGCTACTGTGTGCATAATGTGAGGGTTAAGAATGTAGTAAAGACAGACTATCTGTTTATCTGTAGCATTATTTCCCCCCAAAGTATTAAATGTCAATAACTGAATTATATTAAATATAAAACATGTAACACACTGTTTATCAGATAATATTTAAAAATGTTAGCTCTTATTTATAGTTTTGTAAATCTCCATTGGGAAAGGGGTGGAAATTTGTTTTTTCAAACAAATTTGTCCACAGAACATTTTTTTTTCAGAGACAAACTTTTAAGTATCCATATCCAGGAACAAATGATCAGAAATGCTGTCTGGTTTAGGGAGAAAATTCCTTGTAGCATCTATCTCTGAGAAAAGGAATGTTATTTGTAAGACATAAAACACGTAAAGTGGGGGCAGGGCCAAGAAATGGCATATCAGTGGGTAAAATAGAACCAAGATAGCGAATCAAGAGTGGGAGGAAGCATGGAGAAAAGGAGACAAAAGTTAAAAGAATGAAAACGCTGCTACTTATGGACCTAAAATATGACCAGAAAATTTCACATGTCAAAAATTATTAAATTGTACTTTCTACATTAGGAAATATTAATATCAGAATGACATGCTGAGCTGTGATTGTATTTAACTTTAGAAAATGTTTTTACAATTTAAAATAAATATAAAAAAATAATAAAATAATATTCCATAAACTGGCATAGAAAATCTGAGTTTGTCAAACTTTGACAGGTAAATTACTATAGGACCTCTTACATCCTTTAAAATGCTAATGTTTAGGGGTGCCCGGGTGGCTCAGACAGTTAAGCATCCAACTCTTAATTCCAGCTCCGGTCATGATCTCATGGTTTGTGAGCTTGAGCCCATCAGCTCTGTGCTGATGATGTTGGAGCCTGCTTGGGATTGTCTGTCTCCCTGTTCTCTCCGTCCCTACCCCGCATGCTCTCTCTCTCAAATAAGTAAACTTAAAACAAAACAAAAGCGGTTTTAATAAAATAAATAAAATACTAATGTGTATTGTGAGTGTCTAGAATAGTGATATAGTACACATATATTAGCTTAATTATCCTCAGCTTTCCCCCCCTCAGCTTACCTTTTAACAGCTACCAGTGTTCCACAGATGATTGCTTAGGACATGCTAGTCTATGAAATTAATATGTATATTGACATTGATACATTTTCCTTGAAAAAATTAGAATAACTATGCAAAGGTGTATTCATCTTTACTCTTATCTCAGAATTTTCTTAACATGTATATAAAAAATGAACACTTTTCTCTTTTCTTAATATAGCCCACAGCTGTAAACAACCAGAAACTCCTGCTCATGCAAATGTAGTAGGAATGGACCTTCCATCTCATGGCTATACTCTCATTTATACCTGCCAGCCTGGCTTCTTCTTGGCAGGTGGAACAGAGCATAGAGTGTGTAGGTCTGATAACACCTGGACTGGAAAAGTTCCTGTTTGTGAAGGTAAGTTTTCATTATAGAAGCTTTTGACAGAAGCTGTTATACTATTTCAGCCTTCCTAAAATGCAGGAGACAAACACTCAACTCAGATTAGCTTAGGAACTAGAGAAGTTTGTCAATCAACTCCAAGGGTAGGCACTTCTGGATCCAGAGGCACAGGAATATTATTGAGGTCTTTTTATAGTTTCTGTTCTATGATCTGTTTTCTCTTCTTTATTCCTTCTTCTAGTTATTTAATCATGGTAGGTGTATTAGCTTTCTGGGCTGTTGTAATAAAGTACCACAAGCCGGATACCTTAAAAAAAGCAGAAATTTATTCTCTTACAGTTCTGGAGGCCAGAAGCCCCAAATCAAGGTGTTGGTAGAAACATGCACCCTCTGAAGTCCTTAGGGAACAGTCATGCTTCATCTCTTGCTTGTTTATGGCAGCTTCTGGCTATCCTCGGCTTTCCTTGGTTCATAAGTTGCCTCACAGCAATTTCTGCCTCCATCTCATGTGGCATCCTTTCCTTTCTCTGTATGCCGTCTCCTCTTCTTAAGAACACCAGTCACTGGATTTCAGGACTATATCACCTCTGGATCCCCAATTAATTACATCTTCAAAGACCCTATTACCAAATAAGGCCATATTTTGAGATTCTTGGTGAACATGAATTTTGGGGTCACATTATTCAACCTGCCACAGTAGGGAAAATTGCTTCCAGCATCGCTGGGCTGATATCTTTTGGCTAGAAAGAGTTTTTGCCAAAACTTCTTGATCAGGAAAGCACTACTCAGGAGTCTGATCAGTTTTAAATGGAGCCTGCCTCCAAATCTGTCATTCAGCTAGGGTGATATATAGTATTTTGACCAGGAGTGTCTACTTCTCTTGCTGCTTCATCAGGACAATCCCCATCTGAATAAGATGTAGTGAGTTTACCAGAGACAAAGGGTTATGTGTTCAGAACAAGGAATAGAGGAAATTTTTCTAGAATTCTTGATAAGGTCATCAATAAATTCCTTTTCCTTTTTTTTTTCAGCCCTTCTAATTCTTCTTCTCTTGTAGCATTCACACACGTCTCCTTTTTGAGATGTTTTCACTCTCTTCTCTTAGCAAGAACACTTCTCAGTTTGCTTTAAATTTTTCATGAGATTGAAAGATTAAAAGCCCATTTAAATCCAACAGGATTTCAATAACATTTTTATCTATCCACTTTGCTGTTTATCATCACTACTATGGTAGGCTAAGTCAGCATTATCTCTACTGGGACTCCTACAGCAGCCTTATTTCCCTTAAAACCTTTTAAAGACATTATATTGTTCTAAGGGAGAAGACGACCCCTTACACAGTCTTCACTGCGTATGTACTGAATGTCATAACTCCTATAACTTTACAGGGACATCCAGCAACCCACATGATTTCCTTACTTTGAACTACCTTTGATTTGGCTTAAAACTTCAATATTAACTCCTTAGTTTTGAGTCTTTCCAATTTCTTATAACATCATGGGTCACCTTAACAAATCTTTATTTTTTAACACACACCCTACTAAATTATTTCTGCCTTTGTGCAACAGGAACATACCCTTAGCCTTCAGCTATCATGCTGTAATCAACTGTTTGCATATTGGTTTATGAATTTAAAATAAGAGAATCCTAAAATGAAAAAGCAGCACTAATCTTTCCCTCATCCCCCTGGCCTACGATGGGGTAATTATTGAAGTTGTTAGCTACACAACAAAAGTGTTGAGTAGGTACTGAGATGTTAGGATGAATAGGATATTTTGGAGAAAATTATATGCTATGCCTGAGAATAAAATGAACAATGCATCACTGTGTGTTATTAATTATATTAACTTCTGTAAACCTACTTTTTTTTTTTTTTTTATAGCTGGTTCCAAAATATTGGTGAAAGATCCGAGACCTGCTCTAGGAACACCCAGCCCAAAGCTAAGTGGTTAGTAATTTCAGTAGTTTTTCTATAAGTCATCATTTCTAAAAGTGATCTACTATTTTCTTGATGAAGTGAACATTTTATATATATATTTATATATATTATATATATTTATATATATATTTATATATATATATTTATATATATATTTATATATATATTTATATATTTATATATATATATTTATATATATTTATATATTTATATATATATTTATATATTCATTCCATATGGAAAAAACTATGAATTAGACATGCTAATATTCCAAAAATAATGCTTATAGTTCTCTCTATAAAATATCCCTTCAGGAGTATCTGAAAATGACTATACTATAATGGCAATACTTTATTTTTTTTATTTTTATGCTTATCTATTTTTGAGAGAGAAAGAGAGTACAAGCAGGGGAGGGGCAGAGACAAATGGAGACATGGAATCTGAAGCAGGCTTCAGGCTCTGAGGTGTCAGTACAGTGCCTGACGTGGGGCTCGAACTCACTAGCTGTGAGATCCTGACCTGAGCTAAAGTTGGACGCTTAAACTTGAGCCACCCAGGTTCCCCAGCAATGCTTTATTTAAAACATTAAAACAAAAATTAGATAAATGAGATATTATATATAATTTTTAAATATATATATATTTTTAAAAAGGAACCAAATACACTTGGTATGAGAGCAAAAGTTCAGCAAAATCTTCTATTTATTTTCAATTATTGATTTAAAAACCAAAATTTTAAATTTAATCATTAAAAACATGGTCTTTTAAGTCCTACAACCTTAATTTAGTTACCAGGTTATATACCCCCTATGCTATGACTTTAGAAAAGTTATATATCTGAGCCTCCATTTTTAATCTACGCAAAAGAAACATGATTAGATTATTATAAATGAACTTCATGAAAATGAATTGTGAAGTGCTTAGCCCATAGTAAGACCTCAGTATATGAGAGCTGCTTTTTTAGTATTAGTCTGTATTTTATTTACACTATATAAATTAAAAGCTACAAATAAAATTAAAGACAGCATTTAATCTGTACTTTGGAGATAGATTTGATCTAGTTACACTAAGCCAGAAACAGTGTTAGGTTCTAATTTTAGTTGCGTTTAGAAGTTCTCAAGGTACATGCTATAAAGCTGGAGTACCCACAAAAAAATAAGTCTGAAATACTGATTTATTCAATGTGCAGTGGAAATAGACTGAATGTCACTAAAGCAATCAGAGAATATGTCAACATAAGAGAGTAAGTTTAGCAATGGAGTCAGAAAACCACAGTGGTCAATCAATGCAGACTTTTCCGAGGGACATGGTTTATCTAGTAGTAGATAAGTATTTTGAATAATAACTCTAGTACATCAAATGTACAAGTGGACTGTCCCAGGCAAAACATGACCTATGGTCACCAATAAATAAATCAGACAGGCAAAAAAAGTTAAAAAGAATATGGAAGAACAACACAATTAATTAGCTTGACCCAATTTTCATACATAAAGATTTCTGTATCAAACAATTATAGAATATATATCTTATTCAAAGCACATGGAATATGTATAACAATTGATTATATATTAAATAATAAATACAAATGCATAAATTTCAAAGCAAAATTAGCCTTCAGGGCTGATATCTAACCATGATGCAAGTAAAAGTTGATAAGAAAATAGGTCCATTTAAAAAATTTCTGAATATTTAGAATAAAAAACAAAATCAACATTTATGAGTAACTCCTAAATTAAAGAAGTAATTTAAAAACTATATAACCCTAGAATTTAGGTATACTGAAAAATCTAAATATCAAAACTTTGGCTGTATACCAAAAGCGAAGTTGTGAGGGGAATTTATAGCTTTAAATTCTTACATTACAAAAGAAGAAAGCCTCATAACTAATGAATTAAGTATCCTTGTTAAGAAGATATATAAAGTAGAACAGAATAACCAAAAGAAAGCAGAAAAATAAATACAATAATAAAAATGAACTAACCACCCTCCCCACAAGAGACACAATGGAAGAAACAGAGCCAAAGGTGGTGTTTTGGGGGAAAAAAGTGGAAAATTTCTGGTAAGATTGATCGCAAAAGAAACAAATATTAAATAGTATAACAAAAGGAAATGTGAACATAACTACATTAGCATTGATTAGATCAATTATAATTATATTAATTAAAACTATCAATAACAGTCAACTCTAAATAAATGGACAAATTGTAGAAAAGAATATCTTACCAGACCTAGAAAAGAAAACTTGAATGATCCTATAAAACTAAAGTGAAGTTGAAAACTGTTTCCACAGAGAAAAAAACAGGTCCTTATGGCTCTACTTATGAATTCCACCAAACTTTCAAGGAGCAGAACAGATCATCCCATTTTATAAAATCTCTTCTAGTCAAGAAAACTCATTCTATAAGTCCAACATAATTCGAATAACTCAGAAAGAGATTATACAAAAGGGAAAATTGCAAACTCATTTGACTCAAGATGTACAGATAAAAATATCCTACGTAAAATCTTACCAAATCAAATCCAAAATTATAAAATCCAACAGAATAACCAAAAAATGACACATCAAAACCAACCTGGGTTCATGATAGATATGCAGGAACATTTTTATGTTAAATAATCCTTAAAAGTAATCTGTGAATTACGAGATTAAAATGCAAACAATGTTGATCAGCGCAGTGCCTACACAGAAAATAATTGATAAAATCAACGCCTATTTATAATTTTAAAAGATGCTTCATAAATTGGAAGAGGAAAGGAATTTCTTTAACCTGAGTAAAAATATCTGTAACTCTTCAAGGTGAATGTTATCTTAAATGGAATAACATTAGAAACATTTAATTGAAAATCATGAGGCACTGTGATTAGATTACTCCAAAATAACAGGAATGATATTTGGGAATTGTGTCAGTCAGGAGCATGATGCTACATTTAACAATGCTATGAAGCCTGTGAAGTAAAGTTTAAATTCGGACGTATTGAAAGAAAGGATCATGCCATCTTCTTTTCATTGATATCCACATCAGTGATAGTGGGATGGCATTTTAGAGCTTCAAAGAACTGCCAAATACACATTCATATCTAAATCTCAAAATAGACTAAACATAGAAGTATTATCATTCCCACTGTACATGGGAATATAAATAACCAAATAGTGTCTGCTTTGTCCAACCTGAGTTCCATTTCTCAAAAAGTAGAGAGTAGAAGTGGCATTGTGGAGCCAGCAGGTAGAGGTTCAGCACAGACCATTCTGTGCATTCTTCCAAGCTTTGCATTCAGTGATGTCATATTGGTAGTAGGTTGAAATCTGTTATTATGGGAATATATACACTTATGGAAATCAGCAAATACTGCATATCAGTTTTTGCTTTGTTTTGTTTTGTTTTCCTGGAGACCCACTAGTTAAACATTTACTACCACATCAATGATTAAACCTGATGCAATATACTTTGCTGCTGCTACTACCTACTTCTTTCTGTTGCTGTTTTCTCCTGCCACTGTGGTTCTCTTTAATCTCCTTCAACCAACAGGATTTCGTCTAAGCACCACAGATAAGATCATCAGGTATAACAGATTTTCTTTAAAGGTTCAGAGAGAGCAAAGAGTAATCACAGTCCAGTCCAGGTGGAAATAAACATAGAGACAACCACACTTAAAGGGCTCCTACTATTTTTTAGGCACTGCCATTAGAATATCTTTCTCCCTTGCTCCTGCTCTTACCTCTGCTGGGAAGATGCTATTTTCTCCAAATTCCAGGTCTTTCTAGTGCAGGCCAATATAGCTCATGACTCCCTCCTGTAAACTCGTTTTAGGTACACTTTTTTCTTTTTTTTTTTTACAAAAAACTTTAACATGCTTACCACATATCGAGGGCTTTTTACTCATACACTGTATCAAAGTTTTAGGTAAAACTCCCCTATACATACATAGCATAGCATTCCCCTAGAGGGTACATAGCGGTATTCTTTGAGGTTTGGGAAGGGAGTGCCAGTACAAGGATGACTTTGCAAAGATCACAAAGCCAGAAACATGGATTATTCATTATACTTACTATGTGTCTGCTAAATATATATTTTATTAGCAGTTGCGTAGTAAGTTCAAAGCTCCACAGTCTTCCTGGTAATCTGAATAATCGTAGCAGCAGCAGTAGTAATGGCAGCGACTAACACTCAGCTAAACACTTCACATTCCTTATCTCATTGAACCTTCCTCACAACTCTAAGCCAACCTCATTTCACTCAGGAGGAAATATAGGTTTAGAGAGATAAGTCATTTATCTGTGTGCAAAACCACACAGCTTATAAATCCCACAGGGGGGGCTTAAATATAACAGCCTAACTCTAGTGCCTGCACTTCTAGTCTTTCAGCTACTTTACTTTTGAATTACCAGAGGAAAAAAAATCACATTGGGTGAATATTCAGAAAATATTCAACTCTTGACCATAGTTTATATTTTCTGTATTTTATGTCTACAGTGGTTTTGTTATTTTCATTTGTTGAGTAGAATTCAGGGAATGTAACCCAGTCTCTGTGATCTGGGTCATAAGAAGTGTGATGCGTGTAGAGAAGAGCAGGTGACAAACTGTCAATAACTTGTTAGGAAAAAAAAAAGACTTTTCCCTATTCTGTTATTCACTCACTTGCACAAATAAGCATGGCTCCCTGGAATAGCCGCTTTGGGGGGATGTGCTTTATTGTCATGTATAGGGTTAATGGAAGCTTCTCTCAGCCTCTTTTCAGGAACTGAGTAGACTTTGCCATTCTTGACTTACATAACTATATATTACATAACTAATTTATATAAATATAGTGCCTTATTTGGATATATCTAAAATGAAGAGCATTTCTTACTTAGAGGAAAGTTTTCTAACATTTAGAATGTTATTTGATTCTACCAAATTCATCTCTCTCTCCCACGAGAGTTGGGCAATTTCTAGTGACAATTCCTTTATTTCTAAAAATACCCATAAAATCAAAGCTGTCGATATGGTGGAGCCCTGTTCTTCCTCAGGAGCATCTATTATTGGAATAACTGAACTCAGTATTGTGTAAGGGGGGCAAAGGAGCACCCCTCCCGACAGCCTTTCAGGGCTATGCTGCAAGAGGGGGTTAACTCTATGCTCTTCCTCTGAAAAATCCATTCACAGTGCCAGGAGAAAACAAGGCCTTTTGGGACTTGTATGCAGACTGACTTGGCTTGGTAAAATCACTTTATCTTCCTTTTGAAAGAAATATGTTCCTGAAGGAGACCAAATACAAGTAAATTTGATGTTTAGCTGGTTCTGAATATAAGTATATGTCTTTAATTGGTGTTGTCCATCTTTAATTGGTGACTCATGTATGATTACAAACCTAGGTTATGGCAATTTTGGTTTATTCCCCAAGACTCGAAATAAATCTGAAGAATTCACTTTATATTACACACGTCACATTATTGTCTGTTTAGCAAAATATCGTTATTCACTAAACTAATATTCTCTAACCCACTATTTAATGTTTATATTTACAGGGCACCATAAAATTAATGTGTGTATTTAATCTATTTGCAGTTCCTGATGACGTGTTTGCCCAAAATTATATATGGAAAGGCTCTTACAATTTCAAAGGAAGGAAACAACCCATGACCTTGACAGTTACTAGTTTCAATGCTTCCACTGGAAGAGTCAATGCAACACTCAGCAATAGCAACATGGAACTGCTACTTTCAGGTATCACATTAAAGAAGAGCAAATGACGCCTTCATGCTTTCACCTCCATCATGTCATCATATTAGTGATTTTTATACTGTGAAATATTTCTTAAATTTTAATGACATTCATAATTATCCAGAAATAAAGCTTGCCAATCTTTGGATTTATACAGGAGTATTACTACACAAATGTAAAACGCGGATTCCAAAATAAGCTCATGCATGAATATTTTTTTATGCAAGTTAGTTAACATACAGTGTAGTCTTGGCTTCAGGAGTAGAATCCAGTGATTCATCTCTTACATATGACACCCAGTGATCATCCTGAAAAGTGCCCTGCTTCATGCCCATTACACATTTAACCCACCACCTCCTTCCAGGAGCTTTCAGTTTGTTCTCTGTATTTAAGAGTCTCTTATTGTTTGAAGCCCTCTTTGTTTTTCTCTTATTTTTCCTTCCCTTCCCCTATGTTCATCTATTGAGTTTCTCACATTCCACATGTGAGTCAAATTATATGATACCTGTCTTTCTCTGAATGACTTATTTTGCTTAGCATAATACCCTCCGGTTCCATCCATGTTGTTTCAAATTGCAAGATTTCATTCTTTCATATCGCCAAGTCGTATTCCATTGTATATATGTACCACATCTACTTTATCCATTCCTCAGTTGATGGACATTTGGGCTCTTCCATAATTTGGTTATTGTTGTTAGTACTGCTATAAACATTGTGCCCCTTGGGATCAGCAATCCTGTAGCCTTTGGGTAAGTTACTAGTATAGTGCAATTGTGGGTCATAGGGTAGTTCTATTTTTAATTTTTTGAGGAAACTCCACATTGGTTTTCAGAGTGGCTGCACCAGTTTGCATTCCCACCAACAGTTGAAAAGTGTCCCCCTTTCTCCACATCTTTGCCAACATCTGTTGTTTCCTGAGTTGTTAATTTTAGCCATTCTGACCAGTGTGAGGTGGTATCTCATTGTGGTTTTGATCTGTATTTCCCTGATGATGAGTGATGTTGAGCATATTTTCATGTGTCTGTTTGCCAATCTGGATGTCTTCTCTGGAGGAGTGTTTATTCATGTCCTTTTGCCTGTTTCTTCACTGGATTATTTGTTTTTTATATTTAAGTTTCTTTAGTTCTTTATAGATTTTGGATACTAACCCTTTATCAGATATGTCATTTGCAAATCTCTTCTCCCATTCTGTTGGTTCCATTTTAGTTTTGTTGGTTGTTTCCTTTGCTGTGCAGTTTTTATCTTGATGAGGATTTTCCAATAGCTGATTTTTGCTTTTATTTCCCTTGCCTTCAGCGATGTGTCTAGTAAGAAGTTGCTTCAGTCGAGGACAGAGAGGTTGCTACCTGTTTTCTCTTGTAGAGTTTTGAAGGTTTCCTGTCACACATTTAGGTTTTACATCCATTTTGAATTTATTTTTGTGTATGGTGTAATAAAGTTGTCCAGTTTCATTCTTCTGTATGTTGCTGTCCAGTTCCCCCAGCACCATTTGCTAAAGAGACTGTCTTTTTTCCAATGGCTACTCTTTCCTGCTTTGTTGAAGATTAGTCAGCGATATATTTGTGGGTCCATTTCTGGGTTTTCTATTTCATTCCATTGATCTATGTGTCTGTTTTTGTGCCAATACCATACTGTCTTAATTATTACAGCTTTGTAATATAGGTTAAAGTCCGGGATTGTGATGCCTCAGGTTTGTTTTTCTTTTTCAAAATTACTTTGGCTATTTGGGGTTTTTGTGGTTCCATACAAATTTTAGGATCATTTGTGAAGAATACTGGTGTTATTTGGGTAGGGATTGCATTAAATGTGTAGATTGCTTTGGGTAGTATCGACATGTTAATAATATTTTTTCTTCCAGTCCATAGGCATGGAATGTTTTTCCATTATTTTGTGTCTTCTTCAATTTCTTTTATAAGCTTTCTATAGTTTTCAGCATACAGATCTTTTACCTCTTTGGTTAGATTTATTCCTAGGTATTTTGGTGCAGTTGTAAATGGGATTGATTCCTTAACTTTTCTTTCTGCTGCTTCATTATTGGCATACAGAAATGCAACTGATTTCTGTACATTGATTTTATATCCTTCTACTTTGCTGAATTCATGTATCAGTTCTGGCAGTTTTGCAGTGGAGTCTTTTGGGTTTTCCATGTAGAGTATCATGTCATCTGTGAAAAGTGAAAGTTTGACTTTTTCTTTGCCAATTTGGATACCTTTTCTTTCTTTTTGTTGTCTGATTGCTGAGGCTAAGACTTCCAACACTCTTGAACAACAGTGGTGAGAGTGGACATCCCTGTCGTGTTCCATGATCTTAGGGGGAAAGCTCTCAGTTTTTCTCCATTGAGGATGATATTAGCTGTGGGCCTTTAATATATGAGTTTTATGATGTTAAGATATGTTCCTTCTTTGCTGACTTTCTTGAGGTTTTTTATCAAGAAAGAATGCTATATTTCGTCAAATGTGTTTTCTGCATCTATTGGTGAGGTCATATCGTTCTTATCCTTTCTTCTCTTAATGTGTTATATCACATTGATCTGTGAATATTGATATCTGTCTTTGCGGATATCATTGATACCTGTCCTGCAGCCCAGGAATGAATCCCACTTGATCATGATGAATAATTCTTTTAATGTACTGTGGAATTTGATTTGGTAGTATCTTAGTAAGAATTTTTGCATCCAGGTTCATCAGGGATATTGATCTGTATTCTCTTTTTTAGTGGAATATTTGTCTGGTTTGGAATCAAGGTAATGTTGGCTTCATAGAATGAGTTTGGAAACTTTCCTTCCACTTCTATTTTTTGGAACAGTTTGAGAAGAATACATATTAACTCTGCTTTAAATGTCTGGTAGAATTCCCCTGGGAAGTCATCTGGCCCAGGACTCTTATTTGTTGGGAGATTTTTGATAACCGATTCAATTTCTCTGCTGGATGGGTCTTTTCAAATTTTCTATTTCTTCCTGTATGAGTTTTAATGTGTGAGTATCTAGCAATTTTTCCATTTCTTCTAGATTGTCCAGTTTGTGCATAGTATTCTCTTATAATTTTTCATAGTATTCTCTTATAATTGTTTATATTTCTATGGTGTTGGTTATGATTGCTCCTCTTTCACTCATTATTTTATCTATTTGGGTCCTCTCTCTTTCTTTTTTGAAAAGTCTGGCTAAGATCTTATAAATTTTGTTTATTCTTTTAAAAAACCAGCTTTTAGTTTCACTAATCTGTTCTACTGTTTTGTTTTGGATTCTATATCATTTATTTGTGCTCTAATGTTTATCATTTCCCTTCTTCTGCTGGCATTGGGCTTTATTTGCTGCTGCTTTTCTAGCTCCTTTAGGTGTGAGGTTAGGTTGTGTATTTGGGACATTTACTGCTTCTTGAGATAGGCCTGAAATGCAATGTATTTTCTTCTTAGGATTGCCTTTCCTGCATCCCAAAGAGTTCAAACTGTCATGTTTTCATTTTCATTTGCTTCCATGTGTATTTTTATTTTTTCTTTAATTTCCTGCTTAATCCATTCATTCTTAAGTGGGATGTTCTTTAACCTCCATGTATTTGGAGGATTTCCAGATTTTTTCTTGTGGTTGATTTCAAGTTTCATAGTGTTGTGATCTGAAAATATGCATGGTATTATCTCAATCTTTTTGTACCTGCTGAAGGCTGTTTTGTGACTGGGTATGTGATCAATTTTGGAGAATGTACCATGTGCACTTGAGAAGAATGTGTATTCTGCTACTTTAGGATGAAATGTTCTGAATATATATGTTAAGTCCTTCTGGTCCAATGTGTCCTTCAGAGCTATTGTTTCCTTATTGATTTTATGCCTAGATGATGTGTCCATTATTATAAGTGGAGTTTTATTAATTTAGGACTTAGATTTAATTTACTTATTAGTTTCAAATTAATTGTAAGTCTCCTACAATTATGGTGTTCTTATCAAAAAGTTTATGTTCGTGATTGATTTATGTATTTGGGTGCTTTCACCTTGGGGGCATAAATATTTACAATAGTTACTCTTCTTGATGGATAGACCCCTTAAATATGATATAATGCCCTTCTTCATCCATTGTTACAGTCTTTATTTTAAAATCTAGTTTATGTGATTTAAGTATGGTTACTCTGGCTTTCTTTTGATGTCTATTAGAATAATAGATAGCTTTCTGTCCTCTCACTTTCAATTTGCAGGTGTCCTTAGGTCTAAATGAGTCTCTTGTAGGCAGCATATAGATGGATCTAGGGTTTTTTTTTTGTTGTTGTTGTTGTTGTTTTGGGGGTTTTTTTGTTTGTTTTTTTTTTATCCATTCTGATATCCTATGTCTTTTGATTGGGGCATTTAGTCCATTTACATTGAGTGATAATTGAAAGATATGAATTTAGCGCCGTTGTGTTATCTGTGGATTTCACGTTTGTGGTGATGTCCTCTGGTCTTTTGTGGTCTTTGCTGCTTTCCACTCACAGAGTTCCCCCTTAGAATCTCCTACAGGAATGATTTAGTGGTAATGAACTCATTTAGTTTTTGTTTGTCTGGGAAAGTCTTTATCTCCCCTTCTGTTATGAATGACATCCTTTCTGGATAAAGGATTCTTGGCTGCATATTTTTCCTATTCAGCACACTGAATATTTCCTGCTACTCCCTCTGGCCTGCCAAGTTTCAGTGGACAGGTCTGTTACTATCCTTATATGTCTACCCTTGTAGGTTAAGGACATTTTGTCCCTAGCTGCTTTCAGAATTCTCTCTTTATCTTTGTGTTTTGCCAGTTTCACTATGATATGTAATGATGTTGACCTCTTTTTGTAGATTTTAAAGGGAGTTCTCTCTGCCTCTTAGACTTGGATGCCTGTTTCCTTCCCCAGATGAGGGAAGTTTTTGGCTATAATTTGTACAAATAAACCTTTTGACCTTTTCTCTTGCTCTTCTTCTTCTACAACTCTTATAATAAAGATATTGTTTCATTTCATGGAATCAATTCTCTAATTCTCCCCTTATGATCTAGTAATTCCATTTCCCTCTTTTTTTTTCAGCTTTATTATTTTCCATAACCTTATCTTCAATTTCACCTATTCTTTCTTCTGCATCTTCCATCCTCTCTGTCACTGTGTCTAGTTTATTTACTAGACTATTATTAGTCTATTACTAGACTGTTATTATTAGTCTAGATGTTATTTACTATAACATCTCAGTTATAGTATTTTTTAATTTATCCTGACTAGTTCTTAGGTCTTTGGCCTCTGCAGCAAGAGTTTCTCTCATGTCTTCTATGCTTTTTTCAAGCTCAGCTATTACCTTTGACTGTCATTCTAAATTCTTGTTCAGATATATTATTTATTTCTGTTTTGAGCAATTTTCTGGCTGTGATTTCTGGTTGAACTTTCTTTTGGGGAGAATTCCTCCATTTTGTCATTTTGTGTGTTTTAAAAGCTTGTTTTGTGTCTTGCACCTGAGTCATTCATGGATATTTTGATGTGGCTGGAATGAGACATCATGAAATAGAAAAGAACTTTTAATTTGAATAACTAATTTTTTCTGTATTCTCGTAACACCAAAGAGGCAAGATCAGTGACCTGTAAGCTATTTTATGGACACAAAATCATTTCTTCAAGTGACAGTATTTAGGTGGACACCATAGTTTAAGACAGAAAAGGTAGAGCTACACTACTTTAAACAAGCATAAGGGATCCCCTATCCAACTGCTCAGCTTTTTCAAGTTTCTGTGTCCTCTTTCTAGTATAAATTTCCCTCATTATCTTTGATTGTTCTGGTTTTTCTGACATTTAGATATTTTCTCAAATGTCATCTCATCAACAGTACTCCTTATGACCCCATCTAAAGTAACTTTCTCATTATAAATACAGTCAGACACACTCTTAGACAGTCTTACCTGTTTCACTTTCTTCTTTTCATTGTTTGAAATTAGTATAGTATTAGTATAGAGTAATATGGTGTTACAGGATGTGATATGACATTTTGTTCATCTACACTCCAACAATGTAAGTTCTAAAAGGGAAGCTCTCTTGCCTTCCAGGTCATCACTGCTTCTCAGAAGCTAGAACAGCAGCTGGAACAAAATAGGCCTCAATGAATATTGTCAAAGTAATGAATTTGAATTATTGCTCTCATTTAAAAAATATTTTTAAATATTCATACTGCAAATATGTAATATATTTGTTTAAACTACTTGGCTGTATATATATCCTAAGAAATTATTAATAATAATTTGTGGTATCAATGAAATAGAAAATAAAATCATAATTATTGATTTTGCAAATTTTAGGATAACTATCAAACATAGTTTTGTATTATTGACTGATTCCCCATTAAACTCAGAGTTAAAGTATTAGTAGTTAATATGTATTATATTTTAAAAACTATACACAGCTACAGTGATATAAGCTGCAAGAAGTTTTATATTGGCAAAAGAAATTCATTTAAATTGTGACTACTGATTTAACTTTGAGACATAAACATTTTTTTTTTATTTTAGAGATTTCTGAAAAATAAATGTATACTTAACCTAATCTAGAAAAATTTCAAAATAAATTCCTGCAAATATATAAAAACAAATAGATTAATTTGCCATCACAGTGTCCGTGGAAATCAATTACGATATTTTCCCAACAATATTATTTTTGATCACTTTTTTGTCTTCCCTTATTAGATGTAACCACTTAGGTCAAGATCTATGTGTCATCTTTGTATTCCCAGTCCATTCTTATGATACCTTATTACATAGGTGAAAGATTAAATAAATTAATGAATGAGTCATATTTCCACTATTAATCACAAAATTTTTACTTAGAATTTTTTTCTCCTGTTTTTCCCCTAAGCACATATTTCATATTATTCCTACTTGTAGAATACCCACTGTTTATGAAAAAAAATTATGTATATATTTTTACTTTTTTTATGCTATTTCCTATATTTACCTTCTTAAACTAAAAATTGTACTTGATTTTTAAGACCCATTCAAATACCTTTTCTCAATAAGCATTTCCTGATCACTCCATTGTGAAATGATCCCTCTCTGTTCTGGCCTTTTATTTATCATATTTTTTCATGTATTTCAGTTGATTATATATGTGACTTACATTTCCTACTTCATTGGAAATGCTTTTAAGCATCCTATCTTTAGATAGGAATGTATATATTCTTCTTTGTGGCTCCAGCAGTACTTAGAATACTCTTTCACAGGGTTGGCACCCAATTTATTATTAAGAAACCTATGAGGGATTTTAACGTTTGTTGTACATCCTTGAAGATTTTAAATCTTATTGGGGAATGAAGTCATTTTATTGGTAATATCATGGAATGATGTTATTAATAACAGTAATACTTAATTTTAATAACATAAGCAATTTCAACCCCACAATTAAAATTCAAGTTGAGAATTTCAGATGAGAGATTAACATATACTGTACGATTTGTAGAAAGCCTTATGAATGAAGCTGGCCTTGACTTGGCCTTGTTTGATTCCTTTTCTTTTCACATATATTACCTTATATATTTAAGGAGTTAAAGATAATATAATGAAGCATAACTACTTACAAAATTAGTAGACTAAAATGTCCTTACATTTTACAGGGGTGTATAAAAGCCAGGAAGCTCGCCTAATGTTACACATCTACCTTATTAAAGTACCAATGCATGCTTCTGTGAAGAAAATGAAGGAGGACAATTGGGCCATGGATGGCTTTGTAAGTATAGTGTTTTAAATATCTTCTGCTGATTTTAATAACCAATTTGTGCTTTGGTTTGTCATTAAAATTCCAAAAAAAAGGTGGTTTTCTAAATTGGGCTAATTATGAATACACATGCACATATAAAATGGGAAAATTACTATTATGGGTAAATTTTTTGTTTGGAAAAAAGATTCAATGTAAATACTTAGTAATCTAGAATGTTATACCTAGGGTTATTGGATTCTGATTAATATGCTTATATTTGTAATGTTTATGTGTATGAGAGTCATAGTTTTTCATTGCTTTCATTAAATGTATTTTGTCTATGACCAGTACTATGCAAAGTAAATCTGGATAAAATATAATTCATTCTTTGTATGGAATTACTATTTAAGACACATACAACATATTTACAAAATGCATAAAAAAATTAAGTATGCCATTACATTTTTTTCTCTAAATTTAACAGATTTAGAATATTTTATAAAGTTGTTTATGAAAATAAAGTGATGTGAATTACTTCATTTGGGGAGATGGTTGCCATAGCTTCACCGTGGAGTCACCCTGTCCTATTCAGCCACTTACATGAATGGAGTTTCTAAATTGGCAGTTGGAAGTAACTAGTCTTCCATTCACATATTGACCTGGAGTCTTTGCTAAAAAACAATGAGGAGAGCTCTGACTATATCCCCTCAAGCAACAGGTCTTCTTTTACAAGGAAGATCTAAAAGGAAAGAAGATAGTAGGTCATAGGCTTCTGTAAGTTTAGTGCCTGAGGGGGTAAAAACGTTTATCCTATTTCCCTATCTGCTGTTATTCATGGAATTGGAAATGAATTCATGTCTTCAATGCACTCAAATCATTTAGTTGTATTATTTTATCTAGGAAGCAAACAAAATGAATTCATTTGTTTAAATATTAGAGTTTAAGCTATTCTATTTAGAAGCATTTCATTTTTAAAAATGACCAAAATGAGTGTGATGTCTGATAATAAAGAATAAACCACTTGTTTCTGAAATGTCAAACTTCTATGGGTGGATTGGTATGATATTTTGCTTTTTAGGGTGAGGATTCAAGGTTTTTAACTTTTACAATACTATGCAGGACTTGGGTAACTTGGTAACTTGGGTAACAATACTATACAGGACTTTTACAATACTCTACAGGATTTGGGTAATTAAAAGAAACTTCAGAATAAAGTCACATTACTAGTTATCAGGAACACTGAAATATGTCTATTTTTAATATATTTATGAAATCAAATCACATTACATAAGTAAAGCATTTTTTAAAAATAGGATTTTACACACATGCAAGGTACACGTAATAGCATTTATAGCAATGGACACAGCCACAAAATCTTGGGGTCAAACAACAAGTATTTCATTCTTTCTCATGTATGTGGAGTTAGTTGTGGGTGTTCCACTTGAGGCTGTGGTAGCAAGTTAAGGTCTGCTCCAGATGTCTCATTCTGGGGCCCAGGCTGGAGCACATTCTCTTGTCAGAGGTCAGAAGCTCTGAGGGGGAAAGTGGAAACATGCCCCCTTGCTTTAAATAGCTCTAATGAAATATAACTCATCTTCCTTACAATTCACCCATTTAAAATATGCAATTCGGTGGTTTTAAGTATATTGACATGTGTGTAACCATCACCACAGTTGATTTTAGAATATTTCCATCACCTCAAACAGAAACTCCACACCCTTTAGCTATCACCCTACCCATTTGTCCCTCACCTCCACCCTGGCCCTAAGAAGACACGAATCTATTTTCTGAAATCTATAGATTTCTCTGTTTTGGATTTTCATATTTATGGAATCATATAATATGTAGTCTTTTGTGTCTGGCTTCTTTCACTTATTTTCATGGGAAACATGCCTTTTAAGGCTCAGACTTAAAACTGACCTACTGTCAGTTCCACCCATGAATCACGGGCCAAAGTAAATCACAGGACCAAACCCAATGAGTTGAAAGGGGCATTCTTCCCATGAAGGTTGGTGGGAGGGGAAGACGGAGTGCATACATGCTAAATAGTAATCGTATCTACAAAGTAGAGTTTTATTATATTTTAATTTTTAATAATTTTTTAACATTTTATTTCTTTTTGAAAGACAGAGACAGCATATGTGGGGGAGGAGCAGAGAGAGAGAGAGAGAGAGAGAGAGAGAGAGAGAGAAGACACAGAATGCAAAGCAGCTCCAGACTCTGAGCTGTCAGCACAGAACTGATGTGGGGTTTGAACCCACGAACTGTGAGATCATGACCTGAGCCAAAGTCAGTCGCTTAACTGACTGAGCCACCGCGCACCCCAATTTTTAATTGATCATTTGCTTTATTCTGTTTAATCATATCATTGTCCTCCCTCTTTTTCTTAGAGGGGGGACGGGCAGAAGGAGAGGGAGAAAGAGAATCTTCAGCAGGCTCCGTGCCTAGGTTGGAGCCTGACTTGGGACTCGGTCTCATGACTGTAGGTCATGACCTGAGCTGAAATCAAGACTCAGATGCTTAACAGCCTGAGCCACCCAGACTCCCCTAATTGCCTTTTTTTTGACAGTAGGCTTCTTAGCCTAAGAGAAATCTATATATCTATATAATTATATTAATGACCAACCCCCTATATTCTAATATCCTAATTACTTAAAAACAAAAATTTTCTTTTGCTTTTAATGGCAAATTTGCACAGTATGCCGTGTTTTATATCAGAGGGAAATAAAGAGGAAGGAACTCTGTATAATATTCATTTAAGTGTAAAACTGGATATTTATTAAGGCTGGAAAATATAGCCGGCTCCAATCCTCAGATTTAATCAACCTTATAAATATTTTTAGGTTTCTGCTGAGCCTGATGGAGCAACTTATGTATTTCAAGGATTTATTCAGGGCAAAGATTATGGGCAATTTGGACTACAAAGACTAGGTAATGTATTCATTTTCATTTTCGTGTAGTTCCTTTATTACTCTAGACATCATAAGAAAATACAGTGTATTCTGTACATTAGGCACACTTACTACATTTTGAATTTGGCTTTGTCAGGTAAGTTATACATTGAAAAATTTGAAAGCCTTTTAAATAACCACACAAAATATTGATTCTCTATGTACCGATGCTGTACAGGGTTTGGTTTTTGTCAGATGTCTAATAAATATGACACACTGCCTTGCCTTTAGCAAGGAAAAAGGAGAAAAGTGATACAGATAGAAAAGAAAATATTAAACTGTAAATTATTTTATCTCATGAGAACTGCAGTACTTCTCTTCAGTTTGAATATTGTTGTAACTTTATTTCTCTTTTGAAAATGTAATAGCACTTTGAAAAATTCATACGGTCTGAAAAAGAAAATAACTTTGAGGAATAGACCCCTTTTTGGGACTTTGTGCTATTCAGCTATGTAAATTTTCTGTAGTGGGAGGCATAGGGTTTTTTCATTCTTCTTTTAAACTGTTTTAAAATATACATAGACATTTAATGGTCTTGCTTGAATATAATTATTGCCATAGCTTTCGGTATATAATTTTCCTAAAGTATATTGTCTTCCATTATTATATAGTGGTATTGACGTATAAAGAATAAACTCAGGCTCTAAAAACTACTACTTAGTATTTATCTTAAAAATTCCATTACTTTGAATGCTTATGTAAATATTCTGAGTCCCTGGAAAAATAAGGTAGGTAAGAAGGTATTAACTTGGACTAAGGTGTGACTTAATTGAATATAACTGTTCATCAAAAAATTAAATTAGCTTTCTCTAAGTAAATAAAAATGATAAGATGTTCATTTCAGATAATGTCTTGGCCTAAAAGTATGTTAGTTTTGAAAACCAAATAAAACATTCATTAATACAGTACAGTTACACAGTTGTGCAATTTAATGCAAGATGTTTACACATACTAGTCTCAAAAGCATCACAAAAACTACATGTCTAAGACAGAACCTATAAAAAAAAAAGCAGCAATTTCTTTCTGGGGAACCTAAAAACAAAAAATAACCTGTCCATTATTTTTTCTTCCCTTGTCCTATGCCAACACGTTGACAAACCTGATTTTCTCATTTCCTAATTGTGCTAATGTCTTCCCTGTTTCCCCATCCCCAAGTAGAACACTTCTTCTCAGCCTGTGCTCTCTTACCACTTATCCTCACAAACAAGTTCTGTTGATTTTTAACTTCAAAATGCTCTTCCTAGTATGTTAGTATAGAGATCAATTTCCACTTCTATTTGGGTTCTCGCTCTAACCATTGATGTACACATGCTTCCAGTCTGGCTTCCCTCAAGTTCATTCATTCCACCCTACCCACTGTCCTAAATTGTGTGTCTTATCATAGGGCCTTTTATTTCTAAATACCTCCACTTGTCCTTCACTGCAAATAGATACAAGTTTGAATTCTTTAGAATGATATTTATGGCTTTTTGGGGTCTGGCCATAGCTTTTTCAGGTTAGCAGCCTATTCCTACCACACAGATAATACCTACCTCCATAACTTTTCCACACAGCTACACCTAGTGCTTGTCACATCTTCTAAATATGTCACTCACCTTCCTATTTCTAAGCTTAAGATGGTCCTGCTTCCTCCTCCATTCATTGTTCTACTGACTCTTCAAAGCCAAACTCATTGTATTCTCCAAAATACATTCTTATTTTGGAGAGATGGAATTACCCCTTCTCTTCCTAAAGCACATTGATCATTAATTCAGGCCTGATGTATATGCTTTTTTGTGTCATTGTATTCTTTCTACAACTGTATGAACTCTTCAGTTCAGAGACTACCTATTTTTTATTCTGTATCCTTTCCTGGAAAAAGATCTTATACATAGTAGACACTGCACAAACTTGCATGGAAATGAGTTGAAGGAGTTTCCTGAATTATTTTTGTTTACTATGTACATTTCCAAGTAGGTGTCTTGATAAGGAAAGAAAATAATTGATTCATAAAAATAAAAAATCATGTGATAAAAGCAAGTTGATTTTTTTTTTTTAATTTTATAGGACTGAATATGTCAGAAGGCTCAAATTCTTCAAATCAACCTCATGGTACAAACAGTAGTTCTGTGGCCATTGCTATTCTTGTGCCTTTTTTTGCACTTATATTTGCAGGATTTGGATTTTATCTTTATAAACAGAGGTAAGTTTGTTGATTTTACCTACAAAACCTTTCCCAAATCTTCCATTGCATGTTCTTTTTACTACTCTAGTTCAAATTGTAACTTCCATTTTTTTTTCAGTGTGTGCCAAATAGTGCAACAGGTTTAAAAACCTGGTTCCCCCTGCCTGCCCCCCACCATGCCAACATCACAAAACAAAAATTGCTCAGTGAATTTGCACATTCACCTTAACCCTTATTACTCTTGCCTGTCAATTTCCTGGCACGTGCTTAATCGTATAAGTTAGTTTTACATTATCCATGATAAGAATTTAGAGACACAAAAGCCAGGTTAACGTTGACATTGAAGAGGTGATACCTGCTGCCACATTTATCTAGAGAAGTGGAGAGAAGTTTGTGACCAAACCTCGTAGCGCACATCACAATACTGACCAGTTTTACCCAGGCAGACAGTTGGTAAAGTCTTCTAACCTTCTCCTTTTCTTCTGCTGCTTTTAGAAGATTATGCAATTAGTATGTTATATTTCTGACGTATCTAGTGTATGATTATCCATATTATTAGTTGGTCCTTGTTTTACTAAGTCCATTACAACAATCCAAGTCAGGGGCTTTATTATGTAATTGTCTGCTATTTGGGACTATCTTTTATCAAGAAAATATATAGAGAGACAACCAGATAATTCAATGAATATTACCTAAATGCATTTTTCTCAAAACTGATATTTGTATTACACGTTTCAGTCTAGATTACCTAAGATATATATATATATATATATATATATATATATATATATAAAATATTACATAAATTTGTAATAATTGAATATTAGCAGCTGCTTAGGCCTTGTCAATATCAGATTTTATTTACAACAACAAAAAAATCATCACTATATTTATTTATAAAGAAATCTGTTCCAATCCTTTTTTTGTTTTTAAACTATCTTTGTAAAAAAAGCATAACCTAAAACCATTTAAACCATTCTAGGCATATAGTTCAGTGGCATTTAGTATACTCACTGTGTCCCAGAGCCATCATTGCCAGTTCCAGAATATTTTCATGGCTCCAAAAGGAAATTCTCTGCCCATTGATCAGTCATTCCGTATTCCTACCACCCCTGCCCTAGGCAACTGCTAATCTGCTTTCTGTCTGTATTTGTTTGCCTATTCTGGGTATTTCATATCAATGGAATCAGGTAACATGTGACATTTTCTATTTAGTTTCTTAAACTTAACATAATGTTTTCAAGTTTCTTCCATGTTATAGCATTTATCAGTGCTCCATTCCTTTATATGGCTGAATAATATTCTGTGGTATGTTTGAATGTGTTCTATTTAAATATGTCCATTCATCAGTTGATGGGCATTTGGTTTGTTCCTACATTTTGGCTATTGTGAATAGTGCTTATATATACACTTTGTGTACAACTTTTTGTTTGAACACATGCTTCAATTCTTTTGAGTATATACCCCAAAATAGAATTGCTGGTTTATATGGTAATTCTACATTTAACTTACTGGGGAAGCACCAAATTTTTGCAGAGCAGCTGCACCATATTATATTCTCACCAGCAATGTATAACTGTTTTACTTTCTCCGCATCCATGCCAACACTTGTTATTTTCTGTTTTCTTTTCTTTTTCTTTCTTATTTTAATTATAGTTACCCTAGTATATGTGTAAAGTGGTATCTCATTGTGGTTTGGATTTGCATTTCCCTAATTACTAATGACACTGAACATCTTTTCACTGCTTTTTGGCCATTTTTCTTTGAAGAAATGCCTGTTCAAGTATCTGCCCATTTTTTAATTGTGTTGTTTGTCTTGTTGTTGATTGTAAGTGTTCTTTATACATTTTGGAGAGTTGACTCTTAGCATACATATGGTTTGATATATTTCTTCCTTTCTGTGAGTTGTATTTTCATTCCCTTGATAGTGTCTTGTCCTTTGATGTTCAAAAATTTCTCATTTTGATAAAGTCCAACTTATCTATTTTCTTTTGTTATTTGTGTTTGTGGTGTCATAGCTAAGAAACCATTGCCATTTTCAATGTCATGAATCATGGTCAGATTTACCTGTATGTATTCTCCGAAGAGTTTAATAGATTTAGCTCTTATATTTAAAAGTTTGGTTTGTTTCAAGTAAATTTTTCACGGCATAAACTATCCTGAAACTTGACATTATTTTCCATAAAGCTGTTGTTTAACATTAGTAAAATGACATTTCTTTTTATCTTCATGATTCTTGTCTAATTAGAAGGAAATGATGTTGTTCCTGGTTTTTATTGTGAATCTAGTTTGAAAAAAGAGAGACAAATACTTTCCATTAGAATTATGCACCTGGCAAGAGCAAATTTTAAGCAATATGTCTATATAGGTAATGTCCTTGAAAAAAACTTAAGATAGCTTTAATCAAATTTATTGCTGTATAAATCATCTAACAATTGTTAGTATGGAGAAAAAGTCAGAAAATGCATTAGGGATAGTAATAATATAATATATAATATAATATAATATAATATAATATAACATAATATAATAGCAAATAAAGTAAGATGAAATAGTTGAAATTTGTGATGTTTGGATGTAAACAAAGGAGTTGAGAAACCAAATTCTTTTAAGATGTATCCATTTTAGGAATTAGGTCTCAGAAACAGGTAGGGGCAAGTCTGCCTTTGTACCATAGCAAATGTCCTCAAATTATGCAGTGGGGTGTGGGAAACTAGAAATAAGAATTTCTCAAAAGAGAGGGAAATAGAGAAACAAAGCAGGAATTCAAGATCAGTAGGTTATGCCAACCATCCTAGGATCCATGTGTTTTGTTAAATAAAACCAAATGTTCAGTTATTAATAACTCTGGAAACTATTTTCATGACTTCATTATCTATAGTCATTTCTTCTTTGAGATTTTGAATTCATTGTTCTGGTGTATATCATTTTTTTAATTTAAATTTTATTTAAACTTCAGTTAGGTAATGTACCATGCAATATTTGTTTCAGGAGGAGAACTCAGTGATTCATCACGTACATACAATACCCAGTCCTTATCCCAAGTGCTCCCCTTCACACCCATCACCCATATAGCCCATCTCAAACCCACCTCCTTCCACCAACCCATAGTTTGTTCTGTATCATTAAGAGTCTCTTGCGGTTTGTTTTCTCTTCTCTCCCCTCTTCCCGTATGTTCATCTGTTTTGTCCTAGATTCTGCATATGGGTGAAATCACGTGGCGTTTGTCTTTCTCTGATTGATTTATTGTGCTTAGCATAATATATTCTAGCTCCATCCGTGTTATTGCAAATGGCAAGATTTCATTCTTTTTGAGAGCTGAGTTATATTCCATGTATATACACCACATCTTTATCCATTTGGACTCTCCCCATAGTTTGACTATTATTGATAATGCTGCTATACACATTGGGGTGCACGTATAGCCTTCAAATCTGTATTTTTGAATCCTTCTTTGAGATTTTGAATTTATTGTTCTAATGTATATCATTTTTAAGAAAATTGAGTATTTATGTTTCTGGGATACTCCAAGTATCTTCCCAAATTAGGCCTCAGTGTTAGTTGTCTGCTCTTTCTGAAATCCTTTTTTAATGCCTCCTCTTTGTTCTTCATGTCTCAGATTACATTTTATCTCTGCAGAGGTACTTTTCCTCATTACGCCTCCAAAAGTGGGGCCCAGTTCCTTCCTGTCATATCAACTCTTTTCCTTTTCATCAGAACAATTCTCATTACCTACTTTTTGTTTTATTTATTATTTTTTAATAAATATTTATTTATTAATTATTTTCTATCACTACAGTGATATGCCTAGGATCCATATGCATATGCCCGGGATCATGCTTGGGACATAATGAATGCTCAGTAAATATCTGATGAATGAATGAATGAATGAATGAATGAATAGTAATAAGATTTAAATTTTATTTTCATCATAATTTATTTATACTATACATGCTAATTCATAACGATTATTGTTGCATCAGAAAATTTAAATTTATAAGATTAGTCATATTATTGATACTTGTATTACTCAGATTGGTACTGTATATTAGTATGTATTATATTAAATAATAAAAGTCACTCAGGATTTAGAAGTGACAGGTAAATTGTTCAAATTTGATCTGTTGAGTTTATAATTTCTCAATTAATGCTTTGAAGTTACATTACGCAGTAACAATGATAACTCAAGCATGTTATGTTTGAGCCCTACTCTGCTATTTCTAGAAAGTTAACACATAGCTAATCCATGTTCTCGTCAACAGGACTGCACCCAAAACACAGTATACAGGATGTTCAGTTCATGAAAATAACAATGGCCAAGCAGCTTTTGAAAACCCCATGTATGACACCAATGCAAAGTCAGCGGAAGGGAAGGCAGTACGATTCGATCCCAACTTGAACACTGTCTGCACAATGGTATAACACGGCAACTCTTTGCCTTCTTCAGAAGCTTGGAAATCGACACACAACACAGTGCACATTTAGTTCACTGCTAGACAAATTAAAGCACACTTTTCAGGACTTGCTGGGTCACCTTTTCCTGAGGAATGATAGAGAAGAGTGTTTTTTCATAAACTGGACCCTAATTCTTCTTCATGTTTACCATGGAGAGTTTTACAGAAATTTGGCTGCACTCTGGGAGTGCTTACTCACAGTTTATTTGCTTTTTTTAAAAAGGAGATTATTCTAAAACATAAACTTCTTTGCATATATTGGAGGAGCATCCACTATCAGTATTTCTGTGCTTTATAAAGTATATTAGAGGGACTGGGTTTAAAAAAAAGATATAGGGTAGAAAATAAGAGCTATACTTACAAGAGTCAATAGACCACTGACTTCTCTTTAACAGTCATGAGCCACATCATGCCCATGAGTCTATTTCACACCACTCTGTCAGCTACTCATTTTTGTTAATCGAGTCATTGTCTTCCTTATCTCCATGGTTATTTCAGATTGAGTCATGCCCTGAAATGTTTATGAGCTAATTTATGCCACAGAAGAGATAAGATTGCCTTCTCTGATTTGATTCCTTCTGGTACTTGTCCTTCAGTATCATATTGTCTCTATTTTTAGATTGGTCGTCATAGTTTCTGTAAATGGCAAGATCATTGTGCTGTTCTCCCAATTTCCCTCATTATGCTATAACCAAGATTATTCACTAAGCCATGGGGCGGTGTTTAAAACCTTGCTTCGATCTGTTTTGTCACCCAGAAACCACTCGAGCTGGCAAAAATTATCTATGGCAATGATGATTTTGCAGTTATTTGAGACACCAAACTTCCCATCCTTTACCACACTCTCCAAAGTTTTCGAAAGACCAAACAGAACCTATTAATCTGTTGCATTTAGTTGATGATATATGCCATTTTCCTTCCAAATGAGCCTTCAAATTTATTTAACATTGTTTTGAACTTTTATCAACCATGAGTTAAAAATGTAAGATTTTAAGCTTTGAACTTTTATCTAACAGTGAGTTAGACATCATTTTGGTCCAGCCCATAAATATAATGACTACAAAAAATTTACACTTTCAAATGACCAATATAAAGCTATTTCCTAAAGGCATAGGTTTTCCAAATTTTCACACATTTTAAACTTTCTATACTCTTATTCGTAAGAAGCATGTTTCAGATATGACAGGTTTCTCTCACTGTCAAATTAAGATACACATTTGCAAGTTATTGGTGGCTCATTTACAACTGTATCACAGTAATGCCAGCATATTGGTTTAATAGGTCATTGTCTTCCTTTTATAGCATGTTTTACTTCATTGAATAAATTACGTACCCAGTGTGAACTCTTTGTTGATGTCCCTCTCAAATACGGATAACTCTGTAAACAGTCTCGACTTTTTGTATCATGAGACAGAGTGCCTAAGAGAAATCATTGCACCCAGAAGCGCTGCTTGGATCTATCTCTACAACATTTAGTGAATTTCTTGTAAACCACTTTGAGATACATTGTTTTGGAAATTCATACAATTTTCTCAACATTGTACTCTACTGACAGGATGCTGTTTTAAATTTTATGCCATCAGTTATTTATTCTTGTTTATTCAAATGACTGCAATAACAATGATTCATTCATTAATGTTAAGGTTAATACATTTAAGATCTTGTTTAAACAATGTTTCTTCTGCAACTGGCTACTCCTCTTATATTAATGCATACACTTTTGTAAAGAAGTATATTTTTATGAAAAAAAAACTTTGTAAAAGTATGATGTAAATTTTCAGTGCAATGTAAACAAAATAAAAATGGATAATTGCTTTTGTAAAATGTGTATTCTTTTCAAAATTGTTAGTATACTGGATAGCAAAAGGAATAAACAGCCTACATTTATTTGGTGTTTTCAAGTTCCAAACTGCATATTATATGTACTTATTTAGCAACATAACAATGAGACATGGGTGTTTTTCTTTATATTTTGCCGTTCCCCAAGTGTGACACTCTTTTAGAAGTAAACAGATTCCCACTAAATATTACAGTATCCTAACAATCTCGTCTTAGAATTTTCCTTAGATGTAAATATTTTAACACTAGTGTCTAAATTCGGGTGTATCTGATGATTTCCAATATTTCTGTAGTGTATTTTGTAGAGATACTTATTTTTAGCATACTTCCAAGGTATGGACTTAATCTTTTGAATAGCTACATTGCACTAATAGTCAAAAAATCTATTTGCCAGGGTGTAACATGTAAAATTTTGTACTCAAGAAATTTATCAAGTTTACAAAGTTTATCAAATTTATAAAGTTCAAAATACAAGTTACTTACGTTCAATTTTATAAGAGAACTTTTTCCCAAAACATATTGTCTTTATATTTCACAGCCTCAAACTCTAAGTGTTAAAAGTCTTTCTCTGTGCATTACACTTTCATTTGAGAAATGAATGCTTCTTGATATAATTATAGTTTCTTTCTAAACTTTAACTGTATTACTTCCACCATACACTCATTTCATGTCTTCTAAACTTTCCCTTGATGCTGTTTGTCCTTATTTTTATTCCTCTCTGTGCTTTTTTTCCTTCCTTTTCTTTTTCTACTTTTTGATTTGCTTTTTCTTTTCTGCTATTTTTTGTAATATCCTTTTCTGTTTTACATGTCTTCTCCTTTTTAGCCTTTGATTATTTCTCATCTTAATGCCCAGTTTCTCCTTACTCTTCTCAAAAGTTAGCAGCAATTTTAGTGGAAGCAATGTTATTTTTATTTTTTACCAGCTTTATTGGAGTATAATTAAGCTATTTAAATTTCATGGCATGATGATAAATATATTTTTTTATGAGAGCATTTAAACTCTACTCTCTTGTACTTCCTTACGTTTAAGAACATTAAACCAACAGGTTCTACCCAGGATCTCTTGATACTGGAGCCTAAGGAGAATGACTGTGGAAATAGACCAAAGGGTCAGATTTCTTTTTAACTTGTCCTTTGCACGTACAAATGAGAGAAAGAAAAATGAAACAGATATAACATTGGCTTAAAGAGTGAACAAAAATAACTAGATGATGCTCTCTTAAAGAGATTAAAAGAATACATTGTCTGTCAAAGTATTAATCTGTGTATTGATATCTATAAATTTAAAATAGACACAGTTTAAGTAAGGTAAAAAAAAATCTCTTCTGTAGCTTATAGAAATTCATGAGTCTAAGAAATATTTTAGAACAAGTAGTTTGAAATTTGCCTGAAAAAATATTGATTTGCTGCTTTTTTTTAGGATAACTTTGGAGGAAAGGGAATATTGATCCAAGTAGATATACATGTTGTAAAATTCTGAGAAATATCTTTCTGTCATCACTGCATGAGCTTGGTATTCCAAAATAATGTAAGAGCAGATTTGAAAGTTACTAGGGAGTAGAAATGGCCACTGGATATTAGATTTCATTCTTCAGTGTACAAGCAATGAAACAAGTGATCACCTGCCAAATACTTTCCCAACTTTTAATAAGTTCCCATGTGTAATAATTTTTATTAGCCTTGAAAAAGAAGTATATTCTATATATTCAAATTCATAGCTTTAAATTGTATTGCAGATCACAAAACAAGAAATCTGTGTTTAAACTTTCATAAGATTGAAACATTGCTTGTAACTATTAGGATATCTATGAAAATAGGATGAACCCAGATGCTTTCACGGGACCAATAAGATAAATAGTTATAGAGGAAAATGTAGAACCATCTACATAGTATGACTTAAAAGGAACCTAAAGGCCTTCATTCTCAGCAAGTGTCTTTACACCCTTGAGTTAAGATTGGTATCTCCTGAAGGGACTTGCTAGAATGAAATGCTAGGATATCTGTATGTTAGATATTCTGGAAATGTTAGAATATCTGGGGAATGTCATATAATAGCATTATAATCCTAATAGCCAATGAACACAGCCAATATGAAGCAAGTCTGTAAAGCTAGCATTCCTAATCCTATTTTTAAACCAAGACTTTTCCCAGACTATGATACTCTTTTTAGAATGATGCTTTTAAATACATAAAGTGAAATACAAAGGAAATTATAAATAAATAGTAAAAAAGTTACAAAAATATTGTGTTATAATATATATGTAACAATTTTGTAGAGTATTATAAATAATACTTTGAGATATTTGTGACATTTCACATGACATGAAAATATCTGTGATTTTTATTAGTGACAAAATCAGAGATTATTTTTGCCCAACTCTTTAACAGAAAGAAAATACTATATTTTAATAAAAATATCAGTGAAGATGAAGGTAGAACTTTTTCCCATGCAAGTTTCCAAACTCTTTGAATTCTACTGGCATATCAAGTTAATAACCCTTCCTTAGAGGTTGGAATTCACAGCAAGTACTTTGAGGGGGCAGGGAAGAAGCAAACATTGATTGCTCTCTTGAGCTGTTGACAATGAAAATGGAATGTTTAATTTGAACTTTGGTTACCAAATAGCAGCATAAAGTCAATGGACTCGAAGAAGGAATCCCCAGTGAGAAGGTGTAAGTATAGATAGTATAATGTCATTAATCAATTAATTTATTAAAAGCAAATATTTTCTAACATTAAATATATGTATATTACTTTACTGTGAGGTATAAAAGATATTGGATGAGTAAAAATATAAGAAACACATGGATCTTATCCTGAAGTAACTTAAAATCTTGTCAAGCTATTAAACAATTGTTAAAATAATATGCCACACAATAATCCTGTGCAGTAACTATTCACAATTTCAATGAGGAATGCATATTTTTTCTTCTATTTCATCTGTGTGTCTTTCCAAAGGATCTTTATGAGTTGAATGAAACCTTATCTATCAAATGTCATTTTCAATTTAATGGGGGAAAAACACCTAGAGTTTCAATAGAAATCAATTAAACAAGACAAGACAAAGGTCAAATTTTTATTTAAAGATATGCTATTTATTAAGGGAAATCTGTCTTCCTTTTCACCTAGTAGTTCCATTCAATAGGTTATTTTTTTAAAAAGCCAGAGAGTGGGTATTTGACATGGATTTTCAAATTATGTATTATTTACATATGGTGGAAAATATATCACTAGCTACCAGTGTGCAAGTGTCATAAATGTTCACTGATCTGGGGATCTTTTGAAAGGACCATACGTTTGTCACTGTTAAAATCATATTTCAAAGTTAATGACATGAAGATTTCAATGTTTAAACAAAAACTACTCGTTTCTCTCTCTCTTCTACTCCCTTTTCTCTGCCTCTCTCGATTTTTCTTTTTTTCTTCCAAATACATGCATATACAGACATAAATGTCTTGAAACAAATTAAAACAAATAGTAGTTATGATTATCAGGATTGTAATGATTACATACATATTTTTTTGTTTTGGGTTTTTCCAGAGTGCATACACTTAATATTATTATAAAAATATAATAGTTTTACATGAAAAAAGTAGCTTAAAATTTAAAAGTAGATTTTACTTTTTTTTCTGATAATTTTGCTTAGAAGAATATCCACACCTAGAAGTGATAGCAGAAGAGCCTGAGCTCAGGACACTCATGTCCACTGTGTCAATATGAATAAAAACCCAAAAATTAAAAGGGATAATGTCTGCACAAAACAAATTGTTTAAATGAGTTAAAGAAAAGTGAGAATAAAATTAGTAAATCTATTAATAATTATTTTTGTCAAGCATCTATATTTTTTACTTTCCTTTTGTGGTTTGCATTGCATCAAAATTGCCCGGAATAAAATATTGCATGAACAGGTAGTTTTTTCCTTGAAAATTAAACTTCCTGTAAAAATGTAAAGTATGGAAAAGATCCTGAGCCAATTTTTTTTTATTTTGTATGTTTTAAAAAATAAATATTTCTCCAAAAACTGTAGTAGTAGATGCTTAACTTTATAGAATAGTTTTTAAATGTCAAAAATCTTAAAAAGTACTTGACCAGGAGTTGGCTTTCTTATGATTATTCCTGTGAGTCTATGGAGTTATGAATCTCTTTTTCTTTAAAGCAGTAACATTATCCAACCGAAGCTTTTTATTTTACATTGCATTTTCCTGTTATTAAGATGTATTTAAAGTACTTTTCCTTGAATAGTGTCACATAACTAAGTGCAAAGCATCATTATTAAGTGACACTTTAAAATATTCCTTAGCACTAAAAAGGAGCAGAAACCGTATTATTTGCCCAGGAATTTAATAAGTGGTTTCTTTATACAAAGGACATTTTAGCTGTTTGTATGCCCCTTCACCCCTACTCACCACATGATGTAGCTAATGGCAAATCCTATCAGCAACTCATTTGGGAAAGCAAAGCTCAAATTTTTACGTATAAATGATTTGATGCACTTTTTTAGTAATAATAGACTTCAGCAATACCTTGTTGTTTAAAATTGCAATTTCACTTTCAGCTCTCTGGATATGACTGATATCAGATGACAAAGATGCATATTTAGAGAATGAAAGTAAAAGTAATTTCGGTATAAAGTATGGAAAAGTTAATGTTAACGGAGTCACTTCAAGAATCAACAAACACATTTATTCATAAAATAAGTTTAATATGTAAACTATTTTTGAATGGCAAAACTAATAGTTCTTGTATAATACTTGTTTTGGAAATGCAAATCTATGGGGTTTGCACAGTGATAATTAACTCACAATCTACCTTTAAGTAACATCATACTTCTTCATGCATCATGTTAAAACCTTACAACAGTATACTTTCATTTCTTCCCCCCCAGGCATTTTACCATTTTTTTCATACAGTTTACTTTTATTTTTACTTATATTATAAAACCCACAAAGCATTGTTATTAAAAGTCAACTAAATTTTAAATAATAAGAAAAAGGTATGTTTATTTACTTACATAAACCATTTCTGGTGCTCTTTATTAGTTGTATAGATCCAGAGTGACTTCTGTCATCATTTCCTTCCGTCTGAAAGACTACTTTTTTGTTTCTTTCTTGTTTAAATGTTAGCATTTTGGGCGCCTGGGTGGCTCAGTCGGTTAAGCGGCCGACTTTGGCTCCGGTCGTGATCTCACAGCCTGTGAGTTCCAGCCCCGCGTCGGGCTCTGTGCTGACAGCTCAGAGCCTGGAGCCTGTTTCGGATTCTGTGTCTCCCTCTCTGACCCTCCCCCGTTCATGCTGTCTCTCTCTGTCTCAAAAATAAATAAACGTTAAAAAAATAAATAAAAATAAATAAATGTTAGCATTTTGACAAGCTTAGAGGAAGATCTTTTGACAATTATGTTTTGATCGTTTGAAAATTCACTGGATGGGCTCAGTAGTAGAATAGAGATGACAGAGGAAAGAGACGATGAACTTGAAATAGAATAATATATATCATTCAAACTAGACCATAGAAATAAAAATGATTGAATAAAAAATGAACAGAGTCCCAGAGACCTGTGAGAAAATATCAAAAGGTCCAATATACATGTTATTGGAGTAGTAGGAGAGAAGAAGTTCGGGGCTGAGCAATTCTTTGAAGAAATAAATGTCAGAAGTCTTATTAAATCTGATGAAAAACAAACTTATGGATTAAAGAAGCTCAGTGAGCACCAAGGAGATGCATTCAAAGAAATCCACTTCTAGACACATCGCAACTAAATTACTGAAAAAGCAGGTGGACATAGATTGAGTAAAGGAGGGCAAAGTGATGAAAGAACTATATCCCTATAGTGATGGAAAGCTCTGTTCTCCTCCCTGATGTCTTTTCAGAGGCCAATTTGTTAGAACACAGAAGTTAACCAGAGATTTTCTTTAGGCTGTGGTACTCAAGCCAAGTCTTATGCTCTGAGCAACTTTAGAAATCTGCAGACATGTTTGGTTTTTGTTAAAATAAGCTCCTCACCTCTAGAGTGCATCCGGACATCTTGGTCTTTCAGAAAGAGCTGTAGTCTAGAGAGATCCAACATGAAGCAGGTATAGGGAAAGATGAATTCAGCTTTGATGATTTCCCATCAAATCTGAAGACAGGAAAATAAAACAAGACAAAAGCAAATTTCACAATTTCCCAAGAGCGCCTTCCAGCTTGAAAGTTTGACTTTATTCAACAAAGATACAACCAAGCTATTGTAAGCTCCTAAACTATTTCAAATTCCTTCTCATCTATAAAGAAGAGTTTAGGTATTGCAGTTAAAAGCATGTTGAGGAACTGAAATGCGGATATGAGAGTCTATAAACCGTGACTGACAGCAAGATGCAAGTTCAGCTCTGTATTTCTCTGGTCCAAAGTCATACCCCTTTTTCCCATTAAAAAAAAAATCCATATGTATAATTTATAAACAACATCTCACTTGTCAAAAACAACACACTCTTAAAAAGCCAAGAGAAAAAATAGTTGATTTATCCAGGGAAGAGTTAATCAAGTTATAACATTCAGAAAAAAATAAATAAAACGGGAACAATTTCAAGGGTTTTACTACGAACAAGACTGGTGAAATCTCTTGAGGGTATCAGGGGCATTATATCAAAAGGAAACTTACCACAACAATCTCTTTAGGAAAAGGAGGGTACGATTATTAATAAAACCATACTCATAAGAGAGTTTTTTGTAGTGGAAGGAGTTCGACAGGATTATTAGTGTTTCAGCTGCCTAATGTTGCAGCTAGTTTCTGTTTTCCCTGAGTGGCAAAGAACTAAAGAGGGATAGAGGTAGACACCTTTGATTTGATGAGAATGTGTATTCCATGACCTTCAATCATTCATAGAAGGGAATGCTTATCACACTCAAAAGAGAAGTTTGTTGTTTATTTTTCTTAAGTTTAAGAAAGCATCTGAAAATAGAAGAGAAAAGGAAAACAAAGGAATGCAAAATAATTAGGGAATTGTTCAAGTCAAGTGAATTACAATGATATTAAGGACATTGAAAAGGTGTTTTTTGTTTATTTTTTAAAAGTATGTATGTCGTACTTAAACATCTTTTTTCTTTAACCCTCTACTGTATTTGGCTTTCTATTTTATTGATCCCATATAACCCTCATCAGCTCTCTCCTTAACTCCTCCAGAGTACGCACTACTCATTGTTAGAAAAACTGAAGAAATAATGTTGCCTGGGGGCACCTGGGTGGCTTAGTTGTCAAGCGTCTGACTTCAGCTCAGGTCACAATCTCGTGGTTCCTGAGTTTGAGCCCCACCTCAGGCTCTGTGCTGACAGCTCAGAGCCTGGAGCGTGCTGCAGATTCTGTGTTTCCTTCTCCCTCTGCCCCTCCCCTGATCATGCTCTAACTCTCTCTGTGTCTCAAAAATAAAAAAAATAAATAAAGGAAAGAATATTGCTTGAATTATTTGCAAGTATACACTACATAATTTCAATTGGATTCTCTTTGCTACTCATCACTTTGTTTATTGTTTACTGCTTTCATTTTTTCAGACACATTTTATCCAAATAAGCTAACAGTCATATCCTTAACTATTTCAAGAAATTCCCATGGAATGCTTTTAATTTCTTTCCTTTGTATCTTTAAAAGTCTTATTATCTTTTAGCCTTTCTATTATCAATTTGCGGTCCTGTAAATTTATGTGTTTCCACTTTATTTTCTTTTATCTCACAACTTTTCCCTGGTGGCCTGTCATTCTTGACATTTTTACGATCACCACTTTGTAAATTACTCCTAAATATCAAGCCCTGGCCAATTCTCCCATTTGAGAAACATATCAAAAAACTATTGGCTGGATATTTCCAACTATAAGGTTTTTCCAGCTTTTTAAATTCAACATTTTTGAACTTGAACTTATTATACATTATGATCAATTCTCTTAATTACCCTAAGTGCATGAATGACATCACCAGATCTACCCAAGCTAGAAAGTTGAGCTCTATCTGATCGAATTACTCCTTTCAACATTATTGTGTTGAATTAATATTTTCAATCTCACACTTCCTGCATGCATTTCTTCTCATATTCTCATGCTCAACATTTTAGTTTAACTATTGTTGGACTATTGCAGTGATCTCAATGCAAATTTACCAACCTTAAATATATTTTAGGCAGAAATGTAAGATTAATTTTTGTAAGCCCAGTCATATGAAAATCACTCCCGACTCTGAATACCCATGTCAAGTAAATTCTCAATTTCTCTGCTGGAATTTGAGTTATTCTGAATTTTTCCCCCAGACTTTAGTACACAGTATTGGTTGCCTACCTACAGCTATCTTCCATTCTTCTACCTATATCCCCACTCTTGTTTGTTAATAGAGTCTTCTGCTTCTACTGTTTCCCCACAGACACTAGTAAAATTCTGATTAGTTTAAGCCTGGAGAGGTTTGTACTATTGCCTTTACCAGTGCTTTGTTAATGATGAAGCTTGTGAACCAATCCTACCTCAAGAGGGAAAGTTTGCTAACATCATTAGAAAATTCCTTGCTAGTTAAAAAGTCACACTGAAGACAATCAATCTGCTGGATATTGTCATGTTTGATTATGACACTTAATGTGCAGTGGCCATTTTATAACTGAGTGAGGGAGGGAGTTTGCATGAGGAAATCCAGCACACTGAGGTTGGCTGAAAGTTGGAAAATAATATCAAGAATCACAATTGTTGGGAACATTGAGGCAGTGAAAACTATCCGTGGGACTCCCTTACCCGTCAATTTCTTGTCTTTTAAAGTAATATTTTCTGTATTTTTGAAGCCGGTTGAGTTTTCTATTACCTATAAATGAAAATATACTTCAATGTCCTTATACTGCAATTCCCACAAAAAGTACAGATGTTTATGTCTACATTAGATCTGCACCACTTACAAACTATTTAACTTTGGACTGATCTTTAACTTCTCAATCTCTCAGTTTTTTCTTCTGAAAAACTGGAATAATAAAGTACCTAATTTTGGGGGCCATTATGAGGTTAAATAAGTTAGTACCAGTAAAACACTTAGAACAGTGAATGGCCCAATCAAAATGCTCAATAAAGGCTATGTATTGTTGTTCTTTTATTTTTATTTACATTCTTCCTACTCATGCAAATTCCCAGGATGGTCAGGTAGCCCATCTCCATGTCATAGGTAAGATATTGCTATGGAGAATTTGCGTTCCTCCAAAATTCATATGTTGAAGTTCTACCCCCACCCCCCACACCAAGGTGATGCTATTAGGATGAGAGGCCTTTAGAAGGTGGTTAGGTCATAGGAGTGGAACACTCATGAGAAGGATTATTGCCCTTTTCTGAAAGACCCTAAGAGCTAGCTTGCACTTTCCTGCCATGTGAGGTTACAGTGAGAAGATGGCAGTAGGGAAACACGCTCTCACAAGACAACAAATCTGTCAGAGACTTCATCTTGTACTTCCTGGCTTTCAGAGCTCTGAGAAATAAAGTCTTGTTGCTTATAAACTGCTCAGTCTACAATTATTTGTTACCACAGCCCAAAGAGACTAAGAGATTCATTTTTATCTCGAGCTTTTTTTAACAGGAAACTTCCAGTCTCTAAGTCAAAGCAAGAGAGGTATGAAGCATGGACAATGACCATCACTTCCTTTCATTGTCCATTGTCAGAACTATCACAGGAACCCAACTTAATGTCACGGGTAGCTGAGACATGTAGCATAGGATAGGAAATATTTGATCAAAACCGTCTCTGTCACGGTTCCTTTTTCTGCTCGCCAAATCTCCCTTTACCACCTGTTTCTACACATTAAACACACTTGACTGCTTTCTAAGAGACACATCTCAAAATCCCATCCAAGCTTTATCCAGCTTCAACTTCAGGGTCTACAGATAGTGTGTGGTACTCTCTCCATTAGGACAGACGAAGCTACTTTTTGTCCAAGCTACGTGCTTCCTTTTCCCTGAGCACATACACTCATCATGGAATGTGGTATTAGTTTCCTGAGGCTGCTGTAACAAATCACCACAAACCTAGTGACTTCAGAGAAATTGATATCTCATAGTTCTGGAGGCGAGAAGTTTAAACCTGAGCTGAGTTGTGCTCCCTCTAAGGGCTCTAACAGAGAATCAATTTTTTGCCTCTTTCAGATTCTATTGGCTGCTCTGAGATTCCTGGTCTTGTGTTGTGTCACCCCACTCTCTGCCTCCGTCTTCATATGGTATTCTCCTCCTGTTTTCCTTTGCATCACTTATGAAGACACTTATGATAGCATTTAGAAATACCTGAAAGATACAGAATAATTGACTCTTCTCAAGATATTTATTTATTTATTTATTTATAATTTATTGTCAAGTTGACTAACATACAGTGTATACAGTGTGCTCTTGGTTTGGGGAATAGATCCCCATGATTCATGGCTTACCTTCAACGCCCAGTGCTCATCCCATCAGAACCCTCTTCAATGCCCATCACCCAGTTTCCCCTCTCACCCCCATCAACCCTCAGTTTGTTCTCTGTATTTAAGAGTCTCTTGTGGTTTGCCTCCCTCTCTCTGTTTGTAACTATTTTCTTCCTCTTCCCTTCCTCCATGGTCTTCTGTTAAATTTCTCAACTTCCACATATGAGTGAAAACATACTTGTCTTTCTCTGACTGACTTATTTCATTTACCATAATAGACACTTTTCAAGATATTTAATTTGATCTCTCCTACAAAGATTTTTCTTTCTTTTTTTCTTTCTTTCCTTCTCTCTCTCTCTCTCTTTTTTTAAATAAGGTAACATTTACAAGTTCCAGTGACGAGGACTTGATATTGTTGCATGACCACTATTCACCCGACCACAAAAACGATAAAGATATTTTGGCACTAGAGAATTTGGCACAAGGAATTAAAAAAATAAATGGTGGGGCTGAAGCACAGAGAGCAAAGGAGAGAGAGTGGGAAGATAAGCTAGAGAGTAAGGAGGAATCAGATTAATAGAGCTTTGTAGGACACTCTAGAGGATACTAATTCAAGATGATCCAAAGCCCCATAATGTATTCATTCTTTTTTATATGTAATGTAGATTAAGGCCTCATTTTAAGATGATGTAGAAATTGAGATCTCCCTTCCTGATAGACTCAGCTGTGAAAAATGCTGTTAGCCAATAGTCTCCAGCTGCTATATCTTTGGGATCTGCCATAGCATTCACTTTGAGGTCGTACTTTTCCTTTCTCTAATAATTCAAACACATTTTTTCCCAGTATATCTTTTGTACTTCCAATACCATGCTGTTTGCTGTAAGACCTGAACAGGCACCATTGGTAAGTGGAGTCATCCAAGAAGGCAGGTGTTTTTATGGAGTTACCTGGCAAAGAGGATTACATCCCAAGTGGTATGTGGGGTATGAATTATCCTCAGAACAAGGTGGCAGCCTATTACTAAAGATTTCACTGGTGATTATCTGAGAAAATGGTATGGTGAGGGGAACTAACTTGCCAGAGCAATGATTCAGATATTTGAAAGGTATAGGAGAACAATGTGTAAAAGTGAAGGGTAACTACCTGGTTATTACTAAGCTGTATTAATTCTTCTAATGGAGGAAGAATACTTTCTTAACAGAAAAAAAAATCAGAATTATTTCATTTAACTTCTCTTTCCTATAAATTGAGTACTGTTAACATGTTTCAAGTCATTAATATTAGTTAACTGATCAAATTAGTGGGAATTTTATCTAATACTTACATTGTTATGCTAAGCAATGGTTTTCAAATTCTACTGTCACCAGAGTTTCCTGAGACCCTATTTAAAATACACAAAACTCAACAATACATTTTGACTGAATAGTTTCAGGGACAAGTCAGCATTTAGACAGGCATTCCAGAGTATAGGCTTTCTAAAGAGCCTTAAAGAAAGTATACCTAGATTTGAAATTGAATGCTGTACTCAATAACGTATCAGAATATACATAATATTCATTTCAAGGTTGTTTTCATGTAAAATTTGGAACTCTGATGTTCTCATTATCTTTTAGAGCAATGTGATTAGAATAATTAGGGTTTGGAAGGACAGGCCAAGTCTTAAATAATATTCTCTCATGTTTATATGTTTGTTCTGATCTAATGAAGCTTGAAAGAGTCCAACTGTTGCCCTAATGTCTGATATATTTAGTAAAAATCAAATTAGTCATATCTCCCTTAGTTCCTTTGGTAAGCTGCCTATCTACACAGCTCACCTGGAGAACTCACCAGCCATAAACAGATGAGACAAATCATAACTTTGTTTTTGAGGAGTGAAAAATAGTCATCCCAAGATACCAGATTAATCTTCCCCACTCCTAGTAGGCTGCCAGAAAAGGTGGATGGAAAGATACCTGTGAATTTACAAACTGAACACTTTTGTTAATTAAATGTTGTTATAAATGAAATAAAGGGGGGGATGTTTCAGAAGAGAATTATTTTGCCTAGTAGGCCACAATTCCTAAATATAGCTGCTAAATCAGAATTGTGTATGTTGGGAGTCTAGAAGGAGAAGCAGAATGAAAAGCTCTAGTGGAATTTCATAACATTTTACAGCTTCTCGTATTTGCCTGGTTCAATTATAAAAACCTGAAATACCACTGCATTACATTAGTGCATACAACCATCTTCTCTCAATAGCATGATCATACGAGTTTCCCTGCTTGTCTGTCTGCTTTCACTCTTGTGGGCTTCTAGTTCCTTTTCTTTTTCTTCTTCTTTTTTAAAACCTTTATTTAAATCCAGGTTAGTTAACATACAGTGTAACAATGGTTTCAGTAGAATTTAGTGAATCAGCACCTATGTGTAACACCCAGTGCTCATCCCAGTGAGTACCCTCCTTAATGCCCATCACCCATTTAGCCCATCCCCCCACCCAATACCCCTCCAGCAACCCTCGATCTGTTCTCTGTCTTTAAGAGTCTTATGGTTTGCATCCCTCTCTGTTTTTATCTTATTTTTCCTTCCCTTCCCCTATGGTCATCTGTTGTGCTTTTTAAATTCTGCATATGAGTGAAATCATTATTTGTCTTTCTCTGACTGACCTACTTTGCTTAGCATAATACACTCTAGTTCCATCCACATTGTTGCAAACAGCAAGATTTCATTCTTTTTGATATCCAACTAATATTCCATTATATATATATATATACATATACATATATATATATATATACACACACACACACATATACACACCACCTCTTCTTTATCCATTCATCAGTCAATGGACATTTGGGCTCTTTCCATAATTTGGCTATTGTTGATAGTGCTGCCCTATACATCGGGGTGTAGGTGCCCCTTCAAATCAGCATTTTTGTATCCTTTGGATAAATACAACTGGATATGCTGATTTTTCTAAAATGCTGATTATGTCACTCCCACTTCTTATTGTTTTCAGGACAAAATTTCTATATTCCACCAGTCGTGACTCTCTAACACATTATAACGTGCATTTCCCTGAAGCATTCTAAGCTCAAGCTATACGAAACCATTCTCTATTTCTGTACCCAAAGCCTCTTATCTGTTAGACCCTGAGCATGTTCTTTCCTCTAGTTGAAACACACTACCTTTCTCCACTCCTCAAGTGTGTTTCACTGTGTCTCCACTCCTCAACCTCCAAGTGTGTTTCATCTAATTATCTTTCTTTGAATGTCAGCTTGAGCATCACGTCTCTGGGAGCCTTCCCAAGACTGTGACCTTCCTATGTGCTTTTTAAATGTCATTTCCTACTCCAACCATAGCATTCATACCGTTGTAATTTCTTATTTACTTGAATGTCTTTACTATTATATAGACTATTTGCTAGGGAGGTCAAAGCTGTTTCTGCTTTCTTCACCATTATTCTTAGAGCCTAGAAAGGGGCATAAAGTGTGGTTTTTACTAGTCAGGAACATGTACTAATAGTTGTGATTGTGGTAATTTCAATAGCTGCAATTCTTAGAGTAGTGAGAAGAGTTTAATTTAGAAAACTCCGACTTACCGTATCTTGAGAGACATTATTATTCTCAAAAAGCCTGAGTGCACACCAGAGGCAAGCCATATGGCTTGCCTGTAATCTCCAGCCTGTAATCAAGGAGAACTTTTAAAAGAGAGTTGGATCCAGAAATCCATTTACTCATTGGCCTAGAGTTATCTGTGTCTTTCCCTCCAAATAACAAAATTGCAAACTGTCACCTTCATTATCCTGCGGTAAACGTTGAAGAATTTGGACTTGTTAAATACCGCTATACCAGGGTGAGAGTTGTATCATCCTTAATGTGAAACACACATACCTCACATCTGCAGAAATTTTAGCTGCTCAGAATTAATTGGAACTATTATTTTCAGGTTTTCTTTTGACGGGAGATATTTTAATTCATATGTAATTTATAACAGCTCATACTATTTTGCTCATTCAATAATGCATCTCTCCTTTCATTCAGGGAACATCACTTACATCTGCTGAATTGAGAGAAGCTAAGTCTATTCACTGAAAAGTCTCCTTTATCCCTTATTCTGTATTTGCTAAGTTGATTAACATTCTTCTTGTGGGAAACCACAGGTTCAGTAGACCACAGGTCTTCCCACAAGGGAAGAAAAGATGGCATGAGACTGGATGGCACACTCACGCCAGAGAACTTAATTTCATAAAGACACTATTTACAAACCAGTAGGTGGGATAATGGGGCTCCTGGGGTTCACAACAGCACGAAGGAGCATGATTGAGGAGTAGTCACCAGAGACATGAACCCGTAACCTGCAAGGGCTTTAGAGTTTGGTGGAGGATCTGCAACTCTCATCATCCAGTAGGAAGGGAGTCAGGGAAGACTGCTCCCTGACCTCGCTCCTCTCTCGTCTCTTGATTTCCTCTTATGCTTCTCATTTGTAATGCAAATAGGCATTTGTATTAATCATGGCAAGCAGCAAACTCTTCAGAATAAGATTGCATAGGAAAAAATATCTCATGTAAAAGCTTTCAACTAAGAAGTTTTATGCCCAGGGAATTAGAATTATTTCTGTAGGGATACACACACACACACACACACACACACACATGTATTTCTGCAGGGACATACTAATACATACATATATAACTTTATTACCTATATAATAATTGTGTGTATATACCCAAATAATTCTGGCCTACAAAAATCACATATTTTTGGCCTGCCTAATAAAAAATTTATATAAAACTGTAAATAAAAATATGTCAGGTTATTTTTGTACCACATTTTATAATGTCTTCACTTTCATTTTATATTACATTCCCATTAAAGACCCATTTTTATGAAAACTTTTTGAAAATTATTAACTACTTCTGATTAAAGGTAAACCATATTAAAGAAAAGTATTTGCCAACTTTTTACCCTGATTCCCAAAGTGGCTAAATTAGCTCTTATTGAGTTTAAAGTGTTTTATGAATGTGATAATCTACATAGTTGTGAATCATTTCTTCTCTGATAACCTGCTCAATAAGAAAAGTAAGGTTTTCTTTCTTAAAGCCTTTGGAATTGAATGTCAGCTTGCTCATATCGACAAATGTGCTGCTGAGGGAGAGCTTTTTCATCTTATTGACACGGACTACATCATAAACCAAAGAACTGGAAGCCTGACATCCAAGCAATTCAGGCTACATCTACACTGTTTCAAGAGAAGCTTTTGGAAAACAAATATTTCTTGCAAACTGTCCGACTTGTCTACATAGATTATATGGTTGTGAAAAGAAGTTGACTCTTTTCCCTATATTAAATTCACTGTTATTGTTGGAATGTGCAAACCCAGCTGTACTCCATTTTCTGGCCTTTAAAAAACCTGTTCTGCCCTGTTATAACTAGGTGAGAATAGATGGGCTGGTCCTTAAAACTGATCTGTGGATCAATACTAATCTCCTTTCATTTCCATATCTTCCTGTAAAAATGGAAAAAATAACTGACATGCTTAAGGTGGCATTTCTGCATAAACTTCTATTTCCAAAGCCCAAGAAAAATACACAAAATTGTTAAATTCCTACACATGCAATCGTTGATACATCTTATATTTAAATTTCAACTCACTTGAACCAATAAGGATTACACAATATGAGAAAGATACCATAATTAAAATATTTCACCAAAATACAAAAAATGCTGACTCTGTGGAAATCCAATTGAAAGGATTAACTCAGCATCCTCTATTACTTCTTGGACATCATTGTTACCCTTTCAATTGAATTTCCACACAGAATCAGTACTAGATATTAGGTACATACATGTGCTGAGGTCAGCTCTAGTCATTTACTCAACAAATATTTATTGAGTAGCCTCTATGTGTCAGGTATTTTTGCTTGTGCTAGAAAAGTTAATAATGACACCTTACTTAGTCATTAGTCCAGAGAAGTAATCCTTTGACTCTTCAGTGATTTTCTGTTATCATTTCCAAGTGAAAGTAACTTGATTTGAAATAGTTATTCACTAAAAACATAATAGTGCAACAATAGTTCGATCTTTTCTTTCCAATCACTATAATGAACTTGAGGTTAAGGACTTGGCCTGGCTTTAGTTTTGGAGTTGGAGATTTTCACTAGAGTCTATTTCTTAAAATGTATGCCCCCAACCTTCTGCTTTCTTCAACAGAAATCTTCTCTTACAGCATAGCTGGTCTATGTAGTGCCTTTTGCTTATTTCATGCACTGTATTGCCTTCTTGTCTAGTTAACGCCCATCCCACCCCCATGAGGAGGAAAGAAGTCCTTTTGCAACGTTAGCACCAGAACTATGAGCTCCTAGAAGTCAGGGCCTATTGGAGAAAGAAAGCTGGATGTTAGCAACTTTTGTGGCATTGCTTATAGTGGGGACAGAAACTTCCAACCAGGGTTCCTACAGTCATTTAGTCGACAACCTCCCATAACTGCCAACCTAAACAGAAAGCATGCCAGAACCCAGAATTGGAGAAAGTAGGGTTATTCTCTCTTTTTCATGTTATCAACATACCGTAAATATTACATTCAGGTTGATAACTAATTCTAACCCTAATGCTAAATAACCATGGGACTTCCTTTCACTACTGTGACTAAGCTTGTTGGAAAATTCATCATGGATGATACTATTTCTCATGGAGCTGGCTTGAGGATGGAATGAACATTACATGTGAAAACTTATTATCGCTTTAACCAGATTGAAGCTCCAATAGATGAAGAATCACCTTTGCTTTGTTTACCAGCAAATGAAGAGCAATTTCACTGAGGCTGGTACATGGTAGAGGTTCACCAAACATTTGTCATATGAATGTAATCTCTCTGGGGACTCTTTCATCCCTCACATTTGTATAGTGCTACAAAGAATCACTTCGATGCTGTTTCATAAATATATCCAGAAAATAAAATTGAAAGGGTTAAAGAGTGCCACCAACTTTCGTATTGATACTCCTTTCTTTCAATAAAGTAGGCAACTCAAGTCATACAAACAAAAATTTTGCAGTGCATTCCATACAGATTTCTTATATTAAATGGAAAATAATTGTTGGCATTATAAACTTACTTATTTTTGTGGAATTGCATTGAAGTTAAAATATTGCTCACTAGTGGGCACCTGGGTGGCTCAGTCGGTTAAGCATGCCACCTCGGCTCAGGTCATGATCTCACTGTTCATGAGTTCGAGCCCCGCATGAGGCTCTGTGCTGACAGCTCAGAGCCTGGAGCCTGCTTCAGATTCTGTGTCTCCCTCTCTCTCTGCCCCTTCCCTGATCCCTCTCTCTCTCTCTCAAAAATAAACATTTTTAAAAATTAAAAAAAATGTTGCTCACTAGTATTTTAAACTTTTCTTTACCATATAAATTTTCCCATTTTTCTTCTTCACCGACTTGGATGGAAATATCATTATATTTCTTTTATTTTTTGTATTAATACTGTCTTGAACACCCATGTGCTAAGTTATAACCAGAATCTCTAGGGCTCTTCATTCTGTTCCTAATTTATACATAACTACACAAGAATTCTCAGTTCAAAGGGAAAATGCTTACTTCCATCTTATACCTTCTAAAAACATCATTGCTGGAGAAAGAGTTGGAGAATGTGGTCATGTAGTCACTTTGCTGGTAGACTCTGTTTTCCTTTTTGTTTGTTTGTTGTTTTTTGGGTTTTTTGTTGTTTTTTTTTGTTTGTTTTTTTTTTTACTCTCACTGCTTTTGAAGCCCTTGAAGCTGGACCCACATTTTAAATAAATCTCTGATTATTGTTGCGATTATATCCTTACTTACGGATCCAGAACACAGACGTCACTGGTGCCGATTCATGAGTTCCCAAAGTGCCAACTTCCCCCTTTTTTTTTTTTCAATTTCATGTTCAGACATTTCTTTCAAAGAATTCCCTACATGGCAGATAATCTTTTTTTGAGAGACAGAATCATTTCAAACTGTCAGAAAACTTTTAACACCTTTAAACACCAAAATACAAGTAAAATTTGACTTCAGTATTTTAAGAGAATCCTTGAGCACTGTAAAAAATTGTTTTCTAGTTTCAGGGTTTGAGATGTATACTTTCAGTCTTTTGATTCACTAAAATTTTACCCAGAGGCTTAACAGGCTCTGAAAATAAGCTCATTCCACTTTCAAAAGGGAATATTTTTACCTTTTCTTCTTTCTTATATTGACATTCCAGTTGCCCAAAATAGTATCTGTAAACATAATTCTTGTTATATTGCATCTTTTCCTGGCATGCTATATCTATTTGATCACTAAGTCAAGTTACTTGATGTTTAGAATAATTAGTTGACGTCATTCTCCCCCCACCTCCACCCCCCCACCCCCATTGCCAATATTCTACCTCAGAGTTTTATGATTTTATGCCTGGAAAACTTTATATTTATGCTCTTATTTTTTTTCTTTTTTCCCCCCCTCTCTTCTAACCTTTTTGGCATGTTCTCAATTTATTCCTTTGCTTGACAATTCTGAATCTAGTGAACGCCTACTTGGGCCAGGCACAATGTTAGATCCTGGGAATAATGCAGATCAATCTTTGTCTTTAGAGTTTAGAGCAATGGGAAATGTAACCTCAGTGTAATGGATGCTTTACTTGAGGAAGTACTGAGAAGGAAGAGAGACTGTGGTAAGGGCCAACTAATGTTATTTACAGATGAAAAATGATAAGAAAAAGCATTTCAGAAGAATTTTGGTTTAACCAAACTAAGAGAATGTTTAAATAAACATTTATCACTACACAGTTGAATTCTAAATGGCGTATTTTTCCAAGTATGGACACATGGATAACCATCACATTTATATAAGGCAAGGAAACCCGTAGTGATAATAGTATTGATCAAAATGGCTATAATTTATTAGAACAACATTATTATTACTGTAGCTATAGAGTGAAACTTAATTTGTGCCCATGACAAAATGATCAAAGAAATTAGTATGATATTCTTATTTTGGAGGAAGTGTCAAATACGTGAAAAGCTGTCTAAGGACTTATTAAGAAATAAACGCTAGAAATATAAGTCCCTGCTTTCCCTGTCCAGTCTAGTCGTGGATTTTCCAGATTTGCCTTCAGCATTCAGGCTAATTCACATCTTTAAAATAAAAACTAATATTTAAGACCTGTGGACTGTCTGTTAGAGACTCTTTTTGTATCATCAAATAGAGTTGGAGACTTTTTCCCTAATCAGTATATGGCAAAAGCTCCAAGGCATCAGTGTGTAACACAGCATAAGGTGACGATGAAGACATCTGGTTGAAAATAAAGCCAGATCAGGTTTGGAATCTGGCAAGCCTTTTATTATTTGTGTGACTTTAAGCAACTTATATAGTTCCTTTAAACCTTAGCTTCTCTACTTGCAAAATGGAAATGTATTTAATATCTATAGCAGGAAAGAGTTATAAAGTTTAAAATGGATAACATATAGTACCAGAAATAGTACGCATTCAATCAATGTTTGCTGTGACCTCTCAGGACACCTACTATTACTATTACTACTGGTTGTACTGTTACCTCCACTATTGCCTTTACTACTAATGCTACTGTTATTACTACTCTTATTTCTAATACTCCTACTATTACCATTATTGGCATCAGTCAGCCTAATTGGATTTTAATCCAGTACTATTGTATCAAAAGTGAGTTGGATCTCTTCTAGACAAAACAATTTTGGAGTCAAGGGAAGTAATGCAGCTTAGTTTTGTATTTAAATTTTCTAATAATTTTAAATTCTATTGGGTTAGTGTGTCCTGTAATGTACATATGGTATTAGCTCAGTACTGCATGCTTATGATGTCTAAATACACATACTAAATTTCAGAATATCTGTTCAAAATATTTTTCTGATAGGAGTGCTTAGTCAAATGTTTGCAAAGTACTAGTCTAGAAAGAATACAAGCAAAGAAGCAACACGTTGCAAATATTATGATAAATCCTATGGCAGAGAAATAGATATGAAGGTCCCATGTAAGGGGAAATATCTAACCCACTACTTCATGCTATATTTGACTTATGGGGCCATGGCTGGTCAGCGTCATGAAGTCTGCCCAGTGCATCATAAGGGTGATTAAAAGGGCCAATCAGATTCTACCAGGAATTTGAATTAGGAATGTGGAAACAGACTCCATCAATTTATAGTGGGAGCAGAAGCTGAAAAGACAAAGTGGACATGTTTGAAGCAGAATCCAGGTGATATAAATAACTGAAGATATAAATAACTGAAAATACAAATGATGTAACTTGGAGAATGGAGAGAGAGAAAAAATGTGAGATGATTGTAGGAGCAATAGAAACAGAGATAGAAAGAAGCTGAGTCACCACAAAAAAAGAGTAACAAAATTCTTGCTATTGTGGGCACATAGAGATAATCTGATCCTTAGAGTTCTTGTGTATGCTCTAATTTCCAAATTACATTTTATGCTTTTGGAGGCCCTGGTATATTGCCGGTCCTAGAATTCTGTAAGATTCTGTTGTCTTTATTTCCATGTGTACTTTCTTCAACATGCTCCCGATTATTTGGGGTAGCTTTATTAATCCCTAAGTCTTTGTTAAGCAGGTTCAAATCTCAGGCCAAAAGCAAGTGTGGAAGAAACGTAAACTTAATTATTTTTATATAACTCCAGTACTATTTTGAGGCACAATTCCACCATCTAAGAGAAACTAAATCTTGGTTAATTCTGTGTCATTCTAGAGACTTTAGGGTACCCCACTGTTGCTCCTGGCACGCTGTCCTATGGTTCTCAGGTATGGACAGGGCAGGAAGTAGGGATAGTTCACCTGCTGTCTGGTTGTCTTCTCTTCCCACTGGCGTTCATTACATCCGCAACAGGAAATGCGTTAGATTCTTGATAACCAAAAATTGTTGCCACATTTTTCCTTGCTTCCAACTGTAGCTGTGGGAGCTATGGAGTTTAAAGGAGTTGTAAAATTTCTTTCACTAGTCCTCTGCTCTTCTCAGAAACAACATCAAAGACACTTTAAACTTTGGGAACCTCTGAGAGACTTTCTGAGACTTATCTAGATTGGAGTGGCATTTCTCTGTTCCTGAAACTGGTTAGTTCTCTTTGATTCATGCAGTCCTGAGGCAAAAGTACATCTTCTCTGAGACCTCAAAATCTAGGAGTTTATTTCCTCTCCCTCCACTCTGGTACTTGTTCCAAGTTTTGTTGAGGGGGGAGAACTTGAGCACATATTTTATTCATTCTAATTCAAAGGAAGTCTTCCTGAGGGGGAGAAGTTTCTTTGTTTGTTTGTTTTTAAGGTTTATTTATTTTGAGAGAGAGAGAGAGAGAGAGAGAGAGAGAGAATGCAAGCCGGGAAGGAGCAGAGAGAGAGGGAGACAGAATCTGAAGCAGCCTTCAGGCTCTGAGCTGTCAGCAGAATCTGACAGAGGGCTCAAACTCATGAGCCCTGAGACCATGACCTGAGCTCAACTGACTCAGTCACCCAGGTGCCCTGAAGGGAAGAAGTTTTTGATCATACAGCAAATCAATTAAATAACCTTTCTTTGAATGTGGCAAAATGGAGCAGACACATGTTGCATTCTTAGACTTGCATTTTTAGAAAATGAGTTCTGATTTCAAAATGTCAGGCCATTTTCCACTTAAAAAATGAAGTTTATTTTGAGCTAACATTAGGACATTAAAAGCTGAATTATTTGGTTTATGTGAACCTAACATTCTCACCTAGATTCTACTTAAGTAAATTTGTTAAGTCTTAATGTAAATGTAAAACCACACTGATAATTTGCAAAAAGGTTCTCTCTTTGTTTACAAATATTTTAAGGCTTTTTTAGCATTATATTCTCTATCAAGCCATTGATAGCATCATTTTGTTAGATGGTAGGACTTGATTTGGCAAATGCACTTTTAGGAAACTGACATAGTAAGGTATTTCTCAAAGGTGAATAGCTAACCATAATTTGATAATGGCAGTTATCTGTTTATCAATGCAGTATTATATGAAATGTTCATCCACATATGTATTACCTATTGCTAATGCAATGACAAACTTCCTTAGTTACTTTAGTTATTTATTTACATTATTTTATTTTATTTTAACTTTATTTTTGAGAGGGGGGAGGGCTGGGGGGGGAGAGAGAGAGAGAGAGAGAGAGAGAGAGGATTTTAATCAGGCTACATGCTCAGCATGAAGTCTGTTGCAGGGCTTGATCTCATGACCATGAGATCATGACCAAGCTGAAATCAAGGGTTGGACAATTAACTAACTGGAGCCACCCAGGCATCCTGAGCATAAAGGTTTTGATGAGTTTTCCATTCTTTCCTGAGGGAAACATTTTATTTAACAAACCATTTCTTTTTACTTAGTTTTTTTCACTTAGTTTTTTTCATGTTTTTATTTAAATTCCAGTTAGTTAACATGCGGTATAATATTAGTTTTAGATATGCATCAGTTTTTGACAGAATAATACTAATTTTGACTTCCCTTCCCCAGAGAAACAGATGATTTGTGTTCTATTACTTTGGAGACTTTTAAAAAGAATAGAAAATAAAATACCTTTACTTAGGCATTATCAGAAACAGAATATTAGAGAATCCAACAGATTTGAGATCCAACAAATTGAAGCCAATGGCCTCTGCCACACTATTCCCTCTGATTTCTCCTCCTGGGTTGTATATCATATCATATGTCTTAGCATGGAGTGTTTCTAGCTACCATTTATTGTTATACAACATTATAGTACCAAATATGTTTTTTGCATTTTGCATTGTTTTTGTTTTGTTTCACAGATTCCCTCCTCCAATCTCCCCTTCACCATCTGCCTACCATATTATTCTCCCTCTTGCAAAATGAACTAATGCCCAGAACAGGAGAAAGCAGAGTGGTGACAGCATTCAAAGGTAGGAAAGGGCCAGAGGAAACCTGGCTGAGCCAGGATAAAGATCTGGTTTCAGCATTCGGGCACTAACATTCTACTGTGTGCAAGGCATGATGGAAAGAGACACTACCCACTTGGTATCCCTTGTTCCTGGCATACAAAACCATTCCATATATGCTAAATGATTAAGAAATTTCCTTTGCTATCTAGGGGATTATGTATTATTTGAGGAGGGAGCCTGTTTTCGTTGAGGTTGTTGAGTGTATGTCTACGTGTAATTTGCTACCACACTCCCACTGTTTGCTTTTGGTACTATGTTTCCTTCCGACTCCCTTGAGGGAGGCAGGGCAGCAGAATACCAAGAGAGGCACTGCAGAACTCTAGGAATGGCCTGGGTGAGTGGGACGGGGACAGTTGACCTAGGCCTTACAGGGACCTGCAGTGGCAAAAGAGAAGAGCGGTAACTAGTGCCAGAAAAAAGGATCCTAGGCAAGTCATAGAGACCTGGAAGCTACAGCAGAGATTATGGAATCCAAGGAAACATCTTGTTTTCGGTAAATGGAGATATCTTCAGTGGGCACTTGATACCAGCTCTGAGAGCCCTTACCCATTTCCTGGCACAATGGGGTCAGATGTATGCACTCTCTATCACACCAGAAGGATTGTGCTAATGTGTCACTCTTGTGAACATCATATTCATTAAAATGATGAACAACTAGGAGCACCTGGGTGGTTCAGTTAAGCATCCGACTCTTGGTTTCAACTCAGGTCATCTTTTGCAATTTGGAGTTTGAGCCCTGCATTGGGCTCTGCGCTGACAGCATGGAGCCCACTTGGGATTCTCTGTCTCCCTCCCTTTCTCTGCCCCTCTCCCAGTCTCTCTCTATCTCTCTCTCTCTCTCAAAAAAAAAAAAAAAAAGATGAACAACTATACTATTCTACCACATTTCTCTTGCTCTACACCTGTCTCTTTGTCAATAGAGTGAGTCCCTTAAGAGCAGGGACCATCCTGTATCACCGATTGCCCTCTTCACTCTCCCCCTGTCATGCTTAGTAACAGGTATGTTTTAATATTTAATACATGTTTGTTTCATAAATAAATACATTGAGAACAATTTACAACCTAACTCCTTAAAAGGTGACTGAAATTGGACGTCAGTAGATGGCCTGGATTTCAGCTATAACATGAAGTGATATTTACAGATGGCGATGACTTCAGATTCCAAAACACTGTGGTCTGTGAGGTAGTTTTGATAGGTGATAGGTTTCTTATCCAGGAGACATTTAAACAGAGAGCAGGGAGGTAGGAGTTGGGGCAAAATGGGTGAAAGGGAAAGGGAAATACATGCTTCTAGTTATGGAATGAATAAGTCATGGGATAAAAGGCACAACATAAGGAATATAGTCAGTGATATTACAATAGCAATGTAACCACACAGATGGTAGCTATGCTTGTGGTGAGCATAGCATAATGTATAAACTTGTCAAATTACTAAGCCGTACCCGTGAAGCTAGTGTACTATTGCATGTCAACTATATTCAAATAAAAAATAAAAATAGTTAATAACTTCAACCATTCCAAATTTCTCCTTGTGTTACTATACCACTTTGATCAGATCATAATAGAACACAAACTCTTAATTGTACTGTAGTCCATGTTTTACGCTAGCCTGAGAGTATTTTAAAAGCAGAAACTCTTTCTTATGTTTTACTGAATTTCTACCAAATAAGTTGTCTCGACCAATGGGAGGACAGTCAACAAATATGAGCTCGGTTCTCTGAGATGAATCCCTTGTTGTTATCAATGTTGTTACTGATATCAGAAAATCTTTGCTATCAGAACCATTTAGAATTGGCCATGGAGCTTTGGCCCCAATGCTTGTCATATAACAAAATGTATGGATTTTTTCACGTTGTTAGGCACAGAGACAGGCAGTGTGACACAACACACTGTACAACATTTGTTAAGGCAAATATATCTTGCAATGTAAATAGACAGGTTTCTCACATAACATTCAATTGTGGACTGAATAGATGTCCAATACGGAGCTCTTTCTCCCCAGACATGCTTCACCTCTTCTATTTCCCCTTCTGGATTAGGGCTATAAATCTCGAAGGCGGGAGCTAGAATCCTTCTTCCCCCAACCCTCACATGGAAAAATCACTAAACACATTGTTCTCCATAGTTAATATTTCTAAAAATCTTTTGTCTTTCCACCTTCTCTCATTGTTTGGACTTCAGCGTAGCTACTTGCTTCTCAGTGAAGTCTTACTGACTGATTCCTCCATACTGGGTCAAGTCCAATGTATATATGTGCATAAGACTCAGTGTATCTATACTTTATGGACTGTATTAAAACTACTTTATTTTTTACCTCTTGAACTAGCTCATTTTTGTTGAGGGCTAGCCTTAGTTTATTTATGATCCCCACTGCCTACTCTACTGATGGACTGCAGTAGAAAGCCATCAATCCACTGTCTCCTCCAAATAAATCTAGAAATGACTCTTAAACCTCGTTTCTTTTCATATAAAATATTACTCTTAAGTAACTTAAAATGATAATGGCAGCAAATTTAACTATCCTTAGTATGCATATATATATTTGTGGATCGAACTATTCAACAGTAATATTAATATTCTAATAATATTTTTGTGGAGTCTGTATCTATCCCTGTAATTGTGCTAAAGTCAGAATTGGAAATGGTGTTGTCATGTAGATTTGATATGTCCTAAACAGTTTTCAAATAGGCGTGGATCATGGAACGCTGTCTTTCCAATTGATATCTAAATAATATGATTTGAGTTTTTGGTTCATTTGCTTCATGTCCACATTCATTCACTTGATTCAGTTAGCAGACATTTACTGAACAGCTGATTGACATATGAAAATTGCAGAACTTCAGTGTTTATAAAGAGGAATGAATTCACTCTCTGAACAGGCTTACAATCTGGTAAGAAAAAGACATGGATACAAATAGAAGAAAAGTGTTCTTGTGGTTAAGATATAAATGCTTAGATTTTAGTGTAGCCAAGCAAAAGAGGGAGGTTAGTTTTAGGAAAAGGAAGGACAAAAGCATGTATGATAAATAAAGCTCTACTTGGAGACAGAATTAGATCAGAGATGATACCCTTTAGGGACATACACTAGTAAAAATAACCTAGGGTTCTTACTGATCTCATTAATAGTACATATTTATATGGTTTTTAATGCATAGCATCCTTGCTGATGTCTGCCCTTTTTCTATTCTGTTCACCTGGATTTATTTATTCTGGTATTGAGGAGTAAATGGGAATATATTTGGCCATTGCCTCGAGGAGAACCTTATCAGTAATTTCATGAGACTAAATTAATCTGATATATCAGCCTTCAACATTTCAGAAGGCTAATGATGTAGGCAGAATAATGGCCCTCCCACAATGTCTACAACCTAATCCCTGGAACCTGTGAGTGTCTTAGGTTACATGGCAAAGGGAAATGAAGGTTGCAGATGAAATTGATGTTGTCAGCGAGCAGACTTTACAATTGGGAGTAATCTGGATTATGGGGGTGGAGTGTCCAATGTAATCATAAGTGTATTTAAAAGTAAAAGAAGGAATCATAAGATCTAGAGAGATGGGAGCATGAGAAGGACTCAATCCAGGGTTACTGAGCTTTGAAGACTGAAGAAGGAATCCCAAGCAAGGATGGCCTTCAGGAGCAGGAAAAAGACAGGAGATAAATTCTCCCCTGGAGCTTCCATAAAAGAAGGAAATCCTGCCTACTTTTTGGTTTTTGGTCTTTGAGACTCATGTCAGATTTCTGACCCACAGAACTGTAAAAGAATGAATATGTGTTGTTTTAAGCCTCTGACTTTTAAATAATTTGTCAAAGCAGCCATAGAAAACAAATATAATTATCTTCAATAGTCTTCTCTCATTTAGGAACTTGAAGTATTTTTTTCATTAATTTGTCCTGGTTCCCAACCCCTAAATAAACTATAAATTGCAGGCCTATCTGGTTCAAATCTAGCTTCAATTTAATCACAAGTATGTCTGAGGCATTTGCTATGGACTAACAATTTCTTTTCACATAAAACTCAAAGTCTGATGAGAGTAGGGTAAAAAGTAGAACAATGACTTTTTGATACTTCGTTAAGTGCAACACATGGAAAGCCCCACGTGCAACATTCAAAACCAGAATACCTAAACTAGTTTGAAAAACTAATATTTAAGTAGTGACCTAGTGAAGACTAGAAGTTATCCATAAGTAAGGACTGGGTTATAGAATCTGGGGATCAGGAACTGGGTATATTCCTTCAAATAGGAAAAAGGTCACAAATTTCTCTTTAAGGAGGTGGGGGAAAACAACAATAACAACAACATGCTCTCTCCTTTGATAAAACCCTTTGATGAGCCTTCCCCCATATGCTCCACTGATCAGTGTTTTCCACCACAATCTGCTTAGAATGCCTCTTTCCATTTGTAGTAATACATCCATAGTTTACCTACTTAAGATGTATAAAAAAACATCTTCTTTCACATCTCATTGCTGGAAAGGATCTTTTTGCCTACTTCTTTAGCACTTTATCTGCTCCTCTCCAATGGCATTTATCACTCTCTCCTTTGTGGTACAGTTATTTTTGAGCATTTCTTACTTCCCAGACTAGACTATAGATTTTAGCTTTTCGTGTTCTTGGAAAGTGTGAAAGGGCAGAAAGCAGCATATGGCGTGATAGCACTGGGTGTGATGTAGAGATTGAATCTGAAAATAAGTTGGAAAACTGAAAAGCCTGAACATGCTGAACAGGGATTAAGAGCTGAATGGAGGCCCTGGTAGCATTTTAGCCTTTTCAATTTCTCACAAGCCCTGTAGCCACATATGGATAATCGTTTCTCAGTTAAACAATTGTTATGACTGCTATTTCCAGTTCTCTGCCAATTACTTTAATCTGGAGATAAACTACAGTGTTCTATTTAAGCAAATGCATCTGAAGGATTTCAACTTTCTGCCACCAAGGGAGCTGGAACATTCTAGTGATAAGCATATACCTAATGTGAGAACATATGGAAGGAAAGTAAAATAGAAAGAGTTAACGGAGTTTTCCCTACTTAGCACAGAATATCTGAATATTTGAAAACACTCCCATATTGCATATATATATTTTAGTGATGAGCAAATTCTGAAAGTTGTAGTTTTAAAACCCTTCTGTAAGACACTGTCCAATATCTCACTACATGTGTCAGGATATGTTAAATTGTATTGTAATAAAACTAAAAAACTCAGTGTTTTAAAGCAATTAAAAAAAAAGACTTCTCAGTCTTTCTGCAAATAATTCGAAAGTTGCATGGGGTGTACTACTCATAATCCTCATCCAGGGACCAGGAGATGAATCCCTACCATCTAGAGAGTATTTGCTACGGCTGTGGGAAAAGAGAACATGAAGAATTGAGTTTGCAGTTACCCTCAGCTGCATATTATTAACGTAATCATCTTACGTGATGAGATCATCCCGTACTTCAAGGGCGTGAGGACATGAAATCTTCTCACTGACTCAGAAGAGGGATAGCAGAAATATCGGTGAGTAATAATGCTTACTATGTGTATTTATCAATGTGCACTACTTAAAAATAGTATTTCAAATAAATATGTGAAGAGCCAAACCGCAAAACAAGACCAAACAGAAACTTCATTAGTCACCAGTGAAACTGATTGTTACATAAATAACTACTTCTGAAAAATGGTGATTAAAAAATTAAGCACACCTAACTTTTAATGGGAGTTATATAGGATAACCAAAAGTCCATGAGTTGATAATGGAAGGTGCTTATTTACAGAAAAATGACAACTAGTAATTATAGGAGAAATATCATTGAGTTACTGGGAGTTTTCAACGCTAAAGAAACAACTGACTCAGGAAGAAAGGTCAGTGGGGGCTAAAATCAGTATGAAAGGCTGAATAAACCTGGATATTTCCATGCAATCAGATTTTAACCACCCAGTTTACTTGCTGCTCACGGCGGGGGCGGGGGGGGGGGGGTTGCGGAATGTGGCTTCATAATGGAGAGATCTAGCTGTATCTCCAACTTAAACCTGCCAATAATCTTATCTGTACTAATGGGGCTGGGGGAACAAACAGATTTGTGTCTTCATTACACAGTGTCAGCTGTGAATTTTTCTTGCCAAATATGTTTACCCTGTGTCTACTACCTTCTTATCTAGCTTTGTATGATATTTAGCAAATAAGAGATAGGAGTTACATGGCAAACACATACCTACACACACTAAATTTATTTATTCAGATAATTTCAGAAGATGAGACATTCTACAGGATAACTGACCCAGCTTCAACAAATTCATGTCACAAGGAAACAAAAGGTAGGCAAGGGGGGATTATTCTAGGTGAAAAGAGACTCAACCGATAAAGTATCCGAATGCAAACTATGTGGTCTTTGATTAGATCCTGATTTAAACAAACCGGTTTTTGAAAATTGAGGAAATTTTAATACACCAGATGCAGTAATTGTTGCCAGTTTTTATGTACGGTAATGATTAGTGGTGATGTAGTAGAACAGATTTGTTTTATATAATTAAGATCCCTAAGACATCTAGGGATAAAATACAATGGTGTATTTAATCTATTTAAAAATATTTCAGTAAAAATTAAGCAAATGTTGCAAATATCTTTTGTTGTTACATGTTAGTTCCTCTTGTTGGTTCTCAATACTCTCTGGAGCTTCCTGGGTATAATCTGAAACCAGCCCCTGTACCATCCACGGTACAGTGAGGGACTGAAGAAAGAGGCAGGCCACCCCAGTTTGGTAGGTGGCAGTTTGAATAAGCAAAGGAAACTTATATATGAGGCTCATCTTGGGCAGCAGCAAAACAAATGGATCCCCACACCAGAATCCCAAATCTTAAGTTTATAAAGAGGCCTTAACAGGGTTTAGTTACATGTACCATATAGGTATTTTCAATATCACATCACCATCTCAAGGCTACGTCCTTAGAGCAGCCTCTGGGAGTGTGAAAGGCAAGTGGAACCCACATTCCAAGGGCAGAGGAGGGAGCAAGGAGCCTCAGAGTGCCTGGGTCTACTTCACACATCAACCAGGCTTTTCAGTGACCTCCCGCAAAACCTCTATAGCGTTGTATGTGAGTAGAAAGTGAGTCTTAGTCACCTTCGTAATTTCAGCATCTAACATGCGAGTAGTATGCAGTGGTATCCAACGCTGTATATTAAAGTGATTAGTATTTGAATTCAATGAGTGGATAGTTGTTGGATTCAGGATGAATAAATGAGATAATTCAAATGAATATTTAACTTTTACAGTGACCTTTTTTTGTCATAATAAATTCATATGCTCCTACAAAAATGTTACAGGTTTCTTTAGTAGATTCAGCAATATTGTTTTTACTACAGTAAAAGATGGAACTGAATAATATTTGGTGCAAGCTATATTTCCGTACTAAGCCATTTAAATACATGTATCAAACACATACAACTGGATGAACTTCATTTGCTTGACACTTTGAATGCTTTTAATCACATGATGGTTTTTTCTTCAAGACAAGAATTAATAGCCTCTGATCTCATTCAATGTTTAAAAAATATGAAGAAAAATAGTTTCTTTATTTTCATTCTTCACACAGTAGCAAAGCATTACAACAACTAATTATTCCCATGGATAAACTAGAACTGTCCTTGTCTTCATGTCTATCTTAATATTCTCCTAAGATGTTTACTTCTCTCTACCAAGCTATATTATTTAGCATGTTAATTCATGAATTAATCTCCAAATTGCACTTATTCTGTCATACCACAACAACTTTGATTTTGAATGTATTCTATGGCATGCTTTTGAATTTATATTGCTCTAATATTTGATCTGAAGTTTTTAAGTGAATGTGCACACCCATGACCATATCAGAACTTTTCTGACAATATCAGATAAACTGGCCTAAATTGGATAAAATGTGTATTGCTGGAAATAAATCATATCTTTTAGTTAGGTTCCTATTTAGTTCTTTTCTACCTCAGCAACTGTGCTAAATAAAATATTACTGATTGACAGGTTTATTCAGTGCCAAGTAATCTCATGCGGTACTCATGAAACGCTGAAAGAGAAACACTACAGTATCTTCCAGATACAGAAACTTCTATAACTTCACTCAGAGTCACTCAGCTGGTACGTGATAGGTGGATGAATGCCTTTCTGTGTGGCCTGTATAACTTGGGCTTTCCTGAGAGGCAAGCGTGCAGGCGTCGCTCTGACAAGTGACTGCGTTGTTTTGGCAGTGGAAGCACCTGGCAAAATTGACAAAGGATCGTGGGGGAGATGAGGAAGCTGGGAGAATAGCGAGGGCTGCTCAGCTGCCCTTCGGGTTTCCCCTCGGATGCACAAGGAGATGAAGTAGCCCAGCAGGGCAAGAGTGATAGCAGCCGAACCCCTAGCGTCCAACTTGCTAGTGAGCACAGGGGGACATTCTCGAGTCTCTAGATATACTTGGCAGACAGTTTACTGATGAATGTAGTCGTGGTGTACAGGCACGGTAAACACAAAGCCAATCTTACAATCTTTTGATTGTACGATTTTGATTTTATACAGTCCTTCAAGCTAGTAAAAGGATTCTGATTTCATACTTGTTTTTGTACTATCAGTGAAAAATCTTACGATCCCATTACTACTGCCTCACCTGAATGCATAGGGCAGATGTACCAGTTACTCTTGGTTTATTTTTTACCTGGATATGCTATATATTAGTCAAAAATAAGGATTTCTTAATTTCCGTTTTGGCCAGTAAAATCCATTCACCTGTAGAATTCTAAAAACATAAGACTCTCTCACACTTTCCTTTTGGTGTCGATGAATGGAAAGACTATTAAGGAGAAATGAATGCGAGAAGTAAGAAAAGTATTAGAGACCATGTAAAAGAAGGATTTAAAATAGAACATTAAGCAAATAACCAAAAAATCCTGAAATTAAATAGTTTTCTTACATTAGGTAATTTAACTTTGCCCAAGCATCTTAAATATCATACGTGATTATGATAAATCCATACCTACCTGCAAAATCATTCTCTCTCCATTAAAATCCTACATTTATGTGCACATATTTAGATAACAAATGAGCTAGATTATTTCCTAATTATATAAAATAAGCGCATCCGTCCTTCAAGCAAGAGACTGTAGTCTCTACTTAGGACTAGACCAAAGTCTAGATCTAGAATTCTAGCTAGGTTTTGGCCCTACTAACACAAACACTTATGGATAATTAAGTCTTCTAGGTTCAAATCTAACTTATTTCTGTAGTTTTAAGGGTCTTGTCAATCAATTCATGCAGAATTCCTAAGAAAAAATATGAAATATACAAAATCTTCATGCTATAAACGATAAACTATCGTAATGATCATATGTACTTTAAATGTATAATTATGTACTCAGTATAGAAGACAATTACATTGGATTATTAATATTGTGTAACTGGAAGTTTGTATAAAATAACAGAAATAGTGTCAAGATTAACCCTTGAAAGTGTATAGACCAGGGCAAAATAAACACATGAAAATTCTCTGGAATATACTTTATATCAGCCATAAATAACCTTTTTTGATATGCTACATTGAGACTTACATAATTGATATATCCCTGGGGAAGAGGCTGTATATAATTTGTTCAGTGAAAACCTTAAATGCCTCACTGAATGAGTCTCAACTGAATGTTTTCTTGTTTCATAAATGTTCAATATACTTTACAATCAGTCTTCAATTATATTCCTTGTAGAACGCCTTCAAGAAGTATATGAGATTGGTGCGAGTATGTGTGTTTATAACATTTTCACATACACTGGAGATTTCTGCAAATTCTGAAATTGTCTGGCTTTGTCACTGCATGCGGGTCAAACCATTTTGCCAAACGAGATTCCATTTGCAAACATTATGATTACTTCTCCTCTGAAAAGTCATCACAAACGTATAAAGCATCTGTTGTAAATGTCTATTATAAATAGAAAATAAGAATTTTGGTTACATTTTGGGTTGTCAAAACTCAACAAGTATTAGAAATTGTTGACACAATTTCTAAAGGTGCAGTTGGGCAATTTTATCATTTTCATGAAGCTTCCGAGATCATCAGTGCATTGTATAAATCAATTGTGCTTAACTTACCAAATCATGACGAACAACTCAAAACAGCAACAACTGATCATAGAGAAAAATTATCAGTACAACAAAAGACTCTTTAACTCAACTTTCTCCAATATATGTTTTTTGAAACTGATGTTAGAACTTTGATTTCATACTTGTTTTTACACTATCACTAAATAATCATTTTCGGGCAACTTAATAACATAAAATACAAAAAATTTAAGAAAAAATAAGAATTTTTGCAAGTCCTCCATTTAGCAACATGCATAAAATTATATGTAAATTACAAAGTGATAACATATTTCTTACAATAAAGCTTTCCTAAGTCAGATATTTCTTTTAAATTATTCATTCAAGTTATTCTTCCTAGGAATTAGGATATATTTAAAACCTTTGTTATATTTTGTTTTTCTAATATATTTCATGAAGAAACTATATAAAAATATTTAACTATTTTTAGTGAATATGGTGGAGTTAAAAGCATAAATGAATTTTGGGAACAAAATTTCATGAAATTGTCTACCTGTCTCTGAGTCTTTATATTTTTAAAAATTAAATATATATATATATATTTAATTCCAGTATAGTTACGGTGTCATGTTAGTTTTAGGTGCACAATATAGTGATTCAATAATTCTATACATTACTTCGTGCTGATCATGATAAAGTGTACTCTTAATCCCCTTCAGCATTTTACCCATCCCCTGACCCACCTCCCCTCTGGTAATCACCAGTTTGAGTGAAGAATCTGGGTTTTTTTGTTTTGTTTTTTTTCCTCTTTTTTAGTTTGTTGGTTTCATTTCTTAAATTCCACATATGCGTGCAATCATACAGTATACGTCTTTCTCTGACCGACTTATTTCACTTAGCAATATGCCCTCTAGATCCATCTATGTTTTTGGAAATGGCAAGATTCCATGCTTTTATGACTAAGGAATATTCAGTCGTGTATATGTGAACCTTTGGGCTGCTTCCATAATTCTGCTTATTGTAAATAAAGCTGCAATAAACATAGGGATGCATATATCTTTTTGTTGCAGTGTATTTGTATTCTTTGGGTAAATATCTAGTAGTGGCAGTACTAGATCATATGGTAATTCTGTTTCTAATATTTTGAGAAACCTCCATACTGTCTTCCACAGTGGCTGAAGCAGTTTGCATTCTCACTGACAGTGCATGAGGATTCCTTTTCCTCTGCATACTTGCCAACGCTTGTTTCTGTGTGTTTGAGTTTGGCCCTTCTGATAGATGTGAGGTGATATCTCACTGTAGCTTTAATTTGCATTTCCCTGATGATGAGTGATGTTGAGCATCTTTTCATGTGTCTGTTGGCCATCTTTAAGTCTTCTTTGGAAAAATGTCTGTTTATGTATCATGCCCATTTTTTTTTTTGAAAAATTTTTTAAGTTTATTTATTTATTTTGAGACAGAGAGAGAGTGAGCAGGGAAGGGGCAGAGAGAGAGGGAGAGAGAGACAGAATCCCAAGCAGGCTCTGTACTGTCACCACGGAGCCCAATGTGGGGCTTGAACTCACAAACCATGAGATCATGACCTGAGCCGAAACCAAGAGTTAGACACTCAACCAACTGACACACCTAGACCCCATGTCTTCTCTCCATTTTTAATTGGATCATTTGTTTTTTTGGTGTTGTGTGAGTTCTTTATATATTTTGGATATTAACCCCTTATTGAATATATCACTTGCAAATATCTCCTAACATTCAATAGGTTGCCTTTTAATTTTGTTGATGGTTTCATCTGCTGTGCAGAAGCTTTTTATCTTGATGTAGTCTCAAAAGTTTATTTTTGCTTTTGTTTCGCTTGCCTCCAGAGACATATCTAGATTGCTGCCTGTGCTCTCTTCTAGGAATTTTATGGATTCAAGTCTCATATTTAGGTCTTCAATCCATTTTGAGTTTATTCTTGTGTATGGTGTCAGAAAGTGGTCCAGATTCATTCTTTTGCATGTAGCTGTCCAGTTTTCCCAGCATCATTTATTGAAGAGACTTTTTCCCATTGCATATTCTTGCCTCCTTTGTTATACATTAATTGACCACATAATTGTGGGTTTATTTCTCAGCTCTTTGTTGTGTTCTACTGATCTGTGTCTATCTTTGTGCCATTGCCACATTGTTTTGATTACTATAGCTTTGTAGTATAATTTAAATCTGAAATTATAATACCTCCAGTTTTGATCTTCTTTTTCAAGATTGCTTTGGCTAATCAGGGTCTTTGGTGGTTCCATAAAAATTTTAGTGGAAAATGTTGTTGCTATTTTGATAGGGATTGCATTGAATCTGTAGATTGCTTTGGGTAGTATGGACATTTTTAAAAAAATTATTTTTCTAATCCATGAGAATGCAGTATCTTTCAATTTGTGTCATCTTCAATTTCTTTTATTAATGTCTTACAGTTTTCAGTATAGATCATTTACCTCCTTGGTTAAGTTTATTCCTAGGTACTTTATGTTTTTTGTGCAACTGTAAAAGGGATTGTCTTCTCAATTTCTCATTCTCCTACTTCATTATTAGTGTATAATAGTGCCACACATATCTGCATTTTGATTTTGTATCCTATGACCTTACTGAATTCACTTATCAGTTCTAGTAGTTTTTGGTGACATCTTTAGGGTTTTCTATATATATTATGTCATCTGCAAATAGTGAAAGTTTCACTTACTCCTTACCAATTTGAATGTCTTTTATTTCTTTTACTTGTCTGATTGGCGTGGCTAGGACTTCCAGTACTGTGTTTAATAAAAGTGATGAGAGTGGACATCCTTGTCTTATTCCTGATATTAGGTCAAAAGCTGTCAGTTTTTCATCATTGAGTATGATATGAGCTGTGGGTTTTTCTTTTTTTTTTTAAATTTTTTTTTTTTTTCAACGTTTTTTTATTTATTTTTGGGACAGAGAGAGACAGAGCATGAACGGGGGAGGGGCAGAGAGAGGGAGACACAGAATCAGAAACAGGCTCCAGGCTCCGAGCCATCAGCCCAGATGCCTGACGCGGGGCTCGAACTCACAGACCGCGAGATCGTGACCTGGCTGAAGTCGGACGCTTAACCGACTGCGCCACCCAGGCGCCCCTGAGCTGTGGGTTTTTCATATATGACCTTTGTTATGTTGAGGTATGTTCCCTCTAAATCTACTTTGTTGAGAGGTTTTAAAATGAATGGATGTTATACTTTTTTAAATGCTTTTTTTTCATGTATTGGAATGATCATATGGTTTTTATCCTTTCTCTTGTTGATTTGATGTATCATGTTGATTGATATGTGAATATTGAACCACATTTGCATCCCAGAAATGAACCCCATTTTATCATGGTGATTGATTTTTTTAATGTATTGTTGGGTTTGTTTCACTAATATTTTGTTGAGGATTTTTACATTTATGTTCATCAGAGATATTGGCCTGTAATTCTGTTTATTTGTAGTTCTTTCTCTGGTTTTGTTATCAGGGTAATGCTAGCCTCATAGAATAAATTTGGAAGCTTCCCTTCCTCTTTTACTTTTTACGGGTGTTTGAGAAGAATAGTTATTAATTCATATTTAAATGTTTGGTAGAATTTTCCTGTGAAGCCATTGGGTCCTGGACTCTTGTTTGTTGGGAGTTTTTGATCACTGATTCAATTTCATTGCTGGTAATCAGTATGTTCAATTTTTTTATTTCTTTCTGATTTGGTTTTGGGGTGTTATGTGTTTCTAGGAATTCATCCATTTCTTCTATGTTGACCAATTTTTTAGCATATGATTTTTCATAATACTCTCTTAGTACGCTCCTTTATATTTCTGTGGTGTTGGTTGTTATTTCTCCTCTTTCATTTCTGATTTTGTTTGAGTTCCCTCTCTCCCTCTCCTCCACCTCCCTCCCTCCCTCTCTCTCTCTCTCTCTCTCTCTCTAATGAGTCTGGCTAAAGGTTTATCAATTTTATTGATCTTTTCAAAGAATCAGCTCCTGGCTTCATTTCTAGTTTCATAGCATTGCACTGGAAAAGATGCATGATTGAAAAAAATTCAATTTTTTTCAATTTGCTAAAACTTGTTTTGTACCCTAATATGTGATCTATTCAAGAGAATGTTCCATGTTCATCTGAAAAGAGTGTTTATTCTGCTGCTTTATAATGGAATGTTCTGAATATATCTGTTAGATCCATCTGGTCCAATGTGTCACTCAAAGTCACTGTTTCCTTGTTGATTTTTGTTTGGATAGTCTATCTCTATTGTTATAAGTGGGGTATTAATATCCCTTAGTATTATTGTATTACTATCAATTACTTCCTTTATGTTTGTTAATAGCTGCTTTATGCATTTTGGTGTTCTCACTTGGGTTCATAAATATTTACAATTGTTATATCTTCTTATTGGATTGTCTCCTTTATGATTATGCAGTGTCTTTCTTTGTCTTGTTACAGTCTTTGTTTTAAAGTCTATTTTGTCCAATGTAAGTATCACTACCACAGCTTACTTTTCACTTCCATTAGCATGATAAATGCTTTCCATCCTTTCACTTTGAATCTGCACGTGTTTGGGTCTGAAATGAATGTCTTGTAGGCAGCATCTAGATGGGTCTTATTATTTTAACCATTCCATCAAACTGTGTCATTTTCTTTGGAGGATTTAGTCCATTTACATCAAGTGATTATTGATAGAGAGTATATACTTATTGCCATTTTGTTACTCATTTTATGGTTGTTTTGGTAGTTCTTTCCTGTTCCTTTCTTCTCTTACTCTCTTGCCTCATGATTTGCTGGCCTTCTTTAGTGATATCCTTGGATTCCTTTCTCTTTATTTTTTGCATATCTATTACTGGCTTTTGATTTGTGGTTACCATTAGGTTTACATATAGCATCTTATGCATATAGCAGTCTATATTAAGTTGATGGTCACTTAACTTTGACCTATTCTAAAACCACAAAATTTTCAATCCTCCACCCCACCCAAGGTTTAGTTATGTCTTGTCATACTTTACATCCTTTTATTATGTAAATCCCTTGATTGATTTTTATAGATAAACTTAATTTTACTGCTCTTATGCTTCCTACTTTTCTAACTCTTGCTTTTGGTCTTTTCTACTCAAATAATCCCCTTTAGCATTTCTTGTAGGTCTGGTTTAGTGGTCATGAATTCCTTTAACTTTAGTTTGTCTAGGAAACTCTTTCTCCTACTCAGATTGATAGTCTTGGGGACAGAATATTCTTGGTTGGAGGTTTTTCTTTTCTTTTGGCACTTTGAATATATCATGCCACTCCTCTCTGGCTTGCAAAGCTTCTGCTGAAAAATCAGCTGATAGCCTAAGGGGTTTCCTTTGTATTTAATTGTCTTCTTTTCTCTTGCTGCTTTTAAAATTCTCTCTTTATCACTACTTTTTGCTGTTTTAATTACTACATGTCTTGGTGTAGACCTCCTTGGGTTGATGTTTTTCAGGGACTCTCTGTGTCCCCTGGATCTGGATTTCTGTTTCTTTCTCCAGATTCAGGAAATTTTCAGCTATTATTTCTTCATAAAATAAGCTGACGGTTTCACTGAGTTCCCTTAATCTATTCTTATTTTTTTATTCATTTTCTTATCTCCTTTTCAGCTTGATTGCTTTCCTTTACTCTGTCACCTTGGTCACTGATTCATTCTTCTGCTTCTTCTAGTCAACTATTTATTTCCTCTAATGTATATTTAATTTCAGTTATTAAGTTCTTCATCTCTGATTGGTTCCTTTTTTATGTTTTCTATTTCCTTGTTGAGGGTCTCACTGAGCTCTTCTACTCTTTTATCCAGTTTAGTGAGTCTTTTTATGACCACCACGTTAAATTCTCTATCAGGCATATTACTTATCTTCATTTAGTTTAGCTGCCTTGCCCTGATTTTGGCCTGTTCTTCCATTTGGGACATCTACTGTCTCTTGATTTTATCTAACTCTCTGTGTCTGTTTTTCTGTGTTAGGAAGGTCAGCTATATCTTCTGCTCTTGAAAACAGTGGCCTTATGAAGAAGAGGTCTTGTAGTGTCTGTAGTGCAGTGTCCCCTGTTCACCAGAACCTGGCATATCAGGGGTACCTCCTACATGTGTTTCATGCACCCTACTCTTGTGGCTGAGCCACATTTGCCTTCAACCCACTCATCTGCAATGGCTCTCTTTGCCTGTTGTGGGCAGGGTTTGGTCGCTGTGGACTAGTATGGGCTTGAGCTGGGGAAGACCAGGTGCTCGTTAGAGCTGAGGTCACACCAAACTGCAGCGCACTCTCCCTGTGTTGTCCCTGAGAAACTTTCATTGGTGGGTACAGCCTGCGGTTAAAGCAGATGTCTGCCTCCAGCCTACTTTTGGACCGCTGGAGTCAAATTGTCATTTGTGGTTATCTTTCCCTCTCCCTGGGAAAACAGTCACTTTGTAGCGGTGCTGACTTCTGTTAGGACTGATTGCACAATGCATGCTTGTGGCACCACTTTGGATTGACTCCTGCTGAGGCCAATTTGGAGGGAGCCAGTTCACAGGAGAATGCAGTAGTGGAGCACAATGTTAGCAAGTTACGTGGAGAGTGTTCATGCTGAGTTGGTTCCTGCAGATGTCTGTGTATCTAGGTTGGGAGGCAGGGTGGGAAATGGTGCCTGCCAGCTCTTTTTTTTTTTTCCTGGAGAACTCTCCCAAAGATCCCCACCCCTCTGGCTCGTGCTCTGATGATTAGTAAACAAATCTCCCCCCTGTATATCCCATTATTTTATGCTGTATCTCAGTGGAGCTGTTTGTTATGCTACCTCTTTAAGAGCAGGGACTCAGGGTCCAACTGGGCTCCTGTTCCTGCAGAGCTAAGCCTGCCGATTTTTAAAGTTCCAAATGTTAAACTCCACTGATTGTAAGAATGCATGAAGTTAAGCCAAATGTGATGGGAATTTGTCTTCCCAGTGTGGGAAGACACTTCCTCCCACGGACAGTATCATGGGTCAGCTTGGTTCTTGACTGAGTCTCTGCCCTCCCTCCCCTGTGGCATTTTCTCTACATTTAGCTTAGGAGAATGTATTCTGCCAGGCTTCAGGTCATTTTCTGGGTTGTTTAAACGGACATGCGTGTTATTTGGATGCATTTGTGGGACTGAGTGAGCTTAAGATCTTCCTATTCTGCCATCTTCCCCAGTTCTTCTCTGAATCTTTAAATGCAACAGCTTCCCATAACTCTAATTTATTTATTTACTCCAGCAATATTTATGAAATGGTTACTGTATGCCAGACACTATTTAGATCCTAGAAAATAAACAGTGAATCCAACCAAGTCCCTGCCCTCATACAGTGTATTTTATACTGGAAAATCCAGATAAGTAACAAATACAATATGCTTTGCAGAAGAATACAGCAAATGAATAGATACAATGATGCATTCATGGAACTTAATCTAAATTTGAGTTGCCAGAGAAGCCTTTTTAGGAGGTGTTATTGAGCAGAAACCCAAAATAAGTGAGGGAATATAAAGAGTTTGGAGAGTAATATTTCTGGTAAAGGAAACAGCCAAGTACAGGAAACCTGATTCAGGAATCTGGCTAATTAGAGGAATCACAAGAAGATCAAATTATCCAGAATGCAATGAATGAGGGAAGAAAGAGAGAGGGTAGGGCCATATTACTGTAGTACTTGGTAGGTCAGGATGAAAATTGGATTTTATTCTGAGTTTGATAGGAATCCATTACAGAGTACTGACGAGGAGAATGACTTGATATGATTTACATTTTCAAAAGATCATTCTGGCTATATGATTGATACTTACCAGTGGGATAGGAGAAAATATTTGTAAGTGATATGCTGGATAAGGAATTAATATCCAAAATACATAAGGAACTCCTACAACTTACTAACAAATAAACAAATAACCTAATTTAAAAATGGGCAAACGATTTGAATAGACGTTTGCCAAAACATGACATACAAATGGCTAACAGGTACTTGAAAATGTGCTTAACATTACTAATTATCAGGGAAATGCAAATCAAAATCACAGTATCACCTCACACCTGTTAGAACATTTATTATCAAAAAAAGTCAAAGGATAGCAAATGTTGGCAAGTGTGTAGAGACAAGTAACCCTTTGTAGACTACTGATAGGAATGTAAGTTGGTGCCACCGTTATGGACAACAATATATACATTCCTCAAAAAATTAAAAATAGAACTGCCTGTGATCCAGAAATCCTACTCCTAGGTATACATACAAAGAAAGAAAGCCTTCATCTCACAGAAAGTTCTGCACACCGATGCTTACTGAAGCATTATTCACAATAGCCAAGGTTTGGAAACAGCCTGTCTTTCAATTGTTGAAAGAATAAAGAAAATATGATGCACATAGATACTAGAATAGTATTCAGCCTTAAAAAAGGAAGGCAATCCTGCCATTTGTGACAACATAAAATTCTGGAGGATATTATGCCAAGTCATCATGTTGTACTTTTTAAGTATATACTTTTTTATGTGTAATTTTACCTCTGTAAAGCTTTGCTGTGAAAAAAAAAAAATTACAGGAGGAAAGTATGAGTGGAATCAGCAAGACCCAGGCATTCAACCAGTAGTTTGCATGTAGAGAGTGACTACAGTGATTTGCATTAGTGTAGTAATAAGAAAAGAGAGAAGGCAAAAGACACTGAAGATTTGGGAGTTGACTAAAATTGAATATAGCTGCTATTAACTGAGTTTGGGAGAATCTGGAGGAGGTAATTAGTGATGAATAAGAATTCTTTTCAGGGGGCGCCTGGGTGGCTCAGTCGGTTAAGCGGCCGACTTCGGCTCAGGTCATGATCTCACAGTCCGTGAGTTCGAGCCCCGCATCGGGCTCTGTGCTGACAGCTCAGAGCCTGGAGCCTGTTTCAGATTCTGTGTCTCCCTCTCTCTGACCCTCCCCTGTTCATGCTCTGTCTCTCCCCGTCTCAAAAATAAATAAAAAGTTAAAAAAAAAAATTAAAAAAAAAAAAGAATTCTTTTCGGACATGTTAAATCCAAAACAGCAATCCAAATGGAAATGTTAAATAGGTTGTTGGATATATATGTCTGGTATTCAGGTGGGCAGAATTAGATACACACATTGCACTAATCAACATATATGTGGCTATCTGTGCAATCCTTTTAGAAGGCCAATTTACATCTCTCTTATATTGTGTTTGTTGTTTATTTCAACATTTACTCAATATCTACAGAGCTTGCAGGATCAGATAAAATCTCTTCTTTTTACCAACTCAAATCCTGCATAACTCCCAACTATAGGAAAATTCTGAGCCCTCTGCCTCATAAACCTCCTTTTCTATCTTTCATTCAAATAACAGGATTTAAAGACAACTGAAGTAAAAAAAAAAAAAAAAAAAACAGATATAATAATAATCTAAGAAATAGTTGAGAAATAATTTAATAGTCCATTGCTAAATTAATGAAAAACATCCCCAAACCACGAAATGTTAATGTCCTTTTTTCTTTTTAAATACATTACTATAAAAATATAGCCAATTGTATTTTTGAAGTTCTCAACTTGTAAATTCACATTTGGAAGCTACATTAAATCATTTATATTTAAGAATGGACTTTGTCAGATTAATGAGAACTAATTAATCGTAATTATCTACATTCTTTCCCCAAACTCCTCTTGCGACCATTGGCACATATTCATAAATTGATGTCTGCCACTAGGGATACAAACTTTAGTTACAAACAAGATAAAGTATTTGTTTATTAAAGATTTAGTCTTGAATTCCTTGGTTCAATTATACCTATTATAAATAAATGTAGCAGAAAATTCAATGGGTATTGTATAAACTGTTATCCACATTGTCATCTCTAGGAACTGACAAGAAACTATATTGTTTTTACTAGCACTGATTATATGAAAGTCAATGTGTATTTATTTAATGGTCAACAAATGTTTCTTGAACACCTACTCTGGGTAAAATACTGTTTTTGGTTTTTGAAATACATTGGAAAGAAATCAGATTCAAAATCAATATATTTTCCATGTTACTAGCACACTTAGCATTCTAACAATCCTGTGTGATGTATAAGTTAGTCATTTTAACAAAAATACTAAGTAACCAACATAAAAGCCCATGGCTTAAAGCAAATAAACACTGTTGTAGGTTCAAAAGTCTACAAATCAATTGTGGATATGATGATGTGGGTGGGTTGGACTCAGCTGGATGGCTCTGCTTCAGTATACAGGTTGATTGGACATGGCTTTTGGCCATGGTTTGGGCTCAGTGTTTCTATGTGGTTTTGTTCTTGAGTTCAAGCTGAAAGGAAATCAATACACAAAAGTCCTGCTCTTCTCATGGCAAATTACAAGTGTGCAGAACACATTTTATGAACTTTCCATGTCACATCTACAATATCCTTTTAGCCAAAGCAAACCATGAAGACAAGTCTAAAGTCAATAAGTACAAAACCATGGCAAAAATCTTGATATATGATAGGGAAGAGAAGATTTGGGAAAGAGAAACAATTCTACCAGAATAGTAGGTATAAATATTATTATCATTATAAGGTAATGTGTAGAGAAACTATTGCCTGTTCCAAGGTCACACTGCTAAAAAGTGTGGCATAGGAGAAATCCAGCATTATCTGATTCCAGGGACTAATTTTAACTAACAATTGGCTATGTTTCTGGTTCCTTATTTATAGAATGACATTTATTATAAATTTATTGTTAAATTAATTGCTAAGTCATTTGTTATATTCACAAGTGTAGTCCAGTTAGACTGCTCTGTTTCCTCTGTATCTCTCTCTGTCTCTCTGTCTCTCTGTCTCTGTCTCTCTCCCATTCTGTTTGTGTATGTGTGTATAAAATTTTCTGACACAAGATATAGAATCTAAAAATGTTATTAAAAATAAGTAAGCCTGCTATTATAGAAAGCATGGAAATTTGAAACAAAATCAAAGATGGGTTTGTACCCTGGCTTGGCTACTGCACAGCCATATGATCTTCAGCAATTTGTCCCTCTGAATATTGGCTTTATTTATTATTAGCTGAGGCAATGTTACCTATATGAAATGTTTAATGCTAAACAAAAATGTTATTCAATGTCCCAGGTTTATACTTAAGAGTTTATAGTGTCTGGTTCATAGTTTCCACCGTCTCTCCACTTCCAGGTATTTAATTATGTTGGTCTGTTATGCACATTTCATCTGAGGGAGAAACATTATTACAATTTAGAGGAATTATAGATATATAGAGATATATTAAATATAAGACCTGTGATATCAACAAATTGCTCTTATAGGTCAAACATAATTTTATGTCACTTAAAGATTTAGTTACCATTTTTCATTTTATGAAACTATTTAAACAACAAAATGTTTTGTTTATATTTCCTCTCCAATACATCTGCAAATGAAATGAAATATTGCCTAATTTTGGCATTTAGAAAATAAGCTCTGTATGCTGATGACTAGCAAATTTGAAAATCATATTAGTGGTTTTCCATACAAATTTCACTTATGGATCATCTCATGAATTCCTTAAACCTAAATTATCAGAGTTGAATTACTAAAAAATTAAATGCACACCTATAGACAAAATCATATAAATACTTAAGTCCATATTACCATGATAATAACCTACCATTTACTTTTCCCATTTGTGTGAAAAATAACTTGTAAGATGCATGATTTAAAAAAAAAAAAGACAAAAATGTGGAATTTTTACAAGGACAAAGGTGACTGGTGAGTTAGTACTTTGCTTTATTAATTGAAGTAAATATTGATAAGAGTTTCTATATCAGGAAACCCCTTGCATACTTAAATGATGTCTGCAGGATATGGACATTTTTTGAGAATATAATTTAATTTGTTCATATATATTCAGATGATACTGCATGTTAAATATTTCTGTGATGTTAAATATTTCCTGTCAGTTAAGGTAGCAAAAAGAAGGCTAATTCTGATGAACTTTGTTGTCTATCCTATATTCAGTGATACATTGGGGAGGATTAAATTTGTGTGTGTGTGTGTGCACATGTAAATATATTATGTCTAAATAGGGTTTATTTCTGAAATAGAAAGGTGATTTAATGTTAGAAAATAGAATATGTTATGTAATTGAATTATATATAAATTATTAATAAATGAAAAGGAAAATCATATACTTTTTGGAATAGATACAGAAAGTGTACTTTGACAGAGACTAAAAAGAAATGTCTTTAACCTAATAGAGGACTACAAAATCTATGCATGTAGGATGTCTTTCAATTTATTTGTACTTTTAATTTAATTCATCAATGTTTTATATATTTCAATGTATAAATCTTTCATCTCCATAGCTAAATTTATTTTTAAATATTTATTTTTGATGCTATTATAAGTGAAATTGTTTTCTTAATTTCCTTTCCAGGTAGTTTGGTCTCATTGTACAGAAATACAACTGACCTGTATATTGATATTTTATCCTGCAACTTTACTGAATTTATTCTAACACTTCGTGTGTGTGCATGCATGTGAAGGGAGTTAGTCTTTGGTATTATCTACATATAAAACTATACCATCTGCAAATAGTTAATTTTACTCCTTCCTTTCCGACTTAGATGCCTTTTATTTCTTTTAATTGCCTAATTTATCTGGCTATCACTAGTAGTATGATGAGTAGGAGTGGTGAGAGTGGAATGATTTTGTTTCTGATACCAGTGGAAAAGCTCCCAGTTTTTTTTTTTTACCATTAATCATGATGTCCATTGTGGGCTTCTCCTATATGGCCTTTATTATGTTGATGTAAAATATTTCTATAATATGTTGAGGGTTATTGTCATGAAAAGATGCTGAATTTTCTCAAAAGTTTTACATCTATTAAGATGATAATGGGATATTTATCCTTTGGTCTGTTAATGGGGTATATAACATTACTCAATTTTCATATGTTGAACCACCTTTTAATCCTAGCAAAAATTCCCACTCTATCGTGATGCATGATCCATTTAATGTGCTATTGAATTCAGTTTGCTAGTATTGTGTTGAGGATTTTTGCATCTATATTCATCAGAAATATGGGTCTGTATGTAGTTATCTTGTGATACTTTCTTTTTTCTCATGACATTTTTTCTGGTTTTGGTATCAGGATAATGCTGGACTCATGAATAAGTTAAGTGTTTTTTCTTCAACATTTTGGAAGAGTCTAAGAAGGAATGTTATTAATTCTTCTTTAAATGTTTGGCAGGATTCACTAATGAAGCCATCTGTTCCTGGGCTTTTCTTTGCTGGGAGGTTTTTGATTACTGATTGAGTCTCATTACTCATGATTGGTCTGTTCAGATTTTCTGTTTTTCCATGATTTAGTCTTAGTAGGTTGTGTGTTTCCAGGAGCTCTTAATATTGTGAAAATGTCCATAGTACCCAAAGTGATTTAGAGATTTAGTGTTATCCCCATCAAAATCTCAATGGCATTTTTATTACAGAATTAGAAAAAATTCTAAAATCAAACCCTGGTATCTAAAATAGTCAAACCCATAGAAACAGAGAGTAGAAAGGTTGGTTGCCAGAGATTGGGAGAAGCAGGAAATAAGTAGGTATTGTTCAATAGATATAAAGTTTCAGTTCCACAATATGAATGCATTCTCGAGATATACTGTATAATATATTGCCTGTAGTAAACACAATATTGTGCACTTAAGAACTTAAAAAGGTAGATCTCATATTATAAGTGTTCCTATCGCCCTAACAAAGGAAAAAGAAAAGGATGAAACCTTGTTTGTGGTGTATGCATGTATTCAGACTCATCAAGTTGCACACATTAAATATATGCAATTTTGTGTTTGTCAATTATACCTCAATATAACAATTTTAATGTACTATTTGAAACAATAGCAAATATAAGTGGCAAATAATTATATGCAATCTATTTCAAATCAGTTATGCACAAGATACATGAGGATAGCAATATAGAAGGAATGCAGGTGGAATTCTAGCTCTACGTTAGGTGGAATTCTAAGCATTTATTTATTTATTTATTTCAATGTTTATTTATTTTTGAGAGACAGCATGAGCAAGTGGGGAAAGGGTAGAGAGAAAGGGAGAGCAGAGGATATGAAACAGGCTTCATGCTGACAGCAGAGAGCCCCATGTGGTGCTTGAACTCGTGAACCATGAGATCATGACCTGAGCCAAAGTCAGATGCTTAATTGACTGAGCCGCAGAGGCACCCTGAGGCATTTAGTAGCTGTCAAGCCTTCAATGGTTACTTATCTTCTTTTTACCTCATTTTATTCCTCTATATAATTTAAATAATTATATTGTCTACCTCATCTAGAGTGTTGTGAGTTTTAAATAAGCTATTACATGTACCTTAGATGAAACCTAGGACATGATAAACTGTCAACAGAAGGTTGCCCATTATTATTATCTTTTATTCAGGACTGTATTAAAGGTCCTACCTAGTACAATAAGAAAAAAAAACATAAATTACAGAAATAGGATTCAAAAAAAAACCTGTCATGAACATTTCAAGAAAATATAGAAAATTTTAATAAGAAAAACTTATGTTTCTAATGGTAACAAATGTATATAGTATCTAGGAATATATCCAACAAATTATGTGCAAGACATTTATGAATGTTGTAAAAGAGAATGAAATAGGATAAAGGAAAAACTAAATACATGGTAGAGATATACCATGTTAAAGGATGTGATGATTTAATTTGTTAAAAAAGATAATCCTATTTTAAAAATAACTTGTTATAATAGAAATAGAGAATGTGTTTTTACACATATGTAACTTGAAAAACTCATTCTCATAATTACATAGGAGGTACACAAAAAAGAATTTAGGCAACTTTGAATATTATATATCTTGATACATAATTTACTCTTCCAGATACCAAAATTATAGGAATTCCGTAGTTTTAAAATAGTGTGGTTTTTATGTGAGATTATAAAGACTTTTCTGTTAAAGTTTATTCATTTATTTTGAGAGGGGGCGAGGGGCAGAGAGAAAGGGAGAAAGAGAATCCCAAGCTGACTCAGGGCTGTCAGCACAGAACACGCAGTGTTCAATCTCATGAACCGTGAGGTCCTAACCTGAGCCCAGATCAAGAGTCGGATGTTTAACTGACTGAGCTACCCAGGTGCCCCTTTATGTGAAATTAAAAAGGGAAACCAATGGAAAAGAACAGAAAAAACAGAAGTAGTCCCACAGACATAGGTTCTTGATAGATCCAAATGACTCAGGAAGAGGGAAGAATGGACTATTTGATCAATCATGTTGATATAATTAACTTTCTTTCTGGCAGTACAATAAATGAGGCACTCTATTTCATACTATAAACAAAGATAAATTCCATATTGATTAATGACCTACATGTGAAAAGCACTTCTTTGACACATTTCTTCTCAAAGCATAAAATGCAATCATCTCAAAGAAATTTAGTCTTCTCTAAAATTAAAACTTATGTACCACAAAACATCAGTAATAATGTTTTTTAAAAGCCACAAAAACAAAGCAACAACAAAAACACAAACAAAAACAAGTCATGTTTGGATAGAAGATATTTGTAATGTATTTATGAAGGTCAATGGACTCAGTATAATACAAGTCAATAAGAAAAGCAGCCCTATGGCCATTACAAAAATTGTAAATATATAAAAGGGCAGTTCACAGAAAAGGAAATAGGCCAAAAGAAAAATGACAATTTTGCTAATATGTATGAAGGGCTAATTTAAATAATGATACGGCACTTTACAATTAACATATTGACACAGTTTGACAGTGCTAATATAAAATGCTGGAAAGGATGAAGAGAAATAAGAATGCAAATCCATTACATGGACATTACTGGTTCATGGAGCGCCTCCTGCAGGAGAGGAAATGTTTCAGGTGTTCGTCTACAAGATTTTGCCACTTTTTATTAATTATGTGAGTAACATCTTCCGGCAAAAAAAGTTCAAAACCAAAGCAATAATTTTTCTGTTGATAGTATTTCCTGTCATATAAGTTTAAAGCAAAGGTTTACTTTTCTGGAATTATAATACTTCAAGAATCAGAAAAAAAAAAAAAACAAGCAGAGCATTTCTAAGTGAAGTGGGAATGATGAATTAAAAATGACCAACCACTCTTCTGATTTAGATTCTATGTACAACATAATCACTTCACATCTGATGTCTTGTAATCCTTATTTTTTTTTAATATGCAATTCCTTGTTTCAAGATTAAAATTCAGAAATTAGTGGCCCCATATGGAGCACTGCATTGAGCAGTGTGGAGCCCACTTGGGCTTCTCTCTTTCCCTGTCTCTCTCTGCTCCTCCCTGACTTGTTCATGCTCCATCTCTCTCTCAAAAGAAGTAAATAAACTAAAAAAAAAAGGCCAACTGATAAACTTAGTGATAGTTGACTCATAGTTGCTTATGTTACTTATAATTTTCTCATGTTAATTAAATTTGCAGGAACATGAAAATTCGATTTTATGACTTTTTACATGAAATTAGCAAACATGGTTAAACGTTTGTTAATATATTTTAATTATATATAAGGCAGAAAAGAAGAAATTTTGGCTTTCTGAACAAAAGCATACAAATCATAAGAGCAACAACAGATTTTAGAGTAAAAAAAAATTGATTAAATTCTGGCTCCATGACTTAACAGTAATACCTTACTTAAGTTACTTTTATTTGCTTATTTTCTGTTAGTTCATTTTAAAAATGGGGATATTACTGCCTCTCTTTCAATCTTGTTTGGGTCCTGTGTAAAGCAACATTCCAAAACTTAAGGGTGTAGGTATTGAGAAAGATTTGGCAACTTCTCCTTTGGCCCTTTTGGAATTCCTGAACTGCAAAGAAATCTGGTTACCCTACCGTAAAGAACATTTGGAGAGACCAAATGGAGAAGGATGGTCTTAGAGAATGCACGAACAGGAAAGAAGTCTGGCCATCCAATATTACATTAGAGGATCCAATATTACATTGGAGGATTCAAATAACTCCAGCCACAAAAAAAGAATCTAGGTGAGAAGAGCAGAACTTTTCAGTTGTACCAAATCAACCCACAGACCCATGACATATACTGAATGGTTACAGTTTTAAGCCCTTCAATTTGGCACAGTTTGTTAAGCAGCGACAAACAACAACGATAACAAACCTGAATTATGTCAAATATCTTACAGAGCCATCATTTATTAAAATATATGTTGTGGCGGAGAAACTGAGTGGCTCAGTCGATGAAGCTTCCGACTCTTGATTTTGCTCAGGTCATGATCTCACGGTTGGTGTCACTGAGCCTCGTGTTGTGTCGAGCTCCCTGCTGACCATGCAGGGCCTACTTTGGATTCTCTCTCTCCCTCAGTTTCTGCCCCTCTCCTGTTCTCTCTTTGTCTCTCTCTCTCTGTCTCTGTCTCTCTCTTTCCCAAAATAAATAAATGTTAAAACAAATACAATAAAATAAATATAGTGCAGCTTCTATTATATGCTAGGCCTTGAACTGAGGACCCAATGGTGTCAATTTAAAGTTCCCGCCCACATGAAATTAGTTTATTAGAGTATAGACATGAAGTCAAATGATTAAAATAAGGTGTTGTGAGAGAACGTTACAAATGCTGTGAGGAAATACAATGCACTCACGACCATTATGGAAAACCATGGGGAGGTAAATTTGAATGGAAATGAGGATACATAGGCATTAAACTACGTAAAGTGACAGTGGGAGACACACTTTCAGGAAAAAGAGACAGCTGTGCAAATGTTTTTTAACAAGAGCAAAACATTCAAGGGGCTCAGAGGTAACTACTGGGGCTGGAACACTGGGAATAAAAGAGAGAGGACAAGGGGCACCTGGGTGGCTCAGTCGGTTGAGGGTCCGACTTCGGCTCACATCATGATCACAGTCCGTGAGTTCGAGCCCCGCGTCGGGCTCTGTGCTGACAGCTCAGAACCTGGAGCCTGTTTCGGATTCTGTGTCTCCCTCTCTCTGTCCCTTCCCCGCTCATGCTCTGTCTCTCACTGTATCTCAAAAATGAATAAATGTTAAAAAAAATTTAAAAAAAAGGACAAGAGGCAGTTGCTTTTAACTATATTCTATTGGTATAATCATATGCCACCAAAGTATCCTGAAATTATATGCCTGCTAATTTGGAAGTAGTATACATTTTTATAAATTCTATGTTTCACATTTTCTGTAAGTTAAGTGTGAGAATACCATGTGCCAATTTTGTCCCTTGAAATATTTTATCATTAAAATTATATATTGAAGTATTTCCATATCTAAGAGGGATAAACCTGAGGAGACAGATGGCTAAATGCTGGGCAGATAAATAAAAATGATGAACAATCAAGAAAGGTTACTAACAGTCCATTTGTCCACCACATTAGTTCAATCTGCTTCTGTCTAGACTACAACTTGAATATTGGCTAAATTTTTAATGGGGAAAATAATTTTTATGCTTCATTTTTCTGATGAAACTTTTGTTTATGTGTTAGTGTCAACCATATATCTTTGTACTTACATTTTATTCTTAAAGTGTTGCATGTATTTTGTATTCTATCACTCTTAGATATTAATATTATATGTTTTTGGCAACAACCGTTATTGAAATTTTTAACTTGTCTTTTCAAAACTTCTTAAATTTTTGTCAAGATTGTGGCATTTTAATATCTCAAGAGTGACTTATTTAATAATTAAAACTTATCTGAATGAATAAATGTTAAATATATTGAATAAAAATAGTCAGAAAAAGAGTTTACAGTTAGAATTTAATGCATATATAATTAGTTGAAGGGTTATTTCAACTTATTTTTCTCTGCCTAATCTCTTAGATAAGGAGCTGAGGGTCTGACAGAAAATAGCATTAATAACCCAAGAAAAAATTGACCCGAATAAAAAAACGTTAGAAGTTCAAAAAAGTTCAAAAATAAATATTTGAAGATCTATAGTTCAACTTGATAGCTTAAACACAAGAGTTTAGGATCAGTACTTCTTAAAATCCCAGTAGATTACAATGAATACATAAAAAAAAGTCATAAACCTCCAGGTAAAAATGCAAGAAAGGAGGTAACACCAAAGAACAGATGTCAAAAAATTTTGCAGAAAAGAAAGTGAATTCACGTATCAGGAATGAATTGGTAAAATGCAGAAAGCTGAAAACTTACAAACCGCAGAGGAAAGAACATGAGCCAACAAGTTAAGGGGAAAACTGGAGGCATTAGTTAACCGTGAAGATAGGTAGAGAGCGGATAGTTTGAGAAGTACTTCCACACTCAGGGTGTCACTCCCAATCCGCTACATCAGGTGAGTATCACTCTCCTATTCTCGCTGAAGAAAGGAGGCATACTGGTTACCCAGTTCAAACCAGACAGGCTCTGGTCTCGTGCCTCCCGGCCCTCCAGGGGTTGCTTTTCTACTGAAAACTGAAAACTTCTACCTTCTTCCCTTAACTGGCAGTGAGAACTCTGGCAGCCAAGTTTATTACTACTGCCCCCTCCCCCTCCCCGACCCGCTCTCCTCGAAAGCATATGTGCACACACACCCTTGTGACTGGGTCACACCAGCAGAATATTGGTGAGACCCAGAAAGAGCTGTGTAGTGGCTGATTATCACCCCCCCCCCCCACACACACACACACACACTTGACTTATCCCACTCTAAAACCCAAGATAACAAACTACGCCCCTTAAAGAGCTCTGTAATAGTTTGTTAAATCGGCTGGAAGGAATTACCACGACTTTGGTGGTTTACAACCACAGTAATTTTTTCTCTCACAGTTTCGGAGCCTTTAAGTCTGAAATCCAGATGTCGTCAAGGTTGTGCTATCTCTGAAGGTCTTAAGGCCGAATCTTTCCTTGCCTTTTTCTAGCTTCTGGTACTTGCCGGCAATCCTTAATTTCTTTGGCCTGTATTTTTATCACCAGCCTCTGCCAATATCACCTGTGTCTCTGTGTCTGAATTGCCCTTACCTCTTATTCAGACACAAGTCTTTGGATTTAGGGCCCACCCTAATCCAGCAGCATCTCATTTTGTAAAATTCTAAGTTTCCACTATCAACCCAGTACATTTTTAATGTGAATTTTACATTTTTAATACAAATAGATACCAAGGATTACTAGACATTTGAGAAAAGCATAGGAGAAAGATAGACTTGGAAGACCAAATGTAAAAAAAAAAAAAAAAAAAAAAAAAGGATTTGAGAAATAAACAAACCAAAATCAGTATTTTTAGAGATCCAAATGAAAGTATTATACTCATGAAATAAGAATTCAATGCTATTTAAAAAAAGGAAACAGAGAATAAGATATCTTAAAATTGTAAATATGATAGTAAAAAAAACTTTAAAAAATAGTTAGCATTTGGAAAATAAAGTTGAGAAAATTTCCAGGAAAGTACAATAAAAATAAGAAAAAAATAGTAGCAAAAAGATGACAAATTTAGAGGCTCAATCCAGGCATTTTAGCATCTGATTAATAAGATTTCCAAAAGAGACAACAGGAAAAATAAATAGCAGGGACACTGGCTTTTCAGAAAAAAAAATTAAAAACCTTGTAAGTGCCCGTACTGGTGGGAATGAAAACTGGTGCAGCCACTCTGGAAAATAGTATGGAGGTTCTTCAAAAAATTAAAAATAGAACTACCCTACGACCCAGCAATTGCACTACTGGGTATTTATCCAAGGGATACCCTTATGCTGTTTCAAAGGGGCACATGCACCCCAGTGTGTATAGCAACACTATCAACAATAGCCAAAGTATGAAAGAGCCCAAATGTCCATCGATGGATGAATGGATAAAGAAGTGGTGTATGTGTGTGTATATATGTGTGTGTGTGTGTGTGTGTGTGTGCACACACACACACACACACTAGAGTATTACTCAGCAATCAAAAAGAATACACACACAATACACACACAATAGAGTATTACTCAGCAATCAAAAAGAATGAAATCTTGCCACTTGCAACTATGTGGATGGAACTAGAGGGTATTATGCTAAGTGAAATTAGAGAAAGACGAATATCATATGACTTCACTCATGAGGACTTTAAGATACAAAACAGATGAACGTAAGGGAAGGGAAAGCAAAAATAATATAAAAACAGGGAGGGAGACAAAAATATAAGAGATTCTTAAATGTCGAGAACAAACAGAGGGTTACTGGAGGGGTTGTGGGAGGGGGGATGGGCTGTAGGGGTACAGGTAATATGATATAGTAGCAAACTGATTCAGAACAACTTTAGAAGTTGAAAGACATTAAATGAACACCTAAACTTTTGAGTAAAAATAAGTTCAGATCTATAATTCTGGACTACCATGCCATTAATCAAGTGTGAGGGCTTGAACATATATGTAAATAGATACAGATACAGGTATACAACTATCTTAATATGTATGATTTCAAAAGTATATTTCTTGATGCATGCTTTCTCACGAAACTTCTAAAGCTGTTTTCTACCAGAATATAACACACATATTATTCATGAGCAATTTGATTAGATGTGAAAGGAAACAGATTCATTATTGCTTAAACAAAATGAAATTTTGAGGTAGAAATTCCAGCACAGCTGGATCCAACCTCTAGATTTTAATAAGATCCTTGCCTGGCAGTAGCTTTGTCTGTTAACAACTGCTTCCTTCATCTGGCTTCATTCCCAGGCACACTCTCCTCCTTTACTCAGAAGGACCCTCCCTCAGTGTCCTCTAGAAAAATACATTGTTTCTCTTGAAGCTACATTTCTCCCTGAATCTCAACATTCCCCACCCCAACCCCAAAATCACTGGCATAAAGATGCTAGTTTCTGTTTGTCCAACCTGTATCTTCTTTTAATAGAGGCATGGGATCATGTGATTGACAGATGGAAGCAGACCCAAAATAGAGAAGAAGGAATTTTAGCCAATACTAAAGACTAGATGCACAAATACATGTGACAAATGTGACTGGTATTTACTGAGTTTTGTGCCTATCAAAAATGTGTGGTTCCGTCTTCTATTTGAGAAATACAATCTAATGTAGATGGTGATTTAAAATTACAGTGAAATGTACTCAAAACACATGACTTCAGCCACTTAAAAACACCTTCCTCAGCTGTAATATAAAGATATGTTCTTTATTTCTGTGTATAATTTAGATATAATAATTAACCTTTCAAAAAGTCTGTTTTTTCCAAGATCTCAGATTGAAAATAGGACAAATGTTTAATTTGCACAAAAAAACTTATTTTTCTCAGGAAAATATTAAACAAGCAAAAAAGCAAACACAAAAGCCATGCATCTGCAGGTCGCTTTGTATGTTTTATTTTTGAAAAGAATGAAAACAATTGTACAGGTTTTATCTTCCCTTTCCATTATCTCCTAGAAATCCTGAAACCCAAATGCACAGTTCAAATTTCTGACAACATCTATTCCCTTCTGGTTGTTTTCAATAAAGGTTCTGTGTTTTATATTTCAAGGTATTGTTCTGCTAGAACGAATTCATGATATTATAATGGTTAAGAAAATAGAGTTTTGGGGGCACCTGGGTGGCTCAGGCAGTTAAGCATTCAACTCATGATCTCGGCTCAGGTCATGATCTTAGAGTTCATGAGATCAAGCCACAGTTCATCTGACAGTGCAGAGCCTGCTCAGGATTCTCTCTCTCCCTCTCTCTCTGCCCCTCCCTCCCTCTCTCAAAATAAATAAATAAACTTAAAATAATAGAGTTTTAATGTAACACTGGCTTTTAATATATGTGTAATCTAATGGGCTACTTAATCCTAAAATTCAGTGTTTTCATTTGAACACAGGGGTAATAATGTCTACCTTATCAGAATATTGGGAGAATTAAGTGAGATAACACTTAATAGTTATAAAATTTAGCACCTGTCCATTCATGTATTATTCATACTAATGTTATAAACAGTAAACATATGTTACATACCAGTTATTACTTGTATATACAAAGTTAGTGAACAGATATATATTATGACCTCATGAAGTTTAGGTCATTAAATTCTTAATAAATGGGGGCTATAATTACTAAAACTGTAACAAGATAAAGCTACTGTATTTATGTATTTATTTATGTATTTATTTATTTATTTATTTGGAGCCAGAGAGCATGAGAGGGGGAGGGACAGAGAGAGGGAGAGACAGAATCCTAAGCAGGCTCTGTGCCATCAGAGCAGATTCTGATGTGAGGCTGGAACCCACAAACCGAGATCATGACCTGAGCTGAGATCAAAAGTCAGATGCTTAACAGACTAAGCCACCCAGGAACCCCTAAAGCTACTTTAAAAGGGCTAACATTGATGGGGCATCCGGCTTCTCAGTCACTGGAGCATATAATTCTTGGGTCCTGAGTTGAAGGCCCATACTGGGCATGGAGTCTACGTAAGGAAAGGACCCACATGGAACAACAGTAATTATAAAATCATGAAACTAAATTTCATTTACCTCAGATTAACCTGATTATTTTTATTGACATATGTATACTCGATCGTTCATGTCTCCAACTAACATGTGATTTGTAATGTCTTATCTACATACATTCATCTTTGAAATCTTGACACAATCTATAAAATTACTCTGTTATCAAGATGAGTGACAAAATGGTACAATAGATGAAAATCCTTCCTACTCTAACTTTAATGTGGTTTCACTAAACTGAGACATCCCTGTCTCCCATCGCGGCAACTAAATTGTGAGTCATTAGAGAAAAGATTTCATGTCTGTCTTTGTATCTAACACTGGGATGAGCACGGTTTTTCATTCCAAATAAGTCATTTGGAAATTGACATGAACTCTATAGATTTGGTGTTGAGTCACCTCTGTCATCCCAAGTGAGCAAGTTCAAGTTTTGTGCTCACAAAAGAGAAGAGTTAAACAAGGTGATCATTCCCTTCTCCGTCCTATCCACAACTGTACCTTATATTTATTTCTATCAGTGTCCTCATTATACACAGTCATGATTTTTCTATTATATAGTAAAAACAGTAATATTTCATTTGTAGTACTTACTTGATACATTCAGACACTCAGTAAATATTTGTTAAATAAATAAATGACCTGTAGACTTAAAGGATGTATTCTTATTATGTTTGTAATACACATTATAGTAATTTAGTGTGTTAATAACATCATACCTTATTTTAATTATTGAATTGTACTTATTTTCTCCTAAAACATTTGGGAATGCATAATGAGTAATTAGGGAAATGTAATATTTTTTATGAGAGTTGTTAGATGAATTATTAAGAAAGGATTTCCAGCACACCTGCACAAACACATTTGAAAGCAGAAGATACAGAGTTGTTTGCATTGCAGAAAAATGCCATGGTGATAAAACAGAAAAGATCTGAATTATAATTCATTTCCAAATGGCACACTATTACAAAAGTTGAGTCCCACTAAATTACAGTGGAAATGCATGTTCTTTAAAAATAGATTTTCATAAAAAACTTCTAAAATTCAAGGGGCTGAGTTTGCACTATTCATGATGTATAAATTGCACAACTAACAGTGAAATTCCAATTAAATATCAGTCATCTGTTTTCCTTTGGTCACGAAGACAATTAGGTGAGCTTCATTTCCAAAAAGTGACTTGTCTAGTATATCATAGGCTTTAATTTTAAGTTGAAATGGTTAAACTGTTTAACAAAAAGAAATGTCTTTGAGCATGTGGTGAAGTTTATAGATTAAAACAATATCATCACTTTAAAGAATTACTGAAAAACATTTACATAGATATCCAAAAAAAGTAGGAAGGTAAAAATTACTTTTCTAAAGGAAAGAAGTATAGTTTGGTTTTTTTCTTCTTTCCTTTTTCTTTGTCACAGTGCTGTTTGACCACCATTGGGTAGTGTGTTGGGGTTCTAACTGCTGACAAAAATAAACCTGAAAATTCTCTGAGTTTAGCCAACAGATTACTTTTTGATTATGTACTAGTCTAATATGGAAGCTCCTAGCTCATGAGTAGTGTTCCACCTCAGGGCTTGTTAGGGACACAGGGACCTTCTATTGTATGGTTTTGTAATCCCCTAGGCCTTCAGAGTCTTCTGTCTCAGGTGACAGGGAAGTAGGAGAGCGATAATATACATCTATGGTCCCATATAGACACAAGGCACCTGTCATCCCTGGAAAGACAGCTATTTCTTAGTGATATCACCGTACTGGAGAAAGGGCAACACGCATTTATGGTAAAGAGGTAATCATCTCCTCTGCATGCTTTCCAGGTCACTCTCACATAGAAAATTAACTTTAATATTCTGGCTTGGAGCTCTGTAAGAGTTTAATTTGGGTGTTTTCTTCTTTAATTTGGTAATGATTCTTTAATTTGGTATCATTCTTGGTAAGAATGATAAGTGATCAAATAGGCAACAGATAAAAATATTTACATGAATAAGTTGGGATTAGAAACTTCTGATACACATATGCTTTTATAGCACCATCTTCACAGAGTTTTTGCTAATATCTGTAGCATACAGAGTGGTGTTCAGTTGATATTTTCAGTTTTTTAATAAAACATACTCCCTTGAATTAATTTACTTGATTCCTCCCTTGTGACCACCTTTAAGAATATGGGTAAGAGGTGGCAGCCTTTGAACAATCTTTTTTTTAAAACAAGGAAGAGCTATAAATTCCCTCAATGAAGCCAAAATTACAGTTTAAGTCATTGTGGTGCTCTTTCCTAATTTGATGTTCAAGCAAAGATTTATTGAAATCTTTAATTAATATAGATGAAAATAGAATGAATTTTCTATTTTAATGAATGAATGAATATAGAACTTTGTTTTAACAATTGGGTTATATCTTCTAAAATATTTTGTTCTTTACATAAGGAAATTTTTTTGAAATAGAATTCCAATTTTTTCTTTTTTGATCTTACGAGCTCTCTGAACAGAGGCTCACATTGTTAATAAAATAAATACCAGGGGAGACAGAGAAAACAGAAAGGGTTGAACATTCTGTAAACGAAAATATCTTCTCTTGGATAATCAGTCAGTGTAGGAGTTTCCAGTTTTATTAAAATTTAAATAAAAATATAACATGTACAAAGTATTGTAGAATATAAGAAATATTACATGATGCTGCTTGTGAGTAAAATTTGGAATTCTCCTGTTGTTAAGAGGTTTATTAAAAAGTTACCTTTTTCTTTCCTTTTTTTTAAATACATTTATTTATTTTGAGAGAGAGAGAGAGAGAGAACACACATGGACGTGTAGGGGAGGAGTAGAGAGAGATCAGGAAAGAGAATCCCAAGAAGGCACCACACCCAGCATGGAGCCTACATGGGGCTAGACTTCACAATTGTGAAATCATGACCTGAACCTAAAGCAAGAGTCAGTTGCTTAACTGACTGAGCCACCCAGGAGCCCCTCCTTTCCTTTCAAAAGAATTATGTGCTTTGTTGCAATGAACTAATTAGAATGAATATGTATGTTTAATATATGCCTCCTCCACTAGATTGCTATTTGATGAAACTGAAGATCATAGCTGTTCTTTCACCACTATAATCCCAGTGCCCAGTACAGTTATGCACCCATAATTAAGGTGACCACATGCTTCAGATTTTCCAGGCTTTTCTTGGTTTAAGCCTGTAGTCACAGCATTATTTTAATAGCATGTTGTTTTATTCCCAAAACTTAAAGTTTAGACAATAAAATATATGGTCACCTTCCCATTATAATTGAACTGGAAGTATTTATTAAATATTGACTGAACTGATTGCTTTATTTTTTGAGCCACTTAAAAAATATTTATTGATCCAATATTGTGTGTTACACACTCCTTTGCCTTGAGATACAGCAGTGAGAAAGACATATATGGCCTGTATGATCACAAGCTAGTTTATTCAATGGCTGAAAGCATACACAATTCTGGTGGGTCTTTATGTGTGTGTGTGTGTGTGTGTGTGTGTGTGTGTGTACACACATGTATAGATAGATACGTAGTTATACACAAATATATATTTATACGTGTATATATTCACGTATAATGTTTTTATAACCTTTGTCCTGATTTCTTTTTGTCCTGATTTTCTTTTTGTCCTGATTTTCTTTTCAGAATCTAGAATCTCTATCACTGAAAAATGCTATAAAATTACACAATAGTAAATTGAGATAGAAAGTTTGTGGGATATAGTTTTATTTATAAACATAGTGGCCGGAGAGAATCTGATGATATGGTAGCATATGAGTAAAGCCTCAAAGTTGATGAGTGAAGTAAGCATTCTAGACATCTGAGGCAAGAACATTCTAAGCAGAGAACAGAAAATGTCAATTCCCTCAGGCAAGAGTATGTCTAGAATAGTGGAAGAACACCAAAAAAGCCAATGTGGCTGGAGTAGAGGGAACAAGGAGAAAAAAAAATAGTGGGAGATGAGATTAGAGGCAAGATGGGAACCAAGCTGTTAAGAATTAAGTAGGTCATTACAATACTTTTGGCTTTTATTCAGAACAATATGCTTTATTAGTTTCCTGGGGTTGCCATAACAAAGTACCACAAGATAGGTAGATTAAAACAACAGAAATTTATCCTGTCACAATTCAGGAGACCAGAAGTTCAAAATCAAGGTGTCAACAGGGCCATGTTCCCTTGCAGGAGCTAGGGGAGGATTCTTCTTAGGCTCTTTCTAACTTCTGATAGTGACCATCAATCCTGGCTGTTCATTGCCTGGCATCTAACTCACTTCAGTCACTGCCTCTGTCATTAATGGCATTCTCCCTGTGTGTCTCCCTCTCCTCTTCTTATAAGGACACTAGTCATATTGGTCATACTCCAGTATGACCCCATATTACCTAATTACATCTGCAATGGTGTATTTCCATGTAAGGTTACTTTCTGAGTATGGGGGCTTAGGACTTAAACATTATCTTTCTGGGGACACAACTCAGCTCTAAACACATGGGCAGCCAGAGTTTTTATACATAAGTTATAGGATCAGACTTAGATTTCTAAAGTATCTTTCTGGCTGGTATATTTAAAGACTAGAGAGACCAACTTGGAGGCAAGGAAATGAATGAGTAGGTGATGATAGATGATTGGATTAGTAGAGGTGGTGAGAAGTAGTGGAATTTAGATACATTTCAAAGGCAGAACTGACAGGATTTACTAATAGTTTTATTGTAAATATGAAGGAGAAAAGTATAGTTAATTCCAACATTTTTGACTTAGGCACGTAGAATTATTGACAGAGGAGAAAATGTAAAAATCGATTATAGAAATATAACACGAGGCATTCAACTGAACATAATAAATTTGAGAACTGCTTTAAACGTGTCTATATCCTGTACAGTTCAGCATTTCTCCTGATATTTTATCTTTTAACAAAACATGCTGATTAATACTGTGTTTGCTGTGGCTGCTGGAACCAATTACCAGGAACCGAGTGGCTTAAACCAACAGAAATTTATTTTACCAAAGTTCTGGAGGCCAGGGTTGCTTCCTTCTGAAAGTTCTGAGGAAGAATTCCTTCTCTCCCTCTCTTCTAGATTCTGGTGGTGACCAGCAGTCCTTGATATGTCTCAGCTTTACACATTCATCATGCCAATCTTCAGATCGCCACCTTCTCTGTGCACCTTTCCCCTTCTCTTTTAAGAACACTATATAGATTTAGAGCGCAGCTTAATTCAATATCTCATCTTAAGATCCTTCGTTACCCCTACACAGACCCTTTTTCTGAGTAAGTTTACACTCACAGGTTCTGAATGTACATATTTTCTTGTAGAGGAGGGTCATCATTCAGCTCACTACAAGTAGTTACCTTAAAAAAAAAAAAAAAAAAAACATTGGCTTTGGTAGACTTCTACTTTGTGCTTGCAAGTTCCATTACAGTCGTCTTCTCTAGTAGTGTTGGAGACATGAAGAATGGATAAAATTCTCACTTTAATATGTGGTTAAATTTGAGAGAAGACCAGAAATAACTTGTCATTCTTTTTGACCTTTCCAGTTACACATGACTGACACTTCCCTTTCAAGGACTGTACGTAGGACACTTAATGAAAAAATGAAATTTACCCAGATGGCAGCAACTAACTTCCTCTGGCCTGATGGTAGTAGGAGAGGTGTTTAATACTGGATGTACTACGATCTGCTTATGCCTGCAAGATGCACAAAATCCCAAGCCTATGGTGAACCCAGTTAGGAGAAACTGTAGGCAAATGTAAGCTAGGTGTAAGTGAAATACGTACAGGAAATCACTGAGAAGTCCTTTTGGAGAGTACAGAGCCAGTAATCTGAATGCCCTTGTGATAGTTTTATTATATAATATGTGTTGTAGCTATAGAATATATTTATTCATTTTATTGTTTGGTAATGCAATAAGCCCTTTTTAAAAATATTTTTGAGAGAGCATGAGCCAGGGAGGTGCAGAAAGAGAGGAGGACAAAGGATTTGAAGCAGGGTCCTCACTGAAAACAGACAGCCAGATGTGGGGCTCAAACTCACAAACCCGTGAGATCATGACCTTGAGCCGAAGTTGGACGCTCAACCGACTGAGCCACCCAGCCACCCCAGTAATGCAATAAGCCCTTTAACACCAAGAAGCTCAAGTAATGAAAGTGATTATGTAATTAAACATTTAATACTGAATTGGTTTTTAAGAAAGTTGATAATCAACATGTGCTTGCCCAGTATGTAAAGGCTTTTCTCATCCACAATATGGGTGCTATAGTGTAAACTGTCCTTCCCAAATTTTCTGTTAAAACTCTACCCCCTAGGGGCGCCTGGGTGGCTCAGTCGGTTAAACGTCCTACTTCAGCTCAGGTCACGATCTCGCGGTCCGTGAGTTCAAGCCCCGCGTCGGGCTCTGGGCTGATGGCTCAGAGCCTGGAGCTTGCTTCCGATTCTGTGTCTCCCTCTCTCTCTGCCCCCCCCCCCCCCCCCGTTCATGCTGTGTCTCTCTCTGCCTCAAAAATAAATAAACGTTAAAAAAAAAAAAACAAAAAAAAAAAACAAAAAAAAACGCTACCCCCTAATATGACTGCCTTTGGATATAGAGCCTTCAGGGAGGTGAATGAGGTTAAATGAGGTCATAAAGGTGGGGTCTTCATCCTATAGAACTGGTGACTTTATAAGAAGAAGAAGAGAGAGAGATAGAGATTTCTTTCTCCATGTGGGCATACAGAGAAAAGACCACATGAAGGCACAGCAAGAAGGGGCCATCTATAAGCCAGGAAAAGAGTCCTTACCAGAAGTCAACAATGCTGGCACTCTGATCTTGGACTTCCCAGCTTCCAGAACTGTGAAAACTAAATTTCTGTTTAAGCCATGCATTCTGTAGTACTTTGTTATGGCAAAGACAGTGGGCCAAAGTGACTACATAAAAATCAGAAGGCAAAAATTCAGTTCAAACAATTATAGTTATTTAGCAAAATTTCACATGGTATTGATTTAATCTGTGCAACTGAAGAAGGTGTGTTTAATTAATTACTTTCTGAAGTTTGGCTTTTCATTTAAATAAAATTTCTTCTAGGGTTGCCTGAATGACTCAGTTAAGCATCCGACTTCGGCTCACGTCATGATCTCATGGTTCGTGAGTTCGAGCCCTGCGTTGGGCTCTGTGCTGACAGCTCAGAGACTAGAGCCTGCTTAGGATGATGTGTCTCCCTCTCTTTCTGTCCCTCCCCTGCTCACACGCTCTCTCTCTCTCTCAAAAATAAATAAGCATTTAAAAAAACAAACAAATAAATAAATAAAAATAAAATTTCTTCTAAAATAATTTTGCTCATTTGGGATTTTGCATTTTCCTGTGCTCATATGAAAAACGAAGTCATAGCTCCATCAACAGAAGTACTTCACGGTTATATGATGCCAGTTTTACGTCAAAACTGTTAAATGCTTCAAATAAAACAAAAACAATTCCAATGATGGCTTAATATTTTTTATTCAAATCCATGAAATAACAGTAAGTATTTTGAACATTTATAGTGATCAGGTGAAATATCTGACAAAACTGCGATTGTTTATTAGAAATTCAGCAAAAGTTTCAGTATTTAAGGTGATACGAAGTGATGTTTGAAAAATAAATTTTGTTGCAGAAAAGTTTTGAGGTAAAAACTGAAAAGCTATCCAAAAATTGGAATTGGATGCATATACATATACATGCTATACATTACATAGTAAGAATGAAGTTCAGGGTCTTTTTGGTAACAAACTCTTGTTAAATACAAAAATATTTTCAAGTATAGAAATGCTTTCCTTTTCGCTGCCCATGTAGAAATATTTGAGCCTTTAAAGAATTACTTTGTAAGTGAACCTGTCCTTTAATAGTATTGAAAGATTTTGTAAAGGAGTTCTGTAAATTTTTGTGTATATTTTACGCCCTGATTTTCAGCACTCTTTTATTTTCAAAAGTCCCGATTCTGATAACTTACATGAACGCGAATTGTTGACGTCTAATTGCACATTTCAAGAAAGCAGTTGGATGGGTGTGTAGGGAAGGCAGAAAGGGTCTAGACCAGATTTGCAATTTGGAAGTCACCAGTATATAGATGGAAATGTAAGCCATACAACAGAGTTTGTCTTTCACTCTGAAAAGAAAAACAAATAAGAAATCTTTTAAAAGTAAAATCATAATCATTTTAAGTGTGTATTAAAAATTAGCCTTCAAACTGAGTGTCATAACACTTACTGCTTTTAGGACTGTTGTGTTGTATCACAGAGTCTTGTTTTTCATAGAATATTACCTAACTTAGATTAATAGTTTTGTGAACACAGACACAAATATCTGGCACAATACAATTTCATAACTCATTCATTTTGTAGTTTTCAATATTTAATGGGAATTACTATTAAGAGTAGCAATTCCTACATTTTTTTAATGACTGCATTCTCCAAGTCATTTAAAATAACTGCTAATAGTATTAACTAAAATTCTGTATCTTACTGCAAGAAAAATGCTGAACAAAAAAAGAAATGTATACTTATGTTTTTTTCCCACTTGGGGTGGGTGGGGAAGGTACCTCTCTAATCTGGTTGTTCTACCAGAAACTCAACCAAATGTACAAAAAGCTAAGCACAGGTTCCTATCCCTTGTAATTATTCCCCGAATCTTCAATTTTCTGTTTCTACTTTGGAGTCACCAGTTAGTTTACTTAGCTTTAAATTTTAAATTCACTTCAGATTCTCTTCATTTTGTTTTCTAAATGACCAGCTCTCCAGCTCTACTGACTGTAGCCTCTGCAATGTTCTCACAACCAAACCTCTACTCTGTGCTTAGCATATTATGATATCCATTTAATTTACTGAATGTTTAAAATATTTTCCTCACTATTATCTCTGCTCCTAGCCTTTCCTATCTCTAAAACCTCCTTACACAATGTTATCAATTTAATCTTTCTAAAGAAGGTCTGTAAGCCCTTCACCCCCTGCCTAATAGCATTTACAACCTTTCATATGGTTATTGGAAAAATTCATATTACTTAAACCAGCAAGTAAATCCCTTCCTACTTTCTAAACTTACCTTCCGCTTTTCTATTTTACATGGTATGGTCTAACCAAACTGAACCACGCACTTTTTTCCTACATATAATATGTATTTTCTGTCTTCAATTCCATTCCAGAAATTGTTTCTTCTCCCCAATTCTTCCTTCTTTCACTTCTGCATAGCAAAATATATGCAATTAAATGCCACCTGGCCTCATCAGCCTGTGTGTAAAATTGAGCTGCTGAACTGTTTTTGTACTTAATTTTTTATTATATAAGCAATATATGTACATGGTTATAAAAATTCAATCACTATTCCATCTCCCAGAGACATTGTTTTCCTATTTATGTTTATTTTGGTAGTTATTTCCATAGCTCCAAAGAATGCAAATTGGTTTTACATCAATTTTTAAAATCTAGATTAAAATGAAAATGAAAGCCTTTACCTTTCAAAATTTACAAGTTAGACAAATTTTTTTGGTTGTCATTTGCCTTACCAAAAATCAGTCTCTGGACACTGGATTTCCAGTCTATCTACAGGTTACTGAATGCTTTATTTCAGACCAACTTCAGTACAACCTACCCACCTTTCCTCTATTTACTTTCCTTCCAGTACTTCATTCCAAGATTGAGGAGAGACCCTTCCCTAGATCCCCTGAAATAAAAGTCAATAAAAGTGAAAGTTTTAATAAGATCAGAGGTAGCTAATTGACTTTCCAATGCAGAAAATAAGATTGAACTGCTTCTAATTCTGGTTACTTTCAGATCCATTCCCACATTTCAAAATGTTCAGGAAATGGCCCTCCCATTTCAGCTGTTGGTCTGCCTCTATGGGTAAAATTAGCTTATCTTTTCTTAGTAGGAATGCCCTTAGACACGTCTACACTGCTCAAAGTGGAGTTGCAAAAATCTTGCAGGACAGAGAAAGGTGTGGTGTGCCTCTCCTCTAAGTCGAAATATATCTCCTACAGCCTTGCTTTTTGTCTTCAGATCTCTCTTAAAACAAATGAAAAATCAGAATATCTGCTTCTTTTAAGAGAGGTCTGCAGGGTGGTCTTAGCTAATAGCCTTTAAAGTTGTAACCTCCCAAATTTACATTTCTTCCTATTGTTGCAAAAATTAGATTGTGGAAGCATGTAAAAAATATCATGTAGGATAACAGTGTTATAGTCTAAACAGAGCTTTTGCAATTATCATAGTCTTCCATTTATTAACCATACATAAATAAGATTTGAGCATTTTGTTAATTCTTTCTGCAGTCTTCCAGTTCTGTAGTCTCATCAGATGCTCTAGACACACACACAGATATACAAACTTTTCACACAATCAGGTAATAAAAAATAAGTAATAAGAGAGATTAAATTCACACTTAAAAAGGACAGTTTTCATTAGGAGTAACATGATCTTTAGTAATGAATTTTTTCTTATAACAAAAGTGGTCTCTTAAATGATCACAAAGAAAATCCAAGATGTTGGCTATTTTGTAAATTTATTTCTATGGTGATAAGGTCCTTAGAACAAAAACTTAGAAATTCTAGCTTAAAGGACCAAGTCTTTCCTCAACTGTTTAAAAACTTTGCAGAAGGGAAGATTTCCTATTCTTGTGGCTGAGAAAGGCAGCCTATTTTGAGCATCATATGGAGATATCTTTAGTTACATGTGTAGAGGTTGATGCCAGGTGAATGAGGCCACAAGACAGTGAAAGAACTACTACTTTTTTTTTCCTTTTTCTATGACGAGATGCTAAAATTTTAAAATGAGACATGACATGCCATAGGTAGGTGAAACTCATTTCAAAATGCATAATTTATTAAGGAAATGAATAATAACATATTCAATGACAGTTGGACCTCTCAGTTAGAACAAGGTTATTTTTAAAAAATAGCGAGGATATGTACTTTGAAGAAATGATTTAGTCAAAATATTTTTTTAGTCAAATTATTTTAAGAGAAAATGTAGTATATGGTATTTCTAAAGTTGGCTGCAATTAAGACCCCCCCCCCCTTCCCAAATGCACGTTAAGTACAGTGACACTTTCCATCTAGAGGTAAAGTCTAATTATTTCTTTGAATCTGGGTAGTACTGTGACTCAATTGTAACCAATAGAAAGAGGCAAAAGTGACGATAAATGTTTGGTGTCTCTGCCATAAAAGATAATGAAGCTTCTTTTACCTGGGATACTCATTTTGGAACCTAAACCACAATGTGTAAGACGCAAATATCCTGAGGCCACCAGAAAGGCCAAATTAGGTTTCTGTCTAAAAGCTTCAGCTATGGTCCTAATTGGTAGCCCATATCAACTTCTAGATGATTCCACGTGCTAATGATCAAGTCACCTCCCGACTTCACAGGTTCCCAGGATAGGCTTCTGTATCACAGAACAAGAAAGGCCATGCCCATTGTGCTATGTCAGAATTCCTAACCCAGAGAAACTTTGAGCACAATAAAATTAATTTTTATACCAAGTTTTAAAATGGTTTATTACACAGCAATAGCAACTGGTACAGAGCCCTACACTGAGTATAAATGAGAGAGAGGTGCAGAGTCCCTGAAGAGACACCTGAGACCTGAAGTTTTCCTGAAACCCTGTATACACTCTTTGTAGTTGAGGAACCCCAGGACTGACACTTAATGCAGTCAAAGTGGTCACGGCAGACTAGAAGGGAGAAACCAGAAGGCTTCCCACTGATGACAAGGAATATATGACCATTTCCTATGAGCCAGAAGTAGGCAAAGTGGAAGAGACATCTGACATAGGAGCTTTTCCATGTCCTATCAAAGAAGACTGTCCGGGAGAATGAGGGAACTCTATAGGTAATGCCTGGGTGTGGAGCTGAGATAGAAGTGTCTAGCTGAAGGAAAGACAATTGGAGGGATCTTTGGTTAGGAGAGCCCAGCAAGAGATTTTGGAAGAAACTTGAAAATTGTCCAGGATAAAAGGAGTTTTAAGTATCTTCAAGGCTTGAATAGATAAAAGCCAGTTTACAATAGCACAAGCCAAGAAATTTCCTTTTCTCTCTTTCCTTGATTTTCTTCCAAAATTGCAGTTATAGTTATGGGAGAGATTAGAAGAAAACGTAAAAAATGAAAAAACAAAAGCAAAAGCAAGAAAACACACACACACACAGACCTGTTGTAGAAAAAGAGAATGTGATTTAGTAGTGTCTGTTCATTTAACTCCTAGTAACTGGCTGGAAGGCAAAGAATATGGCCCCAGACACAGATGAGCAGATGTGGCTGTCAGTTAGTGGAAGTCCTCTTTTGATTTCCCCCCTATTTTCTGAATTAAATATTTACTGGAAACATCACCAGAGTGGATCTGGAAGAGAATATACATGTTTGAGGAAAAAGGAAAAGTTATAAAATAATCATCAGAAAGAGTGATAGAACCAGTAACTGTTTAGCGACCAGAATTAATAATGCAGCTGAGGTTGGTGTCACGAATTTAAAGTGATTAAGACTCAGTGTAGTTAACTATTACTCATCAGCCACATTTGGCTGTTGGATGGGCACATGGAGTAGGTCAGTAGTTGGGTTTAACCAGCCTTGAGGTTTTGCCAGATGAGGGTGTTGAGTAGTAATGAAAAAAGGAGTGATATTAATCAGTACTTTGAAATTGAAGCAGGGTAAGCAGAAAAGCAAGGTATTGGTGAAGAAAAGTAGAAGGTTAGTAGGATCAAAGTTGGAGGTTCTGAGTGGTTGGAGTAGGGAGAGAGAGGAGATGAGAAAGAGAGCAGATAGACGTTATCTTACATTGGCCCATTATCAGAATAAGTTTGTATTTATAGAATTATATATTATTTATGCTAGAGAAATAATAACTAGGATATTAAACAAATTAGAAAGGCCAAGGATACAGCATGAGTTCTTTATATGCCATATGTCACATATCTCAATTATCCTAATTATGGAGGCGTTCAGAAGAAAATATAACAACTAAAATACTTTACAAATGTTTACTACATTCAAAAGATACTTTTACCATTTTTCTGTTTTTAGTGAAGTTTATTGCAGTCAACCTACCCATATTAATATAGAAATTTTAAATGAGCAAAGACAATATCTGCTTTGAATGTCAAACTATTCTGACAGGCATTGGGAGGGTTAGTAATTATAATATTTTGGAATTTTTAAAAAATCCATTTTGTTATTTAATTGTAATGAATACATATCTTTTTTCCCAACACACACATATATTCTGACACATTCATTAACATTTAAAAAAGATGAAATGCAATCAGATAGGAAATGAATGTGCAGAATTGCATTCCCTTCTCTCAGTATGAATTACAATCTAATTTTTAAACAATATATACATGACATTTAGTATTCTATATATTCTTTTCCACTTTTCCTTTTTAAAGGACTTAATTTATTCACCAAAGGCTGCAATTTTCAGATTATTTATAGATACAGAGGCCATTAAGCCTTGCTGCATAAATGGTAAATAATGACACCATGAAAATAATCTTTTAATATTACTTTATGAATATGTATGGCATTATTGTAATATTCATTTTGAAAACTTCCTTATAAACAGGATACGTGCAAATAAAACAAGCAGTCAGTATTCCAGTCATATTGGTTCAGTTCATAAATTTTATATGAATAATTTATATAAAAATCCTAAAAAATCTTCAAATTATCCAGATTAGCACTTACTTTTAAAATTTTAAAAAGTTCCCTTTGCTTCTAAGTAATAGAAAAACAGAAGAAAACATATTGTAGCATAGGTGAAAGATGCCAACTAAAAACTTCTTTGTATACAGTTTTCAGGAATACTGGTTGAAAAATTAAAAACAAAACAAAAAAAAATAACAAGCTAAATCCACTGCTTGCTGAATTTTATACTTCAAATTTGCTTAATTAAGTAAGCATTTTATTTTCATCTTTGTCTTCATTATTAGCTTTGAACCACAATTAAATTAAGAGCTTTAAAAATGTTTTTATTGTCAAAGATATTACAATATGAAAAAGCTGAATGAATCATGTAAGCTGAATTGCTATAATTTTCATTTATATTTTTTTCTCAAAAGCAGTTCATAATTATAATTATTAGATACGGATTGTAAATGCGCTACACATCAATAATGATGATATGATTTTAAATTTGCCCCAAAGCATGGTATGTGATTTAATTGCCCAACTCCAGTAGGAACTCTTTAATAGGAGACAATTCCCACACATTTCTAGCTATCTACCTTTTGTGGTTTACATAGATTAAAGTACATTTATTTTGGTAGCAATCGATGGTTAAATCTGGTGACCAACTAATGGGGTATCTTCCAAGAAAGGGTCTTATACTCCATTTTAGTTAGTAATACAAAGAGCTACCACAACAAAGAAAATAGCAGGATAGGTTTTAAAATTATTACTTTATATAAGGAAAAGCCTCTTCACAAAACAATTGATACTGCCTTTTTTGAAAATAAGGGAATACTAGATTTCTTCTTTTTAGGAATACTAGGTGTTTTTAAAAATATGCACCTTTGTATTTTTTTCTCAGGAAAATTCTATGTTTTAATATCTGCTTCAAAGGAATATATTTAATTTTTGGATTTTCAGACCCAGGGGAAGGATTAAAAGCAACAACAACAACAGCAGCAAAGCTGTTAAAAAGACACATTTGAGTAAATGGTAAATGTAGTGAGAGAAGAGTGCTAACTCAGGCAAATCTAATTTTAATCTTACACTTCAGCATGTATTTGCATTGTAAATTTGAAAAATGTTTTACCATTTATGGCTCTGAAATTTCTGATTTGTAAAGTGGAGAACATATTACCTAACTGAACAGTTATTTTGGAAACTAGGAGAAAACTACAAAGAGGGTATGGCAGAGTCCTAACATATAGAAGACACTCAATGGATACTAGTGGTTTCTATTTGCAGTGTTCCCAAAGTCCTTGCATAGATGGAGCTTCCTGTTTACTGTTTCACATCTTGACTTCATACTAAAGAGTAGGACAGATCTTGCTTTAAAGGCTGAGAAGCAGCCAGATGTTTTCTCCCTTTTAAAGAAAGGTGGTGGCAATCTGGCTGCATGTTATCCCATTTAGGTATCATTGTAACAAAGGCGTTTGGGCTCTCATAATTGCAATTTAGGGAATGTAGATTTGGCCAGCAACCCACACACAAATCCAGGTAACAAAAGCCAAAGGTTTTTAAATATTAAAAAAATGTACATAATATATACATACATATGTATATAATTTTATACACACACATACATATATAGTTTACAAAGAATTCTGATTGGCATTAGAGGCAGAAAATTAATCTTAGCTGAATATAATTTGTTACCAAGCCTCTCACTAAGCAAACTTTTTATGGTAGCAAGTTGTATGTTTTCAGGCTGAGTCCTTAGAATATTTGTGATTTGGCCCAGTCCAAAAGTTCATGGTTCTTTGTGGTGAAGACATGCATAGGCCCATCTTCTTAATGGCCTCCCAGCTCCATTTTAAAATAAATGGACCAACAACGAAGCAACAGAGAAATCAAGGAATCAATCCCATTTACAATTGCACCAAAAACCATAAAATACATAGAAATAAATCTAACCAAAGAGGTGAAAAATCTATACACTGAAAACTATATAAAGCTTATGAAAGAAATTGAAGAAGACACAAACAAATGGAAAAAGATTCCATGCTCCTGGATAAGAAGAACAAATATTGTTAAAATGTCGCTACTACCCAAAGCAATCTACATATTCAACGCAATCCCTATTAAAATAACACCAGCATTCTTCACAGAGCTAGAACAAACAGTCCTAAAATTTGTATGGAACCAGAAAAGACCCTGAATAGCCAAAGCAATCTCGAAAAAGAAAAACAAAGCAGGAGGCATCACAATCCTGGATGTCAAGCTATACTACAAAGCTGTAATCATCAAGATGGTATGGTACTGGCACAAGAACAGACACTCTGATCAATGGCACAGAACAGAGAACCCAGAAATGGACCCACAAACATATGGCCAACTAATCTTTGACAAAGCAGGAAAGAATATCCAATGGAATAAAGACAGTCTCTTCAGCAATTGGTGCTGGGAAAACTGGGAGACATGCAGAAGAATGAATCTGGACTACTTTCTTACACCAGACACAAAAATAAACTCAAAGTGGATGAAAGACCTAAATGTAAGACAGGAAGCCATCAAAATCCTCAAGGAGAAAGCAGGCAGAAATCTCTTTGATCTTTGCTGCAGCAACTTCTTACTCAACACGTCTGCAGAGGCAAAGGAAACAAAAGCAAAAATGAACTACTGAGACCTCATCAAAATAAAAAGCTTCTGCACAGCAAAGGAAACAATCAGCAAAACTAAAAGGCAACTGACAGAATTGGAAAAGATATTTGCAAATGACATATCAGATAAAGGGTTAGAATCCAAAATCTGTAAAGAACTTATCAAACTCAACACCCAAAAAACAAACAATCCAGTGAAGAAATGGGCAAAAGACATGAACAGACATTTCTCCAAAGAAGACATCCAGATAGCCAACTGACACATGAAAAAATGTTCAACATCACTCATCATCAGGGAAATAAAATCAAAACCACAATGAGATACCACCTCAGACCTGTCAGAATGTCTAACATTAACAACTCAGGCAACAACAGATGTGGGTGAGGATGTGGAGAAAAAGGATCTTTTTTGCATTTTTGGTGGGAATGCAAGCTGGTGCAGCCACTCTGGAAAACAGTATGAAGGTTCCTCAAATTACTAAAAATAGAACTACCCTATGACCCAGCAGTTGTACTACTAGGTGTTTATCTAAGGGATACATGTGTGCTATTTTGAAGGGACATATGCACCCCAATGTTTATAACAACACTATCAACAATAGCCAAAGTATGGTAAGAGTCCAAATGTCTATTGATGGATGAATGGATAAGGAAGATGTGGTATATATATATATACAATGGAGTATTATTCGGTAATCAAAAACAATGAAATCTTGCCATTTGCAACTACATGGGTGGAGCTGGAGGGTATTATGCTAAGCGAAATTAGTCAGAGGAAGACAAATATCATATGACTTCACTCATATGAGGACTTTAAGAGACAAAACAGATGAACATAAGGGAAGGGAAACAAAAATAATATAAAAACAGGGAAGGGGACAAAACAGAAGAGACTCTTAAATATGGAGAACAAACAGAGGGTTACTGGAGGGGTGGTGGGAGGGGGGATGGGCCCAATGGGTAAGGGGCATTAAGGAATCTACTTCTGGAATCATTGTTGCACTATATGCTAACTAATTTGGATGTAAATTTAAAAAATAAAATTAATAATAAAAAATAAAAATAAAAAATTATTAAGGAGTAAAAAAAAACCAAAAATAAATAAATAAATAAATAAATAAATAAATAAATAAATAAAAGTAAATGGAGACTGAGCCCTTTACTTGTGGGATCTGATGCTATCACCAGGTAGCTAGTGTCAGAGTTGAGTTGAGTTGAGTGAAATTCTCAGACACCCTGCTGGCATCTGAGAATTGCTTGGTGTTCTATGGTAAGCATCTCCCTACACACACACACACACACACACACACACACACACACACTCTGGAATTGGGTCTGGGAACCTAAAAGACTATGTGAAAATAAGGTGAACTCTTTATCTCTCTGCATTACAAAATGAATTCTAGATGGAAAAAAGACTTAGATATGAAAACTAAGCTTTAATGTTTTAAATATGTATTAGGTAGCTTTTACAAAGCATACACACACACAAATCCCCACAAACCATAAAAAACATAAATTTGTCTACATTAAAATAAAAACACACAAAAGTTATGTGTGAGAAAGGTTGATAAAAAGTAAAGCATCTGCAACAAATTGGTAGAAGAATTTTAAACATAAAACCAAATAAACGTATTACTCATAACACAAAAATAATTATTAAAATGGTAATATAATACCTCACCCCCAACATATACACAAAGGTCCAAAGAATATTATTGAAATATTAAAAATCCAAACTATGGGAAATCAGATCTGCAAAGACTCAATGTATCACTTGTAATCAGAAAAATGAAAATATTTCCAAAACTATGAGATATCATTTCACACTTAACAGATTGGAGGAAAACTTCTAGAACCAAATGCTATCTAAAATGTGGGAAATAGAAACAATCATGTGCTCATAATAGATTATATAATGGTATAATAATTTTGTATAGCACTTTGTCAGTAGCCAGTAGAACTGCTTATGTGCTTTTCCAACACTCCAGCAAAACAACTTCTATGAATATATGCTGGAAGAGATCTCAAATAATGCACAAAAAACTTGCTCAGAGATGTTAATTCCATCTTTTGCAATTAAAACAAATTAGAAACCATGTAAATGAGTGAACTAGAACTACAGGCATTGAGGTGGACAAATTTTTGAAGCATATTTAGTGAATATCAAGAATTCATTTTGTAATACAGAGAGAACATATTAGTGAACATATTGCTAAATGACATAAATGATGTACTATTATTTATGTAAAAGTTAACACATAAACCTTAACATAATATTATGTGTTGCTTAGGGTTGCATAAATATGTAGTAGAATATAAAAACATGCAGGGAAAGGATGCCCACCTCCTTCAGGATGATGGTTATCCTTGAGGACTTTGGTTTGTGTGGAAGGGGTTACTATATCTTTATTTCATGTCTTCAAGAAATCTAAAACACATGTGGTAAATAGTAACATTTGTTATGCATAGGCTGGGAGTGCATATACTAGGGTAACAGTGTATATTAAAATACTGTTTTTATTTTCTTTATGTTTAAAATATTGTATGCATTGCTTTCCTATTGGTGCTGTTCCAAATTACCACAAATTGGTAGATTAAAAGCACAGATATTTATTACCTTGCATTTTGGAGGCCAGAATTCCAATAGTTTCATTAGGGCAAAATCCAAGTGTTGACATGACCACACTTCTTCTGAAGGTTCTAGGGGAGAATCCATCCATTGCTTGTTCGGCTTACGTTGGCTGCTGGTGTTCTCGGCTTTTAGTCCATCACTTCCTTCTCTGCCTCAGTTTTTACATCACCTCTTCTCTGTATGTCTAATCTCCCTCTACATCTCCAAAGAGGCCACTTGTATGGTATTTGGGGCCCACATAGATAATTCAGGATAATTCTGCCAAAAATTCATCATCTACGATAACATGCACAAGTTTCAGGAACTAGAAACATGAGATCTTTGGGGGCTACCAATTAGCCCACTGCATTTTATAACAAATTAAAGAGAACAATCAAAGAAAAGAATCAAACTGAAGAACAGTATTTATTTCCTTTCTTCATTGTGTGTGTGTGTGTGTGTGTGTGTGTGTGTGTGTTTTCTGTTTTCAAGAAATATTTGCAGAGGACCTATTATATACCAGGTATACCTTAAGCTTTGAGGATACAGTAGTGAATAAGATAAACAAGGTACCTGACTGAAGGAAACTTATATTGGAGTAAAAGAGGCGTAGTCAATAATTATGTAAATAAACACTGTGAAGTATGATACATGTTATACAGGAAATTTATAATGCATGATCAAAAATATAGAGGAATGCAAGAGAACTACTTGTGTTACTTTTCTAGGGAAGGCCTTTCTGTTTGGGGACCATTCAACTTAGCACTAGGAGGTTAAGAGTTGGTAATACAAAGAACCAAGGAAAGAGCTGGTGAAAGTATAATACCTATAAAACCTGCAAAGCCATATATGTATAATTATTTCTAATAAGTTTAGACAACTTGCTATGTTGTCTTTGAAAAACAACATGCATGATTCAAACTAGATCTTTTGCATAGTGAATTTTTTTATTCACATGCAATGGAAGAAACTTCTTCCATCTGCTACATTCAGTTAACTAATATAATGCATTTAACTGCTATGTGGTAGCATTTGGCCAAACTGCATAAATGCAATAAGAAGAGATGGGTTTATTTGCATGCTAAAAGGAGTCACACATTATTGCTAAGGAAAGAAGAAAAATTCTTACTGCAAAACATTAAATTATGGGAATAAAAATACTTGAGAGTCTTACCCTATGAACTATATATATATATATATATATATATATATATATATATATACACATACCCATGGAGATGATGAAAATCTTTATGCCTGCAAGAAATGATAGCAAGGCACCTTCTTGAACAGAAATAATTTTGGGGTGAGGAAAGGTCAATTTCACTAGGGGATACTGAATAGAAAGAAAACAAATCAGGAAACAACCAATAGAAAGGGGGCAGAAGGTCATTAACTACGGGCAGTGCTAATTTTTGTGTGAATTTAAAATGAAGACTATGTAAAGATGTTTTGGAAAGTTCATGCTTTATGGGGCACCTGGGTGGCTTAGTCGGTTGAATGTCCAACTCTTGATTTTGGCTCAGGTCATGATCGCAGGGTCATGGGATTCAGCCCTGTGTCAGGCTCTGTGCTAAGCCTGGAGCCTGCTTAAAATTTTCTCTCTCTTCCTCTTTCTCTCTCTCTCCCCTCTGCCCCTCTACCTTGAGCATGTGTTTTTCTCTCTAAAATAAAAATATTGATAAAAAATAAAATAAATAAAAGCATATGCCTTCTAAGTCTAATGTCATGGAAATTAAAATGTTGCAAGAAACTATTCAGAAACAGTGAGGGTACAATTTACAATTGAGTCCCTTTGCCTAGAAATATCTCAATAATTTACTCTGAAGTTCAGATTTTAAGAGTTTTCTTGATCTTGCTCAGGCATATGAGAGTGTGGCAGCAGCAACAAAACTTATTTTCAAAAAAGAAGCCTAAAGAAGTAATTCCAGCCTGAACTCCCAATGTTCCCAGTTGTGTATTATCTCTGAACAACAGGGTAGCATGTGATTCTTGGAAGCAAATGCTCTTGTCATCAGGTCCTATACTGACCACAGTACACCAAGAAAGGATTTTAGCATTTGATGTGGGAAAAGATTCTATCATCGTAGCAGGCAAGGTTTATTTTATGGAGTTTGAATGTACAAAGCAGTTGTGTATAACTAACTGAAACTAAAAAGAGATACATGTCATTTCTCAGTTGGAAAACACATATTTTTTCCTTCAGAGATCTTATTTTTTAGAGCAGTTTTAGGAACACAGCAAAATTGAGCAGAATGTATTGAAAGTCCCTGTATATCTCATACCCACAAATATGCATAGCCTTCCTCATTACTAACATCCCCCACAATAGTGGTATATTTGCTACAAATGATGAACCTATACTGACACATAACACCCCAAATGCATAATTTACATTAGAGTTTACTCTTGGTGTTGTACATTCAAAGATTTGGGCAAATATATAAAGATGCATATCAACCATTATGGTATCTTACATTATAGTATCTTCCACGGACCTAAAAATCGTCTGTGCTCTGCCTATTCATCCCTCTCTCCTTATAAGCCCTGGAAATCACTGATTTTTCACTGTCTCCATATTTTTGCCTTTTCCAGAATGTGTATAGATGAAATCATACAATATGTAGTCTTTTTAGACTGGCTTCTTTTACTTAGTAGTATATTTTAATTTCTTCCATGTTTTTGCATGGCTTGATAGATCATTTCTTTTTACTTCTGTGTAATATTCCGATGTCTAGATGTACCATAGTTTGTTTATGTATCCATCTACTGAAGGACATCTTGCTCACTTCTACGCATTGGCAATTATAAAGAAACCTGACATGAATATCTGTGCAGGTTTTTGTGTAGATGTGAGTTTTCATCTCCTTTGGTTAAATACCAAGGAGCATGATTGATGTATCATATACTAACAGTATGTCTAGTTTTTTAAGAAACTCCCCAATTGTCTTTGAAAGTATCTGTACCATTTTGTATTCCCACCAACAGTGAATGTGAGTTTCTATTGCTTCACATCTGTGCCAGCATTTAGTGTCATCAGTGTTCTGGATTTTGGCCATTCTAGTAGGTGTGTTTTGGTATCTTTTTTGTGTTGATTTGCATTTCCCGACTGACAAATTATGTGGAGCATCTTTTTATTTGCTTATTTGCTCTCTGTATATCTTTTTTTGTGAAAAGTCTATTAAAGTCTTTGACCCATTTTTCAATAAGTTGTTTTCTTATTATTGAATTTTAAGAGTTCTTTGTATATTTTAGGCAACAGTTCTTTATAAGATGTGTCTTTTGCAAATATTTTATCTCACTTTCTCATTTTATTCTTTGGAGTAGATTTCACAGAGCATAAATATTTACTTTCAATAAAATCCAGCTTATCTATTAATTCTTTCATGGATTGTGCCTTAGGTCTTAAAAATCTCTGTACTCAAGATCATTTAGATTTTTGCCTATGTTCTATAAGTTATAAAGGTTTGTGTTTTACATTTTATTTATTTATTATTTATTTATTTTTAATGTTTATTTCCTTTGAGAGAGAAAGTGTGTGTGTATGCACGAGTGAGGGAAGGACATAGAGGGAGAAAGAGAGAATCCCAAGAGGCTCCACACTGACAGTGCAGAGCCCAAGATGGTCTCAATCTCATAAACTGTGAGACCATGACCCGAGCTGAAATCAAGAACCAGACACTTAACCGACTGAGTCATTCAGGTGCCCCTTACATTTACATTTATTGATTTTTAAAAAAAAATTTTTAATGTTTATTTATTTTTGAGAGAGACAGAGACAGAGCTTGAGCAGGGGAGGGGCAGAGAGAGAGGGAGACACATAATCCGAAAGAGGCTCCAGCCTCTGAGCTGTCAGCACAGAGCCCGTCGCAGGGCTCGAACCCATGGACTGTGAGATCATGACCTGAGCCGAAGTTGGACGCCCAACTGACTGAGCCGCCGAGGGTCCCCCCTTACATTTACATTTAATTCTGTGATATTTTGATTTAATTTTTGCTGCATGTAGATGTTCAGTTGTTCCAACATCATTTGTTGAAAAAACTATCATTACTCCATTGCATTACATTTACTCCATTGTCGAAGATCAGTTGACTCTAATTACGTCCATTTTTGCAGGCTTTCTGTTCTCTTCCATTGATCTATTTGTGTATTCTTTCACCAGTACCACAGTGTCACTTTCAATATGACATTTATTGATTTCATTGTAGCTTTACAGTAAGACCTAGAGTTGAATAGTGGCAGTCCTCCAGTATTGTTCTTTTCCTTCAATGTTAAATAGGCTATCCTGATTCATTTATCTTTCCATATAAACTTTAGAATCAGTTGTTGATATCCAAAGTAACATGCTGAGATTTTGACTGGGATTGCATTGAATCTATAGATCAAGTTGTGTAAAACTCACACGTTGATAATTTTGAATAGGCCTATTTAAATAGTTTATTTCTTCTGTGTCAGTTTTGACAGATTGTGGCTTTCAAGGAATTGATCCATTTTATCTAAGTTATCAAATTTGTGGGCATTGAGTTCATATTTTTCCCTTTATTATTCTTTTAATGTACACGGTGTCTATAGTGATGTCCTTACTTTCAGTTTTGACATTAGTAATTTCTGTGATCTTTTTATGTTAGTTTGGTTAGAGGGTTTTGATTTTGTTGATGTTTTCAAAGAGCCAGCTCTTTTTTTATTTTTTAAGTGATTTTCTCTACGATGACCTGTTTTCAATTTTATTATTTTTTTCTTCTGTTTACTGTGGATTAAATTTGCTCTACTTTTTCTAGTTTGCAAAGAAGGAAGCTAACATTTATGATTTTAGATTTTCTCCTTTTCTAACATATACATCAACCACTATGAATTTTCCTGTAAGCACTGCTTTTGCTGCATCCCACAAATTTTGATAGGGTGTGGACACTATCTTTTGAATACATTGCTTAAAAAATAAGCATAATTCAAATGCAGTAGTCAATACTTTTTTTTACTTTTAAAGATATGTGTAATTGTGTGTGTTTAGTGTTTTTAGATTATAACTATTATTATTTTGTGGGGAAATTAATTTTTAAAATATAGAGTACTAATTGCATGGGTAAGAGTGAACTCAGGAATTCGCACTCTAACCTTGATATTTTCCTCTTCTGGCATCAGAATCATACCTTCTCTTTTGAGATCATTGAGATTTACTGTCGTTTGACTACTGTTTCGCTCAATTCCTCAGTTAAAAGAAAAACAAAAGGTTCACTGATGAAGCATCCTACCTTTTATAGGTATCTATAAAAAGTATCAATAGGAATGTCCTAGAGACAGTGAGAACTGGATCTTCCAGAACCAGCAGCGTGAAATTTTCTCTTTTTATTCAAAATATACTGGTACATTAAATACACTGGTAAAAATTATTTTTTCCCCATAAGTCAAATTGTCAGACTATTTATTACAATTTAGAAACAAGCCTTATCCCTATGCCCAGGTTTGATCAGAGTCAGGTAGGGAACCTCTCATTGTGGAGAATAGTCATTTCTCCAACATGTGCTTATTGACTTATCAGCCTGCTCTTTTTTGAAATATCATAACTTGCATATTATATCCGAATTGTATCTTGACGATAATCTTTTGGGGAAATTGTGTCTGTGAAGGGTGACGTTCTTCAAAACCCTGCTACTTATTTTAAACATTTATATTAACTTAATTTTGTAAGAAAATTTACCTCTTGTACTGAACACATTAAAAAAAAAACTTCCTTCATTGCTGCAAACATCAACAATTGTTTTGGAAATTGTGAAGAGAATGTATCAGTAACTCAACTTGTGTATACCTGAGAAGTGTTAAATTATGTGGTGATATATAGTCATGCCTTGTTTTATTGTACCTCACTTTGTTGTGTTCACAGATACTGTGACTTGCACAAATTGAAGTTTTGTGGCAATCCTGAATTGAACAAGTCTATCAACACCATTTTCCAACAACATTTACTCTCTTCCCTTCTCTGTGACACATTTTGTAATTTTCATAGTATTTTTAACTTTTTCATTATCATTATTGGAGTTGCCACAATTTCATGATAAAACTTTTTAATAAATGAGAAGTCGCCTCTTATGGGTGAGTAAAGAAAATGGTTTCTTAAGTTAATATCTATTCCTGGTGAAGATGCTGTGAGGATTGTTGACATAACACAGGATTTAGATTATAAAAACTTGGTTGATCAGCAAGGTTTGAGAAGATTGACTCAAATTTTGAAAGAAAGTCTACTGTGGGTAAAATGCTGTAACAGGTTACATGCTACGGAGAAATCTTTCATGAAAGGAATGTGGCAATGCAAGTGGCAAATGTTATTATTTTGGTTTAAGAAATTGCCATAGCCACCCCAGGCTTCAGCAACCACCTCCTGATCAGTCAACAGCATGAACAGCGACAGCAACATCAAGATCCTCCCACCAGCAAAAATATTACAACTTGTTAAAAGCTAGATAATGTTGAGCGTTTTTTTAGTGATAACATATTTCTTTTTTTTAATTTTTTTTAACATTTATTCATTCTTGAGAGACAGAGAGACAGAGCATGAGTGGGGGAGGGGAAGAGAGAGTGGGAGATACAGAATCCAAAGCAGGCTTCAGGCTCTGAGCTGTCAACACAGAGCCCGACGTGGGGCTTGAGCCACAAACTGTGAGGTCATGACACGAGCTGAAGTCTGACGATTAACTGACTGAGCCACCCAGGCGCCCCAGTGATAACATATTTCTAACTTAAGGTATGGACGTTGTTTTTTTAAGACATGTTATTTCACACTTAATAGACTACAGTATAGTGTAAACATAACTTATACATGTATTGAGAAACAAAATAAATTCAATTGACTCACTTGATTGCAATATTTGCTTTATTGCAATGGTCTAGAACCAAACCTGCAACATCTCCAAGATATGCTTATATAGCATGTTTTCATCCTATTAAAACAATCTTTAACTAGGTTGGTTTTTTCCTGACAAATTATTTCCATGTAGATAGAGCTTAAATCAGACTTTGTGGCTATAGTTATTAATCATGTATTTGTTACTTTCCTTGGTTGTTAGCTTCTTATAAACATAGTATCTTACATTAATTGATATATTAATATATTACATTTACATATTCATGCCTCACATATGAATAATGAATAAATGTACATATAGTATATCACTGAATATATAGTAACTAAAAAGTTGATGTTCAATCAATCATTAGTAGATATGAGAAGAGTTTAACATTATTTGAAATTTTGTATCTTTCTTTTTAGCATTGTATTGACATAAACAGCTACTGATCCCTAACAGACAAAAGTGCTGATGACAATCTAGGGTAGCTTAATGTCTAGTTATCTATGTGTTTTTCAGGACAGCACTTGCTCTGGACATTATATAAACATTTTGCTAATTATACATCCAAATGGGATTTGATGAATAGCTAAGTCTCACTGCTATATAATACATAGGGAAAATCATGTGTTTTATTCAAGGGAATGTATAAGTTTAAGTAGGAGAGTTTGAATAGCATATTTACTTCCGACTACCAAAGTCCCACCTCTCACAAGAGAAGCTGGAGACAAACCAGAGCTGTCCTTGTTCCTGTTCCCTTTCATAGAACATAAACAAGTTTTGATCATAGCTGATGGGACCTAAAAAGTACACACTGGAGCTAATGGAGGAAAATTCATTGAAGGAGAAGCACAGAAGAAGAAAAAGATAATTCCTTCCTCCATCTTCTGTAAATTGGCACATATACATAAGACGTATGGATCCATATCGGCTATCTATGATCATGATGGAAAAAGCCTAAGAATGACGCCAATAATTTTGACAATTACAGATATAAAAAAACCAGAACAATCCTGGTCCTTGATTATATTACCAGTTTGGAAATGTCTCCCTCCGTATTTATTTTTATATGAGATTCTTTAAGCCTCTTTCAATTAAATATTGTTTTCCTTGCATTGAATATAACTGATACATATACTTCATCCAATCCATCTATATTTTCTTTCAAATTTCCTGGGAAAACATGTTTCAAATTGATTTCTCAATTTTTTCTAACTCCACTGGCTATGTTACCACCAGCTCTCCTTGGAATACCCCAGTAGTGTCCTAAATATTTTCCTTGCTTCCACTTTAGTTGCCATTTAAATCACTGTGCAACTAGAATTGTCTTTTAAAAAATATTCATTATTGTTTCACCTTCCTGATTAAACTTCTCCAGAGATTTCCCATTGCAGTTAGGGGAAAAAATTAACTTCATGTTCTGGATGTGGCCTTGTGTCATTTGCTATTGTCTGCTTTTCCATCCTTGTTTCATACCATTCTCCAACTCATTCACTATTGCTGTAGCCACATCAGAAACGTTGTGTTTTACAAACGTGTCAAGATGTTTCTATCTTAGAGCTTTTCCATAAACATTTCTGCTGCCTCTACTGCTTGTCCTACCAGCTTCATAACAACCGAATCCTTTTTGACATTCACACCTCAACTCAAAATGGCATCTCCTCAAGGAAACTTTCCATGGCGACCTACTTTGAATTGGCCATCTGATGACTTCCTTTCATCAAATATTTGATGAACTTTAACTATTCAAATAGTATTTCTTGCTATGTTTTCTTTTGCCTTGTATCAACTAAACATTTTTTGTTTGACCTCTCAGTAGGACAGAAGTTTCCTGTAAGAAGAAACCTTGGGTATCTTGATTTCATGTTGTACACAGCTAGAGCACCACTGCATTCAGAATAAGCCTTCTATTTACATTTGTTACTTATGAAAAACCTCTCAGTCCCTTGTCATTCCTCCAATATTTTTATGCTGGCATTTTCATGTTTTTTGTTGTTTTTTTTTTTTCCTCCCTGCCTTTTTGTGCTTAGTTAGTATAAATCCAATCCAGAGGACTTCATCACATTTGGATATATCAGCAAAATTCTATTTTCAAGCCTGGAAAATTACAGAATTTCTAGAATATAGCAAAAAACATTTTATGGCTTTTATAGTAGTATATCTAAATATTCAGCCCAACTTTTTTTTTTCAAGGAGATCCCTATATGTTTGTCCTGAAGGTCCTGAGATTGCATCTTGTAGTTTTTTCCAATATGCGTTTTTTGCTCCCAACTCCTTCTCCATCAAAGTAGTGAAAATAACTATATTGTATGTCTGAAACTAACATTACACGGAATATTAACTAACTGCAATTTTAATAAAGTTTATTTAAAAAATCAGGAACAAAAAGCAAGGAAAAAGAGAATGCCTGATGGTTCCAAATTATTGCCTATAAGATTCTTTTTCCCCTTTCTGGATTTTTTTGGGGAATTATTAAATAAAAATTAAAGTAATTTTTTAAAAGAAGATTTTATGCTGTTTCATTTTCACATTTTAAACCTTTAAATAAAGACACTAAATCACAATGAACATATTGAAAGAATGTGTTTAATTGATCTGTAGATGGAATATGGTTTTAATAAGGTGCTGTGGACTTAAATGAGGAAAAGCCTCTAAAATCATAATTTGATTTTAATATTACTAATAAAACATTACTGTAGGTTCTTAAAAATTAGAACATGATTTTAGTGTGTTACCACTTAATTCAAGATTTTTTTAGAGTATAGGCCATTCTTATAACTCCAGTGCATTGCAAAGTGTCTGACACCTAAGAGGTATGCAAAACTTTTTATTAAACTGGTCAACAGTCCTCATTCATGATCTTTGCAGTGATAAATTTAAAAATAAAACAAGGACAGACAAGAAAAAGTCTTCCATGCTATTGTTGAGGGGAAAAAAATAAATAAAAGCAAAGCTTTTATGTAGTTCCATAAACCTTGAAACTGATATTTTTTTAAAAAAATTTTTTAATGTTTATTCATTTTTGACAGAAGGAGAGAGACAGAGCTTTAGTGGGGGAGGAGCAGAGAGAGAGAGAGACACAGAATCTGAAGCAGGCTCCAGGCTCCGAGCGGTTAGCACAGAGCCCAACATAGGACTCAAACTCACCAACTGTGAGATCATGACCTGAGCCAAAGTCGGACGCCCAACTGACTGAGCCACCAAGGTGCCCCGAAACTGACATTTTGAGTAGAGATCTTGATCCTGTTAAGCACAGCTGATGCTGCGTGATTCATAGCATTCATGTGTGTCATCCCATTATCATCCCTACCTCATCTCACACCAAATTACCCATGCTTGTATTTCCATGTTCCCTGGTCTTTGATTTTATCTTTGATTTCCTGGCCTTTAAATTTTATTTCCCCTTTGTATGAATCTCTACTCAACTGACACAGACCTCGTGCATTGGCTAATTCAACCCCAACCACGTTGACCCTCTTCCTTATGGCCTTTCACTCCGGAGACTAGAAAATCTAGACATTTCCCTCTCAAATATCTTTTCAGCTCAAGATGGGCATGGGGCAAAATTCTCACAACTGGGACATAAAAATCATCTTATGGGGGGAAAATATTGCTTTGTTTACCAAAGAAACAGAATTTACTAGAGTTTTCCATCTAGTTCTTTCCTGAATCTGGACATATTACTGGAACTGCGGTATCAATTTTTTAAAGGATAAAAAAGGTCAGTTGAATCAAACAGATGCTGGACCTCATTTTACTCAACAACTGTGGCTCACCGACAATGCTGGCACTCTCCTACCTCTACATTTTTCATCATTAAGAGAAAAATATCTCTATTTATATATTCTAGTGAAGGCCAAGTTCTGTATTACCAAATAATAGACATCATCTGTTCAGATGCAGCCAAAATATTACCTCTTCTAAGATGAATTCAGCAACCCTTCTGGGCAGAGACAATGATGCCCTTACCTGGCATCCCACTATTCTTTGTTTATAGTGCTTCTTTAACCTCAGTGTCCCTATTATTTAATGGTCTGCCCACTATGGTATTTTTCTCACTTGCTAGACTGTGTGTGATCTTCTTGAGGTCATGAGTTGTATTTTATTTACTTTTAAAGCCACCAAATCTAGACTGTGTCTTGGAGAGTATAGCCTTACAACAAATGCATATTAGATTGAAAATATTTTAATTGGAGCTGGGATGGGGTAAAACAATTACACTGTATTAGATATTAAGAGATCATTGCTAATTGTATTAAGTGTGAAAATGCTATTATGTTTATATAAGAAAATGTCAGTTTTTGGAGTTGTATTTTGAAGTATTTAAGTACTGTTAAAAAAATTCAAATGAGTAATCTTGAAAATCTAATTGGCTTTATCAAATGATTCATGAATAGCTAGTAGAAAGCTCCAAGGAGCTGTACAAAATAGAAGATTTTTAAAGATAGAGGGTGGAAAAAATGAATTGGTAAGCAAGGAATGTATTGTTTTAAGCAAATTCGCCCTCCTAAGGGTGATGGAAGGAGTCTATAAGTGAATTACCTCTTGATATTGACCAGGAAATTTTAGTTTGTCTGGTTAAAGGTTACATTTCTGGTGGGGTTGAAACTTTAGTTAGGTTAGGTATTAAGTTGATTTATTGACTTAGGGCTTTAACATTACGTGACACCTTTTTGGGCCCGTGGTTTTTTTTTTAAACAGTACAAATTATATTATGTCTTAAGATACTTTATGAAACCAAATGAGGTGAAGAGTGATAAAAATAAGTGTGCAAAGTGTAGATAATTTTTGATATGTTCATAGACAATTTGTTTCACTCTACGTTTGTGCATGTTTGGAAATTTTCTTGGCAAATTTCATAGCTGGGCCAACGTCTATAATTCAGTTCCAAACACATATTCTTTTGGAATTGAATTGAAACTTTCCAGTATATTTATAATTATAACTTTAATCTTAAGGAAATCTTCCTAACAAATAACTTGTATGTGAAAAAAATAAGCACTTCTAAGTAGAAATTATGATTCACTTCTTTCTACTAGCACAGTTCTTCTTCTTCTTTATTTACTTTTTTACTTTTAAATTTATTTTGAGAGAGAGAGAGAGACCAGGGAGGGGCGGGGGGGGGGGGGGGAGAGAGACTCCCAGCAGGCTCCACACTGTCAGCACAGAGTCCAACACAGGACTCAGTGTCACAAACCATGAGATCATGACCTGAGCTGAAATTAAGAGTCTGATGCTTAACCAACTGAGCCACCCAGGTGCCCCTAGTTCTTATTTTAAAAGTATATAAAATTCATATAAGATGCTACTATTGAACTTTTATTTTGCAATCAAGCTGTTATTTTTATATTAGAACACAAAAAGTCATTTTTTATAAGGAAATATGAAAATGAATTAAAGAAATATTGACTCCTAACCCTTATTAACATAGGATTAACTTTCAAAGAATAGGATTGATTTAGCAAACATTGATTCATTTTAACTCAAGACAAAATTACCCTGTAAAATAATAATGCATCAAATGCTGAAAAAATACATACTGAGACTTGGCCACATTCTGAGAAATGGATACATTCCATGCACATAAAATATGTAAAATTAAATTCATGAAAAAGAGTAATTTAAATGCAGTCAAAGGGGAGTTTGAGTGGTTCAGATAGAAAAAGTTCTTTCAGTCAGTTCCTCCATTTATTTTTATGTACTTATAAAAATGTAACTTCTTCCCCATTTACTTACATGAACCTTTACATTTCCAAATTTCAGAAAACAGAAGCTTTAAGTTCTAGAAAATGTTGGCATCCCCTACCTTAGATAACACTAATGTCCCTGAGGTAGTCCTCCTCCTTAAACACTTATGTTAATTGAACCAGAAATTCACTCTGATAGCCTAGGGGTGTTAAAAGGTGATCCTGCCGGGCGCCTGGGTGGCTCTGTCGGTTAAGCGTCAGACTTCAGCTCAGGTCATCATCTCGCGGTCCGTGAGTTTGAGCCCCTGAGCCCCGCGTGGGGCTCTGGGCTGATGGCTCAGAGCCTGGAGCCTGCTTCCGATTCTGTGTCTCCCTCTCTCTCTGCCCCTCCCCCATTCATGCTCTGTCTCAAAAATAAATAAAACGTTAAAAGAAAAAAATTAAAAAAAAAAAAAAGGTTATCCTGTGATCTTTCCTCTTTGCCTCTTTAAATTGTTCAGGATTCTCCATAGCAAATATCCCTAAATCACTTCATCAAACCAGGTGACCTCTTCCTATTTCTCAATATATTTTTCATTGGCACACAATATACTATACTGTATCCATGATTGTACTTAATATGGGTCAAAGGGGTAGAAAAATCATATTACATACCAAAAGATTTATGCCATAGGAATCATTCTCATTTTCCCTGACTTCATTCTATATATTTATATAAGGAAGAAAAAACATTTTCCTTCTGAATCTTTCTGATTTCTTAGCTGAGACCCACTGTAATAAAAGATTAACAAGAAAAAAAAGTTTATTCACATGTCTACCTCATGTACCCACGGGAGATACCCAGGAACAAATAAGTAATTCCCCAGAGGTGGCTTAAAATCCAGGATTAAATACTATCTAAATAGGGGAAAAGGAGGAGAGATACAGGCCACTTAATGGGAGAATAAATGATATTTAGGAATGATGAACTGGCTCTTAGGAAAATAGATGGGAGGGAAGATAGTTTTTGACAAATTGCCTGGGTGTGGTTTTTGACTTTTAGTTTCCTTTACTGTGATGAGTCCATTACCCTTGGTTAATAAACTCCTGAGGAGAAAATGTATGACAATTGAGTTCCTTTTTGAGGATCTGTTGTTAGTCAGAAAAGGGGAGTTCAGAGAAAGCCTCTTTTTGCATTTGTTCTTTTTCAAGTGCCTACAGCTCAAAGTAATCAGGACATCAAAGTGGAAAATTTTAAGGTGGCATACCTTCAACTCCTATGGTCATATTTTGAGGTGGCATACTTTACTACCCTTCACTTACTGTTGCGACCGGCGCAACAAACACCAAGATCAGGGTCCTGAGGGTAGGGGAATGTAAGAAAAAAAGAGAGAAGAGAAGCAATTTGGGAACAGGAGGGTCCCCTTGGCTGATGGCCCAAGTGACGGCTTTATTGTTGCTGTACACAATCTTTTATAATATAAGACTCTTATGGATCAGGTCATTCTAAGAATAAACAGGTTTCACATGATCACTGCCAGCCAAAACTTTTAGTTCTGTGTACCTTGTGAACTTTCTAAACGGGTCACAACAAGACCTTGTTGATAGATTGCTAGCAAAACACAGTTCCCATGTTTGTTTCTATTTGACCCGGGGTAGAAAAGGGGGGTAACATTACTGCCAACACCCACAGACCACAGGCTTCAGGAATTAACTTTCTCAGCCTTGACAAGGCTTTCGTATGCCTTTGCAAGTGGGGGAATGGGAGGGGGAACCACTGGGTTGGCTGAGTCAACAGGGAGCCATTACTCGACCCAGTCTCAGCCTGGCACCGGGCCCGGCCTCCCACAACTTACAAAGCCTATTATCTCAGCATTTGCCTTCCTTTTCTGTGTGTAACGCCCTGGAAGTGGAGTTCTGTCTTTTGCTCTTGCTGCTTTTCATTCAGAATGTGATATTCTATAGGCTTGATAAATGCACTTGTGTATTTATGTTGTGTGTGCATTTTGTTTTGGACTGCAAGAGCAGATGGGAGATAAATTCATTCTACTCTTCACATTTTAGGACCCTGTTATTATCAGCATGTGTAAGACGCTCCTCTGGTTAACTTTTGCTATGACGTGGCATAGTGTGTTTACTTTGTTTTATCTGGACCTATCAAACTCCGTTCTTTTGCTTTCAATTTTCTCTTCTTTTTCTCCCCTTTTATAAGAACCGACTCTAACACGTTCAGACTATGCCCTTGGATGTGACAGATCTTTGAAGAAATATATTGGGTATTATGAATCTACATATCTGATTTAAGTAACTTGTATCATGATGTAAATATTCTCCTGTTTCCTGCTTTAAAAAGATATGACAGAACCCTTATGATCTATCCAAATTGCTGTAGCTTCTCTATCACAGTTAACTTAATTGTGGCATTGATTTCAAAGGATGTCTTGCCACATTTTCATAATCATTTCTTTTTTTTAAAGTTTATTTGTATTTATTTTGAGAGAGAGATAGCAAGTGGGGGTGAAGAAGAGAGAGAGGGAGACAGAATCCCTGCACTGTCACCACAGAGCCCTATACAGGCCTCAAACTCATGAACCATGGGATCATGACCTGAGCTGAAGTCAAGCAAGGCTCTATGCTTAACCAACTGAGCTACCCAGGCACCTCTTAATCATTTTTTTCTGATGCATATTAACTGCCTGTATTTCCCTGCCACCCTGCCCTACCCAAATAGTGCTAGAACCTACATAGTTCAGAGAGATTTCTCTGAGGTCTGTATCCAGAAGTCAGAATATTTGTTTTTCCTAGAGTTTATGTTTACTTATTTTCCAAATACTATCAAATTGCTTCCAAACGGCAATAACTGGTTACACTCCCACCAGAAAAGAATGCGAGCTCCTGTTACCACATCTTAGACGGCAAATATATCATCTTTTCCTACTCATTTTGCTTAATCTGAGGGTATAAAGTGGTATCATATTATTGTTGAAATTTACATTTTCTGACTACCAAAAATGGTTGAGCTTACTTTCATCCATTCTATGAATTACCTATGAAAATTATTTTAATAATTTTTTCTTGAATCCCTATATTGTTTATTTTGGGAATTAATTACACATTAAAATATTAATATTCATCAGGGTTAGCTGCTGAAATATTTCCTCCCAGTGTGCTAACATCTATCAAATTTGTCTATGGTTTCCACACCTGAGAAGAAATACTGTTTTATTTCTGATGTTTATTTTAACTTTTAAATGTGTGAAAAAGCTTATATGGCTGAATAAATTGCTTCATAGTGAAAGAGAAAGTAATGATGTTTTTTTTTCTTTTCTTTTCTTTCCTTTTTTTTTCTTTGTGGGAGAGGGAAAATCCTCAAAAGATTCAAAGGAAAGAAAAATCTTTGCATTAAACACACTTCTTATACCATTCAACTTTTTTTTTTAACTTTTAATATTTATTTATCTTAGAGAGAGAGCACTCCTGCATGAGTGGGGGAGGGGCAGAGAGAGATGGAGACACAGAATCTGAAGCAGGCTCCAGACTCTGAGCTGTCTGCCTGACACAGGGCTTGAAGCATGAAATCATGACCTGAGCTGAAGTCAGATGCTTAACCGACTGAGCCACCCAGGCACCCCTATACCATTCACCTTTGTAATTAATGACCTATTGTCCTGGATATTTCTGACAAAGCATTAAAAATTTTTTTTTGCAATAAATTGTTAGCAGTAATGAACTCAATAAAATAAAAGTACATGTTTAATGAGAAATTACATACCACCTTTAAATTTTTCAAAAAAGTTCATAACCATACTAACCCCAAATATTTGATAACATTTCTCATCACCCTCAGGACTGTGCTGATATCACTCGCTGCATAAAAGTCAGATGACACACATTTACTGAGAAAGCATCATATTTACTTCACAAGTTAACCAGTATTTAAAACACCGTGTCTGGGGCGCCTGGGTGGCTCAGTAGGTTAAGCAGCCGACTTCAGCTCAGGTCATGATCTCCTGGTCCATGAGTTCGACCCCACGTCAGGCTCTGTGCTGACAACTCAGAGCCTGGAGCCTGTTTCAAATTCTGTGTCTCCCTCTCTCTGACCCTCCCCCATTCATGCAGTTTTATATCCCTATTCTGCTAAATAAATTTCTCATTTTTGTTATCGTGTGTGTGTGTGTGTGTCTGTGTGTGTGTGTTTGTAATGATGAAAAGTATGATGAGAGTTATTGATGTGTTAGAGCCATTAGAAGAAGAGCTTTGCAAATTCACACTGTACCAGTAAACCAATGTCATCAGAAACCCAATGGGAAGTCAGTTAATTCCAATAACGTCATTTGTTCATCTAGCTTGTGCATTAAAGAAAAAAGTGTGGAAGTTCATTCTGTCAGAAACGTCTGACATTTATGTGAATGGTATTTTAAAGTCAATTAGGAGGCTCAATGTTAAATATGAAATTGCATTTGCCATGAAAATATAAATACAAATTTGGGGAGCAAAATGTAGTGGTATAACCATTGTTATTATTAATTTAAGAAGCTTCTGAGCAGAAATAGCTTGGAACTTTTGGAATTTATGTATTTTTTGAAATTCTTAGAATTTATAATCATCTTTGAACAGGTGAAAATGGTCTATCAAAGTAGAAGTGGTATTAGTACAAAATAGTAACTAATTTTACATACGCAGAATGTTTTTAAGAAGATAGTATCTATTTTAAAAGTCAGCATTGCATAAATGTATTGTAAAGGAGATTTTCATAACATTTAAATTTTTAAAGAATTATTGATAAATGAAATTTTCTAGAATAATATTAAACTATTTGTAAATGTTGGATGCATTTTATTCAAACTCAGCTGGAAACTTTTAATTAAAGTACTCATCACCAAAGATTGGGGCAAATTCAACTTTAACGCTTTCTATAAGTTTTAATTATTGAAATTAAACTTCTAAAAAAGGGAAAACAATGAACTGCATTTCTCCATAACCAAGGTAATAAATAAATGATATGATAAAAATTCAAATGATGTGTAATATTTAATTTTGAAATTTGATCTTTGTTCTTTACAGTGTATCAAATATAGAATGAGTTGTTAATGCTCTTTTATGTTTTAAATAGGTTTATATTCTAGTGGAATATAATGAAATTAAGGCCTATATTTTGTAGTATCTAAATGTAGCTAAATATTCAGTAGTCAAAATTATAGAAAACTGTTCAGTTATTTTTTATCTTGTAAAAATACTTTTTGAAAAATAATCTGAGTGAAGGCCAAAATATGGTGTTTGTAAAAATATTTTGGCTGATTTATTTATACATTTCAATGTGAAAAGAAAAATAATATCAAGCAGCATATTTATTTTTGAGTCTTCCAGGTACCTCAGCATCTGGGAAGAAAATGTTTTTTTAATTAAAAATTATGATCTACTGAGATAACGCAGTTGAATTTTTTAATGATTTTAAATTCAATAGTATAAAATACCATTTTGGAGAAAATTACAGAGAATTTTATTTAAAATTAATGATAATGAGAATGCATTCCTGGAACCTCTTGTTGACACTTAAGGCTTTTAGGAGGTGTCTGAAGATATTTGTGTACGACTAAAAGTTATTAGGATATAGGCTGTGGATCATGCTTTATTAATGAATTTTATAGCTTCTTACGCTATTTAAAAATTATATCTGCATAGTATTTGGGATCTTCTCAAAAAAGAGCACTCATATACATTATAAACTTAAGCAACATATCTTTTCAAATAAGTACGGCATGTGGATCTCTAAGGTGTGGTGTCATGATTCAGAAGGGCTCTTTTTTGAGAAAAAGAGAGAGAGAGAGACAGAGTGTGAGCAGGGGAGGGGCAGAGAGAGAGGGAGACACAGAATCTGAAGCGGGCTCCAGGGTCTGAGCTGTCAGCACAGAGCTCAATGTGGGGCTTGAACTCACAAGCTGTGAGATCATGACCTAAGTCGAAGTCAGAAGCTTAACCAACTGAGCCCCCCGGGCTCCCCAAGGATTCAATACTGATAAGAGATTTTATTTGTCTCTTTAGTTGGGCATTTTTTGGATTTGTTTCTGGTAGTTTTTGATAATCATACCTTATTCATTTGAGTTGTATAATAGGAACACTCTGGTTTAACTATGCCATATGCTTAGGAGACTATGAAACTTATTTAGTTCACACCAATAAATGTGAGATGGTGTCTTGCCTAGGAAATGCACATATTGAAATGTTCTAATGAAGTTTAGGATTTCTTGCAAAGGCAAAGTAATGAAGTAGTCACACATATGCCAAGTAAGTAACAATTTTTTAAATACAATAAGTAAAGAACTATTTAAAGATAGAAACTTAAGGAACATTTTACCTCAAAAATTGTAGCCAAAGAGAGTAAAAATGACAAATTTGTTATTTACTGGATCAAATGACACTGAACCTGCTTTGGATTTGAGTACAAAAAATAGATACAAATCAATGAGATATCAGGAGAATTATCACTTATAGGTGTCAGAGATTACAGTATAGAGCTAGAAAAACAGCTGGAAATTTGAAGGGAAAAATCAGAATCCTGAAAGTCATTAGAGTGCCTTCTAAATATAGAATATAGATTACACAAGCATGACTGACGGCTAAACTATGTGAGAGAGAGACCCTGTGGGCAGAGTAGAAAGACAGGCAGAGAGAAGAAAAAACAATCTATTCCTGAAAGATAAATCAATGAACTAAAGGCAAATAAATAAAATTATTCAATTTTAGGATCAGAAAAGTTTTTCTAAAATAACTGATAATAAACAGAACCTCATAGCCCCATGGGCAACATAAGCCAGTCTGACATATGGTCAAAGACTTATAGTAAATGAGTACAGAAAGAAAGGGAGGGAAAAAATATTGAAGAAACAGTGGTGCAAAACTTTTCAAATTTAAGGAAAGCATTAATTTAAAGATTCAAGAAGCTCACCAAACTTCAGTTAAGATAAATACAAATAACGCTCTTCTAGATGTATCAGGGTCAAATTGTTGAAAGAGAAAGAGGAAATCTTGAAAGCAAGCAAAGAAGAATGGCATGATACAAACAGGAACAAATGGATGACTTTTCATCAGAAACTATTAAAGCTAGAAACATTGGAATGACTTATTCCTAGTGCAAAAGAACAAAACCCTATAAGTATTTATATCCCCCCAAGTTGTCCTTTAAAACTGAAGGCCAATAAATCCATTTTTTGAATAAAAAGTGAGAATGTTTTGTGTTGTCCCTAGATTGCCACTATAAAAAATGCTAAAGAAACTCCTTCCATCTGAAAGGAAATGTCACTTGATGAAAACTCAGATCTGCAAGTTGTGGAAGGGAATTTGGGGGGAAGAAATATTTTTAGACTAAGAGATACATTCCATGTTCACATTGTGGTAATTAAATAAATGTATTTGTCAAAATTTATCAAATTGCATATTTATGTTGTTGTATGTAAATTATACCTCAATAAAATAAGGGTTTCAATGGAAAAGCCCTCAGATTGGTGCAGTAGGGTGAAGTTTCTGATTTGGTTCTTACTGTGAAGAAAATAATTTCACATTACTGTCTACATCATTACACTTCTAATAACTCCTGACAGAACCTGGAAGAAAAAATGCCAATAATGAGAGTTCAGCATAATTGTAAACAGGATAGTTACAAGTACTGGGATAATTGACATTTCTTTAGGGTAAGATTCTTCCAATTTAAAGTGCTTTCAAGTGGATAATTTGACTTACATAAGTTGTTAATGTTTGTTTTTTTAATTTCTTATTTATTTTTGAGAATGAGAGCAAGCAAGCATGAGTGGGAGAGGGGCAGAGATAGAGGGAGACATAGAATTCAAAGCAGGCTCCAGGCTGTAAGCTGTCAGCACAGAACCCGACGCAGGGTTTGAACCCACAGAGTGGGTGTTCATGACCTGAGCCGAAGTCAGGTGCTTAACCAACTGAGCCAACCAGGCGCCCCAATTGTTAATCTTTTAAAGGCAGCGGAAGTACAATTTGTCAGTTCTATAACTGGAATGATTTAAAACATACAGTTCTCTTTTTGGCTTTAAAATAGCTAAAACTTTTAGCTTTAAAACTTTGGAAAATGAGTAAGATTTCTAATAAGATAAAAAGAATTGAATAAATTAAATCCTAAAACTTATATGTAGGATAGAGTGGGAAAGAAAACAAGAATTTCTCTAGTCTTTAATGAAATTAATTTTCTCAGTAGGTGAAAATGATATTATAAAGAAAAATATGGAAAAATAAAGAAGAAATGTAAAATTGCTATTAACATTTTGTAGCCTATTATAATTGTTTGTTGCCTATATTTAAAAATGGTCAAAACACTTAAAAGAACCTTATATATTATACATTAGCAAGTTTAAAACATTTATTTTGTAATCAATATTTATGAATTTGGAAACCTAATTTGTTGAAATTATACTTTTTTTTTTATTAGCTTTATTCATGTACCAATTTAGGAAAAAAATATTTTTTGGATATCAACAAATTTAGTCAGTGGATAAAGAATTAACAATAATCCCATAAGAGACTCTTAAAAACTGAGAACAATCTGAGGGTTGACGGGGGGTGGGAGGAATGGGAGGGTGGGTGAGGGGTATTGTGGAGGGCAACTGTTGGGATGAGCACTGGGTGTTGTATGGAAACCAATTTGACAATAAATTTCATATTAAAAAAAACTAACAATAATGATAGAACACATACTGAAAGAAATAATAGCCACTCTTCTTGCACGTAAGTCTTTGAGGGGAAAAAATCAAAATATACAGCAGATAAAAAGATATCTTTCCTGGGGCACCTGGGTGGCTCAGTCAGTTAATCATCTGACTCTTCAGCTCAGGTCATGATCTTACAGTCGTGGGATGGAGGATCATATTGGGCTTTGCATGCTGAGCTTGGAGCCTGCTTGGGATTCCCTCTCTCCCTCTCTCCACCTTCCCCCATGTGCACACTCTCTCTCTTTCTCTCAAAATGAATAAGCAAACATAAAAAGAAAAGAGTTCTTTCCTTGCAAAAAAGAGTCACCTTAGCAGTTTTCTTTCTTTCTTTCTTTCTTTCTTTCTTTCTTTCTTTCTTTCTTGTAAAAAATTGTTAAATGTTTTTATTTGTTTTTGAGAGAGACAGAGACAGAACAAGCAGGGGAGGAGCAGAGAGGGAGAGGGAGACACAGAAGCTGAAGCAGGCTCTGGGCTCTGAGCGGTTAGCACGGAGCCCAATGCAGAGCTCAAACTCACCAGCCATGAGATCCTGACCTGAGCCAAAGTCAGATGCTCAACTGACTGAGACACCCAGGCTCCCCATTTCTTCCATTTCTTTCTTTAGTTCTCCTGTACCATGCCAATTTTTTTGGTTTTGTCATATTTCAGGAAATAAGAGGCACCTATCAAAAGGTTTTACCATATTTCAGGAAATACGAGGCACCTATCAAAAGACAATAATATTCTAGAAGTGTGATACCATTAACACAGCATGATAAATGAGGCTCCTTATGAAGCCCACTCTTAACTCTATGACCCTTTCCAAACCCCTATCATAAATTCATGTACTACTTGTTTGTTTGTTTGTTTATTTAAAAATTTAAGATCCTTCCCTGGAAAGGCAGAAGGGGAAATGTCTGATCAAAACTTTCAAAATTCAGGGGCGCCTGGGTGGCTCAGTCGGTTGAGCGTCCGACTTCGGCTCAGGTCATGATCTCACAGTTCGTGAGTTCGAGCCCCGTGTCGGGCTCTGTGCTGACAGCTCAGAGCCTGGAGCCTGTTTCGGATTCTGTGTCTCCCTCTCTCTCTCTGACCCTCCCCGGTTCATGCTCTGTCTCTCTCTGTCTCAAAAGTAAATAAACGTTAAAAAGAAAAAAAAAAATTAAAACTTTCAAAATTCCCCCCTGACTTTTATCAAATGTTGAGGGCAAAAATTATATTGTCCCTAAAATTTACCCCTTTTTACAAAAATCAGCAAGCCGGTGAACAAAAACCAGCAGGGAAAGATATAGAAACAAACAATATGCAAGGATAAATCAATAAGCATTGAATTATAATTCATTAGTTCTGACATAAAAAACTTAAAAAAAAATCCTACACTCATGTCAAAAGTAGTATAGACAGCAGGGAACACGTGGACTCTCTCAATACTAATGATGGTAATAGTTGGGGTTTTTGTTTGTTTGGTTTTGGTTTTTCTTTTGTAACAGGCAGTGTTCAAGGTCATCTGCACATATTAAGTTCTTCAGTCTTCGGATCTGACCTGTGACTATTTTTGCAAATGTAGAACCAGGGCACATAGAGGTTAGGTGGTACACTCCAGTGACATAGTTATTTCATTAGACCAAATTGTATCAGGGTGAAGGTTGAGATAAATGGCCTAAGAATCATAGCTTATTAATTAAAAAAAAGACATTTAAATACTACTACTATAATAGACTTGTCCTATGCACCAGCAATGTTGCTAAAAAAATTAATAAAATAATTCAGTCTCTCTACATTAAAATGTTAAAGAAGTAATGCATAATTTTAATATAAAGACGCTAAAAGAAAGGTAAGTATGAGAAAAATTACAATGTAATGGCCACATTAGTTCCTTTTTCTCACATTTACTATAGTACTCTGCTTTAGAGTATGTTCTAAATCTTTCTCCTTTACTGAATTGAGCTCTGGCCATGAAAATCTGTGTTCAAAGAAGCAAATAATTGGATTCAAAGAAAAAAAAATGTTTAGAGACTGAAACTAAGAATGATTATTTACTCCAACTGGATGGCTTCCAAGTTGAAAATCAAAAGTACTTCATTAAGCCTTGAAATTTCTGTTGATATTGTATAAAAAAGCAATTTCTCTTGTTTTAAGATAAATATGTTTTCCTGTCCTGGCAACAAAATAAGCACAGGTGAACATGTTTTTGATTAAATGTATATACAAATTTATTGAAGTAAGGTTAAAATATATGGGAGCAGGCAATCCAAATGTAGAATAACTAATTTTTCTCTCTCAGGCCTGATGGTGTTTTGGCATGAGTCTTCCCAAGCTGTGATATGAACAAAATGTGAGTGTATGCTTGGGCCTTGCCCACTTGGCAAGTTATGGAACAGGAAAAAAAAAATGAGGATTTTGAGTGGGGAAAGTAGATGGGTTGGTCAAATTCCCTTCCTTTAGTGAAATGTATATTTGTGTATGGGAAAAATGGAAAGAGGGAGAAACCAGTAATGGACCATTTTAAACAGTGGGAAAGTCTAGAAGTAAAGTCAGTTAACAAAGGAGCAAAATATCCTGAATCAAGAGTCGAGGAAAGAAATAAGTATTTGGTGCATGCACGGGTTAGGGTCTGGTGGGAAGAAGCAGCACTTTGCCTAAAACAGGCTAATGTCTGGCAGCATACCTGTGCAGAGCTTGGACTTAGCCAAGTTAAAATAGACAATGAGTGATAGATTTTAAGTCAGTTCTGGTGAAGTAAAAGTTGAGCCTCCCTGCTTCTTACTGAATAAGGGAGAATATGAGGAGAGAGGAACTCAGATGAGAAAGTGAACAAAATGAAGAACCTTAAAAGGAAGCAGTTCTTTCCAGAGGCATCATGAAGGTGGAGGCAAGGTATCATGGGCCCTTCCCTTTAGGAAACAAGTGAGCTTTCCAGAACATGGCAGCTAAAGGGCCCAAGGGTGGGACTACAAGGATGTAAGTGGAGAAGTCGCATGTCTCTGATTGAATACAGGTACTAAATGGACATGAACAATTAAAACATCTTTTATCATTGTCAACAATTTAAAATTGTTAAAACTCTGAGAGTTTTATGGGCAAGAACCACCCCCATAAAACCCAGTCTGTTAAAAATAGATTACTGGACCCACTCAGATACGTGCCAAAACCAAATCAAATGTTAGATAATAAATAAATAACAACTGCAATGACTGACAAACTCAGTTTGAGGTACTTAAACTGATCAATAAAATACAATTCACAGCAAGTCCAGCACTTCCAGCCTACTTCTAAGGAGTAGAGAGTACAAGCAGATTTTGAAAACCTGATTAGCTAAACTATGACTGTGTACACATAAACCAATTTAAAGCCTTATCATAAGCTCTTAACAAGTATAAAGTCTATGCCAGTCATAAAACTAGGATTAACTCTGATAAAATTACTGCAGGAAAGCTTATATGGATACTTACATCTGCACCATGACCATATCCAACTTGTATTCATAGATATCCAGTTAAAAAGAACCTCATACTGTCAGGATTATCATTTTTAAAAGTCAAGGCCAGCTTCTCATATCTTACTTGTCTGTCCACTAAGCAAATTCTGGCCATAAAAAGTCATATTGGATCTCTGTTGGATTAAACAATGTCAGATGTTCTCAATAGTTTACAATGTCATTAAGTACCAGTAATAGAAAATTTAGACTCCTTTGTCCCATTGGAAGTAAGCACTTTCCCAGTGGAATATTAATATTTCACTGATTATGAAATAACATAATAACACCACTGTTAAAGCATGATGCTTTAGGCTTCCCTCTGGTTGGACAACTTAAGACTACACCATGAAAGTTTGCTTTTCTAGACATGTTTCCCAACTCTTTTGGAGAAACAAGTATTTGAAAAATATACTCCATAATTTCTGCTCCTGGTAGATAATAAATATATTTTGAGACTGAAGTAGATCTTGAGGTCTGTGCTTTAAATTAAGTAAAGACTTGATGATGAAATTCTGAAAAACTTCATTAGGAAACCATCCAAACATATGCTATTTGGGATAGCATGAGAGAGAGTTGAGGCAATCTTATTTTTAGAACTTCTAATCATCATTATATTTATCTTTTGTTGGCTTACAAAGTCTTTGATTCCTTGATTGATTCCACCTGCTCTAGAAGTTCACTATGAGACTCCAGATGAGGGATATACCTCTGATTTAGGGAGCCTTACCTTTTAGATAGTACTTGTCCAGTGCCAGTTGTCCATACTAATTATTTCTATATTCGTTGTTTTGCATAACTGATGATTCTGGAGCATTTTCCTGCTCATTCTTTAATAGAAACTTTAGTATACTTCATGATTTCTCACTTGAGTAAATTCTCCAAAATTCACATGATACATCATTTTTTGTAAATGTTTATTTTTGAGAGAGAGAGAGCGAGTGGAGGGGCAGACAGAGGGGGGTTGAGGATCCAAAGAAGGCTCTTTGCTGATAGCAGAGAGTCTGATATGGGGCTTAAACTCAACAACCGTGAGATCATGACCTGAGCCAAAGTCGGATGCTTAACCAATTGACCCACTCACATGATACATCTCTTAAAAAGAAAGCAGTTCTAGGGTCACTCTTCCTCTCTTCATGAGTAAACATCTTGCTACTCTAACTTGGTACATTTAAAACTTTATTGATCAACCAGGCCAGAGCAGGGGGCAGGGAGATGGGAGAAACAAGGTTAAACAAAAAATTTAAAGTAAAACAGGAAGCCTCCAGGAATTGACATGCTTTTCTTAATCCTGTTTAAAGTATAAGGAAGATGAGAGCATAATCTGTTTTTTACCTTCGCATAAACCATTTCTACTTTATGAAACCCCTCCAGTTGTCAGATTTGTGCTTCTCTTTTGCAGATCATAATTTAACTCTTGTTATCATTCCCATCGGGCTGTTCTTCTAAAACAAAATTCATTTTAGTAGTACTCAAATATATTGTTTTGAACTAACTACATCAGCCACATAAGTAGCACAATGTGACCATTAACAGATGTAAAGTTCGTCATTGCATTGATGTTCAATAGTTGTGCATATCCACAATGGAGACTTGGATTTCAAATGCACTGTTACAATATGTATCATGCATTACTCAAGTACAAGTCTGGCCATTTATTTTGGATAAAAGGCTCTTTTAGTTTCTGAGTTCTAATTTTCCTTACTCATCAGTTTTTCTAATTAAGCACCTTCAAGAACAGACACTGTTGTAGGTGCTGAGGTTTAGCAGTGTGCAGAACAGATTATATTTCTGTCATCTTGAAGACTATGATTTAGTGGGAAGGAAATAGTATGATGAAGAGTGTATTGAAGAAAAACAAAGGGCAAAAAGGGACAAAGAGTGGTGGAAATACTATTTTATGTAGAGAAATCAGAGATGAGGCAAATGATAACATTTAATGTTTGGTAATGAGATTTTCAGAGTGTAACAATAGATATTTCTCAGAGCTACTGATAAAGCTAACCTATCAACAGCCTTTTAGTGACAACAAAAATCATAGTTTTTTTAGGAAGCATTTTCTCTTTCTCTTTCCCTAAATATGAAGTATCCTTATTTATTGTTCAGAATGAAATTCACCATAATAATGGTATTGTTTTTTTTAAACTGAGTCCCTAATAATTAAAGAACAATTAAAATTGTGTATATAGAATAATTTTGCTTCTATTGTCAATGGAATTAAAGGAAAGGAGTAATGATGGTGTTACAAGTGAATTTTAATCACTTATATACGTGATTATATAATCACTTACATAACGTCCGACTGGCTCAGGTCATGATCTCACTGTCTATGAGTTTGAGCCCTACATTGGGCTCTGTGCTGATAGCTTAGAGCCTGGAGCCTGCTTTGGATTCTGTGTCTCCCTCTCTCTCTGCCCCTCCCCGCTCATGCTCTGTCTCTCTGTCAAAAATAAATAAACATTAAAAAAATTTTTTAATTGAGGCTATCTTATCAGTGTACCCAATGCTACAACTACAACATCAGGCACTGATACTGTGAATTGTGGTACAAATTTTGACCCATTGAGGTGCCTCTGCTTGTAAATCACATCTCTTCCTACTTGTTTGTTTTTTAAATGGTATAGATTTTTAGATTTTATTCAAAGCGTAGGACATTTTCTGGCCATCTAAATAAATCCAAAATGTAATGAACTAATCTGAAAGCACTCTCTCTGTGGCATGTGAAACACTTTAAAACTGGCAAACTCCGGGGCGCCTGGGTGGCGCAGTCGGTTAAGCGTCCGACTTCAGCCAGGTCACGATCTCGCGGTCCGTGAGTTCGAGCCCCAAGTCGGGCTCTGGGCTGATGGCTCGGAGCCTGGAGCCTGTTTCCGATTCTGTGTCTCCCTCTCTCTCTGCCCCTCCCCCGTTCATGCTCTGTCTCTCTCTGTCCCAAAAATAAATAAAAAATGTTGAAAAAAAAAATTAAAAAAAAAAAAAAAAAAAAAAAAACTGGCAAACTCCACTATGAATATTTTCTATCTTGTTCTGATTTCACTTGGTATCAGATATTAACTTGCCTAGACCTAGCATTGTGAGAATATATAAAATATTTCAATGTAAATATTTTAAAGCAAGAAGTCTGCTTAATTTACTGCAGTGTCTTGGAATGTCTTAACTGCATACCCCATGAACCTGATTTTGCCTTGGATATTAGTTTCTTTGGATATGACTTTGAAATATTAGGAATTTTATAGGTTGAATGCTAATGCTACATCTTTCAAACTCTTCTATAGCAATCTTTATCTCAATCATTTGGCACGTAGAACAATTGTGATGTTAATTTACATTTTTATTATGAACAGCCAATTAACATGGGCTGTTGCTGAAACCCTCCTCTGAATATAATGCTGAAGATACTACAGAAACATGAGTGAATTTGACAGATCCTGGAGCCTAACAGAAGAACTGAATGGAGATAAATTTGTAGAGGCCAAAGATATTTGATTTCAGCATAAGAAGGAAATGAAAAGAACTGAATTTCTAAGAAAAGGAAGAGGGAAGAATGCTTTTGCTCTTTTGCTCACTTCCTCAGGACAAACTCAGTGACAGTCCCAATTTTGTAGGTATACGTCAACAGCACAGTCCCTGGCAGAGGGCTCAGCGCCCGAGTATTCCCTTCTTCTCTTTACTTCGCTCCAAAGATTATATGATTAAAATACTGAAGGGCAACCTTTGGAGGAGACCCAGAGGAAAAAAAAAAAAGAGTTTGAGGTGAATTACGAACAAGAATGCTACCTAGCAGGAGAGGATGGAAATAGAGGAAGGCTAGCCTATAGCTAACACTAGAGACTGCCCTGAGGCTTACCTTTTCCTCCATAAATTTATGTGAAATGAAGCAAAATTAATGGATCTCAGAAAATAATAATTTTAAATAAGCATAATAAATACCTTTGAAGACATAAAAAGGATAATGGAAAGATAAAGCAGGACCAAATGGTCGTTCAAATAACTACAGATACTGCATACGAAATTTTGAACTAGGCTAACAGATGGTATAGATCAACAGGAAAATAAATTAGCGAGTCAAAAATCAGATTGAGGAACTCTTCAGGGGGCATGAGAAGGAGATGACCAAATAGAAAACTTAAAGAAAATAAAAGTTTAAAAAATCAGAAGTTAAAAATATGAGTGTCAACAAGCTATACAGGTAGGGACAAGAAAAATACATAGAGGGGAGGAAATATTACATGAAACAGTTCTTTAAAATTTCCCTAAATTAACGAAATATATAAGATGAGAAGTTTTAAATAAAACTTACACTAAACAAATCAAAATAGTCACATCTAAATCTATCACGTATAAACTTCAAAGCTAAGGAATTATAACAAAGGTCCCAAGAAAGAAAGTACATACACACACACACACACACACACACGCACCCCACATTGACTTAGATTTCCCACCAGTATTACTGAATGTAAGAAGAAAATAGGGTAACCTTTTCAAAGATTTAAAAGAAAAATTTCAAACTTGCAATTTCATATATATTCCCTGGAATAGCATTAAATGCAACCAAAATAAAGATCCTTATTTATTATTTTTTTAATTTTTTTTAATGTTTATTTATTTTTGAGAGAGGCAGAGACAGAGTGCGAGTGGGTTGGGACAGAGAGAGAGGGAGACACAGAATCTGAAACAGGCTCCAATTCTGAGCTGTCAGCACAGAGCCCAATGCGGGGCTCTAACTCACAAGCTGCAGGATCATAACCTGAGCTGAAGTCGGACGCTCAACCGACTGAGCCACCCAGGCGCCCCAAGATCCTTATTTATAAAAGTATAGTTCACCCTTGAACAACACAGGTTTGAACTGCATGGGTCCACTTATATGTGGATTTTTTTTCAATAAATATAAATACGGTAATATAAATGTATTTTATCTTCCTTATGGTTTTCCATTTTCTTTTCTCTAGCTTATTTATTGTAAGATAATGGTATGTAATATATATAGTATACAAAACAAGGATTAATCGACTATGCTATCAGTAAGGCTTCCAGTCAACAGTAGGCTGTTAGTGTTAAGTTTTAGGGGACTCAAAGGCTATACTTGCATAAGGGTTGATGCCTCTAACTCTACATTGTTGAAGGGCAAATATAGATGTTTTATCACACACATAAACCCCTAAACTTTGAAATATTTATGAAAGAAATACTCATACAACAACAACAACAAAAGAAATAAATACAGGAGAATATAACTAGTTATTATAAGGAAAAGTAAGTTAGTAACCTAGCAAATTTTACTGTTTTCACCTATGAAATAACCATCTCTCTTCCTCTGACTCAATCCCCAAACCACATAAATGGTAAAAACCCAGAATGAAAACTCTAGAGTGATAGCAGTGTGTGTCGGGGTGTGGGGAAATAGAAAACCAGAGGGAGGTGGTTGTTTGTTGTGATTCCTATGGTCTGGTAGAGAAATTAGGTAAAAATAAGAGTAAAACTTAAGCAGAAAAAATAAGAAATATCAGTCTCCAATAGCTACGTGTAACCACTAGAGAAACAAACATTTGTATGTATACTTCCAGTTAAACATTGTGGGCTGATTAAAATGTTTGCCTTCCACTCCCTCCTAATTTTGTACTAAAATAATCCTTAATGAATAACAATGGTAGGCATGCATAGCAACAAAGAGAATGGAAAGAAAAGACAGCACTGGATTAAAGGTGTCAACATAATTTTGGAAGATAAAAGTCAATAGAAAAGTGGCCACTTCTGAAAGCTGAGAATGCTAAGGCCTAAGTGTGGCAAAGAAAGCCAACAGGAAGAAAGATTCATTACTTCTCCCATCCACATTGATCAGGATTTTAGGCCCTGGATACTTCTAGGTAGTGGGCTCTAATATAAGATGGAGCTTAAAATATTGAAGGCATTACTGAAAATTCTAGATTGCCTCTTCCATCGCAAATAATCAAGTGACCATTCTCCCACCATGAGAAAGCAAGGAAGGATGATATCCTGGGGACATCAAGGAGATTCTGTACTCAAATTTGACAAAGGGCAATTTGATGAGGCACCTTATTGAAAATGGACAAATTCAATAAATATCACCATCCATAGTAAATAAGAAGACTTTGGACCCCCTTCTATTCATCATCCAGGATCTATCAACCAGACTTAAGACCGTAAGCAAGAAAATGAAAGGTGCCTCTGTGGAAAATTAAACATTCCAAAGAATGGAATGGAATCAAGGTAATGGAATTAGTTGTTTCTCCCCAAACTAGCAAGGCACATTGTTCTGTCATTCTTTGTCGAAGTGCACCCACTACCACTCCCAGTTAGAAAAACCATACCATTCACTCAAGATTTTCAGTTTTAAATATACATGAATAGCCGTGGACCTGGAGATATTTCAGACAAATTTTTATATCAAAGGAAAAGAACACAGCTAGCTAGAAAAATTAAGAAAGAAAACAAAACTTCCAAAAATGATAACATCTTCAGAGATACAAGAGGAGATACTGTTTTTATGAGTAAAAATAGAATGATGTAGAAGGGAACACTCAAAAGAACAAGAAAGTTTTTGGAATGAAAAATATGAGAACAGAAGAAAAAAGTAGAAAGTGTGGGAAAAAGATGAAGAACTCCAAGAAGTAGGCTAAAAAAACCCAAAAAGATGAAAAAAGAATAATGAAAAGACAAGAACTCTGAAAATCAATCTAGGCAATTTGTGTATCTGGCAAATTATCCAGACCAATAAATAAATAAATAAATGAGAAGATGGAAAGAAAATAATCAAACACATGCTAGTCTCCCATTTCCAACAATATGTAGGATTGGATATCCTGCAAGTGTTCCTGTTACAAAACAAATTAAAATGCTAGATGATATGTAAATTATATCTCAATAAAGCTGTTATGCTTTTTTTAATCCTAGATGAAATGTTTGACAACATCTTTTTAAAATACAGTGCTGAATTGAGAAACTAAGCAAGCTCCCCAGAGTACAAGAATGAGCCAGAAGCATGAATCCAGTTTAGTAAAAGTATATTGAATCCATGGCTGCCCTAAGGGCACCTGCTTCAAGAACTTTTAGTGGTTGCAATGCGGATAAGAACTAAGACCTAATGCTATGCAAGGTAGAGAATCAGAATAATAACCCCACACAAACTATGTGAGGGTCTACAATCTCAGTGTCATAGAAACTAAAAATAACCCATTCTGTAAAGGGAGATGTTCCGCAAATTTGTCACAGCTTCACCACTTGTTTTTAGGATGAAAGTCACTCCTGAGAATTCTTGACTATAAGCTGTTCTTCCAACTTTAAACTGGAGTTTAAATTCCTAAGACATAGTGGTATCAAAAACATCCAACCTGGGGAATTAATTGGAAGGGACCTCAAGTTAGGAGCTCCTTGAATAATCACAAATCCTTTATAGTGCATTGTACCTTTACTCCAGGGATCATAAAATGTTCTCAGATGTACTGCACATGTACTCACAATTTAAAAAAAAAATTACCAAATACTAGAGTAAAACAGTGGTCTATCTTCCTTATCCTCAGAGATAATCACTTTCAAGTCTTTAGTTGTTTCTTTCGTTATTTACTTTCATCTTTATAAAGAATATAAATAAGTAGTATATTTATTCTCCACTTTATTTTTTGTAGATTAGACTTTTTCCTGTTGCTATGTAAGAAGAATCTTTTAGTTTTTGTCTACCTTCCTTCCCATGAGCATTTGTTCATGCTCAGGGAGGGGGAAATATATTGTTTCTAGCCTCAGCCTCATAATATAGTAAATGTTTTAAAATCAGTTTTAGAGTTCTAGAGTTTTGATTGTTATGCCTCTGTCATATTTACATTTGAGTGCATTGATTTTATTTGTAATCAGAGTATAGCTTTTTCTCCACTATAATGCATTCATTCATTCATTCGAGGTATAATAGACATGAAATGTTATGCTAGTTTCAGGTGTAAAACATAATGATTCAATATCGATTTATATATTGCAAAATGATCATTACAGTAACTCTTGTTAACATATCTCACTAACCATAGTTGCAGAATGTTTTGTGTGTGTGGTAAGATCTTTTAAGAACTTTTAAGATCAATTCTCCCAACAACTTTCAAATATGAGATACAGTATTATTAACTAAAGTTGCAATGCTGTACATTACATCCCTGTACTTATTTACTTTATAACTGGAAGTTTGTATCTTTTGACTCCCTTCACCCATTTTGTCCACTTCTCATTCCCCGCTTCTGGTACTCCTGTTCTCAGGGTCTATGAGCTTGTTAGTTTTTTTTGTTTGTTTTTAAAGATTCCACACATAAGTGAGAATATGCCATATTTGTCTCTCTCTGCTTATTTCACTTAGCGTAATGCCCTCAAAGTCTACCCTTGTTGTCACAGATGACAAGCCATTTTTTATGACTGAATAATATTCTATTGGGTATATATACTACAATTTCTGTATTTTTTCATCTAGTGATGGACATTTAGGTTGTTACCATATCTTGTCCATTGTAAATCATGCTAAAATGAACATGGGGGTGCATATATCTTTCTGAATTGGTGTTTTCATTTTATTTGGATAAATACATAGAAGTGCAATTGCTAGATCATATGGTAGCACTATTTTTTAGTTTTTGGAGGAACCCTCCATACTGTTTTTCATAGTAGTTGCACCAATTTATATTCCCTCCAACAGTGCACAAGTTTCTCCACATCCTTGCCAGCACTTGTTACATCTTGTATTTTTGATGACTGCCATTCTAATAGGTCTGAAGTGACATCTCAATGCTGTTTTGGTTTGCATTTCCCTAATGATTAGTAATGAGCATCTTTTCATGTACCTGTTGGTTATCTCTATGTCTTTGTTTGCAAAAATGTCTACTCAGATCTGCCCATTTTTTTGCAAAAATGTCTACTCAGATCTGGTTTCTTTGCTATTTATATCAGATATATGATTTGCAAATATTTTCTCCCATTCAATAGGTTGCCTTTTCATTTTATTGACAGTGTCCTTTGCTGTGCAGAAGGTTTGATATGGTCCTACTTGTTTATTTTTGCTTTTGTTGACTTTGCTGTTGGTGTCAAATCCAAAAAATCACTCCCAAGACTGATATCAGGGAAATTACTACTTATATTTTCTTCTAGACTTTTATGGTTTCAGGTTTTACATTCAAGTCTTTAATCCATTTGAGTTAATTTTTGTGTATGTTGTAACATAGTGGCCCAATGTTATATTTAGCATGTGACTGTCCAGTTTTTCCAGTACCATTGGTTAAAGAGACTGTCCTTTCCCCATAATAGGCTTTTCCCATTATTATATTCTAGGCTCCTTTGTGGTAAATTAATTGACCCTGTATCTGTGGGGTTATTTCTTGGCTCTCTGTTCTATTGATCTCTGTTTCTGCTTTTATATCAATATCATACCATTTTGATTACTATGGATTTGTTATATAGTTTGAAATCAGGAAGTAAATGCCTCCAGCTTTGTTTCTCTTTCTCAAGATTTCGTTGGCTATTTGGGGTCGTTTGTAGTTCCATACAAATTTTAGGACTATTTGTTCAATTTTTGTGAAAAAATGCCATTGGAATTTTGATAAGAATTGCACTGAGCCTGTAGATTGCTTTGGGTAATAGGGACATTTAAACAATATTGATTCTTCTAGTGCATGAGCATGGAATATCTTGTCACTTATTGGCATCTTCTTCAATTTTGAAATAATTATCTCTTTTCATTAACTCTTTCCCCCCTATGAATCTGTCATTAATGTACTCCCAGAGGTACAAAACTCTCCTTGGTACTGAAGTTCGTCAGGTCACATATCTACCTGTTTCTTTCTTTACTTGTTTTCTTTTTTATTTTTTAATGTGAGCTAGCTAACATACAGTGCAATATTGGCTTCAGCAGTAGAATTCAGTGGTTCATCACTTACACACAACACCCTGTGCTCATGACCATTGCCTCCTTAGAACCCATCCCCCATCCAGCTCCACCTGTGTTTCTATGGAGACTATCCTCTGAGCATTTTCTGTCTCCCTCTCCAGATTTGTTTCTAGTACTGCTGCCCACTTACTGGTTTGCTTCTTACTCGAGCAACACACTGAGCATCTTGTCTGACACTCTTCTAAGATCACATGATCCTTAGGTTACTGTATTTCTGTTATTATTTTAATTATTTATTTATTCATTCATTTTGTACATGTCTATCCTTCAGCTGCATACTAAGGTCGTGTGCAATGGATTTAATGTTTATAATGTTTGCATGTCAGAAAATGACTTTATTCTAAGCAATGTATCAAAAGGGACTACTGAAATGAATAATATAAATAAGAAGATGTTTTCAGCCTCATCAGAAATTCAGAGAATCATGTTGTAGTAACAAATGTGAGAAATACTATGGCCCAGGAACAAGGATATTTCGGGATAGTGGGTGGTTTGGGGGGTGTCAGGAATGTATATCAATAACTTATCTAGTTTCATTGATATTATGTTCTAATGTGTGTTAGTGCTACATACAATTGATAAAATATTTGAAACACTTTCTTTCAAGCATGGTCAGTTACAGAGTATTATGCTACCCAGTAAGATATGATTTCCCATGTGTTAAGTAAAGAATGATACTCTCCTCCTCTTCCTACCACCCCAGGATGAGAAATGTAGACACTCCAGATTAGTGAAAAGCAATGCAACTGGTTTTATTTTAAAAAAAAAGAATTTCAATTAGGGAAAAATACAAATAAATAACTCAGCTTGTATTGGATCCATATTTACAAATAAGGGTCAGGGTGGTATGACAATTAAAAAAACATATTTGAAGTGTTTAATGTATTAAAAAATTAAGGAAGCCTCATTATTTTATATGTGTCAGTATAAAGATGCAACAGGAAATATCCCCAGCTTCAAGGATTTTAAAAATCATAATGAATAAAAGATTTATTCACAAATAGTTCTAAAAGAAGGTAAAAGGTGATAAGGACCATAATAAAGAAACACAATGATATTTGATATTTGGGGTATTATTTTTAAGTGAAAGGTTTCATGGTTAGGACCTTGATGAATGAGTAAAATACTAACGTGACCAGATTACGGTATGAATATCTGAAGTGTAGTTAAGTGTTTACAAAGATTCACCATTTTTCGAAACCGTAGAGAACATTTGACAGTTTGAAATAGCTGAAATATACCAAGCAGGGTCCAACTTTATCACATATTGGTTATTCTTATGGTTTCTGATACTGACTGGCTTTGCTGATGATCTTCTGAATAAGTAACAATTTATAAGATTCAACTCTTTATATATTTTTCATGTTTACAGTAGTTGAACTGACATAGAACAATATAATCACAAGCAAATTTTATATTAATTATACTTGTATGGAATTGTAGAGTAATAAGCTGCAAACTTTATACATTTTTAATTTTACTAAGAAAATAAAATTATTTTTTTATTTTATCAGAAAATATGTTATATATAAATACATTTGATGTATTGCATATTTACAAAAGTGAATAGCTTAATTTTAATCCCTACTAGTGTTTTATTTTTATTTTTATTTTTTTTAAGTTTATTTATTTTTGAGACAGAGAGAGACAGCATGAAGGGGAGAGGGTCAGAGAGAGGGAGACACAGAATCTGAAACAGGCTCCAGGCTCTGAGCTGTCAGCACAGAGCCCGACGCGGGGCTCGAACTCACAGACCGCGAGATCATGACCTGAGTCGAAGTCGGCCGCTTAACCGACCGAGCCACCCAGGCGCCCCTAGTGTTTTATTTTTATTAAATCATTTTGTTTAATACCACAATGCCAATGAGCATACCAGTGAATTATGGGTGATTTTGGAACTATTTTATAAGGTTAAAATGTATTACTCTTTACAGTCTATTTCTATTTTGTCATCTTGAAAATTTTGTAAATCAAACAGTAATAGTAATTCTCAAGATGAAATGTGTCTTTCAAAGACCACAGTCATCCATGTGAGACATCTGTGAAAAAACCACTTGAGTATTTGAGCTGATTGCATTTTAAATGAGAAAAGGAGGAAGATTATGAGGGAGGGTACTTCTTGGTGCTTAGGCTTTCTAACTCACAACTTTCATTTTCAAGTGATATTTCACAGGTCATTGGGCTCTCATTTAGAATGATTTTATAGTTGTGGGAATTTTAAAGTTCTGATTATGGAGAAAAACATGCTTATGGCATCTATACAAATATTCTCCCTGGTCCAATGACAAATTTGTAGTGATGTAATCCATTTCTATTCTTTAAGAAAAATGTGTTTGTTTTGTTTTTTTAAATCATTTCTTCTCTTTCTCTCTTTTCTGTATCACTGGTCACTGGATTTCTCTATGTGATTATATTTTATTGTTATTAAGTTGACCTGGATTTAATCTAGGAATGAAAAAAAAAAAATAGGCTCTCTGAATTCAGTGGGATGTGGGTTCAAATCCGAGAACTGCTATGTATCAGCTGTGTCTCTAAGCAATTTATCATGTGAGCTTCACTTTTCTGAAAAATTGGGAAAAGATATCACAGGGTTTACTAACAATCAGATGCCTCAAAGTGTTCAACACAGAGTCAGGCTCCCTAAGAGGTGTTTAATAATGTTTTCCTCTTCCTTGAGGAAAGATACCATTTCAACATTTCAGCATATGTGCTCAGTACTTTGCAATAAACTGCATCACTGTTGGTGACATACTAAATCCTTTTTAACTAGTCAACTCCATTAAAAATGTGTGAGGTTACATTTGATTGGATGTGAGTAATAATAAAATTTCTGTAATGTTTGGACTTACCATAAACATTCAACGTCTCCTTTCATTGTCATTCTCTACCTTTGCTTGATACTTAAATTATTGAAATCATTAATTTAGCTCACCGCTGCACTTTCCATAGATTAGGCCACATTAGTTCTTAATTACACAACATAATTCTTATGCTAAAATGAGCATGAACTATTAGGTTGAACCATAAGAAATTTCCACAAGAAATTGCCATCATTCCTCTGTATTTGATCTACAAAAATGGTGACTTAATACAGTCCACACTAAAAAAAAAAAAAAAGAAATTAAAATAACATTACCATTTGAAAAATACTAATAAGTACGGATTTTCTATTGTAATGAGCTTTACATTAGTTGTTTATTCCTATGCACAACATTCACATATATAGGAGAGAAGCTGAGAGGTGATTGATGACTGGGGGTTCCATCAGAGAAAATGAATAGTGCAGAAAGGGATTATACAAGTAAAACTGGGAGGGGGGAGTGAAGTATATTGTTAAAAGTAAGAGGTAAATTTTGATTTGTAACTAGTTTCTCTAATTTAAGTAATTAACTTGAGATGCCTCTCCTTGAATAAATGTCATAGAGTAATAGATTTTTAAGGCAGTATTTATGAAATAAATATAGGCTTTAATAATATGCTTGCTTCCTTAATAGCCACGGCATTCACAGAGAACTTGAGATTCTAATATAATTCTGACAAACCTGAACAATTTTCAGGTCCATAAATAGAGGCATGGAGGGAGTTCATCAATGCATTGTGCATCTTCACTTCAGCTAAGAAAATCATCATTCCATATAAAAATAATTCTCTTAAAACGTCTCCACACATTTTCAACAGTCATTCGGCAAATGATGATTTCAGTTCTTTACATAAAATGATAATGCCACCGGCTAAGATAATGACAGTCAATTTGCCACTTAAAATTTTTTTTAATTGTATTCATTTTTCTTATAATGTCTAATCCTACTCGGTGTGAAATATGCAAGAAAATCCCTGGATTAATGTCTTAATTATAGTGTTGGTTAACGTTGCTAGGTAGATGATTCTTCAATTTTGAATATTTTTAAAAGTAGGCACTTTTTTTCAACTCTCTGAAAAGATAGGCTATCTGTAAATGGATGATGTAGTTTTTGTGCCCCTAATTCTGGCAGATGAGCTATTTAGGTGACAAGGATGGACAGATGTTATGCATGAACTCACCAAAGTGACTACAGCGCTAAGCTGTGTTGATTTACCCTCCTGCCAACAATACAGGCCAGTGCTGAGACCCTCATGTAACACCATTTCCTGGGGGGCTCACATTGATTTCATTTGACCTTTTCCATCAAGAAGAGGATTTTGCCTGTAGGTTTGCCTTCCTGCGCACAAGCTTTCTTCTAGTATTTACTGGTGGACTTTCAGAATGCCTTTATTGGTACTGTGAGCAGGGGAAATGGTCTGTATCTGCAGGCAGCCTGACCTAAAATGAAGCAAAGCATTCCTAAGCTTACTCTTGTGTGGAAAAGCAAAGGACTGTCCATATGTGCTTGAAGTAACAGAAATACACTAGTGCCAGTCGTGGACACCTTCCAACATTCTGAAACATCACTGATATCTGCCAAACATTGCAGCCTGAGACCAAGCATTCAAGCATGGGAGATGATCACCCACAATCCTGAAGAGAATAAGAGAGAGAAGAACCATTGGCTCAATTGTGATCAAGTGCCATTTGGCATCAGGTATTACTCGTATTGCAAGACATCGCTCATTTATCAAGTTAAAATTTGTTGGAAATGATTGCTCATCTTGTGGAACACTCGCAGAGCAAGTTATTCACAATCCAAGGTTTTTCTATACTTATTATCAGTTATATTGATATAAAGGGTATAAAAGATATATTGTACAAATAACATAATATGTTAAACTCCTTTTTGTAAATTTCATGGAAGTAATTGATTCTCACAGAATGAGTTTGACAATTTATGAACTCTTCTATTCATAGCCAACCTATACATACAGCTTATGGATGAATGATATTCAAACATGAATGGTGATTGCCATTTTCCTAACTTTGATAAGACAAAAGGAAAATTACAAAGATATAGGTAGGAATTTCATTCATTGGTTCTGATCTAGCTGACATTGGTTCTGATAGTATCCATGGAATTTCCTCATATTTCCTCTTTGTTAAATTGCAAAACTGTTTTTGAACACTGGAAGGATATTTTCTCTTTCTCTCTTTTCACTATTTGCAATGTCACAGGTGCAGTCATGACACATTTTCAAGTTCAGTATCCATTATCACTACTTTCTCAAATGTAGACAATCAACAAAACAATAAACAAAGTTATGCTTTGTAATGTTTGCCAATAAATATTTCCACTATGGCCAATGTGACATCTGCTAAGCTTGAACTTGGAAAAAGATTCTCAGTAGGACAGTTATATAGTATTTCTATCATCTAAAATAGATGGACATAATTCAAGTACATAGAAAATGGTAAAATGTAGAACAATAATTAGGAAGTGGTGAGATTTGTACATGTACTGCCTTTTTTAGTACATTTTATTTAATTGTCAGTATTGGATTTTGATATTCATCTTTATTAATTTTACCTTTAATGCTCACACATGAAATGTTCTAGATCAGAGACAGGTATCTTAATATGTTATAATAAGTAAAAAATCTCATTGGATGTCCTCTCCTTTGCCCCAGGCTTTACCCCTGGGGTGACATAATGAAAGATCAGATATCCTACCCTAGTAGCTGGCTACTACATAGGCAAATAATAGAGAACAATAAATTTTCTCCATTTTTCTACTGGAGAAAGACAGTCATGTCTCTTTCCCCAAAGAAGGGAGAGAGAATGGACAGCAAAGCAAAACAACAAATGTTTGTTGTTGTTGTTCCTGTGAGACAGATGGAAAGGATTCTGGATGCTCATATCCTGTGTTCTTACTCTAACCTTTTGGAATATAAATATATCTTTCAGGGGCCAGATAAATCCCAGGTGACTGTCTTTTATGACCTAGAGATTTCTGCAAAGTCTTGGCTTCAAACATAGGGAGGAAGCACCCCAGTATTCCTGGCATTTTGGGAGCTTAACCTAAGGACCCTGTCTGGGCTGTAACTATTTGACTCTCTTAGAAAACTTTTATAACCTTTCTGGATCAGAGAAATTAACTAAACAGATAGCAATAAATACAATTCTCCAGGTAAATACAATTCTCCAGGTATGAGAATGATCTTAGGAAGCTAGGGAATTTTACAGTAACATTAAAAAACTCTGGAAACTTTTATTTTCCCACAGTAAGTTTAAGTAATTTAATTTTTAATAATTGGCTTAATTCAAAAAATTCCTGAAAATTTAACAATTGATTTCATGAGCCAGTATGATCAGTCTAGGACACCACTGAACTATTCATCAACATGTTTCACATATTATACATGTATTTCTGCTAGGCAAGGAACTCATTTTAAGGCAAAAGATGTATAGTAATGGGCTTTCACCCATGGCATTTCTTCTTATTATCATAGACCTAGTCATGCTGAAACAGCTTCCAGTAGATTCAATCAGAATTTCATCTGATGGTTACACTTTATCATGTTGCATTATTATTCTTTAGGACACTATTTACTCCTTAAAACAGAGGTTGATATATATTCTTGCTTACTCCACTGAAAAAATATGAGTTCAGAAACAAAGGAATATATGTTGAGGAGACCTCTTTCATATTAGATTTAATATTATTCACTTGTGAAATATTTCCTTGCCTTGCGCATAGCTCTGGATTCAATAGATTTAGAGGTCCTGGTGCCCAAGACTATGTTAAACTGGAAAGTAAGACGGCACTTTGCCCAATAGTTTTTGTCTCCTCATACTAATGGGTTGACAGGCAGAAAAGAGGTTTGCTCCACAGTCTGGGATGTTTGATTCAAATGCCAAAAAGAAACAATGGAATTGTTGCTACACAGTGAAGAAAAGGACTGTAGTAGGATGAATAATGGTGCCCCAAAGATCTCCCTATTCATTGGAATGTGTGAGCTATGTTATGATACAATGCAAAAAGAACTTTGTAGATGTAATTAAATCAAAGATATTGAGATGGGACGACTAATTTGAATTATCTAGTTGGGCCTAATGATGTAATCACAAGGATCCTTACAAAGACAGAAGGCAGAAACAGAGGAACAAAAGGGAAAAATTTGAAGGCGCCACACTGCTGGTTTTGAAAGGGAGGAAAAGGTGAGCCAAATAATGTAATAGCTTGTGGAAGCTGGAAAGGCTAAGAAAACAGATTCTCTCATGGAGCTTACAGAAGGAATGAACTCCTGTGAATCTATTTTAGACTTCTGACCTCCAGAACTATGCTAAATATGTGTTGTTCTGTCATTATGTCTGTGATAGTTGGTTACACTTTCCCCAATAGGAAACTACTATAAAGGCTACATCTAGATATCTGAAGATTCACTAGGGAGGCTCCTAGTGTCCCATGACCAATAACAGAAGTCAGTGGAAAACTGTGACAACCTGATAAATACAGGATAACTTGGAACCTGTGACTTTTATATTGGAGATTTCCTGCATGGCTTAAAAACTCCTGGCTGTCTGAGGCCAGCAGTGGGTAATGGGAAGAGACCAACAGAATTAGGGGTAGAAGCAAGAAACTACGATTTTCAACAAAAAGGAGATTAAAGTGACTATAGTATATAGGGTACATACCGTATTATGAGGACAGTTAGTCATGATACTGGCATGTTCTCAGTTTTTTTGCACAATGAATGATATCCAGGAGGAATGATAGAGAGGATGCAAATTTCCTGTTGCATGGAATAAATTGAAGCTGACTGATTCACTTGTTTTAATGAGTATCAGACTAATATTTATTGTATCAGCAGATATCCATTTCTATTTCTTAGTTTTTAATTTCTGTTTTGGTTCCAAATCTTTCAGATGCCAGGGGAAAAAGAAATACTCATTTCCTCTGCCAAACTATGACCTTTTAAAGTAGAATATCCCATGAGTATGCCTATTTTCATAACGTTCACTTTGGCTTCTTTACAATGGAGTTATAAAATAGAAATGCTGAAATCTGCCCCTGAATCTGTGCATTCATACATATGCCAAGTTAGTAGATAGGATATTTAAAGTTCCTTCTAGTATAACAAGTAAATAGACTTCTCTCATTTATCAAGTATGGCATATTTTATTAGTACCTAACTGGTTAGGGGAATAGAAGTTTTCATCTTAGAAAGAATGAGGTGTAATTATGGGTTATCATGGAGTAACTCATCTTCTGAGTGACTGTAATCAAACAAATAATACACTGAGATTTTCTTGGGGCTGTTCAGCCAAAAACAGTCCTTGTGATAAGCTCTTGCCCTAATTGTGAAGTACTGAGTCGATCACTTTACTTAACTGCTCTAGGACATATCTTCCACACACTAGTTCATACAAATGTTACTCCTGGAAATTACACTGCAACCCAACCCATTGGTTACTGGCTTTCTTTCCATTGGACTTAAGTTCCCACATCTTTAGCCTCTTCATGGAATTTACCACGGCTCTCATCGACTTAGTTCTTCATGAATTGGAAAAGCTCATTTTAATGTATTGCAGAAATGAGAAAACTTAAGAATTAGAAAGATCTAAGATTTTAAAATATAAACTTGTTTGGGGAAGTTATAAACAGGATAACATGATATGAATTCCCTTTATCCTTCTTACCACTTACTTCAAAGGTAGAACATATCTTTTATAGAAAGCTAATGTTCTGTGGATGGAAAACAGAAATAGCATATGTGATTGTAGTAAGGTTTTCCAAATTAATCCTGTAGAGTTTTTTATTAGCAGTTTCCTGGTCACTCAAGAAAAGTGAAAAGAACATTGTCAGATTGGATTTGCTACTGTTGCTCAGAAAAGGGAATAATGCCTATTACAATTTTGCCAGCTGAATTTGCAGAGAGAGTTTATACCTTTGCGTGTCAGTTTCTCAAAATTGAGATGAAATAAATTCATTGAGACTTTCCTTTTCATTTCTGGGTGTTTTCTTGAACTAATTCCATAGATTTTTCTTATTACATTCATGTATTAATTAGCAATCATAGTTTCTGGTTTTAGAAATACCAGATGAGTGGAATATCAAAATACTTAAATATGATACAATTTAAGGCATTTCCCTCCACAGCTCAGGCCTTATCCAGGCTTTTAAGACTATGACAGAAAAGAGAAACATACTTTATTTCTTCTCTTTTCCTCTGTCAATTCTCTGACTCAATAGTTTCTATTCTTGGCCCTTCTAGAATCTGGTATAGAAGAAAGGAGGAGTTAGAAGATCTGGCAGTCTTATGTGACTCATGTTATTATATCTGTTGTTGTATCCTTCTGTGGAACAGAAGCTTAAAATCACGTTTGTGTGTTTTGTTTTGTTTGTTTTGATTTGTTTTATTTTGGAATCCATCACTCTATTGAGATCTCCCCCTATGTCTTTTTCTTATATGATCATATCCCAAGCTTTATCCCCTTAAATAACTCACCTCTCAGCTCTTCTTTCTTGACACTGTATCCCATGTAGATTCTTTCTAGTTGCATCACATCACCCTGATAGGCATACCTCTTTGGTGAGGTCCTATCACCCCCCTCTCTTACCATGTTGAAGCCAAAAGACATGGTAGGGGAGGTAGGTGAATGAATGCAGGGAAATAAACACTCTGACAAGTGTCAATGACAATTATTGCTCAGTCTCTCAATGAATTCTTCCACAGTTTTGAAGACACACTAGAGATGAGGTGACAGTTACAAAATAGTTTTTGATGCACTCTCTTACCCACATTCTTGTTGGTCAAGTACATCATTTGGGAACTCATGGCACCTGCCTCCTCTTGTTTTCATTAGGTAACAGATAAAGACAAAACGAAAAATAATCTCTTTAATGGGTAACTATGTGTATTATGAATCTAGTCTCTTTACCTTGTTTATAGAATTTAACAGTATTTGGCTTTTGCCTAATCCTCCTACCACATCTTATAGCACTCTCTCCCTCCTACCCATGAGGGAACAGCCCTGGCTTTGTTTCAGAGCTTTAAACAGATGCTTGTTCTTGCCTTAAAATGTTTTGTTTGCTATTCTTTCTTCCTGGAATCATCTTTCTCCTGATATTTGCATGGCTTACCCCTTTTTGCTTAGTACTTTTGGTTAAATGCTTCTCAGAGAAGCCTACACTGACCTTCCTACTGTAGTCGCAATGAAGTCATTCTTACCACAGACTTACTACACATTTCTGTAGAAGATTCCCTCCCTACTCTTTCGATTTCATTCTTTCTCTTCTCTCCACAAACAGCCAACATTTCTCTCTTTTTCCATTATTTTATGGCTTCATTTATTTCTCTGAGAAACCAGAAGCAATGGTAAGGAAACTACATTTTCCTATCACAAAATCTTTCATCTTATTTGTTTCTGCACTCATACTCTGCATTTTTCTTACTATGGGTGTACTCTCTTTACTCACATCCAAGTCCAACCTTGTCAGTGTGAGATGGCTCTCATCCCAAACAGTTCAAGGACACTGTTCAATCACTTCTCATGCCTTACCTTCACTCAGTTGCACCATCCCAATCCGCAAATAAATATGCTGCAGTATCCCCTATCATAAATAAAACCTTCTTGTAGTTCCTCATTCCTCTTTAGATACCATTCCACTTTCATCTGTGGCAAGAACCCTTGAAACACTTATTTAATGTAACTGTCTCCATTTTTCTTTATCAAACAGTAGTTTTTTGTTTTGTTTTTTTTTTTTTACCTCCATTAAATTTCATTCCTATCTTCCAACTGAAGCCATTCTTATGAATGTTACCAATGATTTTAACTATGGCCAAAGCAATGATCAATTCTCATTCTACCTTATTGTGCTTAGTGTTTTTCAGTACCATTTACAAACTTAAAACTGCAAAATTGAGATATCAATTTATGAATTTATCCCAGAAGCTACTCATTCCATTCTTTACCAATCTTTTACATTTTGTGTTTCACTTATGAGTACATACCAATCTTCATCTTTCCCAGGGCTTCTGCAAATCATCAGTGAGGAGTTTCATGCACTAGTACATTCATGCACGTGCATGTACACACACACACACACACACACACACACACACACACAATTGATAAACAAATGCAGCCTTCATCTAGTTTTCTCCATATATTCACTGATTATGTTAGTGACTCTTATTGGTTTTTATCTGAAGTATATCTGAAATCTTTTTTCCACTTCCAATACCACCACTCAAATCTATAGCACTTACTACTAGTTACCTGATAATCTTCCTTTCATTCCTTCATTCTTTCCTTTTTTATCCCCCTACCTGCTTCTTATCAATAATGTGTAAGCCCCATGGAGCATAGACCTAGCCTGATTTATTCACTATTAAATTCCAAATTCTTATAATATTGTTTGTCATGCAGTAGGTTCTGAATAACTATGAATTAAATAAATAATTGATCATCTCCTTGCTCAGAATGACTATAGAAAATACAGTAATTATTGCTATTGATGAGTTCCATTGTTAACTCTTATTAAAACTCATTGACTTTTAGGAAATACTTTGTTCTTGATATAGGTTTAGTAAATCCCCTTATTATTCCTCATGCTTATCCTCAAGATAACTTCTTTACACAAGACATTGTCAACCTATAATTTTGTCAAGCACACAATCTTTGTAATGTCTTTGTTCTTTGTATACTATTCACCTGATAAAGATCCCTAGCTTTTATTATATTTGCCTAGCATAAGACCTTTAAACATATTACACTGACAAAAGTCATTCCCTGGAGTGAAAATACATTAAATAATATTTTATAATACTATTCAGTTCACTCTTATGTTTGAGACAAAGTAATAATTATGGTTAATAAAAGACATCAAAAAAGAACAAAAATAATATGTCTGGAAAAAGAATTTTATGACTAATTTATACCATGAGTCATCTTGCCTATTTAAACTAATGATTTATATTTCATATGCTCCCAGCCACTTGAATTCTCATATCCAGGGCTTTATGATGAACTCTAAGTGCTCCAAAAAACAATTATAAAAATGAGTATAATAAGTTTAGTAACTTTTTTGAGAATCTGAATTCTTTTACAAGGGATCATGTGGGTGCCTACTCTAAAGTCCCCTTTGAGGAAAGATGGATGACCCATAAATATTCGCTATCAAGTGGTTATCTACCAACATTACCCATGAATAGGAAATTTAAACTCCTAAGACCACAGTTAGAACAGGGAATATAAGCAGTATGCCATGAGATTGTTATGTGTGCAGAAGTCTTTTCTTTTTCCTTTTTTTTTTAAGTTTATTTTTTTTGAGAGAGGGAAGAGAAGCAGAGAGACCACGAACAGGTAAGGGAGAGAGAGAGAGAGAGAGAGAGAAGATTCCAAGAAGTCTCTGTGCTGTCAGAGCAAAGGCTGATGTGAGCTTGATTTCACAAATGGTGAGATCATGAACTGAGCTGAAATCAAGAATTGGACCTTAACCGACTGTGCCACCCAGGTGTTCCACATGTGCAGAGGTCTTAATGAGACTATTGCAAACTGCAAATATGAAGGAATAGAGACAATGAGTAAATTATTCCTTTATATCTGCCCCAAACTGGAGTCTGCTATCTGGAGATACATCCCTCTTGTTGACTCTTTATTTTTGTAATCAAATATAAAATTGGGTGTGTATTTTCCACCGTTTTGTTCTATCCATGTGAAAAGGACTTCCTCCCTTGATGGTCTTATGTAATGCTGATTTTTTATTTAATCTGATCACAGATACTACATATTTTAAATTGTGCTTTCTTAGGGCAAAGGCGATGTGTTATTGTGCCAACTATCAATTTCTTCCTAGCTCCAAATTTGCCTTTGACTATGTAGTCTCCAATAATAAATGGAATCCCTTTAAGCATTCTGCTTTAACATGAGTATGTCAGATTTTCTCAGAAGGGAGTAGTGGAGGGACACAACAGATGGGAAGTTCTCTTCTGTAGTTTTTGGCTGTTGTGACTGGGTCAGCACAATGGGAATAAATAAATCTTGTGAAGCTCTGCCTGAGTTATGCTCACAAAATGTGTGCCCCTCTACAACATTGTACCCTCAGCTCCGGTACCACCCGCCTGCAGGAAAGCTCCAAGTGCATGCAACCTGCTGCATGTCACATGCTGTTGCTGATCTATCAGCCATCTGCACTCTAGAAAGTTGCTTCCTGTTGGTCCAATAACCATGGCACGTGGCCTGGGGAAACTAGTCAAATTCTCTGCTATTCTGTGGGCTGAACTATACCTTCTTGAAGGAGGTCTGAACTGCAGCCTTTGGGAGGGGACCCTTTGAACAATTTCTCCTTCCTTAGATTGTCTCCGTTATATCTAGGTTACCATATAGAGTTTAGCTCTATCTTATAACTACACTCTTATCATAGTTAAATAATTGTTTATAATAAGCTATGTAGTTTTTAACTTCTAGTTGGACCTTAGCATCTACCACCCTTAATAGTACTTAATGTGCCAAATTTATTTATTAAATGGATAATCAATAACATTCTGTATTCCGACTCAGTTTTCTTCTTATCATTCACTACTAGGTTACTCTCATGAACTCCTTTCTGATTAGTAGGAATATTTGCTTTCTGGGTTTCAATAGCATTTTTTAACAGTTTCCCAATTAATCAGACTTATGTTCCAACTAAATCTCTTTAACAACTCATTTATCTCTCATATTTAAATTAATGAAACTTAGGAAAACCCTGTTTTTTATTTGATGTTTGATGCCTAACAGCTATGTGATCTCAGTATTTCTTGACAAGGAATGAATATCAAGACATAAATCCCTTCTCTGATTTCTACCAAATCTAACAGACATTTAGACTATGCAGTAAATGGATTTTACCCCTTGGCCTTAAGGTTATTTAAAAAGGAAATTTAAAGGTTATTAAACAGAAATCAGTTATATTGGTACTCAAATTATTTTGCACTTATGACCAAATTTGTAACATCTGTCATTTTTTAATCAAGTAGGTGATCCAGCTTTGTACATTGGTTGAGACTGCACAGTTCACATATTTTGAGGTCACTCTATGAGTGTGGAGAGTTTTACTGGAAAGTAGGCATGTCTTTTTATCTTCCATGTTTCTTCCAAGTTTCAAGAAATACTTTAAAAATATTTTCAGTTCTAGGCAATTTGAGTAGAAGAGAGTAGTAAAAGTATGTTGCTTTACCACTTTAAAAAATGAAATTATTTACATTATCTGAAATCCAGAAATATTTTTAGAATGAGGTTTTGATCTCCAATGCCATCAGCACATTTATTTTCAAACTTTTCAGAAAGCCTCTCTTCTACCTAAAGCACTATCCTTTTGGTGTTCTAAACACAAAAGGTGAACAGGATAAAATTCCATCTTCAACAACCTAGTGGGAAAGAGAAAATAATACAAAAATATTACAAATTATTATATCACAAGGATCTAGGAAATGTTCGGTATAAGCTAAGTATAAAAATTAAACAAAAAAACTCCTGGTACGAATAGTGATTTTAGCAAGGTTGCAGGATACAAGGTTAATATACAAAAGTCATACACACACACACACACACACACACACACACCAGCAAAGAACAAGTGGAATATGGAGTTAAAAACACAATGTTTTATATTACCCCCCCAATAAAATACTTGGATATAAATCTAACAATATGTAAAGACATATACAAGGAAATCTATGATATTCTGTTGAAAGTTATAAAAAGACTAAATAGTCTGAACTAAATAGAAGTAGTTTATGTTTATGAATAGAAAGACTCAATATCTTCAAGGTGCCATTAGTCTGCAGCTTGATCTGTAGATTCAATGCAATCCCAATCAAAATCCCAGCAAGTTATTTAGTGGGTGTCAACAAATTGATTCTAAAGCTTATAGAGAGACAAAAAACACAGAACAACCAACATAATATTGAAAAAGAAGAGCAAAATTGGAGCCTGACTCTACCTGACTTCAAGTACTACTATGAAAATATCATAACCAAGAAAGTGTGGTATCAGTGAAAGAATAGATCAATAGATCAAGAGAACAGAGTAGAGAGCCCCAAAATAGACCCACAGAAGTGGAGTCAACTGACCTTTGACAAAGGAGCAAAGGCAAAACAATGGAGCCAAGGTAGTCTTTTCAGCAAATGGTGCTGGGACAACTGAACATCCACATGGAAAAAAGTGAATCGAGACACAAACCTTATTGCCGTCACAAAAATTACCTCAAAAATGGATCATTGACCTAAAGGTAAAATGCAAAACTTTACAAATCCTAGAAGATAACATAGGTGAAAACCTATACGACCTAGCAACCTAGAGTTTGTTGATGACTTTTTTGATATATTGCCAAAGGCACCACCCATGAAAGAAGGAACTGACGAACTGGACTCTATTAAAATTAAAAATATTTGCTCTGCAAAAGACAGTCAGTGGAACAAAATGAGTGGCCACAGACTGGAAGAAAATATTTGTGAAAGCTATGTCTGATAAAGGACTATTATCCAAAATATATTATTAAACTATTAAAACTCAATAAGGAAGCAAACCATCCAATTTAAAAATGGGCCAAAAATGTGTACATCTCACCAAGGAGGATATACGATTGACACATATATGATTTGTATGAAAAGATGCTCCACATCATGTATCATCAGGGAAATACAAATTAAAACAACATTGAGATACCACTATATGCCTTTTAGAGTGGCCAGCATCCAGTACACTGACAACAATAAATGCTGGCAAGGATGTGGAGCAAGAGGAAGGTGTATTTATCGCAATTGAGAATGCAAAATTCAACAGTCACTTTGGAAGACAGTTTGATGATTTCTTTAAAAACTGAACATACTAGTGCATAAGATCCAGCGGTTGTACTCCTTGGTATTTACCCAAAGAAGTTGAAAACTTATGTAGAGACAAAAGCCTGCACATGGATGTTTATATCAGCTTTCTTCATAATTGCCAAAACCCAGAAGTAACCAAGATATCCTTCAGCAAGTGAATAAATACGCTGTAGTACATCTAGACACCAGAACATTATTCAGCACTAAAAACAAATGCACTCTCAAGCCGTGAAAAGACATAGAGGAAACTTAAATGCATATAATAAGTGAAAGTACCCTGAAAAGGCTACATACTATATGATTTCAACAATATACATTCTAGAAAAGCAAAACTATGGAAACAGTAAAAAATCAGTGGTGGCTAAGATTGGGAATTGAATTGAGGGAGCACAGAGGATTTTTGGAGTGTGAAATTTCTCTCTATGATACCATATGTTGGATAGATGTCATTATACATTTGTCCAAACCCATAGAAAGTACAACACCAAGTGTGAACCCTACTGTAAACTATGAACCTTGGGTGATAATGTGTCAATATAGGTCTAACAGTTATAACAAATGTAACACTGTTGTGGGGGATCTCGATAACGAGGGAGCTATGCATGCATGAGGGCAGAAGTTATATGGGAAATCTCTGTACCTTCTGCTCAATTTTGCTATAACCCTAAAACTGCTCCTCAGAAAAAAGTCTGCTAAAAAACAAAACAAAAAAAAACTTGTTTAAGTTTCGAGTTGAAATTCTTATGATGTGAGATAATTTAGAAAACTTTGGGAGGAATTAAGTGGCATGGGCCAACTAAAGTTTTCCAGTAAAGGTTTTCATTCTTTCTTTTCAATATAAAATAAATGCATGCTGATTGTTAGCAAATGTACACTTTATTTAAAAATATAAAGAACAAACTATAGAAGCTGTTCTTAACCATTTTCTTCATTTTCCCATCTCAGTCTTGGACTAAGTGTGCATTGTTTAAGATTTTGGTGGGCCTTTTCCAACAGCATTTTGTATTCACTTATAAACATTGTGTTATTTTCCATTATAATATATAATAAAAAATTTACTGTGGGGCACCTGGATGGCTCATTCAGTTAAGCGTCCAGTTCTTGATTTCAGCTCAGGTCACGATCTCATGGTTCATGAGATAGAGCCCCACATTGGGCTCCATGCTGCTGTGTGTGGAACCTGCTTAAGATATTCTCTCTCTCTCTCTCTCTCTCTCTCTCTCTCTCTCTCTCTCTCAAAACAAACAAAACCTATGTTTATTTTATATACCACTTTATATTCCCTGCACAGAGCACTTCTTAGCATATGATTCCTCAAGGAATGTTTGTTGAATTATAAATGAATGTATGTTTGGACATATATGTGGTATGAGTATAAACAGAAAAATATAATCCCAGTCAATATATTGTTCTATAATGTGCTTGCTATCATCAAACAATACATTTGAAATCTTTTTTCATATAAATATAATTAAACTACCTTCATTAATTTAAATAGCTCCATGGTATCTAATTATACCATAATGTATTAGGCCAGTCTCCAAAAGATGAGGCTTGGGGTTGTCTATAATTATTCACTAACATGCACAACCGAATATTCTCCCATGTATATTTTTCATGGTTTTAGAATTGCTAGGTCAAAGTGTACATGGGTTTTACATTTGGTGAGTTATGGACAAGTTCTATGCCAAAAGTTTGAAGCAATTTATATTCCTGCAAATGCTGTGGAAATATTAGTGACTACATCAAACTTAGATTAAAAAGTTGGGTCTTTGTCAGATAATTGAGATAATCTCTAAAATTCAGCATTTGGATTGTTTTTTACTTAATGTCAAGTTCAATCTCTTTAATGATGATTTAGTAAACAGGAAATCACTTTTGGAAGTCTAACTAAAATGAGTTACATGGCCCCCTCATTGGGGGCCATAGCATCTGCTTGGTGTCTAAAAATGACAGAATATGATATTTCTTATCCGAAAAGCTAAGAACACCTGCATCCGGTCTGCACTTTTTCCATTAACACACTTCTTTATTAATCCATCCACTTGATAAGGTAACAATAGTTTATTGAGCACCTCTTGTTTTCTGATCACTTATTTAGGCATAGGTGATCAGGACAGTCTCTGAACTTAGAGAGTTAATGGTCTCGTGTGAAGATAATATAAATAGCATATAAATTTGTAACAGTTGCTGCATTTTGATAAGTGAAGGGTACACAATGAGAACACATACTGACCACCTAATTACACTTTGAGTGACAAGGTAGCAGTCAGACATGGCCTTGAAGAGAAAGCAACATGCAAGCTGACATCTGAAGGAAAAGTGGGACCTGGCAAGGTAGAGATTAGAGAGAATAGTGATCCAACAAAAGAAGAATAGTGTATAAAATTCCTGGAGAATTTCTCTAAGACCTAAAAAAAAACAAAAAAAAAAAAAAAAAAAAAAAAAAAAAAACTTGGTGAATCTACAGCATTGAACAAAATGGTGTTATTTTCCCCATCTCTTTTTTCTACAGCATATTACAAGTTTAAGCTTATGATTTTTTTAAAAAAATAAGGCATTCTCCTGCTATGTTCTTAGTATATTCCAGTTTTTACTGTAAAGTAAATTATTAATAGTTTTTTTCCAATATAGGGGTTTACGGAAAATTTTCTCTTAGTGGGGCTTAAATTTCAAAGCTACAAATGCTTAAAACTTCTCTAGCAACGGTAGCTTGAAACATTTTCTCCAGCTGCATTGCTAGGTTTGAAATCAATTAACACTGGTTTATAATTTGTAAGTTATGAACATATAACCTTACCCTTTAGTGAGATCCACAAGATTATAAAATAGCTGATAAAAATGTAGGAAACACATAATGATTGTTATTTAAACTTTTAGACTGTCAAACTTATATGGCTTTCAAAAATGGCATTAGCTCTCATAAATTATACTTGAAGTAAAATGTCATTGTGTATTTGAAAACTCTCCATTTAATAAATCATTATATGCCAGAGATGAATTCATACTGTAAGAATATCAAGTATTAATGTGATAGAATTTAAATTTCTCTTATTCCAAGTGGAATCTTTTTGTGAGACATCTGAATTAGCCAATAAAGAATACATAAAGGAATTTACATTTCTTTCCTCAGTGTCAAACAGAATTAAATTCTCTGAAATTTGCAGCCAGACTCTTCAATCTTCTAACACATAATCCTGGCAGCTTTCTGTAACTCTCATTTTAGTCAGACTTCCAAAAGTGATTTCTATTTGGCTCACGTACAAGTTTTTTGTTCCTAAGTTAGTGATCTTCCCACAGAATGCATAGAATTTCTAGCTTGAAAATCTTTTATAATTAAACTTTCAGGCTTCAGTAAGTAACCTAGTACCTGACCATGCCAATTATATCAGCTGAACATGTGATCTGATTTGATTTAAAATGATAGGTATTGGTGGGCCCTCATTATTTCTTAAAAGATGCATACAGGCAAAAAAAAAAATTGAAATCATAAATAAGAGCAAAATCTATAGCAGTCTCACTGCTTTTCAAAAGTCTGAATGTGATGGAATAACCAGAAAAAGACACCGTACACAGTAATTTGTACTCCTGTGGAATATCCAGGCAGAGTTTTCACATGCTGTCTGGCTATATAGCCCATAATTTTTCTCCAGTTTTGCTTTCACATAATTTAGGTTGAAGCCTTGTGACTTCTTTTCCGTAGTCGTTTCTATGCAGAATTGTAGTTGCACTATCTCATGTCTAAAAAATACTTCATTTCATCTTGTGTTTATGGATTTTTCTCCCTAGTAATCATTCAATTAATGTAAATCACAGCGCGACAACAAACTTGGTGTTCAAATCATGCAAAGGAGAGTGTCCTTTGAGAGCCAAACTTTCTGAAGTCATTATTTTGTCAAAAATTATCCGTGACCACAAAAGAAAAAAAAAACATAAAAATCATGCAACACTTTGATACGATATGAAAATAATTCTGAATTCATCAAATGATTGAAAATCTTTTAAATACCTCACAACTAGAACTAAGAAGGTCACATGCAAGGCACAAATCTCGACCTAATCCTTACTCTTTACAGAGATAAACCTTTCTTTTCACTATGAATAGGGTTTCTCTCTGAAAGGATTTCTAAGCTCTTGGTCCCTAAATTGAAGTAATCCTTACCATTCCTGTCAATCGGAATTGAAACAAAAGTTGTAAACTGCTAGGCCATTGTCAGTATAAACCTATTTCCACACGGATGATATGTGCATATTTGCAATCTTCCTGAGATAACATTTATGCTCTTTAGAGGTAAAAGAAGTTGCACAGACCCAAAAATCACAATAGAAAAAGTAATCTTATAAATCCCAAATAAATATATTTACCTAAGGTGCCTGTGTAGGGTAAGATAATCATAGTGAGGGAAATCCTGGAAATAGGATCAAATTTATAATTTAATTCACAAGTTATATGGGGCACTTGAGTATAAGGAATGGGAATGAAGTATCCTCACCACTCTCTATGGCCAACTCCTATGGTTTCCAAGTTTAGAATACCTGAAGAATGATCGGCACAGAATTTTGAAAATAGTTGCAAACGGTGGAGTACAGTAGACCCCCTTATTTATGTATTACATTTCTGTGTTTCAGTTACCCATGGTCACCTGTGGTCTGGAAGCAAATGATTCTCCTTGTGATAAATCATCAGAGAGTCAGTAGTAGCCTAACACTATGTCACAATGCTGGTGACATTCACTTCATTTCTTCTCATCACATAGACATTTATTATCTCACATCATCACAAGGATAAGTACAGTATAAGATATTTTGAAAGAGAGACCATATTCATATAACTTTTTATTGCAATAATTGTTAAAATGTTCTATTTTATTGTTAATCTCTTAGTATGCCTGATACATAAACTTTACCCTATATATATTTATTTATGTACATATGAAAAACATAGTATATAGAGTCTGGTACTATCTGTAGTTTCAGGTGTCCTCTGAGAGTCTTGGAATGTATTCTCCATGGATAAGTGGGGGACTACTGAATATTAATTTGTAAGAAACCCAAAGAGTGTGTGTGTGTGTGTGTGTGTGTGTGTGTGTGTGTGTGTATTAAAAGCCTTTGAAATTTTATTTTATTTTTTATTTTTCATTTTTTAAAAATTTACATCCAAATTAGTTAGCATATAATGCAACGATGATTTCAGGAGTAGATTCCTTAGTGCCCCTTACCCATTTAGCCCATCCCCCCTCGCATAACACCTCCAGTAACCCTTAGTTTGTTCTCCATATTTATGAGTCTCCTATGTTTTGTTCCCTCCATGTTTTATTATTTTTGTTTCCCTTCCCTTATGTTCATTTATTTTGTCTCTTAAAGTCCTCATGTGAGTGAAGTCATATGATTTTTGTCTTTCTCTGACTGACTAATTTCACTTAGCATAATACCCTCCAGTTCCATCCATGTAGTTGGAAATGGCAAGATTTCTTTCTTTTTGATTGCCGAGTAATACTTCATTGTGTATATATACCACATCTTCTTTATCCATTCATCCATCAATGGACATTTGGGCTCTTTCCATACTTTGGCTATTGTTGATAGTGCTGCTATAAACATTGGGGTGCATGTGTCCCTTCGAAACAGCACACCTGTATCCCTCGGATAAATGCCTAGTAGTGCAATTGCTGGGTCATAGAGTAGTTCTATTTTTAGTATTTTGAGGAACTTCCATACTGTTTTCCAGAGTGGCTTTACCAGCTTGCATTCCCACCAACAATGCAAAAGAGATCCTCATTCTCCGTATCCTGGCCAACATCTGTTGTTGCCTGAGTTGTTAATGTTAGCCATTCTGACAGGTCTGAGGTGGTATCTCATTGTGGTTTTGATTTATATTTCCCTGATGATGAGTGAAGTCGAGCATTTTTTCATGTGTCGGTTGGCCATCTGGATGTCTTCTTTGGAGAAGTGTCTATTCATGTCTTTTGCCCATTTCTTCACTGGATTATTTGTTTTTTGGGTGTTGAGTTTGATAAGTTCTTTATAGATTTTGGGTTCCAACCCTTTATCTGATATGTCATTTGCAAATATCTTCTCCCATTCTGTCGGTTGGCTTTTAGTTTTGCTGATTGTTTCTTTGCTGTGCAGAAGTTTTTATTTTGATGAGGTCCCAGTAGTTCATTTTTGCTTTCGTTTCCCTTGCCTCTGGAGACATGTTGAGTAAGAAGTTGCTGCGTGAAAGATCAAAGGGGTTTTTGCCTGCTTTCCCCTTGAGGATTTTGATGGCTTCTTGTCTTACATTAAAGTCTTTCATCCATTTTGAGTTTATTTTTGTGTATGGTGTAAGAAAGTGGTACAGGTTCATTCTTCTGCATGTTGCTGTCCAGTTTTCCCAGCACCACTTGCTGAAGAGACTGTCTTTATTCCATTGGATATTCTTTCCTTCTTTGTCAAAGATTAATTGGTCATACATTTGTGGGTCCAATTCTGGGTTTTCTATTCTGTTCCATTGATCAGCATGTATGTTCTTGTGCCAGGACCATACTGTCTTGATGATTACAGCTTTGTAATATAGCTTGAAGTCCGGGATTGCGATGCCTCCTGCTTTGGTTTTCTTTTTCAAGATTCCTTTGACTATTCGGGGTCTTTTCTGGTTCCATACAAATTTTAGGATTGTTTGTTCTAGCTCTGTGAAGAATGCTGGTGTTATTTTGATAGGGATTGCATTGAATATGCAGATTGCTTTGGGTAGTATCAACATTTTAACAATATTTGCTCTTCCTATCCAGTAGTATGGAATCTTTTTCCATTTTTTTGTGTATCTTCTTCAATTTCTTTCATAAGCTTTCTACAGTTTTCAGTGTATAGATTTTTCACCTCTTTGGTTAGATTTATTCCTAGGTATTTTATGGTTTTTGGTGCAACTGTAAATAGGATCAATTCCTTGATTTCTCTCTCTGTCACTTCATTGTTGGTGTATAGGAATGCAACTGATTTCTATGTGTTGATTTTATATCCTGCAACTTTGCTGAATTCATCAATCAATTCTAGTAGTTTTTTGGTGAAATCTTTAGGGTTTTCCATACAGAGTATCATGTCATCTGTGAAGAGTGAAAGTTTGACCTCCTCCTGGCTGATTTGGATGCCTTTTATTTCTTTGTGTTGTCTGATTGCAGAGGCTAAGACTTCCAATACTATGTTGAATAACAGTTGCAAGAGTGGACATCCCTGTCTTGTTCCTGACCTTAGGGGGAAAGCTCTCAATTTTTCCCCATTGAAGATGATATTAGCATTGGGTCATTCATATATGGCTTTAATGATCTCGAGGTATGCTCCTTCTATCCCAAGTTTCTTGAGGGTTTTTATCAAGAAAGGATACTGGATTTTGTCAAATGCTTTCTCTGCATCTATTGAGAGAATCATATGGTTCTTGTCCTTTCTTTTATTGATGTGTTGAATCATGTTAATTGTTTTATGGATATTGAACGAGCTCTGCATCCCAGGTATAAATCCCACTTTGTCGTGGTGAATAATTTTTTAATGTATTGTTGAAGCGGGTTGGCTAGTATCTTGTTGAGGATTTTTGCATCCATGTTAATCAGGGAAATTGGTCTATATTTCTCCTTTTTAGTGGGGTCTCTGTCTGGTTTTGGAATCAAGATAATGCTGGCTTCATAGAAAGAGTTTGGAAGTTTTCCTTCCATTTCTGTTTTTTGGAACACCTTCAAGAGAATAGGTATTAACTCTTCCTTAAATGTTTGGTAGAATTCCCCTGGAAAGACATCTGGTCCTGGACTTTTGTTTTTTTGGCAGATTTTTGATTACTAATTTGATTTCCTTCCTGGTTATGGGTCTGTTAAAATTTTCTATTTCTTCCTGTTTCAGTTTTGGTAGTGTATATGTTTCCAGGAATTTGTCCATTTCTTCCAGATTGCCCATTTCATTGGGATATAATTGCTCATAATATTCTCTTATTATTGTTTTTATTTCTGTTGTGTTGGTTGTGATCTCTCCTCTTTCATTCTCAATTTTATTTATTTGGGTCCTTTCCTTTTTCTTTTTGATCAAACTGGCTATGGGGTTATCAATTTTGTTAATTCTTTCAAAGAACCAACTTCTGGTTTCATTGATCTGTTCTACTGTTTTTTGTTTGTTTGTTTGTTTTGGTTTTGGTTTTGGTTTCAATAGCTTTAATTTCTGCTCTAATCTTTAATATTTCCTGTCTTCTGCTGGTTTGGGGTTTTATTTGCCGTTCTTTTTCCAGCTCCTTAAGGTGTAAGGTTAGGTTGTGTATCTGAGATCTTTCCTCCTTCTTTAGCCTGGATTGCTATACACTTTCTTCTTATGACCACCTTTGCTGCACCCCAGAGATTTGAGGTTGTGGTGTCAACATTTTCTTTGGCTTCCATATACTTTTTAATTCCTCTTTAACTTCTTGGTTAGCCCATTCATTCTTTAGTAGGATGTTCTTCAGTCTCCAAGTATTTGTTACCTTTCCAAATTTTTCTTGTGGTTGATTTCTAGTTTCATAGTGTTGTCATCTGAAAATATGCACGGTATGATCTTGATCTTTTTGTACTTGCTTAGGGCTGATTTGTGTCCCAGTATATGTCTATTCTGGATAATGGTCCATGTATCCTGGAGAAGAATGTATATTCTGCTGCTTTAGAATGAAATATTCTGAATATACCTGTTAAGTCAATCTGGTCCAGTATGTCATTCAAAGCCATTGTTTCCTTGTTGATTTTTTGATTGGATGGTCTGTCCATTGTTGTAAGTGGGGTGTTGAAGTCTCCTACTATTATGGTATTACTATCGATGAGTTTCTTTATGTTTATGATTAATTTATTTAGATATTTGGGTGTTACCACATTTGGTACATAAATGTTTACAATTGTTAGGTCTTCTTGGTGGATAGACCCCTTGATTATGATATAATGCCCTTCTACATCTCTTGATACAGTCTTTATTTTAAAGTCTAGGTTGTCTGATATAAGTATGTCTACTCCGGCTTTCTTTTGTTGACCATTAGCATGATAGATGGTTCTCCATCCCCTTATTTTCAATCTGAAGGTGTCTTTAGGTCTAAAGTGGGTCTCTTGTCATCAGCATATAGTTGGATCTTGTTTTCTTACCCATTCTGTTACACTATGTCTTTTGATTGGAGCATTGAGTCCATTGACATTTAGAGTAAGTACTGAAAGATGAATTTATTGCCATTATGATGCTTGTAGAGTTGGAGTTTCTGGTAGTGTTTTCTGGTCCTTTCTAATCATTGTTGCTTTGGGTATTTATTTATCTATTTATATTTTCGTCTTTTCTCCCCTCAGAGAGTCCCCTTTAAAATTTCTTGCATGGCTGGTTTAGTGGTCACAAACTCCTTTAATTTTTGTCTAGGAAACTTTTTATCTCTCCTATTATGAATGACAGCCTTGCTGGATAAAGAATTCTTGGCTGCATATTTTTCTGATTCAGCACATTGAATATATCCTGCCACTCCTTTCTGGCCTGCCAAGTTTCTGTGGATAGGTCTGCTGCAAACCTGATCTGTCTTTCATTGCAGATTAGGGACTTTTTTTTCCCTTGCTGCTTTCATGATTCTCTCTTTGCCTGAGTATTTTGTGAATTTGACTATGATATGCCTTGTTGATGGTCAGTTTTTGTTGAATCTAATGGGGTCCTCTGTGCTTCCTGGATTTTGATGTCTGTGTCTTTCCCCAGGTTAGGAAAGTTTTCCACTATGATTTGCTCGCATAACCCTTCTACCCCTATTTCTCTCTCTTCCTCTTCTGGGACCCCTATGATTCTGATGTTGTTCCTTGTTAATGAGTCACTGATTTCTCTAATTCTTAAATCATGATCTTTTGCCTTAATCTCCCTCTTTTTTTCTGCTTCATTATTCTCCATAAGTTTGTCCTGTATATTGCTGGTTCTCTGTTCTGCCTCATCCATCCTTGCCATGGTGGCATCCATTCGTGATTGCAGCTCAGTTATAGCATTTTTTATTTCATCCTGACTAGTTTTTACTTCTTTTATCTCTGCAGAAAGGGATTCTAATATATTTTTGACTAGCTAGTATTCTTATTATCATGATTCTAAATTCTGTTTCAGACATCTTTCTTGTACCTGTGTTGGTTAAATCCCTGGCTGTCGTTTCTTCCTGCTCTTTCTTTTGAGGTGAATTCCTTCGTTTCATCATTTTGAAGGGAGAAAAGTAGTTAATGAGGTAGAAAAATTGAAATTAAAAAAATATTAAAATTAAAACTTAAAAACACACACACAAATAGAATAAATGATGCTAGATCTTAGGTATGTTTTGGTCTGGGTATTGAAAGTGGTTTGAGAGATTAGAGAAGAAAAGTGGGGGGAAGGAAATCCTTTGAGATTTTGAAAAAATGAATACACTGAAGTAGACTAAAATGAAATGATGGGAGTAAAGTAGAATTTGAAAAAACTTACACAAAAGTAAAGAATATATTAGAAAAAATTAAAGAAAAAGATTTTTTTTTAATTTTTTTTAACGTTTATTTATTTTTGAGACAGAGAGACACAGCATGAACGGGGGAGGGGCAGAGAGAGAGGGAGACACAGAATCGGAAGCAGGCTCCAGGCTCTGAGCCATCAGCCCAGAGCCCAAAGCAGGGCTCGAACTCGTGGACCACGAGATCATGACCTGAGCCGAAGTTGGACGCCTAACTGACTGAGCCACCCAGGCGCCCCTAAAGAAAAAGATTTTTAATAAAAATTAATTATGTCTCTTTCTGTATTCAAGAAAAAGAAAAGAAATGAAAAAGAGAAAAAAGAAAAAAACGGAAATCATTTGAAAATTTGGAAAGTGAATACACTGTAGTATACAAAAATAAAATGATGGAATAAAATAGAATTTGAAAAAATTTACACAAAAATTAAAAAATATAGTAAAAAAAATAAACATATTTTTAATAAAAATTGAAAATAAAAATAATTTTTTTTCTTTCCATTTCAAGAAAAAGAAGTGAGAAAGAGAAAAAGAAAGAAAGAAAACTAAATAGATGGGCCTGCTAATAGATTGAAATAGGACTGAAATTATTTCATTTTCCTCTAGAAGTCAGTCTATGAAGCACTTTATAGTCCATAAACTAAGCAGGCTGTGAGACTTGTGTTCTTGAAGAGCAAGGTTGGCCCAGTTGGGCACGACTTAGTGTAACTCCTCCGTTCTCGACTAGATGGCACTGCTAGCCCACTGGGGTGGAGTGTTGTGGAGCCCACGGGTTCGTATGCACATGTGCAGGAGCAGTGAAAATGGCATCACCCAGCTACCCAGTCTCTAGTATCAGAACTCTGTTCTCCCTAATCAGGAATAGCACACTTGTCCTCTGTCTTCAGCTTTTGTCCACTCCCTGCTTTTTCACTGTCCATGACCAAGCCCCAGGCAGTACCTCTCTCCTGAGGTTTGTCTCAGATGTGGCTGTTTTCCCCGGCCCCTTACTTCTTAAGGACTGTGGCTTTGACGCATTCTGCCCCTCTGTGGGAAGGTCTCAGTGAGCAATGACCGGATGTCAGATGCATCCAGGAACGCTTGCAGGATCCTGCTGCTGCCAGTGCCCCGAGACTGTGGCCAGGTGCCAGCCCGCCCCAGAAAAAGTTTGTGAGATAGTGTAGCAGCAGCATTTCAGGGATTATGGAAAATCACAGCACACATCTGGCACCAGGCTTCACCCTTAAGACCTTGTTCCAGCACCAGTGAATGTGGACATTCTCTGGGGTCTGCTGGGACCAGGTGGCTTCAACAGTCTCTACCAATGTCCTTCCAGCAGTGGAACCGCTTTTCCCCATGTGGCCCAAGAACCTCCTGGACCCCACTCTGATCCTGGGGGGAGGGCGCGGATTCACCCTTCCCACCACAGCACTGCCAGGTATCGAGCTGTGGAGTTGCAGACTCTGCACTCTCCTTGTTTACAGTGTTAATGGAATTTAAACCCTCTCCTTTATCCTTTCTCCCTGTTTAGTTTAGTCCCTGTGGCTGTTTCCAATTTTCTACTTTCTCTCCAGCTGCTTTTGGGGAGGGGTGCTTTTCCCGTATTCTCCCCCTGGTCTCTGTCCTCTCTCCACCTGCAAAAGCAGCTCCCTGCCTGCCACGGCTTCTCTTTTCCTAAGTTCACCTCTCCACGCCGTGTACCTGCTGAATTCTGTGGTTCAGGTTGTGCATGTTGTTGTGTTAATCCTCAAATCAGTTTTCTAGGTGTGCAGGATGGTTTAGTGTTGGTCTGGTGGTATTTCATGTGCGAGACACACAAAAAACTCCAATACTGTTCTGCCATCTTGGCTCCTCCCCCCCCAAGTATATTTTTAACAGTTATATTATTTTATTAATTTCCTGTGGATGCCATAACAAACTGCTACATAGCTGGTGGCTTAAAACAACAAAAATTTGTTTCTTCACAGTTCTGGAAGGCAGAAGTCCAATATCAACATCGCTTGGCCATAATCATGATATCAGGAAGAGCTGTGCTCCCTCTGGAGGCTGTAGGGGGAAATCTTTTCCTTGTCTCCAGCTCTGGTGGCTGCTGGCAAACCTTGGTTTGTGGCCATGTCGTTCCAATATCTGCCTCTGTGATCATATTGCCTTCTGCCTACATCAAATCTTTTTCTACCTCCCCTTATAAAGATATGCTTATTATCAGGGTCTATCCAGAATAATCTCCCAATTTCAGATCCTTAATTTAATATTATCTGCAAAGACGCATTTTCCTTTTAAGATAACATTTACAGGTGCTAATGACAAGGAGCAGAGAGCTTCAGGTGGCTGTTATTCAACCAACTCCAGGCATGGATAATGAAAAGATTCTTATGACGGTTTAGAAATGTTCAGTGAACTAGTTTTCCACAGATTTTAAAGTGTGCTATTTGTTTATCTTTCAATTTCTTGAGGAGGCCTTGACATCCTTTCCATCATCAAAGAGCGGGGAGATCTAGAAAGAGAAGGTGGCCCTAATATTTATTGATCCCCAGTTATGTTGCAGAGGCAACCAGAAAAATAATCCCCACCCTTTTGCAGGAGAAGTTGCTTTCCACTAATGGCAGCTAGTGGAATACAAGAGACAAGACCAAAGTCTATGAAACACAAAGATTATTGATATTAATCACTGTGAGAAGTTCAGTTCTCAAAGATTCCACCTTACAGACTCAAAACCACTTTTCTTATTTACAAGCCAAATTCTTTAGTTTCTCTGCTAACACTTTTACCCCAGAATTTACCCTCTCTTTATTAAAGGAGTATATTAAATATTTTATCTTGTAAAACAACCTTTTGATGGAAAACAAAAAAAAATGTTAGTAAAACAAAGAGAAAATTAGTAGGTGGATCTAGTAAATAATTAAAAAGTAATTGAATCCTGATCTCAAAATTTGGTTAGTAACACTTAAATATAAAAGATTTTTCAGTGCACCGAAGGCAATTGTTTAAATTATAGCAGGAAAGAAATGATAAAAGTAGTTTATTTGGTGAAAACATTTAGTTAAATAGCTTTGTCACCATGCCTTACATATTACTTCCAACCAGTTTAAAAGAAACAAAAAGCAAACCAAAACAACCCTTAGCATCATATTGATTATCTGCAAACACTCTGACTCCAAATATACAAAAGCCGTATTTAAGAGTGATGAAGGGGTAGATAATAGAAAGGATGCTATGACAAGATAATTGTTTTGCCTTGGAGCAGGTTTAAAAATTTATAACAGATGCCTCACTGAAACATCTGTAAATTTCTAAAAGCAAACTGAATTTTTTATTTTACTTTTTGTTTTAAATAAACTCTACTTTCTAAGAAAAAAACACTAAAAATCAATTAACTTGTTTGTTTTAATATTTAAAGCTAATGATAAAAGCATTATTTGGTATTTGAGACATTGTGTATCCTTGCAACAAACCAAAAAGTTTACATAAGAAAATTTTTACTCTTTTGTGGCAGTCAGAATTGCAATCCAGACTCAATGTGCTCTACTTTTATTTGCATTAAGAATCATTACATACAAATTAAGATATCAGTTTTGTCATCTTCTTTTAAATAGTTGGAGAAACACATTCTTTTATGTATGTCTTTTTTCTTGGAATTGAACTTTACAGGATGTTATGGGGGAAGGTTGTTGCATTTTCTGATATACCTAAATAACCTCCCGGATGGACATAGGTTAGCTAATTCCCATTGTGCAATGAAATGAGGCTAGGCTTTAGATGTAGGTATATTTAGGTTTATAACTTGGATATATCCTGAGTAACTGGGGGCATCTTACTTAGTTCCTTATTCCTTATGGTTCATTGCTTCCTCATTTCTTTAGTAGGGAGTGAATTAGCATACATTTGCAGCTAGTGGAAAACCAAGTCAAAGTGATTTAAGCAATAACAATATTTATAATCTCACATTAAAAACTCCCAAGGTATGATGACTCCATGATTAGTAAATTCAGTGGCTCAAAGACAATCAATTAACCACATTCTTTAAATCTTCCTGCTTTACTGTCTCTGAAGTTTTTATTTTATTTTTAGAACAATTCTTGGTTCAAGTTGGCTATAGACATTTCAGGACATATTACCAGACAATATCCAAAGGTAAAAGAGATTGTCACTTTCTTTCTTTTTTTGTTTTAATTGTTTATTTTGAGAGAGACAGAGAGAGAGAGAGAGAGAGAGAGAGAATGAGAATCCTAAGCAGTCTCCACTCTGTCAGCGCAGAGCTCGAAGTGGGCTCTATCTCACAAAATTGAGCTGAAATCAAGAGTCAGACACCTAACTGATTGAACCACCCAGGTCCTCCAAGACTGTCACTTTTAATCTATCATTCTCCCTGTCTGTCTATCTATCTATCATCTATCATCTATCATCTCTTCTTCATTCTTATCCCATATCAGAAAGCATTCTGGCGGGCACTAATTTGCCTAGAATTTTGCCCAGAATGTGGTAACATAACTCTTTTTTCTAAAATGATTTCTAGTAAACTGAATAAAATTACCACAGTTGCTTTAAATTAATCATCTATGATGGTTTAAATATCAAGAATTAACAAAGCCATTTTAAATACCTGGCCATTGCATTGATTAATGAATGTTTCACAATATTGAAGAAAACAAAGTACACAATAAATACAAGCTATTACTAAATATTTATTTGTACATAAGAACTGCAGAGAAATTTGTATGACTCCTTACCAATTTTCATAACAAATGCAAGATTAGCCCAAAGTTTATTGAAGAACTGGCTCCACACTATCTTACTCCATGTTCTTCCACAGTCTGGAGCTCTTGTCAGCAACATTCTTTCAGAGCAGAAGGGCAAAATGAAACCTATTTTACATCTCTTGTTCACAGTGTTTTTATGGCCTATCAACTAGAAAACCAGTATAACCGTCTGTGTAATTTTATAGATTTTTTTGGTTTGGAACATTCTATCATAAACTTCACATAAAATTCTATCGTGTTATGCCAAACCATGCCCAGTTTTTTTCACCTATGGTTTCCAGGCTGAAATAATTGAGAAATATTTATTAGATGTTGAGAATTAAGTAATTTTTTTAGTTAATGTTCTTGATAATACATGAATGCTGTGCATATTTAGAAATATTTATATTGTTTAGTTTACATGAAAAATAATCTCATGCCTACAATTCTAATTAGGTAGAGAATTCTGACATGGGTAAGAAAATGTCAATCCTGCCTACTTGTAGAACTAAATAATAAAAATGTTCCTTATTAATTGCTTGACAGATAATTTTGAATTAATGTCCTTGGGCATCCTAAAATTTGGCAATATATCCTCAAAGCCTATCTCAATATTATTTTCTTTTAAAACCATATATTTTAGGATATTTACATTAGAGTAGCTTTTTTTATGCTGTGCTCTGCTGGAAAACATCCTGATAAAAATGAAAATGAGCTGGTGATTAGAAGCAAGTTCTAAAAAAAATTATACCTGATATTATTTTATATGCCTCACTTTCTTATTTTGGCAAAATGACTTCTTAAAATAGAGATGAAAAGGGGAAAATCTTTAATAGAAGTATAGGAAAATGAAAAACTTACTCTGTAGCATTGCTGTTTCCTCAACAAATTAAAGCATATTATGTTCATTTCTGCATTTATATGAAGAAATTACTAAAATGTATAAAAATACTCAAGGGGAGAAATAAATTAGTTTTAGTGGATAATAACAGCTTTCATATTGGTTCATATCTTAATTGACCAGTATAGCAGTTGAAAAGCCAAGTAGGGAGGAAAATATGTATCAGACTACCTTTAAAATAAAAGATGTGCAAATTATAAAATCTCTTGTTTTACACAAATCTTCCCTTTCTACATAGTGTGAAATAAAGTAATCTGTTAGCTTAATTTTGTCAGTCTGATCCCCGAGTGTAACCCAAAAATTATTTATATTTTGTGATTCATATTTATTGGCATTTTTTCAATTTTTTTTACTTCAAAGGAACAACAAGTAGACTGACAACACATATTTCAATGTAAACAATGGAAACCAGCAAATAGTGGAATGATATGTTCAGTGTGCTGAAAGAAAAAAGTAAAGAATCCTATTCCTTTTGAATGAAGTTTTCAAAAATTAGGGTTAAACAAAAATATATTCACAATAAAATTATATGCCATGAGCAGAATCTCCCTAAATAAATTCTAAAGAACACACTTGTGACATAAGGAGACATCCATTGAGTTTGAAAGATGCAAGAGGAATGAGAGCAAAGAAAATTGTACATATGTGATACATATAAATAACAACTGCATAAAAGATTGATTATAGTAACGTAAAAGTGATACATAGTTGAGTTCAAATAAATGTGTATGCAAAGTTAAAATATTCTGCATCACTTCCATTATCTAGGAGAAAGAAAACTATTTCATAACTTTGAACTCCTATAAATTAAACATGCAAATTATAAGTTCTTGGTAAATTACAAAAATAATTTTTGGGAAAGTATGAAGAATGACTTCTCTTCTGGTCTTGTTTGATCTCAAATCTCTTTGTTGCCCAAAGCTTATTCTGCTCACTATTTCAGGAGAGTATTCCACTTATCAGCTTCCCTCATCAGCCACCTTGCTGTTGGATTCAGCTAACAGAGGTTGCTAACAGAAGCTTAAGAACAGGAGGAAGAGGGGAGCTTGGGTATTTCTCTTTGTTTCTCTCTGACCTAAGCAATATATTTGGAAGCAGCTGAGTGTCCTTCATGGTTCCACACCTTGTAAGAGTGGCCCCTATATAGTCCCTGCTTCTCCTGGATAATCCCAGCTCTTGCTTCAGTAGCACTCCTTCCTATGTTTGCATCTTTACCCTAGGGCGTGGTAAATTCTGGTTTGCCATACTTTCTGCTCTTTGGCCTCAGATATTTAATTGTTTGGGTATCCTGAATTAATTTTATCTTTAAAAAAGTACAAGGATTGTCTCGTATATCCAAGCTGAGTTCAAACTTATAGAGAATATACATAAAGTAATAAAAAAAAATAATTGGCATTTCAGTCCAATCTTTGAGAATAGTACCATCCAATAATAACAGTTGAGAATTTCAGATGAATTATTTAACAGAAAAACTATATAATGGTATTGCAGAGTGTCCAAAAAGAGACAGGACCTAAAGGGCGTTTTACCATTGAAAGAAAGAAAGACTAGATAAGTTTCACCACTGTGTGGCTTTTTGTTGAGGGCATTCTTAAGACTGAACATGTGTCAGCCAATACTCAAAAAGAGAGCTATAGTTCCTTGGCTTGAAGTGTCAGAGTTTGAGGCTCCAAATCAGCTGGAAACTAAGGAAGAAAATCCTGGGAAGGACTTCCGTCTGAGGAAAGCTCCAACTCTTTGTTTAAACTTTTCTCAAATCCCTGGCTGAACCCTGAGTTGCACATGTGTCAGGGAGACACTGTGCACCCAGAAGCAATGGACTTGATGGAAGGCTGAAAGAACGGAGCAAAGATCTTAGCTATTGAACATGAAGTGAAATATATATTGATGTTTAAGTCCGAGTAAGTTAGATGGATTTAGTAAACACCCAGCATCACACAAACACACCCAAAGAAAGCATAAAGCCAAACCACCACAGGATTTAATTGATCAACCAATAATGTTACTATTTGCTATGAGTCAACACAAATAATACCAGACCCCAAAGTTTCTGTACAGTCCACAATAAATATGCAATATGCAATAAAAAATTACTCTGCCAGCAACAGCTGTACCTTATATTTAATGCGACCTTTGCTATATCTCCTGGTGAAAGTATTCCTCCTTGGGAGAACAGGACATCAAACTCTGCAGAACCCAGATTTGTGAGACCACATTTATTTCTACCTCTTAGTTCCCAGACCCAGGGTTGTTTTTTTGTTTTTGTTTTTGTTTTTGTTTTCCTACTGGAATTTAATACCATACAAAGTTCTTTGGCTCAATGTATAAATGGATTCCTGGAGGATGATATCCCATCTGAAGTTGTACTTCTGCTTTATCTCCAACAGGCTAGTCAAATGCTCTATTAGGCCACCTGGTTCTAGGTTAAAGTATCAGATTATCCTATGCTCATTGGCTCACTTCATAACTCCTTTGCTAGAGGAGGGGATCCCTGTTTGGATGTGATGTATGTGATATTATGTGAGATCCTATCCCACTGGGCAAACATTTTTTAAGCTTGCAGAGAATGGCACTGGCTAAGGCTCTATAGATAGGAAAGACAAACTCATATTATTTCTGTGAGAACAAATTACTTGTCTTTCCTTATGTGCTATCTTATGTCCTTAAACCTTTTCCCTTTGATTTTCTGATCTTTTCTTCCTAAGTCAAGCCATTCAGTACTGCACATAATTCCATATATAATCTAAACTCAGGGCACTTCCCTTTCCAACTCTCTCTATACCAAGATAGCCATTGGAAGAATACATTTGTCAGTTTGTGTAGTTGATTGTTTAGAGCGTTATGATTAATATATTGATAGGTTTATCTGTTTTTCAATTTTATCCTAAGTGTTATGAATTTGTAAACACTTTAGTAATTAAGTTAACAGGAAGGAAAATGCCAACAGATAAATTTGGTAGTACCATTTGTCCTGTGGTTAAGGATTATGAGTTCCCTTCTCAAGGAAAGAATGGATCTGATCATTATTACTACATACAAATCATATAAATTACATTCATTTTCAGTTTGAGAGGTGGTCATAGGAAAATACCTTTTCCATGTTGAAATTTAAATAAGCACTGTTACCTCTCAATGAATTAAGATGGAAAGTAATTATAGATTTTATTTTGTCCATGGATAGCCTTTCATGTATATAAGAAGAACCAAATGATGGTTGCCTAAAAATAAATTAGTAAAATTAACAAAATCTGTGGAAACATATCAGTCAAGGGGACAAGTTAAGCAGAAGGACACAAGAGCCCGGAGCAGCTATCAGCAGCATAATGACGTGTGAGACCCACAGACAATATTACAGGGGCCAGTGCAGACACTTAATGAGGCTGCCAAGCAACCAGCTGTTGCTGTGGGGAACTGTGTTTCACAGCTTGGCATCTGGGTCAGTGTTGGCCATATGAACAGGAATATGACTGAGGGTTTTAATGTGGTAGGGCAAATGGCACCTTTTCATCATTACGGTCACCTTTAAAAGATGATTTTTAAAAGGCTATTTGCCATCCCTGGGAGAAGACCTACTGAATGATGTCAGTGTTTCAAATATTTTTATAGAAGACAACTCTGAATGAATTAAAATATTTTCACTAAAGACTTTTTAAAATCCCTCAATATTTGTTTTAGTCCTATAAAACCATATATAAATGGAAATGAGAAGTTAAGATCCTTTTATAATATTAGGGCAATGTTTTAAATACTGTAAAATTTAGTTATCATCATGGTTACTATCAAATATAACCTAATTGTAATGTTTATACTCAGTTAAGGGGACAGTAACATTTCCTACTTTTTGCACAATAAAATCCAAAATAGAGTAGAAATCAGAAGTCCTGGGGTATAGTTATGTTTCAATATCTTCTATGAATCATTCAACCCCTTGGGTCTTAATTTCTTATTTCTCAGAAGTGGGATAAAAGTTAAATTCTTCCTACATCCATTAGGTGTTTAGGAAAGTGCTTAAAGAGCATTTACTAATACAAAAGATATTATTCTTATTTAATCATCACACGAACCTTAGAATGTAGACAGATCAACATGTGTTCACCATTTTGTATGCCTAAGTCTAGAAAGCTTATTTGTCTTGCTTGATGTTATACAGGGTTTTTTTTTTTTTTTTTTGTTCACTTGTTTTATTTGTTTTGCTTAATATTATACAGGTTTTCTCGTTTGTCATGCTGAATATTACACAGTATTTTTATTTGTGTGTTTTTGCTATATGTGGACAGACCGGAATGTGGGATTCATCACTCTTGCTCCAGTAGTTTCCCACTGGTCCATGATGTCTCTATAAATTTAGAAATTACTAGATAATAAAAGATATTACTCTTTTTTGTTAATTATCCAAACTGTCAACATTCTGTGTCCATTCTATAAAACAAAATTTTTTTAAAAGCAAATTCTACTAAGATTGATGATGTTAGGGTCAATTACCTAGATGGATGGGATAGACAAGATTCTCAACTAGCGAGCTGACTAGATAGAAGGACTTCTGATTCTGAAAATGAGATGTGTTGCCAAGTTTGGAGAAAGCACCTAAAACAACGGAAATGAGCATAGAAGGGAAATATGGGTAGTTAGGAAGACATACCTATGGGTCAAGCATCTGGAATCAGGATCCCAGATGAATGAATCATATAATCTGAACATTCCAGGCAGGACAGCTGGACATATGGTGTTAAGCTATACACATACTTGGAAATAAAGATTTCTATTGAAACCTAGAGCTTGTCAGCAAGATCTCCATCAATATATATGAATTACAAGTGTTTGCGTTCTCTCTTTCTGTGAAAACCACCACCACCAACAAAATGACCATGTCTTTGTGAGACATTTTTGTGAAATCTGCAGGAGGAGCTCTATCATGTTTTTTTTTGTTTGTTTGTTTGTTGTTTTCTTTTTGTTTTTTTTTTTTTTACTTCTGAGAAACCACCTGCATATTTCTGTAGTTATATGTAGAAACAGTGCCATAATTCATGAGTTTCTAAATGCATTTGAGTGCTAAACAAGTCATATTCAATATGTGTTTCCTGGAAACAAAAATCCAAACTGTTTTCATTTGAAATGTGTTAAAAAAAAATCAGAAATATCACAATGCAGAACTTACATATTTTATGTAGTAAAAATAGATCAAGGAATTTTGTCAGAATTTATATTTTAAATCAGAAAATGAATTTGATGTGTCCATTTCTAAATAAGTTGGAAAGATATTAAATAAGAAGCACACATGTCAGAAAGAAGAAGTAAATTGGATCAAGCTGTCTTTCATATTCAGCAGCTCTGTAGTTCCATTTCTGGAAATCAACTATGCAGATATAGGCACTGTGGAAAACAGCATGGAGTTTCCTCAGAAAGTCAAAAATAGAACTACCCTATGACGCACCAACTGTGCTACTAGGTATTTAACCAAAGGATACAAAAATACTGTTACAAAGGGGCACATGTACCCCAATGTTTATAACAATGCTATCAACAATAGCCAAATTATGGAAAGAGCCCAAATGTCCACTGACTGATGATTGAATAAAGACGTGGTATATATAATATATATAAGTGGTATATATATAATATTAAGTCCCACATTTAAGATTAAATATATAATATTACATACAGTATTTTAAATATATGTAATTAAAATCCCACATTTTAAAATTCATCATATTATATATATACCATTTGTTTACTATGTATATACCACTTCATATATATATGTATAAGCTATACACATACATATGTGTGTGTGTGTGTGTGTATAATGGAATATTACTCAGCCATCAAAAAGAATAAAATCTTGCTATTTGCAAATATATGATTTCACACATATGTAGAATTAAAGAAACAAAAACAGAGGAACATAGGGGAAGTTGGGGGGAAAGAGAGGGAAGCAAACCATAACAGACCTAACTATAGAGTACAAACTGGGGGTTGCTGGAGGGAAGGGGAGTGGGGTATGGGCTAAATGGGTGATAGGTATTAAGGAGGGCATTCGTTGGGTTGAGAATTGGGTGTTATATGTAAGTCATGAATCACTAAGTTCTACTTCTGAAACCTACACTACACTCACTATATGTTAACTAACTAGAATTTAACAAAATTTTGAGAAAAAAAACAACAAAGTTCATTACTGTACCATTATAAAAAATATAAAAAGACAAAGTAATACAGTATTTAAAATGCACTACATATACCTGTGTGTAAAAATATATAGTAATATATACACACAGAAAATATATTTAACATATATATGCTAAGTATATACAAGAATATGAATAAATATAAATTTATAAATATTAAAAATTTTAAAAATATAAATACATATGTATTCACTGCCATGAGCCTATGCCTCACTGTTATACTTCATAAAGGTCACTCATAAAGACTGCTACTATATGGAAAGCAAGTCCCTGTGATAGACCAAATTAAGCTGTTTTCTGACTCAGTCACATGTTGAACCCCAAAGAGTATATACCCATAACTATTTATGACCCAATAATAAGCTCAGTAGATTTAAAGTGTTTTTTTTTTCTTGTTCACTGATCTAAATCATGATCATTATGGGCATTATAATGTTCTAAATAACTACAGGAAAGGGATCATAAATCTCACTCCAGTTTTCTCCCAGGTATCTACTTAATTCCAAATTTTGTACTTTAAAATTGATACAAAATTCCCTTCCCCCTTCACAGCAGAAGATATATGGATGGACCAGCCATAGTTTGGCCAAAATCTTGCTTTCTCACAGATATATAAAGTGAAACATTATTGGCAAATATATTGATTGATAATCTGTAGTATTTTATATCACTGTTCCCAAAATTTATTAGGAACATACTTCTTTTTTCTTGTTGAGCTTAAAGAATAATAATCTATCAGAAATATGACATACCCTGTGGGAGAGAAAAGAGTGTCCCACTTTTTTTTTATAGCAAGTTCCAAATAAGCATGCTAAATCTCATGTTTTACAGAAAATATGATTTATATTATTAAAATTCTGATTAAGTAAGTCAATATTATTCAATTTTTCTTTTAAGTGAGGCTGATAGTGATGCTTTATAATGATGATAGACAAAAGCAGTATTTGAAAAAGAGAAGGCTGAACTTATCAGTATTCCATAGACATAAAGAAAATTAATATTTTAATCTCAGCTTAACTATACTTCACGGTTTAATTAATCTAATATTTTTATATTCACTCTGCATTTTACATCTGTTATTGAGTCATTTAAAGGTGTACGGACTCTGGAATGGAAGAGATATCATTTAGAACCAATAATCCCATATGTGTTTAAACATATATTATTTCCCAATGACATAATGTCTCTTAAAAGGGGAAAAAATAATCCATATTTTATTAGGTCAGCATTTAATACTAGAGTTTTATATTATGATAAGACAAAATGAATGTCACCAAACTTTAAATTTCAAGACCGATACCATCAATGAAACATGAAGAAAAATAGATTCATTTTGTAAAAAGTTATTGTGTATTATTGAGACACACAAGTATTGGAGAAAACAATCTGTTTGGTGATATAGTCACATTTATTAGAATTTAATATAGAGGTGTCTTTTTTGAAAATTGTTTCTTATCAAGAGGCATGTTTACATTTACAACAGATGAAAAATAAATCTCATTCATTAAAAGTAACAATGATAAATAGCATCATTTGCTCATTGGAAGTGCATAATCAGATTGATTAGTTCTATGCATTAATTAGTCTATAAAATTGGAAGTTTGTGGTAATGTCAAGTAGATGTAAGGAAATAAATGAATGAATGGATAGGACTAATCAATTTCAATGTGGGATGTTGTCTGAGAGACATGGAACAATTTCAGTTCTATAGAGAGTACCTCAAAGTGGTGCCAAACAATATATTCTGTCTTTCATCATATTATGTATAAAAAATGATAACACATATTTGATTTTTGGAATTAATAAAATTTTTAGGTAGATTAATTAAAATTATTTATTTCCTTAAATAAAATTATAAGTTTAGTGTAGGGAGAACACCAAAAAGTAAAAGAAAAAATAAAACATATTTTACTTTATTTTACTTTATTTATTTTTTTTAAATAAAACATATTTTAAAATGCATGATTAAGCTAAAAGGAGATGAAGACAAATCCTTACAGACTAGACAATGAAAAGCAAATCCAGAGAGCTAAGACACCTGTGGATGTGGCCAAAGGGCATCTGTCAATTTCTCCCTAGTAGCTTCAAATTTCTCGTTTTGAAATTCACTTTCAAAGAGGCCATTTCATGAAGCTGGAATTTATGAAAGGCACACATTCATTGGAAAAAATCCAGAATAAAACACACTTAAACATAATCAGAACAAACCAAACCAAAACACCAACTTGTTTTGGCCAGATTCCTGCCTACTATAGCCTTGAGACACAAATGTATTGTGGTGGGGATAGGTATGAAAACTCTTACTAAAAATTCTTACCACAATCCTGCCTCCCCTTGAGGATAGGCTAAATTACCATCCATGTGGTTCAAAGACACTGAATTTAAAAATTTAATATAAAGAGTTTCAAGATTTTTAGCACTCCCCTAGCACTTGGCAAAAGGATAGAGAAAAGTTCTTGGATGAATTATTTTAAAATATGACAACAAATAATTCCCATAATATAGTTACAAGGGACGTAAACTCACTTTTAAAAAATAGACACACAGATCAACATGGATAATAATTTCTTTTTTAAAAAGCCACAGCAGAATGCTAAGTTTTTATGCATTACATAAAGCATACAAAATGCATGTGTTTTAATACATTTATACAAATAAAAGAAGGACCTGAAAATTTGGATAAGAGCAAGACACTATAAAAACAACTGGACAGGGGCGCCTGGGTGGCTCAGTCAGTTAGCATCTGACTTTGTCTCAGCTCATGATCTCACAGTTTGTGAATTCAAGCCCCACATCGGGCCCTGTGTTGACAGCTCAGAGCCTGGAGCCTGCTTCAGACGCTGTGTCTCCCTCTCTCTCTCTCTGCTCCTCCCTGCTCATGCTCTGTCTCTCTCTCCTTCAAAAATAAATAAAAACCTTAAAAATTTTTTTTAAAAATAGGGGCACCTGGGTGGCTCAGTCGGCTGAGCGTCCAACTTCGGCTCAGGTCATGATCTCACAATTCGTGGGTTCGAGCCCCGCCTCAAGCTCCGTGCCGACAGCTCAGAGCCTGGAGCCTGCTTCAGGCTCTGTGTCTCCCTCTCTCTCTGACCCTGCCCCGCTTATGCTCTGTCTCTCAAAAATAAATAAATGTCTAAAAAATAAAAATAAATAAAAATAAAAACAACTGGACATAACTTATAAAAATACTAAAGGGAAAAATAAATGCAATAATTTAAAAGCTGTGTCAGCCAATTAGACACAGAATGGAGCAGAGAGATGAAGAAATAAAACATTAGGTAAAAGGTTAAAATACATAGAAGAGTGAATTAAAAAAAAAACCTCAAAATACATCTAATTAAGTACTAGAAGGAGATTATTGAGAGAAGGAAGAAAGACCAGGTAAAAGGAGATAATGAATAAGAATATTGCAGAATTGATAGACATCAAAACTTATACTCATGAGATCAATAAGCCTTAGCATGATAAATAATACATACTGAGAAAAACACATTTTGACACTTCACAGCCAAACCAAAATCAGCCACTTTTTCCCAAAAAAGTTTTCTTCCCACCACCAAAATTCTTAAAAGTCCTAATAGTATTTAACAGAATGAAAAGAGAGAGTTTGACATTATTAATCACATGATGGAAGACAACATCATTATTTATAAGGTAGCCTTGCCAAAAAAATCTAACATGCATCTAAGCCAACCACTAATATTCTTGTATCTAGATGATAATTGATAAGAAACAACAGATAATTATAAATCTTCCCAGCAAGTGACTGGGGATAGTGTGTGTCAGGCAGAGAAGTAAAAGGATGTTCAAGGTACAAGGTGTGAAACACTGGAGCTCATTGGGGATCGGCTTGGTGAGTGGTATTGCATTTATACAGTAAACATTCAGGAGTCCATGCAGATGGTGAAATAATATAAAGTCAGATACATTTAGATATTTCTAGACTATGGAAGAGTGTGAAATAACTGCTTATTTCAACCTGTTATAAATGATGCAAAACTAGATTCACTTCTGAGTTTCAAAGTTTTCTCTTGAATCACTTCCTGGAATTGAAAGCCACTCCTGATTGCAACTTAGAGTGAAGAACCCTGCACATTATCTAAGTTAAGGTGTCCAAAGCCTCACTTCTGCTAAGAACACTAGTGCTCTTGGAGGCTCTTTCTGCACTTGAGGGGCAGAAAAAGAGGAATTCTAACCCATCAGTTTCTCTCTCCCCGTACTTCTGGGGCTTCTCCAGGTGTAAGAGCTGCAGCAGAGCAGCCAATCCTTTTTCACGATCCTAAAATATGTAAACAAGAGAGATCCCTCATACCTGCTCACTGCAGTTGCTTTCTGGTATTTCTGTTTGAACTCCCTTACTCTATACCCTAGCCTACAAACCATCGAAAATTGTTTCTCCCTCACCGTCAGATCCGCCAATTCCTTCTTCTCCTTATTTTTGAATTCTCAAAACAGGCCAAAGTTTTAGCCAACTGGTATTAAACATAACCAAATATATCCAACAGGTTTCAAATATTTATGTAGTCATTTCCTCTCCCTGTGATCTTTGTTCCATTGTTTTTATTTGGTTTTATTAGTAGATTAATTTTCATGACTTGGCTTTTAGTAGAGTAAAGGGATCTACAAACCATTTCATATTCCATTCCCAACATCTAATTTGCTGCAGTCTCTACAGATAGAAAGGCATTCCCACTTTTTTAAAATATCAACAACCAGAGCACTATTGATTACTTTTAACAGTTATTTCAATTAAATTAAACCACTTCCTTTTTCTTTCCCTTTTAGAAGAAAATAGCTTTTGAGCAGAACAATATCAGATGTGGAAATATGGAACGTTGTCATCAATGTGTCAATTTAACATAATTTGATAACATTGAAATTTGATCAAAGTTCAAGGTTGCAATTCATTTTTCACATTACTGTTACCCATCTTTCACTTTTAACTTGTAGGAAGAGCAAGCGACTGGTAGAAGAATGGAATGTGCATTATAACAGTTGTTATCGGATGTAAGTGCTCAAACACTGTCAGCTTAGAAATTAAAATTCCTGGCAGATTGCAAAGCTTTCATTTCAAAACATTAGAATTACCTTTCCATTTCAAATAAGGAAAATGACTTTGACCCCATTCTAACACTTATTACCAAGAGCATTTCAGAAAGCAGATTAGTGAAAATATGCTTTCTCTTCATTAGTATTCCCTGCATCATGTAATAACTAATGATTTCTATTACTAATTATCATTACTAAACAGGTCTTATTTGGAAGCTTCATGACAATTTTTACGAATTCTTTAATTGCTATGAAGAAAGGAAACTTTTATTATATAATGATATGTTCTTTCAGTCAGCAAAATAAATTGGTTACCCACAGTGTGAATAATACTGTGGTAGACACATTCGGAAGGATACAAAGGAAGGAAATGGCATTTTCCTTCTCTTTCCTGAAGTTCATAAGATAGTAGGAAAGGCAGAGTATAGTCAAGAGAAAAAGACTTCCAGGTCCCTGAGGAGATCTCAAATTACACTGTGTTATATCTAGTGTCTTGCTGAAATAGGTTCCTTATGAATTGTAAAAATCAGTAGTTTTAAAGGATGCAATTATTGGATTAAATAATTTTAATAAATCATAACCCTAATTCAATTTTTCCTGAAATACCTATTTCCCTGGGTTTGTGTCCACAGCTTCCAATGTTTGTGATCAAGCTTTAGAGGAATGGGTTTTAATAAAGGAACCTAGCTGAAATTGCCAAATGGGAAAACTGAAAGCAAACTGGTTTTGGAATGAGATATGGTGGGAATGGAGGACTGGCTCACTAGCCCCGTGCTTTTAGACAGCTTGTGGTCCATTCTAACTTTGTGTTTCCTAATCTGAAAGGCGAATTTGATGACACAGAACTTCCAAGACTGTAATGAGGTTCACTAGTGATATTTATATTAAAATCGTGGTACAATGCAAAGGTTAATTAAATCGTGGCTCATTATTTTTATGCTGAAATGTGGGAAATGATGAAATGTAAACTGATACTGGAAAATAACTGGATACTTGAAATCATCGAAGTTATTGTTTTTAAATGGTTTTGTCATTATGTCCTTTGCTTTTTTTTCTACTGTCCTCATCTTTTCATCAGTGGATCACTTTGCTTCCAGATACAGGTTCAGCACTATTACCAACAATAAAACACGCTCTGACCTCAAGGAGAATTGTAGGAGACACCATCAAGTCAAACTTCCTGCTTTCTTCCAAATGAGTACTCCAGTTCTCAGAACCTACCTCTTATCTTGTCCCTATGGGAAATGTAGCTTATTGTTAAGAACAGGCTATCTGGAGGCAATGCGGTTTCTACATGAAAGCCCCTTAAGGCACAGGGAACAGTGGAGAGGAGTTAAGAATAGACCTGGAGAGACAATTAGAGACTAACATAATTCTATCTTTTACCCCCATTTCTTGATAAAGATATAGGGCTGATAAATCTGAAACATAAAGTAGATATGATGTACCCATATTTCAACAAGGTTTTTCAAAATATTTCTCATTACAGAAGGGTATTCTGACAGAAGTGATATGCAAATAGATATAAGAGGTTTCCTAAATTTACTATTTATTTCCTAAGCCAAATATATTTTTGTGCAGAGAGAAGAAAATGACACAATATTTTATATTTTCATTAAGTTTAATAAATAAATCGAGCCAATCAGCTACTTTAGGATGCCTGAATGGTAATAGAATAGAATTCTGCTTCTCTCTGCATTTGATACATTTATCCATGAGCTTGAACAAGAAAGTAGATGAATGCTTCAGGTACTTTCAGGACACACATTAACCTTAAGATAATGTGCTTATTGATAAAATTAGTATTGCAAAACAAGAAAAAAACAACATAGTAAAAGTAATCAAATGGAAATTAAATAGGGATTTTATACACACACACACACACACACACACACACACACACACACACACACCTGCACACTTTGCTCTTTCCCCTCAGGTTGGAAAAATAAACTTCAGGAAAAAGGCAAGAGAGATCCATTTATTACTAATTATATGTGATAATAGCTTTGGAGATTTTAGTTGCCTATATATTGTATTGTGCCAGAAATGTGGTATAATTGCCAGGAAAATAATGTGATTTTATATTGCCTCAATACTTTCAGAAATGTCAGAAAAAGGGAAAAATAGGACACTAATGATTCTGAAGATAAGAATATCTATCTTAGTAAGTAGCAGAAATAAGAGGGAGAAAGAAATAGAAGTAAGTATGAAATCAGAAAGGACAGAATGACATGAGGGCCTTGAGATTTCAGAAGATAACACAGAAAGAAAAGCATAGGCACTGTAAGATAACCTGAAATACCATTATTTGAAATAAGAATTACAGTTTGAAGATTTTGAAAGGTACTACTAGAACAAGTAGGTGAAAGATATGAATATTTAGACTTAAATTTTCTGGATCAATTTAAATAAATGCTGTTATTTTTTCCTCCATTGGAAAAAATTAAGCTACAGATGACATACAGAAAAATTACTGTTTAAGCATAGAATTCTACAAGTTTTGAAAAATCTCATAATCACATAACTATCATCACAGTCAAAATATAAAGCAATTCTATAAATCCTCCTAAAATTCTGTTGTTCCCCTCTGTAGATCATACCTACAATTATTTACAATACCCGATGTCTTGAAATGTTTGGGCTGCTGTAACAAAAATACCATAGAGTGGCTTATAAACAGCAGAAGTTTATTTCTCATGGTACAGAGACTGGGAGCTAGCCGATTTGGTGTCTCGTGAGGGCCCCTTTGTTGGTTCATACACAACAACCTGTTCATTTTATCCTTGCATGTTGGAAGGAGCAAGGGAGCTTTCAGGGGTCTCTTTTGCAGGCACTAACCCCATTCATCAGGGCTTCACCTCGTGACCTAATCACTTCCCAAAGGCCCCACCTCCAAACACCACCACATTGGGGAGTAGGTTTCAACATATGTTTTGTTGGGGGAACATAAGCAGTCAGTCTATAGTATCTGGCAACCAATCATCTGCTTTCTGTCTGTATAGTTTAGCCTTTTGAGGGATGACATATAATGAAAATATCATAGAGTATGTATCCTTTAGAAATAGGCTTCTATCACTAATGATAATGCATTTGAGATTCACCTATATTTCTGTGTTTCAGTAAATCACTCCCTTTTATTGGTGAATAGAATACCATTACATACATGTACCAGAGTCTGTTTAATCATTCATATATAAAAGGTATTTTTTGTTCTTCTAGTGTTGGAGTTTTATAAATAAAATTTTTATGAACATTATTTTTATGAACATTATTTGAGTTTTTGGTAGGGTTTTTTAATGTTTTATTTATAAATCCTTTTTTAGGTGTGTGATATGTAGATATTTTCTCCCAGTCTGTGGTTTTTCTTTTCATTTCCTTAATAGAGTATTTTGAAGGGCAAAGTCTTCAATTCTGAAGACGGAAAAATCGTTAGTATTTTCTTCTACAGTTTCAAATAGACATCTAATTTAATCCGTTCTTATATCATATGATGCAGATTATAATTGTATTGCATGTTTTCTATAACACTGTAATATATTTAAAATATATTAATATTATTTCTAGTCTTGTGCCTGTTTGGCCCAGAGTTTTGTTTTGTTTTGTTTTGTTTTTAGGAATTCATTCAATATTCACGAAAATATGGAAAAAAACTAAAAATGTCATTGTTAAATAAGGATCTATCTACTTTCATTTATGGGTAAAGAGAATTCTCATGATTTTTGAGTGTTTTAAAGCATATTCTACGCAAGGTTTTCAAACAAAAAAGCAAAACAACATAAAAACTTCATGTTAAACATACTATAGGTTGATTGAGTAGAATAGCATGTGAAAGTTAAAAATATATATTCCTCAAAATTCAGTAACATTAATTCATTCTTTTTACCTTGTGTCAGATGCCCTGAATTCTGCTAAAAATACCTGAAATATTACACAGCTAAGTTTGAAAAAGTGTGGTTAATTTCTATGTATTGGGTTATTTCTATCCTTAGAAATTTCTAAATTTCTTTAATGTACTGCCCATTAGCCCACTTTTATCTTCACACTATTCATGTGAAGTCAGAAAAAATTAACTTTCCTTTATGCAAGAGAAAACTGACATATACTAAGATTTAGTGACTTTCCCAAGGTCATAGACTGAATACAGAAATGTGACTAGGATTTGTTTTTCAACATTCACCCTGAGAACTTCTCTTTATATTCCACTGCCTAGCATCTTGTTTACTAAGATATTAATATGAATTTCCTTCTTCCTTAGCATTAAATGGAAAGTTTCTGCATGCATTTTCTTAACAACCTCTAGTTTATAGAATAGATCCCATGTCAAAAATCAAAAAACAGATTATGCAAGAAATCATTTTAATGTTGCTCTACCTATCTTAATATGTAGTCTTTTAAGGGAGCTAATTTATGTAGAAACTAAAATATGTTCTACATTATTTTAATTAGCTTAATCTACAGTTTGGGGTAAATATTCTTAAATTTCACATTTAAATAATTTTTAATTTATTCACAAAGTGATAAAAAAAGTTGACAATATAAATTAAACACACTTTGGTATTATAAACCAATGAAATGTTATGATTGCACCATCTGCCAAGTAAATATCCTTTTTCTTTGATTTTATGACAAAATGATGGTTGTAAACACTTTATTAACAAGCATATGTTGCATTTAGAAATAGATGCCTTGTCAGGACAATTGTATGAATTTATAAAGAAAAGTTAATGAGTCACATGGTTCTAACTCAACTGTAATATCAAAGTCCAGTCATTTCTCAATAACATATTTATCATTCATGTTATGCAGTTTTTAAATCCAACGTGGCATATTTATTATGTGAAATTAAAACTACCCACCATACTTCATTTCACACTGCACACAGAAAAGATCAGACAACACAATGTAATTCTTAGCATCTTGATCTGAAGTAAATTTTATTCTTTAAAGGCCTACAATATTTCTCACACAATTTTCACTTATTAACCATGACTCACATGTAAAGGTAATACTGGAAAATAGAATTTATGATTAAAAATATCAAAGGTCACTCAAAGAAAGAGGATATTTTGGAAAAATTGTATTTGTCATCTTCTGTTACCTGCCTCATCCCCAGATTTTCACACAATTTTTGCCATCTCCTTCCATATGATTAGCATCAGAATAATAATTTTATAAAATAGATCCTCCCTTTATAAAGTTGACTGGTTAAGTGGCAGTAATCTGATCTAAGTTATGTAGATTTTAGATTTTAGAACGTGCAGTACTAATCAATCTTTGGGCATTTGGTATAATATGCTATAGCATCAGTGTTAAGTTTGTTAATAAAATATGGTTACAGTAGTTTAAGTGAATAGAAGCTTATTTATCTCTCCCATCGAAGAAGTCCGGAGGTACCTGTTTTTCTGTTGATTTGGTGACTCCATAATCACGAGGGTGCTGTGTTTTTCTGTGTCTAGTCTAGCATCCTTAACCCTAATTTTCATTTTCTTATTGATGTCATCACCCAAGATGGCTGCCCCCATTCCTTCTGTTGCATTTGCATTTCAGCCTATAGGAAGGAGGGATGAAGGAACACCTCAAATGTGTTAAGTTTTATTTCCTAACAAATTTTGTTTATATCTCTTGGCCACCACTGTAAGAAAGGAGGCTGGGGAATGTAATCTTTATTCCTTGAGGCAGGGTAATCATCTATAAATCGTGCTTCTAAGTAAAGTTGCAAAACAACGTTATTAGATCAGTAGTAGGAATCCCTGTACAACCCTTTGTTAACCAGAATCTTGTAATATTGCCAAGTCAAGAACTGTATTCTTTTTGTCTTCTCCTTAATTTCTTTGCCTTCTCTTGCCTCAATCTGAATCCAATCAAATAGTGCTTAGCACCTTGTTTTTTCTTAATTTGTAATCAGTCTTGCTGTATTTGAAGTATTGTCACATTCTGGGGTAAATTAACATTATCATAAAATAGTTACAACTTTCCTTTTTACAGTAACCATAATTTAAAAATATTCTTATTGTTTTTTTTAAGTTTAAAAACAATTCTATGATCTAGGCATTATTCTCTGTCTTTGACATATAGGAATTTGAAGAAAACGAAAATAATTACTGATAAATTACAGAATGGGGACTCAATTGCAGGGTTTAAATTCCAGACGTAACACTCTTTTCACAAGGTGTTAACACTGATCAGAGATGAAGTTGGGTGTCAAGAACAGAAACAGAGGTCTATGGTATGGCAGGCTGATCATTTTTTCTCACTCTTGTCTGTAGTTCCTTGAATTTTTGCCTCTTTTATTCTTTCAAAACGGTCTTTTCTGGGTTTTTTTTGTTTTTTTTGTTTTTTTTTTTTTTAATTTTTTGGTTAGGTTAATGATGGAACACAACCACCAGCAGCCTCTAAACCTTACTATCATGACAGCGTGATCTGGGTTTACGTAAAAGTATTTGCTCCATCTCACACCAGCGGTCTCTGATCACTTTCATCTCCGATCCCCAGGACATTTCAGTTGACAATGCTTTTGACCTCAAGCTCCAAAGAGCGAGGCAATCTCTTTGACAACTCACTCCCATATATTTTATATAAATTGGAAAGATGTGTTTATTCAGTTACACACGGAATAATGATACTACCACATTTATCTACCTCTCCCTTATTCATCTATTGTTTCCTTCTTTAACTAAGCAGATATTTGAGAAATATTAACTATGTACTGGATACTGTTAGGAAGCTAACAATACATAAATTATCATGTCCACACTCAAGAAGTTGTCAATCTATGGTTTAAGACAGCACAGCTATGTGATACATACTGATGTCATAGAGTGCAACAAATCACTTACGAAATTGCCTGCATCAATACAGTGAACTGTATAAAATGATTTAGGTAGCCAATATAGAAATGATGGCTTACCCAAATGTATAAGAGTTGGATAGTATAGGGATGAAAGACTATCACTGGATAATTGGAAGAACTGCCATAATTTCCCCAGAATAGTGATTTATGCTTTACTTCTACCTGCTAATGCATACATGAGTTCATCTCATTTATAAATTCTATCCCAAGACCAACTGTAAAGGAGATGCTTTTCCATACTACTTGTGAGAGTGAATATTGAAGCCATCATTTGGGGGGGGAAATGTTGGCATTATATATTAAAAATAGAATAAATTCAAACATGAAATATCATATAGCCATGGAAATGAACTCCCTATAACTATATTCAATGCCATGCATGAATCTAGTAAAATAATATTGAGCAAAAAACCATGAACTAAGAATATATCCTGTATGATGTTCCCCCTAAAATAAAGGTGTATGAAACATAACTATGTGATTAGTTATACAAGTTTAGGGAGAAGAATTTAAAAGGAAAGGGAGGAATGATCAGTCCAAAATGTATATTGACTCTAATATTTTAGTAAGGGAGAGAGGAAATAGCAAGTGGAAGGAAGAAAAAAGGTTTGGGAGAATACTAGAAATATTCTATTTCTTGCTCCCATGGAAAGTAATTAGGTATTCCCTCTGAGATATGTCATTCTGCGTATGTTTCTTTAGGTATATTATAATTTTCGGTACAGAATCATTTAAAACTACAATATCTAGGGGAAAATTCTGTTCAATTTTCTTTACAGAGTATAAAAATAAAGAAGCATAGTGCAAAAAAGGAGGACTCATCAAGACAGTAACAACAAAATGTTAAGGAGATTCGGATAACAGGCAGGAGCAGTGGATGTACTATTCAATCTATTGTGTTGCTCTGGTTATGCTTACAAGAATTCATCCTGGGTCATATGAAACATGCTTATCTAAAATGCCAAAGTGGAAACTTTCCTATCTTCTTGTGAGCAAGGGCTCTTTCTAATAAGAATTAGGAGAGACCACAATCAGAAAGTCTCATATTTTGAAGCTTACACCAGTTTTAAAAGTTATGGAGAGACTTATTTATTACTAACGAAAAATAAGGACTAAAACAGTTACCATTTTTAAGGTGAAAATAATAGAAGAAGAGAAATTTGAAGAGAGATAATACAAAATTGCCAGGTAATAGGCTGAAAACCAAATCTAAAAAGCGAAGGAAATGCAGTAAGCGTACTTCAGACTTTATACTACATTAATCTTCTATTCTACAGCTATATAAATCTCTAGTCCTGAAGCAGTTTCTGAAAATTTCTTTGTTAAGATTAGATTTCATGGATTTATATCCATAAAATTTAACTTTAGATTCCAATTTTATGGGAAGTCTATGTAGAAGTGAATCTTTTTAATAAAAACCTATGTGTACTAAGAAGAATACTTTTTTCTCTAAACGTGATTTCGAATTCTAAACCATACAACTTACAGTAAACATCTCTGAGGTTAAAGCCTATGCCAGTTTACTTCAAGGATATGATCAATATAATCCACAGGTCATGGTTGACATTTTCTTGAGTATGGGAGCCACTATAGTGAACATTCTGTCCAGTAATGACCAATACCATTGAGAGTTGGATCATGTATTTGTTTTACAAAACATACATACCAAACACTTTTAGTAAGTTAATTAGTTTATAATTTTTTCCATTCCTAAGTTTACACTGTAGGAGTCTCCTCTGGTCCGTAAATAATGCATATTTTTTTTCCTCCTCTTTAATGTGTAGCTACCAATCTCCCCAATAATTACTGTATCTTTCCCCCTCCCTGATGGACAACCTGTCCCTAATTACTTTTAATCACTTCTTGCTTAAGAATATTATATTTTTTGATCATTTTTGTTATCGATTGTATGATCTCGAATCCCAGGAGGAAACAGATGGCATACTCAAAAATGGGATAATTAAGAAGAATTTAATAAAGAAGCTAATTATAAACTTGTGGGTGAAGTTAAGAAAACCATTAAAGAGAGGTGTGTAGTACCCAAGGGCTAATGACCCTGAATGAACAAGGGGTAAGAGAGCGTCCCACGAGTCAAAAAGAACTACGTACAACAGTTGCAATATTCCCTAGAAGCAGTGAAGGAAACCTAGGCAGTACGTACACTGGCCATACTCTAGCCCGTCCTATGTTCTGCTAATTCCTCCCACTAGCTGAAATTGTAACCAGAAGGCAAAGGAGCCTGGTTGGCTGTTCATAACGGATGAGCCTCCCAGGAATACATTGCAAGTCAGAGACGGACAAAGCAAAGAAAATATCTATCACATGTTCACAAATTAACACAGGTAAGACATTACATTTTTGTTATGGTACCTTATAATAAAATACAAGACTACTATATATTTTCTTTTGAAGTTTTTTTTGATGAATTATCCTGTAATATTATTTTTTGCACATTATGAACTTTGTATCCTATCCATTTTACATTTTAATTTAATTTTTTAATTTAAAAAGCATCATGAGTTCTGAGTCCTATTAACTCACTAGTTTCAGTCTTTTTACTCCATCGGGAGAACATGGATTTACAGTCAGACAAGAATGACTTCAATTCTGACTCTTTTATCTTTGCAAGATATGCTAATTTAGTGAGCCTCATTTTCTTCCTTTGAAAAATGAAAGTTGTAATAATACCTAATAGTAAGTTTCCAAAGGAATATAATTAAAGTATTTAGAAATCTTTAATACAGTTCTAGGCTTGAGCTCCCTCCAGGCAGGAACTGAAATGAATTCTTGAATGCATGAAGCAGAAATGCAAGACAGGGAAGTGAAACAAAGGAGATCACCAAAACAAGAGTGCACTTCTGAGTTCACTACTGCCATGGGTCACTGGTGTTTGCTTGCATTGGTACATTCTGAGAACCCTTATTAAATGCATTTTAGAGTTTATTACCCAGAGAACAAAAGGATGAAACCCATATCCATCAGTTCTAATTCCTTACTGACCATGGACTTTCCCTCCAGTGTTCACTCCCTCACCTCACCTTGTACTTGCATGAATGCACATAATTTGCTTAACACCCCACGCAAAACCAGTTTCTGCCTGAAACTGGTTGCTTCAGGCATGGCGGGAGTAAGAGTTTGGAATGAGAGGATTTTGAAGTGGTGAGTAAGGAATGTTCAGTACAATTCCTGACACATGGTAGATATGCTACGGACTATAAATATACATATAATATTATTAGTAGTAATTAACCACCAAACACTGAAATAACATAATAAGCCAAAGTGTATGAAATTACCATTTGTAAGATAAAATGTTCTCATAATTTGAACACAGTGCCATACAGGTAAAACAAAGCTCTGATGATGAGTTCAATCAATTGAAAACTCTGTTTAATTTCTCAGAATTTTCATATACACCTCTCTTTTCTGTAAGTCCATGCTTATTTTGCTCTCTCTGAATGATACATTTCAAATTCAGCAACTTCATCTACTCATTTTTATTAAATATTTACTGTGTGTCAAATAGTGCACCATGTCCTGAGGATAACAATGAACCTAAGAGTTTCAAATCCCTATGCTCAGTCTAGTGGTGGAGACAAATAATTGAGGGGGAAAGGGCTACACATTATATGAGATGCTGGTAGGTATAATGGAGGACTCTGAGAAGTGCTGAAAATGAAGGGAGGTTCTTCACATTTTATCTAATGTGGTCAAAGAAGCCCACTAGACATGACATTGGTGAGGACGCAATGCACGTGAACACTGATGGAGGAGCTTTCCATGTATTCAAAGCAATGGCCTTGATCATGACTTAGGTATTCAAGAAAAAGCTAGAATATACAAGACTCACATATTTTTTTAAAAAGGTAGCCAGTGTGGCTAGAATGGAGTGAGTGACAGGGAAAATAGTGACAGAAATTAGAGAGGTGGCAGTTTCAGTTCATATATATAGCCTTCTATGCAATAGTTTTGAATTTGGCATTTACTTAGTGAAGGAGAAAGCCATTGGAACGTTTCAAACTGAAGAGTGCCAGGATTTGAATTACATCATAAAACGATCACTCTGCTGTGATGAGAAAAGATTTTACAGATGCAATGATAGAAGCAGGGAACTTATTGCAATAATGCAAGTTATTTGATGTTACATTAGTACAATGTGGTAGCAGTTAATAGTAAAAAATTATGAGATATCCGAAGTATTTTTAAAGTATTCTAGTAGAGTCCTTTGTGATGGATTTTACAGTGAGTGTGAAGAAGAGAGGGGTCGCTAATGACTGAGGCTTGAGGAACTGAAAGGATGCTGCTGCCATGGACTAAACAGAGGAAGATTGAAGAAGAAAAAAAAAAAAAAGACTTTGGAAGGAACAATAAGCTTTTGATATTGACATGTGAAGTTTGAAATGTATTTGTTGTCCAAACGGTGTTGGAGGTATTGGATAGGCTTTTGGATAAATGAAACTGGAGTTGAAATAAGAAGCCTAGGATGCAGATAAAAATTGGGGATTTCCCAGTAAATTGATGTTATTTGAGGTTCCATACAAGTTTTAGGATTGTTTGTTCTGGCTCTATAAAACATACTGCTGTTATTTTGATAGGGATTGCAGTTATGTATAGATTGCTTTGGGCAGTATAGACATTTTAACAATATTTGTTTTTCTAATCCATGAGCATGGAATGTTTATCCATTTCTTTGTGTCATCTTCAATTTGTTTTATAAGTGTTCTATAGTTTTCAGAGTACATATATTTTACCTCTTTGGTTAGATGTATTCCTAGGTATCTTATAGTTTTGGGTACAATTGTAAATGGGTTCAATTTCTTGATTTCTTTTTCTACTGCTTCATTATTGGTTTATAGAATGCAACTGGTTTCTGTATGATGATATTGTATCCTGCAACTTTACTGAATTCATGTATCAGTTCTACGAATTTTTGGTGGAGTCTTAGTTTTCTAAATAGAGTATCATTTCCTCTGTGAATAGTGAAAGTTTGACTTCCTCCTTGCTGATATGGATAACTTTTATTTGTTTTTGTTGTCTGATTGCTGAGGCTAGGACTTCTTGAACTATTTTAAATAACAATGGTGAGAGTGGACATCCCTGTTTTGTTCCTGACCATAGAGGTAAAGCTCTCAGTTTTTCCCCATTTAGGATATTAGCTGTAGGTCTTTTGTATATGTCCTTTATGATGTTGAGGTATGTTCCCTCTGTCTCTACTTTGTTGAGGTTTTTTTTTTTATTATTAAGAATGTATGCTGTATTTTGTCAAAAGTCTCTTCTGCCATCTATTGACAAGATCATCTGGTTCTTACCCTTTCTGTTATTAATGTGGTGTATCATGTTGAATGATTTGCTAATATTGAACCACACTTGAACCCAGGAATAAATTCCACTTGATAATGCTGAATGATTCTTTTTATTGTACTGTAGGATTCAATTTTAATGTACTATTGGATTCAGTGATCTTGTTGAGAATTTTTGATCATTAGGGGTTTTGGCCTATAATTCTCCTTTTTAGTGGGGTCTTCCTCTGGTTTTGGAACCAAGGTAATGCTGGCCTCCTCAAATGAGTTTGGAAGTTTTCCTTCTATTTCTATTTTTTGAACAGTGTGAGAAGAATAGATATTACCTTTTTAAAAAAGTGTTTAGTAGATGCCTAGGTGGCTCAGTCAGTTGAGCATCTAACTCTTGGTTTCTGCTCAGGTCACAATCTCATGATTTGTGGGTTTGAGCCCCAGGTCGAGCCATGCATCAGGCTCCATGTTGATGGTGAAGGAGCTTGCCTGGGATTCTCTCTTGGGCGCACGCACATTCTCTCTCTGCCCCTTCCCTACTCAGGCGCTTGTGCGCATGCGCTCTCTCTCTCTCTCTCTCTCTCTCTCAAAATAAATAAATAATTTTGTTTTTAAAATAAATGTTTGGTAGAATTCCCCAGGGAAGCCATCTGGCCCTGCACTTTCATTTGTTGGGAGATTTTTTGGTTGCTGATTTCATTGTAGGTTATCAGTCTGTTCAAGTTTTGTGTGTTTTTTTTTCTGTTTCCGTTTTGGAGTTTTTATATTTCTAGGATTTTATCCATTTCTTTTAGCTTGCCAAATTTGTTGCATATAATTTAGATTATGCCAGTAATATTCTCTTATAGTTGTTTGTATTTCTGTGGTGTTGATTGTGATCTCTCCTGTGTCATTTGTGATTTTATTTATTTGGGTCCTTTTAATTTTCTTTTTGATAAATATAGCTAGGGGTTTATTAATTATGTTAATTATTTCAAAGAACCAGCTCCTGTTTTAACTGATCTCTTCTACTGTTTGCTTCTGTATCATTTATTTCTGTTCTAATCTTTATTGTTTCCCTTCTGCTGTTGGCTTTAGACTTCATTTGTTATTCTTTTCTAGCTTCCTTAGGTGTAAGGTTAGGCTGTGTATATGAGAGTTTTCTTACTACTCGAGGTAGGCCTAAATTGCTATAAACGTCCCTCTTATGATTGCTTTAAGTTATTTTAAGTTAAGTTATTTTTTAACTTCCATGTATTTATGGTTTTTCCCATTTTTTTTCTTGTGGTTGACTTCAAATTTCATAGCATTGTGGTTGGAAAATATGCATGATATCATTTCAATCTTTTTGTACTTGTTGAGGCATGATTTGTGATCCAGAATGAATCTATTCTGGAGAATATCCCATATGCACTCAAAAAGAGTATATTCTGCTGCTTGAGGATGAAATATTCTGTATATATATGTTAAGTCCATCTAGTCCAGAGTGTCATTCAGAGCCATTGTTTCCTTGTTGACTTTTGGTTAGATGATCTCTCCATTGATGTAAGTAGGGTGTTAAAGTCCCCTACTATTACAGTATTATTATCAATTAGTTTCATTATATTTGTGATTGTTTTATATATTTGGATGTTTCAAGTTGGGGCATAAATATTTACAGTTGTTAGAAATTCTTGTTGGGTAGACCCTTTTAATATGATATAGTACCCTTCTTTACCTTTGTTATAATCTTTGGTTTAAAATCTGGTTTATCTGATATAAGTATAACTACTCCAGATTTCTTTTGACATCCATTAAAACAATAAATGGTTCCCCATCACTTCACTTTCAATCTGCAAGTGTGTTTAGGTCTAAAATGAGTCTCTTGTAGGCAGCATATAGATGGGTCTTGGCTTTTTTTGGTTGTGTGTGTGTGTGTGTGTTTAATCTATTTGATACCCTATGTCTTTTCATTAAAGCATTTAGTTCAATTACATTCAGAGTGAATACTGATAGATATGAATTTAGTGTCATTGTATTACTTGTTAAGTTGTTGTTTCTGGAGATTTTCTTTATTTCTCTTTAGTCTTTGTCACTTTGGTCTTTTTTCCAACTCAAAGAGTCCTCTTTGATGTATCTTGTTGGGAAGTTTAGGGGTCACAAACTCCTTTAGTTTTTATTTGTCTGGGTAACTCTTTATCTCTCTTATTTTGTTATTTTTTTTAATATATGAAATTTATTGTCAAATTGGTTTCCATACAACACCCAGTGCTCATCCCAAAAGGTGCCCTCCTCAATACCCATCACCCACCCTCCCCTCCCTCCCACCCCCCATCAACCCTCAGTTTCTTCTCAGTTTTTAACAGCCTCGTATGCTTTGGCTCTCTCCCACTCTAACCTCTTTTTTTTTTTTTTTTCCTTCCCATCCCCCATGGGTTTCTGTTAAGTTTCTCAGGATCCACATAAGAGTGAAACCATATGGTATCTGTCTTTCTCTGTATGGCTTATTTCACTTAGCATCACACTCTCCAGTTCCATCCACGTTGCTACAAAGGGCCATATTTCATTTTTTCTCATTGCCACGTAGTATTCCATTGTGTATATAAACCACAATTTCTTTATCCATTCATCAGTTGATGGACATTTAGGCTCTTTCCATAATTTGGCTATTGTTGAGAGTGCTGCTATAAACATTGGGGTACAAGTGCCCCTATGCATCAGCACTCCTGTATCCCTTGGATAAATTCCTAGCAGTGCTATTGCTGGCTCATAGGGTAGGTCTATTTTTAATTTTCTGAGGAACCACCACACTGCTTTCCAGAGCGGCTCACCAATTTGCATTCCCACCAACAGTGCAAGAGGGTTCCTGTTTCTCCACATCCTCTCCAGCATCTATAGTCTCCTGATTTCTTCATTTTGGCCACTCTGACTGGCGTGAGGTGGTATCTGAGTGTGGTTTTGATTTGTATTTCCCTGATAAGGAGCGACGTTGAACATCTTTTCATATGCCTGTTGGCCATCCGGATGTCTTCTTTAGAGAAGTGTCTATTCATGTTTTCTGCCCATTTCTTCACTGGGTTATTTGTTTTTCGGGTGTGGCGTTTGGTGAGCTCTTTATAGATTTTGGGTACTAGCCCTTTGTCCGATATGTCATTTGCAAATATCTTTTCCCATTCCATTAGTTGCCTTTTAGTTTTGTTGGTTGTTTCCTTTGCTGTGCAGAAGCTTTTTATCTTCATAAGGTCCCAGTAATTGACTTTTGCTTTTAATTCCCTTGCCTTTGAGGATGTGTCGAGTAAGAGATTGCTACGGCTGAGGTCAGAGAGGTCTTTTCCTGCTTTCTCCTCTAAGGTTTTGATGGTTTCCTGTCTCACATTCAGGTCCTTTATCCATTTTGAGTTTATTTTTGTGAATGGTGTGAGAAAGTGGTCTAGTTTCAACCTTCTGCATGTTGCTGTCCAGTTCTCCCAGCACCATTTGTTAAAGAGACTGTCTTTTTTCCATTGAATGTTCTTTCCTGCTTTGTCAAAGATGAGTTGGCCATACGTTTGTGGGTCTAGTTCTGGGGTTTCTATTCTATTCCATTGGTCTATGTGTCTGTTTTTGTGCCAATACCATGCTGTCTTGATGATGACAGCTTTGTAGTAGAGCCTAAAGTCTGGGATTGTGATACCTCCTGCTTTGGTCGTCTTCTTCAAAATTACTTTGGCTAGGGGCGCCTGGGTGGCTCAGTCGGTTGGGCATCCGACTTCGGCTCAGGTCATGATCTCACGGTCCGTGAGTTCGAGCCCCGCGTCGGGCTCTGGGCTGATGGCTCAGAGCCTGGAGCCTGCTTCCGATTCTGTGTCTCCCTCTCTCTCTGCCCCTCCCCCGTTCATGCTGTGTCTCTCTCTGTCTCAAAAATAAATAAAACGTTAAAAAAAAAAATTAAAAAAAAAAAAATTACTTTGGCTATTCGGGGCCTTTTGTGGTTCCATATGAATTTTAGGATTGCTTGTTCTAGTTTCAAGAAGAATGCTGTGCAATTTTGATTGGGATTGCATTGAATGTGTAGATAGCTTTGGGTAGTATTGACATTTTGACAATATTTATTCTTCCAATCCATGAGCAGGGAATGTCTTTCCATTTCTTTATATCTTCTTCAATTACCTGCATAAGCTTTCTATAGTTTTCAGCATACAGATCTTTTACATCTTTGGTTAGATTTATCCCTAGGTATTTTATGCTTCTTGGTGCAATTGTGAATGGGATCCGTTTCTTTATTTGTCTTTCTGTTGCTTCATTGTTAGTGTACAAGAATGCAACTGATTTCTGTAAATTGATTTTGTATCCTACAACTTTGCTGAATTCATGTATCAGTTCTAGCAGACTTTTGGTGGAGTCTATCGGATTTTCCATGTATAATATCATGTCATCTGCAAAAAGCGAAAGCTTGACTTCATCTTTGCCAATTTTGATGCCTTTGATTTCCTTTTGTTGTCTGATTGCTGATGCTAGAACTTCCAACACTACGTTAAACAACAGCAGTGAGAGTGGGCATCCCTGTCGTGTTCCTGATCTCAGGGAAAAAGCTTTCAGTTTTTCCCCGTTGAGGATGATGTTAGCTGTGGGCTTTTCATAAATGGCTTTTATGATCTTTAAGTACGTTTTTCTATCCCGACTTTCTCAAGGGTTTTTATTAAGAAAGGGTTTATCTCTCTTATTTTGAAGGGCAGGCTTGCTGGGTAGAATATTCTTGGCTGCATATTTTTCCCACTCATCATATATTCCCAGTTGAATATATCTTGCATTCCCTCCTTGCCTGCCAAGTATCTGTGGATAGGTCTGTTGCTAACCTTATTTCTCTTTCCTTGTAAGTTAGGGACTTATTTTATTTTGCTGCGTTTTGGATTTTGTCCTTATCTCTATATTTTGCAAATTTTACTAAGATATGCCTTGGAGTTGGCCTACTTTTGTTAATTTTGGTGGGAGTCTCTGAGCCTCCTGGATTTGGATGTCTTTTTCCTTCTATACATTAGGGAAGGTTTCAGCTATAATTTGCTCAAATAAACCTTCTGCCCCTTTTGCCCACTTTTCTACTAGGACTCCTATGATATGAATGCTATTATGTTTAATGGAGTCTCTGAGGTCCATAATTCTACATTTGTGATCCAATATTTTCCTATTTTCTTTTCAGCTTCATTATATTCCATATTTTTATCTTCTATATCACTTATTCATTCCTTTGCTTCTTCCATCCTTGTGGTCATTACAGTGAGTTGGTTTCACATCTTGGTTATAGCATTTTTTATTTAGACCTGACTAGTTTTTAGGTCTTTTATCTCTGCAGTAAGGAACTCTCTGGTGTCTTCCATGCTTTTCTCAAGCCAAGCTAGTATCCTTATGATTGTTCTTTTAAATCCTGGATCAAGAATGTTACGTATATCTGTTTTGATTAGATCCATGGCTGTGACCTTTTCTTGTTCTTTTTTGGGGAGATGAATTCCTTTGTGTTGGCATTTTATCTAGGTCTCTGTCTTCTCCTGTGTGTCAGGAGAGCCTGTTATGTTTCCTGCTCCTGAGAGTAATGCCTTTATTAAGAAGAGGTCATATATTTTCATACACCTGGTGCTTCAGGAAGTTTACCTGGTCTATGCTATGTGCACTCTATTGCTGTGTTTTGGCTGCTCTCTCCCTCAGGTCAGTCCTCTGCAGAATTTCTCCTTATCTGGAGTGGGCAGTGTTTGGATCTTGGCCAGAGTGTGGTGAGTTTTAATTAAGTGTGCTCTGGTCTGCTTTTTAAAAGAGACCTGATTGCTATTTTCACTAGAGCTGAAGCTTTGCAGCACATTATGGTCAATAGACTTGGTGCATGCAGGGGGTTTGTGGTGGTCCCCTGCAGGAGGGGTCAGCTGTTCTGGTTATCAGGCATACTTGCCCTAGAAAAGCAGCATCTTCAATGTGTAGGGGAATGGGGCTTGGTGCAAGTCGTTTATCCATCACTGTTGGCACTGTGCTGCTTACTGAAGTTAGTTTATGCTGGGGGCAGGGGAGACAAATGGCACCAGCCCTCTCCCTCATCCCCAGTGAGGGGAGTTTGTACCCATTGCTGTCCAGGAAGCCATCACAGAACAGTGAACTATCTCCCTTTGTATGTCCCAGGTATTCCTCAGATCTCTGTCTTCAGCCTGTCTGTGTCTGGGCCATCTGCCCACCAGACAGTGCACTGCACCTGTGTTTTACCCCAGGCAGACCAGATAAATTTAGAACTCCAAATTTTAGGGACCTGGCATGATGCATACTTGTGCTATTCCTCTGGGGGAGGGTCTCACTGTGCTGGGAATGGTGCAGGTTTGTCCCAGAAGGGCAGTCGCACCAATGAGCAGGAACTTAGAATTTGGAGTAAAGCATAGCAAAAAGCCAGTGTTCAGGTTAGCTGACCTCAGCAAGTGTCTCTGTGCCTCCTATGGAGGAGCATAATGGTGCCTGCTGGCTCTTTTGTTCCCAGAGAAGCAATGCCACCTCTCCCAGATGCTAGTCCAATAAGGTGGAACTGTCTCTCCCAGTGTGTCCCAGGGGATCCTCAGGTCAAACCATCTGTTCTTAGGCTTCTATCCTCTTTCTCCATAGGAGCACCATAGTGCCCACTAGGCTCAACACCAGCCACCACGTGGACTTCTAAAACTCCAGTCTTTGAGCTCTGCTGGTTGTAAAAACTCACAATAATCAGCCCCTCTTGTTTCTCTAGTCAGTGGCATTGGGTAATTGTTTTACTTGTGTGATCCGCTGTGTGCTTCTCTCTCTCTCTCTCTCTCTCTCTCTCTCTTTCTCTCTACCCCCCACCTCCCTCACACTCTTGTTTCTCTTTCTCTCTCCCTCTCTCTATGATCAGGGCTCGCTCCCCTCCATTACACCCCATTATCCTATTCTTCCCCAAATCATATCTCTATACCTCCTACCTTCAATGATGTGGCCTCCTTTCTCCCTCTAGTTGTGCAGTTTGTTCTGTCAGTCCTCAGATTGACTTCTTGGATGTTCAGAATAATTTGATATTTATCTAGCTGTGTTTAAGAGACAAGGAAAGCCTAGGGTTTTCCTACTACTCTGCTATGTTAGCTCCCTACCTTCATCATGTCCTTGTGGTTGTTTCTCCTGAAGCCACATATTTCATTGGAGAAGCCATTATGATTACCTACCTAAATGAATCAGTGAGCCTCCTTTCATTTTAAGTATACATAGAATGCATATTTTATCATGTGTATATTATTATTAGATGCATGTCTGATCGAGAATTACAACCCAGATTTTATTTAGAGATATAGCTTAACCATTAGGCATTTAAGCCTATCATTAATTTCAAAAGTTTCTCAAGAACAAAATTAAACAGATTTTAAGCTTCCCATTTGTGATAAGAAAAAAAAAAAAAGACCAATCTCAGCAGTTTTAAGATTTCATAAGGTCTGGGTGGCTTCCCCTAAAGATACTTTAGGGGGGTGGGTAGATCTGACACTGAAGGAAACTATTGCACGTGAAGATAATAGAAGATTTGGATTTAGTCAACCTTCCAAATAGGGCCTATTCATTTCCATTTTATAGCCATATAACTGCTTAAGTGTCTATATTGACTATTGACTTCTACCTACAATAAATGACAATTAAGAATTCATTTTCTTCCTTTCCTTTTTTCCCTTTCATTTTGATCCTGTTTATGCTCAGTATGGAAAATTTAGCTACTGTGTTATCGCGCCAGTCATCTTCCCTGTCATGACTCATCCCTCTTTGAAATGACACATTCTGTATATCTGTTACTCATTTATTAAAATACCAGGAGGCTGTGTTAGTTTCTATATGGTGGGTTGTTTTCTCAAAGCAAACAAGTAGAGTCAGTAGCTATTTTTACAATCCTCTAGACTCCAGGAACTAAGAAGTAAATGGCCTCCAGGATCAAACATTGACCAATATTATCACAAATGAGAAACACTGTTTTTATTTTTTTTATTTTTTTTTTTTTTATTTTATTTATTTTTTTTAATATATGAAATTTACTGTCAAATTGGTTTCCATACAACACCCAGTGCTCATCCCAAAAGGTGCCCTCCTCAATACCCATCACCCACCCTGCCCTCCCTCCCACCCTGCCCTCCCTCCCACCCCCCATCAACCCTCAGTTTGTTCTCAGTTTTTAACAGTCTCTAATGCTTTGGCTCTCTCCCACTCTAACCTCTTTTTTTTTTTTTTTTTTCCTTCCCCTCCCCCATGGGTTTCTGTTATGTTTCTCAGGATCCACATAAGAGTGAAACCATATGGTATCTGTCTTTCTCTGTATGGCTTATTTCACTTAGCATCACACTCTCCAGTTCCATCCATGTTGCTACAAAAGGCCATATTTCATTTTTTCTCATTGCCACGTAGTATTCCATTGTGTATATAAACCACAATTTCTTTATCCATTCATCAGTTGATGGACATTTAGGCTCTTTCCATAATTTGGCTATTGTTGAGAGTGCCGCTATAAACATTGGGGTACAGGTGCCCCTATGCATCAGTACTCCTGTATCCCTTGGATAAATTCCTAGCAGTGCTATTGCTGGGTCATAGGGTAGGTCTATTTTTAATTTTCTGAGGAACCTCCACACTGCTTTCCAGAGCGGCTGCACCAATTTGCATTCCCACCAACAGTGCAAGAGGGTTCCTGTTTCTCCACATCCTCTCCAGCATCTATAGTCTCCTGATTTCTTCATTTTGGCCACTCTGACTGGCGTGAGGTGGTATCTGAGTGTGGTTTTGATTTGTATTTCCCTGATAAGGAGCGATGTTGAACATCTTTTCATGTGCCTGTTGGCCATCCGGATGTCTTCTTTAGAGAAGTGTCTATTCATGTTTTCTGCCCATTTCTTCACTGGGTTATTTGTTTTTCTGGTGTGGAGTTTGATGAGCTCTTTATAGATTTTGGATACTAGCCCTTTGTCCGATGTGTCATTTGCAAATATCTTTTCCCATTCCGTTGGTTGCCTTTTAGTTTTGTTGGTTGTTTCCTTTGCTGTGCAGAAGCTTTTTATCTTCATAAGGTCCCAGTAATTCACTTTTGCTTTTAATTCCCTTGCCTTTGGGGATGTGCCGAGTAAGAGATTGCTACGGCTGAGGTCAGAGAGGTCTTTTCCTGCTTTCTCCTCTAAGGTTTTGATGGTTTCCTGTCTCACATTCAGGTCCTTTATCCATTTTGAGTTTATTTTTGTGAATGGTGTGAGAAAGTGGTCTAGTTTCAACCTTCTGCATGTTGCTGTCCAGTTCTCCCAGCACCATTTGTTAAAGAGACTGTCTTTTTTCCATTGGATGTTCTTTCCTGCTTTGTCAAAGATGAGTTGGCCATACGTTTGTGGGTCTAGTTCTGGGGTTTCTATTCTATTCCATTGGTCTATGTGTCTGTTTTTATGCCAATACCATGCTGTCTTGATGATGACAGCTTTGTAGTAGAGGCTAAAGTCTGGGATTGTGATGCCTCCTGCTTTGGTCTTCTTCTTCAAAATTACTTTGGCTATTCGGGGCCTTTTGTGGTTCCATATGAATTTTAGGATTGCTTGTTCTAGTTTCGAGAAGAATGCTGGTGCAATTTTGATTGGGATTGCATTGCATGTGTAGATAGCTTTGGGTAGTATTGACATTTTGACAATATTTATTCTTCCAATCCATGAGCAGGGAATGTCTTTCCATTTCTTTATATCTTCTTCAATTACCTGCATAAGCTTTCTATAGTTTTCAGCATACAGATCTTTTACATCTTTGGTTAGATTTATTCCTAGGTATTTTATGCTACTTGGTGCAATTGTGAATGGGATCAGTTTCTTCATTTGTCTTTCTGTTGCTTCATTGTTAGTGTATAAGAATGCAACTGATTTCTGCACGTTGATTTTGTATCCTGCAACTTTGCTGAATTCATGTATCAGTTCTAGCAGACTTTTGGTGGAGTCTATCGGATTTTCCATGTATAATATCATGTCATCTGCAAAAAGCGAAAGCTTGACTTCATCTTTGCCAATTTTGATGCCTTTGATTTCCTTTTGTTGTCTGATTGCTGATGCTAGAACTTCCAGCACTATATTAAACAGCAGCGGTGACAGTGGGCATCCCTGTCGTGTTCCTGATCTCAGGGAAAAAGCTCTCAGTTTTTCCCCGTTGAGGATGATGTTAGCTGTGGGCTTTTCATAAATGGCCTTTATGATCTTTAAGTATGTTCCTTCTATCCCGACTTTCTCAAGGGTTTTTATTAAGAAAGGGTGCTGGATTTTGTCAAAGGCCTTTTCTGCATCGATTGACAGGATCATATGGTTCTTCTCTTTTTTTTTTGTTAATGTGATGTATCATGTTGATCGATTTGCGAATGTTGAACCAGCCCTGCATCCCAGGAATGAATCCCACTTGATCATGGTGAATAATTCTTTTTATATGCTGTTGAATTCGATTTGCTAGTATCTTATTAAGAATTTTTGCATCCATATTCATCAGGGATATTGGCCTGTAGTTCTCTTTTTTTACTGGGTCTCTGTCTGGTTTAGGAATCAAAGTAATACTGGCTTCATAGAATGAGTCTGGAAGTTTTCCTTCCCTTTCTATTTCTTGGAATAGCTTGAGAAGGATAGGTATTATCTCTGCTTTAAATGTCTGGTAGAACTCCCCTGGGAAGCCATCTGGTCCTGGACTCTTATTTGTTGGGAGATTTTTGATAACCGATTCAATTTCTTCGCTGGTTATGGGTCTGTTCAAGCTTTCTATTTCCTCCTGATTGAGTTTTGGAAGAGTGTGGGTGTTTAGAAATTTGTCCATTTCTTCCAGGTTGTCCAATTTGCTGGCATATAATTTTTCATAGTATTCCCTGATAATTGTTTGTATCTCTGAGGGATTGGTTGTAATCATTCCATTTTCATTCATGATTTTATCTATTTGAGTCATCTCCCTTTTCTTTTTGAGAAGCCTGGCTAGAGGTTTGTCAATTTTGTTTATTTTTTCAAAAAACCAACTCTTGGTTTCGTTGATCTGCTCTACAGTTTTTTTAGATTCTATATTGTTTATTTCTGCTCTGATCTTTATTATTTCTCTTCTTCTGCTGGGTTTAGGCTGCCTTTGCTGTTCTGCTTCTATTTCCTTTAGGTGTGCTGTTAGATTTTGTATTTGGGATTTTTCTTGTTTCTTGAGATAGGCCTGGATTGCAATGTATTTTCCTCTCAGGACTGCCTTCGCTGCATCCCAAAGCGTTTGGATTGTTGTATTTTCATTTTCGTTTGTTTCCATATATATTTTAATTTCTTCTCTAATTGCCTGGTTGACCCACTCATTCGTTAGTAGGGTGTTCTTTAACCTCCATGCTTTTGGAGGTTTTCCAGACTTTTTCCTGTGGTTGATTTCAAGCTTCATAGCATTGTGGTCTGAAAGTATGCATGGTATAATTTCAATTCTTGTAAACTTATGAAGGGCTGTTTTGTGACCCAGTATATGATCTATCTTGGAGAATGTTCCATGTGCACTCGAGAAGAAAGTATATTCTGTTGCTTTGGGATGCAGAGTTCTAAATATATCTGTCAAGTCCATCTGATCCAATGTATCATTCAGGGCCCTTGTTTCTTTATTGACTGTGTGTCTAGATGATCTATCCATTTCTGTAAGTGGGGTGTTAAAGTCCCCTGCGATGACCACATTCTTATCAATAAGGTTGCTTATGTTTATGAGTAATTGTTTTATATATCTGGGGGCTCGGGTATTTGGCGCATAGACATTTATAATAGTTAGCTCTTCCTGGTGGATAGACCCTGTGATTATTATATAATGCCCTTCTTCATCTCTTGTTACAGCCTTTAATTTAAAGTCTAGTTTGTCTGATATAAGTATGGCTACTCCAGCTTTCTTTTGGCTTCCAGGGGCATGATAAATAGTTCTCCATCCCCTCACTCTCAATCTAAAGGTGTCCTCAGATCTAAAATGAGTCTCTTGTAGACAGCAAATAGATGGGTCTTGTTTTTTTATCCATTCTGATACCCTATGTCTTTTGGTTGGCGCATTTAATCCATTTACATTCAGTGTTATTATAGAAAGATATGGGTTTAGAGTCATTGTGATGTCTGTATGTTTTATGCTTGTAGTGATGTCTCTGGTACTTTGTCTCACAGGATCCCCCTTAGGATCTCTTGTAGGGCTGGTTTCGTGGTGACAAATTCCTTCAGTTTTTGTTTGTTTGGGAAGACCTTTATCTCTCCTTCTATTCTAAATGACAGACTTGCTGGATAAAGGATTCTCGGCTGCATATTTTTTCTGTTTAGCACACTGTAGATATCGTGCCAAGCCTTTCTGGCCTGCCAAGTTTCAAAGGAGAGATCAGTCACGAGTCTTATAGGTCTCCCTTTATATGTGAGGGCACGTTTATCCCTTGCTGCTTTCAGAATTTTCTCTTTATCCTTGTATTTTGCCAGTTTCACTATGATATGTCGTGCAGAAGATCGATTCAAGTTACGTCTGAAGGGAGTTCTCTGTGCCTCTTGGATTTCAATGCCTTTTTCCTTCCCCAGTTCAGGGAAGTTCTCAGCTATAATTTCTTCAAGTACCCCTTCAGCACCCTTCCCTCTCTCTTCCTCCTCTGGGATACCAATTATGCGTATATTATTTTTTTTTAGTGTATCACTTAGTTCTCTAATTTTCCCCTCATACTCCTGGATTTTTTTATCCCTCTTTCTTTCAGCTTCCTCTTTCTCCATAACTTTATCTTCTAGTTCACCTATTCTCTCCTCTGCCTCTTCAAGCCGAGCCATCGTGGATTCCATTTTGTTTTGCAATTCGTTTAAAGCGTTTTTCAACTCCTCGTGACTGTTCCTTAGTCCCTCGATCTTTGTGGCAAGAGATTCTCTGCTGTCCTGTATACTGTTTTCAAGCCCAGCGATTAATTTTATGACTATTATTCTAAATTCACTTTCTGTTATATTATTTAAATCCTTTTTGATCAGTTCATTAGCTGTTGTTATTTCCTGGAGATTCTTCTGAGGGGAATTCTTCCGTTTGGTCATTTTGGAGAGTCCCTGGCGTGGTGAGGACCTGCAGGGCACTTCCCCTGTGCTGTGGTGTATAACTGGAGTTAGTGGGCGGGGCCGCAGTCCGACCCGATGTCTGCCCCCAGCCCACTGCTGGGGCCACCGTCAGACTGGTGTGTGCCTTCTCTTCCCCTCTCCTAGGGGCGGGATTCACTGTGGGGTGGCGTGTCCCGTCTGGGCTACTTGCACACTGCCAGGCTTGTGTTGCTGGGGATCTGGTGTATTAGCTGGGGTGGGTAGGCAAGGTGCACGGGGGCTGGAGGGGCAGGCTTAGCTCGCTTCTCCTTAGGTGATCCACTTCAGGAGGAGCCCTGTGGCAGCGGGAGGGAGTCAGATCCGCTGCTGGAGGTTTGGCTCCGCAGAAGCACCGAGTTGGGTGTTTGCGCGGAGCGAGCAAGTTCCCTGGCAGGAACTGGTTCCCTTTGGGATTTTGGCTGGGGGATGGGCGGGGGAGATGGCGCTGGCGCCTTTGTTCCCCGCCAAGCTGAGCTCTGCCGTCCGGGGGCTCAGCAGCTCTCCCTCCCTTTGTCCTCCAGCCTTCCCGCTTTCCGAGCAGAGCTGTTAACTTATGACCTCCCAGACGCTAAGTCGCGCTTGCTGTCGGAACACAGTCTGTCCGGCCCCTCCGCTTTTGCCAGCCAGACTCGGGGGCTCTGCTTGGCCGGCGAGCCGCCCCTCCGCCCCGGCTCCCTCCCGCCAGTCCGTGGAGCGCGCACCGCCTCGCCGCCCTTCCTACCCTCTTCCATGGGCCTCTAGTCTGCGCTTGACTCCTGAGACTCCCTTCTGCTAATCCTCTGGCGGTTTTCTGGGTTCTTTAGGCAGGTGTAGGTGGAATCTAAGTGATCGGCAGGACGCGCTGTGAGCCCCGCGTCCTCCTACGCCGCCATCTTCCGGAACTGAGAAACACTGTTTTTAAACATGATAACCTTTCTGGATTTTATTTCAAATTATATGTATTTTTACTATCTTAAGGTCTGTTTGGGATACTTCACAATTGCCTAATGGCTTTATAAAATTACAATGTCACCTCACCAAAAAAAATCCAATATAGACACTTGTATTTTCAACAATTCCATATATCACCCTCTGGATTCTACTGGCAAGTAATCTCTAGAATTTGTTTATTCTTGACTTCGGAAAGTAGATGGACCCTGCTCCTTGGGAAGGTATTGCAATGATTGCTCATTTTCTCATGTTTGGAACCAAAACCTTTTTTTTTTTTTTTGAGACAATTGTGTGAAGATAAATTGTATGGAAGTTCTCACTTTTAAACTGAGTATTTTTCCTTCTACTTGGCATGTCTGCAAACCACATATAGCCTTACAATCTAACTAAAAATATATAAAATCTTTCATGGAGAACATTGTACATATTATCTCTCTGAGTTCAATTCAGTGAAGTAAGTTGGGAAAACTCTACCTTAAGGATGATATTTTATTTGCCTTGATATATAAGAAAAATTGATCCTACTGCTTAGTCGTATGCAGTAAGCCATAAATACATACAATAAAAAACAGACCCATTTGCACAAAGATATAATACAGGATCCAAAAGCAGGCTCCTATGGAGAATCTTACAAAATGTATTATAACTTTTTAGAAATAGCTATCATTACCCTAGAGAAAAGTTACCTATTATTAGAAGAGAATTTTAAGAACTCTCCTTAAAAAAACTCATTGAGAACATTCCAGAAAACATGACTTTAACACCCTGATTTCCACATTTCCTAGTTAACCTAATGACTAATTACAAGAAAGATGTTTATTCCTTTCTAACAACAACTCCCCTAACTCCTTATATGTTTGATTATTCATGTAGTCTCAATATCTTAATATCTAAATATTCATGTAGTATTATTGTTATCTTGGATTCTTATGCTTTAGAAGATAGGGATAGCTTTAACTGACTAATATGGCCCCATGTGCGAATTGCCAGTCCATGAAAGAGTTTAATGCTTATAGTTTTATTTCACTATAGCAACAGATATGGATAAGACCCTTGTATTTTACATGAAGCCATCTTGACAGATTTTTTAAAATTTCCATTTAATGCAAACCTCAAGCCTTAGAAATGAATTGGAAAAGTTGGAGTTTTCAAATAATAGAGCAAAGAAAGAATGGCAGTAAGCAGTTTTGTTTATTCAGGGTATCAGTGAACAACTTTAGTTCTGTTTCTCTTTGGCTGTGGATAACTGAAACTAGTCATTACCATACCTGTCAAGAGCAAGTAGCAAAAGACATAGTTCCATCAGAAATATACATCAATTCAGATCTTCTATGGCTACCCAGGGAGTTTGAGGTCCCATAGGAATGGATTAGAGGAGCATGAAATATATGTCAAACTCAAGGATTTTTTTCCTGTGAAACTAAAAGAATAAGCAGTATTAGTTTTCATTTGATGAAGCTACCCATATTTCAGTATGTCCTTTAAAAAATTGAGAATATTTAAAAATTGAATGTTCAAATTATAGATTATTGTCATAAGTTATGATGTATTACACATTTGTAAGAGTCAGTGTGCCTCTAACTCTGATTTGAAAGCCATAAAAGTTAATATTAAAGTGAATATAGCATTTGATCTGATAAAAATCAAATTTAGTTAAATGAGGAACTGAGCCTGTGTCAGAATACAGATGAATGCACTAGAGGTGCTTACTGATTCCAAGAAATGATTATTTTTTTCAACTTTAAACTTTTAAATGAACAAAAAAATATAGTAACTGCAGAACTATCAACTGGATCATATATTTTATATAATAAAATCTCAACTAATAAATATTATTTCTGAAAATATAAAATCTCTATTGATTCATGAATTCTTGGAGGAACAAATAATTAGGGAGCAAAGGAAAGTCGAAATGTGGAAAGACAGAGATACCAGTAGAATTGGAGAAGAAATATAAAAGGAATTTCTCTAGTGGTTGCAGGGAAAGGTCACTCAATGGAGACTTTTCCAGAGAGATCCAAGGTTCAGGAGAGGGAAATTTGTGTGTGATTGTGGGTGCATGCATTCAGTTTCATAAATTTTTATTAAGTGTTAGGCACTGTGATGAGTAGTAGAGAGATGATAATATATGCAATATTACTGGAGTTAGAGTCAATTTTATTGATTATTGTAATATATAAATGCTATATTAGTGTATCAGTTAAATATTTTAGGGTTCAAGCTGAAACATATAAAACTAAAACTATTTTAAAATATAAGTACATTTGTTAATCTAAAAAAACTTGGAAGTCAAAGGGTTCCAAGGCTGGCGAATACAGCAGATCAATGATATTAGGACTCTGGGTTGCCTTCTCTGGGATATTTTTGTCTTTTCCCTTAGATGCCTGTCGTTGTGTAAAATATCACATTATGTGGCAAAGTACAAGATAATGAATGCTTGAGGAGTATTATGGTATGAATTGTGTCCCTCACTCCCAAATTCATATGTTGAAGTCTTAAACTTCAGTACTTTAGAATGTGACTATATTTGGAGATGGGTCATTAAAGAGATAATAAGTCAACAAGAGACTATTAGAATGGTCCCTAATCCAGTTTGACTGGTCTCCTGAGAAAAAGATGGAATTTGGACACACAGATAGCAGGGTACATGTGCACAGAGGGACAATCATGTGAAATGACAGCAAGAGGATAGCCATCGGTAAGCCTAGCTCAGAGACCTTAGAGGAAACCAACCCTGCTGGCATCTTGACCATAATCTTCTAGCCTCTTCCAGAACAGTAAGAAAATAAATTTCTGTTGTTTAAACTACCCAGTGTCTGGTACATTGTTATGGCAGCAGTAGCAAATAATACATGAAGCATTTGGAGAAAGTGCACTTTCTTATGTTTCTCTCTTTATACTGAGGAGTAAAATCTTTTTCACTTACTCTCAGCAGACATTCTCTCAGGTCCTTACAGCTAATACTGAGTCACATGCCCATTGTCTAGATGCAGCAAACAACGCTCCATATGTACACATTTGGTATTAGAGCCCATAGAAAGTGATGTGAGGTTTAAGTAAGCCAATTTGTAAGATTTTGTACAAATTAGGGGAAAAAGTATCTTTGTTAATTAAGTTTAATTATACTTTATGACCATCTGCTAACAGTTTGTTGCAACAACAAATCTACTCTAAGTGAATGGTACCTTTTGGAGTTGTGGTGGCTTTGGTTTTAAGAAACCATATATGGAGTATAGAAACCTTGATGTGAGTCATCAGGGATATGTGGAAATAGATAAAAAGGGGACGGACTGTGTTGTAGCAGAGGATACAAAATGAACAAAATCACAGAGAATTGAAAGATCATGCAACAGTGAAGACATACAAGCTGTTCCATATTATTACTAGTTAGGGCACATGTTAGGGAGTAATGGGAGCTGAAATGGAGGAGACTGACAGAGCCTGGTCATTATAGTTCTGGAAGAGTGCCAAATTTTATGGCTTGAGTAGATATAGATGCATCCGTATAATTAATGTATACAAGAAGAGACAATATAGGAATAGAAGGTAGAAATGGTTTGGATGCGATGCATATTGCATATCTACAAGTGATGCACACTTGTAGAAGCAACTCTTGAATAGAGTCTAGAACGCTAACTTTGTTATACATACGTAGGTTCTCATTCTTTGTTCTTTATTGGCTATAAGATCATGGGAATATTATTTAACCTCCCTAGGCCTTAGTATTCTCATATATGAGGTTTAATATAATTATATTTGTGCCTCAGTCCAGGGTTTTGTGAGGACTAAATATGGTAATGCATGTTAGACTAAATATTAAATAAAGTTTTATATGTTAATAAATTTCAGCTATTTTTCTTCACTCTTCCTTCTATTCAGCCTTCTTCTCTCCTTTCTCTTTATTGAAATAAAGATCCCTGCTGGGTTTTTGTGCCTAAAACCCATGAAGTAAGTCAATTTTAGAGATAAATAAGAGAGACATCATCATAAAGTGATTGTTAAGATTTTGAAAGTGGATGATATTATCTGGAGAGCATATCTGAAAGTCAGAAGAGCAGTGACATTTTCCAGAGCCATGAGGAATGCTAATTTTTAAGAGATGGGAGAAAAAAGAAATTTCTGCTAACAAGTTTGAGGGCACTCAAAAAGACAGTAGGAAACTTAAGAAAAAGTTCATATGACATCCAAAGATGTTAAGAATTTCATGAGGAAATGAAGTTTTAGGCACGATAGTTAGATTCATGTAAACCCTATATAGCAGAAAATTATATGCTACTCAAAACGTTTAGAGAGCAAGAAATAAGAACAATAATCTCCCATTGATTTTACCCTCATGGAGTTCATTGCCAGAGAAAGTTTACCTACTAACTGGGGCAGAAGGGAAGGAGAAACAAGAACGTCGATTCCTTTATACTAAAAAACAAATTAAAATATGGTAGTAATGAAAGACTGAGACTGTACCAGTCTTTAAATTATTTTTTTTATCTTGGCTGGGGGAGTTTGAACAGATTTATAGGATGAGCAGAAGATGATATAAAAGGGACAGGAAAAGATCAAAGAACAATGGAGAATCACTGACAGAGTTGTTTCAGTGTAGGCAACATGATGGCATGAAGAGCAGAGTACTTGACTTTTTATAAAAAATGGAAAGCTCTTCAGAATCAACCAAAAGGGATACTAACAAGGATTTATAAGTGTATAGGTGAGATAAAATAAAGGATTATTTCTGTGGATTGCTAACTGGCATTGAGAATGGACGGTAACAAATAGTTTCACAACAACCCAAACACATTTACCCCACTGCAGTGTAGCAATGAATGGAGCATACTGAGGTGCCAGGGTGCATATGCAGTGCTAAAAGTTCAATGGGCAGAATCTAAGGCAAATAAATAGTATTATTTCACTATATTGTCTTCATTTGTCACCTACTGGAACACCTCCAATCATAGAAGAGATGGTAGAATTTACCAAGAAAAGTTTATATAAGAACTAAAAGTTAATTGTAGAGCTTCTTTATTGTCATTGAAAAAATGGTTGGAAGTTGTAGCATGTCATTAGCATCTTGTGATTCATATCTGAAGTAAACTGCATCTTCTAGAGGCCAGCAGTAGTGCGTGGAGACTCAGCAAAATGGATGCCTGTTCTCCATCTCAGTTCATAAATGGGCTTTATTTGAGGAGACCATTTATATTTGTTGCCAGTAGAATATATCTCTATCTACCTAACTATCTATCTATCTGCTTCTGACTTATGTAATTTGTACCATAGAGTTCATGATAAAATTATGAAAGGAGATTAATAATGGTCTCAGCTCCAAGTAATTTCCTATCTTCACATACTGCTCATTTTCTCTCTCTGTTTCACACAAAAACATTACTTTGTGACTAATTTTAATTAATTCTGATTAATATTCAAGGAGAATAAAGTTTTTGAGGAAAATAAATTTGGAGAGTGAATAGAGAGAGTGACACCCTGCTGGGAACCAGCCTAAAAGATTTTGGATGAAATTCACCAACCCACCTTGTGCCACTACTCTGTGAACTTGGGAAACATACTTTCTGAAAGGTCAGTCTCTGAAACTATATGCATTCTCAGGTTTTATTTCATGTATTTATAAGAAACAGCATTTATAATGACTTTCAAGCTCTGTAAGATCTGACACCTTTCTTTCTGCCTTCACTTCCTACCACTCTTTTTTTCTACTAACTTCACTTCTATCACTGGCTCTCTTGAAAGTCCTGTACCCATCAAACTCACTTCTAGCCCAGGAAATTTGTATATGAGTTTTCTCTGCCTCTGGTGTTCCTTCTCCAGATATCCTCATGCCTGGTTTCTTCACTTCCTTCAATGATTGCCCATATGTCACCTTATGGGTGAGGCCTTCCCTTGTGGGTATTCTGTATACCTCTTCCCATACTGAGCACAACTTGTCATACAGTGGTTCCCCTGATCTGTGTTTTCACTGTCCATGGTTGCAGTTACCCACTGTCAACCAGGGTCTGAAAGGACATGATCCTACTTCTGACATATTATCAAAGAGTCAGGAGTAGCCTAACCCTACATCACAATACCTAGGTCATTCACCTCATTTCATCTCATCACATGGGTATTTTACCATCTCATATTGTCACTAGAAGAAGTGTCAGTATAGTATATTAAAATATTTTGAGAGAGAGACCACATTCACATAACTCTCATTACAGTATATTGTTATAATTGCTTTTTTATTATTAGTTATTGCTGTTAATATTTCACTGTGCCTAATTTATAAATTAAACTTTATCATAAGTATTTACATACAAGAAAAAACTGGTATATATACACACACACACACACACACACACACACACACACTATAGGTATATATATATAGGTATATATAGTATATACAGTACTATCGGTGATTTCAGACATCCATTAGAAGTCTTGCAACATATGCCTCATGGATTAGAGGTGGAGGGTATTGTATTTGCCTTGATTTATTTTTCTCCATAGCACTGATGGCTATTTGATATGTAGTAATACAGAGAGGGCAAGGTCTTTTATATTTTGTTTAGTATTATATGTGTAACAATTTGTACAGATACTGAAATGGTAACTTTTTATTGAATGAGTGAATGAAACTAATATAAAATTATTATAATCTAAATATATAACTTTATATGTAAATTGTTATTAATATTCATGTCTTCATAATATAAAAGAGAGATGATGGCAATATTTTTCTACTAAATAACCGATAAGAAACATTCCACTACTAGCCCAAAATATTTTTTGAGGATACTTGGATAAAACACCCTTTCCGCAAAACAAATGACTGTCATCTGCAGGATGATTGCCATGCTAACTATGCAAATCTGCCATAACTACAATAGGAAAGGTGTGTGTTGCATTTGGGCAAAGCATCATTATGTGTGTGGGAGGGAGGTGGGGCCCTGGTTGAAAACTTTCACCCAGTTCTGAGCTAGAGAATAAAAGGATAACATATACTGTCGTCTCCAAATTTAAGATTCTTGGGTTTTAAAACAAGTTTTTGTAGGCAAAACAATTATTACAAGAAACAAATACTTTTTTTTAATTTCATTTTTGGTGTGTATGTGTGTGTAGGGGGGAGATTTTTTTAAAAATAATCAAAATTCTGAAAGATGATACATTTCTTTCTTTGGGATTAAAGAATATATTTATTTCCAAAATATAAAATTAAATGTATGCCCCCAAGTAATAGTTATATATACTTAATTCATGCATTAAAGTATTGTATTAAATAGTGAAGTATGCTAAACCACTAAAACCATACAGATATCAATATTTTAATATACTTAAAATTATGCTTATCATAGAAGTTATTCTCAATTACCATTATATAAAATCTCTACACGTTCTACAATATGACACACAATCTTCTTATAAAATTTTATATTAATTCTTTCAGAAAGAAATAAATACATATATTTTCAGTTAGAATAGTGGCATGGTAGGGCAGGTCCAAAGTAATGAATAAGTGATTGTAAAACTTGCCTCTATTTCTCACATATTGAGAGTGACAAAGTCCTAAATTTGAAAGAGGTCTCTCGAGACACACATATTCTGCACAGTAACTTGAACTGAGAGTCTCTTAGATCAGAGGAAATTGAAATATCATTAATAGAGAAAAACATCTTCTAGGAGTGTGCATCAATTCAACACTTCAGTTCCCAGTCCTGCAATAAAAGCAGATTGCTCCATTTATCACTGATCTTATTATATAGGGTCTTTCAATACAAGGGAATGAATATACTTCTTCTATATTTGTGTCTAAAGTAGTTGTTAAAGAATTGTTTTGTAAGCTCTAAAATCCTATTTAAACTAAGTAACGGTGTGCAAGGTGTGTAGTGAGTACATAAGAGATCTTAAGGTTTCCCAGTGCCATATTAAATTCTGAAATGGGACATAATTCTCTACTCTTAGATGAGAGGGAAAAAGTCACCCACACTTTACTATAGATTTTCAGGGTAAGAGAGATTGACATAAGACACAGAAGAACATTAGAATACCCAGGAGATGATATATAATATATATATCATATATATATGTTTGTACATATATGTATGTAATTGAGTGTAAGAGAGTGCTTTTTCCAGTTACTGACATCAAAATAATGATTCAATTTTGAGTCATAATTAATCACAATTAATTTGCTATTAATAATTATTAAGAACTGAAATTTAGAAATTCTTTACTTTTTAATCAATAAAAGAAAATGTATGTATATATACTTACAATTACATCAATTTTACTCAACCTGTTTTATGTCATGCTTTATTTGTTGGGAGAGAAAAATATTGAGTTACTACTGATATATACTAAGAGAATTAAATAATAGATAGCCGTTGTATCAATTAGCTTTTGCTGTGTCTCTCCCAAAAGTCAGTGGTGTACAAAAATAAACATCATTTCTCATGTGTCTGTAACATTCAGCTGATGTTGGTGTTATTGTGCATCAATAAAGACAGCAGGAAATGGTTATGACAGAAGGTTTACATTATCTGTTTCTTAAGCATAAGGGCAGATTCACTGAAAGTTTGTATCAAGTATTCTCATTCTTATCTGTTTTCTTTTGGGTTCTCCAACCCAAATGGTATTGACTGTGTGATGAAATACATTAAATAGGTGTCATGAGGATTTGTTTAGTAAACTTTCCAAATCTAAGTAGACCAGGTCGTAATCTGTCACTCTGCACGTAATATTTGCCAACAAGTTTATAAAAAGCTATAGGTCTTTGAATTTTAACTGAGCCTCATGTTTTTATAGAGGATAGCATTTTAAATTGAATTTGCACTATGCCCTCATGAGTATTGCTTTTATAAAACTGTAATCCTATAAAAGCTTATAATTTTATATAAATTTACTTTGCTTAAATGTACACATTTTTGCAAGCTTCATAAATATAGAAGTGATAAGGGTATATAAAAATTTTAGTAACAGTGATATCTGGGAAAGTTGCAAAGGAAACCTTCTATTTACCCAACACTTTGTTGCAACTATTAAAGATATTACACTAATTTATATAATTAATACTTATTTATTAATTAACACATTTATTGAACACATTTATTGAACATTTATTGCTAGGTATCAAGAATACTGAGGTTGAGGTTACAGCAATTTTAAAATATTAAAAGGTGATTTCTACAGAATTTTGTTCTGATGAGAGAAAAGCAAACAAATATATGATTATAAAGTATGTGAGTTGTTAATAAGGGTTATGGAAATAAAGAATGTGAGCTAAGAGTTGACAGATATTAATAGAAGTTGTTATTTTACCTTTATCTTTCCTTTTTGCTGTTGTCATTATTTTATTTTGAATCAACATTTATCAAACACAATTTCGGTAATATAGATGTACAGTATAGAAGGCAGTAACAAAACAAGCTCGTAAACCCATTAAATCTAGGTCAAAGCTAAACATCCACAGTATCCCATAATCCCCGAACATAGCTCTTCCTAAATACATTGACCTCTTCCCCCTAAAGAGGAAATCATAATCCTGAATTTTCCTAAAGAGAAAAAAATATTGCTTTTAAATTTTTTTCTATAAATGGAAACCATATTGCTTTTGTTTTTCTATGAGTGACCCTCATATTTCATTAAATATTATATTTTGAGATTCAGTCATGTTAACGTATATAGAGTAGACCTTCACTCTCATAACTGTGTAATATTCTATTACATGACTATTCAATAATTTATTCCTAATCTGACAGTTTCTAGGGGTTTTTTTCTTGTATCATGAACAAGACATGTGAATATTCTTTTAGCACTGCTTCTTGTTCATCCATATATGAAATTCTAAAGAGTATATACATACTGTACAATGGGAGTTGTAAGTTCAATATGCTCAATATTTGTAAATAATGCTAAATTGTTTTCCAAAAAAAATTGTACCAACTTATTCTCCCTCTAGAAGTGAGGAACATCTCCAATTGCTCTATCTTTTTTTCACAGATTCCTAGCATTATTAACTTTTTAAAATGTTGTTTGTGAAATACTACTTCATGATGGATATATTTTAAATTTTACTAAATGATAAAAGAAATGAATATTATTTTCATATGTTCAAGTATATCGTTATCATATTATTTATCACTCAGACTAGGACACATTTAAGAGTAAAAGGGAATTACAAAATAATTCAAGGAAAACCTTTTAAGTATTTACTTACAAACATACTGATTTATAAAATTGTCCTATTCAAAAATTATTTCCAAAATATTTTTCTACAAAAAGATATAAAATAAATTTTAAAAATTTATTTAAATAACATAAAATCTAATCTTTATATTAATGATGTCATGTTAAAAAATAGCATAAACAAAATAAATATTTTTGTAGATACATACTTGAATTTTATTTTACCCATGCAGGGCCCTTGCTTATAAAAATAGTATGCAAGTACTGTAGAACTGGTAAACCATTTTATTGCCATCTCTGTAATAAGTTGTTTCCATATAAGACTGAATATTTATGGGCTCTTTATTCCAAGGTCAATATGTCCTCTCTAACACAAAAATCATACTTTGATAATATTAGCTTTTTGGTAATTCTTGATCATCTGTCAAGGAAGTCAGGGTATGCTATTTTGTATATCATGGTCAATAAACGTTTAAAATGATAAATGATATTTAAAAAGTGGTCTGGATTTCCATTTCTGACATTTTCCAACAATTTTTGTTAGACTAACCTTCAAAGATAACTGAATGATGTATAAAATACCAATGGCATGAGAACACTGGAAAGGAAAAAAAAAAGATATTCAGTTAGTGGAGGGGAGTAGACACGGAATGAGGGAATGGTACCGCATACATTTCTTGTTTTTGCATCCTTTAGTTTGAGGGCCTGCCCAGGAAGGGCTATGGTAGATGATGAAACTATAACAGAAAATCTGCAGCCTTTCTGCTCCAAGATTCAGAGAACAGAGTCTGGGACAACCATGGACACTGACAAGGTAACATGGGGATGTGGAATCCTGAAAAACAAAAGTCCAGAAAGAGGAGCTCAAAATTCCTGTGAATGTACTCAGTCTAAATCTCTAACAGACCTCTGAACCATACGTGCATGGAACGGAACCCATGGATAACAGCTAGACTAAAATTAGTGAATGGAAACTGAGCTGCCATATACAAGAGAGGAGAGCTGGGAGTTTGAGTCAGTTAGGTTCCTGATGAATTAAAACAAACAAAAAAGAATCTATATTCTTCAGAGGGATATAACAAAACTAAAAATCTTGAATACATGTCACTTACAATGTCCAGGACGCAATTCAAAATTGGAAACAGGAAAACCGCTACTACTTAGGAGAAAATAAAATCGACAGAAACCCAAGATGAATGACCCCGATGTTGGGATTAGCATACCAGGACTTAAAAGAAGTAATCACAACAGTGTTTAGAGACACAAATGAAAAAAAAAAAAATACTTGTAATGAATTAACAAATAGAAAAATTTCAGCTCCAAGTGAAAACTCTAAAATGAACCATTAAAAATTCTAGAATTTTTAAAACACTAATTGACATACAAATTTCACTGTATAAGCTTAAAAGGCAGAATGATGACAAAGGACCAAAGAAAAAGTAAATGCGATTATAAATTACCTATTTTGAAAAATAGAAAGATTTTTAAAAATGAAAAGGTTCAGGTAGCCGTGCTACGGTAATAAAAGTTCTAACATACAAGCATTTGGAATACCATACGATTTTAATAGACACTTCACAAATTAAGATATCCAATCAATATGGATATGAAAAAGACATTAACATTATTAGCCACCATGGAAATACAAATTATTACCTCAATGTGCTATCACTTCACACTAAAAAATGGCTAAAATTAACAAGACTAATGACACAAAATATTTTGAGACTCTGAAGCAACTAGAGCTCATACTTTGATCCTCATGTAAGAGTGTAAAATCAAGATGGTACAACTGATGAGAACTGATAACACTCATAAGAAGATTTGTTCACATAAAGAAAATAGGTAGCAGCTTTTTTCACTAAAGCTAAAACTAAAGATTTTTCAGGTGTTCATCAACAGGAGAATGTAAAAACAAAGTAATGGCCAACAATACAAAAGAAACAAATTACTGTTACGCGCAGCTACATAGATCGGTCTCAAAAATATTTTGCTGAATGGAAGAATACAACAATACATGAAGAAAATATGCTATGATTCAAATTATATGAAATGTTAGACAAACAAACTAATCTGTACAGTAGGGGAAAAAAAAGTCAGTTTGCTGTTTGATCCAGAGAGAATTGTACAGGCAGTATTGACTGGTTAGCTTTATGTGGGAACTTTCTGGAGCGATGGTAATATACTGTACCTCGATAGATGTTTGGTTTACATAGTTGTAGCTAGTTGTCAAGCTCTTGTAATGATCTACTTAGCATTTGAGCATTTCATTGTATGAAAAATTTATCTCCAAGAAAAAATAAACATAAAATAATAAACATAAAATAAACATAAACATAAAAAAATAACATGAATTCTAGTTAATTTTAATGCCTGCTAAAATAATTAGGAAGCAGTGCACAAATGTCTGCAACTTAATTCAAAGTGCATATAAAATAAGATGGATTGATGAATGGATAGATGGATAGAGAAATGTTCAGATATATGTTACAGAAAGTAAAATAAAATGTGAATTTTGGATTCTAGGTAACGGTATATAGGTTTTTATCTACAACTCAATCATCCTTATGGTTTGAAAATTTTCAGAATAAGATGTTGGACAAAAAAAAAAAAGGACTGAGTAAATGGAGTGATGCCATGTGGCAATTTGTAGTAAAAAACAAAACAAAACAAACAAAACAAAATACCATTCAGTTAGAGAAAAGAGAAATCAAAGTCCCTAAGGCTGAAATGTGCATATACCCGCAGGAGGGCAAACTGACATGTTTGAAGCCACCTACTGAACTATTGGAGAATAATTTATATTTAATATGCATAATATGGAGAGAAAATGCAGAATTAATTTATGTGAAACAAAATTAACCACTTAGACTTAAAGTTATGAATACTATACATTAATTCACTGTATAAATGGCGAAGATCACACTATTTGCCAGATGCTTAGGTGCCCAGGATAAAATAATGAGACAAATTGTTCCTAGCTGTACCCTCATGAAATTTGTAGTCTCACGTTCTATTATATTTGGCTGCATTTCAAGGGACATAACAAAAACATAAATCACATGGCATACTTACTGACAGTCACATGGTGTGATACAGCACTTCTTAAAATGTGGTTCAACTCTTAACGAAAATTAATATTTATGTCCCCCACCCAGACTATGAGTTAGAACCTCTGAGTGGCCAAGGTAATCTCCATTTTAACAAGCTCTTGGGTGATTTTTATGCACATCACAGTTTGAGAACAACTGCTCTTATAAACAACATTTGGAGTCAGGAATTGGGTTGAAAGGCTAATGGCTCCATTCTGACTGTGTGACCTCAGGTAAAAACTTAATGACGTTGTATCTCAAGTTAACATCTAAAAAATGAGGAATAAAATAATATCACTAATTATTTTACAAGGTCATTATGAACACAGGGGCACTGTAAATATAAATTATAGACAGTGTTCATCAAAGTGTTCATAAAATTAAAAGAATTATAAAAATTTATGGCATTATTTGCATACAAGGCAAATTAACTTCTAAGTTTTTGTTTACAGCTGTGTGAATCTGCAAGTATACACTCTAGATAATATCAAAAAGCCTACACTTATAAACATATAATTAGAGAAGGTCTTTGAACAACAGGTGCAGTTAACATTTGGGTCCTAATCCAGTATGAATTTATCACTGAAATTTAAACTCTCAAAATTGTTTCAAAATGGGATTATTCGCTCATTTGGCTCATATCATGTCCCCGGGAATAAGTGAGTGGGTTTAAGCTTCCCACTCAGCTATGTTAAAAGAGGAGGCAGACACACCTGGATTTTATAAACATGTCATCTAGGACAGCCTTTCAGGACTATGCTCAGCAATGAGTGCATTTTGTTACAGAAAAGCATTTGAGGAGTTTTGGAACAGGCAAATAAGTATAATAACAAGCCACTTTGAACTCTGCCAAAATTACAAATGTCACTTCTCCTTGGACCAGGTCTTGCTTTGATTTTCTTAATGTAGTGAAAATTTCACGACAATAACTGTCTAATCATTTTGCTTTCTTCCTTCGTGCATTCTTTAATTAATTCAACAAATATTCAGAGTTTTTAATATGTGTTGGGCACTGTTGTGAATATTCAGAAGAAAAAAGAAAGAAAGAAAATCAAATGTGTTTTCTTATCTTTTTAGTTTCTGCAGATATCAACAGCAGGGGATCTTTGGACATTACTGGATGACTTTGCCCTCTACCTAATGATGGGAATCATTGATTAACTTAGTGATACTGAGGTCAGAAATAGCTGAGCTCACTCAGACTTTCCAAAGGATGGAGAAGTTGTCTGTTGTTACCTTCAGTAAAAGACCATAAGTGTTCTGGCTACTCTTATTTCTTTTCTCACAGTGGACATTGTCAATCCCAAGTTTCTTTTTTCTTTTGGAGGACAGCATGGAACATGTATATTTTGCTTCTCTATTCTTTAATACATATCCATTTTTATGTATGCATAATCTTTAGATAAGGAAGAAATTTTAACATAATTAGCAATCATTATATAATTTCTTTTCCTTGTTTAAGATGTGTGTCTTCTGGGAAGGGACAAAAAAATGATATTAAATTAGGGGAAATATGAAATAACTACTTGAGAAATAAAAATTTGTCAAACATAGCTGTCAGAGTAAATTGAGGACGTGTAACTAGGATTATGTAGGACTCAAAGCTAACTGGTACCACAGGCTTTAAGAAATAGAAGGTTGGGGGCAGTTAGTTAAGCATCTGACTATTGATTTCAGCTCAGGCCATGATCTCATGGTTCATGAGTTGGAGCCCTACACTGGGCTCTACAATGACAGTGTGGAACCTGCTTGGGATTCTCTCTCTCTCTCTGTCTCTCTCTCTCTGCCCCTCCCTCTCTTGTTCTCTCTCTCTCTCTCTTTCTCTCAAAAATCAATAAATGAACTTAAAACAATTATTTTCCCAATGAGACACTAATTCTACCATTACTTTATTTTTTGGTATTATGACAGAAGTGAGGGAAAGAAAATCATGCTTGGGGATGGTTGAAATTATGATGTGATGCATCTTTATGGAAAAATACACAGGCAATTCATTCTCTCACTTGGCAAAATACTAAAAATCTTTATAGTTTAAAAACTGGAGAAAATACAAAGGAGCAAAAGGTTATCCATTTGCTCTTACATTAAGAAAAACATTATCTAAACATATACATCTCAGGATGATCTCTTGAGCAGGGGAATGAGGTAAGGGAGAATTACATTTGACTATGCCAAAAATAAAATAAAATGGCATTTTTATTCTACTGCGTGCTTGTTGCTTGTCATGAAAAGAAATCCAGAATTTATCTATTAATGGAATTTTAAAGTTCAAATGCTTCAATCTACCTGTGGAAAAAGATTTTAAAAGTTATTTTTAAAATGCAATCTTTCTAAAATGCAATTTAAAGAATGAGACTTAAAAACCCTCTGGAACTATCCATAAACTTCTTTCTGGAATTTATCTTAAGGAACTTGTGATTGGTAGCTACAAGGATTTTTGCCACAGCACACTTTGGGGAAATTTTTGAAAGTACTATAGGACTTTGAAAATGTTTTATCCATGTTAGATATTGATATATGTAATAAAATTGATTTTATAGAATTGTACCTAAACTATCATGGGAAGACAAGTGTTCAACATATATATGATGAAAATATTAAAAGGCAAGCTATTTCAGAGTTTTTTATTTTAAAAAGTGAGTATACAAAGAATTCTCCAAGGATAAATATCAAAATATTTTGTATATAGTGTCTTAGTGTGTGGGTTTAGAGCAAATGGGATTTGGATCTTTGTGAGGTTTTCTATACAAATATTTCTATGTTATAAGTCAATTTTTTAAAAAATGAAGTTATCTCTTGAGATACATCATCATAGTATAAACAGGAAGTTAAAGTTGAGGTCAAAGAACTGGACTTTATCCAACTATCAACTATAATCAGTCTATTTAAACTCCAAGTTTAAATAATTCCCTCATTGTAAATAATATGCGTCATATAAATCTATGCCAAAGTGAAAGATACATATGGAACACTCTATTAAGAAATATTCATTTTTCTTTTCAGCCTTCCAACAATGTTTGAAGTAGATATTTATATCCCCTTTTTCTAGATGAGGAAGCTAAATCTCATCAAGGTTAATGACCTTGTTCGCTTCTATATGACTCCTAAGGTGCAGAAACAGAATTTAAATTCAAGTTAATGTGACTTTAGAGTCTTTGGGCTTTACTCTGCAGTTGGAAGAGATAAAATGGAATAAAACAATAGCTATCCTCATTATAGATGAACAGAAGTGAAGGAGCAGTTAGAAGAATAGGCATAGGTGAAGAGATTTAAAACAAAGTTTATCCTTGAAAACCAAAGGAAGAGAATAAAGAGCAAAGTCAAATTAAGAGACTAAGTTTGTCAAGAAAACACACTGAGAAGATTTTTGACTCATTGTCATTAAAGAGAATCTAAGGGGGTACCTGGGTGGCTCAGTGGGTTAAGCATCTGACTTCAGCTCAGGTCAGGATCTCAAGGCTTGTAAGTTCAAGCCCCCCCATCGGGCTCTCTGCTGTCAGTGCAGAGCTTACTTTGGATCCTCTGTCCCCTCCCCCTCTCTCTGTCCCTCCCACACTGGCACTCTCTCTCTCCCTCTCAAAAGCAGATGAACATTTTTTTAAAAAAGAATCTCTCATTTGAAAGATGAGGATAATCTAATACTGAGCTACTAAAGAATTAATTAAAACATACAGGTATGAAAATGAAGAGCTTTAAGGGTTTTGGTTGCACACAGCATTGCATTTAATTTAGTTAGATTCCAAATTAATATAGTACAAGGGTCATAAGCCAGAAAGAGGTAGGCAGGAAGTTTCTTCCTTAAATCTTTACTTCACCTCCACCCTTACTTCAAAGACTTGGTACTAACTTTTACCTTAGCCTGGACTCTTTTTATCCAAGAGAGTTCCCTCATTTTTCATGTTTTCCAAATAATGAAATACTTTTCTTAAACTAAATTAAGCACTAGTAATATTTTGGGAAAACCTCTATTTTAAAGTATGCAACCTGAATGAATCACTTGCATGAAAACAACTTGCTTATAGAAGTAGCAATAAAAATATACAATTAGGATTTGCAAAATTACATTAATCAATAAAAACCATAGGAAGTTAAATTTGGGACAATCCATTGTAATGAGTGGTTAAGCCTCTAATGAATATGAGGAATCATGAATCTGAAAATTATATATTCTTTCTTCTCTGTACTCACTTCTGACCTCTTGGGAGGGCCTCACCTCACATTCACTGATTAAAAGACACACAGTAAAACATCTCCTTGGTATAGTCTATAAAACAGAATGAGTAATGCTATTTTAAATTAGTGATAGGTGAATCACAAAGCTCTGGGAAGTTGAATTTCTTTTCCTCTTCTGAACTTTCTTTGATGAAGAAATAAGGCTAGAAAACATGTGAGAATGCATTATCTCATGAGAGACTCAGCACTCCTGTTTCAGCCTCTAGCTTTAAAATGTTTAAAAGTATGAAAGATTTTCACTCATGTAGTTCTAATCACTACATTTCCTCTTTCAAATGACTTGGAAAATAGAAACAAACAAACAAACAGACAAAAAACACACCAAAGATATTTTGTTTTCTTCTTTCACGAAGGTGCCTCTTCTTAATTTTTAGGATGTATAGGGAAAAGACAATCTTATATCCTGACTCTGGTAGGACAAGGATAACATTTGATTCCTTGCTAAATGAACACTGAATAGATATATGAATAAAGAATAAAATTAATTAGTTAATTAAAGCATAAAATTAAAAGAGAAAGAAAAGGTATAAGCAAGAGAAGAAGAAGGGGGAGGGAGGGAGGAAAGAAGGAAGGAAACCTCTTTGGCTGTCCCTTGTTTGAGTTATGAATCTCTTAGATTTTCTCCGTCTGCCCTTGGAAAAGCATGTCTTTCTGAGCCTGATTTCTAAACTACATAGGGATGGAAATAAACTTTCCTGGTATAATAGAAATTCTTCTATAGCATTTTTTAATCCATCAATTAATGTGCCAAGCATTCTGCTAGTAATCCTGAGAGAACTTTTCTGAAATCAAACACTTGGTGTTAGTGTGTAAAATTTGTAAATCATATGGCAAGGAAAACCATCATAAATTTTAAAAAAAGAATTCTTAACTTACAAAGAAACAGGTTATTTTACTAGCACAGAGCATAAATTTTGAAATAATGTCAGTAGAGGAGAAGATGTTTTATTGGATTAGAGACACTTCTTCATATTTTTAATATCATGGAGAGAAGAATGACATATTAATTATAACATAAACACTATCCAATCCGTTCTGCTTTTATTTATTAAATATTTATTATCTGTATAATAATAGACTAAGCCAAACCCCATTTAACTGAAAATCCTCTTATTTTTATGATTTGAAATGTATTATGCCGTCTAAGAAGTCCCAGTACCTCTGCAGTTATGGATATGGAACAAAAAGGCAACAATAAGTTCTTGACCTTTTAAAATCAGACCAGCATTTTCAATTGATTATGATTTTATTTACCTGATGCAAGATTTCCTTTGTGGATACTTTAGTATTCAAATTATTTTAATATTAAGTAGAATAATATAATACCACTAAAAATTGGAGGCTGGCATTTCCATAACACATTCTGATCTATGCTATTTTTGAGAAAACACAAGCTGGGTCCTAAAATAACACTATACTCTATTATCAGTTAAGTATTCTATCTCCTATACTGATTTTGAATAATTTTGAAAGTTATCTCAGCCTGTTGACAAAATAGTCATAGTTATACAAGTATGGTAGAATAAGAAAGAATAAGAAATACCAAGTGAAATTATAACAGAGTGGTCTGAAACAAAAACTTTCTATTTTAATAATTTTTTAAAATAATGCATTTAGCTTGGAGGAAAAGGAAATAATCAGGAAACTTTATATATGAACACCCCAAACTTTTACTTTTAAAATTGATTTCAAAGGAAAAAATAAGACAGAGCTACAGTGTTTTATTTAATCTTCATTGCACTTTTGCCTCTAGATTTCTTCTCATGCATTCAACAGATAGTTTTCTCTCTCACTTTAGGAGCTAGGCATATAAAATCATCTTTTATGTGATTTTAGATGTTCTTCAACAAGAAATCATTTGTAAAATTCAGTCTTACACTATCTTCAAGAACAGTTTAAAGTTATCTCTTCATGAAACAAGGGGTACCTGGATGGCTCAGTCGGTTAAGCGTTGGACTCTTGGTTTTGGCTCAGGTTATGATCTCATGGTTCATGAGTTCGAGCCCTGCATCAGGCTCTGTGCTGCCACTGTGGATCTTGCTTGGAATTCTCTCTCTCCCTCTTTCTCTAATTCTCTACTGCTTGCTCTCTCTGTCTCTCTCTCAAAATAACTAAATAAACTTAAAAACAATTTTTAAAAATGCTACCTCTTCATGGACATCATGCCTAACTTCTCTAAATATGATTCTTTGGTTATATGCCCTCTTAGTTTCCAATACCTGCTTTTCACAGCACTTAATACAATTCTAATACATTACTAAATTTATAATTGGTTACATAATGTCTCCTTCCCTAAAAAAATAAGTCCTCAAGAACACTGTTATATCTCCCACACCTAGTAGCTTGTCAATAAATGATTGATACTGAGTCTCAGAGAACTTAAATAACTTTCCATTAGAAAATGACTAGCATATGGCAGAGTCAGGATGTAGTGCTCATTTTCGTGTTTTTGTTTTTTCCTTCTCAAACATTACTGCTTTTTATTACCTGGAGAAAGAAAAAAGTAATAATTGATTTTAAATTCATCTGCTGTCTGTACAGCGTAGGAGGTTGGATTTTTGTTGTGTTCTTCACAGTGAGTGATATGTTCTGGACTTCAGTGTAGGTAAATTATGCCTTTTCAACAAATAAACAAACCTCCATATATGGCTTGTGTTCCATCCCCTCTGTGTATTTCTTTTTCTAGTAAAAATTTTATATTTTTTCCCTCTTCACAGAGCCCTGGAAAGGTCAGCAACTCATCTAACTACTTAATCTAATATAAAGCAATTATTTCAAAATTATAGACAGGTCTGACTATTCAAAAGCAGTCATTAAAAGGAACAATAAAATATTTTACCTGAAAATTTCCAGATTATTTTTCTTAAACCTATCTTTCTTAACTCCAAGCATATAGTAATAGAAAAAAAAAGGTTAGCATGTAAAGCATGGTATATAATATTGGATATGAGATGAGATAAGAGGCAAACATGATGACAAATATATATGTAATAAATAATCTTATATTAAATAGATATAGGTAGCCTTTGCATGTGACTGTCTTCTGGGCTTTGAGAATTTCTCTTTTCATTGGCTTCTAAGACCTGGAGGTACATATTCTTGTAACCACCTGCTCCTAGAATGAGAACCACAGGATAATCCCCTGCCTACAGTTTAGTAAATGATTCATTATTAAACTTTCCTCATGTTACCCAAAATATGCTGTTTTCTGCCAGGACTCTGATTGATACAGACAGTAAAGGAAAATTTGTCCTTGCTGTGGCCCATGAAATGGTAACAACATTGTCTGGAAAAGACTGAATCCCAGAGTTCCTTTTAATCACACATGGTAAAGTGAGAAGGGGTTTTTAACAAAACTGGATGAAGCATGTAAGAGGAGACAGACTGGGGCAAAAATGAAAAATGAAAACAAAAACATGAAAAATGAAAAAAGTATATTGAATTCCACCCTTTAAAAATAAATACTAAAAGTTGGTTCCTGACAGCTGGGGATGGGTGTGATATTTGAATTTTAATTTGAGCTTTTAATGATGGCTCTTGGTGTCCCAGGTATATTATTTTAGTATTATGACTTTCTAAAATAGACAGTATTCAGGGGCACCTAGGTGGGTCAGTCAGTTAAGGGTCCAACTTCGGCTCAAGTCGTAATCTTGCAGTTCATGGGTTTGAGCCCCGCGTCCGGCTCTGTGCTAACAGCTCAGAGCCTGGATCCTGCTTTGGATTCTGTGTCTTCCTCTCCCTTTGCGCCACCCCCTGCCCCCACACTCTGTCTCACTCTCTCTCAAAAATAAATAAACATTAATTTTTTAAATAGACAATATTCATTGTAACCCTTTATTCTTCCATCTCATTTTTCTCTGCATCTTTAAAAATGATTTTCTTTTCTGGTTCTCTGAATATGATGCACATGCTTAATGTGCTGCTGTATGTTTACTTTGTTTGTTGTGCACTTAGCATCCCAATTAAATTTGAAAGTAAGAGCCAATGCAAGCTTCCTTTGTTTAGTATTATTTACCAGAAGTTCTGCCACATTCATGTGATATATTCATTTGGAAAAGACTCCAGGCAACATTTTCTCCTAGATAAATTTGGTCTTTCTTTATAAATTGTCAACAGAATGCTCTGGCAGCTGGCCATTACTTTTTAATCAAATAAGTGCTCTTCACTATTATTGAAAGTCAAGAGGAAATCTATAATATAGTAAGAATCTCTGTACTTTTCTTGAAATAATAAAAGTGAAATTCAGCTTTGCGCTAGGGATAATAAGCCCTTAGTTATTACTTTAACTGAATAAACATGAGCAGGACTTGACCAACTTTTACTCTCCTGTGAAATTAGGGAATATGATTTAAATATCAATGTAACCAAATCTTTGAATATCTATCATTTATAATAGGATTTTTCTCTACCTTGTTTTTCTACAGTGGAAAAAAATCTGTGTATTGTTTCCATTGCACCATGTATGCATATGGTATTAGATTGAAAAAAGAAATCCTTATAATTGGAAGGAGTCATCTTAGTTTAACCTCTCAGCAATTTCTGGATGTCTCATTATTATTTGCGTATGATTATCTTCCATTGCCTGCTGGAAATTTCCCATTGATAGAATGATCCATGTATTTTTAGTCCAGTAGAAAGTTATTCTTTATGTTGAATGAAAATCTAGCTTATCATTGAGTTAAATTCTACCCTCAGAGATACTGCAATGCTCTACAAATCTATGATTTCTCTTCTCAATCCTCTTTTCTTTATAACAAGCATTTATTATTTTGATTTCCCCTTTATGTTATTCACTCTTCTGCTTTCCATGAATGAGCCTGGCATCTTTCTATTGTTTCTCTTCCAAATATCACTCATATATGAGGTTTTATATAAGTATATATAGCTCAAAATACTATAGTAAAATTACCTACTTTAGTCATCTGTTAATATTTTTAGTTGCTTCTTCAAATTACAATGTTATGTTATAAACAAGTTTTATATTTTCTTTAACACATTGACTTATTTTTCAAGAAGAAAAATTCTTGAGGGTCTTATCAGATTCCTTAATTGCAAAACTATTAAAATTAAATTTTGGGATTGAAAGCAAATGAAAAAAAAATTAAACTATTGAAATATGTACTCCACTTTTTTAACATAAGACTTCCCTCAATAATTATATAATTATTGACAACTTAAATATACTTCAATTCTTCCTTATAGCTTCATGTAATCACACAAAGGGGACAAAATAAATTTCCTAAATGTCATCCAAACTTTCAGGTGCATATATTCTAATTTTAAATTATGTTTATGGCCGCAAAAAATATGTTTTATACTTACATATAATTTTTATATGACTCAAGGTAATATAATTATGTTAATTAACCCTGATAATATTGAGTGAGACAAAAGAGTGCTCTGTCATCAAAAGAATGCTCTGTTTTTTCTTTGCCATCAGATTGGTGAATGAATTGCCAGTTTTATACTCTATAGTTACTCTACATAGCTTTCATTATAGACATCAGAAAACATTTTTTTCGTGCATATTGATGTGATTGTATTTTTTTAGATTGTGTTGACTTGATATTTAAGTACTTATTCAACTTAAGTTAAACACTTTTTTTCCTTTTTCAATGAATCCGATTCATTGAATTTTAATTTATACATAGTGAAATTCACCAACTTATGTATATAGTCCCAAAAGTCTGGCAAATGTATAACCACCAACACAATCAAGCTATAAAATATTTCCACAATGCACCCAAATACCTTAGCATCCCCTTGGATGCAATCGGTATCTCTACCCCTACTTCTTGGCAACCACTGACCTAATTTCTGTCCCTCTGACTTGTCTTTTCTTAGAGCATCTCTAAGTGAAGTCATAGAGTAGGTAGCATTTGGTGTCTGGCTACTTTCATTAAGGCCAATGCTTATAAAATCACACATGGTTTTACATTTATGAGCAGTTTGTTCCTTTTTGTTGCTATATAGTATCTTATTGTATGGATATGCCATAATTTGTTTTACTTATTCACCAGCTAGTGGATGTTTGGGAATTTTGTAGTTTCAGGTGACTGTGAATTTTGCATTACTCCCACCAGCAACTCCCACATGTATTGGAGTTTCATGTGTTCTACATCTCCAAGTAACTTTTTTACAAGTAATTTTTTATATGAAGATCTATATTCCATATCCTTCCTCTACAACTTGACCAGAAGAGTAACGCACAGAATGGGAGAAAAATATCTGTAAACTATATATCTAATAAAGGGTTAATATCCAAAACATACAATAAATACAAACAACTCAATAGCAAAACAATAAAAACAACAACAACAACAACAAATAACCTGATTTTAAAAAGGACACCAGGGTTTCAGGGCACCAGGGTGGCTCAGTTGATTAAGTGTCTGACTTTGACTCAGGTCAGGATCTCATGGTTGGTAAGTTCAAGTGCCATCACCATTTGTTGAAGAAACTTTTCTCTATTGGATATTCTTTTCTGCTTTGTTGAAGATGAGTTGACCATACAGTCGTGGATCCATTTCTGGGTTCTCTATTTTGTTCCATTAATTTATGTTTCTGTTTTTGTGTCAGTACCATACTGTCTTGATGATTACAACTGTGTAATATAGCTTGAAATCGGAATCATGATGCCTTCAAGTTTTGTTTTTCTTTTTCAGGATTGCTTTAGCTATTTTAGGCCCTTTATGGTTCCATACAAATTTTAGGATTGTTCTAGTTCTGCAAAAAATGCTGGTGGTATTTTGAGAAGGATTGAATTAAATGTATACATTACTTTGGGTAGTATAAACGTTTTAACAATGTTTTTTCTTCCAATCCATAAGAAGCATGTAATGCTTTTCCATTTCTTTGTGTACTTTTTACATGTAAAAGATATCTCAAAGTTGTTTTATAAAAGCAGTCTCAAGACAGTGTGTAGTGCTTATAAAAGATTATTAAGGTTTATATATAGAAAGAAAAAGTTATTTTATATATAAATAAAATGAGAACTGGAAAGATGCTTAAAATTATCAACATTTTGTTTTTTTATTTAAAAAAAATTTAATGTTTATTTTTGAGAGAGAGAGAGAGAGAGTGAGCAGGGAAGGGGAAGAGAGAGGGAGACGCAGAATCTAAAGCAGACTCCAGGCTCTGAGCTGTCAGCACAGAGTCTGATGCAGGGCTTGAATCCATGAACTGTGAGATCATGACCTGAGCTGAAATCAGAGGCTTAACCAACGGAGCCACCCAGGCACCCCCAAATTATCAACATTTTAAAAAGTATCCATACACCTAAATATAGGGATTTACCTAATATCTCTAGTATTTTAGGACAAGCAGTATACAATAAGTTGGTGTGGTAATGTAATAATAGTGCACTAACAATTGAAAAATTGGGAATACTCTATATGTCTAAAAATGAGAGAATTATTAAGATATTGGTACAATGTGATGGAAGGCATCCCGTAGAAAAGTAGAAAAATGAATCTGAAAGCTTTGATACATGGTATAATTCCAGTTATACAGTAAGTATAAGTGTGTTGGAAAGAATAGACTATAATGTGACAATTGTCAATGTGTAGTGTAATATATGCAAGTTAAAAGAAAGATTAGGCAGGCACTCCATCTTGCACTACCTCTAAAGGTAATTCATAGGGAAAGTGAAGAAATAGTCTGAGTTCTTGAGGGAATCATGCTGTTGCTAAGCCAATCTTGAGTCTGTCTTCTGTTAAACAATTTGTTATGTGAAATAAACGCTCCTTATATAGACCACTTTTAAGTGGATTTTATACTACTTGCTCAAATGCAGACTAAACTACAAACAAAAGAAGAGGGCTCACAATGAATATGAAACAATTTTTTAAATGTTATTTTATTTATATGACAAATTTATTTTACTCCATTTTCCCATGATCCTCATTTTCTCAGTCCTCTTGATACTGTGTAGAATCATAAGAATGCCTTCTAGCATGATTGAAATTATCAATGATAAAGCAGTTGCTTAAATATAGGTGTTCTAGAAATATGCTCAGTGGTCTCTCTGTGCACTCTGTTTGTGGTTGGGAAGAATAATTTGTGCAATGCTCCTTAGAAACAATCATGACAAAGTAATTTCATGAAAGTTATGAGGGAAGTCTTTAAGATCTTAATATTCATCCAACAAAGCATTTGGCAATATTTGTCATGTTGCACTTGGAAAGAGGTAGAAAAGCTTGTTTTCCACTTATGGCATAAGAACATGCAATGTTAACATTCCTTGTTCACATAGAGTGAAGTTTCTAAGGGCTTAATATAGTTGTTTTCTTAACTATTTACTATAAAACCTTTTAACATTACTTTTAAAGAAGAAATTGAACATAACTTTATGCAATTCGCAATTGTCCAAATGAACTAATACAGTCAAAAAAAAAAAAAAGAAGAAGAAAGAAAGAAAGAAAGAAAGAAAGAAAGAAAGAAAGAAAGAAAAAGAAAGAAAAGGAAAGAAAGAAAGAAAAGAAAGACTTTAGGGAATATTTAAGTCTGTTTTAACTGATATAATATTTTAAAGGGATAGCATATAAACAAAAACACCCACAAAAAGAGACTTTTAAGCAAATAATAAAATTTCTTATATGTATTACCCAAATACCAATTACTGAAATATACACATAAAAACCTAGCTTGAGGAAATTTGCGAGAAAGGGATTCAAGAATTTAGTTTATCCTGTCTGTATTATGATATAACTTCTAAAAATAATGTAAAATTTGCTCTATACAGGGAAATTCAGTTTCCATATTGTGATATGAGGTTAATCACAAAAGTGAAGAGATTTTATAGATATAATTGGGATTCCTAATAACTTGGCTTTAAGTTAGTCAAAAGGGAGATTGGATGGGCCTAGCTTAATGAGGTGAACACTTGTTATGAATTTGTCAAATTGACACTTTCAGTGGAGCACAAGGTACCGGCTGGCAAACCTTGGCCCACACACAGACCAAACGAGGGAATGAAATAGAGGAGTTTATTACTGACAAGTCCTGTTGAAATACCCAGTATGCCTTGAGGGGCCACACGGAGAGGTCAAGCCAGAGTACAGACAGAGAGAGACAGGACCTGGAACATAGTGTTTCATTAGGGTCCATGGATGGAGCACTTTGGGTTCCCAGGCTAAGGTTGGATTGATTAATTCAAACCAAAACAGTTACATTTGGTTAAGCCACACAAGGGTCTTATCTAGGGGCACACAAGCAGAAGGCACTGGGAGGTAGGGAGGACTGTTGCTTACAAGGGCTGTTGGGGAGGTTATATCAAGAACTCATTTTTGCTTGTGGCTCTGCAGGCTGCTATCTTAGGTATAGGCTTGCATGAGGAGACAGGTGTCAGTCTGAGGTCACAGCAGGCTACCTGACCAAACAAAATAGGTCCTAAAGCAGCAATACCCTGAAGTAGATTAGCTAAACTCTGCACAATCCTTAAAAGAGAATCTGGAAGTCAGAGACTAAGAAGTACCAAGACACTTTCCTTTTGGCCTTGAAGAAGCTAAACTCCTGTGCAGTAGAAAGGGTCAAATGGCAGAGGATGACGGGTGGTCTCTAGAAGCTACAAACTGTAAGGAACTAGATTCTCTCAGACTTCAATGACTGGGAAGATGACACCAAGCCTCAGATGAGACTGGAGACCTGGTTGACACCTTGCTTACAGCCAAGTTCCAAAATGATTGTACCCTAGTGAAGTCATGCCCAGACTCCTGGTCCATGGAAACTGTGAGATAAGTATATGGTGTTTTAAGCCTCTAATATTGCAGTAGTTTGTTATGCAGCAATAAATAAGCAATAGAGTTATAAAGTGGTGTAAAGTAGGATCAATACTAGGATCCACAAAGCATACAGTCCGGTCTCTAATCTCGTGAGGCTTAGACTGTAACAGAGGAGAGAGACGAGTCATATAGTCACAATTGTAACACTGAGATATGGGCTTTAAAATAAAAGCATGTGATTTTCCCGCTGCACATAACAAAGGACTCCTTCTAGGTTCAAGGATCATGCAGTGATGTTTAATGAGAGATTGGAAGGATTAATTAGAAATAAACTTCCACCAGAAAAAAAGAAGGTGTGGTTACACAACTACCTCATTAGAACAAGATCCTATTCTAGCCTTTTCCTATTAGACAATAAATACATTATCTTCAAGGACGACAGTGTATCTGTTTTGTCTTATTCATAGAGTCCAGAGCATAATAAGGTGCTCATTATCCACTGGATAAATAAATGAATGAATCATTGGTATCATAAGGAAGTAAGCTTTGGCTGTGTGGAAGAAGAACATTCCTCGTCTCAGAACTGCTCTTAATGGAGTAGTTGGATCCCCATTAGTGGAAGTCTAAGCAGACACAGCATGATCAGCACTCAAGAGTATTGCAAATGTACTGAGGAGTCTGTTGAAGCAATTTTAGTTTTCAGCCTATGCTCAGTCCTTAGAGTGATAAGCTGAAATCTTGATATACGTGGTGGGGTATCTTTATGCAAATCAGAAACAGGAACTGGAGAAAGGAACCATTAGACAATGAGAGTCTCAGGCCCAATAAGATACATTACCAAATAAAGATACTTTAGAATTGTAAAAGAGCTCTTTTGATGTAGAAAAAAATAATCAGGGTATTTCACCTTAGAGCTCAAATAAAATAATGCATATTCATAAATGAGGAATCATACAAGGAATGCTGTTTCAAAGGATTGTCAGAATTTCTGAGCCCCTTTCTAAGCTAGGAAATATATAAGAGAAAGGGCTTTCAAGATTTGTAGACAAGTGTACATGTGCATACTCCTTTAAGGTGAGGGAATAGTCTTTAGAATGCAAAGAATCTTTAGTGCCTTGGTTTGAAAACACACCATTCTCACTGTGTAAACTGGAATCTCAAGCTGGAGATGGAGAAATTGGGCATAAATCCTACAAACATAAGCAATGGTAGGTCAGCCTGTGAGGCCAAAACTCTAGTAGACTTTTTCTTGGCTTAATCTCCAGTGCAGATAGTTATATATAGGTATTAAAACATTGAGCTAGGCCAATATGATTTGTTTGCCTACAATGTATGATCAAAATCAGTCATCATTTATTATTTAATCTTATTTTAGATTTGTTCATAAAGTTTGGTTATGCCAGTAGACAATAATAAACTAAACACACATTTTGACTATTATTTAAATTTTATTGTGGATAGTTCACATGACAATCTTGGGTAACAATTAGACACCATGAACATCAAAATAGAAAAAAAAATTAACTTACATGAAATCTAATCAATAACCTCTGATGAAAAAAAAAATCTATCTTTGATAATAAAAGGAGTTGTAGCTCTTGGGGAGACGGGACTTGGCTTTCAGTTACTCTTATCATATCACACCCTAACTTAATGCCTGACAAATAGATTTCAAAATATTTGTTGAATACGTTAGTGACAGCATGAAGGGTTGTTTGTAATTAAACTAACCAAAATCATCATTTTTATTTAGAATTTTATATATTTTTAAAAATTTTTTAATGTTTGCTTATTTTTGAAGGAGAGAGAGTTAGAGAGACACAGAATCTGAAGCAGGCTTCATGCTCTGAGCTGTCAACACAGAGCCCAATGTGCGGCTCGAACTCACAAATGGTGAGACCATGACCTGAGCTGAAGTCGGACGCTTAACCAACTGAGACATCCAGGCACCCCTGGAATTTTATATTTTAAAATATTTAACTAGATTATTTTAATTATTGAAAATGTTTTAAATACGATTCCTACATCACTGTAATAAAAAAATTATGTTGATTTTATTCTTTAATATATCTTCTCATATTTTATGGGGAAAATGCTGCTATGTTATAATTGTGAGTACTAATAAAATTATCCTGACAACCAGTTTTGAAAAAAAAAAAAATGAGCAAAATGATAAATTACTCTGTTAAACAACTTCTAATCCCATAAATGCTAACATGACTTAACCAGCTTCATTTTAGATAAGTAAATAATCTGAAAAAAGTAAGAATTATTTAAATTAGCTTTCAGTATAGAAGAGCTGAATATAAAATGCTAATTAATGTAACTGTTGTTGATGATACTGTCCAGAGAATTGGATATGTTCTCACACTTTTTAAGTTACATGAAATTAATTACATGGACTATTTTAAAATATTTTATTACTAACAATTATAGAAACTTATCTCCAGGAAGAATAATGTGAAGATAAATAATCTGTGAATAAACTCCAATAAAACTGAATATGGTCAACATATTTTGTTAATTAAAATAATTAGTTTAATTATTACTTAAAGTGAATTGATGCCTGAAAATTGTATTTTTAAACATCAAATATATGCCAAATTTTTTGTCATGAAATTGATAATCATTAATAATTATCTGTAGATGATACGAATATTTAATACAAATTTTATTTGGTATAATTTACTTATATCAAAAATCCTTCTAAGAAGTTACCTTTAGGGGCGCCTGGGTGGCTTGGTCGGTTAAGCGTCCGACTTTGGCTCAGGTCATGATCTCACCGCCCGTGAGTTCGAGCCCTGCATCGGGCTCTGTGCTGACCGCTCAGAGCCTGGAGCCTGTTTCAGATTCTGTGTCTCTCTCTCTCTGACCCTCCCCCATTCATGCTCTGTCTCTCTCTGTCTCAAAAATAAATAAAAAAAAAAAAGTTAAAAAAAAAATTAAAAAAAATAAAATAAAAAAAAAAAGAAGTTACCTTTACATCATGGCTTTACAGTGCTAAATATATTCAAAGGTAGAGGTCTAAAATAATATTTATAGTAATTAAAAGAAAATTAGACCTTAATTATAATAGAAAACCTTAAAGTGGTATTTTCAGAATATGATTCGTATTTACACAGTTCTCTCCATTGCTATGGTAGATAAATATCAGACTTGTTTTTATTTTTTCTTAATTAGGGTAAAGTAAAAACAAAACAAAAAGAATAAAAGGAATAAGAGTGACTTTAAATGTTTGCTACAATTGTTGTGGAACTCATTGTGTAACAAAGCACCCACAAGGTAACTCTCACAAAAAGTAGTTGCAGCCTAAGAGAAGAGATACCCCCAGTAAGGAAAAAGATGATGCTTAGTCAAGTTCAGTCAGGACAATAACTCAGAAATTAGATAATTGGGGGCGCCTGGGTGGCGCAGTCGGTTAAGCGTCCGACTTCAGCCAGGTCACGATCTCGCGGTCCGTGAGTTCGAGCCCCGCGTCAGGCTCTGGGCTGATGGCTCGGAGCCTGGAGCCTGTTTCCGATTCTGTGTCTCCCTCTCTCTCTGCCCCTCCCCCGTTCATGCTCTGTCTCTCTCTGTCCCAAAAATAAATAAAAAACGTTAAAAAAAAAAAAAAAAAAAAAAGAAATTAGATAATTGAGCTCCTCAAGGATAATATACTGGTTTGGTCTGGGGTTCATTTCTATAAGTTCCTATACTAATTTTATTTATTTATTTATTTATTTTTTAGTATACCCTATATTGAGAAGTCTGGGAGCATTTATAGACACTATACAAATGAAAAGATGCTAAGCAAAAGAACGAATGATTGCAAATACATTTGCATAGAATTAAAACTGTAAATAAAACTTAGGGATCAGATATTTATATTTTCTGTTTATTTCTTCTTTCCTTATAGCAATACAGAGGTGAAATACCAGGTAAAACAAAATTGTTTGTAAAATCTTTATTAACAGTTTCCATTTTTTTGAGTGCCAGGTACATGCACTTAGATGCACACATGGCAGGATTAGGAAGGTGACGTGATCTTACATCAAGCTTGTAGGTTAAATGTCAGTGCCCACATTTTATAGGTGAGGAATCTAAGAAGAATTAAGTACATTTCTAATGATTACAGGCTAGCAGGTAATAGAGATGGGATTTGAACTCAAGGCTGTGTGTCTCCAAAGTCTAGGACACTTTCACCAAAGTCCTTGGCATTTTCAGATAGGTTGAAATAAAATACATAGTGTGGAATAAATCCATGTACAGGAAAGTATTTCCTTAAAGAAGTCATAAACCCTGCAGAGTAATGGTTTTTATAATGAATGCACCTAGTTTATAACATTAAGTTATACTTAATATCTTAGTGGAAATATCTGCATTCAGGATTTTGCATTTTGTTCAATTTTCTCCAAGAACTGTACATTTTCTTGTGTGGTGTTTGCATTACAAATATACTATTGTTGGATTTTTCCTTACCAAACTGACAATAAATTCAGGTATATGTTTTTTTAGAGGAATAAGAGGACAATTAGTAACTTTAAACATTCTAAACATGTCCAAAAATATTATAATGTTTAGTGTTTGTTGGGTCACTTTTTACATAGGTTACACTGTTTAATTTTTTTTTTTTTTAAGTAGGCTTCAGGTATGAAACAGGAATAAAAAGTTTTGTTTTTGACTTGTTAGGAATTAGATTCTTGAGGGTCCTATGTAAATGTTAGCTGGAAGGAATTAGATATAAGAGTTAAGTTCAGAAAAGAAGTCTGAATAGAAGACACTGAACTGGGAATCAATAGAACAGTGGCATCAGCTAAAGCCATCTTTGTGGTATGGTCATACTGCAAGAGTTGTAGACTGAGGAGAGAACATACCTGCAGTAGAATACTAACATTTAAGGACTGATAGGAGAGAGTAAATCTTAAAATGATGCTGAAAATGAATCACTAGGGGAAACGTCCATAAGGAGAAAGGGGTAAGAGGTGCAAGGAAAATATGTTTTTCAAAAGGAGGTTAAAAGCTTCTGAGATGTCTACTGATTTTATACCATGGAGACCAATGATGACCCGAGGAAGAATGTTTTGGTGCATCATGGGGACATAAGCCAAATTTTAGTGTCATAAGGAGTAAATAATCAGTGAGCAATTCAGAGTGGAAGGTTTAGGCAACTTTGCCAATTATTTTGGCTATAAATGTAGGTAAGAAACAGAAAAAATAATCGTGAGGGAGGTGCAGTAAGGAAATGTCCGTGATTCTTTTTATTTTCTTTAATTATTTTTATATAAAAGATACTGAGCAAACTTACATGCCAGTGAAAAACAGTGAAGATGTTAAAGCTATGGGCGAAAGAAGCACTAAACAAATGAATATCCCTCAGAATTTTCAGCATAATAGGATATAAATATTAGAAAAATTGGATTCTGAAGTATATATGGGAAATGTGTTTGTCTTTTCTCCTTACTGTCCTTGACATCAGGAGGAAAACTGAGTATAATACATATATTCCTCTTGTTTTTACTGGAATGAAAAAAGCAGGCCCTTTCCTGTGATAACTAAGGGGAAACCTAATATGAGGTAATTTATTACATTTGCTACTCTGATAAGAGACTTCATATGGATGAAAACAAACCAAACTATTTTACAGAGAAATGGGAATTACTCTTTTCACAGGAAATGGTAGACAACTTGCTAAACTAGGAAAATTTTTCTTCTGCCATATGGATTTAAATTACACCCTGTCTCTTTCCACCTGAGTTTCTGTCCTTGAAATATGTATGTGTGCTTGAGCTAACAGGTGCACTAATTAGTGAAATGTCATGTTTCAAGCTCTTAGGGATGAGACTAACAATAAAGATGGATTCATGGCTATTTCAATGGTAGAGTCCAAGAATTCATTTCAACACTACCACCACCTTCTCCTCCACTACCACCCCAAACCCATTCTCCACCTGACAGTAATTTACAGGACTTTAGTAGCAAAGGGCATCACTACTTTGGAAGCTAAGTCGATGATAGTCACACTCAAATTGTGTAAACGAATGGGAAAGGAGAATTTAGGTAATAAGACCCACTCTTATGTATGTGAGTGGGTTTTCCTTGGAGGTGCTGGAGATTTCTAAGGCAAGATTTATTGAAAGATTCACTTGAGAAATAGGAACCCAGCCTCAGGACAAGGAACAAGTTAGGACCTGGGTGGCATTCCCCATGGAAATACTTGGAGAAGACTAACTTTAAAGATGCTTTCCTTGGGGCTCCAGGGTGGCTCAGTCAGTTAAACATCTGACTCTTGATTTCAGCTCAGGTCATGATCTCACAGCTCATGGAATCGAACCTCTGTGCTGACAACTGACAGATTCTTTCTCTCTTCCTCTCTCTCTACTTCTTCCCTCCTCCCTCAAAATTAACAAATAAACATTAAAAAAAGATGCTTTCCTTGAAGTCCGATGGAAGCATTTTGTCAAGAGTTTACCCTTTTCTCTCCTTTGTTGTATTTGCCTTTTAAATTGTGCCAATTGGTAAATGAGAAAATTCTTTTCTGACTATAGTCTTGGGGAATCAGAAGACGCATAATAATAATTGGAAAAAAAGGTTCTAATTCTTTCTGCTCACTGGTTCCCATAACCATGAAACTCTTTACTTTCTCTTTAATGCAGGTAAAAAGTCAAAACACACAGAAAAGAAGGGAAAAAAACTAATCAACGTGTTGATAGTCCAAATGAGATTGACATGCAAGGTTGAGGATGAGGCCATGGGAATAAATAGCAAGGAGGGAAGTTTACCGTGGATGAGTAAGCCAATAACTGAGAGAGAAAATTACAAAGTGAGATAGAAATTTTATATCTGGATGGTAAGAAACTCATAAGAATAGGTACTTTAAAATAATGGTCGGGAATTATCAGTGTGGAACTAAGATGACACAGGTCCCACCTCTGTTTTGTGTGTTTTTTTTTCTAAAGCATGAGATGTGAAGAAACATTTTCTAGTGAATATAGTGAGAAAAGTAATGCCTTCAAGAAAAAAAAAAAGCTATGTTTCAGTTTAGCTAGAAGCCTAACGGAAGGGTACCTGAAAAATTGATGTTACAGGTGTGGCAGGCAAAATAATGGCCCTAAAATATGTCCACAACCTAATCCTCAGAACCTGTAAATATGTTGTCTTACATAGCAAAAAGGACTTTGAAGATGTGGTTAGGTTAAAAGCCTGCAGGTGGGGGATAGCAGCCAGACTACCCAGGAGGGCCCAATCTAATCACAAGTCCTTAAAAGCAGAAAACCTTTCTGGGTTGTGGTCAGAGGGAGATGTGACTACGAAAAACACATCAGAGAGAAAACGTGAAGAAATGGATTCTCCCCTGGAGTTTCCAGGAAGGCATGAGACCTGCCAACTCCTTAATATTGGGACCTCTGGCCTTCAGAACTGTAAGATAATGAATCTGTGTTCTTTTAAGCTACTAAGTTTGTGATACTTGGTCAAGACAGCTATAGAAAACTAATACATGGAATTTATTTATCAGGGAGTGAAGGAGCCCGTGGGGTAGAAGGTAACATGGGAGTAGTGGTGTCCCTTGTATAAAGCTGTTGTAAGAATTAATGAGATTGAATATATAAACTGCGTAACATGTTTTTTTTGGAACATAGGCTTTCAGAAGGGGTAATTATTACTTAATTTATTTTCGGTGTTATGGATTAAGAAACATGGTTGGCACTGCTGATAAAATGCTGAAAAATTTATATATGGAGTTACTTCCATGTAGCTCACACTCAGATTTGTGAAAGCTGAGTCATTATTTCTCAGTAATTGAATAGTTTTGTGCTGAAATTATAGTTGAATGGTGGACCTCCCCCAAAGCAAATATTTATATTCATATCTACTCTTTGAGACTTAGTTTTCTTATTTATAAAATGAAATTTTCTCATCTAGTTTCTGAAGTGCTTACAAGGACCAAATCCCTTATGTCAAAGTGATTGAACAAGGACAAAACATTTTAAGAGCATGGCTTTAAAATGTTAATGCGTGTGTGTGTGTGTGTGTGTGTGTGTGTGTGTGTGAGTGTGTGTATGTATTTAAAAGGCTTGAGTGTAGTTCGTGGTGACAAATACAGCAACTATTCTTGTCTTTATCACTCTATTTTTGGCTACATTCAAAGTGGTAATAGAGATGTTCGAAGTAGCATTAGGTAATGTGAGCTTTTCACATTTTTAGCCGTGGAGTCTGTTAAGCCACCCATTTATTTGTGGAGCTGCCATGGCTTCACAATTAAGGGGAAACACTAAAATCAAGGAAGTGTTTCTTAGTAATTTGTTGAGGATCAATTTAATTGTCCTTTGGCACTCAATGCTACCGAAACTCAATAAATAGTTCACTTGGAGGAAATGTGATGATGAGTAAAACCGATAGGAAAACAAGATAGTCACTCTTAGTCACTATTCAGCTTTTGTCCCAAAGATAATGCTATCATGTTGCGCCTAAGTTAAATGTTCCAACTTGGAAAAGTTCAAACATAAAAATAAGAATCCCAATCACCTATTTAAGTATATTCAAAACCTAGTTATTGAGCAAATAAAAAACAAAAGAAAACAAAACATGTTGTATGCACTGCTAGTGTCCTACAAAGATGGATTAGAAAAAATTTCTACACTAAATGATAATAAATAACAGTAACTCACTTTTATGTTCTGTAGTTTACAAAACATTTCATGTATTTTATTCAAAAAGTCTAAAATCTAGTGAGCGAGAGGAATACATGAGCAAAACTGACTTTCTTGAAAGCTTAAGGAAACTAAGAGTTTAAGTTACAAGAGAGGGATCAGTGACTTGGTCTGGACAGTTATTAAATGGCTTATCATTTCATCTTTAGATGAAAAATCTGGGTTATGCTATACATTAGGACAGGAAATTAAATAGCAAATTTTGCTATTCTGTAAAGGAATTAGGTGTGGTTATTGCAAATTACCAACTTGTAGTGGGCCCTTTTTCTTAATCATCATTTTCAATGTATAAATTGCATGTAAAAAATTCAGCTTTTTAAAAAAGTGTACAACTCTGAGTTTGAAAAGCATGATAGAAAATATTTCCTCATGCACCGTGTTCCATCATGCCCTTTTGCACTCAACCCATTCTATAGCCCATTACTGGCTCCTGGCAGCCATTTCTCTGCTCTCTGACACTGTAATTTTACCTTTTCCAGGATATCACATAACTTAACCATAGAGGTGAGAGTCTTCGGTCTGCTTTCACCAAGCATATTCCTTTTAAGTTTCATCCATTTTGTTGGGTGTATCAGTAGTTAATCAGGGTCAACTGCTTTTTTTTGTGTAGATTTGCATTGTAAGGATCTACCACAATTTCTTCATCAGTTCATAAACTGATGGATATGAGGTTTGTTTCTAGGATCCAAATATTCCTAACACGTAAGCTGTTAGCAACATTTAGAACAAGTTTTCATGTGGAACATATTTTTTCATTTACCTTGAGTAGTTCTGGGGAAACGATTTTAAGGATCTTCTAAGGAACTGCTATCATATGTTCTGCAAAGTGTCTAAGACATTTTGTATTGTCACTAGCAAAACATGAGAATTCTACTTGTATTACTAGATCATCACCAATTTTGGTGTTGGTTTTAGCCATTTTCATTGATATTTAGTAGTATCTCATTGTGGTTTTACTTTGCATTTCCCTAAATGACTAATGAACATCTTGTAATGTGTTTATTTCTCAATCTTAGATCTTCTTTGTGGGTCTGTTTTAATCTTCACAGATTTTTCTTTTTATTAAGTTTTTGGTCTTCTCTTTGCTGTATTGAAAAGCATTCTATGTTCTGGATGGAAGTCCTTTATCAGATGTTTGTGAACATGCTCTGCAAGGCTGGCTTGCATTTTTTAAATGGAGTTTGAGGTTTTTTAAATGCTCTCTTAACCCAGTTTCAAGGCCCTGGCTTGAGGCAGGTCAGTTCTCCTCTTTGAACTGATTAGGTACCTATGGTAACCACTTTACTTTTCAGGCTCTCCCACTCTAGTGTGAGACCCACAATGCACCTGTTCTGCTTACCGCAAGACCAGGTGCCAGACAGCTAGGGACACCCCTTAATCCATGAGCCGATGAAATTATTCCAGGCAAACAATCTGCAGGAAGCCTGCAAAACCCAGCTAATCCCACCCTGCTTGGCACACATAAACTTCACCCTACGACTCCAATTTGCTGTTAGCCTGTCCTGGGGCACAAACCTCTGTGTGAGCCTAGATAACATCATAATCTTTTTTGGAGCTGTAACAGAGAGCTTTCATTTCCAGGTGTTCGGTCATGAAGTGTGTTGTGTCCCACTACCAAAAGAACATTTAAATATTAGAAAACACCTTTTTAGTCTGTTAACAGTGTTTAACATGCAATATTTTTATTAATTTTTTACTAGGAAAATTTTTTAAAGAAGTTTTAAGTTCACAGCAATTTTGAGGTAAAGGAACATATTTCTCATATACTCCCTGCCCTTACACATGCAGAGTCTGTCCCATTGTCAATATCTCCTACCAGAGTGGTATATTTGTTACAACAGATAACATTAACACATCATAATCACCCGAAGTCTATACTTTACATTACCATTAACTCTTGGTATTGTACCTTCTATGGGTTTGGATGATTATATAATGATGTGCACCTATTATTATTTTTATAGAGTACTTTCCCTAAAAGCCATCTATGTTCTACCTATTCATCTTCCACCTCCTCAACACTTGACAACTGTTTTTTTTCAGCCTTCATAGTTTTGTCTTTCCAGAATGTCATGCAGTAAATATAGTACAGTTTGTAGCCTTTTGGGATTGGCTTCTCTCATTTAGTAATATTCATTTAAGTTTCCTCCATGTTTTCTATAGCTTGATAGCTCATTTCTCTTTTAGCCCTGAATAATATTCCATTGCCTGGATGTACCACAATTTATCCATTCCCTTACTGAAAGACATCTTGGTTGATTCCAAGTTCTGGCAATCATAAATCTGCTATAAGCATTTGTGTAAGGTTTTGATATGAACACAAATTTTTAACTCCCTTGGGTAAATGCTAAGATGATTGCTGGGTTATATGGTAACAGAATAGTATTGCAAGTAACCGCTACACTGTATTCCAAAATGGTGGTCCCATTTTGCATTCCTAGCAGTAATGAATGGGATCAACCTGCCATTAGCCTGTTGTTCCATATCCTTGACAGAATTTGGGGTCAATGCTCTGAATTTTGGCCATTCTAATAGATGTAGAGTGAAACCTCACTACTGTTGTTTTGGGTTCTATATATGCATATGCATGTGTATAATATACATATAATATGCATATAAATGTATATGTTGTATACATATCTTTTTTTATTGATGATGTAAGATCATATTAGCTTTAAGTGTACAACTTAATGATTTGATAGGTGTATGTATTGCAAAACTGTTACCACAAAAAAAATCAGTTAACATCCATCATCACACATACAATTTTTTTTCCTGTCATGAGAATTTAAGAACTACTCTTAACAACTTTACACATCGCAGTATTGTTAATAGTCATAATGTTGTACATTAAACCCCCAGGATGTATGTATCTTAGAACTAGAAGTTTGTGCCTTCAACCACTTTCACACATTTTGCCCATACCCAGCCCTTACCTCTTCCTCTTTTTTTATTTGTTCAGATCCCACATGTAAGTGAGATCATATAGTATTTATCTTTCCCTATCTGACACATTTCACTTAGCATAATGCTGTCAACATCTTTCCATGTTGTGACAAATGACAGTATCTCCTTTTTATTGCTGTATAATATTCCATTCTATATACTATAATATTACAGTATATTATAATACAACATAGAATATTCCATCATATATGTACACATATACAATATTACATAGAATAATCCATCATATATATACATCACATTTTCTTTACCCATTCACCTTTGTTTCCATGGCTTGGTTCTTATAAATAAACATGGGGGTACAGATATATTTTCAAGACAAGGATTTTGCTTCCTTCAGATACCCCAAAGTATAAATGCTGAATCATGCGGTAGTTCTATTTTTAATTTTTTAAGGAACCTTCATACTGTTTTCCAAGTGGCTCTGCCAATTTACATCCCCACCAGTAGTGTACAAGTGTTTTCTTCTCACCACATCCTTGCCAACACTTGTTTTCTGCTTTTTTTTTTTCCAACAATAGCGATTAAAAAAATTGTTTTAAGTTTATTTACTTTGAGAGAGCAAGAGCACAGGGGGAGAGGAACAGAGAAAGAGGGAAAAAGAACTAGAATTCTAGCAGGCTCTGCACTGTCCATGCAGAGCTGGATGTGGGACTTCAACTCAACAAACTGAACCATGAGAACATGACCTGAGCTGAAATCAAGAGTTGGACACTCAATCGCCTGAGCCATCCAGGTGCCCCAACGATAGCCATTTTAAAAGATGTGAGGTGATATTTTGTTGTGGTTTTGATTTGTACTTCCCTGATGATTAGTTCTGTGGGGTAACTTTTCCTGTACTTGTTGGCCATTTATATGTCATCTTTGGAAAAATGTCTATTCAGATCTCCTTTTTAAATTGCATTTTTTTCCATTCAATTGTATGAAGTTATTAAATATTTTGTATACTGACCCCTTAACAGGTACATGATTTGCAAATATTTTCTCAAATTCTATAGGTGGCCTTTTTTCCACCTTGTTGGTGGATTCCTTTGCTAGACAGAAGCTCTTTAGTTTGATATAGTCCCACTTCTTTATATTTCTTTTTTTGCCTTTGGTTTTGGTATAAAATATATATAATTTATAAAAATATATTTTTATATATATATATATAAAATATATATATATATAATATATATATATATATAATTGCTAAGACCAATATTAGGACCTTACCCTCTATGTTTACTTGATGAATTGCATGGATTTATGTCTTAAGATTTAAATTAATTTTGAGTATATTCTCGTGTGTGTTGTAAGATGGGCCTAGTTTCATTCTTTTGCATGTGGCTATCTAGTTTTACCAACGCTATTTGCTGAAGAGCCTATCCTTTTTCCATGGTGTATTCATGGCTCCTTTGTTGTAAGTTAATTAACCCTATATGTGTGGGTTTATGTCTGTCTTATTCTGTTCCATTGGTTTATGTATCTGTTCTTATGCTAATACCATACTGATGTGATTACTGTAGCTTTGTAATATAGTTTGAAACCCGGAAGTGTAATGCCTCCAGCTTTGTTCTTCTATCTCAAGATTGTTTGAGCTATTTGGGACCTTTTATAGTTCCATACAAATTTTAGAATTTTTTGTTCTGTGAAAAATGCCATTAGAATTTTGATAGGAATTGCATTCAACCTGTAGATTTCTTGGTAATATGGATATTTTAACAACATTTTTTCAGTCCATGAACACAGAATATTTTTTCCATTTATTTGAGTCTTTTTCAAGTTCTTACATTAATACCTTACACTTTTCAATTTCCAGGTGTTTCACCTTTGTAGTTGAATTTGTTCTTAGGTATTTTATTTTTGATGAAATTGTAAATTGGATTTTTAATTTTTTAGTTCATTATTAATATATAGGAATACAGCTGATTTTTATATATTGATCTTTTTTATCTTGCATATCTACCAAATTTGTGAATTTTAACAGTTTTTTTGGTGGAATATTTAGGGTTTTCTATGTGTAATATTATGTCATGCACAAATAGAAATAGTTTATTTTCTCTTTTCCAATTTGGATGTAATTTATTTTTCTTGTGTAATTCCTCTGACTAGGACTTCCCATGCTATGTTAAATAAAAGTAGTAACAATGGGCATCCTTCTCTTGTTCCTAATCTTAGAAGAAACACTTTCAGCTTTTCACCATTGCATACAATGTTAGCTGTGAGCTTGTCAGATACAGCCTTTTTCGAGATTTTCCATCTATGCCCACCAGATTGAAAGTTGTTATCATAAATTGATGTTAAATTTTGTCAATGTTTTTTCTGCATCTTTTGAAATGACAATATTTCTCTTCTTGTCTCCATGTGCTGTATCACATTGATTTTCAGGTGTCGAACAATCCTTGGAATGGTTTATCCTTGGGTAAATTCCATTTGACCCTGACATATGATAAGTCTTGAAGTTGGATAGTGTCCGTCTTCTGACTTCCTTCTTCAATATTGTGTTGACTATTCTGCATGTTTTTTCTCTCCGTATAAACTTTGGGATCTCATATGATACATAATCAAAATGAATTACTGAGATTTTGTTTGGGATTGCATTAAATGTATAGAAAGTGGGGAAGAATTGACCTCTTGGTAATATTGAGTTTTCATGATCATGGAAACAGACCTAATTTTCATTTCTTCTTCTAACACTACAAAATTCTTTGGGGAAAGCACACTCTCTCCTTTGCTTTACATATTTTTGGAGGGCATTTAAAAAATTGGGGGCAGAAATATGTTCTGAATGGATAAGCAGATTTTTTTTTGTAATTAACTTATTTTATTTTAGACAGTGAGAGCACAGGGGACAGAGGCAGAGAGGAAAGAATTCCAAGCAGGCTCTGTGCTCAGCTCAGAGCCCAATGTGGGGCTCAACTGACTGAGCCACCCTGGCACCCCAAAGATAAGCAAATCTTAATGTTCTATATCTTCATGTGGAATTCAGAAATGGGAAAGTATTATTATTAGAATCTCAAAAATAAAAAAATGTTTTAGGAATTTGATCAAAAGAAATAGTGGCTTTCTCCTTAGGAGATATCAGATGAAATCCTATTTCTCTTCATTTCTTTCATTCTAAGGTCTCTTTCTCAAATTCTTCCATATTTACAAATATATTCTTTTTACTGTGTGTGTATGACTTATGGATGATTTATATCGTTCTACTGTTTTCTAACTTGCAGTGTTGGCATTAAAAAGTCTCATGTAACTCTATTTTTTACCTTGTAATCTAGCAGTTATTCTTGAAGCATACAAGATTTTTCTCTTTATTCCTAGAGTTAATGAATTAGATCCTAGTATACCTAACTGTTTGCCTAGTATTTGTTTATCCTGTTTGGAATTCAGGATAGAATGATGAAAATTGTCATCTATAATCTATAGAACCTGATCTTCTTCCAACCCAAGGATGTTTTCTCCCATTTATTTAATTCTTGTCTCTTCGATCTGCTGTTTTTTGCTCTTTGTGTAATTCTATTTGCTGTGTGCTTTGAAATTTTTCTTTAATTCTGAATGAATTCCTAATTGAGTGTCCTTTAGTAATCTAATTCAGCGACCATTTTTTCTGATTTAATTCAAATAAAATATAGCACACGTACTTAAATATTCTATCTACCTACCTACACATTCTTGAAAACATTTTGTACTATAATTGAATCATCCCAAGTACTCTTAGTTTGCTTCATGTCATTCTCTGTCTTCTAGCAGTTTGAACTCATGATAGTATGAGTGCTGTTTTTTTCCATCCCTTCTGTTTACTGGGCTTTCTTAGGTTATATTCTACTGCCTACTTATATACCACTCTTGGAATGGAGGTCCAGCCCTGGAAATCCTTAATAGATGACAGTCTTGTGAGTAATGAGAGGGACCAAAACTCTGTCTTATGTGTTGGTGAAATCCATTCATGAAGTTCATTTTATGCCTTTCATGCTCATCCATACGGTCTTGCTATTCTCGGGACTTCTCATCTGCAAAGTTCAGTGCTATTTCTGCCTCAGTAGTAGAAATAACTCAAACTACCACTTCTTCCCAGCAGCTATCAAGGGGTCCAGGACACCAGAAAATGCTTTCATGGACATGCACTGGACTTACTCATCCAAGCTTTGTTCACAGAATTCTTCTTATTCTGACCCTCATCTTAAGGTTTTTCATGTCTGGCCCTCATTTCATAGCAGAAAATATTTTTTGTGTCCATTATCTCTTTCCAGCATCTTGCAGAGTCTGTTGTCTTTGTGTTATGTTTCCAGGTGCCATGTTCTTACCAAATTCAGTCACAAAGCTCAGGAAAGCTGGTTGCTGGTTGGGTTGAAATCAAGAGTAGAAGATAACAGGGATATCCTAAACTTGTTTTAGTATCCAAATAGACTTCCTAATATTGATTGTCCATGTGGAAAGGAGGAAGACTATCACCACAATGAAGAGAATGGCATGGGCAAGATTTAAAGTGGAATTACCTATGTAGAAGCCACAGAGAAGATGTCTTTTGTTACCATTTGGTCCAGGATATGAAGATTTTTATAAACCAGCATATGGAGTTTAGTTTCAGTCACTTCTAAAAAGTGAGAATTTTAAAGAAAATATATGGATTCGAATTGGAGGAGAAAATTGTCATCAAGATTAGTAACAATGCTATTTTAGTTAGGTAGAAATGAGTAAAGTCAGAGTGGAAGAAACTGTTCGTGAAACTAATGTCCATGTGCCTCTCTATAGTTCCCCACCTACATAGGAGTTATGTCTGTCATGTGATTACTACAAGCCAAAGCAAGCAAGTGAAAAGAAAGGGTGTACGATACAGTATTTCTACTACCACTCCCCTACTCTCCCAGTCTCTGGATGGATGATAACACAGTGATCTGAAGCTCTGTGTCCCTGACTTGCTGCTTCAGAGAGAACTGCTCTACCCTCAGCACACCATGGTGTGAGGGAGACATTATGTTTGCTTGTGTTTAGCCCCTAAATTGTGATTCTTCTGATTCTAGCAAAGTCTATCCAGTTCTGAGTAATACAGAAGAGCCTGTTACCAAGGGTAACAGTGGGAATAGAAAGAGAATAATCCAAAAAGAATATTTCTGAAGAGTCATACAGAAAAGCTGACTGGCTGAATATAAAGTATGAAGAGAACTTTTCTGTTCCCTGCTGCTTTCACCCTTAGACTCCTGGTAGTCCTTCTTATACTCACTTATATTTCTGTGCTGGATTTTTGGTTCTTACTGCCATGTTTTAATTCTTCATATGTATGCAAGCAATGACAGTAGTTCTCCATGTGTTTTTCTTGTTATAATCTCTGTCCTTCCTGTTCACTGACAAGCCTCAGAGACTAGATTTGCTACAGCTCTAACTGTCCTTCTTGGACATCTGTGTTTTACCAGTGTCTTTTTTCAACTGTTTCCACAGTAACAAATTATGAGCAAAATGCCTAGGAAGCTGTTCTGAATTTCAGAGAAGTTTTCTGACTTATTTTTCAATATTCGATTTAAACTTTTATGTCAGCCATTACCACATAATGGTATAAAAATACAAACGTATCCTTACCAAAATAAATTCATCCCAATCCATGATAAAAATTTATATTATATTTTCTCCCAATATTTGCTACACAAATTTTCTAATTGTTATAGTGCATTTAAATTTAATTTTTTAATTACAAAAATTATTATGAAATGTTTACCTTTTAAAAATCTAAAATCAGAAATTATGTTGAAGATTAATTTCTAAATTCAGAATTTTATAATGAAAAATAACTAGTTGGCTTGATTCCTTTAATTTTTTCTACTTAATCAAGTTTGTACTGCTGATAGATAATTGCCAGCACAGTAAAAATATTTTTCATGGACCTCAAATTAAAAAAAAGAAGCTAATATTTTTGAGGCTTACTAAGTGCCAGAACATTTATAAATATGTCGCTTATAGTTATCCCATTTTTTCACAACAGTTTAAAGTAGATGTTATTGTCACAGACCCCCCTTTTTTTCAGATGAAAAATATGAAATATAAGAAATAGAATTTTGGCTCTGGGCTATTTCATCGAAGTTCTTGAACCTACCCTGTGGTTATAACCTGAATTCCAGAATATATAGTTTGAATAAATATATTCAGAAACTTATAAAATCCCCATATTGTTTCCATTACCAGTACTGCCTCTACCTGTCAAAATAGTAACACAAACTCCATACGGCATTCCAAAAGGTACTGCAGAGATCTTTACTATCAAGAACAAAACTGATGAAAGACTGTTAACTCCCACCACATTTCTTCACCTCCCTTTGACCTGTGATGAAGAAAGTGGTCCTTGGAGAATGACCAGGAATTATCATAAACTTTTTCAGTTGTTGATACAATTGCAAAGTTTGTTCCAATTGTGCTTTTATTGCTGGAGCAAATCAGCACACCCCACAATACCTGCACTGCATTTATGCAGTCATTTATCTCCTGTACACCTTTTTCTCTATGCCTATTTAAAAAGAAACCAACCAGGGGCGCCTGGGTGGCTCAGTCCGTTGAGCTTCCAACTCTTGATTTGGCTCAGGTCATGATCTCACAGTTCATGGGTCTGAGCCCTGCGCTGGACTCTGCCCTGAGCGTGGAGCCTGTTTAGGATTTTCTCTCTGCCTCTCTCTCCCTCTCTCAAAATAAATAAACAAACAAAAAAAGCACATAGAGAACAGTTTCCTTTCATCAGCAACACACATCCACTCTAGTGTCTTAAAACTGTACCAGGGCACCAGTTCTAGGTCCTAATGTAGTGCACAGGGATCTTGAGCTCCTCTCTATTCTGTAGGGTATCATACTAGTCCATTACTCTGAAAACATATTAGTTGTATCTGAAGAGTAGCAAGTTGGGACTACTTAAGATGAATTTAATAAGAAACCAGAATACCAGAAAGTAGGAACTCCCAAAAATCTAGAGGTCTGAAAGCTGAGTGAAATTTCTAGGTGTCCAGCTATCTCCAGAAGGCTGAATTCTCCTTTTCACAGGAAAGACCATTTGCTGCATCTGCTCCCCTACCATGGAGAAAGCAGTAAGGATCTCTTAATGGATCTCTTTGGATTTTGGAAGCAACATATTTCCTCATTTGAGTGTGCTATTCCAAACCAATTACAAAGTAATCTAAAAGGCTGTCTGTTTTGAGTGAGACCCAGAATAAGAAAGGATTGCAGTAAATACAATTTCCCTTACAAGCTGTTCTACCATTGGGCCAAAAGATCAGCAAATCTGGTAGTGCTCGAAGTGCCTGTGGCAGTTAGGAATGATATATGGAATATCTGGCAAACTTCTAAAGGTGAATCAGCTCATAGTCCTTTGAGATTTTGAGGCAAGGCCTTGACATCCTCTTCAGGTAACTATTCTCCTTTTGAAATGCAGCTTCTAGCTTGCTACTGGGGCTACTAGAGACTAAAACTTGAAAATGATGAAAGGTATTCTCTGACACACCAAGACCTAATGTTGGGTTTGCACAGCAGCACTCCAGTGTAAAATGGGGGTAGTGTTTTTGGGATTAGGCTCAAGCCCTGGTAGCACAAATAAGTTACATAAGTAAGTGGCCTATATGCCTATTCCTGTCAAATTGCTTTTTCTCTCCTATTTGTGGCCTCATGGTAAGTTTCCTATGACCAATTGACTTAGGAAGATAAAAAAGATAGGTGTGTTTTTAAAGATAGTTTTGCACATTATGCTGGCGATTCCCAAAATCGGATTAAGCCAGTTCTACTATAGTTATACTTTAGGGTGGTTTTGAAGGAGAGAAGTAAAAGGGGAGACTCCCCCTTGAAGAGAACTTTGAGTAGTGTGCCTGGTATACATTTTGCCTGGAAGTAATTATGGTCGGAGATAGAATCTCTACTAATTCAGTAATAGTGGTCAGTGGTTTGGCATAATGATCCAGGACTTGGGAAAAACACAGTACTGAGAAACTGGATATATAAGTGACAATGGCTAGACCATATATAAAAATAGAACTCTGATGTACAATCAGAAGAAAACTGCCCAGAAAACCACCCCCTGTTATCTACAATAAACAGCCCAGGAAACCAGCCTGCTATAAATCAGATTTATAGGAAGCCAGATTGTTATGTTTGGTAACAATACAGGCAGTTAAACAATAATTTCTGTAACAATTGAACCAACATGGCCAGGACTTGATTAATAATTGACAGCTTTCCTATTGTTTGTCCCTGCTTCCAACTTAGTACCAACAAGAGAAAGCCAAATATGTACCCATAATCAATCACATAGGTTGTTTCCCTTCTAGGTAGGCCATTTTCAGCTTTTCTATACCAACAATTTCCAATCAGTGCATACCTGAAGCTTTCCCTTTTTTCCACTATAAAGCTTTCTCACTCTTTCCTGCTTTTGAGTCTCTAACAATGCCAGTCATGGTGGCTAACTTCCTTGCTATAGCAAGCTGAAGGAAAGCCTTGGTTTTTATTTGGTTGGTCTTCATTTACACATTTGAAAATTTGAAAACAAAGCGTTCTGAGGAAGAGGTATGTGGATAGAGTTTGCTGAGTGGATGCAGTGTATGAAGATATTAGTATTTCATGTGTATGCTCAGCAAGGGGCAACCTCAGCAGAGTTGGACATTAATATTTTGGGGGATGAGATGACCTTCTGCATAGGAGTCATTCTCTTTAACCCAGAATTCCTTGGGTGGGACCCTTTTATCTGAACACTGAGATTTTTTTTATTTTTCTTTTCAGGTTAAGCTATTTTCAATTTAGTCTGGCTAGTTCTTCTTTCCAGATAGTTCTTTCATCATTAGGAACACAACTAATTTGCCTAAAACTTAGGTTTTCATACCTATCATTTCTTTTCTGCTACATTTATTACTTTTCATCTTGGGAGAACTTTTCATATTCTCTAAATTTATACTTCTATTCTTGTTTCCTATGTGTCTTAATTCTGTTACTACATTTAAAACATTTTTTTAAACATTTTTATTAGTTTTTTGAGAGACAGAAACAGCATGAGTGGGGGAAGGGCAGAGCCCGAGGGAGACACAGAATCCAAAGCAGGCTCCAGGCTCAGCACAGATCCTGACACTGGGCTTGAACCCACGAACCAGGAGATCATGACCTGAGTCAAAGTTGGCTGCTTAACCCACTGAGCCACCCAGGTGCCCCCTGTTACTACATTTTTGTTTGTGAATTTTGATTTGTTGGATTTCATAAATTTGTTGAATTATCCTTTAGTTTGTCTCCTTAGATCCTATAGTCTTTATAGATCTCCTTTTTGATCTTGTTTAATCTGATCCTTACTTGATAAAGTTATAAATAATTTGTATTTAGTTTTTAGTTGAACTTGCAATGCACAATTTTGTATATGGCATCTTTAGACATATAATTTTCAAATATTATATAACAAATATATTGTGTTTCACAGCTTTTAGATTTTATATCTTGCCCAGGAATAAATTCCCCACACCTAGATTATTTTTCTATTATACTATATTTTACTTTTAATGTTTTTAGTTTTGCACTTTATTTATAAATCTTTAATCAGTTAGAAACTTATTTGGTACAACTGTATTTATGAATTTAACTTAACTTCCCCATTATTACTACATAATTGTCTGAATGTTTATGGAATTGTAGATCATTTATTCATTGGAAAAAACTAGTAAAATATTCACGTTGATTACTTATTAAAATTATAAGCCATCATATAACTTCACTGAAACTATGAGTTAATTTAGTTGCAGTTGAAAGAATCATTTTGTAGCATAAGAAAGTACTTAAATTCTGCAAATAAATGATTTCAAAACATGAAAACAAAGCAATTTAAAATATAGACTAAAATGTTTGACAATTCTCTATACCCTCTACTCAATATTGCTGTCAACCTAAAGCTTTTCTAAAAAAAAAATACCTATTTAAAAAATTTGACAATCATTTTAGCTGAATTTCCAAAGTGAATTGATCATTAGTAACTAGAATGACTTTTCTAGAACAAGTGATACCAGACTAACTTCACTTCTCTTTTCAGCTGTGCCTATTGAGATTAATACCAGTCTCAGGATATTATTCTAATGTCTTATTCTAAATATTTGCATTTTCCATATTTAGTATTATCTGGGGTGGGATGGGCATTCAATAACTATAAACTGAATTTATGAATCATAATTTAATTGAACTGCATTTACTATATTTTAAGTGACTAATGACAAACCTAAACATCATTATGTTGACTAATTAGAATTCAGGAAAATCAAAGTTCTTTTTTTACATAGCTAAAATCTCTAGTATTGTGTTTAATTCTGGTGTAAATATGCAAATATTACTTAATGCCATATCACAAAAGATGCTTTTTACTAAGCTGTGAGTTCCATGTGCTTGTGCTATATGCCTCAATGTTTGTTATTCCAATTACATGGTACTTATGCTGTTTTCTTTTTTAATTTTTTTTCATTTTATGCATTTTAGAAAGTGAGCAGAGGAGGGGGCAGAGGGACAGGGAGAGAGAGAATCTTAAGCAGGCTCCACACGCAGCACAGACCCTGATACAGGGCTTCATCCCACAACCCTGGGATCATGACCTGAGTTGAAATCAAGAGTCAGACACTCAACTGAGTCACCCAGGCATCCCTCTTTTTTTTTAATGTTAATTTATTTATTTTTGGGAGAGAGAATGAGCAGGAAAAGGATAGAGAAGGAGAGAGAGAATCCCAAGCAGGCTCTGAGCTGTCAGTACAGAGCAGGGCTCGATCTCAGGAACCATGAGATCATGACCTGAGCCAAAATCAAGAGGTAGATGCTTAGCCAACTGAGCCACCCGGGTGCCCCTATTTTCTTTCAACTGACATCTGTTTGAAGGCAATGGAAATCAGTTTTCCAAGCCCTATTATCTCTTCTCCGTCTAATACAAAGCCATGACTTCAATCAAAATGTTTTAAATATCTCTGATTCTGGTAGTGGATGATAATAGTAAAACTCATACATAGACAAATATTTACTGATTAGATAATTGGTTCACTAAGTTAAATAGGTTTATTAAAGTATTTTATATTTTTCTAAGTTGTACCATTTAAATCTTTTAAAAAAATTGTGTAATGTTTCATTTATACTGGCATTTATGAGGTTCCAAAAATGAATAAGGTAAATTTTCTTAAAATCTGAGTCAGTAATCAAGAACTATTTAAATAAAAGGCAAATATGTAAGTATATCTCATCGTTGATGTGCTTGCATCCAGAGTTATGCGAGTTAGAATAAATTGTGATTATTTATAATCAGAATAGTACAAATTTTAAATGTCCCATATTCAGCAGATTGCCAACCACTGTATGAATTTTACAAGGAGTAATATACTTCCTCTCTTCTGAAAACCAGGAAAAAACAAATATATGAACCATAGGAAAATGAAATTAACACTGATATAAAAATTCATTATTTCAATTTTTCTTCTGCTATAAAATTACATAATTTCATTTTATATTGTTCTTACTGTTCAATTGAAATAGAAAAGAGAGCAGTTTGCTCTAGTGTAAAGAATAAAGGTTTGACAAACAATTATTTGGTTTTAATAAGATTTTATTTTATAGATTTGATTTTATTTCATATGATTCCTTAAGTTGTGATAAGAACAAACAACATGAAATCTACCCTCTTAACAAAATTTTAAAGTATAAATTTAACTGTCAGCACAATGTTGTACAGCAGATCTCTAAAACTTATTCATCTGGCATAATGTTTTATTGATTTTGATTTTTAATATGCTTTGTCACAATCTGAATTTTTGTTTCTTCATCTGTTAAATGAGGCTAATAATCTCTCCTATTTCACAGGATTAATCTAGATATTAAATAAAAGAATAATAAAAATATCTTTTGTAAATAATAAAGTGAAATAAAGGTATAAGTTATTGCATATAATAGTTTTAGTGAACAATTCTATGTGCAAATATAAAATAAATTTTTATAACAAATCTTTGAAGTATTATCATCCCCATTTTATAGAAGAGAATACCAAAGCAGATAGATCTTAAGTAAATTGCCCAGTGTTATATAGCCTGTGAATAGTAAAGATGGGAGGCAAATGCAGGTAGTTTGTAGAGCCTATGATTTCACCACTATGCTATACTGCCACTATTCTACTCAAATGCTTGGTTAAAATAGGAGTTACCTGGGGTGCTGGGGTGGCTCAGTCAGTTAAGCGTCCAACTCTTGGTTTCAGTTCAGGTCATGATCTCACAGTTAATTGGATTCATCTCCATGTGGGACTCTGCAGTGACAGCATGGAGCCTGCTTTGGATTCTCTCTCTTTCTCCCTCTGTCTCCGTCCCACTACCGCTCACATTATCTCCCTCTCAAAATAAATAAACTTAAAAAAAATGGGAGTTACCTTGTACATAAAAATCACCAGTCTTCTCTGCTTGTATAGATAGATACATTTTCTTTATAGTAGTTTAAAATTGTTCTGGTTGTGACACTAAAAAACAAGTGTTTGAGGGCCTCATATAAAAGTACAGAAATCTCAGCATAAAACACCTGTGGTTTCACTTTTTAAAATGGCTGCTGAAAGTGTAAATCTAACATTGCTAAACTATGACAGGATGTGAATTAATCAAAAAATCTTTTTCCTCATGGTTTTTCTCAGTATATTTTTTCTTAGTTTTGACCTATTAAAATGTCTTTCTGGATCCAAATAAGGGAACATGACACTTCATACTCTTCCAATAGATAAATTACAAAAAACTCCTGTATGAAGAAAAACCATTTACAGGTTTCAACAAACTGATGTGTAAATATACTGTCAGTACTACCCAAGGTAATCTATAGATTGAATGTAGTCTGTCTCAAAATTCCAACAGCCTTTTTTACAGAAATGTACAGGCTGATCCTCAAGTTCATATGGAATTACAAGTGGCCTCCAATAGCTAAAATAACCTTGAAAAAGAGTAAAGGTGGAAGACTCACACTTGTGAAGCCTATTAAAAAGCTATACTCGTCTTCAAAACAGGATGGTATTGGCATAAGGATAAGCATATAGACCAGTAGAATAGAACTGGGAACCCAGAAATAAATTTTTTTTAACGTTTATTTATTTTTGAGACAGAGAAAGACAGAGCATGAACGGGGGAGGGGCAGAGAGAGAGGGAGACACAGAAAGACAGAGCATGAACGGGGGAGGGGCAGAGAGAGAGGGAGACACAGAATCGGAAGCAGGTTCCAGGCTCTGAGCCATTGGCCCGATGTGGGGCTCGAGCTCACGGACTGTGAGATCGTGCCCTGAACTGAAGTCAGACGCTTAACCGACTGAGCCACCCAGGCGCCCCTGGCAACCCAGAAATAAACCACACATCTATGGGCAGTTGATTTATGATAGGGAAGCCAAGTTCATTCAGTAGGGAAAAAATAGTCTTAACACATGGTGCTGGGATGGACAATTGGATTTCCACGTTCAGGGGAAAAAAAAAGGGAAGTTGGACCCTGACATCAAACCTTGTACAAAAATTAAGACAGAAAAACAAACATAAAAGCTAAAATCATAAAATGCTTAGAATAATACTTAGGGCTAAATTTTCATGTTTTTGGCTTTGGTAATGAATTCTTAGGACACCAGATAAACAATCTTGTTGCTTGTGAAGATGAACAGATAAATTGGACTTCATCAAAATTAAGAACTTATTTGTAACAAAGGACATTATCAAGAAAGTAAAAAGACAACCTACAGAATGAGAGAAAATATATACATGATAAGAGTTTAATATCCAGAGTATAGAAAGAACTTCTAAACTCAATAACAAAAAGACAAAACACCCAATTTAAAAATGGGCAAAGGACTTGAATAGACATTTGTACAAAGAAGATTCACAAATGATCAGTGAGTATATGAAAAGATGCTCAATAGTGTTATTCATTAGGGAAATGTAAATCAAAATCATAAGATACCACTTCATACCTACTAGGATGGCTCTAATTAAAAAAAAAAAGAAAAGAAAATGGCAAGTATGGGTGAAAAGGTAGACAAGTTGGAATTCTTGTACATAGATAATGGGAGTGTAAAGTGGTGCAGCTGCTGTGGAAAATGCGACTCTTCAAAAAGTTAAACATAGAACTATCATGTGACCCAGCAGTATTTCTTTTAGGTACATACCTAAAAGCATTGAAAATGGCCTCAGATATTTGTACACCAGTGTTCATTACAGCATTATTTATAATAGCTATAGGGTGGAAACAACCTTGCTTCCATCAATAGATGAATAGAGTAAACAAAACATGATATCTATGTATAACAGAATATTGTTTAAAAAGGAAGGAAGTTTTGATACTTATTACAACATGGATGAACCCTGAAAGCATTATGCTAAATGAACCAGGCACAAAATGATAACATTGCATAATTTGACTTGCATGAAATATCTAGAAGGTGCAAATTCATAGAGACAGAGTAGATTTGAGGTTACAAGGAACTGGGGAGAGGAGAGAATGGGGAGATATTGTTTAATGGTTACTGAATTTGTTTAGGCTGATGAGAAAGTTTTACAATTAGTAATGGTGACTGTGCAGCACTGTAAATTAAAGCCATGGATTTTTACACTTAAATGGTTAAAATTGCAAATTTTGTTAAACATTTTTATCAAATTTTTAAAAATTAAAAATACTCTTCAGCTCAAGTCAAACACATTTCAAAAATCATACTTGACTTATCTTCTATTTCACCTTCAATATCTGAACCAAGCTATAGACCAAGTACGGATAATGCCCTATTTATTGCAGTTCTATTTTCCAACACTACTTAACTCTCACTGAGTTTCAAACTCACTTGGATATTTATTGGCATGGTAACACAGTCTGCAAACATAACTAGGTTGCAATCAATTTTTAAGAGACATAAGGAATCTTTTGCATATTAAAAAGACATTCTAAACTTCTAACTGTAACCAACTCTACAAAGGCAAGAAAACCTTGTATACTGCCCAATTTGAAAGCCTTAAAAAGATTCAACTTATATTAGTTTCAAGTGTACAGTATAAGGATTCAACCTAACAGCATACGTCCAATAAAAGAGATGAAGAATATTTGTTAAAAAAAACTTTAAATGTTCAGTAAGTAATCAATATAATAAGATATTGATGAAAGGACAAATATAGGTTAATATAACATAAGAGTCGAGAGCTAAACAATTGATTTTGAAAAAGGTACCCAGCAATTCAGTGGGGAAAGCATAGTGTTTTCAACAAATGGTGCTGGAAAAACTTGATATAGCTATAAGGAAAAAATTAAACTCACATTACACACAAAATTATCTCAAAATTGATCATAGACTTGAAGTACAAAAACTAAAATTATAATACCTCTAGAAGAGGTAAATAATTATGTCTTAAGATTTGCCAAAGATTTGTTGGATAGGATATAGAAAAGCATGAGCCATAAAAACAAATTTGAAAAAAAAATGCTTTTTGAAAGTCCTCTAGAATAAAGGTAATCCATACAATGAAAGTTGTCATGATTCATGTATCTGGAAAGTATCTTGTATACAGAATATAAATATTTCCATCTCCTAAGATAAATAAAAAAATGGCTGATAATTTACACAGGTACTTCATAAACGAAGATACATTGATAATGAACACAAAAAGATACCTGACAGTAGCCTTCAGAAAAACATACAAGCCAACTATACATTCATTGAAATAATTCAATGATACTGATGATATCAAGTGTTGGCATGGAGAAAGTACTGGTGGAATGTTCATACCCTGCTGCTGCAAACATAAAGTGGCATAAGGCTCTTTGGAAAAGTAGCCATTTTTTTAAAAAAAAGTTGAATATATACCTTTAAGATGATCCAGCCATTCCAGTTCTAAGCACTTGCTCTAAAGAAATAAAAACATATTGAAGATTCATTGGGAATCTGACTTAATTGGTCCAAAACTCTGGATCTCCTATTAAACATCCTGCAATGTAACATCCTACTACCACTATTCACAATTTTTTCTACTCTCGATAGTTGATAGTTTTATTCACTCAACCCCTCGATTTGCCTTTTCCTCCTCAATCCAGTCTATTTCCAGTAACATTTAATATAAACTGTATTAACCAAAGGTTTTAGTTAACTTCATTCTGTCAAAGACCGTGAGCAATTCTTACTGTCTTATACAAATTATCAGCAATACTTATCAAGATTAAACATCTTTTCCACCCTGAAATATTTTTTTTTGTCTTTTTTGTTGGTTTGTCTTAATTGTGACAGAAATCGTATTTCCCCTCTCAGTTACCATTCTCCACACAGTTCTTGTTGCTGGCTTCTTGTTCACAAGATCTCGATGTGTGCTGCAGGGATTTATCATTGCTTTTTTTTTTTTTTTTAACTGCACTGCATTCTCTCTTTATGTCACACATTATTTATTAGCTTATAATTTAGAAATTAACTCCAATATGGACCTCTTCTTAGTGCCAGAGTGTACACAGTTGCTCTCACTCATAAACTTTATTTGAATGCCCAAAATGTATCTCAAACCTAAGATGGTCAAAACATAATTACTCTGTTAATCCCCAATCTTTTATCCAAGATTGATTTCTATAACCAACAGCAAGGCAAGGGTGTAGTGATGGGGCAGCCTTTCCTAATATAACCATCTTAGCATGTTAGCCTGCCTACATTCAAAGACCTCACATATTGAACTCCCAGTCGAGGTAAATAGAACAGCAAAATATTAAAAACCTAAAAATTCTCTGTAAAATAGAAGTATAAAGAACACCACTATAAGTTTTTTTTTTTTCCTATTCAGTATGGTGACTGTCGAGATTTTAGAGATCCCGGTTTCTTTCATAGAGGATAACTAATAAACACAATGCATGCTCTATACTCTTCAATTTTATTACTGACCCTGTTTATTACAACATGCTGGTATTTCTTCTAACCCTTTATTCTCTCTTGCCTTCTGAATCATTCTTCTCCTGATTTCCTTCCGAATAATCTTGGCTGTTCTTTAGCCTAAAGTATGCCCCATTTTTCCTGTTTTGTCCTTTGAGTTTGATTTGCACACCATCCTCTGCCCTATCCATATATTTTTTTCTCTGTAATTCTTCCACCTGGCCATAGTTTTGCCACTGAGTCATGCAAGCCAGGAACGTGAGAGTAATCTATTTTCCATCTGTATCAACACTATATTCGATAATACTGTCAGTTTTATCACGTAAATATTTTTCTAGTCTAACCCTTTTCTTTCGCCAGTGCCAGGATCTAGGCCCTTATTACTATTACTTGTGTGATTCCAACTAACTGTATCTTATGTGACCTCCTCTCTCATCTTCCTCCTTTCTCCATTTTTAATTCCTAGATGTCCTTGTCTATTTTTTTTATATTGGACTCGATGAAATTGCAATTTTTATCATTAAAAATGGTTAAACATCAGCATTTTCATGGTGTTTGACCAAGGTTATGCTTTAGTAATACTTAAACAGCCTGAAGTTTTTAGAATATGTTATTTTTCAACTCCAGGACTCTATCTTGTCAAGAAAAATTATCAAGTTCCTGATTTCAGAACCAAAAACGCATAGCTTTTGTTGATTATGTCTTGCTTAGGTCACGGAATGATCTTTGCCTCCTTAACTATTCTTCATAATTATATTTAATTGTACTGCATCAAATAACCATGGAGCTTTTAACAGACTTCGAACTAACCCACACAGAATAATTGTGTATAATGGTAGACAATGGTGTGTTCTAAGAGCATGTTTGTCTACTCTTCTGCACCGTTGGTCTTATGATACTGAATAAGGGATATGAAGTCTCCAAGGTTAGTTTTCTTTATTAGAAATGTGAAAATGGTAAATATAAACCTGAATAATATAACTCCTAGATAATTGTAAGGCTATATGGTAAAAAGTATTGCAAACTTTAAGATTTATATTGATATTAATCATTCATAGACTTCCAAAAGAAAGCCAGAACCAGATAATTATCATCTATATATTACAAGTCAGCTTTATAAAATATTAGAAATAAATTACTGTATTAAAGATTAATTTGAAATAAAAATCTAAGGAAAAAATATCGCTACAAGTAATAGTAAGAAACTCTAAAATCCCACCAAAAAGCTATGGTGTTCCCAAAAGTAACAAACACATTTCTCAAAAATAACAAACACAGAAATGTAATTTTGTGTGTATCTCAGCCAGTCCTATAATATTATTTAAATTATGGGTGCTTAAAAATCTCTAAGAATTTCATTTCCCTAATTATTATTGTAGTTTTTATTTTCTCCTGTCTTAATTTTAAGAAGCTATTAGAAATAAAAAGGTAAATTTCTACTGTGTTGTCTCCTGAATTCTTTAGATAGCTTACAGATTATTTTAATGTAACAAAAGATGTTTTATGTAATGTCAGTACAATGAGAATAGGCCTTCGTCATATTTTTCTTTGGAACATAATTTATGAGAAATTAGGATTACTAAAATGAACACGTAAGAGGATGATTTTCCTGCAAGTGATTGAAACCTTAATAATGTTTAAACAATGAGGTCACACAGTACAATGTGTGAAGGTTGACTGTACAATAGATGCTATCTATCTAGGATCCAGTTTCGTTCCATCCATTTCCTCTTCCAATCTCAACATGATGTTGGGTCACTTAAGATTCTAACATGGTTTTAGCAGTTGTGTACATTGTTTCTTCCACAGAAAAATATCCAGAGGCAGAGAAGGCAATTTCTCTTTGATTTTTATATTTCTACCATGGAATAAAAGCTTTATCAAGTATAGGGGAAGCAGATTTCCTTCTTCCTAACTGATGATACATAAACCAGTCATTGGCACCAGGAAAGTAATTATCTTATCTTGAGTGTAATTACCTGTGGCTGGGGAGAGGCAAGCCAGGCTCCCATACCTGGATAAAATTTGGTTTTCTTAGCCAGGAAAAAAAGGGGAGAATGGCTGTTGCTTAGGAATGAGATTTCAGAGGCTTACTCTGCACTGAACTCTGTTCTAAACCACAGAGTAAGACTGCAGCATTCAAAATGTATGTCTACATAGTCACGTTAGGGGATGATATAGCAATGCTAACACAACAAAGTAAAAGATAAGAAGGGAAAGAGGAGAAAGAGAAGAAAAAGGAGAAGCAGAAGAAAGAGGAAGGAATAGAGTAATATCACAATGCAATAAATGGAATGATTCCAACAGGTTATCCTAGTGAGAGGTTTTCAGGCCATGGCAAGCATCAGATTTACCACAAGAAATCCCCAAATTCACAGATCCCACATATTATCTTCTGTGTGAATAAAAATTTTCTCACATTTTTATGTGATAATAGGTGCTACTGGAATTAACAAAATTCAAATTATATATATATATATATATATATATATATATGCACACATATATACACACATACATATTATTATTGGAATCATAGCTTTTATTTTAAAACCATTTATACTTGATATATACTACCTACTATATTGGAATCTGCGAACAGGTTTTTTTTTTTTTTTAATCAAAAACAATGGGACCACTAATGTTTAATAAAGATATAGCGGGAGCTTTAAAGTGAAAACCTAAACATTGTGCCCACTGCATCTTCATTTGTACCTTCATGCTTAGAGTTTTCTCAAGCTAAGTCCTCCTGTGGGATCCAGCTTTTTCATGAGACACATCACTAGACTCACAGGGCTAATGATTTATTCTCCTGAATTGCTACACCAAGGGTTATACATCATAATGTGGGTCACCTCTAAGTCTCCTGAGTGCAATGCATGTAATCAAGGGGATCTCACCTCGTGGGTGGAAAGTATCCTGAAGCATAGGTTATTTCTGATAAATAAATGTATATTGGAAGGGAGAGGATTTTGAAGTCTAGTCACCCTTGGATTTAAGATTTTCTCAGATTGAATTCTCAAGGTTCTCCTACCAGGATCAGAAAAGGAAGGAATTACTTTACACCAGAGAGGTCTGAACAAAACATTACAACGTGCAAAGAATTTGAGTGGGATACAGAATGATCACTATGATATCAGTATGTTATAAAACAAAACAGTGCATTCTGATGGGTTAAGCAATAATTCAGAGGTGGGCAAGTTCAAGACCCCATAAGTAGCCAAAAAGGTAAGCTATGAAAAATTGAATTACTGGAAAGTACATTGGAAGATTGGATTGAAACCAAACTTTGGTATATGTGGTAATCCCCACATCCCCCATTGAGAAAATAAGCTCCTCAACTACAGATGGGGCTATGGAAATAAATAGGGAAAGGAAGTTCTGATGTGAGTTCAGGCCTTAGGCTCATGGGAATTAGACTGCCTGGGTTTAAATCCTGAATCCCCCCACTGGATGACTTTTGGCCCGTTATTTTTTTTTCTCTTAATTTCTATAGAAGCAGGAAAATAATATTTTCCACCATATCCATTTGTGAGAGTTAATTGAGGTATTAAATATTTGGTAGTTATGAAAATGCCCACAAGTTAATGTGTTCGATAAATGTTGACTAACAGTGTTTCCAGCTCCCTTAAGTTTATATGAGACAGGAGAAAGAAATGCATGATGAAAACATTTGAAATAATTTACCTTCTAAATATGCAGTTCAATATTTGGACAAGTACATTATCATGTAGCCTATCTTGTTATCATTGTTTATTTAATTCAGAATATTTTTCAGTGTGTCAGTGTTGAACAGCTCTTTTATTCAAAAGCCATATAAATACATTATAGCAATGTATATATTTTTTTCAAAGTGACCACTTTGCAAAAAAAGATAATTGTTAAGAGAAGTTCAGTGTATTTTATACACATCACATATTTTTCTTCAGATAATAGGATACCAGCAAGCAGGATTATGTAAATGCAGACTATAAAAGCAGCTTAGTTCAATGGACTCACTGAGGGTCATGCATTAACAATTTTATGAGCAACCCTATGACAAGAAAAGGATTTAAAATATTAGATGACAACATTCAATTGAATTATTTCCTTCAGTAGGGAGTTCTGAGTTCCTGTGTGAGAGCTCTTTGTGAACAAAGGCACGTTGTATATTTTTCTTGACAACTTACATTTGTGCTGAACAAGTCAGACATACCTTATGGCAATGTAATCTCCCAAACATAGTTTGGGTTTTGTTTTGTTTTTTTCAAGCACAAACAAGGCTCTAAGTAATTATCAATAGATAATGTGACATTGCTCTGCGTGTAAGCATGTGATTGACAGTAACTGCATCATATAATAAATGGCAAGGAAAAATTAAATCACAAAACACAACAAAAATATGTATCGCTATCATCATTTAGCTCCTTGAATATCAGAGAACAGTCACACTATGTAGACATAATTGGGGAAAGGAATATAATGTGCAGTATTTATAGACTTGTTACCATGTGCCAGGCATTATTTAGACTGAGATTTAGATTAATCCTTCAAATTACCTGTATTAGGTATCAATGCTCCATTTTATCTATTAAAAACAGAGGCTTACATTTCAGGCCTGTGTCAACGTAGGGTCTATGTTCTTATTTACTACACTCCTAAAATTACAATATATGAACTTTTGCATCAGAACTACTAGAGACACTTGATAAAATGCACATTTCTAGGATGCACAGCAGAATAAAGTTGGGCTCTCTGGAGACAGGGTCTAGGATGTTAATTTTAACATGTTTCTGGGCGATTCTGATTTTCAGCAAAATCTAACAAGTGCTGCTTTAATGACTAGCTAAGTGCTCCTAATTACATTCCTAAATCACATAACATTAAAACCGTTTTTATAAGATAAAGAAACTGAGTTTTAAAGATTTCATTAATTTGAAAGTGTAACAAGCTACATATATTGCCCTGAATAATGGTTAATTTAAGCTATGGATATTTATAAACACTGTAGTAATATAGCCAGCAAATAAATAACGTCTTTGAGAAGGAGCCTCCAAAGACTTCTGTTCTTATTCTATGATGTCGATGGTAGTGATGGCTGTTTATAGGAGCTAGGACAAAAGTTTAAAACATCTTTACTTTCAAGTTTCCAACAAATTGTGGTGTTCATTGTTGGCTCCATAATGGAAGTCCTCTGTCTATTGATTAAAAAGAGAAGAGAAATACATTTTGGTTAGTTTAATATATTCTGCTTTAAAGATCTAATCATTAGTCTGAATTTTTATTTTTGTATATTTTTATTTTACATTTAATCTTTTTCTAAAAGTAGCAAGTACAATTTGCCCCATGCATGATAAACACTATAATGCATGCAAGTATCAAAAGCCATAAAATATATTAGAAGTTCATCAAAAAATATTTTGGTGGTCTTAGGGTAATTTTTATGTTAAAACATCCTAAAATGCTTTAGTATGATTTTAGATCTATGACTACTACAATTTTGTAATGTGTTATATGCAGATCACTATTGGGAAAAAAAACTGGTAATTGAATGTATTTTAGTGAAAATATAGCTGAACTTTAAGCTGTCTGTACCAGCTTAAAGTTAACAATTTTAGAGATACATGGGATTATAGAGAATACAACATGTGCAAATTATGCATGTGCAAAGTGTAAAACAGAGTTTCAAATATTTGTTATTTTCTCAGGATATTATTATACTAGCTCTATCTAGTGGTCACATACACATATTACACTTATAAATTAAGAAATATGCTCTAATTTGCAATTATTACTGTCCATTTTTTGTAAACTAAATTTCAAATGATTTAAAGGTGCCGAATTGTCACCCTACCTTATTCATTGTTGTTAAGCTTGCTTTGCAGTTTTCTCTTTTGTGTGTAGCAAAAACACTTAACATGTGATCTGCCTTCAACAATTTTTTGGGTGCACAATACACTATTGTTAAGTATAGTATAATATAGGATAGCTTATCTCTATAACCCAATCATCGTGTATAAATAATGCTTTATACCTGTAAAATAGCAACTCCCCATTTCTCCCTCCCCCCAGCAGCTGGCAGGCACTATTCTACTCTGGATGTATTTGACTGTGACAGAAGTCATTTTTAAAACCAGGTTTAGTTATTAGAATACAGATTTATTTTGTCATTGATTTTGATGCATAGAATAATTTAAATGAAATAACTTAAATATTTTAAAAGCTGAAAATAAACCTACAAATTAGGTGGGATTAGAAAATGCAATCTTAAAAACACTATGTATTATTAGGTAATGATAACTGTAACAGGGTATAACTTTTTTAAAAACTTGATAAAATATTTCAACCTAGAAATTGCAGCTCAGATTTACACTTTCCAGTGAAATGATATTTTTATTCATTTTACCCAGGAATAAAATATTGTTATTAAAGAGATTTACATCTCATATAAGTAACACATAATCTAATTTTCTATGCCTTCATGTAAACAATGACGGTCATCAATTAAAGAGTTATTGAGCTATTGTCTTAAAAATACGAATCAAAGATAAATGGCTTTAAACAACAACCTTTTATTTATCTTATGAGTATGTGTTTCATAGGGATTTTTCTGTTGATCTGGGCCAAATGTATTTACCCTCCTCTTAGCTCACTGATGCATCTGTGGTTAGTTGCCAGATCACCTGCTGGGCCAGTTGGGGACTGTCTGGTCCAGGAAGTCTTAGCTGGGGTGATTCCTCTCCCAAATTCCTCTAGCAGCATAAATATTTATTTGTAACAAAATAAAACATAAATACATAGTGGTATGTTCAGACTATACAAAAGTTAACAATGAATTAACCAGATGTATATACATCAATATAGATAGATCTCACAGCATACAGTTTTGGAAAGCAAATTACTGAATGATGCAAATTTTAATTAAAATGCTAAAAATATTACATATTTTTTATGCAGATATATGTCAGTAATTTTAAAAATAATAAACAGTGTACGCTGAATATACGATACTAACAATGTAATGTCACAGGGGAGAACAGCATAAGGCAATTGAATTGAACCTGTAATGTTTTGTTTCCTTAAAGCCTGCAGCAAATTTGTAAACAAAACAAAATCATTTTGCTTCAAAAATACCTGTTGTGCACCTTAAACTACTACAATGTTCTATGTCAATTATGTCAGTAAATGTGGGAAAAATACCCGTTGTAAAACTGTCAAAGTGAATTCCCATTAGTTCTAATTTTCACATCTTTATTCTATGTTTTGTCTAAATTTCTACATTGGAGTCAATATGGAATATCCTGTTTTGTCTCTGTCCATATCCTCTAACCCTCAAATCTAGAGTCTCCTCTCCCTCCTCATTACTCTCATTCCAATTTTAATGAGATCCCTCAATCCTCTCACCAGCCTATTGCCTGTTGCCTTTTACTTAATTGGTCTTCCTGTCTCTGGCTCATCCACAGTCTGACTCATCCTATGGCTGATCAATGTTTGTCAAGTGCAACACTGATTTAATCCTTATCCTGCTCAGCCACCTTAAGTGACATCCAAGTATCAATTAAATTAAACACAAATCCATCTGCCTGATTTTCAAATAGTTCCACAAAATGGCCTCAATGGAACTTTCCAGCCTATTACCCACTTCTACACACTTACATAATATTGCAGTTGTTCAGCACAAATAATTTTCCTGAACAAGTTTCATGCTTTGCCACCTTTATTCCTTTGCATCTGTTAGTTCTTAAGCTTGGAATAACTTCTCCAAACAAGTGACTTCCTGAAAGCCTATCCAGTCCTCAAGGGAAAAACTTCATTAATCATGTTGTTTGGTGATATTTTCTTGATACTGATTGACCCTATCTTTATCCTTCCCCAAATTGGACATCTTTTTTTCTTTTCTTTTAAGGGCTCATGGCACTTAGCTTGTACATTTTAATGACTTATGAGTACAGGTAAATCTATATTAGTCTCAAACCTTTTGTAAGCAGTTAACCTTGAGAAAGGTTAGGATTTATACCAATCACATCAGCTCTACTATAGTTTAAGAAATCATTCATCTTAGTGTGTGTGTGTGTGTGTGTGTGTGTATACACACATACGTATATACATATACATATATATACTTATATATAATATATATTATATATATTTAGATCTATATAGGCTTCAAAAAATGTGCTGAAAATTATTTAGCGTTAAAATCTTTAAGGTAGAAAGATCAAAGTGTGGCACTTATTAGCAAGTAACTCAATATTTGAGTAACCACCTTAGTAATCTCTTGAAGGAAACATGTAAAAACCCAAAGTCAGCACTTCATAAAGAAAAAATACCTCATTTATGTTTTAATGAATATTGTTCAAGGTTGTTGACCTGAATAAAAAAGAATTGTTCAGGACAGTATTGTTTTAAGGAATATTTATATTAACAACAATAATTAGTGGATTACTTACAAGTATTTTTAGTTATGGCTTTACCATATCCTCTTGGCAATAATAGAAAATGGAATCTAGGGGCACCTGGGAGGCTCAATCAGTTGAGCAGCCGCCTTCGGCTCAGGTCATGATCTCGCAGTTCGTGAATTGGAGCCCTGCATGGGGCTCTCTGCTGGCAGCTCAGAGCCTGCTTCCATTCTGTGTCTTCCTCTCTCTCTGCCCCTCCGCTGCTTGCGCTCTGTCTCTCTCTAAAATAAATAAACATTAAGAAAAAAAGATTTTTTTAAAAAAAGAAAATGGAATCTAGCCTTTGTTCTTGATTAAATTAATTTCATTTCAGTAAACCAATTATTCCTTTACTGTTTTATGACCATATTAAAATAAATGTTTATAAAGTTTCTGGAAATTTCAAGAGAACAAATACTGAAAAATATGTTATAGATAATGACAAAATTTAATTTGTGATGAATTATAATGAGATAGAGGTACAGAAATTCTCTCTCCCTCTGATTTAATAGAACAAAATACATTCTAGCTAAGTGAGTAGGATAGGGTACCCCAGCTTTTCCAAAACTGTGTTCTGAAAAATAACTTGAAATATTACTAGATGTTAAGTGAAAAGGAAGTTTTGAACTTTGGAGGAAAATTTGGCTACATACAGTCGCCATCTCATGGAGCACTACAATGTGAAGTAACATATATGGAACTCTTAACACTTTTGTTATACTGTTTAAATATATTTAGCCTGGCATTTCCCAAATATACCATACAGAATCATTTTTATGGATAATGCTAAATAAGATTCCCATCAATGGTCATTTGTACATCAAATATTTATTATCTTCTACAATCCAGCAGTCCTCTGGCACTGAGTTTATAGAAATAAAGGGCATGTTCCTTGCCTCACAGAATAATAGGATAACATGTGATATCGATGGATAGAAATATAGAGGGTCATGCTGTGGACACAGAATGTTTTCCTGGTCCCTAAAGCTAATTATTTAGAAAATCACTGATAGGGGTTGGGCTAAGGCATTTTTACTGAAATAAATATCTGAGCTGAGTTTTAAAGATTAGGAAGTTATGCATACAGATAGGCAGAGTTGTAGTCTGTAAAAACTAAAGGGAGCTTAAAAAATAAGGTGAGACATTTGAAGAACAGTAGGTGATTTGACATATTTGTAATTTAGGAGGAAGGAGAGGGAAGAAAAGACATCAGAGAGGTGGGCATGAGGCAGATCCTTCCTTTGTGGCAAACTAAAACTTGTGGACATCAGGGTCCACTGGAATGATTTAACAAAGTTGACATAAGCCAACTTGGGCTTTAGAGTTCTGTGAATGAGTAAGAGTGAGGACAGTAAATGGGCCGCCTGGGTGGCTCATTTGGTTAAGCATCAGACTTGATTTTAGCTCAGGTCATGATCTCACGTTTTGTGAATTTGAGACCCACATCAGGCTCCGCGCTGCCAGTGTGGAGACTGCTAGGGATTCTCTCTCCCCCTCTCTCTGCCCCATCCCAGCTTGTGCATGCACATACTCTCCCTCTCTGTCTCTCTTTCAAAATAAATAAATAAACCTTAAAAAAAAAAGAGGGAAGACAATAAAGATGCCTGCAGACTGAAATATACACCACAAGATTATCATTTTTTAGAGTGCATTTCTTCATTGTTTTATACCGTTCATATTAATTTATATCTGGCCAAATATTAATCCCTTGTATTCTTTATATATTCCTGTGATTCCATTCGACAATATTTTCCATCTGTCTTAAAAACTGCTTTCGGAATTTTCTTTATTGTAGGTTAATTGTTGATAGTGTTTGTTATTCTTTTTTATCTTTCAAGTTTGTATTTAAATTCCAGTTAATTAGCATATAGCATAATATTAGTTTCAGGAGTAGAATTTAGTGATTCACAACTTTTGTATAATACACACAGTGCTCATTATAACAAGTGTCCTCCTTAATAATCATCACCCATTTAACCAATCCCCCTGCCCACCTCCCCTCCAGCAATCCTCAGTTTGTTCTCTATAGTGAGGAGTCTTTTATGGTTTCCTTCTTATTTCCCCCCATGTTCATCTGTTTTGTTTCTTAAATTCCACATGAGTGAAATCATATGGTATTTGTCTTTCTCTGATTTCACTTAGCATAATACACTCTAGCTCCATCGACATTATTGAAAACAGCAAGATTTCATTCTTTATGGCTAAATAATATTACATTACGTGCGCGCGCACACACACGCACACACACACACACACATATACATATACCACTGCTTCTTTATCAATTGATCATTCGATGGATGTTTGGGCTCTTTTTGTAGTTTGGCTATTGTTGATAATGCTGCTATAAACATTGGGGTATGTGTCTTTTTAAATCAGTATTTTTGTATCTTTGGGTAAATACCTAGTAGTGTGATTGCTGGCTTGTAGGGTAGCTCTATTTTTAACTTTATGAGTAACTTCTATACGGTTTTTCAGAGTGGCTGTACCATTTGCATTCCCACCAATCGTGTAAGAGTGTTCTCACTTTGCCACATCCTCGCCAACATCTGTTGTTTCCTGTGTTGTTAATTTTAGCCATTGTGACAGGTGTGAAATGGTATCTCAGTGTGATCTTGATTTGTATTTCTCTGATGATGAGTGATGTTGAACCTCTTTTCATGTGTCTGTTAGCCATCTGGATGTCTTCTGTGGAAAAATGGATATTCATATCTTTTGTCAATTAATTGGGTTATTTGGTTTTCTTTTGGCATTGAGTTTGATAAGTTCTTTATAGATTTTTGATACTAACCCTTTATCTGATATGTCATTTGCATATATATTCTCCCATTCCTTTGGTTGCCTTTTAGTTTTGTTGATTTTCTGCTTAACTGCGTAGATGCTTTCTATCTTGATGAGGTCCCGATAGTTCATGTTTATTTTTGTTTCCCTTGCCTTTGGTGACGTATGTGGTAAGAAGTTACTAAGGCCAAGGTCAAAGGGGTTACTGCCTGTGTTCTCCTCTAGGATTTTGGTGGTCTCCTGTCTCACATTTATGTCTTTCATCCATTTTTCATTTATTTTTGTGTAGTATTTGTATATTACTTTCAATTTTGAAGAATATTTTAACTGGGTGTACAATCTAGCAGTTCACATCATTCAGGACTTTTAAGATATGCAAAAGTCTTTAAGGTTCCATTGTGTGTAACTAAACTTTTATCATAATGTTGATCTTCTGCAGGTAAAATATCTGTTTTTTCTGCCTGTTTTAAAGATTTTTCTCTTCATTTTTCATTCTCAGTACTTAATAATCTAAATAAATAAGCATATTTATAATTTTCCTTTACTTTTTAACTTCATTGAGGAATAACTGAAAAATATAAATGAGTATAAAGTGTACAGTGTGATAATTTGATATATATATATATATATATATATATATATACACACACACATACACATACACATACATTCTAGAATGATTACCAAGATTAGGACAATTAACACATTTATCTCCTCACATAGTTGATATAGGTAATTCTTTCATGGTGAGTATAGTTAAGATCTACTCTAAACAACATTCAAGTATACAAGTCTGTCTTATTAGCTGTAGTCACCATGCCATAAATTCCTCCAAACTTACTTTTTTAAAAAATATTTGTATCTTCTGACCTACGTCACAAAATTTCCCCTTGTTCCCAGGCCCTGAAAACCACCATCCTACTCTCTATGACATTTCCTTTTATTTTTCTTTTTAAGATTCCACATGTAAGTGATACCACATAGTATTTGTCTTTCTCTTTCTGGATTATTTAACTTAGCATAATGCCCAAAGACCCAAATGACAAGATTTAGATCACAAATAACAAGATTTCCTTCTTTCTCTAGCTGAATACTATTTTACCGTGTGTGTGTGTGTGTGTGTGTGTGTGTGTGTGTGTATAAAATATTTTCTTTATCCATTTGTGCATTCACAGACACTTTGTTTCCATATCTTGGCTATTGTGAATAATTCTGCAGTGAATATGGGTGTGCAGATATCCTTTAGATACACTAATTCCTTCAGATATACACCCAGAAATTGGATTGCTGGGTAGGTATTTTTTTTTAAACCACCATATTGTTTTCCATAATGGTTTTACTATTTTAAATTCAGACCAAAAGTGTATAAGGGTCCCCTTGTCTCCACATCCTCATCAATATTTGTTATCTTTTGTCTTTGTGATCATAGCCATCCTAACAGGTGTAAGGTGGTAGCTCATTGTGGTTTTGATTTGCATTTTCCATATTATTAGTGATGTTCAGCACTCTTTCATATAACTACCAGTCATTTGTATGTCTTCTTGGGGAAAAAAATGTTTTCAGGCCTGCTGTCCATTTTTAAATTATTTACTTTTTACCCCTATCGAGTTCTGTATGAGGTCTTTATATATTTTAGATATTAAACCCTTGTATGGTTTGTAAATATTTCCCTCCCTTCTGTAGGATGCCTTTTCAGTTTATTGATGTCTTTAGTTGAATGTACCCCAAATATGTTAGTTTTTGTTGCCTGTGCTTTTGAAGGCTTGTCCAAGAAATGAGGACTAAGACCAATTCAAGAAACTTTTTCTCTATGCTTTCTTTTAGTTTTGTAGTTTCAGGATTTACGTTAAGTCTTTGATACATTGTGAGTTAATTTTGTGAGAGGTCTAGTTTCATTATTTTGACTTGACCAGCACCATCTATTTATTTTTTAGCACTGCTAAAAAATAAATAATAATTTATTATTATTTATTAATAATAATTTTTATTTTTATTTATTTCTTTTTGATTGTTTTAATATGAAATTTATTTTCAAGTTGGTTTCCATACAACACCCATGGCTCATCCCAACAGGTGCCCTCCTCAATGCCCATCACACCCTTTCTCCTCCCTCCCACCCCCCATCAACCCTCAGTTTGTTCTCAGTTTTTAAGAGTCTCTTATGGTTTGCCTCCTTCCTGTCTCTAACTTTTTTCCCCCTTCTCCTCCCCCTGGTCTTCTGTTAAGTTTCTCAGGATCCACATAAGAGTGAAACCATATGGTATCTGTCTCTCTCTGTATGACTTACTTCACTTAGCATAACACTCTCCAGTTCCATCCACGTTGCTACAAAAGGCCATATTTCATTCTTTCTCATTGCCAAATAGTATTCCATTGTATATATAAACCACAACTTCTTTATCCATTCATCACTTGATGGACATTTAGGCTCTTTCCATAATTTGGCTATTGTTGAAAGTGCTGATATAAACATTGGGGTACAAGTGTCCCTATGCATCAGCACTCCTGTATCTGTTGGGTAAATTCCTAGCAGTGCTATTACTGGGTCATAGGGTAGATCTGTTTTTAATTTTTTGAGGAACCTCCACACTGTTTTCCAGAGGGGCTGTACCAGTTTGCATTTCCACCAACAGTGCAAGAGGGTTCCCATTTCTCCACATCTTCACCAGCATCTATAGTCTCCTGATTTGTTCATTTTAGCCGCTCTGTCTGGTGTCAGGTGATATCTGAGTGTGGTTTTGATTTGTATTCACTAGATTATTTGTTTTTCAGGTGTGGAGTTTGGTGAGTTCTTTATAGATTTTGGATACTAGCCCTTTGTCCGATATGTCATTTGCAAATATCTTTTCCCATTCCGTTGGTTGCCTTTTAGTTTTGTTGATTGTTTTCTTTGCAGTGCAGAAGCTTTTTATCTTCATAAGGTCCCAGTAGTTCATTTTTGCTTTTAATTCCCTTGCCTTTGGGGGTTTGTCAAGAAATTGCTGCGGCTGAGGTCCCAGAGGTTTTTTCCTGCTTTCTCCTCTAGGGTTTTGATGGTTTCCTGTCTCACATTCAGGTCTTTCATCCATTTTGAGTTTATTTTTGTGAATGGTGTAAGAAAGTGGTCTAGTTTCATTCTTCTGCATGTTGCTGTCCAGGTCTCCCAGCACCATTTGCGAAAGAGACTGTCTTTTTTCCATTGGATATTCTTTCCTGCTTTGTCAAAGATTAGTTGGCCATACATTTGTGGGTCCAATTCTGGAGTCTCTATTCTATTCCATTGATCTATATGTCTGTTTTTGTGCCAATACCATGCTGTCTTGATGATTACAGCTTTGTAGTAGAGGCTAAAATCTGGAATTGTGATGCCTCCCGTCTTGGTTTACTTCTTCAATATTACTTAGCTATTTGGGTTTGTGTGTGTGTGTGTGTGTGTGTGTGTGTGTGTGTGTTTCCATACAAATTTTAGGATAGCTTGTGCTAGCTTCAAGAAGAATGCCAATGCAATTATGATTGGGATTACATTGAATGTGTAGATTGCTTTAGGCAGTATTGGCATTTTAACAATATTTATTCTTCCAATCCATGAGCACAGAATGTTTTTCCATTTCTTTATATCTTCTTCAATTTCCTTCGTAAGCTTTCTATAGTTTTCAGCATACAGACCTTTTACATTTTTGGTTAGGTTAATTCCTAGTATTTTATGATTCTTGGTGCAATTGTGAATGGGATCAGTTTCTTTATTTGTCTTTCTGTTGCTTCATTGTTAGTGTATAAGAATGCAACTGATTTCTGTACATTGATTTTGTATCCTGCGACTTTGCTGAATTCATGTATCAGCTCTAGCAGACTTTTGGTGGAGTCTATCGGGTTTTCCATGTATAATATCATGTCATCTGCAAAAAGTGAAAGCTTGACTTCATCTTTGCCAATTTTGATGCCTTTGATCTCTTTTTCTTGTCTGATTGCTGATGCTAAAACTTCCAACACTATGTTAAACAACGGCGGTGAGAGTGGACATCCCTGTCGTGTTCCTGATCTCAGGGGAAAGCTCTCAGTTTTTCCCCATTGAGGATGATATTAGTTGTGGGGTTTTCATAAATGGCTTTCATGATGTTAAGTATGTTCCTTCTATCCCGACTTTCTCAAGGGTTTTTATTAAGAAAGGATGGTTAATTTTGTCAAATGCATTTTCTGCATCAATTGACAGGATCATATGGTTCTTATCTTTTCTTTTATTAATGTGATGTATCACGTTGATTTTGCGGATATTGAACCAGGCCTGCAGCCCAGGAATGAATCCCACTTGATCATGGTGAATAATTCTTTTTATATGCTATTGAATTCAATTTGCTAGTATCTTATTGAGAATTTTTGCATCTATATTCATCAGGGATATTTGTCTATAGTTCTCCTTTTTTGCTGGGTCTGTCTGGTTTGGGAATCAACGTTATGCTGGCTTCATAGAAGGAGTCTGAAAATTGTCATTCCCTTTCTATTTTTTTGAAACAGCTTGAGAAGGATACGTATTATCTCTGCTTTAATGTCTGGTAGAATTCCCCAGGGAAGCCATCTGGTCCTGAACTCTTATTTGTTGGGAGACTTTTGATAACTGATTCAATTTCTTCGCTGGTCATGGGTCTGTTCAAATTTTCTATTTCTTCCTGTTTGAGTTTTGGAAGTGTGTGGGTGCTTAGGAATTTGTCCATTGCTTCCAGGTGTCCAGTTTGTTGGCATATAATTTTTCATAGTATTCCCTGATAATTGCTTGTATTTCTGAGGGATTGGTTGTAATACTTCCATTTCCATTTATGATTTTATCTACTTGGGTCCTCTCCCTTTTCTTTTTGAGAAGCCTGGCTAGAGGTTTATCAATTTTGTTTATTTTTTCAAAAAACCAACTCTTGGTTTCATTGATCTGCTCTCCAGTTTTTTTAAGAATCTATGTTATTTATTTATGCTCGATCTTTATTATTTCTCTTTTTCTGCTGGGTTGGGGTATCTTTGCTGTTTTGTTTCTATTTCGTTTAGGTGTGTATTAGATATTGTACTTGGGATTTTTCTTGTTTCTTGAGATAGGCCTGGATTGCAATGTATTTTCCTCTCAGGACTGCCTTCGCTGCATCCCAAAGCGTTTGGATTGTTGTATTTTCATTTTCATTTGTTTCCATATATTTTTAAATTTCTTCTCTAATTGCCTGGTTGACCCATTCATTCTTTAGTAGGGTGTTCTTTAACCTCCATGCTTTTGGAGGTTTTCCAGACTTTTTCCTGTGGTTGATTTCAAACTCCATAGCATTGTGGTCTGAAAGTGTGCACGGTATGATCTCAATTCTTTTATACTTGTGAAGGGCTGTTTTGTGACCCAGTATGTGATCTATCTTGGAGAATGTTCCATGTGCACTTGAGAAGAAAGTATATTCTGTTGTTTTGGGATGTAGAGTTCCAAATATATCTGTCAAGTCCATCTGATCCAATATATAATTCAGGGCCCTTGTTTATTTATTCTCTGTCTAGATGTTCTATTAATTGATGTAATTGGAGTATTAAAGTCTCTTGAAATTACACATTTTTATCAATAAGGTTGCTTATGTTTGTGATTGTTTTATATATTTGGGGGCTTCCGAATTCGGCACATAGACATTTATAATTGTTAGCTCTTCCTGATGGATAGACGTTGTAATTATTATATAATGCCATTCTTCGTCTCTTGATACAGCCTTTAATTTAAAGTCTACTTTGTCTGATAGAAGTATGGCTACTCCAGCTTTCTTTTGACTTCTAGTAGCATGACAGATAGTTCTCCATCCTCTCACTTTCAATCTGAAGGCATCCTCAAGTCTAAAATGAGTCTCTTTTAGACAGAAAATAGATGGGTCTTGTTTTTTAATCCATCCTGATAGCCTACATCTTTTAGTTGGAGCATTTAGTCCAATTACATTCAGTGTTATTATTGAAAGATATGGGTTTAGAGTCATTGTGATATCTGTAGGTTTCATGCCTGTAGTGATGTCTCTGGTACTTTATGGTCCTTGCAACAGTTGACTCACAGAGTCCCCCTTAGGATCTCAAAGTGCTGCTTTAGTGGTGATGAATTCCTTCAGTTTTTGTTTGTTTGGGAAAACCTTTATCTCTCCTTCTATTCTGAATGACAGACTTGCTGGATAAAAGATTCTCGGCTGCATATTTTTTCTGTTCTTCACATTGAAGATTTCCTGCCATTCCTTTCTGGCCTGCCAAGTTTCAGTAGATAGGTCTGTCACTAGTCTTATCAGTCTCCCTTTATATGTTAGAGCCTGTTTATCCCTAGCTGCTTTCAGAATTCTCTCTTTATCCTTGTATTTTGCCAGTTTCACTATGATATGTCAGGCAGATCTATTCAAGTTATGTCTGAAGGGAGTTCTCTGTGCCTCCTGAATTTCAATATCTGTTTCCTTCTCCAGATGAGGGAAGCTCTCAGCTATGATTTGTCCAAGTATACCTTCCGCCCCGTTGTCTCTCTTCTTCTTCTTCTGGAATTCCTATGATATGGATATTGTTCCATTTGATTGCATCACTTAGTTCTCTAATTCTCCCCTCATACTCCTGGATTTTTTTATGTCTCTCTTTCTCAGCTTCCTCTTTTTCCACAAGTTTACCTCTAATCCACCTATTCTCTCCTCTGCATCTTCAATCCGAGCTATGGCTACCTCCATTTTATTTTCCCCCTCATTTATAGCATTTTTAATTCATCATGACTATTTTTTAGTCCCTTGATATCTGTAGCAATAGATTGTCTGCTGTCCTCTATGGTTTTTTTCAAGCCCAGCGATTAATTTTGTGACTATTATTCTAAATTCTTGTTCTATTATATTACTTTATGAATCGTTTTTGATCAATTTGTTAGCTGTTGCTACTTCCTGGATTTTCTTTTGAGGAGAGTTCTTCGGTTTTGTCATTTTGGGCAGTCCCTGGGGTGGCACGGAACTGCAGGGCACTTCCCCTGTGCCATCTGGAGTAACTTGTGTTGGTGGGCGGGGCCACAGTCAGACCCAATGTCTGCCCCCAGCCCACTGCTGGGGCCACAGTCAGACTGGTGTGTACCTTATCTTCCCCTCTCCCAGCACAGGACTCACTGTGGAGTGGTGTGGCCCCTGTCTGGGCTGCTTGCACACTGCCAGGCTTGTGGTGCTGCTTTGACGGGATCTGGCCAAGGGCATATTAGATGGGGTGGATCTGCAAGGTGCACAGGGGTGGGAGGGGCAGGCATAGCTAGCTTTGCCATTGGTGGTCCCCTGCTGGAGGGACCCTGCAGCACCAGAAGGGAGGCTGGCCAGTGGGAGGAATGGATCCACAGAAGCACAACGTTGGGCATTTGTGAGGTGCAAGCAAGTTAGTTGATGGGAATTGGTTCCCTTTGGAAATTTGGCTGGGGGATGGGAGAGGGAAATGGTGCTTACCCTTGCCTTTGTTCCTCCGCCTAGCTCTGTCCTTCCTGGACTCAATAACTCTCCCTCCTGTAGGCCCTAGGCATTTTTCAAACTGTGGTTCCAGCCAGTATCCCTGCAGGCTCTTTGTCCTGTAGTCTTTTTAGAGGGAGGACTCGGTGTCCTCTTGCCCTTCCTGCTCTCTGAGAGCAGAGCTGTTGACTTTTAAAATTCCAGATGTTAATTCCCACTGGCTGTCAGAGCTCATGCAGTCTGGCCCCTCCACTTTTGCAAGCCAGACTTCAGGCCTCTGCCTTGCCCAGCAGGCTGCCCCTCCACTGTCCGGCTCCCTCCCACCAGTCCGTGTAGCACACACTGCCTCTTTGCCCTTCCGTGGGCCTCTTGTCTATGCTTGGCTCTGGTGAGTCAGTTCTGCTGGTCTTCTAGTGGTTTTCTGGGTTATTTAGGCCAATATGGGTGGAATCTAAGCAATCAGCAGGAAGAGGTGAGCCCAGTGTCCTCCTACACCACCATCTTCCCAGCAGTCTCTCTCAACCAGCACCATTTATTGAATGGTGTCCTTTCAATAATGAATTGTCCTTTCCCCATTGCGTGTTCCTGCACCATGTTGTAAAAATTGGTTGACTGTATATGTGTGGGTTTGTGTCTGGGCTCTCTATTCTAGTACAGTGGTCTGTGTGCCTGTGTTTATGCCCCTATGCCATTTTGATAATTTATAGCTTTGTAACTGACAAGGAGCAAGGGTGGTGGGTGGAGGTTGGTGGTTGTGTTGAATCCAGCTTTGTTCTTCTTTCTCAGAATTGCTTTGACTATTAGGAGTTTATGGTGGTTCTAAACAAATTTTGAAGTAGTTTTTTTTTTTTATTTCTGTGGAAAATGCCTCTGGACTTTTGATTAGGTATTGCAATGAATCTGTAGCTTGTTTTGCATAGTAAGGACATTTTCACAGTATTAATTCTTCCAATCCAAGAACTCATGTTATCTTTTCATTTATTTGTATCTTCCTTAATCTTTTTGATGAGTGTCTTATGATTTTCAGTGTACTTTACCTCCTTAAATTTATTCCTAGGTATTTTAATGTTTTCAATGCCATTGTAAGTGTCATTGTTTTCTTAATTGTGATTTCAGAGTTTGTTGGCAAGTATACAAATCCAAGTGATTTCTGTATATAGATGTTGTATCCTGCAACTTCATTGAATTTATTTATTAGTTCTAACAGATTTTTTTTGGTGGAATATTTAGGTTTCTATATAAAGATCATGTCATCTGTAGACAGTTTTACTTCCTTCCCAAATGGATGGCTTTATTTCTTTTCCTTACCTGTTATTGCTAGGACTCCCAGTACTATGTTGAAGAGAAACAGCAGGAGTAGGCATCCTTATTTTGTTCCTGATCTTAAAGGAAAGGTTTTGAACATTTCACCATTGAGTATGATGTTAACTGTGGACTTGTTGTATATGGTCTTTATTATGCTGAGATTAATCCTTCTATACCCAATTTGTTGAGCATTTTTATCATAGAATGATATTCTACTTGCCAAGTGTTTTCTCTGCATCTTACTTGAAATGGTCATATGATTTTTAGCTCTTATTCATTGTGTGATGAATTATGCTTGCTTATTTGCATACATTTAATTATGCTTTCATCCTAAGGAAAAATGTCACTTGATCATGATGAATGACCTTTTAGTGTGCTACTGAATTCAGTTACCTAATTTGTTGAGAATTTTTGCATCCGTATTTATCAGAGATATTGGTCTATAATTTTCTTTTCTTATATGTCCTTATATGGCTTTGGTATCCTGGTAATGCTGGTCTTGTAAAATGAGTTTAAGAGCATTCTCCCCTCCTCAATTTTTTGGAGAGTTTGAAAGGGATTGGCATTAATAATTCTTCAAGTGTTTGGTAGAATTCACTTGTGAAACCATCTGGTCCTGGGATTTTCTGTGTTGGGATTCAGTCCTAGTAGGTTGTATATTTCTGGGAATTTATCCATTTCTTTAAAGTCATCTAGTTTGTTGGCATATTATTGTTCATAGTAGTCTTTAATGATCATTTCTATTTCTGTGACAATAGTTGTAGTGTCTCCTCTTTCATTTCTGATGTTATTATCTCTCTTTTCAAAAAAAGCAGATCTTAACTTCATTGATATTTTATTGGTTTCTTTTTTATTTGTGTGTGTGTGTGTGTGTGTGTGTGTGTGTGCGTGCATGCATGTGCAAAAACGTGATGTTATTAAAGCACAGGGATAGGACCTGTGGGCAGAAAGAGTTGCACTGGGGTTTTGAAGAGTGACTGGTTTTCTATTTCATTTATTTCTGCTCTGATATTGGTTACTTTTTCCTTCTGACTTTGGGCTTACTTTGTTTTTCTTTTCCTAGTTCCTTGCAGTCTAAAATGAAATTGTTTGAGATCTTTCCTGTTTTTAAATGTACTCATTTATCACTGTTAACTTCCCTCTTAGATTTGCTTTTGCAGCATCCCAAAGGTTTTGATATGTTGTTCTTCCATTTTTGTTTCAAGATATTTCTTAATTTCCCTTTTGATTTATTTTTTGACCCATTTGTTATTTACAAGTATGTTATTTAATCTCCACATATTTGTGACTTTCCAGCTTTGTTTCTATTAGTGATTCATAGTTTTATACCATTGTGGTTGCTAAAGATACTTGGTATGATTTCAACCTTCTTAAATTTGGTAAAAGTTCTTTTGTGACCTATCATGTGATCTATTCTGAAGTACGTTCTGTGTACTTGTGAAGAATGTATATCCTGCCAGTTTGGGAATGGACTATTGTGCAGATGTCCATTAAGTTCATGTGGTCCAAGTGTCATTCAAATCTATTATTTCCTTGATGATTTTCTGTATGGATGATCTAGTTATTGTGAAAGTGGGTACTGAAATTCCCTACTATTATTATATTGTTGTCTATTTCTCCCTTCACATGTGTTAATAATTATTTAATGTATTCAGATGCTCCAATATTAGGTGTGTATGTGTTTGCATTTGTTACATCCTCCTAATGAATTGAATTCTTTATTATGTAATGACCTTTTTCTCTTTTTATAGTTTTTGATTCTGGTGCCTTTCGGTTTCTATTCACATGAATATCTTTTTCCATTCCTTCACTCTTTGCCTATTAGGGTACTTAAAGTTTAAACAAGTCACTTATATACAGCATATACTTGGGTTTTGTTTTTTAATCCATTCAGGTATTCTGTATTTTAATTGGATAATATATTCACATTTGGAGTAATTATAGACAGGTGGAACTCACTATCACCATTTTAAAAATTACTTTTTGATTGTTTTATAGCTAGCTCTTGTCTTCCTTTTGTTTTTTAGTTTGCTGACCCTGATGCCCTGATGTAGACAATGGGAGATACTTGATGGTTTTAAGTAAGAGAAAAAGTCTGTTTCTTAGTATTGATTGATTCATTGATTTTATCACCCAATCAATAAGCATGTATTAATCTCCTAATATGTGTCAAATGTTGTGCTAATCACTGAGGATCACAGATGATGGAGACATAGGTCCCAGCTTCCAGAACCCACAATTCAGTGGTGTACTGGTGGGGGCTGATTCAAATATGATCAACTGGACTCCTGCCTCCATGAGGATAGGATGCCTTTCTGTTTTGGTCAATAACTTTAGAACACAGCACATAGTATATGTTCAATAAATATTTATTGAATGAATGAATGAATGAATGAATGTATGAATTCCCCAAACCAGATTGACTCTGACAAGTGCTATGATAGAAATGCAGGCGTACTGCTGGATGGGTGCTTAGAGCAGTGAGAGGTTCACTGTCATTGTGTATGTGCATGTGTGTGTGTATGTGTGTAAAGAAAGGGAGATAGAGGGGTGCCTGGGTGGCTCAGCCGGTTGAGCATCCAGCTTTGGCTCAGGTCATGATCTCACGGTTGGTGAGTTCGAGCCCCACATCGAGCCCCACGTCGAGCCCCACGTTGGGCCCTGTGCTGACAGCTCAGAGTCTGGAGCCTGCTGTGGATTCTGTGTCTCTCTCTCTCTGCCCCTCCCCTGCTCATGCTGTTTCCTATCACTCGAAAGTAAATAAACATTAAAAAAAAAGAAAAGAAAAGAAAGGGAGATAGAGATGGGGGGGGAATATTACTTGGACTCTGAAGGATGGATGGGATTTTCATTTTTTAAAATAACAGACCTAGAGAAGAGTGGTGTAGAGGAGAGGGCATTAGCCAAATTCAGTTTTCCACCAGTTCTCTCCTCCATTTATTTTGGGTTCTTCTGTAATAATTCTTACCACAAAGGCATGTGGCTTCTAAACACTGGAATGATGAAAATCCTCAGGAAGTATTTATAATCTATAGAAAAAGTACTTCCCTAAACCCCTGAGTACTATTAATTGGGAGCCTCCCTGCCCATGCCATTCTGAATGAACTTGTTCAGCTTATCCCCTCCTGCAGCTTCTCCCCACCCCCAGATTTCTTTATTGAAGTATAGTTAACATGCAATGTTATACTAGTTTCAGGTGTACAACATTGATTCAACAATTCTATATACATTATTCAGAGCTCAATATGATAAGTGTAGTCACCATCTGTTATCATAGTTGTTACAATATTTTGCTGTGCTTTTCATCTCTGTGACATATTTATTTTATAACTGGAAGTTTGCACCTCTGAATCCCTTTTATCTATTTCATCTATCCTCTTCTCTGGAAACTGCTAGTTGGTTCTCTATTTAAGAGTCTGTTTGTGTGTATATCTGTTCCCTTGTTCATTTGTTTGTTTTTTAGGTTCCATATGTAAGTGAAATCATATGTTATTTGTCTTTCTCTAACATATTTCACTTACATAATACCCTCTAGGTCCATTCATGTTGTCACAAATGGCAAGATCTCCTTTTTTATGTCTGAAAAATATTCCACCATGTATGTATACCCCATATCTTTAGCCATTTATCTATCAATGGACACTTGGGTTGCTTCCATATATTGGCTATTGTAAATAATGCTGCAATAAACATAGGGGAGCATATATCTTTTCATATTATTGTTTTCATTTACCTTGTGTAAATTTCCAGTAATGAATTACTGGATCATATTGTATTTCTATTTTTAATTTCTTGAGGGATCTGCATACTGTTTTCCATAGTGGCTGAACTCATTTATATTTCCACCAACAGTGCAGGAGGGTTCCTCTTTCTCCATATACTAGGCAACGTGTGTGATTTTTTGTCTTTTTAATTCTAGTCATTCTGACCAGTGTATCCCATTATGGTTTTGATTTGCATTTCCCTGGTGATTACTGATGATCTTTCATGTATCTGTTGGCCTCTATATGTCTTCTTTGGGAAAATGTCTATTCAGGTTCTCTGCCCATTTTTTATCAGATTGGTTTTTTGGTGTTGAGCTGCATAAGTTCTTTATATATTTTAGATATTAACCCCCATCAGATATATCATTTGCAAATATATTCCCCCCTTAAGTAGGTTGCCCTTATGTAATATTGATGGTTTCTTTTGCTGTGCAGAAGCTTTTAATTTTGCTGTAGTTCCAAGTTTATTTTTGTTTTTGTTTTTCTTACCGTAGGAGATATATCTAGAGAAAATGTTGCTAAGACCTATATAAAAGAGATTACTTCCTGTTTTCTTCTAGAACTTGTATGGTTTCAGTTCTGATTTTTTTTAATCACTTTTGAGTTTATTTTTGTGCATAGTGGTCTTATTTAATTTTTTGCATGTAGCTGTCCAGTTTTTTTATCACTATTGAAGGTCCTATCTTTTTCCCATTGTATGTTCTTGCTTCCTTTGTCATAGATTAATTGACCTTGTAAGTATATTTCTGGGTTCTCAGTTCTGTTCTATTGACCTATGTGTCTATTTTTGTGTTTGACCTTGTAAGTATATTTCTGGGTTCTCAGTTCTGTTCTATTGACCTATGTGTCTATTTTTGTGTCAGTTGCATAATGTTTTGATTACTATAACTTTGTAGTATATCTTGAAATCTGGTATTGTGATACTTCCAGCTTTTTCTGCTTTCTCAAGATTGTTTTGGCTATTCAGAGTCTTTTGTGGTTTCATAAAAATTTTAGTATAATTTGTGCTAGTTCAGTGAAAATTGCTGTTGGTATTTTGATAGGGATCACATTGAATTTGTAGATTACTTTGAGTAGGATGGACATTTTAACAATATTAATTTTTCCAACCCATGAGCATGGAATATCTCTCCATTTGTTTGTGTTGTCTTCATTTTTTTCATCAGGTTCATACTTTCACCTCCATGGTTAAGTTTATTCCTAGGTATTTTGTTTTGGTGTAATTATAAATAGAATTGTTTCATGAAATGTCTTTTGGCTCTTTGTTATAATGTATACAAACAACTGATTCCTGCAACTGTACTGAACTTATCAGTTTTAATAGTTTTTCAGTGGAGTCTTTAGGGTTTTCTATGTATAGTATAATGACAACTGTAAATAGTAACACTTTTATTTCTTCCTTATCAATTTGTATGCCTTTTACTTATTTTTCTTGACTGGTGAAGGTGGGACTTTCAGTACTATGTTGAATAAGTGTTGAGAGTGGATATCACTGTCTTGTTCCTGATGTCAGAGGAAAAGCTCTCAGTTTTCTACCCTTGAATATGATGTTAGCTGTGCCTATAATATGTTGAGGTATGTTTCCTCTAAACCTACTATGTTGAAAGTTTTTATTGTTAATAGGTATTGCATTTTATCAAATGCTTTTTCTGCATCTATTGAGATGATCATATGGTTTTTATTCTTTTTCTTCTTAATGTGATATATTGATTGATTTGTAAATACTGACTCTTCTTGCATCCTGGAATAAATCCTACTTGATTGTAGTGAATGATCTTTTAAATGTATTATTGATTTTAGTTTGCTAATTTTTTTTGAGTATTTTTCCATCTATGTTTATCAGACATGTTGACCTATAGTTTTCTTTTTTGTAGACTCTTTATCTGGTTTTGGTATAAAGGTGATGCTGGCCTTGTAGAATAAATTTGAAGGTTTTCCTTCTACTTTTTGGAGTAGTTTGAGAATAATAGGTATTAACTATTTTTTTAAAGTTTGGTAAAATTCACCCTTTAATCTGATCCTGGACTTTTTTTCTCAGGATGTTGGGATTACTAATTCATTTCACATCTAGTAATCAGTTAAATTTTCTATTTCTTCTAGACTCACTTTTGGAAAGTTGAATGTTTCTAGGAATGCATTTCTTCAAAATCATCTAATTTGTTGGCATATAATTTTTCATAATATTCGCTTATAATCTTGTCTTTCTGTGGTGTTTGTTCTTATTTCCCCTCCACTTCTAACTTTGAGTCATCTTTTTTATTTCCTTGATGAGTGTGCTAAACGTTTATCATTTTTTTAGTATATTTGACACACAACGTTAACATTAGTTTCAAGTGTACAACTTAGTAATTTGACAAGTTTATACATTATGCTACATTCACCACAAGTATAGATACTACTGTCACATTACATTGCTATTTCAAAAGTATTGACTGTATTTCTTATCCTCTGCTGTTTATTCCCATGACACCCTCATTCCATAACTGGAAGCCTGTATATCCCTCTTCCCCTCAACTATTTTTCCCAACCTCCTATTCCCTTCCCCTCTGGCAACCATTTGTTTGTTGCCTGTATTTATAGTTCTGATTATACTTTTTCCTTATCCATTTTCTTAGATTCCATTTATGAGTACAATAAGATGGTATTTGTCTTTGTCAGTGTTATTTATTTCACTTAGCATAGTACCCTCTAGGCTTATCCATGTTGTCTCAAGTGGCACAGTCTCATACTTTTTTTACAGTTGTGTAACATTCCATTGTGTGTATATACCACATATTCCTTATCCATTCATCTATTAATGGGCACTTAAGTTGTTTCCATGTCTTGGCTATTGTACATGATGCTGCAATGAACATAGGGTATATGCATATTTTGAGTTAGTGTTTTTATTTCCCCTAGGTAAAAATCAGTAGTGGAATTATTGGATCGTAAGATATTTCTATTTTTAATTATTTGAGGAAACTCCATACTGTTTTCCAAGGTGCTTCCACCAATTTATATTCCCACCAACTGTGCACAAGAGTCCCTTTTTCCTCCACATCCTAGCCAACATTTGTTACTTTTTTTGTCATTGTGATTTTAGCCATTCTAACAGGCATGAGGGAATATCTCATTGTGGTTTTGATTTGCATTTCTCTGATGATCAGTAATGTTGATAATCTTTTCATGTGTCTGTTAGCCATCTGCTGACTTCTTTGAAAAACAGTTTATTCAGGTCCTCTACCTATTTTTTAATTGGGTTATTTGTGGGGGAGGTTTGGTGTTGAGTTGGATAAATTCTTTAACTATTTTGGATATGAAGCCCTTATCGATGATACCATTTGAAAATATCTTCTTCCATTTAATAGATTGTCTTTTGTTTTGTTGATGTTTTCCCTTTCTGTGCAAAAGCCTTTTATTTGATGTAGTTCCAGTAGTTTATTTTTGATTTTGTTTCCCTTGCCTGAGGAGACATATCTAGAAAAATGTTACTATGGCTGATGTCAGAGACATTACTGCTTGTGTTCTCTTCTAGGATGTTATGGTTTCAGGTTTCAGACTTAGATCTTTAATGCATTTTGAGTTTATTTTTGTGTACGGTGTTAGAAAGTAATCCAGTTTCATTCTTTTACATGTTGGGTTTTCCTAGCACCATTTGTTGAAAAGACTGCCTTTCCCCATTCTGTATTTTTGCCCCCTTTGTCATGGATTAATTGGCCATATATATGTGGGTTAACTTCTTAGGTCTTTATCCTGTTCTATTAATGTATGTGCCTTTTTTGTCCAAGCACTATGATGTTTTGATTTGTAGTATATCTTGAAATATATAAAAATTTGTAGTATATCTTCAAATCTGGGATTGTGATACTCCCATTTAAAAAGTTTTGTTTTTTGGCTATTCTGGGTGTTCTAGGGTTCCATGCTAATTTAAATATTATTTGTTCTAGTTTTGTGAAAAATGCTATTGGTATTTTGATAGAAATTATATTGAATTTGTGGATTGCTTTAGATAGTATGGATATTTTGACAATATTCATCTAATCCATGAGCATGAGTATTTTTCCATTTGAGTCATTTTCAGTTTTTTTATCAATGGTCTATAATTTTCAAAGTATGAGTCTTTAACCTCTTTGATTCAGGTTACTCCCAGGTATTTTATTCTTTTTGCTACAATTGTAAATGGTGATTTTGTTTATTTTACTTTCTGCAACTTTGTTGTTAGTATATAGAAATATTACAAATTTCTGTGTATTAATTTTGCATACTGCCTCTACTGAATTCATTTATCACTTCTAGTAGTTTTTAGTGGAACCTTTAGGATGTTCTATCTGTATCAAGTTATCTACAATTAGTGAGAGTTTAACATCTTCTTTACCAATATGGATCTCCATTATTTCTTTTTCTTGCATGATAGTTATGGCTTGGACATCTAGTACTATGTTGAATAAAAGTGTTAGAAGTGGACATCCTTAAAGAATGAAATCTTGCCATTTGAAATGACATGGATGGAACTAAAGAGTGTAATGCTAAGTGAAATGTCAGAGAAAGATAAATAGTATATGATTTTACTCATGTGGAATTTAAGAAACAAAACAAGTGAGCAAAGGAAAAAAGAGAGAGACAAACCAAGAAACAGACTTTGAGGGAACTGATGGTTACCAGAGGGGATATGTATGTGTGGTAGGGGGGAGTGAAATAGGTGATGGGGATTAAGGAGTGCACTTGTCATGATGAGCACTGGGTAATATATGGAATTGTTGAATCACGGTATTATATGCCTGAAACAAACATAACACTGTATGTTAACTATATTGGAATTTTTTTTTAAAGTGGACTTCCTTGTTGTTTCTAACCTTAGGGGGAATCTTAGCTTTTCACCATTGAGTACAATGGTAGCTGCAAGCTTTTCATATATGATCTTTATTATGTTGAGGTATGTTCCCTCTAACCCCATTTTGTTGAGAATTTTTATCATGAATCAATGTTGAATCATGTCAAATGCTTTTTCTGCATCTATTGAGATGCTGATATAATTCTATTAGTTTGACATGGTGTATGACATTGCTTGATATGCAAATATTGAATCATCTTTGTATCTCAGAAATAAATCCTACCTGATTGTGATGATCTTTTTAATATAGTGATATATGTGATTTTCTAATATGTTTTTGAGGATTTTTGCATCTATGTTCATCAGGGACATTGGCATGTAGTTTTCTTTTTTTGTGGTGCCTTTGGTTTCAGGGTAAAGCAGAGTAAAGCTGGTATCATTTTGAGTGTATTTGAAACCTTTCCTTCCTCTTCTACTTTGTGGAATAGTTTGAGGAGAATAGGTATTAACTCTTCTTTAAGTATCTGGTAGAGGGGTGCCTGAGTGGCTCAGTCAGTTAAGCATCCAATTCTTGACTTTAGTTCAGGTCATGATTTCATGGTTTGTCAGTTTGAGCCCCACACGTGGTTCTGCGCTGACAAAGCGGAGCCTGCTTGGGATTCTCTGTCCTTCTCTCTCTGCCCCTCCCCTGCTCATCCTCTTGCTCTCTCAAAAATAAGTAAACATTGAAAATACATACATACATATATACATACATACATACATACATACATACATACATAAAATAAACATGCAATAGAATTCACTTGTGAATCCATGTGGTCCTAGACCTTTATTTTTTGGTAGGTTTTTGATTACTGACTTAAATTTACTTGTAATCAGTCTGTTCCTATTTCCTCCTTGTTCAGTTTTGGAAGGTTGTATATTTTTAGGAATTTATCCATTTCTTCTCAGTTGTCCAGCTTGTTGGCATTTAATTCTTTGTATTTCTGTGGCATCTTTTATTACTTCTGTCTTGTTTCTGATTTTACTTATTTGAGTCCTTTATCTTTTTTTTTTATGAGTCTGGGTAAGTGTTTGTCAATTTTGTTTATCTTTTCAAAGAACCAGCTCTTGGTTTCATTTTTTTTCCTATTGTATATTTAGTCCCTATGTCTTTTATTTCTGCTCTAATTTTGATTATTTCATTTCTTCTATTCATCTTGGGCTTTGTTATTCTTCTAGTTGCTTTAGGTGTAAGGTTAGATTATTTGAATTTTTTCCTGTTTCTTTAGGTAGGCCTGTATTGCTCTATACATCCCTCTTAGAACTGCTTGCACTCTGTCCCAGAGGTGTTGGACCATTATGTTTTCAATTTTGTTTCTCATGTATTTTTAGTCCTTCTTTGAGTGTTTCGCTGACCCACTGTTTGTTTAGTCACCACATGTTTGTTTCTTTGTTTTCCAGTTTTCTTATTGTTATTTATTTTTAGTTTCATACTGTTGTGGTCAGAAAAGATGTGTGGTATGATTTCAGTCTTCCTAAGTTTATTGAGGCTTGTTTTATGCCCTACTATGTGATCTATTCTCAGAATGTTCTATTCTTGAACACTTGAAAAGAATGTGTTATTCTGTTGTGAGATGAAATGTTCTGTATATATCTGTTATGTCCATCTGGTTCAATGTGTCATTCAAAGACATTGGTCACCAGAACCAGGCACTCCAGGTTTGTCTTCTATGTGGGCTGCATGCACACTGCTGTTGGGGTGGAGCCACATCTGCCTTCAGCCCAGCTGGCTTCAATAACCTGCTTTGCCTGCTACTGGTGCATCAGGTAGAGTTTGGTTGAGAAGCCTGAGGCTACTTTATGTTCATAGGTGGGCAGGGCTGTCAGTCAAGCTAGCTTTCTGTAATTAACCTCTCTGCCACAGCTGTAGGTATACCAAATGGGAGGACTTGTTCCCTGCAGGGCTGGTTGAGAGGCTTTTGTTGGTGGGCAGCAGTCACATTGGGTGTCTATATTTAGTATGTCTAAATATAGTATCTTCACAGTTGTCAGTGTGCAGACAGTAGGGCTTCTCCTTGCACAGCCAACTAAGAGGCTTGGCTGCTGGAACTGTGGATGTGTTGGTACATAGGGTTATCTCCCTCACTCCTCAGGACAGGAATTACTTTGGAATTGTACAGATTCCTGCCTGGTCTGTTTGTAGCAGGTGCTTGGGAGGACATCTGCCTAGTTGAGTCAATCTTGAGGGCAACTCAGGGGCAGGGCATGCATTGCTAGCAAGATAGATGGAGAGTGTTTCCACTAGCTCCCACAAGTGCTAGGCTACCTAGGCTGGGATAGGGGTAGAGAATCAGTGCATGCCAGAACTTTTTTGCAAAAGATCTGAAGATCTCCACTTTTCCATCTCAGGTCTAAGATCAGTAAATAAATCTCTTTCAGTTACACCCAGGTGCTTTTCCAACTACTGCTTTTGTGCCATGTCTTGAGATTGACATGATGTTTCACTGATCATTTGGGTTGAATCTGTTCAGAGATCTTTGAGATTTGTGTATGTAAATGGCTATCTCTCTCCCAAGATTTGGGAATTTTTCAGCCATTATTTCTTTACAGTTTCTCTCTCTTTCTCCTTTTCTCCTGACACTCATAATGTGATATTGTTTTACTTGATGGCGTCCCATAACTCACATAGACTTTTTCCCTCTTTTTCATTTTCTTTATTCTCCTCTGACTGGATAATATCAAGAGATCTGTATTCAAGTTCACTGATTCTTCTGCCTGATTAAGCCTGCTATTGAAGCTTTCTGTTGCTGTTTTCATTTCACCTACAGAAATTCTGTTTGGTACTTTAGGATTTCTATATCTTGAGTAAACTTCTTGGTTTGTCCATGTATTATGTCTCTGAGTTCTATGAGCTGTCTGGATTCTCTTGAATCTATCTTCCTTAAAATTATTAGTTTTAATTCATTTTCAGATAATTCAAATCTATTTCTTTGCAGTTACTGGAAACTTATGATTCTTTGCTACTATTATAGTTCTTTGACTTTTCATGTTTCTAACATCTTTGCATTGATTCCTGTTAAATTTTTTAATATAATTTATTGTCAGATTGGCTTACACACAACAATATCCAGTGCTTATCCCATTAAGTGCCCTCCTCAATGGTCATCACCCACTTTCCCCTTTCCCCAACCCCCTGTCCACCCTCAATTTGTTCTCTGTATTTAAGAGTCTCTTGTGGTTTGCCTCCCTCCCTCTCTATTTGTAACTATTTTCCCCTTCCCTTCCCCCACCATGGTTTTCTGTTAAGTTTCTCAAGATCCACATATGAGTGAAAACGTATGATATCTGTCCTTCTCTGACTGACTTATTTCACTCAGCATAATACCTTCCAGTTCCATCCACATTGCTACAAATGGCATGATTTCATTCTTTCTCATTGACAGGTAGTATTCCATTGTATATATAAACGACATCTTTATCCATTCATCAGTTGATGGACATTTAGGCTCTTTCCATTATTTGGCTATTTTTGCAACCACTGCTATAAACATTGGGATACAAGTGTCCCTATGCATTAGCACTCCTGTATCCTCTGGATAAATTTCTAGTAGTGCTATTGCTGGGTCATAGGGTAGTTCTATTTTTAATGTTTTGAGGAACCTCTACACTGTTTACTAAAGCGGCTGAACCAGTTTGCATTCCTACCAAGAGTGCAAGAGAGTCCCCTTTGTCCGCATTCTCACCAGCATCTGAAGTTTCCTGATTTGTTCATTTTAGCCACTCTGACCAGTGTGAGATGGTATCTCAGTGTGGCTTTGATTTGTATTTCCCTGATGATGAGTGACATTGAGCATCTTTTCATGTTTCTGTTGGCCATCTGTATGTCTTGTTTGGAAAAGTGTCAATTCAAATCATCTGCCCATTTCTGCACTGGATTGTTTGTTTATCGGGTATTGAGTTTGGTAAGTTCTTTATAGATTGTGGATACAAACCCTTTATCTGCTATGTCATTTGCAAATATCTTTTCCCATTCCGTCAGTTGCTTTTTAGTTGTGTTGATTGTTTCCTTTTCAGTGCAGAAGCTTTTAATCTTGATGAGGTCCCAAAAGTTCATTTTGCTTTTAGATCCCTTGTCTTTGTAGATGTGTCGAGAAAGAAATTGCTGCAGCTGAGGTCAAAGAGGTTCTTGCCTGCTTTCTCCTCTAGGGTTTTGATGGTTTCCTGTCTCACATTCAGGTCTTTCATCCATTTTGAGTTTATTTTTGTGTATGGTGTAAGAAAGTGGTCTAGTTTCATTCTTCTGCATGTTGCCATCCAGTTCTCCCAGCACCATTTGTTAGAGACTCTTTTTTCCACTGGATATTCCTTCCTGCTTTGCCAAAGATTAGTTGGCCATACATTTGTGGGTCCGATTCTAGGTTCTCTATCCTATTCCATTGGTCTATGTGTCTGTTTTTGTGGCAGTACCATACTATCTTGATGATTACAGTTTTGTAGTAGAGACTGAAGTCTGGGATGGTGATGCCTCCCATGTTGGTTTACTTCTTCAATATTACTTACCTATTTGGGTATTTTGTGTGTGTGTGTGTGTGTGTGTGTGTGTGTGTGTGTGTGTGTGTTTCCATACAAATTTTAGGATTGCTTGTTCTAGCTTTGAGAAGAATGCCAGTGCAATTTTAGTTGGGATTACATTGAATGTGTAGATTGCTCTGGGTAGTATTGACATTTTAATAATAATAAATATTATTCTTCCAATCCATGAGCATGGAATGTTTTTCCATTTCTTTGTGTCTTCTTCAATTCCCTTCATAAGCTTTTTATAATTTTCAACATATAGATCTTTTACATCTTTGGTTAGATTTATTCCTAGGTATTTTATGGTTCTTGGTACAATTGTAAATGGGATCAGTTTCTTTAATTCTCTTTCTGTTGCTTTATTATTGGTGTATAAAAATGTAACCAATTTCTGTACATTGATTTTGTACCCTGTGACTTTGCTGAATTCATATATCAGTTCTAGCAGTCTTTTGGTGGAGGCTTTGAGGTTTTCCATGTAGAGTATCATGTAGTCTGTAAAAAGTGAAAGTTTGACTTCTTTGCCAATTGTGATGCCTTTTATTTCATTTTGTTGTCTGATTGCTGAGGCTAGGACTTCCAACACTCTGTTAAACAATAGTGGTTAAAGTGGATATCCCAGTTGTGTTGCCGATCTTGGGGGGAATGCTCTCAATTTTTCCCTATTGAGGATGATATTAGCTGTGGCTTTTCACATATGGCTTTTATGATGTTATGTTTCTTTTTGAAGTATGTTCCTTTGTGAAGTATGTTCTTTCTATCCCCACTCTCTTGAGGGTTTTTATTAAGAAAGGATGCTGTATTTTGTCAAATGCTTTTTCTGCATCAGTTGATAGGATAATATGATTCTTATGCTTTCTTTTATGTTATGTATCACATTTGATTTGCGAATATTGAACCAGCCCTGCGGCCCAGGAATGAGTCCCACTTGAACATGGTGAATAACTCTTTTTATATTGTGTTGAATTTGATTTGCTAGTATCTTGTTGAGACATTTTGCATCTGTGTTCATCAGGGATGTTGGCCTATAATTCTCCTTTTGTGTGGAGTCTTTCTCTGGTTTGGGAATCAAGGTAATGCTGCTTCATAGAAGGAGTACAGAAGTTTTCCTTCCATTTCTATTTTTTGGAAAACCTTGAGGATACGTATTAACTCTGCTTTAAATGTATAGTAGAATTCTCCAGGGAAACAGTCTAGTCCAGGACTCTTATTTGTTGGGAGATTTTTGATAACTGATTCAATTTCTTCACTAGTTATCGGTCTGCTCAAATTTTCTATTTCTTCCCGTTTGAATTTTAGTAGTGTGTGGGTGTGTAGGAATTTGTCCATTTCTTCCATGTTGTCCAGTTTGTTGGCATACAATTTTTCATAGTATTCCCTGATAATTGCCTGTATTTCTGACGGATTGGTTGTGATAATTCCATTTTCATTCTTGATGTTATCTATTTGGGTCCTCTTTTCTTTTTGAGATGTCTGGGTAGGGGGTTATCAATTTTGTTTATTTTGTCAAAAAAAAAACTCGATTTCATTGATCTGTTCTACTTTTTTTTTTATTCTATATTGTTTCTGCTCTAATACTTATTATTTCTCTTCTGCTGGATTTGGGTTTTCTTTGTTCTGCTTCTATTTCCTTTAGGTGTGCTGTTAGATGTTGTATTTGGGATTTTTCTTGTTTCTTGAAATAGGCCTGGATTGCAATGTATTTTCCTATTAGGACTGCCTTTGCTGTATCCCAAAAGGTTTGGATTGCTGTGTTTTCATTTTCATTTGTTTCCATATTTTTTTTTAATTTATTCTTTAGTTGCCTGGTTGACCCATTCATTCTTTAGTAGTATGCTCTTTAACCTCCATGCATTTGGAGGTTTTCCAAATTTTTCCTGTGGTTGATCAAGTTTCATAGCATTGTGTTTTGAAAGTGTGCATGGTATGATCTCAATTCTTTTATATTTACTGAGGGCTGTTTTTTGTCCCAGCATGTGATCTACCTTGGGACTGTTCCATGTGCACTTGAGAAGAAAGTATATTCTGCTGCTTTAGGATAAGAAGTTCTAAATATATCTGTCAAGTCCATCTGGTCTAATGTATCATTCAAGGTGATTGTTTCTTTATTAATTTTCTGTCTAGATAATCTGTTCATTGTTGTAAGTAAAGTATTAAAGGACCTTGCAATTACCACATTCTTACCAATAAGACTGCTTATGTTTGTGATTGTTTTATATATTTGGGTGCTTTCTAATTTGGTGCACAGACATTTATAATTGTTAGCTCTTCTTGAGGGATAGACCCTGTATTTATTATATAATGTCCTTCTTCATCTCTTGTTATACCCTTTAGTTTAAAATGTAGTTTGTCTGATAGAAGTATGGCTACTCCAGGTTTCTTTTGACTTCCAGTAGCATGATAGATTGTTCTCCATCCCCTCATTTTTAATCTGAAGGTGTCCTCAAGTCTAAAATGAGTCTCTTTTAGATAGCAAAGATAGGTCTTTTTTTCTCTATCCATTCTGATATCCTATGTCTTTTGATTGGAGCATTTAGTCCATTTACATTCAGTGTTATTATTAAAAGATATGGGTTTAGAGTCATTGTACTGTCTGTAGGTTTCACACTTGTAGTGATGTCTCTGTCTTTTGTGGTCCTTGCAACATTTCACTCACAGAGTCCCCCTTAGGATCTCTTGTAGGGCTTCTTTAGTGGTGATGAATTCCTTTAGTTTTTGTTTGGGAAAACCTTTATCTCTCCTATTCTGAATGAAAAGTTTGCTGGATAAAGAATTCTTGGCTGGACACTTTCCAGAGGGGGCTTCTGGGAAGATGGCGGCGTAGCAGGACACTGAGCTCACTGCGTCCTGCGGATCACTTAGATTCCACCCACACCTGCCTGAATAACCCAGAAAATTGCCAGAAGACTAGCAGAACGGATTCTTTGGAGGCAAGTGTAGATGAGAGGTCCACGGAAGAGGGTAGAAGGGCAGAGAGGCAGTGCACGCTACATGGACTGGCAGGAGGGAGCCGGAGCAGAGGGGTAACCCACCAGCAAAGCAGAGCCCCCGAGTCTGGCTGGCAAAGAGGAGGGGCCAGACAGAGTGTGTTCTGACAGCAAGCAGGACTTAACATCTGGAAGGTTATAAGTTAACAGCTCTTCTCGGAGAACAGGGAGGGGGGGCAGGAGGATAACTGGAGGGAGAGTTGTTGAGCACTAGACAACAGAGCGTAGCATGGCAGGGAACAAAGGTGCTCACCAGCGCCATCTCTCTCACCCATCCCCGAGCCAAAATCCCAAAGGGAACCAGTTCCTGCCAGGGAACTTGCTGGCACCTCACAAACACGCAACACTGTGCTTCTGCGGATCCATCCCTCCGGTGTGTCTGACTCCCTCCCGGTGCCTAAGGGTCCCTCCCGAAGCGGATATCCAAAGGATAAGCGAGCTGAGCCTGCCCCTCCCGCCCCTGTGCACCTTGAGGATCCACCCCAGCTAATACACCAGATCCCCAGCACCACAAGCCTGACAGTGTGCAAGTAGCCCAGACGGGCCACGCCACCACACAGTGAATCCTGCCCCTAGGAGAGGGAAAGAGAAGGCACACACCAGTCTGACTGTGTCCCCAGCAGTGGGCTGGGGGCAGATATCAGATCTGACTGCGGCCCTGCCCACCAACACAAGTTATTAAAGACAGCACAGGGGAAGTGCCCTGCAGGTCCTCACCACTCCAGGGACTATCCAAAATGACCAAACGGAAGAATTCCCCTCAAAAAAATGTCCCGGAAATAACGACAGCTAACGAACTGATCAAAAACGATTTAAACAATATAACAGAAAGTGAATTTAGAATAATAGTCATAAAATTAATCGCTGGGCTTGAAAACAGTATAAAGGACAGCAGAGAATCTATTGTTACAGGGATCAAGGGACTAAGGAACAGCTAGGAGGAGCTAAAAAATGCTATTAATGATCTGCAAAATAAAATGGAGACAACCATGGCTCGGATTGAAGAGGCAGAGGAGATAATAGGTGAACCAGAAGATAAAATTATGGAAAAAGAATAAGCTGAGAAAAAGAGAGATAAAAAAAATCCAGGAGTATAATGGGAAAATTAGAGAACTAAGTGATGCACTAAAGAGAAATAATCTACGCATAATTGGTATTCCAGAGGAGGAAGAGAGAGGGAAAGGTGCTGAAGGTGTACTTGAAGAAATAATAGCTGAGAAGTTCCCAGATCTGGGGAAGGAAAAAGTCATTGAAATCCAAGAGGCACAGAGAACTCCCTTCAGACGTAACTTGAATCGATCTTCTGCACGACATATCATAGTGAAACTGGCAAAATACAAGGATACAGAGAAACTTCTGAAAGCAGCTAGAGATAAACATGCTCTAACATATAAAGGGAGACCTATAAGACTCATGACCGATCTCTCTTCTGAAACTTGGCAGGCCAGAAAGGAATGGCAGGAGATCTTCAATGTGATGAACAGGAAAAATATGCAGCCGAGAATCCTTTATCCAGCAAGTCTGTCATTTAGAATAGAAGGAGAGATTAAGGTCTTCCCAAACAAAAACTGAAGGAATTCGTCACCACTAAACAAGCCCTACAAGAGATCCTAAGGGGGATCCTGTGAGACAAAGTACCAGAGACATCGCTAGAAGCATGAAACCTACCGACATCACAATGACTATAAACCCATATCTTTCTATAATAACACTGAAAATAAATGGACTAAATGTGCCAAACAAAAAACACAGGGTATCAGAATGGATTAAAAAACAAGACCCATCTATTTGCTGTCTACAAGAGACTCATTTTAGACCTGAGGACACCTAAAGATTGAGAGTGAGGGGATGGAGAACTATTTATCATGCTACTGGAAGTCAAAAGAAAGCTGGAGTAGCCATACTTATATCAGAAAAACTAGACTTTAAATTAAAGGCTGTGACAAGAGATGAAGAAGGGCATTATATAATAATTACAGGGTCTACCCACCAGGAAGAGCTAACAATTAAAAATGTCTATGCGCCAAATACGGGAGCACCCAAATATATAAAACAATTACTCACAAACATAAGCAACCTTATTGATAAGAATGTGGTAATTGCAGGGGACTTTAACACTCCACTTACAGAAATGGATAGATCATCTAGACACATGGTCAATAAAGAAACAAGGGCCCTGAATGATACATTGGATCAGATGGACTTGACAGATATATTTAGAACTCTGCATCCCAAAGCAACAGAATATACTTTCTTCTCGAGTGCACATGGAACATTCTCCAAGATAGATCATATACTGGGTCACAAAACAGCCCTTCATAAGTTTACAAGAATTGAAATTATACCATGCATACTTTCAGACCAAAATGCTATGAAGCTTGAAATCAACCACAGGAAAAAGTCTGAAAAACCTCCAAAAGCATGGAGGTTAAAGAACACCCTACTAAAGAATGAGTGGGTCAACCAGGCAATTAGAGAAGAAATTAAAAAATATATGGAAACAAACGAAAATGAAAATACAACAATCCAAACGCTTTGCAATGCAGCGAAGGCAGTCCTGACAGGAAAAAACATTGCAATCCAGGCCAATCTCAAGAAACAAGAAAAATCCCAAATACAAAATCTAACAGCACACCTAAAGGAAATAGAAGCAGAACAGCAAAGACAGCCTAAACCCAGCAGAAGAAGAGAAATAATAAAGATCAGAGCAGAAATAAACAATATAGAGTCTAAAAAACTGTAGAGCAGATCAACGAAAACAAGAGTTGTTTATTTGAAAAAATAAACAAAATTGATAAACCTCTAGCCAGTCTTCTCAAAAAGAAAAGGGAGATGACTCAAATAGATAAAATCATGAATGGAAATGGAATTATTACAACCAATCCCTCAGAGATACAAGCAATTATCAGGGAATACTATGAAAAATTATATGCCAGCAAACTGGACAACCTGGAAGAAACAGAAAAATTCTTAAACACCCACACTCTTCCAAACTCAATCAGGAGGAAATAGAAAGCTTGAACAGACCCATAGCCAGTGAAGAAATTGAATCGGTTATCAAAAATCTCCCAACAAATAAGAGTCCAGAACCAGATGGCTTCCCAGAGGAGTTCTACCAGACATTTAAAGCAGAGATAGTACCTATCCTTCTCAAGCTGTTTCAAAAAATAGAAAGGGAAGGAAAACTTCCAGAATCATTCTATGAAGCCAGTATTACTTTGATTCCTAAACCAGAGACCCAGTAAAAAAAGAGAACTACAGGCCAATATCCCTGATGAATACGGATGCAAAAATTCTCAATAAGATACTAGCAAATTGAATTCAACAGCATATAAAAAGAATTATTCACCACGATCAAGTGGGATTCATTCCTGGGATGCAGGGCTGGTTCAACATTTGCAAATCAATCAACATGATACATCACATTAATAAAAGAAAAGATAAGAACCATATGATCCTGTCAATCGATGCAGAAAAGACCACTGACAAAATTCAGCATCCTTTCTTAATAAAAACCCTTGAGAAAGTCGGGATAGAAGGAACATACTTAAAGATCATAAAAGCCATTTATGAAAAGCCCACAGCTAACATCATCCTCAATGGGGAAAAACTGACAGCTTTCCCCTGAGATCAGGAACACGACAGGGATGTCCACTATCACTGCTGTTGTTTAACATAGTGTTGGAAGTTCTAGCATCAGCAATCAGACAACAAAAGGAAATCAAAGGCATCAAAATTGGCAAAGATGAAGTCAAGCTTTCGCTTTTTGCAGATGACATGATATTATACATGGAAAATGCGATAGACTCCACCAAAAGTCTGCTAGAACTGATACATGAATGCAGCAAAGTCGCAGGATACAAAATCAATGTACAGAAATCAGTTGCATTCTTATACACTAATAATGAAGCAACAGAAAGACAAATAAAGAAACTGATCCCATTCACAATTGCACCAAGAAGCATAAAATACCTAGGGATAAATCTAACCAAAGATGGAAAAGATCTGTATGCTGAAAACTATAGAAAGCTTATGAAGGAAATTGAAGAAGATATAAAGACATGGAAAAACATTCTGTGCTCATGGATTGGAAGAATAAATATTGTCAAAATGTCAATACTACCCAAAGCCATCTACACATTCAATGCAATCCCAATCAAAATTGCACCAGCATTCTTCTCGAAACTAGAACAAGCAATCCTAAAATTTGTGTGGGACCACAAAAGGCCCCGAATAGCCAAAGTAATTTTGAATAAGATGACCAAAGCAGGAGGTATCACAATCCCAGACTTTAGCCTCTACTACAAAGCAGTAATCATCAAAACAGCATGTTATTGGCATAAAAACAGACATATAGACCAACGGAATAGAATGGAAACCCCAGAAGTAGACCCACAAACGTATGGCCAACTAATCTTTGACAAAGCAGGAAAGAACATCCAATGGAAAAAAGATGGTGTCTTTAACAAATCGTGCTGGGAGAACTGGACAGCAGCTCCTCATCAGGGAAATACAAATCAAAACCACACTCAGATATCACCTCACGCCAGTCAGAGTGGCCAAAATGAACAAATCAGGAGACTATAGATACTGGAGAGGATTTGGAGAAACAGGAACCCTCTTGCACTGTTGGTGGGAATGCAAACTGGTATAGCCACTCTGGAAAACAGTGTGGAGGTTCCTCAAAAAATTACAAATAGACCTACCCTATGACCCAGCAATAGCACTGCTAGGAATTTACCCAAGGGATACAGGAGTACTGATGCATAGGGGCACTTGTACCCCAATGTTTATAGCAGCACTCTCAACAAAAGCCAAATTATGGAAAGAGCCTAAATGTCCATCAACTGATGAATGGATAAAGAAATTGTGGTTTATATACACAATGGAGTACTACGTGGCAATGAGAAAAACTGAAATATGGCCCTTTGTAGCAATGTGGATGGAACTGGAGAGTATAATTCTAAGTGAAATAAGCCATACAGAGAAAGACAGATACCATATGTTTTCACTCTTATGTGGATCCTGAGAAACTTAACAGAAACCCAGGGGGAGGGGAAGGAAAAAAAAAGAGGTTAGAGTGGGAGAGAGCCAAAGCATAAGAGACTCTTAAAAACTGAGAACAAACTGAGGGTTGATGGGGGGTGGGAGGGAGGGCAGGGTGGGTGATGGGTATTGAGGAGGGCATCTTTTGGGATGAGCACTGGGTGTTGTATGGAAACCAATTTGACAATAAATTTTATATATTGAAAAAAAAAAAGAGGGGCGCCTGGGTGGCTCGGTCAGTTAGGCGTCCGTCTTCGGCTCAGGTCACGATCTCACTGTCCGTGGGTTCGAGCCCCGCGTCGGGCTCTGTGCTGACTGCTCAGAGCCTGAAGCCTGTTTCGGATTCTGTGTCTCCCTCTCTCTCTGACCCTCCCCCGTTCATGCTGTATCTCTCTCTGTTTCAAAAATAAATAAATGTTTAAAAATATTAAAAAAAAAAAGAATTCTTGGCTGCATATTTTTCCTATTCATCACATTGAAAATTTCTTGCCACTCCTTTATGGCCTGCCACATTTCGGTAGATAGATCTGCTACTACCCTTATGTGTCTACCTTTGTAGGTTAACGCCTGTTTATCCCTAGCTGCTTTCAGAATTCTCTCTTTATCTCTGTATTTTGCCAGTTTCACTATGACCTGTCGTGTAGAAGGTCAATTCAAGTTATGTCTGAAGGGAGTTCTCTGTGCCTCCTGAATTTCAATGTCAGTTTCCTACCCCAGATTGGGGGAGTTCTTGGCTATGATTGCTCAAGTATACCTTCAGACCCTTTCTCTCTCTCTTCTCCTGCTGGAACTCCTATGATATGGATCTTGTTCCATTTCATTGAATCACTTAGTTCTCTAATTCTCCCCTCATGATCCAGAATTTTTTTATCCCTCTTTTTATCAGCTTCATCTTTTTCCATAATTTATCTTCTATTTCACCTATTTTCCCCTATGCCTCTTCAATCTTCACTATCCCTGCCTCTAGTTTATTTTGCACCTCATTTACAGCATTTTAAAATTTAGTATGACTATTTTTCAGTTCGTTGATCTCTGCAGCAATAGATTCTCTGCTGTCTGTTTTCAAGCCCATCAATTAATCTCATGACTATTATTCTTTAAAAAAATATCTATCCTTTAACCTATATACAACGACTTCTTGTAGAATTGACCCAGAATCTTGGAACGTAACAGGAGATTGAACTCACATGATATTCTCATTTCAATGATTGGGACATACAAGTTGATCAATAAATATGATTATAGTTAATATTTATTGAATGCTTCATAGAATTTTTATATAGTACATAATTTAATTCTTATAATCTTTTGAATTAGGGACTATTTTCATCCTTTATAGCTTTATAGTCAGTAAAACCGTATAGCCAATTTATAGTCAATAAATTTCAAATGTAATTGATGTGTGTATGTGCATGTGTACATTAGCCACCGTAAAAGTTATACATAGTTTTTGAATCAGATAATCTGGCTTTGGGTGGCTTTGTATTTGAGATCTACACCATGAAGCTTTCCATGTTACTGTTATTTGGAAAGGTGGTCGGGAGAAGAGGTAAAAAGATAGTTACAAGAGAGGCCTTAGCTTTTTTGTAGGTAAGAGGCCCCTTGTAGATTTAGGAAAATTAATAAAATATTTATTTTGGAGATCTCAGGAAATGTATGGGATTTGAAAGTGCCAAAAGGTAATCAGACTACCAATTACAGAGCTGTTGCAATATTATGTTTGAAAGAAGTGATGTATAAATAAGTGTCTAGAAGGTAAAAATGGAAAGATTTTAGATTTGGTTACACAAGTAAAGGTTAAGTTAAAGGGAGGAGTCAAGAATGACTCTGAAGCATCTCTACAAGTGTCAAAGTGGAAGTTAGAAACAATATCTCTGATAGAAGGACTGTGGTTAGCAAAATGATTGTTATTTCAAATTTGGACAGGTAGAGTCTGGGATGCTCTTGGGAGAAAATCAAGGGGCAAGTAGTAACTAGTAGTAGGGTTGGTTCTACCTGCTCTCTGCTAACAGAAAAAAATGGTTGAGTTCACCAGACCTAGTAGATGAGCCAGAATCAAACACTGTATTAGTCTACTTTCAAGCTAAAAACATTTCAAATAATTCATTACTTCATACTTCATTACTTCATTTCAAATCATTCATTACTTTTCATCCCTTTCTTCTTTAAGAATAGTCACACTAATAGGATAGCCATATATGAATCTGGTAGCTATGGCAGCTTCCTATAAAACATTGCTTGGACAACCACTGCCAAATCAGAATCTATAATTATTCTGTTATGTGCTTTGTGGTGAAACATCTCTTCCACCTTCACTTTACCAAATGCAACTTAAAAATTATATATTATCTCTTTAGATATGTTATGAATTTTCAAGTTTTGGTCATTTTGGTCACTTTTATTGGTTGAAACTATTTTTCACCCCCTATGACACTTATGCATACTTAAATTAAAATTTAAAGTATACAACTTGATAGTTTGCCATATAGGCACATTATGAAATAACACAAGGTAATTATCTTATCCATCATTTCACAGAGTTATCTGCATATTTCTTGGGATGAGAACACATTCTTTAAGCAAATTTCAAGTATATAATACAGCATTGTTATCAGTCATATAGTACATTAGATCTCCAGAACTTAGTCATCTTGGATAAATAAAACATATTATCCTTTGACCAACGCCCCTCACTTCTCTCTCCCACCTCATATCTGACAACCACCATTTGACTGTGTTTCTATGAACTTGATTATTTTAGATTGCACACGTAAGTGGAAGGATATAGTATCTGTCTTTCTGTGTCTGGCTCATTTCACTTAGCCTAATATCCTTCAGGCTTATTCATGTTACCCCAATGGCAGGATAACATGAATTTGTTTGATTTTTTTTTCAAGTTAGTTAACATACAGAGGATTTCTTGTTTTTTTAAATATATGTTTATTGCAGCAAGTGTATATGCTGTGTGTGTGTGTGTGTGTGTGTGTGTGTGTGTGTGTGTGTGAGAGAGAGAGAGAGAGAGATCAGATCCTAATGATTTATTTTATTGTGGATAGTTGACACACATGTTACACTAATTTCCAGTATACAACAGAGTGATTCAACAACTCTATATATTATAATGTTCTCACAAGTGTAGCTACTATTGTCACCATATAGTGCTATTACAATACCATTGACTACATCCTTATTATGTACCTTTCATGCATGTGACCTATTCATTCCAAAACTAGAAGCCTGTACCTCCCACCCCCCTTCACACATTTTATCTACCTCCTCCCCTCTGGCAAGTACCAGTTTGTTCTCTGTATTTATAGGTCTGTTTCTTTGTTCTTTTGTTTTGCTTTTTAGATTCTGTAAGTAAAATCATATAGTATTTGTCTATCTCCAACTTATTTGACTTACTACTTTCAAGGTTCACCCATGTTATTGCAAACTGGGAGATCTCATATTTCTAAAAGCTGAGTAATATTCCATTGTGTGTGTGTGAATACCACTTCTTTATCCATTCATCAATCAATGCACAGATTCCTTCCATATTTTGGTTATTGTAAATAATTCTGTAATAAACTTGGGGTGCATGTATCTCTTTGAATTATTTTTTTTCTTTGAGTACATACCTAGTAATAGAATTACTGAATCATATGGTCTTTATTTATTTTTTTGAGGAACCTCCATACTATTTTCCACAGTGGCTTCACCAAGTTACATTCCCACCAACATTGTACAAGGGTTTTCTTTTCTCCACATCCTAGCCAATGCTTTTTATTTCTTGTCTTTTTAATTTTGGCCATTCTAAGAAGTGTAGATGACCTCTCATTGTGGTTTTGATTTGCATTTCCCTGATGGAGGTGATGTTGATCATCTTTTTCATATGTCTATTGGCCATCTGTATGTGTTCCTTGGAAAAAATGTCTACTCAGGTCCTCTACCTATTTTTTTAAATTGGCGTTTTTTTGAGTTGTACAAGTTTTTATATATGATAGATACTAATATCTATTGGATATATCATTTGCAAAAACATCTCCCATTCAGTAGGTTGCTCCTTTGTCAGTTTGATGGCTTCCATCACTGTGCAAAAGCTTTTTATTTTGATGTAGTACCAAAAGTTTGTTTTTGCTTAATTTTTCTTGCCTTTGTTGACATATCCATAAACATGTTGCTAGGGCCTATATAAAAGATTACTGCCTATATTTTCTTTTAGGATTTTTATGGTTTCAGGTTTCACATTATGTCCTTAATCTACTTTGAGTTTATTTTTGTGTATGGTATAAGAAAGTGGCCAGTTTCATTCTTTTGCATGTAGCTGTCCAGTTTTCCCATAACCATTTATTGAAAATACTACCTTTCCTCACTGTGTTTTTTTGACTGACCTGTCATCAAGTAATCGTATAAGTGCAGATTTATTTATGGTATCTCTAATCTGTTCCATTTAACTATAGGTCTATTTTTATGCCAGTACCATAGTTTTTGATTACTATTGCTTTGTAATGTATCTTTAAATCTGGGATTGTGATACCTCCATATTTTTGTTCTTCCTCAAGATTGTTTTTTTCAATTCAAGGTCTTTTCTGGTTCCATACAAATTTTAGTGTTATTTGTTCTAGTTATGTGAAAAGTGTTGCTGGTATTTTGATAGAGATTGCATTGAATTTGCAGATTACTTTGGGTAGTATGGACATTTTAGCAATATTAATTCTTCCAAACCATGAGCTTGGTATATTTATGTCACCTTTAATTTCTTTCATCAGTGTTTTATAGTTTTCAGAGTAGAGGTCTTTCACCTCCTTGGTTAAGTTTATTCCTGGTATTTTGTGCTTTTTGTTATAACATAAATGAAGTGTTTTATTAGTTTCTCTTTTTGCTGCTTTGTTATTAATATATAGAAACTCAACCAATTTCTGTATATTAATTTTGCATCCTGTAACTTTATTAAATTTATTTATTACTTATAATAGTTTTTTGATGGAGTCTTTAGGATTTTAGTATCATGTCATTTATGAATAGTGACAGTTTTACTTCTTCCTTACCAGTTTGGATGCCTTTTATTTCTTTTTCTTGTTTGATTGCTGCAGTTAGGACTTCCAGGACTATGTTGAATACCAATGGCAAGAATATATGTTTTTGTCTTGTTTCTGATCTTAGAGGAAAAGCTGTTTTTCATTATTATGATGATAGCTATGGGTTTGTCAGATATGGTCGTTACTATGTTGAGATATAATCCCTCTAAACCCATTTGAGAATTTTTTTATAGTGAACTGATGCTGAATTTTGTTAAATGCTTTTTCTGCCTCTATTGATATCATATTTTTATTCTTTAATGTAGTGTATCATGTTGATTAACTTGTGGATATTGAAATGTTCTTGCATTCCTGGAATAAATCCTACTTGATTGTGGTGAATGATCCTTTCAATGTATTGTTGAATGCAGTTTCCTAATATTTTTTTGAGGATTTTTGCATCTGTGTCCATTAGGGATATTTGCTGGTAGTTTCTTTTTTCATAGTATTTGTCTAGTTTTGTTATCAGGATAATGTTGGGTCCGTAGAATGTATTTAGAAGCTTTTTCCCCCCTCTTCTATTTTTTTGGAACAGTTTGAGGACACTAGCCATTAATTCTCTTTTAAATGTTTTATAGAATTTACCCATGAATCCATCTGGTCCTGGAGTTTTGTTTTAGGAGAGGTTTTTTTGTTTCTTTATTTGTTTTTTACCAATTGAATTCATTAGTAGCAATTTGTTCAGATTTTCTATGTCTTCTTGCTTCAGGTTTAGAAGAACGTGTTTCTAAGAATTTATCCATTTCTTCTAGGTTGTTCTACTTGTTATCCTATAGTTTTTTGTAGTAGTCTCTGTAATGTCAGTTGTTACTGCTCTTCCATTTTTGATTTTGAGTTCCCTTTTTTTTTTTTTTGGATAAGCATTCACAAACCTTTAGCAGTTATCTTTTCAAAGAACTACCTCTTGGTTTCGTTGATCTTTTTGTCTCTTATTTGTTTTTGCTCTGATCTTTATTATTTCCTTCTTTCTACTAGAGGTTTGTGTGTTCTTTTTCTAGCTCCTTTGGGTATAAAGCTAGACTATTTGAGATTTTTTGTTTCCTGAAGTAGGCCTGTGTTGATATAAATTTCCCTCTTAGGACTGCTTTAACTGCATTCGAAAGATTTTGGAACATTCTGTTTTCATTTTCAGTTTCCATATATTTTTTTTTCTAAATTTCCTCTTTTTATTTATTGACTCATTGGTTGTTTAGGACAATGTTGTTTAGCATCCATATTTGTATTCTTTCTAGCTTTTATTTTGTAATTGATTTTCAGTTTATACCATTCTGGTTGGAAAAGATGCTTGATATGATTTCAGTCTTCTTAAATGTATTGAGACTTGTTTTGTGGCTTAACATGTAATGTGTCCTGGAGAATGTTCCTTGCACACCTAAAGAAAAAAATGTATTCTGGGTTTTGTGGATGAAATGATCTATATAAATCTGTTAAGTCCATGTGGTCTAATGTGTCATTCGAAGCCACTGTTTCCTTCTTGATTTTATTCCTGTATATTCTATCCATTGATGCAGGTGGAGTGTTAAAGTTTCCTACTATTAATGCATGTTCTGTGAAAGGGAAGTATATGCAAAATGACCTCCAAAGGATGAAAGAGCTGTAAGACCAAAAATAAAAGCCAACAAGTCCAGTTTGATAAGAAATGGTTTTACTAGGGGGACTTTCACTAGAAGTGTGTCTTAGGTGGCCTTGAAACAACAAGTAGGTCTCTGCAAACCTACCTCCCAAACTATCTACTTTTATAGTTCTGGAGGATGGGGAGTAGATACTGGGAGACCACTCAGGAAAAGAATGTTTGAGAACAGTTTTGTGTTATAGTCCCCTCACCTATCAGAGCAAGGACAATACACCCTAAGGGTGCACTTAAGGGTACGGTTAACAAAAGGAAAAGGAAATAATATGAGGGGCAGGGCTGTGCTCAAGAAGGCTTCAGGTCACAAAGAAATTATCATGGCAGATTTGTCCAGGATGGCATTAGTCTGTTTCACAAAATGTATTGCTGTCAATTTCTCCTTTTTATGTCTGTTAATATTTGTTTTGTGTACTTAGATGCTACAATGTTGTGAACATAGATATTTACAATTACTATATCCTTTTGTTGGATTAATCCCCCTATTGTGTTGTCTCTTGTTATATTTTTTGCTTTAAAGGCTATTTTGTCTGATATAAGTATTGTCACCCTGGCTTTTGTTTGTTTACATTTGCATGGAGTATCTTTTTCCATCCCTTCACTTTCAGTATGCATGTGTCTTTAGGAGTTAGATGAGTCTTTTGTGGGCAGCATATAGATGGGTCTTATTTTTTAATTCATTCTCTCAACCTATGTCTTTTAGAACATTTAGACCATTTACACTTTTCTGCTATTTTTTTTTTCAGTTCTTCTCTGTTCCTTCTTTTCTTCCTCTCTTTCTTTTTGAATCTATTATAGGTTTTTGGTTCCTGGTTAGCATGAGGTTGATATATAACATCTTAAGTATATAGCAGTCTATATTAGGTTGCCCATTACTTAAGTTTGAACACATTTATAAAGAATTTCATTTTTACCCTCCTCCATATTATGTATATGATGTCATATTTTACAGTTTTATTTTTGAGTCCTTTTCCTAATTTTTAATATATTTTTTCTATTTTTGTCTTTTATCTTTCATACGAACTTTAAAGTGGTTGCTCTAGTACATTTACTATATGTTTGCTTTTACTCATGATTTTTTTTTCTTTCATAATTTCTGCTAGTTAGGGCCTTTTCTTTTCCACTTAGAGTTTCTTAGACAAACATAAGTTAAAAGAGTCCACCACTAAACCAGCTTTATAAGAAATATTAATGGGATTTTTTAATCTCTCCTTCAATTCTGAATAAACTTGCTGGGTAGAGTATTCTTGGTTGTAGACTTTTTCCTTTTTGGAATATATCATGCCACTCCCTTTTGGTCAGCTGAAAAATCAGCTGATATCCTTATAAGGTTTTGTTTTGTATTGCATGTTACTAGTTGCTTCCTCTTTAATCTTTAACATTTTAATTATTATTGGTGGACCTCCTTTGATTTATCTTGTTTGGAACTCTGTACTTCCTGAATGTAAATATCTGTGTCTTTCCCTAGGTTAGGAAATTTTTTAGCTATTTTTTCAAACAAGTTTTCTGTCCTTTTCACTCTCTTCTTCTGGGACCCCTATCATGCAAATGTTTGTTCACTTGATGTTATCCAAGAAATCCCTTAACCTGTCATTTTTTTTCTTTTTACTGTTCAGCTAGCATGCTTTCTATTACCTGTCTTTCAGATCACTGAACCATTTTTTCTGCATCCTCTAATCTGTTAATTCCCTCTAGTGCATTTTTAATTTCAGTTATTCTTTAATTCTAATTGAAGGGTGCCCTTCAAGTGGCTAAAGTGGGTGCAAACTGGGTTTCCCAAAACACTGTTCAGGGGCACTCTGGTGGTGTGCATGAAGTCGAGGTGGGTGCAGGCAGGGGTCTCCTGGGGTGCACTTTCTTTGTAGAAATGTCTATTCAGAGACCCTTGACCATTTTTAATTTTCTTTTCTTATAGAATTTTAAGAGTTTCTCATATAGTTTAGATATTAACTCCTTATCAGATATATGGATTGGAAATATTTTCTCCCATTTGGTAGGCTGTCTTTTCATTTGTTTCCCTTATTGTGCAAAAGCTTTTTAGTTTTATATAATCCTACTGGTAAATTTTTGCTTTTTCTGTCATATCCAGAAATAATTACCCAGACAAATGTCCATGAGCTTTTTATTTTTTCTTCTGGCATTTTTTTGATGGTGTATATAGTGGAAGATACAGGTCCAATTTCATTTTTTTTGCATGTGGAGAAAAATTTTCTCAGTTGACCACAAAAGCTTGAATTTTTCTGGGCTCTCCCTTCTATTCCACTTGGCCATATGATTGATTTATGAGTGTACTTTACCCTTTTGATTGTTATACCTTTGAAATATTATTTTAAACCATGGAGTGTGATGCCTCCTGTTCTATTGTTTTTCTTCAATATTGCTTTGGCTATTTGGAGTATTTTAGTATTCCAAATGAATTTTAGTGTTTTTACTATTTCTGTAAATAATGGCTTTGAGACTTTCATGTGGCATTGAATCTATGGATCACTTTGGGTTGTAAGGACATTGTAACAATTTACTCATCTCATGTTTATTTATTTTTTTCTTCTGCTAACCATGGATTTCATTTGGTGTTTTTCTAGTTCCTTAAAATCTAAAGTTAGGCTGTTTGATATCTTTATTTCTTTTATAATAGGTATTTAACATAATAAACTTCCCTACTAACTTCCTTAGTAATCCTCTTGGTGCATCCCATAAGTTTTGTGTTAAGTTGTTATTTTCACATTCATTTTGAGTATTTTAAAATACTTTTTTGAATATATTTTTTACCCAATGGTTAAGCATATGTTATTTAATATTTAATATTATTAATTTAATAATTTAATAATTATTTAATGGGGAATTTTCCTCTTATTGATTTCTAATTTCATTCCATTGTGTTCTGAGAAGATACTTGGTACTATTTCAATGTTAAATTTGTTAAGACTTATTTTGTGATCTAATATCTAATTCTCATAGAACATTCTATGTGCTTGAGAAAATGATGTTGGATGGAAAGATCTGTATAAGTCTGTTAGGTCTTTTTTGTTTATAGGCTGTTCAAGTGAGCTCTTTCCTTATTGATTTTCTGCCTGGATGTTCTATCCATAATTTAAGGTATTAAAGTCTCCTACTATAGTTATATTGTTATTAATTTCTCCCTTCAGATACATCATTATTTGTTTTATATTTTTGGGTTCTCTGATGGGTAAGTATATATTTATAATTGTTATATCTTCCTGTTAAATTTAAACTTTTATCAATATTTAATGACTTTGTCTCTAGTGACAGTATTTTACTTAATTTTTCTGATAGAAGTATAGCAATCTCTGCTCTTTTGATTGCCATTTGCGTGGAATTTATTTTTCCATACCTTTACTTATGGCCCAGATGTGTCTTTATATTCAAAGTTAATCTCTTGTAGATAACATACTGCTAGAATTTTTTTATCCATATTCAATCACCATCTTTCAATTGGGGGATATAATTCATTTATATTTAAGATAGTTACTGATGTGTAAAAACTTACAATGTTTTCTGTTTTCCATTTCCTTTGTTTCTCCTACACTTTTGTTGTCTTGTTTTTTGATGTTTTTTGGTAGAGATTTGGTTTCATTTCTTTATCTTTTGTGTATGTATAAGAGGGTTTTTCTTTGCAGTTAAAATGAGGCTTGTATAAATTTGTGTTATAATCATCTACTGTAATTTGATAAAAAGTTTAATTGGCGGGGGTTCAGAGCTGATGGCCAAGAAAAAATTCTTGAAATTGTCTTTAGTACAAAAAAGGTGATTTTATTAAAGCACTGGGACAGGACCTATGGGCAGAAAAAGCTGCCCTGGTGTTGTGAAGTGACTGGTTATATACTATGAAGCTGGGGGAGATAAAGACAAGAGGAAGTTTCTTAAAGGGATTTCCATATACTAAAATGACTCACAGATTACTGGAAGCCTAGCTATTTTCAAACCAAAGTTGTTTTACCCTCTTGCAAAAACATTATTATTAAGACAATAGGAAGTTCCTAGAGATTAGGCTATTGATAAGATTGCCCTTTTCCTGTAATATTACTAAAATATTTGTAAAATGATGGAGATTACCAGTTTAACCATTTGTTTTCTGTCCTTTCCTTTGTTCTCAGGTAGCCAGGGATGTCTGAGGAATGTCACAGATATCCCACCCAGGGGGCAGGATGTTAGCTTGTGCTTTGCTCTCAGCTTCCTTATGCTCCCTCATCATAAGTGCATAGAAAAAGTCTTACACTTTGCCCACCACCCTACTCATTTCCTTTGTTTTCTAAAAGTCAGAGGTTATTTTTGTATTGAAAATCCATAATGAAATTTTTGTGGGTTTTTTTTCTACATTTAGCTTCCAGGGTAATTTGCGGACCACCACTGCAGTCTTATTTTACTCTGTCTGTAGTCTTATTTTCCTCTATATTTAATGTTACCATTAAGAATTATATTTTCATATGATTTCACATTGTTCTTCAATAGTTTCAATTCCATTTGAACAACTTCCTTAAGCATTTCTTTTAAGGCAGATCTAGTAGTAAGAAAGTTCCTCAGATTTTGTTTGGGAAAAGCATTCATTCATTTCTGAAGACACTATTGGGGAGCCTGGGTGTCTCAGTCAGAAAAGTGTCTGACTCTTGATTTCAGCTCAGGTCATCATCTCATGGTTTGTGAGTTTCAGCCCCGTGCTGGGCTCTGCTCTAGGAGTGTGGGGTCATATTGGGATCCTCTCTCTCTGCCCCATCCCCTCTCTCAAAAATATATAAATAAATTTTAAAAAAGCACTATTGCAGAATATAGTATTAGTTGGCAGATCTTTTTCTTTCATTTATTTAAATCTGTCATTCCACTCTCCGCTGGCTTACAAGCTTAGTGTTGAGAAATCCATTGATAATCTTAGTTGTGTGTGTATGAAGATGTATGTGTGTGTATATGATGAGTTGCTTTTCTCTTGCTCCTTCCAAAATTCTTTGACTTTTAACAAATTATTTTGGTGTAGACCTCTTTATGTTCAACAATTATGGCATCTTCTTGGTTTTTTAAGACTGGATGTCTATTTCTCCACCAAGATTTGGGTAGTTTTCAGTTATTTATTTACATAAGCTTTCAGCCCCTTTCTCTTCTCCTTCTGGAATACTCATAATGCATGTATAATTTACTTTAAAGTGTTTTATATATCTCTTCATTTTTTTTCTGCATTATTTCAGGTGATATATCTTTGAATTGATTATGTTGTCTACTTAATGAAGTCTGTTGCTTAAGGTCTCTATAGCAGTTTTTAGTTCAGTCACAGTATTCTCTTGTTTCTGTTTGTGTTTGTTGAAATATTCATTTTGCTCTTGTACTGACTTCCTTATTTTCAAGAAACTATCTGTGCTTTCTTGAAGCTTGCTGAACTTGTTTGTAACAACTATTTTGAATTATTTGACAAATTGTGGATCAAAATTTATTTATGGTTGATCAATAAACATTTTCTTTCTTTCTTTCTTTCTTTCTTTCTTTCTTTCTTCATATTTCTTCACTGGCATAATTGTTCCTGATTTTTATGTCTATCCTTTCATTGCTGTCTGTTCATTTGAAGAAGCAGTCGTCTCTTCCAGACTTTATAGACTGGTATCAGCAAGGGAATACCTTAATATGGAGGCATAGTGATACTGACTGGAAGCGGGAACACAAAGGCACAATAGCACTGGGTCTAGTGGTACAAGGTTTGTCAAGTGTGGAGTTGTGTACCGACTCCAGATCCAGGAGATGTGTGGTCATATGGTGACTTAGGTAGCTGGGGTCTGCAAGATAAATAAATGCAGAGAAATATGTGAGAGTTCAGCAATGGCCCTAAAGTTATTACAGCCATTATGATGTCTTTATAGACAGTGGTAAATGTGCTTATATAGCAGGAATGAAGCCTGGCTACAGGTATATGTGCAGCATTGGTAACCAGGGGTCTGGCTCTGATAGTCAATGAGACATGCAATCACAAGTCCTGCAGGACTATAGTAATCAATGGAGCAATTAAATAGATAATACAATAGGAAAGATGAATGAAACTAAAAGATGATTTTTAAAAAGATAAAATTGATAAATCCTTAATTAGACATAGCAAGAAACTCAAAAGCATAAATAAGTAGTAGACATTGCAACAATTACCACAAAAATACAATGGATCATATGGAACTATGTAAATACACATCAAGAAATTGGACAACATGGAAGAAATCAATAAAGGTCTAAAAATATGCAATATACCAAGACTGAATAATGAAGATTTGGAAAATCTAAACAGACCAATTATTAGCAAGGAGTTTGAATCAATAATCAAAATTCTCCTAACAAAGAAAAGTTCAGGATTAGATTATTTCAATAATAAATTTTACCACACATTTAAAGAAGTAAAACTAATTCTTTTGAAACTCCTCCAGAAAATAGAAGAGTGATCAGTTCCAAGCTCAGCTTATGAGGCCAGCATAAAGCCAAACAAGGACACTACAAGACAAAAAATATATAGGCTAAAAACCCAGATGAACACAAATTCAAAAATTCTCAACTATTAGCAAATTAAATTGACTGCAATCAAATGATCATACACCATGATCCAGCGAGATTTATTCCAAGAAGGATGGTTCACAATGTGCAAATCAATAAAATTCTTTATTCTTTTTTTAAAATAGTGTATCAACGATATGGCCATCTCAATAGGTGCAGAATAAGCACTTAACAAAATTCAACAGCATTTCATGATAATGTACCAAAAAATGGTTATATACCTGAAAAAAATCAGGGAAATTTATGAGAAGCTCACAACTAACCTAATACTCAAAGTTGCTATACTGGAATTTTTTCCTCTAAAATGAGGAACAAGAAGATACGGATGCCCATTCTACTTTTATTCAACATATTAATGGAAATTCTAGCTAAGCAATTAGGAAATATATCCAAATTCAAAGGAAAGAATAAAAGCTCTCTCTGCAAATTACTTTAAAGACTCCATCAAAAAACTAACTGAATTTACTTGTTCCAATAATATGGAGGATTAAAAAATCAACATACAAAAATCACTTGTCTATACACAATTAAGAAAAATATCCCATTTAAAATAACATCAAAACAATAGAATACATAGGAAAAATCTAACCAACGAGGTGAAAAGCTGTACATAGAAGCACACATAAATCTGTGTTTATAGATCAGAAGAATTAATACTGTTAAAATGTCCATCCTACCTAAAGTAATCTTCACATTTCATGCAATCTGTAATCAAACTCCCAATGGCATTTTTCACAGAAAATAAAACAAGTAATCCTGAAATTTGTGTGAAATTTTAAAAGATTCTGAATAGTCAAAACAATTTTAAGAACAAAGCTAAAGATTTGTTCTTTTCCTGATTTCACATTATATTACAAAGTTATGGTGATAAAAATATATTGGATAAAAGCAGAAACATAGATCAATAGAACAGAGAGCCCAGAAGTAAAACCACACATACAGCCAATCCATTTACAGCAAAGAAGCCAAGAATATACAAAAGGGAAAGGACAGTCTCTTCAATAAATGGTGCTGGGAAGACTAGATATACATATGCAAAATAATGAAACTGTACTCCCATCTACATAATACACAAAAATCAACTCAAAATGGATTGAAGAGTTGACTATAAGCCCTGAAACTATAAAACTAGGAAAAAAAATAGAGAATAAGCTCCTTAGTTTTGGTCTTGGAAATAATTGTTTTAGATTTAACATCAAAAGCAAAGACAATAAAAGCAAAAATAAACAATTGGGACTACATCAAACCAAAAAGTTTTTACTCAGCAAAGTATACAATCAAAGAAAATGAAAAGGTCAACCTGTGCAACAGAAGTGTAAATCACATATACAACAAAGGATTAATACCCAAAATATATAAGTAATTCCTACAACTTAATATAGCAACAAACAACAATAAATGACCCAATTTAAAAACGGGCATAGGACCTGAATAGTCCTGTTTCCAAAGAAAACATATGAATGGCCAACAGATCTATGAAAAGGTGCCATCACTAATTGTCAAGAAAATACAAATCAAAACCACAAGAAGATCTCACCTCACACTAGTCAGAATATTTAGTATCAAAAGAAATATCAAATGCTGATGAAGATGTGAAGAAAAGATAACTGTTGATGTGAACTGTTGATGTGAAGGAAAGGTAAATACTGTTGGTGGGGATGAAAATGATAAAACTTCTATGGTAAACAGTATGTAGTTTCATCAGGAACTTAAAAATAGAAATGCATATGATCCAGCAATTCTACTTCTGGATGTATATTCAAAGGAAACAAAGCCATTATCTCTAAGAGATAGCTATACCCTCATTTTTAATTGCAGCATCAGTCACAGTAGCCAATATATGGAAACTACTTACATGGCCATCAATGGATGAATGGATAAAGAACACATGGTATATATATATACAGTAAGGACATCATTCAGCCTTTAAAAAAGAAGAAAATCCTGTTATTTGCAACAACATGTATAAATCTAGAGGGTGGTATGCTAAGTGAAATGAGCCAGATAAAGACATATACCTCATGGTAATCACTTAAAACAGTTACAAATAGGGTAGAAAATGACTGCCAGGGGTTGGGGGTGGGGGAAATGGGGAGAGTTTGGTAAAAGGGTACAAGCTTTCAGTTATAGGATGAATAAGGTCTAAATTTCTATTGTATATCATGGTGACTATAGATGATAACAGATTTCAATTATACAACACAGTGTTAATTGAACTCTGCTAAGACAGTATGGGGGTACTTTAGTGGCCCAGTTAATCGAGCATCCAACTGTTGATTCCAGCTCAGGTCATGATCCCAGTGTTGTGGGATCCAGCCCTGCATCTGGCTCCATGCTGAGCGTGGAGCTTGCTTGAGATTCTCTCTTTTCTTTCCCCTCTCCCTGCTCATGCTCTCTCTCTTTAAATAAAAAAAAAAAAAAGAAAAAAAGAAAAAGAAATTTGCTAAGAAAGTAGAACTTAAATATTCTCACTAAAAAAGGGGAAGAAATAAGAGGTGATTGATGTGTTAATTAACTCAATTGGAGGAATCCTTTTTACAATGGATGCATATATCAAATCATCGTGTTGTACACTTTAAATCTTACAGCTTTGTCAGTTATACATGAATAAAGCTGTTAAAAATATTGTTCTGAATCTCCAGACAATTCATTTATCTTTCTTAGGGTTGGCTACTGGAAATATTGTGTGTTCCTTTGGTGATGTCATGTTTTCCTGTGTGTTTCTTGTAGCCTTGTATTTTGTGTATACACTTTTGAAGGAGATTTCACCTTTTCCATACTTCAGGGAGTGACTTTGGTAGAGAAATATCTTCACCTGCGAGTGGGCACAAGGACCTTGCCCTTTGGGAGTTTGTGGAGTAAATTTGGAGCACAGGCATGTGCTTAGTGGCTTCATTTTTTCCAGGGAGGTTTGGAAGGAAGGGGTACCAGTGTGGACTTCAGAGAACTGTGCCAGCTGGGGTCACCATTGGTGAAGACTTGGTGACAAGTTCTACTAGAGTCCTTCTCTCCTTTGCCTCATGGGGATTCATTCCTCTTGCTACTGAAAAACTCAGGCCCGAAGGATAGGGTGAAGCAGGTAAAATGCTTTCTATGCAGTGGCTTTGGTTTTTGTGCTCCATTAGAGTTCTGTCCTTTACAGTTTCCCAGAGTTATTTTCATCTATGGAATCACTGTTTTGTGTGGTACCAGTGTTGCGATCTCCTATTCTACCATGTTGTTGCCATCAATATTCAAGGCTAATGAATATTTTTGAAGACCGATTAAAGTGACATCTGTAGATAGAAATAATAAATAGCTTTTAAGGAACTGTTCTCTTTTATAATTAACATAAAGAAAATTAAACCTTCTTTAAGAAACCCTTTGGGGGGCAGGAAACCCATGCTGAAAAGAGCATAGTAATAGTAGGCTACAAAATAATTAAAAAACAAAATTACTGGACTTGAGGAAAAAAACCTATTCAACATGAATTAAATTGAATCAATACCCTGAGAATTTACTACCTAATTACCAGGTAACCAGGATAAAGTTGATCTTAACTGGATAGAAACAGAAACTAACAATTGTAAATGCTTTAGGGCTTTTGCTTTTGTTCTGAACTATAGATAAAATGAGGATTGAAGTGCTTGTGCCTTGAACACTGTAAGTATACTAGGTAAGTCACCTCTCCATGGATTTATTAAAAAGCGGGGAAAAGTGAGTTCTGAAACAGATTTAATTAAAATGCAGCTAGTCATTAAACAAGTTACAAAGCTACCCCAAAAGTCTAAAATAGTTTACTATTTTCTCAATACTTTGTTAAATCAGTGGAAGTAATTTTTACATAGGTCAAAAAATTGCCATATAATAGTTTTTAAAAATATGAAATTGCCAATATTCTATTGTATTGACTTACAAAAGTGGAATTTTTTATTTCAACATAATAGATGAAAAATGGATTTTATGTTTTAACAGATTGTCTTCCTTTTATCCACTTTGGAAAAAAATTATCATCTGACAGCATATTCATTAAGCTACCACTAATATAAATTGTAGGAATATACCCAAGACAGAATAAAACATACTTTACAGGCTATGCTCCTCCCCATTTTTCACAGCCGATGTCCTGCAGAACAGAACATTTATCCAAAAGAAGTCTCTGATATTTGCAATTTCTTAGCCATTTGATTTTAACCAAACTGGCTAACATCTCTTTCCTGCTGTCTCTATCTCCCTACCTCTCACTTGTAAAAGGCAGGAAAATACAACATTTGACTGATTTTATATAGATGTAATATTACAGTGTATGTGTAAATTCTAAAAGCTGTAAACATATAGTTTATTTAACGTTTTTAATGAGTTGAAATACACACATTAGAAATTAATAAAGAACATTTATAACTATATTTGTGAAATATTCTTTAAAATCTATTTTTAAATAGATGTAATACAGCACAGGCTTATAGAATAGAAATTTCTGCCTTTAATGACTCCTATAACAAGTGGGGAGTCTGGGTGGCTCAGTCAGTTAAGCGTCCAACTCTTGGTTTTGGTTTGAGTCATGATCTTGTGGCTTCCTGTGTTTGAGCCCTGCATTGGGCTCTGTGCTGGCAGCATGGAGCCTGCTTGCAATTCTCCCTCTCCCTCTCTCTGCCCCTCCATCATTCATGCTGTTTTTCTCAAAATAACTAAATAAACTTAAAAAAAATGATAAATTGTCTTAACGTATAATAAGGCAAACCTTCAAAGGTAAGAGGCTACTAGTCAAAAAGAATATGGACTTATCTCTAATATACTTTCATATTAAAATGAACCCAAAGAAAGTTATTTTAGATCATACAATTATATTTTCCTTGTTGAACAACCAATGATATTTTCTTCAGTACACATTTCAAATTCTTTCTTAGTTATCCCCACTGATTAAAGTAAAAGTAAATGAAGTAATTATCCTGGATTTTCATTTTTCCATTTCAAGTCTAAATTTTCAGACTTGTTGAAGATGCCAAAATCCCAGCAATGCCAAGGGGCCTAGACAAAACAAACAGAAAACTTTCTCTAGCCAAAGGACGAGAAATAAAAATCTTTTAGAAAATAACCACTTTATTCCACACACCTGTGGACCCACTCCCACCGATACCAGCAAAGGCTAAAGGGAGAGTCAAGATGTCCATAGCTGTGAGAGTATAAGAAAAAATTGCAAATCCCCTGGAGGGTTGGGTATCGAAGTCCAAGTTGAGATGGAAGACTTTTATCTCTGCTAGGCTGTAACAAGTCTTTCTCCTTCCCAGAGATGTCAATAAATATCACATAGAGAGCCTGGACATCTACCCCCACCCAACAGAAACAACCCTTCCCTTCTCCAGCAGTGTTGTCACAAAAGACATAGTTCAGAAACGAGACTTTGACCACCACGTAGCAGTAATGAGCTTATTTCTACAGTATTAATGGAAGCCACATGGAGAACCTGAACTTCCATCACACCTGGCAGTAATGAAGTGGTGCCCTCATTTCTCTTGCCAGAGCACTGTCTTATTTAAACATATGGTTTAGGGGTGCCTGGGTGGTTGAGTCGGTTAAGCATCTGACTTTGGCTCAGGTCATGACCTTGTGGTTTGTGGGTTCAAGCTCCACATCGGGTTGTGCTGACTACTCAGAGCCTGGAACCTGCTTCAGATTCTGTGTCTCCTTCTCTCCCCTGCCCCTCCCCTGCTCATGCTTTGTATCTCTCTCAAAAATAAACATTAAAAAAATTAAAACGGATGGCTTAAATAAGATCCAATGTCTCATATATAATATACAAAATGTCCAGCTTACTATCAAAATTCACTTGTCATAGAACTAGGAAGATTTCAAACTGAAGAAAAGGGCAAAAACCAACACTAAAATGACTGAGATGTTAAAGTCTTCTGACAAAGAATTTAAGCAGCCATAATAAAAATTCTTCAATAAGCAACTACAAATATGCTTGAAACAAATTAAAAATAATCTCTGCAAAGAAACAGAAGTTTTCAGCAAAGATTGAAGATAATAACCAAATGGAAATGTTAAAAATGAAAAATATAATACTCGAATAAAAATTTCAGTGGATGGGCTCAACACCAATATGAAGGGGACAAAGGAAAGAATTTGTGAACTGTAAGACAGAACAATAGAAATTAACAACAAGAAAATCATTGAAAAAATGGAAACTTCAGAAATCTGAAAAACTATTTAAAAAATCTAAAATATCACTGACACCTGGGGAAAGAAAACAGATGACAGAGCTAAAAATATTTTTAAAAAATAATAGCTAGAAATTTCTGTATTTGTCAAACTATAGAAATCCAAAGATTAAAAAATTAGAGCAAATTCCAAACAAAATAAACCCAAAGGAACCCACACTGAGACACATCATAAACTTCTGAAAATTAAAGAAAAAGGAAAAATCTTGCAGTGAGAGAGAAATTTCCCCTATGGGGAGAAACAATTTTAATGACAGCAGATTTCTCATCAGAAACCATGGAGACCAGAAAATGTTGACAGCATATTTTTCAAGTGCTAAAAGAAAAGATCTGTCATGCCATATCCTTCAGAAATGAAGATGAAAAAGGACATTTTTAGATGAAGGAAAGTGAAGAGAATTTGTTTTCACCTGACTAACCCTAAAAGAATGGCTAAAGGAATTTCTCTAAAAAAGAAAAGAAACAATCAAAAAATGAATTTCAGACATCAAGAAGTACAAATGTGGGAAGGCTGAAAGTTTGTCTTCTTTCTTTCACTGAAATAAACACATGTCAGAGAGAGAAAAAGAGAAATGTAGATATCCTAAAAGATTGTCTTTTAAAATTCTAACAGTTTTTCTCCAGATATTATAATTGCATGGTTTTATTGTTGGTCTTTTTTATCTTATTTTCAGTTTTTATATAGATTTTTTTTAAGAAATAGGTTTTATTTTTAAAATCAGGAAAATAGTAAAGCTCTTTTCATTTTGAACAACAAAAGAATCCTACATAATAGTGAACAGCATTATTACATCTGATTCAAATCCTGACATCTTTGTGAATATTTTATACCATTCCATCATAGTATCGATTTCTTCGAAGCAAAGGAGACAGAGAGCAAATAAAAATGGAAAATTAGGACATGATTACACTGCAAACAACATATATTGGATCCTTGCACTATAAAACAATTCATGTACACAATGTCCTAAAAGGGGTACATGGATTTGTTATAGAAATAATTTTGCCTTTAGCGACAAGTATATATACACACAAAATTGTTTTGGGATTTAGGTGCAAAAATCTGAACATTTTTTTTTTAATGACAACACTATAAAGGGGCAGATTCAATGAAATAAAACATATTACAAAAAATAGTTGGATTTATAAAACAAGAGAGATATTTGCTCTGTAGATAGGCAAAACATAAATGCTGGTTTGCTCAACTGATTTGCAGGTTTAGGAATATATATTTTTGTTTGTTGTTATGCTATATTTCATAGTAGAATACCTAACCATTTGCAATCAAAGAATCATCAATTTAAAGCCAAATTTTGCTATTATACCTTCTATACACTTTTGGGAAACAACTATTGTGTTTCTAACTCAATATCATGATAATAAGACCTACATTTCAGGATTGAGGTAAGCATTAGAATATATCTATGAACTAAAATACTCAGCGTTTTAAAAATATTGTTCTAATATTTTGACTTTTTTGTTACTCTCATGTTAATTCTAAGGAAATTATAAATTCCAAATGTAATACTGGTGATACTGGAATAACAGTTTTTTAGAAATTGCAATAATAAACATAGAAACTAGGTTTGCCAAGGTCAGGAGTAACAGCATATTTATAATCTTATTCTAAGCACACCAAAGATACTTGACAAATGTTTCACATATTTGAGTAAATATATACTTAAAAAATTAAAAGTGCCACTATAACCTAGCAGAATTCAAATTAGAATATACCCTTCTACTTTTAAGTTTTTATGCTATAAAAAACATACAGACAATACATTATGGGAAGACCCACCAATGATTAAGGAAAAAATAACCACATTTTCACTGTGGTAAGTTTATGTCTAACATGAGTTTCTATGAAAATACTTTTTGTAGTTATTATATACAATATTGTATATCATTAAAATCTATTAAAGTGTATATAAAAACAAAATTCCCAGGAGCTGTTATTTAGGAACATTATCTCCCATTATTACTCACAGAGTTTAATTCAAATAATATCAAACTAAAATTCAAGCCACGTTTTATATGCAACTGAGAATCTTATGCAGTAGAGCTTAGTTATTTTAGACTAAATCAGATGATCTGGGTTATACTTCAGTTTTAAGACTTATTAGTGTTACCTTGCTTAATATCTCTAAGATTGTCCCTTCACATTTATATAATGTGATTACTAATATTAGCTATTTATAAGTACTGTGTTCCCTGAGTACTGAATAAACTACCTGAGCACCTAGCCTTCAAAAAGTATATTTACTTGTATTATCATCAAGTATTTTAATTGTATTTAGGCATAATTTTTTTTAAAATCCAATAAGTAAAATTACTCTAATTTGGCAACTTTTCTTTGAAACAATACTGACCTGCTTCATTAATGAAAAGTACATCATTCCTTCAGTAATATCACAGACTGTGTTACTCATTGTTTATATTATTATTGACAATGGTACTCTATACGTTTCCACATATCTAAAATGTATTATATGCCATCTGTAATCTCAATAGTTTTACATATAAAATTTTGTTGATTTATTGATTTTGTTATGTTGTGCTCATTTGTCCACTGATCCCAAACTAATCTTAATACATTTGGTAAGAAAGCTGGACCAGAACTGATGTCAGGCTTTTTAAAGTTTTTATTTATTCCACATATGTGGGACGATTTGGGTCCATATATAATCAGTTATTGATTATGGAATGATAGGAATGTTATACTTAAATGATTTATTCATTCACTTTATCTTTCTAAAAGTTCAAAACCTATTTGGCTCCAAGGTTTCAGAAAATGGATTATACTTGTTTAATTTTCATTCATGTAACTGCACATTTCTTTATATGTTTATCATGTGAATAGTAAATGAAGTATATTATTTATACTGTGCATAATGAATAAATCTAATACAACCAACCAGCTTTCAGGGAATGCAACGATTATCTTAAACGATAATCCATTTTACATAGTAATGAATAGTTATGGCACTAGGTTAACTAAGTTTAAGAATAAACAGGAATGACTGGGAATAATCACTTCTAAAACAATATTGTAAGTCAAGAAAATATATTTAATTCATATACATGTAAAGCAGCTATGTCTTAATAAATATAATTTTACCACTTATGGTGTAAATAGCAGTAGCATTTGAAGGCAAATGGCTTGGTAATGGGATTATTTCTTTGCAATTTCATTTAACTGCTCTAAACCATATTTCCTTTTCTACACAATGGGGAATATGAAAATCCTAATGCCTTCCTTTTCATCATTAGGCAGTGTGTTTGTGTGTTCATATGAGTAAATGTGCTTGCTCAAATTCATTAAAACATTGATTTTGTAATAGTCCAGAATGCTTTATATGAATGTTACACTTTTAGTTTATCACTGAGTTTAAAGGATGGAAATTTATAAAAATTTTAAAAATTTGATAACTTGAATAAACGAGCTAATATACTTTTTAAATGCTAAGCAATTGTAACACCACTTCCATTTTACATTAAATAAGAACTCTGTGTTCTCAGAATCTGGTGTAGTTCCTATAGATATATAAAATTTGTGATACGTTTCTACATAATATAATGAATAGAGCAACCCAAACTTCCAAGTATCTGTTGACAAGGATCTAGTGACAGAGAAAGGTTGTCTGAAAGTATATGAAAGTATAAGAATATATAGTACATAACGAAGTAAGAAGAAATGTATCTGAAATGTGGGCAAGAAAAAAGAAAAACTGAAGTTAAACAAGGAAGAATGTACTGAGGAAATATTAGGCTAAAGGCAGATACCTCAGGGCAAAAATGTTTGACTTTGAGTTTCTTTCAGAAGCTAGTCTTGATTTGTCTTTCTAAGGAGTATTTCTAGACAGATTCAATAGACTACTTTTGCTGATATTCTAATTGTATGTCAAATTAGAATGATTTCTCTATATTCACATTAATAATATGTACCTCGGATTTCTGTTGTCCTTTTAGTTGGAAAATTTGATATTTTTAAACTTAGTTTCTCTTTTTTTCTCTTTCCATAGTTATAGTGTTCTCCTCCAGAACTCTCAATCCAAATCTTTGTAAAAAAACAATGTTAATATAGTAGTTAATTCAATCCTATGATTTAAGAAGCAGTTTATACTGCTCAGTGCCTACACTGTATTCAAGTATAAGTAATCTGTTCCCAGAACCTTTAAAAATATATGTATTTTAAATATATATATACTTTATACATATACATATAAATTTATGTATAAATAATTAAATATGTATTCAGTATTATTATATCTATAATGGACTCTGAAAAAGACCTAATATTTTATTTTAGGAAAGTCATCATGTAGGTAGGAATTTTTAACGTTTTTTTTCTGACAGTCTTTTTAACCTATACGTTAGTATAATTATACCCAGAAATTTGTTCATATGAGCTTTCATCACTCTACTGCATTTAACAACTAAACTACAGCCTGTTTTCCCTCAATACCACTTTCTACCTTGCCATTTTTTAAAATTTCTCTCAAAGGAGGAGTATATTTTATATTTTTAAGGATGTATGTATGTATATGTAATGGCTAACTATAACTCATAGTATCACACATTAGCTGACCAGAAAGGAGTTCAAGAAGTTTTTATTTTTTTCCATAGTCCAACAAAAAGTGAGTCTTTTCTGAATTAATAAAATGAAGCAATACAAAAAAAGGATTAGAAAGAAAAATCACCTAATTTCACTACCCAGAATAAGAAATTGCATTCAGCCAGTTTTTAAAGTACTTTTTATATAAATCATATTCACATATCCTTGAAACGCCTACTCCTACTTTTCACCTACATTGTTCTGTAGTTATTAATACTAGTTATGAATGGTGGTGAAGAATTACATTTCAAACTCTTACTGAATAATATGTTGGAATAAATTGTGTGTTCTGTGAAGCATAAAAGCTACTTGTTTTTATAGCACACTGACTAAAAAGAATTTTAGTCTTATCAGTTCAAGACTAGAGAGATGTGAGGTTTATCAAAATTAAGAACCTATGAAATCTGCTTCCTGACAAGATGCAGTGGGAGTGGGGATAAAGTAATTATATCTACATTAGTTCTAGATCCTAAGTGAGGACTGTGTGTGAGACTAATTTATGGAAGGTCCTGGGAATTTATAAAATTAAAGTCTATTGAGATGCACAGCTATTGTGGTCACTGGGTCCCCTGGGAAACAGACACTGAGATGCAGTTAGGAGTGTCAAGCATGATGCAGATATGACAGATTCTCAGCAATGGAATGGGAGCTTCAGAGTAAAGATTGCCCATTAGAGGAGTCCCGCATTAGGCAAAAATGTCCAAAAAAAAAAAAAAAAAATCTCACAGACTAAGTAATAGGCTGATCTTTACAGATACTGGTAATGTCTGAGCAGCATACCTCCACATGTAGCACAGTCCTTCCCTTGTAACATGTTTGGGCAGCAGCTACTCCAAATTTCTGAGGGGAAATTTATGAGGGAACATAATGAGATAAACTCCAACACTCACCACTGCAGGGAAGCCTGGGCTATAACTGGTACTTATAACTATATCCACCCCTCCACTAACCATTTTAAATTTCCTTTTCCCTTAGGGGGTCATTCATGCTGATTTATGTACCTGATGATGCAACTCAAATCCTGATTTCTAAGGGGTCTGGACTCCTGGAAATTAAACACTTGTCACACTGAAGTTTCTGCACTTATCCCACAGTTGGGAAGGAAAAAGAACCGTGGGTTCCCAGGGGGATTGCTTTGAGTTCCACACATAATCTGTCTTCCCTCAATTGTTTAACAACTCCTTCTGCTGATCATGGTCAGTTATTCCTACTGACTCCTTTTCTTGTCTCTAGGTACATAAAAAAAATCAAAATTTCCAGGTTGATACCCGTGTTTTATAACTCACTGACTCTTTGTATGTTGCTTGCCTAGAGAAGGTTCCATTTTGGGAGTAGGACCACTAGCCTTGTAATCTCAGAGGTGTGAGGATGGGAAGCCTACCTCTTCCAGTGGGTCATAGAGAGTAACTGGTAAGTTGGGCACGCATTCTTCCATACCTTAGTCTCACACAAATGCATCTTCCTACTGAGGACATAAGGCCTTATAGAGTTCTTTATTCAGTGTGTATACCTCATCTTGGAGGATACTGCTTCTAAGAAGGCACTGTAGGAGCTGTACAAGCAACAAGTCATCCAGTGCTTTCTCAGGTCAGTTGCTTCTGGATGATACAATATGTGACAAAACCAGTGGATTCCATGGTCATGGGTCTAGTCCTATTGTTCCTTTGCTATAAAGTGGACTTCTTGCTCAGATGCTATGTTTTGTGGAATTCTAAGCCTTTAGATCAGGTATGTGTAAGTTCCATGATAGTATCACTGATAGGCTCTGCAGTTCAAGCCCTTTTGGCTACCACTTTGACATGAAGAGCCCTTGGCTTCTGGTGTTTGTTTCTAACTGAAGTCTACTGCTTTGGGGCTGCATCATCCCCATTGATGTCAATGAGCCAAACTCATTAACAGCCTTTCCTGTCATCAGCCCTATGAACATGTATTATCTGCATCTTATGTAACATTATCCTCTGGTGACCCTTTTGGGCTTACAAAATCTATCTAGCCCATCATGCCAATTCCCTGAGTCTTGTAGTTTCTTTCTCTACCATTTGTGATGGCATTTCAACTTCACTCAAAATAAGTCACACTTTCCGTAGGTTTCTAGAGGACATTCTATTGGAGAGTTTGAGTCATGCCCTAAGATACTTAACAGGATATTGAGTTCTGTGTCTCAGGTATGTGAGCTCATGTTAATAATCTCTCCATTATCTAGTCCTATATACTAGCTCTCTTGATTAAGCGCCCTGAAAATCTAGTCCCACAGGTACTCCCTTCAACTTCTGTTAACATGAGCTAATTCTTAAAGTTCCTCTGAGGCGCAATAGCTACCTTCTTAATCAGATCCAGAGAAGTGGTAAGGCAAATCCTGGTGGGCCTCCTACTGACGTTTTTGGGGAGAGGCTTCTGGAATGTCCCCTAGATTGTGATTTTTTTAAGGCTTGGGAAAGTGCTGTCTTTTAACAGGGAGGTCAGCTTTTCAGACTTTGGGATTTGGGTTCCCCAGACCTTTCTGAATCCTCAAAGGGTATGTATTAGATTCCCCAACCCATGCTTTAGAGTCACAGTTTTTCCAAAAGATCTTGATACACCAGACTTGCCTTAGTTGACACATAATTGTCTTTGAAGCCCTGTAACCTTAACTATTAAATCCTGAGATCAGATTAGGGTTTATCTGCTCTTCTATGGGAATTAATAATGGCTACTTTGTAAGCCGCCAATGGGTCTTTACTGTTAGTTTTCCATTATTTAATTATTTCTGCTTTTCATTATTGCTCGGTCAGGCATCAGCACTATTAATAACATCTAGTCAATTTTATTGTCTTAGTATGCATGATTTCCCTTGAAATTTTCAAAATCCTAAACCACTGCAATGACCAAAGCATTACCCTTTACCAAAACATTCAATTTGCTAAGTCATTACCAGTGAGAATTACAGCAATTGAGGAGCCACTTTGTGCTAAGGATTACTCATGTCTCACAAATTCCCTGTAATGCAGTCCTTGTTGTCAGTAAAATGATAAGTACACAGCCCCCAAATCTCACTTCTGGGACTAATGTGTTATATCCTTCAAACAGTAAATGCTGACACAGAATTATGAATGCAAGAGGTCTATTACAGGATTATGCCTGTGGAAGACAAAGGGAGAATAAAGGAGGATTGGTTAGGGAGAACCTAAGATTATGATACAAATAAGTTTTGGTCAATCCAATGGAGAATTTCAAACCAAAGACTGATTGGTAAAGAAGCTGCATGATAGAAAAATTCTAGTATTCCTTATCTGCTAAATCATTGGCTGGGATTGCCAAGGAAGAGCATCACTTCTGATAGAAAAGCCATGCAATAAAATGGGTATATGCTACCCTTTTTGAGAAGTTGGGAATGCAAAGTTTCTTGGTTTTGTTGTTGAAAGCAATCAGGCAGAAGGCCAACAGGGATGTTAGGGGGTGGCCCTTGAAATCATTAATAGTTGGAAGCTGTCAACTAGCTGAAGTTCTTTAAGCTAATTAGCAAGTATTTCCTGGACAGGAGGTCTGAGATTAACACACCTCCTCGGCTGACACATCCATGGTCATGAGCAAATTGGCTGAAACTAGTTGGTTGCATTTCACATACAACACAACTAAGTTATTTGTTATATATTTTACACTTTTGTTGATTGCTATGGCATTTGCAATCCAGTTTAGCAAAATCCCATTAGGAAGTATAATTTTAACACTATGACTGTACTTAGACCTTTTTATAAATCACAAAGCACAAGAATAATTACCATTTTTATGTGTTTAACTTAAATAATTTACACAGGACAAGGAAACACCTGTGGTTGATTACATAAGGCAAAAAGAGCAAAACTGGTCCTATATATTTCAACATGCTTTTTCTAGTATCCTAGAAGCATTTTTGTTTGTATTTAGAGTAATGATTCTATTTAAAATTTTTCCATATCTTCTATCAGCTTGATACTGATTATAAACTTGAAATAAGCAACTCCTATATTTAATATCATTTGCAAGCTATAACTGAAAACAAGCATTGGCTTTAATTATTTTATTTTAGCAAGTAATTTTCCAGCGTTTTAGCAATAGAGTGTTAGGATTGAAGAGTTAAATGAAATTACTTTCTTCAATGATATTTTATTCTAAGTCTTGTAAGAAAGATACTGACTGCTACAGGGTTTCACCTAGACACCCTTAGGTGTCTGGGGAGATGAGAAAAGTTTCACCAAAGAAGTAAGATTTGGGAAGAGAGAAGTGGGTATCACATCTCCCACTTTAAATAGCTTTTGATATGCCTTCCTCCTTAAGCTTAATCATTTCTAGCTGAGAGAAGCCTAAAGCTAGGCTTTTTTTTTTTTTTACCTGTTTGCCAAGTTGTAAATGCAAAAGAAAAATTCTTGAAGGAAATTAAAAGTGCTACTGCAGTGAATACACAAATGGATGAGAAAGCACAACCCCCTTATTGTTAGTATAGATAAAGTTTTAGTGGTCTGGATGGAAGATCAAAGTAGCCACAATTTTCCCATAAGCCGAAGTCTAATCCAGAGCAAGACTCTAACTTTCTTCAGTTCTATGAAGTCTGAGAGAGATGAGGAAACTACAGAAGAAAAGTTTGAAGCTAGCAAAGATTGGTTCATGAGGCTTAAGAAGCTGTCTCCATAACATAAAAGTGCAAGGTGCTGCGGCAAGTTATCCAGAAGCTCTAGCTAAGATAATTAGTGAAGGTGTCTACACTAAAAAACAGGCTTTCAATGTAAATGTAACACCCATATATTAAAAGATGATGTCTAGGGCTTGAGCTAGAGAGAAGTCAATGCCTGGTTTCAAAGGACAGGCTGACTCTCTTGTTACAGGCTAATGTAGCTTGGTGACTTTAAGTTGAAGCTAATACCCACTTACCACTCTGAAAATCCTAGAGCCCTTAAGAATTATTTTAAATCTACTCTGCCTGTGTTATGTAAATGGAACAACAAAGCCTGGATGGCAGTACCTCTGTTTACAACATAGTTGACTGAATATTTTAAGCCCACTGTTGCGACCTACTGCTCAGAAAGAAAAAAAAAATCCTTTCAAAATACTACTGCTCATTGACAACTCATCTAGTCACCCAAGATGACTGATTGAGATGCACAATGAGATTAATGTTTTCATGTAGGGGCACCTGGGTGGCTCAGTTGGTTAAGCATCTGACTTAGGCTCAGGTCATGACCTCATGGTTGGTGAGTTTGAGACCCACATCCGGCTCTGTGCTGACAGCTCAGAGCCTGGAGCCTGCTTCAGATTCTCTGTCTCCTCTCTCTGTCCACCCCCCTCACGCTCTGTCTTTGTCAAAAATAAATATTAATTAAAAAATTTTTAATGTTTAATGTTTTCATGTCTGCTAACAGAGCATCCATTCTGAAACCTATGGATCAAAGAGTAATTTTGACTTTCAATTCTAATTGTTTAAGGAGTATATTTCATAAGGCTATAGCTGCCACAGTGATTCCTCTGATGGATCTAGAAAAATAAATTGAGAAACATCTAGAATGGATTCACCATTCTGGATGCCATTAACAGCATTAATGATTCATGGAAAGTGGACAAAATATGAACATAAGCAGCAGCTTGGAGGAAGTTGATTTTAACCCTTATGGATGACATTGAGGGGTTCAAGACTCCAGTGGAGGAAGTAACTAGAGATGTGGTGGCAATAGCATGAGAGCTAGAATTAGAAGTCGATCCTAAAGATGTGACTGAATTCCTACAATCTCAGGATAAAACTTTAACAGATGAGAAGTTGCTTCTTACAGATGAAAAAAGTGGCTTTTGTTGTTGTTGTTTTGAGAGGGAATCTACTCCTAGTGAAGATGCCTTTAAGACTGATGAATATTCCATAAACTTAAATGATGCTGCTGCTGATGCTTTATCAACTAAGAGGATTGACTCTGATTTGGGAAGAAGTTCTAATGTGGGTAAAATGCTATCAAATAACATCACATGCTACAGAAAAAGTCATTCATGAAAGAAAGAGTCAATTTATGTTGCAAACTTCACTGTGGTCTTATTTTAAGACATTTTAAGAAATTGAACAGCCACCAGAGCCTTCAGTAACCACTACCCTGATCAGTCAGCAGCCATCCACATTGAGGCAAGACCCTCTACTAGTATAAAAAAAAAATTACAACTTGCTGAAAACTCAGACGATTAAGTTTTGAGCAATATAGTTTTTAATTAAGGTATGTTCATTTCTTGACATAATGCTATTTATTGCATACCTAATAGATTATAATATAGCATAAACATAACTTTTATATGTTCTGGTAAATCAAAAAATTCATTTGACTCACTTTACTGTGGTACTTGCTTTATTGTGATGGTCTGGAACCAAACTCACATTATCCCTGAGACATGCCTATAAACACAGGAAGCATGCTTAGAGGAGGAGATAAGGATAAAACAACATGAATTGCAAGTAGGAAATCCTTAGAAAATACAAAACACCCTTTGTTTCCTTGCAATCTGAAGTAAGTTGTGTAAAATGAAATTAAAAAGAGCACTGGAAAACAGGCTAGGCATCTTTCCACATTTGAAACCATGCCTCTTTGTTACAAGTATATAATGCAAGGCAGAGCTTTCAAAAAATATGTTTTGAAAGGGAAAGGATTTAAGTGCTTTTAAACCCAAGTTGTAACACTATCTAGGTGCAGGGTTTAGCCTTATATAAGCATAATAGATAGATCCTGGACACATAAAGAACTACTATGTTCCCTCACTTAGGCAGTTTAGAGACATTCAGCAGAATAAATGCTACATACTAGAGCTAAATCAAAGGAGAGATCTAGGAGTAGATAATAAAGCTAAGAGAATATTATTCATTTAGAGTATAATATAAAAACAGGGAAACAAGTTGTTTTTGTGCCAGAGAAAAACCAGTAGGAAGAAGCAAATTATGAATTCAAAACATTTACTAATGAAAAATTTAGCACTTTTTAAAACATATAGATTAACAAGATTACTTATTGGTTTTATAATACGGTTTCCAGAGAAACTGTTAACATTTTTACTGTATTGGAATTAGAAGTAATGGAAGGGTTTGGACCTTCTAAGATGGAAGAGGATAGTAGAGAGACCAGAGAAGGATGTGTTTATATGTTCTTAAGTCTGTTAGTGATAACGTAAAACTGAATTTTAGAATTTTGAAATATTTTACCATTTCTCCAAAGAAAATATTTCTTTATAGAGTTGTTATTACTCTGTTCCCTTATTCATGATTGAAATACAAGTTATTTGTCTTTGCCACTCAAGCTACCTCTGATCACACCCTTACATTTTATAGAAATAAATTATCTTAAAAGAGTGTTAAAAAATCTTCACTATAATTGCCCTGAAATTTCTACTGCATTATGATAAATAGAAAATTTAAACAGGTTAGTCAATCTTAATTCTACATAGAAAATAGATAAGACCAATGGTGCTAGGGCACCGATGTTTTACTGAAGACATTTTTAATTTCCACTATTTAATATTTAATGTTGTGTATCATTGTGGGCATCTCAAAATTAAAGCCCATTCATTCTTTGTTCTTCAAATAAAGAAGTCATGTAAATTAAAACTTGGCCACAACTATCACACAATTTGAACATAGTAAGAGAACAGGACTTTGCTACACTCTACCCACCAGGTCCAGCCTATTGCACCCTGTCATTCTGGGCTCATCCTACCTTGGCATTTCTGTCCTCCCCCCCCCCCCCCCCAGGGCCCAAGTCACAGCAGTGGACTCTAAAGACATGGATCCTGTTTCCCTAGGTTATCTGCTTATGCCCACACCTCAGGCACCACTGCCTCAGCAACTATGTCTGTGCCCCAGGTGTCTTAGTTCTGTATCGCCCTTATCCCAGGACGCTGGCTCTACTGCTGCTCTGAGCACCAATTCACCTGACCAGACATCTAGAGGAACTCCCTGAACACGAAACTTCATCTACAAACAAAACAGATACCAGAGGGACCCAAGCAGCCTCATAACCAGAGACACTTCATCCCATCCAGCCAGTGCTTTTGCAGCTGTGAGTAGGCGAAAATCAATCCACACTAAAACAAGTCCCCAAAAGAGTAGAAGATGGGACTACTTCCTCAAAGTAGTCATATTGACTCAAAGCCACGAGAAACATGAAAAAGCAAGAGAATATATCACCAAGGGAAAAAATAATAATTTTTAGTAACTGACCTCAAAGAATGGAGAGGTATAAAGTTACCTGAAAAAGTATTCGAAATAATTTTAAGGAAGCTGAGAAAGATTAAAGAGAACAGAGACAATTCAATAAACTCAATAAAACAATAAAAAATGGAAAGTTCAACAAAGAAATAGGAATAATAAAATAGTACCAAAAGGAAATTCTTGAGAATAACACAATAAATGAAATGAAAGAAATGTAATAAAGAGCTTCAACAACATATTGATCAAGCAGAAACAGGAATCTGCAGACTTGAAACAGATCTCCTAAAATTAACCAGAGGATAAAAATGAACAAAAATGAACACTTAGGACATCTATGGAACACCATCAAGAGTGCTAATACTCACATTATGGGAATCTAGAAAGAGAATTAAAAAGGGGGACAGAAATCTAGTTGAAAGAACTAATGGCTAAAAACTTAAGTCTGAGGAAAGATATGGACATCCAAGTACATGAAGCTCAAATATCCCTAACCTGTAGCAGAGATATTTTCACCAAGTTACCTTACAAACTCTTAAAAATCAAAGCTCAAGAAAGGATTTTAAAAGCGCAACAGAAAACAAAAGAAAAAACACTCATCACATACAAGGAAACACCCATAAGGCTACCAGTGGATTTCTCAGCAGAAAATTTTCACATACAGGAGAGAATAAGGTGTGTTCAAAGTGATGAAAGAACAATAAGGCTTCCAACTAAGAATGCTTTATCCAACAATGTTGTCCTTTATAAATGAAGTAGAGATAAATAATTTACCAGACAAAAGCTGAGAGAGTTCCTCACACTAGACTGGCCTTATAAGAATTACTAAAGAGTATTCTTTAAACTAAAATTAGAACACTCTTCATATGTTTTCATGTTACTTATTATATAAAATCACTGAAAAAGGTGAATATATAATCAGATTTGCAATAGTCTAATACTAGAATGGTATGCAAATCACTTTGAACTCAAAGGTAAGTTAAAGTGTTTTCATACTCATTAATTTCTTGGGGAAAGGTTTATTGAATGGATGATGTTGCTCTTCAAACCTATAAAATACATCCTAAAAACCTAGAAATTGGTTCTGTGGATTGTGGATACTCAATAGACATTAGTTGAAACACTGCAGCCTGGAATCTGTTTTTGACCTTTTTGTTTGAGGGTTTCTTAATGTGTGAGGTCACACATTTAAGTTTCTAAAAACTATAAAATAATGCTGAAATTTCAAAAGCTCTTCTGTTGTGGAAGATGGTCTTTCCTGCTCTGGTTATGTGTATCCATTTGTGTGTCTGCCAAACACAGTCTTGACTCTAAGCCCCTTCTCTCCTCCTTTATGATGCTTCTTAAGGCAAAAGCCTATAATAGACTACTATCTGGCTAGAGTGACAGTCTTCCCAGATGTCATACTTCTGGTTTACACCTGGTAAACCAGATATCCCTCCATTAATAGGGTCCCTCAGAATGCATCTTCAGGCAACCTTCTCTCACATCAGTGACCTACACCTCAGACCTACTCCAGCTTGTGAAGCCTCTTACAAAATCCAACTCAAATTCTGGATTTCAGGCAAGCTTTTGGTGAGCCAGGCTTCAAGGGATGGCCGGTCCTTTCAGAGTGGAAGCCTAGGGACTCAGGGCACATGCCCCAACTCCTTGCCCCATGTCTCACTCCACCTGGGCCACAGAGCATGTGCTTCAGCCAAAAGACAAAAGTTTAAAAAAGAACTTTAGCTACAATGTTTTGTTAATGGATAGGTAACATAAAAAGATGTAAGTTTTCCAACAGACACATGACAAGATGCTCAACATCACTAGTCAGCAGGGAAATTCAAATCAAAACCATGGTGAGAGCTCACCTTACACTTGTCAGAATGGCTAGAATCAAAAAGACAGAAAATAACACATGTTGGTGAGAATGTGGAGGAAAGGGAACTCTTGTACATTGGTAGAAATGTAAATTTATAGAGTCATTGTGGAAAACAGTATGGAGGTTCCTCAAAAAATTAAAAATAGAATTATTATATGATCCAATAATTCCACTACTGGGTATTTACCCAAAGAAAACAATGATAATTCAAAAAGGTATATGAACCTTTATGTTTATTGCAGCATTATTTACAATAGCCAAGATAATGGAAGCAACCCACATGTCCATTGATAGATTAATGGATAAAGAAGATGTGGTAGGTACAAACACACACACACTGGAATATTACTCAGCTATAAAAAAGAATGAGATCTTGTCATTTGCAACAATGTGGATGAACCTAGAGGGTAATTTGCTAAGTCAGTAGGTCAGACAAAGGCAAATGCCATATGATTTCACTTTTATATGGAATCTAAACAAGTGAATCAAATGAACAAACAAAAAAGGTAGAAACCCATAAATATAGAAAAATGTGTGGTTGCTAGAGGGGAGAAGAAGTGGGGAGGATATGAAAAAAAGGGTGAGCAGGAGTTGAAGGTACAGGCTTTTAGTTATATAAATAAGTCATGGAATGAAAAGCACAGCGTGGGAAATATAGTCAATGGTGCTGTAATAGTTTTGTATGGTGGCAGATAGTAGCTACACTTGTGGCAAGCATAGCATAGAGTTGTTCAATCATGATGTTGTGCATCTGACATTAATGTAAGATTGTACATCAACTATACTTCAATAAAAAATGTAAATTATGACATAAAAAATGGGGGGGCAAGTAAATGTGTAAGAGCTTTTGTATATGATTCAAGTTATCAGCTTAAATGAATGGTTATAATTATGTCTCATTTAAGCTTCAGAGCAAAACCTATAGTAGATACACACAAAAAGAAAAGAATGAAAGCATACCAATACCAATATATATATATAGATCATCAATTTACAGTGACAAAGAAAGATACAAAGAAACTACAGAGCAATATGAAAAAAATTAAATTCACATAAGTCCTTATCTATCAACAATTACCCCAAATGTAAGTTGATTAAATTATCCAGTAAAAAGATAGAATGGCTGATGAACACCAGTATTTATAGTACCACTATCAACAATAGCCAAAGTATGGAAAGGGCCCAAATGTCCATTGATGGATGAATGGATAAAGAAGATGTGGTATATACACACAGTGGAGTATTACTCAGCAATCAAAAAGAATGAAATCTTGCCATTTGCAACTACGTGGATGGAACTAGAGGGAATTATGCTAAGCAAAATTAGAGAAATACAAGTATCATGTGACTTTACTCATACGAGGACAGAGAAGAGATGAACACAAGGATAAGGAAGCAAAAATAATACAAAAACAGGGAGGGGGACAAAACATAAGACACTCTGGAGAACAAAACAGAAGGTTACTGGAGGGGTTGTGGGAGAGGGCATGGGCTAAATGGGTAAGGGCCATTAAGGAATCTACTTGTGAAATCATTGTTGTACTATATGCTAAATAATGGATGTAAATTAAAAAATATTACCCATAAAACTTTTGAGACAGAATTAAAAAAATAAACTATGATATATCCTGACAATGGAGTTTCACTCTGTTGAAAAATAAGTACGGAGGAATCTTTAAAGAATATCATTAAGTGAAAGAAACCAATATGAAAGGGGTACATTCTATATAATTCCAACTATATGACTTCTATAAAATGCAAAACTATGGACAAAGTAAAAATCAGTGGTCACCTGGGGCTGGGGAAGCAGGCAAGAATAGCTGAGGCACAGAGGATCTTTAGGGCAGTGAAAACTGTATGATACTATAATAGTGGATACAGGTCATTATACATCTGTAAAAGCCATAGAATGTACAATACCAAAAGTGAACTCTAAAGTAAGCTATGGACACTGGATGACAATGATATGTCAATGTAATTTCATTGATTTAACAAATGTATTGCTCTGGTATGGGATATTGGTAGTGGGGGAGGTTGTGCATATTTGGGGGTAAGGGTATATGATTAGTCTCTGTACTTTCTGCTCAATAATAATGTAACCCTAAAATTACTCTAATAAATACTGATTTAAAAAAACGCCATAGGCCATTATACTATGAAAAAACCAGACAGAATGACTGAATAAATTTAAACAAAAACAAGACCCAACTATATGCTGCATATAAGGAATTCGCTTAAGGACACTCATAGTGAAATTAAAAGAATAGAAAAAGCATCCCCTTCAAATAAAAATAAAAGAATAAGGGTAGCTATACTTCAACCAGAGCAAACCGACTTTGAATCAAAAGTTGTAATGAGATTTAAAAAGGTCATTGTATGAGGACAATAAGGTCAATTCATTAACATAATGTAACAATTATAAATATGTAAATATTTATTTATATATAACTAGGAACAAAGATCCAAAGACAGAAAAAGATAGCAATAGTAAAAGACTTCAATACCTCACTTTCAACATTTCAGAGACGATCTAGGAATGAAATCAGTAATGAAATAATGGACTTGAACTATAAATTATAACAAATAGACCTGACAGACATATACAGAACATCCAATAGCAGCAAAATCCACATTTTTCTCGTGTACAGGGAACATTGTGCAGAATAGATCATATGTTAAGTCACAAAACAAGACTTAAATTTAAACTGAAAATCATAAGTCTTTTTTGGTATGAAAATGGTATGAAATCAGAAATCAGTAACATTAGAAATGCTGGAAAATTAACAAATACATGGAAATGAAACACATTTCAAAATAACCAGTGGATCAAAGAATAAATCAAAAGGGGAATCTAAAATATATCTCAAGACAAAGAAATAGACACAACGTAATAAAATCTATGGGATGCAGCAAGGACAGTTTTAAGTGGGATATTTACAGTAATAAGTAACTACATTAAGGGGAAAAAACACTGAATAATGTATAGAATTGTTGAATCATTATATTGTACCCCTGAAACTAATATAACACTGCATGTTGATTATGCTTCAATTAAAAATATCACAAATTAATGACCTAATTTTATACTCAAGGAACTATAAGAAGGCAAACTAATCCCAAATATAGAAAAAGGAAGGAAATAAAGAGCAGAAATAAATGAAATAGAGACAAGTAAAACAACAGAAAAGATCAATGAAACTAAAAGGGTTTTTTTTTAATTTAAAAAAACAAGATGGATAGACCCTTAGCTAGACTAAGAAAAAGAGTGAAGGCTCCAATAAAATCAGAAATGAAAGAGAAGACATTAAACTGCTACCATAGAAATACAAAGGATCTTGAAAGACCATGAATGTCCATATCCCCAAAATTTTTATAACATGGAAAAAATGAATACATTCCTAGAAACCTATCACAAAGTGAATTATGAAGAAATAAAAAATCTTAATAGACTAACAAAATTCTTAGAAAATGAATAATCAAAAATTTCTCAACATATAAAAGCCCAGGACCAGAAGGCTTTACTGGTGAATTCTAGCAACATTTAAGGAAGAATTAACACCATCTTTAGCAAACTCTCAAAAATTTGAAAGGAAGGCATACTTCTAAACTCATTTATAAGGCCAGTTTTGCCCTCATATAAAATCCAGGAAATTACCATACAAGAAAATTTTTATAGGCCAATGTCCCTAATTATCTTAGGTGTAAATATACTCAACAAAATAGTAGCAAACCGAATCCAAGAGGACAAGGATCATATGCCATGATCAAGTGGTATTTATCACTGGGATAAAAAGATGGTTCAATAGACACAAAACAATAAATGTGATATGCCACCATAACAGAATGCATAATAAAAATCATATGATCATCTCAACAGATGCAAAACAAGCATCTGACAAAATTCAACATTCTTTGATGACTAAAAGTCTCAACATATAAGGTATAGAAATAATGTATTACAACATAATATGACAAGCCCAGGCTAAAGGATTTTCCTCAAATATCAGTGATAAGGCAAAGATGCTCACTTTAATCAGTTTTATCAAACATAATCCTAGATCAATGAAGCAGAAACAGAAATAAGTGGCATCCAAGTCAGAAAGTGAGAAATAAAATGATCTGTTTGTAAGTGACATGATTTTTTTTATACAGAAACCTTAAAGACTTCACCAAATACTATTAAACAAATTCAGTAAGCTTTCAGGATACAAAAATCAACATACAAAAATAAGCTGTATGTCTATATAATACGTGAGTTATCTGAAAGAGAAATCAAGAGAACCACTCAATAGCATAACAAAAAACAATAGAAAACTTAAAAATTAAGGAGGTTAAAGATTTGTACATTGAAAATGACTTTTATCCAAAAAATGAAGAGAAATGAAAGATATCTTGTGTTCTTAGAAAAATTAAGGTTTTTAAAGTCTCTATGACACAAAGTGATCTAAACATTCAATGCAATCCCTATTTAAAATTCTAATGGCATTTTTCACAGAAATAGAAAAAAAATTCTAAAATTCATATGATGAAACCTCAAATAGACAAAGCTGGAGACACTATGCTTCCTTATTTCCAACTATATTACAAATCTACAGTAATCAGAACAGTATAAAACAGTTCTGGAATAAACACAGAAACGTAGACCAATAGGACAGAATAGAAAGCTGAGAAATCCACACATATGTACTCAGCTAATCTTTGATAGGGTTCCAAGAACCCACAATGAAGATGGATAGTATTTTCAATAAAAAGCATTGGGAAAACTGGATATTCACATTCAAAAGACAGAAGCTGGACCCCTTACATCACTCACAAAAACAAACATAAATCTTGAAATTGATTAAAGGCTTATATGGAAGACCTGAAACCATAAAATTCCTAAAAGAAAATCTATGTAAAATCTCCTTGGCATTGGTCAGGGCAATGATTTTTCAGATATGATGCCAAAGATGCAGGCAACAAAAGCAAAAATAAATAAATGGGACTATCTCAAACTAAAGCTCCTTCACAGCAAAGTAAACCATCAACAAAATAAAAAGCTAACCTATGGAATTGGAGAAAATATTTGCAAACCACATATGTGATGAAAGGTTAATAACCAAAATCTCTAAGAAACTCGTATAATTTAACAGCAAAAAAAAAAAAAAAAAATTAAAAATGGCCAAAGATATCAATACACAATTTTCCGAAGAAGACACACAAATAGCCAACATAAAAGATGGTATTAAGAATGCATGCTCAACACTTCTATCAAAGAAATGAGGAAAAACCATTTCACACCTATTAGAATATATTATCAAAAAGTTGAAAGATAACAAGTATTGGTGAGACTGTTGGGAAAAGGGTACACTGTTAGTAACAATGTATTATACAGCCATTAAAACAAGTACGGCGATGTGTAAACAACAAAAAAAATTAAGATAGCAGAAGAGTTGGAGGACCCTAAGCTTGCCTTGTCCCTTGGACACAGATAGATATCAAATTATTTTGAACACCCAAGAAATCAATCTGAGGACTGAGAGAACAAAACTGGACTACAAGTACTGAGAAGGGGAGGAAGCCCTGATCATGGAGAGGAGCAAAAGAGAAAGAGTGAAAGCATGTGCAGGGGATTATATAAGAAAAACTGTTCCCCAAAATCACTGACAGGGAAAAGGAGAGGGAATGAACTCCAAATTTTTATAAGCAGTCATGCACAAAGTCTGCAGGTTTGGAGGTCTACACCATTGCCAGGGTCGTGCCTCACAGTCTTGATGGTGCTCAAGTGGGGAAGAAAAGCAAGGACCAAGGAATGGGCAGCTTGGTCTAAGGATCCCCTGGGTCACATAGGGAGAAACAGTTCCCCTGGTTGGAATGCATTTGATATTTACCACAAGGCTGTTCAGGGGACAAAAAGAACCAGCAAGGACAATGTTCTGTCCTGTTCCCTAGCGTAGGAATAAAGACACCAGATGAGGAGAGCAAATCTTGGTGCTGGCTTTGTGCTGTGTCTTACCATAAACTCTGAAACACTGTTTGGTTGTGTGACTGCTTTTCTGGAACAAACTGGCAAATGGCAAAACTGTGGTGAGACCCTCCCTCAGAGAATCAGTGCTGGCCTGCATCACACATGTCCCCAAAATTTGGAGTTTCAAAACCCAGCCACAGTTCTGACATAAAAGGGTGCTGTGACACGTGGCAGGTAGACAGCTCAGATGCAGGCAGCATGAAGGGAGGGATCTGGTGGAAGCTAGGGACAATAACACATGATTTTTTGCTCTTTTGTGAGGGCTTCCTGAAGAGTGGCAGCCATGAACTGCCCTCTCTAGGGATGAGAGAGTGGGGTGCCACCATTTTCCCTTCTACCTATCAGCACTAACCAACCTCAGTGAGGAAAGCAGTGCCACCAAGTGGAGGCCAGAGCTGCTTACAAGAAGCCCCATTCCCCTGCACCCTGCAGGTGCATCTCCACACAATTTTTTATAAGCAGCAGAGCACAAAGTCTGAAATTCTGGAAGTCTTTGCCATCACCTGGGTCATGCCTGGCTGGCTTGATGGTGCCTGAAAATCAGTGCAGCAGGCCCCACCCCCAGGAGACCAGCACAAACCCCTAGTATGCACCAAGTCTACTGATCAGAGTAGCTGCAGAAACTTCTGTTCTAGGGTAACAGAAATAGTATGTACCTTCCTTTTTTTGTTGTTTGTTTTGTTTTGTTTTTGGATCTAGGTTCTTTTAACAAGCAGACCAAAACACACCTAAGATCTAGTTTACTTTTTTTTTCACTTCTTAATATAGCTGTTACTTTCAGGAGCAGGAATACAACAGGCTTTCCAAACAATCACACACACACAAAACAGTGACCCAGACTAAATGACAAGACAGAGGAATTCACCTTAAAAGAAAGAACAGGAAGAAGCCACGTGCAGGGATTTAATCAATACAGATACAAGAAAAATATCTCAACCAGAATTTAAAACTGTAATCATAAGGATAATAGCTGGGCTTGAGAAAAGCATAGGAGACACTAGAAAATCCCTTAAGGCAGAGATAAAAGAACTAAAAACTAGTCAGGCCGAAATCAGAAATGCTATAAACAAGATGCAAAACTGAATGGATGTAATGACAACAAGGATGGACAAAGTAGAGGAATGAATCAGTGATATAGAAGATAAAATTATGGAAAATAATGAAGCTAAAAAAAAAGATTGAAATAAAGGTACTAGATCATAAAAATAGATTTAGGGAATTCTGAGACTTCTTAAGTTTTTTTTTTTTTTTTAACGTTTATTTATTTTTGAGACAGAGAGAGACAGCATGAATGGGGGAGGGTCAGAGAGAGGGAGACACAGAATCTGAAACAGGCTCCGGGCTCCAAGCTGTCAGCACAGGGGCCCGATGCGGGGCTCAAACTCACGGACCGCAAGATTGTGACCCGAGCCGAAGTCGGCGCTCAACCGACTGAGCCACCCAGGCGCCCCGGGAATTCTGAGACTTCTTAAAGCAGAGTGCCATTTGTATCATAGGAGGCCCAGAAGAAGAAGGAGAAAGAAAAAGGAGGTTTATTTGAGTAAATTATAGCTGAAAACTTCCCTGATCTGGGGAAGGACACAGACACTGAAATCTAAGAAGCACAGAGAGCTCCCATAATTCAACAAAAGCTAGCCCTCACCAAAACATATCCTAGTCAAATTCACAAAATACACAGACAAGGGAAGAATCCTGAAAGCAGCAAGGAAATAAAAGTCCTTAACTGACCAGAGAAGACAGTAGATTCACAGCAGATCTGTCTACAGAAATTTGGCAGGCAAGAAGAGAGTGGCATGTTATATTCCATATGCTCAATGGGAAAAATATGCAGCCAAGAATACTTTATCCAGCAAACCTACATTCAAAATAGAGGGAGAGAGAGAGTTTCCCAAACAAAAACTAACGGGTTCAGGACCACTAAACAAGACCTGTAAGAAACATTAAAGGGAAAAAGAAATATTCTTTGAGGGGAAAAAAAAGACCAAGAGCAACACAGACTAGAAAGGAACAGAGAATACCACCAGAAAAACCAACTTTACAGGTAACACAATAGCACTAACTTCATATCTTTCAATAATCACTCTGAATGTGAATGGACTAAATGTTCCAATCAAAAATCATAGGATATCAGAAAGGATAAAAAAAGAAGACCCATCTATATGCTGTCTACAAGAGACTCATTTTAGATCTAAAGGCATCTGCAGATTGAAAGCGAGAAGATGGAGAACAATTTATCATGCTAACAGACACCAAAAGAAAGCTGAAATAGCCATACTTATACAAACTAGATTTTAAAACAAATATAACAATGGATGAAGAAGGGCATTATATCATAATTAAGGGGCGTATCCATCGATTTCATCTAATAATTGTAAATATTTATGCCTGCAACTTAGGAGTGCCCAAATATATAAATCAATTAATAACAAAAATAAAGAAACTCAATAATGATGCCATAATAATAGGGGACTTTAACACACCCACTTACAGCAATGAACAGATCATCTAAGCATAAAATCAATAAGGAAACAATGGCTTTGAATGACACATTGGACTGGATGTACTTAACAGATATATTCAGAATGTTTCATCCTAAAGCAACAGAATACACATTCTTTTTGAGTGCATATGAAATATTCTCTGGAACAGATCACCTACTAGGTCACAAATCAGTCCTCAACAAGTACAAAAAGATTGAGATCATATTATGAAGGTTTCAGATCACAACACTATGAAACTTGAAGTCAACCACAAGATAAAATTTGGAAAGATCACAAATGCATGGAGGTTAAAAAATATTCTATTAAAGAATAAATGGACTAACCAGGAAATTAAAGAATAAGAAGAACAACAACAACAAAGAAAACACATGGAAGCAAATGAAAATGAAAGTGAAAATGCATCAGTCTAAAATCTTTGGGATACAGCAAAGGAAATCTTAAGAGGGAAGTATATTGCAATACAGGTCTACATCAAGAAGCCAGAAAAGTCTCAAATACACATCCTAACCTTATACATAAAGGAACTAGAAAAGGAACATTAAATAAAGCCTAAAGCCAGCATGAAAATTGAAATAATAAAGATTCAAATTGAAATAAATGACATAGAAACAAAACAAAATAAAACAACAACAACAACAAAAAAAACAGTAGAAGAGATAACACAACTAAGAGCTTGTTCTATGAAAGAATTAATAAGATTGAAAAACCCTTAGCCAGATTTAACCAAAAGAAAAAAGACCCCAAAAAAAAAAATCACAAATGAGAGAAGAAATCAAAAACAACACAACAAAAACAATTATAAGAGATTATGAAAAATTATATGCTAACAAACTGGGCAATCTGAAAGAAATGGAAAACTTCTTACAAATATATGAACCACTAAAACTAAAAGAGAAAGAAATAGAAAATTTGAACAGACCCATAAACAGCAAAGAAATGGAATCAGCAATCAACAATCTCCCAACAAACAAAAGTCCAGGGCCAGATGGCTTTCCATGGGAATCCTACCAGCTATTTAAAAAAAGTTAATACCTATTCTTCTCAAACTGTTCCAAAAAATAAAAATGAAAACTTCTAAACTCATTCTACAAGGCCAGCATTACCCTGATTCCAAAATCAAAGACTCCCCTAAAAAGAATAATAGGCCAATATCCCTTATTAATATGGATGCACAAATTCTCAACAAAATACTAGAAATCAAATCCAACAGTACAGTAAAACTATTATTCACTATGATCAAGTGGGACTTATTCCTGGGCTACAGGGCTAGTTCAATATTTGCAAATCAACCAATGTGATACACCACATTAATCAAAGTAAGGGTAACAATCATATGGTCTTTTCAATACACGCAGAGAAAGCATTTGACAAAGTATAGCATCCATTCTTGATAAAAACCCTCAACAAAGCAGGATAGAGGGAACATGCCTCAACATCATAAAGGCTATCAATGAAGGACTCACAGCAAATATAATCCTTAATGGGGAAAAACTGAGAGCTTTACCTCTATGGTCAGTAACAAGTCATGTCCATTCTTATTACTATTTAACATAGTAATGAAAGTCTTAGCCTCAGCAATCAGACAACAAAAAGAAAGAAAAGCATCCAAATAGGCAAGGAAAAAGTCAACCTTTCACTATTTCCAGACTACATGATACTGTATGTAGAAAACTTGAAAGACTCCACCAAAAAAATGCTAGAACTGATATACATATTCAGTAAAGTCGCAGGATACAAAAATCAACATACAGAAATCTGAAATACAGAAAATGAACCATGGGGACTTCATCAAGATAAAAGGTTTCTGCACAGCTGAGGAAACAATCAACAAAACTAAAAGGCAACCGACAAAAAGGGAGAAGATATTTGCAAATGACATATCGGATAAAGGGTTAGTATCTAAAATCTATAAGGAACTTACCAAACTCAACACCCAAAAAAACAACCCTGTTAATAAAGGGGCAGAAGACATGAATAGACACTTTTCCAAACAAGACATCCATATGGCTAACAGACACATGAAAAGATGCTCAATATCACTCATCATCATGGAAATACAAATCAAAACCACAATGATATACTACCTTACACCTGTCAGAATGGCTAAAATTAACAACACAGGAAACAGCAAATGTTGGTGAGGATGTGGAGAAAGGGGGACCCTCTTACACCGTTGGTGGGAATGCAAACTGGAGTAGCCACTCTGGAAAACAGTATGGAGGTTCCTCAAAAAGTTAAAAGTAGAATTACCCTATGATCCAGCAATTGTACTAAGTATTTACCCAAATGATAAAATATACAGGTTAGAAGCGGTACATGTACCCTAATGTTTATAGCAGCATTATCAACCATAGACAAACTATAGAGCAATCCCAGGTGTCCACTGACTAGTGAATGATTAAAGAAGTGATACACACACACACACACACACACACACACACTGGAATATCACTCAGCCATAAAAAATGAAATTGTGCCATTTGTAACAATGTGGATGGAGCTACAGCTATTATGCTAAATTAAATAAGTCAGTCCAAGACAGAAAATTACTGTATGATTTCACTCATGTGGAATTTAGGAATCAAAACAGATGAACATATGAGAAAGGAAAAAAAAAGAGAGGGAAAGAACCGTAAGAGACTCTTAACTATGGAGAATAAACTGATATTTGATGGAGGGAGGTGGGTGATGGATAGACTAAAAGGGTTATGGGTATTAAGGAGGGCACTTGTTATGATGAGCAATGGCTGTTTTATGTAAGTGATGAATCTCTAAATTCTACTTCTAAAACCAATATTATACTATATGTTAACTGACTAGAGTTTAAATAAACATTTGGAAAAAAAAATAGAAATGCCATATGATCCAGTAGGACCTCTTCTGGTTATATACCCAAAGAAAATAAAATCAGTATCTCCAAGAGATATCTGTACTTCCATTGTCACTGTAGTATTATTCACAGTAGTCAAAACTGTGTGTCCACTGACAGATGAATGGATACAGAAAATGTGGTAGATACATCCAACAAAATGTTATGCAGCCATAAAAAGAAGAAAATACTGCCATTTGTGACATTAATGAACCTGGAGGGCATTATACTAAATAAAATAAGTCAGACAGAGTAAGACAAATACTGTCTGATCTCACTATGTAGAAATCTAAAAAGGCTGGTGGTTACCAGGAACTGAGGAGGAAAGAGGTAAAAATGAGATGTTCAAAGGGCAAAAACTACCAATTATAAGAGGAATAAGCTCTGGGGATCTAATGTACAATGTGGAGACTATAATTAGCAATACTGTATCATATACTTGAAAGTTTCCTAGTGAGTATGGCTTAAATGTTTTCATTCTAGCAACAACAAAAAAAAATGGCAATTATATGAGGTGAAGGATATGTTAACTAACCTTATTTTGATAAAAATTTTCAATATATACCTGTACCAAATCATCGCTTCGTATAACCTTAATAGTTACACAATGTTGTATAATTATAATTGTATATATAATTAAAATGCAATGGACAGTGTAATATAATTATATCTCAATAAAGCTAGAAAAGTATAATCGATGCAACAGAAAAATGCCATGAAGCAGAACAATTTTCATCTCTCTTCAACATTTAAAAATGCTTTTCTAACAGTTCCTCTGTCCTAAAATCCACATATTAAAATTCTTAATGGTCGGTCATTGTGTCTATAACTACTTTTTATATTTAAGCTAAAGCATAAGTAGGAAGAACTTAGAGAACAGTCCTTCACTAAGTGTCTATTCTAATAATATTAATAATAATTAACAAGTACTGACCATTATTTGCAATGTGCCAGGGACATTAAGTGGATGATTTTATTTCATATTCACAATAGCCTTACCGTTTTGGCATTGGTGAATCTGAGACTTTGGAGATTAAGTAATTTACCAAAGTTTACTTTGAATTAAAGACTAATAAAACTAAATTCAAAGACACACTCCAATGCCCATGTTTTTTAAGGTATTCAATATATCTTCATTATGTGCCAAAGGCCCTGCCAGACATCTTCATGTACATTAAATCAATCCCTACAATAAGCTTGATTAATAAGTAGTTTTGAGAAATTATTTTTACAGATGAGGAAGTGGACATTTAGTTGGGTTATGCATCCAGGAACCAATGGAGTTGAGATTCACAGCTGTATTTTATTATTATAGATACTACAATTAAAATTCTTGTTCACAGGTTAGAGGGAAAAACTCATCTTACAAAAATTATCACATTGGTCCACATTTATATAATTGTTTTCCTTTCCTAATTATGTCTATGTTATTGAGGTATTACACACCAAGAGAAAAAAAACTCATTTATTTAAAATTCAACAATAATTCTGAATCACTTTCTATCTTACAGGCATCATGCTGGTTTATGGAATTCATACATAATGTCTACCTTTAATGATATTTAAAATATTAATAGAGGATTTTAAATATGTTCTATCTGGCAGGCTAGCAAAAACACAACTGAAACAGAGAAGAACCATGTAACTCAAACTAAGTGTTAAAATCAAGAAGAACTTTCTAAAGAGATGGGTCAGGGGGGATTTTTGAAGGATAGGGAAAAATATGCTAGATGAAGTAAAGGGAGAAAATTTCAGGCAGATGTACCATGGACAAAAGAAGGCATCTGGCAAATGATAGGCTGAGAAATAAATGATGGCAAGATGACCTACAGCCTTTTATAACATGCTGAGAACCTTAGAATACATATTGTAACAAATATTCAGCCATACGAAGTTTTGTAGCAGAGGGTTACATAATTGTGTTTTAAATAGATCATTTTAAAGGCAATGTAGAGAACAGATTGAAACAGTCTGGGTCAATAATTCAAGCAAGAATATGTCATAGGTGTGTAATTTCAGGAGGATGAAGTAAATGGGACAGACTGATGGACAACTTTGTGATGGAGATTTAACCTATTTGAAATCAGGAAAGAGATCAAAATGATTTCCCAGTTTCTGACTTGAGCAACTGGAATGATTGTGATATAATTCATTTTTTATGGGAAAAAAAGGAGCTTTCACTAACAAATACATCCCATTTTATGGAATTACAAAGACATGTAAAAAAGAAAGCATGATTGATTTAACTCCTATTTTGAAGATCACTCTAAAACTTTTTTCTGAATGAACTAATCAAAATTATTTTTTATGGAGCTATTACCAATAGATATAAAACATGGCCTTGCTGTCAGAGTCCTTACAATTTTTTCTTTAGTATGAACCTAGTATTATAATCTTTATGCTATGGAATTATCTTAATTTGTCTTTGCAATATTCATGAATTAAATTTTGACAGGAACATCTGACTACCTATTAACCCCAAACTAAATCTGAAAATTCTATAACATACAATGGACTATAACTTCTATAATCTCAACTTCATTGCTTCCTAGGTACATAACTTCTTTGACCTCTTTGAAATATATTTGTGATGAATGGGCAATATTCATTAAGATAATTTCACAGGATAAAGTTTAAAATACTAGGTTGAGATCAAAAACAAAATTATAAGAACTCTGATAGCACCATTATCTACAGCTCTAATGAGAAGAATAAAAATCTGATTTAAATAATGGATAATACCCATATGGAAATCTTCTGCACTACTGCCATGTGGAGAAATTTTCTATGTAAAAGAATAAATTTTTAATTGCACTTAGAATCCTACATAACTATGTTGTCTAATGCTTATTTTATGTCATTAAACACCTAATTTTCACATAAAACACATTTTCCTCACAAACTCTATAATACCATTCTCAATAAAAGTACTTTTTTGAGATATAAATTTCCCATTCATGTCCATCATAAATTTCCTGATTTGATGACACTTTTAGTGTTTCTTTTTGAGAGAGAGCACAAATGGGGGGTGGGGGAGGAAACAGAGGATATGAAGCAGGCCTTGTGCTAACAGCAGAGAGCCCAGTGTGGGGCTTGAACTCAGGAATTGTGAGATCATGACCTGATCTGAAGTAGGATGCTTAACCAACAGAGGCATCCAGTCACTCCTTGACACACATTTAAATGTTGCCATTGTAATTTCTTACACAAAATACTTATAAAATTGTTTTGGTTCTGTTGCTGGATTTTGCTATTTGTTGTGTTTAGTTTACCTCCTTGGTAAAATTTCTCAATAAATCTTATTTTTAGAGTAGAAAAAGAATGATTAAATTGGGACCCCAGATTTTCATAGTTTGATTTGTTGGCTTGTAATGTTTATTTTTATTTTCACAGGAAGTTGGATTTTTGAAAACACATGTGCATCACATACTTCTATGTTCCTAATGATGAATTTAGAAAAGATAACTCATAGGATCATTAGGCTATATTTGCAATAAAATTCACTTCAGCATTCATTAAAAGTATTCTTGCTCATATACAATCTAAATATATAATGTTGTAACTTAGAAGAGGCAGAACAGTTAACATAAACGAAGAAAGAAAGGAGGTACATAATAACAGGCAATGATGGGAATCACGCAAACGTCATTAAGGCATAAAACTCCACATATGTGAGGAAGAAATCATTACATAGCACCAAACAAAACTGGTCTGTCAACAAAATTAGGTCGGAGATTTTTCAGAAGACCTTAATGTAAGGGTTGACCTGTAATGGAATCGCAGGATCACAAAATTCCAGTTTCAGGAGTGATTTTCTTCTCCTAAAAAATGTTTTATCTATAATTTCTTGAAAAATTTAGAAGAGTAATTTATCTCATAAAATTAGTATCAAAGAAGAAACAAAGGCATAAAAGTTACTTATTGGAATGAGTTATTCATAAAGCTCTTTTCAGAAGCATATTTTTCCCTACACTTACCAAAGTTGCTTTAAAACAGGGGTAAACAGCCATAAAAAGAATGCAATTATGATAATGTACCATAAAAAAGTATGTAATTGGAAAAACAGGATAGTTATTTTAGAGAAGAAAAAACATAGAATAATCATATAATCAAATCATACTCCTCATGCCCTTTTAATATAATGTGCTGTTTCCCTTACTGTCTGAGCAAGTCTCTTGAACTCCCAGATAAAATGTAAGCAATGTGATAGGGATTTATAACCCCCAGGAAATTGTTTGATTGTATCAATAAAAGAAATAAGCTCTAGATATTTTGCAGCCTAGAAATCCAGTTTTCAGGGGTGTCATTGAATAGGTCTTCTAATACGAGACACTGCATAATAGTCAATATAGCCACAGAAATATCAAGGCTGAAAATCTTAAGGTAAGAAACACACTTGTTATTAACTGAAAGGAAAATTCACCCTGGAAAAAAAGAGTGACATAAGGACATTGGGAGACACAAGAAGAATGGATTGTCCAGACTTTATCACATCTAAAACAATGTTGAAATGGTGCCCATTTTTTTAAGGGTTGTAGTATGTTAAGTGCTTTTAGAACATAGAAGTAGAAATTACTTTTAAGAATCTCTAAAATTAAATAATTGGTTACCAAAACTTACTTGTTCAAACTGAAGAAATTTTATGTGGCTAAGCAGGTTATATGTTAATATTAGTAGAAGCACAAGAACAGATTGGAAGCATGAATCCCCAAAGTATTAACTGAGAGTTCCTCAGAAGGTTCCTGATCTTAGTTGGGCAAATCAGTGGAACAAGCCTAAGGCAGAATTGAAACTGCAGAAAAGAGGTCAAATAATAATAACCAGGCAAAACTCAGGGTCTGATAGAATAGCAATCTAGTCCAATTCTGAATTGTTTTCTCTCTAGGAAGTGTTTGTTAACGTGTGTTCATTAATTAAATATTGATTGAATAAATGCCATAGCCACATTATGCTAGGCACTGAGGAGATGATGTAAACATAACAGTTTCTGGATTCAAGATCATAATTTCAAAGTGAAATGCATATGCAGTAAATGACAGAATGGAAAAGGCCTCATTAATTATGCAAAAATTTTTAATCAATTTCCTCTCTGTTTAACCCTGGGTGATTTGAAGTTCAGTTATAAAAAATAAATCATGTTTGGGACACCTGGGTGACTCAGTTGGTAAAGTGTCCAACTTTGGCTCAGGTCATTATCTCATAGCTCCTGAGTTCAAGCCCCTCATCAGGCTGTTTTGACAGCTCAGAGTCTGGAGCCTGCTTCGGGTTCTATCTCCTTCTTTTGCTGCCCCTCCCCCACTTGTGTGTTGTCTCTCTCTCTCTTTCTCAAAAATAAACATTAATTTTTTTAAATAAATTATTTTTTAAGAAACTTTTAAGTATACTAAAATTGAGGAAAGATATCTATTTTCTATATAAGAATAGCAAAATAAATTTATTATTTGCATAAAAAGATAATTTTATACATCAAGATAAATCAGGATTATTCATGTATATTTGACAGCAAGACATCTCAGGTATTGTTTTATTAAACATTTATAATATATAATGTTCTAAAATGAGACTTGCTTATGAAGAAATGAAATTTAATCTTTCTGGAGTTAATCCTACTCTAAATGTTTAAGATTTTTAACTATAATTAAAAACATAGTGCAAGAGTGCCTGGGTGGCTCAGTCAGTTAAGCATCAGACTTCGGCTCAGGTCATGATCTCACAGTTCATGGGTTCGAGCCCTGCCTTGGGCTTTGTGCTGACAGCTCAGAGCCTGGAGCCTGCTTCAGATTCTGTGTCTCCCTCTCTCTCTGCCCCTTCCCTGCTGGTGCTCTGTCTCTCTGTCTCTCAAAAATAAATATTAAAAAAAATCTTTTAAAAAAATTAAAAGAAAACATAGTGCAGGAATTTTTAAATATTCTCATGTTATAAATTTGTAATAAAACATATACTGCTTTTGATTTTTGTATTACGTATTGTGCAAATATTTTAAAAACTCATCAATTTCTTAATAAAATTCAGAGAAAACACAGCTTTCTCTAGTCAATAACTTGAGATTTTATGTAAAAAGCCGATGCACAGAAAGATGGGATTCTGTCTCAATTTTTGTCAAATTTTCATGGGAATATCACAAATATATAGCTTTAAAAGTCAACTATATTAGCCAGATGGACATAGAGGGCCAGATGCCCTATAATCTCTTTCTTAGCCACCAATATAAAAACAAACACGGTCATTTACATAAATTAGTGTACCAATAAAGTAAAGGAAAGCCATTACATAAAAGAAACAATTAGTAGTGAGGACCCAGAGATATTCAATGTGCCCTCCTAAAGAAGAAACTTTATAAAACTGACCTTTAAAAATTTTGATATTACAAATAAAATGATTTCTTAGCTATTAAACAAAATTTCTCTAAGAATCTAAGGGAGCCAGCAAATCAAACATAAAGATAATACAGGACTATAAACATATGATACTAGAAAGCCTAATTAAATTTTACAAGTGATAGTGGAAAAGTTGTATATTTTATGTAATAGTTGCATACCAAAGTGATTTTAGTGAAAATAATAAGAAAAGCCACATATGTGAAATGATCAATATAGGTGAAATTTTAATAGAAGCAAACTAAATTCATGAAGAATATATGAATAAATCCGACAGAAATTTAAATAAGAAGGTTGATATAACCCATATTATACAGATGTTTATGACTAGAAAATATATGATAATTATTAAAGGGGGATAGGTTGCATGGAAGGATGCATGGAAGATTGCTGTGTAATAAGTCAAATCTAGAATATAATTTGCAAATTATTAAACAAATTTCTTAAATTTATAAATACATGCTATGTTCTAAAAGGAGTTAACTGTTTAACAATATGGACAAAACTTATATATAACCATTAGAGTAAAGTCCTTACTGAATATCAAAAACAGCTTGAGAGATTTTGGTAAGATAAAAACTTGATTATAAACAATAATACCTATACATAAAAATGCAAATACACTACATAGGCTAATCTGTGCACTGAATTTTAATTAAAACAAAATATATTTTGGTGGTTGTCTTTGCTTCTGGGATGGGCCCTAGGCAAACTTATTATATTAAATAAAAATCTTTCCTTTAGTTATTCTTTATATCCCCCATTTCTTTAGAGGTGCTTAAACCAACCTCATCCCAGTTTCTTAAGAATTTTACCATGACATATTTCTATATCTTCTCTGTTCCCATTAATTTATGTTATCTCAGTAATACTGCATAAGAGCTATATCCTTAAAATATTCACTACAGTCAAGAAAAATTAATATGAACATAGTAGATGCTTCATATTATGCTAATCATTGTATATTACATTGCATCTCCCTTAAGATGAAGATACCATGAGTGCATAAAAGTGCTAGAGCTCAACTCTTAGAGAATTTTAAGAAATGGTAATATAAATGACAGTTTCTTATTTTAAAAATTGAATGTTTATTTACACTTCTGTGTTTCCATTATTGGTTAAGAATTTGTGGTATCTCATTTAATACTACTGATAACAGTCTTATAAACCAAATACAACTGTTATACCAAATTTTACTGAGAACTGTATTTAGAAATGTAATTTTCCCAGTGTATTAGATCATAAAGCTGTTTTTTTTTTTTTTTTAATGCATATCCTAAGGACACCTGGGTGTCTCAATCGTTTGAGCTTCTGAATTTAGCTCAGGTCATGATCTCATGCTCCTGACTTTTGAGTCCTGCATGGGGCTCACTGCTGTCAACGTGGAGCCTGCTTAGGATCTTCTGTTCCCCTCTCTCTCTGCCCCTCCCCTGCTCATGCTCTCTCAAAAATAAACAAACATTTAAAAATTAAAATAAAATAAAATGCACACCCTGAGCTTGGAGGTTTGAAAGTTTAATATACCTGCATGCATCCAAGCTGAGATAAAAATGATATAGGAGATAAGAAAAAGCCCAGCACACACCAGATTATAACCTCCTTGAATGCTCTTAAATATTGTCTTCAAAATCCCAGCAATCAGCACATTATCTAGCATACTTTTTATTTTTATTATCCCAAAATGTAGGTGGTCAGTAAAGACTTTTAAGCTAAATAAAATAATTTATGTAGCAAGTAGTTTTGAAAAATGAACATGGAAAATATGGGCCTCAACCTTTGGAAAAGAAAAACTAACAAAAACTATAAGTTCAAAATGTTATCACACATTTCAATGTGAGAATAGAGAATAGCTCTGGAATAACCTGGAAAGTGGCACAGTAGTCCGGTCTCCAAATTTCTTATCCTTTCTGTCTCTCTTGTTTCTTTGAAGAGCTGTCAAAAATACTAAGGATTAGCCCTTGGAATTCAATGAGATAGAATTAAAGAGAAAAACCCTGTAGATTTTATCCCTGATAATTAGGAATCTAGAATTTGAAACCTAAAGGGAAAAAAATAGCTATGAAAAGAAGAAAGAAATATCTAGCTTCCACTTAGGATGTAGGAATCTGGAAGGACTGCCAAACTCACTTTAATAACAGGATGGATAATCTACAAATAGCATGCATTTTTTGAACCCATCAAACAGTTCAAGTCTCAGGGCAAACAACTAGATTGATAATTAAGGAATGACAAGTGCCACCAATGAGACAAAATATGCAAGCACTGGCTCACCAGAGGAAGTACATGGGGGGAAGAGACACATGACATTAAGACAAATTTAGATAAAATGTTTAATGAATTATTAAAGGGTGAGTAGAAATATATAACTCCGAAAACCTCAATACAAGGCAAGTTCAAACATAAGCACGGGCTTTTTTATCTGTGGACCTCCAGCAAGAGCTTACAAGGAAGTTTGGGTTAGAATGGGAGATCAGAAAAAGCCTTCATAGGTGAGGCTGGCGTGGAGGAGAAAAGCAGCTGCCGACAGAAAAGAGGACCAAAGTCTCACTCTGATACTTCTCTAAGGAATTAAAGCATTCGGCTACTGGAGAAAGAGTATCAAACCCTATCACCACCCAAGACACAGATAAAGACCAACTGAAGCTAAGAGAAGGAAGAAGAAAAGCCTGCAACCCCAGAGAAGAGATTAACAAAAAAATGGCCCTGGATTCAGGTCCTATTTCAGTATTATTAGAGGTCTCTTAAAATGGATAAAGGAAGTACCACTGAGAAAACCCAATGCCTGACACATAGTAAAGCACAGCCCATAAGAAAAAGAACAAAAGGGAACTCCTTCCCACTCCCCACAGGAACAGGCTGGTAAGTACTGAATAATGTGCAAAGAACTGTTTCCAACTGAAGAAGGGGCAAAAATATGGAGAGAGAATCTTTGGGAAAAGGGAAAACAGGTTAGGCTTAAAGATAAAGACTGAGCAGGAACATTGAGAAAAATCCTTCAGCCAACTTGCTCCATCTGAAGGAAAAGGTAATTCTAGAGGAATTGAAAGCTGGTGGTATGAAGAAGGTAACCATAGTGATAACAAACCCAAACCTAGCTCAACTACCCCCCAACACATGAATGGCTTAGCAGAGTAAGAGGCATGCCTATTTACATACAATTTACCTTAGTCCAGCATTCAGTCAAAAATTTAGAGACATCGAAAAGCCAACTGCTTTTCAAAATAAAATGTAATTATAGAACCAGACTCTGATGACTCAGGTATTGGAACCCTCAGGCAGAGAAGTATTGTTTTGTTTTGTTTTGTTTTTCAGGCCGAGAATTTTAAATGACTCTGATTACTGTGTTAAAGACTGTAGTAGAAAGAGTGGACAGTTTGCATAAACAATAGAAAGATGGAAACTACAAGAAGAATCAATAGAAATGCAAAAAATAAAAAGCACTGCAACACAAATGAATGTCTTTTACAAGCCAAGAAAAGAACCCATGAACTTGGAATTGATAGAAATTACCCAAACCGAAAAACATAAAGAGAAAAAAGAAAAGCATCCAAGAGTTGTACACAATTTTAAACACTATGAAATATGAACAATGAGAAACTCAGAATCGGAAGATATAGGAGGGGTGCCTGGGTGGCTCAGTCGGTTGAGCGTCCAACTTTGGCTCAGGTTATGATATCGCAGTTTGTGAGTTCAAGCCCTGCATTGGGCTCTGTGATAAGCTCTGAGCCTAGAGCCTGCTATGGATTCTGTGTCTCCATCTGTCTCTACCCCTTCCCTACTTGCTCTCTCTCTCTCTCTCTCTCTCTCTCTCAGAAATAAGCATTTTAAAAAAGAAGAATAAATAGGTGACTGTGAAGAAAAGTATTTGAAGAGATAATAGGCAAGTACATTCTAAAAATTATGAAAGATATCAAACCACATATTTAGGTCCATGAAGCTTAAGGAAGAAAAAAAATAAAATTGTGGCATGACTGTACTACACTCCAGTTAATATTAATTTATTTATTTTTGAGAGACAGAGACAGAGTGTGAGTGGGCAAGGGGCAGAGAGAGATGGAGACATGGAATTCGAAGCAGGCTCTAGGCTCCGAGCTGTCAGCACAGAGCCTGACACAGAGCTAGAACTCACAAACTGTAAGATCATGACCTGAGCTGAAGTCAAATGCTTAACTGACTGAGCCACCCAGGTGCCCCTACACACCTGCTAGTAAGGCAAACAGAACAAACCTGGCTGTGTCAAGTGTTGGTACGTACACACAGCAATGCTTATCCCTCTTGGGCCATCAAACACTTCAGTGAAACTGTAAAATAATATAGCATCAACTTAAGAAAACTGTTTTGATAGTTTGTTACAATGGTAAGTCTACACTTATCATACAGTACATTAATCTTACTCATGAATTTACCTAGGTGAATTGTTTTTAGACTTCTGTTTCTCAAAAACATGTAGGCAAATATTCATAGTAGCTATATTCATAGTTGCTCCTACCTGGAAACAAACAAAATATCCTTCCACTGGTGAAAAAAAATGAATGAAGGATATTAAATTCATGCAATAAAACTCTATTCAACAATTAAAGAGGAGAAACATACTTCTCAGGGCCATAAATTTATGGAAGTCAGACTCAAAAGATTAGATACTGCATGGTTCTATTTATATGACATTTTGAAAAAGGAAAAACTATAAGGACAGAGAACAGATTGGCAGTTGCCAAAGGTCATATATAAGGAGAGGTTTGACTATAAAGGGCTATGAGATAATTTTGGAGGTAATGGGAATTTTCTATATCTTGACTATGGTGGTAGTTTTAAAACTGTATTTTGTCAAAATGCTTACAACTGTAATTGTACCAGTACAGTGAATTGCAATTCACTGTAACTGTGAATTTTACTGTGTGTAAATTATGCCTTAGGAAATAGGACTCCAAAGACAGAAAATCATGTGACATTCAACGGCTCATGGCATTTACAGATCTTTGTCTGGTAAACCTGGGTGGGTGCTGTCCAGTTCTGAAAGTTCACTGCTTGATCTGATTTTTTTTTTTTTTTCCTTTATGATGATCTGCATCTGAGGAATCTTGAGAAAACTTCAGTTTTAGACTCCTAAGCAGTAAATGTTTTCAGGTTGTAGAAATATGATATATTGCTGACTGTGGAAATGTGGATCTAGGGATCTATCCCCTGCTACTTAACTGCTTTGTTAGTATTTAATAGTACTTGATATGGTTCTTTCCACCAAGGTTCAAACCAGTTGGTATTTTTTCCAGTAAACCAGTTCTCTGGACAGAAGCTCATGCAGAGATTTTGGTCATTTATTTATGAGAAAAGCCACTTGTACCTATTGGGTGTATTTGGTGTATACCCACTTACTTGGGTATACTACATCAAACCATTATAGCAATTAGTCACATCAACCTCTAAAAGAACAGAGTCAAGACAGGGATGTGATACATAGACCATCTGTTGACCAACTCATGGAAATAGGCTATACATTCCTTTTGGAGTTCACCTAGTGACTATAAGAACTAAGAACAAAGCTTTTTTTTCTGTGGCAACTGACATTCCTTAGATAGTTTTTGCAAATTTCAGTTTTTAATATGCCATTCACTCATTCAATTTCTCTGAAGACTGGAATGATAACACAAAAGCTTCTAGGGGATAAATAAAACTTTCCCAAGTTCCTTAATCACTTTTGCATTCAATGGGTAAGGTTTTTTAGTTAGCTACAATGAAAATAGCTGGGTTTTTTTAATGTTTATTTTTTTGTTTTGAGACAGAGAGACAGAGAATCCTAAGCAGGCTCCACACTGTCAGTGCAGGCTCGAACCCACAAACCGTGAGATCATGCGTGACTTGAGCTGAAATCAAGAGGTGGACGCTTAATCGACTAAGCCACCCAGATGCTGCTTTTTGACAGGGTATAGCTTCTAGCCATCCAGAAAAAAACAGTAAGAATATATAATTAACTAATAGAAGGAGGCAAATGTTTGAAAACTGCAAACAGACACTGAGACATTGATTATTGGGTATTGCTAGTGTTACACTTCACCCAGTGTTATGAGGTAGGCATGTAGGACATGTGCTAGAAAAATTCTCAGCAATTTTTAGTGATAAGTAGCATAAGAAAAGGCTCATAGTGGGAGATAAAACTTGACTATTAATAATAAAAGCCTAGGGGCACCTGGGTGGCTCGGTCTGTTAAGCGTCCGACTTTGGCTCAGGTCATGATCTCATGGTTTTTGAGTTCAAGCCCCTCATGGGGCTCTGTCCTGACAGCTTGGTGCCTGCAGCCTGCTTTGAATTCTGTGTCTCCCTCTCTTTCTGCTCCTCCCCTGCTCATACTCCATCTCTCTCTGTCTCCCAAAAATAAATAAATGTTAAAAAAAATTAAAAAATAAAAGCCCAGCCTTCTGCACAGTGAAGGAAACCATCAACAAAACAAAAAGGCAACTTAATACATGGGATAAAATATTTGCAAATGATATAAATGATAAGGAATTTATATCCAAAGTATATGAAGAACTTATCAACTCAGGACCAAAAAAATTAATTGATTAAAAAATGAGCAGAGGACCTGAATAGACAAGTGCCAAAGACATACAGATGGCAAAAAGACACATGAAGAGATGTTCAAAATCACTAATCATCAGGAAAATATAAATAAAAATATAATGAGATATTGCAACTGTCAGAATTACAAAAAATCAGAAAGACAAGAAATAAGAGGTGTTAGCAAAGATATGGGGAAAAAGGAACCTACATGCACTGTTGGTGGGAATATAAATTGGTGCAGCCACTATGGCAAACAGAATGGAGGTTCCTCAAAAAATTAAAAATAGAAATATCATATGATCCAGTAATTCCACTACTGGGCAAATGCCCAAACAGAAAGATATTCAAAAGATGTATGCACCCTTATGCTTATTGCGTTCTTCACAATAACCAAGATATGGAAGAAACCAAAATGTCCACTGATAGATAAATGGATAAAGATGCAGTGTGTATAAATACATACATGCACACACACAATGGAATATTACTCAGCCATAATAAAAGAATGAGATCTTGCCATTTGCAACAACATGGATAGACCTAGAGAATATTATGCCAAGTGAAATAAGTCAAATACCATATTATTTCACGTATATGTAGAATCTAGAAAAAATGTGTAAAGAAACAAGAAGCAGACAGAGATCGATTAATATAGAAAGAAAAAAAAATGATGGTTACCAGAGGGGACCGGATTGGGAGACTGGACAAATTGGGTAAAGGGGAATGGGAGATATGAGCTTCCAGTTATGCAATAAATGTCATGGGATAAAATGTACAGCAAAGGGAATATAGTCAATAGCATTTTAACAGTGCTATGGTGACGGGTGGTAGCTACACTTGTGGTGAACATACATAAAATAATGGGTTGTCAAACCACTATGTCATATACCTGAAATTAATGTAACGCGTATCAACCATACCTCATTAAAATAATAGAACCCCAGCCATAATAATGTGTTTGGTGCATGTGATAAAGGAATATGAACTGAAACAATAATTAGAACATTACTGAATTTTCACTCTACCACTGATTCCCAACTAAGGTGGCAAGGGAAATGAAAATCTTTAAATGAGTAAAACCATGCTTTTGGTTATTACCATGAAGGAAAGAGATCAACTGCCATTTAGTGATCTGAGGCCAGTGATACCGAATGTTTAGCAATGCACAGGACAGGGTTACACAATAAAAAATTAGCCAAAATGCCAATAATGACCTCACTGACAAATACTGAAGGCATGAATAAATACCTTGCATTTCATCCTAGAAAACTTAGAAGGGACACTAGCAAAGATGTGGTGGGAGAAGGAAACTTTGCTCCAGATCTACAAATCACAACTTATAGCACAATTTATGTTTTCCTCATTTGAAACATCTCTTCTGACTGCTTCAGAAGCAAAACTCATTTAACACTGTGAAGTAAATCGGCTCTGGATTCACTGCTATAACAGTGAATATGCTTAAGAGTAATGGTTTTAATTGATGCAATGACTTTTAGGAAAATCAAAGCATGTGTGTATGGCGGGTGTGTTCAGTGCTTTGGGGGAAGATTTATATTTGTAATTATATTTTCCTTCGCCTAACCTTAAAACTATTTTGCATATACTAGCACACACAGACTAATAAAAAGGCGTACTCCAGGAATATTTAGGAGTTGATGGAAGTGAGAACAGTATTAAACATTCGCCATGAATAAAGCCCTGGGAAATCCATAAATACCTGATATTTTATATATAGCCTTATTTAATATCTTAGTCTTTTACTATATTTAACAGCAGGTCACAAAATCTTTTTTGTAAATAAGAAATATCAATATTTTATAAAGGCTCAAGTATATGTTTAAACCCCACCATTTCATGATACAGATTTATAGCATCTTTGAATTTATGGTCAGCACACATATATTAATATAACAAAAAATAAATAAAAGTACATAAAAAGCATTCACATGAAATTCCAGAAGAGGCAAGTCTATAGCAACAAAAGATAGGCCAGTTTTGTCTGGGGCTGGGAGTTGGATGGGCAGAAAATGGGGACTGAATGAGTGCTTATGGGTTTCTTTTTGGGGTGAAAATGTTATAACATTGTGGTAATTGTTGTGAATATACTAAAAACCACTAAATTTATACTTTAAATGGGGGAATTTAATGTTGTATGAATTATATCATAATAAAGTTGTAAAAAGTATATAAAGAAAATTGATTAAATGTTTGGTATCCAGTGGGTGATGGGGCCAGGGGCCAGGTACAGCACAGCTGGAATGTCCTTTCTATCCCTGCTGCTTAGTGGAGATCCTTTCTGCCCTCCAGATTATGTCTATCTAACGTGTGAATCTGGTTTCATAAGAAAACTTCCAGAAGAGACCACAAATATCCATACCTTCCACTGACAAAAATCGGTAACGCTTTGAGAACACAGACCAGTGCCTATTCTCACAGCCAGTGCACTCTGGGAAGTTTGTTCTTACAACTTTGTGAGCAACTTTCAGGACCTCCAGTTCCAATTCTGTGCAGTTCAGAATGGCAGTACTCCTCAACAAGAGCTGGGCCGCTTTGGATTCCCTCCCTCAAACCCAGGGATAGCATTCTGTTTGGCCACTGTGTCCTGAAATGAAAGTCAGGATTCAACTGCCTCCCAGGTCCCTTTTCCTACTGTTGTTTCTCCATCCTGGCTTTGGTCTATTTTTCCCTTTCATGATAGCTCTTGGTGGTCCCAGCCTCAGAGGTAGGTCATGAGGTTTTTGGGGTAACAGTGGGGTTCATGGGTCTGGAGCTGATGACCAAGAACTCTTGAAGACATCTTTGGTACAAAAAGGTGATTTTATTAAAGCATGGGGACAGGACCTATGGGCAGGAAGAGCTTCCGGGGATCATGAAGAGACACTGGTTATATACTATGGAGTTGGGGGGAGGTAAAGTCCAGAGGAAGTTTCCAGTGAGATTTTCATATGCTAAAGACTTACAGGATATTGGAGGCCTAGATATTGTCAAGTTAAGGTTGTTTTTCCCTCTAGCAAAGCATTAACATTAACAAGTAAGGAGTTCCAGGAGAAAGGCTTTACTCTGTCATCCTCAAGTATTTGTCAATGGGCTGCAAGTTATAAGGAAATTTAGTTCTATCTGCCATTTCCTTCTGCCTTTGTTTCCCACATCAGTATGGAGGGGTGATGGAGACTTAGGTCCTGCAGGACTATGATCTCTATCAGTTAACCATTTGTTTTTCCCCTTTCCTTTGTTCTTGGGCAGTCAGAAGTCCCTGAGGAATATCACACATATCCCATCTCGGGGTGTATATGTGTGGCCTGTCAGCTTGCTTTATGCTCCCTCATCAGTAGGGACAGGGAGGGACAGTTGGTGGTCAAATGGCTTGGTCTCATCCTGTTTCTTTCTCTATCCTGTAGCCCTCTAAACTTGACCTCTAAGGGCTCAATAGCAGAAAGTTTTTTTTATAATTTTGAATTTTTGCAGCTTTAAAATAAATGACTGTTTTAGCCTATCGTTTTTAAAGTGAACATTAGTATAGTCGAGATATATAGTAAGATACTAAAAGCAAAATTTTCGTATTTTCCTATTAAACTTTTACAATGAAATCACATGTGCTTAAATTCTAAGTTTACATAAAAAATCAAGTATATCAATGTGAAACCTGTTAACTGTTTAGGTTTCATGTAAAAAGGGGAAAGTTTTTGTTTTGTTACAAGCCAGACAAAATAATCCTAAAGATTGTAAGAACTAGTGTACAAAAGACATTTTTGAAAAAAAAAAGAGTAATTGATTTATGAATATAAAAAAAACTATCAATGTGAATTAAAAGAGTCTATTGTATGGTCAATCAATGACAAAAGAGGCAAGAATGTCTTTTTAATAAATGGTTCCAGAAAAACTGGACAACTACATGTAAAAGAAGGAAACTGGACCACTTTCTAACAACATACACAAACTCAAAATGGATCAAAGACCTAAATGTGAGACCTGAAGCCATAAAAATCCAAGAAGAGAGCGTAGGCAATAATTTCCCTGACATTGGTCATAGCAGCATTTTTCTAGATACGTCTCCTAAGGCAAGGGAAACAAAACTAAAAATAAATTATTGGGATTACATCAAAACGTTTTTGCAAAGCAAACAATCAACAAAACAAAAAGATAACCTACTGCATGGGAGAATATATTTACAAATGATATGTCCAATAAAGAGTTAATACCCAAAATTTATAAAGAGTTTATACAACTCACCATAAAACACCATGAAACGATCCAATTTAAAAAATGGGCAGAGGACCCTGAATAGACATTTTTCCAAGAAGACATCCAGATGGCAAACCAACACATGAAAAGATCCTCAACATCACTCATCATCAGGGAAATTCAAATAAAAACTATAATGAAGTATCACCTCACACCTGTCAGAATGCCTAAAATCAAGAAGACAAGAAACAAAAAGTAGAAACAAGTGAGGATGTAGAGAAAAAGTGTGGGCATAAGCTTAAGAATTTCCTGAGCTTGCACCCATGGGTTAACAAGGCGTATAGGAATAGGAAGCCTCTGGAGGAAAGCATCCAAGATTAGGTAAACAAGGCAAAGCACCCCCAGTATAGAACAAAGGTATAGGAATAGGAAACCTCAAGATAAAAGCATCTGCAATTAGGTAAACAAGATTAGGTGTTCAGAACACCCCCCAGCAGAGTACAATAGCAGAAAGCTGCTTTCACAGTAAGGAAGGACCAAAATAGGTAAATAGGTAGACAGGGCTATAGACCACAGCAGGATGAATTTGCCCAGAGCAGAGCTAATTAGCAAAAGAAAGGTGCCTTGTTGAACTTGAGGTAGCATGTTCTATCTTGTCCACTAAGCTAGGTAAGATAAACAGACTTGGTGCCTCATACCTGCCATAAACAACCATCTTCCCAGCACCAGGACTTTGTTTTGTATTAACCCAAACTCCTAACACCTCACATCTTCAAACCCCCCTTTCCCTCACACCCATGAGTTAATGTTCATGGTTTCATTGTCTTTTTGTGCACATCCATCACACTTGTAAGCCTTCTGACCCTAATAAAAACAGAGTAAGGACCCTTACTCAGGGCTCTTGTCTCCTCTGGGACATTAGTCTCTGTCACATTTTAATCCTGCATCCACTCTCTTGCTGGACAAGAGAGAACTCCAGACCCGAGTCTATGACAAAAAAGAAACTGTCATATACTGTTTATGGGAATAAAAACAGATACAGCCACTGTAGAAAACAGTATGGAGAGTCCTCAAAAAATTAAAAATATAAATATATGTTCCAATAATTCCACAATTGGGTATTTACTAAGAGAAATGAAAACACTAACTCAAAAATATTTATGCATCCCTATGTTCAGTGTAGTATTATTTACAATAGCCAAGATATGGAAGCAACCCAAGTGTCCACTGATAGAGGAAAGGGTAATGAAGATGTAGTGTGTGTGTATGTTCTACACACAATGGAATATTATGCAGCCATAAAAAGGACGAGCTTGTACCATTTGAGACATGGATGGACCTAGACAGCATTATGTTAAATAAAATAACACAGAGAAATACAAATGCCATATGGTTCCACTCTAAATGGAATGTAAGAAAAAGAAAAGCAGAACTATAAATATGGAGAACTGATGTTTGACAGAAGGGAAGGGGCAGGGGTTTGGGAGTTTGGGTAAAATGAGTAAAGGGAAAAGGGAGTTACAGACCCCCACTTATGGAATGAGTAAGTCATGGGAATAAAAAGAGCGTAAGGAATAGTCAATGATATTGTATTAGCAATGTAATAGAATAGATGGTAGCTACACTTATGGTGAACATAGCATTATGTATAAACTTGTCAAATCACTAAGTTGTATATGTAAAGTTAATGTAACATTATGTATCAACTCTACTCAAATTTAGAAAAAAAAGTTTAAAAATTATGTCTAAATAAATTAATTTATGGGAAAAAAAATCTGGTAATGAAACAGGGGAAAAAAGAAACAAAAAAGAATACAGAGTCCAGAAAGTACATTGAAAAAGAGAAAGAAATCCTATTATAGATTGAGGGACACCTATGTGGCTCAGTTGGTTAAGTGTCCCACTTCGGCTCAGGTAATGATGTAGTGGTTTGTGGGTTTGAGCCCCACATCATGCTCTGTGCTGACAGCTCAGAGCCTGCACCCTGCTTCAGATTCGGTCTCTCTCTCTCTCTCTCTCTATCTCTCTCTCTCTCTCTCTCTGCCTCTCCTTTGCTCACATTCTGTTTTCTTTCAAAAATAAATAAACATTTAAAATATCCCATTACAGGTTGGTTAAATATTTGATTATAAAAGGGTATACCAGAACTAGAAAAGGATACAAGACTATATAAATTCAGATAAAAAACAAAACAAAATACTAAATATATAATTATGAAATGTATAAAATGCATGAAATGGAAAAAGTTCACCTAAGAAAAGAATAAAGTTCTAAAGTCAATGAACAGAAAAACTCAAGCTTCAATATATTAAACAATAATGAGTGTATGATGACAGAGATATTTGAAAAACAGATGAAAATTTGAACAAAATACTACCAACATGTTACAAAAAATCATGGGGCATAGGAGGGACAGCTGCATACACTAAGTATTTTCTCTTTTCTTTCCTTTAAAAGGCATGCTCATAATCTTCTACTTGGTTTCTGTGTGTACATAGATTCTGTGTGGAAAAAGATTCTGTACATAAACAGATTCTTAGAAATTTATGGTTTTGAGTTTTTTTAATGTCTGCTATGTACAAAGTTAGCCTCATGGAAGATAAAAATTATATATAACACTTTTTAACCCTCATTTTCTTAAGAAAGGAATTTGATAGATAACTGAGGTAGGAGAGAGTCATCGGTCAAAAAATGAAAATTTACAAATGTACATATAAAATGTTGAACCACAGAAGTAAATAGGATAGTTCAATATAAAACAGTTAGTAATAACACTGTTTATTCTTTTTGTATATTTTAAAATTTATAATACCAAGTGTGTGTGAGGATGTCAGGAAACTTCTATTCTCATACCCCAAGAGTATAAATTATAAGATGCTATTTGGAGAATAATGTCAGATCCTGTCAGAATTAAAAGCTGTACTTATTTTCTTACAGCTATTCTATCTTTAGACATGTGTCCAGTAGAAATAGTTGTTGCTTATACTAACTGAAAAAAATTATACCTCATATACTTCTAGGAAGAATGATTTAATATATACTAATTTCTGCCAATTACTAGCTATGTAAACCTGAGCAAGCTACTTAACCTGTTTATATTCCAGTTTCATTTTCTGAAAGAAGAGTTAATATAAATGTTAATGAGGGGAAACTCACATGTATTGATATTAATATTAAACTAGTTAATGTATATAAATTTTTTCACACTTATTAGTATTTTGCAAAGACTATGTGGAGATGAGCCAGCTTATCTGTAAAGATATGGACAATGTGGAGGGAATGATGGAGTAACATGATGGAAGGAAACTAGAGTTAGGAAAGAGCTAATGTATCAGAGGTGACGATGTGCCTTGGACCACAGTGAATTTTGGGATCTCTTCATTATAGCATTGTAGCTTTTCCTTTAATAAAATTACTATTACATTTTTCATGTTTGTTTATATACATGTTTGTCTTGTCAGTCAGTGGATAAAATTTTAAAAATCAAACTTTTAATTGTAGTTTCTTCTCAGCAGGAAAACAATGCTACAGATGAAAGTGAACTTGAATTTTTAACTTTGTGCATTTTAAGTGTTTGATTTTTTTTCTAATAAGGACCATTTTTAATAACATGAAAACAATGGAAAGAAGAATATAGAACAACATACTAATTGCCAAATTTTCCAAAACTTTATAGAACGTGTCTAAGTTTTATGTGAACCATGTAAGTTACATGCAATGTGTCTACTTTAACTAATGAAGATGTTGAGAATCAGAGAATAAACTATTTAAAATTATATATTTTTCAACTGGGACATAAGCCTGGGTCACTGTGAATTTAGTGCTCATCCTCTTTTATTATATGCTAAATTTAAGTTTCCTTTAAATTAACTATGTGTTCTTAACTTAGTGTTAAATGTCTTTTATGAGGGTCTTTATTTAGTCTCATTTTGTGATGATGTCTCAGAACATCTTTATTCAATTTTCATTTTGTACTTGGCACTGTCCTGCATTGTAAGAATTCAGGCCTAAGTATTAGCATAGTGCTACTTCTCGAGAGGCTGACCTCTGACAGCTCCATAATAAAGTATCAGTACTAAATTGACAGATAAAATGTTACATACATCTGTATTAACATTATTATGATTCCAAATGCTCCAAGTTTCAAAATTCCTTAAAATAAACTATTATAAGTAAAAATTGAATTGGTAAAAGGAGGAAATGGAATTAATAAGCCTCAACTATGGAAAATTGTTTAGAACATTTTGAAAACACACATTTTTGCTGTACTGTTGGTGCATTTTTCTAATGCTGGACATTTCTGGAGAAGCAACACCTGACATTAGTGCTTCATTTAAAAATCAATATCCGTGTTCCCATTATGACTTCCAATGGTTTTTTAGGTATACTTCACTCAAAAAGCGAATTCCTCAGTTGTGCTACTGAAATTTGACAGGTGGAACTGAGCTATCGACACCGAGTGATCTTATTTTAAATATTTAGTTTATGCCTGCTATGTTTGTGTGGCCGACATTCATATTTCCTCAGTAGGGGCTAAAAATATGTGTAATGAAGTAAATGACACAGTTAATTTTTTAAAACTGCTGAGAATACTTGGACATGAGTAACCTTTGTAAAAATTAATTTCTATGTGGGTTTTTTTAATAATTTTTTTTAACTTTACATCTTGGTGAGTGTGTGTATGTTAAGACAAACGATAGAAACTGATTCTTAGAAATATATGTTAATTTGTTTAATGCTTGCTATGTACAAAGTGCCTTATGAGATATTAATTCCTGGAAGAGGAGAAATAAAACACTCTTTTCTCTTTCATAGGGACTTAGACTGGGGAGAATTATGTATCCTAAATAATATAAAAGAAGAGAAAGCAGAGAGAAAAAAGTGGTATGTGTTAACCAGAAATTGTTTTGCTATTTCTGATTATCATTTTGTTCATTCCATACCAGCCATCATTGTGAAAGTAAGTATTGGCTCATTACATTTGGAACTGTTAAGAAAGTTATTAACATTCCGTGACATAACATGGGCAAGTATATTTGAAGCTTTTTAAAATTATGCAGCTTTGGGTCAACATCAGAAGAGTTTACACTTCTCATACTCATCTAAAATCTAAAGAAGGTTTGTATGCTTCCATGAGGATCATATTATTAAGTTCAGGAAATGATTTCTCCTCATAGTCACTGCAGTACAATTAGATGAAAACGCATAGGAATGCATTCTGAGACCTCTCAGTCTCACCAGTAATCCAATCACTGAACAGTATGCAAATGACCTAACAGGAATACAATCAGAACTACAAGAGCAACTAATTTCCGTTTCTATTACTGCTTAATGAGATTGTGCTGTAATTTTAAGGCAGTGGAAACCTCCAGGAAGTTTTTTCTTTTTTTCTTTTTTTTTTTTCCTCTCTTCATTTTGTTTTGCTTTATTGCAACTACTTCCTCCAATTAGACTGAGTGAGAAATTATTGTCTTATCTGATCCAGGATTATAAAATGTTTCTAAAATAAGTGTTTTTTTTCCCCTTATAGTGTGTTTTGAAGTTTGCTAACATAAGAATTAAAAAATAAATGTAGCCATAACAATCTTGATTTTTTCACTATACTTACAAGTATATTTAATAATCTAGATTCTAGAAGAACTTGCTCTATATCCTATCACTCAGCCCATCAACTCTTTTAAGATTAAAATACCTTCCAGATAAATTACTTCTTAGTCTTCGAAATTTACTGTGTAGAAATGTTTCCAGGTTTAGTCTAATATAAGACACAATTATGAAAATCACTGAACATTTGAAATCAAGGGACACTTAGAAATCATTATCCACTCACTGTATTTCTCCTTAATTCTACAAATGAGATGTAAAAAGGTTAAAATTATCTACCCAATGGTTCAGAGAGCTGCTGACGGAACTATCTATCATGCTTCCTGATTTGGAGTTAATTAGGTTTGCATTTCTATTCTCTTCTCTAACTTCACACTCTTTTTTCCCTTGCATGATGACCCCCATAATATTAATAGTTACTAGCCTTGTTAAGTATTTAATCTAGATGCATTTATGCTGCATGAATTGTGCTTAGTGCTTTTTTCCCCCCCTATTTTTAATCCTTAAAACAGCCTGTGGAATAGGTACAATTATTTATCCCTTTTTACAGATTGTTATTACTCTGGAAAGTTTAAGTGACTTTCCTGAAGTTGTACTGTAAGTAATATTATCAGGAAGATAAACACGTGTCTATAGTCTGTATGACCCAAGGCCAAAGCTTCTAAGAACAACTAGAAATTACTCCAGTAATATTCTGTGAGCTTACATTGCTCCATCTCCTAAATCCAGATGTTTCACTTTCCTTTAAGGGTCACCCAAAGCTAACTTTGAAACATACTCTCATTAACTAATTCACCCTAAGGAATGATGAATGCTGGTAACAATGTATTATCTTTTTGAGGATATTTGATTTTTATCAAAGAGGCAATGTTATAAGCCCCAAATTTAAAATTTTAGTATTCGAAATTCACCCTTAAGTGACTAGTTGCTAGGAAAAAGACTTAGGGTCAAGAAAAACTTTGTTGTGTCTTTGATTTATTGCTTCTTGTGGAATGTGATGAAAAGAGACCAGGATTTAGAAATATAGTTTACTTCTAACTCCGACTCGAAAGTCATTGGATGGCAGATTTGGGGAAGCTTACTTTATATTTTTTAGCCTTAATTTTCTTTGGAAATAATTTGGGAATAAGGCTCACCCAAAGTATAGAATTAGCAAATTATATTTCACAACCATTTCATTCATTGAATGAGGAGATCAGGGGTACTATGAAAATTAATTTTCTAAACTTAAAGGGCTTGTCTTATACTAAGTCATAGGCTTTTAGATTTGGGAAAACTAGATAGCCCCTATGGTCCAGTGATATCGAGATTTTTTACTCTAAGGTGATTTGATGACATAGTGGAAATGGAAGATAGATACTGGGTCTGGAATGGTTCTCCATCCACACATCACTCAGTTAATCTCCACTTTTATATAATATATATATTTCATTCTTACATTAGATTTCACTTTAAGAACAATGCCCATGGCTAAAAATAACTTGAAATTCATTGACTTTGTACAAACTTTTTACTTTACAGGTAAGCAAAATACCTTAACAGTCTTCTATACTCTGTAACATACTCTATCGTACACAATACGTATTTCAACAAAACTGTTCAAATTGGTTTATGTTATCAGTTTTGTAATCATGTTTTTGTATAAGATATTATAGGAAACTGTTCTCTTCAGTATCATTTAAAATGTGTTAAATTCAGTACATGGTTTTGTAAATTCTAACTAAAACATATTCTTTTTTCTAGCAATAATGGTTTTTCTCTATTTAAAAAAGAAACAAAAACAAAACAAAAACCTCTCAAAAGTATCTAATAGCTATTCATGATTTTCACCTGGACAGCCATTTTATTTATTTATTTTTATTATTATTTTTTATAGAAATTTATTGTCAAATTCGTTTGCATACAACACCCAGTGCTCATCCCAACAGGTGCCCTTCTCAATACCCATCACCCACTTTCCCCTCCCTCCCACCCCCCATCAACCCTTAGTTTATTCTCAGTTTTTAAGAGTCTCTTACGGTTTGGCTCCCTCCCTCTCTAACTTTTTTTTTTTCCTTCCCCTCCCCCATGGTCTTCTGTTAAGTTTCTCAGGATCCACATAAGAGTGAAAACATAAGGTATCTGTGTTTCTCTGTATGACTTATCACTTAGCATAACACTCTCCAGTTCTATCCACATTGCTAAGAAAAGCCATATTTCATTCTTTCTCATTGCCAAGTAGTATTCCATTGTGTATATAAACCACAATTTCTTTAACCATTCATCAGTTGATTGGCATTTAGGCTCTTTCCATAGTTTGGCTATTGTTGAAAGTGCAGCTATAAACATTAGGGTTCAAGTGCCCCTATGAATCAGCACTCCTGTATCCCTTCGGTAAATTCCTAGCAGTGCTATTGCTGGGTCATAGGGTAGATCTATTTTTAATTTTTTGAGGAACCTCCACGCTGTTTTCCAGAGTGGCTGCACCAGCTTGCATTCCCACCAATAGTGCAAGAGGGTTCCTGTTTCTCCACAACCTTGCCAGCATCTACAGTCTCCTGATTTGTTCATTTTGGCCACTCTGACTGGCGTGAGGTGATATCTGAGTGTGGTTTTGATTTGTATTTCCCTGATGAGAGGTGATATTGAGCATCTTTTCATGTGCCTGTTGGCCAGCTGGATGTCTTCCTTAGAGAAGTGTCTATTCATGTTTTCTGCCCATTTCTTCACTGGATTATTTGTTTTTCGGGTGCTGAGTTTGGTAAGTTCTTTATAGATTTTGGATACTAGCCCTTTAGACAGCCATTTTAATCTTTCTACCTGAAGTGGCTTACTGTATCTTAATCATTGTTTATTTTAAAACAGTAACTTTTTTTCCTTATAAACTTTTTATGGTTCTAATTCTTTTTTTTTTATGTTTATTTATTTTTGAGAGACAGAATATGAGCAGGGGTGGGGCAGAGAAAGGGAGACACAAAATCTGAAGCAGGATCCAGGCTCTGAGCTGTCAGAACAGAGCCCAGTGCAGGGCTGGAATTCACAAATTCCCAGATCATGACCTGAGCCCAAGTCCAACGCTCAACTGACTGAGCCACCCAAGAGCCCCAATATAGTTCTAAATCTAAATACTATATTCACACTCTGATTTAAATTGTTTTTGCCCCAAATATATTAATAGAACAATTTACATTAAATCCATAGAATCTAAATACTTTGAGTTGCTATTGAGCAATTTCAGTTTTAACTGAGTCAGTGTTACATTATATTAATTTGGCTTTTAATTTTTTTGTACATTTTATTTATTTTTGAGAGAGAGAGACACAGAGCACAAGTGGGGGAGAGGCAGAAGGAGAGTGAGACACAGAATCTGAAGCAGGCTCTAGGCTCTGAGTTGTCAGCACACCGGGCTCGAACTCACAAACCATGAGATCATGACCTGAGCCGAAGTCAGAAGCTTAACCGACTGAGCCACCCAGGCGCCCCTAATTTGGCTTTTAATAATATATTAAGAACATTGTGAAAACTTTACATCAACTACAGGTTATTCTAATACTACATGAAATATTAATTATAAATTTGTTATTGAAATGTTTAGGTGCAACAATGAAGAACTAATTTTATTATATTTCAGAGAATCCATGATTAGAAATTTTTGTTAGAAAAGTTATACAAAATTCTGATTTTGTGTTTATTGCTTCTATCTTTTTTGTTATGCTTTCATGAAATATGTAATATCCTTAGATAATATATTAAGTTTTTATTTTCTTTATATTCTTACACTTTGCTATATGTAATTTTCTGTTCCTTGTAATTTATGTTCAATAGTTATTCTAATAGTCATCCATGCTCATAAAGGTAACTGTAGGATTCCATTATACCACAGTGTATTTGTACATTCATTTGTCAGTGTATACTGGGATTATGCTCAGTGTTTTCCTGTACAAAAAATATAGCAACATTTTAAAAGCTCATCTCTATAAACTTATATATGTTTGCTGGCATGCATGGGCAAAATTTTGCTTATCAGATACCTCAAAATGGAATTGATGGCTCAGAGGGTAGATAATCTCAAAATAAAGGCAGATTGTCTTCCAAATTTCTTGTATGCATTTCAATTGATACTAGCAGTGCACAAAGGTTTCTTAAGTACTATGTTCTTCAAATCTTTCTATATTGTCAGATGTCTTAATTTTTTAAATGTTTATTTATTTTGAGAGAGAGAGAGAGAGAGAGAGAGAATCCCAAGCAGGCTCCCCACTGTCAGTGCAGAGTCTTATGGGGGGCTCAATCCCATGAACTGGGAGACCATGACCAGAGCTGAAACCAAGAGTCAGACACTTAAGGGAATGAAATACCCAGATGCCCTGAGATGTCTTCATTTTTATCGATTGGTAGATTATAAAATATCATCTCATTGCGATTTTCTACTCCCCTGATTATTAGGAGACAGAACATCTTTTTATTGTTCTGGGGCTATATTTATTTCCTCTATTAAATGCCTCTTCATATTTCTTGACCACTTTATATCAATTCTAACTTTCAAAAGTTAATTTTATAGAAATTATATATTCTGATATTATTCCTTTGACAATTGGATGTGTTACAATTTTTTGTCCTAGTTTATAAATTGTCCTCCTACTTATACTTCTAATTGTAGCATTTGAGAAATACAAGTTAACTTCTATTCCTAATATACAAAGACATTTTATAATGAACAGATGCTGACTTTTATCACATATTTATTCTTACTGAGATTCTTTTTTTTTTCTTCTAAGTTTATCTGTTTTGAGAAAGAGAGCATATGTGTGTGAGCAAGAAGGGTAGGGGCAGGGACAGAGAATCCCAAGCAGGCTCCCTGCTCTGTGCAGACCCCAACGCAGGGCCTTATCTCACGACTGACCAACTGACCATGAGATCACAACCAGAGCCAATATCAAGAGCTGGGCACTTGACTGACTGAGCCACCTGGGTTCCCCTCTTATCGAGATTGTTAATGAGATATTTTACACATTTTCCCCCATTAATCTGTTATACAGTCTTTATTAGGGTTCTTCCAAGAAGCAGAAGGAGAGAAAAGTAAATATTTACATGTGTAACATCTATCTATCTGTCTAGGGAGATCTTTAAGGAATTAGCTTATCTGACTGTGGGGACTGGCAAGCTAGAGATTCAGTGAAAAGGTAATGCTTCAGCTCCAATCCAAAGGCAGACTGCTGGCAAACTTCCTTCTTCCTAAAGGATTATTATGGACTGATTGGATTAGGATATACCCAGTTAAGACTTCAACATAAGAATTTTGAAGGGGTATAATTCAGTCATAACACTTTCCATATGTTTCTGAAATAAATGAAATTTAGTTGTATTTATAGGAATATTTATATCATATAGTCTATAAAATGTGTGTATATAGGGCATAATAAGACCATATAGTCTTGTAATTAATAACACAGAGAATGATTGCCTAGTTTTGCATCTACGACCCACCACTTATGACATACAATTTAGACTGATAAAATTTTTAGAATGAGTTCTAGTATATATAAATACTCAGAGTATTTTCTAGAAAGTTGATATTTGTGGTTATAACATATTTATAAACTTGTATTACTTTTTAGATAATTTTCATTATTTTTGTCCACAATATTGGATGGTATACAGAATAATAACCACCCAAAAATGCCCACATTCTAATTCCTGTAACCTGTAAATATGCTGTTACATGGCAAAGGAGAATTAAGGTAGCAGATGCAATTAAGTTTGCTAACCAGCTAATGTTAAATTAGGGAGCATATACTGGATTACCCAAGTGGATCCAGTATAATCACAATGATCCTTAGATATGGAAGAGGGAAGCAGAAGACCCAGAGTGATGTGGTGGAAGAATTCAACCACCTACTACTGGCTTTGAAAACAGGAGAGGTCCAAGAGCCGGAAATGCACACAACAGCTACAAGCTGGGAAAAGAGAGAGACAGGGAGAGAGAGAGAGAGAGAGAGAGAGAGAGAGAGAGGGAGAATTAGAATGGATTCTCCTCTAGAACTTCTAAATGAGAATGCAGCTCTTGATTTTAGCTCAGTAAGGCCCTTTTTGGCCTTGCAACCACTAAATTTTTGGAACTTATTAGAGCAGCCATAGGAAACTAATGCAGATTTCAGAAATTGAGAGTGGAATGCTGTTGTAACAAATACCTGAACATGTTGAGGTGGCTTCAAAGCTGAGCAACAGGCAGAGGCTGTGAATACTGAGCAACAAGGCTTAGATTGCCTTGAATACATCAGCAGATATAAGAATGTTAACAGTTCAGCTGGTGAGGACTCAGAAGTGAGGAACGTGGTAGAGAAAATATTATTGGCCTTATGTTTCACATTAGGATTCATAAATATATACCATGTCACCTTTCACATCATAGAATCACCATCTGGTGAAGGAGAAATGTGTTCAAAAAACTTTTAGGGAGCGGAATACTGATGTCTAGGATTCCCAGGGTAAAAAATAAATGCCAATTTTAAGTCTATATTAGACCAGTTGTACTTCACTAATTAGCACAATAAGGTATGCATCTATGTCGTGCAACAAGAGTTGCCCATTAGTCCACATCTTGCAAGATATTATCTATGCCCCAAATTTCCCTTCTTTCACTTCTCTAGTCATTTTTCTGCTATTCCTTTAACCATAATGTAACTACAATCTATGTCTTTCTTTACATCCTTCAGCATAAATACAATAGCTCCTTTAATTGCATTAATAAAAGAAAAGAACCATATGATCCTGTCAATCGATGCAGAAAAAGCATTTGACAAAATTCAGCATCCTTAATAAAAACCCTCAAGAAAGTCGGGATAGAAGGAATATATTTAAACATCATAAAAGCCATTTATGAAAAGCTCACAGCTAATATCATCCTCAATGGGGAAAAACTGAAAGCTTTCCCACTGAGATCAATGACAGGGATGTCCACTCTCACTGCTGTTGTTTAACATAGTGTTGGAAGTTCTAGCATCAGCAATCAGACAACAAAAGGAAATCAAAGGCATCAAAATTGGCAAAGATGACGTCAAGCTTTCACTTTTTGCAGATGACAGGACATTATACATGGAAAACCCAATAGACTCCACCAAAAGTCTGCTAGAACTGATACATGAATTCAGCAAAGTCGCAGGGTACAAAATTAATGTGCAGAAATAAGTTGCATTCTTATACACTAATAATGAAGCAACAGAAAGACAAATAAAGAAACTGATCCCATTCACAACTGCACCAAGAAGCATAAAATACCTAGGAATAAATCTAACCAAAGATGGAAAAGATCTGTATGCTGAAAATTATAGAAAGCTTATGAAGGAAATTGAAGAAGATATAATGAAATGGAAAAACATTCCGTGCTCATGGATTGGAAGAATAAATATTGTTAAAATGCCAATACTACTCAAAGCAACCTACACATTCAATGTAATCCCAATCAAAATTGCACCAGCATTCTTCTCGAAGCTAACACAAGCAATCCTAAAATTTGTATGGAACCACAAAAGACCCTGAAGAGCCAAAGTGATATTGAAGAAGTAAACCAACACGGGAGGCATCACATTCCTAGATTTTAGCCTCTACTACAAAGCTGTCATCATCAAGACAGCATGGTATTGGCACAAAAACAGACACACAGACCAATGGAATAGAATAGAAACCCCAGAACTAGACCCACAAAAGTATGGCCAACTAATCTTTGACAAAGCAGGAAAGAATATCTAATGGAAAAAAGACAGTCTCTTTAACAAATGGCACTGGGAGAACTGGACTGCAACATGCAGAAGGTTGAAACTAGACCACTTTCTTATACCATTCACAAAAATAAACTCAAAATGGATAAAGGACCTGAATGAGACAGGAAACCATCAAAACCCTAGAGGAGAAAGCAGGAAAAAAATTTCTCTGACCTCAGCCGCAGCAATTTCTTACTTGACACATCCCCAAAGGCAAGGGAATTAAAAGCAAAATGAACTACTGGGACCTCATGAACATAAAAAGCTTCTGCACTGCAAAGGAAACAATCAACAAAACTAAAAGGCAACCAACGGAATGGGAAAAGATATTTGCACATGGCATATCAGACAAAGGGCTAGTATCCAAAATCTATGAAGAATTCACCAAACTCAGCACCTGAAAAACAAATAATCCAGTGAAGAAATGGGCAGAAAACATGAATAGACACTTCTCTAAAGAAGACATCCGGATGGCCAACAGGCACATGAAAAGATGCTCAACGTCGTTCCTCATCAGGGAAATACAAATCAAAACCACACTCAGATATCACCTCACGCCAGTCAGAGTGGCCAAAATGAACAAATCAGGAGACTATAGATGCTGGAGAGGATGTGGAGAAATGGGAACCCTCTTGCACTGTTGGTGGGAATGCAAATTGGTGCAGCCGCTCTGGAAAACAGTGTGGAGGTTCCTCAGAAAATTAAAAATAGACCTACCCTATGACCCAGCAATAGCACTGCTAGGAATTTATCCAAGGGATACAGGAGTACTGATGCATAGGGGCACTTGTACCCCAATATTTATAGCAGCACTCTCAACAATAGCCAAACTATGGAAAGAGCCTAAATGTCCATCAACTGATGAATGGATAAAGAAATTGTGGTTTATATACACAATGGAATATTACTTGGCAATGAGAAAGAATGAAATATGGCTTTTCTTAGCAACGTGGATGGAACTGGAGAGTGTTATGCTAAGTGAAATAAGTCATACAGAGAAAGAAAGATATCATGTGTTTTCACTCTTATGTGGATCCTGAGAAACTTAACAGAAGTTAAGGGGAGGAAAAGGAAAAAAAAAGTTAGAGAGGGAGGGAGCCAAACCATAAGAGACTCTTAAAAACTGAGAACAATCTGAGGGTTGATGGGGGTGGGAGGGAGGAGAGGGTGGGTGATGGGTATTGAGGAAGGCACCTGTTGGGATGAGCACTGGGTGTTGTATGGAAACCAATTTGACAATAAATTTCATATTAAAAAAATAAAAAATAAACAATAAATAAAAAAATAAAATCCTTATCTGCTAATTCTAACACCTGGTTATCTCAAGGTTGGAATCACATCTCTTCCATTCATAGTATCAATTACAATACATGATATATGACTATATTCCTTCTATTCTTCCATTTGCCTGAGAAACTAGGACTTTAAACCCATACTAAGACCACCTGTAGAGTACCTTAATGTCTCTTATGTCTCCTTCAAATTTCTGCTGAACTTTTTTTAAGACTACTTTTAAAATAGGATTATTTCAGGGCACTTGGTGGCTCAGTTGGTTGAGCCTTTGTCTGGTTTTTCATTTTGGTTGAGTTCATGATCACACAGTTTGTGGGTTCTAGCCCTGCATTGGGCTCTATGTTATCAGCATGGAGACTTCTTAGGATTATCTCTCCCTCTCTGTCTGCCCCTCCTGTGCACACGTGTGTGCTCTCTTCCTCTTTCTCTCTAGAATAAATAAACTTTAAAACAATATGAGTATTCAACATATTTAAATAATTTTATCCTGATAATAATTAACTACTATTCTTTGTTGGTATAGATGTCTCTTTTTTTTCCATATGAAATGTACACATGGTGTGTCATGACTAGTATTGTTGTAGACAGTGTCAAAGCACCCATACTTGGTAATAGAAATTGTATAAAACTTATGATTTATAATTTTATTATGTGATAATTTTGGTCATATATGTTACCATTTACTTAGCTATTTTCGTATTCTTTGGATAGATCTATCATACTTCCTCAATTAAAATTTTTTTTTTGCCCTCTCCTGGGAGAGCAGGGAGATAAAATAAATTTTGCTCACTATTTCTGTGTTTGATCTCACCCTTTCCTTTAACTGAATAACCTCTTTCAAAAGGGTCTTATGGGGCGCCTGGGTGGCGCAGTCGGTTAAGCGTCCGACTTCAGCCAGGTCACGATCTCGCGGTCCGTGAGTTCGAGCCCCGCGTCAGGCTCTGGGCTGATGGCTCGGAGCCTGGAGCCTGTTTCCGATTCTGTGTCTCCCTCTCTCTCTGCCCCTCCCCCGTTCATGCTCTGTCTCTCTCTGTCCCAAAAATAAATAAAAAATGTTGAAAAAAAAAATTTAAAAAATAAAAAAAAAAATAAATAAATAAATAAAAAGGGTCTTATACTGTGGTTTTCAGAAGACAAACTAAAATTACAAGGAAGGTGGCCAACTGAGACCTAGCCTTGATAAAAACAAAATAAGCAAACCAAAAATCCAAAAGTAGTGAATAAACTTAGTGGAGATAAAGCTATTCAGATACCTGTAATCAAAATAAACAAATAACCATTTTCTAAATTTCCTATTTTCATGCTATTCTCATTAGTATTTGGTACTTTCAAATGCCACTTTTATTCTAGCAAATTTTACCATTTACTTTCTACAAGATTACCAGAAAAAAAAAGTAGGTTTTCTTTAAAAATTCAGCAACTAAGAAACAGAAAAATTTAAGGATATTAGAGATATTCATGAAATGTTTGCGACATTACCAAGGCTCTTTCCAGAATCATACCTGTATTCTATACACACACACACACATTATTAAATCCCCATTTTGAAATATTTAAAAATGATCTTTTGAAAACAGTTAACATTCTCTGTACATAAACATCATAAAATCTCTTCAGCTCTGACTGAGATAATGAGATAAGCATAGCTGGAATCCTAATATGATTGTGCTTTATGCTTTCATTTTTGTCCACAGTTCATAAATAGCTATATTATCTGTCAGTGTTCTGATTACACTTGTGAAAGAAATAATAAGATGCTTTTGGAGTGAAAAAGAAGATATGCCTCATCGGTTCCTTAAACATATGATATTTGATATGGTTAATAGCATTATAATATAACAATGTTGTCTTCTCTCTATAAAAGTGACAGTGGTGAAATATGCTCAGTAGAGTGGAGAGTATAAATTGCTTTCCTGCAGAAGCAGAGCAATGTATGACATTACTCACCTATATACTCTTTGGTCAGCCCTCTTGCCACAAGCACAGCACACTTGCTATATTTTTTTGTTTTATTTTAGGTGTACCTTTTGTGATTTACCTACACCTCTAAAGATGATATCTTAGAGCAGCATTAGGTTACAAAATTAGCTGTGGAATTCTGTTTCCAAATGAAATCTTTCTTTGAGGTACAACATGTAAAGCTCATAAAAGTTGAGCTACAATTACAGATGAGTTAGAATTCTCTCTTTTCCTCCCCTTCCTAGATTTCCCCAGAGAATATTCAGTCCAGAACTCTATGAATCACTAAAGCCCTCCATAAATTAATCCCTCATTAAAAAATATTCAAGGATCAAAGGACAAGATTGATATGCCTAAGATTAAGAATTACATTATTATATAGCAAATATTTTGAGTGATTATTATTTGTGAGCTCTTATGCTGAATATTTTAGGTGAATTATCCTAGATATTTCTTATTCTCATCATTTGAAGGTATTATTTCTGAGTATTATTCTTAATCCATTTTATGAAAAAAACCAGAAAACAAAAAACTGAGATACAGTGTGCCTAAGTAAATTTCTCCTATGTATTGGCTAGTAAATGCTAAAGGCATAATTTTGATTGAGGTGATCATACTCAAAGACTACTTAGAGAGTGGGCATATAGTATTTTCTGTCTGACCTCAATTTCATTTCTAGGACTATGCACCCTTCCCTACCTAAATCTATGTGATTCTAATGGAGATGGAAGTGAAGATCCACCACTCCATCCAAAAAGGCATTTTACCAAGAGTGGCCATGACAAATAATTCTTCCTAGTGAAAAGTGATTGGTCTAGGGTGAGATATAAGAGTAGGGCTAGTCTATTTTTCTGAGATTGTTATTTATGCAGAAGAGATGTATCTCTCACAAATTTTAAGTACCTGTAAATGTGGATATGTTTGAAAGAGTTGGGATTGGCAGGTGTCTCTCTCAACATGTGATATAGTGAATCACAAACCAAATCTAAGAGGAGAATGATGTCAAAAGTTTACCTAAATTTTTCAGTCACGAGGGAAAAAAATACATTCTTTTAATTTTTTTCCCATGAGCTAATTTTATCTCTTCTGTTTGGTCATAATTGCTACAAAATGGCTCTCTTTTACTCCTCATTTACTTTTTAGATTGATTTAACCCCAAACATATATAATAAAGGAAAATATCTTTTTCAAGCACAACACTATTAGGGATACAGAAATGCAAAAGACCCAACTTTATTCAAAGAAATGGGTGAAACAGACATTCAAATGAATTACACTACAGAGGGATGCGATATAACAAAGTTGTGTTTAATGTATCAACTTTACCTCTGGAGAAGGAGATTCATGGACAGAATCTTAGGGATAAGTAGTTATGAAAATAAAGTTAGGGAACTTTTCAGGCTGAGTGAATTTTATATGCAAAGTTCAGAGTCAGAAGAAAGCATAATAGTCCTGGAAGAACTGAATTATTCTTTGAAAGAATCCATATTACAAAGGAACGAACAATACAATCACCGCTAATCTAAAACTTGGATTATGACATTTTATATAACAAGTGCACAGTGTAATGATAGCTATTTTTTCACATCTCTTACTTATTTTCCTATACATTCCTGAGTTCAGGGGGAAAAGGTAGACAGTTGTTATGAACAATACTCCTCTAGTAAAATGTAAGCTCATGAGTAGGAAATATTCTTTGTAACTAACATGATATTTCTATCTTGGTTAATTGAGCCTTAAGCCCATAACCTCTTTTAATATGTATTTTGTATACAGATATTCTTTTCTCAGAGTCAAAATTGTATAATTTCACTAACTACATACTGGCAGTGGTAATCGTTGATTTTCTCCAGTCTGATGAAAGATTGAGGAAAAAGTAATATTCTTACATTTTTGACTCTGACTAAATATAAGTACAGGTGGGTAGTAATAGAAAGAGATATTTCATGTCAGTTGATCAGTAACTAGTAATAAAGAAATTTATCATTCATCCAACAATGAAAAGAAATTGGATTTTCCAGTATTCTGAGAAACTGATTACATACACACACACGCAAACATTAATAAAGCCTGATTCCTTTACCAATATATACCAGGATCCTGACAATGTAAATAGCATATGTTACCATTTTCATTTCATTACATTTTACCGTCTCAATTTTTCACTAATGACAAAACTTTCCCTCTTTCATGTATTACATATATTCTCTTTCATGCCATTTGACCTTCCTCTCTGACCCTTGTCATTACAAGCAAACTCTTCATCCTTAATGGTACAGCTCAGAAGCCATTTATTTCAATACTTTATTTTTAGATTTATATTTGAACACCTTATTTGCTACTACCAATATTACTTAGCTACAGACCTCAAATACTCAAGAAAATAGAGAAAATAGGATTAAAAAAAAAAAAGAACCAACCACAAAATATTCAATCTAATGACAACGTAGAGGAATGGCCTACATTTTCAAACAATTACCTCACTGTGGTAGGTTATTTGGGATTTCACTACTTACTTTTCTAACTACTTTTCATTTATTCATTTATTCACCCAACAGTAAGGTACCAGGCATTATGCTATAATAAACAATATAGCATTCTTCCATTCAATCACTATGGTTTTATTAGGAAAATCATTTATATAATTAAATATTTTCAAAAGAATTTGAAAATGGCTATAATAGAATAATATACAGAGGGGTGTGGAAATAAAAAGGAAGGAACATTTAGTTTTCAATAAGAAAAACTTTTATAATTTTTTTATGTATCCTCAGTTTCACAGTTAATTCTACTAATGTTTCTTATTTTAAAAAATCAGAAATAAATCAGAGTATCTTATAATTTACAATGTAATTTGTCATGCATGTTTTTAACCAAAATCACCAGAATTCCTTGAACATGCTATTCAAAGTATTAATGTATTTTATAATCTTTTATATAATGCCTCTTTATATGATCACCTACAAATGGACTAAACAAAATCACAAATCACCAAATCAATTGTACGCTCAAGCAGACACATACCCTGTAAGACCTTCACACACATCTTCTGCTGCACACAAATAGTTCCTCAGTTACTTATGCAAAAAAGCTCATATATAGTCTATCAATGTCACGGCTGTATTTTAATTAACATAAATACTTTACTATTAATCATTTTTCCCAGTAATTTGTTTTTTTCGTTAAAATAGTCATGCTCATTAATCATAACTGTAATCTATAGTTTTCTTAAAATATTTATCTATCTTCATATAAAATCTAACTTTCTTATTTTATTATCCACAATTATACCAAGGAAAATCTATGAAGCAAACTTGAAAACAACTAGTTTCTTTAAATTTTGCCACAGTATTAACAATGTCCTTGGGTCTATCCATTATTATAATGGATTTTGTCATAACATGATTAAGTGAAAAAGTAATTTGCACTGTTGTGAAATGGCTTTAGTTATGAAGGTATCACACTTCCATCTGGTTCCTTTAGCCAAGGTTTTACTATTATAGAGAACACTAATATTCACAATGCTAAAATGTATAGAGGGCCAGGTTGTCACAATGCATGATTAAAATATTAAATGCTTACAGTCCAATTTCTATTGGTTATTGTAGACACACTTTACAATTTGGAAAATATTTCTGTATATTGCTCCTTGAGACAGATTTGTTTTTGTTGTTTTCCTTCTTGTAGAAGAAACATTAAAGTGATGTATGCATTCATATTCCAATTTTGGTTCTGCAGTTTACATTTTTGCATATGTGTGGGCATAAACAGAGACTTGGATAATCATCAATTTTTTCATTCACATATTGGGGACCCACTAAATGCTAGGAATGACTTTAGTGCCGATCAAAGTGCACATGGATGGGGCTTAGAACATAATGGGGAAGCTGTTTTAGCATTACAAAATCTTAACAAATGAACACGAATGCAATTACATGCTCTGGAAGAAAGAACTTCATGAACAAAGAGGAGGGAACTACTTTAGATGACCTCTTCAGCCTCTTCTATAAGGCACTATCTCTACTGAGGCTTGAAAAGTCAGAAGAATGAGGCAATAAAACTAGAGGAAAGAGACTCTTCAAGTGAAGAAATAGCACTTAAAGGCCATGGGTTGGAAAAAAAAAAAATTATGTGTTCCAGAAATCTGAACTAGGAAAAGGATTATTTATTCTATGTTTTAAAAACAGTAAAGCTGGATACTTTAGCATTATTATGTATATTATGTGGAAAGTATTCTGTAAAATGGATATTGACTCACCTGTTTTGTACAACTGGTATAAGAGTAATATGAGGCAATGATCCACTACAACCCAGATTAGGGTAAATGTCAAGACGGTTATTCACAGATCCAAAGATTATATTTCAAAGTAATGGGCAATAAAAGTCCTCTTCCCATGAACGTCATTTAATCACTAATCATTGCAATGATATGGTATTGTTTCAAATGTAGAAATGTTTTATACAAGTTTTGTATATCTCATTAAGAGTTTGCTTTCTTTTAACATCCCCAAAAATGAAGTCAGGCTTTGATAATGACTTCAAATGCAAGGACATTCATGTAGAGAGGGAAACAATACTTGGAAATGCTGTGAGTTCACTCAATAGCATATGTCATTCTTATGCTGTCTGCATATGTTATCTTGCCTGCAATATTGTTTATTAAATCATTAAAATATTTTTAATAGTGATGTTGCTGGGAAATAATTCCTGCTTTCTTTTCTCAGTAAAATGTGGATGTTTTTCATTTTATGGGTCATAATAATAATTGAAAGCTTTTCAGTTAAAATACAAAGTTGTAAAATATGTAATAAATATGTGAGCAAATAGATGTTGCAGAATTTGTAATAATAACAATTATTTTTCTTCCAGCAGCCAGAATGACCCTGTCTGACACATTTTTGTTCACTGGGAAGGCTTCCCAAAGTCCTTACAAGGAAGTACAGTGCCCCTCAGGATATGTCACTTCCCTTAACTTTCACATCTTGTTTTCTACCGTTTTGAGCTCACTGTGCTCTGAATAGGCTGGTTTCCTGGCTGTATTTGGACCCTAGATGTGCTCCCACTCCAAGTTCTTCACCCTGTTACCTCAGGTGTACTGTTCATGCCCCAGATTTCCACAAGCTCACTCTCTCTCAACCTCCTTGACACCTGATCACAGAAGCCCTCCTTAAGCAGCAGAGATAACTAGCAGCCTCCATTCCCATACTATTGCACCCTTCCACATACTATTTTTCTTATTCTGCCTTATTTTTCCCACAGTGCTTTTCAACTGACATATATGTATGTTGATTTGTTATTACTGTGCTCCATGAGAACAGGAATTGTCCAGATTTCCCTGCTTTATCCCTATGTCTAGAAAAATTCTAGGAATCTAGAAGGTATCTAAAAGATAATTACATATGTTAAAAAAAAATTAAGAGGCACCTGGGTGGCTCAGTCGGTTGAGCATCTGACTTTGGCTCAGGTCATGATCTCGTGGCTCACAAGTTCAAGCCCCGCGTTGGGCTCTGTGCTGACAGCTTAGAGACTGGAGCCTGCTTCGGATTCTGTGTCTCCTTCTCTCTCTGCCCCTAACTCACTCACATTCTGTCTCTGTCTCTCTCAAAAAACAAAAACAAAAAAAAAAACAAACATTTAAAAAAAGATAATACATATGCATTAAATCAATTAATTGGAGACTTAATTTGGTGTTTCATTGGTCCATTTTAAGTAATTTACAATTAACTGATGGAAATATTTGAGTCTATGATATTCACATGCACAAAAAAATCACAGATTTAAGGAAATTCTCCAGTTTTTTTAAAAGGAATAATATTATTATTGATTTATTATGAAATGTAGATACAAATATATTGTTAGGTTTAATTCATGTGATTTTGGTTACCCTTTGAATTTATTTCATAAGAATTAAAAAATCAGAGGAGTGAATTTGTCAATGAAGAAGAATGGGGGCAGAGTTGTTGATTTAGCCAGCTAGTATTTGAGCAATGCAATGAGAAGAGCCAGTACACTTTCCTCCTCTTTTCTAGGCTTATTGGCTGGACTTTGGCCTAGTATTTCTCCCTCAGTAAAAGAAGAAGTGGAGTATGCCTTATAACCAGGGTCAGGAGTCAAAACCCCCTGACATCCTTTTTTTTCTTCTTCTTTCATGTTTCATGTTGTTTGCCTAATTCGGTACCGTATCTCCTAAATCTCATGCTTATTCTATATATTAATCACATAGGTCTAAAGAGCATATTGTAAAATTCAACTTGTTTAATATTCAGTTGCCATATGGATCGACAACAGGAACTAAACAGTCTACAACAAGGTAGAGGAGTAGTCTCTCAGACAGCAATCTCCAGGGCTGTAATTAGAGTGCATCTCCTACAAGGGTGTGAGATTATGATTCTAGACAACTTCCTACGAAAACAGATTCAGGAGTGACTAAGACAAGCTGCTAAAACCACTGAACAACAGACACAAAAAATTGTAGAACAGTAGCTGTGTCCTTAGAACAAGGCTGAGTTATTAGGACCATATTTTCTGTCTCCAGTAATATGCCAGATATCAGCTGGGCCATCATGATTTTGATTAGTAAAATGGACAAAATGTAAGAATGTAGAGGGTTGTAGTGAAGATGAAATAGGCTGAAATACAATTAAATGCCATGTAATAGGTAGATAAAGCCTGTTTCTTATTCTTCTTTTGTATCTAAACACATGGTACAATCTGAGTTAATACTTGGGAAATAAATGCCATCATTCCGGATATATTCATTGAACCTCACTCTGACATCTTTCTTCTTTTTACATTCTACACACAATCTAGCAACATATATGTCCTGTATTGTGAAATTGGTTACATTTCCTGGCTTGATAAATATTTTATAAAGGTGATTGCCACCACTCCACCCACCACTACCACCACTGGGTTCCTTGGTATTATTCCTATCATCTGGTTAAAAAGAGAATGCAGTGGAAGGCCAAGAGGGAGTTTAAGATGGCATTTTATTTTTCAAATGAGGAGAGGCTGGAGGAGGCTGATTTAAATAAAACTGAGTCATGCACATGCCCTGCTTTTTCTTTAATAATTCTTTGACATATGACTTATATGAAACAAAATTACTCATGCTGTACTAAATTGTGTCTACAGCTATGAAGAGAGTAAATGTGTCTGTATCTACTGTAACAATTGTAGAAGTTAAGGGAGTCAATGACCAAAGAACATGTTTGGTTTTCATTTATATCATAAATAAATTTCAGGGCTCTTGGAAAATGTGACTGATCATTTGGGCCATTTAAAATTTCATGGACTTTTGGAGTAAAAAACTATAGAAGGAAAAGATATAGTGGGGCAAATTTTTATTGCTTGATTTGCTATTATAATAATCCATTAAATATAACTTAGAAATAAGTATTTTCACTAGATGATCATAACTCTTTCCTTTTAGTACAGATATAGGCAGTTATAGGGTAGTTATCCTTAGTAAAACTAGTCCCTGATGTACATTTAGCACATACATGATAATATTGAAAAACTACTGAATAGCATTTGATGTAATGTAAATCTAGTTTTCCAGGTGTGAAATAAAAGAGAAAAATAATTGTTGGTACCAGGGAAAGATCTATCATGATGCTTATGTAAAAATATTAACTTCTCCAATATAAACATCTGAAAGCATATGCCATGCCATATGTTGATAGCCTGTGATGTTGGTCTACTTTAGGTTAACGCCCCCTGCCATACATAAAAAGAAACAAAAATCTATAATTTATTTTTTTTCTATTTAGTTTATAATTCTATCAATAAATAAATCTAATGGAATATTTTAATTCTCAATGATAGGAAATTGATAGCTTTAATTTCTGAAAAAATTGTTGGAACAAGCATATAGGATGAATTTCAGAACATTTAGTGTCATCCAGATACTGTAAAATGAGATTTTCTGGTTTTACTACTTTTTGTGAAGTGAGAGCTAATGGACATCTGGTGTGACACACTCTCTGCCACTCCAGGCTTCTCATCTCATTCCCTCCCTGGGAACCAGAGGTGAATGAATCTCATATCTCTAAGAGCTGATTCAAATTTCCTTTCTATTTTTCGTAAAGTTTAATTGTTTTGAGAGAGAGAGAGGGTGCATGAGTAGGAGATTGGCAGAGAGGCAGAGAGAGAAAATCCAAAACAGGCTCTGCACTGTCAGTGTAAAACCCGATGTAGGGCTTGATCTTTACACACTGTGAGATCGTGACCTGAGCCAAAATCAAGAATTGGACATTTACCGACTGAGCTACCCAGGAGACCCAAATTTCTTCTCTATTTTATTTGTCTCACTGTAATTTAAAAACAAAGGTCAATATGATACTCTATAGAAAACACAAAAGACTCCACAAAAAAATTGCTAGAACTAATACAAATATTTAGTAAAGTTGTAAGATACAAAATCAACACACAGAAATCTGTTGCAATTCTATATACTAATAATGAAACAGCAGAAAAAGAAATCAGGGAATGGACCCATTTACAATTATACCAAAAACTATAAGATACCTAGGAATAAGTCTAACCAAAGAGATAAAAGATCTGTACTCTGAAAACTACAGAACACTTATGAAGGGAATTTAAGATGACACAAAGAAATGAAAAAACATTACATGTTCACATATTGGAAGAAGAAATGCTGTTAAAATGTCGATACTACCCAAAGCAATCTACATATTCAATGCAATCCCTATCAAAATAACACCGCATTCTTCACAGAGCTAGAACAAATAATCCTAAAATTTGTATGGAACCAGAAAAGACCCCGAATAGCCAAACCAATCTTGAAAAAGAAAACCAAAGCAGGAGGCATCACACTCCTGGCCTTCAAACTATACTACAAAGCTGTAATCATCAAGACAGTATCGTACTGACACATAGCTCAATGAAACAGAATACAGAACCCAGAAATGGACCCACAACTATATGCCCAACTAATCTTCAAGAAAGCAGGAAAGAATATCCAATGGAAAAAAGACAGTCTCTTCAACAAATGGTGATGGGAAAATTGGACCGTGACATGCAGATGCAAAAGAATGAAACTGGACCACTTTCTTACACCATACACAAAAATAAATTCAAAATGGATGAAAGACCCAAGTGAGAGACAAGAAACCATCAAAATCCTAGAGAACACAGGCAGTGACCTCTTTGACCTCGACCACAGCAACTTCTTACAAGACTTGTCTCTGGAGGTAAGGGAAATAAAAGCAAGAGTGAACTATTGGGACCTCATCAAGATAAAAAGCTACACAGCAAAGGAAACAATCAGCAAATCTAAAAGGCAACTGGAAGAATGGGAGAAGAAATTTGCAAATGACATATCAGATAAACAGTATCGAAAATCTATAAAGAACTTATCAAACTCAACACCTAAAAAACAAATAATCCAGTGAAGAAATGGCCAAAGACATGAATAGACACTTTTCCAAACAAGACATCCAGATGGCCAACCAACCCATGAAAAGATGCTCAACATCACTCATTATCAGAGAAATACAAATCAAAACCACAATGAGATACCACCTCAGACCTGTCAGAATGGCTAAAATTAACAACACAGGAAACAACAAATGTTGGGAAGGATGTAGAGAAAGGGGAACACTCTTACACTGTTGGTGGGAATGCAAACTGGAGCAGGCACTCTGGAAAACAGTATGGAGGTTCCTCAAAAAGTTAAATATAGAACTACCTTTAAATCCAGCAATTGCACTACTAGGTATTTACCCAAAGGATACAAAAATACTGATTCAGGGGTGCCTGAGTGGCTCTGTCAGTTAAGCGTCTGACTTTGGCTCAGGTCATCAGATTCATGAGTTCAAGCTCCTCATTAGACTCTGACAGCTCAAAGCCTGGAGCTTGCTTCTGATTCCGGGCCTCCCTCTTCTCTCTGCACCTCCCTGATCTCTCAAAAATAAACAAACATTAAAAAACTTACTGATTCAAAGGGGCACATGCACCCCAATGTTTATAGCAGCATTATCTACAATAGCCAAATTACGGAGACAGCCCAAATGTCCATCAACTGATGACTATAGATAAAGAAGAAGGATGAAATCTTGTCATTTTTAACAATGCGGTTATAGATACAGAGTATCATGCTAAGTGAAATAAGTCAGTCAGAGAAAGACAAATACCCTATGATTTCATTTATATGTGGAATTTAAGAAACGAAGCAGATTAACATAGGTGGGGGAAAAAAAAGAGAGGCAAACCATAACACATATTCTTAACTATAGAGCCACCCACTGAGGGTGGCTGGAGGGGAGATGGGCAGGGTGATGGGTTAAATTGATGATGGGTATTAAGGAGGGTATTTGTTATAATGAGCACTGAGTGTTATAGGTAAGTGGTGAATCTCTAAATTCTACTCTTGAAACTAATATTAATCTATATGTTAACTAACTAGAATTTAAATAAAAACTTGCAACAAAAAATAAATAAAATGATGCTTTTCACACACACACCAAATAGCAATAATCAACCAATTACTTTAAAAAAATGGCTTATATTAATGTCTGAGCAAAATAATTTGAATTAATGTCTGTGTATAATTGACAAATATGATTCTACCAACTTTTTAGATTGTTTCATGTAGTTGACAATTTTTTTTCAATTGAATGGTGATTAAAATGACCGGATTACTATATTTCACATATATGTACACTTACATGTAAATTAGACTTATTCCTTCTAGACTTTATCTCACTAAATGACATCTCTACCCCATTCCTCAAAGAAACATAAACAAGAAAGTACACATTATCTTTAAATAATCAACTTCTCTTCTCTTCCACAGTTGATCTCATTAGTTTGCCCTATCACTTTTACCCACAAACTAAGTTTCAAATCCTTTCCCTTTTATCCATCTCTACTGTCAACCTGCCAGTCCAATCCAGCATCAGTGCTTCTCTGCTCTAAGTGTAATATTCTCCATACTAGATTTCCTACTTGTACTTTTTCTCTATACAGAATATAGCATGATCTGTGCAGGGATAGAGTTCATTTGGGGCCTTGAGACACTGTTGTTGAGGCAGCAATGTTTTGATAAAGAAGTGAACAAGTATAAAAGAAGCCATCAAAAAAAGCCAATCATGACAACATCGAGAAATGGAAATAGTGTAGGTTCTTGAGAATACCGTTAAGTCATAGAAGAAAGCAACTCTAGAATTACTGTGTGCTTTAGTTCTATGGGATGTGAACCTTTCTTTCTTTTTTTTTCTGTTTAAGTCACTTACTTCCGACAACATTTTTTGCTGCTCTAAGAATTAAGAAACCAATTCTGTTAGCTCCTTAAGATAACAGGTCTTCCAGTTTTAAATAACTCAATAATTATTTATTAAGTTCCTATTATATGCTGGGGACACAATAGCGAATAAAGCAAAACAGAGAACCTGATTCTCATGGAGTTTACCTTCTAATGGGATGTATACATAAATATAATAAATAATTAAAATATATTGCATAGGGACAAGTAACAAAGAGGAAAAGGCAATTAAGTTGGAAAGCACATAGGAAATGCTGAATGGTTGGAGTTTTGAATAGAGTACCAATGAAAAAAACCTCGAAGGTGATTTTTGAATAAATACCTCAAAGAAATGAGAGTTAGTGCATGTAGATACAAAGCAAAACAAAACAAAACAAGTGCCTCTGGACATTTAAATCAGGAGCATGCCTGACAAAAGTTCCAAGCACAGCAAGGGGGCAAGTAATATTGGAGCTGAGTTGGGGGAGAGAAAAAGACTAAAGTTATAAGGTAAGGGGGAGACATATTCATATATAGTCCTATAAACCATACTAAAGACTTCGGCCTTTACTCTGAGTGTACTGGGAAGCCAGTGAAAGTTGTTCATTAGAACAGTGATATTATCTCACTTGTACTTTTTTTTAACAGTATCACTGTAGTTGCACTTTGATCAGAGGAAAGTGAAACTAAGTGGGTTGATTAAGAGCTATTTTAATATTCTGAGAGAGAGACATACATCTTGGTAAGAATGTTGCAATAAGTGTGGCAAGAAGTGATCACTTCTTCTAAGTAAAATTCTAAGTAAAATGTGAAAGTGCAGCCAGCAAGTATTGGCATTCCATCAAAGTTTATACATAGTTTTTGGATAACACACTGCTAGGCAGGCACATTAATTATGAATCTACCTGTTTTTGTTATGTCTTTCCTCTTGATTATAACACTCTAAACTACAGACCTATAGTGAGGCTTTCGTGAAAGGAGGTATGATCCTACTCCCTGGGTCTCTTCTTTAACTAACAGATAAGATCATATTTCTATGAAAAGAGAGGACAACAAACAAAGGACAAAGACCTTCTTAAAAAGTTAAGGCTACAGTATGCTAAACTCTCCAGCAAGAATCTGACAATTCATTTCACCAATACATTTACTTGCTAATAATCAAGCCCTCTCATTTATTTTTTTTTAGTCTATTTATTTTGAGAGAGAGCACACATGGGTGCAAGCAAGCAGGGGAGAAGCAGAGAGAGAGAGAGAGACTGAGAATCCCAAGCAGGCTCCCTGCTGTCAGTGCAGAGCCCTACATGGGGCTTGATCTCATCAACCATGAGATCATGATCTGAGCTGAAACCAAGAGTCAGATGCTTAACTGACTGAGCCATCCAGGTGCCCTCTCATTTATTTTTTAAGCCCATTCTATCCTATGACATTCTTTCTGGTTTGCCCCAGTCTTCCATAAGGAAAGTCTCATTATTCCATACATAAAGCTTACAGTAAAATATTAGTTGCATTTTCTAAAAGAGTTCTAAGTTAAAAAATTTAACAATATCATTCAATATTGTTGTAACTTTACTTTTAATTTAGAAAAAAAGTTTCCAATCTCTTTTAAGAAAGAATAAGTTTCCACCCATGCAGTTCCTCAGTAAGAATAAATCTTTACCTTGGATTTTGTTAAGAGTGTTTTTTAAGTGCAAAAAATATATATGAGATGATTTAAAATATATGAGATGATTATTTAAAATGCAGATTCTTCAGAGCCTCAACATCACACATTCTAATTAGCAGATATTAAAATTTAACTAAACTCCAGTTAATATTTAAATGCATAAAGAATCATATCTTTACAATATTAAAGATTTTTTGCCTCCATACACCTCCAAAGACTGGGTGCTCACTATATCCTCAAAGGAAATAGTAACCTTCCAAGATACAGATCATAAAGTGAAAATTGCCTTTAACCATGAATCAGTAGTTTTCCTTAGTCTCTAATATTTTGAGTAAATGAGATTTTATCTACAAAATAAAATTAAAACAGGACAAAACCTGATGCCTGTATAAGACTCTCCCCAGAGCTGATTTTTGAAAATATCAACAAAGTCAATAAACCCTTAGCTAGACTAAGAAAGAAGACTAAAATATTTAAAATTATAAATGAAAGTGGAACATCACAACTGATATCACATAAATAAAAATAATTATGAGACTACTACTGTGAGAATTATGAGACTACTATGAGCAATTATAGAAGGACAATTTGATAACCTAGAAGAAATGGATAAACGCCTAGAAACACATACCACCAAAGCTGAATCATGGAGAAATAAATTTTTTAAAAATCTAAACAGACTGATAACTAGGGAGGGTACTGAAACAGTAATTAAAAATCTCTCAACAAAAACCCAAGACCACGTGGTTTCACTGAAGAATTCTACCAAACACTTTCAAAGAATTAACATCAATCCGTCTCAAACTTCCAAAACTGGGGAGGAAGAGATACTTCCAAATTTATTCTATGAGGCCATCTTTACCCTGTTCCAAAATGAGATAAAGACACAAGAAAACTGCAGACCAATATTCCTGATGAACTCTAACACAAAAACCCTCAATAAAATTCTAGCAAACTTGAGTTCAGCAATGAATTTAAAGATTATGATTCTGATTATGATTCTGTGGGATTCATACTTTGACTACAAGGATGGTTCAACATATGAAGATCAATATAATACACCACAGTAACAAAATTAAGGACAAAAACCACATGATCATCTCAATAGATTCAAAAAAACAATTTATAAAAATCAATTTTTATAAACAAAGGATGTTTATAAAAATATTCAACAAACTAGAAATCAAAGGAAACTACCTAAATATAGTAAAAATCAGGCATATAAAACCCATAACAAATATCATACTCATTTTGGGGAAAGACTGAAAGCTTTTTCTTTAATATCAAGAACAAGATGAGGATGTTTACTCTTGTTGCTACTATTTAACACAGTACTAGAAGATCTAGCTATAGTAAGCAAACAACAACAAAAATGCAGACAACTTGAAAATGAAGAATTTAAATTATTTGTTCAGAGAGTACATGATGATATATGTAGAAAACCTTAAAGGTTCCACAAAAAAAATTTTTAATGTTTATTTATTTTTGAAAGAGATAAAGACAGAGTGTGAGTAAGGGAGGGGCAGAGAGAGAGGGAGACACAGAGTCCAAAGCAGGCTCCAGCCTCTGAGCTGTCAGCACAGAGCCCAAAACAGGGCTCAAACCCACGGACCGTGAGATCATGACCTGAGCTGAAGTCGGATGCTTAACTGACTGAGCCACCCAGGCATCCCTCCACAAAAACATTGTTAAAACCAATAAATTCAGCAAACACTCAGAAATCAGTGTTGTGTTGCATCAACACTCAGAAATCAGTTTCATTCCTATACACTTACAATGATAAATCTAGATAGGAAGCTAAGAAAACAATCCAATTTATTATAGCAGTACAAAAGACAAAATACTTAGAAATAAACTTAACCAAGGAGGTAAAAGAGTTGTATACTGAAAACTGGAAACATTGTTAAAAGATATCAAAGTAGATACAAATAAATGGAAAGACATCTCAGGCTCACAGACTGGACAATAATATTGTTAAAATATTCATACTACCCAAAGCAATCTACAGATTCAATGTAATCCCTATCAAAATTCCAATGGCATTTTTTAAAGAAATAGTTTTAAAAAATCCTAAAATATATATTGAACCTTAAAGGAATTTTTAAATAGTCAAAAAGTCTTGAGCAAGAAAAAAGTTGGTGGCTCATATTCCTGGATTTAAAAACATACTGCAGAGCAAGAATAAGATAATGTGGTGATGTAGTAAGGATAGATTTATAGAGCAATGGAAAATATAGGTATTTCAGAAATAAATTCTTTCATACATGACCAGATGATTTTCAACAAGGGAGAGAGGACTACACAATGGAGAAAAGACAATCTTGTCAACAAATTTTGCTGGTAAAACTATATAGCCACATGCAAAAGGATGAAGTTGGACCCTTTCACCATATACAAAAGTACCTGAAATTTGGATTAAAGATTTAAATATAAGATTGAATCTATTAAACTCCTAGAAGAAAGAAGAAAACAGAAGAACACTTCACGTCATTGGTCTTGATGATTTCTGGAAGATGACACTAAAAGTACTGGCTACAAAAACAAAAACAGACAAATGGGACTACATCAAACTTAAAAACTTCTGTACATACGAAGAAGTAATAAACAGAGTGAAATAACCCACAGAAAAGGATAAAATAATTACAAACCATATATACATGAAAGGGTTAAATCTAGACCACATAAGGTACTTCTAAAATTCAATAACAAACAAATAATCTGTTTTAAAAAATGAGTAAAGAACTTGAATAGAAGTTTCTCCAAAGAAGACATAAAAGTGTATATTAATCACATGTAAAGATGTCCAACATCACTAATCACTGGGGAAATGCAAATCAAAACTACAATGAGATGTCATCTCATACCCATAAGGATGACCACTATCAAAAAACCTAGAAAAAAACGGTGGGGAATAAGCTTAGGAACCCCCCGGACTTACACCAAAGGGTTAACAAGACATGAAGAAGTACAAAGCCATAAGACGCTCACACCTGAGTTTGGGTAAACAACACAAGGCACCCAAGAATAGGGAGGTGCAATGGCACCCCAGAATAGAGAAGGGTGCAAAGGCACCCAATACATAGGTATATGAAATAAACAAGATTACATATTCAGGGCAGAAGCACCCCCCAATTTAGTACTATAGCAGAAAGCTGCTTGCACAGGAAGGAAGGACCAAGTTAGGTAAACAGGTAAACTGAGGTATAGACTGCTGCGCTGTAGGTGAAGCAGCCCAGAGAGGAGATGGTTAACAAAAGAAATGGTGTCTTATTAACCCTGAGGTTATTTCCCTTGTCTCATCTCCTAGGCTAAGATAAACACACATGGAGCCTCCTGTCTGCCATTAACAACCATCTGCCTATCTGCCTGGTGCCAAGATTTTGTTTTATATTGACCCAAAACCCAAACGCTGTATATCTTCAAAACCCCCTTTTCCCTCATGTCCCCAAGTTAATGTTCCCAGTTTCTTTGTCTCTTTATGCATGCCCATCACATTTGTAAGCCTTCTGATCTTAATAAATATGGGGCAAGGACCCTTATTCGGGGCTCTTGTCTTTTCCCAGATATTAGCCATCTCTCGCTTTTCATTCTGCATCCTGCTCTCTTGCTAGACAAGAGAGAGCTTTAGACTTAGAGTCTATGACAAACAATAAATTGATGAGGATGAAAAAAGTTGGGTAAGTTGGGTCCCTTGTGATCTCCTGGTGGGACTATAAAGAGGTGCAGCCAATATGGAAAATAATATGAAGAATCCTCAGAAAATTAAAAATAGAATTGCCATATGATCCAGCAATCTCACTTCTGTGTGTGAGTGTGTGTGTGTGTATGTGTGTGTGTGTATACACCCAAAAGTGCTCAAAGCAAGATCTTGGAAGAGATATTTGCACACCTATGTTTATCACAGCATTATTCACAATATCTAAGAGATAGAAGCAACCCAAATTTCCATCAACAAATTAATGGATAAAGAAAATGTGGTATATGCATAGAAGAGAAAATTATATAGCCTTTAAAAAGGAAGAAATTCTATCACGTTACAACACAGATGAACCAGGGAGACGTTATTCCATGTGAAATAAGCTAATCACAAAAGGAAAAAATACTCTTTGATTCCACTTATATTCTAAAACTTTTAGTATCAATTTTAGATTTGCCTACTTTCAGTTTCTGCTGTATCTAGTAAATTTAGCCTCTTGAGACCCAAATCAGAACTTGCTATTTTAGATATTCTGGAAGTGTAGTCCAAAAATTCATGTTGTATAGTCACTACTCTTGATTGCATACACATAAGGTAACACTTATTTTCCTCTGTGCTTTTGTAAGAAGGAATATATTAATTTTATTTTAAATCACCACTTAAAGACACAGTTATATTTTATACATTTACTTCAACATTAAACTTTATATGCCTACTGTACATTTTGCATTTCTATTAAAATGCAAGTTTGAATGTCAGGTCAAGACAACACTATACTTCACAGAGTTCATGGACGTTCTAAACTTAATATAAAATATTGAATGAATGAAATTGTTCCCTTTAGGGAGAGAATATATAACCTCCATTAGATTCCTAAACAGATTAGTGATGAAAGGAAAAACATCCTCACAAACGACTAATTTATAGCTTTGTTTTCAAAACCAATAATTTCCCTTTATCTAAACTATCCAACTGATAGACCATCAATTGTAATCAGGATTGTAAATTTACAGTACTATAAATAACATAAACTGATACTTCTGGTTGACACTGTCTATGTAACTTTTTGAAGTCAAATTTACATGTCATTTACACTGTTTCAAATTAATTGAAATAAGATGTTACTGTGTGGGGCGCCTGGGTGGCGCAGTCGGTTAAGCGTCCGACTTCAGCCAGGTCACGATCTCGCGGTCCGTGAGTTCGAGCCCCGCGTCAGGCTCTGGGCTGATGGCTCGGAGCCTGGAGCCTGTTTCTGATTCTGTGTCTCCCTCTCTCTCTGCCCCTCCCCCGTTCATGCTCTGTCTCTCTCTGTCCCAAAAATAAATAAAAAACGTTGAAAAAAAATTAAAAAAAAAAAAAAAGATGTTACTGTGACATTCAATCTCTTTATTCTGCTAATTTTCATACTTTGCTTTCCTCAAATTGCAATGTTTGCAATCCTTTGTAAAAGTATGTACATTAGCAGAGAACTGGAGGAAATTAAGAGAGGTTGCAAAGACTATTCTGGGATCGATGAAGATCATTAAAAGTCCATTTAAAGAGGAAAAAGAAGGGGTGCCTAGGTGGATCAGTCAATTAAACAAATGACTCTTGATTCGGCTCAGGTCCTGATCTCATGGTTGTGAGATCAACCCCTGCACTGGGCTCTGAGCTGAGAGCAGAGTCTGCTTGGATTCTTTCTCTCCCTCTCTCTCTCTCTACTCCTCCCCTGCTTGTGCACTCGATCTCTTGCTCTCAAAATAAATAAATAAATAAACATTTTTTTAATAGTAATAAAGACGAAAAAGAAGAGTTGAAAAAAGAGTAAAAAGAGTCTCTGTGTCTCAGTGGAGGAGATGGTACAAATCTGGGTCTTTCTCTGCACTAACTCTTGCTTTTATGCCTCCTACTGTCATTTGCAGAGCATCTGCCCCTGAAATGGGAAATCCATGATGGATGATGTTGATAGCACTGAACACACAAGTGGATTTTTAACCTACGGTGAGTATTCAAATAAAAAACAGATGGCAACTTCTTAGAAACTAAGTACATTCCTCCGGAGGTAAAGTGGAGTGTTAAAGCATTTTAACATTGCACTGGAGCAGATAATTAGGGTAATTACGACTCTTCAAAGATATAAGGAATAAGGTCTAGGCCAACTTCCTTCTTTACTTCAAATTGTGAAGATTATAAAATTGTATGGGGAACTTGAACAAAGTAATCGTTTTATAAAATGCAGTAATATTCATAATTGTGGCATGTGAAAATGGTTTGTCTACTTCAATATTATGTTCAAATATGAATTATATAATTAAGAAAGTAAAATCAGGTTGACTCTACTTCACATCAAAGCTGATTAAGTTGCATACAATATGAAAAGTTGTCAAGCTAGTTTAGAGGCACCAAGGAACAAGTATGCATGTATACACACACACCACATACACACTTATACAAAATAAGCGTGAATACTAAGTGATTTGATTTTAGAATATTTTAACCATACTAGTGTGTCACGGTCGTACAATCTCAGCAGTATTACTGTATTCTGAGTGATTTTTATCTTTACCTATTTTAATTATGTCTCCAAATAAGCAATTTCTTTAAATTACCATATTGTAGGGGCGCCTGGGTGGCTCAGTTGGTTAAGCGTCCGACTTCAGCTCAGGTCATGGTTTCACAGTTTGTGCATTCTAGCCCTGCATCAGGCTCTGTGCTGACAGCTTAGAACCTGGAGCCTGCTTTGGGTTCTGTGTCTCCCTCTCTCTCTGCCCCTCCCCTGTTCATGCTCTGTCTCTCTCTATCTCTGAAAAATAAATATTAAAAAAAATCTTCAAAAAAAACTAAAGTACCATATTATAGAGCAATGATAATGGTTTAATTCAGCACTATGTATAGCTTATATAAAACATTTTTGAAACAAAATAGAAATGTCAATATACATATATAAATATACAGATAAATACCTCATTCTATACTTTCTAACTTCTATATATTTTTCAACCCTTCTTATCCCACTATTACATATTACACACTTAGTGTAATTGGGTCCTATCAGTTCTAGGGCTTTTTTTTAACTATCAATATTGATTCTCTGTATATATTCTTTGTCTTTTCAGGGCTACTTCCATTGTATATACCAATAGCCTTTGGCACTAAGCATACTCTGCTGCTCTCCCTAGTGTAAAAAAAAAAAATCAAAGTTGAGAACACTGCCAGGTAATAATTTACTTTTTAAGTCACTACATTTTATACTGATACGTAAGCAGCCATTGATGTTTGAAGGTAAAGGGGTTCGTTAAAGGGCACAGGAGATATTTATGGCAAAATAACCAGAGTACTTGACTCAATTTGATTTAAAAATGTATATGTGTTCTTAACAGGCCATGCATATTGCTTGATGAATCTAGGAGAATTTTTTGAGTATTTCCTTGATTTACTGTAGATTTTGTTGTTTGTTCATTGGCTTCTCATAGAAGCACAATTTTGAGAATATAGCTATTACCAATTTAACTGATTTTCATGTATGTCCTTGCACTCTATCATAACTACGTCTTTAGGGTACTACCTAGACTGTGATATAATTATTCACCTTCTGACTAGATAACCTGGGTTTATTACATGTAGTTGTCTGCTCAGACCCCAGTAGCAATTTTGTGAAGAACAAAACAGCACTTGCATTCTCATCCCCATTAACCACAAATCAAATCACTATTTCCTGCTGCTGCTATAACGAACTACCACATATTTAGTGGCTTAACACATTTTCATTTTCTGATAGTTCTGGATGTCAAAGTCTGAAATTAGTCTTACAGGGTTAAAATTAATGTGTTGGAAGAGCTGGTTACTTATGAGTATCCCAGGAAAGAAGCCATTCCCAGCTGCCCCCAGACTCAAGGATGCAGACATTCCTTGGCTTAATAATGACATTATTCCAATCCCTTCTTCCATCATTAGATTGTGTTGTCCTCACACTGACCTATTGCCTTTCCCTTATTGAGGATCCCTGTGATTGCATCAGACCCACCTAGTTAATACACCGTAATTTCCCCAGTTCAAAATACTTGATTATATTGCAGAGTCCATTTTATTTACCATGTAAGGTGATCTATTCACAAATTTCAGAAGTTAGGATATAGACATAATTGGGAATCCATTATTCAACCTGTCATACACTATTTCAAAAACTACTATTTTTATCTCAAAATACATAACCCATGGTATCTCAAGAAGACATGCTACTAGTCACTGAATCAATTTCATGAAAGAGATCATCAACTCCAAGGAGAAAAGACTCTGTGCTATATTATCCAGTTCCCTAACCATTATTTATTCTCATTAAGATGATGTTATTAAAGAGTAGGTTATGTATAGCTCTTGAAATTTTACATGCTTCTTTATTTGCCTCAAGTCACTTTCTGCCTACTTACTAAAATTTGAAATTTATTTTTAAATATCTTGTTATTTAAATAGAGCCAAGTAGTGTGTGATCTTGATTAATATGAATAATACACACAGTATGTAAATTATATATAATATGTAAATATTATATATATAATAATCAGTGAAATGATATATGTAAATGAGAGACTTCTATCCATTTTATTTAAGGGAGGGAAGGGAAGAGCAGAAATGTATTAAGCAATAAAAATATAGGGAAAGCCCCACACCTTTCCTTACAAGTTGGAAATATTAGACTAAATACAGATTTCTCAGATTTTTTTCCCTCAGTTTATCTCATGGGTAAGTGTGTTGCCATTCAGTTGAGTGAGGCCAAATGAAGCCCTGGACACACAGAGGATCCTTTACCTGACATAAGTAAACACAAGTAACTATGCTTCATGTGATTTATAAGATTATGAATATTGGTTGCTTTTTAACTGTTCAGACTTCATTTAAAGAAGGTGATCCTCTGGGGATATATGTACAGCTATAGATAGTGAGACATAATAGGCAAAGAGCCTCCTGAAGCCTGCTGTGGAAGACAGGAAGAGAGCTCAGGTGAATTATCTTCCATTTGCAAATTCCAAATTTGATATCTATAAATTGTGAGGTATTCTGTCGGTCACCAAATTAAAACATTCTCTCTTTTTTTAATGTTTATTTGTTTATTGTTGAGAGAGAGAGAGAAAAAACACGAGTGCAGAGAGAGAGGAAGACAGAATCCAAAGCAGACTCCAGGCTCTGACCTGTCATCACAGAGCCCCACACGGGGCTCAAACACATGAACTGTGATATCATGACTGAGCTGGAGTCAGATGCTTAACTGACTGAGCCACCCAGGCACCCCAAAATTAGAACATTCTAATTGATGATTTAATCACTATTTCAGCAAAACCATCTAACTCTGTTCCTAGGTTAAATGTAAAAGAAATAAATATGATAAGATTTAGTGTTTAACATGATTGAATCCAACCTATCATTACATAACAGAAGCATTTGAATAGCTAGTTTTTCAATAAAAATTGTCCCTATTTTTTTGTCATGTGACTGGAAAACAAAACTCTTTTATTGAGATAATTAAGAGTTGTCATTAAAGGGTGCCTGGTAGTTCATTAAAGTTTGGTTTACTGTCATAATCTTCCATTTTCCTCAATGTTTAAATATCAGTCTCTGCACCATGTTTTTGTGTGACTCTTAGCTTCAGAGTTTTTTAGCTAAGGATTGCAATTATACTTAAGGACAGCTGCTTCAAAGGTCCTTATCAACAGACGTCAAAATATAATCAAAAATGGAAAAATCCAAACATACAATTAACTAGACAGTAATCATAACTCTGTATGGATAGGACTACTGTTTATATGCAAAGGAAGACCAACCCTGAATTTAAGAAACAATAACTAAAAATGTTATAATATATATTATATATAATATATACATATAATATATAACATGTAATATATATAAATATATATAACATATATATAAACATTTTATAGTTTATAAAGATTTCTCTCATATTTTTCTCATATGTATATATATGAGCTTTCTCATATATATATATGTTTATGTATATGTGGAATTTATTTTGCTTCTACCTAATAATTTGGTTAGGAAAATAATATTTATCCTCATTTGCTTAACAAATGTATTTTGAGAAATTGCTTTGGTCTATGCACTATGCTAGGTATAGAGGAAGGAAACATCAGTAAGAGTGGCAATGATTTTACTCTAACAAAATTAATTTTTAACAAAAGAGCTGACACTTAAACACAAATTTAAAATACAACATAGGGTTTAATGACTATATACTCTCTTCCTGTTTGCCTTTTAGGTAAATCTCTCTTCATAAAAAATCACTGAAAACTGTGAAACACTGGTAAAAGAAATTAAAGATGACATGAGGAAATGGGAAGATATTCCATATTCATGGACTCACGACTTAATATTTCTAAAATGTCCATATTCATTTCTAAAGCAACTCAATGCCCAAAACAGATTTAATGCAATCCCTATCAAAATACCAACAGCATTTTTTTTACAAAACTAGAACAAATAATCCTAAAATTCATATGGAACCACAGTAGACCTTGAATAGCCAAAGCAATCCTTAAGAAGAACAAAGCTGGAGGTATCAAAATCCCAGATTTTAAGATATACTATAAAGCAGTAGTAATCAAAACAGTATGCACCTGGCACACAAATAGATACATCAGTGGAACAGAATAGAAACCCCAGAAATTAACCCACAATTATATGGTCCATTAACATAACAAAAAAGGCAAGTATATGCAATGGGGAAAAGACAGTCTTTTCAATAAATGGTGACGGGAAAACTGGACAGCTACATGTAAAAGAACAAAACTGGACCACTTTTATACCACACAAAAAAACTCAAAATTCATTAATGACCTAAATGTGAGACCTAAAACCATAAAACTCCTAGAAGAAAACAGAGGCAGTAATTTCTCTGACATTAGCCGTAGTGATATTTTTCTAGGTATATGTCTAATGGCAAAGGAAACAAAAGCAAAAATAAACTGTTGGTACTAGATCAAAATAAAAAGCTTTTGCACAGCAATGGAAACCACCAACAAAACAAAAAGGTAACCCACCGGATGCGAGAAGATATTTGCAAATGATATATCTGATAAGGAGTTAATATCCAAAATATGGAGAAAGTATATACAACTCAACATCAAAAAACACCAATCTGATTAAAAAACGGGCAGAGGAACTTAACAGGCATTTTCCCAAGGAGACATGCAGATGGCCAACAGACACATAAAAAAGTGCTCAATATTACGATCATCAGGGAAATGCAAACCAAATCCACAATGATATATCACCTCACACCTGTTAGAATGGCTAAAATCAAAATGACAAAGAAGTAAGTGCTGGTGAGGATGTGAAGAAAAAGAACCCTTGTGCATGTAAATTGGTGGGAATGTAAATTGGTATAGCCACTGTGGAAAACAGTATGGAGTTTCCCTAAAAATTAAAAATAGAAATATCAGTGGATCCAGTAATGCCACTACTGGAATTTTACCCAAGGAAAATAAAAATACTAATTAAAAAAGATATGTGTACCCCATGTTTATTGCAGCATTTTTTACAATAGCCAAGATATAGAAGCAACCTAAATGTTTACTGATGAAGATGTGTGTGTATGCACAGACACACAATAGAATATTATGCAGCCATAAAAAGGATGAGATCATGCCTTTTGCAAGAACATGGATGGACCTAGAGGGTATAATGCTAAGTGAAATAAGTCAGACTGAGAAATATAAATACCATATGATTCCACTCATTAGTGGAATAAAAAAATGAAATTTAAAAGAATTACACCTATAAATACAGAGAACTGATGGTTTCCGGAAGGGAGGGGTTTGGGGGGTTGGTCAAAATGAGTGAAGGGGAGATGGAGATACAGGCTTTCAGTTATGGAATGATTAAGTCATGGGAAGAAAAGGTACAGCATGAGGAATACAGTCAATGCGACTGTAAAAGCAACATAATGCGACAGATGGTAGGTATGCTTATGGTGAACACAGCATAATATACAAGCTTGTCAAATCACTACATTGTACACATGAAACAAATATGACATTGTTCATCAACTATACTCAAATTAAGAGTATATCAAATGAAATAGCAATTTTTAAATTTGTCTTGCATTTATAGTAACTTCAAACTTTTTAATCTGATCCTCACCATAGCCATGTGATATATCTACTATAGTTATTTTTTTTTAAGTAGGCTTCATGCCCAGTGTGGAACCCAACATGGGGCTTGAACTCACAACACTGAGATCAAGACCTGAGCTGAGATCAAGAGGCAGATGCTTAGCCAACTCAGCTGCCCAGGTGGCCCTCTACCATAGGTATTATTTCTTTAATTGTATAGATTAAATAAATCATGTTCAGAGAAAGTGGTGGTTTGCTAAAAGTTGGTAGGAGAGCAAAGTAAAATTCTATTTGTCTGTTATTCTTGCCATACAAATGTGTGGATATAAATAATATGTTAGGTTTCTAAAGCTTCCAATAAACTCCAGGATTTCTATTCTTGTGGTTATGGTTGTCTCATGGAGGGGGTGGGGTGATGGTAGGGGATAGAGTCTCTTTTTATATAATACATAGAAATCAGAATAGCATTCAAATACCTATTTAATAATAATTATATTTGAATGAAAACCTAGAATCTAAATATGTAATAAAGAACATAATATATATTACTCTTTTTTTAACTTTATTTTTTTAAATCATTTTTGAGAGAGAGAGAGACAGAGCACAAGTAGGAGGAGGGGCAGAGAGAGAAAGAGAGGGAGGGAGATGCAAAATCCAAAGCAGACTCCAGGGTCTGAGCTATTATATTAGCACAGAGCCCGACACGGGGCTCAAACCCACGAACTGTGAGATGATGACCTGAGCCGAAGTCAGATGCTCAACTGACTGAGCCACCCAGGCACCTCTATATATTACTCTTTTGAGAGAAATGCCCATGATGAAAATGAAATGGTTTTATACATAAATATTTAAGCGCAGAGCCAGTGGGTTAAATTTTTTAAAAATTCAACAAAATATTGGATTGTTTTACTTCATTATCAAATTGGTACACACAGTGCATGAAATAGTGAAGCAAAGAACATCATTTAGATGGATACAGAAAACAATTTAATTAAGGAAGCATGCAGCATAATGGGGAGAAATATAAATTAAAAATTGTAATAAGCCTAAAAATAGAAGTCATTTTAAATAATGCTGTCAGCTTGATTACTGTTAAATATATCAAAAAGTCTATGTCATAATAAAAAGAATTTGGTATTGTCTCTTATCCCCTCTAATAACTAGAAAATTATGTGTGTTTGTAATTGTTTTATTATTTGCTGTTTTGAGAACACACTCAAATTATTCCTCTTCACAATTCTATTTGATGGCTAATGTAGATGTGAATTTTTAAAAGATTTGAAGTGAAGCTCTACTATTTTTCTTTCTATCCTCATCCAAAGAAATCAAAATTTCTAGGGAGTTATAGAACTTTACAAGTCATTACCACAGGAAGTCACTGGGATAGATGAACAAATAGTATGACTTTTGCAAGAATTAGTGTGGGGAAGAATTTTACAAGTATTCCTCTAATTAATAGACATCTTTCCTCATTATTCAGATTCTGTATTTGCCAATTTTCCCACCTAGTGACATTTATTTGTAACTCCAAAATCAGTACTTCTAATGCTTTTGTGGTCATCCTGGATAAGCCAGAGTGGCAAGGAATTTGAGTCCCCAGACGTGAGTCTTTCAGCTGAGGTCCAATAAGGGGAAGGGCTGCTGGTTTGTTTCACTTCTCATAAAAGGTAGCCAGTGCATGGTAGAGGCATGCAGTGTGCTACAAGAAGTACCAGCTGTGCTGGTTGGCCAGGGTTTGAATCTCTACCAGGATATTTTGTTCATCATAAGTAATTTTTTTTCTTTTCAGACAAAAGGTCTCACATATTACTGAACCAACCTACTGGTACAGAAGGATAGTCCCCCCCAAAAAAACATTTCTCCGTCAAAACATGTCTATTGTTCAGGTAGTGGTGTTGTTTACAGAGTGATAGGATACGAGCACATGACCTTCACGCAGCATAAATATATGTGCCAGCCCATGGACGATCCCTTATACACCCAGCCTGGTTATTCTCCAATGCATCTTCTTGGAGTCGTACCTGACTTTATTACCAGTTTTCACCTGAATCTAGTAGGGAATGGGATAATTCTGCTCTTGTTTCTTGGCCAAGAATCACTCAATCCTGAAAGTCTTACAAGAAGGACATGGTGAGGAACAGTTAATCCTACACACACTGATCCATACACACAATAATGGCAGAGAAAAGGAGAGAGCTAAGTAACTCTTGATGTTGACTTTTTTACTACTTAATTTGTTCTGTGTGCGTGTGTGTGTGTGTATGTGTGTTTCTGTGTGTGTGTGTGTGTGTGTGTGTGTGTGTGTGTGTATGCTCCTTTCTGGAAACAACAGAGATTAATTCAAGAAAATTTATTTTGGTATTAAAGGATAAAGTACTACTTGATATGCTGGAGAACTTTTTAAGAAGATATACCTAGGTTTAGATTATTTTAGACAATGCAGTTTACTCTATTTATTCAAACATCTACTTTCACTAATAAAATCAAATGTTATAAACATTCAGCACAAACCTCTAGGTGTATCCTATTTCATCTAAGCCTTATACTGAAGGTCTTTCTTATGTGGAGACTGTTTTTCTTATAGAGAACTGTTCAGAAAACTCCATCATATATAAAGGATGAATCACAATTTATTAATAAAAATATAAAACGTTCAAATGTATCCCTCTGATTTCATTTTTTCTGTTGATACCAAATTAGGAATCACCATTGATGAAATCAAATGGATATTTTGAAACCTTTCCACATAATATGCAGAATTGTTTTCTTTGCTGTTTCAATAATTTGGTCTGAGTTTAAAATGTTTTGTTTACCAAATGCCAATTGTGAAGTTATAAAGATGTAAACTAATAGTGATAAAATCATAAGCTGTAGATTTATATTCCACATTCAGACTGTGGCACCAGAACTTACTATGTGTCTTTGGACAAAATGTTTTACTTTTTTATGTCATTTTCCTTATCTATAATATTAAGATAAGTAGACTCTACTTTTTAGAAGTATTGGTTAATTAAATGTGTTAGTGTTCATTATTAAATGTTAACTAGACAGCATGCCAGGTAATCAAAGATAATTCACTAATACATCCAAGTTCCAGAATGTGGGAAGAAAGAAGTACATATAACTTGCTCTCTTATTCCATTGGCTGTCTAACTGATTTGATATAAAGGCAAACATCTGTAACATTTATTCCTGAGAGTTATAACCCTAGAAAAAATTCATTAATTTTATTACCATCAGTAAAGGAATAACTGAGGACAACCAGAAAATTTTGAAACCTTTCGTTTTCAACATATCTTAGCTATTGTGTAGAACAGACTCTAAGTTCATGTTGGTGTTACCACCTTACCTTCTCCTGCCGCCCATCCCCTTCTGTATCCTCCTCCTGCTGCATAAGGGCAGAACATGGGACTTGTTTCTAACAGACAGAACTTATAGCAGGGGTGGAATGTCACTCCCATGACGGCATTATATAATATTATAACTTCTGTCTTTTCTGGCAGATTGTCTTTCTTGCTGGCTTTGAGGAAACAAATTGTCACACTGTGAACTGGCTGTTGAGAGGTAAGGGACTAAGAACAGCCTCTGAACAAAAGCTAAGAAGGAACTGAAACCCTTGGTCCAACAACCCAAATGAAAAGGAATATGTGTAATAACCATGAGTGAACCTATTAGGATCAGATCCTCTCCCGGTTGAGTTTTCAGGTGACACAGCCCTAGCTAACACTCTTGTGAAGACACCTTGAGCACAGAACCCAGTTAAGTCATGCCCTGAGTTCTTACCCATAGAAATCCTGAGATCATAAACCTGTTGTTGTAAGCCACCAATGTTGTGGTGATTTGCTATCCAGTAATACAAAACTAATAGCAATATATATTATCCTTAAGTAAAAACCATTTATAAGTCCTTTAATTTTGTGAAAGGAGGAAGATAATGAAAGAAATCAGGAGAAAAAAGAGAGAGAAAGGATGTATTCATATGTATTAAGTCAATTTTAATGATATTTAAAACTATTTCCAAAGTGCCTTATTCTAATTCAAAGTTTGCTCTTACTTTGACAAAATTACAAGTCTTTAAATTTTACTTTAGGACTCATGTTTTAGAGCAAGACATGGGAGAGTTAGCTTAAATTTCCTTTAATGTGTCTTTTAGTTTAGAGATACCAAGAAAATATTTTTCCTTAACTTATTGCCAGGGAAGCCCTGAGATATTTGCCCTTTCGTCTTTTCTAAAATCAACCTTCCCTTTTTCTGTTTTCATATTTTTTTTTTAAATTCTGAATATGGTAGGCATAAAAACTTGAACTATATATCAAAGGATTTTTTTTTATTTTTTGTTTCATCCATTATGAATTGGAAGTCTCCCTTATAATGAGAATTTCTATTTATTTATTCAGAATAGGACTTTAAGTGGTTTGCAAATAGCAGTGAATCCTGGAAATGGCAAATACAAAGAAAAATTGTCTGAAAGGAAAGTAGACTATTTAGACTTTGTTCAAGTATAATCAAAGTGAAGATGCTTCTTCCCTCTGGTGCCAAGATAGTAAAATAAAATAAAATAAAATAAAAAAGACCATTATTTGGTGAATAAGAGATAGAGCTTTTGATACAATACAATCATAGGAAAATTGTTTCAGAGGTGGTGTTGGAGAAGTAATGGATTTTGAAACAATGTAATCATAGCAAAGAGAATCTCAGGTCCTTGGGCATAAAGTAATTTCATGAATAGTCTTACCAACTTTGATAAAATTGTAAGTTTTAAGCAGAAGTGGAAAATTTTATATAAGTAGCTGAGAATTTTATCTAACCTCCACTGATGACTATAAAGTCCTTATGATCTGGAATCCATACCTTTACCTTTCAAACTATGGTCATATAGATTTTTAATTGTAAAATAACAGGGAACCAATCTTCCTTGACTTAAGATGGAATTTTGTCCTGATATACCGATTATAAGTTGAAAATACCGTAAGTCAAAAATGCACTTAACACCAAACCTACCTAACATCCTGGCTTAGCCAAGCCTACCTTAAACGTGCTCATAACATGGACATTATTCTACAATTGGGCAAAATCATCGAACCCAAAGACTATTTTCTAATAAAATATTGAATATCTCATGTCATTTATTGAATACTGTACTGAAAGTAAAAAACAGAATGGTCGGACAGGTACAGAATATCAGCTTGTTCACCCTTGTGATGGTGTGGCTGACTGGGAGCCATGGCCCAGCATCTTGAGAGAGGGCTGTGCCCCATTGGGCTAAGCTGAGGAAAAGATCAAAATTCAAAGTACAGTGCTATAGAATGGGTATCGCTTTCACACCATTGTAGAGCAGAAAAATCCTAAGTCAAAACATCCTAAGTCAAGGATCATCTATACATGAATCTCATTTTGTACTAGTAATGAATTTTGTATTTTGTGTATAAATTTGGGGAAATGAAACAAATACCTAATTGATTTTTAAAATCAGTTTGTCTCTCCTATATTAAGGAACAGATTTTTTTTTAATTTTTTAATGTTTATTTTTGAGAGAGAGAGAGAGAGAGAGAATGAGAGTGAGCATGAGCAAGGCAGGGGAAGAGAGAGGGAGACACAGAATCTGAAGCAGGCACCAGGTTCTGAGCTGTCAGCACAGACCCCAATGCAGGGCTCAAACCCACAAACTGAGAGATCATGACCTGAGCCAAAGTCAGATGCTTAACCAGTTGAACCACCTAGGCGCCCACTAAGGAACAGATTTTGATAAATGTATGTATTGCTAAGAAATATCTGTTCTCATATAACATAAATGTTCATTATATAAAATATAGCTTAACTTTCTCCCAGATAATGCTTTAAGGAAGGGTTCATGTTCAAATTTTTTAAACATTATTTGTTTTGATTTTTCATCTTTAAAGTATTTATTTTCTGAAGCCAAAGATTTGCCATTTTCTATTATTTCCAACTATTGGAGGAGATATTGCTGTGATTTAATTTGTACATATTGTTTGGTTAAAAGCATGAAACACTGTCCTTATCAGATTTAGTCCGTTAAAGTGGGGATAGCCCCCACACTTTGTTGATATGTCTTTCTTCTTGTGATACTAAATCATTTCACAACAAACTGTCCAGATAGAAAACTTTAGGGATAGCTTTTACCTCTATACTACAGATGTTGCTTTATCATCTTGTCAGCTTCAGGTATTTCATGTCAGGTATTCAATAATTGAAGAAAATTGTTAGGTTTCTCACAGATTAGAATAATGATCTATTCATACTTTATAATTTCTATGTTTCAGTGCGAATCACTATCAACTTTAGTTTGAACCTAGGATCTATAGGTCAATACCCATATTAGACATCTCAGTGGAGGAAGAAAACTCAGCGAGGAAGAAAAGTTGAATTGCACTAATACTACCACAAAATTAACTCTATAACAGATCAAGTTTTCTTAACCCTCAGCGCTACTGACATTTGAACTGGATAATTCTTTATTATGGGGGACTGTGTTGTGCATTTAGGATGTATTAGAGACATCTCTGGCCTCCACCCACTAGATGCTGGCAGCGCCCTCTCCCCCTCCAGCAGTGACATCCAAATGGCTCCAGGCATTGTCAAATGTCCTCCTGGGATGGTCGGGGTGGGAGTGGGGAATTATCTCTAATTGAGAGCCACTGCTATACAGAAAAAGATTCTTATGCTGTTATTTACAAAAAATTTAACTTTTCATTGCTTAAGAATTTAGTTAGGTATTTCCACTTAAATTTACATATAGATTCAAATAAATCTGGAATTATAATACTACATATTTAAAAAAAAATTTTAAAGTTTATTTTTTGAAAGAGAGAGAGAGAGAGAGAGAGAGAGAGAGAGAGAGAGAGAGAAAGCCAGGGAGGGACAGAAAGAGAGGGAGAAATCCCAAGAGAAATCCCAAGCAGGTTTTGCACTGTCAGTGCAGAGCCCAACATGAGGCTTGAACTCACAAACCCTGAGATCATGACCTGAGCCAAAACCGAGAGTTAGATGCTTAACCAACTGAGCCACCCAGGTGCCCCATACTACTTATTTTTATATCATGAATCAGCAAACACTTTCAGTATATTCTTTGCTTCTTTTCTGATTGAATTATGGATCAGTCCTGTTGACTAGTCAAAATGAAAATGGTTTATATTGATATTTGACTAGTCATAATATGATATAGCTTAATATGTATAAGAACCCATAAATATACTTGTTTCTGGGTTTTTTTTCTATCCCTATGAAACGCTTGACTTGACGTGAAACTAAAATTCTGTTTTACCTGAAATTCTGAATCACTTCTGAGATATAGCTGTGAAAAATAACTTCATGCTTAATTCCACTTAATGACTTTAGATAACTGGCCTGAGATATCTATCCTCTACTCTGCTACGGTATCTTATTTTTTTAATATTTTTTGTGATGTTTCTTAAATGGGTTACAAATGTGAAATTGATAAGAGTGGGTAGTTTTAAGCAATAATATATTAGGAAACATTTGCTGAATACATGATGAGTTAATAAATAACTGAAAAGTGTAAGGGTAAATAAAAATTTAAACATAGACTTAATTCTCCTCACCAGAAATAAGGGAAAAGACTTCTCTCTCCCTTTTGTAAAAGCATTTAGTTTAGAAAATGTATAATTATAAGTCCATTTTCCTTAAAATATATATATTTTTGAAAACTACAACGGTCTTTTGTCTGCTTTAAGACCCAGAAATGTCTTTCTCAAGGACCTGGGAGCCATCTATGGGATGAGATAGCACTCCCATCTTTTTAGTCTCTGTGGCTTGTCCTTGGTTGCAAAACTACCTCCTATCCTTAAAGATATGAAAGGCTTTTTGTTTTGTTTAGTTTTCCTCTGGATTAAGCCACTATGTACATGGTCACTATAATACCAGGTAGATCCAGGATGAACTCTGTGCCCAATTGTTAATTCCTCTTACTTGGAGGAGTAGATTGTTTATCTTGAGAACATGTATATAATGGATTGTATCTCCTTGACTTTTTAAAAAGGTGGGATTTCTTCCTATCTTTGCAATCTCTTAGCAGATTGCCTGATTTGCAGATCTTGTTGCGGTTTAATGTTTATTTGATAATAAAAGTGTTTTCTTTCATTGCTATATTTGCGAAGAGAATCTGGATTGGAAGAAGATTTTGTTTTTAATTATATTTCCCCAACAAAGGGGACTAATAAATATGAGTATTTATTCAACCCATGTGTTATTAGTCTTCTTTGTTATGAAATATTATCTATCTATCTATCTACCTATGTATTTTTTTTCTGCTCTTTCCTCTTTATTGTTCTCTGGCTGGAGGTTCTGGGAGGCCAGAATTAATGTTATTAAATATATCTGAGTTTTAGTTTCACCTGTGTTTTCATTCCTTTTACCAGAAAGCCAGGGAGAAAGAATTAGGCTTCTTGAATTACCACTGTATAGTTACCTAGGCCCCAGTTATTATATTCTGGTGTTACAGTGAAGACCGTGGCAGAGAAACATATTGAAAGAATCTTCATTTTGCTGAATAGGGCTTCGACTCTTACTGCTGCTATAGGTTAAATAAGATGTACTGAGAAAAGAAAATACTGGCAGATATGCCCTGGAGAGTAACTCTCTTAACTGAATCCTCTGCCACCTCTGCTTTTCTGCTGAATAAGCCCAGAAATAAAGCTATAAAAATAGTGCAATTGGGTTTGGAAACAGGAAGTTAAAAAGTGGAGCTTTGCTGATGTCAAAGGCCTTTAGGCAAGATACCTTAAGAGGTTTTCCCTCTCTCTTCTTTCCACTCTCTTTTCTCTCCTTTGCCCCTCTCCTTTCTTTCCCCCTTCCTTTATGTGTCTTTGTCTTTGTGTTTATTAAAAAGCCAATCATAAGTTAAAGGTTTATTAACTTGAAGCTTGTGGCAATTTAACATCTAGACCATTTCCTTGAGACCATTTCCTGGGGGCAAATAACAAAGAATTACTAAACTGACTTCAGTCAAGGCAGAGAACCCTTACTTATGCAATACTGATAAAAAGCAACCTAATAGAAACTCAGCTGCCTGGGCTTTTAGTGTTTTTTCTTCACTATTTCTGTCTATCTTCAGTATTTGGTGATACATTAGTTTAATGATTTCCAGCCATGTTTCAAAAATATTCTTAAAACCTTAGGACTATTTATAAAACTAATGCCAACTTACAAAACCACAATCATTAAGGTGCAAAGACCTATTCCCGTATTCCTCAGCAATGCAGTCTCTATGTTTCTATTCATCCAGATAGTCTCCAAGCCTTCGTCTCTTCTACCATGATATAACAGTGACTGCATCATTGTTGCTGCCAAAATATACAGGCATTAATGGTGTTAAAATAAAATGTAAATTAAGTCAGATTTCTACAGATGGTCCCTAACTTACAAAATTTCAGCTTAGATTTTTTTCAGTGTAGGATGTATCTAAAGTGATACACATTCAGTAGAAATGAACTTTGAATTTTGGGTTTTTCTCCTCTGGGCCAGAGACACGTGATACCATCCTCTCTTGTGATGGTGGGCAGCGAGCCCCAGCTCTCCATCAGCCACACAACCAGAGAGGTAAACAGCTGATACACTCAAACCCCTCTGTACGTACAACCACTGTGCTTTTCACTTTCAGTACAGTATGCAATAAATTAGACGAGATATCCCACACTTTATCATAAAATAGGCTTTGTGTGAGATGATTTCACCCTACTATCTGCTAATGTAAACGTTCTGAGCACGTTTAAAGGAGGGGTAGACTAAGCCATGATTTCGGTAGGTTTGGTGTATTACATGTATTTTTGACTTATGGTGTTTCAATTAATGATGTGTTTATTGAGATGTAATCCTATCATAAGTTGAGGAAGATCTGTAGCTGCTACCCATCAGTTATATGAAAAATATTCTTTATTTTACACTATCACTGTATTGTATCAGTTTCTATGGATCATTTTAACATCATCTTGGACTGAGTTTTATTTCACTGAGTTTGACAAAAAAGAAATTATCTTAATTATATATGTGGCTATTGCACAACTATACATATTTTCCCAAATTCATCTAATAGTACTCTTGAAATTAGTAAACTTTACAATATATAAGTTTACCTAAGGAAAGCTCATTTAAAATGAAGAAAGATTGTGGTACCTGGGTGGCTCAATTGGTTGAGCATTTGACTCTTGATTTCAGCTCGGGTCATGATCTCACATTTTTTGAGATGAGTTCTGGGTTGGGCTCTGTGCCAACAGTGTGGAACCTGCTTGGGATTCTCTCTCTCTCTCTCTCTCTCTCTCTCTCTCTCTCTCTCCCTCCCTCCCTCCCCCTGCCCCTCCTCCATTTGCAAGTGCACTCCCTCTCTCTCAAACATTAAAAAAATAATAAAATAGACAAAGATTAAACTGCCCATGCATGTAACAATATAGATGAATCTTAAAATTGTATATATTGAGCAAGAAAAAGTCATATTTGAAAAAGCAAACTCCAAATGAAATTGAAGTCTAGGCAAGAATAATTTATAGTTCTAGCAAACAGTAATTTCTGAAAAGAGGTAGGGATTAACTGAAATGGGACATGAGTAAACTATCTGGGGTAGGGGGAATACCTCCCACTTTGCTACAAAATTCAATGAACTGTACATTTAATATTTGTGCATTTTACCTTAATAAGCAATTTAAGGAATAACAGTAAATTTAACTTTATCTACCACCCAGGTACCAAGAGAACATTGCCAATTCCTTCCAAGTTCCTTTTGTGTCTCTGCTTAATTATATTCCCCATTTTCATACCTATACATGTTCCCTGGAGTTTGATGCCATACACAAAATTGTTGAGGAGAAAATAGAGCTGCACAGAGTCTGCACTCTCTGGACAATGCCTACATACATGTGAAAGCCACACCCTGGCTCCCATGATATTCTAAACACTTCCTTGGTATTGTAGTGGTGTCATCCTAGGACTTTTACAATGGCAGCATAAAATTATGGCTTTACAAAATGGGTATTAAAATCCAGTTTGTGATAGTTAATGCCACGCTCACAGAGGTAAATGGGAACTACAAAATATACCCTTGACCTGCAACACGTTTTTCTCAGATGCACACAAACTGCCAGATTCAAAATTGTAGACATTTAAACCCACAGCCAGAGGTTCCAGTTTTAAATATTACTATAACAGTGCCATTAAATTTGTGCAATTTGTGATGATATTACAAAAAGTAGTTTCCTAATTACAAAGACCCCAATAACAGAATTATGCCTTGTGTTTAAGGTTAAATTAAGGAATAAGTCATATAATCTTGGGCAAAATTTGAGCAATGTACTGTGCCTTTTGGACTCTTTATTTAGGACAGGCCCCTGTTCGTATTCCATCAGAGTCTCCACATGCCTCTGTATTCCTGTGCTTGAAATAAGTACACAATTTGTCTCTCTGAAAGGCTTCAATAAATATAATTCCACCAATTTGTCAACTGAATTGTGAAAACACTGTGAAATGAAACAAACAAAACGCATAGAGAATGAAATACCACCTACAGTGCTCATGAAGCAAAGTTGGAAGACAGCTTAGTATGAATCAATTGGGTCATGTGCTTGAAGCCCAGAATGAGTCAGGCTCAACCATCAAGCATCAACAAAACTGAACCAAGGAAAGGAAATCTTTGTAGGCAAGAGCCTGGAAGGAAAAGAACACATGCTCTTTGTAAACAGCTTGCTCCCAAGAGAAACAGAATAGGGGAGAGCTGAGGTGAGTGTACCTGCCAGACACGCTTCCCAAATTTATCAATTCTACCTTCCCAGCATGGAAAGAAACCCACATATAGCAACTGTAGTTACAGTTCCTTCATTGGAAGGAAAAAACAAGAGAGGTGATAAGCATTCTATAGTAACAACTACCAGGTTCTAAAATTATAACTGGAATGTAGTAGCTCCCATCGGTCGTGAACAACACAGCTTGCCAAATTTGGTGTATTGGGCTTGGATTCTTCCAATTACTTATGATTCCATGCCAAAGTTGAAAGTTCTAAAAATGTCTAACTTTGTTTTTTTTTTTTTTTTGATTATTCAAATCTCTTTATAATTATGTTTACTATCATTATCAATTTCATCATTCAGGCCAACTCTTCAGAGTTAGGGAGAAAAGAAAATGCAGTTTGTTTAAATCAGGAAAATAACAAATGCATTTCTGGTATCCTTAAAGCAACATCACTTCACTACAATTCCATCTGTTCCATCTGCTTAGGTGAAAAACATGAGGTCTTTAAAAACTATATAAATCCAAGGCCATATTTCTTCAAATATGATCCTATAGGTATATCTGTTACATATTTCTCCATCCACCCTCATAACAGGTCTGTACCTTAGGTATACTATACTTTATATAACATGGTATACTTAGGTATACTATACTTTACATAACATGGTATACTTAGGTATACTATATATAATATGGTATACTTAGGTATACTATAGTTTAGGTATGGTCACATATGGGGAAGCTAAATATGTTGTCACAGTTCTAAATTTTTCTTGACACTGTAGCAATCTCCTTATTCAAAGGAAATCAGTTGGATTTATGGACCATTTATGAATGTCTACTTCCAACTTTAAAGTTTCTCTAGAGTTTTCTTCATTGAATGAAGCAGAAAATACCCCAATTGTGCTTAATATAAGCTAGTTAAGAATTACAGGATTTCTTAACTTTTTGAACTGCTTGCACAAGGTAAGAGAATATTCATCAAATTTTGAGTAGTTCTATATCTGATGGTACATGCTCATCAGCATACTGGGGCATGGATAATTCCCAGGTAATGTTGTGCTTCCTTTACGAAGAGATAGAGATAGAGAGATAGAGACATTTAGAGATATAGATGAAGTGTGGTGTTCTGCAGTGTGGTACAGTGAAACAATCACATGTTTTGAGGTAAAACAGGCTTGGATTTAAAGCCTAAATTCAAAATGTGCTATGCACAACTAGATAAGTCGCATAGTTCTTCTGAACTTCAATTGTTCTCAACTGAAAAATAAAGAGAATAATAACTCTAATAACCATAGTGTTACACATATTTAAGAGTAGTATGTATATAAAGAAGTGATCTAGTTAATACTAGATATGCAATAGTACTTGTGCCATTTATTCACAGCAATTATATATTGTACACAATTCCACAAGTCCGTAAGGTTGTTACTTTACTTATATCATACTTTCACTTTCTATTTTTTTATTTTAAAAGGTAATATTACTTGATCACCATGTGATGATAATAATGATTCATCATTTAATGATAAAAAATGATTAACTGTTTTAATGTAGCAAAGTTTAAACACATATCTAAAATATATCTTAATATATACACAATAGAATGCATACTGTTATGCTTTATTATAAGCTTAAATATAATTTTCTAGAAATACAGGATATGCTTATATTTTAAACTGATAATCATGATTAGACTTTATTCATTTTGTGTTTTGGGATTATGTAAAAAAGTCAAAAGACAATATAGTTACTTTCTCCATTTTATCCTAATGTATGATACAAGTAATCCCTAGGTATCTTTTGCAGAAAAAGGTATTAATATCTCTTCTAGAAGAGCCACTCTAACATTCCCTACATTATTACAACTCTCTAGGGTACAGGTGGAAAGTAAATGATGATATGAACAAAAAGAAAGACTTTCAGGATGCTGATAATACCTGGGCTTCATTCAGAAAACATGATTTAGGATAATGATAAAAGATAAATATAATATTTACCTTTATTTTCCTAGTCTGTGTTGTATTTTCTATTTAATCCTCACAGTATCTTATTTGTGACCCTTGCCTATTTAAATAACCTCTGGAAACAATGCCATTTTATCCATTTCAGATTATAACATACAAGCAGCATTTTGCAGAGAGCAAGGGAAGTGTTTTGTAATAGAATAGTAAAGTGTCTTCAGAACCTGTTTTTTGAATACTTACCCTTATTAACTCCAAGTATTTTTATTACAATGGCTAAATTTTGAAGTCCAATGGACTCTTTTGATAGAATTTTTAAGTATAAAACATTATTATTACCAAGCACAGAAATGAGTAATAAATCTGAATTTATCGTTTCTTCCTGTCCAAAGAGAGTTATTGGTTTTGCAACATAAACTTCAACTGTCCATTTCCTACATTTGTCAGCCTGATTATTTCTGGTCACCTGCAGGCAAAATTTTCTGTAACAGAGGCTTTGAAGTAGCTCATTTTGCTTTTAGCTTCCTAAAATAATAGAATAGTCTACTTTGAGATGGCTTAACTCACACTTTTTTTTTCCACTTTCATGAGCAAATGTGTGAATGCAAGTAGAGCTTGTGGGGTTTCACTTTCCATCCATAATGGAATTAACAAGCTGAAAAGACAAGCCAGGGTACATATGATGCCCAAACACTCTCAAAAGCTAGTCCAATGCTCTGCATTTCTATAGCAGTAATTTTTAGGATTACATTATTTTTTCCTGTTCAATTTCAGTTCCTCTCAGAACCCATCATAAGTTGAGAGTCCTGAGATGAAAGTAAAAATAGCAATGATATATTCCAAACTCAGCAATAAGCCTTCTTTCTTTTTCTGACTCAAAACTTAAGGCACAGGCATGACAGTATAATGAGTTTAAGAAGTCTGAAAGGAACTTGAACTTGCTTTAGAATTTAACTGAATGAAAACAGAAGAGTAATTTTTGGATCCACTGGGCAGAAGAGTAAAGAAAAAGGAAACCCAAGGGCTGTGCTACATTTACCTTTCTGGCCTAAATCAATAGCTTTTTTCCCCTCAGATTAGCACAATGTTTTTTCCCCCATAAGCTACAATGTTAGTGAGATTTAAAATAAATCAGCATTAACCCTGATTTTCAAAATCTCCTCAAATAATTTAATAAATATAAATTTGACTCCACATGTGTCTGCCTCTATACTCACAGTAAAATAAAACAACGAAAGGGTGACTTTTATTCTTTCTAACTAACTTAATTTTATGGGTCTCATAATTTGTAAAAAATGATAGCATGCAAAAATGCTAAGTGTATAATGGCCATAGATATCAATATGGGACATTTCTGTGTTTAAAATACATTGAAACCCACACCATTTAAGTGCTAACATTTTCATACTGCAAATAAATATAAATGCAGTAAGGTGAAGTGACTTTATTTGTTGTTAGTATGACTATGACATTATGTTTTATTAAAATACTAATATTTTAATACCTTTAAGTTTGTTGGTTATAACATTGCACTATTAATAATTGCTGGTTTGCTGAATAGCAGCACAACTATGGTATTTACTAGGAAACAGTAAAAGAAAAAAGTCCTCTGCCCTTCTTTTTGACATCATATGAGTGGTCAAAATTCAGGACCTCAAAGATCATACCACCCAAAGCAATCTACAGATTCAGTGTAATCTCCATCAAAATACCAATAGCAATTTTTATAGTACTAGAACAAAGAATCTTAAGAATTGTATGGAATTACAAAAAATACCCTGAATAGCCAAAGCAACCTTGAGAAGGAAAACAGAAAGTCCTCTGCCCTGCTTTTTGACATCATATGAGTGGTCAAAATTCAGGACCTCAAGGATCATACCACCCAAAGCAATCTACAGATTCAGTGTAATCTCTATCAAAATACCAATAGCAATTTTTATAGTACTAGAACAAAGAATCTTAAGAATTGTATGGAATTACAAAAAATACCCTGAATAGCCAAAGCAACCTTGAGAAGGAACAACAAATCTAAGGGTAGCATACCTCCTGATTTCAAACTATAGTACAAAGTTTTGGTAATTAACACAGTATGGTACTGACATGAAAATAGACACATAGGTCAATGAAATGGAATAGAAAGCCCAGAAATAAACCCATGAACACATGGTCAGTTAATTTATGACAAAGAAGGCATGAATATACAATAAAGAAAGGATAGTTTCTTCAAAAATGATGCTGGAAAAGCTGAACAACTATATGCAAAACAATGAAATTGGACAACTATGTTATATCATATACAAAAATAAATTCAAAATCAATTAAAAACTTGAATGGAAGCCCTGAAATCATAAAACTCCTAGAACTCACAGGCAGTAAATTCTTTGACATCAGCCTTAGCAGTATTTTTTGGGGGGCCAGTCTCCTCAAGGCAAATAAGCTAAAATAAACAAATGTGATTGTATCAAACTAAAAAGTTTCTGCACAGTGAAGGAAATGATCAATGAAACAAAAAAGCACCCTACAGAATGGGAGATAATATTTTCAAGCATGCATCCAATAAGGGGTTACTATTTAGAATATATAAGGAAGTTAAACAACTTAATACCAGAAAAACAAACAACCTCGTTAAAAAATGGGCAGAGAACCTGAATAGACACTTTTCCAAAGAAACATACAGATGGCCAGCAGAAACATGAAAAAATGCTCAACAGCACTAATAATCAGGGAACAGCGAATTAAAGCCAAAATGAGAGATCACCTCATACCTGTCAGATTCGCTATTGTCAAAAAGAGAAAAAGAAACAAGTGTTGATGAGGATGTGGAGAAAAGGGGTACCCTTGTACACTATTGGTGGAAATGTAGAATAGTGTCGCTGAAAACAGTATGGAATTTACACACACACACACACACACACACAATAGAATAACCATATGATCCAGTTATTCCATTTCTGGGCTTCTGGGCATCTAGCCAAAGAAAATGAAAACATAAATTCAAAGAGATATGTGCACTCCTATGTTCACTTCAACATTATTTACAATACCAAGATATGGAAGCAATGTAGGCATCCATCAATTGATGAATGAATAAAGACGTGGCGTGCATGCACACACACACATACACACACACACATGCACACTGGAATAATACTCAACCATAAAAAAAGAATGAAATCTTGCCATCTGTGACAACACAGACATAGAAGGTATTATGCTAAGTGAAATAAGCCAGAGAAAGATAGATACTATATGACTCACTTATATGTGAAATCTGAAACAAAACAAAACAGATACAGACTTCTAGATACAGGAAACTGTTGGTTACCAGAGCAGGGAAAGGTTGTGGAGGTGAGGAATATAAGGGGTACACACTTCAAGTTATAACATAATTAATCATGGGAATGTAATTTACAGCACAGGGAATATAGCCAACAATATTTTAACAACTTTGTATGGTGAAAGATGGTAACTAGACTTATTATGAAAATCATTTTGTAATGTAGAAAGATATCAAATCACAATAATGTATGCCTATAACTAATAGGATATTGTAAATCACTTATACTTCAATTAAAAAGTATTATACAATTTAAAAAATCATATAGCTTGAAAGCTTAAACATTATCATTTCTAGCTTCTACTTCCCAATCTAATTCTTCCAAATTTTCAAGTATATTTGAATTTTCTGTCTGAATTTCCCAACTAATAGGAAACATAGTGTATCAGATGTTAGTTGCTGCATAACAAATCATCCCAAGACTTCCTGGTTTAAAACAATGATTTATTGGAGTCAAATTGGTGGAGGAGTATGGATACCAGAATGTTCCTCCTCCATCAAACTCAGCAGTAATGAGGTTAGAACATGTGGAACTCCAGGAATCCAGGGTACAATGTGACAGAAATCTCTCCAGGGGCATACAGAGACAGCTTGATAGTTCAGAGGTGCATGTTTGTGAATTAGGAGAGAGAAAACAGGTGGCAGCATAGGCACAGAAGAGGAGGGGAACCTTTCAGTGGAGAAACAAAAGGAGGAGAAATAGAGGCTGTGGAAGTGTAGGATTGTATTTAGATAAGGAAAAAAACATCTCCAGACCACAGTCCAGAAAATGAAGAATAATACAAAGAGAGACAGTTTCTACTTTGCAAACAGCCTTAGGAGTGAAGATTGCAGATTTCAGGGTTGTGTGACTATCTCTGGACCAGAATCATTGCAGGTGCACCTGTGGAAGAGTAGAGCCAGCCCCAGGCTTGGTAATACTTTCTGGGGCACACTGCAAGAAAGCCGTCCCCTCCACTGAGTACCGTGAGAAGAGGGTTTACTCACTCTCCAAAAACAAAAGACCCTACAGGCACCAGCCAGAAGCCCTTTGTCTGCTGGAGGTACCAGTGCTATTCCAGGTCCATGTGGAGCTGGATCCTTTAAGGCATTGGGTTTTGAACCCCAGTCAAGCACCTGGGAGGCACTGGAGACTGTGGAGCAGGGAAAACTGGCTCTTCCACACCCATGCTGCTCTGGGAGGGCTGCTTCAAAAACATGGTTTGGGACACCAGGTCTGAGGAGGAGAGATTGGGGGGTTGCCATTTTCCTCCCCCTCATCAACATAGTGGGGCTTCAGGGAATGGGGCAGTGGCACCGAGGGGAGGCAGGACCTGCTTACACCAAACCTCACCCTTCCAAGACCAGTAACTGCTTATCAGAGTGAGGCTGAAACTCACCAAATCAGGCAGCCCCTCCTCCTCTGGACCAGCACAGCCACCATTTCCAAGGCAACAGTCAACTGTCCTGGGGTTTTATAAGTTATTTTATAAGTTTTTGTAGTTGTTGTTGTTGTTGTTTTCTTTTTCTTATTTCTTTTTTAATTTATTATTTTTTTCTTTTCTTTTATTTCCTTCTCTTCGCTTTTTACTGCCTTATCTTTCTACTCTCTTATTTTTTTCTCTTCCCTCCATGGAATCAGCCTTACAGTTTCTGGTTTGATTATTGGTCAATTTTTTTTCTTTCTCTATCTTTTTTTTCTTTTTTTTTCTTTCTCTGTTCTCGTTGTTTGTTTTATCAGAAATTTTTACCATATTCTTTTTACACCTTTTCTGTATCTCCTTCTTCTTTATTTTCCTCTCTCTCTAGATTAGGCCCTATAAATTATTTGATTCAGTCTGGTCTATCTGTCCCTATAATTTATCTCTAGTTTGGGAAAAAGTTTCTTTCAACCCCCTTCCTTCTCCTCCTTTCCAGGATTGCTTCAATGAATGAATCAAAGCACACCTTGTGAATGATCCAATCCACTACTACAAGTAGTGAGATAAAGCAGCCAAGACACAATAATGGAGTGCATGTAATACACACAAAAGACATTTCCTGAAATGCCAGACCCTGGACAGTGTATGACCCCCCCTTTTTTTAAATATAGTAGTACTTGCAGGCACAAGACACACAACAAGCTATTAAAACACAAAAAGGACAGAAAAGTAGCCAAAATGATGAAACAGAATAAGTCTCCTCAAAAGAAATTCCAGGAAGAAATGACAGCCAGGGAATTGCTCAAAACAGATATAAATAATATATCTGATCAAGAATTTAGGCTAATAGTCACGAGACTAATAGCTGGGCTTGAAAAAAAAAGCATATAAAACAGTAGATAATCTATTGCTGCAAAGATCAAGGAACTAAGAAATAATGATGATGAATTAAGAAATGCTGCAAATGAGGTGAAAAATAAACTAGATGCAGTGACAACAAGGATGGGAGAAAGAGGGAAGAGAATAGGTGAAATAGAAGATAAACTTACAGAAAATGATTAAGCTGAGAGAAGGCAAGAACGGAAATTACTAGACCACGAAAGGAGAATCAGAGACCTAAGTGATTCAATGAAACAAAATAGTATTCATATCATAGGAGTTCCAGAAGTGGAAGAGAGAGAGAAAGGGGCAGAAGGTTTATTTGAACAAATTATAGCTGAGAATTTCCCCAATCTTGGGTAGGACACAGGCATCCAAGTTCAGGAGGCACAGAGAACTCCCTTCAGAATCACCAAAAACAGATCAACACCATGACATATCATAGTGAAACTGGAAAAATATAAAGATAAAGGAGATTTCTGAAAGCAGCTAGGGACCAACAGGCTTTAACATACAAGGGTAGACACATAAGGGCAGTAGCAGACCTCTCCACTGAAGGCAAGCTAGAAGAGAGTGGCAGGAAATATTTAATATGCTGAATAGGAAAAATATGCAGCCAAGAATACTTTCTCTAGCAAGGCTGTCATTTATAATAGAAGGAGAGATTAAGGCTTTCCCTGAAAAACAAAAACTAAAGGAGTTCATGACCACCAAAATAGCCCCGCAGGAGATCCTAAGGGATCTGGATGCTGGAAAGCAGCAAAATCTTCAAAGGAACAGAGACAACTCCATAAGCACAAAACCTACAGATAACACAATGACACTACATCCATATCTTTCAATAATCACTACATATGTAAATGGACTAAATGCCCCAATCAAAAGACATAGTGTACCAGAATGAATAAAAAAAACAAGACCCATCTATACGCTGCCTACAAGAGACTCATTTTATACCTGGGGGCAGCTGCAGATTGAAAGTGAAGGGATGAAGAAACATCTATCATGCTACTGGAAGTCAAAAGGAAGCCAGATTAGCCATATTTATATCAGATAAACTAGATTTTAAGACAAAGACTATAACAAGAGATGAAGACAGGCATTGTATCATAATTAAGGGGTCTATCCATCAAGAAGAGTTAATAATTGTAAATGTTTATGCCCCCAACATGGACCACACAAATATATGAATCAATTAATCACAGACATAAATAACTGTATAGACAACAATATCATGATTGTAAGGGACTTTAATACTATCCTTACAACAATGGACAGATCATCTAGGCGGAAAATCAATAAGGAAACAATTGCTCTAAATGACACATTGGACCTGATGAACCTAACAGATATATTCAGATCTTTTCATCCAAAAGCAGCCCAATACACATTCCTCTCGAGCACACATGGAACATTCTCCAAAACAGATCACATACTGGGTCACAAAACAGCCCTCAACAAATATAATAGGATTGAGATAATACCATGCATATTTTCAGATCACAACGTTTGAAATTTGAAATCAACCACAAGAAAAAATATGGAAAGCCTCCAAGTACATGGAGGTTAAAGAACATTCCACTAAAGAATGAATAGATCAACCAGGAAATTAAAGAAGAACTTAAAAAATAAGTGGAAGCAAATGAAAATGAAAACATGACAGTCCAAACCCTTTGGGATGCAGCAAAGGAAGTCCTAAGAGGAAAATGCATCACAATCCAGGCCAATCTCAAGAAGCAAGAAATATCTCAAATATAGAATCTAACCTCAAACCTAAAGGAACTAGAAACATAGCAGCAAAGAAACCCCAAAGTCAGTAGAAGAAGAGAAATAATAAGGATTAGAGCAGAAATAAACAACATAGAACCCTACACCCCCCCCCCCCAAAAAAAAAAACACCAGTAGAACAGATCAATGAATGTAAGAGCTGGTTTTTTGAAAAAATAAACAACATTGATAAGAAATTGAATCAGTTATCAAAAATCTCCCAACAAATAAGAGTCCTGGACCAGATGGCTTCCCACGGGAATTCTACCAGACATTGAAAGCAGAGTTAATACCTATCCTTCTCAAGCTGCTCCAAAAAAGAGAAATGGAAGGAAAGCTTCTGGGTTCATTCTGTGAAGCCGGTTTGATGCCCAAACCAGACAAAGAAGCCACTCAAAAAGAGAATTATAGGCCAATATCCCTGATGGACACAGATTCAAAAATTCTCAAGAAGATACCTGCAAATAAAATTCAACAGTATATTTTTTTTTAATTTTTTTTTCAACGTTTTTTATTTATTTTTGGGACAGAGAGAGACAGAGCATGAACGGGGGAGGGGCAGAGAGAGAGGGAGACACAGAATCGGAAACAGCCTCCAGGCTCGGAGCCATCAGCCCAGAGCCCAGAGCCTGACGCGGGGCTCGAACTCACGGACCGCGAGATCGTGACCTGGCTGAAGTCGGACGCTTAACCGACTGCGCCACCCAGGCGCCCCTCAACAGTATATTAAAAGAATTATTTACCATATTCAAGTGGGATTCATTCCTGGCCTGCAGGGCTGGTTCAATATTTGCAAATTAAACAACATGATACATTACATAAAAGAAAGGATAAGAACCATATGATCCTGTCAATAGATGCAGAAAAAGCATTTGACAAAACACAGCATCCTTTCATAATAAAAACTCTCAAGAAAGTTGAGATAGAAGGAACATACCTTATCATAAAAGTCATATATTAAAGGCCCACAGCTAATATCATCCTCAACGGGGAAGAACTGAGAGCTTTCCCCCCAAGATCAGGAACATGAGACGTGTGTCCACTCTCACCACTGTTGTTTAACATAGTTTTGGAAGTCCTAGCCTCAGCAATCAGACAACAAAATGAAATAAACATCCTCTAAATTGGCAAAGAAGAAGTTAAACTTTCACTTTTCACAGATGACATGATACTGTACAAGGAAAACCTGAAAGACTCCATCAGAAACCTGCTAGAACTGATCCATGGATTCAGCAAAGTCGCAGGACACAAAATCAATGCACAGAAATTGGTTGCATTTCTATACACCAATAATGAAGCAACAGAAAGAGATATTAAGGAGTTGATCCCATTTACAATCACACCAAGAACCATAAAATACTTAGGAATAAATCTAACCAAAGTGGTAGAAGATCTGTATGCTGATAACTACAGAAAGCTTATGAAAGAAATTGGAGAAGACAAAGAAATGGAAAAACATTGCATCTTCATGGATTGGAAGAACAAATATTGTTAAAATATCAATACTACCCAAAACAGTCTACACATTCATTGCAATCCGAATCAAAACAGCACCAGCATTCTTCGCAGAGCTAGAACAAATGATCCTAAAATTTGTATGGAACACAAAAGACCCCAAATAGCCAAAGTAACGTTGAAAAGAAAACCAAAGCTGGAGGTATCACAATCCCCGACTTTAGCTTGTATTACTAAGTTGCAATCATTAAAACAGTACGGTATTATCACAAAAACAGACACATAAGACCAGTGGAATAGAATAGAGAACACAGAATTGGACCCATGAATTTACTCCCCACTAATCTTTGATAAAGCAGGAAAGAGTACCCAATGGAAAAAAGTCTGCTTAGCAAATGATGCTGGGATAACTGAATAACAATATGCAGAAGAATGAAACTGGACCACTTTCTTATACCATACACAAAAATAAATTCAAAATGGATGAAAGACCTAAATGTGAGGCAGAAAATCATCAAAATCCTAGAAGAGAAGACACTCAACAACCTCTTTGACCTTGCCCGCAGTAACTTCTTACTCAACAGGTCTCCAGAGGCAAGGGAAACAAAAGCAAAAATGAACTATTGGGACCTCATCAATATAAAAACTTCCGCACAGCAAAGGAAACAATCAACAAAACTAAAGAGCAACCAATGGAATGGGAGAAGATATTTGTAGATGGCATATGGGATAAATGATTAGTATTCAAAATCTATAAAGATTTACCAAATTCAACACCTGAAAAACAAATAATCCAGTGATGAAATGGGCAGAAGACATGAATAGATGTTTTTCCAAAGAAGACATCCAAATGGATAACAGACACATGAAAAGATGCACATCATTGCTCATCATCAGGAAAACACAAACCAAAACTATATTGAGATACCACCTCACACAAGTCAGAGTGGCTAAAATTAACTCAGGAAACAACAGATGTTAGCAAGAATGTGGAGAAATGGCAACCGTTTTTGCACTGTTGGTGGGAATGCAAACTGGTGCAGCCACTCTGGAAAACAGTGTGGAGGTTCCTCAAAAAATTAAAGATGGAATTATCCTACTACCCAGAAATAGCAGTGCTGGGAGTTCATCCAAAGGATACAGGAGTGCTGATTCCTAGGGGCATATGTACCCCAATGTTTATAGCCGTGCTATCAACAATAGCCAAATTATGGAAAGCCCAAATGTCCATCAACTGACGAATGGATGAAGAACCGGTTATATATATATATATATATACATACAATGGAATACTACTTGGCGATGAAAAAGAATGAACTCTTGCCATTTGCATCAATGTGGATGGAACTGGAGGGTATTAGGCTAAGTGAAATCAGTCAGAGAAAGACGGATATCATATGTTTTCACTCATATGTGGATCCAGAGAAACTTCACAGAAGACCATGGGGGAAGGGGAAGAAAAAAACATATATATAGTTACAAACAGAGAGAGAGGCAAACCATAAGAGACTTTTAAATACAGAGAACAAATGAAGAGGGAAGAGAGTAGAGAAGGTGAGAGGGGGCATTGGGAAAAATGGGTGATGGGCATTAAGGGGGGTACTTGTTGGGATCAGCACTGGGTGTTTTATGTTGAATCACAGGAATCTACTCCTGAAGCCAAGAGCACACTGTATACATTGTATGTTAGCTAACTAGACAATAAATTATATTAAAAAATAAAAATAAAAATAAAAATACATTGTGCTAAAAAAACCCACAATGATTTATTACTTATCAGAGTCCTGTGGGTCAGTGGGTGGCACCTCTAATGGTTTTACCCAGGTTCATTCATTAGGGTGCATTCAGTTTAAGGGTCATCTGGTCAGGGAAGTCCAATGTCTATTTACTCACATGTTCAGGAATTCATCTGATGCCAGCTGAGACTCCTTGGTTTGGCTCCAAATGGCAGAATTCAAACACTTAGACCAAGTTTCTTTACATAACAGTCTCAGGGTAGCATTCCAAGAAGCAGGCACAGTAGCTTCTCTCATGATGCATGATCCAGAAGCTCAAAGAAATTTTTTTCTCAACGTTCTGTTGGTCAATAGCAGTCACAAGGCCAGAACAGATTCAAGGTAAAGAGAAGCAGACTATCTACCTCATGATGAAAGCTCTGAAATATTGTGGCCGTATTTTCAATCTGTCTTTCTACACACACTTTGTCTACATTGACTGCTATCCTCTTTCTTCCAGCTTTATTGAGGTAAAACTGACATTGTGTAAGTTAAGATGTACAACTTGTTGATTTGATGTATGTTGCAAAATGATTATTAACACCATAAATTTAGCTAACACCTCCATTGTGTCACATATATTTTTTTGGTGTTGAGAACATTTAAGATCTACTCTCTTAGCAACTTTCAAGTATGTAATACAGTATTATTAACTATTACTAACCACCATGTTACACATTAGATTCCCCAGACTTATTCTAGGTGTATCTCCAAAGGAAGTGAAAACAGGATCTTGAAGAGGTCTCTGCACTTCTATGTTTATTGCAGCATATTCACAATAGGCAAGACATTGAAACAACTGAAGTGTTCATCAGTGGATTAATGAATAAAGAAGATATGGTATATATGTACACACACACACACACACACACACACACACACACGGGAATGTTATTTAGACATGAGAAAGCAGGAAATCTCTCCTGTTTCTTATGAGCAAATATTTGAGTCATTAGAGTTTGTAACCTGTAGGGGGAAGTTTGGAAAAACAGTATGATTTTTTTCCCCTTTATTTTGGACTGTGAGCAATGCACCTTTCTCCCACTCTCCTATCACCATAGCTATTAAGTCTCCTTTAATATACAGAGACTTATTCAATAAAAATTTCTTAGTCAATTCCAATAAACATGGAATATTAATAGCCTCAAACCCAATTGTACCTGAGTGCTGAGTGTTGTCTCTGCCACATGTCCAGTATCATTATGTATTGCTCTGAGTACCTATATTCCACAGTTTTTTTCTTAGTTATTAGTTATGCTTAGCTTAACAGTTCTTTGCTGGGATAAAAATTTTATCATAAACCCAGTCCTTTGAGGGTGGTACATTTTGAGAAAATGCCTAGCTAAGTCCATTTACTATCCTTAAGGGCTATCTGTCTGTCTACACTAAATAGTAAAATATTTTCACCATTGACTTTGTGTCAATTCCACAACCTAGAGCAAAATTTGAAAGCTTGTAGATTTTGGGAAAAATTTGGTATCCAGTTGCATTTTGTTTGACCAAAACTGTGTTTAGAAATAACTGCATATTAGGGGCACCCGGTTCTGGATTTTGGCTCAGGTCATGATCTCATAGTTTGTGGGTTCAAGCCCTGCCCCACATCTGGCTCCACACTGGAGGCTGCTTGAGATTCTCTCTCTCTTTCTCCCTCTCTGCCCCTCCTGTGTGCATGTGCGCTCTCCCTCTCTCAAAATAAATTTCTAAAAATTGGTATTTTATGAAATATTTCAGGCATATGAAAATAAATCAATCCTAGGTCCTAAAGATTTTCTGCCATGTTTTTTTGTTTGTTTCTAAGTATAGTCTTACTTTTTATTTTTAAATCTTTGATCCATTTTGAATTAATTTTTGTATAAAATATGACTTTTAGTTTGTTAATTTTTTTGTCTACCATTATCTAACTTCCATCTCCATTTTTTGAAAAGGCCATCATTCCTTCCTTGAATTGCTTTTGCAGCTTTGTGAAAAATCAACTAGGGATATTTGTGTGAGTCTATATCTGGGTTCTCTATTATGTCCTGTTGATCTGTGTGACTCTCCTTCACTGCCTTGAGTACTGAGGCTCTATAGTTGGTCTTAGTATTAGTCATAGTAATTTCTCTCACTTTATTTTCATTTTTAAGGGGCTTTTCCCTATTCTAGGACCTGTACCTTTCAATATAAATTTTAGAATAAGCCTGTCTATATCTATAAAATCTGGGATTTTGATAGGAATTGTACAGGAATTGTATCGAATTCCGTGTGATGAAAATTGACATCTTTGCTATTTTGAATTGTCAGATTTACACACATGATATATCAGTTTATTTAGGTCTTATTTGATTTCTTTCATTAGAATATTACAATATTCAACATAAAGATCCTGTATGTTTTTTAACAGGTTTATAGTTAAGTATTTAACCTGAAGTGATTATAAACAGCAGATCGTATTTTTCAATTACTACATCTTCATTGCTAATAAGCACATTCTTTTTTATTTTTTTTTATATTTTTTAATGTTTTTTTATGTATTTTTGAGACACAGAGAGAGAGTGCAACTGGTGGAGGCTCAGAGAGAGAGAGAGACGGAACATGGAATCTGAAGAAGGCTCCAGGCTCTGAGTTGTCAGCACAACTGACTGGACGCAGGGCTCAAACCCACAGACTGTGAGATCATGACCTGAGCTGAAGTCACACACTTGACCAACTGAGCCACTCAGGTGCCACTAAAATATCAACTTTTGATATAACCCCAATACCACCTTTAAACAAAAATGCTATGCTGCATGAGACAAAATAACCATATTGAAAGGAAAAGCATTTTGATACACATCTACAAGTTGAATTACTCATATTAAATAATTGATCAATATGCATTTATAAATGTCTTGTTTGTGCCACTGAAGAAAAGTCGTATACTTTGCATCAGGTGAATGGACTATATCAAAGCCCGGAAAATCTCCAGTAGGTTAGGTGAAAATGGATGGGTATCTAAGGTTAGACACTAACAAAAAAGCCACTGGGAGATGCACCATGAAGCCATCAGGAAAGAAAATTAAGACCTGGTCATGTGAAAGGCTGCTGGTATACTTCTACTTATATTATTCATGCACAGTTTGGAACTTATGTTGTCTTTTGCACTTGATAAAAGGTTAAAGTCTTCATTCAGCAAATACCAGAAGCTTCTAGATGAAAAAAATCTTTTTAATGTAATGTAAAAAGCATATTCTCCAAGAAGCCATTGGTGCATTCTGTAAGTGCCTGCAGAGTAATATTGTTTTGGCTGTTGCTGCAGGATTCTTTACCTCAATACCCAGGGTTCGTTGTCCCTCCACTTTAAAAAATGAAGAGGTGGACACAGAGTAAGATAAGCAAAAAGCAAGAGTTTTATCAGAAAGTAAGGATAGTAAGGGACGCCTGGGCAGGTAGGCCAGTTAAACGTCCTTATTCGGGTCAGGTCATGATCTCGCGGTTTGTGAGTTTGAGCCCCGAGTCAGGCCCTGTGCTGATGGCCCAGAGCCAGAAGGCTGCTTCCGACTCTGTGTGTGTTTTTCTCTCTCTCTCTGCTCCCCCCCCCCCCCGCCAACCCCCACCCCCACCCCGGGCTCATGGTCTGTCTTTCTCTGTCTCAAAAATAAATAAAATTAAAAAAAGAAAAAAAAAAGTAAGGATAGTGTGAAAAGCTGCCATTACAGAGAGCAACTATAGGCAGGGGACTTTACTTTCTAGGGTTTTGGTTTGTTCCTTCTCTTCCCCCTTTGTTCTGTTTCGCGTTTTTGTTTTGTTTTGCTTTTGTTTTTGTTTTTGTTTTTTCCCCTCCATTGGCCTGATAACTGTAGGTGCTGAGTTGTTTATTCCTGATTGGCTTAACTCCGTCATGAGGGGTCAGACTATGATCATACTGTCCCCCCTATATAACACGAGGTTTATGGTTTACTTATTTTAGTTAGGTATTTGTTTATCAACTTCCATAGGAAAACAAGAGCAGGCAACAGGTGGTGTTTGTTACATTCTTAGGAAAAGTGCTACCTTTGTCAGCATTGTTTTAAAATACACAGTTTTTGCTCTCAGGGAGCTTTAAGCTCTAGACTCTCCCTTTCTGCCTACAGAACCATCTTTCCATATCATACTATGACTTTTTTGATTCTGTGAATTTATTATTTAGCCTTATTCGTAACCTTCTTTTATTATCAATTTGTAGGTGATGCAAATATTATTGACATTAACTTTCACAAGCCTCAGAAATTAAAGTTCTAGAATATTAGCGTCACATATATTCATATACCACCTTTTATTTGCATGGCAATATGCCTAGTACAAATGCTTTTATAAAATGTTTCATTATCTGGCTAAAGTGATTTCTATACAGGTAGGAACCAAAGTTTTGAAGGTTTAAATGATAGCCTAGGATTAGAAGGCTAAAAGTTCTTAGCTACTATAAGAATTATGTTTAAATATTTTGTATGTGAAAGGCTTGTTGGTCATAGATAGGGTTACTATATTTTGCCTAAATTGAGACACTGTATTTCAAGGACAAATTCTGAAGCATATGGGCTAGAGCAATAGATACAAATTAAGACTATTTTCTGCAAACTGGAAAATATATTTATTCTATTGGATATATATTTTTTTCGTGTTTATTTATTTATTTATTTATTTTGAGAGAGAGATTGTGTGTATGCATGTGCACGAGTTGGGGAGGGGCAAAAAGAATCCCAAGAAGGCCCCTCTCTGTCAGGGCAGCACATGCAGCCACTCTCTGAGGGGCTCTCACGACTGTGAGATCATGGCCAGAGCTGAAATCAAGAGTCAGAGGCTTAACCAATTGAGCTACCCAGGCATCTCTCTATAGGAGATACTTAAAAGCATTAAAACCTTGACAAATAGGGGCTCCTGGGTGGCTCAGTTGATTTAAGTGTCCGACTTCGGCTCAGGTCATGATCTCACGGTCAAGCCCCGTGTCTGGCTCTGTGCTGACAGCTCAGAGCCTGGAGTCTGCTTCAGATTCTGTGGCTCCCTCTCTCTGACCCTCCCCCATTCATGCTCTGTCTCTCTCTGTCTCAAAAATAAATAAATATTAAAAAATTTTTTGAATAAATAAAACCTTGACAAATAGGTAAGATTTTTAAAATAAAAAAAATCTTTAGCAAAACTTCTATATTTTTTCATATGGTAACTGTATGTGTTGCAATTTAAAACAGAGATGATATCAGGTAAATTAAATAGTTGTCTATGCCAGTGCATGATTTTGTATCATCATTCTTAAGTAAAAAGAATCTTCTGCACTTTGTCAAGAAAATGGTCTCTCTAACATTCCCCTGTTTAATCATGATATTCCTCTTTTTACATCCATACTCAAGTACAACATGTACTCATTGTACAACATGGTGGTAATGAGATGGAATGAAGAAATTCTACATGGAAACAAGTAGCAAGAGATTTTCGTCTGAGACATAAAGATCTGTCTTATGGACAGGAATTTTGAGTTATGCATTGAGGCTTTAGATTTTACACAAAGCATGTTTGATACTACAAACACTGTGAGTTTCTAGACTTTTTTCCCCTTATTTCTGAGCAGAAAACCACAGAGTAGGGGCAGAAGCAAATCACACCTACTAGTACCTTAGATAAAGACCTACCAGAAAACATGAATTGAGTATAGCCATTCACAATCTCTAGCTTTAGGTCAGAAGTAAGACAACCAAAGAAGTTAAGAGTACATTAGCTTTCTTGAAAAGCCTAATTCCTTGATTGGTTGTACAATGCTGGATGTGGGGAGATCAGTCAACTAACCAAAAAACAACAATCAAAGAACAAACAACAACGATAATCAAAAAGACATAGTGACAATGCTGAAACCACTCAAAGGAAACATTACCCAAAGAATCACAGGAAAGAATATTCCTGGAAGTATTTACTTCAGTAATCAAAAGAATGCATGTTAAATATTTATTTTGTTTTCTCAAAGGGTCTTAAAAATAGACATGATTGAGGCAGAATATACTGACTATATTTTTCAAGTTCTGTATTCTTGGTACTCTAGTATTACAGGCCATGATCCGGGAGAAACTGCCCTTCCCAGGGCTAGCTATAACAAAGGGTTCTCCTTAGAACACACCTTTGATATACACACCAACTAATCTAGAGCCCACACCTACAACCATCTCATCTCATTTATCACATTCTCACACATCAGGCTATAATTTTCCCTGCCCTGAATCACCCTAGGACGAGGTACTAGAAAACTAGGGACCATTGCTATAACTCAGAGCCTGATGAAATTACTCAAACTACCCAATCCTCAACCTACTCAGTGTACTTACACTCACTCCTTTGCTTAAAAATCCCAATAAAGGCTATAGTCCATGCTGTGGCCTTGTGCCCCTCTGCATCCTGACCAACCCTGGTCTTTCCCCATGTTGCCCTGCAAGGCATGCCTTTTTCTAGGGATCTATGAATAGGAACTTCTTCTTTTGTGATGATTATATCTGTGTCTGAATGTCTTACTATACCTGATTAAAACAAATCCCAAGTATATTTTAACATACCAGGACATAAAAACTTAAGTAAAGAATATAAACGGGGGGAGGGGAGAAGAGTGGCTACAAATAAGAAGGCAAAATTAAAATATGCATTGGAAGCTATGTCAAACAAAATGAATACCATAGAAATAGAATTTGAGAATTTACCTTGGAAGGTAGAATCTTTAAAACATCATATAGTGCTTTAACAAGTTCTTTGTTAAAGCACTAGATCTACTCTTAGTGCTTGGATCAACTTCCCATGGTTTCACCTCTCTAGCCTCTTCTATGAAATGCTGACCTCATAAGGTTTTTATGAAAGTAAATTTGGTTATGTGAATAGTTAACTTAGCCAAATGCTTGGCATATAGCACATGCTCAATAGCTTGTAGCTCTATTAATAAATTAAAATAATAAAAAAGGTGAGACAGAAATGGGAAATCCACCTACAAATAGTAATTGGGTTCCTGTAGAAGAATTTAGAAACACTCAGGGATGCAACAGAAAAGTGTTCTAAGATTAAAAATATCTAAATCTGAAAATGTAAAAGACTTCATACTTCAGGGAAATTCTTTTTGAAAGAGACCGACTCTTACGCTTAGATTTGTGAATTTACTTTTTATATCAGGATACAAAAGGAGCACCTGGGTGGCTCCTTCAGATGAGTGTCCGGACTTTGGCTCAGGTCATGATCTCACCAATCATGGGTTTGAACCTTGCATCAGGCTCTGTACTGACAGGGCAGAGCCTGGAACCTGCTTCAGATTCTGTCTCCCTCTCTCTCTCTCTCTCTCTCTCTCTCTCTCTCTCTCTGCCTCTCCCCGACTCATGCTCTGTTTATTCCTAAGAGAGAGAGGGAGAAACAGAATCTGAAGCAGGCTCCAGACTCTGCACTATCAGTACAGAGCCTGACCCAAGGTTCAAACCCACGAATGGTGAGATCATGACCTGAGCCGAAGTTGGACGCTTAACTGACAGAGGCACCGCTAAAAAAAAAAAAAAAAAAATTAAGATACGAAAGTTTCCAAACAGTTAAACAGAATGAAATTGTGTAATTTTAATTCAGATTAAATTGTAATTAGTTAAAACTTTATCTTCCTAACACCAAATGCCAGAAAACAATGCTCTGTTGCTTTTTGACTTCTTTTAAAAGTTAAAAAAGTTTGTGACTTCCCAAATGATATATAACTGAATCTTCTTGTGGTGAAAGTATAGAAAGTTATTGTTAGGTATACACTGGCTCAAAAAATATATCGCTTGGCTGTGTTATTGAAAAATTACTTAAATTTAATGTTCCAGGAAGCAAAAGAATTAGAGCTATAGACATCTCAGGAAACCTAGAAAGTTGCAATCAGGTAGAATGCGCTGGGTGAAATGATAGCTACAGAATGGTCCTGAGATAGGTAGCTAGCTTTCCTAATTATTGACCCAAAGGAGCATGAAAACTTATACTTAAATCTCTATTTTGATATCAAAAGTCCCATCCGACATGTTGGGTTGAATGGAATTAACCTTTAAGCAAAAACTGTGTAAATAAGTGAAGGGTCTAAGCATAGGAAACATCAGGAATAGTGGTTACCCTAGCAACCCGGAGAGCATGTATCTTACATAAAAGGGCAGCTGCTATTTAAATCTACCCACATTTGTCAGAAAAGACTGTAGGTGAAGTATTTCAAATTTTATGAAAGATAAAAAAAAATCATATTTTATGTAAAATCTGATTTGGATAGGTAGAGTTTATTTTGCTTTTATTTAAAATTTTGTAAAATTTTTGAGGTTAGTGTACATATTCACATGCAGTTGTAAGAAATAATACAGAAAGATCCTTTTACCGAGTTTCTCCAAATAACAGCATCTTGCAAAATATAGCACATTACCACAACCAAAATATTGACACAGATACAGTCAAGATATAGAACAATTCTATCTCCTCAAGGACCCCTCCTGTTGCCTTTTTATAGCCATACATACCTCCCTTCCTGATCACCCTCCCAATGTCCCTGACAATCTCTAATCTGTTATCCATTTCTATAATTTTCTATTTCAAAAATATTCTATAATAATACAATATATGGTCTTTGGGATTTGCTTTTTAACTTATGGTTCTCCAGAGATTTGTCTAAATGGTTACATGTGTATATGGTTTGTCGTCATTGCTGAGTAGTGTTTCTGTGATATGCATAGAGTGTAGTTTTACCATCCATTTGCTGAAGGACATTTGAACTGTTTTCAGTTTGGAGCTATTTTAGATAAAGCTGCTAAGGACATTCGCGTATAGGTATTCATGTGTAAGTTTTCATTTCTCTGGGATAATTGTGTGAGCAATCACGTTTGTCTACATCCCTACCTGCATTTGTGGTGGTTTATTTTAGTAATTTTGATAGGTGTGCAGTGAAATCTTATTGTGAGTTTCGTTTGAATTTCTTTAATTAAATTGAACATCTTTTCAGGTGCTTATTTGTCATTAATATATTCTCCTTAGTGAAAGTGTGCTAATAATCTTTGTTTATTCTCTAATTGAATTTTTTACTATTAATTTTTTGAGAATTCTTTATATATTTTAAATATAGGTCCTTAATTGATTATATAATTTGCAGACACTTTCCAGTATTTGCTTTTTAATATGGTCAATTAATAACAATTCCTATGGAGTTTAATTAAGTTTTCATTGGTAAATACATCTGTGTTTGAATCACAGCAGTTATGTGCTCCCCTAGTCACGTAAAAGTAGATAGTTTTATAAAAATTCTTTTTCTATGTCTTTTGTGCATATGTGTTAGAAATTCTACATATCACTTTCATATCTTCAAATACTCTTGACTGATATTACCAAATTGTCCTCTTTAGTATTAATACCAATTCTCAGTATACTCAGCAGTATTCAAAGGGTTCTATTTTCTGGGCAAGCTCAACAAACTGGAGATACAAATTATGTTCATGTACAGGACTTACTATCATACTGATACAGATTTTTATCAGAGTTAATATATACACTGAATGAAAATTCAGTCAGAATCTTAAGGTGTTTTGTCGAAAACTGATATATAATTCCTAAAATCCAGTTGGCGAAGAAGTAAAGTTTCAAGAACAGAATAGATGATTCCAAATATAACAGTTGAGGATGGGAGATTTTTTACCATATACTAGAATGTACTATCCAGCTAAAATAAACCCATCAATGCCACATATTGTGCTAGGTATTTTAACATTCATTCATCACCCCAGAGTTAATAGAGCTAGGTACCTGCAAAACCACTTCACAGTTTGTCTTTCTCTTATGTATCAATATTGTCCTTAGAGGACAGTAAGAGAGCCCTGCCCTCTATTTTTGGCTCTAAAGGACCCTGTATGATATTGCTTTTTGCTTTTTCCAAGAGACTGTACCAACCTAGAGACCAAACTCTTCCTGTTGAGGACATTCCTCTAAGAAGCTGGGAATACAGAATTTCCTTCCCCAACTGCCCCTCTTGGAGTTGGCATGGTCTATACTGAGATTCCATCCTCAAGAGAACTTAACACACCACTAGTATGCACACCTCTAGAACACAGTGATGGTCAAAAGTGGCCATTTGTAGGTACAGTGCACAGGGGGATCTACCAATTACCAAGTACAGCCATTCCAGTTATATGGTCGAGGACCCAATAAGTGACCACCAGATGGAACCTGAGACTCTGTGAACTCCTAATGAGCCAGGCCTGGGACAAGATGCTATTTCTTGACTTGCATGTGTTTCCCTTTTAATAGGAAGGGTACCATGAAACTCTGGGGCCTTTGGTATCAAGCCAGTTTGGAACCTGTACCCTAAGTCCTCAGAAATGTTTGAACATTCCTTTTTCCTATGCACAGTTATGCAAATAAGTGTCTTAGATCCCTATTGGGAAAAAACTGGAGGGATCATTAATGTATAAACTCAACCTAGTGCTGTAAGAGTCTACCTTCTAAAAACATGGACACGCTTTTAGTTATTGGGTTCCAGATCAGGAAACTGATTCAGTTCAAGAAATTGAGTAATAATGCATGCTGGATACCTTCTGGATTTATGGATTGAGCATGAATCCTGTTAGCTTCCTACCTAACTTGCCTCTGAGGACACTGTGTTCCATTAGCTGTCTTCAAAGTTCCTTGTAGGCCAACTGCCCCTTCAGCCTTGCCATTCATAAGATTACTGTGCCTCCTTGCTTCTTATGATTGAGTACTACCTGGTCTCTATTATTTTGGAATCTTACTCCATTGCTACAGTGATTCTGTTCACAAAAGTATCTCTTGCTGTAGCCTTGAGCAACAAAGGAAAGTCCCCACCAAGATTCTAAGTGCCACTTACTAGCAAGTTTCTTTCATTTTTCTTTTTATTTATTTATTTTTTTGGCTGGGTCGTGGGAAGGATATCTTATAGCATTTCCATAGGTCATATGGTGGTTTTCTGGACTTACATAGCATGTCCATGCTAGCTTGCCCAACTCTCTGGAATTTCATTTAACTGAATATTGGTATCTTCAAGTTTCTAGAAGACTAACTTGTGGGGGTCTTTGAAGTCCCATGGGGTATTTGTCAGAGTATTGGATCCTATATCCTGAGAGAAATGATGTCATGTCAATAAACTTTCCTCCCCACACAACTTTATTTTACCTACTTTACTACACTCAGAAAACAATTATATATTCACTAACCTGGCTCCTTCTGGTATATGCTGATGAGGTGCTATAATTTTGGGGGGGTAATGATCATTCCTCAGGCCAAGAACTTTGTCCACTAAGTAATGTTGTGACTTAATTCTATTGTTAACATACTAGTTAGAAAGGAAGGTAAGAGTAGATTTTAGAAGGATGGGGGGTATGCTGTCTTGCACAATGAAGGCAACACATCATCTTAAGTCTTTTGGAAGGAAGAGTAAATCCTTCTGCAGGCTTAGAGGATACAGGGATGTGTAGGAATTCAAGATCTTTAAGCACATCAACACAGACATCTCCATCACATTCTAATAGTCCCAACGTTTCCCAATCAGAGCCCTGATTTTGGTAGAGCAGACCTGCTTAAAGTAAGAATGTAATGTTCTCTGGCACTCAGCTATTCTTTGTAATCACTTTTGGTCCTGGTCCTGGGCTTTCTCAGTTCTCCATCGACAGGGGATTGGTATCTTTATATACCGCCAAAAAGTTTCTCTAGCTTTCACACATAGCTTTAACTGTTTAGAGCTGTACATTATCTCTCTCAGGCATCAATTAACCACAATAACTATTGTCCAATTTTAGTATCCTTATAATTATCATTTCCACCATATATTTCAAATGCCTGCTACATTTCATTCACTAGTGAATGGTTCAGTGAAGTTTTCTGTACAGGGCCAGATAATAAGCAGGTTAGACTTTGTGAACAATACAGTTTCTGTAGCACCTACTGCAATCTACTGTTGTAGGATGTAAGCAGTCATAGGTAAAACATGGCTATGCTTAAATATAAGTTTTTACAAGACAACAGGTGATGAGCTATAGTTGTCTAAGTCATGTGCTAGTATATCCACTTCTTTCGGTTTATTATACCAGTTCATGATGTATGAAAGTCTAAATAAATTCCGTGCTGCAGCATTACTAGGGCTCCCCCACTCATAGTCATGGATTTCTATTATCAGCAGGTGATGCAGCTCCAATATCTCATTTAACACTAACCAATCAAATCGCTCTTCTGGTACCAATTCAGACCTCAGGAATCAGACTCTAGGATGGAGGTAGCATGCAGAGAAAGAAGCAAGACTATGCAAAGCAAAAAGGTAGGCTGAGATACATTGTCAATATGCCCAGCCAACCCTTGGGAATTTCAGAAGCTAGTCTTTTCAGAATTATTCTGAGTTGTAGTGAAGTGGCCAGACATTTATATTTTAATACAGATAGATCATCAAATGAAGGTTGTCCCCAGAATCAGAGCATGACTTTTGTCAAGGTGGCTTTCTTCAGCTTAGGGATATCCCCAGAGAAGGCTGATAGCTGAGGGCTGTCAGTGAATAGAAGTGCCTACAACCTGAGGGATATGTCCTGACAGAGGATTCAGTAGTGCATGGTGGCTTCTACTAAAAGATGGAACCTCAGACATACGCAGAGATACCGAGTTCCAGCTTGCCCTCAAGTTCTTGATTTCACATCGAGGTTTTGCTTTCTGCAGACCTGCAGAGAAGCAAGTTTCCCATAGACCACTCTGCATCACCTACCAATTAGGTAACTGGGCAGTTTAACTTCTCAGGATGAGCTTGAAGATTCGTTTTTTGATCCTCTATTTTCCATTTCTAGACCCTCCACCAGCTATATACCAACAATTGTGAAAGTTATAATTTGTAGGATAGATTTCTATCCCATGTTCCCCTGACTGAACCTGACAATTGTAGTAGTTATGAGTAACTTTTCAGTTCCTCCATATAAACATACACTGATTTTTTCCCCATTTTCCCCATTTTCCCACTCTCTTACCTAGATGTTCTAATTATGGTTAATCTTACATATCTATACTTAAGTTACAGATATCAAAAGGGTAGTGTAAACACTACACATCACTCTCAGATGGATTAAGGACCACTGTAGACTTTGTTTAGAGAGGTTAATGGGTTTCCAGTAATACAAGTTGTATCATGTTGGGTGAAAGCATAGTTTCATTTTACATTGAAGTTAAATCTCGTTAAAAGTAAGTATATACAGATAAAAGCGGACTCTACAGTGTAGTATGTTGGATTATTAAAATGAAAAATATATTTTCAGTATCATTTCACTTGTATACCTCTGTATTGGAGGGGAAATGTGGACAAGATCTTGGTGATTTCTGGATGATTGGCTACCAGATGACTGGCTGTAGTTCCACAGAGACTGCAGTCACTCAGAAACAACAGCTTCTCATAGACCTCTCACTGTGTAATTTTTCATTCTGAAGGATGCTAGACCAGATTTCATCACATGGTGGCAGCAGAGATCTAACAGGGCAAGCCCCGGTGCTAAAGGACTAAGTCTGCGTGCACCAACCATTTAGCCAATGTTCCATTGGCCAAAGCAAGCACCACCAAGCTTAGAGTTAACGTGGGAAGGGGGGGTAAAAAGGAATGGATGCTGAGAGGCAGGATTAGGATCTACCTCACTTGAATTTTACATTTGTTGTAATCATGTATGTATTTAGCTTTCAGTATACCATCATATATTGACAACATGTAATTTTTGTGCATGCTGATTTTAGATTAATTACAGCTCTCTAACCTCCTTTATGGTGATGTCTTCTTGTCTTTTTAAATTTGTTAGCCCTTAGCACAGTATCCTGGACTTCATGGACTTTTTCAGGGAATGTTAAAAAATGAACATGCCATATAAGTTATAGTAAGTTCAACATACACATTTCCCTATCATCCTGTGAAATTGATAAATCTATAAGCTATTTTGCTTTTTAGATATTTAATATGTAGATAATGAAGGTAATGTTACTTCTGATACACAGATTTTTTTTTTTTGATAAGCATTTGAGAAACCATCCAGAACTAGACTGATTCTCACATTTTAACCTAATTTTGAGATCATTTCTAGAATAGAATTGAGTGCAATTTATAGCTGAAAAATGCAGATTAGATAGCATAAATGATGATACTTTAAATGTACCCCTAAATGCCCTATATTGAACAACTAAAACTAAGTTAAATCTAAGGGGAATATTTTGGGTTTATTTTACTCAAATAGTTAGATAGCAATCTACCTACAATGGTTACCATGAAGTTTTTTAGACTGTACTAAATATTCAGACTCAAAAGACAGGCAAAGACTATACTTAACATCAGTCTAACCAGAAAGAATTAGGACAAGGAACACTCCTTGCCAAGAGGACAATGTTGGATATTCTTCTTTTGCCAGTTTTTACAGTAGACCAACCAACATCTCATATGCATCAATCTGTAACATCTATAGCCCTAGCTTTAAGTGTCCTTTTAAGAGTCATGGATAGTTATAATAGTCACTGCAATCAGGGATGAATAAAATAGTTTGTACCTATCACATTTTTTTAGTTTTCCTAGACCAGATGCAATACACAAAAGCAGGAGTGGTTTTTTTAATCATAAGTGATGTTGCCTAGCAATTTAGTTTTCATTTTTACCTATATTAGGTTTCCAGGGGAACAGGAACAAACTTCTCTTTCCTCATGCAGCATGGGAAAGGGTTAACCCTTTGCCCACACTGTCAAATGTTCCAACCATATTCTGTATAAAATTACTTATAATTAATGAGTGGACTTTAATTCCATATGGATTTCTCAAAGGCAGCTTATTTTTCTGACCAAAACAGATGGTTCACATGATTTAGGAGACAGTAGATAATCGCTATTGTTTTATATTTTCTAGTGGTGACAATGATAGGGAAAAGATATGCCTTTAGAAAAAATATCATGTGATGATTGTCAACTTCATGCCAGGCCTGTACTCCCTGTTCAATGTGTACTTCATTCTCTGCTGATCACACTAATTCTGCAAGAGAGGAATTGTGAGGACTGCTTACAGATGAGGAAACCAGGACTGAGAACATTAGCCTGCTGATCTCTAGACTGTTGTTATCAAACACAGTTTAGAAACATTCATGGAACCATTTTTCATTGATTTCGAACTAGCATTTAAAAAGAAAATATTTAAATGAAACAGTAAAGTTAACAGTGTCGCTCTTTGGGTTTGCCTTTGCTCTAGGACATGATCTTTGCCAGCTCCTGACTATTTGAAAAGCATTTATAGCAAGAGAAAACAGATTTCTTCAAGAGAAACACAATGCAAAATGAAACCATTTCATTAAGAGGGTAACTCGCAGATTTTTTTTTTTGAAATTTTTGATTGAGGATCTGTTAGAATACATAAAGATCCAGTTACAATCTTCAACTAGAATAACGGAAATGGCATTTATTACATCCATATGAAACCAGACAGGACAGGAAAAAGTTAGGAATAGTAAATAATCCCGTTTTGGCAGAATGCCTTAATGAACACATTATTTTTTTTATCCCTTATTTATAATATACTGTGACTAACATTTTTAGAAGTTATATCCCAGAGTCTTGTCTTATTTTTCTTCTAACCAACTTCCTTCTCTTTCTCATTTGTATTCATTTGTATTTATTTCCTTTTTCTTTTTAAAAATCGAGTTGTAATAAAATATGAGTTTATTATATACCAAGTCCTTCATTTTTGGTCAGTCATATAGTTATTGATGACTTAAATTATAAATATACTTATCATCTACCACTGTTGCTTTTTGTATCTTATCTGTATTTGATCAAACATCTTAAAAATACATTTTACATTATGTCAATTTAATTGTAATTAATTTTCCTTAGTTTAAATTATTAACATTTTACACAGCATACTTTCATTTCTAAATGTCATAACAACAGACATTTTTCATTGAAACCTGGAATTATTAAATCTATAGAATCTCATGTTTGATATAATTTCTAATAAATAAAATCATGTGTATACATACAATTATTTTTGTTCTTAATTATCAAATATTTTTGTACGGAAATTAAAAAAAACTATTCCTAGTGAATAAGTATTTAGTCAATACTTCTACCTCCCTTTCAACAGTTTATCCTTTTTTTAAAGGGATTATTGGATTTATAATGAGATCAAGTAGTTTTAATCTTCCCTTTCTTAAACATGCTATGTTGTTACAATGGTACTGGCTCTAAGTCAAATATTTTGGTGGTATACACAATGACAATTTTTTTAATTAATTTTTCATATGTTTTATGTTAATACAAAAGTTGGTTCCACCTTATGAAGTTTTTATCAGTACTTTTATTTCAAGTGAGTAAGGACATTTTGAATACTAAGGTGGTATTATGATACAAAAGATTTGAGACTGTAAAATATCAAGAGACGTTTTGTATGTTCTCTGCTATTTTCCATATTTCTAAATATTTAAAAAAGTAATGATAATTTTATTAATAATGTCAATAAAACTAAGACATGTAGAAATGTTTATATCCTATTTTCAACCAGAGGTAATATATAAGCAAACTGACAGACAATTAGGAATTAATATTATATTAAAAATGAAACTGTGCTTCCTTCCCCATTGCTTTTTTCACTAGCCAGGAAGTAAACAAACAAACAAAAACTTGGCATCAAAGGAAATATATAACTTACCTATAATTTTCAGTTCACTTTTTACCTTTTATTTTTGGTTTATGTTCTCATGATATTGGGGGAAAAATAATGTCCTGGAGGCAAGAATTCTTAGCAGCTAATGCCCCAATGAATAAATGCCATAGGCCAACTAAACTGTCATAAATAAAGCAAAGCTAGAGAAAGAAATGGACTACTTTTCCCCAGTGACTGGACAGTTACTGATTCACAGTTGTAGAATAGGTAAAGAAAAAAAGAACCAACGCACTCCAAGGTCAAGTAGCACTGAAATCACCACCACTTGAGTTCTAAAGAATAGGTCTATTGATTAATTAATTCATCTATGTACATTTAAAAAAAAAATTTTATGTTTGTTTATTTTTTACAGAAAGAGAGAGAGAGAACATGCACACACAAGCAGGGGAGGGACAAAGAGAGAGGGAGACACAGAATATGCAGAAGGCTCCAGGCTCTGAGCTGTTAGCACAGAGCCCAACATGGGGCTCAAATCCATGAACCGCGAGGTCATGACCTGAGCTGAAGTCAGACACTCAGTCAACTGAGCCACCCAGGTGCCCTTCATCTCTGTACATTTATTTAAGTGTTCAGTTGTAATATAAAGATAGAAAATCATTAAAGCAGAAAGGAGAAATACACAATAAAATAGGCTACTTTTGTTTCAGATGTTTAGCACTAATATAAATTGAAAGAAATTTCTGCATGGTGTTTTCACAGAAATTATTTTGAGATATAGGATTGAAAATGCTTTAACTTTTCATTTTCTACTAGTGAATTTGGTGCCAAAAGTATTGTGATTCCAGCCTTTAAAAATCATTCGTATCATCAGATAATAAGTATTCCTTAGTCTGTCTATGCAAAAGCTAAATGGCATTACATTAAAATTTTCACGAGAGATACGTTTTCTTTTCACTTAAAATTACAATATTCTACTCTGTAACAATGAATAGTACCCTTATGTTCGTGTCAACAGGAGCTGTAGCTATCAATTTCAACTTTGTACTTGTAATCACTGAGTTTATCACCTCGGGCCTTCTCTGACTTTTCTTTCTCCTTTGCCCCATACATGAAAAGTCTTGTCAGAGGCTGTCATTCTGCTTCTCTATAATATTTTTTATTGCACTTTTATTTTGTTCTTCTAGAATTTTTATTCATTCTTCTATAATTGGCCTATATTGCCTTTATAGCATATAGGAATAAGTTTCATATTGACATTCCTAACTCTAATAAGAGATAGGAGGAATATTTTCCAGATTTCTCAATACTGTATGCCAAGTCTCTAAAACTGTGTTATACAGACAGTGGAAACTCACTAAATATTGTAGTAAAAATAAATTTCTAGTGTTTTCTCCTCATGAACTCATAAATCATTTTTTGGGTATTATATGCTGAAGAATTAAATAATTACCCAAACTGAGCCATGTTGTATAGCAGTTTTGCTTACTTGTTTGTATAATGCCCTGGGTATTTGCTTCTTTAGTTCTGCTTATAGTAAAGCAAATGTGGATTATCGATTTTGTAATGTGGTTGATACTAACTGTGATGGTTAATTTTATGTCAACTTGAATAGGCCACAAGGTGCCCAGATATTTGGTTTAACATCATCCTGAATATTTCTATGAGGGTGTTTTTGGATCAGATTAACATTTTAATCAGTAGAGTAAAGCAAATTGCTGTCTATAATGTGGGTGGGCCTCATCTAATCAGTTGAAGGTTTAAGTAAAACAAAAAAACCTAGCCCTCCTCTGAGTTAAGAAAATGAATCCAGCAGACTTCCTTTGGGTTTCGTCTCTATACCTTTTGTTGTCCTGGGTCTGCAGGCTGCTGGCCCACACTGTAGAATTGGTCTTACCAGCCTCCATAATCATGTGACCCAATTTCTTACAATAAATCTCTTTTCATGCACACACATGCACACACACACACACACCCTATTTCTTCTATTTCTCCAAAACACTATGACTAATATGTTATCCATCCTGCTGTTAAAAAAAATGTCTTCTATAAATATTTCCCTGATCAATCAACCAACCTGTATTTGTTATTATTTATTAAATTATTAAAGGCCACAAGCAGAAGTGCCTGCATCAGAAACATTATCCATGTGGTTCACTGAAATACCACAAGAAAGTATCTGCCCTTTATAATGAAGAGTGTGTGTATAATGAAGTAAACTGCCTAAAAATAAAATGTTGTCAGGTAGAATAACCAGGAATTGAGCCAAGATCCATCTCACCTCAAACTGTTGTTTTTCTTAGTGATGTCACTCAACAGCTGATCATTCTAACATTTCTTCCAAAAAATATCAACTCTTTTTTAAGCTTTTAAGGAGGTTTTAATCCCACAATTTATTAATTTGCTTTGCAAGTATTTGTTAACTACTAATCTAAGACAGTAAACAAACATATTCCAGCATGCATCAAGATTGTGCTATCCCATTACTTCCTTGATATTGGGGACACTTGCCTCTATGTTGTCAGAGCTATAAATGTGGTTGAGCGATTGACTTTATACCATGTTAAGTGAAAACAAATTTAAGTATGGCAAAGCAAATTCTCAGAAGTTCTGCTCTTAATGAACGGATGGTATTTAAAGTGTGAGTGTTTAAATGGAAGATACTTCTAAAATGTGATTATTTTGTTTCTTGTTTTTACAGTTCATTGTTTGCCTGCACGTTTTGATTCAGAAGACAGAAAATAAAACAACCAATTTATAGGAGCATCACTTATTTGCATATCTCATTTTAAGCTTTGCTAATTGCCACTGAAAATGCCCAGATTGTTTATTAGGCATTTATTTTGTTGAAGAACTTTATTTGCTTAGACGTTCTTAATAATAAAACCGTTCTCTGAACAGTATCCTAAGTATATTGGAAAATCAACAACATTTATTTTCCACAACAAATTTCCTCAGTTTTAAAAGTCCTGGCATTCTGAAAAAATTACATAGATTTTCCTGCATTATTTTCAAAGTATTATAAATAGCAACTAAGTGTCCTCTGGATAATCTTGTTAATGTAAATACTTTCAAACAGAAATAATTTCTCCTCCATCAATTCCTTGTGACCTTTTATTATTATTTTCATATTAAATAGCACAATGGGCACATTACCAATAGACATGAAATAATGACTACTTATTGAGTTATAAAGTATACAGTAATTTGATTAATTTTAACATTTAGATTAATGTGAGTTTTTTACAGGAATAATGACTTGTCAATTCCTAATCTATTGAAAATGTATTTTAGAGACTCAAGCTCATAATTTATATTTATTGGCAATGTTAACTGGTAACTATTCTGAAATTTGCTATCTTGAATCACATCTAAATATTTTATTTTATAAGAATACATTTTATATGAATAAAAAATAAAATAAAACTTCACCTATTTGTTATTGGGACACAAATATTATTTCATTATCAAGTTATATTAATAAAAGGATTTTTCACCCTTTCAGAGAGGGGATCATGTGTTAGAATGAATGTTTCTGTCCCCCGTTCTTTTGTTACTCCTCTCTGAAATCTAATGAGTAACAAGTCCCTGTACAGGCAGGATATTAAAGGTCACACCCAGGGCTAATTCTATCATGCCTATATCCCTATTTTCTTTAGTCTCCAAAGGAAGTTCTAAATCCCCATCACTTAGAATCTTATCTTTAGTCAGCTCTGAATATGCTGTTACCTAAGGTAATCTCCCTCCCATCCATGACCCTTTATTCCTCCAAAACATATCTTGTCCTACAGCATTTTTTTTTTTTTTTTTTTTGGTCATCAGCAACATTGCTACACTTTATAGCTCTGAACTTTTCCTTCAGCTTCTGTTCTATGTGAAATTTGGCTACCTCATGAAGATGATGTTTCTACTGCAGCATCTGCAATGATGGTTGTTGTCCTCCTATGACACACACACTACTGGGACTTTAAAGAGAGTTTCACATTGTGTTTTCTTATCTCCACTGCCACACCATTATTCCTTCTCCTCCTCTAATCCTCAGCTGTTTTGAAGCACAGATCTTAAATTTATATGCTTAGCTACCTTTCCTTGTCAGTTATTAATAAACCTGGTCACTTTTCCTTATTCAATCATTAATTTTATCATTCAACTCACCGCTGTTTTTTTTCTTTTCTCGTTCTCTCTCTCGATAAATCTATTCTTGCTTACCTTTACAACTAATAATCTTGTTCTCTATGCTCCCCTGCTAAGCCCCCTTGTTCATAACCTACCCTACCCCTTGTCACTTGCACTAACTGTAGTCTCTCTAAAATGTCATTGTTAAGCCTCCATTCTGATTAGCATTTCCTATCTTTGACACTTTTTTGTTTAGTATTCTGAGGCCAACTGTTGTTTGACCCCAATGGTTTCTCCAACATCTTAATCATATACTTAGACATTTAGGAAAAAAGAAAAAACTCTCTTATCTTCAATTCCCTGATTACTTGGCTTACACTCCATGGGCTATCATAATTTTTCCTTTGCAGAGGCCCTCATATCTGATTCTCTCTTCCTGTAAAGTACTGATTTGGAAAACCTGATACTTATGATACTTCCTTTTACTAAACTAGAGAAGCTGGAGATAAATGAAGAGAAATACATAACTTACTTTAAATTCACGACCAGAAACCTGAACTGTACCCTCAGCATTTCTCAGAAACATGAGTACATTTTCTTAGCCAATTCACACTTTCAAGATATTTTATTGTTTTTAATGCTTCTGTAAATTGGAGAGTTTTATTTCTTTTTCAGATATTTCATTATTAGTATAGAGAAATGCAACTGATTTCTATAAGTTGATTTTACATTCTAAAACTTTATTGAATCCATTGATTAGTTCCAATAGTTTTTTGGCCAAGTCTTTGGGATTTTCCACATATAAAATCATATTATCTATAAATAACTACCATCTTAATTCTTCCTGTCTGATTTAAATGCCTTTTACTTCTCTGTCTTGCTTAATTTTCTAGCTAGGACTTCTAGTACTATACTGAACAGGAGTAGTGAGAGTAGGCATCCTTGCCTTGTCCCTGACCTTAGAAAAAATAAATATATAGGAATAAATTTAACAAAGGAAACGAAAGAACTATAAAATTCGAACTATAAGGTTTTGTTGAAAGAAATCAAAGATGACACAAATAAAAAGGCATCCCATATTCATAAATCAGAAGAATATTGTTAAAATGTCCATACTACCCAAACTCATCCATAGATTCAATACAATCCCTATCAAAATCATAATGACATTCTTCACAGAAATAGAAAAAGCAGTTTGAAAATTTGTATGGAACCACAAAAGATCTTGAATAGCCAAAGTAATTCTGATAAAGAACAAGGCTGGAGGCATTATATCTTCTGATTTTAAACTATACTATGAAACTACAGTATTTAAAACAGTATGTTACTGGAATAAAAATAAACACACAGACTGATGGAACAAAATCAAGAGATCAGAACTAAACTTCTACATTTATGGTTAACCAATATTTGACAATGGATCCAAGAACACCCAATGGGGATAGAACGGTCTCTTCAACAGTGTTGGGAAAACTGATAAACATGCATAACAAAAAAATTGGATTCCTATATCATACCACTTACCAAAATCAATTCAAAATGGATCAAAGATTCAAACATACGACCTGACACCACAAAACTCTTAGAATAAAACAGAGAGGAATCTCCTTGACATCACTCTTGGCAATGATATTTTGGATATGGCATCAAAATACAAGAGACAAAAGCAAAAATCAACAAGAGGGACTACATCAAATTGAAAACTTTCTGCACAGCAAAAGAACAAAATGAAAAGAATGGGAGAAAAATTTTGCAAAGCATATACCAGATAATGAATTAATACCTAAAATATAAAACGAACTCATACAACTGAATAACAACTAAAATCTGATTTAAAACTGAGCAGAAGAACTAAATAAGCATTTTCCCAAGAAGATATCCAAATGGCCAACACGTGCATCATATCCAAATGGCTCAACATCCCTAATCATCAGGGAAATGCATATCACAACCACAATGAGTTATTACCCCACACCTGTTTTCATCAAGAAAACAAAAGGTAAGTGCTGGTAAGGATGTTGAGAAAAAGGAATCTTTGCACACTGTTAGTGAAAATGTGAATTATTTTAGCCACTATGGAAAACAATTTAAAGTTACTTCAAAAATTTAAAACAGATCCACCATATGATCCATCAATTCCATTCAATTTCTGGGTATATACCCAAAGGAAATAAAAACAGGATAGTAAGGGATATATGTACTCCTACATTTATTACAGCACTATTCACAATTATCGAGATATAAAAACAACTAAATGTCCATCAGTGAATTAATGGATAAAGAATGTGTGGTGCATATACAGCCATGGAGTATTATTCAGCCATGAGAAAGAAGGACATCGTGCCATTTGCAACAACACAGATGGAACTTAAGGACAGTATGCTAAGTGAGATAAGTCACACAGAGAAAGGCAAATTCTGTATGGCATCACTTAAAAAAGCCAAACTCATAATAAAAGAGAGTAAAATGGTGGCTACCAGGGTCTTGGAGATAGGGAATAGGAGAGACAATGTTTAGGGATACAGACTTACAACAAGTAGTAAATAAGTCCTAGAGATCTAATGCACAGTATAATGAATATGGACAACAATATTGTATTATGAACGTCAAACTTGCTAAGAGGCTAGATCTTAATTATTTCAACCACAAAAAAGAAATACTACATGATGTGACAGAGGTGCTAACTACTGCTACAATGACAACAATAATACAATATATAAATGCATCAAATCACCATGTTGTACACCTTGAATTTACATAGTGTTATATGTGTCAAATATGCTTCAATAAAAAAAATAAAATTAAAAAATTAACTCTTCTGTTACAAGATAACATTTTATGCCTTCTCCTCTCTTCAAATGCCACTTTTCTTCTTCACTCTTGGCTTCTTATTTGACCAAGAAAATAGAGGGCTTCAGAAAAAAGCTTTACATATGCCTATCAACTAACCTATTAAACCACCTTCAGCTTTCAAAACTCCTAAGACCTGTCTTCCTTTCTGTTATTATGGAAAATTGTTCCTGCTTTTTCCAAAGACCAGTTTCTCTATTTCTACTTGTATGATAGATACTGTATCACTTAGCTTATGTGGTGTAATAAATAACTCTAAAATTAAGTGGTTAAAAACACTTATTTTTTTCTTATTTTCACTCATGAATCTAGGATATGCTATAGTACCGCTGATCTGAAGTTGACTTGAAGCAAATCCAGTAGGACTTGGTTCTTTGTTGAGGTTTGGGCTCAGATCTGCTTCACTTGGGTTGATTCTGAGGCCCAGGCTGAGGCTTCAGTACCAACCCACTGTCATATTTTCTCTTGGTGATGGCAGAGGTTCAGAAGAGCAAGTAAAACACAGAAGGCCTTTTGAGTTAACTAGTCATTCTGTCATTTCTGTCTCATTTTACAGATTAAAGCAAGGCACATGGCCAAACACAAATTCAAGAGGCAGGAGAAAATTCTTGGCCCTTATAGGAGGGGGAATTAAAACAAAAAGGTGTAATGAAGGATAATGTTGAAAAATTGGGCATATAATGAATTTAATTACATTTCTCTTTAACTCTTAGATTTAAGCAATTTTCACATATTTTCTCTCTCTTCTACTTCACAGGTTTTCTCTGTACAACTGGATCACTCGTTATCACAATTGCTGAAATATTTCTCACCCCATAGGGAAACCAAAAGCAAACAAAAAACATTCCCTTGGCTCCAATCCAAATACCACTCTATTTTTATGTTCCCTACAAAGCAAAGTTCCTAAGACGAAATGTCTATGTGCTGTCAGTGCATCCCTTCTTCCATTCTGACTGAAACCCATGTACTTCAGACTTTTATTCCTGAAACCATAATTGCCATGTTGTACACCTGGCAATCTAATCAATTGATTGATTAGAATCAATAACTTCTAATTGTGAAACCCAATGGCATATTCTCAGTGCTTTGTTTTATCACCAGCACTTGACATAGCTGATCATTCCTTCCTACTTGAAATACTTTCCTTACTGAGTTTTTTGAACATCTTTTGTTTCACTTTTTCTTCTACTTTCATTGTAGTTCCTCAGTGTCTTTGGTGGAATCTCTTAAACTCTTCAAATGTTGTTATTAAGGCTCAATCTTTGGACCTCTTAATCTACATTTTTATTCTCCACATGGTCTCAATTAGTCTACAGTCTGAAAAGTTATTCCCTTATGACTTTCCATTAATATCTATAGACTAATCTTTGGAAATACAACAGCCAAGTGTCAATAGGAAAAGCTTCACTTGGATACATATGTCTCAAAAGAAATATTACAAAGTCAAACTAATCATTTCCCTCCCTCAACCCTCTTCTATGCCAGTGTTTTCATCCCCGTAAATGACACTTCCTTCTTAAAGTTATTCAGACCAAATGCCTGCACTCATCCTTGAATTCCTTTTTGCTCTTTTCCTCATTTACAGTTTATCAGCAAATCACGATGGTGCTGCCTTCCCAATATATCCCAAATTCAGACGTTTATCATCTCTACCACTACCACAGTAAGTAGCTCAAACCAGACATCATGATTCACCTGAAACATTAACATAGTTTCCTAAGGCTCTCCCTGCTTCTATTTCATCCACCTAGAGTCTATTTTTTATTTCATATCATATTTTTTATTTCATATCTTATATTTCATATGAGTAATTCTTATAAAATATAGATATGCTATTACATCTGTCTTAAAGCCCTTCATTGGTTTCCCTTAACATAAAGTAAAATGAAACTTCTTAGAATTGGCATACCTCCTTTCTCATTGTATTCTAGTAGCACTGGTTTCATTATTTGTAGAATATTTCACAAATGACACCTCTTTAAGATATTTGTTCTTACTGTCTCCTTTTCCTGGAGCATTCTAGATCCACATGCTGCATGGGTCATTTCCTCGCTTTGAAATTTTTTGCTCAGATTCCATCTATATACAATCCAATCTAAGGTCAGTTCCATTTTGACTCATCCATTCTTGTCCTTTTATCCTTACCTTTTCACTGTAATAGCTACTACTACCTGGCATTACATCATATATCATATCTATGTGAGTATATACATATATGTACATTTATATATGTATATATACATTTACATGTATACATAGATGTGTACATATCCTTCTTTCTAATATATGCATCTGTATAAATACACATATCCATATGTGTATACAATGATGTGTACATATGCTTCTTTCTAATATGTGCATCTATATACATATATACATCCATATATCTTTAAGAGAGATGCATATATACATGTATCTACATATATGTATGTATATAAAGTATCTATGTGCACATACATGTATACATAAATATCTACTTACATGTATATATATATATATATATATATATATATATATATAGTAAATACATATATATTTATTGTCTATATACTCCTACCAGAATATACCTTTGAAGGCAGAAATTTTGCCTGCTCTCCTGCCCATGCAAGGTTTTTAAGAACAAATTTGAAGGTGATGTGAAATGTTATATGAAGTGTGTGAGGTGCTGAGTAGGAGGATCTTTATTTCATTAAAATAAATATTTCCAACACAGTTTTCCAGAAGCCCTATTTTGGGGGTATTAAGGGAGAGGATTATTGGCCATTTACTAATGTAGCTGCAGCTTTGATCCAATTTATCTGGCTATAACAGAGTCTAGTTCCTCTCTTGAATAAAAATCAGAGATATAAAAACTCACTAAATCTAATTCCAGCATTTAATCTTTTCTTAAGGTTTAGGTATATTTTTGTACATTTACTAAAAACTATATACTATGTCATGGTCTCTTGTTTCCTTATTCACAAAGAAGTCATATTCTAAGCTAGAATTGTATAGACACATGTATGTATAAAGAAATGCTTATCAAGTCCACATATTGGTGGGAGTCTTATGGGAACATTTTTGCCCTGCTAATGACAATAGAGACTAATATAGACCTTCTGTAAAGTAACTGAGTCAGTCTTAGTGTCAACAGTACGTGCATCACCTAAGACAAGCAACTATGTTCTTAAGTGTATAGTCTCAAAAACTCTCAAACGGGTCTATAGTAAAAGTATACAAGAATATTCTGTGTAGCACATTTTTGGTAGTGGTTGAAAATTGTAGGCAACCTGGGCATGCATCACTAAGAGAATGGATAATGGTATGAAACATATGCATCATACTGGAACCAATGCATTGTATTTGCACGTAGAAATAAGCATAGGTCTTAACATGGGGATTTTTTAAAAGCAAAATAAAATGTAAAATATGTGAAATGTTATTATGTAAAATAAAAATACACACAGAGAAGATATTTATTTTAACCAGAAAACAAAAAAATCATAGATATTGAATAGTTTGAATGGCTGTCTATGGAAAGGAGTAGGGAATAAAAGTGGGGTATAAGGATAAAATGAAAAAAATGAATAACATTTTAAAAGGCAATATGATAATATGATGTTATGTGAGGTGTATGGCTAAATCAACTGTAAGTACTTCAAGTTAAACCTAAGTATATACTTATCCCTACTATACATTGAATTGTAGCTTAAATTTAGATTCCAAGAACCTTGGTTTTGAAAGTGCTTCAGTCACTTCCTACTTTACTGAAGTAAGAATACTTAACATGATATCTACTCTCTCAAAATTTTTAATTGCACACTATAGGTGCACATTGCACATTGTAGGTGCGATGTTATACAGTAGATCTCAAGAACTTATCTATCTTGTACAACTGAAACTTGAACATTGAACAACAACTTTGCATTTCCCTCTCCCTAAAGCCCCTGGCAACCACCATTCTACTCTTTTGGGGAAAGGATAGTTTCTTCAAGAAACGGTGCGAGAAAATCTGAATAGCCACATGGAAAATAATGAAATTGGACCATATTCTACACCATACACACCAACCAACTCAAAATGGATTAAAGATTTAAATCTAAAAACTGAATTTATAAACTTGAGAAGAAAACATAAAGAGAAAACCTTCATGATATTGGTCTAAATAATAATTTCCTACAAATGACATTACCAACATAGGCAATAAAAACAAAAAATAGATAGTGGGACTACATCAAACTAAACATCTTATACACAGCCAAAACAAAACACACACACACACACACACACACACACACACACACACACAGTGAAACGAGAACTCATAGAATGGGAGAAAATATTTCCAAACCATTTATTTGATAAGGGATTAATATTCAATATATAAAAGGACTCCTATAACTTGCTAGTGAGAAAACAACCCAATCAAAAATGGGCAACAGACTTGAATAAAATATTTCTTCAAAGATGACATACAAATGGTCAACAGGTACATGAAAATATGTTTGCACACTAATCATCAAGGAAATGCAGATCAGCCACTTTTTAATCATGATATTGCAAAACATCTTAGTTTGAAACTTTATCCATTTGTTAAACGATGATACTTGTTTATAACAATCTTAAAGACAGGATAATCAAATTCAAAATGTGACAATTTTTAAACTGTTATGTTTCAATGATTTAAGGCATAGCTATTGCTACTCTAATTTTACCCTATGATGATTTCTTTCTATTTGCATATTTCAAGAATTTTCTCACTTGGAATTAAATAACTCTATTTACGTTTAAATATCTGATCATGACAACATTAAAAGGCCCCAGGAAAGAGTTCTTGCCTTTTAATTATTCTTAATAGTCTAATTTTTTAATAGTTGGCATTAGTCTTTGCCAAACAATTATCACAATCTAACTCACATATATAATTAGCTCAGAATGGGCAAAAATATGAAACATATTCCATATTTTCAAGGGAAAGTTGTTTTACTATGCAAAGATTATAAGCCAAATTACTTGCTGGATACTCATTCAAAGCCCACTGGAAAATTTCAAGATGAATTTTTTTCTAAGGAATAAGAATATTTAGTTCCAATAAATCTTGTGAGAATTACTGTTATATTTATTTCTATATCATAAAGATAACAATTAAAAGCTATTTAATATCATAGCATTGTTTACTGATGCTTAAGAGGGAAGAAAAGTGTTTTGGCAAACTTAAGTTTAGCCAATATGTTGAAGAATATATTGAGAGGAGATTACTACATATGAGTATAAACAAGTTGATGAAACTCCTATAATGGTGGTGCTGATAGACTGCATATACTGAAGTAAATGAACAATGGCTACAGTATTTGTAGGTAGTAAAAAGAAGTCAAGACAGAGATTTTATGTATCTCTAAGAATCAGTGAGCTAGATAAATAACTAGAGAAATTTACAAGGGGGAAACGTATTTTATTATGAGAAATACATGAAGGTATTCATAAACATAACAGACCGGAAGGGTTAAATAAAGAACCGGGATGACTGATGAAGTAAGTTCTAGAAAAACGGGGATGGGGGATGACAAGAATGTCTTTGTTCTCTCACAATTACTGTGACAGGGTTTCATTTGAGGTCCAACTTTTAGCTCCTCTTCAAGGAAGCAGAAACTTTACTGACTAGAAAGAAAACTTTTATGGGCTGTGGTGCATGACTTGTTGAAAGACTTTCCAGAAAAAAGCCAAGATATGTACACTTGAGCCAAATCTAATATTATTACCTAATCTTTCTGCAAATCAGCCTCCGGACAGACAGCTGATTTCAAGCCATTTCAAGTCTATCAGAAATAAATTCATGTAAGAAGGAAAGGGAGGGAAGGGAGGAAGAAAACAATCAACCAAGCTACAAAACCAAACAAACAATGAACCTAAAGAAACTTCAGAGTTTGAAGGTCATGAAAAATTGTGCAGTAGGTGGTATAGACCTATTCATGTTTGTGAGACACTACTAAGTTCTTTATGAACAAACTTATGAACTGAAGTTTGAAATACTTAAGAGACTCTAAAGTTATGACAAATTATAAATTTAAGACAGAGCCTTAGATGGCTAGCTATGAATTTGGGAGACAAAAAAAGAAGGATGGTTCTTAGTTGGCTAGTGTGCATGTAGGTATGGAATTAATTTTGAAGTAAGTTGTTAGATTTGGGGTTTAACTATGAAACAGAATATTATTCCAGGGTTATGAATTAACAGAAGAAAAATATATTTTAAGATTCTCATGGCATATGTAAGGCAGGAAATTGGAGGTAGAAAGAAACCAAGAATCTGGGATACTAATAACAATACAGTTGAAATGGTTCCAGATGATAAAGTCCTGAATTATGGCAACTGTAAGACAAAGAAACTCTTCTAGTTTAGAGATATTTTTAGTGATGCTTCTGAGTAGAGGGTTACATAACCCCCAAGGGGAAATTGAATATCAGAATGCTAAACTATAGTTCTTTCAAAAGCAAATATAAGTTTTCCTGTGTTTTGACTTTGGGTCATATTATGCTATCACCCTATAATCCTGAAAATAGTGCAGACTTAATGATGCAGTTTAGTAGTAACAATTGGTTTAGGTGATAACTTTGGCCTATTTGATTTGGTTTTTCCTTGTAGTTTGTAGTCCTTTCCTGTTTAGAACCTCATCATCTGGCATCCACAATCCTGAAAACTCCTATCCTTCTTAAATACTGAATCCAAACAGTTCAGATCTGACTCAATTAAGCATAGATAAACTTCCCCTCATTGTGTGGGGGCTCCATCTCAACAGATTGAATCTCTTTACGATTTCCCATAGTCATCAGTACTAAACCAAATGCTAAGGCTCTGGTTTCAAGATACTTTATAATACAGTGACAGCTACCTGCTATATCCATCTACCTTGCTGACTCCTTTTCTTCCTCCTTTCCAAGTTAAATCTACCACAGAATTGAAACTTCTCAGGTTGTGGATCCTCAAGGAAGATATAGACATGTATGGGGCAGACCTAGCTCTCATATGCTCAATTCCATTACAATTTGTATTATATCTTAGTTATTTTCTTGTCCACCTTAACTGACGAAGAAAAGAAAAAAAAGAAGAAAGAAAAGCTTCCTGAATCTTTATATGTGAGCAATTTGAAGCCAGGGCTCTAAATATTTTACCTTTTCATCACTTCATTATTACCTGATGAGTGCATCACGCTCCAGTCTGACCTCCTCCAATCACTCCAATCACTCCTCAGCTTCTCTTCCCTGTGGGACAATGTATAGTTTCCCACAGCTGGCTTAATATTTCCTACCAGACAACTTTCTTGGCTAGGGTACTCAAAGGAGAGAGAAAGCCAGGCTATCTTTCAAAATATTGACTTAGACCATACAATGAAAGGGTTTGCAGTGCCCTGTTGTCCCATGTCTTCTTTCTGCCGTTTCTATCCACTTCACTAAGTCCCTGGCTAAAATTTGCACAAAGGATAGCCCAATGTCTATTAAAAGTCTATTAAATAAGTCAATATCTATTTCTCCCGCCTTATAGGCACTCTAACTCATCAGAGATGATTACCTTGAAGCTACTCTCTTGCTTACTTCTAAAGCAGTGGGAAGAGACAATGCCCTGCATGTCCCACCTAGGGAAAGAGAAAGAAACAGTCTCCCACTAGGAAAATTAATCCCTGTTTCTAGGATTTCCCCTTAAAATCCCGTGTGTGTGTGTGTGTGTGTGTGGTGAGAGAGAGAGAGAGTGTACACCTAGGAAAAGTAATGGTAACAGTGTGTGAAAAATTAGGAAGTATGATGTGATGTATCTGCTGAGTTCATTTTATTAGCATTTATCTTGGATATATTGGCGTGTTGAGTGTATATTATTTTTAGCTACAAGGCTTTCACTACAATTCTAAGACAACATGGAAACTATTATTCATTATTCTACTAGATTTGTAATTTCAGTTTAAAATGTTAAAGACAGTTTAGTCAAGTACATAGTCAAAAGTTTAAATGCTCAAGAAAAACTGGCTTTCAAACTTTTCTTCAATAAGATATGTGAATTTAACAAATTGAACATTAAACAATGAAAAATAGCTGTAGGTCTTCTTTTCCATGCATGAATGTCTCCTCAGATTTTTCAAGCATCTTTATAGACATACCTGCACCCTAGGGCACACCAGAAAACACTCCATGCTGACACAGTGGTCTCTCTCTCTCTCTCTCTCTCTAATATGCTGACATCCACCTATTTTCCTCATCAGACCTATCTCCTTACTGATGTATAAATCCCAATTAATACATGGCTTTGCTTCATAAGCTTTGTAGCTTGGCCTTTCTTCTCTATTTCTTCATATCTCACATATTCTGCCTTGAAATTAATGGTTTCAGAAGTATAAAGTTTCTTAAAATAATTTATATATTGACCCATGAAATACTTGCTTTACTGTAACTATAACCCCTTATCTGAAACATAATGGTCCATTTCTATAATGTTGGACACATTAAACTGTTGTTACAGCCACTTCTTTTTAAATTGAGACTCCTTATTCATACTTTTCAAAAAACTTTTTATATTCATGATTTTGTGTTACAAATATCAGATGAGGCATTCCTATTAGCTTTGTGATGGTGATATTCAGGTCCTATAATTAGACAGCCCAAAGGCTCCACAGTTTCTCTGGAAGCTTATACAAACTTCTCAGAACACCAAAATAGTGCTTTAGATCACCAAAGATCAGACCTTAGAAGCTTGATTTAGTCGTCTACATGATGACAGTTACTGAGTACTTGGAGCAGAGGACTTCTAAGCAGCACCTGGAAATCTTCAGAGCTACTGCAGGTTCCAGACCATGCAATAATGCAAATATTACAATAAGGAAAATCAGGGAAATTTTTTGAATGTTTACATTATATGGAAGTCAACTATGCAATAGCATTATGTCTAAAAAAACAATGTATATACCTTAATTAAAAAATCATTTACTGCTAAAAAATGCTATCACCTGAGCTTTCAGCAAATCATAATCACTGACCACAGATCATCATAACAAAGAATAATGCAAAAGTTTAAAATATTGTGAGAATTACCACAGTGTCACACAGGGACACAAAGAGAACAAATGCTGTTGGAAAAATTGTGCCAACAGACAACAGACTTACTAGATGCAGAGTTGCCACAAACCTGAAATTTGTAAAAGAAAAAAAAAAAAGCATTGTCTGCAAAGCGCAATAAAGTGCAGCACAATGAAAAAAAGATATGCCTGTACTGGGCAGAAAAAAGAAAACTCCAGAGCACAGATATACATGAGGCACAGGGAAGAGTCCAGAGCAACCATCTCCCACTGGACCTTCCCCAGGGAAGCCCTGATGGACTCAAGGTTACCACCTGAGCCAGCCCTTCTGGTTCAGGTCTGCTTTGTTTGGGCTTCTGGGAATGTCTGGGGAAAATCATGGAGCTTGGGTTCCTGTGAGAAGAAGTGGTTGTGTCCTCTATCTTCTTACCTTAGCTTATATATAAAGAAGCAGAGGACATCCAGACTGACAGGAATAATGGAGCTCTGCAACCCTGAGCAGCTGGCAGAGCACGTGGGGTTTACAATCTATTTTACCACCACACCTAGTTCTAAAATATTCTCAGAAATAGGAGGCAATCATCTCAAAGTTTTCATAGAAAAACCTAGTATTTGATAAATAAAGAAGACAACAACTATTATGGAATCGTTAGAGTTTGGAGTCTATGTGAATTACAGCATACCGATGGCTGAGAATGTAGCCAAAGAGAAGTGAGGAATCCTGTGAGTGGAAATAACGAGGTGAGAAACACAAATGTATATTGTAAGTAAATAATCTGGTGACAATGTATAGGAGGATTTGGTACGGAGAAACTGAGACAGTTATGCTATTTTATTATTTTGAAACTTTATAGGATATTAAAAATACAAGATTGTTTTACAGTAATAAAAAGATCATAACTTAAGAAAAGGCTAAGAAACTTTTTGGTAAAGGGATATAGCCTGTTCTATTTCTTCTGTTGTCTAGTCTGCTATGTGCTAGAGATTTGGGAGTCTAGAGAGATATTAAAAGGTAATAAATATTATGATAATTATTTAAAATATCATCCCATGGGAATACCTGGAAAGAGACATTCATCTAAAATAAGTTCCAGGGACACCTGGGTAACTCAGTTGGTTAAGCCTCTGACTCCTGATTTAGGCTCAGGTCATGATCTCACATTTGTGAGTTTGAGACCCGCATAGGTCTTCATGTAGTGGTGAGTTACACACAGAGAGTTGGACACCAGGGCTTTTCTTTCCAGGAAGCAGCTTTATTCGTGCCAGCATGGGCTCAGCAGGCTAAAACCCAAAAGGCTGGGCCGCGAGTGTAGCGGGGCATTGCCTCTTGTACAATTTTTGCTCTTTTGTCTCCCATATATGGTAACATACAGTCTGAATGGGTGCTCTATGTTACAGAGTCGTGAGGAGTGTTGCCCATGCACACATAGCCAGGATGCCCTCTCTTGTCTTGACATTTTCACCACATTCCTTAGGGAGAGGCTCTACCACATCTACACACAGAGTGAGGAGCCTTCTTGGGATTCTCTTTCTCCCCCTCTCTCTCTGTTTCTCCCCTGCTTGTGTTCTCCCTCTCTCAAAATAAATAAACTTAGAAAAGAACATAGTATAAAAACATAAAATAAGTTTAAGAAGATTAATAAAGGACATCTTGGTGCCTGGCATAGTAGGTAGAATTTTAATAGGCTCACATGGATAGATGTTTGCATATCTATTATCACAAATTATCAATGATCTGCTCAAGGGCAAGTATTCTCTTTCATTCAACAACAACAAAGAAACATTTAGTGCTTTATTGGGCTTCTAAAGCTGGGAATGCCTTCAAGGAAGTCACAGTTTAATAGGGAATAAATGAAAAAAATATATAATTTGTACCCATGAAATGACTAAGCAAGAAGAGATATAAGTAACAGAAATAGCATGGTAGTAGTGGAGCAAGGAAATCCAAGATAGGCTTTTCAGAAGATTTAAAACTTAAGGTCATTTTTGAAGTCTGAGAGTTTGTTAGCTGGAGTGCAGGAGTTTTTGAGGATAGTGTTATAGATATATTTGAGAAAAGTTTTCAGAAATATGAACACATACATGTTTTGAAAGAATATATTGGTAAATATTTTGGTGTCTTAAAAACCACACAAAACAAATACATAATCTAAGACGCTACAGAATATTGAGGTTAAGTGGAGAGAAGAACCCCCTTACAAGAGATTAAATAACCTTGGGCAAATTACTTATTTTCTATCTGCCTCAGTAATCCCTCTACAAAATAGGTGATAAAGTCTTACCATTCCCTTATAGGGTTATTGTAAAGATAAAATACAATGTTAACTGAAATAAACATAGTATTGGTATGAGTGCTGAAAAACAAATACTCCCATACAATAAAGGGAAGCATGTAAGGTGCTAAATTTTTCTTTGTAAATTTGAGTAAATATCAAAATTTGAATGCAGTTTCCCAGTAATTCTGTTTTCAGAAAGTACCCCACACATAAACTCAGTTAATACTAAAAAGAAATGTATATAATGATGCCTACATGAAAATTGTTTGTAATAGCTAAAAATAAGAGAAAAACTAATTCTTTATTCAAGAAGATAATAAATAATGGTTATTGATACAACCAAATATATCATATATTTTTTTGAATTAGTGAATTAAAGCTTGGGGGAGTTGACAAGATGGCAACATAGGAGGTTCCTGAGCACTTCTCCTGATATTGGTGCACTGAATGTACAGCTATATGCTGAGCAATCCCCTGAAAGAGACCCAGAAACTAGATGAATAACTACTACATATAGGGAGAATAAAAAAATACCTACTGATAAGAATGGCTGAGATACACTCTTGCCATAAACCACAATCCTTGCACAGTGCCATATAATCAGGCAGGAACCTCTAACTCTCAGCTTCTTCCTGAGAAGCAAAAGATTTAGACCCCAAAACTAGCAATCAAAACATTAAGACTCCCACTGGAGAGACAGCACCCCCCAATTGACTATTTTTTAATAGGTTTGGGGTGCCTAGCTGGCTCAGCCAATTGAGTGTCCGACTTCAGCTCAGGTCATGATCTTCTGGTTCATGGGATTGAGCCCTGCAATAGGGCTCTGAACCATCAGTGCAGAGCCTGCTTAGGATTCTCTCTCTCCCTTTCTCTCTGCCCCTTCCCTACTTGCATGTTCTTGCTCTCAAAATAAATAAACTTAAAAAAAATAGGTTCAATGCTGGGAAAGCGAGAAAGCAATTGGAAACTAAGTTATCACCCTTAAAGAAATAGTATAATAAATAACTGCTGAGATAAAGCATAAAAGCTGTAGCTTGGGGGAAAAAAACCTGGGGTATAGGAAGAGGAAGATTTATTTACTAATTTCAGAACATGTGCTAGAGGGGCAGGGATATTTCAGACAGTTCTACAAAAACAAAAGAGTTTGCCATACCATTTACCTCTTCTGACCAGCTGCATAGATATAGGACAACTGTGGGAACAAGCTCAGTGGGAACACTCAGTATCAAGCTTCATAAAAGCACACCCCATCTTATCTTTCCTGTGGACCCACTCCTCCAAACACCCCTCTGCAGTTCTCCAAAGTAGCTAAAGGTCCCCTCACACAGCAGATGATTTCACACTTGGCTAACACCAAGTGTCTCATCCCCATCTTCTCTTATGGATGTGCCCCTTCCAAATCCTCCTCAGCAAGAATTCATCCAAAGCAGAACCACAGGCATGGTAGTGTGCAAGCAGTCCTGGCAGGGCCAGAACCACTACAAAGGGACTCCTATCCTGGGGAGAGAGGAAGATAGCCACAAACATAGTTCAACTGCAGCCCCAGAAGAGGGATGGGGCCAGACATCTGGTCTACCAGCAAAAGCCACACTCACCAACCAAAACTTCTCAGGGGACAACACAGGGAAAGCACCCTGTACTCTGGTGCCATTTGGCCCTGGCAAACATGTGTTTTTACCCAAGTCAAGCCCCAGGTGACCCCAGACCAGCCCATTAACAGCACAGGGACCAAAATCATGCCCATACGAGGCAAAAAGAGAGCCACAGCAGACAACTGGGTTGAAGGAAAATGTGGCTCAACCACAATAGTAGGGCACATGAAACATACATATGAGACATCCCAGAAGCTCCAGGATCTGGTGAACAGAGGACATTGTACTGCAGGGAACTAAGGTATCTCTTTTTTGTAAAGCCACTGCTTAAGAGCAGGAGACGTGGCTGACTTTCCTAACACATAGAAACAGACACAGAGAGTTACACAAAATGAGGAGACAGAGGAATATGTCCCAAATGAAAAAAAAAAAAAAAAAAAAAAAAAAACAGACAAAATCACAGCAAGAGACCTAAATGAAACAGACATAAGTAATATGCCTGATAGATAATTTAAAGTAATAGTTATAAAGATACTCTCTGGAATTGAGAAAAGAGTGGAGGATCTCAGTGAGACTCTCAACAAAGAGTGAAAACATAAAAAATAATCAGAAATGAATACTTCAATAATCAAGGTTAAAAATACACTAGTGGAGGGGCAAGTGGGTGGCTCAGTCAGTTAAGGATCTGACTTTTTTTGAAGTGTTCCTTTTCTTCTGTTGTTTGGCAGAGTTTAAGAAGAATTGGTATTCATTCTTTAAATGTATGTACAATTCACTCAACCATTACTGCTTATAAACAGAGTATGTTTTCTCAGAGAATAATTTGTCAAAATGAGTAATGGATAATTATATATAAAATATTTAATATTTTTCTAAAACATTATAAAGAATACAATCTTTTTCTATTAAAATACATTTTTCAGGGGCGCCTGAGTGGCTCAGTCAGTTAAACGTCTGACATTGGATCAGGTCATGATCTCACGGTTCCTGAGTTTGAGCTCCATATCAGGATCTGTGCTGACAGCTCACAGCCTGGAGCCTGCTTTGGATTCTGTGTCTCCCTCTATGCCCCACCCCTGTTTGCGCTCTCTGTCTCAAAAATGAATAAACATTAAAAAAATTTTTTTTAATAAAAAATACCTTTTTCAAAAGGCATAAATTTTACTCATTAAAATCCCACTTATTCTAGAAACATTGATGCTTTCTGATTCATGCTTATTTGACTCATTCATTGTATGAAGTTTTTTTCTCATAATACTCTTTATAAACAAATGCAACTAGCAAATTCTTATGTATCTTTAAATACTATGGATATTTACAGTTAAATAAATCTGGAGAATTATAAACTTGGGACACTGTTAAATAGTAGGTAATTATGTGTATTAAACACAAACTTCTTTAGTGGATTTCCGGAATCCAAAAGGACAAAGTCAAAACCCTAAGCTTAACCTTTATATAGATTCATTCCCTGTTTAGGCTTCAGGTCTATTACACTTTTTCACTTTTCTTCTTTTTAATTTTTCCTTTAATGTTTTTTACTTATTTTTGAGACAGAGAAAGAGCATGAGCAGGGGAGGGACAGAGAGAGAGGGAGACACAGAATCTGAAGCAGGCTCCAGGCTCTGAGCTGTCAGCACAGAACCTGACGCGGGGCTCAAACTCACGGACTGTGAGATCATGACCTGAGCTGAAGTCGGACACTTAACCGACTGAGCTACCCAGGCACCCCTTCACTTTTATTTCATGGATAAATCTGCCTCATAATTGAAGACTTTGTGGCTTAAATCTTCCAGAAAGTTTTATCTATCATTCATAGCTCAATTTCATGTATTTCTGCCATAGCTTGTGTCACAATTTCTTGCTTTTGATTTTCTCCACATAAATAGTAAGCTCCACAAGAACAAGCTGTGGGCTCTGTATTTATTCATTTAATATATATGTATCAAATTATCTACCAGCTACTCTGGTAGGTACTGGAGAAGGAGTTTACAGAAGTCAGATATGGATTCCACCCTTAGAAAGGAAATACATTAAAAAAAACATAGTCTCAATTGCAATCACTGTTAGAAAGGAGAAATGTCAGAATTTATATATAAATTGCATTCTTAATAGAGAACAGTTTTGGTCGTAGGACTATGTATTTTAGGGAAGAAAGAAATTCACCATTGTTTCACTATTAAACACTTGCCAGATGCTACACCCTGGCAGGACTGGGCTACACCTTGAGAAAATGGAGACAAAGGACATATTTTGTCAAATCCTCAAAACTATCTTTTAGGGTTAGCATTATTAACTCATTCTTGATATAAGATTAAACACTGCATTCCAGGTCATCAAGGAAAAAAGTGTTATAGTAGGATTTGAATCCAGGCCCAGTGAATTTAGACACAAGGTTCTTTATGTCACACAGGCTGCCTCCTGAATGACTACTATGCAGGTGCAATAAAAAAAAGACTGTAGTATCAGCTTTCCCCTAGGAGCTGCATCCTCTCTGCCTATTCCCAGATTTTTATTTATTTTTTCTTGATTATACCCTCTGGTTTCAGTCTTCAGGCCCAGATAAATATTGACTTTCCAAGGATCTTTTTTAACATATTATAAAAAACAGATTTTACTCACAAAATATTAGTTTGATATCCAGGCATCTTTTTTTGTTTAAATCCAAGTTAGTCAACATATAGTGTAATAATGGTTTCAAGAGTAGAATTTAATGATTCCTCACTTACATACAACACCCAGGGCTCATCTCAACAAGTGCCCTCCTTGATAACCACTCATTTAGCCCAACCCCCCCCCAACACCCCTCCAGCAGCCTCAGTTTGTTCTCTGGATTTAGGAGTCTCTTATGGTTTGCCTCCGTCTCTGGTTTTACCTTGTTTTTCCTTCCCTTTCCCTATGTTCATCTGTTTGGTTTCTTAAATTCCACATATGATTGAAATTACATATTTGTCTTTCTCTGACTTATTTCGCTTACCATAATACACTCTAGTTCCATCCACAATGTAGCAAATGGCAAGATTTCATTCTTTTTTGACCACCGAGTAATAGGTCATATGCATCTTTTAATATAAATTATATCAATAATATTTGCAATGGATTCTCCATTTATCAAATTTAAATTTTCCTTGAAAAAGGCTCTTTTTAAAAATCATCTTAATCATTTTTAAATGCAAAATTAAGCATTATTCACATTGTTGTGCAACAGATCTCCAGAACTTTTTCATTTTGAAAACAAACTCTATACCCATGGAACTTCTCATTCCTACATGCTGCCAGCCCCTGAAAACCAAAATCCTACTTTCAGTTTCTGTGAATTTGACTACATTAGATCCCTCATTTTCCAGAGTGCTTTGAAATCCAAATTTTATTCAAGAAGATGGTGGATTGTTACACAACATAAAAAAAATTAAAATTAAAAACACTAAAATAGCTTTCTTAAATTATTCTGAATTTTCCATTGTAGAGTAAAATATGTAAAACTAAAATATATATTTTCAAATAATTATCCACAAAATAGACCAAAATTTAGAAAGCATAACTGTTTCAACTTAACTTATTGCTTCCTCATATATATATTTGAACTAAACATGTAATGGGGGAAAATTACAAAATTTGTATTATTACCCCTAGAAAGGAGGAAAATTAAATTACAGAGGATTCTTAAAGTGCATTGTCCTATAGTTTTAACTTCTTTTAAAAGACCTGATGTAAATATGAAAAAAATATCAATCACTTACTAGGACTGAATTATTGTCTGGTACTTTTTTCTATTATGAAACTATTTTGCATTAAGCAATAAACACAGAGTAAAGAAATGGCCTGTTAAATTTGGGTAAGAACCAAGTGCTAAAGAAAATCAGTCTGTTCTGCATTGGATGCAACATCAGGACACTTTTAGTTTTAAATTTATTTTATTTTTATTTTTCCCACTTTATGGAGGTAAAAACAAGTAAAACTTATATATTTAAGGTGTGAAATGTGATTGATATATACTGTGAAATGGTTACCACAATTAAGCTAATTAACATTACCAGCACGTCACTTTTTTGGGGGGTGTTGATAACACTGAAGATCTACTTTTAGCAAAATGTAAGCATACAATACAGTATTATTAATTCTAGCCATCATATTTTACAGATCTCTAGAACATTGCTGTCCTGCATAATACTTTGCCCTCTTTCACCAACATCTTATTTCTCCCACTCCCCAGCCTCTTGCAACTGCCGTTCTACTATTTCTGTGTTTCACTTTTTCAGATCACTTTTAGATCACTTATAAATGATATCCTGCATTATTTGTCTATGTCTCATTTATTTCATGTAGCCTTACATCCTCCAGATTCATCCATGTTGTTGAAAATGTCAGGATTTCCTCTTTTTTAAGTCCGAGGCTTACCTAAAACATCTAAGTCTATTTTACACTGATAACTTCAATTGCATTTAAAAAAATTCTATTTTTTTTACACTCCCACCTTGTTTTTTGCTATCGATGCCATAGTTTTATATATTCATATTGTATATTAACAATTTATTGTAGCTATAGTTATTTTTAATACTTATGTCTTAAATTTTATACTAGAATTAAGTGACTTATGCATCACTATTCCAGTATTAGAGCATTCCGATTTTGACTATAGATTTACCTTTACTAGCAAGTTGAATACTTTCATGTGTTTTCACGTTTTCACTTAGCATTCTTTTATTTCAACTTGAACTTCATTTAGTGTTTCTTGTAAGGCAAGTCTAGAGGGGATGAACTCCCTTAACTTGGTCTGGGAATATTCTTCTCTTTATTTCTGAATAACAGCTTTTCCAGATAATAGTAATCTTGTTTGACAGATTTCATTTTTTTTTTCAGCACTTTGAATAGGTTATCCTGCTTATTCCTGCCTTGTAAGCATTCTGTATAGATATCCACTCGTAGCCTTATGTTCATTCCCTTGTATGTAACCATTTCCAGCCAGACTCTTGCTGTCAAAATTCTTTGACTTTTGACCATTTGATTATAATGTGCCTTTGCATCATCTTCCTTATGCTGATTTTGCCTGGGGTCCCTTGATCATCATGAATCTGTATATTCATATCCCCTCCCAAGGTTTCAGAAGTCCTCATGTATAATTTCTTTACACAAGTTTTTTTGCCTTTTCCACCACTCCTTCTGGGACCCCCATAATGCATACATTTATCTTCTTAATGGAGTGTATTAGGTCCCATATATTTCCTTCACTCCTATCTTGTTTTTTTTGTTTTTGTTGTTGTTGTTTTTAAGTTTATTTATTTTGAGAGAGAGGAAGAGAGAGTAGGGGAGGGGCAGAGAGAGAGGGAGAAAGAGAAAGCCAAGCAACCTCCAGACACTGTAAGTGCAGAACCTGATGCAGGGCTCAGTTTCACCACCATGAGATCATGACCTGAGCCAAAGTCAGACACTTAACCTACTGAGCCACCCAGGCATCCCTATGTTTTGTTTGTTTGTTTTAAAATTTTGTTCCTCTAACTGGCTAATTTCAGATAACTCATCTTCAAGTTTGATTCTTCTGCATGAAGCAGTGTCATCACTCAGGTCACTAAACAGTTACCAGTATTGTAGAAATCTCCAACATACTGATTCCAATTACTATCCCTTCTTGTATCCCCAAAGTAGTAATTCATAATCCCATATATGTTTACTTGTATTTTGTTAAATAAAGTGAATCTTCATTGTGTATGTTTTTGTGTCCAACTTCTCTTAAACAACTTGTGAATCAAACCCAAATTGCTATTCAGACCTACAGTTTTTATATCTTGATGCTAGGTTGCATTGCATTCCATGAGGAGATCTCAAATTATCAATCTATTCTACTCTTCATGGCCATTTAGATTATTTTCACATTTTGTTTTTTTTTTTTAATGTTTGTTTGTTTTGAGAAAGATAGTGTAATTGAGCGGGAGAGAGAGAGAGAGAGAGAGAGAGAGAGAGAGAGAGAATGTCTGAGAATCCTAATCAGGCTCCACTCTCAGTGCAGACATCATGACCTGGGCTGAAATAAAGAGTTGAACGTTTAACCGACTGAGCCATCCAGGTGTCCCTCAGGTTTTGGTTTTTAGAAATATGCTGCTGTAAACATTCTTGCACATACCATTTTCATATATGCATATTTTGGGGCTATACATCTAGAAGTGAAATTGTTGGGTCATATTGTGTGCATATTGTTTAACCATTAAAAATACTGCCAAAGTTTTTTCAAAGTATGTTGCATACAAAAATTTTTATACCCATCAGCATTGAAAATGAGTTCCCACTGCTCCACTCCTTATTGTCACTTGGTATTTGTTGCTCTTCAATTTTTGACATTCTGGTATGCATTTAGAGGTATCTAATTGCTATTTTAATGTTCGTTTCCCTGATGACTAATGAAGCTGGGAACTTTTTCACAAATTAATGACTTTTGGCTATAATCCTATGTTAAATTGCTATTCAAGTCCCATGCCAATTTTTCTTTGGAGTTGTCAGTCTTTTATTATTTGTGGGAGTATGTCAGTTATATGTATATGCATTTCTAACAGAATTCTTGTTTTCATTTCCTCAAATATTAAACACAATCACTTTAAAATGCATGTCTGAAAACTCCATTATCTGAATCCCTTATCTCTGTTTCTATTGCTCAGGAGGTACATTTAGGGGGAAGTGGGAAAAGATTCAATAGTTAAGCTGCCTCTGGATGCTGAGAAGAATTTTACCAAAAAAAAAAAAAAAAAGAAAAATAGAATAAAAGGACTAAACAGTGGAACAACTTTCATTCTTTAAACCACAGATTTGAAAGGAAACAAAACATACAAGAAATATGATCAAGTTGAGATAGGGTCTGAGCAAGGCTTTTACTGGGACAACCCCATTTTGAATTATCCTATCAACAGCCCAAATCCCTCACCCCCTTGCCCCACCTCATGAAAATGAGTGGGTTTGGGGTAGGAATTGTACTTAAGCAAATAAGAAACACAATTATGGTGTAATTTGCTTCATTTTGTCAAAGACCTGGGGAGGAAATTGGTAAGGACTTTTGCTAAAGACAAAAGAATTTATGTATTTTTAAGCCTTTTTGATTCCAAGCATTTCTGGATTTTTTGGTCTATTGCATTTCCCACTAATGTGATCAAGTTAGTGTGGTACAACAATGAAGACAGAAGTCGATATTTTCACCTACTGTATCTGTAATAGTAATTTTGTTAGAGAAACTAATGCCTGGGAGAGCCTAGAATTCATTGACCTTCTGCACAGTATCCTTTTGACTGGATTAAGATTTATTTAGGTAGCCTAATTACAGATAACTCTTCCTGCCCTCATGATTTCCTCTTGCTGATATGGTCTGTCTAATACAGACCGTTACCAAAAGGCATTATCAAGAGACTTCACATTTGAACCATCTTATAATATCTACTGTTAGCAATTATCTATCATGTCCAAAAAAGTAATCATTTATGAAATTGTTCAGAGTCTATGGAATTTAGAATAGTTGTTTCCCAGGAAAAAATATGGGTGCAGAAATATGTTTATAGGTGTAAAGAACAAATAGAAATGGAGTTTTCTTTGGAGATTTTATGGACTTCCCAGGATATCACATATATATGCACACATAGTTTATTTTGGAGAGGTTTTAGAATTGTAGAAAAACTAGGAAGATAATATAGAGAATTAATATATATTCCATACCAGTTCCCCCTATTAATATCTAATGTGAGAATGGTACATTCATTAGATTAATAGATCAATATTGAGCCACATTATTAATATCTATACATTATTCAAATTTCCTTAGTTTTCACCTAATGTTCTTTTTCTCTTTAAAATCCATTTAGGATATCACATGATGTGTAGTAGTCATTGCCCTTAGGCTCCTCTTGACTATGACAGCTGCTGAGAATTTTTCTTATTACTGATGACCTTGATAGTTTGGGAAGGTAGTTTGGACTAATAGCCAGGTATCTTTCAGAACATCCCTCCATTGGGATGTGTCTTATGTTTAGACTAGTGTTACATGTTCTTGACCACAGAACACAGTTCTATTTAATTTCACTGTATCAAAGGTATAAAGTAATAACCTAACTTCCATTGTTGTTAACTTTGGTTACACTATTGAAAGACCCCATAACTGTTTTTCAGATTTCTCCACTGTAAAATAATTCTTCCCTCTTTCCATAAAATACTCTGGAGGAATGTCCCCACTTAATGGAGAATTATGTTCTACTTCCTTGAAGACGGAATAGTTACCATAAATAATTTCAAGTTCTTCTGCATAAAAGATTTGTTTCCTCATTTATTTAATCATTAATTTCACTGAAATCAACTCATGGGTATTTGTTTTATAGTTAAAATTTAATGTTAATTTGTTCTTGATCAAATTGTTCCATATTTGGATAGTGGGTGCTTTTCCAGTGGTCTCCTGTGTCCTTTGACATGCTCTCAAATTGTGGGAGAGAGGGATTTTTATGTTTCCAGGCTTTTTTCTTTTCAACACTATTATTTTTCTGGTGGTATAAAATACTTCAGGTTCATATTATACATTCCCTGCCCTATTCCTAGAATCAGCTATTCCTCCTAAGAGTTGTGGTTCTTTTTATTGGAACATGGTATTAGACACCAAAATCTGGGTTCTAGGCACTAGGTGTGATCTTTGCTACTGGAGTATTGTTGCTCTCAGGCTCTCTCAGCTGATACAGCAAGGAAAAATAAGTGTATAGACTAATCCTTGTAATCAAAATTTATAATTTTTATAAATATAAGTGTAAATATGTAATTGACATATTTAAAAATCTTTATTTAAGATGAATGAGTTCATACTCCTACCTTCAACTCTAATCCACTGCCAAGAGTCACTCTACTCTCTTTCCCTAGCATATGTGTAAATTCCCACTCCAACAGTGAGAAACTAGACTCCCCCCATTCACTTGCCATCTACTTGTTTAATTCTAGTATACATATATGGCAAAATTAAAATTGTTAATCTATACACTATGGGAAATAACTTCACCAACTAAAGTGCTTCTTACATGTAAATTATTTTACATTTAATCCTTATGGAATCTACTCTATTCCAAAATTACTTAGGTTAGCAGATGACCTCATCCCCTTCAAAGGAGCTGTTTCACACATTTGTAATACAGTTATATTTTTTTGTCTTATTCTGCATTCCATCCTGAAATATGGACCTTCCAAATCAATTTAAATTATGTAACATTAATGTTCACTCTTTGTGCTGTAAAGGGTATGGGTTTTGACAAATGTATAATATATCAACTATTAAAGTATATATGAGTTTCACCATCAAAAAAATTTCCTGTGCTTCACCTATTTTTTTAAAAATTTTGAATTAATGTTTATTTATTTTTGAGAGACAAAAAGACAGTGTGAGGAGGGGGAGGTCAAAGAAAGAGGGAGACATAGAACCCAAAGCAGGTTCCAGGCTCTGAGCTGTCCGCACAGAGCCTGATGCGGGGCTTGAACCTACGAACTGCGAGATCATGACCTGAGCCGAAGCAGACACCCAACCAACTAAGCCACCCAGGCACCCCATGTGCGTCACCTATTTAATCCTCCCCTCCCACAACCTGTAAACCACTGATCTTTTCTTATCTCCACAGTTTTACTTTTGTCTAGGATATCATATATTTGGGATCATATAGTCCATAGTCACTTTAGACTCGCTTCTTTCATAATATGCATTAGAGATTTACCTGTGTCTTTTTGTGACTTGATAACTCATTTATTTTTATTTTTGGATAATATTCCATTGTATGGAAGTACCACAGGGCGTTCATCAATTCACTTGTCAAAGGGTAGCTTGGTTGTTTCTAGTTTTGGGCAAATACAAATAAAGCTGCTCTAAACTTTAACACTTAGGGGTACCTGGGTGGCTCAGTCGGTTAAGTGCCTGACTTTGCTTGGTCATGATATTGCGGTTCAAGAGTTTGAGCCCCACATTTGGCTCTAGCTGACAGCTTGAAACCTCAAAGCTGCTTTGGATTCTGTGTCTCCCTCTCTCTCTGCCCTTCACCCACTCACGCTCTGTCTCTCTCAAAAATAAATAAACATTAAAAAATATTTTAAACATTAACACTTAGGTTTTTGTGGGGGCATAAGTTTTCAAATCAGTTGAATAATTACCTAGAAGCAAGACTGATATTGTTCTTGGACTCTGTAATGGGGTTTGAACACAGTTAGCAATTCCTGCTTTAGTAAGTGCTACTGGCTGCAATGGCAACTTCAATGTCTGCACTTATAAATCGTTTTGTTAGTCTTTCCATTAGGCAACGATACCCTTATCCCTTATTAATTGTCAAGGTAAATTCATGATCCAGAACTCTAGCCATGATGTCAAATTTTTCTACTGCAAAAAAGAAGAAATGAGTAAAGGCCTAAGTGGAGAACTCCAAGGTGAATCACTTCCCTTTAAACATCCTTAAAGGAAGTGGCATATAACACTTACTGCTAAATCTCATGTTAGAAATTAGTTACATGGCTGCATATAGTTCCAAAGTGAGGCTGGAAAATATAATAATTATTTCAGATAGCAATGAAACAAACTAAAAATTGAGCTTCAGTAACTAAAGAGGAGAGACAGATCTCTCTCTTGATGGATTTAACTTTCCCATCCAAATTTTAAATAGATAGATACACAACAGTGATCTTGAAAGTAAAATGAACCACACTGTACAAAACCTATTTATAAAATTTATAGGTAGAATATATTATATGGGATATTGCAAACATCCTCTCTCAAGGAAAATATTTATATTCTGACTTTACCAAAATCCCTTAAATGCCAGGAGAAAAAGATGAAAAAGTTGACAGAAAGAAAAGGTAAGGCTATGAATGCACAAAAGATAAATAGATGACCAATATGGGAAGAGATGTTCAACACCACTAGTAATCAGAAAATGCAAATTAAAACAATTATGTTTATATAGCCAAAACAATAAGATTTCTATCAAGGTATATAGTGCTGTTTATATATGTTTGATTATATAAGTAAAATTGTACTAAGTATCTCATTATTTTATTAATAGTTTATAGGCTTTATTCCTTTTAATACAGATAATTTATAATTTACACATAGCTAAGCATTTATTGTACATGTTCATGAATTCGACTTAAGTATATCTAGGTTGCTTTTACACTCTCACCCTTAATTCACAACATTCATCTGTTTCCCCTGCATCTTTATTGCTTGACGCTATCTCACTGTGTGTGAACAGTATCCGTAAATGTTTTTCTCCTACCATATCTATGCTTTTGTTTTTCTAGTGACTCATTTCTTTCTCTCAAGTACCTATATTTTTTCAAGAGAAAAGAAAGTTAAAGTGTTTGTACTTACAGTATCATATTTTCCTTCTCTGTAGGATCTTGACTCAAGTTCAGGCAACCCATTTTGCTGTCTGGGACTATCAAAGTACTGTTTTGTTTTTTGTTTTTTGGGTTTTGGGTTTTTTTTTAATTACAAACCATTATAATTCTTCAATTGGGAGGACCCGTATGTATTAATACAAGCAATTCCATTGTAGCTGGAAGCAGAAGTCAATAGTTATATATATTTTTCCCATTTTTGTTTTCTGTGTTTTTTATACACACCTGAAATTAAATTTGACTCTTTTAAAGATACTGATACACAGAAAAGAACAAGCAAGATGGGGAAAGGTAAAGAATCAAGGCTAAGTAACAAAAGTAACATGAGATTGCTAAAGACTTCAGTGAGTAAGCAGAATTGGATTATTTGGGTTCTTAGAAAGCATAATCTAATTCAAACTAATTTAAGTGGAGATCAGATTTTTTAAGAGGACTGGAGAGATCATGGAATATGTAGAAAACCCTATGGTCAGCAAAAAAAAAAAAAAAAAAAAAAAAAATCAAGGAAACGGACATGGAGAAAGGCCAGCCAGAATCTTAGCTTTTATTTTTCTAGAGATCATTGCACCAACTCCTGTTAAGTTTTCAAAGGCTGAGCTTAATTTACAAGTTGACTGAGATGACAGACAACCAGAAGATGGACTTTTATGAAAATGCACACATATGTCTTTCACATTATAGATGTGCAAGCAATATAACTTTTAAAAATTCTGTAACTTGTATTATATGTTTTGAGCTTCCATTCAAAGCGACAAAAATAGTCTCAGTCATATTGAATAATCACTTTTCCCCACCCTGGTAGTATAATCAGGGAAAACTGAGTAGGTACAGTTATGAGGAAATTCCAATCTTACTCTCAGTTTTGTCTGGTCCAAACTTATAGCTAATGAGTTTGTCCATTAACATTTTACCTCTGGCTTTGATCTAACAAAGTAATTGTGTAATTGAGTTTTCTTTCTCCATTGGCAAACTTTCTCCAGTGTTATCACTGGCTGTTTGTTCCTTACAGATCCTTAGGCAATTTTGTGCGATCTAAGAAGTCCAGTGTTATTCAGATGGCCCCATTATAAACAAGGCAGCATTCTGTTTTTCATTGTTCTGAATTCAGAGTATTACTATGAGTTTTTCTATTACCTATATTGCCTGGGCAAACTGTAACCCCTTTTCTCTCTTAGCTTTCTGTAGGTTCTGTCCAAAGTGTTAGGGAAAAAAGTTCCTTCTGATTCTAGCTTTAATTCTAAAAGTTTGTCAACACAAGCCCCACTATATTAATTAAGGTAAACACAGTTACTGTAATTAACCTACATAGTAAAATATAATAGCTCAAAATAATAAAGTTCAATTTTTAATGGTTATAATAAAGATACATTTAAATTTTCTTGGATGAAGTGTACTCAGCAGAAACTAGGGAGCAAATGTAAATATAGGCTTTTTAGCATTTGTTGATAAAATTTTTAAATCCTATTAGTATACATACGTAAAAAGCCATAGAATATAATTACTTGGTGTTACCTTAAAATCATAATTTATCTAAAAATCACCACTTATTAGAGAAAGAAGGGTACATCCAGTAACAATACTTATGGATTTGCTTTTGACTGAACGAGTAAATCTATTAGTCAGTCATACATATGGTGCCCTCAGGTATATGCAAACACACTATGAATACGGGGAAAAAATGATCCAATACTTAACCAAAAAAAAAAAACTGTAACATTAAAGGGAAGGATAGCTTTAAATGGCATCTGAATGACACACAAATTTTCTTTGCCCAAATGCAAAACTGGGCATGTGGGCAATACAGAAAGGAAACAGTGTTACTTTTGAAACATTAATATTGTTTTTCTCTTCCCCATTCCCCAGTTCCATCCTTAGCCAATTTCATGCTTCCCTTTCCATCTTCATCTTTCCAGTCTTAATAAGCTAGAATGGTCTCTGATCTTTGCTCTCAAAAAGCTGACTGCAGAAGAAAACTGACAAATTAAGTAATCTTTACTCTGTGTGTGTGTGTGTGTGTGTGTGTGTGTGTGTGTGTGTCCTAGAGAAAATATGAAGGAATTTGACCCAGACAAATATATGACAAGCCAGATCATGATTACCTCTCCAGGATAGATAGGGCTTTCTCAGTGGAGAGAGATGAGGGGGATATAGAAACACATGTGAGTAACAAGTAGAGTCTTTTTTTTTTTTTTAAAGTAGGCTCCACACCCAACATGGTGCTTGTACTCATGACCCCGAGATCAAGAGTCACGTGCTCTACCAACTGAGCCAGCCAGACACCCTAGTGACAAGTAGATACCTAGTACATTGATGCTGTAAGCCTTCCCCTGTCCCAGTCCTGGGGTTGGATAATAGTCAAAACTTCAAGGGGTGCCTGGGTGGCTCAGTCAGTTAAGTGTCTGACTTCGGCTCAAGTCATGATCTCATGGTTTGTGAGTCGAGCCCCACATAGGGATCTGTGCTGACAGCTTGGAGCCTGCTTTGGATTCTGTGTCTCCCTCTCTCTGTACCCCTCCCCCACTTGTGCGCGCACTCTCTCTCTCTCTCTCTCTCTCAAAAATAAACATTAAAAAAAATTCAGAAAGGGGTCCAAGAATAAAATGATTTTAGCTTACATTCTGGGGAGCAATCACAAAACAGAGCATGGCACAGAGATTTAAAAAAATGTTGGCACAATGTGTCCAGGCAAAATGAGTCACAGATGGCCTTATAGTGTTACTACCTATTCAAAATAATGTAAAGGAGAAAGCCTATGCTTAACAAAAGATATGTGGTATTGCTAGGAAACTTGCCTAGATGCTTAATATTTTTAAACACTTAATATCTATAATAAATATGGCAGAAAAAGGCTACCTGTGAAGAAAAAAAAACACTTCTCCTGGAAATATGAATAAATTTTATAGCTTTTCTTATAAATATGTATCACTGAGTATTTAGTTTTAGCTAGTGGAATATATGTATAAATGATAAATGACACTGTATGGGACGCCTAGGTGGCTCAGTTGGTTGAGCACCAAACTTCGGCTCAGGTCATGATCTCATGGTTTCTGAGTTCAAGCCCCACATCAGGCTCTGTGCTGACAACTCAGAGCCTGGACCCTGCTTTGGATTCTGTCTCCCTCTCTCTCTGCCCCTCCCCATCCACCGTTCATGCTCTGTCTCTCTCTCCTTCAAAAATAAACACTTTTAAAAAATGTTTTTTAATGATAAATGACACTGTTAAATCTTTCAGTACAAAACCTCCTGTATACTATTCTTCATTTACTCTTCCATTATACATAATAAACAAGATCTTTCCTAATAAAATTACCATGCACACTGGACAATGCATGTTAAGATGGAAAAGTTGTAATATGGAAGGAGCCCTGATATTGATACAACTTCTTAGAAGAGAGTCACCTGCCAATAAGCAACTTCCTTTGAATAAGAATGGAAGTGAATATGTATCACTTCAATGCTCAGCACATAATACCCTGTATGTTAGAATTCTGTATGCCCTCCTTTGCCAGTGTGTTAGAGACAACATGATGGAACCGAAGTCATGCTTTCACAATAGTGAAGACCAGAGAGTTTAACAGCCTTGTCTTTGTATATTTGGAGAAATCCCCATGTAAATCAATTTTACCAATTTCAAGTTAATGTAAGAGAAAAATCAACTTCATATTTTAGCCATTATACATTTTGCAGTATACTTATTAGAAAAGGCAGTGATATCTTAATATAGATGTCTTTGCCTATAAAGGAATTCATGTGAGATTTAGAAAATTTAATTTCAGCAGAAAACTGGGACATGGTCATACATCTTCTCCTTCCTGACTTCTGCCAAATATCTGTAACTATACAAGAAATACAAGCCATTCTGTAGTTAAGTCCAAAATATAGGAAATTTACTTTGAACTGGAAAGAATCCTTGATGTACAGAGTACTCTTAGATCCCTCTTCCACATAAAACTTCTGCAACAAGAACGACACTGCTGTCTCAAGAACAGCTGGCAATCCAAAATAACCAAGAATAGGTGCTATATAAGATCATTATAACCAAAATGGAGTGAAATAAAACAATAAATGTTACATGAGAACATTCATCAGAAACCAGTATTATGATAAATCAAATTTTGACTAAAACTTTAAAACTCATGGTCGTATAATCATAAATGCACAAAAGTCAAAAAAATAATCAAAAGAACTCAAAGCAGATTTACATTGGCTCAGGTAGATGCATGAGATAAAGATTAAAAATTATAGGGACAAAATGAGACATACAAAGTAAATATTTTAGAGTAATGAAAATCAGAGAAAATAACACAAAAATGCATAGACACTACTCAAAGGGGGAAAAAAGTGACATGGGAGATACATTGAGAAAAGCCAATTGAGACAGAAACAAAGACAATAGTTATGAAAAAACAACAAAGGAATGTAAACTCACTGAAGTGAAACAAAATTCAAAGAGCAAACAGAAAAAAGTTTATCCGAATTAAAAAAATTATGTTGTGAAGATTGAAATGACTCCCTATATTCTAGGGAAATTAAACAAAACAATGATAAACCACAATATGTATCCTTATAAAACAACAGGAACCCCAAACAAAATAGGCATCTTTAGGTATTATCAAAAGAGAGTAAAATAGCTATACTATTAAAATAATATATTAATTAGAATAGAATAGAATAATATTAATAATAATATCAATATAATAAATATTAATAATAAATGTTAACCATTAATCTTGCATCATATTTTCTACACTGATCAAAGAAAAATTCAAGAAAACTACTGTGGCTGAAGAATTGACTACGCAGGCAAACTGTACTTCAAGCATAAGTGTATCGGTGCATAATTTTAATCACAAAGTAATTGAGCAAATACAGTTCTCATAAACTTTTTTTAAGAAGCTGAATTCTAGGCATTTCAGAGTTGAAGAAAATAACTCTGTGGTTTAGATTAAAATGATTTTGGCAATTATTTTTATAAAATAAAAAGGTAATATTACAAAACTGTCAATATGAAAATTGTATCACGAACCAAAGTTGTCAGGATAAATGAATTAGAACAAGGAATTCACATAAATATTCCAATTTCATCATCCTTTAAAAATAGAAATAGAAAAAATCACATTAATTTAACTAATAAGTAATATATTTATAAAAATTATCATGGTATAGAAGTAAACCTTAGGTCAATTTTATACTGATGTCTATTATCTGGGTTGAATTAGCCCTCTTTTTTTCCTTCCCTCAAACCTTTGAGTTTTCTTAGTTCTATTTTCTAAAGAATTTTAAGTTCAATATTTTAAGTGATATAAAATACTTTTGGGATTTTATACCAATTGTATTTAATGTATCAATTAAATTCATAAGAATAAATATTCATATGCTATTGGACAAAATCAATCCATGATCATGTTCAGTGTTTCATTTTGACTAGTATAGCATAGAGCATGCCTAGTATGTGTGAAATAAGGACACCATGAATAGCAACTTGAAATATCTATTATATCTGAATATGTGTCCCATAAAACAGGTAAAATCATGTTAGATGCAGTATGGGTTTGTAATAGAAAAAGATGTAATCTAACTATATCTCACCAATAGAGTAAATATATTAATTTTATTACTGCATAAAAATAAAATGTAGCAATTAAAATGGATAAATTTATTCCCATGTTTTTCAATAATAAATATTTTTAAATGTGTAAAAATGGTAAGTTTATAAAGAATTAATAGAGACAGAACCATTTAAAACAAGAAAACATAGAAAGACTCTTCAATGAATCAGTAAAAATATACATGAACAAAATAAGAAATTTAAAAAAGAAAAATCCTAAAAATAACCAAATAGTAATTCTGGAGTTGAAAAATTAAATGAATGAAATTTTTAAAAATGCAATAAAGAGCATTGGCAGTAAAGCAAATGAAAATATAAAATGATCAAGAGGACAGGAACTTTGAAATAACCCAATCAGTCAGAAGGGAACAAAAAGAGAGAAAGAGAGAGAGAGAGAGAGAGAGAGCGAGCAAAGAAAGCCTGTAAGATGTATAGGATTTAATCAAATGTACAAATATTAGAATAATAAAGTTTCCAGAATGAGAAAAAAACAATACAGAGCAGAAAGTTTATTTAAAGAAATAACTAAGAACTTCCCAAGCCTGGAAAGAGACCTGGACATCCAAGTTCACAAAGCTAAGAAATCATCCTGTAATCTCAATGCCAAAAGCCCATCTTTAAGATACTATAATGAAACCTAATACATCAAAGATAAAGAAAGAATCCTAAAGGTACTGGGTGGAGAGTGGGGGCAAGGATAAGAGTGCCTATAATGGAATCTCCATTTGAATATCAGCATATTTCTTAGGAGAAGCCTTACAGGCCAGGAGAGAGTGAAATGGCATATTCAAAGTATTATAAGATAAAAATTGCCAGCCAAAAATACTCTGTGTAACAAAGTTATCCATCAGATATGAAGGAGTTGTCAAGGTTTACACAAAACCTGATGGAGTCCATCACCACCTCCTCTCCCTTGCAAGAAATGCTGAAAGGAGTTCTTCAGGCAAATATACTGTCAGATTTAGAAAATTAATTCTGTACAAGGACGGTGTGTTAACTGTTTAACTATAGTATAAAATTTAAAGCTAAAGAGCATTCAAAACAACTTATAGCAACTATAATTTGTTAATGAGTAGCATAAAAAGAGGTAAATTGTGACACCAAAAACATAAAAGGGGGGGAGCTCTTTTAGGCAATTAAAGTTAAGTTGTTATCAGCCTAAAATGAACTGTTTTATCTGAGACATTATATGTAATCTTCATGGTAAGCACAGAGCAAAACCCTCGAGTAGCATCACAAAAGAAAGGGAAGTAGAGCAGGCCACTAATTTACAAAGGTGGGCAGAAACAGAAAGAACAAGAGACAACATAAACACAAAACAACCAGAAAGCAATTAATAAGATGGCATTAGTAACATCTTACATTAGTAATTACTCTAAATTTAAATGGACTGAAATCAACAATTATTAGGCACAGACTATCTGGATAGGTGAAAAAAGAAGACCCAGGTATATGCTGCCTACAAGAGATTCATTTTAGATTTAAGGACACACATAGCCCAAATTAAGGGATGGAAAGATATTCCATGAAAGTAGAAACCAAAAGAAAAGAGCTATGGACTTTAATCCAAGAACAGTGATAAGAAACAAAGAGGCTTGTTATATAATGTCAAAAGAGTCAATTTATCAAGAAATATATAACAATTGTAAATATATATGCATCCAACATCATAGTGCATAGTACATGAAGCAAATACTAACATATATGAAGGGAGGAAGACAGCAATATAATAGTGGATTTCCATACCCCATGTTCAGGAATGGATAGATCATCCAGAGAGAAAATTCACAAGGGTACATTGCACTTGAACCATACTTTAGACCAAATGGACCTAACAGACATATAGAGAATATTTTGTTCAGCAGCAGCAGAATCATGCTCTTCAGAAACATTCTCCTGGATAGATATGATAGGATACAAAACAAGTCTTAGAAAATATACAAAGAATGTAATCATGTCAGTGGGGTGCCTGGGTGGCTCAGTTGGTTAGGTGACTGACTTTGGCTCAGGTCATGATCTCACAGATCGTGAGTTTGAGCCCCACGTTGAGCTCTGTGCTGACAGCTCAGAGCCTGGAGCTTACTTCAGATTCTGTGTCTCCCCCTCTCTCTACCACTCCCCTGCTCATGCTCTGTGTATCTCTGTCTCTCAATAATAATAAACATTAAAAAAAAATTTTAAAGAATGTAATCATGTCAAGTATCTTTCCTGAACACAAGGGTATGAAACTAGAAATTAACAAGAGAAAAACGGGTAAAACTACAAATATGTGGAAATTAAACAATACACTCCTAAATAACTAATGAGTCAAAGAAAAAATAAATAAAAGCAAAATATAAACAAAACAAAAAATAGCAAAATCTATGGGATGTTGCAAAAGCTATTTTGAGAGTGCAGTTTATAGCAAGAAGTGCATATATTAAGAAAAGACAAAAATCTCCAAAATCCTAATTTTATACTTCAGAGAACTAGAAAAAAAGAAAAAAAAAACAAAGTTAACAGAAGGAAGAAATATGGAGACTAGAAAAACAGAAAAGATCAATGAAACTAGAGCTGGTTATTCTAAAACAATCTCCTTTTATAATTTCCCAATAGTAAGTCACAATGATTCTACTTTCCAACTAATTTATAATGGGTATTTCTTCATGTTTATGCCATTCCAACTGTCCAGATAAAAAAATGTCATTATTCTGGTCAGATATAACAACACTCTAATAGAAAAGACTGCGTGTGTTTCTTTTAGTACAAAGAAATGCACAGGAGTTTAAGAAAGAACCATTATTAATCAGATTTATCAGATTCTACCATGTTCTTCCCGATTTTCATGCTTCAGCCATTTGTTTTGTGAGCATACTGAACAGCATTCATTGCTTCTTTTTCTGCCAGATGTGCTCTTCTCCCATTTCCCATAGTCCATTTCATGTGGATAATTCTCATTTACTGTTTGGATCTCATGTGAAATTACCCTGAAGAAAGATCTCTCCTGCCAGACTCTTATATAGGTTTCATTGTATTCTATCCTTTACTAATGCTTATTAATATTTAAATAACTTAGGAATTTCTGAAATTCTCATGACCCTTGTCAGTCAAATTAAGAATTTTCTCTGCAATATAAATAGCACCTTGAAATTAACAAAGCCCACCTGAGTTGAAGTGTTTCCTAAATCATTTCCTTACCACATATGGCTTGAGGGAGAAAAGAGCTTTGCTAACTTTGAAGTAACTAAAATTCCTGGCGGACACTGTATTTTAAGAAGCTAAGAGAGCATACAAGAAGCTACAGCGCCTGAAGCCAATTATTAATTCATAAAAATGATTTAATTCCAACTATTAATACCATTAGAAAGACTGCCTCAGAGATGTTACAAATAATTTAAGCTAGTGCTTCCTAAACTTTAATGTGCTTATAAATCACCAGGAGGACTTGCTAAACCTTAGACTCTGATTCTGTAGATCAGGGGTGGAGCCTGATTCTGCATTTCTAATAAGCTCTCAGGTTAGGCTAATGCTGCTAGCCTCATACCACTCCAAGGTTTGAGTAGCAGAATCTTAAATGGTATTTCTTAGGTGGGGGTGGGGAGAAACATTATATAATCTGCTTTTGAGAAAACGGAAATTAAAAGGCAAGTCACTTTTATACTGATTAAGGCTGCTTTTCTTACCAGGGGAGGATATGTGGGAAAATTTGTATGCTAGTATATTTATAGAAATTCTCCAAGTGTATATAATTTTCCTTAGGATGAATATAGAACTTCATTCATGAAAATGTGCACACTATGTGTACAAAGAAGAACATGAAAATAAGAGGTGAAGAACAAATTATTCAAGGTGTAGCAGGTATATAAGGAAAGTAGGAAACCTGCATGGAAAAGGGGGAGAACTTTCAAAAGAAGGTTAGCCCCTGGGGAGTATGGCTTCAATGGTGTCTAAGTCATTATTAGTTTCTGATAAGTATTAGAAATAAGATATATAAGTGTTTTTATTTCTATTTTATCATGCTATTTTAATTTTTTAATATTTTATTTTATTTTAATTTAAATTTTTAATATTTTATTTTATTTTATTTTATCTTATTTATTTTTGAGAGACAGTGTGTGAAAGAGAGAGTGAGCATGAGCAGGAGAGGACCAGAAAGAGGAAGGTGGAGGTTGTGAAGCAGACTCGCGCAGGAACGCAAAGCCCAACATGGGGATCTAAAGACCTAAGCTGAAATCAAGAGTTGGACACTCAACCAACCAAGCCACCCAGGTGTCTCTTGTTTTCTTTTTATTTTTTTAAGATTTTATTTTTAAGTAATCTCCACATCCAACATGGGGCTCAAATTTATAATCCTGAGATCAAGACGCACATGCTCTATGGACTAAGCCAACCAAGTGCCCTGACTGGTTTTCTAAAAATTTAACTTGGCAACAGGGAGTCATTGCAGTCTTTTTGTTCTCTTAAGTAAAGTATTACTGTAGGAGACATTAATTTATTTTCAGTAAACACAGATTGGAAAAGAGATAAATTAATGGAGGAAAAAACATATACCAGTTTTAACCTGAGGACTGAAACCACATATTTGCCTTTGTCCAACACAGTTTGGACTTTGAGAATTGAAACTATCTATATTTTATCCAGCCCAGCTTACTAACTATATTAATATGACTTCATTGTTTTGTCTTATTTAACAAAACTTCCACATTCTAGGAGACTCTTGCCTGGGACAATCACTTGGTTGTTTACGACAGGAATTCCTAAAAGCTGCATCAACTCTTCTATAGAGATCATCAGCAAATAGTATCTGCCCTTTGTATCAAAGTCTCAAAATCTTCGCCTTGCTGAGTCCACTAATGATACACCATTACATCATGAATCTTATTCATCCTAATTAAGCTTCTGAATTAAAAGACCAGTCTTTCAATTCATAGACGATGGAAAAACAAGCTTATGTACTACCAAATTTAATAGACACTAGCAGGTAGATACTTTACAGGTAAGAAACTGATAAAAAAAAATCAGTCTTAAAAGAAACTTCAAATTCTCAGGAAATTATGACTTTGTGTTTCCTTTCTGAGACCCTGCCAAAACTCTGTTGAGTCATCAGCATGTTGTGCTGGTGATACTTGGGGAGCTGACATTCAACAAATCATACCCATGAATAAAGAGCAAATATGTAACCAAAGAATGATTGAAGAGCAAAAGACAGCTTATAAACATATTTTTAGACAGTGTTATTTTCAACAGGGAACATAGGGTCAAATTGGAGGAACTCTCTAACGGACTTATTTAAGGGAAACCAAAACTCAATTAGGCTCTGTATCTTAAGTTGACTAAGCACTCAAAACAATTCTTGTTCCTGAAATAATTTGGTTGTTTACTACAGGAACTTCCTAAAAGATGCATCAACTCTTCTATAAAGATCATTTTTAAGTATCGTTTATCATTTTTAAGTATACAGTCTGATGAATTTTGGCAAATGCTTGTAGATGGGCAACTATAAATGCCTTCAAGAGCCAAAAGTACCAGAAATACACCGATAGTTGAATAAGCTGTGTTCCACACACTTAGGGTACCACAGGGTGTCTCAGGAAGAGGGTGTTAGAGCTCGTGCTAGTTTACTTTCTATAGGGTTTATGGAAATAAGGTCTTGTTCTGGATTGGAGGCTATCAAGAAGCAGGGTTAATTCCAGGCTTGGGTATCTTTAATCTTAGACAATAGAAGGGAACGCTAGACTGACTGAGGATGTTAACTGAGCAGTTACTCATCTTAGGACCAGGAAATATTTCGTTACTTGTCTCAAACAATGCTTGTATTTTGAATATTTCAGCCAGGATTACTGAGTGGTCTTGTTTTTAGCTTGGGCCTTCATGGAGACAAAGAAGCCTTTTTTTAAATTTAATGTTGATAGTTTGTGAAACTGTTTAACACAAGTACACCAACAGCCAGCTGTAAGTGGTAGTAGGCCAGCTCATAGTCCCACCAGTTCCTGGCTAACAGCACCAGGCGAGTAGCATCTGGATGTCAGGATCTGCTTTTCCCTTCCTCATGACAATGCCCCCACACACTTCAGAGTATTTCCATCAGATCAAGGCATCCCTGTGTCTTCTTGCACTTAGCTCCCACTCTTGGCTCACAACATAGGAAACTACCCATCTGCTTTCTGTCACTATAATTTTGCCATTTCTAGAATTTCACAGGAATGGAATTGTATATAGTCTTTGTCTGGCTTCTTTCACCTAGCATATCTCTGGGATTTATTTCTGTTGTTGAGTGTGTTCCTAATTTCCTCCTTTTTATTATACAATTTTGCATGGATACACTATATTTTGTTTATCCCCTGCTGATCAACAATTGTGTTCTTTCTACTATTTGGTTATTATGAGTAATGTTGATATGTACGTTCATATAAAAAACCTTGTATGGGTAGACAGAAATTAGATGACCTGGCTATAAGGTAACCGTAGGTGTTATTTTAATAAATTGTCAAATTGTTTCCAAAGATGCTGCACCACCTTTAAGTTGTTTCCAAAGAGGTGGCAAGAATTCTAGATGCTCCGTATTTTCAACAGTTGGTATCATTAGCTATTCCATTTAGTATACAGTGGTAACACAATGTGATTTTAATTTACATTTCTCTAATGACCAAAGATGATCAGCAACTTCGTGAGCTTGTTGACTATATACAATCTTGGTAAAATGACTGTTAAAATCATTTGTCCATCTTTGTATGTAGTGGTCTTCCAGTTTTGAAAGTGTCCTAATAAGGGGGTGCCTGGGTAGCTCAGTCACTTAAGTGTCTGACTCCTCGTTTCAGCTCAGGGCATTATCTCACAATTCATGGGTGTGAGCCCTGCAACGGGCTGCATGCTGACAGCAAGGGTCCTGTGTAGGATTCTCTCTCTCCCCCTTTTTCTGCTCTTCCCCTACTCACATGGGCAGGCTGTCTTGCTCTCAAAACAAATAAACTTTTACAAAGTACAAGTGTCATATCCAGGATATAGTTCTTTCTTAAATATAAATTTCAAAAATACTTTCTAACAATCTGTGGCATGATCTTTAATTTTTTTAAATGTGTACTTAGCAACTTAAACCTTAATTTTGATAAATTTTATTTTCCTTTCTGTATTTTTTGAAACTTATCTAAAAAATAAAAATCTTTGTCAAAACTGTCACAAAGTTTTCTTCTAGAAGTTTATGTTTCAGATCAAAGTCTAAACACAAGACCTATTTTTTTTAGAAATTAGCTTGTGTTTAATGTTTGCTGTAGCTGTATGTGTCAGAGGCTTCAAGCGTCCTTGTATTTGCCTCTCCTTTTAATTTGTAATTTTCCTAAGTACTCCTCCTCAGAGAGTTTGCATCTTGCAGCTCTTTCAATTACAACTCACTAGTATTATACTGGAGCCCTGTTGCTGTTGTAGTAAGGTGTGGGGGAGAGGAAGTGTTCTCTAATCATACCATTTAAATCCCAGTCTTTTTAGTGGGTCTGTTTTTGGACAGTGACCTTCACAAGTGTTTCTTCACTGATAGGGAGATTTTTTTTTCTACTTAGGTAAGACAAAGTTGTTTTTCTTTTTTCTTAAAGTTTATTTATTTTGAGAGAGAGAGAGAGAGCATGCACAGGATCAGGGGAGGGGCAGAGAGAGATGAGAAAGAGATACTGTCAGCAAGGAGTCTCATATAGGGCTCAAACTCACGAACCATGAGACCCTGCCCTGAGCCAAAACCAAGAATCTGACGCTTAATTGACTGAGCCACCCAGGTATCCTGAGACATATTAACTCCTTGATAAAGACGAATATTGCCTGGAGTACCATTAAAGAAATAATTATTTGTAAGATATAATGTTCAAACCTGAATATTCTATTGTAGAATAGCATGTTAAAATAATAATGTGTAACCCCTCCAAATCCCTCCAAGTTTCATTGAATTTCTTTACATATCTTCAAATATCTAGTCACCCCTCTCCTCACCTCCCACTGAAAATAGACAAAGGCATCTAAATATAATCTTTGTATCAGTTTAAAGGAAGAGTTTCATAAGAGAACTGAAGAACAAAAGTGTCTAATTCTTTACTTACAATGATAAGCAACTGCCAACATGATCTCTGTCATCATAGAACTTAAAGTCTTACAGGGAAAGATGCATTGGTCAAATAATTTAAATATATATTTATTTAAAACTGGCTTCAAATACTACATGCTTAGTCATATCATGTGTTGCCTTTAGAAGTCAAGGATGTGAGAGAATATCTTGTTTTGATTTGTAGTCCCCTGATGATTAGTGATGTTGAGCATATTTTCATGTGTCTGTTAGCCATCTGGATGTCTTCTTTGGAAAAATGTCTATTCATGTCTTCAGCCCATTTTTAAATTGGATTATTTGTTTTTTGGTGTTGAGTTTTATAAGTTCTTTATATATTTTGGGTACTCTTTATCAGCTATGTCATTTGCAAGTATCTTCTCCTATTCCACAGGTTGCCTTTTAATTTTGTTGATTGTTTCCCAAATGTCCATCAACTAATGAATGGATAAGGAAGGTGTGTGTGTGTGTGTGTGTGTGTGTGTGTGTGTGTGTGTGTGTACACAATGTAATATTACCGAGTCATAAAAAAGAATGAAATATTGCCATTGACAATCACATAGGTGGAGCTAGAGAATATTATGCTCAGCAAAAGAAGTCAGAGAAAGGCAAATACCACATGATTTCACTTATGTGGACTTTAAGAATCAAAACAAATGAGCAAAAGGGTAAAAGAAAGAAGAGGCAAACCAAGAAACAAACTCTTAACTACAGAGAACAAACCGATGGTCATAAGAGGTGGAGGTTTGGTAGGGGGATGAGTTAAATAAGTGATGGGGATTAAAGATTACACTTGCTATGATGATCACCAGGTGTGGTATGAAGTGTTGAATCGCTGTACTGTACTGTACTGTACAACTGAAACTAATATTACACTGTAGATTAACTAACTGGAATTTAAATAAAAACTTAAGAAAAACAGAATTTTAAAAATGTATTTGTCTAACCCATTGAAAACCAAAGGAAAGCCAGTGAAACTACAATGCATGGAGTACAGATGAGAGTGGTATGTTGTACAACTGGTTGAGAAATAATTCTATTCACTTAAGTAAAGAGAGACATCTTTTAATGAAAAAAGAAAATCATAGTGACCATTCAAATGGAGGTAAGAAAGGAACAATACTACACTGGGTAGTGTGAGCTTATATAAGCTTTCAGAGACATAATTCTAAAGCCCAAGATCTTAAACTTTACACAAAATTGATTCAATTATGGCCCAACTACTTTTAATTCTTTATGTTGGTCTCTAATCTCTGGGAAATTTCTCCTTAATCATTTTCAATGTATCTAAAACTTCCAAAAGGTTTTACCTGATTGTCACTTTTTATCCAATCTTACTTTAAAACAAGTGTGATACATCTGACTCTTCTAATTATTGCCAAATTATCCTTCCTCTTTGATGAATATGAAATACCAAAACCTTCTCTGTTTATGTTCTAGGTATTACATTAACTATACTAACTGCACACTTATAAGTGACTGCTGAGTTCCAGGACTTCAAATTGTAGTAGCATTTTCTAAATAATCTTTTCTTTAGGCTTTCCATGGCATTTTATGTGACTCCATTTCTTAAAATTATTTTCTCCTTTATTATAGTCTTATTGCATTATCTCTGGTTACTCTTTGTCTTCTTATGCCCCCACCCTCCCCACCCTTTCAATTTTTAACATATATGAAGATCATTCTTGGGCCATCTATTGATTAGGATCAGATTTCTCTTAGTTAAGAGTAACCTCCAAGAGATAGGTTAAGACAGGGGTACCTCAGTGGTTCAGTCAGTTAAGCTTCTGACTTCGGCTCAGGTCATGATCTCAAGGCTCATGGGTTTGAGTCCCATGTAGGGCTCTGTGCTGAAGCTCAGAGCCTGGGGCCTGCTTCATATTCTGTGATTCCCTCTCTCTCTGCCCCCACACCCACTCGTGCTCAGTCTCTGCTTCTCTCTCTATCCCGCCCCCCCCAAAAATAAAAAAAAAATTAAGAAAAGAAAAATAGGCTAAGACAAAAATTAGTTTCTCCCTCACATAAAGGTTCCAGGAATTAATAAATCCAGGAAAATCACAGTGGTTCAATAATTATCAGAGACCAGGCTCCTTATACGATTTTACTCCTCTATTTGTGGCTCTCATTCCCAAGTCCATCATTTAAGAACAGGGCTGATTCCCTGGCCATTCTGTCCTCATTACATCCATGCATGAAGAGGGGATTGAAGAAAAAAGGGCAATCCTACCTTTGTAAATAACTTTGTTTTGAAATGCTATACTTACTTTTCTTACTCCAAAATTAGGAATATGGATACATTACCTGAAAGAGGATTCATGATAAGAATAACAAACTATGAAGACAATAGAGAAGATGAAACTGAAAGATGGATTTTGGGAAAAAAATGAAATAAAATTAGCAAATATTTACTAGACTAAGATGACAGATGACCTAAATTAATAAAATTATAAGTAAAATAGGAGACGTTATCTCATACCCTAGAAATACACAGGATCAGAGACTACATACCAACAAATTATCTAATTTACAAAGATTTATAAGGATTCCTAAAAACATACAACTTACCAAAACTGAATTACGAAATAGAAAATCTGAACACACCAGTAAAAAGCAATGGACTGAATCAGTAATAATCAAAACTCTTTTAACAAATAAAAGCCCAAGATCAGATGGCTTCACAGGTGAATTCTACCAAATATTTAAAAAAGGATCAATGCTGATTCTTCTCAAACTCTTCCAAAAGACTAAACAGAAATAAACCCCTTCAAACTCACTTTATGAAGTCAGCATTACCCTGTACCAAAGCTAGACAAATGATATAAAAATATAACAGGTACATATCTCTGATGAACATAGATGCAAAAATCCTCAACAGAATAATAGCAAACCAAATTAAAAAACACATTAAAAGGGTCATACACCATCAGCAAGTAGAATTCATCCCTGAGATGCAAGGATGTCTCAACATATGCAAATCAATAAATGTGCTATACCACATTAACAGGATGAAGGATAAAAATCATATGATCACCTCATAGATGAGAAAAAGCACTTGACAAAATTCAACATCATTTAATGATAAAAACTCTCAACAAATTAGATATACAAGGAAAATTCCTTAACATAATAAAAGCCATATATGACAAGCCCATAGCTAACATCATACCTGATGATATTTTAAAAGCTTCTCCACTAAGATCAGGAATAAGACAAGAATGTCCACTCTCACCATTTCTATTTGGCTTAGCACTGGAAGTTCTAGCTATACCAACGAGGCAAGAAAAAGAAATAAAAGGTATCAAATCAGAAAGGAAAAAAGTAAAATTATCTGTTTGCAAATGGCAGGATCTCATATGTAGAAAAACCTAAGGATTCCACTTAAAAACTGTTAGAATATATGAATTCAGTAAAGTTTAAAGATGGGAAATAAGTTGCATTTATAAAATACTAACAAACTACCTGAAAAAGAAATGAAAGCAATCTCATGTACAATCATCAAAACAATACAATACCTGAAAAAAAATTAACCAAGATCCCTATGCTGAAATCTAGAAGACTATTTTGAGAAAATATCTCATGTCCTTGGACTGGAAAAATTAATGTTATGATAATATCCATACTACCCAAAGTGAGCCACAGATTCAGTGCAATGTTGATCAAAATTCTAATGATGTTTTTCACCAAAGTAGAAAACAAGGAACTATCCTAAAGTTTTAATGGAACAACAGAAAACCTCAAATAGCCAAAGTGATAGGGAGAAAGGGAACAAAGTTGAACACAGAGAACACATGCAACTTCTTGATTTCAAGGTATATTACAAAGCTGTATTAATCAAGACAGTATAGTATAGACATAAAAAGAGGCACATACACCAGTGGAAATGAATAGAGAACTCAGAAATAAACCCACACTTATATATTCTATTATTTTTTAAGGATAACAAGAACACAAATGGGAAAAGAACAGTCTTTTCAATAAATGGTGTTGGGGAAAGTGGATATCCGTATATAAAAGAATGAAACTAGACCTCTACCTTATACCACTCACAAAAAATAACTTGTAATGTATCAAGAACTTAAAAATAAGTCTTTGAAACCATAAAACTTCTAAAAGAAAACATAGGGGCAAGAAATTCTTGACAGTGGTCTTGACAAAGATTTCTCAGATGATACCAAAAGCACAAAGAAAAGCTAAAATAAACAAGAGGGACTACATCAAATTAAAAAACTTCTTCACAGCAAGCAAATCAATAAATTGAAAATGCAACCTATATAATGGGAGGAAACATTTGCAAATCATGTATAATTGGGTTAGTATCCAACATATATAAAGAACCCATATAAATCCGTAACAGAAAAGCAAATAATCCAATTAAACAAAGGCGAAGGACCTGAATAAACATGTTTCCAAAGAAAACATACAAATGGCCAATAGATACATGAAAAGGTGTTCAATATTACTAATCATCAGGGAAATGGAAATCAAAACCACAGTGAGATATCACTTCACATTGGCTGGGACGGCTGTTATCAAAAAGAGATAGCAAATGTTGGCAAGGATGTGGAGAAAACTGCACCCTTATGCACTGTTGGTGGGAATGTAAAATGGCACAGCCATATGGAAAACAGTATAGAGTTTTCTCAAAAAATATTAAAAATTAAACTAGTATATAATCTAGCAATCACTCCTGGCATATATTTGAAGCAACTGAAATCATTATTATCTAGAGATATCTTTACCTCCATATGTATTGGGATATTATTCACAATAGCCAAGATATATAAACACCTAAGTGTCCTTTAATGGATGAATGGAAAAAGAGAATGTAATGCCTCATGCATGTGCATGCACGCGCGCGTGTGCACACACACGTGCATACACACACACACACACACACACACACACACACACACGAATATCATTCAACCATTAAAATGAAGGAAATCCTGCCAGGTTTTTGTTACCATTGCCTTCACTAGTAGCTTCTATTTTACATGGTCTTTGATACTTTCCATATTTACCTTCATACTAAAAGTCCTGATTAGATGAATTTAACTTCCTAGCCTAGGTTCTGTACCTATGACTAACATACAAGAAGAACTGAAAAGTGGCACTCTACATTCTACCTGGCCAAATGTATTTTTTATTTTAGTTGCAGCTACAGGTGATAGATGTTAGCTCCATGTGAGATCAAACTCACTCTGTACAGACAGCATCCTATTCTCAAAATGCATATACTTCTGTTTTTCTACCTTTTTTTTTTAACCAACATTTAGTTTGACACTCTAAAAATGTTCTTGGCACATGGAAGCAAGCCTTGGGAATACAATAAAGTTAATGATACACTTTCACTTTCCATCCTTCATGAGACAGGACAGCATTCTGTAAGTTTCTCAAAAGGTCAAAAATTTTTAATTGAGCCTCCATTTTCTACCTTAGAGAGTTCTGCAATAAACACACAATATAATGGCTTTCCCTCCCTCCCATCTCCCTCTTAATGCCACCTCATTTCTTTCAAGTGGAATCTTCCCAAATGATCTGCAATCAAGTTCTCATTTCAGCCTCTTTTAGGGCTCTCTACATTCTACCAGGGGAGAAAGGGGGAGGAGGGTGGAATAAGAAGCTAAGTCTAAGTCTCTATGACTTTTATGGTGGGTTACAGGATCAATATTTTTATGAAGACTCATATGGTGGAGAATTTTCTTCCATTTTACTCTTGGTGTTAACTATCATTTCCATGAGGCCGCCTGTACAACTTTCCTTACTATCTCTCATCTCTATGTATCTGGATATGTACATTTAGATGTCACATTTCAAATACAGAAAAATTAAAATAAGGAAATATAATTTATTCATAAAAATAGAACCAATAAAGTATTTATGCAAAAACACATTTATTCTATAATGTGACTGCTAATGAGAATTAGTGAATATTTTGAACTCACATATGAGTTTTTCATCATCTCCCCACTTAATCAGCTTTATTTCTGAAAACAGTATGTGTACTCTCCTAGACATTTTGTCCTGCACAAGAAAAGAAACATCACTGGCTACCTACTTCTTGTTCTCTAGATTTAATTTTACTAACTCTTATCTCATTTTCTTTTACTATTATCATTCACACATTTAGTCCTTTCTTTGCCTACTATCATGTCCTAGTGAAAATAGCTATGTTTTTATGCTTGAACTATTGCTACTAGAATTATATCCTTGCTTTCAAGCATTTGCTTTCTGTAGTCTTAATACCAGAACCATACTAATTTTTGGAAAACATGTCTTCTCATATATTATTATCATGGTATAAAAATATGTCTCTTCAGCAACTTTAAGGTTAACTATTATAGTATGAATTACTCCACAAGGGAAACACTTTCAGGATTCATATATCATGGGATATTTATCTTGAGTGTGTTGTATTTATTGCAATTTTCTCCCACATAGGGCACATCTACTTCCAAAGACTGATCAGGAAATTCAAAAGTTGAATAGTATTCAAATGTGTTAAAAAAATTCACTGAAATCACTATGTGGAAATCACCTATGTGGAGATATATATCATGTCTTTGCAGTCCTTGCATTTTGTCTTGCAGTTCATTTTCCTCACAATAAATCACACCATGCATGAAGCAGTATAAAACAATACCTCCGCTAGATGAAAAAAGAAATCGTTGTGCTAAAGGTTTTGATCTTATACCCCCTTCTCAACATTACATATATATTTCTCTAACATTTAAGATTATATGTTTAAAATCATGGAGAATTTATCCAGTTAGAGTTCTGTTTACACAAGGTGAGTAGTCTTTATACTTACGCTTAAAATTGCTACTGCCTTAGAATTTATATTTTACAACATCATTTTGGTTCAGGGAACACTTATAAAATTCTTTACAGAAGCCAAAATGACCAGGAACCTTGTCAGTTTTGTTAACAGTTGTACCCTCAGACCTAGACAAGTGCCTGGTCCATGGTGGGCACTCAAAAACAAAGCAAACAAACAAAACCTAATTGAATGAGTGCATCAGCCGTTAACAAAATCAGCAGTTACTGAAAAAGTGCTAATTCCTTATGAGGATAACAGTGTGCCTCTATTTGTAGAAAGTTCTCAATTCTAGTTTAATGGTATGCATAATAAAGTATTTGACGGTGGAGGGGAGGGTATGGTGAACATGTACTAATGACTATAACCTACTTTGAAATGAATCAGAACTAAGACAGAGGGACAAACAGATGGATAGCTATGGATAAAGCAAGGATAGCAAGATATTGATTATAAAAGCTGGGTGATGTTACATGGTTCTACATTTCTTTCCACTTTGAAGTAGGTTTGAAAACTTTCATAACATGCTGGGGGAGACGTGGCAAGAGTGAGTTTTCTAAAGAAAGCTATCTGTACCCTTGATTTTCTCTATTTGGAAATCCCCAATCACACTTATAACATATCTATAAAGAACAGTAAACTGTCTAGATTGAGACTTCTTTGTAGAATTTACAAGTTTGAATACTATATTTTCAAAGATAATGAATTATCTTTGAAATTACTGAATTATTTCCACATATTTCAACACCAAGATACAGCATTAATAGGACAGGGATATAATCCTTCATATAAAATGATTTCCTCAAAAAGGTTTATAATCACCCTTTTCCATTGTGTGGGGAACAAGCTTAGGTATCTCCTGTGCTTACACCAATGGGTCAACAAGGCATAAAGAAGTACAAACCATAGGATGCTCACACCCACATTTGGGTAAACAAGATTAAGCAAATAAGGATAGAGAAAGGAGGCTTAGGCCCCCAGAATAGAGAAGGGGTGCAGAATCCCCAGAATAGAGAGGGAGGGGCAAAGGTCCCAAATAGGGAGGTACAAAGGCACCAATATAGACCATAGGTCTATGAAATAAATAAGATTAGATATTCAGGGTGGAAGCACCCTGGAGGTCATAAACAGGCGTTTTGTTTGGTGTAGTTGTGTCTTATTTTAATCCATCTTTTAGTGTTACTCCAGCACTTTTTCATGCGAGTACTACAACATATTTGTATTAAGAATTATATCAAGAATACTAAAATAACTAAATGAATGAATGAGTGACCTCTTTTATGCCTCTTATATTTCCAGTACCAGCCATAAAGCCATTTCTTCTCCTTCCACTCTTTATGCCAGACTTCTGAAGATCTCTTGATCTTCACCTACTCAGTCACTCCCAATGCCCTTTCCCAGGGGGTAATTTTATATTGGAGTCATATTACTTATTTTCCTCTATTATATGAAATGTTTGAATTTATGGCTACTGGGTTAAAGTTGATTTCAATTTGTGATAATTTAGAATTATTTCCTTTCAGTTGTTATGACTCATTCCACCACCTGTCCAGCTCCACAGTTCGACTTTGCACTGCTATCCCCACAGGCGAGAAAGTAGCTTTTAAAGGACGGCTTCAGCATAACACCTTGAAATCTATTTTTTATTCATTCTGAACTTATTTAAACCTAATCCTAATATTTCTTGCTCCACTATTAAAATATGTCATCTAGCTCCTATTGAAAAAATGTGTTTCTCTCAACACAAGCACAGAAAACAATTCTGATTCTTTCTTAAAATTTTATTTTCTGCTACATTAAAAAAATACAGTACTCATAATAACAGTACTCATACTGTCACCATGTTATATCAGTGTGTTAACTCCAGCCTAACCATCTGAAACCAGGTACATGGTCATCACCTGCATTCCTAGCTATTATTTCTGTTGAGAAAGATAGATGGTGATGGGGAGATGAGTAATGATCTTAATGGTAGGTATCCCTTGAGGGGCCTGGTGTCAGGGCTAATAGTGAAACTGATTTCTTAGAGTTGCATGAACATACAGTCAGAGTGTATGTATGTAAGAGAGTTTGTTTCCATACGAAAAGTGGGTAACCAATCCCTACCACCATCTAATCTCAAGATTCTAATCCCTGTCTAGGACAACTTCACAGATATAGACAAAATAATCTGGTGGACAATAATTCTATATTTCTGCAGTTGTTTCCTCCAAATAAGCAGACATGATCCTGAAATAGAGTAGGGTACCTTACCTCTCTCCTTCATTGTTCCTATAACATGCTTAATCAGCACCCAAGAAAATGGGGGAGGGATTCATTTACTTTGCAAATGGAGCTCAAGCTGAGTTTTACTGTGTTTATAATCAGGGAAGTAATTGGGTATGAGTTTGTTTCTGTGTTTATGTAACGATTAGATACAACTTTCCAATCTCAGAGTCATTTATTCTGTAGCATCACTTACTGTTCTCTTTAAAAATGTAATTCTTACCTCTCTTCCTGATGACAACTTTTTCCTGATCTCCTCAGACTTCTCCTGGCCTTCTTATTCATCTTCTAAGACTCAAAGATGTTACCTCTAACAAAAAGCTTTATTTGACTCTTCTAATTTGGTATATTTTTTCTATATCTTTGGATATTAATTCATATATTTTATTATTATTTCATTTAATAAGATGTTATAATATTCTCTTTATGCATCTATATATGTAACAAGTTGTTCCTCTAAGGTTAAAATTAGGCCAGGGTTATTTAATCCAGATTTCCTACTACTTACACCTGTAACAATCACAGCTGGCATTTACTTAACACATTTCCGGGAACTGTGCCCTGTGCATTATCTCATTTAATGTTGTAAAGAAAATTATGAGGTAGGTAGTCTTATTAATCTCATTTCACAGGCAAAGAAGCTGAATCATAGAAATGTAACATATTCTATCCAAGAATAACAGTGAAGAGATACCCTGATTTCTTAGTTCTGCAATATGACCCACACTAGAAGAATTAAATTAGTACAGAAGGAGATATAAAACAATCATTAAAATGGTGTTCTAAAGGGGTAATTTTAAAACAATTAAATGTCTACATCTTAAGTGAAGAAATAACATTAAAATCATCAATGTACTTTGTTCAGTATATATTAGGTATTCAGTAAGAGTTTGGTAAATTAGATTTTATCTCTAAATACAGGATATATTAGGGGTGCCTGGGTGGCACAGTTGGCTAAGCTTCCATGTCTTGATCTCATAGTTTGTGAGTTCCAGCCCCTCACCGGACCCTGTGCAGATGGCTTGGAACCTGCTTGAGATTCTGTCTTTCCTTCTCTCTGTCCCTCTCCCACTTGTGCTCCTATTCTCTCTCTCTATCTCTCTCTCTCTAAAAATAAATAAACTTAAATACAGGCTATACTAAGAGATATATAAAATTGAAGGACTTACAAAGAGATAAGCATGCTAATGGATAACAATTTAAGTATTTCTAAGATACAGCTTTTACATAGATCTTTTCAGTAATTGCCACCTTGACATTATGTAGATCTTGGCCACAAAGTTAATTTCCATATACTAGTGTATATATGTATGAGAACTGCAAATGCTGTGACAGAATGTCTACATCTATCCATCCTCAATGTATTTGATTTTTTTAATTGTTTTATTTTTCATTTTTTTAAATTTGAAAATTTAAGCTTTGTATTATTAAAAAATTTGAGGGGCGCCTGGGTAGCTCAGTCGGTTAAGCGTCCGACTTCAGCTCAGGTCATGATCTCACGGTCCGTGAGTTCGAGCCCCCCGTCAGGCTCTGTCCTGACAGCTCAGAGCCTGGAGCCTGCTTCAGATTCTGTGTCTCCCTCTCTCTGACCCTCCCCTGTTCATGCTCTGTCTCTCCCTGTCTCAAAAATAAATAAATAAATAAATAAAACGTTAAAAAAAATAATAAAAAAAATATTTGAAAGCACTCAAATTATGAGCTCAGGATCAAGAACTATTTTCCAAAAATCAATGCAACTTAGCATTTTGGAAAATACAAAAACCTAAAAGCCACTACAGGCTATGCTTGAAGATGTTTTTAAAAATCTGTACTTGTGTGGGTTATGATTCTTTGAAGTTCTGATATTTCAAAGCATGAAATAACTAGTTGCATAGGTCTTGATATCTTAAGATTAATATTATCATTGTTTTTAAAAAATGCCATTTATTTTACATGCTGACTTTAAGGGCTATATCCTACTCATGCTCCAATTCTTTTTTCAATTGCTTCTGCTAAGAATAATGTAGTTGTTTTATTTGTTGGGAAAAGTAGTTAAAATCTCCTCTCATCTCAGAAAACCTTTCCACAAACATAAAAGAAACAGTTTTATTACTGAGTAAACATGAAGCCAGATTGTGATTTGCATCACAGGTAATCTGATAAAAGAGGTGTTTTTTTATTTTTATTTTTATTTTTTTTACTTTTGAGAGGGAGAGCACCACAAGTGGGGGGAGGGGTAAGGAGAGAGGGGGACTGAGGATCTGAAACAAGGCTCTGGGCTGACAACTCAGAGACCAATGCAAGGCTTGAACTCAGGAACCATGACATCATGACCTGAGCTGAAGTCGGAGGCTCAACCAACTAAGCCACCCAGGCGCCCCTGGTAAAAGATTTTAGAGACCGAAAAGAAGTATCACCCTTTTATATGGCCAGTAAGATACAACACATTACATATACATTCTCAAGATAAACAATAACCAGTCCTCAGGTGAGAGGGCTTGACAAGACCATTTGTCAAAACAACTTACTCTAAATGCACATGGTAATTAGGGTGACCATTTATGTTACTTAATTGGTTTTATACCAAGGAAACAATACATTTCTCATAGATCTAGTACAAGAGGTAGTTCTGCAACTTGGCGCCCACTGGCCTTGTGTTCCTACTCTCCCAAAGAAACTAGAAGACAGAGGTGCTATAGAAAAGACAGGGTCCCCAGGTCCTTGGGAATGGAGTTCCTGGGTCTTAAAGCCAGCAAGAGGCTTAATTCACTTTTAAAAGATGCCATGCATTTTAAAGAGATGATTAAACTAACAACTACAAGGTTTCTAAAGTAAATGCTCTAAGAAAAGGAAATCTCCTTCCTTATTTTCAACAAAACGAATTAAGATTGTTTTGAATTTGTATTTGTCCTTATTTAAAAAAAAAATACGTATGTAGTAAAGTTAACGCTAAGGCATTTAACCAGGTGAAACCAGATTATAGTTAATAACAGAAATACTAGTTGAGTCTTCAATGCACTTGATTGTTGTCATTACTTAATGAGTATACTAAAAAAGCACTCACTCTTCAATTAAGTCTTCTTGTGCAAGTCAAAACCATTGAAATAAACCTTTGCATGATTTCTGATGAGCATTTGGCAAAACTTTTCCAGGAATAAGATTTCCTTGTTTGGAAATTTGTTTGCAAAAATGCTCTGTTGATATCACCAACACTATTTACTGTAGTATAAGTACCTAATTAAAACCAAGCAAATTGACCTAGCAAATGCCTAGAACACTGTAAATCTGAACTAAAAATGAAACAACATGTTGGCATGGCCAATAAAATTAATCTGCACACAGAAGAAAACAATACTCAATGAGCCTTAAATTAAGTAATCATTTGAAAGGGTTTTTAACTTCTGTATGGTTTATAGTTCATGGTTAATTTACCTTAATTTATTATTTTAAACCAGGTTCATTTTCAAACTCATGTGTTCGTATTTAATAAAATGTCTGTAGTATGGCCATGGAAATAAAAATAAAGCCTTTAATTTCCTTTTACAATCTTCAAATTAGCAAAGCTGCTCATAAACCCTGCTGTACAGCATGCAATATTTCAGTTAGCAATAGATATGTACCTGTCGGTTCATACTCAGTAATGAAAAAGGCTGCCCACCTAATGCTGTCATCAGATTTAAAAAATCCAAACACCAAACCAAATATTGCACTAATGGAGAACCAACAAGGAAAACTTAACAGTACATAATACGAATAGTCCAGAAGTTAAAGCCTAACAAGGGTTTTCCACTTTCGAATCTGCATATAAGGAGCCTAGAAGTCGCCACCTCATCCAAACAAGTAAAAAGCTCTGAAGCCTGAAAAGGCAATAATCTAGGATCCATAAAAGAGGTGAATACACAAGGCAAACAGCCTCCCCACCCAAGACTGGAAAGACAGGCGAATACAGGATGCCACCCCTTACCTTAATGGAGAACAGACTCACCAGCAGAAACCTCCATGAGAACCAGTGCCAGTGCAGGAAAACTTGAACTGTAATTGAAGAACTGTTGCATGCTCCGAGAGATTAAACACACACACACACACACACACACACACACACACACACACACACCCCTGCAGGGGGAACTCAGTCATACAAGGTCCTCCACAATTCTGAGATGTACCTCCAGGAACCAGACCAGGTTCTTAAAATAAATGCTGGAGAAATCTCCTCCCCTCCCAACCTCACTCACTCCATGCTTTTGGGTAGGGTGAAGGGAAGTGAAACCAATTTGAAATACACCAGAGCACTCAATTATTTTTAAGCAGGCCTGCCCTCAGCAGAAGGTAGTTAACCAGACCCTCCCCTGCAGTTGTATTATCAGAACCTAACAGACCTGGGAGAAGGGAAATACCCAACTCTACCCACTCCAGATATTCACTCCCACCAAAACTGGGAGGAGCCCAGAGATATAAGAATCGTAAAGTGAAAGGACCAGTTTGACACCTACAAAGACAGAACCATGCAAGAAAATCTCCTTGTGAAGGTTCCTAAGATTTGGGATTGTTTTCAGATGAGGATTCACAAGCAATTTGCTGATTTGCACAATCCTTTGGAGATTTTTAAACAGATTACTTGCTTCAGTGCTTAACCAGGAGTGGAAGTCAATGTCACCCATGTAGATGCTTAAATCAACCTTTTTAATAAATTGATCATCATTTGCTAAAAAAAAAACAAAAAAAAAAAAACAAAACGAGAACCACTTGTGATGTTCACAGACCAGAGACAAGAGCTCACTAAAAACCTGTAACCTAACCATTGCACTCCAGAATGTTTCCCCTCTGCTCACACTCTCACCACAATACTAAAGTCCTATTTGCAACATTCCTTTTACCTGATATGTCATTTCCAAAACAGCAAATGAAAGGAACAGCTTTGAATCCAAATGACAGCCCCGCCTTAGTTTAAATGAAAGGAACAGCTTTGAATTCAAATGACAGCCCTGCCTTAGTTTAAACCTAGGTTCTCTTTTCTGCTTATTATGGATCTTTGATAAGAAATACAATTGCTGAGAAGTCTGTTTTACAAGCATTGTGAGACCTTTCCTGTAACCCGCTGTGTAGTAGAATGGGCTGTAAAACTTCCTAAATGTAGTCTGATATGTAATGAAATAAGTGATTGTATACAAACTAACCGGCATTTCTCGCTTCTGTAAACCTGCTTGCTTAGCACATTCCTCACTTACCCCCTTCCCCCTTTCTTCCTCTCGCCACAAGTAAAAACCTCCCCTGTGCTATTTGTCTCTGTCTATAAAAACGCTATACCAACCCTATTCGTGGCCTCTTGTGTCACCGGCAACGAGTGCGCAGAGGACCAGGTTCGAACCTGCAATAAACGACCCTTGCCGCTTGGCTTTGACTTACGACTCTGGTGGTCTTTTGTGGGAGGTTTTGGAACTTTGGGCATTACATTTGGAGGTCCCACCGAGATCTCCCCCGAGCCCACCAGACTTCTGGTCAACGGGTCGTATTTGATTCCGATCGGTAAGTAAGCCGGCTCTAACGTTCTTCCTTTTCTCTCTGATCTGTGTTTCTTCTCTGGAGAACCGGTTCTGTCTCGAAGCTGGTGTGACCCTGGCGGACGTGCTATAGGGCACCCGGCCGGGGTCAGTTGGAGACGTCCACTGACATCTGGGGGCCTTCTTGGCCCATCTGGGGACCTTCTTGGTCCATCTGGGGGCCTTCTTGGCCCATCTGGGGACCTTCTTGGTCCATCTGGGGACCTTCTTGGTCCATCTGGGGGCCTTCTTGGCCCATCTGGGGACCTTCTTGGTCCATCTGGGGGCCTTCTTGGCCCATCTGGGGACCTTCTTGGTCCATCAAGGGACCTTCCTGGTCCATCGGGGGGCCTTTTTGGCCCATCAGGATTCTTTTCTGTGGGCTGCTTATGCCCAACGCGCCTGCGAACTAAATACTTTCATTTTCTCTATGAACTTCCAGAGTGCTAAGAAATATCTCTAGGCGTCTAAAAGAAAAAAACCATCTAGGCATGCCAATTGTTACCCGTATTTTGATGTGATGTGTGTCTGTGTGTCTGTCTGTTAAATGGACTGGAATGATTGTTGGGAGTCAGGGGCACGCGCCTGACTTACCCTATGTGTAGTCCCACGGCATAAGCTACGGGATTTGAGTGGGCTCTAACCCGATTTCCGCGGTGATCCTCATACGGCTTAAGGCGGTCAAAATTTATTTTGATCCAAGCAGGGGGTTTATACCTGCCCGCCCATGCTAAGAGGCACCTAAGTTCCCGCGAGGGACGCGGACGGGCGAGTACGCGAGTGCTTCTATGTCAGTCTAAATGTATTGTCACCCCTGGGCCCTTGTAATAACCGCCGTCCTAGCCATAACCCTTTCTGTTGGGCTGGCCGAGACGGCCCCAGAAAGTTGAAACCACTGTCAGAGATTCTTGTTGGCTCTTGTTTTTCTTTCGTGCGTCGGATGTTTTATTGGAATTAAGTGTTTTTTCGGCTGATCAAAATTAATTATTCCATCCTTTGTTCCTCTTTCCTCCTTCCTCAGCTGCCTGCGGCTTTCCCTCCCGCCCCTCCCCCCGGGGCCCAGCCAGGCCGCCAGGGGTCTCATCCTCGGAGGTCGCCTGTGCGAACTCCATCGCTGATTTCAGCCGCTTCAGGGCCCCCTCTGTGCCGCCCCCTTCTCTTCTCCTCTTCCTCAGAATCATAACATGGGCCAAACGCAGAGCACCCCTCTCTCCCTCCTTCTCGCCAACTTCAGGGATGTAAAAGCTAGAGGACACAACTTAAGCCTAGACATTCGCAAAAGGAAGTTGATCACCTATTGCCGCTCTGCATGGCCCACCTTTGGGGTCAGTTGGCCTACAGAGGGAAACTTCTGCCTCCCTGTGGTCCTTAAAGTAAAATAAAAAATTTTCCTACCAGGGAAAGAAGGTCACTCGGATCAGATTCCCTATATTCTGGTGTGGCAAGATTTAGTAGAAAACCCACCTCCTTGGATGGCCACTTCCTTAATAGCAGAGTCATGCCAAATCCTAGCGGCTAAACCTATCAACCCTCCCAAGCCGCCAACTCCATCTGCACCCCCTGTTCTCCCCGACAACCAAGATTTACTTTCCCTTGACCCTCCCCCTTACCAGGTTCCTCCTCTTATTCCGCAAGCTGCCCCTATCCCTGCTGCGCCGGCAGAGCCTCCCGTAGCCCAGCCCATAGGAGAACTAGAGAATAGGGAGGCTCAACCCGTGCCCAAGCCTAGTGGGGGCAAAGTCCAAGGGCCGCCGGACATACCCGTAGGCGGGCCCCACATGAGCCAGGACTCCGCCTTCCTGACTCCACCGTAGCTTTACCCTTACGGGAAAAAGGGCCTCCCGATGAGACGGGGAACCCCCGACTTCAATACTGGCCCTTCTCTACCAGTGACCTATATAACTGGAAAACCCAGAATGCCCGATTTTCTGACAACCCTAAAGATTTAATAAGTCTCTTAGACAGCGTTATGTTTACCCACCAACCCACCTGGGATGATTGTCAGCAGCTCCTCCGAATCCTGTTCACCACTGAGGAGCGAGAAAGAATTCAATTGGAAGCAAGAAAGCTGGTTCCTGGAGATGACGGCCAACCCACTGCTAACCTTGATCTCATTAATGCAGCTTTTCCCTTGACCCGACCCCCACAGGATGGCTGGGACTACAACACGGCAGAAGGTAGGGGACGGCTACGCATTTATCGCCAGACTCTAATGGCGGGTCTCCGGGCTGCTGCACGCAAGCCCACTAATTTGGCAAAAGTGTATTCAGTGATACAAGGTAAGACAGAGAGCCCTGCCGCTTATTTAGAAAGATTAATGAAAACCTTTAGACAGTATACCCCCATGAACCCCGAGGCCCCCGAAAATCAAGCTGCTGTTGTAATGGCCTTTGTAAATCAGGCAGCCACTGATATTAAAAAGAAACTCCAGAAACTAGAGGACCTGGAGGGAAAACAGATTCAGGACTTAGTCCACATTGCCCAGCGTGTCTTTAATAATAGAGAGACTCCAGAGGACAGGCAACTTAAAGCCACGTCATGATCAAAAACCGTGGCAGCCAAAAACCACACCCGCCCTCTTCACTCAAGATGCAGAATAGGGGGGACGGGGTTCGGATCCCCTCCCCTAACCTAGGGTAACGCTACAAGTGGAGGGGAACCCAGTTCAATTTCTAGTTGACACAGGAGCACAACATTCGGGCTTGATCAGGCCCCATGGAAAAATTTCTAAAAAATCTTCCTGGGTCCAAGGGGCTACCGGAATAAAAAAATATCCCTGGACCACCCAGAGGACTGTGGATCTAGGAAATGGAAAGGTCACCCATTCCTTCCTAGTCATCCCCGACAGCCCATGCCCCTTATTAGGAAGAGACTTACTCACTAAAATGGAGGCCCAAATTCATTTTACGCCAGGGGGCCCCCAAGTGACTGGCCCTCACAACCAGCCCATTACCACACTTACTCTAAGATTAAAAGATAAATATCGACTCCACCAGGGGCCACCCTCACAAAGTCAAAACATAGAGCCCTGGCTCCAACAGTTTCCAGGAGCATGGGCTGAAACCGGGGGTATGGGGTTGGCTAAACATCGCCCAGCTCTATTCATAGAGCTGAAACCGGGGGCAGATCCAGTTCGGGTCCGACAATACCCGATGTCAATGGAGGCCAGAAATGGCATCACGCCACATATCCGTCGCCTCCTAGACTTAGGCATCTTGCGTCCCTGCCATTCAGCCTGGAACACCCCCCTGCTGCCTGTACGAAAACCTAACAGTGCGGACTATCGTCCGGTACAAGATCTGAGAGAAGTTAACCGCCGAGTCATGGACATACACCCAACAGTACCCAACCCCTATACCCTCCTAAGTGCCCTCAGCCCAGAAAGACAATGGTATACTGTCCTTGATTTAAAAGATGCTTTTTTCAGCCTGCCTCTGGCCCCCAAAAGTCAAGAGCTCTTCGCCTTCGAGTGGTCCGATCCTGAGAGAGGCATAAATGGGCAACTCACCTGGACCCGGCTCCCCCAAGGATTTAAAAACTCACCCACCTTGTTCGATGAGGCACTTCATGAGGATCTGGGTGAGTACCGGAATCAAAACCCCAAAGTGACTCTCTTGCAGTACGTTGACGATCTTTTAATCGCCGCTGAGACTGCCGAAGCTTGCTTGCAAGGCACCAAAAATCTCCTCCGGACACTTGGTGCCCTGGGGTACCGGGCTTCAGCAGAAAAAGCCCAAATTTGCAGATCCGAGGTAACCTACTGGGGGTATCTGTTAAGAGAAGGCCAACGATGGCTCACTGATGCACGGAAGGAAACCGTCCTCCGCATCCCCCGACCCACAACGCGAAGGCAGGTAAGAGAATTCCTGGGATCGGCCGGGTTCTGCCGCTTGTGGATACCTCGGTTCGCTGAGATAGCTAAGCCTCTTTACCTGGTCACCCGAGAACAGGCGCCCTTTGAGTGGACAGAGAAAACTGAGCAGGCTTTCCAGCAAATCAAACTCGCCCTATTGTCGGCGCCAGCCTTAGGGCTCCCCGATGTCTCCAAACCCTTTCATCTCTTCGTAGATGAAAACAAGGGGGTAGCCAAAGCAGTGCTGACGCAACTCCTTGGTCCATGGCCCAGGCCCATTGCCTATCTTTCGAAAAGACTAGACCCAGTAGCGGCTGGCTGGCCCCCTTGCCTCCTTATGATCGCTGCTACAGCTCTAATGGTAAAGGATGCTGATAAGTTAACTATGGGACAAGAGTTACGTGTTACAACCCCTCATGCCATCGAGGGAGTCCTCAAACAACCTCCTGACCGATGGATAAGTAACGCCCGACTGGTTCACTACCAGGGACTATTATTAAATCCCCTCAGAATCATTTATGCTCCCCCCCGAACACTAAACCCTGCCTCCCTGTTACCTCCCGGACTTGGATACCCCCTTCCATGACTGCGCTGAGATATTGGCACAGGTTCATGGAGTTCGGGAAGATTTACAGGATCACCCGCTACCAGACGCTGAGGTTACCTGGTTCACTGACGGCAGCAGCTTTGTACATCAGGGTCAAAGGTACGAGGGGGCAGCAGTCACAACTGAAACTGAGACTGTTTGGGCAGAGCCTTTACCAGCTGGCACCTCTGCCCAACGAGCTGAACTTGTGGCCTTAACCAAGGCACTGACTTTAGGAAAAGACAAGAAACTAAACGTGTATACCGACAGCAGATATGCTTTTGCTACGGCCCACATACACGGAGCTATATACAGAGAGAGGGGTCTGTTAACTGCAGAGGGGAAAACTATCAAAAACAAAAAAGAAATATTGGCTCTTTTAAAGGCACTCTGGCTGCCTAAACGACTAGCCATCATACATTGCCCAGGCCACCAAAAACCGGTCACACCGGTGGCCAGAGGAAATAATTTGGCTGACCAGGTGGCCCGAGAGGCGGCCTTACAGGTGGACTGTGCTTTAATGACCACCCTACCAGACCCCGGGTCAGCTAGCTTACCAGAAAATCCCGCCTACACTAAAGAAGACCTAAACTGGATCCAAAAATTACCTTTCACTCAGTGCCTTAATGGATGGTGGAGAGCAGCAGACTGTAGCATAATCCTCCCAGAAGAAATGGGAAATAAAGTCTTATCCAAGATGCACCAAGCCACTCATATGGGCACAAGAAAAATGCAAGACTTAATAAGACATGCTAGGATCACCATTAAAGACTCCAGGACAAAAATTGAGCAGATAGTTACTAGCTGTAAAGCTTGTCAATTAACTAACGCCACCAACCACGGGAAAAACCCTGGCTCCAGAACCTGCGAAACCAGGCCGGAAACCTATTGGGAAGTAGACTTCACCGAGGTAAAGCCTAAAAAATATAAATATAAATATTTGTTAGTGTTTATAGATACCTTTTCAGAATGGACAGAGGCCTTCCCCACCAAGCATGAGACTGCGCAGGTAGTAGCAAAGAAAATGTTAGAAGACATCATGCCCAGGTACGGATTCCCTACCCTAATAGGATCAGACAACGGACCAGCATTCATTTCAAAGGTAATACAAGGGATAGCACAGTTTATTGGGGCTGATTGGAAACTACATTGTGCATATAGACCCCAAAGCTCAGGACAGGTAGAAAGAATAAATAGAACTCTAAAAGAGACCTTAACTAAATTGACCATAGAGACTGGCGCTAATTGGGTAGTCTTACTCCCCTATGTTCTGTTCAGGGTGCGGAACTCCCCTTACAAACTGGGATTAACCCCCTTTAAAATCATGTATGGAGTGCCCCCCCCCCATAATTCCCAACCTACAGTCTAATGTGTTAACTAAATTTGATGATCATAAACTTCTTATTTCCCTGAGGGAACTCCAGCACACCCACCAGGAAGTTTGGCCCAGATTGAGAGCCATTTATAAAAACGGGCCCCCTCCTGAGCCGCATCACTACCGACCCGGAGATTGGGTATACGTGCAGGGAACACAAGCAAGAGACCCTCCAACCACGGTGGAAGGGACCCTATATTGTGATCCTAACCACACCCACTGCTCTCAAAGTCGATAGGATTGCTACCTGGATCCATTACACCCACGCCCGACCAGCTGATCCCTTTGCGGTTCGAGAAGACTTCGTGCCGGAAGCCAACACCGCCTGGACGGTTGACCAGAGTAAGATCCATCCTTTAAAATTGACCCTGCGTCGAAAACCTGACCCCGAAAACCAGCTGAGACCAAAGGCCTGGGTGTCCCATACCAAGACTGTTGCAGCAGCTCTGGACCCACAATAATCGGAGAAACACTCATTAGCGTGCTCCTGTTCACCTCCTACGGACTCATAAGTATTGCAGGCAACCCCCACATACCCTATACTTTAACTTGGGAGGTTTCTAATTTAAAAACCCAGAAAGTCTATAATACTATCCTGCTCTCCGCTTTACTCGGGCCTCTGGCCATTCTACTTCTCGCTCTCACGTTAGGCCTCTACATCATAAACAAAATTATTAATTTTATCCAAGACAGGTTCAATGCTGTACAATTAATGGTCTTACGAACTCAGTACCAACCGCTCGAGACATTACAAATAAAAAACTAAAGATCCAAGATTGGCTCTTTAGGCACAAGGAAAAGGGGGGAATGAAAGGAACAGCTTTGAATCCAAATGACAGCCCCGCCTTAGTTTAAATGAAAGGAACAGCTTTGAATTCAAATGACAGCCCTGCCTTAGTTTAAACCTAGGTTCTCTTTTCTGCTTATTATGGATCTTTGATAAGAAATACAATTGCTGAGAAGTCTGTTTTACAAGCATTGTGAGACCTTTCCTGTAACCCGCTGTGTAGTAGAATGGGCTGTAAAACTTCCTAAATGTAGTCTGATATGTAATGAAATAAGTGATTGTATACAAACTAACCGGCATTTCTCGCTTCTGTAAACCTGCTTGCTTAGCACATTCCTCACTTACCCCCTTCCCCCTTTCTTCCTCTCGCCACAAGTAAAAACCTCCCCTGTGCTATTTGTCTCTGTCTATAAAAACGCTATACCAACCCTATTCGTGGCCTCTTGTGTCACCGGCGACGAGTGCGCAGAGGACCAGGTTCGAACCTGCAATAAACGACCCTTGCCGCTTGGCTTTGACTTACGACTCTGGTGGTCTTTTGTGGGAGGTTTTGGAACTTTGGGCATTACACAAAAACACAAACTGAAGAGACAGCAAACATCAGAACAAGAAATGGGGGAGGTTGCAATTATCAGACCAGGGAATTGAAAACCACTATCATTAACATGGTAAGGGCTCTAATAGATAAAAGTGTTCAAGAACAAATGAGCAATGAAAGCAGAGAGATGGAAAATCTAAGAAAGAACCAAGAAGATACTAGAGATAAAAATCGTGACAGAAATGAAGATTGATTTTGATAGGCATAATAGATTGAGCACAGCTGAGGAAAGAGTCTCTGAGCTTAACCTTCAAAACTCAAAACAAATAAAAGGAAGACTGAAAACAAACAAAAAGAAAACCAGAAAAGCATCCCAGGGTGTGTGTGGGATAACTACAAAAGGAGCAATGTTTCCCTTATGGGAATCCCACAAGAAGAGAGAAAAGAACAGAAGAAAAATTTTAAATAACAATGACTGAGAATTTCCCAAATTAATGTTAAACACCAAACCACAGATCCAGGAAGCACAGAGAACATTAAGCAGGAAAACTGCCCCAAAGAACTAAAGCTAGGCATATTGTTTTCAAACTACATAAAATAAAAGATAAAGAAAAAAATCTTAAAAGATGCAGGAGGGGAAAAAAACCTTACCGATAGAGAAATAAAGATTAGAATTACATCCAACCCTCAGAAGCCACGCATACAAGAGAGAGGAGTGAAATATTTAATGTTAAGAAAAAAACAACCCAAAACAAAAATAAACATAAAGATCTGTATGCTGCAAAATTATCCTTTAAAAAATGAAAGAAAAATATTTTTCTCAAACAAACCAAAATTTGCTGCCAGAACTTCCTTGCAAGAAATGTTGAAAGAAATTTCTTAGAAAAACCAATTAATCAACCAATCATGAAAAGAATCATTGATAAGATGGACTTCAATAAAATTTAAAATTTCTACTCTGTGAAAGACAAAGAAAACAAGAAGACAAGCCACTGATTGGGATAAAATATTTGCAGAAAATCACGTATGATAAAGCACCTATTGAAAATAAACAAAGAACACTTAAAACTCAACAATAAGAAAACAAACAAACAAAAAATAATTTAAAAACAGGCCAAAAGCCTTAACAAATACCTTACTAAAATACATACAGATGGTAAATAAAATGCTCCATATTCTATATCATCAAGGAAATGCAAATTAAAACAGCAGTGTGATATCACTGTATACTTATTAGATTGGCCAATATCAAGAACACCGAAAACATTCATGTGCTGGCAGGGATGTGTAGCAACAGGAACTCTCAGTCATTGCTGGTGGGAATGCAAAATGTTACAGCCACTTTGGAGACAGTTTGGTGGTTTTTTAACAAAATTAAACATAATCTGCTATACGATCCAGCAATTGTATTACTTGGTATTTACCCAAAGGAGTTGAGAATTTATGTCCACACAAAAACCTACACACAGATGTCTAGAGCAGCTATATTCATAATCATCAAAACTTGGAAGAAACCAAAATGTCCTTCAGCAGGTGAATGGGTAAATAAATTGTAGAACATCCAGACAATGGAATATTATTCAACAGTAAAAATAAATGAGCTATCAAGTCATGGAAAGACATGAAGGAACCTTAAATGTGTATTGTTAAGTGAAAGGAGCCAATCTGGAAAAGCTGTAATACTGTATGATTCCAACTACAGGACATTCTAGAAGAGTCAAATCTACGGAGGTAGTAAAAAGATCAGGGGTTGCCAGGAGTTGAGGGTTGTGGGAGGCATGAATAGGAGGAATAGAGAGGAGTTTTAGGGCAGTGAAAGTACTCTGTATGGTTCTATAATGATGGGTAAATGTCATTATACATAAGTCCAAACCCATATAATGTACATCACGAGTGAACTGTAATATAAACTATGAATTTTGGGTGATTACAGCGTGTCATTTTAAGGTCAATTGTAATAAATGTTCCACTCTGATAGGAGATACGGATAATTGAGTAGGTTCTGAATGTATGGGGCCAGAGGGTATATGAGAAATCTTTGTACTTTTATCTCAATGTTGCTGTGGCCCTAAAACTGCTCTAAATAAACAAAGTCTTAAAAATATATAATAAAATATGTCAAGGACAGAATTTTGAGAGTCGCAGATAAATAGAAACACAGTATAGAATTTTTCAGTAAAATACAGTGATAGAAACAGGGATTCGGCAATTTTAAGTATGAAGATATAAAGACATAAAGACTAGGATCAAATTTTCATGGACAGAAAGCCATTTTAGGGACAAAGACAAGGATTCCGCTTACTGGTAGCAGGCAATATAATGTTCAAACGAAAGCAAATAATAGAACCAAGTTAAGACTCCAGTGACAAAGCTGAGTCATTAAACATGAACTGCCTGCTGTCTGTTTCTTCTCTGTGTTTGAAATACTGCCAGTGATAAGGGCAGGACTATATCTTAGATACGCATGAAATGGTTTTTGTTTGTATTATGGGCAGAATAATGCACAGATAAAAACAAAAGCAAATCATGAGAGGTTATATATATAATGTTAATAGAAGAATTTATTCAAAATCATAGCAGATAAAATTTATAGGTACATTAACTCTTAATATTGAAATATTGAAACATGTGTCAGAGTTCTCCTATGTATAAGAAAAAGACACGTGTTAACCTAATTTATCTCTTTGTCCCTCATGTATTGTGGTTCTGAAATGGGGTGTTAGCAAAAAGCTAGTTTATAAGGTTTTGTAAGGATTAAATGAATAAATGTATGAATAAATGAATAAAGTATGTAAACTATTAGTAAACATATATATGTATCTTTATAATATATATATGCACGAGTATATGTGTTATTATTAAATTGACATATTAATTGTATCTCAATAAAAAATTGACAAATTTTTTTGCTAAAAGAGATGTGATTGAACAAACAGGTTGCATGTAAAAACATGCTCTTCTTTCTTAATTTACAATAAACATTGAAAATGTATCTATCATTCTTAGAAATAATTAAAACCATACCATCAAGTTACTGAATCTTCCATTAAAATGCACATATACCTAATTTAAAATTGTTAAACTATATTAAAAATATGTGGATACTTTAATATGTATTCTTTTAGACATTATTTATTTAAAATTTTTCTGCTTGAAGTATGGTTGTTTTCACATAGAGTCATCTTTCAATGCCCAGAGCAAAAAAGGGACACACAGACATCCTGTTAATTATTAATGAAATGAACAAGCATTCTGAATTACACAATATAATATGAGTTACCTGGATTTGCAATGAATCTTCTAAAATTGAATGCTTTCTTTTCATATAGAATTGAGTATTGTTTTTCTTTAATCTCTCACTTTTCTCAAATGCATTAACTTTTAAAAATAAAAGTGCCAGCTCAGAGCCTTATTTTGACAGGATAACCATGTGAATTGGCTACGAAAAAATCTGACTCACCAATGTTTCATATTAAGTAGCATTTCCTCAGCATTTTATTACTTCTAAATTGCAGTTTCTTAAAGATGCTCTTAATTGAAATCTTGACTATGTGCTAAACTTGCCCATAAAAATGATTCTGAAATTACTATAAGAATTCTATCAGCCAACTAGATTAATTAACAATGTTAACTACTGATCTTTTATGAAATTAATTAAAAGATTCTCATATTTATTCGATTAGGTTGATTTCAACTCCTATTACAATATGCACTTAAAATTCCAGAATAAATAGCATAAACTAAATTTTATAAACAAATAATGCAAAACTTGTATATAATAATCTTACGTTGTTTTAAATGGCACTTTCAAAATATAATGATCTAAAGTCAGTCTATCTCTTTAGACAAATGTATATTTTGGTAACTCTATAAGAATATGCGTGATATGTTCAATGTAATACCTTCTCTTTGCTTTATTTAATTACCTCATGCATTTACAATAATTTCCTTTTTTTAAAGTAACTGATGTCTTTAGTGTATTTACCACACAGGCATTGAGTCACTCAATCATAAACAGAAAAAAAAATAAACCTATTATATACACCCAAATAATTTTATAACATGCAAGCTACATCAATCAAGAATATATTACTATGAACCACTATTTTCCTGTTTCTCCCCTCTTTAAGTAGGCTCAAATGTCTTTAGTAGTAGAGAGAGACAGAGAAAGTGATCACTCTACCTAGCTGCCTGATTTATAACACTGACTGAAGAAAGCCACCAAGTGAACAGTCTGAGTCAAAATGGGAAAGGCAACAAAGATTCATAAACATTTAGTTCATCTACGCTAATTGTAACCAAACCACACTCTTCAACAACAAAAATTATTAAGCCAGTGTGGTTGTCAAGATACCCATTTTCAGGAAAGCAAGTTCTATTCATTTTGGACCTACTTGTATTAGTTTTCTAGGACTGCCATAACACAGTACCACAGATTAGGTGACCTACACAGCAAAAATTTATTTCCTACTAGTCTAGAAAGCTACAAGTCTGAGATGTAAAGCCCTGAGATGGGACTCGTTAAAAGCCCTATTTCCAAATACAGTCACATTCTGAGGCACTGGGTTAGGACTTCAGCATATGAATTTGGTGTTGACACAGTTCAGCGCCTATCACCCCCTTAAACATATTTTCTCTAGATAATTGGATTCTTAGCTTATATTTAAAATTCTTGCAAACTCCATGACAATCTCTCCTTAAAAACTACTTTTAACTAATTATATAATGTTCTGCACCTGCTTCCTCTTAATTTCTTTTTTTCACTCTAAAAAATGGGCTCTAGAAACCCAGGCAAATTTGAGTGGTGCTTACACTAGTCTTGACTGGAACTTACATTCTCTTATTCTAATTTTGATCTTGTTATACCTCATATTTGTAGTCACAAGAATTTTTTTTTTGGTATCCTGTCTCCATTTTAGAATTGTTCTTCTAAACTGTAATTCTGTTTATAACTATATACCATATCAAGTTTTTCTTAGGACAACCACATGGTTATACAAATCCTTCACATAAATGTTACAAATTTATCCTTAGCATGTGTATTTCCCACTTAATACAGTAGTTTTCCCTCATTATCAACAATACCCAACACTGAATATCATTTGATGAGAAATAGGCAAGGAATGTATAGTATAGCAGTCGATTGCAGTGTATAGTAGTTTATAGCCATAAAGCCAGGTTGCTATGGCAGGCTTTAAACCTTGAATCACTTTTGCTATTTAGGGTCAGACATCTGGAGATGAAGTTAACTGAGTCTTTTCAATTGAAAAGGCATTAGACAGGCAAAGATGGAATTATAAGGAAAGTTCTGGAAAGAAGTAACTACATGTGGGAATAGCTGGGCGGCTTAGTCAGTTAAGCGACTGACTTCGGCTCAGGTCATGATCTCACAGTCCGTGGGTTCAAGCCCCGCGATGGGCTCCGTGCTGACAGCTCAGAACCTGAAGCCTGCTTCATATTCTGCGTCTCCCTCTCTCTCTGCCCCTTGCCTGCTCATACTCTGTCTCTGTCTCTCTCTAAAAAAATAAATAAACATTAAAAAAAATTTTAAAGAGGTAACTACATATGGTAGAGGCTGGGAAGCTAAGACAGAGCAGCAGTTATTCAATATGATTGAAACATGATGTTGTGGCAAAAGATGAGGGATTAAATATTATGCAGATCCCAGTCCATTAAGATGTATACACTTTGTTCATCATGAAGATGATCAGAGTAATTTAAAATCAGGTGAGGTCATAATTCAGAAAAAAAGAAAGAAAGAAAGAAGGAAAGAAAGAAAGAAAGAAAGAAAGAAAGAAAGAAAGAAAAAAACTGCTAATGATAGAAATTTCTCAGTGCTGAGAGTTTTCTCTCAAAAGAAGTCCATAAAGTCTAGTGGGCAATGAACAAATATTAGTCATGCTCTAAAGATTCTTGGGTGGATGTTCTGGAAGGGGGAACCATAGAATAGGGAGTTTGCTTTACTAGAGATTGCACAAATAAGACCAACCTTTTGAGACAAGAGTTGGGAGTTCTGCCTATTCCTGACAAAACTATGCTTACTGCCTATCAACCACTAAGTTTCATCATTTTGACCTCATCATGGAAAGTTCTGATTTTCCCTTTAATTTCATTTACCTCAGTATCTAAGGAACTTCAGGATCTTAAGAGATCTAAGACATTCCTCAGCACACAGACTCTTCCCCACTCAGTTCTATAAACCTCTAATCTGATTCCATTTCTCAACTCCTCCAATACTCCCACTCTGTCTTTTGTAACTTCCCAACCCTCCTAAGTCAAATCCCCTTTTCCCTCAAATTCTTTTCTGTTGTTCTATTTCCTTGTTGCTCTTAGGAATATGAGCCCTTCCCTGAAGACATTCTTTGTCCTTTGCTCTCACCTATGGTGACTTTACTCTCACTATTCATGCCACTAGGCCAAGGTGTGCAGCTGGGTAGATGTTGTCTTTGCTGCCAGCTCCTCACTTCTGTTTCCACACCATTTTCCTTTCTTACTTTAATCCCTTTCCTAAATGTTTAGGTTCATGTCATTAGATGATACCACCAATGTCTTTCTTTGCAAATGTATTGGGTATAATGTTCTACATTGTGGGGGATAAGCTTAGGATCCCCCGGGCTTACACTATTGGGTTAATAAGGCACAAAGAAACACAAAGTCAATAAAATGCTCACACCTGATTTTGGGTAAACCAGATTGGCACTCCAAGAATAGGGAGTGCAAAGACACCCCGAAAATAGGGAGGCACAAAGGTGCCAGGAATAGGGAGGTACAAAGGCACCCCCAAATAGGAAGGGTGTGCTGAGCCCCCAAAATAGAGAGAGACAGAAGCAAAGGCCTGAAATAGAAATGGCGCAAATGTGCCCAATACATAGGAATAACAAGATTAGATATTCAGGGTAAAAGCACCCAAGTTTAGTACTATAGCAGAAAGCTGCTTTCATAGGAGAATAGGGCCAGGTTAGGTAAATTGGTAAATTGGAATTTGGACCGCTGCGCTGCAGGCAAAGTAGCCCGGAGCAGAGATGGTTAACAAAAGAAAACATGCCTTATTAACGCTGAGGTTATTCACCCTATCTGTCTCATCCCCTAGGCTGGCAAAGATAAACAGGCACAGCGCCTCCTGTCTGCTGTTAACAACCATCTACCCATCTGCCCAGTGCCTGGATTTTGTTTTATATTGACCCAAACCCCAAACACTGTATATCTTCAAAATCCCCTTTCTCCCCTCACATCCACAAGTTAATGTTCCTACTTTCTTTGTCTCTTTGTACACGCCCATTACGTTTGCAAGCCTTCTGACCTGAATAAATACGGGCCAGGACCCTTATTCGGGCTCTTGTCTTTTTCACAGATATTAGCCATTGCTCGTTTTAATCCTGCATCTGCTCTCTTGCTGACAAAAGAGAACTTTAGACTTAGAGTCTACGACACTACATAAGTAAATTTAGTTTATGTATTATAGTGAGATAGATATAGATAGACTGATAGATGATTCATCTATCAATATAGGTAGATAATTAGAAATGTTAGATCACTTTGATTAATCAGCTTGTTCAAATCTTCTATATATTTATTAAATTATTGGTCCTGTCTTATCATTTGTTGAGGGAGATATGTTGTCATCTCCCACAATGATAGTGGATTTTTCTAATACTCCATTTAGTTCTGTCAGTTTGTGCTTTGGTATATATTTTAGGTAATGTTAATAAATATATGCAAACTTAGACATGTTGCATGTTCAGGGAAAGACTCATATACATATGTTCATAGCAGCTTTTTGTAATACCTCCAAACTGGAAAAAAAACCTTCAAATTTTTGTCAACAAGAATGGATAGTCACATTGTAGTGTAGGCATACAATAGAAGTAAGAAGTAAGAAGTAACGAAGCATTGAAAGATACAACTTGAATGAATCTCAAAATTATTATGCTAAGTGAAAGAATCCAGACAAAAGAGAGTACATAGGATTTGATTCTATTTATGTAAAAGTCTAGAAAAGGCATATTGTAATATATGGAGGAAATGTAATGTAGAATAACATAGAATTATTGCTTGGATTTGAGAAGGTGAAGAGGAAGGGATTATAAATGGATACCATGGAACTTTTAGAGTTGAATGTGTTCATTACCTTGACTGTGGTGACGGTTTCCAGGTGTGTGTATACATGTGTCAAATTCACCAAATTGTTCCCTTTACACTTGAAACAATTTTATTTCAGGGTCAAGTTTATTGAATGCCAGGTATGTCTCAATAAAACTACAAATAGTTCAGAATTACTGTTGTCCTTTTAATCTATTAATAGCATTGTCTACAGGACACATTCCAAGCTCTCTATCATCACAAAGACTTTCAAGCCTCTCCTCTTTGTGGCTTACAGAAGGTATACTAAACTCATCTCCTTGGACAACTTCCCATTCCCCATTAAAGCACTTTTTTTTTTTAACGTTTATTTATTTTTGAGACAGAGAGAGACAAAGCATGAATGGGGGAGGGTCAGAGAGAGGGAGACACAGAATCTGAAACAGGCTCCAGGCTCTGAGCTGTCAGCACAGAGCCCGACGCGGGGCTCGAACTCACAAACCGCAAGATCATGACCTGAGCCAAAGTCGTCCGCTTAACCGACTGAGCCACCCAGGCGCCCCAAAGCAGTTTTTTAATAACATGAAGAAATATTTATCTGAGATAAAGAAGGTCCAGTAGGGTTTTTTTGAGTTTATTTATTTATTTTGAGAGAGAAAGGAGGGGTTAAGAGAAAGACAGGGAGAGAGAGAATCCCAAGCAGCCTCCATGCTGCTAGCACAGAGCCCATCATGGGGTTCAATCTCACGAACCATCAGATATTGCCCTGAGCTGAAATCAAGAGTTGGATGCTTAACCGACTGAGCCAACCAGGCACCCCTCCAGTAGAGTTTTTTAGGAGAATCAAAAGTGAGAGCCTTAATAAAACTTTGTAAATAGTGAATGCACCATGTTTAACAAGCATGATGGCCTTGAAGATGATGATATGTTAAGGAGATCATATGTGGTACTGGGAAATGAAGAAATCTAATTTGCTTTGATGTCTCTATCACTGAGAAAATATCAACCCGAAGGGGAAATACTCAGGAATTACATTTAATTAATGCTCCCATTATATCTTCAGACTTGCCATTTCATAAGATTTGATGTGAAAAGCCAAAAACCCAGCTTCCCAATAATTTATAATTACCACCTGTAAAAGTACACATAAACTATTACAGACTTAGTAAAAATACAGAAAGATATGGTGAAATGAAGTCCTTTTATAAAATTTTGATGGTTTATTAAACATCATGAATTAAGTCAAATTGGAATGCAGAAGATATATTTGATTACTAAGTAGTAATCACAAATGCTTCAAAGAACTTTTTAGCATGCATTGTGGATAAGATTACAAGTTGTTTAACAGTAGTTTGTTTTAGGAGTTAATTTTTATTCCAACTGAGTAATTAGAAATTCAATTTCATTTTGCTGAATAGACAATCTTCTTTAGAAGAAAATACAAAACCGCACCTCTGACTCTTTACAGATTCTTCAGTACTTTTCCGGAGCAGGATTATTACCATAGTGTCATCACATATTTGATTAATTGCACTCTATAAATCCAAAACTGTCCTACAAGTCCAATTGGTTTTGACATTATTTTTTCACCACCCTATTATATAAATAGGCTGCTAATGATAAGTAATGAAACAGTTCATTCTCCCATATAGAAAAATGAACAAATGCTGTCATAAGAATACATTCTCATTTTATGTTTGAATATGTGAAAAATGAACAATGAACCAGCTCATTTCACAGTTTATTACAGAAAACAAATATAGAAACTGGTTGCTTAAGTAGCTCGGTAGCTCAAGTTTTACATAAAGAGTTATAGAATAACATACCCAAAGCCTAACTGTCCACACAGGGTTTCAGGCAACCATAAAATGAGTCAACCCTACATAATGTCAGATCTCTAATTACAGTTAGCTCGGCATTGACTGTGAGTCTGAAAATGCACATATGTTGAGTCAGTTATGATGCAATGAGAGTTGGAGAATTAATTTGTTATCTATCTTTCTCAGTAAACTTACGTCCCATAAGAGAAGATTGATTTTTGTTCCTTCCTATAGTCCGGTGGCCAGAACAGTGTCTCACAGAATTGGAACTCAGGAAATATTTGCTGAAGGAATGGAAAATATATGAATGAAGTTGTGGAATTAATATATTGAGATTAAAAAAAAAGAGTTGATGTGTAGCATTTGTGAAAGCTCAGGCTACAGTTATAAAGGGTTATCTATCCAACTAAAAGAGGAAGAGATAATCAGAAGCAATCCAAGATTTAGGTAAGTTGCAGAAGTTCATATGAGCAGGCAGAGCAGGCCAACATAGATTCTGGGGCACAAAGACAAAAACAAACATGCCACTGCTATTCCTAAAATACAGGAAGAATATTAGGAAATTAATCATGCATAAAATTCACATAGGAATATGTGTATATGTGCTATAAAAGCGAACTGATAGAATATTCTTCCTTTTTTCCCCATTATTATACCATGTGAGAGTGCAGATAAAATATGAGTGTTAAGGAGTGAATGTCTGAGATCAATTTAGGAAAAGTAATTGCACTTGTAGATATGGAGAACAAACAAAAAATAAAATTGAAAAATAATGTCATTTAAAATAACATTAAAAACATAATAAATAATGTGTAAAAATAAACTACCTACATAAAAATAAAGAACTTAATAAATGGAGGGTTATACTGATTTTGACAAATTCAATGGTATGATATCACAAATCCTCCAAAGTTAATCCATGGATATAATACTATATATCAAAATATCAGCAGATTTTTATTATAAGTAAACAAGATGTTTGTTAATTACATGGAAGCACCATGGGCCAAGAGGAGCCAATAAAATCTTGAAGAAGAAAAAAGCAGCAGGACCTCCTGTCCATACCAATGGCTTATTTCAAGTTTATTATAATTGAGATATTGTGGTTCTGACAGAAGGGCAGGAAATCATTCAATTGAAGTAAATGGAAAAAATCTAGAAATAGATAAAATGCCTTAGGTTTCGTTCCCCTAGAAACAGATCCCAAGACAAGAATTTGAGTTCAAGCTATATATTTGGAAAGTGCAAGAAACCAACCAACCAACAAACAAAACAGTGCGAATGTGGGGAAGTACAAAAGGGAAGTAATGATGGTCTATACAGAATGTCTTTTCAAACTAGATTCCACTGGATGTCCAAATAATTGCCCCTTCCAGAAAATGGTAGAGTGCTCTCCTGTCTACAGGGTTAATCACACCTAAATTCTCTCAAGTAGAAAGTCCTACCTACAATCATTGCAGAGGGAGGTCTAAAACAGGAAGTTGGAAAGCCACATGTATTATTGTCTGTATTTTCAGTATATTACAGAGTGTCTGGATCATAATAGATACTCTATAAATAATGATTTAATAGACCCATTTCTATCATAGTACACCTGTAGACCAATCATTTCCCTTTCTAAACCTCAACTGGACCATGTTAAAATTATAGGCAATCACAATACTCATCGTGTTAATATTAAATTGTCAGTGAGATAAAGTAAAACCAAAACTATATTGGACATTAAAAATTAGAAGTATGATTTTCTCTCATACAAAATAAATCAAAATTTAGGGAATGCAGTGTTGTTATCTTCCATGGGTCCCAGCATCCTTCTAATTTGTTGTTCCACCATTCTCTTTAGAGTCCCAACAGGAAACACAGGGATAACTCGAATTAGGATAACATGCAGTTTATTAGTAAAATGATTATATTAAAGGGTATGGTTGAGACACACTAAAAACCCAAGGCTAGTAGCAGCAGAGTCATTAATGACCATAGGTCATAAGGGATAGGTCTGGGGAAAGAGTTACCAAACCCAAAAGAAGATAGCCTTGTGGTACAGGCCACATTCAGAGGAGTTGAGATTTTTAGTTGAGGGACACTGTTAGCACAAGATGATACAAGGAGAGGGAGCCAGTGGGAAACAGCCTGAGCTGACTCATTTCTTTCTCTAATATTCTGAGTAGGTTTCCCATTGCCTAAATCCAGTTGCAAACCAGAGGGCAAGTGAGCAGATTAGGGTTAAAGAAGCCCATACATATCAGCCTCCTCGGGCATGACAAAGATGAAGGATCAATCTGGAGGGGCAAAGGGAAGATACTAGCTCAGCTATCCTCAACTTCATGCTGCCACAAAAAGAACTCTCAAGTGGCAGCCATATATTTACATTTCATTGAGCAGGAAGTATTCCAGAGATGAAAGAAGACATGCTCATTTCCTTTTAGGACACATCTCAGAAATTGTCCTCAACACTTCTACTTTTGTCACATTGGTCAGAATTTAGTTATATGGCCAACTCATTACAAGGGAGGTAGGAATATTTCATTTTTATTTCTGGTAGCAATGGACCACACTAAAAATCAGAGATTTGTTGCTAATGAAAAATGGGAGAATGTCTAGGCATTTACTCTCTGCTTTTCCCCCTCTTTGAACTGCCTTTTTTAAGAAGTGACTGAATTCCTCAATGATCACAGCTCCTGTCACAGGGGATCTTCTCCAGGATTACATTTCTCACTGGTCTGTGAACATACTACCCACCCATTCCCTTCGTGGGCTCTACTGGCCAGAATGGGTTTTCATTGATGCCGTATCTGGGTGATTTGTCACCCACTGTTATTTACTTAATCTCCCCACACCATTATTTTAGTGCCTTCATTAAAACCGTGTGACAATTCTGAGTTGAACATTTAATTTTTTATGATGACAAAAAAAGTCTTATTCTAAAGGCAACTCTTCTGTTTATTTTATTTTAGTTTTTGAGTATATGATCAGATGATATATGTGACTATATCTGGTGAACTGTAACATAGTATACAGATATAATAGGCAAAATATAACAACCTCAAATATTAATGGTTTTTTAAATAAAATTTATTGTCAAGTTAGCTAACATGCAGTGTATACAGTGTGCTCTTGGCTTTGGGAGTAGATTCCCATGATTCATCACCTACATACAACACCCAGTGCTCATTCCAATAAGTTCCCTCCTCAATGCCTATCACTATTTTCCCCCTGCCCTGCACGCCCATCAGTCCTCACTTTGTTCTTTGTATTTAAGAGTCTCTTATGGTTTGCCTCCCTCTCTGTTTGAAACTATTTTTTCCCCTTACCTTCCCCCATGGTATTCTGGTAAATTTCTTGAATTCCCCATATGAGTGAAATCATATGATATCTGTCTTTCTGATTGACTTATTTCACTTAGCATTACACCCTCCAGTTCCATCCATGTTGTAGCAAATGGCAATATTACATTCTTTCTCACTGCCAAGTAGTATTTCACTGTATATATAAGCCACATCTTCTTTATCCATTCATCAGCTGATGGACATACGGGCTCTTTCCATAATTTGGCTATTTTTGATAGTGCTGCTATAAATGGCATTTTTTTCTATTAGAGTCTTCTATAAAATAGGCAATTGGGCTTGAAGTATTTTTTCATCTTCTTCAAGGAACTATATAGATTTATTTTTTTTATTTTATTTAAATTAAAAAAAAATTTTTTTTGAGAGAGAGAGCAGGGAGTGCAGGAGGAGCAGAGAGAGAAGAGGACAGAGGATCCAAAGCAGACTCTACACTGATAGCAGCAAGCTAGATACAGGGTTTGAGCTCACAAACTGTGAGATCATGACCTGAGCTGAAGTTGGACACTCGATCAACTGAGCCAGGTGCCCCTATTTTTATTTTAAAAGAGAAAATTTATCGTGAATATAATTTTTCATGACCAAATAATTTGCTCACCACTGCACTTTATTAATTCTTATTTTACAGATGCCATAGTGATAGAGTTAGTACCCTTTTCAATTTGGACAGGGTAGTAAATGAAATTCTTTCCTTTAAGTGGAAAACAATGCTATTTTACAGCAAAAAAATTGAACTAGAATGTCAACAGGTGGTGGAATATCCTGAAGATGGAAATATCTTCTTAAAAATTTCACATAGTTTTTGGAGGTATTTAACTCATTTCATTTGCTTATGGAAAGAGAAAATCTGATAAATATGTACAATTAATTATATCTCTGTTCTAAACGATTTCTATATATAATTTATGAAAAAATAAATATTTAGTTATTACTTATTCACTATAAAATGCATATTGAGAGAGAACACCATAGAAAGAAATGTTACTATCCCAATGATAGAAAAAACATGCTCATATAAAGAAAATTAAGTTTCACATATATGAATACATGCACTTATATGAACTTACCTAATTATATTTTCTCATATGAAATTTGCCACATATATAACAAATCTATCTATCTGTTGGGAGAGAAGATAAATTTGATTCTTGTTTAAAGTACTCTCAAAATGTGCAATTGCAGATTAGGCAATAGAATTAGGGACTAGATTCCCATAACATAACAAAAAATTTTTATAAATAAAATTAAATTATAATTAAAATGTTAATATTTAACATTGATCAAATTTCATTTGGTGTCCTCTCACCTTCTGAATATGTATTCTATTCAATTACACATTTAAGTTTCTAAGCTAAATATCTGAGATGACGTGGCATCTCTCACTCTTCCTGTCTAGGTCTTCGTTCCTATACTTGAGAACTGGACAACTGCTTCTTCAACCTTAAATAGAGTAGTCCACTTTTATACTTAGGCCACTGTATCCATTCCATGCCTTCACATGGTTCAAAGTAACTCCATTAAGATAAATCATCATTTAGCCAAACTCCCTGAGTCTATAAAACTGTGTTGCCTTGGATTTTCATTGCCATACAGACAATTAAATATAGAATAATACTGTTCCACCTCTTCCTGTGTAGCCTCCTTCAAGGTTGTACCATAGGTCAATCTGAGTGACAGCATTATGTGCACAAAACTCCTTTTCTCTACTGTTTCATTTTCTTTAAAGTGCACTTATTTCCTTACTCCTTTTATCTCAGGAATTAGATTCCTGACAGTCCTCCCTCACACATGGTCAAAATATGTTGTTAAACAGACAAGCTGAGACACCATTATCCCCACATCCAACCCATAAAAAATAGTACAAGTTTTCCTTTAAAACATATAGATGTTGTAATTCAATAATATATCTATTTTTTTCTTCAGTTATGGTCCATGAATGTGAATAGTAACCCCTAAGAAGTCATTTTCTGATATCATTGTGGTAATGGTAGGCATTCAGGTGAATGAGATATAAAACAAGTTGAACTCATTTAGTAATTTGGGAATTTCATTGCTTTGGAAAGCAAAAGGGAGTTTGAGACAAGATTTTATTTGCAAATTTTAATTAAATTTATCTGACAGAGTAAGAAAGTTATTTTTGATTTACAAAGAAACTTTTATATTAAAGCCTTGGAGATGTAATAAATATAGTTGCACAATGCTACACAATACCATTTTATATTAATTACTTTAGTTCTATGGTGCCTTACTTGGGAAAGCAAAATTGAGAAATTTTACATGATGGATTATTCAATTTTATTATTCAATTGGATATATTAGATAAATTACAAATTAACAAAGTTGATGAGTTGATTGATAACACTTAAGAAGATGCCACTATCATTTACAAAATCAGTATAATTTGTGACCAACAAAACTATACGTAAAAAATTCCAATATGTTGATGGTTTCTCTAAAACCACAGCCTAAAAGAATAATTTGTCCAACATGTATGTGTTTCTGTACATATGTATGAATATATAATCTGGAAGAGTGAATTCAAACGGAATGAGGTAGGAGGTTACCTACACAAAAAATATAATTATAGAATGATTGTTGTTTAGTAATTTTTATCAGGAAAGAAACATTTCCTTGCCTTTGAAATAATGCATAATTTCTTGATATTGCCAGTTCCTTCTCTAAAGATTGACCACCAGGCTAATTTTTAATCCAATTCCATAAATATGTATTGAATTTCAATAACACACATTAGGTGTGAGATTGAGGCTGTTTCTCAAATTTGGCACTACTGATATTTTGGACCAGATTATTTTTTTGGTAGGGCTGTCTTATTTGTAGGATATTTAGCAGTGGCCTCTGCCCACAAGATGCCAGTAGCTCTCCACCCAGTCTGACAGCCCAAACTGTCTCCAGATGTTGCCAAATGTCCCCTAGAGAGAAATCAACCCCCATCAAGAAGTGCTGATTTAACATAATAAATCACTCATTTAATCTGCACTCAACAAAAAATGGCAAATAGCAATTAGATTTACTCAGCAAAATAAAAAACCTATTTCGGAAAGGGAAATCTGAAAAAAAGCAAAACCAAAAATATATTATGAGGCTTCTTTCCAACTACAAGCTCCCAAAGACCAACTCTGACATACATACACAACACACACATACACACAATTAAGAATCACTGTCACAGTGCACAACTAAATAATAATAAATATATCCATGTTTTGGGATGGAAAATATAGTGATCCCACTACTGTACTGCCATATTAATTAATCTTAATATACTATACACAATATTAAAACAATATGTTTTTTGACATTTTTTTCTGACTCAATAGACAGTAGAAAAGCCCCACAGGTACATACTTAAGATTTAATTTGGACTTTATGAGTAAAATTTTCATATATTACTAAATATGAAAGAGCATTGTGAGTATAGGGAAGATGTTAAGTGATGTGTATGTAAGAATATGTAAAATGTAAGATCATCAAGAAGGCTATTGAGTTCAGAACGTAAGATATTAGAGATGGCATAGCAGAGGGGATGAGGTTGAAAATTCCAGAATCTGAAGGGTCTAAATATAAAGTTATAGAGTTGGAACATCATTTGGTAGCAAATTAGGTAACCAAAGTTTTTTTTATATGAAGCGTGACATGATCAGATTTGTGTGTGTGTGTGTGTGTGTGTGTGTGTGTGTGTGTGTGGGTTCGTGTGCGTGTGTTTAGGCAAATAGGACAGTGTTGTGGAGTTCAAAATTGAGGTATATTAGTAACAAGGGGACAATAGATGCAGGAGAGAGATTATTTCAATTGTACAGAGAAGAACTAAAATGAATACTGACCATGGAAAGCTAGAAAGCATTGGTTTATTCAGGAGGCATTTCAGTTTTAGAAACAATAAGATTTTGTAATAAATTAAAAAGTAAAATTTCAGTTGAGTAGCTATATAAATTGGTAGTTGGTGATGTCAATATTTAAAGCTGGAAATGACGCTGATGTAGAAAAGTGAAGAAGTGGAAACAATGTGTTTTGAGAACGTGAAGCTTAATATCTTGGACAGCTGTTTACTATGCCACAAATAATGGAGATATGCTAGAATTCAGGAGATTGACAGGGCTGAAATTGTTGATACAGTTGTTATCAATATGCAAGGCAGTAAGTTGGAAGTAGAGTAGATGAAATATAAAATACCATGAGAAATAAAATGGCTAAGGAACAAATTCTTGAGAATAGTTACACATCTGTAGAGGATGCATGATGTTAGCCTTCTTTTGTGTTAGTCACTTAATTGAGATTAAGAGAAATCTACAGGCTAAAAAGACAACAAGTAAATAAAAAGTATAAATGAAATAATGAATGAAGAAGGTGCTTAGTTCATACTTCATGGCAGATTGTGGATTTGTAGAAGTTCAAATGGAAGTTAGTTTTCAAACACATCCAGCTATATACATTAAGTATGTACAGATTTTTACATGTCAGTCATACCTCAATAAGGTGGGATACAGTAAAATAAAATAAAATAAAATAAAATAAAATAAAATAAAATAAAATAAATAATAAAATGAAAAAAAAATAAAACCGATACAATTGTGGAGAGCTGAAGCCCTGTTAGTTTCAGTTACAGGCTGTAACATAAGTTTAAGAAAATGAATTAGGCTTAATATAGGGAGAAGTTATTTATTCAAGACATTAAATATATCTAGGGTGAATAAGAAGAGTAGTACAATTAGTTGGCCTAAGAGAAAGCTCATTAATAACAAACGATTTTTGGCTTTTAACATTATTCAAGCATTGTGCAAAAATCTTCCTGTGCATACAGAGAAATACATATATAGGTATAAATGCATGGGTGTGTTTAGATAATCTGTATATAGTATGCATACTGCATCATAAATATTTGTATTCCCACTTCAAATATGATGTTTTAATGACCAATTTACTTTTGATAAAAATTTTTAAAGGAAGTACAAACACTTTACACTAGATAGCTTCTGTTACAAACCTTGTAATGCCATATTACTCAACATAGAAAGGAATGGATTATTTTCTTCGACAATGAGTTGCCTATTCACTCAATAAAACTTATTTTGGATAGCAAAAGAAACATATGTATTTAGGAGAGATTTTTTTTTGCCCTGCATGAAAAGAGTAAATGAATAAACTCACTTATAATTAACTTTACCCATACATAATTCTACCTTAGGAAATATTATGTGAGTTTCTACAATGTAAGTCCTGTGTTAGTAATTTTATATAGGGTAAAATGAACTAGACCAAGTATTTGGGGCCAAATATTTACAATTTAATACAATAAAAGGCAAGTACACAAATTACTGTAATATGTTTTATACTCCCCAAGAAATTAAAAAAGATGTCTAATAAAGTTAAGTTAATCATAAGAATAAGAAGTATAGTGGCAGGAAAAAAAAAAGTGTTCCCTGTATCATTCAGAGTCTTAGAAAAATGAGATGTGCACACAAATTATTTTGAATATAATCAAATAATGGCTGTATTTAACAAGGCTATGAGGAAACTCAAGAGAGATAGAACAGTCCATGGGGCTAGTGTGAACGGCACATCATTGGCCCACTTCTGGGTGAGAGGAGATCACTTACAAATCCAGAAAAAAGGAGAACCAAGTGGGAGAAGCTCTGGATTTGGGTGGTCTCTAAAAGCCGCCCTTTACGACACTACAGAGAAGGGGACAAAGGAATATTTCAGTCCTTTGGCTCCTGAAAACTTGCTAGTGCTTATCGTTAGCCAAGCCCAAAGAGAATCTAGTGCGCAAAATTGTCCAGTGAGGTGGGCTAGTTATCCAAAGCTCTTGACAAAGTGAATAGGAATGGACTGGCAATGCCAAAAAAAAATGTCCCACATGTTCCAATATTTTCAATTAATCATATTATATTTGGCCTGAATTTTTCCCTTAAAGAAGAAACAAAAGTATCCCATTACATAAAAAACAGTATTTTCAGAAGAAATACTAAAATATTAACTAAAACACAGATCAGTTAATGTTTCTATAGAAGATATTTTTAAAGTAACTGTTTAGATCAAGATGGAAGGGGGCTGAGAAGGATATTCTCACAAGATCAAGTTAATCTTCTGAGTCAAATGATAGATATGTGTGGGTTATTTAAATATATATGGGAATTTAGACTAAAGCTTTGTTCCTATTAAAATAATACCTGTCACCTTGACAATGAGTAAGCACATATTGGTTTTCCTAATATAACAATGTCTCTCTTTCAGGGTAGGATATTAATTTTCCCAGACTACTACAGCAGGATGTCAATGTCATCTTTCTAAAAGAGAAAAATATTTGTTTAGAAACAGATTTCATTGAGGCATAAAATTCTGTGAGCGGAATCCATGTTACTGAAGTGAATGTAAAACTGAGTGGGAAAACAGTGGCATAAATTTTGGAGATTATATATATTTGTTATTTGTTTGTTTCAGCAATTTTCTAGAATTAAGCAATCAGAGTGGGTAAGTGGCTTGTTTCTCTCTCATTTCTCTCCTCCTTATAGCTCCAGGGACATCAATTAGCCACAGTGGTCCCCTGAAAAACTAACTGCCAATTAACACCAGGAGAGTTTCCTCTGAGCCACTGTGGACCATTGCACAGGGAACCCAGCAGGTCTCTGATAAATCTTGCTCTACATGTATTTGATTACACTGAAAACAATAACAATGTTGTGGAAAAAACAACTATGAAATTTTAACTATTCTGAGATGTCTTTTTAAAGATTTATTTGAGGGGCACCTGGGTGGCTCAGTTGGTTAAGTGTCCAACTTTGGCTAAGGTCATTATCTCATGGCTCGTGGGTTTGAGCCCCACGTCAGGCCCTGTGCTGACAACTCAGAGCCTGGAGCCTGCTTCAGATTCTCTGTCTTCCTCTCTCTCTGCCCTGCCCCCAATCACACTCTGTCTTTCTTTCTCTCTCTCTCAAAAATAAATAATAAAAACATTTAAAAATTTTTTAAAAAGTAAAATATTTATTTGAAAAATTTACAATAATTAGCTGGATAAATTGATTTATTACATTGATGTTTTCTATATTATCAGAATAGTTCATAAATGAATAACCCTGATTATGAATAAAAGCATATCAATATTTAAGCCAATATTTAAACCACTATGTAAAATTAGTTCACTATTATCTCTTAAATCCCAAAAGCCACTTCCCAAGTAAAAAGGAAGACTTAGTTTGACATTGCAAAATTGTAATTTCTGTTTCAAAAGATGACAAAATATTTCTCTGCTATTTTTGTCGTCAAATATCTTGATTTCTTGTTAAAATATTTCACATCATCTAGGTTTAAATATATCGATAACTTCAATATGATATATTGTGTTTATTAAGACAATAAATGTAACTACATGTATAGCTTTCAACAGTAACATATAATTTTTCTAAATGTGTAGCTATTGTAAATAACTATATTATCAACCTACTAAGGAGCCTCATATAATGTATTTAGTTTAATGACATCATTTATTTGAAATCCCAAGTGGTATTTATTGACAATAATGTGGATAATAAAAATGTATGAAACTAGCATTCCTAAATTGAGAACTATTTTGGTCAATTCTCCTGGCATGATTTTTAATACCCTAATTTATAGAGGAATGATGAATTGTCAAGTTAAATTTCTTTGGCCAGTTTGATTTGCTCCAGGACTTATATTACCACAGTTAAACTGATCTCTGGCCATAAAGTGCTATTATATCACTCATGTTGCTTATGGAACTGATTATCCATGCAGCAAGGAAAATACTACTTCTAATCTTAATTTTGTACCTGTGGAGGATAGTAGATAATGAATATTCACAATGTTTGTATATTTATTGATATGTATTGTTTTCTCCTTAAAAAAATTTTTTTTTACATTTATTTATTTTTGAGAGACGGAGAGAGACAGAGCATGAGCAGGGGAGGGGCAGAGAGAGAGGGAGAAACAGAATCCAAAGCAGGCTCCAGGCTCCAAGCCCTCAGGGCAGAACCCGACACAGGGCTCAAACTCACAAACTATGAGATCATGACCCGAGCCAAAGTCTGACACTTACCAGACTAAGCCACCCAGGTGCCCCTCTCCTTTTTTTATCCTTCCTCTGACCCGCTCCACTAAATTAATATTTAAAATTTAATAATATTATTAATAATGTATTAATATGTTTCTTAACATATTAACAGTATTTAATAGTAATATTGATTCTTCTCTCTAATCCTCGTCCTCAGAACTTTTTGGATGATATCATAGGGACTCAATGTTCATCACATAAGAGAATGCCGCTATTTCTTGATTGCGTTGACCCATATTAAGTCATGTATGGAATATGTCCCATTCTTTTTTTAAATTTTTTTAATGTTTATTTATTTTTGAGAGAGAGAGTGAGACAGAGCATGAGCAGGGGAGGGCTGGAGAAAGGGAGACACAGAATCTGAAGCAGTCTCCAGGCTCTGAGCTGTCAGCACAGAGCCCAATGCGGGGCTGGAACCACCAACCGTGAGATCATGACCTGAGCTGAAGTCCGGTGCTCAACTGACTGAGCCACCCAGGCACTCCTATCCCATTCTTAAATACTGTCTCTTTACCAATACTTAATGAATGTACTCTTCATCATCAGAGCCCAAAGTAAATACAATTTCATTTAAGAAAGTGACCTCTGATTCTTTTTCAACCCTTTCAGACCACCTGAAATAATCATCTTGCCTTCTAGAGTACTCTGCTGTCCTGTTTCATATGGTAATCATTATCTATGAGATTTTAATTATAATTATATGAGTGTATATAATATCTTTTCCAATAGGGTTCAAATCCTTGAAGATAAACATGAAGCCATGTTATTCTTTGCATTTTCAATACATGGCTAGACACACAGCAAGTGTTTGAATGATCTGTTCAACAAGTTTACCTTTTTTTTCACTCACCTATACATTCACTCATTCACTCAAGTCCTATTTTGACCATGTTCCAGCTACTTAATTAAATGCTTTGGATTATAAAAGAAGAATATATCTTCCATTTTTTACTAGTGAAACATCTATTGTTCTCATTCCCACAACAATATAAATCTTAACTTTCAGAGCAACTCTCTCTTTTACCATTTGTACCTAAGTTATAAGTAAAAGTGTTTCTCTTTTTCTTTCTAAATATCATGCAATAGACACCTACTTTCATTATCTTAGCATCTCTTCCTTTCAAAAACAGCTTTCCCACCACATGTCAACTTGTTTCACCTTCCCTGCTACAGGTATGAGAATATAGTTTAGCCAACAGAAACCATTTTTAGAAATTGGTATGCATGCTGGAAGAGAGAAACTTAATCTTTTTTTTTTTCCTCTAGAAGCAAGCATTGGTGGTTAAAGTTACAGAATAGTAAATCACCAGTCACCCCATTAATATATGGAGAAAACATGCTTGAGACAAATGATGATAGAGCAGGCAGAGGGACACTGAAGATAGGGATATTACTTGTTAAAAAAATAAGAAGAAATGCAGTTTATTAGTGACTACAAAAAAATACATGTCCATTCCTTAAAGATTCTTAAAGACACTTTTGTAGTGCACCACACTATGTAATTGTTCACAGAACTTACCCATAATTGTGTATGATTTGTTTAAAGTCCTTGATAATTGCTTCTAGACCTCTTTACCAATTTTCAGTATTCTTCCAAAGGTTATTTGACTATTTACATGGCATCTTAAATCAAATCCACACTTCTCTGCCTAGTTTCAAAAATCTCTTTCAGCTTAGTAACACCTGAAGTATAAGCTCAGTGATGATACTTACATTGTTTTCATCCCATTATAGCATGATTAAACATTCAGTGGTTGGTGAATAATTTATATGAATAGTGATTTTGATAATATTCTGAGTAAATTATTAATTTTAATTAATTAAAGCACTGAAAAAAACTAAGAGTACTTGGAGAATAATCTCTGTGAACAGAATATCCTGTCTACATGGCTTATTTCATTAGGCCATATGAAGACTTTATTATAGATATTTAGACTCTAAATCACTAGGGATAAGTAATTGACATTGGTTTTAATGAGTATCATTGATATATTTGGAGGCACATCATTATTCTTTATAGCAATTAGTGTATATAAATATTTTTAGTCTATTTTGTATAACTTGTATGATAGGAACTGTTAGTTTCCTACTTGGCATCCTTCCCTTCTCTCTTCCTTGCCCAGTCTAAACTGTCCATGTCCACAACCCTCCCCCCTGCAGCCTTGTGCCGGGGGGAAGCTGAAAATCTGGTCACCGTCATATCAGGCCTAAGGGTAAATCCCATTTATGTTGCTGGGGATCATTTCAGAAATGGGCACATTTCATCCTGACCAAGGAGATATGAGGGGAAATTTGATGGGAGGGTCTCTTGAACCTATCAAATTCTCTAGGAAGACATAGTCTAACTTCTTCTCTTGGGTGTGGTAAGGCCTTGTTTTGCTAAAGTGACCTTACTACCAACATGAGGATGAAGTCAACATGGAGGATGGATAAAGAGATATTTGTGAGGAAAAAACAAAACAAAACAAAACACCTAAGTCTTTGATTGCAATTCTGTACATAAGTACATCAATTTCCTGTAATAACATTCCATCTAAAATATAGCATGCTTGGTATTCACTTTTATAACATTTATATTCATTAAGTGTCAGAATAAACCAAATTAATTTCTGACTTAAAATGAAGGTAAGAGAAAAATAAACATAAGCTAGATTGCAAAAATTTCTAACTCATGATGCCTTTCCTCAGGAACATGACTTATTTTATAAAAATAGTTCCCTAATTACTCTCTTCTCAATGAAAACATGTTTTGATGATTTGCATGGGCATCAGGGACTCATAACATTCCTGCTGACTAGAGCCATGTGAACATAACTGTCAGTACACAACTGTTCCTTCTGTTTTATTTGGTAAAAGTAATATTTCTATAAAATATGGTAGCTTTGGGAAATTTCTCTATTCTCTAAGTATCCAGATTGGGCTTATATTTATGATTCCTCCAGTACCTGAATTCTTGATTTTTTTCAAAAAATATTTTGATTTAAAGGAATAAGGACTTTTTTAAGATTGAACATCATGTATAATAAAATATAAGAATGTGGGTAATAGGTACTTTAATTTTACTTCTGAGATTCATAAAATCTTTCCTAAACTCTTCATTATATGAGTCACAATAAAATATAATGCCATTGTGATACAGAAAAGAATGATACAATTTTGTTAAAGAAATATGAATGAGAATATTTGCTAAATGTTATGATTTCATAGCTTTCCTCAGATATATTCAGAAAAATAGACATGTGGCATGCAAAATATAATGAAAGGTATATTGAAGCTAAGCAAACAGAACATTAACTCTTTCTCATCGATACTATAGATTTACTCTGATCTTCTCTGAGAAGAATTTTCTAATACAGAAACACAATTAATCTGGCTTTGATTAGTCCTTATAATTCCAAATCATTTTGATTTTAAGGCATACCTCACATTATGTCTTAGAGTTTCTGATTCCACTACTCTTTGTGAATAGTTCAACACATTTTGGCAAATTGCATGAATCAACGCTTTCAAAGTATTTTTCTCTTTTTTAAGTTCATTTTATTTATTTATTTTCAGAGAGAGAAAGAGAGAGAGAGAGCAGGGAGGGGCAAAGAGAGAGCAAGAGAGAAAGAGAGAATCCTATGCGGGGCTCGAACTCACAAATCATGAGATCATGATCTGAGCTGAAATCAAGAGTCAGAGGCTTAACCAACTGAGCCACCCAGGCACCTCTCAAATTTACTAATTAGCCATGGCTTTAAACACTGTTTTTGTTTTAAGGACAAGCATGGGTAAACACATTTCCATTAGTGTATTCTTAAAATTAATAATTTCATCGATAAATACCTAAAGTATATAAAATATACTTAAAGAGACATTAACAGTTTTTATATTTTGCTTCCTTAAATGTAAAGATATAATCTCTTCTTTAAATGTGTGATTAGACTAATGGCTGATGTAATGTCTTGTAAACATTTTTAAGCATGATGGATTTGAATGGGTTTATATGCTCCCATTAAATTCAGAGTAATTGAATTTTAGTAAAATTTTATGTATTTTGAGTATATGCATTAAAATAAAAATATTACCTGCTTAAATATAAGCAGAGAACATTCATTTATTGTCAAAAGCTTTCCTTTAGAGCTAGTGTCTCTACCACCAATTCACACTCCATAGTGTGATAGCCAATAATCCACTCTTTTATAAACCTTTTGCTCTGAAGTCACTTGTTTTGCACTAATTTTTTTTCTGTCGAAGTTCAGAGGGTCAAATATATGATTTATGTGTTTTTAATGTAGAATAATTTACAAAATTCAGTGTCAGGGCAATAAATGTTGCATCTAGAGTGATGCCACATATGTACAACTACAGGTATAACAACTCTCTTTCTGTTCAGCATTTCTAGTATTATATGTACCCAGAAAAATCTCCTGATTTTCTAATCTGTTTGATCAAGTAGCTCACAAAATGTTAATTTTCATGCTTTAAAACTCTGATTAAACATTTCAGTCAAAGTAAAAACAAATCACAGTGATAATCCAAAATGCATCCTTAGGCTTGTGTTCACAAAACTGAATGGTTGCTGAAAATGTGTTTGCTTTTTAATATTACTAGTTTAATATTACTAGTTTATTAACGCACACTACAAGACAACTTAAAGAACTCTCACTATACCTGACATGATTTTTATATGATATACAATAATGGACTGAATTTATTGAATAGCAATGCATAATTAATAATATACTTGGCATCACTAGGAAATCTAACCATGCAAAATAGCATCAAAACTTTCTAATCATTGTTCAAATATTGCACTATTTTATTATTAGGTTGTTTATTGAAATCCTTACCATTTGGGACAGCATGGCTGGGAGAGCAGGTGGCCCAGTGCTGGTAGCTTCTGTGTTAGGAACACCTTGGTCTTTTTATTTCAGTGTTCTGTAAAAAAAAAAAAAAAAAAAAAAAAAAAAAAAAAAAAAAGACATTTCCTCTATGTGCTAAAAAGTGAAAATGGTTGGGATACCTAGATGGCGATGGAACATAGTTAAATCTCTTATCAAGTTAGGGGGATTTCTTTACTTCTCTTGTCTCTATTCTTCTGTCATAGACTAATAATAATACTTACAAATACCTGAAGAGTTTGTTTGATGAAAATGTTAGTTCATTGATATGAAGTTGCTTCAAAAGGTATAATGTTCCACTTGGTATGACACATTTTGTTATAATCTCAGATAAGATATGTATGATTTTACTAACATGATCTAATATATTCCATCAATTTAGGACACATTCAAGATTTTGCAAGATTGATATGATACTCATTCTTGAATCATGGTCTAGAGTCGTCAAAAGGATATCACTGAGGTCTAGCTTTATGGTAAAATGAATGGCAAAACTGTTCCAAATACAACCTGCTTTCTCCTGTCTACTTAATATCTAAATGCTTGTGCCAATCTTCTAACACTTTAAAAACTTAACAGATGAGGTGGGGATCAAAATGGTAATTTGAATATTTTTATGTTCTTCAAAAGACAATACAATATATTATTTGTTAGAATCTGTTTGTATATTCAAGCACTAAAAATGGAATCATCAATTTATTTTATTATTGAAATCATATCTATCTCCAATACTATCCTGAAGTTTTTGTTCCATTAATAAATTTTCTAGTACAGTGTGCCCTAGTGAAGGTGATTTTGAGAGGAGGTGATGTTTATACATCTGCAATCTTTTTTTAAGAATAAAATATGTTGGAATGCAATCTAACACATGCCCTGATTTGGCAAACTATTTGCATTTACATAATGTGTTATTAGTTAAAATGATACACAAGGGCCATAAAACATATTATTTCCTTTGTATTTCAATTAGCTATTAAGAATGTATGAATTTTTTCTTAAAAATATTAAGAATTATAATAACCAACTTTTAATGTCTGCCATGCCTTGTTCTAAACCCTTTTATGTGGATTATCCCTTTTCCCTCAAAATTGTGCTATGAGATAGGCAATAATTATTGGGTTCTGATGGAACCCAATAATAAATACATAACACCTCTATTCAAATGTGGTTCTAAGTGAGTTGAGACAGATAATATGATGAGAAAGATCATATAGGAAATGTAATATCACTTTTCTTACTAATAAATATAAAGGTAAGTTTTGTGGTGGCTAAAATACGAGAATAAGGTTGCGTACTCCCAAATCTGCCACCTGAGGTGAAAATTTAAGTTTATAAGGAGGGACAATAAATATAATACAACAGATTTAGGATATTAATGGATTAGCAACACCCAGTTAAGCATTTTTTATTAAAGTTTGTCTTCCACCTAGCAAGAGTGATAGGTAGTAGTTAAGTATAGGTCCAAAAGCTGGAGGTATAGAGGGAAATACCTCTTCCTAGAAACAGTGGAATGGGGGGAAATATTTTCCCTCCACAATAACAAGACAAGCTAACAATAATTCAGCTCTATGGATGGTTCAGGATCTGTGCAAAGTTCTTTACTTGTTTTATTTCAAATCATCTTTAAAACACCCTGAGCCAGGAGTCATACCTTGGTTTTATTATTTTAAATTTCTTTCTTTCTTTCTTTCTTTCTTTCTTTCTTTCTTTCTTTCTTTCTTTCTTTCTTTCTTTCTTTCTCTTTCGTTCTTCTTTCTTTGTTTCTTTGTTTCTTTGTTTCTTTCTTTCTTTCTTTCACGATGAGTAGTAATTTAGTCAATTGGTTACTACAAACCTTCTTAAATACTTTGACTTATTGCTTCAACATAATCTGTGCTTTGAGAGAATTAGCATCAATATTTTTGGTAATTTATCCTATTATTTCACAAAGTTGCCATTATATTGATAATAACCAGAGATAGCAGGATTGTTTACTGGCTGCTCATATTATAGTTTTGGCTCAAATTTGATAATCTGATTTAGAAACTCAAAGCAATGTAGATAATCCTTCTACTATGATTTTTGCAACAAAGAGATTTAGGGCTCATTTACCATCTAATATTCCAGTAACTCCAAGTCAAAATCATATGCCATGAATCCTCTCTTCAAAACACAAAGTAATTATAACAACAGTGACCTGCATTTTTGCTTTAACAAAATTGAGATACCCTTTATGAATAAATTCATTATAGACTTGAAAATCTAAATAGAACAATTAACTAAAAATCTTTAAACCAAGACAAAATTCATGAAGCCAAGAAATTGTAACATAAAGGTCTTATACTTGTTTTATATTTGAAATTTATGCATTTCAGATTCAAGTCATGAACATAAATGATTGTTCTAGATTTTGTGTGACAAATCCATTAACGAATTGGAGGGGCAATTCCATAATGACCTCTTTTTAAAAAAAAATGTTTATCTATATGTTTTGAGGGAGAATATGAGTGAGGGAGAGGCAGAGAGAGAGAGAGAGAGAGAGAGAGAGACGGAGAGAGAGCCCCAAGCAGATTCTGCAGTGCAGAGCCTGATGTGGGGCTTGATTCCATGAACCATGAGATCATGACCTGAGCCAACACCAAGACTTGGACGCTAAACTGACTGAGCCACCCAGATGCCCCCACAGTGAACTTTTACTACCTCTTTATGTAATGTGCCTTTTTATTTTTCTGCTACTAGTTGCTAGCATTTTATTTATATAGTATACCAAGGCTGGTAGTGTAGATTTGTGTTTGCCTTCAATCTAAGGTTTATGAAACCTTTATTGTGGGCTGGTTTTGGGTTTTGGTAACGTTGTTCACTTACTTGCTTCAGAATCTTTAATCAAAACTTAGTATAGCAAACAGAGAAATAGAAAATATTAAATAAAAATAGTACACATATATTAGTCATAGATTATATTCTAAACTTAAAGGTAAAACTATTTTACTTACTTTGGTAATGATATATGTCTTACAATTGAGCCATTACATGCCAAGGATAATTTAGTTTTGCTTTCAGAACTTCTAAAATGCATTTTTCAATAGCCCTAAAGAAAGAAAAAAAAGGAGATGTGTTGTATAGTGATTTTCTTTTCTCTGAAAGAGACTTTTCTTTGGAATGTATGTTAAATGAAGCAGCATAGTACCAGTCTTTAGTGAGCTCTTGATATGTATCATTCTCATTTAGTTATGTATAATTTTTCTCTTCTTAGGGAGAATGAGAACAGAGAACATTGTGTGTGTGTGTGTGTGTGTGTGTGTGTGTGTGTATGTGTGTGTGTGAGAGAGAGAGAGACAGAGAGAGAGAGAGAGAGAGAATTATTAAAAAGGTACTATTTCTTTCTGTTATAAATAGCCCTAGGCCAAAGTTCATGGCTTGGGAAAGGGAGTTCTAGAGTTTGCAATCTGTGACTTGTGTCTCCTAATAAGCATAAAACTCTGTATGAAAACATGAAAGCTGTTCATGGGATGTCAAAACAAGACTACAGCTTGTTTGTTCAGCTATAAACTGTTCTGTATTAAGAATGTCACAGCTCATAAGTTGGACATGCAAAACTCCACAAATAGCAAAGAATCAAATTTCTGCCATAACCATCCTATATTCTCACCATATACTGTACCACCAAACTACTATTCTGTTGCATATGCCCATTTATATCTGGACCACACCCTAGGAGATTTGATGAAGTTGAAATTAATTCTGCAGTTCTCTGCTTCAAACTGAAGTGTGGGGGCTGTTGCCATACCCTGGACTACCTGCAGAGGGTGGATGAGGAATATATTCTTATATGTTCAATATTTTATTACTCAGTATACCAAGCCTTAGTGGAAAAAAATAGGTTCCTGATATATGGCATCATCACCGTACAAAACTCCAGCTTTATACATTCAGAAATTGAGTTCAAGAGTTCACTTATTTACTAAGGATTCTGTTCACATTTATCAAAATAAGGTGATGTAATACAGAGGAAAGAGCATGGGCTCTCGTGTGTGTGTGTGTGTGTGTGTGTGTGTGTGTGTGTACTTACTTTTTGTGTGCAGCTCCTAGGAGTTTATATTCACACACAAACCCATACTTGGCCTTGAGAAATTTGTTAAAGTTTGTGGCTGAATTCTTCCTTCCTGCCCCATTGTCCTCCTGTGGCTACAGGTCAGCCCTTGCCCATATCTGTCTCCTATGACACACCTGTCTTTCCCTAAAATTTCATACTACTTGTTTGCTCTCTGACATATGATAATGTAGATTATCCAACTTTGTCCTCTTAGAGTGGGAGAGATACTCTTTCTAGCTTTCTACACAGGGAGAAGTTAGAAAGGTCTGGAGTCACATCTCAATCAAATTTCCTTCAAGCTTCCTTGAAAGCCAAAGGCTATGTAGATCTGCTTTCTCACTGTAATCTAACACAGCAGACTCACAGAGCCATGTATTTATTCAGAAAGAAATTATGTTTATTTATTTAATAATACTTTGTTAGACTAAATATTCATTTATTCCATTGTAAACTGTCTCCTTGACATCTCTATGAACTGAATTTCTCTCTTCCCTTATACCTCACTGTTTCACCACTGCTGAACTGTTAGCATGTTTACAACACAGCATTCTTTTTGAGCTAATCGCCTGTTTCAGTTAACAGCTGATGCAAAACAAACCACCATAAAACTCAGTGGTTTAAAGCACAATGATTTAATATTTGTGATACTTCTTTTGTGTAAATTTGATTATTCCTTTGCTCCATGTGTGAGCTGGATCATTTCTATGGCTGCATGTAAACGGGGGAGAGAAGAACTGGATTCTCAGTTTTCTTCCACATGTCCCTCTCTCTTCATTTGGTATCTCACACCCCAGGTCTTCTCCATGAAGCCTCTCCATACAGGAGGATAGTCTGGACTTCCATAATAATCTGGTTGGATATCAGATTTCACATTTGAAATCATGAGAAAGTACATGTCTTGGTCAGTTTGGACTGCCATAACTAAATAGCGCAGACTGAGTGTATTAAACAAAAGAAATGTATTTCTTACAGTTCTGGAGGCTTGAAGTCCAAGATCAAGGTTCCAGCCAATCCATTTTCTGCTGAGAGCTCTCTCTTCCTGGCTTGCAGATGGCTGTATTCTTTCTCCATCCTCAGATGGCCTTTCCTTGGTGTTTGCATGCAGAGAGAGAAAGCTTAAGGATTACACATGAATTTGGATGGGGATGGAAACTTCCAAAGCAGTGAATATAAACTTTTGGTTATATTACATTGCTAAGACCTCACTGGTCACAGTTAGAAGCCATGTAGCTAAGGTCAGATCAATGTGGGAAGGACTACAGAAGGGGGTGAATAAAGGATGGTGTGGTTCATTGTGGCTTGCCAATGTGACATCCCAACATAGTGCTATTGAAAATGATGACCATGCTTTCTTTGCTTAGATTACTACTGTTTTTCAGGAAGATTTATCTTGTGACCTCCATGAAAAAGCCTTATTTAATCAATGCTATTAACGATCCCTTTTTTTCTGCCCCCTTTCTTAGTAAAGTCAGACTAACACAAAGCCTAGTGCATAGTAATCTCTGGAGTGAATAAAGAACTCCAAAAGCAAAATTTTTATCCAAAAGAATAAATAATATAGAGATTCAAAACAAATGTCTCATGCTTTTGTTTTTATCTATTCACACCTTGCCAGTATCCATATACATATAAAAAGGGTGACAGCAAATTGCAATAATTCTTGCATTGATATTATTCTGCCCACTTGGAAAAGAGATCTCAGAATCAGTTTATAAAGAATCAGTTTATCAGAATTCTTTTAAAAAGCTATTTGTAAAAATACTTAAAGCTATTCTTCAACTGGACAATGTATAAAGATGAGTGTGTTTGGAAATATACAAATCATGTATAGGTAATAGCATAGTGTGAGCCTGATGCTAACACTTGGTGTCTCTTAATGAAGATAAGGTGATACTTCTACATAAAGTAGAATAGTTAGTGTATCTATTCTTGACTAAAGCCTCTCATGCTCATTATATTAGACACTGTCTTGCTCTTTTACATTTCTTTCCTTTTTTTTAAGTCTATTTATTTTTGAGAGGGAGAGAGAGAGAGAGCGTGCGCACGCTCACAAGCAGGGGAGGGGCAGAGAAAGAGGAGACAGAGAAATCCCAAGCAGGCTCCAGGCTCTGAGATGTCAGCACAAGGCCCAATGCGGGGCTGGAAACCATGAAGCATGAGATCATGACCTGAGCCGAAGTCAGACGCCCAAATGACTGAGCCACCGAGGTGCCCCACTTACATTTCATTCTAATCTGGTATTTTCTGCTATTGGGTTTAAACCCAGTTATGCTGAGTTTTCCCTTTTATTTCCCATCAGTCTTAATATGCAGAGATTTTCTGACTCTTTGCTCAGAACTCAGCAACATTATAGTTAATCTTCCCATCTTAAGGTTGTGGCTTATATCTGTATATTGGTCAGCATTTGAGATGATATGATTTTCTGTATGCTACTTTGGAACACAAATGTGTTCTTCAGATGCCCTCTGCCTGTGAATGCCCTTGGCAAGTTGCCTGGCATTACTACAGATGATGGGGCATTTGGGGAAGGCAGTGGGGTTCATAAACATGCTGGCCTTTAAGTGACAAAAAAATAATCTGATAGATGGATTGTTGCATGTAGAAGAACACCACTCAAAAGGCTTCTCATCTTTGGTTGTTTTCTGAGTCTCAAAATTTAAAGTGGACTTTCCTCTTCATATTACCTTCATCTCCTGTTCCCTCCTATCTGTGGCAACCCCTCACCCTCAGGAAAAAGTGCTACTTGCAGCAGAAAGTTACCTCTCTAAGGTTGAATGATTTAATGCTCCCATCATGTGGATTATAATATACTCCGATGGTCCCCATTTGAATAAAGCTGTTTGTAGGCATTCTAAGTGTATAGTAGAAGTTTTTATTTTAATGATTGATCCATACAGATAGGAATTCCTGGAATAATTAAATCATCCTCCATCTGCGAATAAGTGGTTACATCACTGTGACCCAGATGTCTGCTTCCTTTTTCCAAACTCACTTTTCTCAATGGATTTGAGAAAAGAAGGCCAGCCCACGTAATGTCCTGAATCATTCCCCAACTGCATCTTCGTTACAGTGCTTTTTTAGCTCCGTGGTAGATAACTGTTCACCTTGATGATGGTCATAGACTGAACCTTCAGGATCCACTTTCCTGATAGATGAAAGGATGCTACATATGGATGAGCATCAGAAAGAGAGAACTGAATGTAGAACCATTCACTCGTCCTATTACTGCCTTACACCTCTATGCCCCAAGTCTCTAGAATTATGACTGTCAGATTTACTGAGAGCTCAGAGAATCAGAGGTTATAGGAAATGCAGAAAACTAAAATAACCTAGTAGACATCTGGAAATCTCCTTAGATTCTCTCAGCAAATCACCTTATCTCAAAATTTAATTACAGCTTTTAAAGGTTTCTACTCTATCTTAAAATTCAATGCATCCTTTCAGAGGTTGCTTTTGAGATAGAAGAAACACATTTGCTTTAGAAAAAAGTTTTAATTTTTCAAACAGTTGTATGATATATATCCTGGAAGGCCATAATCATTAGGAATTGGGAATTGTTCTGAAAATATTTGCTTTTTTTCTTTTTTTTTCTATTTTGTATTATATGGATTAATTACATAATCATAATATCCTGATTCATGGGCCCCTAATACATTCCTAGTCTGCTTTTATTTATTTATTAAGTTATTTGGTTATTTTTAATAGTGTCAAACTCTCAAGGCTTTAATTTTAATCAATTAAAACAAAAATCTAAGACCCAGACAGTATTAATCTAATTATGTGGCTTCCTAATCCCATCTCTTTATTTCCTGACCTGAGGTAAATGATGACTTAAATTCTATGTTTGTCATTCCTTTGCTTCATTCCCTAAATATTGTTAAACTGTGCGTGTGTGTGTGTGTGTGTGTGTGTGTGTGTTTAGCTGCTTCTAATTTTATCAGTGTATCATGCTGAATATAGATCTTTAGGCTTTAAATATTTCACTGATGTTATTATATTGTAACAAGTCACTGGAGTTCTTTTTTGTCTTATTTTTTAAACCATTTTATTGAAGTATGATTGAGATGTAAAAAAGCTGTATATATTTAATGTATATAAAACTTGTGAGTTTGGGGATAAGTATATACCCATGAAACTATCACTACTATCAAAGCCATAGACATACTGATCACCTCCCCAAATTTCCTCCTGCTACCATTATTATTATTGTAACTATTATTAATATTCTTAGGTAAGTATACTTAACAGAAGAACTACCTTCCAGGAAAAATTTAAGTGTAAAAAGCAATATTGTTAGCCATAGCCACTATGCTATATAGTAGATCTCCAGAACTTATTTCTTTTGCATAATATAACTTTGAACCCTTCAACTATCACATTTCCCCCCTCCATTAGCTCCTGCCAGCCACCATTCTACTTCTGTTTCTATGAGTTTGATTATTCTATATTCCTCTTATAAGTGATATGATGCAGTATTTGTCTTTCTATGACTGGCTTATTTCACTCCGTGTAATATCATCCAGTCCTTCCAGGTGGTCACAAATGGCAGTATTTCATTCTTTTTTAAGATTGAATAATATGCCATTGTATGTGTAAACCATATTTATCCATTAATTTACTGAAAGACATTAAATCTGTCATATTTTGGATACTGTGAATACTGTTGCAATAAACATAGGAGTCTTCAAGATCCTGATTTTAATTCATTTGGTTAAATATATAGATGTGGGATTGCTGGACCTAATGGTATTTTTATTTTTAATTCTTTGAGGAAACTCTGTATTATTTTCCATAGCTGGTGTCCCAATTTATAGTCCTGCCAACAGCATACCAGGGTTTGTTTTTCTCCACATCCTTGCCAACACGTACATCTTTTTGATATTAGCCATCTTCATAGATTTGAGATGATATCTCACTATGGTTTTGATTTGTATTTCCCTTGATGATTAGTAATGCTGAACACCTTTTCATACACCTGTGAGCAATCTCTATGTCTTTGGAGAAATATCTACTCAAGTCCTTTGCCCATTTTAAAATCAGATTGTTTGTCTTTTCTGCTATTGAGTTATATGAGTTACTTACTATTTTGGTTATTAACCTCTTATCAGGTATATATGGTTTGCAATATTTGACATCTGTGGTTTAAAGCAAATTAAAAATTAACACAGAACTTGTCTTTTTTTTGGCAGGTTGAATTGTCTTCCAGTTATGGAAATAAACAAAAGTAGCAATATACAGTCTTTACCTTGTTGCATCTTCTATAGCAATGGGGCAGATAGACAATCAACAAGTTAAAATATGCTATGTCATATAATTACAGACTGTGATAAGTATAGAGAAGGAAATCATTAATGATGGGACAGAAAGTCACTGAAGGAAGCTGTTTTAGATAGGATCACCATAGACGTTATCTTAGAAATATGATATTTGAACTGAGTCCTTGCAGAGGATATGGTAGTCGGTGTCTCTCTCACTTTAAAACTACTCTGATTTGTATTTGCATAACCATAATTTATATGTATTTCAGGATGCTAACAGCACCTAGAAATAGGGCAGATGATACAGGACTAATTAAACAGTTTCTGGTATTTCATGCTCTGTAAGCACTGATTCAGGAAAGATTGTGAACTCCAGTTTTGGAGAATAAAGTTGCTTTTCTGAGAATATTAAGAATACCTGCATATTGACATAGAAGTAGCAGAAAAGGGGCACCTGGGTGGCTCAATCAGTTGAACCGCCAACTCTTAATTTCATCTCTGGTCATGATTCTAGGCTCATGGGATTGAGCCCTGCTTCAGGCTCCAAGCCGAGCATAAAGCCTGCTTAAATTTCTCTCCCTCTGTTCTTCTACCCACACCCCCCCCAAATTAAAAAAAAAAAAAAAAAGAAAAGTAACAGGAAATTACTTTCTCTGATGTATGATACTATGGTATGTATGTGGCTATGAAGACTGGAGATGCTGCAGCCATTCGTAAACACTATGAGGTCAAACCAACCTCACAGAAGTGACTTAGAAAATCACAGAAAAACAGAGCTGACACACTGGATTACCTGAAGTCTGCATTCCATCTGGACTTCCAGTACATTGGCCAATACATTTTCTTATTTTACTAGGGTAAATTTTACTAGGCCATTATGAATAAAGTTTATATTATTTGCAGGTGAGGACAAATTAAATGCCAGAGACTTTAATGAGAAAAATGAGACAACTTCGTGAAGAGATGGAATAAGAATAATAGCATTAGAGGAAACATTATGCAAATGCCCTAAATTCTAAAACATCTTGGCATGGTCAAAGAAAAAAGAATCTCTCAGTGTTAGAGGATAGCACGTAAAGAGAGATGTGGGATCACATGGTGTTGGAGAGCATGTTGCCACATGATGCAAACAAGATTTTATAATGTATGATAAAGACTTTAGATTTGAACAATGACAAGTATAATGGTAAAGCTTTCTGGTGTGTTTTTGTTTTGTTTTGTTGTTTTTGTTTAAAGAGATTAGTCCTATTGTTTTGGGAAGAATCTATAAAGTAGACTATAAAGGAGTATAAAATAACTTGAAGTATAAAACAGCTTCTAAGAAAAATGATAAATTTGGAGGAATAATAGATAATAGTGGCTTGGATTAAAGTTAATGTCAGTGGAAATCAATAGAAATGGTCAGAATCAAAATACATGCTGGAGATAGAAGGAACAGAACTTTATAAAGAAGTAAATGTGGGAGTAAAATGAATGGAAAGAATCTATTTATGAGCTGAGTCAGGAGGGTTGGTATTGCCATTTTTTTAAGTTTTCATTTACTTATTTATTTTGAGAAAGACGGAGAGAGAGAACAGGAGAGGGGCAGAGAGCAAGGGAGAGAGAAAATCCCAAGCACGATCTGTACTGCCAGCACAGACCCCCATGAGGACTTGAACTCACCAACTGTGAGATCATGACCTGAGCTGAAAGTTGGAGGCTTAACCTACTGGGCCACTCAGGCACCCCCTTGCCATTTTCAACCAAAGGAACCATGAACATTGTTTTGTATATATTACCTTTGTGATTTTCTTCACGGTTCCAAGTAGAAGTAGATATTAAATGGATAATTGGATTAAAAAAAAAGCACACAACTAAATTGAGAGACAGTCTAAAGATGTATTTGAGAAATACCAGTTTTTAACAATATTTCAAGCTACGGCATTTGTAGTAATCTCATAAAGGAAATATTTTAGACAAAGCGAAAGGAATTGTTCCTAGGATATTCCCTGAAGAGCTTCAGTATACAGAATTAAGACTAGACGAAATATCTAATAATGCGGGCAAAAAAATGAGAGGCCATGGGAGAGAATGAACACCAGAAGAATATGGTTCCAAATGAAGAGGATCTTCTGGGCACCTGGATGGCTCAGTCAGTTAAGTGTCTGACTTTGGCTCAGGTCATGATCTCACAGTTTGTGGGCTTGAGTGCTGCATCGGGCTCTGTGCTGACAGCTCATATCCTGGCTCCTGCTTCGGACTCTGTGTCTCCCTCTCTCTCTCTCTCTCTGCCCCTCTCCTACTTGCAGTCTTTCTCTCTGCCTTTCAAAACTAAATAAACTTTAAACATAAAATGAGGAGGACTTTCAACAGAATGAAGAGTGGCCACTACTACTAAAAGCTGCCGAAAATTCTAAATATATATACATTTAGCACGGTGGAAGTTGTTGGGTGTCTGGAATAGACAATATTAGTGAAAAGAAGTGAAAAAAAAAAAGGACCGGTTTATGCGTTTTGAAGCAATGAATGTACGTGAAAGAGACTGCCAGTACAGAAAATTTACTTGAAAATTTGTCTGGAATCGAGCCAAATTAATGACTAAGTAACAGGAGATATGTGGGATGAAATCTTTCTATTTTGTTTTCCAGGGTGAAATTTAATAGAGCGTGATAACATGTTTTTAAGAATATTGGTGTATAGACAAATAGATTGGCTATGTGTGGGGACAGAGATGCTAACTGAGGGAGGATGTTGATAGGATAGGAGTGGGTGAGATCAGGCTCAAGGGCCTGTCCCATTGGAACAAGAGGGTGGGCAGAGAAACTGAGAAAAGAAACAAGTAGGTGTTTTGTTGTTGTTGTTGTTTTTGCTTTTTTGTTTTGTTTTGTTTTTTGCACATGATGGATAAGGACTATCTGATAGTTTTTATTAATCAAATATGAGGAGAAGTTATTGGAAAAATGTATGCAAATGGAAATTTGAAACTAAAAAGAAGTTATAACATAGAGATAGGAAAGTTAGCATATCAGGCAACCAACAGAGATTTGATGTTGCTGAGATAAGGAATTTAAAAATAAAATCACTGGACCCCAGTCATCAGAATTACTTAACAAAGATCATCCCCTAAGGCAAATTCATGGAGAATGCATTGAAAATGTTATCCAGAATTGGAATTTCATCCTGTGAATAAAAGGAGGAAGATGAGAGAAGAGAGAAAGGGAGAGAGACGGAGAGAGAATATGATTGAGAATATATGCTCTGAAATATCAACTTGATAAATAAGAATGAAAACAAAGTAAAGTGGTGGATACTAAAGGCATATGGAGCCAATGGAACTGAAGTCCTAATCAGGTTAATTATTTGTCAAGGGAATACTACAGAGAAGAGTGAGATGCTGATCAGAAAACTGGGAGCTTGAAATCTTTTCAGACGGGCTATAGCTTTGGGGGGGAAAGCAAGGTCTGGGGTGTTAGCACAGTAATAGAAATATTTTTGTGATTAAGGAGTTAATATGTTGCCTTCCATTGTCCTTTATTATTAGTAGTAAAAGCAACCACTCCTTTTTATTGTATAATATTCCAGCATATGCTCCTATCATAATTTATTTTACTCATCCACTATTTTCTTGTTTCCAGTTTTTTTTCCACTGCACACAATGTAACTCTTGTTAAAATATCCTGACAATTTGCTATTTTGTCTAAAAGATATATTTTAGCAGTACATTTTGGTTTCCAAGAGTAAGTGTCCTTTGGAGAGTTGAATCAAAATATATCCCCCAAAACATTATATAAGAGTGCAGGTTTCTCAAGACCCTCACGTACAAGAAGTATTACAAAATTTTAAAATTTCCAACTGAAAAGTGATACATCACTTTCTTTCAATTTGTATATCCTCATCATGAAAGATTTGGGGCATTTATTCTCATTTATATTTATTTTTTACAGTGAAGTTGTTTGTTCATAATCTTTGCCCATTTATTCTATTCAGTTATGCTCTCTTTTCTTATTAGTTTCTAAGTCATTAGGATAGTTTTTACTTGCAGTAAGTACTGTTGACAACATTGAAATGTAGTCATGACTTTGAAATTTATCCCATGACTTGGGATTTAGATGAGCATCCATTTCTGCATACCATCACTTCCGTTGTACAATTTCAATCTTTTTGTCTTCCTATTTGGTAACAAAATATTTTTTGTCATTGTTTGAAGTTTGCTTCCTCATCATTTAAAGTTCTCAGAGAATGCATACTCTTCTCTATATGGATGATTACCAGATAAAAATCATGTTCCATATAAAATGATCCTACCTCTTATGACATTTTCTTGGTCCTTTTCAGGGAAGAGAAACTGGACACAATTAAGTCAAGCAGAGCTCTTTGCTGATATATGTTTTTTTTTTTTTTTCTACTAGATAACTGGTTCAGTTTCAGGTCAATGACTGAAATTCAGACACCACAGTATTTTTAATTATGTAGACATATCAGAATCACACAGAATAACAGAGAGAGAGAAGAAAATGCCCTGATAACTTTCAACTCTCTTATTCCAGGTCTTGTTGACTTCCAGCAGAACTGATGTCGTTTCCTTAATTGTGTCCTTTGAGAAAAACAAGCAAACTTCTAAGAAATTCCCCAATTTACTAAACTATCTCTGCATTCAATAACAAATAATCCTAACATAGAAATAGAAATATCCTTTTAACATATACACTATAAACTGAATTCAACTGGGTACCTCGACTGATAAACTGGTAAATCAAATGGAATAGGGGATTTGTAATGATTGAAAAGGTCTTTCCTGAGGTAATAATATGTTAAGTCCTCCTATGTTTCCTAAATTGTGCAAGATATTTCTATGACATGTGAGTCCATCACAGTTTTTTTTAGCAACTATTTATATTTTATAATCTGCGAAACAGGAGTCATTAAATTTGCTTCTCCTCACCTCTAATTCCAAGTGATCTTCTCTTTTTATTTTACTAGAATTTGGTTAAGAAATACACCTGTTTCTTTATTATTTTCTAAACTTCAAACTTGCCCTCCTTCAGTTTTGTCTTTTTACATTTATTTTCTATCTAATCATGTCGCCTCTCAAAAATAAACTCTTCCATGCCTTTTATAACCCTCTTTGATTTTTATCAACATCTTTGATTTTTATCACTCCATATGTCCCATGACAGGTCTATCATCAAATATCTCTGTGTGTGTGTGTGTGTATAATTTGAGAGAGAGAGAGCAAGTGAGGAGAGGAGAGGGGTAGTGGGGGAGAGAGAGAGAGAGAGAGAGAGAGAGAGAGAATCTTAAGCATGTTCCACATTCAGCACAGAGACTGATGTGGGGCTCGATCCCACAACCCTGGGAACATGACCTGAGCCAAAATCAAGAGTTGGATGCTCAACTCACTGAGCAAACCAGGTGCCCCTACTATCAAGTATATTAATAATTCTATTACTATAAATGTTTTTGCTTTGCTTTTCAATATTGCTTAGCCTAGAAACAAATCAGTTCACATGCTCAGAGATAATTTGGACACCTATATATAATATGTACAGGAAGGATATAGTCCTATAGACAAATATGGACAGATTTATATAATAAGCTTTATGACAAGTGAAAGCCTGTTGTTTTATATGTGCATACCACAAAGCAAAATATAAAAGAGGAAAATATAAATATAATTTAATTATAGCACCCTAGAACTTTGTAACTGTTTGGGCTATTAGGGATGATACCTTCTGGGAATATCAACAATAATTTAGATCTTATTATCAGACTAGTAGGGATCCATTGCTATAAGCAGGGTTTGCAATTTAAGTAAATTAACCTCAGTGCTGTAGACAAACACCCCTTTAAGATGAAAAAAACCCCTCCATTCTGGCTATTTTTAACTGAGCATGGCTAATAAGGAAAGTGTACTGGTTCCCATGTAGCTGTTCTCTTTCCAATATTTGGATTCATAGAAGGACAAGTTAAAGCGATGAGCTACAATTTGGCCACAGCTGGATATAAAATTTTTTTTGTAGTTTTGTTTTGTTTGTTTGTTTGTTTTTGCTTTGAATTTGTATCAAGTATGTTGCTGGCTGAGTTTAGGAGTCCTGCAGAGGCTCTATGGATGAAAGTTTACAGATCACTGTTCAGACTGCATAGAGATTTTAAAGATTACTTACTCCAAGCCAGTAACTAGTGATAAATCCATGTGAAACAGATGGTAGAATGATGAATTAGACACAATCCAGAGCTTTGCCTTAATCTTAGAAAATGTGCATGTTCTAGCATGAGGCTCATGATTTCCCAGCACGTGAGCTTCTATTGAATGGCAGCTACAAACATCATATTAAATCTATGAATATGTCAAAATGCTTATGTGACTGTCATCATTAATTCGTGGAACACTGTCCACCCCCAAATCTTAATTCATTTTTGTGATCTCAAAATTTGGATTTGTTAAACAGTTCAGCTGCCACCTGGTAAATGAACTTTGAAACTTCAAATTTTATCTTTTTTTTCCCCCCAGAAACCCCATAGATACTTCATGGGATTATTGACACAATGTACGGGCCAGCTGCTTCTCTAAATATAGATTAGAGGAAGCAGCTTGAAAGATGGAAGGGCAAAAAGAAATATAGGCATGAATCTGAGGAAAACTCCATATTTTTAATTTTATACTTCCCATTTCCTCCATCAACAGTAGAGAAAATGACTTGTATCTTGAACATTTATAATAAATCATATGCTGTTTCATATTGAAACATCTCCCTTGCCTTCTATGATCACTTAAAATTCTGAAGTCAGGTGACACTTTCATTATCATTTAATATGTGTATGAATGTTCAAAGTGCACTGAACCTTTCATGCTGAGAAGCTTTTGCTTTCCATCTTCAGAAAAATGTTATTATATTTCAAGCTGTTTTCATGAAGCTAGTAACTGGAGGTAACACTGTGTAAAGTGAATTTAGACAAGAAATTACTACTACAGTTTTTCTGCCCAAAAAGTACTTTGAGAGATAAGGAAGCTACTGGAGAAGACCAAGCAATATTAAGAAATACCTAGAAAATAAAATCATTATGTTATATTACTTTTGTTCTCTAGACAGGAGTTGAAATGTCCATTGGAAATACAGGAATGTACCAAGAAAATTAATAATAAGGAAGCTATTTTATAATCCCTCAAAAATGAATAGCAGTTAGTAGATCTATTGATTATTTTCAAATATAGTATATCAGAACTTCTATCTAGTCTTTAAGCAGAGATAAGTAACAGGTGTATTTTTGGGTGGGGGCTGATCTGGCACAGGTTTAGAGTTGGGATTTACAAAAATGGCAAATAAAGTTATTCTAGCGTTTGTATAATTGGGAATGAGGTGTTAAATTATACCTTTGTTTACACTTTTTTCTAGTTTTGTAATGTGGAAACTGAGGTTACTGATTTTAGATTTTTTTCTAATGTATGCATTTAATACTATAGTCTTCTCCCAGGGATCTGTTTTAGCAGCCCCTTACAAAATTTGACATGTTGCATTTTCAACTTTATTTAGTTCAAAAAATATGTGTGTGTGTGTATGTACATATATATATATATGTATATATATATATGTGTATATATATATATGTGTGTGTGTATATATATATATATATATATATGTGTGTGTGTGTGTGTGTGTGTACATATACATACATTTTTTTAAATTTCCTTTGTGTTTTCACTTGGACTTAGATTATTTAGAAATGTGTTGTTTAACTTCCAGAAACTTGGAGATTTTTCAAATACCTTTCTGTTATTGATTTCTAGTTTAATTCCATTGTAGCCCAGGAACATACTTTTTGTTATATCTATTCTTTTAATTTTCCTGGCATTTGTTTTACGGTCCAGAATATGGTGTATTATGGTGAATATTCTGTTTGCACTTGAGAAGAATGTGTTTTGTGCTAATGATGGTATGAGAGGCTATAAGTGTCCACTAGGTCAAGGTGGTTGATAGTGTGATTCTGGTTATCTAACTTCTTGGATAATTGACCTCTTTATCACTGTAATTGTCCTCGTTATCTCTAGTAATATTTCTTAATCAGAGGATACTTTGTTAGAGATTAATATTACTATTCCAGCTTTCTTTTGGTTAGTTAGCAACCTATAACATAAAAACACTTGACTTATTTGAAAGTGGAATAAGTATTTGCACTCATTTTATCTATTCTGGGCTGAATTGTTCAAAGTTTTGGAGAAATTATCTAAATGAAATACCCATAAGATTTAACCTGAGCCCACTAGCAAAAGACAAGGTCATTAGACTATGCTGATCCTAAATTTTTTAAAAATGTCCAGCTCAGTACAATGCAATGATGAAAACTCAAAAATATGACCCTGAATTAAAAAGATCGAACTATGCTTAATATCTTATATTTAAAAGAAGTTTAAATTATACAGTGTATTTTTAATAGCATTTTATTGCTCATGCTAAAATAAGTTGGGTTGTTTGTTTGTTTGTTTGTTTTTTACCCTAGAAAAAGCAAACCAAAATTTTTGGAACACTTATGTTGACAAAATTCTTTCTTTGACCAAAGCTAGTCAGGCTCCTCTGAGCTCTTTTTCTCTTAAGCCCTATCATTGGGCGTGTTCACTTTCAGCAAGTGAACTTTCTGCTAAGTTGGTTTAGCCAGAATTTCCCACCCTTGATATCTAATCACCCTCAATATGTGACCAAATCTCTCACCCCCACTATTGCCCAGGTGATATCTGATCACTCTGGCATGCCCTCAGGAAGAATTCTGTTAGGTCAATTTAGCCAGAATTCCCTCTTACCCATGATGTTTCCTCTTAGTAATTTTCCATCCACCAGCTCTCTCCACCCTATTCCTTGGCTATAAATCCCCACTTTCCCTTGTTGTTTTCAGAGCTGAGCCCAATCTCTCCCTCCTACTCCAAAACTGCATTGCAATGGTCTCTATAACTATCACCACAGTCCTGAATAAAATCAGCCTTACCCATCTTCTACAGGTATCATGAATAAGTTTTTTTTCTCTCACAATATAAAACCATTTTATATTATGATAGATATTGTTGATATTTCTTATATTTTAGCTGATTTCATCCTACCACAGTACATGAAGTACTGCAATCTGAATGCAATGAGGTGGAAGCTGCATACCACCCCATGCTGAGTACACAAGTTGAGAAATTCACTTCTCATTGTACCTTTTGCATTATCTTCAGATATGGAGGCAATTATGGGAAATGAAAATGCGACACAAAACATGTTCTAAATTACTACCACTACAGAAGATGACAAAAAATGAAGACTTTCCTTGTTAAATTAACTAGGATTAAATACGTAGCAGACATCATCTTCCTATGCTTTTTCTTTGTTCCTCTATAGCTACACACTCCTTTAAACACCACGATTGAGCTTATCCATTATTTCTCCATCCCTCTCTCACTTCTCCCCATCCCTTCTCTCTTGTATTCTTAAACTACTTGGAGTAAGTTCTCAGTATTCTGTGAAAAGGAATTGCATGTTGGTAAGAATATATATTTGTACAAAATTTGAACTAATTGCTGTGACTCAATCAATTTGAATATTTTCCAAATGCATTCTAAGGCTGGTTATGTCAATATTATTCACATTGGGAAACAAAACCTAAAAAGAGAAAATTACAGTTTTCTCAAAGCTTAGAAACATTGTTTTATAGGGCCATCTGGGTGGCTGGGTCACCTGGGTTGGTTAAGTGTCAGATTCTTGATTTTGGCTCAGGTAATGATCTAACGGTTGTGAGATCAAGCCCTGAGTCGGGCTCCGCACTAGACATGGAGCCTGCATGAGTCTCTCCCTCTCCCACTGCCTTCCACCCATGAGTGCTCTCATTCTCTCTCTCTAAAAAAAAAAAAAAAGAAAGAAAAGAAAAAAGAAAGAAAAAAGGAACAAGAAACATTGCTTTATAATTAAAAAGTATTCTCTATGAGTTCTTCACACTTTTTAACTTTATTAATATTGGTAGGAATATGCTATCTCTGTGTTCTCATTTATAATTGATTATTAAAAAGTCCTGGAACACCTGGGAGTTCAGTCGGTTAAGTGTCCAACTTCTGCTCAGGTCATGATCTCACTCATGGTTCATGAGTTCAAGCCCTATGTTGGGCTTTGGTGCTGACAGCTCATAGCCAGGAGCCAGGTTTGGATTCTGTATCTCCCTCTTTTACTGCCCTTCACTGCTCATAATCTGTCTCAAAAGTAAATTAACATTAAAAAAAAAAAACAACTTTAAGTCCTATTTGTGTTTAATCTTTTAAAAAATAGCTTAATATAAAAAAATAAAATCCTGTATATTATTATAATATAAAACTCCTTTAGTTAAAGCAAAATCCACAAAACGGTATATCAATTACTAAAAAATAATTTGTTGTAAAATATAAATAATAGGGTGATTAGATTCTGCTAAATATTTTTGTGACAATCATCACTAACATGGAAAAAATATGACTATCCATAATATTCCCAAAGGATATCACTGTGTGGTTCTTGCTCCTGAAAAAAAAGAAAAAGGCTGAGGAGAAATATAAAAATAGTTCTGAAATTATTTATTTGTCCTTTAAATAGCTGCAGGAACTCAAGCTTTATCAACTTCTCTCTTTTCAAACCAAAGGGTCTTTATTAGTGTTAAACAAAATTCAACTGAGTAAATTTTAAAGGTCTTAATTGGCTTTATTAGATGATTTTTGAATCAGGCAGCAACCAATCTACAGATATAGAGGTCCTCCAAAGAGGTACACAGGCAGGAAACTTTAAGGCAGAAAGGAACAGGAACAAGGAAGTTATTCTAGGCAAAAAGCAGATCTGTTACTACTGCATGTTTCCTTTCCTTACAGGGATGCCTGAGATCTATCAGGCAGATTACCTTACTAAGGCTGATCAGGCCATTCCTGAGTACTTGGTTTAATATTCCATTTCTGGGAGAGTCAAACTGTAATAAAGTTAAATCTGAGTTTGGTGATATGGGGCTTAGCATATAAGTGACTTGATTTGTGCCTACTGTCTTGTCTTTAACATAGGCTAAGGCCAAGAGAAATAAAATAACATTGTCATTATATGGAAACACTAAAGGCCTTCAGGTATCTGAAAGGAAAGTTGTTAATAAAAATAGCTCTGGGTACAACCCTGATTTATGTCAGACATTGGATCATCAGATGTCATTTCTAATTCTCACACAACCCTCAGTTATCACTCTTTTACATGTAAGGACATTGAGACTTGTCATGCTTAATTGACTTGCTGGATAGTTCACAGCTTAAAGGTGTCTGAGTGAAATTCAAATCAGTGTGTGTGTAACACTAAAGTCTCTTATCTCTCTGCCTTATCATCATAAATTCTCATTATCTGTATTTAAAAAAAAATCCCTTAAGCAATTCATCCTGGAGCTAAACTATCTGTCTTCAACAATGAGCTTTGCTCTTTGCTTGTTGTGTGACCTCAGGCAAATTACTTTGCTTCTCTGCAGTCCCATTTCATCATCTCTAAAATGGGGATGACAATTGCCTTACACAGTTTCTTTGAGATTCACATGACTTTATTCAGCAAAGACTGAGTTAATATATGAGGAATATAGAACTGTGGATAGAGCGTATTAAGTGCTATGTAGTTGTAGCTATTACTCTAACCTTCCGCTTTAGGCCTTGATTTCCTGACAAAGCTTGGTTAATGAAGGTAATAACAGAATTATCTAGTAGTTACTGATACCATCAGATTTTAATAACTTTGAAAACATTAAGGGAGCAATTCCTGCATAACAACAATAATATATAACGTTGAAAGCAGGAAGTGTGTATGTGTGTGTGTGTGTCCATTTGTGTTTTTTCTGATACCCAGGATTAGGAGGATAATTTGGATGGTGAATAACATTGAATTTTGAGGTAGATAACTGAAAATTTAGAAGAGGTAAATTTACCTTATTTTAGTTTATTTAGAAAATTTAGAAGGAATCCAGAAGGAGCTTCCTTTCCTTTGTGAGGATTATATCAATTCATAAAAAGAAGCAAAGCACTTAGAAAGCTAACTGGCATGTAGTAAATACTCAATAAATTTCAGCCATTATTTTTGTGCATTAGTCACCATTATACTACTCCAGTGTCTAATAAAACCCCTAATATTAGACAGTCAATACAAATTTGTTAGGTTGTGTTACAAAGATGTAACATTAAACCTACCTGGGGGATAAATAAATCAATGTCTACAAATTTGCATTTTCTACTCTAATGTAAAAGGATGGAAATCTACCTAGGATAATTATTTTAATGTGAAATTTGTCACAGATATGGGCATCCTTCTGACACTAGATAATAAACTGAAACACAGATGTTGATAAGAAATTAGAATCCCCGGAGCAGTAAGGCTTTAGTGATTACCATAGGTATAAACTTCTGCTTTTGGGTAGGTAAATCTCAATATCTAAAGCCATTGAATTATTCTTTTAGTAATAATATCTGTCAATATAGTGTCTCAAATTCAATACCACAAAAGTCTTCAGGAGAGTAAGCGTAAAAAATTAACAGGAAAACATACTTGGCTGCACTTAAAAATAGTAATTTATTGTATCATAAGGAATTATTTTAGAACATTTATTTTTAACTAATATATGGGGATTAGCAGATAAATGAGAGGGTTTTTGTTTTTGTTTTAACCTTCAGTTTAGGCAGAAGTTAATTTTCCCATCAAAAACAGAGATTATAAAAAAAATCTTAATTGCTTCAAGAGTACAAATAATCACAAGATGCCCAGCATGGGAGACAAAGAAAATGTGCAAATGAGAATAAAAAGGGTGTGTCAGAATGTGTTTGGATTCTCTCCAAAATGATATATATTTTTTGGTTAAAAAGTATTTTGCAGGGGCTCCTGGGTGGCTCAGTTGGTTGAGCATCCGACTTGAGCTCAGGTCATGATCTCACAGTTCATGAGTTCGAGCCCCATGTCGGGCTTTGTGCTGACAGCTCAGAGCCTGCAGCCTGCTTCGGAAAATGTGTCTCCGTCTCTTTCTGCCCCTAACTCACTCACATTCTATCTCTGTCTCTGTCAAAAATAAATAAACATTAAAAAAAATTTTTAAAATATTTTGCAGATCTATTTGAGGAAAGAAAAATTTCCTTGCTTCCTTCTTAACTTCCTAACTTCCTTCTTTCTTTTTCAACAATTTGATTCAACAAATTGATTTATTACTTCCCAGGCACTGCTTAAGCATGAAGAATATTGTGAAAACAAAACAAAAATATCAGCTCCTACAGAGCTTACATTCTAGTGAGAGAGAGAAAACAATAGAGAACAGTTAACAAAATAATATCTGTTTGTTATGCATGATGCAAATAAATATGTCAGACAAATAGAACAGAGAAAGATAGGGGAAAATAGCAGTATCTAGGGAGCTTTTCCTTCTGAGGAAAAAAGTCCTCAGAGATAACATTTGAGCAAAGTAACATGAAGAATAACAATATAAAAATCTAGGGCAAAAGTATGTCCCTCCCTTCCTTCCATCTGGGAGGAAAAGGCAAGAGTAATCACCTCTAGGTAGTAGGCATATCTGATATTTTCCAGGAACATCCAGGAAGCCAGAGTGTCTAGCAGTGCTAGGATAGAGGATGAGAAATTCAGAGATATAAGACCTACATATTAAGGAGTAAAGACTTTTTTCTAAATGTTAGGAAGAGTTACGAAAGGAATTTGAGCAGAGAGTCTTGTTATCTGGTGTATCATTTTAGAGCAAATAGGCAAAGATTTGTTATATCTTTTGAATGATCCATTTTTACTAAGTCCTGCTTAGTTTCCAGAAGGCTGTGAGTCGTCCTAGCTTGGAGTTGATCCAGACTCTTGAGTGGTAAATTATTCTTGCAATTGCTCTGTATCATTTTAAAATTTAAATTTGATATCTCCATATTAAATCAAATTTTACAATATTATTTTTAATAACCCAAGTCGATGGATGGCAATATTTCAGTCATTGTTTATGTCATGATTCTCTGGATTTAAATGTGCTTAAGGTCATCCTTTTCTATCTTTTCTGAATAGCTACATTCTCAAATGCTTGATAGCCCAAGGAAATGCCTTTAATGCTGATATTTGAACATTATATCAACCCCACATAAAGATCGTGTATAAATTTTCAATTAATGGGTAATATTTATTTAAATATATGTTACAAGCATTTTTATAATTTGTAGCAAATATTCTCAAAAAAAAGTTTAAAAATGTTTCTCTCATACAGTGATACACTAGTTAATGTTTCCTCTCTGAGGAAAAAAAAATAGTGTATATAAACTTAAACAAATTTGTTATAAATTTTACCAATATAAGGGACATTCAGTAATTTACAAATAAGAATAAAATATGCAATACTTTTTATTGTAAATTTTATATAGCCATTGATTCTCACGGAATGTTTTCACTGATTTTTGCTACACTTGATCTTAACCAACCTACTCTTAAACCTACTCTTAACCAACCTGTGGTTAGTTGCAACTCAACCATGATTTGACATTAGTGTTGTAGTCCAGTCAACTAACTGGATGAATAGTCAGTAGATTTATAGTCACTGAGTCTGACATGATCTGCTATGATCTACTATTTAGCCAGTTTTCACCATCATAGAAATTATATTAAATGAAAACCTCTTTCAGCTTTCTACACATGTAGAAATTCACTCATGCATTAATGATGGGAGATTATTTTTGTCAAATCAAGTAATACCAGAAGAATATTGCCTCATTTTTTCTGCAGTAAACTATCTATATTGTGCTATATAACTGCTATAGACACAACACACTTTTCTCTTTAATCTACATTGTTAATGTTTTCTCCATGGCTTTGTTAACTCTGTACCAGAAGTTGGTTAACTTTCTCTGCAAAGGGCCAGAGAGTAAGTATTTGCAGATCATAGAGTTATAATTCAACTCTGTCTTTGTATTTCCAAAACATCCCTAGCCAATATGTAAGTAAATGGGTGTGGCTGTGCTAAAAGATATGTAGAAGAAGAGCCACTGGGATAGGTTTGATCCACAGAATGTTTTTTGTCAGCCTCTGTTCTAGACAGTCAATAAGACAATAAATCAAGTCCCGATTTACAGTTTCTGCCAATGTCTGAGGTGTAAATTATCTCAGCATAGCCAAGTGAAATCTATCAACCTGACATTGGTGAACACAGAGTTGGAAAGAGCTATGCAGTAGTGTATCATTATGTCATAATTCTACCAGACAGATTTACTAGACATAAATACCTCAAGAACATAGATAATTATAAAATGTAGTGAGATAGAAAGTAATGAGTTTTGAGTGTTTATGACTTTAGTTTTTAAATAATTTATTTAATTTCAAGTTTAAATAATTTAGCCATTAATAATGGCCAAGTTTAACATGTCCTGAAAATTTTCTGAAAATTCAACAGTCATAAGTTGGAAGCCACTTGTGAGATGGTTCTAGCACACTATTCCATAGTAAGCATTCTGTATATTTTTTGTATGGAAATATGAGTTGATAATTTATATACTTGTTCTGATTTTTAAAAATAGGAAAACTAATACTGGTTAAAAAAAAGGATGAATACAATGACTTAATTTTTATTATCTAAAAAAAAACTTAATATTTTAATTTCCTACCTCAGGCAAATTACATAACCTTCCAAGGATTAAATGTGCTATTAATTAAAATGGAGATACAATATCTGCCCTTCCTAAAAGAAGAAGAGAAGACCAAATTTGTTCCTCAGAATTTTCAGGCTTGTGATGAATTATTTTATATGTTAGGTATTGATTATGGAGTAAGCTTGATGTGGACAGTTTATAGTCTTAACCAACTGCCACACAATTCAGACTAGAGCCTTCAGAATTAGCATGGAGAATACATCAAATACAAATTATTTCTTACTATATTCAATTTTATTAACTCTCTTGATTTAAATTATACTTGAGATATTCTGTAGAGCTAATATCATTTCAAAATTTTATATTTGGATTATTTCCTTATGGTCTGGAAAGTTAAGATTCAGTCTCACACTTTAAGCTGATGAGATGATTGAGTTCTACAATCTGGCATGCCTTGATATAGTGTGTGCTGACCAAATTTCCAGTGTTCAGTCTTTCATTGATAGAGAGGAAAGTGATTGCTACTTCAGTGAATGCAGAAATACCAAATTCTTGGACTTTATCTGATTTCTTTCTGCATTAAGTCACTTAGATTGTTATGATATATTAGTTATTAAACTATAGCTTCTCAGCTCCAAACACAATTTTCTATACTCATCTTGAGAGTTTGCAACTGAAACTCTGCAAACTACTTTTCTGCTTTGCCAGCTGGGTCCTCTTAGCTTTCACCAATAGGGAAGATAAGAGGAAACTGAAAAGGTGAAGAAGGAGGAGAACACCTTTTTGATTGTTTGTTTGCTTCTGGTTGACTTCCTGTTTGTTTTCTGTTCTTGGAAGCATTACTCTGGCAATGCTTCTTCACCCTGGCATTGACAGATTATACCTATCACAACTGTTAAATCCATTTTGTATCAAAAACATTTCGATAGGATCCTGGGAAGATGGCCGTGTAGGAGGACACTGGGCTCACCGCACATCCTGCTGATCACTTAGATTCCACCTACACCTGCCTAAATAACCCAGAAAACCACCAGAAGACTAGCAGAATGGAGTCTCCGGAGCCAAGCACAGACGAGAGGCCCACGGAAGAGGGTAGGAAGGGCAGAGAGGCGGTGCACGCTACACGCACGGGCTGGAGGGAGCCGGGGCGGAGGGGCGGCCCGCTGGCCAAGCAGAGCACCCGAGTCAGGCTTGCAAAAGTGGAGGGACTGGACGGAGTGTGTTCCGACAGCAAGGGACTTGACATCTGGAAGGTTATAAGCTAACAGCTCTGCTCAGAGAACAGGAGGGCTGGAGGACAACCGGAGGGAGAGTTGTTGAGCCCCAGACAACAGAGCTCAGCTTGGCGGGGAACAAAAGCGCTCCCCAGTGCCATCTCCCTCACCCATCGCCCAGCCAAAATCCCAAAGGGAACCAGTTCCTGCCAGGGAACTTGCTTGCACCGAGCAAACACCCCACACTGTGCTTCTGTGGATCCTTCCCTCAGGCGGGTCTGACTCCCTCCTGGTGCCACAAGGCCCCTCCTGAAGCGGATCTGCGCGAAGGAAAAGCGAGCTGAGCCTGCCCCTCCCGCCCCTGTGCACCTTGCCGATCCACCCCCGCTAATATGCCAGATCCCCAGCACCACAAGCCTGGCAGTGTGCAAGTAGCCCAGAAGGGCCACCCCACCCCACAGTGAATCCTGCCCCGAGGAGAGGGGAAGAGAAGGCACACACCAGTCTGACTGTGGCCCCAGCTGTGGGCTGGGGGCAGACATCAGGTCTGACTGCGGCCCCGCCCACCAATGCAAGTTATTCAAGACAGCACAGGGGAGTGCCCCCACAGTCCTGCACCACTCCAGGGACTATCTAATGTGACGAATGGAAGTATTCCCCTCAGAAAAACATCCAGGAAATAACAACAGCTAACGAACTGATCAAAAATGATTTAAACAATATAACAGAAAGTGAATTTAGAATAATAGTCATAAAATTAATCGCTGGGCTTGAAAACAGTATAAAGGACAGGAGAGAATCTCTTGCTACAGAGATCAAGGGACTAAGGAACAGCCAGGAGGAGCTAAAAAATTGCTATCAACGAGTTGCAAAATAAAATGGAGACAACTATGGCTCCGATTGAAGAGGCAGAGGAGAGAATAGGTGAACTTGAAGATAAAATTATGGAAAAAGAAGAAGCTGAAAAAAATAGAGAGAAAAAAATCCAGGAGTATGAGGGGAAAATTAGAGAACTAAGTGATGCACTAAAGAGAAATAATATATGCATAATTGGTATTCCAGAGGAGGAAGTGAGAGGGAAAGGTGCTGAAGGTGTACTTGAAGAAATAATAGCTGAGAACTTCCCGGATCTGGGGAAGGAAAAAGGCATTGAAATCCAAGAGGCCAGAGAACTCCCTTCAGAAGTAACTTGAATCGATCTTCTGCACGACATATCATAGTGAGACTGGCAAAATACAAGGATAAAGAGAAACATCTGAAAGCAGCTAGGGATAAACATGCTCTAACATATAAAGGGAGACCTATAAGACTCGTGACTGATCTCTCCTTTGAAACTTGGCAGGCCAGAAAGGCTTGGCACGATATCTACAGTGTGCTAAACAGAAAAAATATGCAGCCGAGAATCCTTTATCCAGCAAGTCTGTCATTTAGAATAGAAGGAGAGATAAAGGTCTTCCCAAACAAACAAAAACTGAAGGAATTCATCACCACTAAACCAGCCCTACAAGAGATCCTAAGGGGGATCCTGTGAGACAAAGTACCAGAGACATCACTACAAGCATAAAACATACAGACATCACAATGACTCTAAACCCATATCTTTCTATAATAACACTGAATGTAAATGGACTAAATGCGCCAACCAAAAGACATAGGGTATCAGAATGGATAAAAAAAACAAGACCCATCTATTTTCTGTCTACAAGAGACTCATTTTAGACGTGAGGACACCTAAAGATTGAGAGTGAGGAGATGGAGAACTATTTATCATGCTACTGGAAGTCAAAAGAAAGCTGGAAGGAGCCATACTTATATCAGACAAACTAGACTTTAAATTAAAGGCTGTAACTAGAGATGAAGAAGGGCATTATATAATAATCACAGGGTCTATCCATCAGGAAGAGCTAACAGATATAAATGTCTATGCGCTGAATATGGGAGCCCCCAAATATATAAAACAATTACTCACAAACATAAGCAACCTTATTGATAAGAATGTGGTAATTGCAGGGGACTTTAACACCCCACTTACAGAAATGGATAGACCGTCTAGACACAAGGTCAATAAAGAAACAAGGGCCCTGAATGATACATTGGATCAGATGGACTTGACAGATATATTTAGAACTCTGCATCCCAAAGCAACAGAATATACTTTCTTCTCGAGTGCACATGGAACATTCTCCAAGATAGATCACATACTGGGTCACAAAACAGCCCTTCATAAGTATACAAGAATTGAAATCATACCATGCATACTTTCAGACCACAATGCTATGAAGCTTGAAATCAACCACAGGAAAAAGTCTGGAAAACCTCCAAAAGCATGGAGGTTAAAGAACACCCTACTAAAGAATGAATGGGTCATCCAGGCAGTTAGAGAAGAAATTTTAAAAAATATATGGAAACAAATGAAAATGAATATACAACAATCCAAATGCTTTGGGATGCAGCAAAGGCAGTCCTGAGAGGAAAATACATTGTAATCCAGGCCTATCTCAGGAACAAGAAAAATCCCAAATACAAAATCTAACAGCACACCTAAAGGAAATAGAAGCAGAACAGCAAAGACAGCCTAAATCCAGCAGAAGAAGAGAAATAATAAAGATCAGAGCAGAAATAAACAATATAGAATCTAAAAAAACTGTAGAGCAGATCAACGAAACCGAGAGTTGGTTTTTTGAAACATAAACAAAATTGATAAACCTTTAGCCAGGCTTCTCAAAAAGAAAAGGGAGATGACCCAAACAGATAAAATCATGAATGAAAATAGAATTATTACAACCAATTCCTCAGAAATACAAGAAATTATCAGGGAATACTATGAAAAACTATATGCCAACAAACTGGACAACCTGGAAGAAATGGACAAATTCCTAAACACCCACACGCTTCCAAAACTCAATCAGGAGGAAATAGAAAGCTTGAACAGACCCATAACCAGTGAAGAAATTGAATCAGTCATCAAAAATCTCCCAACAAACAAGAGTCCAGGACCAGACGGCTTCCCAGGGGAGTTCTACCAGACATTTAAAGCAGAGATAATACCTTTCCTTCTCAAGCTATTCCAAGAAATAGAACGGGAAGGAAAACTTCCAGACTCATTCTATGAAGCCAGCATTACTTTGATTCCTAAACCAGACAGAGACCCAGTAAAAAAAGAGAACTACAGGCCAATATCCCTGATGAATATGGATGCAAAAATTCTCAGTAAGATACTAGCAAATCGAAATCAACAGCATATAAAAAGAATTATTCACCATGATCAAATGGGATTCATTCCTGGGATGCAGAGCTGGTTCAACATTCGCAAATCAATCAACGTGATACATCACATTAATAAAAGAAAAGAAAAGAACCATATGATCCTGTCAATCGTTGTTGAAAAGGCCTTTGACAAAATTCAGCATCCTTTTTTAATAAAAACCCTCGAGAAAGTCGGGATAGAAGGAACATACCTAAAGATCATAAAAGCCATTTATGAAAAGCCCACAGCTAACATCATCCTCAATGGGGAAAAACTGAGAGCTTTTTCCCTGAGATCAGGAACACGACAGGGATGTCCACTCCCACCGCTGTTGTTTAACATAGTGTGGGAAGTTCTAGCATCAGCAATCAGATGACAAAAGGAAATCAAAGGCATCAAAATTGGCAAAGATGAAGTTAAGCTTTCACTTTTTGCAGATGACATGATATTATACATGGAAAATCCGATAGACTCCACCAGAAGTCTGCTAGAACTGATACGTGAATTTAGCAAAGTTGCAGGATACAAAATCAATGTACAGAAATCAGTTGCATTATTATACACTAACAATGAAGCAACAGAAAGACAAATAAAGAAACTGATCCCATTCACAATTGCACCAAGAAGCATCAAATATCTAGGAATAAATCTAATCAAAGATGTAAAAGATCTGTATGCTGAAAAGTATAGAAAGCTTATGAAGGTAATTGAATAAGATATAAAGAAATGGATAGACATTCCGTGCTCATAGATTGGAAGAATAAATATTGTCAAAATGTCAATACTACCCAAAGTAATCTACACATTCAATGCAATCCCAATCAAAATTTCACCAGCATTCTTCTCGAAACTAGAACAAGCAATCCTAAAATTCATATGGAACCACAAAAGGCCCCGAATAGCCAAAGTAATTTTGAAGAAGAAGACCAAAGCAGGAGGCATCACAATCCCAGACTTTAACCTCTACTACAAAGCTGTCATCATCAAGACAGCATGGTATTGGCACAAAAACAGACACATAGACCAATGGAATAGAATAGAAACCCCAGAACTAGACCTACAAACGTATGGCCAACTCATCTTTGACAAAGCAGGAAAGAATATGCAATGGAAAAAAGACAGTCTCTTTAACAAATGGTGCTGGGAGAACTGGACAGCAACATGAAGAAGGTTGAAACTAGACCACTTTCTCACACCATTCACAAAAATAAACTCAAAATGGATAAAGGACCTGAATGTGAGACAGGAAACCATCAAAACCCTAGAGGAGAAAGCAGGAAAAGACCTCTCTGACCTCAGCCATAGCAAATTCTTACTTGACACATCCCTAAAGGCAAGGGAATTAAAAGCCAAAATGAACTACTGGGACCTTATGAAGATAAAAAGCTTCTGCACAGCAAAGGAAACAACCAACAAAACTAAAAGGCAACCAACAGAATGGGAAAAGATATTTACAAATGACATATCGGACAAAGGGCTAGTATCCAAAATCTATCAAGAGCTCACCAAACTCCACACCCGAAAAACAAATAACCCAGTGAAGAAATGGGCAGAAAACATGAATAGACACTTCTCTAAAGAAGACATCCGAATGGCCAACAGGCACATGAAAAGATGCTCAATGTCGCTCCTCATCAGGGAAATACAAATCAACACCACACTCAGATATCACCTCACGCCAGTCAGATGTGGCCAAAATGAACAAATCAGGAGACTATAGATGCTGGAGAGGATGTGGAGAAACAGGAACCCTCTTGCACTGTTGGTGGGAATGCAAATTGGTGCAGCCACTCTGGAAAACAGAGTGGAGGTTCCTCAAAAAATTAAAAATAGACCTACCCTATGACCCAGCAGTAGCACTGCTAGGAATTTACCCAAGGCATACAGGAGTACTGATGCATAGGGGCACTTGTACCCCGATGTTTATAGCAGCACTCTCAACAATAGCCAAATTATGGAAAGAGCCTAAATGTCCATCAACTGATGAATGGATAAAGAAATTGTGGTTTATATACACAATGGAGTACTATGTGGCAATGAGAAAGAATGAAATATGGCCCTTTGTAGCAACATGGATGGAACTGGAGAGTGTTATGCTAAGTGAAATAAGCCATACATAGAAAGACAGATACCATATGGTTTCACTCTTATGTGGATCCGGAGAAACTTAAGAGAAACCCATGGGGGATGGGGAAGGAAAAAAAAAGAAAAAAGAGGTTAGAGCAGAAGAGAGCCAAAGCATAAGAGACTCTTAAAAACTGAGAACAAACTGAGGGTTGATGGGGGGTGGGAGGGAGAGGAGGGTGGCTGATGGGTATTGAGGAGGGCACCTTTTGGGATGAGCACTGGGTGTTATATGGAAACCAATTTGACAATAAACTTTATATATTGAAAAATAAATAAATAAATAAATAAATAAATAAATAAATAATAAAACCATTGCATGCTCCTTAGGAGATACCAGCCCTAGCCAGCCAGCACATTCTCAACAGAATTTGCTTGTCCTTGTCCTAAGAGGGTTCCTCCCCTAAACACAGGGACATCATTAGTAGCTGAGCTCTGCCCCTTGTCAGCTGGTTTAGCTTCCGCTCTGTGAGGCTTCTCCAAACTTCTAAGTTGTGATAACTCCAATGTTTTTTCCCTTTATTTCATATCCTTAGGAGTGGAAGCTGCTTCCTACACTTGCTAACTCTATGACATTTTAGTGCTCTTTGTATTTTCAGTCCATAAGTCTCACTTATTCAGTTGTCATTAATCATTTTAATATCAACTTAAAAAATAATAACTGATGGGATTTCTGCTTTCTGAATGGACCCTGAGTTGAAAGAATCACACACCATGATCTTTTAGAATTTATCACTAGGACCAGTATTATTCAGCATACCTAATCAATAAATGTGATACACCACACTAGCAAAGTGAAGGATAAAAATTATATGATCATCTTGATGCAGAAAAGCATCTGACAGAATTCAACATCTTTCATGACTAAATACTCCCAACAAATTAGGACAAAAATAATATACCTAAATCTAATAAATTCCATATATGAGAAGTCCACAGCTTCACTTACATCATATTCAGAGGTGAAAAGTTAAAAGCTTTTCCTTTTAAGATCAGTAACAAGATAAGTTTCTATGCAACATAGTACTGGTAGTCATAGCTAGAGAAATTGGGCATGAAATATAAATAAGAAGCATCTGAATTGGAAAGGAAGAAATATATTTGTATCTCTTTTAAGATGACTCAATTGTATTTATAAAAAAAACCTTCAGACTCAATGAAAAGAATGTTTGAAATAATGAATAAATTCAGTAAAGTTGCAGTATACAAAATCAACATACAAATCACTTATATTTCTATACACTAACAATGAACAACTGAAAAGTTAAGAAAAATCCCATTTACAATAGCATCAGAAATTATAAAATAATTAGGGATAAATTTAACCAAGGTGGTGAAAAATCTGTACACTTAAAACTATGTCATTGATGAAAGAAGTTAAAGAAAATGTAAATAAATGGAAAGACATCTTATATTCATGGGTTGGAAGAATTTATATTGCCAACCTTCTATATTACTCCATGTGATCTACAGTTCCATACAACCTCTATCAAAATCCCAGTGGCATCTTTTATAGAAAGAAAAAAACATCCTAAAGTTCACACAGAACTACAGAGGACCCTAAACAATCAAAACAAAATTGAGAAAGCAACACAAGGCTATGATATCTGGCAATATCAAACTTCCTAATTTCAAAATATATTATAAAGCTACTGCATTTTAAACAGTATGGTACTGGTGTGTAAACAGGCATATCTACCAAAGGAAGAAAATAAGAGAGTTTAGGAATAATCCCACACATAAAAGTAAACTATTCTTTCAGAAGATATCAAGAACAATGGAGGAAAGAATGGTCTCTTCAAAAAAGTCCTGGAAAAACTAGATATCATATGCAAAATATTAAAATGGACCTATATTATACACCAGTCACAAAAATTAACTCAAAATTATTTAAAAATTTAACTGTAAGATATGAGGTTATAAAATTCCTAGAAGAAAAATCCAGGAGAATTCTCCTTGTTATTGGTCTTAGCAATGATTTCTTTAATTTTTCTTTCTTTCTCTCTTCTCCTTTTTTTGGGGGGAAGGGGCAATGATTTATTGACTATAATATCAAAAGCACATGCAACAGAAGCAAAATCCACAAGTGGAACTAAAGCAAACGAAGACGTTTCTGCACAACAAAGGAAATAATACACAGAATGAAAAGGAAACCTATGAAATGGGAGAAAATACTTGCAAATTATACATCTAATAAGGGATTAATATCTAAAACATATAAAACATTCATATACATGAACTCATACAATTCAATATCAAAGACCAAATAATCTAATTAAAAATTTGCCTTCAGGATAAAGACCTGAGCAGACATTTTTCTAAACAGCCAACAGGTGCATAAAAAGATGCTTTATATCATCAATCAGGGAAATGCAAATCAAAATTACAAAGAGATATCATTTCACATTTGTTAGGAGAGGTATTTTCAAAAAGATGTGGTATAACCAGAGCCAGTAAAGGTGAGGAAAAAGGAAACCCTTGTACACTCTTTGTGGGAATGAAAATTAAGACAACCATTATGGAAAACAATATGGAGTTTCTTCAAGAAATTAGAAATAGAACTCCATATGATCCAGCAATCTTACCTATGGGTATATATCTGAAGGAAATAAATCAGTATCTTGAAGATATATCTGCACTCCCATATTCATTGCAGCATTACTAAAAGTATCTGAGATATGAAAACAACCAAAGTGCTCCTCTATAGATGAATGGATAAAGAGCATGTAATATATATGATATATAGATACATAATATTAATGAATATTATAAATATGCATGTATAGACAATAAAATAGTCCTCCACCATAAGAAATAAGGAAATCCTGCCATTTAGTGACAACATGAATGAAACCAGAGGACAATATACTAAGTGAAATAAAGCAGGAAGATAAAGACAAATACTGTGCAACCTCATTTATATACAGAATCTAAAAGAAGAAATATAGTCAAATTCAATGAAACAGAGTAGAAGGGTGGTTGGTAGGCTCTGTGGAGTGGGGGATCTGGGGCCATGTTAATCAAATGGTATGAACTTTCAGTTATAAGATGAATAAGTTTGGGGGAATCTGAAATACTTCATGGTAACTATTGTTGATAATATTGTATTGTATACATGAATTTGCTGATACTAGATGTTAAGCATTCTTTACACACACACACACCCACACACAAATGGTATGTGAGACAATGGATGCATTAAGTAGTTGTAAATATTTCACAATGTATATGTATATCAAAGAATCACATTGTACACCTTAAATAGATATAATTTTACTCGTCAATTATATTTCAAATAGTGGGGAAAATTACTGGTTCATCAATATTATGTATCCCTGAATCTATACTTTCGCTTTTTTTTTTTTTGACTTTTCAGTGAGTTTTTTTTTTTTAATTTAAATGTAAGTTAGTTAACATATAGTGTAATAATGATTTCAGGAACAGAATGTAGTGATTCCTCACTTATATATAACACCCAGTGCTCATCCCAACAAGTGTCCTTCTTAATACCCTTACCCAGTTAGCACTTCTCCCAACCCAACACTCCTTCAGCAACCCACAGTTTGTTCTCTGTATTTAAGAGTCTCCTATAGTTTGTCTCCCTTTCTGTTTTTGTAATGTTTTTGCTTCCCTCCCCTTACGTTCATCTGTTTTGTATCTTAAATTCCACATATCAATGAAATTGTATGATATTTTTCTTTATCTAATCAACTTATTTCACTTAGTATAATACCCTCTAGTTCCATCCATGTTGTTGCAAATGACAAGATTTCATACTTTTTGATTGCCGAGTAATATTCCATTGTATATATACATACCACATCTTTTTTATTGATTTATCAATTGATGGACATTTGGGCTCTTTCCATACTTTGACTATTTTTGATATTGCTGCCATAAACATTGGTGTTCATGTGCCCCTGAAAAACAGGATTTCTGTATCCTTTGGATAAATACCTAATAGTGCAATTGCTGGGTCATAGGATAGTTCTATTTTCAATTTTTTGAGGAACTTCCATACTGTTTTCCAGAGTGGCTGCACCAGTTTGCATTCCCACCAGCAGTGAAGAAGGGTTCGTCTTTCACCGCATCCTCGCCAACATCTGTTGTTGCCTGAGTTTTTAATGTTAGCCAATCTGACAGGTGTGAGGTTACATCTCACTGTGGTGTTGATTTGTATTTCCCTGATGATGAATGATGTTGAGTATTTTTTCATGTGTCTGTTAGTCATCTGGATGTCTTCTTTGGAAAAGTGTCTATTCATGACTTTTGCCCCTTTCTTCACTGGATTATTTGTTTTTTGGGTGTTGAGTTTGATAAGTTGTTTACAGATTTTGTATACTAACCCTTTATCTGATATGTAATTTGCAAATACCTTCTCCCATTCTGTCAGTTGCTTTTTAGGTTCACTGATTATTTCCTTCACTCTGAAGAAGCTTTTTGTCTTGATGAGGTACCAATAGTTTATTTTTGCTTTTGTTTGCCTTGCCTCCGGAGACATGTCTAGTAAGAAGTTGCTTTGGCCGAGGTCAAAGAGGTTGTTGTTTGTGTTCTCCTCTAGGATTTTGATGGCTTCCTGTCTTATATTTAGGTCTTTCATCCATTTTGAATTTATTTTTGTGTATGGTGTAAGAAAGTGGTCCAGGTTCATTCTTCTGCATGCCACTGTCCAGTTTCCCAGCACCACTTGCTGAAGAGACTGTCTTTTTTCATTGGATATTCTTTCCTGCATTGTCAAAGATTAGTTGACTATACATTTGTGGGTCCATTTCTTGGTTCTCTATTCTGTTCCATTGATCTGAGTGTCTGTTCTTGTGCCAGTACCTTATTGTCTCGATGATTACAGTTTTGTAATACAGCTTGAAATCTGGAACACTGATGTCTCAGCTTTGTGTGTTTTTGTTTCAAGATTCCTTTGGCTATTCAGGGTCTTTTCTGGTTCCATACAAATTTTAGGATTGTTTGTTCTAGCTCTATGAAGAATGCTGGTGTTATTTTGATAGGGATTGCATTGAGTATGTAGATTGCTTTGAGTAGTGTCAACATTTTAACAATATTTGTTCTTCCAATCCATGACATGGAATGTTTTTTCCATTTTTTGTGCCTTCTTCATTTTTTTCATAAGCTTTCTATAGTTTTCAGTGTATAGATTTTTCACCTCTTTGGTTAGGTTTATTCCTAGGTATTTTATAGTTTTGGGTGCAATTGTAAATGTGTTTGATTCCTTGATTTCTCTTTCTGCACTTCATTATTGGTGTATAGAAATGCAACCAATTTTTGTACATTGATTTTATATCCTGTGACTTTACTGAATTCATGGAACAATTCTGGAAGTTTTTGGGTGGAGTCGTTTGGTTTTACATTTAGAGTATCATGTTGTCTGCGAAGAGTGAAACTTTGACTTCCTCCTTGCCCATTTGGATGCCTTTTATTTCTTTGTGTTGTCTGATTGCTGAGGCTAGGACTTCCAACACTATGTTGAACAACAGTGGTGAGAGTGGACATTATGTTGTGTTCCTGACCTTATGGGGAATGCTCTTATATTTTTCCCATTGAGGATGATATTAGTGGTGGGTCTTTTGCATATGGCTTTTATGATCTTGATGTATGTTCCTTCTCTCCCTACTTTCTTGAGGGTTTTTATCAAAAAAAAAAAAGATGCTGTATTTTGTCAAATGCTTTCTCTGCATCTATTGAGATGATCATGTGGTTCTTATCCTTACCCTTATTAATGCAATGTATCAGCCCTGCATCTCAGAAATAAATCCCTCTTGATCATGGTGAATAATTCTTTTAATGTATTGTTGGATCCAGTTTGCTAGTATCTTGTTGAGAATTTTTGCATCCATGTTCATGGGATATTGGTCTGTAGTTCTCCTTTTTAGCGGGGTCTTTGGTTTTGGAATCAAGGTCACTCTGGCCTTGTAGAATGAGTTTGGAACTTTTCCTTCCATTTATATTTTCTGGAACAGCTTCAAAAGAATAGGTGTAACTCTTCTTTAAATGTTTTATAGAATTCCCCTGGAAAGCTCTCCAGCCCTGGACTCTTATTTGTTTGGAGATTTTTGATTACTGATTCTATTTCTTTACTGGTTATGGGTCTCTTCAAATTTTCTATTTCTTCCTGTTTCAATTTTGGTAGTTTATATGTTTCTAAGAATTTGTCCATTTCTTCCATATTACCCAATTTGTTGGCATATAATTGCTCATAATATTCTGTTATTTGTTTTTCTGTGGTGTTGGTCATGATCTCTCCTTTTTCATTCGTGATTTTATTTATTTGGGTCCTTTCCTTTTTCTTTTTAATCAATCTGGCTAGGGCTTTATCAATTTTGTTAATTCTTTCAAAGAATCAACTCTTGGTTCCATTGATCTGTTCTACTGTTGGTTGTTTTTTTGTTTGCTTGTTTTTTGTTTTTTTGATATCATTGAATTCTGCTCTAATCTTTATTATTTCCCTTCTGCTGCTGGTTTGGGGCTTTATTTGCTGATCTTTTTCCAGATCTTTTAGGAATAAGGTTAGGTTGTGTATTTGAGATCTTTCTTCCTTCTCCAGGAAGGCCTGGATTGCTATATACTTCCCTCTTATGACTGCCTCTGCTGCATCCCAGGGGTTTGGGGCTGTGGTGTTATCATTTTTATTGGGTTCCATGTACTTTTGAATTTCCTCTTTAATTTCTTGGCTAACCCATTCATTCTTTAGTTGGATGTTCTTTAATCTCCAAGTATTCACGGTCTTTCCAAATTTTTTCTTGTGGTTGATTTCGAGTTTCATAGCATTGTGGTCTGAAAATATTCAAGGTGTGATCTCGATCTTTTATGCTTGTTGAGGAATGATTTGTGTCCCACTATGTGATCTATTCCTGAGAATGTTCCATGTTCACTCAAAAAGAATGTGTATTCCACTGCTTTAGGATGAAATGTTCTGAATATATATGTTAAGTCCATCTGGTCCAGTGTGTCATTCAAAGCCATTGTTTCCTTGGCGATTTTCTGCTTAGATGATCTCTCTATTGCTGTAAGTGGGGTGTTGACGTTCCCTATTATTATGGTCTTATTATCAAAGGGTTTCATATGTTTGTGAACGATTGATTTATATATTTGGGTGTTTCACATTGGGGGCATAAATATTTACAATTGTTAGATCTTGGTGGATAGACTCCTTACTTATGATATAATGCCATTCTTCATCTCTTGTTACAGTGTTTATTTTAAATACAGATTGTCTAATATAAGTATGGCTATTCCAGCTTTCTTTTGATGACCATTAGCATGATAGATGGTTCTCCATCCCTTTACTTTGAATCTGCAGGTGACTTTAGGTCTAAAATTTTTCTCTTGTAAGCAGCATTTAGATGGGATCTTGTTTTCTTATCCTTCCTGATACCCTATATCTTTTGATTAGAACATTTAGTTCACTGACATTTAGAATGAAAATTTTGAAGTTAGTGCCATTGTGTTGCCTGTAGAGTTGGTGTTTCTGGTTATGTTCTCTGGTCCTTTCTAGTCTTTGTTTCTTTTAGTATTTGGTTTTCTTTTGTCTTTTATCCACTCAAAGAGTCCCCCTTAAAAATCTTGCAGGGCTGGTTTAGTGATTATGAATTCCTTTAGTTTTTGTCTGTCTGGAAACTGTTTATCTCTCCTTCTATTTTGAATGACAGCCTTGCTAGGTAAGGAATTCTTCACTGTATACCTTTCTGATTCAGCATGTTGAATATATCCTGCCACTCCTTTCTTGCCTGCCAAGTTTCTATACAGAGGTCTTCTGTGAACCTGGTCTGTCTTACCGGATAGGTTAAGGACTTTTTTTTCCCCCTTGCTGATTTCATAATTCTTTCCTTGTCTATTTTGTAAATTTGACTATGATACACCTTGGTGATGGCCAGTTTTTGTTGAATCTAATGGGTGTTCTCTGGACATATTTGTATGTCTGTGTCCTTCTCCAGATTAGGGAAGTTTTCAGCTATAATTTGCTCACATAAACATTCTTCCCCTTTTTCTGTCCCTTTATCTTCTGGGACTCCTATGATTCAGATGTTATTCCTTCTTAATAAGTAACAGAGTTCCTTACATCTTGTATAATGCTCTTTTGCCTTTGTTTCTGCTTTTTTTTTTTTGCTTTTTTTCTGCTTCATTATCATCTATAATTTTGTCTTCTATATCTTTGATTCACTGCTCTGCTTCGTCCATCCTTGCCACTGTGACATCCATTTGAGATTGCATCTTGGTTATAGCATTTTTAATTTTGTTCCGACTAGATATTACTTCTTTTATCTCCACAGAAAGGGATTCTATGCTTTTTTCAACCCCAGCTAGTATTCTTATTATTGTGGCTCAAAATTCTAGTTCAGACATCTTGCTTATATCTGTGTTGATTAAGCTGCTGTCATTTTTTCCTGTTCTTTCTTTTGGGATGAATTTCTTCGTTTTGTCATTTTGGAGGAAGAAAATAATATAAGAAAAAATTAAAATCAAAAGATTATGAACAAAACAAAAACAAATAAAGGAGGCTAGATCCTTGGTGTGTTTTGGTCTACTTGTTGAAAGATGCTTGACAGAATAGAGAAAAAAAGGAAAGAAAAGAAAAAGAAAAAAGAAAAAGGTTAAGAAAAAATTTAAAATTAAAAAAGTATACATAATAAAATAGAATAAAATGACATAAAGAAAATGAAATAGAATAACAAATTCACAAAATGAAATAAAAATTTTAAAAATTTAAATTAAAAAAAGAAAATAAAAATAAAATTTTCTCTTTCTGTATCCAAGAAAAAGAAAATAAAAACAAAAACAATTTAAACAAAACAGAAGCAAAAAAATTAAATGAACCAATAAATATAACGAAACCTGAATGAAGTTATATCCAGTTTCTCCTAGGACTCAAACTATGAAGTGCTCTATAATTTGTATACTAAACACTAAACAGGTGTATGGACTTGTGCTGATCTTCTATACCTGCTGAGTTCTGTGGATCAAGTTATGCATATTATTGTATTAATCCTAAAATCAATTTCCTAGGTGTGTAAAATGGTTTGGTGCTGATCTAGCTGCATTTCAGGAATGAGACAAGCTGAGGGTCTCCATGCTGCTTCACCATCCTCTCTCCTCCCCCTACTTCTGCTTATTTTGAATCATATGTAATTTATTTGTACTGTATGAGAAGATATTCTATAATAAACAGTTATTTAATGATAAAGTTGAATAAGTAGTGCTTCAAACCCTTAGCCAGCCCCTTTAAAATCTTTCAAAGATTGGTATGTATTCCTCCTAATGACTTCAAGAAGCTCCCAGTACTATTTGTGAAGGCTTCAATGGTTGACATCCCAGGAATGAATTTGAAATTGGAAAATTTGAGTTGAAATCAAAATATTCTCTCAGTTTGATAAAAGAGAAAATTAAGAACATTATCAATCCATCAATAAATGTCTTAACATTTTTGCCTTAATCTTCAAGATAATTCTGTTAAAGGTACTTTAGTTTTTCTTAAAATACCATCTATGATTTCCACACCTTTTAATTTTCTTTGCCTAAATTCTACTCTTGTCATAGAAAACAAGTCCTTGTTTTTATACATATGTATTTATTCATTGTTAACAGGGCCTTCCCTCTATATTAAAGAAATCTTTTTTAATTTCTTTTTGACTTTCAACATTTATTATTTAACTAGTTGGTTCTCAGTCACTGACACCATATGTTCCATGAACTGCTAATGATATTGTCAGATTATAGAAGTGTTTCACAAAAATCTTACACTAATAATTTTAGTAAAATTGCTATTTTCAAGCTAGAACTATGTAAGAGTTTAAGTAGGAAAATGGTTTATGGATAACAAAATTTGCTCTATTGATTTAGAGTTTTTAACACTTTGGCTGCTTAGATATATTTGAGGTACCAAGAATTTTTATTGGTATAAGTTTACTTAAAAAAAAAACAAGTCTGCCTACTTATTTACATAGGGTACTTACATTTTGATTCTGAAGTAGAATTTTTGCTTTATTATATTCATGTGAAGGACTACAAAATAGTCACTTATATTTTGGTTTTTGTCATATCTTATGAACTTGGCATTGATATAATATCTGCAGACATATTAAAGTTACTAATAAAACAATCATTAAACGTATTGAAGCAGAAATCACATAAAGCCTAACAAGTTTATTTTCTCAATGTACCTTTCTTAACCTAGGTCTTTTTTTTTCTCTTTTTTTGAACGTAAGTCTTTTTTTAACTATAAGGCTTGTCCTAAGTAAAAGATGTTTTCTCCATGACCTGTGTTCAGTATGTTCAATTACAAGGCTCACATGTGCATTTCATCCAGTTTTGTGCTTCTCATTTTAAATTAGGAATACAGTAACACTCCAATGTTATTGGTTAACAAATATACATACACTGTCATCTAGCAATCAAGGTGTTTTACATGTGCTTTATTGCAGTAGTAACAAAGTGTTAATATAACTCATCAGAATTTGTATGACATGGTAACAATTAAAAAAACTTTTGGGGCACCTGGGTAGCTCAGTTGGTTGAGCGTCTGACTTCAGCACAGGTCATGATGTCACAGCTCGTGGGTTCAAACCCCATGTTAGGCTCTGTGCTGACAGCTCAGAGCCTGGAGCCTGCTTCAGATTCTGTGTCTCCCTCTCTCTCTCTCTCTCTGTCCCTCCTCTGCTCACAGCCTGTGTCTCTCTTTCCCTCAAAAATAAATAAAGATTAAAAAAAATTTTAAATGAACAAATACAAAAACAGACTTCTGAAATACTTAGATTCGTATCAACGGCCTTATGCTCTACATTGATCTATTTGTGATACCCTACTTGATATTCTTCATGTATATATTCTTTTTTTAATATCTATCTATCTATCTATCTATCTATCTATGTATATCTTTAGTGCAGCTTTAGATCCACAGCAAAACTGAGAGGAAGGTACAGAGATTTCCCATATTCACAGCCTCACCATTTGTTATGATTGATGAACCTATGTTGAAGTATCATTATCTCCCCAAATCCCTAGTTTATATTAGGTTTTGTTTTTGGTGTTATACATACTATGAGTTTGGACAAATTTACAGTGACACTTATCACCATTTTAGTATCATACAAACAGTTTCATGCTGCAAAAATCCTCTGTGCTTTATCATCATCCCTTTCAACATTAGTGATGGTCACATTTCTTTGAACTTATGTCTTTGGGAAATTTTGGCATAAAAATAAAGCCTTCAGCTTTCTGTGTATTCACTGAGTAGTCTTGGAGAGTCTCAACACCTCCCATCTGACACAATATTACTTAAACATTGTTCATTGATTTTGACTGGTTATAGTATATTTTATTTACAAATTAAAATTATCCATTTCAAAATATGTCAGTTATCCTTACAAAATTTTGGGAAATGTAGAATCATAAAGAATATTGCCATAATCTCCAGAACAGAAAGACCTATGCTAACATATTGGTGTCATGTATTATCCTCTACAGTGTGACTGAATATTTTTAATAAACACTATTTTTTTAATTTTTAATTTTTTTTTATATTTAAGAGAGAGAGACAGAGAGACAGAGAGACAGAGCGTGAGCAGGGAAGGGGAAGAGAGAGATGGAGACAGAATCTGAATCAGGCTCCAGGCTTTGAGCTGTCAACACAGAGCCCGATGTGAGCTCAAACCCACAAACCAAGAGATCATGACCTGAACCAAAGTCGTACGCTTAACTAACTGAGCCACCCTGGTGCCCCTCATAAACATTATTTTTGATAAGTGAAAAAATCACTGTTAAAATATCTATTTCCTGTTTCTAGCATTATTGTAATGATTACCTTTAGACATAAATCTTTAACACATTCTTGCTTTTTGGTGTGTGTGTGTGTGTGTGTGTGTGTGTGTGTGTGTCTAACCTAGAGTTAATTCCTGCAAGTGGACTTTCTAAATTATAGGTTTGAACCAGTTTTAAGCTTCTGGATGGATAATTCTGAACTCTGTAGTATTTCTGAATTTAATATAATGTGTTAATTGAAGGGGAGGAAGTCATTTATTATAAATGACTCTGGCCACTTTTTTATTTTTATTTTTTTGCCTCACAGTTTATGGTGAAGGCACAAGGTTATCCCAAGGTCCTCTCAACTTCACTGACAGGCTCAAGTATCTAAAACTGATTCATTCCTGAAATGTACTCCATTTTATTCAAAAAAATATTTTCAAATTTTAGTTAGTGTATGATATGTATAAATAAAATAGGTTAGTGAAAGGACAAGGAAACTGTCTACTGGTGTTCTTAATGGATTCAACAATGGCTCTGATGTTTTCTTCATGACCTATAACTATTGTTTATAAATTTTATTCTGAATTAGTTCTCCTTTATGAATTCACTGAGAAAGACTTCTCTTTCCTTTAGTATTTTAAACTAAAAGAGCAGACCTACCTGCTCTTGGTGTCAGAGAATGCAATTTATATTATTTAAGTCATTTGAAAATGCTAGAACTAGGCTCATGGTCCAAAATTTGGTATTCTTAATAAAATTTCTCTTGGCATTTAAAAAAAATGAATACTGTGATGGTTAAGTATTCTATATCTGTCAACTGATTATTAATCATATTGTTCAAATATTCGATATATTTGCTGGTTTTGTTAATTTATTTTATCATATATTGAGAGATATATGTTAAAAAATATCTCATTATTCTTTAGGATCTATTTCTTTTATTTCTGAAAAGCTTTGCTTTATGTATTTTAACCCATGGTAGTATTTGGCATGACTGTGGTATTCCTCAGAATAACAAATCTATTCAAAGAAAATTGGATTAGTCTGTCATGATTTATTTTTCCTGCAGAGGCACTCAAATTTTAATAATAAACAGAAAATCTAAAATAATTTTATGATTGTGAACAAGGCAGTTTTAGGTATCTCAGTGTTAGATATCACTGTTTTTTTTTTTCTTTCTTTGCTTCCATATTTATTTGATTATTTCTATATTTGTCTACAATCAACTTTTCTCCTGAAATACTTGGGGTATTTATAAAAAGCAAATATAAAAACAAAGCAAAACAAACATAGGCCATTTTGTTTTTCAGTTTCCTATTTCTTTCTTTCCTTTATTCCAAATAAACTACACTGAAAAATAGTGATAGATGAATCAGAAAGCTCAGATATTTCCTGTCCTAATATTAGCAAGTTCCAAAACAAATGTGATATCACATCAGTTATATCTAAGTAGAAGGTGAGCTCAAGGTGTTGATTGGTTTAACTTTTGAAGTCCTTATAATACTTAGCTTTCTTAGTGAATGTTTACTTGAATCTGTTTTGTGGATTTACAAAACATTTTGGAATACTCTGTACCCATATTTACTAGAGAAAATAAATTACTGTAGGGTATTTTATTTGAAACCTTTTTTGTGTGAACTAAAATAACTAAATTACATCAGTTTTAGTTACATTATGTTGTTTTGTGAGTGATGAAGGCACATGGCAGCCAGTGGAGACATTTGAACTCTGGAGTTCAAAAGACCTGGGGTTCAATTTTATCCTCTATCACTTACTGGTCTTTCAAATTGAGTCTTAGCTTTCTTATGTAAAAAATAGGATAAGGATATTTATTACATCAAATAGTTGTTTCATTAATGAAATAAGGTAATTGTTAACTATATAGATTTACACTACCAATTATTTAACATAATAAACAGGTGACATATTTAAGGTAATTTAATGACAAAGAATGTTCAGTTTATAATATACATAAATTGATTAAATAAAAATGGGATTTATCTGTCTTTATTTCACTAGAAAATTATGTTTTTTTCCTTAAAGTTTTCATAATGTCAGAAGTATATGCTTATATAAAAATAGTTTCTATTTGTGGCATTTTAATATTTAGCAGAAACTCAATCAAATTTGAAGTTGGCTTGTTTTACTAATTACAGTTTTTAGGAGATAGGAGTTTAGGACCCAACACCATTGTAGTATATTGGAATAGAGTCAATTCTAGCTGAATGTAAAGTGTTTGTGAATGCCTACTGCCAAGATGATAAGACATCTAATTTTGCAAGGCTTAGTTCCCTAGGATAAATATTTGGGGTATCTGTCTTGAAGCTAAAATATTTATCTTTCTACTTTAATTTTAAAACCACATTAGAAGTGTTCAATAAGTATCTGTGAGACTTTCTTTTGGTACACAAAGGGAAATCCATCAATTAGTGTGTCTCATTTGCAGTAAATGAAAGTGGAAGAAAATCCTAATTACTGTATATTGTATGAAACCTTCAAACCACAGCTGTATCCTACCAATGATTCATTAAAAAGAATCTCTAAGTAACCAAATCTGTTCTTGCTTGTATTTTAAAACCTTAATATGCACAACATGTGCCTCTCTCTGATTGGTAAACATAGTTAGATATTACTGTATATTAAATCATCATTGGAGTCATCAGAGGTATTTATGAAGTTGTTATCTGTGAATGGTAAAATTTTCATGATACCACATAAATAAAATAATAGGTCACTTGACTGCATGTTAACTCTATGCCAAAAGATTATAATCCTTCATATGCATTAATTCATTTTTTTCTTCATAAAAATATTTGAAGACAGGCGCCCTTAACGCCACCATTTTATAGATGATGGAATTGAGGAAGAAATAGGTAAGGTAACTTGCCCCAAATCCCAGAGTCTTACCACAACTACAAATGATTCCAGCCAGCTATTCTAACTCCACAGACCCAAGAGCTTGACCATTCACTTTTTTAACATTGAAAGAAAATATGATTAAAAATAATTTAAATATTATACATGTTTTCTTATCAAGCTTAAGGTAAGATAGTATGATACTTAAAAGAGAGCTCAATTATCAACTTCACAGGGGAAATGTCTCTGGATAAAGTGATATGAGAGGAAGGAACTGAAGAGTTTATCTATTATAGTTAGACCAAATGACTGGTACAACTTCCTTTTGTAGAAATAGCAGGTGAGAAAGAATGCTAGGCTAGTTGCAACTCAGCAATTTGGCCTTATGGTCTTTAAAACCTTGATGGAAATTGCAGAAGCTGGTGTGGAAAACATGTTACAAAGCTGGAAATTAGGAGTCATAACTCAACACCCAAGGAACCGGGAAGTAAAGAAATAAACCAGAGAGTAAGAAATAATGGAGTCATAAAGGGGGCCTTTAAAGAAGAAACTTGCTGTGTGATTATTTCAAAGCCATGTGCAGGGTAACCTGGCTGGCTCAGTCGGTTGAGTTTCTGACTTTGGCTTAGGTGATGATCTCACAGCTTGTGAGTTCTAGCCTTGTGTTGGACTCTGCACTGACAGCTCAGAGCCTACAGCCTGCTTCAGATTCTGTGTCTCCCTCTCTCTCTCTGCGCCTCCCCTGCTCATGCTCTGTCCCTCTCAAAAATAAATAAATAAACATTAAAAAATCTAAAAAAAAAAAAAAACATGTGCATACAGCAAAATTGAAATTCTATAAGCATTGTGTTTTTGGAGAATTTTTTTTCTACAATGTTTTCTATAATGTTTACATATATTGTGTGTGTGTGTGTGTGTGTGTGTGTACATTTACAGTGTTTTATGTGTCTTGCTTATTCTTGGTGAGGTGTGTGTGGTGCGTGTGTGTGTGTACAGGTTTTTCAACAAAGAATAATGGAAAATCTTTATCTGATGCTGGAAAAATAATCACTAAATGGAATTGAATTGGCCTTGTCAAAGCTTAAATGTGTCTCTGATAGTGTTCTAGTTAGACTTGTTGACAGTTGAACAACCAAGAATTGGATGGGAAAAAATGGTTACTCTTACCAGAGTACAGTCTAGAAAGTAGATATGAAAACAGCCATGTTTAAAACAGGGCAACACATAAGGGAACCCAAGGGAAGGATCAATAAAAAGCCATACTTTGATACCCAGCATTTTGTTCTGTTGTATTTCTTTAGAGTTTATTGAATTATTGTTAACATGTAGAGCAAAGTTATATCTGTGCTATGGATATTTATGTTGTTCAATCTGAGTAAACATAGTTCTGTCCCCCTAAATCTAGTATTGAGCATTGGCAGTCACCTGTGTTGGGGGCAGAAATCTGTAGTATGCTTCTAAGTATCCTCTAAGTCATTATCCAAGACTGATATAAGAGCAAAGGCAGGGAAATCTATGAGGAGAGATTGTGCCATGCTGTTTTATAGGAGCATACTATATTTTCTGGTGACAGGAGGATTATCTGTTAAGGTAGACTTATAACCTGTAATATACAAGATGCTACACCCTGGAAGAAATTTATGTAATATACATATATATTACATAAAATTTACGATTAAGGGGGTAAAATAAGGCTATCTAGGTGCTTGCTTAGTGGAATGCAATAGTCCTAATCTGTTAACAATTCTCAGAAAATGGAATAAAAATCTTTCATAAAATGGAATAAAAATTTCCTATATAATAAATATATGAAAAAGTGGTAACTTTATCATTGTTAACATCCTTTTCCCAAGACAATGTGACAATGAACGTAGATTTTTGTAGGAAGAAGTCAAACTTAAATAATCTATCATTCTTTTAACCTGTTAGTTGGCTGTTTGTGATAAATAATAAAAGGTTTGAGTGAATGTGAGAAAAAAAACTGAAAATATCCTCAGGCCATTCTAACATGGGTCAGGATGTATTATTAACTGATTCATTGAAAACCTGTTTATTGATTCATGTGCTAGACTACATGTATCTGGTTCTAGAGACACTAAAAATACACAAATTTGATGACAAATACCCATTGGGGAAAAAATAAGAAACTTTCTTTATAGGAACAAAAAGAAAGCTAATATTAAGATATTAAAAATAAGGTAATGGAGCTGTAATACACAGATTGGTGACTATAGTTAATATACTATATTGCATATTTGAAAGATGCTGGGGTGCCTGGGTTGCTCAGTCAGTTAAGCATAAAATTTTTGATTTTGACTCAAGTCTTGATCTTAGGGTCATGAGTTGAGGCCCTGCATTGGGCTCCATGCTGGTCATGGAGCCTTCTTAAAATTCTTTCTCTCCCTCTATCATTATCCCTCTCCCCCACTCACATGCTCTCTCTAAAAAAGAAAAAAAGGGAAGAAGGAAAGAAAGAAAGAAAGAAAGAAAGAAAGAAGCTAAAATAGCTATGTATAAGGATGGATGTTAACTAGATTAATTGTGGTGATCATTTCATAATATACACAAGCATTGAATCATTATGTTGTACACTTGAAACTAATATAATGTTATATGTCAATTTTACTTCAGTAACTTAAAAGATAAAAAGCAAGGCAAATTTGAGAAATTGTCAAGGTTAGCCAAGAGGAGACTAAGGTGGGGGAGGAGAAGATATGCAGTGTTATGGGATTATAAAGAGAGTCAGTTAAAATGGTGACAGGGAACTATTCTCAAGGAAATCATACATCAGGTAAATTTTGAAGACCAAAGATAAGTTAACTATTGATAAATCTAGGTTTAGAGAAGTGACAGCACTGAAGACAGTGAAGGCAGAAAGAATAGCTCCTGAATATATTTAAAAATGAGAGAGAATATTGTCAAGAACTGAGAGGAGTATGAGATTTTACCCTCTCTGTAAGGTTACAAGTGAGCCTTCCATAGTTTCGTGGATGTTGATATAAGACATGACTACAGAGTCAGAGACAAAGATCTATTTCTCATTCACAGCATTATCAGTAGCCAGAGTATCAACATTTTTGCACTGGATCTCCAAGCCCCAATTCCAAGAAGATGAAGAGAACCTGATGATACCTGTGAACACAGTGGGTTTCATTACAGAAAAGGAACACTGATTTGGGGGATTAAGAACCCATTTGAATGAATAATGATCATGCCTATATTTATTCTATAAGGAGACACCATCTCTATCTTCCAACACTATAAGCAAATCTTCCCTTTGATCCTGAGAGGGATACTAGTTTTGCCTTTTAATAGGGTTCAATTTTTTTCTCCCAGTGGAGTATTTATGTACTCTGAAGATTTAAGTGTCCAAGTGGGATTTTCCCCTTCTCTTCTGTCTGGGTCCTATAATTTCCAATATCCCATATTCTATGGGTATGGAATTTTTATTGCTCCTGGGTGATTTATCCCCAGTTAAGAGACGAGGCATATGGCATATACTCTTGTTATACTGCAGGAAATATGAACAGAGTCTTCCTAGTTCCCTTTTCATACATGGAAACATTTTAGAAAAACCAAGCTTTATATAAGAGTCTCAGTTCCAACTGCTTCTACTCTAAGCACTGAGTAACCTATTCAGCATTCACATGTGGATGTCACATACTCAGCCCCTAACTTTTGGAGCCCCTATCAGGATCTGAAGCTTCAGCTGGTTGTTTCAGTATCAAATTTCACTTAGTTCCTATACTGTTTTTTCTTTTTATTTCTGGTAATAAGAACACTTAATCCCACTCTTTCAAAACCAGATATATTTGCTGTTGATGGTATTGGTATAGCATATTTTATATGTTCATTTCCTAGATGATTTCATCCAATTTTATGAATTTAAATGCTATGTATGTGCTTCTGAGTCCCTAATTTACATACCTCATACATAGTCCCTAAACTAGAATTATATATCCAGATGTTGTCTTAAAGCAATTAAGAGAATTGTCTAAGAGATTTCTCCAAATTATCTAAAAATGAATTGTCTTAACTCAGATTTCTGCTTCTAGATGAGATTTTGTCCTCTTGTATTTTTCCCATATTAGTAAACAATCCTTATTCTTCACTTTGCTTAGGCAGAAGACTTTGGAGGCATACTTGACTCCCCCTTTTCTGTCACATTCGTGTTAAACTGCCCAAAAATAGTGTTGAAAATTCCTCCTAAATATACACAGAATCCAAATACTTCTCAACACATCTACAGTGCTGACACCGGCCCAAAGTCCAAGAATTTTTATTGTTATAGTTTACAAAATTTGTCTACCTATTTTCACTTTATCCCTCTAATAAACTTGTATTTGACATGGTGGTATTAATTTAAAATCCAAATTATATGATGTTACTCCTTTCCTCCAAATCCTCTAGTGGCTTCCCAATTCCCTCAGAGTGAACTCAAACATGCATCTCAGGATTTATAAGGTGCTAAATAATCTATTTCATAGCCCCGTCTTTCTGAAAACTTCACTTACCATTGTTCACTTTTATTGGCCTCTTCACAGTCCCTTTAACATGTAAGGTTGAATCATAAAATAGGGGTTTAGGTAGGCAAAAAGATACAAGTCAAATTTTGCCCATTTTACATGATTTAATCATAAAACTGTCACCCTAGGACATTTGTATTTCATACTGTCTTTTTTTCCCAATAATCACCTGATTCCTTCATTCTCATCCTTCAAATGTAGCTTACATGTCATTTAGAAAAGTGTGCCTTTCATGTGGCTGGGTGGCTCAGTCCATTAAACCTCTGACTCTTGACTTTGGATCAGGTCATGGTCTTGCAACCAGGAGATCAAGTCCCGCATCAGGCTCTGCCCTAAGTGTGGAGCCTGCTTGGGATTCTCTCTCTCTCTCTCTCTCTCTCTCTCTCTCTCTCTCTCCATGCCCCTCCACTGCTTGCACAGACACATACTCTCTCTCTCTCATAATGAATAAATAGACATTAAAATAAATAAATAAAAAACAAGTGAATCAAAATTCAATAATATCAATACAAATAATATCACTGTTTAGACATAAAACCAAGAGAAATAAAATTCTCATGCAAAGACTTTTAAAGTTTTTAAAAATTAATTTATTTATTCTTGAGAGAGAGTGAGCATGTGAGCAAGGGAGGGAGGGAGAGAGAGAGAGAGAGAGAGAGAGAGAGAGAGAGAGAGAGAGAGAATCTCAACCACGCTCCCCACTGTCAGTGAAGAGCCCCGTGTGGAACTAGAACTCATGAACTGTGAGATCATAACCTGAGCTGAAATCAAGAGTCAGACACTTAACCGAATGAGCCACCCAGATGCCCTCAAAGACTTTTTAAATAATGGTCAGAGTAGCTTTATTTGTAACAGTGTAAAACTAGAAACATTCCAAATATTCCCCAACAGGTTAATATGAAAACGTACTATGGTATAGCCCTACAATGCAATCTTACTCATCAGGAAGAAGGTATTAATTATTGATATATGCTACAATATAGATGAATCTTCAAATAATTATTTTGAATGAAAGTGTACAGACAAAAAGACTATAAAGTACATGGTTCTATTAATGTTAAATTGTATGAAATTCCAACTAATCTGTACAGGAGTAAAATAGATCAGCAGTTGTTTGGGGATGGAGAGGGGAGTGGCTGTACTCAGTGGCAGAAGGAGAGGGATAACAAATAGGCACAAGGAAGCTCTCTGGCGACTATGGATATGTTCTTTAATCTTGATTATGGTAATATTTTCCTGAGTATATGCATATAGGAACATTTATCAATTTGAAACATTTTTCAATGTGCAGTTTATTGTAAGACAATCATATCTCATTAAAACTTTTTAAAAAGAGGGGCACCTGGGTGGCTCAGTCAGTTAAGCGGCTGACTTTGGCTCGGTCATGATCTCACGATTCATAAGTTTGAGGCCCACGTAGGGCTCTGTGCTGACAGCTCAGAGCCTGGAACCTGCTTCGGATTCTGTGTCTCCCTCTCTCTCTGACCCTCCCCGCTAACACTCTATGTCTCTCTCTCTCTCTCTCTCTCTCTCAAAAATAAATAAAATTAAAAAAAAAAAAACTTTTTAAAAAGAGAATTAAAGAAAATAAAATGGTAAAAGGGGTAACACAGATGAAACCGTTACCTGATTTCTGGTAGTTACCATCGTTAAACAAAGAGTTAATGCCGCTTCTTTTGGCCACTAACCCTTAAATGGAAATATATTTCATTATAAGTTTTCTCTATCTCATGAAAGAAAGTAAATATGTTTATTGGAATGAACAAACTTCTTCCAGTCACAATTGAAAGTGGTGGTTATTATGTGGGCTCTTATCTAAATGCTAATGTCTGCAACTACAGATGTGTAACAGTCTCAGAAACACTTTTACAATCTAAAATTCTCATATTGGCTTTCCATTAATAGTGAATGGTTCGGAATTACTTGGAATTTGGTCAAGAAATCTCTGCAAGAAACTGAGTTAGGTATATTGTTTCCAGGTATTCTAATTAAAACAAATTTTAAGAAAGAAAGTTAAGAGAACATAGATAAATGGATACTAAGCATGTCAATTATCTCAAACATGAAATCACTCAGGCAATTATCTGCCAACTATGATAGATAGTCATAACCACTTTCTGATTGCAATTATTCACAATTGCTAGGAGTGTGCATATTTTCTGACATTGTTTACAAAAATCTCTATAGTGTAGGTATCTGAACTAAGAGTGTGAAGGTGTTTAGAAACGCAACTGTATTCTTACTCATGCTGTATGCTATCACATGTATTCATGACACATACTTTTCATGGATACAATTTAAGACAGGTATCATGAAAATAGTTTTGTAAGGCTTATATTGGACTTAATATGAGATAACACTGTTATGTGGAGTATAATAAAACATTATATTGTCTTATAAGAAATATAAGGTTAATATATAAGAAACCAAGTTTCTACTGTAAAGCAGAATGAAAAGCACTAATGACCATGCAAATCTGAAGACAGACTTGACATATATAAAGAGGTGTAAAGGAAGTTGTAATAAAAAGAGTTGTAAAACAAACTTCTATCTCCATATATTAAAATGACTTAATGATTTACTGTCACTAATCCTGGGAAATTGTAAGGATAAGAACTATTAAATTCCTTAAATGCAAAATCTTTGCTTTGTCCACTTATATATTTGAAGTACAAGAACAGAGTTTGATATATAATAGATGCTTAATTTAAATATCTATATATCCGTATATCTTATCTATCTTTTATGTTTGTTATCTTGTTTTTTTCAAAATATTATCATTAAAATGATTTCTTTTTAAATAAATGATTCATGCAGTCACCTCAAATTTATAAAATATTTTTTAAACTGTAGTGATAAATAAGAAAAATTTATTAACTATTTGAAATACCTAGAAAGAACAAAATAAATCATTAGTAATAAGATATTTTAGGCGAACCAAGCTTTTATGTCATTTTCAAATGACAGCAATGAACTCGAAAATTATTCCACCATTGCAAAGACTGTGCATCAGATGTTACAAGAAAACATTTACTGAAGACTATTAGAATTTGAATTAAATTCATTTATAATTAAGTTCAAAGGAACCTTGAACATACTGCTTGATTTCAAAAAATATGTTTGATATAAATTCCAGTATTTGAATAGCATTAACACTTCAAAAATATCTTTAAAATGTCACACAAATATTGGTTTACTGTGTACAAGAACTTAATGAATTTAGCCAATTTTCCTGGGTTAAATCATTAAATGACATTGGAAAGTAAGAGTTTTACTTTACTTTTTCATAAGAATACTAATGCAACAAATTATAATGATGAATCTAAAGACTATTGAGATCTTTTCTGTGGAATAATACCATGAAATCAAAGAACATATAACCAAAAATCATTTAGTTAAATCCCCACTTTACAAAAGAGGATATTTGACTGATAAATCCATTTCTTACACAGAAACTCTTTTTTACATAGAGGTACATAGTTGTGGGATAGTCTTTCAGGGTTTGTGACCTACACAAAACCAAGCAATTGTCAGACACCAGCAGAATGTCCAAGAATTCAACTCAATTCTGACACTGTCCATCTGGAGATAGCATTGCTGGCTTGGTGGCATGCAGAAGCATTCTGGTTTCCCAAGAGTGGAAGCTCTCCAAAAATATCAAAAAGCTCCCCTCTTGGGTTTTAATGGAGTCTTCATTACATAGTCATTATTAAGTAAGTCATTGGCCATAAGCTGATTCAACCTAGGGCCCCCCTTCCTCCCTGGAGGTCTGGCGGTGTGCTTGAAAGTTACACCCCTCTACTCTTGTAGCTGGTTTTCCTGGCAACCAGTCCCCTTCCTTATCTGGGATCCAGAAGTCACATTGTTAACATAACAGAGAGCTTTATCACTCTAAACACAGGGAACTCCAAGAGCTTAGGGAGCTGCGAGATAGGAGGAACTATGGCTAAAAAGCAAACATATATGAAAAATTAAAATAAATATGAGGTATAAATCACAATGTGACAGATAGCATCAGAGAGTAAATAAGCAAATATATAATTATAGAGAAGATAAAGACACAAAACTTTCCCATGTGGTCACTGATCCATGGAATTCTTTTAACTATGGAACAAGACTTCCATTCAGAAACCATTGAGGGCACCAATCATCCACACTGGAAGAGTGTGATCACTGATATATATTTTAATATATTAGAAATAATCAATATCTGATTTTATTCTGACACAGGTTTTGGTGAGAGAAGGGGTATGGGTAGTTGAAGAGGAAAATGTTAAGTCAGAAGATGGACTGGGAAAATAAGCTCCCAGTCCAGCATGCAAACACTTGGAATGACAACTTACTTAACCCATATAAAATTGAGAGCATAGTTGAAAAATCAACGCTTGTATTTGGTCAATAATAAAAAGAAGTAAAAATATCACCAAAAAAAATTTGTGAAATAAGGAAGATAACTTTGGTAGCTTCATTCTGTTTACTTAATTTTAAGAAAAGATGATGCAAAATAATTTTGAAGAATTTCATACAAATTTTAACAGGATGAAAATGTAAAAAGATTTATATGAAGTCAAACAATTAAGAACAGAGTTTGATATATTCAGACATTTTTCTAGAGACTATTAAACAAACTGAAATGAGCACAGGTTTGGGAGCAGGTAGATCTGGTTTCAAACCTTATGCCCTTCACTTAGTAGTAACTTGGGAAAGTTGTATGTGTGTGTGTGTGTGTGTGTGTGTGTATATATATATATATATATATATATATATATATGCCTCACTTGCCTTACCTGAAATATAGGGAATGAAAATCAAAAATACTGTACAAAAAGTGTCTAAGCGTGTCTGTGATATGGCAATTCCATGAATTACTTCACAATTACTACTTCTATTATTGCTGCTACTACTACTACTGCTACTATTACTTGTATTCTTACTAACATTAACTTTCATAAGTATAAATAAAAGATCATAGATTTTGTTGGAAAGAAAAAGTAGCAGGTATAAAGCAAGGAGAGCAGAAGGTGATTGAATGAAGAGTTGGGGCTACTTTGAAATTAGGAATGATGCAGTTTAAAGCAAACAAAGGGAGAATGAAAATAAAAAGCCTTTACTGAAGATCTGTGGCCTGACAGATACATTAGAATCAGCAAGGTCTGATTGGTGGAGCAAGACGCAACTATTCTAATGAAAAAAATTTAAGTAGGACGAAAGACATAGTGATAGTAAGATATTGTTCTAACTGGAGTGGCTCTAGAAAATACAGGTTCATTTTGATGATTCATTGTGATCATACATCATATCATAGACAACATATTTTTTGTATTTTAATTGTGATAATATATGTATAACATAAAGATTACCATTTTAACCATTTTAAATTGTACAATTTAGTGGCATTAATTATATTCACAATGTTGTACAACCATCACCAGTGCCTGTTTTCAAATGGTTTTACTAGAAACCTTTTAATAATTAAGCAATTACTCCACATCCTTTCTCCCCACAACCGTGGTAACCTCTAATCTATTTTCCATCCCTATGAATTTGCCTATTAGGTAGTTCATATAAGTGGCATCATAGAATATTTGGCCTTTTGTGTCTGACTTTACTTAACATAATGTCTTCAAACTTCATCCATGTTGTACCATATATTAGGCTAATATCCCATTATATATTATATATGCCATATTTTGTTTATTCATTCATAGGTTGTTTCCACTTTCTAACCATTGAGAATTATGCAGCAATGAACAGTGACATACAAATATATGTTCAAGTCCCTCCTTTCAATTCCTTTGAATATACACCTAGGAGTGAAAGTGCTGGATCATATGGTAATTCTATGTTTAGCTATTTGAGGAACAACCAAAATTTTTCCATAGTGTTACATCACTTTACATTCCTACCAGCAAATGCACACAAGGATTCCAATTTCTCCACATCCTTTGTTATTTTTCATTTCTTTCTTTGTTTGATAATAGCCATCCTAATAGATGTGAAGTAGTATCTTATTGGGTTTGCTTTACATTTACATAATGATTAGTAAATTCAACATCTTTTCATGTGCCTGTTGGCTGTCTGTATGTCCTCTGTGGAAAAATGTCTATTCAGATCCTCTGCCAATTTTTTAATCAGATTGGTTTTATTTTGTTATTGAATTGTATAAGTTCTTTACATATTTTGGATATTATCCCATTATCAGATATATGATTTGCAAATATAATATTATTAAAATAAGGCACTAAAAAAACTTAACAATCCCTGCAAACCCTGAGAAAATGGACTACTTAAAAATTAAGAAATTCTGTTTATTATAAGACACTGTTAAATTGTAGATACCAAGAAGATATTTGCAAAACACAAAGTATCCAGGACATATGATGAGTTTTTGTCAATCTATGAGAACAAAGATAGTATATAGAAAAATCATCAAGAGACTTCACTAAGCATTTCACAAAGGGAGTAAGCTAATGTCCCATAAACAAATCAAAAGTTATCAACTTCATTACAATATATAGGAAAATATAAAATAAAGCCAAAACATAGATTAAATCTAGGCAGGGGTATACAATTACATAAAAAATTACACTATAATACCAACAGTGGAAATAATTGTGGCATATTCATAATTTGAGATGAATAAACAAACTGTACTTGACACACAAATATGAGAGGGTGAAGGGAAGCATAAAACACATGTAAAGCATGATTCAACTTAGACTTAAAAATGGCCAAAATTAATGAATAAAAGCTGCACAAAACTTACAAAACAAAGAGTTTACAGTTATTGGACAACAACCATTTGGAAGCTTCCAGACTTGAGAGAAAGAACACATGCCACAAGACCTTTGCATTCACCTCAGCCTTCTCCTTCAGGGCAATTTTCAAGCAGCAGCAGCAGCAGAAGAAGAAAGTGGATCCCAAGCAGAGAGTGCCAGCCTTATTGAGAAGAGAAGGCAGGAAAAGATATGTAGGGAAAGACACTGAAATAAAGGCAAAGGCATTTAAGAAGCCCCAAGATTCTGTGTAAAACTTTACTTCACATTACTTAGCCGAATTCTGAGGTGTCCAGGTACAAAATGGAATAACAGAGTTCTAGCAGAGAATAGCTGCTGAGAGGAACAGCACTAAACAGAGACACAAATAACTTATAGAGAATTTCAACAGATGTTTAACATCTACAAAAATTATTGAAACAAACATTCTATTAAAATAGTATTACTAAAATTAAGAAGTCATTGGATGTAATCAACAATAGACTAACTACGGAGGATAAAGAGTAGTAAATACAACACTGAACAATAAAAAATGTCTAAACACAGAGGGAGGGGTGCCTGGGTGGCTCAGTCGTTTAAATGTCAGATTTGATTTCGTGGCTCAGGTCATGATCTAATGGTTCATGAATTCCAGCCCTATGTTGAGCTCTGTGCTGGCAGCACAGAGCTTCCCTGGGAACCTCTCACTCCCTCTCTCTCTGCCCCTCCCCTGCTCGCTCTCTCTGTCTTTCATAATAAATAAATTAAAACTTTAAAAAATAAATAAACAGAGGGGAAAGAAGTTAAGAGAAATGGGACATGGTAAAAAAAAAAGCCTAATATATGTGTAATTAGAGGACAGAGATAATGGATTGATGGGAAAGATCTATATGTCCATCTGGATGACAGCTTACAGGGATGTTTATATGTGTAAAATTTCATTGAATTGTAATGCTAAGATTTGTGCATTTTATTAAATACAATTTATAACTAATTAAAATGAATACATAGCAAAGCAATGATAATTAACATTATCATTGAATATGACCCATTGGCTAATTACATAAAGCAGGAGAAAGCTTTTTACTGGAAAACAAAATAATTTTTAAAAAGTATGGAGTTGATGCGGCCATTTATTTTTCCACTGGGATAGTTAATATGATTAACAATGATAGTTAATATAAATATTTGGGCCAATCTTACCTTTTTATGGGATATAGTTTGGAATGGCAAATTTTATAGCCTCTCATATAAATCCTTACCATCCAGAAGCTGAAAAGGAGATAGACAAAAGTAAGATACATTGTCTAGAGTAAGAAAAGTAGAGCAGAACTGTGGAACAGACAAATTTAATGTTTACTGTGTCCAGTACTCATAAACTAACTTATTGGCTAATGATATAGAGCCATTCATATGATTAATGCAACTTGCATTTGAATCAGAAGTACTGAAGATTATTTGGTGGACCAACTCACTGAACTAAAGAATGAGCCCAACCACAGATATGAATACTTCACCTGGCTGCTATTCTTTTATTGCCCTTATATATGCATAAATTCTCATGGAGGAACACAAATATTGTTTAAGTTTGAAAATGTCACAGGTGAAAGACAGACTTGTAATGGATGATGAAATGGCAAATATTTATAAAATGAATGTAGAAAAAAAAACTTATGACTTCAACAAAAATGTGACTTGGAGGAAAGACTAAGTTGTATTTAAACACATTGTATTTGCACACTTGGGGAAATGTAACAATCTTGTAAAATGGTTCTCCTGGAAGGCAACAATCTGTTCTAATATAAAAATCTAGCACAGTGCAGTGAGAAATAAATAAGCAAAGCCATGAATACATTAATACCTCCTCTGAAGAATGAGGATATAGACAGAGGGCAGTCAGAAAAATCTTCACAGAGGTGATAATATTCAATTTAAATATAGGAGGTTCAAAGTAGAGGCTAGCATGTAAGTAGAAAGGTAGAAAATTAGTTTGAAGGACAATGGTGATCATTAGCTTACAAAGTAGCTTAGATAATACATACAGTACCAAATTTCTTATCTAGAAATTATGGCAAAGAAAAAATATTGAGGTTTTTAGAATGAGAGGTTTAGTAGTACTGAATATAGGTTACTGGAAGTATTCATTAATTGCCTGCATGCCTTAAAATATGGAACATTAATTTGTTTTATATTTTGTTTTATTTTTTGTGTCTAAATCTTGAATGCTCTTTTTACATTAGATATAAATATAAGTGATTTTATGCATGTGCATTTGGCTGGCTCTGTCTCAAACCAAAATACCTGATAGAAATATTGATATTATTTTCCAATAATGTTTAATTTTCCCTTGCATCTAAGCAATTTTAGAGTTAGTTTTGTGTTTGTTTGCTCAGATAGGCAGAACAAACAGACTAATCAGTTTTGAATATGAGATGTGTATGGTGTTCAGCTAACACTGGAGGAATTTTCATGATATTATTTGTAAAGATAATCAGTTAGCTGTCTTCAGATGAATGGCTACTCATTAACTTAATTATTTATGCAGGAAGTATAAAAGATGTAAAAGTGGATGGCCACTGGATAGTACTTCACATAAAACAAGGGAAAGCTTTTTCCCAGAAAATAAAATAATGAAGAAACATTCTTGAGTTTATGAGACCATTCACTTCACCAATAGGATACTCATCATCCCCAGACTAGTACTCTTTCCTTGGAGAAAAGAAAGGAAACCAACACAAAACAAACATGGTTTTGCAGGACTCTTTCCATGTGCCAGGAATTGACCTACAGGATTGTAATACAGGTCAAAATCGTAAAACATTTCATTCAGTTCTCTTTAGAAAAGGCGGGGGGTGGGTATCTTTCCCATTTTATACATAAGAAACAAGAACTTCAATAGACATAAAGCTGCTTGGACAATTAGTAGGGTTTGAATGTCTATGTGGCCAAGTGTCAGAATTCATCTGGGAGAAGTCTGCCGTTACTTAAGCTAGTAGTTTTTTTTATTCCTGCCCAGAAGCTCTCCTGTGTATCCTAGAGACAAGGGGTGCGGAGGGTCTAAATTTTTTACATATCTTCTTTTAAAAAAAAAAAAAAATTAGTGTTTATTTCAGAAGGAGAGAGAGAGAAAGCATGAGTGGGGAAGGGGCAGAGAGAGAGATGGAGACACAGAATCTGAAACAGGCTCCAGGCTCCATGCTGTCAGCACAGAGAGTCCAATGCAGGGCTTGAACTCCTGAACACAAGGATCATGACTTAGGCCAAAGTCAGATGCTTAACCGCCTGAGCCACCAAGGTGCCTCCAAAATTTTTACATATCTTCTGCCATTCCCCATCCTGAAGATACTTTCAAAACCGCTGAAATAAGTGGAAGAATAACTAAACCACAACATATCTCTGTATCACTTTATATTTTAATAATTCACACAAGTCTGGATATTTCCAATTGATTTGTCTTCCATTTCACTAATTTCCCTTGTTTGCCTGTGACTATGGTTGCCTAATATTTCAAATTAGTCTACTGAATTATTGTTATTTTTGGTTCTAGAATATCCTGTTGACTTATATTTTATCGATTCTGGTTTCTTCTCCAGAACATTTTTTCTCCATGCTTACCTCTGTTTTTCTTAATATATAAAACATAGTTATTATAATATCCCTGTCTAAAATTCTATATCTGAATCTCCTTTGAACTTATTTCTATTGTAAGGTTTTTCTTGTTTGATCATTTTTTAGCAAGTCACTTTAAATTACATACAGAATATTGAGTTTGAAATTTAGTTAATGTTCTAGAAGATATTATCTTCTTCTATGGAAGACTATTTTTTTTCCTTCTGCCAAGCAGAAAGAATATAGGTAGGTCACTTCTTCCTCCCAAAGTTTGGTTTTATGCTCTTCAGTGGTTGCCATATTTAATCTTGATCCTTTTTTCTTAATCCTTTGTTATATTTCAAATTAATCCATTACTTCTAAGATGTGGCCCAACTGACAAAATGGGGTATTAATCAAGGCCTCTACTTTGGGTAGGCTCTGAACTCAATTCCTGCCTCTAGCATCACATGGTAGCTAAAATTTCTGCTCAGCACTTTAGTCCTTCACATGTCATCTTCTACTAGTTTTTTTGTTTGTTTGTTTTTGTTTTTACCAGATTGGTCATGCACATTTGCACTCTAGGATTCATTAAAGACCTTGAGGGAGAATTTGCACATGGAGTTTGGGGCTCATGTTGCTAAATTCCCTCTTCCCTATGATGTTACCCCTCAAATCACAGACTGGGAGCCCTGAATTCCATTTTCTTTCTTCTTAATTTAGTAAGACTATAGTTTTCTGCTGTAACTCTGCCTGGCACAATGGTCTATTAACAACTTTCCTTATTGAAAAAACAAAACCAAACCAGGATGAATTGAATGTGGAGCTAATCTCTTCCCTGAGGGATTGCAGCCTGTCCCATTCTGCCTCTAATGGTTTCTGCACACTATTTTCAAAAATTGAGTATAGATACTTTGCCCTTTTCTATAAGAAATTGGTCTATTATAAGCTACTTAGCCCTGGCTGACTATTCCAATTAGGTATATTTCCATTACTGGAAAATTATTAAAAACAGAAAGAATAAACAGGAACAATAATATTTATGAAAAAATATATTAACTTTGGAAGTGAACATATTCTGTTGGTGGGAACCAAATTATAAATTGAAAGATGTATCTCATTCCTGATTTAATGAAATCACTTTTGGTTTGGTCCTCATGACATTGGTGTTCTACACTCAATATGTATTCTACACAGAAGAGTACTGACTATGTGTCAAAATCACCCTCATTTACTTCTTAATGCTCTTTAGATATTGGGAACGTTATTAATCATTGTTTTTCTAATCTATTAAGTATTCTAATTTTACAGTTTTGTTTTTTAAAAAATGTAGAATAATTCATATTAATCTGTGTATTGATTTATTCAAAAATGCTACCTATTATGTGCCGGGCTTCTTTCTAATTGTGAAAGACAGAGAAGGAAACAAAGGGATAAAGCCCCTAATTTTATAAAGCCCCAGATTTTTTATAAAGGAGACAGAACATAGATAAGACAAATGCACATGATCACTTTATATTTTAAAAAAGATAATTTGATAAGCAAGTCTCATCTAAGCTTGGCATTTGAACTAAGGCAAAAACAATGCAATAATCGAACACATTTTCAGGGAAGAGTATCTTAGGGAGAGAGTACAAAGGTTTTGAGAAAATCTTTCTCTTAAAAGAGAAAATGGTCTAACAAACATAATAAAGTAGGAAGAAAGTGGAAGAATAACAAAAAAAAAAAAAGAAGGAGGCAAAATGAGATCTAGTAAGATATTGTAGATATCCATGTGAGGGTGTTTTGGGTGTGTTTTTTATATAAAGTATAATGGAATCCATAGTGCAGTTATAGACAGGTAAATGCCATGATGTGATTTATGTAAAAACAAATTAAATAAAAAGCATCCTTACTGCTGCTGTGTGAAGAAGGAGATGGAGCTGGTAGTGTGGACCAGAATGGAGTGGGAGAACCAGTAGGTAAGTATAATAGTTCTTGTGAGATTTGATGCTGGTTTAGATTAGACTGAAGAGATTAGAAATTGAAAAATACAGATAATTCAGGGTACATTTTGGATTTAGAACTCATTTTTGGTGGAATTAAATATATTAAGGATAAAATGGAAAATCAAGAGTAATTTTTTTATCTTTTATTCATAAAATTATATTTAATACCACAAAACCACACTCAAAAATGTAGCAATTTAATAACACTTCTAAGGGGTCATAGAAATTACAGTGAGGAAAAAAATCTTTACACTTGTGCCACTGAACTGTAGAGATAGGCTAATGCTGTTTTTATTTACTTTATTTATTTCATTTTATTTATTTAGACTTCAAAATTACTCTCACTAAACTGCTCTAATATAAAAATATGCCAAGCACTTCCACTTGAGTGGTTAGCTGTTGGTCAATACAGCCAAACAAAATTGATTCAAATTTATAACTTGAAATGGAAAGCATGAAATTTAAATTAGACATCAATCATGTACAATTAATCATCAAGTACAGTTTTCAACAGCTCTCCAAGTTTGGATTTCATTGATAATAATTGTATCTGTTGAAAAGACCTGCATCTTTCTTTGAAAAAAATAAAATATATCTAATATCATGTTATAAAATGTGAATTATACAGTGTTCAAACAAAGAATTTCTTCCTGATTTAAGGTGTTTGAACAATATTGAGAAATTCAAGTCTTAGAATGTTCAGAACGAATGAAATAAACTTCATATATTTTTAAACTAATCTATATAATGGAAAACAGCTAAATTAATAGGTTCAAAAACATACTAATAATGCCTTATTCCCCAGGAGTTTCTCATGAATTTCCATTCCTCCCTAGTTTTTATATACTCCTTTGATTCTAAATGATCTTTTCCACTCTAGTTCTCTCACACTCCTTTGATTCTAAATTAATACAAGAATGTCACAGAATCTCCTGAGTCATTTGAATATACAATGCTGGAAATATGTCTGCATAATCTTTTTTTATGCAGAATTCATTAGTCACAGGACAAGGAAACTCTCAAAAATGCTTGCTTCCAGCCTGAGAGCCAAATAGGTTAGAGGAGACAGCAGGCTACCAGGAGAAGGACCCTAAACAAATCTTGGCTAGGATCCAAGTGGCAAGATAGCACTTACAGTCCATGGAATATTAGAATACTTGTCAAATTAGCAAAACAAAGATTTAGAGACAGGAATAAACATAGGGATCCAGTTCCTAAGGGTAAAACATGGAGGAAGCAACTTGGGATCTAGAAGAAAGCCCAGTTTTAATAATTAGAACAACAATCGAGGCCAAATAGAGATAAAAGATTGTGTAAGTGCTTAATTAGCCCTGTAGTGTAGGGTTAGGCCAGGGACAAACTTATGATTTGCTGGTGAGAATGAAGGATTCCAATTATGAAGCAAGAAAAGAATTCCAGATACATACTTCCATGTTGTCTTTCAAGGAGCAAATGAAACTCAGAAATAATGTCTAAGAGCACGCATTCACAAATGAATACTTAAATTGGCAACAAAAATGAAAAAAAAAGTTAATGTTCCCTAAATAATGAAAGATTTTTTCACTGTTTGCAGCCTGTGAATGTTAGACAATTTTGATTCCAGTAATGTCTGGCTAGATATCTCAAGACATTCTCCCTCTGAAAAATAACATAAAATTCTGGCTAAAATATTTTATGCAATTTTATCAAACACATAAAAGAGTTGGCTTGCAAGTAAGTGACTGCTGGGACACAAGGAGGAAAGGACAGGGGTAAACATAGAGGTTAGCAGAGTAAAAAGTTAAAGTTACTGTTGCTCTGATTGTGGCTGAAAAACTTGTTAATCTTGAGCTTTGGTTTGCAGAATAAAATACCCAAACACTAGATTAGTAGGGGAATTATATAGGAAGCCATCTTCCTTAAAGCTGGGACTCCAAATGCCTACGCCCTCAGTGTGAGGTCCAACCAGGATAAACACATCTGATATCCTTACCCTGTAGGCAATATCTTCAAAGTACTAAAGAGGTTAAATGCCAAGTTGGAATCTTGCACTCAGTGAAAAAATACTTCAAAAACAAATATGAAATAAAAACAATATTAGGTTAAAAAATTGGAGACTAAAGTTGGCAGACTTTAATAGAGAAATTCTACAGGACATATTTTAGGCAGAGGGAAAGTGATTCAAGCAGGAATGTCTGAGATAAAAATGAAAAGGAACAGCTAAAAATGAGGTAATTACTCTAACATACTTAAATGAATATTAACTATATACAACAAGATTAACAATCACTTCAGTGAACATGGACATGAATTATATTATTTAAAAAGTAAAATTAAAAATAACATAAAAGAGGGGTGCCTAGGTGGCTCAGTAGGTTAAGTGTTGGACTCTGGCTCAGGTCATGATCTTGGGGTTGTGAGTTCAAGCCCTGCATCAGGTTCTGTGCTAACAGCTCAGATTCTGAAGCCTGCTTCAGATTCTGTCTCCCTCTCTCTCTGCCCCTTGCCTGATCACACTGTCTCTCTCTCTCTCTCAAAAATAAATAAAAATAAAAATATAATATAATATAATATAATATAATATAATATAATATAATATAATAAAACAAAAAATAGAAGAATCAAGTGAAGACCAATACTATGAGTGGATAATGAACCCAGGATTATGATTAATCAATTTCTCTGCTCCAGAATGAAAATAAGCAAAAATCAACATACTTAATGTTAAAAAATCCACTATAAAAAGAAAGTCTACGGTATGTTATTTATAATAGTATACAAATGTGATATGCTTAATAGTAAATTCAATAATTGCATAATAATAGAACAAATTATGTCATTATGCTTAACTAAGGAATCAAGGAGAAATAAATAAATAGATACACTATGTTCAAGACTGAAAGAATAATAAAGAGGATAATTTCTGCCATAATGATGTGTAGTACTGATATGATCCCAATCATAATCAGCTCAGGTAATTTCATGAACATTGACCAAAAAAAAAAGAAATTTTTCTTGAATAAAAACAAGAGAGTAGCACTAATTCTAACAGATACCAAGACCCATAAATCAATGGATAGAGGTAAGCAGAACATTATGATAGAATAGAGAACCCTTAAATAGACCTAGTTGTAATATGAACACTTATTTGTACAGATCAGTGAGTAAAAGATTAGTTTCTCAGTGAATGATGCTGAAGCAACTGGGCATTTGTATGAAAAAAAAAATGGTAGTGGACATTCACTTCATACTAGACATAGAATCCATTTCAGATGAAATAAAGACCATGGAAAAATGTTTATGCATCCAAGTTATGGAAATATATTTTTTTTATTTTTTTAAATTTTTTTTAACGTTTTATTTATTTTTGAGACAGGGAGAGACAGAGCATGAACAGGAGAGGGTCAGAGAGAGGGAGACACAGAATCGGAAACAGGCTCCAGGGTCTGAGCGGTCAGCACAGAGCCCGACGCAGGGCTCGAGCTCACGGACCGCGAGATCATGACCTGAGCCGAAGTCGGCCGCTTAACCGACTGAGCCACCCAGGCGCCCCTGGAAATATTTTAAAAGACACATGCACTAACAATAAAGGAAAATTTTGATAACTTTGAAGACATTAAGAAGAGAACGCCTGTTCATCAAATAGCAGTGTCACAACTGTAAGAACAAATTAGAGAAGATTTTGGCTCCAAAAATGCTTAATATACTAGTGGTATGTATACTATATGAAAACTCTTATAAAGCATAATGAAAAATAGAAAATATATTGATATGTTCATAAAAATAGTATATAGCAATGTAATTGGGTGAACTATATAGCTGCATATAGTCTCAAACAGAATAGTGAAAAAACAGGTCACAAAATAATGCATATGGTGTTCTTTTAATTGTCCAACATTTAAAAGTAAAAATGAAACTATATTGCTTAAGCTTGAATGCATCAATTCTAAAAACTCTAAAGTAAAGCAATGGTATAATTATCACAAAAATGGGGATATTGGCTAACTCAGGGACGAAAGAAAAGGTTGTGAGTTGTGATATGCAACTTGGTAGGTTCTTGTTTAACCAGGAGGGGTACATATTAACAATGACATAAGGATATAGTTAACTTAAGTATAATGAATGCTAAACCTATTTACATATTAAATGTTATGCCATGTTAACCTGGGTTACCGTTTTCAACTGTTTGATTCCTTTTGCCTTGTGCTAGAGGATAGACACATTATTTCTTTCCAATATTGATACTGGGCTTGGCCATAACTTGTTTTGGCCAAAGGAATATGGAAATAAGTGACAGTTCTAAGCCAAAGTCACAAGAGGGATTGTGCCTTTCTCTACAACTATTTGATGGTCCGTGATCTGCCATGAGGAGGGCGTGTTTCAGATTTTTGCTGACTCAAGGAGAATGTGGAATGGTAAAGCAGAACTAAACCAGATCCACTGTCTGGATCCAAAGCAAATCCAATAGATTCATGAGTGAGAAATAAATACTTATTGTTAAAAGCCACAGGGTGTGGGTAATTTGTTTCAAAACATCACTGCAGGAATAGTAGGGCATTTTGGAACATTCAAGTGGAAATAATTAATTCTGCATTAGAGGAAAGTATTAAGCAAAACATGACAGAGGGAATGACATTTCACCTGGACCTTGAAAAATGAGTTGACTTTGAACTGAATTGCCTCGCTCCTTATATTTATCAATTCAATCAGTGTAATGGAGTATGAAAATTTATTGATTGGTAGCTTAAATAATGTAGTTACCAATGTAGGTAGTGAGATTGGAAAAAAGTTTTGGGGAAAGCACTTCCAAAACAATTATCAGTGTGGTGATGGGTGATACAATAAAGTTTATTGTGTGTAACTTAAAAAACAAAAACTACAAGGCACCTGGGTGCCTCAGTGGGGAGCGTCCAACTTTGGCTCAGGTAATGATCTCATGGTTCATGAGTTTGAGCCCCACATTGGGCTTTCTGCTGTCAGCCTGTCATTGTAGAGCCTGCTTCAGATCCTCTGTCCCCCTCTCTCTGCCCTTCCCCTACTTGCACTCTCCCAAAAATAATAATAAAAAATAAATAAAAACTTCACTTTATAAAAGTTACTGCAAATAATGTAGTTAATGTAGTAGTTCCCTAAATCAGTTTGCAATCTCCGTTGTTAATCTCTGGAAATTTATAATCATATACTTTTATGTCAGATTGTGTGGCTAAGTCTCTCCTTTCAGGGTCACCCGTTAGGTTATATCCCTCTGTACTACATTCTCAAAGCCCTCTTCATTCCTCCTTTATATCAGCAAACACTGTAATGACAAAATAATTTTTATACTTATTTACTGTTTTTCACCCCTTCTCTAGTGGGTTCTAAATGAGGACAGATATTGTGTCTGTTTTGATCCCTATTATAAAATGCCTGGGGCATGGATGGCACTCAATAGATATTTACTTAAGAAGCACATCAATAAATAAAAGAACATGAGGTTTGATGTCAGATGAATCTGGATACGAAAGCCTATTATATCTTTCACTGAATTTAGATCTTAGATAACATATTCAAATTTTCAATAGTCTCCATTTTGTCATATGCAAATTGGATATAACGAGGATTGGAGAAATAGGTTTAAACACATCACATAAATGGTAGGTCTCATTATTATTTAAATGCTTACAGTACACATAGGAATTTAAGAAAGAGATGTTTATATACAGTTTCTTCCCAATTCAATTTACTCTAGAAACTCACAGGAAAAAAATCTTCACGCAGGAATAAGGACATTTGAAAACAATATGTCTTTCCTGGGTCTCCTGCTTCATAAATAATTGGTTTCTGCATGACCATTGCCAAGTAGATCTAACAGCAGATTTCTATAATCGGCCTATGTATTCATTGTCTGTATTACCTAAACATCACCTTTCTGAGTTTATTTATTTTGCTTACTTGAAGCATTAACAAAGAACATAAATGGAAGCAAAGGAGTTCAGAAAGACTTTTCTTTCAAATGATTAAATTCATCTTCAGAAATATGCTTTTGTATTTCATTCTATAATCATAATACTTAAAGTTTGTCCTGAGAATTAGACAGTTGGCTGCATCTTCCCATCTATTTTCTGGAAAGCAAGTTTTCCTAGATTTTCACCTCTGCCCTCTCATGATCACCCTTCATTATAAAATAGTTTTCTCATCGTCTTCAAGCTGCCTGGCAATTTAGGAATCAGTAATGAGAAAGCTGAAGTTTATTTGTTAAATTGTTTGCTTGAATTATGCAGAAGTGCCTTGCTGTGCTTTAATTTAAACTAATAGCATTTCTTCTAATGCTATTACACAAATAAAACGCTGATAATTAGCCATTGTCTGCCCCCCACTTGTTTTCCAAATATGAGATTATATATTTCAGGTGAAAAAACCCAGAAATTTACATGTTTTCTTTAGCTAAGTAATATTATGCATATTGGAAATAATTGCTGTTCTTCCTCAATATCTTCAGGCTACTTCATATGCAAGAAATCTCTAAACAGCATTTTTCCTGTTCACAGAGAATACAACTAGGGGGTACACGAGTGTGATGTTAAAATAGCTATGCTTTCACTACTGTAAGTGAATGTAATTCAAAGACAGTTTTATCCCCTAAAACAGAATTACATTCATTCATATATTTATTCATATATTTATTTATTTACAATTTATAAACCACACTCTTGTTAGTTTGCAGTTCTGTAAGTTCTGACAAATACATATAGAGATATGTTACCACCACTACAGACAAGATGTAGAATTCCTCTACTACCCAAATAATTCCCTTATGCCATTTTTTCCAGTCACCTTCTTACTCCACAACCTTTGAAAAACACTGATATATTCTTCTTAATTCAAAGAAGAAAATTTTTGAAATAATTGTAGGAATTTATTATAGGACATTTTTATTTCTAGTCTTTAAGTTTTGTAGATTTTCACTCCTATTGCATCTAATCCAAACCTAGTAAATTCTATGGGATTTTTATTTAATCAGCATTCCTAGACTCATGCTCAGTAGAACATATTTCTGCAGGATATGATTAGGTGTGCTATGAACAAATTGCTGTATGCCTTTGTAAGTTTAGAAATTTTTGAATTAAAATTTGTCATTCCAGGGTCTCTTCCCCTTCTACTCACAATAAAATGCTTGTAGCCTGGTTTCCACTGATCGTTTGGATACAAGGAAAGATATAGGAAACAATAGGTAAGTGTGAAAAAGACAGTTATTCCATTTAGAAATACAGTAGATAAAAATAAGGCAGCTGAGGGGAGCCTGGGTGGCTTAGTCGGTTAAGCATCTGACTTCAGCACAGGTCATGATCTCAAGGCTCATGAGCTGACAGCTTGGAGTCTGAAGTCTGCTTCAGATTTTATGTCTCCCTCTTGCCTTTCCCCTCCTCGCTCACACCTGTCTCTCTCTCTCAAAAATATATAAACATTAAAAAAAAGTCAGCTGAAACATACGAATTGAAAGTTCTGTTTTGTGCATCAAAAATTACTGAGGATCTATATAAATTCAACCGGAAGTTTACACAGTTGTATATAACATGAACAAATGTATAGCAGTCTGTATTAAAGTGTCTGGATGGGAAGAACTTCCTCTAAGTTCTTTCACTATGGAGATTCAAACATAAAGTATCAACACAGTATCTGAAATTGAGTCTCAAAATTAGAAATGGGGAACACCCTTGAAAATTTGTGGAACATCAACACAATACAAACAATAGAAAGGTTGTTGGCATGGACTGAATTGAATAGAGTCTTATATTCAAGGTGAAATGTTGCAATTGATTGCTTATTTTTTTCTGGTATGGGTGAATATGAGTTTCTTTGCTATAAATTAGTAAATTTACATTTACATGATATCAGTGAGAAAAGTTCTTTAAAGAGAATTTTCTCAGAGTGGTCATGAAATTTTCATAGAAAACTATCAGCTTCAAGTTTTAATACTACCTCTCCCAGTTTGAGGTGGAGAGGAAGAAGGAGAGATTTTTAATAAATCAAAATTACTTATCTAGCATACGAATATCTTTGATAAAAAAGGAAACATTTATATGAGCTTTTTAAAAAAGTTTATTTGTTTTTAGAGAGAGAGTGAGCAGGGGAGGGGCAGACAGAGGGGAAGTGGGAGAGAGAATTGTGAACAGTATCCGCACTGCCAACACACAGCCCAAGGTGGGGCCTGAACCCATGAACCATGAGATCATGTCCTGAGTTGATATCAAGAGTCAGACACTTAACTGACTGAGCCACCCTGACACCCCTACCTCAACTTTAACATTACAGCAATCCATAGCTACTTTTAAAATTAAGCAAATGGGGGTGCTGAAATGGCTAAGTTAGTCAAGCTTCTGACTCTTGATTTTGGCTTAGGTCATGATCTCACAGTTCATAAGATCGTGCCCATGTCAGGCTGTGCACTGAAAGTGTGGATCCTGCTTGGGGTTCTCTCTTTCCCTCTCTCTTGCCCCTCTCCCATTCACATTCTTCTCCCTTGCTCTCTTTCTCTCTCTCTCTTAAAATAAATAAACTTAAAAAACTAAGCATAATGAGTCAGTTATAGGTCTAGTCAATTTTATGATTTGTAATTCCTTCAATAAAGAAGCAACTGTTATGAGAATTGCTCTCCTCCACTGCATGATAAGAAAAAGGATATATATATATAAAACAATAATTTTCAGACACTGAACTACAGGCATCAGAGTACATTTTGCCTAATTGAAAGGATTTTAAAAAATAAGATAAATCCTAGGATTGCAACTGCTTAATCACTGGAGTCAGTTTTCAGGCCACAGAGTATAGGACAGAGGAAATAAAGAATAGCTTTAGGGAAAGCCAAGGGAGATAGAATTTATAGCTCATAATATTAGATAAGAGGAGTTACACAAAGAGGGTAGGGAAGGAGAGGGAGGAGAGAAGGAGAGGGAGCAGGAGGGGGAGGTAGAGAGGGAGGGAGCAAGAGAGGGAGAGGGACAGAGAAGAGAGAGAGAGGAGGAAGAAGGAGGAGGAGGAGGAGGAGGAGGAGGAGGAGCAGGAGGACGGTTGGAAAGAATGAGGAGGAGGAGGAGGAAATAGAATAGAGATTCCAAGAGGTCACAAAGGATGGGGAACATTTCATGATCACTCCACCTTTGGTGGAGAGATATCATAATATACCAGCCTTTGAATAGAGCCAAAATAAAGCCTAAACAAGCCTCAAAAAGATAAAAAATATCTGGAAATAATTGCATTCTGGAACAAATTTCAGCGCTGTTTAAAAAGAAGTTAAAAATTATGCAGCATCCAATAATATTAAATCTATAATATCTGCAATGAAATCAACAAAATTAGTAGGAATGCAAAGAAGTAGAAAAATATGGCCCATAAGGATGTAAATCAATGAAGAGAAACTGAACCAGGATAGAAACTATGGAAAATGTAATTATGTAATTAGTAAGTTAAGATCTTAAAAGGGTGCTGAGGAGGAGAGGAGTTAAGATGGCAGAGTAGTAGGAAGACCTTGGGCTTGTCTCATCCCTGGAACACAACTAGGTCAATGTTTAACCATTTTGAACATCTAAGAAAAAGATCTGAGGATTAATAGAACAATTTGCATAATTTGAGGGAAAGAATGTGGCAGGTACATGGTGTGGTGAGATGAACTGGGGGAGATAAAAGCCTCAGTGCCAAGGAGGGGTGGGAGCCCTTTCCAGAGAGAGGAGAAAGAGAGGGGGAGAGAGAGCAGCACATCTGGTTCACATAAGAAAAGCACTCCCCTTGAAAGTAGCTAGAGAGAAAGAGAGAAAGAGTGAAAACATACACAGGGGACTGCACAAAAGAAATTGTTTCCCAAAACCATTGACAGGGAAAAAGGAAAGGTTTAAATCCCCTCAGGTTTTTTTGTTTTTGTTTTTTGTTTTTATAAATGGTGGAGCACAGAGTATGAAGCTTCAGAGGTCAGCACCTGGTGCTGCTCTGGCAAGGAAGCAGGGTGAAACCCCAGAGTGGGCAGCACGGTCTGAGGATCCCCTGGGTCACACAGAGAGAAGCAGTTCCGTGCCTGGAGTGCATTTGGTAGAGACAACATGGCCTCACCACAGGCAAAAGATTCAGTGGACACCATAGACCTGTGAACAAAGATGCTTGCTGAGGGCAGCAATCCCTGGTGCCAGCTGTGTGTTGTAACTTAGAATAAACTCTGAGCCATTGCCACTGTATGGTCATGCAAACATTTTCTGGAGAAACTGGTGCCAACCAAAGCTCCAGGAGATTCTCCCCCAGAGGATCAGTGGAGGTCTCTGAAGTGTGGGGTTTTGAAACATTGCCATGCTTGAGATAAAACTCTGGAGGAAGGTGCCACCTGGCAGGCAAACAGCTTGGATGCAGACAGGGTGAAGGTGGAGAGCTGATGGAAGCCAAGGACAAAGGAGGGTTGACAGGTCACGTGACTATGAGGGAACAAACTTCTCGCTCTGGAGATTAGACAGCAGGCATTAGCCCACCAACACTGATTGACCCCAGTGAACTAACCAACATCACCAAGTGGAGAATGGAGCCCTTGCCCCAAGCCCTGCCCCCCTGTACCCTCCAGGCACATCAGCACCAGGGTAAGTTGGCCTGAGAATCAGAGTAGCAGGCCCTCCTCCCCCAAAAGACCAGCACAAGTCCCTTCCACTCCCTTAGTCTACTGATCAGAGTGCTGTAAAATTTCAGCTCTGGAGTAACTGGATAGCTTCTTCTGGGTTTTTTGTTTGTATGTTTTGCTTCTGTTTTTGTTTTTGCTGTTTTTTTTCCCTTGGATAGAGAAAGAACATTTTTTAACTTTATCTACTTTATTTGAAACTTTTAATTGTATTTTTTTCTTTTTTCTTTTTTCTATCAAGCTTCCCTTAACAAGCAGACCAAAACACATCTAGGATCTGGCTTCCTTTACTTGATTTTTTTTAATTTTTAAAATTTAATTTAATTTTGTTATTTTTTCCTTCCCTCAAAATGACAAGATGGAGGAATTAACCCCAAAAGAAAGAACAGGAAGAAATGATAGAGATTTAATCAATACAGATATGAATAAGATGTCTGAACTAGAATTTAAAACAATTATAAGGATTTTAACTGGCCTTGAAAAAAGCATAGAAGACACTAGAGAATACTTTACTACAGAGATAAAAGAGCTAAAATCTAGTCAGTTTGAAATTAAAAATGCTATAATTGACATGCAAACCCAAATTGATGCCATGACAGTGAGGATTGACACAGCAGAAAAATGAATAAGGGATACAGAAGACAAAATAATGGGAAATAATGGAGCTGAAAAGAAGATGGAAACAAAGGTAATAAATCATGCAGGTAAACTTAGGAAACTCAGTGACTATTTAAAATGGAATAACATTTGTACCATAGGAGTCCCAGAAGATGAAAAGAGAGACAAAGGGTAAGAAGGTTTATGTGAGCAAATGATAGCTGAAAACGTCCCTAATCTGGGGAAGGACACAGACATCAAAACCCAAGAAGCACAGAGAACTCCCATTAAGTTCAACAGAAGCTGGCCATCACCAAGGCTTATCAGAGTCAAATTCACAAAACACACAGACAAAGAAAGAATCCAGAAAGCAGCAGGGGAGAAAAAGTTCTTAGCCTACCAACAGCCTAAAGACAGACTGGATTTGCAGCAGACCTGTCTACAGAAACTTGGCAGGCCAGAAGGGAGTGGCATGATATATTCAACGTGCTGAATAGGAAAAATATGCAGCCAAGAACACTTTATCCAGCAAGGCTATCATTTAGAATAGCAGAGATGAAGTTCCCCAGACAAATGAAAAGTCAAGAAGTTCTTGACCACTAAACCAGCCCTGCAAGAAATATTAAGGTGGACACTTCGAGTGCAGAAAAAAAAAAAGACCAAAAGTAACAGAGACTAGCAAGGAACAGAGAGCATCACCAGAAATACCAACTTCACATTTAACACAATGGCACTGAACTCACATCTTCCAATAATCATCCTGAGTGTAAATGGACTAAATGCTCCAATCAAAAGACATAGGGTATCAAAATGGAAAAAAAAAAAAAAAAAAAAGACCCATCAATATGCTATCTACAGAAGACTCATTTTAGACCTAACAACATGGGCAGTTTAAAAGTGACAGGATGGGGGCGCCTGGGTGGCTTAGTTGGTTAAGTGTCTGATTTGGGCTCAGGTCATGATCCCTCAGTTTGTGGGTTTGAGCCCCACATTGGACTCTGCGCTGACAGTTCACAGCCTGGAGCCTGCTTCAGATTCTGTGTCTCCCTCTCTCTCTGCCCTCCTCTGCTTGTGTGTGCTCTCTCTCTCAAAAATAAATAAATAAACATTAAAAAAAAAGTGAGACAATGGAGACATATCTGTCATGATAATGGATGCAAAAAGAAAGCCAGGGTAGCCATACATATATCAGACAAAGTAGATTTTAAAACAAAGACTCTAACAAGAGTCAAAGAACGGCACTATATCATAATACAAGGGTCTATCCAACAAGAAGATCTAACAGTTATAAACATTTATGCCCCCAACTTGAAAGCGCCCAAATATTTAAAACAATAAAAACATAACAAACTAACAAAACTCACTGACAACAATACAATAAAAGTAGGGGACATTAGCACTCCACTTAGAGCAATGGACAAATCATCTAAGCAGAATATCAGCAAGGAAACAATGGTTTTGAATGACACACTGGACCAGATGTACTTAACAGATATATTCAGAACATTCCACTCTAAAGCAGCAGAATACACCTTCTTTTCAAGTGCACATGGAACATCTGTGTCATCTTTAATTTCTTTCATAGTGGTTTTTTGTTTTGTTTTGTTTTGTTTTAGTTTTCAGAGTTTTCATCTTTTTGTTTAGATTTATTCCTAGGTATTTTATGGTTTTTAGTGAATTTGTAAATAGGATCAATTCCTTGATTTTTCTTTCTGCTGCTTCATTATTGGTGTATAGAAATGCAACAGATTTCTGTATGTTGACTTTGTACCCTGAGACTTTACTGAATTAGTGTATCAGTTCTAGCAATTTTTTGGTGGAGTCTTTCAGGTTTTCTATATCAAGTATCATGTCATCAGCAAATAGTGAAAGTCTGACTTCTTCTTGCGGATTGGATGTCTTTTATTTCTTTTTGTTGTCTGATTACTGAGGATAGGACTTCCAGTAATATGTTAAATAACAGTTGTAACAGTGGACATCCTGTTGTGTTCCTGACCAAAGAGGAAAAGCTCTCAGTTTTTCCCAATTGAGGATGATATTAGCTGTGGGTTTTTCACATATGGTCTTTATGATGTTGAGGTATGTTCCCTGTATCCCTACTTTGTTGAGGGTTTTTATCAAGAATGTGATGCTGTATTTTGTCAAATGCTTTCTTTGCATGTATTGAGAGAATCACATGTTTCTTTCCCTTCTTTTACAAATGTAGTATATCACATCAATTGATTTGCAAATGTTGAACAAGTCTTGCTCCAGGAACATATCCCACTTGATCGTGGTGAATGATTATTTTAATATAGTGTTGGATTTTATTTGCTAGTATCTTTTTGAGAATTTTTTCATCCATTTGCATCAGGCATATTGGCCTATAATTCTCCTTTTTTGTGGGGTCTTTGGTTTTAGAATCAGGGTAATGCTTATGTCATCGAATGAGTTCGGACGTTTTCATTGCATTTCTATTTTTTGGAACAGTTTGACATGAATAGGTATTAACTCTTCTTTAAATGTTTGGTAGAATTCTCCTGGGAAGCTATCTGGACCTAGACTTTAGTCAGTTGGGAGACTATTGATTACTGATTCAACTTCTTTGTTGGTTATCAGTCTGCTCAAGTTTTCTATTTCTTTCTGTTTCAGTTTTGGTAGTTTGTGAGTTTCTAGGAATTTATCCATTCCTTCCAGCTTGCCCAATTTGTTAGCATATAATTTTTCATACTATTGCCTTATGATGCTTGTATTTCTATGGTGTTGGTTGTGATCTGTCCTCTCACATTTGTGGTTTTACTTATTTGGGTCCTTTTCTTCTCTTTTTGATGTCTGACTAGTTCTTTATCAATTTTTCAATTTTTTTCAAAGAAACACCTCCTGGTTTCATTGATCTGTTACACTGTAGTTGTTTGTTTCTATATCATTTATTTCTGCTCTAATCTTTATTAGTTCCCTTCTGCTGGCTTTAGGCTTCATTTGCTGTTCTTTTTATAGCTTCTTTAGGTGTAAGGTTAGGTTGTGTCTTAGATATTTTTCTAGCTGTTGAAGTAGGCCTTTATTACTATATACTTCCTTCTTATGATCGCTTTTGTTTTATCCCTAAGCTTTTGGACTGTCATGTTTTCATTTATTTGTTTCCATGTGTTTTTGTTTGTTTGTTTGTTTCTTCTTTAATTTCTTGCTTGACACATTTGTTCTGTAATTGGATGTTCTTTAACTATTATGTATTTGTGTTCCTTCCAAATTTTTTCTTGTGGCTGACTTCAAGTTTCATAGCATTGTGGTTAGAAAATATGTGTGGCATGATCTCAATATTTTGGACTTGTTGAGGCCTGATTTGTGATCTAGTATGTGATCTATTCTGGAGAATGTCTCAGTGCAATTGAAAAGAATGGGTATTCTGCTGCTTTAGGATGAAATTTTCTGAATATATCTGTTAAGTCCATCTGGTGCAGTGTGTCATGTGAAGCCATTGTTTCCTTGTTGATTTTCTGTTTAAATGATCTGTCCATGGCTATAATTGGGGTGTTACAGTCCCTTACTATAATTGTATTATTTTAAATGAGTTCCTTAATATTTGTTATTGTTTTAAATATTTGGGTTCCCTCAAGTTGGGGGTAAAAATAGTTACAATTATTAGATCTTCTTGTTGGATAAAATCCTTTATTATGATACAGTGCCATTCTTCATCTATTATTACAGTCTTTGGTTTAACATCTAGTTTGTCTGATATAAATGCTGCTACTCTGGTTTTCTTGTGATGTCCATTTGCATGGTAAATATTTCTCCATCCCCTTATTTTCAATCTGCAGGCGTCTTTAAGTCCAAAATGAGTTTCTTGTAGGCAGCATATAAGTGGGTCTTGTCTGTTTTTTTAATCTATTGTGATACCCTATTTCTTTTGATGGCAGCATTTAATCCACTTACATTCAGAATAATTATTGATAGATATGAATTAGTACCATTTTATTACTTGTTTTGTCATTGTTTCTGGAGATTTTCTCTATTCCTTTCTAGTCTTTGTTGCTTTTGGTGTTTCTTTTCTGCTTAAAGAGCCCCCTTTAATATTTTTTTCAAGTCTGGTTTAGTGGTCAAGAACTCCTTTACATTTGTTTGTCTGGGAAACTCTTTCTCTCTCCTTCTATTCTGATGATAGCTTTATTGGATGATGTATTCTTGGCTACATATTGATCCCATTCAGCACATTGAATGTATCATGCCACTTCCTCTGGCCTGCCAAGTTTCTATGGAGAGATCTGCTAACCTTATTTGTTTTCTCTTGTAAGATAGGGACTTTTTTGTCTTGCTGCTTTTAGTATTTTTTATTGGTCTCTATATTTTGCAAATTTATTATAATAAATTTTGGTGTTGGACTGCTTTCATTTATTTTGATGGGAGTTCTCTGTGCCTCTTGTATTTAGAAGTCTGTTTCTTTCTCCAGATTAGGGAAGTTTTCAGCTATAATTTCTCAAATAAACCTTCTGTCCCCTTTTCTGTCTTTTTATGGGACTCCTATAATACAAATGTTTGATTGTATCACTGAGTTTCCTATGTCTAGTTTCATGATCCAAGAATTTTCTTTCCTTCTTTTGTGCAGCTTCATTATTTTCCATAATTCTATATTCTCTATCACTTATTCATTCTTCTTCCACCCTTGTGGTAATTTCCATCTAGCTGGTTTAGAATCTCACTTACTGAATTTTGCATTTCAGCCTGATTGGTTTTAAGCTCTTTTATCTGTTGTAAGGGTATCCCTCATGTCTTCTATGTTTTTCTCAAGCCCAGCTACTATCTTTATGATTGTTGCTTTAAATTCTGGGTCAGGCATATTACTTTCATCTGGCCATGACTTTTCCTTGTTCTTTCTTTTTGTATGAATTCTTCCGTCTTAGCATTCTGTCTAGGTGTCCATCTTCCTCTGTGTGTTAGGAAAGTCTGTTATGTTCCTGCTCCTGAGAGTAATGACTTTATGAAGAAGAGGTCATATAGTGTCCAGGGCCTGGCACTTTAGAAAATGTCTCTGGTGTGTGTTATGTGCACTCTACTGCTGTGATATGGCTGCTCTATCCCTCAGGTCAGTCCTCTGCAGAATTTCTCCTTACCAGCAGTAAGGAAGTTTTGAACCCTGGCCACAGTGTGGTGAGTTTTAACTGGGTGTGCTCTGATCTGCTTGTTAAAAGAGACCTGATGCTACTTCCAATAAAGCTGAAACTTTGGAGAACTCTATGGTCAGTAGACATGGTGTGTGGTTGGGAGGTTGTGCTGGTTTTCTGGGGGAGTGGCCCACTTGCTTGAGAAAAGCAGTGCCAGCCAGTGCAGGGGGATCAGATTTGGTGTAAGTGGGTTAGGCAGGCAATGTTGGTGCTGTGCTGTTTACTGAAGTTAGATTATGCTGAGAGGTGGGGGACAGAAATGGATCAGCCAGCTCCTTTGTCCCTAGAAAGGAGAGCTTGTGCTTGCTAGTGCCAGGGAAGCTCTCCTAAAAGACTGAATAATTTTCCTTTGTGCATCCTAGACATTTTTCAGATTGCTACTTTTAAACTGTCTGTGCCCTGGTTGCTTGTCTACCTGCACCAGCACCATGCATTTGGGCTCTATCCCAGCCAGGCTGGCTATGTTTTAAAACTTCTAACTTAAGGGTCCTAGTGTGGCAGGGACCTGCACTGGTCTTCTGGGGAGGGTCTCACATGCTGGGTTTGATGCAAGTTTGACCCGGAAGGGCTGTGACACCAGATCACAGGAGCATGGAATTTGGAGTAAAGCACACTAAACAGCCCATGTCTGGGTTAGCCACCCTCAGTAGGTGTCTCTGCATTTATGCTGAGGGATGCAGTAGGGAAGTAGCACCTGCTGGCTCTTTTATCCCCAGAGAAGCAATGACACCTTTCTGAGATGCAGTCCAAGAAGAAGAAACAGTCTCTTCTAGTGCATTTTAGGCAATCCTCAGATCATGACATCTGTCCCTGAGGTTACCTGCCTGCCTTCTCCATAGAAGCACTGCAGCACCCTCACAGCTGTATAGCAGCCACGCTGGGAACCTCTAAAACTCCAGTCTTTGAGCACCGCTGGTTGTAAAAATGCACAAAAATCAGCTTCTCTACATTTCCCAGTCAATGGCTTTGGGCAAGTGTTCTCCATGTGTGCACCTGTGCACTCCTCTCTCTCTTGCTTTTCTCCACAACCAGGTCTCCATCCCCTACACAGCACCTGTGATTCATTTCTCTCCAAACCATGTCTCCATAACTTCTACCTTCCATGATGTGGCACCTTTTCTCCCTCTAGTTGTACAGTTTGTTCTGTCAGTCCTCAGATCAATTTCTTGGGTATTCAGAATGATTTGACATCTCTCTAGCTTTGTTTGAGGAATGAGGCAAGCCTAGGGTCCTCCTACCTTCTGCCATCTTAGCTTTCTACAGTTCTAATATCACATATTTTAGCATTTAAATGCATAAAATATTTGAGGGAAACTTTAGCAAGAAATATAAAAAACCTATAAATTGAAAACTAAAATAGTAGTGTTCAGAGAAATTGAGAATAACCTAAATGGAGAGATTCAACCATGTAAATGAATTGTAAAATTCAAAATTATTAACTGTTCAATTCTTTCAACATAGATCTATAGATTCAATTCAAAAACAAACAAAATCCCACAAGCTCTTAAAAATATTTTAGTAAAAACTGACAAGGTATTTAAAATTTATATGGAAATTCAAGTAGCTGAGAAGACCCAAAATAATTATGAAAAACAAAAACAAATATAATTTATACTGCCTGATCTTAAGACTTACTATAAAATTACAGAAATCAGGACAGTGGTGTTATTGGCTTGTAGATTAAACAAAAACAGACTGGGGTGCCTGGGTGGCTCAGTCAGTTAAGTGTCTGACTTCGGCTCAGGTCATGATCCCATGGCTCCTGAGTTGGAGCCCTGCATTGAGCTTTGTGCTAACAGCTCAGACCCTGGAGCCTGCTTCGGATTCTGTGCCTCCCTCTCTCTCTCTACCTCTCCCCTGCTCATGCTCTGACTCTCTCTATCTCTCTTTCTCTCAAAAATAAATAAACATTAATTTTTTTTAAAAAAAGATCAACAGAATAGAATAGCAATTCTACAAATTATATACAGTCAAATGATTTTTGGCAAAAGTACCAAGGTGATTCAGTGTGGAAAGTATAATTCTCTCAATAAATGATGCTAGAAAAAAATGTAATATTCATATGCAAGAAGATAACCTCAATTATCAACTGATACCATGTAAAAACTCAAAATGGTTTATAGTCCTAACTATAAGTGATAAATAAAAATATAAAACATTTAGAGGAAAATATAGGAGGCTACCTTTTTAAGTTTATGTGAATTCTTTTAGTAGAAAAATTATTGGATAACTCACAAAATCTCAAACCATATACAAATAATTATTAACCTGCTCTTCATCAAAATTGAAATTTCTGCTATTTGAAAGATGCCTTAGGAAGTGAAATAAGTCATACAGAGAAAGTCAGATACCATATGTTTTCAATCTTATGTGGATCCTGAGAAACTTAACAGAAGACCATGGGGGAGGTGAAGGGGAAAAAAAAGTTAGAGAGGAAAGGAGCCAAACCATAAGAGACTCTTAAAAACTGAGAATAAACTGAGGGTTGATGGGGGCTGGGAGGGAGGGGACGGTGGGTGATGGGTATTGAGGAGGGCACCTGTTGGGATGAGCACTGGGTGTTGTATGGAAACCAATTTGACAATAAATTCCATATTAAAAAAAAAAAAAAAAGAAAGTAATATGCCTTAGAAAATGAAAACTCCAGCACTGACAGGATATAGTTACAAATCACATCTATGATAATGGATTTGCATCCATGTGATAATTAATTTTATGTGTCAACTTTGACCAGATTAAAGGATGCCCAGACAGTTGATAAAACATTATTACTGGGTATGTCTGTGTGGGTGTTTACAGAATAGATTCAGTATCTGAATCAGTACACTTACACTGAATAAAAAAGATATATCCATACTAATGTGAGCTAGCCTCATACAATCTGCTAAAAGCTTGAATAGAACAAAAAGATGATGAAGGCAAAGTTCTCTTTATCTGCCTGAGCTGAGATGTTATGCTCTCCTCCTTTCAGACACTGGGGACCCTGCTTCCTGGATCCCTGACTCCAGGACTTACATCAGCAGCTCCCCTGTTTTAGGACCTTCAGCATTGGTCTGCTAGTTACACCATCAGCTCCCCTGGTTCTCAGGCCTTCTGATCCAGCCCAATTTATACCATTGACTTTCCCAGTTTTTTAGCCTACAATTGGCAGATTATGAGACTTTTCAGCCTTTAAAACTGTGAGCCAATTTTTATAATAAATCTCTTATCTACATCTATCTATCCTAACCTATCCTATCCTATCCTACTGGTTCTATTTTTCTGAGGAACCCTGATTAATACAATCCAGAATATATAAAAATTAACACAATTAAAAATAAGAAAACTTTGCCAGAAAACCTCCAGAGGATTAGCAGAAGGGAGTCTCCGGAGTCAAGCGCAGACTAGAGGCCCACGGAAGAGGGTAGGAAGGGCGGCGAGGCGGTGCGCGCTCCACGGACTGGCGGGAGGGAGCCGGGGCGGAGGGGCGGCTCGCCGGCCAAGCGGAGCCCCCGAGTCTGGCTGGCAAAAGCGGAGGGGCCGGACGGACTGTGTTCCGACAGCAAGCGCGACTTAGCGTCTGGGAGGTCATAAGTTAACAGCTCTGCTCGGAAAGCGGGAAGGCTGGAGGACAAAGGGAGGGAGAGCTGCTGAGCCCCCGGACGGCAGAGCTCAGCTTGGCGGGGAACAAAGGCGCCAGCGCCATCTCCCCCGCCCATCCCCCAGCCAAAATCCCAAAGGGAACCAGTTCCTGCCAGGGAACTTGCTCGCTCCGAGCAAACACCCAACTCTGTGCTTCTGCGGAGCCAAACCTCCGGCAGAGGTTCTGACTCCCTCCCGCTGCCACAGGGCCCCTCCTGAAGTGGATCACCTAAGGAGAAGCGAGCTAAGCCTGCCCCTCCAGCCCCCGTGCACCTTGCCTACCCACCCCAGCTAATACGCCAGATCCCCAGCAACACAAGCCTGGCAGTGTGCAAGTAGCCCAGACGGGACACGCCACCCCACAGTGAATCCCGCCCCTAGGAGAGGGGAAGAGAAGGCACACACCAGTCTGACGGTGGCCCCAGCAGTGGGCTGGGGGCAGACATCGGGTCGGACTGCGGCCCCGCCCACTAACTCCAGTTATACACCACAGCACAGGGGAAGTGCACTGCAGGTCCTCACCACGCCAGGGACTCTCCAAAATGACCAAACGGAAGAATTCCCCTCAGAAGAATCTCCAGGAAATAACAACAGCTAATGAACTGATCAAAAAGGATTTAAATAATATAACAGAAAGTGAATTTAGAATAATAGTCATAAAATTAATCGCTGGGCTTGAAAACAGTATACAGGACAGCAGAGAATCTCTTGCCACAAAGATCGAGGGACTAAGGAACAGTCACGAGGAGTTGAAAAACGCTTTAAACGAATTGCAAAACAAAATGGAATCCACGATGGCTCGGCTTGAAGAGGCAGAGGAGAGAATAGGTGAACTAGAAGATAAAGTTATGGAGAAAGAGGAAGCTGAAAGAAAGAGAGATAAAAAAATCCAGGAGTATGAGGGGAAAATTAGAGAACTAAGTGATACACTAAAAAAAAATAATATACGCATAATTGGTATCCCAGAGGAGGAAGAGAGAGGGAAGGGTGCTGAAGGGGTACTTGAACAAATTATAGCTGAGAACTTCCCTGAACTGGGGAAGGAAAAAGGCATTGAAATCCAAGAGGCACAGAGAACTCCCTTCAGACGTAACTTGAATCGATCTTCTGCACGACATATCATAGTGAAACTGGCAAAATACAAGGATAAAGAGAAAATTCTGAAAGCAGCAAGGGATAAACGTGCCCTCACATATAAAGGGAGACCTATAAGACTCGTGACTGATCTCTCCTTTGAAACTTGGCAGGCCAGAAAGGCTTGGCACGATATCTACAGTGTGCTAAACAGAAAAAATATGCAGCCGAGAATCCTTTATCCAGCAAGTCTGTCATTTAGAATAGAAGGAGAGATAAAGGTCTTCCCAAACAAACAAAAACTGAAGGAATTTGTCACCACGAAACCAGCCCTACAAGAGATCCTAAGGGGGATCCTGTGAGACAAAGTACCAGAGACATCACTACAAGCATAAAACATACAGACATCACAATGACTCTAAACCCATATCTTTCTATAATAACACTGAATGTAAATGGATTAAATGCACCAACTAAAAGACATAGGGTATCAGAATGGATAAAAAAACAAGACCCATCTATTTGCTGTCTACAAGAGACTCATTTTAGATCTGAGGACACCTTTAGATTGAGAGTGAGGGGATGGAGAACTATTTATCATGCTCCTGGAAGCCAAAAGAAAGCTGGAGTAGCCATACTTATATCAGACAAACTAGACTTTAAATTAAAGGCTGTAACAAGAGATGAAGAAGGGCATTATATAATAATCACAGGGTCTATCCACCAGGAAGAGCTAACTATTATAAATGTCTATGCGCCAAATACCCGAGCCCCCAGATATATAAAACAATTACTCATAAACATAAGCAACCTTATTGATAAGAATGTGGTCATTGCAGGGGACTTTAACACCCCACTTACAGAAATGGATAGATCATCTAGACACACAGTCAATAAAGAAACAAGGGCCCTGAATGATACATTGGATCAGATGGACTTGACAGATATATTTAGAACTCTGCATCCCAAAGCAACAGAATATACTTTCTTCTCGAGTGCACATGGAACATTCTCCAAGATAGATCATATACTGGGTCACAAAACAGCCCTTCATAAGTTTACAAGAATTGAAATTATACCATGCATACTTTCAGACCACAATGCTATGAAGCTTGAAATCAACCACAGGAAAAAGTCTGGAAAACCTCCAAAAGCATGGAGGTTAAAGAACACCCTACTAACGAATGAGTGGGTCAACCAGGCAATTAGAGAAGAAATTAAAACATATATGGAAACAAACGAAAATGAAAATACAACAATCCAAACGCTTTGGGATGCAGCGAAGGCAGTCCTGAGAGGAAAATACATTGCAATCCAGGCCTATCTCAAGAAACAAGAAAAATCCCCAATACAAAATCTAACAGCACACCTAAAGGAAATAGAAGCAGAACAGCAAAGGCAGCCTAAACCCAGCAGAAGAAGAGAAATAATAAAGATCAGAGCAGAAATAAACAATATAGAATCTAAAAAAACTGTAGAGCAGATCAACGAAACCAAGAGTTGGTTTTTTGAAAAAATAAACAAAATTGACAAACCTCTAGCCAGGCTTCTCAAAGAGAAAAGGGAGATGACCCAAATAGATAAAATCATGAATGAAAATGGAATGATTACAACCAATCCCTCAGAGATACAAACAATTATCAGGGAATACTATGAAAAATTATATGCCAGCAAATTGGACAACCTGGAAGAAATGGACAAATTTCTAAACACCCACACTCTTCCCAAACTCAATCAGGAGGAAATAGAAAGCTTGAACAGACCCATAACCAGCGAAGAAATTGAATCGGTTATCAAAAATCTCCCAACAAATAAGAGTCCAGGACCAGATGGCTTCCCAGGGGAGTTCTACCAGACATTTAAAGCAGAGATCATACCTATCCTTCTCAAGCTATTCCAAGAAATAGAAAGGGAAGGAAAACTTCCAGACTCATTCTATGAAGCCAGTATTACTTTGATTCCTAAACCAGACAGAGACCCAGTAAAAAAAGAGAACTACAGGCCAATATCCCTGATGAATATGGATGCAAAAATTCTTAATAAGATACTAGCAAATCGAATTCAACAGCATATAAAAAGAATTATTCACCATGATCAAGTGGGATTCATTCCTGGGATGCAGGGCTGGTTCAACATTCGCAAATCGATCAACGTGATACATCACATTAACAAAAAAAAAGAGAAGAACCATATGATCCTGTCAATCGATGCAGAAAAGGCCTTTGACAAAATCCAGCACCCTTTCTTAATAAAAACCCTTGAGAAAGTCGGGATAGAAGGAACATACTTAAAGATCATAAAGGCCATTTATGAAAAGCCCACAGCTAACATCATCCTCAACGGGGAAAAACTGAGAGCTTTTTCCCTGAGATCAGGAACACGACAGGGATGCCCATTGTCACCGCTGCTGTTTAATATAGTGCTGGAAGTTCTAGCATCAGCAATCAGACAACAAAAGGAAATCAAAGGCATCAAAATTGGCAAAGATGAAGTCAAGCTTTCGCTTTTTGCAGATGACATGATATTATACATGGAAAATCCGATAGACTCCACCAAAAGTCTGCTAGAACTGATACATGAATTCAGCAAAGTTGCAGGATACAAAATCAACGTGCAGAAATCAGTTGCATTCTTATACACTAACAATGAAGCAACAGAAAGACAAATGAAGAAACTGATCCCATTCACAATTGCACCAAGAAGCATAAAATACCTAGGAATAAATCTAACCAAAGATGTAAAAGATCTGTATGCTGAAAACTATAGAAAGCTTATGCAGGTAATTGAAGAAGATATAAAGAAATGGAAAGACATTCCCTGCTCATGGATTGGAAGAATAAATATTGTCAAAACGTCAATACTACCCAAAGCTATCTACACATTCAATGCAATCCCAATCAAAATTGCACCAGCATTCTTCTCGAAACTAGAACAAGCAATCCTAAAATTCATATGGAACCACAAAAGGCCCCGAATAGCCAAAGTAATTTTGAAGAAGAAGACCAAAGCAGGAGGCATCACAATCCCAGACTTTAGCCTCTACTACAAAGCTGTCATCATCAAGACAGCATGGTATTGGCATAAAAACAGACACATAGACCAATGGAATAGAATAGAAACCCCAGAACTAGACCCACAAACGTATGGCCAACTCATCTTTGACAAAGCAGGAAAGAACATCCAATGGAAAAAAGACAGTCTCTTTAACAAATGGTGCTGGGAGAACTGGACAGCAACATGCAGAAGGTTGAAACTAGACCACTTTCTCACACCATTCACAAAAATAAACTCAAAATGGATAAAGGACCTGAATGTGAGACAGGAAACCATCAAAACCTTAGAGGAGAAAGCAGGAAAAGACCTCTCTGACCTCAGCCGTAGCAATCTCTTACTCGGCACATCCCCAAAGGCAAGGGAATTAAAAGCAAAAGTGAATTACTGGGACCTTATGAAGATAAAAAGCTTCTGCACAGCAAAGGAAACAACCAACAAAACTAAAAGGCAACCAACGGAATGGGAAAAGATATTTGCAAATGACACATCGGACAAAGGGCTAGTATCCAAAATCTATAAAGAGCTCATCAAACTCCACACCCGAAAAACAAATAACCCAGTGAAGAAATGGGCAGAAAACATGAATAGACACTTCTCTAAAGAAGACATCCGGATGGCCAACAGGCACATGAAAAGATGTTCAACGTCGCTCCTTATCAGGGAAATACAAATCAAAACCACACTCAGATACCACCTCACGCCAGTCAGAGTGGCCAAAATGAAGAAATCAGGAGACTATAGATGCTGGAGAGGATGTGGAGAAACGGGAACCCTCTTGCACTGTTGGTGGGAATGCAAATTGGTGCAGCCGCTCTGGAAAGCAGTGTGGAGGTTCCTCAGAAAATTAAAAATAGACCTACCCTATGACCCAGCAATAGCACTGCTAGGAATTTATCCAAGGGATACAGGAGTACTGATGCATAGGGGCACCTGTACCCCAATGTTTATAGCGGCACTCTCAACAATAGCCAAATTATGGAAAGAGCCTAAATGTCCATCAACTGATGAATGGATAAAGAAATTGTGGTTTATATACACAATGGAATACTACGTGGCAATGAGAAAAAATGAAATATGGCCTTTTGTAGCAACATGGATGGAACTGGAGAGTGTGATGCTAAGTGAAATAAGCCATACAGAGAAAGACAGATACCATATGGTTTCACTCTTATGTGGATCCTGAGAAACATAACAGAAACCCATGGGGGAGGGGAAGGAAAAAAAAAAAAAAAAGAGGTTAGAGTGGGAGAGAGCCAAAGCATTAGAGACTGTTAAAAACTGAGAACAAACTGAGGGTTGATGGGGGGTGGGAGGGAGGGCAGGGTGGGTGATGGGTATTGGGGAGGGCACCTTTTGGGATGAGCACTGGGTGTTGTATGGAAACCAATTTGACAGTAAATTTCATATATTAAAAAATAAAATAAAAAAAAAAAAAAAATAAGAAAACTTTAAAATCCAATAGGAAAATGAATAAGCACTTTACCAAAGAAGAAATATGATTGGAAAATAAGTATAAGAAACAATTCTCAACATCATTTACCACAAGGGGAAATGAACCTTAAAACTACAAAGAAATAAAAAAAAAAAACCTCACTAAAAAGTCCATGATTAAAAATCTTGAAAATGCCAATTATGTGAGAAGATTTGGAAAACTAAAACTCTCATACTTTGCTTGTGGGAATGCAAAATACTACATTTACTTGGAAAATAATTTAGCAGTTTCTCATAAGGCTAAACATAAATTCACTGTAAGATCCAGCAATACTACCTCTGGGTGTTTAGCCCATAAAAATGAAAACATATCCACACAAAATATTACATGTGAGTGTTCAAAACAGCTTTATTCCAAATAGCTCCAAACTGGAAGCATCCCAAAATGTCCATCAACTTCTGAGTAGAAGGATTACACAAAATTTGTGGTAAATATATAAATGGAATGATTCTCAGCAACACAATTAACCATGGATTTAAAACAAACACTATAGTGAATTTGTAAAAGACACACTAAGTGAAATAAGTCAGACTCATGTTACATATAGTATGATTTTATTTATATGAAATTCCAAAAAAAAAAAAAAAAAAAAGAAGGAAAGAAAAGAAAAGAAAAGAAAAAACAAAACTATAAAGACAGAAAATAGATTAGTAGTTTCCAGGGTCCAGAATTTGGGGTTTAAGGATTAAATGCAAAGCAGCTCAGGGGAAAGTTTGGTTGTGGTAGAAATATTATATATCATGACTATCCAGTGGTTACATGATTATATAAATTTATAAAGCTTAGTAAACTATAGACGTAAAATGAGTGATTTTTATGCAGCTAATTTCTAAAAGAACTTTATTATTTTAAAGAGATTGAGATTCATGGAAAAAATGAGAGAAAGTTACAGATTTCCCATATATTCCCTGCTCCTACATATGAGTACCTTCCCACATTACCAAAATCCCCCATGAGAGTGGTACATTTGTTACAATTGACGACCCTATGTTGACACATCATAATCATCCAAAGTCCATAGTTTATATTACTGTTCACTCTAGGTATTATATATTCTGTAAGATGTTTTATACATACTGGCTCTGACACAGGAGACCAAAGAGTATAGAGAAATAAATTCTTACTCTGGACATCTAAGATGCTAAATTTAAGGCATTATGTCTCAAAGAATAGAAAAAGCAAGATCAATTCATGCTCAGACAGGGGAAATTTTTACATAATCAGGGGGAGGAGCTGAAATATGGAAATAAGGCAAGAAACTATATCCTTAAGAAAGATTTTCCCTGGTATTAGTCACTCTATGATGATTGGGCCAAATTCCAGAAGAGAGAACAAAAATCTTGACTAGTTTGGTGTGGTAGGCTAATTAATGTCCTTCCCAAATATGCCCCCATTCTAATTCCTGGAGCCTGTGAATATGTCATTTTACATTGTTAAAGAGGCTTTGTTGATGTGATTAAGGATTTTAAGACTGGGGATATTATCTTGGATTATCTGGATGAACCAAATGCAATCCAAAGGATCCTCATAAGGGGGAGGCAGGAGGATCAGTCAGAAATAGATGTGACAATGGAAATAAGGATTGGAGTGATTTGAAAATGGCCATGAGCCAAGGAATGCAGATGATTTCTTGAATTTGAAAAAAGCAGCATAATAGATTCACCTCTGAGCCTCCAGAAACAACTCAGCCCTGGGGCATCTGGGTGGCTCCTTCAGCTCAGGTCCTGATCTCAGGGTCATGAGATCCAGCCTCTGTATCTGGCTCTGCCCTGGGCATGGAGCCTGCTTAAGATTCTCTCTCCCTCTATTCCTCCCCTCTACCTCTCTGAAAGAAAAGAATAGAAAAGAAAAGAAGACAAAAGAAAAGAAAAGAAAAGAAAAGAAAAGAGAAAAGAAAGAGAGAGAGGGAGGGACAGAGGGAGGAAGGAAGGAAGGAAGGAAGGAAGGAAGGAAGGAAGGAAGGAAGGAAGGAACTCAGCCCTATAGACATTTTGGTTTGTTTTCTGACCACCAAAATGGTAAGAGAATGAATTTATGTTTTTTTAAGCCACTAAATTTGTCATAATTTGTTATATGAGCAATAAAGGCTAATTCATTTGGCAAAGACAAGCTCTACCCTGATTCTAAGTAGAACCTGTCAAAGAGATAAGAGCTTAGAAATTCCCCATAAACTGGCTTGGGGAGTGTAAAGTAGAGTAGAAAACTATAATTACAGAAACACAGTGCTCTGAGATTGTTTTTGCCACCTGGCTGTATGGATGCTAATAAGAGAAAATAAGTTTAATTATAGATAAAGAAATGACACATTCTTTAAACAGCATTTTCATCCCTACTAGTCAGACTTATTCTTGGGATGGGTTAATTTAAGTATGAATTTGGAGAAAATAGATTCTTTAACTTTGTCTTAAACAGCTCATTGTTAGCTTTCTTTCAGACATTAAAAACAAAAATGTTGAAATATTGAAACTGAAACAGGCTTTTCCAACAGTGAAAGTTTCATCTCTCATCAGTAGACTAGGGTAACTTAGTACATTTTGGTAAATAAGACACTTAAAGTTTGCCATTCAATTTCAAATTAAGAGAAAAATCCCCATGAGTTCCTGGAGTGTCTTGTTAAGATTAAATCTTCAGTGGCTGTATTTGCCCATTACTGTGTTATAGAAAGCATAATATTGTTTGCTATTAGTAAAGTGGAAATTTCTAACCCAATGTACACAAAACAGCTATAAATAACAATCCTCCTTGATTCAGGACCAGAAACCAATCAATATACATAACTATTATTAAGTAATTAGTAGCCAGTTTAATTTAACTTTTATAAATTCTATATAACATAATAAATGAAATACTTATTGTGAATGTCTGAATGCCTTTTTATTCCCATCATTGATAGGATATGATATCCAAATCACCAGAAACTTACCTTCATTATTTATATTTTAAGCTTTAATTTCAACTTTCTATATAAAACATTTTATATCCTATCAAATAAAGGTGAGGCAAATATATGAGGGAAGATTATCTACAAAAGCAGAAATGGGTAGGAGAGGTTTTTAGCACCTCTGAAACAATAATGCTATATCATTTGTTATTTATCCTAATATTTGTTAATTTATCCTTTCCCCACCACCAGAAAACCTATAGTATATATTCTACCAAAAAAATGACATTGATATTTTTAAAACAAAATCGTAAATCCTCCAATGGTTTTCCAGTTAGTGAGATTCTAAATTACTTGCTCCCTGCCTGAAATCTACCTCATCTGGTAGTACTTGATTAGTTTTCTAAACTTTAGCCACACTGAACTTCTATCTACTAATTTTTAACTCATAGTTAAATTTGTCAAGTTCCCTGTATTGGATGACACTACATATACCAACAAATATATTCTATATTGGGAGAAGAGTTTTGAAGTATATAATATATATATTATATATTACAAATATACAAATTACAAATTATAATTACAATACACAATTGTATATTACAAATATACAAATTACAAATACAAATATAACAGTAGCAATTATTTATTTTATTTTGCTTAAAACATTATAAAATAACATTCTGCCAATATCTTACAATTTGGTGGTATTCTTTCACTGAGGGTACTATTTTCTTAACATAATCATATTCCTATGGAAAAGAATAATTTAAAAATCAAGTCTGTTTTTATGTAGGAATACATACTTATACATTTGTTTTAATAATATAGACTATTAATTGATAAAGATAGAAAGCATTTCTTCTGGAATCAAAAGTTTCTGTAGATTTTAATTTAATTTTCCCAAATTTATTATCAATATGCCAAAAAATATATGAATGGGATTGTTTTATATTCTTTTTAAAATTTTTTTAATGTTTATTTTTGAAAGAAAGACAGAGAGAGAGAGAGAGAGAGAGGGGGGGGCAGAGCACGAGAAGGGGAGAGGCAGAGAGAGAGGAGACACAGAATCTGAAGCAGGTTCCAGGCTCTGAGCTGTCAGCACAGAACCCAACACGGGGCTGGAACTTAGGAAATCATGACCTGAGCCAAAGTTGGATGTTTAACCGACTGAGGCACACAGTGGCTCCTATTCTTTTTTTTTTTTTAATATTTATTTATTTTGACAGACAAATAGAGAGTGAATGGGGAAGATTCAGAGAGAGAGAGGGAGACAGAGAACCCCAAACAGGCTCCATGCTGTCAGCACAGAGCCTGATGTGGGGCTCAACTCTTCAAATGTGAGATCATGACCTGAGCCATCCAGGTGACCCTGTGTCTTATATTTCTTCAGGTATGTCTCTCTTTTTTAAAAATTTTATTTGTTTATTTTTAGAGAGAGAGAGGTGGAGAGCTAACAGGGGAGGGGCAGAGAGAGAGGGAGAGAGAAATTCCCAAGCAAGCTCCACACTGTCAGCACGGAGCCTAACACACAGGGCTTGAACTCACAAAACTGCGTGATCATGACCTGAGCCAAAATCAAGAGTAGGGCTCTTAACTGACTGAGTCACCCAGGCACCCCTCTTCAGGTATCTCTTAAAAAGTTCCCAGAAAATGTCTAATTTGTAGCTTGTAAGTAAAAAATGAAATATTGTAATAAACCTTTTTTCAGATATTTCAAGATTTTTATTCAGACTTCAAATAGTGGATATAGTGATAAATCAGAACAAAATAATATAGCCAAAATGTCCTTGTATTAATGTCCTTGTATTAACTCTTTGTGAATAAATTAAATATTTGTAGGAATCTAAATAATTTGTTTCAATCTTTTCACTTCAAACTTTCTAAAGCTTCATGGTAAATAGTCAAATATTTTAAAAATGTAATAATAGTTTAAATTTTTAAGAAGTTTAAAAGCTTTAAAAATCAGATAAATGTTAGAGACCATTATAAGACATATCAATAGAAAAAAAGAGTAATAATCCTTCAAAAATATGAATTTTAATAAAACTTCTATTTAAATACCCCAATCCATATCAAATCAGAGTCACAATTAACAAACTTGTTTCATTGTCCATTTGAAATAGATTTGTATAGTCAGCATAACTGATATTTAGTTAGCATTTAAACTACTCTAAATATCACTTATACATCTTTTTCAAAGTGCTATCCATTTTAAGCATGTGCCACCTGAATTAAAATAAAAATATAAGTGGTTGATCCAATTTTAAATATTCTCCCCTGTTGCTTGTCATTTTCTTTTTGGTCTTCATACAAATTAAAACATTATTATTATATGAGAGTTTATTTGAGCACAATACTTTGAACACAATAAATAATAATAATGTCAGGAATAATTTCCATTTGGGTGAATTGCATCTGTTGTTTTCCATCATATATTTAAAGTATTTAGTACCAAACACCTCTTACAACAGAGCAAATGATTTTATAAATAAAGGTGAGATAAAACAACATAAAAATAAAGTATGGAAACCTATGAAAACATATTGAGGTATTCAGAAGTAGTCATATACCACTTCCAAATACAAAAATCAGCACCAGTGAGTGATAGGATAGAGTTTTTATCAGAAACCGTCCCAAAAGTTGAAAGTACAAATAACCACAATCTCTATGCTTAGTGTAATCATTGTGAAATCATATATATTTTAGTAAAAGTAATTTAAAAACATATAATTTAATTGTAGAGCATGCCTGGATAGAAATGAAGACAAGCAAAATCTATGTTTGAGGTCACAATAGATTCCAGATGGTCTTATTAAGTGACAGAAATATTAACTGAATGAAGGGTAATAACTATAATAAGAAGCTGAATTCTAACTTCAGATTTAAATTTCTCTTGGATGTGCTATCTTCCCTGTGGTTTTCTACTTGGAAGTCACAATTAGTTTATTATTGCTTAACAGCAGGAAGACTTCTGAAGCTCAATTTTGTGAAGGTCTGAAATTCTCTTTGATTATCCTCCAGGACCCTAGGACTATTTTAAACAACTTTGAGTTTTAATATTTTTTTCATGATTCAGTTTTACAAATTAAACTACATATTACGTGCACTAAGAATGTTCACTATCTAAGCAACTCTTCACAAGACCTTTTTGGAAGACATGTATTTTTCTGTAGCAATCTACATGGTCCCCAAGCCAAAGTGCAGATGGTGAATATGTATTACTTATGTTTGCATTTTTGCCTTTTAAAATTTCTACATCAGATAGTCTTTAAAATGGTACACAAGCCATATGCAGAGTTTGAAATACAAGTACTAACGGAGCTTGTCACTACTACCCCTAACATAAAATATAAATCACCGGTTTTAACAGGAGTCTCAATGTTGCATATGAATCATAGCAGACAATTTTTTGTTTGAGCTTATGCACTATACTGTTAAGTGATGGTCAGGATTATGTGTCAACTTAGGTAGTCCATAGAACTGCTATTTAAGGTATTTTGTAGATGTAGTTAACATCTGCAATCAGTGACTTTTAGCAAAGGTTATCCTCAATAATGTGAGTGGTCTCATCAAATCGATTGAAAACCTTAGGAACAAAACCTGAGTTTTCTCAGAGAAGAAATCCTTCCTGAGCTTCCAGCCTACCTGCCAGGCCTACAATTTTAAGGTCAAGAATGGAACATCAGCCTTCTCTGGGTTTTGGCTTTCAGCCTGCCCAACAGGTTTTGGACTTGCTGTGCCTTAGAACTGCATGAGTCAATTCCTTAAAATAAATCTCTCTTCTAGTTCTCTCTCACCAATCCTCTCTCCCAAGTTATATATCCTGTTGTATTATACATATACACATTACACATTATAATTCTTTATGTATGTTTATACATATATTTATATCTTTATAACAAAATACATACATATATATATATATATATATTTACCATTTATATATATCCTGTATTTAATTTCATATCTACATATATATGTTTCTCTGGAGACCCCTAACATAATCAAGCAACTACTAAACTGTTCTCTATTTCCATTGTTTTATAATTTTATCATTTCAAGAATGTTCTATGAATGGAATCATCCCATAAACCTTTGAATTTTTGGCAGCTTTTTGTTTTTTGTTGTTTTTGCTTTTTTACTCATTACAATTATCTGGAGATTCAGCTTGTTATGCCTATCAATACTTTCTTCTTTTTTATTGCTAAATAGTATTCCATGGTATAGGAATACCACAGTTTATCAACTTATCCACTTAAGGACATCTGAGTTATTTTCCATTTAAGAATATAATGAATAAATTAGTTATGGACATTATGCTACAAGTATTTGTGTGAGTATAAATCATTATTTCTCTGAGATAAATGCTTAAGCCTCCAACTGCTGGCTCATGGGGTAGTTGTATGTTTAGTTGAGTAATAAACTGTTTACTTGTTTTCCAGACTAGACATATCATTTTACATTCCCATGATCAATATAAAAGTGATTGGGTTTCTCAGTATCTTCACCAGTGCTTGGGATTGTCACTATTTTCTTCAGTTTTATTTTAGCTATTTTTAGCCATCCTGATCAGTTTGTAGTGCTGTCAGAATTTAGATGTAATTTTCATTTTTTCTAAATTTCTAATGATGATGAACATCTGTTTATGTTCTTATTTGTCATCCCTATGCCTTTGCAAATGAGGTAGGCAGATTCCATCCACTTTCTCTTTTTCAAAATTATTTTTTATTTTTTTTATTTTTTATTTTTTAAATTTACATCCAAATTAGCATATAGTGAAACAATGATTTCAGGAGTAGATTCCTTAATGCCCCTTACCCATTTAGTCCATCCCCCCTCCCACAACCCCTCCAGCAACCCTCAGTTTGTTCTCCATATTTATGAGTCTCTTCTGTTTTGTCCCCTTCCCTGTTTTTATATTATTTTTGTTTCCCTTCCCTTATGTTCACCTGTTTTGTCTCTTAAAGTCCTCATATGAGCGAGGTGATATGATTTTTGTCTTTCTCTGACTAATTTCACTTAGCATAATACCCTCCGGTTCCATCCACGTAGTTGCAAATGGCAAGATTTCATTCTTTTTGATTGCTGATATACAATCCATTATATATATACACCATATCTTTTTTATCCATTTTAATTAGTCTAGTTCTTCTATTCTCCATATAAATTCTGGAATGATCTTGTCTACTCTATAAAGTATCTGGCTGGGATTTTGATAGTAATTTCAGGAAATTTATATGTGAATTTGGAGAAAATTGACATATTTACTATGTTGAATCTTCCAATCCTTGAGCACAGTCCACATTTCCATTTATTTAGATTTTCTTTGGTTTCTCTCATCAAAATATTTTGGTTTCAGCATGTTTTATTAGATTTACAAGTAATTTTTTAAAGTTTTTTTAAACGTTTACTTAATTTTTAGAGAGAAACAGAGCATGAGTGGGGTAGGGGCTGAGAGAGAGGGAGACAGAATCTGAAGCAGGCTTCAGGCTCTGAACTGACCCTGATGTGGGGCTTGAACCCAAAAACTGCGAGATCATGACCTGACCTAAAGTCGGATACTTAACTGACTGAGCCACCCAGGCTTCCCATAACTAGTTTTTATGATAATACTTTTTTTGGATAGTATTTTTTGATAGTATTTTACCTTTTTAAAGTTTATTTATTTATTTTGAGACAGAGAGAGAGCAAGCACAAAGAGGGGCAGAGAGAGAGGGACACATAGAATCCCAAGTAGGCTCTGCATTGTCAGTACAGACAGAGCCTGGGTGGGGCTCAAACCCAGGAACCATGAGATCATGACCTGAGCTGAAATCAAGAATTGGACGCTTAACCACTGAGCCCCTGAGGTACCCCGGTAGATAGTATTTTAATTTCACTTTTCATGTCCATGTGTTTATTGCTAGTATTTTGAAATATGATTGGTTTTGTATGTTGTTTTTTTGTACCCTGAAACCTTACTAAACACTTAGTAAATTTAGGATTTTAAACAGATTTCTTGAAGATAGTCTACATAGGCAATCATTTCAATTGTAAATATACGCAGTGTTATCTCCTCCTTTTCAATCTGTATACATTTTACATCTTTTTTTCTCCTTATTTCACTCAGCACTACATGTAATAAAAATGGAGGCAGTAGTCATCCTTGCCTTGTTTCTGATCTTAGGAAAAAAAACTTCAGGCTTTTGCCGTTAAGTGTAATGCTAAGTGTAATGTTTTTTGTTGTTTTTTTTCCTAGATGGTCTTTACAAAGTAGAGGAAGTTCTTTCTATTCTTTTTTTTTTTAATTTTAATGCTTATTTATTTTAGAGAGAGATAGTGCAAGCGGTGGAGAGGCAGAGAGAGAGGGGGACAGAGGATCCAAAGCAGGCTCTGTGCTGACAGGAGAGAGTCCAATGCAGGGCTGGAACTCACAAACCATGATCATGACCTGAGCTGATGTCAGCGGTTTAAGTGACTGAGCCACCCAGGTCCCTCTCTCTATTCTTCATTGTTTATGATTTTATCATGAATGGTTGTCAATTTTTTGTCACATGCATTCTTTACCAATTAATATGACTATGTGCTTTTTCTCCTTTTGGCTGTAATGTAGATTACATTGATTTTTGAATACTGAATCAATCTTGCATACCTGGAATAAACTCCACTTAGCATTCTGTATAATTCTTTGTATATATTACTGAATTATATTTGTTAATATTTGTTATGAATATTTCTGTCTATGTATGTACATTTTCTGTTTGTTTTCTATACTGTCTTTGTCAGGTTTTGGTATCAGGGAATATATTAACTTCATAAAAATAATTTATACATATCTGTTTTGCTTCCATTTTCTGGAAGAGATTGTGTAGTACTGGTGTTCATTCTTCCTTAAGTATTTGGTAGAATTACCTAGTGAAAACCTCTGGGCCTGGATAGATTTTTGGGGTAAAGAAAGAATATTAGAAATCATAAGTAACTGGCAAATATACTATTTTATCCTATTATTTAAAAAATATTTTTCAGTTAAAAGCAAAAAAACATATAGCATTGCATGATGGGGTCTTCATACAGATAGATAGATAGATAGATAGATAGATAGTATATTCAGCCATATACATTATATATATATATACATATATGTGTGTGTGTGTGTGTGTGTGTGTGTGTGTGTGTATTACTCAGCCATAAAAAGAATGAAATCCTGCATTTAAAACAGCATGGATGTGGGGCACCTGGGTGGCTCAGTTGGTTAAACATCCAATGTCAGCTCAGGTCATGATCTCATGGTCTGTGGGTTCAAGCCTTGTATTGGCTCTGTGCTAACAGCCCAGAGTCTGGAGCCTGCTTCAGATTCTGTGTCTCCCTCTCTCTCTGTTCCTCCCCTGCTCAAGCTCTGTCTCTCTCTCAGAAATAAACAAACATTTAAAAAAATTAAAAATAAATAAATAAATAAATAAATAAATAAATAAATAAATAAAACAGCATGGATGTAACTAGAGTGTATTATGCCAGGCAAAATAAGTCAGAGAAAGACAAATACCATGTCATTACATTCATATGTGGAATTGAAGAAAAAGAACAAATGAACATGGGGGGGAAAAGACAGAAGCAAACCATAAAACAGACTATTAACTATAGAGAACAAACAGGGTTGACGGAGGTAGTTAGGAGGGGGCTGGGTTAAATGGGTGACTGGTATTAAGGAGAACACTTCTTGTGATGAACCCTGGGTATTAAATGTAAGTGATGAATCACTAAATTCTACACCTGAACCCAATTTTACCACATATGTTAACTAATTAGAATTTAAATAAAAAGTTGAAATTAAAAAACAAATAAACAACAAAAGAATATTTCATCAAAAGGGAGGTAAAAGGACACATTGTGCTAAGATTTCTACATTTCATTTGAAGTGGTAAAAGCTTCAGTTTTTATATTACAGTCCCTATAACAACAACTGGAAACCACTATATGTAGATATATAGACAAGAACACAGTATGTAAACTAAAATAGAATAATAAATATTATAAAGTAATCAAAATATAAAATTAGAAATAAGTGAAAAACAGAGGCAACAAAACAAAATGGTACATTTGATTTATGGTACCAATATCAAAAATTACATTAAGTCATCTAAACACACAAATTAAAAGACAGACACTGTCAGTCTATGTAAAATATGGCCAAACTCTTGGTGGTTTAAAGATTATTTATGATCCTATTTTTCTTAATTTTTCCCGTAGGTTTTCCGTGTTACATAAACTACATTGTTTTATACACTGTTTTACTGTTTCCCTGCAAGCATTGCTTTTAAAACTGTAAAGATTATTCCTAAGGAGATATTTGCATGACAAAAAATTAAGGGTTTTCTAATTAAACCATAATTTTGAAACATGTAAAGAAAAAAGGAAGGAAAAGAAGAGAGGGAGAGAGGGAGGATGCAAGAGAGGGAGGGAGATAGAAATAAGTATAGACATATGGAAAAAGAAGGAAGGTAGAAAAAAGGAGAGAAAAATAGGAAAGTTTAATCACTATTTTGATAGCTTTTCGATTACTTTCAGACATTTATTTTTAGCTGATCGAGATTTCTATTTTTAGATAATGAATATTCTTCTTCTTTCTCTTTATAAAATAGAACCCTTTCCATCTCTTATGTCAGTAAGGAAAACAAAAAATACACAGAACATATTTTTTCATCACTTAGAAAGTAAAGCGACAATATAGAAGTGTAGTGTCCTTTGTGTAAAGAATTTGAGGGGCAATTATTTTACAACAATTTTGCTGTAAATTAAGGTTCCTAGTCTTTCTTCATCTGATAATATTTCTATGCTCTCATTCCTGGAAAATATTTTAACCAGATACAGAATTGACTGTTTTTTTCTTTAAGCATTCTAAAGATGTTGTGTCATTTCCTCCTGGCCTCCATAGTTACTGATGAGCAATCTTCTGTTGCTTAAATCACTACTCCAAGTAAACAGTCATATTTCTCTAGCTGTTTTCAAGATTTTGCATTGTCTCTAGTTTTTTTGTTTTTTTGTCTTTTTAAAAGTAGTTTATGCTGTGTTTGTGTGTGGATTCCTTTGGTTTTGTTCTACATGGGGTTCACTGACCTGGGAGTTGCCATACTTGTTGGTTCACTTCTCAGATTATTTGGTGTGCTGTTTATGATGGGATCCACATATGTGCAGCTCATGGTGAACCCCAGAGTTTATTTTTTAAAACTGAATGAGTTTATTTTCAGGGTTCTTCTCTGAGATCTCCAAGGTCATTTCTGTTTCTTGTGACCCCCTTTTCAATTATACGGCCAGAAAGTGAAATCTTTAGTCTCCTCACTCTTTATGAACTTACGTGACCTTGATCTCTCATCTGGGGCAAAGTAGCATGAAAACCAGAAAAAATTCACTGCATTATTACTAGCAAATAAATTATGCTGGTAAAATACAAACAACCAAAATACTCAAGAACTCTTTACTTTTTCCTCTATTTACATTTCTGATAAACTTTTAGTTATCCATCCTTGAAGGATATATCTAAAACACTCTAATTTATTTAACTCAACATTTTTCCCCAAATCTAGCTGCTATATGATATATAGCAACTTACTATATATTAAATATACAAATGATGTTTCTATTGTTATAGTGTAGACTAACACTTATAGTGGATTATTGCAAACCTAAACTACTTTGACACTGATATAGTATGATAAAATTCTAGAATCTTTGGCATAGTAACTAAGCTATATGTATGATAAATTTTTTGGAAAGAGTTGATTTGGAACTCGAGCTCTATCTTTAAACATTAGAATTTTTGAAGACTATATAAATGGTGAGTAGATGAGGGAGGGTAGCAAATAAAATATTCCAAGAACAGCGAGTAGCATATTCAAAGGTACAGAGCCTTAAAAGAAAACCAGGAACTTGCAATCCTTATGGTAAATCCTTAATGATTTTGTTGAATGTTAGTGGGAAGGGGCTGTGGTTAAAAACTTCATAGGATTCTGGTCTTTATTCTCCAGCGTAGGTGTGATTATCACCTTTTCTATTATCTCAAGGCTTTTGTACTTTTTGTTTCCTCTGTCTTGACCACTATTAATGTCTCTGAGATTTGGGGGCTAATTTCTTCTCACCATTCAAGTCTTTCAATTATGACCTATTGAGTAGGGTTTTCCCTGACACCCCCATCTAAAGGAATTTTCATTCTCATCACTTCATCTTAATATATTACTTTTACAACACTTTCCCCTATTTTAAATTAACTTACTCATGTAATAATAGATTTTTTGTCTTTTCTCATTTGTAAAATGTGCATAATATGGGAGGGAGACCCTTGTCTAACTCAAATTCTAGATCCCTAATCACCTAAAAAAATTCTAGCACATTATATTCTATGAAAAATAGATCAATAAATGAATATTATATAAATACATAAGTAAATTATGAGGTGCCTTGTATATCCTATTAAGGAGTCTGGAATATTCATTTTTGTGAATTGGCAAGTGATCAAAATAATTGAAATGGCTATTGAAATATAAAGTTATTTTGTAGATGATTACTTTAGCAGTGTGGAGCATGCAATAGAAAGAGCAAGTGTATGGTCAGGGAAGTATAAGAGATGTTGCTTATACATATTTTCACAATACCTGATACATAGTTGGTTCTCTATAATCGTTAGTTGTTTTTATTAATCTCTCAAGATAGCAAAATAGACTTTGCTTAAGCATTTGCATAGATAGAATTTTCTCTGGAGAAGTAGTAACATTTGTCATAGCTAATTATTTGTCATTAATTAAATTGCCTTTAAGGGCATTTCCCAAAATGATGTGTCTTGGGACACCAAAGCTCTGGGGCAAAACTAGAGTTTAAATCAATTTTTTAAAATTCCGGTGGTTAAATATATTACTAAAATATTGGTTTGAACAAAGATAAGCTGCTTTCTTAAAACTGACCATTATGGGTACTTTATATGCTAATATTTAATGTAAATCTTTAGAAAGTGTTGCTTTATGGAGAATTTCTTAAACTCCTTTGGCCATTAACTCTTTCTCTACCGTTGACTGGTTATTACATGATCATTCTGAGGGACACCAGCAGTAGCTGGAGAAATGCTGCTTCAGAATTTTAAGTGTTTACATTTGGCTAGCATTATAAATCTTGGTTTCACCTTTTAGGGGAAAAAACGGTTTTCAGGACTACTGGAAATTTTGGTGTGAGGTTTGTTTCATCTTTTTCAAGTTTATTTATTTATTTTGAGAGAGACAAAGACAGTGCAAGTGGCAGAAGGGCAGAGAGAAAGGGAGAGAGAAAGAATCCCAAGCAGGCTTTGCACTTCCAGCACAGAACCCGACACGGGGTTTGAACCCATGAAACCGTGAGATCATGACCTGAGCCAAAATGAAGAGATGGACTCTTAACTGACTGAGCCACCCAGATGCCCCTCATCTTTTTCAGTCTTGATGTAATTTTATCACTGCTTTATAAAAGCTAACATAACATTCATTATTATAATAGTACACTAGAACATTCGAAAAAATATCACACAAACTGATTTTCTTGTTTTTTAAAAGTGTTCAACCAAAATTTTGGTAGTATTTTTTAAATTTCATTACATAGGCTTTTGTTTCATTGCTACTCAACACTACTCAACATTTCTTCTCCTTTTACAACTGCTTCTCAATCTAGGAAATATATCTTAATAATCATTAGTGAAACCTACCTGATTTATATTGAAAATTGAATTTTCAATGCCAATAAAAATCAAGTATGAGACAAATTCAATTAATTTTTAAACTTTTATTCAAATGTGTGACCATCATTGTAGACTCTTCTATTTAAATTTAGTGGAATAATTAATTAACCCATTCGCAGAAATATAATACTATAATGCAAGGAATATAGGAATGGAAGAGATGCAAGGGAACTTAGGTATCTAACTTTAAAGACATCTTTTTGATCAATGCTTGATGAGAAATATTTTCAACTATACAGTTTATCTCTCTATTAAACATTTCTTCAGAGGTGTCTGGGCGACTTAGTCTGTTAAGCGGCCTACTCTTGATTTTGGTTCAAGTCATGATCTTCTGATTCATGGGATGGAGCTCATATTGGGCTCTGTGCTAACAGTGTGGACCCTGCTTGGGATTCTCTCTCTCTCTCTCTCTCTCTCTCTCTCTCTCTCTCTCCTCCCCCTCTCAAAGTTAAAAAGAGCATTTCTTCAGAAAGCAGATTTATTTGTTTTATATATTTTATGTAACGTATGGAATAAATTAGGCTAAAATAGAGTTAAACTCATTAAATATAAAGTTCAATACTTCCTCTATTTTTGTGAGATAACATTGAGTCCATTACAAACAAAAGGTAAATAAAATATAAAGAGTAGACAAAAACACTGAATCAAAAAAGATACATGCACGTCTACATTTATTGAAGAATTTTTGTAATAGCCAAGATATAGAAGCAACCCAGTATCCATTCAATAGGTGAATGGATAAAGATGTGGTGTTTATGTGCACGCGCACACACACACACACACACACACACACACACACACACACCTCTCACTGGAATATTATTCAGCCATAAAAAAGAATGAGATCTTATCATTTGCAACAACATGGATGGACGTAGGTGAGAGTGTTATGCTAAGTAAAATTAGTCAGACAGATGAAGACAAATACCAATGATTTCACTTATCTGTGGAATCTAAATAAACAAATAAATAATCAAACACATAAAAAGCAGAAATAGACCCATAAATACAGATAACAAGGGATGATTGAAAGAACAGAAGGTTGTGGGGGGATGAGCAAAAAGGGGGAAGGGGAGATACAGGCTTCCAGTTATGGAATGAATAAGTCACAGGAATAAAAGGTACAGCACGGGGACAGAAGTACTGTATGGTGAAAGATTGCAGCTACACTTGTGGTGACTTTGTCAAATAAAAATATACACCTGAAACTAATATAACATTGTATGCCAACTATATTTCAATTTTTTTAAGTAAAACTTTTCATATTTAACAAGCTAAGTATACATTATTTAGTTATTAAATTATATAAATAACTACAATGTAAATTAGAAAGGGATAATTACAGCAAATGGTTATTAATAAAGTATAAGATAATTCAGAGGAGGAATAAATTACTGTTTTCTCACAAGATCTTAAAAGACATTGCAGGGGAAATGGTGTATATATAGTTAACATTCCAAAAGAAAGAAATAATTTAGCCTTTTAATTTTTTCTTTTACCTACTTTCCTATCTACTTACCTAGTTAGATATGAGGTTTAAATATAGAATTGTACCCTTTATAGTCACTAAATAGTAAGAGAGTGATACATCTGTTAAACTCTCAAAGGCTCAAGTAATTTTATTTAAAACTTTTTGATTGAAAACCAATGCCAATGTTTTACACCTAGATTTACCTTTATCACCATCACTTTAGAGGACAGATTTCTTTCGGTACATTTTTTCGAGTGAAAATGATACATTCAGTGCAGATAGTGTCCATCTTTTAAGGTGAAGATTTGAGTCTTCAAGTAGTTTAGAATATACTGTAATCTCAGATATATAACACGAAAATTAAATAGCTAATAATAATGATATCTCTCACCAAATGGCACCAGTATGAAAAACTTAACTCAGGCATGATTTTTATCTAAGAATGATTTTTCTCTATGTAGGAAGAATATCTTCTTGGCAAAGTGGACATTTTCCAGAAAGCACAAATGGTATATTAAAAAAAAAATACAACATAATCAGATACCAGATCAAAAGATATAAACTTACGGATTAATAAAGACAATAGTGACAGTTTTATTTTCTACATCTATATGCTAAATATACAATCTGAAATATTGAATATTCATTATCTCTTTGCTCCTTTTTTAAATTATCAAATAGGAACCAGATTAAAGTGCTAACTTTGTACTGTATATTAAATATCTACTGAACAAAATGGTAAAGACTGATAGAGAATTACATTGTAGTATGGATTAATATTTTAATCTCAGTTATAAAAGATAAATCCTTGTGTGTTTACTTTAATTATTATAAGTAGTTTAAATTAATTGAAATGTACTTAAAGATTTATATACACTATAGCTAAGATCTTAAAGTAATTTTAATTAGCAGCCTCCATCATAAAAACAATATTTATTTATTTTCCTTTATTATGGTAAAGACTGGTCTGGTTGTTTCAAGATTAACTAGGACATATGAATTCCTATTTATATGGTTTCTTTTTTCTTCAGTTTTTCTTGGCTTTTCTTTTTTATACACATTTCGTATAAAATGTCCATGTTAAATAACTATATTATATTATACTTTCTCCTGCATACATTCCTTTTAAATTACAGAAGCTATTTGTAGGGAAAAATTTGCATGTCAGAAAACAATCATTTCTCAAAATAATAGCTAGAAAAACTGCCTGACCTAATATGCAAATATTTCTGAGAAAGCAAGGGGTGTTCAGGATGTCTTGAGCTCAGTTTTATCCTAAGAAAGGAGTTTGGGTTATTAAAACATCTGAATGTGAATTTAAAAATATTTAGAAGATTGGAAATTTTTGCATATCAAGTCAGATAGTTATTTTAAACAGTGCTTACTAAGGAATTGAACATAATTTTATTCCATTATGTTATACTCTAGTCTGCATTTTGGAAATATCTGCCATAAATTTGTAACTCTGGAGAAAAATTCCATAATTTACCAAGTCCTTGGAGCTGATAATGCCTTTTTTGTTTAAGAAATAAATTTACTTTTCAGTTGAAGCTGGAATAACAATTACAATTTTATGAACTTATTTCAAGCTCTAGGATGTGGATATAAGATATATATAACATATGTATAACATACACATGCATACCCTCCTATATGTATAGCTGCATATATGCATAGATTATATATATATACATCCATATATATGTGTGTATTCATATGTGTATTCAATTTATTATTTATATTTATTTATATTTTGGGTAATATGTTAGATATATAAAAGTGATCATTTTAACCTTGCAGATAAAGAAGATTTTTACCTCTTTGCAGAAAGCATAATTCTGGAAGCTTTATGATTGACATGTGTAACATATGATTGAAAATCCAGATCTCATGAAAGAGGGTTTTGCCTTTAAAGCTTTTTAAAAAGTAAGATGATCACATGGCTTAAGCTTGCTTTCTGTATATTATTCCACTTCTCTGAAAATTCCTTCAATATGTATAGTTCCTCTACTTAAAATTAAATGACCATGTGATCCAGGACAGTTTACTGTTATGAAGGCAAAACTAGCGCCAGAGTCATTTCCCTAATTTTACAAATGCACAAAATGAGTGACATATGGTTACATATTTTGATACTTGTAGCTTCAAATAAAAGAAAATCCAACTTCAAATGGAATTTTATCCTCACACATTTATAATTGTAGCAGTAACAATGGCTCCAGAATTGTCTTATTTAACAGATCACCGGATGCTATCCATGACCCAGTTTCATTCTCTTTCCATTCTGCTGTCTTAAGTCCTGGCTTTATATCAAGAGAACTATAGCATTTTCGGAATTCATAACAAGCTCGACACTATCCAGAGAGACAACAGAAAGTGTGTCTTTCTTTGAGACTCTCTTGCATCTCATTGGCCAAAACCTGATTATCTGTCTATCTCTGAACCAATTACTGTCATGGCAAATGAAAATACTCTTGGAAAAATGAAACACCCTGCTGAAACTGGGTTAGAACTCCCCCTAAGGCACAGGGCTGAAGACAGGAAGGTTAGATATCTGAAAAAAATAGGTTTCTACTGTGGAAAAGGGGAGAATAAATGCTGTGTAGACAACTTCCAAAGTCCACTACTGAAAGATACTTGAGGGGGCAGTACAAGTGAATTACAGTGATACAATTGTTAATGGGTTCAGTCATTATGTATCTTAAGGCACACAGAGATAATTTGAAGAGATAACTGTGATCATCTATTAAATACATGTGGCAGGATATAAGTCACACAGTGAAAATCATAAAATGAATACTGTATTTTATAAAGGTCATCAGATAGCTAAAAATCTGAAGTAGAGTTTTACAGATATTATGAAAGTGCTTAGTAACTAATTGATTTTTGTTTTCTTGCATGAAAGGATACTTTATACATTGTTTCAGTTAGCACACCTTCCCAAGAGCAAAAAACATCTTCGTGTATTGTAGACACTAGAAAGTGGAATCCATTTTAAAAACAAATAGCATAAAGTAAAATGTTATATGATCCTAATAAATGTGAAATCTCTGGAAGAAGAAATAAATCTAGAGGTAGGGAAAATATTATACATAGGCACATAATTTACTTTCTAAGAAATAAATTAGTAACCTATGTTTTTCAACAGATCTACTCATTCCCTTATTCCATCTCTATGCACACAGTTCATATCTATTATGGAATCAGATAAGCAGGATCTTGTATATCAACTCTCCTGGCTTCATTTTCTATCAAATGAACTCTAGAAGTATCACATAATCTCCTCTATATAAAAATCCAAGAATTTGCACAAGTCTGGCATTATATGCATTGATTTCCATATGGTTTCAACATTTCCTTTGGGTGACTTTCTGATTACATTACAGTTCAGCCATGATGAGACAATTGTCATGATTGATTCTTCTGATATCTTATCGATTACTATCATTTAGATGTCAGGGCATAACATTTCTGTTGATAATTTGCTGTTCCTGGTTGTATCTAGTGCTGATAAAATGATGCAAGACATTCTTGCAAAATGTACTTTCTATACTACTTAGTTGAAATATTTCTTTGAATAATTTTTGTCTATCAATTTTCAAAATATGCACTCTTTCTCACCCAGATTCTCCTTTGTTCTCATTGAAATATGAAATAATTATTTTCTAATTTACTGTGCATTTGTGCACAATCAAAATTGTCTTTAAATTACATAATAAAATGTAGTTATCAACATAGCATGTACTTTATTCTCTGAAGCGTGTATATAAATATAGTATTTTTTCCTCACTGATCAGAAATTCAGATTTATCTAAAATCCCTACCCATCATTACCACAAACAAGATTCAGAAAGGTATATTTTCATAAAGCAAGGAAAAGTTACATACAAATGCATTATAAGGTGGAAATTTAACTTCAAATACTAATGCAAAATTCTAGAAAGTTGTATTAGACAAATGTGCAAATTAGAAATTTATCTTCCTACATAAAATCGGCCAAACATCATGGAAAAGTATGAGCCACCAGATTAATATTTTTATATATTTCATATGAAATATTAAGGATATATAAAATATAATATTTATATATTGTGCTCTAATATATATTATATATAGTATGTAATATATAATAGCCCTATATAAATATTATAATAACACAAATAGCAGATATATACAAATTTATATTTATGTCTTCTATTATTTTTTAAATTTAATGTTTATTTATTTTTGAGAGAGATAGAGACAGCATGAGTGGGGGAGGAGCAGAGAGGGAGACACAGAATCCGAAGCAGGCTCCAGGTTCTGAGCTGTCAGCACAGAAACCCATGCAGGGTTCAAACCCTCGAACCATGAGATCACGACCCAAGCCAAAGTTGGACGCTTACTTGACTGAGCTGTCCAGGTGCCCCATCTATATCTTCTATTCTATGTCTATTTAAATTTCTATTTTTCTGGAGACTTCTGACTGACACATCGAAATGAAGCAGATCTGAGGGCAAAAGGATGAATGGATGAGAATGTAAGAAATTTGGGGAGCTGGAGAATATATCTTATCTTAAATGTGCTGTTGGTTTCACAGATTAACTGTCCAAAGCCATTTGTACACTTTAAATAGGTAATGTATTTATGTAAATTATTTCTTAATAAAGTTTATAAAAGAAATAAAAGAGTGACAACCCAGAAAGTAGTCACAGCTTCATAAAGAACAATCTTTCTATCATGTGAACTTTTGGGCATAAGCCATGTCCCAGTCATGAACCAATCCATGCCCTAAATTTTGATCAACGTTGGAAGTAGAAAAAAGCTGAGAGAAAAGAGAAATTATTCTCTGTCTATTTTTGCCAACATGAATGAAATAAAAAGTAATTTCTAAAACTTCTACATATCCTCCTTTACCACTGGGGCACTGAATGATGAATATGGAGGAAATCCTTTGATGATCAACAAATACTCTAAGAAACCTAGGGGAACTAAAGTCTCAGCAAACAATGCATCTCAATCTTCCATTATCAACACAAATTGCTATTTTTTTATTGGGTGTTTGCTTGATTTTTTTGAAGATTTTTTCATGAGGAAATTCAGTAATTCCCCATTCCTTGAGTTGTGGATGTCATAGTGTCCTTTATCCTCAAACATACCACAGGAGTAAAAAGTGACTCACATTGCATCAATTATAATAGCATATGTCTTCAATCATAGTAATTGCATCATTCATGGACATTCAGAGTCCACCCTTGAAATCTGATAGGTGAACTTTGGGGCTGATAGGGAATTTCTTTCTTTTTGAATATTGTTACACAACTTTTAGGTTTGGGATTGTCAGAAGTCACCATATGGAAAGATCTTCACTGACAGTGAAGCTAATTATAGAGAAATGGAAATAGGGAGAAAGGAAGAGAATAGATGATCAGAAAAAAATTTTAAAAAGGGGTGAATGGTTATTTTTTAAAATATATAACAAAAATTCCAATTATATCAATGACAATTGTAAGAATAATAACATCTAGAAATAACCTTAATGTACACATATATGTTACACATCTCTGTGAAAAGAGCATAGATCTTTTTATCTGTAGCATCTAGCATAAAGTCTGATACATAGAGATGGCTCTGAAAGCAAATGTTGAATAAAAGAAGCAATTACATGGATGTTCAAAATATATTACTTACAATTGTGGGTGTGGGGGAGGGGGAAGAATGCCGTCATGATTCACGGGTACATATATTCACTTGGAAATTATTTCACTTTTTAATTTTTGGATAGCCACACGTGTAGAGACTAGGGTAACATGTTCTACTTCAATATATACTTAATCTAATGAGTATAAATTCAAACAGACATGAGTATAGCACTTTTATGGACTATCATTCTTGTAAGAAGCACAGAGATTCCCTTAATTTTTCATTCTTAAGGGAATACATTCTAAGGAATCTCAATATGCTCAAGGACAACTTGAATTATGTGTCTGGAATCTACTCTATATACAGATAAAGCAACAGACAGACCAAAATATATTTCCTTCAAATATAATTCAGTTGTCTGCACAATATTGAAAAGAGCTTGGACTTCTGTATATTGGTCAATAAATATGTTTATTAGAATGGTTACTGAAATAACATAGAATTTGCCATAAAGGAATTACTATCCAAAATTTTATCAGTATAATTCATTATAACATGTGCTTGACATTTTCATTGATATAACAGATGTATATTTCTGGGTATCAGATTTTCAAGAGAGTCGAATATGCAAGCTGCAATCAAGACAATTAGGTTTGTAACCAGCATAACTGTTATCACCTAAAGGCTTTTATTTCATAAAAAAATTAAACTTCTTTAATTAAACCATTTTTTGGTTTTCATAAGTTTTTGCTTATTTCATTACACATCTAATAAAATTTTCAGACAGGCTCATGGACTCAATCAATAAATTCATTGATCAAGGTTTCTACTTTTAGTATATCTGTGTAAGTCCACAACAGTCCATTCCATCCCCTAATAACAAAGTGCTCAAGATAAGATAAAGAAAACAACCATATGAGTATTTAGAGTAGTAAACAAATGCAGGCTGATTGTGGGAGGGAGTTAATTATTGTAAGTAAAGTCAAACAGAACCCCACACCCCATTATATTCTCAGAATATGACCCTTACCTTCAGTTGCCATCACCATCTTGGACCTTCAGCATTTTTTATTTTAATTAAAAACAATCTTCCATTATTATTATTATTATTATTATTATTATTATTTAAATACCTTTGGGTGATAATTGATTTTCCATGCATAATTGCAGGCATACACACATGCTTTTATTTAAGTATTAAAATGGCTTCATAAGTCTTATTCTTTATAACAGTAAATGCTGGAAGTTAAGTGACTGAGGTCACATGGAAAGGACTACTAGTACATAAGTATGTACTAGAAGAGCCCAGGCAGTCTTTTTTTTTTTTTTTTTTTTTAATGTGAAATACACTTAATTTATAATTGACCATTTTAAACTGTATTTTCAAGTGGATTTTGGTGCATTTACACCATTGTGCTACCACCACCTGTCTCTAGTTTTAAAACTTTTTCATCATCTCAGAACAACCCATATGGTTGACTTCCCCCCAGTCTCTAAAAACCACAAATCTAAGTAATTGCCTAATCTAGGTATGTCATACAAAAGGAATCATTAAAGTGTAACCTTTGCAACTGCTTTCTTTCACTTAGCTTAATGTTTTTGAGATTAATTCCAGTTGCAGTATGTAGCAGTTTTTAATTTTTACGGCTGAGTAATATTCCATTGCATATCTATACCATAGTTTGTTTATTTACCCATCCATTGACAGACATTTGGGTTGGTTGCAACTTTGGGCTATTATGAATAATGCTGCTATAAACGTTTATGTACAAGTATCTGTGTGGGCACATATTTTTGCTTCAAAGACTTTGTCTATTAATAGTGTATGATGGAACAAATAAACTGGTAATGTGTCAGTCATTAAATGCCACTATGCTTAGATCTTGAGGAAAATTATAGTTGCCATGGTTTATAGCTAAACAGAATGACTTGACTTTTGGAGTCAGTGAATCTGTGTGTAAAATATGAAGACACTTAGTTTAGAAACATGAAACTCTAGGGTTATTCACTGATACTTATTACTTGGAGAAATTGTCATTTGATTTAAGTCTCCACAGGCTATTCATTTCAAATGTATATGTGAAGTACTTTTTATGGCCAGGCACCGTTTTAGGAGTTACAGATTTAAAGATGCAAGTTCTTTATTCTTGTTCTCATGAAGTCTGCATTACCAAAAAATAATAAAAACATCTAAATACAATAAAATAATTGTTTAATGGGTGTTTCTAAAAACTGCAGTGGAAGCATAAGGGAAAGAAGAACTGAGTTTGCCTAGAGGAGTTAACATTTTGCTGAGACTTAAACAACAAATAGTTTCCTAAGTAGGCAATCAACTGGAGACTTTTTCTGGTAAATTTAATAACATAAAGGCAACACGGCAAAAAAGAACACTGTTTTGAAGATCATCAGCAGTCTGTTATTGTTGAAGTATACAGAAAAGTCTAAATCATCAAGGTTCCAAAAAACCAAGCAGAGACATATAAAGTTTATTCTTTAGGTGATAAGGAATATGCAGACAGCCACAAGAAGACCTTTAGATTTCAGTCCATATTTTCCAGAGACTAACTTGAAGATCTAAAAATATCACTCTAGCAACAATGCATTAAAAGAAGGAAAGGACTGGACATAGATGCCAGGAGAGTATAAAAAGGTCATCATCTAGCTGAGAAAGCAAGATGTCCTAAAGTAAGACCTAAGCAGTGCATATATAGAAGAAATGAATATAAAAAATATTTTTAATCTAAATTAAAATGATTTAAGAATCAATTGTACCTTGGGAACAACAAATATAATACCATATGCAAGAATTTTGGTAGTGCCTTTCACTGTTCTAGAAAATACAGAAAGATAAGCAATTCTGAAGAAAGAAGATGGTCTTAGTTTGAACATATTTAATTTCTCTTTTGTGAGTGTCATCAGGGTGAATACATGTTAGGGTGGATCTGGATCTCAGAAATAGTCTAGTTTGGAAACACAAAGTTAGGAACCTGATCACATAGGTGACTGGAGAAATAGCATAATCACCGTAGAAACGATTTCAAGCCATTCCTTCGAGCCATATTCCTGCCTTTCTAATTCAAAGTATGCTTCAGGTCCTCAATTTGATATATATATTTTAAAAAGCTGCTAGAGATCAACATTACCATGAAATTCCAAGTTCAAGATAGTGGTAAAGGAAGATCCTAAACTCGCCTTCTTCCAGAGACACAGCTCCTTTTGAAATAATTCCTTCTGAAAAAGATCTGAAAACTAGCTCAACAGCTCTACCACAACAAAGGATGAAAGGACCACACTGAGACAGGTAAAAGATGTAGACACAAGGTCTCACCAAAAACCCCATACAAGTGCAGCGACCCCCCCCCCCTCCAATTGGGAAAGACCTCACAAATATGGAGTTTCTCCCTGAGCAACAAGAGGATTGTGCTACACATCAGGCACATCAACCCTTTAGACCTGTACCAGACAGATGAGCGCCCACAATGTTCGGCTTTGAAAACCAGTGGGGGGATATCCAAGAGAACCAAGAGGCTGTAGGAATTGAGACCAGCTCCTAAAGGCTCATACTCAGACTGGCTTAGTCAATAACACTGTATTGCAAGTTTGAAGGATGCTAAGAAAGTAAATCTTAAAAATTTCTATCACACACACACAAAAAGTAAAAAACAATTTGTAACTTTGTATGGTGACAGATGGTAACTAGACTTATTGTGGTGATCATTTCATAAATGTCTACAAATTTGCATCATTATGTTGTTCATCTGAAGCTAATATAATGTTGCATTGTCGATTATACTTCAATAAAAATTCATCATAAACAAAATTTAAAGTGAAGTATGAGCCTGGTCAAAAATAAATGCAATAATCATTAACAGAAGTTAGCAGTCAATAAGTGAAATACAAAAAAGACTGATATCCTGATATGAAATTTATATATGAAGAAAAACAATTGGGCACCACAGATGTTAAAATCAAACTCTCATAACTAATTTAAATAAATATCAGAATAGAAATAAGATGCTTATAAATTTTTATATACAATGGCATCATTTTTATAATAAAATAAACTTTGAAAACATTAATGATGTTAAGAGACTATTTAAATTATATTATATTCATAGAGTAGAATATTATGTATATGCATATAATATAGTAAATATAAAATAATTTTTATGGCTAGTAAAATATTAAAAATATTATTGTTAAAAGAAAAAATAGCAAAATAGTTATGGACATCTTGTTTCCAATTTATGTATAACTAGTAGAAATATGAATTATTTTTTTGTGCTTTCTTTTTATTTTATTTTATTATTTTTTAAATTTACATCCAAATAGCATATAGTGCAACAATGATTTCAGGAGTAGATTTCTTAATGCCCCTTACCCATTTACCCATCCCCCCTCCCACAACCTCTCCAGTTAGCCTCTGTTTGTTCTCTATATTTAAGAGTCTCTTATGTTTTGTTCCCCTCCATGTTTTTGTATTATTTTTGCTTCCCTTCCCTTATGTTCATCTGTTCTGTGTCTTAAAGTCCTCATATTAGTGAAGTCATATGATATTTGTCTTTCTCTAATTTCGCTTAGCATAATACCCTCTAGTTCCACGTAGTTGCAAATGGCAAGATTTCATTCTTTTTGATTACCAAGTAATACGCCTTGGTGTGTGTGTGTGTGTGTGTGTACACACACACACCACATCTTCTTTATTTATTCATTCATCAGTGGACATTTGGGCTCTTTCCATACTTTGGTTATTGTTGCTAGTGCTGCTATACACATTGGGGTTCATGTGTCCCTTTGAAACAGCACACCTGTATCCCTTATAAATACCTAGTAGTGCAATTGCTGGGTCATAGGGTAGTTCTATTTTTAATCTTTTGAGGAATCTCCAAACTGTTTGCATTCCCACCAGTGGCTGCAGCAGTTTGCATCCTACCAGCAGTGCAAAAGAGATCCTCTTTCTCCACAACCTTGCCAATATCTGTTGTTGCCTGAGTTGTTAATGTTAGCAATTCTGACATGTGTGAGATGGTATCTCATTGTGGTTTTGATTTTCATTTCCCTGATGATGAGTGATGTGGAGCATTTTTTCATGTGTCGGTTGGCCATCTGAATGTCTTCTGTGGAGAAGTGTCTATTCATGTCTTGCCCCATTACTTCACTGGATTATTTGTTTCTTGGGTGTTGAGTGTGATAAGTTCTTTATAGATTTTTCAATACTAACACTTTATCTGTTATGTCGTTTGCATATATCTTCTCCCATTCTGTTGGTTGCCTTTTAGTTTTGCTGATTGTTTTCTTTGCTGTGTAGAAGCTTTTTACTTTGATGAGGTCCCAATAGTTCATTTTTGCTTTTGTTTCCCTTGCCTCTGGAGGCCTGTTGAGTAAGAGGTTACTGCAGCCAAGGTCAAAGAGATTTTTGCCTGCTTTTTCCTCAAGGATTTTTATGGCTTCCTGTCTTACATTTAGGTCTTCAATTTTGTGTATGGTGTAAGAAAGTGGTCCAGGTTCATTTTTCTGCATGTCGTTTTCCAGTTTTCCCAGCATCACTTGCTGAAGAGACTGTCTTTATTCCATTGGATATTCTTTCCTGCATTGTCAAAAATTAGTTGGCCAATTCTGGGTTCTCTATTCTGTTCCATTGATCTGAGTGTCTGTTCTTATGCCAGTACCATGCTGTCTTAACGATTATAGCTTTGTAATACAGTTTGAAGTCTGGGATTGTCATGCCTCCTGCTTTGGTTTTCTTTTTCAAGATTGGTTTGGCTATTCGGCGTCTTTTCTGGTTTCATACAAATTTTAGGATTGTTTGTTCTAGCACTGTGGAGAATGTTGGTGCTATTTTGATAGGTATTGCATTGAATATGTAGATTGCTTTGGGTAGTATTGACATTTTAACAATATTTGTTCTTCCTATCCAGGAGTTTCTGTGCTTTTTTCTAAATGATTTCTACAAGAATATGTATAGATTTTACTAAAATATATTAAAATAGCACAAACAAACTATTAGATTTATGGTAAGAAAGTACTAGGAGAAAACAGATTTTATAAAAATTTTGAAAGGAGAGCACAGTAGTAAGCAAATACCATTATATCCCATAAGATGATGAGTAATATGTGACCATTTTATTTGTCAAATATGAAGGAACTGTAAAATGTGAATTCTATATTGGCATGATTAAGTTGAAAGCCAGAAAAAATTAATGTGTATATAGTTTAAGATAGTGTATCTACTGGCAGCAATTTTGTCTGACTCACTGAAATCTCAGATCTAAAAAAAGGCTAGTATAAAGTAGGTCTACAACAAATGTGTGTAAAATAAGGAAATTAACAGACAAATAACATATAGTTAAAATTTTCTTAGAAAATAATAAATGAGAGTAACATGAAGTTACCATATTCTAAATTGAATACAATGTCTTAGTCTATTTTCAGAAAAGTAGCCTCTGACAAAAGATGTAAATGTAGAAGTTTATTTAGGAAGTCTTGGAATCACAAAAAGAGGAAATGTGGAAAGTGAGACAGGGAGTGGTAGGCAGATACATTTGATGGCCTCTTGATCTGTATACCCTAGTGTCACATCCTTTGTAATTGCTTCCCTTAAGCATGTGAATGGTATATACAAGTTGCTTCTGACCAATAGAATATGGCAAAGGTACTGGGATGCCACACCTGTAATTATGTTGTCATATGGCAAAATAAACCAGTCTTCATCTTCATTAATGTATTCATTCATCCATCCTCCAAATAACTGTTAAACGTATATTATGTGCCAGGAAGAGTAACGTGTAAGGGCTAAAATGAGGGTCCATTATAAAAATTCAGGAAGCTCTAGTCTAAGCTCCATCTCAGAGCTGTCACATTCAACACAAACTGTTTTCTTCTTGAAGGGAGAAGAATGCTTTTGAAATCTTCATAGGAAGATTGAAGATTCTTCATAGGAAGAATGACACTTCTGGCCCCTTTACACAGAGCCACCACACACAGCCATCCCTGTTTCCCTAACTCAGATCTTTCATTTTTCTCTCTTCTTGTGAAGATCTGAATCTAAAAGAGATATCTGCATTCTCATGTTCATTGCGGCATTATTTATAATAGCTGAGATACGGAAACAACAAAACAACTTAATGGCTATTAATGGATGTGAATGGATAAAGAAGATATATTAGATAGATAGATAAAATCTTTTAAAATGCACAAACATATTAGAGGTAAAATACTAATTCAGCAAGGCTATAGGATAGAAGATAAATATATAATGAGTTGTATTTTTATGTCCTCCCAATAAACAACTTGAAAAGAAAATTAAGAAAACAATTTATTTATAGTAGCTACAAAAAGAATAAGACAAGTAGCAATAAATGTAACCAAGAAGATACAAAACATGTACACTGAAAATTTAAAAATACTGCTGGAAGTAACTATTTAGTAAAGTCCTAAGTAAACAGAAATATATTTGTGTTCAAAGTTGTTAAGGTAATAGTGCTTTCCAGAACAATCTACAAATTCAGTGAAATCCCTATCAAAATCTAAGTGGCCATTTTCGCAGAAATGGAAAGCTAATTCTGACATTCATATGAATTTGCAAGTAACAACAAAATATCTTTGGAAAAAAAACACAAAGTTGAAAGGCTCACACTTCCCATTTCAAAACTTATTACAAAGCTATAGTGCTAGCATAACAGTAGACATAAGTAGAGTAATAAATAGCATATAATTGAAAGTCTAGAAGTAAACTCATAGATCTGTGATCTATTGGCTTTCAATAATGGTATGAACACATTCCATGATGGAAAGAATAGTCTCTTCAAAAATGGGTGTTAGGATACCTGGATACCTGCATGCACAAAATGAAATTAAATTTTACCTCACACCATATGCAAAACATAAATCAAAGGGCTAAATATAAGGGTTAGAAGTATAAAACTAGTATGAGAAAATTTAGGGATAAATCTTCATGAACTTCAATTTGATAATTGTTTCTTACACAAGATACAAAAAATACAAGCAACAGCAAGTACATAGATAGGATTTTCTAAAAATTAAGAACATATATACATCAAATGACACTATCAAAAGTAAAAAAAAATGACACAAAAATTTGTAAATCATGTATCTAATAATGGTCTACTGTCTAAAATTTACATAGAACTCATTCAACAACAAAAGACAAACTACCCAATTTAAAAAGGAACAAAGAACTCCTTTCTCCAAAGAATATAAACAAATGGGCAACAGGAACACAAAAATACAACCAACACAATTAGTTATGTGTGCAATGCAAATCAAATCACAGTGAGATCTATTTCACAGATACTAGAATGGCTATAAGTAATATAACAAGTGTTGGTGAAGATGTGAAGAGACTGAAATGCTTGTACATTACTAGTGAAATGTGAAATGGTCATGCTTCTATGAGAACAGTTCATCAAATCCATAAAACATTATACCCAGAATTTCCATATGACCCAGAAATTCCATTTGTAGATATATGCTCAAGAGATTTGAAGACAGATATTCTAACAAAATATGCACATTAATGTTCATTGCAACACTCGTCACAATAGTTGCAGTCAATTCAAGTTTCTATAAACTGATGAATAAACAAAATGCACTATATCCATACAACTGAATTCAGCCAAAATTAGAAATTAATTACTCATATAAGCTACAGCATAGATGATCCCTGAAAATACTACACTTAATGTAAAAAGCCAGATATGAAAGGGCACATATTGTATGATTACTTTTATATCATATTTTCATGACATAAAAATCCATGGAAACAGAAAATAGGTTACTGGTTGCCAGGTGCTATAGGGAGGGAGGGATGGAAATTACTATTTAGTGGGTATAGGCTTTCCTTTGGGATGATGAAAATGTACCAGAATTAGAAAGTGGTAGTGATTACATACCATTGTGAATATACTAAATGCTATAGAATTGTACACTGTAAAACTATCAAAATGTTTAACTCCGTGTGTATTTTACCACAATGAAAAGTATATGAATACCTTACCAAAAATGGATTTTTCATCCCTAAAAATGTATATAACAACCATATTTTCTATGTAAATAAGATAATTTACAAAGAAAGCAAATTCCTAAAAAAAGTTATATGTAGTAAAAGAAAAAGATAATCAGATCATGTCATCTGGCAGAAAATTGAAAAAGTATTCTCTATTGAACAGACAAAATATTTTATGACTTTTGCACAGGACTGGTAGTATGCAAATGGTTTAAAACATGTAAATGAATGGATACACACAGTAGATCCAGAGAAGAGCATACAACTAGCTGTTATTTGAATAAATGAGAATTATTATATCTTATAAAGCCCCAAACAGTATATTCAAAACTTGACTTCCTTATCTTCTTCCAAGTAATTTCTGTTATTATATTCTCTGATTCATTTTGTGGCACATTTCAGAGATTTCAAAGCAGAAACTTGGCATCACCATCCCTTTATCTGATTTTTACCAATACAATGTGTTATCAATTTAGTGTCTTGACTCTGGTTTTAAGAGTTCTGTGGTTTATATACACAATGGAATACTATGTGGCAATGAGAAGAAGTGAAATATGGCCTTTTGTAGCAATGTGGATGGAACTAGAGAGTGTTATGCTAAGTGAAATAAGTCATACAGAGAAAGACAGATACCATATGTTTTCACTCTTATGTGGATCCTGAGAAACTTAACAGAAGACCATAGGAGAGGGGAAGGAAAACAAAAGTTAGAGAGGGAGGGAGCCAAACCATAAGAGACTCTTAAAAACTGAGAACAGGGGCGCCTGGGTGGCACAGTCGGTTAAGCGTCCAACTTCAGCCAGGTCACGATCTCGCGGTCCGTGAGTTCGAGCCCCGCGTCAGGCTCTGGGCTCTGGGCTGATGGCTCGGAGCCTGGAGGCTGTTTCCGATTCTGTGTCTCCCTCTCTCTCTGCCCCTCCCCCGTTCATGCACTGTCTCTCTCTGTCCCAAAAATAAATAAAAAACGTTGAAAAAAAAATTAAAAAAACAAACAAACTGAGAACAATCTGAGGGTTGATGGGGGGGGGGGTGGGAGGGAGTGGTGGGTGGGAGGGAGGGGAGGGTGGGTGATGGGTATTGAGGAGGGCACCTGTTGGGATGAGCACTGGGTGTTGTATGGAAACCAATTTGACAATAAATTTCATATTAAAAAATAAAAAATAAAAAAAGAGTTCTGGGATTCAGACTTAATACATAAAGACCTGAGAGATGCATGACCTACATAAGAAAACATTTTCAAGGACTATCTTCTTATACTCAATTAATTACACAGTTTACTTATTTCTCAATGATCTCTCCTCCATAAATATATAAATTGTGGATTTAAAAATAAGTCCCCTAGTCAGACTCAGTGTACCCTTATAAAAGCATTTTGTGTCCAGCGCTCTTCCTCTAGTAAGTATTAAAGTTTTGCCTATCAATCTGTCAAATCACCACGTTTTGTCCTGATAATATCCTTCGCTCATTTTTAGGTGTCTCTGGTAACAAAAGAAAAATATATTAAGGTATGCTATTAAATAATTCCTTCCTACAAATATTTAAATATTTTTCCATCCTTTGCATTTTATGTTTTATGTCATTTGTGAAGATTTCTTCTATTACCTGAAGGAAAATTATACTCTCTCCTTTCATTCACATTTAATCCATACACTTATATTTTAAACATTGTAAATTTAGATTATAAGTCCTGCATGGCATGGGATATATATTATTTTTCCAGGTATACAGCACTGGGTTAACCTACAACATTTGTGGCACTTATTAGTCAATTTATACATGTTTGTGAAATGTCAGGAGAAAAAAAAAATAGTTTCATGAGAAACATTGCTGAGTCAGCATTTATTGTAACTTCATAAAAACTAAAACAGTGCTATAAATATGGTAGGTTCTGATGATAGCATCTGATCAGTAGCATATCATGAGTTGTTTCTCTTTACAAGTCATTTTTTACTTAAATTAAAGACAAGTTGTAAACAGAAAGTAATAATTTCTTTTTAATTGAAAATTTTATAAAGATAATTATAGATTTACATTTAATTATAAAAAATAATATAGACAGACGCAAAGTGCCTGTCCCTTACAGAATTTCCCCCAATGGTATCTTCATGCAAAACTCCAGTACAATATCACATCAAGAGTTTACCCTTATACAATATACTAATCTTATTTAGATTTTCCCAGTCTTACACTGATTTGTGTGTGGCTATGTGTATTTACTTCTACACAATTTTATCATGTGTAGGTTTGTGTATCTACTACTACAGTCAAATATAGAATAGTTCCATCAATACAAGGATACCTTTTAATATTTTTTTTTTTACATTTATTTATTTTTGAGAGAGAGAGAGAGAGAGACAGAGTGTGAGCGGGGGAGGGGCAGAGAGAGAGAAGGAGACACAGAATCTGAAGCAGGCTCCGGGCTGTGAGCTGTCAGCACAGAGCCCGACACGGGGCTTGAACCCATGAACCCTGAGATCATGACCTGAGCCGAAGTCAGATGCTTAACCAACTGAGCCACCCAGGCGCCCCAACAGGGATCCCTTTTAAAAAATAACTATTCCTTTTCAAAACATAGAAACTCTTAATCACTTATTATATATATTTTATTTTGGTATCAAGTATGTATTAAAAGAGTTACCATATTACTTGAGGGACTGTATTTGTGTACACACACAAACATATTCACATTGAAAGGATCCTAGATAAAGTATCTTCCAAATTATTCACTGCCTTTAAAATAACTCTAGCATGAGGGATGTAACCAATACCTTGGGAGAAAAATGCGTGAATAATAAATACAGCTGTAACACAAATTATGTACTACTTTCACTTTGATTCTTTGACTGAGAACATCAACTTAAAATGTGATAAAATAAAATTGCCTACTTTTCTCTGAAGCCTGGCTTATGTAATTTCAGTGTCAATATCTTTCAAGCCTGGTGTTCCCAGGAATAGCTTTCATAAGAATAACACAGTAAAAGCTGGGAAGAAAGCTGAGCTGCCATTCAATGTAAAATGTACCTTATGAGCTGGTTTCCATAATTGTTACTCACACATTACATGAGACAAGATGCAGGTTTATGAAGTGATTGGTAAAATAATATAAAAAGAACAAAGAAGAATAAATCTGTCAAACATATTCCTTTTTTGGTTTTATTGCCGAATTTACCTTCCTAGAAAAAGGCATTGTAGAATACTTTTTATAACCTTACATAGAGAGTTTTAAGGGTTAAAAACAAAAATTAACTACTGGAGCTTTCTAATTGAGCTATTAAAACTCTTAATCAATGCTATTTTCAATAAATAAGATTATAAAGGGATATGAGAATGCTTACCATATGTTAGGCTTTTTATTATCAATTTATAATTTCCCAAATACATGAAGATAGACGATAGATTTGCTCAAAATTAAAATAATATATAAATCAAACATTGTTATAGTTACTGTGATCTCTATTACTCAAAAAATCCTTTTTATATATATTATATATCTAGGATATAAGTGAATCATTGCTATGATTGCCGTTAAAAGAGCTGAGAAACATAGAAACTATGAAAAGTCATACATTCAGTAATAGTAATTTGACAGAATCAGAAATTCTGATAACTAAAATATATAGTAAAATCTTTTAAAAGTATCTGCCACAGTAAGTGCTTAAAAGAAACTCCACATATGTATTATTATTGTTAGGAACCAACCAATCATTTTGGACTTTTCTACTAAAAATAAAAAATTATATAAATAATATTCAGCAAACAACTTTAATAATTGACCTCCCTAATTCTCCAATACTCAATAAAATCTATGGTTCGTATTGATATGGGACCATGCTAACATTTTCTTAGTGATAGTTTGGGTTGAATATAACTTCATATAACCTAGCCCCCAAACTCAGTGGGTTCTGTGGCGGTAACAGCTTAAATTCAAGATTCTTTCCTGGCGTTTTAATGAGGTTGTAATTTGATGCCAGCTAAGGATGCACTCACATGAAGGGTCTACAAGACTACATGTCCAAGGTAATTCACACGCATGGTTACATTTGATGTTAGCTGAGGGCTCTGAGCTCAGCTGTCAAAGTCTACAGGATTACTCCTTCATTTGGGGTTCTTATAGATGATGGATGGATTCCAACAGGAATGTGTTTAGAGAGAATTGGCCAAGATTGAGCATAAATGTACTGAAAGGAAAAACAAACAAACAGGATGGGGTTCTAATAAATATCAGTATTTTTTAAACGGGCACCAAAAAAAAAAAAAAAAAAAAAGTCTGAGAAAGAGAAGTAAACCAGAAGTATAGGAAGAAAACAAGAACATTATTTTGTAAAGGAAGAACTTTGACAAATGTTATTAAAAGGCTAAATGAGATAAGCATTAAATTCCATGTCAAGTGCTTAGCAATAAGCATGTTATTGCAGACTTGTGAAATAGTTGAATCACATGCACAAGAGTGAGGAATAAGTGGTAAAGTGTAGAAAGGTGTAGATGACTTTAAAATGGAGAAGAGGGATAAGAGAGCAATGAAGGAGAAGTATGCTAATAATTTCACCACTTTAAAAATTTGTTTCATTTTATTTGTATTCTGTTTTGTTTCAAGAAAGAAGGAGCATACTTATAAGACTAAAAGGAAACCAATAAATAGAAATGTCAAGGACACAAAAGAAAAAAAAAAACATCTATGATTTAAAAGATCTTAAAATCCTCAGTTTTCACATTATGCTGTGAAAACTTTGTTATGATAGTGATTTCAAAGATTTTTTGTTCAGGAACCACCACTGTGATTGAACTCTATGTTTTTTGGTTATAAGAGGAAATTTCCTAGTTTACATATTTTTCCTTTTATTTTAGGCTCAAAAAATTTTCCTTAAGAAATTTTTTCCTGATATTTATTTATTTGTCCTAAATTTATATACACATTCTCAGATTTTTTTCTGAAAGACTTATTAGAAATAAAGGAAACATTTTTTGGTGGAAGCAGAAGTATTGTAAGATAAATTACATCAAAGCAATATATATAGCTAAATTTCCTGAATGACACAGATGTTGAACATCATGAAATACCATTTATTAAAATAAATATAAGGAGTACCAGTAAGATGTATTCCATGTCAAAGGCATAAAAAATAATTTATAATAATAAATAATTAGCTTATATGACTTATTTTAAGACTACATATGAACATTAACCAAAGTAACACTTTATATTTTGCTTATACTGTTGAGATACATAATGTTGGACTGCCTCCATTGATTAGCCTAAATGCAATCATTAATATTTATACAAGTTTTCTTATTGGATCTCTAATAAGAGTCAGGCAATGAGCACATTTTCATTAATCAAACAAAGGTAAATGATCTATGAATTGGGATATCCACTATAGAATGAAGACATTAGAGGCAATGAATTCTTAGTGAGTTCATGTTGAACATTTTACATTACCCCTTGTCTTACTTCTAAAGCTACTGTCAGTAGATTACAAATACTTTGCCTATATTATTTGCCTAGATTGAAAGATTATGATCTCAAAGACTTTCTTCCAAGGATGAGTTAACGAGATTGATTTAGAGATCTGTCACATAGAGCTGTAAAGCTTTTGTCAAAATGTATTCATTACTTATTTTATTTTAATTGTGCCAAGAAAAATTAGTACATTTAAAAGAATAAAATGGTATAAACTGAAACTGCATAAGCATCAATTATAATAGAACAAATGTGATAATAAATACATTTTATACAGTTTCTAAGTTATACTACTCTACTGCTGAATAATAGAATAAAAGAATGTATGAAGAGAATATCAGTTTCATATCTCTTGTAAACATAATTTACTGATTTCAAGATTTGGATCATTTATATTAGATAGGTACATAGATATGCACATATAACCTATAAAATATCTCAATATAAATACACACTCATCCATGTTTTTTTTCTTATGTTACTTACAGATTTCTGCCAAAACTTAATACTAGAAAAACTATTGAGCAAAATTACTTCTTTTTTCTCTTATATTTATTCCCTCAAATATCCTTTTCCCTTTATGATTTATAATATTATACCTCTTTTATCTTCGCATAATTTATGTGCATTTGTCTTATTTTTCCATTTCTTTCTTTCTGTTACAAATAGTTAACAGAGTTATATATTTTTCCCAAAAGTCTTATAAATACCATCATTCTCTTTAATTCTCTGATATCACTTTGATGATATATTATGGCAATACATCAGAGGGTTGCTATTGCAAAACTACTGTATTAATGCAACATATAAAAAAAACCAGCAATATTCTGATGATATAGCACATTAATTAGTCATAACTATAATTCCAGTAGATCCATAATAATAGCTTTACATTTTTAAGTGTTCTATTAAAATTGAAGCAGCAGAATTAAAGTAGACAAAATAAAAATTGGCTACATATGCTACTGGTTTAGCAATAAATTATACATTTACCTTCATATCTCAACGAAATGAGATTTTTATAGTAGAGTTTAATCATGCATGTTGGGGTGACTGAACTTTCATAAATTAAAGAATGTGATTATTTCTTAGAATAATTACCCATTTATTTTTTTAATGTTTATTTATTTTTTGAGAGAGAGAAACAGAGAGAGTATGCACAAACGGGGGAGGGGCAGAGAGAGAGGGAGAGAGAGAATCACAAGAAGGCTCTGTGCTGACAACCAACATGGGGTTCAATCCCACAAACTATAAGATCATAACTTGAGCCGAAATCCACAGTTGGACACAACTTACTGAGCCACCCAGGCATCCCTATTCTTTTCTTAAATAATACCCACAACCAAAGGAAACATTGAAGGAGATACTGAAAGCTACTATTGTACTAATTAAGCTACTCTTGGCTACAAACTATCTTCATTTATTTTTTGTTTCTTTTTCTTTCTGATTGTCAGTGGGAGCAAAACATAAGATTATATTGATATAATTGTATATAAACCTCAATTTCAACATTCATTTGTGTTATTTGTATGGATGTGATTTAGGTTAATAATTTGAAGGAGAAGGACAAGTGATAAGTTGATGTAGAGTGATGAAAGTGTAAAATTGAAATAGGAAATAGATAATTTAATCCCAGCAAACAAATTGGACCCTTGCAACCATACCACGATGGAATTTAACAAAAGTGGCAGGGGATTGCATTTGTTACTCACCTATTTTACGTAACTGTTAGGATAGATTCTGACCTTTTCCAAGAGTAGCCTGAAAGTTTCTGATAGGAAGATCTAAAGAGACACGTGAATGTAAAGAAATCATGATATTACAATGTGACCAAATTAAAAATAAAAATGTAGTGATTTCAGTTTAGGTTTGAATTTTGCCTTACTGTTGTGCATGCTAGAGTTTTGCAGTACTGACCCCTGATAACCCATTTCTCCCTATATCCATGCTCACAAGGCCTCTGGGCTCAGCATATGGCTTGCTTTAGCAAATGGAACAAAAGTTAACATGAGCAAAGGTTTAAAACTGCTTATGTATTGGGTTTGTCCTCTCTTGATTGTTGGATCTCTTCTGCCACCATGTGAACAAGTCTGGATTTATCCTGTAGAGAATGAGGCCACATGTATAGAGAGGACTCAGTAGCAGCAACCACCCCAGCCATTGTAGTGGAGATCTGAGATGTGAATTAGTCCATCCTATACCATAGAGATGCAGCTAATCCAGCCCACCCAGATGAATCAACCAGAAAATCCATAGAATAGTAAGACATAATAATTTTTACTAATTTAATCTAGATTTATAGTGGTTGCTTATGAAACAAATTCATGCTGATACTTTGGAAACAGATATACTAGACAACATATATTGACTGATAATAACTTTGAATTATTTGAAAGCTTAATTGTAATACATGCTTATTTTCTGATAATTTATAGTTATTTATTTTATTTTATATTATTATATTTGTTTTCATTGCAGCTTAGGGGAGAGTCGAGAAGTCATTGCTGAAAATGGAGCTAAACTAAATATATTAATAAATGATTTTCCAAGTTTTTCCTTTTTTAAAGTACATTTTTTCTCCTCCTCTGAATTAGTAACTACACAAGTAAAAATGAAAGTCTAACACTATGAGAGACAAAAGTAGTTTAGTTACAAGCTTTGACAATCATTGTTGAAGAGTTAAGCAAAGTAGTTTCATGTAATTCAGCCATTGGTTTAATGGAAATGAGAAACACAGAGGGAAGCATTAAATACTGATAAACAAAGGAACATGGGTAGGTTGATTATATACGATATAAATTTATCTCTCTCTATATAAATCTCCTTATAAAATAACTGATGCTTATAACAGATAAAGTATATCTTATTTGAAAGGCTTATTATTACATTTAAACACGATCAATGTCATTTTCTGCTAAGTAATGAATTACAGAAGCGAACACTAAATAAAACTACACCAACATATACTATATATGACAAGGATGGCATTGGAATGAAATGGTAAAGGGGAAACTATAAGTTTTACGGTAATAGAAATGAGGGGCGCCTGGGTGGCTCAGTGGGTTGAGCGTCTGACTTCTGCTCGGGTCGTGATCTCATAGGTCGTGGGTTCGAGCCCCGCATCGGGCTCTGTGTTGACGGCTCGGAGCCTGGAGTCTGCTTCACATTCTGTGTCCCTCTCTCTCTTTCTCTCTGATCCTCCATTGCTCATGCTCTCTCTCTCTCTCTCTCTCTCTCTCTCAAGAATAAAACATTAAAAAGTTTAAAAAAAAGAAATGAAAAGCAGGTATGAAACATTTAATACACATTCAGATGTTAATTTTCATAAAATACAAAATATGGATAATAGAAAATACTACTTCTATGGTCATCTATAATAGAAATGGATTCACACCTTTAATGCAGAAAACTATACTAGAAGAGTAATGTGGAAGGAAATAGAGTTGTACATATTTGCTGGAAAATATAAGAATGTAATAAAAGAATTGTACGTGAAAGCATTTGGGTATTGAAAAAGAATAAGGTAAAATTATTTAAATTACAGGACTCTACTAAATTCTACCTGAGAGGTTGGCTAAGTATATTTGCAAGTCTAATTGCAGATTATAGAAATCAAAAATTAAAACAAAGTACAATATTGGGAAATTATAACATTTTAACATATTTACTATGCTATATATTTAAATGTATTATCTGATAATTACTTAAATGGTTTTAAAATAACTTTCTCCATTATGTATAGATGGCTACAAATAATATGTTTTGCATAACACTGTGCCATATGCTACATTTGCCTTACAACAGTTATATGCAAAGTATTAAGGTCAAAATCATCCCAATTTTATACAAAGGAACTGAAATTAAGAAAAGCAAAATGATTAGAATAAAGCCAAAACGAAGAGCTTCTGATTTGAACGGATGTATTTTTCCATAAGATCCAGTAATTTTCCAACATATTATAAAGTTATAGTTTGAGAATATTTTTGTACATATATTTCTAAATTTCTAGACTGTTTAATGATACAAAATCATAATATCATTAGGATGAATCACCATGTTATCTTGTCGTGTATAACAGTTAAGAGGATGGAAAATAGAGCATAGTTACATTCTGATTGGAGAAATAAAATGAATCTTTGTTATAATATTTGACTTATGAATAGGCAGAATATGCATTTTGAGTTTTTTAGTTTAATAAGAAATCACTGAAATAAATAAATAACTCTTTAACATCTGTTTAACAAGATCAGAAAATCCTTCCATAACTGAAAATTTCAAGTACTACTGGAGAAACAGGATACAGACATGAAAAATTATACTCTAAGAGGATGATTTTCTTCAGTCATCTCAACAGTATATTATAGAGATATAATACATAATGTTGCTTTCTATGACACCAGATGCTCAGCGTATCATGACGTTAAGAGAAAGTAGAGATCCTAGTCTTTATAAGTTAACCACCACAATGTATGTCCTACATTTATTTTGACATTGGTATGTTGGTGGTGGTGTTGAGAGAGATATTGAAGTGAGGGTGAAATAATTAAATGCACCATAATTCTAAGGGATCAATTTTATAGATTTAAGTTTACATTGTCAATGTAGGCATGTTGCTTTCACTATAGCCGAAAAAATGGTGCAACTACACTGTATAACACAATACACAGTTTGGAAGTTTAAACATTTTCCCTAACACATAAAAGCAGATAGTTTTGTATTTCTCTTAATGCTTGTAGGAATGGGAGATTTGGGATAAAGCAAACATTATTCATGTGGTCTGAGTTTAAAGATATAATGTGCTAGGTTGCTCTTTTTGTTGTGAAAAAAGAAAGACAAGGAGAGGATTTCGGGGGAAGATGGTGGTATAGGAGGACCCTAAACTCACCTCTTTCCACATACACACAGCTAGGTAAAAGCCACATCAGTGTCAATAACCTAGAAAATTACCTGAAGACTGGCAGAACAAACTCTCCACAGCTAAATGTAGACAAGAGGCCACATTGAAGAGGGCAGGAAGGGTGGAGACACAGGAGCTACGGGACTGGTGGGACCATTCACAGAGGGAATTACATCATGGGAATGAGGAGAGCAAAGAAACAGACTCTTGGCTTTGAAAATGAGAGGGACTAAATTCCCCAAGTTCTTATAAAACAACTGGGTTTAATACCTGTAATATTAAAAATCATCAGGCTCCTGAGAGAGCCAGGAGGGTAAGAGGGAACTGAGTCCCCACCCTTAAAGAGCACAGCAAACAGTCCCTTGGAGACACAGCATAGAAGCAGCAGTTTGAAAAACACCTGGGATATACAGGAAGGACATTTATATACTGATCTTAAGAACACACACTGGAGGGGCAGGGATCACTGGGGGACCTGGTGGGTACCATTTCCGTCTCTCCTGCTCCTGCCAGCATAAACATAGGAACACATACAGGAACCAGCCCTCCACCAACTCTCACTACCTAACTTGCTAACAGCATGCCCCACCAATGTGTTCTCCTGGGGACATGTCCCCCCCAAGTCCTCAGACCCAGGACCCCTCACACAGCAGACTCAGCAAATCTTGCTAACACTGTGCAACTGGAATCTGGAGAAAGAAACAGAAATCCAGGGAGGCCAACACTAAGACACACAGTAATTAAAATAGCAAAAAAGTAGTGATGGAGAGGGAACTGCAAAAATAGGAAAAGAAAACAGTTACATACAAGGAAAATTCCATAAGGTTATGAGCAAAATTTTCAGCAGTAACTTTGCAGACAAGAAGGGTGTGGCATGATATATTGTTGTAGATATTGTATACAAACCTAGTGGTAACCACAAATCAAAACCCAGTAACAGATATGCAAAAAATAAAGAGAAAGGAATCCAAGTTTATCACTAAAAAAATCCAACAAACCATGAGAGAAAAGAAAGGAACAGAGAACTACAGAAACAACCACAAAACAAGTAACAAAATTGCAATGAACACATACCTATTAATAATTACTTTGAATGTTCATGGACTAAACACTCCAGTAAAAAGTCACAGGTTATGGAACAGATGAAAAAACACCACTCATCTATATGCTGCCTAGAAGAGACTCATTTCAGATGTAAAGACATTGCAGATTTAAAGTGAAGGGATGGAAAAGCACTTATCATGCAAATGGAAGTGAAAAGAAAGCTGGGGTAGCAATAATTATACCAGACAAAATAGACTTACAACAGAGAATGCAAAAGGAGACAAAGTAGGAAACTGCCTAGTCATTAAGGGAAAAATCCAACCAGAAGATATAACAAATATTCATGCATCCAACATAGAAGCACTCAACATGGGAGTACCCAAATACATCAAGCAGCAACAAACATAAAGGAAGTACTTGATGGTTATATAATAAAAACAGGGGACTTTAACACCCCACTAACATTAATGAATAGATCATCCAAGCAGAAATCAATGTGGAAATAGTGGCTTTGAATAATACAATGCACCAGATGTATCTAATAGATAAGCCCAGAGCATTCCATCCTAAAACAGCAGAATACATATTTATCTCAAGTGTACATGGAATATTCTTCAGAATAGATCATATGAGGTCACAAAATAAAACTCAACACATTCCAAAAAATTGAAATCATACCATCCATCTTTTCTGACCATAATGTAATGAAACAAGATCTACCACAAGAAAAAAATCTCAAAAGAACACACACGTAAATGTAGGTTAAATAAAATCCTACTAAACAACGAATGTGTCAACCAAGATATCAAAGAAGAAATTAAGAAATATATGGAGACAAATGAAAATGAAAAAAAAAGATTCAAAATTTTGAGACGTAGCACAAGCTGTTATAATAGGAAAGTTAATAGCAATACAGGCCTATCTCAAGAAGCAAGAGAAATCTCAAATGAATAACCTAACCTTATACCTAAAGGGGCTAGAAAAAGAGGGACAAACAAAACCCAAAAACAGTTGGAGGAAGGAAATTAAAAAGAGTACATCTGAATGAGCACTGAGTAATGCATAGAATTGTTGAATCAATCACTATATTGTACACGTGAAACTAATAGAACATTGCATGTTAACTACACTGGAATTAAAATAAAGAAAGAAAAACAAGGATGTGAATGTGAGTAATGATATACATTTGTGTACAGTATATGTATACTCGATTGCTATTAATATGCTGGCCTCAAGAAGTATGTAGCCCAGTGTAGTACTGTGGCAATATACTGTCCCAATAAAGATTGGATTTTGTGGTAGGACTTCTCTGCAAGGCAGGCAGAAGGATGAAACTAACTGGTGAAAGAAAAGATATACCATTATTTGAATGAACATGTTAGATCTTAAGTTTTGCTTGACTTTTTTTTTTTTTTTAACGTTTTTAATTTATTTTTTTTGGGACAGAGAGAGACAGAGCATGAACGGGGGAGGGGCAGAGAGAGAGGGAGACACAGAATCGGAAACAGGCTCCAGGCTCCGAGCCATCAGCCCAGAGCCTGACGCGGGGCTCGAACTCACGGACCGCGAGATCGTGACCTGGCTGAAGTCGGACGCTTAACCGACTGCGCCACCCAGGCGTCCCTTTGCTTGACTTTTAAATACAATTCCTATAATTAAGACATCTGATAATGCTGTTCACCAGGTATGTTCTTAAACACTCTTAGACATACAAACATACCAAATAAACAAGAATATTTCCCATATAATTTTAATTGATGTCCATTTGTACATTTCCTATTATAACCAGAGGCCAAAGTCATCCCTAGTTATTTTTGCATCCAACATTAATGTTTTTCCCACTGTTTCTGGGTTCTATACTGTTTTCCAAGTTACCTTTGAATTTCTTTAATTTTCCAGAATTTTAAGATTATATTGAAACCTCTACGTGAGTAATTTATGTACATAGCAAACAATGTCAAATCCTTTGAATAAATAATGCTAGAGAAGTTAAACCATTTATCAGCTAAGAAAACTAATGTGATAAATACAAAAAAACCATAGTTCATCATTTGTAAGTCTATTCCATGAACCTGAAACAAAGAGAATGCAGCTGAGAAATTTAAAAATTAAAGGATGGCTATTTCTATGAAAGATTATCTGCTTAAATGGATTGAACACTCAAATCACAGAGTTAGTGCTACATCCTGATTCATAACTGATGTTTTTCGTGGCATCTATTCTACTTACTTGAGTAAAGGAAGAATAACCTGTGAAAGCAACAAAAGAAAAAGAAAGAAATTCAATCAGATTACATTAGTAATTTCTCATCAGATTGCCACTTTTCTTAGTAATTTTGTTAGTGTTGGAGGCTACTGTTATTAGTCTATTATTGTTTGCCTGTTATTATGATGGATATGTTTAATCATATTAGAAGAATTTACATCACATTAAGAATGACAAATATTAATGGTATAATAAGTAGACTTTAAATATTAAAGCATTTCCATAATGATTAATAAAGTTATTTTCAAATTCATTCTTCTGAGTTATGGTCAGATATTGTAAACTTTTTTTTCTAATTATAAACAGTCAACTACTCGTAAGGTAATTTTGAAATTGTACTTATGTTTTATTTCTTAGTAGCGTCTTAATAAATGTTACATGTATTTATTTATGATCATGGAAGTTATCTTCTTATGAACAGTCAAGTACTTTTATTTCTCTCTAGGTATCATTAAATACTATTGGATCAATAATTTGTCCTAAATCCAGGAACCAAGACCATGTAAAATACAGAAGAGAAAATGTTCTATCTCACCTGCTTAGTAATGTCTGTAAAACATGTATGTTGAAATACCGTATATTATACAGATATGTTGAGGTAGTGTTGAGATGTCTCATATGGAGATATGTTGAGGTATATGTTTTCAGTGTTAAAGCACTCTTTATGATAAAAGATTTCAATGACAAAAAGAAAAAAAAATTAAAAATCAGCATTATAGATTTCTTGAGTCAACAAACAAGGACTTCCTGACCTAACCAAATTTTGAAAGCAAGTATTAGAAGCTTTAAGTATTAAATATTTATCTTGCATGTTTTTTATCTTCCTACATTTATGTACAATATGCTACAAGAAATTAATTTCTTTTTTTTATGTTTATTTTTGACAAAGAGAGAGAGAGGGAGGGAGAGACAGAATCTGAAGCAGGCTCAAAGCTCTGAGCTGTCAGCACAGAGCCGGTGAAGTGCCGGTGAAGAGCCGGTGAAGGGCTCAAAGTCACCAACAGAACCAGGAGGTCATGACCTGAGCCTAATCTGACGCTCAACTGACTGAGCCACCCAGGGGCCCCCAAATTAGTTTATTTCTATATTCAGTATTTATCTCTTTGGTTGTCCTATGCAATAGATCATAGTTGTGGCATATTTAACATTAAAGATTTTAACAAATCTAGTATTCCACTAAAGTTTCATGGCATACGATAAGTTTTACATTTCCTGTGCAGAGAATCCAGTTCACTTGCTCAGAAACTGGCAAAACAGTTTGTCATGTAGTGATTGAGTCTACCAAACTACTCAACATATGCACTGCAAGGAGGCTTTGCTAGTCTGCTATATTTCCAGCAACTTCAAGAAGTCATAAAGAAAATAAAATTACCCTGAAAAGAAATCAACCTCTTGTTTGGCTGATGAGACTGGTAATAAAATGAAGAGACAGGCCCACTGTAAATAAGTCTTAGCCTTTAAACTAAGGGTGGGATTAATAAAACAGTGTCTGTCCAATTTAATAATTGCATCAATATGTGTTGTGAATAAAAAAGTGTATGCCTTTACAGAATTTTTAAAAAGGAATTATGGAACTTTTACACTCAGTATTCCTGCCAATGCCTACCTTTCTCATTCAGTAAGAATAGCATTTGAAGAAGAATTGATTTAATAAGAGTTAAGCACATGTGTAGAGAAAGAAAATTCTCAGGAGATTCATTGTTCTTGAGGGAATCTTTCTATGAACTAACAGATTATAGAGAAACTAATATGGTCAATAGTCTAAACTTCAAAAAGAACCAATATTGGCTTCTACATTTTAAAAGAGTAATTTTTATAACTGACTATTAAAGGGAGAGGAAGCTGTCTAAAATACTACAAAATAGTGTTCTCACATTGAAGAACCATGTAAAAAGAATAGATGTTAGTCTACTTTTAGGAGAAAATGCCTATATAAACCTCTCAACTTTGGGAGAAAAAAATGTGCCAAGTTTAAGAAAAAGGATGGCTATCTGTGTCAATGTGAGGTCAGATGTCAGAACTTATGATTATGTTATACTTGCCCTATCATTATGAATAATATATGTGAGCTCCAAAAGTAAGAACTCCTTTTCATATAGGTCCAGGCCAACTAAAAAAATATCTACTTCTGATGCACGTTTGAGATTGATTTTATAAGTATTGGAAATAGAGAAATATGTTGCTTCATAGACATTTAGGTAATGTTCTATTCATCACAGATAATTTATTGTGCCATTAACAAAAGTGACCATTGTAATAATGATTGTCAAGTAAATGTTACTTATGTCTACTAATTCCATGGAGTTCAACTCCACTGACACAAAATTTTAATTCAAACATAAAATTGGCAAAAATTTCATGAAATGGCTAAAAGCAACAGTAAAGAGATTAACTGGTGAGTATACAAATAAAAAGAGAGAGAGAGAGAAAGTATTTTTAAAAAATTTCCATGGTGACCTTACTGAAATTTAGGGTGGCTGAATTTATATAAATGTACTGAAAGCAAGAATAAAAATAGTATTAACTGACATTTGTTGGGTTTGTACTATGTGCTAGACATTAGGCATTTAACATGAAGTATCTCAGTGAGTCTCACACCTATGCTTAAAATTAGTCTTGAATTGTCAAAACTTTTCAAAAATTTTGTTGGGTAGAACTTGGTATTTTTTTTTAATGTTTATTTATTTTTGAGAGACAGAGACAGAGAGAGAGAGAGAGAGAGAGAGAGAGAGAGAGAGAGAGGATGCAAGCAGGGGAGGGGCAGAGAGAGAGGGAGACACAGAATCTGAAGCAGGCTACAGGCTCTGAGCTGTCAGCACAGAGCCTGACTTGGGGCTTGAACCCACAAACTGTGAGATCATGACCTGAGCTGAAGTCAGACACTTAACCGACTGAGCCACCCAGGTGCCCCAAACTTGGTATATTTTTATTGGTATATATTTTAGGTTTTTATTCAAGTTTTTATATTTATGCTGTTTAGTTTGAAATAAATGAACAAATACTTGTAAGCAGTACACATGTATATAAGATATTCAATTTAAAATATTTAAAAATTTTAAAACAAATCTCTTGAGTTATATGTAAAAATATATATGTACATATATGTATATATATATATGTGCTACAAAACTATGTCCTTAAAATTCTTCTGCTGTTTTAGCTTTTTTTTTTCTTTTCTTCCTAAGAATCTCAAATCTCAACAGATCCTGAGCATATTATCTCATTAATCTGTGAACCTTTTTGGTGACCTTGGTGACAAATGTTTCAGTCTCCATTTCACAGATGATGAAACTTGGAAAGAGAAAGGTTAATTTGTTTGTGTAAGTTGACACATCATGTCAATTGCTATGTTCTTAGAAGAATATAGGGTTCTTGCCTTGTTGGCTACTATTTTATCTACTATATCATTTTGGCAACAATGAGAGACAAAATAACTCAGAATAAAATAAAATACTGTATTAGCAGCCGTCCCCAATCACATTTTAGGCCTGTGGCTACATCTCCCCAACATAATCTACTACTGATTGTAATATTCTTTTATCCCACTGATCTTTAAAAACATGTCTATCTGTCTATCCACACATAGCCTTTAATTATTGTCTTAGTTGATATAATCACTTTCTTGAAAGAAAAGAGTCTAAAGGAAGAGGTCAGGGACAAAAATAATGATCTTTCTTTAAAAAAAGAGTAACAAATTGAACAGGTTTATTTCTATTCTGTTTAGAAATAATATCGAGTGGCCTGGAGTGGATAAAATAAAGTATATTAGGTATATCTGCTTTTCTGCCACTTCACTGACCATACAGAGATTGATAAAAACAACAACATTATTTTATATACTTAAACTACTTGGTAGTGAAATTTTAAAAAAATAAAACTTCCAGATTAAAAAAAAAAAATCTACATCTCTGACAAAACAGGGTAAAAAAAATTCAATGTTGTCAAATATGATCAGTATCAACATATTAAAATATGCTTTTCTATCTGGAATATCAAAGACCAAGTTTATAAAACTTGTTATATACTAAATTTTCAATTCCTAATTTGACCAAATCTTAAACAAAACTACCAATAATTTCATTTCTAAAGTAATCAATTTTTTTTCTTATTGGCAAAAAATATTGATTTTATATTAAATGAAATCATGTTGCATAAACTTTCTCTAGGACCCTAACTGGGAATCAGCTACATTCCAGTTAAGAAATTCACATGTAACTTATTTGTTTAAGTCTTATTTTCCACATCTTCTTTTTGCAATGGAACTGGAAGTAGAATGTATATCTGCTATCAGATGTTATCCCACTATCTTCAGCATGGCTTAGTGTTGGAGTGGAAGAGAGTGAGGCCATAAGGCTCAAGTTGTATATTCATTTATGAGTCTAAGGCCAGGGGAAGATAGGAAAGATAGAAGTTTGCTAATGCATAGGGATCACTGTCAAAGGCAATGCCCCCAATTTTCCACTACCAACCAAGGCCTTCTAGATGTTTTGAACATTTTCACTTGTGCTTTAGCATCACCATAGAAAAGATATGCCTGGTCAGGGGGAGGGATGAATCGGCAGAGCACAGAGGATTTTGAGAAGACTGAAAATACTCTGTATGGTACCATGATGACAGAGAGATGCTATTATATTTTGTCCAAGTCCATAGAACAGAATGTATCATACCAAAAGTGAAATGCGACGCAAACTATGCTCGTTCAGTGATTACGGTGTGTCCACATAGCTTTGTCAGTTGTATCAGATGTGCCATTCTGGTGGTGTGGATAATGGTAAAGCCTAAGCACGTGTGGTGGCAGGGGAGATATGGGAAATTTCTGTACCTTCCTCTCAATTTTGTTTTGAACCTAAAACTGCTATAAAAATATTTCATTAAAAAATTATGAAATACAAAAGAACAAAGGAAAGAAAGGAAGGATGTCCCTGAAATGTCCACTGGTCTCAGAAGGAGGATGAGAAGTAGAGAAGAGCACTTAGTGACTCTCATATACATAAGCAAGATGAGCTAAAATCACCTAAGCCCAGCCTGTATCAGCTGTCAACTGGCCAACTCAAAAGTACATAAGCGATAATGATAAGTTTGGAATATTATTTACAAAAATTAATTATCCCATCCCCTATTATAGAAGTCTTTTTTTATGTGTTTGCAACTCCTTTCATTAAGTAAAGCTGTCTATCTCCCCACTCCTTACACCCTCACTTTGGCAATAGTATGTGGGAGTATTAACTTGTGCCTGTTGTTAGGTAGCCTAAGCTACTTCTGTTCATTCGCTTGGAATCGTGCCACATTATGTGACAAGCAAAAGGTACCCTGCTGGAGAACAAGAAACCATGCGGTTGTGAATATAGTTAATGTATTCATTCCAGCTGAGGCCCTAGGGGTATAAGAAACCCCAACCAAGATCATTACTTCCACTATTTGGTATGCAATTAACTTTAGTCTCATGGGAAGTCCAGATGAGGCCAGAAGTACCACTAGTACTCACTGTTTAGTGAGAACAGCCTAAATCACTGACCCACATATTTATAACCTATGGTTATACGTCACTACATTGTGGGATGGTTGGTTATGCTGCAATTGCTACATCATATCATAAATAATCATTGTTTCAAGTGCTTGAGCTTTAGATTAGTTTGTTTTGCTTCAAAGATAACTATTATGACATGCTTGTTAACGAATTTTCATGCCATTTAAAAATTTTTTTTAATGTTTTATTTTATTTTTGAGACAGAGAGAGACAGAGCATGAATGGGGGAGGGTCAGAGAGAGAGGGAGACACAGAATCTGAAGCAGGCTCCAGGATCTGAGCTGTCAGCACAGAGCCGGACGCGGGGCTCGAACTCACAGACGGTGAGATCATGACCTGAGCCGAAGTTGGAAGCTCAACCGACTGAGCCACCCAGGTGCCCCTCATGCCATTTTAGAATAGAGAAAATTCTATACATCTATAACAATGTACTGGTTATATGGGAAAAGAAAATCACACTTACATATTCCAAAGGGAGAAAACACCTCACCAATTTCTAAAATGGGACCCCAATTTGACAATAAATTTCATATATTAAAAAAAAAATAAAAAAAAATAAAAAGGAAAATAAACAAAGACAAAAAATAAAAAATAAAAAATACATAAAATGGGACCCAGAAGAAAATTTCAAGATATTATAGCATTATCAGTAGGACATAGGAAAACACATAGGAACCAAGTTTAAAACAATTTTTAAAAATAAGGAGATATTAAACAGGGAATGATAAATAATGAGACTAAAGAAGGGGATGGATAATCTTAGTCAAGATAAACAATGCTGCCACGAAACATTTAAATCTTAGTGTTCACTAACAGGAGAGTTTCATTTATTTCTCTCAGTATACATCTACTGCACGTTAGTTTGAGAGGAGGCAACTGTTATATTTATCTCTAGGTATCTAACATATAGAACAAAAATAATAATGGTGACTGGGTCAGGGGATTGAGGAAAATCATGCACTCTCCATTTCCATTATCTTTGATTTTGTTATAGGGTAATAATGGTCTCATCAAAATAACTGTGAAGTGATTTCCCCCTCATCTATCTTTGGAAGCAGTGTGAAGGATTATTACTATTCTTTAAACATTGAGTAGAATTAAACAGTTAAGAAATCTGCATGATTTGCCACTTCTTATGCCTTATAATTTCTTATTGAAAACTAGATACTTTCAATGATATATGTGGCTACTTTGAAATCAGATTCATCTCTCTATCCAGTGTTTATTGTTGTTGCTATTTGTTCAGTGACTTTCTGATCTAATTCTTTAAAGACCATATTCTTTGTCATGTGTGGCCAATGCACAGTTTCTGCTTGGTAAGCTTAGTGGCTAGCTAATGATTGGATAAAATATTTACTTATTCAACTTGGACCATTAAGCTTCCCAGTTGTTTCTGAGGGCCTCTGTATATGTCTTGGAAAACACATTGAACAGTCACTTGAAAACTCTGCCTTAGCTTTCAGTCTCTGCTTGCACGGAGACTCAAGGTCAGTAAAAGTAAGATATTAGGCCCTTCTCAAGTCCTTCCTGAACATGTATACAGCCCACGGCATGCACACAACCCTATACATGTGTGTGGCTTCCTGAATCCCAGGAATATGTCAGAGCTTTAAAAAGCTCTATGGACATTACATTTTTCATCTTTTCTTTTTAAGCTTTTCATTTAGTCTTTTCATTGCCCCAACTGTTAGACACAGCTCAGGCAGCCACAAAGATCAATACATTCTTGTTATTGATTTCAATAAATATCTCTAAAGAAAAGACATTTTGCATTTGGGTGAGTTAGGTCAATACAGATGGGCTTGCAAGTGTGGTCTTCCAGGGACACATCAGACAGGTCAAATCATGTCTGTTTTCCAGGAATGGGCCTTTGAAGCAGTTTTATCCTACTCTGCCCCACTCTGCTGGCTGTCCGGCTCGTGTTTTTTAGTGTGATTGTTAGTTTTCAGGAGTACGATAAACTGGAGTAGGGAGGATGGGGCTGGTACAAGTTAAAGCACCACAAAGCTCATCCTTCTGACCAATATCCAAAAATCTCTAGATCGTTGCAAGCTTTTTCTTAGTTTTCAGAGTTGATCAAAAGTTGATTTTGACTCTTTGAGGAATTTTCCTTGTTTTATAGAGGTCTTTAATCTGTTATTTCCACTAATATTCATGGTGTCTAAAATTATCCATTCACATTCATTGGATAAAATAAGTCTAAGGGCACATTAGACTTCAAACACTGCATATATATAACTCTACCATGAGCCTAGAAGGAGAGAAAAAATGGGAATACTTTTACACAGTTTTAATAATTATTACAGTCCTTCTGATCATCAAATACTTGGTATTCTTTACACACACACAAAATACACTTACTCCTCATACAAGGAAATAATCCAAAGTACCACAAATCTTGGCATCAGATTCCAAGCGCAGAATGTCTGAGTGGTGTACAGTTTTCTTTACATCCATATATGGACATTTCTAATGTAATAACTTTGAAATAAAAGAGCAAATTATGTACCCTTTGTGCCAACATTCACTGGTGGAAGATCACCTTTACCCCTTTACCCCTATTTAGATGCCATACCACCATTATTGTCCATTGTAATTGTGGGATCTTGCTGGGTATTTTTTGTGTCTTCTGCCAGGAGTTAAGAAGCATTCTTTGGCTATACCCATTTTTTCCCTAGGGTTTGCCAGGATATTCTTTATTTGTTCTTAGCTCTCACTTATCTCTACTCTCATTATTTTCTTAGCCCTGAAAAATTGAACTCTGTCCTCCTGAGAACTATTAGACAGATAATACAATAAAAAATAAATACTTGAAGGCAAAGAGCTAACAAAGCAGTGAAAAATTATGGACCCCAAAAGAAGGAACACAAGAGAAACCTCTAAGTATTAAACTGTGGGGCCACTTTTGTCCCAAAAGAAGGAAGAGTGGATAAAAAAGGATAAATAAAACTTCTAAGAGGACAAAATCAGAATCAAGTTCACTATTTTAAAAAATCTCTCCTTGATACAACTTAGCCAGGTTCCTCTGAGCCCTCTTGACTGGCTTTAATCTTGGTAAATAACAAAAGAAGATAATAGAAAATTCAGCAAAATTATGAACAAGCAATGCAGGGAAGATAAACAAATTGATATAAATATATTTTGTAAAAAGCTAAAAAAATAATGAAAAAAATAGGAATTAAAAGCAAAATGTGGTAACAATTTGTGTACATATGATTATCAATCATTTAAAATCTGACAATATGAAATACTGGTTGATGTGTAGTGCAAGGGAGTTATCTGTGGATTTCTGGTAGAAGAGGTTGGTACAAAATACCTCTGGAGACTGTTTTGTCAATATCAAGCAAATTTGAATGAATACACAATATATTTCTCATCAATTTTGTTGCTAAACATAAACACCTGATAATCTTTCATACACATGTACATAGGAGACATGCATGTCAATCCTTGTAGAAAATGGATCAATCATTTTCTACAATCAATAGAAATCTTAAGGCCCATCAATAGGATAATGGATAAATACAATTTAATACTATCATAAGTGAATGCTAATCATTAATGAATATGAAGTAAATTCACAAATATAATACAGGAAAAATAGAATAATTATTTCAATATAATGCTTATACAAAGTTATTTTTTATTTTATCAATGGTAGAAGCAATTTTTAATGAGTGGTTACCCTGTACCTAGAATTATGCATTTTACACAGTGCCTTAAAATAGTCCATAAAGCTAGGTACATTTGTTTTCGTAAGAAATTTGAGGGTAAGAGAACAAAGGCAATAATTTCTCTGACATTGGCCATAGAGACATTTTTCTAGATACATCTTCTAAGGCAAGAGAAACAGAAGCAAAAATAAATTATTGGGACTATGTCAAAATAAAAAGCTTTTGCACAACAAAGGAGACCATCAACAAAACAAAACAAAACAAAACAAATCTACTGAATGGGAGAAGATATTTGCAAATAATATATTCGATAAGAGGTTAAGATCCAAAATATGTAAGAACTTACACACCTCAACACCAAAAAAGAAACAATCCAATTTAAAAATGGGACAATCTGAATAGACATTTCTCCAAAGATGACATACAAATGGCCAACAGACAAATGGAGAGATGCTCAGCATCACTAATCATCAGGAAGATGCAAATCAAAACCACAATGAGATATCACCTTACGCCTGTCAGAATGGTCAAAATAAAAAAGACAAGAAAAAACAAGTGTTGGTGAGGATGTGAAGAAAAAGGAGACCTTGTGCAATGTTGGTGGGGATGTACATTGCTACACCTACTGTGTAAAATAGTATGAGGGTTCTTCAAACAATTAAAAACAGAATTACCATATGATCTAATAATTCCACTACCAAGTATTTACCCAAAGAAAATGAAAATACCAATTTGAAAAGATATATGTCTCTATGTTTATTGCAGCATTATTTACAATAGCCAAGATATTGAAGCAACCTGTATCCACTAATTGACGAATGGATAAGGAAGATGTGAAACACACACACTGGAATATTATGCAGCCATGAGAAATGATGAAATCTTCCCATTTGCACAAACATGAAAGGAGAGTATTATGCTAAGTGAAATAAGTCAGCCTGAGAAAAACAAATACCATAGGATTTCACTGAAATATGGAATCTAAAAAATAAAATGAATAACAAACAAAAAACAGAACCAGACCTATGAATACAGAGAACAAGGTGACAACTGCCAGAGGGAAGGGGGAGTGGAAGGGTAGGCTAAACAGATGAAGGGGAGTGGGAGATACAGACATCCAGGTATGGAATGAATCAGTAATGGGAATAAGAGCCACAGCGTAAGTAATATAGTTGATGATACTGTAACAGTGCTGTATGGTGACAGATGGTAGCTCCAGTGGTGGGGAGCACTGAATAACATACACAGTGAAACTTGTTTCATACACAGTCTAATCACTATGTTGTATACTTGAAACCATCATAACATTTTGTGTCAGTTATGCTCAAATTAAAAAGTTTAAATAAAAAGAAATTTGAGGGTAAGAAAGCTTAAAAACAAAGATAATCAAGTGTAAACAGTTTTTCTAAATTACATCACTATCAAATAACAGATTTACAGTCAAATATGAGGTCTATTCCCTGAACCTATGCTCTCAATCACTTTTGTGTGGTGTTTGCAAGTAAATTATCATGCTTTATTTTCTTATTTATTTGCATCATATATAAATTATTTACATGTTCAGCGTGATAACCTTTCATTAGTTATATGTGTTGAGAGTATCTTTACACTATTTGTGATATGTTTGTGTGTGCAGTTTGTGCTAAAATTATGTATGTATGGGTACATATGAAATATGTACTTATATATTGGTATATATATATATTATATTGATATAGTTATAGATGAGAAGAAGGGGGAGGAGGAAGAGAACTAAAGTGATGTTGACTGCACCCTGGGACCTGAATTTTACTGGTGTTTGTTTTGTTTTTGTTTTTTTAACCCATCAATCACTAACATGTAGATATGTACCTATTTATTACCACCCAAAGGAAATACGGAAATGCCAGGGTTGAAGGTCAGGTAAAATATGGTAAGTAAATTAATTGAACTCTCACTGAAGTCCAATATTTACTGAAGTTAGGGTGGTAAGAGAGTTGATTACGGTCAGAGAGTGGGACATTTGAAACTAAGATTGTGGAGGCACTGAACTTTACGGTATTGATAAATTTGAGTATCTGGCAATAAGTATCCCCATGTAAGGTTGAAGATGAAATCCTGGAATAAGACGAGGTGATGGAAATGAGAAGTTGGGTTCTAGACAGGTCATTTTCATGGTTATTGAATCACAAAATACAATGACAGGAGTAATGTGGACAAAAGTAACAATAATCCAGAAGCTAAAATCTCCAAGTTCAAAGAATGGGAGCATGTCATAGAGAGGTACATGACTGTAAAATGTATATTGGATGATATAATCTTATTATATGGGATCAAAAGCTGGGAGGAGAAATGAAACATAGAATAAAAACAGCAATAAATAGAGTTTATTTTGAGCTTCTGGTTAAATGCTGGTGGTATGCATATTATAACAGTAAAAAAAAAAATGGCCTTACTTAAAAGTCTACAAGGAGCACTTAGTGTAGAGCCAGGTTTAACTTACATTAAAAAGAGAATTCAGCAGTCACAGAATTTGAGAATATGAAGACTTGTTGAAGACTGAAACTTTTGTTCTGGAGGGTAAAGTGACAGAGTTTAAAGGGTGTCTGGAGAAAAGTAAATGTAAAAACAGTGCATAAGGATTACAGTTGGGTGAAAGAGGTGCCTTGGGAATTCTGAGAGTTTTCTTAATAATTTATGTGGAAGGAATGGAAGGCATAGATTAAAAGAGAAGTTCTCCAGGCAGATATGGTGGAGAGCTTATAATAATTGTTTTGGAAAAGGTGAGGAGTACCTTGCCAGGAGCATTCAGCATTGTGAGATTTCAATTTAATTGTTGCCAGTGGAAGGACAGGCTTCTTCATGAGAGTAGCTTGTCATTCTCTTTCTTCCATTTTAATATATTTTTGAAGATGTATATTGTCCCTCAGATGATGTTAGGTGATTTGTAGAGAGTGGTAAACAAACCATTTTTGGTCTTCTCCTTTATAAATGGTGAAAGAGAATGAGAAATGCATGGGGATTGAGAATAAGAAAATCTTTAAGAAAACTGTCACTGTTTGTTTCTGTTAACATTAGATTTTTTTCAATGTATTCAAAGCAATGGGGATAGCATCAGAATAAAAAATATTTTGGTCTTAAAGCTGGGTTCAAAAACAAACTTCATTTTTTAGGTGGTAAGTTTTAAGTTGGGAATTCCAAGACAAAAGTATCTTAAAGCTTAAACTGGCAGTGATGTGGAATGGATTGAAGGGGGAAGAGACCACTAGCAAGAGGGAGGCTGTGCATAGCCTGTGTTTGAAGTAAACTAAGTGGTTGCAGTGGGAATAAATTGAGAAAACATTAGAAAACCATTGTGAAGAAATGATAGGACATGGTGAGAAAATTTCACATGGACATAAAATTATGACAGCTGTGGAGCTGCAATGGTATACGATTTCCAAAGTCATTTGGAATATATTTGTTTAACAATAATGGAAAATTTGTGTCTGTGTTCCGAAGAGACTAAATTTTTTTTAATTGACTAAAGCTTTGCATTAGGTTTTAAAACTTGGGAAACATTTGTTTTATTAAAAATAAAATTTGCAATAAGATTTGGTAAGACGTGAGGTGTTTTTTGTGAAGTATGTTATTATTGCCACCATTTAGCAGCTTGTTAGTTAGATAGTAATTCTCAAAAAAAAAAAATCAGTTTTGGAGTGCATTACTCAGTCCTGAAGGATATTTTCCTGGGAAAAACATGGTATTATGCTGCACAAATAGAACTTTTTAATGAGCTCTTTTTTATTTCACTTTGGTTTTATAGTTATTGAAAGCATTGATTTTATGGGGTTTCAAAATTATTATTCCTGCTGCTACATTATAAATAGAAGGTACATTAGTCTGAGTCACAGACCTAACTTTGTTAAATTGGTTAATTGCAATATAGTATGCACAGCTTGAATGTGAAAAAAATTATAATTTGCATATATATGTTAAACAAAAAATAAACCCAACAATTCTTAGAAGCTGAAGGAAAATATTACAGGGCATATATACAAGAATTATTCTAACAGAAATTATTAATCCTACATACACAATATTTAAGCAATTTTCCCTGTGAATTATGGACATGGTGAATGCATTTCTTTTTTTTTTTTTTTTTTTTTTTTTTTTTTTTTTTTAAATTTTTTATTTATTTTTGGGACAGAGAGAGACAGAGCATGAACGGGGGAGGGGCAGAGAGAGAGGGAGACACAGAATCGGAAACAGGCTCCAGGCTCCGAGCCATCAGCCCAGAGCCTGACGCGGGGCTCGAACTCACGGACCGCGAGATCGTGACCTGGCTGAAGTCGGACGCTTAACCGACTGCGCCACCCAGGCGCCCCCGCATTTCTAAATTAATACTTGCTAACCAAAATCTGAAGATTTTAAGTCAAATTTGTGTGGGGGTGCTAATGAAACTTGTCTTTAATTAGAACTGTCTGAGCTAATCTTTGTATATGTTCTAGTACAGCAGAAAATATTTTGAAAGTAGGTGGTTTTATAAGTCAATTCAAAATCTGGTTCTACCACTTTCCAATTACTAGACCTCTTGCAATTATTTCTTTCTTCTAGTCTCCTCATTTGTAAACTAACGATAAGCCACATGTTCTACAAGTTTGCTTTCAAAATCAGTAGAAACATTCTATTTTATAACAGAGATCACAGCGCCTAGGATATGGTAAGCATATTAATGATACAATAGATCATATTTATTGAGCATCTACGTGTGACAACAAAAAGTGTTTTACATACATTTTTGTAAAAAAATTCTTCAAAACAACTCTATGTGGAAAGTATTATTTCAGTTTTCACTTTAGAAATGAGGAAAGTGAAACTTAAATTTTTGTATAACCAGTTTAAAGCTACACTAACTAAAAAAAAAGTGAAACTAGGATACAAAATCAAGTCTGAATCAATCTTAGATTTAATAAAATTGATAGGTTGTCATGCCAATAAAATATATTCTCTCCATCTTCCATCTCTCTAAATTTTATATTCTAATTTTGAATAAGATATATATTCTACTTACCATCCTTAGATGAAAATATGTTTTGAAAGTCACATAGAAGAGGCAGAGTTGGTATTTTCCCAAAGTAGTTTTAAATGCTAAATGCTAGCTTGACTCTCCTTGGAAACCTAGGTTTCATTTTGTTCATACTTTTAGGTAACTTGTTAATATTCTACAGTTCTTGGTATTTTAGTTCCTGCCTTCTGAAACTTTTTTCCCTTTTGAGTTCCATATTATATTTAATTAAAATTTATATTCCTTTTTATAAGATGCAAATGATGTCACACTCTAGTGTCCACCTCAAAAATTTGCCTCAAACACTGTAGCTACAATGGAGTCCTATCAAACTACTTGTATTTTCTTTAATATGCTTGTTGCTTTATGTTTCTATGTATTATTATCTTGTCACTTAACCAACTCATTAAACACTTCCTGACTTAACTAACGGAATAAAAATGAGAAAGTGTATAAAATTCTTGACACGATGCCTAGTACCTACTACCTGCTTTTATGTATTTTCGCTTGTACTATAAGGACATAATTTTGTTGGCATCTTTGCCTCCTTGCTTTCTCTGACTTGAAAATTTGTGCAGACTGGTCATTTTCACCACATCCATTGTTACCACATTAGTCCAAGCCAAGATAATTATCTTTCATCTGAATGAAAGGGGTTTCTTCCTAGCTAATCTGCCATACTCAACCTTTACAGTCTTTCAGGTTTTTTTTTTTTTTCAAATGACAGCAAGAGTGATCCTGTTAAAACTCACAGAAATGGAAATTGCCTCATCAAAATACTGATTAATGCTCCCTTGACTTCCCATCCCATGTACTGTAGTTTTCTTCCTCCTCCCTCCTCACTGCTCATCTCTGTTTCTCTCTCTCTCACTCTGTTCCTGTTAAAATAACTTTTGTGTTTCTAGTTATATTCTTTGCTTGTTTCTTTATTGTTTCTTTTTTTAACGTTTATTTATTTTTCAGACAGAGAGAGACAGAGCATGAACGGGGGAGGGTCAGAGAGAGGGAGACACAGAATCTGAAATAGGCTCCAGGCTCTGAGCTGTCAGCACAGAGCCCGACGCGGGGCTCGAACTCACAGACCGCAAGATCATGATCTGAGCCGAAGTCGGTCGCTTAACCGACTGAGCCACCCAGGCGCCCCTATTGTTTCTTTTTTTAATCAGTGTATAAGTAGGGTTTCATTCTTGTCTCTTTCATTATAGTGGCAACAGTTTTCCATAATGATTTCTGTTTACCTCTTTTATGTTTGATTAACAATGAATTTTTGATGTGCTGCTCTTTTTTTGGGGGGGGGGCAGTGAAAATGCAATTGACTATGTTATACTGTGACTTCTGTAATTCTCCAAATGTATAATTTCAAATTTGATCTTATAAAATAATTCTAATAAATTGATTTCATTAAAAACCATCAACTCTCCACCTAAGTCCTTACTGCTGACTCTTACAAAGTTGTATATCAATGTCATGAATTGACAAAGGAATGGATTAAATATGTCATGATTCTAAACCAGTTTCCATGTACAAAGCATATGATAATCATTTATATTTCTTTGTCTCTTCTTTTATTCTTTAATAAATCATGGTATTTGAATTTGAAAGTCACTGGAATTTGAAGAGCAAACTACCAATGAGGAAGAACATACATGGAAGTAGGTTCCACAGCTGTCTTGAAATTCTTCTGGAGTCATTGGCTATCTCCTAAATTGCATACGCTCAGTGAAACTATAAGAACCTCTCTCTCTGCACCCCCCCCCCCCAAAGAAAAAAACAAATTGGAACAAAAATAAGATCTACTATTTTTACATTTATTTATTTAACACCCTGGCTGATTCAAGAAATAATAGCACAAGAAAGATAAATATGTAAAATAAGACTGGAGAAGATAAAAAAATAGAAAATAAAATATTCAAGAAACATATATTCATTATGTGCAGGTAATAATTATTTAGCTAAAAAATAACAAAGTTTCACTAATTACTAGAAATAAGTTAGCAAGGTTGTTAAAAGCAAAGTCAATATACAAAGATCAATTGTATATTACGTATACTAGAAATAAACAAAAAATTAAAAACATTTCAGGGAAATGTAATTAGAATCCAATAGAAAACAAACACCTACCAGAAAGGCTAAAATTAAGAAGAATTTCAGGGTGCCTGTGTGGCTCAGTTGGTTAAGCATCTGACTTTGGCTCAGGTCATGATCTCATGGTTCATGAGTTCAAGCCCTGGATTGGGCTCTGTGCTGACAGCTTGGAGGAGTCTGAAGCCTGCTTTGGATTCTGTGTCTTCCTCTCTCTGCCCCTCCCCTACTCACACCCTAGAATGGTACAACTGTTCTGAAATACTGATTGGCCTTACTAAAGCTAAGTATATGTTTACACAATAAATCAGCAGTTCCCATTCTGAATCAGAAATGCTTACTTCTATTTACCAAAACAAAAACATTCAGAAATATTTACAATGGTTTTATTTGTAATAGTCACAACTGGAAACAATTTCCCCTTAAAGATAGAATAGGTAAATATATTGTGATATATTTTTATTTAAGAATATTACAGAGCAATAGAGAAGAATGAACTCCTGACATGCAGCTTGGATAAATCTCATAGGCAGAACTTTTAGGGAAAGAATTACTAAAATGATTTGTAATTTGTAATTTCAATTATATATAAGTTCAAAAGCAGACTAAAGTAACCTATGGTAAGAGTGAGAAGAAGAATTACCATTGTGGGTTTATTATTTGATAGTTTTCTGGTATGGAAATACTCTACTTTTTTCTCTGGTTGGCAGTTGCGTATGTATATACTTACATAAATGTTTTCCAAATGTGAACTTAAGAATTTTAAAATATAGGGGCACCTGGGTGGTTCAGTTGGTTGAGCATCTGACTTCAGCTCAGGTAATGATCTCATGGTTCATGGGTTCAGGACCTGTGTGGGGCTCTGTGCTGACAGCTCAGAGTCTGGAGCCTGCTTTGGATTCTGTGTCTCCCTCTCTCTCTGCCCCTCTCCCACTCATTCTCTGTCTCTCTCTCTCAAAGATAAATAAACATTAAAAAATAATAAAATAAAAAAATAATTATAAAATCTATTTAATTTTTATCACAATAAAATAATTAGTGTCCAAAAATAGTTCACCTGGCATTGCTTTCCTTTTTCCTTACTTGGCAATATATATCTACCTACACTCTCATTCTGCAGAAATATCCAGGGAAGTAGAATGCTGTTATTATGTCACTGGTACTACATTAGTTTTATCAAGAATATGAAGGAAAAATGACGGTTTATCTAAATTAACAAATAAATATATACACATTTACTAGAATAATCTTGCTAGAATTCTTGGATTCCAGCTCACTCATAGGTCACTCTGGACTTCTCACTTTGACTCCTCTTGAAGATGTCTTTTGACCCTCTCTACCTCCAGATACTGGAGCATCCAAGAGCTTTTCCCAAGATCCTCTAAAATGGGGACAAATGAATTATTTTGTAAATATCAAATTATGAATACAAACAACTCATTTTGCTTATGTTTTTCCCCCATAAGTAGTGAGGGAATACAGCTACATAAATTTGCCTTTAATTCTGAAAAGGTCATTTTATTTTTATAATCCCCTGAATATTTTAACTAAAACATTTAAGACTACTCAACTTAATAAAATGTATGCTCATTAAAAAGGAAAGAAAATATATGATTTCTGTTCCAACCAATGTTATTTTAAAAGGAATGGACATAGTGCTTATGAAAGATGAGCAAAACTGACCAAAAATAATAGAAACTATAAATGATCTTATTCATGCACTAAGAATTTACATTCTATATCTTTGCATTATATTCCTATTTATATTATAGGTTTTCTTGGTAAGTTATCCTCTCTCTTTCCTACATTTTGTTTATAAATGAAAACATTTATTCTTTTCATTTACTGAGCTGGTGTTGGTGGTACAGTCTATGGCTATGGAAAAGAGTAATTGACTAGGTCTGAAACAAAATTTTTTTAAGTTTATTTATTTTGAGAGAGAGAGTGAGACAAGGAGAGAGAAAGTGCATGGGGGTGGGGCAGGAAGAGAGAATCCTAAGCAGGCTCTGTGCTGACAGCGCAGAGCCTGAAGCAGGTTCAATCTCACAAACTGGGAGATCATGACCAGAGCCAAAATCAAGAGTTGGGCACTTCAGTAATTGAGCCACCCAGGTACTCCTCAAACAAGTTTTAACCTAACCTCATTAGCATTGCACTATCACTTACCAAACAACTCACAGACAATAAGATGATGCCAATGTCAGCCAAGAAATATTCACAATATGAGTGCCTACTACTGGAGAACTAGAGTCTTCAATTTTTTAGATGGAAAATACTACATGGAGACAGATTATTCATTTGATTGAGAAATTGAAGCTCCTATACATTACATAAAGGAAGAAATGGAGTGAAAAATACTGGTGTGATTATAAAATAAAGATCTAATTGGGGATTAGTACAAAATGGTTGTTGGGGAGAAAATGACTTATGTGGAATTCTAATGACTACCAATAATAGATTTAGATATAATAGGCAAGGAGGATATTTGAAATAGCAGCAAAGTCCTATAGCATGGCTGATGGTTAGGGGAAAAGACATTCACATTTATTGGCCACTTTCTATTATATAGGTGTGATAAAAGCATTAATCAAACACAGAAGAGTGATTTTTACAAAACATGGTAATGTCCTTTACTTCGCTAGAACAAAAATATAAACCTCTAATATCAAGACAGAATAATTGATTTTTCTTGATAAAATTATTAATTTACTAGTGAATTGGCAATATTTGTTTCATTCACAGTATAACTGAAGGACTGTTCTTTCTTGAGAACAATTTCACATATTATTCACTTGCTTTCATCTGTTTTGAAAATATTGAAATTTAATCAGAAAATTTAAAATAATAAAGCATCTAAATCAAATAATAATTGGGTAAAGATACAGCCAAAGTTTCCTTACATTTAAAAACAATACTCCATAGGGGCACCTGGTGGCTCAGTGGGTTGAGTGTCCAGCTTCAGCTCAGGTCATGATCTCACCGTTTGTGAGTTCAAGCCCCACGTCAGGCTTTGTGCTGAAGGCACAGAGCCTGGAGCCTGTTTCGGATTCTGTGTCTCCCTCTCTCTCTGCTCCTCCCCGCTCGTTCTATGTCTCTGTCTCTGTCTCTTTCTCTCAAAAATAAACATTAAGAAATTTAAAAAAATACTCCATAAATGAAAGCTATGAGTTACAGTCAGTAAATAAAAATACAGTAATAATTGGGAAGATTAAGAAAAATACAAAAGTAATAACGATTGAAAGTGTTTAAAACGCTAAGATAATGGGGGCACCTGGGTGGCTCAGTTGGTTGAGCATCTGACTTAACGCTCAGGTAGGTCATGATCTCATTGGTCCGTGAATCTGAGCCCCGCATGGGGCTCTGTGCTGACAGCTCAGAGCCTGGAGCCTGCTTCAGATTCTGTGTCTCCCTCTCTCTGCCCCTCCACAACTCATGCTCTGTTTCTCTCTCTCTCTGTGTCAAAAATAAATAAACTTGAAAAAAATCTAAGATAATGTATGTACTTAACTTACTTTGTTCTTTACAATTCTTTGAGGTAAGTACTTGTCATAGATGTACTTTCCAGGAGATTAACATGTAGGAAATATAATAGAGAGTGTTCTTGGCGGGGGGCGGGAGGGGGGGAGAAAAAAAAAAACACCTGTAGGAAGGCAGGAAGGAAGTAGAAATGAGTAGGGAGAGAACGTGAGCTGAGATGCTCGGTACTTTCTGTGAGAAGCTCTAATGCTGCAATGGCATTTCATAACTGTATCCCTGGGTGAGTGGTAGGGTCTTTGTATCCCCACCAGAAAAGTAATTGGATGCCTCTGATGGAGATATAACTGGAAAAGGTGGTTCTTTCAACCAAAAAAAATTCTCAGTAACTGAAAGAAAATAAGTAAGAGGAACACTAAATTCACATTGGCCTTTTATCTATCCTGACAGTATCATTGAGAGGTAGAGACCAAACTGAGCACTAAGTGAAAGAGGCAACAACCAGATGGATCTGCTGAAGCATCTGAAACTTGCAGGGAGCATTCTAGAGAGAAAGAAGCAGCTCCTAGGAGGGGCCCCAAATTCAGGGTGGGGGGCAGGTTTCCCAAAGTTTACCTGGCTAAGAGTTGGACTGAACACGAAGAGGATAAAAGTCTGTCAGGCTTCTAAAGTGATGAAAATGGGAAAAGGTACTTGATGTGACATAGTGCCGGAATTCTGGCCCAACCATAGGGGAGAAACTTTATTAATTCCCAAGACACTCAATGCAGACACCAGAAATACCACACATTAGGAGTAAGAATACTACAAACCTTATAAAAACTAAATCAAAACATGGAAAGAAGGAAAGTTGTCCGTGGATTAAAATTTTGCAAGAAAAATATTTCACATTGTTTAAAGAAAGACAGCATAATCCAGACCCCAAATATAATTCAAATATAATTCAGATGGGAAAAGAAAGTAAAGGAAATTCAAGTAAGTCTTTCTGATGTAATAAAATAATTGATGAGAAGTGCTTTGGCAATATGTAGGAATATATCAAGTGGTCTGATGTTCATGTCCCAGAATAAGAGAATGGGAAAAAAAGGCAGGAAAAATATTTAAAGACATAATGGCTTAAAATTTCCCATTTTTAGTGAAAATAATCAATATATAGATTCCAGAAGCTCAGTGAAGTCAAATAGACCCAACATGGTGAAGCAAAACAAACAAGAAAAAGAGAGAGAGAGAGAGAGAGAGAGAGAGAAGCAAAGAGAGGTGGGAAGAAAAGAAGGGAAACTACCAACCCAGATTCTATACCCAGTAAAAATATCTTGTAAAAAAATGAGAATGAAATAAAACAAATTTCAGAAAAATAAAAAATGAATACTAATGAAAAATCTTCATGCTGAACACAAATGAAAATATTTTTTGACAGAAAACTGACTCCACAGGAAATAATGAAGAGCACTAGCAACTATCAATATATGCTAAATATAAAAGACTGAATTTTCCCCTTAATTTGCTCAAATGTCAATATCTGTCTAAAGTAAAAATTGTATCATTATAAAAGTATGACTTATAAGTATATAAAAGTAAACTGTGATAATAATACCAAAGGATAGTTGAGAAAGTGGAATTATATTCCTGCAATACTCTTATATTTGTGAAATATGAATTGTGAAGAATAAAGTGTGAACTAGTGATACAGAAATTCTAATTCCCAAGAATAAACATTTTAGTAGCCAGTCCAATACCAAAAAATGCAATTGAAAGAAAATTTAGCTGATAAGCCAATGTAGAAATGAAATATAATAAAGAGCTAATTTGTAAAATAATGAAATAAGGGGTGCCTGGGTGGTTCAGTCAGTTAAGTGTTCAGCTTCAGCTCAGGTCATGATCTCACGGCTTGTGAGTTTGAGCCCTGCGGCAGGTTCTGTCCTGAGAGCTCAGAACCTGGAGCCTGCTTCAGATTCTGTGTCCCTCTCTCACTCTGCCCCTCCCCACTCATGCTCTGTCTCTGTATCTGTCTGTCTCTCAAGTATAAACATTAAAAATACTTTTTAATAAAAAAATAAAATGAAATCAAATAAAAATAAGTAATAAAAATAATCTGGAACAGAGAAATAAAACCAAGTTTAGCAAAAGGAAAAAAAATAGCAAGATAAGTACATTAACATCAATACCTATCAAAGACAAGATTAAGTGATACCTAAGAAATAACTTAAATGTAAGGCCATTAAAATGACTCAATTCAAAATGTAGTACAACCAGTTTGTAAACCTTTAACAGTTTTTAAACACTTCAAATGTAGACCTATCCAATTACCCAGAAATTCTACTCCTATGTGTATACTCAAGATAACAGAATACTTGTATCCACATAATGATTTAAACAAGAATGTTCACAATTTTATTCATAATACCCTAAAGACTCAAAACAGTCTGAATGTTTCTTAATAGACAGAATATGGTATATCAATATAATGGATTAGTATGTGGACATAAAAGACTAAACTACTGATATACATCAACATGGATGGGTTTTAGAGCATTATTATACTAAATAAAAGAAGTGAAAAAAAGGATGTATATAATTTCGTGTTACCATTTATATGAATTTCAGTTATGGACAGATGGAATCTATGATTTTAAAAATTAAGTATAGGGGCGCCTGTGTGGTTCAGTCGGTTGAGTGTCCGACTTTGGCTCAGGTCATGATCTCCTGGTTTGTGGGTTTGTGCCCCGCATCAGGCTCGGTGCTGACAGCCCAGGGTCTGGAGCCTGCTTCAGATTCTGTGTCTCTCCATCTTTCGGCCCTTCCCCTGCTCATGCTCAGTGTCTCTCTGTGTCTCAATAATAAATAAACGTTAAGAAAAATTTTTTTAATTAAGTATAGTTGTATTTTGGGGGTACCTGGGTGGTTCAGTCAGTTGAGCACAGGACTTCCGCTCAGGTCATGATCTCCCAGTTCATGAGTTTGAGCCCCACGTGGGGCTCTGTGCTTACAGCTCAGAGCCTAGATCCTGCTTTGGCTTCTGTGTCTCCTTCTTTCTCTGCTCCTTCCCTGCGTGCACTTTGTCTCTTTTTCTTTCAAAAACAAATTAACATTAAAAAAAAAAAAAAAGCAAGAGTTGTCTTTGGGGGAAGGGATGTCTATTAATTAGGAAGTGTGAGAACACTCTGAAGTTATCTCAGTGCTGACAAATTTGTAATTTGGGTGAATTTTTCCTATCAAATTGTGGATGATTTTTATTTAGCTATTAGCAGTTAGTGTTATTAACCTTTTCCCTGACTTAGGTGTTTATATTTATTTTCCATACTAATATTTTTTTCTACTTTATTTTACTAGGTTTTTTTGGCAAAAAAAAATGCATTGCCATTAAATAAAATTTGCTGATATTTCATATGCAATGTGTATATTATACAATATTTCTTAAGTGCTTTTGTTATACAAACCATTCTAAGTATTTTTAAAAGTCAGTTTGATTTGTATTTTTAATACGATTAACTTTTAAAATTTGTATTAGGTCACAATATGATGTTTATAATTTTTCTAGTCACTAGCTTAATAGTTTATTCCTTGGCTTGCCATGATATTATGACACTATCTGAAGTGATCAATATTATATTGACAGTGCCATTAGAATAGCTATAGATCCTCCACATTATTCTGACTGAAAACAGAACTGATAATTTATTCTGATTCAATGTCAATAACTTCATTATAGTTTTATAGACCAATTGTGTTTCTCATATTTCCAAATAAGTATAAACCAAAATACTGAATGATGTTTTTGTTCTGACAATGAATGCATGCTTATTTGTTGCGTTTTTGCCCCTATGTAACTAGGTTGAAAAATTACAGGACAAGCAATTGTTTTTAGATTAGGACTTCACCATTGAAATAACTAGAAAATATTAACAGGCACTTGTAATCTTTTTGTACTGGAACAGTTGTTTTAATGGTGAAGACTTCCTGCTGTGGTTATTTGACTCCCTGCAGAGTTCCTGAGACACTTGTATGCCACATTCACTATGAAGAAGATATGGAGACTGATGCTATGGAGAAGCCATTTCTAAGTTAATCACTTTTCTTCAATAAAACAACAGTTGGGCTCTAAAGCACTGTAATGTAGTTGAAAATTGAATTGTCATGAAATAAATTTTTAAGAAATATGCAACATGCTCTTCATTTAACATTACCCCAAAACTACATTTTTAAAGATTCATGGTATTGAAGTTTAGAACCCATCATGAGGCAGCCATCGCATTCATGGTGTGATCCCTATGACAGTGAACTCTGAACATTTGTTGATTAATCCTTTCACACACACTTAATCCACCACCAGTGATACTCCTTTGTGAACATAATCATCTTATATTATTAGGACTTAATTCTGTAATACATTTGTATAAAACTTTGCAAATAGGTATCATCACATAGAGGATTATTTTCCTAATTTCATAAGACAAAATGCTGGATCACATTCCCACATTAAAATGATGATAAGAAAATATGCATACACATATGATTAATAAAACTAGAAGGACTATTCTGTGACTATAGATAATATGTAAATATTAATCTTTCTCCCTCTTTATGTTTTCTGTGAAATATTCTGGAAATACGAGAGAACTCGGTGGAGTAGAATTAAAAAGCTGATAATTAGAAAAGACTTATCTTAAATATTTCATTATATTAACTTTAGAATATATAAAAATAAATACTATTTCATCCATAGCAGTTACGTATAAGAAGCCAATTTGAGATACTAAAGAAACTACATGGTATGCATGTTTGTACAACCAACTGCAACCCCCCACCCGAAAATAATCTTGAGTGAAATCATTTTCAGATGATTATTATGACTCTACTTTAAAATTGGTATGAAGAGTTAGATTGGCACTCAGAATATTTTGATATTTCAGAGATTACTATCAGACTTGGGATCAGATACTAGGAGGACAGCAAAGGAAGGAGTAAAAGGCAAAATCAATCGTATTAGATTTCTCTTGTTATATTAATTCTTAAATTATTTCTAGAATGCACAGAAAAATAATGTGACTCTTAAAGTCCCATCTCAGACTCAAAAATTCTGTAAAACCAAACATATTTTGGAATTGAAAGAGCAATTTTCATGGCAGTAACTCAAACTATTATAGTAGGCAAATGGAGACTTACAGCAGTTAAGTCTTATATGACATGACTCTAAGTAGCCTCATAGAGTAAGGATTAGGAACCTCCAAGAAGCTAACACATGAGAAAACTATTATAGATATAATAATTTCAAAAGTAGAATTTCTATTTGTATATTACATGATAGTTCAAGAAAATTAATAAATATAACTGAATATTGTAGCAGATTTTAAAACATATTAAAAACTCAATTTCTGGGAGCACCTGGGTGGCTCAGGCAGTTAAACATCCAACTTCAGCTCAGGTCATGTTCTCACAGTTGGTGAGTTCAAGCCCACATTGGGCTCACTTCTGTCAGTGCATAGCCCCTTAGGATCCTCTGTACCTGTCTCTCTCTTTCCATTTGTGCTCTCTCTCTCAAAAATAAATAAACATTTAAAAAAGTAATTATGATAGCAACAATAAAGGCTTTTATGGAACAAAACCCAATATTTTTTAAGAATAAAGTATACATAAAATTATGATAGTCTTTGCTGGGATCTAAATTATTTGACTGTAAGATCCAAAGGAATCTCAAAATAGAAAGCAAACACTAACCTAAAGCCAGGGTATCTAAAAAGCAAATAATGAAAGTTTCAGAAAGAGAAAAAAAAAAGCAAAAAGGATAGACATAAACTAATAATAGAAGGAATGTTTTTGGAGCTGGAGAATAACTGAAGTCTTCAAAAGAAAAGGAAATACTCTGTTCCATGCAGAATTGAAGAATAAGGACATGCACTTTCCTTGTTGTTAGTTTTTGTTTTTCAAATTTATAATCTTGAATGCCAAGTCTAAAGAGAAAAAAATCTCAGGAAAGAGCATGTTATCTTCCATGAACTAGGGTCAGTCAGGCTGACTTCTTGGCACACCTGGTATCTAGAAAGTAGTAGTTTTTTCTCATAAAATCTTCCTGACTGTGCAAAACTCTTTATAGTCATGAATAAGGTAAAATGCTATTTTTTAGTTGCCACATTTAGACAAAGAAAATAAGTCAATTATTTTACTGATATTACTCCCAACAATTCGTAGATGTAACAAAGGTAGAAGAAATATAAGGTAGAAAAGAGATGGAATCAAGTGGAGTGAGATGACTCTAACGGTTTCATATTACAAGAAAATCTGTAAGTTCTATCTATCTACAGCTGATAGAAACAAAAATTAAAAGCTCCTTAGGGGTACAAAGTTAACGAAAGAAAGAAAGAAAGAAAGAAAGAAAGAAAGAAAGAAAGAAAGAAAGAGAAAAAAAAGAAAAAAAAAGAAAACAGTGAAGAAACTCTGTTAGGAGTTTAGAGGTGAAAAATCAGTGGCTACTATGTGGTGACATTTTATTTAAAAATGTAAAGGAAGTTATGATCAAAACTAAAAAGAGAAACAAAATAATTACATATTCTTAATAGGAGTGAAACTCAGTGGTTGTTTTGGATAAGAAGACACTTGCTCTTTCTTAAAACATCTTTAGAATGGATTGACATGTATTATTTGGAAACTTACGGACATAGTGAAAATACCTATAAAAATAATTAGATATGAACCTAAGAAAAAGTAATTAATACATTAAATTCCCCCAATATAAAACCAAAAATATTTAGAAACCAGAAAGGAATATAGTACACCATTTATAATACAAACACAAATAATACAATTCTAAGGAAAAACCGAAGGTATAAAATAGCAAGAAATGTATAGAATGGTAAAGATGTAAAAAAATGTTCTTTTGTTTTTTTATGGATAGGAAGACAAAGTGTTTTTCAGATGTTGATTCTTCCTTAAATATTCTATAAAATTAAAGTTATAGGGGCGCCTGGGTGGCGCAGTCGGTTAAGCGCCCGACTTCAGCCAGGTCACGATCTCGCGGTCTGTGAGTTCGAGCCTCGCGTCAGGCTCTGGGCCGATGGCTCGGAGCTTGGAGCCTGTTTCCGATTCTGTGTCTCCCTCTCTCTCTGCCCCTCCCCCGTTCATGCTCTGTCTCTCTCTGTCCCAAAAATAAATAAAAAACGTTGGAAAAAAAAAAATTTAAAGTTATAGTAATTACTGTCAGCAGCCTATTTGGGGTAAACTTGACAAATAATATTAACATATAGAAAAATTAATGTATAATATTTGTCAGAAAAGATATGTATGTAAAAGATAAGGTGATGTTACCAATTATTAATTATCAATTATTTTAAAGTCAAAATGATAAAGGTAGGAAAATGTAGACAGAAAAAATAAGATTTTATTCACAAGCATACAGAAATTCAGTACATTATCAAAGAAATTCCACAAAACTTGCTGGATTTTTAGAGGCATTTGGAATATGAAGCAGACATTTGGAAAAGAGCAAATCTACAGTTGCAGTTTAATTCTTTAAAAAAAGCCCTTGCAAATAATCAATTAAGTTAAAAATCATAAAAGTTACTGTAGAATTAAAAATTAAAAATTGGAAAATGAGAAATCCTTCTTTAGAAGGCATAAATACAAAGCAAAACAAAAATTACTAACAATAGTCCCATTTACACATGAGGAAATCAGGGTAAAGTGAAGTTTATTTGCCTAAGGACATAGAATTAAGTATTAGCATAGCTTAGATCCTAAGTCATTCTTTGAATTTATTTACTACATGCTTGTGTTATTATCATAATTAAAATGATGCCCTATTAGTATTAACGAAATGAAGGTCTCCAAATAGCATTAGAGTTATTAAATAGTCCTTAATCAAGGAAGTGTTTTTGATTTGTTTAGTTTCATTAGGAGGCTATATAAATGGTTTAATTCAGTTTGCTAGGGAACAAAGCTAATGAAACAAGATCATAGATCTTCTATTCTCAGTATTAATTGATTCCTCTTCTATATCCACATAGAATTCAGACTGTACTTTCATCAGATATTTATTTAATCATATTTTACATTTTCTGGACTTGAAAACACAAGTGATTCAGTCCATGGTAAGTGTGTAGAGAGCAAAGACTGTAGCTTATTTATCATTGTTTCCCCATAGTAGATGAAGAAAACTTTAAGTTGAATTATTTATGCATAAAAATATTTACTCTACAAGTATTCTATTCACTATGTTGTATATTTATTATGTTAATCAAGAGAAATTTTAGCATTAGTATGCATGACAAAGTGCATATAGTTTACTTTTGTCTATGAATATACTTCACATGTAGACTGAAAGACTTCATGAGTAGAGAAGGTTACACCATAAGTATCAATAGATTATACAATAATGAAGGAATATTTGGGAATTAATTAAATGAATAAGTATAATTACTAAGCTAGGAGCATTTATACTGTTTCTTAAAAACAGATGGCAACTTTCACACTGCCAGTGGTCTTATAAACATCTTATTCAAGATCTAAAGTGGTAATTAATTTCTATTCATATGTATCTTAACTCATGGTGGGTGAAATTAATTTAAATATATCTATGTATTTATGAATAATATAAGTATATAAGTAATATTTTCAGTGCATGTTGACCCCAGAGGAACAAAAGGTAAGAGACATCTTTTACATATTAATAGTACCTATGTACAAAAGTTTTACCAAACAGTTAACTCTTGGCCATATTTTATTTACTTCCATTTCATTTTTTTAACCTTGTGATTATGATGCAGTAAACTGAATTCTAAACTCAATGGGTTACTGCTCACTGGATGGAAATCATTCTAATACATAAAACAACATTTTAACATAGTATATACATGGATGTTGTTCAGCATTTTGCTTTGATTTCTTTAAATTGTAAGGCACATTCAAGATGAAAAAAATATTGGATATTGAAAAAATATTTAGAAATGCTGTGAAAAAGTAGTTTTTTATTGTTAATACTTTTAGTTTTAGATTTATATGAATTCATTAGTTGTCCATACTAATGGATTCACATAAATATACTTTCCATTAAAAAGTTAACAATTAAAATATTTAATTCCTTCCTATACTTCCTAGCTTCTAATTGCTTTTTGTTCTGTAAAGTTTCTAACCCAGTTCTAGAGTTCTATATATATTTATAACTGTATTTTTCAATCCTTTTTTTCTCATAAATTCCTTGTTAAAATGCTATTAAAATTTATCTTTACAAAGACAAACGTAATTTTATACATTCAATTTTATAAATTAGCTGTTTTCAAGAGTCTTATTTAATATAGACTTCACTAAACTTCAAAGAGGTTAGGAAAAGATGCTCTTTAAAACCACCAAGAAAGGCAATATGCAACAATAGGAAATAGGTAGGTAAAAAGAATGCTGTGAAGTCACAGAAGCACAGACTAGCCTAATGCCCAGTCATCAGCTATGACCCTTTCCAAAAAAATGTGTTGAGTAGACTGAAAAGATCATGCCAATGCCAGAAATGGAGCAAAGCTGTGCAAATCGCAGCCATAGTTTGAACCAAAGGCTCCATCTCAAAATACTGTTGGTCTCTTTATGACATTCCCATTTTCTCCTGGCTTACTACCACCACTTCCTTAAATATTATCCAACTCAAGATCATGATTGGATTATCAACATACCAATAAATAGAAAAATATGTAATTAAACTCAAAATTAACATAATTTTGTGCCAATAAATTAGCCACAGTGTAAGGAGGGTGGCAAATGATATAATGAGTACTGGGGAGCTATATGTAGGGATCCCTTGTGACAGAGAGAAAACATATGGTCTGGAAATGCCTTTGGCAATCAAGAAAGGTATTAAGCCTATCTTTTAATATGGTTTGTGAAAAATTAGTTCTGACTTTCAAATGTATGGGAAAAGATATCCTTAAGTACAGAAAAGTTTAATTTGAAGCTGGGAAGTAAACAATATATTCATGGAAGAAATGATGTAATAACACAGTTTGAAGGATGGAGTGTGGGACAGCATTATGACAGGAAGCATGGGAAATTTGGACTGTTGCTCTTTTGATATGCATTTTGGATTTTTCTATACAAATATAACTGCATGCAGACATTACCATATTTTTTACATTTAATCTTTTTTTTTCCACTTGCCCTTCATTAGTTCATCCCACATTTCTCTCTTTGGGGCACCACATCTTGAATATTGCAGAAAGTCCTACTGTTCATATAGTTCAGAAAGTTTCAGTCCAGGACCAAACATTAACCCAAGAATAAGCTAGAGTCTATATGAACCAGAGTATTATGGAAACTTCTCAGGGTGCCTAGGTGGCTCAGTCAGTTAAGCATCCAACTCTTGGTTTCAGCTCAGGTCATGATCTCACATTTCGTGAATTTGGGCCCTGCATGGGTTCCACACTGATGGCATGGAGCCTGCTTGGGATTCTCTCACCCTGTCTCTCTGCTCCTCCTCCCATTCATGCTCTATCTCTCTCTCTCTTTCAAACAAAAGGAAGGAAGGAAGGAAGGAAGGAAGGAAGGAAGGAAGGAAGGAAGAAAAACACCCCCAAAACTAACTTCTCACCACTCATCAGTACACAATGATACCAGTTTGTGGGTCCTGCTCTAGACCCTTGTGTTGTGACCCGGTCTTCACCTCACACTCATTCTATCTTCCTTGTTAGATTCTGTTTTAGAGGCAGTTTTCTACACTTTATGAGAGAATTTAGGCAGAACCATGCTGGACTCTCTCACTGAGTTTTTCCTTATCAGGAGACCATTTGGAATCTCAGTATATTTCTTCCTGAAGTGCTGGGTTTCTTTGCAAAGTGATCGTCCTCACATCAGGAAGAGTTCTGTACAACATGTATTAAGCCATGGAATTCTTCATTGAATCCCAATATTTTCTATTAGATTTACCTCCCTCCCCGTATAACCTCCTTGACCCATAAAGACAACTGATAACTGCACATTGAAATGTGTAAAACGAATATGTAAAAACAAAGAGGAAAGTTTATATGGTGTTTCCTGACCAAACTAAGGTTTATTCAAAGGCAATCTGAAGATGCCATGTTGTGTATTTTAAATTACTTTAGCAAGTGTATTGTTACTGAATTAAAATTATACTATACATGGTCTTGCTAACTACTTATTTTCTCTGCATTTCTATAATTGCCAATTCAAAGGATAAATCACATTATACATTGCTATATCACCTGTAAACTGTCAATGAATGCTCATTTTACTCTGCATTTGGCAATAGTTATATTTTGTTCTCTTTTTTTAAATTTGCTAAATTAAAAACAAATTGTATCTCACTGCTTACAAGCAGAAAGTCATTATCAATTAGAGTGAGCTTATCTAAAAAGAAACATAAAATTAAAAAGCGAAACCAGGCATAGAAATAAATACCTGATTTTGTTTCACTCTTTCCAGTTTTAGGAGTAATAGATTTTGCCTTCAAAAGAAAATCATGTTTCTGAAGCCCCATGGTTATGATACACTATGATTTATAAAACCAGATAAAAACTGGTAGATTAAAAACAGAATATGGATATGCTTTTTAGTAAAATATAAGAATATGTGTATTTATTTCAAACAACTATCAAAAGCTTTGTATTAGGCGGTATATTTAAGTTGAAAATGAATTCCACCCTAATATCAGTATGCTGTAGGCACTAAAGTAGGCGATGATTGTACAATATAATTTTCAAGGTACAAATTTCCTTAAGATACCAGATTATAGAAATCTAATAGTGCTATCCTGATTTCCTAGTCATGCATTATATTTACTTGTTCTCCTGTGATCATGCCTAAAACTCAGACCTTGCAAACAAACCAACTAATATATTTAATATCTGTTCTAAAGGAAAATAAAGTTATATATATATATTTTTAGTAGTTAATGCTACAAATACACATATTTCTTCCCCTTTTAACTCTGGATTTAATTTTCATTTTAGACTCTATCAATTTACATTCTTTTACCCTCCACACTATTCCAAGTGAAATTGCCTTCTCTCACTCTCTTATATAGTAACATAATTTTTATCATCTATTAATTTTTTTCTGTTTTTTCCTTTTTTAAATAAAGTATGACAAAATACAGTGTAATGGACAGGGCTTAAGTGTGTAGTTTTGCGAATTTTGAGAAATGCATACACCCATGAAACACATCAACCCAACACAACCAAGATCTAGAAATTTCTATTACTATAGAAAATCCTCTCATTCCACTTCAGAAGCCCTCCTCCAATGACTATCTCAATAAATTTAGTCTTTTTCTTTGCCATTTGATAATTTCATATAAATTGAATCATAAAGTATGTGTTATTTTGCACTTTTTTCATTCAACATGCTTTGGAGATACACCTAGGTTATTTAATGGATCAATGGATCTCTTTTGTTTTTTTTATTTTTTAAAAAACTTTATTTTGAGAGAGAAGGAGATTGCACTCATACATGCGAGTGGGGGAGGAACAGAGAGAGAATCCCAAGGGATTCTGGGATCATGACCAGAACTGAGATCAAGAGTGGGATGCTTAACTGACTGAGCCACCCAGGTGCCCCAATGGACCTCTTTATTGTTCAGTAGTATTTCGTGTTATAAAAATCCGTGGACTTGTCCTTTGTTAATTGTCATTTGGATTATTTCCAGTTTTATGTTGATATGAAAAAAGCTGCTGTGGAACATTCTTGTACAGGCTTTTCGTTGATATATTTTTATTTCTCTTTAGTAGTATTTAGGAGTAGTAGAGTTGTTAGGCCAGAGGGTAGATGAATTCCTGCTTTGATGAGAAACTGCCAAGCAGTTCTCCAGAGCAGTTGTATCATTTTATGTTTCTATCAGAAATATAGCAGGGGCGACTGGGTGGCTCAGTTGGTTAAGCAGTTAAGTGTCCAACTCTTTATCTCAGCTCAGGTCATGATCTCAGGGTTGGTGGGACTGAGCCCCACATCAGACTCTGTGCTAACAGCTTGGAGCCTACTTGGGGTTTTCTCTCTCCCTCTCTCTCTCTCTGCTCCTCCCCCACTCACATGTGCATGTGTGCAGGCTTTCTCTCTCTCAAAGTAAATAAATAAACTTAAAAAAAAAGAAAAAGAAAGAAATATAGCAGAGTTGGGGTGCCTGGGTGGCTCAGTCGGTAAAGCACCAATTCTTGATTTTGGTTCAGGTTGTGAACTTGTGGTGGTAAGACTGAGCCCTGCCTCAGACTCCATGCTAAGCATTTACTATCATGATTATCTCTCTCCTTCTGCCTCTCTCCCCTGTTTGTGCTCTCTCTCTCTCTCTGTAAAATAAAATATAAAAAAATAATAAATATAGCAGAGTTCATGTGGCTCCTCATCCTTGCCAAAATTAGATGGTTTTGATATTTTAAATTTAAATTATCCCAGGGTATGCAAGGTGGTAAAATCATTGTGCTTTTACTTTGCATTTTCTAGATGACTAACGTTGAGCATTATGTTATGTGCTAACTGGCCTTTCTTTTTTTTTTTTTTTTTTAATGTTTATTTATTTTTGAGAGAGAGACAGAGAGACAGAGCATGAGAGGTGGAGGGGCAGAGAGAGAAGGAGTCACAGAATCCCAGGCAGGCTCCAGGCTCTGAGCTGTCAACACAGAGCCCGACGCCGGGCTCGAAGCCCAAGTCGAACGCCCAACTGACCAAGCCACCCAGGCACCCCATAACTGGTCTTTCATGTATCCTTTTTGGTGAAGTGTATTTTCAAGTACATATATCTTTAATTTTCTATTAAATTGCTCAATATTTTTTTGTATTGTGCTGTAGGAGTTTGTGTATATAGACATACAAGCTCTTTGCCAGATATATGTATTACAAATATTTTGTTAGTCTGTGGTTTGCATGTTTTTTGCCTTAACAAGTAGTTTTAAGTGAGCAGAAGTTACTAATTTTCATGAAGTTTAATTTATTAATTTTCCTTCTATGGTTAGTGTTTCAACTGTTCTATGGAATCTTATGTCAAAATTGCAGATATTCTTTGTTTTCTTATTGAAGCTTAATTTTTTTTTAGATTTGTGTATAATAAATTGATCCATTTCTTTTTTTAAAAAAAATTAGCATTTATTTATTTTTGAGAGACAGAGAATGAGCAGGGGAGGGGCAGAGAAGGAGGGAGACACAGAATCTGAAGCAGGCTCCAGGCTCTGAGCTGTCAGCACACAGCCCTACACAGGGCTTGAACTCACAAACCACGAGATCATGACCTGAGCTGAAGTCAGATGCTTAACCAACTGAACCACCCAGGCGATCCTTAACTGATTCATTTCTAATCATTTTATACAGTATGTCTATATGTTATCCCAGCAATAATTTTTGAAAATACTTTTTTCTTCTTTTTGAATTTTCATGGCACCTATTTTCAGACTCCATGCTGACCTATTTTTTTTTTTAATGTTTATTTGTTTTTGAGAGAGAGACAGAGTGTGAGCAGAGGAGGGGCAAAGAGACAGGGAGACACAGAATCCGAAGTAGGCTCCAGACTCTGAGCTGTCAGCACAGAACCCCATATAGGGCTTGAACCCACCAACTGTGAGATCAAGACCTGATCCGAAGTCAGATGCTCAACGGACTGAGCCACCCAGAAGCCCCTTTGCTGATCTATTTCTTTTAAAATCCTAGTGCCTATATACACTTTCCTGATGACTGTAATTTTTTACTAAGTGTTTAAAACAGGTAATGTAAACTCTGCAACTTTGTTCTTTTTTTAAATATTATTTTCCTATTCTAAATATTGTGCAAACAATCCAAACTGTACTTAGCAGGTGAAAGAATAAACAAACTATATTATATTCATACTGGGAATTGTACTCATCAATACAAAGAATGAATCTCAAAAGTAATATACTAAACAAAAAAAAGTAGAAAAAGATACTAAATGATCCCATTTATAATCTCTTTTAGACAAGTCACTACTACTCTACAGAAAAATATAGAATATTAGTTGTTTTCTGAACTGATGTGTAGGGATCTACAACAAAGTGGCATGAGGAAATTTTCCCAGGTAATGGAGTGCTATATTTTGATTGGAGTGACAGTAATATGACAGCATTCATTTATGAAATTAATTAAGCTGTACACATAAACTATGGTGCTTATTGTATATAAATTGTATGACAATGAGGGTGACTTTTATTTTATTTTTTTTTAAGTGTTTATTTTTGAGACAGACAGAGACAGAGCATGAATGGGGTAGGGTCAGAAAGAGAGGGAGGCACAGAATCTGAAGCAGGCTCCAGGCTCTGAGCTGTCAGCACAGAGTCCAAAGCGGGGCTTGAACCCACGGACCGTGAGATCATGACCTGAGCCAGAGTCAGACGCTTAACCTACTGAGCCACCCAGGTGCCCCGAGGTTGACTTTTACAGTTTACCAACTGCAGACTGGAGGGAAGATGGCAGCGTAGGAGGACGCTGGGCTCACCATGCTTCCTGCTGATCACTTAGATTCCACCTACACCTGCCTAAATAACCCAGAAAACTGCTAGAAGACTAGCAGAACGGAGTCTCCGGAGACAAGCCCAGACGAGAGGCCCACGGAAGAGGGTAGGGAGGGTGGAGAGGTGGTGCGCCCTCCACGGACTGGCAGGAGGGAGTAGGGGCAGAGGGGCTGCCCGCCAGCCAAGCAGAGCCCCCAAGTCTGGCTTGTAAAAGCGGAGGGACCAGATGGAGTGTGTTCCGACAGCAAGCTGGACTTGACATCTGGAAGGTTATAAGCTAACAGCTCTGCTCGGAGAATGGGAGGGCTGGAGGACAACGGGAGGAAGAGTTGCTGAGCCCCAGGACGACAGAGCTCAGCTTGGCGGGGAACAAAGGTGCTCACCAGCGTCATCTCCCTCACCCATCCCCCAGCCAAAATCCCAAAGGGAACCAGTTCCTGCCAGGGAACTTGCTGGCACCACACACTCAAAGCTGTGCTTCTGTGGATCCATCCCTCAGGCGGGTCTGACTCCCTCCCGGTGCCACAGAGCCCCTCCCGAAGCGGATCTCCAAAGGAAAAGCAAGCTGAGCCTACCCCTCCCGCCCCTGTGCACCTTGCTGATCCACCACAGCTAATATGCCAGATCCCCAGCACCACAAGCCTGGCAGTGTGCAAGTAGCCCAGACAGGCCATGCCACCCCACAGTGAATCCCGCCCCTAGGAGAGGGGAAGAGAAGGCACACACCAGTCTGACTGTAGCCCCAGCACTGTGCTGGGGGCAGACATCAGGTCTGAATGCGGTCCCACCCACCAGCGCAAGTTATTCAAGACAGCACAGGGGAAGTGCCCAGCAGTCCCGCACCACTCCAGGGACTATCCAATGTGATGAAACAGAAGAATTCCCCTCAGAAAAACATCCAGGAAATAACAACAGCTAATGAACTGATCAAAAATGATTTAAAGAATGTAACAGAAAGTGAATTTAGAATAATAGTCATAAAATTAATCACTGGGCTTGAAAACAGTTTAAAGGACAGCAGAGAATCTCTTGCTACAGAGATCAAGGGATTAAGGAACAGCCAGGAGGAGCTAAAAAATGCTATCAACGAGTTGCAAAATAAAATGGAGACAACTACGGCTCGGATTGAAGAGGCAGAGGAGAGAATAGGTGAACTAGAAGATATAATTATGGAAAAAGAAGAAGCTGAGAAAAAGAGAGATAAAAAAATCCCAGAATATGAGGGGAAAATTAGAGAACTAAGTGATGCACTAAAGAGAAATAATCTACACATAATTGGTATTCCAGAGGAGGACGAGAGGGAAAGGTGCTGAAGGTGTACTTGAAGAAATAATAGCTGAGAACTTCCCAGCTCTGGGGAAGGAAAAAGGCATTGAAATCCAAGAGGCACAGAGAACACCCTTCAGACGTAACTTGAATCGATCTTCTACACGACATATCATAGTGAGACTGGCAAAATACAAGGATAAAGAGAAAATTCTGAAAGAAGCTAGGGATAAACATGCTCTAACATATAAAGGGAGACCTATAAGACTCATGACCGATCTCTCTACTGAAACTTGGCAGGCCAGAAAGGAGTGGCAGGAGATCTTCAATGTGCTGAACAGAAAAAAAAAATATGCAGCCAAGAATCCTTTATCCTGCAAGTCTGTCATTTAGAATAGAAGGAGAGATAAAGGTCTTCCCAAACAAACAAAAACTGAAGGAATTTGTCACCACTAAACCAGCCCTACAAGAGATCCTAAAGGGGATCCTGTGAGACAAAGTACCAGAGACATCACTACAAGCATGAAACCTACGGACATCACAATGACTCTAAACCCATATCTTTCTATAATAACACTGAATGTAAATGGACTAAATGCACCAACCAAAAGACATAGGGTATCAGAATGGATAAAAAAACAAGACCCATCTACTTGCTGTCTACAAGAGACTCATTTTAGACCTGAGGACACCTTCAGATTGAGAGTGAGGGCATGGAGTACTATTTATCATGCCACTGGAAGTCAAAAGAAAGCTGGAGTAGCCATACTTATATCAGACAAACTAGACTTTAAATTAAAGGCTGTGACAAGAGATGAAGAAGGGCATTATATAATAATCACAGGGTCTATCCATCAGGAAGAGCTAACAATTATAAATGTCTATGCACCGAATACGGGAGCCCCCAAATATATAAAACAATTACTCACAAACATAAGCGACCTTATTGATAAGAATGTGGTAATTGCAGGGGACTTTAACACTCCACTTACAGAAATGGATAGATCATCTAGACACATGGTCAATAAAGAAACAAGGGCCCTGAATGATACACTGGATCAGATGGACTTGACAGATCTATTTAGAACTCTGCATCCCAAAGCAACAGAATATACTTTCTTCTGGAGTGCACATGGAACATTCTCTAAGATAGATCACATACTGGGTCACAAAACAGCCCTTCATAAGTATACAAGAATTGAAATCATACCATGCATACTTTCAGACCACAATGCTATGAAGCTTGAAATCAACCACAGGAAAAAGTCTGGAAAACTCCAAAAGCATGGAGGTTAAAGAACACCCTACTAAAGAATAAATGGGTCAACCAGGCAATTAGAGAAGAAATTAAAAAATATATGGAAACAAATGAAAATGAAAATACAACAATCCAAATGCTTTGGGATGCAGTGAAGGCAGTCCTGAGAGGAAAATACATTGCAATCCAGGCCTATGTCAAGAAGCAAGAAAAATCCCAAATACAAAATCTAACAGCACACCTAAAGGAAATAGAAGCAGAACAGCAAAGACAGACTAAATCCAGCAGAAGGAGAAATAATAAAGATCAGAGCAGAAATAAACAATATAGAATCTAAAAATCTGTAGAGCAAATCAACGAAACAAAGAGTTGGTTTTTTGAAAAATAAAAAAAATTGACAAACCTCTAGCCATGCACCTCAAAAAGAAAAGGGAGATTATCCAAACAGATAAAATCATGAATGAAAATGGAATTATTACAACCAATCCCTCAGAGATACAAGCAATTATCAAGGAATACAATGAAAAATTATATGCCAAGAAACCGGACAACCTGGAAGAAATGGACAAATTCCTAAACACCCACACACTTCCAAAACTCAATCAGGAGGAAATAGAAAGCTTGAACAGACCCATAACCAGCGAAGAAATTGAACCAGTCATCAAAAATCTCCCAACAAATAAGAGTACAGGACCAGATGGCTTCCCAGGGGAGTTCTACCAGACATTTAAAGCAGAGATAATACCTATCCTTCTCAAGCTATTCCAAAAAATAGAAAGGGAAAGAAAACTTCCAGACTCATTCTATGAAGCCAGTGTTACTTTGATTCCTAAAGCAGACAGAGACCCAGTAAAAAAAGAGAACTACAGGTCAATATCCCTGATGAATATGGATGCAAAATTCTCAATAAGATACTAGCAAATCAAATTCAACAGCATATAAAAAGAATTATTCACCATGATCAAGTGGGATTCATTCCTGGGATGCAGGGCTGGTTCAACATTCACAAATCAATCAATGTGACACATCACATTAATAAAAGAAGAGATAAGACCATATGATCCTGTCAATCGATGCAGAAAAGGCCTTTGACAAAATTCAGCACCCTTTCTTAACAAAAACCCTCGAGAAAGTCGGGATAGAAGGAACATACTTAAAGATCATAAAAGCCATTTATGAAAAGCCCACAGCTAACATCATCCTCAATGGGGAAAATTGAGAGCTTTTTCCCTGAGATCAGGAACACGACAGGGATGTCCACTCTCACCGCTGTTGTTTAACATAGTGTGGGAAGTTCTAGCATCAGCAATCGGACGACAAAAGGAAATCAAAGGCATCAAAATTGGCAAAGATGAAGTTAAGCTTTCACTTTTTGCAGATGACATGATATTATTCATGGAAAATCCGACAGACTCTACCAGAAGTCTGCTAGAATTGATACATGAATTTAGCAAAGTTGCAGGATACAAAATCAATGTGCAGAAATCAGTTGCATTATTATACACTAATAATGAAGCAACAGAAAGACAAATAAAGAAACTGATCCCATTCACAATTGCACCAAGAAGCATAAAATACCTAGGAATAAATCTAACCAAAGATGGAAAAGATCTGTACGCTGAAAATTATAGAAAGCTTATGAAGGAAATTGAAGAAGATATAAAGAAATGGAAAACATTCCGTGCTCATGGATTGGAAGAATAAATATTGTCAAAATGTTAATACTACCCAAAGCTATCTACACATTCAATGCAATCCCAATCAAAATTTCACCAGCATTCTTCTCAAAACTAGAACAAGCAATCCTAAAAGTCATATGGAACCACAAAAGGCCCTGAATAGCCAAAGTAATTTTGAAGAAGAAGACCAGAGCGGGAGGCATCACAATCCCAGACTTTAGCCTCTACTACAAAGCTGTAATATTCAAGACAGCATGGTATTGGCACAAAAACAGACACATAGACCAATGGAATAGAATAGAAACCCCAGAACTAGACCCACAAACGTATGGCCAACTCATCTTTGACAAAGCAGGAAAGAATATGCAATGGAAAAAAGACAGTCTCTTTAACAAATGGTGCTGGGAGAACTGGGCAGCAACATGCAGAAGGTTGAAACTAGACCACTTTCTCACACCATTCACAAAAATAAACTCAACATGGATAAAGGACCTGAATGTGAGACAGGAGACCATCCAAACCCTAGAGGAGAAAGCAGGAAAAGACCTCTCTGACCTCAGCCGCAGCAATTTCTTACTTGACACATCCCCAAAGGCCAGGGATTTAAAAGCAAAAATGAACTATTGGGACCTCATGAAGATAAAAAGCTTCTGCACAGCAAAGCAAACAACAAAACTAAAAGGCAACCAACAGAATGGGAAAAGATATTTGCAAATGACATATCGGACAAAGGGCTAGCATCCAAAATCTATAAAGAGCTCACCAAACGCCACACCCGAAAAACAAATAACCCAGTGAAGAAATGGGCAGAAAACATGAATAGACACTTCTCTAAAGGAGACATCTGGATGGCCAACAGGCACATGAAAAGATGCTCAATGTCGCTCCTCATCAGGGAAATACAAATCAACACCACACTCAGATATCACCTCACGCCAGTCAGAATGGCCAAAATGAACAAATCAGGAGACTATAGATGCTGGAGAGGATGTGGAGAAACAGGAACCCTCTTGTACTGTTGGTGGGAATGCAAATTGGTGCAGCCACTCTGGAAAACAGTGTGGAGGTTCCTCAAAAAATTAAAAATAGACCTACCCTATGACCCAGCAATAGCACTGCTAGGAATTTACCCAAGGGATACAGGAGTACTGATGCATAGGGGCACTTGTACCCCAATGTTTATAGCATCACTCTTAACAATAGCTACATTATGGAAGAGCCTGTCCATCAACTGATGAATGGATAAAGAAATTGTGGTTTATATACACAATGGAGTACTATGTGGCAATGAGAAAGAATGAAATATGGCCCTTTGTAGCAACATGGATGGAACTGGAGAGTGTGATGCTAAGTGAAATAAGCCATACAGAGAAAGACAGATATCATATGGTTTCACTCTTATGTGGATCCTGAGAAACTTAACAGAAACCCATGGGGGAGAGGAAGGAGAAAAAAGAAAAAAGAGGTTAGAGTGGAAGAGAGCCAAAGCATAAGAGACTCTTAAAAACTGAGAACAAACTGAGGGTTGATGGGGGGTGGGAGGGAGGGGAGGGTGGCTGATGGGTATTGAGTAGGGCACCTTTTGGGATGAGCACTGGGTGTTGTATGGAAGCCAATTTGACAATAAACTTCATATATTGAAAAAAAATAAAAATAAAGTTTACCAACTGTAATTTGGATTCGTCTTTTTTTTCCTTTTATTTCTCTCAGTTTTGATTTCTTCTATTTGGAAGTCTTTAAATACTTCCACAGGTAGATTTGTTTCATCAGTGAACTGACAGCCACATCATCATGCAATAGTGCTCTTTATCTCTGGTCTTTATGCCACTGTTTAGCTATTACTGTTGTATATCATTTTTTTATGTTAGCAAACTAGATCTTTTTCTTTCAGCACCAATTTATTTAAAGTTTATTATTTTTTAACAGCATTTGGTTGGGTCTTGCTTTTTCATCTTGTAACAGTTTTAGCCTTTAGAGCATTTTGTGCATTTATATACTTTTCAGTTCATTGAGATAATTGTAGATTCACATAGGGTTGTAAGAAATAATAAAGATCATATACACACTTCATGTATTTTCCCCAAAGATACATTTTGCATAATTATATCACAATCAGGAAATTGACATTAATAAAATACATTGAACTTTTTACTATTTCACTTGTTTTTCACACACTTATTTTTGCGTACATGTTGTGTGTTTTTATTTAATTCTATACAAGTTTGTCACATGTGTTGATTCACATGACTACCACTATAGTCAAGACATAGAACAATTACATTGCAAAGATCCCTAATGCTACTGCTCTAATACTCCAATACTAATACTCCTTCCCTCTCTACCTCCATAACACCTGTCTATCTATAATCTGTTCTCCATGTCCATACTTTTGTAATTTCATGAATTTTTTTTTTTATTAAATTTTTTTTAACGTGTATTTATTTTTGAGACAGAGAGAGACAGAGCATGAATGGGGGAGGGGCAGAGAGAGAGGGAGACACAGAATCGGAAGCAGGCTCCAGGCTCTGAGCCATCAGCCCAGAGCCCGACGCGGGGCTCGAACTCACCGACCGTGAGATCGTGACCTGAGCTGAAGTCGGCGGCTTAACTGACTGAGTCACCCAGGCGCCCCTGTAATTTCATGAATTTCATATAAGTGGACATGCATGGTATGGGAGTTTTTTAGAAAAACATTTTCACTCAGCACAATACCCTTGAGACCCATCCAAATTGTCACAAATATCGTGTCCCTTCTTAATTCTGAATAGTATTCTATAGTAGGTTGTGCCATTATTTAGTATTTTTCCCCCATTGAAAGATATTTGGATTGTTTTTAGTTTTTTCATATTACGAATAAACAATATCCATGTACAGGTTTTTTGTATGAAAATAAGTTTTCATTTCCAGAAGATAAATGTATAATTTGTAAGCACATATTTAGTTTTGTGAGCAACTTTCATGCTTTTTTTCCAAAGTGAGTACCATTTTACTTCCCCACCAATTATATATGAATAGTCTGGTTTCTCTGCACTCTCATCAACATTTGATGTCATCACTACTTATTAATTAATCAACTTATTCATTCATTCATTCATTCATTCAAGCCATGCTGATCAGTGTGGCGACATTTTACTGTGATTTAATTTTCATTTTCCTTTTGGCTAATTACATTGAATATCTTTTAATTGTGCTTATTTGCCATCAATACAGTCTTGGTGAAATGTCTGTTCACGTATTTTCTCATTTTCCAACTGGATAGTTTGTTATTTACTATTTACTATTATTTACTATTAAGTTTTAAAAAGAATTCTTTTTGTGATCTAGATACAAGTCTGTCAGATATGTGGCAAATAGTTTGTTCCATTTTGCAGCTTGTTTCTGCGTCCTTTTCAGAGCCCTTTGTGGAGTTTTTAATTTTCACATTAAGATAACAATGTCGAAGTTATCACGTTTCCTTCTTATTTTATTTTGGTGCCTATGTTAAGCACCATTTGTTGAAAGGCTATCCTTGAATTGCCGTTGCATCTTTGTCAAAAGTCGGGTATGAAGTTTATTTATGGGTTCCCTCTTCTATCCCATTGATCTATGTGATTACCCCTTCACTAACCACACTCCTTTGATTGCTGTAGCTATTTACTAAACTAGTTAAGTCTTGTTAATTATTCAGATGAAGTGATTCCTCCCATTTTAGTACATTTTTTCCAAATTATTTAGCTATTTTTGATCCTCTGCATTTCCACAGATGTCATAATAAAACTTGGGGGAGAAAATTGGGATTTTTATAAAAAATTACATTAAACCTATACATCATTTGGAGAGATTTGACATCTTTACTATACTGAGTTTTACAGTCCACAAACAACATATATTTCAATATTCTTTATTTCTTTTATTGGCATATATGTCTTATACATATTTTGTTCAGTGCATAACAAAGTAAATTTTCTGAATGATCATAAATGCTATTCTCTTTTTAATTTTGGTTTCCATGAAATTTTCTGTTCTTTAATATAATTCTATACAAAATAAAGAAATAAAAAAACTTATTATATCTACCCATATATTTTACATATCCTATGTTTTTTGTTTTTTGTTTTTGTTTTGTTTTGTTTTGGTTTGCTTCGTTTTTGTTTTTGTTTTTTTTTTCTTTTTTGGTAAATTCAAGTTTTGATCTTACATCAAAGTATTTAAGCCTGAAGAATTTCCTTTAACATTTTTGAATTTCAGACTTCCTATTTATGAATTCTCTTAACTTTTGTATATCTGAAAATGTCTTTTTTTTTTCTTTTATTTTTCAGTAGCTATTGTATTCCGGAATAACAAACTTTTCCTCTTCCTACTCTTCTTCCTCCTCCTTATTGTCTTCATTATATTTTTTTTACCACCTTAAAGGCTTTCACTGGTTTGCTGAGAAATCTGTTATTTGTATTCTGGCCCCCAACATGTAATATGTACCTTCACCAGCTGTATGAGAATGTTTCTTTGTATTTGTTTTCAACAACTTGACCATGACATGCCCCAGAGTATTCACTTTGTGTTTATCTCGTTTGGGGTTCATTGCGCTTCCTACATTTCTGAATTACTATTTTTCATAACATTTAGGCAGGTTTGGTTTCTTTTTAATTGAATATTTTAATGCCCTATTCTGACATGCTTCTCCCTCTGGGACTCTAATTCAACCTTCTTTCCATTCAATAATATTACATATGCCACTGAAGCTCTGCATACTTCCTTTTTGTCCTGTATATTCTTTCTGTACTTCACAATGGAGAGGAAGAAGAGGAAAAACTAAGGGAACTGTATCATTAGTTATAATATAAAATAGTAGATGTCATAGATAATGATTGAGAATTATGTAGGTTCTATTTTAAGAACAAAAACCAATACTTTGTAATCATGAAAAAAATACCAAAAAAAATCACAAAGAATGAACTACAAGTGGAATATTAGCAAAAAAGCCATTAAGTAAGAAGTATAACATAAAATTACCTAAGGGAATTAAGAATATATTTACCTTATTAAAATGGAATTTTGTTATTAAAAGAAACTTGCACAGGTAAAGAGTTATGAGAAGGTTAAGACATTATTATTAGAAAAGCCTGGGTGTTGGGATCAGAGATGCTGAAATAACTTTTTTTCTTTTTAAGAAAAATAGGTATGTTAACACTAAACATGGATACTAAACACAGATGCTTCTGTCTTTTTTAAAATAAACTTTAGGTAAACATCTCTGAACCAGATTGTTGTTTGACTCTCCATTGTTTGGTTCCAGTAGTTTTACACTATTTTCTACACTAGGATTGAGGATAGGTATTATTTTTCAATGACTTTAAGTTCTGTTAGAAGGATTTCCTAAAATAACTAATATGAAAATGATTATTAAATTATAAAATCCTATACTAGAATTATGTAGTGGTTTTCAATAATATGGGTGTACAATCTGTTTTTATCTTCCATAATCACATACATATAATCTAAGTAAAAGAAAAGGTGATTCTACAAATATAACCAGATACTAGAATTGATCTCTGAGAAAAGAGGCAGCATACTTGGCCTTGGAAATTAAAAAAATATACATATGATAGAAAAAGTCCAACTCATTTGGTTGCAAGCTTTGCACTTCTATGCTTTTATATTTCGCAGTAATGGGATTGTATTCTTGAACAACGGATTTTTTTTTTCTTTTAGGAATACAATTTCCTCTACTAAAGAATACTTTTCCAAACAGTATTCACCAAGAATTTTGACTGATCTAATTAAAGCTGTAATAATCCAGTCACACTTCTCATATAGTGCCCCTTATTAGCCTTTCAGGTAGTTTCCTTTGCAAGATAGCAAGCCATGGCCAGGTCTGGGTTAAGGAAAATTGGATTCATTATGGCAGTGATGACAAATTATCTTCTGCAAGAATTGTTTAACACAATGGGTCAAGAGAGAAAAAAAACTAAACAAAAGAAAGGAATGTCATGGGAATGAATAAAGACTAAAACCGCATATTAAATAACCAAAGCAATAGAAGAAATTTTAAAAACTGAATAAGAAGGTAATGTGAAACTGTAGGCATAATGAGCTTTTCTTGTCATGAGAGGTTATTACATTCTCATTTCTTTTATGATCATATGCGGCATATTCTAGTCTTTAAGGGCCTTCAACATATTTAGCAAAAGCAATATATGCAAAATTATAGGAAACTCTTAGTTTTGAAATAACAGCTGGTAGGTCATAATGGACCACTAATTTTCTTTGGCAAAAGTTGATAGCAGTTAGTATGGGTTAAAAGTTGAATCTGACCGAGTATTTGATTTGCTCAAAGTAATCATTAAGTATTATATAAAAACTTTCCTTTCTTCCTATGATATATTTTGCCAATATCAAACACTGGAAAGGGATTTTAACAGAAATTTTGACATTTCTGTGTTATTTATGCACTAATGATTTTGTTAAATACAACTTAAGATCATCCCAGGGATACATAATATGAAATGGATTTCAACTGATACTTGGATTCAGTGCAAAGTAATAATACAGTGTTAAAATAATTGTTCAAATGATTAATAAATCATGTAATGTTTTTATAATGCCTTGAAAGTGATCACTTCTAAAACTGTTGATTTTACTGAAAAATTGGCTGTGGATCTTCTAAAATTTATTTTACTTTTATAAAAAATACTGAGATACAGATATTATGGATACAATTATACCTATATTAGATAAAAGCAAACCAAATCTTTATGAAAGTGAAATAACTCTGTGATGTGCTGTAACTATTCCATAGTGTGACAAGGATTTAATGTTACCTTTTATGAATAACAGCTTTGTGCCTTCACCCAAGACATAAAATATGTAATACATGGGAATGCAAACTGGTGCAGCCACTCTGGAAAACAGTATGGAGGTTCCTCAAAAAATTAAAAATAGAACTTGCCTATGACCCAGCAATTGCACTACTAGGTATTTATCCAAGGGATACAGGTGTGCTGTTTCGAAGGGGCACATGCACCCCCATGTTTATAGCAGCACTATCAACAATAGCCAAAGTATGGAAACAGCCCCAACGTCCATCGACAGATGAATGGATAAAGAAGAAGTGGTGTGTGTGTATATATATATATATATATATATATATATATATATATATATATTACTTGGCAATCAAAAATAATGAAATCTTGCCATTTGCAACTATGTGGATAGAACTAAAGGGTATTATGCTAAGTGAAATTAGTCAATCAGAAAAAGACAAACATCATATGACTTCACTCATATGAGGACTTTGAGATACAAAACAGATGAACATAAGGGAAGGGAAGCAAAAATAATATAAAAACAGGAAGGGGAACAAAACATAAGAGACTCTTAAATATAGAGAACAAACAGAGGATTACCAGAGGGTTTGTGGGGGGAAGGGGGGATGTGCTAAATGGGTAAGGGACTTAAGGAATCTACTCCTGAAATCATTGTTGAACCATGTGCTAACTAACTTGGATGTAAATTATAAAAAAATAAATACATTATAAAAAGAAAAAATAAAATAAAAATATGTAATACATATCATTATGTGATATACGTATATATGTAACATGTATATATAATATAAACTATGGAATACAGTAAAAATATTTACACATTTGGTGTTCTACATAGGTGTTGACCTTTAGAAAACAATCAAAACTAACAATATCTTCGTCTGATATTTTAAACTAAGTGTAATAGACCATGATGGTGGAAAATATGTACTTTGGTAGACTCAGCAGCAGGCCTACATTACCATTTACCTTATTATTAAAGGAATAACATTTATAAATAACAATTTGAATATTTACTCAACAAATAGTATTATGAGCATTGCATTGGAGAGTTTCTGTAAAGAGACACACAGATGAAGAAAATGAGGCTTTCTGAGTATGAATGAGTTTTCAAGTCAGAAAGATAAATCATGTACCCATGTACATAAAATTCAAGATATACTTTATGTGCTTTATCATAGAGATAAATTATATAAATTGTGAAGACAAAATTGATAAAATAAAAGGCTTTGTGGAATATGTAGGTTTTATACATGCCTTAATAGGATGTATAGGTTTTGAATAGTGGAAAAAAGAAAAAGAGGAATTTCTGTCTGAGAAAGTAGTATATACAGAAAATAATAGATAGAAAGGACTGGTAATTTTGAGTCCTGTGTACAGAAGATTCTGAAACAGTGGGTAGTGTTCAAAGAAATATAAGATAATATTTGAGAAATAAAACAAAGCTAGGTTATGGATAGTATTAAATGAATAATAAATGATTTGGGATTTATATATTGAAGATTTTAGATAGAGAAATTGCACGACAATAGCTTTTGCTCTTGAAGGTAGATCTAGCTTTTTGTTGTTGTTGTTTTATTAAATAAATTTGAAGTAACACAAACTGCTATATGGAATCCCAGGAACAATAAAACAGATATGAGTCAATGCTGACCTGACGGGTTAACAGTGGAAAGGACATGAAGTTCAAGTGATTGCATATGGGAGAATTACTAGGAATTAGTAGGTTATTTGAATGGCAAAAAACATAAAAGAAAATAAAGAAATCAAGGACACACATACAAGGTTATATTTTAGACCTGATTGGCTAACCCACTGACAGCAATGGCATTATGGACTGGCATTAATATTTATATAATGAGACTTGATTTGACCTCTTCTTCTATTTCAAAATAGCAAAACATGCTAAATATTGGGGTAACAGGCATAGACATTGATCCCATTTTCAAAGAACTCACAAAGGGGAAATACTGAGTAGTAAGTACTTTCTGATTATTTACTATGTGGCAGTCACTAGCCTAAGCACCTTATACACATTATTTCATTGAATCCTAAAAAGAAAAACCCTCTAAAACTTCTGAATACACACTTTTTTAATAATAAAAATGTACCATGAAATACTTTTTTGAAATTTCAACCAGGTTAAATAGCTTGTAAGTTGTTGGGATTGGGTTTGAAACCTACAGTAAGACTTCAAAGATCATACTCAAACACTGACTTTTATTATTATGATAAAGGAGGCATAATATGCTTAGGGAATGAGAAGAAGGACATACAATTAGGATGTGAGAAACTCAGAGATCTTAGAAATAATAGAATGCACTATGTATTTGAGACTAAAAGGCTAAGCATGAACTGAGAGTAGACTGCCAAGTTAATTATGAGAGAGTGCTGTAATTAAAACCAGATAATTCAAATACTTTTAAGAAAAAGTAGGGAAATGAGTGATAGGAACTCTTTACAAGTTTCAAGCAGGAAAGTAACATTAAATTTTGGTTTAAAAAGGTAACTCTGGATGAAGTTAGGTGAACTGAATGTTGGAAGACGCGAGAAAGGAGGCAAAGTTAAAATTAGGTTCCTTTTCTTGTTATGTAAGCAGAAATCCCATAGGCCATGACAAAATACAGAAATGTCAGATTCCTGGAAGCAGGCCTAGGAGGACTTAGACATGGGTTGACTGTGGGTAAGGGGAGAGGAGAGAACAAATTTTATGTCCAGGATTCAGAATTGAGCAAAGTAGAGGAATGCAGGAGAAGGAGCAGGTAGTGTGATTGATAACTTCTTCAATATCACACACATTGACAGAAATGTGGAATGAAAGTAAAGGAGCCCTTTGGAGAAGATAGTGATCAGTTTTGCTCTAAACATACCAATTTAAGATGCCAGCAGGACATCTTGGTAGAAATATCTTTCCTCAAGGGAAAGACAGGCTTTGTATGTACATTTAGGTTTTTAGTAGATCTTTTTTCCCCCCATATTCTTTCCATGTTGTTCAGATGGCACCTACTGGCCTTTGAAGTGAATATGTGGCCAAGGACTGATCAAGGGCATACAGCATTCTACTTAAACCTTTGCCACCCTAGGACTGTTGCAAGGATAAACATATGCCCCAAGCCAATCCCTGATCCAATATATTTAGAAAGAGGTTTTTACTGGATACATTAGAAAAGCAGTATGTTCTTCCACCAGGATTTCAAAGTCATATGATGTAAACCTGGTGGTGCTGGCAGCCTTATTTTTTAATGCACTGGTAAACACTTTATGAATATGAAATATAAAACAGAGCTTACAGAAGAAGTGAATAGAACTTTGATGGAATCATTTAACAATCCAAAATCAACCACGGCTGAATCCATAAAAGGTTCTTTTCAGTTATATGAACCAATTGTTTTCTTCAATATTTAAGCTCATTAGAATTGATGCTATGACCACTTGCATCTGACATGATACTGACAAATATAAAAGTCATTCATATGAGGTTACATTTATAAGCCATGCAATATTCAAAGAAAAGGAAAGCTATGCCTTGATAAAAGCATCAGGGGAGTCAATAAAATTGTGAAGTACTGTAAAATCACTGAGAAGAGTCTTTCTTAATGAATACAATCAATTTCAAATTGCAAAGATACATGATATGACCTATGAGAAAGTCAAAGTAATATTATTTTCTTTTTTCTTTTATTTTTTTTTAATGTTTATTTACTTTTGAGAGAGAGACACACACAGAATGTGAACAGGGGAGGAGCAGAGAAAGAAGGAGGCACAGAATCTGAAGCAGGCTCCAGGCTATGAGCTGTCAGCACAGAGTCCAATGCGGGGCTCGAACCCATGAGCTGAGATCATGACCTGAGCTGAAGTCAGACACCCAACCGACTGAGCCACCCAGGCGCCACCTCTTTTCTTTTTTTTTTAAATAGGGAAATGCTTTTTAAAGAAGTTTGTAAAATATAGGTAGTAATCCAAGTAGATAAAGGAATACCAAAGGAATTCCTTTTAATAATGGCAAGATTTGAGCCTATTTGTGAACTATGAAAAATAACCCACTGCAGAGGGAGAGAATGTTATAGCATATAGAAAATAAATTATAGTCAATTCTATAATCAGATAGAAAATAGGAGTTCCAAGGGATAAATGTGATACATACATTAATAATTTTGAAATAGTATACTCTAGGGATGCCTAGGTGGCTCAGGCGATTAAGCATCTGACCCTTGATTTTGGCTCAGGTCATGACCTCACAGTTTGTGAGTTCTAATCCTGTGTTGCACTCTGCTCTGACAGTGCAGAACCTGCTTGGGATTCTCTCTCTCCCTCTCTTTGCCCTTTCCTCTCTCTGGATCCTCTCTCAAAAAAATTAAACAAATAAACATTTTTTAAAAAAGAAATAGTATACTCTAAATTATTTATAAAATTTTGTTTTATCCCATTGCTTTTCCCTAAAAGTATAAACGCATTCATAGAAGTTTATGACCTATTTGCATTCCATATCATCCCTTTTTTATAATAAGCCTATAAGCCTCAAATATTTGTTGATTTCCTATATATATTTCCATATATATAGAATAATTTTTATAATAATGCTTTCTGCAAGCAATGAATGACATTACATGTAATCTGCAAAGTAAGATCTGTGCTCCTAAAAGACAGGCATTTCCATTGTTTTTATCAAATAATACATACTCCTCCTAGAAGATTTCCTAATTAACATAAAATAATTTATAAAAAAGCTAATGAAGATAAAATAAAACTTCATTTAACTATGGGAAATTATATTTTCTATTTCTTTTATTATCTTGGTTGATGTATAGTTAAGTGTCACAATAATGAGATAATTTAGGTCAAAAAACAACACTTTTTCTTACGTAAACTATAAATCTGAGGTAAAACTTTATTATTTTCACCTATTAAGGTCTTCCTGTGTGATCCAAACATTTGTCTTACTTCTCTATTTTATTTTACATTTTGACTTTGTGTAGTTTGGGAGCGAGAGCCTAATGGGATTCATCAATGCTTTTGGATTCTACAAATCCAAAATTATCCAGATTGTTCTTTTATTCATATCCATCTGGTCAAGTGATTACAACCATTTCTCTCCAATGTAGACTCCATAGCAGCTGTTACCCTAACCTCTGGGCGTCATTAATATAATACACACAATAAGAAAATCATCTGTAGATTAGTTCAAAGTTTAAGTAGTAATGAGATGTGGTAGCCAGAAATAAGTCAAATAATTTATTCTTAATATGACCAAATTTGCTACATTTGTTTACAGATTTGGAACTGTATCATTTATTATAGCTTCTGTCAGGATTGACAGTCATTTTGGTAAGTGATATATAGGTAAGCCATATTTGTAAAGAAAAGGGGAGAATATGCATACAGGAAAAAGAATAAATCCAAATAATTATAATATAGTTGAATAAAAATAAAATTAGCATATAGAAATAGCATTATCTTCCCACGATTACTAGCCATTTACACTTGTACCTTTTTTTTTTTAATTGATGTAGTCTTTATTGTTGGTTCAATTATGTTTTATCCTAATTCAAATTCTTAGGTACACAATGCTGGAAAACAAATTCCTACTTTGCTGATTTCCTTCCCTGTTTAAAAGAAACAATGCTCTCTAACTGTAGGTTTCCCACTCCCTTTTAATTCCAAGAGCTTCACATGTTTGTCACTCGGTGCCTTCAATATGTTAAAATCAAAAATAAATGGAGACCAGCTTTGATAATTCCATAAGCAGACAAAACTAATTAAGTCATACAAAGCTTAATGTAGTTTATTTTGCAGGATTAATTCAGTCTGGGTCATTTCTTGCTTATGCCTCTGAAAATCACCAGTAAAACTTAAAAACAATTTTCCTAGATTGATATAAGGTAACAAATATCTAATTCCCTATCATTTAAGAAAATTCTAGGGACACCTGGGTGGCTCAGTCGGTTAAGCCTCAGACTCTTGATCTTGGCTCACGATTCATGAGATCAAGCCCTGGAGCCTGCTTGGGATTATCTCTCTCTCTCTCTCTCTCTCTCTCTCTCTCTCTCTCTCTCTCTCCTCCCACCCCCTCTCTCTCTCTCTCCTTCTCTCTCTCTGTGTCTCTCTCTCATCTATCTCAAAATAAACTTAAAAGAAAAAAAAAAGAAAGTTATAATAATATAAGCAATCCCTGTAAGGAATAAACAGTCACTGCCTTCTCAAGAGATAAGTTACATTAAACAATATACCTGGAGACTCATTATGTTTCCTTTTGAGTGTTCTGGGTTTGCAAACTGTCTTCTTCATTGTGCCCAATAAAATTTTTTAGTATTTACTACTTCAGTGATTCACGGGTTTTACTTTTGTTATTTCTGAACTTCTGACAAATATAAAACGCAAATGTAGAAACATACCTGGTTTTGTGTTAATGGCCAGCAAATAGATGTGAATTCCGGTATTTGAGGCCTTTCTTAATGGCCTCTCTTGAGGGTGTTCTTCTTGGATTTGGCCTTCTGGCCAAAAGGTGCTCAGGAGGGTGCAGGGGCGGCTTCACTCCCCCCACAGTTGTAGTGGCCCATGAGAGCAACTCCTGTGCACCCTGGGCACTACCATGATGGGTCCTAGCCATTACTCTTAAGCCTGCCTCCATATTGCACTCAGCCTCATCTTATTTGTCTAATGGTATTACATTTAGCTGTCCTAAATATGAAGATCACCACTACTCAATCTTTTAAAAGTAATAATTTTACATTGTGTGTGTTGGAGGGGGCTCTAAATGATGTAATACATTATTTGGGGAGTTATTTTCTAATTTATACTGAAATTAGATGATATATCTACCGTATATGCACTTTCAGAAACGTATGGGTCATTTAAGCACTTAAATTTTGTAATTAAATACCACATACTCAGGTGTCAAGCGTTCCTACAATTGCGTACTAGGTTTCTAACAATCTTCAGTATTTGTCTTGGCAAAGTGAAGTGGAATAAGTGATTACCTGCAGAAACTTTTTGGTATATATAACTGCTATGTATATTTTAGGTTAAAATGCTCAATTCTGGCTCAGTCAGTTAGGCATCCAACTTTTGATTTCGGCTCAAGTCATGGGGTCAGGGTCATGGAATCCAAGCCCCATGTTGGGCTCCGTGCTGAGCGTGGAGCCTGCTTAGCATTCTCTCTCTCCCTCTCCCTCTGCCCGTCCCCCACTCACATGTGTGCATTTGCACACACATGTACTTGTGCTCATGCTCTCTCTCTCTCTCAAAAATAAATAAATAAATAAATAAATAAATAAATAAATAAATAAATAAATAAATAAAAATAAAATGCTCAGTTTTACCCCAGGAAATAATATTTTCTGTTTCCATATAATTTTCCTCCTACCTGTTTATTCTGAAAATTTCTTTCTTTATTTTACATTGCCTTTGTGACCTCCACAAAATCAATATTTGGAAGAAATTTAGTGTATAAAAGGTCAGTAGTCTGCTTCTACACAGAGCACCCATTCTTTCATTGCTTTTTAGAGACGGTATAAAACTTGCTTATTTGTGGGTGTTTATTCAGTTTCATTATTTTGTAAAGTACCTGCCTGGACATGCTTAAAGCAATCTTGTTAAATTAGAGAAAATTCAAGAAAAAATAACTACTTTCAATGTATCTAGCCATTTATCATCTTAAATTCTGACATGTACGTCCTTATTTATTCACACAAATATCTAATTTGCAAATAATCAAATATGGTTTCATGGTAATTGTGTATCTCCAAATTTCACTACTTTTACTTAATAATATACCAAGCCATCAGCATTATTAAAATTAAGTGGTTAATCATTTATCTATATGGCTCTTTCTGTTAATGATCAGGAGCAACATAGTTTTACACAGATAACTGCAAACAATAACCTAAACAAATATGCCATTCTGGTTTCAAAATATGTAGATTTTGAAATTATCTTTTATTATTATTTGAAACAGCTAATTCTTACACAATTTTTTGATAACATATAACTACCTAAATCTAAAAAAATATGAAATACTAAATCTTCCTTTTTATATCTAACCAAAATATAGTCAAAAGTATTGGACACATGCACGGCTTATTGAATAAATTTTTAAAAGATATCATATGTATGTACATATATTTATCTGTTAAAATCTTTCTTTTCTTAGGTTTAACCAATTTTCATAAGCATATCATAGGAATAAAGAAGAGATAAAAATATATAGAAGGACTAATGTAAATAATGCCATTATTTTCAGTTATTTTTGTAAGTAGATATTATGTTCTACATGTGTATAACTTTTCCCAAATTTGTAATTATCATATATATAAAATGCATAAATAATTTTCATTCCTATTTTAGTCATCATAAATATATCAACAAATATTTGCACTTCCAGGGGAGATTTTATAATTATCATATTAAATATATCTAATGAGCCATTGTGTTAATATACTGTAATTTATTAAATTTTTATAATGTTTCTGAACGTTCAAAATTTTGAGACCAAAATTGTTATGCCAAAAACATGAAATTTGCTGAAAGCAGATCTCAAGAGTTCTCACCACACACATGCAAAAATGTAACTGTGAGGTGATGGGCATATTAATTAATTTGACTGCGATAATCATATACAATGTATGTATATATAAAAACATCACTTTGTACACCTTAAATATATACAATATTTATTTGTCAATGATACCTCAATAAAGCTAAACAACATTATAATCTTTCTGTTTCTTACTAAGTACTATAAAATTGGCTTCTATAAGCAAGGCCAATAGCAATGAATAAGTGCACCAATCTGTTACGTTAAAAAAGTATATATATATATTGTTGGACCTTTGACTCTAATTGCTTTATGCTTGCAAGTTAATTAGAAAAGAATTGACTTCAGAAGAATGCTTAATTTCCCTCATTCAAGCATAGGATGCATTGCTCTAATTATTCAAATAATAAAATATTTGAATATAACACATTTTCTTTATTAAAAATCCTCCACATATTTATTACCAAATTAGTGATTTTTTTTTTATGTTTTCCATCTGGATCCCAGTTCCCAAAGGATATTTAATCCTATGTCAATTTGCTTACAAATTGAATTTATTAAGAGAATGTCAAATACTAATACATACAAACAAGTATCTTGTTTCTCAATTATTAACTATATCATATTTTTAACATAATGAGCTTTATATAATAGTTGATGGTTTTGTTTTACATTCTGATTTTCTAAATTAAAAATCACTACTCCTCCTTTTCTCTTTAAAAGATAAGTAATATATGTATGTATATCTTTTTGCATGTATGCCTTAATCTATTTCCACAACTTTACGACATTATATGTTTTTTAGGATATATTTCAGATAGTCCTAGAGATTAATTATTTGGGCTGTCACTTTACATCTTGCCTTTACATTATATTGTGGTCTCTTCTATATTGTGCTTCCTACAGTTTGATTCCCTGACTATGGTATTGAAAGCTCCCTTTCTATTGAAGGCCCCCAATTCTCTGGTTCCTGGGGATTTGATCATTGCCAATTCAGGGTGATATAGTTAATTCCAGATTGTTCCCAGGCTGCATCTAATTTGGGGACTACAGTGGGGAAAGAAGATTTAGCATTGAGGCAACAAAGTAAAGGGAGTTTCATGCATCCCTCAGGTATCTTCTATTCATGCTAGCTTTGACTGTAATGTCCATTTTTTCTCATTTACTATTTTGTTGTCATCATCCCTCCAGCTGAGCATCCATCAAACATCTGTATTTTATTCTGCAACCTAGTTTTATTTTCTATGTGGGTGTTGGAGGAGGTCATTGAGAGGATGTGACTGCCAGTTGATTCATGAGGTAGGCCCAGGTAGTTGGGGGCACTTCACCCCCTCCCCTGTCCTTAGAACGTATGATCAGCCCACTGTTCCCATAATAGGAGCTGGTTTCAAGAGCACAACTTTGAGAGAACAATGTGTTGTTGGGGCTATTTGGACTGAATATCTAGTTAGAGACTCTACATAAACTTTTAAGATTCTGGCAGGCAGGTGTGGAAATCTACTCATCTCCTTGACACTCAAGACAAGCCTCATATGTCAGTTTCCTTTCCCTGCTTGTTAAACCTGCCACCTACCAATCTGGAGTACTCTTCCTCTTTCTTTGATCTCTTCTTGCTCTTCATCAGTACAAGGACTAGTTTGAGAATCAACATGGGTATTTGCAGTGGTGTTCCTTCAACCTGACAGTTCCATTTCTGGTATGGCAATTGGTCAATGAGGAAGTGTTGATTCTCATTCATCACTCTAAGTTCATGAGAAACTTTGTAAGACTCTCTCAGGTTTATTTGCATAGACAGCCCACCCATCCAATTATCTTGATTTTAATGGTCACTCTGCTGGTATAGCATGGCAGAAATTGCATGATTTATCAACATCGAAAAATCTAGGTATATTTGAAATATTTACTATTGAATTCCCCAACGTATCTCATCATCCAGATTCTGGTGCATACTGCATTTTCCTCTTCCCCAAACCCAAGCAACCTCAAGCCATATCACTTTCTCACACCTCAATCCATTATAATTTCTGGGAAAGCAGGAAATTTTGCCTTAACTGATACTGTGATTTTGGTACTATGACAGAGAAGGCCCAGATTCTTATAACTCAAAAAGCTCTTATCTCTTAACTTATTATTTTTAGGACAAGTTTACTTACAAAGGAAAAGAGTTGATTATTATGTTTTTATCTTGTTTTGTTTATAATTTTGGTCTAACTATCTTGTACTTAGATCAATGAGTGTTGACTTCTTGCCTTCTTGGTTGCTACCTATCTAGGAGGCAGTACATAAAATATCTGAAAATACTGAAAAAGAGGTACTTATTAATCTTAAATATCTTAAGATCTAGGTAAATTATTTTAGTTCCATCATTGATTATTAAATCTAGCCTATTTGGTATTTCTTTAAGGACTATTCATAAAGAAGGACTGTTCAAAAATTATTAAAACTCACTTAGATTACTTGGATTACAAAACACCTAGAGACAGAACTATCTATCTCCTTCACTTCATGGGAATAGTTGCACCCAAACCCATTTTCTGTAGGAATGTTCTCCCAGTCATTGCCCACTCCCAAGATCTCACACACACACACACACACACACACACACACACACGCTGTAAAGAAATTCTCACATGCTTCATCATCACCTTGAGAGTGTTTGGGAGCAGGCTTTGCTAAATTTTCCCTGTAAACAGCAGAACTTTGAAGCCATACAAACTAGCACATCAATAATCTCTATTCCCACTTACAAGATTGCTTTTGTACTTACTGTATAAAATGGGAGAGGGAGGCAATATATCTCTCTCCTGAATACATTCCATTGTGTAAGTGTAGTAGAGGTCTCCAGCTCCTCTGTGGAAATAATGATAAATTGGGCAACACATGCCTTCTCTTTTCTTACTGTAAATTTGGCCTTTACGTTCTCACAGTTGAACCTATTATTTAATTCATCCTTATGATGGAATTTTTCTGAAGCACTGTGGTCTGATAGGTCCATACAAAGAAATTCAAATTGCATAATATTGTACATTCTTTCTCATGATTGCTGTATTCTCACACACGTATTTTATTCATTTTTTAGTTCTCCAGATATTCTTAAAGTGTACAAAATATTTCACAAATTTGTTCTTTTCATTATTAATTTTGTTGTTTCAAAGGGTCATACACCTGCCTGCTTAGGAAGACACAAGCTATTAAATCTCATGTTTCTTTTTTCCCTTGAATATATCTCACACTCATTAGTATTGAGTTTAATTTCCACTGCAAAAGAGTCATTTCAGTATTTTTATTGGGCTTCTTGATGATCTTTTTTGTACTCTACTCTTTTTTTTTGAATTGTAGAATTATTCATTAATCCTCTCTCTATTTCTCTCTCTCTACCTCTTCATCCTTCCTACTCTTCTTCCCTCCCTCTCTCTTCTGTTTTGCATTCTGGGGCTAATATCAGATAAATTGAATTTCACACTGTCAGTTTGTTCTAGCAGTGATATTGTATCAAAGTCTAGAGATTTGCTTCAAGAGTTATCTTTCTCTGCCTCTGTCCCCAGTCTCTCCACCCACCTCAAATGTTTACACTAATTAGTTCAAATTTTACTTAGAAGCTATACATCATGTTCCCTTTTTCCATTTACCCTTCCAATTCATATGCTGCTATAAATATGGAGTTGAATATCAACTCCACTAGAGTGTCTTCTGTTGCTTGGTTTCAAGTATTAAGTTAGAGTTCAAATTATCTGGAAGAATCTCCTTTATTCTAGTACTATTTCTGTGTCTTCAGTCTATATTTTGAGTGCAATGTAAATTTGGAGTCTAATGTAATCCTCATGTATATTCCCATTCATTAATAATGATTTGTGACTGGAATCACATTGGTCTTACATTTACTGAATCATGGGGCAAGAAGTTTAGTATAAAGAGTTTGGAGCTCAGTTTAGATTTTGAGACTACCAATATTCTGTCCCATTATTCTGTAAATGATTAGAAATTTCTTCTAGGAATGGATTGTACTTGATTCTTATTTCAATTGAGATTGTCTTTATAGTTTCTTTGGTGGCCCTCAAAAAATCACACTTACTATTATACCTAGCCATTATAGTCAGAGCCCTTAAATCTGGATACTAGATCTAGGACTTCTTTTAATTAACAAAATGAGACAGAAGTAATGTTGTGTCAATGCCAGTTACCCTAGTGGTGAACCCTAGTGGAATCCACTTTGAACTCTGAAATCCCTAGTTGCCAAGTTAAAGTTAGACTACCTGTTGAATGGATCAAGCAGAGAGAATAGCTTAAACATTCCATTATCTCAGCTGAACACAGCACTCAGAAGAACTTCAGTTCAGTCCACATACATAAGGGACATTTGCAGAAATACCATAAAAACCACCTAGCTGAGCACAGTCTGAATAGCAGGCTTGTGAGCAAAGTAAGTAGTTACTTTTCAAAGACAAAAAGTTTAAAGTAGTTTGTTACTAAGCAACAGATAATTAAAAGATGTATAATTTTGAAACTATTATTTGAATAATTTGACAGGTTATATGCCTCAAATGCATAAATTGCAAAAATAGTGAGATACAATTTTGCACAAAGTGAGATACTGCCATAATATTTTAAAATATTTTAATATACTGCCACCTACTGGATTATGATTAATCAATTCAATACTTCTTCAGTGAAAGTATATTGTTATATTATCATGATATTTTAATGACTAGAGAACCATGTTTTTGGAGCTAAAAGGAAATTTTCTTTTTCAAGTGTTTCAGAGGTAAATGTCAGAAAAATAATGAGGCTCCTCTCTTTCTATTTCTCTGTCTCACTTTCATTCTACACATACACACATGCACACACACATGCACATACATCTACCACTTGTCTAGGAATTCTGGGAATGACAAAATAATGCCTAGTTTATGGCATGGTTACTGTGAACAAAAATTTTGCAATGTTTTCAGAGACGCAGAATACACTTACATAATAAAAACAGTAAAATATCTAATTAAATGTTATAAAAAGTCTTATAAAATATTGTAAAAGTCAGTAATATAGTATTTAAGGTTATATTTTGATGGAGACAAAGGTGTGAATCTTACTTGTCTACATACTTGATATATTACTATGTAACATTATTCTACAAGCCTCAATTTCCTTATAGGTTCTACCTGAATAGAGAGCTAATGCTATAAATTTATTATGAGGATTAAATATAATAATGGCTATAAATTGTTCATACACTGCTATTTACATGATGGTTAGCTAATATTATTGTTTTTATTATATTCTCAACTAAAATTTTCATAGAAGTTTGAAGATAAGATACTCTAATGTGATCTGTAGTAGCTAAACGAGGAATTTGAACTAGGCTTTTGAAAGATGGAAATAATTTGGATGAGTACTGATTAGGCATATGTTATGACATTTACATTTTCATGCATTTAATGGATGTAATGTTAAGGCTTTGGGAGGAGTTTTATCTTCTCTCCTGAAACTATCTGAATAATTTCACAGAAACAAGCTGGTGAATTTTGTAGAGCTGGGACTTAAAGCTGGCTTTGTACTTCCATGTACTTGCAAGAAAAGAGAAAATGAAGCATTTATATTTCTGAAAGTAGGAATTTAGGAGGCACAAAATGTAATATTGCTTTTACATAGAAAGAGTTATTATATATTGCTGATAGGAAAATATATACATTGTCTTATTTCTCTCAGGCTGCCATAACAAATTACCATAAACTAGTTCCTCATAAACAATAGAAATATATCTCACAGTTAGGACTGGAATGTCCAAAGTCAGAGAACAGCAGATTCCATGTCTGGTGAGAGCTCACGTCCTGGTTCATAGTGGCTATCTCCTTCCTGTGTCCTCATATGGCAGAAGGGGCAAGCCAACTAACTCTGTAGGCTCTCTTTTATAAGGACACTGATGTCGTTCATGAGGGCAACACCCTCCCGACCTAATCACTTCTCCAAAGGCCCCACATTCAAATACCATCACAGGTATTATGGTTTCAATACCTTTGAGGATTATGTTTCAAAATACGAATTTTGGGAGTCACAAACTTCAGTCTATAGCATATGGTGTCCATAGTTTAATAAAAGTAAAAAAAAAAATCCACCTGGGGGAAAGAGAGCTTCACATTGAGAGAAAAGTCAAAGGTGTAAGAAGATGAGAAAGCAATTAGCAGTGAGATTGGTATCAAAAATTTTCAATCCAAGGGTCAGAATCTTTAGAACCAAAAATGAAGACACCATAGATGTAGCAAGTTCATCAGCTTTGTAATTGCAGATCTGGGTTCAAAGCAAGAGTTTTACGTTGAGTAGTGGTGTGTTATTTGATATTGGATAAATTATTTTATCCTTTGAGACTAAATATTTCATATCATTTGTTATAACCTAATCAGTCAAATACCATCAGATACAAGCCTGTTGTCTGACAACATCAGATTTATTGAGTTGATGCAGTAAGGGTGGAAATGCCAGAGAAATTTCTTTAAATTCCCTGTGGATTCCTTGTGATTCTGGTGGGGCTATCGATCACATATTCTTGCTTTCCCTTTTAAGGTGGTGGACACCTCACCCTGGCCACTACTTAGTGTTCTTTTCGGGAATAGGAATAAATGATTCTGGATTGGATAGTGCTAACAGGACAGAGTTCTCTGAGATAGCGGGAGATGAAGATCGTGTAAACCTGAAGATTGAGTGGCCAACCTTGTATCACATGGGGAAAAAATCTTCTTAAAAAAAAAGGAAACAATACAGAATAGATAAGATCCAAGACAAGAAAAGATAATCAGCCAGGCATAAAGGGAGCTTGATCTCTTGGTTTTGTAGCTGTAAGAGGCAATCTATTCTTTTCTTTCTTTCTTAAACTAGTTTAAGTTGAGATTTTCAAGAGACTAAAAATAACAATGTTTTAATGAAGAAGATGTGTGTGAGCTGCACTTTTGAGAATAAATCAATAGGATAAAGCCACTGCATATCAAAATAGAAGTAGCTTTCTATAATTGAATTATAATAAATGTGTTGTATGGAAGATAAAGTCAGGAATATAAATTGGGGAAAATCATGAAGGATTAGAGGGTTTGGACTTTATTCTATAATCAGTGGATGATAGTAAAATTTTTAAAGATACATTATGTCTCCAAAAGAAACTGCATATCTAGATAGAATGAGAAGCTGCACTCATGACTAAATACTAGGAAATGCCTAGAGTGAGTGAATTAAGAGTGAGAAAATTAGGACATTGATTGCGAAACATGTTTACTTGTAAGGACACATTTTTTTTTTGTTTTTAATAACTTGATGCAGGTTGTTAAAACCTTCTACAGCTCTTAAGTGTTTGAAAATGTACTTTGATTTTCACAGGTATATTTGACACATCTGTCTTGTCACTGTGGGGACACAACCTTGAGTAACACTTTAAGTTATCCAGTATTACCAACATAAAGGCTTCTCTTAATTTTATGCATTATCAGTCTTTGTCTTAGAAGTACAAGGAGGATTATACTTTCGTATTTTGTTATTTTTCTCTTCCAGTATCAAGATTCAGTTATTAGTTACTATGGGTTCATATTCAAATCTGGCATCTGGTGGTGACTTCATCCCCATATGTGGGTATAGCAAACTGATTGATAATAGTGAGCTGATTTCCCTAATGTACATTCCATTATGTATGTTTGTTCCTCCTAAATTGGGTGATAGAGAATATATAATCAATAGGTCAAGTGAAAGAAGGTGAAAATAATTTCCAGGTAAGAATGAGATAACCTAAAACAGAAACAGACTCTGGATTTTCAAAGCTGTAAATCACTTGTGTCAATTTCTGTCCATATTCCCCAAGCCTCATGAAAAAGAATTACTTATATGTAGTCTAGCTTTCTGTCTGAAATTTAGCCAAGAAACTTATGTCAGCGTTCCTCAGACAACCCCAGATTTGGAGATTTGCCAGAAACCTCACAGGAACCAGGATATAATTGTACTTATGGCTAATATTTATTACAGTGAACAAATACATGATAACAGAAGCAAAGGGAAAAGGCACATGAGTAAAGTCCAGAGGAAACCAGCCTCTGATACTCCTATTCCGTAGAGTCAGACAGGACATGTTTAATTCTGCCAGCAACAAATTGTGACAATATGCAAGTGCTGTCCAACAGGGAAGTCCATTTGAGACTTTTTTTGGTGGCTGGTCATGTATAAAATTCCAGGCTCCCAAAAGGATAGCAAGAGTTCTGCATAAACCATGTTTTTTTCTCACAAACCTCTGAACCACAATGATCTACTTATCATTTGTGGAAACTTGTATTTCAGTGTAGGAAACTGATAATCAGCCAAGTTTCCAGACACCGGTCAATGACTAACCTCGTTAACAGTTTCTAAAGACAGCTTTCTTGAGCCTGCTATATTAACAGTTTTCTGCACAAGAGGGTACTCTTGTGCTTTTCTGGTGAAAGAAATCACAAATGTAGCAAAGTGTTAATATAGAGAATTAGGAATAATGGGTAATATGGTCCTGAATGCTAACATCCTTAGTATTTCATGGTATAAACACTAAATAAAGTGATAATTGTTATTTATCTTCATAATGGATAAGTAATGGAGCCCTCACAAAAACAAATTTTAACTTTGTGTTATTAGGTTTAATCTGGACTCCTAATAAGCTAAAATTGGACTTTAACACCAGTGGTACTTAACTATGACTATGTTTAACAACTATTGAGGAAATGTTTAAGGATTCCTAATGCCTGCTGGGTACTTCCCTATTTTGGGGGACAAAATATCAGTATTTTTTTAAACTGCTCAGTTAATTATAATGCTCTGTCAATGTTGAAAACTAAAGCTGTAAAGAGATTAGTTAGATATTAATAACTGGGTTTCAGGAGGCAAAATTGCTGAGCTTTCGGTGTGGAGTTGATAAAAGCTTAATTGGAATATGACTCCCCTATGGGAAACTTTCCGAAGAACCCCTATAGAAGAACTTGCTGTAAGGGTTCAAAGCTTCTAAAGAAGTCTTAATCACTCATTAACATCTTATTAGGCATTTCTGTCTGTTCTTTAGAACTGTTTTCAGAGGAATCAGTGATGTTTTCCAAGAAGTGAATTCTCACCACAGGAACTAACTATATTAAGGAGAGTGAAAATTTATAATTAGTAAATTTGCAATTGGTGGAAAATATAAAAGTTTACTCTCAACATGAATCCAATTATGTTGGTAATGTTTATTGACTGTTTACAGTAGATCCACCTTATCCACAGCAAATATGTTCCAAGACCCCCAATAGATGCCTCAAACTGTAGATTGTACTGAAACCTATATCTATGTTTTTTCCTATACAAACATACCTACTATACAGTTTAATTTATAAATTAAGCACAGTAAGAGATTAACAACAACTAATAATAAAGTGGAACAATTATAACAATATACTGTAGTAAAAGTTATACAACTGTGGTTTCTCTCTCAAAAGATCTTATTGTACTATACTTACCCTTCTTATGATGATGACGTGAGATGATAAAATGCTTATGTGATAGATGAAGTAAAGTGAATGACGTAGGCAGTGTGGCATAGCATTCGGCTACTATTGACCTGATAATACTTCAGAAGGAGGATCATTTGCACACTTGACCTTGGGTAACTGATACTGTGGAAAACCAAACCATTGATAAGGGTGAACTACTGTACTTTGCTCAGGCATTAGGTGATGTATCTGATACCAACATTAAAAAGACAAACGCTTCCCATCCTTAATGTGCTTACAGACTGATGGGATTCCTAGTTGGGTCATTGTCATCCTATTGAGCCCATACTCATCAAGACTCTATCTGCTTCCCTTTTTAGTAGTTTAATATAATTTTGTTTGACTTTCCCTCCACAAGGAGGTTATTTCAATGAATATTTCATTCAATTTTTCTTTTTAATAGGATCAAAGTAAAAGGAATGCTCATTTTAATCCTTAGGACCTCCATCATCAGTTCTGAAAAATTAATTTCTAAATGCTGTGGAACAGATTTGATAAGGTGACCGCTAATTCAATTTTGTAAATGATTATTCTGATTTTGATGATTTTTTTCTTAATTAAAGGGAAAACTGTGAGGTTAGGACTAATATTCACTTTAAATAGCTAGTTAATTAGACAGTTTTTTTTAAATTTGAAAACATTTTTACTTTCTTTTTTTGTTTCTTTTACCTTCAGTAATGCCTTAATTCCCCAAACCAGGCTAAAGGAAAGCAAAGAAAAAGAAATATATTAATCATGTTTTCAGGGCACCTGGGTGGCTCAGTTGAGTGTCCGACTTCAGCTCAGGTCATGATCTCACGGTTCCTGAGTTTGAGCTCCACGTTGGGCTCTGTGCTGACAGCTCAGAGCTTGGAGCCTGCTTTGGATTCTGTGTCTCCCTCTCTCTGTGCCCCTAACCCACTCACATTCTGTCTTTGTCTCTCTCAAAAATAAATAAAAATTTTTTTTAAAAAGTCTGTGTAAAAAAAAAAAAATCATGTTTTCTTTCCTCTCATCAGACTTCATCATTATCACTTCAGTGACTGAAGAAAGGAAGCAAATTTCCAAACCGAAATCTCGAAATCATTACATTTTACACTCTTAAGTATATAGAATATAATTATCTGGGTACTTATTAAGAATTGACACTTAACATATTATAAATCAAGTTTATTAACTTCTCTACAAATAGGCACTGCTTCTCACTTTTCTCATTAACATCATTAATATTTCTCATGAACATTTATTGTTTCCTGTTTATTTTTGGAAAACTTGATTTATAAATATTTTTGTTAACTATTTCATTTTCTACACATTTTCAATCATCAATTTGGTTAATTTTTTCTGTAATGAATCTATCCTTTTGCCTCTTCTTTTTTTAATTTCTGCATTTCCTATAGTTTTCATTCTCTCAGCAATAACTACAGTATCTTAGGTAGACATATTAACTCCATCATCTTTATTATAATCAACATATATATTTATAATAATAATATTCAATATGATTGCAATATTATTTCATATGAATAATAATAATAAATCTGATACCAACTATACTAACTAAGGAAAATTATAGAACAAAACATTTTATACCAATTATCCAAATTGCTGAATTTATAGTCAAACATATCCAGACTATCATGAAATTTATAAATCCTTCATTAAAGAGCTACAAATCTACAATTTTTATTTAAGTGTCTGGGTCATATTTTGTTATATTTTATCACAGGACATCTATGATATCCAGTAAGGATACCATATAACCTACTGTTTAAACTTACTAATGAAAGTATTTCATCAGTTCTTTAGCTGTCAGAAGGGTGGCACTGATGAGATAGATTAAAAAAAAAATTGTTGGAGACAAAAGAAATGTTGAAGCAAAGTCATTTTTTTAAACCAGAACCATGATTAAGTATAATTTCTCAACTGTGAATTTAAGATAATAACGAATTTAAACAGAAAAAATGTGTCTATATATTTTTGAGTAAACCATTAGCCATTGTTTTTGTATTGTAAATACTAACAAATATTTCAAACTCACATCTTATTTTACCCAAGCCACCATATTTGCTCCAGCCAACCAAGCCTTTAAATTATCTGGCATATACCATTTGTTAAGCTAATGTGTGCAAAAAATACTATAAAAATTATAAAGTGATATTCAAAGTAGTTTTGCTGTCACAATGGCTATGTTTCTGCTTTTGTCACACATGAAACCTGGCAGGTCTTTCTTCTCATTCCTTAAAAAATATGCCTCTCAGGGGCATCAGGTGTCTCAGGTGGTCAAGCATCTGATTTCAGCTCAGGTCATGATCTTACAGTTTTTGAGTTCAAGTCCCACATTGGGGTTTGAGCTGACAGTGTGGAGTCTGCTTCAGATTCTCTGTCTCCCTCTTTCTCTGCTCCCTCCTGCCCTCTCAAAAATAAATAGATAAAAATTTAAAAAAATATGCCTCTCAATAATTCATTGCTTATTCACAAACTCAATCTTATCACTATAATTATATATGTAGATTTTATAAGTATTTACATGTACATACATAAATGAATATATAAAATACTTCTCTTTGATTAAAATTGTAAGGTAGAAAAAAATCCTGACAACTAAAGAGAATAAATTACTTATCAGAATCTCAAATGATTTTAGGAAAACCTAATGCATGTACAAGAGTGACTTAGTAAGTCAGTGAGCCTGGCCGATCACAATAACTATGTAGCTTCATTGATTGCATTTTTTACATGGAATCACATTATTAAAATAAAGGCCCCATGAAGTACATGAGAAAACTCATAATCATTGACATTTTAGTTCCACTGGAAAACTTGGAAAAAATCCCAAAGATCTACTACTCTGTTAAATCTAAACTAATATTCAAGTGAATGAATTCATATACTTAAACTGTACGTCTGCTATTTTTTTAAGTACAATATATGCTGGTTGCCATCAAATCCCACAGCATTGTGTTTCTTGTTTAAATAACTATGGTTTCAGAGTAGGTCTAGTAAGTGTTAATTGAATAATTTGCTGATTATAAAAGCCACAGTTTCCAGTGGAGAGATTGTATACGTCATATGAAAATAAATAATTTGTAATTCAAATTAAAGATGTCAATTGATATTATAAGGAGGAATATGTAACAATTTATGTTATACCACACTAAACCATTTTTTAAATTACTGAATTTTTTAAGTAAAAACATATTCAGAATAACATGAAACATATAATGCTTCATTAAAGACATATACACCAACAGTTTTATTACATTATATTACTTAAATGATTGGGGTAATTTTTTGCCCTAAAACATGAAATAAATATTTATCTTTTCAGTTACTGGTAGAATTATCATTTTAGAGATTTCATCACTTATTCAGAAAATAAACTTTGTATCTCTACAGGATCTGAAATGTTGTATACAATATTTAAAAGATAAAAATAAAGATAACAAAAATAATGTAGCTTTGGAATAATTTTTGTTCTCTCAAAAATGTTTTCCTCCAGTTAGCACATTGGGTCTTTCTTAGAAACGAAGCTTTTAGAATTCTACAGACACTACACTGAGTTAAATTCACACAGTAGCTTTATTTTCATGATTTTGAAATATACTGTTTGGAAAGTACATTTGCTACATAAACCAGTAAGCTATAATAAAATACAATGAATTATTGATAGAATTTCAATATAAAATGTTTCAATTCTAGGTGAGAGAAGAATCTCATGATTGTAAAGTGTTTATGTGGAGCCAAAATCATGGCAGTTGTAGAAACTGGCCCAGAGTTAACATCAATTAGAAAACTATTTTTATCTATTCTGCCTTATTTCTTAGCTAAATATTCCCATACTACAAAATTTAAACTTAATGATTCCTAGTCAATACATATGGAGAACTTTAAATAAGAAATGTACTACATCAGAACCCAGTCCTACTTATCATTGACCTGAATTTTAACTAGAATTTAACAACACAGATCAGATCTCAGTTGGCAAATAACATTTCTTAAGGTAGCAATCATGACCGTGTCTTCCTTCTTTCAAGTTTCACATGTTTGTTCATTTATCAGTAATTTATTTGACTCTCTTTGTTATTTTCTTATTTTTTGAAATACAATTTATTGTCAAATTGGTTTCCATACAATGCCCAGTGCTAGATTATTTTTGCATCTTTTTTAAAAGTGACCTTTGTTTCCTAGAACAGGCATTTATAATTGATTAATGTTCTAAGTAGATCCAATAAAAATCAACTGTCCATTCAAATATTTCACATCATATATTGTTTTCTGATATAAATTATTTTGCTTTTCTGAACTTACATAGTTTGAGATTTTCCTTTTTCACTGGGTATGGAGAATGGTTGACATAAACGGATAGTGTCAAAACTTGCCCTGCATTTGGACCACTTCACTCAGAAGCACACTACTTGTTTCCCTAAGTAATTCAATTTCAATACTTATTTATTTATATATCAGAGGTAAGTGTTGCTTCTATCAAAGCCTTTTTCAAGCTAGCTACTATAATGAATTTTGTATTATATTCCTTTGTCTTCTAGTTTTTAAAGATTAATCAAATTCTTTCCAGTTTACTTACACGCTTTTGTCTCTACTGATTGACTTTCCATTTAATAGAGGAGTCCTTTAATACTTGCCTATTTGCCTGTCTCCTGATCTACTTCCTGTGGCATGACTTCTGGAGCTCTATTTTTTCTACTTTTTTAATTTTTCTGCTTTTTAGTTTTCCTGACCAGACTGTATCTAACTTATCCCTCTCATGGAGATAAGAACAAATTACCCCACCCCACATTTTTCATCATGTCCACTACTGACAACCATCAGTAATCAATACAGGCTATTTAGAACAACCAAAATTGCATACAATGTTATTTAGAACAATCAAAATTGCATACAATATAGAGTATAGATAGAATGAACAGAAATAACATAATGTTAATGAAATTCTGCCACAATTACCATAATAAAATGCCTAACATTTTCAAACATCAAAATGAGACAAATCTACAATGGATATGTGGAAATGTAGTAAATATTCAACAAACTTATCAAGTATTTATTATAAAATATGAAGTGTGCTGAAAAAGTGGAATTAAGGAAAAAATCTAACTGAAATATTTTAGTAGATTCAGACAGGCAGAAAATTACTAAATAATCTCTAGTCTGTAATAAATTATAAAATCATAAGCAGATAATTATAAAATAAAAGGATGGAAATACTATTTCTAAATTGTTTTATAAAGGAAAGATCTCTTACTTACCACTTTATATCCATTAGGATAGGTAATACCTAGAAAGAAAAGAAAAGAGAAGAAAAGAAATGAAAAGAAAAATAAAAGAAGGAAAGAAGGAAGAAAAGAAAGAGAAAAGAAAAGAACAGAAAAATAAGAAAAGAAGGAAAGAAGAAGGAAAGAAAAGAAAGGAAGAATGAAAGAAAAAAGAAAACAAGTGTTGGCAGAGGATATGGAGAAATTAGAACTCTGTACACTGCTTTGGGAACGTAAAATGATGCAGCCATTGTGGAAAACAGTAGGACACCTCCACAAAAAATCTACCATAGAATTACCAAACGATTCTGCAATTTTACTTCTGTTTACATACAAAAAGAATTGAAAGGAGGGGCACAAACAGATATTTATACCTCAACACAGCATTATTCGCAATAGCCAAAAGGTGGGACCAACCCAGGGGTCCATCAGCAAATGAGTAGATTAACAAATGTGTTATAAAACATAAAATAGAATATTATTCAACCTTAAAAATGTTGAAATTCTGGTACATACTGAAACATGTATGAACCTTGAAAACATTATGCTAAGGGAAATAAACTAGACAAAAATAACAAATATTGCATGATTTTACTGACATGAGATACCAAGCTACTCAAATTCATAGAGATGGAAGGTAGAATACTGGTTATCAGTGAATGGAGGAAGTAGAGTGGGGAATTCTTGCTTAATGGGTAAAAAGTTTCAGTTTGGGATGATGAAGAAGATGGTAGTGATGGTTGCACAACAATGTGACTGAACTTACTGCCAATTAATTATATACTTAAAAACACTCGAAATGGTAAATTTTATTATTTATATTTTAACACACATACACACACATACATAGACACACACATACACACAAACACAAGCACACACACACAGCGAATCTAAAAGAAGGAGGAGAAGGAGCAACAACGTAGGATATCAGATAGTGATGTGTGTAAGATTTGAGCTAGCATGGAAAAAGGAGGTGACTGGAGAAGAGAATTCTGGGCAGAAAGAAAGCAGCTGAGCAAAAGTTCAGACTTATGAAGTCCAGACTCATGAAGTCCACTGAAGCTGGAGCATAAGATCTACACATGGATGTGAACTGAACTCTGCAAGAAATGTTGAAGTCAGGTGAGTATACCCTGAATTTCTTTCTAAGGGTTTGGGCATTATGAATTATACACAAAAAGTGGTCAGCTATTTGCAGATACTGCCAAAATAACAAAGACAGAGCCAGTTGATAAAAGAAAGGTAAAACAGAATATGTAAAATATCAGATGGAATGTATATAATATCAGAATCTGCCCCATGTGTGTATGTATTTTTTTAATTTTTTTAATGTTTATTTATTTTTGAGAGAGAGAGAAACAGAGTGTCAGTGGGGGAGGGATATATAGAAAGGGAGGCACAGAATCTGAAGCAGGTTCCAGGCTCGGAGCTGTCAGCACAGAGCCTGATGCAGGGCTCAAACTCATCAGCTGTGAGATCATGACCTGAGCCGAAGTTGGATGCCCAACTGACTGAGTTACTCAGGCGCCCCTATGTTTTAAGAAACATACAGGATTGATTACACAGGAACAATGATAGAGAAAATTTGGGACTGAATCTTAAGATCAATCTGGCAAGGAATCACAGACAGCTTCATAAATTATGTTGTTTAGTCCTAATTAATCAGTTAAATTAAATTCAAAAATATTTTTTGAGCAGACTAGTTGTCACATAATGTGCTCAATAAGGATATAAATGTGTAAGTATGTAACAGTAAATAAGACACGTAGATTCACATCATTCACAGAGTATATTCTTGTGCACAATCTCCAAATGGAAGTATCCACTCCAGAGAGTGCACACATCATCCATCAGCATGTAAAAAGAACATACTGGAATCCTTATTTATATAGATATTTTTTCTGTATAATTCATATTTTCCTGAGTGATTTTAATAATTAAATAATGTTTACATGTTTACACATATTTGTTATATATATTTGTAAATAAATGCATATATGATGAGGTTTTATACTAAAGTTGTTAAGTATGCCAATAAAAATTTCTCAGACAACTAGTTTCCCATTTCTTTCAAGTGCTAGAATTTACTCAGCTTTATTCTTGAGCCTGAGGGCAAATGTAGATAAATACAGGGACAAAGAGAATAGCATCACTTTGTCTAGCCTCAGGAAATGTGCTACTTTTAGAAGATATTATTTATCTGGTATTTATTGAATTGGTTTTAAAAACAAAAGAGATAGTAAGCACATTGATGTGCTTGATACAATTAAACACACAATTTTTCCCAAGCAATATTTGAAAGAATTATTTTTGTATATTCATACATTTTATTTTAAGAATCAAATCCAAATGCTCTATTTTTGAAATACAGTATTTAAAATTGTAAAACAAAGCAAATATAGCATATAAAGTTAATAAGCAACTTTAAAACATGACCACTTATTCACCTACTACTAGCTGACTTTGTAGATGATGGGTAATTAATGATTAATACATCTAAAGGTGATTTACCTTTATTTAAATGTGTTTATCCTTTTCCAAATAAATATTTTCATTATAACAAGCACCTACTTCTTAACCATTATTCAGCTTCCAAAAATTACAATTTGTAGAAATTTTACTCAAACTTTTAGGAAACTTCAATGAATGCTCCTCAACTCACAATCCTGAAAAAAACTGTCCTTTGCATCAGTGCATTTCTACATTTCAGAAAATCAGGCCCTGGCATCCAGGTGATACTTTCTCTCACATTTAACACTATCAATTATGTTTTTATATTACTTTATTAGTTAAATTAGTTGAATGTTTTTCTAGTTTGGCAAGCTTTACTGATTCTAATCTTGTGCATACTTCCCTCTCAAAAAATTATGCTATAAGAATAAGGACAACTTTAAAATCTTATATTATAGTATCTGAGATCTTAACAGATTTTACATAAACCAGTTATTTGGATTTCTAAGTGAAACATGAGTTTGCCAGTTTCTAGTTTTATTCTCTTATTAATTTCAATTTATTTGTCTTCTTTAGGTAAATTGCCAAATGGGCTACCTGAAAAGGAATAAGAACAGGAAATTGACTCAATGAGATTCCTTGCTAATAAAGTTTAAAGAACAAAGAATAAATGGGCACTAATTGTTTAATCTGACATATCAACTACCAAAAACAACCTCTCCAAAATATATTATATATTATTTTAAAACTGCAAATTAAAATTAGCCAATATAAATATGCTTCTGATACAGTATGTTATTTATTCCATACAATAAGGGTTAAGTTGGCTAATGCTAAATTTGATACTTTATTTGTGGATCTAGGATGAATAAAGAGATTATTAGTATATATGGATAGATGTATAGATGCAGCTGTTGACCTATAATGCTAAAAGCATTCAATATCTAGCAAAAACATGTCAGTTATTTTCACTATATTGATTGATATTTTAATTACCTTTTAATGTTATTTTGCATAGAATTTAATATATGTAAAGAAACTTAGTCTGCTAATATAACTTTATATTTTACAAATGATTCAAATGACATCTGAATAATATTGTACATACTTGTATAACTTGTATATATAGCTATCAAGTGTAACAATAAATATTTGAATTTGACTTTCTATCTTCTTGAATATTACTTTTGCTGTTATTTAATAACTATATTATATATATAATTGTATACATCAATTAATTTGTTCTTAACATGTATATCCTGTTGCATCTAATACTTATTAAGCTTTCATGATATGAACATTCCAATCAGTGCTTTTTCACTGAATTCTTATTACTCAAATAATTACACTATGGATGGGAATATTTATGGGTCCTAGTATATGAATGTCACTAAAAAGTCTAAATAATGTAAGTTCATTTTATTTTTCAAGCTATAAAGTTACAAACAAACCAATAAAAATTAAATTTCTCTCCCCTGATGCCTTTTTGAAAACAAATTAATAAATTTTTACTCTTGTAATAAAATTTAAGAAACATATATTCTTGTAATAAAAACCTATTAATATTTTAGAATATTCAATAGTGACATTAAGCAATGTTAACTGAAAACTGCTGAATGCATGAAATAAGGGAAGTTTCTTTCTTCCTTAATGCTATACTTCAACCTAACATTTTATCTACATAATATATAACTGTATTAGAAGCCATATTATTCCCTATTGTTTACTTTTTGTCTAATTTTACTGAGTTCTAATGGAAATCTAATTAAACTAGTGCTTACCCACTGGCTTAATAACTATCGCAGCAGTCTTGGCAGTATGTAAGGGGAAGCACAAATGAAAAAAAAAAATATTTGTAGGCTATATGGTGGATCATGTTTCTTTTTTTTACTTTAAATAACTATATATATTATGCAATTCAAACTTTTCAGAATACAGATGAGCAAACTAAAGTTTGTAGTGGCTAATGACTTCCTGTGTTATTGTTAGGAGAAATATTACAACGCAAATCTTTCAGCTTTTTGTTCAGGGCTTTAACATATTATATGTGGCAGAATCTATTTTCCAAATTTGGTCACCAACACAGTGTCTCCCACCCAACATACTCCCTACACTGCTCTCCTCATCAAAATTTGGAGTCTAATCTTTTCTTATTAAATCCCTGCTGGCCTCACAACTGCTTGTAACTAAAAGAATATGGCATGGTTTCAAAGGTTGGGCCAGAAAAGGGCATGTGGTAGTCCATGGCTCTCTTGGAACAACTCTGGTTTTCACAACACCCCCCTTTCAAGGTATTTCACTCAGATACTGATGCCATGTTGGAAGGAGTCCAAGTCACATGAATAGCCCACCTATAGATGTTCTGGTTGACAATCCCAGCTATTCCAAATCTTCAGCTGTCCCAGCCTAGGTACTAAATATCAGGGAAGAAGGTATCTGGGAAGTATATCCTCTAGACCAAATTGTTCTGGCTTTCAGCCATTCGTATCTTCAAAGACAAAATGTTGAGCATTGTGGAGCAGAGATAAACCATCACCATTGAGGCTTTAATGAATTCTGTGCAATGGAATATGAAGCATAATAAAGTTTTTGTCATTTTACATCATTAACTTTTGGAGTAATTAATTGAGTAATTAATTGGAGTAATTAATTGCAGCTATGGTAACTGTAATACTACTTGAAAGAGGACACATGTTGAATCTGAAAGGTGGAGGAGAATACCAAGTTCTCAACCTATAGAGCATACATGTTATATAAAGTGGAAACTTGAAGTGATGTCCTGGGTGATACAAACAATAATTTCCCGTCATTCCACTTCTAACAGGAAATAGTTATTGACAAGGAGTGTATTTTTTAATTTTTTTTCGTTATTTGAGAGAGAGAGAGAAAGCACAAGCAGGGGATCGGGGCAGAGGGAGAAACAGAAAAAGAGAGAGGGGGGGAGAGAGAGAGAGAGAGAGAGAGAGAGAGAGAGAGAGAGAGAGAGAGAATCCCAAGAAGGCTCCATGCTTAGCACAGAGTCCTACACAGGGCTAAATCCCACGACCCTGGGATCACAACTGAAGCCAAAGTAGAGTTCGATGCTCAACCAACTGAGCCACCCAGGCACCCAAACAATGAGTGTATTTTTAAAAATATATACACATAGTTACATTTGTTTTTCCTTAATCACATCTAGGAAACTTATCTCTAGAATATACAATATAATTTAATTACCCACACTTTTTAAAGAATTCAGTTAATATTTATTTTTTTAAGCATTTTTATTTTTTTAATAATTTTCTTTTCCTTTTTAATGTTTATTTATTTTGGGAGAGTGTGAGCAGAGAGAGAGAGAGAGAGAGAGAGAGAGAGAGAATCCAAAGCAGGCTCCAGGCTCTGAGCTGTCAGCACAGAGCCCGATGAGGGGCTTGAACTCATGAGCTGTGAGATCGTGACCTGAGCCAAAGCCGATCACTTAACTGACTGAGCCACCCAGGTGCCCCAAAGATTTTTTTATTTTTAAGTAATCTCCACACTCAACGTGTGTAGTCAAACTCATGACGCCGAGATCAAAACTCCCATGCTCTACTGACTAAGCCAGCTATGTACCCCACAAATTCAGTTAATATTTAAAGAGAGGTTTTATTCATCAAGTTTTATTTGCCAAGTATTTTATGGGAGTACATAAGACGCACAGTTAACCAGTTAGTGCAAAATTGTAGACACATGAAAGACTTCCCAAGCAGCTGAGTGTGGTTGGGAAGCATGAACTTCACAGAGCTTCATACTAAAATAACATTACTGTACAAGCTAGAATTTATTCTCTTCCTTAGGCTTGTATTCATGGTAGAGCAGGTATTTTTGTTTTAGAAATACAACATATACTTTTGATCCTGTATGGGGTCTCATCTGACTGTAATTCAGGTATCTGTGTGGGCCCCCGTCTTATTAGAGTCTCATCTGGGGAAAAATCTTCTTGTAAGATCAGGTTGTTGGCAGAATTAATCTCCTTCTGGTTTTAGGACAGAGACCCATTTTCTTTTTGGCTGTCAGCCAGCGGTTGACTCTTTCAGTCTTGCCACACGACCATCTGTGACATTCATTCACTTTTGCCATTTAACATAACCTAATCACAGGATTGACATCCTATCACATTTCTTATATTTCATTGAGTTATAATCAAGTAATAATTCCTGCGCTTACTCACCCTGAGAAGGAATTATACAAGAATGTCCCTCATTGATGGGTTCACTCTAGGGTGTGTCTACTAAATATGCCTTTTGAAAAAATGTTTTCAGTCACATCATAAACATAATTACAGACACAGAAGCATTAGTGCCTACTTTCAAAAGTAGAGGTACTTGAGTTTATGCCAAGAACCCAAAGAATTTTTTCGCTCTTCATCTCTCCTTAGACAGTGAATATTTAATTATTAATACTATCTAATATATGACTATCCCTTATGTGCCAGATAGCCTAAATCATAATAACCCAGTGCAGTATGTTTTATTATCACCATTTTATATATGAAGAAAATTAGGCAGTGAGATACAACCAACTTAAACTCATATAGTTCAGAAGCAGAAAATTGACATTTGAAGAAAGGAAATTATTCCACAATTTATTCTGTTTGTTCTTTTTTTATTTCAGGTATTTTCAAATTCCAGTTAGTTAGCATACAGGGTAATATTAGTCTCAGGTGTACAATATAGCCAGTCAACACTTCCATACAAGAGTCGGTACCCATCACAACAAGTGCACTGCTTAATCCCTGTTATCCATTTAATCTATACTCCCACCCATGTCCCTTCTGGTAACCACCAGGTTGTTCTCTATAGTTAAGAGTCTGTTTCTTAGAGGGAACCCTCTTGCACTGTTGCTGGGAATGCAAACTGGTGCAACCACTCTGGAGAACAGTATAGAGGTTCCTCAAAAAACTAAAAATAGAACTACTCCTAATTCAGCAATTGCACTATTAGATATTTACCTAAAGGATACAAAAATTCATATCTGAATGGGTACATGCACCCCAATGTTTATAGCAATATTATCAACAATAGCTAAACTATGGAAAGAGCCCAAATGTCCATTGACTATTGAATGGATAAAGAAGATGTGGTATATATACACAAAATGGAATATAACCCACCTATCAAAAAGAATGAAATCTTGGCATTTGCAATGACATGGAGGAAGCTAGAATGTATTATGCCAAGCAAAATAAGTAAGAGAAAGATAAAAACCATATGATTCCACTCATATGTCAAATTTAGGAAACAAAACAGATGACCATATTGGAGGGGGAGAGACGAGAGGAAAGCAAACCACAAGAGACTCTTAGTGATAAGAGAACAAACTATGGGGTGATGGAGGGAGGTGGGTGGGAGATGGGCTATATGGGTGATGGATGCTAGGGAGGGCACTTGTTGTGATAAGCACAATGTGTTGTATGCAAGTGATGAATCACTGAATTCTATTCCTGAAACCAATATTTAAATTGAAAAATTTAATTAAAATTAAAATTTTAATTAAAATTAAATTGAAAATTTTAAATTGAAAAAAATGATAAGAGGTCTATTTCTTAGTTTGCCTTTTTCTTTCTTTTTGATGTCTGCTAGCCATCTTGATATCTTATTTGCAAAAATGTCTATTCATGTTTTCTGACCATACATTCCTGATAAAAAGCCTGAACAAATTAAGTTATAGGGAATCTACCTCAACATAATAAAGGCCATACATGAAAAATCCACAGCTCATATCTTCCTCAATGGAGAAAAAGTTGGAGCTTTTACTCTATGGTCAGAAAGACAAGGATGTCCACTCTCACCGCTGTTATTTAACAGAGTATTAGAAGTCCTAGACTCACCAATTAGCAAAAAGAAATAAAAGACATCCAAACCGGCAAGAAAGAAGTCAAACTTTCAGTATTTGCAGATGACATGATACTATATGTAGAAAACCCAAAGGATTCCACCAGAAAACTTCTAGGACTGATAAACAAATTCAGTGAAGTCACAAGCTACAAAATCAATGAAATCTGTTTTACTTCTATACACCAATAATGAAGCAGCAGAAAGAGAAATCAAGGAATAGATCCCATTTACTATTGCACCAAAACCCATTAGATACCTAGGAATAAACCTAACCAAAGAGGTGAAGGCCCTGCACCCTGAAAACTAGAAAACACGGATAAAAGAAATTGAAGATGACACAAATAGATGGAAAGACATTCCATGCTCCTGGATTGGAACAACAAATAGTGTTAAAATGTCTGTAGTACTCAAAGAAATCTACAGATTTAATGCAATCTCTATCAAAATGCCACCAGCATTTTTCACAGAACTATGACAAATAATCCTAAAATTTGTATGGAACTAGAAAGGGCTCCAAATAAAGCGACCTTGAAAAAGAAAAGCAAAGCTGAAGTCATCACAGTTCCAGACTTCATGTTGAATTATAAACCTTAAATCAAAATAGTATGGTACTGGTACAATACTAGACACATAGATCAATAAAGCAGAATAGAAATGAACCCACAACTATATGATCGATTAATCTTCAACAAAGCAGGAAAGAATATCCAATCGAAAAAAGAATGTCTCTTCCACAAATGGTGTTGGGAAAACTGGGCAGCAACATGCAAAAGAATGAAACTGGTCCACTTTCTTGTACCATACAAAAAAAATAAATAAATTCAAAACGGATGAAAGACCTAAATGTGAGACCTGAAACCATCAAAATCCTAGTAGAGGACACAGGCAGGAACTTCTTTGATGTTGGCTGTAGGAACTTTTTTTTAAATTTAATTTAATTTTTTTAATGTTTATTTATTTTTGAGAGACAGAGACAGAATACGAGTGGGAAAGGAGCAGAGAGAGAAGGAGACAGGATCCGAAGTAGGCTCCAGGCTCTGAGCTGTCAGCACAACTCTAATTCACAAGCCATGAGATCATGACCTGAGCAAAGTCGGACGCTTAACCGACAGAGCCACCCAGGTGCCCCTGTAGCAACTTTTTTATAGATATGTTTCCTGAGGCAAGGGAAACAAAAGCAAAAGTAAACTATTGGAACTACAACAAAATTAAAAGCTTGCACACAGTGAAGGAAACTATCAACAAAACTATAAGGCAACTGACTGAATGGGAGAAGGTATTTGCAAATGACATAACTAATAAAGGGTTAGTGTCCAAAATACATAAAGAAGTTATAAAACACAATGCTCAAAAACCTAGTAATCCAATTAAAAATGAGCAAAAGACATGAGTAGACATTTTTTTATTGCTTGTTCTTATAATTGCTGATGAACATAATCTCTATTAATTTAGTCTGAATGTATTGTAGACCTTAAAATCACACCTAAAAATGTGAAACACATTTTGCATGTTTTATAAATAACTTCAGAAATCTCTGTGGCATATCTATTACATATGCATACCTTATAACCCCTAAATTTGTAATCTATAAATATATATTCAAGTGTCTATGTAAGTCACTAAAGTATGTGTCATACTTTGAGAAGTATTCTTCATAATGAATTATTTTGTGTGTAATACATTCAAGGACAAAAATACCCTCGAGGTAATTTTTTTTAAGTTTACTAATAACTTGAACATAATGTTAAATTCTGAGACATTTTTAATGCCATTTTCACACTTGAAAGCATATAGTGTAAAATTAAAAAAAATAATTATGATTGTTGGAATCCAAGAGCTTAAGCATAAAAGAAACTAAAATGCAGTAAAAACAGTCTTTCTAAATTAAAATTTGAAATAAGACTATCAAACTAATATGTATTTTCTCGAAAATAATATTTATTTAAAAAAATCTATCTGGCCTCTACTGAAATATGGAAACAATGAATAATACAGTATTGACAATTACTCTTAGTTCCCAGACTATGTTCTCTAAATACCATTTCCCTCTAAGGGTATGAGGGCTAATGTAATGTCTGAAGTAGCAGTAGCAGTAAGATAAGCAACATCCTGTTACACAAGACAGAAATGAAAGATTGTTGTTCAATGGCGTGACAATCCGAACATGAAAAAGAATATCTTAATGGAATAAGACATATTAAATATGACAAAACCTTGAATTAAAGTGATGCTAGCATATAAACAACAGAGGATAATAGTGAATAGTGAATACAGAAACCATTATTCTGTAAGAATTTCCCTAATTGTTTTTGAATTTTAAAGAGAGGTCAAACTCTGTACTTTTTTGCCAAGTTTTTTGCCACAGAACTTGTTACTGATTTAGAAAATTCAGGTTTATGACCTCAACTTAAACTAAAAATACATTCATAGAGGATGGTGTAAAGAAGTGTCTATTCTTATCTAACATAGAGGGAATAGCATTATGAGCAAAATTTAAGACCTGGACTTATGTTCCTTCAAACACAGACTTCTAGTTAGAGATCATAAACCCATAAGCTACCATTTCTGGGACTGGGTCTCTCTTACCTGTTACAGAGTCTAGTGCATTGCTATTCCAACTCTTCGTGCTTCTAGTTTTTCTTCATTGTATACACTTCCTTTACCAATGACATAGAACTCTGAAGGTGGAAATTAAACTTACTCTTTATCTTATAAAAAGAAACATCTTTTCATTGCCAAAAATGATGATTTTGTCCATAGTGACTAAAATTAAAATCTTTGCTGCATTTCCTGAGTCATTTTATCCTCTGCCTTCATTAACATGTGTTTCAGTAAACCTAAGAAACTACCATACCTAGTAGGGCACCACACTTATCCCAAATGGCAAGTGAATACTTGTTTAATGAATAAGTGAGTGGTCATTTATAACAATTTACTTCCTAAAATCACCATCATAAAAAAGTGTGATATATTTTAATGTGCCTAGTATTGCATTGTATTTTCAAAGAGACAAAATTATGGTCTACTTTGTAATAGCCCCTAAAATAACTGCCCACTAAAAAAAAAACAAAAAGTGAAGGACAGCATCTTCTAAAGAATCCCTTATCCCTAGATATCACAAGAAGATAGAAACATATTATCTATTTGAGACTTGAATAATCTATGTTAGAGTAAACTAAAGGGGAAATCTAAAAGTTGTGGTTATTAAAACATATATTATATATTTATTCCTCTGTTTTATTGTCTTAATATATTATCAAACCAGTATTAATAAATTTTTATCTAAAGAGCGATAAATATTATAGACATCATGAAATTACTTTTGTCAAGACTGATCATTTTTTGATGCTTAGATCAACTAATGCAGAAAATACTACAACTTAATCTTATTCTACATGTATTATATCACCAGGCATTTTTTAAGTTTATTTTTTTATTTATTTTAAGAGAGAGAGAGAGAGAAAGAGAGCATGTGCATGCGAGTGGGGGAGGAGTAGAGAGAGAGGGAGACAGAGAATCGCAAGCAGACTCCATGGGGACAATGCAGCCATCACCAAGCCTAGAAGTGGGCTTCAGCTCAGGAACCGTGAGATCATGACCTGAGCCGAAATCAAGAGGATGCTTAACTGGTTGAGCCACCCAGGCATTGCTCAGCACGTATTTTTTAACAAAGGTTTTCCTTACTGTCTAAAGATTTAGATTTTGTGATATTAAATATGTTTTTAATCATATGAATAATTATCATTTAAATAATTCAATAGTGTGATGTTGGGGAAGAGAAACTTTCATTTTCGGACTCTATTTTTCTATGTTTTGTGGGGTGTTGCTTCCCTGGGTGCCATTGTCGGCCTCTTTCAGCATTCCATAGCTATTTTTTCCATTAGAGAAGACTGACTTATCTGAGAGTGGAGTTATAAGGAGAAGCTGATTATGTTTAGCTCAGTGCCTTCCTCCTTTAGTCCCTCATACTTGCCCACCTGCACAGAGGATCTATTCCTATTCTTTCTAGGCCATGGATTAGATTTAGTAGGACAGGTTCCCATCACAGAGACCTTTTGGGTTCTAGTAATTTCTGTGCCTAATGAGTATGCTTATTCAGATGTGTAATACAAACAAGCCACTTTATTATTATATCTGTAGCCATGTATGCGAATCTAGAATTTGCCAGCATATTACAAAAAAAAAAAAAATTACTCCACCTGTTTGAAGTCTGTGACCCTCCATTAATAGAGGGTCAACACAGATATGGGAAATACTTCTTTTCTCATTTGTGTCAATACTAATTCTATTGTATTTGCCTGTGAATCGAGACAAGGAATGACACTTGGAAGTTAAATGCACATGAAGTGTGACTAGGTACAAGCATTTAAGGTTTGGCTCAATCCATGCAGAATTTATAGGGCATTGTATTGTACCACGAGGACACTTTAACGAAACTGTGCATTTGGATTTTAACATTGCAGCCGTAGTAGGTGACTTTTATAGTAAGAAGTTCCACAGTTCCACTAGAATGTCCCCTTATTCTCAATTCAATGCAGTACTGGTCACTAGGTGGCCAAAGTGTGGGACTTAGAAAATACAAGTTTTCAAATATGCTTGAAGAGAAAGTATTTAAAGTAAGGCATAAATTCCTTCAAAAGTCAGAAATACCTCAAAAAATTACAACTGAGACTATGTCTAGGTGAATTTTCATCTGGATATCATCAACAATGTGTCAGAAATATACTCCTCATAGGCACTTTCTCACATTTAAATTTACATTCCAAGGCTTTGGTCTCCCAAGAAACTGGCATAGACTAACTAACGGGGATCCTGGTAAAACTGAAGCCAAATTATTTTCCTCATTGATCTGTTTAATTAAGACACCATGAAGACTGCCAGTTTCTTTGGCAATACTAGGTCCTATGTTATTAGAGTATAATTTTGCCATAGAAACTAAAGATGGTTGTATGGAAACCAATTTGACAGTAAATTTCATATATTAAAAAATAAAAAAAAATTAAAAAAAAAAAAAAAAAAAAAAAAAAAAAGAAACTAAAGATGGTCAATGACTTGTGTATGAGCCTGTCCTTTCTTACACACTTGCTCAGCTTTTAGGCCCAGGAAATACTTATGGTTGAATATAACACTAAGATGTCAAAGAGACTTTGATTCTTTTCTGATATACTACACAGGTTATAATCCTTGAAGGAACCCTAATTCCACCTAGATATCCAACATTTGATAGAGTATAGGGGGAAAAATGTAATGTTTTTGAGCTCATTAATTTTATAATAAGATTCTTTTTATTTTAACTTACATTGAAATAACTATTTAATTTTAGACTTTATTTCATAAGGAACTTTGAACTCCACTTACCTCAAGGACACAAAGGCACCTAAACTATCTTTAGTACTTTAATATTTGGTCAAACTTACATTCTTCCTGACAGTGCTAATGGGAGAAATTCAAACTGAGAACATCCCATTATGGTCAGCATTTTATCTTTGAAGGGTCTGTACTTTATCATTTAGTCCTTATAAAGTTTTGGATAGTGTGTATGGATAAAAGTTTGGACTTTTGGTCTGAGGTAGCCTTGGAGTGAATTGAATTAATGTACTCAGTGACTTTCTTAAAATATATTTTTCTGTGGAAAAAAATGTTTTCCTTCAGCTATTTTAGGATGATATATAAATGACTGGGCACATGAAACTGGAAGCAGAATCGCTCAGTTGCAATCTCTCTCTTAAGCCATCATACCCACAAGAGACTAATATTTACTAAATTCTCTCCCTCTCTGTCCCTTCCCTCCCGCCCCTCTCTCCTTTTTCCTTTCTCTGTGTGAGTGTGTTCTCTGTATACTTACAGTGAATTGCATTATTGTACAAATATACATTATCTTCTTCCTGTTAGGCTTTCTCCTTTTGTAACATTCCCTACCAGTTCCTTCTGTACCAGACCTCTCCATGGTGTAGTATCATACTATCAGTCACTAGGCTCTGGTAGGTGAATGGCTTTAGACCTGGAATTCTCAACCAAAGACTATTTTGTTCCTAGGGAACACTTGGTAATGTCTGGAAACATTTTTACTTCTTGTAACTTGGGGGTTGCTACTGGTATCTAATGGGTAAAGACCAAAGGTGCTGCTAAACAATTATATACAAGATACCCCTCAAAAACAAAGAACTATCTGGTCTCAAATGTTAGTAATGCTGAGTCAAGAAACTGTTTTAGACAACAAAATGTGTGAAGGGACATGAACCATTTCTGAACAGAAGTCCTTCAAAGCCAAAGTATAATTCTGCTATCACTCTTTTTTCTCTACCATTAAATGAGTGAAGGGACACCTAGATCCCAAAATAAAGAAGACATGGAACAGAGTCATAGTCAAGCCACTACGGAAATGTAATGTTGTCAAGATATAAACCTTTTTGTTGTTGTAAGCCACTAAAATTTAGGGGTCTTTGTTACCTTCTTATAAGCTTCCCTTTCAATAATACTTTAATATAAGCTTACCTTATAAGCTGATTGACTAACTACCTATTGTTCTTCAGTAATTAGATATACATTTTGATGTCCATTATGGTGAATTGTGTATCAGTCTCTCAACTGGTTCTGAATTCAGTTGAGAAAGGAACATTTTATGTATTTCCCTGAATATAATTTTAAAAATATATGCTATGATAAGGTTATTGATTCAGGAAAATGAGAACATTTTTATTAGAAGGGTTTTTAATCTCCTAATGATGCCCGAGAATTTTAAATAGGCAAAAATCACCTTCTCTGTAAAGGCTAAAGCATGTCAATGGCCAGCTTAACTGAGTAAATTACCTTAAATTTAATGTAGTTTTAATATGGTTTTAATCAAATCCCAAGTAATTTGTAACTTATTGAACAGTTTATGGATGTTGGTTCTCAATAGACTTGGAAAAATGAAGATTTGAAAATCATTTTCTATGGTATCTAGTAGACAGTACTCTCATAGCTTCTTTTCATAAACCCAACACTTATGGGAGTGACTGGGAAGTTCAGGTCAGTGGTAAAATGGCTAACACAAAATTTACCTAAGCAAAAACTCCTGCCGTATAGTCAATGATTCTTTCACTTAAGAAAGCAAAAAAGCTTTAACATCTGTAGCCACGTGTAGAAAGACAGTTTCAGGGTCTCTTAGCTGAAAAATATCCTTCTACTCTTCTGTGCCTTTCTTACCATTTAACAAAATGCATGGTGAACAAATACAAACGCATGTGTTAGTTTGTGTATATTCTGTTTGGCCTCCTTGATGCATTGCTCTTCAACAAACTGCAAGTTCCTTTTTGAAGGGAGTTCTGCCTTATGAAAATCTAATTCAAAGCACTTTGCACATAGTGAGTCTCAATATTTGATGATGGAATTCGTGAACACATAAACAAATAGATGATTTTAATTTATGCTTATTCTCAGAAATGAAGCACTCAGATAAACATGAAAATTGGAAATTTAGAGCTGATCTAATGTTTTTATATTTATAATAATTTTGCATATTTATTTTTTCCCTAAATCCACACTTTACAAAAAAAATAGAAATGAGATATTTTATTGTAACATTTTTTTAGACCAGAAGTTGACCTCCATTTTCAGGAGATTATGGGTGGCTCATCACTACTGAATTTCTTAAAATAGACTTCTAACATATGTATGAGATAAGCCCAAGGAATGTAGGGGTATAGATAAGACAATCAGAAGCTGGAAAATTCTTTCAAATAGAGAACCCCAAACTGCAACCTCTTTTGTCTTCATGACAAGATTACACTAGGCTGATGTTTAAGTTTTCAGGCTGGGCCTTGCTGTATTACGATTGTGAAATACCTTTTGGAAACTGTGTTAGATCCCTTGGTTTCAGTTGAAGGATGGTTATCTTCTATATTATTTTTTGTATTCTAATATAAGAGAATTTGAAGTTACTCTAACAAAAACATAAAGGAGATAATTTTCCTTAGTGGTTTATACCTTATAAAAAATTTAGAAAAGTTGTGAGTTTGGGACTTCAAATTTCTTTATATTCAGTATAACATTATTTTATCTTACAGCCTTGCATATTTCAGAGGGAATTTAATTTTGCAATACTTCTTTGTTATCTAAATGAAAGTCTATACCCTGGACACCCACACTATCCCTCGACTAGTATTATCTTGTTTGTCTCTTAGATTGCTACCTTGCAAAGCAAAGAGAATGCTTTCCTCTGAATTCACCAAAAAAAAGGTTCTCCTTTCTGATGCTCATTAATATCATATTATAATAATATATTTTCTCCTGCCATCCAATTTACCTATACAAACCTGTCTACATTTGTTTAGTTGCAAGTATGAAGACTTTATTCAAAAAAAAATTAGGTAAGTGGGGTTCCTGGTTAGCTGAGTCAATAGAGTGTGTGACTCTTGATCTTAGGGTCATAAGTTCAAGCCCCACATTGGATGTGGAGGCTACTTAAAACGAAAATTTTTAAAAAAGTAAAAATTAGGTGAGTAGCATTTTTTTATAGGTCATTTGACTTTAAAGTATGTAAAATATGAATTACTATGAACTCTGATTGTTTTTGGTAAGAAAACCAAAACAATGGCTACAGTTTCCCCTGAATCATTATTGTGCCCCACATTTTAACATTATGCAAAAAAAAAAAAAAAAAAATAGATTCTTTGATTTTGCCTTGACATTTTTGAAAATGTTCTTGTAGATTGGAAAGTGCTATATAAATTCACTTTACTTTGCAAAATAACCTGACGGTGTTGAAAAGTTAAAGATTTACTTCCTATTCTGGAATAAAATCTTACAAAGAGGATTTTAATTCCAGAAAATATATTGTCCAGAGAAAAGTCCATCAATGAGAACATATAAAAACACACACAATTACACAACTTATTCCTTAAAAATTTGTTTAATGTTTATTTATTTTTGAGAGAGAGAGAGTGTGTGTGTAAATGGGGGGAAGGGCAGAGAGAGAGGGAGACACATAATCTGAAGCAGGCTCCAGGTTCTGAGCTGTCAGTACAGAGATGGATGGGCCCTAACTCATGAATTGTGAGATGATGACTTGAGCCAAAGTTGGGCACTTAACCAACTAAGACACCCAGGTGCCCCAACAACTTATTCATTTAAATAAAGCATTATAATCTTCCTTCTATAATGCTTTTATGTAGCATATATAATATTATATTTTACATAATATGTTATAATGTATATTTATATATTATATATAACATATATGTATTTTGTGTGTGCATACTGTCTAAAACTTTTATGAACATGTGAGTTGATTAAAAAGTCACAGTTGACAAAATAAATGAAGAATCGGGATACATAATAATCCCATTTTTTAAGCTTATGTATTTTGAGAGAGAGAGTACATACATGAAAGAGGGAAGGGAAGAGAGAGAGGAAGGGTGAGAATCCCAAGCAGGTGCTATACTTGGCAAGGAACCGGACACAGGGCTCAATCTCATGACTGTGAGATCATAACTGGGGAGATCATGACCTGAGTCGATATCAAGAATCAAACACTTAACTGACTGAGCCACCCAGGGGCCCCAGTAATCCCATTTTTATTAAAGTCATTAGTTTTTTAAAAGACAAATTGGCTAGAACATTAAGATTGATAAATCTCAGAATAGAAATTGGATGCCATGGAATTAAAGCCTGTCCATCTTCTCAGAAGGGCTATCTCACAGGGTAATTTGGCCACGTCCCAGCTAGCCAGATGAGTTGTGGGGGTAGTTCAGCACAGAAATTCATTTGCCCGGTTCAAGTGAGGAAAATAACTCCCAGGATATTGAGAAACTTGGGTTTAGCTGTTGTTTTTGCCGTTATGTTGTTGTTGTTTCTTGAATTTATTTTCCTTTGCAATTAATTTGTCAGCTCAGGTCTGGGTTTGTTTGGCTTCCCTAATTTAGTGTCATAGTCAACCCTTTTAACACCAATAGTTTTAACACCAATAGTACATAATGTATCAATTTTTATGGCAGTAACAGAATTTATACAATACATTCTGTTTACTGAGGTACAGGCATTTGTTTTGATGCACCTTTATAAACAAACTCACACTTTTGCTCTTGATCATGAATACAACAGGATTAGCTTTTTATTTTTCTCCCAAAAGCCTTTGGCCAAATGATGAATGAATCTGTGGCATCCTGTGAGCTCCCAGAAATGCCCCCTCCTCTTGTACTTTACTGAATAACAACTTTGAAGAGCAGGATGAAGTATCCATATGTAACATACATGAGACATCTTCTGCCCTATATTTATTCCTTTGATACATAGTACCCACTATGAGTCAAGCACTGTGATGGTTATTGATGATAAAATAGGATGGCTACAAACCAAAGTGAGCTATAAATGAATTTAAATAAGCATTTGCTTATTTAAATGCATATTCCATTTTTTTGCTTTCTTTTGATATTCTGTAATGCATGACTCAACTAAAATCTGATTCTACGTCAACTAACAGAGGTGACTGGAGATTTTACAATAATCATTTTCGTATTTCTTTCCACAAGGTTAGTCAAAGGAGATGACAGATCAGAGAGGTCCTGTTGGTTATGCAAATACGCTTGCCAGGTGAGACACCTGTTGTGCATGGCTTTCCCAAGACTCTGGGTGCTGCTGCTTTGGGCCATGCAGGAAGCAGGGCAAACTTGGGCATGCCTAGAAGATCCTATGTCTGAGATTCACTCTCCCTGGGTGTACCTCATAGTTACCTCCTCAGCAATATTGCTACTTCCCAAGAGTGCTGCCAGTTCTATGCACATTAATGACTTTCAAGCTCCTTCCAGTTCTCAGTAACTTGCTTCCCCTGCTCTCTTCCACCCTGTTTATCTTTACCTATGACAAGAATCCCAATTAGAAAAATGTACGTTTCAGAGAAAGGAAAAAAAAAATAAAAGCCAAGAATTAAGGTACATTCAGCCTGCTTCATCTTCAGAAAAAAATCATAGCGTACCCCGGGGGAAATTTACTGCAGGAAAGTCTGCCTGCTTCACGAATGTGGGGAGGAGTGTGAAGAGATTATTTGAGTATAAAACACTATTTCAGTTTTTCTAACACATTTAATAAATGTAAGTCAAAGATTATAATGCCATGCACCAGCCAAAGGAAATTATCACCCAGAAGACAAAGAAGATGCCACTAGCTCCTGACCATGAGGAAGTCCAGTGCCAAAAGTTCAGGAATAGCTAAAGTAACACCAATGAATCACCAAAGTAGTAACTAATAAAAGTTTATTGTGCACACAATAAGAAGACAGTTTACAAACAAGGAACTCTCAAACTAAAACATGAAATGAGGATGAGGTTATATTGTTCAAAAGCTTAAACAGAGAAAAAGCAGTAATTATTTATTCTTCATGGTGATTGATTATAATATTGGCATTTTCTTAAATGATAGGGAATTGGTCAGTGGTTACCTCATACCAACCTTGGAAACAGTCTAAGTTTTGCTTACGATTTCCAGAGGCATATGCAAGATATGACCCAGGTCAAGTTATTCCTGCAAAATAAGCTAAATTAAACTTGTTGGTATGAATGAAATGGTTTTGTCTGCTCAGGATTTTCAAGGCTGGTCTCAATTTTGTTTTGTTTTGTTTTGTTTAAACAAAGGGAAGGGTCTAAAGTTTTTGCTGGGAAGGACTCCAAAATGATTTTCACATACAGCTGAGTCTTAAAAGAGAGAATGAGTCAGCATACCTGGTGGCTCAGTCGATTAAGCATCTGACTTCGACTCAGGTCATGATCTCACAGTTCATGAGTTCAAGCCCTACACTGGGCTCTCTGCTGTCGACACAGAGTCTGCTTGGGATCCTTTGTTCCCCCCTCTCTCTGTTCCTCCCCTGCCCCTCTCTCAAAAATAAATAAACACTTTTAAAAAAGAGAGAGATAATGAGTTAATCAGGTTGGTAAAAGGAACGGGCTCTATTACAAGCAAAAGCAGTACTAGTGAACATTCTGATCTATTTAAGGACTCACCCCCAGATCAGAACTGATAGTGTACAGAACATGGTGAGTGGTGAGAGGAAAGGCTGGGCAATATGGCCAGATCTTAAGTGTTCTTGTTTACTCTAGAGATTTTATTTTGTCCTTAAGACAATAAGACACTCATGTACAATCTCATGGTGGGTCCTTTATTTATTGCTTTAATTATTATACTTTCTTTCAACCACTCATATACTAAGCTAAAGCTGTGAGATCTTTAAGTAAAACAACAACAAAAACTCATAACTATTTCCTACAAGTGTTAATACAATGTCATTTAAATAGTAAAATAGTAATCCTCAACAGTTTGAGAAACTTTGAATCTTGCTATTTTTTTTTTTTATGCATTTAGGCATGGTATGTTGGTTTATTTTATTTAAGCTCTGCTGTTTCCAAGTGAAATTTTACTTATTGAGCCAAATTTTATGGATTGAGATCATGTTGAATTCTATTTTCCCCCAACTTTCTACTTCTCTATTGTACTTTATTTTATTGTTTACAATAAACAATTTTATTATTTACAATTGACTCAATATCCCTTTTAAAGATAGATAAATGTAAAACATCTTAGTTTCTCTTTTGGAAATTGAGGACATTTTAGCATAGAAAGTAATATTAGAAAACACTGTAATTGTATCATTGGAGATAATTTAGTAAAAGGGAAAAGAAAAGAAAAACAGGAAAAGAATGCTAACTTTTCCAACCATATGCTGAGTCAATTTTAGTTACGGAATAGTAATTATATTTAGCGTTTGCTTACTCAAATTCATACTCCATAAATTTGTTGGCTTTTTGGGGGGGTAGGAAAATTAACTTTATACTCTTTCCACATTTAAATAGCAAACAGAAAGAATTATCTTCCTACTTAACAAAGCAGAAAATAATGAATCTAGAGGATCATTAAGACAGTAGACTCCATTAAAAAAAAAAATTCACTATCTTACATTATGTTGTAATTCTTTGTGGTGTAGATTTGGTTCATTGAAACTGCTGAGATGTTTCCTTTCTTCGAATATATGAATCTACCCATTCATGAGCACCCATGTATGTAGTAGTCAACATAAACAAATAGTGAAGAGACTGCTAATGTCCCATATATTTATTCTTTCTTTTCCTTACTAATGCCCCCCACCTATTATCTGGGTACAGGATGGTAAGAATAATAATAGAAGTGACTTGGGTTTTCCTTAATACAGAACTTCATTCAGGATCTGCCAGAATCTGTTCTTCAGGCAAACCACACAAACCTCAGAATCAAAAAGAGCAAATGAAGATAAAAAGAGATAAACAAACAAACAAACAAAAGACTTTTAAATACAGAGAACAAACTGGTGGTTACCAGAGGAGAGGTCAATAGGGAGATGGGTAAAAGAGATAAGAGGGGATTAAGTGAGTACACTTATCATGATGAGCACTGAGTCTTGCACAGAACTGTTTATCATTATATTGCACACCTGAAACTAATATAACAGTGTATGCTAATCATATTTCAGTTAAAAAAAAAAAAAGCCAAGAAAGGAAATGTTGCAGTTACTAATTCCAGAACTTGGTTATGACTGTGCCCACAAAATACATCTTGTACCCCCGTTCTCTCTCCATGAAATTTGGTTCTGAATCAAGATAGTTGCAAGACAGTTTTGGAAATGTAGGTTTTAAATCAGTAGTCTCTGTATAATTTTATAAAGATGTTCAAGGCCACTGTGTACATGAAAGTAGAGGTGTCACATACTATTCCTACACCCCTCTTTCAATTAACCCACTAATCTCTGTCACCCCATGGGTCAATTAAGATTAAATTCTGTTTCTGGTGCTTGTGACTGGATGCTTAGAAAGTAAAAATGAGGAGGAAAACTTAAATGGTGAAACAAAATTAGCCAAAGAAATGCAGGGACCATCCAGAATTACAAAGCATTTTAAATACCTCCTTCTGAGTTCCACATGGTTAGTCCCCAAGCGTCTCCACTTCTCTTTCACTACTCTGCCAATAAGATTACTAGATTTTTAAATGTATTTTATGACACTGGGAATTGTATAAATCATGTGTTAAACTTACTGATTTAATAAGATGACTAAAATGAATAGGCTTCTATCTTATTTAAAGTATAAATGACGTCTTCCTAGTATAAAAGAAAAGTATGTTAGAAAATGGTTTAGCTTACTATTTAACTAAAAGGATGAAAAATAAGAAGTGTTTTGCTAATGCCTTGAGCCTCATTTTTCTCAAATGACTTCTAATCACATCTAATGCATTGCAATAGAAAGATGACCAGATTTAGAAACATACTATGTCTTTCTCTACACATATAAAGAACATCTGGCCATGACCCAACCAATTCATCACTTTGACCGACTTAATGAATAGTTCTGATTCACTCTAAGGTTAGTTTTCCCAGAATTTAAATAGCAAAATAGACAAATATATGTAAATGCCATATTAGGTTGTTATTTGTCAAAGTTGTCTTTTAGCAAACAACTATTGGTAGATACCATTCAGAGTCTAAAGACATGGAATGAGTGATCTCTTTACATGTTTAGCATTTCCACAGCTTCTCAGAGCCATGGATATCTGGATACTTATATACTGGATTTGAGGCCATTCCTCAAAATCTACTTCCTTCTGAGGAATAAATCTCAACATTTCACTATGTCTTTCAATTTTACTCCCCTAAAGTCACATCTTCATTCACTATTACCACCAGTTTACCTCTCCAGGGTCCTGCCTTTTTCTCCTCAACCTACACTTGGAGTTGTAAATCATTTGTTCCAAAATATTACTATATTTGAGCATCTGGGATAGAGTTGAGGGTGGGAAAGAGTAGCAGCTATTTGTTTTTTGGAGCCCTAACAACACACAGGAACTCTCTGTTCCTCTGCATTGAGTCACATTAATAGGTGTCCCTCTACTTTGTTATCTTGGATATGTGCCAAGCCCCAGGAAGTGGAATGGATTAGGAGAAAAAAAAACAAAAAACAAAAAAAAAACCCAAACCAACCAACCAAACAAAAAAACCCAAAAAACAAAAAACATCGTCTCATTAATATTGGACTTAAAATCTCAGGAGAAAAAAATGTTTTATAAGAAGTGCACTATATCCATTTTATCAATCAAAAAGGAAGTATTTAACAGAAAATTGGTTGGTTTCTGTCTGGTTCCAGAGAGGTAACTTTTGTGATGATTAATTTTATGTGTCAATTTGGCTGAGCCAGGGTTCCCAGACATTTGTTCAAATATCACTCTGGATGTTTCTGTGAAGATGTGCTTCGGATGCAATTAAGATTTAATTTGGTGGACTTGGAGTAAAGCAGATTATTCTCCATATGTGGGAAGTCTCATTCAAATCAGTTGAAGGCTTTAATAGAAAAAGATTGACATTCCTGGAGGAAGAGGGAATTCTGCTAGTCGACTGCCTTTGGACTCCAACTGCAGTTCATTCCTGGGTCTCCAGCTTGCTGGCCTACTCTACAGATTTTAGACTTGCCAAGCCTCCACAAATGCAGAAGCCAAGTCCTTATAATAAAACGTATATATTTTAAAATTGGGAGAGATAGACAAACATCCAGTTGGTTCTATTTATCTGGAGAGCCCTGACTAATATTACTCTACATCATTGGAATGTACCAATGATAAGAGTTCCTTTGTTATTAATGGATGGCCCCTTTTTATACTAATGAAATGACTCATGATGGGGCCCTAGATGGCTTACACTAACGAGATAATTGAGGATAGTGCTGGCCATGCCCAAAAAGACCAACTGTATGATTAGAGGGTTTAGGCTTTGAGCCACAGGATATCAACTGAACCTCTAGCTGGAGTTTCAATCATATGGACAATGGTTCATCCAATCATACTATATAATGAAGCTCAATGAAAACTCTGAACACAGGAACTCAGCTGGGTTTCTCTGTTTGGCTGTACTCTTTAAGTATTGTCATACATTGGCACCAGGAGGGAGTGTTTGCCTGAAGATGATGGAAGTTTCACATCGAGAGTCCTTCCAGACTTTGCCTGTGAGTCTCTTCTTTTGGCTAGTTATCATTGTTATCTTTTTGCCAAAATAGGATTGCAATTGTGAGTGTAGCACTTGCAGTGAGTTCTAATAAATTATGAAATCTGAGGATAATTGTGGGAACTCCCAAATTTGTACCTACTTGGTCTGAAGTGAGGGTGACCCTGGGGACCCCTGAATTTGTGGCTGGCATCTAAAATGCAGGCAGTCTTGTGGATGAGTGTATCATTAAGAGCAAACTCAATGCAGAAAGAGATATGCTACATTAACTTTTAAGTAAAATACGTTCTTATTTAAATTTCCAAATTATAAAGACTACATTATGTGTTAGGCTTCAAGGGGCTTATGTCCAGGGATATGAGTTGAATAAGAATCTTACAATGTTCTGACTGCAGTATGTCTACAGAATCATTCTTCTTTGGTTTTCATCTTAAATTCGAAATTTGTCTCCTCCATATTCTTACTTTCTGACCTTGCTGAAATCATTTAACCTATCTAATGCTCAAATTTTTCATCTGTAAAATAAAGATAAATATCTACTTAATTTCTATGAGGATTTCATTAGATCATGTATGCAAAGAAATTAACAAATGACTTGGCTTATAATAAGCTCCTGGCAAAATAACAAACTCTGAGTGTCATTTTATTAATGTTGATTGATAAATAGAGCTCTAACATGCAATTGAAAACTCAAGTTATACTAACATAGTGTTTCCTTATAGGCAGATATACACCAAAATTAAATAATATCATTTGATGTTGGTTAAAGAAAATAGAGGGAGTTACATAATCTGAATCTTTGAAGACATAAAGCTATGAATAACTGTGTATTTAGTGAAAAAATCAGTGGTATTGATCAAGGGATGATAATGTATTCCACTCTTCTGTACAGTGTATGAATGGAACCTGTCCAAATTACGATGCTTATTTTTTTCTTTTTTTAATGCATCTATTGTTCATCAATGTTGTTCCTGGCAGTAAAATTATTTTTATTTATTTATTTATTTTAAATATGTTCATTGCCTTCCATTTATTTTGAGTTGAGTCGGGCAGAATAGAAGTTATTTCATATCCTTACAAAGGCACTGTATATCTTTCCACATATTCATTTTTTGTGCATTTCATAATTTATCAACCTGAGGAAAAAAAATTCCATTTTGTTTTCTCAAGTTTTCAAAGAAACCCTATTACCACTGGTAATTCTGAGGACAGCAGAGAAGTTTGAGAATGGAGAAGGTAGCTGAAGACTCTATGCTTATTTAATATTTATTTCTATTTATCTTCTATAAAATTATGGAAAGGGAAAGGCAGAGGAGATTAATCTTTTACTTATTCATTTTAGTGTCATGTGTTACTATGATCATAATTTCCTAACTAAAAATATAAAACAGATTAAAAGCAAAAAGAAAACCAAACAACAATGAAATAAAGGTTTATAGGATTAGATTGCCTATATTCTGTTCCTACTTGTACTTTGGAAATTACTTGGGTGCTGTAAGCATTTGTTTTATCATTTGTAAAAGTGGGGCAATAACAGTACATTCATAATAGGATAATTTTGGAAGAAGAAACCTTACATAATTTGAGAGTCTAAAATGCTAGAAATAGATTATTGTATAAAGAATCCCATTTGATCCAAATTAGGTTGATAGGATTCTCTCTTTTAGGGATTAGGAATTAATATTAGCTACATTGCATCAGTTAGATAATGAGTACACTTGTCATGAAAGTTGCTGATTCAGGACCATAACTGGTACCTGACAAGCCCAAGTTCTCCATAGAAGCCATGATTAAAGGGAGAAAGTCTATCCCAAAAGAAACACAAGAATGGAAAAGATTGACAGAGAGGCAGAGGGAAAAAACAACAACAACAGTTTTTGGCTTCACAAAAGAAGGAAAAAAATAGCTCAAATTTTAAAATTTTGCAGTTGTGTCATGGTCTGAAAATATACCACTGGTTTTATTCTTTTATTCCAGTTTTTGGTAACTTAATATTCCTCACATTTCCATCAAATTGCCTTTCCAGTTGAGTTTACCTGGTAGCTCAAGTGAAAATGAAGATTGACTACAACAAAAACATGAAATATATAACCTAATTAAATTGTATGTTAATCTTGGGGCGCTTGGGTGGCTCAGTTGATTAAGCTTATGACTTCTTGATTTCCACTCAGGTCATGATCTCTAGGTCATGAGATCGAGCCCTGGGTAGGGAGCCTGCTTAAGATGCTCTGTTTCTCTCTTCCTCTGTCCCTTCCCACACATGTACACACTCTCTCACTAGAAATTAAAATAAAATAAAAATACAATAAAATAAAATAGTATGTTAACCTAAACATAATTTTCTCCCACTTCAATTGATACCATATACAAAGTCCCTGCATGTTCTGTTTATTTATGATAAACCCACCCAGAACATGCTTCTGCGCATAGTTCCCACAAGAAGTGGCTTTCCATATATAATGGGAATTTTGCCACAGAGGGGGAAATATATGTATATATATATATATATATATACACACACATATATATATATATATCTTTATTATTAATCTGTATATGAAAAAATTTTAAATAGTTATACAATGTGAGCATGTTAATAAATGATATTACTCAGAATACCTAACAGAGTAGCATGTATATACAAGTGATTCAAAGCACAAATTTGAGTTACCACATTAAAAATTTGTCAAAAATTCTATTGAATCTGCAAGTTTACTTAGACTTCTTTAATATCATCAAATAAACTAGTGTTATCCTTGTATATTAGATATGCTAATATGTGTATTTATTCATTTTCTTAAGTAGGTGTTAAAAGTCAATAAAATATTCTAAGTAAATATTTAAGGAAAGAAGACATGTGGATAAAATAATTTATCACCACTGTTTCAGAAAATTAATAATCATAATTTTCTCTAAGAAATTTTAAGAAAAACTAACCACATCACACTTGAGGCACCAATAGGAACAAACATGAAAACACAGGTCATGCGTATTTCATCATCACATGGTAATCTACTCCACTCACTACTGTTCAGGGTAAAAAACTTCAGATGAAGCGAGTAAGAACACACATTTTTTTTTCCAGTTAGAATAACATGTTGTACTACAAACAGCTGTGAACTAAAGTCCAGAATTCCAACTTAATTTATTTAACTCAATATTTTTATTTTATTCGTTAATTCCATTGTTTTCCACACTGTCAGTTTCATAATTCAATTCAATATCAATTGCCTATTATATCTAAAAACTCACATAGGTACCAATTCATAAAACTTTACAGGCTCTTTTATGAAACAAAATAATTAATATTTTAAAGACAAAACCATTATTTTTCAATATTTCTGAAATGTTAAATTATACTCAGCCAAAGGTACCAATTTTAGAACAGTGTTAACTTGTAATTATAACAGATAAATAACATGAAAACATAGATAGAGTTTAAATCTCTGATGACTCTGGTGATAATGTAAAAAAACTGAAGTAGAAATACTAAACAAAGCAAAAAACAACTGTTGTGTGTGTTTTCAAAATAAAGCTTTAAAATTCAGCATCAGAGATTTAAAAAAATATATACAACCTACCCCTCTCCAAATTCTGGTAAATAAGTGTAGCTTAAATGATGGTGGCCTAAAAATAAATTATTTTTAAATATAATATGACTCATTTTGTTTGAAGCTTTTCTTTAAGAGCATAGATTTCTAAATCATGAAATAGCTATAGGAAATTACTAACCAAAATCAAGTAAATAATCAACAGGCATAACATAATCCTGACATCCAGTGGCCACTTTGGCTAATTGCAGAAGGATGTTCCTAAGATTATTCAAAGCAGAGGGTTGGTAAAAGATTTGTTATGATTATTTAACCTGAGGCTATCCCTGTGAGAAACAATTTCCTTATTGATTACAAAATAAGTAACAAATGTAAGGTTAAAATTATCTGCTATTAATGATATGTTTTTTTCTAATAACTCCCAAAGTTATTAACAAACTCCCAGAGTATTAAACAAACAAAAAACATTATAAAATAGTTAAATCTCACCCAGGTTAATTCAATATCTGTCTTAATAATATAAATGAATATGAATGTGAATATGGATATGAATACTATAAATATTTGCCAACATTTCCCTTTTGGTAAATAATCACATGGATATGTTTTTATTTCCAATTTGTTTTTATAGACTATTTTCCACACGCTCCTTTAAATATATGTTTCTATTTGTGGCTGAGGTACAACATGTTTCAGTCAGGATAAGCTGGGTTATACGGCGATAAATATCAACATGCACATTTACTCCTTGTTCAAATCACTGAGTAGCAGAACAATTCTGTTCTTTGGAATTACTTATGTGTCCAAACAGAGCAGCTACCATCATGAAGTTGCTGTTTGCTCTGCATAAAGAAAGAGTGAAAGAGTAGGAGAACCCTGAAGAATTTCATATGTTAGGAAATGCAATAGTTAACAAATGGCCATAGAGTGTATTGCAGAAGCAGTGACCCAGACCACCCAGCAGCAGAGGCCAGGAAGGGATTCCTACCATGTGCCTAGACAGGGAGGAAATAATGGTGCATCATCATCCACGGAATCATATCCTTCTGTCTTTGTTCCTTTGCCTCCTTTGGTTAGTCCTTCTCCAACATTATTCTAACTATTCAAGTCCTTCATTTTTAATCCCTACTTTAAATACCATTTACACTGATGATTCTTAAATTTACATTTTCAGCCCATACATTTCTTCAGCACTCCAAATCCATTTAACTAACATTTAACTCGATATATCCACTTGACATCATCAACCCCTTAAATGCAAAGTGGCCATACTATAAATTATAGTGACACTCCTAAACTTTCTTTTTCTCTTTTGAAGTTCCCTATATATTTTTTAAGTGTATTTATTTTAAGAGAGAGAGAGAGAGAGAGAGAGACAGCAGGCAGAGGAGGGGCAGAGAGAGAGGGAGAGAGAGAAAGAATCCCAAGCAGATTTGGCGCTGTCAGCACAGGGCTCGAAACCATGAACCATGAGATCATGACTTGAGCTGAAAGCAAGAGTCAGATGCTTAACCAACTGAGCCACCCAGGTGCCCCTGAAGTTCCCTGTACTTTTAAAAGACATCATCCTTTTGATTAAACTTGCCCCAAATCTAGTAATCATCCTTGAAATCATGGAGTATCATTGACTTAAAAAGGCATTTATTGTTTTGTTTTTATCAACAAATGATTTTTTTTGGATTGAAGTATAATTAACATACAGTGTTAAATGTACTCTTTCAGGTGTACAACATATTGATTCAACAATTCTATACATTACTCAGTGCTCACTATAACTGCAGTTACCATCTGTCACCATACAATGTTATTACAGTATTATTGGGTATATTCCCTATGCTATACTTTTCATCTCTGTGACATTTATTTTATATTTGGAAGTTTTTACCCCTTTTTACATTTTTATTTGAGTATAGTTGACTATACTAATTTTGCCCATACCCCTATCTCCCCTGCACTGGCAACCACCGGTTTGTTTTCTGTATTTATAGGTCTGATTTTTATTTTTGTTTGTTTATTCATGTTTCATTTTTCAGATTCCACATATAAGTGAAATTATATGGCATTTGTCTTTCTCAGTCTGACATGTTTCACTTAGCCTAATTCCCTTTAGATCCATCCATGGTGTTGCCAATGGCAAGGACTGGACCACTTTCTAACACTGTACACAAAAACAAATACAAAACTGACTAAAGACCTAAATGTGGGAACTAAAATCATAAAACTCCTAGAAGAGAACATGGGCAGTAACTTATTTGACATTGTCCATTGAAACAGTTTTCTAGATATGCCTCTGAAGGCAAGAGAAAAAAAAAAGCAAAAATAAACTATCGGGACTACATCAAAATAAAAGGATTTGCACAGCAAAGGAAATCATCAACAAAACAAAAAGACAACTTACTGAATGGGTGAAGATATCTGCAAATGATATATCTGATAAGGAGTTAATATTCAAAGCATATAAAGAATTTATACATCTCAATACCATGAAACGAACCAACTAAAAAATGGGCAGAGGACCTGAATAGACATTTTTCCAAAGAAGACATATAGATGGCCAACTATATCAAAACTACAATAAGATATCACCTTGCACCTGTCAGAATGGGTAAAACCAACCAACCAAACAACCAAGAAATAACAAGTACTGGCAAGGATGTGTAGAAAAAGGAACCCTCATGCACTTACTGTTGTTGGGAACGTAAATTGGTACAGCCACTGTGAAAAATGGTATGGAGTTTTCTCAAAACATTAAAAATGGAAATACCATGTGATTCAGTAATTCCACTACTGGGTATTTACCTGAAGTAAATGAGAACACTGGTTGGAAAAGAAACATGCACTCCTATGTTTATTATACCATTATTTATAGTAGCCAAGATATGGAAGCAATTTAAGTGTTCATTGATGGATCAATGTTAAAGAAGATGTGACATTCATTGTTTTTATTCATCCTAATGACATTCCCCTGTCCACAGCAAGAGGTTTAAGCCTAAGTTCATGGAAAATACTAAGCAACTAAGCAATTCAGATCCCACTGGTAATGCTAAAATAGCTACTGATAATGACACTTGGTAGATTTGAGCCTGGGAGACTAAGAACATCATCTACAGCCATCAAACCTCCACACAGTCTTAAAAATAAAGTAATTACATTCAGGTAAATAAATCCAAGTCAACACACAGTGAATCCAAATCTTCCTGTGCTTGTTTCAACATTTAATACAGCTGTACTTGAATCTAACTGTAGTCCCAGATTTCCATTTATGTAAGTCAGTATATTTTTCTATTTTGTTAAATGCAATTTGATTTGGCTTTTCTATCACTTGTATCCAAAAAAGTTCTAAATGAAATATCCTATTCTCACATACTCAGACACATATTCTTATAGCAGTATTGTATTATTTAAGTAACTTATATAATTATATATAACATAATATATATTATTATTATATGCTGCATGTAGTACTATTGTGATATATTATATATGTGATAACATGAGAGTATTTAGAAAATTTCAAAAAGATATTATTCATGCATATGTGTATGTTTTTTAAAAAAATAATAGATGGGGTATTTCAGGTTAATGGAGATATAATGGATATTTATTAATTACCCAAAGGATTTATAACATAAAACAAATTGTTATTACATATATTTAGAAAAGCCTTAATTGTAATTGAGTCTTTAGTTTTCGCTTCCACTTTAGTAATCAAATTTATAGAATTACTAGTCTCCAAAGTGATCCTTATATGTATGTTTCTTCACACATACAATGATTTTACACCTACATATAGGTCATGGGTATGATGGTCTTTATAAACCTGTGCATGCAATTACTACTATATGAGCATGTGATCTGAATCAGGGGTACAGTATCCAACTGCCTAATAGACATCCAGTTTTATATCCCTTGAGTGAGCCAACACCCACAAGGAAATAGTGCTCAAATTTCTAAATGAAGTCCAAGATTTTCCTATATATCTCTATTTAAGAATTCTTCTTTACTAACTCCAGTCATTTTATATTGGTAGTTTGGTTATTGAAAAAGAGCTAAACTACGGAGAATATTTTAAAATGATACAGGGGGTGCGTCTGGATGGCTCAGCCGGTTAAGTGGACCACATCAGCTCAAGTCAGGATCTCCTGGTTAGGGAGTTTGAAACCCGCATCCGGCTCGCTGCTGTCAGCGTGGAGCCCTCTTCTGATCCTCTGTCCCTCTCTTTCTCTCTGCACCTCCCCTCACTTGTACTCGCTCTCTCTCATAAATAAATAGATAGATAGATAGATAGATAGACAGATAACATTAAAATAATACACTGAAAAGGGCTTAAGGAATTTATACAATTTATACATTTAGACAGACTGAAGGAGCTCCTTCACCTCTCTGATATGATGATTTGACTTCACCAGGAGAAGAAAAACTCATAGCCAGTACACATAAGATCAAATTTGTCTGTTTAGTTGTTTAAGTTATCCGAGGGCCACAACTTCCTGGTACCTAAAATAATAATTTCCTTTTTTTCAAAGTCAGTGTTTTAAAATTGTGATCCATGGCCACAGGTCTCTTAATCCGATGTTCTGAGTGGAGTTCAGGTATCTGCATCTTAAGAAATTACCCAGTAATACGATGTGCCCCCAAATTAAAAATCTTCTGCCCCAATTTAGTTGCTTAAAAGCTGCTAAAGAAACAAACAAAAAAATCCTGTGCCCTCACCATATTTAAGGCTCAATGTATTATTGGTTGAAATATGGGGATGTTGAGAAATCTATTTTATTTCTGTGTTTTTCTTTTCTTGTTAATTCATTTATACCACAGGTAAAATTCTGACAAACTATAGCTGGCACTGATGACATTAAAAATCTGATAAATAGGGGCGCCTGGGTGGCTTGGTCGGTTGAGTGTCTGACTTCGGCTCAGGTCATGATCTCACAGTCCGTGGGTTCGAGCCCCGTGTCGGGCTCTGTGCTGACAGCTCAGAGCCTGGAGCCTGTTTCAGATTCTGTGTCTCCCTCTCTCTCTGCCCCTCCCCTGTTCATGCTCTGTCTCTCTCTGTCTCAAAAATAAATAAACGTTAAAAAAAAATTTTTAAAAATCTGATAAATAAAAAAACAAAACTTTGAAAGAAATTTTAGTACCAAATATCCTAGTACTGTTTTCTTGAGCAGTTAAGTAAAACAAAATTTTGTCATAGTAGGCTAATGTGATCTATCCATTTGTTCACAACCCTTATTGTAAAATTGATTACCTCTAGGAGTTAAGCTAGAGGCTCTGTATCAATTACTAATTGTAATTGAAGCTGCATGTAATTAATTATATAATTTTGGGATATTAATGTTAAATCCCATTCTAATTACATGACAAAATTGAATCATTATGAAGAATTTACTTAGGTTTGAATAAAACTCTGTAAGGGATTTCTTGGACATTTTTATTAAGAAAAACAATAAAATTACCTGTACAATACATGTTCCACTGCAGGCAGTTCTTAATTATAATAAATGAAATCAGTCTCTCTCTTCTCATATCATATACTCTTCTGTATTTCCTATCTTTTCTTAAATATAATTTAAGACACTATAATTCTGATGAGTTAAAGGAATTTCTTCCTTCCTCCTTTCTTTTTTTTAATGTTTATATATTTTTTAGAAAGAGAGAGCATGAGTGGGGGAGGTGCAGAGAAAGAGAGGAACAGAGGATCTGAAGTGGGCTCGGTGCTGACAGCAGGAAGTCTGATGCAGGGATTGAACCCACAAACTATGAGATCATGACCTGAGCCAAAGCAGACACTCAACCTACTGAGCCACCCAGGTACCTGTCTTCCCCCTTTCTATCGTTAGTGCCTAATAATTAAAAAAATAATTCACAAAACCACTTTTTAAAAATAGTTGTATATAGTAAGTAGATAATGTTCAACATATGTAATACACAACAAATATATGAACACTTACCAATTCTTTACCCATGGTTGATACTACAAGTTTGAAAAGGAGGCTTTTTCACTGTGTATAACATTGAAATATTTTTTTCATGTAGATTTCCAAGCAACCACTAACAATAGATCAGACCAAACAAATTAAATAAAAACTATCTACCAATCCATCATTATTTTATTAGCTATTCTGATAAAAGGAGAATATTCCACTAATTTTTGTATTCTCAATGCCCAGCACATAAAGCCCTGTATTAATTATGCAGAAAGATAATATGAGGAGATGGAGATCCACTTCTGTATCATCTATCTTCTACATATTCATACCAGAACTGATAATCACTAAAGAAAAAAAAAAGACTCGAGTGGAAACAATAGTTTCAAATATAAATTTAACACAACTATTTTTTTTCCCTGTTTTCATCAGACCTCTGCATCTGGTCCTCTTGGTTTATACCCTTCACTCTCCCATTGAGAACACTGAATCTTTAAAATTTTTTTTTTAATGTTTATTTATTTTTGAGACAGAGAGAGACAGAGCATAAACAGGGGAGGGTCAGAGAGAGAGAGGAGACACAGAATCTGAAACAGGCTCCAGGCTCTGAGCCATCAGCACAGAGCCCGACGTGGGGCTCGAACCCACGGACCGTGAGATCATGACCTGAGCCGAAGTCGGACGCTTAACCGACTGAGCCACCCAGGCGCCCCGAGAACACTGAATCTTTGGGTAAAAACATATAACGAAATAATGGTGACTATCTGAATTTTTATTCATGTTCAATGTTTTGCTTCCTTTTTTCTTTCAAATAAGAAAAAAAAACTTAAACTCCCCAAATCATGGATTAATAATGTATAGAAATTAATATTTTTCTAATTTAAAACTGCTCTAAAACAAAAACAAAAGTTAAATATGACAGGTGACAGTTTTAATTTTGCGCTTAGTTAAGGATGACTTTCATTTTGAAGCTTTATTCAGTATTTAGTATTTTTTGAAGTGCATTAGGTATAATATAGTTTTTATAACATCTCCTTACAAGCAAGCTATTTTAAAATTGTAATATCTACTGTGTTTTGTGGTCCGAGTGTGAATCTCCATTGCTTGAGTAATGTTGAGGACTACTTTTATAGAAGATATTTTAAATAGGATATTTTCTGTGTGACTATTGTCTGTCAGTTAAGACCATATTAAAATAATTATAACTGAGATAACTTCCCTGAATACCTCTTTTCATTCTGTACTTTTTACTAGGTTTTAAATTCCTTCATTTTATAATTGCATATAGTATTGTATAGAATAATTTATGTGTTTATTTTCTCTTTCTCACGTTAAAAAAAAGAGAGGCTTTCTATTTTGTCTTTACTATATCTACTATGTATAAATAAAACAATTCCTGGAATAAAGTAGATACTAATTTTTAATTTTTTAAATTTTATTTTTGAGAAAAAGAGTGTGAGTGTGGAGGAGCAGAGAGAGAGGGGGACAGAGGATCCAAAGCAGGCTCCACACTGACAGCAGAGAGCCCAATGTGGGGCTTGAATTCACAAACTGTGAGATCATGACCTGAGTTGAAGTCGGACACAAAACTGAGCCTCCCAGGTGCCCTAAATATCTCTTGAAGAGATATGTAGTTAAGCCCCAATTGAAAACATGCAAAGAAACAGTTTTAATGTGTAACTAATCTAATTTTTATCATAGGTTTTTGTTGTTGAGCTATGTAACGAAACTAAAATGATGGAATTATTCTAAAAATCTACATTTATAATCAGGCTAAAATTTTACAAGCCAATTACATAGTGGTATTTTTAAATAAGTAAAATTATTATAAAACTTAAGAGGAAATGGAAATAGAATAACCTCATCTTTGAGGTTAAAATATTGATGTGGAATTTAAAATACCCATGGAGGCCAAGCTTACTGTTTTCCCTATAAACATTTTGAAATATAGATTGCTAATCATTTATGTTTCCCATTTCCCTATACTCATGGCATATGCAAAGTAAAGCAGACACTATGTTTTGCATGTAATGAGACTTTCCCATTCTAAGTCAAGAAAAAAGATTTCTTTAAAATTTATTGTCCCTAAGAGGTAATATTAGGCATGGCTAACACCATTAGGAGGTTGCTGTGTTGTAGTCTCCAATCCTGTTCAACCAGGAGTTTGGATATTTAACAACGTAGCCTACAGCAAATTTTTACCTAGGGTTAATAGGATTGTTTTTAAGGAGTAGTTTTAACATGGTCTTTTCTTTTTTCTTTATCATCCTTTGTGCCCTTTTGTTCAGTACTGTTTTATACTCCTGGTTAAAAGCTCCTGGGAAAAAAGCTCTAACACTCCGAAGTTGTTTTTCCACCTGGGTTGCTTTGTCACTGCATGTTCAGACCTTGGTTTGCAGTAGGGACAGGCAAAACAGTTGAGGTTTCCTTTTAATTAATTCCAACTGAAGATAATCCTGCTAGCAAGTTTCTGAGTGCATCTTGCTACAGCAAATCAAACTAACATTATCAAGTGATCATACTTTTTTCAAGAAGCATGAAAGAAAGTCAGATGAAGCTTTCAAAATTCAATGTATGTAATGATCTTTGTGAGGTGTATAGCTACAGAATGTCAAGAGATTAGTTCAGTATTCTGCATAACAGTTTTGTTGTTCCCATTTATAGAGAATGTGGTAGGCCGAAGAATGGCCCTCTCCAAAGATGCCTGTGGGCTAATCCTCAGAAAATGTATGCTATGTTCCGTGGAGGGGGGAATAATGGTTGCAGGTGGAATTAAGGTTGATAATCAGCTAAACTAAAGATGAAGAGGTAACTCTGGATTATCTGGGAAGACCTAATATAATCACAAGGATTTCTGTAAGTAAAAGTGGATCCCAGGAGATTCAATGTCATAGTGATGCAATATGAGGGATACTTGACCAATCATTGTTTGCTTTAAACTTGTAAGGGGTCTATGGGGTAAAGAAGGTGAGCAGCCTCTTAGAAATGGAGTAGTCAAGAAAACGGAATGTCCTATAGAGCTTCCAGAAAGGAACACAGCCCTGCCAATACTTGATTTTAGCCAAATGAGATCAATTTTGGACTTCTAACCTCCAGAACTGTTAAGATACTAAATTTGTTTATTTTAAGCTATCAATTTTATGGTAAATTGTTACAGGAACAATAGGCAACAGATACAGATACTTGATTGAATTGATAGTTTTTCTTGTATCAAAGTTTATGTCCTCATCAAAACTAAAAACTTATGCTCTGTGGAAGACCTTGTTAATTTGATACAAAGACAAAATATAGATTGGGAAAGAATAGATACAAACCACAGATACAATAGAGATTGTATAGTGTTCTATACAATAGAGAGCTAGTGTTCTAAATATAAAAAGAACTCTCAAAACTCAGAAAAACAAATCCACTTGGAAAATCAGCATATGCTATGGCAAAACAGTAATCCCAGTATTTGAGCATGACAAAATTCAGAATTATTATTTCATGACCATATTTGAAATCTTTAGGTATATATCCAAGATTCTTGGTTTACCATATCTTCAGTGCCAGAAAATGACAAATACTATCACTTTTGTTTTCTTTAAACACACACACACACACACACACACACACACACACACTTTTATTGGTGTGGACATGGTTTGCAGCAGTTACCATAATTTGATTATGTGTGGTGTTATTATATGTGGACCTGGGTTGCCTCATGGGTTGCTAAGTGAGGTTTTCTTCAAGCCTGGCTTCATATCAAAAAATACTTGTCTCTCTTCCTAGAGAGGTAAAGTAGTACTTAATCCATTCTCCTGAAAGTAACTACATGCCTTTCCTCTTTCTATATTCCTGCCTTCCTAGATGGTGGCACTATGGGCATTTAGTTTCTCTTAGGTTTCACTATTCTTCCAAATCTCCACTGCTCAATTATATATTCTATATAAAATATATATTAAAATGACCCTCTGATTTAAAATGGGGCAAGTAGGGGTTCCTGGGTTGCTCAGTTGGTCAAGTGTCAGCTCTTGATTTCAGCTCAGGTCATGCTCTTGTGGTTGCTGAGATCAACCCCACACATTGAGCTCTGTGCTGACAGCACAGAGCTTGCTTGGGATTCTCTCTCTCCCTTTGTGTCCCTCCCCTGCTCACCCTCTCCTTCTCTCTCAAAATAAACATTAAAAAATAATAAAATAAATAAAATAAAATGGGCCAAGTAAATGAAAAAGGCAATGTTGAAGGCTGAAAAATGGACCCTCAAAGATACCAACATCCTAACCCTGGAAACTGTGAATATATTACCTTAAATGATAAAAAGGATTTTGCAGATGTAATTAAATTAAGGATCTTCAACCAGGGAGATTATCTTGAATTATCTGGATGGCCCCAATGTAATCACAAATGTACTTCTGAGAGAGAGGCAGGAGATTTGCCCACAAAAGAGGAGTGTCAGAATAATGCTGTGTGAAAAAAGACTCAACCAGCCATTGCTGGCTTTGATGATGGAGAAAGGGGCCATAAGCCAAGGAATGTGGTTGACCTCCAGAAGCTGGAAAAGGTAAGGAAATGGATTGTTCCTTCTGGTTCCAGAAGAAACCATTCCAGTCTATGCCTTGACTCTGGTCAGCAAGATTTATTTGGGATTTTTAATGTTCAGGTAATAAACTTGCATTGCTTTCAGGTGAGCGTGTAGTGATTTATTTCAGCAGCAATGGGAACCTGCCAGGAAGAATGTGGCAGAGACAGTTTCTGAGGATTTAGATTTGGGGTGAATTTTAGGAATAAAAATTGCCAGCATGTAATTATTATAACGAATCATCATTCATATTTGTCATGTTTTAATGTGTCTCCATATTGTTTTGATAAATCTGATTCTCAATCATTTACTATAACTTGAAGATAGCTGGGGTTTTATCAGGTTTTAAATAGCAATTTTCTATGTCATACTTCTGAAGGTGTTATTTTCATTTTTTATCGAGTTGTCACACAATTTAAAGTAAGAAATTCAAGGAAAATGAGAGGTTCACCTTAATATAGGTGTAACTTTGAAATACCATCATCATTTTTGGATGTGAGGCTTGTTCATAAAATTTTGCTTTTAATATTTATATTTCAAATATGAAGATAATTATGTTTTGATCATTTTGCTACTCAAGCTGAGATTAAATTCATGCAGTTAATTTTTGTTTATTATTACACTTGTATAACTGACATAATTGCATTTTTAATAGTGCTATACTAAAGCCCAAAGCTAAAAGAAATCCCAACATAATAGTTTCATATATCTTTAGAGATATTAATTGAATGACATTTGAGTTTAGATATTAGTGCATTTATTTATTGCCACCATAAACAGAGTATCTAAAAAAACTCACTTTTAATGAGAACTTTTTAGCATATAGTTGATTGCAAATAAAAATATAGCTTTATTTTTACGGGTATGATAAATATTTTGAATGGTATTTTACAATATTTTAAGTGATTGAACTATAGTTTAAATAAGTTTCATCAGGGTTTATCACAAAACTACATATCATACAACTAAAATTCTACAAAATCATTTTTTACTTTTAAAATTAATGTGTAATAAACATATTGTAAACAACACACATTGTAAGCACATTGTAAGTGTATTTTTACAAAGTGAACACATCCATGAAATCTCTAAATATCAAGATGGAAACATTTTCTGAATCTCAAGAGCCTCATTTGTGTTCCTTACAAATCATTAATTTCATCAAAGATAAATATTAATCTGACTTTGACATAATAATTTATGTTTGCATATTTAAAAAGTTGCCGGTGTGAGGAATTATGTAGCATATATATGTCTGACTCATTTCATGAAACATTATGTTAGCAACTTCATCTGCACTGTTGCCTGTAGCAAGTTTATTTTTATTCCTTTATTGATCTTATCAATACACTATTAAGTAATTATTAAGTCTACTCTTGATTGATAGCTGTTCTTTTTTTTTTTAAAGTTTGGAGCAACACCACTCAAGGTATGTATGTATGTATAATTGTGTATGTCTTTTGGAATAATCTTGATCATCTGTAGGTGTATTACGAAGAGTGGAACTGCTCTTTCTTAGAGTATGCTGATCAGTTTTGGTAGACATTACTAAACCGTTTCCTAAAATGGACATAATAATTCATGTACTCACGAAGGTTACACGGTATTTCTAGTTTTTTATATTATTGCCAAACTTGATTTTGACATTTTCTTCAAACTTAGCTAGTCTATTTGATTAGTATTTCAGTTGTTGGTAGGGAATTTTCTGTGTATGTGTGGAGCCATTACACATCCAGGTATTATCTGGAATCTTTGTAGAAGTATGCAGCACTGGAAACATAGGGGCAAAAAATCCCTTTGGAGCAAAGTTATTTATTTTTCTGCACAAGTAAAGATAAAGAAAGTAACTCCTTCCAGAGACATTTAGAAACATCACTCCTAGAAGCAATTTGCTTATATTTCAGGGAAATTAACTTAGGTATATCTTCCTCCTCCCCTCCACCCCCAAAACAACAACAACAACAACAACAACAACAACAACAACATTTACTTACATTTCAGGATAATCCAAGTAATGTTTGTCTTTGCACAGGGTAGGGGAGAAGGGGTGGGAAAATTTGCCAGTAGTTTTGATAGATCAGAGTCTTACCCTCGTGGTTTCTATCCTTTAATATACTGGTAGTGTATGAACAGTTATCAACTGTAACTCGCTACATCACCTTATGGGAATTGGGGCTTTAGGAATCAGCATTACAATTTTATTCCAGTTTCTGCTTTGTTGTAATAACTTTGTCTTCAAACCAAAGACTTTCTATTTTCTCTGTCTCTGTCTCTCTCCTTCTGTGTATCTATGTATAGCTAGAGAAAAGAGTGAAATTGTCCTGTTTTCAACATAGTGAGAAGTCATAGGTCTGGGAAACAGATGATGGAAAGCCAGTGGCTTCTCTCATTATTTTATCTAACCATTCATTTAAAGAATTTTTTTTCGTATCTTTATGGCACCAGACTCAGTCAGTGGTTACCTACATACCTAAGTATTCCTAGTACTCAAGGAATACTTCTATCAGGTAACTTATCAGCTAAATTAAAATGTATTTACAGAATAATTTAATCCCAATTTCCAAGTGGAAATAGGATAAATGTTATACAATGAAGACAAGAAAGACTTGAAACCAGGGGATCCTGTTATTACTCCCATTGCTAATATAAGTGGTCAGTGGGAAAATACTTAGGACCAGTATGGAGTTGGATTTTGAAAGTATTAAATTAGGGTCACACCATTTGGTAAACATCACTGTTCCACCAAGTTGCTAGAAGGTACAAGAATAGGAAATGGGTAGTCCAGGCAGGAAACTATGATTATCAACATAATCTCTGATGATCAACAAATAGAAGATAAGACCAAAAAAAAAAAAAAAAGCTATACCCTAGGTCAATTCATTTTTTACTCCTCTTAAGTTCTCACAATTTTTCTTGCTAACTTATAAAACAGAAAGGTAGACTGTTAACATTTTAAGTTTTACATGGGATTTGTATTAGGTTCTGAGGATTACCATAACAAAGTACCACAAATGGGATGGCTGAAAATGGCATACATTTGTTCTTTCACAGTTTTGGAGGCTGCAATTCCGAAGGAACTCAGTATGTTGGCAGGGCAATGCTCCCTTCAAACTCTCTAGAAGAGAACTCTTCCTTTCTCTTCCAGGTTCTGGTATCCCCATGGGATCTGTGGCTTAAGACAGTATAACTCTATTCTGCCTCTGTATAAAAAAAAACTTAAAAAGAGGCTTAATTCTCTAGTTGAAAATAGGGGAAGAGATTCTTTTCCCCTCCTTTTTCTTGGAGCTTCTAATTTAGAAAACTTAAAATTGTAAGTACTTTCTCCTCTTTGAAATTTAAATAGATCATTTTGAAAATTAGACAGGCCTTATGTCAGGAATCCAGCAATGTCTATCTCAAATAAATGGAAGCCATCTCTTTCAAATGTAAACCTCATAAAAGATAGTTTGTTTTCTTCTGGATAAAGCCATTTAGCTGAGAGGAGGTGACCTCAATTACCACATAAAGTTAGTATGAACTGTGTGTGACAAATGGTACTATCAAGTCCTCCTACATGAAGACTAGTTAGAGTTTATCTTAAGAACATGTTTATAATGGTTGTATCTGCTTGGCTAAAATAAAGAGTGAAATTTCTTTCTTTCTCTGCAATGTCTTGGCAGATGATCTGTTTTGCACATCACATTCCTATTTAATCCTCAGTCAAAATAAAAAAAATTAAATAACTTCTCTATTACCTTTGAGGAAAGGATTTCTGGGTTGGTAGATTTTATTCTTAATTATATTTCCTCAGCAGTCCTCACATAACCATCTTCTTCTGTGTCTGTTTCTTCACATGGCATTCACTATATGTGTGTGTGTGTCCACATTTCCCTTTTCTTATAAAGACATGAGTTGTTTTAGATTAGGGATCTTATGGCCTCATTTTAGCTTGATTACATCTTTAAAGACCTTCTTTCTTTTTTTTTTTTTTTTTTTTAATTTTTTAACGTTTAGAGGGAGACACAGAAACCAAAGCAGGCTCCAGGCTCTGAGATGTCAGCACAGAGTCTGATGTGGGACTAGACCACCAACTGTGAGATCATGACATGAGCTGAAGTTGGATGCTTAACCGACTGAACCATCCAGGTGCCCCAAGACCTTATTACTAAATGAAGTCATATTCACTAGGAATCAAGCATTAGGGTTTCAGTATTGGGGAGGGGAGGAACACAATTGAACCCATAACAGGAGTATATCAGAATTGAAATCACTGCATAATGGTATAGTAGCTGATAGAACTCTGTGTCTTTGTGATTGGAAAAAAAGTTTTTCATTTGGACAAAGCATAATGTGGATGCTGTGAGACTAATGAGTGAGTGCTCTGAGTATCCTTTTGTTTCTCTGGATCTGTTCTCCACTCTGCTCTGTTTTCTTGACATTTGATTTCTACATATGGCACTATGTGGAAATCACATGACCTCTGCTTATAGTTAAATGTACACAGCAGGAGAAGGGGTCAGGAGTTACAATGATGGGAAGATAGGTTCAATTATTTATTACTGTTCTTCCCACATGCCAGTGCCTCTGTTTCTTTACCGAAGTTTACAAATACCATCCAGTGGTTCTTTTCTACAGGTACAATTCTTGCTTAATTCTAACTGGTCCTTCATCATGCCTCTTCAATTCCAACAGTGATAAAAGTTTCCCACTGCTGTTAGACCCAGAGTTCTTTATCATCCTTTTGTAGTTTTCCTTCACCCTGTCCACACTGGTAATCCTCCCTCCTTTAAACTCCTCCATCATCCCTTTAAAGCATGGCATTATTTCTTACCAAGATCCTGATTATGATACCTACCTTAATTTAAATAATACAATACATTTGTAAATCTGCTTCTACTTAAGCTTATGAGTAAATTATTTCTTCATATCCTAGGATGAAATTTTTTTTTTGCTTGTTTTCATAGAGAGACCAAAAAAGGGGGGGGGATGTCTTGCAGCAATGTTACCAAATACAGGAGCCCAACTCTCATTTGGGTGAGCTAGCAAAGTATTGCCTAGAAATTCTCTCTTTTTTTAAGTTTATTTATTTATTTTGAGAGAGAGAGAAAGAAAGAGAGAGTGAGAGTGGGCTGTAAACACAGAGCCCAACGCGGGCTTGATATCATGAACTGTGAGATCACACCTAAGTCAAAATCAAGAGTTGGACCCTTAACTGACTGAGCCCCCCAGACACCCTTTGCCTAGAAATTCTTGATGGAAGGTTGCACCTGAGTACAGTGGGCTGCAGTACACTGTTTATGTGCATGAAAAAGGCTGTGCAGGCCAAATAAGTCACTGACTCCTGATCTTTCCTCACTCAGGCACACAATAATGCTTTGTAAGCATTATAAAAACAGATGCTCTAGGCATGTTCTAAACCATGCATGATGGCCCAATTTTTATTATAAATTACACATAGGGGTTTCTATTTAAATGAGATAATTTGTCCCATATTTACTTATCTGCAATCCTTACGCTTCATGGTCATACAACCTGTACTGGCAATTTCAAATTGTTTATAAACAGATTCTTCCCTACAGAACAAGTAATATTTGAATCTCTTTAGTCTGCTCTAAGATAAAATATCCCTAGGGTAAAATGTCTTTCTCTCATTTTTCAAAAAATTTAAAATAGTATAAAATTTAAAGTGTTTTTATTATGAATTTCTTATATTTTTCTATGATTTTCTCACCTTGTCATTCTCATACTTAACCAACATAAAATCAATTAATAGAAAAACAAAACAGCAGAAGTATCTTTAAAGATTTCTTCTTTCCCTCTACTTTCTTACTTCATAATGCCTTTTTCTTCCCATCATTCACTTGATTTATCTTTTCTTCTACTTCAGTCAACAATAATTTTGAGTACTTCATCTACTACTTACTGAATTTTTAATTAAAAGCTTCTTGTTTTCTGTTTTGCAGACTATGCTTGAATAGCTCTGAAAATTTACATGCAGGTTTTTGATTCATCTCATTTAATTCAAAGAAATAAATTTTAATTTGCATATAAAATTCCTTGATAATGAGATTTTCTTCTATCCATGTTACTTTCCCCATAAGTACTGTAATATCTTACAATGATATTTCATTAATTATGAAGTAATATAAGAAACTTGTAAAAACTTTCTCTATATTCAACTTTTTCAAAGATAAAACATCAAAATGAATGTCTTTGTCTATTTATGGAAAATATACAAGGCAGGATTTTAGTTAATATTTTATCAAAATATTGTTCATGATTTCAGTGCTCTATTGAACCACATTTTATGTAACAGATGAGTTTGCAAAAGTGTTTAACACTCCATAAAGTTAAAGATGTGAATGTCTCTGTGCACTATCATTCAATAAAAGACAATATTTGACCTAGCCTTGCAATTAATTTAATTTCTGCCTTAAGACAATACCACTTTGTGGAGGGAAAAAAAAAAAAAAAAACTAGCTAAGCAGAGAATGAGAAATATCAATATGACACAACTGGCTAGGATTTTAAAATAATACTGACCTCATGAGCCTGGTTCAGAAAAGTAAATATATTTTCAGAGAATTTCTTTGTATGCCAAATATTCATCCAGGGAATTGAATTGTCTCTGAAGAACTCTTGCTCCAAAACAAACAAAAATCTTCCTTAGAGGGCCTTAGAAGGAAGGCGATTTTCTGGAGTATTTCAAAGGCACAGAATATGGGTATATTCCTATAAAGACATACACCACCTATATGTTTTTGCTTCTGTAGCATCTCTGGAAACATCATGTTTGTTGGAAAAATAAATCTAAATTGAGCCTAATTCTACCAGAGCAGCTGGTTATCATTGTCCCACTTTCCTAGAGCATTTTTCTGGTTTGAGTATGGAAAGAAGACTCATCTGCTATTATGCCAAAGTACCAATTCAGGAGCTATTAATGGGAATTGGAGACAAACATCACTGGGGACAATTCTCCTTTTGAATAGTATACCAGTGTATGGAAATTATTTTGAAATAATTCAGTGAGTTCATGCAAACACAACTATTTTTCTGTTTCCTCTTAGTCTGGGAAAGCCCACAGTCATAAGCAGTGTCTGGTCCAGAGCAGACAATGAATAAAAATTGTCCTTGAAAGATGGTGGATTTGTCTGTTCCTGTGTGATTCTAAAACAACTTCTATATTTACAGCTATTCTTAGGCTATTTAGTGAATTTCATCTATTGCCCTGGACCTGTCCTCCTTGGGGTAGGTGCTACATATGGAACTGATTAAGATTGTGTGTTCTGTAGTTAGACATATCTGAGATTGAATCCCTAGTATCACTGAAATTCTATTGGTTAGGACAGGCAAACTAGATGGAAGGAGTGGGGAAACGTAAGAATCTTTCTTGATGCTGCTTTTTCATAATAGGCTCTCTGTTTTTATACAGAATACCAGTTGTTTGATGTGGTTAATTGATATTGAGGCAGATTCAATGATACAAATTTTCCTTTCTAGCAAACCACTCTTTGATGATGCTCTCATTTGTAAGTTGATCAATTGTGAACAGACCTAAGGAAATCTGGTGTTCACAATTGTCAGTTTCTTGTAGAGAACACTAGCGATTCGTGTAAGTGATATGTAAGTCAGAACCATATATCTTCTCCACAATCTCACTCATATGTCATTTATGAAACTGTAAGGAATTCTCAGATGGAATTCGTCCAAACAGGCACACAAGTGTCATAAAAGCTGTTCTTGAATACTCATGAATGTCCCTTTCTCATGGTTTTAAGTTCTCTGACAAGAACTCTGCTAAAACTTTGCTGCTAGAAATACATAGCAATATACTGAAAGCTGGATGAGTGAATTTTCTAGTCTGACCAGAGAGAAATAATTCTTTTAAGTGGGAGGCTTAAGGATCAAATGAAATTCTAAAACAGTGCTAGCCAATAGAATGTTCTATGATGATATTATTCTATATATGTACTGTACAATATGTTAGCCACTTAGTACTTTAATGAGTTAATTAGAATTAGCAGACAAATATTTAAAAATAGCTATTAGAATTATGTTTAAGTATTTAAAAGAAAAATGTGAATAGATGGAGATGTCAGAGAATTCTAATTAAAAAAAAATTGAAATTTTAGACCAAATGGTATGTTTGAAGGCCAGCTTAATAACATTTTGGACAATATGGAAGAAAAGACCAGGAAACAGGAGGAATGGGCAGTAGAAACTACTCAAATCAAAGCAAAGAGAAATAACGAGCTATAAACCGTGAACAGACTCTCAAGGATTTTGCGACAATAACAATTTGTCTAAATTATGTGAAAGAGGAGTTCCAAAAAGTGATGAGAAAATGGAAGAACATAACTATTTTTAAGAAAAAGTAATGACTCTTTTTTAGTCTAGTGAAAAACCTGAATTTATAGATCCAAGAAGCTTAGTGAACTACTAAGAGCATAAATATAAAGAAAGAAAAAAAAAATCCTTCAAAAATAAAGGCAAACTGAAGATATTTCCAGGTAAATAAAAGATAAGTAAATTCATTTCCAGCAGATCTGCATTATAAGAAATGGCAAAGGAACTGTCTCAGGCAGAAAGAAAATGAATCTCACTGGAACTGCATGGTTATACAAATGACTGAGAGAGGCATAATTAGTAGTTGTAAGTGAATCTGATTTTACCTATAGTTATGTTAGCTCAATGATGCTAAAAGAAGTGAACTTTAAACCAAAAGATGTATGTAGGATAAATTTAAATAAGCAAGCTATATGTCAGGCAAATATTAATGAAAAGAAACAGTAAATCAAAGCAGTATGGTATTGTCATGAACACAGACAATTATTCTATTCCAAGATAACAGAATAAGGAAGGATTTTCAACTAGGTGCCAAGCATTCAATGGGGAAAAGACAGTCTTTTTACAACCGAAGCTGGGGAAAACTGGATGTACACATGAAAAAGAATGAAATTGGACATTTACTTAAAGAAATTACACTTAAAATACAAAAATTATCTTAAAATAGATAAAAGATCTAAACCTAATAGGTATAACTATAAACTTTTTAAAAGATATAGAGCAAAAAGTTCACATATTGGATTTGGCAATGACTTCTTGGATATGGCATTAAAAATACAAGCAAGCCAAAAGATAGATAAATTGGACTTTATCATAATTAAGAACTTTTGTGCATCAAAATACACTATCAACTGAGTGAAAAAGCACCACAGAATGGCAGAAAATACTTGCAAGTTAATATCTGATAAGGGATTAATATCCAGGATATTTAGAAAACTCCTAAAACTCAACAACCACCACCACAACAAAACCAATTTGAAAATGCACAAAGAACTTGAATAGAGATTTCAGCAAAGAAAATATACAAATGGCTCATAAGCACATGAAAAGATACTCAACAGGACTATCATTAGAGAAATGCAAATCAAAAGTACAATGAGATACCACTTCACACCATTAGCATAGCTATTCTCCCCTCCTGACCTCAATGCCCAACAAAAGCCCACAGGACATAATAAGGGTTGGTGAGGATGTGGAGAACTGGTACTCCTGTGCATTGATGGTAGGAATGCAAACTAGTGTAGCTGCTATGGAAAACATTACAGAGGTTACTCGAAAAACTAAACATAGAACTATCCTATCATCCAGCAATTCCACTTCTAGGTATATATCCACCCAAACTAAGCAGGAACTCAAGTAGATATTTGTACAGCATTATTCACAATAGCCTAGAGGTGTAAGTAAGCAACTCAAGTGTTCATCAACCTATGAAAGTGTCATGTATGTACACAATGGAATATCATTCAGCTTTAAAAATAAATGAATTCAGACAGAGATTACAACAAGGGTAAACTGTGAAATCATTATGCTAAGTGAAATAAGCCAGACATAAATGGAAAAATATGATTCTATTCATGTGGGATACTTAGAATAGTCAAATACACAAACACAGAAAGTAGAATAGGGAGGGGAAGATAGGGAGAAATTGTTTAGCGACCACAGAGTATGAGATGATGAAAATTTCTGGAGATGAATAGTGATGACATTTGCACAGCATGTGAATGCACTAATGCCACTGAACTGTATACTTAAAAATGGTTAAAATAGTAAATTTTATGTATATTTCACCACAATAAAAAGAAAATGAAAGGAAAGTGAAGTGGCCTTATCAATATCTGATAAATTCTCAGGCTAAATAATGTTACCAGAGACAAAATGGTCAAAGTGATGTTTTGGGGTGATGGTGGGGTGGTCCGGAGCCAACGGTCAAGAAAGAATTCTTGAAGACATCTTTAGTACAAAAAAGGTGATTTTATTAAAGCTCTGGGACAGGGCCCATGGACAAAAAGAGCTGCACTGGGGTGTGAGTGGTAACTCATTATATACCCTCAGGTTGGGAGGGGTTCAGGGATAGAGTAAGTCTCTAAGGTATTCTGGAAGCAAGGTTTCCAGGACCTTGAGGGGCTAGCTGTTGCCAGGGAAACCCCACGTATTACAATTTCAAAAAAAACCTCAATGTCGATTCTGAGTGTGAAGTTTACACCTTATGTTCCATACAGACGATTATGGGAAAAAAAGGTGATGTTTATGATATTATAATATTCCACTTAAGTTTTTGTTTTTGCTGTTTTTAAAACTTATTCTTTTATGCCATTTTTAAACCAATTTCACTTTATTTTTTCTAGTAACAAATTTTAGGTTCAAATATAAAGTTTATATTATTCAAGATTTTCATTTCAGTTAAAATTTGGAGAAAGCTAATTCAAACTGTACACAGAAAATAAGAAATCAATTCACCTACTTCATATGCAAGCATACATCTACTTCCTAGATGCATGAGCTCACACTGGGTTATTTGGTTCTACTTTCACCTTCTATCATATGACTACCTCTCTCTGTGTGATGTTCATTCTCAAATATTCTCTGACCCCTCATTGGTTTCTGTTAGCTGACAGTTGAGCACCCTCTGTTAAAAGAGATCTTGTCTATCTAGTGAATTCATTCAGGAAGAGTCTAGCTACATTAACTTATCTGCCCATACGTGAAGAAATCAATGGCCAAGGAAAATGGAACAATCTATTAGCAGATGTTTATCATATGAGGTATCTCATAGAACAAAGGGACTGAAAGTAGAGACTTGACGTTTCCTCAAAGATAAAGCAATGCAAAATTTAAGCAGATAAACACAACAAATGTATGCATGCATGCACACCCACATGCACTCACAACACACTATACCATTACTTTATTTGACAATAATGGTGATTCATTCTGGGTAAAACTCTCTATAAAGACAACCACACAATTAAAATAAATATGAACAAATATATATATTAATGACTAAAATATGAGGTACTCCTTCAAGTTATATTTGAGAATATGAAAAAAAATGAGGTTTTGGTTACACATAGAATAAACTGAATAAACACATAGAAAAACTGCATATCCCAGTAAGTAATTTTCAGACTAGATGAGATTTTCAGGAAACATGTAACTTGCAAAGATCATTGAAATTGTGGGAGTACAGCTCTGTTTTACCCCTTCCCTTGCTTTCCCTTCTCTTCCCCTTCCCTCCCTTCCCTCCTTACCTTTTTGTTAGGCTACCATGTGTAAAAAAATGAACACTCTTCCATAAGATAGCCATTATTCTCCAGATAATAAGTAAACATTAAAAAGGTTAAAACATTACATTTCTAATTCTTTTTACTTAAAAATGGATTATTTTTAGTTGTTTAATTATTTGGTTATTTTCATTCCCAAATCCAAGTTTCTTAAATGCAGATTCACATACCAGAAGAAAAAAAAATGGCAGCAGAGAATTAAGAAGTCTTAGGAGAGATGGGGTGCTTGGGTGGCTCAGTCGGTTAAGTGTCCAACTTCAGCTCAGGTCATGATCTTATGTTTCATGAGTTCAAGTTCCATGTTGGACTCTGTTCTGACACCTCAGAGCCTGGAGCTTGCTTTGAATTCTGTGTCTCCCTCCCTCTCTGCCCCTCCTCTGCTCCTGCTCTCTCTCTTTCTCTCTCTTAAAATAAATTCACATTAAAAAAAACAAAACAAAAAATGAGCTCTAAAAAGTCTTAGGAAAGAGAAGATTTTCTTCAGGTTAAGTAGAGAGCCCATTTCAAATTTCTCTTAAAGACATCACTGAAGGTATCTCAATTACCTTATTTCTTCTATAAGTATATTTGTATAACATGCAAATTAATATGAACTAAATAATAGATGTGTCTTTAACCTTTAAAAATTCAACCTTGTTCACAAAGCGTATTCAAGACAATTAAAATTTTTGTCCTGTCAGCAAGAGCTATTTTATATTAAAATACGTTGTAAGCATTTAATTAATTCTTGCAGTTGTTATATGGAAATTATAGAGCAGTTACCCATTTTTCACGTAGCTGTACTCATCAGTAGTTCCTACATGCAGATTTATATTTAGATATCGCCTGCTGTTTTGTTTGCAATATTAAAATCTAAAAGTTATACAATTGTATTTGGTGCTGTTGGAGATTTTCTATTTAACATAAAATGTGTTAATGTAAATTAGAAAGCCATCGTTTACTCTTTTCCATATAGTGCAAGTTTCAGCATTGTATCTCTGTTTCAGTCTCTAATAATGGATCTATTTTTTATCTAAGGCCATTAAGATTTAATTTCAATATGCCAGGTGTTTAATGTGTTTAAAGCAATAGAATCTACATGTTTTTCCTTCATTTTGTTTTACTTCTTTTCAAAACATTCTGAGCATAAAATAAGAAATAGCCACTCACATACACACACACACACACACACACACACACACACACGCGCGCGCGCACTAAATAATGAGGTAATTTTTTTCACTATAAATATTGTTTAAGAATACTGCAAGTTAAGTCTTTATTAATCCATCAATTTATTAGAGATTAGATATTAAGTTACTTTTCTTATTTAAATAGGCTAAGGACCTATGCTTTATTAGTCTATGACATACTTTGTTGACAATGCAGATAGAGAAAAACACGTTTCATTAATTATTTACAAAAAATATCTTCAATTATTTTCCTTAGATAATTTGCTGATCATCTCAGTTTCTTTCTCCAATTGCTAGAAGGCATTTCATCATAAGGCAGCTACTAATGAACTTAGGCAGGTGCACTGACTGTTCTACAAAATGTGCTTTTTTTTTATTTTTCACTGATTTAAATTGACAATGGTTTTATGGTTTAATTTTAATTATTCATATGTGGGGAATAAGCTTAGGATTTCCCTGAACTTGCACTGATGGGTTAATAAGGCATAAAGAATTAGAAAGCCATAGGATATACAAACCCAAGTTTGGGTAAAAAAGATTAAGAAATAAGATTAGGTAAACAGGGCAAAGGCCCCAGAATAGGACAAACAAGGAAAAGACCCACAGAATAGGACAAACTGGGCAAAGGCCCCCAGAATAGGACAAACAGGGAAAAGGCCTCCAGAATAGGACAAATGGGGCAAAGGTCCCCAGTATAGGACAAACGGGGCAAAGGCCCCCAGAATAGGACAAACAGGGAAAAGGCCTCCAGAATAGGACAAACGGGGCAAAGACCCCTAGTATAGGACAAACGGGGCAAAGGCCCCCAGTATAAGACAAATGGGGCAAATGCCCCAGTATAGGACAATAGCAGAAAACTGCTTTCACAGGAAGGAAGGACCAAATTAGGAAAACAGGTAAATACTCCTATAAACCTCAGCAGGGTGAAGTTGCCCAGAGCAGAGCTAATTAGCAAAAGAAAGACACCTTGTTGGTCCTGAGGTAGCATTCTCTCTCTTTCTCGTCCCCTAGGCCAGTTTAGGTAAACAGAGGTGGGGCCTCATGTTTGCTGTAAACAACCTTCCACCCAGCACCAGAATCTTGTTTTGTATTGACCCAAACCCCTAACACTGCATATCTCCAAAACCCCCTTTTCCCCACACCCATGAGTTAATGTTCACAGTTTCATTGTCTCTCTGTGTGTGCCCATTATGCTTGGAAGCCTTCTGATCTTAATAAAATTGGAACAAGGACCCTTATTCAAGGCTCTTGTCTCATCCCAGACATCAGCCTCTCTCACATTTTTAATCCTGTGTCCCGCTCTCTTGCTGGACAATAATGAACTCCAGGCCCAGAGTCTATGACACTTATACTTAAAATCATTGGGATTAAAAAACACATAAATATTTTCAATACTCAAAAGTAGAAAGAACAGTATAATGTGCATATGGTCATCATTTAGTTTCAACAATTATCAACATGTTGCATAAACACTTTTTAATAGTATATTATTCTCTTTTTTTTTAACTTAGAAAAAGGGGCTCCTGGGTGGCTCAGTAGGTAAAGCACCTGACTTTGGCTCAGGTCACGCTCTCACGGTTTGTGAGTTTGAGCCCCACGTTGGTCTCTGTGCTGACAGTTCAGAGCCTTGAGCCTGCTTCAGATTCTGTGTCTCCCTGTCTCTCTGCCCCTCCCCTGTTCGTGCTCTGTCTCTCTCTCTCTCTCAAAAATAAATAAACATTAAAAAAACTATAGACAAAGAGAGAGAGAGAGCAGGAGCAGAAGAGAGGGGCAAGGGGAGAGGTAGAGAGAGAAACTTAAGCAGTCTCCACCCTCAGCATGGAGACCCATGTGGGGCTTGATCCCATGACCCTGGGATCATGACCTGAGCCTAAATCAAGTCAGATGCTCAACCAACTGAACCACCTAGGTGCCCCAATATTATACTATTCACATGGTATCTCTTTCCCAATATTTTCCCTTTGCTCTTTTACTAAGTATTTTTAAGTGACGTAATTTAAAGTAACTTAATAGAATTTTTTCGATAAATGCTTAATAAAGTAATATTGCTGTATTTGTTAGCATGGGCTGCTCCTATATTTTATTCTTCCAGTAATTATAATATTTAGTTTCTATTTTTATTAATATACATGGTATTTTGACATATAGATGTACCACACATGCTAAATGCTATTTCAGAATTAGAGAAAATATTTTAAATAAGTTCTGTTTTAAGGGATTCAGTTGTACAAGTGAAGACGCCAGTGTTTCTTGCCTACATTATTACATTAGTCTCTTAAATGATCTTTCTTCCACATGTTTTTTTTTCCTCAATCTATTCCAAATACAGCACCTAGAGTAATCTAGTGAAAATGTAAATTGGATTATACTATATCTGTGCTTAAAATCATCTAATAGCTTTTTATATCACTTCATAAAAAAAATAACAAAACAAAACAAAGTCCTTGCAATGGCCCACCCAGGCCTGGCATCTCACCTCTGATGTTTCCTCTCTTCCCCTTCTCTTGGATCATCCTACTTCAGTCTTATGATCTTACCTTTTCTCAAACTCCTATGTTCTGATTTCATGAATTTTCTCATTTCTTATTCTTTATACTAAGAATGCTAATGCCTTACTTTAAAAAAAATTTAATGTTTATTTATTTTTGACAGAGAGAGAGAGACAGAGCATGAGGGGGGGGAGGGTCAGAGAGAGAGGGAGACACAGAATCTGAAGCAGGCTCCAGGCTCTGAGCTGTCAGCACAGAGCCTGACGCAGGGCTCAAACTCACAGACCACGAGATCATGACCTGAGCTGAAGTCAGACACTTAACCAACTGAGCCACCCAGGCGCCCCTAATGGATTACTTTTCCATCTCCTTCAAATCTTTATTCCAATGAACATCACCATTGAGGCCTTCCTTAAAAATAAATAAAACACAGCTCCACACCCATTCCAGGACTCCAGAACACCTTATTCCCCTTTCCTGCCTTATTTTTTTGTCCTTATCATTGTCACAATCTGATATATTATATTGTTTATTTGCTTTGTTTAATGTTGAACTCCTCCCACTAGAATTTAAAGGCCATGAGAGAAGAGATATTTTTTAGTTGTTTTAAAAATGCCTGGGGCATGATAGGCAACGGATAATGCTTAAATGAATTGACTAAGTAATGAAACTAGGTTACTTTCTTAATCTTCCTTGTAAGTATCAGATATGGAGTTCTCAAAATTCCATATTAGTGATCCCTGATAATGTAGAATCTGTGCAGATTATGATGATTATAAAATTGGCCATTTTCATATTTTTATCTTAGTGCAGAGGCAGAATTTTACCACCTTCTTTCTGTTGGTACTATTTTTCTTTTCAATTTTTCATCATGAGCAGAGTTGAAACAATTTTACAGTGTACACTCTAAAATACCACCTTGATTCTACCACTTTATATTTCCATTAGCATGTTATCTATCCATTTAGCCATCTCTCTATGCATCCATTCATCCATCTTACAACATGATGTTTCTGACAGTAAGTTTCAGTAAGTTTCCAGAAATACTTTAGCATGCATGTCATTTACTGAAGTTCAATATCTTTAACACATATCTTTGACATTAAATTTGCATACAACAAAAGGCACAAATATTAAGTGCATATTTGTTGAGTTTTGACAGAGTCATGACTCCAGAATGTTACCTTATGGCTCTTCCCAATAATTCTCACTGACACCCACACAAGGTACTCAATTTCCAGTTTTTGAATACAGAATAGCCTTGTCTATTCTAAAACTTCATATAAATAACTAATCCGTTTATACATTTATATAAAGTTTATTTCATACAGCATAATGTTTTTGAGATTCATCCATGTTCCAGAGATGTTTCGGTATTCCATTTCTTTTCATTGCTAAGTAATAATCCATTATATGGATATACCACATTCTATATTCTAGTATCCTATTAATGGACACCTGAGCAGTCCAATTTTCTCTCATGGACATCTAAGTCTTTTTGTGGACATATATTTTCTTGTCTCTTATGTAAACACCTAATAATAGAATGGTTGGGTTATAGTCTATCTTTACTTTTACAAGAAATAGCTAGAACTGTTTTTGGTTATACTATTTTGCATTCCTACCAACAATACATGAAAGTTCCGACTGTTCCAGGTCTTTGGCAACATTTGGCATTTTTGGTCTTTTTAATTTTAATCATTTGGCTAGTCATGATTTTTATATTTTTATGATAGTATTTTTCTGATGTCTAATAATGTTGAAAATCTTTTTCATGTGTTGTTATTCATATATCTTCTGTTGTGAAGTGTCTCTTCAAATTATTTGACCTTTTAATTGTTGAGTTATATAAGTTCTTTCTATATTCTGAGATAAATGTTGAATAAGTATTGTCTCTCAATGTGTGGCTTTTCTATTCATTTCCTTCACAGTTAATTTTGATGAACAGAAGCTTTCAAATTGATGAAGTCTAGTTTATCAATATTACCTATCATTTTTATTACATCTTGTGTCCTAAGAATCATTCCTTACCTACAAGTCATAAAAATATTTTCTTTATGTCCCTAGCTTTTATGTCTTGATTAATCTTACATTGATTTTTGTTTATGGTGTGAAGTAGAAGTCAAAGTTCCTTTTAAAAAAATATGCATATCCAATTCCATAAGTACTATTTTTTTGAAGACTTTCCTTTTGCCATTGAATTGATTTGGCAGCTACAAAAAAATAGATAAAATGATACAAGTGTGGTTGATTTATGAGAAGTAAAATATATTCTATTTATCTTTGTTAAATTTTGTCTAAATCACACCTTCTTGATTTGTTAGCTTCTTGCTAGCTTCTAAAATTTGCTTTTAATTGAAACCAGACAATGTATGTTCTCTGCCTTTGTTCTACTTTTTCAAGACTATCTTTGCTGTTCTAATTATTTAATATTGTTATATGTCTTATAATCAGCTTGTCAATTTCTACAAAACACGATGAAAATATTTTTTTCTCTTTGTTGTGCTTTAGTTTTGAATAACTTCCCAAGATTTCATACTTACAATGTCATTGAATTATTAACCTCTTAGAGAAAAATATATAATCATAATTTCTTGTTAAACTTTATCTATATGTTCTTATTACAGATACTAATAAATTTATTAAAATACCAAAATAGTCATAACATTAGCAAGGCATTGCTAAATTTTAATAAACAGATAATGAACTGCTTATACTAAGAATACTTTGATACTAATGGTCTTGTGATTTCCTACCTATTAAGTAGTTTATGGAGATCTTAAACTACCAATGTAAGAAGTTAGTTGGGAGTCTCAAAACGTATTTAATAAAAATAACTTACCTGTCAAAGTCATTTTTGATCCAACAGCTGCCTCAGTTCTCCAATTTCATTTCTTAGTACTGAAATTTCAATTCTGGAAATTAAAGTTAAAAGCTGTAAATGTATTATTAAACATTGAGATGTGCTTCAAAATTAGCTATTGCTATATTTTGGTTTTCTGCAATTTGCAAATGATATCTGTCTATATCAAGATAATTATTCTGCATGCCAGTTACATTTCATTGTAGGCAGTCATCAAAATGATGTTGATAATAATATGGTATTTAATAAGTTCTCTCATAGCTAAGCCCTGCAATCTGTTTTTCACCAAAGAGTTGATTATTTTATAAAGTTAAAATGAAGACTAAATAATGGCATGGTACATATCCAATCTACATTTTACTAGAAGTAAAATGATGCCCATTATAGTTAAAAACTCATTGATATAAAAAAAAAATCACTTTTTTCATCAGTCTTTTTATCACTAGAGTGTCCTTAGTCACTTAAAAAGTTTTTCAGTTTTACTGAATCATTGATACATTAACTAGCTAGGTTTGCTATCATGAGATTGCTATGAAAGGTGCAATTAAATTTTTTCTAAAAAACAAAAAAACCTTCATTTTAAGGAAATATGCAAATCATTATATTTAGGTAAACAGTTTCTTAGTTTTGTAATGTTTGATGGATACATTTTAAATTTATGTCTTTATTCTATCTTAAAATATTTGAGAAATATCAGTAAAACCATAATATAAATCTTTTTCTACGGGTTCAAATTGTTAGTAAGCATATGCTAATTAATTTATACAGTACACATTTATTAATCTATTATTTTGTGCCATGCACTGTGTTCAGCTTTTTTTGTACAAACATGAATACAGTAGTATGGTTGGATAGAAAACTACATAAAGCAAAATCAGCAGTAGACATGCTACACTGTGGAGCATATAATGTGAATATTGGTAAGCTGAATTCTAGGATGCCCCCACAGATTTTACACACCCTGGTGTACCTTTCCCATATAATTCTCTGGACTGTAAAATGATAGATTTTACTTTTGTGATTAGGTTATATTACAGAGCACCAAGAGTTTAAGAAAGAGAGAGACTACTGCTTCCCTAACCAAAAATGCTACTGGTTGAATAGGGATACGTCCAAAGTTCTACCACATCACATTGCAAATTTTGTCCTGACTTCTGATTATAGAAGAACAGTGGATTTTGCTTACTTAAACATGAGGATTAGGAGGCAGAGAGCTCAAGGATCAGGTTCTGTCTCCTGGAAGCTGATATCTAGACCTGCTATATCTCTGCACACAGCCCTAAATCCAACAATGAGGCACTTGGCTACCCACCCTGTACCTGTTTCACTGAGTTTCCCTCCAGTGGAAACTTCCCAAGTCAGCCAAGTGCATTTTCTCTGTGGTTATTTTCTTTTGTTTGCATTAAAGTTCAAGACTCATAAGAAAAATGGTTATTACCCACTGAGACCCAGAAACACTGCAACATGTATCTATTAATGATAAAAGAAAGAATTGGATAAATAATTCCAACTTTACAAAAATATTAGATCGGGGTGAATGAAATAATGATTATAACTGTATTCACTTATGCATAAATCCTGTAAATACTAATCAACAGTGCTCCAAGGCCCAGGCTCTGTCCCCACATGTAGTTAAGTTGTAAATAGAGTGATCTGAAAATTTGGATTATAATTGTGCCCTTAACAGTGGATCTAGGGACTATAGTAGCCACCTGCCAGACAAACCTCATTTCTATGATACAAATATCAAAACTAATCCAGTTGTCATCTCTTTATCATGGCTTAGGGCTTTGCTCTTGCTAGACTACAAAGAAATGTGCAACTTCCCCTTCAAGTAAATGTCTCCTAACAGAAAGATGAGCTTTATTTCACATTTTACTTTTGTATACTTCTTGAACTGCTCACCTTTTCTTTACTGCTGAACTTCCATGATCTTATCTCCTCATGGCTCCTTATAGGATTTCTTATGATCTGTTATTTCTATTTTCTCTGCCTCTCTGTCTCCTGATCTCTCTCTTAAAATCTCCATCTCTCTCCCTCTTCTAATGTATTTTACTCCAGACCTCCTCAGAGTCCTAAGAGTTTGAACTTTCTGTTAACTAACCATAGTCTATTCTGACTTATAATTCCAGTTTCCTCTTTGATCACTGTCTTCTGGGCACATTTCCTTTGTAACCCCTAACCTTCATTTTCATCCTTGTCTTAGCTTCAACTGTCATACTTTGTCTGATCTGTAGTCTGTATGCCATATGTGATATTGGGTTTAAAAGTAATGTACAGAGTCATCACTGTCACCAAGTATCTCCCAGGGGATAAATCAACCTCAATAGAAGTCATTTCATATTTTCCATTTTAAAAAAGGAAGCAATACAACAGAAAACTTCTACAAAGGCATCTTTAAGATATATTATAGTGTACATGAAGAATGAATGAGGTTAATAAAAAATTCCTTGAAAAATTCAGTGATGGATGAAATAGTGCAAATAATTTAATGCATTCTCAAAAGAGAATCTAAAATTATCACCGACTATTGAGTATAAAGATAAACAATACCTAACATGAAGACATATGTTTCTGAAGGGGATAAAACAGAAGAAATTAACTCTTTTCTTCAAATAATTACTAACCTGAACTTAAAACAAAAAAAGAAAAAAAGATCCCAAACCAGGCAAGCAAGAAATCAAAAACAAGTGAAAAAACTGACTCCTACTTTTACCATAAAAATAAAAGATATTATGTACATTGTGTTTTAATTTTTTAATGTTTATTTATTTTTGAGAGATAAAGAGACAGAACATGAGTGGGGGAGGGGTAGAGAGAGAAGAAGACACAGAATCTGAAGCAGGCTCCGGGCTCTGAGCTGTCAGCACAGAGCCTGATGCGGGGCTCAAACTCAGGAATCATGAGATCATGACCTGGGCTGAAGTTGGACACTTGACCGACTGAGCCACCCAGGCACGCCTGTACACTTTAAATTATTAATTCTATCACACCTCCTCCTTCCTGAAAAACATGATTTTTGCCTCTATACATCATCGATAAATATTTTATGCAGAAAATGATTATGTGTGTTGGTAAATTTTAAATGATATTTCATTTTTTTGATGCTTCATTTTTAAAACATCTTTATTAAGGTATAAATGGCATGCAATAAACTGAAGTTTTGGAGTGTGTAATTAGCTAAATTTTGGCATATATATCCATCATAAAACCATCACCACAATCAGGAAAATCAATATATTCATCATTGATAAAGTTGTTTCCTCAAGTCCCTTTTGTCCCTGTCTGTACTAGGCAGCCATTGATCTGCTTTTGTACTGACCACCAAAGACTAATTTGTATTTTGTAGAATTTTATATGAAAGAGATAATACACTTTTTTTGGCCTATCCTCTAAAACTCAGAATAATTATTTATCTATGTTTTTGCATGTATTGATAATTGATTTTTCCTAATGAATCAAATTTCATTATATGTATATTCCATAATTGATTTATCCACTCATCTGCTGTTGTATTTTTTAATTATTTTCAGTTTTGGTATTATAAATAAAGTAACTATGCACATTCATGTATAAATCCTTGTGTGGACATGTATTATGTATTTAGGAATAGAGTGGCTAGATCGTATGGTAGGTGTATCTTAAATTTTTAGACAACTGCCTTATTGTTTTCTAAGGTTGTTGCACCACTTTACATTCTACCAACAGTGTGTGAGAGTTCTAATTTTCCAACACTCTAGCCAGTGGCCAGTTTTTTAAATTTTGGACACTGTAATAGATGTGTAGTTGTATCTCCATGGGGTTTTAATTTGCATTTTCCTTATAATGAATGATGTTGAGCCACTTTCAAGTGCATATTTGCCACCTAAATATGTCTAAGCTAAAGCATTTGTTAAATAGGCTGCCAATTTTTATTGAATTTTTTTCTTATTGAATTGTGAAATTTAAAAAATGTATGTATATATGTGTATCTTTATATATATTGAATATATATGTCTTATTCTTTTGAAAGCCAATAATGTTTGTATATGTCTTTATGCATATTAAAACACGTAAGTGTGTTTGCCTGTGTAAATGTATATTTTATTCTTTTGCAAACCAAATTTGCTAAACAAATTATGCAATAATTCCTTATAGGGATCTATATAGGAATAAGAGGATACTATATGTAATGCATTTATCATGCAGCCTAGCACAGAGTAACCCATCAGTAAATTCTTTTTTTTCTTTTTTCTTTTTTTGTTATTTCTGCTACTGTTGTAAGTAAACACAAACTCTAAATGTCACTACTATATTGAGAAAAAAAGTAAGCAATTATTGCAAGTTTCCTATGCTGTGTTATGAGAATAATGGTTATACTTCTAAAAGAAAAAAATAAACAGAAAGCTCACTTGAAATCAAAGATCCAGAAAAATTATCTTAGGGATATTAAACTGATTCTAGGGTTGTCTTTTCCTCCAAAGTACATAACATTATAGTTGAAAATTAAGGAACATTAGGAAAAATCAATACTTCTGGGGTTTACCTAGAGAGAAAATGAGGCAGAGAATAGGGTAGATGGTGAAATGAGAGCTTTCTTACTCTGTTACATTTGATTACAAAATGAGTATATAAAAGTGGAAATCACACTTTTGCATTATCTCTAATTTAGGAAGATATTTTTATATGATTTAATATGGTATAAAGACTGGCTGTTCATTAATAGATTTATTTGGCTATATATATTTAGAGCATTTGACATTTTAAAGATTTTTTAAAATGTTTATTTACTTTGAGCGAGCGAGAGAGAGAGAGAGAGAGAGAGAGATAGAGCTGGGGAGGGGCAGAGAGAGAGGGAGACACAGAATCTGAAGTAGGCTCCAAGCGCTGAGTGGTAGGTCAGCACACAGCCCTTGCGGCACTTGAACTCAGGAACCACAAGATCATGACCTGAGCCGAGGTCAGACGCTTAACCGACTGAGCCACCCAGGCATCCCGTAGAGCATTTGACATTTTAAATAAACTCAAATTTATACATTTTCAATAAACATTCTCATGTACCAATAATAAATCTAATTTATACAATTTTGCTTCAAGTGAGTTAGAAGACCTAATTTAACTTTCATCAAAGATATCTTTTTCAAGAGCATACTTATCATATAAACACTGAGTAACATACAGAATTGTTTTTTTTTAATATCTACTTATTTATTTTGAGAGAGAGAGAGAGAGAGAGAGAGAGCAAGCAGGGGATGCGGAGGCAAGAGGGAGAGAGAGAGAATCCCAAGCAGGCACTGCCTAACATGTGGCTCAATCCCAGGAACTGTGAGATCATGATCTGAGCCAAAATCAAGAGTTGGACACTTAGCCCACTGAGCCACCCAGGTGCCCCTAGAATTGCTGAATCACTATATTGTACAACTTAAACTAATGCTGTCTTTTAACTATGGTGGAATTAAAATAAAAAAAAAAACTGCTTAAAAAAAGAAAAAAAATCTTAATTAAATTCTAAAAGAAGGGGTGAAGTATAAAATTAGAGAACAGTAAAAAGGAAATACTTTTTTTATTGCTTTAAATCTTTTGGAATAATTTTTGTCTGTAAAGAAAGTTGGGAAAATTGTATACAGAGTTCCTCTGTATGCTTCACTCAATGTCCCTAAATGTTAACATGTTTCATAACCATTTTAACATTACCAAAATGAGGAAATTAACACAAATAAAATGCAATTACATATTCTAAAGATCCTGTTCAAGTTTCAACAGTTCTAGAATCCAATCCAGGTTCCCATACTACATTAATTTTCAAGTTTCCTTAATATCTTCCAACCTGAGAGAGTTCTGCAGTCCTTTAGGATCTTGTTATTCCTGAAACATACTGGCACATTATTTTGTAGCAAATCCTTCAATTTGGGTTTGTCTGATATTTTTCATGTTGAGATTAAAGTTATTAAATTTGGGATAAGAATACCGGAGGAATGATGCTATGACCTACTCAATACTTTATATCAGGGATTACATGATCCATTAATGGGGATGGTGATATTCATCTCTTGGTTAAGATGCTTGTCTGCCAGGTTTCCTGACTATAACCTTTTTTTGTAATTAATAATTATCTTGTGGGAGGCTAATTTGAGGCTATATAAACACTTGATTTGTCATCACTGTTTCACCCAGTAAAAATAGCATTCATGAATAATCATTGCTTTAACAATTCTGTGGTGTGTGCCTTATTGGTGAGTTTTTACTTATATTTTTCCTCTGTGTTGATTTATTTTTATTTATCGTATTTTTTAAAGTTTATTTAGTGTGTGTGTGTGTGTGTGTGTGTGTGAGAGAGAGAGAGAGAGAGAGAGAGAGAGAGACAGAGAGAGAGACAGAGAGAGAGAGAGAGAGAGAATGAGTGCAAGCAGGGGAGGGATAGAAAGAGGGTGAGAGAGAGAATCCTAAGCAGGCTCCAAGCTTGATGTGGGGTTCAATCCCATAACCCTGAGATCATGACCTGAGCCAAAATCAAGAGTAGGTCACTTAACTGACTGAGCCACCCATGTACCCCTCCTTCTGTGTTTTTAAATAGGAATTCCACAGTTAGGAAGAGCTATCTCTTCTCCCCTAATTAATTATATGTATATAGATTTGAGAATATTTATTCTATATGCTATAATCCATTAAAATCCTTATTTATTTTGTTGCTGAATTCATGATAGGTTTAGCCACTGGGAATTAATTCATGTTTTCTCTTTTGCCCTTTAAGCATTTTTTTGAAAACTTTCTTATGCCCTTCATAGCTGTTTCAAACTCATCATGCACTTTTGTTAGTCCAGTTTATCAGTCATTTTTCCAAGGACCTAATTTCTTTATTTGAAAAATATTATTTAGAAATTATAATCTGGGCATTAGGTGTTACTTTATTACTGGAGTATAATGATTTCTATGCCATTATGGTGAACAGAATAGGATGTATATGCATATATGCATACCTCTATGCCTATTTCCATACCTATGGGTGTATTTACTGGAAATAATGTATTTATACTAATATTCTAATTTGAATTCAACACCACAAGATTCACTGTGGCCATCATAAATCCTTTCTTCACAAGTGAGAAACTTGGCACTCATTCTTAACAATATACTCATTTGTTCAAACTATAATATACATAATATAATTCCAAATTTGTTAATCCATATTACCAGGAGGAATTTGCTAACCAAAGTATCACTGTTTTAACTGGGTGTTGGATTCTGTTTATTAATATTTTATTTAATTTTTCATATTAATAAGTAATACTTGTCTTCTTTGTACTAGTTTTTTACTATATCATTTTCACTATATGATGTTACACAGGCTGTATAAAAAGATTTACAACACTTTCTTTTATTTTCAATCTCTGAAATGATTTGTGGAGTATCAGAACCATCTGTTTTTGAAGAATGTGTAGTCCTCTGTGAACAATCTAGGCCTGGTGATTTTTGTGGGTGAGTTTATTATTTAAACTATGTGAATGACACTTGTTGGTTTTCTGTTTGTTATTGTGAATGATATTTGTTGGTTTTTGTTTAGTTTCTCTTTTTGTTCTTATTAAGAAATGATCTATTTCATCAAATTTTTCAACAATTATTGTATAGATGTTTGCAAATGAGTCATTTATTTACTTACTCTTTCAATGGTTATTTCCCACTTCATAATTCTTATTTTTGTGCATTTGTGATTCTATTTTTTACAAAATTGCTAATCAATGGCTTATTAAAAAACCAATGCTTTGGATTCTGTCTCCCTCTTTTTCTGTCCCTCCCTCACCACACTCTGTTTCTCAAAAAATGAATAAATGGCAAAATAAAATTAAAAAAAAAAGGGGGTGGGCACCTGGGTGGCTCAGTCAGCTGAGCATCCGACTTTGGCTCAGGTCATGATTTTGCAGTTCATGAGTTCAAGCCCCTCATGGGACTCTGTGCTGACAGCTCAGAGCCTAGAGTCTACTTCAGATTCTGTGTCTCCCTCTCTCTCTGCCCTTCCCCCACTCACACTCTATCTTTCTCTCTCAAAAAGTGAATAGTAAAAAAAAAAATTAAAGAAAAAAACCCAAGAAATTTGTCTTATTAATTGTGACTATTTTCTTCTATTTTCTACCTCACTAACTTCTGTTTTCATCTTTATTACTTTCTTCCTTATGTTTTTTTTTTTTTTTTTTTGGTTTACTTTGCTATATATATATATATATATATATTTTTTTTTTTTGCACTGGACACTAACTTAATTTGTTTTCATTGTTTAAAATTTTTAGCAATAAAATTATTTAGAACTATGCATTTTCTTCTGGTCATTTCTTTAAATTAATTCCATAAATTTCAATACACAGTGATTTCTTTTCATTGTTTTTTAGGAATTCTACTACTTTAATTTTTATTTCACTTTTTACCCTAGACTATTTTGATAAAAGATTTAATTTCCATGTAGAAGGATTGTATTAATTTTATTTGAATTAATAATATATTTATTTAATTAAATTATTTCCCCAAATTTGATTTTCTTTTATGGAAACCTGAATACATCAGCTCCATTTCAGCTAGTTTTTTAAGCTATTAATAATTACACAAGTGGTATAAGGCATTAACTCTCTTTTAGGCATGTTAAAATTTCAGCACATGGATCAGTGGAAACAAAACTAGGATAAAAAAATTATATTGGTTAAAAAAATACACATCAATTAATAAAATTAAAAGTAGGGCTCTTTTGACAAAATGTAAGCATTATGATATGCATTATCTAATACTGTAGCAATTTCAATAGAAATGAAGGATATAATCTAGCAATAAGTGAAAACTATAGTCCAGGTAATAGATTCCTGGAGACATTTCTTGTAGGTGGGATTGTGTTTTTCTAGAAGACTTCTTATTCAGTACAGAGACTCAGTCAGTGGCTATATAACACAACAAAAGTCTAGTCACTAGAAGTTAGATGTGTCAGATGGGGTTCAAGGCTATCTTATAGTTCCAAAAGAAAATACAGTGGTACACAAGAAAAAGAGGATTCCAATTTTATAGGAGGATAACATGATCCATAAGAAGAAAGTCATCAATGACATAAGTGAAAGGCTAATTCTATATATCAAATATATGCATATGCTTTTTAAAACCAAGAAGTTTTCATACAACCCTATGCAAATATTGAACTTCCTTATGTATTTTATGTGTTCTTGAAGATTGACTTAGATATTTCAGTAGAGAGATCTGTGCAGAGTTGAAGAGTATAAGAAAAAAGAAGAAACTACGTCAAATGTAAAATACAGACAAAAGACAAGTTTGTCTCACTAGACATATGTCTCAGTAGCCATAGGTGGCTAGTGGTTAGAGTAGAAAATACCCACTATTATAAAATGTATACTGGACAGATCTGTTCTAGATCATTAATAAAATAAATGACAGTAGGGTAATAATCCTAAGTGATTGTAGAGGGTATTTCTGGCATGGAACTGACAAATTTGGCAACAGTCACTATTCCCTTCTCCCCCACTTTCCCTACATCCTTAGACTGGAAATTGATAATTTTGCTGACGGTTTTTCTCTCACTCGTTTATAATTTCAATTATTTAAACGGGAAATTTATTAAGTCATGGATTTCACATGAAATATATTTGTAAGAATCATTAAAATTATAGTGTAATGTAATGTTTTGTAATTATAATACAAATGTATCTATGTAAGTCCATGGTGATATATTTTCAGGTTAGAAATAAAGTTTGATTCATTCAATTGTTATAGCACCACAGTATAATACAATGCAAAGTCATGTAGAAAACAGAATAAAAATATTTCAATATACAGCTAGGGAATATAGTCAATAACATTGTAATAATTTTGTAGGGTGACAGGCAGTGACTAGACTTACTGTGGGGATCATTTCATAATATATATAAATATATTATCAATATGATGTACACCCAAAACTAATGTCAATTATACTTTAGTAAAATAAGAAGTTTTACAATGCCAAGAAACTATACACAAATATTTGTATTACATAAAAATTGCACTGTAGAACAATTATTCTAAGTGCATTCTACCATCAACTTATTTCATTTTACTGTTTAGTATTTTCCACTTCATTAAAAAGGTACAAATATTTTAATTGCTCAACCAATTATTTTTAGCAATAGTTTCTTTAATATATAGGAGAAGTACAATTATGATGTTTTGGTATATTTATATTGTTATTTCAGAGCTTTAAAATGTGATTTTAGTTAATTATTCTCACAGGTTAAGTATACATGCTAAGAAAAATACTGTGAAGGCACAGTATATGTTACTTCATAAATAAATCTTAACTAGACAATATGTTGGAATAAAACATGCTTAAGAATAAAAAATTAATTTTCTTATTTTTATAAATAAGTATGGTGCCGATAAGCAAATTATATCAAAGAATTTTAATTTTTACTACCTTTTGTTCTTATTTCTTATCATGAATATTAAGACACCTGGATTGAAAAATGAACTCAGACCTTTTCCTGGAAGTTGGATCAGACTATTGTTGGCAAAAGACAACTAGGTTTGCTTATTAGATTTTTCCTAGACTATTACCCACAAATTAAATGAGCTAAATCTACAGCTACAAGATTTTGATTCAAATAGTTATTTGAGCATATGATAAACTGAAAGCATTCAATAAAAAATATTATTATAGCAAAACTATTTTAAACATTTTGTGGGGTCAAAGAAAAATAATGAGAAATGCTAACCTCTTTCTCCCACAAATTAAGCTAATTTAATACTTGTAATTTCCATAATTTAATTAAGGAATCATTATTTTAAGGAAATCTATTACATCTGGTAAAATACACAATTTTTAAACATTCTGTAAAAATGTTCTTATTAGAATAAATAAATGTACCAAATTAAGTGACTCTTTGCTGAGTGATATATAATGAAGAATAGTGACACTGTGTCTTGAAGAATGACTTTATTTAATTAGTTTCCCAGATAATTTCTTTATGAGAACAAAACTCCCAGGTATAGTGAGGCTTTGTCATCCAACATCATCTTATACTCAATTGATTTTTCCTTGATAATTCACTATTTTATTCTGTCATTGATTGTCAAATTATGTGAGATTTAATTTTAAAGCAATTTAGAAAAAATAATTGCTATTTCCTGGATCTCATACTCCCAATAAACTAATACCTTTTAATCATTAAGCTTCCAATACTATGTATAATTATCTTCAAATTGGTTTTTAATATGTAGACATTTAATTATTAAGTAAACAGACAATTGAAAAATGGCTTTTCACAAAGTTTGTTGTATTCTTAAAAAGATTCTATAATATACAACTCCGTGTATGTGATTGTGTAAAACACACATACTGATGTCCTCATTCAATGGAAATACCTCATCATGTTATTTTTAAAGAGATATAGAATACAGATTTGGATGAAGATATGTTTTTCCTAATATTAGGAGAATATTGGCTCTCATCTTTCCTATATGACAGAAGCTCTATATAGCTCTTGTATTTCAAGATTTCTCGAAATGAATTCAGAAAAACCTGAAGTGAGCATTTTCTCACAGTTTCATCAAAACTTAAGTTACTCCCACAGAGCTTTAGGAAAAAAAAAATGTGTTTTGGATATTATCATTTACTTTGGTTTTATGCTTGATTATTTCTAGTAGAGAAATCATTTAAAATAAAAATGTATGTTATTGTTTTATGCACCAGTGCTTACAAACCTTAGGGTTTATTATAAAGCACATGAACACAAAACACATATACATAAACACAAATGCCTTAAGTCATTGACTAGCTGAACAGGAACATGTATCCAAACTCCTGACTAAGCAGAGCAGAAAAAAAAAAAAAAAAGATTTGGGGGAATGTTTCCTAGCCAAATAATAAATGGCTTACATAGCACAATGATTTTAAAAAGAAAAAAAAAATGAAGAAGAAAGTCAATTTATGAAGACTGGAGACATTCATTCTTTGAATACACAAAAATTTTAAAAATATTATTTCCAGAGGTTATGAAATTTTAATATCATTTCAGCTGACAATATAGACAAATGCAGATTAGAGAATGGAGAATATTAAGGAAATCTCAGTTCAGTTAGTTGCTGTAAAAAAGGAAAATTTTCTCTGCTTTGGCTCAAAGCACTATGAAATCTTTGAGCCATTGGACTTCCATGACTAAACAAGCAACTTTTGAAAATATCCTTACCTATAACAGAGAGATAATGACAATATTTGCCTCGTGGAATAATTCTATAACTTAAAAATGGTATTGCATACAAAATTACCTATGGAATTCCTGAAGTTACATATTAGTATCAATATTATTACTGAGGTTTGTTGTTTTGGTTTTAATTATTATAAAGCTATTGTTTTGATATATAACATGCATTTACAACACTAAAACAAGAGTCTTTTATTTAGAGTACTTCAAACATGTTTTCAGTTGAGTACTTTCTCTGGTGTTCTGCAAACCCCACAACAAAACAATTAAGATTATAAACAAAGGGGGTATTTTTGAAGAAGTCAGAAAGTGCTTGCCTGACACAAAACAGGCATTGAGATCTGTCTTGACTGGTAATAACAGAACTGTACTTGAGGCAGCACAGTGATTACACTCTTGGCTTTTGAAAATAGACTGGCTCAGATTTCTGCTACTCATAATATGTGTGACCTTGGACATATCATCAAATCTGTTGAAGCCATTGTTTATCTAACTAGATCATACTCACAAAGGGATCTTTTGAATATATAAATACTTATCACAGTGCTTATCATTTATTAAGTTAGCATGCAGTATTTAAAAAGAAAAAGTGTATATTATTATTTGAAAAGAAAGAGTCTACTTAATACCTCAGAAATATCCAAGATGCCTAAACATTTTACTCCATAAACTCTAAATTCTCCATTAGTAAACACAAGGGGAGTGGAATATATGGGATGAATTTTAATGTTTGTTATTTATCTTCCATCTTCTGGTCCTCAGATCCAGAGGTTTTGGTTCCAGATCAGCACTGTTTGGTTGGCAGACCAGAGGGAAGAGGTCATATAGCAGAAATTGTGCAAATTAGCTTAAATAGTTCTAAAAACTTGCAGACATTAGGAATTGGTCTCAAATTTCATAGATAATACATAAACCAATGTAATATAGGCAAATTATTGGATTCCCCATACCCAACATTTGTGAGTAATTTTACGTTTATGGTGATGTCAAAGAAACCACTATAGGACCTAGAGATCCTCATATCTATTAAAGAAGATAAAAAACATTTACTTCAATGTAAAATGTAAAAATATGTACTTCAGTGACTTCTGACATACAAGTATGGCTGGAAATGTGTATTAATTTGTGACATTTAGTTACTAGTCTTTAGTATCTTGCAATGAGTTAGTCCATTAGATCTCTTTATAACACAAGTAGAAATGAGATTGCATGTGAATAAGAGATGACATACATAGGCCCTAAACTGGCAAAGACAGAATAAGATAAAGCCTATGAATTGTTAATTGAAAGACAAATCCAGGTCACCAACCTGTGAGTGGTAGCATTGTATGGAGTTGAGCAAAGCTCCTGTGACACTGAGAAGACAATGTTGTGTATATTAAAAACAAAACAAAACATTATTGAACTTGAATTTAGAACTACTGGATTCAAGGTGTCTCTCCACATATAACCTTCAACGAACCATACACTCAAACTTTTTGATAATCAATTTCCTCTTGTATAAGATAAAGGCATAATCAACCCATGAGGTCATTCTAAGTATTGAAGGAAATAAATATTATAAAATTTAGTGAACTTTAAATAATCAATAAAATTTAAGTGCAGGTATATTCACAACAGAAAGATATGTCACATTCTTTTGTTTCAGTTTTTGGACATGACCATTTCTTATCACAAGCGAGTATAGAGTTTGAGTGTCTAATCTTGAATGAATGAGAACTTTAACAAACTCGATGCTTCCTTTGCTGGTGAATTCTTGTTTTTCCCTTAAGTTCAATAATTTGTAACATTACCAAGTATATTATCCCTTCTAGTAGTTTATTCTACTCTTTTCTAGGAATAATGTTTCCAAATTCAAAGGACGATTTGATGGAAACTATCTTTAAAGAATGCTACATTCATTTGATGTGAAATACTTTTACTAAGAAAGTTCCTAAAATGTTTACTTATTTATAGGAATCATTATTTATATCATAAGTAATGCATTTTATGAAATTCTATGAGTCATAACATTTTCCAGTGGGTGTGAAATGATTATAAAGAGTATTACAAATGCTTTTCTTATACATTAATTTGTAAGGATACCAAAATAATTACTGGTTTGCTTATTAAATTTTAATTCATATGATAATCACATAACTACCCTTGGGCTCTACTGTCATATTGAGGAAATCACACTACACCATTGCACACCTCTCATTTCCTCATGTTCTTCACAACCTGGAAGGCCCTTCATTCATTTCCTATCATGAAAGCACATAATCAACATTAAAGTCTCATTTTAGGTATTAGCCTCTATTTAACATTGTTTCTGAATCCCTAGGGGAAAATTGTCTCCTATTTCCTTTAAGATTGCACCATAATATCTGCTCACTTCTCTTGCCACTGTTAATGATAACTTTCAGTTATTATTGACATACATGCCTGTTTCTCATTTGTGGACTTATTAACTTCCTGAAAATGGGCTTTGATCTTATTCTATGTTGTCCCATGCCTTAGTATTTACTTTTTGGTATATAGAAAGTATTTTGCAGTTGTTTGATGAGTAAGTGATTGATTATGCCTACCTATGATACTGTGAAAAATACTGTGTGGAATGTTGAAAACAATGAAGTAATTTTCAGGATAAATTTCCATAACTGACCAGACCTGTAGTATATCTAACATTATTTTGAATTCTTCACTCCTAACATGATTTATTTGTGTTTCTGTACATATATTGAGAGAAATTCTTTCTTGCAATGAAATGAAGGCAGCAGTGCCTGAGGTATGTGTAATAATAAGGAAAATATCTGTCTTTTCTTGAATTGTGAATTGTGTCAAATTATGTTAGATAAGCAAGTAGGGAAAAATATTTCTTGAAAACACATCACAGTAAGTTATTAACAGTTTTACCTTAAATTTTTTTTAACATTTATTCATTTTTGAGAGACAGAGAGAGACAGAGTGTGAGTGAGGGAGGGGCAGAGAGAGAGGGAGACACAGAATCTGAAGCAGGCTCCAGGCTCTGAGCTGCCAGCACACAGCCTGATGCAGGGCTAAACCGACAGACCATGAGATCATGACCTGAGCTGAAGTCTGATGCTTAACTCACTGAGCCACCCAGGTGCCCCAACAGTGTTACTTTTAAAGTGCAGAGTTAGTATCATTTTCATACATCAAAAATTACAATTAAAACATTTATCAACTAGTATAAAATATAAATTAATATATTAATAAAAATATAAGATAATATTCTATATTTTTTATCTTATATATGCTAAAATATCTTAGCAAATAATCTAAGCTCTGGTATGGATCTCTGATCAAAATAGTATTGCAATTTCCAAAACATATGCTGACATTTAGACATTGTCAATGTTGTTAGCTTAAGGTTTGAGCCATGATTTGATAAAAGGTACATTAAACATTTTCAACAAATTTCAGTTAAATTAACATTATTAAAACATTAGCATTGGGAACTTCATTTTAGTCAGAGTGAAGCTGGGAATCATAACTCCCCACATAGCTTGAACTCAAAGCTCATGTCTCAGTCCAAATGGAATATACTGACACTAATGCTACATGCATTGTTATCCTAAGCTACCCTAGAATAGTGGCTGGATATGCACTTGCCCACCACTGTCACTGCTGTCTACTAGAAGTTCCAGGGAGCTACCAGTATGTAACCTACAACCTTAATAGTTATTTTGTGGTCTTAGCAAATTTAATTTATTTTTCAGAATGGAAACGTTTAAGTAACCTAACAAATCAATCTATATCTATGAATACTGAATAATCACAAATATAAACTCTAAAATAATTGCTGTTTTCTGTGGCAGTTTCCCTATGGAAAGCCCAAGAAGAAAAAAACATCTAAAAAACATGGGAGTTGAATCAAATCATTGAATATTACTTGTAGATTTGAGAGAAAACACTCTAAGCATTTACAGCACATTAATAAAATACTGATATACAGGGGTGCTTGGATGGTTCTGTCGGTTAAGCATCCAACTCTTGATTTCAGCTCAGGTCATGATCTCATGGAACGTGCTTGGGATTCTCTCTCTCTCTCTCTCTCTGTCTAACCCCTGCACTGTCTCTCTCTCTCTCTCTCTCAAAATAAATAAATAAATAAGCATTGAAAATGCTGATATATATATAAACTTTTATTGCAACATTATATCAATTTTTTACATTTTTGAAGCTTTTCATAAATATTGAAAAAATCAGACACCAAAAGAATATTAAACAGAATTTGATAAATACACATTTGCTTAAAAGGATTTTTATAGAATGACTTTTTTCTCAAAATCATAAAACAGAATGGAAAATACTATTTTCATTTTGTATTTTATTACGTATTTGGTTACACTTTTGAAAACCTATGCTTTCAAAATATAACTATTTTCATTAATTATAATTTATCCAATGCCTGTTTGATGCATCGATGTTCCAGGAGTGGTTCTAAGTGCTTTTTACATCAATTACTTCTAAATAAAGATTTTAAAATAGATTCTTACCCATTGAAAATCCTTGATTTTTGAAATAAAATAAATATTATTTTATGAAATAGTTAGAGGGACATATGGATAAATTTAAATAATTTTAGTCTGTGAATCAGGGGAAAAATTGTATCTATAATCTCTTTTCTGATGACATTGCAACCTATTTCTGTACAGTTATGTGAAAATGTGATTTTGTTTTTTTTCTCTACACTTAAGTTTAGAAAACAACTAAAGATGTTTTGAATTTTAAGATATCTAAAAGATGAAATATACCCATATGGAAGAAATCTTCAAAACTGCGATTGATTAGCAGATCTCTCTCAGGTAGGTTAAAGAAAAGAGGGAGGTAGGGTGGGGGTAAGGGAGAGAGAGGGGGGCGGAGAGGGAGAAGAAATATCCGGATTCTTTTTTTTTCACTTACTATTCCTTTATTTTTATTTTTTTAAGTTTCTTTATTTTTTTTTTAATATATGAAATTTGTTGTCAAATTGGTTTCCATACAACACCCAGTGCTCATCCCAAAAGATGCCCTCTTCAATACCCATCACCTACCCTCTCGTCCCTCCCACCCCTCATCAACCCTCAGTTTGTTCTCAGTTTTTAAGAGTCTCTTATGCTTTGACTCTCTCCCACTCTAACCTCTTTTTTTTTTCCTTCCCCTCCCCCATGGGTTTCTGTTAAGTTTCTCAGGATCCACATAAGAGTGAAAACATACGGTATCTGTCTTTCTCTGTATGGCTTATTTCACTTAGCATCACACTCTCCAGTTCCATCCACGTTGCTACAAAAGGCCTACAAAAATTTCATTCTTTCTCATTTTCTCATTCTCTTTTTGCTACAAAAATTTCATTCTTTCTCATTGCCATGTAGTACTCCATTGTGTATATAAGCCACAATTTCTTTATCCATTCATCAGTTGACAGATATTTAGGCTCTTTCCATAATTTGGCTATTGTTGACAGTGCTGCTATAAACATTGGGGTACAAGGGCCCCTATGCATCAGTACTCCTGTATCCCTTGGGTAAATTCCTAGCAGTGCTATTGCTAGGTCATAAGGTAGATCTATTTTTAATTTTTTGAGGAACATCCACACTGTTTTCCAGAGTGGCTGCACCAGTTTGCATTCCCACCAACAGTGCAAGAGGGTTCCCATTTCTCCACACCCTCTCCAGCATCTATAGTCTCCTGATTTGTTCATTTGGCCACTCTGACTGGCGTGAGGTGGTATCTGAGTGTGGTTTTGATTTGTATTTCCCTGATGAGGAGCGATGTTGAGCATCTTTTCATGTGCCTGTTGGCCATCTGGATATCTTCTTTAGAGAAGTGTCTGAAATATCCGGATTCTTGATGTTCTGTTCAATCACTAAACACAGAACTACTGGTATTAGCTCTGATTTTCCCCTTTCTCTTGTCCAGGCCATCTAATTGCTAACATCTCAATTCTTTTTTTAATTAAAAAAATTTTTTTAATGTTTATTTTTCAGACAGAAAGAGAGCACAAGCAAGGGAGGGGCAGAGCGAGAGGGAGACACAGAATCCAAAGCAAGCTCCAGGCTCAGCACAGAGGCTGACACGGGCTCAAACTCAACGAACTGTGAGATTGTGACCTGAACCGAGTGAGATGCTTAACTAACTCAGCCACACAGGCTCCCTGTTATTGTATCATCTCAATTCTATCTACAATAGACTACTATTGTCTTATAGACAAACTTCAAACAGTTTCCATTGATACACAAACATCTGCCTGATAGGGTTCCCAGAAATCACTGTAGCCTCTCCCAACCTAGTTTTCCCTATATTTCAAGAATGAGAAATTACTGTTTGCTGAATTTTATGCATATTTTCAGGACCTTTTAAGCTTTGTGCATGCTTATTTTTCAAACTATAATTTCCTCATCACATTCCCTCTCTTAAGGAAAATACCTAATAATATGAAATGTAAATCCTGCACCCTCTCATCTATGATGCTGACTTAGAAACCACCATTCATCTTTATAAAAATGAATAATTCACATTAATTTTCCACAATGTGTGCTATATGTGCAATATTAATATGTTCAGCATTTAATACCATTTCATTCCTTTTTCCTATCTGAGACGATGCTTTTCCTATAGGTGGTTATTCTGTCTTGTTTCTTGTATTTCCAGAAACTGACACAATTAAAAATCATTAAGTAGACTAATATGTCTAAATAACATAGAGGTATTCCTGAGGAATCGTTTTGTAATATTCTCTTCTCTTTCTCCTCCACTTATGTCTTCTTTTACTAAGTAAATGAATAACTGGCTACAGTAATGAACAAGTAAAAGTTTGGGAAATGAGAAATTTTCCTCACTTAAAGGGGTATTATTTTTTTCCAGGGTCTTTTCCATTGAATTTTTCTATAAAATCATAATTATCTGGGTTCTTTAGTACTATTTTTGTCCACAAATATTTTAAATATAAAGAAAGATCATTTCATTGTCTGCTAATGATGGATGGGCAGGTATTAAACTAATATTCTTATAGATAAAAACTATACTATCTGAAATATATACATGTGTATATTTGTGTGTATATATTAGATGTGGATATATATTCCAATGAAAGTAAAGCCAAGGCATTCTGAGATAGAAAAAAGGCTTTCTCCTCTAGGATTTTGATGGCTTCCTGTCTTACATTTAGGTCTTTCATCCATTTTGAGTTTATTTTTGTGTTTGGTGTAAGAAAGTGTTCCAGGTTCATTCTTCTGCATGTTGCTGTCCAGTTTTCCCAGCACCACTTGCTGAAGAGACTGTCTTTATTCTGTTGGATATTCTTTCCTGCTTTGTCAAAGATTAGTTGGCCATATGTTTGTGGGTCCATTTCTGGGTTCTCTATTCTGTTCCATTGATCTGAGTGTCTGTTTTTGTGCCAGTACCATACTGTCTTGATGATTACAGCTTTGTAGTACAGCTTGAAGTCCAGGATTGTGATGCCTCCTGCTTTGGTTTTCTTTTTCAAGATTTCTTTGTCTATTTGGGGTCTTTCTGATTCCATACAAATTTTAGGATCATTTGTTCTAGTTCTGTGAAGAATGCTGGTGTTATTTTGATAGGGATTGCATTGAATATGTAGATTGCTTTGGGTACTGTTGACATTTTAACAACATTTGCTCTTCCTATCCAGGTGCATGGAATATTTTCCCATTTTTGTGTGTCTTCTTCAATTACCTTTATAAAGTTTCTATAGTTTACAGTGTATAGATTTTTCACCTCTTTGGTTAGATTTATTCCTATGTATTTTATGGGTTTTGGTGCAGTTGTAAATGGGATCGATTCCTTGATCTCTCTTTCTGTTGCTTCATTGTTGGTGTATAGGAATGCAACCGATTTCTGTGAATTGATTTTACATCCTGCCACTTTGATCTTGGCCGCAAAAACTTCTTACGCAACAGATCTCCGGAGGCAAGGGAAACAAAAGCAGCAATGCACTCTTAGGACTTCATCAAAATAAAAAGCTTCTGCACAGCGAAGGAAACAATCAGCAAAACTAAAAGGCAACTGACAGAACAGGGGGAGATATTTGCAAATGACATATCAGATAAAGGGTTAGTATCCAAATTCTATAAATAACTTATCACAATCAACACCCAAAAAACAAATAATCCAGTGAAGAAATGGGCAAAAGACATGAATAGACACTTCCCCAAAGAAGACAACCAGATAACCAACTGACACATGAAAAAAATGCTCAACATCACTCATCATCAGGGAAATACAAATCAAAACCACAATGAGATATCACTTTACACGTGTCAGAATTATCAACTCAGGCAATAATAGATGTTGGCCAGGATGCAGAGAAAGAGGATCTCTTTTGCATTGTTGGTGGGAATGCAAGTTGGTGTAGCCACTCTGGAAAACAGTATGGAGGTTCCTCAAAAAATTAAAAATAGAACTATCCTATGACCCAGCAATTGCACTACTAGGTATTTATCCAAGGGATACAGGTATGCTGTTTCAAAGGGACACATGCACCCCAGTGTTTATAGCAGTACTATCAACAATAGCCAAAGTATGGAAAGAGCCCCAATGTCCATCGACAGATGAATGGATAAAAAAGATGTGGTATATATATATACAATGGAGTATTACTCAGAAATCAAAAAGAATGAAATGTTGCCATTTGCAACTACATGGATGGAACTACAGGGTATTATGCTAAGTGAAATTAGTCAGTCAGAGAAAGACAAATAACATATGACTTCTCTCATATGAGGACAGAGAACAGATGAACATAAGGTAAGCAAAGCAAAAATAATATAAAAACAGGGACAGGGACAAAACATAAGAGACTCTTAAATATGGAGAACAAAGAGAGGGTTACTGGAGGGGTTGTAGGAGGGAGGATTGACTAAAAGGGTAAGGGGCATTAAGGAATCCACTCCTGAAATAATTGTTGCACTATATGCTAACTAATTTGGATGTAAGTTCCAAAAATAAAATAAAAAAAATAAATACAGCCACACACAAACAAAAAAAGGCAAAAATTAGGGAAGAGTGTGGAGTTGCAATCACTGGAAAGATCATGTACACACATTTTTCTTTAAAGGAACCATGAGAAGCCATGCAAGAGTTTTGGAACTCAAATAGGAATCTGCAGTCTACTGCCTTAAGGACTGGAGAACAAAGTTCACACAAGAGAACAGCTGAAATGAGGGGATAAACTCTGAAAGAGGAGTTACAGAGAAAGACTTCAACATCTGTGTGTAAACTCCCCTCCAATCTTTAAATGGTCCTGATTTATACAGAAGTGTGGATATTTCAGGGAACTCAGTGGCAGAGAACAATAGCCAGAAAGCTAAAATAACTTAGCAGAATCCAGAGTTTTGACAACCAAGCATCTATAACATCCAGTACACAATCAGAATTTGCTCTACTTGTGAAGAAACAGGAAAATGTAACCAATAGTCAAGAGAAAAATAAATGAATAAAAAAAACCCACAAGATTTTGGAATTTACAAATAAAGAATTCAAAGAACTTATTTTAAGTATGCTGAAGAATTCAATGGAAAATACAGTCATTCTGAATAAAGCTGTGAGTTAATCACAACTGTGAAATGAGTGTAATGCAAAAAGAAGCAAATGGAATTTGCTCAATTCTAGAATTGAAAAGTAAAATATCAAAATGGATGGGCTTAACATCCTATTGCAGATTGCACAAAAATGTGACTGTTATCCAAGATTAATAGTCTTATTCTCTTGTGATCCATGATAAACCACTAGATCTTAAAACTCCTAGGAAAGATAGAGAAAAAAATGTTTTAAAAATAAATAGACACTCAGTTTTTTATAGTACAATTTGAAACAGTCAGCATGTATACAACTGGAGTTTAAGGAAAGATGAGAGACAGCAAGGCAGCTTAAAAAAAAAAGATTAATGGCTTCAAATTTTCAAAATATGTGATAACCATACACTCACTGATCCAAGTTCTGTAAACTCCAATGAAAGTGAAGCAAAGAAAATCACATCCGGATAAATTGTACTAAAATTGCTAAAAAATTAAGACAAATAGAAAATTTTTAAAGCTGTCAGAAACAAAAAAGGACTATGTTACATACAGGAGAACAATTATATAGAAAAAATGGCTGGTTTTCTTTAAAAAAAAGGAGAAAGCCAATTGAACAGCATCTGCAAAGTACAAAAAAAACAAAACAAAAATAATATGGCCAACTAAGAATTCTATGTCACATGGAGCAGACACACAATCCCTTGTACAATATGGAAAAAACCTGGGACTTGCCTCAGCAACTTAACTCTAGGTTGTTACCAAAAGAAATAAAAGTATATCTAAATAAATTTTACCTGGATTTTTATAGCAACTTTATTCATAAAATCTCTAAACTGAAAGCAACAAAAAATCCAATTAACAGGTGAAAGAATTAAATATAGACACATAGGTTACATTCATACAATGTAATATTATTTAGCATTACAAAGTAACATGGAACCAATACAATCAACAACATAGATGGATCTCACATACATGCTGACTGAAAGAAGTTGAATGCAGAATAGAACATTCTATAACTTTCCACTTATGTGAAATTCCAGAACTGTGAAACCAAATCATGAAAGTAATCATAAAAATTGTTACCTGTGGGTGGCTACTTGAGTGATAAAAAGGGTCACTGGGTGTCTTTATATAGTGAAGGAAACATGCCATACCTACAGAGGAATGCAAGTTATAGATTGTCAAGGTTCATGTCCACATTCATTTCTGCATCAGGTGATCCAAAAAGCAGATTCTGAGGTGAAGGTGAATTGATGGAAACTAAAGGAACCACAGCCATAGCTGCTACTCTACAGCAAGATCAACCAGCAGGTCCAACCACTGCTTTCAATAGAAAGCTCATTAAAGATTGACATAAGATGTTATAATCCATCATCTCATTGATTAATAAACACTTTATTATATTTTACCATTTAGTAAACACCAAATAAGAATTTTTTCTATTTTATAAGAATATAGATAATATAACTGAATCACAACTTCATCTCTATTCTCTCATCCACTAGTATTAAACCAATGACCCAATATCTGAGAAAAATTGAAATAGAAAGTATTGTTTCACTTTTTGAATGTCAACTATTAATTTTATTTGCCTTAGAGATGACCAGTTCAAACTTTCTTTCTCTGTGACATGAACAGTGATTTTAAATATGGATTTGTTTTTATTATTATTTTAGTGATCTGTCAAAGGTGGTAAAATCTATTATTCTCAATAAAAGGATTTTAGCGAAGAAAATATAGTTTCTGAAGAACAGAAAGAGTGTATCAGTGACCTTTATTTTGAGTGGGAAGTTAGCAAGGGTTAAGATATAAATAAAAATAATGATATACAGATGAAAATGAACTAGAGAAATAATACTACTACATTCTTGAAGAATGGGTGATTAATTTGTAACTGTGAATTCATTCAGTTTGTCAAATGGTTATAGCTTACACTGGGATAGATATTTAAATCATTTTTTATATTGTTTACATTTTTCATTTTAATTGCAGTAGAGTTAGCATCACTGTTACATTACTTTCAGGGTATACAATATAGTGATTCAATAAATCTGTACAGTATTCAGTGTCATGGTGTTAAGTGTGTTAACTGTGTTAATCCCTTTCACCTATTTCACTCATCCCCCCACCAACCTTCCCTCTCAAAACTATTCATTTGTTCTTTATAGTTAAGAGTCTGTTTTTTGGTTTCTCTCTCTCTCTTTCCTTTGTTCATTTGTTTTGTTTCTTAAATTCCACATATCACTGAAATCAAATGGTATTTGTCTTTCTCTGACTGGATTATTTCGTTCAGCATTATACCCTCTAGGTCCATCCATGTTGTTGCAAATGGCAAGATTTCAGTCTTTTTATGGCTGAATAATATTCCAGTGTGTGTATATACCACATCGTTTTAATCTATTCATCTATTGATGAACACTTGGGCTTCTACATTTTGGCTACTGTAAACAATGCTGCAATGAACACAGGGGTGCATATACCCCTTCAAATTAGTGTTTTTGTATTCTTTAGGTAAATATCCAGTAGTGGAGTTACTGGATAATAGGGTAGTTCTATTTTTAATTTTGGGGGGAACCTCCATACTGTTTTCCAGAGTGGAAAATACACCAGTGTGCATCCCCACCAGAAGCGCATTGAGTGTTCCCTTTACTCCACATCCGTGCCAACACTTGTTTCTTGAGTTCAATCTTTTATATTTTAAAGAATAATAAAATTCTCAGGAGTATATGTAAGTACTACATATATATATATATATATATATATATATACGTATATATATATATATACGTATATATATATATATATATATATATATGTATGTATAGTAACACATGCTAGAGGGACACCCAAAAAAGTCATGTATTCTCATAGGCCATCATTATTTTATTAGCCTCTTTTATTTCCAGGCCTATGCCTATTTACTGGGTGTTAATTCTTTAACATTAATGTCTTATATTTTGTCACCTACTGTAGGTTGAATTAACTATGTTTTGAAGGTATTCAGATAGTACCTGATAAACGATGTTCTGCAAATATAGTTTTATTAATTATAATATAAATTCACCTAAAATTAATAGAATGATAATACTATATTTGTGATACATTATTATGTATTTATACTGCTATAATATGTCCCCAGTAAACACTTGTGATATCACAGTTTTGTACATTTCTTACTCAATATATCCCTAGAGTCTGGTATTTCCCAATTAATAGGCACATATTAATATTTTAACAAAGGAATGGGTAAATAAAATTATTTAGGTTTAACATAATTAGTATTTGTAATGCCTTTGGTGATATTTTATTTTGTATTCAAAGTATTTCACATAGCTTTCTCTACTGTAAAGTAAGCCTGAAAATATTCAGAAACTCCATATGGGAGCAGCTTTAAGGAATAACTTTTAAATAAGTGGCCTTTTCAAAGATTATGATAATATCAGGATACACCTGACTAGACTGGGTTTGAATGTTCTTAACATGGATAACATCTCTATCACAGAGTTAGTTGGGAGATTTGGGACAGATAGCCCAAATTCTTATAACAAAGAGGAATCAAGGGAAAGAGGATAACATTTTCCTACTATGAGGGAATTTCAGGATGGCTTTAATAACTGCAGAATATTATAAGAGACACATACTTGTCCTTAACAGTCTACTCCAAGGCCATCGGACTTCATAGAATCATTCCAGAAATAAAAGTTGTGAAATTCACTGTGCATCACAATCAAAATTAATTATATATTCTACCCCACCTCCACTCTCACTCACAGTGTTAGATTTCATTTCAAGGAATGTATTAGTACTGTGTGCACTTTATTCAAGGCAAAAAGAACTATGGGCTTACAGTGTAAATAGTGGAAATGTATCATAGAATAAGGTAATTCTGGCTGCATTATTAAAAAAAACACTCTCTTCTTTTTATAACACATAAATAACCTTGACATGTCAAGGTTTTAACTGAAGTTTTCCTTATGAATCATAAGCTCCCTCATTGTAATACCCCTACACCCTCCAAATATGTGTGCTTCCTCAGATGGTAGACATTAGTACTGCTTGCCAACAATTTCATTTCTCCCCTTTCAGGACAGCAAGGGATCACACTATTCTGTCCTCAGAACTGTGCCCATTTTGACTACCTTTGGTCAAAGAAATGGGAGAGTAAGTGATGTCTGTTACCTCTGTATGAAAAGATTTAATTTCTTGTGCAAGTCTCTAGATGCCCTGCACTGATGATTGTGGAAGCAGCAGTTGACATTTAGGTATACATGAAGCCATCACTTGAAGCATAACTATTCCGCAGAGTAACCAGAAGCTGCAGTAAACTTTATATGAGCAACAAATACTTTTGAAATTCAGAGGATTTTTTGTTGTTGCTGTAGCTGTTGTTATTTCGATATATCTTATACATAAAAGGATAACTTCAGGGTTATTTCCACTGATAAGTTCTATCAGAAAAAAAAATCATGAACTTTCTAGTAAAGAGGACAAACTGGGCCATTCCTTGAGTTACCAAATATCAAGAAGGATAATAATATCTATGCCCACAAGAGAAAGGAGCATTAAGTCTACATTCAGGTGTATATTCTAGCATTATCAGGAGTAGTAGAGTTTCAGTTGGTGAACAGGAGGTATATTTTAGGGAGACTATATATCAAGCATGTAGTTTAACCAACCTATTACACATAAAACTTTGACTCATTTTTCCTAAAGAGATATTTTAGTATAAAAATCAGACTATGCACTGTACAAAATGAAAAAATATGTCATTAATTTCAGGATATCATCTTTGTAAGTACTTACAAAGTATGTAAGTACTTACAAACATATGCTACTAATATGTTGACATAAATAAATTACCTAATAGCTTTGGGTAGCAAGGTGAATGTTTATCATGGAATCTTATCTTAATCCCTGTACAACTTTACAAGATAGTTTGTCATATATGTATGTCATATATCAGTATATATGAGGAAGCTGAAACTTGGAATGTTAAGTACTTTATAGACATTGAAATACATTGAAAGTTTATACAATACTGAAGAACATGCTCTTAGCCAGTACATATATATGCTATCTGTTCATTACCCTTGTCTGGTACAGAAATGGTGACACCAGAAATGTTTGCAGAGGAATAGAATATTAAGAATTATGTTCTTAAAGTGGTCTGTTATGTGAAATCATTTCTCTAATCTGGTCAAAGCTATTAATTATCCTGGTTCCAATAGCTAAGGAGCAGTTAGTGGTGAAGTAGTTACTTCTATTATCCATCATAAATTGAATACAGAAAGAAGACTTTGGGTGATTAAATATGTGCTGCTTTAAAACATTTAATGGAAACAAGGAGTAAAACTTGTTGATTGGTTGCTCCTGTCTGCAATACATTCTACAGAATGTGGGGTAAGAAAATGATGGGCTCAGAGTTATACATTGTTGTTCTTAAATGTTTATTTATTTTTGAGAGAGGGAGAGAGAGTGCCAGTGGGGGAGGGGCAGAGAGAGAGAGTGAGGCAGAGAATCCAAAGCTGGCTCCTGGCTGTCAGAGCAAAGCCTGATTTGGGGCTTGAGCTCACAAACCCTGAGATCATGACCTAAGTCAGACACTTAATCAACTGAGCCACCCAGGTGCCCAGAGTTATACATTTTTAGCTCAAGGTCCATATAAGAAATCTAAAAGCTTCTAGGACTATCCTAAAAGGAATCTATCTCATGGAGCCTTGAAAACCTAAAATCTAATTCTGTGGGTGGCTGAATTATACTGTAAATTGAACTATCAAATCTGCAACATCTTTTTAGAACTAGTTTAAAGTTTAAAGTTAGGGTTCAGATTAGGAAGGAGTACGATCATGAAGATTGGAGAGGCATGGGCAGATTCAGATAAAGCAGAGGGCCTTTGCCTGGAAAACCAACTCTTCTACCACATTCTTAAAAGTTCTACTCTGGACTGAATAACCATTTATCCATTTAAGTTGCTACTTCACAAAGGACTAATGATCTGCCTTAAAATCTATCAGCATGCTTTGGGACATATAACGAGACACTTACTACATATAGGCCAATGTAAGCAACTATTGAATGTTGTATCAATAAATAATAAGTTTGACAGATTCATGCATTTGTGAAGCCATAACAAAATACATTCGGGTACAGTACTTCAAAACCTAAACAAACATTTTTTTAATGTTTATTTATTTTTGATAGACAGATAGAGTGTGAGTGGGGGAGGGGCAGAGAGAGAGAGGGAGACACAGAATCTGAAGCAGGCTGCAGGCTCCAAGCTCTGAGCTGTCAGCACAGAGCCCAACATGGGGCTCCAACTAATGAACTGCGAGATCATGACCTGAGCCAAATTCTAATGCTTAACCAACTGAACCACCCAGGTGCCCCAAAAACTTTCTTTATGCTTATCCCAATTAATTCCTCTATTCCCTTGGTCCTAGAAAACCACTGTTCTCCATCCTATTCCAATAAATATGCCCTTACAGAATTTCACATAAAGGAAATTAAATAGGGTGTGCTTTTGTTTCTAGCTGTTGATCAGTATTATTTTTCAGAACCATCCAGATTGTTTGGTTTTAATACTTTGGTCCTTTTTATTGCTGAGTAGTACCCAAATAACTTATTTATCTACTCATATATATTTTTAAGTTTATTTATTTTGAGAGAGAGAGAGAGAGAGAGAGAGAGAGAGAGAGAGAGAAGTGGGGGGGGGGGGGAGTCAGTAGGGTGGGGAGGCAGAGAGAAAGAGAGAGAGAGGAGACAGAATCCCAAGCAGCCTCTGTCTGTAGAGTCAGTGCAGAGCCCTATGCAGGACTCTGTCTCACAAACTGTGAGATTATGACCTGAGCTAAAATTCAGAGTCAGACTGACTGAGCCACCCAGGTGGCCCTATCCAGTCATATGTTGATACACATATAATTTTTTCCAGTTTTTGCTTTTATGAATACAAATACTAAGTACATGTACAAGTTTCATGTGGATGTTTGTTCTTATTCTCATGTGTAAAAGCCTAGGTGTGGAATTGTTGAGTTGTATACAAAGCTTATGCCAATTATTATAAGATAACACTTTCTCAAATCATTATTTCCATTCTTCTAGCTGTGTGTGAAAATTCTAGTTGCTCCTTATCCTCATCAACTCTTGGAGATCATCATACTTTAAAATTTTGTTTTTCTACAGAGTGTGTAGTGATATCTCATTGTGGCTAAAACTTGTATTGCCCAATAACTAATGATTTTAGGAATGTTCTTTTTAGTTTGTTGGCCATTTGTATACCTTCTTTTGTGAAGTATTTGTGGAAATACGTTGCCCAATATTTATGTTGTTTGTTACTGCATTATAAAATTGTAAGAATATTTTTATAGTCTACATGCAAATTCTTTATCAAATAAAATTATAAAAATATTTTCAATTATTTTAGAATTTCTACATCAAAATAGATATATGAACTTATAATTTAGTATTATAGAAATAACTGCTTGAAGAGCAAAAAAGAATTTTTGAAATGTGTTTTTCTTTGAGGTTAAGGAGATTTAAAAAATGTATAGTGTTAAATGAATTTTTTTCAGGAGCATGTTTCATTTTGTAATGAAACATACAATCTTTACAATTGTTTTCCCAGTTTTTATGACACTAGAATACATAAAATTGCAGAAATTCAGAAATAAACATATCATTTTTGTCCTTAAGGCATTGGCAACATGCACATTCTAATATGGAAGTGTCATATGTGACCTAAGGCAACTGAGGGACTTAGCTTTCCACATTGGGCAGGAAAAATAAACAAGCAAACAAACAAAAAACACTTCTGCCAATTTGAAGCTTTTTAAAGCCTTCTGATAATAAAAATACAAGCATATTCATTCTGAAAATCTGAAGATTATTACTTAATGGCTATAGATATCATTAAGCAGATGATAAATAATAGATTAAACTTATTTGAAAAATAAAAGTAATTAGGAATGTTTAAATAAAATCTTTATTTTATTTTATTGTCAGTAATAACACTGTAAAATAAGTTATCAAAGATCCTCAAAGAAATTACCTTTCTTTTCTCTCTTCCTTTTTCTGAAATTTGAAGCTATAATAAGTTATAAGGTAGCAATAATACATTAATTCCACTACCATGATAATCACTATACTTGTTTTTATGAGTAAGAATTGTGTTTGCCTGATGATACGGAGGAGTTTATACTTTGTTATAAGGGGCCTTGGGGAATATTAATGTTTAAGAGAAAGCTATAAAAACTGGAACCTTATAAATACTTTATTTAGAAGATGAAACTGTTACTCCTTGAATGTCCCAGCTGAGGGAGAGAGAGACAGAAGCCAGAACTGTTTACTGATAAGCGAATAAAAAGAAATCAGCTTGTGCCCAGGATCTTATGCTGATAAAAAAATAAATAAATAAACTCCACTACTGTTGGGGAAGTGTTAGAAAATACCTCCCCACAAATATAAGCCAGAGATATTTAAACTTAACATATAAATTTAAAAATCTAATTTCAGTTTTCCAGTTCTATGCTCAAAGATATACAAATAAAATATAATAATTTCTTGTATATCTCTTCACACTCAGAAAGTTTCTAAAGGTGCATTGTCTTATTGGCAAATTAAAATTTGTATCAATAACTTAATTGATATATATTCAATGTGCCCTAACAATAACATATATTCTGTAGTATAAAATTAATATGCATAGATTAAATTCTAGAAAACATTATAATTAATTGTGGAAATGTTGACTAAAATTGCTTTTCTTTTCTTCATTAGTAAAAGAGTTAATCTATGCTTATGGCAATATAGATATAGAATATATTTTCCAGTTTTTTAAAATGGTTACTTCTGACCATATGCATAGATTCACACAAATAGAGTCTAAACATAAGAGTTGTGTACCAATTTCACCCCAATTGATTAAAAGAAAATTTCTCCCTTGGAGTTTGTCTCTCTTTTTCCTGGAATATTGATCCTAAATATTCCAGAAATCATCTATGAAAAAGTAAATATGGACAAAGTTCCAGCAAAAGGTGAAATAGCATGGTAGAAGAAACCAGGAAACTTGAATAACTATATAGAACAGAGTCATTACAACATTTTGACCACTTGTCTCAGAAGTTTAATTTGAGAGAGAAACCTCAGTGAGTTTGTTTAGCCACATTTATTTTAGGTTTCTTGACTAGAGCCTATTCACAAATAAATAAGTCAAAAACTACAACAATTGAGAAACTCATAATTTCCAATGAGATAATACATTATTAGGATAATACATTACCCTAATACATTATTAGGATCATTTTCATGTCTAAATATTTCATCTCTAAATATTATATCTTCATTGTGTTATATGAAATAAGTTTAAATATATATAGAAATACATATAGTGTAATTATTCATTATACCACATGTTAGCCGAAAAATATTTTAGGGGCTCCTAGGTGGCTCAGTCAGTTAAGCATCTGACTCTTGGTTTTGACTCAGATCATGAGCTCACAGTTCTTTTCTGGTTCCAAGCAAATTTTATAATTGTTTGTTCTAACTCTGTGAAAAATGCTGGTGTTATTTTGATAGGGATTGCAGTGAATGTATAGATTGCTTTGGGTAGTCTACACATTTTAATAATATTTGTTCTTCCAATCCATGCATGTGGAATGTCTTTCCATTTTTTCATGTCCTCTTTGTTTTCTTTCATCAATGTTTTGTAGTTTTCAGAGTGCAGGTTTTTCACCACTTTAATTAGGTTTATTCTTAGGTACCTTACATTTTGGGTGCAATTGTAAATGGGATTGTTTTCTTAATTTCTGTTATTACTACTTCAGTATTATTGTGTAGAAATGCAGATTTCTGTACATTAATTTTTTATCCTGCAACTTCACTGAATTCATTCATCAGTTCAAATAATTTTTTGGTGGAGTCTTTTGGGTTTTCTATATATAGTATCATATCATCTCCAAATAGTGAAAGTTTTACTTGTTCCTTACTGATTTGGATGCCTTTTATTAATTTTTGGTTTCTGACTGCTGTGGCTGTGACTTCTAGTACTATGTTGAATAAAAGTGGTGAGAGTGGACATCCTTGTCTTGTTCCTGACCTTGGAAGAAAAGCTCTCAATTCTCCCCATTAAGGATGATTTTAGCTGTGAGATTTTCATACATGGACTTTATTACGTTGAGGTATATTTCCTGTAACCCCACTTTGCTGAGCGTTTTTATCATGAATGAATGTTGTACTTTGTCAAATGCTTTTTTCCTACATCTATTGAAACGCTCACATGGTTTTTATCCTTTCTCTTGCTGAAGTTATGTACCACACTGATTGATTTGCAAATATTGAAACACTCTTACAACTCAGGAATAATTCCCACTTGATTGTGTTGGATGATTTTTTTAATGTATTGTGGATTTGGTTTGCTAATATTTTGTTAAAGATTTTTGCTTCGTGTTCATTAGGGATATTGGCCTGTAGTTCTCTTTTTTAATGGTGTCTTTATCTGGTTTTGGTATTGGGGTGAAATTTAGTATATCCTAAAATAAACCATTAGTGTTTCCCAGTTATAACAGAATACTAAAAATTCATTTTATTAGGAATAAATATTGAGTTTCAGTAGTTCTCCAACTTTTTTTGCTTTATGAATCCATCATGTACCTTCAGTAGAACATAGTCTTCAATCTGATACTTCAGTTAGGGGTTTTATAGACAGCAGAAAGATGACAAAAGAAAGTTGTTCTTTAGAAAAGTCAGTGGGAATTATGCAAAGTTCCCTTTAATATGGGATATACTCTATTGGAATATAAATAAGATTCTAACTTGAGTATCCAAATTAATCAACAACATTTTACATGTGCTCACTTTAAAAATAGACATGATAGCAAGCCACAAAAACAGCTGTAACATATATAAAATTCAGATAAAAGATGCATGTCATATTTTATTTCAATACTGGCCTTCTTGTTAAGGTTAAATCACTTTTGTCTTCTCTGTAGAAGAATAAATGATAAGTTAAATGTTTGGGGCGCCTGGGTGGCTCAGTCGGTTAAGCGTCCGACTTCAGCTCAGGTCACGATCTCGCGGTCCGTGAGTTCGAGCCCCGCGTGGGGCTCTGGACTGATGGCTCAGAGCCTGGAGCCTGCTTCCGATTCTGTGTCTCCCTCTCTCTCTGCCCCTCCCCCGTTCATGCTCTGTCTCTCTCTGTCTCAAAAATAAATAAAACGTCAAAAAAATTTAAAAAAAATGTTTAATATCTAACTGATATCTGTAAAACTGAAAAAAAATTTGATTTGAAATCTTGTTTAAATCAGACTCTGAGAAATAAATGATAGGTTATTATTCATAATTTAAGAGAAACTGGAGTGGGTTATGCCAACAAAATGAATTATATAATATCCCTATAGTCAACTCAGGAGACATTTTGCCTTGAAATTTCAAATATGAGCAATCATTGGAACAGATATTGTAAAAAAAAAAATCATCATAATAACTTTGAATGAAAACTATACATTAGTAAAAACCATTAGGATTTCATCAAATTCAAAGTGAGTTAACTATTATCATTAACCAGGATAGCAATTCCACTTGTTTAATTGAATAACAAAAACAGTAGTAAAAATGAACTCATTTTGCAAGACAAACATTCAAGTTAGAAGAAAGTACTAAAAAAGAGCAAAGCATAGCATATAATTTTCAAAAGTTTACTAAGTATTTATTACCAATCAAAATCATAATCATCTTTCTTTCTCTTTCTCTTTCCCCTCTCTTGTTTATGTCTATTAATGCAGACTAATTATAATTCTACCTCTGAATTTCAAATAAAGAGTAAATGAAATCAGTCCATGATAAAGGAAAAAAAGAGGCCATGTTAGTTGTGACAGATTATGTTAGAAATAATTTTATGAATTGATATATAAAATTATTCACTCTGACAATAAGTGATATTGGAAGCTTTATTTCTTGAACATTGTGCAACAAGATAACTTTAAAAGGGTAACATTTTCATCTATCTTTGTTTTTGTAAAATATTCTTACCAATGGCTCTTGGAAAAACTACTTCAACTTCCTTTCCCTCAGTTTCCTTAACTATAAAGCTAGTATAATAATAGTTCCTATATTCTAAATATATATTTTCTTATTTGTATTTGTTTCCTAAAACTGTCCTAACAAATTTCCACAAACTCAGCAGTTGACAACAACAACAAAAAACGTATTCTCCCATAATTCTCAAAGCTAGAAGTCTGAAGTCAAGGTGTTGGTAGCGTTATGCTTTCTCTGAAACATCTAGGCAAGAATCTTGTCCTGCTTCTTCTTAGTTCCTGGTGTCTCCCAGCATTCTGTGGAGTACCTTGGCTTGTGGCAGCATACACCCAATCTCTGTCTTTGTCTTCACATGGCTTTCTTTTCAGTGTCTGCATGTCTCCTCCTCTTTTTTTTTAAGGGCATCAGTCACTATTTAGGGCTCACTTTAATCCACTATATCCTCATCTTAACTCAATCACATCTGCAAAGATCTTATTTCCAAATATGATCACATCTAAGGTTGTGAATAAACATGAATTTTGTCTACTCAACTCACTACACTATTATAGTGTTATTAAGAATTCATTTTTGGGGCGCCTGGGTGGCGCAGTCGGTTGAGCGTCCGACTTCAGCCAGGTCATGATCTTGTGGTCCGTGGGTTCGAGCCCCGCGTCGGGCTCTGGGCTGATGGCTCGGAGCCTGGAGCCTGTTTCCGATTCTGTGTCTCCCTCTCTCTCTGCCCCTCCCCCATTCATGCTCTGTCTCTCTCTGTCCCAAAAATAAATTAAAAAAACGTTGAAAAAAAATTAAAAAAAAAAAGAATTCATTTTTGTAGTGTTATATTTTATCTAACACATTCATGTAATCTAAAATCTCTGAAAATTTTCCTATATAAGTATCTTGATATTATTTATGTTTTAATATTATAGCCTTCTACAAGTAAAATGTTGAAAAGGAAACCAATAAATTGGAGACCTTTGCTAAAAACAGGTTTTGATTTCATTTCAGGAATGATGAAGTAGTTTACAACAGACCAACATGACAAAGAAGTGATCAATTAAAAATATTAATGCTTTAAAAACTTTAGATAGTTGTTTAATCAAAAACTTAGGAGGATGTTTACTTTAGGTCATGATGGAGTAATGAGACCATATTTACAGTACACCATAAAAAACTAGAAAACTGAACAAAATATATTTAGCAACTGCTCTCAGTTATTGGACAACAGGTAGCACATGCTTGTGATCTCTAAAACAAGGGAAATAAGTGAGGTATATATTAGTACCACCCCAGATTTTTGCTTGTGAATATTTCCAGCCCAATGCTTAGAAATGAGGGGCCCAAGTAGAGAGTCTTTGTCTCAGAGATAAGGAGAAAGAGATTGGAGTTTGAAAACCTAGAAATTGCTGGAAATTGTTGGCATAATCCCTGACATGCAGCAAAGATATAGCATAAGAGGTATAAAACTGCAGAATATTTTCTGGAATCTTTGATGTAATAATATGCTGATCATGCATAAAGTAAATTTCACTAGTCCAGAAAAAACAAAAAAAGCAAACAAAAAACATCTGCCAGTAATAAATGATTCTTAGAGTATGTATAGGATGGGAGATGCTTGAGTTCATATAGTAACAGTCAAATGAGTTTCCTGAAAAGTGATGTTACCAGTGGAGAAGTAGAAAGGATTATGTATCAGGAATAAGGCTAAATTAATCCAAGTTAAGTCTACAATAAATCTCTTTAACAAAACTTATAAACAAGTTTCCAAAGGATAGATATGATTTGTAAGTAACTTGACACTTATTTTAAAGGAAGAAGAACAAATCCAAACTTCAACAACTTAACAATCACAATGTCTGGCACCTAATCATATGTTACTATATTTTTTTAAAAAGCAGCATATTTGCTAATCAGGAGGACTTTAAGGGGTAATCAAAATAGATTTAAGTATGCTAAGTGAAATATGTCAGTCAAAGAAAGGGAAGTATGATTTCACTCATATTTGGAACTGAAGAAACAGAACATATGAACATAGGGGAAGGGAAATAAAAATAAGATAAAAACATAGAGGGAGGTAAACTATGAGAGACTCTTAAATATAGAGAACAAACTGAGAGTTGCTGGAGAGGATGGACTAAACAGGTGATGGGCATTGTTGGGATGAGCACTGGGTGTCGTAAGTAAGAGATGAACGACTGGGTTCTACTCCTGAAACCAATACTATACTGTACGTTAACTAATTTTAATTTAAATGAATAAATCTTTTTAAATGACAGAAATTGAGACTGGCAGGAGCTACTAGAAATACGTTCAATAATTTAAAAAACACATGAATATAAAGAGAGAATAAACAGGTAGAACTCTAGAAATGGAAAATTATTCTTAGAGCACATACAGGATGGGAGAAGTTTGAATTCATACAGTAATAGTCAAAAGAGTTTGTTGAAGTGAAAATGATTCTTGAATGAAAATATTATTGAATGAGATTAAGATCTTAGAAGTTGCAGGAGGAAAAATCATTAAACTTGAGACAGCAAAAGAACCCAACTAAACTAAATCACAAAGAAAGGAAAAAAAAGCTAATAGTTTCAATACACTTTCACTGATCTTAGAGACATTATCAGGCTAAGTAACATAAATGCTGTTGTAGTTCCAGAAGGGGAGGAGGACATGAAGAATATATCTGAAGAAAAAATAGTTGCAAAGTTTTCAAGTTTGAAGAAAAAGTAACCAGAAACTCAAAAAACTCTAAGTAAAATAAACCCAAAGAAAATTTTAAAGTCACAGCATACTTGAAGAAAAGATAGCGATAAACCTCTTTTAAGGATTAGTATAAAAAAAGTCACAATGTATGCAAAGGAACAATTAAAAAGAATGACTTCAGGCTTCTCATCAGAAAATGTGCAATTTAAAGAACAGTGGAGCAACATGTTTAATGTGATAAAAGAAAATAAAGAATTGCCAGCCAATATAGTTAATATATATTTATTATATATTGTCAACCATATATAGTTAATATATGCTTCAAAATGGAGAGAGATTGTGTTTCTAGTAGATCTTTATCACATGAAATGCTAAAGGAAAACACTTCCATTTTCTGCTTACCATGTAGGAGCTACAAAGAATACCACTCCTGCCCTGAGAAGTAGAAACATCTAGGTGATCAACAAAACAATAACTTTTTCTGAAGCTAGCTGAGAGCTGAGTTTGTATAACAATCAACCAGCCTGAAAGTTAAAGAATGACCCTGCCTCAAATGAGTGCTGCAAACCTCTGGTAGCTGAAGGAAAGACAAAGCCTCCAGGAAGGCAAGTAAGAAGAAATTTAAAATATTTCCTGAATTTCCAAAGGCCAACTGTGATCTAGCATGACAGTATACAGACACAGGGGAGTCACAGACACAGGGGAGTTTGACATATAAAGCCTGTTCTGCCAGCTCTCACTGGGTTCTCATGAGAAAGACTGGGGGCAGGGAGAAGACAGGGACACAAATCTGCTTGAAATCTACACCTTTATGTTCATGCTTTCCCACAACTAGCCTATCGAACCCCAACATCCTTCTTTTGTCTTTAGGTGGAGATGGTATTTAAAGTAGTAACTTGGGCCATTTTAGAATGTGTCTCAGGTTTCCTGGGTATCTTCCATGTATAGAGGAGGTATATGTGTTATTAAATTTCTGTTTGTTTTTCTCCATGTTAATCTTTCATTACATGAGGATCTCAGTCAAGAATCCAAGAAGAGTGGAGAGAAAACTATTTTTCCTCAACTACATAAGAGGGTTAACACCACCCAAAGGCTGCACAAAAACTGCAAACATATGGTTGCCACAACTTTGGCTGGATTAAGAAGTGATTCTGAGAGGATTTTCAAAAATGTTTATTTATTTTTGATAGAGAGAGAGGGGGTGGGATCCAAAGCAGGTTCTGTGTTAACAGCACAGAGTCCAATGTGGGGCTCAAACTCATGAACTGTGAGATCATGACCTGAACCAAAGTTGGGACACTTAACCAGCTGAGTCACCCAGGTATCCCAGAAGTGGTTCTGACACTATTTTAGTGGTGTTTGGGTGATGCCTGATGCATCATGTCCTGTGCACATGCATCATGCACACATGTCCTGTGTGCCCTGCTTTTCAAACAGAATGTAAAAGAATTACTGAGACTTCTGGGGAAGATGGCAAAGGAGGACCCTAACATCACGTCATCCCAGGGATACAGCTAGACAACACCCATATCAGTGTAAATAACCCAGAGAACTACTCAAAGACTGGAAGAACAGATTCTCCACAGCTAAATGTAGAGAAGTTGAAGAGGATAGGAAGGGCAGAGACACAGTCAGGAGCTAAATGGACTTTCAGGACTGTCTGCAGGAGGGAGGGACATGGTGGGTATGGAGAGGATAGAAAAGGACCCTCATGCCAACCACCACAGGCATAGGGGCCCTGCACAGGGAAGATGAATCCCCATAACATTTGGCTTAGAAAATTAGAGGGGTAGTATTTTGTGAATTCTTACAATCAGCAGGACTTAATACCTGGAACTTTAAAAATCAGCAGGTTCAGTTCTGAAAGAGTCTAGAGGATAAAAGAAAACTGAGTTCTCACCCTTAAACAGCTCCCCTGGAGATACAGCATAGAAGTAGCAGTTTGAAAAATACCTGGAGTATGTGCGAGGGGATTTGTTTACTAATCTTAGTGTGTGCTGGAAGGGCAGGAATTTTTAGGAGACTTCTCCAAAAACAAAAGAGCTGGTGTGTGCCATTTCCCTCCCCCTGTGTCCCCACCCTAGAAACACAGTAACCTATGGGAACCAGCTCAGCATAACATTTTCCTCCTGACTTGCTAACAGGATGCCCCATCCCTATGCTCCCCTGCAACTCACCCCCTTCAGCCAGGTCCAGGCTCCAGGTCTCTGCCCACAGCAGACCTGGCATACCTCATCCCTGTGTTCTCCTGTTGACCTGCCCACTCCAATAAACCTTCAGCCAAAGCCCATCTAAAGCAGTGCCACAAGGCTGGCAGTGTGTAAGCAGTGCTGACAGGGAGCAGAACCACCTCAAAGTGCCTCCTACCTTGGGGAGAAGGGAAGATAACCGCACATGCCAGTCCAATTGCAGCCTTAGCAGTGGGCTGGGGTCAGACTTCTGGTCACACTGCAAGCCCTACTCACCAATGAAAGCTTCTTAGAGAATAAAACAGGGAAAATGCCCTGGAGTTCAATGTTACCACATCTCTGTAAAATGCCGCATCTGACTCAACTCAAGTCCAAGGCAGCCCCAGACTGGCCTCCTAAGAACACAGGGACCAAACCTTGCCAATAAGAAGCAAACAGAACCATTACAGATGACAGAAGGCAAAGAGACTCAGCCACAAGAGTAGGGCACTTAGGAGACACTCCTGAAGCTCCAGGGTCTGGTGAACAGAGAACATTACACTGCAGGACACTACAGGACCTCTTCTTCATAAGGCCACTGCTTCTGAAAAGAGGAGACATAGCTGAGTTTCTTAATAAAAAAAAAAAAAAAAAACAGCACAGAGAGTTAGACAAAATGAGGAGATGGAACAGAGGAATATGTCCCAAATGAAAGAACAGGACAAAATCACAGCAAAAGAGTGAAATGAAATGGAGATAAGTAATATGCTTGATAGAGAATTTAAAGTAATGATCATAAATATACTCAATAGATTTGAGAAAAAAGTGAAAATCTTCAGTAAAAACTTTAGCAAAGAGATAGAAAATATAAAGAACCAATAATAGATGAAGAACTCAATAACTGAAATTAGAAATACACTAGAGAAAATAAACAGTAGAGTAGAAGAAGCAGAAGAATGAATCAGGGACCTGGAGGACACAGTAATGGAAAGCAAGCAAGTTGGACAGGAGAGAGAAAAATAATAATAATAATAAAAAATGAAAACAGACTTAGAGAACTCAGTGACACAATCAAGTGTAACAACATTTGTATTATAGGGATCCTAGAAGGAAAAGAGAAAGAAAGGGGGACAGAAAATTTCTTTGAAGAAATAATAGCTAAAAACTTCTTGAATCTGAAGAAGAAACTGAAATCCAGATCCAGGAGGCAGCGAAAGCACCAACAAAATCAACCAAAGGAGATCCACCCCAGGAAACACAGTAATTGAAATGGTAAAAGTTGTGATAAGAATTTTAAAGGCAGCAAGAGAAAAGAAAACCATAACATAAAGGAAAATCCAAAAGGTTATCAGCAGATTTTTAGCAGAAACTTTGCAGGCCAGAAGGGTGTGGCATGATATATCCAAAGTGCCAAAAAGAAAACAAACAACAACAACAACAAAACCCCCCCAAAAACAAAAACAAAACCAAAACTGCGACCAAGACTACTCTATCTAGCAGGACTATCATTCAGAATAGAAGGAGAGAAAAAGAATTCCAAAGCTAAAGGAATTTATCACCACTAAAGCAGCTCTACAAAAAATGTTAAAGGGGACTCTTTGAGGAAAGACCATAAGCAGGAGTAAGAAAAGTAAATGCAGTAACAGTAAGTATATTTATATTTATAAAAATCTGTCAAAAGATTCACAAAATCAAAGGATGTAAAAGTATGAGAGTGTATATCTGAAACACGGGGAAAGGGGTAAGAATGGGTTCAAACTTAAGTTACCTTCAAATTATATAGACAGATATATGCATAAGATGTTATATACAAATCTAATGACAACTACTAATCAAAAACCCATAGTAGATATGCAGAAAACAAAGAGCAAGGAATCTAAGTATATCACTAAAGTAAGCCAACAAACTGAAAGAAAAGAGCAAGAGAAGGAACAGGGAAGAACTACAAAAACAACCATAAAACAAGTAACAAAATGGCAATAAATACATACCGATCAATAATTACTTTGAATGTAAGTGGACTAAATGCTCCAATCAAAAGACAGAATGAATAAAAAAGCAAGGGTTATCTATATGCTGCCTATAAGAGACTCATTTCAGACCTAAAACACATGCAGATTGACACTAAAGGTATAGAGAAATATTTATCATGAAAATGAAAATGAAAAGAAAATTGGGGTAGCAATATATATGTTAGACAAAATAGACTTTAAAAGAAAGACTGTAACAAGAGACAGAGAAGGACACTATATCATCATAAAGAGAACAATCAAATGAAAATATATAACAACTGTAAACATTTATGCACTCAACATAGAAGCAGCCAAATGCATAAAACAGCCAACAGGAACATAAAAGAAGTAATTGATAGTAATAGTATGAAATTTTAAGAGTAGGAATTTAATAGTAGGAACAATAATAGTAGGAAAATTTAACACTCCACTTACATCAATGGATAGATCATCCAAACAGAAAATCAACAAGAAGACAATGGTTTTGAATGACACATTGGGCCAGATGGAAGTAAACATATATATTCAGAACATTCCATCCAAAAATAGTAGAATACATATTCTTTTGAAGTACACATGGAACATTCTGCAGAACAGATCAGATATGAGGCTACAAAACTAGTCTCAACAAATTCAGAGATTGAAATCATACCATGCATCTTTTCTAACCACAATGCTATGAAACTAGACATCAACTACATTAAAAAATCTAGAAAGTAAACAAATATATGGAGTCTAAATCACATGACACTAAATAGCAAATGGGTCAAGTAATAAATCAAAAAGGAGATAAAAAATACATGAGGACAAATGAATATGAAAACACAATATCCCAAATCATTTGAGATGTAGCAAAAGCAATTCCAATAGGAAAGTTTTTAACAATACAGGTCTACTTGAAGAAGCAAGAAAAATCCCCAATAAGCAACCTAACCTTACACTTAAAGGAGTTAGAAAAAGAAGAGCAAACAAAACAGGAAACCAGTAGGAATAAAGAACTAGATTAGAGCAGAAAAAATGATGCAGAAACTAAACAACAACAACCAACCAACCAATCAAACAAACAAAACACAATAGAACAGATCAATGAAACCAGGAGCTGTTTTTTTGAAAAGATCAACAAAATTGATAAAACTTTAGCCAGACTCATTAGAAAAAAGAAAGAAAAAGGAAGGACTCAAACAAAATCAGAAATAAATGAGAAAAAATAACAACTGACAACATATAAATGCAAAGGATTACAAGAACATATTATGAAAAATTATATGTCAACAACTTGGACAACCTAGAAGAAATGGATAAATTTCTAGAAACATGTAACTTCCCAAACTGAATCAGAAACAGATTACCAGTAATGTGAAATTGAATCAGTAATCAAAAACCTCCAAGAAACAAAAATCCAGGATGAGACAGCTTCACAGGTGAATTCTACCAAACATTTAAAGAAGAGTTCATACATATTCTTCTCAAACTAAGCCAAAAAATAGTAGAGGAAGAAACAAAGCTCCCAAATTCATTCTATGAGGCAAGGATTACCCTGATACCAAAACCAGAAAAAAAATCATTAAAAAAGTCAAAAGGCCAATATCCCTAATGAATAGAGATGCAAAAATCTTCAATAAACTATTAACAAACTGAGTCCAAAAATACATTAAAGGAAATCATTCACCATGATCAAATGGGATTAATTCTTGAGATACAAGGGTGGTTCAATATTCACAAATCAATCAACATGATACATCACAGAGCAAGGATAAAAATCATATGATCATTTCAATAGACACAGAGAAAGCATTTGATAAAGTAAAACATCCATTCACGATAAAAACCCACAACAAAGTCAGTTCAGAGGGAACATACCTCAACATAATAAAGGCCATCTATGAAAAATTCACAGCTAACATCATACTCAGTGTGGAAAAACTGAGAGCTTTTCCTCTAAGATCAAGAAGAAGACAAAGATGCCCACCCTCAGCATAGTACCAGAAGTCCTACCCACAGAAGTCAGACAACAAAAAAAGAAATAAAAGGCATCCAAATCATCAAGGAAGAAGTAAAACTCTCACTACTTGCAGTTGACATGGTACTACATATATAGAAAAGCTGGAAGACCAAAAAACAACTAGAACTAATAAATGAATTTAATAAGGTCACAGGATACAAAATCAACATATAAAACTTCATTGCATTTATATACAATAGAAGTTTTGGAAAGAAAATTAAGAAAATAATCTCATTTACAATTGCACCAAAATGAATAAAATATCCAGGAATAAACTTAACCAAGGAGGTAAAAGTTCTGTATTCTGAAAACTATAAAACATTGATGAAAGAAACTGAAGACAACACAAACAAATGAAAAGATATTGCATATTCAGGGCATAGAAGAAAAAAAAATATTGTTAAAATGTCCACACTACCCAAAGCAATCTACAGATTTAATAAACCCCTATGGATATAGCAACAGCATTTTCACAGAACTAGAACAAATAATCCTAAAATTTGTATAGAGCCAAAAAGACCCTAAATAGTCAAAGCAATCTTGAAAAGAACAAGACTGGAGAAATCACAATCTCAGATTTCAAGATCTACTAGAAAGCTATAGCATTCTAAACAGTATGGTACATGCACAAAAAAGGACACATAGATCAAAAGAACGGAATAGAGAGCCCTGAAATAAACCCACGATTATATGGTCAATTAATCTACAACAAAGGTGGCAAGAATTTGCAATGAATTAGTAATACAAAAATGGTGCTTCAACAAATGGTGCTGGAAAACCTGGAAAGCTACATGCAAAAGAATAAAACTGGACCACTTTCTTACACCGTTAACACAAATAAATTCAAAATGGAATGAAAACTTACATGTGAGATCTGAAGCCATAAAAAGACTATAGCAGAGCACAGACAGTAATTTTTCTGACATTGGCCATAGTAACATTTTTCTAGATATGTCCCCTGAGGCAAGAGAAACAAAAATAAACTATTTGTACTACATTTAAAACAAACAAACAAACAAACAAACAAACAAACTTCTGCACAACAAAGGAAACAAAACTAAATGACAACCTCTTGAATGGGAGAAGATATTTAAAAATGACATATGTGATAAAGGGTTAGGATCCAAAATATATAAAGAACTTATATCACTCAACACCAAAACCCCCCACAAATAATCTAAAATGGGCAGAATACGTGAGCAGACATTTCTCCATTGAAGACATACAGATGGTCAACAGACACATGAAAAGTTGTTCAACATCACTAATCATCAGAGAAAAGCAATTCAAAAGCACACTGAGATGATATTACCTCACACCTGTCAGAATGGCTAAAATAAAAAACAGAAGAAACAAGTGATGGAGAGGATGTTTAGGAAAAGGAACCCTTGTTCATTGTTGGTGGGAATGCAAACTGGGGCAACTACTATGGAAAATAGAGTGGAGGTTCCTCAAAAAAGTAAAAGTAGAACTACCCTATGATCCAGTAATTCCACTCCTGGGTATTTACACAAAGAATAGTAATTCAAAAACATATATGCACTCCTATTTTTATTGCAGTATTGTTTACTATAGCCAAATTATGGAAACAGTCCCCATTTCCATTGATAGATGAATGGATAAAGATGTGATATATGTGTGTGTGTATATGCATATATACATATATATTTTTGTATATGAGAGAGAGGGGGGGAAATATTATTCATCCATGAAAAATAATGAAATCTTGCCATTTGTAGCAACATGGATGAATCTAGAGAGTATAATGCTAAGTGGGATCAGTCAGAAAAAGACAAATAGCATGTGATTTCACTCATACATGGAATTTAAGAAATGTAACAAAGAAAAAAATAGACACACCAAAAATCAAACTTTTCATTATAGATAACAAACTGGTGGTTACCAGAGGGGACATAGGTGAATGAGTGAAATAGGTGAAAGAAATTAAGAGTACACTTATCACTATGAGCACAAGGTAATGTATACAGTTACTGAATCACTAAATTGTACATCTGAAACTAACATAACATGGTATGTTAAGCATACTGGAATTAAATTTTACAAAAGGGGTGCCTGGGTGGCTCAGTCAGTTAAATGTCTGACTGCATTCAGCTCAGGACATGATCTCACTGCTTGTGGGTTCGAGCACCATGTCAGGCTCTGTGCTGACAGCTGTCAGCTCGCAGCTCACAGCTGCTTCAGATTCTGTCTCTGTCTCTCTGCCCTTCCTTCACTCGCACTCTGTCTCTGTCCCTCTCAAATATAAATAAAACTTTAAACAAATTTTTTAAAAGGTAGAAAGAAATTACATGTAGTTGCCCCATTACAAATAAGATAGCACACTACTGGGTCATGGAAAACTTTAAGGGATGTGTATTCATGAAGACATAATTTAGACATTGAACAAACAGCAATGTTGCCTAATGTGAATGGCAATTTAGAATAAGGGTGACAACATTTCTAGGACAGAATGAGGATAGTTCAAAGCATGTTTATGTCCCTAATGAGTCCTTCTCTAGAAACCTGCTATATCTTTGCTAGAAAAGAGATTATGTCTCTTCCCTAATGAAATTAAGTGCTCTGACAGATATTAGGATCTCCTGTAGTCTAAGATGAAATTTATAATTCTTTGTGCGTTGTGTCCTGCTATACATGTAAATTCTTTGTCTTAATCCTACATCCTGTGATTCACATTTTACCTTCAGAACGTATTATAGTAAATGCTTAGTGTGATCATGGCACCTAGGCTAGTGTTTGTTTCTCCAATTGTACTCATGGACATCTTGATCAGAATCACTTAGGTCCCATGCAAACATGCCCTGCTGTCTATGTTTATTTGGGCCATAACTATGTATCATAAACTGGGTGGCTTAAACCACAGAAATTTCATTTTTCACAACTGTGGAGGCTGGAAATCTGTTATTAGGGTGCCAGCATGGTTAAGTTCTGGTGAGGCCTTTCTTCCTGTCTTGCTGATAGCTGCCTTCTCATTGTGTGCTCATATGGCCTTTCCTTGGTTTGTATTTATGGCAATGAGAGAGAGACACACAGAGAGAGAAGTGGGGGTGGGGGAAGAGTGGAGGGTACAGGGGGAGAGAGGAAATGCTCTCTGGTGCCTCTTTTTGTAAAGGCATTGATCCCATTATGAAGGACTCCATTCTCACGGGAATCTACTCCCAAAACCAAGAGCACACTATATGCACTGTATGTTAACAAACTTGGCAATAAATTATAAATAAATTAAATATAAAAAACAGTTGAAAGCATTTGTGTTTTGAGATAGACTATAGATTTTTGATTACTCAAATCCTTTTAAAAGACTGATTATTTCAAATCAAAATTTCAAAAAAAAAAACACAAAAAAACTAATTACTTTCCAAAAGCCGCATATCCAAGTACCACCACTTTGGGTGTTAGAGCTTCAATATTTGAATTTTAGGGGGACACAATTCAGTTCCTAATAATTGCCTTTGAGGAAGGAGTAGATGAAGAAACTTTCTGCTCCTGTGAGAGACACTGTCAGAATCCTAAACCAAAGCAAAGAGAAGGTCTGCTATTCCGAGGGAGGAGCAGGAATCTCTTGCCTGCCAAGATACCCCCACCCCCACCAAAGATGCAAGGCTAAAGTTGTCTCTGTCTTCAGTTTCCCACCTTTCCATTTTTTCAACAGTACTAGGTTATGTGCTGAACTAATAATATTCAGGTTTAGGAAAGTGTCTTTACAGTTGTCTGGATACTACTGAATATGCAAAAATGGAATATACTTTTACAATAATGAATCCAATTTTTGCATGAGGAGATGAAGTAGTTGTGAAAAAATAAAAAAATGAATGGAATTTCATATTTTCTGTATCATTATATACCTTATTTGTTACATACATATGGTGTTTGCTTTAATATTGAGAGGAGATCAGCAGAAAAATTACGGAAAAAGGAAGCTAAAATACATTATAATGCTCTCTGGATAAACATGACTTAGGTTATCTTGTCAGCTTGCAGCATAGAAATTGTTTTTCCTTATAGACTCAAATGGAAGCCCTGCATTCCTTGATATATTTTAATAAGCTAATATTTTGTATAGGCTCATAGTAGATATTGAACTCTTTTTCAAAAGAACAAGTACCCTAGGGAACACTTTATGTCATCAGTAAGTAAGGTGAAATATGTATTACGTATAGTAGATAATAAAAGAGCCTTGAGAGACTACTTTGTCATTCAAATTGGGAAAAAGTTGATAGCTGGAGCTATTATACAACTCACTATTGTAATTATGAGGTGTTAAATATGTGGGCCTATGCCATACATCAAAGGTGAATTTATTTGCCAGGAAAACAGTAACAGCCAAAAGCAAGCAAATCTCTGTGCCCTTAACACCAATATCAGTGAACGATTTCTTTTTCAATTTAGTCATTCATGGTAATAGTATGAAGAGTTACTGTTTAATTAGAACACTAGAGAGATTTGAGGGGCAAAGACAGGAAAGCATAATAAAGAGAAACAAAGATATGGATGGGAGAAATACTCTATTTCGATGCATCTTCTATTACATTTCCACTGTAAGGTTCTAACTAACCTGGCATTTACCTTCTAATGGATATAAGTAATTAGACAGCAAGGCTAAAATGGCCATCAGGGAGTACTGTCTGGTATCATATACCATAAAAATATCAAAAATCCTTTAATCAGTGAGGATTGAGTGTCTTCCCCCATGATAAACATTTAATTTGGTTTTGAAGGAATGTGCAAATAGGGTTGGGCTATAAAACTTTTTCCAAAATATTAGGTAATAATACAACACAGTGACCAAGCAGAAGTTTAAAAATATAATATTTTTTACTTTAAAAAGAGTGAAATTTAGGAATTAATAAAAATAGAATGGCAAGGGGCAGCTGGGTGGTTCAGTAGGTTGAGCATCCAACTCTTGATTTCAGGTCAGGTCACAATCCCAGGATCCCAGGAGAGATTCTCTCTGTCTCCCCCCTCTGCCCCTTTCCCCTGCTCTCACTGCAGGGGAATAAATATTTATTTATTTATTTAATATTTAATATTAATATTTAATATTTATTTATTAAATAATTATTTATTTAATAAAATAATTAAATAATTAAATAATAATAAAAATAAGTAATAAATAATTAAATAATAATTAAATATTTATTTATTTATTTATTTAATAAAATAAAATAACAAAATAAGTAAAAGCATACACAATTCAGAACTCAATCTTTTAAAAATAAAAAAATAGAATGTCAAAATAAAATACTATAAGTTCTGATCTAATAATTATCCAAATGAAAGGAGTCATTATTCTAAGTGCTTAGTATTACGATAGTAAATGACATCCTGGTGAATGTAAGACATTTATGTTACCATTATTGAAATTATAAAATAATTAAATCCACTGTTCCATCAGGATGGAATTTTTGATCAACAGAGTCCAGAAAAACACAAAGAAAGAAAAACAAGGTGTTCTTTTTATAAAAACCTACATTAATGGGGATTAATTCAGCAGACTATATATATATTTTTTTAATGTTTACTTATTTTTGAGAGAGAGAGAGAGTGTGTGAATGCAGTGGGGCAAAGAGAGAGGGAGACACAGAATCTGAAGTAGGCTCCAGGTTCTAGGCTGTCAGCACAGAGCCTGACATGGGGCTCAAACCCACGAACCATAAGACAATGACCTGAGCCAAAGTCGGACATTCAACCAACTGAGCCACTCAGCTGCCCCTCAGCAGGCTATCTTTTGACATCAATCAGAGAGTATTCACCTTGTAATATTATTATTTTTTCTTTATATTAAAACAATGTTTGAATATAGTTTCAATCTCAACCGGGAATGAGGTTGCTCTCTTCTTATCTCTGCATAATTTGTAGGGAGCTGGAATCACAGCTGCTCTAATCAAATCTACTTCCTCATTATGTTTAAGTACTAAACGATGTGGAAGTCCCTTATGTCTTCAGATTTCTTGCTTAATATTTTCTTCATTTGACTTATGTGATTTTGAAATTCATATGTTATGCAATGGAAATGAAGCCAAAACCTTAAAAATAAAAATGTGTAGCTGAGTTCAGAATAACTCAAAATATAGGAAAACATAAGCTACCAGGCTTTCTGAAAAAAATCAACACAAATGGCAAATGAAAGATTGCTTCCTCTTTCTCATAAAATTATTTTTCAGAATTAATTAATAAATCAATATCAGTCTGGCTGAAATACTCCAATCAGCTTGAATAATTATTTGTGCCCCATGGCTCATCAATAAAACTCAGCTGCAAGCAGTTTCTCCCAATGGATAAATCTTATAAAATTATAGTACAATCTCAAAACCAGGAAATTGATATGGGTACATGTTTGTATACAATTCTAGATTATTTTATAATATATGTAGATTTGTGAAATCCATACTGTAATCAGGATGTAGATATGTATCATCACCACCAAGACTGACCTCATACTAACTCTTTATATTTATACTCTCCACCTCCCTGACACCAGTATTCCTAACCTCTAAACTAATCTGTTTTCTCTTACTTTCATCATTTTTAGAATATTACATAAATGGAATCATAATGTGATCTTTGGGAAGGGCACCCATCAGAGATTTTATGTGTATCAGTAGTTAGTTCTTTTTTATCGTATCAATGTACAACATTTAGTTTAACTATTTACCTATTAGGGACATTCTGGTTGTTTCCAAATTTTGGCTATTACAAATAAAGCTACTATAAACAATCCTATTAGGTTTATATCTGGACATAAATCTTTGTTTTTCCAGGATAGATATCAAGGAGTACTCTTGGTAAATTGTGTGGCAAGTGTATGTTTGGTGTTTTTACAAAATTGACAAACTATTTTTCATAGTGGTAGTACCATTTTACATTCTGACCAGAAATTCCGAGAAATAATGTCTTCTTATCCTCATCAGCACTGATTTAATAAGTATATACTGATATTTTATTATGGTTTTAATTTGAATTTGCCTAATGGATAGTGATGTTAATCATCTTTCCATGGGCTTATTTGCAACTCATATATGCTCTTCAGTGAAATATCACTTTATCTTCATAATTTTGTTCATTTGCTAATTTTGTTTTCATTTTTGAGTTTGAGAATATATTCTATATTCAAGTCCTTTATCAGATATTTGTTTTGGTAACATTTTCTATAAGTGTGTAGCTCGTCTTTCCACCCTTTTAACAAAATCATTCATAGCACAAAAGTTCAATTTTAATAAAATCCAATTTATTATTTTTCTTTTGTGTATCATGTTTTTCTTGTCATGTTTAAGAACTCTTCACCAAGTCCTAAGTCATCAAAAACAAAGTAAGTCTGAGAAACTATCACTACCAGAAAGAGCCTATGAAGATATGACAAATAAAAAGTGGCTTCCTAGATGGGAATCCTGGAATAGAAAGTAAAAATTTAAGGTAAAACTTAAGGAAATATGAAATTAAATATAGATTCTAGTTGATAATTTATCCATATTTATATCATCTATCAATATTGGTTAATCAATTGTAACAAATATACCATATACTACTGTGCAGAACAATTTAAGTTAAATTCCTTAATTTAATGTATTCAAACAGAAAGTCCTCAAAGAGTTACTTAAATAACTAGATTATCAGCCTCCCCAACACCGAGGTTCAAAATCCTAGGTTCAAAATCTTTTTAGCCATTATTACTCTTTGATCACTACTTTGCTACGTGAACTGTAAATCTGCATTTTCCCTTATATCCTCATTACTAACGAGCTTTAAGTCCTTATTCTCTCCAGGGTTTATTTTCAAAAATAAGAAATTATAGTATTAATACATAAGGCATGAGACTTAAGATCAGACACAGACTGAAGTTTATAATGTTGCCATGTACTGGCTGTAACCTTGATGCTATAGACTGGAATGTTTATGTCCTTCCCAAATTATCTGTTGACATCTTAACCCCCAATGTGATGGTATTAGGACGTGGGGTTTTGGTAGGTGATTAGGTAATAGGGGCTACACTCTATTGAAAGAGATTAGTGCCCTTTTAAATGAGACCCTGAAAAGCTCCCTCACTCCTTCCACCATGTGAAGATCAGAAGTTGGCAGTCTACAACCTGGAAAGGTCCCTCACCCAAACTCAACTATGCCAACACCCTTATCTTGGACTTCTTGTCTCCAGAACTAAGATAAATACATTTCTACTGTTCATAAGCCACTCAATCTATGGTACTTTGTTACAGCAGCCTGAACTAAGATACTTGGACATCTTGACTAATATACTTAAACTCAGTAGTCTTATACATATAAATGAAAAAAATGTACAGAGTATTGTTAGAAGGAGTAAATGATACTCTTTGTGAAAGTACCTGGCATATATATTGGTGGTCTTTAGATAAATTTCCATTGTACCATTTGTTGTTCCATACAATTAGTTTAAATATTTACCACATTCTTTTGAGAATAGTATGATCATTTATCCCTTCTTTTTTTTTCCCCTCTACCCAGCTTCATGACTTACATCTGGACTAATTTACATGATATGTTTCTATAATTGTCTGAAATTGATATACCCCTTAGAGAAACATCAAAGCTAATTAAGTCTAGATAAGGACATTCAGTATATTTAATAAGAAAGCCTCACTTTTTGCATAGTAAGGACAAATACGTAGTTTACATAATCATCTAATCTAAAGAGATGATTGCTTTGGGATAGGAATATCCTAGATGCGGTATTTTTTCAAAATTAAAAAAAATGTAGTACACATAATAATTAATAATGACAGCATCAACAGCAGTGACAGTGACACTTGTGCTAACTCTATGCCAGGCATAGTGCATGCAAGTAGGAGGATCACCCTATATATTTTTCACAGTCCTTAGGCTGAACCCCTTAATTATGTGGCAAGCAAGAAAGTTAACAAAAGTCTTTCTCTGTTCATTCACCAAAATATATGACAATGGCATTTTCTTATGCAAGCCAGATTTACAGAGCAATGTTATCTCCCCCCCCCCCCCCCCCGCCTGCTCTTAATTCTTGGTTAAAGGGTGAGAAGCATGTGAAGCATTATATGCAATAAACCAAGTGTTTCAGATAAGGCAACTTTCCATTTTCCTGAAGAAATATATCAAGGTGAATGCCTTTAAATCACTTCAGTTACATTTAATAGAAACAACTTTTTCCCATGATTATATGAAAGACATTAACAGAGTTTAAAAGTGGTTGGATGGTGGTGTTCATAGAAACAAGAATTAGACATGGTCTTTGCATTCATTTTACTTCAGAAATTGTCCATTATAGACATGTAACCAGAACCTTAGACTTCCCTAGGCAAATTCTGTTCTATTATTTTTTAAGAAAAATGGAGTTTAAAAAAATAATATTAATTTTCAATTACAAAGATGGAATTCCTTGAATGTCTTTTTCCTTTGATTTTTTTCTTGCCTAATCCTTTTCAATTGAATTGCTTTGAGCCCTTAGGGAGGGGAAAAAATAAATCATTTGAGACATACAGGCATCAAAACAGACCAATCAGACAGTATAATTTCTTTTGTGTCTTTAAGAATATGATTTCTAGAAAGATGAGGGCTATATATTCTATTCTATATTGGTATGAATTTGGGATAAAACTAAGTTGTTTCATGTCTTATCTCAGCATTGGTCAAATTTAGAATATGGACACATACACCCAGATATAATTAAAAGTTAGCTTAAATGTTTTAATTAAAAATTCCAAAAAAGATTATATTCCTAAGCTAAAGGAAGCCTCTTAGATCAGTCAAATTATCTATTACTAAATATCTCATGGCTTCGACACAGGAACTCTCCCAAATCTTTCTTCCTTGCATCACTCACATTCCCTCAACTTTCTCTCACATCCACTCTTCACTGTTTACCATATTTCTTGCTTGTTCAAATTCTACTCCTTTTTTTACCAGATATTCCTATGTCCTTGCCAATTTTAATAAATCATGTTGGTCTCCTTTCTTTCAAACTCTTCCACTCCACTGGACAGAGGAGTCAGAGAGCTTATGATAAATCAAATGTTCATTGGTTATTCATGTGCTATGTTTATATAAGTATGTGACAATGTGTTGTTCTCCTGGATTTTCACAAGTACTCCAGCATCCATATTGTGCAAGTTTTATGGAATCTGTATTGTGGTTACAAGCATCTGATGCATTATCTTGCATAGAGATGGAAATCTTAGACTCTATAAAGCCTGACTAGATTGGATTTACCCAGATAATCTAGTATACTCTCCCTAATAAATGGTTTTAACACTTAACTACATCTAAACTACTTTTGGCAAGTAAAGTAACATATTCACAGGTTTCAGAGATTTAGGCCAGGACATCTTGGAAGTTTGCTACTTAAGGCAGGGGCATTCACTTAAAACCAGAATCAGACTCTAATAACATTCAGCAAGGAAATAACTTATTGCTAACAAAATTCAGCAAGTAGACCCAGGGTCACACATGGAACATTCTCCGGAATAGATCACATACTAGGTCACAACTCAGAACTAAACAAGTTTGAGACTGAGATCATACCACTCATGTTGTCTGACCAAAACACTTTGAAACTTGAAGTCAACCATAAGAAAAAATTTGGAGACCACAAATACATGGAGGTTAAAGAATAGCCTACTAAAGAATGAATGGGTTAACCAGGAAGTTAAAAAAGAAACAAAGAAATACATAGAAACAAATGAAAATGAAAACAGGACAGTCCAAAACCTTTGGAATGCAGCAAAAGTGGTCATAAGAGGGAAGTATTAGTAATACAAGCCTACCTCAAGAAGCAAGAAAAGTCTCAAATACACCACTTAACCTTACACCTAAAGGAGCTAGAAAAGGAACAGAAAATGGAGCCTAAGGCAGCATATTGTACAAGGGAATTAATAAAGATTAGAGCAGTAATAAATGATACAGAAACAAACAAACAAACAAAAACAGTAGAATAAGTGAATAAACCTAGGACCTGGTTCTTTAAAAGAATTAATAAAATTGATAAACCCTAGCTAGACTTATCAAAAGAAAAGAAAAAGTTACCCAAAAAAATAAAATCATAAATGAAAGGGGGGAGATCACAACCAACACAATAGAAATACAATTATAAGAGAATATTATGAAAAATTATATGCCAACAAATTGGGCAATCTGGATGAAATGGAATAATTCCTAGAAATAGATAAAGTACCAAAACTGAAAGAGGAAGAAATAGAAAATTTGAACAGACCGATAAACAGTAAAGAAATTGAATCAGTAATCAAAACTCTCCCAACAAACAAAAGTCCAGGCCAGATGGCTTCCCAGGGGAATTCTACCAGATATTTAAAGAAGAATTAATACCTATTCTTCTAAAATTGTTCCAAAAAATAGAAATAGAATGAAAATTTCCAAACTCATTATAAAAGGCCAGCATTGCCTTGATTCCAAAACCAAAACCCCACTAAAAAGGAGAATTACAGGTCAAAATCCATGATAATCATGGATACAAAAATTCTCAACAAGATATTAGCAAGTCGTATACAAAAGAATATTAAAAAATCATTCACCATGATCAAGTGAGATTTATTCTTGGGCTCAATATTCACAAATCAATCAATGTGATATACCACATTAATACAGGAAAAGAACCCTATGATACTCTCAAAATATGCAGAAGAAGCATTTGATAATGTACAACATCCATTTTTAGTAGTAAGCCTCAACAAAGTAGGGATAGAAGAAACATACCTCAACATCATAAAGGCCATATATGAAACAGCCACAGCAAATATCATCCTCAATGGGGAAAATCTTTTCCTTTATAGTCAGGAACAAGACAGGTATGTCCACTCTCACCATTGTTATTTAACACAGTACTGGAAGTCCTAGCCTCAGCAATCAGACAACATAAGGCAATAAAAGGTATCCAAATTGGCACGAAAGAAGTTTAACTTTCACTATTTGCTGATGACATGATACTCTATGCAGAAAACCTGAAAGACTCCACCAAAAAATGGATAGAACTGATACATGAATTCAGCAAAGTCGCACGATATAAAATCAATGGACAGAAATTTATTGTATTCTGTACACCAATAATGAACCAGCAGAAAGAGAAATCAAAGAATTGATCCCATTTACACTTGATCTTAGCCAAAAGGCCGAGAAGCGATGAATTGATCCCATTTACAATTGCATCAAAAATCATAAGATACCTGGGAATAAATCTAACCAAAGAGGTAAAATATCTGTACTCTGAAAACTATACAACGCTTGTGAAAGAAATTGAAGATGACACAAGGAAATGGAAAAACATTCCATGCTCATGGATCGAAAGAACAAATATTGTTAAAATATCTACACCTACCCAAAGCAATCTAAACATTTAATGCAATCCCTATAGAAATACCACCACTATTTTTCACAGAGCTAAAACAAATTATCCTAAAATTTGTGTGGAACCACAAAAGGCCCCAAATAGCCAAAGCAATCTTGGGGGAGAAAAGCAAAGCTGGAGGCATCACAATTCTGTACTTAAAATATTACAAAGATAGTATGGTACTGGCACAAAAACAGACACATAGATCAATGGAACAGAATAGAAAATTCAGAAATGGACCCACGACTATATTATCAATTAATCTTCAACAAAGCAGGAAAGAATATCCAATGGAAAAAAGACAGTCTCTTCAACAAATGCTATTGAGAAAAGTGGACAACAGCCTGCAAGAGAATGAAACTGGACCACTTCCTTATACCATACACAGAAATAAACTCAAAATGGATGAAAGACCTAAATGTGAGACAGGAAACTATGAAAATCCTAGATGTTAACATAGGCAGCAGCCTCTTTGACATTGGCTGCAGCAACTTCTTACTAGGCATGTCTTGGAAGGCAAGGGACACAAAAGCAAAAATGAACTATTGTGAATTCATCAAGATAAAAAGCTTCTGGGCACCTGGGTGGCTCAGTCGGTTCAGCGTCTGACTTTGGCTCAGGTCACGATCTCGTGGTCCATGAGTTCAAGTATCATGCTGAGATCTGTGCTGACAGCTCAGAGACTGGAACCTGCTTGTGATACTCTGTCTCCCTCTCTCTCTCTGCCTCTCCCCTGCTCACATTCATGCACACACACACACACACACACACACACACAAACACACACACTCTCTCTCTCTCTCTCTCTCTCTCAAAAAAACCACTTTTTTTAATTTAAAAATATAAAAAGCTGTACAGCCAAGGAAAACAATCAAAACTAGAAGGCAACCTTTGGAATAGAAGAAGGTATTTGCAAATGACATCTGATAAAGGGTTAGTATCTGAGATCTATAAAGAACTTATCAAACACAACACCCAAAAAACAAATAATCCAGGTAAGAAATGAGCAGAAGACATGAATAGCCATTTTTCCACAGAAGACATCCCGATGGCTAACAGACACATGCAAAGATGCTCAACATCACTCATCATCAGGGAAACACAAATCAAAACTACAATGAGATACCACGTCTTATCTGTCAGAATCCCTAAAATTAACAATACAGGAAAACAGATGTTGGTGAGGATGTGGAAAAAGGGAACTCTTTTGCACTGTTGGTGGGAATGCAACCTGGTGCAGCCACTCTGGAAAACGGTATGGAGGTTCCTCAAAATGAAAAGTAGAACTACCCTACAACCCAGGATTTGCTCTACTAGGTATTTACCCAAAGAATAAAAGAATCCTGATTTGAAGGGATACATACACCCCAACGTTTATAGTAGCATTTTCAAAGAGCCCAAATATCCATCATCTGATGAATGAATAAAGAAGTGGTGTGTATATGTGTGTGTGTGTGTGTATTTATATACATACACACATATATATACATATATAAAATACCCATACATATATATACATATATATGTGTGTACATGTGTACATATACACATACATAAAATACAAATAAGCGTAAAATCCCGACATTTGCAATGACTTGGATGGAGCTAGATTATATTATGCTAAACAAAATAAGTCAGTCAGAGAAAAACAAGTACCATAAAATTTCACTCATATGTGGAATTTGAGAAACAAAAGAGGAACATGGAGGAGGAAAAAAAAAGAGACGGAGGCAAAGCATAAAACACTCTTAACTATAGAGAACAAACAGGGATACTTGAGGGGAGGTCAATGGGGGGATGGGCATTAAGGAGGGCACTTGTGATGAGCACTGGGTGTTATATGTAAGTGATGAACATCTAAATTCTGTTACTGAAACCAGTATTACACTATGTACTAACTAGAATTTAAATAAAAACTTGAAACAACAACAAAAGATTTTATATTTCTTCTATTGTGATGTGGAGATAGTATACTTTTTTTTATAGCTGTGTCCTTATTAAACACAGTTCAGCAGTAGTATCTTTCTGAGTTACTATCTCAGGGAGTCAGATTTGCTCCATTAACTCCAATATAGAATGCAAGCTCTGAAAATGGAAGATTAAAAATTTGAGGCATATCAACTAAATTTTTGAATTTTCCATTGTAATCTCAAGTAACATTTTGATCAAATTATTTCATATTGAACTTCAAAAAAGAAAAAAAAAACAACACTTAATTTTCAACACCTATGTCAATGAAGGGGGTTCTTGTCTCAGCTACCTAACCTCTCTGGAACTGTGGCCTTGTCCCTCTCCCAAACTTAAACATGATTAAAGAAGTATTCAGTGATTACTCTTAAAGCTTTAATTTATCAGAGGTGAGCTAAAGATCAACTTGAAGTAACCTACTCCTCACATCCTTGCTTAGTTTTCAAAGGAGCAGAAACAGGTACATTTTGAGTATTAGTGTCTGAAATGTGATCTTTATAAACTTGCATATTACTCAATCAACAAACATTTTATTTTTCAGTTTCTAATACACACTAATGCACCCTGTCAGAGAATACAGAATTGAATTTTATATGGACTCAGGTCCTGATCTTTCATTGATCTGGTTTTTACCAGTTGTTAGCAAGAGTGAAGAAATAGAAATTTCCATTTATATCCCTTTCAGCTTTGTGCCTCTTATTTATCCATTTAGCCACTTTCCTTTAATTAAGTCTATTTTCCCCAAATATCATTGGTAAATTTTACTCTTCCCTTCCTACACCTTATCCTCATAATATATCTGGAAGTTACTACTTCTTCCTAATAAAAGCCTAGGCATTCTAAACAGCTATATGATATTAAGTCCTTCTAAGGGTTTTATTGTTCTCTATTGCTTGCTAAGAAGTGTGTTAGCAATAATGACTAATGGGCATAAAAGAATCTTGCTCACAGTAACATTTTCAGATTACACAATATATCAGATTTCTACACCAGACTCCTCCTATACATTAGAGATATTAACCAGTATCAAGTTTTACTAATAATTTTTAAGGATGCAAAATTATGTGACACAAAACGAGCAAGTCCAAGACACCCAACATAGAACCATAGCTTTTGTCCTCCTTCCATCAGGCTACTCTGTGTAGGTTAACAGATGGGGCTCATAAGTGAGATGTGTAGTCAGCTTATTCACGCAGGAGCCATTTAAATCATGGAAAATCACCACTTTAAACTTAGATATTTAGATATTTATAGGAGTTCCATGATATTTTCCATAGATAATTTACCCCTAAGTTCTTAGATTCCAAGTTTTTTACAATAAATAATTCCAGACAACTAGGCCCATTCCATTGAAAGCATTCTATACATAGACTAAGCTCGTAGCAAAAACATTTAGGTTATTCACCAGGTTTGACAGGTTCAGCTGTCTTACTGTTTTCTTGTGCCTTACCCTCAGAATTTCAGAACATCTTTTTAACCATGTTATCACCCCGCATTAAAAAAAGTCTTCCCAATTTGGCATTAAGACAAATAAAAACAAAATACAGCAAAATTTATTTTACGTTATTAAATGTTCTTAAAACAGTCTGGTTTCTTTTTCTCCCATTCTATGTAATACAATTTTTGAGTGCGTTTTCCTAGGAAAACTTACTGTAGATATTTTCTCTTTGTATGTTCCTAATACAAACTATCTTTGTGACTGTAAGGGACCTAGAGAGAATAAATATAAGTGAATATAATTCTGATAAAATTATTTTTCTAATATTTAATAAACCATTCAATGATTTTATTTTCTATGTTTAAATATCAAATATCATTCTTATCTCTGACCACAGGACTAATTATTTAAAATAATTTTAGTTCTATGACTGACTTATTGCACTTAGCTTAATATTCTACAAGTTTATGCATATGGTTGCATATGTCAGGATTTCCTTCTTTTTAATTCCACTGAGTGCATATGCCACATTTGCTTTATCCAATTATCTGTTGATAGACATTTATGTTGTTTACATATCTTGGGTATTGTGAATTATGTTGCAATGTACATGGGAGGGCAGATATCTCTGACTTCATTTCTTTTGGATATATATCCAGAAATGCGATTGCTGTATCATATGATAGTTCTATTTTTTAATTTTTTAAGAATCTCCATATTGTTTTCCATAGAAGCTGCACAGTTTTAGATTTCACCAATAATGTTTAAAGGTTCTAATTTATATGCATCCTTGATAATATTTATTACTTTTTTCATAATAGCTTTCCTAACAGATGTGAGGTGATATTTCATTATTGTTTTGATTTACATTTTCCTGATGATTAGTGATGCTGAATATTTTTTCATGAACCATCTTTACATGTTGATCTTTCACATGCCGTCCTTGGAGAAATGTATATTTAAGACCTTTGTCTATTTTTGATAAGGTTATTAGTTTTTTGTGTTTGTTGGTTTGTGTGTTTGTTTTGCTACTGAGTTGTAGGAGTTGCTTATATGTTTTAGATAGTAATTCCTTAACAGATACATTGTTTACAAATGTTTTTTTCCCATTTTGTGGGCTGTCTTTTCACTCTTTTGATTGTTTCCTTTGCTGTACAGAAGCTGTTTAGGTGAATGTAATCATACTTGCCTAATTTGGTTTTGTTGCTCCTGCTTTTGATGCTAATCCAAGAAATAATTGCCAACTCTAATGTGAGGAAGCTTTTGCCCTCCATTTTCTTCCAGGAGCTTTACAGTTTCAAGTCTTACATTTAAATCTTTAACCCATTTTGAGTTGCTTTTATGTTGATTTTATGCTGAGTCTATGTTGTAAAATAAGGGTCCACTTTCATTCTTTTGCATGTGGATATCCAGTTTTCCCAACACTATTTGTTGAAGAGACTATCCTTTTCTTATTATATATTCTTAGCACCCTTGTTGAATATTAGTATCTAAAACAATTACGTGTATGAAATAGAGAGTAGAATAGTGCCAGGAGCTTGGGAGAAGTAGAACAGGAAGTTGCTGTTCAAAAGATACAGTTTTAGGTATGCAATATAAATAAGTTCTAGTGATTGGCCATAGAACACAGTGCCTATAGTCAATAATATTGCATTTTGCACAATATTTTAACTTAACAGTTTGTTAAAAGAGTAGGTCTCATCTTTAGTTCTCTTACCATATTTAAAAATTAAAAATGATTACATTTGGTTCTATATGTTCAAATTGATAATTTTAGCAATATATTATATCTTAATTTTAAGCTTTTCTTTAAGAATTTTTTGTTAGTATACTAAAAATTAAAGAGCATAATGTCCTTTTCAATTGAAATAGAACATTACTGTGAAAATGCCTAGTGGCTGTGTGAATGTTAATTTACACAATATGCGGAATTCATTTAATCCCTCATCAAGCAATTCATTAAACTGAATATAATTTGTCTCAATTTGATAATGTCCATTGAGTCAGGTAAAATTTTCATGCCTATGGACATTTAGATTCTTACCACTTTGTTATTCTAGTGTTATATTATTCAAACTTGAAACTATGGTAGACATTTTAAATGTTACCTTAAAAATACACAGTATGAAAAACCTTCCATTTTTGAATTTTTAGCAAATATACTTTTGAACTCATAATGGTTACATCTGGATACATATTTAACTCAAAATATACCTAATGATTCATTTTTTTAACTGAATGTAGCCACCAAATAAAACATAATTATTCTTAAGATCAAATATTTAAAGGTTATTCAGTCACTTTGTCAAAACTATATTTTACAGGCCATTATATTTCTAAAGTAAGACATCCTAGAATCAGTTATCGATCTTTGCACATTTGCCTGGGGATACATAACAAAACAATGTACTTAAGATAATTTCAAAGCATATTCTTAACTCTTGTTTATTGTTACAAAGGATTGAAGATTTACACATGTATATTTTAGCAAAAATGTTTCAGTAATCCCTCCTAGCTTTTCAAACAGTATTGAGTGACTAAAAGTAATAAGGATGATTACTCTTTCCTTTCTGCTCCTTAATGTCTATTCTAAAAGAACAATTCATTATGTCTATTGAACAAATCTACTAACTTGTTATCTTCCTAATGACAGCAATATGAAAAACTTGGTGGATAACATATGGACACAAAGTATCTAAGTTCTTAAAGAAAACTATAGATTCAGAAAAAATTAAGTAGTTGAAGAAGAAGAAAATTAATAGATTGGATAGTAACTTATTGCTAGAATGTTATAATCATGTTGTCTTTTATTTCTAAATTTTAAAATTTAAGTGTATGTGTATAGTTGGAATATTCTCATATTATTTCATCCATATAAGTTATATTTAACTTTAAAAGATAAGACATGTCTATTTTACCAGGAAATAATTCTTATTTAAATAATCTTTTATTATAGAGAAGTACAAGATTACTTTTTTAAATTTCATGTTATTTCCTAGAAAGTAAGTAGATTTTAATAAAAAGTGTATGGGGTTTGGAGTAAACTTAAAATATATTCTTATTTTATTTTTTAATTTAATATTTGATTTGTTAGTGATGTATTTACTTATTACATTATTATTATTATTTTTAAGTAAGCTGTCCATCCAAATTAGGGTTGGAACTGATAGCTCTGAGATCAAGATTTGTATACTCTATTGACTGAGCCAGCCAAGTGCTCCTAGTGATATATTTACTTCAGGGTTTTTTGCTGTGTTTTCTTCAGTTAGGATAATATATATATATATATATATATATATATATATATATATATATATAATGTATGTATATGTATGTATGTACATATATAATATATATATATATATATATATATACACACACACACACACACACACACGTTTTGACAAAAGATCTCCTGATTTAAATGTGATTATGCAAGTGAAATGCACAATAAAAGACTAATATTTAGAGTTATCAATAAATGGTAATGTTTTCATCTATTAAGTTTTGTTGATCTAATATGTTGTTTTGTTTAGAATAATTATTTCTTGAAATTTGTGGAAAGAATAATTGATAGAGATAATAAGGATTTTAAACAAAAAATTATATTAAAAAGCCAATAAATTTGTTTTCATCTATCTTGAATTCAAGTTTTTACAGATAAATATATTTAATCATATATTGTCATTCCATTATGAATAATATGTATACAAATACACACAGATATATATTATGTGTATGTACATGAAATAAGCCATTTGCAATGCTCATTAAGTCAGTATAACTATACAACCTTGGTTGAAAACAGGCAAGTTTCATGTATTTTATGTGTACTTTTAGGAAACAGATGTTTCCACTTTCTTTCACAGAAGTTGAGTCACAAAGAGAAGCTCAATCATTAATTAGAATGTCCAGTCCAAGATGTCAATCAATGTCTAAAGTTGACTTAACATTCAATCATCTTCCCCAGGGCAAGACTGCTTCCTGTTGCCAAGTCACCTTGCCAAGAGAATCAGTCACTTGCTAATTCTCTTCCATTCCCACACTATGACTACTTGTGAGGGTTTTTTTTTTTTTTTTTTTTTTTTTTATGTATGTTTATTTTTGAGAGAGAAAGACACAGAGAGCAGGCAGGGGAGGGGCAGAGAGACACACACAGAATCCGAAACAGGGTCTAGGCTCTGAGCTGTCAGCACAAAGCCCGATGAGGGGCTCGAGACCATGAACCGTGAGATCAACCTGAGCCAAAGAACAATGCTTAACCAACTGAGCCACCCAGATGCCCGGAGAGTTTTTTATGCCTCCAGGTCTGGGTCCAGGAGGTTTAAAGGAATGCTAAGATTTTATTTGCATAGGTTCCTTTCTTTGCGGACTGAACTTGTATTCTTTGGGCCTGGCAGATGTTTACTATTGAGTTTTTCATGGAATCACTAGAGATTCCTGATGACATGACTCTCCAACTGAGATTACTTTTACCCTAGTCAACTCTATTGCTGGTTTCTGCTTATGACTAATCCTAGGATCCAGCATTCCTTCTCATTTTTTTTTTTTTTTTTTTTTTTTTTTTTTGCTGCTGGAATTGCTCCTTGTACTTAAATGGACGTATATGACAGGATTTAATATGTCCAGATCTCAGTTCTTTCTAGTGTGGTATACATCTTCTCTATGCACCAAGACAAAGGAGTTGGGGAAGTAGAAAGATTGAAAAAAAAAAAAAAAAAAAGAAAAAGAAAAACTATTCCTGCTTTGGAAAACTCTGTGCGTCCAAGAAAGCCCAGAGCACTTTCTTCTATCTTGTTTCCATGGATGAACTTTCTCAGGTATGAATTCAGCACCCTTCTATGTGGCTCAATCATAGGCATATATTTCAAAGCACTCTGGAAGCCTTTCTTACCAGAGCAGAGGTGAGGAGTTAGCACACTTACTCCTTCCACTATGTGGGACTCACAACAACATGACAAGGCAATAGCTGCCTCCAATATGTTCCCTTTCTTCCCCTTCACTAGAGGCTTTTTATTCTTGAAGTGATGAAAGGAATCAGGAGTCCAGGAAGTGGGTTCTCCAACATTTCCCATTCTGTAAACAGTAATGTAGCTTTGAAATTTCACATTTTTGGAAATCATGGGGCCTACTGACGAAATTCAGTATTAATATTCATATATCTATACATTATCAACTAGGACTATTTATAGTTTCATATGTTGTTATATTTCATTAAAAATGAGGTGTAAGCTTTCCATATCAGCACGTATGTCTTCCTTTCTTTGTAACAGCTGTAGAGTTTTCATTAAATGTATACATATTTACTTTGTGCCCTACTAATTATATTTATTTTGTTCAAATTTCAGGTCTTGAAAAAAATGTTTAAATATATTTATGTATAAAGTCTTAGTTTTCTGGATTATTATAGTTAATTTCCTAGAACTTGATAATCAGTGGGTCAAAAATGAGTGTCTGTTTAAAATATTAATAAATAATTGATAATTCTTCCATATTGTACATCATCAAAATATACAACCATCAGCAATATATGCCAGTCCTGAATTCCATAAATCATCATGCACATTGTGTATTATCAAATTGTGGAGACTTGCCAATCTGGTAAATACTTTCTATATAGACAATTGTTCTGTTAATTTATTTTATTATTTTTTTAATGTTTATTTATATTTGAGAGAGACAGAGCATGAGTGGGGGGAGGGGCAGAGAGAGAGGGAGACACAGAATCTGAAGCAGATTCCAGGCTTTGAGCTGTCAGCACGGAGCCTGATGTGGGGCTCAAAATCACAAACTGTGAGATCATGACCTGAGCAGTTGAATGCTTAGATGACTGAGCCACCCAGGTGCCCAATTGTTCTGTTAATTTAAATTTTCTTTATCAGAAGTAAGTTTGAGGATATTTCATGACTTTTAACACATTTTAAAATTTCTGTAAACTGTATCCCCATGTATTTTGTCCATTTCATTTTTTCCAATTCATTTTTATAATTCTTCTTACTGTTTAGTAAGAATGTTCATTATAGTAAAGAGATAATGTGTTTGCTATATGCATTGTCAATATTTTCCCCAATATGGCATGTACTTCTGGCTTTCTTCAAATATATTTTTTCTTTGTGTGTATGACAAATTTATTACTATTGGTTTAATCCGAAATAGGATTTCAGAACTACAAAATAAAGTTAAATAATAAATAATATATGTACATAAGACATGTAACTATGCAAAAATGTCTAAAAATTAAATTTATATATATATATATATATATATATATATATATATATATATATTTAAACACTGAGTACTCAAAAAAGAACTAAAATTATTGTGCAAAAATATTACATAAAGATGTAATTTTCTTTTTGCTAAGTGGCTACCCAATTGGAATTAACAGCATTTAGTTTAATATATTTTAATTTATTTAAGCATTTTGTTTTATATTTTACTATCTGATAGGATAACATCTCCTCATGTTACTCTTATTTTTAGAACTTCCCATATAATCTGTTTATATGCTCCCTATTTACTTATCTGCATCAAATTTAAGAACAGTTAGCTAATCAACATTGAAAAAAAAACCTAGTATTTTTATAGGAATATTCATTTTAAACATGCTTAAGGGAAAAAAAAAACTTACTACATTGAGATTTTCTATAAGGGGATAAATGATGTAGTTAGATGAAGGAAGACAAAGACTGAAAATAAACCTTGCTTCTGGCAATATTCCTTAACAGGAGCTTCATGAAATGAAATGAATCAGAGACAAAGGTGAGAGGAAGAATACCGATTATTTTTCTTCCTTTGATCTATTAGTATACTTATGTAATGATCTATCAATAATATAATTAGATATATATCAATATATGCAATATACTTATAAAAAAGGATCTTTTAAAAGCATGTGTGTATGTGCCTTTATGTATGTGTGTGCAGTTAGAATGATGTGTGCAGTTAGAATGATGGTATTAGTTCAATATATTATTAGCTAGATATAATCTACAGAAAACAGGTAAACATATATAAACATACATATATACTGTCTCTAGATGATAAATTAGATAGATAGATAGATAGATAGATAGATAGATAGATAGATAGATAGATATAGATAGATAGATAGATGAGAGATAGATAACACACTAATATTTACATTAAGTACATACATATGTATACATTACCCAGTTTTCTGTGGAGTGCAATCAAAATATCAGGCTGTTGTCTATCATACATATATATACCTGGTGATTCGGATGAGTAATTGCAATAGGAACGAGATAACAAGAAGATCTTGTGTGTGATAAGGAAAATCAGTTTTGCTGAGTTGTCACGTTATAAGTGTAATAATACAAAAGACAGTGTGTTCTCTTGGAAAAGGAAAACCTTCCTAGTTCTCCATTCTGCTATTTGCAAAGAAGATAGGAAATAACAAACAATTTTCATTAGGTTAATACTGTGATAATCTTTGGGGTTGGAAGGTGAAATTCATAAGGTCCATGTGTATGGAGCAATGGTGGGTCTCTATTCTGTGACCACACACTTTTTTTGTAAGTGCCATTGACAATGTGAGAAAAATGTCTTCAACCAATAGATGAAGATATGGAAGATGAGAAATGAAGAGAGATACTAGTGAGAGAAAGATTTGGGGGATGAAGAATTAGATAAATAATGGGAAATTTATGTATATTAAAATTTTATTATGTAATGTAAGTGTCTTTTTCTTGATATAATATCTTCAATAAGACTCATGCTTCTATCCAAATCTTTTAGAACTTTTAGAGATACATGAAAAAGTAAGAAGTCTTCCTTGAATGGGAGAACAGGGCATGATTAGGGATCTGTCTCTAAGGTTCAGGCATCCACCAGAACATAAAACCTTTGTATCTCATTTGCAGTTTTATAGGCTCCATTTAGTAAACCTTTTTTATGAACATGAAGTAAGGGATATGTAATAGACGGCTCATAGAAGAGTTTTCATAAATATGTGCTGCATGAATAGAAGAGTTAATTAATGAGCTAACCAGCTAATATATCTGTGTTATGAAAGGAAAGATGGGCAATGATATAAATACAGAAAAGATAGTCTTTAGCAGTATTATTCTTGAAGTTGTATCCTGTGAACAGATTTTCTTGTAATGACATACATGGAGGAAAGTGTGGCTATTTAAATGAAAATTATCAACTCCAAAAAGAAAAAAAAAAAACCACAAAACTTCTAACTGTGTAGAAGAAGGAAGACTTCAACAATCAGGGGCAAGAAACAGGATACAAAGTTTGGCATTGCAGCATTTTAACATTAACCTACCGACAGTTGAAGTTACTATCCTTCAATACATTCATAACAATATTTAGAGACCCTATTCAATTCACCCCTAGGATTCTGAGATAGTTACATTCATTATCCTTGGCCAAAATACTGTCAAAACTGCTTCCACAATTAGTGGGTAAACTATATTACCTGTTAAGTTCTTGATACACAGTTATTGCCTTTCTAGGACTGAAGTCCTAGATTTAAAGGCCAGATGGGACTTATTTGTCACAAAGCAAACAAAAAAATGTCTAGAAAGAATAATCCTCCAGTTTATACTCATTTACTTCCATGCCTCAGTACTAAGCTGTAACACCTGCTATTACCCTAACACCTTTGTTTGTTTTAAATCCCAGAAGGCACTTATACATCTGTGGATTATTTATGCATTTATTTTTATCTTGAAACAGATGTGCAGATAAACAATGGAGCTGTTAAGGAAGATTTTTATTGTTAGGAAAAAGCAATAGAGCTGTTACTCTCAAATGAATAATATATATAGAATGTTTCTGCTATGTTGTTTAGAATTTATTTTCTTTTCCAAAGACCCATGTGCTTTTTTAATATGGATGTGTAACAATTGATTCATGAGCTATCCGGAAAGAATTTTGGAAATAGATGTAACATAAACTAATTATATATCACTTAACACACAGTAAGGTGTGCAGATTAATATATTTTTAGGTGTGTATTTACCCATGAAATCTCTACTCAAATTATAGTATATTGCATCATCAATCCTGAAGTATCCATTCCCAGTCAATAATCCCAAAATATTAACTAATATTCTTACCTCTATCCTTATAGAATAATTCTTCCTGATGTTGATCTCTATAGAGCATACACAAACTCTATTGTTTATGGCTTCCTTTGCTGGATATCATATCTGTGAGATTCATCACCCTTGTTATGTTTCATACATTTTCATTGTTGTGTAGTATTCCATTCTGTGGATTATCCACAATTTCTTAATTTATGTACCCATTCTGTTGTTAGAAATCTTATTTAAAATCTTGGTTATTATGAAGAAAACTGCTATGAACATTGGTATATTTGGTTTTTAATAGACATTAACATTACTTTCATAATACACACATATATATACATATATACACATACATACATATACATATATGTGTGTGTATATATATATATATATATATATATATATATATATATATATACACACACACACTAAGGTATATAAACATACTATATATATACATACACATACATATGTATACATATATATACATACATACACATACATAGATATATATATGCATATATATGTATGTACATATATATAATATACCAAGGTTCTGTAAATACTGCGGAAGTTTTCTAAAGAGGTTGCCCTAATTTAAAATCTCACCCACAATGTGTATTTGAGTTGCTGCACAATCTTTTTTGGTGTTGTCAATGCTTTTAATTATATCCATTCCAATGGGAGTGTAGTGATATTTCATTGCACTTTTAATTTGCATTTCCCTAATAAGTAATGAAATTGAGGCATTTAAAAATACTTATTGACCTTTTGCTGGTTTCCTATAAAAAATACCTGATCAATTCCTCAGTCCTTTGAGTCCTTTATTATTATAATATTTTGTAAATATCTTCTCCATGTGGGTGGCTTGAATTTTTATCAATGTATGTTACTATATGTATATGTATGTATATATATATATACATATATAATATATATTATATATATTTTAGACAATTTAATAGATTTAGACTTTTCCCATTTATTCATAATTTGTTGAGTGTTTATGACATGAAATTAACAGTGTTAGTTTTTAATCAGATGTATTTCTGCATCTAGTGGTTTTCCAAAATACATGATTTTACGAACATCAACTTTGTCTCATTTTAAAGTTTGTTTTTTATGAACAGAATGTATATATCCTACATGCAATTATGTTAGAGTTTATAAGATTTTACGTATGTTTATATACATAAATACATTCTAATTTGACAACCTCTGGTTTTTAATTGCAGTACTTGGTTTATGAATGTTAATGTAATTATCAATACACTTAGGTGGAAGATGAATCTCTATGTTTTCTATTTATAGAATTGTTCTTTTATTCCTTTTTCTCAGATATTGCCTTCTTTTGGATTAAACATATTTACTTTTTTCATTTATTACCTTTATGACCAATATATTCTAGCAGACAAAATTGGAAGAAATATTCTTGAGCAGATCCACAATAAGAGATATAATGTATTCAGTAGTTTATTTAGGAAAAAAAAATGTGGTCATTGAAGGAATTACAGAAATGCCAGGAGGAAGGAATATCACTGAAAAGCATGAACCTTCAGGTAAATACATGAATATATGGTTTGCCTCTCTCTCTGTTTGAAACTATTTTTCCCCTTCTCTTTCCCCATGGTCTTCTGTTAAATTTCTCAAGTTCCACATATGAGTGAAAACATACATCTGTCTTTCTCTGACTGACTTATTTCACTTAGCTTAATACCCTCCAGTTCCATCCACATTGCTACAAAAGGCCATATTTCATTCTTTCTCATTGCCAAGTAGGACTCCATTGTATACATAAACCACATCTTCTTTATCCATTCATCAGTTGATAGACATTTGGGATCTTTCCATAATTTGGTTACTGGTGAAAGTGCTGCTATAAACATTGGGGTACATGTGCCCCTATGCATCAGCACCCCTGTATCCTTTGGATAAATTCCTAGTAGTGGTATTGGTGGGTCATTGGTAGTTCTATTGTTACTTTTTTGAGGAACCTTCACACTGTTTTCCAGAGTAGTTGCACCAGTTTGCATTCCCACCAACATATCTTTCCTCTTGCAGGAGACTGTCACATGTATAAGATCCCCATTTTCAGTCACCTAATTAGATCCATGATGACCAAATGCCTCTTGGGAAAAAGTGACTGCAAATATCACCTCTCTCACTTCTCCTTCTGAAATGTAGTTGCATTTCCCCTGCTTTGGAAGCTTTCTGTGAATTCAGGTACATTAATTCTTTAGTTGTCCTCAGGAAGAGCAATGGTCTAAATCTAGCTGGGAATGGAACATTGATACATATATTTTAAATCATAAAATCCAATATCTTCCAGCATAATTGTTAGTGGGGACCCCAGGGAATGATGAGGTCACTTCTGGAATGCAAATATGCTATATTATTTTCACACTTTAATAACTTTAAAGTTTAACTCTACTACAAGTGTAAAGTAACTATCTTTTCCAATTTTTCATATGCATATATTTTACCTTTTCCCAAAGTTTTATTTAAAAGTGTTTTAATTAGAATTTTTAATTAATAAATATTCAGTTGTCCAGAATCCTTTTAAATACACACACACACACAAACTTGACTTGACTTCTATACACACTGCACTTGAGAAGTCACAATGATATAAGACCAACACAAATTTTTAACTCTTCCCAACTATCCATGTAACAATAGCTTTTTAATATGTCCTAAGAATTTAAAAGACACTCATAACTTTCTCACTTTGCTGAAACGTGGATTACTCCTTAGGACAATATTTCCTTGAAAACCTTCTGTTAAAATTTTATTCTCTATCCTACCACTCGTGCCATTGTTAGCAGGTTGGTAAAGTCTGCTCGCCTCCTGTTAGACCATTCTCCCTTGGTACTTGTAATAGATAACTGGTATTAAGTCTTAATTAGGCTCTTTGAACCACTGGCCTTTCTTATTGCAGTCAGTTATAAACTTTCTCCCATCTCCCTCCTTATCCCATAAAGATTTTAGCTACTGGGGCACCTGGATGACTCAGTTGGTTAAGCATCTGACTTCACTCAGGTCATGATCTCACTATTAGTGGGTTCGAACCCCATGTCGGGCTCTGTGCTGGCCACTTGGAGCCTGAAGCCTGCTTCAGATTCTGTGTCTCCCTCTCTCTGCCCCTCACCCACTCACATTCTGTCTCTCAAACATAAACATTAAAAAATAAAAAAATAAAAAAGATTTTAGCTCCTGTCTTGCCATCACTCTTCTTAATACTACTCATTTTCAAATCTCTAGGCATAGCAAAATGTAAGTGGATTATACTTCAAACATTCTGGTCTCACCAAGACTTGGCCTTTTGTCTTCTGTGGCTCCATCATCCTCCATTCCTCCCTTGTTCACACACATTGATTTTAAAAATGTCAAGTCTATAATTTCTACTATAAGTTACAGTTACTCAATCCCTGCTTTTTCTTGCTAATCCTGGCTCAAATAAATTTGTTTCCAAAGATACTATAAGCTATTAATGCTCACTACTATTCTCTGACCCTTATTTTTCTGTGTTCACGTTTGTCTGTTTATCCAGTATAGATTCCATAGTCCATCAATATGTTTGATACCTTCTTTATAGGATTTTAACTTCACTTTTCAATTCTCAATTTATTTTGCTTTATTGGAAAGAACTGGAACCTTACTTAAATTTCACTCTTTTCCAAATAATAAGCCTATTTCAGAGAAGCTATATGTGACTATAAAAAGACAAATAGGGGCACCTGGGTGGCTCATCCAAAACAATGACATGATTACCTCAAAGAGATATCTGAACCCCCAAGTTAAATGCAGCATTATTTAAATAGCCACGATATGGAAATAACCTAAGTGCCTATTGACAGATTAACATATAAAGAAAAGGCAGTATAATTATAGAACGGAATATTATTCAGCCATAAAAAGGGGAATCTTCCTTTTTGTGACAACATTTATGTATCTTGAAAGCATTATGCTAAGTGAAATAAGTCAGATGAGAAAGACATATATATGTTCTCACTTCTTCAGGGAATCTAAAAAAACCTGAAGTCATAGAAATAGAAAGTAGAGTGGTGATTAACAAGGGCTAGAGACAGGTGGAAATGGGATGATTGTTGATCAAAGGGAATAAACTTCCAGCAATGAGATGAATAATTTCCAGAAACCTGATTTACATCATGGTGATAATTAACAGTACTGTATTATATACTTGGAAGTTAAGATTACACATCTTATCACCACACACATACACACATATATACACGTACACAAAAGATAATTATGTGAGAGACTGGAGATATTAACAAAACCTTATTGTAGTAATCATTTCACAATATATATGTGCATCAAATCATCATGGTGTATACTTTAAACCTACATATGTTAGGGGTGCCTGGGTGGCTCAGTTGGGTTCAGTGTCTGACTTCAGCTTAGGTCGTGATCTCACGGGTGTGAGTTCGAGCCCCGTGTCAGGCTCTGTACTGACAGCTCAGAGCCTGGAGCCTGCTGCAGATTCTGTGTCACCCTCTTTCTGCCCCTCCCGTGCTCATGCTCTGTCTTTCTCTCTCTCAAACATAAATAATTAAAAAATTAAAATAAAAAATAAACTTACATATGTTATATGTCAATAATATAAAAGCTGGAAAAGAAAAATTTGAAATGCAAATATTTTTGACCAAAGAATGACCAGATCAGAATGGTCACTCTAAAGTATACATTACTAAAATTATTACATTTTAAAGATATGTAAATAATATCCAGGGCTTTTAGACAGAAATAACAGGTAACTTGCAATGATAAGAGAAACAGCTTCAGAATTCTAGAGACTATATAAACATTAAAACAAAAGAATATTTCCAACAAACTTGAGGAGAAAAAAAAGTATCTCCCTAAGATTTAATAACCAGTCAAGCTGCTCTTTATGTGTCAATATTATAGTAAGAAATAAAGTATTCATAGATTACTGTATTCACAAATCTTTCCCCTGGAATTTACTAGAGGATGAAATTCATCTAAGAAAGAGATAAAGAGAAATTATGGCAAAAAATTACTATTTATGAACATATATATTTGAACTGATCTAAAACTAAATCATAGGTGGGAACAAGGGTATAAAAATAATATATAAATTCTGTATATTGGACTAAGTGTAAATAATGGAACTAAGTAATGGTTAGGGGAAAGCAAAAGGGAAAAGCAGGACAAATTTAAACAATAATTATTGTATTATATATTATGTGGGACCAAAAAATATAATTTAAAGCAAAAATAAAGAAATATATAGAGAAAAAAATTCCAAATCATATCAGTTAAAAGGTTATTATTGAAACAAAAATAGAAATTTCACTAAGTGTAACATATCACACAATAAAAAATTAAGGAAAAAGTTCATATAGAAAAATAGATTAAATGCAGCATAACCCATATAGTAAATATTACAAAACAATGCAACTTTTGTAGTGTTGTGACCAATGAATACGAAGTACCTTAAATATCCTATTATAAGATGAATATTTGGTATGTGAATCAAATGGAGAAAAACAAGGAAGAGGAAGTGCTATTGTGCTATAAGACAAAATACATTTTAATTTTCTTTTTTTAAATTATTTTTTAGCGTTTATTTATTTTTGAGACAGAGAGAGACAGAGCATGAATGGGGGAGGGTCAGAGAGAGAGGGAGACACAGAATCTGAAGCAGGCTCCAGTCTCTGAGCTGTCAGCACAGAGCCGGACGCGGGGCTCGAACTCACAGACCGTGAGATCATGACCTGAGCTGAAGTCGGAGGCTTAACCGACTGAGCCACCCAGGCGCCCCCATTTTAATTTTCTTTAAGTTTACTTTTGAGAGAGAGGGAGAGAGTGGGGAGGGCAGAAAAAGAGGGAGAGAGAGAATCCCAGGTGGGCTCCACACTGTCAGTGTGGTACACCCAAAATATGTTTTAAGCCATAAACCATTCAGCATTGTCACAGTTTGCAATGGAAATGACACGGTTTTGAATGTTCACCAAACAAAATAGTAACAACTTTTATAGAGCAGAAACTAAAGTAGATTCAGGGAGAAAAATTCAGTTACACATTCATGATAGATGATATTTAACACACCCATACCAGTTCATGGTACATCTAATAGATAAAATAAGAAAGTATACATAATATGTAAACTACATAATCTATAAGGTAGATTTTATGGATATTTATTAACATTCCAATATTAACAAATACATCTTCTTCTTAAGTGTACATCAAACATTCATACAACATGATCATCCAAAGTATAAGTCTCACATAGCAAAAACAAAAAATCATAAAATAAAACTAGATATTAATACTAACAATAGAGACCCATCAATAGGGAAATTTAAAAATATAATTTTAATTAAAAGGGTAAGGCAAGTGAAAAGCAGAACTTAGAAAAAAATTCATGGCCAATGAGAGAAAAATGAACTGCCTTTAATAGAAACAAAATAATACAAAGTAAATTTCTTTTTTTTTTTTAATTTGAATATAGTTGACACAGGATGTTACATTAGTTTCAGACATACAACATAGTGATTCACAAGTGCACATGTTCTGCTATGCTCACAGTTGTAGCTAGTATCTACCACCATGAAATGCTAGCACAATACAGCTGACTATATTCCTGTGTTGTAGATTTTATTCTTGTCACTTATTCACTTCATAATTGGAAGCCTGTATCTCCCACTCTCCTTCACCCATTTTGCTCCTACTCCTACCACCCTCTCCTCTGGCCATAATCAGTTTGTTCTGTGTATTTACAGGTCTTTTCTGCTTTTTGTTTATTTACATGCTGCCTGATTCCAAACTATATTACAAAGATATAATTAAAACAGTGTGGTATTAAGTTCAGACAAATGGAAGAATGGGACAGAATAGAGTCCTTGAAAAAAAAATACATATATATATTCTGCAAGCTCATACATGCAGACAACAAATTGGTGGTCCCCAGAGGTGGCACTGGAGTGAGGGTCAGAGAAATGGGTAATTTTTAAAATTTGAATAAATTAAGAAAAAAAAAGAAATTACTCAATTTACCTAACTATATAGCAATGTTTGCTCTGTCTCTTCTTAAATGTATAAACATGACTCATGACCTTTCAGCCATGTTCTTCCTGTCTCTCTCTCTCTACATATATATATCTATCTATATAGATATATAGATATATCTATATATATAGATAGATATATATATATCTCACATATATGTTATGCATGCATATGCATATGTATGTGTGTAGACTCATATATATTAATATGCATATACCATTTATATATATAAGGTGTATAATGTTATATACATAATACATTTACCATATATCCCTCTTCCTCTCTGTTTTTCACCCTCTAATTCTGCAGGTGATTCAAATGAGGAGACAAATTTGAAAAGTAATGGAGAAGATTCCGTTTTTTACATCAGAAATCAAGGGGATCAAAATTATTCTCCATATAGTTGTCTTCCTTCCCCACTTCTGCAATCCTACCAAAATACTGATTCTTTGAAAAAAATGGAAATGCCTCCTGCGGGAATGTGAACTTCTACAAGAACATTTTGCACAAGTTTTGGGGTTAGTAAAAAGCTTGAGTTGAGCCCTGACTTTTTCAACTTTTTGTTACTAGTTTTATGATTTTGAACAAACAAATATCTTGAGACTTGTTTCCCCATCAGTGAAAGAAAGATATGATCTACTTCATGTTGTGATTTGTGGATTAAATAATGCATAAAAAAGGCTTAACAGAGTCCTTCAGATATATTAGCTACTTAAAAACTAGCATCATGTGGGGATGGTACAGTTAAGTATCATCATTAGGGTGGTGGTTACATGGAGCTATATATAACATATAATAATATTGCATAGAGCTATCCATATACAGAAACACAAACACAGTCACACACACAAATGGGTGCACATAAAACTGGTAAAATCTAGTAAGTTATCTGGATTGTACCAAACCAATTTTTTTTTGTATTTTACTATAAGTATGCAAAATATTAACATTGGGGGAAGCTGGGTGAAGGATGATGGAAACTCCCTATACATTGCATTGCAGGTTTCAATGAATCTATAATTTTTCACAACACAAAATTAAAAAAAAATATATGTAAAGTTCAAACTCCTGGTAGTAAAACAAATAAGTCACAGATATGAAAAGCACAGCATAATCACTATATATTAATATAGCTAATAATATTGTATAATGTGTATGTTGAAAAAAGGGGACTACCCTTATTGTGGTGAGCACTGAGTAATGCACAGAATTGCTGAATCAATATGTTGTACATCTGAAACTAACTAATAATGTTAATTACACTTCAATAAAAAAAGATTTAAGTTGGCATGGCTTGATGCTTTGATCTTACTGTAGCAGTGACGGCTGAGGATGTAGGGATTATGATAAGTGTGCATATGTGATTTTGGTGTCAAAGATGTATTGTTTGCAAGGGCTCTGGTTCAGGGAAAACTCTCCAGTCTTCCACACATCGGAACAGGAAAGTCTACAACCCTGACTGTGAAGACACTGGAATCCTAGAGAAGAAAATCCAGGGCAGCATTTTCTTCTCTGTCTTCGGGTTAGCTCTTTTGCTAATAGGTCAGTTTGCGACCAAAGATTTTCTATTTTTAAACTCAATTTGGCACTGTATATAAACCAAGACTGAGATTTCATTCTTAAATTAAAGGAGGGTTTTTTTTCAAAGAGATATCATATCATTTAGTCACAAATCACAGTGGTAGGGTTGATATGACATAGCCAGTTATTGGAAATAACTGGTTTTAAAGGGCACATGTCATGGAATGTGGACAGGTATACGCCAAATATTTAATAGTTATATTCCATAACAGGGGAAAATGATGCGCTTTTAAAATACCAGCTGATGGACCTTAAGTCAGTTCTAATGATGCCTTTCAAAATTCCCATAGGTGTATCCTCAATGAAAGGTATTCATTTTTCAATAAAGACACTTTTGCTTAGACCTTCATACATAGCCAGAATGAATACACACACACACACACACACACACACACACACACACACACACGTGTGATTATTTATATTTTATGACTAAAATTATTACTTTATGTAGTAAAGGATGTCATATTCCCCATTTATGGCATTCTATGTAGAATACCATAACCAAGTCTTTTTATTTTTGTCAATATATTTTCCTTTAATCTTATTAAACACTTCTGTACTCCTACACTCATTCGATGACCTTATATCATCCTTTTATCTATTCTATACATCAGTTTCCTTGAGAGCTGTTGAAAGTGAAGAACATTGAATCTTTTGGCCTCATGGAAAGGAACTAAATATTTACAATAATCATAAAGTTCTTTGACAGTGGAAGAAGTGCTACATAACTGTCATATAGGAAATGGCTTAAACATAATTCAACATTTAGCTGTAGTATTCCTGTCCTTTAAATTTATGCTGCTTTTTGCATGCTGCTTTCTACTAAATCCACTAAAATACATATGCAGCTGTGATAGTGACAGCGTCAAGTTGAGTAGATTGACATAAAAACCAAATAAAAATGCAGGCCTGCCAAGAAGACTTGATTTCAAAAGTCCTATTTTCCATATTAGGTTGCATTTTCAATTTTAGAGATATGCTTTTATATTCTCCAGTTATTTCATTGAAGAACTACTATATTAGAAAGAATTTTTAGGGCTCTAATAAAGATGTTTGATAGTTAATATTTTCATATTTTTTAAATGAATATATTTCCTCATTAAAATGTTTTACCAAAATATTGAAATGTGTTTAAGCTCTCCAAATAATTTAAATTCACTAAAGAAAAATATAGATTGTGCCTGATTTTAATATTTTAGTAAATACAATGTTGAATAAACTCTCTTTCAAACAGAGTGTTTGTCTAAGGTAACTTCAGAGAGATAAAATTAGAAATTAATCTGTGTACATATGAAGTCATATGGCAATATGGCAATCCTAGGTCTAATATTACATAACTCTAGAGAGAATATTAAATCCTATGAACAATGTCTAACTGAACACTTTTTACTATTTATTATGATAACAATTATATTTGAAAACTTTCTTCTCTTCTAGTCCCTTCTTTCTCTCCTTTCTTCCTTTATTTTTTTTCCTTCCAAAGATATATTTGTATTAGATTTTTTTACATTTAGAGAATTCCAAAGAGCCAAATATCTGATAAATGAAATCTGGGAAATTTTCTGATTATTTTTGGGCCCATTCCTGAATTATCATATCTAACAGTGGAAAAATATTCTGAATCTATAGATGTGAACCATATTGCTAAATTTATGGTCACTGGAGAGAGGGAGACTATCCAGCTAAAAGGAAAAAAGGGCTCTGATAACAAAAGATATATTAGATGAATCTGGCCAAGGTAAGCAGAAGTACACTGCACATATTCAAAACATGGCTGATTCCTCTTTATTTTCAGTACTGAAATCTATAATTGCATTGCTTTGTACTTATATTTATATAATTATATAAATATATTTATGTATTTTCTTGAAATAATATTGATAACAATGCTTTTTGCCATTATGGAAAGTTATCCTTATATTATTCTTTTTTTTTTTTTTTTGGCTAATGTTTATTTTTGACATGGAGAGAGACACACACACACAGTGTGCAAGTGGGGGAAGGGCAGAGAGAGAGGGAGACACAGAATCCGAAGCAGGCTCTGGACTCCGAGCCGTCAGCACAGAGTCCAACATGGGGCTCAAACTCATGAACCTTGAGATCATGACCTGAGCCGAAGTCAGATGCCCAACTAACTGAGCCACCCAGATGCCCCATCCTTATATTATTCTTGATTTAAATATTAATTTCCTGAAATTTCATGTATTTGTTGTTATGTTAGAGTGAGAGTAATTTTTTTTTGTTTTGCTCCTATCTTAACATAAAATGTAATTTCTGAAAATCATGAACAAAGTTCAAATTTAGTATCTTATCAAGTGATCATATGGCTCTTATTATCATAATGAAAAAATTATCTAATATATCATTTTGAATTTTTTTAAACATTAGAATAAAAAAATAACATTTTACATGTATCTGGGTATATTTAGTTGGCAGGGAGTTGAATATATGTATGTATGTATATATATATATATATATATACATACATATATTCATAAATGATGTCAGTTTGTGGTTTTATTTTAAATTTCTATATTTGGAAGTCAAGTACCTCATAATTATTGTAATTTTCCGAATTTTTTATATATACACCTTTCATACTGCTAGATTTGTCTGAACACTTACTTTCTTCCTCCTAAGTTTGACTAAATTAATCTATTTTTCAACCTTTATTATTTTATCTTTAGTTTTTAATTTTTTTATTATGTTTTGCTTTTGTTTTTGGTTATTTAGTTTTATAGTTGACTTTTTGAATTTTCATTTTGAAAGAATTTTATTTTTAAATTTAAAAAATTTCAATATTTATTTTTGAGAGAGAGAATGCAAGTGGGGGAGGGGCAGAGAGAGATGGGGACAGAGGATCCAAAGTGAGTTCCACATTGACAGCCATGAGCCCAATGTAGGGCTCAAATTCATGAACCATGAGATCATGACCTGAGCCGATGTTGGATGTTCAACTGACTGAGCCACTGAGGCTCCCTGAAAGAATTTTAAATACATAGAAATGTATTGTAAAAAAATTCTGTAAACTTTTTACCCAGATTTCCCCAATGTTAACATCTTATATAATCACGATGAATTTATTAACGTTAAAAAGTCAGCACCCTTCAATAGTTCAGCTGGTAAAGTGGAGTACTGTAGACTGGATATAATGCCAAGACAGAGGAATTTATCCCAAATGAAAAAAAACAAGACAAGGCCATGGCCAGAGATCTAAGCAAAACAGATATAAGTAGCATGCCTGGAGGAGAATCTAAAGCAACAATCATAAGGATACTCACTGCGGGGGCACCTGGGTGGCTCAGTTGGTTGAGCATGTGACTTCAGCTCAGGTCATGATTTCAAGGTTCATGAGTTAGAGCCCCACATCAATCTGGCTTCTGTCAGCCTGTCAGCACAGAGCCCGCTTTGGATCCTTTGTCCCTCTTGTACCTGCCCCTCCCCCACTCACGTCTGTCTCTCTCTCTCTCTCTCTCTCTCTCTCTCTCTGTCTGTCTCTCTCGCTCTCTCAAAAATAAATAAAACAATAAAAAAATAAGGATACTCACTGGGCTTACATAATAGCAGAAACTTCCCTAATCTGAGACATCCAGAGATCTTTGAGACACAGAGAACTCCCATCAAAATAAACAAAAGCAGGCCAACACCAAGACATATTGTAAATAAATTTGCAAAATATAGTGAGAAAGAAAAAAAAAATCTTAGAAGCAGCAAGACAAATGAGGTCCTTAACTTAGAAGGGAAGACACATAAGACTAGCTGGATATTTCTCAATAGAAACTTGGCATACCAGAAGGGAATAACATGATATTTCCAATGTGCTGAATGGAAAAATCTGCAGCCAAGAATACTCTATCCATCAAGGTTATTATTCAGAAAAAGAGAGATAGAGAATTTCTCAAACAAAAACTAAAGGAATTTAAGACTACTAAATCAGTCCTATAAGAAATATTGAAGGGGGTTCTTTGAATGTAAAGGAGAGACCAAAAGTGATAAAGACAAGAAAGGATCAGAGAAAAATCTACAGAAACAATGTTAAAACAAGTAATGAAATAGCAATAAACACATATGAATTAAAATTACTTTGAATTTAAATGGACTAAATGCTCCACTCAAAAGACATAGGATATCAGAATGGATAAAAACAAAAGAAAAGACCCATCTCTATGCTGCCTACAAAAGATTCGTTTTAGACCTAAAGATACCTGCAGATTGAAAGTGAGGAAGTAGAGAAACATTATCATGCAAATAAATGTCAAAAGTAAGTTGGAGTACTGATACTTAAATCAGACACCCTAGACTATTTTGCTCTTGTATCGTTTTTATCCTGCTTTGGTAGCAGGAATGAATTTGCTGTGTTCCATCCACTCCATTGTTTGTAAGATTTTGATAAGGATTGTCATTAATTTTTTAAAAAATATTTGTTAGAATTTACCAAGGAGACCACGTGGTCTTGTGCTTTTCAATGCTGGGAGATTTATATATTTATTTTTAATTTATTTATTAAAATTCAAGTTGGTTAACATACAATGTAGTATTGGTTTCAGGAGTAGAACCCAATGATTCATCACTTACATCACTTACATATGCTCTTCCTAACAAGTGCCCTCCTTAAGGCCCATCACCCATTTAGCCCGTCCTCCCACGCACTTCCCCTCCAGCAACCCTTAGTTTGTTCTCTGTCTTTAAGAGTCCCTTATGGTTTGCCTCTCTCGCCTTTTTATCTTATCATCCTTCCCTTTCCCTACGTTCATCTGTTTTATTTCTTAAATTCCACCAATGAGTGAAATAATATGATATTTATCTTTCCCTGACTGACTTATTTCACTTAGCATAATATATTCTACCTCCATCCACGGTGTTGTGAATGGCAAGATTTCATTCCTTTTGACCACCAAGTAGTATTCCATTGTGTATGTGTGTGTGTGTATGTAAATATACATATATATTTATCCATTCATTAGTCAATGGAAATTTGGGCTCTTCCCATAATTTGGCTACTGTTGATGGTGCTGCTATAAACACTGGAGTGTATGTCCCTTTTTGAATCAGCATTTTTGTATCCTTTGCATAAATACCTAGTGGTGCAATTGCTGGGTGATAGGCTAATTCTATTTTTATTTTTTTAGGAACCTCCACAGTGTATTCCAGAGTGGCTGCAACAGTTTGCATTCCCTCCTACAGTGCAAAAGTGTTTCCCTTTCTCCACATCCTCGCCAACATCTGTTGTTTCCTGAATTGTTCATTTTAGTCATTCTGACAGGTGGGAGGTGCTATCTTATTGTGGTTTTGATTAGTACTTCTCTGATGATGAGTGACTTTGAACATCTTTTATATGTCTATTAGCCATTTGGATGTTTTCTTTGGAAAAGTTTCTATTCATATCTTCTGCCCATTTCTTAACTGTGTTATTTGTTTTTTGGGTGTTGAGTTTGATAAGTTCTTTATAGATTTTGGATACTAACCATTTATCCGATATGCCATTTGCAAATATAGTCTCCCATTCTGTCAACTGTCTTTTAGTTTTGTTGATTGTCTCCTTTGCTGCGCAAAAGCTTTTAATCTCGATGAGGTCCCAATAATTCATTTTTGCTTTCATTTCTCTTGCCTCCAGAGACATGTCTAGTAAGAACTTGATGTGGCTGAGGTAAAAGAGGCTGCTGCCTAAGTTCTCCTGTAGGATTTTGATGGTTTCCTGTCTCACAGTTAGGTCTCCAATCCATTTTGAATTTATTTTTGTGGATGGTGTAAGAAAGTGGTCCAGTTGCATTCTTCTGCATGTTGCTGCCCAGTTTTCCCAGCACCATTTGCTAAAGAGACTGCCTTTTTACCACTGGATACTCTTTCCTGATTTGTCGAATATTAGTTGGCTGTACATTTGTGGGTGCATTTCTGAGTTTCCTGTTCTGTTCATTGATCTATGTATTTGTTTTTTGTGTCAGTATAATACTGTCTTAATGATTACAGCTTTGCAATACAGTTTGAAGTCCAGAGTTGTGATGCCTCCAGCTTTGTTTTACTTTTTCAACATTACTTTGGCTATTCAGGGTCTTTTCTGCTCCCGTACATGTGCCAGGAGATTTTTGATTCCTAATTCAACTTTCATTTTTGTTATTGGTCTAAGAAGATTTCCTATTTCTTGGGTTGAAGACTCATGATTCAATCGTAATAACTTGTGCATTTTTAGGAATTATCTGTTGTTTTATTTATAAGTTATCTGATTTGTTAGTATATAATTGTTTATAGTAATCTGTTCTCACACTATGCATTTTTGTGGTTATCTGTTGTATCATTTCATTACGCATTTTTATTTGTGAGCCTTCACTTTTTTCTTTTTCTTTTCTTAGTTAATGTAGGTAAAGCATTGCCAATTTAATTTATTTATTTGGAAAAAATGGTCATCACTTTCAATGTTATGTTATTGTTTATTCTTGTCTCTATTTTATTTATTTCTGATTTTTTCTGGTTATTTCCTTCCTCTAGTAAACGTCAGCTAAATTCCTTTTTTTTAGTTCCATGTGGTGTAATGGTGCTTATTTGAACATTTAAATTTTTTTAAATATTTATTTATTTATTCATTTATTTATTTATTTTTGACAGAGAGAAAGACACACACACACACACACACAGAGAGAGAGAGAGAGAGAGAGAGAGAGAGAGAGAGCGCACAATGGGGTAGGGGGCAGAGAGAGAGAGAGGGAGACACAGAACCCAAAGTAGGCTCCAGTCTCTGAGCTGTCAGCACAGAGCTTGACAGGGGGCTCGAACTCACAAACGCAAGATGATGACCTGAGCCAAAGTTGGTTGCTTAACTGACTGAGCCACCCAGGTACCCCTGAACGTTTTTTTTTAATACAAGCATTTATAGCATAAATTTTACCCTAACATCTGCTTTTGCTGCATCCTGTTGATTTTAGAATATTGTATTTTCTTTTCTCTTGTTTTGAGACATATTTAGATTTACCACTTGATTTCTTATTTGGCCCATTGCTTGTGCAGTAGTGTATTTAACATTTACATATTAAATAGTCAACATTTACATTGTAGATTTTCCAGCTGTTTTATTGTTGATCTTTAGTTTTATATCCTTATGTTTGGAAAACATACCTGGTTTGGTTTCAGTCTTCTTAAATTTGTAATATTTATTATGTTTCTATTTATGTGGTTTAACCAGGGGATTTTTTTGTGTGTATTTGAAGAGAAGGTATATTCTTTTTTCTTGGATAGAATGTTTTATATGTATCAGAGTGTATTCTGAAGTATGCTTCAAGTAAAAAATGTTCTTGATGAAAGTAATACAAAACAAGAACTTTAACTGAGAGTACTCACTTAAAATAAAGCATAGCAGATGGGTGAAATAGGCAAAGGGGGTTAAGAGTACATTTATCATCATGAGCACTGAATAATGATGTATAGAATTGTTCAATCACCATATTGTACATCTGAAACTAATATAACACTGTATGTTAACTATATTGGAACTAAAATAAAAAAACTTACTAAAATTAAAATTAAGTTAAAAATAATGTAGGTATAATACTACTAATAAGAGCAATTTATAAGTATGATTTATTATATTTTGCAAAATGCAAACTACAATATTTTCATCACCAGAGAGATCTTTCCTTTTATCTTTTTAATGGCCACACCTTCTTCCCTCCCATCCCACTACTTCCTTAGCTACTGGCAACCAGTAATCTGTTGCCCAAATCTAAAACTTTGTCAGTTTAAGAATGTTATATAAGTAAAATCATACTATGTGTAAGCTTTTTGTTATTGGCTTTTTAAAAATTTAGTAGAATTCTCTGAACATTCAACCATATTCACTCCTATTTTTGTTTTCATTAAAGCATAGGAAGAAAATATGATTTCACACAGATAATGTAGTTTGAAAAAGGACTATTTTATTCTTCCCTTCATAGGATTGCAATTATCCTACTTTGATAATACATCAAAACTTAAAAAAATAAAAAGGTAGTTTCTTCAAGGATAGTTGCAAGTGAATCCTGAAATCACATTCAAGTTCTTTCATAATCAGTTACTTTAAAATTCATTTTTCTATCTTATACTCTGAATGGATATTATACCCATGCTTCATTTTGTAACATTCTAAACCGGCCATTTGGAAAACACTGAATCACTGATATTGCAGTTCTTTCAAATATTGGCACATTGTATGGTACAATAGCAAAACAATCACACTTATGAATATCACCAACCATCTCACTAGAAAAGTTTTAAGTATTGACAGGCTATTCAGCTCTTGGTCCTGGAAGTTTTCTTCAAAATCCTTATTTTGTTTGAATGGTCCAATTTTATCACTGATGCCAAATACTACAGATTTTTTTCCCTTACAATGAGAGGCTCACTTCAAGTTTTTTTTTTCGAGAATATCTCTGCCAAATGCCTAAATCTATATACCATAGTTAGTCTGTCAGTTGTTCTTTTAACTGAAAGTGGCTTGCCTCAAGACAATCATTTTACTTCAGTGCACAGAAGGGCTTTTACTGTTTCCAATGTGTCACAGAGAATAGTTTTTAAAATATATACTAACTTAATCTCAAGATATGAGAAAGCAAATTATTTTACTGCTTCATCAAAACATTCTTAGAGAGATGTGTTGTTTGTTTCCTGTGAATAGGTGACAGTTTAAAATACAATGACTATTACTACCGGATGGTTGAGATGTTTTGATTTGTGCTGAGTAGTTGCCAGTGTTACTTAACACTGCTTTTGTATGAGGAATGCAAAAATTAACACACACACACACACACACACACACACACACACACACACAGAAAGGAAAAGAATGCTTTAGTATTATTATCTAAAACTATAATAAAATATTTTTGGCCTTGCAGACCCTTGAATGTATCTCAGGAACCTATAGGGACCAAAGAATTCAGCTTGTATTTATTTTTTATTTTTTTTTTAAATTTTTTAATGTTTATTCATTTTTGAGAGACAGAGTGAGACAGAGTGTGAGCAGGAAAGGGGCAGAGAGAGAGGGAGACACAGAATCCAAAGCAGGCTCCAGGGTCCAAGCTTTCAGCACGGAGCCCGATAGGGGGCTCAAACCCACAAACCATGAGATCATGACCTGAACCGAAGTTGGATGCTTTACCAACTGAACCATTCAGGTGCCCCAAGAATTCAGCTTTTAGAATAATTGTTCATATTATGTTTCCTGTCCCTTGGTCCCAGTGTAAGTTCAACTTGCTAATGTCTAAAGCCATCAAACCATCACCTGTCACAAATATCATCAAAATCCTATCTTCCCACACTCTTTCAATGCTTACTTCAACCACTGCTACCAAGCTAACAAACTCAATCTTAATAACTACTATATAATAAGTGACTAAAATAACTCAAGTGGTCTGTTATCTTTCACCTTTGTATGCATTGTTTAATACCCTCATGCATCATTGTTTCAGGAGTTACTCACAAAACAAAACCAGAAAACAAAAGTTATGGATTAAACCCAGCACGTTATACTCTAAAATTTGTATTTTTAACCAACCCATCACAATATTTCTTCAGGAGTTCGTACCCCATGCAGGAAGTAATATTAGGTTTCATCTTATCAAAAATCCAAATGGGACGAAAACAAACAAACAAACAAACAAACAAAACTGCAAACCAGAACCATGATGATAATGCCTTGGATCATGAGATAAAAGCGTGAACCCTCTCCAGTGTATCTCAACATTGGTTTCACATTGGAATCTCTAGAGCTCTGAGGAATTCTGTGGAGATACATTTATTCAGAAACATCCCCCTTTGAATATATGCAGGAAAAACTGCAATGTGACCAGTCATGTTGTTTTATCACTAGATGTCTCAACAAAACAACAAAGTAGGCACTGTCATATTGTTAAACTAATTTGACTGTATATATTGTCAAATATCTGTTGTCTGCTGTTTGTCAGTTGGAGACCTGTTTACTTTGCTTCACTTGTCAGTTAGTTGTCAGAACCTGGAAATGTCTGTCACTTAGAGCTGGTTGATGCTTAGCAACATATTTCAGTAAACTCTACTCAATTACACATTAAGATCCTTTCTCCCATTTTCTGCAATGCTTTGAAAATTCTGGTGGATGTCTCAAGCACGTATGTTTTTATGCCATATCCACTGAACCCTTTAATTCACTCTTTCCTACCCTATAATTACATAATCCAGTAATATTCTTTCCCTATTCCTCCTTCATTGACTTTACATTTGTTTTATCTACTTTATATTAAAATGTAGTGAAATTACATTTAATTCATTATTTCACCCATCTGGTATTTAGGTACCAAATATTGAGTTTAGACCTATATTTATGCTAGCTTTGACACAGTCTCTCAAAATTTCTGATACTCATCATGTTAAAAAAGTTTCTATTAGAATGAAGGATAATAATGAACAAAATGTAATAGATCCCAGGAAGATCAATGGCCCAGGATCCCAGGAAGATCAATTATTTAGTATGATAGGCCCTAATAAGACATATCTGTTTGTGTGAGGAGAGATACGTTAGGGAGTTATGCAAAGGACCCATAGTCTTAACTTTTAAGATTGGCTGTCAGTAATTTTTTGTATCATCTATAAGTTAGGAAATTAATTTACACAACACCAAATAATTATAAGATAATTATCTATTGGGAAGAGTGAACATGAGGAGTAGGAGTTGGAAGTCTGATAGTTCTCAATCATACGCCTTTTGAGAACAAGGTAAGTGCTTACCATGTATATTTATACATTTAACAAATTAAAATTTTGTGGTTTCTGATCTGGCATGTAAGAAGCTTGGAAGTTACCATTCTGCCTTAACAATAACCAAAGAAGCTAAATAAACTGAAAAAGCAACAACTCTTCTTAGATCCATGAGAGAAGTAAGGTCACAGGACAAACCATTGCCCCCAAACTGGAGAGACAGGGAGCTAAATATAACTAATTACAATTTACCATAGCTGAAACCTATGTAGAAATCAGTGCTAGGGTAGGGAAACCTGAAATGTAGTTGATGCATTGCTGGAGACTCGGTGTGGACAAATCTGAGAATTAAAACCTTCAGAGGGAACTACTCATAAGGGGACCCTCCACACTTTTATGAATTTTACCTCCAGAAGATCTACCAGGCCCTGACAGTGAATATCTGAGGAAAATCCCCTCATGCTTCTAGCAGGGGGAGGGGAAAAGGAACTGCTTTTAAATGCAGCAGAGCATCTATTCTTCTTAAAAAGGTCTGCTCTCAGGAGAAACTATTTAAACAGAGCTTCATCCAGAATTTAAGTGATCTGGGGGAAGGGAAGTACCCAATTTCAGCTGACTCTAGCCTTCCATGTGGAGGAAGGGAATTACCCAATTCTAGTCCAGTCTAGCCACCTTGTCCCACCTAAGGGAAGGGAGGCTGAGATGCACAGGTAAAATTCATAGTCCAGAGGCACAGGCTCAAAAGACTAAACTCTAATCATAGAATTACAGAAAGATTCCTCTCCTCCAAAACCTTATCACCACATCACAAAAGTCCCTTTTTACAGGTTTTATTCTGTTTTTTTTTTGTTTTGTTTTGTTTTGTTTTTTACCTACTACATAATGTCTGCCTATCAAAAAAATTGTAAGACATACTAAAAGGCAAAAACACGGTTTGAGGAGATAGAACTCAGAGCATCTGAGCATCAGAACCAGATTCGGATATGGCAGAGATGTTGGAATAATCAGACCAGGAATTTAAAACAACTATAATTGATATGCTAAGGGCTTTAAAAGAAGGTAAATGGCATTCAAGAATAGATAGGCAATGAGGAAAAAAAGACGGAAATTCTAAAAAAAGTACCAAAAAGATATGCTACAAATCAAAAACACTAACAGAAATGCTACGTAATCTTTTACCTACTTCTATTGACTGAACTCTTTTGGTTATAGATCATATTTTCTTGCTTTTTAAAATATATTATATTTTTTAAATAAGTGACATACATTAAGAATTTTACATTTGGAATACTGGATTTTCTTATACAAAATGTGCTCTGTTCAGCATGCCATCAAGTTACTTGGAAATATTTGATTATTTGGAAGCTTGCTTTTAAGATTATTTTAGCAAGTTTATGACAATCTTTTGTCTAGGGCTAATTTAGCTCCACTACTGAGCTTGTACTCAAAATAACATTGCATAGCATTTATATTTACCACATTTTTTTCTGCCATCATATTATTATGTTTATTTTTACTTCTTTTCTCTCTGTTGTGTCTGAGCATAACTGCTGTTGAGCAGAACAAAATGGACTGGCCACCAAAGAGAGGGGAAGACTTCCAACTACATGGAGAAGAGCAAAGATCATCATGATGCCAGCCACCAGGAACAGAAGCCCAGACACTTCTGCTCACTGCATCTTAGTAAAGGACTTTCCAGAGAAAACACAACACAGTCAAGCACTTGATTGACAACACTTCTACTCACACAGAGAAGAGACAGAGCAATATCAGCTCTAACAGTTTGGTTGGTACATACAGCTAGTGAGTGACCCTGGCAGCAACACAGTGCACTGCACACCCATTTCCTGTTGCAGGTGCAGGACACCTCTCTCCCCCTTAAAGTCTGAAATGCTAAAAGTTGGGGCTTGTCTGAAGGCCAGTGACACAAATGCTTATGCAGAATAAAGAAACCATCACTGACCATGAACCAGGGAAAGATGTCCCCATACATCTCAAACCTATACATGATAAACCTGGCACAAGCTATTTGAGCTCTTTAAGAAGAGTGTTCCAGGCCCAATGTCCATTCCTATTTTTCCTGGGGTAAGGGAGATCTAAAAACTATGTGCAGGAGACTTCTTTTCTCAACAACTGTCCCCTATTCCATCTCTTAGGGAGTAGACACATAAGGTATTAGTCATAAATACATTTGCTTCAAAGGAGCAGGAAGACCTTTTGTGTAAGTAATCAATTTTGATTCAATTCTAGTGGATAAATGATTGGCATTATTTATAAGTAGTCATACATTTTACCTGTTTAACGTGGGTTTAAAGTATCAACTTTCTCTTCTGTAAGTAGAAATATAAAATATAATCTAGTATAATAAAAACTTAACTAGAAATGTTTCTTTTATGTTTTGAGGTTCTATATAATTTGCCTTTGTGTGTAATTTATATACAAACTTACTTTTAAAATTTGGGCATATAAATCTTAGAAAAAAATTCTGAGAGTTTTATTTAACAGCCCCTATTTGTCTATTTCATTATTTCCAAAGAGTAAGGAAAATAATTATGAATTAGATAGTGAGTATTAATATATCCCTAAATAAATAATAGAAAATATGACAGAAGATCTTCTGACTCAATGCAATGTTCAATATTAATCCTAAAATGTTAAGAAACAACAACGTTTATCAAGTATAACCCATGACTTTACATTTATAATTACTCGTAGATTTCTCTCTGAATTCACTCACATTTTAACTACTTATTTATTAAGAAATGAAATAAAATTTTAGTTGGTATTCCACTTAAGATTTTTCTTTTATTTCATTTTTAAAAATGTTTATTTATGTATTTTGAGAGAGAGACAGAGGCAGAGAGAGAGGGATAGAGAGAATCCCAATCAGGCCCTGCACCGTCAGCACAGAGCCCAAGGAGGGGCCTGATTTCATGAATTATGAGATCATAACCCGAGCTGAAATCTAGAGTTGGATACTTAACTGACTGAGCCAACCAGGTGACCCAAGATTTTTTATTCTTTGTTTTATTTTGTATTGTAATTTAAATGATGTCACTAATACTTATGAACTATTTTAACTGAATTCATTTTTTTCCCTAAAACCATGACTGTATGATTCCAACCATAAAAGTGTCTCTATTAAAATATAAAAACACTTTAATTAAGATGCAGTTAGGGATTTTTTCTTCAACAACAGTGTTTCTTAAAAGTATTTCAGAATGTTCTTCTTTTTAGAAAAAAAAACAAATGTTTATTTATTTATTTTGAGGGGGGAGGGCAGAGAGAGAGGGAGAGAATCCCAAGCAGGCTCTGCTCTGCTCCATCAGTGCAGACCCTGACGTAGGGCTCAATCTCATGAACCATGAGATCATGACCTAAGCCAAAATGAAGAGTCAGATGCTTAACCAACTGAGCCACCCAGCACCCCCAGAATGTTATTTTTGCTCACACTGTGTAAAAGATTCACAGATCAACCTGTTATTTATTTTTTCTTTTCAAAAAATAAAAATCTAGCATTTAAAACTTTTTTTAACTTTATTTATTTTGAGAGAGTGAGGGAGCAGGGGAGGGACAGAGAGACTGGGACAGAGAGAGTATCCCAAGCAGGCTTTGTGCTGTCAGCACAGAGCCCAACATGGGGCTCGAACTCATGAACCACGAGATCATGAGACAAAAACCAAGAGCTGGACACTTAACATGAGCCACCCAGGCCCCCCAAAAATCTAGCATTTTAAAGAGATTTCATATATAAGAAAAAATAGGCTGTTACGTCAATAGTATTTTCATGCAGTGGAAAGAGAATTGATGGAATTTCGATTGGGAAAGGCATTAGAAATCATGAAATCCACAGTTATCATTTGGTGAATTAGGATACAGCCTCAAAGGCACAAAAGGGCTCAGACAAAATGGTAAATTAACACTTCAATATCCATTAAATTTTATCACACTTTATCTCCAGCCTAAAACTAGTTTGTTTTATTAATTTATATTTGAAATAATATTAGTATGTGAGAATCATGTCTACTGAACAGATCTTAATTTAATACACGGTTAAATCTGAAATACAGCCAGTAATAACCCACTTCTCTGTCATTTACTTTCTTAACACTTGCTTTCTATACTTTCTATACTCCCCTTAAAAAGGACATCACACATGACATTCACTGCTTAAAAAAAAAAAAAAAAAAAAAAGGTGTATGTGTGGGGAGGTACTGGGGCCCAAGTAGCAAAATGTAGAGTCCTAGGAGTAATGGGGAAATTATTCTAAGCTGAGGCCTCTGATGGCTAAGTAATGTGTTCAGACCCATGGATGGAGGAAGAATATGTTCAAAGGCCTCAAAAACCTTACCTGGCTTCTGTAGATCCACGGCAGTAGAAATCATCGTATATATAACACGTTTGTTTGTTGTGTAAAACACTATCCAATATACTTCAGCATCAGATTCATTTAGGAGACAGCACATATAATGGAAAGTGGACAGGCCTTGGAGTTACTCATAAATATGTATGTTGTTATTTATTGTGACATTTAAGATGCTTTTAACTGCAAATACAGAAAAAAACCCTCTAAATGTGTTTAAATAATAGATTTTTCCCCTTAATCTCACATATGCTGATTGATGGGTGTTGATAGGGAGGATCCAAAATTGGTTAATTCCTAAGTTAACTGAAATCCTCAAGGATCTGTGTTCTATCTTTTGCTTATGTCATTCTTAACATTTTTTTTTCAGCTTTGTACATGAAGATTCAATATTTAGGCACTTTATCCTCATATCCTAGTTTATAGATATAAGTATGAAAATGTCCCTCTCTTGACCCATCCTTTAAGCACAAGAAAAGCCATCCAAGAAATACCCTAAGAATCATGTCCCCTCACTTTTGATTGGACAGAATTATTTCAGAATCTCCACTTTGCAAAGTCTAATGAGACCACATGGATTGGCTCAGCCTTTTCTCACCAGGTTTACACTGAATAAAGCACTATAAGACACTATGTCCTCAATTTCTCCAAGGACAGACATGGTCAGCACCATTTCGGATACATAGGAGAAAAGTTACTTTATTACATAAAATGAATGTCTTAGGGCATTAGGATTTAATTCTCTCCCAGAACCCCAGTGGAAAAGAGCTGTTTGTATTAACCATAATTTTTTCTCTGAGTCTGGGATCTGGGGATACAAACATCTTCCCTGACATAAATAACTGGTAGAGTAATTCCAACTAAATTGAGGTTCTGTTAGAAAAAAAAAGGTGGAGAATGGCTGTGGGGTAGGATATTAACTTTCATCCACATTTGTTTTTTAAGAATGATAGGCAGTGCATTATGCTGTGATATGCCACCCACATCCTCCTTCAGGACTGAAGGAATTATTCTGCCTGTTATTGGAAGTGCTGCTGGCAGATATAACTCAACTGTCTGACCTCTCTAGGAACTGTCTCTGCTAAAATAGATTTGTCTCACTAAATATCACACCTTTTTTCCCAGGGACGCTTGGCTTGCATCTAGTGACTGGTTAATGTAGACAAATAAAGACCTCACCTTTTTGTCCTAATTTGAGACAACAGTGAAGGGTCGTTCTGTCTTCAATATTTCCTGTGGTGTCAGATGTAGATTTTCCTGGACTGCATCATAGCCTCACTATTCCCTTTACTCAGACCTATTCCCTTTCTTTCCCTTTCAAAGGTGGTGGTCCCAAGAACACACTCAAATAAACCTCCTGCATGTTTGTTTGTATCTGCAACTAAGTGTCTTTTTCTTAGGTGAAATCTTGGATACCTTTTTCAACCATTTTGTGTGTAAATAACCAAATGTATAAAGGCCATAATAATATCAAATTTGTGGAAAATGACAAATTATAAGTGTGCATATGTATTTTCTATCTATCTATCTATCTATCTATCTATCTATCTATCTACCTATCAAGAGATATTCTAGGCATTTGGCTACATGTCTGACATATGCACATGCATGGAAATACACAAATATATATATAAACTAATGCAGTTTTCTTAAAAATTTGTATTTTAGTATTTTTATTTAGTTTTAAATAAATCTCAAAAAATGTGCTTTGTTTATGATCATAAACCTAGTATGTGTCACAGTTAGTAAATTCTGCATCTTAATACAAATCTCATATTCATTCCATTATATCCCACTGCCTTTCTTGTTAAAATAAATAATACAACCCAAACATAGGGAGAAAAATATGTTAATCAGAAGTTGATAAGAAAGAATTCCGAACCAACACTGTAAATCAAAAAATCTTTCAGATATAAAACACAAATGTGTGTGTCTGAAACAAAAATATAGTAATTAAAAAATTCCCGTAACAAGTTTATTCATGTGATGACTCTATTTTTACTACCACACACACACACACACCACACACACACTCTTTAAAAGTGATAATCATTAAGTTTGTGGTGATAACAATTCTTAAAAAAACAACTTCAATTTCAATTTTGAGTAAAGAATAATAATTCATGTCACTAAATTTTGTTAAAAATATAAAATCTTCTAATGAGAAAAATATCTAATATACAGAAGACATTTTCAAGGAATTACTGTTATTGTACCTGATTTCTAATGATCCATTTGGCATATGCATATATACAGATATACATATGTATATATGTATATAATGTAATACATAAATGTGTAAATAAGGTCATGTAAGTATCTACACATATACTAATTCTTCACCATCCTCCTAAGGAGCTATAGGGTTAAATAAAGTGGTTTAGATAGAGGAATAAAGGGAGATATTATAAAATTATGTTTTGTTGGATTATCTAGAAGAATGAAGTTTCAAATAAAACAGAATATATGATGTTTATGTTAAATTCAGGAAACATTACAGTAGGATTATAATATTTAATTTTAATTGGTATGAGGTAGGCAGATGCTATAATTTAATGTACAAATATTCTGCCAATTTTGTTGACTATTTTGCAAATAAAGACAGGAGAATTTCTTGATGTAGGATTAAATTTAAGAGACAAGAAAAAACAGCATTTGAATCAGATTACTTTAATATATTGGATAGATTCACAAAGTATAGTACTTCATTAGGAGGCTCCAATAATTGTAGTGCTGATATACAAGGCATAAAATTTATAGGTCAGCACTTCTTAGATCTTTAATACAAGCCTGTCACCTTTGTTGAATAGCTTCAATACACATGACTTCTTGTTACTATCTAGTATTAACCTGAGCATCTTTTATTGAAGATCTTATATCCACTGTTTCATTCTTAAATTTTTTTTAATGTTTTTATTTATTTTTGAGACAGAGAGACAGAGCATGAGCAGGGGAGAGGGAGAGAGAGAGGGAGAGACAGAATCTGAAGCAGACTCCAGGCTCTGAGCTGTCAGCACAGAGCCCAACATGGGGCTCGAACTCACAGACCGTGAGATCATGACCTGAGCTGAAGTCGGATGCTTAACCAACTGAGCCACCCAGGCGCCCCTCCACTGTTTCATTCTTTAACCTTATACTATCAAATTTGCATAGCATCAGAGCATTTATATTCATGGTAAAACAGGGCTCCTGGTCCCTTTCACCACTTTCCATTCCCCCACATTCCCATTGAGATAAGGTTGGGTTTCCCTTCTCCTTTCCCTCTCTGTCCTTCTCAATGCTTATAATATCTTAGAATTTTTTCAAAAGAAAATGCATTCAAATTTTCATGAGAATCAATTCAATTTTGATAATAAAAGTCAATTTATAATATTTATTTTCTTCTACGATGCATTTACCAGTTCCTCAAAAAGGATGGTTGTAGAGAAAAGCCAGGACCATGGACTGAGAAGGAATAAAAAACAGAAAAGAGAAAGGCATCAAAGTTCTATATAGTTATTTGTTTCATTCTGGAAGTGAACTGAGCCTGAATACCTTGGTCACTTCTGGAAAATAGTATCATGTCATCCAGGATATGGAATAAGAATTCAAGTCAAATGTGGCTTTGCTTCACATCCCTAAAGTGACATCAGGACCTGTGAGCCCAAAGTTCATGTGAGAGTAGGCATTATTTCCATATAAAATGTAGTGATTGTCTTTAAAATTGTCCTCCTCTTTGGCCAACCCAACCTTGATGAAAAACACATCAGAGGAAACTACAATGTTTTAGACTCAGTGAATACTCATACTGTAGCATCCACATGTTATGTTATCCTAGCTCATCATAATGTCCATATTATGGAACTCATGATGTCTTCTTTATTGCTACCCAAAAATAAATGAATCATGGGAAACACAACTACAAAATTTCTACCTAAAAAAGTTTTGCAGCCCTTAAAACATTTTCCATTCAGTATGTCTTTTTTGTTCCTATTGCACACTACATTTTCTCTATTGTACTTTTTGTTTACTCATATGACTCTACATCAGTTGTTTTTCTATTTATCAATTTATTCTATAAACATTGGTCCAAAACAAATCCTTTGTTCCATTATTCAAGTGGAATTCATCACTAAAAGGGTTTATAAAACTATTTGCATTTATGTTATATGAAAAGTGATACAAAGACATATAGCATTTTCATTTTATAAATTTACGATTTAAGAACAATAAAATATTTTTCTTTTAATCTCTCATTACTGATTGTAATTTATCATTTCTAAAGAAATGGAAATTGATTAATTTTAATTCTCTTTTTATAACAAAACCTGAGGCTTTAAAGATATTAAGTCATTGGTTCAAATATTTTGGCCAAGTGTGTGCGTGCATGTGTGTGTGTGTGTGTGTGTGTGTGTGCATGCGTGTATCCCCATCTCTGTGCTAAACATTTTGCAAGTAGTTGTTCCATTTTCTTGTAAGTCTACTCTAAATCTTTAGGGCACATATATTCTGAGATGTTATAGGTCAATCATACTTGGTGACAGTGCTTCTTACTTTTACAAATGGCTTTTTCAGTTTGATTTGATATACCTGTGAAGTAATTCTACACAGTACTTTGTCAAGTAGAAGGCATTAGAGCTGACTTGATAAGAAAAAATGAAACACTGGTCAAACCAGACAACACTTTAATTAAGATTTTGTAAAGAATAGGGGTGCCTGGGTGGCTCAATTGGTTAAACGACCGACTTTGACTCAGGTCATGATCTTGAGGTTTGTAAGTTTGAGTCCCAGGTCTGGCTCTGTGCTGACAGCTCAGAGCCTGGAGCCTGCTTCAGATTCTGTGTCCCTCTCTCTGCCCCTCCCCCACTCATGCTCGCGCTCTCTCTCTCTCAAATAAATAAACATTAAAAAATTTTTATAAAGATTTTTTAAAGAATAAAGATCATCATATGAATAGCAAGCCATTTTGGTGTCATTCAAAATATATTGAAGAATAACTGTCTTTTATCAGATGTGTCTTGTAAATTTTTTCTCCTAGTTTGTGGCTTGTCTTCTCATTCTCTTGACACTGCCTTTCCAAGGGCAGAAGTTTTTAATTTTACTGAAGCCTGGCTTATCAACTATTTCTTTCACAGATTGTGCCTTTAGTGTTGCACCTAAAAAGTTATTGCCATACTCAAGGTCACTTAGGCTTTCTTCTATATTATCCTTTGTTTTTAACGTTGAAAGAGAGAGAGAGAGAGAGAGAGAGAGAGAGCGAGCAGGGGAGGGGCAAAGAGAGAGGGAGAGAGAGAATCCCAAGCAGGCTCCACACTGTCAGTACAGAGCCTGACTTGGGGCTCTAACTCATGAACTGTGAGATCATGACCTGAGCTGAAATGAAGAGTTTGACACTTAGTCAACTGAGCCAACCAGGTGCCCCTCTTCTATATTATCTTCTAGGCATTCTTTGGTTTTGTAATTTACATTTAAGCCTGAGATACATTTTAAGTTAATTCTTGTGGAAGGTGTGAGGTCTTTGTCTAGATTTAAGTTTTTTGCATGTATATATCCAGTTGTCCTAGCACCATTTGTTGAAAAGATTACTTTTGTTCCACTGTATTTCCTTTGCTTCTTTGTCAATTATTAATTGGTTCTATTTAGGTAGATCTATACCTAGGCTCTCTACTCTATCCCATTTAATCTATTGGCCTATTCTTTCACTGATACCACGCTGTCTCGATTATTGCAGGTATATAGTAGGTATTGATATTGATTAGTACCAATTTTACCACTTTATTCTTCTCTCTCAATACTGTGTTGACTACTTGCATGTTATCCAAAATGTACAAATAATTCTTACAATTCGACAGTAAGAAAACAAATAACACAAATTTAAAATGGTCAGAAGACCTTAACAGATTATCTTACCAAGCCAAATACACAGACAGCAAATAAGCATATGAAAAGATGCTCGCTATCATATGTCATCAGGAAAATGCAAATAAAACAATAAGATACCACTACACACCTATTAAAATGGCACAACTCCAGAACACCAAAAACATCAAATGCTGGCAAGAGTATGGAGCAACAGGAACTCATCCATTCTTTGCTGATGGAAATGCAAAATGGTACAGCCACCTTGAAAAGGAGTTTGGCAGTTTCTTACAAAATTAAACATACTCTCACCATACGATCTGGAAATCACACTCCTTGGTATTTACCAAAGAGTTAAGAACTTATTTCCACACACAAAAAAAACCTGTATGTAGATTTTTATACCAGCTTGATTTATAAATGCTAGAACTTGGAGGCAATCAGGATATCCTTCAGGATATCCTTCAGTAGGTGAATAGGTAGGTAAAACTATGGTACATCCAGATACTGGAATATTATTCTGTGCATAAAAAGAAATTAGTATTAAGGCATGAAAATAAATAAAGGGAATTTAAATGCATATTGCTATGTGGAAAGGCTATATTATGTTGATTCCAATTATATCACAGTTTAAAAAAAAACAAAACTATGGAGACAGTAAAGAGATCATTGGCTAGGGGAAGGAAGGGAAGGAATAGGAGGAACATGATTTTTTGGTCTGTGAAAATAGTCTTTATGATCCCATAATGATTGCTAAGTGTCATCATTCATTGTCCAAATCCACAGACTGTACAACACTTAGAATAAACTATAATATAAGGTATAGACTTTGATTCATTATGATGTGTTAATGTAAGTTCACCAACTATAATAATGAACACTCTGGTGTGTGGGGGGATATTAATAATGGTAGATGCTGTGCATGTGTGGGGGCAGAGAATATATGGGAAATCTCTGTATCTTGCCCTCAATTTTGTTGTGAACTCCAGATGGTTTCAAAAGTTGTCTTAATTAAAAAAATACTTTGAAGGTCGTATATGTTATCCTATTGAATAATTCCTCTATTGTTTTCTACTTTGAATTTAAAATTTTTTTAATTTGTATTTTCGTTTACTCAAAGTCACCTTACATCAATATTCAAGTGCTCTATTTGATTCTCCACGGCTGCAATTAACATTCCTTTTCCAGTTGGTCTCCTTGAAAATCCATTTTTATAAAGAAGCTACATTAGAGAGTCATTTTTTCTCAGAATTTTTTTTTATTTTATGCTTATATACAATATAATTATACAATATCTTTGGCTTTATCACTATCATATTATATTTAAAATTTTAGTTTGTATTGTTCCCTCAATATTTTGGCTTTAAATTTGTATTCCTAAGGCGCCTGGGTGGCTCCGTCGGTTAAGCGTCCGACTTCAGCTCAGGTCATGATCTCACTCTTAGTGGGTTTGAGCCCCACGTTGGGCTCTGCGCTGGCAGCTCAGAGCCTGGAACCTGCTTCGGATTCTGTGTCTCCCTCTCTCTCTGTCCCTCCCCCACTTGCACTCTGTCTCTCTCTGTCTCTTGAAAATAAATAAATGTAAAAAAAAAATTAATCTGTATTCCCAACTCAGTATTATATTTTATTCAAGATACAATTTGTTTCATTATAATTGGATTCATCAAAACCACAAGATACCTGTCAGAATGGCTAGAATCAAAAAGACAAGAAATAACAAGTGTTAGTGAAGATGTTGGGTGAAGGGAACCCTCATGCACTGTTGGTGGGAATGTAAATTGGTGCAGCCACTGTGGAAAACAGTATGGATATTCTTCAAAAAATTAAAAATAGAAATAACATACAATCCAGTAGTTCTACCACTGGGCATTTACACAAAGAAAATGAAAACAATAATTTGAAAATATTAATCAGCTCTATATAGGAATGAAATCTTGCCATTTGCAACAACATGGATGGACCCTGAGAGTATTTTGCTAAGTGAAATAATTTAGACAAGAAAAAGACAAATATCATATAATTTCACTTATATGTACAATCAAAGAAAAAAACAAACAGACTCTTAAATACTGAGAACAAACTGGTTGTTCCCAGTGGGGGGCAGGTGGGGAATTGGTGAAATAGATGAAGGGGATTAAAAGGTACAAACTTCCAGTTATAAAATAAATAAGTCATAGGGATGAAAAGTCATAGGAACTATAGTCAGTAATATTATAATAATGTTCTGTGGTATCAGATGGCAACTATACTCATAAAAAGGGAGTGTAGTACAATATATAGAATTGTTGAATCATTATGTTGTACACCCAGAGCAAATATAACATTGTATGTGATTTATTTTTTAATAAAAATAAATTTAATTTGTATGTTTCAAACATACATTCTACCAGTTGTTCTCACTTAGAATAGTATAATAGTTATTCACTGATTACCTGTCCTGAGTATTCTTTTCTCCAGTTCATTCTCCACTCTGTAGAGTGAAATTTTCAGACAGAGATGCAATCATGTGCAGCCCTGCCTCTTTGGACACCCTCAGTGATTTTATACCACCCTTATCATAAAGATCAAGCCATGGGCATTGCTTGCTTACAAGACACTGTGTAGTTTGACTTCTTCCAGATTTTCAGTTACCTTTCAACACATCCGTCCTCATTTCCAGACCTCTGATATCCTGGATTCTTTTAGTTCCTCTAAATCATCATGGTCCCTCTCCTTGTGTTTCCATTGTGACACCCATTTCCACATTCTTCCCTCTATTAACTAACACTTTTTTTTTCAGATCTCGGCTTAAATTCTGTCCTAGACCTAATGGCTTGGTTATCATCCAGCAAAGTCCCTAGTATTTAGTAGACTGCCAATAAATATTAGTTAAGAGAATGAATAAACATTCCTAACACCACACTTTTGCCTGGCCCCAATTCTCTATTTAGAATACTGTGTCCCAGGTATTCTCCACCTATAAGGATCATACTCTTCTAAATGCTAGCTCAAATATTGCTTCTTCCATTATTCGACTCAGTCCCTCAGCTAAAAGCAGTTTCTTACTTCCTAAACATGGATTGTACTTTCTTTAGTGAAAACAATTATATCCTCCTTAATGAGAAACATCAATATCAAAGTTAAAAAAATGCTTATCTTTATAACTTCTATAACATTTAGCATGATTCCTACCATATTATATCATCAATATAATTAATATTATATGTCATCAATGTAAATTCATTATGCATATATTATTCTCCCAGATAATTATCTTTATGACTTTCTTGTACACCACTTTCATGTTTTCCCTTGAAGATAAGGAACGCAACCCTTTCTGATTTCTAAAGTCTCTAAAATAAAGTATAAGAGAAGCAAGATTATTCTGGATGTTGCAATGGAAAGTGAGTAAGAGCAAAGTAATTTGATCAATCCTATAGTAATGACAACAGTTGGACGTCTGTTAGATGTTTAATATACACTAGTCATTTTCTGTTATTTACCTGCATTATACAGATAAATCCTTAAAAAATTCTCTGAGATATGGCTGTTAATAACATTTCACTGATGAGGAAACTAGGGTTAAAAAATGTCAAACATTTTGCTCGAGGTTGCTGCATAGTTCACAATATAAAAGGAACAAACATACAGACAAACATCTATTTTGACCTCATGTTAAATGCAAAAGAGTTATTTGAAAAATCTCTGTATATAAAGTGGGTAAACTTTACTGTACAGGATAACTTATTTAATTATTATTTTTTACCATTGATTTTAGTCAATTTCTTAAGTAATTTTAATTTTAGGTGTACTTCCCTATCCTTGTTTTGAATTCTACAATTCTATAAACTTAAGAACTTCTAAACATCTCTACAAATGTTGAAAAAACTGGAATCTAATTAATAGAGTTATCCTTGTAGTCTTGGTTTCATTGGGGTTTCTGCTTCTATTCCATTTGTAGAGCTTCTTGTAAAACTATGTCAGCCTAACATGAAATCACACATGTGAGCACACATACATGTTCAAGTTAAAATCATAAATATTCTGGAAAAAATTCACTATAAACTATTTATGTGGTTTTTTTTTATGGCAATTGCAAAAGAGAGCACTGGAGAACATATAGAAATAACCCTTCCTCAAGTATGGTCATCAGTCTTCTTTCCATCTGATGTCTTCCTTTCTACTTTCTTTGCTTGCTACCTCCCATTTCTCTTTTAGAATACAAACAAAGTTATCTCCATGCAGAGAACGTCTAGTATGATGTTAAAATAATATAATTGTACATATATGTATGTATGCATATATGTATGTATATATACATTCATTCATTTTAGTCAACTAGTTATTAACTAAACATAATTAATATTTAAAAAACTTTAATCATCCTTGAAGTAGTAATGAAGCAATGATATATGAAATCTAGAAAAATAACCACAAGGAAATATTTTTAATTATCTTCTAGAGGTATTGGTTACCTAGGAAATACCAGCTGGAGAAAGTATAATTAACATGGCTTTTCAACTGTATTATTAAAATTGAAAAATGAAGTACAAAGTCTACAACCTTTTCATTGATTACATTTTTCTCTAAACTTGGTTGTAGCTAATGAAATTTCTAGTAGTTCATTAATGTCTTTAATGTATAACATTTGACTTAGTCATGAATGTGTACAGTAAAAACTTCAAAATAATATAACCTAATTCTTGATTTTTAAAATAATTTTGAAACATGGTATTTTCCTATAAGGAGTATAATTTCTACATACTTAAAAATATTATTTTTCAAAACTCTACCTATAGCACTCAGAAAGTGTCAGGGAATTCAAACCTGAATTTTTGTTCTATTGTTTATTCTATAGACCCTTTCAAAATTCAAATTAGTTTCTACTTCCTATGTTTCCCATCTGAAGGAGCTTGATTATTTCTGCATGTTCATTTCTGTATGTATGAGCATGTACATGTTTTATGTGTTGATGGAATGAAACACATACCTTAAGCATTGTTAAACACCTGATTAACCATGAATGTATGTATAACACTAAATTCCCTAAATCCTTTTTTGTCTCTACTTCATGTAGGATCCTAGCTCCCAGAGAGGCCATTCAGATTTGCTTTGGAGTCACCAGAAGTTTTGCCAGACATCATCATCATGCAGCTAATAATAATGTTCTTTCTCTCTGGCTCTGTCCATCATCGCCTCCCCTTAAAATGTTCACTCCTGGCAAAGCTAATCGTGGTTTTCTCTTCAATGTCATTATTGTGGCTGCCTACTTAAGAACATGCTTGATCAGAAGTCATTATTATCGGGGTGACTGGGTGGCTCAGTCGGTTAAGCTTCCAACTTCGGCTCAGGTCATGCTCTCACAGTCCGTGAGTTTGAGCCCCGTGTCGGGCTCTGTGCTGACAGCTCAGAGCCTGGAGACTGCTTCAGATTCTGTGTCTCCCTCTCTCTCTGCTCCTCCCCTGCTTATGCTATGTCTCTGTCTCAAAAATAAATAAAAACATTAAAAAAATTTAAAAAATAAGTAATTATTATCTATATATGAAGAACCAGAATAATGCCATGTGTAAGGATAAAATGACAGAATTCTCTTTGAGGAAGGAGGGACTACCTTCTCACTTTCTCCTTCTTAGTGTGTCTTCTTTAAAACATAACATAACAGACAATAAAAGGAATAACCTTTTGAGATTTTACAATGCAAGATCACAGGCTTTCTGACACTTAGAACTATGAAAATATACCTCGCCAGTGAATTCAGGGTTCTTTCTGGGAGTACAAAGGAGACAATCGCAAAGTGCATCCATGCATCTCTCAAGGAGAGAAGAGAAGTTTTCATTGTTCTTTCTTTTACTTTACTACATACATGTGTGTGAGATTCAGTCTGGACTTTGTAGTTTTTATGAATTTGAGGTCTTCAAATAAACCATCTTAATGCTTATCTTTCAAAGTTAGAAAATAAAAATATTTTAATTTTATTTTGGAAAAGTTTATTACTTTCAGTTTTCCCAAATACATATAATGTATCAATCTTTACCTTCAGAACAAGAAAATGAGTACAATAATTTGTAGACTCATTGTGTCCTAAAGAGTATATGTCTTATTACTATTTTAAACTGAATTTTAATTATATTATTAAATATAATTAAATGTAATTCATCTTTCTTTCTTTCTTTCTTTCTTTCTTTCTTTCTTTCTTTCTTTCTTTCTTGGCCTCTGTTCTATTTTGAATGGTATCAGAACTACAAAACCCAGTTATTTGATACAAGAACTCTTACAATATATCTATCACTATTGTTTTCCAGTCTGTTTACCACACATTACTTGAGTGCTTCATTTTTAAAGTAAATCATAGTTTCACTTTTTTTTTTTAATTCTTAAGAGGTTAGGAAATATATTTAAAGATGTTTGTAAATAATATTTAGTGATTACAATTTTTTTCTGTTATTTCAGCTTTAGTAACTAATGGAATTCTGGAACTTTTTAGGTGATTCAAAATAGTCAGGAAGAAAATGTTTAAAAGCAAAAAACAGTATAGTATACAACTAATGCCAGCTAAAATAGAACCTAGTTTGTTTTCCTGATGGGAAATTATGCTGTTTCGCCATTATTGAATAGTTTTGTGTAATTAATTCCTTTTTTATTCTCATAGCCAGATTTGAATTTACACAGCATATCTTTTTATATTTTAAACACAAAACTCTGTAACTATTTCAGTCAACATATCTATGTTGTCTTAGAGTACCAACTGCTTTGCCTAAAAAGGCAAACTTTCAGAGGAGGCAAAAGAAAGCTAGATCTATGGACCTTTCACATTTAAATAACTCTCTTTCAAACAATGAATTCATTTATTCAGAATGTATGAACTAAATCTGGTAGGTTTGTAAAGTTATTGAAGAATTTATTAGAAAAACTTAATATTTTTTGTTGCATAACTTCAAGTCTCCTAGGTATAACTGCACTGATTTGTGCTGTTTCCAACTTTCTGTCAACTGATAATACTTATAATGATCTTTTATATTCTTAGTACCAATTGTATTTCATCATTCATAATTTTCCTGGTTAAATTTTACTATTCAAAATACAAAAAAGAAGAGGCACCTGGGTGGCTCAGTCAGTTAAGCATCCGACTTTGACTCAGGTCATGATCTCAGAGTCTGTGAGCTTGAGCCCCTTGTCTGGCACTATGCTGACAGTTCAGAGCCTGAGGCCTGCTTCAGATGCTGTGTCTCCTTCTCTCTCTGCCCCTCCTCTACTCATGTTCTGTCTCTCTCTGAAAAGTAAATAATCAGTAAAATACAAAAAAGAAAAGAATTCATAAAAAAAAAGCCTTGAGTATGTATGCAATTAGAGTTACCTTAAATTTTTCTTGATTCAAACATCAACAGATGTGATTATCCTTAAGTGGTCTCACTCTTCCTTTATTGTTTCCCTAACCTTTTTTCTTTATCTACATTGTATCATTAATAATAACTCTTAAAATGTACCTCATATTCTTATATGGCCAATTTTCAGATATACTGTAGATAATAAAATAAGGGAATGACTATGTCTGGGTAAAAGACAGGAAAGTGGTAACACTTTATGATAAAGTCTATGTTTTAAAGATAAGATAAAAATGCTTTCAAAATTGATGTTTTACCATGTAATTCAGCAACCCAGTGTGGGTGTTTTTAGGTGGAATCTTCATCATGTGCTCACAATTGAAGTGCAGACACTTCAAGTGTTTCATATAAACACTTGACGTTTTTGGCATTTTATTATTTATATTTATTTGTCTATTGGGCTATAAATTAAACACTAATCTATGTATAATTTTACACAGATTAGATCATTTTATTTTTTTAAATATTTTGACTCTTCTGTTATACTTGTTCATTCAAGTAAAGTTTATGATAATTATATAAAATTTCAAAATATATCACTGGAAATTTTATTCAAATTATAATAATTTCATAGTTAATCTTCTATGCAAAAAAGATAGTTTATAGAAAATGCATTTTACATGCTAGAAAGTAGTATGTTTCCCCATTTATTTTCAGATAATTTTTTCAGTTCTAAGTAAAGTATTTTAGGTTTTTCTATATAGGTATATCACTTTTATTTCTAGTAGTTTACCTTTTTCTCCCTATTGCTGACTATGGGATTATCTTGCTTAGCTACATGGAAACCATTGATATAGGTATATCGTGATGGTGATATTCACCCTAAATAAAATTCATTTATTATTTTTAATAATTTTTAAAGTAGTTTTCTTGTGTTTTTCAGGTAGGAAATCTTAAAATATCTGAATACATATTTGTTATTGTTGAAAGAAGAGGAACATGAGATCAACCCTCTTAACAAATTTTTAGGTGTATAATAGAGCACTGTTAACTATACGTGCAATGTTTTATAGAAAACATCTGGAATTTATTTATATTGCATAACTAAAACTTCATACATTGAATAGCAATTCCTCTTTCCTCCCTCTCCCCAGCCCAGACAACCACATTTTACTTTTTTTTTTCCTAATCAGATTTGATAAATATACCTCACCTTGTCAAGTCTCAGGACCTGATCATTCTCTTAAATGTGGTTACTCATAACATTCAGGTCTCATCTCAAATTCTATCTGCCCTGAGAAAATACCTCTGACAATGCTACCTATCTTCTTCCTGAACTCCCTGACTCTATTATAAAAACCTATGCAATTCAACAATTCAATCTCTAAATCCCTCAGTTTCTGTAGTCATTATTTTTTAACTTGTTTAGCTTTTTTTTCCCCCCAATTAGAATGTCTTATTTTCCTTTGTATTTTTGGTGTGATTAAAAATAATAGTAATTAAAAAAAATAATGTTTACTTTTGAGAGAGACAGAGAGACAGAGAGAGAGAGAGAGAGAGAGAGAGAGAGAGAGAGAGACCATGAGTGGGGGAGGGGCTGTTAGAGGGAGACACGGAATCTGAAGCAGGCTCCAAGGCTCAGCACAGAGCCCAACGCCCAGGTTCAGACTCACAAACTCAGGAACCCCTGAGATCATGACCTGAGCTGAAGTCGAAAGCTTAACTGACTGAGCCACCCAGGCACTCCAGTTTTGCCTTTCAATTGGGGCATTTCATCAATTTTCTTTCAACTTTCAAATTACTGAATGTATCCTTAAATCTATGTTATAGACTGACTTCTGATTTTTAATTCCTCATTATTCATTCCTTTTTGGCTTTTTCTATATGAAATATATTTTTGTCTGGGTTAACCATTTTATTTTTTTAAATTATTTTTCCTGAGTTAATATAAAATAGTATATTTTGAATACTTTTTATTTTTAACAAAGATTTTCACATCTAACTATTTTTCCATAATGAGTTAATCAGGTATTTTGATCCTAATTTTCATGTTTACATTATTTTTATTATAGTAGCTCTTCTTTAAAAAACACAAATGTTTTTAATTTTTTTTTTGAGAGACAGAGTGAGCATGAGCAGGGGAGGAGCAGAGGAAGAGGGAGAGAGATAACCCTAAGCAGGCTTTATGCCCAGAGTGGACCCTGATGAAGAGCTCAATCTCACAACTGTGAGCTCATGACCTGAGCCAAAATCAAGAGTTGGATGGTTTAACCAATTGAGCCACCCAGGCACCCCTTAATTTTTACGTAGATTTAGAAAAAAAATGTCTTGACATAATATAATTACTTCTCCATACAGACATATTGTTATTATTTTCTTTATTAGTTAACAGGAACTACTTAAAAATAAATTCATCAGTAAATATGCAGAAAACATATGAGTATCTGTTGAAATTGATGTTGAGATTAAAATTTTTGTTAAGCATAAAATTATATTCTATAAATGGAAGACAGACACATTTAAATAATGTGTAAATTTAATATAATACCAGTATGATTACTAAGTGTTCTGGTAAAAAAGTATATTATCAAATGTTTATTTATTTATTTTTTTTTAGTAATCTCTGCACCCAACATGGGGCATGAACTCATGAGCCTGAGAGCAAGAGTCACGTGCTGTTCCAACTGAGTCAGCCAGATGCCCCCAACCTGTGAAAATGACACTGATGTATCAAAAATAGTAAATATATAAGAATAGTTTAGTTAGTCATCACATCTCTTACTTGGAATACATAATTCTAAAATCACGTTTACATCTAATTTACCGCCTAAATTTTTCAGTGAATCCTTATCTCTGATAGAACAATATGTAATGTGTGTACCCTAAAATTATCATTTTGAGATAATCTGTGTTAGTGTTACAAGGAGGCTTGCATGCACATGTACACAAATGTGCATGTGTGCATGCCCCCACACAAATAAATGCTTGCAATAATACCCTGCATAGACTTCAAATACTTCTCTTCACCAGCATTTTCAAATGATAAAATTAAATCCATATGGTGATAAATTTTAGTTTTTTACCACTCACAAACTGTGTTTCAATGAATATTTTCTTTTTGATTTCTCCAAATAATTCTCACATAAAAATAATTTTTTGGCAGTGAGAAATGTCATGGTCATTGACTAGGAATAATAAATATATTACAACTAATATTTTATTATAATTAATAAGTAGGGATACTAAATATATTGCATTAAATATCAATCAATAAATATAGTTAATTATAAGATGATAAGAACATATGACTGTGTTTTGGAAAGTAGATAAAATAGCATTTAGAAAATAGGATGAAAATATCTGCCAACTTGTATTCAGAGAAAAACTACGTTAACAGTTGACTTCTCAAGAAAGGAAGGTAAAAATAAAATTATAAGCCAGAAAAATATGGAATGCCATTTTGGAACTCACGATGAATATATATATATATATATATATATATATATATATATATATATATATTCATATTCACATATATATCCATATATATATTCATATTCATGTCTATTAATATATTAAATGTCTATTAAAATTATCCCTCAGAAATGAAGATTCCCCAAAAAGAAACTTTCAGGCCCAGAAATTTTAGTTGCAGAATTCTACCAAATATTTAAATAAGGATTTACATAATATTTACACAGTATTTCCCCCCCACCACAAAAAAGAAAAAACGAATACTTCCCACTGCATTTTCTAAGGCTGTTATTACCCTGATAACAAAATGAGAGAAGCCAATACAAAAAAAAGAAAATTCCAGATGAATATTGCTCATGAACTTCTATGTAAAATTCATTAAAACATATTAGCAAATCAAATCCTACAATGTATAAATATAATTTATATGCAATGACAAGGGGAATTTAATAAGGTATGCAAAGATGGTTCAACATTAGAAAATCAATCAACGTAACCAACCACAACTGGCTAAAGAACAAAAATTACATGAGTATCTCAACTGACTAAAAATAGCATTCAACAAAATGCAACAAACAAAATTCTCAAAGAACCAAAAATAGAGGGAATCTTATTAACCTGACATAGAGCATCTACAAAGAATCTATTGCTGAATGGTTAAAGACTTAATGCTTTCTCCCTAAGATCTCCCTAAGGTCCAGAAGAAAAGAAAGATTTTTTTTTTTTTAAAGAAGGATGTTTACTTTTATCCAACTTGGTCCTGGGTTTTCAAATCAATATACTGAAATAAGACAAATAAATTAAAGTTATGCATAAAGGAAACAAAGAATTCAACTATATTTATTTATAAACAGCATGACTTCCTACATTGAAAATGCTAAAAATATACAAAAAAATCTTTCCTAGACTAATAAGTGAGCTCAAAAATGATGCATGATACAAGATCAGCATATAAAAAAATAAGACAAATTTCTAAATGCTAATAATCAACACGTGGAAACCAACATTCAAAACATAGTATCATTTACATTTACTCCAAAGATAATGAAATACTTTGGTTTGAAAAAGCAAACAAAAACTACAAATGAAAAATATATTCAGGGCACCGGGGTGCTCAGTTGATTGTGCATCCTCCTTTTTGATTTTGGCTCAGTTCATGATCCCAGGACTATGGGATCAAGCCCTGCACTTGATAATCTTTTCAAATTATTTTCAAGTTGTTTTTATAAATTTATTATAATTTCTATCAAAATCCAAACAAGGTTTTTTATAAACATACATGAGTTAAACTATAATTTATATAGAAAGGCACAGATACCAGAATAGCTAAAACAAGTTTGAAGAAGAAAAAAAAAAGAACAAAGTGGGGAGATATTATTGTTCCTAATTATAATGCTTATTATATAGCTACAGAATTTAATAGACTGTTATTTTGACAGAAAGATGGATACATGTATCAATGGAATAGGATAAAAAATTCAGAAAAAGACCTACAAAATTATCCCCAACTAATTCTGACAAAGAGGTAAAATCAATTAAAACCAATTTGGATAGTCAAATAGAGTTTGCAACTACTGGTTCTGGAGCATCTAGAGATCCATGAGTAAAAACAGTTGAACAACCAATCAAGGCTTAAACACTATGATACTTGTTGAAGAATAGTTGGCTATAAATGTATGGAATTATTTCTGAGGTGTCTTTTCTGTTCCTTTGGTTGATATGTCTGTTGATATGCCTGTTTTGATTATTGTTGATTTGTAATTGATTTTAGAATAAGGAAGTGTGATGCCTCTAGTTTTGTTCTTGTTCAAATTGCTTTCAATTCTTTAAATCCACATACATGGGACATTTTCCAATTTATCTCACACCATATACAAAAATCAACTTATTAAAGACTTAGAAATAAGACCCCAAACTATAAATCTACTAGAAGAAAACACAGGAAAAAAGCTTCTTGACATGGTGTGTCAACATTTTTTTAGATATGACATCAAAACAACAAGCAACAAAAGCAAACAAAGTTTGCATCAAACTAAAAGACTTCTGCACAGCAAAAGAAACAACAGAGTAAAAAGGCAACCTGCTGAATGGAAGAAAATATTTAAAAGCCACATATCCAACATGGAGTTAATTTCCAGAGTATGTAAGGAACTCATACAATGCAATATTAAGAAAACAAATTGGTCAAAGTGGACAAAGGGCTTTTAATTTCTCCAAAGAAGACATAAAAATGGCCAACAAATGTATGAAAGATGTTCAATACCACTAATTATCAGGGAAATGGAAATTAAACCACAATGAGCTATCATCTCATACCTCTTAGGTTAACTATTATAAACAAATCAAAAAGATATCTTGGCAAGTTTGTGGATAAATTGAAATTCTTCTATACTATTAGTAGGAATGTAAAATAATGTAGCTCTTTTGGAAAACAATATCTAGGTTCCTCCAAAAATTAAAACTAGAATTACTATATGATCCAGCACTGTCACTTTTGAGTAGGTATCCAAAAGAACTGAAATCAGGATTTCAAGGACATCTGCATTTCCATGTTCAATGCACCAAAATTCATAATATGGACGTGGAAACCAAATAAAAGTCCAATGATGAAGAGGTAAAGAAAATGTGATACATACGTATAACAGAATATTATTCAGCTTTTAAAAAGAAAGAAATCCCGCTGTTCGTGATAACATGGATGAACCTGGATGACATTATGTTAAGTAAGATAAGTCAGTCATAGGACAAATACTACTGTATGAGGCATCTTAAATAATCCAATGTACAGACGTACACAACAGAATGGTGGTTACCATGCAATGGAGGATATGAAAAGGAGAATATGGAAACTTATTTAATGGGCATACAGGGACAATTAATTATACAGAACAGGGAGGCTCTAGAGATCTGCTGTTACAAAGTGCCTATAGTTAACAATAAATGACTGCATATTTAAAAATGTATGAAGAGGATAGATCTCATGTTAAGTGTTCTTAACACAAAAAATGAAAGAAAGAAAGAAAGAACAAAACAAAGAAGGAAGGAAGGAAGGAAGGAAGGAAGGAAGGAAGGAAGGAAAAAGAAAAGAAAAAAAAATCACATCAACCAAAGGGCACAAGGAAATTTTTGGAGGTGACAGGTATGTTTACTTCCTGGATTGTGGTGATGGTAATATGAGTGTATGTATACATATGTCCAAACTCACCAAATTGTATGCATTAATTATATGTGGGTTTTTTTGTATATCAATATACCTCAATAAATATGAAAAGAGCCATTAATAGATATCTCAATAGAGAGACTATATGGATAGAACACGCAAAAAGATGTTCAACATAATTAGTCATTAGGGAAATGCAAAATAAAACCACAATGAGATGTCACCACCCACAATACTCTTGTCAAAAACTGAATAAAATTAAAAATCAAGTTTCTCAGTGACACTAATCTCATTTAAATAGCCACATGTGGCCAGTGGCCACTATACTGTATAGCACAGATTTAGGATATTACCAACCTAATTTTAGTAGATTTATCATAATACATCTCTGCCAATTTCCCACATAAACTTTACTCATCAAAATGAGATTATGCCCTTAACCGTTGATACCCAACAACAATATCCAGAGGCTAACCTCACACAAACATATGGGTAATGGTAGGATGAGTCCATAACCTATTTATTTGACTCAAGTTGGAATGCAAGGCAGATAAAACCCAAGCTTCTTTGACAATAATATAAGCACCACTTAGAATTGCACCAAAATACACAAACTTACTTTCATAAAAACACAGAGAATACAGGCAGCAAGAGAGAGCCTGATGGACGTGTAAGGAAGTCAAATGACTTCCCCTATCAAAAGCTTCCCTCATCTAACTTTGGATAGTATTTCTTGTACTTGTGTTTGGCTCAAGATTCCAATAGATATTTGAGCAGTGAAACTCCCAAGTACTTCACCTAAAACCCATACTAGCTTCAACCTTCCAATGCCACAAAGCAGTTTTCCTAATAGTCTTCCTGGTATTAACCACCCTAGGATCCATGGCTTTTGACGCTGTAAGAAAAGCATACGTGTGGGGCACCACAAAACAATTAAAGGAAACACAGACAGCCATGTCCGAGGAATTATCCACACAAAGGCATATACAAAACAAAATGGTTGGTTAAGGTTGTCATACAAACAGGCCAAAGTTGGTACCTGTGTATTGGCCCCTCTGTTGATTACTTCCTAGCAAGCTAGGAACATTAGCTTAAAGGCTGCTGGCACAAAACTCAAATTCTTAAACATCCAAGTACAGTTTGAAGTATAGCTCAGATCAGCAACATTTTAGCCATATAGAGCCTACCTGCTTTCCATAACATGTGAAAATTCACTCAGCATCCAATAGTCATGGAAAAAAACACAAAACTTGTAACTATAGAAGACCACAATCTGCTGCTGTTGGAGCTCAGCGATGCATATTCCTTCCCCACCTTGCTGCTGAGCAACACCATCTAGACATGTTAAGTTGCCTCTCCACATTCCCTCTCCCCTGAGAGTTCCCTTGCCATTTCTATTTTAGGCTATGGTCCTGCACTGCTGCCTCTGGAAGATTTCTTGGTGTGAATGAATCCTTCAGGCAATCCTTTTTAAGTGGCCACCCAATAAAGATTACTGTGCAATATTGCCTTCTCATGGTCACTTTTTTTGGTCAGCCCTGAAATGCTCATACTTATCACATTCACTTACTTGTAGCTTTCAGCCACCACTTCACATTTGCATCATGGACACAATCTCTATATTCCTGTACTTTTCTAAGTAGTAGACTAGTTTTTCTTGTTTCTTCATAATTGCTAGTTTGGTGGGAGGGACAGAACTTGTTATTTAATCAAAACATTAAACAATACTTAACCAAAATATTAAATAATTAAAAAGAGTGTATACCAGTAAAAATGAATTTATAAAAGTTCAGGTGTTTATAGAATATTTACAGTGGTAGTATCAAATATTAGTTATTTACCTGTCATAAGGAAATCAGAATAGTAGCATAAGACTTCTGTAAAATGTATTATTTTCAATGGAAATAAGTTATATATATACTTAATTTTTAGTATTTTTTTCTTTTTGGTAAAATTAATGGAAGCAATGCCTAGAAATCTATACTCATCTGAATAGTCTACTTTTTCTCCAACAGTCATCGATATTTAGCATTTTAAACAATGTGATTCTCAGTGGGCCCAAGGGCTGTCACATTCTTTTCTAAGAAAGACTACAGGGGTGTCAGAGTTTCAAGATAGCATTATTAGAATAAAACCTTCTACTCATATCAAGCATATATGAAAATCACTGTTGTATAACAGCTTGAAAGCTCTGGGCTTTGTTAAGTAGATAGCATCACATCTTGTCAGAATCATCAACCACCAACTGGGACTGTGATATAAGAGTTTAAAGAAGCACTGTTACCTTTTCAGTGGAGGGGATTAATACTTAAAATGGTAGTTTTCACCTCTTTTATATTTCTCTGAGTTGAGTTAGTTGATTGTTTTACTCTGGGCAAAACCATTCATAAACTTGTGAATTTAATCATTGTATTCCTTACCCAAATGCTTGCCTTTATAAAATAGTTTCCATTTAAATAATTTTTCAGTTTATTTGTGGCTAAAGAATAACAGTTATTCTTTCTAAAAGTTTAAAAAACTAATTAAATGGTAACAAAGAAAAGTCTATCTCTTCCAGTTTTGTTATCCAGAGCCTCAACACTAGGTAGTAGGTATTAGACAAAATGACAAAACTTATTTAATAAGTAACACATGTCATCCCATAACTAAATCTAAAATTAATGAAAAAATATTTCTCAATTTATATGAATAACCATTGCTTTTATCCTGTAATCTATTCTGTCCAAATATTCAATTAAAGGGAGTAACTTAAATATGACACATTCTATTTGTTTTGATCACTACGTTTACTATTTAAAAATTGTTCAAATGTGATAATTTGATGGATAAAAACTGTAACATTTATCTTCTTAAGTGAAAATGTGTACTTTAACCCAGGATTTATAATGTTCAGTTTTATAACTTGTATACAGTTTTTGACTCGGTTGATACTGTGGGTGCCCCATCTACAGCCCTTAGGCCTTAACAATTCCGGTGTCTTGGACAACTTCCAGCTGCCACTATCTCTACCTCTGCCTGAGGGCTTTCTCCAGGGAAGGCTACCATATGCAATCAGAGCTGGGAGTTCAGGACTGGGAGAAGCTCTCAAATAAATTTATACCAACTTCCTGTCTCTTGTATGGAATAACAAATGTGTGTTCTACACTCTTTCTCATAGTGCTAGCTGGTTTGATAATACAACTTCATTGGCTTCTTTCTGTTTCAGTTTCAAATTTCCACTGCCCTACTGGTATTTCTCTACCTTCTAAATAAACTACTTCTTTATTCTTATCTCAATGTTGTTTAAAACATTCATCAATCAGCCTTTTGTAGTCTTGCCAACAAATTTTCAACTTCTGTTAGTTTATTCCCAAGATAAATGAAGTTCTCTATTTTTATAATAATAACACAGAATAGTTTCCCCACCCTCTTATTTTTTTTTAAGTTTATTTATTTATTTTGAGAGAGGAAGTATGCATGTGAGCAGGGGAGGGGCAGAGAGAGAGGGAGAGACGGAATCCCAGGCAGGCTCCACACTGTCAGTGCTCCCATGCAGGGCTCAAACTAATGAACCATGAGATCGTGACCTGAGCAGAAGTCTGCCCCTTAACCTGAATCATCCAGGTACTTCTTTTTAAACATCATATTCCCCTCCAGATTTTCTTGTTTCTCTGCTCATCTTCTACTCATCTCTGCTCATAAACACTTTGAAAAAGTTTATATCACCTGGGTGTGCCTACTCTCCCTTGGTACAGGGCCACAAGGCATCTCACTCAATTTCTACCTTTCTTGGTATCCTAGGTGCAGTGGGGATAACCTCAGGCTAAACAAGAGGGACTAATGGGATGGCTTGGCCCATGATTCACACCAACTTAGAGTTATTAGAAACATGAGGGCAAGAGGTGTGTTAAGAAACGAAGTGCACATGAGCTAGCTCCTCCGTACCTGCAGACAGGCTCCCATGGATGGGTCCATGTATGAGCCCTTCAAGACTCACCATGGCCTCAGGGGGGCACCTGTGAGGAAACACCATCAATGAATACTTCTTGATAGCATTTCTTATAGAGTATCACCTTCTAACACCTTATTTACTCTTCAACCCACTCTATTCCAGCAAAAAAGCTCTAACTTTTCCAGATTACCAATGTGTTTGTCAAAGTAACTATATTTTTAGATCCAATGAGCACATCTCTGCCTGCATCAATAGGAGCAGAATTTGGTACAATTGAACACACCCTACTTCTTATGAACCTTTGCACTTACATGGCTCTCAAACATTTAGCTGTTTCCTTCTACAGTTCAGTAACAAACTGTAGAAATGATTCCTGAAAGTATAGTCTTTCCTCTCTTTTTCTAAAATGTGCTTTACACGAGCCATGAATGTCTCTTTAAGTTTATTCTTTCTCTTATTTGTAAATGGAGAACCAATTTATACACAGCCTCAAGACAAATATGAATCTATGTAACTTGCTCTATTTATCTCTGATGATATACATTAAAAAAAATAAACCTCTTTGTTTATAGAACTTTATTTCATCTCTTTCTTTAAAGCTTTCAATATCCTCTCAATCTCATCATGAAATTCTGGACCAGGTCACCATCATCATAAGCCTGAATAATAAAAAAGCATTTTCAACTGGTATCTGATTCTGTGCTTGCTGTCTCTCCCTAATCTATTCTTCACACTGGAACCAGAACGACTTTTTCCTTTTTTTTTTTTTTTTTTTTCTGACACAAGCCCCATGCTTTAAGAATATGATTTAAATTCATTCCTGTAGCCTAAAAGTCCAACAGAATCTGACTGTGCACTAGCTTTTACCTATCATTTCCTAACAGTCTTCCTTTTCTGGATAAGTTTTTGTTATACAATTATAATGGATTAAGGTACTGTGAGACTTTAAAAGAATATAAATATAAAAAATATTGAAAAAATATATGAGAGTGAATACTAATTTAGAATGTGCAGAGAAATCACAACAAATTACATCTTTTTGAAGACTTACATATTCTATAACATCACAAAATACAAAAAAAAAACCCCACATTATTATTAATTAACTTCTTCAACTACTCTATAAGATTATCCTTGTGTTTGAGGGTTGGATATTCTAATTGTGTTTTCCTATCACAATAATTTTGTAATGTAATTTTCTAAATATAAGGTTAGCAAGATAATTTAGTCTTATATCATGATTGGTCTTTATTTGTTATTATGTTTTGTTTGATGCCTAAGCTATGAGCATTTGAAAACAGACATATTATGGTTTGTGTACTTAAATGCAAAGATTTTGATCACTTTAATTTCAGCTTTTTTTTAAGAACTCAGGTTCTTTTTAAAAAATGTTTATTTATTTTTAAGAGAGGGAGAGAGAGAGCACGAGTGGCAGAGAAAGAGAGAGATAGAGAATCCCAAGCAGGCTCCATGCTGTCAGCACAGAGCCCAACGTGGAGCTCGAACCCATGAGCCATGAGATCATGACCTGAGCTGAAATCAACAGTTGGTTGCTTAACCAACGCACCATCTAATTTCAGGTTATTTCAATCAAAGAAGAAAAATAAATTCTCTGTTTATATACTATGTGAGGTGCTCAGATCAGATGGGGGGGGCACCAAATGTGGAGCATCCTAATTGGGTGGGGGCTGGCAGTGCGGTCACTGAAAGAATTCATCCAAGGCAGAACAAAAGGGACAGAAGTTTATTTAATACACTGCTGGAGTGGCAGTCAGAACAGCAAAAGAGAGACTGTCTGTCATGAGGTAGTGGTGAGATGCCATAGTTCTAGGGCAGAGTGAAAGAGTATGGGCACATATGGGATTTTCCCTTTTTGGTAATCTTAGAACCTTGCCTGCTTATATTTGGTCATTAGGGCCTCTGGCTACTTCGAGGTGGGTTACTTAATGAGCCTATCTGCATTCAGCAAAGTTTCCATTGCTCAATCCTGTTGCTTAAAAGTGGTCTCTATATACTACAGTATCAGTTCCTGATGGGTGAGAATTTCCATTTTAACTAGGCCTCAATGGGAACTAAATCTTCCACATTATGATTGGTAATTTTTCTGTGTTCATTTCAAATTTTGTTTCTCCTCCATTGTACCTTATCCTTCCAGTATGCATTACCAAAGCCCACCTTTTTTTCAAGGTTTAAGTATATCCACAGAATAAATGAGGGATATTCCTAGAAGACATTTGCATTCAAGAATGATTAAGAATTACCATTATACTTAACAGTATACTGAAGACACTGGTATGTATCTACATCTACATCTATATCTATGTCTTGCTAAATCCAAACCAAATGTATCACCAACTAAACATCCATTCACTGTGTCCCCAAACCATTTGTTATACTTTGAATGTTAATCTTAGTGCTTTTTCTCCTTCCTTGTGAGTAACTTGTCCTCATAGTAAGAGGCATCCACACTAATGGTAAGAAAAAATGACTTTTAATATGGGAATTGAAGGAAAAGAATTTAGTTAATTTTCACTTTTTTGACACACAGCATTTGAAAAAGGAAAAGGAAAGTCTGAGAGAAATGCTACTAGAAGTTAGAAATCTAACAAATGAGATTGAGAGAGAAAGTGAGATAGAGAAGGAGAGAAAGGAACTACTTAAAGTCTTCAGAAAGTTTGTATTGAAAAAAACGGGGATCAGTAAACATTCACTTCTGAATTTTGGGTGTGGGCCTTAAGGACACAGTTATGTACACACAGTTATGTGTCCCTTGAGGGACAAAGACAATGTATGTCCATGGAATAAATGAATAGATGGATGAATGAATAATATTTGTCTCCTTCAAAGTCCTGTACATTTATGTTAGGAAATAATTAAAAAATAACTTTTAGAACATGCTCACCATAACTTTGAGTCCCTGTTCTGTTGTTTACTAAATCTCTTTTATCTTCACTTGGGATGAATAGAAAAGAAATAACAAGAAATAAATTTATCTAAAATGAGTAATCACATTAAATATAAATGATCTAAGTCTAATTAAAAGATAGAGATTATAAGATTTTATAAAATAGCAAGATCAAAAAGAAACCAAATTAAACATAAAGTCATAAATGGATTAAAAGTAAAAGAATGAAAACAGATATCAGAGTTAGGGATTTTAATACTCCTTTCTTAATAATTGATAAATCAGTAAACAATGACAATATAGATAAATACTATCAACCAACTTTACCTAATTGACATGTATAGAACACTCCACCCAATAACAAAAGAATATACATTTTTTTCAAGTTTACAAAGAAAATTTACCAAAATAGACCATTCTATTCTGGGCCAAAAAATAACTGAATTAATTTAAAGGATTTAAGTCATACAAAGTATGTTCTGATTACAATGTAGTTTTATTAGAAGTCAAAGACAGAAAAAAATCTCTGGAAAATTCCCATGTAATATGAAACAAAGTAACAACTTTTAAATAATGCACGAATCAGAGAAGGTATTAAAAAGGAAGTTAGAGAATATTCTTATTGAATGAAAGTAAAGATGGCAGTTAAAAAAGTAGAAAGCTTCTTTTAGTCACTGAAGATAAAAATACAAATATAAAATATTTTATATACTGCCACTAAGGAATGATACAGTGGTAAATTTATAGTAGTATTTGCCAATAGTAGGGAAGAAAAATAGTTTCAGAACAATGACTTCAATTTACAACATAATAAACAAAATGGAATTAGTAAATCTAACCTAAAGTAAGTAGAGGAAATTCAATGATAAGGATGAGATAAAAAAAATCACTAAAATAGGAAACATAAAGACAGTAGAGAAAATCACTTGTAACAAAATCTGGTTCTTTAATAAAATCAAATGAAAACCCATGGTCAGGGTGATGATGAAAAAAGGATGGATGACAAAAATTATCAATATAATTGATATCACTACAGATTCTATAGTTGTTAAAAGCATAATGTCTTAGCCAGTTCAAGCTGCTATAACAAAATGTGATGGACTGGGTGCCTTTTAAACAACAAAGATTTATTTCTTGCAGCTCTAGAGGCTAAGGAGTCCAAGATTAAAGTGCCAGAAGATTCAGTGTCTGGTAATAGCTGCTTCTTGATTCATAGATGGCCTTTTTTTTTTCTTTCTTCTGTGTCCACAAGGAAGAAGTGGCAAGGAAACCCTTGGGTTTAAAAGGGCACTAATCTTTTATAAGGGAAAAACCCCCATGACTGATGGGCCCAAAGGCCCCACCTCCAAAATTCATCACACTGGGGATTAGATTTTAACATATGATGTTGAGGGGACACAGATATTCAGCCTATAGGAAAGAAAAAGGAATTACAAACTAACTGCATGTTAGTAATTCTACGGAATGTGAAATAGACAAATTCTCATAAAACAAAATTACCAGTTATTCAAATTTAATTAAACAAATTAAATTTATACATATAAGTCTTTCTGCAAAGTCTAGCCTCACAGGCTTCACTGATTAATCCTACCAAGCATCAAACAATCTATTAGAAAGTGTTTCCAAAAATTGAAAAGGAGGGAATACATTCGAACTTATTCTATGAATTCAGTATTACCTTATAGCCAAAATCATTACAAGAAAACTACAGATTATTATCCCCTATAAATGTAAAAATTTTACATGTAAAATTTTATAAATGTAAAAATTTTAAATAAAAATTTTTGCAAATCAAATTCAGCTATAAATAAAACAGACAATGCATAATGACCAAGTGAAGTTTATTTCACTAATGTATGGTTGCTTTACCTTAAAAAAATCAATGTAATCTATAATAATAGCAACACTTAAAGGAAAATAAATATGATATTCTTAAATGATGGAACAACAACAACTACAAAAAAAAACACGCTTGATCAATTCCAACGTCCATTACTGATAAAAACTGAATACTCTAGGTGTAGAAGGTAACTTTCTTAATCTGAAGAAGGCATTTATGAAACTTTACTAGCATCAATCCAAATAACAAAAGAATAAATATATCCACCCTATGATCAAGAACAAAACAAGTATATTTATTGTCATTGCTTCTATTCAACAATGCACCAGAAGTTCCTGTGGATGCAATATGCTAAGTAAAGGAAAGACAACAAGACATTCAGAATGGAAAGGAATCCAAACACTGCCTTTATTCACAGATGACATGAATAACTATATCAGTGGTTTTCCACCAGTGGTGATATTGCCACCAGGAGATAATTGACAATATCAGGAGATATTTTTAATTATCAAAACAAGTATGGTACTAGTGACACCTTGTATAGAGGCCAAGGATGCTGTTAAACATGCTACAATGCACAGGACAGCCTAAAATGCCAATAGTATTGCTGTTGAGGAATTCTGTTCTGGCAGAAAATATAATGAGGTCTACAATAAAGCTAGTTAAAACTATTGAGTTTAGGCAGATTTGTATGACACAATACCAATACACACATACCAATTGTATTTATATATAAGAGCAGTAGACAACTGGAAATGGAATTTCAAGTCATCACTTACGAGAGCACCAAAAAATATAAAATACTTAGAGATACCGATATAACTGAATACCTACATAACTGAAACTACAAATATTATTGAGGTAAATTTATGAATACATAATACATAAATGCACAATACATAAATAAATGAAGATACATACCTTGTTCATTGTCAGAAGACTCTGTGTGTGCATGTGTATGTATGCAGCTGTATATATATTAAAGTTACAAGGTCTGATCATACAAAGTCTAAGCAGGGTTATGGATTACCTTTCCCATTCACTGTTATTAGGGATGTAAAATGGCACAAACACTTAGAAAATCTGATAGTTTCTTAAAACATTAAACACATGGGATGCCAGGGTGGCTTAGTCAGTTAAGCGTCACATTTCAGCTCAGGTCATTATCTCATGGTTCCTGAGTTTAAGCCCCATGTCAGGCTCTCTGCTGTTAGCACAGAGCCCACTTCAGATCCTTTGTCTCGCTCTCTCTCTCTGCCCTTCCCCCACTGGTGTGCACTCTCTCTCCCTCTCTCTCTCAAAAATAAACATTAAAAAAATAAAGTTAAACACATACCTTTCATATGACCCAGCCATTCTCTTCCTAAGTATTTATCCAAAAGAAATGACAGCATATGTACTTTAAAAAGCTTTGGATGAATGTTCATAACTGCTTTACTGTAGTATCTAAAATCTGGCAACTAATCAAATGTTTACCAATTGGTGAATAGATAAATAAATCATGATATATCTGTGCAATGGAGTACTATTCAGCAATAAACAAAAGGGACCATTTGTATCCATAATGGATTCATGAGTCTTAAAAAACAATCCTACTAAGCATAAGAAGTCAGACTATTAACCACCACTACCATCGATATAAAAGAGTATGTAATGTATGATTCAACTTACGTAAAATTACAGAACATGTGAACTAATGTGCAGTGACAGCAGATCTGTGGCTTACTAAGGACGAGGTCATGAGGGATAATAGGCAGGAATTCCAAAAGGGCCTGTGGAAATTTATGAGATTATGAATACATTCAGTATCCTGATTGTGGCTTCAAAACCCATCAGTTTGCACATGTTAAATGCATGAAGTCTACTGTGTGCAAATTATACTTCAATAAAGTTGTTAAATATCTAAATAAAATTCATATTATGCATTTTCAACTTACTACATTTATTTTCAAATATGTTCATACCACTTTATTTTTTTAAAGATCAATACAACTGTAAATGCCCATTTCTTCTCTTCTTGCTTTTGTGCCATTTTTATTGTACATCTCATCTCATATTTTGTTGTAAACTACAGAAAACATTGTGTGTATTTTTAATCTAAGTCGACAGGATTTTTTAATACTCTTGAAAAGATACAGAACACTATTTTATATTTACCTACATATTCATAATCTCTTGTGTCTTCTTTTATTTTGAATATACAGATTTCCAATATGTAAAATTTTCTAGAATTCATAACTATAAATCTCAATTTTCCTTTAGGTATGAGGTGCATGAGGTGATTTTTTTTTAGTGCACCAGAAAAATACAAGACTACAGAGGAGTACAATAATTTGGAATATTCCCTACAGTCATAGGAGGTAAATATGATTTAAATATGTTAATCTACAGTTATTTGGGCAAGAATGATATATTTCACCATAGGATATACTCAAAAGCTTATGCAAATGACTTATGTTCTACATCTCACTAGCCTGACCTTTTATTTAAAGCACATAAATATTCATTTAGCATTTTTATTGTGCTTTCAATTAGCAAAATCTTCTAAGCTGTTCTTAGTCAATGTTTGAGGAAATCTTAACAGTTTGGAAGAATTAATTATTAATGAAATACTTTTATAAATATTGAATGCATATTTTATAGTATAAATATCATTGGTAATGAAAATATTAACAATTTAGTAAGCTTGCTAAGCATCACTAATAAGCAATATATTTTTAATGTTATTCAATAAGTATGAAATAACAAAGTAAAGGTAAAAATCCATATGCAAAAAAGTTCTTAAATTGCTTATTTATAATTAAATTCACTTCTTTCCACTTGTGTTGCAGATAACAATTTCTGTGAATGGCCAACTGTTTATAGAAGGAGAATGAGAGCTATTAAACTTCTTGTTATCTTTTATTTTTTCAAGATTAGATGTTTCTCAAAATAAGAGGTAAAATTATAGATTACTATAATTATTTAACAATAAGCAGTAAAATAGTTTTATAAACAACAGTTAATTTTTGAGTACTTATTATTCTTTAGAGGACTGTTCCAAGAACTTTATAGGGATTAACTAATTTAATTTTATAGCATTTCTTTGAAAAAGACACTATCAATAACTCTAATGTATGGATGAGGAAACTGACTTGCAAAGAAGTAACTAGTATAGGATTCTAATATAGAATATTGGGAAGCTAGGGTTTGAACATAGGCAAATAGGACACAAAGCTCACATTCTTAATTATTATGCTTAACTATATGAGACACAGGAACAGCAAATAAAATAAATTGACTTTGTATAAAGTACAACCTTTGCCGGTCTGCTTTCATAATGTTAATATTTTAATGAGGAGATTTTTAACCTGAAAGTAATGCCAAGTTCCTGGATGACAGTGACATGCTGCTCAAACTATTACACTTATGCTTAGGCATTTCATCCCTGAAGAACTATAGTGATTGTCACAATTTCATATAATTATCTGCCTTGGAAATGAAAAGAACTGAAAAAACATCCATCAAATGTCTGGGTTTTTTTTTTCCTATGAGCTTAGGACCTTCTGACAATAGTTGTACATTTCAAGGCTATGGCTCAAAATCCCATGATACTAAAGAAGAATCTGAAAATTGACATTATGCATTTTTCCCCACAGCAACATGCCTTATTATATAGATGACTTCATCTATTTCAAACTGTGCTCCAATTTAAACATCCTCCTCAAATGCCTTCATATTTAGCATCTATTCTTAAATTTGGGACTAGAATAAAGTTCTTTGTGGTTTCTATGGGGATGATTTTGGAAAGTAAGGTAAAAGAAAATGAAAAGTTTCTTGACCTCTACCCATTCCAATTGTTTGAAACACCTCTTCACAACAAATTCATATTATAGATACAAAATATTTCACTGTGAAAACTTTCATGAACTGGCATTGAAGACAGTGCTAAAGAGATAAATTTCTGTAACTTATAAGGTCACAAATAACAATATTTCCTTATGTATTTGAGGTATTCATCCATGAAACTATCAGGGCATAAAGTAAAATCCAATAGAAAACAAAAGGAATAATTTGTAATCTTTATAAGAAATGCATACTATTTTCAAATATATACAACAAAAGTACCCAGATAAAAATAAGAAATGGAATTTTTAAAAAGCATACCTTAGAAGAAATAAGAAATATATAAAAATATAGTCACACCAAATATTGTCTTGGACATAACACTTAATTTTTAAAAATAGATATTATTTTTAGAGTGATCTTATGTTCATACAAAATTGAGGAAAAGTACAGAGTTCCCATATACCTCCTGTCCCCACACATGCATAGCCTCCCCTACTATCAACATCCTTTTTCCAGGGTGGTACATCTATTATAATTCATGAATCATACATTGACATATATTTACCTAGGGGCTCACTCTTGGTGTTTATAATCCATGGATTTTAATAAATATAAAATGAAATTTTTCTATTATTAGAGTATCATACAGAGAATTTCTATTGCCCTAAAAGGCCTCTGTGCTATGTACATTCTTATTCATTCTCTGACTATTCTTTCTTCCCTATCCCCTGACCTTTGATATCCAGTGATATTTTAGCTATCCCTATAGTTTGTCTTTTCTAGGATGTCATACAGTTGGAATCATACAGTGTTACAGTACTTTCACATTGTTTCTAAAACTTAGTAATATGCATTTTTAAGGTTCCTCTCTGCCTTTTCATGTCTTAATACCTCACCGTTTTTTGTTTGTTTGTTTTGTTTTTTTCGTTGTTTTTTTTTTTTTTTTTTAGTGAATACTATTCATTGGATGTATCACAGTTTATTCATTTATTGGTGCATTTACCTATTGAAGGATCTCTTGGTGGCTTCTAAGTTTTCACAATTATCAGGAAAGCTGCTGCAGATATCCATGTGCAGGTTTTTGTGTGGACATAAGTTTTCACTCATATTAAGGAGCACACTTGCTGGATTGTATGGTAACAGTATATTCAGTTTTGTTTTTTTTTTTAATTTTTTCTTAATGTTTATTTTTGAGAAAGAAAGAAAGACACACAAAGATTTTGAAGCAGGCTCCAGCCTCTGACAGTCAGCAAAGAGTCTGAAGAGAGGCTTAAATTCACAAACTGGGAGATCATGACCTGAGATGAAGTCGGATGCTTAACCGACTTAGCCACCCAGGCAACCCAAGTGTATTTAGCTCTGTAGGAAACTACCAAAATGTCTACCAAAGTAGCTGTACCATTTTGCTTTCCCTCTAGCAAACAAATGAGTTCCTGTTGCTCTATGTGCTGGCCAACATTAACATGATCTACATGCTCAACTCACATAAATACCATTTTGTTGTTGTTGTTGTTATGGTGAGAACGTTAAGCTCTACCCTCATAGCCAGCTTTGGGTAGTATTGACATTTTGACAATATTTATTCTTCCAATCCATGAGCAGGGAATGTTTTTCCATTTCTTTATATCTTCTTCAATTTCCTTCATAAGCTTTCTATACTTTTCAGCATACAGATCTTTTACATCTTTGGTTAGATTTATTCCTAGGTATTTTATGCTTCTTGGTGCAATTGTGAATGGGATCAGTTTCTTTATTTGTCTTTCTGTTGCTTCATTATTAATGTATAAGAATGCAACTGATTTCTGTACATTGACTTTGTATCCTGCAACTTTGCTAAATTCATGTATCAGTTCTAGCAGACTTCTGGTGGAGTCTATCGGATTTTCCATGTATAATATCATGTCATCTGCAAAAAGTGAAAGCTTGACTTCATCTTTGCCAATTTTGATGCCTTTGATTTCCTTTTGTTGTCTGATTGCTGATGCTAGAACTTCCAACACTATGTTAAACAACAGCGGTGAGAGTGGACATCCCTGTTGTGTTCCTGATCTCAGGGAAAAAGCTCTCAGTTTTTCCCCATTGAGGATGATGTTACCTGTGGACTTTTCATAAATGGCTTTTATGATGTTTAAGTATGTTCCTTCTATCCCGACTTTCTCGAGGGTTTTTATTAAGAAAGTTTGCTGAATTTTGTCAAAGGCCTTTTCTTCATCGATTGACAGGATCATATGGTCTTATCTTTTCTTTTATTAATGTGATGTATCATGTTGATTGATTTGCGAATGTTGAACCAGCCCTGCATCCCAGGAATGAATCCCACTTGATCATGGTGAATAATTCTTTTAATATGCTGTTGAATTCGATTTGCTAGTATCTTATTGAGAATTTTTGCATCCATATTCATCAGGGATATTGGGCTGTAGTTCTCTTTTTTTACTGGGTCTCTGTCTGCTTTAGGAATCAAAGTAATACTGGCTTCATTGAATGAGTCTGGAAGTTTTCCTTCCCTTTCTATTTTTTGGAATAGCTTGAGAAGGATAGGTATTATCTCTGCTTTAAACGTCTGGTAGAACTCCCCTGGGAAGCCATCTGGTCCTGGACTCTTATTTGTTGGGAGATTTTTGATGACTGATTCAATTTCTTCGCTGGTTATGGGTCTATTCAAGCTTTCTATTTCCTTCTGATTGAGTTTTGAATGTGTGTGGGTGTTTAGGAATTTGTCCATTTCTTCCAGGTTGTCCAGTTTGTTGGCATATAGTTTTTCATAGTATTCCCTGATAATTTCTTGTATTTCTGAGGAATTGGTTGTAATAATTCCATTTTCATTCATGATTTTATCTATTTGGGTCATCTCCCTTTTCTTTTTGAGTAGCCTGGCTAGAGGTTTTCAATTTTGTTTATTTTTTCAAAAAACCAACTCTTGGTATCGTTGATCTGCTCTACAGCTTTTTTAGATTCTATATTGTTTATTTCTGCTCTGATCTTTATTATCTCTCTTCTTCTACTGGGTTTAGGCTGTCTTTGATATTCTGCTTCTATTTCCTTTAGGTGTGCTGTTAGATTTTGTATTTGGGATTTTTCTTGTTTCTTGAGATAGGACTGGACTGCAATGTATTTTCCTCTCAGGACTGCCTTCGCTGCATCCCAAAGTGTTTGGATTGTTGTATTTTCATTTTCGTTTTCATTTCCATATATTTTTAAATTTCTTCTCTAATTACCTGGTTGACCCATTCATTCTTTAGTAGGGTGTTCTTTAACCTCCATGCTTTTGGAGGTTTTTCAGACTTTTTCCTGTGGTTGATTTCAAGCTTCATAGCATTGTGGTCTGAAAGTATGCATGGTATGATTTCAATTCATGTATACTTATGAAGGGCTGTTTTGTGACCCAGTATGTGATCTATCTTGGAGAATGTTCCATGTGCACTCGAGAAGAAAGTATATTCTGTTGCTTTGGGATGCAGAGTTCTAAATAGATCTGTCAAGTCCATCTGATCCAATGTATCATTCAGGGCCCTTGTTTCTTTATTGACCGTGTGTCTAGATGATCTATCCATTTCTGTAAGTGGAGTGTTAAAGTCCCCTGCAATTACCACATTCTTATCAATAAGGTTGCTTATGTTTGTGAGTAATTGTTTTATATATTTGGGGGCTCCCGTATTCGGCGCATAGACATTTATAATTGTTAGCTCTTCCTGATGGATAGACCCTGTGATTATTATATAATACCCTTCATCATCTCTTGTTACAGCCTTTAATTTAAAGTCTAGTTTGTCTGATATAAGTATGGCTACTCCAGCTTTCTTTTGACTTCCAGTGGCATGATAAATAGTTCTCCATGCCCTCACTCTCAATCTGAAGGTGTCCTCAGGTCTAAAATGAGTCTCTTGTAGACAGCAAATAGATGGGTCTTGTTTTTTTATCCATTCTGATACCCTATGTCTTTTGGTTGGCGCATTTAGTCCATTTACATCCAGTGTTATTATAGACAGATAAGGGTTTAGAGTCAATTGTGATGTCCGTAGGTTTCATGCTTGTAGTGATGTGTCTGGTACTTTGTCTCACAGGATCCCCCTTACGATCTCTTGTAGGGCTGGTTTAGTGGTGATGAATTCCTTCAGTTTTTGTTTGTTTGGGAAGACCTTTATCTCTCCTTCTATTCTGAATGACAGACTTGCTGCATAAAGGATTCTCGGCTACATGTTTTTTCTGTTTATCACATGGAAGATCTCCTGCCATTCTTTTCTGGCCTGCCAAGTTTCAGTAGAGAGATCGGTCATGAGTCTTAAAGGTCTCCCTTTATATGTTAGAGCATGTTTATCCCTAGCTTCTTTGAGAATTTTCTCTTTATCCTTGTATTTTGCCAGTTTCACTATGATATGTTGTGCAGAAGATCAATTCAAGTTACATCTGAAGGGTGTTCTCTGTGCCTCTTGGATTTCAATGCCTTTTTCCTTCCCCAGATCCGGGAAGTTCTCAGCTATTATTTCTTCAAGTACACCTTCAGCACCTTTCCCTCTCTCTTCCTCCTCTGGAATACCAATTATGTGTATATTATTTCTCTTTAGTGCATCACTTAGTTCTCTAATTTTCCCCTTATACTCCGGGATTTTTTTATCTTTCTTTTTCTCAGCTTCTTCTTTTTCCATAATTATATCTTCTAGTTCACCTATTCTCTCCTCTGCCTCTTCAATCTGAGCCGTGGTTGTCTCCATTTTATTTTGCAGCTCATTAATAGCATTTTTTAGCTCCTCCTGGCTGTTCCTTAGTCCCTTGATCTCTGTAGCAATAGATTCTCTGTTGTCCTTTTACTGTTTTCAAGCCCAGCGATTAATTTTATGACTATTATTCTAAATTCACTTTCTGTTATATTGTTTAAATCATTTTTGATCAGTTATTTCCTGGACTTTTTTTGAGGGGAATTCTTCCGTTTCATCATTTTGGATAGTCCCTGGAGTGGTGTGGGACTGCGGGGCACTTCACCTGTGCTGTCTTGAATAACTTGCGTTCATGTGTGGGGCCGCAGTCAGACCTGATGTCTGCCCCCAGCCCACCGCTGGGGCCACAGTCAGACTGGTGTGTGCCTTCTCTTTCCCTCTCCTAGGGGCAGGATTCACTGTGGCGTGGTGTGGCCCATCTGGGCTACTTGCACACTGCCAGGCTTGTGGTGCTGGGAATCTGGCGTATTAGCTGGGGTGGACTGGCAAGGTGCACAGGGGCGGGAGGGGCAGGCTCAGCTCGCTTTTCCTTTGGAGATCTGCTTCGGGAGGGGCCCTGTGGCACCGGGAGGGAGTCAGACCCACCAGAGGGATGGATCCGCAGAAGCACAGCCGTTGGGTGTTTGCGAGGTACAAGCAAGTTCCCTGGCAGGAACTGGTTCCCTTTGGGATTTTGGCTGGGGGATGGGCGAGGGAAATTGTGCTGGTGAGCTCCTTTGTTCCCTGCCAAGCTGAGCTCTGTCGTCTGGGACTCAACAACTCTCCCTCCCGTTGTCCTCCATCCCTCCTGCAATCCGAGCAGAGCTATTAATTTATAACCCTCCAGATGTTAAGTCTGCTTGCTATCAGAACACACTCCATCCGGCCCCTCCGCTTTTCCCAGCCAGACTCAGGGGCTCTGCTTGGCCAGAGGGCCGCCCCTCCACCCCGCCTCCCTCCCACCAGTCCGTGTAGTACGCACTGCCTTGCCGCCCTTCCTACCCTCTTCCGTGGGCCTCTCGTCTGTGCTTGGCTCCGGAGACTCCGTTTTGCTGCTCTTCTGGCAGTTTTCTGGGTTATTTAGGGAGGTGTAGGTGGAATCTAAGTGATCCACAGGACGCGGTAAGCCCAGCGTCCTCCTATGCCGCCATCTTCCCCTGTGCTCCTCATAGCAAGTTTTAACTATAGTAACCAGCCTGCATATTAGATTCCCCAAATTTATTCCTCTTATAACTGGAAGTTTGTACCCTTTAATCAACATCTCCCATTTTCTGTATCACTCAGCCCTTGGCAACAACGGTTCTACTGTTTTCAGGAGTTTGATGTTTTTAGATTCCATTTTAAGTGAAATCATATGGTATTTGTCTTTCTAAGTCTGACTTATTTCACTTAGCATAATACCCTCAATTTCCATCTATGTTGTTGTCAATGGTAGGATTTCCTTCTTTTTGTAGCTGAATAATATTCCATTATATTAATTAATTGGAATATTTATTTATTTATTTACTTATTTTCATATTTATCTATCACATTTTTTTAGCCATTTATCTGACAATGGACATTTAGGTTGTTTCCATGCCTGGCTATTATGAATAATAATGATTCACTTGGGGCTTCTGGGTATCTCAGTTGGTTAAGGTTCCACTCTTGATTTCAGTTCAGATCATGATCTTATAGTTTGTGGGATAGAGCCCAGCATCAGACTCCACACTGACAGCATGGAGCCTGCTTGGGATTCTCTCTCTCTTTCTCTCTCTCTCTCTCTGTCTCTCCCCTGCTTGCATTCTCTCTCTCTCAAAATAAATAAATAAGCTTATAAAAAGGAAGTGTATTTAAAAAAAATAATGCTGCAATAAACATGGCAATAGATATCTCTTTAAGGTAGTGAGTTCATCTCCTTTGGATTTATATCCGGAAGTGACATTGCTAGATCATAATCACAGATACATTTTTAATTTTTAAGGAAACTCCATACTGCTTTTCATAGTGTCTCTATCAATTTACCTTTCTACCAACAGTGGATCAGGATTCTTTTTTCTCTATGTGCTCATCAACATTTGTTGATATTTCACTGTGGTTTTGATTTGCATTTCTTCGATGATTAGTGATACTGAGTATCTTTTCATGTACCTGTTGGCCAACTGTATGTCTTCTTTGGAAAAATGTCTATTCAAGTTATCTAATTTTTAATCTTATTGTTTATTAGATATTGAATTTTAGGAATTCCTTATATATTTCAGATCTTAACCCTTATCATATATATATATATATATATATATATATATATATATATATATACACACATATATATAAGTTGTCAATATTTCCTTCTATTCCACAGTTATCACTTTATTTTGTTGATTGTTTCTTTTTCTCTGAAAAACTTTTTACTTTGATGTTAGTCATACTGGTTGTTTTTTTTATTTTTTGCTTTTGTTGTTTTCAAATCAGGTTTTTTTTTAGCACTTTTGAACACTTTCTACGTGTGTAAGTTTTATGTGTTTAGAACGTTATAAAAGTTTTGATACTTAATATGATAGAATTTTATTAAAACACATGAAACTCTCATGATTGGCAATGTAAAAAAAAAAAAAAATTGTACTCTGCCTGCATGAATTGCCCAGGTAATTGCACTTGGAAAGATCGTCATTCAAAAGTAGTTCCATCTAAGCCTTTCCAGTTCACTCCACTTCACTTTCATTAGGAAGTCATGGCTCTATGAGGATATATTCTATGATTTTTAATATAGAATTCTTAAGCAACTGCCTTCTCCTGGAGATCCAATGTGTTTTAATATAAAATTACTCACATATTCATTGAAATGAAAATAAGATTTGCTTTTATTTATAACCTTAATTTTGAAATTTGAACTGAAATCAATTTGTGAGTTAAAGTAATGCTTCATAAAAAAAGGAATACTTTGTAGAATCTGTCAAAATTATTAAAACTTTACAATGTGTTAAGCAAGTAACCCAAATAAATAAACTTAAGAATTAAACTATGTTGTTAAGGGTTTCTGTTCATAAATGTTCCTTAGAGTGCTATTGATATGGATGAAGAATTGGAAAAATGTACATAACAAATATTAGGAAACTATTTAAATTATGCAAAACATAAATATATTTTACCATTTTTTAAAAATCAGATGTTAAGAAAAGTATTTATGAAATGTTACTAAATTAAAGATTAGGTTTAAGGATATATCCAGTGTGAAGCAATTTAAAAAAAAAAAGGAAAAGGAGGATAGAGAGAAGGGTGTGGAGGTTAAAAATTTTTTAAATTTATTCTAAGTATTTTTATCTTTTTATTTTATTTCGTTCTTTTTTGTTCTGCTATTGTAAATGAAATTATTTCTCCAATTTCAGTTTCAGATTATTCATTGCTAGTTAATGGAAACACAACTGATTTTTGTACATTATCATGGGTTTTTTTAAAAACACCTTTCTATCTTGATTAGCAATACAAACCTCACATTCATTCAAAAACTACCTTAAGGACAAACTGCACTTTGATACATTCTCTGAAAACTCATCCTTACTGATACAACCCTTCAATAAGTGCTCATTGTCAGTGTATTGGTTGACTCTATTAATATTTTCTATATGGTTCACATTGATCTTGTAACCTCACTAAAACTGCCAATTATTGGGATTGAAGAACAGGACCAAGTGACTAATGCAGTAATGACATAGTACTGTTCAGTGAATGAAGCAATGAGGTATTATTCCAGAATGTTTTGATTGATCACTTGTTTCCTTTACTCTTTATTCTGGTTGACTAGCCAGTAAAGTCTTCTCCCACAATCAAATACTACTATCATGTACTACCATGTACATTTTTCTGTATGCTTCTAGTCAGCAATAAAAAAGAAAACCTTTGCTAAAACCCGATTAGCTGAAAATTCTTCATTTGTAACCATAGCTCTAATGTAGCTCTATGTAACCATAGCCCTAATCCCTAGGAATAGGGCAATGAGCTATAGCTTAATTTTTCATTTTCTATGGTTCCTTAATTAAATTATTCTTATTTACATTCTGTTATCACATTCACAAAACACTCCTAAATACAAAGATGAGAAAAGATGGATGTCATGTTAATTACTGTACATCGCCATAGATGATTTGGTGGTACATATGAGAAATCTGTAAAACAAAATAGATTGTGTATACACACACACACACGCACACACACACATACACATACATTTTGCTCTTGGTTACTTAAAATAAGGCAGAGATTATGTTACCTTCAAATTTTAGTACTTAATGTTCTGTATTCTAATTCACTTATAATAAATTTAATTTCAGTATTTTACTTTTTATTCATGTAATCAGAGTGGGGAGTTTCTTTTCAAAACTCAGCATCAATGTGAGAACCCTCAAATACACTGAATGATTAGGTCGTTCGTTAATGGTTATTTTTAACATTCTTTCTATTCTCATTCTCATTACACTTCCTCTGTGTATTCAAAGAAATATCCAAACTCCTAACAGTAATTTGGAAAAATGAGTTTAAACAACTTTGACCTCTATTTAATAAATGAATATTTCTGTCATTGCAATAAAATTTCATCAGACACTGTAATATAAAAGTATGACAAACTTTAATGAGTAGAGGGGAAAAACATTCTTCTGCAATGTTCTGATAAGAATTTGTTTCTGTAAGAGATTTTAGTCTTTTGTAATTGGGAAAGCCTAATCCTCACATATTAAAGATCAAATGTAGTAATATATTACTCTCATTATATTTCTTTGGAAAACTAAGAAATTTGACATTATGTGTATATATCATTAACTTTTTATAAATAAGTTGTTCTTTGAACAATTGAAATTTGTTATTTTAATTAATTTTATGCTTTTTTTACTGAAGTATAATTAACATACAATTTTATATTAAAGGTATACAAAATAATAATTCAACAATTCTATATGTTATTCAGTGTTAACTAGTATTATATTTTTATGTTAGCTTAAGTTTATCAATACAATAATATAGGTTTTAAATATTGTGATGTATATATACTTTAATATCTGTGATTATACACTTCAAAATATAAATGTCTCTCATACTTGTATTTTTTAACAAACTTCAATGTCACCAAACAAAACAATTTACACCACATTTATAGTATATCGTATTACATAGCAAAGTTGTATTTAAAATTGCATGTCTACATTTACTTTTATCCATGGTATAAATTTGAGGTTCTTTTTGGCCAGAATCTCCGACAAAGGCTTCGAAAGAGCTCTTAAGATAATACATGCAACCTACACTCAGCAGGACTTCATTTTCTTTAATTGTGGTGGATTTTTTTCACTTATTTAAAACTCCTCTTTTTGCCTATCAACCTTATCCACATCACTGAGATTCAAAAACTGATAAAGATTCATGTTCATACATGAATCTTAAATAGTACATAGTGATAAAGTTCTGAGTGTGACAAGAGAAGAACAAAAATAGTTGTACAGATGTTTTAAATTTGTCCAATAGAGGCTAAAGGTGGTTTTTGAGGTGCACTCTCTAAACCTGCATCATTTTTCGACAAATTTTAAATAATAATTAATGATGATGATTATTTATTTTTAATTTAAAACTCTGATTTTATAGTTTCACTGGTGAAAAAGAGAATCCGGTGTCACAAATTCTGTATAGTTGCATAGAAGCAATCAGACAAAGCTGAAAGTCTTCTGTTCCTTTTAGGGTAAGGCATTGCCTCTACTCTAGTACTCAATTACCTGTCATCTCCCTGAATCTGAGGCTAAAGGTGAGTCACCATTTATCATCTGTTAGTACTCTTATTTTCTTCTAGTTGGAATTAATAAAGAAATTAAAATGTACTTATTTAAATAACATAGTACCTGACAACAAAAAAAAACCCCGATATTTAATTAAAATGGGTTTATTGTATATTAAGCCATCTTCAACATAAAGACACATGTTCTCTTCCCAAAAGAAAATGTCTCCCATTTTTCTTTGTTTTTTTCTATCTTTCTTTGAAATTCTTGAATATATTAGCTTTAATGAGTATAAAGGAAATAAAAAAATAAACTACAAAAATGCATAATTCATGGATTTATTAGAAAGTCTACATTTAAATATATCTTATAGAAACTGACATAATAAACACTATTGTTTCATGTATGTAAATGTCATAAAGCCAGTGTGCTCAAGCTTTTCACATGATTCTTCAAATTTGTTTCTTTATTTTTACTATAGCCAACTTGTCAGAGTTAGTCATTTGATCTTCATGTCTACTTAAGCTGTTTGAGGTATAATAAAATTTAACCATCTTAATATAGTTGGAATTGTAACTAATTGTTATATTTTATTTAAAAATGTTATTTATGGGGCGCCTGGGTGGCTCAGTCGGTTAAGCGTCCGACTTCGGCTCAGGTCACGATCTCACGGTCAGTGAGGTCACGATCTCGTGGTCCGTGAGTTCGAGCCCCGAGTCGGGCTCTGGGCTGATGGCTCAGAGCCTGGAGCCTGCTTCCGATTCTGTGTCTCCCTCTCTCTCTGCCCCTCCCCCGTTCATGCTCTGTCTCTCTCTGTCTCAAAAATAATAAAATAAACATTAAAAAAAAATGTTATTTATGCTTGGAATAAGTTAGCAGTAGTAGCAAAATATCTGAATTTATTTAAGATACCATAATGTCAATAAGGGTAGTAAAACCAAAATCTCTAGGACAAAAAAAAAATCTATAAAAAAAATAAAATCTAGGAGACAAGATGTTCTTTTTTTTTTAATTTTTTTTTCAACGTTTTTTATTTATTTTTGGGACAGAGAGAGACAGAGCATGAACGGGGGAGGGGCAGAGAGAGAGGGAGACACAGAATTGGAAACAGGCTCCAGGCTCCGAGCCATCAGCCCAGAGCCCGACGCGGGGCTCGAACTCACAGACTGCGAAATCGTGACCTGGCTGAAGTCGGACGCTTAACCGACTACGCCACCCAGGCGCCCTAGGAGACAAGATGTTCTAACAAAACCTGAATGGGCATGTGGGAAAAGCCACCTACACAAGACATCCATTGCATTAGCAACTAAAGAAATCAGGGAAAAACATAGTGACCAAGGTAAGAACAGATAACTTCTGGGAGTAGAAGCTAAAATTAACAATGCAGGTACAATAGGGAGAAAGGAAAGAGAAGATCAAAATTAAAATGGAGAAGTATTCTAAGAGATGTATATGAAAGCATACTTTTAAAGGTACTTTGGTGTACTAAAATTCTTTTATTTGATTTTATTTTTTTTTTAAATTTTTTTTAACGTTTACTTATTTTTGAGACAGAGAGAGACAGAGCATGAACGGGGGAGGGTCAGAGAGAGGGAGACACAGAATCTGAAACATGCTCCAGGCTCCGAGCTGTCAGCACAGAGCCGCACGCGGGGCTCGAACTCACAGACTGCAAGATCGTAACCTGAGCCGAAGTCGGCCGCTTAACCGACTGAGCCACCCAGGCACCCCCTAAAATTATTTTAATAGGTCCAAGAAGAAATTTCATCTATAATTACCAAAATAAAGTAATAATGATCAAATCCTGTACAAAGTTATAAGGAAAAAGAGTAAAGAGTAAATTAATGGAATATTAGTTATTGACAACGTGTCAGATTTGTTTATTGAAAAATATAAAAAAATATTTTCTAATGTTTAAAAATAAAATACTGAATAAAGACAGGTAGATGATATGAAAAAAAAATATATATAAATAAGGATCAAAACACCCAGTAGTGAAGTAACAGAACTTAGAAAACAATCAGATGCAAAAAAAAAAAAAAAAAAAAAGATTACTTCAGAAATAATGACTAAAACTAGAAGTATGAAATGGAACAAACTAAATAATGCAAATACAATACAAAAGAATCAAACAAGAAAGGAAATAATTCTTTGAAATAAACAGAAAATGAAAAAGAGGAAATAATAAAAAGAATCAAAACAATAAACACAGTTAAAAGTTCTCCAAATATAACACAGAGTATTATATAAATAATAGTTCCCTCTAAAAAGAAAATCATAACAATAAAAGAAGAAAAATCATAATTCAAGGTCATTTTTATTACATAAAGTACCTCATAAAATTATGCATTAAAAAAACCCAGTACCTAGTATTTGGGAAAGACTACATGGAATGACCAACACTAAAACATGCTATTAAGACTTACTAAATTTTAAAGGAATGAGATACTACTATGTAACTATTATAAAAGCTAAAAGCAATACAATTGACAATGACAAGTGCTGACAAGGAGGTGGAACAATTGAGACTTTCCTACATTGCTGGTGAGAGTACAAAATGTTATCTTCATTATGGAAAAGAGTTTGTCTGTCTTTTAAACCTTAAAATTGTACTTAGAATATGACCAAGCAACTCCACTCCTAGATACTTATAAAAGATAAGGAGAATCTTATTTATCCTTATAAGAGATAAATGACAGCTTATAAAGTCATATAAAAGCCAGTAAACAAATGTCACTAACAGCTTTATTAACAATTACCCCAGATTAAAACTCATCCAGAGTTCCACCAACTGTTGAACTGATAGCCAATGTATGGGACATAGAAATGATGGAATACTACCCAACAGTAAAAATGAATGAACTAAAATATGCAACAATATTAATTAATATAAAAGCATCATGCTAAATGTAAGAAGCTAGACTCAGAAACTTTCATACTGTATGATTTAATTACATGAGATTTTGTAACAGACAAAGTAATAGACAGGAAATAAATCCTATTATTTGTTTATGTGTATTTTTGTACAGAGGTGGCTGATGTCAAAAATGACATATCAGACCAAATGCACATCACATATATGCAGAACATAGAACATTTCAGTCAGAGACAAAAGAATACACATTCTTTTCAGTGGCACATAGAACATTCTCCAGCACAGATCACATATTAGGCCACAAAATAAGTCTTGACAAAAAAAAAAAAAATTAAAGTCATGCCATGAATATTTTCTGACCCCAATGCCATAAAACTAGAAATCAACAACAGGAAAAAATCTGGAAAGAGCACAAATACATGGAGATTAAATAACATGCTCCTAGGGAATTAATAGGTCAACCAAGAAATCAAACAAGAAATCAAAAATTACATGGAAACAAATGAAAATGATAACACAATAATCTAAAATCTTTGGGACACAGTGAAGGTGGTTCTAAGAGGGCATTTACAGCTATACAAGTGTATGTCAAGAAGCAAGAAAAATCTCAAATAACCCAACCTTACACCTAAAGGAGGTAGAAATAGAAAAACAAACAAACCCCAAAACCAGCAGAAAGAAGAAAATAAAGATTAGAGCAGAAATAAATGATAAACTAAACAAAACAATATAACAAATCAATAAAACCAGGAGCTGGTTTTTTGAAAAGATAAACAAAATTGATAAAACTCTAGCAGGACTCATCAAAAGAGAGAGAGAGAGAGAGAGAGAGAGAGAGAGAAAGAGAGAGAGAAAGAGAGAGAGAACCCAAATAAATAAAATCACTAATGAAAGAGGAAAATAGCAAGCAACACTACAGAAATAAACAATTGTAATAGAATATTATGGAAACCTATAAACAAACATATTGTACAACTCAGAAGAAACAGATAAATTCCTAGAAACATATAACATACCAAAACTAAAGCGGGGAGAAATAGAAAATTTGAACAGATCAAATACCACCAAAGAAATTGAATCAGTAATCAAAAAGCTCCCAAGAAACAAAAGTCCAGGACTAGAGAGTTTTACAGGTGATTTCTACCAAACATTTAAAGAAGAGTTAATACCTATTCTTCTCAAACTATTTCAAAAAATACAAGTGGAAGGGAAACATGCCATTTCATTCTATATGAGGGCAGGATCACCCTGACACCAAAACCAGACAAAGACACCACAGACAAAGAGAACTACAGGCAAATATCTCTCATGAAAATAAATGTAAAAATTCTCAACAAAGTATTAGCAAACCAAGTCAAATAATACATTAAAAAATTATACACGATGATCAAGTGGGATTTATTCCTGGAATACATGGGTAGTTCAATATTCACAAAAGACACAATGTGATACATCACATGAATAACAGAAAGAATAAAAAAACATTTTTATTTCAATAGGTGTAAAAAGCAATTGACAAAATACAAAATCCATTCATGATAAAAACCCTCTGCAAAGCAGGTTTAGAGGTAGCATAATAACATAATAAAGACCTTATACAAAAAACCCACAGCTAACATCATACTCAGTGGTGAAAAACTGAGAGCTTTTGCCCTAAGGTCAGGAACAAGACAAGGCTGTCCACTCTCACCACTTATTCAACATAGTACTGGAACCCCTAGCCACAGCAATTAGAAAACATAAAGAAAAAAAAGGAATCCAAATTAGTAAACTCTCACTATTTGTAGATGACAGGATACTATATATAAAAAATCCTACAGACTGCACCAAAAATTACTAGAAGTGATAAATGAATTCAGTAAACTTGCAGGATAAAACATCAATGTAGAGAAAATGGTTGCATTCCTATACAATAATAATAAAGTAGCAGAAAGTGAAGTTAAGAAAATAATCCCATTGGGGCACCTGGGTGGCTCAGTTGGTTAAACATCTGACTCGGTTTTGGCTCAGGTCATGATCTCATAGTTCATGGGTTCAAGTCCCACATCGGTTCCACAGCTGGCAACACAGAGCCTACTTAGGATTCTCTCTCTCCCTCTCTCTCTACCCCTTGTCTGTTTGTGCTATCTCCCTTTCAAAATAAATAAATAACCTTTGAAAAAAAAGGAAGAAAACAATCCCATTGTATCTAAACAATAAACAATTGTATCTAAAACAATAAAATAATCTAGGAATAAACTTAACCAAAGAGGTGATGGACTTGTACTCAGGAAACTATAAAACACTGATGAAAGAAATTTAAGATAATGCAAAGAAATGGAAATACATTCCATGTTCGTGGGTTAGAAGAACAAATATTGCTAAAATGTCTATACTACTCAAAGTAATCTACAGTTTTAATGCAATCCCTATCAAAATATCAACAGCATTTTCCATAGAACTGAAATCCTTAAATTTGTATGGAACCATTTTTCATAGAACTGAAATCCTTAGATTTGTATGGAACTAGAGAAGACCTTGAATAGCCAAAGTAATCCTGAAAAAGAAAAACAAAATTGGCATCACAATTCCAGACATCAAGTTATATTACAAAATGGTAGTGATTAAAACAGTATGGTGCTGACATGAAAATAGACACATAGATCAATGGAATAGAGCAGAAAAAACAATTATAAACCTACAAGTATATGGTCAATTAATCTCTGACAAAGGAGGAAAATGAATATACAACGGGAAAAAGTCTCTTCAACTACTGGTGTTGGGAAAACTGGATAGTTACATGTAAAAGAATGAAACTGGGCCACTTTCTTTCACCATACACAAAAATAAAGTCAAAATGGATTAGAGACCGAAATGTGAGACCTGAAACCATAAAAATCCTTGAAGACGGAACAGGCAGTTATTTCTCTGACATTGGTCAGGGCAACATTTTTCTAGATATGTCTCCTGAGGCAATGGAAATAAAAGCAAAAATAAACTATTGGTACGACATCAAAATAAAAAAAAAGTCTCAAAAAAAAAAAAAAAAAGTCTCTGCACAGCAAAGGGAATAATCAACACTAATGAAAGGGAACCTACTGAATGGGAGAAGACATGTGCAAAGACATATCTGATAAAGGCTTAGTATCCAAAACATATAAAGAACTGATACAACACAATACCCTAAAATCAAATAATCCAATTAAAAATGGGAGGAAGCATGAACATACACTTCTCCAAAGATGACATCCAAAAGGCCAACAGATACATGAAAAGATACTCAACATGACTCATCAGCATGAGATATCACCTCGCTCATCAGAATGGGTAAAATCAAAAACACAAGAAACAAGTGTTGGCAGGGATGTGGAGAAAGGGAACCCTCTTGTACTGTTGGTGAAAATGCAAACTGTTGCAACCACTATAAAACAGTATGGAGGTTCCTCAAAAAGTTGAAAATGGAACTACTCTCTGATCCAGTTATCACACTACTGGGAATTTACCTCAAAATTATGAAACATTAATTTAAGGAGATATATGCATCCCTATGTTTATTACAACATTACTTATAATAAATAGTTAAACTATGGTAACAGCTCAAATGCCCATCAGTAGATGAATGGATAAAGAAGATGTGGGGTGTGTGTGTATAATGTATATATAAATATATATTATACATTAATTATTATATATTAAATATGTTATATATTATATACTAAATATATAATATATAATGTATATATAATTCCATTATATATAATGGCACATTATTCAGCCATAAAAGAGAATAAAATCCTGTCATTAGCAGCAGCATGGATAGAGCTAGAGAGTATAAAACTAAGTAAAATAAATCAAGCAGAGAAAGACAAATACCATATGATTTCACTTATATTGGAATTTAAGAAACAAAACAAACAAGCAAATGAGAAAAAGAGAGAGAGAGAGAGAGACAAAAAGAAACAGATTCCTAACTATAGAGAACAAACTGATGGGTACCAGAGCGGAGGTGAGTTTGAGTATGGATGAAATAGGGGAGGGAATTAAAGAGTACACTTACCATTAAAAAATAAAGTAAAATGATAAAAAATAAATAAGTATTGGCAAGGATGTAGAGAAAAATTAACCTTCATGCACTACTGGTAGGGATGTAAATTGGTGCTGCCACTGTGGAAAACAGCATGGAGGTTGCTCAATAAATTAAAATAGAACTGCCATGTGATCCAGTAATTCAGTAATTCCAATACTATTTGCCCAAAGAAACAAAACATTAATTCAAAAAGATATGCTCTCCTATATTTGTGGCAGCATTATTTACAACAGCCAGGATACAGAAGCAACCCAAGTGTCCATCAATAGATGAGTGGATAAGGAAGTAGTGGTACACACTCACACACACACACACACACAAACACGCACACACTGGAATATTACCCAGCCATAACAAAGAATATCTTGCTATTTGTGACAACATGAAAGGACCTAAATGGTATCATGCTAAGTGAAAAAAGACAGAGAAAGACAAATACCATATGATTTCACTTATATATGGAATCTAAAAAATAAAACATGAATAACACATGAAAAACAGAATCAGACCTATTAATACAAAGAACAAACTAATGGTTGCCAGAGGGGAGAGTGGTGGAGTGTGATGGGCAAAATGGATGAAGGGGAACGAGAGATACAGGCTTCCAGTTATGGAATAAATATCATGGGGATAAAAGATACAGCATGCATATAGTCCACTGTATTGTAATAGTGTTATATGGTGACAGATGGTAGCTACACTTACAAGCATAGCATAACGTATAGACTTGTTGAATCATTATTTCGTACACTTGAAAGTAATGTAACATTGTGTGTTAATGATCAACTAAAAAAAAAAAGAATTAAAATACTTTATATTTAACCTTTTACAGGGTTTCTTTTTTTTAAATTTTTTTAATGTTTATTTTATTTTTGAGGCGGGGGGGGGGGGGGTTGCAGAGAGAGAGGGAGACACAGAATCCAAAGCAGTTCCAGGCTCCAAGCTGTTAGCACAGAGCCCGACATGGGGCTCAAACACACAAACTGTGAGATCATGACTTGAGCCAAAGTTTGACACTTAACCGACTGAGCCATCAAGGCTCCCCCTTTTCCTGATTTTCATGCGGTGATAATCAAATTAAAATTTAAAATCTGGATTTAATTTGCTTCTCTGAAACATTTAAAACAGGAAAGAATGAAAATGAAAAGAATGAAGTAGGAAATTAATTTAATTAACTAAGCTCTGATTCATTAATGAATTTATTAATTTTATTTCTCCAGTAAATCCTCACTGAGCATCTATAACATGTTTCATTTGTTTGGTTCTAGGATATAAGACAACAAAAAATAAAATAAAATAAAATAAAATAAAATAAAATAAAATAAATAAAAAAAAATACCTGGCACCAAGGAGATTATTCTTCAAAATCTTTTCTGTATCAAAAATCAAATAAATATTCACCTCAATTTACTTCTGATTTTTATTTGATTTGTTTTATATCAAAATATTTAATAGATTTGAATATTATTTGATGTGAGATTTTTTTCTCTAAAAATATTTTTATACCAATTTTTACATTCTCCACCACCCTTTCCCATTGATTTAGGATGTTTTCTTTAAATTATATTCACACATTATATTAGCAGATTTTCTTGCTAAACTTTGTTTTAAACTTTGTTTTATTTCTTTGTCCTCTTTGTTGTTTCACCTGCTCGTATTATGCTATTTTATTTTTCAGCTTAATATTTTTGGGTTTTTTTTTTTCCTTTGATTTTATTCATTTATATATTTTATTTTAAAGAGGAAGAGAAAGCACACAAGCAGGGGATAGGGACAGAGGTAGAGAAAGAATCTTAAGCAGGCTCCATGCTTAGCGTGGAGCTGGATGGGGGGCTCAATCCCACCATTCTGGGATCATGAACTGAGCCAAAATCAAAAGTTAGAAGCTCAGCTGACTGAGCCACCCAGGCACCCCAGCTTAATATGTTTTTTAAGATTTTTTTTTTTATCTTTAAGTAATCTCCAAACCCAAGCGGGGTTCGTATTCACAACCCTGAGATCAAGAGTCACATGTTCTACCATCTGCGCTAGCCAGGCACCCATTGTTAGCTTAATATTTTGAACATATGTAATGATATAAATAAAATAGTTATGCAGGAAGGGCTTCAATATGCAACATTATAAAGATGATAAGACTAGGAGCCGGGAAAACAATTAATATAAAAACACGTAAATACCAATTGTCCTTTTATAAGTCCCCTCCCTTAGGATTTTTGAAAACCCTGAGTTTTAGCAAAAAACCTCTGGTTTGATTTTTTACCATATTCTTCTTTTTGTATTTTCTCTTTTAGCAGTTTAACTTCCACGTGTTTTCTACTCAACTTGATACACATTGTCTTTCACAGATAATGCTCAGTCTAGAAGAGTACTTTTGCTTTATCACTGGATTTATATAAAGGCCTTGTTTGTTAGTAGCCTGCTTTCAGTATTAATTCTGAAATATTTTGTTTTAAGCCTTTAATTCTTTCTGTAATGGTCCCCAGAATTCTGCATTTGTGTTTGCTAAAAAGATCAGTGGTTTCATCTAGACCGTGACTCTGAACTTGATTACATTTGCTTTCTTTGCTAGAAAGTGTTGCTATTCAAACTGGAGATAGGGCTGAAGCTGAAATCAATATCCTTGTACAGGGTGATGCTTCATGAAGTAACATCACTAAAAATCAGGAGAACCAATAGTTCAGGAGCCTTTAGAAATTCACTGCTCACCAACATGTGGTCTATAAAAACACAGAGCCATACAATGTAAACTACAGAGCCAAATAGCGTATACTGGCAAAACTTACATTAATAATGTTTATAAAGTGTTTGTCCTCAGAGAAAATTCTATTCTAATTGTTTTCTGGCTGGCACTTATGTAAATATCCCATGTCCACATGAATCAACATATCTGTTCAAGCTTTCCTATAATTATTCTTTGTGTTGACCCTGAAACATTGAACTTGCAGGACTTTGTTAGATGACAATTTTAAGGAATTAAGGTATAGAAACTGTCACTAGTAAATTTGTGCATATACAATTATGTATTATAAATACTAAATCTTTTAACAAATTTGCATTCAGTAATATGGTCACTTAAGTCCTGCCAACTGTTGAGTAATTCTATGATAATATTATACATATTAAAATAAAATTCCATATTCTAGGATTAACATTTTGCTTTTGAACTGCATATTCACTCTGCTTTTTTCTTACAAATTATTTTTCTGCAATTTTTTGTAATATATTCTCTATATTAGTTTCAAGGTATCATTTCATTTGTAACTTTTTTTCTGATTGATCAATGAGGTTAGAAGAATTCATATAATTTCTATTATATATTGTTATAAAATAATATTTTAGTAATATTAACAACTATTCATATGGTATAAGTGAAATTGCAATATAAAGGTTAATGAAAATATCTTCCTTTTTATTTACCTAGATTTATAACTCTGTAGGAAATCAGAACTATATTAAACCTCTATCTCTGATCTAAACAGAAATTAATAAATTGAGTATTTTAAAGAACACAATTGCTTCCTAAATGAATTTTACTGAGGTTTGAAATCTAAAAAGTTAAGCTTCAAATTAGAGCTCAAATTAAAATAGAGCCAATTCAAATATTAATTTCCTAGGAAACCAGAATCAATACATTAATTCACAAACTATTTTTTAGTCTTTTATGAAATCTACTTCCTAAATGAAAACCTATAATCAAATAACACAAAACTTTGAAATGACTATATATATTCTTTTTCTTTTAGTGAAAATAATTTTCTAACAATCTTAAACTTTTCATTATTTTGAACTGGCTTTATTATTTGTACCTTAACTTTGCATTATTGCCTGTAGACATATATTGAATCACATAATAATTAATTAAATAAGTTAATTACATAATGGGTTATTTCTAATAAAATAAGTTACACACAGATTTCAGAATTCCTACTTTTGTTCTTGCAAAAAATAAATGTTTGGGATTCCAAGTTATGTTCATTACATTGGCTAATGTAATGAATTCCTAATTCAAATTAGAAAACAAACTATAAAGTGATATGATTTACTCTAAAAGACTTCAAAATACTGTTTGTATTAATGTTGTATACAATGATCATAAAATAATCTTTAGGTGCTTTTTAAATTGAATTGGGAACTTTAATAGTATCACGTATATGAAGCTTTATATATATAGTTTTATGTACAGTATAGTTAAAATTTTGTTATTTGGATACGTCTTATATTTTAAAGTAAATTTCAGAAAAGATTAAGTTCATTGATTAATTCCATGATTAAATTTCAAGCTGAATTAATGTAATGTATGTTCATTTCCTTGGAGGAAAAAATAGACCATTAATATGAATACAGATAATGCCTATATCCTTTGCTTTGAATAGCACATTTTGTTAAAGTTGCTACTAATTTTAGTTCTTTACTATTTGGCAAAGAAAATTTGAATATTGCACACTTTTTAAGACTTTCTATTAACATGACTTTATAGATATTAAAATTTTATAGAGGTAAGTGGTGTGATCTGGGGTAAATCATGATGTAAATGTAATTAAATATAAAAATTAAAATATCAAACATCGAGCATTTATAATTTACAATTGGGGCATTTCAGGTCTAAAGAAATTCATTAAGAAGCTATTATTATTAAACTGTTTTAGATGTTAAAATATTATTAATACAGGTGGCCCTTGAACAACACAAGTTCAAACCATGCAGGTCCACATACATGTGGATTTTTTCCATAATTACAGTATAGTATTGTAAATGTATTTCCTCTTCCTTATGATTTCCTTGATAACATTTTTTCTCTAGCTTATTTTATTGTAAGAATACAGTATTTAATATATATAACATACAAAATACATGTTAATCAATTGTTTCCATTATTATTTTTTAATGTTTATCTATTTTGTTTGTTTTATTTTTTTTTCAGTTTTTATTTTTATTATTTTTTTTAATATATGAAATTTATTGTCAAGTTGGTTTCCATACAACGCCCAGTGCTCATCCCAAAAGGTGCCCTCCTCAATACCCATCACCCACCCTCCCTTCCCTCCCACCCCCCATCAACCCTCAGTTTGTTCTCAGTTTTTAACAGTCTCTTATGCTTTGGCTCTCTCCCACTCTAACCTCTTTTTTTTTTTTTTTTTCTTTCCCCTCCCCCATGGGTTTCTGTTAAGTTTCTCAGGATCCACATAAGAGTGAAACCATATGGTATCTGTCTTTCTCTGTATGGCTTATTTCACTTACCATCACACTCTCTAGTTCCATCCACGTTGCTACAAAAGGCCATATTTCATTTTTTCTCATTGCCACGTAGTATTCCATTGTGTATATAAACCACAATGTCTTTATCTATTTTTAAGAGAGAGAGAGAGAGAGAGAGAGAGAGAGAGAGAGAGATTAAGAGTCTGCACAAGCAGGGAAGGGACAGAGAGATGGGGGACAGAGGATCCAAAGCAGGTTCCATGCTGACAGCAGAGAGCCTAATGCGGGGCTCAAACTCACAAACTATGAGGTCATAACCTGAGCCAAAGTCGGACACTTAACTGACTCAGCCACGCGGACACCCCAACTGTTTCTATTATTGTTAAGGTTTCTGGCCAATACTAGGCTATTAGTAGTTAAGTTTTCAGGGAGTCTAAATTATATGCAAATTTTTAAATGAATGAAGGGTTGGTGCCCCTCATCCCTGAGTTTTCAAGGGTCAACTATACTCTTGTACTCATGAAAGGTAATTTTCATAGATGATTAACTTTATATAGCACTGATGACATTTTGCCATATATAACTATTACAGATAGAATGATACATAATGTTAAGATATATTAAACATTCATTTATTGCACTTGATCTTTAGTTGGTGCATACATAATAAAAATACCCATAGATCAGGGGAGCCTCGGTGGCTCAGTTGGTTGAGCATCCAGCTCTTGATTTTGGCTCAGGTCATGATCTCACAGTTTGTGAGTTCGAGCCCTGCATATGACCTTCTACATCGGGTGCTCTGCTGACAGTGTGGGCCTGTTTGGGATCCTCTCTCTCTCCCTCTTTATCCCTCCCTGCTCGTGCTCACTCCCTTTCTCTAAGTAAGTAAATAAATAAGTAAATAAATAAACAAACTTAAAACGCCAACAACAACAAACAACCCATAGGCCAAAGTCAAAAAATATATAACACAACAAAAAAAAGTGCAGTAAAATTTGTAAGTGTTCCAGAGATGTTAGAGAAATATAAATATGGGAGCAATTCAAATTACTTGGGGAGACTTTGCAAGTCACAAAAGACAGGATGTTTTATCTGGATATTAAAGAATAAGTACAATCCCAAGACACAGAAGAAGAAAACACCATTCATGGATGAAGGGGTAGTCCTAAATAGCATGGGAAAGTAAAGGTAAAAATGATATTCCATAATCATAAAAGCACAGGATCTTCAGGGTCAACCAGTAGAACTACTCTCATAAAATATGTATGGAAGAATTAGTTAGTTGTGCAGCACACTAAGACAAATGATGACACAGCTTCCCTGTGCGACACAGAACTCTAAGATTTCCACGATTCCCAGACTTGCCTTGCTAACTCTACTAGTGGATGATTATTCTCATAACCTGCACAGAGGAAGATACACTTTCACTTCTCTGATATTATCGAGTAATGTTCCTAATGTTTTTCCTTATCCCAATACACTATGGCTTGGTTACAGTAAAAAGGTTTCAGGACTTGTTTCTAAAGATCAGTTGCACTGCTTCCTGCTTTGCTGTTGTCTGGAACACTTATTAAAATACGAATCCACAACTACTGAATCAGAAAATTTTGAGGTAGGCCCCTGGTATCAGGGGCAAGCTGCCCATGTGATTCCTATGTGCACCAACTGTGAGAGAGTCACTGATATGAACTTTGCAAGATGACCCTAGTATGGGCAGAAGGAGAACATAATTACATGGAGCCAAGCGTGTTTTTATGGAGACTGGGTATGGCAAGCTTCATTTTCAGAAAATGGAATTTGTTCCTTAGCATACCGCTAAAGGTGAGGAAGACAACAAACACAACAAAAACAACAAGGCAGAAAGAAATACAAAGTAGATATTTAATGAACAGCTAAATTATTCCTGTAACTACTTGAATCTTGGCAGTTTTATGAGGCAAATATTAAGCTAATTTGTATGGAAATAAACTGAGGCATGAATATGATGTTAGAATACAACTAGTCTATTTACATTAAGGTGGTTTTAGGATTCCAATATGGTTTTCCTTAACTCCAGGACATATAAATTGCTATGATTGTATCTTCCTCCACAGAGATGGTAAGTGCATATTCAACTATTCAGGCAATCTGCACAAACTGAAAATTTGTCTGTCATGTTCCCAAGAAAATCTCATTATAAGTTACTGGACAAAAGGGTAGAAAGTATATTGAACATTCCTTCTGGCAATTGCTCTTATTTTAGATTATCTGGTAGGTTATATTTAAATATAGATCTCTGCTATGGGTTTAATATATGCAATTGCATCTTACAAAAATATTGGAAATATCATTGCAATAAAACAGTGTTTGACATCTATTAACAGTATTTTCTCTTCTGCAATTCAAAGTTATTAGGGAATTTCTTGTTACATATTTGTTCAAGGTAATTAATTTTTTTCCTTTTTCCATTTACTCATTATCTCCTAATAAGTAGTGACACAATTTAAAAAAGAAATCATTTGCTTCTTTTTCCCATTACTTTTTTTTGTGATATTTAATGCTTACCTTAATAAAAGCAGTACCTTTTTTCAACGTTTTTTATTTATTTTTGGGACAGAGAGAGACAGAGCATGAACGGGGGAGGGGCAGAGAGAGAGGGAGACACAGAATCGGAAACAGGCTCCAGGCTCCGAGCCATCAGCCCAGAGCCTGATGCGGGGCTCGAACTCACAGACCGCGAGATCGTGACCTGGCTGAAGTCGGACGCTTAACCGACTGCGCCACCCAGGTGCCCCAAAAGCAGTACCTTTTTTAATAAAATAAAATATTTGATATAATTTAGACTTATTTTGTTATCATACAATAAAAACATTATTATCAAAATTTTACTTATTGCATTATCATTATAATAAAAATGATAAAAAGATAACTTTTCATCTTTAAACAATTTACTTCAGTCCAAATATATGCCAAGCACTATAGTGTGTTCATTCTCTCATATTTTTTAAATGTTTATTTATTTATTTTGAGAAAGAGAGTACGAGTTGGGGAGGAACAGAGAGAGAGGGAGAGAGAATCCCAAGAAGGCGCTGCATTATCAGTACAGAGACTGATGCAAGGCTGGATCTCACAAACCATGAGATCATGACCTGGGTCAAAATCAAGAATCAGACACTTAGCTGACTGAGCTACCCAGGCACCCCATTCATTCACTCATATTATACAAAATTAAATTTTAAAGAAACCTTATAATTTAGTCATTATAATTGTCTTCACTTAAAATGAAGAAACTAAGATTTACTCAACACTACCAAATGATGCAGCTGAATATCAAAGCCAGGTTTTCCCAATACAAGTTCAGTGTTCTCTTTCTTCACAACATAATACATTTACTCTGCTTTATGTTATTCATTTTTAAGATGTCCACTTCTAGTGTGTCTTTAAGGACACACACAGTGCAAACATCATATAACACTGACTCAAGGCAATTCAAAAATTAAAGCATTTATAAATTCACATAATAAATCTTTGGCTACAGCAGGATATGGGCACAATTCACTCTTGCTCTTTTTCTGTTTTTCTCTGATTGTCCTATTTTAACCCTTTCCAAATGGTGGCTTTTTCATTCATTTGGCATCAAGATGATTAGAGATGTGACAGATAGAAAATACAGTGTGCACAAATGAGAAAAATGTCCCTGTTATTCAGTGGAGTGAAGAAATTTTAATCCGATTATTCCCAGGTACTACTGCCTTATGTCTCATTAGCAGTCTTTGCAATCCCATTCCTAAACCATCCACCAGTATAGGGTTGGTGAGTACCATGATTCACTTGGGTTAGTAAAAATTTGTAACTGGAGCTGGAAATGTGGTTGGCCTACCTTGAGTCACCTAAATGATACTGGGATTCTGTTAGGAAGAAGGAACCAAAAAATTTATATTTTAAGTAAACCACTAACAACATTTGCCATATGTGTCGTCTGTAGTGAGAATATAGTTAGAGAGACTAAGATATACATTCTGAAAGGAAAGATGTGCAAACACTTGTGTTTGGGGTGTGTGTGTGTATGTGTGTGTGCATTTGTTGAAAAATATAGGCAAAATATGTAAAAGAATAGAAATCTTAACAAGATATAAGATGCTATTTACTTTAAACAAATCAGAACAAATTATATACATATATTTACGTTTAATTTTTTATGATGAAAAGGAAGAGGATACATTTAGGATGTTTTAATTTTTCTACAGACATAGGGCTTTACTTGATAATTCAAGGGAGGTTTTATTATTAAACGATTAAGGGTGGCAGAAAATTTCAGGCATTTTGCTATTGTTTATATTGTTTACTTAGGCTATGAAGGCATCTTGTGCCAGAAAGGTGAGCTTGATTTGGTAAAAAGAATAAATCAAAATAAGAAATAGAATTCTGCGTGTCCTCCTAGTACAGTACAATTAGTACCAAAGTAAAATAAATACTCATTGCTATTTTCTGAGATAAATGTAAGCAATAAAAGTTCATAGAGAAAAGCAACTGAATTAGTCAAGTTAAGCCAGACTATGTGGTGGTAACTAATAAATCCTGAATTTACACTGTTGTAGGACAAGAAAAGTTTATGTCCTATTCACAGAAGATCTGCTATAGGTCAGAGAGTGAATTAAAAATAGTGACAGGTTGCCCCACTCTACAGGTCTTATAATGCCACTCTCTCAATATGTGGAGCCTAGAGAGTGGAGAGGAAAAAAGAGATGAAATGGCTTTTAATTCCCTTAGTTGGACACATATCACTTCAATATAATCCAACTACAAAAAGAGTCTGCACTATAACGGAGAATATATGGATAGTCAATGTGTATTAAATTGCAATGGGAGCTTTGGCTGGGTGAGTGGGAATTGGGTTTACGAGGTTAAAGAAGGAAGAGAGGAGGTAAGAGGTGGTGTTAGGTTTTATAAGTGTACTCTAGTATCATGTCTTATCTCTTGAGTGATTATTCTTCCATTCTTTACTGCAGGATTTGCTTTGACCAATGAAATACTATCAAAAGAGAAATTCCACTCCTGATAAAAGCCTCAAGATCCAGTATTTCCTACAATCTCTTTTACACCTAAAATGATGAGTGAACATGCTCCAGATAGAGTCTGCTTAACCAACACTACAGGGGACAAGCAAGGTCAACTAAGTGGGCCTGTGGACTGTCTTTTTTTAGTTTCAGGTTTTCACGATTGTTTCAGCAACTTCACAGGCATGGATTTATTCCATTGCTCAAGTGAATGCTAACTCACTCACATGAAATTCCAGTAGAGATACCACACCTAGACTTCTGAAGATGAAAGCTGAACCAAATGAGCTATTATGGACTCAAATTTGTTCCAGCTCCTACTAAAGTTGGTGAGCTCAGAGCTCACCAGCAGGTTCTGTGTAATGCCTGTGCTGTACAGATTTGGTTCATTTATGGACTCTGTGCAAGGGTAAGCTGGTCATTTGATGTCTCTGAGGCTCTTCAAATTGGGAAAATAACAGTAGCTAATTCAAGGATTTTTGTTGTTGTTGTTGTTGTTCTTAGACTCTACCTAAATTATGCTATTTAAATTTGTCTCAACAAAGTTAAATGCTTTTGATATAGAATAAATATTTGTCAAGGAAAACAATTATTTTATAAATTTAACATTTAAAATGTAGGTTGATTTGAAATATCACTTACATATTTCTAAGAGGAATGTCTTAAAATACCTTTATAATATAAAGATTGCAAAGGTGACTTAATTACTATAATTGATGCTACTTTCCATAATTAACATATATATCCTTTAAAAAAAAAGTCCTCTCCCTACCTTTTTTTTCTTTTCTTTTTTTTTTTTTTAACTTCAAAGCAGCAATGTGGGAGGAAGCAATTTAAACACTGACAATTTTTGGTAAGGACCCCGTGGGTGTACATGCATAGAGGCACATAAGAGTTCAGTACTTTACTGTTAGGTGGTTTTAGATGCATATTTGTATCTAAATTTATCAACTGTGAAATGTAACATGTGATTTGACCAAGTTTGAAAATCCCTTCAAAATATATATTAGTGGCTTGAAGTGAAGAAAAAAAAAAAAAGCTAACTCAATTCCCAGTTGTGCCGTCAAAGCTCATTTATACACAGAAAGCAGATTAGAAATTTATTGCTTTTTTAGACCCAGGGTAAAGGAATCACAAGATATATTTTCACAAGGGCAACTAAACCAGTTGAAGTTTATAGCACAATAAAATAACAGAAATTACTGAGTGTTTTGGGGGCAACAAATGGCAGTGATCTCACTGTGTTACCACAGAGGTTTGAAATGTTAGAAGAATCTTAGTGTGTAGGCTATAATTGATAATGGCAAAATACTCAGTGGATACATGAATGAACAAAAATGATGCTCTGAGGACCAACAATGATTCAGAAGACTCTCTAGATAGTAGGCCCACAGTAGTCGTTTGCTTTGAATTATGTTTCTTACACCAGTTAGAAGAAACAAAAAATCATTTATTTGAAAAGCTAATCACAAATATATTTGTTAGGAAAAAAATCAGTAGTAGCAAACTTCATCAGGACTGCTGTTTTTAAAAAGTATTTTAAATTTTAAAGAAAATAAGATTCTGTTCAAGATTTTCATGATATAAATTAAGTTTGAAATCCAATTAGTAGTGTTTTAAAACTATGAGTCAATTTCAAAAGTAGATTACTCTGGGGGTGCCTGGGTGGCTCAGTCAGTTAGCATCCTGCCTGACTCTTGATTTCAGCTCAGGTCATGATCTTACAGTCGGTGGGATCAAGCCTCGTGTTGGGCTCTGCACTGACAGCGTGGAGTCTTCTTGTGATTCTCTCTCTCTCTCTCTCTCTCTCTCTCTCTCTCTGCCCCTCCTCTGCCCATGCTTTCTCTCTCTCTTGAAATAAATAAACATTTTTTAAAAAGTTGTCTACTCTGATTCTTTTTCTTCCCACAAAATGAGTAGTTCTGAAGTGTATTAAAATTAATCTTTGAAAAACATATCTATACTTATCTAATACCTTAATATCTAATGAAAACTATACACATAGAACATGAGGGTAATGAATATCTTAGATATAAAGTGTGGCATTTCAGAAATATTCAATTACACTAAAATTGTCCTAAAATTTTCAGCTCATGTGAATTATTTTCTCTTGCATTTCTATTCTCAAAGTACACATTTTCTAGCTAAGTTATATAGATAAAATCCTGAGCAGCAACTATGTTTCATTTAAAATAATTTGGAGCTTTACGGGGCGCCTGGGTGGCTCAGTCGGTTAAGCGTCCGACTTCAGCTCAGGTCACGATCTCATGGTCCGTGAGTTCAAGCCCCGTGTCTGGCTCTGGGCTGATGGCTCAGAACCTGGAGCCTGCTTCCGATTCTGTGTCTCCCTCTCTCTCTGCCCCTCCCCCGTTCATGCTCTGTCTCTCTCTGTCTCAAAAATAAATAAACGTTAAAAAAAAATTTTAAATAATTTGGAGCTTTAATTGAGCTAGAACTAACTATTGATTAAATGAGATGGTATATCCATTTCAATATTTCCAGTGTAGTTTAAAAAAAAATAAGTTCATGTATTTGGCTATTTAAATAAACAGAGTGGACAACTAAGATATATAACAAATTTGTGGAAGCTCTTTCTGATTAAAAAAAAAAAGATACAAAAATCATAGAGATAATCATGCATAAGGTTATGAAACATTTTTATAGAAAATAAAGGATACAATCATATTTTGATTTTAAATTTACTCTAATATTTTTATTCAGTTTCAAGTTTTTATTTAAATACTAGTTGGTTAACATATAGTGTAATATTGGTTTCAGGAGTATAGTGATTCATTACTCACATAAAACACCCAGTGCTTATCACAAGTGCCCTCCTCATTACCCATCACCCATTTAGTCCATTCCCCACCCACCTCCCTTCCATGATACAGCCATATTTTTAGAAGAATGTTGGCTTGTGCATAATTCCTTTCTAAACTAAATGATACTTATTCATTGATTAGTTAGTGGCTATAAACTAACAATTTAAAATTTCTTTGGAGACTAGCTGGAAAGCAGACTGTGTGTTTATATAACAGACAATAATAAATGCATAGTCAACAAACATATGAATCATGTCAAGTGAGCTACAAGTATCTAAAATATATTCCTATAATAGGAAATAAAGGCAGGAAAACAATAGTTTTAGGATGGAGACAATTTAATCACAGACATCACATACCTAAAGAAAAAAATATAGCTGGTACCTTTCTTTTTAATTCTCATCAAGAAAGCATTGAAGCCTTTATCTTTTAGAAACAACTGGATTTGAGTCAGGATATTTTAACTCAAGAATGAGTTATGGCTACTCATTGTTTAGGTTCTTCCCAGCCACAGCCCATGTCTTACTCTTATGATGTCTTGTATTACAGTACAAGTCAATATTGTGTATAAAACAAAATAAAACATTTAAAAACAATATATTGGGACTGTTTTCTTATTAAAATTCAGTTTTGTTTGACTAACGTAAATTATTTAGCTCACAAATGTCAACGCCCATCAAAATTTTATTAAACTGTCACTAAAAGTGAGAAATTAATTATACATTGGAATTTTTATTTAATTTTCTAAATAGTCATATTTATAAATATTTTTATCATTACTGATAGCACAATAGTACTGCATGCATTCTTCATTTAAATAAACAAATCAGCTAATTAAAATTTCTTTATATTTTCATGTTTACCCATTTACTCATTGCAAAACGTCATTATTGGTATAACATCATTAAGATATCCCCTGAGCTTTATTACTGAGAAAAGAAAATCTATCATTAAATCACAATTAAAATATTAATTAAAATTTAAAAACGATATAATCGAATATGGCTAAAGAAATTGAAGACTGCAACCAAAAAAAAAAAAGTAGAGAAAGAAAATGATAAAAACATATGTTTTTTTTTTTATATCCTCACAAATTTTGCAGTAGCAAACATGTCTCCTCCTTCAGCTTAGCTGAATAGTGTTGAGAGAATATCCCACAGAGCCTTGTAGTCTGGAATCACAGACAGTGGTAGATGGACTAGGGATTTAGAGGGCAAGGGAGATGCTCTAAGTGAAAGCACCAATTTATCGGCCTCTGACAATCCTGAGTCTGCAGGAAAAACCAGGATGGTGGGCAGATAGCAAATGACAATGAAACAAGGAGTAGAAACTGAATGTTTATCTTCTGATTCGATAACTAGTTAATTGGTAAGGTATTTTAAGGTATTTTAAGTTTCCGGAATTATTCCTGTTGAGATTTTTTTTAACATTGGATAAATTATATATTGTATACTTGGATTTCCCTCTAATGTATTTAACGTTTATAAAAAAATTTTACTGAATGTCATATACAACTTCATGTAGATTTTCTACAATGCAGCATATTTCATCTCCAAAAGCCATTCAATAGTGATATTATTTAATTTTAATTAGATTCATAAAATATGATTAATTTTAATTAGACATACAATATGATTAAGTCTATCCCAAATGTCTATATAGTTGGAAGATATGTATCAAATTTATATGAAGGGAAAACAGGTAAACATTTTAACCTATTTAACATAGATAATTTAACATTCAGAAACATATATGACTGACATTATTTGTTGACACAGACCAATTCTAATATATTCTAATATAAACCAAGAAGTTTCCCAAGTCATGCTACAAATTTGTGCCAAATATAGGATTCTTTACTATGAAAACATTGGTTCACTGTTGACCTATACATGTTAAATACTAATTGGTTTTGGATGTCCTATAATTCACAGGCCGTGTTATCTTGTGAAGATAATTATATTGCAGTTTCTTTAAAGTTTTAAGCATGTTTTGTTCCTAGATATCATGTTGTAAAATTCCAGAACTACGAATTTCAGCACGTCCAGATTTATCATATTACCTTTTTTTAATATTCTAGTTTTACCACTACCATCACGATTACAGCTACTACTGTTCTACCACTACTCCTACTTACTAGTACTAGTGATGCTACTAATATGTGTCACATCTATCACAGCACATATTTGTAGGGCTGGGATATGTCTTTCTTTCTTTATTCCATGATTTTAAAGGTCATGTGTACTTTTTTATTCTCCCACTCTCCTCTATTGTGTTTGGTACACAGTAGTCATTTAACATCTATGTTTTCACAGAATATGATGCTTTGGCTAAAACTTCAAGAAAATGCTAGTTTTTAGTTAAAAATTTCATTGTTGAAATATTTTTGACATTGATTTATAATTGTGAGACTATGCTCCTAGAATAAGATATGTGGATGTGCTTGTGTAAGTCTTCCTAAGAAAAAGCATTCTTTTAATAGATATACAAGATGCTATCAGCCATGAACATAAAAAATAAAAAATAAAAAAAAATCACTATAAGTTTCTTTGAACCAGACATTTAAATTCATGTATGTTACTTGGAATAGAGTTTTATCATTATTGCATACGTGCCTGTGTGTGTGTGTGTATTATGTATATATAATATATATATTTAATGAGTTATGTTTATTTAATAATTCAAAGTTATAGAATGTAATTTTGATATTTCTCTTTGTCCAAATATTTTAGGGAAAGTTTTTTGTTAACTTAGATTTTGCTGTTTTTACTTGTATTGTTTTCATAGAGATACTTGGCCTGGACAAATTCTGCTTTTTTACTTTACTAAAGTTTTCTTTGTGGACAAACATATTTCCAGTTTTAAAAATTCACCATAATAATTGGCAACAAATATGCACTTTATATTTGTAAGATTCCCATCATGTGCACTTATGAAACATATTCAAATACATTATCATTTTTTAATTCTTATGAACCAATTTATATTTACATTGATAAAGGTATTTTAAGTTTCATTGTATGTATATTTTCCCATGTCTTTTTAGATAAAAATATTTTTTCATGCTAAAATGTTATATTATTTTGTATAGAAATATCAGAAATATTAATCATAGATTTTACCTATAATCTATATAAAATTATCCACTACTACTTTATCATTTTTAATTTAATTTTTATTATACAATGATTATCTTGGCTTCTTACTTTTCTTACTATCTAATTACTGTATCTTTAAATATTCTTTCAATTTTTCTGGGTTATTTAGATCTAGATTGATCTTTTTTAAAACATTTTAACCAAAAGTTTTCTCTTGATGTTATGTGAAATATCCAAAAAATAAAATGAATTCTATCTGGGAAGCTTGTCTTGCTTCATTGGTAAAATAAACATGACAATCTTCTCAGATACACTATGGGAAGAAATTAAAATACAACCTGATGATAAGAGAAGCTTTATCATTAACATAGAGTTGCCTACAGAGCGTGAGTAAGGTTAATCCTGACAAATAAATCACACCTGACTTTTTCTAAGTTCCAAATCTCGTCACATCTTCCATTGTCCCTACCTTGAATTATAGCAAGAGATGACTACAGCTGTACCACTCATGCCTCAGCAGTTAAGACATATCCAATTTTCCCACTGATATCATCAATTCTAGTTCTTTTAGGAGCTCTGAGCTTTACAGACAACTCCTCCTAAAGAGGTAACTGACAGACCAAGTAATCTTCCGTTAGCTCTCTACCATGAAAGGCCTTCCTCCTCTTTCATGCTAGTGTGTTAGACAAGTGGACATACAAATTATTGTCCTTTCCTCACAATCCATCTGCCTTAGCTGGACCAGCAAGCCCTTACTCTGGAACACGTTTCAAAAACAAACCCAAACACACTTTATTTCATTTCTCATGAAAGAGTACATTATCCAGGATCTAGCAAATCAATGTACTGTTTTGTTCTCACTCCCTGCCATACCCATGCCTCTCTTCGAGAATAATCACATGCCTAGGCTGAGTAGCAATAGAATGAAGGTGCTGAAGGTCTGCTAAACTTGGCCTGATTAACTGTAAAGGTGAATCCTTGCTATGTTTTAGAAACCAAACCAAATAAAACACTAAAACTGGATAGTTTTCCTATCTTTTGTCTTTATGATTTGACATCTTTGAAGAATACAGGCTATTCATTTTGTAGCAGTACCTCTATTTGGGGTTTTTCTACGCTTTAATTACAACTGTGTTTTCATAGATTCTGTATTTGTCTATTTGGCATTCATTCAACACAGGCCAAGTTATATTAATTATACTTTCTTATGTTCTGTATTCTTGATGCTTATGCATTTGCAGCCTCACTGAATGGGAACAGACTGCCCCCTCTCAGGGCTAAGCTAATTTTTAGCTAGCAAAGTCTTACCTGGGAGCATGCCTTTCACATGCAAACTAACTGATCCAGAGCCACACCACCAGCCATCTCCTTATCAACCTCACACACAAAGCCAATACTTCCCTTCCCCTAAATCTTCTAGGGCCAAGTGGAGGTGCCTAGAGACCACTCTTATTGCCCAAAGCTTGTTGGAATTATTCAAACTAGCCAATCCTAAATTGTTTGCTTTGCATTTTCTTTTCTGTGGAAACCCCATTAAAGATTTTGGCCTGGGCATTTCTCTTGCTCCCGCTTCTGTCTCCCAATCAATATACTTTCCCTGTGGCCCTGCATGTGTGACATGCCCTTGTCTCAGAAAAATAAGTAATAAAAATCTTCTCTCAATGACACTGGCCTCTCTGTATTGTCACTCAGTTATCTCCATAAATTAAAATTCCATGGGACACATGAGACAATTTCCTTATAAACAGAATCAGATTATGCATTTTGGGCAGGTATGGCATAGAGGTAATGTTTCCTTCTCAATATACTTACTACAGCAGGAAGCACATGATTATCTCTCCCTCTAATTACTAGTGATATTAATTTGAATACTCAGTTAAGATGGAGTTTGTAGGTTTTCAAATGTAAAGTTATTTCTTTTTAAAATTAATAAGCATCTTGTAGTAAATATGAGATGCATATACTGTCTTTCATATTAGCTCTCACTGACTGGACTTATCATTCATCAATTACTTTTGCCTGAAACAATTATTACTATGATGATCACCAGTAGTGATCAAATATCCTTCTTCATCTAATCTACCTATGGAGACTGATTTCACTCTTCAAGGTTTAGCAACATATGACTACATAAAAAAAAAATCCTCCCTCTGTCCCATATGGGTAACATTAATATTTATTTATACATCCATAATTTTAATTTATAACTTCAGCATGTCATATGGATGACTTAATTGCCCATGTATTTTAAATTTTCACTTGTTGGATTATGATCTTGCCCAAGACACAATTTTTTTCCTTACATAAATATCTGACATAACTTATAGGAGGTAATAATAGTGATTTCAAAATATATGCACATGCTTTGATACTCCTTCCTTCAAGAGTTCTAGTCAATGACATGTAAAAGGAACCAATTTTAATACTGGCTGGTGACATCTGCCAGGAATAATCCTCCACATTCTTTCTCCTTCTACTGAATGTTTTTTTTTTTTAATACATAATTACTTGACCTTGGAATTCAAATCTGGAAAGTGGTAAAACTGTACATTTGAAGAATCCTGTGTTCCTAAACTATAAGTTGAGATAGGCTGCCCATCAAGCAGGAATGACCATGGTGGACTTTGTGTAAGTGACATATTTTTCATGGCTGTTTCAACCAATGCACATTTAAATAATTGTTTTTTTGCTACAGCAACTGATAGCACCTGATTTGATATACCTCATTTACTTCAACTGAGTTCAAGTATGAAATATTACAACATAGTATGTGACAATTGAAAAGTGCCCCTATTGGGTGGTATATGGGATAATACAGAGAAAATATTTAATACTTAGTTAAGTAAAATGGTGGCTTTGGGGAAGTTTTCCATATTAGTTTTCACTGAGATAGGACTTGGGTTCCAAAAGAGGTGAACAGTGAAAAACGGACAAGAAAGGACAAAGGTTCAGACTGTATGTTATTTGTGAATTATGAGAAGAATATTCTACTGTGCAAAGAAATATATATTGAATTTCTACTTTTAAGAACAGTCATAAACAAGTTAGTTACAAAGTATCCAGATGAATGAAAACAAACTAGAGAAAACTGCATTATTCAGAATGTCTACTTGTTTGTTTATTGTCAGAATGTCTATTTAAATGTCAACCTATCAATATGCCAAACTGCATCTGAATTCTAAGGTTATTAGAGCTAATAGTCAAATAAAAAAATTTGCCGGGTATATTATAGAGGAGATCACTAGAGAATGCAACAGTAGTTCATCCAAGAGCACGGACTTCTTGAACAGAGATCTAAAAAGTCAGGTCTTAGGCATGTGTTCAGGTAATGGGATAATAGAACCATGCTGACAACTTTGTGGAAATATCAACTGATTAGTCATTAGTCATATATATAGGCTCTTTCTCTGAGGAGCACTGCTATGGTTTAAATGTTTATATCCTTCTAACATTCATATATTGAAATCCTAATGCCCCACGTGATTATGTTAGGAGATGGGGTCTTTAAGAAATGTTTAGAATATCAGGATGGAGTCTTCATGAATGAGACTAGCACTCTTTAAAAAGAGGCTCCAGAGGAATCCTTGGTCCCTTCTACCATGTACAGACACAGTGAAAAGGCACCAGCTATGAACACGAAAGAATTCTCACCAGAACATGACCTTGCTGGAACTCTGATCTTGTATTTCCCAGCCTCTAGACTGTGAGAAATAAGTTTTTGTTGTTATAAGCTACTCAATGTGTGATATGTTGTTACAGCAGCCTAAACAGACTAAAACATGCATAAACTCATAATGGGCTTATGTCTTGAAAGAGAGACCTCGATAAATCAACAAAATCAATGAATAAATGAGTAAATGAATTATAACATTAACATAAATAGAAGTGGAGAGGAAGGCAATGATATTAAATTCAATGGTTAGTGCTGTGGTAGGCAGCCTCAAAAATGTCACCCCAGTGACATCTGCTTTTTGGTATTCACATCCCTGTGTAATCCTCTCCTCTTGAATATAGGGTGAGCATACTGACTCACTTCTAATAAAATGAAATTATAAGATATCACTTCTGAGATTAAGTTACAGAAAGACTGTAGCTTCTGACTTGGGCTTCTCTATAATTCTCTTGATTACTCTGCAGAAAGTTGATTGACATGTGAGTGGAACTATGGAGAGGCCCATGTGACAAGGTATTATTGTCTCCAGACAACAACCACTGGAGATCTGAGACCAGCCTACAGCTACATGTGTGAGTTTGGGAGCACATCTTCCCCAAATTGAATCTTAATATAACAATAGCCAGGACCTATATCGTATTGAAGCCTTGTAAGAAACCCTGACTCAATGATATCTAGATCTTTGACCCTCAGACAACGTGAGATAGTAAACAAATGTTAAAATAGGCCTCCAAGTTTTGGGGTAATTGTTCCACAGAATTAGTTAACTAATATAAATACCTTTTTCATTTTTATCCAGGGGTAACTCCTTATTTTTGAGGGCCTAATGATCAGAAAATGAAAGAAAGCCTAAATGACATTTAAAGTTGTAATTTTGCTCATTTTTGTGAATATTATCATAAAAATATACTTTCCTTCATGTATCCAAATATGCTAAGGAAGATGGTTACCAAATTGTAGTATAAAAATGTGCTCTATTAGATAAGTAAACATCACTTAAAAACCCAGTCCTATGAGGTTCTGATTAAGTTCATCTGAGCTAGTACAGATCTTCCTTAACATTGTCACTAAAACCATCATAAATTGAAAATATTCTGAGTCAAAAATGCACTAAATATACCTAACCCACTGAACATCATAACTTAGCCTAGCCTATCTTAAGCGTGCTCAGGACACTTACATTAGCCTACAGTTGGGCAACATCATCTAACACAAAGCCTATTTTATAATAAAGTATTGAATATCTCAAGTAATTGATTGAATATTGTGCTGAACATGAAAAACAGAATAGCTGTATGGGTAGAGAATGATTGTAAGTATATGGGTTGTTTACCCTTGTGATCATGTGACTGACTGGGAGCTGCAGCTTGCTGTCACTGCCCAGTATCATCAGAGAGTTATCATACTGCATATTGCCAGCTGGAGAAAAGATCAAAATTCAAAATTTGAAGTACAGTCTCTATTGAATGTGTATCACTTTCGCACCATCATAAAGTCAAAAAACCCTAGATTGAACCACTGTAAGTCAGAAACTGCCTGCCCACAAGAATCTAGACATTTAAAATTTTTCTACAATGATTATAGTGTACAGGCAGGTTTGAAATACAATGATAAGTTAATGCTTTATATTATTATGATAAGGTACATAACACATGAAAACATTATAATATACCCTTACTGGAACATAAATATTATAAAGTCAAATGCAATACATAATGTATTAATGCATCTCTTCATACAAAAAAAGGACCATTAAAAGTGTACTCAGTTTCAATACAATGCCTACATTTGCAGCAAAACATTTCTAGTCCACCAATCAATAAAGTAATATGAACTGAACACCTGTTAGGTTCTCCATTTGATCCCATAAAATCCTTCTCTTCCCCCACAAGAATCCTTGTGTTAGGTATTTTATATTACATTGGGATTTGGTAAAATAAATTTCACTCCAGGTTCTGTAGACAGAAAATGGCAAAAGTATGATTTGTATTGGGGCACATCTAACCCCAATTGTACTACATCTTGTGAGCTATAGAACGCTGTGCTCAGTGGTGATAGGTACATGGTAACACTGTACACACACCACAGGGTGAGGCAACTCAGGTTTCCATTGTGTTGATTGTGCCTTGAGGCAAAACTTGCTGGGCGGATTCATTATGAATCAAATTTATATTCACTTGGAGAGCTACTAGATTTCCCCTTCTCCAGAAATCAAATTGGTTCCTGCCCTAATGTTATCTATCATTTCAAAATGAGGAAGACAGGACAAGGAGAAAATATAATGTTCAAACAAGAACTTGAAATATTTCAAACAATTACTATCTGCTTTATTCACATATTTGGAGATATGCATTCTATGATGCCACTGAAATGATATGATAACAATGAATATGTCTCACTCAGGGGAAGGGATACTGACAAAAGGCCCCCGTTACTGCACTCTGAATCCATCATCAAGTTATCACTTAAGCCACACTCCAAAAAGGCTGCTTGAAGCTAATAACTGAGAGCAGCAAGATACACTAATGCAGATCCATACATATAAAATATAAAATTCCTTTGATGGGAGACTTTGGCTCCAGGATTCTTCATTAGCTTGCTGAATCTTTTTTAGATCTGTGCTACAGTCTGATGCCTTCCTACACAACCATTCTTCTCTCCCACTCTCTTCTACAGAGGTAATACATGTACCATGCTCTGAAGGTTCTCCTCACTATCTCGGGCTTCTTCTCTCTTTTTCTGTCAGAGAAATTTTCCTCAATAATCTTTTGTCAGCCTAATTCAGCTTGAATGTCTGCTTCTCAGAAGACCCCAACTAATGCAAGTGATGCCAAAACATCCTGCTGGAGGAGAGGACCACTGAAGTGGAATAATTCAAGCATTCAAAAGATTAATGGGCAACGATATCAACACAGACAGTGGAGTTAGCTTGTTTCTGTTAAATTGCACCAATACCCTGCTGAGGGACAATAAGAAATCTAGAATTAATAGCAGGCATAAAACACACTATTCAGATATACTGCTCATGCGATAATTATCATTGACTGTTGGTCCCAGCTGCTGCTCTCTGAATCTAGCAATACATTTGCACTAGGCCTGGTGTCCCATATTTATTATTCCTAGCCAGTGATTGAATATAACAAGGATACAAATGCAGGTCAATTTCTGTAACATGTGGGACTCTTCCGATGGGCTGGCTGGGGTTCAAGGACTCCACTGGCCTGACTGAAACTTTCTTATAACCACAGTGCAATCAGAGACTTTCTACTTAACCATCCTGCTTTCTCTCCTACACAGTGGTCAAACCTACACTGCAGTCTGAAATCTTTTCCAGGCTTCCCGCCCATACCCACTGTCCCTCAGAGGTATTTCTCCCGATAAATCACTCCATGTCTAATCCTGTCTTACCTTCTGCTTTTCCAAGAACCTACATCACACAAATTCAAGTCTTACTCTAATCACATCACATTTACTGTCATAATATCCATCCTATTCCATCTATTTAGTGTTAGTCATTGGTTGGAGGTGGGTACTTAAATTTAGCATAGGGAATACTGTTTTGTGACTTTTTTCCTGCTCTCTTGTTTGCTCTAATCTAAATGGGTATTTTGTTAAGAGTAGATATTTAATGATAAAAAAGTAGATATATCTTTGTTTCTTGACTGGATTTCTAAAATTGCTTTCAGTACATTGATCTTGACTTGCAGTTAATTAGAAGTCACTGACTGTCATCATTTAAAGTATTGAATTAAATATATCATGTGTTTATACTAACCTCACTGCCATAAGCCTATTATTTTTTTTTTAATTTTTTTTAACGTTTATTTATTTTTGAGACAGAGAGAGACAGAGCATGAACCGGGGAGAGGCAGAGAGAGAGGGAGACACAGAATCTGAAACGGGCTCCAGGCTCTGAGCTGTCAGCACAGAGCCCGACGCGGGGCTCAAACTCTCGGACCACGAGATCATGACCTGAGCCGAAGTCGGACGCTTAACCGACTGAGCCACCCAGGCGCCCCGGCCTATTATATTTTAAATCAATATAACTTGTTTGAAATGATCAAACTATTACTTGGAAAAAAATTTTACCTCAAAAATGAGAAAAAACTTGTGTACTGTGTGTGGATGTGTATATATTACATTCTACTACTGTTCTCTAAAATATGGCCTCTTAAAATCTATTCTTACAGTGTTTTATATCTACACATTATTTAACACTATTTGGATTGCAGGTGATACTTCTTGCTATTTGAACTGACTTAAATAAAATTGACAAAATTTTTAAAAATCTGTCATATCAAAAAGTGGAAAGTTTAGTAATGCAACTGGACTCAGTAATATTTATAATCCTTGGCTTGTTTCTAGATATTTCTGTCTCCTTTTTCTTTAATTCTCTGAATGGTTGCTTCATATTTTCCTCACTGAATATTGTCTTTATTTTCATGCTGCCAAAATTGTAAGATGTATGATTTACTATTTCTGCCACTTAAGATTTTTGAAGAATTTAGTTTGAAAAATTGCAGAAATGTGCTCTTGTTTTATCTTATGTCAAACAATCTCTCTTAGGACCAAGAACTTGCAGCTTATGGGACTGTAGTAACATAGGAAAGATCTTTCTAGAACCACATGGTTAGAGTAATGATAGGAGTAGAATCCAGTAGAAAGGACTATTCTAAGAAGAAAGGAAGAGACTGCTCATAAACAAAAACAGAAAAAAAATATTGTGCAGTATATTATGAAATTTATGTCATTATTCCAGAGTTTATGATGCAATAGACCAATGTTAGCACATAACATTTAGTACTAGTGTAATATGTTAGATTGGGAAAGTAGAATTAAAATTTATTGTTAAATATAAGAGCAAATTCAGGGATATTTGATCAAGATGGTTTATACTCAATAGTGATTTTTAAAAATGTTTACTTGAGGGGCACCTGGGTAGCTCAGTCAGTTAAGCCTTCTACTTCAGCTCAGGTCATGATCTCAGTGTTCATGAGTTTGAAACCTACACTGGGCTCTGTGCTGTCAGCACAGAGCCTGCTTCAGATCCTCTGCCTCACTCTCTCTCTGCCCCTCCACTTCCTGTGCTCTCTCTCTCTCTCTCTTTCTCTCAAAAATAAACATTAAATAAAAAATAAAAAAATATTTAGTTGAGTATTTTGTTTAAGAGAAGTTCAGAATAATAATACTATTATGATTCAAGCTCATTAGTCATTCGATTATAAGTCAGAAATCATTCTAGGTTGCAAACTATTTATCAAACACAGTTCAGAGTCTTCCACTGACAAAGATCTAAGCTCATAAATTCACATACAATTTTAATAACTCAATATACCATCAGATTGATCACATCTTTTTCTACTATTTTGTACCTTCTCTGTGTCATATCACTCATCATATCATACTAAAATAATTTATGTATTTGCCACTACTGGTTTACAGTGAGTTTCTTGAAATTAGGGACACTTTCCTATTTATATCATTTTTTGTATTTGTCAAATACAAATTTGGATTTGGATTTGCCTAGTGTAGTGTGCACTCTGTAAAGATTTATATTTTAATAGAAAAAGAACTAACCAAAAACAAAGATTTATTACCAAACATTCAGGATTCATCATTATGAAAAAAAAAATGTAATTTGAAACGAGGGAAAACAATCTATCTGAAATTTTTTAGGTCCTAAACAAAAGAACTTTACACAAAAAGGCAAAGCAGTAACATACCTATTGGAAACTTCTTATATAAACAATAAGTTCAGACCTACTCAATATTGAGACATTGAAGTATTGACCATAACTAAGGCCAAGTGTGATTCAGTGTCTAAAACATACTTAGGCATTTAAGTGAAAGTCAAGAGGGTGCAACTTCGAAGCTGACAGATACACAAGAACAGAAATGACTTCTTTGTATAAAGCAAATATGAATTCCCTGAACTATAACTAAACTAGGTTATATTATGATGACAAAATAGTTAAACTGCATTTTCTAAACTATTTAAGGCATATTGTGACAGTCACAAACATGTTTTTGTTTTTTGTTTTTATTTTAGGAGAAAGAGAGAATGAAGGGAGGGAGGGAGAGAGAGAGAGAGGGAGGGAGGGAGGGAGAGAGAGAATCTTAAGTAGGTTCCATGCTCAGCACAGAGCTCAATGGGGGTCTAGATTCCACAACCTTGGGATCACAACCCCAGACAAAAGAGTTGGACGCTCAACTGACTGAGCCACCTAGCTGTCCCTAAATATTTTTTTTAAGATTTTATTTTTAAGTAATCTCTATAGCCCCACTGGGCTTGAACTTAAAACCCCAAGATCAAGGGTTGCATGCTCTACTGACTGAGCCAGCCAGGCACTAATAAACATGTTTTAAAGTAAGGCAATCATAGAACAGCAGGAGGCAAAGATATAGACAGGATAGTTCAATTTTTTAAATGCCTCATTTTTAAAATACAAATAAAATCAAATAACAGGAAGACAAAGAACTGGCAAGTAAGTCTTCAGATGCTTTGCATTTTTCCTGTACTTGGTATTAATAAAGATAGCTAGAGAATTAAATGTGTTTAATAACTTAGATTAAAATCTCACTATATAAAACAATATGAAATGCAGAACAGAGGTGAATTTTTGACTTGGAATCTAAAAAAATGTAAAAAAAAAAGAAATAATGAGAGTGACACACTGAAGCATAAAGCTATAATTATATGCTTCCCTTTTATAATACGAGGAATAATTCCATGATAAACGATGATGAGAAAAATATTCTAAGGATATAGTGTTTATCCTCACAAGATACGGAATCTTAAAAGGTGTCAGGTATTAGTCAGTAAATTACTTCTTTCTGGGTACTAAGTGACAGCGTGCTGCTCAGGAAAAATTAATTTAGTGTGTTATGTCTTTAGAACACACAAGCTAATGTCAAATTATGAAATAATTATCACATAATTATTTTTATTAATAATAGTAATATATTCATGTTATACTCCATAATCAGCAAGATTCCTCCAGTAAGTCACTCAGTAAAAATAAGCTACATATTTTAGAAGCTAATTAACTTTGTCAGGCTACTAAGCACAATTTAACATACTAAAGTTGCAATTTACTAGGTGGCAGAAGTTGACCAAAATGAGACCTATCAGCTCTGCAATTCAAAATCATTACAGTTTTTGTGATCTCTGAAACTTCCACTCCATAAGGGGCCTCACATGAGAAATATTTTTACAAATATTTAAAGAAAATTTATCCTTACTATCATACTATTGTGACCAAGACTATGGATTGCTGGTCTCTGAGTGCTGAGTACAGCCTCCACTGGGAGGCTTCTAATGATACATCCAAAGAAGTATGCAAAATTATGCCCATGACAAAATTAATAGATGAGAACCTTCAGAGCTCCAGCACATATTTCTTCAAAAAAGCCTTTCATGCAATTGGTCATGTTCATATACGAGTCACATTTTAAAATTTCACATGATAGTATAACACCTGAAATCAGAAATTACACTCTCTTCCCTTATTCAGCACCATTTAGAAATAATCATTTCCAGTTTTCTACCATGACCATGTTGAGGAGGAAATTAAACACACACACACACACACACACACACACACACACACACACACACAGAAAATAGGTGAGACTTAGAAACTTTCTCTTATTTAGAGAAATCTATACTGCACTTGATTTTCCTAAGAGAATGCTGATGTCATTTCACATATGCCCTGCTTTTTTATTACAATATGGGTTTTTATTTCCTTCTTTTTAAATTATTTACCTACAGGAGGTACCTGAAAGCAAAGATATGACACAAATTGGTAAAATCTATGAAGCTAATTTTATTTTATGACATATTGTGTTATTATGGTACTGAGACTGATGTTTCAATATTTCTGAATGTTGAAACTAATGATCATATGTTTTAAATGCTGTGACACCAACAACGGACATTCTGATTGATTGTCTATAATTATTTGTTATGAGAACATAGTGGTGACAGTGTAAAATATCATGTTCACAATATAATATATGAATTTCTAAGATGGAAAATGATTTGAATTTCAGTAAACATTTTGGAAAACTTACAAATACAGTTAAAATGACAAAGAGGCTATAGTTTGGAAAATGAGTAGAAAATAATATTTTGAAGTAATAATATAAATAAACATGTTAACTGTTAATTCTGGAAAATCTGGAGTATGATGAAAGGATTTTTTTGAGACCTTCTTACCATCAACATTTAAACATCTTCTGAAATAATAGACTTGTTCTGCCTCTCTCTCTCCTATAGGTACTTTACTCAGTTATTTCTTGTAAGTTTCTAAATTCTGATAATAAAAGCCTTGATTGTATCCCAAACCCAAGCTATGTCTCTGCATTATTCAAATTATGGCCAACACTATTACCCAATAACCAATTGAGAATAAAAGGATTACCAGCTGGTATGTAATTCAGGTCTCCTTTCCTGAAGTCACCTGGGGATAAATGGTCTAGTCAAGCATTCTAAACATGCTAACTAGATCTCTTGATAGTATTTAAAAAAATTTTTTTATGTTTATTTATTTTTGAGACAGAGAGAAACAGAGCATGAGTTGTGGTAGGGGCAGAGCGAGAGGGAGACACAGAATCCAAAGCAGGCTCCAGGCTACGAGCTGTCAGCACACAGCCTGATGTGGGGCTTGAACCCACCAACTGTGAGATCATGACCTGAGCCGAAGTTGGGTGCCCAACCCACTGAGCCACCCAGGCACCCCTTGGTAGTATTTATTAATGGATGTTTCCCTATATGGAAAGCTTTTAGCAGGATATACCTCAGTTGTATGCCAAACACACTTGAAATGTATAGATTTGTAGGGTATGGTGCTCAGAAATATATGAGATATGTAATTATTATAAAAAGTGTTGGTATTTCTTGATTGTGCTGTTTATAAATTTATTGCCTCTTAGCTATGAATTCACTGTTTTAGACAGCTCTGTGAAAATGGATCTGAGTAGTTTTAAATATCTGTTTTTCCTCTGCCAGTTGGCATAAAGTTTTGTCAGTAGAGCCTACTGTTGGAGGGAGTTTTGTTTCCTAGTTCTGTGGTGCTGGCTTTGCAGGCTCCTGCAGTGCTCCCAACTTCTCTAGAGCCTATATCCCAGCACATAGCAGGAAGCAGGATCTGGCAACCAGCAGCTTCCTTTGACACCTCTCATCTTCTGACAGTTTTGTAGAAGAATGGCTCTTTCCCAGTGCCCAGCGATATACTCCATGTCAACCAGCAGCGTTCAGTAGAAGATTGATTCCCCCAGCATCTCAGCCATGGGCTCATCCACAGGATGGGGCTGCTGCAGTGCACAGTAGGCAGCATTCCGTAGAGGGGACAATTCCCCCAGCATCTTAGCCCTGGGCTTGTCCAGTACGGGGCTGCTGCAGTGCACAGTACGCAACAGAATCTCACAGGGCATAATTTTAGCCAGTACCGAGTACCAATATGGGTTTCTGGCAAGTTGTAGAGGACATATTTCCACAGCAAGTTCTGCTGGTTCTTCCTTGGGTAGTCTATCTCAACCATAGGATTAGTGATTGTTTCTTAACCATAGGGTTAGTGATATATGTATGTGAGCATGCACACAGACATACATACACACATAAAATGACATATTTCTGATAAAATCACTCATCACTTTTTTTTTGAGAGAGAGAAAGAGAGCACCTGTGAGCACATGTGTGTATGGGGGAGGGGCAGAGGGCTAGAGAGAGAGAATCCCAAGCAGGCTCCACACCCAGCACAAAGCCCAACATGGGGCTTGATTTCAGGAACCTTGAGATCATGATCTGAGCCAAAATCAAGAATCTTAAGCTTAACTGACAAGGTCACCCAGGTGCCCCAAAGTCACTCTTTAATCTATATTATAATCCCAAATTTCTATTTTATTTTACATACTAATTAGATAAAGTGGACCACATGATTTGCCCTATTCAGTTGTTTGTTCACTTTCAAGTGTGTCCTCAGAACCTGTGCTTGCTTCACTTTCTAATATTACCTCTATGCAAGGTAAGAGAAGTAGACCCAGGTCCATCTTACCATGAGAGTTTTATGAAAGAAGCAATCTAAATAAAATAATGCAATACAAGAGAATAAGGCACAAAAACCAATTATTTAAAGAGAGAGCTCCAGGTTGAACAGCTTTTATTTGCTCTCTTTACGAAAATGTTCCAAGTCAAATTGTGTTACAATCATTATTATTGACATTTCTAGTCTTCATTGATGATGGAATAAAATGATAGGGACAATCATTGATTTTATCTAGATAAATAGTGCTTTACTTGGATTTATGCATGCTGGGGATAGTTGAGCCAAAACCAAGTAATAATAATGTGGAAAATAATTGTATTGCTTAATTTCATTGAAATTGGAAGTTTTCTTTGTGAAAAAATTATGACATTTCCTTATAACATTACAATACCGATAAACTCAAATATTGGTATTTTGGTAAACTCTTGAAACAACTATTCTTAGGAATATCAAATATTCACCTGCTCACTTACCATTTTCACTTGAATGTCTTATAGGAAACTCAAACACAATATGGTCAGCTAAAACTTCATTCTAATGTTCAGTACTGCATTTAACCAAATAAACAACTAATGTTTCCCCTATCTGTAAATGTCACCAATGTTCACTCAATTACCGAAGGCAAAAACCTAGGAGTCATAATTAAATCTGCCTCTCATTTGCATTAAATTTTGATGTAGGATACCAGGTAAAGTGATTAAAGAAGGCTAGAGGTTTTTTCAATGACTCTTTTCCTTCTTCTTAAGTTTGTAAACATTTGGTAAATTGTAGGGAATTAGCATTCCCAAAAGAGTGTACCCATACTTTAACTGGCATTTATTTAGTTTGTATAATTGGAGAGGATTCAGAGACCAGAGTGTGAAACAAACTGCCTGCAAACCAGAGGAAAAAAGATAATAACCTCTAGAAAAGACAGCTATCTGTTAAATTGCTAATATCCAGGCTTTTCTGAGTGAGACTTGGTATCTGAATTGGGACCACGCCTGTCCCCAGAAGGATCAGCACACATGTCTGCCATACAAAATTCAAAAAAAAAAAAAAAAAAAAAAAAAAAAAAAAGAAGTATACCAGATGGAGAGTTATATAGGTGTAAGAAATTGTATTCCAAAGTGAGAGAAAGAAAAAGAAAAAGAGAGACAGAGAGAGAGAGAGAGACAGAGATAGGAAAAAGGGAGGGAGGAAGGAAGGCAAGAAGGGGAAGAAAGAAAGAGAAGATAGTGGGTTTTTTTTTTTCAGTGTTTCTCAGAGTTCTGAACTTATTTAGCTGAGCAAGAGAAATTGAATAGTGCAAAGATTTGCCAAGGTCAGATATTTGAAAGAACTCACTAGACTGTACAAAGCATACTGATCATGGCTATTATTTAGGGCAAAGGTTATGGGCAACAAGAGAGAGTGCAGATGAGCATTGTCAGTCCATGAGACAACCTATGTGCATACTCCTCAAGGGTTTTTATTTGAATTCGTGTATTGTGCTTCTGGTTTCAACCATCAAGATCTGTGCAAGAAATCATGTAAACAATTCAGGCTTATTAAACTGGTTAGATGATTGAAAGCCATTGTTAAATACACAAACACTGAGGGTCTTCCAGGGAGTTTTAGACTTTAAGAGCATATCATAAATCCACTGTCCTTATTTTGATCCAGAAGACAGAGTTTCTTAAGTCCAACTGTAAATTGGCTCTATTTCCCCAAATAACTCTGTAAATATTGTTTTCTTTTCAATATTAAGTGACTAAATATTTGTATTGGACATGGATTAAATGCGTTACTTTGAATATGTGTATATGTAGCGGTTTATTTATTTATTTACTTATTATTTATTCATTTACTTATGGTAGCTAGAGCTATTAGGGACCTTAGTGACAACATCCCCCCAATAATAGCTTAAAAGAATATATTCACATGTGCCTGGAAATTTTTCCTTCCTTCCTTCCTTCTCCTTCTTTTTTTTCCTTCCTTTCCTTTCTTCCTTCCTTCCTTCTCTCTCTCACTCTCTCTCTGCCCCCTCCCTCCCTGCCTCTCTCTCTCTCTTTCCTTCATTTTCTCTCTGACAAAAATAATGGAGATTACGGCAGCCACAATTTGGGACTACAGAGGGCAAATGTTATCCATGGAAAATGATAAAATGTAAAGCTGAAAATGTTGAAAGGAGGATACTAACCCTTATTCTACCACCCAGATGATCCAGGGACTGGTATTCTAACATGCTTAAAAATTTTTCTTGTTTCAGACAAATCGGTATCTTAAACCTGCTTCTTGATATTCATATTCTCCATTAAAATAATTTTTAACAGAGACAGAGTTAATGTGTGAGAAATTCCTAAGGAAATGACTAATTAGAAAGATTCTGAGTAGCTAATTTCTTGCTTTGTTTATAATGCATTACTTAGGATAGGCAGAGACAAATTGCCTGATCACAGTTTTTTTTTTTTTTTTTTTTTTTTTTTGAATACCCATTCCTCAACTCCATAAAAACCCTAGTACGGAATGAGCAAAAATTTAAAGAGATTGATACAATGGCAGAAAGAGTTAAACTGTGAGAAATAACTATATCCAGGTCAAAAGCCTTGACAGACTATTGGCTTGGACACTAAAAATTTCTGGGAAAGGATCCAAGAGAGTTAGCACCAAGATAAAGAGCTATAAATCTTAAGAATGAAGTTCTCTCTGCATCTAAAGGACCACCTTACTTATACTTCTCTTTTTAAATTTAAAAATATTTGCCTTATAAAGTCTGAGGCAGAGAGTAGGGACCTATCAAGGGTAACAAATCTTAATCTTTTTCTCCAGATTCATTAAAATATTAAAAGTGTCTGGAGGGACCTTAAACTGTATGCCAGAGTTCAGGTGTTTTCAATGAGATAAAGTGTTTTTTGTTTTTGTTTTTGAATAGTGAGATTACATTAAAAGAGAAAAACTAATTTTCAGATAAAATAAGGAACATAAACCTGAGTTTGCTAAGTTCAGGTAACTGGGAATGTTTTCTTGTTTCTCTGGCTATATTTTATAATTCATTTATGCAGGGGCACCTGACTGACTCAGTCAATAGAGCTCGTGACTCTTGATCTTAGGGTCATGAGTTTGAGTCCCACGATGGGGATGGATATCTATCTATTTCTCTATCTCCCTATCTGTCTATCTATCTATCTATCTATCTATCTATCTGTCAATATACAAATGTATAACAGGCTAGGCTGGTTGTTGCAATAAAACCACACACACACAGGCCATTGATAACTAGGCATTCTAAATGGGATATCTCAGAGACCTTAATCCTCATCAAAATTATAAAACAAGAAGATACATATATTGAGTACCAGAATTAGTGAGTGAAATTATAATTTACAGTCCATAATTTGGAGCAACCAGGAATTATCTAATACAGTATTTATGATGCATTTATCTAAATAACACCTGGAAATAACCTCTGGGTGTTAAAAACTAAATGAGGATATGCAATAGGGATAAGAGGACATCTGATATCATAATTATTTTGAAAAATGTCTCTTCATTCCATCTTCTTTGATAGAAAGTCAATGATCTGAGAAATTAATTATAATTTCACATTACTTTGGGAAAGCAAAAAAAAAAGCCATATTTCCTGTTTTTTGTTTTTGTTTTGTTTTTATACCAGAATATATAAATTTATCCATAGTGACATAACCTTAAAGATCATAATATACACAAGTGGACTGGGAAGTTGGGTTCTCTGGGAAACAGAATCTGAGACAGTTTAAGTTGAGGAAATTAATTGGGATGTGCTCTTTTGATGAATATTGCAGAGGAGTAAAAAAAAAAAAAAAGCAGAACTGGAAGAACAAGAATCTGAAATGAGATTCAGTTACAACAACAGTCTCAGTTCATCAAACTCAGAGCTCTGGGATGGGGATGACTGTGCAGACTTGTCCCATATTGCAACAAGGGAACTTGGCCTACATCTCTTGCATTGACCAGTCACTTGCGTTGATGACTTTCCAGATAAGAGGGATAACTTTGGGCAAGAAAATGTTCTTCAGATAAGAATTCTTGGAGAGGCACTCAGTTGATTATTGTCAGCTCCCAATGTTCTCAGCACCTAGGTAATGAATAATTATTCTAACAGTGGTCAACTCTAGGAATCCTCAAGAGTATCCGGTATAGACCTATCACTTTTGTTCCTTGGAACCACTTACTCATATAATAAGTTAGGGAAGTATATTCTCCATAATCTGGTCAGCTACTTTTCCTGGAGTATTTACAAGTTGACATTTAGTAGGATAAACTAAAGTCCTCACTGCTGTGCCTGGTCAGTGTTATACTCCTACAGTTGTATACCTGTAACTACAAATTGATGTTTCCCATACTCTACTACCAAGTCTAGATTTTTCTCATGTTTGGCTCAAAATTCTATTTTTTTAAGAGATGTACATGATGGCCTAATAAATTCATCACTGAATGCTCCAACTACTGGTTACCAAGCACTTCTCAGACAATGGTTACTGAATTTTTCCAATTACTGTCAAAATTTGGCAAAGGAGAGATATACAAATGGGTCACCTGAAAGTCTGAATCTATAAAATTAGTCCCATTGTCAGGGAGGAAGACCTTCCTCTATCCTATGGTCAATCTATCTGGATTTAGAATCAAACTGACATAATAGATTAATAGTAGAATATCAAATTTAATTGGTATACTGATGAAATTCCAAAGACACTGAAGCAATAGGAAGCTTATATGAGTTATGGAGAGGGAGAGGGTCTGAGGACACAAAGAAGACAAAACTCACTAGCAAGAAGGTGAAAGGAGATGTTTGGAAAAACAAGGTTGCTCTATTGTGCATCTAAGTTCCTTAGGAAAAGAGGAATCTCCTTAATAACTCTCTTCCTATTATAGGCTCTCCTTTCCATTATAGATTTAGATAGTTATGGGGGAGACAGAACACTTTTTCTGTATCTGCTGGGTTTTTATTATTTTTAACTCGATATGATTTTTTTTTTATTTTAGAAAGAGAGAGAGCAAGTGAGCAGAGGAGAGGGTCAGAAGGAGAGAGAGAGAGAGAGAGAGAGAGAGAGAGAGAGAGAGACAATTCCAAGCAGGCTCCATGTTCAGCTCAGAGCCTGACACGGGGCTCGATCCCAAGAATCTGGGATCATGAACTGAGCTGAAATCAGGAGTCAGATACTTAACTGACTGAGCTACCGAGGCGCCCCTCAATATAATCTATATGCCAAAGTGGCCCATCTAGAGGTAGCCTGCCATGCACCCCTACACTATCATGCTCTGATGATCAGTGTTAATTACCACTAAAGGGAAAGTGCCTCCCTTTCTTGCTTACTATTGTCTCGGAAAGGGAAATCTGAAGTAAATGAGTGCCAATCATAATTTAAACCTTGATTAGACTCTTGCTGTGACACCTGGAAGCATTTTCCTCTTGGGAACATAGCCTACCGTTGAGTGGACAAAAAGGCCAAAGTTCCCAAGTATGTCACAAGGAATGCAAGTAAGTGAAACCACTCCTGCTAATGTCCCTTAAATTGCACTTATGTATTGTACTTATTAGAGGCACAGAACCTCATAATTGTCATTGACTTAGAATGCATACTTTACCACAGGAGATGGTACCCATCTTCACAGGATACCATATCCAAATGGTACTTCAGTTGTACCTTCAAGTGGTCATCACTTTGCTTTATTAAGCTAGCACCTTCTGAGTGATGATTGATACTGTATCTGATAGAATTCCTGGATCTTGAGTCATGTGCTGGAATTTGTGTATGTGTGTGCATATGTATGTGTGTGTGTGTATGTATAATGGGTCTGTTAAACCAATTTAGTATTATTCAGGATGCTTTGTTGAAGAAAACATTCTGTAACATGTAAACAGTGACTCAGGCCAAGAATTTGAGTAGAAGAAAGGTGCTATGGTATGAATGTTTGTATCACCTGTTCCCCTCCCCCAAATTCACACACTGAAATTCTTGCCCAATGTGGTGGTTAGGAAGTACGTATTTTGGGAGATGTCTTAGGTCATGAGGGTTGGAACCCTCACTAATTGGATTAATGTTCTTCTAAAATGAATTCCAGAAAGATCCTTCTTCCCTTCTACCATGTGAAGACACAGTGAGAAGCTTCCACCTAAGAACCAGGAAGTGATCCCTCACTAGCCACCATGCTGAATCTTCTGGAACCATGATCTTGAACTTCCCAGCTTTCAGAAGTGTAAGAAATAAACTTCTGTGTTTATTTTTTTTTAAGCCACCCAGTCTGTGGTACTCTGTTAGAACAGCCTGAAAAGACTAAGGCAAGAGGGAATCTCTTATTTAATAAGTGCTGATTCCTATCAAGATGAATTGTCCTCCTTTTGGGGGTTGAAGGAGTCAAATGTAATCTGTCAGCCACAACAAAGTGGCTGGTTACTCCTTTTATAGGACAGTGACACACTGACAGTTCATTATTGTTCCTTGTTGGTGGCAGGTTGGATATGTGGCAGTTACAGTAGCCAAATTACCATTCACACTTCATGTTCACCATTATAGTTCCATTCACATGTCTCCTTGTTGTGACCTTGTAACATATCGCATTTCAGGCCCAGATCAACCAGTCAAGTTATTCACTGTGTGTGTGTGTGTGTGTGTGTGTGTGTGTGTGTGTGTATGAGAGAGAGAGAGAGAGAGAGAGCGCGCTTGTGAGAGCTCTTAAGTATGCGAGAGAGCATTATATACTTTTCTTGGGCTTCTTCTCTTTTTTGACAGAGTGGAGGTCCAGATGCAATGCAAAAAGTCTGCTCATCAGGAAGATTTCCCTTCTTTACTCCCTTTCAAGTTCACCTCAAGTGTGGCTGTATTATCCCCAAAATATACTGTTAGACAGTACTGACATACCTATGCCAATCTACAATGTGTGAATCAAGCAAAGCCCTTTTCCTTTTTCATTTGTTGGTCACACTGGAACTCCAAAAAGACATAGGTGTCAGCTGATGGGAGAGGCACTGGTACAACTGTGGTAGAAGATGTAGGGTCTGGGTCCCTGCACACATAGCTTACTTGCCTCCTCCAGTATTGCTTTTGAACTGGATTTGCCACATTTACCTGGAATAATGACTGGCCCACCCAATCTTACTACTTAATAGGTGAACCAGAGCTTATTTGATGTTCCTTGGTCAGGCACATCACCTCTATCAGGACTCCCTATCATACCAGGAGCTATTTTGAAAAAGATGTATAATTTTCCTCTGTAGAAAAAAATGGTTTTTGCCAATAATCTAGGAGGGGGCACGTGCAATTTTCCTATTGGGGCTTGCTGTAGCTATAAACTCCACAGGTCATCTTCCTGTAGCACTAATACTTTTAATACTATAGGTCTGCAAGACTGTACGGCAACAAGTAGCACAGACTTGCATCACACACTGGACCTTCTGTAATGCCCTTTTCTGTTCTGGTCCACAGTCAGTGCTGGTGGCCTTTTGTGTCATCTGGTATATGCATTAAAGCAGTATTACCAATTGGGGCACGTAGTAATCCAGAACTCCAGAGGTCTATCAGAGATTTTTCTTCCTTTTCCTGTTGTGGAAGGCATAACATGAAATAATTTATCTCACTCTGGAAGACTCATCAGGGTGTACTGATACCCTAAACCACCAGAGGCCTCATAGTTTTACTGTAGTGAAATGTCCCTGAATCTTTGTAAGCTTTACTATCTACTACTGTCTGCAGTGCATGCATCTTACCAATACTTTTAACCTACTGGTCACTTCTTGTTTACTGGGAGAATTAAAACAATGTTGTTGATACAGTAGTCCAATGTATGAGAAATGGCCATATTTCTATAGAACATGTTATGGCAGAGTGGAGGACAGTGTGTACTGTTTAGGATCCCACCTATGTGCAAGCTCTTTCTGAGATAGTTCAGTTCTACTGAGAAGCAAATACCAAGACCTAATTAGACAATGAAGAGATGCATGGTGCAGGAAAATGTTGGCAGAGCCTTCAGACAATGATGCAGGTGTTATAACTGTGAGAAAAAATGAGGAATAAAGGAGGACTGGAAGGGACAGACTGGGACTGCAGTGAAGTTCTGAAAAATTATTGGCCAATTAGATGGAAAGCCCTAGAGGGAAGAATGCCATTAGTTGAGCACCACACTGGGCTGGCATGACCCAACAGTAGTCCCCTGCCATGTTCACTTCTTGTCGGTGAGCAGGCCAGAAAGAACACAGTTTTGTCATGAGCACTGCCTAATATCCAGTTGTGTGGCAACCGGAAGGTGTCTACCAACTACCCTGCTCACAATAGATTTTCTTTAAAGTAAAATCAAACAACAAAATAAATGAACCAATCCCAAAACAGAGTGACACAAGGGAAGCTTGGGAGATACTAGATGTGACTATTTCCTTGATTGTGATGATGGTATTGCCAGCGTCTGACTGTGTCCGAACTCATCCCACTGTAAACATTAAATATGTGTGGTCCTTTGCATACCAGTTATAACTCGATAAAGGTTTTTTTAAATAAAACAAGTACAGTGCTTGCTTCAGCAGCACATATGCTATATAAAGCAAGTACATCTTAGCAGCACAACTATATGGCTGCCAAAGTCTACCCCTGTTAAGTTTTATACAGATATATTGTGTTTTTAAAATAAAGCATACGGGATGCCTGGGCGACTCAGTCAGTTAAGCATCGACTTCGGCTCAGGTCATGATCTTACGATTCCTGAGTTTGGGCCCCGCGTTGGGCTTTGTGCTGACGGAGTGGAGCCTGGAGTCTGCTTTGAGTTCTGCGTCTCCCACTCTCTCTGCTCTGTCTCTCTCTCTCTCAAAAATAAACAAACATTAAAAATTTTTTAAAATAAAATAGAGCATGCAGTTTCTGGATGAGATATCAAAACTACTTACAGCAGTAGCAGCAGCATCTCCCCTTATCCCACTCTCCCTGGGGCAATGCAATAAGGGCGGTTGTCAGCTGCACACACAGAGGACTGTACTGATGAGGGATGCTGATGTAATAAATTTGGGAGTTTATAGAGGAACTGCTGCACAGCTGCCGTCCTCCTCTCCTGAGAAAGGGAGAAAACCCTCATATCTCTGAGAGAGGTCTCCGGAGTTTTACAGTCTTTTGGAATATAAACTAATGGCTTGGGTTTTATCCTTCGTTGGACTGTAAACACGTAGCTCAGAAGAGATAAGCTACAAATCTCTCAGAGGTATTTTACTCTTAGGGTTACTATTCAACAATTCTTTAACCTAGATTGCCTGTATTTTTTGCTCCAAAAGCCCTGAACATTCAGAAGCATGAAAATATCTTCTCTACAATTTCACAGCACCATGTGCTACACAAATCACTTCTCCACACATATACGGGAAGTAGTTCCTCTATGGCTCTCGTGGGCCTCACTTCCTCAGTTGAAATTTAGAAGAAGGTTAGTGACATGCAGGCCCGGTTCTGCAGTTGTTATCAGGGCCACAGTAGTTCCCATCACCTTCCTCTTCCCATTATCTTCCTCTTCCATATTTATTCTAAATTCCCATTCTCCATTATTACGTCTACAGGTTTTGGTGATTTATATGGTGATAGTACTTAAACTCTCATTCCAGAGTGACATAAGCTCTCGTTAACTATATTCTTTCCAGGCTACAAATGCTGCACATATGCATTCAAAGTTACAGTTAGACAAGAAAAATACTCATGGATGCTGAAATGGATCACCAGGGTTACACATCTTTCTTTCCTGCTCTCACTATGTAAAAGTATCCCTAATCTCTTTCTATGATCAGGAATAACCACCCTTGCTACAACAGTGACTCCTTTTCTCATCTTCTGGTGCTTAGACACCAAATATATAAAGTATTTAGGAAGCAGCTAAACTTGTAATTCAATGAGATATTTGCTATTCATGGGAGAGTGCTTTTGTGTGGAAGAAAATTCTCCTTAATCCAACCTTACAATCCACCACCCTTGATTCGGCATCTTCAGGATCTAATCATATACACACCACCCTATCTTCTGCCAGTACATACTTGTTGACTAAATTCTGCAATTCATTCATAGTATAGCCTGTTCCTTTTTTATTATACCTAGCTCCTTCCACATCAGTGCTATAAACAGTGCCTGTAGTAAGCTAAAGAATGGCCACCCAAAAATATCAAGTCTTAATCCTTGAGACCTAGAAGTGTTACCTTATGAGGAAAAAGGAACTTTGAGATGAGATTAAGGTAAGGATCTTTAAATGGGAAGATTATCACTGATTATCAGGGTGGGCACAATACACAGTCACCTGTATCCTTATACTCAAAAGACAGGAGATTTGACATACACAGAACAGGAGAAAGCAAGGTGAAGATGGAGACAGAAACTGGAGTGTAATGACCATAAACTAAGGAATGCAGATAATACCAGAAGCTGAGAGGCAAGGAATGGATTCTTCTCTAGATCCCCTTGAATGAACACGTCCCTGACGACACTTTGATTATGACCTACTAACACTCTTTTTAGACTTTGAAAGAATGAATTTTAGTTGTTTTAAGCACCAAGATTGGGGTAATTTGTTACAGCAGCCATAGGAAACTAACACAATGCTAACTATTAAAATTGTGGCCAGGAGATATGCAGATAGATGATGAGGGGAGCAAGTGTTTCCTACAAGGATATTTTCTTCAACCAAGAGGTAAGTTGTATGCTGTGGCACAAAGATACAAAGGCAAAATTTTCCAACTGCAAAGGTTTCAGGAGAATCTGAGATTTGAAGACTTCTGAGTGCACATTTACAAAGAAAACTCCATAGGAAGTCTCAGAGTCCTAATCCTTCCTTTCAGGGCCCTGACCTTAGTATAACATATTGCTGGGATTGAGAATATAACCTTCTCAGGAGCTCTGCTTCTCTCATAATTAAGTCTTAGCCCTGATCCTATGTATTTTCTGTGTTCCAGCTATAGGAAATGAGAATCTCTGTACATGCTGCAAATGAGGCCATCTGCCTTTCACACTTAGGTTTTAACTGAGGATTAATCATCCTCAGCCTTTCCAAGGCATCAATTGAACTCAGCAGCATCTACTGCAAGAAACAAGATACCCTTTCTTAAGTCTCTACCATTAAGTCTCAAAGTTTCAAGTCCTTTTTTTAAAACAGAGTGAATATAGTTTAGGAAATAAAGACATTAGGGAATAGCTAGACAATTTCTGACTCATGTAAATATGAATTTCAACTAGCATCTAAGACAGTCCAGAGAGACCAACAAAACAATGGAAAAAAAGAAGTGATTTTAAGCAATTCTTTCATGTTGTGATCTGTTCGTAGGACAGAGTTTTAGAATTCTTTTTTGATTGGAAAGTAGTAGTAATGCAAATAATCGTCACTTACACTTAAGCAACAAATCCCCTGAAAGATTTCTGGTTTCTCTAAGTACTTGTCCCACTCACGCCTGGGTAGGTAAATGGCTGTGATCAGCTAGAAAGTAGAGCCAGTGTTGGGGATCTTCCTCCCTGAGCCAGACAAGAGAGGAGGCAGAAACCAGCAAGTCTGTAAAGCAGGGTAGGAGTGGGGTTGGTCTGCTTGTGGCAGGGAGTTTTTTCCTCATCAACTTTGCGTTTGTTGGGTTTCAAAAATTCTGTGACAGATTTTTTGGTCAAGTTTTTTCATTTAAAAAGTACTAATTTTAAGAACAACTTAAAACTGCCATACATACATGCAAACACAGACACACAAAGACACAAATGGTCTATAAAACACTCTCCCTTCCTTCTGAAGGTTTTACTTAGTATTGTTGTCATTAATTGGCTTTTACTATTAAACTTAAATAGCCAATTGGGACAAACAGTTCTGGGCCTGTTTTTTTTTCTACCAGTGATTAAGACTGAGTTGACAGGTATTATGCATAATATTAATTTAGCCTTCTGAGCTTCCTGGGCATACGTGGGGTTGGGGATGAGTATTTTGTTCTTGAAAGAGGCAGAGGAGATGATATCTAAGCGATATGCTATAGTATTCACCACAGCTGCCTACATAAATCAAATATTAAAATCATGATGTTTATTATAATTACACATGACATTAAAACTAAGTATCCATATATCTTTATACAATTTGCAAAAACAATTTGATGATTGATACATGATGGTATACCAAGAATGTTAAAGCTAAAACCCCCTTAGACCAAGTAGAAGACGATGTGTGGATAAAATAACTCAAACTAAGAAGGGAAGAAACAATGCTCAAAGGCATAAAAATGTAATGAATATTTTTATGAATGTGAACATGGGAAATATAAGACCATATAATTATTTAAATTAAAAATTTTATTACATTGTTTTTCAATAGTTTTAAAGACTAAAATATGAAATACTATTTAAACAAAAATATGAAATATGAACAATGACAAAATATTATACTTCCTCTCTACTAGATTAATTTTCTGCATATATTTTAATTGTTTTTGTATGTTTTGTATGTTTACATTTTGTTTCAAGCTAAAGAAAACCAAATTGTTTTTAATTTTTAATTTTTTTAATGGTTCTGTTAGAAAGAAAATGCACTTAACTCCCTTATCATTTCATTTCCTCTTTATACTTTTGATGGTTATGTCTTTAGATCAATTAGTAGCCATACATTTTCATCTATTATGGATCAGAAGTATAATATTGTACCCTCTAAGTATTGTACTTCAAATTATGATAAATACAGCAGCTGCCTGATACCACGGGGGTCTTACAGTCTCCCAAGCAGAATGTGTCTCATAGAGTCCCACTGTGATCTTAGGTCTCCTTTTTTTGTTCAAACAAATTGTATGTTTTAATTGACATATTTTTCTGAATGATAAATGTTTACATCTTTTTCCACTGAGGTTATATTTTACTGAAGCAACCTGCAGAGGTTAACTAGGAATTCCATTAGTGGTGTACCTGTAAAATATCTATCTGCCTTTGATCTACTGAATCTTCTCAGAAAGTAAGAACAAAACAGGCAGTCCTAAAGTTAATTAGAGAACAGTTAGTTTAGAGAATATATATATTTGTTTAATTCAGCTGAGTAATGTTACTCTCTGTGCCTCTGTGGGAATCACAGACAAAAAGGCTATGGGGACCTTTATTCATACTATTCTATGTTGACTGAAGGACAAAGTTGCTGACTAGAAGTTTACAGCATTTGTATAATGGTCTGGGACTACTGTCCTTGACAAAATAGACTGGAGTAAACTGGAATCTACCTCAGTTATAAATTATTTTACACTAGATTAAGTTAAAATGACTAATCTTATTCTGGCAAAATATAACAATTGAAAAAAATTGGGTGGGCTATAGAGTTGCAAACAAACCCTCAAATAAAGACATATAACATAAATTTCTGACTAATTAGAAATTTAGAAAAAAAAATGATTCTGAGGTAATGAATAAAAACACTTAGAAACTGACAGCCTGGGTCTTCATCACTATTGGAATGGGCCTATTTCTGGGCCTTCCCTATGATTGTGCCAATTATCTGTTTATCCATTTCCATGCCAACACCACATCATTAACTTTTATTGTTTGTAATAGCTCTGTATCTGGCAGGCCTTTCTTGGTTTTCTACAAGACAGTGTTAGATTTTAATGGTTCTTTATTTCTTTCAATGACATTTTGAATCACCTTGTCAAATTCCATAAAGTGCCATACTGGAATTTCACATTACATTAAGTTTGTGTCTTTATTTCCTTGAATAAATCTACATCATTTATGTCTATTGCTTTTCTATGGTTTTAAATAAATTTTATACTTTGATCAAAATGATGTTTTTCTCTATTAGATTAATTTTACACATATATTTTGTTTGCTTTCAAATTTTAATTTTCTTTTACCTATATTGGAAATGGTATTATTTTAATGGTTCTTAGAAAAAGCAAATATTTGACTTTTGTTACTGTAGATACTTTTCCTTTCTTTTTTAAATTTTTTGTAATGTTTATTTATTTGTGAGAGAGAGACACACACACACAGAAAGACAGAGTGGGAGAAGGGGAGGGGCAGAGAGAGAGGGAGACAAAGAATCCAAAGCAGGCTCTAGGCTCTGAACTGTCAGCACAGAGCCCTATGTGGAGCTCAAACCCTCCAACCGTGAGATCATGACCTGAGATGAAGTCAGATGCTTAACTGACTGAGCCACCCAGGTGCCCCTGTAGATACTTTTTCTTAATGGGAACTGTACAATACGGAAAGTACATTTTCTTCTTTTCTAATACTTATATTTTTCTATTTATTTATTTATTTAGTTATTTATTATTTGATTTATTTTGTTGGTTAAGAATTAAATTAAAGACTAGTACTAAAGACATGGTGTCTATGTGTGCATTTTGGTCCTTAAATTTGCTGTAGGGTTGTGATAAATAACATTTATTAAGTTAAAGATACTCTCCTAATTTTCTATGAAGTACTTTTAATTTCAAATGAATCTTTGATTTTATGAAATACTTCTTTATCAATTACTTGTATCAAATGCTTTTGTATTATCTTAATAATGTGAATTATTTTAATCTATTTATTTAAATCATTTCAAGAATGAAATGTAATGTCAGGAATTTTATTACTGATTAAAAAGTAGTTATTAACATTATATTAGAGTTATGAATTATATAAACATACTTTTTTATAATTGTTTATAAACATACTTGGCTTTTATATTGTATCATTGCAACAGGATTGATATTAGATTTCCTAATTAGACTCTCATGAATCAGAGACTGTAGTCAGTATCAAGCTTTTCAAATTAAATACAAGGTGAAAATGGAAGAGGCCAGGATCTCCTTAGGTCTTTTCCTTCCTTATTTGATATTCACTGACCCAGATTAAAAGATAAATTTCTAAGTTAGGTAGGCAGTAACCATACTGTACAGAAGCCAGGTAGTGAAACATCTCCACTTTAAAATGGCTTACTTGACATTTTCTTGGATGCCATGTCTCACAAATTCATAGATTCCAGGCTTATTTACCATTAGCAAATGGGTACATACTGCTAAAAGCAAGCCATCTGTTTTTTTTTCTTTCCCACAAACTTTCCTCTGATAAGGAAGTGATCCACAGTTAAACCATTCACATCTTAATTATAAATTATCAGATATAAAGAGAATGAAATGCCAATGGCACATTTTAATAACTTTTGCACAAGTGAACCATCATGTAATAGCCACCCAGGTCAAGAAATAAAACCTGGCCAGCACTGTTGGAGGTGCCACAAACTCCTTTCTAATTAGCAACCTCAAAGGTAACACAGATTTTTTGATTTTTATGTTTTTTTTTTTTTTTTTTTTTTAATTTTTTTTTTTAACGTTTATTTATTTTTGAGACAGAGAGAGACAGAGCACGAATGGGGGAGGGTCAGAGAGAGAGGGAGACACAGAATCTGAAACAGGCTCCAGGCTCTGAGCACTCAGCACAGAGCCTGACGCGGGGCTCGAACTCACGGACTGCGAGATCGTGACCTGAGCCGAAGTCGGACGCTCAACCGACTGAGCCACCCAGGTGCCCCAGATTTTTATGTTTTTGTTCAATCTCCTGATTTGTTTTGTTTTTTAAGTAAAAGTATCAGCTGAGTTTTCATAAGCCTGTTGGCAATTTGTTTTCTTTTGAGAAATGTTATTCTGGGTCTTTGCCCGTTTTTTAATGAGGCTATTTGTTTTTGTTTTTGTTTAGCTATTGAATTTTAGGAGTTCCTTACATATTTTGGTATTAACCCCTTATGAGATGAGTGGCTGGCAAATATTCTTTGGGGAAAAAATGTCTATTCAGATCTTTTGCCATTAAAAATAATGAGGTTATTTATTTATGCATGCTATTGCATAATATGAGTTCTTATGTATTTTGGAATATGGACCCCCTATCAGATGTATGGTTTGCAAATATTTTCTCCCATTCAGTTGGTTGCCTTTTCTTTCTGTTTCTTTTGCTGTAGAGAAGATTTTCAGTTTGATGTAGCCCTTCTTGTTTATTTTTGGCTTTTGTTGTTTGTGCATTTGTTGTCATGTCCAAAAAATCATTGCCAATACCAATGTCAAAGGAGATTTTCCTCTATGTTTTCTTCTGGTAGTTTACCGTTTCAAGTTTTACACTTAAGTCTTTAATTCAATTCAAGTTAAATTTTATGAGTGCCATTAAGTTTGTGAATATCTGCTGTTGAGTAGAAAATTTTGTATGTGTCAGTTAGGTCCATATAAGTGCTATTCCAATCAGTTTTTTCTCTATTGTTTTTCTGTCTGGATGCCCTATCCATTATTGTAAGTGGGTTATAGAGTCCCATTCTAGTACTATACTGCTGTCAATTTCTGCCTTGAGTTCTGCCAATATTTGCTTTATAATTTTAGGTGCTCTGAAGTTTGAAGTGTATATATTTATCATTATTATATCTTCTGGTTTAATTGACCCTATTATCACCAATATAATGACATTTTTTTTGTCTCTACACTTAGATTTGAAGTCCATTTTGTCTAAAATAAGCATAGTCACTCCTGGTTTCTTTTTGAAATATCTTTTATCATCACTTCCCTCTCAGCCTATTTGTTTCTTTAATTCTACACTGTATGTTTTGTGGATGGGATGTTGCTGGATCTTAGTTTTGTTTGCTTTTTAGAAGCTTAAGTCCACAATAAAACTGAGCAGAAAATATAGTTTCCATTTATCTCTTAAGATATGTTCCACCTCCCCAATATTAATATTCTCCACCAGAGTGGTATATTTATTACAGTCTATGAACCTACATTGGCACATCATTGTCACAGAAACCCTGAGTTTACATTTTAGTTTACTCTTGGTGTTGTACATCCTCTGTGTTTGGAGAAATATATAATGACATATATACCTCATTGTTATGGTATCATACAGAGTATTTTTTACTGCCCTAAAATCCTCTGTGCCCCATCTATTCACTCCCAGCCTCACTGAGCACTTACCTTTTACTATCTCCATTGTTTCACTTGTTGTTAGGACTTAGTAGAGACTTTGAAGCTCCTTACACATGGAACTGGTGAAAGGACATCTTGTTTTTGGATCCATTCACTCTATGCCGTTTGTTTGGGGAGTTTTATTCATTTACATTAAGGTAACTTTGGGTGAGGACTATTGTCATTTTGTTAATTGTTTTTTATCGTGCAATTCTTTTGTGCCTCTCTTCCTCTCCTGCTTTCTTCTTGTTTCTTTTTATAATGTGTGTCCATTAAGAAAATTTTATCTATTAACTTTATATTAGGGCATAAAGTAACTTATGCATCACCTTTATAGCATTAATCTATACATGTCTATATATTTGCCTTTACATTAATGCTTTTAAACGCTTTTGTGTTAACATGTTTTTATTTCAATTTGGAGAACTCAAGTATTTCTTAAAAGACGGGTCTTGTGATAAAACTCCCTAAGTTTTCGTCTGAGAAAGATTTTCTCTTTCCTTCATTTCTAAAGGATAATTTTACTGGTATAAATTTCTTATCTGGTAGTTATTTTATTACTTTGAATATATTATCCCATTCTTTCTTGGCTGCCTAATTTCTTCTGAGAAATCTGTTAATAATCCAATGAGCCATTTTTTTTAGTTGATTTATTTATTTTGAGAGAGAGAGAGAAAAAAAAAAAAAGCATGAGTGGGGGGGGAGGGGTAGAGAGAGAGAGAAAGAGAGAGAATCCCAAGCAGGCTCCACACTGTCAGAGCAGAGCCCGACAAAGAACCATGAGATCATGACCTGAGCCAAAATCAAGAGTCAGACACTTAATCTACTGAGCCAGCCAGGTGCCTGAAGCCATTCTTATACATGACAAATTACTTTTCTCTTGATACTTTCAAAATTCTTTGTCCTTGACTTTTAACAATTTGATTATAATGTGTCTCAGTGTAGGCTTTTTTTAGGTTGAAAGTATGCTATGTGCCATGGAGGGAGAGGGTTGGGGGAGGAAGGAAGAAGGGTGGTGGACAAATTGGTAACTCTTTTACCTCAAACTTACTTGGGAAAGTTATTTCCATAAAGATGATGGTTGAAGGTTGAAGTATGTTTATAGCAGTTGAAACCCTTAGACCTGGTGCCTCCTGTCACATGCTGGAAACTAAATCAAACTATGGTAATAGGATAGAAGGATTTGTCTGGCAAGCAAATGCATTTTCTCTGATGGTAGAAATGATAGAAAGATAGCTATATTTTTTATTGATTTGAACTTCTAGAGTTTACTGTCATAAATGTGTTAAAGAAATTACATTGTATCTAAAATTTCTAGATGTCATAAGTTACCATATTGCTATAAATTGAAGTTTTAACTTACTTTATAAACATATTTGTAAATAATCCATAGCTTGAGCCACATCAGTTTGGTATACATTTAAGATGGTTTACCTTTTTTTAAAACCACATTTTATAAAAAAATTTAATTAGTCGACCTCCCACCCCCTCTTACTGTTGATGTATTTATCGTAAAAAGTAGGCAAGAATACAGAACAGCAGAGAAAAGTAAAAACAATACACATTGCACGTTCCAAAGCTTGAAAAGTCTTACACAATGATTTATACATGGTGTCTAATTTACAACTCCTGATTTCTTGCTGATAGGCTACCTAGAGAATTGAAACTATTAACTGAAAGATTTGCACAGTGAAAAATTATGTCCCCCAAATTTACTTTACTGCCTTATCATTATACATATTTCAGGGAAAAAAATCTCAGTAACAAAGGATCCATCAATAAGAAATTACAACCATTAAGTAACAGACTATCCTTTAGATTTGAATTGTGCAGATTATTTCCTTGTCATAGCTTGTTTAGTTTGTGACCTAGATTAATGCTACCTAATGTTTTAAAGAAGAAAATAATTAATTAAATTCAATGAAATATCTGTTTTGTCCTTGAACACTTACACAGAAATAATGTAGTCTGCAATAACAAATAGTAATAACACCTGAAGATTAAATGTATATTTTCATCAAATCATTTCATTTTGATTAATATAAAGATATGTCAATTTGCAAATGATAACCTCAGTAATGCTTAATTCAGTAGTCTTAAAAAGCTCATTTATTCTTGACCCACTTTTGGTATAAATTGAAAACTGTTGTAATAATAAAAATTGCTATTGGAAACAAGATTTCATCAGCTTTTATTAGGTGCCCTTTGATAATAACTGATTTTTGAGATGGTATATATTTCCATCATTTTAGAGATTGTTAAGGCAATTCCCTCTGATGATACTAAAATATTTTTAGGCAATAATGTGAAAATAGTGAAAGTACATCTAAATACTTTTATTGTACCCTAAAGCTATTCTATGAATATATAAATTGACATTATTTTTCAGTGTTCTGTGATTAGAGAAAAAAAAGTGACTGAAAAATAGAGCCTGTATATTGCTTCACAATATCCAGTTGCCAATAACATACATTGATAAAAAAAGAATCAGGCTAACCTGAAATAAATTATAATGTTATAAAAATTGTATTTCTTTATTCACAACAGTTTATTATAAAATATAGGCAGATTTCAGCTTCCAAAATTTTATGTTTTCAAAGTTATTCAAAGGACATTTTTTATAGGTAACACTTTAAGTTACATTTGCATTAATCTAACCTGGAAATAATTGTTTTAATAGTATCAAATGAATACAATCAAAGCACTTTTTGAATACAATCAAAGCAATTTTTTTCTCAAAGCTGAGCATAATTTCATTTTTATAACCAAAAATATAATTTAAGAATCTACCATTTAATGGCTTAACCAAAACAAATCCTCAAATAGCATGTCTATTACTATTAGAAGTTGCTTTTTCATTTTCTTAATGGTGTCTTTTGATGAAACAAAATTTCAAATTTTTATGAAACTCAACTCATCACTTTTGAAGTTTTATGGTTGAACTTTTGACTTCCTTCCTACCAAAAGTTGAAAGATAATTCTTTAAAAAAAATTAGGTCTTCTTTTCAACATGATTTGGTTGTTTTCAATCCTTTGTGTTTATATATAAAGTTTGAAATTAACTTGTTAATTTCTAAACTTGTTAATTTCTACAAGACTGTTGGGATTTTTATCAGGATAAATTTGCAACTACCAATCATTTTAGAGAGAGTTGGTATCATAACAATACAGAATCTTCTAATCCATGAGTATGATACATCTCTACACTTTTAAAGACTTAATTTTTTTTTTTTTAGTACAGTATGGTCGTTTTCAGTGTAGTGGTCTCCCTTCAATAAAAGTTATTCCAAAATAATTGATGTTTTTAAAATCTCATTGAGGAGCAACTGGGTGGCTCAGTCAGTTAAGCAGAGACTTTTGATTTTGGCTGAGGTCATGATCTGAGGCCATGCATTGGTCTCTATGCTGACAGCATGGAGGCTGCTTGGAATTCTCTCATCCTCTCATCTCTCTCATCCTCCCCTGCTCATGAACTCGCTCTCTCTCTCTCCCACTCTTTCTAAATAAATAAGCACTTAAAAGAATAAAATAAAATCTTATTGAAAATAGCATTTTTAATAAAATATAACTTTTCAAAATTTTTGCTAGTTTGCTAGTTTATAAAAACAAAATTGCTATTTTATTCTTAGACTTTGGTAAATTCACTTATTACATTTACATACAGACATATATGGATGTAAAATACTTTTATTTATTCCTTCTCTATCATTATACTTTTTATTTAATGTTCTTAGATTATTCTACTATTTAGGCCCTCTAGAGTAATAATGAATATAAATGTTAAGATGACACACTCTTATCTAAGCCACCAAATTAGAAGAAACCATTCAGTATTTCATCTTCAAGAATATTAGCTCTAGATGGCCTGTACACAATCTTTATAACTTGACAAAGTCAACTTATCCTACTTTATGAGAGATATTCTGAAATTACAAATTAACTTTGAATTTTTCCAATGCATTCCCTCCATTTTTTGAGATGATTAATTTTTTTCTCTTTTTCCTGGTAACGTAAAATATTAGTTTGCTTTTTGGGGATATCAAAATTACCTTCCATAATTGGGATAAAATCATGCCAAAGTTTGTTAAACTTTTTGTATGTTTCATAATTTGATTTGCTAATATTTTCTTTAAAATTTCAGTTTCAAGGGGCATCTGGATGGCTCAGTTGGTTGAGCAACCAACTTCTGCTCAGGTTATGATCTCACAGTTGGTGAGTTTGAGTCGGGCTCGCTGCTGTTAGCACAGAACCTGCTTCAGATATTCTGTCGTCCTCTCTCTTCCCCCACCCCAACCCCTTTATCTCTCTCTCAAAAATAAATACTTTTAAAAAGAAATTCAGTTTTGGGGTGCCTGGGTGGCTCAGTTGGTTGAGTGTCCGACTTTGGCTCAGGTCATGATCACAAACCTTTGTGAGTTCGAGCCCCGCATCCAGCTCTGTGCTGATAGCTCACAGCCTGGAGCCTGCTTCGGATTCTGTGTCTCCCTCTCTCTCTGCCACTCCCTCACTCACACTCTCTCTCTCCTTCAAAAATAAATAAACATTAAAAAAATGAAAAAGAAATTCAGTTTTTATGTTCATGAATTACTTTATTCTTTTAAAAAAATTTTTTTTAACGTTTTATTTATTTTTGAGACAGAGAGAGGCAGAGCATGAACAGGGGAGGGGCAGAGAGAGAGGGAGACACAGAATCTGAAACAGGCTCCAGGCTCTGAGCTGTCAGCACAGAGCCCGATGCGGGGCTCGAACTCACGGACCGCGAGATCGTGACCTGAGCCGAAGTCGGATGCTTAACCGACCAAGCCACCCAGGCACCCCACTTTATTTATTCTTAAAATAAATTTGGATGTGTTCAATTTCCGTCTATTTTCTAAAAGAATTTGTGTAATTGTTATGATTTATTTCATTATTAAATGTTTGATAAAATTTAACCCAATTAAGCCATTTGGGCCTTGAGACTTCTTGGCAGAAAAGTTTTAAATAGAATTAAAAAAAAAATTAGATGTAGAGATGAGCTAGAGAGTATAATGCTAAGTGAAATAAGTCAGTCGGAGAAAGACAAATATCAGATGATTTCACTCAGATGTGGAACCTAAGAGATAAAACAGATGAACACAGTGGAAAAAAAAGAGAAAGACAAACTAGAAAACAGACTCAACAATAGAGAACAAACTGAGGGTTATTGGAGATGGGCAGAAGGGATAGGTCAAATGGATGATGGAGATTAAGGAGTGTACTTGTGATGAGCACTGGGTGTTGATGTAAGTGATGAATTCTACACCTGAAACTAATATTATACTGTATATTAACTAACTGGAAGTTAAATAAAAACTTGAAAAGAAAAAAAAAGGTAGAGCCCTTCATAGTTTGCAATTCTCCATGTGTCAAGTTTGACAAATTTTGTTTTCATATTTTTTAATTGTATTTGAAATGTTAAATTTATGAACATAAATTTTTCTTTATACTGACTTACTATGCATTTCAGGTCCATATGATAGCTGATGTCTCCTCCTTCACTTCTAATGTTGATAGTTTATATCTTTTTTTTATCAGTAATGTTAGAGACTCATCTGTATAACTAATAATATCTTCAGCAGTAGGCTTGTTAAATTTATTATTTTTTCTTTGTTGGTTTCTACTTTCATTTTAGTTATTTTCTTCCTTCTACTTCCTGTTTATATAATTTTGGCATACATTTCTAGTTTCTTAATGTGGTATATTTCCTACTTAACATGTAATTATTTTTCAAGTATTATGATTTTATTTATTCAATTTCTATTGTCTAATAGTTTCTGTTTTTTGCAATCTATAGAATGATGTCTTTATGCCTTTACTCAATTCATAGTAGCAGCAATATAGTCCTTGTCAATTAATTCCAACATCTGGGTCAACTCTTGGTATGTTTCCATTTAGTGCAGTTTATTCTTTAGTTTATGGGATATATCTATATCTGTATCTGTATCTGTATCTATATATCTACATCTATCTATCTACATAGATACATGTATAGAGACAGATACATACATACATATGTATATGGACCCACAGATAGATAGATATTTATTGGTGATATACATATACATATATACATCTCCATATACATATGTATCTGAACAAAAATCAATGTATTGAACAAAAATAAAAATGTTTTTTAGGAAAATAAAATTACTGACTCTTTATAATGTGCCGTTTACAGAGTCCATTATATATATGATAATATAAATACAAAAATTTTTGTTGTTCTGGTTGGCAATTAAACTACTGATAGATACTCCTGAACCTGTCAGGCAGATGTTCTTTTTAAGGATAGGTCTACTTTAGCCTTCCTTTTAGTTGTAGTTCATGCACCTTAATGGAGAATTGTCCTTATTCCCAAGCGTGATCTTTTTGAGTTAACCTAAATGATCTATGTGATCAGTGACCAAGGGCTGGGCTTTAGCTCCAACATTTTCTAGAAATGCATACTCTGTGATATCTTTGTTTATATCATCAGATCCACTTTTTGCTAGGCTTCAGAATGGCATCCATGAAAGTGCAACCAAAAGCTTGGCCAATGACTTGAGAACTCCTTCATATATCAGTTGTCCCTTCCCAAGGTGGACTTATTTTTTGAAATAGCCTGCCCCACAAATTCCAGCAACCTAAGAACTACTGACTTTCCATTTCTACATCTCATTTCAGCTTAGGATCCATTTCCTTGATTAGGAATATGTTCACAGGATGAAATTTGGGGTGAATATGGAGTTGTTATCATGGTTTCAACTTTTCTCACTGTGTTTTATTATTCAATGCCAAAAAACAGCTGCAATATATATGTGCCCAGTTTTGCCACTGTTTAAGGTGAAGGTTACTCCACCTTAGCTACAGGTAGAAAAATAGTTACATTTTTAACACTATCAGGAATTTTGTTAAATTTTTCCTTCCTCAAATTTTTATTTAAGTTCTAGTTAGTTAACATACAGTGCATAACATACAGTGAAACCAGTGCATACTGGTTTCAGAAGAAATTTTGCTAATTTTTAAAAAGCCACTGAAACAAGCCTCTGCCTAAAAATTAGAAAAACTAATTCCTCACACACACACACACACACACACACACACACACACACACACATACACACACCCAGTAGAAAATTATAAAGGTCTAATCTTACCTAAAATTATCTTAACAAACAAGAGAATTAGAAATAATACTAAGGACAGTATGTTCGCACCAACAATCTGTGACAACTATCAAAACTTAATGTACTTTTAAAAAATGATTAAAAGAGACACGCCTGGGTGGCTCAGTCAGTTAAGCATCTGACTTCAGCTCAGGTCATGATCTCATGGTTCCTGAGTTTGAGGCCCACATCTGGCTCTGTGCTGACAGCTCAGAGCCTGGAGTCTGCTTTGGATTCTGTGTTTCCCTCTCTCTCTCTGCCCCTTGCCATCTCTCTCTCTCTCTCTCTCTCTCTCTCTCTCTCTCAAAAATAAATATTTAAATATTTTTTAATAAAAAAGATTAAAAGACATTAACACATACAAAACAAGAAAATACAATATGTGAAAATCAGAAATAATCTGAAATGGGGTAGAAGAACCAATGAAAAAATTAAAATAAAATAAAAATATCATTTAGAAGTTAAATTAAACAAATAAGAACCTAAGAGTGCATTAAAGTGATGATAATATTTTAAGCACTGTAGAATGTTAAAAAGAGACAAATTAAAAGTCAAACATAGGTCAGTTTCAACCAAGGGAAGATGGCAGCATAGGAGGGCTCTGGGCTCACCTCGTCCTGCTGATCACTTAGATTCCACACACACCTGCCTAAATAACCCAGAAAACCACCAGAAGACTAGCAGAATGGACTCTCTGGAGCCAAGCATACACAAGAGACCCACTGAAGAGGGTAGGAAGGGCAGAGAGGTGGTCCGCACTACACGGACTGGTGAGAGGGAGCCAGGGCGGTGGAGGGGCAGCCTGCCCAGCAAGGCAGAGCCCCAGAAGGCTGGCTTACAAAAGCAGAGGGGCTGGATTCCATGAGTTCTGAGAGCCAGTGGAACTTAACATCTGGAATGTTAAAAGTCAACAGCTCTTCTCAGAGAGCGGAGAGTGGGAGGGTGAGAGGACACCGTCGGGGAGAGCTGTTGAGCCCCAGAAGACACAGCTCAGCTAGGCAGGGAACAAAGGCGCTAGCAAGCGCTATTTCCCTCTCCCATCCCCCAGCCATAATCCCAAAGGGAACCAGTTCCCCTCACCGAACTTAATTGCACCATGCAAACACCCAACGTTGTGCTTCTGTGGATCCATCCCTCCAACGGGTCTGCCTCCCTCCCAATGCTGCAAGGCCCCTCCTGCAGGGGACCACCAAAGGCAAAGCAAGCTAAGCATGCGCCTGCCATCCCTGTGCACTTTGCATAACCACCCCAGCTAATACGCCAGATCCCATGAAGGCAGCATCACAAGCCTGGCAGTATAGCCCCTGGACAGGGGCCACACCACTCCACAGTGAGTCCTATCCCTGGGAGAGGGGAAGATAAGCTACACACCAGTCTGACTGTGGCCCCAGCAGTGAGCTCGGGACAGACATCGGGTCTGACTGCAGCCCCACCCACCAACAAAAGTTACTCCAGACAGCATAGGGGAAGTGCTCTGCAATTCTGTGCCACCCCAGGGACTACCCAAAATGACAAAATGGAAGAACTCTCCTCAAAAGAAAATCCAGGAGGTGGCAACAGCTAATGAATTGATCAAAAACGATTTAAGCAATATAATAGAAAAAGAATTTAGAATAATAGTCATAAAATTAATCACTGGGCTTGAAAAATTAATAGAGAACAGCAGAGAATCTATTGCTACAGAGATCAAGGGACTAAGAAATAGTCATGAGGAGCTAAAAAATGCTATAAATAAGGTGCAAAATAAAATGAAGGTGACCACAGCTCAGATTGAAGAGGCAGAGGAGAGAATAGGTGAATTAGAAGATAGAATTATGGAAAAAGAGGAAGCTGAGAAAAATAGAGATTAAAAAGTCCAGGAGTATGAGGGGAGAATTAGAGGACTAAGTGATGCAATCAAGCAGAACAATATCCGTATAAAAGGAATTCCAGAAGAGGAAGAGAGAGAGAAATGGGCTGAACATGTACTTAAACAAATCATAGTTGAGAACTTCCCTGATCTGGGAAGGAAAAAGACATTGAAATCAAAGAGGCACAGAGAACTCCCTTCAGACGTAACTTGAATCAATCTTCTGTACAACATATCATAGTGAAACTGGCAAAATACAAGAATAAAGAGAAAATTCTGAAAGCAGCTAGGGATAAACATGCTCTAACTTATAAAGGGAGACCCATAAGACTAGTGGCAGACCTATCTACTGAAACTTGGCAGGCCAGAAAGGAATGACAGGAGATCTTCAATGTGATGAACAGAAAAAAATATGTAGCCGAGAATCCTTTATCCAGCAAGTCTGTCATTCAGAATAGAAGGACAGATAAAGGTCTTCCCAAACAAACAAAAACTGAAGGAATTCATCACACTAAACCAGCCCTACAGGAGATCCTAAGGGGGACTCTGTGAGTGAAATGTTTCAAGGACCACAAAGTATCAGACGCATCACTACAAGTATGAAACCTACAGACATCAGAATGACTCTAAACCCATTATCTTTCAAAATAACACTAAATGTAAATGAACTCAATGCTCCAACCGAAAGACATAGGGTATTAGAATGGATAAAAAACAAGACCCATCTATTTGCTGTCTCAAGAGACTCATTTCAGACCTGAGGACACTTCAGATTGAAAGTGAGGGGATGGAGAACTATCTATCATGCAACTGGAAGTCAAAAGAAAGCTGGAGTGGCCATACTTATATCAGACAAACTAGACTTTAAATTAAAGGTTGTAACAAGAGATGAAGAAGGGCATTATAAAATAATTACAGGGTCTATCCATCAGGAAGAGCTAACAATTATAAATGTCTATGCGCCGAATACAGGAGCCCCCAAATATATAAAACAATTAATCACAAACATAAGCAACCTTATTGATAAGAATGTGGTAATTGCAGGGGACTTTAATACTCCACTAACAACAATGGATAGATCATCTAGACACAGGATCAATAAAGAAACAAGGGCACTATTCTGAATGATACATTGGATCAGATGGACTTGACAGATCTATTTAGAATTCTGCATTCCAAAGCAACAGAATACACTTTCTTCTCAAGTGCACATGGAACATTCTCCAAGATAGATCACATACTGGGTCACAAAACAGCCCTTCATAAGTATAAAAGAATTGAGATCATACCATGCACACTTTCAGACCACAATGCTATGAAGCTTGAAATCAATCACAGGAAAAAGTCTGGAAAAACCCAAAAGCATGGAGGTTAAAGGACACCATACTAAAGAATTAATAGGTCAACCAGGCAATTAGAGAAGAAATTTAAAAATATATGCAAACAAATGAAGATGAAAATATGACAATCCAAACTCTTTGGGATGCAGCGAAGGCAGTCCTGAGAGGAAAATATATTGCAATCCAGGCCTATCTCAAGAAACAAAAAAATCCCAAATACGAAATCTAACAGAACACCTAAAGGAAATAGAAGCAAAACAACAAAGACACCCCAAACCCAGCAGAAGAAGAGAAATAATAAAGATCAGAGAAGAAATAAACAATACAGAATCTAAAAAAACTATAGAGCAGATCAATGAAACCAAGAGTTGGTTTTTTGAAAAAATAAAATTGATAAACCTCTAGCCAGGCTTCTCAAAAACAAAAGGGAGTTGACCCAAATAGATAAAATCATGAATGAAAATGGAATTATTAAAACCAATTCCTCAGAAATACAAGAAATTATCAGGGAATACTATGAAAAACTATATGCCAACAAACTGGACAACCTGGAAGAAATGGACAAATTCCTAAACACCCACACACTTCCAAAACTCAATCGGGAGGAAATAGAAAGCTTGAATAGCGAAGAAATTGAATCAGTTATCAAAAATCTCCCAACAAATAAGAGTCCAGGACCAGATGGCTTCCCTGGGGAATTCTACCAGACATTTAAAGCAGAGATAATACCTATCCTTCTCAAGCTATTCCAAAAAATAGAAAGGGAAGGAAAACTTCCAGACTCATTCTATGAAGCCAGCATTACTGTGATTCCTAAACCAGACAGACACCCAGTAAAACAGACAACTACAGGCCAATATCCCTGATGACTTATGGATGCAAAAATTCTCAATAAGATACTAGCAAATCGAATTCAACAGCATATTAAAAGAATTATTCACCATGATCAAGTGGGATTCATTCCTGGGATGCAGGGCTGGTTTAACATTTGCAAATCAATCAATGTGATACATCACATTAATAAAAGAAAAGATGAGAACCATATGATCCTGTCAATTGATGCAGAAAAAGCATTTGGCAAAATTCAGCAACGTTTCTTAATAAAAACCCTCAAGAAACCTGGGATAGAAGGAACATACTTAAACATCATAAAAGCCATTTATGAAAAGCCCACAGCTAATATCATCCTCAATGGGGAAAAACTGAGAGCTTTCCCCCTGAGATCAGGAACACAACAGGGATCTCAACTCTCACCGTTGTTGTTTAACATAGTGTTGGAAGTGCTAGCACCAGCAATCAGACAACAGAAAGAAATCAAAGGCGTCAAAATGGGCAAAGATGAAGTCAAGCTTTCACTTTTTGCAGATGACATGATATTATACATGGAAAACCCGATAGACTCCACCAAAAGTCTGCTAGAACTGATACATGAATGCAGGAAAGTCACAGGATACAAAATCAATGTACAGAAATCAGTTGCATTCTTATATACTAACAATGAAGCAACCGAAAGACAAATAAACTGATCCCATTCACAATTGCACCAAGAAGCATAAAATACCTAGGAATAAATCTAACCAAAGATGGAAAAGATCTGTATGCTGAAAACTATAGAAAGCTCATGAAGGAAATTGAAGAAGATATAAAGAAATGGAAAGACATTCCCTGCTCATGGATTGGAAGAATAAATATTGTCAAAATGTCAATACTACCCAAAGCTATCTACACATTCAATGCAATCCCAATCAAAATTGCACCAGCATTCTTCTCGAAACTAGAACAAGCAATCCTAAAATTCATATGGAACCACAAAAGACCCTGAGTAGCCAAAGTAATTTTGAAGAACAAAACCAAAGCGGGAGGCATCACAATCCCAGACTTTAGCCTCTACTACAAAGCTGTCATCATCAAGACAGCATGGTATTGGCACAAAAACAGACACATAGACCAATGGAATAGAATAGAAACCCCAGAACTAGACCCACAAACGTATGGCCAACTCATCTTTGACAAAGCAGGAAAGAACATCCAATGGAAAAAAGACAGTCTCTTTAACAAATGGTGCTGGGAGAACTGGACAGCAACATGCAGAAGGTTGAAACTAGACCACTTTCTTACACCATTTACAAAAATAAACTCAAAATGGATAAAGGACCTGAATGTGAGACAGGAAACCACAAAACCCTAGAGGAGTAAGCAGGAAAAAACCTCTCTGACCTCAGCCGTAGCAATTTCTTACTTAACACATCCCCAAAGGCAAGGGAATTAAAATCAAAAATGAACTATTGGGACCTCATGAAGATAAAAAGCTTCTGCACTGCAAAGGAAACAACAAACAAAACTAAAAGACAACCAACGGAATGGGAAAAGATATTTGCAAATGACATATCGGACAAAGGGCTAGTATCCAAAATCTATAAAGAACTCACCAAACTCCACACCCGAAAAACAAATAATCCAGTGAAGAAATGGGCAGAAAACATGAATAGACACTTCTCTAAAGAAGACATCCAGATGGCCAACAGGCACATGAAAAGATGCTAAACATCGCTCCTCATCAGGGAAATACAAATCAAAACCACACTGAGATACCACCTCACGCCGGTCAGAGTGGCTAAAGTGAACAAATCAGGAGACTATAGATGCTGGCGAGGATGTGGAGAAACAGGAACCCTCTTGCACTGTTGGTGGGAATGCAAACTGGTGCAGCCACTCTGAAAAACAGTGTGGAGGTTTCTCAAAAGATTAAAAATAGGTCTACCCTGTGACCCAGCAATAGCACTGCTAGGAATTTACCCAAGGGATACAGGAGTGACGATGCATAGGGGTACTTGTACCCCAATGTTTATAGCAGCACTTTCAACAAAAGCCAAATTATGGAAAGAGCCTAAATGTCCATCAACTGATGAATGGATAAAGAAATTGTGGTTTATATACACAATGGAATACTACGTGGCAATGAGAAAGAATGTAAATATGACCTTTTGTAGCAATGTGGATGGAACTGGAGAGTGTGATGCTATGTGAAATAAGTCACAGAGAGAAAGACAGATACCTTATGTTTTCACACCTATGTGGATCCTGAGAAACTTAACAGAAGACCATGGGGGAGGGGAAGGGAAAAAAAAAAAGGTTAGAGAGGGAGGGAGCCAAAACATAAGAGACTCTTAAAAACTGAGAACAAACTGAGGGTTGACGGGGGATGGCAGAGAGGGGAGGGTAGGTGAGGGGTACTGAGGAGGGCACCTGTTGGGATGAGCACTGGGTGTTGTATGGAAACAAATTTGACAATACATTTCATATTTAAAAAAAATAAAAAAAGTCAAACATAAAAAACAGTATAAATTATTTAAGAAAAGGTAAGGAATATTAAATATTGACAATGAAATTCCAAATTAATAGGAATTCCTGAAGGAGAAACCAGGTAAGGGAACATATACTAAAATTTATTTAGGAAAACTTTATTGACTTAAAATAAATAAAGACTATATAATGACCTAGAATTATCAATATATATGGTAATAAAACTACCTGACTTTAAGGCAAAGAGTAAGACCTTTGGGCACATAGACAGAAAAAGAACACATGATGTGTAAGGAAAAAGTATTGTATGCCTTTGATAGCACCAATTTATGCCAGAAAAACTTATCAGGAATAATATATTTAAAATTCTCAAGGAAAAAAATGTTACCATGTACATCCACCATTGCTGACCAGATGAATATTTAAGTTCCAAGAGTTCATAACTGTTTCTTCATTAAGGAAGAGAACAGCAGAGTCAAATGAAGACTTTCCTTTGCAATAAACATTCTTTAGAGGTAAATAATACTATGATATATAAATGCATCTCTTCTGATGTAACTGTTTTATAAGTGCCAGAGAAGAGCATAATTGCTTATGATTAAAGGCCTGATAAGAGGACAAGACAGTTGTTAATAGTCAAACTTCATCTTCGAATAATATTTTGTGAACTGAATGGACATGAGATCTTCCCACAAATTAATAACCTGTTTATTTAGAATCCTAAACTGTAGATAACAAGTCATTGAGGGGTCAACTCTATCAGGACCAACAACATTTAGCCATAAGATAATGCTGTTTGGGGACTAAGGATGAAAGCCTGGAAGGGTATGGAGTTGTTTTCAGTCCATTCTTCTTGGTCCATTGCTGGTTATCATGGCAAGGGAAGAGAGACTGGAGAATCATATGTAAACATTCCACTATTTCAGTAAAATAAAAGCATATATAATATACTTAAATATGTTATATATTAAATAATATACATTGAATAATATATTAAATATGTTATATTTAAATATATAAATATCTGTATCTATATCTTTAGCTATCTCAGGTCATATTTTTATTTGACAAAGCAAGTCACTTTGCCTTTGAACTTACTTCCAGAGAACTCAGAATTGGTAAAGAGTTGATGGAATATTTGGTGAATATCACGATATCCTATTAAATTATACTATTAAATGTTACTATTTCCATTATACAGATGAGGTAAATGGAGCTATAATTATTGAAGTCCCTTGTTAAGGTGACATAGTTACTGAGAGGTGAAGCAAAAATCCACACTGAGCAGCCTCACGTAAGAACTCACATGGCAAAGCACTGTGCTATGGTTACTTCTCTTTGCATTACACAGATTGTACTATTGAATCCATGTTGTTATATTTAGATACTATCCTGATTTTATGCAGCATAATATCGCTTTCTAGTTGGAATATTCCTTTCAGAAAGCCTTATGCTATCTACATTTCCAAATATAAACCACATCTGGCTTCCCTGACACAGCTCAACTATTCTTAGGCTTAGACAACAACTGCATTGAACTTCTGAGATAATTCTGTGTTAAACTCAGTGCTAAGAGGGGGATCAAAGCGCCACAGGTCCTCTATTACCCTATTTCCTGAGAAATAGTAAGAATACACATAATAAATTTTAACACAAAGGAAGCATATGGTTTATGTGCTATTCTACCTTACAAGTATAGAAATTACAGAAAATTCCATTGAATCAAATTAATATCAATTTCATCAGCTTGGCAGTTTACTCATTTAGTAAAAACATATGACCTATCTTGACAATACTAAAGCTATTCTGCATTTATAACACTCACAATTATAAGGAACATCACAACCAGTTGCAGAAAATGTGACTCTGAGTATTACAATTGGCACTATTTGAATTTCCCGACATTTTACTATTTCAATCCTAAATTCTTCAGTGGGAAGGAAGACTAACAATTTAGGTAGAATAATTAGTACATAACTCTCCTGTGTAGTCTGTACATTTGAAATGCATGCACACAGTGTTAACAAGATGTGTGTGTGCTGTGTGTATGTATGTGTGTGTGTATGTGTGTAAGCAAAGGACAAGTGGTGTTGACCTATCACTTTTGTAAATCAAATAATATAGGGGAAAGACCTTAAATTAATTATAATAGCTGAAATTAAATAACAGGCACAAACATACTTAAAGAATAATTATTATTGTACACATATTATAAAGATATTCATACTTTTAAAAAATGAATAATTTGTTCTTGACCACACAGCTACAAAATGACTGTGTGGATATTTGAGCCCAGTTTATTTCTAAAGCCTACAAACTTTATGCTGTTTGATGTTTCATTTTTAAAGAGACAACAATAAATGATACAACATCTGATTAGGTGCAAGCCAATATATGTACTACATAAATAAAAGTTAAGGTATATATGCATTGGTTTCTAACAGCTGCCATACCAAAGCACCACGAATTGCATAGCTTAAAACAACAGAAATTTATTCTCTTAAAGTGGAATCTAAAGTCTGAAGCAGATAAATCTAACCAAAGATGTAAAGATCTGTATGCTGAAAACTATAGAAAGCTTATGCAGGTAATTGAAGAAGATATAAAGAAATGGAAAGACATTCCCTGCTCATGGATTGGAAGAATAAATATTGTCAAAATGTCAATACTACCCAAAGCTATCTACACATTCAATGCAATCCCAATCAAAATTGCACCAGCATTCTTCTCGAAACTAGAACAAGCAATCCTAAAATTCATATGGAACCATAAAAGGCCCCGAATAGCCAAAGTAATTTTGAAGAAGAAGACCAAAGTGGGAGGCATCACAATCCCAGACTTTAGCCTCTACTACAAAGCTGTCATCATCAAGACAGCATGGTATTGGCACAAAAACAGACACATAGACCAATGGAATAGAATAGAAACCCCAGAACTAGACCCACAAACGTATGGCCAACTCATCTTTGACAAAGCAGGAAAGAACATCCAATGGAAAAAAGACAGTCTCTTTAACAAATGGTGCTGGGAGAACTGGACAGCAACATGCAGAAGGTTGAAACTAGACCACTTTCTCACACCATTCACAAAAATAAACTCAAAATGGATAAAGGACCTGAATGTGAGACAGGAAACCATCAAAACCCTAGAGGAGAAAACAGGAAAAGACCTCTCTGACCTCAGCCGTAGCAATCTCTTACTCGACACATCCCCAAAGGCAAGGGAATTAAAAGCAAAAATGAATTACTGGGACCTTATGAAGATAAAAAGCTTCTGCACAGCAAAGGAAACAACCAACAAAACTAAAAGGCAACCAACGGAATGGGAAAAGATATTTGCAAATGACATATCGGATAAAGGGCTAGTATCCAAAATCTATAAAGAGCTCACCAAACTCCACGCCCGAAAAACAACCCAGTGAAGAAATGGGCAGAAAACATGAATAGACACTTCTCTAAAGAAGACATCCAGATGGCCAACAGGCACATGAAAAGATGCTCAATGTCGCTCCTTATCAGGGAAATAGAAATCAAAACCACACTGAGATACCACCTCACGCCAGTCAGAGTGGCCAAAATGAACAAATCAGGAGACTATAGATGCTGGCGAGGATGTGGAGAAACGGGAACCCTCTTGCACTGTTGGTGGGAATGCAAATTGGTGCAGCCACTCTGGAAAGCAGTGTGGAGGTTCCTCAGAAAGTTAAAAATAGACCTACCTATGACCCAGCAATAGCACTGCTAGGAATTTACCCAAGGGATACAGGAGTACTGATGCATAGGGGCACTTGTACCCCAATGTTCACAGCAGCACTCTCAACAATAGCCAAATTATGGAAAGAGCCTAAATGTCCATCAACTGATGAATGGATAAAGAAATTGTGGTTTATATACACAATGGAATACTACGTGGCAATGAGAAAGAATGAAATATGGCCTTTTGTAGCAACGTGGATGGAACTGGAGAGTGTGATGCTAAGTGAAATAAGCCATACAGAGAAGGACAGTTACCATATGGTTTCACTCTTATGTGGATCCTGAGAAACTTAACAGAAACCCATGGGGGAGGGGAAGGAGAAAAAAAAAAAAAGAGGTTAGAGTGGGAGACAGCCAAAGCATAAGAGACTGTTAAAAACTGAGAACAAACTGAGGGTTGATGGGGGGTGGGAGGGAGGGGAGGGTGGGGGATGAGTATTGAGGAGGGCACCTTTTGGGATGAGTACTGGGTGTTGTATGGAAACCAATTTGACAATAAATTTCATATATTGGAAAAAAAATAAAATAAAGTCTGAAGCAGAATTGATTCTTTTTTTATCAGAATTTTTTCATTTTTTTTATTCTTATTTTTTTTTCATCATGATAAGTGTACTCTTTTAATTCCCATCACCTATTTCACCCATCTCCAACTCACTTCACCTCTGGGAACCATCAGTTTGTTCTCTATACTTAAGAGTCTTGATTTGCCTTTATCTTTTTTTCCTCTACTCATCTGTATTATTTCTTAAATTCTACATATAAGTGAAATCATATGGTATTTGTCTTTCTCTGACTTATTTCTCTCAGCATTATATTCTCTAGCTCTATCTATGTTGTTGCAAATGGCAAGATTTCATTCTTTATTATGGCTGAATAGCAGAACTGATTCTTTATGAGGACTCGGAAAGTAAATCTATTCTTTGCTTATCGTCTAGCATGTGGTGACAGCCAGCAATCTTTGGTGTCCTTGGCTTGTAGATATAACACTCTAATCTCTGCCTCCATCTTCACATGGTGTTCTCCATCTTTGTCTTCTTACAAAAACTTAAGTCATATTGGATAAAGAGCCCAGTCTACTCCATTATAGCCACATCTTAAATTTAGTCTAAACACAATGATGCTCTTTTTCAAATAAGATCACATTCTGAGGTTTGGGACTCAGGAGACTTCAACATTATCTTTTTGATGGACATATTTGAACCCATAATATCCACTACAGGCTGAAATGCTGTATTATAATTAATATATCTTCAGAATGTATTATCAATGACACAGGGAGAAACCATAAGAACTTCTTAATCTTCCTTCCAGTTGAGAATATAATAACTTTTGGGTTTGTTACAAAGGGTAAGACTTATTTTCTTATGGAAAAAATTCAAAAGTGGGTAAGACCTAGCAAATTAAAGATAATTCTAGCAAGTCTAATTTTATTTATTTTTACACTTTTTAATAAATTCCAGCTAGTTAACACACAGTGTAATATTAGTTTCAAGTGTATAGCATAGTGATTCAACAATTCCATACATCACCTGGTGCTCAGCACAAGTGTGCTCCTTAATCCCCACTACCTATTAAATCCATCCCCCACTATCTCCTCTGGTAACCATCTTTTTTTCTCTATAGTTAAGAGTTTGTTCTCTGTAGTTAAGAGTCTGTTTCTTGGTTTGTCTCCCTCTCTTTTTTTCCCCTTTACTTATTTGTTTGTTTCTTAAAATCCATATATGAGTCAAACTGTATGGTAGTTGTTGTTTTCTGACTTTTTTGTTTAGCATAATACTCTCTAGCTCCATCCATGTCATTGAAAATGGCACGATTTCATTATTTTCTGTGGATGAGTAATATTCCATTGTATATATATATACCACATCTTTATCCATTCATCAGTCAATGGATTTGCAGATAACAGGATACTCTATATAGAAAACCCAAAGGATTCCACCGAAAATCTGCTAGAACTGATAAATTCAGTAAAATTCCAGGTTACAAAATCTACATACAGAAATCTGTTGCATTTCTATACACCAATAATAAAGCAACAGAAAGAAAAATGAAAGAATCAATCCTATTTACAACTGCGCGCACACACACACACACACACACACACACTAACCATAAGCTACCTAGGAATAAACCTAACCAAAGAGTAAAAGACATGTGCTCTTCAAACCATAAAACACTGATGAAAGAAATTGAAGATAACACAAAGAAATGGAAAAAAAAATATTTCATGCTCAAGGATTAGAATAACAAATATTTTTAAAGCATCTATAGTACCCAAAGCAATCTACACATTTAATGCAATCCTCATCAAAGTACCACCAGCAGTTTTCACAGAGCTAGAACAAACAATCCTAAAATCTGTATGGAAACACAAAAGACCCCAAATAGTCACAGCAACCTTGAAAAAGAAAAGCAAAGCTGGAGGCATTATAATTCCAGACTTCAGACTATATTACAAAGCTGTAGTGATCAAAACTTCTCTATAGTTAAATAGACAAAAAATTTTGACAAAGCAGGAAAGAATATCCAATGGGAAAAAGATAGTCTCTTCAACAAATGATGTTGGGAAAACAGGACAGCAACATGCAGAGAATAAACTGAACCACTTTCTTACATCATACACAAAAAATAAATTCAAAATGGATGAAAGACCTAAATGTGAAACAGGAAATTATCAAATCCTAGAGGAGAAAATAGGCAGCAACCTCTTTGACATCAGCCGGAGCAACTTCTTTCTTGATAGGTCTCCTGAGGCAAGGGAAACAAAAGCAAAAATAAACTATTGGGACTTCATCAAAATAAAAAGCTTCTGGACAGTGAAGAAAAAAAAATCAACAAAACTAAAAAGCAACCCACAGAATGGGAGCAGATACTTGCAAATGACATATCTGATAAAGGGTTAGTATCCAACATCTATAAAGAACTTACCAAACTTAATACCCCCAAAATGATTAATTCAATTAAAAAAATGGGCAGAAGAGATAATAAGACTTTTTTTTTTGCAAAGAACACATACAGATGGCCATCAGGCACATGGAAAGATGTTCAACATCACTCATCATCAGGAAAATACAAATCACAACTACAATGAGATACCACCTCACACCTGTCAGAATGACTAAAATCAACAACACAAGAAACAACAGGTGCTGGCTAGATGTGTGAAAGAACACTTGCAGTATTGGTGGGAAAGCAAATTGGTACATCTACACTGGAAAACATCATGTAGGTACCTCAAAAGGTTAAAAATAGAACCCCCAAGCCCAGCAATTGCACTACTAGGTATTTAACCAAAGAATACAAAAATACTAATTCAAAGGGATACATGTATGCCAATGTTTATAGCAGCATTATCTACAATAGCCAAATACAGAAACAGGTCTAATTTTAATTTTAATCTTTAAACATCTAGTAAGGGGATAGTAAATGGGATCATTGTTTTTATACTAACCATTCACTACTGTGGAAAGAGGCCAAGATTCAAATAGGGAAGAGTGTTATGTTAAAATATGATAAAATTTATGAGTTTAGAAACGTATTCTGTTTGCTGAAAACAGTAATGATCCTAATACAATAGTAATGTTTGTTCAGACAATTATACCAAAAGCCCTTAGAGGCAGAGACCAATTTTGCATGTCTTTGATATGTTTCACATCCATAATATTATAAGAGGTAAGGGAACTAATTTAGTACTTTGCATATATTTTTCTTCATATTTATGGTTGGGTTTTAATGAAGTATTTTGGTTTATAAAAAAAGTGTTTTCTTATACATTTGTGTTTTAATGCAGAGTTAAATATATGTTCTATATATGAAAAGAAATAAAATAAAAACATATTAGATTTCCAAATTTCTAACTATAGTCAATAGCAATCCAACATTTGGACCAGGTGTTCCCAAATACAAATCTATAGTTAATTTCACTAAAACATGCCCATATAAAGTAAATAAAATTAAAAATAGAGAATAACATCAAAAGAACAATTTCAGAATATTCTTAAGAGAATACCCATGTAGGAAACACCATCTTATTGATTTAAGAGTGAATTTTACTTGGTGACTTGAATACATTAAGAATGTTTATAGAAACAACTATTAATTGTGATAGTTAAAAATGTATCCTGTATGTTTTTAAAAAACTTCACATGAAATTATCACCATTGCCATTAATTTTAAAAGTTAACAATTTCAATTTTATAACTCAATTAGTGAAAATATATGGAGTTTACTGCCTTTAAAGATTAGGTGAACTTGTAAAAAAATCCGAGACATTACATAATAAAGTAAAATAAGAGCCATTACTGTAGTTATAAATAAACATATCTCAGAGCTAATTAATGTCTTAAATGGCAGTGAGAAAAGCATAACAGAAACACTACATGCAATGAGGTAAACTGGGCAATATTAATTTAATGAACTGGACAAATGTAGTAGCTGTAAAAAAGAATAATATTGCAGAGCACTATAACTGTCCTGACTAGGTATGGCTAATACAAAGTATTAGTAGCAATAAATATACTTCATATATCTTCTGAAAAATGTCCAGTGATGTACAATAACAACTAAAAGACACTGAAGACTAAAAAAATCTGTATTCAGAAATGAAGGATGGGGAAGCTTATTTTAGCAGTAATTTAGATAGATTCAAAGGGTGTACAGGTGTAATTTCTGTACAGGTGTGCAGTAATTAGTTTTTGAGGTTACAAGTTAAAAGACAATGATTATGCAGTTTCATGACTGATGTTTACTACTCGCCATTATATTTATCCATAATAATTGTTAAAATTAATGTTATTTTACCAAAAATGAGTTACTATAATTATAAGCATCAGTCCATATTGTTGAAGATTAAATTCACTTTTATATTAGGGAAAACACAGGCACTGAATCAATTGAAATTGCATTTATATTTCTGTCATATAAAAGAGGTGTGGAGGTAAGCAATACAGAGTTGGGCATCTCTGTGGTGTTCTCTATACACCATTCCACGATCCTCATGTATAGCTTGTAGCCCCGTGTCAACTGATGTTTCCCTTTCACTCTCGATCTCCATTCATGACAACATAGGCCAGCATAAGAAGGAAAGGGAGAAAAGTCAGTTCTTTCCTTATAAATCAGCTCCCATTTAAGTAGCAGTGTAATCTCACCCAATTTATAATTCATTAGCCAGAATTAAATAAAGTGGCAAATAATGTGCTGCAATTGAAATTAGAATACATATTCCTTTTTATTCTTCCTAGGGAATAATATTGTGCCCAGATGCCCAGATCTTTCAAAAAAAAAAAAAAAAAAAAAAAAAAAAAGGTTTGTATTTCTAGGGAAAAAGGTTAATGGATATTGTCATCTCTACCAGAAAGCCCAACTATGAAAAGTCCTGTTTGTAAACTGAACAGTTGTAGAAGTACTAAATTCAAAATGTTCACATTTTCAATTATGTAGACAGGGTGAACTAAACCCATAAAGTTCAAATAGTTTTCCCAAAGTCACACAAATACTTAATGGAACTACGAGAATATGAATCTTGATCTCTTGGCCACTAGTTAATGACTGACTTGAATATAATATTTTATCTTCAAATTTGTTTCTAACCAAGAACAAAATTTAATATTACATTTTAAACAAGTGAAAAAGTACCCTTTGAAGCTTTTTTTAAAAACTTTTTTTGGCCAATTCTTCAAATGCAGTGAAACACATGGATATAAATACCCAGATCCTAAGTGTTCATTTCAATAAATTATCACAAAATCAACAAATCTATAACTATCCAGCAATAAAAAAAAAATTACTAGAACTCTAGAAGCCCCTGATTTGCCACCTGTGAATCAAGAGTTCCTTCCTCTACCCAAAGTTAAGTACAAGCCTGATTTTTAACACCATAAATTAATTTCACCCAACTTTGTTTTTATATTTATGGAGTCATACATTTATACTTATTACATTTATGAAATGTATCCTTCTATGTAGCTCGTTCATAAATTACTTGTTTATTTTCATACAGTGTCATTGGTTAAGTTTATTAATATTCCATTAATAGGCATTTGAGTCATTTCATTGTTCTGAATACTGTCTGTATGAATGTTCTTGTGCATGGATTTGGAGCAAGCATACAGGCATTCATATTTGTTTTATAGCGAAAGGGAAGAATTGCTAAGCTATGTTGTATGTGGATAATCAATCCTGTTAAACTTTCCACCTGTTTGCACTAATTTTACTTCTATCATTAGCCATTGAGAGCTCTACTTTGTTCCATATTCTTAGCTGTTATAAATAGTTCTTCATAGTCTTGATGCATTGGAGAGATAGGGGACTGGGTTTTATACTCCTACACTGGTATCCTTTAGGTGAAAACTCTTTCCCTCTCTGGACAACTTCTTAGAAAAAGGTTGGCAGCAAAGTAGCCAGAAGCAGCAGCTGGACAGATAAGTTACTTAGTAAAGGCGCACATACCTGATGCGTACCAACGTGACATTAGTCCGGCTCACAATCACGTAGTAATAGTAGTTTTAGGAATAGAGCAATTAAATAGTCAAATATACTGGAGCTACTTAGAGGCAAATGCCTTTTTCCCTTCAACAACAATATTGACTTCATGAGGTATACTAATACCATACTAAAAAGAATTATGGACACTGCTGTAGCTATTTCTTTAGGTCTCTGAAAGGATCCATGCTGTTTTTAATGTATCTCGATTTGGTCTTTTAAGTTTTAATTCAAAATCAAGTCACAGTTCCAATAATTAGAAATAACTTTGTCTTAAAAAGTGATTCAGGCCACTGCTAATGTAAAATCAATTAGGCGTAACACTCCTTAAATCTTAGAAAAGGAGCTAGTTAATACTGTTATTGCCCTAAGCTGTGATTAGAAACATGTTTTATATGTGATTTTATTTGACTAAGATGTCTTTTCCAATGCTTACAAACACAATGCTACTATACTTGTTCTATGATATGCTATGTGGTGGTAGAAAAGGTATCATGTATCATATTTTATCTGAATATTTTCATTGTTAATGTGTCTTTCAATCCATTCCAAACTTGTATTTTAAAAATGAGCCTATGGATTTAACATATCCCATATAGGAAATTTTCTTTTAAAATTATTCTAATACTACATTGCCAGGAACAACAATAACAGGAAAAAATCAACATATCCCAGGTGGCATATTCTTCAAATATTATTATCAGAATCACAAAAATAAGAGAAAATTTATACATTCAAAAACAAAAGACTACTAGATATAAGATATTTCACAGAAAATGAACAGATTGAAAAAAGAATTAAGGCAGTAGCCTTCGTTGGTTATCTTTTTATGGAAGATGCACTGACTATACAAGTGGAATCCTACAGAGTAATACAAAATGTGCATAATAAAGTCTTATAAACACAGTCCTTTTCCCATAAACTGCACCTATAAATACTCTATCCATTATTCATGGATCATTCCAAACACCAACTTTTAAGAAATCATACTTGAATCATTCAACTGGATGTTTTTCATTTTTTTTCTATGTCCCTTGTATTTGCACATATTTTCACAATAATTTTGGGACATTTCTTACTACAGAAATGCATGGGTTTAGGACATTCAGCTTTGGTTTACCCAGGGATTCCTGAACATTGATTGTATTGTGTTTAATTGGTATATAACATTTCTTTTCATGAATAATGATTTCTGTCTCCAACAATTACAATTTTGTGGTTTCAAATTATTGACCTAACTTAAAATTGAGAATTACAAGGCACATATAGGTGTGCCTTAGTTATTTTGATCATTTCTTAAATATACATTAAAAAAGATAATAAAAATATACTTTATTTTTTATTTTATTTTTTTTTTAAATTTTTTTTTTCAACGTTTATTTTATTTTTGGGACAGAGAGAGACAGAGCATGAACGGGGGAGGGACAGAGAGAGAGGGAGACACAGAATCGGAAACAGGCTCCAGGCTCCGAGCCATCAGCCCAGAGCCCGACGCGGGGCTCGAACTCACGGACCGTGAGATCGTGACCTGGCTGAAGTCGGACGCTTAACCGACTGCGCCACCCAGGTGCCCCTAAAAATATACTTTAAAAAAGATAGTAATTCACTATCTGCACAAATAGATAACCTGTGGAAGTGTTTAAGTACGCTCTATGTTTAAGTGTGTGTGTGTGTGTGATTTCTTCCCAAATTTCATGATGACACAAAAAGATTTCATCAATGTCTACACATTGTGGCTCAGCCATAAAATAGTAATTTAGATCTTTCTGTGCGCATGTGTGTGTGTGTGTGTGTGTGTGTGTGTGTGTGTGAAGTTTCATTCTTGTTTTAAAAATGAAGAAATAAGTCCAAAGGACTTTAAATGACTTAAAATCATATAATAGTAAATTAAGAAGAGCATTTCCAGTCAGATGGTCTTCATATTTATATTCTTGCTTGTATTGCTTTTTAGTTCCTTTCTAGTACCACTAAGTAATTTATGTTTCTGTTTTTACTCACTGTGATATCTACATGAATTATTTTTATGCTTATAATCTTACATAATTTTAACGTGTGAAATGTCATCTTGTTTATTGGTAATATGCATTTATATATTTATTAATAATAAATCAGTAATAAAAGTTAATAAGTGCATGTTTTCAATATATTTCAAAGATGACCTCACTTAGAACCTGGGTTATTATTATTATTTATTTTATATTTTGTTGCACGTTATGTGTTGAACATTATAATGATCATGAGTCTTTACTGGCAAATGCTCATAATACTTTAGTATGTAGCAAACCAAATTTTAATCAGTATCTCTTTTAAATTATATATTTATTTATTTGTTTATTAATTTAATTTATTTATTTAGGGAGAGAGAGAGCATGAGCAGAGACAGGAGAGAGAGCATTCCACGCAGGCTCTGTGCCATCAGCATGGAGCCAGATGAGAGGCTCACAAACCATGAGATCCGATCTGAGCCGAAATCAAAGAGTCTGACGCTTAACTGACTGAGCCACAGAGGTGCTCCTCAATCAGTCTCTCTTAACCTGAGAAATATTTTGAAAGACTGCACTAAAATGTATACTGTAAATGTTTAGTATGAAGATTTCTTAGAAAACTACAAGAAATTGTATATAGTTTTAAATTAACTGTGTTCTTCATATTTGTACTTTAATATATATTAGAACTATTACTACATACAAACCTTTTTTCTAGGGTGCTCTTTAATAAAATCAGCTAATGACTAGTTAGCAGGATGAGTATATACATACTCATCAGAGAGTTGGCCCTTTCAGATGAGTCAACCCACAGGAAGAAAACGTGCATATGAGCTACTGAACTTGGGAGATTCCCACTTGGATTCTGGGCCTTTTTCTCAACCAGGAGCAAATCTCATTCTTATAACTTCTTTTAGAAGTTCCCTGACTCACTGCATTGATCATTCAGGAGGTAGGGATACCCTTTATGGAAGGAGCGCCTGATATGAATGCAGTCCAGCACTGCCCACTGGGCAAGATCACTATCAGATGATGGGAGCCTGGGGCTCCTTGTGTGTTCTGCTCCCTCTGCCTGTAAGCCCTCCTCCACACAGCCCCCCCCCCCAAAATCATATTTAACAATTATACTACATGGTACTAATAACCTATGTTCCCTTGTCCCTCTATAATAAATCACAAATAAGTAGTAAACAAATAGAACTTTTTAAAAGTAATTATTTAATTAAAAAAATTACTTTAGAAAGAGAGCACACAAGTTAGAGAGAGGGGGAGAGGGAGAGAGAGACAGAGAATCCCAACCAGGCTCCATGCTCAGTATGGAACCCAACAAAGGGCTCAATCCCATGACTCTGAGATCATGGCCTCGGCCAAAATCAACAGTCGGACACTCAACTGACTGAGCCACCCATGTGCCCCTTAAGTAACTATTTTAAAATACATTCAAAAAGAGAAAGATAGAAAAATTTAATTTTTGAGAAATCAGTTTTACTTTTTCTTTATATTTTCTTCCAATAAGAAATTTTCAATCACTGAAAAACATATCCTTTTGAAGGAGAAATAGTATATGAAATAAAATATAGGTACAAGTTGAGGTAATCTCTTTGAAGCCCAGTAACAGTTCTAAGAAACTCTTCAGGCAAAAATAGAAAATCTCATTAATATCACTAGCTTATTTGGAAAGAAGAAAAAAGGGTTCCAAAATTTAATGGCTACAATTCTTCAGAAGCACCCATCTGGAAAAACCCTAATACTCATGCTAATACAATTCTGTTTTTAAGCACATTATGGAGTGTGTGTGTGTGTGCATGCGTGTGTGTGTGTGTGTGTGTGTGTGTGTGTGTGTGTGTGTGTGTAGCTTAGAATACTGATAACACAGCATGGAAAAATATGAGGCCATTTTTACTTTTAAAAGTTCAAATGATAGTCAGAATTTATATAATTTTATGTTGTTTCCATTTATAAGTAAAAATGCAATTTTGTTCATTCTCCCAGTTTTAATAGTTTTCTACATAAATAAAAATTTAAAGTGAAATATATGCTTGCTTTTTAGCTTTCAGTTTTACCTCAGAAAGGAGTGAGAAGCATTAGTTTTTCAGAAATAAAATACTCAATGATTTAATTTATAACAACAACAACAATAAAGGTGTCCCTTAAACTGCAAATTAATTTCCCTAAGTGTAGGAATTATACCATTTCAGTGAATGAAAAAATAAATTTAAAAAACCTATTCTCAGTTTTCTGCTTGTTTCTCAAAACTCTTCTGTGACAGTGGGAGAAAACTTATTATCTGTTGAGCCCTTGCTACTGCAAATATAGTCCATGAACCAGAAGCACCAGCATCATCTGTGAGGTTGTTTTAGAAGTGCAGAATCCAAGAACCTCATCAGAACTACTCACTCTGTATTTTAACTAGTACCTCAGTTGATCAATTTCCAGCTGAAGTTTGAGAAACCTTTTTGCAGGCCTGTAATTCTTAAAGTTGGTTACACATAGAATCACCTCATAGGATATTAGAACTGCTGGTGCCTGAATCCATCCTGTTATTCTGATTTAGTTAATCTAGGTTTCACTGGACATTAAGCTTTTTAAGTTTCCCTACGTTAACCCAATGTGATTCCAAGTTTGAAAACTTATTATCTAGGCTCCTTAAGAATGCTTTACTTCATGAAATTCTAATCACAATCCTGCAATTAGGACATTACTGCTTCCATTTTGTAGATGAAAAGAGAACTGAAGGTTTCAATATGCCAGAACCAGAATTTAAATTATATCCATACTTTTTCTGTAAATGTCATATTGTCTCTAATACATGGTCACAGGTCTGAGTGAAACTCAAGAGCACATATATTGAGTCCTATATATATAATCTAAAAAAGAAATTCTTGGGCTATTTTTTTCATCTAAGATTCACGAACACTGAAGTGATTTACGAGTCTATTTCATTAAAACCCGGCTTTTACAAAGCATCATCAAATTTGAGGAGTGTTGTGAATTATTATTAGGTATTTATGTGTATGACATTGGTTAATTTGTGTATGTATGTGTGTATTTAATGTATAATCAGGATGCCACATTGAAAAAATAAGGGAAGGTTTGGTTAGGGCTAAATATATATATATATATATATATATATATATATATATATATATACACACATACATATATATACATATGTGCATATATACATACACATGTACATATACATATGTACATATACATACATATGTACATATACATGTGTACATATACATGTGTACATGTACATACACATGTACACATACATATACACACATGTGTATATACACACATGTATATACACGTGTGTATATATATATATATATATATATATATATATATCTTGAATTTATATGCCTACTTGAAAATCTTATCAATTGCTTTATATAGGGCACACACTCAAAGCTACATTCAGGCAACAAATATGAAAATGGGAATTTGAGCAGTTTCAATAATCATACTTTTTATTAGACATAAATAAAATTTATAGATATAGAAAAAAACCCCAGCTAGACATTAAGATTTAAGGGATTTTATTGAAAAAGTTTCTTCATAAAGAACAGAAAAAATAATCTCCAAACAGACAAACATTAAGTGGGTATTCTTTTTTTAAAATAATTAAGTTTTGAAGCTTTTTAAAAACTGAACATAAAATAATCTTAACATATAATCTTAAATTATGTTTTACCAGCAGACTAATTCTGTGAAAGTATTACATGAACTTGTAAAAAACACTAAAAAGACAGTAACTATAAATTTAGCCAAGCATTGTATATAATACAATGTAATTTATACATTTTATTTTATATATACTTAGCTTCTTAGATATAATTCTCATTACATTTTATAAATGAAGAAAGTAGATATTAAAGTTAATTATTAGAGTAGATTTAGTTTAACTAATGGCTTGTGAAAAGTAACAGCTATCAGAATGAGCAGCTATAAGTGAAACTGAGACTATCTTGGCCTACTTATTCTCCCATATTTTCAACAATAAAGTATTTCCCTTCCTTATTGTAGGTCTTGTAAACCTCAGTTTGAGAAAAGGTGATATAGATGAGGAATCAGACAAGGAAAGGGCAAATCCAGCCTTCCTCAGGTTCTTGTAAATAAAGTTTTATTTACACCCATCTGTTTCTGATTGTCTATGGCTGCTTTCACACTACAATGGTACAGGTGAATAGTGACAAAGATAATAGAGACTTTTTGGCTTGTAAAACCAAAAATATTTACTACACAATCCCTTGTTGAAAAAGGTTGCCAAGCCATGACCTAGAACAATGTCTTCTGAAATGTTAAGTGTGGAATATATTGATTATAATCAGTGTGCCTTGAAAAAAAGTTTTCAATAACATCTCTGAAAAATTATAGATTAGCAAAACTAAACTGTTATTCAACTGTTTTTCAGAGTTTTAAATAAGTTAATATTTTTTTGTGAATCTTAAAGGGGAGATTGTAGGGTATAATTTCAATATATTTTTTTTAATTATAGGATTTCTTTTTCTTTTAAAGCAGCTAGCTTGTGAGTGCTAGGGTTTCAGTAGAGCACAGCCTGGTTAGCACTGCACTTGATAATTCTATATTAATTTCTTATTTCAATAAACATAGTTTCTGGTATACATTTAATTTTAAAAATAAATTTAGATAAAATAACATGTTTAATGATAGCAATGATAATCATTGTTTATAAAAAATCTGTTAATTAGCTGATAAGCTAAGAATTATTTTTTCTCACCATCATTTTAAACTGATTGAACATCTAAATTTATTTTCTTTTACCTGATTACTTTTAAAACATCAGCTCTTTCCACAAAACTTTTATGGGAAATATAAAAATGTTTTCATTGAACATTTTTTTATATGATGTCTGCGAAAGCACAAGCAAGTCAAAGAAATAAACGTGTCATTAAATTTTCACTCTAGTTCCCGGCCCCTCTTGTGACTACAGTCAGTGTAGGAATTGATTTCATAGCAATGAAAGGTGGGATTGGAAGAAATAATCTTAGTGTAATACTCCAAGAAGCATTTACTTCTCTGTTTAGATGCCAATTTCTGTTTTGAAGCTGTATATTTAAGGTCATACTCTCCAGAAAGTTTCATTGAAAGGTTGCTGTTTGACAATCTCAAATAAATTCAAACATGCATGTTTTAACAGTGTCCAGTAATTGGTAGGATTGATATTGAAGAACCAGGCTAAGAAACTGGGTATGGTTGAAGTGCATATACTCTGAATTGGTACCATTTCCAAGGACTTAGTTTGTTTTATTTTTAAATTTTTTTTTTTTACATTTCAAGTTTTTATTTATTCTAGTTAGTTAACATATAGTGTAATATTAGTTTAAGGAGTAGAATTTAGTGATTCATCTAGTGATTCATCACTTCCAAATATCAACTGGTGCTTATCACAAGTGCCCTCCTTAATACCCATCACTAATTTAGCTCATCCCCTCTCTAGCTTCCCTCCAGCAACTCTTAGTTTGTTCTCTACAGTTAAGAGTCTTTTGTTTGCTTCTCTCTTTTTTTCTTTCCCTTATGTTCATCTGTTTTGTTTCTTGAATTCTGCATATGAGTAAAATCATATGATATTTGACTTATTTTGCTTAGCATAAAATACTTTAGCTCCATCCACATCATTGCAAAGACAAGATTTCATTCTTTTTGATGGCTGAATAATATCCCATTCTGTGTGTGTGCATGTGCATGTGTGTGGTATTACATCTTCATCCATTCATCAGTTGATGGACATCTGGGCTTTTTCCATAATTTGGCTATTATTGATAATGTTGTTATGAACACCACCATTGTTATTTAACATAGTACTGGATCCTAGCCTCAACAATCAGGCAACAAAAAGAAATAAAAGGCATTCAAACTGGCAAAGAAGAAGTGAAACTTCCACTATTCACAGATGAATAATACTCTATGTAGAAAGCCTGAAAGACTCCACCAAAAAAATTTCTAGAACTAATACATGAATTCCACAAATTTGCAGGATAAAAAATCAATGTACAGAAATCTGTGGCATTTCTATATACCAATAATGAAGCAGCACAAAGTGAAACCAAGGACTCAATTCTATTTACAACTACACCAAAAACCATAAGATATCTAGGAATAAACCTAACCAAAGAGGTAAAAGATCTGTACTCTGGGGGCGCCTGGGTGGCGCAGTCGGTTAAGCGTCCGACTTCAGCCAGGTCACGATCTCGCGGTCCGTGAGTTCGAGCCCCGCGTCAGGCTCTGGGCTGATGGCTCGGAGCCTGGAGCCTGTTTCCGATTCTGTGTCTCCCTCTCTCTCTGCCCCTCCTCTGTTCATGCTCTGTCTCTCTCTGTCCCAAAAATAAATAAAAAACGTTGAAAAAAAAAATTAAAAAAAAAAAAAAAAAAAAGATCTGTACTCTGAAAACTATAGAATACCTATGAAGGAAACTAAAGAGGACACAAAGAAATGTATTGGCAGAACAAACATTGTTAAAATGTCTATACTACCCAAAGAAATCTACACATTTAATACAATACCTATCAAAATACTACCAACATTTTTTTGCAGAGCTAGAACAAACAATCTTAAAATTTGTACAGAACCACAAAAGACTATGAATAGTGAGAGCAACCTTGAAAAAGAAAAGCAAAGCTGGAGGCATCACAACTCCAGACTTTCAGCTATATTATAAATCTGAAGTCATTAGGATGGTATGGTAATGGCACAAAAATAGACACATAGATCAGTGGAATACAATAGATAACCCAAAAATGGACCCACAATTATATTGTCAACCAATCTTCAACCAAGCAGGAAAAAATATCAAATGGAAAAAGAGAATCTCTTCAACAAATGGTGTTGGACAGCAACACGCAGAAGAATGAAACTAGACCATATACACCATGTACAAAAATAAATTCAAAATGGATGAAAGACCTAAATGTGAAACAAGAAACCATCAAAATCCTAGAGGAGTACACAGGCAGCAACCTCTTTGACACTGGCTGGAACAAATTATTAGACGTGTCTCCAGAGGCAAGGAAAACAAAAGCAAACATAAACTATTGGGACTTCACAATAAAAAAGCTTCTGTACAATGAAGGAAACCATCAACAAAACTAAAAGGCAACCAAGGGAGTGGTAGAAAATATTTGCAAATGACATATATGATAAAGGGATAGTGTCTAAAATCTATAAGGAACTTACAAACTCAATACCCAAAAAACAATCCAGGTAAGAAATGAGCAGAAGACATGAACAGATACTTTTCCAAAGAAGACATCCAGATGGCTAACAGATACATGAAAAGATGCCCAACATCACTCATCATCAGAGAAATACAAATCAAAAAACTAAAATGAGATATCACTTCACACCTGTCATAGTGGCTAAACTTAACAACACAGGAAACAGCAGATGTTGGCAAGAATGTGGAGAAAAGAGATCTCTCTTGCAATGTTGGTGGGAAGGCAAACTGGTGCAGTCACTCTGGAAAACAGTATGAAGTTAAAAGGTTAAAACTAAAACTACCCTATGACTCAGAAATTGTACTACTAGGTCTTTACCCCAAGAATACAAAAATGTTGATTTAAAGGGACACAAGGACCTTGATTTTTATAGCAAAATATTTCTGTTACTATATTTATCTATAAAGGTCAAAATCATTATAGACCCTCAACCAAAATGTTTTATGTTATTCACTGCCATTTATACTCTTGAAAGAGAAATAAGAACCATACTATCAACTCTCCTTAGTGAAAGGCACTTTCTTAAAATATTCAAGTTAAAAACCCAGGTAATTTTGTTTATGTATTTTTTTGGACTCTGTATTTTTGGACTTTGTGTTTTTTCTGACTTTGGTATAATGCCATAACACATGTGATTCAAAACCAAAATAAGAGGGGTGCTTGGGTGCTCAGTCGATTAAGTGTCTGACTTTGGCTCAGGTCATGATCTCAAGATTCATGAGTTCAAAGCTGGCTTGGGGCTCTCTGCTATCTGTGCAGAGCCTACTTCAGATCCTCAGTCTCTTCTCTCTGCCCATCCTCAGCTTGTATATGCACTCTGTCTCTCTCTAAAAAAAATACATATATATATATCGATATATCAATATACATATATGTACACATACACACATATATACACATATATACATATATATACATATATATGTGTGTATATATATATATCTTATATAGATGTGATATATCATATATATGTGTATATATATGATATATAAAATATATATAAAAAAAGAAAATCACATAGGACAGGAGAAATGTTTGGGCAAATATATTCTTCTGAGAAATACGGAAAAGTGGGAAAAAAAGTGACCCTGTATAGCCTTTGATCAGGAATAATTGAACGTAACTGGAATAAAAAGTGTGTCTGTTACTTAATTTTACCTTAAATTTTCAGAAATGACTGTGGTATTGGCTGCTGTATTCTGCAACATCAGTTTTTAGGAGCATTGCAATAACCGGCAGCTTTTTATTAATCAGAGCATTCCACAACAGGTCTGGATTTTTACTCTGGATTTGCAGTGGGAAAGGAGAAGCTTGAAAAGAGGCACACAGATTTGCTATTTGATAGGTGTAGCAACATGCTGTTTTAACAACAACAGGGGCGCCTGGGTGGCTCAGTAGGTTAGTATTCAGCTCAACTCTTGGTTTCAGCTCAAGTCATGATCTCACAGCTCAGGAGTTCAAGTCCGGCACTGGGCTCTGCACTGACAGTGCGCAGCCTGTTTGGGATTCTCTCTGTCCCTCTCTCTCTCTGCCCCTCCCCCGCTTGCTCTGTCTCTCTCAAAATAAACTTGAAAAAATTAAAAACAACAACAAAACAATGAATATACTTTCTTGATTATAAAAATCATTGCATTTTTTTACAATATAATACTCTATTTTGTGCATGAACTTTAAAAGAAACTCAAATTTGACAATCCCAAAAGATACTCCAAACATTTTACATCTGATTTTCTTAGGAATAAATGCTTAAAAGGCAAGATATTTGCCTTTTTACTCTAAGAAGACCCCATCCTATTACCTTAAATTCTGTGAATTCAAACCTCATATGGTTTGGAGTGAAAAGTAACTTATTTTGGTAAAAGCATGAAAGAGAAAATAGGTAAAGTTTGATATATCTCTTACTGAATGAGAGAAATGTAAAGTGTATAATCTCAGAAGGCACGGCATGTTTAGTTAAGGTCAATACATTCAAAATAAGTAAACACATATGAAATAGTTTGCTCCAGCCTATGAAAATTTGATAATTAACCTTGTCAGTGTTTTATCAAGTGCACATTATAATTGTTGATTTTGTTTAAATAGGAGATTTAAGACTTAATTCACTGTTTAAATAGAATATTTTTTTTTTTTTGTATTTATCATTTTACCACTGTTTAAAGCCAGGGCTGATTCACTGTACGTGCGCGCATAAGCGCACGTGTGTGTGTGTGTGTGTGTGTGTGTGTGTGTGTATGGAAACAAATTAAAATGCAGAGCATACACAGATACTATATTTAGAATTTACTCCATATATGATTTTGTGTGTATTTTTTCATATTTCTTTATTTGTATGCTAAACCATTCTTTTCCAGCTCTTATTTTTAAAATTTTATTGTCTTAAATTTCTATTTGACTATAGTTATCATATAGTGTTATATTAGTTTCAGGTATACAATATAATTATTCAACAGTTCTAAACATTACTCTGTGCTCATCATGATAAGTGTACTCTTTAATTCCCATCACCTATTTCACTCATCCCTCCACTCACTGCCCTTCTGGTAATCACCAGTTTGTCTCTATAGTTAAGAACCTGTTCCTTGGTTGTTTTTTCTCTGTCTCTTTTCTTCCTCTGCTCATTTGTTTTGTTTCTTAATTTCCACATATGAATGAAATCATATGGTATTTCTCTTTCTATGACTGACTTACTTCACTTAACATTATACTCTCTAGCTCCATACATGTTTTGCAAATGGCAAGATTATATTAACACATTTTGATGTCTATTTATTTTTGAGAGAGAGACAGACAATGTGAGCAGGGTAGGGGCAGAGAAAGAAGGAGACACAGAATCTGAAGCAGGCTCCAAGCTCCGAGCTCTCCGCACAGAGCCCAATGTGGAGCTCAAACCCATGAACTGTAAGACAGATCATGACCTGAGCTGAAGTCAGACGCTTCACCGACTGAGCCACTCAGGTGCCCCAATATTAAACCATTTTAAATGTAATTAATACAATAGGGAAATAGGAACTTTTTTGAAGTAAGTTTGAGTTGAAACATAACATTGAAGGCTTTCTAATCCATACTCATCAGCATATGTTTGAGAAAAAAATATGCTATACTGATTATCCCATTATATTTCAATAACAAAAATAAAAAATAAAAAATACAATATTAGTATTTTTAACTTAAGATTATAATAGATACTAAAAAAATAATTTATTGGTGTGCCTGGGTGGTTCAGTTGGTTAGGTGTGTGCCTCTTGACTTCAGCTTAGGTCATGATCTTGAAGTTCGTGAGTTCAAGCCCCACATTGGGCTCTGCGGTGACAGCAAAGCCTGCTTCGGTTTCTCTATCTCCTCTCTCTCTGCCCTTCCCCCAGTCTTACTTTCTCTCTCTCTCTCTCTCAAAAATAAACTTAAAAAAATAAGTAAACAAAAAATAAAAATAAAACATAATTTATTAAAGATTTATGTGCACTAGCTAAGTACCAGAAAAAAAAAACAATTACTGCTAGGCTTATGTCTTCAACAGCTAACTATTAAGTGAGCAGACTTCTATACATATAACTACAAAAATATTTCCATAAAGGATGATGCAGATAAATTAATATAATTATATGGTAACAAAGGAAGTAATAGTCAACCTTCCCTTGGAGAAAGTAAAGAAGGTTTTACAGAGCAGGAAACAGTGGAGGGGAATCATTATTTTATTGCTCTTTTTATAATTAGAATTTTGCCTTCTGGGAAGAGAATACAAAAAAATTCTGGAGCATAATGAAAAAGTACAGTTTAAGGATGGGTCTTGCATATTAGGAGAACAAGACTATTCATTTAACTAGAGTAACACAGTACTGATCAAAATAATAAGAAATTAATCAGAAGAGATATATTGTGATTAATGCTTTTGGAAATCAAACAAACAAACAAAACTAATATTCAGTGAAACAGTGGATTGTATTATGTACCTTTTCAAGAATTAGAAGGTGAATTTTTTAAGAAGTAAATGACATAATTATATATGTATTTTTGTTGTTGTTGTTTAAAAAAGGCAGTTGACTGTTGACCTTATTGGGGCAGTTGCCAAAAAAGAGGTTAAAAATGGAAAACAAAATTGAAAGATATTTAGTAAGTATACACTTTGAAACAAATGTAACTCATAGTTTATTTTTCTGAATAGCCCTAGGATATCTAAGTACATAGATCAACCAGAAATGATTAGAAAAATGGCTGCCAGGCTCCTGGGTGGCTCAGTTGGTTGAGCATCAGACTGATTTTGGCTCAGGTCATGATCCCAGGGTTGTGAGATAGAGCTCCACATTGGGCGCTGTGTTGAGCGTGGAGCCTGTTTAAGATATTCTGTCTCTCTGTCTCTCTCTCTCCGTCTCTTTTATTCTCTGTCTCCCCCCAACCAGCTCCCTTTCCCTGACACATGGTCTCTCTCTAAAAACAAACAAATAAATAATATAAAAATGACTTACTGTCCTAGACAATGTAACAGATCTAATCAAGCTCAATAAATGAATGTTATTTGGGTCTCATGCATTGTTAATAGTATAAATATAAACATGAGACATAGAAAATATATTTGACTGCATTGTCCTCCAAATCCCAGCAATTCTTATTACCATTCATTCCTTTTATTTAAAAAATTGCCAGCATCACTTGTTACTACATAACCACTTTATTGATAGATTTTTAAAAAAAATTTTTAATGTTTATTTATTTTTGAGAGAGAAGAGAGAGAGAGAGAGAGAGAGAGAGAAACTGAGTGCGAGCTGGGGAGGGGCAGAGAGAGAGGGAGACACAGGATCTGAAGCAGGCTCCAGGTTCTGAGCTGTCAGCACAGAGCCCGGCGTGGGGCTCAAACCCACGAACTGTGAGATCATGACTGAGCCGGAGTCGGACGCTCAACCAACAGAGCCATTCAGGCACCCCTGATAGATTGTTTTTAATACATGCTCAATGACAGCAGAATTTTCTGAGGACATCTCTACATCTTTCTTATCAACTATCTATCTATCATCTATATATTTCAATCTCTATCTTTTTTTAAAATTGGTAATGAATAGCACATTGAACAATCTACAACATATGAAATCAGCGATGATGGGCAATTAAATATCTTGGAAAACAAAGTTAATGGACAATTAAAATTTTATTGAGAGACTAAAAATATATGAAACCTAATCACTCAAATAGTTGGGGAAGAGAAAGTAAAAGCCAGTAAGCATGATGATTTACTTAGCAAGAATTCAAAAATTCTTAGGACGTGGAGACATTATATATTTCAGAAGCCAGGGATGTAAGTAGGGCTAAAAACAAAGACTGGTGGAAAGATTCATGAGAAACCATTAAATATCTAGATCCTCTTCGTGTATGTCACATATCATGTGACTAACCCACTTAGACCATGAAAGAAGGCTGGGAGTGGTGGGTAGAATAAGGAGGGATTTTTGCTCTCTGGAGATGTTTGCACACCTAAGGAGAAACTACTATATAAAAAAATAAGAAAATTAAAAGAAATATTACATTTTGATAACTCCAGTCTACCTTTTCTTTGTAGGACCCCAGAATTCTGACATCCAGTCTCATAGTCCCTAAGTGTCAGGCAAGAATCCTAACCTAAGTGATCTGGTTTTACAGTTTGTGCTTTTATGTATGTTTTCATTTTTCTCTTGAAATATATAGTTTGGTTCTCTATATTAACCAATTGATTTATATGTAAACAAATGACAGGATTCATTTTCTACCATCTACCAGTGGAAAACTGACTAATTCCAGTGCAAGATTACACCCTCCCCAATGGCATTATAAGCAGTTTATTTTCATTAATATTAATGTTTCTTTAATTAGAATATAGTGCTTTTTAAATTGTTTTCTTTATCATAGGCACACAAATAACCCTCAACATTTAATATTAAGAGGTGTATACTGCAAATATGAAAGTTGTGCTTTTTAATAGCTTGCTAAACAACTTATTGAGATATAATTCACATATATTTACCTATTCTTAATGTATAATTCAATGGTTTTTTTGGATATTCACATATATGCACAGCTATCACCACAACCAATTTTAGAACATTTTCATTGTTCCACAAATAGATTCCATGCACATTAGCAGAAAAGTGTTACTTCCCCTTAACCCCTCTGACCCCAGACAACTGCCAATCTATTTTCTGTGTGTATAAATTTGCCTATTTTGGGCATTTCATATAAATGTAAACATACAAATTACGGGTTTTTTTGTAGCTAGCTTTTTTCACTTAGCATGTTTTCAAGGTTCATCCAGGTAGTAGAATACATCAGTACCTCATTCCTTTTAATTGCTGAATAACATTGCATTGTATGAATATATCTCATTTTATTTATACATTCATCAACTGGGTATTTGTGTTGTTACCACTTTTTGCCTACCATGAATAATGCTGCTGTAAAAATCCCTGTACAAATTTTCTGTGTGGACATATGTTTTCTCGTGGGTAGACACTAAAGAGTAGAGTTACTGGATCATATGGTAATCCAATGTTTTAAAATTTTGAGGAACTGCCAGACTCTGTCAAAGCAATGCGCCATTTTACATTTCTGATAGCAGTGGAAGAAGGTTCCAACTTATACATATCCTTTCAAACTCTTTATTATCCATCTTTTTTATTATAATCATCCTAGTGACTGTAAGGTGGTATCTGACTATGGATTTGATTTATATTTCTTGAACACTATTTGATGTGCTTCTTTGTTTACTTGTTTTTTTGGTTTACTTTTTAAAGTTTTGTATTTAGGTCTTTGATTCATTTTTTTTAAGTTTATTTATTTTGAGAGAGAGAGAGAGAGAGCGAGGAAGGCAGAGTGAGAGAGGGAGGGAGAGAATGAATCCCAGGCAGGCTCCACATTGTCAGAGCAAAGCCTGATGGCGGGGCTCGATCTCTTAAACCATGAGATCATGACCTGAGCCGAAATCAAGACTTAGTTGTTTAACTGACTGAGCCATACAGGTACCCCAATTTAGGTCTTTGTTTCTTCTTGAGCTAATTTTTGTATATTGTGTGAGGAAGGGGCCCAATTTCATTCTTTCACACGTAGACATCAAATTATCCCAGCAACATTTGTTGAAAGGACTATTCTTTCCCTCATTGAATGTCTTGGCAACCTTGTTAATATTCAATTGGCCATAAATATGAATGTTCATTTCTGGATTCTCAAGTCTATTCCATTTATCTATATGCCTAGCCTTACTCCAGTATCATACTGTTTTAATTACTATATCTTTGTAGTAAATGTAAACATCAGGAAGTGTGAATCCCTTCGCTTTGTTATTATTTTTCAGGATCATCATTATATTTCAAGATTGTTTTATTTGTTCTGGTTCCTTGAGTTTTCATGTAAATTCTTTGAATCAATTTTTTTGTTTATTGGTTTGTTTGTTTAAATTTCAGCAAAGAAGCTTTCTGGGATTTTGGTGGGATAGCCTGCTGTGCCTGGGGTATAGCCTCTATGCTAAGAGTAGGGGCTAGGTACAAAAAGGAAAGCTGGTAGAGGAATACAGCCCTCAAACTCTCACCTGGAATGTACTTTCTGCAATATAGAACTAGAGGAATTACAGCTTCGGAGGGGAAGCCCCAACTTTTTGTGCACACCCATCTTGAATGGATCTTCTATCACGCTGTGCCGGGGGAAGAAAAAAGGTAGGCAGCAGGTTGTGGCTCAAATGCCACAAAATTGCTGGGTTTTGTTGATTTAATAGGTTTTCTCAAATAAGTGTGGTTTTTCTTGCTTTTATTGTTATGTAACTTTAGGACAAACTCCAGACATTTTCAATATGTGTGTGGCTTTTAAAAAATAGTTTATGGTGTGGTATTTAAAAAATATTGAGAACAGATGTGCCAGAGCTCTACATACCTTCATTTCAGAAGTGGATCTTCACTATTGTGTTTTAGGCCATCATATTCAAATGAAGTGTTTTTAAATTTAAGCCAACATAAAAAATCCCAACTAGTAAATGACTATTGGCTTGTATGTCCAAAGGGAAAACTACTGTTGTGTAAATGTTCATTTGATATTAATGGAATTTTACATTTATATCATAGAAATTTTTTAATTTGAAAAGATTTGATATCACCCTTCTTATGATTACTTATTAGAAATAATTTAGCTAGTTTATTATTTAAAATATGCCATAAATCAATTTGAAAGCAATAAAATAGAAGTTGAAAAAGTTTCTGAATATAAATGGAATTATAAATGTATGAAATGAAATGATGGGTAGTAAAGAAACAGAAATAGGACAGTAACAAGTTGGAAAGGACAGGAAATGTAGCAAGGTCGTGACAGTAGTTAACCTTATTTTCTAAGTTCATTGTGTCACAACATATAACTATAGCCTTTTTAAAATATAGAATAAAATCAATTTTAAAAATCAATAAAAATAACTCAGAATGATCACTAACTAACTAACCACTTCGACAGTGGCCCCTGGATACAAATTATTTAAAGTCAGATTGAATACACAAAGGATATGATAAATCTCTACAAGAGAAATATCAAAAATAATCACCTCATTGCTTTGCCTTTGAATATCTATACATTTAAATAAATATTTTTATTTTTTAAATAACAAAAAGAAAAGAAATTTGTGGACGTGGCGGATACGTTTATGGCATAAGTTATGGTGATAGTTTCAAGAGTGTATACTTATCTCCAAATTCATGAAGTTGTACATATTATATATGGAGAATTTTTGTATGCCAATAATACCTTGATAAAGCAGTCTGAAAATTATTTTCATGTTTATCTCATTAAGATTCTTAGTTCCTTATAATATGCATTATCTGATACAGGTCTGATCAATAGCTGCTACATAAAACCATACAGTAAGCTCTCAGCAGCTGCTACCTAAAACTCTAAAGCAAGCTCTTATTATGTATTTGTTAATTATAAGTTTAAATTTGTTTAATACAATGATCCATACTCAAATAACTATGCTATCATCCATTGGTAGGAGTAATTTTGGAAATATAGAAGACAATGTCATTCTAGACATAGGAGGAGGAAGATGGCGGTGTAGGAGGATGCTGGGCTTACCGCGTCCTACTGATCACTTAGATTCTACCCACACCTGCCTAAATAATCCAGAAAACCACCAGAAGACTAGCCGAATGGATTCTCCGGAGCCAAGTATAGACGAGAGGCCCACGGAAAAGGGTAGGAAGGGCGGAGAGGCAGTGCGCACTACATGGACTGGCGGGAGGGAGCTGGAGCAGAGGGGCAGCCTGCCGGCAAAGCAGAGCCCCTGAGTCTGGCTGGCAAAAGCGGAGGGGTCGGACGGAGTGTGTACCTACTGCGAGCAGGACTTAACATCTGGAAGGTTATAAGCTAACAGCTCTGATTGGAGAGCGTGAGGGCTTGAGGACAACGGGAGGGAGAGTTTTTGGGCCCTGGACGACAGAGCTCAGTTTGGCAGGGAACAAAAGCGCTCTCCAGCGCCATCTCCCTTGCCCATCCCCCAGCCAAAATCCCAAAGGGAACCGGTTCCTGCCAGGGGACTGGCTTGCTCCACGCAAACACCCAACACAGCGCTTCTGCAGATCCATCCCTCTGGTGGTGGCGGGTCTGACTCACTCCCGGTGCCACAGGGCCCCTCCTGAAGCTGATCATCGAAGGAAAAGTGAGCTGAGTCTGCCCCTCGCGCCCCTGTGCACCTTGCTGATCCACCCCAGCTAATACACCAGATCCGCAACACCACAAGCCTGGCAGTGTGCAAGTAGCCCAGACAGGCCACACCACCCCACAGTGAATCCCGCCCCTAGGAGAGGGGAAGAGAAGGTACACACCAGTCTGACTGGCCCCAGCGGTGGGCTGGGGGCAGACATCAGATCTGACTGCGGCCCCGCCCACCAACGCAAGTTAATCAAGACAACACAGGGGAAGTGCCCCGCAGTCCCACACCACTCCAGGGACTATCCAAAATGAGGAAATGGGAGAATTCCCCTCAAAAAAACCTCCAGGAAATAATAACAACAGCTAACAAACTGATCAAAAATGATTTAAACAATATAACAGAAAGTGAATTTAGAATAATAGTCATAAAATTAATGACTGGGCTTGAAAACAATATACAGGACAGCAGAGAATCTATTGCTACAGAGATCAAGGGACTAAGGAACAGCCAGGAGGAGATAAAAAATGCTATAAATGAGATGCAAAATAATATGGAGAAAACCACGGCTCAGATTGAAGAGGGAAAGGAGAGAATAGGTAAACTGGAAGGTAAAATTATGGAAAAAGAGGAAGCTGAGAAAAAGAGAGATAAAAAAATTCCAGGAGTATGAGGGGAAAATTAGAGAACTAAGTGATGCACTAAAGAGAAATAATATACGCAAAATTGGTATTCCAGAGGAGGAAGTGAGAGGGAAAGGTGCTGAAGGTGTACTTGAAGAAATAATAGATGGGAACTTCCCTGAACTGGGGAAGGAAAAAGGCATTGACATCCAAGAGGCACAGAGAACTCCCTTCAGACATAACTTGAATCGATCTTCTGCACAACATATCATAGTGAAACTGGCAAAATACAAGGATAAAGAGAAAGTTCTGAAAGCAGCTAGGGATAAACGTGCTCTAACATATAAAGGGAGACCGATAAGACTCGTGACGGATCTCTCTACTGAAACTTGGCAGGCCAGAAAGGAATGGCAGGAGAACTTCAATGTGATGAACAGAAAAAATATGTAGCCGAGAATCCTTTATCCAGCAAATCTGTCATTTAGAATAGAAGGAGAGAAAAAGGTCTTCCCAAACAAACAAAAACTGAAGGAATTCATCACCACTAAACCAGCCCTACAAGAGATCCTAAGGGAGCTCATGTGAGACAAAGTACCAGAGACATCTCTACAAGCATGAAACCTACGGACATCACAATGACTCTAAACCCTTATCTTTCTATAATAACACTGAATGTAAATGGACTAAATGCGCCAACCAAAAGACATAGGGTATCAGAATGGATAAAAAAACAAGACCCATCTATTTGCTGTCTACAAGAGACCCATTTTAGACCTGAGGACACCTTCAGATTGAGAGTGAGGGCATGGACAACTATTTATCATACTACTGGAAGTCAAAAGAGAGCTGGAGTAGCCATACTTATATCAGACAAACTAGACTTTAAATTAAAGGCTGTAACAAGAGATGAAGAAGGGCATTATATAATAATCACAGGGTCTATCCATCAGGAAGAGCTAACAATTATAAATGTCTATGCGCCAAATACAGGAGCTCCCAAATATATGAAAAAATTACTCACAAACATAAGCAACCTCATTGATAAGAATGTGGTAATTGCAGGGGACTTTAACACCCCACTTACAGAAATGGATAGATCATCTAGACACACAGTCAATAAAGAAACAAGGGCCCTGAATGATACATTGGATCAGATGGACTTGACAGACATATTTAGAACTCTGAATCCCAAAGCAACAGAATACACTTTCTTCACAAGTGCACATGGAACATTCCCCAAGACAGATCACATACTGGGTCACAGAACAGCCCTTCAGAAGTATACAAGAATTGAGATCATACCATGCACACTTTCAGACCACAATGCTATGAAGCTTGAAATTATTCACAGGAAAAAGTCTGGAAAACCTCCAAAAGCATGGAAGTTAAAGAACACCCTATTAAGAATGAATGGGTCAACCAGGTAATTAGAGAAGAAATTAAAAAATATATGGAAACAAACGAAAATGAAAATATAACAATCCAAACGCTTTGGGATGCAGCGGAGGCAGTCCTGAGAGGAAAATTCATTGCAATCCAGGCCTATCTCAAGAAACAAAAAAATCCCAAATATGAAATCTAACAGAACACCTAAAGGAAATAGAAGCAGAACAGCAAACACACCCTAAACCCAGCAGAAGAGGAGAAATAATAAAGATCAGAGCAGAAATAAACAATACAGAATCTAAAAAAACTATAGAGCAGATCAATGAAACCAAGAGTTGGTTTTTTGAAAAAATAAAATTGATAAACCTCTAGCCAGGCTTCTCAAAAACAAAAGGGAGTTGACCCAAATAGATAAAATCATGAATGAAAATGGAATTATTAAAACCAATTCCTCAGAAATACAAGAAATTATCAGGGAATACCATGAAAAACTATATGCCAAAAAACTGGACAACCTGGAAGAAATGGACAAATTCCTAAATGCACACATGCTTCCAAAACTCAAACAGGAGGAAATAGAAAGCTTGAATAAACCCATAACCAGCGAAGAAATTGAATCAGTTATCAAAAATCTCCCAACAAATAAGAGTCCAGGTCCAGATGGCTTCCCAGGGGAGTTCTACCAGACATTTAAAGCAGAGATAATACCTATCCTTCTCAAGCTATCCCAAAAAATAGAAAGGGAAGGAAAACTTCCAGACTCATTCTATGAAGCCAGTATTACTTTGATTCCTAAAGCAGACAGAGACCCAGTAAAAAAAGAGAACTACAGACCAATATCCCTGATGAATATGGATGCAAAAATTCTCAGTAAGATACTAGCAAATCGAATTCAACAGCATATTAAAAGAATTATTCACCATGATCAAGTGGGATTCAGTCCTGGGATGCAGGGCTGGTTCAACAATTGCAAATCAATCAATGTGATACATCACATTAATAAAAGAAAAGATAAGAACCATATGATCCTGTCAATCGATGCAGAAAAAGCATTTGACAAAATTCAGCATCCTTTCTTAATAAAAACTCTCGTGAAAGTCGGGATAGAAGGAACATACTTAAAGATCATAAAAGCCATTTATGAAAAGCCCACAGGTAACATCATCCTCAATGGGGAAAAACTGAGAGCTTTTTCCCTGAGATCAGGAACACAACAGAGATGTCAACTCTCACCACTGTTGTTTAACATAGTGTGGGAAGTTCTAGCATCAGCAATCAGACAAGAAAAGGAAATCAAAGGCATCAAAATTAGCAAAGATGAAGTCAAGCTTTCACTTTTTGCAGATGACATGATATTATACATGGAAAATCCGATAGACTCCACCAAAAGTCTGCTAGAACTGATACATGAATTCAGCAAAGTCGCAGGATACAAAATCAATGTACAGAAATCAGTTGCATTCTTATACACTAACAATGAAGCAACCGAAAGACAAATAAAGAAACTGATCCCATTCACAATTGCACCAAGAAGCATAAAATACCTAGGAATAAATCTAACCAAAGATGGAAAACATCTGTATGCTGAAAACTATAGAAAGCTCATGAAGGAAATTGAAGAAGATATAAAGAAACGGAAAAACATTCCATGCTCATGGGTTGGAAGAATAAATATTGTAAAAATGTCAATACTACCCAAAGCAATCAACACATTCAATGCAATCCCAATCAAAATTGCACCAGCATTCTTCTCGAAGCTAGAAAAAGGAATCCTAAAATTCATATGGAACCACAAAAGGCCCCGAATAGCCAAAGTAATTTTGAAGAAGACCAAAGCAGGAGGCATCACAATCCCAGACTTTAGCCTCTACTACAAAGCTGTCATCATCAAGACAGCATGGTATTGGCACAAAAACAGACACATAGACCAATGGAATAGAATAGAAACCCCAGAACTAGACCCACAAACGTATGGCCAACTCATCTTTGATGAAGCAGGAAAGAACATCCAATGGAAAAAAGTCTCTTTAACAAATGGTGCTGGGAGAACTGGACAGCAACATGCAGAACGTTGAAATTAGACCACTTTCTCACACCATTTACAAAAGTAAACTCAAAATGGATAAAGGACCTGAATGTAAGACAGGAAACCATCAAAACCCTAGAGGAGAAAACAGGAAAAGACCTCTCTGACCTCAGCCGTAGCAATTTCTTACTTGACACATCCCCAAAGGCAAGGGAATTAAATGCAAAAACGAACTATTGGGACCCCATGAAGATAAAAACCTTCTGCACAGCAAAGGAAACAATCAACAAAACTAAAAGGCAACCAAAAGAATGGGAAAAGATATTTGCAAATGACATATCAGACAAAGGGCTAGTATCCAAAATCTATAAAGAGCTCACCCAACTCCACCCCCGAAAAACAAATAATCCAATGAAGAAATGGGCAGAAAACATGAATAGACACTTCTCTAAAGGAAACATCCGGATGGCCAACAGGCACATGAAAAGATGCTCAATGTCGCTCATTATCAGGGAAATACAAATCAAAACCACACTCAGATACCACCTCACGCCAGTCAGAGTGGCCAAAATGAACAAATCAGACTATAGATGCTGGCGAGTATGTGTAGAAAAGGGAACCCTCTTGCACTGTTGGTGGGAATGCAAGTTGGTGCTGTCACTCTGGAAAACAGTGTGGAGGTTCCTCAAAAAATTAAAAATAGACCTACCCCATGACCCAGCAATAGCACTGCTAGGAATTTACCCAAGGGATACAGGAGTACCGATGCATAGGGCACTTGTACCCCAGTATTTATAGCATTACTGTCAACAATAGCCAAATTATGGAAAAAGCCTAAATGTCCATCAACTGATGAATGGAGAAAGAAATTGTGGTTTATATACACAATGGAGTACTACGTGGCAATGAGAAAAAATGAAATATGGCCCTTTGTAGCACCATGGATGGAACTGGAGAGTGTTATGCTAAGTGAAATAAGCATACCAGAAAGACAGATACCATACCATATGTGTTCACTCTTATGTGTGGATCCTGAGAAACTTAACAAGAAATCACGGGGGAGGGAAAGGAAAAAAAAAGACGTTAGAGTGGGAGAGAGCTAAAGCATAAGAGACTCTTAAAAAATGAGAACAAACTGAGGGCTGACGGGGGATGGGAAGGAGGGGAGGGTGGGTGATGGGTATTGAGGAGGGCACCTGTTGGGATGAGCACTGGGTGTTGTATGGAAACAAATTTGACAATAAATTTCATATATTAAAAAAAAAGAAAATGTCATTCTCTGGGGGGAAGCATTACTCCCAAGTGATAAAAGGGAAATGGTCAGACGAAAATTAAGGAATAACCTAACTTCATCTTTGTCCTTTCTTTCATCATTACCTGGTTCTATTCTTATTAAAACATCATAGCTTTCATTAGTGTACAGTCTGGAATCACAGACCATGAAATCAAATTTTTGGTCTACCACTTCTAGCTATATGATTTTAAACTACAAGAGCCACTGTTTACTCCTTGGTAAAAAGAATATAGAATTAATACCTACTCACAGGATTGCTTTCATTAATTAAATGGGTATACTGTCTGACATATGGGTAAGTATTATCATTGTTTAGTCTAAACATGTTATGTTGCAAATCAGTATTTTGAAACAATAAACTCATTTATATATTGTATAATTAGCCTCCCCAACTATATTCTATATGCTAAGTGTCTCATATTACACACAAAAATATCAAAACTCTAAATAGTTCATTAGCATGTATCAGAATTACCTTGAGGGATTGTTCAGAACAGATTTCTGCTTCATTCCCTGAATTTCTATCTCAATAGGTCTGAGTAAGTCTTAAATATTCTATTTTAAAATGTTTCCAGGTGATGTTAATTTTGCTGAAACAGGAACCACACTTAAGAGAACCAGTACTCCAAATCATACATCAGTTGCTATATTTAAAATTTTCATTCATCTCACAAATCCAAGGTTGAATAACATCTTATTTTGTCTTTTGTAACTAGATTTGTGTCTTTTTACATGAAAAAGTTTGCTCAGACTTCTAGTTTTTCCTTTTTCTTTATTTTATTTTTTTTTTTTCTGACTCATAACCATCTCTGGAAGTTCTGCAGGCCATCATCTCTATTTCACTATAATATCTGTCTGGGAATGTCCTCAACATATAATTTACCCTACAAGTGATAATAACCAACAATTTTATAGTATTTACCATATACCAAGAACTCTTCTGGATATTCTTACACAATTACTAATTTAGTCTCAAATGATCCAATGCAGTAAATACTAATATTATCACTATTGCTTTATTAATGTAGAAACAGAGACAAAGATCATTAAACAAATTGCCCAAGTTCACACGGTTACTAAATAGCAGAAAATAGATTTAAACTCAAGCAGTCAATTTGCAGGGTGCTTTTTCTTCTTAGTTACTATCACAAACTATCTCACTTTATAATGTGGATCTGAACATTTTTTTTTTTCACGGCAGCTACTCTTTCATATTTTCTTTATTCAGTAGACACAAAAATTAAGTTAGGAAATGACCCAACACAGGGATAATTTATTTGAAACATACCTAGTGATTTGGTAAAGAACAGATTTTCTTTTTTCAGCATCTTCTGTTTTTAAAAGTTTCAACATATACAAGTTACATATATATATGTGTGTGTGTATATATATACACACACACATATATATGTAAGTATGTATACATACATATATATACATATAATATATATATGTATATATATGTATGTATACAGGTATAGATGCTTGATGTTTGTGTATATTGTCCCAAAATAACAAAGCTTAGTAGATTAAATTTATATTGTCACAGGATGAAGGAATACTTTAACATTTCTGCCATCCAAGTACTAACCAGGCCTGACCCTGCTTAGCTTCCAAGATCAAATGAGATCAGGCGTGTCCAGGGTGGTATGGCTGTAGACTACTGTAACATTTCTTATGGCGCCCATTATCAGTAAATTTTTAAAAATTTATGTCAAAATATGTATTGCATATCTCATAGTGACATTCAGTGAATACTCCCACCTTCCTACCAGGAAAAAATATGAAAAAGCAGAGGGAATGATATAAACTTCATTTATGATTAAGTCTAATATGGAGGTTACAATGTTCTAGCTGAATCTCTGAATCAAGTCAGATTACCCACTCAGTCACAGTATAACTCAATGACAGCAGCTCTTACCCTCTTCAGGATCAGAGTCCACGCTTCGTGAGAAACTCATGCCCAGGGGAAAAAAATGGCATGGCAGTGCCAATTAAGCATTGCTTTTTAATCATTTCCAAGTTTCCTTTGGTGAAAGCAGGTAAAGGGGGTCTTAAAGGGAGTAAGAAGTGTAACAAGAAGGAATTTTTTGTGACTTGGAAAGAACTATCAGGAAGAGTAAATAAATAATGCCCCATGATCATCCCCCAGCTCTATTTCCTTAACCCACTGGGCTTAATATTTAAGACCATGATCTACCAAAGATGAGATTATTTGTTTTATTATAGGTGATAAACAGTCTCTCAATATAAGCCTGCTCCCACCTTCCTGATACTGCCTCTACAGAACTAAAGTTTCCCCTTTGAGACCACTGGAGAATGGTTAATATTTTGCTGTCTTGGGCTGTGAAATAGATCTGAATAATATACTAATTAAATTTCATGCCAAAACTACTCTGCTTCAAGGCTGAAAATCTATTCTGTATTCCATTTCTCATCCCAAATTAGGTTTAGTCAGATTACAACATAGCCTATCAGAAATTATCCAATGAGCCTAAATGACTTCATTAAGATATCTAATAATAAAATTCATAAAGGCTTTCAATAATAGAATGCCAACATCATAGACATCCCATAAATTTGAATATAAGCCCCTTAGCAGTCTGAACTTTCCAAGGAGATATTAAAGTTCAAAGATTAAGTCCTCTTACTGGTTAAATTTCAAAGGAATTCAAGTCTGAAATAAAAATATCCTGCCTTAGTATGTTAAAAATCCAAAAGAATTACAATCTATCCCGATATCTTATTGTGCTTTGTCTTAACCAAAGTGGTTCTTCAATCTTAGGTGCTATTAGAGTTCTGTCAGCTGCTGGAATATGAGATTACTTTCATCGGAACTATTGAGGTTCCTTTAGAGATCCAAAAGTTGAATTAACTTAAGGCCACGTCTTGAGGTAGCTCATATTGTTATTAATAGTGCAAATAATACTATTGAACTCACAAACATCAAAGTTAAAAACAAGCTCATCCCAATCCTAGAGGAATAAAGTTTAGGCAAAACTGTTTTTAGAATCAATTTCTTAGTGATGACCAAGACCATAGCAAAGATTCAGTGATAGTTGAGGAAGGAAGAACCTATGAAGATTTTTGTTTTCATCTGAACCTGCATATCAGTCAGTTAATACTTTTTTGCTCAGAATTAACAATGTGAGAATTTGAACAATATTCTAGGTAAATTTTTATTTAGTCTTATGTGTTTTTGATATCTAGGCTAAAAATATGCTTGAATCTCTCAGGTCTGAGAAACCTGCCAATCCTATGGAAGGCTTTCAGCTAGTGTTCATCTACCCTTACCTAATAAACAGCATTCAGGAGAATCATAACTAAAGCTAATATTTTAAATCTTAATCTTAAATCCATTAGACCTACAGAGAACCAGTACTTCTGTCTTGTTCTCCTTCAGGTAACTGCCTTTCTTCTCTTCAGATTTGTATGTTTTTGTAGGCAAACTTACATGTCCATGTACATAAATGTTAGCAGCTTGAAATTACTCTTGATCACATGGACAAGCTACATATAGCTGAGGTTAGTGCTTCTAAAGATTTCCTTGTATACTTACGCCTATCCAAATTTAAAGGAATAGATCTAAAGCTACCTACCTAACCTCACACTAGTAAGTTCTCAGTAATGCTTTCTATGGCAAGCAAAACTCATCAGTTCAGTATGTCTAGAAAAATCATATTCTAAAAACAAAATCATGCTTAGTAAAAAAAATGTGTGCCTGTGTAGACAGAAATAGCAGGCTTGCATTCTGAAGCTATGTGCTTCTGCTATAGGTTCTACAGGCCAGTTACTTATTGAAGTTTGTGTGGCTAGTATATGTTTGCTGGACACCACAGCAGTCTACTGAAATTACCTACAAATTTTCCAAGACTGGCCATGCAGCCCTCTCTTCTGTAGAGGCCTAAACTTTACCACCTGTACTTTAGGTGACTCATCAGTGGATAGTCCCATTATAAGCTATAGTCAAAATTAACATGTGGCTTCTTCATTAGGTCAGACCAGTTTAAAGTTAACTAACAGAAACTTAAAAACCTCTACAAACTACCAAGTTCAAAATATCATATCAACATATTAACCAAGGTCTCTGTACTCTGCCTCATCACAAGACTTTGACATGTATTGGTTTGAAATTCTATCCCCTGCTTTATTTGTCTACATTTCTGACCAGTGTCCAATTATTGGGGACTTTGTAGTATAGGGGCTCTGGGCAAAGCACCCGAAGATGGGCCACTTTGGCATGAACATTATTTTGAGTTAAAAGCTATCCAAACCCAGCAGATTCAGAAAAATCTCTTTACCTTCCCTTAACTGCCTCCTTCTACCAGGAAGAAGCTTTTAACAGAGACTTCTTTCTACCTAAGAGGTTTATCTACATAATAGGGCAACCTCTGTTTTCTAAACATCTTTTACCTTCCTGCTAATGGTTTTTCTCCCCTTTGTATGCTCAGATTCCTACCCCTCTTCTTAGCTCATATAAGCATCATGTTGCCGGAATGTCTTTGAAATTCCCATGTCTTTATGGATTCCCCTTACATATGCTATTATATTTGATTTTCTCTTGTTAATCTATCTCATGTCAATTTGATTCTTATCCAGGTAGAAGGATTTTAAAAGATAGAGAGAATTTTTCCTCCCCAACAAGAGCAACCTCTGAAACACTCCATGTATTCTCTAACAGAGTTTAAAAATAAAGGGATAAAAGATGGTGATTCAGATATTACTCTTATTGCTAATAATGGTTTTATTTTCAATGTTGCTTTGCATAAGATCAAAATAGGACAGCCAACTGAACTCCATATTAGGAAGGGTTTACCTACCTAGACACACAGAAGCAATCCTGGGGTGGCAGAAATCTACATATAGTGTAGTTTGTTCTCTAGAGAACAGGGAGAAGCCATCTTCCAATAGACACATGGGAATAGCTGATATAAAGATATCCAGCATATTCTGATTTTGTATAAAAGGCAAGTGATCCTACCTTCTCGTGAGTAGGGTAAGTGAGGTAGAGGATAAAGGGGGAAGGAGCAGCACAGGACAAGTATGTTACTTATATTTGAGTAGAGAGCTAAAGAGTATCTCCTCCTAAAGATCATAGACTAGCAAATTTAGAATGTGCTAGAAGTTCAGGCTTCAGATATAATTTAATGTGAAAACCTATTACTAAATATATAATAATATATGAAATTATGAGATATATAATAATAATACAGTATATACTGTAATTTTAAATAAAATTTATTAAAACAAGTCATGGGCTAATTTATTCTGCAACAATTATGTTTGTAAATCAATGCAAGTATTTGATAAAATTCAAGCTTGTATCTTTATTTCTACATGTAGATACCAAAATAGCTATACTGATTAGTTTCTAGGACATGAAGGGATCTTTTGGAAAATATGAATAGTGACTGCTATTCATAATTTAAATTCTAAATAAAAATTAAGCATAATTTTATGATGAATGGTTAATACCATTTGAGCAGAAATATTCAGTTGCTTATTAGTCTTTCAAAACCCAAAGATTTTTCTATTAATATTTATAAAAGTTCAAAAATCAACAGAATCCATTTTCCTTTTTACGTCTGTAAGTAGGATAGATTATCCTGTTACCAAGGTCTAACTTATAACCAAAAGACATGTTAGGTCTGCCTAAATTGGTAGAAAAGCTCAATTAGATGGTTGGTCATTGGGATTGAAAGGAACTTCAGGATTCATCCAACCCAATCCTCTCAATTGGCATATGCATTAAGTCCCACAGTGAAGTATGTGGCAATAATGAGATAAGACTCAGTTCTTCTGCTTTCAGTTTCACTAACCTTTATCTGTACCAAATTGTCTTCCACTTTTGTACTACTACTGTCACATTTAAGATAATTTCAGTGATCTCTGGGAAAAAACCCACATTAAATTGTTTGTGCATACCAATATCCTGAAATAGAATCAGCCTAGCAACACTCTTTGGGTTCTTAGTAGTATTAGGAGTTTGGCCTACAGAAAATTCTATCCTACTTTTCAGTTACAAGAAGTGCAATGAACCTTGTTATCTCTAAGTCATGCAGCTCAAGAAAAGGTGATAGTCTGAGTCAATCAAATATTGAGCATTAACTCAATACTACACAGTTTATTTTATGAAATAAGATGCTATTGGGGCGCCTGGGTGGCTCAGTCGGTTAAGCGTCCAACTTCAGCCCAGGTCATGATCTCGCAGTTTGTGAGTTCAAGCCCCGCATCAGGCTCTGTGCTGACAGCTCGGAGCCTGGAGCCTGCTTCTGATTCTATGTCTCCCTCTCTCTCTCTGCCCCTCCCCAGCTCATGCTCGCACTCTGTCTCTGTCAAAAATAAATAAACTTAAAAAATTTTTTAAAAAGATGCTACTATGAAAGTAAGAATAATGTTCATGCATTTAAGATATAAAAGGAGGTTCAAAGTCAGCAACTGTAACAACAAAAATTAGACCTTCTTTGTAAAATGTGTAGAAAGTGTTTTACTTTATGTCACTTTAGGAGTGCCAGGATAATATACAATAGCTTATTACCAAACTCTAACTCACACAAAAGGCCTCCTCAGGCCCACTCTAGTTAGTAGAGAATCTATTAGCACTGGGACAGTGGACAAAATTAAAGCATAAAGAAACCCAAATATACCCCTAATGTTGTATGTTAACATCATACATTCCTCTTCTACTTGGATCTATGTGCTAGCAATGGGTTTGATGGTGGTCACTCTTCTTAAAACACTGTTTTTTTTTTTTTGTAAGACTCATGATGGATCTGGATAAGCCTGGAATGATCATACTAACATGTGGGATTTGTACCATAACAACGCTGGTCTGAAATGAAGGATCAATCTTGTGTGTGTGTGTGTGTGTGTGTGTGTGTGTGTGTGTGTGACTATGTGTGTTTCTGGTCTCTAGAACTAGAGGCTTATTTCTCTCTGCCTCTTTACTCCTCAAATTATATTATGAAGAAAGCCTCATTTCTAAGACATATTTCTTTTAAAGATTAAACATTGAAGTATGACTTCCTCCTCACTGAGTGAACATACCAGAACCTCAGGAATCAGAATGTATCATGTGATGACATGTAACTGCTGATTTCCTTACTAATTCTGGAAAACATTTATTTATTGAGAAAAACATCAATAAGTGTCTTACAAGGAAACAATAAACATTCTAGGTATTTAATTCAAAGATAATTTTACATAGGAAATTATATAATAATACAAGAGCTGAGAAGACAAATAGGAAATAGTGAAGGGACAAAAAAGAACAGCAATTGGGAGAACAGGTGTCATCTAGGACAGAACAGAAACAAGGATAAAGGAGAACTCAGAAAGCAGCGCTGCCTATAAGTACATGGGGACTCTCAGGAAGGAGCCAGGCAAGGAATTAGCATAGGGGAGAGGCACTCTGCAGAAAACTCAACTTGAGAGAGAGATGGAGAAGAAGGAATGGCTGACTTTCCCCCTTCTTCACTTATTTTCCAACCGTGCCTCCCTGTGGTTGAAGCTACCTACTAGCCATCGAGCAAAAGAAAGTAGATAATAATAGTTTTCAGAATAGCAAGGAATTAATTGAAATCCAAATAATAAATATAATAATAAATATAACAACTAATAAAAACTGACAAAAGGCACCAGGCACTCTTAGGTAATGGCAGTTCATCAATAATAAAACTGATCAATTTCCTGCCCTTGGGAGGTTAATACGTCGTACTCAATATGTACCAGTTACTCAAAATTACTGTAAATATACCAATATATTTCAAACAAATTAATCCAAAAAACCTTACAAAAACTCTATGGGGTAAATATTATTATTGTCTCTCCCATTCATATGAGAAATTGAAAGACAAAGAGGTTAAATCCCTTAGGGCAAAGTCCTTACAAGTGACAGAGCCAGGATTCAACCATTCAAGCATTCTGGCTCAGAGTATGTTCTCTTTAATCTTATTCCATTCCATCATTTTGTGCCTTATACTTGCTATCCTTTCCTCATATCACAAATAAAGATGATCACAGGTAACACTGAGAATTTTTTTTAAATATTACGGGGTTCACATACTAAGATTTAGATTATTTGAAATACTTAGCATTAATTAGTTCACTATCCTGTCAAATATAAAAATTATTTCTCTGTCTCTTGGATAATTCAAACATAAGTGGATGGCCATGCATTATTAATGTACAAAAGCACACTGAATTTTATAAGTGATAAAAAAAAAAAAGAGAAAACTTCTAGGGAATATTCCCATACCTCAGTTTTTAGGATTTTCAAATGTGAGAACAAAAATAACCAGAACCAGAAAATAATCTTGTAAATTACATGTCACATGTAGAGAGGAAGCAGCATTAAGAGCAATGGGAATTTTTCAATAGAAAATATGGACTTAGCCTACTTTACAATTTCCCCATGTGCTACACAAAATCAAAGAAAGCTAATAGAGAGAAGGTTTTTCTAAATAAATGAGTATAGCATTCTAAATGCTTGCTCTAAAGTATCAGAACAATCCTTTTCTGAGCCTATACTGTGATTTCCTTTGTAAATGTGTCAATGTGAGAGCCTTTTGATGGAAAGTTAAGTTTTACCTCTTTCCCTATTATGTATTCAGCAGATCAGAGATTACATTTGTAAAAGCATTATTTACTGCACAGTCTTTCACAAAGAACAATAAAACAAGAAATGTCTCCTCATGAAAGACTGAGGCACTTTCCTCTATCCATGGCTCTTACTAGAAAACTTACTGTGCCTTGCCCCAAGTGGGTGGCACATCTTCTGGTTTAAAATTATATGGATGCAGATCAGAAGGACTGAGTATATGATCTTTGGTTCTTTTAAACTTCAAAACAACTGCTAAGAGTTTAAAACAACTGAAATGTGAACTCATGACTGTGGCATTCCTGCTGCCCTTTGTGAATGATGTATGAAATGAAAATCTTTGCCTAGTGCATAGAATACTGACATCATGTAATTACAGCCATGCCGGCCAGCAGTTCGTTTAGTCAGAATGCCACCAAAAAACATACCGGTTCTACAAGTAATTCAGCCTGCATAAAGAATACTGTATAATGGGAGGCTTAGGTTTGCAGTCTGCACTTTTATTTTCCTATTCCCATTTTCAGCTAAAAGAATTATCTTTAAAAGTCATTCACATCCCAAATTCTTTCTTATCTTAATTTCAAACTAGGTAGAAAAGTTTCATTTCTTAAAAACATTGAAATCTTAATTATCCACCTACAGACTTCTATACAAAAGCCATACTCTATAAGCTATTCATGTTTGTGAAGCTCTCCTTTTGTTACTATTTAGAGGAAGTTGAAGAGTAAAAAGGAGAATAGAAGACTGACCACGATAGCTGTCTTGAAATGAATGTGAGGCTTCAGTTGGCTTCTAAAGACAAATGGGAAGTTGGGACTTCTATTCATAACCAAAAGTTACTGATTGCAAAAATTCCATAAATGTATGCTTATGTTTTAAGTATTTGAACATATCTAATTATGCTTTTAAATACAGTATATATATATATATATATATATATATATATGTAAAATATTTCTTATAATTCAATAGCAGTATTAAACTCTTTACATTGGCACACTCTATATATGTGTTGTAAATGAAAGTAATGATACTGATAAGAAGCAAAAACTCATATTAGACCTGAAAACCTTCCTTATAAATAGCCATCCCTGGAGTCCATAGACTCCAGACTATTAAATATAATATAGACTATTTATTAAAATAATGTGATCACTGAACTTAATTTTGAAATTTCTTGAGAAACTATATGTAAGGCTTACAGAATCCAATGACTTTTGAATACAGAGGAAATATGATTTTTTAATAATATGATGTTTAGTTAAGGGTCACTAAACATTGGAGATATTCTAAAGGCCATACCAGGGAGCTGCCTTTAATTACTTTTAGAATTTCATAGTGAAAATTAACTCATGACATGTTTCCCCTTTAATTATCCACTAAGGTACAGGGATGCTCATTTTTATTCTTTATTTTTTACATCCATAAGTAGATACTATGCTCAGATTTAAACCCAAGGCCAAAGGGCTTTGTAATGCAGGGGCAGGGTTATCTACAAACCAGCTCTGCCCAGCCACCTGGCTCTTTGTTAGGCTCAACACTAAGGGGTGCTAGAGAGAAGAAAAGGGTGGAGGGAAGCTAGACCTCCTTTGCACTTTCTTCCTGTTGATTTTTCTTTTCTTCCTATTTGCTTCATATTGGATTCACTATAGTGACACAGTAGTGGAAGATTCACCACAGTGACACACAGTGAACATTTTGTTCCACTAAGAGCATGATTCCGTTATTTTTTTTCAATACATTTAAAACTATCATGGCCTACATTCAGAGATGTCAGCATTCATGAAAAACTGAATGAGATTAAATAAAGGGTTACTCTGCTCATATTTAAAATATCTGGTGCCATCCCATGGTGTCCCTCTGCTGAGCTTTGAGAAAACAGACCACCTGAGTATTACCTGTTTATCAGGAGTCTCAGTTCCAGCCTCATGTGGTTTCTCCTCCAACCTTTTAAGTTTTGGTTATCACAATCTCTTCTTATTCCAACACCCCTAAGTGGGTAGCTGCCTCTTGCAGTTGCTACCTCCATGTACCTAGTATTCTTTTTTGTGCCTTGTCCTCAGTAACAATTGTCAACTATTCTCCCATCTTTGTACATTTTTGCAACTCCTCCCATTACATGGAATTTACTTCCCTCCCTCTTGAATTTGAGTTGGCATGGCAACGTGCTTTGGCTGACTGATGGAATAGAAATTAGGCCTGGAAACTCTGTACTGCACTCTAGTTTTGTGCCACCACATAAGAAGTCCGGCTATGCTGCTTTGAGAAAAGTATAGCTATACTTAGATATTTCAGCTGCCCTATCTGAGATGTCAGACATGCAGATGAGCCGTTAAGATTTTCCAGCCCCAGCTGGGCTCCTAGTTGTATGGAGCTGCATAAGTTATCCCAGTTGGACCACTTGGATTAGAAGGACTTTTCAGATGGTCCGAGTCAACTCACAGAATCATGAAGAAAAAAAAAATCATGATTGTCTTAAGCCACTAAGTAAAAGGAATAGTTGGTTACATAGTAGTATATAACTGCTAAAGCTTTTTGAGTTCTTAAAGAGCTAGTCAAACTTCATATCAAGTGTTCTCTATTAAAATAACCATTGTGTGATTTCTGTCTTCTGACTGGACTTTGACAAATACAAACATAAATACTAAAACCAATAAAATAATTTGTTCAAAATAAGACTATATGTTTTTCCAGTGTTTTCCACATGGTAAACTGATTAACATGTTTTTAAAATAACCTCAATTTCGAGCCATCAAGAAAATAACTATAATAAGAATCTTATTATCAAATAACTTTAAAAAATTCATTAAGCAAGATAATGAAATGAATCTAATAGCTACTTTTGAAGAAGCAGCTAATTTTATTAAAGGGAATGCGTAGTATATAACCATACAACTACTAGCTCTCCTCTTAACTATTATATAGGTCACTGATAATAATATTAAATAGAATCAGATTTGGATAATTTATATACTGTTTTCATATGAACACAATGAAGTTAATATTATGTTACTGATGAAAGTAATGGCTATATTACTAACAGCATTTGTAGTTAAAGGTAAAATATTAACTATGTCAACGTGAGGGGCTATGAATGGATAGTAATTATGGTAATAAATGTAATAGGTATGAGTTAATGAATAAACTGTAACTATAATGAATTTTAAGTATTGAGTTTGAAATTTAGCTTATACAAAGGGATAAACCAGAGATGATATTGGAAAATCTGTAATTGTAGAAGGCCATTTGACTGGAACATTTTACATTTCAAAACATTTCAATAGAGGTGCTTATGATATTAAAGGAGATTATCTTCCACAGACAGAACTGAGACGGATTTAGCATAATTTTCCTGGGATTAGGTACTCCTAAAACTATCAATACATAAAAAAGATCTTCCCAGGAAGCACATAATATCAATTTATATAATATCAGGGCATTCTACCAAGGCAGGATTTTAGAACATTAGGATTGGCAGCAGACCACCAAATCTAAAAGGATAGGTGCATTTGAGTATGCAAAAACATGGAAGGGATGAACTCCCAAATTTTACACCCATGAGTCTTTAATAATAATTAATTCTCAATCAGGGGAAGGGGAAGGATACAAAATCCCAATAAGAACAATGGTATATAGCTCTATTGATTTCTTTCTTTTTGCTTTTAGTGGGCTTCTCTAACATCTTCAGGTAAAATAGATCAAATAAGTTCTCTCTGTTATGTTCTTAACCTAATATCTTATAGAAAACCAATTTATATTCTTTTTTAAAAATTTATTAAATGTTTTTTATTTTTGAGACACAGACAGCTCAAGCAGAGGAGGGGCAGAGAGAGAGAGACACAGAATCCAAAGCAAGCTTCAGGCTCTGAGATGTCAGCAAAGAGCCCGACGTGGGGCTTGAACCCTCAAACCAGGAGATCATGACCTGAGCTGAAGTCAGACACTTAACTGACTGAGCCATCCAGGTGCCCCTAAAACCAATTTATATTCTTGTTTAAACATACATGATTGAAATAGTTTCATGCCTATTGGTCTTTGTAACTTCCTAAAACTAGGAATACTATGACTTTCCTTCAAAGAGTATACTTACTCAATTTCTGAAGACCAAACAAAGGAATGGAAATAAATAGTTGATAAATAGAAGGAAGTAATTTCAACATCTACAAAATATTGTTGAAGAAACTGTATATGAGTAGGCAATTAAATAAGATACAGAGTGGACAATAAAGCTATTAAAATTATAGTTCTGTGTATGCCTGTTTGAATGAAAATTCTACATCTGAAAAAAGTTGCAAACAATCATGTGTTTTTGTAAAGGTCACTTAGCAAACATTTATGGGGTACCTACTCTCTGCTAGGCACTGTTCTAAATTCTTTAATCAGTCTTCACAAAAACATTATTACTTAACTATAATTATAACCACAATTTTACAGATGAAGAAACTGAAATAAATACCATTATATCATATAGCTGATAAATGGTGGAGTCAGGATAAATACATATACTGCTTGTATATGTATATAAGTGACCACGCTTAAAATTATGCTGTTATAATCAAGTTAGACAGAAAGGCAAATGTTCTGTAGTGTTTAACTTCTATGACAAGCCAATACAAACCTGTTCGTTTGAGTTCATTGTAAGAGGGAGAAGAATCCTGACCATCAGGTAAAGGAAACAAATGTCCTTTTCATTCTTATTAAAAAATACATATGCTTATATAGCACAGAAAATAAACACTTTAGAGTCAACATGTATTATTTGTGTCCAACGTGGTAGGGTATCATCTCCTAATATAGTTTTCTACACTCTAAGCCTGGGTTTTCTAGAGTGAAAACTAGGCAATAAATACATTCAGACTCTTGTGCTTATGGTATGCATGCATGCTTCCTAACAGCTGCCAGTTCAGAAGCAACCCCATGAGGCTTTAATTCAAAAGTGGGCAATATGAAGTTGTATCTGTATATTCTAGCAAGTGTTTGGGAGAAGTACAACCATCTTTGATGGTAGTACAGGTGTATAATTAACCAATTTACTATAGTTTGAAATTTGTTTCTAAATGTTTGGCATTTGTATAAATGTTTTGGCTTGTGAATACAATTTTGGTTAATATTTTAAAATTTTTCTCTCATAAATTAAATTCTTAGTAAGTACTTACTATGGGCATACTAATGTACACAGGCTATTTGAATATTTTCATAAATGCTTCACTAACTTTGTAAGTCTGATCAGCTTTGAATCTGTCTTGAACATTGCCTTACCTTCAAAAGCACTGAATATTTATCATTAAAATGCCAATTTGGTGGGTGAAAATGCTATCATATATTTAATGCTTTTTATTCTTTATTCATATTTTATTTTCTGTGTGTTCACATTTTATTATTCATGGATATTTTATGTTTTGTTTTCTATTAATGTCCTCTAAGCATTTTGTTTGCATTTTCAATTTTTCCCTTTTTATTTTACAAGCTAGAAATATATTAAATATATTAGCTTTTGTTTCACATTGGTTAAAAAATAGTTGTGTTTTTATTTGGTTTTAGAAAAAAGAAACTACAAGTACAGGTGTTATTGATAGTAACAGTAATTATTATAATTTTGATTATTGTTCTACTTTTCATATACATTTCCTGACAAGTGGAGAAAAAGATTTGGTTATTCATGTTTTATTTTTAAGAAGTGATTATTTATTCAAATAATAACAATGGCTTTAGAATTCAAAGAGCTAAAACAATGCTAGAATATGCAAAGGAAACAATTTAGGTATTGCAAGCTGATTCTTATATGTATGTATGTGTGAATAAAGTATATATGTTAAAGCATAAAAACATGACTTCGCTGATCAATTCTTCTACAACAATGTATTAAGTGCTATTTATGTTCAAAGATTTTTGCTAAACAACATAAAAGATAAAATGAATCAGACTGAAATATTTCTTGAGCCATTTGTGCTTCGATAATTACTAATTGTTTAAAGTCATTTAAACAATAGTTTTAAAAACATTATTTTTAAATGCCTGTATATTTTATCACCATAATATATATAATTAGGGAAAACACTGTTAGTTTTTTTATTGCATTTTTTTTCTTTTTCCAGAAATGTTGCTACACTTTTTTCTACACAACAAATATATTAACTGAGCAATTCTACATGGAATATAATAGAGAGTTCCTGAAAGAGGAAATACAAGGAGAAAAAAAAAAGAACTATGAAAAAACAATGCGGCATCCTACACAGAAGGAAAAAAAGAAGTGCTCGGAGGAAGCATTGAATTCTAAATTATAAAAATGTTCAATAATATTGTAATTACTTTGTATGGTAATGTATGGAAACTAGACTTATTGTGTAGATTATTTTGTAATGCATAAAAACATCGAGTTAGTACATATACACCTGATACTAATAGGATGTTGTGTGTCAATTATACTTCAATAACAACAATAAAAACTCTTAATTGTCACAGCACAGTCTGGTTCCTGTGGGTAGGCATTAATATACAATGAACCCCTTAAAGAAGACAGGTATGTGATTTTGGGTCTTCCCTTAGGAAAATGTTTATCAGCATCAGATGGATGGATATCTGAGGAATATCACACTGAATCTGTGAAAGGTGATGTGGGAAACCTTGGAGTTAACGACTAGTTAATGGAATCAATGACCTGTACTTTCTTCCTCAGAACTGAGACAAACTCATTTGCTATGTTAGCTATAACCCTCAAATTTCACTAATAAAGAATGTATAAACCACAAAATTAGCTGAAATTTAAACTAAGGAAGAACTTTGTGGTTGGTAAGCATTTTAAATGCAGACCAAATGATAGTATGAATGTGTGTGCTTCTTTTTGTAAGTTAAAACAATGAATGTCCAATTCTTTGTCCTTTTTTAAAAATTTTTTAACGCTCATTTATTTTTGAGAAAAAGAAAGAGACAGAGCACTAATGGGAGGAGGGACAGAGGAAGAGAAGGAGACACAGAATTTGAAGCAGACTCCAGGCTCCAAGATGTCTGCACAGAGCCCAACACAGGGTTCAAACCCACAAACCATGAGATCATGACCTGAGCTGAAGATGGATGCTCAACTGATTGAGCCACCCAGGTGCCCCTGTCCTTCTCTTTTTTTATGAGGAATATGAAAGGGTACTTCCCTCAAACTGTCTTTTCAAAGACGTAACTTTGAGCACAAATTTTACAATGGCTAGAGTAGGTGATTTGAGATGTTTTGTGCATTTTCATGAAAACCTCAAGGTCTGTATGGTTATCCTCCTTAGAAGGACTTTTAAAATCTATATAGGAATTTGGAATGGTTGCACTTTTATATGTGCAAGAGAATGTAGGAAAAGGATCATGTATAATTTGGCATATGTATCAGGAGAGGGCCAATGTAAAATTGATGTTGTAGGGATATAATAATGCTTATTAGGGATAAAATTAATAAGCTACAGTGTTGAACAAAAATAGTATATTTTAGATGCCTATTTATTTATAAGAAGCGAATTAAATGATTTTTCCACTAAATACTTAAGAAACATTTTGGGGTGTTTTGTGGCTCAGTTGGATAAGTGTCTGCCTCTTGATTTTGGCTCATGATCTCGCGGTTTGTGAGTTTGAGCCCCGTGTTGGGCTCCATGGCACAGAGCTGCTTGGGACACTCTCTCTCTCTCTCTCTCTCTTCCTCTCTCTATGCCTCTCTATCCCTTCTCTTTCAAAATAAATAAATAAACTTAAAAAAACAGATATCTAAACAAAAATTCCAAATGAAGACCCGTAAATTGAGTTTTGTTTAGTTGTCCACTGAGTTGACACACATTAGTATAAAGACAAAGCAGAATAATTGTAACTCTGAACTTCACTTATAATTAAATGTTTATTTTATTTATTTGGGGGGGGGGTCGAGCAGGGGAGAGGCAGAGAGAGGGGGGAGAGAAAGAATCTCAGCATGGAGACTGATAGGGGGCTAGATCTCATGAACCATGAGATCATGACCTGAGCCAAAATCAAGAGTTGTACACTTAACCAACTGAGCCACCCAGGTGCCCCTTTCACACTTTTAGAGGGTTGTAAGAACAGGAACCCTCATATGTAGATCACGAATCCTAAAATATGTGGTATTTTGTCAAAAATAGTTGTCAACATTTGGCTTAAAACAACCACCATTTCATTATATAATTGCAATTTGGATGGGTCTCAGCTGGTTGGTTTCTTTACTAGTCTTGCTTCAGGTCTCTCATGTGTTTGCAATCATATGATAGCTGGGCATACAGTTGAAGCTGGTTGTTTGTAATCTGATGCATCTCCATGTGGTTATTCTCTCTAGTTGGTACCTCATTATCCAAGAACCTCTCTTCATGGACCTCTCTTTGCATGACAGCCTGTATTTCTTGTATGAAGTCTTGCAGCTCCAAAGGTAAAGAAGAGGAATCTCCCTTAATGTTTTTCTTAACTCAGAACTCAGATCTTCCAGAATGCCACTTCTTTTGCATTCTGTTTGTCAAATTAGTCACAATTCTAGCCTGGATTCAAGTGGAAAGACATAAGTTCCACCTCCTGATGGAGTATCATTTGCATACTGTGAAAGGCAATTTTTGAGACAATCCACCCTCTGGCCAGAACTATTTATTTTCTTCCATGTGCCAAATATACTCTTTCCCTTACTAGACCCCAGAAAGTGTCATCCCTCTATAGTATCAGCTTGAAATCTAGAATTCTCTAATTTAAATCAGTTCCAGTGTGGATGAGGCTCCTCTGGTATGATTTCTCCACTCTGTATGCTATCCTTTTTGAGTTGCAGAACTCTGAAAGAGACAAGTTTTCTGTACTACATTCACCCAACATACAGTAGTGAGCAGGGTCAGAGTATCTAAAGTTGGATCTCATTCAAACAAGGGGAAAATGGTAGAAAGAAATAAGTAGCTCACAGAAATTTTAATATCCAACTGAGTATAATATATACAGTTCTTTGATTAGAGGTTCCAGTGCCACTGAAGTGTTTTCCTATAGATGTTGGTTCCATTCTCCCACATTTTAATTTGCTCTTTAACTTCATTTTTGTATAAAACAATGACTCATGTTTGTAGCTCAGTAGACTTTTCAGCCGGCATCTGGCTTACAGATTTGAGGGTCCGGGGGGGACTCTTTTCATTATAAATTGTATCTGTTCCTTTCATTCCAATATAATATTGGACTTTAATAAAATTTATGATTCTTATATATCAGATTATAATAAAATCCATTAGACAAAAAATAAATATCATTCATATTTCTTTCAAAGGTAGAATCTATGCTATCTTGGACCTTCTATGAGGCTGCGGAGGTTAAGCGTCCTTAGAGTCTTAGAAATTCTGTTTTGAACGCAGAGCCCTTTTTATGTAGGTTAAAGTGTCTAGAGATAACAAAGTTATCAAAAGATAACAAAGTTTAACAAAGGGGTTTACACTAAGCCTTGATCTAAAATTTATCCTGCAGTCATGTTTACTGGCAGGGGCCTACATTTGGCTTTTACTCTGAGGCTATCTCCTACTGTATTTTCTTTTTAGCCTTTTAGAAAAAACTAAAAGTAAGACAAAGTTTTATTTTTGAAGGCAGATATTCTTTCTTCTTTATGTTTCCTCTAAACAATCTTGCCAAACTGAATGCTCATCTGGCTTTTCCTATACTTTTATCACCTACCAATCTTTATGATTATTATTAAACAGGAACAAAAAACAGTTGACACTCACCATTCTGCCTAGCCACCTCATCAGCCAGGTCAACACGTTCTTCGTGCACCCTTTCAATCTTTCGTGATGGCTTAGCTGGCTATTTTGTTATTTATTTTGCTTTATATAATTTAGGTCCTTTCATTATAGCTCAAATAATAATTCCCTCCCTTTCTTTTAAGCCTAACAGTCTTCTCAAGGCACTTCCAGCTTCTACCCACCATGCTGTCCCAAAATGAATAACATAAGTTTAAAGTTTTGTTTTGTTTTGTTTGTAAAGCAACACACCACTTCTACATGACAAAGTTTATTTCAACTCAACATTGTCCAAAACAAATAATCCAAAACATGGCAGTTAACACAACCATTGTATCTCATGATTCTGATTGACCAGAACAGAGCTGGTAGGTTGCTTCACAGATCTAGCTTGAGGTCTCTTGTGTGGGTACAGTCAGCGGCTGGGCCTGTCTCCTGGGTCTGCATATATGGTGTCTCTGTAATTCTCTATGTGGCCTCTCCATGTTGTGTCTAAACTTCCAAGATCTCTTCACATGACTGTCTCTCCAGCAGGATAGTTGGGACTTCTTACATGGCAGCTTAGGGCTCTCTGATGGAGACCATAGGCTGGTAGGTCATCTTAATGCCTGAGCTCAGAAGCACCCAACCCTCACCTTGTTCTCATTCTATTGACAAACCAAGTCACAGGACTAGCTCAGATTCAAGTAAGGGAGCATTCCTACTCTTGATGATAGGTGGTTAATGATCATGGAGGAAACAGTGGATAGGTTTTATACAATCTTTGAAAATTAGATAATACGTGTGTGTGTGTGTGTGTGTGTGTGATTCTTTATTTTTGAAACCAAATTAAATTGTTGAAAAATAGGCTTATAATTAATTTTGTTTTTCTTTCCATTTTGAAGAATAAAACAGATGCTGGTTTACCCATCTCTTCCCCTGTACCCTACCCCCACCCGCCAATGAAATAGTTACTAGAAACAAGTAATAAAATAAGTAATAAAATACCTTTTATCAGTTTGTACCATTTTAGGACATCACTCTTATTAGTCTAATTGGAACATTTAATTGTCATTCAGAAATTTGTGACAACACTGAAGTTGATACTAGAACTTATAACATATTTATCCCTGTTCTTTTTCTTTTAATTTTCTCATGTTTATTTATTTCTGAGACAGAGAGAGACACAGCATGAGCGGGGGAGGGGCAGAGAGAGAGGGAGACACAGAATCAGAAGAAGCAGGTTCCGGGCTCTGAGCTGTCAGCACAGAGCCCGACGCGGGGCTCGAACTCACAGACTGCAAGATCATGACCTGAGCCGAAGTCGGTCACTCAACCGACTGAGCCACCCAGGCGCCCGTATTTATCTCTGTTCTAAGGAAGAAGTGTAAGCTGGATAAATGATGTAACACATCTGCCTGGAAAAGATGAAACTCAAAATGCTGGAAACAAGGAAGGGTACTTAATATAACAAATAATATAAACAGTAGAGCTTACATTTTTGGAGAATTTAGTGTCCCAGAATTAGCAATGTCTTAATATGTGTAGCCTGAGATTCTGGCCTCTCATCCTGACCGTTACACAAATATGTCCAGTACTACTAAGCTTCTAACACTGTATAATGGGGGCAATATGGCTCATACAGACAAAATTACAGCTATCCTTTTTAACAAATCATAATTTAATTAACCATTCAACTTAGAGGAAAATTCTAGCAAAATTCAGTGTTCAGACACTTCATATCTCTAACTGATACTGAAAACAACCACTTGTTTCTCTTTGGAGGTTTGCATTTGCATTCTTTTTTGAAAGTTTGGAATAATAGTGGACAAACTTTAAAAGAATACATTTTTTCTATGCCTTTTCAGGGAAAGAAGTTCAGTTTTCCTTTTAATATGTTTTAGACATGTTGATATATCACATACAAATGTTACTCAAATAATATTGTCATATTACATATTATAACTGAGTTGATGGCTTCAATGGAAGGTAAATTATAAGTTCTCAGAATGTGAGTTGATGCCCAGAATTAGCAAGTTTTATGCAAAAGTGTATGAAAATTATGCATGATAACTGCCAACTCCAGGTTACTATAACACCTTTTGAAACTTGCTGAATTGAGGCGGATATTCTCTTTCAACATCCCCTCACTGTAGTGAAAACACCAGTATAATGATCTCATACTTAGATAATATTCCACATATGTTGTAATTTTTAAGGTAAAGATATGTGAATTTACTTTAGAAATTGAGCAACATATCTATTTTAATATAATCTCTTCTTGGGTAATTACCTTGTGAACAGTGTGCGTATTTTTTCTTCAGTTCTTCTCCTTTATCATGGCTGCATATTTGTATAGGTCCTAAAAGACAGAGAAACTCACTCATTAGAATCACTGCAATCTGTTAGTGTTAGTCTATGTGAAATTTATACTCCCTGCATGGAATTGATCACTGACTATATTAAATCTCTTCAGATTGGGGTGGATCCATTTTAGAACAGTAATAATTCTGTACTTTTCAAAATAACTGCATTCGGTTGAATATATAAATTGAACTTCAGAGACATATTTTTCTGCTCCAATGTGCAATAGTGCAGCCACATAGTAAACCTTGGAATATCATACCAGCAAATTGGCTTCTGAGCAACAATAGAGCAAATGGTGACTTTTGCACTCAAAAGAGATGAGCAGATGGTGAATAATTCAGAGAGAGACTCAAAATATTCCAAACTTTGAAAATAGTATGAATAAATCACAAGCACAATATGAAGAGGTGGGTGGCTAGTATGGACTCTTACACCAGAGTCCAAACAGCTTTCTACATGAAGAAACCAACTTTAATCCAGATGGCTGCCTACATCAGTGAAATCACAGGCGATTTAAATACCTCCTCAATCTTGTGGAAGGTCAGTATATTTTCCAATGTTCTGACAAATACCCGTGGCTTATGATTTCACGTTTTCCTCTGGTTCTAACCCTATTGCTGCTAAATTCTTTCTCTTATTCATTGTTTATTTATTCATTGTTTATTTGTCTTGTTTCCCTGATCACGTGACACTAACTCAAATATGGAACATTTTTTTTCTTTGTCTTATAAGAAAATTAAAAAAAAAATCTGTATTTAAATAGTAAAAGATACTCAAGATGTAGGGAAAGTTGTTATAATTGCAATAAAAATGGCAGATAAGGTAAAGCTAAACATTTGGCTTTTCTTAAGATTCCCTTGTTTACACACCTCCAAAAATTGTCCTAGATGCCATTTGTGAAATGCCTTGTATCTCTCTTATGATACACTTAATATTTATACCTTTTTCATCTGCTCCTCATGCTCAGTATTCCCAAGCAATGTAGATGTATAAAGGAAAGGGACAGCTTTAAAAAATGAGTAAAACCTGTGAAATATCATTCATAGGGAGTTAATAGCTTGGGGCAAGAGTTGTGGTGGTCTTCACGGAAATAAAAATAAATTCTTTAATCTATTTAAAATATTAAAATAAGTAATAGAATTGAAAATATGTATGTAAAATATTAAAAATTAACCATAATCCAACATTTGATGTATAACTACTGTTAACTTTGTAGTATATCCTCTACTACTCTTTTGATACGTACCAAAAGTCTACCCATCCAGAGGTAACCTCACCTAACTTTACATCTTATTTCTTTATGATTTTAATTTGCATATTTGACACTATGGAGGCCAAGACCAATATATTAATCTGTAAAAATAATAATATTTAGTGGATCTAAAAGAAACTTGGTAAAAGATTCACAGTAGAAGGTTTATTATTAAATTATTTATTATTTAAATTATTATTATTAAAATAAAATCTAATAGTTCATTATGAGATTTGGGATTAGGGAATAATTACTGATATTTCTTGGCAATTAAAATGACATTTCTGTTGCACATTTTGTAGATAAGTAAAACTTTTGTGGGGCCTCAGTCAGTTAAGCATCTGACTCCAGATTTCAGTTCAGGTCATTATCTCACGGTTCCGTGAGATTGAGCCCTGAGTCAGGTTCTGTGTGTACAGTGTAGGGCCTGCTTAGAATCTCTGTTTCCTCTCTCTCTCCTCTCTCTGCCCTTCCCTCTGCTTGCTCTCTCTCTCTCTCTCTCTCTCCCTCTCAAAAAATAAATAAAACATGAAGTAAAAAGTAAAACTTTAAATTTGCATTCCTTAAATATAAATATGTTAATTATTTTGGCTGTTGATAGAATAATATTTGTTAAACAATCATGAGACATGAAAATATGAAAATATGTCATATTTATTGTATCAATAAAGAAATGGCTCAAGAAAACATTTTACTGAGAAAACATCTCAAAAAACTAATCAAGAAGTGAACTTTTCTTCAATTAAAAACGGCATCTATAAAAAACTACAACTAGTGTCATATTCAATAGCGAAAGGAGGACTGTTTTTTCCCTAAAATCTGGAACCTAGTAAAATTTCCTCTCTCCTTATCCAGTATGGTACTTGAGGTCTAGCCAGTGCAGTCAGCCAACTGGACAAAATAAAGAGACAAAAAAATACCTGGTTTTAAAACTATACTATTCATAGGAAATATGAATATATATAAAGGAAATTTTAAGAATTATACACACACACAATCTATGAAAACTAATGAGCTCGGCAAAGACTCAGATAAATATACAAACATCAGATGTATTTCTAGCAATAAATAATCCAAAATAAATAAGAAAGCAACTATATATCATAAATCCATAGCATCAAAAAGAATAAAATACTTAGAAACATATTGAACAAAAGAAGTGTAAAAGAAGTACACACTAACTCAAAAAACTTGCCTGAGGGAAGTTTTTAAAAGATCTAATTAATGAAGAGTATGGTGTCCATGAATTTAAAAATTCATTATTATTAAAGATAGGAATTCCTGATCTGTATAGATTTAGAGCAATCTTTATCAAAATCTAAGCAGCATTTTTCAAAAGTTACAAGCTATTTGTAAAATACGTATGGAAAAGCAAAAGACTTAGACAATCAAAACACTCTAAAAAAAAAAAAAAAGGAAAACTTAGACTAACCAAAAGTTATAAAAAGGAATGACATTAGCAACAATGGCAGGTAGCTTCGATGGCTCATGTCGCCACAAAAACAGTGAAAAAAAAAAAGAGCATAAAGTGTCAGAATCAACTTTTTGGTACTCTGGAAAACGGAGAGGTTTAGAGGAACCAAGGAAATGCTAAATCAAGGAAAAGCCACGTTTAAAATGGTAAGAGTTCGCAGCATTTCTGCTTATCCAACACCACTGCACATCCCGACTCACCAGCGGTCTTGAAGACAGCACCCCAGTTCCCAGCACGTGACCTGGCTCCTGACCAAGCAGAGCAGATCTCAAAAAATTGCATTTGTCCGTTTTAATCTGTCTAGAGGCTGCCTGAAGAATTGATGCAGGGTACTTCGCTTTGTTACATCTAAATTGGAATTCTCTCAGGGAGGAAAAGGAGCTATGCTGAGGGTACTCCTCGAAAACGTTGAAAGATGAATATAACCTCTCTAGGACAAAGGATTCCAGTTAAGACAAACAGTACTGGAGGAAAAAGCTGAGCAGATAGTCTTTGGAGGAAGTAAGGTACTGAAACGCTCCGGCACTCCCTGAAAAACGCGGGCCGCTTGATTTGAAAGCTGTGCGCATGCACGCCACTGGGCGCATGCTCAGAAAAAACCTGCGAAGAGCTAAGGTTTTTCCTGTGGCGGATCTTTGTGCGGAACCAGCGGGGTCAAGAGCGCTAACTGTGGAGAAGTAAACAGCGAACCCGAATGTCAGAAGAATACCCTAACTGAGCTGGTCTGCAAAGACGAGAAGGGTAGGTGTTTTCTTACTTTTTCTTTCTTTTTCTTCTTCTCTTCCTCACCTTCCCCCCTCCTACTCCATTTTTTTTCCCCTTTAGCTCCAGGCATTTAACGAAACCTCAGTCAACAGGCAACTTGTACTTGTTGCAGAGCTTTCTTTTGTTCCAGGCTCCGTTCAAAACTACTGCTTTTCCGGTCAGTCAGTAAATGGGCCAGAGTAGCACACCGCTCTGAGAAGTATGTTGCCTGTAAAATTTCTAAGAGCCATTGCACGTGCGTGCCTGTGGTAGGAGGGGCCAGATACAGCAACTTCTCCATCACCTTAGAAGGTAGAGTTTATTTAACATGCCCACACAACTGGACCTCTAGAAACTTCAAGGAGGTGAGAGGCCCCTGAATTGTTGGATTTCTTTCCCATCTTCTGACACACAAGTGTCTTATCAATATGTCTAACCTAGTTGTACTTCCTGATTACTAGGTCTGATTAGCATAATAATCATCAATGTAAAGGACCCTTGTGATGTCTTGTGGAAGGGAAAGGGGATCAAGATGTCTGTTGACTAAATTATAAGTCTGGAGAGCTGGTAAATCTGAGGTATTCTACTCTCCTTGCCAGCTGAAAGCAAACTGCTCTGGTGGTAGAGCAAAAAGCATTTTTCAGATCAGTAGCTGCATACAGGGTACTAGGGGATCAAGTAATGAAACCATGTCTACAACAGCAACTGCACTTTGAGACACCACTTGATTAAGGTTACAGTAATCCACCGGCATTCTCCAAGATGAATTTGTTTTCTGAACACACCAGATAAGTTACTCGAATCAGAGTATGTGGAAATCATCACCCCTGCATCGTTCAAGTGCGTTGATGATGGTGGCATCAATCTCTGCAGTCCCTCAGGGAATGCATTGTTCCTTTCAGTATATTATACTTTGAGATAGAGGGAATTCTAGTGGCTTGCATTTGATCTTTCCTACCATAGCAGCCCTCACTGCGGGTCCTGCAGCCAATGTGGGGATTGTGTTACAGGGTCCAGTAATCCCTTTCGCCATTGTACAAACACCTTGATAAATGACCACTTTTTTACCCCCTTTGAAGAAGGCTGGTAGAACCATAAACATTGCAAATTTTTGTGTATCAGCGTTCTTCCTTAAGGTGACCTTAACTCATCCCTTAATTTGTGGGATTCTGAGTCTGAAAATTGGCGCAAGTCTTGGAATTGATTGAGGGGGCTGTGACTGTCTTTTTTTGGTAATTCAGGTTAGACTTCTGTTTACTAGCCCTAGAACTCTTCTGCTTACACACGTCAAGTAAGGATTTAATAAACTGTGCATTTATATATTTTCTATGTATACAATGTTAAACTAGCCAACATTATAAGACTTTGCAAGACAGTGTTCTGATTAGTGCCTTGGTTCTATAGTTCATTAGCATAACCATACCCACCTTAACTTTGGCAATTAAGTGCAGTCACTAGGGAACTGTTATCCAGGCTCCAGTTATTCCCATTAAGTTTTAGGGATTACAGTTTGATGGTAGTAATTTCTAAACTAATCTCTAGCCTACAAACAAGAGCCACCACAGAGGTTTTCAAGGATGCCAGGGCTTCCCTCACAGATAGGTTTTTCATAGTCAAGGTGGAAGATGTATCCTTTGAACCTTCCAGGGGAAGTTGAGCAGATCTACATAGGTACAGTCTAACATTACAATATCCCTAGTGTCTGGATACCTGCCTCTACATTGTGCCAAGGCAATTTTAGCATTTTAACTTCATTTAACCTAGGCTGTGTTTGCCCTTTCAGACAGACCCTCAAACTTAAACATCAAATCCAGAATCTTCCCTTAGTGGCCAATTTCAATACATTCAGCCTGACTCAACTTTCATTCTTTCTGTCATGATTGAACATCCTTATGATCCAGTTCCACACATGTTCCCCAGATTTTATTCTGCATAAATTGTTCAATAATCCAGTTACTTGGGAGTGTGGTGCTCTTTGTCATGAATCAGACTTTGCATCTCACCTTGTGGAGCCTGCTAGGATTTAAGTCTAGTTGTAGTTTAAAAGCAAAGATTGATGATAGGGCTAGGTCCTGAGAAGAATCAGCAGTGGCTTGGTAGGTAACTATCTCAGGAGATTCAATTACAGATTCTTTAGGCAGAAGAGGGTTAGCCCACACAGGCAAGGGAAGAATAGCTGCTTCTACTGGCAAAGAAGACTGGGCAGAATTGGTGGGTTCAGTATCTCCAACTTCATCAAAATCTGCCCATACTTCCTATTCCAATTTTCAGGATCCCATTTCTTCCTAATCCATAGCTTGACTTTAGCAAGAGCTATACTATGTGGTTGATAATTCAGTTTGTGCTGTCATACAACCACTTGCGGGATTTCTGGGTTTGATTATCAGAAATTCCAGAAATTTTCAGTTACAGCAGATAAGGATTTCTTTCAAGGCATATAGAGCTTTTAGGTCGTTCACGCACAGTTAGAGCTGGGAATTTGGAGCCCTGAGCTTTTTGTGACCTACTTTCTCTTCATAGGAGCAACCAGCCAATTCCATTATATTCCTTAGTTTGAATAAAATATTCTAAGGCAGTAAATATGTGATCGTGCAGAATCTTGCTTTCTGTACGTATTTGATTAGGAGTATTCAGTGACAGTATTTTCATATTGCTGTTATCACACTCTGTCATAGACTATCAGTGCCCTCTTGATTACTAGAAATACAGTCATTAGTACTTTTAAATCTAATCAAATTGGAGAACCAATTCTATCCCAGAACCAATTCAGGAAACTTACCTTTAAGATTTTATTTCTCTAGGACTACTTCAGTTACCAAAATATTTATCAGTCAGGACTCAGCCAGAGAATCAGAACAAATAGGGAATATATTGAGATAGTTATTGCAATAGATTGACTTATATGATTGTGGATTTGGCTAGGCAAGTGTGAAATTCCTAGTGCAGAACATCAGGGACCCTTGGACACAAGCTAAAGCTGCTGTCCACAGGCACATACATATTTTCTTCAGAGAAGGCTCAGCTCTGCTCTTTCAACTGATTGAAGCAGGCCAGATTATTAGGATTATTCCCCTTATGCAAGATTCCCCTTATGCAAGATTATTAGGATTGTTGCATATTCCCCTTGTGCAAGATTATTAGGATTATTCCCCTTACTTAAAGTCAACTGATTATGGACTTTAATCACATCCACAAAATACCTAGAGTAGTGTTTGGTTGAATAAATGGAAACTGTAGCCTAGCTAAATTGACATATATGCAAAACGACTATCTCCTATTGTAAATGTATATATAAATACATATATATATGTATATACATATATATAATTCATAGAATCTTAAACTTTTTATTTTTATTAACATTTCTAAATTCTTAATTTTTTAAAAATTTAAATTTTAGTTTTAAATTTAAAATTATTAAAATATTTATTATTAAAAGAAAGTTACCATGCATATGTCAAATTTATTTGTAAAGTAATGGATCCTTTGACTTTTGGATCAAGAATAAGATAAGGCTAAATGCTATCCTTATTTAAATTTGACTTTGCTGTTAAAGTTTTAATTGATACAATAGATTTGGAAGTAGCAAAATTAAGAATGATTATAACTAATTTGGTTTGAACACCAGATAAAATTTGTAGTTGGTTGTATTTAGAGTCCATATTATGTAATAAATATCTATCATTGAACAGTAGCTTACATGCAGCACTGGATGCCTATATACCTAAAATCCACTCAAAGTGCTGCACTTCCCCTTGAATTCAGTCTAGGGCATACGTAGAGTGAAATCCACTCTGTTTAAATTACTTGTCTCTCTCTTTTCCCACTTTTTGCTAAGAGTGTAACTAATTAATAACAATAAAGCAAATGAATCTTTAGATAAAGATACATTAGGTCATATCTCAGTCATTTTTATGTTTAGAAAAATTTTTTATGTGGAATTAATTTAAAACTAATATTGTAAAGAAAAAACCCTCTAACCTCTCATACTACTTTTCCCCATATGCTGTATTTATATTCCAGAAAACTGCAGAGCTAGAGAGGTGGCTTGCAGAGAATGATCCTACTAAGAATGCTGGAGGAAAAGTACTGAGTAGCAATTGATCATTGACAGTTTCTCTATCTGTCCCCCTACCCTGGTGGCTCCTCACAAAGAATGATTTGAACTTTACCTCTGAGTCAGATTCAGAATCACTGTGTTTTTCAAAAAAATAAATCTCAATGTGTTTGATACGATTTTACTTTGTTGGTAAGATTTCACAGACAATTCTTATCAGCAAAATATTTTAATTTCTGGTAAATCTATTAAAAGAGGTGAGTCCCTAAATTATAAATGAGAAAACTGAAGCTTAAGGAAAAATGGCTAAATATTTTGAAAAGTAGTAATATAAAACTAATATTTATAAGAAACAGAGTATATAATAAATTAGTATTTACAGAACATGACCTGTTTATCTAAAATTTATCATTGTTTAAACTAATATGATTCTTTTGGAGTAAGAGCAATCATATATCACCTCTTTTGGTATAAATCTGTGGTTTTGGTCTTTTTCCTTCAATAAGTATGTGTGATATGTAAAAGATAGAAAATAAAGTGTGATATAAATTTTAAAAATTATTACAGCTATTTTGGAAATTTAATTATAAATTTAAATATACATTTAATTATAAATTATAAATTCAGTATAAAGAAGGGAACTGGACAAGTCAAAAAATTACCAGCTGATATAGAGTGTTGGCATGTGTATATCAGTCTCATGCATTGCATTGAGAGTCTATTACAGAGATTTTTAAAATGTATTCCACTGATCCAGCAAGTCTTTTTAGCTTAATTAAATAAATAAGATATGCATAAAACACATATAAAAAGAGAGTTATTATAGCACAAGTTATCTAGCATAAGTTACAACTTAGCCAGAAGAATTTAATTTTTCCACAAATAAATACTTGTGTAAGTATTTACTGACTTTTTTTTTTTAATCAGTGAACTTTACTTAGACTTTTGAAATTTAAAGACGTGACCTCCATGTAGTTTCTCAAAACTTAATTTGTAGATAACAATTAAATTTATTATATTAAAATAAAAATATTTTATGAATATATAATCTAATGGAATACTGTTAAAAAGCTAATCAAAGAGAATACAATTCACAGAACACTACACGAACCACAATATTAAATAATATCAATTCATTTTCACCAATCTCAGTTTTTAATCCTCTCAAATCATAATCCTCTCAACTTTTTCTTTTTTTGCTTTCTCCTTAGATGGCACTTCTCTTCTCAGAGAACTATTAAATATTATTGAGGCAGCTGAGGTGTCAAAAAGTCCTGCCTGATTTAGACAATTTATGTAACCGACTCCACGTTATTTGGGAAGTTATTAAATAATTCAAAACATTCCTAAATTTGGCTTACTTCCAAAAGATTATAGTGCCAATCATGGTGATTCATTGGACCACTAGCTGATCAAGAATTCTGGAGTTAATAATTGAATGATCTGGAAATAGTTTGCCTAGTAAAACTGGGAGAGGAACATAGAAAGATGGTCAGTCAGTTACCGTTTTATTTGGAATTTTTATCTATTTCATTGAAATGGATACATCTAAAGGGCTTTATCAAAAAATTTAAAATGTCTCAAAACAAATATAATACCTATGAACAAATATTTACTCTTACTTAGATGAATTTTCCGTAAATGTATCAAATTACCCAGTAATGGTAATCTTTGCTCAGTCCTATTTTTTCTTCATAAAGTATTATTTTGCTACTCTTCTTAGAAATTATTATAGTATCACTTTTATAATGAATATAATTTTACTTTGTAAACTGAAAAAAATGACTGAAGATTGTAAAAGTAGTCTTTCTTCATCTGCATTACTCATCATTTTGAGGGATTGAAAGTGGCAGAGTAATGATACACATCAAATGAAAGATCCATGGCTGCTATGAATATTTAACTCTAAAAGCTAGAAAACCTGTTCAGGAATATTTTTTTAGCTACAAAGTTCATAAAATAGTTTTATTTTATACAGGTGGGAATACATGGTAGCACTAACAAGAGCAAATTAGGATAAAGCAGAAGATACCCTCTGCCATAATTTGATACACACGAAAGCAGATCTAGAAAAGTATAAGATTTAATAAAAATAAGATCTCAGTGTCATCTTTTGATAGTATGAAAAATCATAATAATAAAACTTGCATTTTGAGTGTATAATATGTACCTGAAATTATATAATATTAAATTATTTTAAAGCTAATTTGATAAAACAATTCTAAAACATAGTGTGAAATTACACCTAAGGTTATCCTTATAGTTGTTATAGTTATTATAATATTAATAGCTATAGTTACTATAATTTTGAGTTCTTAAATGAACAGTGCATATCTAGCATAGTAGAATCTTAAATATTAAATATCCAAAAAAAAAGTACACAGAAGTTTAATATGAAAAAGTAAAAACCAAACAGAGTTCTCTGAAGTATTGACTAATAGTGTTATGAAAATGATGAATTTACACTAATTTTTTTAGCATAGTCCACTGTAGTACTAACAGCTAGCACACCAAGCTATTTAATAATGATTTATAGAATGTATGAATTAAAACACTGGTTTAGAGATAATTATTTTCAAATTGGATTTGAGCCATATTACATTAAGTAATTTTCGAAGCCCATGTTCATGCATTCTTTAATCATGTTATTCAAAATTTATTTAGCAAACATAAAATGTGGACTCTTTTAAGTTAGGATGACATTAAAAATTGAATAGAATATAATTGTTTACTCTAAAACATAATGCAAACATTAGTGGGTATGCAGATGTATTAGTTCTGTATGGCTGTTATAATAAATTGCTACAAACTTGGTGGCTTAAAACAACAGAAATTTATTTTCTCACAAATTGGGAGGTCACATGTTTGAAATTAAGGTGTCACCAAGGCCACATTCCCTCTGGAGACTGTAGGAGATAATCTGTTTCTTGCTTCTTCTAATGCCAGCAATTCTTATTTTATAGCTGCTTCAATCCTAATTTCTGCCTCCATCTTCACATTCCTCTGAATCTTGGTTTCTGTGTTGAAATAACAATATATGGAAAGATGAGGAACACTTGGAATAATAGTTGTATTTTCTAATATAGGGAATACTAGAAGTGGAGTATTTTTAGAGAAGATCAAGTTCCATTTGCTTCTGTCGAATTAAGATTTATTTATGACATCTAGGAAGGGATTTTAAGTGTGTCATTAGATATTTTAGCCTGGAGATAGAGGTATAAATGTGTGGGTTGTCTGAGTGCAGGTGTTAATTTAAATCATAAGCATTTTGGTATTCTATATTAAGATGTAACTGTGAAAGTAAAGTGACCCTAAGGCCAGCCTTGAGGATCAGTTAATAGTTAACAGAACACAAGTTTACAAAGAATAGAGAGAAGGATGGTAAAGAGAATTAAGAAAGAAATAAGGGAAGTTGAATATTAGAGGAGACAATGGGATATATGGTTTAAAGGAGGAAGTGACAAGAATTGTCTAATGATGCTGAGAGGTCAAATGAGATTAGTAGTTAGCCTGGCCAGTGGATTTAGAAATATGTATGGTATTGCTGTGATTACAAACAATACCTATGGGAGGTAAGTGGAAAAATCAAACCAAAATACTGAATGGGAGATTAAGAAGTAAAGATAGGAGAGGCAACTGAGTGGCTCAGTTGGTTAAGCGTCCAGTTTCAGCCCAGGTGATGATCTCATGGTTCGTGGATTTGATCCCTGAGTCAGGCTCTGTGCTCACAGCTCAGAGCCTGGAGCCTGCCTCGTATTCAGTGTCTCCCTCTCTCTCTCTGTCTCTCTCTGTATCTCTCAGAAAAAAATAAACATTAAAAAAATTAAAAAAAAAAAAAAAGAAAGAAGGATTGGAAATACAAACTTTAAAATATGAGAAGGCCAGAAAGGCTGTAATTGAAGCAGTATACGAATTTTTTGTGTATTATATTGTTTCCTATTTTTAATAACAAGGACTAATGTGAAAAAAAAAAAAAAAAAGAAAGTTAACCTGAGGAATCAAAATGAGAGACAGTGGTTTGGTATATATAAACAGGAAAGGGAAAAGGATAGTTCCTGTGAAAGAAGATTGGCAGTCTCAGGACAAGGTATTATTTCATCTTTAAAGAGGATGACATGGGGCGCCTGGGTGGCTCAGTCGGTTAAGCATCCGACTTCAGCTCAGGTCACGATCTCACGGTCCGTGAGTTCGAGCCCCGCGTCGGGCTCTGGGCTGATGGTCCAGAGCCTGGAGCCTGCTTCAGATTCTGTGTCTCCCTCTCTCTCTCTGCTCCTCCCCCATTCATGCTCTGTCTCTCTCTGTCTCAAAAATAAATAAACGTTAAAAAAAAAAAAATTTAAAGAGGATGACAGTCCCTCTATTAAAACTAGATAGTAATATAATAATATATAGGTGGATTCATGTATGTTTGCACTTTGGCACTGAGAATGCAAGGAGTTGTTACTGACATTCTCTTTTGTTTATTTTTTTTTTTTTAACGTTTATTTATTTTTGAGACAGAGAGAGACAGAGCATGAACGGGGGAGGGGCAGAGAGAGAGGGAGACACAGAATCCGAAACAGGCTCCAGGCTCTGAGCCATCAGCCCAGAGCCCGACGCGGGGCTCGAGCTCACAGACGGCGAGATCGTGACCTGAGCTGAAGTCGGCCGCCCAACCGACTGAGCCACCCAGGCGCCCCTTTTGTTTGTTATTTTTATCTACTGAAAGAATACAGAAGTGGTGGGAAAAGGTTAAGAAAATAAGTGGTAAGCATGAAAATAGAAAATGCATGAAGTAATAATTTTTAAGTAGCAGAAGTTAATGTATGATTTCAAGGGGGCATTAGTGTAAGTAGGTTTCAGTGTATGGTATAACTTATCCATAAGTGCTTGCTGCTCCACTATTTATGATGATATGAGGATGTTTAGGTTTAGGTTTTTGTGAGATGGAGTTTCATCCAGACAGGTAAAAAAAAAAAAAAAAAAAAAAAAAAGCCTTTGGTCAAGAGTGTTATTAAAATGATTATGTATTAATTCTATAACAGTACAAAGAAAAATATAGAAAAATGAATTCTGAGGTGAGTTGTAAAAGAATGAGGGTTTAAAAAAAAAACAGAAGGTAAACAAGTGGATTGTATGCACCTAAAGAATAACTAAAAACCTATAGAAATATATTCTATAGGATCGCACTATGCACAGTTTGGAAATAGCAAAGACTTGGCTCTGTCTGGATCTCTTGGAATCCTATTAGGGGCTTAATGACCTAATACGCTTTGAGGTATCTCAACCAAGCCTGATCAAAAAAATTTTAGTAGATGAAGTACTGTTCAAGATAGAGTACAGTATTACCCAGAGGAAGATAAACTGTAGTTCAGATATTTCCAAAAGTTATCAAAGTAGTACTGAAAGAGACTTCCACTGTTAAGTCTCTTTAAGTACTTTAAAGTACTTAAGTACTTTAAGTACTGATAAGTACTACTTATCAAAGTAGTACTGAAAGAGACTTCTACTGTAAGAAATTCCACTTACAGTAATTTGGATGAATTAACTGAAAAAGCATCCAACTATAGAACATCAAAAATTCTGGGCAAAGTAAAATACACCTCCCTTTTATCCAAACTTGTAATCAAATAAGAGAAATATCACAGACCAAAACCAAAGTGGAGTCAGGATTCCAAAGTGGAAACATAATTTTGAGATCCTAGTGGATATAAGGTCCTTTGCCAAAACCTAGTACCTCAGCATTATGTTTTAATATTCATACAGAAAAGACAGACTCTTAACTTTAAAGAACAAACTAATGGTTTCCAGAGGGGAAGTGGTTGAGAGGGTGAGTGAAATGGATGATGGGGATTAAGGAGTATAGTTGTTGTGATGAGCACCAGGTGTTGTATGTAAGTGTTGAATCACGAAATTGTACACTTGAAACTAATCTTACACTGTATGTTAACTGGAATTTAAATAAAAATTAAAAAAAAATCAAAAGACAAGGTCTTAGATGCACTATTGGTAGAGATTCCTTTATTAGTATGAACTTGAATGAACAGAGCATTAGTGAAAGAGTGGGCAGGAAAATCTTGGCACCCTGGGAAAAGAAGAGTCTTCTTAAACTCAGGTGTATATAGGAAAAAAGGTAGTAAAATAAGATTCCTCTACAAATCTGTAATTTTAATGCTGCATTCACACTGGTGTAAAGTTTATTATTATACTACCTGAATGGTCTGGCTTAGAAACTAAATTAAAGTGGTCTCAGGTTGGTAATAAAAACAGATGCCTAAATAATTCAAGAGCAAATCCTCTCTGGAAAAACAGATCTATTCAAACCCTCATGATCCCTGACAATGACATTGAATGTGAGTTCACAATAAAACTTTTTAAAACACAGGGAAGCAAGTTGATATAAACAGGAACAAAGAATAGAGTCTGAAAGTATTTCAGTTTAGAATTTTCACATACTACTGTTAGAATACAAGAAAAATAATGAAAAAAACATAAAACAAACACTAATCATAAGAAAGCTAATTATAAAAATATATTTCTAATATATTAGAAAGCAGTTATATTAGTGTGAGATAAAATATTGTGGCTAAAGGCATAAAAAGGATACAGAGAGTATTTGCTTAATGGTAAAGAGTTTAATGCAGTAACAAACTACATTTAAACACTTATTAAAACTGCTTCGATTTAAAACTTTTATAAAGCATAAAAATAATCTCAAATTATGTGAGACAAAATTTTTCACAAGGGCGGAAAAATGACAAATCCACTTTCATGTGTGGAGATTTAAAAGTTTTTCTGGAGCAACTGATAGATTAAACATGCAGTTTAGTAAGGATCAGAGGATCTTAAAATATACAATTAGCTTAATTGAAAGACATATGCATATATACTTACACAATATATTTTGAAAACTTATTTCAAGCACATATTAAACAATTAAAAACTGACCACAAATTGAAAGGATACAAAACCAAAATTTTATCCTACAATAAAATTAGTTTGAAAATTAATTTAAAATTTAATGAAAACTACGTAATAGTGGGATTCAGCTAAAGCACTATTTAAAGCAAAATTTAAACACAGTTCATGTATATGAGAATCAAAAGGCTAAAAGTTAATGACCAAAAGATCCAACTTAATAATTTAGAAAGGCCAGCACAGCAAATGAAAGAAAATAGAAGAAAGAAAAAGATAAACACAGTATCAGAATTGTATAGCTAAATATTACTTCTTTCAATGTTAATTATTATGATGAATTTGATGTATAGAAAAATAAAAGAAATTAGAAAGCACTAGGGAGACATAGATACAAATGAAGGACAGATTAAATGTCTTTGAAAGAAACATAGAAACACAGTTCTGCCTGTAAAATGAAAACCTTATATTGTAGCATTCTAATGTTTATTATCAAACATATCAAGAAGAAACTGAAAAATATTTTTAGAATGTAGAATTTTATAAATTTGAAAAATTTATGCTCATATAGAAATTAAATCTATAGTTGAAAGTTGTCCTGGATAGCATCCAAGCAAAACTAAATGACAGTGTGTACATGAGAATATTAAAGTAGGAATAAGTGGAGGTTAAACACTGAACAGCAAGGTGATGCATGATGTGTCAATAGCTGTGAGGAGGAAGCATCAGGAAAACAGATTTTTGAGGGGCTTAATAACTAGAAAACACAGAGATTTCTAATAGGTACTCACTCCAAAGTGAAGGATTATAAATGCTTAAGGCAATCTCAGCAGGCCAGTCTGATAAGAGCAGCCCAAACTGTGAGGGTCTTTGCAGGCCACAATTCCTAACACAAATATACTAAGAAGAAACTTCTAAGAGTAAAATTCAATGAGAAAAGAAGAAGAACATTAAGGGTGATCAAAAAAGAAAGTACAGATAAAAACATGTAAGGGAAGTAAACAAGGCCATTTTAGAAATTGTGAAGATACATCTTTTAATTATTTGTAATTACAACAGAAGAAGGAACATTAGAGCCAAGAAACTAAGGAAAACTGTCTTCTCCCCAGTACTGATTCCCTTCTAAGAGTATGGGTCCAAGGTCTCTCAACCTACACACTGTTGATAGATTGGACCAGATAATTCTTTATTGTGGAAAGCTGTCTTCTGCATTGTAAGGTTTGTAGTCATATCCTTGGTCTTACCCACTTGCTGCCAGTGGCAATCCACCAATTAAGAGAACCAGAAAAGTTTGCAGACATTTCCAGAAATTCCTGGGTAATAAAATTATCCCTAGTGGAGAGATCATCTCACCTAAGCATGAGCAATAGAAAATAATCGTGGTTGATTGTTGCAAGTTATTGCAAAGAGAAAAAGGGAAAAAGAGAATGAGAGAATGTCCTTATCCACAATGAAGGCACATCAGAAAGATAAATCCGTAAAACACATACTCAAAAGAAGCAGAAAGAAGTGTAAAAAAAAAGCTATTAAAAATCATAAATAATAATTAGGAAAGTTTCGGATATGAGATATAACAAAGGATCTAAAAAGAAAGTTGACAAAAGTTAGATAAAACTTTTTGTGAAAAATTAATTATAATGTCATAAATTAAGGCTAAAGTAGAAGGAATACAAGAATGAAGAAACACCATGTTGGTGGCCGTGACCATGAGATCCACTGACGCATTATGTATCACACCATCCAGAAGATTAGGGGATTCACCCAGAGTTAATACTGCCATCTTGAGAAGAGCCAGGGAAACCCCATTGCAGTAATAAAATGCAAAAGTGCAGGTATAAACCAAATAGGATATCCAATATCCTTTGCGTTAGTCTGAAAATGTAACATTTAAAATGTAATGATAAAAACGAGTTCAGTAAAGTCACAGGATACAAAATCGATGTACAGAAATATGACGTATTTTTATACATCAATAATGAAGTAGCACAGAGAAATCAAGGAATTGGTCCCATTTACAACTGCACCAAAACCATTAGATACCTAAGAATAAACCTAACCAAAGAGGTAAAAGATTTGTACTATGAAAACTGGAGAACACTTACGAAAGAAATTGAAGAGAACACAAAGAAATGGAAAAGCATTCCATGCTCGTGGATTGGAAGAACAAATATTGTTAAAATATCTATACTACCCGAAGCAATCTACACATTTAATGCAATCTCTATAAATACCACCAGCATTTTCACAGAGCTAGAACAAACATCCTAAAATTGCATAGAACCACAAAAGACCCTCAATAGCCAAAGCAAACTTGAAAAGCAAAGCTTTAGTCATCAAAATCCTGGACTTCAAGCAGTATAACAAAGATTTAAGCATCAGGAAGGACAGTATGGTATTGACACAGAAATGGGCACAGAGATCAGTGGAACAGAATAGAAAACCCAGAAATGGACCTACAGTTACATGGTCAACTAATCTTTGACAAATCGGGAAAGACTACCCAATGGAAAAAAGACAGTCTTTTCAACAAATGGGAGTTGGGAAAACTGGACAGCAACATACAGAAGAATGAACCTGGACCACTTTCTTACACCATACTCAAAAAAATAAATTCAAGGGGCGCCTGGGTGGCTCAGTCAGTTAAGTGTCCGACTTTGGCTCAAGTCATGATCTCACAGCTCATGAGTTCAAGCCCCACTTGAACCTGGAGCCTGCTTCGGATTCTGTGTCTCTGTCCCTCTCTGCCCCACCCCCACTCATGCTCTGTCTCTTTCTGCCTCTCAAAAATCAACACTAAAAATTTTTAAAAAATGAAATAAATTCAAAATGGATGAAAGATCTAAATGTGAGACAGTAAACTATCAAAATCCTAGAAGAGAACACAAGTAGGAAACTCTTTGACATCGCCTGGAGGAACTTCTTTCTAGATAAGTCTCCTGAGGCAAGGGAAACAAAAGCAGAAATTAACTATTGAGACTTGATCAAATAAAAAGTTTTTGCACAGCAAAGGAAACAATCAACAAAACTATAAGCCAACCTTCGGAATGGGAGAAGATATTTCCAAATTACATCTAATAACGGATTAGCATTCAAAATCTATTAAAAAAAGGTCTCAAACTCAACACCCAAAAAACAATAATCCAGTGAAGAAATGAGCAGAAGACATGAATAGACACTTTTCCAAAGAAGACATACAGATGGCTAACAGACATATGAAAAGATGCTCCACATCAGTCCTCATCATGGAAATATAAATGAAAAACACAATGAGCTAACACCTCACCTGTCAGAATGGCTAAAATTAACAACACAGAAAACAAATGATGTTGGGAGGATGCAGAGAAAAGGGAATGCTCTTACACTGTTGGTGGAAAGGCATATTGGTGTAGCCGCTCTGAAAAACAATATGGAGGTTTCTCAAAAATTTAAACATAGAACTACCTTGTGGTGCCTGGGTCGCTCAGTTGGTTGAGCGTTAACTCTTGATTTCAGCTTAGGTCATAATCTCAGGGTTCATGAGATCAAGCCCTGTGTTAGGCTCCATGCTGATAGCACAGAACCTGGTTGGTATTCTGTCTCTCTCTCTCTCTACCTCTCCCCTACTCATGCTCTTTCTCTCTCTCTCCCTCTCTCAAAATAAATAAGCTTAAAAATATATATAACTACCCTAGGACCCAGCAATCGTACTACTAGGTATTTACCCAAAGGATACAAAAATACTGATTTGAAGGGATACATGAACTGTGATATTTATAGCAGCATTATCAGCAATAGCCAAATTATGGAAAGAGCCCAAATGTCTGTCAACTGAAGAATGGATAAAGAATACACACAATGGAGTATTATTCAGCCATAAAAAGGAATTAAATCTTGCCATTTGCAATGATGTGGATGGAGCTAGAGTGTATTATGCTAAGTGAAATAAGTCAGAGAAAGACAAATACAATATGATTTCACTCATATGGAATTTAGGAAACAAAACAAAGGAATAGGGGAAAGAGAAAAGAAGAGAGAGGGAGGCAAACCATAAAAGAGACTTTTAACTATAGACAAACTGAGAGTTGCTGGAGGGAGGTAGGCTGAAGGATAGGTTAAATGGGTTATGGGTCTTAAGGAGGGCACATGTTGTGATGAGCACTGGGTATTTTATGTAAGTGATTAATCACTAAATTCTATCCCTGAAATCATTATTATACTATATGTTAACTAACTAGAATTTAAATAAAAACTTGAAACATAAAAACAATTAGTATAAGGAGACCTTCCAAAACATAAATAAAATGTAATAATAAAATTAAGGATTATTCCAAGGCAAAATGTCAAGCAAAGGGAAAAATCTTTTTTTCCTTTAGCTTTTCCATCCATATTTACATTGATTCTGGATTCTTACTATTTCAGCTCACTGTCAATATATTCTTTACCTTCTTAATTTATTTTAGGCATTACAAGCTATATATTAATGTGAATAAAGTTCATTTTTATCTGATTTCTGATGGGCAAAACTTGATAGGATGATGTTGTGTGCTTTTAATATTTCCATTTAACATAAATTACTTTATTAGAATTCTTCCAAAATATTGTTTAGGCAAAATAATTTTCTTAGCTAAGAAATTCTAATACAAATTGGATGGGGGTATCTGTTGGGTTTAGAGGTACTTGATAAAATTAAAAATTATACATTGGAAGTTTCCACTTTTACAGATTGCCTTCCAACAATGGTCAGACTAAACACATACTGGATTTTTAAGTATTCTTCAGAATAAAGGATATCCCAATAATTGAGGAATTTATATTCTAATGAAGACTTTCATTCTGAGAAGATTCTACTTCCATTGTGTGATTAAAAACACAATGCTATGTTCTTGGAAAGCATACAGATGCTGACATTAAAGAATACTCTTAAGATACTAGAAGGTATGTTGTAGTAAAAACTGTGTTTTGATGATAGGAAAAGAAGAATCATCTTGGAAACTAAAATAAAGTGTACAAAATATCAAAGTTTAGGGTAATGAACTACAAAGTTCAGTTAAAAAATAAGCTAGATATGAAACAGCCGAAATGTATCAAATAAATAAGCTCTACACATATACAGATATAATATGCCAAGCTTATTCATTTGCTTTGCTTAATGTTATTATATTAACTAGTTTATTAATCTATACTGTTTTTTTAATATTTAAAGTGAACATTTAAAAAATATTTATTTTGCGAGAGAGAGTATGAGTGTGTGGGGGGGAGGGCAGAGAGAGAGAGAGAGAGAGAGAGAGAGAGAGAGAGAGGAGAATCCCAAGCAGGCTCCATGCTCAGCCAAGAGCCCAACATGGGACTCGATCCCATGACTGTGAGATGGTGACCTGAGCCACAATCAAGGGTCAGATGCTTAACCGGCTGAGCCACCCAGGAACCCTTGAAATGAAACTTTTAAAGAAATACTTTGTGTAAAAAAAAGCATTACAAGTTGTCACGTGCTAATGGAGGAAAACTTGTTGGAGCATATACTATTGTTGAATTAAAGATCAACTCCAAATCCCAGTTCAACTGGTGGTAGTTTAGAAATCCACCTCCGCATCAGGGTATAACTTGAGAGATCTGTGCACTAAAGGGAACTATCTTTCTAGGAGTGAAATCAAGAAATTATGACAGCAGAATATAATTGTGTTATTTTTTATTTAAAGAGAAAATCAATAATTTTCTAATATTTTCTTCCTAGGGTAATATGATGTTTTGTGAAATATTTAGTTGTCTCTTGTGTATCAGCATTTTTAATGAAACAATTGTCATAAACAACATATTTTTACTTTTTAATGTGTTTTTATTTTTTTAAATTCACACTAATATTAACATACTCTAACTGTAAACAAAATGTTAGACAAACATGCATTCATAGTAAATTTTGAATATAATTTTCAACACCCAGTTCATGTTAAAGAAATGTATCTGAATTTGAGAATAGCAGATTTTTAAAATAGTTACACATTATGAGTGTTTAAAATCACCCAGTTTATTCACAGCTTGTGAAATTGCTGGTTTTAGTTTGCAGAAAAAAAAAAAAAAACAACTCTGCCAGTGTTGAATTTATAGAATAACGTTTGAAAAAGGAAGTATTTATTTATTTGATAGTCATGATACCAAGCCTTTTTGGAAAATTAGCACAAATCATGAAATTTTCTCACATAGGCATTATAAGAAATTCGTCTAAAAATTGTCCAACAGGAAATTGGTATTATCTGTGAAAAAGACCTTTATTAAAGATTCAGCTTGAACAGCTTCATGTGAACCTCACGGAGGGCACTTGGCCCTTAAATCCTCAGATACTGTCACTGGCTTTGTCTGTTCCTTGTGACTGACATGTCAGCTTTCGTTTCTGAATCTCAAAATCCCTGATGAATCTATATTCTTTCTGGTTCCTGATATCTCAATCTCTTTCAAAGATGAAACATATTTGTGCAAATATTTTGTATAACTTTTGGCTCGCTGAATTTGGAGCTGGAGAGGATCAGTGGAACATTCTTATTTATAAATAAATCTACAGAAGGGAAGTAAGAATTTCAGGATTTTTAAGTGGCTAAATTATTCCAAAGTCAAATAAAGTTTAAAAAATTGGGATGTGTTAACCACCAGTTTCTGCTTTTAATTTACATTTTCCCCAGATAGCTAAGAAGAGAAGAGAAAGCAGTCAAGTGAACAGTGGTATATATATTTTTGATGCCACTATTTACACCTTGCTCTGTCTCTGGCCTCTCTGCACTACTAGCAGTGGGTTCAGCATCAAAAATGAAGCCAAAAATAGGCTGAATGTAGAACTAGAGCTTTGCTCTCCTCTGCCTCAGGAAAAACACTTCAGCAAAGCCAGTAAATCAGATAGCATGCATTAAGTGTCTATTGCAAGCAAACCACTAGGTGAAGTTATCTGAGATAAACAAAAAGTATTAAGAGACAGCACCTTTTATTTGGAAGAACTTATGTTTTGGCTATAAAACCTTTAAAGAAAGTAAACAACTAAGGTATAAATACACAGTAATATATAGTTTGTATATGTGTCCAGAAATTAAGAAGTGCTTGAGGAATGGCGTAACCATTTTAAAACGATATGGAAGCAAGCTTGCATGGAATATACTTACCAAATACAGACTTTGAATATCAATATATGTAATAATAGTATCAGATTATAATCTGAATGAAGTAAGATTAAGTCTATACTCATATAATTAATGAATGAATCAACAAGGGAAAAGAAAAAGTTCTCTTTTATTTTAGAATACCAGCTAGTAAAATGTATAAAAACTAGTAGAATTAGAGAACCACCAAGTGGCAACCAAAATAGTTACAGTTTACCAGGGAAAAATCATCAATGGTTGCTAAAAATGTTGCTAAAATGAGACATAGGACTTTGTCTAGTTTCGGAGCATCTCCTCACCACACACTCATTAATTACAGACATATAATTAGTAACTTTCTGGAGAAACCTGGCAGATGCCACCTTAACCATGTTACCAAAATGAACATCACCAGTAGTGGAAGAAATCAAAATCATGTATCACCTAATAAAATATAAATGAAAAATACAGTTCTGATAAGATATAATGAAAAGAACATAGTTCTGTGATATTCCTGTCAAAAATTCATAACTACAATCTAAGAGAGGGAGGGTAAGGAGAGACATCAGAAAAACCTAAACTGACATACTCAACAAAGTGGCAACCTTACAGTCTTCGAAATATTAAGATTATGAAAAGACTAAGGAGTTGTTCCACATTGAAGGTGACTAAGGACACATGACAATTAAATACTAGGTGAGATCCTGGATGGATCCTTTTGCTATAAAATTCTTTATTGGCTATGAGGTAAAGTTTGAATAGAGTTTATAGATTAGGTGGTAATATAATTATCGATATTATTTCCTGATTTTTATGGTTATGCTATATATATATATTTTTTTTTCTTTTTTTCTTAAAGCAGTTTCAGTTTCTTGGCACAGCAAAATAGAGAGGAAGGTTCAGAGATATCTCATATACCCTCCTCCCTCATTAATAAACACTCCTGTCAGAGTGATACACTTGTTATAACTGAGGAACCTTGTTATCTTGAAACATCATAATCAACAAAATTCCATAGTTTGCATTACAGTCCACTCTTGCTGTTGTACATTCTTTGGGTTTTGACAAAGGTGCAATGACATGTACCTACTATTATAGTATACGGTGTATATTTACTATTCTAAAATGCTCTGTGTGCATTTATCCTTCTCCCAACCCCTGGAAATCATAGATCTTTTATTGTCTCCATAGTCTTGCCTTTTCCAGAATGTCATACAGTTAGAATCATACAATATGTAGTTTTTGTTTTTTTTTTTTCAGATAGGCTTCTTTCACTTAGCAATATGCATTTAAGCTTTCTCCATGTTTTTTCATGCTTGATAGCTCATTTCTTTCTAATGCTGAATAAAGCTGCTATAAACATCAGTCTGTATATTTTTGTGTGGACCAAGGTTTTCAGCTCCTTTGGGTAAATACTAGTGAAAGTAATTGCTGGATCATATGTTAGTAAAAGCATATTTCATTTTCTAAGTAACTGTGAAACTTTCTTCCAAAGTGGCTATATCATTTTGCATTCCCACCAGCAATGAATAGGAGTTCCTATTATTCCACATCCTTGCGAGCATTTGGTGTTGTCAGTGTTTCAGATGTTAGACCTTCTAATAGGTGTCATGGTATCTCCTTGTTGTTTTAATTTGCATTTCCTTGATGACAAATTCAAAATCTTTTCATATGCTTGTCATATGTATATCTTCTTTGGTGAGGGGTCAGTGTCTTTGGCTCATTTATTAGTTTTCTTATTGTTGAGTTTTAAGTGCTCTTTCTGTATTCTAGATAACATTCCCTTACCAGATACATCTTTTGTAAACAGTTTGTCTCAGCCTATGGTTTATCTTCTCATTATCTTGATAGTGTCTTTCACATAGAGGAAATTTTTAAGTTTAATGAGGTCTAGCTTATCAATTATTTCTTCCATGGATTGGGCTTTTGGTTTTGTTTTGCATCTGTGTTTATCAGAGAGATTGGTCTGTAGTTTTATTTTATTGTAGTGTCTTTGTCTGGTTTTGTATTTTTTTTTTAATTTTTTTTTTTTAACATTTATTTATTTTTGAGACAGAGAGAGACAGAGCATGAACGGGGGAGGGTCAGAGAGAGAGGGAGACACAGAATCTGAAATGGGCTCCAGGCTCTGAGCAGTCAGCACAGAGCCCGATGAGGGACTCGAACTCACATACCATGAGATCATGACCTGAGCCGAAGTCGGATGCTTAACCGACTGAGCCACCCAGGCGCCCCTGTCTGGTTTTGTATTAGAACAGTCCTGACCCCATAGAACAAGTTAGGAAGTATTTCCCCTGCTTTTGTCTTCCAGAAAAATTTGAAAAGAGTTGGCATAATGTGTTCCTTAGATGTTCGGTGAAATGTTATATATTGTAATTTTGTCAATATTCTAGCTATTTGTTGATTCATGGTTTTGCCACTTACGTCCCAGAATGTCACTTCTGCCCCATTCTGTTGCTCAAATAAATTAGTAATCCTGACCTAAATTCATGGTTTCTTTGAGATGCTGACCTTCAGCTGTGAAGAAGGTGGGCAAATAAAGCATGAGGTTTAAAGCTTTGATTTGGTTTTGGGAGAATTATAAGTAAAAGAAAATCTTCTCCCAACCCAGAAATCCTTTCCATAAAGTTAGTAGAGAAAGAAAATACTTTTAGTATTGAATAAGCATTAAATCAGAATGTGATGCACATCACAGGCAATCCACAAAGAGATTGCAAAGACAGGAATCTCACTGCCTTATGTAGGTAAACATATACAACCCATTACATGCATGTTTTTCATGATTAAAGAATAGCTACTTCGTAGGTAAGAAGACCTGATAGCACTCACTATCACACACAGTTTACACAAACTTCACGTGGTAATTAGGGGGACCATCTGTGTTAGCTTATTGAGTCTATCCAGAGGACAAAACAAACTTCTCATGTCTTTATATGAGTTTCGCAACCTGGAGCAAGGTGCCTATTGAAATTAGGCTCCTAACTGACTCCCAAACTGAGAAACAGGAGTGCTATCTTCCCTTGGTGTTTACATTTCAAAGTGATGGCTCCTGGGTTTTTAAGAAGGACATCCATGGTTCAGAAAGCCCACAAAAATCCCATTTTATTTTCAAATAATTTGTATGCGTTTCACAGAGAGGAGAAATTATTTAGAATTTTAAGTTTTCTTATGTAAATACTCTCAGAAAAAGGAGAGGAAGGGGAATGGGGTCGTATTTTCAGAAGATAATTAAGCTTCTTACTTTTAATTTTTGTTTATTCTTACAGTTAACAGTTGGCACAACGTCACAGGAAACTTTCTAATCCCATCTTTCCATGACATTTTTGGGAAGGGACATCCATATATGATTGAAATATACTACATCTCTGCAAGTCATGATCCCCAAGTTTGAAACTCTACCTCCAGCTGATTCATATTTTCTATTAATTGTAACTATAGAGACTTAATTTTCTTCCATTATCAAATATATTTTTGTTTATTCTGTCTCTTATTTCAGAATTTTCTCTTGTACATTGCAAATGTGACTGGAACTTCTAATTACCCATGTATGATTTAGTTTCAAGTTTCTTAAGTATCCTGTTTGTTCCTCTAAATTTGCCCAAGCTTGTGTAAATTATTGAAATCCCATAAGTCTCCCTTGATCTGGCAGATATTGGATGGACTTAACTCTTTCTTTATAAACTAGACTTCATGATTATTTATTTCCTAATTCAAAAACACTCATATTAGTGTTCTTATGAAGTGTTTCAGTTAAAGTCACGGGAAACAAATATTATCTTTTGATGAGCTATTGAGAATAGTAGTGAATATAACAAATACACAAGTTAAGGGAAAATAAGAAGAGTGAACTCCTCAAACATTTAAATGTTATATGGTTGGTCTTTTACTTAAAAATTAAAAGAGACTTATTGAGAAACTGCCAAATATATATGGACGTATCCAATATTGTGAGACATTAAAAGGTTTTAAATAGGAACTATGTAGCGATGCTTCAATTAGTGTGTTCTCTGTAGAAAATGTCCTTTCAATGTAAGTCAGCTGAATTAAAAAATCTTTATAATTCTGATGAAGCAGACTGCTTTGCAGCTGCATGAAAAAATATTTTAATCAGGAGCATCTATTTGTTATGGGCCAATTGAAACAAACATAGCCAACCCAAGGGAAATTTATGAAGTCTATCAAGTTTATTGTCCATGTACAATCTCCTCTTTCTTTCCTGCTATGAGATTGCTAACTTCAATTTCAAATAGAGTATCCTTTGCTTTCCTCATTTTATACTTATCCATGAAATTGGGGAAGACACTGATAAGTAGTTATTTGTAGATTATGACTGTTATACACTTATTTAAACATCTTCAATTAAACAGGTCTTTAAATGTTAAATAATAGATTAAAGGCTTTTGCTTTGCTTATTATTTCTCCTCCTCCTCCTCCTCCTTCTCCTTCTCCTCCTCCACCTCCTCCTCCTCCTCCTCCTCCTCCTCCTCCTCCTCTTCTTCCCCCTCCTCCTCACACTCCTACTTCCCCCCTCCTCCTCTTTCCCTTCCTCTTCTTTCTTGGAGGTATAATACTACTAGGAGATAAGATGTTAGTATAGTAGATAGGAAACCCTGAAGTTGTAGATTATCTTCTTAATTTTAAAGTAGGTGAAGGGAAGGAAAAATAAGATAAAACAGAGAGTGAGACAAACCATAAGAGAACAAACAGGGTTGCTAGAAGGGAGGTGAAGGGGATGGGCTAAATGGATGATGGACATTAAGGAGGGCACCTGTTGGGATGAGCACTAGGTGTTCTACTCCTGAAACCAATAATACACAGTATGTTAGCTAACTTGAATTTAAATAAATTTAAAAAAATAAAAAAGTACATATGCATACACATACTCAAACAAAATGAAGTGAACCTGTATGGTTATTCAGGTCAACTAATTGTTGTTTTTGTGCATATGTACTTGTGAATATGTATGCAGACAGTTTACTTCTGGTGTGTTCATATTTATACTTTGTTTATAAATATTCATATATGTTTTTGTGTTAGTTATATGTTGCTTCTGTAACATATTACCACACATTTTGGATTAAATCAACACAAATTTATTTTATAGTTCTAGAAGTCATAAGTCTAAAGTGAATCAGCAGCAGCCTTTCTTCTGGAGGCTTTAAGGGAGAATCCAATCTGTTCCCTTGCCTTTTCCAGCTTTTACAAGCTGTCAACATTTCTAGGCTCACATTGACCTCTGTTCACATCATCATGTCCTCTTCCCCTCTGCTTTTGTTATCAATTGCCTTCTCTATCTGTGACCTTCTTGACTATCTCTTATAAGGACCCTTTTAATTATGTGAGTCTACCTAGATAATTCAAGATAATAGCCCCATCTCAAGTTACTTAACTTAATCACGTCTCCAAACTTCCTTTTGCCATGAAGGTAAGATATTCACAGGTTCTAGGGTTTAGAGCATGGATATTTTTGGGAGGCCAGTTATTCAGCCTACCACAATTTTGAAAAAAAAATTAAAATAATTTAAATTTTATTTTTTATCATATAAAAAAAATTTAATGTTTCTTTTTGAGAAAGAGAGAGACAGAGCATGAGCAGGGGAGGGGCAGAGAGAGGGAGACACAGAATCTGAAACAGGCTCCAGGCTATGAGTGTCAAAACAGAGCCCCATGCGAGGCTCAAACTCACAGACCAGAGGATCATGACCTGAGCCAAAGTTGGATGCTTACCTGACTGAGCCACCCAGGTGCTTCTATGGTTTGTTGTTTTAATTATATTTTCTCCTTTTCTGCTTTCAAGGTTAATATTAAAAAAAAAAAAAAAAAAAAAACCTTTAATTATTTTCCAAAGTAAAAGGGCACCGAAAGACTGAGACAAAATAATTGCAAACCACATGTCTGATAAAGTGTGATTTCCAAAATACATAAGGTACTCCTACAGCTCGATAGCAAAAAAAGAAAAAAAAAGGCAAAACAAAATCTTGCCAAGGATATGGAGAAATTGAAATTGGAACTCTTGTATATTGTTGGTGGGATTATAAAATGGTACAGCCTGTTAAGTATAGAAATTCCTCAAAAAATTAAAAACAGAACTGCCATGTGACCCAGCATTCCCACTTATGGATATTTATCTAGAAGAACTGAAATCAGGATCTTGAAGAGATATTTGCTCTCCCATGTTCCTTGCAGCATTATTCACAATAGCCAGCTTGTGGAGCCAACCTAATGTTCACTAAGCACTGAATGGATAAAGATAGCATGTTATATACTTACAATGGGATATTATTCAGTTTTGAAAAAAGAAGGAGGTCCTCTCATTTGCAACAACATGGGTGAAACTGAAGGTCATTATGCTACATGAAATAAGCCAGTCATAGAAGGACAAACTGCATGATTCCACTCATACGAGGTACCTCAAGTAGTCAATGTCATAAAAGCAGAAGGTAGAGTGGTGTTGCCAGGGTCTGCAGGGGAGGAAAATGGGGAGTTGCTGTTCAATGGGTATAAAATTCAGTTATGTAAGATAAAGAAGTTCTAGAGATCCACTCTACCACATTGTGGTTATATTTAACAATACAAAAATTTGTTAAAAGGGTTGAGCTCATGTTTGTTGTTATTGTTGTTTACTACAAAATGTGTCATTTGACTCAGTTACTATAAGTATTATGCAGATACTGAAACATGATTAACACCGTGAATCACAGAAATAGTGTAGAATAATAATAGACGTATCTCCAACACCATTATCACTTCCATAATTATTATGATGTATTACAGAAATATCTGATTCACAGTGCATTAAGGATACATAGTTTTATACATACATATAATTTAAAGTAAGTTATTGCAATGATTAAAAGATTTATGCTACATAGAATTTCTGATATGCATTTTATAATTTAAACTCTTGTGTTATAATATTTGAATTTCAAATTACTATCGAGAAAAAATATAAAATTAATTTTACTTACAAAGAAATAATGATAGAAATTTGATTGAAGGCACTGAATTATGATGTCAAAAATAAGCAGTCAAATCCAAAATTATTATCATAACATTACAACTTTAGTGTGTAATTTCACCTAGATATAGCTGTTTGAAATGATATATTTGGAAAATAATGTAATAGAAAATATTTAAGTTGGAACATTGAAATGAGTAGAAGTGTCTAAATGAATTTGAAAAATGGCAACTTGGATATATTTATTTTTTATACATAAAACTGAAAGTAATATATAGTTGGAATCCATAAAATAGTGGTGGTAAAAGGATAAATAATCCTTTAAAATTAAAAGCAATATATATTTATACATTCTGCAATTATCTTACTTTATAACCACAAATAATTTAATCTAAAAGGAAGTTTTCAAGAGAATACCTCTATTTTTGGACTCTAGAAAAGAAATAGAGCTGCCACTATCATCTAACCTTAAATATTTAAAATTGAGGCTACTCATGCCAACTCCTAAGAAAGAAACCCATGCTTAATACATTCTGAAATGCTGTTTCTAGAATAAGACTGCTGTATTCTTATCTTTTCAAACACACTGATATCATTAATAATGGAAATGTACTCTTAGTATAATTTTCCTAAAACATCATACTTATAGCTTCAAATGACATGTGAAGGTTAACAATGAACAGTAATATGTATTGCATTATAGTACTGAAGTAATTATGTGAGAGATAATTAAGATTACATAAAATGACCCACAGCTCATATAAATTATTTGATAACAAGAGACACCTTAATAAACATTTTTATTTGTGATACTTCCTGTTAGAAGGTGGAGGAGGACAGTATAGTATCCTCCAGTCTGAAAAGGCACTTTGAGACCAAAAACTGAATAAACCACCCCACACCATTTACACAGAGTTTAATTCAGAGTGGTTTACTGACAAGGAGATCTGGTGAATGGACTATTCACGTGGTACACAACTATTCTCTGCCCAGTCTAGACCAGAACCCACAGCGTTTTTAGAACAAGGGGATCATTTTGATAAGGTCAGAGAGAAGTTACCTAAACTGACGCCTTCTGTGTGGCACTTTAGGGAGGATCAGAACGAGCATTTCTGCATCCCGGTCAGGGCATACATTAACTTCCACAGGGTCTGGAATACAGGTCATGAGAGAGGTCAGTGTGCAGGCACAAACAAGATGGAGAGCCAAAGAGAGTCTGTATTGTCATCACTCCTACACTTTTGATAGAGAAATGGCAGAAAAATAAATTATGATTGTCCCAATCATGTTAGGAAGTAAATTAGGTGGTATCAGTGTCAGAAGGAAAGATGCTTATCCTAAGGTAGATGAACAAATGGAAATACATATAAATGCAAAATGCTTCATATTGAACAGGGCACAACTTGGAAGGGAGTTGACCTTCCACAATTATAAGGAAGTGTCCATTTTATACTTTATTGTAGCTTTCAAATAAGGATGTCCTTACCAGTTACAGATATGTTACATTTTTTTTTTTCACGAGTCAGTATTGGTAGGTTGTGTGTTTCTGAAAATGTATCCATTTCTTGAGGTTACCCAATCTGTTGGCATATAATTGTTCATAGCATTCATGTATGATCCTTTTTATGAGGTATCAGTTTTACTGTCTCCTCTTCATTTCTGATTTTATTTGCATTGTCTTTTCCCCCCTAGTCTAGCTAATTTATTAATCTTATAAAAACATATTGTAGTTTTGTTGATTTTTTTCTATTTTTTAAATTTTTTATTTCCTTTGTCTTTACAGTAATCTTTATCTTTTCTTCATTCTGTTAATTTTGTGCTTACTTTATTTTCATTTTGTAGTTACTTTAGGACTAGTAATACTTTGGGATTTGGATCAAAATTTGTATCAAAATTTTCCTTTTGGATTCTGTATGGCTGGTTTTGCTCTCACCCAGGATGCAGGAACCTATTAATTTCTGGATTTCTCACAAATGGAATTGGTCCATGTATTTATGAATGGGTGTGTCCATGAGGGGAAGAAGATTCGGGGCTTCTTACTCTGCCATCTTGCTGATGTCAAAGCCATTTACATTTTATTGGTAAGGAAAGTAAGCTTATGGACAACCAGTATACTTTACCAGCACCACACAGCTACAAAATGTCCAAGACTTAATGAAACACGAGGTTTCTCCCTGTTTTCTGTGGAGTCTCTTGTGATGTTAAGTTGGGCAGAAACATTTATTTTTTTGCCTACTTTATATGAAGCTCTAAAATGAAATATCAATGTTAATAGTTTATTCTTTACCCATGTGATAATAACAAATTTAATTGACCCAGATGGAATTTGAGCCCACAATTTGTAATTATCTTCATGTTCTAATAAATAGTAGTTTTTAAGTTTTGGTTTTGGGGGACAAGGCCAAGTCCTATTAACTAAGAAGCTTTCTGTCATTCTTCAGAGATACACTCATAACCAAGGTTTAGTAAGATCTTTTTATTCTTTGAGCAGTAACTACAATATAAAAAATCATTCTTATTTAACATTCTTATTTAACTTTATTCACTCTTATTGGCACCTATAAAAGTTGGAAGAATGTTGCTCTGGTAAGGAAAAAGAATGATTTACTTTCTAATTTCATGTCCTTAACTTGTAAATTACACTTATGTTTTACTGTTTACTTCATTAATGACATGTTTAATTAATTCCTTTTTACTTTTTGTCCAAATATTTGGCATCTGTTATGACCTCTTTGCATTGCATTTCCAAGTACATGTGGTCATTAGTGCTGATGATAGAATTTTGAATTAAGTCCATGCATTTAGGTACCTACTAGGTAAGCAAAAGTGCCTCTTTACTTGAAAACAGACCCTTTTTCATAGCCTAATGAATGCTTGTGAATTTTATGGATATAGTTGTGTCTGTTTAGTTTGACAGATGCTTTATTCAAATGAGACATGTAGAAAAAAAGAAATTAACAATGTCATGCATCAGTGAAATATGATGACCTTGATTAAATGTGACAGGCATCTTAAGGAATATTTGCATGGATCATAGGTCATGTCTAATGTTTTCTAAACTGCTGCAAATTTGTATGGAGCTCCATTAATTTTAACAGAAGTGATGTGGTTACAAATGTGAAATGGGAGATCTCCAAATATGTTAACACAAGTCAAGGATTGTCTAAGCTGCCACTCTATTGAAAATATAGTATGTTGTTTGTGCATGTTAAAATATAAAAAGCAAATATTCCCTCTTAACCAAAAATAAACTGAAGAAAAATATTATTTTTATTTTGCTGATTATTATACTGTTTTCCCCTTTACATATGCATTTGTTTTTGAGAATATTATATATTTTAAAAATATATAGAGCATGAGAGACACCTACTGGTTTTGTAAACTATTGAATATTTTAAGCAGCTATTAAAATTCTGTCTAGTTGGCAACTTTTTGAAATGCTTCATGTTTTCATTTGCTATGCATTTAAAAAATATTTTTAATAGAGTATTTTTAGAGGAATTTTAGGTTCACAACAATATTGAGCAGAAAGTTCCTAATCCCCATGTATCCCCTGCACTTGTCTCCCAGAGCTTTTTTTTCCACTATCTACAACCAACCCCCACCAGAGAGATACATTTGCTACAAGTGATGAACCTTTATGGACACATCATTATCACACAAAGTCCATAGTTTGTATTATAGTTCACTCTTAGTGTTGTTCATTCCGTGAGTTTTCAGGTGTTAGTAATTTCAGAAACCCTTAAGATGCAAACAAATAAAAATACCTATTTATCCCTGTAGAATAATTTTTTTAAAATTGTGACTATTTGAGTAATAACTTTAACCTCGATCTACTTCAGCAGGATGAATAAATTAAAATCATATGGTTTAAATTATATTCCCTACTCTTCTCTCTACCCTTTTGCCCTTCGCTTCTCCTATATTCGAAGCAAGGTATTCATTTCCTTTTTCGAGATTAATCTCGAATGACATTTTCCATGTCATTCACTATCACCTAAATAGTTATATTTTGCTGTATATGTGCTTCAATACACTAGTAGTAACTGCCTGAAGTATTGAGAGGAACTCTGTTTTGGCATGATAACAGTAGCTGCTTAACAAACTTCCAAATATAATAAAATATAATAATGTCTCTAAAAGAAGTAGAAGATTCTTTCTAATTAACCTACAACTCTAAACAGTTTTACCTGTTATCATTTATTCATAATCCATTCTAATTAATTCCAATGGATCCACCATATTTACAGTAGACTTTCAAAGAAACTCAAGCCACCAAATGAGAAAGAACATGGAGGATAGCATGTGGGAGATTTTTATGGGTCAATTCTGGAAGTGGTCATATCATTTCTTCTCTTAGTACATTATTGCTAGACCTGAAGCCAAGAGAATTCCAAAGTACACCTGAAAAAGTAGTACTAAGGAAAAATAGAAAAGTTTGGTAACAAATTAGCTGTCACTGATAGACTGAATCTGAGCTGTGCTGGAAACTACTGCAATGTGTTAATAGAGGACAGTATGGCCTGGGTTGGCTGGATAATCTGGAGCCATGTCTGTCATATTGTAATAATAAAAAGCCCCATTTTCACTCTGAAAAGTCTCCTGGTTATATAATAAACACTATAGTGATTTTTATGTATTACATACATGCTTTATGGGGAATGTCTGTCCAGAGCCTTTCCTGAAGCTTTAAATACTCAACCCTACTCTATTTTAACCCATGTATTTTAGACATGTGTCTCCTCCATTCTGTCCTTGACTACCACATTTCAGTAGTCTTTCTGTTTTGTTCTAAATCTAGGATTTTTTTTTTTTTACCCCCATCAGGCTACCATCCAGACTTTCCTTGTTTTATTGCCAGATTTTTCATATATGTAGATAGTAAGCACTACTTCTTACTTCTTTGTAATTACTTTGTCTTTTAACTTTGCAAACAAAATCTGTAGCCATCATTGAATGAAATATTGCTTTAAATGAACACTGTGATTTCCAGAGTCAGTCTGCACAACGTTTGGCAGTATTGATTCTTCCTTCTACTTTGAAATCTCTTTCTTCCTCCCATAATTGTAAACTGTTTTGGCTCTATCCCTACTATTCTACCTCCTTCTTTCTTTTCTTTTTAAATTACGCTTTCTATTACTATTCCTTTGAATCAGTGTCACCTCATATTTAGCCATATCTCTTCTTTAGTTACAAATATTTTTGTTGTTACTTTTGCTCTGAGAAGTAGAATTCGTGGTTCTTGAGAGGAACTATTGTAAAAGCAATTTCATAAATTCTTTGCTGTTCTGATGTTACATAGAATTTCTGCAATCTGACAACCCTTTGTGCATAGGTCTTTGGCTTTTCTCTCTTAAAAACACAGCAGTGGGTAGTTGCCAGTTGATTATACAATCAGAGGTCAATATGAAGCAAATCAATAGACTTCCAAGAAAAAAACAAAAATAAGGAACAAAAAAGCAGCATGAATGATAATAAGACAAATCTCAATAAATAGGATGCTAAGATAATAAAATGCGTATAATTAATAAAAGCAGAGGAATAATGATATATCTTATTCTAGAAATGAATCATTTTTTTAAAAAAGAGCTGACTAGGAATTTGAGTGTTGGTTGCCTAATCCTCACCCATTCTTGCTGTTTTATCTGCTTACAGAGAAACATATTTGGTCAGCTATTCCTCCATGTGACTCCAGGGAAGACGACCCCATTCTTTTTTCTAAGATGAGCATTTTGTTCTTCTACGCTTATTTCATTTGCTGCTTTATCAAGGTGACTTCATTCTTTGCAGTCTGATTTAGTGGGGGGCTTTATAGTTCATGCTCCAGCATTATTTGGGCAACATTTTTTGCTTTGCCCCTCTCATTCTTCTGAACTTGAACTCAATTGGATGCCATTTTAAAACTATTAGGAAAAGCGGCTTAAAATAATACAGACACCAAAGAGAAGAGTCAAACAAACAAAAAGACAAAAAAGCAAAACGATGTGACAAAGAAATGGGAACTTGGAGGCATAATTGAGCCAATTTCTATTTGTCTAAGCTGAAAGCATCTTAGCTGATACAGAAATGGAAACGACACTTATTATGATAGATCCTAGATAATGGATACAAATGAAAAGTTAGCTATTGAACCTGAAGGTGGAGCATAGGAGTCCTCCCAAAATATAGCACAAATATATAAAGATTTGGGAAAGGTTTACTTAAAGTGTAAAAATGTAAATACTTTATGTAACATTTTCTTATGTTAAAGAGAAATAGAGAAGAAGAAGTTTCAGCACTCATGCTGCCATATTGTGTAGAATAACCTTGGTCTCATTATATTAAACTATACTTTGTAAGCAAACATGTTTTGGAAGCATTTTAACATAAACATAAATGTCCAAAGTCCGTAAAAAGATTGAAGGGTCTTGGTCTTTTCATTTTATGCTTCATACTGAGTTGACTGTCTTTATTTTCTTTTCTGAAAAAAATAGAGTCCTTTGAGTTTTTGAATATAATTATCATAGATTTGAGAAAATACTCCATTTCAACTATATTGGGAATTATAGAACATATTTCATTCCTAACAGTGTATACTTGAATACTTGTATTTTCTATTTAGCTTTAAAAACAAATCAGATGTTTTTCTATTCGATCTTTATAAAGAATAAGATGTTTGAAAAATTCCATTGTTTTCTAATTTAGATATTTTTATTATGATTTTTATTTTTTCTTCAGATAGTTTAAATTTGTTTTATGGGTTTTCTTGCTGTCTTCACTTGAAGATCAATTTCTCTTAGTTTTATTTCTCTTTCTCTTTATATAAATAAAGTTTAATGTAATTCATATATATAGATTCTTAATACATATATACACTATGCTTAATACATTCATATATATGCTTAATGTAATTTTAGTTATTGAATCTGAATAATTGAGTTTTATAATTTCATACTTACCTAATAGTTTTCATATATATATATATATATCTCAATAATATTATTCCATGCAAGATCAGTCAGTATGTTGGAAGCTTCATTGAAAGGTATTTGTTAAAATAAATGCCTTTAAACATGCTTTTGGTTACTTGGAAATAAATATTTCCCAGAAGTTTTTGTTTTACTTTTCATTAAGCACAAAAGTCGTTAGGTTTTGTGTTCATTTTTAAATTGATCCATATAAAAGTTTATCTTGGGGGGGCGGCGTTAGTGGTAGATGGTACTGCCTTCTCTTGTGCAGTGCAATTTATACTAGTTTCGATGCCCTTTGAAGTTTTCCAGTGTATAAAAATGTCTTATAGTTACTACTCATGAGCACACCCACACACCCCCATGTACCCCGCCACACACAGACACACTCACACCCTAGCATATTCTCACAGGCTTGCAGATATGTTAATGGAATTACTGAATAATTGATTGAATAAAATAATAAAATATTTGGTGATTAGGAACTACAATTTATGTATTATATTTACTTATGTCTGAATATATAGCACTCACTTGATCAATAATATTTTGGTTTTGATATTGCACGATTCAAACTTTTTTTCTGATTTCCTAAAGTAATTTATGTATGAAAATCTCCAAATGATGCTTTTCTTATAAAATTTGTTCCATTAGCCTATCATATTTTCTGCTTAACATTATTTCCATAAATCTATTTATCTGGGAGACCAAGAGCAAAATCCTATTTTTCTTTGACTCAGTCATATGGCTGATATTTAATTAAAAACAAAAACTGATTATAAACTAATGATTCAGAACATCCCCCTAGGGGATCAGAGAGGAAAAGCTGACATAATATGACAGATGCTTTCTTTCAACCACCAGTAACAGGAAATACATTCTAAATATGAAAGTCAATTTATTTTCAGAAAATATATTGCTGGTATAGTAAAAACAAAATTAAACAAATAATCTTTGAAAGAGGGAGACATCAGGGTTATGAATAGTAAATCACTGCGGTTTGACCTGGAAAAAAAATAAAGGAATACTATAGTTCATCAATTGTTCATTTCTGTTTGACAGTGAATTACAACAGGGGAAAAATCTGACTTCTGTGCAGTGGATGCTGCTGCATTTTAGAAGGCAGAAGGTAAACAGCAACCTCTGTTAGCTGAGGTTTTTACATATTTCAGTCTACACAAAGTATTTCATTTAAGTGTAGATACTCGTGACTTAGTAAGATAATTTAAAAAGAAAAAGTGCCACTTACATTTCATATGAAAATTCTTCTATATGTAATATCATTCACATTGAACGTACATGTATGTGAGTAATGTGAAAATGAGCGATAACTGACAGAATAAAGATTTTATTATTAACAAATACTAGAATGCTGGACTTTAGGACACATTATGTCTTTATAATAGTTGCATAGTAAAGATATTTGCATAGAGGACAGAAAGCTATTAAAATCTATTCTAAAATTTGACTGCAGAAAAACATGTTACTAACGAGGACCAAGCTGATGGAGATCAATGGATATAAAACTATATGATATATCAGAATGAGTCTTGCATGAATCTGTGCTTTGTTGTTCAGCTAGCTAAAAACTAATGTCTAGAAGATGAAATTTGTAGAAAGAGAATATATCCAACACCACTGTTTGCTCTTTTTTTTTTTTTTTTTTTCTGCCTTCCAGCAAGAGAGTGACCGGATTTGGGCTGATAGGAATCCTGTTATACATTTTCTGGGATGTATTTTAATTTTCCTGATATAGCCATATCCTTTTCTCTTCTCCTTTCTTCCTGTTGGAATTCAGATATTGTAGTAGAGATATAGAATCCATGTTAAGGTCACAAATAATAAAACTGAGAAAAGGAAAAGAGAATCATGCAGATACAGGCCCTGATATACAGTTGATCCACAGAACTGATGGTCTTAATAATGCCTGTCATCATCTTCCAAAGTCATGTCCTTTAATATTAGCTGCATTCCATTACCTTGAGACTAAGTCACACATGATAACCAAAACAAGGCTTATTTTTTTCTTACAGCTCATTTTTGCTAGTTGTAAGTAGATAGTATAAATGCAGAGTTGCTTGGAGAACAAACAGTAGCATAAGAAGATGTAAGGAGATAATTGAAAGAGAAATTTACCAAGGAGTATTAGTGGGCGAAATTTCTGGGAAGCAGAAAACGAGGCTTAGATACAATACAATAAGGAATAAGCACCTTATTCTGGAGTCTGACTGAATCCAAGTTTGTTTGCTGGACTTGCAGTAAAGTAAAGCCAGTCACTGACACATTTAGTATGCAGCAAGGAAAGGGTTTATCTGAGAGGAAGCCAGACAAAGAGATGGGAGGACAAGCCTCAAATCCTCCTCCCCAAAGGGTGAGAGTCAGGGCTATTTAAAGGTAAACTACAAAGGGTCTGGGTAAAGAGGAGACAAGCTACTGTCACTCAAAATCAGATAAAAGAAGTTAGTAAGTAGGGGAGGGTTGAAGTCATTATGTTGTGCTCAAAGAGAAGGTCAGTCGTCCTGACAGGTTCTGGCCAGCTTCTTGGTAAAGCCTTGAGCATGTGTAAAACAACAAAATCAGCAGTTTGTTGTCATGGTGCCACGCAAGAATGTTATCTATAAAAACGTGGTGGCAAGGCACATTCTGAGAACAAGCAGATTTGAGTAAAAAGTTGAAGTTGTATTTATTAGTCTTATTACTGGTTTCAGAAGTGCATGCTGCATTCTCACTCTTGCCACTACTCAGCACTAGTTTGACAACTCATAAAAGGTGCAGTGTGTGTGTGGAATGCCTGGCTGGCTCAGTCTGTAGAGACTATGGCTCTTGATCTTGGGGTTATGAGTTCATTGGGTTTGGAGACAGAGCAAGTTTACTGTGATTATAGGTGTTAGTTTCCAACTAGATTGTTCATTTCTTTATACTCATTCCACAAAAAAGCAGTTATTTACTTGGTGATATGACTACTTAGCAAACAACTGTGGTGCCAACAGAACAGACTCATTCATCAGCGCATAACAGATATTATCCAAAGATACTAGAAACACATTAGGCTAGGGCTTCTTAAATACAACTGCATACAAACTAACCAAAGTTTGGTTAAATTATAAGTCTGGATAGGGCCCGAGATTTTGCATTTCTAAGAAGTTCCCAGGTGACACAGATAATGATGCTGGATTACAGACCACACTTTTTTAAAAAATTAATTCCAGTATAGTTAACATACAATGTTATATTAGTTTCTGTTGTACAATACAGTGATTCACCAGTTCTATGAATTACTCATCATGTTACAGACCATACTTCGAATAAAAAGCTTTAGACAGCAGGCAAACAATTTCAGTGATCTAGTATTACTGATATTATGACTTAATTCATAATTTTAGAAGGGTAAAGTCTTGAGAAATCATACATATTTCACAAACGTATTGGGAATTTCCTATATTTGATATTTACAATAACTTATTATGTTCTATAACACTAAGGTCTCCTTTCCTTTCTGAATCATATCTATACAATGATTTTTATCCATTCACTTTAGGCTGAGAAGATGGAATTAAAAATTGTTCTTTATTCTGTTTTCATTGAGACATCCTAAATATATTTAGCTTCTCTGAGATCTAATGTGCCTCTGTACTATTATACAATCTTTATCTTAAAAAAGGAGGCCAGGAAAATTTGCCGGAGAAAGAAGGACACCATAAGACTAAAGTTGGTTTATTCCTTAGAGATCAATTTTATAAATTTAAACAAGAGAAAGGAATAAAAGGAAGACATTTTCTGCTTTATATTGTGTTTTATGATATGGCAGGCTTTGCAAGCTTGCTACTTTGTAATAATGTTTACTAGAATTGAAGGGGACCCACTCATCAGAATATTATACAAAATACATGCCAAAGTAATAAGTAAAAGCTATACTTGGACAGTAGTACTACCCATAACCTCAGAGATTAAAAGGAATAAAAGTCACTTCATGAAGAATAGAATCTGTGACCAGGTCATGCCCAGGAAAATAGACCAAGAGTGAATTATCTTATAAACCAAAGTATGGAGCAAGCATGATTTTTTTGTTTTTAATTGGACATTTGAAATTATCTAACTCTGATTATTTTTAATGTAATTGTAACCAGCTGGTTTTGATGTAAGGTGTGTAAGCAGAAAACCAGTATTCTTTCACTTCTCCCTTAGATTTGTTCTGTTAATGAATTCTTTCCTGCTTCTTGTATGAAATCTTGAGTAGGTACTCTTACTGCTTTTCAGGTAATAGAAAAATAATTTTATCCCAATAAAGTATCAATAGAAAAATCTCAGTGTTTTCCATTAAAGATTCTCCATTCTAGTAGTTAAGGGGAACTTCATGTTTGAAAATCTTCAGTAACAGAGGAGTTAAGGGGAACCTGCTTATCTTATTTTCTATTCTGTACTGTATAGTCCTTTTTTTTTTCATATATCATTTTGAGTTTTACCAGACCCAAGGAAAATGGAGGAAGGATAAAAGATAAGAAAGATCTTATTTAGTTTAACTCAATTAAAATCTGAACTTGATTACCTTTGATATGGAGGATATTCAGTTCTTGCTTTTTCTCTTTATGGGGTAATTTTGTATGTCATTTAAAAATTTCATACCTGACTCCTACATCTGTATTTTCCTACAACAGCTGATGCCGTCTCAAACTGCTTGATTTCACTTCCACTTAGCTCTGGTCTTCTACTTTTTCATCTGTTGGATTCCATATCTACCTCTTAATAACTCACTTGAGGAGAGACTTTTTTAACAGAATTCCAGGCTAGCTCTATTCAGCAGGGCCTGTATATGGTTCTCTGGAAACTTTTAAGCCTGCCTACCATAGTTATAAGTGCAGCTCCTATCAGTTTGTTTGCTTTCCCACCAGCTAAAGCCATCTTATTTCTAGATTAGTTTTGGAAAGTAACCAAAACATCTGTTCCAATTCCTGTGACACTCACACTCATGAGGTTCAGAACAGGCAGTTTAAGTAAATCTTTTGAGAACCCTTCACTCATTTGCTTAGAGTGAGAACCAAATATTTTCTTCTACCCCTCTATGTGGGCTCCCTTAAAGACAAAATGGAGCTGAAAAGGATTCACTCTGCTTCACGGCAAAGGCAGATCTTGCTGAGGTTGGATGTGTATCAGTAAGTGCTGGCAGCTTTCTTAGTTCTATTTCTTCTGGATAACTTGGAATCCCTACCCTCCAAGATATACAGAGGAAGAAAGTGATTCTGAGATTGTGCATGTTCTATCAACTCATATCTCCATTTGGGGAGGGGGAGTAGAAAATACACACCAGAATGAAAAAAAGGTAGAGACTGACTGCTCAAGAGGTTTAATTATGAAAGGGAGGGCTACAGTGAAGTGGTAGGTAGCAGACTTGGTTGTGATGATCAGTACATTATGCAGTACAAGATACAGTGATGCACATTTGGACACGGAGAAGGTAAAAATAGTTACAACCAACACATCCTCTGCACCTCTTTCATGTTGAGCAAGGAAGCTGACTCTGGTGGTCTGTTACTGTTCTTTAACTAAAATAGCAAGTTGTTACTTTGGCAATGTATTATACTATCTGTTAAAGTACTTTATTTTTTGTAAGAGAATTGGCTTGATGGATAGAGACGAGCTTTTCTTATTGAGATGTTCACTTTTGTGACAACTTTAAAATACATTTTTATCATTTTGTGTTTCTCAAGTTCAATCTCTGTGGGAAGCAATCTATTATAAGGCAGATTTGTTCAACAGGTCCTGCAGAGTTTCACAAATTCCTTCCCTCCAGGGTTGTTATTTTTGGTGATAGGAAACAAAGAAAATCTTTAAATAAAAGTAAGAAATAGATATAAAACATACACATGAAAAAAACAATATATGTCTTGATTTTATATATTTATAAAAATAGAGGTCAGCCCCAAAGAAAACTCACCCATTAATTACCAAAATTTAGACTTACCTTGATCAAAATTAATATTTAAAAGGCATATAATGTTTTTGCATTTTAGATAACATCTCTCCATTAAACAATTAAATGGCAGTATTTCTTTCAAAAGTATTTGTATTTCTTTAAGTTATTTTTAATAAGAATCATCATACCAAGTCCATAGGAGAATACAATGTTAGTATACTAAGGTCATTCCTAAACCGCACTCCTTTTAAAAAAGAATTCTAAATAAACCTCAATTTCCTCATAGGCATTATTGAACGAATCAACTTTATGGATAAATGGAATATATGAATGCATATATAACAGAATAGATATGAAGTCAAATAACCAATAAAAGTTTTCATCATATATTATAAACAGTCTGAACTTCAATATCTTGTGTTGAATCTTTAAAAGTATACCACATTTCAGTTTAATAAACAAATTGTTTAAGGAAAGAATTTGTTTTGGTTGTGTAGGGACTCTGGTCAAAATGCCTGGGTTCAAAGCCCAACCTTGTCACTTACCAGAAATGAGACTTGACGCAAATAACTTTGCTTTTTTGTGCCACAGTTTAGTTTTCTCATGTATAGCATTAGTAGAAATAGTAGTACCTACCTTACGGGATTTTTGTGAGAGTTCACTTTCCTAGTCCATATGAGCTTCAAACAGCATATGGCAAACAGTAGGCAGGTTATAAGTGATTACTATTAATTTAATTAGCATCTTCTTTGAGAAAACAAGATTACATCTTGGGAAGGATACCTACCATTGTATCATGGAAAGATACTTCATTTCTGGTGCTCAGAACTACACATAAGTCATATTTTTTGCCACAGATAGTTCTTTCTTCTGTTAATCTCTATACTGCTAATTAAGCCCTTACCACTTTTCTAATCCTTCTTCCTGCTTCATTGAGAATACCAGTCTCAGGGCTCCTGGGTGGCTCAGTTGGTTAAGTGTCTGACTCTTAATTTTGGTTCAGGTCATGATCTCACAGTTCATGGGTTCAAGCCCCACATTGGACTCTGCTGACGGCTCAGAGCCTGGAGCTTGCTTAGGATTCTGTGTCTCCTCCTCTTTCTGTCCCTACCCCACTTGTGCTCTCTCTCTTGCTCTCTCTTGCTTTCCCAAAATAAAGGAATAAACTTAAAAAAAAAAAAAAAAGAATACTAGTCTCTCTTTATCTAAATTTTGTTCAGTTTTAGGGAATGGGATATCTTATTGTTGAAAAGGTCACCTACAACCTGAATGACATTTCCACAAACTATTTCCTGGTCTGTGCTCCTCAGTCATTTGTCTTGTCTATTTTCTATGTTCTTATACTGTTTTGCTCATTCCCCTTCTATCTTTCACCCATGCACATATTTAAGTATCATCATTCTCAACTACCCCCTGTGAACTTTCCTTAATCCTCCATCACCTTTCAACTGTCAAGTCTTTTATCTCCTGCTTCTAGCCTTGTTTCTAAAGATTGTTTTGTGTATTGCACTCTCCACTGGCTCATTTCCAATTCTTGTATTCATCTCTGGTCTTTCTCTGGAGTAATTCCCATTAATAGCTGCTGCGACTTCCACATAGCTATTTGTAATCAGCAAGTATCAGCTTTTCTTACTGTGCATCACCACCAAATTGAAAAATGTGACACACCTTATTCCTGCACCTCCACTCTCTGAATTTCATCACGTATCCCTGGTTCTTATACCTTTGTGCATAATAATTCTATAATGTCTCATTTATTGGCTGTTACTGCCTTTTACATCACTTAAATGTTGGTCTTTCTTAGGGTTCTGGCACAAACACTACTTTTCTTCACTCTATCCTGCAGGACGAAATTCATTTCCTTGAGCTTTCCCTACCAATTCCATATATTTGTATTTTTATAATCAACATAACATTTATGTACAATAAAATGCATAGATTTAATATATATTGTTCAATGAGATGTGACACTGTAACCTAAACAAAATATAAAATACTTTATCCTAGAGAGTTACCTGTGATACCTTTAAATGTATTATATATTGAAATATTGAATTTGGTTTTAAATACTTCAACTGAATAAAAATAAACACAAAAGATATCAAAATTTGTGGAATTGGCTAAATCTGTTTAGATAGATATTTTTTAGCTTTAAATACTTATAACAGAAAAGAAGAATGGTCTCAAATCAAAACTGTAATATCCCTCATACAAAAAAACAAAAAGCAAATTAAACCCAGAGCAACCAGAAGAAGAAAATAATAAAGAATAACAATCAATGAAATTCAAAACAAAATAATGAAGACCAATTAACCCAAATATTAGTGCTTTGATCATAAGAATAAAATTGATAAAACTTTAGCTACACTTATAAGATATAGAAAAATTGATAAATTTTTTAGCCGCAATGGTGAGAGAAGACAGAAGGAGAAATTACCATTATTAGGAATGAAAGACAGAATATAAATATGGATTCTGTAGATATCAAGAGGAATGTAAAAGAATATTCTATGACTTCATGCCAATAAATTTGCTATCTTAAATGAAATAAATAAATTCCTTGAAAGACACAAACTACTGAAGGTTACTTGAGAAAAAATTAAGTAACTGAACAACTTTATACATATTAATATATTAAAAAATTTAATTGAAGTCTTCACGTACATACATGTGCACATAGATGCCCAGCCACAAACGTGCATACACGCAAACTGTTAGACCCAGATGCCTTCACTGATGAAATCTCCCAAACACTTAGAACAGAAGTTATACAAATTCTACCCAAACTTTCTAGAAAATAGAAGGGAAAGAAACATTACCCAATTTATCATATGTACTATTACCCTTTTCCTTTCTAATCTTCAGATTTTGTAATTTCTAATGATATATCTTCGAGTTCACTGATTATTATTTTCCTATTTCTAATCTGCTGCTGAAAATTCAACAGCATTTTTATTTCAGTAAATGTTTCAGCTCTAGGATTTACTTTTAAAAGGTAGTTTTTAAATTTCTGTTAGGTATCTACTTTTTCTTTCACTGATAGTGTATTATCCCTTAAGTCTTTGAAAATATTTTCATTTACTATGTAAATTTAGCTGCTTTAAAGTCATCATCTGCTTAATCCATTTCCTTAACTCACTGTGAGTCCATTTCTACGGACAGATCTTTTCTGGAGTTTGGGTCACACTTTTCTGTGTCATTGCAGGTCTAGCAATATTTGGTGGAAAACAGGATCTTATAAACAGTGATTTGTAGCAAGTCTGTATCCTGTCATGTTCTGTGAATTATTATCTTTTATTTCTGGTAACGTGAATAAGTTGCAAACTTTACCTCCCCCATAGGTATGCAATTTCTATCTCTTCTTTAATATTATACCTTCCTGTATTATTTATATTTATTTGCATTTATTTATATTTTTTGGTCTAGCCCTTGGATATTTCCCTTATGATTGAAATAATTGCTACTCAGCTGAAGATCTAGAGAGAGATTAGACTTACCCTATCTGTGATTTCTTTGCTTCTGAGATTGCCCCTTATTTTCAGATGCTCGCTTTCCTTCGGAATCTGCACTCCATACTCCAAAGCCATTAAGTGTCACATTTCTGCCACCTGAGCTGTGAACCTTTGATGATACAGTCGGTTAAGGGATGTACCAATCTGACAGACTGGCTCTAACTTTCAAGAATAGAACTCTCTTTGGTCTCTCTCTCTCTCTCTCTTTCTCTCTCTCTCTCTCTCTCTCTCTCTCTCTTTTTAACCAAGGAGACAGGGATGCCCCTCAGGCATGCATAATTTAGCTTTCAATCAGATATTTTGGGAAGATCGTACTCTGATTTGGTTTTCGCTGTTTCTGGGATTCTCTCACAGACAGGATTTCTGCACAGCCTTTCATACAGCTTTCCAAACCCTCCTTCTGACCTGTAATATCTTTAGTAGGTAAGCTGTGGCTTTTCCTACAACTATTTTTGTTTTCTTTGGAGATTAAATGGTGCTCCCAAGCTAGTAAGCCACAAATTCTCAATAAATACTACATGTAGTTGCAATTGTTTTTACCAATTACACTATCACCCAGGTTCTCTGTACTCTAGGCACTGTCTAATCTCTAACTTCCCCTCTACCCATTTTTTTATATTTGTTTTTGTGGGATCACATTATTGTTTATCTCCTTTGGCATTATCAATTTTTTTTTTAATTTCCAAACCATGTTTTTATATCTTTGTTAAGACATATGGACATAAACTCACATATTTAAAGTTTACTTCTTAATGAGTTGTGTCATATGTGTATACCCAGAAAGAGTATCACCATAATCAAACTAATTAACATAAATATCACCTCAAAGTTTCTTTGTGATCCTTTTAAATATCCTCACTCCTCACCTCCTGCCTTGTTCTCCTATCCCAGACAACCACTGTTCTGATTCCAGTCACTAGAGATAAGTTTGTATTTTCTGGAATTTTATTAAAATCTAATCATTCAATATGTACTCTTACCTGGTTTCTTTCACTCATCATATTTATTTTGTGGTATGCCCATATGGCTATATGTATCACTAGTCTACTTTTCATTGCAGATTGGCTCTACGTTTTATGAATATACCATTATTTATCCATTTACCTGTTGTGTGATATGGTTTGTTTCCACTTTTGTGTTGGGTTAACAAATAAATCTTCTATGAGCATTTCACACAAGTAGTTGTGGGGTTTCTTTTGTTTAATGAACATATGCTTTAATTTATCTTGGGTAAATACTTAGGAGTGAAATGGCTGGGTCATGTGGTATGTTTAATATGGTAATAATCACCAAATTCTTTTTCAAAGTGATTATGCCATCTTGAAATCCTCAGTGCAGTGGATAAGAGTACCAGTTGCTCCATATCCTTCCCAATATTCCTTGTATTTATCTTGGTTAATTGGTGGTGATTGTTTCATAGCTGTATATACATCAAATTTTATCAAAATGTACATATTAAAAGTGATTTCAATATTATAATCAATAAAATGTGATGACTACTCTTTTTTTCTATTAGCAGTTCTTTCATTTTTTTCAAATATAAATGTGCATTTATTAAATTTCTTCAATGTGTATATGGTTTTTTTCTCAGCCTCTATTTTCAATATTTGTTTTAGCTTACACTAGATTTTAAAGTGTTGACCTTATCTGGCCTGTACTGTATTTGATTTTTTTTTTACTATAATAACATTGCATATATAATTGGGACAAAAGAGAGTATTTCAGAATGACACAAGCCTTTAATCTCTAACTCAGATCTCCTTCTGTGCTGTGCCAACCTTCTGATTAACAAATCATTTATAGGTATGGTGAGATTTTTCTTTATCTTTTTTTTTTTTTTTTTTTTTTTTTTTTGGCTTTGTGGCATCTGAACAGAGCCTAGGGGTTGCCAAAGCTCCTAGATAGTTTGCTTCCAGCCTCTACTTGCATTTTGTGTTGCTACTCAGTAGGTTGCCTGAATGACAAACAGCATATCCTGCAATCCCCACAGGCAGCCAGACAACAAAACTGATGAATAGCAACTAATGCTTCCTACTTGGCTTTTAAATACAAAGTGTAGCCACTTGAACATCTATCTTAGCAACCAGCTGGAGAATGTGGCACTGCCCATAGTAGACAATGGGACTTTTATTCCAAGTTCCCAAGAAACTAATACACTACCCAAGATACAGAATTTGGAAGCAGTGGAGCGAGGTTAGACACCTGGCAGGTGAATTGCAAGCATCAGTTTAGATACTGTCTAACTTATATGGGCTGTTTCTCTTCATTTGTAATTGATGTACTTTTAGTGGCATCCAAACTGCAGCATGAGATCCTAGCCAATATATATGTATTCTAAAAATTAGAGCTTTACCATTGTTTTCAAATGTTTCATATTATGGACCTTATAAATATTATAAGAAATACCAATATTACATATTCCAGTGAAAGAAAAGAATGAACTATAGGAGTCTTTGAATATAAATTGTATCACATGCATTAGAATGGCTGTAAAGAGGGTTTTAAACCTTTTATAACCTATTATAAAACAAAAAAATTCTCATCAGTGGTGATTTTCAAAGTATTCAAGAGACTATTAACAAAAATTCTAGAAAAAAACAATTGTGTGAATCTAATTCAACCTTAATACGTGATATAAAATTATGTTAATGGCAGCAAATATGTTCATTATAAATTTGAGAAAGTTTTATTTGGACATTTATACAAATTGCATATTACTAGCTATACTAACACCTTACATTTATTGTAGTTACATAGTATGGATAGAATTTAATTATTTTACTTGCCAAGTTCATATAGATTCCCCCACAGTCTCTGTAATTTATTAGAGTGTGCAATACCTGTAACATCATTTCATAGAAATGCAATATTGTGAAATTTGGAGAGTACTATCCAAGCAAATGTAATAGCAAATGATATCTAGTGATTACCCATTGCTTCCAGCCCCCTGTGTAAAGATGATTATCTTCTGAATGTTCTCCTTAGCAGGTATTACTCACTTAAAAAATTAGGACCCCTGATTGAAAAGCTGTGTCCATTGCTAGTACCTTATAAGAATTATAAGATGATCTATCTAGAAAAGTAGGGAGGTGATATGAAATTTTGAGTTATTTTCCTCCACTCTGAAATTGTGGGAAGTTCAATCAAATTAATTTCTAGCTTTTTTCTCTTTAGCCTTGGACACGTATTATAACCAGATATGAAGATAGATTTCTAAAACAGCAATAAAGAAGGAATTTTCAGGTATTAATATTTTTTTGCTCCTTAAAAGTACACATGCATATAAAAAAGGGAGCATATTTACATATATCTGGATGAGCTGCTATATTCATCTTTTAGTTCCATTTTCCTTCCCCATCTCTGTAAGGGGTTAATTCCATCCCTCCAGTTACTCAAACCAAGATACTTGGTATCATAATGATTCATCTCTTTCTCTTACACTTACTATGCAACTTATCAGAAAATGCCAATGTCTCCTCCTTTGGGATATATCCAAAATCATACTTGTCTACTCCACTGCTAGCATCCAGCTCTTGTACATTATTATCTTTCTCTTGGATTACTGGATTTACTGAAATAATTTCCTACTAGGTCTTCCTAGTTATTTTCCTTGTTTTCCCTACAGTCCATTCTTTAAAAACAAACAACAAAACAAAACAAAAAGACTAAGGTGTTTATCCATAAATTTAAGTCATATATCATTCCTTGCTCAAAATCCCAGTGTCTTCATTTACTTAAAAGAATAGCAAAGTCCTAATAATCATCTTCAAGAACCAGGAATGATATGTCTCTTAATTAGTCAGGGTTCTCCAGAAAAATAGAATGGATAGGATATATTAGAAAGATATTTATTATAAGGAATTGGCTCATGCAGTTCTGAAGTCTGGGAGGTCCTATGATGTGCTGTCTCCTGGAGACCCAAGAAAGAGGGTGGTATAATTTGGTCAGAGTCTGGAAGCCTGAGAACGAGGCTAGCTGATGGTATAGATTCCAGTCCACGGTGAAGGCCTCAGAACCAAGAGCACTGACGGCAGGAGGAGACTGATGTCCCAACTCAAGCAATCAAGCAGGAGGGGCAGAATTCTTCCTCCTTCTGTCTTTTGGTCTATTTAGGTTCTCAACCTACATGGATGATGCCCATGTAATTGAGGAGGGCAAATAAATCTGTTTACGTAGTAGTCCACTAATCCAAAAGCTAACTTCATCTGGAAATATACTCACAGATACACCCAGAACTAATGTTTAGCCAAAAATCTGGGAACCTTGTGATCCAATCAAGTTGACATATCAACCATCACAATTCCCCCATTAACTCTGTAACATCTTAATTAACGTGTGATTTTGTTCACAGTGTTTCAACTGTTTAATTGAACAGTTCAATTTCAACAGTTCAGTTGAACTGTGTTCAAATTTTTTTATTTCAAAAAAATAAAGTTTATTTATTTTGAAAGTGGGGTGAGGGGCAGAGAGAGAGGGAGGGAGCCAAGCAGGCTTTGTGCTGTCAGTGCAGAGCCCAACATGGACCTTGAACTCATGAACCCATGAGATCAGAACATAGCCGAAATAAAGAATTGGATGGTTAACTGACTGAGCCACCCAGGCGCCCCCACAGTGTTTCAGCTTCTCTGTTTTATTGACATTTACTGAAAATACAAATAATAACATTAGAGATTTTGCTTATTTCTCTTTGCCTAGTAGATTCTTTTCCTAGATATCCACTTAGCTTACAATCTCATCTTTTTCAAATCTTTTTTAAATGTCACCTTCTTACTGAGACATACTTAATAATCTCAAACATTTCAATTATTTGTGATTAAAAATATAATTTATTTTACAGATATATTCACTGTTTAACGTCTGTTTCTTCCACTAGGGATTAAGTACCATGAAAAGAGGAAATTTATTTGGTATTTTTCTGAATCCCAAGCACATAAAAAGGCCTGTAGTATAGAATGACTATTCATAAGTTTCTATTGAGTGGATGAATAAATGTATGCATGAATGATGCCTTTTGGAAGGAAAACTGTCTTTCCAGGTCATTTAGTGATTTACCCAATGGTGTGCCAAATTAGACTTCATCTAAGAATCAGAAATGAAATATGGAGGTAGAGTTTCTGCAGTAGGTATCTGGAATAGTAGAATGAATTTATCTTCTGTGAATTCAGTTTTGTCTGTAGAAACATGATTGGAAATAAAATTTTACATATATTTTAGTCTTAAAAACAAAACCTTAGCAGTGTTTAGAGGAGAATGAATGATCTTGATCATATATTCTGATTTAACACATGATTTGAGTAAACCCGAGAACCCCTAACAGAAGAGCATTAAAGGAAAAGCTTTCTACCATTAATTCAGTTTAATTTCTTTCTAATCAATGAAAGATACCTTGCTAAATATAACAGTCATTTTGAGGTTAATTATTCAAAGTTATTAATTCCCTGTAAGTGAACAATATTTAGACAGAGGTAGACTTGTAAAGCTATAAATCTTATTTTACTAGAGACAGTTTTATAAGATGAGTTATTAGGATAAGCAATTAAATTTAATGGGACTACTTCAGTACTTGCTCCTATTCACATTCATCTCTGATATTGTAACTACTTTTGTCAGCAATGTTAGGTCCCTGTGAAACTGGTGTTGTCAAAATGGGCTCTTTAGAGGAACTGGGGATTCCTTCCATAGTTGCTGTTTCCACAGTTTTAGTCACTTCCTTGCTGTAATTCTTCTGTCATAGAAAATTGAAGACTCTTAGACATTTGATGTCTTTGCATTTATGGGAGGCAAAGACAAAACAAAACTCCAGCAACTTCTCAGTTCATTATCTCCTTAAATTGCAATGTATCTCATTTCTTTTAACCATGGGCAAGTTACAACCTGAATAGGACATAGAGACCTAAGACCTTTACCTAATGGTATTGAGTAAGAATTGATGAAAGGGTGTGTTATACATGTAATCACTTAAGATATACTTAATTAGAGTTATGCATTATTATTTACTATTCAGCAATAAAGAGACCTAGAGAGATTGTGTAAATTAGTAATCAGAAGATGGGAGAGTCAATATTTAATCTTACTCCAGATCGAGGGATTCCTGCCTTCTAGATAGCATTATCTGCCATGCTTGGAAAATGAAAGAATGTGTGATCTAACCATACTATCATCTCAACCTTGTCTTTCTATATGAAGCTTATATTTTCATTTTGTCCAATCACAAGTCAAGTTCATAGAAAAAAGTAAGAACTTCATCTTTAATAATTTCAAGGCTGTTAATGAGCCATAGGTTTTTAATAACTTTGAAAAACTTTATTGTTGAGACCAAGTTACATATTTTAATTTAACCAAATTAATTGAAGTAGCAGTGTTGAAACTTCTGAAATCTATGATTAATTAAAAATTGAGGCAGATGAGAGCGTGTCCATGGATAAATACATTAATATGTTATGAAAATAATTATTTTATAAGATTAGCTGGAATTCTTAATTTGTGCATTCTGGGATGTAATACTCATGGACAAGCTATTCTCCAGTTAATTTTGTGTAGAAGAAGTAATTCATACATACTTAATACCCAGAAATTTTCTATGATTGTAACTAGAGTATTCATTATCCCCTTTACAAATTAAAGCCATGCCAATATGAAAATGCCAATAAATTTTGGTAGAGCTAGAAAACAATGAGGGAAGGATTTGTTAATTCTCCAACTTTACTTGTGTATTTCTGCATTCTGAAAGAATTTTAGCCAGTCCCTTGCAGAACTCCAAAGCAATACTGTCCATTAGAGCAATCCCATGATGTGCATGAATAACCAAATTTAGTACCTTCATTCGGTCATTGAATGGGAGCATCCTGGAAATAGTGTCACTGTGGCATGAGGATTAATGGCAGATTTTAGTGGTGCAGCAGCATAAGGCCATCAGCTAACTATGTTACTGTTACAGCAGTTTCCCTTTTAAATGGACATCTGAGTGACATATATCCATGGCTTCCATAGTTCACCTCTTGAATATAACAAATTCACTTTTTCATTTATATTTGTACAGCAGTTCTTTCATGGCCTCTATGTGAAACTTAGAAGGAGTTTAGTTGGATAAATTACACCCCCACCACTGCAGTTTGTCTCAGGGCCATAATTGCTATTCCTTTCCCTCCATTATCTATTCTAACTTTTCCTCTTCCTCATTTTTATCTCTGTGGTTTTGTTGATCTGGGGCTATGATCCAAATGTTTGTTCCTATGGTGTCTGACACCTTGGTGATGCAAATCTCATAGGGAAGGGGGTTGCTGCACATGCTCATTGACATTCACAATTTGGCAAGGTAATATCAATTACTATTGAAGTAGGATCTCACCAGTATTTGTCTGTGCTCCCATTGTGTAAAAAAGAATCCCACTTTTATGTTTATCTGGATAAAATATTTCTATCAGAATAATCATTTTGTTTCTCCCTTGCTGGTCTCTGGAAACCAAGTGATAAAAATGACCAGATCACAGCTGTAGTGGTAGTTCATTTGAACCCTACTATATTCTGGAAAGAGTGCCCCCTGCCTTGGGACCAGATCCTCTCTGTAGAGCATATAGGGTTGAGGGATTGGATACACACAGTCTCCCAGTGGGTCATTGGATCTAATGGCAACTAGGGACATTTATTGCTTCCACACGTTGGTTCCTGGACCATGTGTTCTACCTCCTTTGATCTTCAATTATCATCTATATGTCGATGCCATGTTATTGTACCCTATCTGCAATTTAAGACACCCAGTTAATCTTTTGTGAGCCTTCTAGGTGTCCCATGATGTTACAAAGTCATTCAATTTATGTGGTTATGTTTCTGAATACAGCGATCTTCCCAATATTCCACTTGTATTCAACTGAGGGAAGTTGTAGCCTACTCATCCTTTAGTGAAATGTAGGGTTAGGGAGGTAGACTACATGCTCAGAGCATGTAAATGCAGCAGAGCCAAAGGAGGAAGCTGGCCTTTAGTAAAGTAGAGAAAAAAGATATGATAACTGGAAAATGCTGTTGAAAATTGTTAAATGTGTTGTTTTGTCTTGTTTCATTTTCTACAGTCAACTTTTTATATAGCAAATATGACTATGTTATTCCACTGTTAAAACCATCCAGTGCCTTCTGCTGCCTCCAGTCTACCTGTCCATATTTGCTATGCCAGGCATCATTGTGTCAGTTGGATACGATGCAATGTTTCAGAGTCTTTGTTGGTGAAAGACCCTGTATTACTGTGCCAGTGTTTACTTCTCCAATTTCAAACTTTTTCTCCCCGCCATTCTGAAACAACTATAGATCTTCAACTCACAGTCCTCTGCTCAGAAATTTCAAGGGGTTTAAAGTTAGAAGAACCAATTTTATTCCTTCCACTACTAATTTGCAAGTGGTTTTTCTTGACCCTAACTTTCCTCCTCTCAGTATTGGAAAATTTTTACCTACCTTCTAGGCAGTGCCCCATACTAATTCCAGTTGTTTTATTTTTTTAAAGTAACTTACAATATGTTCTCAAGCAAAGAACTACAATTTAGATAATGCTATTTTAAAAGGCAATTTTTAACTTTTTTGCTACATTTCAAGTATTAGTAAATCTTTAAATCTTCATATATTGATATAATTTGTTTCATATGTGCATATATATGTGAATGTATTCTGAGAAAGTATTAACCACTGCACATTTGATATAAGTAAGTGTTTTGAATTGCAAAATTGTTTTGAGGCAATCTGGAATCTGGGAAGTTGTGGAACTCTGTAAAGATGATCAAGCATTTTATTATTTCTAAATATATTGCAGGGATAAGTGAAGCAGCAATTGGATAAGTGCAAATCCTTCTGAATGGTTGTCTGCTATAAGAAAAAAACAGTTATGGAAGTGACTGACAATTTCTTATATAGGATCAATTATTTATTTACTTGTTTTTAAATACTTATTTTGAGAGAGAGAGAGAGAGAGACAGAGAGACATAGACAGACAGAGAATGCAAGCAGGGGAGAGGCAAAGAGAGAGGAAGAGGGAGAGAGAGAGAAAGAGAAGATCCCAAGCAGGCTCTGCACTGTAAGAATGGAGACCAATGCGGGGCTCCATCTCACAAACCATGAGATCATGACCTGAGTCAAAATCAAGAGTCAGATGCTTAACCAACTGAGCAACCCAGGTGCCCCTACAATCAATTATTTAAAATATAAGTTGGAAGAGTATTAAATTACAAGCATATTAATATGCCTTAATTACCTATTTTACTGTTTAAAGCTCTTAGATTCACATACGCATGCCAGTATATAAATATGAATTAATCCTTCTGTAGTTGAGAATTTTCTGTTCTATAGCTATAAGTCTTGGTCAAAAGGGCAGAGAGGCTATTTTCAGTAAATGGAAACTTTCAGAATCTTTTGAATCACACTAAGTAAATAAGTGTCTACCCTGTTCCTATATTCTAAGAAGCATAGCAGGGAAAGGTACCCTTTTATTAGAGTCACATGTTCTTGTTAGAAGCTCTGTGCTATAAGCAAATAATAACTGAGTTCCTGTGGGCTTAAATGCCAAAGGCAGATGGATGTATTATACCTCTGGAATTCTGATAAGCTTTAATCATTTTAGTATTAGAGAAGAGAAGCACTGGTAATATTACTCTAAATACATAATTTTAGTAAAACTGGGATTATGGAAAATAAAATAAGCATCTTAATTATTATAGATAACTGAAGCATTTTACATAGTGAGAAAATAAAAAATATTCCAAATAATTCACAAGGTTTAGAAGCAATGTAAAATATATGAAATCCTTATTACTAATATGGATTAGGTTAATTCATATCTTTTCTTAACATTACATTTTGATTACCAGCTTCTAAGTATAAAATGTCAAAATAGAGGTGATTGGTAATTCAATTGATTAAGTTTTAAAATATTTATAATATTTAAAATATTTATATCTTGGTTAATAGTATTGCACCTAGCATGCTATTGTTACATCATCAGTTTTAATGGATATAGGAATTATGTAATAAATGTACTAAAGCATTTTTTTAAATCCCATATCAAACTGCATTTGAATGCCTTCCCAGGGCTTTAGTCATAATAATAAATTGATGGCATTACTGTCACTCTCCTGGCAACAAATCATCAAAGAATGGCTGAGATATAGAGAAAAAGTGTTTATTCAAACACACAACTTCAATAATACAAGAGGAGTGTAGCCAATTACCAATAAGCAAATTGGTTTTTGTAGACACATTCTTTGTCAAGCTTTCTCCAGTGTGAAAATTCTAACCAAAGATATCACATGTAAATATGCACACGTAGCACCATTCTGAAATCAATTCCATAGCATTTCGAGACAGAGGATTTCAAGCAATCTCTGCTACGTGAAAGCAGGAACTAAATTCCTATTCCTCATACATTTGAAAATGTCTTTTATTTTTAGTTACACAATAGTCCATGCAAGTTTCTGAAACTTCAGAACTCAGTGAGCAGTAACATTTAACCTTTAAATTAAATTACCATTGAATTACATTCATATTAAGACTGCCTTGTGTGTGTGTAAGAGTAGATACATAGAATTATGATTGGAAAGAATATAAAATACTCAAAAGAACAAGACTTAAAAAAAGAATTTGTGAAGATAAATTAAAAAGAGTGGTATTATCTTTATCTACATCCAGATCACAATGTAGATTTAGATACACAGATTTGTAGAGATAGAGAGATGTGGAATGGTATCTCATTATTGAGCGCTATGTATTTTCTCCTTTCCATTTTTTTTTAAAAAGGGCTTGCACTAAAGAAACCGTCTATCATTAGTAACACTTCCTAAAGAAATGCTTAAAATTAGTGTATAGTTTTTCGTTCTAGAAATCTATGTCATTTCTGCTAATAATACATTCTAATTTGAATATCAATTTTAATATTCTTAATTTTTTTCTAGTGTGAGTGTAATAAAGGCTTGGACTTTTTTTTTCTATGTTTGCCAGGTGGCATCCTTTAAGCTTTATCCCCTTTCTTTTCTCTCTGCCCTGCATCTGAGAAAGCTAATGCAAAAGACTGGGGGCTAACTCCTTTGCTACCCATGGAATTTCACACCATTTAATCTCTTAGTTGCATAGAAACTCTCTCACCTTATTCCCATCCCTAAACTCCATAAAAACCCAAAGCCAGTCTCCTTTTCTTACTCTTTCCTACAAGTCATTTTCTTTTGGCAGCTTGGGAAGTCTGAACTGCTCTCCCTAGAAAACTTCATCGTGTCACCAATAAACCTTTTCAGATTCTCTTGGTGTGTGTGTGTCTGTGTGTGTGTGTGTGTGTGTGTGTGTGTGTGTGCACGTGTGTGAGTAATTATCAGTCTTGATATTTAAACCAAATTTTCAGGTGGGAGTCAATCCTAACTCTGAAGAGTGGGTGTAATAGTAAGAATACTATGTTCACTAATATTTTCTTAAACACAGGAATTGTTAAAATTTATATTAATACCATAATTAGAATTGAATATATTTCCTGATAAAATATAGCAACTGTAAAAGAGAAAATATAATCTAAAAATGGAAAAAATAACAATAGTATTACTTACTGTATATTTAAACTTAAAGAAAACCTTTTCTAAAGAGTTATAATTGCAATAGAAAAACACATTTTCATATAGTAAAGCTTATTATGCTACATTGAGGAAAATATCCTGAAATGAGTATTCAATTTTAAATGTTATTCATTTGGCAAAATGGTAAAATATACATGTTAAGGATCTGTACATTGTAAAATAACGAATTGATTTCCACAGTATGACAGTGTGGAATTTATAACATGTCAAAGGAATTACCTGCATCACAATTCATGAGTCAAGTTTGTTTCATTTAAATATTTTTAGTATCTTAGAGAATGGCTGCAGTAAAATTACATAATCTGTAATTAATGATGAGAATGTCAGTGTTAGGTCCTATCTGCAGTAATTGCTTTTAGTCAGATAATGTTTTTTACTTAATGTGGAATATATTAACAAATACTACAATTTTTATGATCTGAGTATTTTTAAAGAAAACTTTACAATATAAAAATCAATGTAATTTCTAATAGGAAAAAAATGGGTTTTCCTCGTGTTACTGAGTCAACATCATTTTTAACTTCTATTTGTTCATAGCTAAAATTTTCCATAAATGACTTTCTTTTTTACATTATATGTAAACATAATATAATGTAAACATAATGATATGTTATACTCTATTGGTGATTTCAGGCTCTTTCATGGCTATAAATACCTGCTATTGACACCCAAAGTCTTTTTCCTGATTCTTAGATTCATATCTATTTACCTATTTCAACATTACTTAGGTGTCAAAAGTTTTCAAATTTATCATGTCCAAAACTACACTTGTGATGCAACCTCCTTTTTTTTTTTTTTAAAGGGATTAGGCCAAAATAGTCAGAATCATACTTGTTTAATTGCATATGTCACATGCCACATTTAATCTGCCATCTAATACTTCTAGTTCTATCCCCCAAATATATTCAGAATATGTTCATTTCTCAACACTTAAACTTTTGCATACTCTGGGCCAAGCCTTCATCATTTCTTGCAAGTAGTGCTTCAATGGATTCTGAGTTAAGCTGTCTTTTAATAGCCTTGAGTTCTACAGTTTATACTCAACAAGCAGCAGAAATGATTGTGTTATCAATTAAATCAGTCATTTGATTTAATCAGTCTTTTGTTCATATCCATTCAGTGGTCCCCTGTTTCACCCAAGAGAAAAACAGAGACCCCGAAAAAATTACCCATGTCTACAGAATCTGGCCCTTGTTATTTCCCTAAACTTCTGCTGTTACAGTACATACTTGTCTTCAAATGTGCCAATTAAGTTTCCACCTCAGGACCTTTGGAGTGGCCATTTTCTCTGCTTTGAATGTTCTTTCCCTAAATATCTGATAATCTCAGTTCCTCACCTTCGAGTAATGTTTTATGTAAGAATCTATTTTCAGACATTTCCAGCTAATGCCTTTCTAATGCATATTTATGGATACTTCTAAATAATAACCAGTTTCCACATATTCCTGGTTGTACAAATAGACCACATACTATAGTCCCTTTGCTATAAAAACTCTTTATGCAATACTCCACAGGTCTTTTCCCCTTCCATGATTGATGCAGGTGTTCAAATTATCAAGGCCTCAAGACATACAAAGACAGAGTTCCTAAGTCAGGAAAACTGATTTGGAATATATATGAAACAACAGACTAAACTTTCAGATAATTTGGGCTACATACTTTATGGTTTATTTTTTTGGAACAATAAATGTTAATATACCACTCTACATAAAATTACAGTCTTCTCCAACAATCCCAAAGCTTTTCTCTACTTAATTTTTTTGTCTTGACATTTGTTGTTGTAGTATATACAGTATTTTATTTATTGATATCTCCTTTGTACCATGGCACATATATATATTTGTACACAATGCAGTTTTAATGAGTTTAGCATAAGTCTACTTCCACAGGCTTCCTCACATAAGTTTACATTTGCATCTTTTTGTTTTGTTTTGTTTTACTGTTTCAAGTTTTTATTTAAATTCAAGTTAGTTAACATACAGTGTAATATTAGTTTCAGGCATACAATTTAGTAAGTCAACACTTCCATACATCACCCAGTGCACATCACGACAAGTGCACTCTTTAATCCCCATCATCTATTTAACCCATCTCACCCACTTACCTCCCCTCTGGCAACTATCAGTTCATTCTCTATACTTAATAGTCTTTTGCTTGGTTTGCCTCTCTCTCTCTCTTTTTTTCCCTATGCTTGTTTATTGTGTTTCTCAAATTCCACAGATGAATGCAACCAATGGTATTTATTGTTCTCTGACTGACTTATGTTGCTTAGCATAATACTCTCTAGCTCCATCCATGTCAAGGCAAATGGCAAGATTTCACTCTTTTTTATCGCTGAGTATTATTCTATTATATATATTATATATAATATACATGTGCACATACCTACATATACATACATTTGGGCTGTTTCCATAATTTTGCTATTGTAGATAATGCTGCAATAAACATTCAGGTACATGTATCCCTTTGAATTAGAATTTTATGTATTCTTTGGATAAATACCTAGTAGTGCAATTGCTAGATCATAGGGTAGTTCTATTTTTAACCTTTTGAGGAATCTCCAAAATATATAAAGAACAATAGACATTTTTCCAAAGAAGACATACAGATGGTCAACAGACCCATGAAAAGAGGCTCAACATCACTAATCATCAGAGAAATGCAAATCAAAACTACAATGAGATATCACCTCACACCTGTCAGAATGGCTAAAATTAACAACATAAGAAACAACAGGTGTTTGTGAGGATGTGGAGAAAGGGATGTGGAGACAGTGCAACCCTCTTGCACTGTTGGTGGGATTGCAAACTGGTACAGCTTCTCTGGAAAACACCATGACTTATATATTAATGCTTCTGATTTGGTCATGTTTAGAATCTACTCCAAAATCTACTAGGGTTTGAGTCCAACTCTGAGGCTCTTTTCTTTGTTTTGGAGAGTACCAAAGATTCTAAAAATGTTTTTCTTATGGTACAGTGTCGTCTATTTTAGGCTTTTCAAGTAATGAAACTCAAGTCTGCCTGCATTGCTAAACCTAATCTCTTGCCTTTCTTATCTACAATGAAACCACTAAATTAATATCAGACTTTGCCATTTGTTCGAATTGAGGATGAAAATTATTTAGTCTTTGTCCTCTCTCCTTGTTTGATTGAGATACCACAAATGACTAGAAAATTCTATGAACAAACTTTTATTCTTCTTGATGCCAGCTAATTTACCATACTTTAGTTATAAAAAAAGGAATTCTGTAGAAATAGTATCTGTCTCCCTACCCGAGTAGACTGTATGCTTTTTGAAGCCTGAGGATTTTGTCGGTTTTATCAGTGCCATATCACAGCACCTAGACTTGTACCTAGCAAACAGTAGATGCTCATTAAATATTTATAGATTGGAAGAATGAATATTTTTCTACTTAACAATTGGCAAATGCAATATAGTGTTTACAGAGTGGGGTTTCTAAGCCTGAAAATTATATACTGCATATATGAAATAAGCAGCTACCAAGCCACTCTTTGTGTCCATTTTCTCATCAAAACAATGGGGATAATAATAAAACTAATCTCATAGTGTTTTGTTTTTTTTTTTTGACAATTCAGTGAGATAATTCGGGCAAAATTTTATAAACAGAGCCTAGGACACTTTAAATGTCTAAGATATTATCAGTTTCTAATCTAACATGTTGGAATACTTTTCTTTTGCATCAAAAGTGTTTTATCATATATGTTAGTTTAGCTCAGAATAAGTAGGCTTAAATATTTTTACAGTTTTCATAAGCTCACAATTAAAGGAGTCTCAGCCTTAGACACCAATTTAATATTATCAACACGTGTGTTTTTAAGTTCCCATTGCATTTGTTCTTGTACCCTCATCTGCTTAGAACTTACACTGTGAAAAAACTTTGATTCTTTTTTTTTTTTTTCTTTCCATTACCATGTGGTGCACTGTTAAGCCACTTCAAATGTTGTGGAAATATTGCTACCTAAAGTCTTGGTTTCCTGACAGCATTTTTTAGTTTTTGTTTGTTTTTAATCCTAAAGGGAAGACTTGCTAGGTAGTTTTCATTTTTGATAATTGCCCTGGCATAATACGATGCAACCTAGTCAGAGAAAACAAAAAAAGCAGAAATATGAAATAACTAAAGAATACATGACAGAAAGGAATCACTGGGGAAAAATTGATAGGAAGTATATATTATATCTTTGTATGCACTAATTTGAAATCAGTCCAATTTAGGTATATATTAATTTCAAGATAGAAGTCAAAATTCATTAGCAGATTGTTCTACAGATGTAACAGCTATTCTTGGAATATGCTCCCTAGGTCCGAGTTTTCTGAGAACCTGAAATCCTTCTGGGAAACTCATGTCTGAAATAAATGAAGTTCTACAAAGTTTCAGGTTTTAATTGTATATATTTTTCAAAATGAAAGGAATTTGTCATCCCTGTATTATTTTTACCATTAATAAAGAAATAACAACACAAAAAACAAGCATTTTCTAGTGGTATACATTCTATAGATTACTGGTATTTATAGATCTCATTTTGCTTCATAACAGCTAAAAACACATTTGCTTTCAGCAAGCACCATGCTTAATCCATTCTTCATTTTCCATGACTTTACCTAATTAAACAAACAAAACAGAAAACCTCAATCTATCAAAAATATCAAAGAGCAGAACTTAGACAAAAAAGACAGCATATTAGAAATGCCTCAATAGCAATATATATACATATGTGCATATGTATACATGTACACACACACACTGGCCATATAATAATTGAATGTATAATTTTGTAATGTTTAGAATAAAACATTTGGCGTCAAATCTATTCTGAATATTGCTAATAATAATATTTGGTCCTTTTGGGGATTCCATCAGTTTTTAATCATATTGTATCATTAATATGTTTGAAATATAAGTGAATGCTTAGTATCTTCTCATTTTTCTTACTGAGAAGAAACTCAATATATAATACTTTAATTATATACTATGTAAGACAAAAATTTCAACCAGACTTATGAACTCCAAATATCATAAACTTGTATAACATGAAATATAGGTTATTATACTTATATATTATTAATAAACTCTCTCCAAACTCATTTTTAACAAATAAGCCCATAGTTGTGTATACAACCATGGCCTAAAAAATTGTTTTTTTCAAATCTTGGTGTTCCCTTTTCCTGGAATTCCCTGTATACTGCCCCCACTTATTACATACAACTATTCAAGTGATAATAAGCCTAAAGATACATTTTGGTAGCTCTATTTTTATAACTGCTATATATGTCTCTTTTTTTTGAAAATATTTTTACTTATTTTTTAAATTTATTTTTTAATATTTATTTTTGAGAGAGAGAGAAAGAGAAACAGAGCGTGAGCATGGGAGGGGCAGAGAGAGAGGAGACACAGAATCTGAAGCAGGCTCCAGGCTCTGAGCTGTCAGCACAGAGCGTGACATGGAGCTTGAACTCACAACCAGATCATAACCTGAGCCAAAGTCAGATGCTCAACCAACTGAGCCACCCAGGTTCCCCTAGAAAGATTTTATTTTTAAGTAATCTCAACACCCAGCATTGGGCTCAAACTCATAATCCCAAGATCAAGAGTTGCATGCTTTACCGACTAAACCAAGCAGGCACCCCCATAACTACTTTGTATTTCTTGACTCTCTCAATAGAATTGATTACTTCCTGCTCTATGGTCTTATAGTGCCTGGTGCATTTTTCACCACTGAATTTGTTTCCTAGAGCTTCTGTAACAAATTATCAACAAACTTGGTGGCTTAGAAATGAGAAACATTTGTACTCCCACAATTCTGGAGTTTCACAATCCCTCCAAAGGCTCTAGGGAGCCCTTCCTTGCCTCTTCCAGTTTCTGGTGGTTCCATGTATTATATAACTCCTCTACCTCAATTTCTACATGGCCTTCTCCTCTGTCTCTAGGTGCTGCCCATCTGTGTATCTGCTGTAAGGACACTTATCATTGGATTTAGGGCCTACATGGATAATCCAAGAGGATCTCATTTCATGGTTATTAACCTAATTATATCAGCAAAAACTTTTTCTAAATAGGATCATATATATTCACAGTTTCTGGGATGATTGTGGGGACACAATTCAACCCACTGCAACTGCTATCCTTATATTATTTCATCTTAACATTTTCTTTCTCCTTCTCTCTTTGTATCCCTCCCTCCTTCCCTCCCTTCCTTCCGTCCTTCCTTCCTTGTACTAAAGTGAGATGAATGAGGCAATTGTATTACAAAATTTAAGAGAATACACACACACACACACACACACACACACACACACACACACACACAATAACATCAATTAAGATAATGATGTTTTAGGGTTGCCTGGGCACCTGACTCTTGATTTTTGGCTTAGGCCATAATGTCATATGATGGAGCCTTGTGTCTGGCCCCATGCTGAGCTTGAAGCCAGCTTGGAATTCTCTTTCTTTTTTACCATCCCTCCCCTGCCTACACTCTTTCTCTCTTTCCCTCAAAAAAAAAAAAAAAAAAAAAAAAAATAGTGATGTTTTAGGGAAATATTTGAAAAAAGAACAAAAGTAATGCATAAAATCAATGATGAATAAAATATAAACATATTTTTAATAGACAGGATCCGTATTATTAAATTCTCTTTTCAAGCACTCTAAAACAGTGCAGTTTTGATATCTCAGTTATAGGTGTTCCTAGTTCATTCTCTCTCCTTCTCTGTCCATAAACAATTTAAAACCCCTCACCACATTCTTAATTTATTGCTAAAGAAAAATAATTACCTTTATCTTTATCTGTTTCCCATCATAGTTCATCATGTGGTACAAAGAATATATTAAGAAAGCATTATATATATATATATATATTTATATATATATATACACACACACACACACACACATATATATATATATGGAATGAACAACTGAAGTGATAAATGGATGAATGAATTATCTTAAGGAAATCATTCTCCATTCTGTCAGAAGTCATCTGAATGCAAGAAGAAACTGTGTGGTATTAATTTTTCGTTTTTTGTTGTTATTGTTTACTTTTGGTTATTTCAACTGTGTTTAAAGACAAACCATATTTCATCTTTAGGTGCAAAAATTTCAGAACTTTTACCCCAAAATCCCATAAAGTGAAGACAAAACTTGCCTATAAATGGAGAAAGAATGTTTGTGAGTCAGAAATAAGCTGTAATTGGGAGAAATCCATCAGGAATTATATTTGATTCTTGATTTTATTTTTCTATTGATATTTTCATTGGCATACCTTGAATACTCAAGGTATATCAGGTCTTGGATAGCCTTGGATTTGAATCAGTGAAAGCAGTGTCTCCCTGGAAGTGTTGTTCGTTGTATTTATAAGGTCAAGCACAGAAATATGGTATTTACCAGTAATGTGTGCTGAATAGTGACTTAAATCTGGAATGTTCAGATAAGCATTTTTTGTGAACCCAATAATTATTTTAATATATCTAATGTGTTTCCTTCCCCATACACCTAGAAGAATGACTCTTCTAAAACCATTTAAAACTTCAGTCAGTTTGAGATTATAAGTATAAAAGCAAAAGTACCCCATACTCAGAAGCTTAATCTCAATGTTTCATTTTATGCCATTCCGTTAATTATTAATTGCCCAATATTTATTAAACTGTTATACAGATGTACCACATACTGTACTATTTGATAGCTCTGTGATAGAGAAGATGACACATGGTGACTCTGTTATTATTGAAAGCACACTCTAGTAAGGAAAAGAGAAAATCATTTAAAGAAATAAATGCTTTAAATAAATAAAAATTGCCATCAATGCCAAGAAATAAATACTAGGGGTTTTGATGAAGAAAACCAAAGGGCAAGGCCCTGACAGTGTTTAGAGAAAAGCCTCCCTGGGAAAGCCTATATTTATGTCTTACATGCAGAAACATGCAAGGTGAGGAGAGAGTCAAGCATAAGGAGACTTGAAGGGCAAATCTTCCTGTATGATAACAATAAAGGCTCTGAGAGGGGAAGAATTTAACAGTTTCTAGGACTGAGAGGAAACCAGTGTGACAGGAGTATAGTGAGCTAGGTAAACTGTGTTTTTCTCATTTCTCTTCATTTCTTCAGTGACTGCTTGTTCTCTTGCAGGATCATTTTGCTTGCATGAAGCTTAACATGAACCTGACTTCAAGTAAATACAACATATATCCAAGCAGCCACTACCAAGGGATTATACCAATAGATAGTTTTCAGAGAAGATGCAATAGGTGGCTTGCCATCCATTGTACTAGCTGCCTTATTAAGGTTTGATTAACTCTATTAAAATAAGCAGTGGCCTGAAGAACATGTCCATATAGAATACAAAACTGCACTTTCTTCTGGCTTTGGATGAGGCCAGCTAATTCAAAGTAGTAAATGACATTTCATTAAATACCACCAGATTGCTTTCAAATGTCCACATTTAAAAAATCCTGTAGCTTCATAATTATTTATTGAGCCTTGCTATGTAACAGATATTGCCCTAAGTTTTGGAGATGCATCAAGTGAAAGAAATCCTCTGTTCCAGTAAGAGAAGAAAGAAAATTAGTAAAAAGTAAAATCAAATTAAGTCAATTTTATAGTATGTTAGAGAAGAGTAAAGAGAATAAAAGCAAGGAGATTGCTATGGGCATTGGCTTTGCAATTTTAAATTAACTGACTTACCTAAGAAGGTGGCATTTGCTGAAAGACTTGGAATGATCCATGCAGGGGAAAAATATTCAGGCAGAGAGAAGGCCAGTGAAAAATCCCTGGGGCAGGAACGTGACTGCTTTTTGTGAGAAGCAGAGTGGAGGCAGATAGTTTGGCCATAGTGATCAAAAGAGAAATGGGAAGATGAGGTCAGAGGGGATGCTGATGTGCATGAGAAATTGTATCCACGTTTCAGATAATAACAATACCATGAAGATCCCTACAAAGCCTTTAAGTCTCACTTTTGCCCTGGATCTTATTTTTTCCAGTAGTCTTCACATTTAGTTTCTCTCAATGATTCTCACTCGCTTTGATGTGTAATTGCTTCTTTTACCGCCTGTGTCTTTGCAGTATGTGTGTGTTTAAATATAGCCATTGACCAAAACAAGGAAATGAAATAAATATTCCTTTGGCCAACTTGCTTCTTTTAATATCAGAAGCCATTCCTCGGCAATCCGAGGAACTATTCTTTTTAAAAAACATAGAATATGTGAGCTCAAGTGTGGACCAAGTTAAAGGCTTTCTGTTTAAGAAAAAGTTTAATATTTCACTGTCATTCTGTCTTTAACTCAGGTCAATTCTGGATCAGAATAAATTTCATAATTATTTACCATTATTACCATTGTTTAAATTATTCATGATTGTACTCTGTAGTCTTAATTATTTTCCAATATTCCTACCATTATATTTCAGTACCTATTGAACATATCCATAAAGATGTCCTAGATGCTTTAATGATCCAACACATCCAAAATCTAAATCATCTTTTCCTTGAAGTTCAGTTTAAACTGTGCCCTTCTGTCTATCTGTTAATGTCTTAGGCAGGAACGTGGCCACTGAGCAAGCCCAGGTTTGGGGCCTAAGCAATGTGAAGACATCTTTATACTTTGTCTTACTTCACTCTCTATATCTTGAACACCACTGAATGCTCTGCATTTTTTCAAGTTTTTTTCACCCTCATTCCATGCTTCCTATCCCCATTATGCAAATCCAAGTGTTTATTTTTTTCTTATCTGAACTCAAATAATAAGTTTAAAATCTAGTTTCTCTCTCCTCCCTAATCCTCCATGTGTGCAGTGAGTTGCAAATATTACTGCCAAAATAATGTTCCACATTTCTATTTAAACATCTTAAAGAATTCCCCATTGATTACAGAAGAAGAGTCAATATTATTCCCTCTAATCTGACCTCATCTGACTCAGTTTCATCTCCAGCAGCTCTCTTCCCTGGAAAATATCTAACCCTCCTTTCGAGGCTAAGCTTTAGAGCCACGTTTAACATTTGCTTGCTTTTTATTCTCCTTTCTGATCTTTCCTACCAAATTCACATTCTCAATCTTCAGTGTTTTCTTATTGCTATGCACGTACCTCCTCTGCAGAATGCATTCCGTCTTGTATTCTTGTTATCTGTGAATAGTTCATGCTCTCAGTAAATTTCACTTTTGCTTAGGAAAGACATTATATCTTATTCATTTTTAATTTTTATCACATATTTCATAGGTTAGTCACTAAGTAAAATGTTTTGTGTTGCATATCTGAATAATTTGTATTTTTCTTTTATTAAATGTCTTAATTTTTATTTTAGTGTATTTTAGTATTTCAGAGGGAAAAACTATCCAGATTAAAAGCAAGTTAAAGATAAATGCCTACTTGATATGGAAATTGCACTGAAGTCTTTAAACAGATGCCAGTATGCTAACAGAGATCATTGTGTAATGCATAGGAGTACATGTGAAGATAAAGAATTAATATAATGAAGACTGTAGTGATAATTAGAAACAATGTCTAATTGTTTATGAATTAGGCATGAATTTTGAATGTCTATATATTTGCCTGATTTCAAGATTCAGATATACATCTAAGGAAAAAAATCAACATAACATACCACTTACTCAAAAAAAAAAAAAAAAAGAGGGAAAAGATTAAAGGTAAATATGTACATGTTTATCAGATATAGCCATTATGTTTTAATTTTGATCAGTTTTTAAACAGTCTGTGGTGCTTAGAGATTGCTTGCCAAATTGGTAGCATCCAATTATATAGGTGACACCAGTTGCTCAATTTTTAGAGAAACATGGCAAAGACAAATGAAATGGTGTGTCAATGATTGCTCATACTCTTCTCTGGACTAACATGAGACTCTAGAGATACCCTGAAAGATTTATGATGATTATTATTTTTGAAAATAATATGAAGTACCTTCAATTGTAAACCTATTTACATTTGGTTTTTCCTAATGTCAGGAGTCATGTCTTTTTGTTTATGCTAAATCTTTTAGGGCTAATCCACTAGAATTTGTTCTCCCAATTTTCTTTTTCAGCTTCTTTTCACGTGCACATTACACTTACACTTACACTCGGAATATTTTTACATATATTCATATATTCTTTTATCTTCAGTTAGAGATTCTGCCAGTTTTCATGCCATTCACCAAAGTGTTCAGTGACAAAATTGATATAATGCATGCTAATTAACTCTGTGGCTGAAGTAAGATATTGGTAGATTTGGGGCAAATGTTTAGAAAGACATCAGTGATAGATGATGATTGTTCACAAAGAGAAGGACACATCTACTTGCCACCATATGTGCATGGAGTGGGACAATTAGAATTCATTCTGGTGAATCTGATAAGAAACACATGCTTATCAGCATATACATAAGGTATAAAGACACAGTAGGTGTCAGAGCAGTAGGTTCAAAATATGGAGGCACATGGGAATAACCTGGGAAATATTTTTAAATGACAATGATTCCTGAGTTTCATCTTTAATATAGGAATCACTGGAAGTGAGGCTGTGAAATGTACATAAAAACAAACAAATGAAGAATAAACATTTCCATAGAATTCTAAAGCTGCAAGCCAACTGCTATTTTGGAATTATGACTGTCAGAATATTTGGACCTGGTGGGAACAATAAGAACTATAGAGGAAAGATTTACTTTTTAATAAGCTCACCTGAAAATTTAAGAAGAAAATGCAGTCCTCGTATTATTGATCTGTTTCAGGGTACTTACCTTATGCCAAGTGTTTTGTATACATATTTCTGTCATACAGGAATTGTCATGATTAGAAAGTCAGAACTCATGGAGTTTCAATAATCAGTCCATGGCATGTTTATGGCATGAGTAAAATTCTAACTTTCCCAAATAATGCTTGACTTCCAAAGATATATTTTTGCCCCTTAATGAGCAGATAAGTCTCAGAGATCCTAGAACAAAAAGGAGGCTATCTGATGTCCTCTGTAGTTCATCCTATCTTCCATATCATGAGGAACTTCAAAGTAAGAAGAGAGAATCTCATGAGAAAATCTTTTTATCCCCTCCCACTGGTATTTTGTGTGCTTTTATTTTGTACATGAGCACTTGAAGAGACAGCAGCTGCCATAAAGCCTGATTCCTTTTCTTAATTCTGTCTGCCCTTTCTCTTGCTCCTAGTTAGGCATGATTGGAGGTGGTGTTAGTAACTAGGGTGATATTTGTCATTCAATTTAATTTTTCTTATTGCTACTAGAAGTATATCACATCTGTGATTGCCACTAATTAGGATATCCAGAGCCTGAAAAGACTTCTAATTACCATGATAAATTTAAATTAAAAGAGAGTAGATGAACTATGTTACTAACGTAAAGAATTTTAGAAGTATCTTTTTCTGGATACATTTTTTTTTTTTTTCATAAAAAAGAAAAAGACACAAGGAAAGCACGCATACACATACACTGTATTTTCACAAAGTAATAAGGAACGTGTATCTATTTATCCTTCTATTTTATATCATTTGTGAAGTCATTACGCAGTTGACCTAATTTAAACAAACATATATACACATTATATATGCATATATTTATATACATACACATATATGAATATGATATTAGTTTAACCATATAAAATTAGTGGTTTTTGTACTGTAAAGTTAGCAATTTTATATAGTTCAACAAAATGTTTATATAAAGATACTCTTAGAACTTTTAAAAGTATAAGGCTTGTTTCAAATATTATTATTTTCTTTTAAATTCCTTAATGGAATAACACAGTGACATTAACTTTAAAAAACACTATTCTTTCTTATTAATTTGTACAAAGTAGATGGCATTTAAAACCCAATCTAGAAATTAAAGGCAAAGATAATTATTTTTAAAGACTTATGTATCCCTTTTACTCTAGACCTAAAATAAGGTCTTTTTTTATAGTACAAAAGTAAGTAACTTTTTTTAAAAGTTCTGTTTTTTCAGGAGATTGAAATCAAGTCACATGGGAACCCTAAAATGTAAATAGAATATTTGCTTTCTGCATGAACATTTATTAGAATGCAATTATCTTATTAAACAGTTAGTTGTAAGTCAAAATTTTGCCCTAAAAATTTTTCAGAACAACACTGTCTTCATTTTCATTTTGAAAATCTATCTTGTTTGGATGGTATAAAGTATATTTGCATTTTCCTAGGACTTCCACATTTTAAATGGCTGATGGTGCTTCTTTTAGGGCTTTGTACTTTAATTGAAATATAAAAATTTATTTAATCAGCAATTCAGATTGACCACAATAAAGTAAGTGAAATAAGAAGAGTCAAATTATATCACTTGATAGTTCACAACTGTGATGGACAAACCCTAAAAAGACTCCTAAATGATCTTGCTTTCTGGCACTCATGTCTTTGTATAATTCCCTGTCCTGGAGTGTGGGCATGAAATGTAACTTGTTTGTAGCCTGAAGAATATGGCAAACATCATGGAAGATTACTCCCATGATTACATCATTTTTCAATAAGATTCCATTTCAGAGCAGATTCAAGCTAAAAACTTTCTCCTTCACTGGCTTTGAAGAAGTAAGCAGGCATGAAAGGACCTGGGCGGGGGGGGGGGGGGGGGGGGGGGGGGGGGGGGGGCACCACATGGTGAGGAGCTGCAGGAAGCGTTTAATTGCTCAAATACCCTAGACAATAGCTAGCTGGATGTAGCAATCTCATCCTACAACTATAATTCTGCTAACAACCTGAATACACTTAGAGAAGGATCCATCCCTGGTCAAGTATTCATGAGAGAACTCAGTTCTGGATAACACATTGATTGTCAACTTTGTACAAGAACCAGTTAAGCTGTACCCAGAGTCCTGATCCACAGAAATTATAAGATAATATATGTTACTTGATTTAAGATGCTAAGTTTGTGGTAATATGGTACATACCAATAAAAAAACTAATAAACATACTTAACTAAGAAAACAGTCTTAGAAATTGTTTTATGTAACACTGCAGGGAAAGAATTTGGGCAAAATATATTCCTACATAATATTTAAAAAATGAATTTTTTTTCACATGATCATTGTTAAGCATTTTGAATATATCCTATGGCTACCTCTTCTAAGTTACTAAATAAAATACATATGTACTTGTAATATAATTCATTTAATTCCAGAACTGTTGCATACTTCTAGTTACTTTCTGTTAAGTATAATTTTGTCATGTTAATATAATATTACAAAATGTTAGAATGCCACTCAATTATAAAGAATTTTATATTTAGACCTACTTTCCACACAACTCATGATCAGAGATGCTACAGAATTATATCCACTGCTCTTGGCATCTTGCACTCAAGTGATTCTATTGCTCACCTGCCTCTGTTCTTAATATCTAGTCCCTGAAGTTATGGCTTGTCTAAATGCTAGAAAACCCCCTCATTTATGTAAGTTTATTTTGGTACCTTATTTTTTTTTTAGTCTTTAACGTATGACACCTCAGCGCCTCAGATAAATCTGCATATATCAGATTCCCATTTGTTACCTGGATGTAACATGGTTACATAAACCCATCCCAGGGTTTCTAATTACATCTTCAAACATCCCCGAGAATTAAGAAATCCTGTAAGTCCAAGGCAGTCTGGAATCTGCTTTGCCCAAATGACACAAAATTTATCTAGCATGTATCATAACATTAAATAACAATCTAACAAATACATATTTATTTCTGACAAAAGTTTTAATGTCATTATTTTTATCATAAAACTCAGCAGTATAAAAAAAGAAAACATATCTCTAAAGAGAACACATTTAAAAAGTCCACCATTCTTATACACTACTGTATCTCTTTACCTTGAAGCAAATATTCTAAATTATACTTATTTATAATAAAAATATACAGCATTTCATTTCTTAAATTAATTTTTGACTTATAAATTTTAATTTAAAAGGTAGAGATATACAATGTATATTTGTTGTAACATTTGATTATATATATATCTTTTAATTATGTACATTTCTGTATATTTTGTAAATAGATATTTGCATATGCATACCTGTGTGACTTCTATTATACGAGCTTTTAATAATGTACAAAATAATAAAATTCAATTTACCATAGACTTGTAAACATAATACATCATATGATTCTCATAATAATTTTGTGAGGTAGGGAAGATAAATGATTTTATCTTCCTGATACAGTAAAGAAATAAGTACTCCAAAAAACTAACAAATATATTCCCACAGAATTTAGGTATCATTAAAAATGCTGGAACTGAGGTTCAGTTAGAATGTGCCAAGGCAATGTATAATACTGTTGCTAAATTTTATGGAAACTGAACTTAGTAAAATTAAAAATAACCTTAAAATGAGATGAGGGAATGTCTTCAACTGATTTGTCAGCAGCATGGGAATTTTGCCTCCTGTCACTGTAGTCTTACACTTATAATCCCAGGAATCCTGATATCTCTGGAATATGATTTTGAGATTACCCTGGTATCTTGTGACTATTTTAAATACAAGAGATTTTTAATCATCATTCATTCCTCCAACTGATATTTCTTGGTTGCCTATCAGGTGCAAAACATAATGTCAGTCTATTCTACCTCTTTATTTGGCTTAGGGAATATATTTTTATATTTTGTCACTGGTTATTTTGTAGTTTTGAATCCCCAGATCTAGCAAAACTAAGGAGAATAGGCTTAACCTGGTGTTTTAACACCTACTTTTTCTTTCTTATTTATTTATTTTTCCAAACAATATATCTGATCCCATTGAATTCAGCACTGTTCATAGAGTGGCGCCTCTGTGGTTAACTTGGACTGATTTAATGACATTTGCAAACTGAGAGCATGTTTTTTATGCTGATTAGCAGACATTCTAGTAGAATAAATATTTTTAATCTGTGTCATGAATGATTGACATGTTATGATTTTAATATATCCCAAATCATGTAATAAGTTTTAGAATCAGAGTTAGTTGCAGGGTACTAATCCAGCATGAATTGAGCCCTGCTTCTTGAGTGTTACAGTCTTTGGCCTAGCTCTAGCCTCTGTATGCCCAGCCCAGAATTTCATTAAACAACAATGTAATGAATTTAATTACTTTTAGAAATGTTTTCTTTTTTTTTCCCAACAAAAAATTATTCATTGAATGCTTTGCTTCTTGAATGTTTTAACTTTAGCAAAAGGAGATTGTGATTTGGAAATTCCCACTGGATAAACAGCTTTCTGAAAGTGAGGGAATTATTTTGGGAAATTCCTTTATGTCCTCTGGTCTAACCTTACTAGTTTAACTGTACTGAGGAAATAGCTTTCTCTGGTAGATAGAACAAGTTCATGCAAGTCCCACAAAGTGTGCAATAAGCCCCTATCCATGAATTATTTATGAAGAAATCCAGCCCTCCACGCTTCTATCTGCAAGGCTTTCATTCTGTTTCAACCCTAACTTGCTTGAGATATTTCTTATTCCTGTCTTTGAAAAATGTTGTTAAAATCAAATGAAACACAAGAAAACAGTTAAATTATTTATATTTTTGTATGATCATCAATCTTTGGAACTTTCATGACAAGTAAATCTGTAACATAAGATATTTAAACCAAGCATATATGACATGTAAAACACCTTTGAAAAGCTAATGAGAAAAGAGAAATATTTTGATCTAGATATTTGTATTATAAATTTCCCCAACATGATTGAAAATCAACTTGTCTTTTTTTCTTTTTCATCAGGGAGTGATCTAAGTAAATAGTCTCCAAATAACAGCTTGTCAATAAGATGAAATGTATTGCAAAAGTCCTATAAATATGAGTTGTGTCATCTCATTAATATTGAACTTAAAGATAGGCGGCTTACCATGTCCAATTTAAGCTTAATCTTTAGGTCATTTGTTATTCCTATAGAATTTACTATTTCAAGTCAATAAATTGAGCCAAATACATTTAGGAAATGTCTATTTTTTTTCAATATATGAAGTTTATTGTCAAATTGGTTTCCATACAACACCCAGTGCTCATCCCAAAGGTGCCCTCCTCAATACCCATCACCCACCCTCCCCTCCCTCCCACCCCCCATCAACCCTCAGTTTGTTCTCAGTAGGAAATGTCTATTTTTTAAATTATATATTTACTATCTTGAAGCACATAAAAATATGAACTAAATGAATGTCATAGTGTGTATCTAAAGATTTCTATGTTCAAAGAAACTTTAAAGCACAGTTTTTTGTTGTTCTAGTAGTGGGTTCTAAAGATGTTTGCTATTATTTTAAGAAAATGAAATTTAAAACGCTGTTATAAACCCAGTTTCTAAAATTAGCCTCACTTAAGAATTATATTTCCCTTGGCCATTACATTCCACTAATTTCACATCAAAATACAATTTTGATTTTCAGTAGCAAGTTCAACATTCTAAATAAAAGTGTGGTAGATGTCAACCAAAGGGAACTTTGAAACCTTTTCTACCCTGAACTTTTTAAAGAAAATGATGTAAAATTTTAGGCAAATAAATTTTTGGATTGCAGAATAAGATTTTATGTATTCAGGTTTTCGCATGTATTACTCACGAGTTTTGTATAACTAGGAAAATAATGGTGGTAGATGTTATCAGTATTTAAAAGAACAGCTTTTTGTGAAAAAAGACATTTCCATCCCCAAATTATAAGGAAAGGAAAGTTTATTCTAAGGTTACTATTTATTTTTATTATTTATTTTACTATTTTTAAGGTTTTATTTGTTTTTGTTATTTTTTATTCTTATGTAAGGTTATTGTTTAATTAATTTATACAATTAAGATGCCATGATGTCATATATGAACATAATAAAACCAAGAATCTCACAGAAGTTCAGGATGAGCTATAGGGCTGGATTCCCAGAATAGGGCAAAGCCTGGCATCAAGACATGTTTTAGGATCCAGCAAGCAACAGCTGACAAGCTATCCTCCTTCCTCATCTTTAGTTGATTGTTCCTGCTCCATTATGACAAAACATAAGATTCTCTGAATCTGCCTGTCTGTACTGACCCAGTCAAAAAGCCAACTAGCTGTTTCTTTTTCATATCCACAAATATACACACATTCTAATTAAATATACATTCACACTTTACAAGGATGCGGCTCTACGTAACATCACAAAATAAACACATTATGGATCAGCACCCAGATCAAGACACAGATCATTTCTCCTCTCTATGTATTTTTTTTTCTTTTCTTTTTTTTTTTTTTTAACATTTTATTTATTTTTGAGACAGGGCAGATAGAGCATGAACAGGGGAGGGTCAGAGAGAGGGAGACACAGAATCTGAAACAGGCTCCAGGCTCTGAGCTGTCAGCACAGAGCCCAACACGGGGCTTGAACTCACGGACCACGAGATCATGACCTGAGCTGAAGTCGGCCGCTTAACCGACTGAGCCACCCAGGTGCCCCCTCTCTATGTATTTTCGATTTATGCTTACTCAAACTGTTTTTGTCTACCTTTTGACACATTTGGAACTTACTGCTTTATGAGCTCTCCTTATTTCAAAATTTCCTTTGAGTTTAGATTCCTGGCACTAACTACTTGACCATGGCAATATGTCATTAGCCAATTTCTGATAGAGAAAACCTGTTGGTCACAGTGATTCATCAGCAACCTTCTTAAGCAGAGTTATTATAAATTATTTTATTCATTAGAAATTCTAGCTATTGCCAAGGGCCATGCTAGATACAACAAGTATATACTTCATTTAATCACAAAACATGCAGTATGGTTTCAGATGTTCCTTAGAACATAATTACATAAATGTTCAATTACTTACTATTCTTGTAAGTTCTATCTAAAAAGGAATGCAAAGTTGCAAATGAATTTAAATTGGTGTACTTAAGCTACTCTGGGGAGCCAAGAAAATACTAGGAAAGGAAAGTAACATTGAAGCAAAGACCTAACTGGTCAATTTATTTCAGCTACAAAAATCTCTGCATATGTCTGTGTTTCTTTGTGCCTGTTTGGGGGTTGTGGGAGTGGGAATGCAATCAGAGATTATTCACTCCTCCCGAAAAATCTGTTGTAACCAAAACGTATAAAGTAAGAGACTACGTCGTGGTAAAATATGAGGGCTACAAAATGGAAAAGGACAGATGAAACAGGTCTAAAATCCCTTAAGGACTTGGGATTGTGTGATCTGAACACAGAATGCAATCGCAGAATCTAATCAGGATAGTGAAATGCTCCTTTGTCACATTTTGAAACACTTATCAGAACTTCAGACTCTGTTATATTTGAAAGTAATTACATATATGTGTATCTATTTGATTATTGCATGCTATCTTTTTTACAGGCTTTAAATTTCATGAAAGACATTTGCATTTTGTTTACTGTTGTATATTCAGTTTCAGTTACAGAATTTGGGAAGGAGAAAATGCTCAATGAAAACTTCTTGGAAAAAAATTAAAATGATGAAGATATTCTTCTGACTAGATGCTAGTGAAGTGATTAACAAGTAGGTTTTTCTTCAGAATCACTAACTAGCATGGGTAGATATCTGGTTGGAGGCCAAGCTTGGATCATGTTTTCAATTTTTTTTTCAGAAATAAGGAAAATCTCAATTCTTTATGAAAGTAAGGGGTGATTTTAAAAAAATTTAAGATGGGGCGGCTGGGTGGCTCAGTCAGTTAAGCATCTGACTTCAGCTCAGGTCATGATCTTGCAGTCCGTGAGTTGGAGCTCCGCGTTGGGCTCTGTGCTGACAGCTCAGAGCCTGGAGCCTGTTTCAGATTCTGTGTCTCCCTCTCTCTCTGACCCTCCCCTGTTCATGCTCTGTCTCAAAAATAAATAAACGTTAAAAAAAATTCTTTTTTAAATTTAAGGCATATATCACCCTCCCCCCAAACACACATATTTCCAGGAAGGAGAGAATGGTATAGTTTAGAATAAACCCAAATTATTTACAGTAATTAACAAGGGCTTACATAAAGGATTGCAAATTTTTGTGCTGCATCGGCTGAATTCAGCATGAAAGTACTTTTGGTTTTTGTTTTTTTGTTTTTGTTTTTATGGGGTTTGGGAGAGTAGTGTTTGAATCTTTCAGCCAGCTCCATATTTTTTGTTGCTGTTTTTCATTGACTTTAAATGCCTAATTTAATCAGAGTATGAATTCTTCAGATTACAGGAAAAATCTTCTTCCTATTGTATTCTGGAAACTTTATGCATTTAGTTCCCTACCTAGTATGAGGAAGTATTTAAATAAACTCCCTACTATAAGACCAACTAGATTAACAGCTCAGATTAAAGAGTAGCATTAGGTGTAGAAAACCTAAGGTATGGAGGGAGATAGGAAATAGACAATTCTTGATTCAGCAGAGGGCTGCATTGAAAAAAAATACGTATATTTAAGTGTAAGAGGTGGGACTTAATGGCTTTTGTGGAGAATCATATATAAGCAAAGTATATTTAAATTTATAGGTTCAGGGCAGAAATAGAAAGGATTTTCTGCAAAAAATAGTTGAAATATACTTAAAAATGAATGCTATTGTAAATTCTCTATGAAGAAAATTTAACAGTAAATAATTGTTCTGTATTACATAGGCAAATATTATATTTAGTGGGATTTTATTCTTTGGCCTCTCACATCATTTGAATATGCATTTTTTTTAAATTTTCAGATATGTTGAAAACTGTGATGGTTTTTGAAGTATTCATAAGGGTGCATAAGATATTTAAACAATTGAAAAGTATGCAAGGCAGACTGGAGTTAATACTATGTGAGAGAAAAATGTGCTCTTGTACAGGGAGGGGAAAAAAATGTTGTAGTTCATATATAAATAGAGCCAAAATAATCCAAAAGAGCGATTCACATTTTAAGCAACAAAAGCCCAGCCAATAGAAAAGTACACACTTTAATCAAATAACCATACTTAGTATTTATATAATGCCAAACAAAATTTTTCTTATAATACATTTAAAATAGACGGAATAAACTGTTTTTTTCAAGTGTTTTTCAAGCATAAATTGTTATCATTCTTTTCTACGACTGCATAGGAAACTCCAGAAAAATAGCACGCCATTTGTGGTCTAAATATGCGCAGCTCTAAAACACAATGTTAAAGTAACAGAAAGTGAAAATCAAGCCAAATAGAAGAAGAGCACCTAGAGTCACTGTACCTATACAAAACAGTAATTTTCTCAATGTGCCTTATGATTTTTCTCAGATGATTTTTCAAGTCCAATACTAGTTGCCTATTTTAACAAATAGAGAAGACATTGTTTTACGTAATTAATATACAGCCACTCTTATATAAAATCCCCAGTGAACTCACAGATGCTTGAGAATAACCTTTTTCCCCGATATCATTTACAAGTACATTGAGTTTTGTTTTATTGACCTATTTATTTTGTTTCATTTTTACAAATTCATCTGATTTCCTTATCTTCTCTATATAGACCCTGTCTCCTCTATTGAGTAGGATATAATGGCCATGATCTTAATTGTAATCAGTGGAGGAAATTGTCAAAATTAGTTATTTCTTATAGTTGTGTTAACTGTAGACATGGTGATAAAGTGAGCAATATTTTCCTTCAATATCATCATCTTTGATATTCTGTTCTGTCTTGATGAAGACTCTTGAATGTCAGCTAATCTTGTGCCTTCATCATGTTAGGGTGGGCTTAGGTTCACAAGTAGCCTTCTCAAAAGATGTATTCTATCCATGTACCCCTCAGTTACTCACTTGGCAATGACTTCTCCAGGAAAGCAGTCAGTGTTCCTCTGACATATAACTGATGTCTCTAATCCCAAAGGAGAGTCTGATTTATCAACTGCATACATTTCTTAGTAGCATTTACACTATTCCCTAAAACACCTTCTTTTTGGAAAATATTTTCTCTGTTAGATTCTGTAATATTGTTAACTAATAAAATTATATGATAAAATTATATAAAATTATATGAAAATAATAATAATAATTAATTATAATTAGTAATAAATTTTTCATTAATTCATCTATTTTTCACTCAACAGGAAGTATTTTTAGGATTAGTCTATATTTTCTGCTCCTAAATAGAAAAATAGAAGTGGATTATCATAAGTAAAGTGTTACTTCCATGATAGTATATAACATGAACAGAGCAGAGAGATGACATTTGTTAACAGTCTGTGGTTACAGTCGTGGTTATAGGCATAAGTAAAGATTTCTTTGAGGGAATAGTACATGAGCTAATCATTGAAAATGACTGTGCATTGGCCAGAATGAATAAAGTAGAAGAAAAGGCCAGTGTAACTTGGAATGGATAGTTTTATCAAAAGGATGGAGATTTAAAAATGTATATTTAGTTTATTATATATGGGGGGGTTATAATAATTATGATTTGCTGGGGTATAAATATTAAAACGTAGAAAGAAGTAACCATAAACAATTTTGTCAGAAGGAAATGTTTCTCCTTAGTCATTTCCTGAATCCTAAAAGTTTTAATAGTATCATTGTATATATGTAACTTCAAAATCCTTGAAAGAGGGTCCACATTGAGCTTATGGTGTGAATTAAATCATACTTTTATAATTATAGATTAATATAATTCTAAAAGCATAAACTTTTATTTTATTTTATTTTATTTTATTATTTTATTTTGAGACCATGTAGTAAAATGAGATCTTAAAGAAAGAATATATATTCTACCTCTGAGCTGCTGGTATTCTTATCTTGAGTTCCCATAATTAGGCTGAGGATTCTTTTTCTTTTTTTTTTCTAATATACATAGATATATGTGTGTATATGCATATATATATATATATATACGTATACATATACATATACATGTATATATATTACATATATACAACATTACATACATATACATACATACAACATTACATATATATGTGTGTATAAGCATATATATACGTATACATATACATATATACATATGTATATATGAAAGAAAAAGTAACTAACAATTTTGCCAAACTGAAAAAAAGTTCCAAGACAACATTAAAAGACCCAAGTAAGATAAATGAAGGAAAATACCTCCAAAGTATATCATACTAAAATATCTGAAAGTCAGGGGCACCTGGGTGGCTCAGTCGGTTAAGCATTAGACTTTGGCCGAAGTCATGATCTCCTGATTTGCGAGTTCAATCCCTGTGTCAGGCTCTGTGCTGACAGCTCAGAGCCTATAACCTGGTTCAGATTTTGAGTTTCCCTCTCTTTCGGCCCCCCCACCCCCCACTCATGTCCTGGCTCTCTTTCTGTCTCAAGAATATATAGAAATTAATTTTTTTAAATATCAGAAAATCAAATAAAATAGAATATTTAATGTCATCCAGAGGAGAAATATATATATATTATCTTCACATGACTGGAAATGATACTGACAGCATTCTTCCATATATAAAAAGTAGACACCAGGAAAAACTAAATGGTAGTATAAACATGTTAAAACAAAATAAGAACTCTATGCCTAGTAAAAATATCTTTCAAGAATTAAGTATAATGCATATGTTACGTGGCAAACAGAATTTGAGGGAATCTATTATACACAGACTGACACAGATGGAAACTCAGAAATTCATCAGGAGTAAATCTGTAGCTATAAAATGAGGATTGATTGGACTAAAACCTATGATGTCTTAAGGGATTTGAAAAAACACAGAGAGTAAAAATACATGTAGCATGTGAGACTTGACAAGTTATATGGATTTAAAGTGTTCTAATGTTCTTGTATTATCGTGAAAGTTGTAAAAGTAACAATATATATTAGACTCTTAAAACTAAGTCTGTGTATTTAAATTTATAGTACTCATTTAAAGAATAATAAGTGAATATATAAAACCCTACTAGGAGGAATAAAGATCAATAAAAATAATCAATTAATAGTGAAAAATACCCAGCTTAAAAAAAAACACACTAAAGCATGGGATAATTTAAAATCAAGGGAAAGTAATAGTAAGAGGAAATATTTAAACCAATACATCAGATTTTACATTCAATGAAAATGAACTAAATACACTAATTAAGGAACTACATTTTGCAGTCTGTAAAAAATTCTATCTAAATCCTTCTTAAAGAAAATACAAATTTAAATATAATGACACAGTTATTTTATAAGTAAAAGGAAGGAAAAGGTATTATCATGCATATAGATACAAAAGTAGGTTTTTGGAGATCCACAGAAAACTGCCACAGAATTAGGAGGAATCTAAAATATTGTGGTATGTTTACATCTAAGATAAAAAATGCATTTTTGTGTAACAATTTGCAAGAGCTGCTAAGAAGATGAATAGGTGTCAAATTAGTCACTCTATTTAGCAGTAGTAAGGTTATCAGCAAGCTGAAGGATAGCAGCAGTGGTGGATTATTGGATTGGAAATCAGATTACTGTGAGTTATGGAGTAAACAGGATGGAAGTAGGAGTGGGAATGAGAGAGATGTTATGTGTGTTAATTGAGGTACATGTACGGTCTTATGGAGGGCTATCCTTAGGATAAATAGAAGAATATTGTGAGTTTGAGGATTTGTTTGTAGGAAGATGAGAGTACTCCTATGGTATTTGTTTCAATTTTCTCTGAGAGAGATTTTAGCATAGTGAAGTTCTTTATCAAAGAGTTGATGTTATCCAAATGAGGAGCACATCATTGAAAAGGGAAATTTTAATAATATTTTAACTGTATACTACTTCTTTTGTTTTTTTTTTTCAAATTGTCCCTTTCCATCTGATTTTGTGTGTACCATTTAGATATTTTGTCTCAACTAACTGCAAGAGTGCTTACTGGCAAATTGGAACATTATACTCGCTGCCTTAATGTTAGTGGCACAGAACTGATTTCCCACTGGACCCTAAGAAGGACATTGGTGGAAGTTAAAAAAAAAAAAAAAGCAACATACAAAACTAGACCCAGAATGAAAAGCAAGAATGGATTTGAGAGAGCAAAAGTCAACTAGTCATTATCGGGAGAGAGGATAGCAAAATCAAAGATTCAAAGGGGATATATTTTGAGGGGTGCCTGGGTGGCTCAGTTGGTTAAGCATCTGACTCGATTTTGGCTCAGGTCATGATCTCATGGTTTGTGAATTCTAGCCCTTCATAGGACTCCACACTGAGTGTGGAGCTGCTTGAGATTCTCTCTCTCTGCCCCTCCCCCACTCACATTTCCTTTCTCTTTCTCTCTCTCTCTCTCAAAATAAATAAACCTAAAAAAAAAAAGGGGGGATATATTTTGAGAAGAGAAAATTTTACAATGTCATGGTTATTATTAAAGAATGTGACAAATCCCTTCACGGTCACTGTAGCAATGTTAACTGGGATTGTTCCCAATTTGACACACTGTTCTAGGTTTCAGTTGTCTCATAGGACCACAGTTAAAATATGAGACCAATTTGGGCTTACAGATACTGCATTATATGTTTAAATGCCAACACAGGCACATCTAGGTACTCTTTGTCTTAAAGAAGATAAGAAGTATTTTAACAAATTACAAGAAAATGATGTAAGCATTAATAATTATGTATGTGTGTATCTATGCAACATGTACACATATTATATGTACATATGCATATGTAAATATGTCCGTATGTATTGTGTGTTTAGATGTGTATATATTAAATATATCATATGTTTTATATATAGGCAGAAGTGTGGATGTGTCTCTATATATATTTATAATATATACATATTATTATATACATATATAATTATATATACACACATAATTCTAAAAGAGAAAACTTGTGAAAGGATAAAAATAATATTTTTCAGTAATAATATTTTGAAGATAAACTCATCATTCCAGGAAAATTATAAATATATTGACCAGATAATCATCATCTATTTCTTTCCATATTTTGAGAGTCAATCAGTAGAAATACATACCATTTAGTTTATTGTTAGAAACAGAAAAATCTGTTAATGTCTAACTTATAGTGTATAAAGTTTTATACAAGAAGCTCTTGATTGCACATTGCTTACTTCTTTCTGTTTGATTTATATCACAGGGTTCTTAATCCTTTGTTGTTCTTGCTTTTACCTTTGAACTATTGCTTGGTAGAGTTTACCATCTACCCACACCTATGCTGGGAGGAAAGCCTGTTTCTTACAGCTCTTCTGTTTTTAGTTAGAATTTTTCTCTTTCAGTCTCTTCCAATTGTGTCTTTATTTTTTTCTAACATATATTCATTTTTGAGAGTGAGAAAAACAGAGCATGAGTGGGGAGGAGCAGAGAGAGAGGGAGACACAGAATCCAAAGCAGGCTTCCAGCCTCTGAGCTGTCAGCACAGAGCCTGACGTGGGGCTCGAATCATGGACCATGAGATCATGATCTGAGCCGAAGTTTGATGCTTAACTGACTGAGCCACCCAGGCTCCCCATCTTCCAATTGTATCTTTAATGCATTCAGCAAAATGTGATTGATTATTTTGACGGTTTATTTTGTTGTAGAAAGTTATCTGTTTCTGAGAATTCCAACTTCCAGTTGTATTTCTATTTTATGACTTGATATACAGCATCTCTCTTTGACCTGTGGCTAAAACATACTTTTCTACTAATTTTCAGTTGAGCTCTTCATATACCAAGGGTGGCCTTAAGAGATTTTCTTACCTTATATGTCTCTAATCACAGAAGCTAAGGGAAGGGCTTCCATTAAAATAATTTATTTTAGGCAATAATCCTAATGAAAATGATTAGTGAACCTGGGGAAAGTGAAATGGTTGAAGCAAAAGAAAATCCTAGGTTGTAGCATTAATGTAGTTAATGTGGGGGCAGTTGGAGCTAATGCTCCTTAAGACTACCTGAGGACCATGCTACGTGTATCTTAGAATTGTCTGTCTGATACACAAAGAGAATATTTTGCTACTGACTCTCATCTTCCATTGTTCAATGGTTTCTCCTAGGGTTTTAACACTTGCATTTTCAGATTTGATAGAAGTGGCTCCTTGATATCATATACACATGATTTATGCAGTGGCATTAGCAGATATATTAATTACAGAAAGCTAGACATGATGTGTAGTTGAAGCAACGTTCAGTCAGACTACCCTTACTGGCAATAGGTTAGACCAAAATTGGGGCTAAAACATGTGAGATGGGTTATTAATTATCTGCTCTTTTGGTCATTCAGATGTACTCTTTTCCTACATTAAATTCAGCCTATTACAGAGTCTTCAGGGTAGGTATTTCGTGGCAGTCTCTAAATATATACTTAACTACAGGACAGTAATAGTTAAAACTATATTTTACTATGCTGTTCATTATATATTCATATTGGCATTTATCCATATTGATATTGAGTGTACCATTCATTCTAGATATCCTCAATCTTTATTAGCACTGGCGTTCATTTCTTCCCTGATGGGATTTTTCTAAAACTTTATCTCAAAAAAGGCAGAGAAAGAGAATGAAGGATTGAAAACACTTGCAGGGACTGGACAAGAAACCTGTTCCCCGAAACCACTGATGGGGAAAAAGTAGAAAGTTTCAATATCACCAGTTTTTTATAAACAGTGACACAGAGAGTCTGAAATTTGGGAGCTCAGTGTCTGGTGGTGCCTTGGTGAAGAACCAGGGTAAATCCCTGGAACAGGCAGAAAGGTCTGAGGGGTCTGTGTGCCACAAGGGGAAAAGCAGTCCCCCTGCTTTGAGTGGTTTTGGTATAGGCAAAGAGCCTCTCCATGGACAAAAGTACAGCCCCAGAGAGCTGCCAGGTTTACTGAGACAGGAACAAAGATGCTGGCTGAGAGCAGAAAAACCTGGCATCAGTGGTGTGTTGCCATTTACCATACGTTGAGCCTTTGCTGCTGCATGGTCGGGTGAATGTTTCCTGGGACAAGTTGATATCCAGCCATTGCTCAGTGAGACCCTCCCCCAGAGGAACAGTGCAGGTCCGAACTGTGGGGGTCTCTGAAGTGTGGGGTTTTGAAACACAGCCCCATCTGAGCTAACACTCTGGAAGGAGACACCACTTGGCAGGCAGACATCTTGGACTCAGACAGGATAAAGGAAGGGAACTGATGGAAGCCTGAGAAAAAGGAGGAGTGATTGACTGCATGTCTGTGAGGGTGCCACATTCCCACTCCAGAGACTAGAGAGTGTGGTGAAGCAGTTTTCACCTCTAGCCCACCCACACTGATCTACCCCAGTGAGTTAAGCAGAGCCACCAAGTAGAGAACCAAGCCTTTACAACAAGCCCCACCCAATGGCACCCTCCAGGCACATCCCCCAGAAGACCAGCACAAATCCTTTCCACCCACTTATTCTATGGATCATATTGTGCTGCATAGTTTCAGTTCTAGGGGAAATTGGATCTAGCTTCATTTGGTTTTCTGTTTGTTGCTTGCTTATTTTCTTCACTTCTCTTTTGGTTTATGTTGTTTTTATTTTCTTTCTTTCTTTTCCTTTTCTTTCTTGGATACAGAAAGGACAATTTTTTTTCAATTTTATTATTTAAATTTATTTTAATTTTTAATTTCTTTTTTTAAACTTATTTCTCCTTTTTTCTATCAAGCTCCTCTTAATAAGCACACTGAAACACACCTAGGAGAGAAAGAGAATGGAAGAGAAAAAAGCTACCTCTTTTCATTTGTTTTGTTTTGTTTTTAATTTTTTTTCATGTTATTTTATTAATTTCTTTCTTTCTCCAAAAGACAAGATTGAGAAATTCACCCCAAAAGGAAGAACAGGAAGAAACGACTGTCAGTGATTTAATCAACACAGATATGTCAACACTAGAATTTAAAACCATTTAAAACCACTAGCTGTGGATTGAACAAAAGCATAGAAGACACCAGACAGTCCCTTTCTACAGAGATAAGAGAACTAAAATCTAGTCAGCCCAAAATTTAAAAAGCCATAACCTAGATGCAATCTCGAATAGATGCCATTATGGTGAGGATGGGTGAAGCTTGATACAGAAGATAAAATAATGGAAAATAATGAAGCTGAAAAAAAAAAGAAGGAAACAAAGGCAAAATATCATGGTACAAGACTTAGAGAACTCAGTGACTTATTAAATAGGAATATCTTATATCATAGGAGTCCCAGATCTGAAGAGAGAGAAAAAAGGACAGAAGGTTTATGTGAGCAAATTATAACTAAAAACATCCCTTATCTGGGGTAGGACACAAACATCAAAATTCAAAAAGCACAGAGAACTCCCACTAATGTCAACAAACACCTACCATCACCAAGGCATATCATAGTCAAATTCACAAAATACATGGACAAGGAAATAATCATGCAAGGAGAAAGGGGGGAGAAAAGTCCTTAACCTACAGGGGAAGACAGATCAGGCTCCCGGTAGATCTGTCCTCAGAGATGTGCCAGGCCACAAAGGAGTGGCAGCATATATTCAACTTTCTAAGTGGAAAAAATATGCAGCCAAAAATTCTTTATCCAGCAAGCTGGTCATTCAGAATAGAAGGCAGGATAAAGAGTTTCCCAGACAAACAAAAATTAAAGGAGTTTGTGACCACTAAACCAGCCCTGCAAAAAATTTTAAGGGTGATTATTTGAGTGGAGGAAAAAACAAAACAGAACAAAAGACCAAAAGCAGCAAAGACTAGAAAGGACCAGACAACATCACCAGAAACATCAATTCTATAGGCAACACAATGGCACTAAATTCACAGCTTTCAATAATTACTCTGAATGTAAATGGACTAATTGCTCCAATCAAAAGACAAAGGGTATCAGAATGGATAGAAAAACAAGATCCACCTATCTGCTTCCTAGAAGAGACTCATTTGAAACCTAAAGACACCTGCAGATTACAAGTGAGGAAATGGAGAATCATCTGTCATGCTAATGGGTATCAAAAGAAAGCTGGAGTATCCATACTTACATCAGACAAACTAGATAAAGGGTCTATCCATCAAGATCTAACGATTGTAAATATTTATGCCACCAACTTGAGAGCACCTAAATGTATAAATTAGTCACAAACATAAATAAACTCGTTGATGCTATTACAATAATAGTAAAGGACTTTAACACCCCACTTACAACAATAGATCATCTAAGCAGAAAATCAATGAGAAAATAATGCCTTTGAAAGACATACTGAACCAGATGGACTTAACAGATATATTTGTAACATTTTCATCCTAAAGCAGAATACACATTCTTCTCAAGTGCACATGGAACATTCTCCAGAATAGATCACATACTGGCTCACAAATCAGCCCTTAATAAGTACAAAAAAGATCAAGATCATACCATGCATATTGTCCGACCACAATGCTATGAAACTTGAAATCAACCACAAGAAAAAAGGAAAGACCATGAATACTTGAAGATTAAAGAACACCCAACTAAAAAATGAATGGGTTAACCAAGAAATTAAAGGGGAAATAAAAATGTCCATGGAAGCCAATGAAAATGAAAACAACAAAACCTCTGGGATGCAGAGAAAGTAGTCATAAGAGGGAAGTATATAGCAATCTAGGCCTTCCTAAAGAAGGAAGAAATGTTTCAAATGCACGACCTGACCTTACACCTGAAGGAGCTGGACAAATAACAGTAAATGAAGCCCCAAACCCGCAGAAAGGAAATTATAAAGATCAGAGCAGAAATCAATGATACTGAAATTGGAAAAACAAAAAACAAACAAACAAAAAAAACAGTAGAAGACATCAACAAAACTAGGAGCTGATTTTTTTTTTTAAAAAATTAACAAAACTGATAAACCTCAGACTTATCAAAAAGAAAAAGGAAAGGACCCAAATAAATAAACTCAATAATGAAAGAGGAGGGGTCATGACCAACACAACAGAATACAACTAATATTAAAATAATATTATGAGCGGTTATGGGCCACAAACCTGGGCAATCTGGAATAAATTGATAAATTATAAGAAACATATACTCTACCAAAACAGAAACAGAAAGAAGTAGAAAGTTTGAACAGGATCATAAATAGCAAAGACATTGAATCAGTAATTGAAAATCTGCCAAAAAACAAGAGTCCGGGGCCAGATGGCTTTCCCAGGAAATTCTACCAAACATTTAAAGAAGAGTTAATACCTATTCTATTAAAATTGTTTCAAGCATAAAAATGGAAAGACAACTTTCCAAACAGTCTAGGAGTTGAGCATTACCTTGATTCCAAAACCAGACCAAGACCCCACTAAAAAGGAAAATTACAGATCAATTTACCTGATGAACAAGGATGTAAAAATTCTCAATAAGATACTAGCAAATCGAATCTAACAATACATTGAAAGAACTATTCACCATGATCAAGTGAGATTTGTTGCTGAGTTGCAGAGGTGGTTCAATGTCCACAAATCAATGTGATACACCACATTAATAAAAGAAAGGATAAGAACCACACGATCCTCTCAATAGATGCAGAAAAAGCATTTGAAAAAAAAATACAGCATCCTTTTTTGATAAAAACCTTCAAGAAAGTAGGTATAGAAGGAACATGCCTCAGCATAATAAAGGCCATATATTAGAGACTCACAGCTAATATCATCATCAGTTGGGAAAAGATGAGAGCTTTCCCCCTAAGGTCAGGAACATGACAGGGATGTCCACTCTCACCACTGTTGTTCGACTTAGTACTGGAAGTCCTAGCCTCAGGAGTCAGACAACAAAAAGAAACAAAAGGCATAAAAATTGGCAAGGAAGAAGTCAAACTTTCACTCTTTGCAGACAACCTGATAGTCTAGGTAGAAAACCCAAAAGACTCAACCAAAAAACTGCTAGAACTGATACATGAATTCAGCAAAGTCATGGGATATAAAATCAACATACAGAAATCAGTTGCATTTCTATACACCATTAATGAAGCAGCAGAAAGAGAAATCAAGGAATGAATCCCATTTACAATTGCACCAAAAACCATAAGATAACTAGGTATAAAGGTAACCAAAGAGGTTAAAGATCTATTTGCTGAAAACTATAGAATACTTATGAAAGAAACTGAAGAAGACACACAAAAACAATGGAAAAACATTGAGTGCTTATGAATTGGAAGAACAAACATTACTAAAATGTGTATACAACCAAAAGCAATCTACACATTTAATGCACTCCCTATCAAAACAAAACAGACATGTTTCACAAAGCTAGAACAAACAATTCTAAAATATGTATGGAACAAAAAAGACCCTGAACAGCCAAAGCAATCCCAAAAAAGAAAACCAAAGCTAGAGGCATCATAATTCCAGACTTAAAGCTGAATTACAAAGCTGTAATCATCAAGACAGTATGGTGCTGGCACAAATAGAGGCACAGAAATCAATGGAACAGAATAGAGAACCCAGAAATAGACCTACAAATGTATGGCCAAGTAATCTTCGACAAAGCAGGAAAGAATATCTAGTGGAAAAAAAGATTCTTCAGCAAATGGCATTGGAAAAACTGGACAGCAACGTGAAGAAGAATGAAACTAGATCACTTTGTTACACCATACACAAAAGTAAATTCAAAATGAATGAAAGACCTAAATGTGAGACAGAAAACCAACAAAATCCTACAGAAGAAAACAGGCAGCAACCTCTTTGACCTTGGCCACAGTAACTTCTTACCAGACATGTCTTCAGAGGCAAGGGAAACAAAAGCAAAAAGGAACTATTGGGACATCATCAAGGTAAAGAGCTTCTGCACTGCAAAGGAAACAAACAACAAAACTAAAAGGCAACCAACAGACTAGGAGAAGATATTTGCAAATGACATATAAGATAAAGGGCTGGTATCCAAAATCTGTAAAGAATTTATCAAACTCAACACCCAAAAAACAATCCAGTGAAGAAATGGGCAGAAGACATGAATAGACACTTTTCCAGAGAAGACATCCAGATGGCTTATAGACACATGAAAAGATGCTCAACATCAGTCATCATCAGGGAAATACAAATCAAAACCACAATAAGATACCACCTCACACCTGTCAGAATGGCTAAAATTAACAACTCAGGAAACAACAGATGTTGGCAAGGATGTAGAGAAAAGGGAAAACTTTTGCACAGTTGGTGGAAATGCAAACAGGTGCAGCCACTCTGGAAAACAGTATGGAGATTTCTCAAAAAATTAAAAACAACTACTCTACAACCCAGAAATTACACTAATAGGTATTTATCCAAAGGATACAAAAATGCTGACATGATGGGGCACATGCATCCCAATGTTTATAGCAGCACTATCAACAATAGCCAAATTATGGAAAGAGCCCAAATGTCCATCAACTAATCAATGAATGAAGAAGTGGTGTGTGTGTGTGTGTGTGTGTGTGTGCGCACACACACACACACACACACACACAATGGAATATTAATGAGTGACCAAAAAGAATGACATCTTGCCATTTGCAAGATAGAACATGGATGGAACTACAATGTATTATGCTAAGCAAAATAAGTGAGAGAAAGACAACTATCATATGATTTTACTCATATGTGGAATTTAAGAAACAAACAGATGAACGTAAGGGAAAGGTAAGGAAAAATAAAAGAAAATAAAAACAGAGAAGCAGGCAAACAGTAAGAGACTCATAAATACAGAAAACAAACTGTATTCCTCCAGGATTGCTAGAGGTAGGGGAGACAGGCTCAATGTATGTGATGGGCAGTAAGGAGGGCATTTGTTGGGATGAGCACATGGGTGTTATTTGTAAGTGATGAATCACTAAATTCTACTTCTGAAACTAATACTACGCTATATGTAACTAACTTGAATTTAAATAAATAAAAAAGCTTATGAAATGTCTATTAAAGGATATGTCATGAATCTTAGCACCCATAGTCCTCACGATGTGTTATATCTGCATCTATATTATCTTATGTCTATCTCTGTCTCTATCTCTATCATCTATAGCTACATTATGTATCTTCTCTAGCTAATATATAAATATATAATACATATATATATATTAGGAACGGTATGTATTTATATTATAAACATATAAATATAGATTATAAATATAATAAATATGTGTAAATATATATAATGTAATATATGTTATAAATATATATGCATATATGTTAGGAACAGTTGTCTTGGTTCTTTATCCGTTGCTACAAATTTGGTTCTTAGTTCTGAAAGGCTATTATGTAAAATCCCATATCAGTAAATCAGACCTTACTTAGCTAGGATTGCAATAGTTGTGGGGACAGCAATACTTTGGACAGAGAGGGCAAAATAATTTTTGGAATAGAAAATAACTTCCAGAAGGATGAATTTCTGTCCTTTCCTGGATAGATGTGTTCCAAAATAATTTTGTGGTACTGATGATTGCTTTACTAAAGCATAGCACCACATTGAGTGCACCAAGTTGTTTAGCTGCTTGCATTGTGGGCAGCCAACAGTGGCAAGAGCTAGACCAGCATTAGTCAGACGGACGATATGCAGTGAATTCTGTGTAGTTTCTATTCCTACCACTATGTCCTCTCTGCTTGTAGAACTATGATCTAATTATTGGATTAGCCAAGAATAGAAACTAGCTAATATCTACAGGGAAGTCTTTCTGTCTACCTTTTAGTCGAGTGGTTCTGAATTTATTACAATATGTTGGCATTGAAGTAAGATGTGCATGCTTTCTTTCTTTTTTTCTTAAGTTTATTTATTTGAGAGAGACAGCAAGCAGAGGAGGGGCAGAGAGAGATGTGAGAGAGACCTAAGCAGGCTCTGCACTGTCAGCGCAGAACCCAATACTCAGTCTCAGGAACTGTGAGATCATGACCTGAGCTGAACCCGAGTCAGACGCTTAACCTTCTGAGCCACCTAGGCACCCCGATGTGCATGCTTTCTGCCAATTAAATATGTCCATCTGTATACCTTCTTTTCCAAACATCCTTGTTCCTGATAATCTAATTTTTGTCTTTCCAGCTCCCAACAAACCTGCCATGCCATTTGACACTGCCTTCAAGTCTGTGTATGTCTGTACTTCAAGCAACTTCTCTCTGAATACAAAGTAAGTGACTGTGTTATTTAAAGATTGGTGGGGGAGGTTTTCCCTTTAGCACTCTCCTTCTAGGTTACCCTTAAGTGTAGTTATTGTGAATGTAGTATGTTTTTGCAATTTCAAACATATGGAGCCAATATATCTGTCAGCCAACTCAAGATTTTTTTTTCTCCTTTTCTGGTAGTTCATCTGGGATTTTAAATGAGTAAACAGATATAGGCTGAGAAAGAAATGTTGGTGATCTGAGATAGGTGATTTGGGGAGTCTGGTGTACACATTAACCCAATTTACTTGTGGCCTTTAAACATTCTCAGGACAAAACAGATGCAACATCATTGTATAAGAGACTGTTGCTCAGCCTACTTGACCTTATGAGTGGGTAGTTCATGTTTTATATTCCACAGCCATCAAAATTTGAGGACTTTGTTGCTGGTGCTTTTAATGTCATAACTAAGAATTCATTGCTAAATCACAAAAGGGCAAGCAACAAATCTGGAGGGCTTAATACTCAACTTTTAATCACTATAATACATTGCGTTAATAGAATGAATGATAAAAGCCACATGTTCATTTCAATCAATACAGAAAAAGCATTTGACAGAACCAGCACTGTATCATGATAAACACACCTAATAAACTGGGAATAGAAGGCAACTTTCTCCGCCTGGTAAAAATAGTTTAAGAAAAACTCTCAGCTGGTATCATGCTTAATGTTGAGAAACTGAAAATCTTCCCTCTAAGATCAAGAACAAGACAAACGGGGCACCTGGCTCAGTCAGAAGAGCATGTGACTCTGGATCTCAAGGACATGAGTTTGAATGAACCCCATGTTGGGCATAGAGATTATTTGAAAAAAAGAACAAGACAAAAGTGAAGTAGCTATATTAATTATAGAAAAAGAAGACTTAAGAATTAGGAAGATTACTGAGCCTGGGTGGCTCAGTCAGTTAAGCATCCAACTTCGGCTCAGGTCATGATCTCGCAGTTTCTGAGTTCGAGCCCCTCGTCGGACTCTGTGCTGACAACTCAGAGCCTGGAACCTGCTTCAGATTCTGTGTCTCCCCCTCTCCCTGCCCCTCCCATGCTTATGTTCTGTCTCTCAATAATACATAAATTAAAGAAAAAGAATTAGGAAGATTACTAGGGATAAAGAGCATTGCATAATGTTAAGTTTTAATTCATTAAGGAAGTAAAAAACACCCTAAACCTTTATTCTTTTCACAAGAGAGTATCAAAATACATGAGATAGAAAGTGATCAAATAGTGAGACAAAATAATCAAATACACTATTATGGTGAATCATTTTGTTATTATAGTACTTTGAGAGTTTACTGAGTACCTTATATCACTCTAAAGAAGTAATATCACAATATTATCCTTAATTCATTAAAACAGTCCTATGAGTTACATATTATTGATATATTCACTTTACAGGTAAAGAGTCAGTGAAAGCTTAAGTAATATGTCCCTATCAAGTAGCTAGCAAGCCAGGCAAGTTGTGTTAGCATCAGACTGCTATGGAAGAAATTAGTTAGATAATTCCTTTGGTAAAAATAATGCAACTAAAAGACTGCCTGTCCTGAATCAGTAGCTCTATAGTTATAGAGAGGGCTTATTCAATAAATGTATAGGAAATAAAAGTAACTTGACAAGGAAGTGTTACACATATGTTAAATCTAAACACATCCCTCATGTTTTGAACATGAACAAATTTTGGAACATGGCTTGAGGTCTTTTATGTAATTCATGAAAAAGTGTTTGCTTAGCATGTGTGCATATGGGGATTCTTTCAGTTGTGGCAGGTTGACTGTTAAAGGCTCTGGCAGCATGTATAAATGTTGAGCAGGTGATGGAAACACAGAGCTAAAGTGCATGGTCTGCATTGGAAATAATGTTTTGAATTTTCCCCACCTGTTACTAAATTTATGGAAGAAATTACTTTTTTCAGAAGAGAAAAATAAAATAAAAACAGAGGGCTATGGTCATCATCTTGTAGGAAAACAACACTTAACAAGGGAAGTAAGGCATGTGTAAATAGTATGGCCAAAGAAAACGGGGATGGCCTGTAAGATTGAGAATAAGCAGGCATGGAAAGACAGACTTTGAGGATGGGGCAAAAGGGCACCTACATTCAAAGCTGCAGAGATAGAGAATGCAAGAACAGAAAATTATTGTTAGCTTGGCCTTTAACACTCCCAATTGTCCAGAGTTAAGGAGAGAATGCAGACAAAGTCCTATGAGAAAGTTTAAACAATGTAAGCTACTCTTTTGAGAAAACAGAGTGTAAAAGGAAAGAGAAAATTCAGTAGCTGAAAGGAGGCACAGATTAGAGCAACTTCAGCCTATTTAATTTATAATGGAAGGTTTGTGATTGTTATATAACTTGTTCTATGTCCCCCTGTCTTAATTTATGTAAACACTATCAACATGGGGAGGGAAAACTTCATATTCAGTACAATACTGGCGGTATGAAAAGACTACAAATTAGCCACAGCTGAATGTTAAAGAAATATTTAACTCAGCTGACCTTTGAGAAAGAAACAAAGGAATCGTACCCTTTTTTTTTTTTTTATCCCTGCCAAGTGGAATGCTGGAGCTTTTATGATACTTATGAGTCTCTTCTACCAGAAACAATGACACTGCTTAAATGACTGAATCTATTGAATGAATTCTTCAGGCTTTCTTATGTAGGCATATTAAGGGAAAGCATGTAAAATTGCATTATAGTAATACAGAATTGTAATCTTTGTAGAGCCACAAAACAAAAGAAGATGTTTATATTACAAATTGGTTGCACCTCTTTGAGCCTTGAGAACTGGTTTAAAGTGCCTTATTTACAAACATTTCAAATTTGTATTCTTAATCTTTTAGGAATTCAGTGACTAGAAAAGTCATTAAAATCATTATATTTAGCTTCTAATGTTTGCTGTCACATTACAGTTTGTACTTTCTAAACATACCAACATGAATTATTTATGCTCGCATATTGATATCATAGCTTTAAATAATATTTTCTTCTGAAGGTATTGTTAAATATATCTGTGCATATATTTATGCTAGACACAGAACATACTAAAGTGTCCAGTAAGAGTAATTTAAATGTTTTTCTCTATTAAGAAAAACTTCCTATGTTTCTGAGTATTTATCTAGAAGAATTGAAAGCAGGATCTCAGAGTTACTAGCATCGCCATGTTCATTTCAGTACTGTTCACAATACCCAAGATGTAGAAATTACCTAAATGTCCATCAATAGATGAATGGATTAAACATGTAGTATGTATATAAAATGGAATAATATTCGGCCTTAAAAAGGAAGGAAGTTTTGCCATATATGACAATATGCGTGAACCTTGAGGACATTGTGCTATATGAGATAAGCCAGTCACAGATGGACAAACATTGCATGATTCCATTTATATGAGGTACCTAAAATAGTCATATTTATAGAGACAGAGAGTAGAATGGTGGTTGCCGGGAGCTGGGGAGAGGGAAAAATGATAGTTGCTAATCAATCAGCAGGTATAAAATTTCCATTGTGCGAGATGAGTAAGTTCTAGACATATGCTGTACAACACTGTGCTTACAGATAACAATACTATATTGAATTCTTCAAAATCTCTTAAAATGGTGATCTTTTGTTAAGTGTTCACAATACAATAAAAATTTTAAGGGACACCTGGGTGGCTCAGTCGGTTAAGCATCTGACTCTTGATTTCAGCTTGGGTCATGATCTCAGGGTTCCTGGGGTTGAGCCCTGTTTGGCCTCTGGGCTGAAAGTGCAGAGTCTACTTGGGATTCTCTCTCTCTCCCATCTCTCTCTGCCCCTCCCCTACTCACTCTCTTTCTCTCTCTCAAAAATAAACTTAAAAAAATTTTTAAATAGAAAGTTCCAGGGATATAATGAAAATATTTCAAAACCCAATTTCCATTTCCAACAGAATATCTCCTTATCATAGGCAAATTAATTTCAACCTTGCCCAAGATAGTCATTTGGTCTCCAACAGAATCACTAACCCATCTTCTCTATTTTACCATACCTTACATACCATCTTACTTTAAATAAGTAAGATTATTACTTTATTGCCCTACACATCACATAGGCATTTGGTTATGTGTCATGTTAACTAAATAACCCTTAGAAGATCCCAGGTGTGGCACTTCTAATATCGTCATTTCCTGTCATTTTCTCTCAGCACTTTCATAATTTTCTGCACATAATTAATTCCCCAGTAATCTTGGTAAGAAAAGAAAAGCAAGGAAAGGAAAAGAAAAGAAAAGAAAAGAGAAAAAAAAAAAAAAAAAAAAAGAAAATCCTAATGCTATATTTGTTGTTTATGATACCATCTTGTTTTCAAATGTTCCAGTTCCTAGAAACTTGATCATTAAGGTGTATTATTATTAGGTAGTTAATAAATATATTCTATTTGTCTTTTTTCCCATAACATCCAAATGTTTTTTTCCCACTATTGGTACTAACAGTGAGATATGGATATTAATAAGTATATTGATTTTAATATGAGTAAATTTATTATATGTTAAATTATGAGATTTTAGGAGAATAAGAACTATAAAATCAGCATTCTCTTCCAGTGAATTAAAAAATAATTATCAAACAAAATATAATCACCATGGCATATATTTTTCATTATTGTTGAATCCAATTAATGGTATCTCTTAATTTACAAATTTCCTTTGATGTAATTTGATTTAACAGATACCAATTATCTGTTTATTTGTCAAACATTTATTATGTGTAAAATAAAGTGCCAGTTACTGTGGAAAACAAAATCAATTCAAGTAAAGATGTTTTCCTCTGCCTAGTAAAGAACAGAATATTTTTACATAAGTAAGTTTTAAAGAATGCATAATTCACTAAGGAGATGTTCAGAATACAGTCAATGAAGAGCCAGAGGAATATATAACTTTATCTCCCCAAAAGAGCTCTTGACAGTGTAGGCAGTGAACTCCACATTGCTAAATCCCTAGCCAATTCCTATTTCTCTTCATCATAAACTCAACAGTAGCATCTGGTATCTTCAAGAACTTCTGTGCCACTTTACTGTCTTCATTCTCCTTCTAATATTCTGGCAGCTCCTTCTCAATCTCCTTTGCTGTTTTGTCTTCATCTTCACAAACTCTGCATTATAATTTCCTAAGCCTTGTCCTACAATGCCTTTTCCACTGCATCTATTGTCTTTAAGACTATGCACGTGTTGAGCATTTCCAAAGTTATAACTCTAGGCAGAACATCTTGCCTGAACTCTAGTTCTGTGTATTCAACTACCTTCTACTTATTTCTACATATGTATCTACAGGCATCTCATATTTAGCATGTACAGAACTGCTCTCATGATTTTATCCAGCTCCCCAAAATGGTTCCTCTTTCAGTATTTCAAATCATATTAGTAAATGCTAATTCCCTTCCTCTAGGTGCTCAGAACCACAACTTCAGGAGCATCTTTGATCTTGCTTGCTCTTTGTTCCCAACCATATTCGATCTGGTTGGCATTCATTCAAAATATGTTTAAAAAAATTATCCTGTCCTTTCACCATGTTTATTGTTATGCCTTAATCTAAGCTACCATCAGTTCTCAATGAAATTACTGCAATGACTTTTTTTATGAAAATAAAACAAAATATTAGCCAGTGAATGAGATAAAAAAAATAAACTAAATGTGTAAATTTGAAAGAAAAACAATAAATAAAATAGTTTTCATTTTAATTGATATGTCCATGTTGTATTCAATCTTAAGGAATTTGCTAAACTTCTTTTCTTCCCAAACTAAAACAAAAACCTAGAGCTAGTAAGTAAAGTCAGTAGGGTTACAGCATATGCTGTTAATGTGCATAAGCAATCGCATGTTTGTATTCTTTTTTTTTTTTTTTTTTTTTTTTTAGGACTTTTCATTTTTTTATTTTTTTATTTTTTTTATTTTTTAATATATGAAATTTACTGTCAAATTGGTTTCCATACAACACCCAGTGCTCATCCCAAAAGGTGCCCTCCTCAATACCCATCACCCACCCTGCCCTCCCTCCCACCCTGCCCTCCCTCCCACCCCCCATCAACCCTCAGTTTGTTCTCAGTTTTTAACAGTCTCTAATGCTTTGGCTCTCTCCCACTCTAACCTCTTTTTTTTTTTTTTTTTTTTTTTTTCCTTCCCCTCCCCCATGGGTTTCTGTTATGTTTCTCAGGATCCACATAAGAGTGAAACCATATGGTATCTGTCTTTCTCTGTATGGCTTATTTCACTTAGCATCACACTCTCCAGTTCCATCCATGTTGCTACAAAAGGTCATATTTCATTTTTTCTCATTGCCACGTAGTATTCCATTGTGTATATAAACCACAATTTCTTTATCCATTCATCAGTTGATGGACATTTAGGCTCTTTCCATAATTTGGCTATTGTTGAGAGTGCCGCTATAAACATTGGGGTACAGGTGCCCCTATGCATCAGTACTCCTGTATCCCTTGGATAAATTCCTAGCAGTGCTATTGCTGGGTCATAGGGTAGGTCTATTTTTAATTTTCTGAGGAACCTCCACACTGCTTTCCAGAGCGGCTGCACCAATTTGCATTCCCACCAACAGTGCAAGAGGGTTCCTGTTTCTCCACATCCTCTCCAGCATCTATAGTCTCCTGATTTCTTCATTTTGGCCACTCTGACTGGCGTGAGGTGGTATCTGAGTGTGGTTTTGATTTGTATTTCCCTGATAAGGAGCGACGTTGAACATCTTTTCATGTGCCTGTTGGCCATCCGGATGTCTTCTTTAGAGAAGTGTCTATTCATGTTTTCTGCCCATTTCTTCACTGGGTTATTTGTTTTTCGGGTGTGGAGTTTGATGAGCTCTTTATAGATTTTGGATACTAGCCCTTTGTCCGATGTGTCATTTGCAAATATCTTTTCCCATTCCGTTGGTTGCCTTTTAGTTTTGTTGGTTGTTTCCTTTGCTGTGCAGAAGCTTTTTATCTTCATAAGGTCCCAGTAATTCACTTTTGCTTTTAATTCCCTTGCCTTTGGGGATGTGCCGAGTAAGAGATTGCTACGGCTGAGGTCAGAGAGGTCTTTTCCTGCTTTCTCCTCTAAGGTTTTGATGGTTTCCTGTCTCACATTCAGGTCCTTTATCCATTTTGAGTTTATTTTTGTGAATGGTGTGAGAAAGTGGTCTAGTTTCAACCTTCTGCATGTTGCTGTCCAGTTCTCCCAGCACCATTTGTTAAAGAGACTGTCTTTTTTCCATTGGATGTTCTTTCCTGCTTTGTCAAAGATGAGTTGGCCATACGTTTGTGGGTCTAGTTCTGGGGTTTCTATTCTATTCCATTGGTCTATGTGTCTGTTTTTATGCCAATACCATGCTGTCTTGATGATGACAGCTTTGTAGTAGAGGCTAAAGTCTGGGATTGTGATGCCTCCTGCTTTGGTCTTCTTCTTCAAAATTACTTTGGCTATTCGGGGCCTTTTGTGGTTCCATATGAATTTTAGGATTGCTTGTTCTAGTTTCGAGAAGAATGCTGGTGCAATTTTGATTGGGATTGCATTGAATGTGTAGATAGCTTTGGGTAGTATTGACATTTTGACAATATTTATTCTTCCAATCCATGAGCAGGGAATGTCTTTCCATTTCTTTATATCTTCTTCAATTACCTGCATAAGCTTTCTATAGTTTTCAGCATACAGATCTTTTACATCTTTGGTTAGATTTATTCCTAGGTATTTGATGCTTCTTGGTGCAATTGTGAATGGGATCAGTTTCTTCATTTGTCTTTCTGTTGCTTCATTGTTAGTGTATAAGAATGCAACTGATTTCTGCACATTGATTTTGTATCCTGCAACTTTGCTGAATTCATGGATCAGTTCTAGCAGACTTTTGGTGGAGTCTATCGGATTTTCCATGTATAATATCATGTCATCTGCAAAAAGCGAAAGCTTGACTTCATCTTTGCCAATTTTGATGCCTTTGATTTCCTTTTGTTGTCTGATTGCTGATGCTAGAACTTCCAGCACTATATTAAACAGCAGCGGTGACAGTGGGCATCCCTGTCGTGTTCCTGATCTCAGGGAAAAAGCTCTCAGTTTTTCCCCGTTGAGGATGATGTTAGCTGTGGGCTTTTCATAAATGGCCTTTATGATCTTTAAGTATGTTCCTTCTATCCCGACTTTCTCAAGGGTTTTTATTAAGAAAGGGTGCTGGATTTTGTCAAAGGCCTTTTCTGCATCGATTGACAGGATCATATGGTTCTTCTCTTTTTTTTTGTTAATGTGATGTATCACGTTGATCGATTTGCGAATGTTGAACCAGCCCTGCATCCCAGGAATGAATCCCACTTGATCATGGTGAATAATTCTTTTTATATGCTGTTGAATTCGATTTGCTAGTATCTTATTAAGAATTTTTGCATCCATATTCATCAGGGATATTGGCCTGTAGTTCTCTTTTTTTACTGGGTCTCTGTCTGGTTTAGGAATCAAAGTAATACTGGCTTCATAGAATGAGTCTGGAAGTTTTCCTTCCCTTTCTATTTCTTGGAATAGCTTGAGAAGGATAGGTATTATCTCTGCTTTAAATGTCTGGTAGAACTCCCCTGGGAAGCCATCTGGTCCTGGACTCTTATTTGTTGGGAGATTTTTGATAACCGATTCAATTTCTTCGCTGGTTATGGGTCTGTTCAAGCTTTCTATTTCCTCCTGATTGAGTTTTGGAAGAGTGTGGGTGTTTAGAAATTTGTCCATTTCTTCCAGGTTGTCCAATTTGCTGGCATATAATTTTTCATAGTATTCCCTGATAATTGTTTGTATCTCTGAGGGATTGGTTGTAATCATTCCATTTTCATTCATGATTTTATCTATTTGGGTCATCTCCCTTTTCTTTTTGAGAAGCCTGGCTAGAGGTTTGTCAATTTTGTTTATTTTTTCAAAAAACCAACTCTTGGTTTCGTTGATCTGCTCTACAGTTTTTTTAGATTCTATATTGTTTATTTCTGCTCTGATCTTTATTATTTCTCTTCTTCTGCTGGGTTTAGGTGCCTTTGCTGTTCTGCTTCGATTTCCTTTAGGTGTGCTGTTAGATTTTGTATTTGGGATTTTTCTTGTTTCTTGAGATAGGCCTGGATTGCAATGTATTTTCCTCTCAGGACTGCCTTCGCTGCATCCCAAAGCGTTTGGATTGTTGTATTTTCATTTTCGTTTGTTTCCATATATGTTTTAATTTCTTCTCTAATTGCCTGGTTGACCCACTCATTCGTTAGTAGGGTGTTCTTTAACCTCCATGCTTTTGGAGGTTTTCCAGACTTTTTCCTGTGGTTGATTTCAAGCTTCATAGCATTGTGGTCTGAAAGTATGCATGGTATAATTTCAATTCTTGTAAACTTATGAAGGGCTGTTTTGTGACCCAGTATATGATCTATCTTGGAGAATGTTCCATGTGCACTCGAGAAGAAAGTATATTCTGTTGCTTTGGGATGCAGAGTTCTAAATAGATCTGTCAAGCCCATCTGATCCAATGTATCATTCAGGGCCCTTGTTTCTTTATGGACTGTGTGTCTAGATGATCTATCCATTTCTGTAAGTGGGGTGTTAAAGTCCCCTGCAATGACCACATTCTTATCAATAAGGTTGCTTATGTTTATGAGTAATTGTTTTATATATCTGGGGGCTCGGGTATTTGGCGCATAGACATTTATAATAGTTAGCTCTTCCTGGTGGATAGACCCTGTGATTATTATATAATGTCCTTCTTCATCTCTTGTTACAGCCTTTGATTTAAAGTCTAGTTTGTCTGATATAAGTATGGCTACTCCAGCTTTCTTTTGGCTTCCAGGAGCATGATAAATAGTTCTCCATCCCCTCACTCTCAATCTAAAGGTGTCCTCAGATCTAAAATGAGTCTCTTGTAGACAGCAAATAGATGGGTCTTGTTTTTTTATCCATTCTGATACCCTATGTCTTTTAGTTGGCGCATTTAATCCATTTACATTCAGTGTTATTATAGAAAGATATGGGTTTAGAGTCATTGTGATGTCTGTATGTTTTATGCTTGTAGTGATGTCTCTGGTACTTTGTCTCACAGGATCCCCCTTAGGATCTCTTGTAGGGCTGGTTTCGTGGTGACAAATTCCTTCAGTTTTTGTTTGTTTGGGAAGACCTTTATCTCTCCTTCTATTCTAAATGACAGACTTGCTGGATAAAGGATTCTCGGCTGCATATTTTTTCTGTTTAGCACACTGTAGATATCGTGCCAAGCCTTTCTGGCCTGCCAAGTTTCAAAGGAGAGATCAGTCACGAATCTTATAGGTCTCCCTTTATATGTGAGGGCACGTTTATCCCTTGCTGCTTTCAGAATTTTCTCTTTATCCTTGTATTTTGCCAGTTTCACTATGATATGTCGTGCAGAAGATCGATTCAAGTTACGTCTGAAGGGAGTTCTCTGTGCCTCTTGGATTTCAATGCCTTTTTCCTTCCCCAGTTCAGGGAAGTTCTCAGCTATAATTTGTTCAAGTACCCCTTCAGCACCCTTCCCTCTCTCTTCCTCCTCTGGGATACCAATTATGCGTATATTATTTTTTTTTAGTGTATCACTTAGTTCTCTAATTTTCCCCTCATACTCCTGGATTTTTTTATCTCTCTTTCTTTCAGCTTCCTCTTTCTCCATAACTTTATCTTCTAGTTCACCTATTCTCTCCTCTGCCTCTTCAAGCCGAGCCATCGTGGATTCCATTTTGTTTTGCAATTCGTTTAAAGCGTTTTTCAACTCCTCGTGACTGTTCCTTAGTCCCTCGATCTTTGTGGCAAGAGATTCTCTGCTGTCCTGTATACTGTTTTCAAGCCCAGCGATTAATTTTATGACTATTATTCTAAATTCACTTTCTGTTATATTATTTAAATCCTTTTTGATCAGTTCATTAGCTGTTGTTATTTCCCGGAGATTCTTCTGAGGGGAATTCTTCCGTTTGGTCATTTTGGAGAGTCCCTGGCGTGGTGAGGACCTGCAAGGCACTTCCCCTGTGCTGTGGTGTATAACTGGAGTTAGTGGGCGGGGCCGCAGTCCGACCCGATGTCTGCCCCCAGCCCACTGCTGGGGCCACAGTCAGACTGGTGTGTGCCTTCTCTTCCCCTCTCCTAGGGGCGGGATTCACTGTGGGGTGGCGTGTCCCGTCTGGGCTACTTGCACACTGCCAGGCTTGTGTTGCTGGGGATCTGGCGTATTAGCTGGGGTGGGTAGGCAAGGTGCACGGGGGCTGGAGGGGCAGGCTTAGCTCGCTTCTCCTTAGGTGATCCACTTCAGGAGGAGCCCTGTGGCAGCGGGAGGGAGTCAGATCCGCTGCCGGAGGTTTGGCTCCGCAGAAGCACAGAGTTGGGTGTTTGCGCGGAGCGAGCAAGTTCCCTGGCAGGAACTGGTTCCCTTTGGGATTTTGGCTGGGGGATGGGCGGGGGAGATGGCGCTGGCGCCTTTGTTCCCCGCCAAGCTGAGCTCTGCCGTCCGGGGGCTCAGCAGCTCTCCCTCCCTTTGTCCTCCAGCCTTCCCGCTTTCCGAGCAGAGCTGTTCACTTATGACCTCCCAGACGCTAAGTCGCGCTTGCTGTCGGAACACAGTCTGTCCGGCCCCTCCGCTTTTGCCAGCCAGACTCGGGGGCTCTGCTTGGCCGGCGAGCCGCCCCTCCGCCCCGGCTCCCTCCCGCCAGTCCGTGGAGCGCGCACCGCCTCGCCGCCCTTCCTACCCTCTTCCGTGGGCCTCTAGTCTGCGCTTGACTCCGGAGACTCCCTTCTGCTAATCCTCTGGCGGTTTTCTGGGTTCTTTAGGCAGGTGTAGGTGGAATCTAAGTGATCGGCAGGACGCGCTGTGAGCCCCGCGTCCTCCTACGCCGCCATCTTCCGGAACCCCCCTGTATGAAATAATCTCGCATGTTTGTATTCTTACAAGAAGGAGTCCATCACTTAAAAAAGCAATTCAGTTTGCAGTAATATCAAGAATTATAATATACTTTTAAATAAATTGAAAAATGACATATAGCACTGCAAAGTACATACAACACAATGCTGAGAGATATTGAAGAAGGTGCAAATGTTTGGAGAAATTATACCATGTGCATGGATCAGAGGTCACAATAATTTTAAGGTGGCAATTCTTTCAAATATATGTGGAGATTTAATGCGTTTACTATTAAAATCTTAGCAGACTTTTTTGTAGAAACTGAGAAACTGATTTTCAAATTCAAAGTACTTAGAATAATTGACAACAGTCTTGAAAAGAACTTACAATATCTGGCTTCAAAAACTGCAATGAAAATAAATAATCAAGACATTATGATGCTGGCATTAGGATAGATATATAGAACAAAGGAACATATTAATAGTCCAGAAATAAGACCATGAAAAGATGCTCAACATCATTAATTGTTCGGAAAATGCAAAATAAAGCCACAATCCGATATACCTGCATACCCAATAGAATGGCTAACATTAAAAATAATGACAAAATCAAGTATTATCAAGTATTGGAGAGGATGATTAGAAACTGAAACTCTCATACATTGCTGTTGGGAATGTAAAATAATGCAGACATTACTGCAAACACTGTGGTAAAGCTTATTTCCGTGATAAGAAAAAAAGTTGAAAATCACTTATTTATAAGAAGGATAGTAGGAGAGCAGTGCAGTTACTCTCTTTCCTAAGATATGCTAAATTTTCAACTCTCTATCATACTACAATATATGGACCTTTAACATATTGATATTCCACAGAGCATCACACGATTTTACTGTACCAATAATAGCATATTAATCAGAACTGATTAACCAAAAGTGAACAATTATAATGCATGTCCTAGTAAGTCCCATATCTCAAGGACATGATAATAAACTCTGCAAAAAGAGGCCTTCCCTATTTGTGATATTTCAGGAGTTCAATGATCTAAATCATATTGAAATATTTCTTCTACAGTGGAAAAGAAAATGAACAAGGTATTTCACTTTATACTCTCTTACTACTGAGAAAGACACCTAGTGTTGTCCTTCCCAGTTAAGGCATCTCTTTACACATTCTCTGCAACCTTAGTTTAGCTTTAATTGACATTTATTAACGCTGTTTCTTCTCTCAACCACTGTCCATTTCTTACTAAAAATGGTAATTTAAATAAATACAAAGTTCACCTTTTTTTCCCATATAAGATCACAAAAATCTGAGAAAAAATAAACAGTGTAAATTGTAACCTCTACTCTCCAAATTTCACAATCTCAGAAGTATAAGTCTAAATTGAAACAATTACAGAAATTCAACTAATACCTAGTATAATAGCTAACTTATTACATATAGTTATTATAACATTAGATAGTGTTGTATATAATGTGCTATTACGCTAACTCCTTATTATAATATGCTCATTTACTGGGTTTCTACACTCCACCATATGAATATCATGAATAGAACAATTAGAGCCACATCACGTTAGTAAAGTACATATGCAGTTTAAAAATACATAAATTTCTAAAATAATACTCTTATTGTTCCTTATTATATTTTAAGACATTTTGAAACATAGCTAAAAGTAGAATTTTTTTTAATGTTTATTTATTTGTGTGAGAGAGAGAGAGAGAGAGAGAGAGCATGCACAAGTGGGGGGAGGGGCAGAGAAAGAGAGAGGGGGAAAAAGAGAATCCCAAGCAGGCTTCACACTGTCAGCATGGAGCCTGACATGGAGCTGGAACTCACGAACCTCGTGACCATGACCTGAGCCGAAGTCAGACGCTTAACTAAGTCACCCAGACGCCCCATGTAAAGTATAATTCCATTCCTTTCTATGGGTCTTGCAAAGTCTGGGCTTTTCAAAATCTATGTTCCTCTGGATTTATGCATTTTAGAAATATGTGTCCCTAGAAGACATGAGTCCATGCCAACTTTTCCAGCAGTTGTCAACTTTTACTGAAAGTTTGGGAAAAATACATTTCTTTAATATTAAAAATTCACATATATTATTTAAGGTAATTACATCAATGTTAAAATAAAATATGCAACTTCAAATATATTTTACACTTACTGATATTACCTTGAGCCACAGCTCCAGACCCCAGAGGAACAAGTTCACTCTCCTCATTATACATCTAAAATCAAAGTTTCTGAAGCAAATTTTAGATAAGTCTCTAGTAGGTATAAAAATTCAGTAGTTCATATGCTATTTCTCCTTTTTGGTGGGGGGGGGGGGGAAGTATTATCGTGTGACTCCATAAGCTTATGATGTCTGTTTATTACCTGAACCTATATACCACATCCAATTTTTAAAAAAGTAAATTTCCATAAAGTTAATGCCTGTGAGGGCAGTTTTTGAAGTGCCCCTTTGTGTTCACGCCCATGTGTGATCCCCTCCTCTTGAGTATGGGGATTAGTATGAATCTTCTGAAGACAGAATAGAGCAAAAGTAACGGGAGTATACATACATTTGTTTGTGTCTGTATATGTGTGTGTACAGCAGAGTTAGCATGAACAAATGTTGAGAGGTTGGAGGGTCATGGTTGTAGTAATAAAAGCTGAAAAAGTTATATGCATTTTATACAAAAACCTGGAATGTACAAGCTTCTATTTTCAAAATTTTTCTTTTTGAAATGGTGCATATGTATTACTACATCTCTTAGGTAATTTTCAAACATTTCCCTTTCATTGTTCTATAAATCTTCTCTTGCCAAAGGGATCAATTGGAATTAGAGGTTTATCCCATGGCTAAGATACAAAGCAAAAAGGCAGAGAGTAATCTTACCTTTCAGGCAAATACACTTCAGCAAAAACAGCAGCAGGTGTCTCTCCTTTGTAAGTTTTTCTCCACTTGAATATGGTTCTAGTATTTAAAGGAACAGTGTTTTATGTTTTAACACAGCCCTAATGCAAGCTAACTACCTATCATATGCTGTTACAAAGAAATATTGATCCATCTTCCTGTTGTAGAAAAAGTGGCTATTTCAGACATATTGAGAGATATGTGGATGTCCAGCTTGTTGCCTTTCTAAGGTATTTAAATGGTGGCTTTTGCTATAAAATAGAATAACAATAATGTTTTATTTATTATTTGCTCAGTCATAATTTATCACTGTTGCAGTATTATCAGTTTTCCTTTTTAATATAAAAGCTGTTAAATATATAAAAGCTGTTAAATACCTAGTTATTTAATTGTTCAAAAACAGATTGATAAAGGCATAAGGACACTTTTGCTATCAATTAAATGGTTTGAGAAAGGAATGTTCTTACACAGTGATTGAACAGCAGACTTAGGTTTTCTATTTGAGCTTATATAGGTACATATTAATTTTATTATGAGCCTGTGATAAATGGACATTATAATACTCACTGAATTTACAAACTCTAATTATATAACCCAATAATAAGACTCAGTAAACCCTCTTTTAAATGTATGTTAATATGCTTAAAATCACATACTGTCGTTTAATAATGTCAAAGGTTTAACAAAATACTTTATTAAAATTCACAGCATTAAATGTGTTTTTAGTTATTCAAAGCCTATTTTGATTCTGATGTGAGAAAGTCAAAGTAGTGACAATCGTAGGCAAAATGTATATTAAGCTAAATCTTTACGGATTAGTTTTTTAATGTAATTCCCTGTAATCTAGGCTTTCTTAAAGATTTAGCATGACATATGCCACAACATTACTCTGGATATATTGTTCTAGACTGTGTTCAGGATTTTATTTCTATCATCCCCACCATCAAATTTCACATTCATTCTGAATCTGCTTAGCTGCCCATGATCTCCAGAGCCTATGGATGCTAACTAAATATATTGGAGTATGCATTATTTTAATTCAAAGTGATATACCTCTGCTATGGAAGAATATTTATGTCCCCAGATAATTAATATATTTTCATTAATAACTCAAAATATTAAATAAGTCATTTTTTCTCTAAAAATAGCAGTATCAAAAATTTATTAAGTTCCTTACATCTTACAATTGTTTCACATAAATTATCCCCTTTAATTCTTAGAGAGATTCTTTGAAGTAGGTAGAGACAATAGCATCGTATTTTTATAAATGAGGAAAGTGTGTGCAGAGAGCTTTATTGACTTGCTAAGGTTCATAATCCAGTGAGTAAAAAAATCTAGAATTCACATATGGGTTTTCTGATTGTTTGCCCAGTGTGCTTTTTCACTGCAGCCTGGAATCATTCAGTGAAATAACAGTATGTTGTTAACGTTTAAGATTAAATTGTGCATGAGAAGTAAAAATTAGCAGAAAGGATGAGGCTGACAGTTTGAAAAGTAAGTAAAATATTTCTGATTTCTAATGTAGTGAAGATGGCATACTACAAAAGTGACATTACTAATTGATATAATACCTAATATTTACGTTTATGTATCCTGAGTATGCACTTTGTGTGTTATGGTTCCAAAACTTCCTGAGAATGAAATTTAAACCTAACAGAATATTTCCATGTTTTATAACACTGTTGAAGATACTTTCAGTTTGCTCTCCAAAACCTTTTTCAGTTCCTTTGTCCAACTTCCTTCAATACAAACTGGAAAGCCAAAAGCTCATTTCTCAGGTTTCCTTGCTTTGCAATCCATGAGAAGTGACTGGAAGCTGGTTAGGAATAGTACAGAGAACTTTTAATGCCCTTATAAAAAGAGACAAAGGTAACTGAAGGAGCTCTTCCCAGTTTTTCCATGTTCCTTTCTTGAAGGTGAATGAGGTGGGGTGTCTGGAACTGCAATAGTCACTCTGGCAACTATGGGGAAAATACTAAAAGAATTATGTACATCAGCTTTGATATCACTGAACCATGAAACCAACACAGGCAGTACTATATACTGTTGGACTACTTATTACATTAGAAAAATGAAATCCTGTATCTGTAATAAATTTTGGGTTTTCTATGTCAATTGTACCTCAGTAAAACTAGGGAAAAAAGTTGGATTTTTATTTACTTACCAGAACACGTACTCTTAATTCTTACAACTGTTCTTTGATTTTTCACTTGAAAAGTAGTAAATATAATTACACGCTTTGAAGGAAAATAAATGTCATGTGTGAGCTATTATATCATTATCAAATGTGAACATAAATATCACTGAAATCAATATTTTGGTAAGTGCTTTGCGTGTTCAATTTGAATGGGGCCATACATGTCATCAGATTTCCTCCCCCCTTTTGATTTTGTTGACTGAAGGATCACGCAACTAGCAGATTGACGTCAGCAAACTACTTTGGGTAGTAACTGGGAGAAATTCATGGTATCTCATTATGACCCTGTGGCAAATAGATGCATAGGCAAACTGCATACTTCTCTTTCATAATCATAATGATGGACGTAGAGCAATTACTTGATTATTAGAATATAGCTTGATAATTATAAATATGCCTTATTAAAATATACATAGGGACTTACTTTTAGAAGAACAAAAATGATGTAGAAATTCAATATATTTCATGAATGTTTTTTCTACTTTTCAAAAGATCTCCTTCCCTGGGCAATAGCTGATACTCTATGACTTGGTTTCAATTACTTGCTTTATACTTGGAGACTCAAATAGGTAGATTTGTATTCCGAATCATATACCTAACCACTTGGTACATGTCTTCCAACTGAACTTCCCTCAGAGCCTGCTTTATAATCATGTCTCACAAAATTCTTTCTCCTGCTCTCTCTACCACCTTATAAGGCACTTTACCTTATAAGTGCCTCCACACTAGTCACCGTTTAACCCAGCTCCAGTCATTTTCATTATATTTCCAAAGTGTGTCTTAACACCCTAATCTTTCACTTGTTCCCACTGATATTTTAGTCCATTATCCTACCTGGACCACTAAAATAGTAGCAGCAGAATAAATTTCCCTACTTGCATTTTATATACTTGCATTTTATCTTTCCATTTTATATACTGCCTTCTCCTGTCTCCTTAATGATTCTTTTTTTTTTTTTCCTTTTAGTTAAAAACATTTTAGTAGCTTTCTTTGGCAAGCAAACCCCTTACAACCAACAAAGGCATTTACAATATGACGCTATTGATATTCAGCCTTACATCCTATTCTTCCCTGAACAAAACTACTCTTTGCACAGAAAAAACTACATGTCCTTCGATGAAAACAATGATCTTTTCTGCCTTTTGTGAGTTGCTCTTATTTAAGTATCCTTCGATTTGCTTCTACCTGTTATGTCCCATTCATCATGTAAGACATAGGCTAAAGTGTGACATCTACTGATAGAACTTCCTGATTTGATAAGGTACAAACTGCCACATAAGATTCTGCCATATTGCCTTCAGAAGAAATGCCTGAGTGAGCTTGCTGCAAAGGACAGAAGACAAGAATTACTGTGTTATGTCTGAATGTATTTTATTGTGAACTTTTGATGTAATGATTTCCTCTGCCCTCATAAAAATCTGAGCATATTTGTAACTTGCTACTCCATATATTATATATTAATTATTATGCTTCTCACCTCTGAGAGTCTCTTTGAGAAACGAACAGTCTCTTATACTTTAATACTTTATGTAGTGTCTGACAAAATGTAGATCCATAGTCTATGTATTAAATGACTGTCTCTCTCTCCTTTGGAAATAAATAAACATTAAAATTTTTTTTTTTAAAAGCGGGCACCTGGGTGGCTCAGTTGGTTGAGTGTCCAACTTAGGCTCAGGCCATGATCTCACGGTTTGTGGGTTCAAGCCCTGCCCTGTGCTGGCAGCTCAGAGCCTGGAGCCTGCTTTGGCTTCTGTCTCTCTCTCTCTATCTCTCTCTCTGCCCCTCCTCCACTCACACTCTGTCTCTCTGTCCTTTGGAAATAAGTAAACATTAAAAAAAATGTTTTTAAATGACCAAAAAAGGTCCATAGGACTAACATTGAGATAAAATAGTTGATATTGTGGCTATATATCTCACTAAGCAATTCTTGTTGTTTTAACTTTACTACAGTTAAGCCTATTGAGGATAAAAACACAGGATAAAAAGCATTTCAAGAGTTATTTATGATATATCATTTAGATGGTTATTTTCTCCCAACACTGACTTAACTTATTATGATAACATTATCTTTTTAACAAAAAACAATAAAAATATATACTGGAGTGCTACCTGGCACTAATCTTAATGATGTGGAGTATATAGCAATGAAAAAATTACATTTCCAGACATCAGTTGTACTTCTACAGATATACACATAATAGAACTTTATTGAAAATATGTATTTCTCCTAAACTATTTGTCTTCAAACTTTAGTATATATCATTTTAAAAAGACAAACACATAATTTTGAGAAAAGATGGATCTGACTAGAAAGATATGGAAATAAATGATGTATGCTTCCTGATGCCTGGAAAATGAGAATTTGAACATTTGCTTTGCCTTAATGGGAAGTCACATGGGAACACCACACAACTCTGGATTGCTGGTTTTAAATAATTTGGGTCAATTCTTGGCTTCCAGCATCTAGTGGTACACAGAAAAAATTCTGGATACACTATGAGTTTGGTTTCCTTTGAAGGTATGTTATGTTTTGTTTGAGGGTTTTTTTGTTTTGTTTTGTTTTGTTTTGCTTAATGATTTTTGTTTGGTGAGTTGGTTTTGGTTCTTTGGCTATATGCTTGGTATGATTTTTTTTTTATCACAGTTATTTTAAACCTGTGCCTGTGGTTATTGGACACTTTTCATGAACTTGACATATATTTTCCTGGTAATTAAACTCTTTTGATGAGCTTAATATATATTGTACTGGACTCTTTAACCTCTAGAACAGCATTTTTTAAGAATCTGACTGCCTGTTTTGAAGACCAGTATATTTGGGGATTTAACAGATTTTATGCAAAAAAAATTCTGTGACCAAATATATTTTAGGAAACTTGGGTTATAAAAATAAATGAATTTACTATGGAATTATAAATATGTAAAGTCCTATATAGTTCTTGAATTTTTTTAGAACATATACTGTGAAGAATTTTCAACCTTATTTGAATATTACTTTTTTTTAAAATTTTCCTCATGAACTCTTTCAGCTTTCATTTATAATTTTGGAAGAGGTAATCTATGTTTAGCTGCATTTTAAAGTTCATTTTCATTTAATTTTTTGTTGTTCAGGTTTTTTTTTTTCCCTAGCTTCCTTATTAGGAGCTCTTTCATTTGGCTCCTGTCCATCATTGTTTTTTTCATTTGAACACTTCCTTGCTTTCTGACATTACAAAATGTTCCAGCCTCATCTTGTGTATTTCTGGCCTCTGTCCTAAGATCAAGCTTTTCTCTAAGTTTTCCTGGTTGCTTTTAGGGGAGCATGATGCTTGAAACCAAGATCTGAAAACCAGGTTTACCTTTTGCTTCTGGGATGTTCCTGTTTCTAGGCCCTTTTAGCTGACAGAGCCACATATATGTGTGTATACTAATCCACCTTCAAATACATATCCATAAAAATTTTTATATGTAACCACTGTATCATTATTAAGCTAAACATGAGTTTATATTGATGTCTCAAACTCTGATCCATTACCAGGTGGATCATTCTAGACTCTTCCCTTTGCTTACCTATAACCTCACAATCCAAATGTGAGAAACCTTGCTCCCATCATCCACTATCCCTTCCTTAATTGCTCATTTTAAGTATATGTGTATGGGTCCAGACTTGACAATTCATATTCCACTAAGAAACAACTTTATCAGCTAGAGAATGGTGCCAATGATAGTACTCTGTACCTTTATTCTTTCATATGCCATTCATCTGCAAAGTTACTTCGGTTATCACTTCCTTCCTCAGAGACACACACACTTCAATGAAGTTTTCCCCTACATTTGTCATTCATTAAAATAATTTTGTCACATTTTGCATTCTATCCTGGGATCTGTCAAAGTCCTAAAAAAGTATTTATTTTAATTTGCATATCTTAGTTTTCAGTATTTCTGTTGTAGTTCACAATGGTGTTATAAATTCCTGTTGGTATTGACAAGTGCATACAATCATTACAGCTTCATACGGAGTAGTTTCATGACCTTCTAACATCTCTTGTGCTTTATCTAATCCCCCTCTTGTTTGGAATGCTGACAATCATTGATCTCTTTCTACTTCTATAGTTTTATTTTACAGAACTCCATACATATTTTCCATATGCAACCTTCTCAGAGAGGCTTCTTTCACCTACCTATATGCATTTAGGACTCATCCATATCTTTGTATGGATTGAGAATGCATACCTTTTTATCCTTGTGTAGTAAGTACCCCTTTGTATGGATGTAACAATGTTTGTATATGCATTCACTTATTGGAGGATATCTTGCTCACTTCCAGTTTGGGGTGATTATGAATAAAACTACCAAAAATAGTTATGTGCAGGTTTTTGTATGAACATATGGTTTCAAAAGTTGGCTAAATCTTTTGATTCCTAAGAGTACAGTTGTTAGATCTTTTGATAAAATTATGTTCAGCTATGGAAGACACCACCAAACTGTCTTCCAAAGTGGTTATACCTTGAATGAGAGTTCCTGTGGCTCTTCATCCTCACCAGCATTTGGTATTGTCAGTTTATTAGATTTTTATTGTTATAACAATTACGTAGAGGTGTTTCATTTTTATCTGTTTTTTATTTTATTTTTTAATAAACATTTTTTAATTTAAAAATTCTTAATGTTTATTTATTTTTGAGAGTCTAAGGCAGAGCATGAGCAAGGGAGGGGAAGAGAGAGATGGAGACACAGAATCTGAAGCAGGCTCCAGGCTCTGAGCTGTCAGCACAGAGCCTGACAAAGGGCTCAAATTCACAAACCGTGAGATCATGACCTGAGCCGAAGTCAGATACTCAACTGACTGAGCTACCCAGGTGACCCTGTTTCTTTTTTAACTTGCATCCCTAGTGACAAATAGTGTTGAGCTTACTTTTATAAGTTTGTTTGCCATATGTAAATGTTTTCTGATGAGGTGTCTGACCATATGTTAGTGAATTTTTAAATTGATTTATTGTCTTATAATTGAATATTAAGAGCTCTTTGTATATTTTGGATACAAGTCTTTTATCAAATAAGCATTTTGCAAATATTTTTTCTCCATTTAGGACTTGTTTTAGCATTCTCTTAACAGTGTTTCTCACAGAGGAGAACCATTACATTTTGATGAAATCTAGCTTATCAACTGTTTTCTTTCATGAATTTTTTGGTGTTATATCTTAAAATTTATTACCACACCCAAAGTACATAGATATTCTCCTATGTTTTATTCTAGATGTTTTATAGTTTTGCATTTATGTGTTCGTATTCCATTGTGAGTTACATTTGATGTACATAGTAAGTTCTGTGTAGTACCAAATTTTTGCATATGGGTGTCTAATTATTTCAGCACCATTTTTTGAATACACTCTCCTTTCTTCATTGAGAGTTATAATAATTGAATACAACAGTTCTCTTCTTGATAGATTGAATGAATGTAAGGCATACAATATTCATTTAACTGGGCTTGTTGTTAATGCTGTTTTTAATAAGGTAATCATAATAAATGCCTCAGTGGGAAAACATTTAGGAAAAAGTCAATCATGAGTGACTCAAGTGACTTCATAGATATCCTATTTGGTGGAGCTTTACAAATTAAGTAGAATTGGGGGTGCCTGGTTGGCTCAGTCGGTTAAGCATCTGACTTTGGCTCAGGTCATGATCTGACAGTTCTTGAGTTCAAGCCCCTCGTCAGGCTGTGTGCTGACAGCTCAGAGCCTGGAGCCTGTTTCGGATTCTGTCTCCCTCTCTCTCTGCCCCTCCCCCACTTGTGCTCTTTTGCTTTCTCGCTCTCTCTGTCAAAATAAATAAAACATTAAAAAATTTAAAAAAATTAAATTGAATTGAACAATTGGAACTCAAGGAGTAGATATTAAATTTTCAATATTACTTAGTGTTCTTGTATTTCAAAATTTTCCTTTTGTCTCTTGCCTTTTGATGATTAATTTATTAATTAGAAATTACATGGAATATTTTTTAACTGAGGGAACTTATAGTCTCCTTTTGTATGTGAGTATATGTAGATAGAGGTAAGGTTCTTAGGGGTATAATATGGAAACTAGCTGAAGTCAAACATTAGATAAGATACCTAACACCAAAGACTCACAGTATTTTTGACCCAGATCATAGCTTTCAAGAACTAATGTATATCTTGGGGCGGCTGGATGACTCAGTCCTTTGAGCATCCAATTCTTGATTTTGGCTCAGGTCATGATCTCTAATTTGTAAGTTTGAGCCCCACACTGGGCCCTACACTGACAGTGCAGAAGCTGCTTGGCATTCTGTCTCTCCCTCTGTCCTTCTCTTAGAGAGACAGAGAGAGAGAGCGAGAGCGCAAGCAGGGCAGAGACAGAGAGAGAGGGAGACACAGAATCCAGAGCAGGCTTCAGGCTCCGAGCTGTCAGCATGGAGCCGACATGGGGCTTGAACTCAAGAATCGTGAGATCATGACCTGAGCCGAAGTTGGACACTTAACCAACTGAGCCACACAGGCACCCCAGAAATAAACATTTTTTAAAAGAACTTATGTAAATCTCAAAAAAAAAAAAAAAAGACTGTATATTCTTGTCAGCAGTTATTTAGCAGTCCTATTCCTAGTTGGGATAAGATGTCATAGTTCTTGCAGCTTTAAGGTAGAAAAATTAACTGAAAAGTAGTTTTAATGTTGAAACACGTATCATTATTTATACATTTCTGTCAATATTAATTTAGTGCTATTTTTAACATGATCATGTGTAGTTCCCACATTTTCTTAAATGACCTTCTATGAGCACTTTAAATTGGCTTCTGCATGGAGTCAGTGCTATTGAAATGACTGGGTGTCTGTCTGACTTGTGTTGTCTAACATTATTAAATACCCACATTTTACTAGTTCCTGAAAATTATAGATAGAGGGACAAAATGTGAATTATATCGTTAAACAGTTTATCATATAGGAGTGGATTAAGACCTCAATATAAAAAAGCAAAAGTATTATGAAAGCTGAGAGGCCAGAAGGGTGAATTCTAATTTGATTAGATTCAAAAGTCTATTTCCTTGTTTTAAAATAACCTATTTGTTCCCTAAGTATAAAAATAACACTGAAAAGACAAAATAATAAGCACAAAATTTACATATTTTCAAGAAGTTGAACAGAAGAAATGAGATAATATTATTGAAAATCTCAACACAATGACAAAACACAATTTATATACCAATGAAATATATATGTCTGCATACATACATGCAGTCACATATGCAAACATACATACTTATGCTTATTGGAAATATATACACAATGTTAATTGTGTTTACATATATGCATGTAAGTGCATATTGTGCATGTATATAGGTATATACACAAATATGTAACATATATAAACACATGCATGTGCTTTTACCTAATTGAATTATACACACACACACACACAAATGCACACACACACATCAGGTGTGCTATTTTTCTACTAACATTGCATAAAAAATTACTATACTGGGACAGTTCTTCCTACAAGGTGTTCTCTTTCTATGACAGACTAGATGTGCTGAAATCCTCCTGTCATATGGATGAATACCAAATATAACAATATTAGATATTCAAAAACTCTGTAGTTTAAAATGAAAAGATAAATTTGAAAGTGAGTAAGGTAGCTCCTTTACCATGAGAGAAAAACACAAACTTTGAAGTATCTGGCTCTCCTATGATAATTACCAATACAAACAGACTAAGTGTGTTGGATTTAAAGACAGGATGGCAAGGGATGCAATATGGCAGTGGGTAAGGGGGCCTTGGACCCATGCAGAATGAAAAAATAGCCCTGCTTAAATGTCTCAAAGGAAGTGTATAGTATATATTAAATCTTGCCCAGAATAGACAAAAGTCCAGGAGACTTTGAGGTGACTGGTTAGTTTTATGTAGGTGTGAACCTGAACTGACACTATTTGTATGATCAAACCCAGGATACTGTATTAATATCAATTTAAAGTAGACCGCAGACTTCTGAAAAGAACAAATAGAAAACTTACTGGGAGGGATAAAAACGAATCATATCTTTAACTGAGATCTGCAAGAATCTTTAAAAGTGGATTTTAAACAAATAGGAGTTCAAAGATAGTAAAATCTCTCTGCAGATTGATTTTTGGCACTGGAACATGATGTCACAACAGTAATGGCACCCAGGGTGAAAGCTCTAACTAATCAGAATATACTTTGATTCCTCTTTCTTCAATGCTAGTCTGTTCAGCATCAGTCAATTATGCTTCAAGAGACGATTTGTTGGGGTGCCTGGGTGACTCAGTCTGTTGGTTAAGCGTCCGACTTAGCTAAGATCATGATCTCACAGTTTATGGGTCTGAGCTCCGCATGGGGCTCTGCACTGACAGCTCAGTGCCTGGAGCCTACTTTGAATTCTGTGACTCACTCTCTCTCTGCCCCTTCCCCTGCTTGACTCTGTCTCTCTCTCAAAGATAAATAATAAACATTAAAGAGAGAGAGAGAGAGAGAGAGAGAGAGAATTTGTTAATGAAACTCCTTTGAGGATCTTTATTTATTCCCCAACCAGTCTCTTTGTCTGCATTTGGTAGTCTTTTAGTGCTTCACTACATTCTCTCACCTCTACTATTTTTTACAAAATTTGTCAGTTCTCTAGTTATGGGGATGGCATTCTTACACAGTGTTTACTGGTGTTTCCCCTGCGCATATTGTTTATTATAATGGCATTTGATTAAGAGGTTCATTCAGTCTACAAATAATTAAATTCAAGTGCAAACTAAATTAAATAAATGATAATTTATGTTCTGATGCACTGGAGATTTAAAAGTAAGTGAACTTCAAATATAATAGGATTAGCAGTAGTTTAATACAGCTACTGAAGGGCCCAGATTCTTTTCTTCCTTCCAGTCTGCTAACTCCACTGATAAATTTTGCTCTTGATGACTCCCTTTTGTTTGGTTCATATGCTTATCCTTAAACCCATCATTCAGGGCCCCTGGATGGCTCAGTCGGTTAGGTTAAGCATCCATCCAACGTCAGCTCAGGTCATGATTTCATGGTCCATGAGTTCGAGCCCCTCATCGGGCTCTGTGTTGACAGCTCAAAGCCTGCAGCCTGCTTCAGATTCTGTGGCTCTGTCTGTTTCTGCCCCTCCCCTGCTCGCACTCTGTCTCTCTCTCCCTCTCTCTCTCAAAAATAAATAAATGCTAAAAAAAATTTTTAAATAAAAAGAAAAGAAATCCATCATCCTTAAGAGTCATGGTTCCACTAAAAATGGGTGAATCGTGATTTACATGTAAGCTACAAACATAATCATCTGCCTGTAAGTAATGTAGTGGCAGAGTGATACATAGCTAAATAAAATCAATTTATATTGTTAGTTGGCAAGGATGTTGTATAGGTAACCAAGCTTCTAGAGGATGCATAGTTAAAACAACTAACTTAATTATTATTTTAGGTCAAATGAAACTTAAACATGCTTTTACTGAATTTAAAATAGTAAAGTATATGAATATATTAAAATTTACTGAATACTTCTCATATTATCTATAATTTCCATCAGTTTTTTCTATAACATAAATCATGTTATGATGAGAATCTTTGTACTCAAAATTTTATCTGAATCCCTGGTTATTTCATTAGATCTATTCCTAGAAGGCTAATTTCTATTTTAAATTGAATTTAAATATTCAGTCCTTGATATAGTGTGAAATTATTTTTCACACTGTTAGAAACAATTTATTTTTCTACCAACAATGTAAAATATTTAAAGTCATCACTTTTGAGTCAGAAATGAATATTTTTGGTTACTTTAAATTACTTACCAATTCAACTTAATAGATTTTAAAGTGGAATTTCATTACTGTTTAATTTACATATTGACTGTTTTTTAAGAAAAAAATTAACTTTAGTTATTTATTTTGAGAGAAAGAGAGAGAGAGAGATTGTACAAGTGGGGGAGGAACAGAGAGAGAAAAAAGAGATAGAATCCCAAGCAGGCTCCGTACTGTCAGTGCAGAGACAGATGCAGGGCTCAAACCCATGAACCGTGAGATCATGACCTGAGCTGAAGTTGATCACTTAATCGACTAAGCCACTCAGGTGCCCCTCTACATTGATTATTAAAGACCTTGGATACATATATATGAATATGCATGCTATTAGCATGAATCTTCATGTGTCGTAGTGATGGGGGGCCTATTTCTTTTATTTACAAAAGGAAAATTTTGATAAAAGATTTTGAAAATATTGCCTGTGAATCAAATAATCAATTATTTGATGAGTTAATCAGTAGGTGCTAAATCACCAGTTAGGATCAAGTACTATACACTGAGATAAAAAGAAAGAATATGGTCATTATCATAAGAAACTTATATTCTAGATAAGATAAAAAATAATTTTAATAAGAAAGGATATTTGCTGAGGATCCCAAACTAAAGAAGGGTAGTCAAGGAAGATATCTTGGTAATTAATCACATAACTAGAGAATTAAAAAGAGTCGTAGTTTTCCTAGAGGCCAAGAAAGACAAAGTGATTCCAGGAAGATACACCAGTAACGGTAGGCACAGTCAGCACACCACTTGCTGAGATATATAATAATTAAGACATTTTTGTTGCTGTTGTTCTAGAACCTTGTAAGTTTTTGTTTGTTTGCTTGCTTTTGTTGTTGGAGGTGGGAGGTCTATTGTGTGATGTGGAGAATTGTTAAGAACTAAGATGAAAGAGAAAGACACAAATTGTTTTATGTGATGGAAAGGAATTAAGAGTTTATACTGTAAGTTCAGAGTCACTGAAAATATCTGTGTCAGATGTCCAAATCTTTGTGCCATAAAGATCACTCTGGTGGGAGTGTTGAGGATGAACTAGAGAGGGATTAGCATAGAGGAGCCAATTTCCTGGTAGTCTGGGGTATAGGTGTGGGAGCTGTAAATGAATCCTGGCAAGGGATGAGGAAAGTTTGCAATGTCAGTGTAAGTGGGAGTAGAGAGGAAGAGGCTTATGGAAGATGTTTCAGAAGATAGAATAAAGAGAGTGATTGGATGTTTAGAGTGGGTGAATATTTCAGGAATATTGTCAATTATCTGGCCCTTAGACTTTTAGCAGTACTCCAAATAATCTCTGATGAACCATGTTCACATGAAATGGGGGAGAAGGGTCCAAACAACATTTTATTTTGCCCTCTGAAACTACTGTAGGAATTCTTTTTAGAAAATTATATAGGGCAGGGTAAGTAAAAGTCACAAACAATTATGAATACCTTTTCCTACATCTAGGTATTTTCTAACTTTAGGACCGCCCATAAAACTAGGATATAGGTATTCTTGTTTTATAATTAGAAAGGTAATATATCATGTAGCTATTCATTTTTAAGAAACCATTTCCAAACTCAGAGTAATAGCACAACAGTAATACAAAATATTCTATAATTATAGTTCATGTTTCACCAGGGGCTACTAATCTCCGTGGGGCTTACTTAGCTCATCTAGTTGCCTGAGGTACCTGGGCAACTAAGCTCGGTATCCATGTCTGTCATCTTTTTCTTGAGACAATAAGTTAGATTGGGGCATGCCCTTCTCTAGGAGATGGCAAAGCACAACCCCCCATCTGTATAGTCACTTTTCAAAATTCTACATGTCATGTTTGCTCTCCCTGTATGTACATTGGCTGAAGCAGATCACATGGCCAAACTGAGGTGCAGAAAATTGTACCTCACTCACCAAAGAGCATAAATGTAAGGAGGGGTGAAAATCTGGATCTATTAGTGTAACTAATAGAGTACCACTTCATTTGTGAGTTTCTAAAGTCTGTGAATAGAATTCCTGGGTGCATATCCTGGTCTTACCATGAGCTCTGTGACTTGGACAGATTATTAACACATCTAAGACAGGTTCTCATTTCATTTTAATAAATGAAAATATTAATAGTATTAACCTCAAATTGTTAATGTATGCATATTTATGCACTCTATAGTTGTCTCAAAATGCATGTTCAAAATTTTAACTGTGATTAACAGTATTATTCCTTAAGTGTGGAAATTGATGTTCACAGGGATTGACACACTTAATAATAAAAGTTAACATGAGTGGGGGTATCTGCGTGGCTCAGTCAGTTGAACATCTGACTTTGGCTCAGGAGTCATGATCTCATGAGTCCTGAGTTCAAGCCCCACATAGGGCTTGATGCTGTCAGCACAGAGTCCACTTCCAATCCTCGTCCCCCTTTCTCTGCCACCCCCCTGCTTGCACTCTCTAAAAAATAAATAAACATTTTTAAGTTAACATTAGTATATGTATCGAAATTAGTACTTGAATGCAGAAGTACAAATTACTTGACTTTTAATCTGTTGTGTTATTCACCATCTTCTATCACTATATGAAAACCATTAAGCATGATTGATCTCCACAAGCAGTATAAATATACTTCACAAAGTATTATATTCTTAAACTTATTTTGTTCAGGCTGTATTATAAAAGTTTCAGGTTAGGGAAAAATAATATCTAATTTGAGTCTTTAATTTGCATTGAAATATAAAGTATTTACTTTTTCCTGTTTATAAAAAATTATGTGAAATAAATGCCACATTGGCTTTATGAAGTACCCTAAATGACCAAAACTAAATCACATGTATGACCCACAGATTATTGGATTATTGGGTAAACAATATAATTACATTTTAAAATGTATGCTCTCTGATCCTGAATGTAAAACTAGGTCACTTGCAAGGTGGCATTATAGCCACAAGTTTATCTTAAAGACATTATGCTACTTTAGTATAAGGAATACTATGTAAAAGCATGAAATCAACACTTTGAGGATACCCAACTATATACTGGAAACTGACAATTATCTGCAATCCTTGTTACAGATACTTAAGATTCTTTTAAGGAATTCATAAAGACAACCAGCACCTTCTGACAGAAAAGCATTTTTGTGGAAACATGCCAGTTTCAATTTTATATTATGTCTGACACTATCCCATATGTTCAGAGCTCACACTTCTGAAAGAAATTTGAAAAATTGTTTGCTATACATAGATTTGTTCTGACTTTTGAATAAAACTTCCTTGTCTATGGCAACTTCTAAAGAACAAGTTCTCCACATGTGGCAGGTGGGTGACTTAGTAGACAAATTGTCAGGATTCTGGCCTATGTTGCTTGAGCTATTTATCTTTCAGGGATAAATAAACTGTCCCTCCTTCATGGGTCCATGTGCTCTAACATTTTCTCCTAAAGTAAAAAGAACAAGAGGTCCATTTTATCTTTATTCCTTGTGGAAATATCCTCCTCTTCATCACACCAGAACAGTGTCACTGTTTCTGCTCCTCTATGTGAAGGTGCGTGAATTTAAACAGTAATATCAGTTTACCTATGTAATGTATCATGAGGTTTGCTAAATTTCCTCATCATACTCAAATGATTTCAGACTAAACTTGATTGGGGGGTACTTCATAAATAGTACTGAGTTTTATCTGTTAATACAGTTTTATGTACATTTCTAATATTCCCTGAGATTTCTGGTGCTATGCTCATCTGTAAAACTAATGGTATAATTCAGGCTTTAAAGTTTTGTGCAAATATTCCTAAAACAAACATTTATTTCTTTATTTTATAATTAACTAATTCCATGAGGTGCAACATTGAAATACGAGGCAATTTCTAGGCACATATTTTCTTACCCAACTTCATTTGGCTTTTCATGTGAAAATACTTTTGTGAATGAAACATCCAGAAAATCAGTCACTGAACATTACTTATTTTATGTGTGTATGAAAGAAAAAGACAAAGACAGTCATAGAGAGGGAGATAGATAGAATAAGAGAGAGAAAGATAGTGAAAGTAGTAAGCACCACTTACGTAGCACTTAATATGTGTTAGCCACTGTTCTAAGCAAGAATATTCATTCATCAAGACTCATGACATAGGTACCAGTATCATTGCCACTTGCCAAATGAGAACACTAGTCACACGAAGTTAAATGACTTGACCAAGTTCACACAGGTAGTTAATATTCAAGGTATTTTGTTAAGATCCAAGCATTTTGTCTCCAGATTTTGGCTCTTAACTCCAGTTAAGAATTACGTTCAGTGTTCCAAGATAGGGTAAGAGACGCATAAAGAACACAGCATAGCAGCCCACAAACATAGTGCTATTAATGACTCAATTATTTAAGAGGTAAAATCATACTTTTAAGCCTTTGTCTTCTCTTCTAACATAATTATTAGCCTTTCCAATCCCTGGCAATAGGTTTATTGACTTACTGGAAACAAGTTCATTGAATTCACCACACATTATGGCAACTTGGAAACAGTATGAGACATACAATAAAATAACAGGCGTATGTCACCAATGTGCCTCTTGCTGGGTGTGTGATTTTTAGAAAGCAATTTTTGGAATTTAATCATATGCATGCATGTTTTAATCATACATATACACACACACACACACACACACACACACAATGATTAACTGGGTTAAAGAACATAAATTTCTGGGTCTTTCACAAAGGAAGAGTTCAATTAAAGTGAAATTTAAATATAAAATACATGCTCGATCCCAATAAAAACAATTTGACCTGACCTAAATGAGAGTGTTAGTGCATACCAGTGACTGCAATGTAAACAGCAGAATCATCTGGACATACTGTATGGCCTCAGCCACTCCTAAATCCTAAACAGATTTTCTTTGTCAGAAGGATACTATATCTGCATCTCCCTGTATCCCCTTGTTACTCCTCAACTGAAGAGGAAAACATGAACTTATTTTCTTTAATCATAAATGACTCCCATAAGGAAACCCAATGAATAATCTGGAAGTTAAGAGTCTTGGAGTTTAAGTACCAACAAACCATGTGACTGTAAGCGAGACACAATATAAATTTGAACTTTAATTTCTTCATATAGAGAATGAGGAAATTGCAAGTATTTATATGTGGAATCATTTAAATTTTTACCATACAATGACAAAGAGTTCATAAAAATAACAATGATTTAAAGAACAATATTTAGATTTACTAATGAATGTATAAAACCTTATGGTTGTTGAAATTACCTTAAGGGAATTACCTTAAGGGAAAAATGTTTCAATATTTATGGAAATAATTTATGGTTTTCCATTTCATAAGGTTCCTTTTTCATTAACATGCCCTTTTTTGAATAACATACAAGTATGAAAGAGACTATCTTTGAACTGGGCAAAAGAAATTAAGCTGTTAATCAATAGATGCTATTACACAATATGTTTATCCAAATTAAATTTAAGAAAATGGTTTAGAAAGGAACTGACAAAACATAGAACTATAAAGGAACAGCAAGAAGGACTTATTAGGAATATTTTGTGAATGGGAAATTACAAAATAAGATGAAATAGTGAAGGAAAAGAAATGTATGAGTAAGAAAATAAGCATAATGAAAATAAATTGGATATACTGTTTGGAAGTGTGAATAGATTCAAGAAGTTTGTAGTCATTTTCAAGGAGTCTTTCAATGAAAGAGCATGGCATTTTAAAAGGAAATTTCCAGGAACTTTACATTTGGTATTGGTGTTCCATTGAGTGCACTAAGCGAGTACTAACATTATTACAAGACTCAGTCAAAAAGAAATCACATGTTTTCTTTTGAAATCATTTTTCTCTTTCTTTTTCTTTCTTTCTTCCTTTCTTCTTCTTCTTCTTCTTCTTCTTCTTCTTCTTCTTCTTTTTCTTCTTCTTCTTCTTCTTCTTCTTCTCCTTCTCCTTCTCCTCCTCCTCCTCCTCCTCCTCCTCCTCCTCCTCCTCCTCCTCCTCCTCCTTCTTTGAGAGAGAGAGAGGGTGTGTGTGTGAGCTCAAGCAGGGAAGGGGCAGAGAGAGAGAGGGAGAGAGAAAATTAAAAAAATAATAATGTTTTTATTTATTTTTGAGACAGAGAAAGACAGAGTATGAGTGGGAGAGGGGTAGAGAGACACGGAGACACAGAATCCAAAGCAAGCTTCAGGCTCTGAGCTGTCAGCACAGAGCCCAGCAGGGGGCTGGAACTTAGGAAATCATGACCTGAGCTGAAGTCAGGTGCTTTACCCACTGAGCTACCCAGGTGCCCTGAGGGAGAGAGAATCTTAAGCAGGCTCCACCCTCAGCAGAGAGTCTGACACTCAGAGCTGTGAGATCATGACCTGAGCTGAAATCAACAGTCAGATGCTTAACTGACTGAGCCACCTAAACACCCCAAAATCATTTTCTTTGAGGCTAGCTCTACATTTGTTTTTAGTCATTCTTACTTTAATTCGATGTGTTAGAAACATTTGGTGACCTTAGATTTCCTTTTAAAACTGGTAATGTTTAAATCCTTTCCAAATTCCATAGGACAATGTGAAGATATGAGCCTACATTATCAAAATAAGCTTTAAAAATATTTTATTTTTACTTGTAGCTTTACAGAATGTCATTGAGGGTATATGATTAAAATTTATAATATACATACATCAGTTTTGAAAACACGGTTGGGGTGCCTGGTGGTTCAGTTGGTTAAGCATCCAACTTCGGCTTAGGCCATGATCTCATGGTTCATGAGTTCAAGCCCTTTGTCGGGCTCTCTGCTGACAGATCAGAGCCTGGAGCCTACTTCATATTCTGTGTCTCCCTCTCTTTCTGCCCCTCCCCCGCTTGCATTCTGTCTGTCTCCTTTTCAAAAATAAATAAACATTAAAAAAAGAAGAAAACAAGGTTAAATTAAGCTTTTGGATTATAAATAAGCATTTTTACCAAGAATTCCTCTTTACTGCGTGTGATATTTCACACCACTGTGTGCACTTTCTTTTCACCCTATGTAACTTCTTTTTGTCATCTCCCAATCCATTCATGGATTCTACAGGAATTCTCTTCTTCCAAAAATATAGATTTCTGCATTTCAAGCTGTTTATCAGTGTTCACTTTCCCTTATAGTGGCTAGGTACATTTTTCTACTTGTAAAATCTTCCATTTAGTTTCAAGTGAAACACGACCCTAAATCCTTACATTTGAGAGTGGTGGTGCTATAAGTTTTTAATTGCTGTGAATGATTTCTGTATATAGATCATCACAGTTGAAAAAGGTGTCCTCCATGTTTTCATACTTGGTGATTCCAGACAGAACACTACCCTGATATTTTCACAAATCAATTTCAAACATTCAGAGCTGTGTGGGAAGAAAACTTTTGTTTAAAGGTAAGAAACCTGGATAAAGGGTTTATATGGAAAAGGGTTTACCTGGAAGAATTTTATATTGTAATACCAAGTCTAACTTGATTTTGAAATATTAGTTATCCCCTTTTGAGTTCCCTTGGCCACCTCCAATTTCTGAGGTTTAGTGTTAAAAATCTCATTTCACAGTCTTTCATATCCAATATTTAATATTTCATGCTAGCCTAACTCCTAGAATTTCTATTAATTTCATATGCAAAAATACATATTTCTTTTTCAAGATCCAAAGTTGGTTCTAAAGCACATGAAATAAAGAGTTCACTCCTTTAGATAAAACTCTGCTGCCAAGTGTTTAGAATGTTTATTCCCCTTCTGGTATTGTCTTACAATTCACTCTTATAAAGTAAAAAGTGTAAAGGCTAACAGCCAAGTACTAAACATATAGTTCCACGTAAACACAAGTCATACTTTTTATAAAAGGACATAACTTTTTACAACTGTATACTTTTTACTCACATAAATCTTTGTCAGTTGCATAAATTAATTCAAATTTATGTAAGAGAAATTAAGTTAATATATGCTGAAAGTGAAATGTGCAAAAATATGAATGCTAATTTGAGATTGATATCTAAAACTTAACATGCTATTTTTATCATTGATCTGTTATACTATGGCAATTGTTATTTCTTCAAATTCACATTCTATTAAGTGATCCTAATACACTTTAAATAACTAATAGTAAAGATTGGAAACATGGTGACTTAAACATATCTATGTTATTTTCCCCTCTAACTCTCTGGTAGGACAGTTCAGTAACTATATAAAGCAAGTAAATCCATACAGTGAATGAAGAGAGCTAGTGTAGACACAGTCATGTTTCATACAGGTACTGTTTTTAAGACCAAGGGACTCACTCCCTTACCTTTAAGAAGTATGTGCTGCCGATGAATCATAGTTCTGACTAGGGATTCCCCTAGCCCAAAGGGAGTTGCCTTGCTGAAGTTTGTATCCCTCCCCACGAAAGATTCTGGGATACAAAGCCCCAGCTCTCGTTTCTCAATTGGAGATGTTGGAAGGGCCATTCCAACTTCAAAACTCGCTCTGGGGTTGGCTTGAGGTATCAGCCCCATTCTGCTACCCTTACCCCCTTAAAAGTGTTATTATCTGGAGTATGTTATATTTAAACATTTGCATGCAAATGTCTGTCTTAAAGTCAGTTGTCCTAGAAACTTGACCGATGACTAATTATTTAAAGGGACTTGAATTACTTTATTAATTAAAATAAAGTATAATGGGTTAGCTCAGTTTGTAGAGCATGTGAGTGCAAGACCCACTTTGGGTGTAGATATTACATGTGTACATATATACATACATATGTAAAATTAAAAAATGAAGGAAAGCCAATTAAAAAAAAAAAACACTATAAGTTCACTTACCCAGGAATTAAGACTTTTTATGAAACCTTTTAATTATGCAGGCATAGTTAGAAGCTGAAATACCAAGTTATGTCGCCATGGTATCCCTACTCATGAGAAGTACTTTTATTTTACTTCTATTTATCTGTTTTCTGATAACTATAAACTGTGATTAGATAATGTCTGTATTATTCCATATATTTAAAAATGTTGTAATTGATTTTTCTTTTGTGTATTAAACCATGATATTCTTAAGTATTTAAGCTTTCTCTTCATAAACAATAGTTTTCCCCTCTAGGATACAATTTGTTAATCTGGAGAATTGAAGGACCGTTATGCATGTGGCATGCTTGCAAAACATAGACAAATACCGAGATGGTCTTCTTTTTCTTGGAGGATTCAATACTTAGAGACAGATTTTACTCTTCAGAAACTCAGCTGTAATGTTTAGTTTATTACCCATCCTTGTCTAATTATAATCATAATAGCCAACATATAAAATGTCCATAAAGATTCTGATTTGTTTTAAAATGTTTAAAGATTTTATTGTTTTTATTCCTAACAGTTCTTTTTTTTCTGTTGATTATTTTTCTTAGTGAATGATTTCTCATCATAGAAAATTGTTCCATTCATGTTAATGTAGCAATTTTCTTTACCTGTTTCTGCTTAACTTTTCAATGTTTCCAATTTTGTTAAATTATCTTGTTATAAAATTGTACTTTGCTTTGTAATTACTTAGTTATATTCAGTAAGAGGGAAAATTAAGAGATCTATAAAAATAAGCAGGAACAGATTATAAAGGATAATGGGGAGCTGGAAAACAGTAAGCCCAGAAGTGCTGCATACATTCTAAATATCACTTAAAACAAACAAAACAACAACAACAACAAAACACTTCCAATCTATTTGTTAATGAAGAACAAAATAATGAGGGAAATACTTTCAGGAGGAAATAGATTGGCTACTTATGCCATTGTGAAAGGTTAAAAATAAACTATGATTTTAATGGTGACATTTTATCAACTTATTATGTTACTTTTTTCACTTAAATTATAGCATCTAGTAAATGATATGTATGTCTAGAAAAAGTGGCAGTAGATGAACTTAAAATATTTTAACTCTGCATCAAATTGAAATGGTATGAGTCATTATTCTCAATCCAAAATATTCTTGAAATTACTTTTTGTAAAATATACTGATTCTAGTATGCTGGTTAGGATATACAGACAATATCTATATTTCTTAGCTATTTAATTAACATCTTTATTTAAATTATTTATTTTATTCCAGATTAGATTCATGGTTAATTTTAATAATTTTTGCCTTCTCCTGCAGGAGAAAATCTGAGTTGCATAGAATTTTGGCAGAACTATGAAAAGGAACTTTGTTTCTTGTGAAAGGCATATACTAACTTTCTTTATGACTAACACATGAATAACTATAATCAAACATATACAAGACAGTAGCACTGAATATGTGGCAGTTGGGGAACATTTCTGATTTAGTCTGTTGTCCCAGAACAATGATTAATAGGGATCTTTTTTCATTCTTCAAAGTGTCCCATTCGGGTTAATAAATTACATTGTCATTCTGTTTAGATAATGGAGTTTGTACTTCTGTGTAGTTCTCCTTAACTCCATTCTCCTATCTAGTCTCACAAAAATGTAGCCTTGTGTACTGCTATCGAAACTCTCTGAACCCAGGGACCAGTTTCTGACACATATTTACTATTCAATTTGATCTATTGAATTATACCTAAATTTACTACGAGACCACCATGTTACCACAGTATGAACTTTGTGAAATAGATCTTAATCTCATTTTATAAATTAAGACAATTGATAGTAATTACCTTGGTCTATGTCACAGAAATAGTGTATACTGGTGCCTGGATTATAGAATTATTTTATGCATTCATTTATTTGTGAAATATGAATATCAACAACATGCTGAAATTATAAAGATGGGTAACGTAATCCAGATACTCAGAAACTTTTAACATCCTAATAATTGAATTTAAGCTTCTGATTCTTTTTTAAGCTTTATTAAGATATGATTAATACACCCAAAATTCACATATTTAATGTATACCGTTTGATGATTTGGGACATATGCATACCACCATGATACCATCACAATAACTAAGTTACTAAACATATCCATTATATCCAGAAATTTCCTTGTATTCTTTTGTGTATATATAAATGTATGTGTGTGCATGTGTGGGCGTGTGTGCATGTGCGTGTGGTAAGAACCAACATGAGAACTATCTTCAGTATATTTTAAAGTTCACAGTATGGTATTGTTGATTATATGTACCGTGTTGTACAGCAGTGCAGCAGATATCTAGAACTTACTCATCTTGTATAACTGAAACCTTAAATCCACTCAGCAACATTTTCCATTCCCTGTCCTCTAAGTTCCTGGCAACCACCATTCTATTCTCTTTTCATGACTTTGACTATTTTATGTGTTTTTTTAAACGTTTATTTTTGAGAGAGAGAGAGCATGAGTAGGGAAGGAGCAGAGAGAGAGGAGACACAGAATCTGAAGCAGGCTCCAGGCTCTGAGCTGTTGGCACAGAGCCCAACACTGGGCTCGAACTCATGGACCGTGAGATCATGACCTGAGCCAAAGTCAGATGCTTAACCGACTGAGCCATCCACATACCCCTATGACTTTGACTATTTTAGAATCTCCATTTAATTGGAATCATGAAATACTTGTCCTTCTGTGATTGACTAATTTCACATGGGATAATGTCCTCTAGATTCCTCTGTGTTTTCGCAAATGGTGGATTTCTTCATTTTTTAAACCCACATATTCTGTTGTGTATAGACTCCATATTTGTCTACCTGTTCATTTGTTGACGAACAGTGGGTTTTTTTTTTTCCAAATCTTGGATAATGATAATAATTCTGCAATAAACATGGGAGAGCAGTATCACTTGGAGATCCTGATTTCAATTCCTTTGGATAAATACCCAGAAGTGGGATTGATGGATCATATGATAGTTCTATTTTTAATTTTCTAAAGAAACTAAATAATGTTTTTCATAGTGGCTGTACCATCCTACATTCCCACCAACAGTGTATGAGGGTTCCAATTCCTCCAGATACTCACCAACACTTGTTATATTTTGGATTTTTTGAGAATCGACATCCCAATCAGTATGAGGTGATATCTCATTGTGGTTTTGTTCTGCATTTTTGTATGTTTAGTGATGTTGAGCACTCTTTCATATAACTGGTAGCCGCTTGTCTATCTTGTTTGGAAAAATATCTATTCAAGTCTTTGGCCTATTTTTTATTAGTTTTTTTTATTTGTTTTTGCTACTGAGTTATAAGAGACTCATATTTTAGATATTATCCCTTATCAGATAGATAGTGATCAGGACAGAAAATCAATAAGAAAACAGGATTTGCACAATACTACACTATAAGGACACAACAGAAATATACAGAATATCCCATTCAATAGGAGCAGAATACACATTTTTTGAATACTACACTGGACATTGTCCAGGATAGATCATGTTAGGCCACAAAACAAGTCTTAAGAAATTTAAGAATAAAAATCGTATTAAGTATCTTTTCTTGCTACAATCAATTCTACAAAACTAGTAACAGAAGGATAATTGGAAAAGTCGAACTTCTGATTTTTTTTTAATCTAGTACTTTTATCACCATAAATATAACACTTACCTTACTCTTACCAACATGAATACAACATACTATGCATTTTTATTAGCCATGGTGTATATACATAGGTTTATGAGATAAAATATCACAAATTTCTCTCCTCTAGTGGTTTTCTTTCTTCTGATTTCTTCACATTAGAGTGTATGTATCTGAAGTATTTTCAGAGCCATATTCGTTGAAACTGTATGTACTATAATATATCATATTTAAAATAATTATATTCATAAGCTATTTCATGTACACACATAGAACACCTTTTCCTTTTGCATAAAGAGTAAGACTGATCATAAATAAAGAGTGATATATAAAAAAATGATCATAATTACCACAAAAGGACAATATAAGACTTTAAATTACATATTATATATGTTGAATTTTATTTACTTTTTATTCTTTAAAAAGATAAGTCATTGAAACTAACAGACATATATAATTATTTTTAAATAAAATTAAATTACATTCTAGGAGATGTAGAATTTTTTAATTTTATCTTTAAAAAAATACTTCTCTCCAAAATTTACTCCTATATTGAATTTGCACTTTTATTAAGATAGTAAATTATATTTAATGAATATGTAGTGTCATTTCTTCCAGACAAAACTGTGAATGGAATTTGCTTTAACCAAGACTAGAAATTTAAAATATTGACAGTCAATGACTTTTAACATGTAGTTTCTTTCATTACATTTCACTTGATGGCAAAAACAACTAACAGTTCCATGTAAAACTCATCACATAAGTAAAATTGGCACAAACTAAACTTTCAAAGAGAAAATATGCATAATTCATAATTAAATGATAAATTGCAGTGCATTCATAAAGTATCCTAAAGAGTGTTCCATGAGAAGAATATATATTCTGCTGCTGCTAAGATCGAATGGTCTGTGTATGTCTGTTAGGTTTAATTGGTCTAAAATATTGTTCAAATTCAGTGTTTCCTTTTTTTATTTAAGTCTGAATGGTCTATCCATTCTTGAAAATGAGGTACTGAAGTCCCTTAGTATTATTGTATTTTTGTCTCTTAACTCCCTTCAGATTTGTTAGTATTTGCTTAACATATTTAGATGTTCTGGTGTTGAGTGCATATATACTTAATGATTGTTGTATCTTCTTGTTCAGTTGACCCCTTTTCGTGATTTAATGACCTTTGTTTCTTATTACTGCTTTTTAACTAACATCTATTTTGTCTAATATAAAATACCTATTTCTGCTTTCTTGGATTCCGTTTGCATGGAATATCCTTTTACATTCCTTCAGTTTGAGCCTATGTATATCCTTGAAGCTAAGATGTATCTCTTGTAAGCAGAATAAGGTTGGTTCTTGTTTTATGTTGCTTTGTTTTTGTTTTTGTTTTAATCCATTCAGTCACTCTATACCTTTGGATTGGAGAAGCCAAGCCCATGAACAGCTTTGGGGGCCATGGCTATTGGTGGCATAGCATTGGAAGCCAGTGACAGATGACAGGTGTCAGACCAGCAGTGTGCAGATACATGGGTTGGCCTCCAGGATGCACACAGCAGTAGGGGTTAACTTTGCAGGTGTAGCATGGCATTTTATATAAGTTAGCCACAAAGGCCTGGCCTGGCTGCTGGTGCATGTCCAGAGCTCCAGCAGGGGTCAGGAAGGGAATGGGGAGGGACTCAGATGGCTGGCATGAATGCAGATACCTGTGGAGCAAAAGTCAATGAAATGCACAGGATTTCTCCTGCAGCTGTCCTGACCATTGATTTCTTCAGTGGTGAAAGCTGCTGATGGTTATCTGCAGAGTAGACTAGGGAATGGTTGCTGTGCCTGCTGTTTGGCTGAATATAATTTTAAGAATTGGAATACACAATGAGAATGCCATCATATATAACAATGCTTTCTTTGTTAGCCTTTAGTACATACCATAACTCAACAAAATTTTGATGATTTTGGAAAACAAAAAAAATATGTATGGTTCATTGAGTATTATAGAGTGGTAGGTACATATCCTAATAGATTTTTCATTTTTTATCTGATCAATACAGAGATCTGATCATCTGTATCTGATCTTATCTGGTACAACATTAAAAGGTTGTATAACATTATTCTAATACTAAGCCCTTGTACTCTGACCTACAACTTCAAGCTATACTGTTAACTAAAGAAAAGGAGAAAACAAAATTTGATTCCAAATGAGTAGTAATATAGCAAAAGCATATTCATTATATGTACATATGTACATAAAGCATTGAAATAATTCTATATATAACTATCAAAATTTCAAGAGTGGGAGTGAGGAGAGTAAGGATGATATTATACTTTGTAGAGTTATAAATTATTTGCATTTTAAAAATAGTATATTTATGTGTTGCTTATTTTTTTAAGTGGGAAAATTATACAGTAAAATTTTCAAATTCTGAAGTAGCCAGATTACTGGTGTTGCATATAATGTTGCATATTTTGGCATTTTTAGTGCCTTTTACTGACCTTTAATTTGTTTCAGTTCCTGATAGAAAAAATGCACCAGACAAGTTAAGCAGGTGAGGAAAACGTTTTTCAAAACTATCACCATAGAGGAAAAGATTAAACTCATTTCCACAGAAATGAGAAATAAAAAAGAGTTTAAGCACTGGAATGAGCTAGTACAAAAGCACTGCGGAGACTTTAAGGTGGAGATTGGTGACTGTCATTTGGCCATATGTGTTTGGTAATTGGTGCATATCAAACTTAGGCTCCTTCCCTCCCACACAGATTAGAAGATAGGGTCTCTATAGTATTTGATGCTGACATTTCAAAAAGATGGCTCACAGGTCTTTGAGAAAGTCATTCCCAGGTTGTAAAACTGGCAAGAGCCTGGGGAAAGGTTTACACTCCCAAGGGAGAGAGAAAGAGTTTACAATTGTAAGTTTTCCAACATAAGTAAGTTTTTTCTAAGAAAAGGGGGCTCAGGGGTGTATAATCAGGAGAAAACCTGTCAAAAGCTTAGACAAGCTTAGAAGAATGTTAAGGCCTTCTTGGTCAATACTGTATGTGTAACTGTTCCAAAGAGGGCTTTTTACTTGAAAATAAACAGACTTTGTACTGGAGACCTTAACTAATTTTTTTTTTCTTTCTGTTTTTCTTTATCTCTTCTCAGTCTTTCCCTTTTCCTCCCCCTTTCCTCCTTCTCCTTCTCCTCCACCTCCTTCTTTTCTGTCTTTTAACTGAGAAAAAGATCACAAAGATAATTTACTACCATTTGTAGGAAATTAGATTTAAAATATATTAAAACAAGAAGAAAACTCTAATATTGGTAAAGGTTTTCCAAGTTAATAAGCTTTTCCACCATGTTATTTCATCAGCAATTTTCAAGCTTTAATTACTCTACAGAATTGCAGAGTAAATTATTGCAAGCTTTTCTAAGTGTTTTTCCCTATTACTTACTGCAAGGAATTGATTATTAATATTTAGAAAAAGAACAGAAAAATATTGATAGAGTTTTGTTATATTTTTGTAGTTTTTGAGTTGATATTCTATACAGATAATTTGTAAGTAAGAATGTACTGACTTACACGGCCTCTTTCTCCGAAGTATGCAGGTCATAGACTATGCCTTTCTTTTCTGTACCTCAATGAATTAAGTCAATGCCTCGGAGCAATCGGTGTTCGATAAGAACCGGACAAATTCACAAACAAATGAATGATATTGTAGGTGTTTGGTCTGATGTTAGTTGTAGGAAGATTAGCACTAATCCTCAAAGTATCAACTAAAAGCCCTGTTATTTTTTTATGAAAAATTAAGTTCCTTGATTCAGCAATGTATAAAGAATTAGAAGATTGTCTTCAGGGATAGTTTTGAAAGGTCATTTATACTGAGAAGGACTTGACTTTTAATAGTGTAGGAGTCAATTTTATGGGAAAAAATAGTGGTCATTAAATTAGCATATTCTCTTATTGCTAAATTACTACCTTTTTTTCTCTGGTATTATTTTGGAATATCATTCAAATTCCTCTTTAAATTAATAGGTGGCCACTTGCAATAGGTGGTCTTTTGACCACCTCTGGAAGAGATCCCAGCTTCCTTTTGGTAGCAATTTTGAAAAGATTTCCCCTCCTCCTCCTCCTCCTCCTCCTCCTCCTCCTCTTCTTCTTCTTCTTTTTCTTTTCCTTCTTCCTATTATTTTAATACAAAAGCCACCCACTCCTTCTCAGCAAACTTTGATAACCATGCCACTGTCCTGCTCACCTCCCTAATACTACTTCTGGGTCTGTGAGCAGTGAGATATATGAAGGAGAAGGGGATGTCTTCTAGGGGCATTAAGAGGAATCCAAGAAATAGGGTTTAGGGTTCCCAGGTAACCTCAGATTGGATAAGACTGTGCTTGTTCCTTTTCTGGTGATTAGAACCACTGTCAAAGCTGAACAAACTTGAATCTGAGGCAGTTGTCACTGTTGGGGGCCCTGCCTCAGGTTCGTTGGAATTATCAACAAGCCCAGGGTTAAGGGGTAAAGGCAGACATAAAAATACTTGATACGGAGCCAGTAAGCCAGTGTTTTCAAGCAGAAGATTCTTCTTATCAGATGAATTCTCAAGCAGAATCCTCACATGTAAAACAGTGGAACTACTCAGATCTGATTGAAATGGGCTATTCAGAGATCACAGCCTATCATCTTCTCTGAGACATCTCCACAGAACTTTGGTGCTCTGTGAAGCAGCTCTAACCCCAGGATATCCGAAATGAAGAGTAAAAATAGGGCCCAAAGAGGTTAGGTAAGTTTCCCAAAGCCATACAGTAAATCCAGGTCCCCTCATCCGAGGCCAGCAGGCCTTTCCCTTCACTGCCTCCCTTTTTTGGAAACAAACAAACAAAACTGGTTATGTGGTCATAAGTGTACAGCATACATATTTATTTCATATGTAACATTTGATAAGTTATCAAATGTAGCAGTCCTTGAGATGTCCGTCTATTCTAAGCCTATTCCACTATTGTAATTTAGAAGCACTTAACATTTTCGTCTCCCAGGTTCCCAGCTGGAAAGGAATTTTGTCTTAGGATGAATCACACCTTGAGACTGACCCATATCTGATTTAGATGATATTTAGATGAGACTTTGGATTTTAGACTTTTGAATTGATGGCAGAATGAGGTTTGGGGAAAGTAATTAATGAATTTGCATATGAGAAGAACATGAATTTTGAGGGACCATTGGCAGAATGTTATATAGGCCAAATGTTTCCCCCTAAATTCATATGTTAAACATTGTCTCTTCATCCCTCCTGATGTGACAATATTAGGATATGGGACCTTTAAGAGATAATTAGAGTTAGATGAGGTAATGAGGGTAGAGCCTCATGAGGGAGATTAGTGCCCTTATAAAAGTTACCAGAGAGGGGTGTTTGAGTGACTCAGTCTGTTAAGTGTCTGACTTCGGCTCAGGTCATGATCTCCTGGTTTGTGAGTTTGAGCCCCACATATGGCTCTGTGCTGACAGCTCAGAGCCTGGAGCCTGCTTCAGATTCTGTGTCTCCCACTTCCTCTGCTCACCCCCCTGCAACTTGTGCTGTCTCTCAAAAATAAATAAATAAACACTAAAAAAAATGTTATGAGAGAAAGACAGCTTGCTTCTCTCTCTGCCATGTAAAGACACAATAACTTGGTAGTCTGAAACCCAGAAGGGAACTCTCCAGGTTCCCACCAGCTGGCACCCTGTCTCTTGAACTCCCAGCGTCTGTAACAATGAAAAATAAATCTCTGTTGTTTAAGGCCACCCAATCTATGGCAGTTTGTTACAGCAGCCCAAACCAACTTAGGTGTTCACGTTATCGCATACCATTCTCACAATTAACATTATCTGTATTTAAAAGATAGGAAAATTTATTTCAAAGATTTCCTCTTACTGGATCGAGATTGCAAAGCTATTACTATTTTAGAGTTAAGATTTGAACCAAAAGCAGTGTTTCCAAGGCCAAACTATGCCTTCAATTACTCTTCCCATACTATTTCTTTTGTTTATTAAATTATTGTGAAAAAAGAAAAAGAGTATGCATGCTTAGATTTCTGTTCAGGTTCTCATCATTAAATATAAGTACTGTATATGCATGGTTCTTGAAGTCCATATGTTTCCAGAGCACTTGGGGAAGAAAGGAATTAAGTGAAATAAATCTCTGAATTCTGTCCTCAAGAAGTTTATAATATAGTTAGAGAAATAAGACAAAAAACAAATATATAAGGCTCATAGATTTCTTTTTGTGATAGGAGCACTTAACATAAGATCTATTTCTCAGTAAATTTTTAAAATATACACTACAGAATTCTTAACTATAAACACTCTTCCATACAGTATATTTCTAGGATTTATTCACCTTGCGTAACAAACTTCTCAACGTTTGACTAATACCTCCTTGTTTCCCCTTCTCCTAGACCCTGACAACCACCATTTTACTCTCTGTTTCTATAAGTTTGATTATTGTAGATTCCTCAATAAGTGATATCATATATTATTTGTCCTTCTGTGTCTGGCTTATTTCACTTAGTCTAATGTCCTCTAGATTCATCCATGTTGTTATTTTACTATGCAGAAGCTTTTTAGTTTGATATAAGTCCCACTTACTTATTTTTGCTTTTGTTGTTTGTGCTTTTGGTGTCATATCCAAAATAAATTATTTTTAAGACCTGTGTCAAGCTTTTTCCCTATGTTTTCTTATAGGAGTTTTATGGTTTCAGGTCTTGCATCTTAAGTTAATTTTGTGAATGGTTTTAAGATGGGGATCCTATTTCATTCTTGCATGTGGATATCTAGTTTTCCCAACACTATTTAGTGCAGACTATCCCTTCTCCATTGAGTATTCTTGACTCCTTTGTCTAATATTAGTTGACCAGGGGTTCCTGGGTGCTTCAGTCAGTTAAGCGTCCAACTTCAGTCAGATCATGATCTCACAAGTTTGTGAGTTAGAGCCCCACTTCGGGCTCTCTGCTGTCAGCATGGAGCCTGCTTCAGATTTTCTGGTCTTCCTGTCTACTACTCCCCCATGCTTTCTCTCTCTCTCTCATTCTCTCTGTCCCTCTCTCTCTCTCTCTGCCTCTCTCTCTCTCTCTGTCTCTCAAAAATAAATAAACATTTAAAAATATATTGGTGGACCATATATTTGTGGGCTTATTTCTGGGTTTTTGATTCTGTTCCATTGTTCTATGTCTGTTTTTATGCTGGTACTATACTGTTTGATTATTATAGCTTTGTAATATATTTTGAAGTTAAAATATGCCTATAGCTTTGTTCTTGTTAAGAATGTATTTGTCCATTTGCGGTCTTTTGTGAAAATTCTCAAATGAATTTTAGGACATTTTTTTCTATTTATGGGAAAAAATGACAAGACCCATATGTTTTTAAAAATAAACTTAAGGGGCTCCTGGGTGGCTCAGTTGGTTAAGCGGCCGACTTCGGCTCAGGTCATGGTCTCGCGGTCCGTGAGTTAGAGCCCCGCGTTGGGCTCTGTGCTGACAGCTCAGAGCCTGGAGCCTGTTTCAGATTCTGTGTCTCCCTCTCTCTGACCCTCCCCCATTCATGCTCTGTCTCTCTCTGTCTCAAAAATAAACGTTAAAAAAATAAAAAAATAAAAAATAAACTTAAAATGGTTAATGTTTCAAAGTCAAAGATTGAATAAATAAAATCAGTAAGGTTAGGAAGGGGATCAAAACTGAAAAGCAAAAAGAAACAAATGAACCTAAATGTACTACAAATGAATATCATAATTACATCCTAAGAGAGAAGAGAGAACAAAGAACTAATCTAAGTAATTTTGCAAACCTAATTTTGTCTCTCTTACATAACATTAAAAGTAAGAACTATAAGCATATATGTTGCTCTAGTCAATAGTTTGATTTGCATAAAGGTATGGGTTAGTAATTCCACATCTATATAATATACAATCTAAAATTGAGCAAATAAAAATTTTGTGAATAATGAAAGCTAGGTTCCTCTCTGTCAGATTGAGGGGATAAAAATAAAGAAAAAGAAGGATATTATTAGCCCTGTGGTGTTGGGCTGGTATTGAAGATGTCAGTGTGAGTTCAGGTAATACAGGTAACAGGTAGGTAGGTAGGTAGGTATGTAGACAGACTTACTAATGTGTGTGTGTGTGTGTGTGTGTGTGTATACATGTGTATATATATATATATATATATATATGGACATATATGTAATTATAAATATAGATATAGACATATCTTACTTCTGTTCTCTGAGAGTACCTGTAAGCAGTGACACCTCAATGAGTATGCCTAAGACCTGGATCTTAGTTTATGCATTTCATCCTCCAGCATGAGAAACTCAGGCTTCTGGGACAAATGAATAGTTTCAGAGCTAGGGCATGTATCTTCAAAGTAAGATTAGAACAAAAATGAAACCGTTGCAAGAGAGTACTCAAAATATGATGGACACATGAAATAGATTTTAAAAAGCCTATTTAGAGAAGCTACCAATGGCCAATAAGAGACAATTTGAGCAGCAAATTATAATGATCCATTCTATAGTAGATTTTTATGCAAACAATAAAATCAGAATCCATGAATTTATACTGAAGAGCACGAGCAAATAAACATATAAATTAATAAAACATGAAGAAAGAAAAGTGATTTATCACAGCAAAATTATAACTTATGAAAGAAATGATGAAAATAAAATATTTCCATGACAGATATCACGGTGATAGGTGTTATAAGCAACTTCATCATTGGATGATAAAAAATAATGGAAAAGTATAAGAAACAATCTCAAAATATCTCAGCAAAAGATATTTTTAATTAAAGAAAATATCAAGTTTATGAGAAACCAAGCAGGTAATACTAAAATCAAGTGACAAAGTAACAAAGTAACAATTGCTAGCCAAGTGACAAAGTAATATAACTAACAGGACAGCATGTACCTCCTGATATGATGCATTAAAAATACAAAGTCACTGTTGCAGCATTGCAGCCAAATTTGTGTAATCTGGATTTAATCACAGGAAAATATCACACAAATCCACATTCAACAAAATAACTGGCTGGTACTTTTCAAAAATGTGTAAGTCATAAAAGACCAAAGACAAACTGATAATTTTTTTCAGAAAAAAAGAAAACAAAATAATATGACAACTAAATTTGATGCTAGACCAGCATTAGTATGGCAATAGTTAAAATATGAATACAGCCTACAGATTTGATAACACTATTGTGCCAGTGTAAATTTTTTAGCTTTTGTATTTGTGCTGTTGTTTTGTAATTAAATAACTTTTGAAAAATATAGTTGAAAAGTATATTGGAATTCTTTGAACTGATTTTGTACCATTTTTAATGCATCTGAAAATCCTTTCAAAGATGCATCAACACTAATTATCAAGCAAATGAAACTTAAAACCACAAACCTTACACCTGTTGGAATGGCTAAAATCAAAAATACAAGAAATAACAAGTGTTGATGAGGGTATGGAAAAAAGGAACCCTTGTGCGCTATTTGTGGGAATTCAAAAGTGGTGAAACCACTGTGGAAAACAGTATGGAGGTTACTCAAAAAATTAAAAGTAGAGTTCCCATATGATCCAGTAATTTTACTACTTGGTATTTACCCAAAGAAAATAAAAATATTAATTCAAAAATATATATGCACCCTATGTTTATTGTAGCATTATTTACAATAGCTAACATATGGAAACAACCTAAGTGTCCATCAATAGATGAATGGGTAAAGAAGATGTGAGATACACACACACACACACACACACACACACACACACACACACAAAATGAAGTATTATTCAGCCATAAAAATGAATGAAATTTGCAACAACATGGATAGACTGAAAGCACATTATGCTGAGTGAAATAGTCAGAGAAACACAAATATGATTTCACTCATATGTGGAATTTAAGAAACAAAACAGGGGCGCCTGGGTGGCTCAGTCAGTTGAACATCTGACTTTGGCTCAGGTCATGATCTCGTGGTTCGTGAGTTCAAGCCCCGCAGTGGGCTCTGTGCTGGCAGCTCAGAGCCTGGAGCCTGTTTCAGATTCTGTGTCCCCTTCTCTCTCTGCCCCACCCCTGCTTGTGCTCTGTCTCTGTCTTTCAAAAATGAATAAACATTAAAAAAAAAATTTAAAAAGGAACAAACAATGAAAAATGGAGACTAACAAAAATACAAACTCTTAAATATGGACAACTGGTAGCTGCCAAAGGGGTGGTGGGTCTAAGGGAATGGGTGAAATAGGTAAAGGGAATTAAGAGTACATACTTATACTGATGTGCATTAAGAAATGTATAGAATTGTTGAATCATTGTATTGTACACCTGACTCTTATAACTATGTTAATTATATTTCAACAAAGAAGAAAATATAAGCATTAAAAAAGTTAAGAAAATATTAAACCTGGGCTGAGTTGTACTGTATCTGTTTTTCGAACAGAAAAGAAAATAAATATACAGAAGTCATTTTGAAAAGTTCACAAATGAGAGAGGATTTATGGAAGACCTTGAATAGAGAAAATACAGGCGTTGTTTCTTTTTATATAAGGAATTATGTAAGTGGAAGCAGGACTGTATACAGAATATTTGTTTGGGTGAGAATTTAGTGAGGATACAAATGTCATTCAAGGAGTAATTTATATTTTATGATGATAAATAAAGACGGCAGCAACCAAGAGACCACCTTCAACATTTTTAATTTAATTAGATAAATTGCTTATAATACTTGCTGTGGTCAAAAGTGATTGCATACACTTTGTTATAAAACATGTTTTCCTAAATGATTAATATTTCTCATACTCAAAAATAAATAACCGAAATCCACAAGGAAGAGATGGCAAACAGTTTAGAAAACAAATAGGAAAAATGAACCTACTACAAATGAATTATATAACTGCACTGAAGGAAAGGGGTGGAGGAAAATAAGCTAAGTAGCTAAGTAGCTTTATTATATATTATATATAATATTTTTTTGAGAGAGAGAGAGAACAAGCATGCTCATGAGCAGGGAGGGGCAGAGAGATAATCCCAAGCAGGCTCCAGGCTGTCAGCACAGAGCCCCATGCAGGGCTGGATCTCATAACTGTGAGATCATAACCTCAGCTGAAATCAGGAGTCAGAAATTTAAGTAACTGTACCACCTAGGTGCCCCTCTGAGCAATTTTTTATCTCCTTTTAATTTTGAGTTATTTTCTGAAAAATAAAACACTAATTTCTATGACAGCCTTATTTAGTGATATAATATCAGGAATAATATTCACCTTCGAAGAGTATGTAGTGAAAATGGATATAACCCTGAATTGGTGGTTTGAAGAACAGAATCTATGTTCCCTGTTTGCTTAACAGTACAGGACACTGACAAGTGTTTTGATGGATGTGAGTCCTGTTTTTCTCTCTCTTAAAATGTGATGAAGTAATAATAAAATTGGATTTGGAAGTATAACTAACTCAATATACATATTTTTGTGTGTTTCTTATATATCATTGTAAACTTAGAATATGTTGTTGTTGTTGTTGTTCTGAGTCTCTGTGACTTTGTTTGAAAATGAGAATGATTATTATGAACCATAGAGAGATTTTATCTTTTTAGATTCAAATAGAGTAAGTATGAGAATGATTTTTAATGCATGGAGCTTTATGTGAACATACTTCATGACAATGGTTGCTTTTTTAAGAATAAGCTTACTGATGATAGGAAACATCTTGTATTTTTTCTTAACTCCAGAGTTGGTCATGGTGCCCAGAGCATGGATATGCATCCGGGCAATTACTGACTTCTATTAAATACACTATAGCATGGATTCCTGTATTTCAAAGTGGAGAAATCATGTGGTGCACACACTTTTCAGCTTTCGTGGATGGATTGCACTTTGAAAATTATTGTAAATACTTTACAATGTTTTCATTATTCAGAAAATTGTTAACAATTTTTCTCTTAGCAGCAAACTTCTGTGTACTTAAATCAGTAGATGTTGGCACATCATAGCACTAAAGTGAAATGGTATTACTTAACACGTTCTATTATACACTATTGGATATAGGACTTTTGTGCCATTATCCTACTTTTAATTGTTAAAGTCACTCAAGTCTTGAAACTGAGACTATGTGATAGCAATTTCTAAACAGAAGTTAGGTAAATATTCTTGTAATTTAAATTTAACATACATATGTATCCAATTATTAAGCTTAACATTTAAATGTCTCTTTTTTTTAGGGGCAGTTCTCAAGGTAAATAACATTTGTAACACAGCTACAAATCATCTTAGTTTTAGAATAAAATCATAATGTTTATTTGGATAATTTATTTTTGTTTGTAAAATAATTGCATATGCTGTGGATATATATAATGCTTGAGAGACAAAACCTAGCTTTTTTTGCAGTGTTATTTTTTATTTGAGTGTGATTTGATATGGGCTATACTTTTTTTCTGGGCTGGCTTATACTGAATAAAAATATATATGAATTATTCAACAATATGTTTTTCAACAGTTTTTTTTATTCCGCAATATGAGAAACAAATTTTACCTCCTGCAACAAATAATAACTAGGTTTAATGTGCTTTCCTAGAAGAGTTTAGATACAGTTTTAACAAGTAAGTTTCTAACCTCTCTTTGAATAATCACCTGTTGCAGCAGAAATTATGTGTCTGGAATGGAAACAATAACACTATTAAATATAGTAGAGATTATTTGCTAATTTTGGTACTCTTCATTTTCCCGAACCTAGTAACTTCTTTGAGAAAGCTAAATAACAGCTGTCAGGTATCAGTGATGTAAGGATTCATCAAATTACTAAATATATGTTAAAATAAGTATGGCATTATTTGATCTGATGGTTGCCTTTGTGTGTTCTTTGTAATTAGTGGAAAGTAAATTGCTATTAAAGAAATGGGCCCAAGAGCATTAACAATGTATGCCCAATCCTATGTGCAAGCTTAGAGCTTTTGGGATATTTGGATATAATTCTGATTATTTATTTTAAATCCTGTAATTATAGTGCCTCCAGATTTACAAAATAAGGAAAATAACTCTTCCTAGAATTTCAAATAAAATTCTTGGCTAGCATCAAAGCTTTCACACCTTTCCAGAAAGTCTGCACATTCTGATGTTCTTGAGTTGAATTCATTAGTAATATACATTTATGACTTGTTGATTGAAAATATATCTGATTCCAAACGCTGTGTATCATTTCAGATGAAATAAAAGTAATGTGAACCTTAGTATATATGCATTTCATTTTTTTAAATTTTTTTTTAACATTTATTCATTTTTGAAAGACAGAGAGAGACAGAGCATGAATGGGGGAGGGGCAGAGAGAGAGGGAGACACAGAATCTGAAGCAGGCTCCAGGTTCCGAGCTGTCAGCACGGAGCCTGATGCGGGGCTTGAACTCACGGACCGTGAGATCATGACCTGAGCCGAAGTCGGACACTCAACCGACTGAACCACCCAGGCGCCCCTATATGCATTTCATTTAGAAAGTATGCATTCTATTCTTGCAGGAAATGGCCTATTTTACTTTTCTTTTTTAGTTTTTTTAAAATTTTTAATGTTTATTTTTTGAGTGACAGAGACAGAGTGCAAACTGGGGAGGGGCAGCGGGAGAGGGAGACACAGAATCAGAAGCAGGCTCCAGGCTCTGAGCTGTCAGTGCAGAGCCCAACATGGGACTCAAACCCACAAACTGTGAGGTCATGACCCAAGCTGAAATCGGACGCTTAACCAACAGAGCCATCCAGGCACCCCTACTTTGCTTTCCTTTTTAAGTAAAATATATACATGCACGTTATTCAACTAGCCAAACTATAGTCCTGGAAACTGAAAAGAGTAAGTAGGATTAAGATGAAAAAAAGAGAAAAGTGTAGGCCATTTTACTTGTAGAAGTTTATTAAAAGTCCTAAATAGCATACTAACTTGAAAGCAATAGTGTATTAAATATACTTGAAAGCAATAGTATGTTAAAAATCATAAAACCATAATTGTATTACTGAGAATATACAGGCTAAGATGTTAGAAAAAGGTGGCCCTAAAATTCAGTGGTTTAGTAATGACAAATATTTAATTATCTCTCATCTAATAGTCAAAAACAGGCATGGTTGGAATGCCTCTGCCATTCTTAGCATGTGGATTCCAAGGATGTTACAATCATAATAAGAAAGAAAGTCTAAAATAAAGGAAATGACCCAGAAGTTGGTCACATCACTTCTACTGACAAACTTTGTCTTAAGCCACATGGGTCAAAAACGCTGTAAGAGAAATTAGGAAATGCTGTCTTCAGTTGAGAAGCCATGATCCCTCCAGAGAGAGAAAGAGGAGAATGGACACTGGGCATAGGTAATAATCACCACTATAGTGACCTATGCCATTATCCATTTGAGTGTCCATTGTATTGTTCTTCCTACAAAAAGAATTTGCATTTCCTTCCCAAGGAAGCAAATCAGCAGTGCTATCAGTTATGGCATCTGACTGACAGTGTAGGAACTCTGAGTTGATTAATGCAAAGTTATTTCTATTATGTCTTGTCATGGTTCTAATACAGTCTGATGTCTTATTAACTGAAAGAAAAATTGTTCTCCCTTTTCTACTCCCCACCACAAACTTATTACACAGTGTGGAACTGAAAGAAGAAAATTACATTTAATTTATTCAGGGCATAAACAATGAAACCCCTCTCAGTCAGTTGCCCCTATCTACCAGTGGGAAAGGTTTACAAAATCTCCTTGCCCTGGTAATGGAATAAATTCCTTAATTAGCCTATATTGACAGCCCAATATTCACCTTTATTAATTTCTTATTGTTTTCATGGCACCAGTATTAATTTTGCATGTTTGTTTGTTTTTTGTTTTTTGTTTTTTTTCTATTTTGCTATTGTCATTCACAGCCCAAGCTACAGTTTTCATAGGCAGCTTCCTGAAGGGACAAGTTTGGCGATCTGAAGATTGCATTGGGGATTGAATTTATGTAGGCCAAACTTGTAACTCTTCTGAAACAAAATTCTCTCAAAAAATCTGCAAGATTCAGCAACTATCAATAAATTCTATGTGAAAGTAGTGTATGTAATGTTTTCTTTCCAGTAATTGTTCATAAAGTTGTCAAATAATGTGGTAGTTTTAAAGCATGTCCATATGTCTCTTGAGGTAAAACAGGGAGTAGTTATATTTTCATAAGGCTTTAAAAATGCTATCTAAATACTTCGTATTCATGAAGGAAATAAATATTTCTTTCCCTTATGTGCATATGTAGAAAACCTGACAATAAATAAATTTCAGATGACAAGGATTGAAAAGAGTCAACGAAATTGGAAGCTAATAAGTGATATGAGAATTTGATGGCTTAGTGTTAGAATAATGGCATATAACCTTTTTATTTTATAAGAGAGTAAAAGCTTGATCAAAAAAGACATGAAAAATTCACTAGAATTTCCACAACTAAAGTTGTGGAAGAAGAAGTATTCTGTAATTCTATAATCATTCTATGATTTTTAATAAACTAAACATATTACTTATATTTTGCAAAATCATCAAATTTTTATTGAGCTATGATATGTACTAAAGGTTGATAAAGACAACATTGTTTTATGTGATAGAATTTTCTAATTTTATTGCCATTCCTAAAATTGTATTTAAAGGAAATTATGTTCATGTTTTTATATAGACGGAAATTGTAAAATAGTACATAAGCACACTAATTTGAGCAGCCTTGAATTGGGTTCTATAAAAAGTGAAGCAGTAAAGAGTAGAGAATATATTTTTATTCACTCTATTAAAATAAATCTCTCACACGTGTACTGCAGTTAAGCTTCAGCAGTAGGAATAATAATCTGGAATGGAGCATTCAAGTAGATATAGGTATGCTCTATTCTGAAAATTCTCTACTTCAGTATCAGTTAGAAACAGTAAAAATGGTGATGGATTTTACTAATGCGAGCACAAACCACTAATTAGAGGCCAGTCAGTAGAATTGTTTTGAAAGAAGAGAACTGTAAGTCACAAATTAATCTTATCAGGAATTATACAAAAGAAAATGATGGAAAGAGGAACGTTACCTTTCAGTACAAAGGCACATAAATTGGATGCATTCAGTAACACAAAAGAGAAAATTATTTGTAATGATTGTGTATTCTTTCTAGTGTTTGAGTTCCTTGTTCCATAACTTGATGAGATTTTTCTTACAAATACCTCAGACAACATTGCTGTGTTACTTTGTACAGTATTCCTAAATTTCCATGGTGAAATTTAAAACATAGATGGATTTTGAAATACTTTAAAGAAAGTAACCAGATAATATGTAAATAATAAACACAAGACATAATCTGATGCAGGCTTTTTAATTTTAACTTTTAGTTTTTGTTCAATAATGGGAAAATTTTGATTCATACAAAGGTTAAAATAATTGCAAGGAATATTGTCAATCTCATAATATTTCAGCTATAACAGTAGCAACAATATATTCAACACCCACCAGAAATACCTCTTCCTTGGAAATTTAACTTTCCATCCATATTTTAAGGGCATGGAAAAAAACATGTAGGATATATTTCCCAAACTATATTTAATGATTCATACTTAAGCATTCTCTAATAGGAAAATGGAGAAGAGAGTTGTTACCACAACACAGATGGTTGTCACAGTGCAATGGTGGCATCTATTGGCATCTGGTATATATGACATGAAATTGCCTGGATTTTTTCCCAAGTCTTGCTTTCCTAGAGCATGCCATGTCTAGATGCTGAGAAGATATGGTTCAAATCAGCACTTTCAGTTTGATATGAACAAAACAGTTTAAAGCCAACACTACAAACAATCAAGAAGATTTTAATTTTTACTATGGATCATAAAAAAGAATGAGAAGAAAAAAGAGAGTCAATATTTATCTCATGACAGTTCAATGTTTGTCACTATGCTCCAAGGTTGTTTAGATACAGTATGCTAAAATTTAACAAATGAAGATCAGAAAGTCTATTATAGACGACGATGATGATAGATAGACAGACAGACAGATAGATATAACAAGCATTGAGCTACACAATGGAAAGTAAAAAGGAGATTATAGCCCTTGGAACTCTATAACCTAGCGATAACAGCATGTATTAAATAGAGGAAGGATCACAGAAATATGTAGTTACTCAGCATGACAATAAATTAAGAAAAATAAATGTATGAAGCAAAATAATTCAGGAAGAGAATGTCAAGATACTATAGATGTGCTAGAGATTACAGTATTCTATAAACAGTGTTGTAAATCAAAGTAACTTTCTTCTGTTCCTTTTATATTGTGATATAAATGTTAATTGATTCATAAGTTTTTCACTGTTCCACCTGGAAAATTAATTTCTGAACTTGGCAATTAGTGCACTGAATTACAGCAGAGATGCCTTATTGTGGTTGCGTTGATACCGTGAGAGCTAGGTGGGTAGCTACCATGAGGACACTGTATCTCTGTGCCTTCAACACCCCAAGGCTGAGTCAACTGAGGATAGTGTCCCAGTCTTTGAACCCTTGCCCTAAATGGAATTTGTTTCTTCTGAAGTACTTTTATTAACTCTTCATTTACCTCTTTTTTCCAGAATCCAATAAGGCAATTTCTTACTCCACAAATGCGGGTGGCCCTGATATATGCACTGGCAAAACCTGTCTCTCGAGGTATGTAAAAATAGAGAACTGTGCTACAGCTGTGGTTGGTCATAGGCATGTGTTTTAATCTTTTTTATTAATTCTGTGTATTATCATATTTTGACATAAAAAAAAAAAAAAAAAAAAAAAACTAGTGTTCCTCCTGAGACCCTACAAAGTACCTCTGGTTCCTAGGGGAACTGTCATTAACATTGAAATTTTCTTTCAGTTCATTAATGTCTCCATGTCATCACTCAGTCACCTTTGTAAATTAAGACCCAGACACAAAACAGCAAGTTGCAGAGAGAAACGGATATAGAGACAATCAGTTAGTTGGCATTTACATTGCATTAAACTAACTTAATGAAATATCTCCTGGTATTAAAAAATAAAAAAAAAAAAAACTTTTGTTTTGCCAGAGAGCATTTTTCCTCACAAGCACAAAGCTTTGGACTATTATCGATATAGAAAAATAAATTTCCTTATTTGTACAAATACTGCAGATAATTCTGCCAGTTTGGAGACGTTGAGATACGGATCCTGGATCATTCTTCCTGGCTGTCAGCAATCAAGTTCCATACACAATTGCTCAATTTACCTTCAATCTGAATAAGCACTAAGCACTTCAGTGCTGATACAACACAATATATAAAAAGAAAACTTTATGCTATCATATGATAGATGAAAAAGATTCCTATTTTATCATTGTTAAAGTTTTCTATGGATGTAAGAGAGTGTAAGGTTTTGAGTAGCTATTAAGTAACTCAAAGGTTTTTGACAATCTTGATCAAAAATATGGAAGTTTCCTGATAACACAGAGTGTGCACAACTTAGAACCTGGTTGACTTATTTCACCCAAGTACTTCAAGATCTGGAGACCTTACTCTACCCAGTTACTTTTAATTTTGGTGGGAAACTGTTGTTTTCTCTATGAAGCTAAGGGCACTTGGTTACAGAGGCATACTGGGCCATATCTGAAATATTTCATGTGAACTATTTCTTACCCTTGATGACTTAAAGAAGAATAGTTTGGTGAGTGCCGGAGACAAAGACCAGATTGGAGCAAATTCACAGGGACTGGGAAGAAGGGAGTAGGGAACAGAAGAAGAGAAGCCCTTTTTGGAAAGGCTTTACTCTAAAGTGGAGGTAGAGAGATTTAAGAAACATTATTTTTAGATATTTGTATAAATCAGCGCAGACTTAATCATGGTCTGTGTCCCTATGAAAGAGTGTCGAGCATAATATGTGGACTAAGGGTAGTTTAGCTTGGTCAGATCATGGGGGGACATCCTGATAGCAGCTACTACTAAGTGAGCAGTCACTGTACAAGAAGCACTCTTCTAAGTGCCTCACGCACATATTCATGTTATAAGTGCATGAATGCATGCGCACACACATAATCACACAAGAATAGAAATATCATTATCTTATTTTTGTAGAAAGAAACCAAGCCATAGACAAGTAAGTGATTTGCCAAAGATAAAAAGATACATAAATGGAGAACAAAAGTCCAAACAGTACATTCTTGTTACCAAAATGGGCACCCTTTCTGTTACAGAAAACTGTTTTTGCTTTGGGAGAAAAACCCAGAGACCAGGGTGAAGCATATTATATATGATCCAGAATGGTTTGAAAAGAGTTTGTAAACAGGATTAAGGAAATCTTTGAGGCTTATGTGTGACTTCAAAGTGGCTTGTAAGTGACAGGGATACCTATGAAAGATTTGCACATCTGAAAGAGATACTGGCCATGAAATGGCCAGAATGCAGACTATTCCAATAGACCATAAAATAAAGGCATAAGATCATACTCATTGTATAATCACATGCATAGAGAAGGGAGAATGAATTCCAGAAAGTGCATCATCTTTCCTGAGACATGAGGGCAAAGGGGAGAGAGAAAAAGGTATAATATTCAGTTCCAAATTATGAAATTGGGAGACTTAGGGGATATGTTATCAAGATCAAAACCAGAGTTGGTTTGGATTTTTAAAAAATGGTGGGGCTATCTTAAAAATAGTTTTATAACATAGACAAATATTTAAAACATAAGAATGGAAGTCAGGAGACGGATCCTAATGGTAAATGCAACTTAAGATGTCATGTGCATGAAATTAATATCCATTAATTAATTCATTCAGAAATATTTCATCATCTGCTCTCCTCTGAGCAGAGTCAGGTATAGCAAGTATAGGATTGAAATAGATAGAGACCTAGTCTGCTCTCAGCAGTTTTACTGCAAAATAAAAAATATATATAAATGCATAAACAAGTAATTAAAATACATTGTGGTAGGGCACCTGGGTGGCTCAGTTGGTTGACCGTTTGACTTTTCATTTTGGCTCAGGTCATGATCTCACAGTTTGTGAGCAGCATGGAGCCTGCTTAAGAGATTCTTTCTTTCTCCCTCTCCGTCTGCCCCTGCAATGCCAGCTCACACACACTCTCTCTCTCTTAAGTCAATCAAACAAGCAAGCAAGCAATAAAATTGTGGTAATTGCTAAAAAACCAAGGTAGATATTGTATTACTGTATGTGAGAGGCCCTAATCTAAATTTGAAGATGAACACCAGGGAAGGCTTTCAGAGTACATAAAATTTTCATGAGAGAAACAAGAAAATGTTCAAAATATAGAAATTTGGAAAACATCTGAAAATAATGACAAGAGAGTCAAAGAAGTAACACTTTCCTAGATAGAAGCCAAGCCAATGTATAGATTCTTTTTTTTTTTTTTTGGTAAGAACTTTCAAATAGTTATTTAAGAGGAGATGTTTAACAATTTCCAGCTAAAGCTTTCTGATATAAAACTAAAAGAATGCATATGACTTGTAACTGAGTAGCTCCTCTCAGACAGAGGGAAGACAGCTCTCTGAACATGTTAAATTAAAGAACATAGGTCTATTTAGCAAGCAAAGACAGGAAACAAGGGCTGACACCCTCAGAAAGGAGAAAGGGAAAGCACAATAGTGAGAGAAAAATATAAAGATTTTGACATGCAGGCAGAGAGATTTCTTATACTGATCAGAATCTAACAGACCAAGATAAAGCCAGTCCCTGAACACTGAATGAATGTAAATACAGGGAAGGGTTAGTGAACACAAGCATCAAACATCAGAAGGAATTTCAAATGTGTGTCATTCTGTTTTTGTTCTTGTTTCTTTTCTTTTCTTTTCTTTTCTTTTCCTTTCTTTTCTTTTCTTTTCTTTTTTCTTTTCTTTTCTTTTCTTTTTTCTTTTCTTTTCTTTCTTTTCTTTTTCCTGATGTCTCTTCAATTGCATGATTTTCCATTATATTGGACAAAGACTTCTGGCCCCTTTCCAATGGACAGGAGTCACCTAGATAAGTGATCTGTTATACAGATAATTCCACCTTCTCCCTTTCCTCTCGTTCACGTCCATAGTTTCTCAAAATCTAACAAATGCTGATTTACAGTGTCTACAGTCTGTCCGTTCACAGTCAAAGGACCTATGTTTGGAACCAGAAAGAAACAATGTGCCAGTCCATGAGAGACCTCATGCTTGCTTTCAACTATCATGCAGTGTTTTTTGTTCTATGACCAGCTTATTTCACTTAGCATAATAATGTCCTTCAGGTTCATCAATGTTGCAAATGGCAGGATTTCCTTCATTTTTAAGGCTGAGTAATACTCCATTGTATGCATATTCTGTTCATCTCTTGGTGGATACTTTGGTTGTTTCCATATCTTGGCTATTGTGAATAGTGCTGCTATGAACATGGGAATACAAATATCTTGTTGAGATTCTAATTTCAATTTTATTTGGATCCAAGTATAGTTTGGGATTGCTGGATCATTTGGCGATTCTATTTTTAACTTTTTGAGAAATTGCTATACTGTTTTCTATAGCTGTTGCACCATTTTACAATCCCATCAACATGAATTCTTACATGCTATTGGTTGAAGTTTCATTTGCAAAAAGTTGCTGTGTGGAACTTTTGACTTCTCTTTCAACATCTTCAGTTTGCAGCAAACCCTCTCATCTCTATTTGGGCATTTCTTACCACCTCCATCGTTTCATCTTCAGACCAAACTGCCAATGTCTCTTACCCTAATTTTCCCCCAGCTGTCTCCAATTGGCTTTTCCTTCTTCCACCCCTTTATTTTCCTTTTATTCTCCACAGTAGGTAGAGTGATCCTGTTAAATGAAAAATATATCATTGTAGTCTTCTCCAAAATTTGCAATGCCTTCACATCTCATTCAAAATAAAGTTGAAGTTCTTATAATAGTAGATACCTTTCTATGAGACCATAACACCTGCCCCTTCCTCATCTTTCTCATCTGATTCAAGCATAATCCCATTTCTGAGCCTTTTATTCATTGTCCTTTATGACAGGTGTACTCTTCACCCAAATTTCATTATGTTTAATTTCTTCCCCCATATCCTTCAGACTGTTATTTACATGTCATCTTCCCTGTGTGGCCAGCGCACGCACACACACACACACACACACACACACACACACACACCCTTCCATTAGCTTTCAGAACTTTACTGGTTGTCTTCCTATGCGCTAGTCACATCAGATATATCACTTGTTTAGTCTTTTTGTCTTTCCTATAAAAAGTAAGCCCTATATGGACAAGGATGTTTGGTTTTGGTCATCGATGTATTCCCAGTGTTATAAAAGTGTTGGACACATAGAAAGTACTTCGTAACTATATATTGAATTATAAATGTTACATTAAATTATATATATATATAATATCTACTTTATAATATATATTTATATTACATATATTTAATTTATATGTATTACATATTAAACGTTATAATTGTACTGAGCACATTAAAATGTTACATTACGGGGTGCCTGGGTGGCTCAATCAGTTGAGCATTTGACTTCGACTCAGATCATGATCTCGCAGTACATGAGTTCAAGCTCTGTTTGATACCTGTTCAAGCCCCACAGCAGGCTCTGTGCTGACAGCTCAGAGCCTGGAGGCTGCTTCAGATTCTGTGTCTTCCTTTCTCTCTGCCCCTCCCCCACTTGCACTGTGTCTCTCTCAAAAATAAATAAAAATTTAAAACAATTAAAGTGTTTACATTAAAAGTGATGAATAGAATTGTGGTTCAGAATTGCCTATACTGCTTATATTGTTCTCTCCTGTTTCTAAACTTCTCTCCCACTCACTTTTGTTCTCTCTGTCTTCCAATGTGAATTATTAACGTATGATAATCCTTAATTTTACCCCTTTAGTAGTCATGAGAAATAGATGGCTTCTTTACCTGCTCCAATATATTTTCTTCTCCCCTATCCTCTTAGCTCTATTCTCAGTTGTGATACCTGTTCATATGGACTATTGTGATACGGGATTAGGAAGAAAAAATAAACATATAGGAGAATGAGAGGTACTGGATTTATTCCACGACTTAACTTGTTCTTTTAAGTATTTAGTTGCAGTTGACCCATTTTTTGTTTTCATACCAGCATTTTAATCATATTCAAGGGGCAGTCTATAATTATACAATATCATAAGAATGATTATTACTGAAGATATACATATAAGAATACATTCAAAATATATTCTATTTTATACATTTGTAAGATAAACTCCACAAGAAAATATCAATAAAATGGATATAAAATCTGAATATTTATTATATTCTATTAGTAAAGTACTTAATATTATATAAATACATTAATTTTAATAAATACATTTTTTCTATTCAGAGAAATGCATTCCTCCTTCAGATAAAATAGCTCAAACTGTTATATATATATATGGAAGTATAATATTTTTTAATAAATTACAAATTAATTTTTAATGTTTTAATGTAAAGTATTTTTCATCCTACATGGCATTGATAAAGTTATGGCTTTTTTTTTTTTGCTAGAAATAGAAAACAAATATGGTTTAAAGAGAGAGCTGTTTACTTCAGAGTGTCCAAAAACTATGTATACAGCTATCCCTGTGAGTTCTTCTCTTGAACATTCATACTTTTTACATATTTCTTGACATTAAGTAAAAGACACAGGAAATCTCCCAGAAGTTACTAAGCTTGCCTTCATTTGCCTTTTGATGAACTATTCATATATTTTGTAAGAGCAGAAGAAAAATAAAATATGAGAATTTCACTTTTATAAAACAGATGATCTGTGGAAAAAATGCGGCATACCTATAAATGTAGATCTTTTTCAGGCATATGTAAGTCTATGTGATTGAACATATGGGTTTATGGTTGAGAACAAGTCATAACAATTTTTTTCAGAGTAGTGCATGCTCTCATAATATTAAAAATTTGTATTTTCTGGTTCTGATGAGTAATACTATCAAGATAAACAGTAGACAAAAATGTAGTATTTGATTGGAGGTCATAAGTTAATCTGCCTACTATATTGGAAACTCCTTGTAGTTTTTTTTTTTTTTTTTTCCCCCCCTGGGAAAGGAATGCAATAGAGATAATATCTTTTCAAATCCATAATGTCCCTGATTTGTAAAGGTATCATAAAGGATTGTCTTGAATATGTTCTGCTTATCAGAAAATTATAAAACCTGGAAGGAAAATATAGAATTTCCTGTTTTATCCAAATAAAGAAAAAACAATACTTATATTTATTTTTATAGCTCTAGCATTCTGTGGCATATTAAGAACTGAGGCATTTTGGGGCGCCTGAGTGGCTAAGTTGGTTAAGCGTCCAACTTCATCTCAGGTGATGATCTTGCAGTCCATGAGTTTGAGCCCCATGTCGGGATCTGTGCTGACAGTTCAGAGCCTGGAGCCTGTTTCAGATTCTGTGTCTCCTTCTCTCTCTTCCCCTCCCCCAGTCACACTCTGGCTCTGTCTCTTAAAAAATGAATAAATGTTAAAAAAAATTTTTTTAAAGAACTGAGGCATTTTAACAAATAAGAAGATGAGTGTTAAATGTATCAGGTAAAAATTCCTATATTTCACCAATGATTTAAAAAGTGAAATTTTCTTTGTGTATAGACCATGAAGGCTTAAAAAAAATTATAAAAGATGAGAAATGCTAAGAAATCTGTCTGAATACAATAAATAGTTTGGCCTTCACTAACATGTATTTGATTTGGTTAAGTTATGTATTCATTGAGTCTGGTAATTTCTTCATCTGTAAAATATAAACAACTTTGATCTCTGTGTTGGCCACTAATATTTTAATCACAAGCATCAGCATACAATCCAAAATATCTCAAGGGAAGAAAGGAGATGTTGATTTTTATAATTGGCAGGTACAATCAGAGAAGCTGGATTCATGCACAACTGGATTCATACATTCAAATGTGACCAGCTATCTGTCTTCTTTTATTGATCACTTATTTTTATTCTTAAATAGACTTTCTCCATGCAACGCAAATATTGGTTCTTGGAATTCCAAGCTTACTTAATCTATCCTTAACATGAATTAGTGATGCATATTGAAATTGAAAGATATATAGGTATCTGTATGTGTATATACATATATCTCTCTCCAAAGTTTAGGTCAGTTCCAGGAAAACAGAAACAAAATACGCTGATTGTTTGACTATATGTTAAATTCATGCATTTTGGATAATATAAAATATATTGATTGGGAAGCATATGTTTAAAGTTTTTTAATGTTTATTTATTTTTGAGAGAGAGAGACAGAGCATGAGCAGGGGAGGAGCAAAGAGAGAGGGAGCTACAGAATCTACAGCAGGCGCCAGTCTCTGAGCTGTCAGCACAGAACTTGACATGGGGCTCGAACTCAGGAACTGTGAGATCATGACCTGAGCCAAAGTCAGGTGCTCAACCGACTAAGTCAACCAGGCACCCCTAGTGGGAGGCATATGTTAGCACCATAGTTCTAATAGAGAAGTTAAAAACGAAAGGAAGGTGGAGCACCTGGGTGGCTGTCGGTTGAGCATCGGACTCTTGATTTCAGTTCACGTCATGATCCTAGGGTCGTGGGATCAGGCCCCATGTCCATCTCTGTCCTGAGGGTGGAGTCCACTTGGGATTCTCTCTCTCCTCTCTCTGTTTCTCCCCCAGTCAGATGCATGTGCTCTCATTCACTCTCTCTCTGAAATAAAAAATAATAAAAATAAATGTATAAAATCAATTAGATAAAAATGAAAGAAAAGCTCTATTTGTGTATATATTTTCTTTTTCTACTAAGAATAAAATTCAAATTTATACTTGTGTTTCCTTAACTAAAATTCCTGGACATGGAGATTATCCTTTTAAAAGAGATACCATTATTATTTTCATATTTTTTGACAATGCTGAATAAATAAAAATAACATTGTTTCAGTTATGTAGTAAATAAATAAAAATATGAATGCCCAAACCATTTGACCTTTAAACATACCTTTTTTGGGGGCGCCTGGTGGCTGCGTCAAATAAGTGTACAACTTCGCTTGGGTCATGGTCTTATGAGTCGATTCGTGGGTTCAAGCCCTGCTTCGGGCTCTATGCTGACAGCTCAGAGCCTGGACCCTGCTTCTGATTCTGTGTCTGCCTCTCTCTCTGTCACCCCCATCCCCCACCGTGTACTCTCTGTCTCTCAAAGGTGAATTAATGTTAAATTTTTTTTAAATACCTTTTTAAAAAAATAAATTACCCTCTAAAAATTTAATACTCAGTTATAACATTACTGTTTTGTACATTAATATATTTGTATAATATTTCTTTAATCCAGTCATCCAAACAACTAATTATGATTATAAGTGTAATTTTTTAAATAATACCTTATATATTCTCCTGTATGATGGTTAGAATTGAATAAATCCGAATATATACAGTGTCATTCTAATATACTACTATTATTTGTTTTAACTCATTAGCTGTTCTTTTTTTCCTAATAACTTAATGCATGAGAACAAGGCTTAGAGGGCTGTTCTCAGTCACACAGCAGTGTTATATCCTGTAAGGCATTCAATTATTGATTCTTGAACATGATATATCAACAGATATATTTTTATTCACAATCCTCAGAAATAGTGTGTACTCTTCTTTGTCAGAACCCATTCACTGCTTTGGTGATAGAAGTTATGCCTGAAATTATGTTTGTGAACACTGTAGCATTTGCCTATGAATTGGCTTATGTAAAATTATTTAACGAAATGATAATACTTAGATAACAATGCCCTTATTAATTATTACATTATGTCTTCGGAGACTTGTCAGGATTTTAGTTACCTTGTATTTTTCTTGGAAATAGCATCCTAATTATAAATGAAAATTTAAAATTTTAATACCATTTTGCAAAGTATCAAATTGTAACTGTTGCAAAAATCAGTGCTTTTTAAAATACCTCTGGACTAATAAATTTAAATTTATTGTATAAAACAATATCTTTAAATCCTAAAGTTTCTATTTAGATTGTACATTTTCTTTTTGGCACCCCTGAGTAAAAACAAAACAATTTATAAACATTATGACTCTGAAATCTGTGTAACTTAAGAAGGACCCAATTATTTTGGTTTTAAAAGTTTATAATGGAAAAATAAAGAAAGTTCATAAGCTGGTGTATAAGATCTACTAAGGATTTATTGGCCATGCCCTATTACACTTGAGAAAAATTGCTACTGTCAGTTTTATAAAAAACAACAAAAAAAGTGATGTGAACCATCCTCATGCTATATTTCTGGATGAATGCCTAATTTTAAAAGCATAGCACAAAAGCTAGGAGAATTATTTGTGTTGTCTGCAGCATTGACATTGAGTTTTATTTATGTAAGTAATTTCAAATAAAGGGTGAATAATTCAAAATAGACACAAGGAAAAAACTGAGATTTTAAAACAATTGAATATCAAAATGCAATTAAAACTTCATGAATCCCTCATATTCCCCATTGATCATATTCCTATCATCTCTCTTTGGATTTGGTGTCTTTTTAACTGCTCTCCCTCTTCCTCTTCTCTCTTTCTCTCCTTCCCTCTTTCTTCTCTCTGATAAAGGATGTAATCCAGATCTTAAAAAAAAAAATCTATCTCAAATCATAAAGACAAAAAAGCAAGCTAATAGAAGCGAGGCAAAAGTTACAATAGACAATTCACTGATATTTTACAGCATTTAGAAATTATAATATAGAAACCATAAAGATATTATCCTATATATTCTTATAATATTTTAAATTATTGTTTAATCTCCATTGAATTAATTTATACATTGTATCTACATAGATGATTTTTATAAATTGTGTTAGATAAGAATCGAATTTTATCTTGTTTTATATGGATTATCTATCATTCCACAACCAAGTATTAAGTAGTTGGTAACTTCCAAAAGAGTATCAGTTTTATCTGTACCATACACCATGCATGAAATTTCTATATTGGTGTTGGTATTTTCTGGAATCTTCATTTTATTCTGTTGGTCCATTTGACTTGTTCATGTGCCAGTACCACATTTTCTTCAGTTATATAATTATACATAATTTTCTAAAATGTCATGGATGTGTCTTTGCACATCGTCTATTCACTTATTTCTGTCTCATATATGTGTGTATATAATATATACATATGCATGTTTTATATAATTATTAAATTCATAATATATGTGCTGTATGTATATATACCCACATATATGCATATATTATATATTTACATTATATGTGTGTGTGTGTGTGTATAGGACACGCACACACATCTCTCCTTATTCAAATATATTCTATTCAGTATCCTTGTTGGCTTTTAAAACACATAGTGACAAGTTGATTCTAAAATTTTAATGAAATACAAATGTCTTAGGACTGCTGGAACTACTTGGAAAATGAGAATAAAATAGAAACTTTAAAATCATTGTTTTCAAGTTTTACAACAAAGCTATACTTATCAAAACAGTGCAATATTGGCTTAAGAATTTGTTTTTTATTTTGGGGCACCTGGGTGGCTCAGTTGGTTAAGCATCCGACATCGGCTCAGGTCATGATCTCACAGTTCATGGGTTTGAACCCCACTTCAGGCTCTGTGCTGATGGCTCAGAGCCTGGAGCCTGCTTGGGATTCTGTGTGTCTCTCTCTCTCTGCCCCTTCCCCACCCTGCTTTCACTCTCTTCTCTCTGTGTCTCTCAAAACCAAATACAATATTTAAAACATTTTTAATTAAAAAATTATTTTATATTTTTAAGTTTTATTTATTTATTTTCAGAGAGAGAGAACATGAGTGTGGAAGGGGCGGAGACAGAGTGAGAGAGAATTCTAAGCAGGCTCTGTGCTGTCAGTGCAGAGCTCAACATGGGGCTCAATCCCACAAACCATGAGATCATGACCTAAGAATTGCATGCTCAACTGACTGGGCCACCCACTGGCCCCATTCAGAATTTTTTTTTAATAATTTGGCTCTTGTTGAAAGTGCTGCTATAAACTTTGGGGTACAAGTGCCCCAATGCATCAGCACTCCTGTATCCCTTGGGTAAATTCCTAGCAGTGCTATTGCTGGGTCATAGACTAGATCTATTTTTAATTTTTTGAGAGCCTAAATGTCCATCAACTGATGAATGGATACAGAAATTGTGGTTTATATACACAATGGAATACTATGTGGCAATGAGAAAGAATGAAATATAGCCTTTTGTAGCAACGTGGATGGAACTGGAGAGTGTTATGCTAAGTGAAATAAGTCATACAAAGAAAGACAGATACCATATGTTTTCACTCTTATGTGGATCCTGAGAAACTTAACAGAAGACCATGGGGGAGGGAAGGAAAAAAAAAGGTTAAGAAAGGAAAGGAGCCAAACCATAAGAGACTCTTAAAAACTGAGAACACACTGAGGGTTTATGGGGGGTGGGAGGGAAAGGAGGGGTGGTGATGGGTATTGAGGAGGGCACCTGTTGGGTTGAGCACTGGGTGCTGTATGGAAACCAATTTGATAATAAATTTCATATTAAAAAAAAAAAGAATTATTTTTAAATGCAGTAAGATAGGTCTAAACACACATCCACTTACAAAGTTGTTTTACTTAATTTTTAGCACGCTACTGAAATAAATCAAAGGGAAGGTAAAATTATTTTCAAGAAATGAGATGGGAAAACTGAGTAAGTACATGGAAATAGTAAATCCAGAATTTACTTCATACCATACAACAAAACTATTTTGAGATGGCTCACAGTCCTAAACCTAAAAATTAAACCTACAAGCTACTAGAAGAAAACTTCCAATAATTTTCTTTTAAATATTGTGTCAGTGGTTTCTTGTAACAACTGAAAAATCTGAACCATGACTTTAAAAATTAATAAAACTTTCTTCATTAAAATTAAAACCATGTAGTTCACAAAAGACACATTTAAGAACATGAAAATACCATTAAAAAGCTGAGATAAATTTTAAAATAATATGTAACGGCAAAAGGTTTACTCCAAGTAAGAATTTCTATAACAATAATAAAAAGAACATCTCAATGAAAAAAAATCTTTAAAAAGAATAGATAAATGGCCAATATGCATGTGAAAAGGTATTCATTATTATGAGTAAACATGGAAATGTACATAAAAATTATCACTTCACACCATTTGAATGATTAAAATTAAAAAGTCTGACATTGATTGCCAATTATCATTAAAAATATGGAGAAACTGGAAGTCTTAATACGTTGCTGTATGTAGTATAAAATTATTGAACCATTTGGGGATACAGTTCATGATATTTTTTATTAAGTTAAATATACACCTATCTTATGACCATGCAATTTCAGATAGAGGAAGTTGCTCATGCTAAATATAATAGGAAAATAGCAGTAGAATTACTGAGTGATTGAGTAAGCATATTTTACTTTTATAATAAACTGCCAAGGAATTTTACAATGTGACTGTACCATTTTACATCCCACCAAAAGTGAATGAGCACAGTGAAAGACAATAGCAGGGAAACATCTGTTTATATTGAAATATTAAGGAGAAGTCTCTGGGGAGGTGCAATTTAAACATAGACATGAAACATGAAGAAAAGCCAGTCATATGAAGAGATACAAACGTGTACATTTTATGTTAAAGCCACAAGGTAGGAAAGAACTCTCTATGTTTGAAGAACTGAAAGAAACTCAGTGTAAATGAACTGAGCACCAATGACAAAATCTAAGGTTGGAAACAGCAGATTGATTGTATTATATGTGCAGTGAAGATACGTTGAAATGCCTCAACCGGAGTAACATAAAAATAATACATGAGTCAAAAAGATCTTCCATGTTATTACATAATAGATTATAGGTACAGAATCCGAAAATAAGCAAACCATGTAGAAAAGAAATATGGAGGGGCACCTGGGTGGCTCAGTTGAGTAAGTGTCCGACTTTGCCTCTGGTCACAAACTTACAGCTCATGAGTTAGAGCCCCACATTATTAGGCTCTGTGCTGACAGTGTGGAGTGTGCTTGCGATTCTGTCTCCCTCTCTCTCTTCCCCCCCAAAAATAAATAAATAAATAAGCATTTTTTTAAAAAACAAAAGAAATATGGAAAAGCAAACAAGATATTGTCAAATGGGGAAAATGTATGTGAGAAAGAACTAGAGTTCTGTGTGTTCTTCATTGTGTCAATAAAGCCATAGCCATTTAGATTTACTTCTCCAATTTTTTTTTTAATTTTATTTTTTATTTTTAAAAGTTTATATCCAAATTAGTTAGCATATAGTGCAACGATGATTTCAGGAGTAGATTCCTTAGTGCCCCTTACCCATTTACCCCATCCCCCCTCCCCGTAACCCTCAGTTTGTTCTCCATATTTACGAGTCTCTTCTATTTTGTCCTCCTCCCTGTTTTTATATTATTTTTCTTTCCATTCCCTTATGTTCATCTGTTTTTTCTCTTAAAGTCTTCATACGAGTGAAGTCCTATGATTTTTGTCTTTTTCTGACTAATGTCACTTAGCATCATACCCTCTAGTTCCCTCCATGTAGTTGCAAGTGGCAAGATTTCATTCTTTTTGATTGCTGAGTAATACTCCATTATATATATATACCACTTTTCTTTATCCATTAATCCATCGATGGGCATTTGGGCTCTTTCCATACTTTGGCTATTGTTGATAGTGCTGCTGTAAACATTGGGGTGCATATGTCTCTTCAAAACAGCACACCTGTATCCCTTGGATAAATACCTAGTAGTGCAATTGCTGGGTCGTAGGGTAGTTCTGTTTTTAATTTTTTGAGGAACCAACATAATGTTTTCCAGAGTGGCTACACCAGCTTGCATTCCCACCAACAATGCAAAAGAGATCCTCTTTCTCCGCATCTTCACCAACATCTGTTGTTGCCTGAGTTGTTAATGTTAGCCATTCTGACAGGTGTGAGGTGGTATCTCATTGTGGTTTTGATTTGTATTTCCCTGATGATGAGTGAGGTTGAGCATTTTTTCATGTGTCAGTTGGCCATCTGGAAGTCTTCTTTGGAGAAGTGTCTATTCATGTCTTTTGCCAATTTCTTCACTGGGTTATTTGTTTTTTGGGTGTTGAGTTTGGTAAGTTCTTTGTAGATTTTGGAGATTAACACTTTATCGGATATGTCGTTTGCAAACATCTCTCATTCTGTCGATTGCCTTTTAGTTTTGCTGATTGTTTCCTGTGCTGTGCAGAAGCTTTTTATTTTGATGAGGTCCCAGTAGTTCATTTTTGCTTTTGTTTCCCTTGCCTCTGGAGATGTGGTGAGTAAGAAGTTGCTGTGGCCTAGATCAAAGAGGTTTTTGTCTGCTTTCTCCTCGAGGATTTTGATGGCTTCCTGTCTTACATTTAGGTCTTTCATCTGTTTTGGGTTTATTTTTGTGTATAGTGTAAGAAAGTCGTCCAGATTCATTCTTCTGTGTGTCACTGTCCAGTTTTCCCAGCACCACTTGCTGAAGAGACTGTCTTTATTCCATTGGGTATTCTTTCCTGCTTTGTCAAAGATTAGTTGGCCATACATTTGTGGATCCATTTCTGGGTTCTCTATTCTGTTCCATTGACCTAAGTGTCTGTTCATGTGCCAGTACCATACTGTCTTGATGATTATAACTTTGTAGTATAGCTTGAAGTCCAGGATTATGATGCCTCCTGCTTTGGTTTCTTTTTTCAAGATCGCTTTGGCTATTCGGGGTCTTTTCTGGTTCCATACACATTTTAGGATTATTTGTTCTAGCTCTGTGAAGAATGCTGGTGTTACTATGATAAGGATTGCATTGAATATGTAGGTTGCTTTGGGTAGTATCAACATTTTAACAATATTTGTTCTTCCTATACAGGAGCATGGAATCTTTTTCAGTTTTTTTGTATCTTCTTCAATTTCTTTCATAAGCTTTCTATAGTTTTCAGCATATAGATTTTTTACCTCTTTGGTTAGATTTATTCCTAGGTATTTTATGTTTTTTTGTGCAACTGTAAATGGGATTGATTACTTGATTTCTCTTTCTGTTGCTTCATTGTTGGTGTATAGGAAAGCAACCGATTTCTGTGCATTCATTTTATATCCTGCAACTTTGCTGAATTCATCAATCAATTCTAGCAGTTTTTTGGTGGAAACTTTTGGGTTTTCCACATACAGTATAATGTCATCTGCGAAGAGTGAAAGTTTGACCTTCTCCTGGCCGATTTGGATGCCTTTTATTTCTTTGTGTTATCTGATTGCAGAGGCTAAGACTTCCAATACTATGTTGAATAACAGTGGTGAGAGTGGACATCCCTGTCTTGTTCCTGACCTTTGGGGGAAAGCTCTCAGTTTTTCTCCATTGAGGGTGATATTAGCGTTGGGTTGTTCATATATGGCTTTTATGATCTCGAAGTATGCTCCTTCTATCCCTACTTTCTCGAGGGTTTTTATCAAGAAAGGATGCTGTATTTTGTCAAATGCTTTCTCTGCGTCTATTGAGAGGATCATGTGGTTGTTGTCCTTTCTTTTATTGATGTGATGAATCACGTGAATTGTTTTGCAGATATTGAACCAGCCCTGCATCCCAGGTATAAATCCCACTTGGTCATGGTGAATAATTTTTTTAATGTATTGTTGGAGCTAGTTGGCTAATATCTTGTTGAGGATTTTTGCATCCAGGTTCATCAGGGAAATTGGTCTATAGTTCTTCTTGTTAGTGGGGTCTCTGTCTGGTTTTGGAATCAAGGTAATGCTGGCTTCATAGAAAGAGTTTGGAAGTTTTCCTTCCTTTTCTATTTTTTAGAACAGCTTCAAGAGAATAGGTGTTAACTCTTCCTTAAATGTTTGGTAGAATTCCCCTGGAAAGCCATCTGGCCCTGGCCTCTTGTTTTTTGGCAGATTTTTGATTCCTAATTCGATTTCCTTACTGGTTATGGGTCTGTTCAAATTTTCTATTTCTTCCTGTTTCAGTTTTGGTAGTGTATATGTTTCTAGGAATTTGTCCATTTCTTCCAGATTGCCCATTTTATGGGTGTATAATTTCTTATAATATTCTCTTACTATTGTTTTTATTTCTGCTGTGTTGGTTGTGATCTCTCCTCTTTCATTCTTGATTTTATTTATTTGGGTCCTTTACTTTTTCTTTTTGATCAAACTGGCTAGTGGTTTATCAATTTTGTTAAATTCTTTCAAAGAACCACTTCTGGTTTCATTGATCTGTTCTACTGTTTTTTGGTTTCAATAGCATTAATTTCTGCTCTAATCTTTATTATTTCCTTCCTTCTGCTGGTTTTGGGTTTTATTTGCTGTTCTTTTTCCAGCTCCTTAAGGCATAAGGTTAGGTTGTGTATCTAAGATCTTTCTTCCTTCTTTAGGAAGGCCTGGATTGCTATATACTTTCCTCTTATGACCACCTTTGCTGCGTCCCAGAGGTTTGGTGTTGTGGTGTTATCATTTTCATTGACTTCCATGTACTTTTTAATTTCTTCTTTAACTTCTTGGTTAGCCCATTAATTCTTATGTAGGATGTTCTTTAGTCTCCAAGTATTTGTTACCTTTCCAAATTTTTTCTTGTGGTTGATTTCAAGTTTCATAGCGTTGTGATCTGAAAATATGCATGGCATTATCTCGATCTTTTTGTACTTACTTGGGGCTGATTTGTGTCCCAGTATATGGTCTATTCTGGAGAATGTTCCATGTACACTGGAGAAGAATGTATATTCTGCTGCTTTAGGATGAAATGTTCTGAATATACCTGTTAAGTCCATCTGGTCCAGTGTGTCATTCAAAGCCATTGTTTCCTTGTTGATTTTTTGATTAGATAATCTGTCCATTGTTGTGAGTGGGGTGTTGAAGTTTCCTACTCTTATGGTATTACTATCGATGAGTTTCTTTACATTTGTGATTATTTGATTTATATATTTGGGTGCTTTCACATTTGGTGCGTAAATGTTTACAATTGTTAGGTCTTCTTGGTGGATAGACCCCTTGATTATGATATAATACCCTTCTGCATCTTTTGATACAGTCTTTATTTTAAAGTCTAGATTGTCTGATGTAAGTATGGTTACTCCGGCTTTCTTTTGTTGACCATTAGCATGATAGATGGTTCTCTATCCCCTTATTTTCAATCTGAAGGTGTCTTTAGGTCTGAAGTGGGTCTCTCGTAAACAGCGTATAGATGGATCTTGTTTTCTTATCTATTCTGTTACCCTGTATCTTTTGATTGGAGCATTGAGTCCATTGACTTTTTGAGTACTGAAAGATATGAATTTACTGCCATTATGATGCTTGCAGAGTTGGAGTTTCTGGTGGTTTTCTCTGGTCCTTTCTAATCTTTGTTGCTTTTGGTATACACGCGCGCACACACACACACACACACACACACATATGTTTTCATCTTTTCTCCCCTCAGAGATTCCCCCTTAAAATTTCTTGCAGGGCTGGTTTAGTGGTCACAAACCCCTTTAATTTTTGTTTGTCTGGGAAACTTTTTATCTCTCCTTCTATTTTGAATGACAGCCTTGCTGGATAAAGAATTCTTGGCTGCATATTTTTCTGATTCAGCACACTGAATATATTGTGCCACTCCTTTCTGGCCTGCCAGGTTTCTGTGGATAGTCCTGCTGCAAACCTGATCTGTCTTCCCTTGTAGGTTAGGGACTCTTTTTTCCCTTGCTGCTTTCATGATTCTCTCTTTGCCTATTTTGTGAATTTCACTATGATATGCCTTGTTGATGGTCTGTTTTTGTTGAATCTAATGGGGGTCCTCTGTGTTTCCTGGATCTTGATGTCTGTGTCTTTCTCCAGGTTAGGAAAGTTTTCCACTATGATTTGCTCACATAACCCTTCTACCCCTATTTCTCTTCCTCTTCTGGGACCCTTATGATTCTGATGTTGTTCCTTTTTAATGAGTCACTGATTTCTCTAATTCTTAAATCGTGCTCTTTGCCTTAATCTCGCTCTTCTTTTCTGCTTCATTACTCTCTATAAGTTTGTCCTCTATATCGCTGATTCTCTCATCCATCCTTGCTGCCGCTGCATCCATCCATGATTGCAGCTCAGTTATAGCATTTTTAATTTCATTCTATTTTTTACTTCTCTGCAGAAAGGATTCTAATCTGTTTTCAACTCCAGCTAGTATTATTATCGTGATTCTAAATTCTGCTTTAGACATCTTGCTTGTATCTGTGTTGGTTAAATCCCTGGATGTCGTTTCTTCATGCCCTTTCTTTGGGGTGAATTCCTTCATTTTGTCATTTTGAAGGGAGAAAAGGAATTAATGAGGTAGAAAAATTAAAATTAAAAAAATAAAATTAAAAAATACTAGAATTAAAAAATTAGACACACACACACACACACACACACACACACACACAAATCAAATGATGCTAGATCCTAGGTGCATTTTGGCCTGGGTGTTGAAAGTGGTTTGACAGATTACAGGAAAAAAAAAAGGGGGGGGAGGGGAAGAAAAGAAAAAAAAAAGGAAATCGTTTGAGAATTTGAAAAACTGAATACACTGAAGTAGTCTAAATTGAGCTGAAGGGAGTATAATAGGATTTGAAAAAATATACACAAAAGTAAAGAATATAGTAGAAAAAATTAAAGAAAAATATTTTTAATAAAAATTAAAATAAAAATGAATTTTTTCTCTTTCTGTATTCAAGAAAAAGAAAAGAAACAAAAAAGAAAAAATATTTGAAAAAGGGAAATTGTTTGAAAATTTGAAAAAGTGAATATACTGTAGTAGACTAAAATTATGGAAATAAAATCGAATTTGAAAAAAAATTACATAAAAGAAAATATATAGTAAAAAAATTAAAAATATTTTAGTAGAAATTGAATGTAAAGATGAATTTTTTCTCTTTCTGCAGTCAAGAAAAAGAAAAGAAATGAAAAAGAGAGAAAAAGAAAAAAAAGAAATCGTTTGAAAATTTGAAAAGGTGAATACACTGAAGTAGACTAAAATAAAATGATGGAAGTAAAATAGAACTTGAAAAAATTTACACAAAAGTAAAAAATATAGTAATAAAAATTAAAGAAAATATTTTTAATAAAAATTGATAATAAAAATGAATTTTTTCTCTTTTCTGTATCCAAGAAAAAGAAAAGAAGTGTAAAAAAGAAAAAAAAAAGAAAGAAAAAAAAATTGAATAGATGGACCTGCTAACAGAGTGAAGTAGGACTGAAATTACTTCGTTTTCCCCTAGAAGTCAGACTATGCAACGCTTTATAGTCCATAGACTAAGCAGGTGGTGAGATTTGTGTTCTTGAAGAGTGAAGTAGGCCCGGTTGGGCAGGGCTCAGTGTAACAGCTCAGCTCTCCACTAGATGGCGCTGCTAGCCTGCCAGGGTGGAGTGGTGTGGCACTAGTAGGTATGTATGTGCATGCATGGGAGTGGTGAAAATGGTGCCACTCAGCTACCCAGTCTGTTCTCCTGGATCAGCAATCGCGCATCCATCCTCTGTCTTCAACTTTCGTCCACTCCCTGCTTTTTCACTCTCCGTGACCAGGCCCCCAGGCAGTACCTCTCTCCCGAGTTTTGTCTCAGATGCGGCTATTTTACCCAGCCCTTTACTTCGGAAGGACTGTGTCTTTGACCCGTTCGGTGCCTCTGGGGGAGGGTCTCACCGAGCAATGGCTGAATGAGAATTGGGTGAATGTTGGCTGCACCCAGGAACGCTTGCTGGACCCTGCTGCTGCCAGTGCCCCGAGACTGTGGCCAGGTGCCAGCCGGCCCCAGAAAAAGTTTGGGAGATAGTGTAGCAGCAGCTTTTCAGGGATTATGGAAAACCACAACACACGTCTGGCACCAGGCTTCACCCTTAACGACCTTGTTCCAATACCAGCAAATGTGACTGTTTTCTGGGGTCTGCTGGGACCAGGTGGCTTCAACACTGTCTACCAAATGTCCTTCCAGCAGTGGAACTGCTTTTCCCTGTGTGGCTCGAGAACCTCCCGGACCCCACTCTGCTCCTGGGGATTTGCCCTTCCCACCAGAGCACTGCCAGGTATCGAGCTGCAGAGCTGCAGACTTTGCACTCCCCATGTTTACAGTCTTAATGGAATTTAAACCCTCTACTTTCTCCCTTTTTAGTTTAGTCCCTGCGGCGTTTCCAATTTTCTACTTTCTCTCCAGCTGCTTTTGGGGAGGGGTGCTTTTCCTGTATTGTCCCCCCCTCCCAGTCTCCGTCCTCTCTCCGCTTGCAAAAACACCTCTCTTCCTACCCCTTCTCACTCCCTAAGTTCGCCCCTCCGCGCTGTGTACCTACTGAATTCTGTGGTTCAGGTTGTGCAGATTGTTGTGTTAATCCTCCTATGAGTTTTCCAGGTGTGTAGGATGGTTTAGTGTTGGTCTGGCTGTATTTCATGGACACAAGACACACAAAAAACTTCCATGCTGTTCTGCCATCTTGGCTTCTCCTCCAGAGAGCTTCTCCAATTTGTTTTACTCATATACTTTGACTTTTAATTTTTTTTAATATACATATTGTAGATTTAACTTTTTCTTCAAAAATCCCTATTGGATTTTATTCTGAAAATCACATATGTGTTTCTTAACTTCAACAGTGTTTACTTTTTCTCTGAGGTTCTTTCTGCAAGCATCCTTTCTTGACTTGAGGATGCTTTGCCTTCTTGAGTATCTCTCATTTTGTTAATTAGAATTTTAATTCTAATCTCCTTCTTCCATTCAGTTACCTCTCCATGCTATCGTTTTCTACTCATTACTTGCGATTCTGGGCTTGATCAATTTTATTTGTAGTGTAACTACTGGTAATGTTGAATATGGATGTAACTACTGGCAGTGTTGAATATGAATGAATACTACACTCCATTGTCATATAAGAAAATTCTGGCTGTGTGACAGCTACCTAATTCAGCATTTTCTTTCTTATTGAGTAATTAGACATGTAGAAAAAGTGTCTGTACTTGAACATGCCCAACTGCAGTGCTTTGTTTAATGGAGGGGATTATAGGTCACTAAAATTGCTTCATGCTGAAAGGCCTCCTGTTTATGCACCCATCTGTAGTTAACTCTATAGCTCAGGGTGGAAGAAACCACTGCTTGTCTCCTACTTCCCTCAACTATATTTTATTACTTGAAATGATTGCCTCTAAACCAATTTATTAGGTTAAATAAGCTAATTGAGTAATATGAGTCTTCAGTACAGCTTCTCTACTGTAAGCTGGTAAGTGAAAATTGGACATCTGGGATCTTCTCTCTAAGGAAGAAGTAATCAGATTAGCTAAATTCTTCTTGCTACTTGCTGTTATCTTTACTATCTTAATCGTTTTCAAGGACAAGATCTTATGTTAAAAATTAGTTTTTAAATGTTTATTTTGAGAGATAGAGAGCGAGCATGAGTGGGGGAGGGGCAGATAGAGAGAGTGAGAGAAAGCATCCCAGGCAGGCTCCACACTGTCAGCACAGAGCCTGACATGAGGCTCAATGTCATGAATAGCCACCCAGGTGCCTCCTAATCATGAAATAACTTATCATCTGTTAGGAAGAAATTATTCTATAAGGTTTCACACTATGATTAGTTTCTCCAACAAGTAATGTCATTGTAATTGTGGCCATTTTGATGGGCTCAGGAGCAGGATGAGCCAGTTATCATTGTTTAGCTAACAGCAAAATATGTTAAGTCCAATGTCAACATTTTCTTATGAGCAAGATCATGCCTTTCAGGGACACCTGGGTGGCTCAGTTGGTTAAGTATCTAACTCTTGCATTTTGGCTCAGGTCATGATTTCATGGTTTGTGAAATGGAGCCCAGCATCCCTGTTTGGGATTCTCTCTCTCTTTCTCTGCCCCTTCCCTGCTCTCTCACTCTGTCTCAAAATAAATAAAGAAACTTAAAAAAAAAGGAAAAGAAAAGCTTGGATTTGATGTGAAAAGAGTGTTTAGGAGGTTGGAATGATATATTGGCTATTATTTTTCCCCAGTCATTTCCTTTCCAATCATTTGAGTAGTGGACACCATCCTCTCATGCTCAAAGACTTTGAGGAAAGAAGATAACATGATGAATATACTTTGTGCCAGCAAATTACAAACTTTGCTTAAGTGCCAAATTAGAAAGTAAAAAACAATTTTCTGTTAAAGGTGTGCTGTCATTTACTATCCTACAGTTAGGATTATTGAAATGTGTTTAAGATCAGACTAATGAATTATTACATATTTTGAAATGGATCTTGTCACAAACAAAATTGTTCTTACTAACAGTTTGCCTTCAGCATATTTCACTGAGTAACCCAACCTTTCTATGACACTTACAATCTTTCCAAACATTTTGGATTCTTGAAACAACACAGTTTATCCATTCAACAGAAATATATTGTCAGGAGCACGTGGGTGGCTCAGTCGGTTAAGCAAACCACTCTTGATTTCAGCTCAGGTCATGATCACATAGTTCATGGGATCCAGCCCCAAACAGCTCTGTGCTGACAGTGCAGAGAGCTTGGGATTCTCTCTTTCCCTTTCTCTCTGCCTTTGCCCCACTCGTGTGCTCTGTCTCTCTGTCTCTCTCTCTCAAAATAAATAAATAAACTTAATATATGTGTATATATTGGCCATCAGCATCAGGCAGCATCAGGCAGTGTTCTAAGTACTCGAAACACAGCAAGAAATAAAAGCAAAGCCCCTGTTCTTATGGATTGTAAATTCCTGCAGAATGTACAGCAGACAAACACACACACACAAAGTGGCAGCTAGAGAGAGTTAGGGACCATATTATATAGTGTACTATAGTATAGGGTATATGAAACTGACTCAGTATCAACTGAATTTAGGTTGGAAATTGATTTAAAGATTCGGAGTGCAATATGTTCTCACTTCTAGTCTACTTAACTTAAAAAGATACAAAGGTGGCATTGAAGCACATAGCCAAACAGCAGTCACACTGAAAGGTATGAGGACATGTCAGGTAGAGACTCCAACTTCTTCCCCTAAATTGGAATTACTTTTATTTGCAACATGTCAAAAAATAATAAATTCCAGGAGGACAATGTTGACAGGTAAAAAAAGAAAATAATACAAATTTTGGATGGTCCATCATACAATTCTTAGAGCAGTTTAGGCATTAGTAATTACTGTATGAGCACACACTAAACTTTACTGCCAAAAAATATATAATAGGGTCTAAACCTTTTTCTAACAGTATTGTTGTCACCACTTTTCATGATAACCATTTTGTATCAAATTTGTATTGGTGAAATTGAATGCATATTATTTTGCTCATATTCTGTTCTACAAGTAATACATTTACATCTTGTCACTGAGGAATCATCAAACATCATGAACCAAGAAAAAGTATATATAAATAAATTTTTCATTTGGTTTTGTTTTACTATGCTCCTGGCCCAAAGTTGTGTTTTATAATATTGATTTTATTGTAAGTATATATTAAATTCCAAGGATGACATACTATATATGTAGTTATAAGAACATGTATAAAAATAATAGAAGATACACATTGGTTAAAATTATGTGGTTTGTCTGATATGATCAGGTGGAGGTGGAGTGAACTGCTTGAAATAGGAGATATGTCTATACATATATAAAATAATTGCTCTAAAACCTTCACCATATTTTTTAAATCTCACAACTGTATAAGTACATGTGTGTGTGTTCAGTGAAAATATATGTTACATTTTCATTATTAGGAATGTAAATATATAGTATTAAACATAATGATCACAGAAAAATGTAAATAGTATGATATTTTTCTATAAAAATAAACAAAATTCTATATGCATTTACCTCTGCTAGTATATGCATGCATGAGCAGGGAGAAATATGCAGAAATATACCTGCAAGACTGTTGATCTAGTAAATGAGAAGGAAAATGGAGGTGGGGTTTCAATAGTTTTTTCTTTAAAATGTGTTTTTCTGTTCATTTACCTGCTTATAAATAACTATCATAGGTTGTTTTTAAATTTTGAAATGAAGTAAAGTAAGCATATGTTTTAAAAACAATACAACTCATATATATATATATATATATTATACTTCTGGTTACAGAAAAACTTGAGTGCCCTTTTATAGGGTATTTACTGAGTATGGAACATATAATATTTTAGCCTACTTTTGAAATAATACCATGTTTTTTACTCAGAATTATATTTCACTGAAATAAAAAAATCATGATCAATACTTTCAATATACCTTGACTTCTCAAAAAGTTTTATAAAGCACCTATGTTTATGACCAATTTACTAAATAAGACACCTGGAAATCTTATACTGTTGATCATTGTTTTTCTCATATTCACATTTTTATTCTATACTACCAACTTCTACCCACCACCAGCTACTTAACTAAAGTAAGGCCATCTTTTAGTACCTATTTCCTTCATATTTGTTTGTTAAATAAGTACCAAATAACAGTCTAACATTGCAGAGAAAAGGGGACAGAGGAAAGGGGACAGAGGAAAGGGGACAGAGGATCCAAACCAGGCTCTGCATGGAAGGGAGCCCAATGTGGGGATGGAAGTCATGAACCGGGAGATCATGACCTGAGCCAAAGTCAGACTTTCAATCTAATGAGACACCCAGGAGTCACTAGCATTGCATTCTTGTGGCATAATTAAAAATATAGGCATATTATCACAAGTATACATTCTTCCCCGGTAACACTATCTAAATATTTTATAAAATAAAGAAACAGATATTTGAATAGGTTTAAAATTATAATCTTAAATGTCAACTGTTACTTACTTCGTACTCAGAAAATTGTAATCAAATATTCTTGTTCCACTCTGGAGATTGCCACATCTGCTTTCCCATTGTGGCACTTTTAAGGAAAAGATTTATTACATTGTCAGTAATATAAAGTCTATTTCACTTGATTTCTTTGTTTTTGATATGTAAGTGTGAAAAAGCCTTTCTCATGTCTGTGTATGTTTCTTTGTAAGCAATTTTTAAGTATTATTCTGAAAATTGGTATGTGCCATATTTGCTTGTTTTCATAGCATATCTTAATTTTTTAAAAAAAATCCGTATCTCCGACAATGCATTGTTATTCTTATACTACGTGACTGCATTTAGTGTTATTAATTTTCAGTCCCTGAGACGGGGCTTACACCTGGCAATTCTTTAAAAAATAAGATATTATAGATGTAGATTTTTATATTATCTTGTCACAAATTCCATAGCTTTACTTGGGAGCTAAGGAAAAGTATCTGGCTTTTATGGGCCACATTTTTTAGCAGTGTTCACCAGTTCAATATGAATAATTCTAAAGCTCATGAATCGAACATACTACTTGCAGTAGCTTTGGTGGATTTAACAAAACAAGGTATTCTTAACATTATTTCAGACACATTGAGGATAAAACCTCTCTCTGGCTTATAAATTGCAGGCAAGAAATGTAACACAGAAGCTGCGTTTTGATGATGAAGTAACATACAAACAATCTGACTTCAGTTTGGCAACTTGACTTATTTTTGAAGTACCTATAAACATATAACATCGTTTCCTCTTTGGAAATACCTGTTAGAGGTTACAAAGGAATTACATCTTCTTGTAGCCAATTAATTATGAGAACATAAACTACATGGATCTTCTCTTTTCTCTACTACCCACGCCATGTTTCCCAGATCCTTCTCAAACACTTATATCTGTGTAACTGGCTAGTGGCAAACTGGCACTGCCCATGTCCTCTGCTAATTATTCCTCATCACTTAGTTTCAGGGCCTCTTGGGCTTTCAATGCCATTTATCTTTATTCCAGAACAATGCCACACTCGTAGCAACAGTGAGCAGAATAGAACAAGATATTATGGATAATTTCCATTTTCATTCATGTCTAACGTTTATTTCAATGGCTGCCTTTTTCATTATTTTCCAACAACTTTTGTGAGTCAGTATTTAGCATGCTAAAGTAAGCAACTAGTTTTTGTTGAAACTGAACCTCTAACAAATTTATACCTCAGAGCTGAAGCTTTCAAATCTATGTTTTCAGAGTTCCTCAAAAAGAAATGGAGGCATACATCTTCTGTCATTTACTTGTACAGGCAATCCTTCAAGAGGTCTATTCTGGGCTATATAATCCAGATTACCCACAAATCTGTCATATATCCTGCTGGCTCTCCTTTTGCATTTAGTCTGGAGACTTGTGGGGGCTGGAAAATAAGACATGCTACTCACAGACTAAGAGAGACAAGTCCAGGATTTGCAGGCTGGAGTTTCAAGAATACTTGATGTGGTAGAGGTATCATTTGATGAGCCATAAGCATGTTCAATGCCTAAGCTACTGAATACAGTTGAATTGCCCTGTAGTGTGATACACTGGGCTGTGATATATTCAGCCCAACTCTTTGCTGTTATTCAGACATTTCGCATCTGGCAGTAACAAGCCCAACAATTGGGACCCTAATATTTCTCTTGGTCTATAGCATAAGATTACTCTGCACTAGTATTGGGAGTATTTCTTCAGGACCTAGCCTGCGAACAATAAGCTTTTCAGTGGACCACCCCTACGATACAACACTGGGTCTGTTACAGGCTCTATTTTTGCTTGCTTCCTTGGAGCCCCTATAGGGCAAGGGATTAGGTTATTCCATGCTAATCTGGGATTTTCTCATTTTCCTTATTCATGTAAAATGTAGATTTCTTTAAAAAATTATATTGTATTTTGAGGTGTCAATTATAATTGAATTATACAATTCAATTTTTTTTTAATGAGCTCAGAGATGATAGAACTTACACTATGTGGTATATGTGACAACATATGCTTTAGCTGAGATATTCACTGGGAGTACTGGTCAGATATGCAGAAAAGAGGCTACCACTCTTATCCTATCTCACACCTCCATTCTGTTTGCTTGATGCTAGTCTTCCACATTTCTTATCCCCTCAAAAAAATATCAAAATGAATTTATGCCATTAGGACTATCTCTTACAGTGATACTGGACCTTCCATTCCAAGAGTCCCCCCAAAAAATGTCCTTGATTTTTACTACTCAAATTGTGGGCATGAATCAACATTGTTAGTAAATATCTGACCCTATCCCAGAATAACTAAAACAGAACCTATATTTTAGTAAGATACCAATATGATTCACATGCACATTAAAATTTAACAAGCACCCCTCTACAATATTCATAAATGAATAGAAATGATCCCCACAGCTCAAGAACTTGCAGGTGTCAGGGCTTTAATCAGACCTTGTGTAACCTTGGAGTACATATGTGTTCTGGGGAATAGGGTGTTGCTCATTTTTATCTAACTCCCTTATCCTTCCCACTTAAAAGAGGTCATCCTAAAATTAAATGAACAAGCCAGACCTGTACTAGGTATGTACCAGGTTGAATCTGTACTAGGTACAAAGATTGCTAAATGATCTCTTGGATACACTTAATTTTTTTTCCACTTTAATTTACTTCCAAACCAGTTTAATAAAAGAACATGTTGTAGACACATAAGAAGATGATACATATAAATAAGTAAATCTAGATCCCCATGGGTTCCTAATTTATATATATGATGGAGCTGGAATGGAGTGAGGAACCATGCATGAAAGGAGCTAGAACACCTTGTCCCATTGTTTGTATCTTGTTAGGATGGAATAGGTACCCTTCAACATGACATCTCTAAGGGATGAAAGTCTATACCATCACTTGACACAAAATAAGCTATTTCAGTCATAAAAAAATTCATCTTTTATAATCACATAATTGACCGAAATTTTACAGCAGGTCATGTCCCATAAATCTGTAAATTTCAGTTTGTCCATCATAAGCAATTACATATAGACAGTGTATATCTTGCTAAAAGCACTCAATTAGTAAAGACTCTGTATTTTTCTCATAATTTTTATCAGGAGATTTGTTGGGGATAGATCTTTTATGTTTTCTTTATTTCTCTGTCCTCCATATTATTGAGATAGAAATGATGGGTTACAGAACACCTATTAATTCTTTCTCTCTCAGCCTGCCATTCCAATGCCTCCTTAGGCATGTGGCAGCTCTATCTACTAATGCCTAACAACCATGCCTGTTAGTGTTTTATGAGTAAGAGAAGCTATACATTATTTATCTTTCTTTCAGAACTGCAAAAAACTTACTGTGCCCAATATGTTCAGTTATGCTTTTGTACAATATCCCTGTATCCAAAGGATATATTATCAAGAAGATTATCTAGAGATCTAATGGTTGCCTCTACTTGTGGAATACTAAAGTTAACAGATACACAAGTGAGTGGTTTTTCTATTTAATTACCCTATTGTGATCAATTGTAGTAAACTTTCTCAGACATCTGAGTGTTATAGTGCCTGACAGTGAACCCTCAAACATTTGCTTTACAGGGAGTTCTAACAGCCACTGTGACTTTCAACTCAGCCGATAATTAATTGTATAACCACCCATTTTTGCCCTTTTTAATCATGTTGCTATGGGGTTGAGCTTAAGAATAACACTATAAACAGAACTGTCTTAGAAAATGCTATATTTATTGCTCTTATTGCTTGTATGTTATCTATACATCGATGACATGTAATTAAAATTTTTATGTGTTGTTTTTAAAGGCAAATTTGAAATTAGAAGGGAAAAACAATCTGTTTCCATACAGCAATTAATTTCATACACCAATTCAATATGTCTCAATATGTCTATGATAAATAAGGATTCTGTACAGAGACACAGGAAAACCCACCTTGTAGAACTACAAGGATTTTGAGGTAAATTTATATTCACTATGGATTAATATTTTATGTGAGGAATAAACTCATTTTTGGTACTGAAACCTGTTAAAAGAGAATGCTTATAATGAGGCATCAAGTGAACCTAAAACCTGAGCTGCTAACATGATGTACCAAGCCATAACACTAATCATTGTGACAGGAATCCTCCAAATGAGAGAGAGAGAGAGAGAGAGAGAGAGAGAGAGAATCAGGCTAGAATAGTTAGGGAAGAAATAAATAGGTTGTGTGAGCAGGTCCAGACTCTCATCACATGTCCACTTCTTGGATCACCACCAGCTTCTATACATGAACATTGCTGAATGAAGAGTTCCCTAAGACTGGTGATCACAGAAGGAAAAACAATTGACCCTGTTCTATAGGCTATGCTGATACCAGCTGTAAGTGAACTTCTAGAGCATTACAGCTGCTCTCTGCAGTGGATCTGAAGGAGAGAAGAGAAACTCAAAATCTTTCTAGTGGAAAGAACTTTGTCAAAGACCCATCCAAATGACTACTTTGCCTGGAAGAAGGGATACTGTGGTTGAAAGAATAATGCCGCTCAAAGATGCCTACATGCTAATCTTAGAAACTTGGGGATATGTTATCTTATATGGCAAAAGGGACTTTGCAGATGTGGTTAATTTAAGGGTGTCAAGCTGGGGAAATTATCCAGGACTTTTCAGGGGAGTCCAGTGTCATCACAAAGAGCTTCATAAGCCAGAAGCCACAAAGATGGATATGAAGATGGAGGAATGGTCCACAAGTAGCCTCTAGGAGCTGGAAAAGTTAAAACAAAAAAAGGAATTTCCCTCTAGAAAGAAGAAATAAAAACAGAAGAAAAGAAGTACTATTGACACATTGACTTTAGCCCCATAAAACTCATTTCAGGTTTCCAACATCCAGAACAATCAGACAATAAATCTGTATGGTTTAAGCCATTAAATTTCAGGTAATCTGTGTAAACAGCAATTGGGAACCTAATGCAGATACATAATTTTGAACCTTTGACAATGGTAATGGCTTTGTTGGTTGGTCAGGTACTTGGAAAACAAAACAAAACAAAACAAAACCTGTTATCATATTATATCATATCTATTATTTCTGGCCTGATTCTGTCGTTTGAATTTTCTTTTTTATGTGTTATATTTTCCTTTTTTGCATTCTTACTAATTTTTTTTTAAAAGTGTGATACCAGCTTTGCATGTTTTACCTTACTGAATGATTTTTATATTCCTATTCATGTTCTTGATCTTTATTGTGAGACACAATTACTGGAAAGTAGTTTGATCTTCTTGAGAGTTATTTGTAAGGTTTTTAGGTAGGAACCACTAACCTTTAGTAGAGCTAATTTTGACCCTCTCCTGAGGAAGTACCCTTCTGAGAACTCTACGCATTTGCCCCTGGAATCATGAGCTGATCTGCTTTGTCTGGTGAAACAGTGGAAAGTACTGGGTATTGTTCCCTCTACTGATTTTAGGTAGCATTCTGCCAGCCTCAAATAGTTTCACCACTGGCATTAACTGATAAGTACATAGCTGAAGAATTGAGGAGTACCCTCTACAGATCATTTTAGAACTCTCTGTACAGCTTTCTCCTCTCCACTAGTATGCCCTACAGCTCAAGCTGCCTTCCTCTTCAAGACCCAGGTTGGGCCCTTTAACCCAGGAACACCCCTGGACTTCCACCTTGGCTCTGTCTTTTCCCTGTGCCTGGAAATTCTTTCCAGGAAATAAACTGAAACAAACATTAGTCTTAACTAATTTACTTTCCCTCCCTCATGGATTATTTCCTTTCACTTTTTGATGTCCAGTGTCTGAAAATTGATGTTCATATACACACACACATATAAGATATTCTAGTGGGCAGGAATATTGCTTTTCTGTTACGCTATCTTGAACAACAGCAAACAGTTTTGAAAGATTATTTTGAAATCCTTTTCATTACCTCACAAAAATCATCTTAGAAACTTCTGTTAACAAGGCCATCTTGTTACCAGGTTCTGTACTGATATGTTATCAACTCATGTCATTCATATTCATGAAGGTAGTACTAGTAATACTAATGTATTAGGAAGTGGGGTATTTGGAAGGTGTAATCTGTGGTAAATGTTTGGACTATTGCATACATATGCTTTGAAAATAACTATTTTACTGAACTGAAAGATACTAAGAGGGAAATTATATATAATTAATTATAGCCACCTCTTCCTTTCTGTGTATTTCCTTTCATTTCTTTCAGGGTCCAATTCAAACTGTATTTCTTTGCCCTGCAACTTATCAGGTCAGTCAGAAAAAAAAAACTAATATAATTTTCCTTACTAAAATCCATTCTTGTTAACATTTTATTTCTTCTAAGAAATATATTTTTCCCTGTGTGGTATAAGTTTAAGCATGTTGTCTTCTGTACTCATGAAATCGTAGGGTGGCAATCATTTTGATTAGAGATTTATAAAGATGTGGGTTTGAATCTCAGCTTACGTTTGCTGATTATGAAGTGTTTGGAAATTGCCTACTTTTAATTTGCTTACTTTTAAAGCTGGGGAGAAAGTACATATCTAGCAGATATGCTTTGAAAATTACAAATAACCTATGCACAAAGTCTGACAAAGCACAAGTGTTCTAGAAAAAAAATACCTTACTTTTGTGATTTGTCTATTATTGCTCACAAATATAATATCCTTTTGTTTTCTGGGGTATTATACACGTGTTGGTATTAAGGAGAATTTATGGTATATTTAATTTCTTTAATCTTAACTTTCTGCTAAAGAAAGACAAGAATGATTGTTTGGTAATTTACTCTAAGAGATTTGTCAGGTTGCCTGGCAACTAGCTAACTGGAAAATGGGGTTTTCTTGCACACAACATGGTGCCTGTGCCAAAGTGAACTTCTCTAAGGTTTCAGAGTTTGACTAGTAGCCATTTCAAGTAATTTGTGTGTATGTGTGTGAGTGTGTGTGTGTGTGTGTGTGTGTGTTTATTTATTTATTTATTTAAAAACATGTATCCTGCCAAAGGCTATAGGAGCAGATCAGAATCAGAATTACAGGCACAAACAATACTTTAGAAGAGATATCTAAACTCAGAAGGAAGAAGACCAATATGTTTTTGAGTAAACAGTAATAATCCAAGAGCTCACATACACTGTAGGTCATCTCATGAAATATTTATAATTATGATGTGATATTAATATTTGTATTTTACAGAGGAGTTCAACAACATTATAAGATATGCTTGATTTGTTTCAAATAATAACTGGTTAAGCAGGAACACAAACTCAGTTCTATTTGATTTAAATTCCTGTATCTAGACACACACACACACACACACACACACACACACACACTCCACATTTTGTAAATCAGGAAACTGAAGCAAAAACCTGTGAAGTGGCTATGCAAAAAAAAAAAAAAAAAAGCCACAGTTCTACTTGAAATTCTGGGATATCCATATCAACTTATGGATTTAAAAAAAAAACAAAACACCTAAAGTGCATCATTTAGATGGAGTAAAAAAATGCACTTAAAGTTTCTCAGGTAGCTCTTAGACATAGAGAAAAAATTGAGTTATCTCAATAATATATTACTTTGATGTTTCAATATTAAATAAAATTTGGGGTAAAATACTCAGTATTTTCATATATGAGAGTCAAATCAAGAGGAAGAATGACTTGAATGTAGCTTTTCATAGCTTTATTTCTTCTGTTTACTTTTATTTGTTCTATAATAGTATCATACTGTGTTAATTTAAAAGAAATGGCATATGGGGCACATGGGTGACTCAGTTGGTTAAGCATCAGACTCTTGATCTTAGCTCAGATCTTGATCTCAGGGTCATGAGTTCAAGCCCTGCTCTGGGCTCTGCACTGGGTCTAAAGCCTCCTTAAAAAAAAAAAAATAGAAGACATGGTATATAATAAGTAAGTGTTTTTGATAATTATTTTGGAATATGGCTTTCTTCACACTTAAGACTTGTGAGAACATTTGTCTAAGCCATTCATCATTTTAAAAATGAACTGAGAATGGAAAAGTTTATGAAGAGAATATTGGTTAGTTGGGAGCAAGTAGGAAGAAGTATTCTGTACCACATGCAGTTCTTTTGACTCATCTTTGTGACAAGTGAAAAGATTTGTTGAACAGTGCAATGAAAATAGAAGAGCATAAAATCAGTGACACTCAATTCTTGTATTAGGGAATTTGATATTCTGTATACTCAGTGTATAACTCAGTGTTGTTCCAAATCTTGTGATGATGCCTCCAACTACTCTTTTAGTTAAGAGATTTTTTTGTCCTTAGGCTATTTTTCACTTTTCCAATTTGGTTTAGAAAATTTCTGACTTTACCTTTCAATCCAAAGCTGGGGAAAACTTGGCAGGTTTTGCTGACTTTTACTTTGCATTTGGGGATTCAGTTCAACAACAGTCTCAGGCAAAATGCAAGAATTGCAAATCTATCCAAACTAAAACAATAACATAATAGTTCACAAGCACCATGTAACTCTGGGACAGAAAAAATGATGAATTTTGTCCATCTTTGGATAGAGCTAAAAATTGACAAGTACACATAAGAAAAAAAAGAATGCCTCTAGGCTGTCTATGACAGCAAGATTTAAAAGCATATAATAAATGACTATTCTAATGTTTACACTGTTACTCTTTAGTGACACATATTTTAGAAATATCAATAAATGGAGTGTAAGCATAATTATCCTTTTCTATACTATTTAACTATAATAAGTCGTGTTCTTAAACCTCTCAGATTAAAATATATTTTCTCTGATACAAAAATGATATAAGACCTATTAATTACTGTTGTTGAGAATTTAGAAATTATGACTTATAGAATTTTATATGATATTGAAGAATATATTATTAGAGGTTATTAGTTATCCAGATATTAGCTGCCAAATTATATAGACTAAAAAAAGGCACAACTATGCTTAGAATAAATACATGTAGTATTACTCTCTACTTAATGTGAAGTATGACTTCACCTGAGTTGAGGACATAGTTATAGGATATCTTATATTTTATTCAAAATAATGTATAAGTGCATTTTCTGGAGAAGAAGAAACAAAATTTTAGAATCTCAACAAATTAATACACAATAGAAGAGGTTATTGTTTTAGATTTGGCCTCCAAAATGACAGAGTTTTCTCATTCTTTTATATATAATTGTGTGATATATGAACTGGTTTATTTTTAAATAACAGAGTAGTAACAGAGCACTTGTATGTCTCTCTTTTGAAGCATAAGCAGTTTAATGCAGCAGAATTATTTTGGGCCCATGAAGGCCCTCATGGATTGCAAGTATCCAAAGGTCAAGTGTAATACTGAAATTGTAATTATAACTTAGTAAATAATATTACACGAATGCTAGAGGGCTTCTACTGAATTTTTTTCAGCCTATTTCCATCAAATGGGAAACAACATATGAGAACCTGAACATTCTGAAGGGATTGGACACTGCAAGTGATTAGTATCAGAATGAATTTTATTTGTCCTTGAAAGCAGAGTTTCTTGAAACATTTGTGCTAGCTCACCTATACTTATTAAGATTCTTATTCAAGTTCAGTACATATGGAATGGGATCTGATATTCTGCATTTCTGGTGAACACCCAGATGATATTGAGGCTACTGGTCTTTACACCGTATTCTGAATAGCAAGTTTCTAAAGGACTTACCTAACATAAATTGACTTTAGATTTTTCCTAGTCCCCATAAAATTAACTGTGTGTCTATTTATGGTTGATCTGGAATGCAGAGATTCGAGTCATGAAAAAATATTCCAAAGCAGAAAAATGTCTATACCTTATTTATAATAAAATGGAGAAAAAGTTGATTCTGCTCCAAGCACTCAGGATATATATCCTTCTAAAAATTTTTAAGATCTATGTAAGATCATTCTTATCTGCAGCAAGTCCACTTGGAGAAATTCTACTTTATATATAAATATAAATATATTTATAGCAGAATAAGTTATCTATATATCTGATATATACCTAACATATGTATAAATATATATACATAATATATATGAGAATACACTTCCTATTTCTTTTATATATCACTAAAGCCAAAACTTTGTGTCCAAGTATAGATAATTAAATTGCTTTCATTTTCCTTTTATTTTGAGAATATTTGAATGTCAGCTCCTAAACTGATTTACTCAAGTGTTTGAACTAAAGATCTAGTGGAAAGAATTTTGTGCCTATTTGCAGAATAAAAATTATTTGTATTAGTGCTCATTGTCCTATAAAAGATATTCAGCTTTCAAAATATATATGAAGTACACAAAAGAGCAAGGAGACAAATATACTTTCATAGAGAAAGCAATCATATGAATCAGTCCTAGATGAGGCCTTTAAAATACTATAATTAATATGTTAAAGGTAACTAATGGATAGGTAGACAACAAGCAAAAATGGATATATCCAGTTACAATTATAATTGCCAAATGTGTCCATATGTGTTATTGGATTACCAGAGGGAAAGATAGAATGAAAAAAACAAGAAATATTTGAAGTAATAGTGACTGATCTTGCTCCAAAATTAATGACAGGCATTAAGTCATAAATCTAGGAAGCTCAGGCAACACTAAGCAGGATAAATTATAAAAAATCTATACCTAGGTAAATCATATTTGAACAGCAATAAATCAAAGACAAAGAGAAATTTGTGAAAGAAACGAGAAGGGAAACAAACAAATAACAACAACAGAACTTACTGTTGAGAATGAAGGACAAGAATTTTATCAGACTTCTGGAACTTCTTCTGGTACTTCTCAGTTACCATTAAGCCTGAGGAGGGTGGAGCGAAATGTTTAAAGTGGTTAAGGAAAACAATATCAACAACAGCTTTGAATTCTGTATCCAACATAATTGTCCTTCGAAAGTAAAGGACAGAAATTGGTTGCATTGCTATACACCAAAAATGAAGCAGCAGAAAGAGAAATCAAGGAATTGATCCCATTTATAATTGCACCAAAACCCATAAAATACCTAGGAATAAACCTAACCAGAGAGGTAAAAGTTCTATACACTGAAGAATATATAAAGCTTATGAAAGAAATTGAAGAAGATATAAAGAAGTGGAAAAACATTCCATGCAGATGGATTAGAAGAACAAATATGACTAAAATGTCGATACTACCAAAAGCAGTCTACACATTCAATGAAATAAATCCCTGTCAAAATAACAGCAGTCTTCACAGATCTAGAACAAACAATCCTAATATGTGTATGAAACCACAAAAGACCCCAAATAGCCAAAGTAATGTTGAAAAAGAAAACCAAAGCTAGAGGTATCCCAATTCTGGACTTCAAGCTTTATTACAAAGCTGTAATCATCAAGACACTATGGTACTGGCTCAAAAACAGGCACACAGGTCAATGGAACAGAGTAGAGAACCCAGAAAAAAACCCACAAACATATCGCCAACTAATCTTTGACAAAGCAGGAAAGAGTATCCAACGGAAAAAAGTCTCTTCAGCAAATGGTGCTGGGAAAGCTGGACAGCGACATGCAGAAGAATGAATGAATCTGGACCACTTTCTTCCACCATGCAGAAAGATAAACCCCAAATGGGTGAACGACCAAAATGTAAGACAGGAAACCGTCAAAATTCTAGAGGAGAAAACAGGCAACAACTTCTTTAATCTCAGCTGCAGCAATTTCGTACTTGGCATGTCTCCAGAGGCAAAAATGAACTGTTTGGACCTCATCAAGACAAAAGCTTCTGCACAGCGAATGAAACACTCAGCAAAAATAAAAGGCAATGGACAAAATGGGAGAAGCTATTAGCAAATTATATATCAGATAAAAGATTAGTATCCAAAATCTACAAATAACTTAGCAAACTCAACACTCAGAAAACAAATAATCCAGTGAAGAAATGGGTAAAAGACATGAACAGACACTTCCAAAGAAGGCGTCCAGGTGTCTAACAGACACATGAAAACTATGCTCAACATCACTCTACCAATTCACACCTGTCAGAATGGTTAAAAGTAACAACTCATAAAACAATAGATGTTGGCAAATGCAGAGAAAGGGGAATCCTTTTGCACTGTTGGTGGGAATGCAAACTGGTGCAGCCTCTCTGGAAAACAGTATGGAGCTTCCTCAAAAAATTGAAAATAGAACTACCCTATGACTTGCAGTTACACTACTAGGTATTTATCCAAAGGATACAAAAATGCTGATTCGAAGGGGCACATGCACCCCAATGTTTATAGCAGCATTATCCACAATAGCCAAATTGTGGAAAGAGCCCAAATGCCCATTTACTAACAAATGGATAAAGAAGATGTGGTATAGGGGCATGTGGGTTGTTCACTCAGTTAAGATCTTGGTTGACCCTTGGTTTTAGCACAGGTCATGATCTCGCAGTTTCATGAGTTCAAGGTTTTGTGAGTTCAGCACATTGGGCTCTGTGCTGGCAGCATGGAGCCTGCCTGGGATTCTCTGTCTCCTCATTCTCTGCCCCTGCTCCCCCACTTGCACTGCCTCAGTCTCTTGCAAATTAAATAAACTTATTTTTAAAATGTGAAATATATGTATATATACAATGGAATATTTCTCAATGATCAAAAAGAATGAAATCTTGCCATTTGCAACAACGTGGATGGAACTGGAGTGTATTTTGCTGAGTGAAATAAGTCAGTCAGAGAAAGACAAATATATGATTTCACTCATGTGGAATTTAAGAAACAGAAGAGACAAACATAGGAGAAAGGAAGCAAAAATAAGATAAAAACAGAGAGGGAGGCAAACCATAAGAGACTCTTAAATACAGAGAACAAACAGGGTTGCTGGAGGGATATTGGGTGGGGATAAGGAGGAGTTACTTACAAAAATACATCATGAGTGGGTTTTTGGAGAGATGGAACTGTTTCATATGGAATTATGTTGGTAGATACATAATTCTCTGCATCTGTCAAAATTCATAAAATGTACAACACAAGTAAATTTTGTTATATGTGTATTTTGAATCAACTAGGATAGAATGAAGATTATTAAAAATGAATCTCATTGAATTAAAAATTGACAATGATGCTGATGGAATGCAAAAAAAAATGACTTTAGTAAATTGAAAACAGTGTTTCAACTAGATACTGTGAAACAATGAGGCACTATAAAAAGAAATACTTGCAAATAAGAAATATATCTTGGTTGTTAAAAATATAATAGCACCACAAAAAAACTTAGTAGAAATAGTAGGAAAAAATTGTGGAATTCCCTCTGAACTAGAAAAGTAAAAAAGAAAAGGAAAATGAGAGGCACAGATAAAATATTTGAGGAACTATCTAAGTGATTTCACAGAGACCCAGCAAAAAAGAACTACAGGCCAATATCCTTGATGAATATGGATGCAAAAATTCTCAACAAGATACTAGCAAATCGAATTCAACAGCATATAAAATTAATTCTTCACTATGATCAAGTAGGATTCATTCCTAGGCTTCAGGGCTGGTTCAATAATCGCAAATCAATCAATGTGATACATCACATTAATAAAAGAAAAGATAAGAACATTATGATCCTGTCAATCAATGCAGAAAAACCATTTGACAAAATTCAGCATCCTTTCTTAATAAAAACCCTCAAGAAAGCCGGGATAGAATGAACATACTTAAACATCATAAAAAGCCATTTATGAAAAGCCTACAGCTAATATCATCCTCAATGGGAAAAACTGAGAGCATTCCCCCTGAGATCAGGAACACGACAGGGATGCCCACTCTCACCCCTGTTGTTTAACATAGTGTTGGATTTCTAGCATCAGCAATCAGACAACAGAAGGAAATCAAAGGCATCAAAATGGGCAAAGATGAAGTCAAGCTTTCACCTTTTGCAGATGACATGATATCATACATGGAAAACCCGATAGACTCCACCAAAAAAGTCTGCTAGAACTGATACATGAATTCAGCAAAGTCGCAGGATACAAAATTATTGTACAGAAGTCAGTTGCTACACAAATAATGAAGCAACAGAAAGACAAATAAAGAAACTGATCCCATTCACAATTGCACCAAGAAGCATAAAATACCTAGGAATCAACCTAACCAAAGATGTAAAAGATCTGTATGCTGGAAACTATGGAAAGCTTATGAAGGAAATTGAAGTAGATACAAAGAAATGGAAAAACATTCCGTGCTCATGGATTGGAAGAATAAATATTGTTAAAATGTCAATACTACCCAAAGCAATCTACACATTCAGTGCAATCCCAATGAAAATTGCACCAACATTCTTCTCAAAGCTAGAACAAGCAATCCTAAAATTTATAGTGAACCACAAAAGACCCCGAATAGCCAAAGTAATATTGAGGAAGAAAACCAAAGTGGGAGGCATCACAATCCCAGACTTTAGCCTCTACTACAAAGCTGTCATCATCAAGACAGCATGGTATTGGCACAAAAACAGACACATAGACCAATGGAATAGAATAGAGACTCCAGAATTGGACCCACAAAAGTATGGCCAACTAATCTTTGACAAAGCAGGAAAGAATATCCAATGGAAAAAAGACAGTCTCTGTAACAAATGGTGTTGGGTGAACTGGACAGCAACATGCAGAAGAATGAAACTAGACCATTTTCTTACACCATTCACAAAAATAAACTCAAAATTGATGAAGGACCTGAGCGTGAGTCAGGAAACCATCAAAACCCTAGAGGAGAAAGCAGGAAAAAACCTCTCTGACCTCAGCCACAGCAATTTCTTACTTGACACATCTCTAAAGACAAGGGAATTAAAAGCAAAAATGAACTATTGGGACCTCACGAAGATAAAAAGCTTCTGCACTGCAAAGGAAACATGCAACAAAACTAAAAGGCAACTGATGGAATGGGAAAAGATATTTGCAAATGACATATCAGACAAAGGGCTAGTATACAAGAACTATAAGTATACAAGTTCTATAAAGAACTCACCAAACTCCACACCTGAAAAACAAATAATCCAGTGAAGAAATGGACAGAAGACATGAATAGACCCTTTTCTAAAGAAGACATCCAGATGGCCAACAGGCACATGAAAAGATGCTCAACGTCACTCCTCATCAGGGAAATACAAATCAAAACCACACTCAGATACCACCTCACACCAGTCAGAACGAATGAACAAATCAGGAGATTATAGATGCTGACGAAGATGTGGAGAAACGGGAACCTTCCTGCACTGTTGGTGGGAATGCAAACTGGTGCAGCGTCTCTGAAAAACAGTGTGGAGGTTCCTCCAAAAATTAAAAATAGATCTACCCTATGACCCAGCTAGAGCACTGCTAGGAATTTACCCAAGGGATACAGAAGTGCTGATGCATAGGGGCACTTGTACCCCAATGTTTATAGCAGCACTTTCAACAATAGCCAAATTATGGAAGGAGCCTAAATGTCCATCAACTGACAAATGGATAAAGAAGATGTGGTTTATATATACAATGGAATAATACTTGGCAATGAGAAAGAATGAAATCTGCCATTTGTAGCAACATGGATGGAACTGGGGAGTGTTATGCTAAGTGAAATAAGTCAGGGAGAGAAAGACAGATACCATATGTTTTCACTCCTATGTGGATTCTGAGAAACTCAACAGAAGACCAGGGGAGGAGGGGTGGGGGGGAGCTACAGAGAGGGAAGGAGGCAAACCATAAGAGACTCTTAAAAACTGAGAATAAACTGAGGGTTGATGGGGGGGGGGGGGAAGTGGGTGATTGACATTGAGGAGGTCACCTGTAAGGGTGAGCACTGGGTGTTGTATGGAAACCAATTTGACAATAAATTTCATTTAAAAGTGATTTCAACATTGGCTTAGCTCTAGACTACCTCCATGAATTAATTTTCCACTACTCATGCCCTTTCCCACTGCCTACTCTTATGTCAGTCTCCTAAGTCTTCCAGAAATTTTTCAGTCCTGAGGATTTTGTGCTGGACATTCCTTCCCTGAGTCTAGAGCACTAACCCTGGGATTATTGTGCTGTTGTATTTCTTTCTTCAATGACGTATAATCTCAAACATTTAATCCAAACTAATCTAATACAGTTCTTCTCTTCTTCCAATAATGATTTGTGATATTGGTGTATTTTATGTTCACCATAGCACTGTTCAGTTCCTGAAATAATCTTGCTATTATGTAAGTTTGTGGTTAGTCTTATGCACAGCTTTATAGCTAGATGAATTCTTGGCATATAATAATCCCACTGCCAAAAAAAAAAAAAAGAGGAGGATAGAAGAAAAAGAAGCAAGAGGAGAAAGGGAAGAAAGGGGAGAAGGAGCAGCAGGAAAGGGGGTGATATGAAGGTGAAGAAAGAGAAGGAGGAGGAAGGGGGAAGAAGAGGAGGAAAGGAGGGAAAGAATGGATGAAAAGAGAGAGGAAGGAAAGAAGCAAGGAAGAATGGAAGAGAGGGAGAAAAAAGAAAGCAAGCTGACAAATGAAATGGCAATATATAATATATTTGTTTGTTTTGAAAAAATTCCACTTCCCTATTGTATTTTAATTGTACCATGTGTAAAATGTGTTATTCAGATTATGTTTTTATTATCTAATTAAATCAAATTTGTCTACCATGCATAGGCTTTTGGGAGCAATAATTAATTCATTTAATGAACATGTTTCTAATATTTTATGTATATTCACATTTGTTAATAGTAGTTCAAGTAAAACAAATCTTCTAGATTACCTAAAAAAGTCTGAAAGACTTTGGCTTGATATCAATTAGTATATTAGTTTATGTTAATTTCTTAATTTAAATGTGGAAAAAGAAACATAATTCATATTAAAGTTTTCTTTAATTGAAAAACTAAACTATAATCATCATTCCCTTCTAAAATTGATTGCAATTACTTGGGAAATTTTGTTACATCTATTTTATGTGACATTTACAAATCAATACTCATTTGCAATAAATCATCATGTCTAATGAAACCAAAAGATGGTCTTTAGCATCCTGAATACAGTGCATTCAGAAGAATATATTGAGACAAGATATACCTTTGTAATTGTAATAAACTTCAATGAATTTTGGAATTGTGTTGTTATGTTGTTAAAACATATAATTGGAAGAGATTTTGATAAGTCCATATAAATTTCTCATTACACAATTAAACCTAGAGGATTTTTTGAGGGTTTTTTTTTTTCTGCCTCATTACATACAGATTTGAAGTTATACGGAGTATAAATGAAATTAGGTAAATGGTAGATTAGAGAAGTATAGACAAAGAGGTAGGTAAATGGGTAGGTACATGATGATAGATTAGATAGAGAGATAGATAGATAGACAGATAGACAGACCTGTTCAAAGAAGGATAAACAGAGGTAAAGAAAATGAAGACCAATAAGGGTAATGGAAATATGTAATTAAGGACATTATAGTTGCATTGAATAAGCTTCAATTTGGGTTCTAAACTTCCAGATTACTTGACATCCAAGCGCTGGAAGCCGAGCTACCCAACCAGCCTGGTGGCAGGGCCCGGGCAGTGGACGGATCGGGACTGCAGGGCGGCCCACTGACAGTGAAGCTTCTTGTACTCCCACTTTTATGTAATTTGGCCTTAATAAAAGTACCTGGGGAATTGTCTGTTGGGGAATTGCCCTCGACAGGCCCCCTGGGAAAAGAACCGTCGGGGAAAGAAATAAGGTTCCGCAAGGAAATTGTGCGGCCCTACATTTAGCCCTTGCCACCCGCTATACAGACTCCTCTACCTAAAGGAAGGATAGCCTCATCCATTTCCCAGCCAAGGAAGGAACAAATGGATTTGAAAGCCCCACTTGGGTAACTAAGGAGTGTATCTATGGGCACAGGTTACTCCAACCCCTAGGCCCACTTGGCCCCCAGGAGGCATTCCAAATGATGATTGAACCTAGTAGGTTAAGGTACAGAATGGTTCATTAGTTCCTAGGTGCATTATCTCTCTGAGAATGTATAAGGCATGGGTTTCTAAGGCCCTCTTGGCCCCCCTCCTGGAACCTCAGACTGAGGCGAACACTTCTGCTTTTCAAACCACGAATGGTTCAGGGAAACAACTAAGAGGTCATGTCCCTGCAACTGTTCCACTTGCGGTGTTGAGAGATAAATGACCTTTCATGAAAACAGCAAAGCAAATGCTTTACAGATTATAGATAAACGTAGATACGTAATGAAAACAATGAAAGAAATTAATCAATAAGCAAAGGGCAGGAAGGAACGTTACAAGAAAACAATCATGTTATTCCTTAATGGGTGATTACACGAAGGAGCAATTTTAGAATTAGGTAATGCCAGAAAACATAGATGATGCACGCTATAAGGAAATTGCTAGCAAATATAATGCTACATTTGCCACAGTAAAGCGGCCAGTTCAACACACTGCTGTTGTCTGTGTCCATTTTTATTTTTGTTTTATTTTATTTTCACTTTTTCACCTATGCCGTTCATCCTTTGGGAATCCCTGGACCTGCCGGAGCTGGGCTCCAGCATCCAAGTATATATATGCTATGTGAACTTTTGCCTATTCCTCTGGAAACCTCCATATAGCATGACTTTTTCAAAGGCATGGGCAATTTAAAAGAAGAAAACAGATTTAAGCAAGTTAGCCTTTGAAATTATTATAAAATTTCCTTTGATCGCACAAAATACTGCTTTCTTTGATATATTAAAAGAAGGTTTTAATTAGCTACTTGTATGGTTTATTTGGTTTTATTTTGCATCTCAGGAAAAAAACAAATGCTGGAAGTTAAATATTTATATAAAATTCATTAATGCCTCTGTTGCTTTGTAAGGATTGCTTCAAGGGAAATATTGAGCTCAGTTAACAAGCCAGTGCTACTTGTGAAAATAGAGAAAGGGACTCTTCTCAATTAAACCAGAGTATGTCAAATGCTCTCTGATTGTTAGCCCCCAAAGTAGTAAAAACTTCTGTTGAATTATCCAAAAAAGCAGTTTTGAAAAGGAATGGACATCCTTAACATTATATAGTTCTTAAATCAGAAAAAAAGTAATTTGTCAAGATTATAAACATTTTTTTAATTTTTAAAATAAATTTTATTATTTCTGGACATAAAAATGATAAAATTAATATGGACAGTATTTTATTTTGATGATAATTATGGACAATTTTTCAGGGAAATCATTTTTTTTACCTTTATTTTTATTTCTATTTTTTAGAGAGACAACACAAGCAGGAGCTAGGGGCAGAGGGAGGGAGAGAGAGAGAGAGAATCCCAAATGGAGCACCCTCCCACAATTCTGGGATCTTGACCTGAGCTGAAATCAGGAGTCGGATGCTCAACTTACTGAGCCACCCAGGCTTCCTAGGAAATCATTTTGATAAGGAATCTATAGAAGACAAATCTCCATGCCACAGGTACATAAAACACCACAGTGTTTAATATATGGCTGTTTGCACCCAGGTAACCGATTTTAATGAACTGAAAAATGCTCTCCATTACTGCAACTTCTTTGGGAAATTTTAAGATAGGGATAACTAGATAATTGATACTTTAGAGATGAATGAAAATTTTATTAGCCTTTATGACATTTCTTTTCATTATTTTGCCATTCATTTGAGGACGCTATTTCCTCCCCATTGATTCTCTGTAAATCTCTGTAACATGATTTAAGCAATTGTGTTTCATTTACTATTTTCCTATAATTGATCATTACCAAAGTAATCAATTAAATTAAAAACCCATACTTCTAAAGGCTTAACATTGCTCACTATCAATAATAAAATAATGATTTAAAAAGTAAAAATGAAATTGTAGATACAAAGTGGCATTAATATTTAATGTACTGTGTTCTAATCTTTTATTTTCAAAGTAAACTTAGTTAAATACTTGGACTCTTCACCAAGTCATATAAACAGCACAGAGAACAACATAATATGTAGAGTGACCAAAGCAATTTTTTTTGGTAGATGGTTAAAATATGACATTGATTGTGACATAAATCATTATGTATACAGTATGATTAAAATAATATATATGATAGAGTAATACTAATGAAATATAAAGGTTAACATTAGTGGAATAGTAGAAACTGAAAAAGTGGAAAGTTGGTCCTAATGGATTATTTTGTATCAGGTGTAATAATGTAATTTAAGAGTTTTTAATTTTCCTGAAAGATATAATGCCTGAACCAGACATGTAAAAATAAATATCAATATGCATGAATCATCATTCTCAAAAGGAAAAATATAATGTAACCAAAAATGAATGAGTTAGAAGCATTAGATCTTATACTTCCTTCTTCACAACCCTCCAGTACTGGAAGTTATATATAGGCAAAGACTTTAATAAACAATTGCAACTGTTAGTATAGATTCTGAGAAAAGTTCAAGCTTATACATAAGACTCAAATTTTGCCTTGCTCTATCAAAGTAGAGACACCCATAATTGTAGAGAACTTATTGTAACATCCAGGACTGAATCTCTTTCTCTAACTAAAGAGACTGATTTCATTCCAGATATTGAGTAAAGGACCTGGTGTTGAATTGAAATTCCAGTTGTGGAGTTGAGATAATTAACCCATGTGTGTTCGTATCACAAAGAAAGGAATATAGCTAAAAGCCTCCCTTCCCCAAGGTAATCATGGAAATGAATATTGGGAATGTACCCAGGTCTCTCCAAATCTTGCAACTCTGGAAAATCAGGCTGCCAATTGTTTCAACATCACCACAATATATGTTATATTGATATAATTATCATTATTAAATTATCAGTTTTTCTGGTAGGATACAAGGAAGTATGGTTTTAATATAAGCATATAAGTAGTCAGTAGGATTATAATACTCTGTGTTTTTATGGTAACAAGTTATTCTTATCACTTTGATTTACATCCTCATGACTAATTATTATAGACAGATTGTTTTTGCTACCAATTCTTGATTAAGTCATAACCAGAATATACAATTTACTGTTTCAGTTAGGTTCAGAGGCCACTTAATTGATTGGCACATTTAAAGTATGAGGAAAATTGAGATTTAATTTTGGTGTAACTGAAAAATTAATAGATGGTTGTTTTTATAACCAAATCAAAACAAAACAAAATACACCTTTAAAACACTGTGATTTATTTAGTCCACTTATAATATGGGACTGGCATTTGACTAAAAAAGTGTCAGATTTGGGAGACTAAAAATAATCCACCCACTGAGAATGCTACTCCCCCTCTACTGAGGCACACACTAAATCTCCATACAAAGCCATGAGACGCTTACTTGGGAAACCTGTTTGTATTCATCAATAAGTAAGATTATCCAGAGAAAAATTACACTGGGTGAAATGAACTGTTAAAAGATTTGAATGTCTAAATGCACAAGTGACAAATAATTCAGAATAAGTGGATGGCTGGATTTAGGTTTATAAAGTACAGTAGTTACTGAATGAACTGAAAAAAAATTGCTGATTTTTGTAAAACAAAAAAAGTGAAGTTTAGATAAAATGCAAATAAAAACTAATAAAGTATTTGGTATAAGAACCAACACGTGGTTAATTTTATACAATGGTTCATAGCTCTGCATAAATCATATGATTAATCATATGGTTCAAAACTTTAATATCCTCTCTGTTTGTTGCTATAGTCTTTCTATCAGTTACTGAGAGAGGATGTCAAATAACACCCACTATGATTGCATTTTTATATTATGTTTTAATTTTTCTGGCATTATACCTTATTACTTAAAGAATTCAATTTGTTTATCTATAATGGAATTTATATTTGGCTTTGAATCTACTATCTTAACATTTCATTCTGTTTTTCCCAATTTCTTTTTCTTATTCTATCATTTCTTTTGGATGGATCAAGTATTTTTAAGCCCTTTTTTCTATATTAGCTTATTATTTTATTATTATTTTAGAAGTTATTCTAGTAATTATAGCATGTGCCTTTGACAAATAAGATCTTAATTTAAAGAATTGCTTTTATCACGTCTCTAATGGTGCCAGGAGCTTACAAACTTGAGCTATATTTATGCTCTCTTACATTTTTTTTTTCTGTCATTGTTACCATGTATTATAATCCTACTTTTTTGTTCCATGGATGATATTTTTATTTTATAAAATTAGTATAAAAATAATATATTTCTCTAGATAATTATCTTCCTAGTGCTCTTTATTTTGCCTTGCATCTAGAATGATTATTTTTCTATCTAATGACATATCTTTAGTATTCCTTTCAGTATAGCTCCTCTGAGACTGTATGAATAAACAGCTGAAACTTAACACAGATTTGAACTGCATGGTTCCACTTATACGTGGATTTAAAGAAAAAAATACAGTCCACTAGTATAAATGTATTTTATTTTCTTTAAGATTTCTAATAACTTTTTCATTTCTCTAGATTCTTTTATTAAAACATATAAAACATACATATGAAACATACAAAATATGTGTTCTTTGCCTATTTATGTTACCGGTTTCTGGTCAACAGTAGGCTGTTGTTAGTTAAGTTTTTAGAGTCAAAAGTTGTCCATGTGTGGGGTTTTGGCGCCCCTAACCCCCATGTTGTTCAAGGGTCAACTGTATTTCCTTTGTTTTTTTTTTTTATTCTGAAAATAGTTTAATTTCACTTTCTAAGATTTTTAAAATACACGACCGTAGTCATTTCCTTTCAGCAATTTAAAGACAGAATTTCACTGTCTTTAGGCTTCCATTTCTTTTCTTCTGAAAAATCATATCTTAGAGTCATTATTTCTCTTTATGTATTGGGAGATATAGCTTTCTTTCTTCCTTTCTTTTACTTTTCTGTTGATACAGTAGTTTACTATTATGTTTTTAAATGTGATTTGCCTTACATATCTTTATATTTGCATATATCACTTAATATGTGATTTGATTTTTTTGCCAATATTTAAAAAGGGTTTTTTTGCCAATTTTAAAAAAAGTTAACTATTGCTTCCGCTCCATTCTGTACGTCCTGCAACTTTACTCACATGAAATGTTAAAGCTATTCACTATACAGCCTAATAAGCATTTTCACTATATTTGACATATTGTTTCTTATCTCTCTTCTCCAATTTGGATGTGTTTCTACTAATAATTTTTTTAGTTTATTCATTTATTTAGAGAGAGAGAGAAGGAACGCACGAGCAGAGGAGGGGCAGAAACTGATGTGAGGCTCAAACACACAGACTGGGAGATCATGACCTGAGCTGAAATCAAGAGTTGGTCACTTAACTGACAGAGCCACTCAGGCACCCCTGATTATTACTTTTTTTTTTTAGCTCTTGCATTTTCCAAGTTTAGGTCTTCTTATTGGGTTTTTATATATTTATTTTATAAAACAAATTCTCTATACTTTATTTTATTGAACATTAAAGCCACAGTTATTTTAAAGTCTGTAAGTTGAATATAAAACCATAATTATTTTCTAGTTCATGGCTTAGATTATATGGTCTTTTTCTGTAGTCACTTTGCATTGAGTCACACGGTCCTATTTCTAACTTGCCTGGCAGTTGCTTTAGTAAATGTGTGTGTGTGTGTGTGTGTGTGTGTGTGTGTGTGTGTCCATGTGTGTGCATAACTTAAGAAGCCCTAGACATTGATACTTAATTTCTGAGATGATTCTGTTTTCTTCAGGCTGATAAATAAAGGATAGGAAGATCACTTTGATCCTGTCAAGTATGGTTTATTTTCTTTTATCTATTATTCCGAAGACACAGTAGTGTAAGGTTCTCCATTGAAAGTTTAGAGTATTAATCAAGGCTTTTCTTCATTGACAGTTCCTGAAATTCAATTTTTTTTTTTACCATCACCATGAGATTGCCAAAATCTTCACTTAGATTTTTTGCCCTTTAGTAGCTGCTACACAAAAGGAGCCCTTTTGACTCTTCTGTTTTTCTACTCCCCATGTTGTTCCAGTATATTCTGTCACTTGGCAGCTTTTCTATACTCAGTGCCATAGTCCAAGGTCACAGAAGGAGAACTTATTGTCTATTCTCTACACTCTGTGATTCTCAGTAATCCTCCCCATTGAGCTAGCCCAGCTTGGTTACCATTATCACTGAAGATAATTGGTGTCTCACCATCATCATTCAATGTGATCCCTCTCCAGAAAATAATCATCACTGTATTTTTTTTGTTATTGTGGCTACCCCTTAAAATTTCAGCAAAAAGTATTATAATTATACACACATTGATTTATAAAATGTTGTTTGTAGGGAAAAAGAAAAGAGACATTTAAGACAATTAAACATTGTGTTTACCAAATTAGGAGACAAAAATCATTAAAATATAGCCCTTGTTACTAAAGGCTTAAAGAGCAATTCAAATATAAATGCAGATTATGTGTTTGTGGACTAAATGTTTGAGTTACCCCCAGATTTATATATTGAAACCTAACCTATTGATATATCAATATTCATATATTGATACCCAATGTGATGAATATTTGGAGGGCCTTTGTGAGGTGATTAGGTCATGAGGCTGAAGTCCTCATGCAGAGGATTAGTGCCCTTATAAAAGAGACCAGAGATAACTTCCTTGTCTCCTTCCACCATGTGAGGACACAGCAAATAGACAGCCTTCTAATGACCAGGAGGCAGGCCCTTAACAGTCATCAAATCTGGAAACAGTTAGACTGTGGAACTTGCCAGTCTCCAAATCAGTGAGAAATAAAATTGGGTTGCTTATAAGCTACCCAGTCTATGGTATTTTTGTTACAGTAGCTCAAAGACTCATGCCATGCACAATTTGAGGCATTGAGAAACTATAATAAGTAGGCAATTTTAATAGTGTTCTCTGCCTCTATCACAAACCACCCAAACACAGTGACTTAAGAGCATATATTTAATCTCACCCTGATGAGTCCCAGGTCTACTGCAATCATATGATCTATGCTAAACTCAACTGGGCTATTTCACCTCCAGGTACGGGGCTACCTTACATACTGGTTTCTCATTGCATATTGAGCTTTGTAATTTATGGATTTAAGTTACACACACACCATGAATATTTCTTTTAAGGCCCAGGCTTCAGGGACAGCAGATACCCAAAGGAAGCTTTTCTCATGGCATTGTCAGAAGGACAGATGGGCGAAAAGAAAAATGGGTTTAAACTAAGGCCTAGAGTTTAAACTAATACATGGCACTTCCATCAATGTTCTTTTTTAGCAAAAATAGTCTCACAGCTGAGATCAAACTCAAGTTTGAGGAAGAATTGCTCTATTCCTCTGGTGGGAGGAAATATAAAACGGTATAGCAAAGACCATGGATACAGGGATAAGTAAATAATAGAGGCCAATAATAATTCAGTCTACCATTTTCATACATTTGGTTATAATTACTTATATCCCATCCATATGCAAAGTATATTTATTCCCGTAATGAGGTCTCCTAAAATCTCATTCCTTCCTTGAAATTCAGCATACCATGCCCTACATTAGGGTTAGATTTATTCTCTTTTCTTTAATGTTTTTATTTAAATTCCAGTTAATTAACATACAGTGTAATATTAGTTTCAGTTATACAATATAGTGATTCAACACTTCTACAGAACATCTCATGCTCATCACCTGTTTCACCCATCCCCCTCACCCCTTTGGTAACCATCAGCTTCTTCTCTATTGTTAAGAGTCTGTTTCTTAGTTTGCCTCTCTTTTTTCACTTTTGCTCATTTGTTTTGTTTCTTAAATTCCACATATGAATGAAGTCCAATGGTATTATTCTTTCTCTGACTGACTTACTTCACTTTCGTAATGCTCTCTAGTTCCATCCATGCCAATGCAAATGGCAAGATTTCATTCTTTTTGTTGGCTGAATAATACTCCATTGTGTATATATACCACATTTTCTTTATTCAGTCATTAGTGTATGGACACTTGTACTATTTCCATAATTTGGCCATTGAAGATAATACAGCTATAAATGTCAGGGTGCATGTATCCCCTTGAATTAGTTGTATTTTGGGGGTAAATACCTAGTAGTGCAATTGTTGGGTCACAGGGTAGTTCTGTTTTTAACTATTTGAGGAAACTCCATACTGTTTTCCAGATGGGCTGACCCAGTTTGCATTCTCACAAACAGTGCAAGGTTTCCTTTTCTCCTCATCTTTGCCAGTTTCTTGTGTTGTTGGTTTAGTCATTCAGACAAGTATGAGGTGACATTTCATTGTAGTTTTGATTTGTATATCCCTGATTATGAGTGATGTTGTTGGCCATCTGTATGTCTTCATTGGAAACATGTCTATTCATGTCTTCTGCCCATTTCTTAACAGGATAATTTGTTTTTTGGATGTTGAGTTTGAAAAGTTCTTTGTATATTTTGGATATTAACCTTTTATCAGTTATGTCATTTACAAATATCTTCTCCCATACTGTAGGTTAACTTTTAGTTGTTGATTGTTTCCTTCATTGTACAGAAGCTTCTTATTTTGGTGTAGTCTCAATAGTTTATTCTCGCTTTTATTTCCCTTGCCTCAGGAGACATATCTAGAAGGAAGTTGCCATAGACAGTGTCAAAAAGGTAACTGCCTATGTTCTCCTCTAGGGTTTTAGTGGTTTCAGGTCTCACATTTAGGTCTTTCATCCATTTTGAATTTATTTTTGTGATTGGTATAAGAAAGTGGTCCAGTTTCATTCTTTTGCATGTTGCTGTCTAGTTTTCCCAACATCATTTGTTGAAGAGACTGTCTTTTTCCCATTGGATATTCTTTCCTGCTTTGTTGAAGGTTAATAGGCCGTATGGTTGTGGGTTCATTTCTGAGTTTTCTATTCTGTTCCATTGACCTATCTATTTTTGTGCCAGTACCATATTTTGATCACTGCAGCTTTGCAATATAACTTGAAGCCTGGAATTGATGCCTCCAGCTTTGCTTTTCTTTATCAAGGGTGTTTGGCTATTTGGGTTTTTTGTTGTTGTTGTTCCATATAAATTTGAGGATAGTTTGTTCTAGCTTTGTGAAAAATGCTGTTGGTGTTTTGACAGGGATTGCATTAAATGTGTATATTTCTCTGGATAGTATAGATATTTTAACAATATTTGTTCCCAATCTATTTAATAGATGCAGAAAAAGCTTTTGACAAAGTACCACATCCATTCATGATAAACACTCTAAACAAAATAGGTTTAGAGAAAACGTACCTCAACATAATAAAGACCATATATGAAAAACCCATAGCTAATATCATCCTCAGTGAGGAAAAACTGAGAGCTTTTCCTCTATGGTCAGGAATAAGACAGGGATGTCCACACTCACCACTGTTATTTAACATAGTACTGGAACTCCTAGCCACAGCAATAAGACAATGAAAAGAATTAAAAGCATCCAAATTGGCAAGGAAGAAGTCAAACTTTCACTATTTGTAAATGACAAGACACACTATATAGAAAATCCAAAAGATACCACCAAAAAACTGCTAGAACTGATAAATGTATTCAGTATCTTAATTTGAGAAGATTTTGTTGGCGTAAGCAATAAAATATAATTTATTAGCAATAGTCTTCCTTCTCCTTTCCTCTCCTTCCTTCTCTCTCTCTCTCTCTCTCTTGTTTCCCTCAGAATAGTAAGAAGTTTATTTTCATTCGGTATGAGTTGAAACTATCTTTATATCCAGTTTTCATTGCTCTATGCTTAATATAAGAAGAAGAAGGAGAGGAGGAGGAGGAGGAGAAGGAGGAGGAGGAGGAGGAGGAAGAAGAAGAAGAAGAAGAAGAAGGAGAAGAAGATAGCATTGTGTTAGTTGCTGAAAGTCTTAAATAATAGCAGTTATTGAGTTTATAACATGTATAAACCTGTAAAAATGTTATGATAAATAATATTTATTACTTTACAACAGGCCCTATTCAGTAGGATCTATGTAAAATTATTTTTTTTTCAACGTTTTTTATTTATTTTTGGGACAGAGAGAAACAGAGCATGAACGGGGGAGGGGCAGAGAGAGAGGGAGACACAGAATCGGAAACAGGCTCCAGGCTCCGAGCCATCAGCCCAGAGCCCGACGCGGGGCTCGAACTCACGGACCGCGAGATCGTGACCTGGCTGAAGTCGGACGCTTAACCGACTGCGCCACCCAGGCGCCCCTATGTAAAATTATTTTTGATGAAGATCCTCAGTAAGAATCATTTTATCTGATGCCTACTGACTGGATTGCGTCTTTTCTTGAATTTATATTTTATGGTTAACCACATAATTTCTCTCTTATTAGCTATCTCAGTGCCAATATATTTTGTTATATTGTATCTCCTTTCCTCAAATAGCTACCCCAGGGTGAGTTCTAAAACCTCTGATTTTTTTTTTCAGGTACTTTGAGCCCTGGAAAAAAATCTTCTGGAGATAGGTACACAATTCTACAGAAAGGTATCATTAGAAATTCTTCATTTCCAATCTCATTTCCCCTTTATTCTTATCATTTGCTCCAATCCCACCATTAAGAAACATCATTTTCCTCCTCCTTTGCAAAGTCAGTCTCTCAATTTCTCCCTTTGACCATTGTCCAAACATTCAGAAATATATTTCCATAAACAATCCTCTTTTCTCTTCATTATTTTCTCTCCCTAGGCTCATTCAGCACTGTAATCACATATCCAAGCCTGTGGTATCCTACAAAGTAAAATAAAATTACTCTCTTTTGACACTATATTCTTATCTAACCATTGCTTAATATGTATCATCACTTTCAAATCTGAAATTTTCAAGAGTAGACTTATTTATTGTCACCACTTACTACATCACACTCATTGATCAATCCTGTGTAATCTGGCTTTTACCACAAGATGTCCATTGAGAATTTCCTGATTAAGATCATCTATGAAATGCCCGTTTCCAAGAAAAAGGATATTTTAAAAATTCAGTTTACTTAGCTATCTCCAAACCTTTGCCGCTTTAGCCACAAGACCCTTTCTTTGATCATGTCTTGATATATTTGATGACACACTCATGTATATCCCACAAACTAATTTATCTTAGTTTATAACTAGTCTTTCTAATGAAGAGCTTGATTTTGCAAGTTAGCATGATGAAATAGAAACAATGTTGAAGACTTGGCATCTAGTCATGTTTAAAATATCATAGCTGCCCCTTACAGAACTCAATATAAATCTAGTGTATATGAGAAGACCGGAGTATTTTGAAAACAGTCAACCTAGGTAGTAAGAATGAGAGATACTGTCTTTCTTTTCCATTTTCTTTCTAAGAGTATGTTAGATTGAGAAATCTGATAAGCTCCTATTTTCAGCCCAAGTCACTCAAAGGACACCCATTCAAAGTTGACCTTTGGAAATAAACTGATCATGTCCTTGGTTTCCAAACCTCAACAGGAAATTGGATTCTCTGCTCTGTCATGGAACTTAGTTCCTAAGGACTGCGGGTGTGTTCATTCTTTGTGGTTCAGATAGAAGGGCTCAAATTGAGAAAGAAAGAAGGAAATGTCAAACATCAGATGAATCCATGGGCACAAGCATAGTAAATTAAATTCAAGAGAAGTAATCTCAAGTTTTTAAATATGAATGTGGCTTTAAATCTTTCTGACCATGACAATTCTTAAGATATGTTGTTGGATATTGGCAATATTTTGAAATGTTTATGTTGCTCCTTCAGAAGTACCATATAGTCTCACATCTAATATCTCTTTTATATGTTAGTTTTATTTTCCAACAGTATTGTATGACTCTGATAAGACAGATCACTTTCATTATTGATCCATCTATTTTTTTTTAAATGCCTTCATTCTCTTTACTACTTGGCCTGTGTTTGCAAATAAAATAGATTCTTAATGAATTGATTTATGCTGACTTAATTAAATGCATATGATACTGAAAGATACACTAATGAAGCCTTAAATTTAGAATATTTTAATGCTTGTAAGGTTTGCAAATAGAATTTGATAAGTTATGTTTACCTAATTGTAGTACATGTGGACAGGTGTATATATTTTAAACTTATTGTGTTGTGCCTGGGAACTCTCCGGTGTATTCTCATCAATATATGTATTTTATTTTACTTTATTTTTTGAAGTAAAATCTAGTTTAATTTAATAATTTAATTTAATTTAATTAATTTTTTAGGTTTCTATTTTAATTCCAGTTAACATACAGAACATACAGTGTTATATTAGTTTAAGGTGTAAAATATAATGATTCAGCACTTCCATACATCACCTTGTGCTCCTCATGACAAGTGTACTCCTTAATCCCCATCATCAGGTATATATATTTCAAATTCATTGTTATGTTTAGAAGCATTAGCTATAGAAGACCTGTGGATATTTACTTTTAGTATAGTTTTTCTATTGAAAATCTCTTATCTACAATTACAATGTTTAATCTTCTCTGTAACTATTACCTTATTGTTATTTATTTTAATATATTTGAGATTTTATGCTACTCAGTACATAAAAGCACCAGCAAACCTTTTTATATTTTGAATATGAAAAACATTTTAAGTTAATTGAATTTATTTTTATATACTTTGTGTGGTTTATTGAATCATTTTATTAATTTACAAAGAAGTACACCATTATAAAAACCTCAGGAAAATTAAACATGATTAAATATAAAATTGCTCTACAAATGATTTTAAGTTGTAAAACATCATTCATGAAAACAATTAAAAATAGAAAAATTAGTATCAGACTTAATTTCAGTTTATTATTTTAAAATTATTTTGCATATAGAAGTGTTCTAATTTGATTTTGAAGGGTCAGTTGGTTAAAATGTACAGTTCAGGGAGCTCACCTATCTTTAGTTACATATAGCTCATACTCTTTTTGCAGTTCATAATTGAGAGACTATTCAGCTATGTTATCTTATTTGGAAACTACCATTATCACAATTTATAAATGTTAAATTAATAAGAGATATATAGGACCTGCTTTTCAAGCTTTCTTATATCTTTGATATTCTGACATAGATAGAAAATACTTTCCTGTACAGAACCCCCATAGTAGTTCTGCCCAGCAGCTTCCCTTAATCTTTGGAAGACGTGGGATGTTTAAACAGCTATATCACAATAGCACGGTAGATTTTGGAATTTCGGTATTAATAGAATCCCATTTTGTGTTTTTTCTAAGTAACTAAGAGAAACAAAACAAGCTGAAGAAGAGCCAATTTTTTCTAGGTCAGCAGCCTGGGACTTCTCCCCATGTCAGGAATCATTCATTTTAGTGATGCAATGTCAGCATAATGCTGATGTTCAAAACGGAACTGTCACAGATGGTACGCTTTAAAATAGAACCTGTGTTGAATACCAATCAGGTTTTATCTTACTGTGGAAAAAATATATAAGAGTAGATCTACTTGAGGCCAAGATTTGAATTCCCACTGATAAAAAGTGGTAAAGGAGTGGTTTGGGTGGCATTTTAAAAACGTCTTTCTATTTATAACACTAATCTCTAGTGATAATATGCATATGTGATGCATTCTGTTAATGTAGGAAATGAAAGAAATATAAGAAAAATGCTTTTTTTAATGTTTATAATTAATAAAATAAAACTATGAACCTTCATAAAGGTTTATATTTAACTACAAGAAAGGAAGCAAAATGAATAAAAACAATTACATATATTTATATTCCTTTTTCAATTGTTATATACTTCCCAGTATTTTTTTCTTATTCACTTAAGTCCTAGAAATAGCCAAGGAAAATATCTAAAGATCTAATTAGATGCCTAATTTACAGAAACAAAGATAGTCCACTTTTAACTCTTGCCTATGGAGATCATAGTTGTAAACTCAGTACACCTTCTTTCCAAATCAAATATTGTTTTTTTCCATTTAAAAAAATTATGGCAGTGTTGTTCATACTGACCTAATAATCTGTGCTTTTAAGAAAAGGAATGCAATGTATGTGAAATGCTTTTTAAGCATATAAATGAAGGAATTATATTAAATTCCCAATTTAATATATAAATTATGCTAATTTATATATTATAAATTATATTAATGTAATTAATACAAATTATATTAAATTCCCAATGTAACCTTTATTGTCTATCGTGATTTTTTTTGGACAAATAATTTATACTTTATGATCTTTTACTTTTCTATAGAATAAGAAACCAATATCTTTTTGACTCAAATAGTTATTTTGCATTGAAAATAAAAGACAGTATATAAAATTCCATTAATTAATATAATAAATCACCAAATTATTATTTGTATGACTATTATTATTCCCATTACATGTTTTTCCTTGTTAACAATTCACTTAAGGTATATTAACTGGTGTATTTTGAGATACAAATTCAAGGAATGCTTATTCCTTATTGTAGCTAGTTATAGGTGTAAAAGAAGAGGGCATTAAAGAATAAGATTTATACAAATAAAACTGCAGAGGTAAACGAATGAATGAATGAATGAATGAATGAATGAAACTGCAAAGGTTCACTTAAGAGAAACAGCCTGAGTTTGGGTCACAGTATGCAAAAAGGGAATGTCACAATCAATCATAAATCATGTCACAGTTAACTCAGAAATCATAAATTTTGATAGGCTTTTTATATTTTACAACTAATTTGGAAATTGGGATGGAGTTGGCAATATAATGAAATAAAGAATCTTACGCATCTTGCTCACTGCCATGTGCTTAGTGTATAACACAGTACTTGGTATATAAAAGGTATTCAATAAAATATTGTCTAAATGAATAAGGGAATCAGTAAGTAAATGACTAAAAATACAAATAAATCAATAGGCCCAAATAAGAACAACTGGAAATGGTGATAAGAAAACCATCCTTACCTCCTCTTTCTTCTTTTCTACTCAAATCCATCCAGAATGCTTTGACTATTCTACTTTATGTATCATGAATTCATTCATTCCTTTCTTTTTCCATTGCTATGGTCTTGACTCAGACATAATATTTCTGAACCACTGTATTTCAGTGGTTTCCTAATTGATTTTATTTTTGGCTCCCTTTTTTATTCATCCCATCAAATGCATTCACACAGTTAATATAATTCTTTGTATAATGTTGATCATTTAAGTTATGCCTATGCCTGAAATCTCTCAATAACACCTCATAAGGAGTCCCAAACCTCTGCAAATTTCACTGATTTATTCAAACATTTTCTCAGGCTTTACTCTCAATCTCAGTGGCACCATTTTCCCATCATACTTTAGAACAAACTGCTGGGGTACTTGCATGGCTCAGTTCGTTAGCCATCCACTTCAGCTCAGGGTTTGTGAGTTCAAGCCCTGCATCAGGCTCTCTGCTGTCATCATAGAGCCTGCTTCAGATCCTCTGCCCCCCTCTTTCTCTGCCACTCCTCTGCTCATGCTCTCTCTCTCCCCCTAAATAAATAAATTTAAAAAAGAAAGAACAAACTGCTTGCAGACACACAAATGTGCCAAGCTTTTCCATTCCTTATTTTTCTATTAATTTCCGTTCCCAAGTATTATCTGCCTCTATACCTTTATCCTTTTCCAGACTATCCCTAATACATTCTTCAAAAAGCATGTCAGATGCTATACATGGATAACATTTAGATCATCCCAAAAGACTCCCTTAATCTTTTGTAAACTTAATATTTTTAAATGACGGGCATCTGGGTGGCTCAGTTGGTTGAGCATTGGACTTTTGATTTTGTGCTCTGCACTGAGGGTGGAGCCTGCTTGAGATTCTCTCTGTCTTCCTCTGCCCCTGCACCTCTCACCCATTCACACTTGCTCTCTTGTTCTCTGTGATGTGTGTGTGTGTGTATGTGTGTATATATATACACATATGTATTTATACACACATATAGAGAGAGAGAGAGAGAGAGACAGAGAGAGAGAGAGAGAGGGAGGGAGAGAGAGGGAGAGAGAACCATTTAAAATATTCACAATTGCTCTTGTTTGAAAGTGTGTGTGTGTGTGTGTGTGTGTGTGTTGAGCACCATTTAAAACAGATTTAAAATATCAAAGAAAATCCGGCACAATATGTAAAATAAATTAGTCCTGACTCCTGGGTGCTCAGTTGGTTGAGCACCCAACTCTTGATTTCAGGTTGGGTCATGATCCCAGGGTCATGGGATAGAGCACTGCATCAGGCCCCACATTGAACATGGAGCCTGCTTAAGATTCTCCTCTCTCTCTCTCTTTTTCCCTCTGCCCCCTCCCTTGCTTGCACTCTCTCTAAAATAAGTTTTAAAAATCAATTAATTAATTAATTAATTAATAATTTAAATAGTCCAATTTTTCACATACAGTCTGTACAATGCACATGAACAATGAAGTATTTCTAATAAGCTCTAAATCCTAGTTGATAACACCTATTATGTCACTCTTCATAATATGATAGAATATTAAGTTGTTCTGTTACAAACACAGTTTTCAGTGATTCAGAAATCAGAAGCGAGGTCACCATGCTAAAACCATGCTCAGTCATTGGTTTTGTTATTTTAGCAGAAAAATATCTTTAGTTTCTAGTTTCTTTTCTGTATCTTCAAGCTACTCTGATAGCAGAATGACAAATTTTATATTTGAAGATATGTGAAGAATCTATGAGTAATGGAGAATTTCTAGTAAAATGAGCAAATTTTGTAGTTACCATTTTATTTATATCATGTGATTGTTTACATCAAAAATTGAATGACTTAACTATCCAATTTTTATCCTTATAAAGAAAACCAAAAAATCCCCAATTAAGAGGCCCCCCCAAAGACCCATTTCTAGGAAATTAAGTGGTTAAAATGGATGGAATACAAAAGGATAGGTGTATTCTGGAGAATCATGACAATTAACATGGACATATGATTACATGTAAAAGGGTTAGTACAGATAATTATAAAGTTAATATCAGTTTTTTAGGGGCACCTGAGTGGCTCATTTGGTTGACCATCTGACTCTTGATTTTGATTCAGATCGTGATCCCAGAATTGTGGGGTCAAGGCCCATGTCAGTCTCCGCTATGAACATGGAGCTGCTTAGGATTCTCTCTCTCCCTGTGCCCCTCTCCCCCGCTCATTCTCTCCCTCTCTCTTGAATAAAAATTAAATTAAATAAAAATATAAAAACATTAATATCACCTTTTTAAATGGATCATTTTCATCATAAAAATAGCAAAAGAATTGAAGGAATAAATAAAGTAAAAGTGGTTTATGAGCATCAATAGATGACGAACAAATCAAGAATTATAATTTGAAGCCTTCCTGTCTTACATTTAGGTCTTTCATCCATTCTGAGTTTATTTTTGTGTCAAATATCTGATTATCTGGATTCCAAATTAAACTTGTTTTCTGTTATTGGATTAAAGAAATTTAAAGGAGTAAAAATGTATTTGAAGAGGGTTAAGAAAATGACATACAAAGTTAAAATCAAGGCACTTATAGTTGAAAACATTTTGGAATATGACATAAAAAATGTATTAAAAGAAAGACAACATCAAAAATGCATAGAACAGAATGTTGTAAAAAGGATATGTAACAATAATGATATATCAGCTATGAGATAAGAATTACATATCTGTTATAGATTCCCATGACTGTTAAGATAATGGTAATTAATTGAAAGATATTGATAAAAAACGAAAAGATTTACGTTTCCTTAATGTAATAAAGGATAAAGGATAATGTAATAATGTAATAAAGGAGCTTATCTTCCCAGAAAATTCTGTAAAGAATGGACAATATAACAAAATACTCCAGGCAGAGATGTAAGCTTAGCTAACCCTAAAATCCCTGCATGTTCAAAAACAGCTGATTGTATGGCCTGATGGTATAAAGCATCCTCAGGACTCGTAGGAACTTGAGATCTTCCTCTCAATGGTTCCTTTAACCTTCCTGGTACTTCCTGACTGTTTTGGAAACCAACTGTCTGTAATTCTGCTTGTACAGTAGGCACAAAAAAAATTCATATGAAAACCTTCTATATATTCCTAAGTGTTTACTATTAGGCTAGATGAATCATGGATCAGACCAAGCAGGACAAAGCGTCAGGCTTCAACCTGGGCCTTTTACCTTTATCATTAAAATATCATTATACTACCAAAGGAAATCCTCACATTCTGTCTTATACTGTGCATTCTTTTTTTTTTTTTTCTTTTATGGACCTTACATAAAAATAATAATAAAAAAGCATCTTAAGAAGCATAGATTTTTCCTGTTTGGGTAACATGGAGTTGTCAAGTTATTTCCATTTTTTAAGAAACTGCCCTAATAATAACTAATTTAATAAACATATACACATTTCTATTACAGTACTTTTTGTAGTATCCCAGTCACATTGTACGTGATATGTTTTTACATTTTGTCAAAACTCAGGTATGAGATATAAACCATGTTTTTCTTTTTTAGAATTTTTATAAAACATTTATTTCTGGGGTAATTTTTGAAAATATTTTTTACATTGCATTTCACTATTTGGATACTTTTGAGTTTATGTTTCATTTTTTAAAAATATCAACCTTCAGTAAATATTCATATTCTTTAAGCAATTTCTCTCTTTAAAGATTATTTAAAGTAGAAAATTACTATGGTACTCATAAACCTGTAAGTCTTATGTAATTGATGAGTATGCCTGAAGGTTCTTAGTTTCTTCCTTTCACTAACTTAAAGCTTTTCACTGTAGGAAAATATGGCATGCAAATTTCAGCCAGGAATATAGCTTGCAGGGACCTGAAAATGTATCCAATTTATCAACAAAAAGTATATATTGTGATATTAACCCCTCTTTTTGGGTCACTTCAGAAAACTGAGACTAATTGCAATGTTATTGAAATTTTCCATTAGTGTTTCATATTTGAAATCTTTTAGTTCACAGATAATGCATTTTTAAGCTATAAAGAAGTCATATGACTAGAGTCTTATAAAAGTTAAGAATCTTAAAATTACATTAGATTTCCAACATGTAAAACAAAGATATTTTGATGGAAATCTGACAGACAAGCAGTTATCATTCTGTGACCAGTGTGCCGGGGTATAATGGGTGAAGTTGAGAAATAGTGACTCAGAGTGAATGAATGTGTGTATGTGTGAAGCTTATGAAATTATAAGCCTTTTAGTTAGGTTAAAGTTTGATATTTAGTATGGCTTGAATGTAAATTTCTGACCTGACAACCTTTAAACTAATTGCTTTTGTAGTCTACTATATTTAAAGCAGACTTTATGAATAAAGTTCTTTCACCTATTCTGAGTCAGTCACCTGTTTATTTGTCAAGTAAACCTGTTGATTTTAGGCAAATTTTAGATGTGTGTGGGTACATATGTGTATAGACTACCGTAAAGGCAGATTGTAACATTTTAACATTGTGTCAGTTTAAATTTTGATTCCAGAGGAATTTTAGTCTCTCAATAGTAAGGATATAAAAGCATATAACATATTTTCTAAAGAAGCTTGTCATTTTAATAGGATATATGTAAAACAAAATGTATAAACATGTCAAGAATAAATTTTAGATGAGGTTGGAAGGAGAAAGACAAAGCTAGATATTTTTTAGTAAGAGTGATATTTGTGTGCATATGTAATTTATGGATTTGAAGGCTGAGTGATTAATGTAAATAAGTACTTATAAAATTATTCTGGCAAACATGATTATTAAAAACTAGGAAACATTAAATACAGGATTATTAAAAACATTGCTTTATAAATTAGAATATGTATGTGAATATTTGTGTAAAGTTGAATAAAATAAGATGGTTAAAACAATTATTGCCCTCTAAAACTGCATGAATATGGTATAATTGGTTACTTGTGGGTGATGGAAGTTTGTTTGTTTTTTTTTTTATTTTGAGATGCTTAATATTTTCTGACTTTCAAAATTGCTTTAATGAGCTTGTGTTACATAAAAAAAATTTCAAAAAGAGTTAGAAACCAATTTTTTTTAAATCTGGTCAATAATGTAAAGTTTTTTTTTCCCTTTCCCTAAATGATAGATAACTTCTATAATATGGAGCAAATATAGCAGAAAGAATTTATAAAAATGTTCTTACAAACATCATTACCAAATACCTAGAAATATTAGGGATTGGTTTATTAGAATATTGTATGTAATACAAAATAAGATACTTGTATGTGGTTGCACATGAATTTGTATAAGAGTAGAATAGAATAAAGTGAATGGAAAAAAGTATTATTGTGGGCACCTGGGTAGCTCAGTTGGTTAAGTGTCTGACTCTTGATTTCAGCTCAAGTCATGATCTCACAGTTCATGAGTTTGAGCCCTGCATCGGGCTCTGTGCTGTCAGCAGGGAGCCTGCTTGAGATCCTCTCTCCCTCTCTCTCTGCCCCCCCCCCCGCTCATGTGCTTTCTATCTCAAAATAAATATTTTTTTAAAAAGAAAAAAAATATTATTGTAAAGTAGATTTATGTGTGTATAGACTTATAGTATTAGTTATTTCTCAGTGGTGGAGTTGATGTGACTTTTGGTACTTATATACTGTATTCTAAGTTTTACAAAATTGCCACAACGAAATGGTATTTCATGTCATTAGAAACATATCAAGTTAAAAGTTTGTGCCCAGATGATTTTAAACGTTTTTTATTTAAATTTTACTTAGTTAACATGCAATGCAATATTAGTTTCAGGAGTAGGATTCTGTGATTCCTCACTTACATACAACACATAGTGCTCATCACAACAAATGCCCTCCTTAATATCCATTACCTGTCTTGCCCATCTCCCACCCAACTCCCTCCATTAACCCTTCAGTTCATTCTCTATCATTAAGAGTCTTTTGTGGTTTGTTTCCCTCTCATCTCTCCCCTGCCCCTTCCCATATGTTCATCTATTTTGTTTCATAAATTCCACATGAGTGAAATCATATGGTATTTGTCTTTCTCTGATTGACTTTGCTTACTATAATACATTCTAGTTCCATCCACTTCATTGCAAATGGCAAGGTTTCATTATTTTGATGGCTGAGTAATATTCACCACCTCACAAGTAACAGATAACTCTCATACTATGACACACTGTGACAATCCACCAACCAAATTCCCTTTTTCTACTCCAGGGTTCATCTTTAGACACTTCCCTTACATACTCAGTACCTTCTGTGTTATTCCACCTAACGATTTCTGGCTAAGGAAGCTATGCAGGACTTGTGTAGGACAGCTGGAAAGTGCAAGATATTAATGTTTTAGAGATTAGTCACTAAGGGGTAGGGATCAGTAAGTAATTTTTCTCTTCCTCACCCCTCCAGGAACAACTCTGAGCTGTTTCAGAAGTTTCTCAGAGAGTCCCCAGCAGGATTGAGCCTAATTACCATAGGGGAAACCTCGTTATACTTTTAATTAGCTTGTTTCCTTTCTCTTTGCTGCTTTTTTTACTCCATCATAGTATTTCCTGAATTTACCTTACAAAAGACTTCTTGACTCAGGATCTACTTTAACACACCCCAAACTAAGATACATACTACACAATGTCAATCTGGTTTTGGTCTTTTACAAATATGCTCTTCAGTAGCTGAATGGGTATACAAACTGGTACATCCAGACAATAAAATATTCGTCTGTGCTAAAAAGAAATGAGCTATCATGCCATGCAAAGGCATGGGAGAATCTTAAATGCATATTAGTAAGTGAAAGAAGCCAATCTGAAAAGGCTATATACTTTATGATCCCAACTATATGACACTTTGGAAAAGCTGAAACTATAGAGACAATAAAAAGATAAGTGGATGCTAGGGTTTGAGGGGGAAGGATGAATAGGTGGAGAACAGACAATTTTTAGGTCAGTGAAAATACTCTCTGTGGTGATACTATAATGGTCTATACACGTGATTATATATTGTCTAAAACCATAAAATGTACACCATCAAGAGTGAACACTAATGTTAACTATGGACTTTGGGTGACATGATAAAAGTCATTGGAACAAAGTACCATCCTGACTGGGGACATGTATAATGGGAGAGTCTATGTATATGTGGGAGCAAGGAGCACATGGGACATCTCTGTACATTCCTCTCAATTTTGCTGTGAACCTAAAACTACTCTAAACTATTTTTCCTTAAAAAACAAGAAAAAATTACAAAAAACAAATTTCAGTGTTCTGTATCATTAGTCCACCTAAGTCACCAATACATACAGCCATACTTTATATATTCTTCATGGCTCAGAACTGCCCCATCTCTGAAATTATACCCCCAAACTGTACCCTTCAGTCTTAACTGTTTTTTTTTCTGATAAAAATATAGATACTTTTGACCATAGTTTGTGATGCTCTTAAAAAGGTATTTGCAGAAGTTTTTAAAAGATGAGATTGTGGGGAAGAAATGATACATTGAAGTCCATAAAATGTTTCTCTTGGTTACTTTGGACTAGTTGACATTTGAGATTTTCTTTATTTGAACTTCTCTGATATAAAAATAACAACACACAGGTAACCACTGTCCAGAATTATAAAAAGAGCTATGAACTTTTTCCATGTTTTATTCATATAGCATGTTCATAAAATGTACATCTAGATAATTTGGTTTTTCCATTGTTATTTTTTTATTATTCTACATGTGAAATATACAATGTTAGATAAAATGTATTTTCCTTATTTTCCATTATTACTCTATATGTGAAATATGCAGTATTAGGGGCACCTGGATGGCTCAGTCGGTTAAGCAGCCAACTCTTGATTTTGGCTCAGGTCATGATCTCAGGCTCAAGCCCCATGTCAGCCTCTGTCCTGGGCATGGAGCCTGCTTAAGATTCTCTCTCTCCCTCTCCCTCTGCCCTTTCCCCACTCGCATGCACACATACATGCGGTCTTTCTCTCTCTTTCACTCTCTCTTTAAAAAAAGTGAAAGAAATATGTGATTTTAGATAAAATTCATTTCCTATTTCCCCCAAAAGCAAATGTAGTTTATTTGTGTGACTTTGATAGATGTTCCTTAAGCTTCACTGGAGGTATATGATTTCCTTTTCTCTGAATTCTCAGTCTTGTTTCACTTTGTAATTATTTGGGGTCAGAACACTGACAAAATTGAATTATTTGGGACCTTGATTCTTTCCCAAAACTGAAGAAAAATTTTGATCTTAAGAAAGATAGCTACTTAACTATAAAGGATATTTTATTTATGGTCCATGGATTCATAGCCTCTAGTATCTCTTTCAGGTCTTTGCTTTCTGTAATGCATGATCTTTTGAAAGTTATTGCAACCTTCAACCTAACAGATTTTATTTTTACTTGTAGTCCTTCTGATTCAACTAACATGAATGTAATAATTTGAAGTGCATGCCAGGCATTATTCCTTGAATTATCAGATATGCCAGGCAAGTATAGGGATTAGAATGTGAACCTTTGTTGTAGTAGTGAACAGGTGACCTTTCTTTACCATGTTATACAATAATTTAAAACCTTAATTTAAAAACTAAAACAAACAAATAATAAAATGTACGTGTTGCTACATGTGTCTACTTGCTTTTCTTTTCAACCAAATGAACCTATATAAAGATATTTATATCATGTTTGCATCATTTAGATTGAAATGCAGATATAGAGTAAGGAAAACTTTATGAAAATGTAAATATAACCAAAATCTTATATATACAGCATTTATGTAATTGCAAAAGTGCTAATATTTATATGGAGTGTTATATGTTGAATTGTGTCCCCCAAAAGAGAGCCTAAATCCCCGTACAAATCTATGAGCTTAATATAAAAAAGGGTCTTTGGAGATGATCAAAAAAAGATGAAGTTGTTAGGTAGGTCTATCCTGATACTGGTTTCATTACAGGGGAAATTTGGACACAAAGGTAGACATGGATAGAGGGAAACTGAGGTGAAGACACACAGCAGACATCGTCTGTAAGCCAAGGAATGCCTAAGGCTACCAGAAACTAGGAAAACAGGCATGGGTCAGTGTCTCCCTCAAAACCCTGATAAGGAACCAACCCTGCTGATACCCCGATTTCAGACCCAGTCTCCAGAACTGTGTGACAATAAATTTCCAGTGTTTAATTATTTTTAATGTTTATTTTTGAGAGAGAGACACACACAGATTGAGAGTGGGGGAGGAGCAGAGAGAGGGAGACAGAATCTGAAGCAGGCCCCAGGCTCTGAGCTGTCAGCACAGAGCCCAACATGGGGCTGGAACTCATGAACCAGGAAATCATGACCTGAGCGGAAGTTGGACTCTTAACTGACTGAGTCACCCAGACGCCCATAAATTTCCATTTTTTAAACCACCCAGTTTATAGTATTTTATTACAACAGTTCCAGGAACTAATATATAGACTCATGTTAAATAAATTTCCTATTAATGGAATTTATGTGTAGCAACCTTAGGAGGAGATTATGTGCAGATTAAGTTTAAATGTACATACTTATTTTATGCTATACTATATAACTATACTTCTACTATACATTTACTATATAATATGCTTATACACTATAAGTGTATGTATATGTGATATGATTATATTACTTTACATTTTTATATATATACATACACATATGGGGTTACATTTTTTGTGTTCGTATTCTGTTCCACAGTGCTGGCTGCTATTAAAACATGTATTAAGATAAAAGTTAAGGGGCACCTGGTGGCTCAGTTGGTTAAGCATCTGACTGGGTCATGATCTCGATCTCACATTCCTGAGTTCAAGCCCCACATCAGGCTCTCTGGTGTCAGCACAGAACCCACTTCAGATCCTCTGTCCCCCTCTTTTTCTACCCCTTCCCCCCATCAAAAATAAATAAATATTTTTAAAAAAAGATATGACTTAGGACTAGAATCAAGAATCTAAGTGCTTATGTGAAAATACTGAGAAAATTTAATATTGTTATTCAACTTTCCCTAATATAACCTTTATGGGGTGGATATTCTTATTTTCCATTTGTCAGTGTAGAAACTGAGGCATAAAAAAAAACACCTTAAACTCTTCAAAATAACTTAGTTTATATTAAGTGGCAAAGTTAATGTCCTCACATGGTGCAATTTCAAAAGCTTCCTTCTAAGCTACCAAAGCATCCCTGACTCCCTCCACTCCTAAGATGAGCCATTATGTATAAGAACCTATTTGTAAATATGCTTAGTGAAAATTCTGAAAAAAAATCTATAAAACAACATCTTTACTCCTAAAGTCCAAGAAATCCATTTCCTAATTTCCCACCCCACAAGAAATGGCAGCTTTTTTTATACTTATAGATGATTCATTCAACACAGTTATCACAGACAAGTGCTTTTGAGCCATTCCCTAATTTAACTTTACTAATTAATATTGTACATCAATACAATAACTTTGTATATGTTGTATATTACAGTAAGGTCAACTATCTCTTTAAAAAGTCATACTCTTTTGTGTTGGGCCTTTAGACCTGCCTGGGAAATTATCATCTTTATTTCATGGAGTTTGTACATGTACTTTAAATTTGATGTTTCTTACCTTACTGCTTCAATATTCGTAACATTTTAGTTACTGCTGCACACTTTTTAACTACAATACATTTATCACATGCTTTGATTACAATATTTATAAGTATATTCTGTTTCACAAAACTATCTTCTACTAAAACATGATTTAGGAGTGATAGGACCAGAAATCTAATCCTGAAAAGTGGAAGAGGACAGCTAACCTTCAGCAGTGGCAAGGCACAACTAAGAACTCTTGTGTATGAAGCAGGAATATTCCACCACTCTTCGTGTGCTCTTGATACTTCCCTGTAGAGTCCAAGATCAGCTATATATCATATCAAGCAAAAGTGACCTTTTAATATAAAATAATACATTTTTCCATTTACTCAATATATGTTGGGTATAGCACTTAGGAGTCATTTACCAATTAATAAAATGGATTTTATGGCACACAATATAAATGAGCTTTAAAAATAGTATTATAATAATTAAATTATTTGTTCTATTTGAATCTGAGAAATCTTACATAAAAAATATTTTTAGAAATGCTATTTTGTTTTCCTGATGCACTGAAGAGTACTATTTAAAACTTAAAAATCACTTAGAATGCTGTAAATTGCACAATTAACTAAGAGCAATAACATGAAAAACACATTAAAAGTATGATAATATTTATGTGAGTAAACTTAAATGAATTTCTTATAATGGAATTTAGACATAAATCTAAAGAAGAGAAAATGTGGTCATGGGGAATATGATACTAATTAATGAATATAGAAGATACTTACCTTCTTCAAAATGATTCCAAGAATTTTGGTGCAGAGGAAATTAATTCTACATATAGAGAGAATATATAGATACAAGTAAATATATATGTTAAAGGAAATTTTTCTGCCTAGAGCAATTAAATATGGAATATTAAAGTAATTTTATACCTTACATAATATTCTCTAATATCAAACATATTTGTATATTTATAAGTTTATTTATTTATTTTGAGGGGAGAGGAGCAGAGAAATAGGGAGAGAAAGAATCCCAAGCAGGTTCCACACTGTTAGCACAGAGCCTGACACAGGACTCGATCTTGAGCACTGTGAGATCATGTCCTGAGCCGAAATCAAGAGTTGGACACTTAACTGACTGAGCCACCCAGGTGCCCCATGTATATTTATAAACTTTATTTAGTAAGGGATAGAATAGGCTTCATAGCTCAGGGGTTAGAGCACTGCTCTTGTAATAAGGGACAGAATAGGAAATATGAGAATGCAGTTAAAATTAGTAAGATTAAATACTAAGATAGTCTATTTTTATTTAATTGAGCAATTATCTACTTTCAAGTTTGTTTGTTTTCTACCCTGTGCAATCATCATGTCCAATTCATGCATGGAATATTTGGAACATGTGGTACCTTTTAAGTTAATGTATCCTCTAGTGTTTAGGGGCTATAGTCATCTCTCTTCTGGAGACAGAGGGAATAGAGGTTTGTTTTTGTTTTTTTAATCTTCAAATATACCAGTTTAAAAGTTGGATATTATTTTTTATTGTACCTAAGCACTAGCATCATCTAATAATTAAAAATTACATTCTCTTCTGCATAGCAAAACCTCTACTCACCACTTTATCATCTTTCTTTTCTCTATACTCCCCTTCTCCATCGAGGAAGTCACCCTTTCTGACCCTGAAAGTTTTTAATGTACCTTCTACAGATAATCTGTTATTGTTCCCTCAGTTTACTGAAATTTTTAAAGTTTACTTCCTATGCTTTACCACAGCATCAATTCCCATGGTATTTAAGAGACCTCATTTTCATGGCCTCTCCTACCTTGGAGAAAACACATATGCCTCTAATATATGCACTGACAATGAGGAACTGGATAGTTCACAGAACATTGGCAAATATGCTACTGTATTTCAGCTTCTTCAGGTTTAAACAGAGAACAGGAGAAAAGTTGTTCCATTGTCTATTCTGTTTCTCATAATCAATTATGAACAGAGGGTTATGCAACAATAACAGAACAGTCACAAAGTACATTTTAGTCATCTCCAAAGTCTTGAGAGACTCTGGAATATAGAAACTGACAAGGCCACATGATGTATAAAAATAAACTCCGACCTCTGCAGCAACCAGTGCAAGAAGCCAAACTACCAGCTATGCAGCAGTCAGCCCCATGTGGCCATGATGGTCAATAACTTTCAGTCGCTCTAATTTTTTCCCCTACTTCCATCATAGGACCAACCAAGAGAGAGCAAAACATGCACCTCTACCAATAACATAAGATCCCCCTTTTAGTTAGTCCACATTCAGCTTCCCCATCCCAACAATCTTCAATTAGAGCATATCTAAAGCTCTCTCTTTCTGCCATGAAACTCTCACACTTTCCTTCTTGCCTATGGGTCTCTTTCACATGCAAGTGATGGTGTCTGACTCCCTTTCTGCGGTAAGGTCTGAAAAAATACTTTCGATTGTTTTCATTTGCATAATTTTCATTTATTTCCACAGTTTTCCTGTTGGTTCCAGCAGGATGTGGTCTACATTGCCATTGTTGGGGATCCCAGCTTTCAACCAAATGCAGTACCCACAGACATCCCCTGTGTCTTGTGGTAAGTCGGCACCAGATCTGGAACTTGTTCTCTTTGCATTGAATTTCTTGTGTATTTTTTTTTTTCAGTTTGGTGCTCAGTTTTGATTACTTGTTTTTATCTGTTTGGCATCCTTGGTAGAATCGGGCCATTCCTTTTAACACCTTTTTGCTAGTGTGTGTGTGTGTGTGTGTGTGTGTGTGTGTGTGTTACTGTTTTGTGTTGTGCTGTGTGTGCTGTGTGTCATAAAAGAAGAATCACAGAGTGAAACACAGATAAGATACTATAAACCTGTTGTTTCAAGCCAGCATCTAAGACCAGTGAGTTTGCCATTCTTACTGGATCTATATCTACTTGGACAAACTTTGCTGTGGGTCGTTTTTAAAACTAGATGTGTTTCTCCTTCTTCCTTGATTTTTTTGGGGGTCCTGAGAACTTGGTAGTGATCCAGAGAGAGATTACAGTTTTCCATCTCTCAGAGAAGCACAGATTTGGGGGTATACAGTAGGAAATGACCACTGTCAGGTTGGGGGCCTGAACCAAGCCTGAGAACCACAGGAGCTGATGGTAAGAGTCAAAGGGCCTGAGAATGGGAGGGTCAATTATGTATAAGTCTTGGCCCAAGTCCAAAGGCCAGAGAACCAGAAGCACTGATGTCTGAGTACAGGAGAAAGTGGATGTTCCAATTTAGGCCGAGAGGATGAATTCATCCTTCCTCTGCTTTTTTATTCTATTCAGGCCCTCAGTGGATTGGATGATGCCCACCACATTGGTGAGGACATAGCCTCTTTATTCATTCTACAGATTCAAGTGCTAGTATCTTCTGGAAACACTCTTACAGTTTCATCAGCTGTCTGGGCATCCCTTAGCCCACTCAAGTAGACACATAAAATTAACCATCACACTGAACTATATACATCAACATATACACATGTTGGTCAGAATGTAAGATACTAAATCCAGGATGACAAAAGCTGATTGGACTATCCCAAAAAGAGACCTACAGGATCCCTTTTTGACAATAAACCTGATTATTTAAAGAAAAGAAAAAGAAAAGAAAAGAAAAGAAAAGAAAAGAAAAAGATCCCAAAATAGAGCAAAGTCTCCTAAAAGCCATATCCAAAACATTTCTAGAAAAGATCAATTGGATCATAATACAGTCATATAAACAGAGAAAAGATCAAACTAAAGGAGATATTCAGGATAAACTAGAATTTTTCTCACAACATTTGGGAGTTAAAGAGGTAACGTTATAACAGGAGTCCTTTCATCTCATTTTGTCAGTGGAGTTAAACCTTGAATTGAAGACCTAATTGGAGAACAGGAATTAAAATGGGAAACAGATCTTTAGCTGAACTAAAACACCTAGCAGAACAAAAATTAAGCAGAACCTGAAATAATGTAGATGTCCCTGTAGATCACACAGTTAGGTGGCCCACTTCCTAAACAACCACCTATTGTCAAAGACTTTGGAGGGATTATAAACAGAAGGGATATTGGAAAAAAGACTGTCCCCTCTTACGGAAGAAAAACTAAGACAAAGAAACATTGCCCAGTTCCGATTAATAAGGGTACTCAAAGGAAGGAAAACATCCAATATTCTGTCCTACCCTTAAACATTCAAGATGAATTAATTATAAATATAGAGGGCACAATGCACTGAACTGTGCCCCCCAATCCATATATTTAATGCTCTAACCCCAATGTAACTATATTTGGAGATAGCAGGTTTTAAATTTATATTACTTATAAGGAGGTATTAAAAGTCAAGTGAGGTCAAGAGAGTTTGGCCCTAATCAGGTAGGATTAGTATCCTTATAAAAAGATACACCAGGGAGTTCTTTTATCCTACCCCTACTAATCCCTCCCCCTACATTCATACCACCCTATGAACACACCAAAAAAAGGCATGTGAACACAGCGGGCAGGTGGCTGACTACAAACCAGAGAGATAACTGTCACCAGAAACTGAATTTGCAGGTACCTTGATTATGGATGGCCCAGCCTCCAGAACTGTGAGAAATAAATTTCTGTTAAGTCATTCAGCCCATGATGTTTTGTTATGACGGCACACGCTCACTAGTACAGAGTCTAGCTCATTGACTCCTGGTAGATACAGGTGCTATTCTTTCCACATTAAACCTTGCCACCTTTGCACAACCTTCCTGAATAAGCATTACACACAAATGATAGGTATTTCAAATAACCCACAGATTTTCCCTATTGATCTTAACTGTGACCCTATGTCCTTGACTGGAAAACATTCCTTCTAGCTCTGTGTTATGTTACCTGCAATTTTAATAGCAAGAGACTTTCTTTGCAAATGGAATTTTAATCTTAAATGTACATCAGTGAGACTATTTCTTGTGGTTCCCAAGGACTTACTTATTAATAATCAAGTTGTGTCTGCCCTGTATATACCTTTGCCTTCTCCATTATATTTGATGCATACCACAAATAAATATATCTTGCCTTGTACCCAACACTCTGTAGGCTAAAAATTCCAGTGGCATTGGAAACAAACAACCCATTAAATTTCAGATAAATTCTACAAAACAGTTACCAAAATATTCCTTGAATAGAACTTCCCCAATATTTCTTGAAGCCAGAACAAAATGAAGGGCTCAAACCTACAGATGAAAGGCGTATATAAAAAGGTCTTTTCTTACCTTATACTAACCCTTGTAACATCCCCATCCTTCCAGTAAATAAAACAAATGGACAAGATATCAATTTGTTGAAGACCCCAAAGCCATCGATAAATTTGTTATCCATCTCTTCCCAGTAGTACCTAACCCAAATAGCATCCTTTCATTAATTCCTCCTTAAGCAATTTGTAGGGATTGAGTCACAGAGCAGGAATGAATGTTTTCCAGTCAAAGGTTGAGGGGTTCAGTTAAGGTCAATAGAGAAAAATATGTGAGTTACTTGAAATACCTATCACCTACATGGAATGTTTTTGAGCAAAGGTGGAAGGGTTTAATAGCATCCTTCCATCAATTCCTTCAGTAGTCAACTTGTTTCACTGCATCTTTTCTCTGACTTTATTGGTGTGTCTCTACACTAAGAGAGTCAGCACCTGTTTGCATTCTCCTGAATGACCTGGACAGTCATGCTACAGGAGTTCACTGAAAAACATTCTTTTTTCTAAGTTCTCAATTAAGATTTAAAAGATCTAATTTTTTCATGTGATTCAGTTATGAGACAACATGTACCTATTCTCTTACTTTGTTCATAAAACAAGGAAACCCCTTAAAAATATCCAATTTATTTGCTCTTAGCCTTAGCAGAAAAGAGGCATAAAGTTTCAAAAGATAAATTACAGTTACCCCAAGACATATTCCATTATTTAGGGTATGACATATCTCAGCAGGGAAGAGCATTCTATCTTGATAGACTGAAAACTATCCAATCTCATCCTACGCTTCTTACAAAATGATCACTGAAAAGATATTTAGGTTTAACAGGAATTGCAGACAATGTGTGCCATTTTTTTGCTTGAGATTGAAATAGTTTATGAATTGACTAAGTCTTCAATAACAGAGCCTCTCTTCTAGAAGCCGAAACATGAATAGGTATTCTGTAGCCTAAAGAAGCCTCTTCAACAGACTCCTCTAAGTATTACTACTATGAGCCATTTTGTCTATTTGTGCATAAGATATCTGGAAAAGTCTTTGGGGGTTCAACTTGACTTCATGGGAAATATAAAAAAACTCATTGCTTACTGTAACTTTACCCTTGGCCTAGTTGCAAAGGTTTATCCAGCTGTTTTAAAACACTGGTTATCTCTATAAAACATGTTGATGCTATGCTTCTGCTGAAATAGTTCTAGATTCCTTGCTTAGATTCATGGTTCCTCATGCAGCACACATATTAATGCTAATTCAGTATGTACAACATTTTTAGTCAACCAATTAATTTCTTACGAGATTCTGTTACTTTCACTCTTACCTTACCATTCACTATTGCAGTGCTCTGAATGCTGCCACTCTCCTGTCTTCATTAGAACAAGAGGAACATCATGCTTGTCTCACCTCCCTTGGGGGATGCGCTGTACCTTACTTGGATTACTATAGACTCCCACCGATCATTTTGACCTAGTATGGTTTGTTGGTGGCTTATACTTCAAAACTAAAACTAGAGGGTGTCAAGTATGCTATACTATGATTAATTTAGGCTTAGCTTTAGAGTATAGTCCTCTGTTGGGGGCTCCTGGGTGGCGCAGTCGGTTAAGCGTCCGACTTCAGCCAGGTCACGATCTCGCGGTCCGTGAGTTCGAGCCCCGCGTCAGGCTCTGGGCTGATGGCTCGGAGCCTGGAGCCTGTTTCTGATTCTGTGTCTCCCTCTCTCTTTGCCCCTCCCCCGTTCATGCTCTGTCTCTCTCTGTCCCAAAAATAAATAAAAAAAAAGTTGAAAAAAAAAATTTTAAAAAAGAATATAGTCCTCTGCCTGAGGTAAAATCAGCCCAGATAGCAAAGTTTATGTATTAACTAGATCTTGTTAGCTAGCCAAAGGCCAGAAAGTAAACATATATACAGATAGCAGTTATTCTTATGGAGTAGCACATGACTGTGGGATACTTTGAAAACAAATGAATTCCCTCATCTCTATTGGAACCCTCATCAAAAATGGACAGCAAGTTTAAAGAAGTCGTACATGCAATCCTGCTTCCTAGAGTGGTAGCTATTTAAAAAGTCAAGGCTCATGCAAAAAGAGATAATACGGAAGCTAAAGGAAATACTCTAGTGGATCACTATGCCAAAATAGATCAGTCTTTATATAGGATGTGATCCTATATACATCTTCAAAGGATAACTCCCTGGAGGAATGCAGAGAGGCCATTATAAAGCATCAGTATTTAGCCCCTGATTCTGAAAAGGAAGAATGGAAATAAATCTGACTGCATCCTTTAGTCAGATAATATCTGGCACTCAAGACAGTGGCTTGGTGGCACCAAGTGATTTCAAATGAGTATTAGCTAAATTTCTCTATAGAACTACTCATCATGGTATCGACAAATTAGTTACTAACTTAAATCAGCATTGCTGGGGAAACTTTAAATAGACAGCTGTGGTTATTTTGGGGTCACGTGTTACTGCTCAACAACATAATTCTAAAACAAACTGTAAAGATGGGACATAGGAATCAGAGCCTCAAGGGCCCTTTGAACATCTACAGTTGAATTTTTACAGCTTCCATCCTCCCTGGGATTTGAATATGTTTTAGTTATTTTGCATATATTTTTTCAACGTGGTATGAAGCATTTCTAGCGTTGGAGGTGACATACTTAAACATATGAACCTTCCTATTATCAGTTAACAGAAAGATAACTGATGTTTCCTGAGGCAGTAGACCATATGACCATAAGTGCTAGTAGCCTTTGACCAAGGGAATTCAAGATTTCCTGAAAGTTCTCATAAGTTTAAGAATGTCATTGTTCCTTTCAACTTTTCTACAAGATTGTGGGTGTTAAGGACAGTGTAGTGAGGGGTAACACTGTACAGAGTTCTTTTATAATGGCTCTCATAAAGTGTGTGCCTTGATCACTTCTTGTAAAAATCAGCATGCTCCAGATTGGAAACACAGCATCAAGCAGGCTTCTTGTTAATATAAAGGCTGTAGCATAAATTCAGCAGTTTTTGTAAGGCAGTAGACCAAACACTTGCCACCCGGAAGAGAGACACAGAGATCTGGATATGTAACCCAGTTAATGTCTGGCCATGGTTGACACTTCATGCTACAAACAACTCTTTTTCTTTCTTGTTCCCTTTCCTCCAGCTCCCTGCGCTGAATCGCCTTGTGCCTCTACTGTATCAGTATTCCCTTTGTGATCACAACACCTGGTCCTGTTTGCCTCAGACTAACCACCTCATGCACTTTAGGAATAGAACTCTGAGATTGTCAGTACACAACAACCCAAATTAAATAAGTAAGCAAGGGTGGAATTTCTGTCTCCAAACATGAGCTGCAAAATGAGGCCACTCTTGATTATTGAGGAAAACTACCTATATTACTGACTCATTACTTACGTAAAGAAAATCATAACATTATTCCCATAAGTGAGAATTACACAAATCATAAAGAAAAAACTATAGAAAACTTACTGGTAACTCTAGTAGAAGTTATTAATGACACCATCTCTGCCCTAGATGGAATAAGAGATGAGTCTCACATTGGTACAAGTAATGAAGGAAAATCACAATGCTCTATATTTCTATTGTCTAGTCATAGTAGCATCTGTGCCATTACTAATACTTCTTGTATTAATGAAAAAGACAAGGTGGACAAGGCTATATAAAACTTTAAAATAAAAGCTATTTGGATCTCTCAGGTTCATCCTCATGGCGAGTGGTATTTGTTCTTTTGGCATAGGGTAGGCAATTGGGATTCCTGGTTCTGAAGCATCTTAACAGAGACTATTAACTGTTTTGGTTTTGGTTTTGGTTTTTTTAACAATGTGGTCAAAATTCTCCATTGCACTCTATCTAGGATCTTACAAAATTTTGTGTAGCTGTTCCCTCATTAGATGATTGACATGATAATACAAGATGGTTAAGAAGATCTTACAATACAGGGCTGTCTGGGTGGCTCAGTAGATTAAGTATCTGACTCTCACGGTTCATGAGATCGAGCCCTACTTCCAGCTCTGCCCTGACAGCTCAGAGCCTGTTTGGGATTCTCTCTCTCCCTCTTTCTCTGCCCCTCCTCTACTTATGTGCATGCTCTGTCACTCAAATTAAATAAAGAAATAGTTTTAAAAAGAACTTGCAATACAGTTAACTATGGAGAAGACTGAACAGAGTCCCTAAGCAGTAATGATCTGGATTTCTAGACTACTCTGAATTGTTCAACCTTTCACAACTGAGATAATGACCAAAAGAAGAGGTTGGGAGACTAAATATACAAATATGCAAATATACAAATATACAAATATACAATGGCCGAGGCACCTGGGTGACTCAGTCAGTTGTGTCTGACTCTTGGTTTTGGCTCAGGTAATGATCTCATGGTTTGTGGTCTTAAGCACCATGTCAGACTCCATGCTAGCAGTGAGGAGCCTGCTTGGGATTCTCTCTCTCTCCTTCTCTCTGCCCCAACCCTGCTCACCCTCCCTCTCTCTCAAAATAAATAAACATTTTTATATATATATATATATATATATATATATATATATATATATGTATATGTATATATACATGCCCAAACCATATATGAAAATAGAACTCTCACTAAAACTTCAGTAGCAAACAGCCTGGAGGATAAACCACTACCTCTTCAGTGATTAGTCAGGAAGGACCAGGGTTTGGTCAGCAACTTCAAGGTTTTCTAATTTTTGACCCTGCTTTCCAGACCAAGCAGAAAATATATATATATATATATATATATATATATATATATATATATATATAGTATATATTTATACATATATATATAAATTTATAAATAAATTTATAAATATAAATTAAATTTATAAATATATATAAATATAAATTAAATTTATAAATATAAATATATATGTATATATATTTATGTATATTATATATATATATATATATTTGGCTCTCCAACCAATTACACATAATGCTCCACCTCAATTTAGTCTGTCCCCAACTTCCCTACATCATCAACCTCTAAGCAGAACATACCTGAAGTCCTTTTCTGCTCTAAAGTTTTCAAACTCCTCTACCTGCTATTGAGTCTCTTCCAGATGCAAGCAATGGTGGCTGACTGACTTGCTATAGAAAAATCTGAGTAGGTCAGCTTTGTTTACCTCATTTGGATGTGTTTTTGTTTATTGCCACAGTTTCCAACTAGTAATCATTGAATGAAAAGTCTTTTTCTTCTCTTGATGAAAAACCTAAATCATATGAAGACTGTTGCAATTATTGTCTTAGCACTGTACACTAAATACTGATATCCCACTGCCTAGTGTTTTCAAGACAAGTGTGAAGTCATAGCTTAATTCATTACAAGTGATATAGAAGGTCGTATCCAGGCTTGCTTTATACCAGATAATAACGGAATAATCAGAGAATAGAAGTTCATTGTTGTGCAAAAGCAAACACCTATGTGGTATCTAGGTAACAAGCAATAGTGAGACTCTGTTCCCACTTAACAGTACTTAACAATGAACCCATTACTCTGGATTCTTAGTGTAGAAGTTTCTTACTGTTAAAGTCTGCACTGAGCACAGAACATCAAGGAAGGCTGAAGTGAGGCTAGAGAGATTGGAAGGCATAGGGAGATATATTTACTCATTTGGAATTTTATATACATTTTTATAGTTTTCAGTAATAATGTGTTACTTCCATAGTTGAAAGCTAACTTATCTAGATCCTAGGACCTTATACCCAGGATAATTTTGTCAATTCCCAACCATGGATCAATTCTTGTCAATCTTGACCACTTTGTGGTATGGAAAACCCTAATGAGATGAGCCTGGCAAGGTTAAATCAGCACCTATGTCCCTGATACCCAGTGATTTCTGACTCTCAATACCAAGCTCCTTCTAGTGTGCCATACCACAACAGGGAAATTTTGTCTTGGTAGAATGGCACAAATCCATGTGTATGATATAAACCAAAACATCAACTGAGTAAAAACAATAAGAACTATGTATAATTATGCATTATTTGCATAAATCAATCTACCAGTACGTTTTAAAATTAAATTCGGTAGAATCTCTTTTGTGTCTATTGTATTGAGACTTATGTGACATTTATCAGATGTAACTATTATGGATCACAAAACCTTTTCTAAAACTAAAAAAAAAAAAAAATAGATTTTTCCACATCCTTGAACAACACTTCAGCTTTTGAAAACCAAAGATATATGTGTTTAGTGAACTTAATCCACTGAGCAGGATCTTTTCATTTATACAGATCTTTTCATTTATACCGCAAGTTTATTTTAAACTTCAAAGTTACAGGGCCAGAAAAATTTGAAAATTTGTTTCTTAGATATAGGCATAAATGGGCATGTGTTTGTTAATATGATATTCAGTGAAGTCCAACCTTTCTTATTACTATTACTTGCATTTTCAAAATGAGTAAAACATTCAAATTCTTTAGAAGATATTTGAGATTCAAGATCATGATTACATTTTAATATAATTGCATTATTTAATTTAAAATATTACAAAGATCCTAATTTTTAATAAATTAACATTGGCATCGTGTAGATTTCCTGAAAACATATTGTATTTATTCATGATTTATGTTATCAGTTATAGCTAAGACTTTTTCCTCATTATAGAGATGCAATCAACAAAGCTACCTCTGTTTTTTTTGTTTTTTCTACTTCAAATGCTACATGAAAAGAAATGAGAAAATTCTAGTTCTGTGAACACTAACATTTGTTCTTGATTAAAAGAATTATTTTCTCATGCCAGAACATTAGGTCCAGAAGCTAAATAGTAAGAAGGAGAATAAATGCCAGTTTATTAGGTTGATGTTACTATTAAGATTATTCAGATAACTGATTACACAATTTTCAGTTCCATTCTATTTACATTGTATTATTTAATTGAAATGCAATTCAAATAAATCTAATCAATGTTCAGGTCAGGTATTTCGCATAGAATATTTATTCCGTTCTATCTCTTAATCAGTGCTAAGATGAATCTTAAAGTGCCTTTTACTGAGTTACTTTTTCTCCTTTACCAGAAATAAAGCTTTATCCTTTATCAAACCTTTATCCTTAAGACAAAAATCACTACGGGTAAAACGCATAATCAGAAAGGGTCTGAGAGGTGAGATAAAGTGATCATGGAGGAGGAGTATTTGCTGGGAGTCAGAAGGGGCTCAGAAATCATAACACATAATCACTGGTGCTATCTCCACATAAGCTAGATCCTGCTGGTACCATGGAAGCTATTGCACCTGTGCATCTATGTCAGGTTTTCCCATGGTTTTACAAAAGTTCTTCAATTGACCCCATTTGTGGCTTTTTCTGCTTCATGTAGAATGTGAATGTCCCAACATGATATTATCTTCCAGTCTAAGTTATGAAAAGATGTGAACTAATGTGCCTCAAGAGAGTACTAACACTTAGGGCCCATCTGAGTCTTCTGAATGATGATTAGAATAATCTAAACAATTATTTTCTGATTAACTACATTCATAGATTGATTGATTGATTGACTGATTGTAACTACATTGATTGCTCTGCTCTCAGATCTTTGTTGGCTATAAACATTCTTTAAATTATAGTAAAAAATGAACTGATACTAGTATTAACCTTGTATTAATAGATTTTCCAAAGTCACACAGAACTGACCAAATCCTCTTCAGGACTAGATCAGATGTTAAAGATTGGATGTTTGCCATGAGGATAATGTGTTCTTTAGAACCATAAGTAATTCGCTTATGGTTCTATTATTGGGGTACCTTCCTTTATTTTCATATGCTTTGTAAAAATAAGAATGAATCCATCTAAATCACGGGATACAGCATATCAACTCAGAATAAGCTAATAGTAGTACTAGCAAATGTACTAAGAAGAATATTTTTCTAAGACATATAATTATACTGCCTTCTGTTTTTAAAAATGGAGGCATTACTTCTACTTATGATATAGAAATCTGCAAGAAAATGACACTTCCATCATTAAATGGAGAAAATATCTGGATAATCTATAAAATCATAATTATCTAGGGACCATCATAGACCAGAGAGCACAAAATAACCAAGTAAACTATTTTAAGGAGAGACAATCCCCCGTAAAGAGATAGATTTCACCACTGGAATAGGTGACTGCCATATAAGTAAAAAAGACAAAATCAGCATAACTTCTAGGAAATGCTTAAAACTCAAATGTAGGTTAGTGTCTGAGTTTGAAATAGATATGATCTTCATAGTAACAAAGAAAGCTTGCACCCACTCACAACTTTTTCACAAGATATGAGGTTTCTTCTGATGAAATATTCTAACATTGACTGTGATTGTGTTTCCACATATCTGTGAATATTCTAAAAAAACATTTACTTGTATACAATATTATACAGTTGTGTGGTATGTGAATTATATCTCAATAAATCTGTTAAAAAATTTATAGGGATAAAAGTCAGATCAGTGGTTGACAATAGCTGGGTTAGTAAGTGTAGATTGATTAAAAAAAGAAACTCTTGGGGCGCCTGGGTGGCGCAGTCGGTTAAGCGTCCGACTTCAGCCAGGTCACGATCTCACGGTCCGTGAGTTCGAGCCCCGCGTCAGGCTCTGGGCTGATGGCTCAGAGCCTGGAGCCTGTTTCCGATTCTGTGTCTCCCTCTCTCTCTGTCCCTCCCCCGTTCATGCTCTGTCTCTCTCTGTCCCAAAAATAAATAAACGTTGAAAAAAATTAAAAAAAAAAAAAAAGAAACTCTTTGACATTATGGAACTATTCTAAACTATGGCTATTATGTTAGTAATAAAATTACACAAGTGTGTCAAAACTAGTGAACTTGTATATTTTAAAAGGATTCATTTTACTACATGTAAATTATGCCTTAGTAAAAATGCCTAAAAAATTAAGATGGCAAAGACCAGAGGAGCTATAAATAAAAGTGATGATTTGAAATAAGAGGAGCAGAAATAAGACAAGATCTAGATTATTAATGGATGATTTTGAAATCAGTGTTAGGACCTACTCTACAATGTACTACCCTTGTAGAATTGAACATAGTTTTTGCATTTTAAAAATTGTCACATCTGCTTCTAGCCAAAGGAAAATTAACCCCAAATTACCTTCAAAAAGCACTAATGCGTTAGTCAGGAGTTCTGACAGGGATTATTCAAGGCTTAATTGAAGAGAGTTTAATAAAGAGAAATTACAGATCTGGAGGAAGTTCTCTCTTCTCCTTGACTTTGATCCATGTCTGAGCCATACCACTGGTAAATCCAACCAGAAACTAGAATATAAGGATTCTGGTGTAGTCTATGGAGGCCAATAACTTAGAGCAGAAAGCTGTGCAGAAAAGGACAGAGAGTGGATCTAGTGGGTATGTAAATAATAATCAGTGCAATGTTTAAAACTAATTTTATAATTGCAATTATAATTTAATATGAACCAGTGGATGATTCACCTGAGAATGATAAAGCACAAATATAGGATGGGCTTTCCTTAATATATTTAAATAGCAGACTTAGGTAAAAATATATACATAATTGGTCTAAATTATATAGACTTAGGTAAAAATATAAACATAATTGGTCTAAAATGTGTTTGTTTGAACACACTAAGAAAATTCTAGATGCACTTTTCAAAAGGAATTGGGAAAAAAAAAGAAGAATCAAAGATCACCTTTGCTAGTTTGGTCATTTTAACAATGTAAAGTATTTCAGTCCATCAACACAGAATATCTTACCATTTATCTATATCCTTTTAAATATCTTTCATCAGTGTTTTACAGTTTTCTGTGTACAAATCTTTCATCTCTTTAGTTAAGTTTATACCTAAATATTTTATTATTTTTGTTACTATTGTGAGTGAGTTCCTTTCTTAATTTCCTTCAGACAGTTCACTATTTGTGTAGAGAAATATGACTGACTTTTGCACTTTGAATTTCTATCCTACCACTTTATTAATTTTTTTTGTTAATTCAAATAGTATTTTGTTGAATCTTTAAGGTTTTATACATATATGATCATGTCATCTTCAAACAGATGATTTTACTTCTTCCTTTTCTATTTGGATACCTTTTAATTATTTCACTTGTCTAATTGCTCTGGTGACTTCCAGTACTATGTTGAACATAAGTGATAAGAGTCTGCATCCTTACTTTGTACTGGATGAAGTACCAGAAAAAGTACAACAGAGGGATAACTAAGATGGCAGAATAATAGGAGGACCCTAGGCTTGCCTCATTCCTTGAACAGAGATGGAAAAATATCAAGTCATTCTGAACACCCCAAAAATGAATCTAAGGACTCACAGAATGAACTGCACAACTAGAGGGAGAAAAGGAACCACATCGTGAAAGGCAGGAGGTACAGAGACATGATTTGGGGGAGAAGAGGATCAAGCATACTGCAGAAGTGAGGGATAGTGAGGGAGCCCTAGCATGGAGAGAGGGAGAGAGAGAGAGAGAGGGAGAGGGAGGGGGATTACACAAGGAAAACACTTCCCCAAAGCCATTGATTGGGAAACCCAGAGGGGCTGATTTTTGTGAATGTTTACAACCAGCTGAGCTCAAAGAATGGAGTTTTAGAGGTCCATGCCATGGCCAGTGTGGAGCTGTGTGCGTGCTGTAGCGCTCCTGTAGAGAAGGAGGGCAGATAGCCTGGAGGCATATAGTGCATCTGAGGATCCCCCAAGACTCAGTAGGAGAGATGGTTCCTCCTTCTTGGAGAGCATCTGGGAGAGGTGACATTGCCACTGTGGGGACAGAAGAGCCAGTGGGCACCATTACACTCCCCTGCCTTTCAGCATAAATGCAAAGACACCAGGTGAGGGTAACTAACCAGCTTTTTGCTGCACTTTACTCCAGACTCCAAGATCCAACACACTGGTATGCCTGCCTTTTTGCAACAAACCTGCACCAGCCCTGCATGGTGAGACACACCCTTAGAGAACCAGCATGGGTCCACACCATGGTAGGTCCTGTAAGTTTGGAATTTTAAAACTCAGTCAGCCTGCCTGGGATAGAACCTAGGTGCATTGTAGTGTTAGGTGGGCAGACAGCCTGGACACAGACAGGGTGAAGGCAGTGATCTGAGGGATGCCTGGGACACATGAGGGGATATCGTTTGCTCTTCTCTAAGGGCTTTGTAGACAGCGACGGGCATGAACTCCCCTCTCCAGGGACAAGGGAGAGAGCTGGCGCTATTTCACTCCCCTACCCCTCAGCATGTATTAACTTCAGTAAGCAGCACTGTGTCAACAGAAGGGCCTAAATTTCATTCACAAAGCCCTGCCCCCCTGCACTCTGCAGTTGCTACTTTCCTAGGGCAAGTGTGCCTGAGAACCAAAACAGCAGGCTCCTCCCCAGAAGACCAGCACAACCTCCCCACACACATGCACCATGTCTACTGACCATAGGGTGCTACAAAGCTTCAGCTCTAGTAGAAATAGCATCAGGTCTCTTTTAGCAAGCAGACCAGAACACACCTAGTTAAAACTCACCACACTCTCTCCAAAATCCAAACACTTCCCACTGTAGGCAAGAAGAAATTCTATAGAGGAGTGACCTGAGGGAAAAATAAGACAAAACATAACAGCAGAGTACTCACAGTATACACCAAAACACTTCCTGAAGTGCTAGACCCTGGATGTTGTATGAATTTTTCTTAATAAAGCCATTAGTCCCAGGAACAGGAAACCTAACAGGCTTTCCTAACACAAAGAAGAAGACAGAGACCTAGACAGAATGCCAAGATGAAGGAATTCACTTCAAAAGAAAGAACAAGAAAAGGTCATGGCCAGGGATCTAATTTGAAATAGGTATAAGTAATATACCTGAACCAGAATTTAAAACACTGGTCATAGGAATACTAGCTGCACTTCAGAAAATCATAGAAGACACCAGGAAGTCCCTTACTACTGAGATAAAAGATGTAACAACTAGTCAAACCAAAATAAAAATGCTATAGCTGAGTTATAAAAATCAATGAATGTAATGACCACAAGGTTGGAAGAAGCAGAGGAATGAACAAGTAATATAGAAGATAAAATTATGAAATCTAATGCAGATAAAAAGGAGAGGAAAATAAAAATATTGGATTATAAATGTAGACTTAGAAAACTAATTAACTCCATAAAGTGTAATAGCATTCATATGAATCCCAGAAAAAAAGAAGAGAGGAACAAAAGGGCAGAAGGTTTATTTGACGACATTATAGCTGAAAACTTCCTTAATCTAGGGAAGGAAACATACATCCAAGTCCAGGAGGCACAGAGAACTCCCACCAAAATCAACAAAAGCAGGTAAACACCAAGAAATATTATAGTTAAATTTGCAAAATATAGAGATAGGGAAAAAATCCTAAAAGCAGCTAGGAAAAAAGTCCCTAAATTACAAGGGAAGACAAATCAGGCTAGCAACAGATCTCTCCACAGAAACTTGGCAGGCCAAAAGGTAGTGTCATGATATATTCAATGTGCTGAATGGGAAAAATATGTAGCCAAGAACACTATATTTAGTCTGTCATTCAGAATAGGAGAGACAAAGATTTTCCCAGACAAAAATTTAAAAAGTTTGTGACAACTAAATTAGCTCTGCATGAAATATTAAAGAGGACTTTTTGAATGAGAAAGACCAAAAGCAATAAAAACTAGATAGGAACAGAGAAAATCTCCAGAAACAATGACTTAATAACTAATACAATGGTACTAAATTCATATCTATTAAGAATCACTCTGAATATAAATGGACTGAATGCTCCAATCAAAAAGCATAGGGGAGGGGTGCCTGGGTGGCTCAGTTGCTTAAGTGTGCAACTCTTGATTTTGGCTCAGGTCATGATCTCATGGTTCGTGAGTTCAAGCCCCACATCAGGCTCTGTGCACACAGCTCAGAACCTGCTTGAGATTCTCTCTCCATGTCCGCCCCTTCCCTGCTCTCTCTCTCTCTCAAAATAAATAAATAAACTTAAAAAAAAGTTTTGACTTCATGAAGAGAGATCTAGAGAAATTGTTTAAAAAAAAAAAAAGCATAGGGTGTCAGAATGGATTAAAAAAAAAGACCCATCTCTATGCTGCCTACAAGAGACTCATTTTAGACCTAAACATACTTACAGGTTGAAAGTGAGGGAATGGAGAACCATTTATAATGCTAATGGGCATCAAAAGAATACCTGGAGTGACTATACTGGAACAAACTTGCACCACTAGGGCACTACTATATCACAGTAAAGGGGACTACCTAACAAGAAGATCAAAAAATTATAAATATTTATGCCCCCAACAAGAAGCACCCAAATATATAAAATAATTAAAACATACATAAAAACTCATTAATAATAATACAGTAATAGGGGTGCCTGGCTTGCTCAGTTGGTAAAGCATGCAACTCTTGATCTCAGGGTTGTAATCTTGAGCCCTACATTGAATGTAGAGATTACTTAAAAATAAAATCTTAAATAATAATAATAAAACAATAATAGTAGGGGATTTTAACACTCCACTTACAACAATGGACAGATCATCTAAGCAGAAAATTAACAAGGAAACAATGGCCTTGAATGACACACTGGACCAGATGGACCTAACAGATATATTTAGAATATTTCATCCTAACGCAGCAGAATACACGTTCTTTTTGAATGCACATGGGACATTCCCCAGAATATATCACATACAGGATCATAAATCAGTCTTCAGAAAGTACAAAAAAATTGAGATCGCACCATGTGTATTTTCTGACAACAATGCTATGAAACTTGAAATCAACCTCAGGAAAAATTTGGTAACACCACAAATACATAGAGGTTAAAGAACATCATATTAAAGAATGAATGAGTCAACCAGGAAATTAAAGAAGAAATTTAAAAATTCATGGAAGCAAATGGAAATGAAAACATGACACTCTATAACCTTTAGGATGCAGCAAACTGATCATAAGAGGGAAGTGTAGAGCAATACAGGATTTATTCAAGAAGCAAGAAAAATCTCAGACATAACAACCTAACCTTACATCTAAAGGAGCTAGAGAAAAACAATAAATGAAGTCTAAAGCCACCAGGAGAAAAGAAATAATAAAGATTAGAGCAGAAATAGGTGATATAGAAACGAAAAAGTGAAAAAACATAATAGAACAGATCAATGAAACTAAGAGCTGGTTCTTTGAAAGAATTAATAAAATTGATAAGCCCATAACCAGTCTAATCAAAAATAAAAGAGAAAGAATCCAAATAAATACAATCATGAATGAGAGAGGAGATCACAACCAACACCACAGAAATACAATTATAATTATAAATATGTTTATTTTATATTTAAAGATACTAAATATATTAAAATATTAATATAAGTATATTGAATATATTAATATGAACATATTAATATATTTAATTGCGATTATAATTATTTAATTATAATTTTATAATTATATTGTGAGTAAATTATATGCCAGCAAGTTGGACAATCTGGAAGCAATGGACAAATTCCTAGAAAAATACAAATTACCCAAACTGAAACAGGAAGAAATAGAAAATTTGAACGACCCATAGCCAGCAAAGAAATTGAATCAGTAATCAAAAATCTCCCCAAAACCAAAAGCCCGGAGCCAAATGGCTTCCCAGGGGAATATTTATTCTTTTGAAACTGTTCCAAAAAATAGAAATGGAAGGAAAACTTCTAAACTCATTCTACGAGGCCAGTATTACCTTGATTCTGAAACCAGACAAAGACCCCACTAAAAAGGAGAATTACAAGCCAATATCCCTGATGAACATGGATGTAAAAATTCTCAACAAGATACTAGCGAGTGGAATCCAACAGTACATTAAAGGGATCATTCACCACAATCAAGTGGAATTTAGTCCTGGCTGCAGGGATGGTTCAATATTCATAAATCAATCAATGTGGTACCCCATATTAATAAAAGAAAGGATAAGAACCACATGATCCTCTCAATAGATGCAGAAAAATCAATTCACAAAGTATAGCCTCATTTCTTGATAAAAACCCTCAACAAAGTAGGGTTAGTTGGAATGTACCCTAAACATCATAATAGCCATATACAAAAGACCCACAGCTACTATCATCCTCAATGGGAAAAAACTGAGAGCTTTTCCTCTATGGCCAGGAAAAGACCATGAAGACTCCACCCAAAAATTGCTAAAACTGACGCACAAAAGTCACAGGATACAAAATCATGTACAGGAATCTGTTGCATCTTTATACACCAATAATGAAGCAGCAGAAAGAGAAATCAAGGAATTAATCCCATTTATGAATACACCAAAAGCCATAAAATACCTAGGAATAAACCTATCCAGAGAGGTAAAATATTTGTCCTCTGAAAACTATAGAACACTTATGAAAGTAATTGAAGATGACACAAAGAAATGGAAAAACACTCCATACTCATGGATTGGAAGAACAAATATTGTTAAAATGTCTATACTACCCAAAACAATCCACACATTTCAGGGAAATCCCTAACAAAATACAACCAGCATTTTTCAAAAGAAGAAATTTTTAATTTTAATGAAATCCAACTCATCAGTTGTTTTTTTTCATGAATTGTGAACTTTATATTATATTTAAAGATTAATTGCAAAAACCAAGGTCACTTTGATTTTCTCTTCTATTATTCCATGGAAATTGTAAGTTTTCTGTTTTGCTTTTTGGTCTATAATCTATTTTGTTTTAATTTTGGTTAATTGTATAAGGTCAGTCAGTTCTAGATTCATTCTTTTTTTCTTGTGGGTGTCCATTTGTTCCATATCATTTGTTGAAACAACTACCAATTTTCTGACAAATTGCTTTGCTCCTTTTTCAAAGGTCATCTGACTATATTTGTGTGAGTCTATATCTGGGCTTTCTATTTTATTTCACTGACATAATTTGTCTACTTTCACCAATACCACTAGGTCTTGATTATTGGTAACTTATCAGTTGGTCAGTATCAACAAAGTAATTTGCTGGGAGTTAATTCAGATTGTATTTTCTTTTCTATTTTTTAACAGGATAATTTCCATTACTACTAATCAATGAATTAAGTTTCAGATAATTTTTAAATAATTTCTTATAATTTTAATCCTTGACTGCTATAACATGCTCCTTTTTAACATTTTCCTTCAAAAGGGCTAACTTATAACTGACATTCAAAATGGATGTTTATTTAAAGCATGCCTAATAAAAGAAGAACTTCTCAAACTATGATAGATGGAAAAGTAATATACTGGATCTTGAATTTTTTGTGATGGGAGTTCATAAATATTTGTTATTTTTGTGATTATATTACCAGTCACTATGATACTAGAAGTCCTTTCTGGAACTTCCAGGGAGGAAGCCTAGACTCTTTTCTGAAATTGTGCACTGGAAAGTAGTGTAAAATTGGACAAGTGGTTTGCCCTTCTTGATATAATTATTTTTGCTCTAAAATGGGTATGCTTGTAACTGTTTTAAAAGTTTGGTGTAAAGATTAAATAAGACAAAATGGAGGTGGTTTAATACATAGTAATTGATTTTAAAGGATACCTTCCTTTTACCATCACATTTTCTCCTCATCTCAGTTTTTACTTTTACTCCTGGCCAAGAGATGATTGGATTTTAAAGGCATACACTCTATGATAGTATCCACATAAAATTTAAAATGGTGTATTGAGCATTTTGAAATTTCTTTGTTTTTAATCCGTAACTCAAAAAATTGATGCACACAGACACTTGATATGAAACAAAATTGCAATGGAATCATATCATATTAAAAGAGTTTGGAAACTGAAATTCAGAATCATACTGTGATCTAATATGCATGGATATGATGCATGGATATTATTCATATGATATAATATGCATGGGTATTATGTATGGGTATGATGTACAGTTTAAAGGTTTTATTATTTGATGTAACCTCATATATTCAAGAACAATGGCATGTTACTTTTTTATTCATATTGTTTTAGTAGAATATCATATTTCCTCCCAGTGTTATAGTCACCTCAGTACTCACTTTTGATTATATCTAGGCTAGAAGTAAATACAAATGTTCTTAAAATCTATCAATAACCCATTTTAACTGTAGTCAGTAATCCTTGATTTTGGCTGTAGTTAGTTATCCTTTTTTTTTAATTTTTTTAACATTTATTCATTTTTTTAATGTTTATTTTTGAGACAGAGAGAGACAGAGCATGAACGGGGGAGGGTCAGAGAGAGAGAGAGAGACACAGATTCTGAAGCAGGCTCCAGGCTCTGAGCTGTCAGCACAGAGCCTGACGCGGGGCCTAAACTCAGGAATTGTGAGATCATGACCTGAGCCGAAGTCGGACGCTCAACGGACTGAGCCACCCAGGCGCCCCTGTAGTTAGTTATCCTTAAATACTACATAAAATCAGGCTGCCAGTGGCACCAATAATTCTGAGACACTAGAATAAAATTTTCTTATATTAATATCCATTCTATACCAAAAGCCATTTCTCACGGGACTAACTTGATAGACTATTAAAGTAGTTTTGCAAGTGGCAATTCTAAATAATCTATAGTTTAATGATGCATCAAATGTTATACAACAAATCGTGCTAGAAATTTCACTAAAAATCAACTCTCTACAATAGATCATATTAAAATGGCTACATTTTAGGTCAAATATAGGATATCTTGGAAATTATACTGAAAATTGTATAGTGAGTGCATATACATTATTCTGCATAACGAAACTGGATTATTTACCTGAGAAACACTAATTTGAAGCCTTATTGAGCATAGAAAAAAAAAGATTTTTCAACATAGAAAATAAAATCTTTCCACAGACTTTTAAACAAATTCTTATTTTGTAATCATTATACTCAGAAAAGTGCAAAGAAATGTACAGTGAGATCTGCACATTCTTCATCCAGCTGCCTCCAACCAGTATTAACATCTTGCATAACCTAGTACAATAGCAAAACCAAAACATTAACATTGGTACAAACAACAGAGTTTATTTGGATTTCACCAGTTATACCTGCATTTATTTGTGTTTATACTGTGTATAGGCCTATATGCAATTTTGTCACATGTGTAGCTTTGTGTAAACACCACCACAATTGAGATTCTGAACTATACCATCACCACAAGTTTCCCTCATTCTATCCACTTCCTCAGCCATTCCTTCTCTAATACCTGGCAACCACTAATCGGTTCTCCATTTTTATATTATGTTATTTCTCAGATGTTATATAAATCAAATTATACAGTATGTATCCTTTTGAGGGTTTTGTTTTGCTTTGTTTGTTTTTTGTTGGTTTTTTTGTTTGTTTGTTTTTTTGTTTGTTTTTTTTTTTGGTCCTTGAGATCATTCAAGTTCGTTGGTGTATCATTTACTTCAATGCAATACTCCTTTGCAGAGAGGTATTCTATTCTATGGTATGGACATACCTGAGTTTAACCATTCATCCAATTAAGGGCATTGAGTAGTTTTCAGTTTGGGATTATTATGAATAAAACTACCATCATTGCTCAAATACTCGTTGCCTAAATCCATATGTTAAAATTGTTGGTGCTTCTGATTTTATACCTTGTTTGGAAGATGAGGAATAGTGCTGAAACCAGTTATTCTACAACCAAGATACAGCTTCCAGAATGTACCACCCCTAGTTTCCCATCTGAGGCATTGCTACTTCCATTGAGGCTCTGAAAGAACCACTGGGAAAACTCACAAGCTCTAGTTCTTTCCCAGTCTGTGAAGGAATTTCTTGACTCCCTTCATACCTATTATTATCCCCCAAGGAAAACAGACTCTGGAAATAAAAAACCTAAAAGAAAAAGGCCAGTGAATTCACATTGTAAGCAACCCAGCTCCATGACAAGTAATAGAAAAATTCTCTGAGGTAAGAGAATTTAAACTTTAGAAAGGAAAATATAGAGATAATAAAATACAAACTAATTTCTCTATAAATTATTCTGTGGTACATGCACAATGAAAAAAAGTCAAATAATATTTTAAAGTACACAATGATTTTATGCCACCTTTAGTCTCATACTGCCCAAAGTTATTTTATTTATATATGTCTTCTTGTCACACTATCCTACAATATTACAATAAAGCCTTACAATAAAGGCTCAATAATATGTAATTTATCATTAGTATTATCTCCTAATAATAAACATGATGACAATATTATCAATCTAAGTAAAAGTTTTCCTTCAAAATATTATGTTTACTTTGGAAAACTATAATCTCCAATATAATGTTCCCTTTATATAAAAGTTTGACATTTAAAATTTTATTACATCTAGAATATCTAAAAAATAAGGACCATATATAAAGGAAGCAATCCTCCCTAAATCTATATTGTAATACACATAATAATTCTATTTTCAATATATTTATTTTATATATTTTTAATTTTCTTAATGTTTATTTAATTTGAGAGATAGCGAGAGACAGAGCACGAGTGGGGGAGGGGCAGAGAGGGAGACACAGAATCTAAAGTAGGCTCCAGGCTCTGAGCTGTCAGCACAAGCCCGACACAAGGCTCAAACTCATGAACCGTGAGATCATGACCTGAGCCAAAGTTAGCTGCTTAACCGACTGAGCCACCCAGGCATCCCATATTCATTTTATACACCATAATTTATGTTCTGTAATTATTAAAATATTAGTTTTTCACTTACATATTTATAATTATAGTCTATAATCATTAACTTATAAATTTTATATTTCATTGTGTTAATTATAATTATTCTTTTTATAATAAAAATATTTTTCATTACTTCATTATTTCAAATATTACATTTTTGTAATTTTACTTCCTATGATTTCAACTGTGCTATAACTGGATTTTGCAGTATATATGCTTTGCAAAAATAAGCCGTATTTACAAACCTACAAAACTGCATGAAAGTACAGTTACTGGAGGTGGTGTCATACTATTGCTTTGTTTTTTTAGTAATTTTTTTTTTAGAGAGAAAAAGTGCAAGTGGGGGAGAGGGGCAGATTGAGAGAGAGAGAGAGAGAGAGAGAGAGAGAAAATCTTAGGCAGGCTCCTTGCTCAGTACAGAGCCCAATGCCGGGCTCAATCTCATGACCCTGGTATCATGATCTGAGCCAAAATCAAGAGTCAGATGCTCAACGACTAAGCCACCCAGGTACCCCATTTTATTTTATTAAATTAATAACATAACAGGTATCTATAAAGTTGCCTTATTTTAGTACTAGCAATTATAAACTTGAACATATTCTGGAATCACTGAATATTTTGGCTGCAAAGCCAGAATTTATCCAGGAAAAAAAGTGATGTGGCCTTGATATTAGTGTTTATAAATTTCTATGGTGAAATACTCTCTGTATGATCAATTTCAAGCAAAAAGACATTGCTAAAGGGGGATTTGTGTAGAGATGTGTACAAATGGCTCCTGTTAGCCTATGAATGTTAGTGCTTTCACACCACTACCTGGGAATCTTCTTGTGGAATTACCTTCAGAGTCTGTTACATGCTTTTGCAAGGAAATCAGTCTCATCGCTTTATAGTCACATTGTCTATGTAGACCATGATATTATCGGTCAGACTTTTCTAGTACTAGTCAAAATCCTAGGCTGTGCAGAAGTTTGGGCAAAATCCCAACCATCCACTCTAATTTCATAAGGCAAATATTTGCTATCCTTGTGAATATTTATGAAAATATCATAAACCCTAAAGTTGAAAAAAGAGAAATTTCAACAGTGTTACATGAAAAAACTGAGTTATTTAACTGATTAAAATTTTGTAAGATATATACAAATATATCAGTGTAAAGAAGAAAAGAAATTCTCTGAAGAGTTCATAAATAGTAAACATAATGTTTGACCTCTTAGAAGAATATTGAACAAGAATGATAACTTTAAAATCACTCATACATGGAATTTAAGAAAAAAACAGATGAACTTAGGGGAAAAGAAGGAAAAATAAGATAAAGAGAGAGGTAGGCAAACCATAAGAGACTCTTAAATACAGAAAAGAAACTGAAGGTTGCTACAGAGGTGTTAGGTGAGGGGATAGGCTAAATGGGTGATGGACATTAAGGGGGGACTTGTTGGGATGAGCACTGGGTATACATGTAAGTGATCAATCACTAAATATTACTCCTGAAATTATTACAATATGTGTTAAATAACTTGGATTTAAATATAATTAAATTTTTTTAAACTACAAAAAATAAAATTAATGACAATTCCAAGTATATGACATTCTGGAAAAGGTAAAACTACACATACAGTAAAATAATCAGTGGTTGCCAGCAGACAGGTTAGAGGTCAGGGTTGACTAGATGAATACAGGGGCTATTTAAGGCAGTAAAATTATTCTGTAATGGTGGTTACAGAACGTTATACATTTGTCAAAACCCACAGAAGTTTACAGCAGAAAGAGTAAAACTTAATATATACATATTGTTTTTAAATATCTAAGATATCACAATTCTCAAGAAGGAATGCAGACTGTGACAAAAGCATTTAACGGTATTACCGATGTATGAAACAACCTCACAGAAGGGATAGGGGAGGAGGAAGTGCCCACCTGTGTAACTATGTCCAAAGTTATTTTATTTATATATATCTTCTTGAGTTGTGAGTGGTGTCTGTAAGGCCAAAGATAAAAGGAGCTGTGCATAAGCACTATCTAGTTGACAAAAATTTTTCCCATGGGAACATGAATTATAATATTGCTGTACACATATAGTAGAATGAATGAAGACTAGTGAAAGTCACGTTTCTCAATATCTCTTCCCTTAGCATTTGCCTTTGTATTAAAAAAAAAAACTTTAACTGAATTGGTCATTAAAACTTGATTATTATTAATCTGTTTCTAAATCACACATTCGGAATTTATATCCATGTGCTAAAAACAGCAAAAAATTGATTTTTTTCATGGTTTTCTGTATTTTCTAGTTCAATCTGCAATTCAGCTTGAACATTTGTATCCATATGTTATAATTTCTCATTTCTGTAGTTTTATCTTTATGAAAAATTTTCCCAATGTAAGAAAAGTTTACATTTGACTTTGTAATATTAATTTATGCTTATGTCATGCTATAATTCTTTAGGCAAAACTATTTGTTATTTTAAAAACATAAATTGAATTTAATGATAACATTGTTAATACTTCAATTTATATGGAAAACTGTTGGCAGGGAAATAATTTGTGACCAAAATCATAAATCTGCATCAATTTTTTATTGTTAAGATAACCATTTAAATAAGGAAGAGCCCATGAAACTGAAACACGAAGGATGTTAAATGAACTCAATTTCAGAAAGAGCAAAATGCTATGTTTGAAATTACACTGTTATGTTTTGCAAAGGTTAAATGAGCCATTTCTAAATGGTTCTTAGAAGATACATGAGAAGAGTTCTGATAAATAATAGAGAATACTTTAAACAGTAACTGAAAATTAATATACCAAGTGCTGTGTGATGAAGGAAGGTGGAGGGGATCCTAATAATTTTGGCTATTAGCAATAAACTAGTAGGTTAGTTTCTCATTGAATTTCAGAGTTGTCTCATTAATATCTTAATTAAATACATAATGGAATTTGATGAGGCATGATCAGGTTTTATATCAAGATGTTTTTCTATGCACAATTTGAAAAATTGAGGAAGAAAGGTTCATTTGAAATATGATCTATTAAAAATATTAGACTACTTGGGAACTAACCATTCAATCCTCAGCACACTGGCAGCCGTATTTATTCTTTTCCTTCCTGTTCCTTCTTGATTATTTGAGACACTATAATCTCTTCAGTTTAAATACAACACTTTGAGGGTTTCAATGCATATATTTTCACTGAGGAATATAGAACAAAGTTTTCAGAGTTTGGCCAACTCAAAGCTGATTCCTGACCTACATTACCTACTACCTGCATAAGCTTGGTCAAGGTCACCACTTCAGTGCTAGTGACCACATTGACCTTAAAAGGAAAAACTGCCTTAGCTTAAGCTTTATCCTCTAGTACAGTTTCCACTTCCTGACCCAGTCCAATTATAGTATTCATCACTTTCTGAGGTCTCCCAGGACTTTATGAGATTTTTTGGAGTTTAAGTCATAGTGTATATAATGATACAGAAAAAAAAACTGGATTTGAAGCAAGTTAATATTTTTTTCAGGTTGACCACAGTAACCTGAGCTATTTGGAGTACAAATGAAGATCAAGTAGCAAATAAACACTACAGTCAGAGCTCCGGAAATTTATATCTTGCCAGTGCTTCTGAGATTTGAAATGCAGAAGTGAGGCATAGACCTCTCTTTGTCTGGAGCAGTTATGATGATATGCAGTGTGCAGTGGGACTGTGGGGCAACTTTGAGTATAAACTTCCAGAGAATTTTTGCAGATCCCTAGTGTTTGTTTGGAGCAGTGGTTTCCTGTCATTTGGACAGCTACATTCAGCCACAGGATATAATCCAAACTGCCTGGATTTTGGTTTTCTAGTTCTTCAGGTTGTTTTATAGGCTTATAATTAACACTATAAAATTCATTTGTTTCTAAAATACCCAGTATGATTCTTTTTTATTTTCCTTAACTGAAATATACATGTAAAATGAATCAAAGTGCATAAATACATTTTGTGGAGGTTTCCAAAAAGTAATTTTTACGTACTGTTTAAATATGTTATTACTAAAAAGTTAGAAGACAAAGCCTTTGGAATCAGGCAAACTGCAGTTACAATACTGGTTCCACCAAGTTATGCCATTTTTAGTCATCTGTTGGCTCTTCGTATTCCTAGCCACATCTTTTAAAGAACAACAAGTTCAGATCCTAATAAAGTCATTTTTTTCATTGACCATACCTTAGTGACATATCTAAAAACTCATCAACAAATCCAAGGTCACCTAAGTCTTCTACTGTGTTTTCTTCTAAATGTTATATAGTTTCATATTTTACATGAAGACCTGTAATCCATCTTGAGATAATTGATTTGAAAGATGTAAGATCTGTGTCCAAGTTATTTTTCTTTTAAATATATGGATATATAGTTATCCCAGCAAAATTTGTTAGAAGGCTGTCCTTTGTCCATTTTATTGCCATTGTACCTTTGTCAAAAATCAATTGATCAAATTTATGTGGGTCTGTTTCTTGGATCTCTGTTCTGTTCCATTGACCTTAGTGTCTATTTTTCTGCCAATACCATACTTCTTTTTTCATACTGTCTTGATCATGGTAGATTTATAGTAAGTCTTGAAATTGAGTGTTTCTACAAATTTGCTTTCCTTCTTAAGTATTGTGTTGGTTATTCTATATCTTTTATATTTCAATATAAACTTTAGAATTATTGTGTCAGTATGTACAAAACAGCTTGCCGAGCTTTTAATCAGGATTGTGTTGTGTCCGTAGCTCAATTTGCCAAAATTTACATTTTAGTAATATACAATTTGTAAATCTACAAACATGGGATATATCTCAATTTGTTTAGATTTTCTATTTCTTTCTCAGTGGCATGTAGTTCCCTTCATATTGATCTGTAATTTTTGTTTTAGATTTTATATATTGAGTTTCTGTGATATTTTAAATGGAATTTTTAAAGTTTTAAATTTGAATGTTCATTGCTGGTATAAAGAAAAAACAATTGGGCTTTATATAATGTTATTTTATCCTATGACCTGGCTTAACTAATTTTGAAAACTTTTTGGTCTGTTCTTTAGAATTTTCTTCATAGGCAATCATCTGCAAACAAAGACAGTTTTCCTTTTTGCTTTCTGGGATGTATACACTTGACGTTTTTTCTTGTTGTATTTCCCTAACTGTGAAGTCCAGTACAATATTGAGTAGATATAGTAAGAGAAAATATCCTTGCTTTATTAATAATCTTAGGAGGAAAACATATAGTTTCTCACCATTAAATTTGACCTTAGATGTAAGATTTTGTAAATTCTTTTATTGATTTGAGGAAGTTCCCTTTTATTCATAGTTTACTAATAGTTTTTACCATGGGTGTTTTCTTAGTTTATTTGAGCTGTCAAAATACCATAGAGTGGGCAGCTTATAAATAATAGAAATTTATTTCTCACAGTTGTGGAGTCTGGGAAGTCTAAGAGCAAGGTGCCAACAGATTCTGTGTATAGTAAGAACCCACTTCTTTGTTCATAGATGGCCTTCTTGATGTGGATAAGGGAAGAGAGCTTTCTGGAGTCTCTTTTATAAGGACTTTAATCCCATCCATAAGGTCTCCTCTCTCATTACCTAATCACTTCCCAAAGGTTCCCTCTTCTAACATATCATCACAGTGGGGTTTAGGATTTCAACATGTGAATTTTGGAGAGACATAAACATTCAGTCCACTGTTGGTATGTTTTGGATTTTGTGAAAAGAATTTTCTGTGTATATTGATACGATCATATGATAGTTTTTTCTTGTTCAGCCTTTAATAAGGATGATTTCATTGATTGAATTGCTAATATTGAATCAGTTTGCATACCTAGGATACATTCCACATGGGCATGGTGTATATAATTCTTCTTATTTTTGATGAAATATATATGCTAATATTTTTTGAAGATTTTTGCAGTAATGTTCATGGGAGATATCAATCTTTACTTTTCTTCCTGTATGATGCCTTTATCTGATTTTCTTATTAAGGTAATGCTTACCTAATAGAATAAGCTAATGAATTCTCCCTCTGCTTTTATATTCTGAGAGAGATTGTAGAGAATTAATATCACTTCTTCCATAAATGTTTAGTAGAATTCACCAGTGAAACCAGGGAAATTTGGACCTGATACTTTCTCTTTTTTTTTTTTTTTTTTTTTACATGGTTTTTATTATCCATCAGTGCTTTTGATAGGATATCTGAGTCTTTCTAGAAATTTGTCTATTACATCAAATTTATCAAATTTGTGAGCACAGAGGTTTTTTTGTAGTATTCTTTTTATTACCCTTTTAACGTCAGTGAGATCAGTAGTGAGAACCCCTCTTTTATTTTTAATATCGGTAATTTGTATCTTCTCTTTTTCCCTATTTGCCATAGGTGATGTTTTACCAATTTCATTCACCTATTTTTAGTATCAGTTTGAGATATTGTTGGTTTTCTTTATTGTTTTCCTTTTTTTTTCAATTTTCTTGATCTTTGCTCTATTTTTTTTATTAATTTTCTTCTAATTGCTTTTGAATTTAAATTGCCTTTTCCTAGTGGAAAAGTGGAAACTTAAAGTATTTTATGTTACCTTTGTAAATCTAAAAAAATAAATCTGAATTCCCAAACACAATTAGCCAATAAATTTTAGATAAGGGGTTGTATAAAGATATGTTAACAATTATTTAGAGAAAAAATACAATTATTTCTATCAGTCTTTTCATTTTAATACCTTTTTGCACACAACAACTTTCTTGTACTTTGGCTCATAAATTCTTGATTAGCTTATTTCGTACAAATAGTTTTTCTAATATTTCTTTAAGAGTACATGGCTTATCCTTCCCCTCATCCATTGTCTTCCTTCTCTGGTTACAGTTCTCATTTGTCAGGTATAGATACATCTGGTAATATCTCCCAAAACTGTTTTTTCTCTTGTTTTATTTTTGAATTTTATCCTAAAAAATCTCATTCATTCAGTTTCTGCTCACTATTTAGCTATATCCATTCAGGTGCTTAGGAAATTTATTGACTTTGGGATTTTAATTATCATATTTTACCCTTCTAGATCTCTATTTCTACTTTGCACTCATAATCAGACAGCTCATATTTGATGGAAAGAAAGTAATTTTTATCCTTCTTACACTATCAGCTGTGCTTATCTTAAAGTATCCTCCATGACCTATTATTTTTGTTTAGATATTAGAATTTCATTTGTTTAATTCTCTCTGATATTTTTCTCCCTGTGTTGGTATTCAATGAATCAATCATGATTCTAGCTTATGTGTACACATAAGTAATTGCGTTCCTTATTTCCTTACTATGAATAATTCATCCAGCGATTATAGCACCCTTCTAATAATAATGCAGAAAAGATGATATGTGTTGTGGGTTGGGTTTACCAGTGCTTTATCTTTTTAGAGATGCCACCCTGCTTCTCTGACACCAGGGCCTCTGACCTACATAGGCAATAAGCAATGTCACTACTGAAACAAGTTAATATAAATAGGGAATGTGTAGAGATTGAACACTCTATGTGCTCATAATGAGTTTTATGACTGCAGAAGTTTGCTCTTTAGAGTATCTTTGCATATTTACCACATCACCTCAAATGAATGACTCAAATTGATTCCATACTAGTTAAATCTGGTCTTGCAACTTTCCTGCACTTACTGTTTTCTCAAAAGCACATTTGCAAGTCTTCTCCATTGGTTTTTGACCTTAATTTCTCCCAATATTTAACATAATCTCTTCTTTTTTTTCAGAGATTCCTCAAAATTACCATTAATGCCAATATAGCTATTTTAATTCCAAAATTTATTCTTAAAATATGTTTCTGTCCATGTAATGTGATTTAGGATTAGATTATGTTGTATTTGCTCAGTTTTGCCATCTTAACTTAGGGGTATTACATGTTACTTATACAAAGAAAACTGATATGACCTAATTACAAATATTATATTAAATAGAAAGTGAGCCTAGTTTAAGGAGAACAACTGAAATTGAAAATGTTAGACTAACAAGGACATAAATGTGTAATTACTTAGATCAGTTTCTGAACGTTAGAAGCATACATCTGGTGGACAATTTAAGAGTGTTTTTTAAAAAAAATGATAATGCTTGAGATGAATTAGTGCTTTAAGATTTCAAGTGTGCTTGAAGAAGATGCAAAGTACATCATAGGGAAGATAGTCAACAATATTGTAATATCATTGTATGATGACAAATGGTGACTACAATTATTGTAGTTAGCATTGAGTAATGTATAGAATTGTCTAATCACTATGTTGTACATCTGAAAATAATATAATATTGTATGTAAACTATGCTTCATAAAAACTCCATATGTGGAATTATAGAAACACAACAGATGAACATAGGGGAAGGGAAAGAAAAGTAAGATAAAAACAGAGGGGGGAAAACGATAAGAAACTCTTAAATGCAATGTACAAACTGAGGGTTGCTGGTGGGGAGGAAGGTGGGGGATGGGTTAAATGGGTGATGGACATTAAGGAGGGCACTTTTTGGGTTGAGCACTGGGTGTCATATGTAAGAGATAAATCACTAGGTTCTACTCCTGAAGCCAAGACTACACTGTATGTTAACTAACTTGAATTTAAATAAATCAAAAAATGAATAACAAAATTTAAAAATCCTTTATTTAATACTTAGAAATAAATGATTACTTTAAAAAGGGTTTAAATGTGCTTAATCAGAAATTGACAAAAAGAAAATAATTTTTCATGTGGAAAAGCAAATTGATAATTTGAAGTAGACACGTATTATTTAGGATCAAGGAAAATCTTTAAAAATAACTCTACAGTAGAAACTGAAAAAAGAGCAATCACAGAAAGCGTTATCTAAGGGACCTACTATTCATTTATATATCTAAGTTAGCAAGCAATATCAAACACCTGCCATGTTTCAAGCCCTTGGCTCTGAACTAGTGAAGAACAAAAATGTAAGACCCAACCTTTTCTTTTAAAATGTTACCATGGAGTGCTTGATACAGGCAAAGAATTCAGTAAAGCCCAGTGTGAAATTTTTCATAATAAAGATAGGCAAAAGTTGCTATAGGATTATAAAGGTAGATCAAATAGGAGGGGCATCTAACCAACCACCGTATTTAGGTGGAGAATAAAAATAATGCTTAACATAAATCTGGGGGGAAAAAGAGGACTGTTACAGGTGCTATTAATACAAAGTCTCTCAGGAGGAAAGAAGTAGATTCCATGAAAAGCAAATAATTCTTGAACAACTTCCAGTTTATAAACGAAACTCAATATCACAAAAATTACCTATCCTTATTTAAATTCAGAATACAGAGTTCAAAAAAACTTATCAAATATCTAGATTTTTAGAGCTTTAAGGCCTAAATGAGTACGGTGACTGCAACTGAAGTATTTCGAAAATCATTGGTCTTATTATAACATCTTTCAATAAAGTCATTTTTAATTTTTTTTAATGTTTTTATTTATTTTTGAAACAGAGAGAGACAGAGCATGATCAGGGGAGGGGCAGAGAGAGAGGGAGACACAGAATCTGAAGCAGACTCCAGGCTCTGAGCTGTCAGCACAGAGCCTGACGTGGGGCTCAGACTCATGGACTGTGAAATCATGACCTGAGCTGAAGTTGGATGCTCAACCAACTGAGCCACCCAGGCGCCCCAATAAAGTCATTTTTAAAAGCAAAATTTTGTGCCATGTTGAGCCATTTCTCCCTACATTAAGGACAAATGAGTAGCTTATCTTTTTCCTTAGTTTTGTTTTGTTTTTCTTTTTGCCAGAATTTCATATGTCTTTTTGGACCCATTCTTTCAAGCTTGAGAAGTTACATTTTACACATCAACTAGACATTCTTCTGATGTTATTAGAAACCTAGATATGCAATACTAAGAATTAACATATAAGATAAAATTAAATATACTATGAAGAAAACATAGAAGAAAAAAAGAAGGGCTCCTATGTGAAGCAAAGCCAACAAATTTCCATTCTCATTTCTTACTATTCTTCAGAAGTATCATAAATTTCTGTCATGTGTAATATCCTCTTCTATCTCTAAAACTATGTGGGGCCTCTTCCTTTCAAAATAGTCTTTCTACCTTTCCAATCATATAAAGCACATAATAGGGACATACATTCACTCTAAAACATCATTAGAAGAAGTAACTAATTACATAATTATATAATGTATATTATATATTATGTCAGGGAAGGTCGGGGACATACATTTATAGGTATTTAAAAAAAAATAATGTTGTCTCCAGATGTTGTTATTCTTACTGTTTTTGTTAGGTCAAACCACAATGCTTTAAAGGATTTTATTCCCCAAAGTAAAAATGTATTTTGTGGTACAAAGTTCTGTGATATAATATTTAAAAAGTTAAGTAAGGAGAACAATAATACTGTTAGGAGAGATATAGAGTGTAGGTATTCACAAACTATGAAGAAAACCCAAATCTACATCTGAAAATGAGGTCAGGTGTTTTGCCAGTAGGACCAATTCTAGTCACAGTATCCTGTAATCATTGCTTATTCCTGACAATTCACATCTGCTGACAAAAGTGGATATTTATCCTTTTCTTCATAGTTTTGTTCCTGATCCATGGTCCCAAATACTATTTGGTAATTTGAAAAATACAGCCATGTTTTGATTGGAAATTTTGCAGAACTATGTGGATACATATTATATGAAAAAAGAAATCTGGCTAACTGAACTTTAGTGGTTTGATAAGTGGTATTTGCTCTTTTTTCCTTAAACAAGAACAACTCTTAAAAAAACTCATATATTTCAAAACCAGACAAAGACCCCACTAAAAAGGAGAACTATAGACCAATTTCTCTGATGAACACAGATGCAAAAATCCTCAACAAGATATTAGCCAACTGTATCCAATAATACACTAATAAAAATTATTCACGACAACCAAGTGGAATTTATACCTGGAATGCAGTCTGGTTCAATGTCCACAAAGCAATCAATGTAATTCATCACATCAGTTAAAGAAAGGACAAGAACCCCATGATACTCTCAATAGATGCAGAGAAAACATTTGACAAAATACAGCATCCTTTATTGATAAAAACCTTAAAGAAAGTAAGAATAGAAGGATTATACCTGGAGAACATAAAAGCCATATATGTAAGACCCAACGCTAGTATCATCCTCAATGGGGAAAAACTGAGAGCTTTCCCCCAAAGTCAGGAACAAGACAGGGATGTCCACTGTCACCACTGTTATTCAACATAGTATTGGAAGTCTGAGCCTCTGCAATCAGACAACACAAAGAAAAGGCATCCACATTGGCCAAAAGGAGGTCAAACTTTCACTCTTCGCAGATGACATGATACTCTATATGGAAAACCCAAAAGATTCCACCAAAAAACTGCTAGAACTGATTCATGAATTCAGCAAAGTTGCAGGTATAAAATCAATGCACACAAATAGGATGCATTCCTATACACCAACAATGAAGGAACAGAAGAGAAATCAAGCAATCGATCCCATTTACAATTGCACCAAAAACCATAAAATACCTAGGACTAAATCTAACCAAAGAGGTGAAAAATCTATACACTGGAAACTACAGAAAGCTTATGAAATAAATTGAAGAAGACACAAAAAAAAAAAAATGGAAAAATATCCCATGCTCCTGGATAGGAAGAACAAATATTATTAAAATGTCAATACTACCCAAAGCAATTTACATATTCAATGCAATCCCTATCAAAATAACACCAGCATACTTCACAGAGCTAGAACAAACAATCCTAGAATTTGTATGGAACCAGAAAAGACCCTGAATAACCAAAGCGATCTTGAAAAAGAAAACCAAAGCAGGAGGGATCACAATCCTGGACTTCAAGCTGTATTACAAAGCTATAATCATCAAGACAGTATGGTACTGGCACATGAACAGACACTCAGATCAATGGAACAGAATAGAGAACCCAGAAATGGACCCACAAACGTGTGGCCAACTAATCTTTGACAAAGCAGGAAAGAATATCCAGTGGAATAAAGACAGTCTCTTCAGCAAGAGGTGCTGGGAAAACTGGACAGCGACATGCAAAAGAATGAACCTGGACAACTTTCTTACACCATACACAAAAAATAAACTCAAAATGGTTGAAAGACCTCAATGTAAGACAGAAAGCCATCAACATCCTTGAGGAGAAAGCAGGCAAAAACTTCTTTGATCTTGGCCACAGCAACTGCTTACTCAACACATTTCTGGAGGCAAGGGAAACAAAAGCAAAAATGAACTATTGGGACCTCATCAAAATAAAAAGCTTCTGCACAGCAAAGGAAACAATCAGCAAAACTAAAAGGCAATCGACAGAATGGGAGAAGATATTTGCAAATGACATATCAGATAAAGGGTTAGTATCTAAAATCTATAAAGAACTTATCAAACTCAACACACAATAAACAAATAATCCAGTGAAGAAATGGGCAAAAGACATGAATAGACACTTCTCCAAAGAAGATGTCCAGATGGCCAACTGACACATGAAAAAATGCTCCACATCACTCCTCATCAGGGAAATACAAATCAAAACCACAATGAGATACCACCTCACACCTGTCAGAATGGCTAACATTAACAACTCAGGCAACAACAGATGTTGGCAAGGTTGCAGAGAAAGAGGATCTCTTTTGCATTGTTGGTGGGAATGCAAGCTGGTGCAGCCACTCTGGAAAACAGTATGGAGGTTCCTCAAAAAATTAAAAATAGAACCAACCTACGACCCCGCAATTGCACTACTAGGTATTTATCCAAGGGATACAGGTGTGCTCTTTCAAAGAGGCACATGCACCCCAATGTTTACAGCAGCACTATCAACAATAGCCAAAGTATGGAACCCTTTTTTCTAAGAAAAGTGATTCCATTCATGAGGGCTTTGCACTCATAACTTAATCCTTTCCCAAAAGTCCCACCTCCTAATATCATTATCTTTGGGAGTTAATACTTTTGGAGGGACACATTCAGACCATCGCAATGAGGGTACTGTATAAACGTATCCCAGGCTGAGTTATTAGCATATTATTTTAATAATTATTTTAGCTGAAGACATTTTATGTTTAGTCTTAAGAAGTATGGAATGGCATAATTTGGACCATTATTTCCAAAAATGTTTAAAGTGATAATAAAATAGTAGACAGGACTAAAGTCAGATACCTTGATTAAAAGCCACTTTACATGATGGTTTAGAAATAAGTGAATCCCTTAAACTATGTGTGTCTGTTTCTTCAACCATGATTTGGTAATACCATTTTGCTCACAAAATGTGGTATCAACATAAATAGAGGATTCAGGGGGAAAACATTTTGAAAACCAAACCAAAAATACACACAAATATCCAAAAAGACTTTGTTGGAGGACAAAGTTGGATTAAAAATAACCCAGTGATGATATTTCAACGAGATTATTACATGTGAAAAAATAACTCCCCTTCTTAGATCACATGATAGATAATTCTAGGCTGTTATTATCAAGAGAGGGTAATTGGGTAGTATTTTAGTCTGCTCAAGTTGCCATAACAAAATACCATTAACTAGGTAATCTAAACAACAGAAATTCATTTCTCACAGTTCTGGAGGCTGGGAAGACCAAGATCAAGGTGTTGAGAAGTTCAGTTTCTAGTCGTCAAAGTTCTCTTCCTGTTTTATAGACTGCTGTTTTCTGGGAGTGTCCTCTCATAATGATGAGAAGCTCTTACATCTCTTTTTATAAAGGTACTAATCTCATCATAAAAGCCCAACCGTCATGAACTCATTTAAACTTACATCCCAAAAGTCCCATCTCTAAATACCATCACACAGTGGGGTTAGGCTTCAACATGTGTACCTGGGGGAGGACACAATTCAGTCCATAGCAGGCAAATTGACCTTATCAATTAGTGTGTGTGTGTGTGTGTGTGTGTGTGTGTGTGTGTAGTTGAAAGAGGTACTTTTTTGATTGTATGTTTGTTATCTCTTGCACTTAGACTATTTCTTTAAGTCACTGAACCCAATATCTGCTCTTCACTGCAATTATAATATAAAGTAACATAGTTTCTTAAATTGTATCTAAGTTTCCTCCTCCCACCACATCTCAGTAAAATGGAAGCTGTCTAGATTATTTTACTTAATTGTACTTCTAATACTGTTTTCCAGGAAGAAATTGACAACTATATAAAATATGCAATTATCACTTTAATTTTAACAAAATTTCTATGCTATTCTGGAATGATCAACAGAATTATAATTATGTAAAATAGAAATTTTTTAAAGTTAAGCACACTGATTCTACTAACTTATGTCAAAACATTTCTAACTAGTTTTAACAGGGACTTTTTTTCCCTCCTTAATCTCAAAGTCATAAAAATTGTATTATAATTTTAGTTATTAATTAAATTCCAATAAAATAGTGTTTATTTTATCCAGTTGGTGCTATAATCATACCCATAGAATTGAAAAGCAGTCCTTCTGCTGATAATATAATAAAAAACAAAATGATATAATGCAAGCAGTATAGCTAGAAATGAGAAGTGGTTGATTATTGATTATTTGATTAACATGAAAGATGAAATAGAAATAATCTCTAATGTAATGAAATGTAAGTAATGAATGCTAATTATTTTTCTACTGTATCATTCCCCATAATTATACAGAGAAAGATAGTTAGCAATAGAGATAAAAATTGAGTAGAATTTGCTGCAGATTGCTTCTTATCAAATAGTGATTCTTAAACTAAAGTCAAAAGATCTGTGGCTCATTGAGAATTTACTTTAATATATTAAGCATATTTTACGATGTGTTAAAATTTGATGAAAATTTTAAACAAGATGTATAACATACTCATATGAATGGTTACCCTAAAGCTCTTTTATCACAATTTCAGCATTTAACTTTATTTATACAGTCACCTTTGTGTCATATACTACTATTTCAATTCCCATTACCTATTGAGAAAAAATGATAATAACAACAAAAGAAGGAACTGGAGAGTGAAGGATTTACATCATGATAGGGCTGACACAGACCTGCCTTGTAATGCACTCAGGTTCTGTCTCCCCACATTACTGTTCCCTTGACAACTAAAGAGCTTAAAGATCTTCCACTGTGTAAGTGAGGGGGATAGAAATGGGCACTGTACCTTTATTGAAGCCGAGTGTTCACTTGCACACATTTGCCCTATAAGGTAACATAATATAAAAGATTGTCAGGACATTGAGAATGTGGAATTTCTGGGTCAAGGTGATCAATGAATGTCTGGCAGTCTTAGTATCTTGTGTAGATAAAGGAATTTTTTTAAATAGATGATATCTGAGCTCCTAACATTGAGATAATGATGTCATATTTACTGTATCTTGTGCCTTCTATCTTTCTATAAAACTAAGTAAATGTGATATTATGTCCTATTGGTATCAATTGATGACCAACTCAAACTTGCCACCATAGCTGTGTTGTCACTTAGAGGTTTTAGGTTTTGTAAAATATAGTGATGGAGAGATGTTGTGAAATTCTGATGAAAAGGTGGTCCCTAAACAGGTGCTTTTTTTTAACCCCTGGTTTTACCCACCATTTTATGGGCAAAATGCTCTGTAACAAATTACCAACGGTATATCTTGCAAATGGAATACAAATGACATGGATTTCTGCTTTAGAGAATTGCTGAAATGTGAATCTAAAGCCAAATGAGGAGGCAATCAGCTGATAAAATTACTTCATTACCTCTTAAAACTTCCCTCATGAAACTGAAACCTCTTGGAGGAAAAGGACATAACATAGGTAATGAAGGAACTGGCTTTTTTCCAGGTGTTTTAGATGAAAATAGACGCAAATTCTAAACCAAAAGCCGTGTTGGAGATGTGGGAGAATATTGTGCTTCATCCTGATGTTCTCCCCTTTAACTGTTGGTTCTTAAATGAATCACTCAGAGACAAATGTGATGGACAGATAATTCCAGAAAGCAGGGGCTGTGGTATAAAAGAGGTCAGCCATTTTGCTGAAAAATCTTTTGTTAAAAATGCCTAAGGAATTCCTACCTCCCTTAGTTCTAGATCAGTTGACTTAAGGCAGTTAATTTATCTCTGGACACTGAAGGATGAAAAGGAATGTTTATTATGAATATTAGTCCACAGCATTCTGTATTGTTTGGTGTTATCAATGACCAATAAAGTAATAGTCATACCTTTTTAGTGCATATTGGAGAGAGAAAATTCTGTGTAAAGAAAGGAAACTTGTACTAGTCTCACTGGCTGTGAAATGGAATAGCTCCACAGAAACTGTAGAAATGTCAGTGACAACAGCATCCTGAACTGCCTTGGGAAATTTACAGATAGAAAAATAACAATGTAGAGATATTCAGTTTTGGTATCACCTTTAATTGACTGTAAGAGTGGAATAGATGTGATGTATGTGTGGGTGGTCTTACTAATACCAGCTTACATGTAAATGTTGGGTAAGTACAGCCTCTTCTAGATTTTAACTGGACAAGCCAAAAGGAGGTCTTAGAATTGTCCAAATAGTATCAAATATTAAGCAATACTAGATTCAGAAAAGACAACAGAAACAAATTACCATTGATTAAGAAATGGAAACTGGGGTGATAGTCTCCATGCTTCTTTCTATAGTAGCGTGGACTGCCTCAGGAGAAATTTAGAATGCTCTTATAGACTGACTGTTGCCTGTCATGGGTTTGAAAATATATCTCCCCACCCCTAAGTCCAAGAGAAAAACACCACTGTGCTTTTCAAACAAAATGCATGCATATAGTATTTCTATTGTCATTGTGACAGTTTAAACATTTTGAGTACTTGATTACAGATAAACATTTGTTACTGATGTTTCTTAAGTTTTAGTTAAATGGTTCTGTTTATAAATTTTTCTGGGTTTGTTTTTTTTTTTTTTTTTTTTTTTTGGTGTGAAATTCCAGTACTTGTGTGATCAACTTGATTACTCAGTTACTGTTTTTCATTCAGTGATAAAAGTGTGCATGCCTTAAAGATGGTTCTACATTTATGAATTAGTGAACTATAGTGCAGGAACAGAAGACAATCTATCTGGGTTATTATGTATCTTCACCATTAGAAAAAATCTAATACAGGATTCTGTTACAAAGCTCATTAAGCAACTGAATAAATTAATCTAATCTTGATTTTCAGCTGACTGGTGTCTGTGCAAATTGCTATGGGTCATTGTCATAAGGCTGTAACTTTTGTTCTCTAAGTCAGATTTTCAAAATGACTCATTCAGGATACTGCTTAGGACAAGTAATTTATTGTTTCTAAAACTCATATGTCAGTGTTGCCAGTAGCTGTAAGGAAATTTATTGAATTATGGAATCTTTAAGAAATTGAGTGTCAGTCTTCTGCACACTGTTTCAATCATTTCATTAAAACATATAGGAAGGTTAAGAAAATTACTGTATATGATATCATTATGCTTTATATAAAGGACTTGAGATAGTTATCCTTCGTTTACCTCTTTAGCTAACCTGGTACAGGAAAGTGATACAATAAGAGAGCTCACCACAGAAGTCTGGCTCCAGTAGATGGTACTAAAAGGACAAAAGCAATTATTATGTAAATCCATATATCCTGAAATAAGAACCTGTCCACATACACCCAAACATCTTACATTGCCATTTTGTGACTGCTTTTCTCTTGAAATATGACCTTGCCTTTCATTTTAGATCAATTTGATCTGTATAATGGTCCTAGTGAATACAGAAAAGGGATATGATTGAGCACTACACAATGATATTTATTCAGAGTATGAAAACCACATCCCATGAGAGTTGATGGCTCTGGTTATTGATTAAAATATCTTGTACACATTTCCCTAGTATCTCAAAAATGTAATAATGAGTCCAATGTGAGTAAGCCAATAAATTCTTTCATGATTTCTTCTCTTTTGCATTGCATATTTTAAGAACATTTAGTTGGAATGGAAGATCAGATAATCTGTGAAAGCTGCCAGTTTCACATTTAGTCACCATTTTCTAGAGGGATATGCCAACCTGATTGATCTTTGAAATTAAAGGTAAAATTGTTTAGTATAGCACATTTACAGTTCAGGTGTAAGCAGATAGTGAGGTCTGGATATGCCTGGCAAACTAAAGGTACAAGTCACCAAATAAGATTTATATCAGGGCTAAGAAGTTTACTGAAATCCAGTTATGTTGTGAATCTGAAAACACTTTGACAGGGGAGAGAAGATTCTGAGTTAATTATGATGTTTGTTGTCCAGACAGTAGCTTGTTCTACTCCACTGGACTCATGCTTGAGGCCTTTATGAAATGTATTTGTAGAAGGAAGAAATAGAACTAAGTACATCAACAATGAAGAGACTTAATGCAGAGCTCTGATTTGATCTATGACTACATAGTTATCAACAGTGACATCAAGAGGAACAAAAAATTTCAAATCTGAATTTATGCATAAATAATTTTTAAACCTTTATAATTTTGTAAGCTTTTCTGGTATTCTTAATTGTGGGTAATATTTGCTGCTAATGTTTCTTAACTTGTAAATGCATAATCCCCTTTACATATATTAGATACAGAAATTCCTGAAATTCTGCAGAAATTTCTAGGACCATAGAAGAAAAAAATAAAGAACAGAACGTATAGAGATGTATTTTACAAATAAGGTATAGATAGGCACATATCATCCTTTTTTTAATAGCCAAAGGGAAAATAATAATGATCTTAATCTGATAGAGAAAAAGAAAGAAAGAAAGAAAGAAAGAAAGAAAGAAAGAAAGAAAGAAAGAAAAAGAAAATAGCTTTGGCATCTCAGAACCTCAGAAGCTTGTAGTTCAGCAGGTGAGATTGGTTGGATAAGGTTGTCCTTGACTCATGCCTTTTGGACTGGTAATCAGTGACTGACAGGAGAAGCCATGCTCATGAGTACATGTAAGATGCCCCAGAAATATTTATAGGATTATTTTGAGAGACTGTAGTTCTTATATCTGAGGTTATAGGAAAGAGGCTGTGACATCCTGGTTAATCCTATTATGAAACCCTATCTCTAAACACAGGTCAGGAGGCTTGAGAAAACTAGATTGTACTTAATCATTGTGGGAGGAAAAAAAAAAATTCCTCTCCTGGTTCTCCAGAAAATCTCACATTAAAAAAAAAAAAAAAAAAAAAGTCCTTTTTTTCAAAAAAAAAAAAAGTTCTTCATGATTACTTGTATCTACAAGCTGCTGGGGCAGATAATGGCTGGCCCATTTAATCCTTCATTAGTTTTTGCCATCCTAATTTAACTGTTCCTAAACATATTGGTTAGGCATATTGCAAGGCATTTAGAAACCTGCTTTAGAAACAGTTTTAGAAAAGTTTTACACATATTTAGGCCTCATTAATAAACAACTTTCTCCTTACAGGTTGTCACCCAGCATTAAAGAAAACCCAGAAATTAATGGAAGGGCTGACTGTAATGCAAAATAGCTGAACCTGAGTCGTTAACAAAGGTAAGAATAGATTATGATTAATTTAGCTGCTTTTTTCTTTTTTACCTCACTGCGGTACTTACTTTTTGTCAGAGTCTTGCTGTTCTTCTGATTTTAGAGGTGTGGGGTCTTGGTTTGGTTTTTTGTTTGTTTTTTGTGTTTTGTTTTGTTTTGTTTTTTTTGGAAACCCTGGAGTACTCAGCATGCCACTGAGGCTTCAAGCTCTTATCACCACAAGCAAAACTGTCAGTTCTGAAATACTGCTGAGAAGGAGACTCTCCAGCAAAAAGAAATGCAAAACAAGCACTTCACAGGCTAGTGGGGCAGGTACTGTTAGAAAACTTATTAATGAAGGATTAAATGTATAAAAATAATGCTCTGAGTCCCTGAAGTTTATTATCACTCAAAAACGTAGGATTAGAACTAATCATGTTGGTACATTTTGAGAAATTATGGAAGAATGTTTCGTGTTAGCTCAGCTAACGTTCTTGCTTTGTTCATCTTTCCCTAATCATGTAAAAGTAATGTAAGCAAATAGGATGCACATATTTTAGCACTTTTAAGTATTTTTGTATATAGGGGCATTAAGATAAATATTTTGTGATAAATATTTTTTAATGCTGTTGAAACTTTATACAGAAAATAAATATGAAGATAACAAAAGTTATTATAGAAAATAACTTTAGAAATCTAAGATAGATTCTAACATTTAATTTTTTGAAGCTTTCATCTCACTCATTTTTGATAGAAAGGCCAAAGTACAAGTTATTGCCAAGGATTTTGGTGACTCACATGTGTTAGAGTCTTTGATGTTGAGCAATCTATGCTTATTTTTGTACATGAACTCCCTTTTTTCTGATAGCTTTAATTATCAGCTGGTGAGGTGGGCAAACAGAAATCCAAAAATCAGAATTGAGTTCCACCATTCTTGTGGCTTTTTTGTGGCTAGGTTGCTGTGGTAGAAAGCACGAGAATACAGAAAGCCCAAGGGTAGAAAAGATTTGGGACATGACAAGGCAAAAGCCACCTTGTCCCTTTTCCCTCACGACTATTTCATACTTTCTCAGCAGATGTGCCTGACTTGTTCCTACTACTAATATGGGCACTGACATACTCCTAAAATTGTCATTGTGCAGCCCTCAGAGTATAGTGAAGAGAGGGGTTAGCAAGGAGCACTCAGTAGTGAGAGATCTGCCTGCATGGTTTCACCTGCTTCTCATCCCATCCTGGAACTGCTGTGTTGGCACATCTGTTCCAGCACTGGTGCTGCTATTTGTCCTTGTTACGTATGTCAGTAAGGAGGCAAAAACTTTTGCATCAACTATCCCCCACTAAAGAATCCAGCCCTTCTTCAGTCTGAACTGGAAAGTTCTCATTTAACAAACATTCCTTCACTCTCCATGGCTTCTCTTTTTAAAATTTTGTTTGAAGGTCCACATATTTTCCTCTTGTGTAGCATATCTTGGTTTGTGTTGGGCTGAGGTATAGAAGTAAGTATTGCTTGCTATTAGTTAACCTATTGATCCATCCTTTGTAGGAATGTATGAAATGTATGTATTTCAATGTTTTGAAACATTTAAAACAATTTTATATCAAAGGAATGGTGAAATTCAATTCTAATTTTTAGGTTTGTGTGCCCACCTTACTAACTGATAATTAAAGCTATCAGAAAAAAGGAGTTCATGTACAAAAATAAGCATAGATTGCTCAACATCAAAGACTCTATACATGTGAGTCATCAAAATCCTTAGTGAGTACTAATTCTTTGGCCCTCCTATTAAAAATGAGTGAGATGAAGTCTTCCTATATGATTAAATATTATTTGGTAATATCATTTTAATGTCTCATAATATCCCATCTATTTTTATGTGACTTGGTTTTGACAATCTTTTCAAGGTCGCATACAAATAAAAATTGGAGGGTGGAGCTTCACATAAACAACATTACTTTAAGTCTCTTATTATTTAAATCTACATGTCATTTTTCAATGATATATCTCCCCTAGACAAAGATTAAAATTAAAATTAGAAGCCTAGCTTACTTAGGAATACAGACACATGAGCCAAATCCAGACATGTCCTCAGAATATTAAATTAGAATTATTTCAGCTCCTCTAGGAAATTTATTATGATTTGCTATCATACTTGGGTAGATTATGTTGCTCACACTACAATGACGGTAAAAATGTTTTTCTATTCCTGAATTTGCTTGTCTCAAGTATATAACAGTCTGGAGGGAAACTTCACAATACTCTGTTCTCTTGTGAGTAAAGAGATCGTATTTTATTCATCTAGGTATCTTCAGACACTAGAACACCATAGGCATATACTTTATATTTATAGAATGAATGAAACTGGCTTCCACATCTAACGCATTATAAAAATAAAAACTGTTCATTTCAACTTGGTAGTATCAATTTCATTATATGCAATGCTATTAAGCTTTTTTCTAGATATGCTATTATTATATAAGTTAACTTAGTATATTTTTAATTACTATTATATTAGTTAGGGCCTACCAGAGTCATAAAAACATATTAATCTGGAATTATAAAGATAATTTAAAGAAGATATTATTTACAGAGTGTGGAAAGGGTTAAAGGAACAAACCAAAGATATTTAGAAGACCAAGATAAGCTACAATCAGAAGCCATTAACTTCTCTAGGCCCAAAAGTATAAAAGTATAAAAAAGTATAAAAGTATAAAAATGGTGTCTCTGGATCCAAGGGTAGCTGGAACCCTGAAAGGGGGAATCACAGCAAGTCCATCACCAAAGCTCAAAGTGAAGAAACATCCCTATATTTTCCCACCTCCATCATCCAATTTTCTGCTATTGAATCCCTTTGCTAATTCAACCAGAAGCTAGAGGGAAACGTACCCCAGAGATTCAATCCATTAAGATCAACTTCCTGGGGTCAGAAGAGTGAAGAGAAGGCAAAAATTGATTGTAAAATAAGTAAAAAAAACATCATACTTTGTCGTAGACTCTAGGTCTAAATTTTTCTGTTGTTTAGCAAGAGAGCAGGATTCAGGATGAAAGACGAGAGATGGCTAATGTCCAAGAAATGACAAGAGCCCCAAATAAGCGTCCTTGCCCTGTTTTTATTAGGATCAGAAGGCTTACAAACATGGAGATGGACGTGCACAAAGGGACAATGAATCTGTGAACATTAACTTGTGGACGTGAGGGAAAGGGGGTCTTGAAGATATTCTTCGTTAGGGGTTTGGGTTAACACAAAACAAAATCCTGGCACCAGGCAGTTGGGAGGAAGGTTGTTTACAGCAGACATGAGGCAGCACCTCTGTTTATCTTAGCTAGCCTAGGGGATGAGATAGATAGCGGAAATAACCTCAGGGTTGACTAGGCACCTTTTCTTTTGTTAACCATCTCCTTTCTGGGCTGCTCTGCCTACAGTGCAGCAGTCCATAGTCCAATTCACAGTGCTCTTAATGTTTTGTCACACAAAAAGCACTTTTTAAAATGATTTAAATTTATATGTAGTATTGTATTATCATCATTATTATTTGAATGGCAATGATAATAGCAGCTCTTTAACTCTGATGAATACCTTAAGTATTTACTTCTACAATTAGCAATCACCCTATATTTTCATTTTGACCCCTTGTTTACAGAAACAGTACAAACTAGTAATTTTAACTTTGATGAAAATTTAAATTATTAACCTTCATTAACTTTCTCACATGTCTAATTATTTAATTTTTTCCTAAGTTTATATGACAAAGATAACATGACAAATAATCATGAGCCACATTACATTTTGTATCTTTTTAAATGTATGGCTAAGAGTGAATTGATTTAAAATGACTTGTGTATACTTCACCAGGAAACAACTGGGAAAATTATTTTTTATCCTAATTAACATAGCAGAATTAAATTGTGCAATAGACAAGACACAGGGACTATTACTAAAGTCCTCAAGTCACCTTATAAAATGAGTAAGATATTTCAAAAAATATACTAATCCTAACAATATACCACTTTGCAATATTGATTTGTTGATCTTAAAAAACAAAACAGCCAGTTATTTTACCAGCAAAGTGAATTCACTTTGGAATAGCAGGGGATTTGCAATTTGGATATGGAGACTATGATGAACCATAGACAAATCCCCAAAACAGAGGAGAGGAGCTCGCTCTTATAGGGGAAAGGAAGAAACTGGAAGAGGCTGTTTCACAGAGTTCTCATTGACTGAACTGTTGCCTGGGCAAAGAGAAATTCTCTCTTCCTGCTGCTGGGAAATGCAGAGTAATCTTCCCATTGAGTAATGTGAGGTATGCTTCTTAAGGCAAGTAGAAATGTATCAGAGCTCCCCCTCAGGTCCCAACTCCATTTTAAGTGAGGTTTTCTTTATTTATTTTTACAGATGCAACAAGTAATACATTCCAAAAGGTTTGTTATGAACTCATATGAAATTCTTAACATTTTCCCCCTAGAAATAGTGGTGGTATTATTATCAGAGTTAATAGTACAACTCAAATATCACCTCCTCAAAAAAAAAATCTTATCACTTCCTTTAAATATTATTGGAAATTATAAGTTTTCTATCATTCCTATGTTTACTCCCTATAAACTTGTTTGATTTTTTTAATTATACATGCCCTACTGTACTGTAAAGAGATATACCTTTGTTTGCTCATAAACACTATCATACAATACAGTGCCTTCCACATAGTAGGTACTTAATGTGTAGTCTGAGTGGATCAATGAATAAATGATACAAGCTAAGCTACTAAAGTCTTGATTTGATCATAAGATAAACTTGATCTAAGCAATTGTATGGGAAGAATTCTACAGTCTACAATGTATAGAGAAATGCAAAGAATCTAGAATAAGCAAAGCAATTTTTTTAAAAGAAGAATATTCTAGTAGTAACACCACCTGATGTCAAGACTTATTGTAAAGAAGTAATTGTCAAGACAGGATGGCATTAACTTGATTGTGTTGAGGTAGACAAATACTCAACTCAAATGGGTCAGAATAGAGTCCTGAAATATACCCATACATACATGGAGGCTTATTTTTGACATGGATGCAAAAGCAACCCTATGGAGATTTTTAAGCATGTGGTGCTAGATATCCACATGCCAATAATAACACTACAGAAATATCTATCTATATCTATATCAATACCACTTACTGTTTTTAAGAAGTAACTCAAAATGGATATCACTGACTTAAATATAAACCTACACCTATCAACCTTCTACATTGACTTTCTAAATTTGACCTTGAATTAAAATACCTTACCTTCAATACGAATATCATTATTATAAATCAACAAGTTGATAAATTGAATTTTATCACACGATTAAAACTATTAAATTAAAAGCCACAGACTAGGAGGAAATCTTTGCAAAACATATATCTAGTAAAGGACTTATTTCCAGAATATGTAAATAACTCTCAAATACAACAATTATAAAACAAATTTTAAAAGTAATTATATGAACACCTGGGTGGCTCAGTTGGTTGAGCATCGGATTCTTGATTTCAGCTTGCATCGTAATCTCATGGTTCATGAGATCAAGCCCCATGTCGGGCTCCACACTAGCAGTGTGGAGCCGACTTGGGATTCTCTCTCTCCTCTCTGTCTTATGCTGTCTCTCTCTCTCTCTCTCTCTCAAAATAAATAAACAAAACTCTAAAAAATAAAAATAATTATAAAACAATTATTTTGTTTTTAATTATCAAAAGCTTTGAACACACACTTAACTGAAGGAAATACATGGTTGACAAACACACAAAAAAATGTTCAACATCATTAGTCATTAGGACATGCAAATCTAAATGACAATTTGATACCACTATACATCAGTTAAAATGCCTAAAATTAAAAGACTAGCCATACCAGGGCACCTGGGTGGCTCAGTTGGTTGAGCGTCCGACTTAAGCTCAGGTCATGATCTCATGGTCCATGAGTTCAAGCCCCGCATCGGGCTCTGTGCTGACAGTGCAGAGCCTGCTTGGGATTCTCTCTCTTTCTCTCTGCCCCTACCCCGCATGCTCTCTCTCTGTCTCTCTCTCTCTCTTTCAAAATAAATAAACTTTAAAAAAAATTTTTAAAAAGACTAGCCATACCAACTCTCTTAGAATGTAGAATGCTCATTTACTGCTGGTAGAAATGTAAAATGATACATCATTTTGGGAAACTTCTTGGTGTTTTCTTCTGAAATTAGAAGAAGAAAGAAAAATTTATGCTTGATGTATTATTACATTGTTATAAAATCCTAGAATATGAAAACTCAAATACAAGAAGATTAGTGGTTGCCAAGGGACTAATAGGGAGAGGAAGGAAGGATTGCATTAGAAATTTATCAAAATATACACTTGAGGGGCACCAGGGTGGGTCTGTTGGTTAAGCCTCGAATTCTTGATCTTGGCTCAGGTCATGATCTCACAGTTTGTGAGTTCGAGCCTTGCATGGGGCTCTGTGCTGGCAGTGCAGAGCCCGATTAGGATTCTGTCTCTCCCTCTCTCTGCCCCTTCCCCGCTTGCACTTTCTCTCTGTCTCAAAATAAATAAACTTTAAAAATACATATACACTTGAAATATGTGCAAATGACTATATATACTATATCTCAATAAATATCTCAATAAAGTTGTAAGAAAGACAGTAATGCTACTTTTATGCAAATTACCAAGTTCTAAAGTCACAGAGACAAATTAGTTTTCCAATATCACCATTCCATAAGTGGTATAACAGGTATTGAATGCTGAATTCTGATTTCAAATCTCATTTTCATTCACTATTTCACAAACGTTTGTTGAACACTTATTTTACTAAACCACTAAATCAAGCACTGAGGATACACTTACTTAAAAAACAAGGAAAGAAAAAAGTTAGTCTACATAACAGCAGTTATGTAATAGACACTTTAAACATTTTTTTTTTCCTTTATTTTGTAATGACTGAAACAAAACAGAGCTACAACTGCAGCTTCTGGAAGAACCATTTGTTCTTGCAGGTCTTGTATATCTCCTTGAACTTGACCCTGGCCCCTCATCAGGCTTTACATTTAAGAGCAGAGTTTCTGAACACATCCTTATTGCTGACAGTTTTGTCCAAGAGGATATCCACAGGGTGCCTTGTGGGCATGAGGTGATTGTAGTTATAAACTTCCACAAAAGATTCAATCTTTGACCTCTTCCTGCCTATGGTAGCTGTCACTTTTCAGGGATAGCAGTCAATTCCAGACACAAGAGCATGGCTATAGAGGTAGCTTGAGGTGGCAATCACGAATGTTCCTCACAAGGACTGCTTTGCCTTGGAAGTAGCTCTTTGCTGGGACCATCACCACCATCCCAGGTTTCACAAACTTGCCCTTGTTGACACCAGCCATCCAACCCTTATAATATATACTTCTGCACAAAGACAGACAATAAACAATATGCATATTACTTTTTTTAATGTTTTTATTTATTTTTGAAACAGAGAGAGACAGAGCATGATCAAGGGAGGGGCAGAGAGAGGGGGAGGCACAGAATCTGAAGCGGGCTCCAGGCTCTGAGCTGTCAGCACAGAGCCCGATGCAGGGTTTGAACTCACGGAGTGTGAGATCATGACCTGAACTGAAGTCAGATGCTCAACTGAGTAAGCCACCCAGGCATCCCACAATATGCATATTAATTTAAATAAAGTATTATATAGTGATAAGTGCTGGGGGATAAACCAGGGAAAGTTAGAAAATGTGAACATATGATATTTAATTTGAATGGTCAAGAAAGGCTTTAAAAATTACCATTTTAGTAAAATTCTCAAATATAATTAAGAAATCAGTCATGTCAATAGCTATAAGAAGAGCATTCTAGAAAGAGGAGACGAGTGAGGATAAAAACTCTAGGCATGGGGGTTATTTTGCTTGTTTGTTTTTGTTTCTGATGAGTAACAGAAATAGTAAGGAGGCCAGTGTGTCTGGAGCAGAATAAGAAAGAGGGCAGGTGCAGATTATTCAGGGACCTAATAAAGCAGATAAGAAGGATGGATTGAAGCCTAGAAAGTCTTCAGCTTTACTTTACAGTAGAGTATTTTGAGAAGAGAAACAGTATAATCTGATTTACATTTTACAAGGTTTGTAAATGTTATTTACACCAAAGGACTCTCTCTGCTCAAACTTACCTCACTCTTGTAAATTATCACATTATTGAATATTATGATCACATGAATACATTTTGATCATGATGTCCTATAAATATCATAGAAGTAATGTTCTAAATATTATCATTGTCTGCTTTGTTTTTGGTAACCTCTTAAAAAGATTAGCCTATTTCCTAGTCCTGAAGTATTCTCTTGATGTAAATTTATTCTTTAGGAATCATTTTCCCATTGTAAGGCATTGAAACTGAACTCAAACTGTCTTAAGAATAAAAGGGAGTGTGGCTTTATTGGACCATATAACAGAACTAGCTTCATGCTTGGATACAGTAGTTCATAAGAAGGTATCAGTTCTTTATCTTTTCTGTAGATTTGTTTGCCTGTTTGTTGACTTTATTCTCTAAGAGATTCTCAATACCTGGGGAAAATTACCCCCGTTTGCAACACCAAGAAGCATTCCAATGGCTTAATGAATCAGCAGCCTAAAATATCATATCTTTATCAGTGACTATACATCAAACACATTGAAATTTTCTCAGTGGACATATTTGGTTGGTATGGCCAATCCTGAGCCTAATGCTGTGGCCAAGAAGCTAAGTTGTCTACTTGATTGACATGAGCTTAGCTGTATGATCTGGAAAAATAATTATGATTTACAGCCACAAATCTAAGTAACATATCTTATTCTTATGGTATGTGAAGGACATGCCACTGTGACTTTCAGCCATAGGAAATGAAGAAGTGTCAAGTAAAGAAAAACATGAGTTCTACATAAGAATATTAGAGCAATGTTGTCAAAGAAACATGTAGGAAAGTTTAATAGGAGATAACACTCTCAGTACTATAATCCAAAATGGGCATGTCAGAGGAACCAATGGTAGGTTAAATTAAGAGGAATTCAGGGAACAAATGGTATAATGTTTTTTGTTATATAAAGCAGTCTTGCATATGGTTGTGTTACCACTTTAAATCTGCCAAAGTCTAACTCACTCGGCCTTCAGATATTTCACTGCGTGTAAGAAGTATATTTGACTTCAGGTACATTAAAAAAAAATAAAGTATGTGTGTGCACATGTGTGTGTAAGTATACATGTATCCATAAACTAATGTAAGTTAATGTATGGTATGCATGTAGGCAAAAGTACATTGGTAGAGATTATGGCTTTTTTTCTAACAGCACAGAATCTAGCACATAGAAAATACTCAATAATTTTTCAGTGAAGTCTTCTTAAATCAGCCTGTAAATAAATGTTTCAGAAATAACCATGAACTGCAAAGATTGTTTCTAATATATTTATTCTGGTGTGTAATAGCTTCTAATATGTAGTAATGCTTTCTTTTTTAAAAAAAGGAGTTAAATCCTAAGAGGTGATGCACTTTAAAATTCCTCTAATTGTTTTTTTTTCTTTATTCACTTTTATTCTGTAATTTAAGTAAAAAGTATCTTAAATGTTAAATTATTAATACAAGATCAAAAGCAAGATTTAAAACACAAGCGTATTATCTATGTTTTAATTGTCTTCTTATCCTGTTTATTTTCTGTCTCCTTACTTGTGAGAAGAGAAACTTACTCTTATTTTAACTTTATTTTAAGGTGCTATTATATTCAAAGTGAACTAATTTTGCACCACTTTATTAAACACATTCACATTCATTCATTTCATATGAGCACCTTGTGACTATTGTTTTACCTCCCTAAATCGTTTTATATAGACACAAAACACTTCTGCTTAATTTGATGATACCATCTCTACCAACGTATTAGGCAGCTGTGACAGATGCAATTTAGTTTTTTCCACATATTGGTGACTAAGATGGACTGATGTTACACGAACTTCCTAATGTTCCGATTTCCAATGCATACATTTTACACAAACTGCCAAACATAGGTCACTGGATACTCCTGAGTAGAAGACAATGAAATAAAATGAAAAATGAAGTCTTAGAGTTTCTCTATCCTGGGTAGTGCAAAATCACGACAATACATTTTATATTTTTCATTAGAAGTGGCATGTGAATCAGCCCACACATTAAAATCCAAAAATTTTATTGTCAAAGAATGCAGCAGAAACTAAATCGTTAATTTCATTGGATGGGTACACTATCATTACCCTGAAAGATATGTCTTTCTCAACTGTATACATTTTAAAAAGAGAAAATACAAAGAAATCCCTTGTTTATAAATCTCAATTTCCTATGAAAACATTCTTTAAAACTAAAATTATCATTTTGTTCCTTATTTATAAGTACTTGACATTGCAGCAAACATGTTAGGTATGTTTATGATTGCAAAACAAGTATGTGACCAGTTTTCTTTATGAAGCATGGAAGAAGTCATTTCTCTATTCTGTTAACAGATTTCACTCACTTGCTATCTTCCCCTTTCAAAATATAATATTTTGTGTCTCTATGTTCAGGATATAGATCTGTCACTAATACACACACAACAAGTGCATTGCTTTTGATGTGACCTTTTTCTAAGGAAACCATCCCCATATACTGCCAGGCATCTTTTCTCAGCGATATCCAGATATGAACTCAATTGGCAAAAGGCTTTATTGTAGGGAACTTTGCACATTGTTCTCATCACTTTTAAGGCATTTCAAAGCCTACACAGCTGTAAAATTGTTTTATCTCCTTTTTCCCCCAATAAGGATTAGCTGAGGTCCAGGGAGTATTATAAGCCTGATAAAGCTTTGAGTGCTTTTATACTGAACTTGGAATGAGTCCAAATATCTCTAACTCCAACATATCAAACTTAAAAGTATTGCAAAAAGCCCAAGTGGTTCAACAATCCTCAACCACCTTCAGGACTAAAGCACTTATCTCTCCAGCTGTTGGAAGTGTAGTCTTGCAGCTGAGTCTGTCTGAAAAAATTGCACTAAGTGTTAGAGAGCCACCTCACCAAGATTATGTATCTTTCTGGAAATGTAGTCCACATCCAATGAATGTCCAGAACAGGGATGGTAAGTAAGGTGGGTTGACATGAGGAACTGTTAAAAGGCTTACTCCTTTTCCCTCTATTCATGACAACCCTGAAGGAGATTCATCTTTATTCTAGTGGGACTGACTGGTCTTTGCTGCAGTGGCATGCAGTTCTTATTGTCCCTCTGCCCAGGCCTGTTCGTGTGTGTGTGTGCGTGTGCGTGTGCGTGTGCGTGTGTGTGTGTGTGTGTGTGTTTAACTCTCTCATGGATGTTATTCCTGAAAACAACAAACTTCTTGCATACAAATATCTATAGCACAGCCTGTTTCCCAGAGAAGTTGGCTAGCAACACAACTAAATTAAAGTAAGAATATGCAATTCCATTTCTTAAAAAAAAAACCTTGAGATTAATGAAGAAAATCTTATATCACTACCTTCAGTATGTGAAATTATAGTGGACAGAATAAAATTATAGGCTGTTTTTGGATGGTATTGTCACAGGGACTAAGTGCACATTTATTTCCTTGATTAGCTTTATAATTCTAAGGCTGAAGTACAAAAGTTTAAAAAAATGATGTTGACTCTGTTTCTGTTTTTGAGTTTATTTATTTTCAGACAGACAGAATGACCAGGGGAGGGGCAGAGAGAAAGAAGAGAGAGAATCCCAAGCAGGCTCCATGTTATCAGCATGGAGCCCGACATGGAGCTTGAATTCATGAGCCATGAGATTATTACCTGATCTGAAATCAAGAGTCAGATGCTTAATCCACTGAGCCACCCAGGCTCCCTGAGGCTATTTCTTTACACTTATATATTCTTTCAATACTGACCCTTTAAAAAAAAAATGTTGAATCCACTTCTCTCTCTCTCTCTCTCTCTCTCTCTCTCTCTGTGTGTGTGTGTGTGTGTGTGTGTGTGTGTGTGTGTGTTTGGAAGTGGGAGGTAAGTTTAAAATAAGTTTTAAATTACACAATATTAGACCTAATTATGATATACATGTTTAGCATGTGCCTAAAAAGTGTTGCTTTGATTTTATATATTTTTTGATTTTATCATTTTGAAAGTTTATTTTCAGAGTTAAAGAGAAGCTTAAAAATATTTGGGCGCTTAGTGACTTCCTTCCCTTTGTCCAGTTGTAGTCATTTTTCCTCTACCCTTTCTGTGTTTCTCATTGTAAAGTCTTCTTTCAAATATTAACAAATTGGCTCCAGGAGGGTAATAATTTACTATCCCATCAACAATGTAGGAGAGTGCTCATTTTACAATGTTAACTATGTGGCATATTATCTTTTTTCCCCTTCATCAACATAATGGATGAAATGCAATATACTCCACTGTTTATTTTACCTTCTAAAACTATTGAAATTGAAAATATTTGTACATGGATGTCCAAAAAATAGTGAGATGACCTTTGGGACCCTGTCACAATATAAATTAATATAAAAATTGCTCCTGTGCTACACCTGGGTTAGTGTCTTGTGGTTGCCCAAAGGAAGGCAAGATTAACCCCCAATCCAGAATTCAGTTCAAATATCGAGATAGATTATGCTACCCAAGAACTAAGAGGTATAAGAACACTTATTACTCACATTATAAGGTTTTCTTGGGAGAGCAAGCAGACCTACACCAATGTACAAAAACGGCTTAATATAGCAAAGAGGGACAAATGGCTTGGGGTTTTATAGTGATTAGAGGGCAGTTTCAGGTTTAGAGTCCCCTTCATTGTCCTGGATTTTGTGGGATTTGAATTTTCTACCAGAACCAAAGGAAGGAGCCTGTGGACTTTTAAATGAGCTTGCTAAGGTGTTGGGCAAGAGATCTATAAAGAAGTCTTGGGCTTAAAGTATATCAAAAGTCAAACATCAAAAATGCAATCAGACTCTTTCAGTTAAAAAATAAAGTGAAATAACAAGTGCTGGAAATAGAGAAGGAACTCATAACTACAGAGGAAAGAGCAAACTGACATCCTAAGAAGACCATGGGTACTGTAAACTGTGGAATCTGATTGACTGAGACCATGGAATGACTTTATGTCTTCACTTAAGGGAAATGGGAGTGACATTCCTCAAACTCTGAAGTGCTGCTCCGCAACTTAAAAATAAATTACTAAATCAACCAACATTCTCAACTCACCTCTAGCTACAGTGATTGCAATGATGTTTGTCATCTACTGTGACTTTGACTTTTAAAAACTACTCCTTTGAGAGAAATTAAAGCCTTAAATCTGAAACATATGAATTTTATAATCAGGGTTCAAAATTTACAACATACCTTCAGTACTGGAATATACAGGCAAACAATTACTATAGAAACTGACTAAGGACTTGTGAAGTTTCTTGAACTCTGTAGGAAGCAAGTTGTAGAAAAACACTTACAAATGAAAGATGAAACCATAGGATGAATAAAATGGCAATGAGCTTATCTTAAAAGATTTAAATAAAACAAGATCAAGAAAATGAGCCCATAAAAAAGCAGGAACAAAAGCCCAAATAATTAATATACATTGACCAATTTAGAATGAATAAAATACTAACATGTTTGTTTTTTCTTTTATTTTTCTACAAGTTAAATAAAAACATTCCAGCTAGATAACATGCAGTGCAATATTTATTTCACATGTAGAATCTAGTGATTCAACATTATATACAACACCCAGTGCTCATCACAATTGTCCTCCTTATTACCCATCACCCATTTAACCCATCCTCCCATCCCCACCCTTCTTGTAACAAGCCCTTAGTTTGTTCTCTATAGTTAAGAGTATGTTTCTTGGTTTGCCTCTCTCCCCACCATCCCCATGTTCATGTGTTTTGTTTTTTAAATTCCACAGATGAGTGAAATCATATGGTATCAGTCGTTCTCTGTCTGATTTAGCTTAGCATAATGCACTCTAGCTCCACCAACATCATTGCAAATGGCAAGATTTCATCTTTTTATGGCTGAGTAATATTACATTATATATGTATATGTATATATATATAACACTTCTTCTTTATCCATTCATTATTTAATGGATATCTGGGCTCTTTCCATAATTTGGCTGTTATCAGTAAACTAGCATGTTTAAAAAAGATTTAAGAAGGACCTCAGAGAAATCATGCCATGTCAAGAGAAAAGCAATAATGAAGAAAAGAAGAGAAATTATAAAACAAATAAAATATGGTTATCAAAATTAAAAATGTAATGATTTGTCATGTTAAATGGGGCAAGATCATACCCTCCATGATAAAGATATTTTAAAAATACATTGATCTTGTCCTCTCTCGCTGCTATAAGCGTGACCACCAGTATGAATGACACAGTAGCTATCTAGGAAGTTCATGGCCATCCTAATACATCAGCAGAAGCAGATGGTTATTGATGTTCTTCATCCCAGGAAGTCAACAGTAGCTAAGACAGAAATTCAGGAAAAAATTAGCCAAAATGTACAAGACTACATCAGATGTCATCTTTGTATTTGGATTCAGAACCATTTTGGTGATGGCAAGACAACTGGCTTTGACATGTTTTATGATTCCTTTGGTTATGCAAAGAAAAATGAACCTAAACATAGACTTGCAAGACAGGGTCTGTATGAGAAGAAAAAGAAGTCAAGAAAACAGCAAAAGGGATCCATGAACAGAACGAAGAAAGTCAGGGGAACTGCAAAAACCAATGTTGGTGCTGGCAAAAAGTGAGCTGGAAGTTGGACAACAGAAAGAGTAAAGAATCTGCAGTGACTATCGGTGGTGATGGTGTATATTTGTCATGAGATGATTAATAAACTAAGAACTTAAAAAAATACATTGATCTCCAAAAAATGCATTGATGGACATAAAACAAAGGGACACAGAAGTTGCCTGAAAGAGTTCCTGACCAAAGTCAGGACAGTTTGAACACCAAAATGAAGTAGGTATAATACCTCAAGGCATAACATGAATATCAATGTGTTGATACTAATAAACATACATAATTGAATAAACAAATTGATGGGACAGAAGAAACAAATCTCTGATGCAGAAGAATTCCAAATAATATACGTAGATACTCTTTGCTTTGCGTGGAAGATATAAACACCCACTCTTTAATTCTGGGCTGTGCACACCGACTTCTTCCTCACAAGTACCATGTGGAAATGATCAAAGTCTAACTTTATAGTGTAGAAGTCTAACACTACTTCAGTCAGGTGATAAATATCTACAGTATAGATCATTAATAGTATGCACCCTTGATGTGATGAGTTCAAAATATTACTTCACCTCTCAGGTGTTTCTCCTAAAAACCTATAACCCCAATCTAATCACGAAAAAAAAAAAAAAACACCATATACATAACAATATAAGAGCATCTTCCAAAATACCAGGCCAGTAATACTCAAGACTTTCAAGACCATCAAAAACAAGAAAAGTCAGAAATTGTCACAACTAAGAGGAGTCTATGGAGACATGATAACATAAGGTAATATGGTATCCTGGAGGCAATCTTCCTAACCTAGATATATTTATACATGTGTCAATATTGGCCCCAAACAGACTGGTCCTCACTGTTAGCAGCTTTCTTCATTAATGTGGGGCTTTTTAAGAAGTAGCTAAAATGCTTGCTTGTGTTCTAAAAATTAGTTTAAGTTGCATTTTTCAATTATTTTGTGTGTGTGTGCTATTTCCCTTGTCTTAATGGAGAGTAAAGAGAAAAGATCAGTATGATCAGAATGCATGTGTGAGGGAGATAAATGAAATCACAAAACTTGCAGAGTGTAAACTTTTTATTCTCTACTCTCCACAAGTTGTACTATGCTCCAGTTTGAATGGAAGGGGGAAGATCTCAAACCATCCCAATTATTAATTTAGCCACCTGTTTTTCCTCATAATTTAAGGACCCTTACTTTGAAGACAGTGAAGATATTCTCTGAGCATTTAAAATCAAAACTATACTGAAAATGGGATTAAAATCTCCTACCTAGAACATACATATTGCCTAAATTTATGCTATACAACAGGCCATGTCAAGTTAGCTTTTCTAATGTGCTATGGTTTCTCTTTCCCGTTTTCCACCCCTTACTCCTCGCAGCTCACCTCACATTCAGAATTCATGCCAAATTTTGTAATATAGCGAAGTAAAGCCAAAATTTTGTAATGCAGATAACAAAATAAAAATGAAGCCAAAATTCAACCAAGTGTCTTACATTAAAAAAAAATTAAACCTTTAGAAGTATGCTTCTCAATACTTAGTAATTTCAAATCATTATAAAAAGAAAATATAAATGACAAAGAGACAATAAATCCTTCATAAAATAATGTTAACATTTGCTACATCTACTTCCAGGTATGTTTGTTTTTCTGATTTTGTTCATACAACAGATACTGAAGAAACCCTTTTGTAGTGGAAGATCGGCTTAATAATCACTTTTGTCTGAAAACCGCCTTCTCACAGCACTGGGTGGGGACCACCATATTTGAATTACTTATCTGCTACACTGTGTGGCCAGGATTTGTGATAGGGTTGGAAACCTGCTGAAAATAAGTGTAATGATTCATGCTCTGGTGATTTGAAATTATGAGTGAGGGATTCTAGTTTCTTCTGAATATTTTTTTAAATTGTAATTATTTAAATGTGGCCTGACATATTTTACTGTATTCACACACACACACACACACACACACACACACACACACACACACACAAACCTGTTCCAAACTGCTTAAAAAGGAATAAATTAGATATGGATTGGAGGGGTGGGACTCACATTAGACCCCAAGAGAAAGAAACTGAAAGAGTGGCTTTCTGAGCTCAAGACCATGTTCCCATTCCTCATTTCCCTCTTTTGGGAGATTACAATCCTTTTGTATATGAAGTTTAATAAACTCCTTACTAGAAGTTTCATTTTGTTGCTTAGAATGTCTCAAGTTTGTTTCTTTACTTGGGACAAACAAATCTGAAATGAAATACATTTTACTTTATAACTTACTTTTATCATCTTTAAAATATAAATATTGATTGTGCTAGGGAAAAGTAATCTTCAAATTTATGTATAAACTTGATCTTTTAATATATTTAAAAAAATAACATTTCATAACAGGAAAAAAGCCTTGCAAATGTTTTCATTATACTAATATGCACAATTAAGAAAATGGGTATTAATTAAACACAAGCACACAAAACAATAATTTGTCAATAAAAGAGGTATAAACAGAAGTCTAACCATAGACTTTATTAGAATTTCTGCTTAAGAACTTATTTCAATGTAAATATATTTAAATCTTGGCTAAGCTAAATAAACCAAAGAATAATGTTGCAGCCTATTTATCCATAAAACATGTTGATTCATGTGTTTCTTTTAAGGGGGTAATCATGCCGTTATCAAGGGGAAATTTTTCTTTTTTTTTTTTGATATGAAATTTATTGTCATATTGGTTTCTATACAACACCCAGTGCTTATCCCAATAGGTGCCCTCCTCAGTCCCCATCACCCACCCTCCCCTCCCTCCCACCCCCCATCAACCCTCAGTTTATTCTCAGTTTTTAAGTCTCTTATGGTTTGGCTCTCTCCCTCTCTTTTTTTATCCTTCCCCTCCCTCATAGTCTTCTGTTAAGTTCCTCATGATCCATATAAGAGGGAAAACGTATGGTATCTGTCTTTCTCTGTATGACTTATTTCACTTAGCATAACACTCTCCAGTTCCATCCACGTTGCTACAAAAGGCCATATTTCATTCTTTCTCATTGCCACATAGTACTCCATTGTGTATATACCACAATTTCTTTATTCATTCATCAGTCGATGGACATTTAGGCTCTTTCCATAATTTGGCTATTGTTGAGAGTGCTGCTATAAACATTGGGGTACAAGTGCCCCTATGCATCAGCACTCCTGTATCCCTTGGGTAAATTCCTAGCAGAGCTATTGCTGGGTCATAGGGTAGATCTATTTTTAATTTTTTGAGGAACCTCCACACTGTTTTCCAGAGTGGCTACACCAGTTTGCATTCCCACCAACAGTGCAAGAGGCTTCCCATTTCTCCACATCCTCTCCAGTATCTATAATCTCCTGATTTGTTCATTTTAGCCACTCTGACTGGCCTGAGGTGGTATCTCAGTGTGGTTTTGATTTTTATTTAAGGGAAAATTTTCCCAGTTAGGTAGCCAAAGTAATAATCTAGCCAGAGCAAGATTATTTGACTTCAAATTATATCTCACCTTCTTGATATGTGAGCCACCAGGAAGAAGCATTTTCCAAATCAGCTGATGCATCCTGAGATGGCTAGTCAAAAAATGGTTTCAAATAGTTTCAATCTGGTAATTTAATTGTTTCTTGCCCATCACTCTTTATTCAATGTATTAAAACAATATAAACAACTCAGAAAAAAAGTAACAATATGCAGAAGCAAAGTTGAACCATGAAAATCTATTGTACACTTTCTGTAAGTAGGTCTGAATACCTGCTTCTTTAAGGTGACAGAAAATATGATGACTCCCTCTCTGAAGAAAGTTTGTACCAATTTAGCTTTCAATGAACATTTTATGAAAGTAGCTATGTGCACTTCTTCAGTCTATGAAATGTGATTGAGTGTCTCAACATATTAGGTTTCATTGTAATTTTATTACAGTAATGTGTTACAATATGCTATTATTTTATTTTACAAATTTCATTTCACTTACTAGAAATGAGAATTAATATATTTCCACGCTTATTGCCTGAAACATACTGGAGGGTCAGTAGATAAATGCTGAGTAGACGGATTGGTTGCTAGACTAGGAAAAGAGTGGACAAATGGATACTTACTTATTATTATTTTACCTCTATTTTTCAAAATCAAATAATTTTATTTCTGCACTGAGACTTTTTTAATTAATTAGTTTTAGAAGTACCTGAGATATAGCATGTGGATTTTCATACTGACTTTTAATTATGTTTACATTTTTTATACCTTATGGAAATTTAAAATATTTTCTCATTAAATCTAATCTTTATTATTATTACTATTACTTTGTTTTTATACTTGGAGTGTCCTGGCTTCACTGAGACTGGTTATAACTTCAAAATTTTTGTTTATTTTTTTTCATGTTTAAATCAGTAATTTACCTCAATTCACTTTATTAAGCTAATCAAATTAAATCAAGACTATTTGGTCACAGTTGAAAATAATAGTTAAATAAATGAACTTCCCAACCTTGATAGATTTGAATAACCACTTAACTTATATGTTAATGTTTTAGAAATTCCTAGCTGATTAGGAAGAATTTTTTTTTATTTTTTAGTTCCTAAATTCATTTATTTTATAAGGCAAGTTGTGAAAGTTTCAGAATTTCAGAGGACAGACATCAAAACATCAAACAGAACTTTTAACCAAATTTTATTTTTAAAAAGGAAATAATTTTAAAAAGCAAGTTAGACATTGTTCATTTGTTAGACTTGTTCATTTTTCAGGCCTATTCTAGTGAATTTTCTCTTTATTTCAGAATCTGAAAAATAAAGACTAATCTGTCTTAGGAGAGACAGATGGAGAGGGGCTCATCCATAGAAAGGTTCCCAGAACACTCTTTTTCCAGGGTGAAATCACATGGTCATTGCCTCAATAAACAAAATGATTGACAATAATAACATTCAACTCAAATTTCTTATTTGGAGTATGAGTTTTAGACCTCCTCAATGCTCCAGTGAAAATTTTATTTTTGCAAAATCTATGCATAATCTCTTAAATTGTAAAGCAAGACTGAATCATCTTCAGAATGGGCCTGTAACAGCTGGAACATTAAGGAGTCTTTTATTCCGGGCCCTGTGACAAACACAAACGTCATAATTCCCACGACTCCACAATAGCTTCCATCCACATCAAATAAACACTAGTTTTTGTTTTTGTTTTTTTTTTTTAAATCTCCAGTTAACTTATGAGCTATTGAAGTAAAAATATACTTGGTGACTTGAAGCTAAAATTTTCCTCTGTATGCTCCTCATTTTACATGTTTCTTTGCTGAAATTCTCAACTTATATAACCATTTCTCTTTTTATTGGAGTAGTCTGAAAATGACAACTAAGTGTCCTTATATGGCAAAAGAAAACTTGTCAGCAACGTATTTCACAGGTGTCCACCCAAATGAAGTTGCAGGTTACGGGTTGTTACTGTGTAAACGCAAAAACCTGTAGATTCTCTTTTTTAAAAAGACTGTGATTGAGTCTTTTTCTCTACTAATGACAACAAACAACTTCTGGGAAGTTTTTCATTTTTTTTATCTAAGTAACTTTGATCTTTGTTCTTTAATTTATTTTTTTCTGAGTCATTTATGTAACTGATAGTGACATAATACTTGCCTCTTGCATAATCAATAATAAGATGGCTTATCATAGGCTCTTCATGTACAAATTAACATTCAGCAAATTCAGCCAGGATTTAGGAGATGGAAAGAATGACTAAAATACAAAATGACCCTGAATTTTTACATGTGAAGTTACAACAGAATAGTTCATTAGTATAAAGAAGTTGTATTTATATTTCTTCACCAGATAGAGAAACATATACTCAGAGTTAATAACTGAGGTGTCACAGCAGATAAATATCAAGTATTACACTCAAGTTCTTCCATATAGTATGAGTTTGCTTTAAAACTATGGTATCATAGGGCACATATGATTTTGTAATATGTTTTTTTCATTTGCATTTAGCTAATTTAATTCTTTCGATTAAGGTCTCTGTAGTACTAATTATTTTTTCCCTGGCTATTTCATTTTCTCTTCACCTTTTTTGTATGAGTGTTTTGTATTAATAAGGAACTGAATTCATAAATGCATTCGTGGTGATCAGGATATAAACTTCTTAAGTAAATTGTCTAGAAGGGTCTCAGCATGGGAACAATTCCAACAAACTTCGAGTATACATTCATCGTAGCAAGCATAGGCAAATATAGGTAGCGAGTACTACTTTAATGTGTACATTGTGTTAACACACAGAATATGGGAAAAGTATTCCTGAAAGGAAGGTCCACCAGAGAATTTGTGCATGTGTTAGAACACTTGGCTTAAGATACCTATAAAAACAGAGTGGGGTGGGTGTGTGTGTGTGTGTGTGTGTGTGTGTGTGTGTATTTAACCTAACATGCAGACAGAATCTAAACAGCCTCCCCTATGTTTACTGGCAGTAGTAAAGCCACAAAATGCACGAAAATCAAGAATAAGATTTCAGGCAACAATATGTTGAAGTGATGCTATAAGTAGTTATTTATGACAAAAGCAATTCAGAAGAATCTTTAATCTCTATGTAACATCATGGTAGCACCTTGTATTGCTATAGTTTAAAAATGGTATTATATTCCAAGGATAAATATGCCATTGAATGGTATTTTAAAGAATAGAAGAACATTTATTGTGCTATAGCTTTTTGTTTGATTTTTCCAAAGTTTTGTCGACAACTTTTATTTTGAAATATCACATAAATAGGAAATACCTTGCTTTTTTCCCCCTTTTTCATCTACATGACAGTCTGCTAGGAGGCTGTGATCCAAAAAAGTTATTGCCACTTTTAAAGCATGTACATTAAACCCATTTCTATTATCAAGATTTGAACTATTTTATTTCAAGTTATAGTAAACTTTTTAAAAATAATGCACTACCATTCATTTGGCGAATTCATTTTTCTATCACAAAATAGGTTAAATGTCATATCTGAAATTGTGACATAATAGGAGGAGTTGTTGATTAATGAGGTTATAAAATAGAATGAGTTATGTTAGAGTTGATTCACGCATGACATTAAGGATTTTTGCACTAGAGGAACAAGTTGTGGGTAAGCTAACATTGGAAGCATTATCTCCTGTAACTGTAATAAAACTTCATGAAAATCTCAATAAAGTTTAGAATCAATGTGTACGTAGTTAGGACTACAAATAATGTTTACATATTTTTTCATTTACCTTCTTAGAAATGTAATTAATATTTACTTTTGTCTGCATCAAATTTAATTCCAGTACTTGAACTATTACCATATTTGCCTAAGTATGATATTACTGTTTTATCAGAGTGGGAGTTTTATACTTTTATGTTATAATTTTATAACATTTTTATGAATATTATTAGTATCATTATTTACAGAGATTAATCTTGCTTTGGATTTACCCAAAATTGGTACTAAAACCAAATTATTCTATATTTATTTGTACTGCCATTGTATTTTTAGATATACATTATAAGAAAAGTAAATTTCTGCTAAAAATGATAAAGACTACATGTATGATAACTGCAAAGATTATGTAGCTTTTAATGAGCCTTATAAGTATGTACATACAAAAATACATTTAATCATATATACATTAATATTTCAAGTATATACATACAATATGTATATATGTATGTGTAAATAATTCAGTATTTTTGATGTTCTGGAACAGAAGAGTTCCTAGGGAAATCATTTGGATTTCATAATGCTCTAAAGCCTGAAAAGGTAAACTGAAATTGATATACTTTTTGTCTCTCAAACAATACAAACCAATACAACTAAACAAATTTTCCATTTTTATAATTATTTTAATAACTACATTTTATTTGTAAATACGTCAAATTTTCAAGACTTTAGATCTTGTATATGTGATCTTCTCAAAAGCAAGTCCTGCTACTGCCTTTTTGTTTTAATGTTTACATATATATGGGGGGGGGAGTGGGGGAGGGGCAGAGAGAGAAGTAGAAAGAAAATCTTAAGCAAGCTCCATGTTGTCAATGCAGAGCCATGATCTCATGAAACGTGAGCTCATGACCTGACCCAAAACCAAGAGTTGGGCACATAGCCAACTGAGCCACCCAGGTGCCCCTTGCTGCTGCTTTTCTTAGGCACTACTCATGTGGTCTCTGCTTTAGAAATTTACAAACAAGTATGTAATGGTTCAAAAAGTGAAATACGGCTACTAATTATTTAATAGGGAACAAGTAAAGAGGTTAAATTAAATACATTAAAAGTTGATTAGCTGTATGTTGAAATATACAATAAAGTTAATTCATATGTAATTTGATGTTATTTATCACTGATTACATGAATATAGAATATTTAAGACATTATTCTGAATTCAGCTACACTCATTAACTGGAAACACTGCATAAGAACTGAATTGTTCAAACAACTTAGATTATTAAACTATTGGACTTTTTCCCCACACCTCAGCAGCACATAAACAGGACTCCTTTAGAATAACAGATTTTAGAATTTTAGAATAACTTCTGAAAGAACTACAAGGCACAGGCTCTATTTAAAAAGGTAGATTGCAGTAGGTTTACACTACTAGATTATGGTACGTTTGGAGTGCATATTTCTAAATAGGGAAAATTGCACTATTTAGATTTGTCTAGAAGGCATAGCGAAATCATGGGAGTTTCAAATTTGAGAATCTTAAAATTTACTCATCACAAATTTAAGAAACAGATCAATATTCTTATTTTTTCTTTTATTTTTTAAAATGGTATTTATTTTTAATTCAAGTGTAATTAACATATAATACTATATCAGTTTCAGGGGTATAATATAATGATTGAACAATTCTATGCATTATTCAGCATTCATTATCCTAAGTGTACTGTTAATCCCCTTCACCTATATCACCTATTTCAATATTCTTTATTTGTATTAAAATATATGGGTTTTAATAGACATCTTCCTTACTGGAGGTAACCATTGAACTTGTGGGAATCGTTTTCATGTTTCATAGTTGTATGCATCTCTAAGTAATATAGTTGAGTTTTGCTCACTTTTAACTGATATGGATATAGTCTTACTACATACATTATTTTGAATAATGTCTCTTTTGCTTCATATTGTACTCAAATGAAGTACAATATAAATGAATCAAAACAGATTCATTTTCTAGTTTTACATGCATTTACACTTATTTACTCTTCATCTTTGTCTGGAGTTTATATGGATATAAAAATAATACATTTCAATGTTACTCTTAATGGACGTGATTTTTTTTTCCTGACAAGATATTTTAATCTGCTATGAACATTCTTCTATGTGAACCATGATTGATGTAAGACATTTTCACAAGTAGTAAAAAAATCATATTGGTAAATGAAAACTGGCTCACTCAGAAATCTCTTTTTTAAAGTTTAAATTGTGTTTATTAAATACATTTTCACATTTTAGAACTGGTTTTGTGTGAACTTACTACAGAATTGCTCAAGGGAAAATTCAGTTTCTGGGCAGAAAACTTTGGAGGGCAATTCAGTGGTGATCCTACAAAAGTAGAAGTCAGGGTAAACTGGTTTAAACCTTTGCACCCTTTTTTTACTTCAGCACTTTCTCTGGGACAGCTGGATCTAAAATAGGAGTAATTGCTCATTGCCAACTAGTTTCTGGAGCTCTCTAAAAACTCATGTTAAAACTGATTTTTTTTCGATATCAGTTTTCTATAGATATGAGGTACGCAGTGACAGAGCACAGAGAATAAGGGCCAGGGAGTAGAGAATATTGTGGAGGGGAGAAGACATACAATGAATGTGACAGATCACATATTTATGAGAAAATATAGTGTGCTCACAATTTGACTGTCATAGGATGTGTAGAGGGGAATTAAGTATACATGATATGACATGAGTTATTTGAACAAGATCTAAAATTACTAAAGTAGATCGTGCCGAATATTTTATAGAGTTTCCTTACTGCTTTCTGATTTTTACCACATCAGGAATTTTTAGATTCCTTGCCAGTGAAAAGTGGCTATGTCCATCAAAACATATTTTCTTCAAAAGTGAAATAGGTGTCCTTTAACCATGTACTTTGTATTGATTTAATCTTGCTCTCTTTTATTTACATTATCTGTTTTCATACTAACCAGCCATTTTTGATTTAGCAGATATTTTCCTTACATGGTACAAAAAAAGCTCACTGATTTAGCTTCCCCACCCCATCATTCTCTAATTCTGAATCTTTTAATATGTGTGTGATATATTTACTTCTTATCTGCATTGAAAAAGTCATTTTTAAAAACTTATGTAATTTTCCCATTATCTTTCATATGGTTATAATTAACTAGGTAGTTGGTTAAAATGTTTAGATTTTATGATTTTAGTTTCTATTTTAAATTTAATCCAATTCTAAGGGAAGCAGAATCATATAAGCCAATAAATTTGAAATGTGCAATATGTGTGATTATGAACTAATGCCTCTATAATATACATTGTTTAAGTATGTTTCTATAATTTTAGTTAATAAGAATATTCCCCTTTACAGTTGTACATAGTTTCTATTAGCTTCTACAGTTTTTGTCACTAACTTACAAAAATAGCATGCTTTTGAAGTGCATACAAAAATAACAAAATTTTGCAAATGCCAGATACATGATCAATTGTTAATGACAGAGTAATATTTCAACTACTGCAGCATGTCCCTTTGTCATGCCCATAAATTAATTTATTGAACAAAATCATTATAAACCAGACTGTCAGTTTCCATTAAAATTCTATGTGATTCAAATGGTAACAGATTTATTAATTGAACACAATGTACCTTGATGAAAAGTGCTATGTTATCTGATATAAGAAGGGAAAAAAAAACTTGCTTGGCTTTGAGCTTTTAAAATGCCAATCTCTATTCATAGGATTGCAATAAATGTAAACCAATAGCAGTAAAACATGTTAAGAATTTATTTGGTAACAATTTACTACATTGAAAACAGAAATGTAAAGAGCATCTTAGTGAGTGAAAAATTTATTTTCAATTTATGGATAGTTGCTATGTGTGTGAAATAGACATTATATTCTACTTATATTAACCTCTTATTAACTTATTTAATACATATTATTTAATATAACATTAAAATATTATAAAACATATCTAAAAATAAAATGGCATAGAAACTATTTCCAATGTTTCCATTTTCTGTTTACTACTTCTAAAATCCAAAGAAGTAGCGGAGTATGGGAAAAATGACAGTTTCATATTTCACTAATTCAATATAATGTCAGAAAAGAACTCATTCATCATACAATATTTCTCAATGAAATTAATTTGATAGACCAGATTCTAAAGTAATGTATAAATGCTTATTCCTTACTACTATAGCATTTATGAAATAAAATGAAAGATACGGATTTTAATTACTGCGATTGTAAAACATTTGGTCTTTCTAAAATTCTTTAAAAGCTTCCACACTGCTGCTAGTCTAATTTTCTGCCATTTTTGCAATTTCTATTGATCAGATTTTCTTGTTTTATCTGCCCAGAAGTTCATAACCAATCTGTAACTATGGCTTTCTTCTTTATAGGTATAGGTAATCATACACGTTCCACTTCATTTGCTATCATTATTTTACTGCAACTTAATCTGTCTTATATTTATCTCACTTAATTTTGCTTTACTATATGAATGTTAACAAGTGGATTTAAATCCTAAATTGGAATAATTTGAATTTAAATAAATAAGAGATTTTCCCCCAACACTAAAGCACTACTTATTTGCATTAAAAACCTGTATAGTTTAATAAAAGTAAATATCATTACCTCTTTTCAAAGTTATGATAATAAAAATGCATACAGCATTTTTTAATTATAAATTAGTACTGATATAGAATAACATTTTTGCATACTCATCCAGCTCTCAATTATTCATAAAATTGAAGGTCAGGGCTCCCAGGTGGCTCTGCCACCATCTCACTCTTGATTCTGGCTCAGTTGATGATATCACCTTGGTGAGATAGAGCCCTGTGTCGGGCTCTGCATTGACTGTGTGGAGCCTGCTTGATATTCTCTCCCTCCCTCTCTCTCTCTCTCTCTCTCTCACTCTCTCTGTCTCTTTCTGCCCCCCATCCCGCTTGTGCTTTCTCTGTCCCTCTCAAGATAGATAAACATTTTAAAAAATTGAAGGACAGAAGATGCTAAAAATACTTTCTAAAAAGCTGAATAAAATTAACATTAGCAGAGGATTATACTGTTTATGTTAATATCACACTAAAATTTATTTTAGTAAATTATACGTGCATGCTTATGTATTTGTGTGTTTTATGGTAAACCCATTGAAATAACTCTGCTTTATTTATGTTTTATAATCTAAATTAAATATTAAATAATTTGATCAGCTCATTTGTCAAAACTATATTTTGTTATGTTTTACCAAAATAAATTTCAAGGACATCATGTGATCCTTGATATGCTTTGACAGATTATTAGTTTGGGATCCATTTACAAATGGGACTTAAAACCAAAATACATTCATAAAAAATATGTGACCTAGATTATACACTATTGTGATATTATAGAACAATTCTAGGATCTAAGTCAAAACATACTTGGCTTATATTTTATTTTAATTCTTTCACTTCTAATCTGTTTTACTTTGTTATTGGATATTCTGAGCCATATTTTTTTCCATTTAAAGTAGTAATAGCACTAACTATCTGTAGGAGGTTATCTGAGTGTTACTATAATCTACCTGAAAAATTCTCAGTGGAAGATTTTAAATATATAAGGGTGTCAATTAATAGTAACCATTATTAACCTGAATGTTTTATTTTACCAAATATAACCAAAATCTATACAAAATAACAGATAGATGCATGTTTTATGCAATGCTATTGATTAGTTTAATATATCTGTTCTTATATTGTATGTATTCAGTCAGTATTAGCTGCTATGCTAATTTTTGCAACCACAGCCATAGTTTTCTATGCTCTATTTCTTCATACATTCAAAAATATCTAAATAACACTTTTTGCTCCTTACAGTGTAACAGTGGCCTTGATTTTTCTTAGAAAATCAAATTCATCAGACAAAAAAGGGTTTCATCTGGCTGTTAGTTTAGTATATCTGTTCTTATATTGTATGTATTCAGTCAATATTAGCTGCTATGCTAATTTTTGCAACCGCAGCCATATTTTTCTATGCTCTATTTCTTCATACATTCAAAAATATCTAAATAACACTTTATGCTCCTTACAGTGTAACAGTGGCCTTGATTTTTCTTAGAAAATCAAATTCATCAGACAAAAAAGGATTTCATCTGGTATCATGGCTACCTACCTTTGGAAAGGACAGTATTTGGCAGCATGCATGCATTGCACTGACATGCTACAGGTCTTGTGATTCCCAACTTAGGGTTCTCAGTTGTACCACATTAGGACTGCATGGCCACATAAATGAGCTGCGTGACTAAAAAAAAAAAAGTTATCAGACCAGAAGACCTTCCTACTTCAAATAATTTTGCTATATAGTCTCATGAAGAGATAATATCAGAATTATGTGACTATCACTTGCTCTTTACTATAACATAATTGTATCAAATAGAGGTCATACATTAACTATAAGTTACTGAAGAATTACAGGTTATTTGTCAATGACAGACTCAAACAACTTTGACAAATATTTAAGACACTTGGTTGAGCATATAGAAACTTTAACAGGACTGTCATTTTTCCCATTCAGTATACTCTTATATATATCTCTTGAAGCAGGGCTAAGAGTGAGCTATTAACCATTTCTTTCAACTTATCAAGTACTCCTTAAGTACCAGGCTTTGTGGTAGACTCTGCGAATACAATGGTGAACAAGAAAAGTAGAAAAACTGTCCTAATTTAACTTGCAATCTAGTGGTGAAGTCCAACAAATAATCTCAATCAAGAAAGTGGTAAATGGCATGGGGCTATATAAAACAAGCTATAGAAAGTGTCTTGAATGAGAAACAGAATTTATTTGGAAGAAGATCAGGGATATAAATGTTCCTAAAATCATGTGTGTATTCTTATAGTCAGTAAAATTGGAGTTCTTTCCAATCCCTTCCTTCCTGTCTTTCCCTTCAAATGATCAGTCATGTTAAATAAGTTATGGAAAAAATACCAACGAGTTTTTATGGAAGAATTTAAAATGTGGGCTAGAGATAACAAAATCCAAAAATGTAACCACCATTTAGAAAAGGAGGAAGCAGACGATTTTAGAAATGAGAAATAAAGACAGCAAGAAGAAGAAACTAATACCATGATCGCACATGGGTAATTGACCACAGCATAGTTTCTCAAACCTGAAAGCCAAAGTTGTAATTTCAACATGCATTTAGAAAACATGTCTTCATGGTTTGCAGAAGAGGAAAGTGAAAGTAAACCAATCTGCATATATATAGGAATATAAAACATGGTCTCAAAGATTTTAGCCACATGCCTAAGAAAGCAGAAAAGAATGTATAATCTGACTAGTTTAGGGACTGGGAAAAATCACTCAAGAGAAATAAATAGCTCTATCATGAGCCACACACAGAAAAATGACAGTAATTTAACATAGAAGCTGGTTTAAGACCCATTAGATTTAAATCTAATATTAAAATTTGAAGGGTATTTCACTTAACATAATGATGTCAGGGTCTATCCATGTTGTCACAGATGGCAAAGTTTCATTCTTTTCTCATGGTTGAATATATTCTATCCATATTTATGTATGTATATATATTATATATATGCATATATATGTATATGTATGCTATCTTCTTATTTTATATACATGTATATATGTGTATATACATGTATATGTGTATACATATACTACATCTTTATTCATTCATCTGTTGATGGACACTTAGGTTGTTTCTATATTTTGGCTATAATCATTAATGCTGCAATGAACATAGCAATGCAGATGTCTCTTCATTATCCTGTTTTCATTTCATTTGAATATATTCCCAGAAGAGAAATTGCTAGATTGTATCGTAGTGGTATTTTTAATTTTTTGAGGAACCTCCATACTGTTTTCCATAGTAGCTATATCAGTGGTACATAAGGGTTTCTCTTTTTCCACATCCTTGTCAGTGCTCATCATGTCTTGTCTTTTTAGTGATAGCCACTCTAACAGTTGTGAGTTGATATCGTTTTTTTATGTTTATTTATTTTTGAAGGAGAGAGAGACAGTGTGTGAGTGGGGGAGGGGCAGAAAGAGAGAGAGAGAGACAGACAGACAGACAGAATCCGAAGCAAGCTCCAGGCTCCGAGCTGTCAGCACAGAGCCCAACACGGGGCTCGAACTCACAAACCGTGAGATCATAACCTGAGCCAAAGTCGGACTCTCAACTGACTGGGCCCCCCAGGTGCCCCTGTGAGTTGATATATTATTATGGTTTTGATTTACATTTTCCTGATTATTAGTGACGTTGAGTACTTTCTCATGTACCTGTTGGCCATTGGAATATCTTCTTTTGAAAAATACCTATTCAGGTTCTTTGCCAATTTTTAATTGAAGTATTTATTTTTTGTTTTTGAATTGTATAAGTCCCTTATTACTTCTATGTGTAATCTTTAAAAAAAACAAACTTATGAAAACCAAGAGCAGATTCATGGTTGACAGAGGACAGAGTGGGTGGGAGAAATGGATAAAGGTGGTTAAAGGGTACAAAATGAGTTCTGGGGAGGTGATGTACAGCATGGTGGCTATAGTTAACAAAACTGGATTGTATATTTGAAAGTTGCTAAGAGAGTAGATTTTAAAAGTTCTCACTGCACACACAAACAATTATAACCAATTATAACTATGAGGTGATGGATATGTTAACTAATATTATTAAGTAATTATTTGCAACATATACTTATATAAAATGACTACATTTCACATCTTAAACTTAATGCTATATGCCAATTATATTTTCACAATGCTGAAAAATATAAATAAATAAATAAATAAATAAATATCAAGACATGGCCCATTTATTTTGTCTCAAGGTGGGAATTAAGCTGTTTTATTAAAACATTATCTTTTCATGGGATTTCCATATATCTCATTACATTTGGAACATAATTTAAGATTATTCCTTTGTCCTTTTTCCTTTCTCAATTTGGATAGATTGTGCCATTAAATTTTAGCTTATAAAAAAATAAGCAAGCTGCATATTAACTGTATGGCACGCGTTTCTCAGTGTCTCAATTATTTAACATTTAATATAATGAAACGTTTTAGAATTCCATAATAGATTTGCCTCCTATATACTTAAATGCAGTACTAAAATGTGTCACCCTAGTTGCTGGTATTCTGGGATATCCAATTTTAAGACCCAAGAAAGCTGTGTATTAAATATTATTATTTCAATGATCCATGCCTCAGGCAATTTAAAGTAATGATAACTTTTCTTTCAGAAGTATAGTTCCTCTGAACTTATGATTCTCAGCTTGAATTAGTTTCTGTATTTTCTTTTTCCCTGAGGAATCCACAATACTTCTACTTTCCTTACTAACACTACAACATACTTCCCCAACCAGGTTATCTTTCTTTTTCTGGTTGACTATGGTACAGTTTAAAAATTAGAAATCTTCTATTTCCTTGAAAAAAGAATATATATATAATGTCAGAAAGCTAAGGAAGCTATGGGAGGATGACACTGATATATTTTCTAGGTCCTTGCTATTTCCATTATAATGAGTCAGAATACATTTTTGCTGATTGACTACTGTTTGTTTTTAAGCCTCAACCCCTCCTCTTTCTTTCTGTTCCACATCTGAGCAAGCAAATAAGAAAGGGTGGGTGCTCCCGCTTATTACGCCAGCAGATAATTCAAACCACCAAAGACCCCTGCCTCTACATGGAAGCTCTCAACCTGGCTCTAACCCTAAAGACAATAAAAAACCCAAGCCAGTCTCTATTTCTTGCTCTTACACACTATTTTCAGACCAACTTGGGAGGCATGCTCTGCTTTTCCCAGAATACCTCATTATGTAAGTAATAAAACTGTTTCTATCTTCTAGGTGTATATCTAACCCCATCAGTATTGTTATCCGAAGCAAATTTGGGGTAGGAGCTCATCCAGTGACCACAGGATGACCTCAGTGCTAATGCCCTGCCTTCATTGTCTTTCCTAAATCTGTATCCATTTGAATAGAGAAGAACAGCCCTGACATTTTCAAGGGAAGGAATGAGAACAGGAATAAATAAATGTGAGAAAAACAAATAGATGATCATGGTATACTAGATTCTGATAGGTCGGCTGAAAGGGGGAATTCTTAGGATCTTGGGTATTTATAAATAATATTTTTTGTAACAACTAGAAACATATCTTGTGAAGAGATAGAGTCAGTTGCTAGAGGAATCCAAATCAGCAATAGGATTTGCAGATGGTTCCTTAAGGGGAGATAGCCAGCACTCTGTTAGAAAGAAGCTACAATGTGACTGGGTGGGTGATAGTTGCACTTTAGCTTAAGGGGGAAAGGGCAAATCTTGTCAATGGGCACACATAAGGGATGTGTTCCTCAAGGCACCATAGGAACTAAATAACAATCATGATAGAGTGTAGATTTTTACAGGTTTGGGACCATACACAATGGACTAACAATACTGTCTGGAAGAATGGATCTTACATGACTAGAAGATAAAGGAAACCCTATATGGGACACTATATTATGGAAAACTTTATGAACTCTGGGGAACAGGGTGAATACAATTAGAACATGCACATACACATCAAAAGAACATTCATCCAGGGGCACCTGGGTGGCTCAGTTGAGCATCCAACTCAGGTCAGGTCATGATCTCGCGGTTCATGGTTTGAGCCCCACATCAGGCTCGGTGCTGACAGCTTGGAGCCTGGAGCCTGGTTCAGAATCTGTGCCTTTCTCTGTCTCTCTGCCCCTCCCCTGCTTGTGTGCTCATGTGCTCTCTCTCTCAAAAATAAATAAATAAACATTAAAAAAAATAATCTTAAAAAAAAAGAACATTCATCCAAATTCTGAAGATGACTAGAGTCAACAAGAAGATGTCCTTATTTGTTTTTTGAAAGTGGCTACTTAGGTATATGGGATGAGCAGCCATCACCATAGAGACATTGAAACAATGCAACAACAAGCAGGGAAAAACAAAACACAAGAACCAAAACAGTAAAGAACAAACAAAAAAATATGTACCCCATCATTTATGTCAGAACTTTAAATTGTGACTAGTAATTTTTTTTCTAATTATCAACGAGACAATTAAAACATAAAGAGAGCTATGAGTGTCTACCAGCATAGTCTGGGCCACCCCATAGCTTGTTTGTTAGCCATGGGTCTGTTAGCTATGTTTGCATGAATTTTAAGGGTGGATCTTAATTAAGATAGATACTCATTCTAAATATTTATGTGTATATCCAGTAACTGAAGCAAATATCTTTAACAAAAATAGATATCTAGAATAGAAAATATTTTATTTTGAACCTCCTACTTCTATAATATATCATCAAGGAACCAATTTATGATGCAAGTATATTCCACCAATGGGCTAAGGAGTATTGTTTACCATGGATTTATATACCTTCCCACTGCAAAGTAGTGATTATTGTAGTGTACTGATTGAATATTAGAATGGGCAAATCAAACATTCACATACTAAATTGAGGGAGGGGGTGGTGATAACAAATAAGGTGATATCTTGGTTTGTATGTTTGAATGAATGTTTGGTAAAATGTAATACATGTGGAGGTAAAAAGTGATCAGCTTTGGATGAATTGTTGAAATATTGTAAGGAAAGTAAAACAAAAAGTGTGAAGAATGACACAGAGACTTTCATAAATGTATTCCTTTCATCTAATTTTTTCTTGTGTTCTGCCTGATCCTATGGTGACAAGACTTGGATTGCATTTATGATTTAGAGAGAAAAGATCAATTGGTAGCATAACACCATGACTCTATCTCTAAATATTATGTTGAATTCCTAAGGAATGATAGGATGAGCTGTTTCTTTTACTCAGTTGTATAAGGTGAGTTAAAAATGTCTGCTTCTATCCTGACCAGTGAATGACTCTAATATAAGCTTATATTTATCCAATTTATGACTGCAAATGGATGAGTGGTAGCATTGGGCAATCTCATACTGTTGTTAGGCCAATGAGTAAATCTTGTGGCTGAAGCTGATAGTCTTGCTCTTAGGTAGAATTTCTGGATTAAAACTATTGACACAAGGAAAGACGAAGTAATTGGTGATGGGTAAGGAGTCAGTAAATGAATAAGGCAGAAATGAAAATCTAATATACATTAGTAACACACAAAAGGTTGAGAGCAAAAGAATTATATTAATCTTAGTTATATATTGCAGATGCCCTTTTATAAAGTAAAATGAGAGACCTATGGCCTCCTGAATGCAAACAAAGGACTTTGTTCAACGGTATAATTGGTGGCTAAACCACCATTGGCCAACACTTTAAAATAACCATAGCGGAGGCACCTGGGTGGCTCAGTCAGTTAAGCATCAGACTTCGGTTCAGGTCATGAGCTCGCAGTTGATGAGTTCGAGCTCCACATTGGGCTCTGTACGGACAGTTCAGAGCCTGGAGCCTGGTTTGGACTCTGTGTCTCCCTCTCTCTCTGCCTCTCTCTCTCTCTGTCTCTCAAAAAATAAACATTAAAAACATTTAAAAATTTAAAAAAATCTATAAAAATTAAAATAAAATAACCATAGGTGAAATAACATTGGTCTAGGATTCTTACAAGTTGAAATTGCCTTTAATAAGAAATGCCATAGTAACTTATTAGCCTGTATTGGCCACTTTAAAGATATGCTATTTTGGGAGGAAGAGAAAGAATGATGAATACCTTGGACACATAACATATAATACAGCATTAAAAATGTGTAAGAAAAACTCAACAGGTATTTAGACAACAAACTAGTAAACAAATATGGGAAAGATAACACACATTGATCTAAGAGAGTCTATTAAGCATGCTTCTCAGAAGCAAGCAAAGGTATCATAAGGACAGTGACCTGAGATTTTGGCAGGGGAAGCATGAGAAATAAATCTGTGGTTTATTAATGATCCCATAGCTTGAGGAAATTCATAAATGTATAATGTATTTTGCACAGTTACTCTCTAAATGCCAAGATCCAAAATATAAACAAAAACCCAAATGCTTCCAATAGGAAGCTTCCAATAGGAAGCTATTACAAGGAATTGGTGATCTATTAAAATTGGCTCAAATTATACCAATAGAAGGATGGCAAAAATACTTAAAGATAAGGTCTACTGGGAACCCTTATGAGTACAGTTTTATAGTGTGAAACATTGTTTGGTTGGGAGAATAATGGTTCCCCAATCTTTGGAACTTTTAAATACATTACCTTACATAAAAAAAAAAAAAAAAAAAAAAAAGATTTTGCATATGGGTTAGAGGTACAAACTTTGAGAAGATTACACTATCCTGGATTATCTGGGTGGGACCAATCTAAGTACATGAGTCTATTAAAGTGGAAAGCTCTTTCTGACTGGGTCAGAGACAGAGGAAACTGAAGAAAGAGGAGAAACAGGAAGGAAGAGAGGGACACAGCCTGCCACTGCTGACCTTCAAGCTGAAAAGAGAGGACCAGAAGCCAAGGAATATGAATGGCCTCAAGAAGTAGGAATGGTCCTCAGCTAACTGTCAGCAAAAACCCTGGGATCTCAGTCCTACAACCACAAGGAGCTGAATTCTACCAATAACTGAAATGAGCAAGGAAGAAGACTCATGTATAGAGCATCCAGAAAGGAATACAGCCCTGCCAATAATTCAGTTGTAGCCCAGGAAGACTTATGTCAGACTTATGAACTACAGAATTTTAAGACAGTAAGTTTATATTGTTTTAAGCCACTAACTCTGTGGTAATTTTTACTTAGAAATGTAAAACCAATGCAAGATATATGGCTTCAGAATTAACTGAAAGTTATCCATTAACATAAATCAATAGATACCATTTGTTATATGGAGGGGACCACATTTGTTGAGAAGGTCAAGAAAAAATTATTGTAATGTCAATTCAGCAAGTTGTAATGAACATGGTCTAATTCACAGTATATCTTGTACAATTGATTGACTTGATTGTATAATTTGTACAATTTGATTGATTTTAATACAACCTCCAATAATACTGATATCAATTATCAAATGTCCTGAGAAACTGCATTTAAAACCTCATAAGAGATTCTTCTTATGTAAGATAATTAAAGGAGCTAGATTTTGTTAATAATCAGCTACTTTTACATTGAATCAACTTACTGATTCACTTAATAAAGTTCAACTTTTGTAGTGGAGGATGAAGATAAAGAGTTGCTAAGCTTTGCAAGATTATGAACAAATTTGTGCTGGAATATATGGTAAACTCAAATATTTATTTAAAGCCATACCTAAACCATATTAAACCATACAATAGGTATTTTTTTCTTTATTGTAAATAATGAAACGGATGTACAAAGTAGAATGATATTGAATGGCTTATAAATTGAACAAAACATTGGAAGGTGGTCTTTTTAAGACAAAGTTAACTTTCATATGAGTTGGAACAGGTTTTTTAATTCAGGAATGCCTGGAACTTCAGTACTGACCCATGGCCAAGCTAAACCAAGATTACCTAGATAGTAATTTTTTGTGTGTTATTCGAACTTTGAAACTCCCTGGTACCCATGGCCAGATTGTTTACATGGTTTACAGACCTATAGATTGATAGCTTGTACTTGTTTTAATTGATTACACAGTCTGGCATGCTGCATGTCCAGTGGAGCATAAAAGACCCCACTGTGAATCACCACTAAATTCCTCTAAACCCAGTTCTTCCTAGTGATTGTTAATCCAGAGGCAAAGCACATTTTGTGTGACTTGGAAAGAATTTAATGTGTGAACCTTCACCTGGAAGTCTCTCGGGACTCTCATGTATGCCTGTGCTTTCTTTCTGCTACTATTCCATGTCTTTCACCTTTATTAAATCTATTCCAAAATATGTTCAACAAAGTCTTGAAAGTCCTTTCAATTATGCAATCCTGTGAAACCAGTGCAGTACCAAGGCAAAAAAAAAAAAAAAAAAAAAAAAAATCTGCACCTTTAACAAAAGATGTCCAGAATATTCATGGAGAAAATATAAATGTTTATGGAAGAATAGTTAAATACAATGTACATGAATTAAGTTATCCTTTAACATAAATATTTTAATAATACTCAAATTGCTGTGGAGTCAGTGCAATTGCAATCAAAATCCCAACAGTCACCTATTAAAAGAATTCAGAAATGAATGGACCAAGAATTGTTCACTTCCCTTTATCATCCCCCAGCTATTACAAGTGTTGACACCTGAAGACACACAGCTCTTGCCTTTTCTGAAGAATTGCCCTTAGCTACAGGGGAGCTGCTCTGTCAAGAAGGTTGCCTTACCTCCCTCATGATGAATGGAGACTAGCCAATGACTGACTGGCTGGGACAATAATGGTCTCCTTCATTTGGTTCTCTGTGGAGCCAGACTAAAGCTAATTCAGATTCTTACTTAGCTTTCTTCCCCTGCTCTATTCTGCATCCCTCATTTCTTTCTCCAGAGAACTCTTCCTCGATAGATTAAAGAATAATTCAAATCTGTGGCTTTCTTTCACAAAACCTGCCTTATGCCATGTATGATATGAAGTCAGCCTTACTGCTAGGGAGGTTAAGTTATATGTAAAAACCCACACAGTATATGTACGTATGTATGTATGTATGTATGTAGTATGTGTGTACACATACTCACAGGTGATATATTTCCCATTGCTATATTTGTTTATGCATATTGCTGATTTCACATAAGAGGATTTGATAAGCTATGGTCCATCACCTCATACTACCAGCTACAGCGTAATTATCAGGATATCTTTTTTTTTTGCCAGAATGGGTATGGAGAAAGATATAGGTGGAATGCTGCTGTTGGAAAGTACATGATAGAGATATGCAATGGCTGTCTCAAAAACAGCATTACTAACAGTGGTGTGACTGCTTGGTGTTGTGTCCATCATGAAAGCCATTAAATGTATGGATATTCAGTGTGGCTGAGGCAATCATCTTCCTGCCTCCTTTCAGTCTTCTTGGCTCCATCTGCTTCAAGGATTAATGCACTTTTTAATTCCAACAGTTTTCCTAACCCATTAGCTTTGCTCTTCATTTTTAAGCAAATCCTCCTAGAGATCATCAATTATATGAACAAGTTTTTAATTTATTATGACTTGGACTTTTCTGTTCCTTTTCACTAATATTTTACTAGAACAGTGGAAAATTTTTACTCACATACTTCCATGTTGATGCCAGTGCAATATAGGCCAATACAGATAGAAGTCACTTGAGTTCTCTCCTTCCAAGGCACAAATTATTGCAATACATTAATGATGGCCATTCATAACTTGTCATTTATACATCAATTGATGAATGTATTCAAACAAATAAATATTGTTGGCCCATTTTAGTAAATGCATATTCTAAAAAGGGGTATGTTTAAAAATGTAACTAAAGTATAGATTTCAAATCACGAAATAGTACAAAGGTATAAAAGGTATGGCTTTTGTATATACTGTACAAAAGATACAGAAATGTAATGAGCCAAATGGATAGATGGATTCTAAATGAAGAGACAATATTAGGACTCACTTTTTATAGAAAATGACAGTTAGCCTAGGATATTTGGATTTGAACTTGCAAAGATTAGAGACAAAAGGCATGTCAAATACAGTAGCTCTGCCCCCATCACATACGCATTTTATCATCTCACACCATCACAAAAGGAAGGGTGTGTACAATACAGTAAGATATTTTGAGAGAGAGACCACATTAACATAACTTTTAGTATATTGTTATAATTTTTCTAATTTTATTATTAGTGTCATTAATCTCCTATTGTGCCTAATTTATAAATTAAACCTTATCATAGGTATATACATAGAGAAAACATAGTATATGTAGGGTAGATAGTATCTACAGTTTCAAGTATACACTGGGTATCTTGTAATATATCCCCCATGTATAAAGGGGGACTAGAGTACAGGAATCTAAAAAGATACAATGAATATTTACAGAATAGATATAATTCGATTTGGCATATATTTGCAGAAAGAAGTTCGAAAAGGTTAATTGAGATCAGACCTTGAAAATGATTAATTTCTACAGTATTTGGTATTTTTCTTGTACATAATGAAAAACCACTGAAAATATTTAGTAGGATATTGCTATGCCAAATTGCTGGTAGTTTCCATGGATAAGGCATTCTCTTAAGCACTTTAATATAATATTTATTTAGGCATCATGAAAATAGTATGAGCATGGTTAGAAATCAGAGCAAAAGACTATAACTTTTCCATGGTGACAGTTCAAGAGATATGAAATAGTTTAGAACCAAAGTTTTGTGGGTATGCATTTTAATTTTCTAACTTTACTCCTTTAATTTACTTTTATATGTTTATAACATAGTTTTTTAAAATTGCATTGGTCAGTTTTTTAACTTGTGATACATGTATATGTTCATGATACATTAATACTCAAATAACCCTACTTAGAATAAACAATAATGTATACAAGACTGATTGTCCTAAGTGAATTGCCATTTTGCAAATAAATTTTAGATTTTAAATTATTTGTGTAACTAATCAATGTTGGGCTTATTATTTAGATAGTAAGTTCTCTGGGCTCCTTAATAATGTAAGGAACATATTATTTTGCTGTTTCTTAAAAATGACCTGACTTAACCTTCATGTTTTGTCAATTAAATCTTTCTGTTTTCATGTTTAATCTCAAAATCACCAGGTAATACACTATGGTTTTTGCCAAAGAATCTAGAAAATCAATGGTATAATAGAATTATGGAAGGGAAGACATTTTCCTGTTTGAGACCAGTATATACACCAGGGGAAACAGAAGCAGAAACCATTTCTGGGTCCATTTCTGGGTTTTCTATTCTTTTCCATTGAGCTATGTGTCTTTTTTCTGTCACTATCATACAGTCTTGATGACTACAGCTTTGTAATACAGCTTGAAATCCGGAATCGTGTTGCCTCCAGTTCTGTTTGTCTTTTTCAGGATTGCTTTGCTTATTCAGGGTCTTTTGGGTTCCATACAAATTGTAGCTCTGCCAAGAATGCTGGTGGTTTTTTAATAGGGATTGTATTACTGTGTAGATTACTTTAGGTAGTATAGACGTTTTAACAAGTTTGTTCTTCCTGTCCATGAGCATCCATTTCTTTGTGTCCTTTGCAGTACCTTTCATAAGTCTTCTATAGTTTTCAGAGTACAGATCTTTTATTTCTTTAGTTAGGTTTATTCCTAAGTATCTTACTGTTTTTGGTGTAGTTGTAAATGGGGTTGATTCCTTGATTTGTTTTTCTGCTGCTTCGTTTCTGGTGTATAGAAATGCAACAGATTTCTGCATATTGATTTTATATCCTGATACTTTACTGAATTCATGTATTAGTTCTAAGAGTTTTTTGGTGGAATCTTTCAGGTTTTCTACATAAAGTCTCAGGCCATCTGCAAAGAGTGAAAGTTTGACTTCTTCCTTGCTGAACTGTATGCTCTTTATTTCTTTTTGTTGTCTGATTGCTGAGTCTAAGACTTCCAGGACTGTGTTAAATTTGCAACAATGTGGATGGGGCTAGAATGTGTTATGCTAAGCAAAATAAGTCAATAAATAGACAAATATCATATAATTTCATTCATACGTGGAATTAAAGAAACAAAACACATGAACACATGGGAAATGGGAAGGGGGCAGAAAAAGAAGGAAACAAACCACAAGAGACTCTTAATGACAGAGAACAAACTGAGGGTTTCCAGAGGGAGGTGGGTGGGAGATGGGCTAGATAGGCGTTGGATACCAAGGAGGGCACTTGTTGTAATGAGCACGGGGTGCTGTATGTAAATGATGAAACACTGAATTCTACTCCTGAAACCAATATTGCACTGCATATTAACTAAGTAAAATTTAAACAATAAAAAAGAAAAATGAACAATTTCTGGTACCAAGTATCCGACTACAGATACCTGGCTTCAAGTACTATGTAGGGCATACTGGAGGAACCAGAACTCTTTAACAATGCATCAGTACATACAGTACTAAAATATACATTTTATGAATCTAAGCAAAATTTACATCTACTATGTGAAACAGAAAGCATGGGTGACAGTTTCTAATCTGATTCCAAAGTTTGAGAAGCTGTGTAGTGCCTAACAAACACTATATCTCATTAGCAAGTAATTGTAATTATTTAAGAATGAAAAAAATATATGATTTTTTCTTTAATTCATTTATGTATAAAATATTTTCAAGTTGATATTAGCTCATTACAAACCATTTTAATGCTTAAAATTTCAAAATAATAATGTTCTCATGAGGGTAAAGAGTAACTATAATCCTCAAACATTGCTTGTAGAAATGCAAAATGTAATAGCCACTTTGGAAAACAGCATTTTTTCTTAATTTAAAAAGTGTTTACCATATGATCCAGCAATACTGCTCCTAACTGTTTACCAGAGGATAATGAAATGCATGTTCACACAAAAATACATATGTGAATATTTAGAGCAGCTTTATGTATAATTGCCCCAAACTGGAAACAAACCAGATATCCCTCAATTAGTGAGTGAATAAATAAAGCTGTTTCATTCTATACAATGGAAAAGAACCCAGCCACAAAAAAGAACAAACTATTGATAGATGCAACAACGTGGATTGATTTCAAATGCATTAGGATAAGTGAAAGATGCAAGCCTTTTAAAGCTTCATATTGTATAGTTCTATTTATATGACATTCTCAAAAATAATGAAGTCATAAGGACAGAAAGCAGATCAGTAGAGATGGAGGAATTACCAAGAAACTTCAGAGTGCTGACACCAGGTTCTGGAAAAAGTTCTGTGATGTCCCCTTCTGTCACTGATACCATGCTGACAGATGCCAGAGATAAAAAGCACTTACCCTCCCAGATGCCTGTGCATCCCCAGCAGAGAGCTCCCACTGTCAGAACTTAACTGGGGGAGGCAGGAAGGGCTTCTGGGAAATACAGTTTTCAGAGCCCCAGCTCCCTGTTTCCAAATATATAGTAGAGTACAAAAGGATGGGGAAAAAATAGTCAAGTGGGTCAGCTGTGCACAATGTTATGTTATGATTTCTGGGGGTTTGCAAAAAAAAATTGTCGTCACCATGTAACAATTGAAGAGAGGGGGAGAGAGAGAGAGAAAGAGTTCTTTTAGTTGGAAAGGTTATTCTTAATTTAGACATGAGTTTGAAAGATTGAGATCATTTTGCATATGTGACGAGTATAAATATTTTCTTAGTAGTCTCTTAACAATATCCTGTCATCAGCAATACTGGAGATTATATTTTAGGACAAAATATTTCTTGACTGTTAGATTTAGAACCAAATTATGATGCCATGGGTCTAAATATCTTGGACTACTGAGTGCCTGGGTGGCTCAGTCAATTAAGCGACAGACTCAATTTCAGCTCAGGCATGAGCTAATAAGAGTTCGTGAAATCAAGCCTTGTGTCAGGCTCTGCACTGACAGCCAGAGCCTGCTTGGGATTATCTATCTAGCTACCTCTCTGCCCCTCCCCTCTGCACATGCATTCTCTCTCTCTCTCTCTCTCTCTCTCTCTCTCTCTCTCTCTCTCTCTCTCCCCCTCTCTCTCAAACAAAGAAAGAAATGTCCTGAACTACTTTAGCTGTCATAGAAATCTTATGCACTGTAACTTTTCATTGCTGGAGAGACTATACCTTGAAATGTATTAAAATCTCTTTTTCAAGAAAAGGCATATAATTGAAAGACAAGAGGGGTGAATAAATATGCAATAATTGTGTACCTATAGTAGTCAAAGAGCCTTCTAAAGCCATATGTATTATATCAGAAGCACTGTGTTCCACATGTGAAACTCGAAACTCAGAGTTTCTGCTTTATACTCACCTACCATGTTTCTGGAACTCATCACAGGGAAAGAAACTATTTCCATTCCTAGCTTGGGTTTGCTCTCCCAGTCTGAATTATGAGACATCTTACATAAATGATTGCCCAACATATAAGTTAGAAGAAGAATTTTTGGTTTTACCTCTTCAAAATCAGCTTAAGATTAATCTGAGTTATGATGTTGACAAATGGTCTGCCATATTAAATGACAAACTTCTATTGGCTCACTACAATGAGGAAGAAAAGTCCACAGAAGTACATTGGGTCGCCACTGTAGAGTAATCAGATTGATAATCAGATCTGGGTTATTCCTCATGCAAGCATTCTACCTGCAATATCAGGCAAGCTCTAAATTAATTACAAAGGAAGATTTTTTTTTTTCCTCTAGAATTCCTTTCTGTCTTCTACTGCTCATATATTCTGTCACTGAATCCACGCTGATTTCAACAGAGATCTATAAGTACAACCATGTTCACTTGAATTTAATAAAAAAAGAGTCTGGTTCAATTTAAAATAGTTGTGAGGGGCGCCTGGGTGGCTCAGTAGGTTAAACGTCCGACTTCGGCTCAGGTCACGATCTCGCGGTCCGTGAGTTCGAGCCCCGCGTCAGGCTCTGGGCTGATGGCTCAGAGCCTGGTGCCTGCTTCCGATTCTGTGTCTCCCTCTCTCTCTGCCCCTCCCCCGTTCATGCTCTCTCTCTGTCTCAAAAATAAATAAAACGTTAAAAAAAATTTTTTTTAAATAAATAAAATAGTTCTGAATAAAAGTCAACGTATTTTAATTGGCTAAATTATTTAAAAGAAGGATTTGAAATGATTTTAATTATGTTTAATAATTACAGATCAATGGAAGCAAAAAAAGACAAGGGCATGAATCATTTTTTAATGTTAATCATTACAGTAAAAGAGTTGCAACTTTTCACTGAGGTAGAAAATTGTATGACAGTGCAGATAGCTCTTGATATGAATATGAAGACAACTGAGGGTTCACTTCCTGGTTGTCCTCTATATTTTTATTAAGCTTTTATGCATGGCCATTGGAAAGACTAGACTCCAGAGTACATAGCTCTGTAGTGAGGGAAAGGAAATAATGTATTGATTAGTCATCATGAAGAATGCTTCAGAATCGCAGTGATAAATAAATTATTTCTGAAATCAATAATAAAATGCTTCAGGAAAGCATACATTGTAATTGCTAGTATACACAGTTTTTAAAGTTTATCTAGTCATTTTAAAATGAGAAAATAGATGATAGTAGGCTTTCATACATCTACCAAGAATGTAAAGTTAGTGGTAGCGAAAAACACTAGAAAGATTAGTAGGGAAGGAAGCGCTATTAACAGTGTTAAAATGGAGCTAGGAGTCTAAATAAAGCCAGAGAGATAGATTGATACAAGTACATAAAAGGGAGTAAGTGCATCATGAGTGAAGAATTAGGAAAAATTTTCATTCCTTAGAGACAGGAGACATTAAATTATATTAACTTTATCTTTCTATCTATTTATATGAATATATGTGTACATATATTTTTATTTTTATTGTTTTAACATTTTTAAAATATATTTATTTTTGAGAGAGAGAGGCAGAGCATGAGAGGGTAGGGGTAGAGAGAGAAGAGACAGAATCTGAAACAGGCTCCAGGCTCTGAGCTGTCAGCACAGAGCCTGATGTGGGGCTCGAAACGTCAAACTGCGAGATCATGACTTGAGCTGAAGTGAGAATCTTAACAGACTGAGATGCCCAGGAACACTGATTTTTACTTATTTATTATTAATTTTTTTAATGTTTATTTACTTTGGGGAGAGAGAGAGAGAATGCAAGCAGGGAAGGGGAAGAGAGAGAGGGAAACACAGAATCTGAAGCAGGCTCCAGGCTCTGAGCTGCCAGCATAGAGCCCGACATGGGACTCGAACTCACGAGCAGGAGATCATGAACTGAACTGAAGTCACACGCTTAACCGAGTGAGCTACCCAGGTGCCCTGGAGCACTGATTTTTAATTTACACTAGTATTTCACTGGTCTGTAAATTTCTCAAAGGCAAGGATGAGGTATGCCTTTGATTCATTTAAATCTCTGTACCCCATTTAGGTCCTAACATGTGTCCACTCAATGGATATTTGTAAAGTGATTAATGTCAAGTATAAGAAATCACAAATTTGGTGAGTTTGAAGTTAGCACATTCCATATTAAAACAATTGAACATTCGTTGAGACAACTAGAGACCACTGATAAAAATATGAATGAAGGTATCTGTTTTTGAAGTGCTCACCATTTCTTAATTCTGTCATATGTGTGTGTGCGTATGATGTAGATGTATAGATGTATGATGTAGATGATAGACTGATAAATGATAGATTCAATAGGTAGATAGATACATAGATAGATAATAGATATCTTTATATCATCTGTGCCATATGATGAGTGCTATAAAGTGAGGTAGTGGATTATATGTCAAGAACATTGTCATCTTCTTCTTTGATATCAGAAAAATAATGGCAGAGGGTAGTTACTGTGAAGAGTCAGGAAAACATTAGTGTTCTAAGCAGATAACACAATCCTAGGAAACAGTAGAGGTGCCGAAGTTTTGGGTCATCAAAATTCTTGTGCTGTTCTGTGATTTTTTTTATCTTATAAACAAATAAGACCCAGAGACATTTTTGACAGATGGATGATATGAATATCTTTACATTTTATCAAAGTCATTCTGTATGAAATATGCAAAAAGAAAAAAGAAATTTGTGAGACCGAATTCAGGAAATCATGTTAAAAGCATGTAATATAGAACAAAAAAAAAGAAATGATTTATTTGTTTAGAGCACACTAAAATATTCTAACTTTTTTCCCCTTTTTAAAGTTTTTATTTAAACTTCAGTTAACATATGGTGTAATATTAGTTTCAAGTGTGCAATATAGTGAGTCATCAATTCCATACATCACCCACTGGTCATCACAAGTGCACTCCTTAATCCCCATCACCTTGCTAAGTGAAATAAGCCATACAGAGAAAGACAGATACCATATGGTTTCACTCTTATGTGGATCCTGAGAAACTTAACAGAAACCCATGGGGGAGGGGAAGGAAAAAAAAAAAAAAAAAAAGAGGTTAGAGTGGGAGAGAGCCAAAGCATTAGAGACTGTTAAAAACTGAGAACAAACTGAGGGTTGATGGGGGGTGGGAGGGAGGGCAGGGTGGGTGATGGGTATTGAGGAGGGCACCTTTTGGGATGAGCACTGGGTGTTGTATGGAAACCAATTTGACAGTAAATTTCATATATTAAAAAATAAAAAAAAATTAAAAAAAAAAAAAAAAACCAGTAGCCAAACTATGGAGAAAGCCCAAGTATCCATCAACTGATGAAGGTATAAAAAAAAAAAATAAAAAAAAATAAAATAAAATAAAATAAAATAAAATAAAATAAAAAAAAAAAAAAAATCCCCATCACCTATTTAACCAATCCCCCAAACACCTCCCTTCTTGTAACCATCAACTTGTTCTCTATAGTTAAGACTGGGTTTCTTGGTTTGCCTTTCTCTTTTTTTCCCCTATGACCATTAGTTTTGTTTCTTCAATTCCACATATGGGTGATATCGTATGGTATTGATCTTTCTCAGACTGACTTATTTCACTTAGCATAATAGTCTCTAGCTCTATTCATGGTTCCAAATGGCAAGACTTCGTTCTTTTTCATGAATCTGTAAAAAATCTGTCCACCTGTCGATGGACACTTGGTCTTTTTCCATAATTTGGCTATTGTAGATAATGCTGCTATAAGTATTGGGGTTCAGGTATCCCTTTGAATTAGTATTTTTATATTCTTTGGGTAAATAGTAGTACAATTCCCGGATCATAGGGTAGTTCTATTTTTAACTTTTTGAGGAACCTCCATACTGTTTTCCAGTATGCTGCACCGTATGCTGCATCAGTCTGCATTCCCACCAACAGTGCTTTCCACATCCTCACCAACACCTATTGTTTCTTGTGTTGTTGACTTCAGCCATTCTGACAAGTGTGAGGTGATGATATCTCATTTTAGTTTTGATTTGCAATTCCCTGATGATAAGTGATGTTGAGCATCTTTTCATGTGTCTGTTGGCCATCTGGATGTCTTCTTTGGAAAAATGTCTATTCATATCTTCTGCCCATTTTTATTTTATTTATTTTTTTAATTTTATTTTTTTAATTTGCACCCAAATTAGTTAGCATATAGTGAAACAATGATTTCAGGAGTAGATTCCTTAATATCCCTTATCCATTTAGCCCATCCCCTCTCCCACAAACCCTCCAGGAACCCTCTGTTTGTTCTCTGTATTTAAGAGTCTCTTATGGGGGCGCCTGGGTGGCTCAGTCGGTTGAGCGTCCGACTTTGGCTCAGGTCATGATCTCGCGGTCCGTGAGTTCGAGCCCCGCGTCGGGCTCTGGGCTGATGGCTCAGAGCCTGGAGCCTGCTTCCGATTCTGTGTCTCCCTCTCTCTCTGCCCCTCCCCCGTTCATGCTTTGTCTCTCTCTGTCTCAAAAATAAATAAACGTTAAAAAAAAAAAAAGAGTCTCTTATGTTTTTCCCCCTCCCTGTTTTTATATTATTTTTGCTTCCCTTCCCTTATGTTCCTCTGTTTTATCTCTTAAAGTTCTCATATCAGTGAGGTCATATGATTTTTGTCTTTTTGTGACTAATTTTGCTTAGCATAATACCCTCCAGTTCCACCCACATAGTTGCAAATGGCAAGATTTCATTCTTTTTGATTGCCTTGTAATGTTCCATTGTGTGTATGTGTATATATACATACCACTTCTTTATCCATTCATCCATTGATGGACATTTGGGCTCTTTCCATACTTTGGCTATTGTTGATAGTGCTGCTATAAACATTGGGGTGCATGTGCCCCTTCAAAACAACACATCTGTATCCCTTAGATAAACACCTGGTAGTGCAACTGCTGGGTCATAGGGTAGTGCTATTTTTAATTTTTTCAGGAACCTCCATACTGTTTTCCAGAGTGGCTGCACCAGCTTGCATTCCCACCAACAATGCAAAAGAGATCCTCTTACTCCGCATCCTTGCCCACATCTGTTGTTGCCTAAGTTCTTAATGTTAGCCATTATGACAGGTGAAAGTGGTATTTCATTGTGGTTTTGATTTGTATTTCCCTGATGAGGAGTGATGTTGAGCATTTTTTCATGTTTCAGTTGGCCATCTGGATGTCTTCTTTGGAGAAGTGTCTTTTCATGTCTTTTGCCCATTTCTTCACTGGATTATTTGTTTTTTGGGTGTTGAGTTTGATAAGTTCTTTATAGATTTTGGATACTAACCCTTTATCTGATATGTCATTTGCAGATATCTTCTCCCATTCTGTCAGTTGCCTTTTAGTTTTGCTGATTGTTTCCTTTGCTGTGCAGAAGCTTTTTATTTTGATGAGGTCCCAGTAGTTCATTTTTGCTTTTGTTTCCCTTGCCTCCGGAAACGTGTTGAGTAAGAAGTCGCTATGGCCAAGATCAAAGATATTTTTGCCTGCTTTTCTTCAAGGATTTTGATGGCTTCCTGTCTTACATTGAGGTCTTTCATCCATTTTGGGTTTATTTTTGTATATGGGGTAAGAAAGTGGTCCAGATTCATTCTTCTGCATGTCACTGTCCAGTTTTCCCAATACCACTTGCTGAAGAGACTGTCTTTATTCCATTGGATATTCTTTCCTGCTTTGTCAAAGATTACTTGGTCATACATTTGTGGGTCCATTTCTGGGTTCTCTATTTTGTTCCATTGATCTGAGTGTCTGTTCTTGTGCCAGTACCATACTGTCTTGATGATTACAGCTTTGTAATACAGCTTGAAGTCCGGGATTGTGATGCCTCCTGCTTTGGTTTTCTTTTTCAAGATCGCTTTGGCTATTCGGGGTCTTTTCTGGTTCCATACAAATTTTAGGATTATTTGTTCTAGCCCTGTGAAGAATGCTAGTGTTATTTTGATAGGGATTGCATTGCATATGTAGATTTCTTTGGGTAGTATCAACATTTTAACAATATTTGCTCTTCCTATCCAGGAGCTTGGAATCTTTTTCCACTTTTTTGTGTCTTCTTTAATTTCTTTCATAAGCTTTCTATACTTTTCAGCATATAGATTTTTCACCTTTTTGGTTACATTTATTCCTAGGTATTTTATGGTTTTTATGCAGTTGTAAATGGGATCGATTCCTTGATCTCTCTTTCTGTTGCTTCATTGTTGGTGTGTAGGAATGCAACCAATTTCTATGCATTGATTTTATACCCTGCAACTTTGCTGAATTCATGAATAAGTTCTGGCAGTTTTTTGGTGGAATCTTTTGGGTTTTCCATATAAAGTATTGTGTTATCTGTGTATAAGTTTTACCTCCACCTGGCTAATTTGGATGCCTTTTATTTCTTTGTGTTATCTGATTGCAGAGGCTAAGACTTCCAATACTATGTTGAATAACAGTGGTGAAAGTGGACATCCCTGTCTTGTTCCTGACCATAGGGGGAAATCTCTCAGTTTTTCCATATTGAGGATGATATTAGTGTTGGATCATTCATATATGCCTTTGATGTTCTTGAGGTATGATCCTTCTATCCCTACTTTCTTGAGGGTTTTTATCAAGAAAGGATGCTATATTTTGTCAAATGCTTTCTCTGCATCTATTGAGAGTATGATAGGATTCTTGTCCTTTCTTTTATTGATATGATGAATCACGTGAATTGTTTTGCAGCTATTGAACCAGCCTTCCATCCCAGGTATAAATCCCACTTGGTCGTGGTGAATAATTTTTTTAATGTATTGTTGGATATGGTTGGCTAATATCTTTATGAGGATTTTTGCATCCATGTTTATCAGGGAAATTGGTCTCTAGTTCTCCTTGTTAGTGGAGTCTCTGTCTGGTTTCGGAATCAAGGTAATGCTGGCTTCATAGAAAGAGTTGGAAGTTTTCCTTCCATTTCTATTTTTTGGAACAGCTTCAAGAGAATAGGTGTTAACTCCTCCTTCAATGTTTGGTAGAATTCCCCTGGAATGCCATCTGGCCCTGGCCTCTTGTTTTTGGCAGATTTTTGATTACTAATTTGATTTCTTTACTGGTTATGGGTCTGTTCAAATTTTCTATTTCTTCCTGTTTCAGTTTTGGTGGTGTATATGTTTCTAGGAATTTGTCCATTTTTTCCAGATTTCCCATTTTATTGCTGTATATATTCTCTTATTATTGTTTTTATTTCTGCTCTGTTGGTTGTGATCTCTCCTCTTTCATTCTTGATTTTATTTATTTGGGTCCTCTCCTTTTTCTTTTTGATCAAACTGGCTAGTGTTTATCAATTTTGTTAATTCTTTCAAAGAACCACTTCTGGTTTCATTGATCTGTTCTACTGATTTTTTCATTTTGATAGCATTAATTTCTGCTCTCATCTTTATTATTTCCTTCCTTCTGCTGGTTTTGGGTTTTATTTGCTATTCTTTTTCCAGCTCCTTAAGGCGTAAGCTTAGGTTGTGTATCTGAGATCTTTCTCCCTTCTTTAGGAAGGCCTATATTGTTATATACTCTCCTCTTATGACCGCCTTTGCTGCGTCCCAGAGGTTATGGGTTCTGGTGTTATCATTTCCATTGGCTTCCATGAACTTTTTAACTCCTCTTTCATTTCTTGGTTAGCCCATTCATTCTTTAGTAGGAAGTTCTTTAGTCTCCAAGTATTTGTTACCTTTCCATACTTTTTCTTGTGCTTGATTTCCAGTTTCAGAGTGTTGTGGTCTGAAAATATGCACGGGATGATCTTGATCTTTTTGTACTTGTTGAGGGCTGATTTGTGTCCCAGTATGTGGTCTGTTCTGGAGAACGTTCCATGTGCTCTGGAGAAGAATGTATATTCTGCTGCTTTGGGATGAAATGTTCTGAATATATCTGTTAAGTCCATCTAGTCCAGTATGTCATTCAAAGCCATTGTTTCCTTGTTGATTTTTTGATTAGATGATCTGTCCATTGCTGTGAGTGGGGTATTGAAGTCTCCTACTCTTATGGTATTACTATCGATGAGTTTCTTTACGTTTGTGATTAATCGATTTATATATTTGGGTGCTTTCACATTTGGTGAATAAATGTTTACAATTGTTAGGTCTTCTTGGTGGATAGACCACTTAATTATGATATAATGTCCTTATTCATCTCTTTATACAGTCTTTATTTTAAAATCTAGATTGTCTGATATAAGTATAGCTACTCTGGCTTTCTTTTGTTTACTGTTAGCATGATAGATGGTTCTCCATCCCCTTACTTTCAATATGAAGGTGTCTTTAGGTCTAAAGTGGGTCTCTTTTCATCAGCATATAGATGGATCTTGTTTCCTTATCCATTCTGTTACCCTATGTCTTTTGATTGGAGCATTGAGTCCATTGACTTTTAGAGTGAGTACTGAAAGATATGAATTGATTGCCATTATGATGCTTGTAGAGTTGGAGTTTCTGGTGGTATTCTCTGGTCCTTTCTAATCTTTGTTGCTTTTGGTATTTATTCATTTATATATATATTTTCATTTTTTCTCCCTTCAGAGAGTCCCCCTTAAAATTTCTTGCAGGGGTGGTTTACTGGTCACAAACTCCTTTAATTTTTGTTTGTCTGGGAAACTTTTAATCTCACCTTCTATTTTGAATGACAGCCTTGCTGGATAAATAATCCTTGGCTGCATATTTTTCTGATTCAGCACATTGAATATATCCTGCCACTCCTTTCTGGCCTGCCAAGTTTCTGTGGGTAGGTCTGCTGCAAACCTGATCTGTCTTCCCTTGTAGGTTAGGGACTTTTTTTCCCTTGCTGATTTCATGATTCTTTCCTTGCTTGAGTATTGTGAATATGACTATGATATATCTTGTTGATGGTTGGTTTGTGTTGAATCTAATGGGGGTCCTCTGTGTTTCTTGGACCTTGATGTCTGTGTCTTTCCCCAGGTTAGGAAAGTTTTCCACTATGATTTGCCCACAAAACCCTTCTACCCCTTTTTCTCTCTCTTTGTCTTCTGGAACCCCTAAGGTTCTGATGTTATTCCTTTTTAATGAGTCACTGATTTCTCTAATTCTTAAATGGTGCTCTTTCGCCTTAATTTCCCTCTTTTATTCTGTTTCATTTTTCTCCATAAGTTTGTCCTCTATATTGCTGGTTCTCTATTCTGGCTCATCCATCCTGCTGCTGTGGCATCCATTCGAGATTGCAGCTATTATAACATTTTTTATTTCATCCTGACTAGCTTTTACTTCTTTTATCTTGGCAGAAAGGGATTCTAATCTATTTTTGACTCCAGCTAGTATTCTTATTATTGTGATTCTAAATTTTGTTTCAGCTATCTTGCTTATATCCGTGTTGGTTAAGTCCCTGGCTGTCGTTTTTTCCTGCTCTTTCTTTTGCAGTGAATTCCTTCATTTTGTCATTTTGAAAGGAAAAAAGGAAATAATGAGGTAGAAAAAATTAAAATTAAAAAAATTAAAATTAAAAATATTAAACTTAAAAAATTAAAAACAAATACACACACCAAAAAATTGAATAAATGGTTCTAGATCCTAGGTGTGTTTTGGTCTGGGTGTTGAAAGTACTTGATAGATAAGAAAACAGGGGGGAAAAAAGTAAATCGTTTGAAAATTTGAAAAAAATGAATCCACTGAAGTAGACTAAAATGAAATAATGGAAGTAAAATAGAATTTGAAAAAATTTACACAAAACTAAAAAAATATAGTAGAAAAAAATTAAAGAATATACATTTTTAATAAAAATTGAAAATAAAAATGAATTTTTTCTCTTTCTGTATTAAGAAAAAGAAATAAACAAAAAAGAGAAAAAAATGAAAAAAAAAAAAGAAAATTGAATAGTTGGACTAACTGAAATATGACTGAAATTACTTCGTTTTCCCCTAGAAGTCAAACTATGAAGCGCTTTATAGTCTGTAAACTAAGCAGGTAGTTTGACTTGTGTTTTTGAAAAGCGAGGTTGGCCCAATTGGGTGAGGCTTAGTGTAAGGCTCCAGTCTCCACTAAATGGCACTGCTTAGCTTACTAGGGTGGATTGTTGTGGTGCTGGTAGGTGCCTATGTGCATGCATGGGAATGGTGAAATTGGTGTCACCCAGCTACCCAGTCTCTAGTATTGGAACTCTGTTCTCCCCAGTCAGCAATCACACACCCGTCCTTTGTCTTTGGCTTCTGTCCACTCCCTGCTTTTACATAGTCTGTGACCAAGCCCCAGGCAGCACCTCCCTCCCAAGTTTTGTCTCAGATGCGGCTGTTTTTCCTAGCTGCTTACTTCTGAGGGACTGCAGCTTTGGCCCATTCTGCCCCTCTGTGGAGGGTCTTACCGAGCAATGGCTGGGTGCCAGCCACACCCAGGAACGTTTGCGGGACCATGCTGCTGCAGATGCCCAGAGACTGCGGGCAGGTGCCAGCCCGCCCCAGAAAAAGTTCGCGAGATAGTATAGCAGCAGCATTCCAGGGATTATGGAAAATCACAACACACATCTGGCACCAGGCTTCACCCTTAATGACCTTGTTCCAGCATCAGTGAATGTGGTTGTTCTCTGGGGTCTGCTGGGCCCAGGTGGCCTCACAGCCTCTACCAAATGTCCTTCCAGCAGTAGAACTGCTCCTCCCCTATGTGGCCCAAGAACCTCCCAGACCCCACACTGCTCCTGGGGATTAGCCCTTCCCACCAGAGCACTGCCAGGTATCAAGCTGCGGAGTTTCAGACTCTGTGCTCCCCCTATTTATAGTCTTAATGGAATTTAAGCCCTCTCCTTTCTCCTTTCTTCTTTCTCCCTTATTAGTTCGGTCCCTGCAGCTGTTTCCAATTTTCCACTTTCTCTCCAGCTGCTTTTTTTTTGGGGGGGGGGTGCTTTTCCTGTATTCTTCCCCACTGCCTCTCCATCTCTGTCCTCTCTCCACACACAAAAGCGGCTCCCTGCCCTCCATGGCTTCTCTCTACCCAAGTTCACCTCTGTGCCATGTATCTGCTGAATTCTGTGGTTTAGATTGTGCAGATTGTTGTGTTAATCCACAGATAAGTTTTCTAGGTATGCAGGATGGTTGAGTATTGGTCTGGCTGTATTTCATGGACATGAAATATGAAAGTATTCATATTCATGAAATTATTTTCCTTTATTTAATGCTGATAATTTCAAGTAAGTTACTTGCTTACATCAAAACTAAGTACTGGAAATATATGAAAACTTGGGTGTTAACTCTAAGACTACTGACTAAAATGTTGTGGAATACAAAGTAGATTGCCATATTGAAAAGAAGACCAAATATAATCATATTACCAGTAATGTAATATAATATAGAATGTCAAATGACTTTGTTAATAAAGATTTCTGATTTTTGCTATTACATATAAAGGTATTGTGAAGATTAAAGGGAATAAACAATTACAGTCATCTGCCATGAAATTATTATTATTAATAAATCCATTAAAGTGATTGTTATTCAAATGTTCCTAAAAATATCAATTGTTAGTAAGAAAGTAGGACAAATAAAAAAAAACCCGTTTAAGTAATGTTATGGAAAATAATAGTGGTCAACTTTGATCATCACAAATGACAAACATGCAAATTATTAAATATTTCGTTTACTAACAAGTTTAGGACACTTGATGAAATTCTAGTATATTCATAATCATCTGTAGTTTTAATGTGAATTAATACTTTAAACACATGTATGCATATAAACATATACCTATGTATGCATATATAATTTATGTGTATATTATACACATGTATGTATGTGCATATGGATATATATATCAAATATGTGTGTATATATATGTATATATATACATATATGTATTTATGTAACAGATTAATTAGGGAATAATCTACCTTCATTTTGACTGTAGAATACATACTGTGCCCAAATATACTCTTGGTTACCTCCCTCTAATGTGCAACTGGTTGCTAACTGGTATACATTTGTGGAAAATATCCACATCTACTACCAATAATTGTTTATGTTCTATTCTGTGGTTGTCATAGGTTGAAGATTATTGCTTTTCTATTTTCTACATCATAAAATAATGATTACAACATCACACTTTTTGTCAGGATTGTTTGAAAAGCAAAAGTCAATAAAAAGGAAATGCTTTACAAATGCAAATTGATTAACTTTTATTCAGAAGCAATAGATAATACCACCAAATTTACCTATGAAACTGAATTGGCATTTCTCATTTGATGGATCTAAATTTTATTCTGAAAAAGCCATACAGGAAAGTCATCTAACTTTAACATCAAGCTTGAATGCTCCTGTGATTCTCACGGGGGCAGGCCTTCTCTGATTAAGAGGGCAGGCAAAGTTACAGTCTTTCTGGGGGGATGCTGAAGGGATGGGGTTCTTTGGGTTCATTTTACCAATAAAGTATGAATATTTTTAACAAACGTTTGCTTAGAACTTAAAAATTATGTTATAGACAATATTCCAAATAATTACTAATATTATTTCATTCATCTCTTAATAGTTCAGTGAAACAGTTACCTATATTAACTCTATTTTACAGATGAGAACCTGAGGCATAGAGAGGTAGGAAACTTGACCAAGTACGTGTCAGAGACATGACTAATATAGGGATTTGGGCTCCAGGGCCCAGGCTAACCATTATTCAGGGCTGCCTTTCAATATGTAATGTAATATAGCAAAATTATTGGAATCAAAACCTCACTGTTATCCTATAACCCTTGGAACTCATCTCTAATACAGCATTTACCACCTTGCTTTGGAATAATACCCACATGTCTTTTCCCCATTGGAGTTTTAAGTAAAGAATGGTAGAATAATTATAATTATTTTTATAGACCCAGAAACAACAATAGATAAAATGATGATAGTTGTATTATTTATGATTAATGCAAGACTTACATTTTCATTAATATTGGTTTCACTTCATTTAATACTTTATTCATTTATCAATGTTTATGTTTGTCCACTCAGTTTCAAATCTGAATAATATATAGGTTTTAACCATAGGCTATTATTTTTGGTAAAGACAAACACAAATTTTAAAACCTTTTAGTGAACTTAATTGAAAACAGTCTTAATTTGAGGAACGGCTAATAATAGAACATAATCATTAGAGATTTAACTCTTTATGAAAATCAATATTAAATTGTGTGCAATTCTAAATTTGATTAAGTATCCTAAAAAATGGGGTATTCTTAAATAATTAGGCTTATGCTCAAAAAGGATTTATACACCTTGTTTACTTTTAAATATAAGGTACATCTGTTTAATCTTATTAAGATAATCATTCTACATATACTTACTCATTAAAATTTGGAGCTACAAAATATTTGCTCTTTCAAAAGGAATAAGCATAAGGCAAATAAAAGTAATCTTACATTTTCGATATCACTGCTCAAGATTAATTCTGTCAATATGTAAGGCTGAAAAAATTTGACAATCCAACAGTTTTAGGTGAGTGTAATCTCTGCTAACACAAAAGATATTATGACAGTAACCCACAACAAAGATTTTTTTCATTATTGCTTTCCTCAAAAGAACGTTTCCAAAATGAGTTAAGAAAATATTAAATCAGCTCCTGATATATAGTATCAGCTCATTTCCTTTAGAAATTGTGTTACATTTTGGCTCCTGGTTGTGTTTATTTGTGAAGAATTTACCTACCTCAAGAAATACAGTAGTTTATTTATGAACTTCTGACATGATGGAGAAAAATTAAAGCCAGTTGTCTAGTTTGTATTATAGGATAATGGCTTCCTGTTGCCAAAGAGAACCTAAGGTAAAGAAACAAGGCAAAATTGTAGTTGATATATTTGTTTTCACATTGGGAAACATTTATAACTTGGGAAAATTATATTATACTGATATGATTTCTTTTATACAAAATATTTTTCGATGCAGATATTCCCATGTGGTCTGATCTATGCTAATATAATGGGACAAATTGATCATTGTTCCCATACTCAGAAATTCAGTTTTTATTGGCTTGAAGAAACAGTCAGGCATTTACATTGTTACATAGTTAAAATTGTCAGGACACAAAAACACTGGTTTATAAATCCAGGATTGTAGAACTTGCTTTTAACGTTTTATCTCTACACGTCTTTACTTGTTTCCTTCATTTTGTATATGCTCCTTTAGCCTGAACTTACCTTGATTTTCTACTAGAAAGACTTTTTAAAACATGCTGTTTCCAGAAATAACTCTGCCTACTAAAGGTAATTACTACCCTCCTTTCCTTGTCTTTCTAGACCATATGTCTTTAGTTAGTCGCTAACTCTCTCAAAACAAGAGAAACAAGTCATTAAGAGTGCACTGTCTACTTCACATCTCCCCCAGTGTATTGCTCTTCTGTTGATATTTTATTCTTTACTTCTTTTCTGTGTTGCTTTTTTTATGTTGCCCTGTCCAACGGCAGAAATCAGATCTAGTTATACAGTGTTTAGTCTGTATCTCACATCCAGTAAACATAGTACAAAAAAATTGTGATAGACAAATTGCAATTTTTATTAATTTTAAACAGAGTGTTGAGAGACAAGATTATCTATGATTTTTCTGAAGAAAAATACACAGGTATCTATGTTGCTATAGGTGAAGTGTGGTAAAATGCTTAGAGAAAGAGGCCCAGTGGTAATAGATTGCAGCAACTCCAGGTACTAATTCCATTCCCTACATCTCGAGGTTTATTTGTTTTTGTTGTTATTATTGTTCTTGCTCACTTCTGATTTGTTTTATGAATTGGTTGGGCTGTTTTAGTAGTATATTTAGTGATGTGTGGAGTCTTTGGAGTTATTCCGTGGAGGATATAGCCTTGAGTTTGAGCAGTCACCCTGGGATGACGGTGGTTTTAGCAGGGTTTTCTTTGACCCTCTCTTTTCTTCATCTCTGTTACACTGTCTGCATCATTTGATGTTATACTCAGCCCATAAAGCTCACTTAACTGCAAGTAGATTGTTCTCATAGTGCCTGGGTGTACACTGCTCATTGGTCAGATCCAATTAAATTTGGGTACTGATAGTTTATGAGTCCAGTCTTTGCTATTTGTACTGACTCCTGGAAGGTTCTTCTTAAGTGTCTCTTTACCTAGTTCTTCTTGGTGAACTGGTTGGCCTACAGGTTACTCTGTACTTCACTAAGGTACTCTGCTGGAAAAATAAATTAAGCAGTCATGCTGCGTGTTGGAGATGGAGGGGGGAAGTGGGTGCTCTGGTGTTCTTGGCTTTCTTCTCCTGGCTGGAACCTCTGGCCTATGACCATGCCGAGGAGACAATGTTTGGAGCCCTCATATTCTGGCCCTGCCATGTCTGGGTTAGAAGCCCAGTCCTATGAGTAGGGCCTCAGTGGAGGAAGGGAGTTCCTGATCCCTCAGCTTCCCTGACGATAAATTTAGCCTTTCAACTTGGAGATGGAGGGAATAAGAAATACCAATAGTCTTTCTCTCCTAGGGAATTACAGTAAGTCTTGAATGGGAATGACAGAAGAGAGAACCTCTCTTTTTGGTCATCTCACCATAGTTGAAGTTTCATTAAGCTGAACTGGTTAGGAATGGGGGAGAGAGGGGCTTTTGCCTCAAGTGCCACAAAATCTCACTGCTCTGAGTTTTAGTAGGTTTCTCGAATAAATAAATATTTATTAATTTTCTGTATGCCCTTTGGGCATTTTCCAGAAGTTCTAAAGGGTTGTTTTGTGTTTGTTGGCACTAGTTTTTGTTTTGTTTTGTTTTGTTTTGTTTTTCAGTTCTGCTTTTTTCACTTGGGCATGGGTCCGTAGAGCTCCTCATACTCTTCACATCCTGTAAAGGAAACTTCAACCCACTGAGTTCTTATTTTAGTTATTATATTGTAGCTATAAGATTTCCATTTTGTTATTTTTTAATGTATCTGTATTTCTTTGCTGAGGCTATTTTTGAAATTTGTTTCAGTCATGTTTATAATGGCTCCTTGAAGCACTTTTATCACTACTGGTTTAAAGTCTTTGTCACAATTCTCACATTGTCTTCTCAGTGTTAACATCTATTGGCTGCCGTTTTTCCATTTAGTTTGGAACCTTACTGGTTTTTGGTATGATGAGTGATTTTCAAATGAGGCCTGAATATTTTATTTTTTTAATGTTTATTTATTTGTTTTTGAGAGAGAGGAAACACACAAGCAGGGGAGGGGCAGAGAAAAGCAGAGAGCGAGAAAGAGAATCCTAAGCAGGCTCTACACGGTCAGTGTGGATCCCGATGCAGGGCTCAAACTCACCAATCATGATATCATGACCTGAGCCAAAATCAAGAGTCGGATGCTTAAACAGCTGAGCCACCCAGGCACCCCAAAGCCTGGATATTTTAATATTATATTCTGAGACTATGAATCTTGCTAAAATTTTCTGTTTTAGCTAGATTTCTCTGACAGCACAATGGCTGAGGGTATTAGAATGTCACTTCATGACTGCCAGGTTCACCATTCAGGTTTCGTTGACACCAGAAGGGACTGTGCCATTACAGTGGTGGTGGAATTGGTGCTCTGGCCACCCACAGTGTCTCCACTGATACTGTACTGGGGTGGTCTCATTACTACTAGGAGATAGAGAAAGTTGTGATTTTCTACTAGGCCTCTTTCCATACCACCCCAGTTATAGGAGAGGGGTGCCTCATTACTGGTGGGTGGGAGGGGAGGTACAATCTCCTCATTTTGTCTCTACTAACAATGAGGTGGTGGACTCTTTAGTGCCAGGGGGGATAAATTTTTTAACCTCCCTACTTCACCCTAGTAGAAGTCAGTATTGGGGCTCCTCATTCCAGCCCCTTGACGATAAAAGTCTATGATTCCTACTCAGCCTTGCTGGTGGGGTGGGGGTGAGAACACAGTTTTTTCTGTAGTGTTTGGCTGCAGTGAAACAGTTATTGTTTAAATATCTTTTATCTTGCTTGGCTGCCACATTTCTGATCCTTTGGCTATAGATAATAGGCTCTGTCTGAGCTTGTTTTATCAGTTTCTACTGGTGTTTCTGGGTTGCCAGCTTTCTAAGGTCAGAGTCAAGATATATGAAGAAAAGAAAAAAAGAAAAAACAGAGAACTCCCAAACATGTTGACCCTTGAATCCCAAGGTCTCTACCCCGTCTGCCGTTTTCTTTTCACATTTTGACATCTCCTATTATTTGGTTAATATGTAATTGCCAGGATTTCTAGTGGTGCTTGGAGGGAAGAATTGGAGTGTGTCTACTCCATCTTCTGACAAGTATTCATTCATTCTTTTCAGTGGGAAATATTTCAGGGCCATAATCTATTGACTAGATAGGTTTGAGGTAACTAATTGCTACTGAATTGGCCATAAGTCTAATACTTTTTATTGTTATATAATCCTTTGGAACCTTTATTATCTTGACATTCAATACGATATCATGCTGGTCTTCATTATTTGTCACTGTTTGTCAGTACCACCATAAAATTCTACTTTCTGTTTGTTCCTGAGACCTCACATTACCTTCCTTTTTCTTGAGAAAGGCATTTTCCTTAAATGAATCATTCAGTGTTCCCCATTTATCTTTAGCAATAATGAATATTTGAAAATGATAGTTTAGCAATATTTCTAATGAAATTGAGTTATTAAATTGAGGTCCAGATGATATTCTAATTTTCTTGGATCTTTCTGACACATTCTTACAGCTTGTATTAGTCGTGCCCTCTTTCTAAGATCAACCAAAGCATATTGTTGTTGCCTAAAACTCTGTCTGCAATATCAAAGGTACTCAAAAAATGCCTTAATTCCAACCATATCACCTTGTTGTCTTTATTTACTTTTCCATTAAGTAGTCAGGTAGTTCTATCTAAAATGCAATTCTAAACATTTTATCTTTTTATGACACCCTTTTATGAATCCTCATGGATTTTATGATTTAGCCCATATCCTAACATGTTATGCAATGTTTCCCATAAATATATTTTCCATAATCAATTGGTTACAATTCTGGGCTCCACATTTCTAAAAATTTTTGGCAACTCTGTCTTATGATATCAACTCTTTGCCCATCTAAGTCATACTAACATTTTAAGAGTGGGCATAATTCCCTCTAAACAAACCTTTTAGCCTCACCCCCCCAATATTGAAAATATGTGACTTCTCTATTTTCTCTCATGTCACCATGGTAATTTCTATATTATTAAATATAACAAATAAATTCTGTCTTTTTATAATGTATATATACTTCAGTGTCTCATATGGAAGGCAGTCAGTATTACTTAAATGAATGAAAAGAGTGTTGGAAAAATTATCCAAAAAATGACTGGAAAATACAACACTCATAGCTAACTACTGGAAAATTGTTTAGAAAATCTTACTTAGCTCCAGGCGGTATTTTCTTGCCACTTTTGCAAACCAGCTCCAAACGTGCCTCTTAATCGTTTTGAGCAATAAATAGTTTTTTTGGAAAAATGTTATGTTAGAAATCATTCCAAGGCAATTGTGTTATCAATGTTGAGTAACAGGCAAAGTTCTAATTTTGCAATGTAGGCTCACACCCGGTCGAAAATCTCAAGGGCATCATAGAAAGAATTCTGAAAGATGAAAGGTTACTCAGTTTGTATAAAGCTATTGAATCTGCTGACCGAAAGGCAAAGAGGCAGTATTGCCAGGGGCAGGAGTAGGCTGGGAGTAATAGCAGAAGCTTCAGGAGGCACTGTGACCAGCAGTGCATGCTTATCTTGTCACAATTTGTCAAATATTTCCTGTCAGTGATCATTTTCTACAATTTGAAAATATCATGACATTTTGGATTGAATTACAGGACTCATTTCTAGCTCAGTCTTGAACATCCTGAATTTATGGATTGATGTGATAGATTTCTGACCTGTAGCTTTTCCCTTTTTTTGGTCATGTGAGTAATTTCAAACTTTTATACAATCTACTAAGCGCAGAAGAGGAACTCCTCCAGGCTCCATTTATTCCTGGTAAATTTTAAATTCTTAATCATTACAACATCTTTTTTCCAGGATAAAATTTAAGCTCAGGGCACACTGAATATTCATGTGAATTGTGAAATAACATAGGTAATTAAAAATTACACATTGTTGATCAATTTTCTGTTAAAAATAGCATTAATTATCAAAAACCACTATTTCCTACCCCAAAATTTTAAAACTTTTCTATAGCTGACATAACAGTTCTCTGAAATATCCTCTCCCCAGTTTATTCCACCATTAGGATGACAATTAATGATCTTATCGACTACATAGAGAACATGAAAAGAATCAAATTAAATACTAAATCCATGAATAGGATACTAATTTCTGCAATACAAAGATATATATCTTTTTAGTATAAATGTGGTAATATAGGTCAAGTCAATATGAAATTAGTATTCTGCTTAGTCATAGACACTGTCCTTAAAGAGTTTTTAGAAGTTTGCTTTTTTTGCAAGAAAAAAAAATCACTTAATTTTTATTCAGAAAAAAACTATTAAAACCACTTAGGGAAATATATGGTACATTGTAGTTTTGTTTTAATGCATTTAAGTAACTTGGGCTTTTACTTCAAAATAATATTTCTTTGACTTTTGCTACTATGTCTGAGATATTTAGTATTAAAAAGAGATATTTCAGTTAGTCTAAAGGTTACTATAATTTCTTCACGTTAAATTGATAATCCTTGAAGATAACAATCTTGCAACATGCAACAATCCATGCAACAATCTTTTTTGTTGCGTATACTTTACATATCTTTTTTAGTAATAGACTCATAATGAATAAGACATGTGTTGATCAAAAGACAAATGATTATATACATGATGATCTATATGCTCAAGTTTATAGCTAAGTTCTTTATTTGATGTTCAAGTAATCCTTGGCCCAATGAAAAAAAGTAAAATAAAGTAATATTTTAACTACTTTTTGCTATTTTCAATTATTCAAAAATAATTTTGAATTGAATAAACACATCACAAAATTAGAAGTCTAAATGACATATTTATCTAAGGCCTTGAACTATGAGTAAAACAATAATTATACTTTTGTGCACTGACTAACGGAAAGTATATCAGTCTAATTTGAAGTTGCTATTTTTTTAGTATATTTCTTAAGTTTTTAGTTAAAATCCAGTAAGTTTTAACACAGCCTAATATCAGTTTCAGATGTATAATATAGTGATTTGATACTTGCACACAACACCCAGTGTTCATCACAAGTGCACTCCCTAATCCCCATCACCTATTTCACCCATTCCTCCCCATCTCCCCTCTGGTAACCATTTTTGTTCTCTATAGTTAACAGTCTATATCTTGGTTTGCCTCTCCGCTTTTTATTGTCCCTTTGGCTCATTTGTTTTGTTTCTAAAATTACATATATGAGTGAGATCATATGGTATTTGTCTTTCTCTGATGTATTTCGCTTAGGATAATGCTCTCTAGCTCCATCAATGTCATTGCAAATGGCAAAATTTCATTCTTTTTACAGCTGAGTATTATTCCATTGTATATCTTCTTTATCAATTCCTCAAGGATGGCACTTGTGTTGAGCGCAGGGTGTTCTATGTAAATGTTGAATCACTAAATTCTATACCTGAAACTAATATACTATATGTTAACTAACTAGAATTTAAATAAGAATTTGAAAAAAAAATGGGCAGAAGACATGAATAGACATTTTTCCAAAGAAGACATGCAGAAGGCCAACAGACATCATCAGGGAAATACAAATCAAAACGCCAATGGGACATCACCACACACCTGTTAGAATGGCTAAAATCAACAGGACAGGAAACAACAGGCGTTGTTGAGGATGTAGAGAAAAAAGGAACCCTCTTGTGCTGTTGGTGGCAATGCAAACTGGTACAGCCGCTCTGGAAACAGGTGGAGGTTTGCCATTTGTTAATATTTTAAAAATTTACTTCGGAAAGAAACATCACAGAAAAATAGGTACAGAAGTCATTATACAGAACACAGAAAAAAATATTTATTCAGAGGATCTTAGCCCTTATAAATATTATAGTTTGTTATGTATCTGCATTATTTGCAGACCATTAAAATGATGATTCTTAGTTAATACATTATTACTATTAAAACATTCCTTAAAGATTTCTAAATTTAAAGAGCATTCAGCTCGTAAATCAAGGTGTTAAAATTTACTCGCTGAGGTAATTTTTCAAGTGCTATAATTCTGTTACTCAGCAAAATGAAATGAGCATTTTTTTCATGCAAACTGTAAGAAAACTGTCTTCATGAAACTCTAGTGTTAAGTTGTGTTTGGAAATTGTAAACTTGTAGAATTTGCAAATTAAATCATAAATATGGCTTTAATTTCCACATGTAATTTATTGGAAATGTAAATGAGACATTATGCTCATTACAACAGGTGAAATTCATTTTTTCATTAGCCGTATATATGTATGTGTGATATTATATACATTTGGAATTACTATAATTTTTTTAGACTTCATTTTCTTCATTCCCTTTAAATTGATTTTTGACCCTAAATTATGGATTATTTAAATAAAGCATGGAGGTTGGGGCACCTGGGTAGCTCAGTTGGTCAAGTGTCTGACTTTAGCTCAGGTCACAATCTCGCAGTTCATGGGTTCAAGCACTGTGTTGGGCTCTGAGCTGACGGCTCAGAGCCTGGAGCCTGCTTCAGATTCTGAGTCTGCCTCTCTCTCTCTGCCCTTCCTCCTCCCCTATTGGCTCTCGCTCTCTCTCTCTCTCTCTCTCTCTCTCTGTCTCTTTCTCTCAAATAAATAAATAAACATTAAAAAAATAAAAATAATTAAAAATAAATGAATAAATAAATAAACCATGAGGGAAGTGACTAACAATTAAAATACTTCACATCAAAAATAGTTCTGAGGATTAGAAGACACTTTAATTGCTTTCAAAGCATCTGTAGGATGAGAATAAAGTACAGGATGCAATGGCTTAGTTTTATTTTTTCATCAAATATATGCATATCACCAAACATTATGTAAGTGTGCCTTTCCATAGTACAAAAGAAAATGTACAAGAAAATATATTTTATGTCTGGCTTTTAAAATTTTTCATAGTTTAAATGTACATTATGAAATAAATCCTTTTTTTCAGTTTAGACTTTTATGCTATTTTAAGTTGCTCATGTAAATTTTAAAATCAGGAGGACATTTTGATTAGTAAATAAAAATTACTACTAATTGGATTCTCGTGCTTATATCATTATGATTATATATTATTTAATCTTTATATGCACCCTATGAGTAGCCTAGTGGATCACAAACATTTTTACAATTTTTAAAAGCTTAGAGCAGCTTAACTAAAGTATATCACTAGAGATGTATTGTCTACATCTGGCATAATTTCTGGGATAATTCACCTACAAAGAAAGTTATAGAAATGCACATAAATTATTTTTAAAGTGCTCTGTATTTTAACTAAACTAAACTAAATTACAACACATTTATTGTCAAACCAGTGAGACAAAATGAGCATGGTGCTTGTAGGTAATGACATTTGATTTTTCCCAAGTTGTCAATAATTAACTATGTAAATATTTCCAACCACTTCATGAATTAACTATTTGTAGATTGAACAAATGAATTAAATAAACTGTTCAGAGCTTTTCCTGAGGAATATTTTAAAAAGAAAAAACATTTCCTGTAAGAATATTAATAAATTGTGTGTGTGTGTGTGTGTGTGTGTGTGTGTGTGTGTGTGTGTGTATATCACATCTTCTTTAGCTCTTCAGCCGTCATTGGACATTTTAGATTGTTTCCATGTCTTGGCTATTGTGAATAATGCTGCAATGAACACAAGAGTGCAGAGATCTCTTTAAGATAGTGATTTCATTTATTTCCAATATATACCCAAAAGTGGGTTTGCTGGATCACATGGTAGTTCTATTTTTAATTTCTTGAGGAATTTCCATACTCTCTTTCATAGTGGCTGAGCCACTTTACATTCTGACCAGGTAAATGCACAAGGGATCCCTTTTCTCCACATCATCCCCAAAATATATGTTTTATTTGTTTTATTTTTGGTTTTTTTTTATAATGGCCATTCTAAGAGGTGTGAGATGGTATCTTATTGTGTTTTTGATTTGCATTTTCCTGATATTAGTGATATTGAGTGCCTTTTTGTGTACCTGTTAGCCATTTGCATGTCTTTTTTTAAAAAATACCTATGCTTATTTCTTAATCAGATTGTTTGGTTTTTTGCTACCACGGTGTATAAGTTCTTTATATATTTTAGATATTAACCCCTTATCAAATAAATGATTTGCAAATATTTTTTCCTCATTCTATAACTTACCTTTACATTTTGTTGACCATTTCCTTTGCTGTTCAGAAGTTTGTTTGTTTGTTTGTTTATATCTTTCTTTGAGAGAGAGAAAGCAGGGGAAGGACAGAGGGAGAGGGAGAGAGAGAATCTTAAGCAGTCTCCATGTTTATCATGGAGGGTGGGACTCAATCTCACAACAGTGAGATCATGACCTGAGCCGAAATCAAGACTTGGGCACTTAATAGACTGAGTCACTGAAGCATCTCCAGAAGCTTTTAGTTTGATGTAGTCCCACAGATTTATGTTTGCTTTTGTTGCGTATGCTTTTGGTGTTGTATCCAAAAACTCGTTTTACGCTTATTTTTTAAAATTATCATGGGGCATCCTGCGACATATGTAAAAAGAGCAAGGCAAAATTGGGGTGCCTGGGTGGCTCATTCGGTTAAGCATCCGACTTCGGCTCAGGTCATGATCTCACGGTTTGTGCGTTCCAGCCCCACATCAGGCTCTGTGCTGACAGCTGAGAGCCTGGAGCCTGTTTCAGATTCTGTGTCTCCCTCTCTCTCTGCCCTTCCCTCACGTGTGCTCTGTCTCCTTCTGTCTCAAAAATAAACATCAAAAAATTTTTTTAAAAAAAGAGCAAGGCAAAATCGGATATCGTAGATCTTCTTCATATTGAGTCCTACTCTCCCAAATCACCTTTTAATTCAAATTATGAATGTCCAACTTGTTTTTCATACACTCTAATATCATCAATAGTGTTAATGATGCATTTCTTAAAATAGTATTCCACTATTATCTTCAGTATTATCTTCAAAGCATTGATAACTATTTGCTAGCTTGAATGTGAGCATATATATATATATATGTATATATATATATATATATATATACACACACACACAATGAAAACTATAGTAGGTCTTGATCTACTATCTGGGAAACAGCAGTTAAAACATGCATCTCCACTTTAGAGTCATTAAATTGTCTTATAATCAATGAGATAAGGAGTTCATACCTTGTCTCTTTTATATATGATGATTGAAGTTCATTTTTTCATATGTTTAACAGTGTTTTTAGGCTAACATGCTGCTTAGAAATAAAAATCCTCCAAGAATCAAATAATGAACCCATAAATAAGCATAATTTAAAACTCTTAATTCACTAAGAACACTTTCATCTTGTTATCTTAATAATCTTTAATGAGTGTCCTAACTCATTCAAAGACAACACAGAAAGATATTGAATGCTATGAATGTTCATAATATCTCATAATTAGAGAAACACCTGTGCTAAATAAAATTGTAGTAAACAACTTTTCACTGTGTTAATGGCTCTTTCTATGTTCAATTTATTCTCTGCAGTAATCTACTGGTTTCCAATTATGAAGAAGTGTAAAGCACACCAGCAAATTGCTTCCCGAATATTTAAAAGAGTTCATTTGGTTTAAAAACATCCCTTTCTTTAAAATTTATATTTTTACATTTCATTTTTCTAAAAATAGCTAGTATTTGGCTATTCAGCAACAGTAAGCCAGTGCTAATGGTCCATGGTCTCTTTGAAAACCAAGCTTTTCAGTTCACACTAATAATTCTGAAAAATGTTATGTAATTGGGAAATAAATATACTTTTCTATCTTTAAAAGGCATAAAAATATAAAAATATTTGTTTCATTTTTTAAGTGAAACAGGTTGTATAAGTGCATTTACTGATAACTTATATTCATCAATTTCAAAAGATAAATGAACTACTTTAAAATAATGCATTTTTGTATACAAGGTCAGTGCACGAGGCTTACTTCTATAATACTTAAGAATGCTTTATATTCCATAGTACATTGACAGGGATAACAGAAATACTGCTTTTGCCTTTTTATAATCAGGATAATTTCTTACTGGTATGGTTTGAAAAAAGGCTATGATTTTAACCTGGCAGCCTTATTCATTCTCTGTTAGATTATATGTTAAGCCAATTATATCTCTGTGTTTCAAATGGAAGAAAAATTAGTTTGTCGGTTCAAAACAATAGCAAGTATTCCTCAATAAGAAACAAATCAAAGACAGACAAAACACCAGCATCATTATGTTGATTTGTGAATATTAAGTACAGATAAAAGTGAGAGGAACTAAAAGTTTTCTAAATATATAGATCTTATTTGATCTAGACCTACATTTTATAACAAAGGAAATTGTCTTTTTTTCCAAAAAGATGAAAAATCTAGAGTTTATTTGCAAACTCTGACATTGTGTGAGTGTATGTGTGCATTCTTCTGTCCTCACCTTTATGTTTTCCTTCAACTTGTCCTAATTCATTTTTGAGTAATTAAGTGCCAAGATGCAGTTAAGTGTTAAAAAATAAAAATCTTGGGGGCTCTTGGATGACTCAGTCAGTTGAGCATGAGATGTCGGCTCAGGTCATGATCTCATAGTGCGTGAGTTGGAGCTCCGCAAAGATCTCCCTGCTGTCAGCACAGAACCTGCTTCAGATATATGTGTATGTGTGTGTGTGTGTGTATATATATATATATATATATATATATATATATATATATATACACATATGTATATACATATACACACATATATATACATATATACATATATATACACACACACATATATATGTATATATATACATATATATATATATAAAGAATGTATATCTCTATCTATATATGGAGAGAGAGACAGACAGAGACAGAGAGAGATATCTGTTATTTAGTTTTATATTCACTGCTGAATTGCTAAATGCTTGAAAGCATATCAGGGTTCTTTCACTTCTCTATCAAGTTTCACTCCCAGGATGACCTCATTAAGCCCCATGGCTTTAAATTCCATCTTATATTGATACAATAATATCTCAAACATAAACCTCTCTTTTGATCTCCAGTATACTATTTCCAAATATTTACTTGAACTCACCCCTAAAACTTAACCCCTCAAAATTCTTTGTCACTCCCCTCAAACTGGTATTTCTTTTAGAATTTTCTATATCAGTAACTGGCACTACCATCCATCCAGTTACTCATCCAAATGAAAGTCATCTCATTTGTACATCCTTACTTTCCTAAACCTTATACAACTTATCTGTCAACAAGTCCTTTTCAAGGTCTGTGTCTAAATTTTTCCATCTCTTTCCTCCTCTTTATTCCAAACTATTAACAACTTTGCTTGAATTACTCTTATTTATTATTATTATTTTATGTGATTATTTTATTTATTTATTTGCCTCCCCCCCTTTTTTTTAATCACTTAAAACTCCAGTGCTTGAACTGGCATCTGACACATGGTTGGTACTCAATTGATATTGAATTAATTAACAAATTTATAAATCAAAATAACAGGATTTAAGGGCACCTGGGTAGCTCAGTCAGTTAAGCATCCAACTCTGATTTTTTTTAATGTTTTTTATTTATTTTTGAGAGAGTGAGAGACAGAGCAAGAGTCGGGGGGGGGTGAGGGGCAGAGAGAGATGACACAGAATCTGAAGCAGGCTCCAGGCTCTGAACTGTCAGCGCAGAGCCCAACGCAGGGCTCAAACCCATGAACCGTGAGATCGTGACCTGAGCTGAAGTCAGATGCTTAACTGAATGAGCCACCCAGACGCCCCTAGATCCAATTCTTTGATTTCGGCTCAGGTCATGATCTCATGGTTCGTGAGCTTGCACCCCACAAGAGAGCTTGTGGGTGCTCTCTCTCTTTCCCTCTCTCTGCCCCTCCCATATGCTCTCTCTCTCTCTCTCTTTCAAAATAAAGAAACTAAAACTTAAAAAATTATTTAAAAAACAATGAAAATATTTTTTTTTTAAATAGGATTTATCTATTATACAGTTTTATTAAAACTTGAACACAGGGGCGCCTGGGTGGCTCAGTCAGTTGAGCGTCCGACTTCGGCTCAGGTCACGATCTCGCAGTTTGTGGGTTTGAGCCCCGTGTCGGGCTCTGGGCTGATGGCTCAGAGCCTGGAGCCTGCTTCCAATTCTGTGTCTCCCTCTCTCTCTGCCCCTCCCCCGTTCATGCTCTGTCTCTCTCTGTCCCAAAAATAAATAAACGTTAAAAAAAAATTAAAAAAGAAAACTTGAACACAGCTTTCACTTTTTCTCTTAATCATTATTTCAAAGAGAGTCGTTATAATAAATCTAAACTCAACCAGTAGGATGCAATCCAGCATCTTAATTATAGAGATAGGTTACTTTCCAAAGTCTAAAATACTACATTAAAATATAAATTCTATCATGTTACATGTATTCCTAAACAAGTAATTTAACCTTAAGATAGAGTTTGTTAATCTGTAAAATGATGGTCTTAACAATGCTTATATATAGTTCAGCATAAGATATTTATAAGAACTAACTGAAATAATGCAGTTCAGGTATATACTACAGTGACTATTAATTTTAACCAACTGTGCCTGAATAGTTCATGTATTTGCATCTCTCTGTGTAACTTGTAAGTCATTACTTCTTACACTGCCTCCCAGAGGGTAAGCTATAACAAAATAGCTATGGATAGTTAGAAAGAAGCTTCAAGGAACAATTTGGAGTGAAGGTGAAATCTGATTACAAAAGTATGTCAGAGTTCTCAGAGACAACTGAAATAATTGGAAACTCTCGCAATTATATAGAATGGAGGTTTACTGTATATGGACATGAAAATAAAAAATGACCACAGAGAGATAGAAAAGTGGTAGACATGAGAGCTGCATACATCGAAAGACACGTTTAAAAATGTCATAACTTTGTGTGCACATAGAGTAATATGTTTCCTGATTGAACAATCTAAAAGAACCAGTTGTGTACCTTAGAGTTTGACATGCTTGAGACACATACACAAGAAGAGAAAAGTATACAAATGTCTGTTGAAGTATCAGGATAATAAAGGAACCTCAAAGCCCCAAGTCACATTACATTATTTTATGCACAAAATCCTTTTTAACAGCAGGAGGCAAAAGGGAGAGGAGGCAAAACTTTAGTGTCTTCAAAGAAATAATCTTCCCACTGAGATTTACTCTAAATATCAATACATCATGATTTTCGAAAGATAGAAGCAAATCTAAGAGAAGTAGAATAGCTCTAAGCTAGTGATATTTGAATTGACCTGATTTAATACATTACAATCTACATAATGAATATACCAATCAGAAAGGAAAGCAGAGTTCAGTAGAGAATAGTCTCACCATATAAGAGTGGCAGTTCTTTAACAAGCAAGGTCCAAAGAAGAGTGTCCTCCATCCAAAGGATTTAATATCTCTGTTGAGACTATTTTTTCTTGATTCTGTAAAAGTTCAATTCATTATTTGCTATGCCCATCCCACCAGGTATAATTCCATGCTTTATTAAAATACCTTCTAGATAAAATTTGATAGTTTAGTTTTACCATAGAACCTTCCTTGCTGAAAAAAAAAAAAGCAAACAGCCAAAGGACCTCAAGTTTCAGGTACTCTTGGAAGTACCATGTTTCATTCTAGTATCAGCCATCATGCATTGTTACCAGTTGGTTGGGAATGCAACCAGTGAAAGGTAAATTATTTCATTGAGCAAGTGTATGCTTTCTGAGTTTGCGAGATTAGAAAGGAGTTTATAAAGTGATGCCATCTGCCGAGGCCAGTGTGTAGACAGTCAGCCATTCACTCCTAGAGAACTTATCAATAATTTTCATCCAAAGCCCAACAGGTACCTGTTAAAGTGGATTTACTTGTTTAGTTAAACAAGGTGGATTTACTGCTCATTTCGATGAGAAAAACATATACCAATGGGAAGCATGGGGTGAATGTCTTAGTGAACAAGAATTACAAGGAATCTGTAAAGGATTTAGGCTTTGGTCGGGTAATTTCCAGGAGAACTTAAGGGACCAGGGTTTCACTCTAGATTGTTGTCAGAGAGCTGGGGAAAGTTTCATTGTGTATCTCAATTATTATCTATAAACGGGACAAGCTGGAAGAATAAAATTTTAACTGTTACCCATTTAGTGAGAAAGGGAGATGTTCAATATTTTGTGGGTTACGTCGTGCCCTTGTCTGAAGCAAATGCTTTGTGAGATTGTTTATCTTCAACAAGAGAAAAATAAGGCTTAGCTATAAGCATCAAATAAATGTGTGATGACATCAGGGTCTAGATGTGAGAATTAGATCAGTTTCTAGAAGTCAGGGACTATGTCTTTTCTTTAGTACCAATAAAATTTTCTAACCACTGTATTCAATTATTTTTTACATCAATAAGAAATCACTATCAGGCTCTGAATTTTATTTTTTTTAATGTGGCTTACTTTTTTTTTTTAAAGTATATTTTTCCAAAAATTACTAAAGATAGAAACCAAACTAATGGAACCATAGAGAATAAATCAGTAGGTTCTTAATAAACAATTAATTTTAAAAAATTACATTTTATAAGTTTCCTTGTGGGGCTAGCCCTTTTGTGGGTCATATTACCAATCCACTAAGCAGAAAATAGCAATTTTTTGCACATATATTTCAATAAATATATGACAGATATTACCTTGTTAGAATAGCTAACATTTGAATTGGGGAAATATATTTTACACATATATATTTTAAGTCTTAACTCATAGTAACTCCAGAATTATTAAGCCGTATTACAGTTTGTTTAACCAAATCTCTTCATCCACTAGAAAGGCTAGTGAAATAATCTAAACTACATTAGAATGCTTCGCACTTTCTAATGGCTGTGAAGCCAGACTTGATATTTGGAACACTAGTCCTCACTGCTGGGGCTCTTGATTTAATTTTTCTGGTTAGATAGCTGAAATCTCTATTTTATTTTTTAATCTCTTTAGGTAATTCTAAAATGCAATGAAAGTTAAGAAGCCCTGCACTAGATTCTATGTAATGTCAGTAATTTAGTAGTATTTGTCTATTAATCTGTTGATGCCAGATATGGAGAGGAACCCAAGTCATAATATTTCTGGTGAAGCCTGGATCATCAGCAGTCCTCATAAATTATATTGTAAAAATATGCTAAAAGCTTAGAAAACAACGGGAAGGAATGTTTCAAGCCAAATGTTGCAAGGAAGGTATTTTGGAGCTCATTTCATGTCATAATTTTGCTTCCTTTGCCTCTTCTTATAAAACAAAGTTAATAGTTCTTTATTGGGAAAAGCCTGTAATTGGGAACATCGATGACTCTAAAAGGGTCAGACTTTAACAAGAGTTACATTATTCTTTAATGTATCTTTGCACTCCACAAGCTTCCCCACAAACACAATATTTTCATGTTTTAGCCACTGTTGTAATGTTTTAGATCTTGGATTCTTGATCAGCTCTTGGTGATAGGAAGGGTAACATTGCAAACTGTCTTGCCACAGAGTATTTTCTGTTTTCTTTTTTTCTTTTCTTTTTGTGCCTTCCATACTCCACGCCTGCCATCCCTGGCCTGCGCTGCCCCCAAATATTTTCTTTTTATCCTACAGAACCTGTGATAATTGGCAATATAAACTGTCCATTTTCAGACCTTCTTTTTATGTTCTCAGTTCTCAGATGAGACAGTATTCAAATCACTAAATCACTGTCATTCATTTCAGTCTGCTTGCAAGCTCCATCATGATTTCCTACAAAATGATAATAATCTGTTGAGGAGATTAAAATGAGTTCATGACGTTATATAACCATTAACTGATAGAAACCTTCTTTGTGTTTGATTTTTTTATCCCTCCTTCTATTGTATTTTGGACATTGATTTTTTAGTAGCACTTCTTTCAGAATATGAGTAAGTTCAAGGAACCTAAGAGAAATATAAATATGATAGCTTTTCTGTTTATTAACAAATTTAATATGTGATTGGGTTGTGAGTAAAATAAAATGACTCTGAGGTCTCTATAATGATACTAAATGTCATTTTCTCTTCCTTTTTTTCTTTTTTGGCCCATAGATTGGTTCATATAGTAGTATAAAAGAAATAGATATGTTGAGATGACTGGAATTATAAAACATTGAAGCTTCAAAACACCATAAATATTATCCATTCCACACCCTCATTTGAAAAAAAAAAAAATAGACACCTCAAGACATGCTCAAATGGAAAGAGTATCTCTTCTAATGTTAGAGTAGAGCCCTAAATAGCATTTAGAGAACAGGAGCAAAAGCATCTCTCAAGATGTAGCCTTGTTCTTTGATTTGAGAATATTTGGGGAAAAAATACGTTAAAGCCAACCCATTGTTCTACTTCAGAAACAAATGCAAAATGCTTTAAGGAGTTTGGTTCATGCCCCAATTAGCCAAACTATTCAGCTATGGGAGAACAGTTGAGGATCAAAACTGCTTTGGGCCATGATGAATAATGAGTGAGTGAATGGGCTAATTAATAACACCATGACAGTGTAAGTCACTTCACTGGAGCTTAAATTTTGGATGCCAGGAGCTGCAGAAAAGTGATTAATATTCACCATATAAGGTCAATAAAATTTATTTTTAATATTAGAAAATCCAATTTTACACTTTATAAGCAGAGAAGGAAGTTAAGATTAGAGAAGTTTATAATAACAAGGAAACAATTACAATGCAATTTATATACTCTGATAGGAAAAATAATGGATCTCATTATTACAGAAGGAAGTTCAAAAGGATATTTTTTTATTTCACACATAAAATATTTAAAAATTAAAGTGACATGGCAAAACCATATGTTCTACACAATTGTTAAGAATAATTTATCAAGTTTGAGACACACTTATTTATAGGTTTAAATTTTATATGTGGCTGTATGTTTAAGGTTTAATTCCCTTAATAGAAATATAATACTTGACATTAAACAAAAGTTCTGTTTATTAAGCACTTAAACAATAATTATTTTTGTCTTCTCATTTTCTTTTCATATCTCCTCAATTTCTTAGACTACTTATTCATCAAGATCAATAAGCACATATTACAGAATTTTATCCTTACCCCCTAGCATAGTTATGTTCAAGGTTATGTTTAAGGAAGTTTCTCAAAGCCTCTCCTACAGCTTTAGATTTTCCCTCTTCCATTCCCAATGAATATGTCTTCATCTATTTTTGTTTTTCTATCTCTCCCTTTCTCATATTACATCAGTTAAAAAGCCAAACACAAAAATAACAAAAATGAATCCTAGAAAAATATATAACACTGTAGAGCTGAAAATACAGATGAAAATCATATATTTAATTAATCCAGTTGGTATATTGGCATCACAAAAATTAAGTCTCATCTTCTTTAAGCAACATTTCAGTTTTTCATTGTTACATAAACCTCACAGAATCTGTTTCTCTGTCTTAGTTAACAAAGTAAAAATTAGGTAGCCATTAGGAGGTGAACAATGGGCCTTTCATCACCAAAGCCTAATTGACCATGAATACTTTAATACCTAAATGATTAAAGTACACCATAAGGAATATACATCTATTTTCAAATGTATTTTTCTAAAAACAGAATTATTGGGGTGCCTGGGTGGCTCAGTTTTTTAAGTGTCCAACTCTTGATTTCGGCTGAAGTGGTGATATCACATTGGTGAGTTCAAGCCCCCTTTGGGATCCACACTGACAGCACAGAGCCTGCTTGGGATTCTCTCTCTCCCTCTCTCTCTACCCCTCCAGTGCTCATGCCTTCTCTCTCTCTCTCTCTCTCAAAATAAATAAATAAATTTTAAAAAAATAAATAAAAACAGAATTATTAAAAGTAGTTATTTTGGTAATTATTAAATAATAGCTGTCTTCTTGAAATGCATAGCACTTACCATTTGAATCATTCAGTAACTATGCATTGAGGGTCATGTATGTAATAGGCACTGAATATAATTTTTCAAATTCTGTAATCTTTTTATAATATCTCTACTTTTTATATCTTCTTTCTTCAATTAAAATATAGAAGAATCTCATTTCTTTTCCAAAATCTATCCTTCTAGCAGTGACTTTGATCTCATCACTTCTTGTTTTATGCCAGAACTTAATCTGTAAATTATTACTTCACATTTTTTACTTCTAATCCTTCCTTTTCAAGTAGGTGCATCCTTTATGTTCTTAAAGCTTTCCAATGGATGCAAGTTTTACCAGTTACTTAGTATTGTTACACTTACAGAATTGAAAGAACTAAGCAATAATTCAAGTGTCAAATTGTGAGTGAAATTTGCATTGCAAAGCTAGTATTTCTCATCAGTTTGGATAATGATCCAGTGTTTTTTGTTTGTTTTATGATTACTGGTTTATTTTGGTGATAAATGATGGAGGAAGTATAAAGACATAATTGGATACAGACTGATCCATAAAACTCTTTTTGTTTTGACTGGGAGCATCCTTAGCATTGTTCTTTTAATGTTAGAAGACAACATGGTATCTGTAAAAGTGTCCTAAATTCTATAAATGAGACGGCTTCTGTTTCTCTGAAATATTATAATCCCAATAGGCTCCCTGTCTCAAAAGATCCTTTTTCTGACCACATCTTTATTGCTATAATAATAAAATATTTGTATTTTACCACTTTTTTCAGACTTATTTGGTTGTATTTAACATGTAATGTTGTATAAGTTTAGGGTGTAGTGTGATGATTTGATACAAGTATATATCATGTGTTCACCACAATAAGATAAATTAACACATCATTCACCTCACTTCATTACCATATTGTTTTTGTTTTGGTGAACATTTAAAATTTATTCCCAGAGTACCTGGGTGTCTCAGTTGGTTATGTGTTGGACTCCTGATTTCAGCTCAGGTCATGATCTCACAGTCATGAGACTCAGCCCTGTGTTAGGCTCTGCAATGAGCATGGAGCCTGCTTAAGATTCTCTTTTTCCCTCTCTCTGTCCCTCCACTGCTTTCTCTCTCTCTAAAATAAAAAATTAAAATTTTTTAAAATTTATTCTCATAACTACTGTCAACACAGTACTGTTAACTTTTACCTGGACCTTACTCTTCTTCTTCTTCTTTTTCTTTTCTTTTCTTTTCTTTTCTTTTCTTTTCTTTTCTTTTCTTTTCTTTTTTTTAATTTAGGAGAGAGACAGAGAGAGGACACGTGCATGTGAGTGGGTTGGGGGCAGGCAAAAGGAGAAAGAGAGAGAATCTTAAGCAGGCTCGCTCAGCACCAAGCCCAATGTGGGCCTTGATCCCATAACCCTGAGATCATGACCTGAACCAAAATCAAGAGTTGGACTTTCAATCGACTGAGCCACCCAGGTGCCCCTCAAACTTACTCTTATAACACAAAGTTTGTACACTTTGACCAACATCTACCCATTTCTCTCATGCCCTAGTTCCTGACAACATGTTCCATTCTCTGCTTCTATGAGTTTGACTGGTTAGAGTCCACATATAAGTGAGATAATACTGTATTTATCTTTCTCTGTCTGACTTACTTCACTTAGTGTAATGCCTTCAACATCCATCCATGTTGATGCAAACAGAAAGATTTCCTTCTTTCTCATGAATGAATAATATTCCATTGGATGGATGGATGGATGATAGATAGATAGATAGATAGATACATTAGGTATATTGAGGCATATACTTGTAGGTATAATCACTTCTTCTTAATTCATTCTTCTGTCAGTGGACACTTAGGTTCTTCCCCTATCTTGGCTATTGTGGATAAAGCTGTAATGAACATAGGATCACAGATATCTTTTTGATATTGTTTCTCTTTCCTTCAGATTTATACCCAGAAGTTACATTGCTGAATCATATGGTAGTTCTATTTTTAATTTCTTAAAGAACCTCCATGCTGTTTCTATAGTGACTACAACAATTTACATTTCCACCAACATTGCACAACAGTACCTTTTTATCCACATGCTTACCAACATTTGTTATTTCTTGCCTTTTGGATAATACCTATTCTAAGTGGTGTGAGATGGTATCTCATTGTGGTTTTGGTTTGCATGTCCCTGATGTTGGTGATGTTGAGTGTTTTTTTTATATACTTGCTAGACATTTGTATGCCTTTTTTGTAAAAATGTCTTTTCAGTTTCTTTACCCATTTTTAAGCAAATTTTTTGTATTGAGTTGTATGAGTTCCTTATTTATTTTATATATAAACCCCTTCGAAGATACATAATTTGCAAATATTTCTCCCATTTTCTTTTTGCTCATTGTTTCTTATGCTGTGCATAAACTTTTTTTATTTTGATATAGTCCTATTTGTTGATTTTTGCTGTTATTGCTTCTACTTTTGGTATTTTATCCAAAAAATCTTTGCCAGCACCAATGCCAAAGAGCTTTTTCCATATTTTTAATTCTAATATTTTTATAGTTTCCTTTCTTACATTTAAGTCTTTAATCCATTTTGAGTTATTTTTTTGTGAATGATACAAGATAGGAGCCTAATTTTATTCTTTTGCTTATAAATATATAGTTTTTGCAACATCATCCATTGAAGAAACTGCCCTTTCCACACTGAGTATTCTTGACTCCCCTGTCAAATATTAGTTGAACATATGTGTGAGTGTTTATTTCTAGGATCTCTAAAATTAGCTCAAAATGAATCATAGATATAAATAGAAAACAAACCACCATAAAAATTTTAGATAAGGAGATAGGATAAATTCATCATGCTCTAGAATTTGGTGAGGAATTCTTAGACATAGCACCACAAATATAATACATAAAAGAAACTGATATATTAAATTTTATCAAAATTAAAAACCTTTATTTACTCTGAGAGACTCTGTTAAGAGGGTGAAAGGCAATCTACAGCCTGGGAGAAATTATTTGCAAACCAATTATTTGTCAAAAGACTTGGATCTAGAACATATAAAGAGCTCTCAAAACTTAATAGCAAAAAAGCAAACATTAAAATTAGAATACGAGCCAAAGACACGAATAGACATTTCACCAAAGAGGATGTACAAGTTTCTGCTAGTATCCCAAAGTAGAGCATTCCTATACAATCTTTCATAAGCCAAGATGGTGTAAAGTGAAGAAGCAACCACTATTTCAGAAAAGCAAAAATCCTTTTTGGATTTTTATCAATTAGCAAAAATAGGTACTAATGTCGGTCGTTTAGAAAAGTGAAGTGGCATAATGAACTTTCAGATAGTGGGGGAAACCTGTACTGATATCAAATAAACACATGAAAAGAGATTCAAGATGTAAACATTAGGGAAATGAAATTAAAACCATAATGAGATATCATTATACAATTATTAGAATAGTCATTTTTTTTCAAAAAGTCACAGTACCAAATGTGAGAATTCAGAAAAACTGTAATTCTCATACATTGCTGGTGAGATTGTAAGAGAATATTTCTACCTGGGAAAATAATGGGAAATGTTTTAAATGGAATTAACATACCTACTACACAACCCAGCATTCTTACTCGTGGGTCTTAATTCCAGTCAAGTGAAAACATGTTGTAACTTTGAATATCTATATTAATTTGTAATATCTTAAAAGTAGACATTACTATTGTAGCTCAATGACATTTTAATTACTAAGTAACACAGTAACTACTTTGTTTCTACTTTCCCCAATTCTTCCATTTTTTGGGTTGATGCAAAGGAGAGTAAGATAACTATCACCTTACAGATTATGACTGTACTGTAGGTTAGGAACCAAAAATATGAATCTGACAATATACATAGGAAAGGAAGAGTCTCCCTCTCCCCAGCTTCTGAGAGAAAAAAGGTAACCATTGCTTCTAATGTAGACAAATTCTCCTTGGGATCAAAAGGGGAAAGATCATTTTTTCTTCCCCTTTTGACTGTAAATAAATGTTTCCACGGTGAAAATAAAACAAGAGTCATCTAGTTTATAATCTGTACAATGTATCCATGGCTCATCCTGCTTTGAAATGCAAACATTTACTGCTGGAGAGTTTAATTTCTTATCTATCAGAAACTTCCAAGACTTCTTTGACCCATATCTTAGTAAAATCTGTTTGTAAAGCCCTAACCAAGCAAAACAAAAAGGTTTTTTTCTCTACGATACCACATGTATGTCCACACAAAAACTCATACACCAATATTTATAACAGATTTCTTTGTAATAGCCAAAACCTGGAAATAAGCCAATGGGCAACTGTTTAAGCAAACTGTTTAATACTACTTAGCAATAAAAAGGAGTATACTATTGGCACACTCAATGAGTTGGATGGATCTTGAAAGAATTATTCTGTGAAAAGAGCCAATATTGAAAGATTGCATACTGTGCGATTCCATTTATATAACATTCTTAATGTGACAACATTTGGGGGATGAATTGTTACCAGACTAAAGTTTGTACTTTCTTTGATGAGTTGAGACTACACCAGGTGGAGTTGCCTCACCAAGTCATGTTTACTTGTACAAATAAGGAGACCACGGAGAATAATTTCCAAAGCCATCACTACCCAAACAGAGGGAAGCAAGCTCCTTTTATTAGCGCTTGGGGTGAATATTCAGAAGGGTATTTTAGCATTAAAATGAGACTGAAGTAACTGTTGGACATTTCTGGTACTTTCTGATTTATCTGCACATCTGCACAAGGTGTTATCCTCAGAAGTTTCTTCTTCTGTTCTAGCAATTTGTTCCTTAGTATTTGTCTCATTAAATATATATATATACATATATATATATATGTATATATATATAGTATAATTTAACACATATATATTGTATATATTTTAACACATAATTGTATATGTGTATATATTGTATATTTTAATATATTGTATATTTTTAAAAACACACACACATATATATATAATATAATTATATATATTATAAGGTCACCTCCATTTTGCCTTTTGGACTGCAAAGCCTACAATATTTGCTATCTGGTCCTTTACAATAAGAGTTTACCTACCACCTGACTAGCCCTTCCATTTGAATATTCTGTAATGTCACCTATTTCTTTTAAGGTTTTCTGGGTGGGGGGTGGGGGGGTAGAAAGATGGGAAATTTTTTTCTTCTAATTTGTTTACCCATGAAGAATCTCCAACTTTTCTGCCTTAAATTATAAGCCTGGGGTTAAAATTCTAGTAGCCAAAAATAAAGTTAGACTGAAGGATCTCACCATGCAATATGAAAGCTTTCATGTAAACACTTATACTTTTGCCCCTAATTTCCCAGAATTCTAAGTTTATTTTTACCAATTATCCCTAAAGAATAATTTTCTGACCTCTTGAGAGGATAGGTTGTGTGGTACGAAACATGAAGCTCAATGAATCTGCAGCAGAGATAGTAAAGATTTTAGCTGCATCTTTCACAGACTCTCATGCTATGATTGATTTCATAACAACACTTTATCCAAACATTTTAAGGTTCTTAGTGTCACTAGTTGCTGAACTTTTTTGGGGATTCTGAAGAAAGAAACAACCTTCTTCTTTTCTTTTTTCATTTTTAAGTTTATTTATTTATTTTGAGAAAGAGAGAGAAAATGCAAGTGGGGTATGGGCAGAGAGAGCAAGAAAGAGAATCCCAAGCAAGCTCTGCACTGTCAGTGTAAAGCCCAATGCAGAGCTCTAACTCATGAACCATGAGATCATGACCTGAGCCAAAGTTGGATGCTTAACTGACTGAGCCACCCAGGCACCCCTCAGTCTTTTTCTTGATACTGCCTTCTGTGGGAACTGTATTTGGAGCATTTTTCACCCTGATAAATAGCCAGTTATCAAATACCTATCTGTTTTCCATTTACAAAACATATTGACATTTTTTATCTATTCTCATTCCCTCCATGCCTTGTGTGTGTGTGTGTGTGTGTGTGTGTGTGTGTGTGTGTGTCCATGAGGCTTTATATAATTTTTATTTATTTCCACATTTTAGTGAAATTTGAAGACAGATTGGGTATATTTTTGTGATTAATTTTCCAAGTTTAAGGAAAAGTCAGTTTCCTTATATTTAAAATAGCTAAATATGTAGAGATGACTATTTCAACTATTAAAATGGTTTTTTTCCCAGTGAATTAAAACATTTCATCAAAGTGATTTCAAAGAATAACCAAATGTTTTGTGCTTTGCAACTAATGTTAAATGAGCCTAAATGTCAAATGACATATAGATTCATGTTGTCAGCCCTGGAATAAAACTAAAAGTCTCACTGAAATAATTGTTACTGCTATCTAAAGTTCAGGAACCTGAAAAATTCACCAAATTTTAGACCTGCCCTTCTGAGTCCATTTTACAAGCACAATGAGAAAATAATATGGAATTATGTAAATCTTATGTAATACTTATTCTACAAATAGAAGACATCATTTTGCTATAGTAGACTTTATTGCTTTTGGATTGATTACATGCAGATATTAAAAAAAAAAAAAAAGACAGAAAATGGAGAATGGGAGTAATAACTGAAGTGGAAATTCAATGCAGACTCACAAGGTTTTGCCAAATTTCCTTACATTGCTCCTACCCTGCTCAATGCCCTGGGGCTTTCTGCTGTCTAAGCCACTCCATGAAAATGCTAGAGTGCTTTGAAGTGTAACTGAATGCTCAATTAGGCACAGAATTGTCAGTTTCAAGCAGCAAGTTAGACCCATCTTACCGAAAAGAACTCTACAAAACCCATCTTCTGAGGCACTTTTTACAGTATCCTACCTATACACTGAATATACCACTCCATTGCTGTGGAAGAATTGTGCACAGTTGTAAAATCTGCCTCAAAGCACTGTTGTGGTATTAAATTTAAAGAGCAAAGGGACAATGAAGCCAAGTTAAAAAAAAAAATTACAGCACAGGGATTTAAAGAAATCCTTGTCCCTGGCAAGCTTTTTTGATAGATTGTGTGGCAAGTTTTTGTACCCTAGAGCATAAATATGGAGATTTTAACCTCTACTAAAATAATATTAATCAATAATTGGATATTTTAAAATATTGAAATATCCCCCACTGAAATGAACTATTTTTAAAAGGGATTAATTTTTAAAAAACCAAAAGTTAATTGCTGTGGAATGAATTTAAAATATCCCTATGAAAATATTATGTAGAATATAAGATTAGAGGAATTACAACATGGATTTAAGTCTCTGCTTTCCTATCTTAGACAAGGTATTCGATTTCTAAACATCAATGAATTTATCTATAAATTAGATATGATTTCACCTTAGAATATTACTGTTAGCATTAAAGATTCTATAATTAAAAATCCTAATTCAGTAGCTGGCAAATGGCTGACATTCAAAATATAATGAATATTATTTTCCTTTCCTGCACACTGTTATGTTGGTATTAATCCTCTCTTCAACTCTATCAAATCATCTATCCTTAAACTACAAAATCACCTAGTAACTAAGGCACTTAGTTTTTTACAAAGAGCTCTAATTTTGAAATCTAGTGTCTCAGTTCTGTTTCCAGGAGAATGCTTCACAATTAGATTATCAATCTTACTTCCAATGCAAAATGCAATACAGAGTTTTTCAGTGCAGTATGTATGTGGGAGACAACCACCCCCCTCAGTAAAGATTTTCTCTACATTCTTTAGATTACTGAATTACCACCTGTGGTTCCCCCAAAATAAAAAACAAAATGAATGTCTTTCTAGGCCTTCTGGATTAATATTGGAATATAGAGTAAGGCGCTTAATAAATTTCACAGTCTGTTCCTAACCTGTTTTTGCAGAACCAACAATACAGTCTTGGACATCAACCAAATTTAGACCCTTTTCCTTTTGGGAATATCTTGAACATAATTCCTACAGTGCCTTTACTCATGACATCCCTTTGCTACAGATTCTTTATTTACCCAAATAACATCAATAAAATCAAGCTAATCTACATTGCATCTTGGTATTAATTCTGTTTTTCTCAACAGTATCAAAACCACCTTTAGAATTTAATTAACTGCATATCCTTGAGCCTCACTCAAGTCCAACTAAATCAGAATATCTGGGCTGGAAGTCTATTTTTTTTTTAATTTTTTAAAAATGTTTTTAGGGGCGCCTGGGTGGCGCAGTCGGTTGGGCGTCCGACTTCAGCCAGGTCACGATCTCGCGGTCTGTGAGTTCGAGCCCCGCGTCAGGCTCTGGGCTGATGGCTCGGAGCCTGGAGCCTGTTTCCGATTCTGTGTCTCCCTCTCTCTCTGCCCCTCCCCCGTTCATGCTCTGTCTCTCTCTGTCCCAAAAATAAATAAAAAACGTTGAAAAAAAAAATTAAAAAAAAAAAATGTTTTTAATGTTTCTTTATTTTTGAGAGAGAGAGAGAGAAAAAGTGTGTGTGTGTGTGTGTGTGTGTGTGTGTGTGTGTGTGTGTGTGGAGAGGCACAGAGAGAGAGAGGGAGACACAGAATTCAAAGCAGGCTCTGAGCTACAAGCTGTTAGCACAGAGCCCGATGCAGGGCTCTAACCCAAGAGCCATGAGATTATGAACTGAGCCAAAGTCAAAGGCTTAACCAACTGAGCACCCAGTGGCCCAATTATTATTTTTTTTTAAGTTTTATTTATTTATGTTGAGAGTGAGAGTGAGCAAGCAAACATGAGTGGGGTAGGAGCAGAGAGAGGAGAGAGACAGAATCCCAAGCAGACTCTGTGCTGTCAGCACAGAGCCCAGTGTGGGGCTCAAAGTCATGAACCAGGAGATCATAACCTGAACCTATACCAAGAGTCTGTTGCTTAAATGACTGAGTTGCCCAGGCGCCCCCTGGCAGTGTATCATTAAGCAATCCTAAAGAATCTTGTGCACACTGACAATTGAGAACTAATGATAGAAATGGATGGATAGATAGATAAATAGATAGGTAGAGGCTGCTTTAACAACATATCACAAATTGGGTGGCTTAGAAACTTCAGAAATTTATTTTCTCACAGTTCTGCAGACCAGAAGTCTGAAATCAAGAACTTGGCAGAGTTGGTTCCTTCTGTAAGAGTATGTTCTGTGGCCCTCTCTTAGCTTCTCTTGGTTGCCAACAGTCCATGATGTTCTTTGGCTTGCAGCAGCACCCTCCATTCTCCATCTCCTTCATCACATCTGTTCTATTTGTATGGTTCTGTATCCAAGTTCTCCTCTTCTTTTAACATTAGTCATTGAATTAAGGATCAGCCTAATCCAATATGACCTTATTTTCACTCCATTGTATGTGCATAATCATATTTTCAAGTAAGGTCACATTCAGAGGTACTGGAGGGTAGGATTTCAACATATCTTTTTGAGGGGGAACAAAATTAAATCCTCAACATATACGTATATTCAATTATGTCATGCTGGGTTATGTGCCAAAAGCAAACTACCTCAAAATCTTATTGACTGAAAGCAATAAACGTTTATTACTCTTGCTATGCTCTATCATGGGACTCAGTCTGACAGAACCTCTAGATCTGGAGCATCATTAGTCACTATGCCAAGGGACAGCAAGCTGGCAAACCATATACTAGCTTTTAAAGCCTTTTTCTCAAAACTGACAAATGCTCTTCTGCTCACTTTCCATTGGCCAAAAAATCAAATTGCCACTTAAAATTTATAAAGATTCCTATGATAGATAGATGATAGACAGATAGATAGATATAGATATAGATATAGATATATAGATATTTTACTTAAAAAAATAAACAGGGACCCTGGGTCACTCAGTTAGTTAAACATCCAACTCTTAATTTTGGCTCAGGTCTTGATCTCAGTTCATGAGATCAAGCTCTGCATCGGGGACTTGTACTGACAGCACAGAGCCTGCTGTGCTGTGGGATCCTTTCTCTCCCTCTCTCTCTGCCCCTCCCCACTCACATTCTCTGTCTCTCTCTCTCTCTCTCTCTCTCTCTCTCTCTCAAACATATAAATAAATTACATTTTATTTTAAGTTGCTTTCGGGTATAGGAAAATAGGACCCTGCTACTACTACTTATACTTTGAATGTTTTGTTTTTTTTTTGAAGGAAGTATTTCAGTAAGGTTTCAATATATATTGTATCATTTGCTCTTCAAAACAAACCTAGGAGTTTGGTAATATTATAACCTATATTGCACAGATGAGAAAACTAATGCATATTCATAGTAACTTGCCAATGTTACGTAAGTAGCAATAGGCAGAAGCAATAATTCAAACTCAGATTTGCTTCCAGATTACAATTTCTAAAAAGTAGAGCATCTTGGGGCACCTGTGTGGCTCAGTCGGTTAAACATCCAACTTCAGCTTAGGTCATGATCTCACAGTTCATGAGTTCGAGCCCCACATCAGGCTCTCTGCTGTCAGCACAGAGCCCGCTTTATATCCTCTTCCCCCTATCTCTCTCTGTCCCTCTCCAGCTCCCTCTCTTTCAAAAATAAATAAACATGAAAAAAAAAGTAGAGCATCTTGCCATTCATTTATTTTTTAATGGAATCAGGCTGTAGTATAAATAAATAAATACTGAAATGTAAATAATTGAAATACAACACCTCTTCTTTATCCATTCATCAGTCGATGGACATTCGGACTCTTTCCATAATCTGGCTATTGTTGTTAATGCTGCTATAAACATCAAGGTGCATGTATCCCTTCAAATCAGTATCCTTTTTGGTAAATAACCAGTAGTGCAATTGCTAGATCATATCTTTGATATAATTTTAAAAGAATAAAACAGAGTAGAGAAAAGAGCACTGTAGGTAAGGGACATTTGGGAATTTAGAATAGACACGGGCTAATTCAGATTTTAAAACTACGACTAGAGTAGTTTAAAGTATTCAGAGTATTAATACTTACCAGTTTTCAAAAATGAACTAAATTACTGCCAGGACTCATTGGCATGTTCTCTATTAAGTGTTAACAGAAGGTTAGCTAAGCAGTCTTTCTTCCTTCAAAGCTGATCTTGCATTTTATTCTCGTACGCCTCTAAACTACCAATATTGCTTGTCATTAAGTTAGTGTGTCATTTATGGAGTCTAGCATATGGTTAACCCAATCATAATTAAAGAAATGATTAAGCAGTAAGCCTGATAAAATTAAATCTCCATGAATACTTGTATAATTACAATCCCTAGTTTGTGAAAAGGTGTATATAAATTTGAAGTCATTAAGAGGAAATAATTAGATTACATTTGGAAACCATTACTCCATAAAGCAAAAGTAATGCAAAATACGCTGTCTGTAATTATTTTTGCAGTTATTCAGAAAAGAAAGTACAACTAAAAACAAATGTGCAAACTTACATGCAAAATTTTTCATACAAATGGTTTATCACTTACAGGTGTAAACAGTTTATTCATTATTTTTTCACCAATTTTTAGAGTTCTGAACTGTAGAAGAGGAAAAACATTTCCTTGATCCTCTGAAGTACTATAACTGAGGGACATGTGAGTTAAAACTAACAAACGACAGATTAATAAGAGAAAAGGCATACACATTTATTAACTTTTTTTTTTTAATTTTTTAACGTTTATTTATTTTTGAGACAGAGAGAGACAAAGCATGAATGGGGGAGGGTCAGAGAGAGGGAGACACAGAATCCGAAACAGGCTCCAGGCTCTGAGCTGCCAGCACAGAGCCCGACGCGGGACTCAAACTCACAGACCGCCAGATCATGACCTGAACTGAAGTCGGCCACTCAACCGACTGAGCCACCCAGGCGCCCCTCACATTTATTAACTTTTAATAGGGAAAATGGACTGGGAGGGAGGCTACATTTAGGAGATCAAATGATTTTTAGGGAAGTTAAATGGGCTCTTAGGAGAGTTGACACGAAATATAGTTTGTGACAATCTGTCTTGGTACTGATGTGAAGTTTTTATCTCCTCTCCTGGGGAAGGAAGAGTCATTCTCTGGGTGGTGTTGTTCCCAGAGAAGAGATTTAAGATAATTAATTTGTTGGGATTTTGGATTTTTTTTTTTGAAAGGTCTCTTTTTAACCAGATAAGGGGAGGTTAGAGAAACTCTCTTGTATTTGTTGATTCTCAGATAATCATCATCTCAAATTAATTCTTATCCCAGAGTGGTGTCCTTTGGGTTATCGTATTGTCATCTTCTTCATAACCATATCACCAACGTAGTTATTTCCAAAAGTTATATTCTAGAAAATCTACTGTGTTCCACATGTCAGCTCACAAAACAATCCAGAAATGTCCCTAACTACCAAGAAGATCATTCTTCTACAGTGTAAAATATTCAAATGTAAAACTCAAATTTTCACAAAGAGACAGTGCTGCTTAATATTTATCCATCACCTATCCCAAGGTTTCCATGTCTCCAAAGATGGAGTAAGGAAAGTGAGAAGCTGTAAAGAGAGCTTAAAAGTTACTTGACTGGTATTGTCATTTCATCTCAGATAGTTCCTTCTTGCATATGCCCCTCCCCTCAGTCACCAAGCATTTCTCAACCTTGTATTCCTATAAATAACCAAGAAAAATGTATGCAAATTATGGTCAGTACTTACTCATTTTTCAGTCACTTAGTATTCAGTAGTGACCACACTTTCTTGGCCTGATGTCTGTTTTCTTTTTTAAGAGGCCCCTATGCCAAAGCAAGAGCTAAGACTTGACTTATAGTTTTGTGTGACTTGCAATTTGACTGAAAGGCTTGTAACTTTCTTCAGTCTGGTGAATGACCTTTAACATTTCTTTCCTTTTATTATGGTCTGTTTCTGAAGCTTGTATTATGTTCTTTAATTTTTGATCTATCTTTATATCTCAAAGCTTATCTCACATAATTTTTATGACAGAATTTCTCCATTAAATTCACTTAAGTGTGAAAAATAAAACATTTAAAAATTTGATAAAGACAAAACAACTAGGATTTAATGCTTTCTTTTACAGTAGGTACCCGTAACCAGTATCCAAGCAAGATGTGAAATTTTGCCAATACCCTAGAAGCCTAATATTTACAAAGCTCTCTTCTCCCAAAAGTTATTATGGCTCTAACTGCATGCCACTCCTTTGTTTTTCTCCATAATTGTATAAATTAAATATGGATATAAAATGAAGTAACACAGAAGCAATTTGTCTCAATTCTCTCACTCAGCATTATGAGTGAAAGAGTTATCCATATCACCATGTGTAGCTGTAATTTATTCCATTTCTTCACTGTATAATTTTCCATTCTTTGAGCACAGCAAAATTGATTTCTTCATTTTTCTGTTGATGGGCAATGAGCTTCTATTTATTACTGTCTTTTTAAATATCTTTCAGCAATATTTTATAGTTTTCATACAAGACTTTCATCTCCTCAGTTAATTCCTAAGTATTAATTCTTTTGATGCTATTATAAATTGAATTGATTTTGTAATTTTGTTTTCATATTGTTCATTGTTACTGTACAGAACTACAACTGATTTTTGTGGGCTGACTTTTTATCCTACTGCTTTGCAAAATTCATTTATTAATTCAAACATTTTGAGGGGGGATTTTTAGAGTTTTTGATATATAAGATCACATCATCTATGAACACACATAATTTTACTTCTTTTTTTTTTTTTTTTTCTAATTTAGATACCGTTTATTTCTTTATCTTCCCTCATTTCTCTGGCTAGAATCCCAGTACTATGTTAAATAGACGTGGTGAAAACAGACCTCTTTGCCTTGTTCCTGATCTCACAGGAAAAGCTTTTGGTATTTCAACATTAAATATGACATTTGTGGGTTTTATATATATGTATATATACGTGTATATATATATGTATATATATATATACACGTATATATGTATATATACGTGTATATATATATGTATATATACGTGTATATATATACGTATATATACACGTATATATACGTATATATATGGTTTCAATTATGTTGAGGATGTTTCCTTCTATTCTTAGGGATTTTTTTAGTGTTTTTGTCATAAAAGGGTGTTGAATTTTGTCAAATGCTGTTTCTGCATCAAATTCAATAATTAATGTGGTTTTTGGGGTTTGTTTTCCTATTTTCCTGTTACATGTGGGTTTTTTTTTCTGTTACTGTGGTTTATTGCATTGATCATTTTTTGTATATTGGAGTATTCTTGCATTCCAGGAACAAATTTGCTTACTTATGGTATATAATTTTTTAATATGCTGCTGAATTTTGTTTGCTAGAATATTGTTGAGGATTTTGAAACCAATGTTCATAAAGGCTACTTATTGGTCTGTAGTTTTCTAGTAGTGTCATTGTTTGGCTTTGGTGTCAAGGTGATGTTAATCTCATGATGAATTAGGAAGTGTTCCCTCCTTCTCAATTTTTAAATAAAGTGTGAGAAGGATTGGTATCAGTTCTTCTTTAGATGTATAGTGGAATTCACCAGTGAAACCATGAGATCCAAGACTTTTCTTTGTTGAGAGATTTTCTATTACTAATTCAGTCTCATTAGTGGTTACAGGTCTATTGATATTCTCTACTTCATTATTTAGTCTTAAGAAGTTTTATGTTTCTGGGAATTTGTCCATTTCATCTAGCTTGCCCAATTTTTTGGTATACAATTGGGTTTTTTGTTATTTTATTTTATTTTATTTTATTTTATTTTATTTTATTTTATTAAGGGAGAGTGTGAGCAGGGAATAGTCAGACGGAGAGAGAGAGAGAAACCCACGCACTCTCCATGGTCAGTGTGGAGCCCAATGCGAGGCTCATTCCCATGACCTTGGGATCATGACCTGAGCCAAAATCAACCACCCGAGACTATCAACGCACCCCTGGTGTACAATTGTTAAAAGTACTAGCTTATCATCTTTTTTTTTTCTCTATAGATTCAGTACTAATAGTCCCATTTTCATTTCTGATATTAGTAATTTGAGTTTTCCTTTCTATCTTAATTCATATAGCTAAAAGTTTGTCAATTTTGTTGAACTTTTCAAATAACCAATTTTTGGTTTCATTGATTTTTTTCTTTATTGTTTTTCTGTTATTTGCTTCATTTACCTCTATCTTAATCTCTATTTATTTATTTACTTTCTTACTTACTTATTTTCAACTAACTTAGAGTTTAGTTTGTTCTTTTTCTGGCTCCTTAAGTTATAACATTCAGTTTTTGATTTGAGATTTTGTCCTTTTTTTAAACCTAAGCACTTATAGGTAAAATTTCTTCCTTAGTACTTCTTTCACTGCATCCCACAAGTTTTAGTATATTGTATTTTCATCTTCATTAAATTCTAAATATTGTCCAGTTTCACATTTCTTCTTTGATCTATTGGTTGTTTAAGAGCATATTAATTTCCAAAAATTTGTGAAATTTCCCTCTATATTTGTTACTTTTTTTTTTTAATTTCATCTCATTGTGGTCAGAGAAGATATCTTGTATCTTTTAAGGATATTGAGAGTTAGTTTGTGGCCAATTATATTATCTATCCTGGAAAATATCCCATATGTACTTCATAAGAATCTGTATGCTGTTGTTGGTTAGATCTAGTTAGTATATTGTGATCTAGTTGTTACATTGTGTTGTTTAAATTTTCTATTTTCTTACTTATCTTCTATTCGGCTGTTCTATCCATTAGTGAGGGTACTGAATTAAAGTCTCCAGCTATTATTTTAGATCTATTTTCTCCTTCAATTATGTCAGTTTTTGCTCCGTATACTTCTATGGTCTATTATTAGGTACATGTTACATATCCTTGCTGTATTGAACCTAATAATAATATAAAATGCCCTTCTTTGTCTCTCATAACTTTTGTTTGTTTGTGTGTTTTAAAGTATATTTTGTTTGCTATTAGAAGAGCTACTTCTGGTTACTATTTGTGTGGAATATCTTTATTCACACTTTCACTTTCAATCTCTTTATATGTCTGGATCTAAATGAGTCTTGTAAAAAAATAAATTAAAAAATAATTTAAATAAAATGTGTCTCTTGTAGATTGCATATAGTTGGATCACATGTTTTAATCCATTCTGCCAATCATGGTCTTTTGATTAGAAAGTTTAATCCATTTACATTTAAAGTAATTACTGATAAGGAGAGATTAAATTTCATTATTTTGCTCTTTGTTTTCCATTAGCCTTATAGTATTTTTGTCCCTCAGTTCCTACATGACTATTTTTAGTGAAATATTTAAATTCCTTTCTAATTTCCTGTTGTGTATACTCTGCAGCTATTTTTTTTTCTTGTGGTTATTATGTGGATACATTTAACATCCTTTTGTTATAACACTCCAATTGGAATTTATAGCAGCTTAATTTCAAAAATATACAAAATCTATTCCTTTACATCTCTCTCCCCATCCCTTTCAGTTGTTGATATCACCAAATTACATCTTTAGAAGTGTGTTGCAAAACATAAGTTAATAATTCTTTTCATGGTGCACCTGGCTGGCTCAGTTGATTAAGCATCTGACTCTTGGTTTCAGCCCAGGTCATGATATCACAGTTGGTGAATTTGAGCCCCATAGCAGGCTCCATGCTGACAGTGCAGAACCTGCTTAGGATTTTCTCTCTCCCTTTCTCTCTGCCCCTACCCCACTCCTCTCTCTCTCTCTCTCTTTCTCTCAAAAATAAATAAGCTTAAAATTTTTTAAAGTAATAATAATAATCTTTTCAATGCATTTATCTCTTAAATTATGTAGAAAACAAAAAGTGAGATTACAAATGCTGTTACAATGATACTATCTTTTATCATTATCCATGTATTTATCTTTTTTTTTTTTTTTTAATAATTTTTTTTTCAACGTTTTTTATTTATTTTTGGGACAGAGAGAGATAGAGCATGAACGGGGGAGGGGCAGAGAGAGAGGGAGACACAGAATCGGAAGCAGGCCCCAGGCTCCGAGCCATCAGCCCAGAGCCTGACGTGGGGCTCGAACTCACGGACCGCGAGATCGTGACCTGGCTGAAGTCGGACGCTTAACCGACTGCGCCACCCAGGCGCCCCTATCCATGTATTTATCTTAACTGAAATCTTTATTTCTTCATACAGCTTCCAGTTGCTGCCTAAAATCTTTCTATTCTGTCATGGTGCTTGTCATTTGTGAAAGACAGACTCATCATTAAGGGTCGTTAGAGTGTTGAATTCCAAAAAAGTTCACACTTTCTTCTATAAGCACTTCCTTGCTCCTAACCTTTGTGCCCATTTACACATAGCTGGTGACTGTTGCCATATTTTTGGTAGCATAATTCCTAGTCATCTCTTAATATGATATTATTATGATTTTTTTTCCTTAAAAAGAATAGAAAGAAAATTCCATCTTCCATCTAGTAATCATGGTTGATTAAAAAGTTTGATTTTGAGGGACAATGTTTGTGTGTTTGTTTGTTTGTTTGTTTTTTAATGGTTTAGAAAAGCTTCTTTTAGCTTCACAAGTTGTTATTGGTAATGTTAGAATTATTTTCAAATTCCAGAAAATCTTTATCAAATTCACTTCACATGTACATACTTAAATATATTCTTTAATATTAGCACAGATTTCACACGCACACACACACACATACATTCACACAGGAATAATGGAAAATTTTATTTTATGCAATTCCTACCTAAAGGAAAGTGAAGGTGTGGTATACTTTTAAGGTTATTACTGTATAGAAGGTATATACCGTATTATTGAATTTATTCCTCACAGGAAAGAATTTCCATTTTTATTGCCCATTTGTGAATACTGAACTTTCTGCCTACAGTTTTTACACATGTCAGGATTGGAAACAAGCAACATAAGCTCTACCACTGCCCCAGCTTACCACCCAGAGAATTATAAGGCTGTAGTGCAGGTAGAAGAAACACAAGGGGATCCTGACTTTCTCCTAGGGTTGAGGAGCGGAGGAGAGAGCCAGAAGTCCAAAGCAGTTAGATTGTGTTTACATTTTCACCAGGATGTGAAATCACACAAAGATTACTCAGATTTCTTTCTCTGTAACAGTTGTATGATATATCATGGCAGTCTTAAGTTCTTTAACTTCTTAAAAGAAACTCACATTTATTATCAATGAGTGTCTTATTTCATCTACCTCTTCCTAGCTTGTAGTAAATGTTTCATAATTAATAATAGCAATACTACCCAAGTTTGAAAATTCTATCTAGAACTATCTATCGAGTATATCTTTGCAAGAAGACAAGATTTCACAAGTTTTACAAAATCTTAAATCTAGCATTTTCCAGGTCATGTAATTCTAATAGGATATCAATGGCAAATATTTAAATTTAGCTGTCCTTGGTGAATCACACAATACATCTTGGTACTCTTGGATGTGCCGTGGTGGTCTTGATATGTTGTTTTGTTTCCTCTTGTTTGCTTTTGTCTTTGTACATGCTCTCTTTTTTTTTAATGTCTATTTATTTTTGAGAGAGAGAGAGAGGCAGAGAGACAGAGACAGAGTGCAAGCGAGGGAGGGTCAGAGAGAGAGGGAGACACAGAATCCCAAGCAGGCTCCAGACTCTGAGCTGTCAGTGCAGCCATAAATGGGGCTCAAACTCTTGAACCCTGAGATCATGCCCTGAGCCATGGTCAGACGCTTAACTGACTGAGTCACCCAGGTGCCCCTGTACATGCTCATTTAAAAATAAAGTTTTCTAGTTAATAATACGTTGCTAAAATCCTTGCACATTTTGTGGTAAAAAAATATTTTTACTGTAGATACAGGCAAATGAAATCGACTTTTATTATTGCAAATGAAAAGCTTAGACATGATATTATGAATGTAATAAAAGAATAATAACTAAATCAGTAATATCTCTCAATTATTTGAATTGTCTTATGAAGGTATTAAAAATGTTTCATTTCTTGATGGTATTTGAAAAGTCCATAATTTTCATCTTGGTTTTGTTTATATCCCCACAATGAAACACAAATTTTAAATAAACGTTAAATGGTATCCAGTAGTTTTTATCTAAATTGCTGCTATTTCCTAAATAATTCTCAAAATGTATGTTGTTAGTGTTTTCATCTACTTTATTCTTAGGGACCTGCAGAACGAAACTACTATAAAATAACATAATTATCTGCACCTTCTATATCTATATCTATATCTATATCTATATCTATATCTATATCTATCTATCTATATCTATATCTATATCTATATCTAAATGTAATCTTCTATATCTTTGAAACTGACTTACAAAGACATTAAGGATACACAGGTCTTAAATACAAGAGTTGGAATGCAAACGTAGGTAGATATGCTTTACAATCCATAAAAAACTTTTAAGTATCACATTATGTTGCCAACAAGAATCCCAAATTTATGCTTCAGATATCCCTTTCTAATCCATCATTCCATCTTTTTTTGAATGAAATTGTAATGTTTTAAATATCAAAATATAAATTAAAATTAAAAATTTACTACAGCAATTTTTAAATATATTTTTATGTTATTTTTTGATGTATCTGAGTCTTAAGAGGAAACAAAACAAACTAAAGCTGTGATTTCAGGCCATTTGTGGTGAAAACTTGAATTTACAAATACCAGACTTTTTATGTATTCTAAGAAATTGTATTGTGTTGCTGTTTTTCCTTTTGAGTTTTAATTGGTTAAAAACTATTCAACCATCCTAAACACAGGACCCAAGTTTGTGCAGTCTGTATTGACCTCATGAACAATTGCACAGTTCAGGTCCTGTTAGCCACAACAGGAAGTTGGCATCATTGGCTGTTTTCACAATTTCTTATTATATTATGTTAGCTTTATAACCTTAAGCTCTTGAGTTCTCTGATACCACAAACCTACCCAGTTGTCTAATTTCCCACTAAACAACTACATTTTCTACACTCGAGGGTTTTAAAAATTATGAGCTCACAATGAAAAATGATATTTGGCTCATTTGTTGGTAGATACAATAAAAACCCTTACTGAGGCAAAAATTTGAAACATTTTTCTCTCAAATCATGGAATAATAAACAGTTTAGCAAAATGCTTCAAAATTGTGCACCACAAATTTGAAAGATGAATCAAAGAAATGCCTTTTAAAACATCCAGTCTCCAGAACTTCTTAGTATATTAGGGAATATTCATTTCCAAAATTCATATAGAAAAAAAGATATATGATTGTTTAGATTTCCTTTCTTAGGGAAATGTGTGCATAGTCTGGGAGAATGGGATTATGTTAAAATAAGAAAATTACTAATTGCAAAACAGTCTTTAATATTCTAAGAAAAAGAGAATAACTTATTTCATTTGTGTATGTAAATGTGATAAATTCAGCATACAGTTATTTGATGCTGACTGAATCAGTCAGTTATTTGATACTGACTGAATCAGTCAGTACCTAATAACTATCCTGAAATAAAAAATAAGAACTCTAAAGATAGTAATAAGAGTTTTCATATCCAGACTTTCCCTTCCTTCACTCCAAATATTCTTCCTTCAAATTTCTCTGTTGCAGTCAGGAAGTGTATTTTTTTTTTAATCATGTGCCTCAAGTTCAAGTCAACTTTATTGTGTGTAATTAAATGTCTTCAGGATGATCAAGAGTTGGAAATATCTGGGCACATGTAAAATTTACATGATGATAAAATTTACACATGGGGTAACAGATTGATTTGGTAAGTTACTTCCATGGTTCTTGACCATGAATCTTGTATAAGTAGGAAGCTATTAATAGGTTAGTTTCTACGTAGTAAGTTAAATAACTCCTAGCTGAGGTTTCTGTTTTGAAGACTCCATTTTCCTATCTGCATAAAAGAACAAGAAGGGAAGAGAAGAGGAGAAAAAAGAAGAGAGAGAACTAAAATACTTACATCACTCCAATAGAATTATTCATATCTAGAATATTGGTGATAGCTTAATTACAAAAGTAAAAATAGTTCATTGTGCCTATAAACAACAGCAACAAAAGATCTTTGTACTATTGCCTTCTCCACTGAGATGCACTGGATGTTATAGTAGTTTCACGCTCCTGGGAGTTATTCTAAATGTTGGAAATAGAGCTGACAAAATTGGAAATGACTCAGATCATTTATGTATCTTAGTTATAGGCAATTAGTTGCTACAAAATTGTTCTGGTTCTTTGCTCTTAACAAAACCATAAATCTTCAGCAACTAGTGGGCCTTAATGCATGCCCTGTAACTTGTGTGAAAGCTTTTAATTCATATGCATATGTGTTATTCAGATGCATGAGGGAAACAATGAATAGAATGGGAAAATATGGAACTAAAACTTACTGCCATTTCATCTTTTCATACTCAAATTATAAAGCTCTTTAAAAGTGTATCATTTATTTGACTACTATCTCATAAAATGGACTGCTATCTCATAAAAGAGAAGAGGAAAAAAAGAATTTTTCAGACCACATTGGAAATAATCATACTTGATCTACCAGTAAGAATATTTGGTACAAAAACTTGCTCTGATGCTATTTATGAAATGTGTTTCAATTCAACTGTGGCCTATTATTCTGCAAGTAGATGTGGATAACAGAGGTAGTTATGGGAAAGAAAGGCTGTATAAACAGTTGCAATTAGCGAAAGGGAGAGAATAAAAAAATAAGTGGGGAGAGAAGGGAATTCTCAAAAACTTTTGGAGGATCTGGTTGTTGAAAGCAGTATGCATTTTTAGTTTTTGGGAACTGATTATACATGCCTTAATCCAGGAAGACTGCATGGCTAATCATGAGTTTCCAGTATATACAGAAAAATTTTGGGCCACTGCTTTGTTTTACTGTAAGTACAGGAGAGAGATACCAGATAACACTTTTCAGAGATAAATGACTTAGGTGATGTCTTTCTAACTTTTCCTACTCTTCAACATTCCCTTAACTCACGATCACTATCCCAGCTGAAAAATTGAACATGGTAGTTTTTGCATTTCGGTAATAGATGTGTCTCACACCTTGTCAAGAGGTTTGAATATCTCCTTCAATATTCATTTATTCATTCAATTGTTGTTTCTTGAATCTTCTCTCTACTAGGTTCTTTTAGACACTAAGAATAGAGTGGTGAAAAACAGTTTATACTCCTAAGAAGACTAAAATGAGAAACTAAAGTTTTTGGCTATGGAAATATGAACCTTAAATTTTAATGGCATTTGTCTTTGCTTCTGTATATGATTGAAAGGGGTGTCGTAAACTTTCTAGAATCTGTGAACTAGAGAAAAGATCCCTTCGTTGTAATGTATTTGTACTCTTATGGTTGTCACACACCTTGAAATTAGTATCTTTGAAACTTGGGAATGGTTATAAACTGATACCATTGTAAGAGACCAGAAGACATTCGGCTCCTATGATGGGATAGGGGAAATAGGAATCTTGCCTTTGAAGATGATTGAGAGGAAAGAAAGTTAGACCAGGATTCAAGCCTGAAGAGTTCTAAAGCATATTGTTTAGGTTTTTAAAAATATTAACTCAGTCTTTCTTTTTATAAAATCTAAAATACTCATCATTTCAATTAGTGCAAAGTGACAACTGATTAATCGGTATTTGTCAACCATGTTTCAATTGTAATGAGATTTAATTAATTAATAGGCTAATAAACAGTGTCCAAACAATATGCAGGATGATGGATATCCTATAAAATTGGAGAAAATGGATTTGAAAGCAAAACTGTAGTACAGTGGTAGCTAGGATTAAAAGGCTGAAATCTGACCAAGAGGGCAGAGAGTTCATAATACAGAGCAAAGTCATATTTTCTTGCATTACTTTTGTGTCATCACTTAAACATTACTGCCAAATAATCAGACATCACAGTTGTTACCCTGCACCAAGCTTTACTAATCATTATCAAATATACAAAGTAAGATCTCTAGCATGTGCAGCTGTAGTATTTTAGAAACCCTGAACTTGTCAGACACCAGCATGAGCCCTTCAGTTGCATATGTATTTACAATAAACAATAAGACATAAAAATATATACCCTACAAAAGCATTTCTAAATCACTAATCAGATAGGTACTTAAAAAATCCTCATTTGTCTCTTACTAAATTCTATCAGTGAACATTCTCAAGAGGATATGCTGAGGGTCGTGCTTGCTTTGTTACTCTTCTATTCCTAATATTGAAGAATAAAACACAATGATCTTGGTAACTCACAGGGTAATGTTATGAGAACAGCATATAACCATTTTCACATTGAGGTGATACAATGATTACACTGTATACAATGATGGGTAATAGGGTAAGGCAGTATTACTGGCCAAGTGACATTTTCTCATTATGGTTCATATGCTCCATTTTTTTTTAATTAAGGTAATTTGTTATCATTTTCAAGAATGCTAAACAAGTTTACATTAAATTATATTTCCCAAACACATATAATCTAAAATATAATCACACACTTCTGTTTCTATAATTAATTTTCTATTGGTAAAGGTCATTAAATAATTTCAATAAGTTGAAAACCAAAACACAAAATTAACAAAGGCTGCGTCTACCATCTCATATTTTATAAAACATTTATAATTATATTTCTTTTTTTGACACAATGCCTAACTGCAAGAGTTTAAAAACTAATAACTATTATATGAATCATTATCATATTAAATGCATATCAAACCTATTTGTCTCAAGACATGACAGCACATTTTGCATTACTGCACTATTGATTTACAACTTTTCTTATGATGTAAGACACTATTGACTTGGATTTTTGCCATAGCTATATATCAGTTTCTAATGCCATATCCTGGTCTTTTCCCAGAAATTCTTGAGTACATTCACAGTGAATGATTTAAAACCTTTTCAGTCTGTATCACCTGGGAGCCACAACATGTGCAAATTTTGACCTTTGAAGTTACTCTCCAATGACACGTTTTTAAACTGAAGACAAAGAAATAAGGAGAAATCACTTACTGGAACATTAAATTATCTTCAGTGTTTTGTAGTTTTTGTTCTTTTTAATAAAGTTTAATTTATGATTATTTACTTTCTCAAAGAAAGTGGGAATGAGACTTAAAAAGATACTGAATCTTACTTCTGGCAGACCACAAGAAGCAGGCATATAAAGAAGGAGGAGACAAAATAGCTCAGAAAGAGTTGCAGGCTCTCATGTTTCCAATTCTCTCATTCTCTTTTGGGCTCTTTAAATCAGGCGAAACCCCTACCACTCCACCATGACTTTTCTTGTCAAGGCCTCCAGTTATCTCCATTTTTGTTAGCTAACGAGTATTTTGATGGTCATTTTTCACTGGACCTGTCTATAGCATTTGAGGGAATTCAGTATTTTTGTTAAATGTTTACTTTTTTTTTGTTTTTAATTTCAAGATGCCATGCACATCTGATTTTCCTCCTAGCTGGCTACTCCTTTTAAATCTCCTTTCCTAAATTATTATTTTAATTCCTTTATTTCATTTTATTTTATTTTATTTTATTTGAGAGAGAGAGAGTGTGTGTGTGAGAGCACAGGTGAGCAGGGGAGACGGGTAGAGGGAGAAAGTGAGAGAGAGAGAGAGAGAGAGAGAGAGAGAGAGAGAGAGAGAGAGAAAATCTTAAGCAAGCTCCAGGCTTAGCACAGAGTCCACTGTGGGGTCAATCCCATAACCCTGAGATCATGACCTGAGCCAAAGTCAAGAGTTGGATGTTCCACCAACTGAACCACCCAGGCTCCCTTACTTTCCTAAATTCTTTCTCATCTCCCCATACTCCTTCTGTGAATGCTCATGAATCTTTCTTTGGACACCTCTCTTTTCAGTCACCCTTCACTCCCTTAGAAATATCATCAAGCCATATGGTTATAAATATGACCACTCTCAGATTTAAATTTCTAGCCTAAATAACTTCCCAGAGTGAAGACTGCTATATACCCATTCAAGATTTCCAATCGGAAATTTCATGAAATCCTCAAATTTCACATGTCTAAAATTGAGCTCAGTCAGCCTCAAGCCCACTACATCTGCTTCTCCCGTTGTCAGCCCAATATTTTCTATTTTCTTGGCCCTGCAACTTGGAATCATTTAATCTTCTTCTATTCTTCATTTAATCTCTCAGGAAATTGGCAGCTGTATCTTCAAACACATAAAAGATTTTGAACACTTCTTAATACCTCTTTTACTACCACAGCTCATACCACCAAAGTATGTTTAGATAATTGCAGCAATGTTTCAACTACTGTCGCTACTTCCATTCTTGAAGCACTTCAGTCTATTTTCAAAACAGCAATAATACTATTAAAATAAGACCATATACAAGCTATACCCACTTATTCCCTGCCCAGAAATGTGTTCAGACATTTACATTTTTTCCCCCTGAGAGCTCATTCTTATTTGAGAAGTGGCAGAAGGATGAGAAGTTGAGATACATTTTAGACCAAGAAGACCCATCGTTGAACTTCAGGACCTCCTAACATCAAGAAATGATTGTTAAACTTCTAGGCATTGGGGATAAATCTCTGCTCTGAATTATCTCATCCTAGGTTGAACTAAAATGAAATTAGATTGATAATGTTCCCAAGATACTTGGTGAAAGCAAAATTAGATCATCCTTGCCCTCAATGAGCAGGGGAAAAACATTATATTCTAAATATCAAAATTAAGTAAAAAACCACAATAATTAAAATAGTGTGGCATTGGCACAAGAATAGGCAAATAGAACAATGGAAAAGAATCAAGAATTCAGAGCAAATATTTGATTTAGGACAAAGGTGGCACCAGAATCCAATGGAGAAATGGACAATCTTTTCAATAAGTGATGTTCGGTTATTTAAATATTGATATGGGAAAACATGGAACTTGACTCTTACAGCACACATAAAAATCAATTCCAGGTGAATTTCTGATATATATGAAAGGTAAACTGAACTTCTCAGAAGCTGATATAGTAAGGTATACCTTAAATAGTATAAACACAAGTCAGTGTTTAAAGAGGGCACAGATACCATCAAAATAAAGGAAAATGTGATATTTTAAAATTACATATTCCTTTCACAAAAAATAGCACTTTCCTCAAGAGTGTGAAAACACAAACAGCACAAAGTAGGAAAAGTACTTCCTAAATAATGTAAGTAACTCATTTTAGAATATGTAAAGTTCTTCTTGAAATCCATATGATAAAGGAAATGCAACAGAGAAATCGAGAAATAAACAGGAAGTTCCTAATAAAACTAGCAACATGATTACCATACATTTAGAAAAACACTTAAAAATAGTCCAAGGAAATAGAAATTAAATACACAAGTAGATAACACTACACACCTTCCAAAGAGGCTAAATTAAAAAAAAAAAAAAATGAGGCAAAAAAGAAAAAGAAAAAAAAATACAAAGAGTTAGCATAACATGAAAAAAATGACACTCCCATACATTGTTAATGAGAATGTAATTGTTACAACTTATTTTGAAACATGTTTGGAATTATCTACTAAACTTGAACATAAAAAGCAATTTTACTTCTAGGAATAGGTGTATCAGAAAGGCATTTACATATGTGCCATGAGACAAATATGAGTATATTTGTAAGAGCACTGTTCATAATAGGTGTAACTGGAAACAACCAAATAGTCTATCCACAGTAAAGCAGATTTTTTGAAAAGCAATTCATGAAATGGAGTAATAAAATGCAGTGAAATTGAAAAAAATTATAAGTACAAACAACTATATGAAAGACTTTCATGAGCATCATTTTAAACAAAAACCATGGACAAAGAATTCATATTTATGATTCAATTTATAAAATGTTCAGAAACAGACAAACTTGATTTATGTTACTAAATTTAAGGTGAATTTTGAGGAAGAAAGAGAGCATGAGAATGTTGTTATATCTTGATTTAGGTGATATTTACATGAGTATATTCCCTTTGTAATCATTAATCAAACTATAAACATTTTAAAATATATATAAACATTGTAAAATATATAATTCAAAAATATTTAAAAATATAAAATCTTTATCTTATGCTGCATTAATTCATCATAGGCTATCCTAGAATATTTGTAGGGAAAGAAAAAATGGTTGACAAATACAGTAATAAATATTCCAGAACTGCATAATGAGGACCTATTCCTACAACAGAACATGCAATAAAACATGCTATGGAAATAATGCAAGTATTATTAAATTTTGAGGAAGATAAATGAAAGTTATTTGAGAATGATTCATGGCTAAAGAGGTAAATAAACAAAAAATGTCTATTTTGGCATCACAGAATTTTCTAATAGTGTGATAAAGAATGCCCAAAGAGGAAATGATTTCTTGGTTTCAACTAAACAATTGAGCATAAAATTTTCTTGTCCGTATAGTCATTTAAACAAAATTTACCAATGAAATGAATAGCATGTTTATAATATATCTAGTAGTTTAAACACAGAACATAGAAAAATGAAGAAAGAATATATAAATTAAGAAAGAATCAAGACAAATAGACTAGTGTTTATTTGTACCCCTGTAGTTTGGTTTTACTAACTGAAAAAGTGTGAACTTGTACAATAGTTAAAAAGAGATTTGTCTGATGTAGTAAGAGAAAAACATTGCCAGTGGTCTATATTCCAGGAGTCTTTATGGACAAATGATTATTTTTATTCAGTGTTCATGTATAAGATATAAACCAATGAAAGAAAGACTACTAAACTATTTGTAAAAAAAATAAAAACATACTGGTATCCTGAATTTCCTGATACTGAATCGTTACGGGTAAACGGATTAAATTAGAAAAACCCAAATTAGGAGCTTTACAAACTGTAGTACACCCAAATATTAAAGAATTCTGCAGCTGGTTAGGGCTTTTTTTAAAATATGCCTTGTTGGAAGATTTTATTTTAGACACACATAAATATGTTACATAAGTATAAAACAAAATGAAATTTTTAAAAAGAATTTTCTAAAAAGTAAAAAGTGAAATAAAATAAATACAACGATCTTTTGAGATTGGAAGAATCACACAGGAGGAATTATTTCAAGTAAGTTTAAGCTGTAGTGATTTCTGCAACTCTAGTGGGATGTGTTGTAAGGAAAAAACTAATGTTTAAATGTGAACTGTTTTTGCTGTTCACGTTGCTGCTGATAGTATTTGTATTATCTTTCTGAAACCACTGTGTGTGCATCGTGCGATGAAGCCAGTGAGTTTTAATGTTTGTCATTGAGGACATTGTACACACACACACACACACACACACACACTCACACACACACACACACTTCCTTGTTCTGACAATGAAAAGCCTTAGAAAAAAAGACCAAAACAGTAGGAATGTACACACTTTGCCCACATTAGTTTCCAAAAACCATTTCCTGGTAAAGGAACCAGGCCTCCTTGGTGTAATTTCAGCTTCCATATCTCAGGCAGTGATTGTTTAAGATGATCCTAGAGTATATTATTGTATCAGAAAGTAAATAGTCTCAAAAAATACTATGTCAAGTCTGAAGTACTTTTTAAGTCAACTTAAAGAGCCTCTCTACTGGCCACATTGTGAAAATTTGAGCATCAGTAGGAAAAACAACACTGAGAACTTTGATTTAAAAAAAAGTGAATGTGAATTGAGAATATCTGGTATTATAGTAGAAAAAAAATAATTTAAGAATACTGGATCTAAGGGTGCCTGGGTGGCTCAGTGGGTTAAGCCTCCAACTTCGGCTCAGGTCATGATCTCACGGTTTGTGAATTCGAGCCCTGTGTCGGGCTCTGTGCTGATAGCTCAGAGCCTGGAGCCTGCTTCTGATTCTGTGTCTCCCTCTCTCTCTGCTCCTCTGCTGCTGGCACTCTGTCTCTCTCTCTTTCTCTCAAAAATGAATAAACATTAAAATAAAATACTGGATATAAATTTGACATACACACGATTCCTGAAATAAATTTCATTGTATTTACCACACGTACTGATAGTAATAATGTAGTCTCTTTGAAATATAGTACTAGTGTCCAGGCTTCTTGGAAAGCAGCCATAAAACCAAATGGACTTGGACCATAATGTTGGGATAGAAGGATCTTTTCAAGGATTTTTGCAGGCTGGTGCTGAGATGAGTGATACCAGAAAATGAATAGGCTATATACCCAAAAGTTTGGCAAAGCAATAATAGCATCAGTGATTAGGAATAGATACTGCCATATGAAATAAAATTAATCTACAAAATAATCTTCAGTCTATAATAATAAAAAAAAGATAAATTAACATTAAACTCTTAAACATAGTCAAGTGGAGCCCTCATGTGGTTTTTCTTTATTAGAGAGAGAGCACACATGCGTGGGGGTGGGGGACAGGTAGAGGGAGAGGGAGAAAATCTTAAGCTGGGCATGAGTCTGATGTGGAGCTTGATCTCATGACCCTGAGATCATGGCCTGAGCCAAAATCAAGTCATACACTTAACTGACTGAGCCACCCAGGCAGTCCCTAAAAGCCTTCATGTAGTTTATCACAATTTATAAAATTAAAAATAGTAAATTTCAAACTTGTTTGTGAAGTACAAGTATCCTTATTATTGTTCACCTGGTGACATAAATGTTTCATTTCTAGTAAACTAAATTATCCTTAAGATAAAATAATTAAGCTAAAAATAATTAGGCCAGACATGTCTAATGAGCAGAATCTTGGGAGTAAACAGACCTATGGCAAATAACTCCCAGTTCTGATGAACAGCCTTGTAGGGATGGAACAAACCCAATTTTTAATGGTTATAGTTATAGTTATAGTTTAACCACATAAAAGGACTCAGCCATGCACATAAGGTGGGGCTATCACAGGGCACATCTTTCCAGCAAAGATGTTCTCTGGGATGCAGTTAAGCCCATGATGTTTATGAGGTGCCCAGTTGCAACTCCATCATTTTCTATGAACCCATGGAAAGTCCAGATCATTCCAAATCATACCTACTCCATAGTTAAATAACAGAACCTTGAAAGTATTTTATCTTGGCACCATTGTAGACCAATTAAGGGGAGGGGTGTTCAAATAGTTCCATGTTTGTTATCACCCAAAGAAAAGATCTTCTGCTTAAAAAAATCAGTTTAAGAAATGTAATTTTTTCTAACACCTCCACTGCTCCTAGCCAAATACAATATATCTCTCAACTGATGCTGTGACCTTCCAACCTGTCACCTTGCTCTCAACAATTTATTCTCAGTTTATGTAAATCTGATCATATCAGTCATCACAATCTTACAAAGGCTTCATGTTTTACTCAAAAGAAAAGGGAGAGTCCTTACAATTCCCTATAGGTCTTACATGATCCAATCCCCCAATATCTGTTTGATTTAATCTCCTACCAACCTCCCTCTTGCTCACTTTGCTTCAGCCACACTCTCTCTTTCTTATTCTTCAAACTCACCAGGCACTCTCAGAAGTGTTGCATTTGTTGATTCTTCTCACCAGAATATTCCATCACCAAATATTAGTATGGCTTAAAATAGCAGTTGAAGGAAGAAAATGGGTACAATTATGTCAAATCATATTTTTTAAATTTGATTTTCACATTTTCTTCTGGTAGGGGGCACTTGGGTGGCTCAGTCAGTTAAGCATCCGAGTTCAGCTCAGCTCATGATCTCATGGTCCGTGAGTTCAAGCTGCACGTCGGGCTCTGTGCTGAAAGCTCAGAGCCTGGAGCCTGCTTCACATTTTCTTCTAAATACTAGAATATCTTGGTGAGATACATGGAATTAAATTTATGTCATTACACAATTTAATTCAATAGCAAAATAAAATTCAGTCATAAATGAAAACTGGATATAAGAGGTTTTATTTCACATGATCATGGGTATTATTTTTGTCAGTAGTTCTTCTGGTTTTGATCTACAAAGGAAAAATACATATTGTTCTATTTTGTATCATTTTCTCGGGGTAGGAATTGGTTTTGTTTCTTTGGTAACTAAATAAAGGAAATTAATTAATCTATTTTATAAACAACTACATCCATGTTTCACTTTTGGAGAAAAAAAAATCTTGAAGAAATGATGCCCTGGGGTGCTTGGGTGGCTCAGTGGGTTAAGCCTCCAACTTTGGCTCAGGTCATGATCTCACGGTTTGTGAGTTCGAGCCCTGTGTGGGGGCTCTGTGCTGACAGCTCAGAGCCTGGAGCCTGTTTCTGAATCTGTGTCTCCCTCTCTCTGTGCCCCTCCCCCGCTCAAGCGCACTCTCTCTTTCAAAAATAAACTTAAAAATTAAAAGAAAAAAGAAATGATGCCCCTAAATAATCTATTGATTCTGTCAGTAACGTTTGAAAGTCTATAATACACATCTATCCGAAGTAGTTTTCAAACCCCTCTTGTCCATAGCCAGGACAGTCACCTTATTTTAAGACTGACTTTGTTAATTGCTCTTTGCATCGGCAAACTTTCCTGTACTCTGTTTACAGCCAAAGTACTATTTCCAAAGCTTCTAAGACAAAGTATGCTGATTCCTTATGGTATACAAGATTTTCCATGATCAGGCTAAACATATTTTGTAACCTGTCCTTGTATCACAGACTTTGGTCCAAAGTGTAAACTATTTACACTTTACTGAAATACTATACTATCCATATTTCTCCCTCTGCAAGAAATGCCTTTCACTTGTTGTACTAATGAGCATCTGCAAACCCTGTGAAGCCAATCCAAAGCCTGTGTTTTTGGTTGTAACTCATACATTATTTTATTTACGTTGTTTTGATAATGTATTTTAACTTTTAATACATTTTAATAAGTATCCATCTCAATACTGTGATATGCTTGTTGGCAGTATGTTATACCATTTTTATATCTAGCTCTTATTGGAGCCTATTTCTTTAAAAGTTTAATTAAATTACCAATGGATCAGAACATTTGTGGATTCATTAGATTTTTAGAAAGTAATTTTCAGCATAAAATCAAAATTATTATATTTCTTGTTACTTTGTTTTGAAATGCTGTCAATTTTCTTTTCTTTACAATTTCTAAATGAGATTCTGACTTTCAGAGTTGACTTTTCTTTTAGAATTTCTGGATATGTCATCATACCTATGTCACTAAAAATTATTTCTTGAAATATACTTTCTTTTAGACTCGGTAAGTTGTTCAACTTTCCTATTGTGAATTGAAAATGAGCCAGGTATCTTTTTATACAACTTTCCTTACTTCCAATTCATCATCTAGTTCCTCCTTGTTGATACAGAGAAGTCCAGAATAAGTTTCCCTTCTTGATTCTTCATTGTAGTGAAAGCTGAAACTGTCAGTCAAGTCAAAATTTTATAAGATGCTCAGTTTTTAGCAGAATAAAAGCACCGAAGGAAATTTGTCTTCTTTCCCTTCTATATGTAACTTCTGTTTCAACTTTACCATTTGTATTAATAAAACTCAAATCTTTCCCCATATGGTAAAATATGAACACACACACACACACACACACACACACACACACACACACACACGATATACCTTGGTGTATTTTCTTTTCCTTCCTATTAACTTTTTAGGGTATTAATTCCACTCCCATATTGTTGTGTTTTTTGGGGGGTTTTTTTTGGTTTTTTTATGAGGTTTTCTGAAAGCATTGCCCCAGTCCCTACTTAATCCTTAAAACCAAGGAAATGTATCAGCTTAGATTTGGAAAGGATATGAAAGTCTATTTTATTGGATACTTCTTTGTTTAAATATTCTATACAGCACTTCCAGTAAATGTTCATCAAACCTCAGCTTGAAAACTTCACATCTCTAAAGCAAGAGTTTTCTCTTAAGTAGAAGAGAATCTTAATCTTTAAAATAGCACAAAGACAAAATGAAAGTTTTGTTTCTTTTACTGATTGGCCTGAAGTTTACTCTTTGGGAAATAACAGCACATAGACTTCAATTTGCAAGTGAAAAGTCCTCTGAGTATTTGAGGGATTCTCTAATGATTCACTGAATTTGTCTCTTCATTTCTAGCAATTTTTAATGTTAAATAAATTTTAACATTTTAACAAAGGAAGCATATAAAATTAATTTACAAAATTTTGGATATTTTCAGTCCCATAAAAATAACTTGGTATGTTCAAATGGTTCAATTTCCTTGTAGGCAATGCTGTCTATAATCAGACATAGTTTATTATCTTTAGATATATTGGACTATTTTGAAATCAAGAAGTTTTACTTATTTTTTAATGTTTCTACATCATTCCTGAATATCCTTATTTACCTGCCATACCTAATGTTCTTAAAGTTTTTTCATTGGAAGTATTCTTTTCTGAAAATTTTTGTCTTCTGGCCCTTTAGTTTGTTTTATTTTATTAAATTCTACTGTAAAATTACAAAACTAAAACAACATACAATCACCATAACAAATGAAACAGTATGAAATATATAAAGAAAGAATAATCATCATCACCTATTCCCTTACCTGCCCCACTATTCATTGCCTGAAGAAAGCAACATTGACAAGATAATGGGCAACTTCTACAGTTCCCTCCATGTGGATAGAAATATTATGCATATCATGTACATACCACAAGGCTGTTTTATTGTTTCTGCTCTGGTAATTATTTACCAGACCATTTATGTTAATCTACATATTTGTCTTTTAACAACGTATTGTATTCTTCCCTGTATGTCAATAGATAACCTCAATTATTCTAATTCCCACAGTTGTATAATATTCTGTTACCTTTAACCCACTGTCTACTTAAATATGGCTTTAGATGTTGTGCGTTTTCAGGTATTTTGTCACTTTTGTGCTGAATGATGGTAATTTAATACTGCTTTAATTTACTTTTCAGATAAAACCTCATAGACAGTTGTATACGATTTTCTGCCTACCCTTTCTTCCTTCTTCTGAGATAAACTGTTTCCCTTTTCATGAACTCATGATTTGCCTATCAAAATCATTGATTGCTAAAAGCCAATCTTATTCAGTTTAACCAAATAGAACAGGTGGTGGTGTTAGAAGTATCTAGATTTGGGGGCACCACTCAGTTGTAAATGTCCAACTTCAGCTTAGATCATGATCTCATGGTTCATGGGTTCAAGCCCCACATCAGGCTCTGTGCTGACAGCTCAGAGCCTGGAGCCTTCTTCAGATTCTGTGTCTTCCTCTCTCTCTGCCTTGCTCTCTCTCTGCCTTGCTCTCTCTCTCTATCTCTCTCTCTCTCTCATTCTCTCAAAAGTAAATAAACATTAAAAAAAAACTTTTTTCAAGAAGTATTTAGATTGAATCTTTGATGTATTAGCTGGAAGAACCTGTGTTACTGATTTTCAGGTTTATTTCACTTCAAAGAATATACACCAAAAACACTATACATTGCAATATTGTGAGAATAAATACTGCAAAGCCCTAAGCAAATCCCTGTCAGGTAGCAGAGGAAGTAAAAGTTCTCTTCAAAGAAAAAAAAATCCTTTCTAATTCATGACTTTAGAAAGTAGAGATGAAAAGACCATCTCTGTCTATATTAGCTGCATCGTGATATAGGAGATTCCAAAGCCAGTGAAAAATATAACATGGCAGTGCCTGGCTGGCACAATATGATTACTTTATATGTAATTACATGTGTTCTGGCTATATAACAATGAAAGTCCACTTTCATTCTCATACATAACAGTGAAAGTCCAAGGTAGAGGTAGTCATGATTGGGTGCCTTTTAGCAAAAGGCACACAACTTGATCTTAGAATAACTTGGCTTAAGTCCCGGGTAGGTAAAACTTCAAGGGATGAGTCCACCTCAGTTATAAAGTGGAGCAACTTTACCTTCCTTGTGGCTCGACTGAAAGAAATAAACCTGATCATATATATGGATGGATATGCCTATAACTATGTCTTAGGTGTAATAAACTTGTAATATATAATAGTGGGGCTAGTGGAGTCTCTATCGAGTCATTCAACAAGCATATATCATGCACCCACTGTATGTCTGGCATTACTTGTGGCCATGTAAACTCAAATAGATCACTTAAATAAAATTCCTTTTCTTGTGGAATTCATAGAAGGGAAAAATTATAGCTGAGTGATTGTTAAAGAGTTCGGTGGATAACTCATGACAGAAAAGTGAGCACAAAGATGGATGTGAGAAAACATGGCATATAGAATAAGAACAACACATTGGATATGACCCGATGAAAGAGAATGTTAAAGTATGCAAATCCATAGATACAGTAAGTAGATTAGTGGTGCCCTAGGGCTGAAGTGGTGGGAGGATGGGAACCATTGCTAAAACATATAAGATTTCTTCTTGGGGTGATGAAAACATTTTGAAATTAGATAGTGGTGCTAGTTTAACAATCTGTGAATATAGTAAAACGAAGACCTGAATTGTGCACTTTAAAAAGACAAATTTTATGATATGTGAAGTATATCTCAATTTTTAAAAATGTGAGGAAAAAAGGAGAATATTACAAAAGTAACTGGATATAGGATTGGTAAATAGGTTGGCGTTAGGTGGTTCTGTTATGCCCAGAATTCGTGATCCCCAAAGACCACCAGGGAGCCGAGTCCGATGCAAAAGCAAAAGAGCCTTTATTCGAGCTAGCTCGAGCTCAATCCCCTACCTGCACGGATGCAGCGGTGAGATACCAGGGAGAGAGAGCGAGTTTCAAAAGCACAAAGGTTTTATAGGGGTCTAGGGGCAGTTGGTGAGGTAATGGCTGTGGCCTCAGCCGATTGGCTGGGGAAGGGTCGTGACCTCGGCCGATTGGCTGGGGAAGGGTCGGAGTCCTGTTACGCAGGTCGCTGGGCGTGTTTTGATCAGGAAGTTTGAACGGGTGAGGTTACTCAAGGGGAGGAGGCGTGGTCTAGGTGAAGGACACAGAACAAGATGGAGTCGGCCGGGGTAGGCCCGCCCTTTCAGTTCAAATTTTTGCTGCCACTTATGAACCCCATCAGTGATCTTCAAATACCAATCACTATGTATCTTTTCTAGAGTAGTAACATAATTCTTCATACTACACATTCTTCAGCATTTGGCAAATCTCTCATAGTAACATTCTGATTTAGTTCAGTAATTGCCTCTTGAGCCAAATCTAACTTTACCGTTTAATAAAACAGTATTTTGTTCCATCTAGATGCCACTAATCTGTTTACTCAATTTCCTTTTTTAACTTCCTAAGTGAATACTAGATTCATGTTGTAATATTTCCCAGCTTTTCTTTTTTAGGAAGAAATGTTTTCTTCCCTGATTAGTAGAAACAAGGATTTGCATTATTTATTGGGAGCAAAAGTGTTAGGAACACCTAACAAAGACTCAGAATTTTCCCAATGGTTTTATGATTCTCTTTCAGTTACTCAATGGCTATAAATATACTAGTTATAGAAAGACTTCTGTAGAATATAAAAATAACCAAAGTAGCCTACATATCATTAATGTGAATGAGAAACACACTAAAAATATCCCAAGTCCAACAAAAGTCCAAGAAAAGTGAATATTCACTCATTTTTTTATCCTTTCTGATATTTAGAAATAAATTAAGAACAAATATGGTAAGAATAAAAGCCATTTAAACATGTGAAACCCCTGATAAAAATAAAAAATTGAGCCAGTTATCAGGACAATTTAAGCTTAAAAAGTAATTTTCTTGAGTTACTTGGCTATCTCAAGCAAATGAACCTTTAAGTTCAATTTTTACAAACTGGCATTAATTCTTCTTGGTATTTTGCGCAAAGCCAGAAAAGCCTGTATTTCCCTTCTTGCTGAAATAAAAATTTATACTGAAGAGAAAGCTAAATCTATACTGTTTCATGAGATCTATATGAGTGTCTACACAATTTGGTTGAATCTTCCCTATCAAAGCAAAACAAAAGTTATTTTAAGAAGTTCTGCACATTAACATAAGTTTCATAATGTAACTCTTTTCCAATTCCTTGATTATGTGTTTTATACCTAACATCAAATGTGATCTTGCTTTGAAACTCCAGGGAATAGTCTAATCGAACAAAATAGGAAGATTTTTACTCATTTCTCAGCAAGAAAAGTGATTTTCAGAGACTAAAAATCACGAGTGGGTAATGATAAAAGGAATGTCTTCCCCTCACCCCTCTTCCTTCAAAAAATTGACATTTTAATAAGCCAGTGCTTTTGAAGACTATGCAGCTAGAATTATCAACATATATGATGTATAATCATGCTGCTTTGCTTCTTATATTTTTAATAAATTTAGTTTTCTTGCAGGTGCTTAAAAATGCACTTCAAAAATTTTAGATGCACCCAAAACCCCTGTCCTTCTCAGATAATTTAATCTAATTTTAATTTAAAACACATCTTATAAATAAGACTTTTCATCTTGAAGGAGCTAAGTATCTATTTGTGCATGGCATTATTCGGCATGGCAACCTATTTGTTCCTCCATAACTGGACTTAGAACTCTTCCTTCATTTCCAGGGTACTAAGAAATACTGTAGAGGAGGAAAACTTTTCCCTCTTAGGTTATTTGGCTGGTCTAATAATTAAATTGCCATAAGTCAGATTGACAGGAGAGAAACAAATATAATGAATAATGAAAAAAATATTTTTCATAATAAAAATAAAAATGGTAAAATTGATGTTTCAGAATACAGTTTCCAGAAGAGTTTTGCTTTAAAATCCCAAACTTAAGTTTTTAAGTGTGTCTAAGGCAAATACATATTACTCAATATATTGCTCTGATGCTTTATCATCTATATACCAAAATCATTATTTTTAGAGAAAAAACTGACATTTTAGGCGATATGTGAGAATAGTCTAAACTCGAAAGAAAAGTAGTGGTGGTGTGATTTGATGTGGGATTTGGGGACGAACGGTCAAGAAAGAATTCTTGAGACGTTTTCAGTGCAAAAGAGGTTGGTTTTATCAGAGCACTGGGACAGGACCCATGGGCAGAAAGAGCTGCCCTGGGATTGTGAGGAGCCATTTATTATATAATTTCAAGTTGGGAGGGATAGAGACAAAGGAAGTTTCCAAAAGGATTTTCATATGTTAAAGAAGACTTCTAGGATCCTGGAGGCCCAGCTATTGTCAAGCTAACGTTGTTTTTTCCTCTAGCCAGGCATTAACATTAAGACAGTAGGGAGCTCCTGGAAGAATGTCATCATACTAATGAAGTTTTGGGGTGATGGGGGGGTTCAGAGCTAATGGCCAAGAAAGAATGCTTGAAGACATCTTTGGTGCAAAAAAGGTGATTTTATTAAAGCAGGGGGACAGGATCCGTGGGCAGAAAGAGCTGCACTGGGGTTGTGAAGAGTCACTGATTATATACCTTCAGGTTGGGAGGCGTTTAGGGACAGCTTACGTCTCTAAGGAATCTTGGAAGCAAGGTTTCCAGGACCTTGGGGGCTTGCTGTTGCTAGGGAAATGTCATTTATTAATGTTTAGTAAAACCTCAGTCATGAGACCCTTCGGATGTATCTCAGGGGCCATATGCTTAGAGTATAATTGCCAACATATACTTGGGGGTTATAGATAAAGGAGGTTTGCAAAGGAATTTTTATGTGCTTGGGGACATTTCACAGGATCCTGGGATGTCAGGATAATGTTAAGCCAAGATTCCCTTTGCCTCCAGCAAAGTCCATCATCAAGGCAGCTTGAGCTCCTAGAGGAAGGTCCCTCTGTCTGTTTCAAGTGTTAGGGAAACTGGCCTAGATCACCAGGCAGAAGAACCAAGCGGCACTTGGAGAACTTGGAAGGAAGGAGGTTTATTTTACACCGGTGGGCTCAGAGGAGATCATTCTCCAGACATCTGAGCCCCGAATGCAGGTGGGAAGGGTAATTTATAGCGTCATCTTCCGCATTTTGGGTGGCTTTTGCGCATGTGCAAACAGGGCAGGAAGAACCCGGAAGAGGAGTCTCTAAGCTAGGAACTAGAGCTTGTTTTAGTCACGTCGGCCATCTTATGGTACAGAACTTTACTTATTTTCCCAACAGTAGTAATTTGGAGCCTGAGGCAAGCAAGTTGGGAACAAGAATCTGGAAGGGAAGTCTTCAGGAAGGGACTGAAATTCCCTTATCAGTCCTGCTGGCCATTATATAACAGATTTTTCCCTAACACAAGGACTTGTGGGCTGTAGACAGTAAGGGAATTTAATTTTTCATTTTCCTTTGTTTGCCACATCACCATAGCAAACACTTAAACCCCTTATATCTTGATGAGGGTGATATTAGGGCTTCAGGAAACAGAGTCTATAGGTTTCTGGAAATTAGGCTGGGAATAAAATTGCCTTTTTCTTTCAGTTTAGTAAGTTATCTGTAAACTGAAGGAGACCCCTATCCTGCATGACCGTGATCTCTGTCAGTCAACCATTTGCTTTCTTTCCTTTCCCCTGTTCTTGGGCAGCCAGGAGTGTCTGAGGAGTATCACACATATCCCACCTTGGGGGCTGGGGGTGCAGTTAGCCTGTACTTTGCCCTCAGCTTGCCCCCATGCTGCTCCCTCAATACTCTGCTGGTCTCAAGTATTTGTCAATGGGCTGTAAGTTATAAGGAAATTTAATTTTATCTACATTTCTCTTGACTTTGTTGTCCACATAAGTGGAATAATACTTTTTAAAATACATTTATTTATATCACCATCATTATCAAAAGGATTCAAGGCGGTAGATATATGTATATTAATTTTTATTACTAAAATATCATTATCATTGTCAATGTTACACATTTGTATTCACAATTTAGGTATAGCTTGCTTATTTTTGGTGAGTTTTTTTTGAGAAAAAATATAAGTTTTTAGGAGAGGTTTTCCGTGTATACTTTACTCTTTCTAATAGGAATCGTAATGGCTAGAATTGTGAATGACAGAAAGAAGAGGCAAAGAGAGGAGACAGAGGCAGCATTTTACCAGACTGTTCTCTCATCGAGGGTATAAATACAAAGCCCTGTCACATGACTAAGATCACACATGACGGGGAACAGATTTTGCCACCCCCATAATATGTCTCCTTGGCTAAGGATTATTTTGAGTTAAAGGCAATCAAAACTCAGAAGATTCAGGAAAAGCTCTTTACCTCCAACTGAACAGCCTAAATATATAAGGGGGCCCATAGCAGGAAGAGAGCTATAGAGAAGTCTTTTACCTGGGGAACTTATCTGCATAGCAGGGCAAGTTTGTTTTCCAAACATCTCTCGCCTTCAGTGAGTGGCCTTTCTCCCCCTTGTTTCCCTAGATCCCTGGTTGTTATATAATCCTCAACTCCCTGGCTGCCCTTTGGGTCTCATATTTTTGGGGGCTCCTATAGAGCCCGTGTTAATCTGCATTATATCAATTTAATTATTAGACCAGCCAAAGAACATAGAAGGGAAGAAAGAGAAATTTTTCTGGCCCCTTGCATGAGCACCCATGCACACAGACACACAAACACACACACCTTCTATATTTCTAATTAATTTTCTGCTGGAGTTACAAGTTTTTTCCATACATTCCACTTTGGTATTATTCAGCTCCCTGGTGTCCTTCCAAAGATTTCCCTTTCTTAGAAACCTGGTTTTCACTGCCTCATTGTTTACAAGGCATTCAAACTTTCCAGCTCTTTTCTACTCCTTCTTGCTTTTCTGGCTTTCATTTATAAGTAAATAGGAGGCCTTGAAAGCCTCCCTGCTGGGCAATGCTAACTTTAGAAAGTGACTTTCTAATGAGTGAGAGACTGTCCTTTAGGAAATTTCAGTTCTTCCCCCTCTTCCCCCCCTCCATGAGTCACCTTCTTTAGCATTCTTTCATATTTTAGAGATGCCTTTGTCTGGGAGCTCATTTAGAGCAGGGTAGCCAAGTGGAAAGGGCTTGAGCTGAAAGTCAATGAAATGAGGTTTCTGCCCTGGCTCTCGCTTTGCATACACACTCACTCTGTGGCCTGAACTTTCCTGTATTAGTTAGAGAACTAAAATCTCTTTTATTTCCACCCCCTGTCTCCCACCCACTCTTACCCTCTCTGTGTTTTTTCTATTTTGCTTTTCAAAAAGGTTTAAAGGATAGATTACATGTTGGGGCTAAAGGCAGGCCACCACAAGATGATCTAGCAGTTTGGCATGAAGATTATTCTCAGCTGAATTCAATCTAGACCTTAGGGGCTCAAGAGAATCTTTTAACTTCCCTTAACTACATAAAAGGATGTAACTTAAGTGTCTTTCCTAGAATAAGGATTATTTACAGAGATACATTTTACCTGAATGACTATCTGTGTGGCAGGACAAACATCTAATTATCCAACATCTGTTCTTCTTATCATCCTATGAAGTACATTATTTTCCTCTGAAGTCTGAGACCCCATCACCCTCTTTGTTCAGGATGACATGTGTACCTCATGTTGCCTTACTGTCTTTGGAACTTACATGTCTGTGTGAATGTCCTGTACATATGGTTCTAAATTTGATTTTCTCCTTTTAATCTGTCTCACATCAATTTTATTCTTAGTTCAGCGAGGACCCTTGAAAGGGACAGGGACTATCGTTCCCTGATACTTACTATACAGAAACCTTTGTATAAGCAGAGATATTCCTAGCTAAACAGTGACATATCAATGTATTGCAAAGAATAAGTCCTTCTGTGGTAGAGATAGAGCCCCTTCCTAAGGAATATGGTGGAGGCCTTCTCAGAACAAAGAAAGGCAATGTGGCCCAATCAACTCCTATACACATATGCATATGCATAGCTCTGACAGACTCTGTAACTTGGACTGTTTCCAATCAGTATATATGTGTCACCATATATGGGAAACAAAGAAATAGAAATTACATAAAAGGCTACACACCACTGTGCTCCAGGCTCAGTCTTCTGGGGTCTTAGCCCACTTAGCCCTTGGTAGGACAATAAAGCTGCTGCCTGGAAAGAAAGGCCTCAGTGTCCCATCCCTCTGCACAAGAATCCTGCTACACTTCTGTTCAGTACATAATAGTAAGTAAATGTGAAGGAATATGAAAAAGGAAATAGAATTTAACTCATGGTCTGCTATGCCCCAGGTGTTATGCCAGACACCCTACCTACATTATTTCATTTATTCTTTACCACTAAATTGTTATATGAGTATGCATAATCCCAATTATAGAGATAAGAAATATGCCTAGAAATTTTAATGATCTTTGTTCATTAAGTTTGTTGATTTAGGAGGGAAGGATTAAACACTAGTGTTGGTTACAATCTGGAAGGAGGGAAGAATGGTAACTGCTTAATAGGTACAAGGTTTCTTGGGGCAGTGAAAATGTTTGGGAAACTAGACCCAGGTGGTAGTTGTATAACATGGTGAAAGTATGAAATGCCTCTGAATTGTTCGCTTGAAAATGATTAATTTTCATGTGAATTTCACCTCAATAAAGAAAAAGTGTTTAAAAAAGTTATGTTAAGATCATTTTGCCCTGGGGCACCTGGGTGGCTCAGTCAGTTAAGCATTTCCAGGTTTCAGCTCAGATCATTGATGAGGTTTTGGGGTGATGGTGGGGTTCATGGGGTCCAGAGCCGACAGCCAAGAAAGAATTCTTGAAGACATCTTTGGTATAAAAAGGTGATTTTATTAAAGCACAGGGACAGGGCCTGTGGGCAGAAAGAGTTGCCCAGACCCTGTGGAGAGACTGGTTATGTATTTGGGAGTTGGGGGAGATAAAGTTCAGGGGAAGTTTCCAATGAGATTTTCATATGCTAAAGAAGACTCACAGAATACTGGAGACCTAGCTATTGTCAGTCTAAGGTTGTTTTTCCCTCTAGCAAATCATTAGCATTAAGATAGTAGGGAGTTCCAGGAGAAAAGTTTACTCTGCTTGCCTCCAGTATTTGTCAATGGGCTACAGGTTATAAGGAAATTTAATCCGCCCTTTCCTTCTGGCCTTTGTTCCCCCATATCACTATAGAGGGGTGATGTTGGGAGTCTGTAGTTTTCTGGAGATTAGGCTATTGATAAGACTGCCTTTTGCTTGTAATTTACTAAGATATTTGTAAACTAATGGAGACTCCTCCTGCAGGACTGTGATCTCTATTACTTTACCATTTGTTTTTCCCCTTTCCTTAGTTCTTGGGCAGCCAGGGAGTGACCGAGTAATATTATGACAGGAGAAGATAGGAGTCAGTAGGCAGAGAGGGAAAGACTAGGACCTGACGTCCCTGGGTGGGGAAAAACATCTATTTTGGAACAATTCTGGGAGTGTGAGACCACAGCACATCCCCTCAGGCATAAATTTCCTCTTAAGAATGTAACAGGCCCCACCTACTTCCCCTCAGGTTTCCCTCAGGAATTTAACAAAAGACCTGACTAAAAGTAAGTAGTAGACCATAAAATGTATGACCCACAATGATTGATGTGGCCATAGACCACCCCTCATACAATGGAAATGAGCCAGTCAGGAAGGACAACCCAGCACCTAGAGTTACCAAGCCAGTAAGGGTAGGACCTGAGAAGAACAAGGGGGAAGGAAAGGGGAAAGGCAACAGAACCTTGTAAAACTTTCGAATGTCCTCTCTCTATAGAGCTTTCATACTATTCTTACTTTCTAATCTTATACTCTAATAAATTTTGCCTGCTGCTCATTTTGTGTAAGTCTTCTTTCTTCTAAGTGGTGAGACAATGAATCCGGGTTTTGAGGTAAAAAATCCTGCAATAAAACCCCAATCTGGAACTCCAGAGGCCAGGCAGATAGTGGAGAATAGTCACACTACTCTGCCAGTGGACTGTGACTGCTCAACCCTGAACAAGCTGAAAAGACCATTTGTCTATTTTCCCCAAGCCCTAAATTGAGTCTTGAATCTTGATCCAAAACATACCTGGGAGAAAAAAGAAAAAGGCAGGCAGGAAGAGAAAAAAGATTCCTCTGCTTTGTTTGTCCCTTTGTTTTTATGTTTATTTTCAAGAGACAGTGTATTTCAAATAAACTGACATGGTTTAAAGCACCACTCAGAATTTACAAATGATAAAACTTGGGAACAAATTATTTAACACAACTAATATAAAATGGGGATACCAGAAACGCTTTCTTGATAAGGATTTTTAAAAATTAAATGGCATAATGTTGGGGCATCTGGGTGGCTCAATCTGTTAAGCGGCTGACTTTGGCTCAGGTCATGATCTCACAGCTCAAGAGTTTGAGCCCCACATCAGGCTCTGTGCTGTCAGCTTGGAGCCTGGAGCCTGGAGCCTGGAGCCTGCTTCAGATTCTGCGTCCCCCTCGCTCTCTCCCCCTCCTCCACTCACACTCTGTCTCCTTCTCTCTCTCAAAAATAAATAAGCATTTAAAGAATTAAATGGCATCATGCATGTTTGTGCATGTTAATAACTTTAACACAATAATTATCAGCAAAAGGCAGGGACAGAAGGAATGGTGGAAACTTACCAAGAAGATCCATTACTCTTCTTAGGAATACAGAAAGAGAGACAGAGAGCTTCAAATTTCCACCCTTGGAGTTCATGGTAGCACAGTGTATTTTTTTCTTCTTTTTAAGCTGTCACCTCAATGCATTTACTTATGCAGATTATTACCTTCCTAACTGGGAACACAGGAGTTGATTTTATTACTTGTGTTCATTTACAGAGCAATCACCGTTTGTTTGTTTTTTTCTTTCCTATTTGACTTATATTTCCTTTTTTTTCAAACTGCTTCAGTTGAGCCACCCCCAAAACAACTTACATTAACAGTTCTGTGTGTTTGTTTCCTTAGTTTTCTCTGTGCCAGTATAATCCTACCATACACCACACGTGTGTTTATATAAGTAGAAGTTTTTTTGTCATTATTCTTCATATGTTTGCATCATTCTGTTGTTTTTTTTTTTTTTCATTTAACTATATCTTGTAGAAATCTATGCACATTAACTTAATCCATTTTATGGCTGCACCATTTTTTCGAATTTAAATATATCCTACTTTATTCAATCATTCTTCTCTTTATGGGCATTCATCTTAGTTTCAATTTTTATGCTACACAAAATAACTCTACAACAAATGTCCCTGTACATGCCAATAAATCTGACTGTGGTTTTTTTGTTTTTTTGGTTTTTTTTCTGTAATACATCTGTGATTGAAATTTCTGGGTCAAAGTATATATGTTTTATAAGCTGTAAGTATACTTCCACATGGAAAACAAACATTAAAAAGTAGGAAAAACTAATTTTCATAAACTATATCTGTATTTTTATTTTTTCAGGTTTCGAACCTTATAATTATTTGTCTTTTTTTGTAAACTCCAATAATTGTGTATTTGGATCCTGTATTTTAGGCAGCTATACAATATAGCATACCAGACATTTCAGTGAATTATACTTTATAGTTTCTGATATACATACATGATTACAAATCACAATAAAAATACAAATATTCTAATCTGGATTGTCTATAGATTTGGCAACAGAGAAACAAAATCTTCCAAGGAAAAGCAATAGAATTTAGGATTTGGAGAAGGAACAGCTAGACTAAAAATACTTTTTACTTTCTATTATTTAGTTTTATTCCATATCTACTCTCTATTTCCTTGGGATATTTGTACAATGTATCCATTGCATTTGCATAAATGTTATGTGTTAAATATTATATCATGGATTTTTTGGGAAAAATACGTGAGGGATTTTATTTTTTTAATCAAGAAGCCTAAAAATTCTAAAAAAAGTAGAGAGTCAGAGTTACTTGACTAGTTAGAAATGATTTCTTCAGCTTATAACAATGCTGACAGAGAAGACAGCGTTGAAAAGTGAAGGAAACATTGACATGAAGAGGAAAGAGAGGAGGTTTGGATGATGGAAAGAATCATCAGTGTTCTGGGGAGTTATGGGCTCACTGCCTCATACCTGATAATGAGTGGCGACTGTGGTATGTGTTGACCAGCATCCAAATGACAAATTGCATAAAACTAATGAAAATCAAAGAAGTTCCATCTTCTAAGATATGCAGGGTACTGTCAAAATAAAATTTAGGAATATATTGACAGTGTACTGATGAGATAATTTAAAAAGAATTATTTTTGCTAGGTCACTTCCATTCTCATTGGAATTGGTAGTAAATATCTAACAATTCTTCCTTTGAAACAATATTCTTCCTGTCATTTAGATCTCATGAATATCTCCAAGGACTGGTTCATTCCAGCTTTGGTGGGGGGATATATTTTGTAATTTCTTTCACAGTTTTCACTCACAAATGGGAAATTTGGGACTAATGGATTTGCTGAGCTCTTTGCTTTCTGTTGATAGAATGTGAGTCTATCTATTAGTTAAATAATGTAACATGGCCATGTTTATCTTGAAGATGGTATTAAGCAAATAGAATTTAAAACAAAAACTATAAATTAAATTATCAGATAAATTCCAGCTGCACATCAAACCACTACAAAACATATATTTAAATAGTTCATTTGTTTGATTGTACTTACCCATTTAAAAACTGTTGATTACACATGTGCTCCATTATAACAGTCTCTTCCTCAAATGGCAAGAAATGGGTCATAAGGTTATTCAGTATGCATATATCTACAGCATGCTCAATGTAAGCTATAGTTGGTTAGTTTGGCTTGTGAAAATAAATATAACTAGAATGCCAGTTGAACATATGTTATCAAACCAATGGAGAAGTTTATGAAACTGTATCAGAGATTATTTTAAAGACACCTTTAAATAATATAAAATGGTTGACTCTAGTTTGTCCTGTCACAGACAAATACAGACCTATTTTCAACAAATACTACTGTATTACATTCAGAAAAATAAATGATGAAGAATGAGAGCTCTTTAGAAGTGGACAAAGAATTAAGAACTATAGGTAAAATGATGCATTAAAGCAAATACTTTCATATCTGATAACATGAGGATCAGAAGTTCATCATTTTCCAGATAGCTTAAAAAAGACCTTTATCTGACACAGAGTTGCCTAACCTAGTTGCCATTTGGGATTCCAGAGATCCCCCTTCTCCCAGCTAGACAGGCTAATGTTCTAGCTCAATTTCCCCAGAAACTTGTATCTGTTCTCTAATTCACCATAGTTCCTAAGTTTCATCAGACATCTCCAATAAACAGATGTACTTCCTGGAGCTAAGAAAAAAATCTGTTTATCTCACAAATGACAGACTTTCTCTTTTGCCTACTTGCCCCAAAAGAAAAATCCACAGTGAGAAAGGAAAGAAAACTCATTTCTGGAAAGAAAACTCATTTCCATGTTCAGTGAACTCTATGGCCCTGTCATGCATTTTCTTGGGATTAAAGGAAGACTAGAGGAACACACACACACACACACACACACACACACACACACACACTGATAATTGGTCTTGTGAGTTTACTACTTTCCCAATAAGAAAAGAAGAATTTGCAACCCATGACATGTGGGATTTACCCACATGTCCAGTGGCATATCTGGTGGCAGCCCAAAAGGTAGTCATTTGGCACAAAATGGGAAGACAATAGAAAGTTAACATCCAATGTCATTTTACATTAAACATTATATTTAATCTGAAATGTTTAAATGCATATTCATTTATTAAATTTTTTATGTTTTACATATTGCCACCAGTCTAACACAACGTTCAGGATTTCTACTTTTTTCTTATTTTTTAAGAAAAAGAAGGAACTTAAAGACGTTTATGAAATGATGTAACTGCTGAATTTTCTTCTTTTACTGTTACTATAGTCTTACTAAGCATCAAGTAATAGCATTTTTAGTGACTAAAATCCATTGTTTTTTCTTATATTTGACTTTGCTTTTAGAGAGCAACTTCTTTTCTTTCCTATTCTAATTTTACCAGTTTCTATAATGCTTAATAAAGTGTAAATTAGTCATAACTAGGTGTAATAACATACAATTTTGTGAACAAACAAGTGACTTTTAGTGTTCAGTTGTGCATGAAAAGAAGGTGCATGGGAATATAAATTAGAAGCACGAGTGTGTCATGAGTGGTCAGTATGTTTTACAAAGGAAAATAAAGTTTCAGATATTTTACTAAGTAGGTAAAGCAGAGGCAGTTAAGAGAGTTCTTGTATTTTGAATTAAAATAAGTATAAATAATTTATTTTTAATCTATGTAATATTCATCTAAGCTTATAAATGTTAAAATACAGATCAATAGATACAGACATTATTGTACAATAGCTTGCTCAAAAGTAATCAATAATCTATTATTTTAAAAACCCCATGGTATCTTTCAAATATTATTCTTTACAGAAGTGAAATTCTGTGCAGCATTTCATAAGCTTACTTTTATCCTTCCTCTTGAAATATTTATCATTTATTATATTCCATGAAATTGTAATCTTGCATTCTTCTGAGGCTCTTCCTATTTCTCATGCCTCTACTTGTAAGTATCTGACTGTAATTCATACTTATCATCCTCCCAGCTTCTCTTAATGTGGCATTCCTGAAAGTACTTTCTCTTTTAACATGTTGTTTTTTTAATATTTATACTAATTATGAATAGTCACCCAATGTGATGATGGGGCTTCAGCCACATTCCCAAACCCATTTCTGCATTACCAAATCTTCATTAGTTCTGTAAACTCAAAGCTTTATTAGTATACCAAACACTGAATATCTTCTGTCTCCTGGCTCACAGGTTTCCATCATGATGTGTTTCCTTCTAAATAAAACTGAGTATGCAATATCATTTTCATTATAAATTCAGTGGACCTTTCAGGCCTTAACTACTACTGTGTCACTTAATTTGACCTATCTTCAGTTTACCTAAACAGAAGAACTTGTTAATTCCAGTATTCTCTTTATTTTCATGTTTCCACACTACTTACCTCTCTCCACTTCAGAAAAGTCTGAACATTGTCAATGCTTCAAGGTTCAGAGAAAATATCATACTAGCAATGAAATGTTTCTGATGACCCAAGAACAAATGTCTCTCCATTTCTCAGATTCTCTAGATTCTAAACTGTATCTAACTTTTGTCATTTCATAATGTTGTCCTATTCAGCATACACTTAGAGATTAGTCAAACCCTCTTTTATTTTGATTTTACATTTGTATACATTTGTGTTTTGAGAACATAATATATGCTAGGTCTGTAATAAGAATTTTATTGATATATGTTTTCCTGCATTGACTGTCTCACTAGCCTCTAAACTTCTAGAATAAAAGAAAAGCTATCGTTCATCTTAAATCTTCCATAGTACCTGGTACAATGTCTTCCTAAACTAGAAGCTTAACTACTGTCTTTTAGAATACACGATCAAAGGGGCACCTGGGTGGCTCAGTCAGTTAAGCATCTGACTTCAGCTCAGGTCATGATCCGATGATTTGTAGGTTTGTGGCTTTGAGCCCTGCGTTGGGCTCTGGACTGACAGCTCAGAGCTTGGAGCCTGGAGCCTGCTTCACATTCTGTCCCCCTCTCTCTGCCCCTCCCCACTCATGTTGTATCTCTGTCTCTCCAAAAAAAAAAAAAAAAGTTAGAATACATGACTGAAAGTGATATATATCAGATTTATAAGATCAGATGATTTGATTACAACTTCATTGTTTAATTACTCTTTAGTTTATAAATTATGCATTTATAAGAGCAGTAACCTGTACTTCCATAGTCTTAAAATTCCCACGTATTAACAAGATCCTATATATTCATCATTAATAGGTTGTTTTTACTTTTTTTATTTCCAGAAATAGCTTATTCAGAAAGATATTGCTCATTTGTTCCATGTATATCATCGTGGTATGTAAATTTATATTAGATACATCTTTTTCTCAGTCTTTTTTATATTTTCCAACTATTATATTGAAAAACTGAGAGTATTAGCCACAAAAGTAACTCATAAAACTGTTGTCCTTATTTTTAAAAATTATCTATGTAATTGTGTGGAAAGTACTGATAATGAGATCCTGTTCCAATTAAGATGATATAGAATTTACTCTGTCAGCTATATTCACAACAGGAACACTTCAAGTCTGTTTAAGTACTAATTACTTCACAGAAAGATTTTAGAATTTTAAAAACAAGAAAAAGAAATCCTAGATTATTTTTGTGCCTTGATTATAGACTTCAGCAGAAAACAAAATATCTGGAATCAAAGGTAAATGTTCTTTATCATAAAAAATGTGTTTGCATTGCCATGCTCTGAGACCCAGGGATGCTGTAACCTGGCTTGCCAACAGAAAAGAGTCAAGCATTATTAGTCACTTGAAAATGGGAGGGACTGAGATCTGATACTCAGGAAAGTACTCAGAGAAGAGATTTGTAACCATAACAATCCAAAAGGAAAAAAGGTGAGAGGCAGATATATATCCTTGTCCAGAATCTAAATGAAGTCTAAGACAAAAAGAAATAAGTGATGGGAGACTGACTGATCGCCAAATGTGACAAGCAAGAAGGACAAGGTCATGGAGACAATATCAGACATTCAGTTGCATAATCACCTGGGAGAACTTGCAGAACATACAGTCGGTGGATTGCTAAGTTAAAATTATGAAAAATAAAATGAAAATATTGATGGTCAATTGGTATGTCTCAGTAACAGGGCTGTCCTAATTCACAGTGAAAAAGAGTCAGAACTGATTCAAATACATGGGTCACAGTTGAGGCTGTAGGTGGAAATTATGTACATACAACAGGAATACTAGAGGGATACAAGGTGGGAAAAGCCCTCCTTTCACAACATTTCAAAAGATAATAACTGGTCACTTGCCAGTTTATCTTTTCATTCTTTCCTCTACCTGTTTTCACTTTTATATAAAACTAAAAGGAAAACTTCATGCCAGTTATGGTAAACTAGGTTCTTTGGAGAAGACAGTGTCTATGTTGAGAACAGCTAGGATCTCTGGAACACTTAACACACACACACACCCCTCTTTGGAGGTTTAAGAAAATAAAATGTCAGTGAAGAATTGAAGGATCAAAGCATAAGACAGGAGAAAGCTTCAAAGAGGTGAGCCTGAAATTTGGTCCTCTTTCCACACTTTTCCTCAAAGTTAGGCCCCACTTAAGCAGCATCAGCATCACAGGCTTATCTGTTAGTAATGCAAATCCGAAGCTACCCCCAGACCTAAAGAATCAAAGACTTTGTTAGTCTAGTGATCTGTGTTTTTTTTTTAATTTTTTTTAATGTTTATTTATTTTTGTGAGAGAAAGAGAGACAGACCATGAGCAGGGAGGGGTAGAGAGAGAGAGAGAGGGAGACACAGAATCTGAAACAGGCTCCAGGATCCGAGCTGACAGCAAAAAGCCTGATGTGGGGCTCAAACTCACAAACCCTGGATCATGACCTGAGCCGAAGTCAGATGCTTAATCGACTGAGCCACCAAGCACCCCTAGTGATCTACATTTTAGCAAGAACTCTGGGTAATACTGATGTCTACTAATGTTTGTGAATCACTATCCAGGAAGGATTTAGTAATTACAAAAGTAGTAGTTTAGAATGCCTTTGGTCACGGTGTAGGGGGAATAATTAGAGTTCTAAGCCAAAGAAGAATTATACATCTACAGATAAGATATAGGAACCATTGTGTTTTTTTGGGTTTTTTTTTTATGACATTAAGGTAGAAAAATATTTGTTACATTGGAAAAATAGCACTAATCATAAAAAAATGAGAAGTTGGACCACTTTACACTGTGTATCTTATATTCATCAAAAGACCCTACTAAGTAAAAAAAAAAAAAAATGAATCACAGGGGAAGAAGACTTTTGTATAACACATAATTAATAAATGAATCACATTTGGAACATGTATTTTTAAAAACACTGCTATTCATCAATATAAAATAGACAATCTAAAAGAAAAATGGAAATGAGAATTCCTAGAAAAATTATAAGGCAAGATGGAGACTCCAGTGTCCCAAGAAACTGAGAACAGTTCAGAATTACTGGAGTTCAGTATAAGGAATAGTGTTGTTGCTAGAGATGCAAATGGAGAGGAAAGTAATAGCCTGGAGAGGTACTACTATAAGTAGGGGATATAGTAGGTGAACTATAAGGAGTCAGATAATTAATAGGCAGATCATTTCAAGGGCTGTGGTCTTAATTCACGTTAAAGATGATGGAGCTCCCTAATGTGGAAATGGTAATTGGAAAGAAGGATGGCATGTAGATTTGTGTGTGTGTGTGTGTGTGTGTGTGTGTGTGTGTGTGTACACATTCATACATGTATAGGTCTTAGTGGATATTTGAATGTGAGGAGTGATGAACAAGGAGGAAGCAAATTTAAAACCAATTTCTTGACTTGGTCAGTAAGGAAATGATAATGCCATTCTCCAAGATAATAAATCAAAATAAAAAAAGCTTTATTGTTTTTTCTATCTTTTTACTATTTTTGTTTTTTGTCTTTGTTTTCTTTTGTTTTGTTTTATTTTGCTTGTTTGTTTCATAGAGGATAAAACTGGTGAATTTCCTCTTGAATGTGGAATCTATATTAGCTTTCTTTTGCTGATGTAACAAATTACCACAGACTTAGTGGCTTATAATAAGGAAAAATGTACTATCTTACAGTTTTGTAGGTCAGAAGTCCAATACAGTTTTCGCTAGGCTAAAATTGAGATATCAGTAGAGCTGTATTCCTTTCTAAAAGCTCTAAAGGAGATACTATTTCTTTGCCTTTTCAGGTGCTAGAAGCCATCTGCATTTCTCATCTGTGTTTTTCCCCCCATTTACAGAACACCAATAGCATTAATCTGATCTTATTTCCATCATCATATCATTTTCTGATTACAGGTGGGAAATGTTACCTGTTGTGAAGACTCATTGGTTTGATTGGGCACACCTGGATAATCTAGGCTACTATCCTCCTCTCAAGGTTCATAATGTTGATTATATTTGCAAAGATTCTTTGCCTTGTAAGACCATGTATTTACACTTTCCAGGGATCAGGCCTTGGGCATTTGGTGGTGGGGGTGGGGGGGTGGGCATTATTCTGCCTGCCACCATATCTTTTATGTGCTGCTGGAAGTAAACTAGAGATAACTTGGATGCATGAATCTTGTGTACAGGATTATGATCTGAGCTGAAGATATTTATTTCAGAATCAACAGTGTAGAGATTCTTATTATAGCCATAAGAGTGGTGATATTACTCAGAAAGACGATATAAAGTTAAAAGTAACCAAAGTAAAACTCTGAAGAAGAGCAACATTTGTGTGAAAAAAACACCAAAGTGTCAGTCAGAGGCAGACTCAAGGAGTATGCTATTCCAGAAGCCAAGAAAAATGTGGTAGTCAATGATCCCAAGTTCTTGGAAGTTAAGAAAAGAAATGAGAAATAGCTGTAGGAATGCTTAGTTACTTTGGTAAGTAGATACTTTATAAAGTCAAAAGGCAAATTTAGCTTGTCACAAACTAGAGAGAAAGGAATTGATAGGGAAGTGTGTCTGGTCGTCTGAAGCTTTGTGCCAGTAAAAAGGAAGACAGGTAGATGGATAAACTGGTGGGGGGGGGGGGGGGTGAGGGGAGGAATTGAGATTGATAGCTTGTGTCTTTAAAATCCTAATAATAAATGTAATAAACCACTAAATATGGAGACGTTGAAAGTATTAGAGAAAGATTCAGTGTGTGAGGAGATTACTGCCAGAGGAGAGAAGTTAAAAAAAACAGAAAGACAGATGTTGGCTGGGCATGGACAAGAGCAAGAATTTTCTTCTGATGTGAGCAGAGGTGAAAAGGACAAAAGATGATCGCCACACAGGTCTGAGTGGCTAGTGACTTTATGTGAGGAAATGCAGATAAGGTGATTAGCAGAGACTGAATGGGAAGTGATAGGAAGTGAAATTTGAGAACAAGGCAGATTCAAATTAGCTGCCATGGAGCTCTGGAGAATGAGCAAGGCTGGAAAACTGCCAGCCTTCTGAGAAACACTCCTGGCTCAGCTGAGGTCATGCACCAGCAGTGACCAGCAGATATGTAATGTAATTTACATCTCAGAGTAACCACGTTAAAAAATAAAAAGAAACAGTTGAATTGATTGTTTTCCTTCTGTTTTCCAACTTTTTTAGTGAAAATTGAGTGATTTTAAACAACTTAAAACTTTGCTTTTTGGGGCGCCTGGGTGGCTCAGTCGGTTGAGTGTCCGACTTCGGCTCAGGTCACGATCTCGCGGTCCGTGAGTTTGAGCCCCGCGTCGGGCTCTGGGCTGATAGCCCAGAGCCTGGCGCCTGCTTCCGATTCTGTGTCTCCCTCTCTCTCTGCTCCTCCCCCGTTCATGCTCTGTCTCTCTCTGTCTCAAAAATAAATAAACGTTAAAAAAAAAAAAATTTAAAAAAAAAAAACTTTGCTTTTTATGAACTGTATTTAATAATAACAGCAATAGCAACAACAATAGCAGCAGCAATAATAACAGTGGCTAAAAGTTACAAAGCATTTGCCACATGCCAACTCATGTAAGCACACTATAGATATAAGCTTTTTATTTTTATTTTTTAACTGTTTATTTATTTTTGAGAGAGAGAATGAGAGCACACAGAGAAGGGCAGAGAGAGAGAGAGAGAGAGACAAAGGATCTGAAGCAGGCTCTGTGCAGTCAGCCCAGAGCCTGACATGGGGCTCGAACCCACTGATCAAACAGTGAGATCATGACCTGAGCTGAAGTCTGAGGCTTAACTGACTGAGCCTCCCAGGTCCCCTTCGATACAGGAGTTTTTTAAATCTTTACAGCAGCCCTATGTAGTAGATGCTATATTTATCCCATTTACAGATCAGTAAATTACAAAGACAGAGCAGTAAATTAGAGTAAATAAATAAACCAAATTTACAAAGCAAGTATGTAACAGACTGGGATTCACACCCAGGTAACATGCCTCTAGAGTCTATGCTCTTAAACATCTCCTTGTATCACCACACCAGTTTTGTTCTTTTTTTCTTCTATCTAGTAGTATTCACTATGGCTTTTAACTTGATTGCACTGTTTGTCAAACTTCCCTTAGCAGTAGCCTGTACAAAATTGAGGAAAAATGCTGGGATAATTGCATTCTATTGAATAAATAAAACCTCTTAGTGTGTGGCTACTGACGGTCATAATTTGAAATATATGAACAGCCCCTTGATTGCCTTTAATCACTTGCTTGGGCAAGTAGCAATGAAGCCTCACGGTGTTCTGAGGGTTTGTCTACCCTTGGGATGAAGGGTATCTTAATAGGGCAAATGATGCTAAAGAAAGTAAGAAAGGATGGGGCCTGGTTCTGATCAAATATGTCCTGTTCTTTGTAGAATCCATTTCTAGACAACTCCCATCAATTCCTACTATACTACACACTAGACAGCTTAAACATTGCTGAACTCTGGAATGGGTTTGGAGAAGTTGGGTTCACCAAATAACTGTGCAACTGTTTCTGGTACCATATATTTGGAGATTGTAAGTTTTGTTTTGACAGGAGTAGGGGTTTTATTCCCATGACTTGGTATCTGTAATAATTAATTAATTCCCAGGTTATAGATGGTTATTGAAGCACCTGGATGGCTCAGTCGGTTAAGTGTCCTACTTCAGCTTCAGGTCGTGATCTCATGGTTCATGGGTTCAAGCCCCACATTGGGCTCCGTGTTGACAGTGTGGAGTCTGCTTGGGATTCTCTCTCTTTTCCCCTCTCTCTGCCCCAACCCCACTCGTGTTTCTCTCTCTTTCAAAAATAAATAAATAAACTTAAAAAAAAAAGATAGATGGTTATTGACACAAGTAACAGTGGACTTCAGGGGCATTTGTTGGAAATATTGAAAGTTCCAGAACCCAGACCAAGTTGTCCAGAAAGTAGTGAGAATCTCTTAGAATGAGAGTCTTCTTCTGGAATCAGTATGTCAAAATCAAGGAATTTTTAATCCTGTTCAGAATTTCCTAGCAACTCTTAGATCTCCATAGGATGGAAACTAACATAATGATTTCACAAATTACTAAATCAGTATTAGTGTTCAGTGGGTTCCAGTTACTGAAATGAAACCTAGATATTTTGAGAGAGCAAAACAAAATTTTAAGTGTATCAATCTGGTATCACTATGTAACAAAATACCCCAACATGCAGTGGCTTAAAACAAATTCATTTTGTATTATTCATCTATATGCATGCCAGTTCACAGGGAGCTGATCTAGGTTGCGCTTACCTGTGTTTATCTTTGATGATGGTTCGGCTCTATCCTCTTAGAAGCAGTAGGTTTTCCAAGTGTATTATCTTTTCCTAAGTATATTATTCTCTAGCAGAATCACTGGAAGCTTAAGTCCAAGGCTCAGAAGGACTCTTGTTTAATCAAAGCAAAATGGCCCAAACCAAGGCTAAGTCATGGGGAAATACAAGGTGAGGGGAAATACATGATTTGAGATGAGTCCATGGCATGAAAGCAGATGATGATAGAGATGAAAAATTGGGGCCTGCAGCTCAATCGCCAATTCTTGCAAACTTGCAAAATCTAAGAATAATATATCTGCCCCCCCAAACAAAAGAAAAGAAAAGAAAAGAAGAATGAACTAATGAGTTCAATTTTGAAGTTCCAAGGGAACAAAACAAATATGAACTAAAGGATCATTTTACAATATAAGAGTTTAGGCATTGCAATAAATACAGGACACTTGTTAGTAGTTTTTTGAGTATACTTATTAAAAGTTCTGGTGCTTTGGAATTTGGAAACAATTGTGCCAAACTGGTTTCTGCCTAGAGATGGAAATGCCAAATCATCTTAAGGATATTCTCTATTCTGGGAGAAAAAAAAGGATAGCTTACTACTTATGTAAATGTGTAAGTGGAAGCAATCCTTGCCCTGAGGAATTGGTATAAAAAATCCTTTTGGATTTCCTAAGATCTAGCAATTTTTTTTTCCCTTTAGTATACAGAATTCTGAAGACAGTAGAAGTGCTGAGCCTATCTGGTTTAAGAATAATAACCTTCTATTTTTATTTACTTTTTTTGAGGAAATTCTCTACTGTTTTCCATAGTGGCTACCAATTTACATTTCCACTAACAGTGCACAAGGGTTCCCTTCTCCATATCCTTGCCAGCACTTGCTATCTCTTGTCTTTTGACAAAAGCCATTCTAACAGGTATGAAATGATATCTCACTGTGGTTTTGATTTGCATTTCCTTAATGATTAGTGATATTAAACATATTTTTCGTGTATGTGTTGGCCATCTGTATGTCTTCTTTGGAAAAATATTGATTCAGATCATCTGCCTATTTTTCAAATGGAATATTTGGGATTTTTTTTTTTTTTTTTTTGCTATTGAGTTATATGAGTTTTCTCTGTATTTTAGACATTAACCCCTTATCAGATATGTAACTTGCAAATATTGTCTCCCATTCAGTTGGTTCAGCCATTTTGCTGATTATTTCTTTTTCTGTGCAGAAGCTTTTTAGTTTGATGTAGTCCCATTGATTTAGTGTTGTTTTCATTGGTTTTGCCTTTGGTGGCAAATCAAATTATTGCCATGATCAATGTCAAGGAGCTTACCGCCTATGTTTTCTTCTGAGACTTTTATGGTTTCAGGTCTTACACTCAAATCTTTAACCAATTTTAAGTTAATATAATATTATAGTACAAGATAATGGTTTTATTTCTTTGTTTTTTTGTTTGTTTGTTTTTTGCTTGTTGTCCAGTTTCCCCAATACCATTTATTGATGAGACTGATCTTTCCCATTGTACGATCTAGTAGTAATTCCATTTCTGGGTTTTTATCTGAAGAAAATAACTTGAAAGATATATGCACTTCTATGCATACTGCAACATTATTTACAGTATTCAAGATATGGAAACAACCTAAGTGTCCATTGACAGGTGAACGGATAAAGAAATGATGAAAGGGGGCACCTGGGTGGCTCAGTCGGTTGGGCGTCCGACTTCAGCTCAGGTCATGGTCTCACTGTCCATGAGTTCGAGCCCCACGTCGGGCTCTGTGCTGACAGCTCAGAGCCTGGAGCCTGCTTCCGATTCTGTGTCTCCCTCTCTCTGGCCCTCCCCCACTCACACTCTGTCTCACTCTCTCTCTCAAAAATAAATAAACATTTAAAAAAAATTAAAAAAAAAAATAAATAAAGAAATGATGAAAGGATAAAGAAAATGTGGTGTGTGTATACTAAATATTATTTAACCTAAAAAGAAAAAAATTTTACTTTTGTGGCATGGATGGACCTCAAGGGCATTATGCTAAATGAAATAAGTCAGACAGAGAAGGACAGCTACCACACGATCTTACTTATATGTGGTATCTGAAAACTCAACAAAAAAAAAAAACCCCAAAAAACAAGCTCATTGATACAGAGAACATATTGGTGGTTCCCAGAGGTAGGGGGTAGGGGGCATGCAGGGTGCGCTAAATGGGTGAAGTGAGTCAAAGGTACAAACACTGTAAGAGAGTAAGTCTTAAAAAGTTTTCATCACAAGAAAAAAAATATCTATGGTGGTGGATGTTAACTGTACTTATTGTGCTGATCATTCTACAATATATACAAATATTGAATCATTATGTTATACATGTGAAACAAATATAAGTATATAATTATACCTCATTTAAGAAAAAAGACATGAAAAGAAAAAATTTTCTTTATGAAAAAAATAGTAAACTTCTCTATGTTGCATGAGACAGAAAAAATGTTATCATTTATTTAGGCCACTGGTTTATAGTTTTATTATTTTTATTTGCTTATGGCTGAATCAAATCTGAAGGAATGCACATTTCAACCTTTAATAAACTATGTCATTACTTATTTTTTGTATTTCTGTGTATGGGGCCTTGACAGACCTCCCTCTCTCCTCTCTCTAAGTTTTGAATTGATTGTTGATATCCACATTTTAATCATCACTGCATGGTTGCAGTGCAAATTTGTATAGATGTTGCCTGGTTTTCTTATTAAGAAATCTGTAGGAAAAATATAGCAGATGTACTGGTAATATAGTCAGAAACTGTTCCCTCAATATCAATGAACTTCTAAAGACTTTTTTTTTTGGCCCTTACTAGGCAAAGGTGTTAAAGTTTCAGGTGAAGTGTTTGGGCTTTATAAGACTCAAGGTTACATGGAACTTTGCAAAATTAGGCAGAAACTTACCTGCACCAGCAAAATTCCAGCACCACCAACCCAACTTCTTGAGAAAACTGACTTAAAAAACTATGTCATGGGATATTTACCTGCTTAATTTTTTATTAACATTTTTGCTGACATTGCATCCTGCTGGGGAAATATAATTTAAAAAGATGTTCTCCCAACCCACAAAACTTTTCCAGAAAGGTAGTAGAAGAAGAAAACAATTTTATTACTGAATAAACATTAAAACCAGGATGTGATACATATCACGGGCAATCTGCTAAGAGATTGAAAAGACAGAAAGGAATCTCATCGCCTTATAAAACTGCTTTTAGTCCATTTGAGCTACTATAAGAAGGACACCATAGATTGAGTGGCTTTTATAAGCAACAGAAATTTATTTCTCACTGTTGGAGACTGCAAGTCTGAAATCATAATGCTAGCATGGTCAGACTCTAGTGAGAGTCCTCTTCTGGTTGCAGGCTGCTGACTTTTCAATGTATCTTCACATGGCAGAGAGAAGCCAAGTTCAAAGAAGAGAAGAGAAGCAAGTTCTATCATGACTTTTAAAAAAAATTTTTTTTAATGTTTTTATTTATTTTTGAGGGAGAGAGAGAGGGACAGAGCACAAGCAGGGGAGGGGCAGAGACAGAAGGAGACTCAGAATCCAAAACAGACTGCAGGCTCTGAGCTGTCAGCACCAGAACCTGATGCAGGGCTTGAACTCCTGAACTGTGAGATCATGACCTGAGCCAAAGTCAGACACTTAACTAACTGAGCCATCCAGGTACCCTGCCCTGCCTCTCATGACTTTTATAATGCAACTAACCCCATTCATGAGGGCTCCATCCTTATTTAATCCTAATCCTAATTACCAGCCTAAGACACCTTGTCCTAATACCATCAAATTGGGGGTAGAACGATTTCAATATATGAATTTGGGGGGTACACAAAATTTGGTCCATAACACTTGCCAAGCAGATACAGCCCTTTACACACATGTTCTTTTTTTTTTTTAAGTTTATTTTACTTATTTTGAGGGAGACAGAACCTGGGAAGGGTATGGGCAGAGAGAGATAGAGATGAGAGAGAGAGAGAGAGAGAGAGAGAGAGAGAGAGAATCCCAAGCAGGCTCCATGCTGTCAGCACAGAGCCACATGCAGGGCTCAATCTCATAAACCATGAGATTATGATCTGGGCTAAAACTAAGAGTTGGGCACCCCTAAAAAATGGTGAGGACAAAAGTTTGGAGAATATGTACACTTTTTTTTTTAAATTTATTTTTAAAGAGAGAGAGGATGAGTGGGGAGAAGGGCAGAGGGTAAGAGAGAGAATTTTAAGCAGGTTCCACACTCATCACAGAGCCTGAGGCAGGGCTCAATCCCACAACCCTAGGATTATTACCTGAGTGAAATCAAGAGTCAGATGCTCAACCAACTGAGCCACCCAGGCACCCCTACACATGTGTTCTTAAGATAAGCAATCACTAGTCCTTATGTAAGAAAATTTAACAGTACCATTTGTCACACATTGTTCATCCCAACTTTACCTGATAATTGGGTTGACCATCTGCATTTGCCAATAAGCTGTATCCGGAGGAAAAGCAAACTTCCTATATTTTTATTACAGAAGGTAGTTTTGCAACTTAGAGCAAGGTGCCCACAGGAAGTTAGCCACTAATCCCTGGTGTGTTTGTAATAGTAGCCTCACCAGACTAAGACAGCTTTATAAGGGCATGAGATGTTTTTAGATTGCCTGTGATGTATATCCCATTCCGATTTAATGCTTATTCAATAGTAAAACTGTTTTCTTTCTCTACTATCTTTGCAGAGAAGTTTTCTGGGTTGGGAGAAGATTTTTTTTTAATTATATTTCCTCAACAGAATTCCTGTTTGACAGGAATTTTGCCACTGGCTCTTATCTTCATTTCTTTCACAAGGAAAGAACCCAAGAGAACGATCTATTTCTGTTTTGCAGTGTACAACAAGGGTGAAATATTGGAGAGCCTTGCTCAGTATGCAATTAATCTCAGCCTAATTTACAGAAATCTTGAGGGAACACAGAACAGAAGAGTCACCCTGCTCGAGTGATGTTTCAAAAATTATAAAATGGGGAACAATTTCTGCCAAGGAATTAAAAATTATGGAACCCAGTTTATTTTCTATCTTACGAAGGACAGGTGTGGCTGTATCTATTAGGGTCCTAAGGTGGGAAGACAATGGAGCAGAGAAAACAAAGCAATTTGCAGAAATAAACTATCATGAGGAGAACACAGGTGGGAAACTAATGCCATCACTAGTAGGTCAAACAACCTGCTATAAGACGTAAGTGGAGTTTGAACAAAGTGTAGTAGTTAACCACTCAGGCAATGAGAGCACCTACTTTTTTTTTTCAAAAAAATTTTTAATGCTTATTTATTTTTGAGAGAAATAGAGAGACAGAGCTTGAGCAGGGAAGGGGCAGAGACAGAGGGAGACACAGAATCTGAAGCAGGCTCCAGGCTCTGATCTGTCAGCACAGAGCTCAACGCAGGAGTCAAACCCATAAACCGCGTGATCATCGCCTGAGCTGGTCAGGCGCCCCAAGAGCATCTACCTTTAACCCATTAAAGAGTGAGAAAGAAGACAGTGAGGGGTCAATCACAGCTCACAAATGAAGAAGATGATACTCACCCTTGGCTCAGGATCTCAATTCTTATCTCAATCCTAGAGATATAAATTATCCAGAATTAAATTTAAAATAAGATATGTTATGTCCCCAAGCAATGGGAGAAAGGACCACTGTCACAGGCAAGGGTTTGAGATATATATTCTTAATACCCAGACCAAGATGGCAAGGTATTTGGAAAAATGTCTTAAGTTTACTCATTGGACACTTGTTGAACCTAGAGAAAGTATTATCTATGCAAGCCTTGGGCTCCTTTCTAGATGGGATTTCTATTCTAGGGAAAAAAAATTGTGCACCAAAGTAAATTGTATACCCTCTTGAGGTGGGAGAAATACCTCTTTCAGCACACAAAATTTTACTGGGAAAATGAATGCTGGGAGATGATAATTCATTAACCTTTTCTCTGTTTTGGTAACTTCCCACCCACAATTGCTTTAGACACACTGCAATACTCGCCATTAGGTCAGATTATTCCATTTCTTTAGAGTTAAGTTTTTCCAATAGAAGTCTAAATGGGAAAAAAAAGTCACTTTTGATATTTCATCTTTGTTATAATATCTCTATTTCTGTTTGCCTAGCAGCTTTTTTATTTTAAATTGCTTGAAATTACAGTATTTCAACAATAATAACATTTGAAAACCATACTTTTTATTTATACAAGCTGGGTGATTTTGGTTTCAAAAATATGAAAGCAGAAGAAGTCAAAACATAAAGTTTATTCACTCATTCATTTAGTCATTTATCTGTACATGTATTGAAGAGAGGATTTTATGAGACTCTTTTCTGTGCCAGACTCAGAAATAAATACTGGAGATATAGCAGTACAGTGAATAAACTAGAAAGGTGTTGGCCTTTAGGATCTGATACCCTAGTTCAAGCAAAAGGAGAAGCTGATACTCTTCTCTGAGAAAGCTGGACCTACATAAAGGAGGAGGGAATAGGCATCAGGACTCTCCGTGGAGAGAGAATTGCCAGTAAAAGAAACAGGAAACCCTGAGATAGGAACACATGGTAGGTGTGTGGGGCAGCAACAAGCTCAGAGTGGGTAGACTGGAGGAAGCAATGGGGAAGAGTAGCAGCAAGGAGATCAGAGAGGTAACAGAAAACCTGGATTATTTTTAGGCACTTGAGTACTATCTACAGATTTGACTTTATCTTTAATGAATGGAAATAGGTGGAAAGACAGGTGAATGAGTTGAGATGAAATTGGCATGATCCATTACATGATTTTAAATTACCACATGGGCTGCTCTGTTGAGAATAGACTTTTCTGGGGCTCCTGGGTGGCTAATTCAGTTGAGCATCTGACTCTGGATTTCGGCTCAGGTCATGATCTCAGGGTAATGGGATCTAGCCCTGCTTCAGGCTGAATGTGGAGCCTGCTTAAGATTCTCTCAGGGCACCTGGGTGGCTCAGTCAGTTAAGTGTCCAACTTCCACTCAGATCATGATCTCACCGTTTGTTGGAGGTTCATGTCAGGCTCTGTGCTGACAGCTCTGAGACTGGAGCCTGCTTCTGATTCTGTGTCTCCCTCTCTTCTCTGCCCCCCCCCCCAAATAAACATTAAAAATTAAAAAAAAAAGATTCTCTCTCTCTCTCTCTCTCTCTCCCTTTGCTCCTCTCTCCCATTCCCACTCTCTCTAAAAAAATAAAAAAAGACTTTCCAAGCTTGAGTACAGAGGGAAGCAAGGAGCCTATCAGAGAATGAAGTAGTAATACAGTGCTGTTGTTGTTTTATCTAACATGCTTAAAAAATAATGGGGCGCCTGGGTGGCTCAGTCAGTTAAGCATCTGACTTTGGTTCAGGTCTCCCTGAACTCCCTGGTCTCCCTGTCCGTGAGTTAGAGTCCCGCGTCAGGCTCTGTGCTGACAGCTCAGAGCCTGGAGCCTGTTTCAGATTCTGTGTCTCCCTCTCTCTGACCCTCCCCCGTTCATGCTCTGTCTCTCTCTGTCTCAAAAATAAACGTTAAAAAAAATTTTTTTAAATAATAAAAAAATAAAAAATAGTAGTAGTATAATAGTAGTCAATTGTCCCAAGACAATTTATTTAAAATAAATTGTCCTCTAAAAAATCGTGTAAAATTCCAATAATATCATGTATTAAGTGTCTATTTTTTTCTTAGATAAACTTCTAACTGTTCTTTTTACATCAATCTTTTTCTCAACTGCTACTGTAGGAGTATAGTAATGTTTCATTTACTACTTAGTTGACTGTTATACTATATACAGTATCTGAAAGGGTTAGTCATAATTCATTGCTATTTCATTTCCATATCTTTCTTTTTTTAAATAAAAAAATTGTAGTGGAATTTAGTTACAAATTTACATTCTTTCAAGTTTCGAAGTTTTTAGGACGTCATAATGAATCCTAAAATGAATGTGGATTTTTTTTCTTTTTCTTTATTAATATGGATTGGACGAATGTGGGACTATCTAATTTTTCATTGATTTAGAAATTTTATTTTCTACTTGGACACCGTAGTATTCCAAAATATCCTTAATTTTAAGTAACACGCTCTGGAGATTATATATTGTATATTAGTATACATATATATAGGTATTGTAAAAGGTTCAAAATAGCCAAAGTAAAACCAATGAATCACTAAAGTAGTAATTAGTAAACATTTATTATGCATACACCGAAAAGACAGTTTGCAAACCAGAAGCATTTAAACCAGAACATGGAACGAGGCCCAGGGGTATATTGTTATAAAGCAGTTGTATAGTAAGAAACCAGTGAGCAGTTGATTCTTCACAGTGATTGGTTACAATATTATAATTCTGAGTGGTTATCTCATATCAGCCTTGGGAAACAGTTCAAATTTTGCTTACCATTTCCAGAGGCACAAGCAAGAAATGATCCAGGTCAAGTTAGCCTTGCAAAATAAGCTAAATTAAGCCTTTCCTGCATGACTAAACTGTTCTCTCTCCTCAGGGAAACCTTATTTCTGTCTGTCCTTGATTTTAACAGTGTACAGAATACAAAGATATTATGTGGCATACATTGCATTTTATATTCAACATCATTTAAATATATATGCAATTAGATATATAATAGATATTCTAATAACAGTATATTATAAATATATAAATATATGCATTCTAATGCAATTGCATGTATATCATCTAGTGCAATTATATGTGTGTTATATAATATGCAGTAGTCTCTTGCATCATTTTCTTTAGTTTGTGACATTTAATGTAATAATGAATATTCTGTTTTATCTTCATTTACTATTTACTCCCAAAATAGCTTTTAGTTTTCAATTTGTTTTGTTTTTTTTTCTCTACTTCAGGACCACCACCTATCTATGTTTGATTTTGATTCTTTGATATTTCTTTCTTTTTTCTTTTTCTTTCATTCTTTCTTTCTTTTCTTCTTTCTTTCTTTCATTTCTTTTTTTTTCATTCTTTCTTTCTTTTATTTATTTAAAATTACTTTTACTATTATAAAAATTTACTTTCCATTCTTAGCAATTTTCATCATGTCAATAATTTAGTTTTTAGGTATGTCTACTCGGAACCCTGATGTATCCATCTTTTTAATTGTTCATTTATTATTATAATTGTTATTATATTATTTTATTATAATCTCTTGAATGGTGCTATTTGATAATCAGTTCCTTTGTTTATGCATGTAATTGTGTGTACTCTCCTATTTCATTCCTTATTTATTGTTCTTTCCCATTTCTTTATCTTGCCTTATTATCTTGCCTTTATTCTGTGTCTGTACTGCTGTCTGCCAGAATTTGTATCTGTCAAAAATCATTTTGTCTAACACTGTTCTTTTCTTGGGACTGGCCAGAAGTCCTGTCCCTAAAAACTTTTGTTAATGTTAGCAATCACTTTCCTAACATCAAGAAGTCAATAAAAAGATTATTCTAGATATTAGATTTATAGGATTATTTTCAAGGAGTTTTTATAAGCTATAGCTAATATAATTTTTCGTAGAAAATTATAAGCATTGCATGACGCAATTATCCATTTAACTAGTTAGGATCAATGTTTGTAGCTAAATCTGAGAATATTTAAGACTAGTTATAATGTATACTTTCCACTCTTGTCATTACTTTTGTGTATGTTCCAGATGCAAGAGCTAAAATTAAGTGGCAAAACACACAGTTATCTTGCACTATTTTTTTTAAATGTTTTATTTATTTTTGAAAGAATGTGAGTGGGGGGGAGGAAGAGAGAGGAGGACAGAGGACTAGAAGTGGGCTCTGTGCTGACAGCAGCAAGACCAATGAAGGGCTTGAACTGTGAGATCATGACCTGAGCTGAAGTCGGACACTCGACCAACTGAGGCACCCAGGCACCCTGTAGTACTATTTATGAAGCATTATTTTTTTTAACATTTATTTATTTTTGAGAGACAGAGAAAGAAAGAGAGAGGCAAAAAGAGGTAGACAGAGGATCCGAAGCAGGCTTCACACTGTGAGCACAGAGCCCGATGCAGGGCCTAAACCCATGAACTGCAAGATCATGACCTGAGCCGAAATCAAGAGTCGGCTGCCCAACCAACTGAGCCACTCAGGCGCTTCTATGAAGTATTAATTTAAAGTGTAAAGATAAATAAACTTTACCTTCTAATCTCTACAGTTACACAATAGACTAGGTGAAAAATCCATATTATCTACTCAAAATGGAAATGATTTTTCCCCCGATCTGCTCTCCATGGCAAACTATAACAAAAGAAACATAGACATTGGAATTTTCTAGGATCCATGAACTCTAGAGCAGTGTTTATTACAGATACAGTGTTTTTCTTCTGTGAAGCTCTTTGAGCGTATACCATGAACGAGGTGTGCTTGTAAGTATTAAGAATTTTTGTCATTGAACAAAATCAACAGAAACCCCCATTCTTTTAGAGCTTCTATTCTTAGGGTAGAGAATGCACAAAATGGATAATTAAGTGTAAATACGTTAATCGATTTAAAAAGTCAAGATAAAACTAAAGGAGTAGAGAAGTATAAAATGTTAAGAGAGTTGTAATTTTAGAGATTCATGAGACCAGTTAGGGAGCTGTATTATTTTTATTGTTAATAAATTACCCAAATATAGCTAGTTAACAACAACAACAACAAAATCACATTCATTATCTCACAGTTTCCAAGGGTTAGAAATCCAGGCAAGTCTTAACCAAATCTTTCTCTTCACAGGGCTTCAATTAAAATTTTAGCCAGGCTATGTTCTCATCTGAAGCTCACGATTCTCTTCCAAGCTTTGCAGGTTATTGGAAAAATCTATTTTCTTCTGATTATAAGACACAGGTCAACTAGATTTTGCTCTCACCTCCTAGAAGACTCCCAAAGTTCCTTGCCACAAGATCCTCTCAAAACATAGCAGCTTATTTCAAGGTTATGAGGGGAATCTGATTTCTATCTCTGACTTCTAAGACTTCTTTGTAAAACTTTGTCTGAGTAAGCCAGGCCCACCAGGATGCTCTCCATCTGAATAATTCAATTTATTAGAGACCTTACTTACATCTCCCAAATCTTTTCACATTTGCCTATGATGTAACATAATAATAGGAGAGATTATAGGGTTTTATCAGCAAACCGAGCTATTTCATTATTTAGTCATGTTCTGTTGTTTAGCAGCAAATTAGGGGTTCTTTCCCAAACAAGGAGAAGGTATCTTACAAAGGCATGGGTCATTGGATGGTCATGTGAAAAGCAATTGCAAAATCCCTGATGAGAGAGGATGATGTGGACTAGGGTAGTGGCAGTGATGGTGGTAAAGAGTAGTCAAGCAGAGATTTGCTGTCAGTCTCAATATGTAGAGTAAGAGAGGGAGAGGACAAAAAGGATGATGCTATATATATATTTTCCCCCAAGCAACCAAAAAAATGGAATCACTTTTGACTTTCTTTTTTTTTTTTTTTTTAATGTTTATTTATTTTTGAGACAGAGGGAGACAGAGCATGAACGGGGGAGGGGCAGAGAGAGAGGGAAACACAGAATCGGAAGCAGGCTCTAGGCTCTGAGCCATTAGCCCAGAGCCCGACGCGGGGCTCGAACTCACGGACCGCAAGATCGTGACCTGAGCTGAAGTCGGACGCTTAACCGACTGAGCCACCCAGGCGCCCCTCACTTTGACTTTCAATAGAAATACTTAAGAAAGAGCCCCTTAGGTTGGATAATACTGGACAAATATCAAAATGTTTATTTAGTACATATTGAACATAAAATGCTTATTAGACATTGAAAAGAAAATGGCAAGAAACCACTTGCATACTTGAGTATCCAGAGAGGAGGTCTAAGCAGGAGATAATGATTTGGCAATCATTACCTTGGACAGGGTATTTAAGGCCATGAGACTATGGAAACTCTAGGGAAAGAGTGGAGATTCAAAACCCCCATTGTTAAAGGAGGGAGCCTTGGGGCTCTACAGACTTTCTAGGTTGGTAAAATGAGGAGGAACAACCAAAAAGTCTTTTAAAAATGGGCATAGAGATGAGAGTAAATGCATGAGGGAATGGTATCTTGGAAGCTAAGTGAAGAATTTGTTTTGAGGAGAAAAAAAACAAATACTTCAATGCTACTGCCACATCAAATAAGATTAGGACTCAGAATGACCATTTCGTGTAACAAAGTGTGTCTTTTGTGATCATTTAAAGAGCACTTTACAGAGATAGCAGTAATAGAAACCTGGTTGGAGTTGATTCAAGACAGAAGTGGGGACACAATTTGGAGACAGTAAGTACAGAAAACTATTTCAGGAAAATTGGCTCTAAAGATAAGGAGATAAGTTGGTTTGTGTTGTTGGAACACTGAGAACAACACAGCTTTTTGCTTGTAGGTTTGTTTAACAAAATAGAAGAAATAACAGCATGTTCATATATTCTGTGGAATGATCCAGTGAAGGGAATACTAGATGATATACGTGAGAGATTGGACAATTGCTAGAGTCTTGTTCTTCAGTTACATAAGAGTGGGAAACCAGGTCAGGTATACAAGCACAGGGGTTGGCTTATCTAGGATCAGGGAAGGTCCATGAATAATAAAAGAAGACAAGGTGGATCATATGATCCTGATTTAACTTCAGACAGGTCAGCATGGTTATGTGTTTTTCTCAGCCATGTTAGCAGTGCTGGTAAAGGTATACAGGAAACAAATAGTTGAATATAATGTTTTTATTTTGCCAAGTTGGGTAAAAAAAAAAGAAAGCAAAACCAAGAAACTGAGAGTTGTGCAAAGGAGTAATTAGAGAAATCACAATAATAACGATAATAGATGGTAGAGCTTGCTAGGGAAATTAACTTAATTTCAAATTCTAGGAGAAAAATCTTTAGGTAGTAACAGATAGACCCTCACTTCAAGTTCCAGTAAGAATGGGTGAAAAATAAGAATCAAGGAGGCATCTAAAGAGGTCAATCAGGACAAAAGACGTAGATTCAGAAGATGGAACAGGAGAGATTCACAAAGTAAAAATATGAAGGACTGGAATTTTCATCTTTCAGAAAACCCATAGGCAAATTTGGAGGCATCAATATAATCAAGCAAATTCAAACATCTATAACAATTGAAATATTAAAGGTGCAATGATGTGCTATGGGAGTAAAGGGTAAAATGAAATTACTTGTGGAGTGGAAGAATCGTGGGGGAGATGTATTTTGAGTTGGGTCTTAAAGAAGTTAGAGCAATGCTGAAAGGCAAATCAGACCAAAGATAGATATATAATATATAATATATAATATATAATATATAATAGATATCTATATCTATCTCTATATATCAGTATCTATATCAGTATCTGTATCAACTATATCTCTATCTATGGAAGTATCATTTTCTGCTAAGCCAAACAGAGTGCCAATTCAGGCCTGATTTTGTTAAGGATTTTATTGTTAAAGAAAATAAGGTAAACCTATAATTACCACTATGAATTAAAACATTCAGTTTTGACATGCTGCATTTACTGGTCATCATTATGAGGTCAAAAACAATAAAATATATGTTTTATGTTAAGATGTGCATTTTTAATCTATAATTATTACATGTACTCATATTCATCAGAATGGCTCAATTATGCCATAAAAACAAACTTTGGATTTCTGTGTAACTTAAAACAACCAAGGTCTGTTTACTCTCAAGAAAAGTCCACTGCAGGTCTAAGCCATTTTTGAGGGAAGCTAAGTGTTGTGTTTCTACATCACCCATTGCTTCCACAATTAACAAAAGGAGGGAAGCAGACTGGCAGTTTGAGCACCAATAATTAAAAGCTTCCACCTGGAAGTGAAACGCACATCTTCTGATTATACATCTCTACCCAGTGGAGGTCAGACAACCGTGTCTAACTTGAAGAGGGTGAAGGAATGCAAGTCTCTTGTGTTCTTTGAAACAGAAAATAGATAGTGGTGATTTGTAGATGTGACTAACTGAACATCACTGAGGTATTTCTTTTATTCTTGCTTTATTATGACTCAGAGATTTATAACAGTGTTCTAAATACTCAAACCAAATGATTATTTTTTCCAAATTATGGCAATATAGTTCAAAGCTATGATCTTGAAAATTTTTGTGCATGTTTTCTGAAATCTGTTGTTAAACCTCTTGGTTAAGGCAAAATGGGCATATTAAAAGTCATACTAACCAAGATGATACACTTCGAAAAAATTTAAGAATGATTTGTGACTTCACTTAACTAAATTTCACATACTCATATATTCTTCAGAAGACTAAGCCTAATTCATTCTTAATTTACTGAAAATTAAAATATTTTTTTGTGGTTTGATGATGCCATTTTCAATCTAGCAATAAAAACAAAAGGCTGTGGATTCACCATGGAATATAGATATTTGAAAACATTAATGTTTTTTCCTCCATTAAGAGTTTTCTCTTCCCAACCTTTCTCAGCTATTAATTTTGTTCTGCCAAAATCATTTAGAAAGAGACAGAAGCATGAAGGAGGAATTATGGAATGCAATTGTGTTTCTAGCTCTCTTCAATATTATGAATAATTTGGGAAAAAAAAGACATTTTCTTTGTTAGGATAAACACTGACAGATGGTACATTGCATTTTTTTTTCAAAGAAGTGTTTTGGTATACATGTCATTGGAATAAATCTGTGCAGATTAACTGAAGCTCGGGAAGCATTTAAAATGCCCTGTTTGTGTCTAGCACAGTGCCATGGATGCTCAGTAACTGATAGCTGATGATGGCAAAGACAGTCTGAGCATGGCTACTTAATAGCTCTTCATACTGAGAGTAGATGTGACTTTTTAAAATAGTACATATATTATCTACATTGAAAATGTATTTATTCCCTTTATATCATCAATAGAGAATTATAAATCAGACTATGTCTGCATAAGACTAATCATCCAGATATAAAGTGAAAGATCCCATCGCTTATCCAGGCACTTAAAGACACTGGGTATTTCTAGTGCATTTAGGGGAAATTATACAGATGTAAGTCAGACAAACATGGAGATGAATCCCAATTCTGACTTTAATCGTGGTATCTGATAGCATGTTCCTTCACATCCTTGCACTTCCAGTCTCTTTGAAGTCCCAGCTTTTAGTTGTTTGCTTTAGGTTTCAATGAAATGAAATAGCTAAACTACTATCAGTTCATGAATGTTGAGTTTGTTCTTTTAGAAAAACTTAGCTTTGGAGTGCTGGGTGGCTCAGTTGGTTAAGCTTCCGACTATTGATTTTGGCTCAGGTCATTATCTCATGGTTCCTGAGATTGAGTCCTATCAGCACAGAGCCCACTTGGGATTCTTTGTCTCCCTCTCTCTCTGCTCCTCCCCCACTGGTGTTCTCTCTCTCTCTCTCTCTCTCTCTCTCTCTCTCTCTCTCAAAATAAATAAATAAAACTTAAAAAAAATGTCAGCATTGGAGAGCCTGGGTGGCTTAGTCGGTGAAGCATCTGACTTCAGCTCAGGTCATGATCTCATGGTTCGTGGGTTTGAGCCCCATGTCTGGCTCCTTGCTGACAGCTCAGAGTCTAAGCCTGCTTCAACTTCTGTGTCTCCCTCTCTCTCTGCCCCTCCCCCCCCCTCAAAAATAAACAGTAAAAAAACCTTTTTTTAAAGTCAGCATTTTATAAAAAAGGAACATTAAAATAAAAATGAACATAAATGATCATGAATAATGCTAAAATATATTATTTAATTTTTGCATAGTGATTTTTACAGTTCTAAATATTGTAGAACTGCCCATGGGTCCTGGTGACATGTTTATGTGAAAAGAAAGATTGATTGTGTTTAAATGGGCAAATACTGTAAAATTATCTACCTGTCTAGGGGAGTTTGTGTGTGGGAAGGGGTAGAAAAGTCATATACATTTTTCAAAGAATTATGTGTAAATACTCATTTTTCTTGACATAAATTTAATAATAAAGCATATAGTAATTAAATAACCAACAAAGAGGAAGATAAATATCATCATGATGATATAATTTTAATAACAGTATCTGGCATAAGAAATCATTAAAATTTTTTTGCCATTGAAAAAAGAAAAAAACAGTAAAACATGCTAAATCTGGTTCACAACTCTAATATTAAATTAACAGTATAAACAATCAGATCTAACAGACAAATTGTTAGTGTGTAGTGTTAACTCCCCTAACCTCAACATGGGAAATTTTAAACAAGTATTGTGAGGCTCTTTAATAGCTCTGGTGAACAGTAATTATAAATATACCATCATCTCCAGTCTCAACAGAGGAATTGCCCAAGTTCTTTTGCAGGGTTGAGATGCTTTACATAGAAATTCTGGCATCTTTTGGATCCACCACTGAAAAGATGGTTTGACTCTGTCTTTGTTCACAGCGTAGTGTTTTCACTGATACTATACCTTGAGCTTCCCAGATAATTCACTAAGAACATGTATTGAAATGTGGCCATATTATAAAATTTCTCATTTAGATGTGTGCCTTGTTATGATGAGCATTTGCTAGAGATGCTACTCTTTTAAAATTGTCAACTTGGAGTCAGCAAGTTTTATTTTCAGAAGATTTATTTAAAAGCAGCTCTCAGAGCCTTCCCAATTGGCCTGGAAAAAAAGGAAATTATATCTTAGTGTCTAGACAGACATTACCATCAAAAATATCTTGGAATGCAAAGCTCAGGAAACTTGGGGAAAACTTCATAAGAAACAGGGATCTTCCTGAGAGAAAAGGGATTTAGATGCTGAACTTTTTAAATAGATCAAGAAATACACCAAGATCCCCCTAAGGAGAACTCAGTAGTTAAAATCTAATATTAACATGGCACTTCCTGTGTATAGGCACTGTTGTAAGTTTTTTTTAATTTTATAAACTCATTTAATATTTATAAAAACACGATGAGGATTGTCACCATTCTCATTTTAGAGCTAAGGACAATGGGACAGGGAGAGTTTAAGTAACTTGCCCAAGATCACACAGCTAACAAGGGAAAGACTCAATAGCTTAAGCAACCTGCCACCGGGGGCTGAGCTCTCATCCATTACATCAGACTTGAAATTGGATAACCTGATTTCAACTGTTAAGACCTTTATGACTGTAGGTGATATTTGGTTCTACCCTAACCTATAGGTAGGCTAGATAGGTAGGTACCTGAAAGCAGTCCTCACCTGCTTCCACATGCTCACCTACTCATCCTGAAGAATTTTAGATGATATAAATATAAGATAGAGTTGAAACTTTCCAGAGAAATGAGAGATATTTCAAACAGACAACATATCCTTGGGAGATAATATTTTAATAACAATAGGATCAGTGGCTACAACAACAACAAAATACTAATGGCTGAAAAAGATACTATAATAATCTATCAGACATTTAGGACCAGAATTCATCACTTTGATGTGAATACAAATGTTCGTGAACTATTTGGGGAAAGGGGAAACTTGAGAAAAGAGGTATTTTCTGTTTATTTGAAAATTATTCCATAAGGACAATTTTCTATGGTATTGACATTTTGGTAATGATTAGAATAGTTCTTTACCAATCATGACATGTACCTATCCCCTTAGAAAATGGATAAAATGTTTTCTCCTAAGTTTTTTGAGTTTTCTATGGGGAATTTATCTTAGATGGGACACGTATTCTGCCTTATTTTTCTTCTTAAAGTTTTCTCTGAATCGTACAAACTTCTTATTGAATTCAGGTTATTATTTTTTCATTAGGATTACATGTGTTTTGCAGTTTCTTGGAATTCAGGTATTTAGCAAAACGGCTATTTTGAATTCTACATTTTCTTAAACAGAAGATATAGCCTGGATTTTCTTTTCTTTCCTTTCCTTTCCTTTTATTTTCTTTCCTTTCTTTTCCTTTTCTTCTTTTCTTTTGTCTTCTTTTCTGTTTTTATTTTTATTTATTTTTTATATGAAAATTGTTGTCAGGTTGGTTTCCATACAACACCCAGTGCTCATCCCAACAGGTGCCCTCCTCAATGCCAACCACACACTTTCCCCTCCCTCCCACCCCCCATCAACCCTCAGTTTATTCTCAGTATTTAAGAGTCTCTTATGGTTTGCCTCCTTCCCTCTCTGTAACTTTTTTTCCCCTTCCCCTCCCCCATTGTCTTCTGTTGAGTTTCTCAGGATCCACATATGAGTGAAAACATATGGTATCTCTTTCTCTGCCTGACTTATTTCACTTAGCATAACACTCTCCAGTTCCATCCACATTGCTACAAATGGCCATATTTCATTCTTTCTCATTGCCAAGTAGTATTCCATTGTATATATAAAGCACATCTTCTTTATCTGTTTGTCAGTTGATGGACATTTAGGCTCTTTCCATATTTGGCTATTGTTGAAAGTGCTGCTATAAACATTGGGGTACAAGTGCCCCTATGCATCAGCACTCCTATATCCCTGGGGTAAATTCCTAGCGGTGCTCTAGCTGGGTCATAGGGTAGATCTATTTTTAATTTTTTGAGGAACCTCCACACTATTTTCCAGAGTGGCTACACCAGTTTGCATTCCCACCAACAGTGCAAGAGGGTTCCCGTTTCTCCACATCCTCGCCAGCATCTATAGTCTCCTGATTTGTTCATTTTAAGCCACTGACTGGCAGGAGATGGTATCTGAGTGTGGTTTTGATTTCTATTTCCCTGATGAGGAGCGATGCTGAGCATCTTTTCATGTGCCTGTTGGCCATCTGGATGTCTTCTTTAGAAAAATGTCTATTCATGTCTTGTGCCCATTTCTTCACTGGATTATTTGTTTTTCGGGTGTGGAGTTTGGTGAATTCCTTATAGATTTGGATACCAGCCCTTTGCCTGATATGTCATTTGCAAATATCTTTCCCATTCCATCAGTTGCCTTTTAGTTTTGTTGATTAGTTCCTTTGCAGTGCAGAAGGTTTTTATCTTCAAGAGGTCCCAGTAGCTCATTTTTGCTTTTAATTCCCTTGCCTTTGGAGATGTGTCGAGTAAGAAATTGCTGTGGCTGAGGTCAGAGAGGTTTTTTCCTGCTTTCTCCTCTAAGGTTTTGATGGTTTCCTGTCTCACATTCAGGTCCTTCATCCATTTGAGTTTATTTTTGTGAATGGTGTAAGAAAGTGGTCTAGTTTCATTCTTCTGCATGTTGCTGTCCAGTTCTCCCAGCACTATTTGTTAAAGAGACTGTCTTTTTTCCATTGGATGCTCTTTCCTGCTTTGTCAAAGATTAGTTGGCCATACATTTGTGGGTCTGATTCTGGAGTCTCTATTCTATTCCATTGGTCTATGTGTCTGTTTGTGTGCCAATCTCAATTCTTTTATACTTATGAAAGGCTGTTTTGTGACCCAGTATATGATCTATCTTGGAGAATGTTCCATGGGCACTTGAGAAGAAAGTATATTCTGTTGCTTTGAGATACAGAGTTCTAAATATATCTGTCAAGTCCATCTGATCCAATATATCATTCAGGGCCCTTGTTTCTTTATTTATTCTCTGTCTAGCTGTTCTATCCATTGTTGTAAGTGGAGTATTAAAGTATCCTGCAATTACCACATTCTTATCAATCAGGTTGCTTGTGTTTGTGATTAATTGTTTTATGTATTTGGGGGCTTCCAAATTCGATGCATAGACATTTAAAATTGTTAGCTCTTCCTGATGGATAAACCATATAATTATTACATAATGCCCTTCTTCATCTCTTGTTAAAGCCTTTAATTTAAAGTCTACTTTATCTAAGTATGGCTACTCCAGCTTTCCTTTCACTTCCAGCAGCATGATAGATAGTTCTCCATTCCCAAACTGTCAATCTGAAGGTGTCCTCAGGTCTAAAATGAGTCTCTTGTAGATAACAAATAGATGGATCTTTTTTTTTTTTAATCCATTCTGATACCCTATGTCTTTTGGTTTGAGCATTTAGTCCATTTACATTCAGTGTTATTATTGAAAGATATGGGTTTAGAGTCATTGTGATATCTGTAGGTTTCATGCTTGTAGTGGTGTCTCTGGTACTTTGTGGTCCTTGCAACATTTCACTCACAGAGTCCCCCTTAGGATCTCTTGTAAGGCTGGTTTAGTGGTGATGAATTCCTTCAGTTTTGTTTTTTTGGGAAAACCTGTATCTCTCCTATTCTGAATGATAGACTTGCTAGGTAAAGGATTCTTGGCTGCATATTTTTTCTGCTCATCACATATCCTACTATTCCTTTCTGGCCATCCAAGTTTCAGTAGATAGGTCTGCTACTATATTTATGTGTTTACCTTTGTATGTTAAGGCCTGTTTATGCCTAGCTGCTTTCAGAATTCTCTCTTTATCCTGTATTTTGCCAGTTTCACTATGATATGTCATGCAGAAGATCTATTCAAGTTACGTCTCAATGGAGTTCTCTGTGCCTCTTGGATTTCAATGCCTGTTTCCTTCCCCAGATCAGGGAAGTTCTCAGCTATGATTTGTTCAAGTACATCTTCAGCCCCTCTCTCTCTCTCTTCTTCTTCTGGAATTCTTATGATACGGATACTGTTCTGTTTGATTACATCACTTAGTTCTCTAATTCTCCCCTCGTACTCCTGGATTTTTTTTTTTTATCTCTTTTTCTCAGCTTCCTCTTTTTGCATAATTTTATCTTCTAATTCACCTGTTCTCTCCTCTGCCTCTTCAATCCGCGCTAAGGCCTCTTCCATTTTATTTTTTACCTCATTTATAACATTTTTTAATTCATCATGACTATTTTTTAGTCCCTTGATCTCTGTAGCAATAGATTCTCTGCTGTCCTCTATGCTTTTTTTTCAAGCCCATCGATTAATTTTATGACTGTTATTCTAAATTCTTGTTCTGTTATATTGCTTAAATCGGTTTTGATCAATTCATTAGCTGTTGCTACTTCCTGGAATTTCTTTTGAGGAGAATTCTTCTGTTTCATCATTTTGGCTAGTTTTCTGTCACTTATGCATTTTAAAAGCTTGTTATGTCCTCTGCACCTGCGAGTACTGCTATATTAAAGGAGGGTCATACACTGTCCAGGGTCTGGCCCTTCAGGAGGTGTTTTTTCGGGGATTTTTACTTGCTCTCTGTTGTTGTGACATTAGTTATTTTATTACCCTACTCATAGTAATATTTTGGACCCTCCACCAGGTGTGCTTTGATTTGTTCCTTGGAGTAGCCCTGTAAAGGAAAACAGATAGACAAACAGGAGACAAAAACATGCAAACACACAAACAAATAACACAAACAAACAAAAAACTAAAACTAAAAACAAAAAACCCCAAAGTACCGACTATAAGTAAAGAAGAGGGTGGAGGCTGTGCTGATGAAAGAGCACATACAAAGAGAGAAATGGCAGGAGCAGTGGGAGGGGTGTGGCGGGGGGGGGGGGGGGGGGAGGGGGGGGCGGGGAATAAACATTGATTAGGCAGAGAGACTAAAAGGCTTAATCCAGAGAGAGGGAAAGGAAAATAAAGAAAGAGGTGGGGAAAACGAAACGAAGATAAAGTTACCCAGACGGAGAAACTATACGGCTTGATTATTCCAGAGAGAGACAAAGGAGTGTAAAGAAGAAGTGTAGAACAGGTATCAAGACAATGGGTTAAATATGTCTGTTTAGACAGACCAATAACCTGTTTAGACATCCTAGGGGAGGGAAGAGATAAGGAGGAGAAAGGGGGGGGGGGCAAAAATATATCTATATATCCAGAATTGACCTAGAGTTAATCCAGGCAATGCTGCGTAGCTTGTTGGGAGTAGCTCTCCGAAGGGTTATGTGCCCCTCCAGTGGATAAGCAGTTATCCAGTGCAAGGGGGCGTGGTTTGGCTTAATCTGGATCCCCCTCCACTATGGGCCCCTGAGTGATCCCTGAGGCCCCGCCTTGGTGGTGGTGGTTGGGGGGGTAGTAATGGTGATTCCCCAGTCTCTTCTCTGTGGAGCCGGACACAGTGGACTCAGTTTGAGTCGTCCTCACTAGGTTGTGGGCACAGAGGGAGCTGTCCTTCTCACTCCACCAACTCCCCTGACCCTGTGCTTGGCTAGGATTCAAAGTCCTGCTCTGTAGGCTCTGCTCTGGCACTGGGGAGGTGCCTCTCAGTGCGGCGATATGTGGCCCCAGCTGGCTTTGTGCCACAGCACTTCAGGAAGGACCGCCTTCTCCTACTGTAGACTCAGCTGCCACCCTGGCCGAGAGCCACCGGGGTGGTGGACACAGGCAGCCTTTGTCTTTTCCCACACCACTCCAGGGAAATAGTGGCCTTTTCTTCCTGCGGACTGTTCCCTTGGGCCAGCCACTGCACCCGGGGTGGGGGGTGGGGGGGCACTGCACCTGGGGGTGGAGGACTCAGGCAGGTTCTGTACTATCATATGCAGCCCTCCACGGAGGGAACTACTTTCTCCAGCTGCGGACTGAGTCCCTGACCTACCACCGCACCCAGGCCTGGCTCCCCTCCTCCCCAGGTGCACAAACAGGGAGCCAGCTCCAGTCCGAAGAAAACCCCATAGTTAGAGATCAGATCCCTCTCAGTCTCAGTCCGATGTCTTTCTCCTGTCCAGATATGGTCATGCACTTCCCTGGCTGCTCTTTCTCTTCCCTTTGCCCCTCCATAGCAGGGTGTCCCCCCCACTCTGTGCCCACGTGACCTGGTTTTATCTCCCCCAGTTCACAGTTACCAACCTTTTTTCCAGCTTTTCCATTTTCTTCCTAGTAGATTTTGTCTCTTTTCCTCCCAGGCTCTGGTGTTCAAAGTACTTTGGCTTCTACACTTCAATGTTTGAGAGTCGCTGGAAGTATGGTTTCCCCCTACTTCCCCACCATGTGGGCCCCTCTGGAATCTCTTCTTTTCTGTTTTTAGAGAGAGAGTGCAAATGGGGGAAAGGGTCAGAGGGAGAGAGAGAGAATCTCAAGCAGGCTCCACACTCAGTGCAGAGCCAGATGCAGGGCTCAATCCCAGTACCTTGGGACAATGACTTGAGTCAAAATCGAGGTCAGACATTTGACCAACAAAGCCACCCAAATGCTCCTGTTCCCTGGATTTTATAGTTGGATTCAGACATGTTGGTGGTGCTGTTGAAAGCTCACTATTTGATTCTTAATGGAATTAAAGATTGGAGCTTTGGCCTGGCCAGGGCTACCTCTTTTTCCCCTTTGCTGTTGGGAAGTTCCTGGAGTAGAGTATTTGTCAGTTGAAGGAATTCCCAGTCCTCATACCGCTTGTGTCATCTCAAGCTTCAGGCTAGAAATGAGGTCAGAGATGCAGTCTCTCTTTACTTTTGTTTCAAGAAAAAGGTCAAGGCCAAGAATGAGATAAGAATACAAAGAATGGTGTTCTTTTCTTCCAGTTGTAAGGCCTTGAGTTACATAAGAAATTTGCTTAAATATTATTTCCCATATCAGTTATTTTAATTTTTTTCAATGAAACATTGGGAGAGGACTTGGGTCTTTCATTCACACTCCATCTTCCTTGGAATCCCACAATTCTTGATACTTTTTTATTTATCCCCAGTACATTCATACTAACTTATGAACTTTCTCAAATCACAGCAGAGAACAAACAGCAAGCTGAAAGGAGCAGACCTTTGAGAAGCAGAATTGAAACCTGAAAGCATTAGGAAGCCAGAGTATAACTAATGTACTTTAATTAATGAAAATAATGGCCCTGCGGTACTGACAAAATGCTAAATTATGTGTGATGGCTTTTTGTTTAAGCAAAAAACATTGTGAACAATACCTTTTAGATATATTTTAGTAAAAAATATTAAGAATCATGTACTCTTATTAGTGTAACTTTATTTTGGAAATATCCTAATATGGAACATATGTTGCTTGCCAAATATGGACTAAATTAGCTATTGCTCTATACCCTATGTAGTATTATTCTGTTATCTGTGCTTATATCTTTCTCTCCTTTAACTTGACTGTGTGATCCTAAGAGTAAAGATGATATAAATCACATGCCTTTTTAGACAAGGTTAAACGGAATGCTGGACACTAATTGAAAGTTTTATTGCCTGTATAATTTGAAAGGACAGCAAGGAAGTAATGGTACTGCAATTCATGATATGTGAACAATTTATCTTTTTTTACTATTATGAAAATGAAATGAAGTTGAACAAAATTATTTTCATAGTTAATGTTGAAATAGGTAATTTGAATATTCCACTAAGTTGAGACAAATGTTTTATTTTGAGACTATTTTTAAAGAAAAAAAAATGAAACACTTCTTTAATCAATCAAAAAGATTAATAAAAAGGAGGAAAAAAATGGAAAAAGTAAGCTGAAATGAGGCCAACCAAGCAGGAAGAAATGAATCAAAACCTATCAACAATCTCAATCACTGTAAATGTGCCCGAACTCGCCAATTACAAAACAAAGATTATGAGACTGGGTTATTAAAAATAAACTAACCAAAAAAAAACAGATATAGCTGTATCTTGTTCAATAGAGATTGAGCTAAATATGACACAGAAGATTTGGAAACAAAAATTGGAAAAAGATATACCCCCAAAACTCACAAAACAAAACAAAAGCTAGCATTGCTATTTTAAAATGACACTAAATGGGCTTTACTCATTTGACAAGTACTAGACATAGTCTCTCAATGAATAAGGAGTTACGAAACACCCTTTTGCTGTGCAATAACTAGATCCTAATACTATAGATTCTCTGATTCATTGCTCATTTAAAAATAGATAGGAGATCTCTTTATTAATTCCTCACTGCAAAATACAAACAGAAACAAAGAAGGGGGCACACAAATAAATAACGGCTCAATCAGGACTCGGAGGCAGATGGACATTAGGATAGCGGGGAGTAGTGCCTCTGTACCAAAAGCCCAGAGCACATACCTGAGTCTGAACTACAAAGGTCAGTGACCAGGAGTGCAGAAGGAGCCAGGAAAGAGCAATGAAGAATCAGCGAATTGGACCACAATCATCAGAAGACACATAGTCCTAAGAGTAGGTGTGGGGATGTTTTCCAGTGGAGGAAAAACAAGGAAAGAAGGACGAATCTGAGTATGTTTAATTTGACATAAAACTGAAGGAAGGCTTGAAATGGTCCTGGAATCAGAACAACCAAATTAACTTTCAACCAATGAAGAAATGTAACCTCCTTGAATGGAAGTTTTCTCAGCCATCATACAGGATTTCCACAGATTAAAATCAAGCATCCCCCAATGACAAATATTACTAAAAATAAAAGAAAGCAAGGTACTCTGAGAGATAGGACAAATAAACTACAGTCCTAGAATGTTAAGATGTGTAGAGTAAGATAAGCTATACTAAGTTACATTTGAAACGTAAACTTACTATTTGTTAATATTGCTTTTCATTTGTCACACCTAAGTCAGCAGAAAGCTCTGCTCCACACAGGCAGGTACTTAAGCTCTCTTTGTTCCTATGTTATAACCCCCTAGGTTTTTGCAACAGGGAAAAACAGGGACTAGAAAATTGGGTATGGGATCTGCAGTATCTCAGTCCAGACACAATTCATGACACTTCTGCTTATATTTTATTGACCGAAAACTAGTCATAGGATCCTATATAAATTAAAGGTACTGAGAATTGTATGGAAGCAAATAGCATATTGATTAGCATCAATGCCCCTGTCACAATTGAACAAGTTTATATTGTCACACAGAGAATACAACCTAAGTATTAAAATGTTGAAATGAAAAGCCTAGTGGGAAATGAGTAAATGACATATTAGTCCTAGTTTTAAATGAGTGAATTAGAAGATATAATAAAATATGTACCCACCTAATAAAGTCAAATAAAATAATTAAAGCAAGAAAGAAACTACAAGAAAAGAAATAGACCTATCCATCATATTGGGAAGTTTCAACATGCCACTATAAATTATTGTTAGGTCAAACTGGCTTTAAAGACGTCAATTATAGCATAGAAGATTTGAAAATAACCAACTTTAATACGCATTCAACTATTAGTGAGTCCATGATATTTTCAAGCGTCCACATGTGACTTAGAGCAATTGATCATTTTTTAGGCCATAAAATATATCTTATAATCTGCAAATACAGATGTTACATTAACTAATCTTTCCAGCAATTATGTAAGGAATGCAATATCTTTTCAATAAATCTATTTTCTAAGTTATACAGTATTCTCATATTGTTATCATTAGTTTAGTAAAACTAATTTACTACTTTACTGGTTTTCAAGTGAAGATTTTATATTAGAACAGTTTAGACCTGGTAAATATTTGAGAAGAGAGTTCAGAGAAATCCCAGTTTCCCCTATTATTAACATCTTATATTAGTTAGCTACATTTACAGAAATTATTAATATGTTATTATCAGCAAAAGTCCATGCTTTATTCAGAGTTCCATAATTTTTACTTAATATCCTTTTGCTGTTCCAAAGTCCCATCAAGGATATCATATCACACTTAGTAATCATGTTCCCTCAGGTACCTCTTGGCTATGACAGTTTCTCAGTCTTTCCTTTTTTGACAGTTTTGAAAAGAACTAGTCAGGTATTTTGTAGAATATCCCTCAATTGAGATTTGTCTGATGTTTTCCTCATAATTAAGCAGGTTTATATGTTTTGAGGAAGAAAACAGATGTAAAATGTAATTTCCATCACATCATTTCAAGGGTCCATAATATCAACAGGAATTATAATCGATGTTAGCTTTGATTTTCCATTTGAGGTAGTTTGCCAGGTTTCCCAACACCTAAGTTGCTATTTTTCCTCCCTATCCATATTACACACTTTGGAAGAAAAGCACTAAAGGCATAATCCATAAAAGAAAAGATTGATAGGCTGGATTTTATTAAAATAAAAAAAAACTTGTGATATGTGAAAAACCATATCAAGAGAATGAAAAAATAAGCTACAGACTGGGAGAAAATATTTGCAAAAGACATCTCTGATAAGGATTTTTTCCCCAAAATGTATAAAACCTCTTGAAACTCAATAGTATAAAAACAAAGAACCACACGTTAAACACCTATACAGACACCTCACCAAAGAATGTATCTAGATGTCAAATAAGCATATGAAAAGATGCTTTACATCTTGTGTCATCAAAGAAATGAAAGTTAAACAAAAATGAAATACCACAACACACCTTTTAGAATGTCCAAAATCTGAATCACTGACAACACCAAGTCCTGGCAAGTGTGTGGAACAACAGGAACACTTCCTCATTGCTCCTGGGAATGCAAAATGGGACAGCCACTTTAGAAGAGAGTTTGGTGGTTTATTTTAAAATTAAACATACTCTTACCATGGGATCCAGCAAACGTGCTCCTTGATATTTACCAAATATATTTGAAAACATGCCTACACAAATACCCGCACATGGATGTTTATAGCAATTTTATTTGTAACTGCTAAAACTTGATCTGCAACCAACGTATCCCTCAGTAGTTTAAAGGATAATAAACTGTAGTACATTCAGACAACGGAATATTATTCAGCACTAAAAAATATGAGCTATCAAGCCATGAAAAGACATGGGTAACTGTAAATGCATATTACTAAATTAAAGAACCCAATCTGAACAGGCTACATCCTGCATGATTCCATTCATGTGATATCCTGGAAAAAGCAAAATTACAGAGACAGTTAAAAGATCAGAGATTGCCAGGAGTTTAGGGGCAGGAAAGGGATGAATAGGCTAAGCAGAGAACATTTTTATGGCAGTGATAGTATGCTGTGTGGTACTCTAATGATGGACATATGTCATTAAACATTTGTCCGTATCTATAGAATGTACAACACCAAGAGTGAGCCATGATATTAATCATGGACTTTGTGTGATTGTCATGTGTCATTGTTTGTTCTTCAACTGTAACAAATTTACCAGTCTGGTGGAGGATGTTGATAATGGGGGAAGCTATGAATGTGTGGGGGCAAGAGGTAAATAGGACATCTTTTAACTTTCCCCTCTAGTTTGCTGTGAACCTAAAACTGCTCTGAAAAACAAAGTCTTGATAAGATAAAGAAAAGAAAAGAAGAGGAAAGGAAAGGAGAGGAGAGGAGAAAGAAAAGGAGAGAAAAGGAGAGAAAAGGGAAGGGAAGGGAAGGGAAAGGAGAAGAGAAGAGAAGAGAAGAGAAGAGAAGAGAAGAGAAGAGAAGAGAAGAGAAGAGAAGGAGAAATAATTTTAAGAACACACATCTGATCAAGGACTTTTATCCAGAATATTCATCAATTTAAAATTCAACAACCAAACAAGCAAATAATGCAGTTTAAAACATGCAGAATATCTAAACAGATGCTTCTCCAAAGAAGATACACAGATAGCAATTAAGCACATGAAGAGTTATTCAACATAATTTTTTATTAAGGAATTTCAAATTTAAACAAAGATGAGCTGCTACTACAAACCTACTAGAATTGCTAAAATCAAAACAAAAGAGCAGACAATACCAATTCTGGCAAGAATGTGGAGCAACCAGAATTCTCATTCTTTGTTGGTGTGAACATAAAATACACCAACTTAGAATACTTTGTGGCAGTTTCTTATAAAGCTAAACATGGCGTTACAATATAACCCAGCAATTGTGCTTATAGATAGAACCTCAATTGATTTGAAAATTTATGGCCACACGAAAACATGATCACAAATGTTTATAACAGCTTTATACTAACTGTATATTTTTATATTTATAAACATATTTATACTAAATATAAATACAGAAGTATGAATATTTAGATGATTTTTATTTTATATATAAAACATAAATGTAATTTTATTTATTATTTTAAAATACATATCACTATTAGATTATTTTTATTTCAAGTAGGAAAGAGTTATTGGTTGGAATCTGGTTGCATTTACTAAAATAAGAATACTTGAGATACGTAGTTTTTATTTTATTTTGCTTATTTCAGTTTGTTGTTTGAGAGCTGGGTTGGGAGGATGATGAGTTCATTATAGTTTCATTTTTGAGAAGTGAACTAATTTACACCATCACATGAAGTTGCCCAATAGGCTGTTGAGTATTTACATCTGTAAGTCAGGAGAGATGTCTGAACTGGTGGTATTTGGGTTTGAAGTTCAACCAACTTGGTTTGTTGGGAATGGTTGTATGTACTGACCTTTTATGACTTGGGTGTCATGCAACCTACAAGTGGCTGAAAAATATATTCTGAGCATATCAGGGTAGGGAATATTGACTTCAATGAATCAGGGCTGCCTATTCGGACAAAAATCAGTACTTCTATAAAGAAATAGATTGTGTTTACAAGTACAAAATTAAGTTGCTTAAATGCAAAATTTGCTTAAATAACTTAGGCCTCTTATCCCAACTTTGTTTATATGATGGATTTTTGAAAAATTTTCCTTTGTTTTTCAAAAAAATTTTTAGTACTTTCTATGTTGCTAGCATCATGCTTGCTTGGCGCCCACTCTCAAATTATATGAAGTGGCGATTATATTAAGTTGTGATCTAAACTAATTTTTATAATAAGACAATAAGTAACTTGAGTGAAAAATCATTTATGTAATATTTTTTCTTTCTTACAGAAGCTAACATATCCTTTCACATTGTAAGATACAAGAATTGTTTATATTGGTTTTGAATATTAGCTGTATGTTGGAGGGGAGCATTGTCATTTATCTTATAGAAATTTAAACCTATATTGTTATTCTAACACTATATTCTGTATTCTAATACTCTGTGCATAGAGATTAAAGAAAACAACTAGGTCATGAAACAGTTAATGATTCTTTAAAATAATATGGAATTTCATAGTGGAACAGATAGAACAAATAGGCCTTTGAACTCCTAGTTACATTTTCTTTCCATAAAGCCCACTAATTCTCAATCCCTTTAAGGTACACATGATCTTCTGTGTAACTTGAAGGATATTTAATTTTTTATATATTGATAAAGAATACATCTTCCATTTTTAGCGGATGTTCAGAATTACCATTAATCTTTAAGAGAGCATCCTGCCCCACACATCACTATCCCTGTGGGGCTCTAAACAAGTAATATCTTTAAATAGAAATAATATTAGACAGATGTTTGCATGGACACTGGAGCTATAAATGTTTTAAATAAAATAATTTTTTTCATAAAAATTTAAAGTAAAAGCCAAGGCAAAAACATTTTTTAAAATTCTTTGAAATATTTTTGGAACGTGTCTGGCATCAACAAAGTTATAATTAACCACAAGAAATGTAGTGTTTTTTTTTTTTTTATTTTGGAGCCTGGTGGGATCAAATAAATTTACCAACTTATTTTACATACACATCACATTGAGTCCCTACTATGTGCACTGGGGACATATTGGATAGTCATTGTCCTCAAGGAATTTGAAAACTATGGAAGAAATATAAACAAGAAATTTTCATGAATTATGATAGATGCCATTAAAATATAGCTATTAATGGAGCACAAATAAAGGGGCATATTTCTGGCTTTAATTGTGTGTGTGTATATTTGTTCATCTCTTGGAGAGAAGCCTGGTAGCATTGTTCATTGAAGGCTTTTCAGAGGAGAAAAACTTAAGCCGGGACATCGAGATGACACATGAGATAGCCAAAGGAAGAACACTGTACAGACATTTCAGACAAATGACATTCAGACATTCAGACATTCAGATATTTCAGAATGAAAAATACAAAGATTGGAGTGAGAAAAGTGCATAACATCATCAGGAAATTGCAAGCAGTTGTTTCCTATTGCTAAATAAACTTGTTAGAGTCATTCAGTGGCTAATCCACTCACACTTATAGGATAACTCTGTATAATGAAAGTGAAATAGACCTAATATAAAAAGGTATTCAGTCGTCTTCCCTTTGGGTCACATATTCCTGGACCAAACGTACCAAAAATACTGACCATATTTGCTATTACAACTGGTTTGTAACACACTTAAACTTTCAATTACAATGAATAATAAATTGCTTAACTTGAAATAAGACATGACAAATATTTTGGGAAGAAGTTATCTATTAATTCTGTTCAAACATAGATGTCAGAGTATTGACTATCAGCATTCTTATGCAGCTTTTCATTAAGAAGACTATTGACACAGAAGAAAGCTTAGGTGATAATGATAGCAATAGATAGATAGATAGATAGATAGATAGATAGATAGATAGATAGATAATAGAAAGAATTTTCATGTAATTTTTTATGAAGTCCTGAAAATGAAACCTTAAGAACAACTATAAAACAAATATACAAATGTAATATTTATTCATGGTAATAAAGCTACTATATTCACTGGATATAACAGGCTTGAGGAATGAGGTAAGTATCTTAATTTAGGAGTACTTCTTTTGGGAAGGAGGTATTTTAGTTCCTCAGGGTTTTGAATGGGAAGTTTATACTTTTTGATCACGAAGCATATGCCAAAAACACTCCTTTGTAATTTGCATTTATATATCTTTCATAACCTAAGAAACATAGAAGAGGAGAAAAGAACCTTAGGAAACCTAAGTAAACTTAATCTATTAGATCTTTAAAAGCAGTTGGGAAACAAAAAGCATGTAGTCCAAAGCATGTAGCATGCTTGGTTTTAACAAATATCACTATCAGCTATATTCTCATACAATGGCAGAAGTGTATAATGTAAATGTTCTTGTTGGTCTAGCTTACATTTGAAAAGTCAGGGGGCGCCTGGGTGGCTCAGTCGGTTAAGCGTCTGACTTCAGCTCAGGTCATGATCTCGCGGTCCGTGAGTTCGAGCCCCGCGTCGGGCTCTGTGCTGACAGCTCAGAGCCTGGAGCCTGTTTCAGATTCTGTGTCTCCCTCTCTCTGACCCTCCCCTGTTCATGCTCTGTCTCTCCCTGTCTCAAAAATAAATAAAAAACGTTAAAAAAAAAAAAATTTAAAAAAAAAAAGAAAAGTCAGTGCTAAGAATAATACATATAATATATGTTAGTGCAATAAAAATAAAATCAATGTAAAGGACATCATTTAAGTCACGTGATTATAAATGATTTTGTTCAGGGCATTTTTTTCCCCTCTCACAACTGAAATCTAAAGAATAGCTCGAGAAAATAGAGAGCAGTGTCCTTTCCCTTGCCACAGGACTCAACGACAAGGCCAGATGTTAAAAACTCATACAATTAGGCAGAGTAAAGGTCAGTTTTCCAGTCCCAAAAAATTACTATCCCTCAGACAATGAATACCAAGTCATAGCCCCAGAGAAGATCTAAACCAATATGACCGTTATAGGTAAAATGTACTTGAAAAGCACTTTAAACTAAATCTGGCACATATGTATATGTTAGATATTAGTATTATAATATTAATATTAGCATCATTAACATCATCATTATTATCAGTACTGTAGGTATTAATGGTACTCATTCCTGGCCACCAATACTTCTGCTTATGTAGCTGCTAGTACAAAACTTCCACTTGGTGTTGGACTGCCAAAACTGTTTTGTGCTTGATTGATGAACAATTTGAAGGAACTGAACCTGAAGAATTGGATGCAGATGATCCCAGATTGGAAGAGATACTGGCTTTTGCTGTTTGGGCCCTAAGTGATGACTTAGAGACCTTAGACTAGAATGCTATTTCAGAAACAGGTACTCTTGCATTATCTTTGTATTTTTTGATCAGAGAGAACCATCCTGATAATTTTTCTTCCTTTGTTCCTTTCTTTATCTCTCTTTCTTAGTTCATACAATGTCTATTTATATCTGTATCAAATCTGTATCATCTATCTATATCTATATCTATATCTATATATCTACCTGTATCTATATGTACAACCAACTCCTGCTTTGTCAGACTTGTAAAGCTATATAGTGCTCTACAATAGAATAAATTGATAAATAATATCTTTGTCCTTACTATGAAATTAAATTTTCATAAATTAATTCATACTTGTCTTAGAATGTGTTTTTTCTTAAAATATCTTAAATTTAAATGCATTTCTAATTAATAATTAAACAGCCTATGTTAGATTAGTAATATAGAAACAATATGTGATCCCTTATTTATATATTTTTAAGACAACAAAGTTGCACACAATATGTGATTAGTCATCCATGAATGATTACACTTAGGGATGGGGTCTGGAAAGATGCTTCATTTTTCATGTGATATACTCTAAAAAACTCCCTAAATTATTAACTGTTTTTTTTTTCATATAGTTTCTTTTTTCATAGCCATTATATACATAAAAGAGAAGTAATTTATGAAAGCATACATTTTATAACATTCTGACTATGTATGGACCTGAGTAGTTGAAAGTTACAAAGTTAAGCATCTATTTTTTAAGGGGGAAACTAGTATAATTTTATTTTTTGTAGGTTCCTTCCATTTGCTATTATCTTCCCTCTGGCCTAAAGTTATTCTTATTTATAAATAAAACTTCAGAAAAATGCCTCCTGGGTCATAGATTCCCTCTCAGCTAGCGATTTTCTGCCACGAAAAGCATGGAGTGGTCACTACCAGTTTAAGTAATTGAACTAATGTGTCTATTGAACTTGTAGCTAGGTAATTCAGTTTCTGCCTAATGACGCACAATCTGTCCAGTGCAACACTGAAAAGTGGAGAGCCCAATCCATAGTTTTAGCATGGGTCAAGATGAGATCTACAAATTTACCATACATCCTTTTTTTTTCACTCCAATTTTAAAAGAGGAACTAAAATCAAATGTGTCTTCTATTGCAGGTCTTATTCTACATTCTTATTCTGAAAAAAAAAAGTTTTAGCTGATAGGCTCTTCTACAATGTTAGGAAAATAATAGGGACTGCAATGGCATGTTATTTTCTGTTTATTTTATTTTAACTAATTCAGCAGACATTTGTTGAGTTTTGGAACATAATAGAGAGTAGATCCAGAGAGGTGCCTAGGTGGCTCGGTCAGTTGAGCACCTGACTCTGGATTTCGGCTCGAGTCATGATCTCACGGTTCATGAGATCAAGCCCCACGTTGGGTTCTGAGCTCACATCGTGGAGTCTGCTTGGGATTCTCTTTCCCTCTCACTCTGCCCCACTCTAAATTGCGTGTTTTCTCCCTCTCTCTCTCTCTCTCTCTCTCTCTCTCAAAAATAAATAAACATTAAAAAAAGTAGATCCAGGAATTGCAATCTATTGGTGTAGACACACATGCAAATAAATAAATGAATTGCTATCCAATATATAATAATAGCATCATTAGAGCAGACACTTTCAATGTGTCACCTGTATCCACTTGGACCTTATCACCTCAGAGAGGTCATTTTTTGCCTATGGTCTTTCTCAATCACTAATAAATTATCTGTTTACCAGAATGAAGTTCATGGAATTAATAAGCCCTGAAGATTGTAGAAATTGATGTAAAAATACCCCACTCTTTTTTCTTAGTTACAGTGGCCACTATGTGGGATTAAGATCCTGTTGTACGAAGGGATGACTTCGTTGATAACACATTTTTATCTGCTGCCTTCTTTCCTCTGTCCCATTTTCCATTCTCCTCAGTGTGTTTTCTGGTATCAACCAAATAAACTACTTGCAGTTAGAACTTGTTTGTTTGAGAAGGAAGCTGTGCTAAAATAATTGTCTAAGTATTATGGAACCATTGCATTTTAAATTAACCGTAGACAGTTTGATGTTTCATGGGGTTCTGAGATACAAGGAGAGAAAACTGGAATGGGCCAGATCATGATGAGCAAAATACTTGACCATGTGATCAGGCATTGCTGAAGATTTAAATCAGGGAAATTATTTATTTTCATGCACAGTTCATGAGAGAAACCTTAGTAGGTAGAGAGATTGGGCACACACGCACACACACACACACACACACACACACACACACACACAAACAGATTATTGCAAACATGAGTTAAAGGATTTCCTTTGCTCTGGAAGGAGAAAAAGTTTAGCCCTTAATATCCTCCTATGAAAAGATGCAGAGCATTGTCCCCTTAAAAAAACAAAAACCTGCATCGCACCTATTACATATTAGATATATGAGATGTGCTATGGACAGACTGATTCTTCAAACCCAGCCTTATCCTTTAAGAAACTTGCATTTTGATGAAAGAGATAAGATTTGCACAAATACATTTTCTGAAATGTGAAAAGTTGCATGTACTATGAAAAAAGTAAGATATCATATATTTTTTTAAATTTTTTAATGTTTCTTTATTTTTGAAAGAGAGAGACAGAGAGTGAGCAGGGGACGGGCAGAGAGAGAGGGAGACACAGAAACTGAAGCAGACTCCAGGCTCTAAGCTGTCAGCACAGAGCCTGATGTGAAGCTCAAACTCAAGAACCATGAAATCATGACCTGAGCTGAAGTCGGATGCTCAATCGACTGGGCCACCCAGGTGCCCCAAGATATCAGATATTATATAGACTCTGTACTTTGATGAATTCTGTAATATATTTTAATTCTGCAGAAGAACGGTGTCCTTTTCTCAGATTGGTTATGAATATTAAGTAAGCTAATATATCTCAAAATCTTGGCATAGTGTTAAGTACAAAGTAAGCACTCAGTAAATTGCAATTATTATTGTTTAATTTATCATAATATTTACTTTTATTTTTTAATTAAATGTTATTTTTTGTATATTGGGCTTTTAATTTTTTTAACTTTTTTAACTTTTAATTCCAGTGTAGTTCATGAGATCAAGCCCCATATAATACTCATGCACTATATATAATATAGTGTATTATAATGCTATAATAAAGTGTTATATTAGTTTCAGGTGTACAATATAGTGATTCAATAATTGCATAAATTCTTCAGTGTTCATCATGATAACTCTTAATCCCCATCACCTATTATACCCCCTTACCCCACCTCCTCTATGGAAATCATCAGTTTGTTCTCCATAGTCTTTTTTTTTTTTTTGGTTTGCTTGTGGGTTTTTTTGTTTTTGTTTTTGTTTTTTCTGTTTGTTTTGTCTCTTAAATTGTGCATATGGTATTTGTCTCTTTGTCTGACTTGTTTCACTTAGCATAATACTCTCTAGATCTATCCATGTTGTATATGTAACATCTTTATCCATTCATTTATCCATAGACTACTTCTGTAATTTGGCTACTGTGAATAATGCTGCAATATGCATAAGGATGGATATATCTTTTCAAATTAATGTGTTCCTATTCTTTGCATAAATACTTCCTGGATCACATGGTAATTCTATTTTTAATTTTTTGAGGAAACTCCTATTGTCTTCTATAGTGGCTGCATGAGTTTCGGTTCCCACAAATAGCACACAAGTGTTCCTTTTTCTCTACATCCTCCCAACACTTATTGTTTCTTGTCTTCTTGATTGTATCCATTCTGACTAAGGTGTGAGGTGGTATCTCATTATGGTTTTGATTTGTATTTCCCTGATGATGAGTGATGTTGAGAATCATTTTATGTGTCTGTTGGCCGTCTGTATATCTTCTTGAGAAAATATATGTTCTTGTCTTCTGCCCATTTTTAATTGGATTATTTGTTGTTTGGTTCTGGCTTTTGTTTTTTGGTGTTGAGTTGTATAACACTCATATATTTTGGATACTAACCCTTTATCAGATATGTCATTTACAAATATCTTCTCCCATTCAGTAGGTTGTCTTATACTTTGTTAATGGTTTCCTTTGCTGTGTAGAAGCTTTTTATTTTGATGTAGTCTCAATAGTTTATTTTTACTTTTGTTTCCCTTGCTTCAAGAGACATATCTAGAAAAATGTTGCTATGGCTGATGTCAGAGAAATTACTGCCTATGCTCTCTTCTAGGATTTTTATGGTTTCAGGTCTCACATTTAGGTCCTTAACCCATTTTGAGTTTATTTTTGTGTATGGTATAAGAAAGTGGTCCAGTTTAATACTTTTGCATGTAGCTGCCCAGTTTTCCCAACACCATTTGTTGAGGAAACTTTTTCTCCTTGCATATTCTTGCCACCTTTGTCAAAGATTAATTGACCATATAATTGTGAGTTTATTTCCGGGCTCTTTTATTCTATTGATATATTGTCCAGTATTATACTATTTTGATTACTACAATTTTGTATTATATCCTGAAATCTGGAATTGTGATACCTTCAGTTTTCTTCTCCTTCTTCCTCTTCTTCTTTGTCTTCTCCTTCTTTTTCTTCTCCTCCTCCTCCTCCTTCTGCTTCTTCTTTTTCTTCTTCTTCTCCTTCTTCTTTTTCTTCTTTAATGTTTATTCATTTTTGAGAGAGAGAGCATGAGTGGGGGAGGGACTGAGAAAGAGGGGGACAGAGGATCAAAAGCGGGCTATGAGCTGACAGCAACGAGCCTGATGTGGGGCTTGAAATTAACGAACCTTGAGATCATGACCTGAGCCAAAGTTGGATGTTCAACTGACTGGCCACTTAGGTGCCCTGTTCTTTTTCAAGATTGCTTTAGCTATTCAGGGTCTTCTGTGGTTCCATACAAATTTTAGGATTATTTGTTTCAGTACTTCAAAAAATGCTGTTGGTATTTTGTTAGGGATTGCCTTAAATGTGTATATTTTGGGGAGTAGTATGGACATTTTAACAATTATCTGTTATTCCAATTCATGAGCATGGAATATATTTCCATTTGTTTGTGTTCAGTTTCTTTCATCAGTGTTTTATTGTTTCCAGAGTACAGGTCTTTCACCTCCTTGGTTAAGTTTATTCCTAGGTATTTTATTATTTTTGGTGCAGTTGTAAATGGGAAATTTTTCTTAATTTCTCTATCTGCTACTTCATTATTAGTGTATAGAGATGCAATGGATCTCTGTATATTGATTTTGTATCCATGACCTTATTGAATTCATTTATCAATTCTAGTCGTATTTTGGTAGTGTCTTTAGGGTTTTCTATATAGAGTATCATGTCATCTGCAAATAATGAAAGTTTTACTTCTTCCTTACCAATTTGGATGCCTTTTATTTCTATTTCTTGTCTGATTGCTATTTCTAGGACTTCCAGGACTATGTTGAATAAAAGTGGTGAGAGTGGACATTCTTGTTTTGTTCCTGATCTCAATGGAAAAGCTTTCGGTTTTTCACAATTCAGTATAATGTTTGCTGTGGACTTTTCATTTGTGTCCTTTATTATGTTGAGGTATGTTTCCTCTAAACCTACTGTGTTGAGAGGTTTTTTTTTGTTTTGTTTGTTTTTGTTTTTGTTTTTTATCATGAATGGATGTTGTACTGTGTTGAATGCTTTTTTTGCATCTTTTGAAATGATCACAAGTCTTTTTTTAAATCCTTTTTCTCATTGATGTGATGTATTATGTTGATTGATTTATGAGTATTGAACCAATCTTGTATCCTAGGAATAAATCCCACTTGATTGTGGTCAAGATTTTTTTAATGTATTGTTGGATTCAGTTTGCTAGTGTTTTATTGATGATTTTTGCATTTATGTTCATCAGAAATATTGACCTACAGGTCTCTTTTATTGTATTGTCTTTATCTGGTTTTAGTATCAGGGTAATGCTGGCCTCATAGAATGAATTTTGAAGTTTTTCTTCCCCTTCTATTTTTTGGAATAGTTGAGAAGAATAGGTGTTAACTCTCCTTAAATGTTTGGTGAAATTCGCCTGTCTGGTCCTGGACTTCTATTTGTTTGGGGGTTTTTTGATTACTGATTCTATTTCATTGCTGGGAATCAGTATGTTCAGATTTTCTGTATCTTCTTGATTCAGTTTTGGAAGCTTCTATGTTTCTGGGAATTTATCCATTTCTTCTAGATTCTCAAATTTGTTGACATATAATTTTTTCATTATAATCTTTTCTAATCCTTTGTATTTCTGTGATGTTGTTTTTTTTTATTTCTCCTCTTTTATCTGATTTTGTTTGAGCCCCCACTCTCTCTTTTTCTCTTTCTTCTTTGGTATGTCTGGCTAAAGGTTTATCAATTTTGTTGGTCTTTTCAAAGAACTAGCTCCTGGTTTCATTGATCTGTTCTATTGTTTTTTTGTTTGTTTGTTTGTTTTTTAGTTTCTATTTCATTTCTGCTCTAATCTTTATTATTTCCTTCTTTCTACTGGTTTGGTTTTTGTTTGCTGATCTTTTTCTAGCTCCTTTAGGTGTAAGATTAGGTTGTTTACTAATTTTTAAAAATTGATACCTACCAAATAGAATTATCATGAGCAGTAAGTAGTTAATAATTTTAAACTACATACAGAAATACCTGGCATATAACCAGTGCTTTTTAAGTGTTAGTGATTATTATCAATATACCTTTATACACTTTTTCTTCACATTTCTCCTCACAATTGTGAACACTCAAAATAAAATTTTTGTTTCCCACATAATTTGCGTATTTATTAGAATTGATCAAACATACTCCATGGTTTTATGAGATTAGTGCTTGTACCTGTCAACTTGCCTTTTCTGATTATCTTTTACCTTTCCTTGTATATATTCTTAAACTTCACCTCTATCCTGTACAAAAAAAAATCTAAGTAAGAAAGCAAACAAACAAAAAATTACATGTAAAACTTAACACCTTTAGTCTTCTTTGTTTATAATGTTCATTATATCTTCAAAATATGTAGTAAGTCCTCTGAAGACTTTGGATTACTGAAAATTTGTTCTCAGGGCTTTCAATATGGGAAACTGATATGTGGGTTCTCACAAAGCACTTTATAAGCAAATGTTTAGAAACAGATTGAAATAAGGGGTGCTCTTGATCTTTACACATCATGGAATTTATTAAGCAGAGTTCTAAATATGCCACTCTGATAAAAGTCATCTACAGTTAGATTGTATTGCCATGTACACTGATTTCCTTGGACACAATAACTATAATGATACCAAAATAGAAGTTTTATTTTGAGTGCCCATGGTATGCTAGAATCAATTCTAAGAATTTGATATAAATATAGTATTTCTTTCAAATGAAATGTATTATGAAATGTATTATATATTTCAGTAACAATATATTGTTACTATTATTGTTATTAATAATTTACATATGACTAAACTGTGTTTAGGGGCATTAGCAAAGAGGCATCACTCCATTGGAGAAAGCCCTTCTCATTGTAAAGGCTGCACATAGCTTAACCTGATTAATTCAATCAAAATCACTGAATAGCTTTAACAGGTGAAGCTCTGTGCTTAGTGCTAGGAATTAAATAGAGATGCGGTATAATTTTCATGGCTGCTTCTCTTGACGACTTCATAGGATAATCAATGTTACATAATGATTAAGAACACATGGTCAGGGATTGGTTTGCCAAATGGGAGTGTGAAAATTACTTAACCTCTCAAAGCTCCATCAACTGTAAAATCAGTACAGTAGTAATTCCTAACACAAGGGGTTATTTTGAGAATTCAATGACAGAGTCTATATAAATCAAAAGAGAGTTCCTGGCATGTAAAATGCTAGGTCATTAAGAATGACTAAAAGTTAACTAAGCAATGGTAGATGGGAATAAAGGACATTCCAGGAGATTAAACAAGCATTGAACAGTGGAAATATGTATATTTATAAAAATGGAAATGTGTCCTGCATGGCTGGAAGGACAAGGTTGTGTGCAGAAGATGGCCCAGAAGAGGTTGCTGGGACTAGAGTCTGAAGGCCCTAGATGCCATACTAAGGAGTTAGGTGATGAGAAAATACCAAATACTCAGAGCAGTCAAATGCCTATCCAGGTTTGTATCTTAGAAAAAAAGCCATACTGAAACTGTAGTAGAAAAAACACTAAGAATAATGGAAACTATAAACTGGAGAAAGGGAGAGACTGAAGGTCTGGAAAATTAAGAAAGAGGTTGAACTCTTAGGAGTTGTAGGATTGAGAAAAGTGCCCAGACTTGGGAGTTATTTAGGGCATAGCAGCCAGAGGATTTGCCAATTTTTTTGAGAAGAGGGATTAGAGTGGGAAGAGTCAGGGAAGACTCTGTTCTTAAATGTACATTACTGATTAATTAGTAACACCACTGATAGGAGAGGCAGGAGATAATAAAACAATAAAAGACAATAAAGAAGGGTATTTTAGGTGAGAAATAATTAGTGTGATCTCAAGTATTTCAAATTTGGGTGTCCAGAGGAGAAAAATATGTATGTATGTGTGTGTGTACACACACACACACACACACACACACACTATAGTGTTTAGTTGAAAATAGACACGGAGATATAACTTTGTAAGTTTTGAGCATGAATATAATATTTGAGATCATGAGAGAGAGTGAATAAATCAAGCAAGAATGTAGAGTGGAAGAAAAGAGTCAAAAATAACACATTAGTGAATATTGATATTTAAGGGATAAAGTTAATCCATATTGAAGAGTTCTGAGAGCCGGGAAGGAAAAAAAACAATGGAGAGGAGAGTTTGAATAAACAAAAAGTGCTCAATAATCACAAACAGCACAAAAATTATCATGTAAGATGAACACTGAAAATAGAATATTGAATTATTCTACATTTAGGTGTCAAACATGTATCCTAATTAAGGAGGACAAACAATATTTATGACATTTTTCATTGTAATGGAATCAGTAGCCACCAGAGTTCATAATTTATGAGCAATCTCTCTGCATTATTCTCACCCTTCTACATTGTTTTCCAAGTGAAACATTCTGCCTTTGAAGTTAAAGTATAAATAAATATACAAGTTTTTTGATGATCAAGGCAATGCTACATTCTGGAATTATGTGCAAAACTTCTGAATTCCAGTCATTTACTAAATTATCAAAAGAAATCACAACTGATAACAGACAATATGATTTGAAATTGGTTAATGGTATTTAAAAGGTTCAACACAGAATGTATATAAATACTTTAATACTTTGTTGATGATTCATACCCTGCAGAAAAGTATTAAGTGTTCAAAATTTGCTTCTGTGATGAAAAAAGAAACAAATCAGCACAAAAATCTACCATATTAAAACTTTGGTGTTTAAAAATTAGCTATTAAAAATGAAGACAACAATGGGAAATACAATATTGTGTGTGTATATATATGTGTGCACATGTGTATATGTAAATTGGACAGTAAGTCGTTCCCACATGGCAACATAAAATCTGGTTAAACCATTAATAACTGCTGGGGCAGACATCATCAGACTTCCCAGCACCTATTTAACTTCTGCTATTTTGTACAAAGAACAAGCTGTACATAAGGTAGCCAACTCTGCCCCTCTGTTCTTCCTGCATCCTCTCCCTTTCCCCAACACCCGCCTGGCCACACAAAATTAGTTTGTTTAACAGTATTCAAAACTCCTGCCTACTGTCCTCTGTGATTTGTATAAACACAAATATATTATTGATTAAATCTTTCTCTTCCCCTCCTTTCCTCCTTTCCTCTCTCAACCCCTTCCTTTCCTCCTGCTCCCTCCTATTTTCCGTCTCTCTCCATCTTCCTCTCCTTCGCTCTCCTCCTTCCTGCAGGACATCAGAGTCCAGGGGTCCGCATGACCTGGTGGGACCCATTACCTAGGAGCTCGCTTGCTCTGCTCATGCCTGAGTGAGTCATATACCTTTGAATTACTTGTGATCACTGGATTTGCTGTGGTGTTTTTAGACTTGGATGTCATTAAAAAGTAGAGAGAGGCAGACCTAGAACTGGCTTGATCAAAAAGTAACAAACATCGATAGAATGATTATATTAAAAACAAGATATTTTAAATAATTATGTAGTAGCTTGCTTTTATATAGAGTAGAAACCTTCTGAAGCACTCTTATTTCTTAAAATGGGATTTTTCAAACACAAAGGGATAAGTCAATGCATACAAGTTGAAGGTTTAAATTTTATTCAATACTCCAATAAAAACAATTAATAAAGCCACAGTATATTCTAAATTTTTTAATTTCTTATATTTCTTTGGGTAATATGGATGAATTCAAGTGGGTAGGTAGAGTAATCATCTGGCACTTTTTCATTTTTCAAGTCTGTGCTATCAAGGATTATACCTGGTTCTTTTTTTACATTAAGAGGTTCCCATAACAAACAACTTGAAAGTCAATGTGAAACTAAGAGATAACAAATAACCATATATTTCCCAGAAATTGAATCTGAGAAGTCCATATTCCATGGGCAGGATTAAGAGAAGAGTTTTGGATGATTTAGAAGCTATCATCTGGTTTAGAAAAGCAATAAAGATGATACTTAATAAAACTGTGTGTTCATGATACTTTATAGACTGTTGCTTCTGTCTGAATAATCAACCTTATAGATGCTTCACAAGAAATGAGTCTCATAGCCATTTGGAAGATAAAAAAACCAAAGAATAAGAAAAAAAATTCCATGACCTAGTGAAACGTATAAATAAACCCATAGGGAAAATAATCAAGTAAAAGAATACATTCAGTGCTAAAGATCCCAAGTTATTTGCACTAGCATAAACTCACCTATCAAAATAACTTACATTTATTCTTATGTCATCAGAAAAAATATTAGCTGAGAATGTGAATAACATGGATCTGTTTCTCCAGGATCTGTGCAAAGGAAATTAACATGTTGAATCACTAGGAAAGCTATGATGCACATCAAGAAGAAAAATTATAGAGATATTTTTTCCCACAAGTAAGCAATCATTCTGTGACTTCTGAAAACTCAAGAAAAAGGACACTCTGGCAATCATGTAGCATGTTGCATTTGTATGCACCGCATTGGAAGGTCTCAAATTTGAATAGCTTACTTTCATGCAGCTAATATATTGATAATGTCCTAAAATTGATTCCAGCCTATGGGTGTCTCCTTTTAGGCCCTAGAAAATCCTGAAGGTAGATAAATTTTGCCAGTTCTGCTTTAGGCCTCAGGAAAGAAAAGAGAATATAAGCAGATCGCTAAGTAAAAGAGCTTAAAGAAGATCTTGGGAAATTTGTCTTCTGAGCTAACTCAGGTAACATCTGAACAGGAACAGCAATAAAAATTGCCTGTGAGCAATTAAAGATTGAAAGATGTAGTGAAAGAAACTAGTCAATGATATAGTGACACAGATATGAATAACTTGGGCTTGCATAGAGTTCCAAAGGGAATATTTGAAGGTAAATCTTTTAGGATTTTAGGTAGAGTATCAAAGATTCATTCATCTATTCAGAATTATTTTTCTTGATTGCTTGCTTGTGCTATAAGTGATGTAGGCAGAAAGAGGGGGAAAATCACTTATATCACAGACCTCTATAGTATTAAACAATAACTAATCAAGTAATTAATTTATTCTGTTAAATATGATGAAGAAAAATAAAAGGCTGGAATAGTGCCTGATAGAAAAAACCAAACCTAAAGTATTAAGCTACTTGCAATGTGGTGACAGAGTGGAAAAAACAAGGTGATGGATTTCTTTTTAATTCTAGGAGAGTCAACTTACTGTATGCAATAGATGATACATACAGTACTGTCCCAAAATCACATACAGTGTATAAGACTATCAGCCATTTGAAAATTATAAAGAAATTGTGAGCGTTACAGGAAAAGAGTTGTGTTGGGTCAGCTCAAAATGAGAACAAGGTAAGGGGACTATTTCTCACTCGTAAAGTTGAGTGAGCATTTCTAGGCCCCAGAGCTCTGTATCCCTACTAGCAAATGTTACCCCCTGTTACTTATAGAGAGCTTTGTGATTTAGATAATATGGTCTCTTTATTTGAGGGGAAGTTACTTACAAAACTTAGATATCATCTTAGTTTCAGGAATGCACCATCTCATTAGGGTTTCAGGTTTCATTTCATTTCATTCATTTCATTTCATTAGGTTTCATTTCATTTAGGGTTTCATTGGGGTCCCTAAGCTCAGGGTTTCTCTCTGATAATGTAACCCATTATGTGTTCCAATTATCATTTGGTCTTTTGACCTCACTGTGTAGGGACTGAAGCTTGGGGAATCAACTAAAAAAGTATTGTTACTCTGTCTCCTGCTATTACTGTAAGTAAAAAGCTGCCCTTTATTTCTGAGTTAACAGTCTTGTGTTGTCTACCGGCATCTATGAAAATGGGTCAGTATCAATGTTTAACTTGTAAATGAGGTAGAATCTCAGAACACTAAAGTTCTTGACACTTGTGCAAGTAGCTAAGGTTAAAACTACCTTTACATATTAAAGAAAAAAATTAAACAACTTATTAGCTGTTACACGTTAGGAGCTTGAGTTAATTAATCATGAATATCTAGGAGCAAATCAAAATCAATTAAATATCTAAATTCTTAATCTTAATTTATTGATGCATACTTCCAGATTTATACTATAGCTCAAACTAAATACTATTGTCTTTGTCATAAATATTGACCTCTTAGTTTTTATGCTCAGAGACCACAGTTTTGTTGAGAAACAATTCTCTATAGATCTCTGGTATTTCTGCATGTCTTACAAACAGAAACACTGACAGGTTTTTTTCTGAACTATCGTCTCAAATTTGTTTATATAGTGAAACATTTTGTATGATAGAGATGGTGTCTCCTGCTAAAGCAAAGATATGTTTGTTCGCTCTCCAGTATAATAAAAATAATGCCACCCTTGGAAGCATTTTGCTAACACCCATTATAAAAGAACTGGAGTTCCTCATCCATGACACAAACCTACTGTGTGTACAGCATCTAACTGAGCCACTCTGTGTCACCACCTGACTTGAAGGGTAAGAGGAAGCAGCACAAATGTGAAGGTCATGTTACTTGCTATGACGTGAGTTAATAAAGTCTTTTGACCCAAAAGTCCCACATCTTCTCTCAACATCTGTGCAACTGTGACAGGATTACCTGTTAGCTTGTATGTAGGGTAAAATCTTAGACATTTCACAGTTCTTGAAAGTTTTATGATGCATTCTCACAACTCTTGAAAGTTCTATGATTTAATCCATAATCGAGTCCTCAACTAAATAATTTTCTTACTAAGTTAGAATACTAATTGAAAGAAAATCATTCATTTCTGAGATAACTCTCATAGCTCATAATTAGCATCATGTTCTCCCCTTAATAACAGTTTAAGGCATAAAATCTAATTGTGCTTCAAATAGAGAAAAGTAGTTTTTTAAAAAATCCAGTTAAGTGTCTCAAAGATTAAGGATTAGGCTTATCTATTTGCCTTGTCTGATGAATTGACTTAATTTCAACAGTCAAGATGAGCTGAATACAATGTAGGGATGTGGGGTGTTCAATTTTAGTTACCATATTTTATTCCTCATATTTCTTTCTGCTTAAGAAGTGAATTAATTATCCTTTCAGTTATTGGAGAATTTTTGTTGTCAAACTAGCTATGGCTGCTAGCAATTTCTCAACTCTATTTCCCCTAAATGCAATAGTAACCCACTTCAAAATAAGATAAACATTGTTTTCTCCATAAGATTTACAATCATAAAAAATGTAAAGAATAAAAAGTATAACACAATAACTGGAAAAATTTGTGGTAATTTCAGAACAAAATCAAAAGGCTATAATACCTTTCTAAAATTGCATTTTGAAAAGAATACATACCACTAATACTCAATTATATGAATTTGTTTTTTCTGGAAAAAATACAAGCTTAGACTATGCTTCTGTCTAGAGTATCACTTTATATTATTCAGTTTTATTGCCATTGTGCCTAATAAATGGTAACTGTTCAATGTTGATTGAATCTTAAGCAGTAATCCAATTATCACTTAAACTCTTTTGAAAGTTTATTAAAAATATTCTTGATTACAATACTTGATGAAATGATCCCCACATCCCATAAGAAAAATGTCACTAGTAAACAATGAAATAATGAAAAAAAATTTGCTTGACCTGATGCTATATATGTTGAAAAATTGTTGCCAGTGAAAGAACCAGAGAAAAAGGGATGATGCTTCTAAATAACCTGCTATGAACCACACCGACGAGTTGCAGAACATTAAGAAATTAAAATTTTGAAAATTCTCACTAAAGTTTTTTTGCCACAATATGGAGAGAATCAGAGTATGTATGTTTTCCTTATGATCTAAAGATAGAAGAAATTAAAGGGTAGTGGATATAGCTCTGGGAAATATGTGAAAAGATGGAAGAACTAGAATCTTTCAGAACATATATAATTTATAAACATATATATTTATTAAAGAGAGAGGTAAGAGATAATAGATGGATAGATAGATAGATAGATAGATAGATAGATAATAGATACGTAGAGAGATAGAGAGATAGAATCTATCTCTCTGTGTGTAGAAAGGAGTACCTGGAATGATAATCACTTGCTATTCCCCAGTAGTGGGATTTTATTGGTTTTCATATCTTCTTTGTACATATCTATATCACTTCAATTATTTATATTGAGTAGGAAATGCCTTAACAAAAATAAATTATAATATATCAAGAGGAAAAAATTTACTATGTTTAATTTCAAGTATATTTTATTGTTCTAATGTTTCATATTGCCTAAAGCAAGACCTGATTTCATGCTTAAAATAAAATTTTGGAGTGCCTGGGTGGCTCAGTCAGTTAAGCATCTGACTCTTGGTTTCAGCCAGGTCATGATCTTACAGTTCATGAGATAGAGCCCCAAGGCAGGCTCTGCACTGACAGCATGGAGCCTGCTGGGGATTCTCTCTCTTCCTCTCTCTCTCTGCACCCCCCTGCTCATGCTCATGCTGTCTCTCAGAACAAATAAACTTAAAGATAAAGACATTTTCGGGGTTCTTGGGTGGTTCACTTGGTTGAGTATTCGACTCGGTCTCAGCTGAGGTCTTGATCTCATGGTTGTGAGTTCAAGCCCCACATTGGGCTCCACACAGGGCATGAAGCCTATAAAAACAAAAGCATTTTCTTAAATATGTTTAAACAGATCTGCAAAGTATTCCAATTTTACACAATCAAATGTACACAATATATCAGAAATACTAAACCATTTAGTCACTTTCCAGTTTATCTTTATGTTATAGGTAGACATCAGGTATGATACAAAAGATATGGTATTTTTTTTAATATTCAAGTGTATACCTTTTGTCACTGTTACCAGAGTTCCATATAGTGAAAGTGAAAGTGCTTTTGCTCAAGGATTCTCATATTATTCTTAATTACATATAATGAATAAATTTCAAAGTAATTAAATCCCAAGAAAGAGTGTATTAAATCCCTGAAAAGTATATATGTTTCACTTAACATTTAATCTGTAATTATTAAGTAATAAAATTCAAAACACAAAAATGTACTGTCACTCAAGATCCAGTATAATCCTATTATTAAAATGAGGGGGTAAATTTAAAAGCGATTATACCATCACCTATAAATCCATATCTCAATTCATTAAATTACTTCCTGCAGGTCACTGACTTTCATTATACAATATAAAAAAATGGGTAGGCTTTTTTCATCATTTGTTACTTAAGTCACAGCTTGAGATGCTTAAAGTCATTTAAGAATAGTCAAGTACATTGTATGAATTTTAATAAAATTGCCACTATACTACTTGTACTTCTTTTGATCATTGCTGCATATTGGAGTGTCATTCATGCAAATAATAAAATGAAATGAATACACTAAGTATTTACATTCAAAAGAAGAAAGTTGTTAAGCTTTTTTTTTTTTTTTGGAGTGACTACTTTTGGAAATTACAAAGCTGTCTTTAAGGGCACCTGGGTGGCTCAGTCAGTTGACCCTCCAACTCTTGGTTTCAGTTCAGGTCATGATCTGGTGGTTTTGTGAGTTCAAGCCCCATATTGGGCTCTGTGCTGACAGTGCAGAGACTGCTTGGGATTCCCTATCTCTCTCTCTCTCTCTCTCTCTCTCTCTCTCTGCCCCTCCCCCGCTCACGCTGTCTCTCTCTCTCTCTCTCTCTCTCTCTCTCTCTCTCAAATTAAATAAACTTAATTTTTTTTCTAAATTAAAAAATCTGTCTTTAATTGAACATACATGAAAAGTTGGGAAGCCTCTCAGTTACTAGGTAACTCTTTTCCATGCCTCAAAGTACCACTGATAGAATACCGTTCCTGCTATTAGGGTGAATACCGTTCCTGCTATGTTTGTGTCAGTTACTTCTTACCACATCACAAACGAGACCAAAACTTATTGGCATAAAACAACCAATGCATTTAGCTCATTATTTGGGGCTGGAGGTCAGCCAGGCAGTTCTGACCTCAGCAGCCTCTCATACAACTGTACATTGGTTGTCTGTTGGATGGTGTCATATAGGTATCTTTGGTGACAGTGGCATCTGACCACGAATTACTTAGGGTTGTAAAGAAGAGAGGAAAGCACATAAAGACTCTTCACCTCAGAACTGGTACCCATCTCTTCTGGTGTGTTCTAGCAAAAGTAGTAAGTCAAGACACTAATGTTATTTAAAAGGTTGAAGATATAGATTTAAACTCTTTATGGAAAGAGATGAAAAGTGCCCCCTTACCTTTATTGTGGTATAAATGATATACAAAATGCTGAGCAGATTTAATGTATACAGTCTAATGAATTTGGACATATGCATGCATCCAATTTATCATCATCACAATCAAGACTATAAACATATTCATCACCTCCAAAGTTTTGTCTGCCTTTGCTTATTATTGTTATAAGAACACTTAACATGATATCTGCACTTAACCAATTTTTAACTTGCACAACACCTTCTTAACCGTAGGTATGTAACATGTATATATTGTACAGCAGTAATCTCGAATTTATTGATCTTGTATAACTAATTTTATACCCACTGAATATTAACTCACCACTTCCTCCCTCCCCACCTCTGGCAACCACCATTCTATTTTCGCTTCTATCACTTTTACTACTGTAGAAACCTCCTATAAGTGGAATTATGAGGTATTTGTCCTTCTGTGATTAACATTTCACTTAGCATAGGATCTTCCAGATCCATCCAAGTTATTGCAAATGGTAGAAGTCTTTTTAAGGCTGAATAATATTCCATTTTATGTATATACCACATTTTCTTTATCCATTTGCCTTTGACAGACATTTAAGTTGTTTCTATACCTCGGCTATTATAAATCATGTTGCAGTAAGCATGAGATCTCTTTGAAACTCTGATATCAATTCTTTTGGGTATATACCTAGACAGGTGTTGCTGGATCATATGGTGATTCTATTTTTAATCAAGCATAGATACAGAAAAAAGAAAAAAACTGGTTATAACTTTGTACTGTAACCATTTTTTTCTTTCCCAATGTATTCAATGATGGCACATAAAATGGGAAATTATTATAGTGAGATTTGGCTTTAAAATTGTCTTGTATTAATATAATTGTAATTACCTATATTCTTAAGCCTGATTTTAAAGTCACATATGTTAATCTAGATGGGAGAAATTGTTATTGGTACCATGGCAGTTTCAGTATTTTATAAGCAATTTTAATACTTTTGTGCTCATATTTCTGTGTGTGTGTGCGTGTGTGTGCGTGTGTGTGTGTGTTTGCAGGGGTAGAGGGGAAAATGAAATGTAGGGGAGAAAAGGAATATCACACCCTTGGCACTAAGTATATACTTAAAAACTTATATTTAATTGGTATTGTAGGGGGGAAGCTTGCACTGAGGCATCCTAGTGGCCTCACATATGTTTCCATAGGCCACATAAGCAGTGGTTTGACCTGCAGCCTCTCAGGCCCTTAGTGGAACACCTTGTCATCCTCCTGGAACATCATTCGGGATAGAATGCTTGTGAGAAGCTCGGAGGCCAATTTCTACTCACCTCCTTATTTTCCCTGGGAGGCTGTCATGACTCCCTTTCTGACCATCTCCCAGGTTCTAATGAGCTCTAAGACTTTCTGCTCAGACCCTTAGGGTGTATCTGCAGACTACAAATACTTGCTAGAATTGGCTCCTTAGAAGCAGGGTTTCTAACCTTGCACTGCATTACCACTGAGGCCTTTGTAGTATCAGTTTCACCCTTTAGGATGTGGAGGTTGTGGAACAGAGAGCACTGTGAGTTGTCTCCTTTTGCTACTCTTCCTTTTGTTGAGTATGTAAATAAACTGAGTCTAAAAGTGGCCTGCTGTGTTTTACTAGCTAAATCTGCTTTTCAGAAGGTGGCCAGGCCTGCTGCTGTGTGCTTGACAGGGATGGCTACAGCCCTACTCACTTTGGCTTGCCTCCTCTTACTTTTGCTGTTCTTTCTCCATCACAAAACCCTGAAAACTGCAGGTAGTGTTTCTCCCTAACAACATTAGATAGCACACTATATTGAACTTCCAAGAAAGTAATTGGCTCGGTTTCCAAGGCCCTGCATGTTGACAGGGATGAATCCCACAGGGATCCTTTGAAACCACAGGAGCAACACTGTCCTATCCAGCTTTTCAGAAAGATTCTTCCTGTCAAGGATGAATCAATATCATAATAAGAAACTTAAACCTCGATGTTATCCCTCTGTATGTGGTATGATCTCTGGACTCTTCCCAGTGGCAAGGAGAAATCTTTCTTTTCTTTTGTGATAATAGGAGTCATCTGAGTGGGAGACTGCTGAGTGTTAGCTAGAAAACCTAGTTACCATTCTTGAAGTCTTGGGTATAAACAGTGCCTAGTTTGAAATCTAAGAGCCTCTAAGGTGTGGACACAGATCATTCCCCATCTGCCTCTCACTATGAATGTAACAAATAGCCGCTGTCAGTTGTGCGGTGATAAACTTTTGTTTTCCAAGCATTTTGAGACTGAGTGTTGCTTTAAAAATGTTCCAATTTTAAAATGAGATTTTGATGGGAATAAATGCATTTCCATGAAATGCTGTTGGTTTACACAGCTTCCATGGAATTTGTTTCATGATTCTTAATGGCAAAGTCTAAATTAAGGATATGTATTCTTAGTAACCCTTTCAAAATACATCCATTCTCTAAACACCAATTGGTTTGGGTCTTTTGTTTTTTTTTTTCATTTTTCTTTTTTGTATCTTTTGTGTTTAAAAAATTGTCACGGGTTTACAGTGTTCTTTGACCAAAGCTGGATTATATTGAGAAAAAATTGTTATTGAAAAGTTTCACATACATTTTTGAAGTTCTTAATATTCTACCTTACTACATCTAGCATATGGATTTTTGAAAATATAGACTTTTCACTGTATCAAAAACCAAGTAATTGGTAGAACATTAATATTATTTTTTGAACATTAATCTTCTTTGCTAATGTAAGAACTGAGTGTGTAACATAGATTGACTTATTTTTCAGATTACTTGCAAGAATCAATTATGTGCACTTTCTAAGAATTGTGAAGAATATCATGTTTCTTGTATATTTATATTTAACATATTGTGCCTAAAGATCACAAGCTTATGTATTAAAATATTTTAAATGACAAATTAAGATATGATTAACCACAGTGAGCAGAAAGATGCAGTTGAATATTCATATACAGAAATTGTCTTCAAATCTGTCAGCTTTGTTTTCCTTTCAGAGAAACCAGTGATTTTTGACAGGTGTGAATTGTAGCAGTGATACAGTTTCCCCCAGAACATTTAAATTGATTTTTAAACAAAAGTGATCCATCTTTATTTTTAAACGAATGCATTTTTGTATTCTAGGGTAGCACTGAGATTTTCATCCCAGAAAATGGCTTTGTGAGAAAAAAAATGTGTAATTTGGAAATTTGAATGCATATAGTCAAATTCTAATGAATAAATGCAATGCTATGCATATCAAGATATTTCTCAAGAATTTATGAGCACTTACCCATTATACCTAAAGTATGTAGGCATTTCTAGAATTTTGTGATTGTAGATGGTTTTTAATCTTAAAAGAAAGTATGAACCCTTCTAAATATAAACAGTTTTTTATAAATGTTTACATTTATGCTCTTTTATTATTTTAAGTATATTTTCCTCCTTCTATATTTCCATTTTAAACGCCAAATCTCTCCTTCGAATTTATACTAAAGATATATGAAGGGGTTCAAATTCCCAGTTGCCTATTGAATTGTCTCAAGGCTAATTAAGTACTTCAAAAAATATGCAAAGAAAATAAAAAGACTACAATTTGGATATTTTTAAGATTTATGCTTAACTTTATATTTTTTACATTGTTAAGAGTGAGTACTCAGCAAACTCTTAGGACATAATGTGATGTGCTACTGTCACATCATTTTTCATTTCCATATGTGGTTATTGCAGTAACACAATTTTATAGTGTTAGTATTTTGACAATAGGCATATCTAAAATCTAGTATTTATCCCTCTTACCAAAAAAACTATGAGCATTTTTCTGAGGGGATTCTACATGATTCAATAAGCCTAGCAAGTAACACAAGAAGTATATATTATTTATTAAAGGTACAGAACTAATGGAAAAACATGCTCGAAAGATAGAAATTGAGTATGTCTTTACAAGCTATTGAAATATGGCATGACAAAGAATCTTATGAATGATTTTGGAAGTCACACATGTCCTCAACTATTCTATCAGGGATAAGGGAATGCCCTCATGACTAAACTATTTAACTTCTTAGCATACTTCTTAAAAGTTAACAGATAAATACTAGAACTAGGAGGAAAAAATTACTTAAATCAGAAGTATAATTGATATCTGGAGTGAATTATTAATCTGGGGTATCAATCATGAGTTAGAGTCTATTCTTCCCACAAATCTGAGAAAAAAGTAACCAAGATACAAGTAAACTCATTAGGTCTCAAACTGAGCACTGCACAGACCTGGGGCATTACATCTTATGCTATGACTTATTTTATTTATTTATTTAAAAATTTTCAAGTTTATTTATTTATTTCAAGAGAGAGACCACAAGTGGGGAAAGGCCAGAAAGAGAGAGAGAAAGAGAGAGAGAGAATCTCAAGCAGGCTCTGCACCACCAGCACAGAGCCCCATGTGGGGTTTGCACTCACAAACCACGAGATCATGACCAGAGCTAAAGTCCCACACTTAACTGACCAAGCCACCCAGGCACCCCATGTTATGACTTTTCAAATAATTATTTATTAAAACACATTAGGAATTTCAGAAAATAGAGTAAGGTGAAAGACGATGAGGAATCTAAGACCTCTCATTTCCATTTTGCCTCATGCTCAGTCCACAGGCCAACAAATCTGAAGCCAACTTTCCTTTCAGCATTAAGATTCTAACAGTGTCTTAGATTCCATTTTGTTAGTTGTGTTTAAAGTCTCACTTGAAACCCAAGTCAGATAATAAGTGGAATCCAATGTCATATTCTGTAACTATCATAACCTAGACAAAATTTGAACATCCAGAAAGACCTTTTTAAAAATAATTCAATCTAAGAACATGCACAACAGAAACTTATGAAATGGCAAAATATTTAACTATTTAGAGATATAATTATTTGAAACTCAGACATTATTCTGTACATTAAAATGTATAGAAGCATGAACTGATTAAGTACTTATACATGAAAGAGTAAAGCCCGGAACAGATGGCATGACATAGCTGAGTACTTTAATAAGTACAGACAGCCCTCTGGAATAGAAAGAATTTCCTCAGCTTAAATTTAACTAAAGAAATAGTAATAGCTAACATGTAAATATTACTTTATATGTGATAAGAACTACATCTTTTACATAATATATTAATGCATTTTATCCTCAAATGAACCTTACAAGTCAAGTATTACTATCATCTGTATGAAGATGGAGAAATTGAAGCATAGGAAGATTAAATAAATTACTTAAGTGATACAGTTAATGGCAGAACCAGGTTTTGGATGAAAGTCTGCATCATAATACAAGTGATGGAAAGAATGAGCCATATTAAATCAATATTAGTTACACACACACACACGTAAGCTGTGCAAATGTAAAATCAAATTATTAGCATATGCATTGTGTAATGATTCAGACATTCCATTGGCAACAGTATAATTGACTTGTTACTTGGATAATCTTTCCTATTGAAAAAATTGATTCAGGACATCATATTTTAAATAAAAATTAAATTAAAAGTTAAAAGTAATACACTAAAACCTAAGTAAATCACAGCAACTAGGATGATAAATGGAGCCTGAAATGAGCTTTCAATGTTATAACATTTGCTAAAGTAAGTGAATGTTAGCAAAAATTGTAAGCCTTATAGACTTAGGGTACAGAGGACAAGGTCTGGCACATTTCTCAAATGAGACTAAGAGATGGACTACAAAGCACTACACACTTGGTGAAAATATGAACCACAAAGAGAAAGAAAATGAAATTTTACTTGACTGAAAATACACAGGCAGTTGACAAAAATAAGTGACATATCATTTAAGAGCCCACTTTTTAAGACCCAAAAGAGTATGATGGTTAAAGTGCTACAGAAAATAAGTTCAGTCAAAGATGGCAAACCATATAAGGAAACAAGCTATCATAAATTAAAGATAGCAGAAACAACTGAAAATATAATAAAACCCCAAATTCTTTAAATATTAGAATTATAAAACATAAAATAAAAATAAGTATACTCCAAAAAATGTAGATTTGAAAAGATGGGTAAAGATAAGCAGATTATTAAAAACTATCAAAGGCTGCTTCTAGGAGATAGAATGTAACACATTAAAATAAATACTTCATTTAAGTTTTAACAGTATATTGGTCACCACTAAAGAGAGAATTAGTGAAGTGGAAAATAAAACTAAAGAAATGATAAAATATACTGTGGAGATACAAAGAAACAGGAGAGAAGTTAAGAGGAAAGGGGGGGGAAACAGTTTGCATGTGAAATGGTGGCTGACTTGGTCATAAGAGAGTAGAAGTCAGAAGACAGAAAACTGATACCTCTATTCCATTAAGAGAAAGTGGCTGCTGAGTTAGAATCTTAGATCTAGTAAATGTGCTGATCAAAAAAGAGGTCATGATAAAGACATTTTCAAACCAAGTAACAGAAACAATTTACCACCAGCAGATTGTCACTAAAGGAAATTTTAACAAATGCATTTCAGGCAGTAAAAGAATGAAGATCAGAAGTGGTTAAAATTTGGATATATCTATACAAACTAGGTAGTATGAAAAAATAAGGTATTTTAGGGTTTAAAAAGTGTGTAAAATACATAAAATGATGACAAGCAAGAGGATAATGTATGGAATTAAATTGTGCTAAGGTGTTAATATTGTTCATGAATAGTTGGGGTAATATATTATATTTTGCTATGTTTGTGATTAGAGCTTTAAGGTTGGTATATGGGAGGACCAGAAAGACAAGCAGACCTGAGAGAGGATTTGTGATATTGTGAAAAATGCTGTGTTCTTGGGTTTTACCTTTAAACTAGTAAGAAGCTACTTAGTAAGCTTCAGTGTGGAAAATAAGTTAGGGAGAATGACAGAAAATGCAGAAAGAATGGAAGTCAATCCTTGATCTAGGAGAAATGATAAAGGGAAAAAAATAAATAATGACTAGGTAAAAATGACAAGACTCACTGATTGGTTGCATAGCAAAGTGAGAACAAGAATGACTTAAATTTTATCATATTAAAAGTAAATACATAACTTTCTATTTCAGCTCCAGTATGGTTAGAGCTGTGAAGTCATCATTTTCATGCTACAAGAAAACAGCTAAACAAACTGAAAATCAATGACTTTTCTTGGACTTTTCAGGGAATTGAGGTCACTGGGCAAACCACCATGCAGAAATTTAGAAAGAGCAGCAAATATAGCAAATCACAGTCAAGATATACATACCAGGAGGGGAGGCCACGAGAATTATAAACTTTTCATAACACTTAAACAATACTTACAGAGGAGCAAGGATAAGATGTACATTGGCTTCGGTTTAGAAACCATGTACGCAGGAAGCAAATTAAGTGAAATATTTAAAATGTTGAAAGACAAAAAAAAAAGTAGCAGACTAAAATTCTATATCTATTAGAATTGTCTTTTAAAATTGAAGTAAAAATAAAATAATTTTTCAGACAAACAAAAAATGAGTATATTTATTACCAGTAGAACTATACCGTAAGAACTGTTAAAAACCAAAAAATTAAAGGAAAAGAAAAATAATATAATTTGGAAACAGACCTACAAAAAGAAAGGAAAGATTATCAAATAAGGAATAAATGAAGATATTTTATTTACTCACTTATAGTATCCTAATCAAAAAGTGCTCAAAATAACAGAAAATGTATTTGATGATTATACTATATTGATTAATGAAACAAAAGACAGCAATGTTATAGAGGGATAGATGGAGGAATTGGAAATTATATTCTTATAAGATACCTACACTACCCATGAAGTTTCCAGTGAGATTTAAAAATAATTTTAGGGGCGCCTGGATGGCTTAGTCGTTGGGTGTCTGACTTCGGCTCAGGTTGTGATCTCATGGTCTGTGAGTTCAAGCCCCACATTGGGCTCTGTGCTGATAGCTCGGAGCCTGGAGCCTGCTTCAGATTCTGTGTCTCCCCCTCTCTATGCCCCTCCCCTGCTTGTACTCTGTCTCTCTCTCTCTCTCGAAAATAAATAAACATTACAAAAATATTTTTTAATGAAGATGAAAATGCAACTTATCAAAAATCTGTGTGATGCAGCAAAAGCAGTACTTAGTGGAACACTTATTGCAGTTAATTAATTTATTATAAAATCCTTTTTAATGTTTATTTTTTAGAGAGAGAGACAGACAGAGTGCGAGTGAAGGAGGGTCAGAGAGAAAGGGAGACAGAATCTGAAGCAGGCTCCAGGCTCTGAGCTGTCAGCACAGATCCCAACACGGGGCTGGAACCCACCAGCCGTGAGGTCATGACCTGAGCCAAAGACGGATGCCCAATCGACTAGCCACCCAGGCGCCCCATGAATATACCATAATGAAGAAAAGATCTAAAATAAATAATCCAAACTTCCAATTTAGGAACCTAGTAAAACAATAACAATGTGAGCCTAAAGTGAGAAAGAAAGAAAGAAAGAAAGAAAGAAAGAAAGAAAGAAAGAATCACTGATTCTTTAAAAATGTGAATAAAATTGGGGTGCCTGGGTGGCTCAGTCAGTTGAGTGTCTGGCTTCAGCTCAGGTCATGATCTCACAGTTTGTGGCTTCAAGCCCCGCATCAGGCTCTGTGCTGACAGCTTAGAGCCTGGAGCCTGCTTCGGATTCTGTGTTTTCCTCTCTCTCTGCTCCTCCTCCGCTCATGCTAGGTCTCTCTCTCTCTCTCTCCTTCAAAAATAAATAAGAACATTAAAAAATATTTTTTTAAATATGAATAAAATTGACAATACTTTAGCCAGATTAACCAAGAAAAGAGACAGAGAAGACACAATTACCAATATTATCCTTGAAAGAGTTGTCATCACCTCTGATCTTGTGTACATCAAAATGAAAAAAAAAAAAGGGTAATCATAAACAACTCTGTGCCCATAAATGTGATAACTAAGATGAAAGGGCTGAATTCCTTTAAAGACTACCAAAATTCACAAAAATAGAAATAGATCTTCCAAATAAGTCCATCATATATTTAAGAAATTGAATCAATAATTAATAGCCTTCTTAAAATGAAAAGACTAAGATGAGATGGTTTCACTCATAAATTCTACCAAACATTCAGGGAAGAAATAATAATACTTTAACACTCTGTTACATGAAATAGAAGTAGAAATAAATCTCCCTAATTCACTCTATACTACCAAAAGTATCCTAATACTAAAACCAGGTAAGACATTACAAGAAAACTGGAGACTAATATCTTTTATGAACTTAGATGCAAATATCTTCTACAATATATTAACAAATTAAATCAGGCTAGGCATAAAAATAGCTATACACGGGGTGCTTGGGTGGCTTAGTTAGTTAAGTGTCAGACTCCAGCTCCAGGTTCCTGAGTTCGAGCCCCACATCGGTTTCTGTGCTGACAACTCAGAGCCTGGAACCTTCAGATTTTGTGTCTCCCTCTCTCTCTACCTGCCCCTCCCCAGCTCCACACTCTCTCTCTCTCTCAAAAATAAATAAAAACATTAAAGAAATTGAAAAACAGTTATACACTATGACCAGGTGGTATTTATTCTAGGTATGCAAGAACATTTTGACATTTGAAAATCAAAATAATCTACTAAACCAATTGCTTAAAGAAGACAAAATTTAAAAAAAAAAACATAACAATAGATTGAAAAAAAGCATTGGGAAAAAATCCACCCCCATTCACAGTTAAAACTCAGCTAGTAATAAGGAGAACTTCTTTAATTTGGTGGCGAATATCTATAAAAATCCTATAGCTAACATCATACTTAATGGTTAGAAATTGGATGTTTTTTCCCTAAGATCAGGAACAACAAACACCAGGGTGTTCCCTGTCAGTACTCTTACTCAACACTGGATTGGAAGCTCTAACTAGTGCAGTAAGATAAAAGGTATACATTTCACAAAGGAAGAAAAAAGTCTGTCTTTAATTGTCTACCTGGAAAAATCTGAAGGACTCAACAAAAACAAAAAACAAAAACAAAAGCAAAAGAAACCCCCAAAACAAAATCAAAACTCCTGTAATAAATATGTAATTATAGCACCAGGTTGCAGGATACAAGATTAATAAATGAAAGTTCATTTTTTTTCCTATATACCAGCAGTGAACAATTGGAATTTGAAATTAAAAATACAGCACCATGTAGATAGAATACTGCCAAACATCTAGAACACTTATAAATGTATAAATATATAATAAATGTACATATGGATATTATAAAATTCATACAAGATTTATATGTAGAAAAATATAAAACTCTAGTGAGGGGTCAAAGAGGAACTGAACAAATGGAGAGATATTATATTCATGGACTGGAAGACAATATTGATAATGTGTCAATTCTTCCCAACTTGATCACAACACAACAAAAATAAAAATTCCAGCAAGCTATTTTATGGATATCAGTAAGTTGATTCAAAGGCTTATATAGAAAGACCTGAAATAGCACAATTATGAGGAAGAACAAAATCGGATAACTTCAAGACTTATAAAGCTACAGTAATCAAGACAGTATGGATTTGTGAAGGAATAGACATATAAATCAATGTAGCAGAACAGAGAGCTGAGAAATAGACTCACAGATATAATCAATTAATCTTTGACAAAGGAGCAAAGGTGAATCAATGGGGAAGTGACAAACTTTTTAATAAATGGTCCTGGAACAATTGGATTCAGACAAATGAATCTAGACACAGACATTACACCCTCCACAAAAATATTAATTCAAATGACTCATGGGCCTAAATTTAAAATACAAAACTTCTAGAAGAAAACAGAGGAGAAAATCTATTGGAAATTGGATTTGTTGTTGAGTGTCTAGATATATCAAATATACGATTTATGAAAGAAAAAATAAATTAGACTTTATTAAAATTAAAATCTTCTGTTCTGTAAAAGACACCGTTAAGGGAATCAAAAGACAAGCCATGGACTGGGATAAAGTATTTGCAAAACATGTATCCGATAAAAGACTTATACCCAAAATATACAAAGAATCCTTGAAACTCAACAGTAAGAGAACAACCTAAATTAAAAAAATGCAAGGACCTGAACAAACATCTCACCAATGATGACATACAAATGACAAATAAATAAATGAAAATATGATCAGCATATTTTGTCAACAGGAAATAGAAAATTAAAACAATGAGATACTACTACACACCTATTAGAGTAGTTGAAATCCAAAAATCTGACTCTGCCAAATGCTGGTGAGGATGTGAGGCAACAGGGGCAATAAATGATTCATTGCTTGTGGGAATGCAAAATGGCACACTTTGAAAAAACACTTGGCAGCCTTTTTCAAAGCCAAGCTTAGTATTACCGTGTGATCCAATAATTATGCTCATATTTACCCATTTAATTTGAAAACATGTTCACACAAAAATCAAAATACAAATATTTACAGCACCTTTATCCATAATTTACAAAAGCTGGAAACAACAAAGAGGTCCTTCAGTTACTAAATTAATCAGCAAACTGTGGTACATGCATATAATAGAATGTTATTGGGCAATAAAAGGTATCTATCAAAGTATGAAAAAACATAGAGGAAACTTAAATGCATATTAGTAAGTGAAAGAATCCAGTATTAAAAAGCTACATATCATATGGTTGTAATATATGACATTCTGAGAAACACAAAAATATAAAGACAGTAAAATGATCAGTGGTGAGCAATGTGAATTCATATTTTAGTTGAAATAGACACAAATGGCTTCATATAGAAATATTTATAGATGGGCACCTGGGTGGCTCAGCCCATTAGGCATCCAACTCTTGATCTCTGCTCAGGTAATGATCTCATGGTTTGTGAGATTGAGCCTCTATGAGGCTTTGTGCTGTCATTGCCGGGCCTGCTTGGGATTCTCTCTTTCCCTCTGTCTCTGCCCCACCCCCACTAAATCTCTCTCCCACTCTGTCTCTCAAAATAAGTAAACAAACATAAAAAATAAAGACATATTTATAAATGTATGTATAAACACATTAGTATTAGCATATATACTTTTGCTAAGAAGGTCTAAAACAAATGATGTCTCACTAGCCATTAGTGTGCCTAGTGCCCTTATCTTGTTTTTTTTTAAATTTAATGTTTATTTTTTATTTTTGAGAGAGAGATAGTATGAGTGGCTGAGGTGCAGAGATAGAAGGGGACAGAGGATCCAAAGCAGGCTCATGCTAACATCAGAGAGCCTGATGTGGGGTTTGAATTCATGAACTCACGAACCACGAGATCATGACCTAAGCCAAAGTCGGTCACTCAACCGACTAAGCCACCTAGGTACCCTGGTTTTTAATACCACTCTCTAATCAAAGGAAGCCAGCATCAGTGAAGAAATAGCTGGTTTAGGACTGGAACACTTATACAAGGGGAAATATACAAAATGGGTTTGGAGCATCTTGTAGTGATGGAAAGTAAAGTATTCCAAATTTTTTTTTAATTTTTTAATGGTTTTTTTTGAGAAAGAGAGAGAGACAGAGTGTGAGTGGGGGAGGGGCAGAGACAGAGGGAGACACAGACTCTGAAGCAGGCTTCAGGCTCTGAGCTGTCAGGACAGAGCCTGCTGTGGGGCTCGAACTCACGAACTGCAAGATCATGACCTGAGCTAAAGTCGGACACTTAACCGACTAAACCACCCAGGTTCCCCCCTCCAAATTTTTAAGTACATTCGTTGGGCTATTTCAAAACAGCATAAGTGCTAACTGAAAGAGCCCCCAATGGTGGAAAGGTAGAGAGGTGGAAATTTTGAGGAACAAGATAAAAAAAATTTTTTAAGTGGTAGTGGATTATAACCTAAAGTAGAAAATAAACATCTGTAAGTTCAATCTGATGTAAATGAATAACTAGATAAATTAATATGTGAAGAAAACAGACATTTCACATGCAGAATAATTCCACATAATGTATGTATATATTGAACCCTCAAGGAGGGGAACATAAGTTTCTATTCTTTCAGTGTGGGGTGTGCATAGGGACTTGCTTCCAAGGTGCACAGTAATGAAAGAGGGGAAAAATGCTAACTTAACGTGGAGAGACCTGCTGAACACTGCCTTGTATAGATGACCAGGGCTAACTTCAGCATTCCTAATTCACGTTGATAGTATACACACTTGATACGATGTGGTGACAATGACATTTTTACCTTTGCGTTCTTCTCCCAATAAGTAAAAACCCTAGCTTTAGCATGAGAAAAACATGCCAATAGGAGGACATTCTACAATGTCCTACATTGAATAGTATGTCTACAATGTCTACAATGAATAGTATTTCTCAAAACTTCCAAGGTCATCAAAAACAAGGGAAGTGCATGTAACTGCCACAGCCAAAGGAGCCTAAGGAGACATGACATCTAAATGTAATATGTTATCAAGGATAGGATCCTGAAATTGAAGAAGAAGAAAAAAGGACATTAGAGACAAACTAAGAAAATCTAAAGAAACCCTGGACTCAGTTCATAATAATATGGTGATTTTGATCACTAATTATAACAAATGTATTATACTAATGTAAGATGTCAATAGCAGCAGAAACTGTGGGTCCAGGATATGTGTGTTTGTATTATCCTCTCAGATTTTCTGCACATCAAGAAAAAGCCCATGAAGTACAGTTTAATAAAATAATAAAAGCAGGTATAATAGTGTCTGTGAGGATCAGATGGGATTAAGTATGAAAAAGAGCTTGAAATTACACAAAGCACCATATAAAGTCCTTGTGAAGTAATTTTTACTTGCTTCTGGTTTAACGTGTGTTAAAATGGGGATTCTTAAATTCTGCTTTCTGGATTAGTGGACTTACAACTAAATTAGATTTAATTTTTTAAAGACGGGAGAATATATATCCTAGAATTCTCTCACAGTACCCATTTGGTCCAAAATGATTTTGACCATTATAATTGCATAACATAATGATTTGAAACTTACTTGGGAAAAGGAGGTTTATCTTTAAAAATGAGCTAATTAGCTGAAAAACTGCTTTCATAATTTCTTGTGCCCACGAGCAAAATGTTAGTTTAATAAAGCTGAAATAAACCTGGCACGTACTTTTGCTAATTTTCCTTTCCAACAGTGCTTTAATCAATAATATAATGCCCGGAATTCAGAGCTACCTTTTTTATTTTTATTTTTAAGAATAAGGAAAGCTTAATTTTGATTTATTTGAAAAGTTTGTATTCATGCATAGTAAAAAATATGAAATATGAAAAGTAGAAGGCTGTCTCCTTCCTAAATCAGGTGCATTATTTGAATCTTATACTACTTTCAGTGAAAATCAGCTACTCATCAACAAATCAAGCAATTATTTTTAGCTGGCTCTCTAGATTTCTCTAAAACAATAAACTGACGAAAGTTTATACTGAAAGAGGCAATATTCTTTTTTTTTAAATTTCTGACCCAGATAGTATGAATGAGCATATAACAAATTATTGAAGTGTTTAATATTCCTAGCTCCTGACACTCATTGCATGTGGTATATTTGATTAAAGTGCAATTGTTATATTTTCCATCTCTACCAAAATCTTGCAAGGGCAATTATAGTTCAAATGGAAATATCATTGAATACAATACCCCTTACTGACGTCTAAGGATAGAAAAACATGTTTCAAGAGTTTGATTACTTTGCATAGTGACCTAGAATATTGTTTGAGCTCAGATATTATTAAGACTAATATACTTACTAAAGAGAGAAAGGGAGGGATGCCTGGGTGGCTCCGTAAGTTAAGTGTAGGACTTCAGCTCAGGTTATGATCTCGCAATTTGTGGGTTCGAGCCCTGTGTCTGGCTCTGTGCTGACAGCTTGGAGCCTAGAGCCTGCTTCAGATTCTATGTCTCCTCTCTTTGCCCTTCCCCCACTTGTGCTCTGTCTTTCTCTGTCTATCAAAAATAAATAAATGTGAAAAAAAAAGTAAAAGGGAAAGGAAAACAATCATTATCTGACTACCTGCTTTTTATCAGTAAAGAGGCTTGGAACTGTTTCACATGGTACCCTACTGTATAATATCATAGGAAGGAAGTATTACTATTGTCATTTTATTGATGTTTATTTATTTTTGAGAGAGACAGAGACAGAATGAGAGTGGATTGGGGCAGAGAGAGAGGGAGGCACAGAATCCGAAGAAGGCTGAAGGCTTTTAGCTGTCAACACAGAGCCTGATGCGGGGCTCGAACTCACAGACCGTGAGATCATGACCTGAGCCGAAGCTGGAGGCTCAACTGAGCCACCCACGTGCCCCACTATTGTCATTTTAAACATGAGAGAACTGAGATTCAGAATGTGTGAGTGACTTAGTGAGGAAAATTATGCAGTCAGTAGCATGCAGTGGAGGCAACTAGGTATTCTGGAATACCTGAATCCAAAACCCATCTACTTCCCACTATACAGCAAATCATTATAATCATTGGTTCTATTTCTACCATGTGACCAATCCCACAGTCCCCCAAAAGAAAAAAAAGTGTGGGCCAACTTCCTATAAAAAATAAAGAAAATAAAAAGGAGATCATGTGAAGACAGAGGTAGGCATACATCAGAATTGTACTGCCCCAAGCCATGGAACACCAACGGCCACCAGAAGCTGGACGATGGAGAAACTGAGGTCCATAAAATTTGGCAACTTATTGTTCTGGACTCACTTGGCAGAAAACCGTATGAACAATAAAAGTCCATTCATAGGGTTCACAGACATACCTTGAAGCCCTAGCCTAAGAACTATTTAAAAAATATATAAATGGCATGGAGAATTGAGCCTTTTCATTGGACATTTAGCTGTTTATAAATCTACATGGAAGAATGGGAAAGTGAATAGTCCAGAATAGTTTTTCCTGCACCTGACATGAAAGTAAGAATACTGTTAAAAAGATTGAATCCCTCTGTTATGTTCTGCTAATAAATAGTAGAAGGAGTCTGGTTATAAAAAGACTTTTAAAGCAGGAACTTTGAGGATGGTCATTTTGAAGTTTCTTTTTATCTGGGTGTGATGTAACAGTCATATTTTAGAACCATCATGGTCAATCACTTAAAATAGTTCTTACTACTTAAAAAAAAAAAGGAAAGAAAAAAAAGGAGAGAGGAAATTAAAGAAAACATTTTGTCAGGGTAGTGAGTAATAGCATCTTAAATAAAAACTATGCATATTTTTCAAAATAAGGCAAACTTGGGGACAATAATAAATGTAGTAACAAATTACCAGAATGATAATAACAGTGTACAAAACATGAATCAGAAAGAGTTGCAGGAAGTACTTTGAGTCATCGGGGAAACTGTATCACTTTTTTTCCTACAGATTATTGAGGTAAAGTCTTTAGGGAGTATTTGAAAACAAACATGAATTCAATATTCTTTTTCTGGAGAAAAAAGTCTGGGGGGATTCCTCCAGACATCAGCCATTAGTCAGTACTAGATCTGAAAAAGATAGCCAAGAGGGGGGGTGTGTGTGTGTGTGTGTGTGTGTGTGTGTGTGTGTGTGTGTGTGTGTGTGTGTTTTCCCTTGTTCTGATACTTCCTTCCAGAAACAAGTGACTGCACTCTGTACTGGATTAAAATCCAATTATCTGAACACTTCTATGTGCATAATAATTTTGTCCATCGTCTTTTTCCATTTATTCCCTGTTTTGATCCCATCATCCCACAATTGACCTTTCCCAATTAACAGGCCCACAGAACCAGTATATAAAGCAGTTATTTACCCACAGAACCAGTATATAAAGCAGTTATTAGTAAAGCTGTTATATACAGCAGCTTTACAAATACTTATTTTGGCATCACTCCCGGCAGATGTCAAAAGGTTAGAAACGTAAAAACTCACTGAACTGACCCTTCCCCTTGGTAGTAGAATTAAATTCACAATTAACCTTAATTTGCCTACATGGGGTGAACTTATGAATCATGCTTTAGATATATGAATATTAAATTCAGTGATACCAGTATTTTATTTTGGGTAGTTTTCAACCTTTTCCTTGGGTAGTTTTCAACCCATGCCTAAGGCTCCTGGATCAAGTAAATCAAAAGGAAAATATTGTGAAGTGTAAACATATGTAATTGAATATCTGAGTTTATTGCCAGTCTCTCATTGCTAGTTTCCCATCCTAGAAACTCTTCCAGTAGAGTCTTTGCCTTATTTCTTCTCACATTCAAGTTTGGATCACATTAATTTAACCTACTAATTAATTCAACAATAAACTCTTTCACAACATTGTTTAAATAATAAATGTTTCAATTCTCATTCTAGTTTTCAATGAGACCACTATTCTGGGGTGATAAGCATATGGTATGTCCAGGCCCTATTACGTTTCCTTCACTGATACTTAGTATTGGTAAAATGTGCACCTTTATAGGACAAAATTGATCAAAGTGAAAAAAAATGATAAAAAATTTATTGTCCAAAACATTAATTGCATTTTCCAAAATGCTTTGGTAACTGATAAGGAGAGCCTGACATGCCACTGGTTAACATGTCACTTAGTAACATCTAATTGTGGCTCCCTGGTGCCTCCAGGAAGGTTCAGTGAAATCTGTTTGCCAGCAAGATGCCAGTCTTTTCTTCAAGGGAAACGTACCCACAGCCATTTTCAAGTGATTCCTTTTGTATTGACACTGGGTTCCGTTTACCAGGTGTCATTGCTGTTTCATCCCACTGGTACGTGGCCTGAATATCTCATATTCAGGCATGCTAATATCAGGAATCCAGCTATCTTCCTGTATGCATCTGCCTTAACATTTCAGTCTCCTTCTGGATCACCATTGGGATTTTTTGGTGAGCATTCACATGACCCACTTTAACTCTTCCTCTGATTTCCTACAGAAATTTCCATAAGTTAGTGCCAATATAAGAGATTTTGTTTCATTTTTTTGTAACTGGTCCTTATCCAGAGTGTCCTGCCTATTACATAGCAAGGCTGTTGGTTACACACCAAGATTTCGTGAGTATATAAATACTCCCTGGAAAGCAGGAGCCTAACTTCATTTACATATAAGTGAACATCTCTCAACTCTGCCAGGTTTTCACCTTGCCTTTACTGAGATCTTATCATTTGCCAGGAATATTGCTGCTAATTTCCATATAGCAATGTAACCCTCAATTCAGAATAGCTTGCTTTATCTAAGAAGATGTCATAGGCTCAGACTACAGAGTCATAGGGCCAGAGAGTTCTCTGATCTCTCACTGGCCTGAGAACTGGAGAAACAACTTGCTTATGTGTACAGTAGACTATGAAGTTCTCTCTTTAGTGTTTGTTTGATTATGCCATTTCTGTTTTATGAATGAGCTTTGCTGTGCTGCCCTTTCACAAATATCTTTGGAATTAAAAAAAATTTTTTAATGTTTTATTTATTTTTGAGACAGAGAGAGACAGAGCATGAGCAGGGTAGGGGCAGAGAGAGAGGGAGACACCGAATCCAAAGCAGGCTCCAGGCTCTGAGCTGTCAGCACAGAGCCCGACGCAGGGCTCAAACCCGCGAACCACCCATGAACCGCGAGATCATGACCTGAGTCGAAGTCGGACGTCCAACCAACTGAGCTACCCAAGAGCCCCCACAAATATGTTTGGAATTAACTAAGACAAGATGTCATGAGAATTCTCAAGACATCTTGAGAATTATGTCCTTCAATGGTGGAAGTAGCTGAGAAATTATCAATTGCCTTCAGATGGGCTATCTGAACAGAAGTCTCAGAAAGACTTCAAGTCCAAAACCAAGTAGCTTTTCCTAAGACGTCTTATTAATTTTTTTTGCCAAATACTTCAGTCTTTATTCTTATTGCATATGTGATGAATTTTATCTTCGTAGTTGATTCATAAGGTCCAAATGAGATGATTGTGCTACTTTACTTTCTCTTTTTTGTTGTTTTCAAATTATTTCTTCTTAAAATTCAGATGTATTTTTTATGACATTGTAAATGGGGCCTACAATAGTTCCTAAATAAGTAATATGATTTGCCAAAACTCAAATAGTTCTGCTATTCTCTGAACTTTTTATATATTATGAGGGTCTGTTAGAGGTAATTTATTTTTCATGATTTCATTCCGTCTCTTTTTGCTCCATCTATGTAATTCCCCAGAATGCACATACTGCTCTGAGATTTGGATGTTAGCTACATTTATGAATCAGGCTCTGTCTTTCATATGTGTTTCTATAGTCCTTTATTCCTCCAGAACTTCTTCCTCTGATGACTTAATATCATATCAGTAGGGCACTAATATGCTTTTGATAGTTATTAATGTCTTCAGATTTGCTTTGTCCAATCTGAAAGCTACCTGCCACAAGTGGCTATTCAAATTTAAATTCACAAACATTAAAGAAAAAGCCAGATACTCAGTCCTATTAGCCAGATTTCAAATACTCAATAGCTACATGTAGTTAGTGGCCACCATGATGAACAGTGTATATATAGAATATTCCATCATCATAAAAATTTCTATTAGACAGCAGTACAGTGAGTCATGAAAATATGTTAATAATTTTAAATATTCCTGTGGCAGTTTACAAATACATATGAAGATTCCTTTCCATGTAGATGCAAATTGCTCCTAACTAGACTCTGAAATTGAAATGGAAAAAATGTCATTGGCCAGGTTTATAATGTTATACTAGCACCCTTGGCCTTTTGTACCTTCTTTGTTTTTATTTGTTTGTTTAATCACTTCAAGAATAGCTGACACAAATAGAAGAACTGCCTAGCTTCATACTATATAGTCTAGGTTTAACCTCCAAGAACCATCTGCCTTATGCACTGGCCAGACTGTACTGTTCAACAGGACACCATCTGGAATCAACATTCTCACAATTTCTTTGATCAGATCAGTGAACTCTTAATGACCTCCTAGAGTTCTGTATTGTTAGTTACTACTGAGGAAGGCCAGGACAATTCCAGGGCTCCCACTCAGCATGACCAATTCAAACTCTGTGAAAGTTGGTATTAGGTAATATCTGCATGAAAGGGCAAAAGCCACATGCCCCATTTGCAAACAATATCCATCCTAATTTTGCATTCAGGTTTATGTGACACAACCACTAAATAAAATCTCCAGCCACAGATTCTAGTTTTTCTGTCCACCCCTACATTTTTTCTCTCATCCACAGAGCATCCAACCCTCACTGTTTTAGAGCCAGGTGTTTCAGGTCACCATCCCTGTGCCTCTTAAGGTTTCCTGTACTTTGACACCTATATCCCACAATCCTAAGACTGCACACCACTCCTAAGTCATTCACCCAAATTATTGCAGTTAGGCTAAGAATACCCAGGATTGAATGAGCAGCCTTTCAGATTTTATTTTTCAGATGGGATGGCTTTATCTGAGGGGTCATTTCAGCCAACTGTTCAAATATTTTCTTTGTCCAAATCACAGCCATCATACTTGAATTCCTCCGGACCATAACAGAGAATGATAGAGAGTAAATTTGCCATTTTTCTTTAACAGGTGGGACTGGGATAGGAAAAACACTCCTATTCCTCAAACATTAATCATGTCTTATATAACTCCTTAATAGAAATACCATAAATTTCCTCTTTTTTCCCCAAAGCATTTCTCAGAAGTCATATAATTGAGTTCTACCCTGTTTCCCACTTCCGTCTTTTCATTTCTCGTGATTGTGTACCCTTGCTTTCATAAGATGCTGCTCTTTTGACAATCGTGCAGCCCTAGCACTCTAACAAAGCAAGTAGGTAAGTAACTATTGCTAAATATATTCCTATGTCCACAAAAGCAAAATTATGTAAGATGACCAAGATTATATTACCCACATCCCCTTTCCCATCACATCTATCATTATCAGTATCATTGTCATTAAGTCATCATCATCAGATGTAATAAAACAAAAAAAAATGTGAAAACATGAAGGATTATATTTAAAAATTGTTCCAGGAACTAATTAATACGATAGCATACAAAGTTTTACCTTGTAAGAAGAGACATGTATGTGTATGCATGTGTGAATATATGAGTATCTTTGAAATATTTTCAAAATTCAGTCATGCATCAACTCTTGTAATCCAGTTCAATTAGAGATAGCTTTTAAATACAATTGTGGTTGCATGAAATGTATTCAGCCTTGTTACATTACGCATTTATTTTATTGGCATTATATCATTAAATTTTTTTTTTAAAGCAGTAGAGAAATCTTTGTACCCTGATCCAGGAAGGAGTAAAATAATATCTGGGGCAACAGGTATGCAGATATTAATTTGCTTAGTATTTTTTTTCAAAAAATATGTATTCAATTATTCTGAAACTTTTGAACGGTAATGGGATTTTTAAGTAAAGTCTAATTTATCAATACACTAATAGTGACAATCTTAATTGCATTAATTAGAAAGAATTGAAATTCCTACCACTACAATCTGGGGTATTATATAGAGTGTAGGCAGAAGCCTAATTCACTCAAAGATTCATTTATTTTGAAAAGAAAAAGAAAGAATGGCAGGGGGGGAATAACACTTTGGGGATATAGTGTCCAATTGAGAGAAAAAGCCAATATTGCCAAGATTCCTACGTGAGGCTTAACTGCTCAAGGCATGGTTAGTAAAAGCAAAAGTTGAACTGAGGGGATAAAGGTGAGTTCAGAAAAGTGAAAGAAATCCCAAGAGACTGTGCTGCAAACAATTGCTCAGAAATAGAAAGGAAAGCAACAAATAAATGGTAATCAGATTATAGGTTCAACAAATAAAGAAAAAAGATAAACTAGGAAGAGTTGAAAGAATTTGGAACAAAGAAGCTTTATTCTCAGAGATAAACTTGAGAAATGTGTCACCTTTTTATTCATTATTAAAATGCCAATGATTTGTAGAATCTTTACTGAAATTTGAGATTCTCTGCATTATTTTTAGAAATGTCTTGTTTTCCACAAATGATTCTAAATAAAAAGGCAGCTTACATTAACATCTAAGGATATTTTTCTTATTTCGTATATAAAAGAGGCCAATATAATTGCTTCCACAACATTGATTAAATTAACCATGAAAATGTAACTATTCATCTGTATTTAATTAACAATGAACTCTCCATATCCTCCCACAAAGTTGATTGTGTTAAGTAAGAATAACAATTTAAAGGATGAAATAATGTAAGAAACAATTTAACTGTAAGTTATAAGTCAATAACACCCCACAGAGACAACCAGACAGCTGTACCAAGTACAGACATTGGATAGTATGAAGCTGGAAATAAATGAACATCTGATTAACCATAGTGACTTCAGTTTACTGTCATACCAGAGGATCTCAAATTTCCCAAAATTTATCAGTATTTTACCTTTTCTAAAAAATGATTTAGAGTTATATGAAATGCAGTGCAACCATGCTTTAGTCTTTAACCCTTAATCTCCTATGTGTTAAACTGCCCACTGAACTTTTTTATTTCTATTTAAAGTGGGTAAGGTTGACAAAGGAGGAAAAGGAGATAGATAAAGGTATCATTCTTTAGTTGATCAGTGTCTATTGTGAATCAGTGTGTCCCTGCATTGTTAATCAATTAGTCACCAAATTTTGGATGAAAAGATCTATAGAGGTGGCATTTTCATGCATCTATTACTTAGATCCATTGTTTAAATCAAGTGTTACTAAGGTATTTGATCATCATATGGGTAACTGGAAGTAATTTTAAGGTTCACTCCATAGCTAAGTGTTCAGACATGCTGCTTGAGATCCTAGGCATATCAGAGGCACAACTACATTCCACACAAAATCAGCATGGAGAAGAATGCTAATTATCTGTTATATTATTGCTTATTGTTACTCCTTTTAACTCATTTTCTCTAATAGATTTACATAACCATATCATTTGCAAGATAACTCCTCTCTTACTGATATTAAATTGTTTTCAAAAATAGAGTGCTAAAGGATATGACATAGGCAGAGGCTGTAATGTTTCGCATAGTTTGGCTTGGCTTCTTGTGCTTCTTTGAGCTATGAAAAGAGCATGCTAATTTTTAGTCCCAGAATGTTTGATTTGTTAACCAATGCCTGAAATAATGTCCCCCGTCCCCAACCAGTCTGTATGTATGTAAGAAAGAAAATACATGATTTTAGCCCCTGAGATATGAGTGTTAAGTTATGCAGCAGCAATGTGACTAATATTCTAGATATGTCTGTGAGGCTGTTTTTAGATGAGACTTAACATTTGAATCAGCAGACTGAGTAAAGAAGATTGCCCTCCTTCATGTGAGTGGCCCTCATCCAATCAGTTGAAGTGTTGGATAGACAAAAAGGTTGACCCTCCTGAGAATAAGAAAAGACTCTTCCTACCTGAGTACTATGAGCTAGGACATTGGTCTTACTTGGCCTTTGAACCTGAACTGAAAGAAACATCAGCTCTTCTTGGGTCGTGAGCCTGCTTGCTTTTAGACTGCAATTCTCATGGTTCTCAAGCCTTTGGACTTGGACTGGAACTATTCACATCGACTCTCCAAGGTCTCCAGCTGGCCAGTTACAGATTTGGGGATTTCTCAGCCTCCAAAATCATGTGAGCCAAATTCTTATAATAAAGCTCTTTCTATATGTAAATCTGTTTTAGTCAGGGTTCGCTAGAGAAACAGAACCAATATGATATATCTGAAGAGATTTGTTATAGGAATTGGCTCATGCAATTATGAAGGCTGAGAAGTCCCACAATTTGCCATCTGCAAGCTGCAGAAACAGGAAAACTGGTAGTATAAATTCAGTCTGAGTCAAAAGCCAATGGTATAAGTCCCTTTTTTAGTCCAAAGTTCCAAAAATTGTGTGTGTGTTGGGTGGGCAATAATTCAATTCCTGGTTCAAGTCCAAATGTCCAAGAATAAGGAGTTTTGATGTCCAAGAGCATTGGATGATGCCCACTTGCATTGGTGAGGCTGTTCGTCTCTACTTGGTCTAATGATTCAAAAGCTTATCTTTTCCAGAAACACTCTCAGACACAAGAAAAAATGCCTTACCATCTATTTGGCCACCTGTAGCCCAATTAGATTGACATATAGAATTACCTGTCAATCATCTATCTATCTATCTATCTATCTATCTATCTATCTATCTATCAATCATCCCATCCTGTTTCTGTTTCTCTGGAGAACCCTGACTAATATAGATTTATAAGCTGATATATAAGCTGTAACAAACAGTTTAGCTGGCTGATCAGGAACTTGGAAGGAATATAATTGGAAAATTGGTGATAAGGAATATAATAGGAAAATTGCTTACAAGGAAATTTAGGGAAGAATTTGTGTATAGACCTCTCTGAATGGGCAAAAACATAAAGATATTTGTGTTGTATATAAATGGTCACCAAAGAGGGGCGCCTGGGTGGCTCAGTTGGTTAAGCATCCAACTTTGGCTCAGGTCATGATCTTACAGTTCGTGAGTTCAAGCCCCGTGTTGGGCTCTGTGCTGACAGCTCAGAGCCTGGAGCCTGCTTTGGATTCTGTGTCTCCCTTTCTCTCTGCCCCTCCCCACTCATGCTCTGTCTCTCTGTCTTAAAAATAAATAAAACATTAAAAAATTTTGTAAAAAAATAAATGCTCACCAAAGAGTGATCTCAGAAGAGGAATATTTTAGTAGTCAAGTTTATAGGATGACACATTCTGTGGATACCAGTCAGCCTCCTTCCCAAGCCATTCTTGTCATTGCTCAATGAGTTCATGACTAAAGTAGCCATAATGACAAGGATCAAGATATTCCATGGGTTCAGCAACATTAATTTCCGCTCACCAGGACTGACCTGGCTAGAGCAACTGCTGACTGCCCAGTCTGTCAACAGCAGAAATCAACAATGATTTCCTAACATGGCATTGTTCTCCAGGGTAATAAATCAGCTATCTGGTAGTAGGTCGATTGTATTGGACTGTTTCCATCATAGAGGGGTCAGCCCTTTATTCTTAACGGAATAGTCCAAGTATGGATTTGCTTTTTCTTCATGAAATCCTTTTGTCAGAACTGCCATCTGTGAACTTAGAGAATTATTCATGGTTATGGTACTCCACATATTAGTTCCGATCAAGGAACTCACTTCATGACAAATCAAGTGTGGCAGTGGGCCCATGTTCTTGGAATTCACTGGTCATACCATGTTCCCTGTCTTCCTGGAAGAGCTGGCTTGGTAGAACAGCCTTTTGAAGACTCAGTTACAGTACTACCTAGGTTAGGTGGCAATATTTGCAGGGCAGGGACAGTGTTCTCCAGGAGGCTGTATCCAATAAGTCAATATCCAATACATGGCGGGATTTCTCCCATAGCCAGGATTTATGTTTCTAGGAATTAAGGAGTATAAAATGGAGTGGAACCATGCTCTATTGCCCCAGTGATCCACTAGCAAAATTTTTGTTTCATTTCTCTATGACATTAAGCTCTACTTGTCTAGAGGTCTTAGTTCCAAAGGAAGGAATGCTTCCATAAGGACACACAACAACAATCCCATCATACTAGAAGTTAAACCACCCAGCTGCTTTGGGTTCTTCATGCTTTTTACTTTCATAGGCAAAAAAAAAAAAAGTGTTTTGAGATAGGTCTATACACACAGTGAAGGGCATGTGAAGGAAAACAAATGTTGGAGTTATGCTACCACAAGCCAAATTATATTTGCAGCAGCCAGAAGTTACAAGAGATCGCAAACAGATTCTCCAATAGAACACTTGATTTTATGTCACCTTGTTTGTGGTAATTATTAAAGGATCTACAAGAAACAAATACATATTACAGATATTTGATTGTTCTAATTAACTCTTTGGTAAGTTTGTTGTATCAGAGGTTCAAAATGCTTAAAATGATACTCAAATGTATAAATCTAAAAATGTAGTTTAAATAATTAAAGGAGTGCTTTTATCTAAGTTATGAAACCATCCTTAATAGTGATTGTTAAAACTAACTTAACTAACTGAAATTTAAAATATCTGAATTTTGAATGTAAAAACTTAACGTAAAAACAAGAGTTGTGTTTGTTAAATCATTGATTAATTGAACACTCAATTTTTAAAATAACATCAAATTATCCTCTTTGTGCCCCTCCTAACAGCCTCAAGTAACAACAACAAAAAATCTAACATAGGACAGGCTACTGTTCTCTTTGCCCCAGAGGAAAGCACATGGTGCAAGATAAGCCAATTGAAGCCTATCCCTCTATATACAGTAATGTTGCAAACACTTAGGATTTGACACAAGCCAAATTAAGCCAGAGAAATCAGTCTTCTACTGAATTTTCCAAATTAACAAGAGGCATACACTCTTTTTTCTTGAATTAAGAGTTATGAGGATGAATCTATACTCATAATGGATGGGGGCAGTTATGTACAATTCATATAAAAGAACTAGGAGTAATAAGTCAACTCACAAACAGAAAAGAGAAACAGAGTATCAGAGAAAACAAATACATATTTTATTTGAATCACTTAATTCAGGCAATCCTGGAACCTGTTCTAGATATTTTTTAAAAAATTGTTAATTTTTTTACTAATTAAATTTATTTGATTTCTTTGTGTTACTTCTAACAGCATTTCTTCATTAATACATCTGAGAAGAACACTGGATCGTGGTTAGGAGGAATTCTATGATATTTTTTTTATCCTAATGACCATGTTTTGCAGATGGCAAAACAGATTCTGCAAGTCCTATTTGCTCTGCAAAAGAAACAAAGCTGAAAGTTATTTCTTGAAACCATGAAAAAAAGATATTCCAATAAGAATAAACCTAGACACATACATTATATGTGTTTTTTCACTAATTTCATGAGTTCTAACAGGCTGAAACTATAATCTGTATAAAATGAGGAGTATATATCCTTGGTAAGGTAAAAGGAAAATTACCAGTAAAAATTTATCCTAATTTAACTCTATAATTATATTTAATTCAGCAATTTTAAGAAAAACTGTTATGTTTATATGATTTCAAATAACTGAAGCCTTCCCTCTTAAACATTGATTTTAGAAATTTAATTTTATCTTTGCTTTTGTACTGCAATTTAAGCATTCTTTATAGCATGGCTACATGTGCTAATGTTTTCTTAAAAACACAAAATTAAGGGGTTGCCATTAGGAAGCATAGATAAGAGTTTAACAAGAATCATTGACTTTGATTTTTTTCTGCCTAGATGCAAAAATCAATTATTACTTTGAGCCCTGAAATGCTGCCATTATCTAAATTATTTCTGACAAAAATATCAGTTTGGGGATAATATATCTTGAAACTGTTTATGCTCATTAGGCACGGTACATAGAAGTAATTAGTCACATTTTAATTTTTCATCATCTTAATTGTGGAAATCTCTGGTTGGTTTGTATGCTGAACTTATGAATGAGATACTATTCCATTTGGATCCTCTTTAAAATTTTGGATTAAGCTATTAAATTACATAGAATGGCTTAATTTCTTAATATATAATTAGATCACTTTAGCAAAGCTTCTCTTTGAAAAAAATATTTGATGCAATACTTTTAAATATAATCGATCAGACATAAAAACATATTCTGAAATCTTTTCTATTCCATTAAGATAATCAGACATAGATGTTAAGAAACCTAAAGTTTGAATGGTCTGTGTGGTCATTAAATAATGAGATTAGCCATTGATGCTATTTTATGACTAATTAATATTTCTAAAGTTCTATAGAAATGAAAAAAAATATATTTTTTTAACAGCTTCCTAGCTTTATACTTTGTGGAATCAAGTTATGCTAGGAAAAGTAAATTTTTAAAAAAGTTTTTAAAATGTTTATTTATTTTTGAAAGAGAGAAACAGAAAATGAGTGGGGGAGGGGCAGAGAGAGAATCTGAAGCAGGTTCCAGGCTCTGGGCTGTCAGCACCTAGCCTGATGCAGGGCCTGAACCCACAGACCAGTAGATCATGACCTGAGGCCAAAGCTGGACGCTTAACTGACTGAGCCACCCAGGTACCCTGAAAAGTGCATTATTTGAAGACTGAGGTCCAAGTGAAATTTTGGTGCCTGGCTATGGTGTTTTCAAGAATTACCTAGGTCAGTGATTTTCAACTTACTTGGAACCAGTTTGAACCCACTGTGTATTGCTATTAAGATCAGTTAGACTAGATCAGAGTAACTTTTACTCTTAGGCTGGTCATTACCTACTACCAAGACCTTTCTGAAAACTGTACTCAGTGCCCCTTGAATTATGAGATTTTTTCAGTCTGGCTGGTGAGAATGGGCACTATTTTCAGCCTTGTGTGGATTCCAGGCACTCTTCCCTCTATTCCCTTCAGGAGATTCTGTCTCCAGTCTTGGGTAACTTGAGGACACTTGCCACAATTACTACTTTGTCAAGCACCTGAAGGGGACCTCTGCATATTTCTAGTTTTTCTCTGGATAGTCCTCTGGATAGTTTCTCTGGATAGTCTTCTACTGGATAGTTCAGTACCGTGTCTCATAAATACTAGTCACATTGATCTTGCCAACTATCTGCTCCATCTCAACTGCCATGCTGCACATAGTTTTCTCCTTCTACACCAGAACTCTATAAAGATACATAATGGACAGAATGTTTGTGTCTCTCCAAAATTTATATGTTAAATCCCTAATCCCCAGTGTTATTATGTTTGGAGATAGAGCCTATCAGGGGTGATAAAGGTTACATGAAGCCATAAAGGTGTGCTCTAATAAGGGTGTGCTGATAGAGCTAGTACCCTTATAAGAAGAGGAAGAAATACCAGAGCTCTCTCTCCCCGATGTGAGAACACAGTGAGCAGGTAGCCGGCTGTAAGCCAGATAGCTCTCACCAAAAATCAAATTGGTCAGCACCTTGATCTTGAACTTTCCAGTCTCCATAACGGTGAGAAATAAATTTCTGTTGTTTAAACCACCCAGTCTGTGGTATTTAATAGCCAGAGAAGAGTAGGACAAGACACTAAGCTGGGGTAGTCATAGGGCTCAGTTCATGTGTTGCCTCATGTCTAGGAATACTATCCTTTATTGTTTGGTATCCTGTGTCTTGAAAACCGTTGTTTCATTTTTTTTCTATAATTTTTTTCAAGAAGGAGATTAAATTTGGTAACTGCTCTTGGCCAGAAGCGTTCATCTTTTCCAGCATTTATTTGATTTGTGTTTTGTGGTATACCTTTTCCCAACCTCTTACTTTACTTGTTGTCTTCATAGCCTTAAGTGGTTTCTTACAGAGAGCGTCTTTTCCCCCCAGTTGCATATAATATGATTATTAATATAATTTTATATACTTCTTTCATTTTATAATTTATTTTTGGGTTGACCTATTTTTTCACTGTGTCTTTTGTATCATTTATATATATTCAGTATCTCTTTTTTGTTTCTCTATAGTTTTTATTTCATGGCTACATCTTTTTCACATTATCTTCTTAGATCTTCTTGCTCCAGAGAGATTATATATTGCCAAGACTTTAATATCTACTAGTGTTATATGTTACTACTTCTGAGTAAATGCAGAAATGTTACAATAATTAAGTCCCTTCCTCCAATTTCCCATTCACCCTTGAGTGATGTGTTATAATTACACAGTGTATTATATCCACTGATTTTAAAAACTCATCAGATATGCTGTAACTTTTATTTTCATCATTTTACTTAAAATTACTTTCCCACTTCAACTGAAATATTGAAGTCTTACAACCATATAGATCCTTTTATTCCCACCTTGCATAGTTGACATGTGTATTAATTCTACAAACACTAAAAAGCACCTCAGACAATATTTTCGCTTTCAAAAGTGAAAGATTATTTTTTAAACTTACAAGGAGAAAGACTCTTTTATATTTACTCAGAGTGCTACATTTCTCTTGCTCTTCCTTCTGATTTTCAAACTTTGTCTATGGTGACATTCCCTTCATACCTATATATATATATATATATATATATATATATATATATATATGCAGGTCTGGTGGTGACACATTCTTTTAATTTTTCTTCATCTGGTAATTTATTTTCTGGATATATTATTCTGGACTGGCGAGTTTTGTTTTGTTTTTCTTTCAGCACTTTTAAAGATGCTGTTGTCCTCTCTTCTGGTCTCCATGGTTTCTCATGAAAAGTCCACAGTATTCAAGTAATCATTCCTTGTGCATAATATGTAATTTTTCTTTACTGTCTAGATTTTTAATTATCTTTGTTTCCAGAAGTTTGATTATTATGTATTTGGGCATAGTTTTCTTTAAATATAGTCTGTTTTAGATTAACTGAACTTCTTAAATTTGTAAATGTGCATATTCACCAAATTTTGGGGCTATTAGACCATTATTTCTTTGTGTAGTTTTTTTGCATACATTTTTTAATGTATTTTTTTAATCTTCTTTTCTTCTGCAACTTCATAGACATGAATGGTTGATCCCCCTTTTTGTTTTATTGTACCACTGATCTCTGAGGTTCTTTACTTCTTTAGTTTTTCCTTTTCTTTGCTCTTTTTATTCCATAGTTGATCATTTGACATACATAAACTCATGTCAGGTTCACTGACTTTTTCTTCCATCGTCTTTATTTTGCTCTTCAGACCATGCTCTGAAGTTTTTTTTTGGATCTTTTTCATTTCTAAAATTTCCATGTGATTCTTTTTTTTGTTTAATTTGTTGAAAACTTTAATCTTTTCATTTGTTTCAAGTGTAGTTACCTTTACATCACTGAGCATGGTTATAATAGGCACTTTAATGTCTTAATTTGATAAATCCAATATCTAGATCATTTTGGACTGGCAACTGTTGATTGCCTTCTCCCTTGAGAATGAGTGTCATTTTCCTGGTTGTTAGTAAATTGACTCATTCTGGCTTTTATACTGAAGAGTTTGAATATTAATGTGTAGAGTTTTGATCTTATTAAAATACTCTAGAGCAGAGGTAAACAAACATCTTTGTAAATGGAATTGATAGTAAATATTTTAAATTTTACATACAATGTGGTATCTATTGTGACAAGTCAACTCTGCCATTGTACTTCAAAAATAGCCACAGATAATATATTAATGAAAATGTGTCATCATGGTTCAATAAACCTATTTGCCAGAATAGTCAGGAGCTGGACTTGGTCTACAAGCTTTAGTTTGTCAACAGTCTGAACTTGATAACACTGAAGTGTTTGTTTCAGCAGGTATTCACCACAGTTAGGTTCAGACCACAAATTCCCATGGTCAATAGTCCCAACATCAGTTCAGCTGTCAAAAATATTGTTCTATGTTTGGGCCTTTCCTTCATATATTAACATTTAGGAGTTAGTCTGAATCTGAAGTGATTCCTTAAATTTTAATCCATTTCCCAAAGGTTTTGCTATACTTCTTTGTGTCTTTCCAATGCATGTATAAAAGTTTGACAGTTTGGTGGAAATGTAAACTCAGACTCAGTTCTCTCCAACTTTGCTTTGTTGTTTCTGGTGTGTCCTTTTCACCTGCAGCACAGAGGTAACCCAGGGATTTGTGCAGGTCTCTACACCCGTTTATAGAAAAAGGAGATATCCCCTAGCTCTTCTCTCTCTAAGGTTTCCATAATTTCTGGCTGAAAACTGTTTTCCTGGTCCTTTGGCCCTAAAACAGGTTTTTGGGGGGTTTTTGTTTGTTTATTTATTTTGTTTGTTTTAAGCTTTAGCTGCCTGTGCCAAGACCACCATGGTGAAACTTTTTAACTGAGGTCTATCTAACTTTGGGTCCAATCTTCAAGAGAAAAGAGGAGGAAATTAGGAAACTCATCCCCCTTCCCTGTTGCGTATCCAGGTTTAACTCCCCTCTGCAACCCTTCCTTTCTTTTTGCTTTTTGGATGCCTTACATAGTTGCTTTCTTTGTTTTCTACAGAGTTTTTAGACAGGATAAGCAGGAGAGATAGATTGTAGCATGCTTCCTACATCTTTGCTTATGCAAACAAACAAACTGAATTTTAAAAATTTAAGCCTGGACTCCTAATTAGCACTTCCACTGTTGGTAACAAAATGTGTGAGCCCACAACTTTTAGATTCAGGTTTTCTGTTGTTTCAAGTCCTTCTTATTTCCAATTGTGGAGAATTTGATAAAACCGAGGAGACAGCTTGAGCACTGCTGCAATGGCAGGAACCAATTTAGTGGAACAATCATTTTAGGAAAGCTGTGGGATAATACAGGGAATTTGCACCAAAATTATTCAAAGAATGAAAACAGCCGTAAGTAAGAATCCTCTAACTTTGGAATTACATATACACTGTTACTTTTTAGTTGCATAATTGTACGTATCACACAAGCACACAGAGCACTATGCAGTTAATTAATAAATACTAGTGTTAAAAACAGATGATTGGATTAGACTGGAAGGGCTCTTTAATCCTAAAAGAGAACTGGAAGAAAATTCTCTCAATAAAATACGATTCCTCTAGGAAAGTGGAAAGATAATTCATAACAAAATTTGTCCTAAATCAATCTGGCTATTCATAATTAAGAGTTTCTTTTTAATAGGTACCAAGTACCTCGATATAATTAAAGCCAAGTGAGAGCTGTGCATATTTTCTTCTAATACTGTGTTACCAGGTAGCATGTTATAACAATAAAACTTCCTTACTTCCTTAACAGACTTGAAAAAGAAGTAAAATTGTCTTTATTGGGAGAGGATATAATAATCTAGGGAGAAAATCATAAAGACTCTACTTAAAATAAGTAATACTAATGCACAAAGTTAGCAAGTTTGGGAAATAAAAATCAATAGAAAATTCATTTTCTTTCTTATATCACCAACAAACATGGGGATTTGAAATTATAAAACAATATAATTTATAATCATCCAAAAATATAGCATCCAAAATAAAACCATACATACACAAAATACTTAGAAAAAAAGAAAAAAATATGTATCAGACCTGTACACTGAACATTTCTGAACATTTCTAAACATTTCTGAGCAGGATTAAAGAAGAACTAAATAAGTTGAGAGATTTACTATATTCATTGACCAAAAGACTCAATATTATTAATGTGTAATTGTCTCTAAATTATTGTGTAAAGATTTAATGCAATCCAAGTCAAAACTTCTGAAGTGTTTTTTTTTTTTTCCCAGAAATTTAGAAGCATGGTCTAAAATTTGTATGTAAATGCATAGGAGAACCTAGATTATCCAAAACAATTTAGAAAAAGAACAGAGTGAGAAGACTTACTGATTTCAAGGTAATTATAATCTGCAGTAATGAAGAGAGGGTGATATTAGTGTAAAGATAAACAGAGATGATGGAATGTGAGATATATAATACATATGTTTTAATTAAGCACCTAAAATGCTTTCTTCAAGCATGTTTGTGTGTGTGGGTGTCTTGGGAATTCAAAATGGTGCAACATCAAAGAGAACTACTGACATAATTTACCACCTTCATAAACTACAGAAAAAAAATGTCATTATGCTTGCAGGTAGATAAAAAATATTTCAGATAGTTCAAAACACAAATGCAATATAGAAACTCTTTTAAAAAATCTAAAAATAAATGGAAAGTTCTTTAGTTATGTAAATGCTATCTACCAAAAATACAAAATATCATATTTGATGTTCAAATGTTTCATCTAAATTCTGGAATATGACATGGATACCTGCTTTAAATTATAACATAATGTCAAGTAAGGACCAAAACAACCAGGCATGCATCACACTTCAGTTTCAGTCTTAATATTTGGCCCAGATCTTCTATTAATTTTCAACTCTAGCACATAAAAAGTCAACTAGCCAAATGCATATTTCAACATCATTTACGGCCTCCTTAAGGTGTTACAGAAATTTACCTATCATTCTATCATAGTGATGATTCTGAAATTAGTATTCATGTCTTAAAATGTGAGCTATAGATTGAAACTCAGAAAGAAATTTGTTATTCTGAAGGCTATTAAAATGGCTCCCAACAATCCCACCTCTTGGTATTCCCTGTAGTATTCCCTTTCCTTATATGTGGGCTGAAACCAGTTCTTTGCTTCCAATAAGCAGAATATGGCAAAAGTGATGGATATCAGTCCCAAAATTAGTTTATAAAGACTGTGACATCCATCTTGCTTACACTCTCTCCTGCCATCTCACTTGAAAGAAGCCATCATGTTGTGAACTTCCCCATGGAGGGGCATGCATGGCAGGAAACTGAGGGTTTATCTTCAGCTAACAGCTAGCAAGAAATTGAAACTCTTTGTTAAAGTACTGGTAAGGAACATAATCCAACCAACCAGAATGAGTATCCACCATGAGTATGGGAGTGATTCTTCCCCAGATAAGCCTCCAGGTGACTGACTGCAGCATGGTGGCCACCTTGACTGCAGTTCCTGAGAAACACTGAAGCAGAATCCCCAGGTAAGCCAGATACAGGTTCCTGAGCTTTAAAACTGGGAGATAATACGTGTTGCTTGAAGCCAGTAACTTGTGATATAATTTGTTATGCAACAATAGAAAGCTACGGCACTTTCCTTCTCTCTTTCTCAGCATGCTGTAATGGAAGAAACTATCCCTGTGTCGTGATCACAGCTCTGGGATGGAGATTGGCTTTATCTCACTCATTATCTTGTGGGGAAAAGTTGAAAATGTAACTCCTTTGGACAAAAGCATGTGTTGTGTTATTTTGTCTTTTCATTTCTTTTAAAATATTAAGGTTGTAACTAAACTATGAAAAGAGCAGTTATGCTGATTATGTAATACTGCTTTAGAAGTTCCTTTTTTTAATTTTTTTTCTACCAAGTTATCAACATTTTCCATGACTGTAGGCTGTTTAGCAGTTTTCAGAACTTGCTCTGTGGGTCTCACATGTTCTGTATTTATGCTTCATGTGTTTATAAAAGGCGATATTCCTTTGATATTTAAACATTAGCATATTAAATATATATACTTTTACTTAATAACATGTAAGAGAGAAGAACCATTCTGATATAAAAACCTCATTGTTTTCTTGTCAGTAACAATGTAACACAGTCTTTAGGTGACAGCCTGCTATGAAAACAGAATCAGTAGCATTTTATATCTAATGCAGTTGATAATTTAACAAATGCTGAGAATATGTGAACTGTTTTCAAGTAATGAATTTCATTCATAATGAAGTACGAATATTATGAAGTTCTCCATTCTGCTTATTTGATGTAACGTTTTAGATAGACAAATACAAAAAAGATTTATTACTTTGTAAAACTTTTGACAAGGGGAATTTTCAAGTCTTTGGGTTCATTTTTAACACACCATTAAATAAACTGGCAAAAAAATATAGTGACATCTGTACTAATGGTACAAAAACAAAACTAAGAAAAAGGATTAGTTCCAAATCCAGTTAGAAGTTATTGTACATTCCCTGGAAGGGTTCTAGGTCATGAGAAGTTGCCCACATCTTTGTAAATTGTGGCTAGTAATGTTGCACAGATTCTCAAATTTATGAAACTATAGTTTATGAATATAAGCTTTTCAACATTTTCAATATATACTGTGATGTACAGAATTTGCCAAAATCCTTTGACTGACAATCAAGGGGAGTTCAATGACAAGGACAGAAAGAATTTGCTTTTTTCTTTTGTTTATTAAATAATTAAAAAACTACATTTCTCAAGTATTTATCAAATATAAAATAAGAAGACAATGTTTTTGACTTTAATATCATTGATAAAATTAGACATAAAAATTTGAGTTAGACATTGCAAAGTAATGGATTTAGAATTTTGAGGATTATATTTGATAGAAAATATCATATTTTTAGATAACAATTTTGTATGGTTTATGCAATAATATACCCAAGGATATAAAAATTATGTATAAATCCTGGAAGCATACATTAAAAACACAGCTGTGTATTCTCACCAACTCACCCTTCAAACCACCCTAGAAGTAATTCTGTTTTGAATTTAATGTTTATCCTTTCTTTTTTCTTTTTTAAGGCATTGCCATATATGAATGCATTTATGAAAATATTATTTACATTTATTTGGTTTGAGTCTTATAAAAATATTTTTTTCCTTCTTAGATTATATTTCTAAGTCTCATTTTTTTGATAAAAGTAGTCTTGTCCCATCTTTCCTGTTATATTGTATTATATGTATATATCATACTATTTCAGGTTTTTTTTGTTAATGTATGCTTTGAATGTTGCCAGTTTTTGCATTGTAAATAATAACATTGCAAATATTGCTATGAACAACTCGGCTGTGCTTGATGTATCTAAAAATATGTCTCTATCTTATGTAAGGAAGATGGAAATTGCTGAGTCATAGGTTATTCACGTGTCTAATTTTATCAGACAAGTTCAGATTTTTTCCCAAGATGGGCATCCCAGTTATACCCTCACCATCCATGCTTGCCATTCCTGTTTATTCACTTCTTTGCCTTCACTTTGGTTTTGACCTAACTGGTGATTGTAAAATGTCATCTTACTGTAGTTTACTTTCCATTTTCTTAATGCCTAATGAAGTGTAGTATATTTTCATAGGTCCGTTTGCCATTTTCATTTCTTCTGTGAAGTGCTCATTTTTGTCTATTACTCTTTATTGTCTGTTCCTCTATATCTATTGTCTTTTAGTTTATCTTATACAGAATTAACAAAAATCATGAAATTAAATGTTTTATCAAATAATAAGTATACACTCAGAAAGCGATTTGATGCTCCTTCAAAACTGAATATTTTAAATTGAAAGTGCTAGAACTTTGAATAAAATGTTTTTTTTCAAAATTATTTTTAAGTTTATGTGAATAATGTAGTGATTTCCAGGAAGACTTAAAAGGTAGCATTCTTCACATTTTTGTAAAGGATGATATTTTAAATATTGTATAACCAAGCAAAATATAAAATATATGAAAGTATTTTGAGAAGTTTAAAGTCATAGTAAAATGTAAGTCTTATTATTCATTTACTCTCAAATTTGAAAGCATAGACTATCGTCAGTGGATAAGTGTACCTTGAAAGCAGAATGCCAAATTGTTGCATTACCAGCTGAAGGCTCACAATTAGAGAAAATCTACAAACTCCACTTCCAAGTTAGTTCTTTCAGTCCTGGCAGTCTATAATCCACAGTGATAGCAGTGTCTCGTCCTGGAGGCCACATTACTTGGCTGCCTTGACAAGAATTATACCCTGGAGTCAGCATCTGTTTCAGGGGCTTGGTGCAAAACCTCAAGTTTTAATACTAGATAAAGTACGGAATCAAAGTAATTCTGAGATTCCTACCACGGAGAAACAGCATTGTAATGCACACTAAGCTAGTGTTTATAATCCCATCATGAAGTCTTGTGGCTAAGTATGTGGAAGAAGGTCCATATCGCAGCAATATTTGTGCAGGTATTTGTCTCCTTAACATGTGATTTACAGCCCCAAATACATTTTAAATTGGTAAGTCAGTCTCTAAAACAACCCAGGTAATAATTGGATTAAGCCATTAACAGGATGTCTAATGAGTCCTCCACACCTCCTGTGTGCTGTGTGTTTTGCAGAGCACTAATTGTGGTGCTGGGAATCCTGTCCGGCAGATAACAGTGTGCAATATAATCTGATCAGAAGATCCACACCCACCACCAGGCTTATTATCTCGTAGAAAACATCTATATTGATGCAACATATCAATTCCCCTCTGGAAACCCAACTCTTTCTGTATTTCCTCAATAGGAAACATGTTGTTAAGGAGCCACTTTCTTCTTGGGAGACAGAGCTATTTAGTGTGAAGTTAGGAATTCTGTCCTGGACACAGCTATATATCAGGGATATGATGACAGAAAAGACTTAGCCTCTTGGATCTAAAATACCTTACTTGGAAGACAGTCTCACACCCATGGGTCACAGGGAATGCTGCCCTGCGGGTGATTTTATGTCATTGTAAATGGAAATTTTAGACTTGGAGATATGAATAGATCACAATGTCATTTTTGCTTGGAAAGCAGGTCTTCCCTAGTTTTTCCCCATTGACCTGAGAGATGATATAAACTTATTTTCTTTTTCTGATATTAAGTAAATTTCAGCTCTCTGTGTCCTTACAGGAAAAATTTTATCAAGCATTTTGCTAATTATGTTGATAAATCACCCTCAGTAGTAAATAACATTTACTGTAAGTGCTAACTTTTTATTTTAACTAAATAAACTCATCTTTAAAATTAAATATTCATATTACCATTCCAGAGATGCTTGGGGGTCATTTTAAAGGGAAGTTATTGTATTTTTCATGCCACTTTTACTGCTATCAAAAGAATTAGATTACTTATAAACTTGTAGCTAAAAACTGTTTAGCTGTATTGTGCCAGAGAATAGGGGATTAAATGTGCTTCTAATCACTTGTGTTATCTACCAAATTGAGAAAATAAAGCAAAGAATAACAGAGAGAAAAACTGATTATGTGTGCTTGGAGTTAACTCTAAATTGAGAATTTTGAAGGCAAAAAAGAGTGACCCTGGTAGGGACTGTTAATGAGTTATTGAGGAAGTGATGAAAATGTTCAAAAATTGATTATAATGGTTGTGCAACTCCGTTAATGTACAAAAATTCATGTAATTTTATACTTTAAAAGAGCTAATTGCATGGTATGTAAATTATATTTCAATTACACACAAACACATTCTGTTCTACTTTAATACTCTTACTACTGGGAAATACAACAGTGGAAACTATAATAAGAACAATAATAACAAGCAAACACACTGTCTCTTTACTTTCTTGGTACTGTATAATCTAGAGGAAAAGAAATACCATCAGAGTGGTATTCTTCGTTAGAGGAATAGGGATTATTTGGGGATTTGGGGGTATTTTTAAGTAAATGCATACCGTAAGTCTTCAAATGATACATAAAGCTTAGATCATAATGATCTTTGTTGCTAAACAGTCATCTTTCTTATCAAAACATCATTGATACTTTTATGACATAAATATTAAAGTCTTAAGTGCTAAATAATTTGCCCAAAGACATAAAGCTTAGACATAGTAAAACATAGAATAAATGGAAAAGACATTATTTCTACAATTAATCTGTGGCCATTAAAATTAATTTTTTTTCTGGATAAAGCAAGTAGTATGGTGAAATACAGATTAAAATAGAACTGCATAGCTTAAAGTGATGATATAAACCCTCCCCCATATGCATAAATATAAGAAGACTTCAAATATGTAGTTTCCCATCGTACCTATGAGGATATTTTCACAGGTATATCTGTCAAATTGAACGTATTGCATTTAGAGTTGTACATTATATTGCTAAGGGCCTATTTATAATATTTAATATATGTTTTAGATATATAACATTAAAACAATACTTATTTGGTATATTTTCCCCCAATCGTAAAATATATGATATATCCAATGTTTTAACTGGACAATTTTCATTATAATATATAGTTATAAAAGGAATTATAAATAGAGATCGGGTGTATTTTAATTCTGTATGAAAAAAAGCATACTGTGGGATAAAGAAAAGTTGAATCTGTTTTGAGTTTTTTATGCATTCTGATTACTTCATTTCTGATGGGCCCAGTCTTTCTTGTTTTCCCTCTTTCTTTCTTTCCAGCTACTTTCAAGGGGAGTGATTTTCTTGCCTGAACCGGACACACTGCTTTCTCATCCTTTCTCTACTCTCAGCCAAAAGACCTCCCTCCACCCTGCGACGCGTCAGCACCTTGACTCTTCTCTACCCCAGCTCACCCCTCGGCACTGCATACCTGCATACCTCCTTCAAATTATGCAGATTGCTCTCTTCATCCTCAGATCAATTTTCTAGTTGATCAAAATGGTTTGATATTGATTTGATGTTGATCTAGCTGTGTTCCAGGGACAAGACAAGCCCAGGGTCCTCCTACTACTCGATCCTCTTAACTCCCTCTCCCGGAGCCAGTCATTCTTAAATAATCAGTTATGCTGCCTCTGTACACTGATCACACTGTGCTTTCTTCAAGGAATGTTCTTCCACCTTCCATCCATCTGCCAAACTTCTACTTAGGACTGAATAAATATTCTTCAAAAAGCCAAGAATTCAAGGGAGGATATATGATGTGCAGTTAGTCAATGCTGACTAGTAACCTAGGAACTACTGCATGGTGGCATGGTGAATTCACAAAGTCCCTGGAAGCAGGGAAGCCTAGAAAATGATTTAATATTTCACTAAAGCCCAGCCTCAAGGACTGTGGCTTCCTTAGATGGTTGCATGTGTGGCTGAAAGTGCAAGACCAGGAACGTTTATAAAAATAAGGAAGGGAGATGGTCTTTAATGAGCAAAAGCTCTGGACTAAGGGGGCCAAAATGTCTGAAAGATCTTAAAATAGTATGTCAAAGTATAACAGTGTCTTCCCATGGGCCACAAATGCCATTTGAAATACTCATATTGCTTTCAAATAACTTGTCTACTACTTTCAATCTATCTTCTGTTTTGTTCAGTTTTCTTACACGTTTTACATTTTTTCTGGAGAATCCAACTCTTCTAATACCTAAGCTTACACCATTGATAAATGATAACTTTTTTTAAGTTGGTAATGTATAAGTTTGACTATTTCTTTAATATTTATACCTTGTCTACTTCCAAGATGCATTGTTATAGCTTTAGTTCATTTGCTTTATATTTTTAGTTCACTTGTAAGAAAAAAATACATGCCTGTGGCGCTAGAAAATAGTTGATCATTCTCTGGAATGAAGTACTAAGTCATGAAAGATCATGCACATTAATAAATGACCAATTTAGGCGGTGATGATATGGTCTTGAAATTGCATAAGTATAGGTATAATCTTGGAAAAGAATTCATAGGTTATGCAAATCTTTACCATTACTCCTACAAATATTGTCCTTTGGAAAGTAATTATCTAGAAAGGAATGTGTCCAAATCAACTATAATTAAATACAACAGAAATTCCCCATAATATCTAAAGATATGATAAATGGGTATATATGTGTTTTTAAAACTATTAATTATTTTTTTAAACAATAAAGTTATTAATGACTGAAACAAAATTCTACGCATTAGAAAATAGAATAGTAAGTTTGTATAACCATAATTTTAAAATCTACTTTCTTATATAATATGCCAATTAAATAAAATTTGTTAACCTTTGTGTAGACATAAGATATAGAAGTTAGGAAAAAATTGATGGAGAAATTTAGAAAATTCAGAATTGTACCTAAACATTTAGTCAGTTTTTAGAATGAAAATTACAACTGACTAATGAAAATATAGTATATTTTATTTGGTTCTCTTACCATTGTAAAACATACTGTGAAGTTGAAACATATTATAAGTTGGATTTTTTTCCTATACAACCATTGAAGTTATAGCAATGGACATTTACATTTAAATAGAAATCTAGGATTTATTTTTTATTTTATTCTTTGGTATCCCTAGGCTCTTATGAAGAATTTGAGAATGCATTTTGTTTTTAGACACAGCTTGATGTATCCTGTAAAAATGAACAGAATTTCTAATTTTGGAAGAAAACAAGTGCATGCTTTATGAAAGCCATGAATCCTGTTTCACCCTTTCCCACCAATTTAGATTTGCAAACAGATACTATGGGTCAGAAGTATATGTCAAATACAGCTTGACTTTTAATTATTGCCTCAAAAATAATTATTTTTTAAATAAGAGCAATTTCAATTTTTAGGATCCTCAAGCACAAAAACACTAGGTGAGTGGAAGAGAAATTCCTCACCAAGTTGATGATTCATCTATCTCATCACAAAATAAAGCATTTCCTTTTAGATGCAGTAGACGTTTTCTCATGATTAAGGTTAATGACATAGCTCATTGCTATTCAAAATCCCACTGAGAGACAATTTCAGAACAAAATACCAGTAGGAAGCAGTTACCAATATTTAATAGAATACCACAATGGAAAATTGAAAACTGCAGGGTGGTGGTCTTACAGAAACCCTGGTTTGCATTAACAGAGACAAGGGCTTAAGCCTTTTACCTCATGTAAACATACATGACTTCAGAGAAAAGAAAATGGGTGGGTGGGGGGCTGAACAAATAAGAAGATATGCAGTGAAAAAAGAAGCTAGGTATTACTTTGTTTGCTATTCAAAAAACATTTGGCCCCCAGGAATATCTTAGGAAATTATTTGTGATGATTCTTCTCTAATGGAAAGGAACCATAGTGTAGCTATTGTTAAAAGCAGTTGACATCCATTTTCAAGGCAAATTGAAAGACTGGGTGTTGTGTTGACAAAAAGGTATGGAACCTAAAACTGCTACGTGCTGGTATATAATAAAAGGTATTGACATGGAAGTTTACTCAGGCTTCAATTTTCTTACTCCAGTCTATAGGAGGTTTAAAATAAAAATCAAACAGTAATCAAGAAGTGTAGAGACAAGCCAAACTACAATTTACTTAGTCCATAAGAGATTGTTCTGAATCTAAACAGTGGTAAAAGTCTGCTTACTTTACTCTCAGAAAAATAAATGTCCTCCATTAGATTGTTTGTTCCACTTGTCATATACAGGTGACTGTAACTATGGCAAGGGAAAGAGGGGTATGGTTCTCATAGTGCTATAAAACCTAATGAGTTAACATTGGGGGAGGCACTGTGATCCACATTACATATGGACGCCAAAGTCAACCCTCTCTTGTATCATTCGTTTGGGGGATGCCATCTGCTGTTTTGTGAGTACAGTGAAGCAACCTTAAGGAGAGGTCCACATGGGGAACAGCTGAAGCTTCTTGTCAACGGTCATGTGAGTGACCCACCAAAAAGGTGGATTCCCCAGTGCCAGTCAAGCCTTCATGTGACTACAGCCCAAGTTCTTATCTTCACTGCAAACTTTGAAAGTATGGAGCCATAACTGCCTATCTAAACCATTTCCAAATTCCTGATCCACACAAACTGTGAAATATTAAATGCTTGTGTTTACATGCCTCTAAGTTTCAGACTATTTTTTGACACAGCTATAGGTAACTAATAAAACAAAAATAATGTTGAGGATGTAATGATTTACTGTGGAAGAAAAAAACTATAGAAGAAGAATCTCTTACAGAATTATCATGTGAACTTGCTATTGAAGGAATATGAAACATTAATTAGGTGATTGGAGAACAGCATGTTATTTTCAGGATATTTTTAAAATACAAAACGTCATTTTTTTATGATCAGGTATCTGATGCCTTAGAAGTGTTGCATTAAAGGCAAATTTGAAAGCCAATTTGCTAATTAGTCTTTCAAAATATTTCCATCTTTCAAATAGTAAGATAAATCTGTTGTTGGAGAGAGTTCTTTAGGTTAGAAAGTCAAAAGTGTCAAATTATACAGCTTTATGTCTCAAGATGTGACTAAGAGGTAAATACATTAAAAAGACTCATATAGTACTCCAGAAATAGAATGAATTATCTCAAGGTAAAATGTAAATGGATATCATTCAGTAAAAGAAATACAAATCATAGAAAAACAAAACAAAACAAAGATAATTTCCATAGCTACAATGTAAAGGTTAATCTTAGCTCCTTAGGAATGAGGGATGGAAACCTGTGTATCTTTTTATAATGATTTATATATGCATACATGTATTAAACTGTGCATGATCATGGTTCTGAATAGGGATCCATTCCTTATTTCAGACTTTTCTTTTCTTCAAGATTTTTCAAGTTAGGTAACTTCTGTAGGGTGGCTCAGTCAGTTAAGTGATTCTTGGTTTCAGCTCAGGTCACAATCTCACAATTTGTGAAATCGAGCCCAGTTTCATGCTCTACACTGATGGTGTGGAGCCTGCTTGGGATTCTCTCTCACCCCCTCTCTCTCTACCTCTGCTCTCTCTCTCTCAAAATAAATAAATAAACTTTAAAAACATTGAGGGGTGCCTGGGTGGCTCAGTTGGTTAAGTGTCCGACTTCAGCTCAGGTCATGATCTCATGGTTCACAGGTTTGAGCCCTACTTCGGGCTCTGTGATGACAGCTCAGAGCCTGCTTCATGGATTCTGTCTCCCTCTCTCTCTGCCCCTTCCCCACTCTCATACTCTGTCTCTATTTCTCTCTCAAATGTAAATAAAACATTAAAAAATTTTTAAAAAGCTTTAAAAACACTGCTAAAATATATATTCTGATATTCATACAAGTAAGCTCATTTAAGAAATATTCTTTACAGAATTGAGCACTAAATATTTTACTAGTCAAATAGCCTATAAAATTGAAAGAGCCAATAAAGGACTGTATATATACTCAAATTAATTTCATTACTTAATATTTCCTTTATCTTTCTCTTTTTGTGTAGACATAATTTCAAGAAACTTTTACTGATTTTCTTTTTAAAATTTTTTAATGTTCATTTTTGAGAGAGAGAGAGACAGAGACAGAGCACAAGTAGGGGAGGGAGAGAGAGAGAGAGAGAGAGAGAGAAAGAGAGAGAGAGAGAGAATATGACAGAATCTGAAGCAGGCTCCAGGCTCTGAGCTGTCAGCACAGAGCCTGATGCAGGGCTTGAACTCACGAACTGCGAGATCATGACCCGAGCTGAAATCAGATGCTCAAATGACTCAGCCACCCAGCCACCCCTGATTTTCTCTTTTTTGTAGGAGAAATGCGAAACAAGATTATGACATTTTTGCTACTAATTTCTCATTACTCTAAGCTAAAAAAAAAAAAAGTGTGTACTAGAGTTGTTTTGTTAGGTTGTTGATGTAATGTGTATGTGTGTCAGTGTGGGTGTGTCTGTCTGAGGGTGTGTTCATGTTTTACCCAGGAATTGTACTTTACACTCTTCCTAATTCTAATAATTTTCTTTAAAAAGTCTTCTTTGTTTGAAACAATTTTTAACATCTATTATGTCCCAATTCCCAAGGATAAAATGATAAATTAAAAACTATGAAGCATATGGAAGAAGTCAGAGGACAAAATATACAAAAACATAAATAAAACAAGCAAATGTAGTAACCACCATGAAGGAAAATAACAAATGTTGAATTGGACCTACCTTCCATAGCATTCTTACAAAAACTATCTCTGAGGAGATGAGACTTGAACTAAGATTTGGGAGATAAGAATGAACAGACATTAAGAATAATGGAGAAGGGTGGAAGCTAAGACAATTCCATCAATGACAACTGATTATAGTAAAGATAGTGTGGGAGAGGAATAGGAAGACCAGCATGGCTTGATCATACTGATCAGGGGGCATGTTGGCTAGAAATGAGGCCAGAGAGGGTGACATGGATGAAACAGTAAGTAGTGAAGATCTAATTTTATATGTAATGCCAATTACTGAAGCATTTAGTAAAGGTGTGCTGTAAGTTATTAGTTTATGCCTTAGGTTTACAAAGTTAACTGGTTAATAAAGTGATAGACAACACAGATAGGAAAGAACAGAGAATTGGATGTGTACAACTGAGGGATAATGGTTGCTTGGATGATGATAATTATGAAGAGTTTATCCATGATCGTTTACAGTGTGAGACTACTTGTTCTAGAACCTCCATCTGGTAAGAGAGCCATCACTTGACAGTTGGAGTATTTTATAATAGTTGATGTGAAACAGGTGGTAAGAAGCCACCCTATTTTTCAATAGCCATTCTTATTCCAGTCCGTTTTCCTACTTAATGTGCTTTCTTGGCACCCAGGGAGTCTCAGGTGTTACTAATGGATTTATGTGAAATTCTCACCTTTCTGCACACTTGAATATGATCATGCATGTAGCACAAGTCATCAGTTGCCCAATATGTTCAGTGAGATGCAAAATATGTAGAAAAACAGTTGGCAATATGTGCTGTGTTCCTAATAAAATTTGGCTAACCCTTGTTAGCCATATGTACTGCATTTTGATTGTCTATTTTTGCAAATATTCTGGCTCACTGTAATCTCTATTAGAAATTGTTTATATTTGTTATATGCTCTATTATCAGTATTAGTTACAGAGCTAATTAGTGAATTGAGTGGTAGGATGTACATTTTAGAAAGAGGTTGCTAAGAATCTTTTATTATCAAACATTAGTTATATAATCATAGTTTAAAATAATAAAAAATAAAATTTGTTGTCACATTAGTAACTGATAATGTCTACCTATTCCATGAGCCAGGCACAACTTGGTTTCTTGTGGGTTTGTTTTTGTTGTTGTTGTCAGTATGCTTGTTTTTTTACTAAATTTTTTTGGTCTAGGTTATTTACTACTAGCATGTAATATCACATTTTGAACCTGATCCTTCTTAATCTTGTCTAGTTTCCAGCTGCCTTGAATTGGCTGTTGTTTTTCTCACCAGTGTCTGTTTTACTACAAGAGCTTTCCCAGGCATCCCTCTAAGTAGTAAGACCATAAATCAATTATTATTTTCTCAGGATAATCTTTCTTGGCAAATCCTTAAATTACAGCATGAAGATAATGTCCTTACTAGTGCCTATCATAAGTTTACATTTCTTTATATGAACGCTTAGTCTTTGATTAAGGTCTCTTTTCTTCTCTAGACTAAGTCTCCCGAGGACAGAATCTAGATCTTTATTGCCTGATATAAATTAAATTAAGCCATCAAAATACTTTATGAAAAAAGGAAGCTAAGAAAGAAGAGAAGAAATCCATTTAAATTAGGTAGTTTGAGGGGGACACTGTGCATTTATTATTTCATTAAGACATCCCGATCTTTTTATGTGAGGGCTATCATTATTTCTATTTTCCGGAGTAGATTAGAAAATTAATTTTTACAGATATTTTTACAGAGAATATTGACCTGGAACGGTCCAACTCATTTGCTCATGCTGTTGGTCACTATTCTATTTAAGCTCTTAAAAAATTAAGAGAACCTGCAAGACCTCTCATTTTAATCACCTCATTTTCCTGTCAAAAATACTCCAAACAAAATCACTTACTTATTTATTAGATGGAGAATATATATATTTACATCTAACCACTTCATTATGTGTGTCAAAAGCTATTGTTGACCAAAAAACATTGTAAGCTCTGTGTATTTGGGTAGATATTGCAGCATTCTTCTGGCAGAAGAACCAGTGATGGGGCTGAGCCTTGATACCATCACTTAGTTAGTAAGCAGTTAGTACTTTGAATATTAGTTCCCTTACAAAATGACGATTATGATAATTTAAATGAAAATACATAAATTGTTTTTAGCTCTGTTATGAGCCACCCACTGTGCTAACACAGAATTGTGAAATGTATGATAAATTTTATCAGCAAATGAATTTTAACTCTAATGTACTCTGTATTTTATGTATAACCTAAAAACCATCTTTTTACTTTCTTATTGATGTATCCTGCTTCCCAAACTTATTCAGATGAGGTTGCAGAATTCTATTAAGTCCTCTACTTAAGTGTGAAGAGTTTCAGGTTTGTAAGCAACATTTATCCCCCATTCCATAGGGAGATAACAACTAGTAATGTAACATTCAAGGCCACTTTACATTCTATCACTTACTACTCACAGGAGAGAAAGAGGGAGTTTGCTGGTGAAGAAGTTTAAGTGAGGAAGCAAGTTATTTTTGTTCCCTTACTTTTTACCTGCTGCCTCTTCTGAGATTATATTCAGGACTACCTTATTTGCTTCAGTAGTATAAAAAGATAGGTCATTCCCATTGGAGAGACTTATAATCTTCCTTTGTGCCAGTAACTGGGTGAACACAGATGTCTCATTCAGGGTTAAAGATGAGTAAGCCATAGCCTAAGAAATGTGTCCCAGGGTCACCCTTCATTACTAGCAAAGGTAATAGTTAGATCTTCATCTGTCTGACACTTACATCTATCTTTTCATTGGTTTTGAGTTCAGGTAAGGAAGAAAGTTGGTATTTATGTATTAGCCCCACAAATACCCCCAATAACATTGCTTTTATGTTTAATTCGTTAGTATTAGACATTTAACAGACTGAGTGAAACTATCATAAAATCAATATAAAATAATTAATATTCTAATATTTTAAAAGTATTCATTTTAAATGTATATTGACTCAGTCTAAATATGGATAAGCTTGTTTTTTAAAAAGTCAGCTTTCCCCTTGATTATGAGATAAACCAATTTGCAAGTACTTTGTAAACCATTAAATGCTATAATTAGTAAGTTGCCATTAATATTTTTAGAAGTTATATTTGTTAATATACAAATTATAGGAAAGATACAATCTTTCTATTTAAGGTGTTGGCCAGAAATGGACTAACTTATGGACAGGGAACACTATACTTTTCCAAAGTACCATAAGATAAGTATGTCATAGTTTTAGAATTGCCTGAAATGACTGGCTGTCAATAGCTTTGAAATAATACATGTATCGAGAGTTCAATGTAGATTCTTGCTGCTCAAAGTAGGTACCCTGGGCCAACAACATTATAATGTTACTAATACTAATACTACTACACTGTTTCTCATAAATGTGGACTCTTGAAGACTTATTCCAAACCTACTGAATCAGAACATGCATTTTTTTCAAAATTCCCATGTGATTATATTTTAGGAATGTTTGCTAAAGGTCTTGATAAGGTCATACACAGTGAAATAAAATCATAGAAGTAGAGCAACACTACCTCTGTGCCATAAAGTCAAGATATTTATTTGCTAAAGTATTTATGCACCCCAACTGATTTCTTACGAATCTAACAATGAATAAATTAAAATGTGCTCAGTTTCTCTTATTCTATTCCCTGTGTATTATTCTATTCCCTATTCCCTATGAGAAGAATCACAGTGTCATGAGGCTGTCTTTCAGAGTTTTCAGAAAACTCTAAACCATGGACTCATGTTCAAGATTGACTTTCATTCTATTCTATGCCTCCATGATTGAGTTTAAATATTATCACCTTCTGAAATTAAGGAGAGCTGATTTCTCTTTATCAGGGCATGTGACATGACAAGAAATATTCCATTGAACACACATTTAGCCTGGAAACAATATTAAAAAATGTAGACAATATATGTTGGTTTGCAGAGTATAGTCTCGATTATTCCTTTTGCTTTTGCATAATTAGTAATGGTGCCCATTTCCTTTTAAAGTCTCCTGGTTTGAATGATAAGTTACATGGCCACTCTGTCTATAAATAAACCAAACAAGAATACCTAAATGACCTCCTAAGGATTGTCATCAGATAACTTAGTATTCTTAGGCTTAATTTTACAATACAAATAGAATTTTAGGGCAAGTTCTACTTTCAATATGTTTGAAACAGAGTTTTTTGAGGAAACTTCATACTGTTTCTGTAGTGGCTGTACATTTTATATTTTTTTTACATTCCACCAACAGTGTACAGGTGTTAGAATTTCTCCACATCCTCACTAATAATTGTCTTTTTTTAAGGGGAGAATTGGGTGGATGATAGCCATTATAACAGGTGTAAAATTATGTCTCTTTGTTTTTGATTTGCCTATCCCTGATACTGAATGCCTTTCCTTATACCTGTTGGCCATTTGTATGTCTTCTTTGAAAAAAATGTCTATTCAAGTCCTTTTTTTCATTTGTTAATTGGGTTATTTATTACTATTTCTTTAATTTACTTATATGTGTCGTTAAGTTGTAGGAGTTCTTTATAGACTTTGGAAATTAACCCCTAGTGAGATATATGGTTAGCAAATATTTTCTACCACTCTATGTTGCCGTTTAATTTTGTTGAGGCTTTCTTGTGCTGTGCAGAAGCTTTGTCGTTTGATGCATTCCCACTTGCCTATTTTGCTTTTGTTGCCTGTGCTTTTGGTATCAGATCCATGAGATTATTGCCAAGACCAATGTACAAGGCTTTTTCCCTAGGAGTTTTACAGTTTCCAGTCTTCTGTTTGTCTTTAATCCCTTTTGAGTTGCTTTTTGTGTATGGTGTAAGATAGGAATCCAATTTCATCTTTTGGCATATTGCAGCTTTTTTGTGCATATGAATTATGCCTCAAAAAGTTGTAAAATACACAGGAAATAAAGTCTTGCTAAAATAGAGATTTATAACTAAAATGCTTCTGAATGGTTTTCTTTCTCTATTCCATACCCTCTCTTCCTAATTACACTAAAATAATCTGATTTTATTTACTTAACTGATATAAGGTAGAAGTTATGATTATTTCATGATGAAAGACTTTATATTTGGCATACTGGAGATATATTAAAATGCTACTGTGTGACAGATATTGTGCTATATCTTGTTTAGGACATGGAATGCTATACCTAATAATTCTCCATGTTCTCCAGCTAGAGAGGAGGAGAACTAGATTAGAACATGAGGCTCAAAGCCCATAGTTATTTTCACTATTCTTCACTGTAGATTTCTGGATTTTTTTTTTATACTGCCACCTATATTCCCTGAAATTAAGGGAAAAGCTTGTAACATTTGTTTTCCAAATATGGAAGACAACCAAAAGACATTAGCCTAATGTTTCTTTCAGAAGCCTATTGTAGTTCCTAGAAACAGGCTCTGAGATGGAGACTAGAATGCAGGAGGCTTGTTAGGTGTGATCTTCAGATCATCCCCTGTATATAGGAAAGAAAGGAAACCATATTGGGAAGAGCAGAAAGCTGGACCAAAAAGCAGTCTCAAAAGACCTCACAGGGATTTCTACAGGTGGAATGAGCTATCAGAATTATCTCAGATTTCTGCAAGGTGGCTAGGCCCATGCATACTCCTCATCAAGCAGCTAAACCTCTCTGAACCTACAGTTTGTGACTCAAATTGTTGCGAGGGGGAAAAAAAGGAAAGCAGGCCAACCAGGATGAAAGCACCTCTTCATGTCGCCTTGCAGTGAGGCTTTTGTGTGGACTGAAATAAGACAGGAAAAGAATGGTTTTGCACGGCTCAATGTGTATTACTATTTCTAAATAGGAAGGAGTTCATACATGTAATGGAGTATGCCTATAAGCATTTTGGAAATTAATGTTCATGAAAGAGTATTATATCTTAAAGAAGCCCCAACTTGAATTAGTTATGCCCCTATAAATTACATTGTTAACAAATGGGTTTTAGGGATAAAAAATGTTAAAATGGGGCAATGAATCCCAGAGTATTCTTGACTCTCTGAAAATATTGATTCGTTTCTTGTAAGTAGCTAGACAGTAAACTCTCCAACTTTCATGAATTTTAGTTCTATACCAAATCGTAATATTGGGAGAAATATCACAACTTGAGGAAATTGCAAAAGTAGAATAAGAATATAATTTCTTTCAACTCAAATAAAGAAAAATAATGTACCTCCTAGCTGACAGTCTAACTAGAAGATGCATGTTCGAAGGGAGTTAATGTAATAAATCACTTGCATAAAGATTTTCTCTTTTGGTAAATAAATAATTAGTAAAAGCTTTAGATTTGCAACACATGTGGGACTTAGACTGCCATAGGCAGAGATTTAGGGCGCTTAAACCAGTTTTGTACTTTATGCCAGGTGCCACTGTTGGCAGGAAAAATCTGGAGAATTGCAAGGATATAGAGAATTACTTGGCCACACTGTTGTTTAGCGCAGAAGAAATGTGTTATCCTGCATTGATGCCATGGAGAAGCAACTGCCAAAAACTCAGTTCTGTTACGAATGCTAAAACTACCCCCCCTGCTAGAGAGCCTAGGGAAACATAAGTAAATCTCAGACTGAAAATATTGGTTTTATTTTTTCTGTGATTATCTGCCATCGCTACTTTTTCCCCCAGGAGTATAACTTCCAGGGCGTATGTGATCATGTACAATCACTGGGTTTAGAAGTCTCCTTCATCTGGTGCCAACACCACTGGTAGAAGAGCACTGCCTTTCCTCTCCATGCCTCGGAGATACATTCTGAAATCATCATGCAACATATTATTTTTTAAAAACTTCTATGTGTGGGCAATTTGCTTGTTAATAGCATTGAATAATTGAAGGAACACATCACTTAGAATCAGGAATTTGGGGTCCAGTGGCCATTCACTAGCTATGCCTTAAAATTATCATTAATTCCCCACCTATTTTTCCATCTTGAAAATGGGAAAATGTGTTTCTCAAAATTCATGCTGAGAATAAAGTGATCACGGAAAAATAGGCAGCAGCACGGATCTCCTAGCACCCATCTTTGTAATTTCTCAGGTCATTTGTAATCATTTCCTTCAGATGGATAACTTGTAAGGGGAAAAAATCGACTTGATTTTAGGCAGAGAAAACAAGTCATAAAATGAAGTGACATGACTCAAAATGTTCCTTGAGTTTTGACCTTAACTTCTGTGTGAAATGATGAATTTAATGGCAATTAGACAGAAACAAAGAAAAGCATTTCAGGCACAATTATCAAGCTGCTAATATCCTCAGTGAAGCACAGCATGATTGGTTTCTGTTGCCTTGTTCCGTTCCATTTGGCTAGAATCCCAGTTTATCCAGGCGTTCATGTATGGTTGAAATTAGTGAAAGTCTCATGCTTCCAGATTTTTTTCTTCCAATTCTTTGTCTAATACAACACCTGCTTTCTTCGTGCTTTTCTTTTCAGATATCCAGGGCCTGAGAACAGAATATACAGGCTCATTTCTGTTCTGATCCTTGAAGATCATTTTCCTTCCTGTTTTTCTCAACTTTCAGATTTCTTCACTATTAAACTTACCTCTACATATCCTTTGTATTTTGTTTGTTTTGTTTTGCTCTACAATTCTACCAGTGCTTCAAAATTAAAAAAAAATTGTCTAGGCCCTAGCCATACCTATTTGAATTAACATTTCCTATGTCAGAAATAACCGAATACAAATATTATCTAAATATATTTACACGGCTAGAGTTACAGCTACTGAAAGGAAACAAATACAGAAGGGTGCATGTTCATCCTCTCTATTTTCTGTTCTCATCTTATTCTCTCTACAGTTTTTCTTTAAGGAGAAGACTTTTGCAAACCCAATAGCTTAATAGAATTCATTGCACATCATTGAAAGTTGGGAAAAGGCCACCTGAAGAGAAACAGTCAAATTCTAGTTACAATTTTTGTTATTTTCTAATATTTCTGAGAATTAAAAAAATCTTGTTTAATTCTTTTGTTCTTATAGCAAATACAAACATAATGTTTAAATATGGTTGTATTCTAATACTAGCTTCAGAAAAATTCAGATCAAATATACATATAAATGATATTTGAGAATGAAATATATGGAAAGCCTTCAAAAACAATGAAAGAAAAAAGCGAAGAAAAAGTAACAAAGCTAGAGTTTTAAATTTATATTATAAATTTGTTACCTACCAAACACCCCCCCCACACACATACACACACAATCTCTACATTAATGTGGTGCTACAAAAGGGAAATACAGAAAATTAGATTCAGTCTTGCCCCAAAGACACATAATTCAGATTTGTCAGGCACACAGAACACAGAATACAGGTGAGTAGAAAAATCCATGTAATGCTTTCCTTGTGTTGCTGTTGGCAGAGCTTCCCTAGCTGAGGGAGCAGACATTAAAATGTCCATATAAAATGTAAAAGAAACACATAAAGAAGTTGAAATGAGACTTGATACATTAAATTCTCAATATAATCCTAGCATTTTAACCACCATCAATATCAGTTATTCAAACAAGAGTTATGGCAATAAGCCAAAGCTCCTTTTAAAAAATGTTTTTAACTAGAAAACACTCTTTTCCTTGGGCTTGCAAGAGGGATACTATCAATGGAAATGGATGGAAGCAGAAGGTATTCCATCAGAATGAAACGCAAAGGAGAGAAGAGGAACACTTAAAAATAGATTTCAGATTTAATCACTTCCATGCATAGTATTTGTTAGATTTTTAAAATGCAGAAGACACATGGCAGTATTTTGTTTTAAGCTCAGCAAATTTAACAGGCTAATTTGGGACACCCGTCTCTACTGCTATTTAACATACAACGCATATCGAGTATAGGTGCAGAAACTTGAAAAGCTTAAGTATATTTAGCATAACATACACTTTGTAAGATTCTAGGTGCAGGTGTTATGGTTAAAAAACCTTATAAGTGTACTTGCAAAACCCTGACAGATGAGTAAGTAGAAACTGCAATGATCTTGTCCTGTTGGTGTTTAGGAGAATACTACTAATAAATTACAATACCTACCATTTTCTCTTAAGCTATAGATCACCTTTAACAAAAATGCAAAATTAGCTCTGTAAATGGTAGGTGCATAAAGCCACCGCTTCTGAGCGCCAGGTGGTAGTCACTGTATCATTGTAATAAACATTTTGATGCTAAGCTTTCCCTGTATTATCCTTCACAGAAAATAGGGTCACGACAATACAATAGGTACCAGTTTTATTGGCATTGCCCTCATTTCCAGACATGCATTCTAGTTTAATCATCCAACCACCATCAAATTTCTGTGTTTAACCAAAGATGAGGTTGGAAAAGCAAGCACCTGGATTCTAGTATGCTTTCTTTTATTGTTTATTGTAAATTACCCATGGAATTTTTTTTGTTCTGCATTATTTCCAAGTAGCCAAGCCACTTGTGATATGATCTCTCAATCAATGACAAGATATCCACCCTTCTCACTGAAGCAGTTTTCTCACCACATATTTTCAAAAAGTCACATGTTCCAAGGCTCTCTGCTACTTACAGATACTTTCACATATCTATTACCTGATTCTTAAAACACGTATGAAAATGTACCAGAAAAAAATCCAAATAAAAGACTTTTTAGTATGAGCTTTTACACTACACACACACACACACACACACTCCTATAAATTATTTAGCAACTTGTCATAATTCAGCTAAGGGATCTTTAGTATTTTTAGAGCTAATTTGCTTAGTAGACCTGAAGGCAGAGATAGATGTATTTATATCTTTCCTAAGTGGTTCTTTATAACTATTAAGATGTCTTTAAAATAGAAACCGTAGGAGTTGGCATTTTAGAATTCATTCTGCCTTTCAGGTGATTTTTCTTTCACACAGTCTTTGGAAAAACATATTTCACCCAAAGGAATTTAAGGAAGTTTATGGCAGCTGTTAAAATAATAGTAATCCTATGTCAATCAGAGATTAGCAATACAATTAAATCCCATTCAAAAAGTATTTATAGTGGGCCTAATTAAAGTACTAAAATAAATTGGTTTAATTTGCAAAACTTCATCAAATGGTAAATACCGCAGATATACTGAACTACTCACAACCTTATGCCTCTACAATAGAGGTACCTATCTGTGTGCTCATTACTAAAAGGATAAAAATATAAAGAAAACTATATTTCTGTATGTTGCATTACTACAAATGTTAGGATTCACATTGGAAAAAATTAAACTAATAGAGAATTTTAAAAAAATCATATTGGAATTAAATAATCCATGAGTTAAACCCTCTTTTTAGATATAATTCAGCAATTACGTAGGACCAATAAGGCCTTAAGTATCTAAGCCAATCATGATGTGAGCCAGAAGCTCAGTTTTTAACCAATTATCTTAATATAAAGCAAGTGATTTCACTGGGTGTTTTCTAAAGCCTCTTTTTCCACTAACAGATATTAATTATGCTTTAATTTTTTCTTGCTGTTGCATACTAAAACTTCTTTCACAAGATCTATCCCACTTTGGCTTATTGCTAAAAATTAATCATCTTCGTTAAGCCTGATATTTCAAGGATTTGAAGTCAATAGTCAAAAATCATCAGCAGGACTGTAGACTTCTAGCAGTAGTTATGAATATAGCTCTATAAAATTTTCTAGATAATCTATCAAATAGATTTAATTACTTTCCTATTGCTGTGTAATTTGCCCCCAAATTCAACAGTGTGACACAATGAACATTTATTAGCTCACATAGATATTGGAAATCCAATAGTGGTTTAAATAGCTGATCCTGATTCAGGAGGGTCTTTTATAAGGTTTCTGTCAAGTTGTCAGCTAGGGCTGCCGTCATATGAAAGTCTGACTGAAACTAGACCATCTGCTTTCATGATAGCTCACTCATACGGCCAGTGGTTGAAGGACCCAGTTGTTTATCACATGTGATCCAGCATTGAGCTATGCTATATGGCAGCTGGCTTCTCTCTGTAAGTGAGTGCTGCAAAAGAGAAATCGACCAAGATGCAAACCACAGTATTTTTCATAAACTAACTTCAAAAGTTATTTAACATCAATCTGTCATATCCTACTGATTACATATGTCAACCCTACTACAAACTGGGAGTGGAATACACAGTGGTATGAATACAAGGAGGTGGGGATCACTGGAGGTCATCTCAGAGGTAGGCAGCTACACAGGTGATCAGGATAAGCACATATTACTTGATATTGGAGAACTAAAATAAATTTCCTAAAAGTGCTTTCCAATTAAACTGTCAGAGCTATAGTCTAATACACTAGCTTAGCGGCCATTTTTTTAAAACCAGGAATAGCATGTGTTATTCTATTACTCTTCCTTTTGATCACCTGTTATTTCCAGAGCTTCTGTTCCATCTGTTGTCCAAAGCAACTAGGGGGACTACGTATCACTATTCAATTTGAATAGTTCTAGATATTTAAAATCTCTCCCTCTCCCATACAAGATAAAAATTCTAAATATAATAGAAAGTTACCCATTTTTATTTCCCATATCTCATTCCACTATAGCTAGGACCCAAACCCCAGAATTAAACTTTCCCAAACAGGTGTTCCCATGTTAGCCTTTGAATATTAAAATTTGTATTTGCTTGTTTTACCCACTGTCGTTCTTCCAGCACCACTAAGTATATACAGAAGCATGTATTATGCCTTTTTTAAGTTCTCTAAAATATGTACCTGGCCAAATAATTACCTTTATAGCAAACATCAACTGGTGTCCATGACATTCATTAGTCTCATTTATCTTAGAAGTCAATAACTCTATAAACACATATGGATTTTGAAGATTCAGTATGGATTTACATGTAAGAGAGAATCTTGCAAGGTTATGATGCTGGCCTATAGGCTGTAAAATGTGTTTTAAATTAGCAATTTGAGAAATTTCCATCCCTGAATAGTCAAAACAATCTTGAGAAAGAAGAAGAAAGCTGGAAGTATCATGTTGCTGGATTTCAAACTATACTACAGGGATTGGTAATCAAAACAGTATGGTACTGTCATAAAAACAGACCCACAGATCAATGGAACAGAATAGAGAGTCCAGAAATAAACCCATACTTACGTGGTCAATTAATCTATAACAAAAGAGCAAGAATGAACAATGATAAAAAGATAGTTTCTTCAATAAATGATATTGGAAAAACTTGACAGCCACGTGCAAAAGAATGAAACTGGACTACTTTCCTACACCATCTACAATCATAAACCCCAAATGGATTAAAGACCTGAATGTAAGACCTGAAACTATAAAACCCCTAGAAGCATCATAAGCAATAACTCTTTAATATAAGTCTTAGCATTATTTTTTTAGATCTGCATCCTCAGACAAGAATATCAGAAATAAACAAACTGGACTACTTCAAACTAAAAAGCTTTTTCACAGCAAAGTAAATCATCAACAAAATGAAAAAAAAAAACAACCTATTGAATTGGAGAAGATATTCACAAATGATATATCTGATCAGGGCTTAGCATCTAAAATACATAAAGCACTCATAGAATTCAATATCAAATAACCAAACAATTTAAAAAATGGCAGAGAACCTGAGTAGACATTTTTCCAAAGACAACATATAGATGGTCAATAGGCACATGAAAGATGTTCACCATAATTAACCTTCAGGGAAATACAAATCAAAACCAAAATGATACCACCTCACACTAGCTAGGATCAAAAAGATAAGAAATACCAAGTGTTGCCAAGGATGTGGAGAATAGGGAACTCTCATGCACTATTGGTAGGAAAATAAATTGGTACAGCCATTATGGAAAACAGTATGGGGGTTGTAAAAAAAATAGAAACACCATACCATCCTGGTATTTATCTGAAAAAATGAAAACACTAGTTTAAAAGACACATGTGCTCCTGTGTTTATTGCAACATAATTTACAACAGCCGGGATACAGAAGCAACCTAAATGTCCATTGATATATGAATGGATAAAGAAAAAATGGTGTGTGTGTATGTGTGTGTATATATATATATGTGTGTGTGTGTGTGTGTATATACATATGTACATATACACATTATATATATATATATACATATGTGTGTGTGTGTATATATATATATAATGAAATCTTGCCATTTGTGACTACATGGATGGACTGGAGGGCACTGTGGTAAGTGAAACATATCTGACAAAGACAGATGCCATATATTTTCACGTATATGTGAAATCTGTATATGTGAAATGAAAGAAATGAACAAAGAAAACAAAACAGAAACAGATTCATAGATACAGAGAACAAACTGATGATTGCCACAGGAAGGCAGGGGGGATGGCTGTGAAAGGGAAGAATGAGATTAAGAGGTACAATATTTCAGTTATAAATAAATAACACATAGTGGTATAATGTACAGCATAGTAAATATAATAAATAATATTGTAACTTTGTATGGTAACAGATGGTGACTGGACTTACTGTGGTAACCATTTCATAACATATAAATGTCAAATTACTATATTGTATACCTGAAACTAATAATAATATAGTATGTCAATTCTTTATAAAGAGAAGGAAAAAATGTATTACTATTACATATCCTTGTTCATCTAGTAAAGACTTTTCTTTTTAATGCTTACTTATTTTTGAGGGGAGGGGCAGAGAGAGACAGGGAGACAGAGGATCTGAAGTGGATTCGGCAATGACAGCAGACAGCCTGATGTGGGGCTCAAACTCACGAACCATGAGATCATGACCTGAGCCTAAATTGGATGCTCAACTGACTGAGCCACCCAGGCACCCTGTAAAACCTTTTAACTTAAATTTTTTGAAAAAATTTAGTACCATTAATAGAACACAATAGGAAACAAAAATAGAAGTTGAATTACACATAAATATTTACTTAGGGGAAAAATGTGCACTTACTCCCATGATTCTGGAATCTACTGATTTAGGAGTTTGGTTTCCAAGGGATGCTTCAAAAATACTAGTTGAATTGCATTGATTATTACTGCATTAATTTAGAAGCTGACATTGCCTCATAGTCAGTGTAGCTTCTCATACAATTAGGCCAAAAGGCTAAGAGGGATATTTATGTTGACTGGCATGATTAATACTCACTATCATAGGAATAAGTATTACATAATGGAATAAAGAATATGAATAGAACCCAGATAATCCTCTAAAGTACCCACTAGTACAGCTGCATGTAGTAGCAAATGTTACTGCAATTTCTATAGGCAGGACCACCAAAATCACAGATTCTCATTAACAAAAGTATAGATCAAAACAGTGAGTAGAAATGCCTGACAAGGTGAGGTGCTGCCTCAAAGCCAGAATTTGAAATGGGTGATTGAGGTGGTAATTTGAAAATATGTCAGTAACTTCATACTTAGTTTTAAACACGAAGGACTATAACCTTTATCCATTTTCAAATCCTTATTAGCTTTCATTTCTATATTGTAGGGAATTTTCTATCATAGAAAGGAATAAGGATGTCCCAGATAGGCTGTAATTAGATTGGATGTAAAATTTGATCAAATTTTAGGTCTTCTTTTGGAAATGGAATATTGTTTCAGTGGTATAAGAAAATACTTGCATTATGTCACATGGAATCAATTGTTTTCCAAGTATAAAAAGAAGAATATATGCAGATGGTACAGAAAAAAGTTCGTTATAGTAGGTAATTTTCACGTATTGATTATCTATCATTTAAATACCTCTTAAATTTAGAAGGAATCCCTAATTTCATGGTGTATCCAGTGGGAGGCAAGGCCCCATCCAACATCCACACTCTGATAGTTCACAGACATATGAGGTTGGGTTTGTGAATCAGGTCTACCTTATTAAGAAAGAATCACACATTTCAAGGGAAGTTAGAGGTTTTTCAAGTTGACAGAGTTAAGGTTCCAGTGTGACATTTATAAGAGGTGGCAGGATTGAGTTTCCGATGCTGAAATGCCGAGTGGCATCCATCCAGTTTATTTCAGTGGCCTGTTGTCTGCTAACCAGTTACCTTGTTACTGTTCATTTTTTCAGTCTGGTTATGCAAATGCATCCTAGTAGATTTTCTATCATCCCAAATGATTTTTATCCCCATGTTACATGACTGTTTTTGCAACAAACTGTAAAGAATTGGAGAGATGTCCCCTAAATTTAGAAAACAAATATACATTTGCCCTGGATGAAGATTCTGAAAGTCAACAATCTACTGAAACAAAGAGAAAGTTGAAATGCTCAGTTTATATTTCACCATTTATGAGGTAAACATGGGTTTGGAAACTCTATATCAAATTCATTTTAAGATATGATATAGGAAGATACTATGATTGTGTATTTCTTTTCGAGTCAACCCTAAACTGTCAATATTTTATGAAATAGTTGGTAGAAGTTGCAGTAGTATACAAAACATTGAATCTGGCAGGTAGATAAATACTAGAGCTGGAAAAATTTGAAAAGACTTACTATGGTTCTTTATGGAATCAAGAGCGAACTTTTCATATTCATAGTGGCCCAGAAGAGTGTATTTATCTTACTAATGTGACAGGAAATGGAAAACAGCAATGCCAGAAGATCAGATCACACCAAAAAAAAAAAAAATGTTTTTCTTTTTTGTAAAAAGAATATACAAAAAAACAATTGACTCATTTCAGTTACTTTTCCTGAGGTTCCTCGTATTCCCCATCTAACTTTTTTTTTTAATTTGTTTTAACGTTTATTTTTGAGAGACTGAGAAAGACAGAGCACAAGCAGGGGAGGGGCAGAGAGAGAGGGGGATTCCGAAGCAGGTTGCAGACTCTGAGCTGTCAGCACAGAGCCTGATGGGAGACTCAAGCCCACGAACCATGAGATCATGACCTGAGCTGAAGTCGGATGCTTAACCGACTGAGCCACCCAGGTGTCCCCATCTATTCTTGATCTATAAATATTATTGTGCTCCTAGCTTACCTACAGGTCTATTTTTTATTTACACTTTGTTCCTATATGATCTCTTCTAGCTTCCTGGCTTCAGATAACATCAGTATGCCAATGCTTTCCAAATCTCTCTAAATCTGAAATTTCTCCTTGAACTGCAGACTCATGTATGCAACTATATACTATTAGGTGTAGAATCACATGAAGTTGATGGCATTAGACTGTTTTTAACTTACAAAAAAAACAAAACAAAACAAAACAAAAAACACAACACAACAACAACAAAAAGCAAAGAAAGTTTTATATGGTTCAAACTAGTCAATTTCTTCACTTGGATGTCATGTAGTAATCTCATGTTTAACATTTCCAAACGTAAGTTATGACTTCCCACTTCTTTAACTCCTTGTCAAAACTACATTTAACCCAGGCTTTCCATCTCAGTAAATGGCAAAACACTTCACTTTTTGTTCTACTTCCAACATATCCTATAGCTACTTCTTTCCTTCTCAAAGAAAAAAATTCTGTTAAACGTATTATTACATCTTATCTTGGCTACTGTTGTGTTTTAACTTGTCTGTCTCCACATAGGGCCTCTTCTAGTCACAGAAGAGAGGGTTTCTACAATGTGAATTACATTTTGCTGATCTCATGCATAACAATTAACATATCAAATTTATATAATAAATGTTGATTATTTATCATGCTGTGTAAAGTCCTGCATATTTTGGGTCCAGCTGATTTTTCTGATCTCGTCCATCCAGCATCACTCTTTCTTTTTCTCATTATGCTTCATTCACACTGGTTTCTTTGTCCCCAACATACTGAGCTTGCTCTTCCTTTAGTATCTTACTGGAGCTCTCATCTCAATTTTCCTGTGGTCTCCTTCTTTTCAATTAGTTTCCAGTTCAAAAGCCACATCCTCAAAGAAGCTCCTAATAATTCTGTCTATCCAAAGTGCCTTCCTTTACATAGAGTCACTCTCTCACTCTTTTTTTTTTCATAGCACATTATCTGAAATTTGCTCTAGTATTTTCACTTGTTTATTTCCTATTTTTCCCTATCCCCCCCTTACCTTCCAGAAAATAAATTACTTTACAACTGGGACATGACCTATTTGGATCGTTATTGTAAACTCTGCACAGTGTGCCAAGCATGCAGTAGTCAAGCTACAAATGTGTTGAAAGAATGAAGAAAGTGTATTCCGTGAACTGCTAAAATAGCAAGTGGAGATTATATTAATTTCTTAAGTGGGTCATGCACTGATTATTCACTGAGAACGCTTTAAAGCAATATATCTTGAACAATTATAGAAATATTAATGGCTACTTTTCAGAATATTTCATAATCTTATCATATTTTTAAGAGCATGAATTAGTTTTTATTATTGTAGATGCACTTAAAATGTACAAATCTAGATGAGTTACTGGTTAACTGCCTTAAGAAAGCGTTCAGTGTCAAGAGTTGAGTTAGGAGCACCTGGGTGGCTCAGTCAGTTAAGCAGTTAAGCAGCCAACTCTTGATTTCGGCTCAGGTCATAATCTCAGGGTTCGTGAGTCTGAGCTGTGCATCAGGCTCTGCACTGACAGTGTGGAGCCTGCTTGGGGTTCTCTGTCTCTCTCTATCTCTGCCCTTCTCCTGCTTGCTCTCTGTATCTTTCTAAAAATAAATAACTTAAAAAAATTGAGTTAAAGTTATAAAAGACATGGTGCTTATTTGGTCTTGCTTTCTAATGGTAGTATTCTGGGGTGACTCATAAAGATAAATTGCTGCATCTGGCCCCTCCCACTACAAAGAGAGAAGCATGATGTGTATTGAGAGTTTTGGATATAGTAGGCAACAAATATATCATTTGGGCTTGCTAATCCAACTCTTTTCCCATGGTTGGAAATGAGAGTCATTCCTATCATCCCTTGTGATACACTAGTGAAGTTTATCCTTTGTGTCCTCAAGTGCCCAGAACTTTAGGCTCTGCAATAGAGTTATTAGTTCCCATGGTAGAACATTTCACCAGAAGACTCAACAATGGTTCAAATACATTAGAGCTTGCTACCTGGCCACTTTAGGTTCCTAATGACAGTGAATCTAAAAAATTAAAGAATCTTACTCTACTAGGTGAGATGTTTAGATTCAGGTTTACTGTACTCTCTTAGGAAATTCAGTTGCTACTTTACAGTAATATCACCTACAGTAATGTAGGTGATAATTTGGAATGCCTTTTAGTTCTCCTATATCCTATGCTTAAAGTTAATATAAAACTATAATAATCCAAATTTGGTAGGACTGCTAATGGCCCAGAGCCTTCAGAAATGAAGATTGGGTCTCCCCATCAGATAGGAAATCATAACCAGCCAATGTGGTAACTGAGGGCAGAGTCATGAATGGATAGGAAAAGAAGATAATTATAAATACCAGCTATGGTCATAGGAATAGATGCAGAAACAAGCACTATAATATTATATGCATTTCTTCCTTATATCAATATGAGCATATTTGGTTATATATAAAATATTTCTTTCCCTCTTCCACTCCCCTCCTGTCAAACACAAGAAGTGTTAATAGAAGGTAACCGCACATCTCAAAATTTGAATTATAAGAAATCAGGGGGGATGTGGCTCAGCTAGGAGAGGAATATATTTTACACCAGGGTGGTTAAAATGATTTGTATGCTCTTTGGGAAAAGATTAGCAAGTGTTTTATTGTTATGAGGAACCGTTGCATCATTATAAAGGAAGCATCACTTTGCCATTACCTTTATTTGGAAGTTTTGTATAGTTTAAAATACTGTATATATTGGCCCAGGTGACAAAAATTGATTATTGGGGCTTTAAATTCTGTTGATTTAGCTCAGATAGAACTGTCTCCCTTCTGAATTCCCATGCCTTCATAGTTCTGGGATAAGGTTGGCCTAACCTAGAGAAATTTGCAGAAGATTTGGAAGGCAAAGTCAAACAACAGCATGTCAATGCTTAGCAAGCAAGGTTAGGTGCTGTTGCCACCCACATATCTTGTTGAGATTGTGTTGACATGCCTTGTAGGCCTGAGGGAGCAGCTACGTTGCTGATGCTTTACCTCCTGCCTGATATCTTCTTTTAGCTTCTCCAGATCCTGGAAATGGGTTTTTGTAATGTTTTATGGTCAAGTGCATCAGCATTTTTTCTGGATGTCTAATTCATCAACATTGGTAGTTTTACCTCATAGGTTCCAGATCACTTTTGCATATTCCAGTTTGCCATTACTCTTCCCTTCACTTCATGTCACCTCCACTTTCTTCCCAAACTGGACACTATGAGGCATTAGAAACAGCAGCGGATGCATGAGCTACAGACTTATGTAGGTTTTATCAGTACCCATAATTGCATAATGTTTATTACTGGCTTTTGTGTCTCTGATTAAAACACACTGACATAGGCTGACTGGGTACACATGAGTAGCAACATGGAAGCCCATCCTTCTGGCCCAGTCAAGCAGCATAATAAAACTCAGAAAAGCAAGCAGCATTGAGTTCCAGGATCCATGCAGAGGGATAGCAAGGGCTGTCTAGCACCGAAAATCTTAAGCAAGAAGGTAAGAAAAGAGCTCAGTAGAATAGACAGAGGCATCATGCCAGTCAGCTCTGAAAGCAGAAGAAAGAGGTCTTTCTGGCAGAGAAGAGACAGTTGGGTGGCAAGGATGACCTTCCTCATCAGGTACTGGTGGTGTCCCTGCACAACAGGATTTCCCTGCCAGAGGACTTTCACGGCTTCAGGATAAGGACACTGGAACACTACACTGAAATGAGTGAAGTAGCACCAATAGTTTTATGCTGTTATGCCCTGCATTGAAGCATCAGGAGTTTTCACAGCTGCAAGGCCAGGGATCTGCACACTGTGTTAGACATGGCTCAAGTGGCAGATTCCATCCTCTTCCTTCTTGGTTTACTAGAAGGCTGGAACAGCACTGGGGATTACTACCTTTTCTGCCTCTTTGTTCAGGGCCTTCCCACCTATATACACCCGCTATCGATGCTGTAGCTGGTATGGAGGAAGACCTTAAGATCCTAATGAAGGCAGACCCTGATAGACACGAATCTTTGTAAACAGAGGTAATCCCAGATCCAATGGAAGCTAACCTGTCCCACTAAGGAGGAGCTGAAAGAGGCAAACTATTTCTTGATAGTTTGAGAGGAAACTCCCAAGGTGGTAAAGAAGTTTGAGAGGAAAGTCCCAAGGTGGTAAAGAAGGTTCCCAAAGGAATATCAAATTAGCTTGTAGAATAGATTTTGGATGAGGATGGTGGAAAGTGGTGGGGAAGATGAATATGATGACATGGGACATGAGGATTTTATTGAAGAGGAATCTCAGGAGGAAAACAGTAAAGAGGAACAGAGGGAAGGATATGAAACTATGACTACTGGAGTAGTCTGTGACAAGAAAGTGGAGGAAGAGGATGAGGAAGAAAATGTTGGAGAAATATAAACAAGAAAGACTGGAAGAGATGTCTCCAGATGAAGTAGATACCCACCCACCCCCCCCCCATGACATAGCTGCAAGAATTCAATTTCAGAAATACAGAGGCCTCAAGAACTTTTGGACATCTTCATGGGATCCTGAGGAAAGCCTTCTTCAAGATTATGCTTGGAACTTTCAGTTTCAGATCTTTACTAATACTAGGAAGTGCATTTTAAAGAAATTGAGGGAAAAAGAGATTGAAGGAGCTGAGGTTGGCTGATATGTCACGCTTCATGTCTGAAGTCCGTCTCAGTGGTTCAGTACTTCAAGCAAGGAACATTCTTGATTGCATTTTCTCTACTAGCTGATGGCCAGAGATGTCAGTAGTGAATCTGGCGCTGAGCCGACACCCTGGCAACACTGAGCCCGTGAAAGCTAAAGAGGAGTTGATCTTCCAGGTGGGTTCAGGCACTTCCGAGCCTCACCTTTATTCTCTGCACACTGCAGGGATAAACATAAATTTCAGAGATTCCTAACTGCTGATGTGGCTTTGGTGGTGACACTATGTGGCCCAATCACTTTTCCTTCTGCATTTGTGCTGCTTTTCAAGCAGAATGACAACAGGATGCACAGCCTCATTGCCACAGGCCATCTATTGCCAGTGGATCTGGAGAGAATGGTCATCAAGAGAGCTGTTTTGAGGGGTCATCCTTTCAAAATTTTTACTAAGCTGATGGTACTGCGTTGCATGCACTTCAACAGAGAGGACGTGTTGTGGTTCAAACCAGTGGAACAGAGAACAAAGTGGGGCCACAGGGGACATATCAAGGAGCTTTTAGGTACTTGTGGCCACATGAGTGCAGTTTTGATGGGGAGCTAAAAATCTCAGGACACAGTACTGATGAACCTCTATAAGATGAATTAATTTTCTCCAAATGGACTTCTGATCCATATATACCAGAACCAGTACCATGGGTGAAAAGTGGGATTTGGTCAGCAGTGCCTGAGTGGACATGGAATAATGGACCATGGCTACTAGTCAGCACTTTAGGGATGGGAGCCTACAGGTTTTGACTGGGCAAAAATTGTGTTTTCTACTTTATCCTAGAGGTTTGCTGCATTTTTTTTTCAAAAGGCCTTTCTTAGCCTTGACATGTGCCTCAGGGAACTATGGATGTTTTTCTATTGCCACTTAAGTTAAAAAAATAACCTACTAAATATTACTAAAACATCTGCTTTCCATTAGGATTTTGAAAGCTGTTTAAGGAGAGAAGAGAAAAAGCTGAAGTAACCAGTAAACAAAATTTCCAGGTGTTTACAGACACCGAATCCCCTCTGATCTGTGTACACTAAACAGAAACAGACTGACAAGGAGCTGGTTTTTCATCCTGCTTCACCCAGGTTAGGGAGGTTAGGTCTACATTTTCACCTCCCTGAGGACAATACAAATGTGGTTTTTTTTCCTTCTGGAGACTGAAAATGCTGGGGCGGGACAGCAGCCGCCACAGTTCGACAAGCAGATCCATCCTCTCTCATACTGCCAGTGGGCTGGGCTGCATACTGTTGAAATGGCAGGGAGGAAGAACTGGTGAACTGGAAGAAGGGGAAAGAGCCTCACTGGTTGGCCTTTACAATTAAAGGGCAGATGGGGTTACATGCTCAGTCTGAATTTGCTTCTTGTCATATGTATGTGCCTGCCATTGAAGGGCAAGGATTTTTTTTTTCCATCCTAACTCTGCTTCTGCTGTTGAGAGATTTGTCTTAATACACCTGGGATACCCGCCCACCTTTATTCTCTCAGCACGCTGCAGCAGATAAACATAAATTTCAGAGATTCCTGACTACTGACATGCCCTTGGTGGTGACAATATACGGCCCAATCACTTTTCTTCCTGCATCTGTGCCACTGTTCAAACAGAATAGCAATGGCATGCACAGCCTTATTGTCTCAGGTAATCCATTATTGTCAGTGGATCCAGACAGAATGGTCACCAAGAGAGTTGTTCTGAGTGATTGCACCTGTGGCATGGACTACCTTTGTGAGGATGGTCCAGAGAAGAGGACTGTGAAGAGGCACTGGGGTTAGGTCCTTTGTGGTAGATAATTGTGAGATTCCAGGAATCTAAAAGTGATCTAAAATGGTAAGTGTGTTGGCACATTCTTTGTCTCCGCAGATTCCCACTTAGAGGAAACGGTACAGCCAGAAGAAGGCCAGATTAGAACCATTTAAAATATGAATCTCAGGGCAGGAAATTGTGTGTGTACGTATGTGTGTGTGTGTGTGTGCACGCGTGCATGTGTGTGTGCATACATGTGCATGTGTGTGTGTGTGTGTGCATGTCTTAGAACAATTATAGTTTGAGAACTAGCCAGGAGGCCATGATGGCTGGAGTGGAGTGAGCAAGAAAGAATGTGGTAGAATAGTCAGAAAAAAGTAGGAGCTAGATCACAATTGTCAGTGGTTCTCAAGAGCACTGGAGGATTTTTTAAAAAATACTCTTGCTTCAGAAATTCCTATTCAGTTGATCTGGGCTAAGGTCCAGGGACAGACAATTTAAAAAGTAGCCTAGATTACTCAAATGAAGTCATATATATTGAAAACCATATATTTAAGCACTTTGGCTTTCCCTCTGAGATAGGAAGCTAGTGGAGAATTTTGAGCAGAAGAGTGCCATAATGTGATTTGCATTTCAAAAGGAAAGGAATATAGGAGATGGAGAATAGTCTCTAGAGAGCATTTAGGAGATACAGAGAGATCAGTTAGGAGGTTACTAAAAGAATGCAAGAAAGAGATAATGGTGCTTTGGACCAAAATGGTATCACTAATAGACATCTACATGATGGTCATACAGAAGTCTGGATGTCAGTAAAGGTATAGATGTGTAAATTTTGCCATGTACAAGATTTATGTATAGAATAAATTTTGAACAGGTTTATACAATATCAGCTTTTCAATAGCAAAGTCTGTAAAAACATAACAAAAAGACCAGTTGTCTCTTCACTTGTTTATAAATGTTAATAATAGACAAAATAACCCTTGAAATATTATTAAAAAATGATAACTCATATGTATGCTACTTTTTTTAGTGTTTACTTTTGAGAGAGAGAGAGAGAGACAGTGTGAGTGGGGGTGGGGGAGGGGCAAAGAGAGAGGGGGACATAGAACTCAAAGTGAGCTCCAGGCTCTGACCTGTCAGCACAGAGCCTGACACAGGGCTCAAACTCACAAACCATGAGATCATGACCTTAGCCAAAGTCAGATGCTTAACCGACTGAGCCACCCAGGTGCTCCTGTACGCTACTCTTTATAACAGGTCTAGATGCATTATAACACAATAATCACTATTTAAATTACTGGCTAAAAACACATAATACATACAGCAGAGCCTCAAATGGTTCCTCACTGTCTAGTTTACAACATAAATAATTTTTGAGCATTATTAATGACAAAAATAACATAGTAAAACAGATTGTTTTCCAGATGGCAACTGACTTGCACTCTTTCCAAAACCATGGATAAGTTAGTAAAAAACCTAATTTTTAGATAAATTTACTTGAAGCCATTTTTGCAGTATACATTAAGAATACCATTAACTTTTAAGGATGTATCATAAGAAAAAGTATGTACTCATTACCTTGAGAAGAGAACTAGAGCAGGAGGGAGAATTTAGAGAGGAAGTATGGAAAGAAGCAATGTTGAGGTAAAACGTTATTTTTTAAGTGCAATGACTGATATTGTAAAACCATAGATGTGTTTCTCTATCTGGAAAAATACCCAAATATATAATATGGAACATTTAACTCCATGCTTTTATAAGCCTATATATGATGTTATATTTTAATCTCCTCATATTACTCCATTGGTAAGAGACAGATTCCTGCCCTAGGGTTATAGAGATGACGAAACACATGACACTTGAGTCTGGACAGATAGGACTGACAGCAGTGTATCAGTCACATATATTCACAGTCTCATGGAAGACACTCCACGCCATGCAGGGCCATGTGGTAGTTGCACATGGGAATGGAGTGAACAGCCGGGGCTGTAGGAAGTGGGCTGCATAGTATCAAGAGAGAGGAGTGCCCCTCGCTCCTTAAGAGGATGTGATTAGCTTATTTGCATAATTCTGTGAACAGACAGGGAACCGAAACCCACTACATAGAGATAAGCAGACACTGTACCTGGCCTCTGAGTAAAGGAAGTTTGTTAGGCTACATGACCTTATCTGTGGTTGTAGATGGAGTGGGAAACTTATGTTTACGACTTTGAGGCTCTCTCCATATTATCACATGTTAAGGCAGCATGTGATTTTAGTTTTAGGCCTCATCTGTAAGCTAAGAGAAGATACCAATATGTATTATCTTTAGGACTTCTTCTATGTCCTTCTAAAAGAACATGCTTCTGGTGGCCACACATGGAACAGACATGTGGTTGAACTGCCCAGACAGAGAAACCCATGAATAAGAAATGTGTATATCTGATTTTGTGCATGTGTAATCATTTACTACTCAACAGAAACTAATAAGGTAATCAATAAAAAATTTTTGACATGTATTGTGAAAAATCATAAGAACAATCTGTGAACACACATGAATTTCTGATCGTGTGCATTTAATTTTTCTGAGAAGTGAACATTTCTAAGGCTTACTCTCTCTAAGATGAGTAAGCCCCACACTGTTACACTCTCCTTGTTACACCTTATTTTTCTTAGCATATGGATATAGTTTAAGTCATTAAATTTCAGTGATTTGTATACTGCTTTTAAGTTTAACAAAACCTGTCTGTATATCTAAACAAACATTTCTTAAAGCTTTGTGTTGATTCTTTAGGGTAGTTCTTATATTTATATGTCAAGGTTCTCCAGAGAAGAATAATTGGTTCACATGATTATGAGGGTGAGCACATCCCCAGATCTGCAGGATGGGTTAGCAACCTGGAGACCTAGGAATGCTGATGATTTAGTTCTAATCCGAATGCTGTCAGGTTCTAGATACAAGAACTGATGTTGCAATTTGAGTCCAAAAGCAGGGAGAAGAAAAAGGCAGTGTTTCAGTTCAAAGGCAGTCAAGCAGAAAGAATGATCTCTTACTCAGGGAAAGGTCAACTTTTCGTTCTATTCAAGCCTTGAACTGATTTGGTGAGGCCTACCGCATTAAGGAAAACAATTTACTTTACTCAGTCTACCAATCTAAATGTTAATCTCTTCCAAAAACACTCTCAGAGACACATTAAGAATAATGTTCAGGGGCACCTGAGTGGCTCAGTCAGTTAAATGTCAGACTTCAGCTTAGGTCATTATCTCACAGTCTGTGGGTTCAAGCCCCATGTTGGGCTCTGTGCTGACAGCTTGGAGCCTGGAGCCCCCCTCGGATTTTGTGTCTCCCTCTGTTTCTCTGTCCATCCTCGCTCACACTCTGTTTCTCTCTCTCTCTCTCAAAAAACAAACATTACAAAAAAATAAAATAAAATGACATCAATTTTATCTTCCAAATATTGTAAAAAAAAAAAAAAAAAAAGAATAATGTTTGGCCAAATATCTGGGCATCCCTTCAATTTGACACATAAAATTGGTTACCATTAATTATGTATACCAAAACCTACTTGAAACATTTCTCAGTGTATCACATTGATATAGGAGTAATGGTGGATTAGTGTACAATCCAAGTGCATTCAGAAGGCAGATAAAATAAAAATTACATATTTGTAAGTTCCTGAATCACAAACTATAGTTAATATATAAGAAACTAGAAATAGAACTGAATAGTTTAAATTTTGCTTGTTCATTATAGCCATTGATTCATTTTGCCAAATTATGTATTATCAAAAGTGATATAATGATTTCTTTTGGTGTTACAGTTTATCTTTAAGAACTTTATTTTGCATCTATTAAGATCAATTGACCTTAAAATAATATATCATAGGAAAGAAAAAAGATTGGATTTTAAAAACAATAAATAAATAGGCTAAATTAAAATATAGCTTATAGAAGACATACAGATGGCCAACAAATACATGGAAAGATGCTCAACATCACTCATCATCAGGGAAACGTAAATCCAAATTACAATTACCTCATACCTGTCAGAATGACTAAAATCAAAAACACCAGAAACAACAAGTGTTGATGAACATGTGGGGAAAAAGGAACCCTCATGCATTGTTGGTTGGAATGCAAACTGGTGCAGCCACTATGGAAAACAGTATGGAGGTTCCTTAGAAAGTTAAAAATGGAACTACCCCATGATACAATAATTACACTACTGTGTATTTACCTCCAAAATACAAAACACTAATTCAAAGTGATACATACACCTCTATGTCTATTGCAGCGTTATTTATAATAGCCAAATTATGGAAGCTGCCCAGGTGTCCATCAACAAATGAAGAGAGAAAGAAGATGTCATATATATTGAGGCACCTGGGTGGCTCAGTTGGTTAAGCGTCCAGCTTTGGATTTTGGCTCAGGTCATGATCTCACACTTCCTGAGTTCGGTCCCCATGTTGGGCTCTGTGCTGACAGCATGGAGTTTGCTTGGGATTCTCTCTCTCCTGCTCTCTCTGCCCCTCCCCTATTCTCTCTCTTGTTCTCTATCTCTCTCAAAACAAATAAATAAACTTTAAAAAATATTATATAATACACACACAATGGAATCAGCCATAAAAAGAATTAAATCTTCCATTTGCAATGACATGGATGGAACTGGAGAGTATAATGCTAAGTGAAATTAGTCAGAAAAAGACAAATGCCATATGATTTCACTCATATATGGAATTTAAGAAACAAAACAAAAAAGGAAAAGAAAGAGAGAGACAAACCAAGAAACAGACACTTAACTATAGATAATAAACTGATGGTTATCAGAGGAGAGGTCAGTGAGGAGAATGAGTGAAATAGGTGATGGGGATTAAAGAGTACACATATCATGATGAGCACTAGGTAATGTTTAGAATTATTGAATCACTATGTTGTACATCTGAAACTAATATAACACTGTATGTGCACTATATTGGAATTAATATTAAAAACTTAACAAGTACGAAAGAGAAATATAGCTTTTGTTCAAACAGTAATGTCCACCTTAAAAGCTTACCTTGACAATACTGTGACCAAATTATGATTATAATAACATTTCATGATTTTCCAGGAGATTAAACATATTAATTAAATTAACTATCATAGCTAAAATTAATGGACACATTTTGAAATATCTGAAAATAATCAGTTATGTGTTCAAAATGCATATTCAGATATATTCACCATATCAATATCTAAAACAGTAAAACTTAGAGAGGGAGGCAAACCATAAGAGACTTAAATACAGAGAACAAACTGAGCATTGATAGGGGGTGGGGGAGAGGGGAAAATGGGTGATGGGCATTGAGGAGGGCACTTGTTGGGATGAACACTAGGTGTTGTATGAAAACCAATTTGACAATAAAGTATATTAAAAAAATAAAAATAAAAAATAAAACAGTAAAACTTTATAAATTTTTAAATATTCATTTGCAGATGAAATATATTACAAATGCAGCATATTCATAGTATCTCTTCCTAACTAACATACTAGGGCGGTGCAATATTATAGTACACAGATTTAGAATATATAAAGTGACATGAGAAAATATTTATTTTGTAATTCAGTTTATAATTTTAAGTGTTAGAAGTAGTCTTACATGTGTACCATTGTGATTATATCACAAAATAATAAGTGGCGAAAAGATTTTTTTTTAAGTCTGGGAAGAAGTTAACCTAAATTTTAAGAGTAAATATTTCTAGGTGTGTCTGGCTGGCTCAGTCAGTGGAGCATGCAACTACTGATCCGGGGTCATGTTTTCAATCCCCACGTGGGGTGAAAAAAAAGTAAGTATTTCCAGATTATGGGCTCATGGGTGACCTGTATATTTCTCTTCTTTTGACATGTGTGTTTTCCAAGTGTGTAGATTGATCACAATAAGATTAACATTAAAAAAATTTTTAATATATGTTATCAGTCTTTTCATAAAGAAAAGTCAAGCTAATGAATTCACAATTTTTACACTGATGTTAATAAATAAATCTACATACCAAACCAACAGCTATATATATTTTGTTTGAATATTTTCTTCTAATACAAAGGGGAAAGCAGGATAAACTTCAGTTGAAACTTCAGTAAATCTAATATTCTCATTTCTAAGACAATTTTGTTGAGGTGATAATAGTTATTCATTCTTATAATGAAAATAATGCCACTGTTTGGAAATGTAGCTGAATAACCCTGTATAAATAATTTTAAGTGATAGAATGATTCATGTTTTATACTCCCAAGGGAATAAACATTCTCTTTTGATAAATTTATGAGAATTCTTTGCAAGAAGACCGGAGGAAATTTTTAATTCAAGGAAGTAGTGTCGGAAATAATATAATCAGATGCATTTAAAACCATAGAATAATCTGATTACAAATTGAAGAAAAAAATAAGATAAATTCCTTTTTCATTGGTGTTTTGATTACACTTCCCTATGACCAAGGTTTCTGACAATATTTTCATATGTCACAAAACTTCCCATTTGATTGCAGTATAGACATGTTCTGTGTCCTACTGAAGCTTACGGTTCAGTAGAGATGATGCAGAAGACATTAATCAAAGATTTCATATATCTTTACCCTGTGTGGTAAGTGGTTACTAAAGGCAATTATGTCATGTGTGTGGTGAAATAACAAAAGGAGGGAGACAGAAGAAGATGATTTTGTAGTGTGTTTGGGAAGGGACAGGAAGAGTGAGTGTAGCATGAGGAATTTTCTAAGAAGAGGGCAAATGCATTATAATAGTGAAAAACTATGAAAGTTGAAGGAACTGAAAGAGAACCAGTGGTAGCAGAACCCAGAGAGTAAGAAACCCAATAATGCAGGGCCAGGGAGGCCAGCAGAGTTATAAGTCTTTATAGACTAAGAGTATTGGGAACGGCATGATTAAATCTGCATTTTTAAAAGACAGCTTTCGGAGCAACTGGGTGTCTCAGTGGGTTAAGCGTCCAACTTCAGCTCAGGTCATGATCTCACAGTTCGTGAATTTGAGCCCCACATGAGGCCCTGCACCAACATTGTGGAGCTTGCTTGGGATTCTGCCCCCCACCCCGCCCTTCTCTGCCTTTCCCTGCTTGAGCGTGCTCACTCTCTCTCTCAATCTTTTAAATAAATTTTAAAAGACAGCTTTCACTGCGGGGTAGGAAAGAATTTGGGAAAAGACAGGAACAGATAAAAGATCAATTGAGAGTATGCAGACAGACAGAGAAACTTGGACTTGATTGTAGAGCTGGAGAAGAATGAACAGGTTCAAGGAATATTCATGCAGTAAGATCAAATAAATTTGGATATAGATCTTTTTTTGAGAGCTGGGAATAAAAGGGATTCTGTCTTATTAAACAGGATGGATATTGTTCCTATTTATTGGAAATTAATAGGAGTTTGGGAGTAGTAGATTGGAAATGGACAGATTGTGGATTTTGAGATTGTGAATTACACTAACCTTTTTCTTACTATAACAAATGGATTAATAACAGTGGATTCATGATGAATAAGAAAATATGCTACAATGAATTTTATAGAATATTTAGAAGACCAGTTCAGCTACTTGTGGGAAAAAAATAAAAAATATATTTATATATCTAATATTAGATTATATAATTATATATATATATCTAATCATCCTACTTTAATGTCATAATCTCCTAATTTAATGGCTATAGAGTAGAAATAGACTGCATTAATTAATTATATAGTATATAGAATATAATGTATATAGAATATAACGTATACACAATAAGGTGTTCAATAATTTATCTTCATGGGTTTATTCTCATCCATTGTAACTGCCCTTCGTCATAAACATACAGAAATGGGAAACATTTAACAAATTTGCAGTCTCTAAATTAGTAATATCTTTTATTTTATAAGGGAAGAAGCTGTGGTCACTAAGTGTATTTCAATTATGGTACATACACATTTTCTCCCATTGTAGTTGGGAGAAATCACAGCCACCTAGCCTCATTTATTGTTTGTTATGAAAAGCAAAATAATTGTGTTTTGATTAATAATTATGTTTTAAGTGTGTACAAGTGAAGTGATAAACAGTGGGACAGAGAGGCACAGCATGTCTAATTGAGGAAACTGCGTGATTGACAATATTGTGTTACACCAGGAGATAGACAAAAATCAATTTAGCTGAAAATTGGAGGACCTGCTACTCAAAAGTAACGATGCATAAGACAAACATCTTCATCGATAATTTTTCTCAGAAGAGCAGAAACACAAAACATTCATGTTTTCACTTCTGAAAATTTCAAAAAAAAATGATAAAACTTGGAGCAGTAGACAAGAAGTTGGAAAATAAAGCCTGGGAATGATACCAATTTTCTTACTTTAAATGAGAAATTTTATCTGAAAACTACAAATTAGTAGGTCTTGGATGGGAAATACTTTTTAAATCAATTTTGATGACCTGACTAGGTCAGGTCACGACTCTTAGCTTATCTTGTTTCGTCTCAGAAGAAGTGAAACATCTAAGTGTTGAAGAGTAAACAATGAAAGTGCTTTTAAAAAGTGCCTAAATCTATTTTATCATTGCCACTGTTGTTTCGGTTCTAGGTGCATTTAAACACATACTATACAATACTTATTACTCATTTATAGCCAGGACACCTGATGTATTTTATGCTTTGTAATTGAGTTTCCTTTAATGTATAAACACCCAAATTATGATATAATGTAATATCATCTTATACATGAGGAAAGTGAGAGTTGAGATAAACCTGCTTAAAACAAAAGTGTATGTGGCCCAGACAATTTGCCATGAATTATATTCATATTTGATGCTTTCTGTCAAGAATTAACATGGTTGTTTCAGAAAAACATCTTAGGCTTTCTGACCTTTGTTTTTACTTCTTGTTTTGGTTTGGTTTGGTTTTAACCAATAGGACTTTGTCATTTTGGATCACACACATACACACATGCCCAGTTACACACATGCACACAGTTCTTTATAGCTAGTCTTACTAGATAGTTCATATTTATTAGAACTTGTAAGCTGAATTACCAAAAAGATCAGCTTTAAGTTTCAAGTATGTCAAGACTAAGTGATGTATTTTAGGATGTTCTCCAATTAATAAGTAAAACAAAATAGATTACAGTTGTATGAATTCTGTTTTTTTCTTTCTTTAATTTCCTTTGGATTAATCTACCAAATTAAAAAAAAAGTTATCTCTAAAGATGAAAGATATTAAATGAGACAGCAAAATATTTTTATCACATGGAGGAAAATAAAAATTAAAATATATTTTGAGTGGTAAACAATAAACTCTATGAAGTCAAGAAAACTTTTTTTTGAAATTGGTTTTATTTGATCCCAAACACTGCTTTCATCTATTCACTGTTGAACTTTCCCTTCACAGTGGATAGCAAATTTTTAAATTACATTTTGGTTTGATTCCATGCTATTCCTATAACTTTAAGCTATTAGAACAATCTTATTTTGTATTAATACAAATTCTAGTTTATTTTCAAAATTTCAAACTTCTTTTAGAGCTTCATCTTTTCCCTCTCTTCAGGAAAAGCTCAAGCTGCTTAAAGAAGGGCACATGGCGTTCGGCGGGAGGGTATGTGTGGGTGTGGTTAAAGTTGGGGCTTCAAAAACAGATGTGGCTTATTTTGAGTCCATCTTCCACATTACTCTTCTCCCAACTAAGTTATCCTGGGTTGAAGAAGGAAAAGATACAAAGAAAGCTCAAGGCTCTTTGATAACTGTAAACATAAGATGAAGCCACCCTAGTGTGGCTCTTGTCCAGCCTGGTTTCTTTTGATGATAGTGGCCTCTGCCAATGTCTCTATCTTCATCAAACATTTCACACTATTTAACTCTTCCTCCTTTAGTTAGCCTCTGTGATGTCATGTTCTCTGAGTTTTCCTGATTCCTCACTTTCATTCATTTGTATTTTCCTTGGTTGTATCCTACTTCTTTTCTCTATTTTTTTTTATAAGTGTAGCTACTACTTGTCACCATAAAGTACTATTACAATACCATTGACTGTATTTCCCATTCTCTATTTTTTAAAATAACTTTATTGAGGTATATTTGACAAAATATATATGTTTAAAGTGTATGACTTCGAGTTTTGATATGGATATGCATTGTGGAATAATCATCACAATCAAGCTAATTAACATATCCATCACTTCACATCATTACCATTGTATTTTATTTTATTTTTTTATAATGAGAACACTTAAAATCTATCCTGGTAGCAAATATAATATAATATTGTTGGGGCCCCTGGGTGGCTCGGTCGGTTGAGCATCTGTCTCTTGATTTCGGCTCAGGTCATGATCCCAGGGTTGTGGGATTGAGTCCTGCTTCAGGCTCTGCACTGAGCATGGAGCCTGCTTGAAATTCTTTCTCTTTCCCTCTGCCCCTATCACCCGTTTGTGTGCTCTTTCTCTCTCTTAAAAAAAAATACACACACACACACACACACACACACATATATAATATTGTTAACTATAGTGCCATGCTGTACATTAGATCCCTAGAACTGATTCATCTTGTATAACTACAACTTTGTACTGTTTAACAACACCACTCTATTATCCCCCCGCTTGCAGCCTCTGGCAACCGCTATTCTACTCTTTGCTTCTATGAGTTTGATTACTTTAGAATCCACGTATACCTGAGATTATTCAGTATTTGTCTTTCTTTGCTTAATTTCACATAGCATAATGTCCTCTAGATTCATCAATATTGTCAAGAATGGCAATTTAAAAAATCTGAATAATAGTCTTTTGTGTATATATAACATATATATGTTTTTCTCCTGTGTCTTTGTCACTGCCCCAGCTCTGGTTCAAATCCCCGATCTGCCATTTCCTAGCTGTGTGGCCTCATGCAGGTTACCTGACATCTCTGAGCCCATGTTCCTGTTCTGTAAGATGGGAATACTCACACCTGCTTCCAGGACTGTGATGAGGAAAGCATGGTATCATCCCTGTAAAGCACCCACACAGGGCCTGGGACACAGAAGCCTCTGTGAAGGAGGATTTCTTCCTCCTTTCTTCTCTGGCTGTAATCTGAAGCCATCCCCACATCACCTCTGAGCCCAGCCACAGCTTCAACTCTCACCTTACTATTGCTTTTCAGCATAGTTTGAAATCAGGAAGTATGATGCTTTGAGCTTTGTTCTTCTTTCTCAGTAGTGCTTTGGCTCTTCAGGGTCTTTTGTGGTTTTATTCAAATTTTAGGAATTTTTTTTCTATTTCTGTAGAGCATGCCATTGGAATTTTGATTCAGATTGCAGTCCACTTTTTGGCTAGCATTCATTATCAGTAAGACAATCTCCATGGTTGTTTTACCTAGGTCATATTGTATGGGTAGTATGGGCATTTTAATGATATTAACTCTTCCAATCCACGAACATAGAATGTCTTTCTATTGATCTTCTTTAATTTTCTTCTTCAGTGGTTTATAATTTTCAATATGCAAACCTATCATCTCTTTGTTTCAGGTTTTTCATAAGTATTTGATTCTTCTTATGCTGTTATAAATGTGGTTTTCTTAGTAACCTTTTCAAATAGTTCTGTTACTGCATAGAAATGTCATTGATTTGGGCATTCAAATCAGTGTGATACACCACATTAACAGAAATGAAAGATAAAACCTACATAATCATTTCAATAGAGGCAGAAAAAGCATTTGACAAAATTCAACATCCATTCATTATAAAAACTCTCAACAACATATGTATGGAATGAACTTAACTAAATGCAATAAACTCCATACATGTAAAACCTATAGCTAATATCATAGTCAATGAAGAAACACTGAAAACTTTTTTTCTCAAGGATCTAGTACAGGGCAAGGATGCTCACTCTTACCACCTCTATACAATATAGTGCTAAAAGTTCTAGCCAGAGCAATTAGACAAGAAATAAAAATAAAAAGAATCCACACTGAAAAAAAAAGGAAAATTATCTGTTTGCAGATGATATGATCATATATGCAGGAAAACCTAAAACTTCAACAATAACAATAACAAATCTGCCAGAACTAACAAATTCAGTAAATTGCAGGATAGAAAATCAACATAAAATATTAATGGCATTTTTGTCTTTACTTTTAAATGTTGAAGTGATTCAGACCTCACAACTCTTTTCTCCTGTATCTCCACTCACTAAGAGCTTTTGTTGAGGCACCACTTCAAACCTCATCTCCTGTTAAACCTTAGAAATTAGCACCACCATTTACTTACTAGGTTATGTAATATCTTAAAGTCTACTTTGACACTTTTTTCTTCCAAACCATATTTATTCACTAAGTCTAGCTTTCTACCTTTGGAACATTGCTTTCTTAATAGATTTCTTCATTTTATTTTACTATTCCATATTTTTTCCTAAATCTCTAATTGCTCATTTCCAATCTTCTCGCAAATTTTCATTCCTCTTCTCCTCTCTCATTTTTAATGCTTGTCAGTGTTACTCTAGGCACTCCTTTATTAATACTTTGTATATTCTTCCCTGCTCTTTCATAATATCAAATAACAGCTATGTTCTGATAGTCCCTGAATCTATATCTCCAAGGCAAACACTGTCTACCTAAGATGTATATCCACTCTTCTTCTGAGACTCTTTACTTGCATATTTTAGGGAAACCTAAAAATGATACAATACCTAATATTTATTGAGTACTTATATACCTGGCACTAATCTTAATTTTTTTTAAATGTTCATCTATTTTTGAGAGAGAGGTGGGGGGAGACACAGAATCTGAAGCAGGCTCCAGGCTCTAAGCTGTCATCACAGAGCCTGATGCAGGGCTCAAACCCATGAACTGCGATATCATGACCCAAGCCAAAGTCGTTCACTTAACTGACTGAGCCATTCAGGCACCCCTATTTGGCACTGATCTAAATGCCTTTCTCTATTATCTCCTGCAACAATCAGGTAACTCCGTGACTTGTACCGTGAAATGTCCCTACTTGACGAACAAGACACAGACAGTTTAAGTAACACACCCAGGATCCACAGCCGATAAATGACAGTCCTGGATAGTAAACCCAGAAATTAGGCCCCAGGAAGAGCATGCACACAATAGGCCCTCTTAAAATATGAACAAAATCAATTCAGCGTCTCTCCCCACTCCAGTTCACTTGGAGTGAAATTCCAATTCCAATTCCAATTCACTTTGGCTGCAATTCATTATCAGTAGGACAACCTCTGTGGTTGTTTTAGCTAAGAAACCTGGGCTATACTCTCCCCATGCTCTCCCTTGTAGTCTCTTAATCCATACACATCTGCCGTATCATCATGTCTTATCTGCTCTAATGTCTGTTTGTTCTTTAAATTTATTCATTTTGGGGGGCATCTGGGTGGCCTAGTCGGTTAAGCATCCAACTTCAGCTCAGGTCATGATCTCCCAGTTCACTAGTTAGAGACCCGTGTGGGCTCTGTACTGACAGTTGGAGCCTGGAGTCTGCTTCAGTTCTGTGTCTCCCTCTCTCTCTGCCCTCCCCGACTCGTGCTCTGTCTCTCTCTCCTTCAAAAATAAATAAACATTAAATTTATTCATTTTTCTTCATCTCTCTTTCCCTTTCCAAAGTCAGAAACTATCATTTTAAAAATTTTCACAGCCTTTCAACCAATCTCCCTGACATCAGAGTAGACCACCTATTGTCTTTTCTCTAAACTCAGTCAAAATAATTTAATAATATTCCCATGTCACAGCTTTTAACATTTTGATGGATGTGCTCTCTAATTAAAGTTAAAAAGTAACAAATGTAGCTTATTAGGTCCGCATGATCTGGTTCAATTTCAATTCTCCAGCCTCTTACTGCCCTATTGTCTCCTACCCTCTAGAAAGAATGGCATAGTTCAAGTTTTTTTCTACTTGGCAAGCTTTCTGTTACCTATACCTTTAGCTCTGCAATTTCTTACCTCTGCCTGAAACACCTGACCCTCTTACTTTGGTTGACTTTTATTCATATTCAAATATCAGTTAAATAATTACTTTCGTCAGGGAATGTCCTTGACCCTATGTCTCCCACTGCAATCATGTGTTATAACATTACATTATAAAGTGCAGTTAAATAATCAATTAATAAATCAATGCTGCTTGTCTTCTATTGTACACCTCCTAGGTGGGCTGTTTATGAAATCTAGCCAACTGAGGGTCTACTGACTGTACATCAAAAGTTTCTACACAGCATTGTCAGTTCAATTTCTCATCTTTCTATTCTCATCTTCCTTCATAACAGTGAAATTGCCATAGGCTACTGATCTTGAATCAAATTTATCTGAAATTCAAACATAATGAAAATGGGAATTGATGAATGAAAACAAGTCACAGCTATCAATTTAGTTCTTAAGCAAATAAATATTCAAGTTATGGAACTTATGCTTATAGTTAGAGGAGCAATAATATAAATGTATATAGTAGTGAATTTCAATTAATTAATGTCCATCCAGTACTAGTTAACTGTAGTAATTATTTAAATATTCAGTAATTTAAGTTGTTTCTATTATTCAGTAGCCTATTGTACCTTCTGAAGATTTCAAGTAAAGTTACTGACTCATTTTAGTGTTTATTATGAACCTGGAATATGAGATTCATGTCATAAAATAAGAATTGATTTGTAGGTATCAGAATGAGATTCACATAGATTAGTGTATGTTTTCTTCCTTTGGGGACATAAAAAGTATATACATTTCTGAGTGAAAATGGGAACTAATAAAAATAAAAATTTCTCATCTTCTCTTGGGTCTTCGTCAAAGTTAATTTTGAGAGAATCTCCTAAAGACTGTTACCAAAGCATGTAATTAGTAATGAAAAGAAACAGCTACAAATATTTTCAAGTGAGATGATGAGTTTCTTTTTTTTTCAATATATGAAGTTTATTGTCAAATTGGTTTCCATACAACACCCAGTGCTCATCCCAAAAGGTGCCCTCCTCAATACCCATCACCCACTCTCCCCTCCCTCCCACCCCCCATCAACCCTCAGTTTGTTCTCAGTTTTTAAGAGTCTCTTATGCTTTGGCTCTCTTCCACTCTAGATGATGAGTTTCTTGACTGAACCAACAGATAACATGGATGCTAGGTCAAGTAGTTCATCCCAAATATAGCTAATAATTCTTTGGATCAGAGTAAGTTTATGTATAGACCTGATCATTATTATTGCATTCTTTGTTATTATGACAGACATTTACTGAGAGTCAAAGATATACTAGGCAGGGGCACCTTCGTGGCTTAGTTGGTTAAGTGTATGACTTGATTTTGGCTCAGGTCATGATCAATCGCACCATCCTGAGACTGAGCCCTGCATGGGGCTCTGCACTGAGCATGGAGCCTGTGTAAGATTCTCTCCCTCCTCCCTTTGCCCCTCCCCCAATTGCATGAGCACTCATTCACTCTCCAAATATATATGTGTGTATATATATATATATGTGTGTGTGTGTGTGTGTGTGTGTATATATGTGTGTATATATAAATATATATGTGTGTATACACACACACACACACACACACACACACACACATACACACATTAGGCATTTTGCTAAGACTTTAAACTTCAAATTCTTTATTCAGTATTTCAATTTACATCTCTACAGGTAGATTTCATTCTAATGCTGATCTTTACATGCCATCATTGTTTCCATTTAAAAAATACCATTACTGATGCTTTGGTAAACCAGAGGCTTTGATGAACTTATGTGGAAATATAAAGTATGATTTATTTTTTGCTCCTAAATCATTGGGATTTTAAAATAAAAAATCTCAGAATATGTTAGATCACAGTGAAAGATATATTTCAGAAGCTTTTACTTTCTTTTTAAGCCTATTATCCCTGTAATTTACATTACTCTAGAGCTAGGAAGCTATGGAAATGTGCCAGTGTATGCCAACCATTATTTTAAATAATATTTTTGTTGTTTTAAGAAATACTTATCGGGGCGCCTGGGTGGCGCAGTCGGTTAAGCGTCCGACTTCAGCCAGGTCACGATCTCGCGGTCCGTGAGTTCGAGCCCCGCGTCGGGCTCTGGGCTGATGGCTCGGAGCCTGGAGCCTGTTTCCGATTCTGTGTCTCCCTCTCTCTCTCTGCCCCTCCCGCGTTCATGCTCTGTCTCTCTCTGTCCCAAAAATAAATAAAAAACGTTGAAAAAAAAAATTTAAAAAAAAGAAATACTTATCTACTGATATTGTTAAGATAAGAAAATTCAAGTCTTTCTTTTTGCTCAAAATGACTATAAAACAAACATCAAATGTAATAAATGAATGTCTTAAAAAGTAAAATATAGTTCATTTGTGTTATAAAAATGACTACATTTTAATGTGTGTCTTTCAATTGCTTGTACTTATTCTCTGCAGCATTTTAAATTATTTTCCCAAATATATAACAACTAATAATTTTTCTCTTCCTGGTAGACACATTTTGGTGACCTATCTATTTTGCAAAAGTATTTAAAATCTTAGTAAATTGTTATAATGTTTTGGGAAAATGATGAGGTTAAGGCTATAAACAGAATCAACCAATAAATTGTCCGATAAATTAATCAAGGGCAATTTATTTTGATGTGGGTAAAATTTTAGCACCTTGTTATCTCTCTATTCAAAATGACATTGCCATAAAGAGAATTCAAGATCCAAGAAAATAATCATATTTGCTAATTTACACTAAAATTTAAAAGATGCAAGCCCTTGTGTTTTCTTAAAATAAAATAGTAGTACTTCAAATTGACCTTGCTTACCAAGCTTCTTGTAATAATTTTAGCATAAATTAGTCTCCATTTCTATATAAAGTACCAAGCAAAACATTGCATAGATCTTTGAACTTCATCAGTGTAATGTTGAGTCATTTGACACTTTAATTTGTGGTTTACTTCAAAATATGGAAAAGGGATAAAAATCAAAATAATTTTCAGATTTTAAAACAACTTTCAAGTGTATGCATTACATTTACTTTATAAATTTGCCATCCAGTAAGTATCAAAATCGTCAAGGCTGTCTGCAATCAGTCACAAACATATTTTTAGGTGAAAATGCTGCTTTCTGTGAATATTATATATGAGTAACTGGTTCGCTGACCTGTCACAGCTCAGACAGGTTAAAGGTAGATGAGCAGTTCTATACGTAGACACCAATAGCAAGCAAGAGTTTACAGTCCTACTGAAGGTTCATTGGAGCAGTGGTAGATGGTGGTAGTAGTGCCGGTTCCGTTCTCTTTTGGTAAACTCTAGAGGAAGCGTTTCACTCCAATCGTTAGATAGTTTCCTCCATATACGGGTATTTATTGCCATTTCATCTCCAAGTTTAGGGCATGGTGTTCAATTCTCGAGCAACAGGAAAAGTACAGTTTAGCAGCCTGCTACTTTTTTATTTTTCATTATTGTTCCTTCTGTATTAGTTGTGCTGTGGTCTATGCTCTGTAAACAACCCTCCCCTAAAAGGATTGTTTTTAAAAGATGGAATTTTGTTTCTCTGTCATATCACAGTCTCAGCTACTTAGCCCAGGGCTGGCAGGAGAGCTCTGTTCCATGAAGTGGCCCAAAGGCTAATTCTGTCCTCTTATTTTGCAATCTTGAAACACATGGCTTCCATCTTGAATTCTAAGATGCTTGCTTCACCAGCTGCCCTCATGTCCACACCCTCATCCTGCAGAAGGATAAAATGGGCAAACGTGCGACATGGCCAATGCTTTTAAGACCCTGTGAAGAAGTGACACGTTCTTTTTTTTTTTTAACCTGGCAACATTGTTTTGGCCAACACGCAGCCACAAGATTACATCTGACCTTAAGAATTTGGTGGCAGGGGGAGGGGCACCTGGGTGGCTCAGTCAGTTAAGCATCTGACTCTTGATTTCGGCCCAGGTCACTATCTCCTGGTTCATGGGATCGAACCTATTTGGAACTCCATGCTGACAACATGGAGCCTGCTTGGGATTCACCCTCTGCATCTCTCTGCCCCTCTCCTGCTTGCTCTCTCTCTCTCTCTTTCTCTCTCTCTCTTAAAATAAATAAATAAAAATTTGGAGGCAGTAAAAGTTTAAGGTGGGTAGTGATGTGTTCAGCTACTTTTAATGCATTGTAATGCTAAAGAAATAATTAGATAATATTATGGAACAGACAATATTCCCACTTTTATTAGCTCCTTCGATTAGCTGAAAGCTTCTGAATAAGTGGTGACACACCCAACTAAGAGCAAATTATGATGATTGAGTATTCCAGGCAGTTAATGTGTTTTCTTTCATTTATTACACTAATAAATCCAAAATCTTGGAATGACAAATTATACCACTCTAGTCTCTAACTGTATAAACCTGTGTCCTAGCTACAGAGAATAATCCTGTGTCCCTGGAACAAGCTTTCATTTTTTATGCCACTTTATGTTTGGATATGTCATTTCATTTTCTCAATTTCCAGTTCTCTCAAATTCCTCCCAAACATATACTTAAAGTTCAGGTTCCTGCTGAAGAGTAAACTACTCTATGAAGCCCCCCTTCACAGCCACGGTTGTCCACTCACTACTCGGTTCCTACAAAATCACATGCATATTTTCACTTTAGTAGTTGTACACAATAATTATATTTGTGTAGGTTTACAAATGAAAAGAATTGATGCTCTGAGTTCAGGTTAACCTTATAAAGCCAAAGATTACTAACTCATTAAGCAAAAAGTACACCTACATGAATCTGACTCCAATGATAAATTCTTCTTCCATTTATTACAATAGATACTTCTCCATTCATATTGAGAATAGTCGGCAAAATTCACAATCTGAGTGATATAGTTCAGACACTAGAAAGCATTTCTTGCACTAAGACTTATGATAGTAAATATGCTATGGTATTAATTGGAAAAGTTGCCAATTCTGAAAAACTGGGACATAGTTGAAAAAATTTTGCAGTCTCAATCCCTGTAATTTCTTGTCTTCACAGGTACTAAATATTTACTTAACAAACAGTTGTATATGTTGATTAACACTAGACTTGTATATTCAGTTTATTAAATATCTATTATGTTCTTTATATTACCTAAGGATTAACCCTACAGATTCTGTTGTGATTTTAGTTTAGTTTAGTGAGATGGCTAAAGTTGTAGCTATTCTGAAGCTTACTTTCAGTGGAAGACTGAGGGCAGGGTGTCAGGAAGAAGGGAGACAGACAATATAAGAAACAAATAAACAAGGTTTATTGTTTTTATTATTAAATGTTAATGTTAAATGCCATTACAAACAATAAAATAGTAGAACAATAGAGCAGAAAGACTGAAGAAAATATTCCGATTAGGTGAGAGATGGCATTTATGCAAGAGGCACAGGACAAAGACTTAGGCTGGAAATAAACACTAACTGTAAGTACTCAGCTAAAGAAAATATGGATACATAAGAATAAAAGAAATAGAGATAAACCTTGGGTCATTCCAGTAATTACTAGTCCAGCAGGAAAAAAAATTGTAAAAAAAGCAGAAAATGACTGGCCACTGAAAAGGGAAACAAAACTAGAGTATGAGGACAAGGAAACCCTAAACGGACTATTGCTAGAAGGAGGGTGTAGATAACAGTATAAAATGCTGCTGAGCAAGAAAATACAGCAAGGACAGAAACCATACCTCTAGATTTGAACAGATGCAAGTTACTAGTGCCATAGATCAAATTTATTGGAGTGATGAGTAGGGTCTCTACTGGAGTAAGTTGAGAAACAAATGGGAGTTGAAGACATAGATATCGTGATTTATAGATAACTCTTCCAGAAATTGTGCTGTGAAGGAACACAGGAAGAGACTTGACATAAAAAGGAGTACTTTTTTTTCTGAAACTTTTCTCTCTCTCCCTTTTTCTTTTCTCTCTCCCTGCCTCCCTCCCTTCCTTTTTTCTTTCCTTCCTTTTTTTCCTTTCTTCCTTCCTTTCTTCCTTTCTTCCTTCCTTCCTCCCTTCCTTCATTGGGCTTATAGCTCTATTAACAACTTTTATTCACTGTATGTAGTAACACAAAGACATACAGTCACTTGTTAAAACCAAAAGATAGTAAAAACTACTCCTCCTCATTTCTTTCTAGAGATCCAATATACAAGATAGTGCCTATAGTTTAAAATACTGTACTGTACATCTAGAATTTGTGAAGAGGGTAGGTCTTATGTTAAGTGTTTTTACCACAAAATAATAAAAATGAATATATGTTTTGTAATAACTGCTAAAGAGGAAAGGAAACAGTATTTCATGTACTTTGTACTGCATTGAGTGTAGCAAAGTATATGCAGAGAATTTATAAATGTCTTATCATGATGCCTTGTAAATGTAAAGAATGAAAACATCTTTTATTCTGACCTAATCATGTATTTCCATCTTTCATTACAAATTAAATGTTCATATGCTTAAAAACATCATTACAAATCTTACAAACATTAAAAAGAATATTAAGGTAGTATCAACAACTTTATGTTATCGTGATCCTCAAAACATATACACCAATCCTCAGGAGAAAACTATAAACTAATATTCCTTCACATAAATACAATAATTCTTAAAATGCATTACCAAATCAAATTAGAAAAAATATAAAAATAATACAGAATTCCCAGTAGCATTTATACTAGAAAGAAATATTGGTTTTATATCCATTATATCCTTCACTGGAATTTGCCATTTTAATAGACGCAAAAATCAAAAGCTATGTAAGAATTCAGTTTATGCAAAAAATTCCCAGGCCTCACTAATAATAAAAATTCTCAGAAAACTAGAAATAAATGAGATTTTTGTCACCTGATAAAGCATTTCTATGAAAAAAATACAGCCAAACTCATAATCAATGGACAAACACTGCTTTCTATTTAAAATAAAGATCGAAGTTGACTAATCTCATCATTTTATGCAACATTGTACTGGAGATCTTTGTCAGCGAATAATGAAAGAAAATTAATAGATGTTACACACATTAATAAGAAAATAGTAAACCTTTCTTTATATGTAAATGATATGATTGTATGTGTAGAAGTCACTAAGAAAATAAACATCATTGATAAATCTTTTTTTCTTAATGTTTATTTTTGAGAGAGAGACAGACAGAGCATGAACATGGGGAGGGGCAGAGAGAGAGACACACACAGAATTTGAAGCAGGCTCCAGGCTCTGAGCTGTGAGCACAGAGCTCAACGTGGGGCTCGAACCCATGAACTGTGACATCATGACCTAAGCCGAAGTTGGATGCTTAGCCAAATGAGCCACCCAGGTGCCCCTAAATAGTCTTTTTAAATAAAATTATCTGCTATCTTTAAAATTTATTTGATAAGGCAAAGGAATTGGAATAATCAAAATAAGAACCAGGCTGGAAAATAGGCATTACCTGATTTTTAACTTAATGCAAATTCTCAGTAATCAAGACAGTGTGATAATGGTGTAAGGTAGAAATACAGGGGAGTAAAGCAAAAGTGGGAGTGCAAAAATAGATCCACAAATATATAGTCAATCAATTTTCTCTAGAGAAACGGTCAGATGAGGACACAGTGAGAAAGCACGTATCTGCAAGTCAAGGAGAGAGACCTGATCAGAAACCAGTCTCACTGACACCTTGATCTAGGACTTCCAGCCTCCAAAACTGTAGGGAAACTGAGTGCTAGGATAGTTTTACTTTGTCCAATATTCATAAAGCTGGCTGCTGCAACATGAAATCATGAGGTTTGCGATCAATGTTTTCTTTAAAACAAATGAATCCTAAGTGACTGATGAAACACGAATTTAACTGATTTGAGCCTTTGAAAATTGCTAAGTTCAAAAGCTTACACTAACCTTACCCCGACTTTTTGGTGCATAAGCCCTGACATTAAACCTCACTGAAACAAAAGCAACTACAACAACAACAGCAACAACAAAAATCTTTATTCTAGAGCTTTCTAAAATATTATTATAAAAAAGCACAGGAGAAAGTGGGAATACTTGGACAGTTTACCAGTGTGAATGGAGAAAACTGCAACAGGTGGGACAAGTAACTACAGAGCTTCATTGCCACAGATTTCTTCCAGTGACTGCAGTGATTAAAGGAGCCGTATCTTGGTATACATATAACCTGAGACAGAAATTGGTGAGTCCTGCCTCCTTGGACAGGATTTAATTGTGAGTAGACCAAGTGCTACTGGATAGAATGTTAGGAATTAGTGTATGGCCACTTTATGAGAAAATAAAATTATATTTTATTTGCCTATTTGGATTTTTAAAACTTTACTAGTCATGAAATCCCAGTTTAGCCCTTGCCTACCATTAGCATTGCAGCCAAAGCAACTGGCCAAGATATGGATAAAATTCCAATTTGACCCTTAGGCAGAAGAAAAAGGACAAGAGCAGCTTCGATTTCCAAAGACCAAAGTACCTTTATGTTTGTGCTATCAACTTTAACTTTTCACTGTGAGCTCACTTCTTTGCTACTTCTATCTCGATAGAATTATTTATTGCAGTACATTTGAGAACAATTAAGATAAGAGCAAGAATCCAAAGAATAAGCACTCAAGGACATTGAAATAAAGTCGAAGTAATTTAGAAAAAACAATGAAAACTGACAGGGGAACTACACTATCATTTTGTACTCTGGACAGAGGGATTTCAGCTAAGTGAGAATTCTGGAATTAAAAATGTGTTTTGAATCTTTGTTAGAATGTGTTGCTCTTCTTGGCAAGATCATAAGCTGATTAGAATAAATGCTAGTGGACTGGGTAATGTGAACTTTAGTTATTGCCTATTCAGCACATTGCCAATTTTTCACACCAAAATTTTCCATGCAAAAATCAGTCAAGTACTTAAACCCTTCACCCTTTTTAATTTTTCCATTATATCTCAGAACTCAAGTTCTTTTCTTGTACCTTACCGAAATACTTTTCCTGAAGCAAGCCCAACACCTTGTGAGTTGAAAGCTTGATTACAATTTTCCAACCATAATATGACTGTCCAGCATGAAACAACCACAACAGTAAGAAAAACATATGTTATCTGTGGTACCACCATGTTCTATTGGCACAAATAACTGATTTTTCTCTGGGGCTGCAATTTTCATAAGAGTGGAATGATTTGCAGCATTACGTGAGATTAATTTTGAGTTCTGAGTAGTCATTAAGTGCTGAAAAGTATATTTTTTAGTATTTTGATAGATGACTTATTCACCTGTTATTCACTATATGTAGACAAGCTAATGTATGAATTACATGTAACTATATTTTTCATATTTTCATTAGTAGTGAAAGTACAGATATTTTTCAATCACCCAGCACTCTTCGAAGTTGTCTTCTTTACCTGTGATAATTATGCTTCGGGAATCAACTTAATTTGAATATTAGTCTGAGCAAAACAAAATTAAGAATGTAAATCTTAAGAAAAGCAAAAACTAATGGAACCCAAATCAAATATAGACGAAGTTGAATTATCTCATTACTCCTTCTTTTTATCACCTCAAGAACTAACTATATACTGAAAAGATTGTATGTATGGATGTATCTTTTGGTGAATAAACACTAGTCATTGTAAAGTGGGATCTGACAAGCTGAGAACAGTGCAGAAAAATATGTTTCACTTATTGTAGGTTCAATGTATTCTAGGCAAGAGAAAGAACTTCTCATCTATGTGGTTTAGTAAACTGGAACGAGTGATTGAGTGAGTGTGAACTTCCCCTGGAAGTCTCTAAATCTATAACAGGTATGGGATAGCCTATCTGAAAATGCTTTGAAGTTGACACAGTAAAAAGCCTCTGACACCCCTATATAATTTTAATTTTTTTTTAGTATAGTTGGCACACAATGTTTTGTTAGTTTCAAGTTTACAGTATAGTGATTCAACTTCTCTATTATGCTGTGCTTGCCACAAGTGTAGCTACCATATGTCACCATACAACCTTATTACAATATCAATGATTATATTGCCTATGCGGTGCCTTTTATTCCCTTGGTGTATCCGTTCCGTAAGTGGAAGCCTGTATTTCCCACTCTTCTTTGCCCATGCCCCCAACTCCTCCCCTCTGGCAACCATCCATTTGTTCTCTGTATTTATGTATCTGATTTGGCTTTTTTTTAATTTTGTTTTTCTCTTTTTTAGATTCTACATATGAGTGAAATCATATGGTATTTGTCTTTCTCAGACTGATTTATTTCACCTGGCGTAATTCCCTCTAGGTCCGTCCACCTCTGTATAATTTTTAAGTCAAGGGAGAAGGGAATGGGACTCTACTAGCTATTCACTGAGTACAAGTAACTTTTATATACTTACATTTTATGTTTACCAATTTGGTTAGTACATTGTTTTTAGCTCTTATGGATGTAAGAAATGAGACCCAGAGAAATTATATTGTCAAAGATCATACATCTGGTTAGTGCAGAGCTTGGATTTTGATTCAGTTTTTAATTCAAATATTTTATTCTTTTCTATAATGTTATGGGGAAAATAATGAGAATTCTTATATTTTATGTAAAGCCATACAGTTTAGGTTTTAGTTTACTTTTCATATTTCAAATTGCCTTAATATGCATTTCAAATTTTATTTCCAGTACAATTGTATTGCATTTTCTCATTATTCATGTGGAACAATTAGAAATTGACATTTTTTCTATTATCCTTCAGAAGTGAATCAGAAAAAAAAAAGTATCTTTTATTTAAAATCATCCACAGAGTCTAGCTATGAATTTTCCCAGGACTCTGGAATAGCAGCTTAGACCAATATAACTCCTTTGACCACATTAAGCCCATAGGAAGTTATAAATAAGCATTTTCTTAATTGAATTCTTTTCTTAGATCCATGGAACAAGCTGTTTACTTTTGCATGTCTCCTTAAACAGCAAGAATATGTATAGGATTCATTTTGATTTTTTGGTCACATTTTTTGGCCTCTGGAGAAAAGTAATCATTAGATTTGCAGTTTTAAGGAAAACAGAGACTATGTGACCAACTCTTATTTTTCACATAAAATTGCAAGAGTTTAGTAAAGGAAATCTGTATCTAGAATTAAAATCTTGTGACCTCAGATCATTGTTATTCCTCCTGTATCTCAACAACTTATAGTTTATTATTAGCTAGAAAACATTTTTCATGTGTAATAGTCTCTTTGAGGTACTGTTATTGTCAACAAATAAGTTTACAAAGTTCTCAGAATGCCACCATACTGTGTATACTGCTGTACCCAAAGACTAAGCAGGGGTTTATTGCCAGTTTTAAAAATCAGCAGCACAACCAAACGCCACAAGCTCTGAAATCACGCCCCTTGACAACCTTTGAGGGAGCATTCTAATGTTCCATTTTGTCTGTATTTTATACTTGCAAGAGAAGTTCCTGGGCATTTTATAATTAATGTATACAAGAAAGCTGGTCACATTCTAAATAATGGAGAAGCTTATCAGAGAAATGCCAGTTTTAATAAAAATTCTATCTACCTAATCTACTACTATAGATTCCTGTAAAAAGTTATCAAATTTAAAGAAAGAAATTGCAAAACTAATCAAAGTACATGTACGGTATGTGCAATGTACTATGACAGCAAATACTTTGAGGTTATTTTTTTTTTTAAAGATCCAGGGTACAGAATCTAAATAGTACAATTTGTGGTAAATGTCAAGGAACATTATTCTGATAAATGTCATTGTAATAATTAGATGGAAATTGTTCTGGGTATTAGACACTATATAATCAGTTTTGATAGAAGGATCAAAGGTGTAAATTTATGACCATTCTGTGAAGGCATTTATCAGAAGTTTTACTGGGGAGAGGAGAGGCAAGGAGGGTAACAATTTATGGTAAAATAATTTATGGTAAATTCTGAGCTATAATCTTAGTTTGTAAGTTTTTTTTAAAAAGGCTAGGCACTTATTCCTCTTTTGAGAATGCAATTATAATGATTTTAAACACATGAAAGCCAAAAATGAAGTTCATTAAAATTATATTTTCCACTTATGATTAAACAAACAGAATAATGCAATTCCTAAAGTTATAGTATAGATACTGACTATAGGGAACAATGAACTTATATAATTTTCTGATCAAGTAGAACCAGTTAATAAAGGAGTTTCTTGATTTTTCTCTCTCCATCTCTTTCATTCTTTCTTTTTCTCTTTTTTCCCCGCTGTGGAACCAGTATGTACAGGTGAACATGGGAAATAACAAAAATATGGAGGATTCTCTCAAAAAATACATTTTTTGGGGTGCCTGGGTGGCCCAGGTGGTTAGGCATCCGACTTTGGCTTAGGTAATGATCTCACAGTTGGTGAGTTTGAGCCCTGCTTCAGGATCTGTGCTGACAGCTCAGAGTCTGGAGCTTACTTCGGAATCTGTGTTTTCCTCTCTCTGTCTCTCCCTCCCCCACTCACACTCTGTCTCTCTTTCTCTCTTAAATATAAATAAACATTAAAAAAATACGTTTTGGAAGACAAAATTACTATATATGAAATAATTAAAATATGTGCAACATATTGTTCCATCATTTTCCTATGTCAGAACCTTTCAAATTGGGGGCGATATTAATCTCTCAGCCTCACGAAAGCCAGAGGCCCTCTGTTTTAACTGTTGTTCCATATACATATTTTGTGTTTCGTGATATTACAAATATTGAGAATTATTGACCTGGCAACAAATTTTATAGAAAATCTAAAACGGGAGGCATCATTATGGATTTCAGGGAAGAAGCAAAATGGAAGCGGTTGTTGGCAGGACACTTACAGTATTCAGGAGATATATCTTCTCTCTTTCACATTTAGAATGGTTAGCTTAAAAGAGCCATGGCTGGCTGACATCCTGTCTGGCTCCTCAAGGTATACTGTCTGGCTGCCTGTGTATTTTGGGCATAAACAAGAGGGAAAGGAAGATAGTGTGGGAGGGAGCCAAGGTGATTTTGGAGCACTGTAATTGATTCGTCAATTCAAGAGTCTCACAGAACTCAAGGTCAGTCTAAATCTGAGGCAGAAAACCCAGATCTATTTTGCAATGACTGAATACTTGCCACAGCTCAGGCTCATTCAAATCCCCATGGGAAAGTCTGAGATCAGTGAGTTTAGTTTATGAATCAAAGGCAACTTATATCTGTCCTTTAATGAACACAAAATAATATTTCAGTATCCCCCAAAGTGACAAGATGTGGTTTAATTGAGAAAATTAAAATGAAGGCACTCATCAATAATGATTCAAAAATAGAAACAGACATGCGATCATTGATGTTTTAATGCAAAGGTTTTTGCAACTTTCTGTTTTATCTTTTACAGAAATTAAAATTGCACTTATAAAAAATATAATCAACCAATATATTTCTATAACATATTTTAAGAAATTCACATTCTGTGAGTTTAGGTGATCTAACCAAATTTATTTGAACTGTTAGAGACTTATATAGGTAAAAGTTATACTTCGTTTTGTTGGCCTAAGCCCATAGTTATTTTAACTTGCCATTACCTTTACAAAATTATGAAACCTTTCTTCAAAATCCATGTTGATCTATGTATTCAAGAATAAATCAAATTTAAGGACTTATTCTCACTCTTAAAAACCTGTCATGTTTTTATTTCAATAAAGTTTAGAAAGCAATGTTATTTAGAGGAAGCTGAAAAAATATAAAATTTATTATTATGCCATCTGATGTGCAAAGTAGTTGCCTATACACATTTTATAGGCTTCTTTTGTATTTAAAACTCTTATTTCTCTGAGGCCACTATTCAAATGGCTGGCAGGGGGTAATTTGTTTTATTCAGTGAATTCCTGATTGTTGTACAAGGAAAAGTTCTCTCACCTTTCATTCAACAATTCATCTTCCTATGGTGATTTATTTTACTATTTCCAGACATGCTTTATTACCTACAGACTTGACATGTACTTTTTTTTCTTTCTTTCTGGGAACCAACTGAGCCATAAATAGGTATGCACATTATAACAAGTCATAAACTCCTTGAATTGTACATTATTACAGACAATTCTACTGTCTTACTTTGCACAATTTAACAAACATGCCTCCACGCTGTTGTATAAAATTGAGAAGAACATTTGGATATATCCATAGATCAATTATTTAGGATTCTCTTAGATAAATTATTTAGGAAATGTATAACATACTAGGTGGCAAAATCAATAGTGAACTAATACTAGGCGGTGTCAAAAATGTTTGTTGCTTTGTCATAATTCTGTGATTTCATTCTGATTAGTAAGGAAAGGCTCCAATATTGAAGTGGTATTTATGAGAAAGAGGAGAGAAAAAGAGATCACATTAGATTGTTTTTATATATACCAATGATATTTTAATTCAGTTCAAACCATAACTGAAGGTATGTAAATATGTATAATATCCTAGAATTGGGATGTTCAAGACAGCTGTGTGGCTCCTGTTTTGAATCATATTTCATTGTCAAGAGAGTCTACATATATCGCCTGCTAGTATACAGCAGGTTATAAAAGTATTTTTATTTGCAACAATGCTCAGTTTGAAGAAAAATCTTAAATAGAATAAATATTCAATCTACCTTGTACAATAAAAGATGCTATGTAAAACCAAAAATGCAAAGTGTGCCAGCTCTCCCAATGTTTTCATTGTTTTGATAACTATAGAAATTTCTGAAATCTCTTAATTGAATCAATATAGTTCCTTCACATAAGATAAAATTTGCTAGTGGTATTTTTCAGAAATTTGGCTCCCATAAGGTTGTATTTATCTTGGTAAGCTAAAGGATAATTAAGTGCTTTTCAATAATTAATTAGTGAGATTAAAAAATAAACTGGGGCCCAGGGGATATAAACTCCAGTGGTCTTCAGTGTAAGCGTGGACTTGGCAAGGTCGTATTCCTCAATTTTATTCTGTGTGAAATGACCCATTCTGGCTATGTTTTTCTAGGATTCTCTGCCTCAAGTATTTGATTCTGGATTTCTGGATATAATTCATAGCTCTCTCTTTCACTTTACTCATACATAAATGCAACACATTTTGGTTTGTCAAACAAATGCCTGGATGTCTAGGGCCATCTTTGTTTTTGTTATTTTGGGTTTTTTTTAGTTGACTACTGTTGATTTGAATTCTGCTGAATATATGCACCTGCTTACAAGTCCATCAAAATCAGACTGCGGTTGGAAAGGTAAAATTTGGGTAATAAAGAATTACATTAAAAAGCACCAATTGCTTTCACATACTGTTTGACCCACTCTGTTTATCAGGAGCTCCTTAATGAAGCTATCCTATAAAGCCCTGCTGTGCTTTTGTAACTCGATAGAAACCTTGTGGAAAGTCTCATCAGAAAGGTCAATAAAAGTATGAACATAGAGGGGACGACTGGGTGGCTCAGTTGGTTAAGCATCCAACTTCGGCTCAGGTCATGATTTTGTGGGTGGTGAGTTTGACCCCCGTGGCAGACTCTGTGCTGACAGTTCAGAGCCTGGAACCTGCTTCAGATTCTATGTCTCACTCTTTCTCTGCCCCTCCCCTGCTCATGCTCTCTCTCTCTCTCTCTCTCTCCCTCTCAAAGAATAAATAAATATTTTAAAAAGTATAAACATAGAAAAATTCTCTGCTTTTCCCCTAAAATTAATATTGTGTAAAAATGAGATATATTAGTTCCCATATATTAGAGATGCCACTGCTAATATATTTTTTCCCCCCAACCTCCAATGTTCCATTTTTAACAAACGAGTCACTTTTTCTTTCAATGTACTTCTTAAGCAATTTATGCCTGTTCCCATGCAAGGGGTTTTCAGATGGAAAGATTAGTCATGAAGCTGGATGCTATTATTTCAAGCTGTGCCAAGATCGAAGCAGGAATATGAGATTCATGGCCATATAAATGGTTGCTGAGACTATGGAAGTGGGCAAAATCATCAAGGGAGAGAGACATAAAGAGGGAAAATCAACCATGAAGGAGTATTCTGATCGGAGAAGGAAAAAGAAGAGTGTGGCTTGTTGGAATATCAGTAAGGGGAAAGTTTTGGTAATGAAGAATTGGTCCACAGTACCAAATACTAAAGTTTTCAGTTAGGATCAGGGCAGGGTCATCCATACCAAGATTAGACCTTAATGATGGTGGATTGAGTAGACTGGAAGAGTGGGAGAGAAGAAATGAAGAGTATTGAGTTGAAGAATGAACATGAGTATGAGAGAGTCGTTAAATCTAAAATAAAAAAAAAAAGAAAAGAGAAGAAAAGAAAAGAAAAAAAGATTAGCTGTGTAAGAATGTGAAGCAAGGGGCACCTGGGTGGCTCAGGCAGCTAAGCATCTGACTCTTGGTTTTGGTTCAGGTCATGATCTCATGGTTTCAAGCCCCACATGGGGCTCTGTGCTGGCAGCATGAAACCTACTTGGGATTTTCTCTCCCTCCCTCTCTCTGCCCCTCCCCCACTCATGCTGTCTCTCTCTGTCTCTATCAAAAATAAATAATGTCTATTTATTTTTGAGAGAGACAGAGAGAGACAGCATGGGCAAGGGAGGGGCAGAAAGAGAGGGAGATACAGAATTCGGAGTAGGCTCCAGGCTCCAAGCTGTCAGCACAGAGCCTGACATGTGGTTTGAACTCATGGACCACAAGATCATGACCTGAGCCAAAGTCAGATGCCTAACCGACTGAGCCACACAGGCGCCTCTCAAAATAAATAAACTTAAATTAAAAAAAAGAATGTGAAACTCAATAGTGGTAACTAAAAGATGGAGATGGAAAGATGCTGTTTTGTTTTGCTTAGAAGACTGTACTAAGATGAGGTACTTGTGAATAGATTTCATGATCAAGAGACATACAATAAGGAGGGAGAGGTTAAAAATACATAAAAAACAGGGATGGTACTTAGGTCAGAAAATAACACTGCAGGAGGAGGTGGTACCAATAATATGGGGCAAAAAAAGGGAGAGTGGGTGCAGATACAGAAACATGAACATGTATGGGTCAGAATAGGGAGTTGAGACATTTCACTCTTAGTTAATCAAATCACCCTTTGTATAGTGAAATAAGAGACTTTCTCAAGGTATAAGTTGTCTTTATACTTAGACTATGGATTTTAATGTTAATATATTTTTATAATTCAGGTTTAACAAACCACATTTGTTTCTTCTTCGTCTTCAGTATCTACTGATACTGATAAATGTATATTTAGTAGTATGCTTTATCTTATGGATGTTAATGAAGAAGTTGATCTCCATTATAGAGGTTTGTGCCATGTAACTTTTAACTAGAGAAAGGATGTGATAGATAAATCAAGTTGACTGTTAATGTTTTATTTTACAGGTAATATTATCCTATTCAGATATATGTTGTTAAAACCTCTTATAAAAAATGTTTTAAGTTTACTCATCCATATTCACTGCTTACAACCTGTGATGTGAAGAGTGTGTTTGGGGTTGTGCAATGTAGCAGTCTTTTCTATGACCCCAGGGTACCAAGGTCCTTCCCCTGTTCCGCTTTGTCACAAGATTTCTCTCTCTGATGACCACAAGGCAATTTGAGAAGTCAGATCCATGTATAAAGAAGAGCTCTAGGGGCGCCTGGGTGGCGCAGTCGGTTAAGCGTCCGACTTCAGCCAGGTCACGATCTCGCGGTCTGTGAGTTCAAGCCCCGCGTCAGGCTCTGGGCTGATGGCTCGGAGCCTGGAGCCTGTTTCCGATTCTGTGTCTCCCTCTCTCTCTGCCCCTCCCCCGTTCATGCTCTGTCTCTCTCTGTCCCAAAAATAAATAAAAAACGTTGAAAAAAAAAAAAATTAAAAAAAAAAAAAAAAAAAAAAAAAAGAAGAGCTCTAAGTTGGTGTATTAAGGAAAAGGGATGATAGTTATCCAGCTGCAGGCTAGTGAGTGTGTTTCCCTCATTTCCTACATGCAAATGTTAATGAAAGGATTAAGATTTTTCTAAAACTCAAGACACAGATTCTATGTTTTTATACTTTTATATACATGAATGCATTAAAAAGTATTTTTTTAACTACAGAATTACATCATCTGCAAACTTATATATATATTCTCAGGGAAATTCTTGAAATACCATGTTTCCCAAATTTTAGCTGATAAACAATATTAAGGATCGGGAATATTTTCATCAATTTTTATGCAGTGAAATTCTTCAAGACTACCAGTCTTAATGGAATCATAGAGTAAATTCCTATGGGATTTCTAGATTTATACTTCTCTTTAAGTCGTGTATTATTTTTTAGAAATGTACTGCACTCAACATACTTGAAAATGCATGAGAAGGATGACAAAAGAAGCATAATATATATTTCCATAGTTCATGGATGATATCATTGCAATTTATCTGGAGGAAAGGATCGTTTCCCCTTCTTTCCTCTATAAGGGACTTATACGTTTGTTTGTTTTTTTGACATTGTGCAGGTATCCAGCCACCCAGGAAATTAGTCTCAGTAGGTAGAGAACAATAGTAATAACTTGTGATTTTTCAGGTGAGGATACAGTACTTAGACACATGATTGGGAGAAAGAAAATGGAAATTCTCTGCAAGATAACTAGACTGTGGGAAGGGGCTTAGCAAAGGGAAAGGAGAGGCTCTAGCAACCTGACAGGGACCCAAGTCTGAAGAGAAAAAATAGGCAGTGAGAAGTCACCTTCCCTGGGAAATGCTGATGCATTTTTAGGAAGAGTGATGTCTGCCACTGGATTTACAGCTATTTTCAGCTCTCTGTAGTAATTGCATTCTGCTACTCCCTAACCTTTAGAAAGGTCTTCTATGTGAGACTGCCTGGTGTTAAGGTAAATTACAGGAAATGAAAGAACAGTGACGAAATCCAGCAAAAGACAACACTTACATCAGCAGGTTAAAGTGGGAAAGCAAACAATTGTATTGGCTGACTCAGCAATCAATATGGTAGAATCCATTTGTCCCTCACTTAATAGAAGATGTGACCATTGGGGTAGAGGGCAGATATTGAGATGCTACATAAAATCTGTAGAAAATACTAATGCTGCCTGATTTGCGTCCTTGCCAGAGGAATTTGATACGTGATTGAAAGAGCAAAACAGAGACTTATGGCTTCATTCGTTTGCATATTCCTGATGTCCTCCAATTTTGAAAAGTACCAAAAACCCATGAAAAATGCCTAAATTAATCACTCCTTTGCAAATCACAGTAAAAAATGAATATACTTACAAAGTACCAAAGGGATAAAAAAGCAGTTAAGTGAGAAGATTTAAGTGGTGTCAGCTTTCAAGAAGAGAAATGTTTATAGAAAGTGAATGGCTGAGAAGAATTTGCTTTCTGAGCAAGAACAATGTGTTCCAAGGCTGGGAAAGACATAGGAGAGGCTTGATTTGGAGCCTTTTATGGCTACTGTTAATGCTATTAATCGATGTTTCCTAACAATTTAACTGGCTTCTAAGAAAAATCCAATATGTAACAGTAAACAAAGACAGAAACTTATTTTCTGGTATAAACATTTAAGTTATTTTGAGGCAGGAAAGACTTTGAGATGCATCACAACATTCCTGAAAGTTTTCAGTATTAAAAACAGTTCAGTCAAGATTCTGTTCATTCTTTCACTTGATTTTTACTTAATACATTCTATGTGCCAGCCACTGGGTACATGTGACAGATTTCACTCTTGCTGTTATGGGGTTTATTTATATTCTGAAGGAGCAGAAAAACAGTAAGAATGCCTAGTGCTCTATGTTCTAGCTACTGTGGCTGAATAAACAATTATGCCAAAACTGAGTGGCTTAACACAATAGCAAACTTTTATTTTGTGCCTCAACCTGACATCTGCTCAGGACCGAGGTGGTACAGAGGTTATGAGTTGAAATCATCTGAAGGCTAACGTGTCTAATGTTTGAAGCGGGTTGTCAAATGAGACTTCTCTGGAACTGTTGGCTGGAAAAATTATGTGTGGCTTCTCAGTATGTCCTGGGCTTCCTCAGATCATGGGGTATGGGTTCAACCCCAGAAGTGAGAGAGAGTAAAAGAGAGAAAAAAAAACTTCTATATGGCCCTTTTGGACTTAGTCTTGAAGGTCACACGGCATTATCCCTTTCAGCACATTCTATTCATTGGAAGAGTTAAAATGTCCAGCCATAGTCAGGAATAGGGAAAATAGACACTACCGCTTGATGAGAAATTACAAGGTTCTAAAGAGAATTTATGAATTAAAATATTATTGGAGTCATTTTTGGAAAATACATTCTGCTACATTGTGTTATTTAACTTTTTAGTCTAATAAATAAAAACTTGAATGTTGTATTAATGAAAAAATATTCATTTAAAATCTTTCACTGAACTTGTGTCTCTTTGGAGATATTGCTAGTATTAATATTGCTATTATCATTATTACTAACATTATTGACTTGTGAACTTCCAAATTCCATTGGCCTTTAACTTTTTCTTAGCAAAAGTTGATGTTGTAAAAAGTCTACTGAAGGGGACTACATTAAACTTTTTGGTTTGGGATAGTTTGTAATATTCATTTGAAATCTCATGGTTCCTGAGATCAAGCCCCACATCAGGCTCTGCACTAACAGCATGGAGCCTATTCGGGATTCTCTCTCTCTCTCCCCCTCTCTCTCTCCTGCCCCTCCCCTACTAGTACTCTCTGTCTCTCCCAGAATAAATAAATGAACATTTTTAAAAAAGAAAAGAAAGCCAAAAATAGACTGTCTCCACTATCCCCAGGGAATCCCCATGAGAATTACCATTTTACTTTATCTTATGATAATTTAACATAAATAATTTGTTTACTTTATGTAATGTAAATAAGGCGTTATCATAAATAAACATTCTATGCCACATAACATTGTTCAAAGATGTTAATGGGTTATGTTCTATGGTAGAAATTGTTTCTCCTTAAAAAAATATTGAAGATAGTGCCAGGTGAAGGACACAATGAAAAAAATAATTGTAGAAAAATATCAAAAAAAGGTATTATAAAAATGCAAGGAATAGGTCACCTTTGTCCAGATTAAAGGTAAGAGTATATTAAAGTGGAAAGGGTCATTGATGAAATGATTACACTAGTCAAAATGACATCATCATTTTTTTAAAGGTTAGTAAGCAAAGTACTATGTCTGCTCTTTAAAAATGTCAAAGAAAATGCTACTTTTCCAAAGTGTGAAGTTATGCTAATTTAAACACTACAAGCACAAGTGATACAAAGGAAACTAGTTTAATACACACTATTAGTCAGAAATTATATATTCTTACAATGTTAGTGAAATGTCAGAGAAAGTTTGATGAAGATGAAAAATCCATATTTTTTATTCTTAGATACATTAACCATAACCTAAGGACACTAAAGGAGAAAGAATAATAAAAGACTTAGAAATTCAAGTAAGGAGAAAAGAAAATCTTCCTTAAACTGAAATAATAGAACTAAATGAACACTTAATTCTACAGAACATAACCTGATATACTGGATTAAGAATAGTCAACTAGGGTTCTACTAATTAGATATCACTTACCTATTTCCTGTCACTTCCATTTCTTCATTGTAACAATAATGTTTGTCGTTATTGGCAGGGCTATTGTGAATACATATTAGATTGTTCCCAATACTTTTACATTAATATTGAGGCCGTTTCCAACCCTTATAGATATCCTTATGCTTAATCTTTTATATATGTGCTAATTTTTAGTAATATCAATTCTTAAAGGTAGAATTGGCACATCAATGGATATGTCTATTTTTAATTTTAAAAGATATTCAACATATAGTTTATATTCTATGATATTATCAGATAGCTGTTCATGTTCTAACAAAATCAGTCAAGAGAACTCCATATTTCCAAATTTTTATGTTGTACACCAAAAAAAATGTGGATTTGTTTAATATCCCTGAAGCCCTGATAACTGGAAGAGACCTAGTATATTCATACTTCAGCTCAGTAAGGGGATGACACCAAGCAGAGGGGAATTAGGCAACCAAGAGATTAAAAGTGTTGATCAAACCCATATGCATTGAGTGCATGTTCTTTTTACATGACATACTCTTTAAAATTTGAAAAGGCCTTTGTGAAAATGATATAAATAATTTATTATACAGTATAGTTCAATATATAGTACTTGATTCTCATTTCTTAGGCAATTTGAATAAATGCATGAACTACCATCAAGCAGAGATCTGAAGTGATTTTTAGCATCAAAAATGCATCATAGGTTGGGGCACCTGGATGGCTTAGTCGGTTGAGTGTCAGACTTTGGCTCAAGTCATGATGTCCTGGTTCATGAGTTTGAGCCCCATGTGGGGCTTTCTGCTGTCAGCCTGTCAGCACAGAACCCTTTTTTGGTCCTCTGTCCCCCCCCCCCCCCCCCCCGCCCCTCTCCCACTTGCACTCTCCCAAAAATAAATAAATATTAAAAAAATACATCATAGACTTCTGGTTTCCAGTCTGGCAGGTAAATAGTTTAGAAATCATCACTCTTCCTCACAAGAAGAAAAAAGTTGAACAAATTGAAAAGCAATGATTCTTAGATCCACCAAAGAACTGTTTTCACAGGGAAAACTGCTGCTCTGAAAAAAAAAGAGATAGGCCAATACAGAAAGTTTATTCACCAGAACTAAACTTAGTTAGATTTTGCGGAAGAACAAAAGAAGAAATATATCATTGAATGAATTGTTCTTTTTTCTATTTTTCTAAAGGAAAACCAAATAAGCAAACAAGTACACAACTACTACTCTCTAGAGACAGGGCCAGGTAGAAGGGAGGTTTGGAAAAGAAAAAAAGAAAGCATTGGGTACCCAGAACCTTCTTCACAATTTTCCATGTCACTGACTGTGGGAGGGTCCTGGAAACATGAAAGAAAGAATTTATTGTAGCTAAAATAGATGTTGTTAAAGAAAAATCCATGTCCAGGTGTCGAATTGTCCAATATTTGCCACATCAAATTTTTTCAATTTCTTACAACTGACAGGGTGCCTTTTGCTCCAAACTTACATTTTTGCCTGAAACATAAGATTAGTGATTTTAAAAGTAAACACTCTACTGCTCGCTTCAGCAGCACCTATACTAAAATCTGAACCATACAGAGAAGATTAGCATGGGCCCTGCTGAAGGATGATGGACAAATTTGTAAAAGTAAACTTTATAGTGTTCTTTCCTTTTAGTTTCCATTTGAAGTATCAGTTTCGATATTAGCTAATACATTTTGGCTCTCAGATGACTATCGTAGGTGGACATACATGGATGAGGTTTACTCGGTTTAAAAAAATAAAAATACAACCTCGGATGAGGTTGACACACAGGAAATTGCAAAGCATTCTCCATGAAATCAGTGTTTATAAAGTATTCAGGGACATTCTTTAAATGGTTTCTTACACCTGTGGCTATAACATCTTCTGGTCAGTGAAAAGTAAACCATGAAAGAGGGAAAGATAAAACAAGGCAGTTTCCTTTGGTGGCAGCTGCTATTCTATGCCCAGGATGTGTCATCTTTACTGACACTTAAAAAGCATATATAAAAACACTTAATGTGTTTGGGTGACTGTTGATGACAGATTGTCACCAAGTCTATCTTCTGGGTAATTTCTCCTCCAAGTTCATCTTAAAAGACAGATGCTTCAGGTATTTTGGGACTTACAAATTTAATGGGTTACTATTTTTCTGTTGCAACTGGTGTTTCTAGAATGATAGTGTGAGTGTTCAGAATAGCTAATGTGATGGAAATCTCTGAAATTGTAATTATGCGCTTTGATTCTGTTTATAAGAAATGAATTTGGTGGCATCAGTTTCTTAAAATAGACAAAATGTCACAGGACTGTAGTGCACACTTGTCTAGAAATACAGATAGTAGGAGTCAGAGTTGCTCAGAGTCAGGAATACTGGATAACCTCATGATTTGGTACTGATGGGAAATTAACAATTTTTCCTCATGTTTACCTTACCCATATGTAATTAATTTTGAAGCCACCGGGAATATTGATACAGAAGATTTAGGAACACAGGTATTTCTTAAAATGAGCCCTTACAGTAATTGGCATCGTATTTTGCCACTTTGGATCCTGTTAGTTTGAACATATCTTATTTCTTAACTATCATGTTTTATTTGAATTTCCAGTCTTTTCACATGTAGTTTGTCCTTCCAACACCCTATCTCCACCCATGTGACAAAGACTTAATCATCCTCCAGTCACTGCTTGGATATCACTACCACTTATCCCAGAAATATTTTCTCTCTGCCAATCTGGGTTTAGATATCCTTCCTTTGGTGGCTTTGTCTGTCTCTGTGAGATGTGTTCAAAGTTATCTCCATTACCATTGTAGTCTTACCACACTGTATAAAATATTTATTACTTTTATTATTTAAAAGGTATGAAAAGGGGCGCCTGGGTGGCTTACTCGGTTGAGCGTCCGACTTTGGCTCAGGTCATGATCTCACAGTCTGTGAGTTTGATCCCTGCATCAGGCTCTGTGCTGACAGCTTGGAGCCTGGAGCCTGCTTCAGATTCTGTGTCTCCCTCTCTCTCTGCCCCTCCCCTGCTCATGCTCTCTCTCTGTCTCAAAAATAAATAAGAACATTTAAAAAAAATGAAAGGTATGTAAAAATGATTTTTTATTGAGCATTAAAGATTTACTTCCTATGTGTGTTATTACTAATTTTTTCTATATTAGTTTGGAACTACTTGTATTAGTTTTCTATAGCTGCCATTAATAAATTACCACTATATTAATGGCTGAAAACAATGCAAATGTATTACAACTCTGTGGGTCAGGTCTCATCGGTCTAAAGTCAATGTGTTGGGAAACTGTGTTCCTTTCAGGAGATTCTGGGGAAGAATCTGTTTCCTTGTCTTTCCAACTTTTAGAAGCTTCCTTACCTCCAACTTGAATGCCTGCAAGGTTGAAGCTGTCTGTGATTTTCTTCCATAGCCACATCTCCCCATAATCCTCACCTGACTACTTTTACCTTTAAGGACCTTTGTGATTACTTTGGGCCTATTTGGATAAGCCAGGAGAATCTCATCTGAAGGTCAGATCATTAGCAACCTTAGATCTGTGTGCAACCTTCATTTTCCTTCAGCATTGCAATCTAACATACTCAAAGGTTCCAGGGATTAGGAAATGGACGTGTTTGGGTGGACCATTATTCTGGCTATCACACTGGTTTAATTTGCTTCCTTCATTTTGTTTGACTTTATATATGTTCTGCCAAATGACATGTGTGTCCAAATGTTTGTCCCAATGAGATGTTCTATTGATATAGGATGAATTGCATACAGTTCGCTCTATATAAATCCAATTACAAGACAGTTAATCCTATGTACATCACCATGGTAAGATTTCCAATGTCAATTTATTGGGCCCACCAAATTTAGAATCATATTTTTAAATAAATAAGAAGCACTTACATTCATTCCAACAGAAGTGGTTTTTTAATTTCATTATAAATATGAGAGAAATGTTAAGAACAATGTTAAATGGAGTTTTTACTTCCAACTAATAGAAATCCAATGTATGTAGCCTTCAATGCATTGAAGGATATTGTATTAAAAATAAACAGTGGTGAGTGACACTGTAGCTGAAATTTGAGGGAGAGCTAATCTTCAGAACAACTGGAACCAGGAACTTGAACAAGGACAAGACTGAGCTTCTCTCCTTTTCTTCCTCTCTGCATTTCTCTTTGAAGCTACTTCATTGTTTTCACTCACTCAGGCTTTCTTCTCATAATACAAAATGAGTCCTCTGATGGCTTTTGAATTGCTCATCTCATAAATTTAATTGCTGGAAAAAACTTTACCATATACTCTTGGACCAGGCCAAGACTAATAATCCTAAATAAGAAACTGAACTCATCTGGTTTAGCTATCCTCCTGTGGACCAATCAACTGAAGGCAGGAGTGTGTATCAATGTCACATTTTATTAAAAATATACTATCCTTGGGGCGCCTGGGTGGCGCAGTCGGTTAAGCGTCCGACTTCAGCCAGGTCACGATCTCGCGGTTTGTGAGTTCGAGCCCCGCGTCAGGCTCTGGGCTGATGGCTCGGAGCCTGGAGCCTGTTTCCGATTCTGTGTCTCCCTCTCTCTCTGCCCCTCCCCCGTTCATGCTCTGTCTCTCTCTGTCCCAAAAATAAATAAAAAATGTTGAAAAAAAAAATTAAAAAAAAAAAAATATATACTATCCTTGTGGAAAGGGTAGCAATATTTCATAGAAAATACCAACTGAAAAAGCAACCCCACCAGTAACCAAAACAAAACATAATTGGTAGCCAATATAATATGTTCAATAAATATTAGGGGCACCTGGGTGTCTCGGTTGGTTGGGTGTCTGACTTTGACTCAGGTCACGATCCCATGGTTCATGAATTGGAGTCCCACATCAGGCTCTGTGCTGACAGCTCAGAGCCTGGAACCAACTTCAGATTCTGTGTCTTCCTCTGTCACTCTGCCCCTCCCCTCCTCGTACTCTATCTCTCAAAAACAAACAAACAAACAAAAATAAATAAATAAATAAATAAATAAACAAACAAACAAACAAAAAAACATTAGCTACCTGAAATGAACAAATAAATGATTCATATGTTTTTGCCTTAAAGATATAAATTCTAGATTGTACCCTAATATCATCAATAGCTTATCACCATCTGCTACAATTTTTCCTTACAGGCTTTATTTACAATGAGAATTAAAAGTTCATGTTGATGGATAGATATAAGGTGCATAATAATCCTTATTCACCAATGCAATATTTTGTTAGATTCAAAGATTTCTAATTACTAAGAAAATTAGGTATGTGGGAAATGTTTTCTGCAGCCATCATTTAAACCAAAAGTAGTTTTTTATTCCCTTTCAAATTAATGTTAAGTTAAAAACAGAATACCTCATTCTTTGAGTATTCTTTTTAATCAAATGTTTATGCATTCAGTTTGCCTGGCTCCAGAGTATGTGAAAATTATAGTAGTTCCTTGTGTGTTTTTTAAATAGCTTTATTGAGGTAAAATTGAAATACAAGAAAATGGCACATATTTAACATATACAATTCGATAGATCTTAGCATACACACTTACCTATGAAACTATCAGCACAATCAAGGTAATAGGCATATCAGTCACATCTAGACATTTCCTCCTGCTCTCCCCTTTTTTTCAGCAAGAACACTTAACTTGAGATCAACTCTATTAACATATTTTTCAATGTATAATATAGTATTGCTAACTAATACAGTATCTTTAACAATAAGACAATATAGTATTGTTACAATATAGCATTGTTAACAATAGTATTAACAACAATATTGTCAACTATAAATCTGTACAGCAGATCTCTAGAAAATATTCACATTGCATAACTGAAACTTTACATCCATTGAATAACACCTCTCCATTTTGCTGTTCCCCAGGCTCCTGACAACCACTATGCTACTCTCACTTGACAGTTTAATTTTTTTTTTTATTTGAGAGAGAAAGAAAGAGAGAGAGAGAGAGAGAGAGAGAAAGAGAGAGAATCTTAAGCAGGCTCCACACTCAGCACAGAGCCCATTGGAGGGCTCGATCCCATGACCCTGGGATCATGACCTGAGCTGAAGTCAAGAGTCGGTCACTCAACTGACTGAGCCACCCAGGTGTCCCAAGTTTGACTTTTTAGATACTCTATAAAAGTGAGATCATGCACTATTTGTACTTCTGTGACTGGCTTACTTCAATTAGCTTAATGTCTTTCAGGTTCATCCACATCATCATCTATGGCAGGACTTCCTTCTTTTTAATGCTGAATATATTACATTTTATGTACATGCCACATTTTCTTAAGTCATTCATCTGTTGATGGACAGACATTTAGGTCGTTTCCATCTCTTGGCTTTTGTGAGTAAAGAAGGCTGCAATGAACAAGGAATACTGATATCTCTTTAGGATCCTGATTTCAATTATTTTGGATATATTTACCTACCAGTGGGATTACTGGATCAAAGGGTAGTTCTATTTTTAATTTTTTGATGAATACGTACACAGTTTTCTATTGCATTTTCACTATTTTACACTCCCACCAGTATTACATTAAATCTTTAATCCATTTTGAGTCTATTTTGGCATATTGTATAAGATGGGGGTCCAGTTCATTTTTTTTTTCTTGTGAATATCCAGTTTTTCCAATACTATTTGTTGAAGACAATGTCTTTTCCTTATTGTGTATTCCTAGCACCCTTGTCAAAGATCAGTTGACTGTTTTTGTATGGATTTATGTCTGGGCTTTCTGGAAAATAGCTTAGCTATTGTTGTTTAGGTGATATAACATAAATGGGGAGTAATTGTGTAACTCCTGGCTTGCTCCTATCTTTCAACAAAGAGATTTGTTGATAAAGGCAAATGGCAATGTAAAAATAAAGAGTTCTCGTTTATATAGTGATTTTATCTTACAAAGCCATTTCAGGGTATCTAATGTTTACTTATTTCTGAGATACAGAGAGAGAGAGAGAGAGAGAGAGAGAGAGATAGCACAAGCAGCAGAGTGGCAGAGAGAGAGGGAGACACAGAATGTGAAGCAGGCTCCAGGCTCTGAGCTGTCAGCACAGAGCCTGACACAGGGCTCGAACTCACAAACTGTGAGATCATGACCTGAGCCAAAGTCGGACACTTAACCCACTGAGCCACCCAGGTGCCCCTAGGTAGTGACAACTACTGACTACAACCCGCACTTAAAAATAAGAAAACTGTGGCTCAGAGACTAGCTAATTTTCCAGAATCATGGATTCATTAAGGATCATTCTAGGTCTCATTGTTAATACTATAGACTCACTTTTTGTTTGTTTGTTTTTGATCTTTTGCTTTTGAGAGACCCAGAGAGCACAAGCGGGGGAGAAACAGAGAGAGGGAGACACAGAATCCAAAGCAGGCTCCAGGTTCTGAGCTGTCAGCACAGAGCCTGACACAGGGCTACAACCCACAAACTGTGAGATCATGACCTGAGCTGAAGTCAGATGCTTAACCTACTGTGCCACCCAGATACCCCTACTTTGGACTCTTTAGTGAGATTTTTTTCTTCTTTTTATATTACTTGCTTGTAAATGTCATGTATAAGTAAGTTTCACACATGTGTTCATTTTTTTATTTATTGGCAAAAAATGTGTCTGTATGCTATAATTCCTCAATTCTCAATGTTACAAGAATAAATCAACCGATACAGGGAGAAAATGTGTATTTTAGGAGATATTTTTTATTCTCCAGATTATTTTTATTCTCCATATAAGTAGGATGGTGGGAAAGAACAAATAAATAGGAATTGAGAAATAGAAAATGGCCTTAACTACAACCTCAACTTGCTTCTTAATAGTATTCAACTATTTATAAGTAGTTACTCCTAAAATTAATATTGATAAATGTAATAATGTTTTAGTTACATTTTCACTGCTGGGTTTCATGAAAGATGAAGCATGAGAGTCTTTACTGATTATTAAATTAAAGTTAGCAGTTATCCTTGACTTCTGTATGTAAGAAAATATACCTTTATCAGTAGTAATAAAGAATCACTCAATATTCTCACCACCTCAAGGGTCCAAAACCAAATATGTGGGGATTTTTTAGATGGTATTCAAACAGACTATGAGAAATAGTACCATTTGATAGTGCTTGAATGGAACCCTGAGTTAAATCACTTACAGACGTGCCCTTGTTTGTGGGAGATAACAGTGATAGTAGTGGAAATGATAACTCAATTTTAAAAATTGACTTTCAATCACTGAAAAAAAAATGACATAATTCCCCAGAGAACACTGAAGAAAGTCATTCAACAAGACCACCTGTGGCATTAATGCTCACAGTGTATTTGTCATCCCCCATTTAGCTCCCTTATGTAAATGCTGCAGAGAATTTTTTAAAGGATGGCACAAAGGCATATCAAAATCAAGTTGCCAACAAAATTAATAATACATTGACTTAAATTGTGATCAACAATAAAATGTCTTCAAGGAGGCAATCAGACAGTTCACTCAGCAGGAGAGTATCATGGGCTGCAAGCCGATTTGGGACACAAACTGCACTATAATCACACATCTGAGAATCAAAGGAACTGTTTTCTACGTCATCAAATATCTAGATTATTCAAGCAATGGGTTGTTTACTAATGATTTGCACTGTCTCTAAGTTATCAAAATAATTCATTTTATACTCAGGTCTTACAAGTAATATGTTACTATTTTATTATATTTTAAAGGAAGTCAAAAAATGTCTGTGTTTGCACATTATTTTTGATAAAATAAAGTGAATTCTTGGCATACAAAAAACTGCACATTTTTCAACCAAAAATAAATTCACTTTTAAAAATCTCTTCAAATCCTTGAGATCTAAGAGACGCATAGATAACAAGACACGTCTCATTTTAATGTTTCCATTGGGACACCAGAAATCGACTGAGTCTAAAGTGAATTTTTATAACCTAGCTATGATGGTTAATTTTATGTGCTAATTTAACTGGGCTAAGAAACACCCAGATAACTGGTAAAACATTATTTCTGGATGTGTTTTTGAAAGAGTTTCTGGAAGAGAGTAATATCTGATTTCAGTAGACTGAGTGGAGATCTACCCTCATCAATGTGGGCCAGCATTATCTAATCCAGTGAGGGCCTGAAAAGATCAAAAAGACTAAAGAAGGGTGAATTCTCTCTCTCTTCTTGAACTGGATGTTCACCTTTTTCTGCCCTCAGATATTGGAGCTTCTGGTTCTCAGACCTCAGATTCAGACTGAATTATACCACCAGCTTTCCTGGTTCACTAGTTTACAGCTGATAAGAACTTCTCAGCCTACATGACCATGAAAGCCAATTCCTATAATAAATTTCCTCATATATTCTATTGGTTCTGTTTCTCTGGATAACCTCAATACAGGTTTTGGTACTAAGAGTGGGGTTTCTTAGTAAATTTGATGGCTATAACAAAACACCACAGATTGGGAAACTTATAAATGATAGAAATTTATTTTCTCACAGTTCTGGAGACTGGGAAGCCCAAGGTCAGGGCGTCAGCATGACTGGGTGAAGTCCTTTTTCCTAGTTCATAGCTGACGACTTTTTGCTGTGTCCTCACACAGGGACAGGAAGGGACAGGGGATATCTGTGAGCTCCTTTTATAAGAACACTAACCTCATTCATGAGGACTCCACCCTCCTGACCTAAGTACGTCCTCTCAAAAGTGCTATGTTCTAATACCACCATATTTGGCACTAAGATTTTCATATATGAATTTTGGGGAGGCACACCATTCAAATCAGCATTAGCCCTTACCTAAACAGGAGAAGGCAAGCCTAAATGTCATTTCTGAAATAGGTAATGTTCATGCAGGATCTGAAATTCCTCTTTATAATACTTCTGCACCAAGCTTCTTATTCCTCATCTGTAATTACTGTATTCTAAGGACTCTTCCTCATTATGTCACATGTTGGGGCCAACCGTATATGTGCATGATATAATATTTTGAAGCTCTTAAAAATACTTCATCAAACATTCTTTGAATACCAGCTATGCAGAATGTCATAGGTATGGTTCCTGCTCTCTCAAGGAGCTAGCTGTTGAGAATGAGAATCAGGCTCACAAAAGTACTTTCCATACACAGTGACTTAGGTGTTGTGACAAGGATGTATAGTGAATTTTGGAGACACACAGGTGATAATAGTCAACTTAATCTAGCATCAATCTAGAAACGCTTCCTAAGGGAATGATGCTGGATTTAAGCCTTGAAGGGAGAATAGGAATTTTGCAGGTGATTGAGAAGAATAGACAGTCTACTAAAAAGACTAACATGTACAAAGTCCCAAGGTTCTGAGCATATTTATCTTCAAGAATTTCATTATATTTGGAGCTCTCAGTATAGAGAAAAAGAGTACGAAACATTGAGAAGGTTGGAGAAGGCAGATTTCAGCTGTTAGGAGTTAGAATATTTTGCTAAAAACTTTGGATTTTATAAAAATTACTGGAATTTACTGATCACTTTATAAATGCTAAGTATTATGGTAAATATTGGGCATGCATTACTTGATTTAATTGTCATCACAAGCTGGCGAGTAGTGTTATTGTTCCACAGAAGCCTAAAGCCAGAGATCCTAAGGAGCTTGTCTAAGGCCAAATGTTCTTTGTGGCTGTAAACTCTGTGTCTCCTACCAGAGCATCACTGCCCTTATAATGTAGAAGATAGAGAATGACTGAAGGTTCTTTAGACTCCACTGTCAAACTTCCTTTTCTATGTGCTTTTAAGACATGAGTTGTTGCTGGCTAATTAACTGAATAATTTTGCTATGTTACTAGTGTATGGCAATGTCTTGCTCTGGAGTCTCTTAAAGAAGAAAAAATGTAAATACATGCGTGTATATTTATTTCATATGTGTGTTTATATAAATATAAATTTATAATTCAGATATAAATATATAAAACTGGTATATAATTATAAAATTTATCTGTTTAAATGTGTATTTATATTCATATATGCATGTACACATATCCATATACACATGTACACATACGTACATACATGTATACTTTAACAAGGACTTTCAGTATCAAAGTTGTAAAGGGAAACCAGGAGATAGAGATGCATGTTGTGGGGTTACAAAACTCGGGGAATGACCATGCTGATGGCTATCTTTTTTATGTAACACATCATTCTGATTCAGAAAGTGTCGTAGAAGAACTTAAGAGGCTGGAAAGTTAGGGTCTTCAAGTCACGTTAGACTAGTATGATACTTTTATAGTATCCATCTTAATCTGCTACTCCATGAAAGAGCTGCAACTTCTGTGACCAAGGATACCAATTCCCTCCGCCCCAGAAATGAAAACTTCCAGAGCAGTTGGCCAAAGCACAGACTAAAAATTTAGAGCATGCACATTATAATTCTTTAACCAAAGTTAATGTGCTACAAAACCCCATGTCTCCACTTTATCTTTTAAAAGAAGATTTAGTTGAGTGAATGTTTTAAAATAACATGGACATTGTAATTCTTGTTGTTAACCAAATGCATAAAAGTAGATGGAAATGCTTTACAGTTAAAAATCGCAACAATTATACTTTGAGGAGGACTGTCTTCGATTACTAGTTTTAGTTTAGATAACTAGTTTTGAACACAATATCTTCTTAAAATCGTGAGAAAAAAAATGTACCTTTATTTATTTATTTATTTATTTGTTTGTTTATTTTGAGAGAGAGAGAGAGTAGAGAGGGAGAGAGAGCACAAGTGGGGGAGGGACAAACGGAGAAGAAGAGAGAGAATCTTAAGCAGGCTCCACACCCTGAGCCAAAATCAAGAGTCAGATGTTTAACCAACTGAGCCACCCAAGGACCCCCAATTTTACTGTTAAAAATTAAAAAGGTTAAAAGAAGTTTTCTATAAATATAAAACAGAAAACTAATAACTCTAGGTAGGGAACTGGGTTTCTACCTATGCTCTTATAGAGTTTTTACCCTATTTAAATAAAAGGATAATAGGAAGCTATTTAGGATACCAGTTTGGTTATCTTTAAGCTTTTCCTACCAAATTTTTTCAAAGAAGGTTATTAAATAATTTCTGTGTTATCTGAGGTTGATTACATTAGAGGAAATTATTGAAAACCCATGCTCAGTGAATAACTTATTTTAACATTTATTGATTACTGGGTGACATCTTTCATGCTACGTTAAAATCATCTGTTTTCACACCAAATTTCAACCTTCCTGAGAGCAAATAGTGTCTTTATCTCTCTACCACTGACACTTTACCTGGTTCTGAACAAATAAGTGGCTAGATAATAAATGTTGCTTGTTTATATTAATTAATGACTAAATACATGAATGTTTTTAACAAGCAAACAGAGTGACATTTCATATCATGGTAAGACATTAAAAGAAAAATATTTATAAGATCCTTTTTCCCAGTATGTGAGAAGTAATTAACATGCTTCTTTAAAAATGAAAGATAAATGCATTTATGGTGCATCTTTATATGTTAACTAAAGTTATTCCTTGGTTTAAGCATTTCTTGCATATTCTTTTAATACTCCAACTTTGAATATGCTGATCTTGAGAATAAAAGTCAGTTATATTACCAGCAAAACTGGGTTAGTTCAGGAATAGCAGAGAATTGCAATTCAGGGCAAGCAAGTAACAGTGAAAGCCATAGGCTAGTCCACCAAACAAAACAAAAGAATGTTATTTTATGAAGAAGAAAGAGGAAGTTTGGGAGGGGTTGTTTTGAAGGATAAGTTCCCTGGAGAAAATCAAGAGCTCAGGGTGATGACAGTTTCTCACTGGCTGAGTTGCTGAGATAATTTCTTAGAGAAGATGCAATGTACATCTTTTCCTGTTGGAGCCTGAAATTGATTATTATTTTCCTGTTGAAGATTATTCTGTTGAGGTCTTTCATTGACATTTTTCCCATAATTGATGTAGAGTGGTACGGCCTGAGAGCTCCCCCTTCTGGCCTGCTGACTCCATTTTAGTGAGGTTTCATTTTATTATTTTTCACAAATATATCATTTATTTTTAACATAATGAGCCTAAAAGATGTTATAGGGTTAATTTACTCCATTAAGTGAAAATAGCAATGAAAATCAGGTTAATTTTGCAGCCACCAATATAACAAATTAATGGAACTGACAATCAGCAATGTACATTAAAATCACTGGATAAACATTTGTTGGGGAAAGGATTATGATCTAAAAATATCCCCTTAAAATTGCTTGTGAATCAATCTTTGAGTTACGGGCAATTCATTACAATGAAGAAAAGACAGTCTTTCTACAAATGGTGCTAAAATAACTGGACATCAACATATTTAGAAAAATGAATCTAGACACAAATCTTATATTCTTCACAAAAATTACCTCAAAAAGACTACAGACCTAATGTAAAATCAAAAATTGTAAAAGTCCTAGAAGATAACATAGGGGAAAAACTAGATGACCTTGGGTTTGGTGATGGTTTTTTAGAAAGACAACTAAAATTCATATGAAATCTCAAGGGACTTAAAATAGGGAAAACAATCTTGAAAAAGAACAAAGTTGGAGATTTCAAACTTCCTGATTTCAAATTTTGCTGCGGAGTGATGGTAATCAAAACAGTGTGGTACTGATATAAAGGTAGACATGTAGATGAATGGGATAGAATAGAAAGCCCAGAAATAAACCCTCACATATATGGTCAAATGGTTTTTGACAAGGATGCCAAGACTATTCAATGGGGAAAGGAAAGGACAGAGTTTTGTTTTATTTTGTTTTGTTTTGTTTTGTTTTGTCACAAACGGTATTGGGAAAACTTGATATCCACATGCCAAAAAATTAAGTTAAGCCCATACTTTATATCACCCAACAAAATTAACTGAAAACTGATCAAAAACTTAAGTGTAAGAGCTAAAACTATAATTTTTTAGAAGACAACATAGGAGAAAAACTTCATAGTGTTAAATTTGGCAATATTTTCTTGGATATGACACCAAAGCCACAGCAACCACACTTACCCACCCATTGCCACCTCCACAGTGTGACACAAAGCCAGACATTTGGGGAAGTCCGCTATGGTTCAATGCCTAGGATCTCATCTCTATAGACAAACCAAGTGCCTTTGTTGTACATTTCACTTTTGATACCCTAAGTTTTTGGTAACTCCTGAAGCAATGAGAACCCAGTTTAAGTCAGTATTTCTAATTTGTATACCTGGAATAATATATTTTATTTACCTTGCATATTTAAATATCTTCTCTCTTTACAGCATACTATAGCATAAAAAAATATTTTCAACATATATTAATTATTTAACAAACATTTAGTAGATGTTTCTACATGAAGGATTCCAAAAATGATTAAATCATACATTCATAATCTCCAGGAATTTTCAGTTTCATTCAATGAATGAAATAGTCAAGTTAAAAGATTATTGCACTACCTTGTGTAAGAGACTAGCCTAGCCCGGGGAATAAGGTAAGGCTTTCTAGAAGGGATGCTACCTTTCTGTGTAAAACAAATTTGTCAATGAGTTGCTTAGTTCAACAGTCCCATGCAGTTTTTTCCCCCAGCTTACAACTAGAATATCTGATTTTTACTCATATCTGTGCAAAATTTAATTAAATACTATCCAATAGTGGATACTCGTGCTTGGAATAACTTTGAGGGCAGTGTCAGACAAACATAAACATTAACTCTAACTTCAAGAATATTGTTATTTTATGGAAGTGGAGAGATGAGAAAACTATGCATACATCTACTTTAAAAAGCTCGATAGTTATTTAGATGCATTGGTTTCTATTTGACAATAGACAGTTTGGCTTGGCAATAGAATGTAGATACTTGATAAGAGCTTTAAAACATTGTATTCCTTTATTTGGGATAGATTGAAGTCAAAGTGGCTTGAATATTAATTCACATTCACATGGATGAGAAAATATATTTGGTAGTAAAATGACACAATAGGAATTTGAATAATTTGATTGAGTACTTCCTTGACTATAAGAATAATTTAATCATATTTCAAGTCTTCTGATTTGATTTATTCTGAATTACCCTAGTTTAATACAAAAAAATAACTGTCATTCAAGGGGAAAGCTGGAAGGAATTGCCTATTTTCATACTTCCTAAGTGCAAGGCAAAAACTACTACTAGCTTATGGTGAGTAATTTATTGACAAAAATAAAGGCTCATCAAATTCAGATGAGAGACTCTGTGCCAAAAAATGAAAAGCCATTTTGCAAAACTGGAATCTTTCTAAAGTTATCCTCAGGAGAAACACTTAACAATTTGTCCTATTTTCACTTCTGATTTTGAAAAGTTTTAACTTGGAGTATCATATGCATCAACACTCTAGAGTTATTTTTTTTTTTCTTCTGTGGATAGTACAAATTGGTTCCAGCCAATTTCACCTAAATCAATCAGCTAAGGTCTGGATACCTAGTGGCACAACCAGCAGGGATTTGCTAGAATCTTCAAGTCGTCCAACAGACTGCAGTGAAAGCTATGGCCAAAACAGTTCTAAAAACATTGTGTTTGAAAGTCAAAGTGAGTTCCAGAAACTGATTATGATCACTCACTGATTAACAAATCTTAATGTGGACCAAGCTTGACTTCACCTCCCACCAATCACTGTCTCCATTTTTAGACTTTTAAAGCTGAAAAAAAAATGTACTAATTATGGGAGAAATTTGCACATGGCATGTGGCTATTTCATAAATTGATGTTTATCTTGTTCTGAACAACATTCAAATCTGACTAGAAGTGGATGCTGAATATTAATAGACTTGGTGTAATTTTGTAGATAATGATTACTGTAACATGTAGGTATTCAATAAACATTTCTAATAAACAAATATTATTAAAAATGGCTAAAACATGCATCCAAAGGCAAAACTATAAGGACAGAAAACAAATCAGTGGAAAAGACTTGGTTGTTGGCCTCAAAGGACCACAAGTTATTTTGGGAGTAGATGGAACTGCTTTTTTTTTGGTGGTGGTTACATGACTGCATGTATTTTTGTATCGTATTTGATTTATATATGTGTGTGTGTGTGTGTGTGTGTGTGTCAAAATTCATAGAACTGAGGATGAGTTTTTCTATATGCGAATTATATCTCAGTGTATCCAACTTTAAGAATAAAAACTCTGAGGGGCACCTCAGTGGCTCAGTTGGTTAAGTGTCCTACTCTGGATTTCAGTTCAGGTCATGATCTCATGGTTCTCATGAGTTCGAGCCCCACCTCTGGCTCCACGCTGACAGCACAGAACCTGTTTGGGATTCTCTCTCTCCCTCTCTCTCTCTGCCCCTCCCCAACTCACATTCTCACTCTCAAAATAAATAAACATTTTAAAAGAATTAAACCTCTGAATATCATGTGGGCTATTTTATTGAAACTTTGATATTTTGAAATTTGTAGGAAAGATATGCATGTACTTAATATGTACATTTGCATCAACAGATTTATTAACTTCTTTCTACTTTTATTTTTATCCCATATGGCCTGCAAACATTCCATGAGGCAACAGGTTCTTTGCTTTTTTGTGGCTCTGGCTATGTTGGGCTGGAAGAACAGTAGAGAGAAAGGAAGTGGGACTCCAACAGGAGTCTTTTATTAAAACAACAACAAAGAAAACACCTCAGGCCAACCACAGGCTTAAACACCATAGTGTACACCTTCAGGAACTCAAAAAGACAAAACACAAATCTTGAACTACAATGCTACTTGATAAAAAAAATTCTTGAAAAAAAATGCCAGATATAAAATGTGTTTGCTTATTTTTTTAACCAGGTTTTTTTTTAACTTATTCAAACTGTGTAAATCCTTCATTCAGATGGACTCTGATATGTACCAGAGATCTGAAAAGAAATGTAAAAGTTCCACTGCTGATCAATCCAATGTCTCACTGAAACTCTGAAGCTCCTGTCATTCATATTTGGTTCACATTAAAAAAGGTCTTCCTTTCTTCTTCACTCATCACCACTGGGATTATTTGTAACCCTTGCTTTTCTCTTGGTGAATTGTGTTTCTCTCCCAGAACAGGACTTTCTTCCCAAAACTACCTGTGCCTCCCACACATACACAAATGTCAACCTCAATACTTTTGATGTAATATAGTTATAAAACTAGTGAATGCTAAGTAATTTTGAGTTATCTAGGATTAATTAAGTCCATTAAGAGTTTATTTTACTGTCACTTCTATTCCTTCTTATATTCCATATGCTGATTCTTAGATCAACTTGAATAAAAGAGAAAAATTCCTTTTCAGACAAGGCAAGCAAGCTGCTTGTAGATGTTTCCAATTACTACTTTTATATTTTATTTTAAGCCATCCAGATACTACTCATCATGTTGTTTGAAACTGCCAATAAATTTATATTTTTTAGACAGGAATGGATCATTCTAGGACTTCCTATGGATGTCATTGTATGTGTAGAGATCATGTCTCACTGAAACACTCTGATATAACTATTTTAAATACAGGTCATGCATTTTTTCTGATAACTAAGTTTAGTTTGTTTTAAAATGGATTATTTTCTGGTTATATTATATCTGGGATATTATCAACTTTAAATTGATAGGATTTTTACCTTTAGTAGTATGGAGAACTAGAAACTCTTTATAAAGTTCTTTCACTAGAGTAGAACTACCTCTGACATAAGTTACAACATACCTTTTATAGGGATGCTGAATTCTATGAAAGCTATAGAAATGTCTCAGTGATGGGTAATGGAAAGGAACCCTGGACTAAAATGAGCACTGAGTGAAGCCTACCGCACTGGCTGGCACATGGGGATGTTCAATAGATACCTGCAGTAGATATCAAAGCTAGTGATGCCCTGTGAGCAAATGTCAACAGAGGCCACTGAAAAAGAAAAGTGGAACTACATTTTTACAAAATTGAGGGGAAATATTATCAATCTAGGATTCTATAAACCAGAAAAAGTACTTTTCAAAAATAGGAGTGAAAGAAGTACATTTTCCAACGTTTATTTATTTGTGGGACAGAGAGAGACAGAGCATGAACGGGGGAGGGGCAGAGAGAGAGGGAGACACAGAATCGGAAAACGGCTCCAGGCTCTGAGCCATCAGCCCAGAGCCTGACGCGGGGCTCGAACTCACGGACCGTGAGATCGTGACCTGGCTGAAGTCGGACGCTTAACCGACTGCGCCACCCAGGCGCCCCGAAGTACATTTTCAAGTACAGCAAAATGAACAGAATTTATAACCAAGGGCTCACTAAAGCAATTTCTAAAACAAACAAACAAAAAAATGCAGTTCTGGAAGCAATAAAATGACCCTAGAATGAAACTGTGAGTTGATAAGAAAGGAAGTGAGCCAAATAAAAGTAATGTGAACATGCAGTTAAATCTAAACAAAAGTTGCATAGATAAGATGATAAAAATAATGTCTCAAGTATGAGGTTAAAAAAAAAAGACAATATTGAACACAAATAGTACGGTAGTTGGGAAGGAGTTGATAAGAATTCATGTATTCTAAGGTTTTTGTATTTTTTGCCAGAAGGGATAAAATATAAATTGATAAACATGTTAAGCATGCAACCATTCATGATTAAATACTAAATAAGTGAATAATATATCATGACCAAGTTTGGTCATCTCTGAAATACACCATTAGTTTTGTATTCGGTAGTCAATGAATTAATAACATCATACTTTAGTGATTAAAATCTCTAAATCATATAGTCATCTCAATGGAAATGAAAGCATATTTGATAAAATCAATAACCATTCTTGATTTTTTTAATGGAACATGCTAGATATAGAATAGGAGGTATGGGATATAGGATAGATATATAGGTATAGGATAGATAATAAAAATCTATATAATTCTTTATGGAGAATTAGAAACAAATTCTCTCATAACTTCAAAACAAGAAAAGTATGGCCATTATTAACATTTCTACTCAACATGCTATTGGAGGTTTTAGTCAGAAATACAAGAGGAGCAGAAAGCATTTATTATTCTCAGAGGTTATATATATATTTTGAAATAAACTATGTAAATTGCAGTAATAAATGAACTAACCATGAAAAGTCTAATAAAAATATGTGCTAAGAGTTTCTTCAAGGTAATAGTAAAACAGTAGAATATACTAAAGAAAACCTGAATGAATAGAGAAGCATGTGTGTCATTGAATACAAATTTACTAACATTGAAGTGTCATTTCATCACACATTGATTTATGAATATAATTGAAAAACAATATAAAATAAACACAAAAAATTTCCAAGTAATAGTGTATAACTTACAAGCAGGCCAGATGACTGAGAATATCCAAACATTCTGGAAGAAGACTAGGTGAGAGATGTCAGACCATTAATACTTATTTAAAGCTCTATTAATTACTGGGGCATCTGGGTGGCTCAGTCAGTTGAGCATCCAACTTCAGCTCAGGTCATAATGTAACCATTCCTGAATTCGAGCCCCATATCAGACTTTGCACTGATAGCCCAGAACCTGCTTTGGATTCTCTGTCTCCTTCTCTCTGTGCCCCTCCCCTGCTAGCGCATATTCTCTCTTTCTTTCTCTCTATCAAAAATTTTAAAAAAATTAAATAAATTTAATAAAGCTCTATTAGCTATATTACACAAGTTATATTGGCACAAGGATAGGTGAACTTATCAGAGGAACAGAAAAGAAAAAATGTATGCATTTGAAACATATGCAAATAGAGAAGCATGCTGTATCACACATCTGAAATTTTGGAGCAGTGGGGAAATGATGAACATTTAATAAATAGTATTGGAACAACTGCTTATCCCTATAGTCAAAAGGAAATTAAATACTTAAGTTACACTAAACTCAAATATCAAATTCAAATCATTTAGAAAATTAAATGTGGAAGGCAAACTTTAAAACATTCTTCAGAAAATGTGAATGAACATCTTTATGATTCCTGATCTATGAAATATTTGATTAAGATGATTCAAAATGAGCTGATCTCAAAGTGATAGATAAATTTGACTACATTAAGTTGAAAAATATTGTTAGTAAAAAAACATATAGTTAGTGAAAATATTGTTAGTTTCTTTTCTTTTTCCAATAGGTACATTGGAAAGCAAATGAGCATTGACTGGTATTGAAGAATATATGACCAACTCATGATCCATAAATTCCACTCATAGATATATACCTTAGATAATTGCTTACGAGTGTGTATCAGGAGACATACACCATAATATTAGTGGCTGTGCAGTTTACAATAGCAAAAGTTGAAACAACCAAAATACACATCAACATAAAAATCAAATGATGGATATTTATGTAGTAGAATACTATAGGTAGCAAAATTAAAAGAGCTATGGCTTACACACATCAGGTAGTATGATTTTTAGAGACACAATGTTCAGTTTTCCCAATACCATTTGTTGAAGAGACTGTCTTTTTTCCATTGGATAGGCTTTCCTGCTTTATTGAAGATTAGTTGACCATACAGTTGTGGGGCCATTTCTGGGCTTTCTATTCTGTTCTATTGATCTATGTGTCTGTTTTTTGAACGAGTAGTATATTCTCTTGATGGCTACAGTTTTGTAATATAGCTTGAAGTCCAGAATTGTGATGCCTCCAGGTTTTTTTTTTTTTTTCTTTTTCAAGATTGCTTTGGCTATTAGGGGCCTTTTGTAAGGGGGAGGGGAAGAGAAGGAAGCAAACCATAAAAGACTCTTAACTATAAAAAACAAACTGAGGGGCGCCTGGGTGGCTCAGTCGGTTAAGCGTCGACTTCAGCTCAGGTCACCATCTCGCGGTCCGTGAGTTCGAGCCCCGCATCCGGCTCTGGGCTGATGGCTCATAGCCTGGAGCCTGCTTCCTATTCTGTGTCTCCCTCTCTCTCTGCCCCTCCCCTGTTCATGCTCTGTCTCTCTCTGTCTCAAAAATAAATAAACGTTAAGAAATTTTTTAAAAAAATAAATAAAATAAATAAAAAACAAACTGAGGGTTGCTGAAAGGAAAGTGGGCAGGGGCTATGGGCTAAACGGTGATGGGTACTAAGGAGGGCACTTGTGTTGAGCACTGCGTGTTATACGTAGATGATGAATCACTAAATTCTGCTCCTGAGACCAATATTACACTTTATGTTAACTAACTAGAATAAAAATTTGAAAAATACAATAAAATAAATTCAAAAAAGACCACAATGTTTAATTAGAAAGAGAAATAGCAGAAAATCACACAAAATATGAATCAATTTTCATAATGTACAAAACTGAGCAAAATTAAAACATTTCAAAACATACTTAGATATATGTATAGTATAGTAAAAACATATTTGAAATATGTAGAAGTGACAGGCATAAAAGATGGATAGATAGATGTACGTGTACACAAACATACACACATGCACACACACACGGAGCAAGGTAATGGTAAACACAAATGCTAAGATAGTGCTTATGTTTAGTGGGAAAGGTAGACAATGCAAGTAAGTATATTAAACACTATTAATAATATATCATCATTAGTTGAGCAGCAAATTCACAATATTTTATAATGATCTTTCATAGCTTGATTCTAGGTTACATATATCCCTTTGTATGTATGGAATGAAAATATATTTGTGGGTGAAAAATTGTCAGTATAAAAGCCACAATTTTGGTTTTTTGACCATATCCTTCAGCTTCCCTCTCTGAGGCCTTGGAAAGTCCTAGCCTAATCAAAAAAGAACAATGTCCGGGGCACCTCTGTGGCTCAGTCGTTTGAGCATCCAACTTCAGCTCGGGTCATGATCTCACATTTTGTGAGTTCGAGCCCCATGTGTGGCTCTGTCCTGACAGCTTGGAGCCTGGAGCCTGCTTTGGGTTCTGTGTCTCCCGCTCTCTGCCCCTCCTCCACTTGTGCTCTGCCTGTCTCTCTCTCAAAAATAAATAAAATGTAAAAACAAAAATTAAAAAAAAAAAAGAACAATGTCCTCTGGGATTCATACAACAGTGTATACTCATGGAAGAAATTAAAATATACAATTTTGTTTAGGATGCACATTTGATTTATCTCCACACTTATGACAAGATGATGTATCTTAGAAGTTCTGAAGGAATTTTGGGATCTGCCATAGAGCCAGTAATCTCAACTCATTTCTCTTTATAGCAAGGAAGGAACTTACAAGCACCTGTTTGATTTCAAATTTAGTTTACAAAAATATCTAAAATACTGACCCTTTTCTCTTCTGTAAAAGAGTCTTTTCCTGGTGTAGATACCAGGAATCCACATTTTTAACTAGCGTTTCAGAAAAAGTAAAGTAGAAATACAGTTCTGACAGAAATATGAGAACTCATTCCACAGTAATGGAACCAATATATAAATAATGAAGAATGACTATTGCTAGTTTCTTTTTGTTAAAATCTTATGCCCTAACCTTGTCATCTGTGAGAAAATATTGGACCTCAGTACGCATGATTTTCAATATATGGAGAAAGTGACTAATTCTCCACTCTGAAAAAGTTTGTTGAAATTTCAAATGGGTTTTTCATAGCTAAGCTATTCTCAAGGAGGCCTCACCAGGTCTACAATCATATATATAAATTTTGTGTATCTTCATATATTTTAGTACTGATAGAATTATGAACCTGTATCTGGAGCAGAAATCTGATTTTTTTAGAGCTATAAATCATAAGGCTTGTTATAATTGCCATCTCCCAATAATTGCACAATCTTAATTTAAGTAGAAAAAAAAGAAACATTGATTTTGGCCTATAAGGAAAGCTTTCAGTGACAGCAATTGATCTTATTTTACTTTTAAAACTGCACATTTGGTGTGACAATTATCTAAGATTAATGAATATAGAACACCACAATGTTGTTTTCTAATCATAATTACAGCATGATATTTGATGAATACCAGTTTCAGAAGAGATTATTAGAGTCCTTTAGCAAATGCTGTCATGACAATCATAATGTATAATGGTCTAACATGACTTAAAAATGTTTCTAGAAATTCTTGGTACAATTTAGTTTTGGTGTTGTTGTTCTGATGGACATACCTATCACCTTATACTCTTATTTTGCATGGCCGTCCATGTTGATGACTTTTCCTGTTGGCTAAAAATTAAAGTAATGATACAGACATTTTAAGCTTATTCTTTGTACCAGAACCTTAACAACTTAGAAAATATCCACACCTGAGACTATTTCTTATATAACTAATATCTGTCCATAAATACAATAGATTCATTCTAAAATGGTTCAGCTTACAACTGTAATGGAATCCACATTCATTTTTTTGTCCTAAAAAATAGGATAAACCACAAAACCTGCCATTGCTCTTATTTCAATACTAATCAAAAAGTGCTAGCAAACCAATTGGAAAGAAATTATCACGCATGTTATTTATCTTGGTAGGGCAAGCTTTTTACAGAAAATGGCTTTTAAATCATACCTACACTGAGCAGCCTAGACATGACCCAGAATTGCAATCACTTCCAATGCAGAAAAGTAATTGGACAGGGTCAAGTTTGGAGCCATGTTTTTAAAATTTATGAGAATCTTGACTCCAGCCTTAAATATTGTTAGTGAATCAGAATCTGTCACAACTTAAATCTCAAGAGTATCCATAGAAAACATTATGGCAATTTTTAAAAATTTAATTTCATTTTTTAAAGTTTATATATTTAACATTATATTAGTTTCAGGTATAGAACATAATAATTTAATATTTGTATACACTACAAAAGAATCATCACAATATATCTAGTTACTATCTATCGCTATACCATTGACCTTCGTCACCCTTTCAGCAGACTCCCATCTCTTTCCACTCTGATAACCACCAACATGTTCTCTGTATCTATGAATTTTGTTTTGTTTTGTTTGTTCATTTGTTTTGTTTTTTATACTTCACATATAAGTGAAATCATAGGGTATTTATCTTTCTCTGTCTGATTTTTTTCACTTAGCATAATACCCTTTAGGTTCATTCATGTTGTCACAATTGGCAAGATTTTATTTTCTATGGCTGAATAGTATTCCATTATACATACATACCATTTCTTCATTACCCATTCTTTCATTGATGGATGCTTAGGATTGTATCCATATCCTGACTACTGTAAATAATAACCCAATGAACATCAGGATGTTCAATCCCTAATCTTTTCAAGTTAATGTTTTTGTTTTCTTCAGATAAAGACCTTGAAGTAGAATAGCTAGATAATATGGTAGATCTATTTTTAATTTTTTTGAGGAACTTCCATACTATTTTCCATAGTAGCTGCACCAATTTATATTCCCACCAACAGAGCATGAGAGTTCCTCCTTTTTATTCACTCCTCTATAACATTTCTTATTTCTTGTCTTTTTTATAATAGCAATTTTAGCAGGTATGAGGTAGTATCTCATTGTGGTTTTGATTTGCATTTCCTAGGTAATTAGGGATGTTGAACATCTTTTCACATACCTGTTGGTCATCTGTATGTCTTCAGTTGAAAAATGTCTATTTAGATCCTCTGCTTATTTTTTAATGGAATTGTTTGATTTTTTTGCTATTGAATTGTTTGAGCTGTTTATGTATATTAGATATGAACCTCTTATCGGGTATGTGATTTGCAAATATTTTCTCCCATTCAGTAGGCTGCCTTTTCCTTTTAATTGATGGCCACCTTTGAGGTACAGAAGCCTCTTAGTTTGATGTAGTCCCACTTGTTTATTTTTGCTTTTGTTGCCTTTGCTTTTAGAGTCAGATCCAAAAATTCAGTGCCAAGACTGATTGATGTCCAGGAGCTTATTGCCTATACTTTTCATCTATGAGTTTTATAGTTTTAGGTTTTACATTCAAGCCTTTAATCCATTTTGAGCTAATTTTTTTGTGTATGGCCTGATATAGGGTCTAATTTTATTCTTTTGCATCTGGCTGTCCAGTTTTCCCAGCACCTTTTATAGAAGAGGCCATCTTTTCCCCATTGTATATTCCTGCTAGTATTCCCTCCTCTCCATGTTTTATGTTTTGGTGTCATATTTTACATCTTTTGATTTTTTTATTCAATTAATTATTGCGTACATTGTTCATTTTACTACTTTCGTCTTCTGACCTTCATACTGGCTTTATAACTGGTTACTCTGCTACCTTTATCATATATTCACCTTTGCCAATGAGATTATTACTTTCATATGTTTTCTTGTTATTAATGCCTTTTCTTTTCTGCTTAAAGAAATTCTTCTAACATTTCTTGTGAGACCAGTTTATGATAGTGAACTCTGTTATCTTTTTCTTTTCTGGAAAATTCTTTATCTCCTTATTCTGAATGACAGCATTGCTGGGTACTCATGTTTGGAACTTTCTTTCTTTCCCCACTTCTGATTTGCAAAATTTCTGCTGGAAAATCAGCTGATAGTCTAATGGGGGTCCCCTTTTATGTAACAAGTTGTTTCTCTCTTGCTGTTTTTAAGATTCTCTCTTTATTTTTAACTTTTGACATTTTAATTATAATGTGTTTTGGCATGGATCTCTTTGGGTTCTCTTTGAATCTCTCTCTGCTTCCTGAACCTGGGTATTTTTTTCCTTCCCCAGATTATGCAAGTTTTTAAACCGTTATATCTTTCAATAATTTTGAAGGGGAGATTTTAGTTATCAGTAGTTTCAGGCTAACTGGAAGCTAGATCCTCAGGCAGTGGCTTTTAACATATGTAAACACATAAAGTCCCATGTAACTTCAATCAGACCATGCTGATATCCACACCAAGAGATTGGAGGTGTTTGGGTCAGCTGTGGGTACAGCCCCCCCTGGTTGTGGTAGCCTGCCCTATCTTTCTGATTGCTATAGTCCTGTAGAGTCCAGGAACACAAGCGCCTCTGGCCACCAGACCCAGGAGATCCAGAGGCATCCCCTGTGTGGACTGCATTTGCCCATTAGCTGCAGTTACAATGTGGAAGAGTGTTGAGGACATGGCATACCTATGGCTTTAGTGATGCAGGGAAAGAGCACTAGTGGTGGGCATGCTCTTGCCTTTAGTGAGTCTATGTTCCTGAATATCTATCTGCCTTCACTAGCAAGGGACAGGGAGAGGGCAAAAATGGCACTTTCCGGTGACTCTACCCCAAGAAAGTCCCAACTGGGTCCCTGCCTCTTCCACAAATGCTTTAAAATTAGAAAATGAGTCACTTTCACATATAATCTAGTCATTTCTCAAACTGCTGCTTTTTCACTAGTTCCCAAGATGAATGAGTTCATATGCAAGCCCCTCAAAAGGAGTATCCTAAGTCCCCACAGCCTCCCAGATCCCTTAGATGTAAGCCCCAAAGCCAGATGTTGAGGGAGCCTTTTTTCTGTGGTGGAGGTCCCAAGGAGTGGGGGGCCTGGTGTGGGGGACAAATCCTTTACTCCTTAGGAAGAAGCTCCAGACCCATGAGATCTCTCCCTATTGTGTGCATCCACACTAGTTTGGGGGCAGACTCTGCCTCTCCAACCTGTCTCAATGTAGTGCTTTTATCCCTTGTTGTAGAGGAAGCTGTTCATCTAGTTTCCAGTTCGTTTCTAGCAATAATTACTTCATATATAGCTATAGATTTAGCATGTCCATGCGAAGAGATGAATTTAGGGTCTCTCTACAGTGCAATCTTGGACTACCTCCCCTCATTCTGGCAAATGTTTAAAGTTCTAATCACTAGTGAATCACAAAATTCTTCATTCAAGATTAAAGGAAATTATTTTACAATGCAATAAAAATGAAAATCTACCAAAGATCCAATCTTGACATGTTTAGGAAAATTTGAAAAAAATTAAAATAAAAACACACAAAAAATAAAAAATCAGCATTACAACAACAAAAACTACCTCAACTTTACATCTACCCATAGTGTGTCTAGTAATATTAGTTTGGTTTCCCCCTTTTTTAGTACATGCACACATGCAGGCACATATACACTTTAATAAAATGCTTTGTTTCCCATTCTTCCTGTCAGAAACATAATTTTGTAGTAAAATACAACCCTATTTTATCCAACCCGTGCCTAATTCTACCTATATGTATTGATATTATTTTCTGGACTAAACTCTTTTTATTGGTGACTGTATTCTTTCCCTTTTGAACTGGGAGAAATGAAAGTATTATGCTTTCACATGTACAAAACACACAATAAAGTCAATGAAGATAAAATTCTCAAATTTCTTACAAATATATCTATACGACATGATAAAGAGAGACTTGGTTTATAAGACATGAGCAGCAATTATGACATCCTTTGTCAATCGTAGACTACGTTATTATTTAAATAAAAATACTGGCAAAAGCAAAATACAAAACTATCAAGATAAAGCTATATAATATGCATATATGAATGTGAGCGAAGTACAGAAAAGAACATGTAAAATGTAAACAATTTTTAAGTTGTAATTATATCATCTTTATTGATTTTTACCTATAGCTTTATAATATTACTCAAATTCTACAAATTTTTTGAATAATGAGCTGGAGAAACTATCACTTGACAAATTTGAGTGCTATAATTATGTTCTCTTTAAATATCCATAAGTTAACCAAGTTTCAAATTGCAAGTTACTATAAAGCCTTATAGAAAAAACGTTTGACTGATTTAAGCACAGTGTTTGAGGAATACAGGTTTAAATAAGCCAGGATAAGTAGCCCTTTTACCATGAAAATAAAATTGGCTCGTTAGATATGGCCCATTACTTATGATAAGATATATGTTACAAGGAAATGTTCATGTTTTACTGTTTCATTTCACTTTTTGAAAAATGTCTGTACATTCTCATTAGATATCATGATGATTACAAATAATTGATTCACTGGTAGAATTTAAGATTGAAGAATGTGATCATTAAAAGGAAAGATAGCTGAAATAAATGTCCTTATAACATGAACTCAAGATGTTGGAATATGATAAATCACGGGTTTATCAATAACTAGGCACATTCTTTAAAGTCCTTTTAGTTGTCTATACATCTGAATATATAATGTTATCAATAGAAAGGACTGGATTTTAATTCTCTAGATAATAAAATCTTAGAATTCTACATTTTAAAAAATTCCTAAGAAACTCAAGATTAAATGTCTTAGATCTCCATTTCCAACTATTCATACTAAAAAATTGAAGCTGAATAATTCAAGTACTAATTACTAGAAAGGTTCTTACATGACTGGATTGTTCTTCCAAAATACTTTGATTCATAAGATTTCAGAAGGCTTCAGGAATATCTTACAGTAGTCTATTTCACATTAGGGGAGAGAAATTTTTACATTTGAGCCATTGAGATCACCAATGAGTTGGTTTTAACAAAGAAAATAAGATAATATAGGGAAGTAATATTATTTTTAAAATGGAAAAATTAAAATTGATAAGTAATTGCAATGGCTTGGATACAAGTGCTAAAGTTCTCCCCTATTGTAGAGATCCTAATATATGATCTAAGATCAATAATAACTATTCTACTTCCAGCACAATCACACGTGTTTTATAAAGAAACTAAAGAATCATTTAAATAGTCGCCAGAATATCTCAATAAATACAAAAGAACATGTTTTGGAAAAAAAAGTATCAAGGCCTTAGAGTGTAAAATAAAACCAATTGGTTATATGGACACTTACAAGTGTAAAATTCTATGATTGTTCCTATTTTTTTAATGTTTATTTATTTTGGGGGGGAGGGGAGGAGCAGAGAGAGAGGAAGTGGGTTCTGTTCTGAGAGCAGAAAGCCCCTGTGGGGCTTGAACTCACAAACCGTGAGATCATGACCTAAGCAGAAATTAAGAGTCGTACACTTAACCGACTGAGCCACCCACGCGCCCCAGTGATTTTTCCTATTTTTAAAAAAATTTTTTAAATGTTTGTTTACTTTTGAGACAATGTAAGAGACAGAGCAAGCAGCAGAGGGGCAGACAGAGAGAGACACAGAATCTGACGCAGGCTCTAGGCTCTGAGCTGTCAGCCCAGAGACAGACTCGGGGCTCGAACTCACAAACTGTGAAATCATGACCTGAGCCAAAGTCGGAGGTGTAACTGACTGAGCCACTCAGGTGCCCGATTGTTCTTATTTTTAAATGAATTCTTAAAATGAAGAGAATCTCAAGATCATTTAATATAAATTCTGTTTCTTCAGGGAGGTTCAGTAGAAGCAGTGCCTTAACTGAAGATTCTTGTTCAAATAATTTAATGAGAAAGCGCTGTCAGGTAAAACCTATATGGGAGGGAGGAATGAAGGACAGGGCAGGAAAGAATACTGGCAGAGGAATGGGTCCATCTGAGGCCTGTATTCAGCTTAGTCTCACCTAGAATGACTCCTGGTATGTAGCAAATACTCAATAAATGCCTGCACATAAACGCCACACCATAATTGACGACTTTGAGTTAAGAAAACTGGCAGTAGTTGGCTCTTAGCTGCCTCTGGGAGAGGGCATAACCTCACAGATGTGTGCATATGAGCAAGAGAGTTTTGCCAGCAACAGTTGCTTTTGTGTCCACCAGGCCTGTAAAGTAGGTCTAAAGCAGCAGAAGTTCTATAAGGAGTATTGTTTTAGTCCATTCAAGCTGCTGTAACAAGAACACCATGGGCCGGGTAGCTTATAAACAACAGAAATTTCTTTCCCGTATTTCTCATATCTTATCTTTGGGAAGTACAAGATCAAGACACCAGCAGATTCAGTGTCTGGTGAGGACCCTTTTCCTGCTTTGAAGATGACCATCTTTTTTCTGTGTCCTCACAAGGCAGAATGGGGAAGACAGTTCTCTGGGCCTCTTTTATAAGAGCACCGTTCACCCTCCAAATCTCTCCCTCCAAATACCATTATATGGGGATTAGTTTTCAACATATGAATCTGGTAGGGGGACACATTTAGTCTGTAGCAAATACTAAAACATTTCTGACTGAAAATCAAAGTTTCCAACATTTGACTCTGTATAGACTGAGAAAGAAAAATTAGTCCACCCTGACAGGAGAAGTGGAAGTTACCAAGGTTCCTATTTAGTAGTTACCCTCACTTGCTTAGTACTTTGGAAAAACCTGACTACAAAACTCTCCATGCAACTATTAGTCCAACCCCCCAAAATAAAGACCAGCTAACAGGCAAGTACCAGAAGTCACCTCCAGCAATCAGCTAAAATTCCAAAAGGAAGTGATTTTTGTTAACAGAAAACAAGTGACTTATTTTAGTATATTTGTTTAAATTCCTTTAATATACCTTCTAAAATATTGGTTCATACAAGTGCAAAATTAAATGCGAGGACAAAGACAGAAGAGCGCAAAAGGTTTAGCCAACTTGCATTAAAATCTTTGAATAAGACTTGCAACAATAATCAAATTCACTACTTTCCATAATCAGCCTGAGTTATTAGTACCATACAGTAATGGGAGAGGATTAAATCTAATACAACAGTCAATTTCAGAAAAGTTAAACTAGTATATCTGTGGAGTGCTTTTACTATCACATTTGATCCATAGAACATTCTTGTAAAGTGGTTAAGGCAGCTACTACATTCTCTATTTTATACTGCCCCCTCTCCTTGCTTCTATAGGACGCATATGTATCTCAAATGCAGCACTTATTATGGGCATTTTAAATGCTTGTCCAATTGGTTAATAGAATTCTACATACTTGTCAACTAATGAAAGATAACAATGCAAGCTGCAAAATAAAATATGGGCATTATTTGGGGTTTAGAGATTGTAATTTGGTGTCATACATTTGACTGAAATTGAAAGCATGCTTCAGAGTCAAAGGAGTTTGGAGTTTTTAAAGAGGAAACAGAATTTACAGAACTTGTTTTGAATGGAATGTGATCAGTGGTGGTATAGCCACTGTTACATCAATATAATTGTGATTGGTTGCTAAGGCTAGTGTTAGGTAGAGAGTCCAGTTGTGTCCATTTTAACATGCAGCAGATGTATTGGCTTTAGCTGAGGTCAGTAAAAAATTCAGAGAATTTAAGACCGAAGATGGGCATAAGCCTCACTTTCTCAATGTCCTCCCGACTATTTTATTTTATTTTATTTTATTTTATTTCATTTTATTTTATTTTTAGAGAGAGAGTGCAAGCTGGGGAGAGGGGCAGAGGGAGAAAGACAGAGAATCTTAAGAAGGTTCCACACTCAGTGCATCCCACAACCCTGGGATCATGACATGAGCCAAAATCAAGAGTCAGATGCTCAACCAACTGAGCCTCCCAGGAGCCTGGGTCCCAACTCCATTTTAAATAATCCTCTTAACAATGCTTAGTCCATTTCATTCTCTTTTTTATCACACCTCTCCCCAAAATAACTGTACCTCCAGTATCCAGTACAATGTCTGGCATATACAAGACAATAAATGTTTGCAAATGAAGAAATTCTTTATTAGTGCAATATTGTCATTTATAAGAAATATACATTTGGTCATTCAGATGACCAAAATATATTTCTCATATATATTTGGTCTTCAAACAAGGTTCCTGGCTTGCAGCTCCCCAAATTCTTGAATTTCTGAAGTGACTTTGTTAGGTTAATTTGGTGATTTGCCAGAGGAATAAGCCATGTCATTGGAGGATTGGAACTTTTAGTCCTATCCCACTGACTTCTGGGCAGAGGAGAGGAGCTGAATGTTGAATTGCCAATGGCCAATGACTTAATCAATTGTGCCTATGTAATGAAGACTCAATAAAAACCTAAAGAACTGGGTTTGGAGGGCGTCTGGGTTGGTGAATACATGAAGGTGGTGAGAGAGTGGCACAAGTAGGGAGGCATGGAAACTGCAACTTTTCCCCATATCTTTCCTGATGCATCTCTTCCATCTGGTTGTTCCAGAGTTTTATCTTTTTATAACAAACTGGTAATCTGGTGAATAAACAGGTTTTCTGAGTTCTGTGAGCTGCCTTAACAAATTAATCAAACCCAAGCAGGAGGTAGTAGGAACCTCTTATGATAGGAAAAGACTGGATAAAATAGGCAGAGAGGGAAACTTTAGGACTGGAGATCCCAGGGTGGGGGAAAATCACATATTTTGGAAAAATGCTGAAAGTGTTTGACTACAGCAAATGCCCTGGGGTGTAAGGTCCCTCTTAAGAATGTCACTGACACCACCTACTCCCTACTGAGACACCACCTACTCAGGTTCCCCTCAGAATTTTGACAATCAAAATACCTAACTAAAAAAGTAAACCATAAAACTTGTTATACAAGGGACAGTATGACCAGTCTGACTCCTCACACAGTGGAGTCGAACCAATCAGGAATGGACAACTAAGCACCTAGAACCTAGAGTTATCCAACCAGTAAGGGTAGAACCTGAGAAGGAACGAGGGGGAAGGGAAAGGGGTGCCAACCAGAACCTTATAAAACAAGGGCCCCTTCTGTGCTGACGGCTCAGAGCCTGGAGCCTGTTTCAGATTCTGTGTCTCCCTCTCTCTCTGACCCTCCCCCGTTCATGCTCTGTGTCTCTCTGTCTCAAAAATAAATAAACATTAAAAAAAAATTAATAAAAAAAAATAAAACAAGGGCCCTTGCATACAGTCCCAGGCATTCACTTTCAAATGTCCCCTTTCTATAAAGAGATCTTCCCTACTATTCTTCCTTTCCAATCTTAAACTCTAATAAACTTTTGCCTGCTGCTCATTTTGTGTCCACCTCTTCATTCTTCAAAGTGGCGAGACAACGAATCCCAGGTATTGAGGTAAAAAAATCCTGCAATGCCCTGATTTACAGCCAGTATGTCAGAAGTACATCAAATGTCAAATGTGAGCTTGTGACTGGCATCTGAAGTGGGTGGGGGCAGTCTTGTAGGACTGAACCTGTAACATGTGGGATCTAATGATGTCTCTGGAAAGATAATGTCAGAATTGAGTTGAATTCCCAGACAGCAACTTGGTGTTCCTCTACCTCCAACATTGGAATTAGATCCAGGAACTAAAAAGAACTAGTAAGAACACAACTCCCCTCTCCCCAAACATACACACAGCATCTGGGAGTATATTCAAGTATAGCAGATTTTACTAAAGATCAAGATGGGATGATTTATGTAGGGATTTTATCACGGATATGTAGACAACTTCAAATGAAATCAACAGGAGACATTACTCTTTTAATAAAAGTTTGCTGTGCATACTCACTCCCTGAGGAACTTCTTTCACCACCTACCATCTTCTCTCCCACTTTTTCATTCTCCTTTTGTTATAATTACTTTTTCCATTTCAAATGAAAAATCAAATTCCTGTCTTTTTCTCACCTCTCTCTCTCTCTTTCTCTCTCTCTCTCTCTCTTTCCCTCCATTTAATTTTGTCCCTTCAGATATCCATATTCTTGGACCTGGCTTTCTACTCAAGCAACTTAGGATAAATATTTTTCCAAAAGATGATAGTTTCCTCATTAATAGTTCTGTCATAGATAGTTCTGGTATTGGTTTTCAAAATAATGTTCTTTTAAGTTTCTTGTATACATAAATCTCATGAACTGCACAAGAGGAAGACTAGAGAATCCCAACACACGGGTCTACCCCACCCTACAAAAGTAGAGCTAGACTCAGACAAAGAGACGCAGATTGTCAGTGACTGAAGCTAAGGAAATCATAATATTAGTAAGTTGAAAAGGCACCATTCTGAAAGCAAAAAAGAAAAAAAAGAATGTAAGCAAGTGGTTGAAATATTGACTGAATTTAGACCTTTGATCCTTCAGCTGCTTGTCTTCATTCTGATTGATTATCCCTCTTTTAAGCTTCTTGAAGAGAATTAATAACTGAAGTATCTACTTTGTTTAAATCAAGCAGCTGTTAAGAGAGAGTCAGTCCTAAAATCCAAGCGTTCTGACCTCAGGGTCAGTGTACACACTACTCACTACATCACATACTATAACTTTCGTTATTTAGGGGAATTTAAGGAGAAAAAAGAATTCAGCTTATGCATATTAAGCATGGTATATGTAACACTGTATTTCCATAACTTATTCAGTTTCATCCCATTCACTCCTTACCTTATGCACGGTGTGATATTTAGCCTTTCTCAAATTGTTTGAACCCAAGGGTTATGATTTCTTTGGTCTCCATGGAAACTGACAGTATATTTGAGCATTGACAATTTTCTTTGTTAGCCATGTTAACTCAGCAAAATGTACACCCGTCTCAGATAAATGGAAAATACAGTCTGCTAAAGCAAGTGTTTTAAGATGAAGATTATTTTTTTCTTTCAACTAACTGAAATAACTTTGTACTAACACTGATTTTCAAGCTATGTTCAAAGACATCACATCACCTTAGCCTCACATACTAAAAAGAATATTTTTTTTCTATATCTTTGTTTAAAATTTGCAATCACTTTCTAGGTAAAGCATTTTAAATAGTGAATACATTTCATATGTAAACTCACTCCATGTATTTAATTAGTAAAAGAATACATTTTTGACAGTTTTACTGAGCAACAATTCCTACCGGTTTTGTACGTTTGTGTTTGAGATCTAGCAGTAAAGGCTAGCCATACCTCAGCTCACAACTTTCAAGGGCAGCATGAGGTCAATTTGCATTGTTGTTAAAACCACCCTAGTGCCGAAGACAGCCATGGCCGAACCAGTGATGATTGCCGTGCCACCTTTCTTGAACCCCTAGACTTTGATAAGCACAATCTGTCAACACATATAGAAGCAGAAAAGCTGTAACCCTGAGCTTTACTATTTATTTTGCACACGAAGCTGACAAAATTGAACCATGACAGCCACGCAAGATTTTTCAATGTTGGTTCTTCCAGAAGTGAATTCCAAACCTTTGAGTTTTGTAATTTAGCATTTATATTTCATTCTGTCAAATAACTTATGTAAGCTCATAAGAGCTTTCACTCATCAAGAGTTAGTGAAACTAAATTACTTCTCATCCTTTAGTGTCATAAATGAAGTGGATTATCCATTCAGTCAATGGGATCTCTTGACAAAATGATTAAAAGACAGTTCTTATGTTTTCTGGGACCTGAATAATTTAAAGAATTTAAAAATTCAGTCCTGTGTTATCTCAGGTCAAAGCTCTTTCTAAATCAAAACAAACAAGTCAGAATTTGTTAAATTCCTTTGTTTGAAACTCCATGGTCAAAGTTCACTAGATACTTCAGATTCCCTTTGGAAAGTCCATTTTCTCACATTTATTTGGAGATGTCACCCAAATTAGACAAAAAATTATTGCTATGTAAAACTAAACTGAACTTAAATTCCAAAAGTTCAGCTCTTTCTCTGCCTAAGAATCACAAGAAAGCAGTTCTCTATTGAGAACAACTCAGCTCCCATGCCATTTTTATGTTTTTCAATTTGATGTCCCTCAACAGAGCCAGCTAGAAAAAAAAAAAAAAAAAAAAAAGACTGGAGGGAGAAAATGCAGGTTTCCTTTTTTAAAAAAGAAAGAAGAGAAAAAGCAATATGTGAAAATATACACTAATTCAATGTTAAAGGTAGGAAACTAGCCAGCTACTTAATAAAAGTTTAGTAGTTTGTAAGTTTCAATTTTCTGTAGCTTTGACCATTGTATCAGTCCTGCAATTGGCTCTATTTAATGTGCTGTATGAAAAAAGAAAATAAATTAAGTTTCTCCAATCCCCAAACGCAATTGTGGTGAGGAAAAGAATAGAGGAGGCCAGTGATTCCAGTGTCGAAACTCATAAATTTCACTGTAAGAGTTTTCATTTAAAATAACAACATAAAATGAAACGTAGTATCTCATGTGGGCTGTCAACGGACAACAGACTTACACATTTGAAATGATACTTGTATAGAATTCATCCAGTTTCCATTGCACTAGAGCAAGAACTGATGATTTTGAGAATGTAGTTCTATGCATATAAGAGAATTGGTGATGAGAAATTTGTTTAACATCTATGCCACATGTAAAATGACTATAAATAGAAGAATGTTTCATATTTTTATCGTGTCAAGCCCAAGAATATGCAAATATTAATAGGGAAGGCCTGAAAACAACCTTACTTACCAATTTATTCTTTAACTTACTTATTTTGTTTATTCTTTATTTTATTTATTCTTTAACTTACTTTTATTTTATGTCATGGTTAGCCTAGACAAGGTCAGATAAGTGGGTCTGAAGTTTTCAAAATAGATTAGAAAGTGGGTGTCATTTACCAAGGTTCACGGAAATGAATGAAAATCCCAAAGAAAGTGGAAAGTGAAATGATTTCCAAAGACCCAACCCCAGGGAACGTCAACTTTTATAGAATTTTTAGGGAAAAGAAGCCCATGTCAAGGTCTGAGGAAAAAGCAATGAGGAAAATAGAACTTGAAAATCATTGTCATGGGGCGCCTGGGTGGCGCAGTCGGTTAAGCGTCCGACTTCAGCCAGGTCACGATCTCGCGGTCCGTGAGTTCGAGCCCCGCGTCAGGCTCTGGGCTGATGGCTCAGAGCCTGGAGCCTGTTTCCGATTCTGTGTCTCCCTCTCTCTCTGCCCCTCCCCCGTTCATGCTCTGTCTCTCTCTGTCCCAAAAATAAATAAAAAACGTTGAAAAAAAAAAAAATTAAAAAAAAAAAAAAGAAAATCATTGTCATGGGAACCACAGTGAGACATCATGATTTATAAGAAATATGTATTTGGTCTTCATCCATGGTTTCTGTGTCACAGCTCCTAAAAATCCTTGGATTTCCTGTGATAAAGGTGATGAAGGTCTATTGTTATGTTAATGACATAACTTTTGGAAAGCCCTTAGGTAACCTAAGGATGGGGGGAGCCCATAGCCAGGAGAACCAACCAGCTTTCAATCCCACCCCCAGATCTCCAGGGCTACAGGCTGAATTAGCCAATGGCCAATGACTTAGTAAATGAAATCCCCATAAAAATACAGATGGACTAGGTTTGGAAAGCTTCCAGGTTGGTGAACACGTACAGATCTGGGAGACTGGAACACCTGGAGACAGCACGGAAGATCCATTCCCTTTCCCCCTACCCCCCTACCTTGCCTTATGCATCTCTTCCATCTGACTGTTGATTTATATCCTTTATCATATTATTTAATAAACTTATAAACCTAAGTGTTTCCTTGACTTCTGTGAGCCATTGTAGCAAATTGAAAGTACCTAAGCAGTAGGTCACTGGAACCTCCAATCTGTAGTGGGAGGGTCAGAAGCACAAGAAATAGCCTGGGACTTGCAACTGACCACTGAACTGTGTGTGTGTTGTGAGGGTGGGGGGAGAAGTCTTGTAAGACTGAATCCTTAACCTGTGGAATCTGATGCTGTCTTTGGGTAAAGTCAAAACTGGGTTGGATTCTTGGACACCCTACCGGAGTCTGAGAATTTCTTAATGTTGTGGGTGGGGCCCCTCCTTACATTGGAATTCAGTCCAGGAATCCTTAAAGACCAAAGGAAAGGCTCCTTAGAGGCAATTATCTGGCAAACTTTGCAGAAAGGTCAAATAAAATAAGGATTTAAAATGATTCATTTTCACAAAATATAAGGTAATTTATGACCAATAGCTTGCCACAGCACTCTCAGAGCAGGGGTGGATAAAGAAGCTAAATTTTAAAACGTGATAATAAAGAATTGAAGAGAAAAAAATTGAGGACAATGAATGAAGAAATCCGTTTAAAGAATTTTGGCTGTAAATGGAAGTAGACAAATGGAATACCAATTAGAAAGAGGTTAATTTGCTTGTTTGAATTTTTTTTCTTTTTTTCTCTTTTTAGTACTGGCAGAAATGAACATGTTGAGGGAAAATGATTTTGAATAACAGGAAAATGGCTTAAGCATGATGAAATGTTAAGAGGGTATAGCCTCACATTCTGGTAGTGGAATTGCCCTCGAAGAAGAAAAGGAAGGTCTTTCACTGAGATATGAAAGACGCAAAATGGAGCACAGATTAAAGTGCAGGTGTGAGGTGATTTGAGTTGGGAGGAATTGTTGCTGCCTCGCCTCTACTGCCCAGCAGCCCAAATATTAGTGCTTCTCCATTCACACCTTTTTCCTCTGCTTCCTATTTTCCCCATTTTCAGTCTTTTGTCTGCATTTTGTCACACTTTACCTGCTCCAGTTCTATTCAGGTTCATCTTACTGTGGTGACATTTGCTGTTATCACTTTTAAAACCTTTTCACATGATCAGCAAGACATTCACACAACATTTACAAACTACACACTAAATGTTATAAAATACCTTATGTTCCTAGTTTCTAGCCAATTGTTTTGATGTTGAGTCATGCATGGTCCAGAAAATAGATCGTGTTTACTATAATAGCATCTAAATCATTCCTGTGTTCCTCATTATTATGCCAAATTTATGTATTTCATGTTTAAGGATGCAGAACCAGCCTGGGCCTCCTGTTAGTTTCCTACTAAGGTTTGACTTGGAGAATTATTCTTTCCTGTTTAAATCAGCTGAATTGCGTGAAATCAATGAGTGAGATGAGTGGGGCATGGGGCATACTGTCATATTTTGGATGCATATTCATGATATTCACCACACTGTAGAATTAACCTTGTCAAATACCTGGAATCTTTATTAATTTTCAGAATATCAGTATGTACCCTCTTCTGAAATAATAACATCTTTATAAAGTAATTCCAATATCTTTTTTTTTCTTGCTTTCCCCCCCTGGTTAATATTCCTTCCTTTTTGATTCCCTTCTTTACATTATCATTTCTCTCTGCATTATTTTCTCAATTATATATTCCATCCCATTTTCTTAGGGAGGAGGTCCCTCACACCCTTTTCATTTCTATGAGCAAAGAAGACAGTTTTAATTTATTATAAACACAATTAGTGATGAACTCAGACACAAAGACAAATTGAACACATGGCTGGAAGGTCACTGGAGCATTTCCCACAGTACCTACTGCTTAGGCAATATTTTCTAGTTCTTTTTTTTTTTTTAATAATAAAAAAACTAATCAACTGGAATAATCAACTCTTAAGATTAGACACTATAGACTTTTTTGGTAGTACTACAAGTGCTAAATTATAAGTACCATGCACTAAAAGTACTAAAACATTTTCAGATGATTCACTTGTGATACTGGAATATATAAAAAAGAAGAAAAATACTTATCCAACTATGTACATTCTTGGTTGAACTAATCTTGATCAAGTTTTCTATTAAGTCCACAAGTTTGCATTTGGGACACTAAACCTGAGGATGTCCTTTATATTGCAAAGATCAAAACTAAAAACATGGCTCTTTCTATTAGATACTAATAATCCTTCTACAAAAGTTTCATAAGTAGTTGTGACTTCCACTTAATAGATATCCCCAAGTTCCATATACAGGTATTTTTGTCTTATTATTCAAATATCTCTCTTAATGGATTGGCATGGTAATGGAATATATTTACCTGTGGCAATTCCTTGAAAATATGAAAAAAAATATGGCACTTTTGAAGTATTCTTTAATTTTTTTTCTTTTTCCTCTTTTAATCCCCTGACATTTCCACATGAGGATTTAGTTTGTGTGACTTGAATTGTGGAAGATAAACAATCTAATATTCTGAGAAAAGCCATATGGGATATATGCTGCACAACATTTGGAATTCATTTTAATTTGGAAAGCAAGATTGTGGAAAATATGATTTTTAACAAATAAATAACAATTACAGGGAAATTGAGAAATGAAAGCATCTACTCAGAATGTAAGAAAATTGACATCTGTTGACTACAAATTCTTTATAACAGAATAGACTTTATGGTGTTGAATGGGAGCAGAATTTGTCACCCCAAAATACAACATCTTGGTATAAGGATTGTTTTAAACTGATTATTTTTAAGAAACAACACACACTGGGAAAGCTCTGGAAACTGAGTAGAAGTTACCCTTTTGTAAGATAGACATTTACTGGGGAACTCTCCACTTGTAAATGTGCCTCCCTCTCTGTACCAGAGAGAGGATGACCAAATCTCTAGAAACTTTTACATCTGCATAAGAACTTTGCCCTTGTTTCCAGTGCTTTACCTGATAACCTCCCATAACTGCCCCCCAAACACCTTTGTTTTGTCTTTAGCTGGAGATGGTATTTTAGGCAGTGGCTTGGAACATTTTGGGAGTTACTCAGTTTTCCTGGGTTATCTACATATACACAGGTGGTGTACATGTTATTAAACTTCTGTTTGCTTTTCTCCTGTTAATCTGTCTTAAAATTTTTTTTAATGTTTATTTATTTTTGAGAGAGAGAGACACAAAGTGCGAGCAGAGCAGGGTCAGAGAAAGAGAGAGAGAATCTGAAGCAGGCTCCAGGCTCTGAGATGTCAGCACAGAGCCTGATGCAGGGCTCAAACTCATGAACCATGAGATCATGACCTGAGCCAAAGTCGGATGCTTAACCAACTAAGCCACTCATGTGCCCCAATATTTATTTATTTATTTTTGAGAGAGAGACAGAGAGTGAGCTGGGCAGGAGCAGAGAGAAAGAGGGAGACACAGAATCCAATCCAGGCTCCAGGCTGTGAGCTGTCAATGGACAGCCCGATGCGGGGCTCAAACTCATGAACTGTGAGATCGTGACCTGAGCCCAAGTCAGACACAACCGACTGAGCCATTCAGGTGCCCCTTCTCCTGTTAATCTGTCTTTAATTATGGGGCTGAGGGGTGGGGTCTCAGCCAAGAAGCTAGAAGAGTAAAAGGGAAATTATTTTTTCTCCCTATAGTTTCAAACCACTTTCACATTTATTATCTCATTCATCATAATACTCTGAGATGATCAGGATAGTATACTTTAACCCCCTTATAGTCTTGAGAATTTAAATATATTCACCAGCTACAGAGGAAAATTCTCACTAACAAGAAAGTATGCTTTTTTTTTTTTTTTTTTTTTTTTTGTCTTCACACTTTTTCACCCTTCTCTGCTGCTACTGTATGATACCACTTCTCTAAATTACTTTTCAGTCCAGAATCTCTACTCTCTACTTTCAATCCTACCTTCACCCTGAGAACCCTGGGAGTTTCATCTAGGTCAGTTTTCCTTGAATTATATATTTTGTTTCAATATTCCCCTTGATCTTTAGCTCACTTACTTTTTTTTTTTTTTTTTTTAAAGCTCATCAAGAGTGACATATGTTAGGGAAGACAGTCTTTGAACATCATGGCTGATTACTCCTGGCAGATTAACAAAGTTTAAGTAATTTTCCAAACTTTCAAACACCAGACAAATTATTTCAACCTTTTTGAGCTTCTAATTCCTCATCTATAAAATTAGTTAATATATGAATTTAATGAAATAATACAATGGAAAAGATTGCTTATAGTGTCTGACATACATTTATGCATTCATTTTACAAATATTTACTAAACCAGTCTTGTGCCAGAATTTCTCTACTTGCTGGGGATACAAATGTGAATCAAATAGAGTCTCCCCCTTCATGATTCTTAAATAAAAAATCATAAGTCTTCAGTTGATGATAAGCCTAAGCCAAGAAATAAAGTAGAATAAAGGGTATCTTCAGTGATGGAGGTAATCAGAGAAGGCCTCTGTGATAGAATGACATCTGTTCAGAGACCCCAAAAAGAGACGGAACAAGCTAGGTAGATTTTTAGAGAGGAAAGCATTAAAGGGAGATGAAACAACAGAAGTAAGGTGATACATAGGTAAATAGTAATATGAATTTACTCATAGTAAATGAGTTTAGAGAACAGTGTTTTGGCACAGCAAGCAATGTACTAATTTCAAAATCATTGGAAATGAGGCCAGAGAAATTATGGGTAACTAGATTATATATATATATATATATATATATATATATATATATATATATAATATTTATATATAAAAATATATAAATTAATATATATTATATATATTATTATATATAATAATAATATATATGATAATATATATATAATAATTTAAGGCATGTCTGAAAGCCAATTTAATCTTGATAAGGGAAATTAAATCACTCTTTTAAAGCTATAAAACCAAAACAAAAGATAGAGAAAGTGAAAGCTAAGCTAAAGAAATAATGATTCTTAAGTCAAGTATGTGTACTATAAAGATTGAAGATGCTGATACATTTAAAAGAAGGAATGTGCGAACTGAAAGGGTGGTGGATCACGTAAGAAAGCATAAAAAGGATGGAAAGTAGAGGAAAAAAATAGAAGTGTCGACTGAAGGTAGAGAAGATTTGAAACACTCACTATTGAAGTGTTTATATTCTAAGCTGTCAACAAGGACAAGTCTCTTGGAAAAATACATGTATGTAATGTCCCTCTCCACTTCTCAACTGCAGACTTTTCAGGTGGTGAATGTAGCCAGCTGTCTTTGACATACTGATGGCATTAATACACAATTACATGATTAATCAGGTATTAATCAGGTGTATAGATGGGATTCAGTATTCTATTTAAAACTCCTCTGTTATACCATAATCACCTACTAGTAATCTGAATTTAATTTTACATTCTATGTAAATTTGCGTATAAATAGAGAATGAGAATTCAGACACTTGACAAGTTATATTTAACAGATTGACATAATATTTTTGTGTATGGAAGTTTATTTAATATTTCTTGCATTTTGTTGGTATTTTATTTTTTATCTGAAAAAAATGCTAATTATTTATCTTCAAGGATATGCTGCTCTTTATTTTTTTTATTTTTTTATTTTTTTTAATGTTTATTTTTGACAGAGAGAGAGAGAGAGAGAGAGACAGAGCATGAGTGGGGGAGGGGCAGAGAGAGAGGGAGACACAGAATCCGAAGCAGGCTCCAGGCTCCAAGCTGTCAGCACAGAGCCCGACTTGGGGCTTGAACTCATGAACCTTGAGATCATGACCTGAGCTGAAGTTGGATGCTCAACTGACCGAGCCACCCAGGCGCCCCAGATATGCTGCTCTTTATATAAAAATCTTGTTTAACATTTGTTTCTTACTTTTAGTACGTTAATATCACTCATTGTCTTCTGATACAGATAGTTTTTGAAAAGAATATGCTGTAATTTTTATTTTGTTTTCCTCTGAATATAACGGGTTTTTTTTTTCCTCAGTGTCTTCAAAGCATCCTTTATTTCGTAGGCTTACAACTGTTTAAATATGATGTGTATATATGTGTGTGGGGTGGTGGTGCCTGGCATTAACTTCGGGGAAAAACTTATCCATTATCACTCAAATATTTATTTTGCCCTGTTGTCTCTTATCTTACTAGATTTTAATTTACACATACATGATGCTGACTGATGTTTAGCAACAACACCTGGATAACTGATACTGTTTTCGTTTGCTTTTCTGCTTCTGTTTCTCTGTATATTTGAAATTGGGTAGTTCCTATTGACCTATGCTCATATTTACTGATTCTTTCTTCAGCTTGTGTTGAGTCTACTGATAAATTGTCAAAGACATTCTTTATCTCATTAGCATGTTTTTTATTCTTAGTATTTCCATTTGATTCTCTATTATAGATCCATGTCTTTGTAAAAATTTCCCATCTGTTCATATATGTTACCTATCTTTACCACCAGACACATTAACAGATTAATCATAAGAAATTTTAACTTTCTTGTCTATTAATTCCAACATTTGATTTATTTCTGAGCCTGGTCTGCTGGTTGACAGCTTATTTTTTACCTTAATTCTTATGTGTTTCATAAATTTGGGTTGGAAGCTGGACATCTTGAGTTTAATAGTTGTGTCAGCCAGAATTCAATCAGAGAAGCAAAATATATCAAGAGATTTATTGCAAATAATTGGCTTATATGATTATGAGAGTTGGTTAGGAATGACCATAATCGATTGGACAGGCCATCAGGAAGGATAGACTGAAACTCATGGGTATAGGCTGAAGCTGCTGTCCATAGGCTGAATTTATTCTTCTCTCAGGCAAGCCTCAACCTGGCATTTAAGCCTTTCAACTCATTGCATCAGGCCCACTCAACTTATCCAGAAAAATCTCCTTTAGTTAGTATCAACTGATTAGGTACTTTAATCAGATCCACAAAATGTCTTTACAGCAACACCTAGACTGGTGTTATATTGAATAACTTGGGACTACAGTCTAGCTAAATGGGAACAACAAAAACTAATCACAACTTTTATAAGGACACTAATCCCATTCATGAGGTCTCCACTATGAGGACCTAATCACCTCCGAAAGGCCCAACTTCCTAATAGCATCACATTCAAAGTCAGTTTTTAACAGATGAATGGGGCTGCAAAAATTCATTCAATGTCAACCTTCTCAGTTGAGTTTATTCCTAGATATTTTACTCTTTTGAGTGCTTTGTAATGGAATTTTTTCCTAATTTTCTTTTCAATACACCTCCTTTCTCTCCAGAATCATGCTGTCTTTGCTACTCACTCCCAATATAATCAAAAAGCTATTTTTAACAATACTTTACCTAACTCTAATAGTTTTTTCATCAAGAGATTTGTACAACACAAACTACACTTTTGTGGTCAGAAGGAAAACTTGTAGCTATTCTGTTGAGAATAGACCAAAGAAACCAAACGCAGATGTCAGGAGAACACTTAAGATGCTTTAGAAAAAAATTAAGGAGACAGATGGAATTAGAGACAGGAAAAGTAGACAGATACTAGATAGTTTAGAAAATAAATCTGATAATATTTGCTTATGGATCTGACATAGGTTATGAAAAGAAGCATGAAGGATAACTCTGAGAATTTGTTGAGCCACACGAAATATGGAGTGTCCATTTACTATGATAGCAAAATTATGAGAAAAGTGAGTTAAATGGGGACTCCCAGGAACTGAGCTTTTGTCATTTTTAAAAAGATTATATTTTATTTTAAAGCAAAGAAGCCAAATAATTGCACATGAGCCACATAATTGCACATATTTAAGAGAAATATTCTGTTTAGGTTGTTAGAGAACATTATGTTCAATTTCACATCCAAATATATTTCCATTCTATAATCCATTTCTATAATGCAAATAAGATCACTAATCTAAACATTTTGGAAGCCATTTGACAAAGACATGTCTAGAACTATGATTTTCCCAAGGCTTGATAGTTAATAATAAGCTGACAATTTTTACTCTGCACAGTAATGTTATTCTCTGACTCAATCTGGGAAATAAAATTTAAAACACATCTGGGTACATTCTAATTCTTTACATTAGTGGACAAGTTATTATTGACTAAAAAGTCACACTGTCATTCCAAACATTGCAGTGAACTTTACAGGATTTCAATAGACTTATTCTGGTGATGTTTCAGATAATCAGAGAAGTCTATTATTAACTTGTGCATATACTCTAACTAGAGTTAGACTAGTGGATCTTTTAAAAATGTGTATTGTCTTAGAAGCTTCTGATTTATTTATTAGTCTAAGGACAAATATGCCCAAGTGTTTGCTATAGAAATGGCTAGATAGCTTTCATTTGTGATGAACCCCTGCTTTACCCACCAAAAATGCACCAAAGTAGTTTTTACATTTAAAATGTTAAACTATGTCTACATAATGTGTTACCTTGTTAAAACAATAAATGTAAGTTTTGGTAGAAAATTCCACAACTAAATTCAATGGTTAATTCCTGGGCTTATTTCAAAAGATGTAAGAAAAAGCACCAGGATGTGATAATATGAGAGTGCAGTCAGAAATACAAATTATATGTTGCTAATAGATGTTTTCGTTGTCATCAATTATTTAATACAATTCAACACACTTTCCTCAACTTATGTATAAAACATTGAGTTGAGGGTTTCACATTTTATTCATTCATCTCAAATCTATCAACTTTCAAGGGGAAAATATCCAACTATGAGCTAGATGTTCAATATCACTTTTTCCTGCCAAATTAAAATGTTTTCCCTGCTGGGAGCCAAATCTTAAAAAAAGCATTATCAAACTAGCATAGAAATATATAAGCTCCTTACTTGTGTTAGTTCAGTAATATATATTAGAGTTTTGGATTGTTGGTACTAATTCCACTGACAAGTGCATAACTTTAATAATAATAACAAAAATCTTGAAACTGAAATTAATCTCCGAGCAGTTTCTGACAACAAGATTAAGCTATGGACATATGGCAAATATTTGAGGTGCTTTATTATACTAGCTCTGATCAGATATTATTATCCATTCAGGTTTTTTTCCTCCTCCAAACCATCGTTGGCTTCCTAAGTGTTTGTAACACTAATTTTGTAGCAGCCTCTTTGTCTCTCTCAGCCTCTCATTTCATGGTAATGCATAAATTCTGCATTTTTACTCAGCCCCATGTACCCACACACCAAAAGGCCAAGTTTCAAGTATAATCAAGATAAAATTATAATTTATGACAATACTGTCACTTAGGGACACTTTCCTCTTACAGCCATGTTTCATTTCAGTGTTGTTGTTTCTTAGTCTCTTCCTAGTCTCTAACTGCTCTTGACTTTGCTTCTCTGGTTTTGGCCCTTGGAGTCTGAGTTCTTGACATATATATATTCTATGGTTTCTGCTATTCCTTAGAACTCATGGGAATTTTCACTTTTCACTTGTTTTCTGATGTGGTCATGGGTTAAATTGAAACTTCCTCAAAAGACAGGCAGGGAAATAAGGACCAGGGAGAAGTGGGGGTAGGCAGTGGTATACAAGCTACCTTTTGGCCTAGCTTCAGTTGGGCACTTTACATTTTGCTTTATTTTTATACTGTTGTTGCAGGACTTTTGACAGATATTATGAGTCACATAATATTCCAATCTCCTAATTTCTCATCTAGACTAGTGGAACAGCTTATTAACTAGTCTGCCTGCTTGATACAGGTGCCTGTAATGTAAATTAAATTTCACCGTGCCATGCAGCTGCTTACAACTCTTCAGTGATTCTCCCTCTATTATTAGAAACGGGAACCCTCTTGCACTGTTGGTGGGAATGCAAACTGGTACAGCCGCTCTGGAAAACAGTGTGGAGGTTCTTCAAAAAATTAAAAATGGACCTACCTTATGACACAGCAATAGCACTACTAGGAATTTATCCAAAGGATACAGGAGTGCTGATGCATAGGGTCACATGTAACCCAATGTTTATGGCAGCACTTTCAACAATAGCCAAATTTTGGAAAGAGCCTTAATGTCCATCAACTGATGAATGGACAAAGAAGATGTGGTTTATATATACAATGGAATACTACTTGGCAATGAGAAAGAAGGAAATCTTGCCATTTGTAGCAACGTGGATATAACTGGAAGGTATTATGATGAGTGATATAAGTCAGGCAGAGAAGGACAGGTACCATGTTTTCACTCATATGTGGAACTTCAGAAATTTAACAGAAGACCATGGGGGAAGGGATGGGGGAAAAATAGCTACAAACAGAGAGGGAGGGAGGCAAACCATGAAGGATTCTTAAATACAGAGAACAAACTGAAGGTTGGTGGCGGGGGTGGGGGAGAGGGGAAAATGGGTGATAGGCATTGAGGAGGGCACTTGTTGGGATGAGCACTGGGTGTTGTATGGAAGCAATGAACCACAGGAATCTACCCCAAAAACCAAAAGCACACTTTACACACCGTACGTTAGCCACTTTGACAATAAGTTACATTTTAAAAATTTTGAAAAAATAAAAATAATTAAAAAAGAAAGTTTCAATTCCTTCACAAGACAAACAAGTGTCTCCAGCCTCATGTCTGTCCATCACCATTCTTCTAATACCTTAAATAGAGCATCAAGTTTCCTAAAGCATGTTCCACAGATGCTATTGTGTGGCACATTAATAGGTATTATGCAAAACAGGTTTAATAAGGATAATTACGCTTGAAAAATCCTGGACCAAAAGAATGTCAAAGTAAAGATTTTTCCAGAGTAATTGGAAATTATAAATTTCTGAGAAGGATATAAAGCATTTCCTTGGCCATTTTGCCATATTACTTTTGAATAGCATGCACTTTCTTTCACCTCCAGTATTTCTGCTTGAAAAGCCTTTCTCCAGCTATGTTAAATCTTAAAACCTGGCTCAGTCACAACCTATTTGAACAGCCTTGAGCTCACCTTTCTAGAATACAGACACCAATTAAAAAAAAGATTAAAATTATATTTTCCAGACACCCTTGTAATTTGGATCCTGAGGATGATCTGGATCAACTAAGAAGAAACATCTGCATGAGATTTGGAAGCAGAGGTAAGCAAATAAGGCAATGATGACATATGAAGTTATCATATTCTGTCAAGGATGATGGTGTAAACTTATTCTAGACTTGATAAAACATGATGGGTGCTGCAAGATGGATAACTGTAACAGTGATGCGAACTTTAGCATATTGTATGTAATGGTAGCACATTTACAATTGCTGCTTTCATTTTTTCTGTGTAATAGCAAGGCCTGATTCTCTGATTCTCTCAGAAATTTTGTAAAACAATCACTTTTTTTATAGTAATCTTCTTCCTGTGTAAACTGCTTGGGGTCTAAGTTGGAGATTATGTTGCCTTAAGCTACAAACACTCTACTGATAGAATAATTATTATCAGAGGAGATAACAAGTTGATATACACTTAAGAAATTGTGAATCTAGGAATTATTGTCCTACCTGATTGAGTTTCCATTTGGCGATGATGCATTTAGCTTTTAATGTTAAGTATATTGATAATCTACAGCATACTGTGGTGAAACAGTTAAATTATTAACCAAAAGGAAACATTTATTAAAAGTAGGGTTTTAGTGAATAATATACATTTTTAAAGTTTATTTATTTATTTAGAGAAAGTGCAAGTGGGGAAGGGGCAGAGGGAGAAGAGAGAGACAGAATCCCAAGCAGGCTGTGCACTGTCAGCAGGGCTTGAACTTATTATGAACTGTGAGATCATGACCTGAGCCAAAGTCAGACACTTAACTGACTGAGCCACCCAGGCACCCCAATAATGTATGTATTTTTATAGATCATTGTGAACAGCATGAGGAATATAAAGGTTCAGAGTTAGATTGTGTTTAATTGTGCTAGAAGTCTTAAAGAAATAAAATGTCAAACTGAAAGTTTGAAAATATCAGCTAAATACTTGATAAGAAAAACCAGAGGTTTCTTTGTCTACTCTAAAATAGTTACTTTCTCTCATAACTACAGGATCTACAGATGTAGATCTGATCCTGTTACTCAAATACAGCAGAAGTTGAATTCACAGGAAAGGAAACTTGTAAGAAATAGTGGGAACCCCAAAATTTGAATGGAAAATTTTTATGGGATTCGGATGGGTCTGAATACAGCTAACCTCACAGAATTCTCTTTGCCAGTGCAGTAGTCCCTTCTCCGTCGTATGGGGCTTATCCTTCCTTACTTAAACATCTTATAATCATGCAACTTAAGGTGGTCATTCTGCAAAAAGTGTCAATTCCTTCAGCTTCTTATTGGCTCCAGTGTCTTATTGGCTCCAGATCTAGAAGTAGAAACATAGCTCGCTATATCCCAAAGGACAATTTCTAAAGTTGAATTCAAAAGGAAAAGATTTAAACACCAGAGAAATTGCATATATTGGCATATCTTTGGAAATATTATGTAGTGAATTATGAAGGTGCTACCTCAGGGAAGGTGCAATACAATTTAGATCAAAATGGACTCATTGATATGATCACACTTATAAGTTATTTGCCTTCATTGTTTTAACTAATATAGTTGGGAATGTTTGCTTAGTTAGTTGAATGAAACTTTGAATGAATGGGATCTAAGTAAATAAAGTCAACAGACATGACCTCAAGATTTTAGAACAAAGCTATGTTTTCTTCACCAAATAACTATTGTGTTTCTGAGAAATAGAAATTGATTTTGCTTGCTATTGAACCATGATACAGGCTGAATACTTTCCATTGGAAACTTAAATGGCCCCATAACCTCAGCTTGCCTTATAAGCTGGCTGATATGTGATCCATCTACCCATATATTTAGGCATCATCAACAGTACTTCATCCACTGAAGCAGTTCGCTCACTCTTCCAATGCATTTACTACTGCTTCAACACATACTTATAACCTCTATGTAAGCTCTTTATATCCAATTGATTGAGAGAAGGAAAAAAAATTCTGCCTGGTTTACAAAATGCTCTTCAGAATATGCTGTCACCAGCCAGAAGTGAACCGTGATAGTTTTGGAGTCCCATTGATTTATTCTGATGGAGAGTAGAGAAGGTAAATCTTCAAAACTTGCAGAATTTTAAGTTATCCCTTTGACTAATTTTCATGGAAAGAGATGGCCAGAGGGATCTCTCTCTATAGATAGATATAGGTTAGAGATAGAGATAGATATAGGGATAGAAATAGATAGATAGATAGATAGATAGATAGATAGATAGATAGATAGATGTAGATGGTATAGATATAGATACACACCATGTATATGGTTTAAATAGAATATAAGGAAGGAGATAAGAAAGTAGGTAAGACCAGTGACCAGAATGTCTAATGAATAATTATGTGGTTAGATACTTTGGAATGAGTCTGGAATGCTTGCCTACAAGTCCCCTGTACATGAAATGCTCTCAGTAATAACAGACTTTAAATGACCTTTTTACTCCTCAAACAGCTTCTATCTTAAGTCACTCCTATCCTTGCTTAGTAGACTATTGATAAAAATGAGCATGAAGGCAAGAACTGAGATTTTTCATTGGCTCAGCAAAAAAGGATTTCTTCCTTGTAATGGTGATTTTGTGGAGGTACAACAAGCAGTTTTCTTATTTCTGGAAAAATAGTTAAATATCATTTTCCAGTCCCATATCATTGGCCTTCGTGTGTCTAGCCATATCATTAATTCTCACCAATGGTGAGGTTGGATATCACTTCTTGTGGAGAGTGAAGAGTGGGTGTGCCCTATCAATACTTAAATCCCCCTGTGCCTTGACCTAGGAGGCTATATGGTTGAAGACGTTAGCATGACAGGATGGAGGGGGTCATAGTGAAGGTAGGAACGGTGAGCAGAGACTCTTTCACTAACCATATTAGACAGTGATGTAAGCAAAGAATAACGATTTAATTTTACATTACTGAAATCCAGGATTATTTTTGCATTTATCTTACTCTGATTAATAAAGACAATAATACTTCCAAATACTGTGTGCTTAGTGGTCACACAGTGCACATTAAAGAAACATATCTGTATATAGAACAATATGTTTTATTCAGTGGAAAACCATTTACTAAAACTGTTGATCATGATAACTTGGAAGGCAAATCCTGAGTGTACTGAACCAAAAGCTCTAGGAAATGTGATTAGTAAAAAAGAAAAAAAAATGTAGTTTTGGCAACCATAGTCTGCATTTGGCAAGAAAATACAAGAAAAAGATAAGCTTGGGTGAAATTTAATGGTTTTCAAAGATAAAGGAAAGGGAATCAATAGAATTCAGGGAAGAAAGGCCTCAAAAGACTGGAAAAGTTGTTTGCTTCTAGACTTAAAAGAAAAATAAGTTTAAGAAAGCCTTTTAGTAGCAAAGGCACATGTAAATCCTAACATTTCAACAAAAGTCAGATTAAAGACTTGAATTTCCCCTTCCAGCCTGAAAGCCTAAAGATAGTTTTTATTATCTTGAAAGAGAGACACTGAGTACTAATCTGAGAAAGTCTTGGTAAAGTCAACAGAACCCTAGAGAAAATATTTCTCATTAGAGAAATCTCACATTGGGCAGAAATGGTCCATCCCTGGTAAACCTGTCATCCTCTGATATCTCCTGAGAGGAGTTTAGGAAGACTAGCTCCAAAGGAAAACTGAAAGGGATCCCAAAATTGCCCCAGCTGGAGTCCATCAGTCAACTACACCCCTTGAAGGGAGATCTGAGTGGTACACGTGCTTGGCTGCCACTAGGACTTATGACTTTTGTTTTTATCAAATGTCATAAAATAGATGATGCCAGTTATTGTAATTGCACAATTACTTTATGTAACTCTGAAAGAAATTTTTTCAATATCAGCAAAAAATCTCTGATGTGGTACTTTCTCATTGTTTACATTTCTTATTAAAATACTATGACATTCATGGTCTTCTTCTGAATCATTTTTTTGCAGGGTTTTCAATGTTAGTATTTTTCCACAAAATGCCATATTTTACACCATCAAGAATGAGCAATGTATGTTTTGTTGTGTTTTATTTTATTCACCCACAGCCAGAATATGTAAGTCTGCAAAATAAAGAATAGGAGTAGAGAGATACCTCTCACTATTACATTTCATGACTCAGAATTTTTATTGCTGTATTGTTTTATTTTTATTTTTATTTGTTTTACCTGTGTCACCTCACAGGTATATGCCGGCCTGTGCTAGTTTAGAGTTCTTAGAACCCAAAGGATGAATGTCTCCACTAGAAGACAAAAGAATGAGTCCACCAAGTTGGTAATTGAGCCTGCCCTTGACTTCTTTGAATTTCTCATTCCACTGGATAAACAGAGAAACACAGGGTTTCTGGGTAGCCTGGGATGCATAATTCAATGGAAAATTGTGTGTAGCTATGTAGTGGGATCATGTCTGAAGCCTGCAGGAATCCTTTGAACTACCTTTTAATAGTGTAATGTACAGTGGTAAAAGTTAATAATTGAACCCAGAAAGCTCATATAGGTTGGACCAACAAAGCAAAATCCTGAGCAATGAAGGTTTGGGTTATACCCCATCAGATAAAGAGACCACATGAGGTACATCATAAGAGCAAAGAAAAAGTGCATAATGGAGGAAGAAAGTTGTAAAGATCAACTATCAAATTGTGGCCAGTTGCAGGAACAAGGACTATAATAGATGCCATATTTTTATCTGTTCTAGTTTATAGTTATATTAATCTTAATCTTTTTCTACTAACTTCCCTTTATAATTTTATATAGGATGAGTTGGAGGTGCTTACATTTATCATTTATTCCATAAGACTACAATCTATCAAGATGAGATGTTAAACTAAAGAAGGGAACATCACCCAGAGATGGATGCAGTGACTGGCAAAACCTTGGAGCCCCACTTCTGGGTAAGTGGTGTGTATTTTTTTACTGATACAATAGTTGACTGTATTATGATAGGTGAAAACACACTATCATTGTTGTTATTTCCAAGTGAAGTATGATAAGGCTGATAGATATATGTGCATAAGTAACCAAAACTGTAGAATGCAGATGCTGTAAGTTAATTCAATGGATGTTCATTCAAAACTTTTTTTAACTTGTCTTCCTGTACTATAGAATTTGAAATTCTCAAACATTTTCTGTATTTCCTTGCAGTAAAGCTTTGTATATGACAAAGAATCCTCCAAAGATAGATGTCCATGTGAGATTTGGAGGCAGACATGGGAAACATGAAGTGATAGCTGCACACTTATCACGAAAAATATGCCTGTCATTTTGCTGCCTCCAGTAAGATTTTCCCCAGTACCTGCTGTCAGTCTGGGTTAAGTGCTTTAGGCTGTATTTTGGGCAGCTATAATTTAACTCCGTCTAAGCACCTACCCTCTACTGTACCCTTAATGTGAAAAATAATGATGGTACTAAACATATTAAGCTCTTGATGATCTGCAGATATTCAACCAAGTGCTTCATATGCATTATGCTATTTAGTCATCTAAACACCTCTGTGAAGTTGGTTTCTATTGGGGTTGTTGACATCGGTTTCCATGTTAGTGTTAGATTTCTGAGGGTAAGGATTACTATCACAATTGACAACTTCTAGTGATATAAGAGAACATTTGGAATGGATAAGCTGTCAATGGATGTTTATTGGATGTATAAACAACTGTGTTAATATTTTCTTGTCTCCAGGACAGGACAAACTTAAGGGTAGGAATAGACACTCCCAATATTATTATGCACAATTTTATGGGAGTTAGGAGAAACTGAATGCAGCATGTTATACATAAGCTCTAATATGGCCAAGACGGATATAAATATTTTATATTTATTTTAAATAATAAAGTAGTATAAAAATGCTCCCACCAAATACATTAAAATAGAGAAATAGAGAAATAGAGAAGCAACAATAAAACCAGCTCTTGGAGGAGCAAGATATATTGCTTACCTTAAGGGAATGTGATCATTTTAGAGCCAAATTCAAGTATTAAAACATTTAAAAACACAATTTGAATTACACCCAGTTTATTAACCAATTTTAGGTAGTGTAGCAGAACTTATCTTCTACATACTGTAACCTAGGTTTCTTGACAATTTGGTATTGTATTATCAGTTTTATAGATTTTTCACATTCCTTTAATGTTTTAATAACATTCTGTCATTTATTTAATAAAAAATTCAGATTTTCAAGAGTCAAATAACTAAGAAAAAATTGAATATGGACATTTAAAATAACCAATGCTTATGCAGGTGGTGATTTCTGAAACTAAAATAGCTACATATGTAAATAATATAATTCTTTATATTCAAATAAACATGTGTATAAACACATATATATAGTATATTATGAGGTTCCATACCAAATATATATATATATAATTTAGGGAAAGAAAATATGATTACATATAATTATATAATTACATATACAGGTATGAAACCCATATGTATTCATTGTATATATCAATTATTCCTTTAAAAAAAGTTATTTAGCCTGTAAAAAACACCAGTGGTAAGTCTTTATATATATTTATTTGATCTGAATATCCTGATAATAAACATGAAAGTTCGGATAGGAGGAAGACCAATTTTTTGCTTAGTAGCAATCTTAGGATTTGTTCCTCATGCCATATTTATTCCCCACGGGGGCAGTCAGTACTGTTAGAGCCAGATGGGCCCTGCATTCTGAGAGGAGTTTGTAGTTCAGGAGAGGATCTCCTGGAAATTATGAATCTCAGAACTTCAGAAGTTATAGATAATGTGCCAGAGGGTCTGCCTTTCCTCACCTTTGCATACAGGATAGAAGGAATTTTGTTCTCTAATGTAAACAAATTATTTCTAGGAAGAAGAAGGGAGATTCCTGAATTTCTTACACTGTTTGGAATGCACATAAATGGCTCCAGGGCAGATAAACCCATAAATCTCTCCAGAGCAATTCACTATCTCTGACTTCCAAGGCACAGTTATCATTTAATCGTCCTTTAACTCAGGTTGCCAATAATTTCTTTTCGGAAAGCACCGAGCATGCAGAAACATGAAAATATTCATAAAGCATTATTTTCCAACAATTAGGATGTTGATGAGGATGTGATAGCAAACAAAAATTAAAAATTCTCTATCTCTGAACTCAGGGATCTTTCCAAGGGAGACAGATTTTAATCAAATAAACATAAAAATGATAAAATTTCAACTGTAACCAGTCCTGTGAATAAGACAATCATGGTGCAATAAAAACTATATCATTACAAGAATTATTCTGTTCAAAGAGAACAGGAAAGAAAGTCTTTCCTAAGGTAATGAGAATTGGCATGAGCTGCTAAAAGTCAGGATAAAGTACCTGATTCGATTTCCTTTCCTTCCTGGCTAAAGTGCAAAGAAAAGTTTGGAAGGGACCAAAAAGATGCGTATTAACTAGTTGGGGGGGTTGCTAGTAGGAGAGGGAGAATATTGTAACTTTCCAGGCATGGTATGGAGAGTAGCTTAAACTATGGCATTAGTGGCAGAGAAATTGAGTAGTGGCAAATGTTATAAAATAGAAGGTACACCAGATAATAGACATGCCTTGGTGATAGACTGGATAAGAGGGTTACAAGGAAGAGAAGTATCAAGTGTGACTTCGGTTTCCATAATTGTATAGAGTCAGTGCTATTCATTGCATGACATGACTTTTACTTGTACCTCAATCTCAGTTCAAATGATACCCTCTCAAAAAGACTAACTGTTTAATCTAAGGTATCCTATATATTTAAATCAATAAACACACACACACACACACACACACACATTCACACACGTGTGTGTGTTCATGTGCTTTCTGTATTAAGTAACAATAACAAAGGAGAAGCTTTGAGAAATAGTTTCCTGGGAATTATTTGAGAAAACTATGCCCACTTCAAATATTAAAGCCAAAGTATTTTATTTATTTATTTTTAAATGTTTATTTACTTGAGAGAGAGAGAGAGAGAGAGCGCACACACACACACACACACACACACACACACACACCAGCAAGTGGGGGAGGGGCAGAGAAACAAAGACACAGAATCTAAAGCAGGCTCCAGACTTGGAGCTATCACCACAGAGCCCAACATGGGGCTGGAACCCACAAACTGCGAGATCATGACCAGAGCCGAAGTTGGACGTTTAACCAACTGAACCACCCATAATAAAAACCCCAAAATATTTTTAAAATCTGAGAATTTTTGGAGAAATATGGAACAGCTAGAAAACGGCTAATAGAAAAACACTAAAGAGTGCTATCAAAGAATTTTGAACAGATAAAAATTTTGCAGGATCGTATTATCTCTAATTGAAGGTGAAACAGAGGAAAGCTTGGCTGCAGATCCCCTTGATAATACTGAAAAGAAAGAAGTACTTTCCAAGGCTTATACCAAAGCCATAATCAATAAGAATATAAGGGACCTCATGTTATGTTTTCCTTTTATTTATTTACACTGAAATATAATTAATATGCAGTAAAATTCCCCCTTTTCATCATAGCATTCTGAGACTTTTAACAAAAGCATTTAACAGGTAGGTAACCATCATCATCATAAACATACAAGTGAGTTTCATGATTCCAACATTCCTTTACATTCCCTCGTAGTCAGTCCCTCCCCCAACCACCAGCCTCTTCCTGTAGTTTTTTCCTACAACAGAACAGAGTATAAATGGAACCAAATTATACATAACATTTAGAATCTGCCTCCTTTCATTTACCATAATGCAATTTAAATTTGTAGTGGGCTAAACTGTGGCCCCAAAGATACTCGGTCCTTGTACCAGGAACCTGTAAATGTTATTTTATATGGTAAAGTATGTGCTGGTGTGGTGAAATTAAAGATTATCCAGATAGGTCATAAATACCATCATAAATGTCTCATAAGAAAGAGACAGTGGAAGAGTGCACACACACTCACAAACACATTGATGAGGACGAGGTAGAGACTGGAATGATGTAGCCCCCAGGAGTTAGAAGGTAAGAACGGACCCTCCCTTTGAGCCTCTGGAGGGAGTTTGGTGTTGCCAACATCTTGATTTTGGTTTCAGGAAAAGGCAACATGTAAATAAAGTCATGGTCAATCAATAAAATTATCCATCTACCTCACTTTTATCTGCTTAATTTTGTGAACAAAACTAGTCCATTATCTCTTAAACATCATTACATAAACCATACTAAAAATATTATCATATTAAGGAAAATGTCCACAAGTCCACAAATGACTGAATATTATTCATGCCTTAAGACACACTAACATATGAGCCCACTGCAATAAATTATATGAAAAATTCTGATATATGTATATATGTATATATAATTCATATATATAAAATTCATTTTATAAAAAATGCTAAAATTAAGTAATAAACCTGTCTTTGGAAATAGACTTCAATTTCTCTAACTTAGAATGTCTTAATAGAATATGATTCCATTGCAAACCTAGGAGTAGAGCTAATATTGTCTTTAATTCATCTCATCAAATGCATAGAAAGAAGTAATAATAGTAAAGGGTTATTCCCAATTATTTGATAAATAGATTTTTAACTATGATAAAATACTTGAAGGCACACAATGGAAAATATCATCCTTTCTGTGATGCAAAAATTGATTTGTCTGGCATCTTAAAGAAGAGAAAGACTTAGTAATTGCAACAGCAATATTGTATAACACAGGATAAACACAATCAAAATTAATATTCTTGATAAGAAAAAAGAAGTAATGAAAGATCCAGAAGCTTATCTGAATGATCAAGTGGGTTAAATTGTATGCAAAGTGGGACACTTGGGTGGCTCAGTCGTTGAGCGTCCGACTTCAGCTCAGGCTTGTGGGTTTGAGCCTCACATTGGGCTCTGTGCTGACTGTATATAGCCTGGAGTCTGCTTCAGATTCTGTGTCTCCTTCTCTCTCTGCCCCTGCCTCACTCGTGCTCTGTCTCTCTCTGCCTCTCAAAAATAAATAAAATGTAAAAAAAAAATTAATTATGTACAAAACGTATGCGATGTTAATGTCATTTTATATTTTTATCAAAACTCCTTCCCCCACTGATTTCTCTTCCCTTAAGCTATTCTTCTAATTCTTTCCTTTCTCTATCAAACTATTTTAAAGGCAACATAATAGGAATTAGAAGCATTTCAAAATACTGCAAAATTCAGAAAAGGTATAAATCTCAGTTCTGCCACATACTAGTTGCTGCCTTGGCAAGTGACTTAATCTGACCTTTCCTTAGCTGACTCATCTACTAACTGGTAGTAGTAATAGTACTTTGAGCAAAGAATGAAGAATATGAAATAATTCCCAATAATTTCATGAACTGGCTTTTTTTCTAATTAGGAATTAAGTGTTAATGTGTAGGTGATAATTTTAAACTAGTGAGGAGAAAATTTCCTGCTACATTCTGCAAGGTTATTATCATTGAGCTAGCCTACATGAAGCTAAAACTATAAAGCTCGTATATTGGTAACATGATATGAAGTCCCTCTGGCTTCTTAGGAATTTTCCATTTATAAAATGGAGTTATTAATATTAATAATGTAATATATGTTACCATAGTATTTACTGTTAAAAATATTCAGATTTCTTTAAAACTAGAGCTCCATTATTTATAGTGATTGGAGTAAAGATCTGGCATCTAGAAAATCAGAGATCTACAACTCATCAATTCCTCAAATTATTCCATAAAATGTCAACTAGAGTATAAATTCATGAAGTTAGGGACTGTGTCATTTTTCTTACTGTTGCATCTTTATTAACACTCTACTTGGCTGATTCTGTTTTTATTCTGCCTTCCTTTTTGATAGTTTTGCCAGATATAGGATTCTTAGTTGGGAGTTGTTTTCTTTCAAAACTTTGAATATGTCATCCACTGCTTTCTGGCTTTCATTATTTCTAATGAAAAATCACTGATTAATCCTATTGGGGTTTCCTTGTATAGAAACAGATGAGCATTTGTCTTTTGCTTCTTTTGAAATTTTATCTTTTCAACATTTTTACTATGATGTGTCTGGTTGTGATTCTTTATTTATTCTACTTGGAGTTTATTGAAATTCTTGAATGTGTAAATCAATGTTTTTCAGAAAATTAGGGAAGGTTTCAGTCATTTTATCTTTGGATTTTTGTTTGTGTTTCTTTCCTCCCTTCTTTTCTGATATTCCCATTTAGCATAAGTTTGTGAGCTTAATGGTGTCCCACATTTTTCGAAGGCTTTGTACATTTTTTGTTATTTTTTTCCTCTAATCTTTGAATTGTATAGTCTGTAATGATCCATCTTCAAATATATTGTTGAGTCCTCTGGTGAAATTTTTCATTTCAGTTATTATGTTTTTCAATTCAAGGATGTCCATTTAGCTATTTTTTATAATGTCCATTTTTTACAGCTATTCTCTGTAGATACATAAAATGTCTGCCAATGGATTTTACATATGGCTTATTAGTCTGGGAACTGGGTTTCTTCTTCTTTTTTTAATGTTTAATTATTTATTTTTGAGAGAGATTGAGAGAGAGAGAGAGAGGACAAGTGGAGAGGGGCAGAGAGAGAGAGAATCCCAGTCAGGCTACAGGTTAAGCTGGGAGTTGGATGCAGGGCATGGGGCTCAATCTCATGACCATGAGATCATGACCTAAGCAGAAATCAACAGTTGGTCGCTTAATTAACTGAGTCACCCAGGGGCCCCCTGGTCACTGGGTTTCTGCTTTAGATAGGTAACCAAACTCGTCACCTGAGAATATTGGCTCTTTTGAAAGATTTGTGAGTGTATCTGTGTAAAATCTATAGATGATTGAAGATTTTTTTAAATGTGTACATTAGAGGTCAATACCTTTTGGATTACATTTATTGAGTCAGTATGGTAAAATTGTCATGGGCCAGACTGCTTAAGTTCAATCCTAGCTGTGACAATGAATAGTTGTATGAGCTTCAGTATGAGGAAGTTACTTAACCTTCTCATGTTTAAATTTCCTTATTGGTAAATTAAGGAGCATAGTATTTGCTATTGCTTAGGATAGTTTGACTATTAAATGATTTAGTCTATAAAAAGTCTTGCAACACTGCCTGGCATGGAGTAAGGCCTAAATGAGTATCAGTTAATATGACCCAAGTTCTGGCTATTTAGGAGTTAATTTTTTTTGTTAATGTTTATTAATTTTTGAGAGACACACAGACAGAGCACAAGCAGGGGAGGGGCAGAGAGAGAGGGAGATACAGAATCCAAAGCAGGCTCCAGGCTCTGAGCCTGACACAGGGCTCGAACTCATGAGCCACAAGATGGTGACCTGAGCTGAAGTTGGACACTCAACTGACTGAGCCACCCAGGTGCCCCAGGAGTTAATTTATTTTAATTTAATTCAAGTTTTATAGTTTTGTTTGATTATTCAATTTCAGGCCCTTTTCCTTTGGAAGTTATATTCTTTCTTTAGCAGTACAGTAAAATTTCAATGTGAATTACCATTATAATATAAGCTTCGTAATTTCATATTTTGTAATTATGTGGAGTATTTTTCATTTTTGAGTCAATTATGTAATGTTTTCTCCATCACGTCTGACTTTGAACAAGACCTCAGTAAGTCCCACTAAATTTCTGTAGTAGAAGATAGATGAGGTTATTTGGTATAAATCCTTCATTCTACAGCCAGGGGCTAGAACAGGGAAAAAGGAAAAGCACCTACAAAAGCACCTTTTTCCCAGAACCATGGGCCTCCAGTAATCATCAGGGAAGAATAATAGGCAGAGCGCTATTTATATCAGAAGTGGTTTTGTTTGTTTCCATGTAAAGACAAACACATAAATCCTGCCTTCTGTTTGCTTATTATGGAACTCTCATCTGAGTGGGAATTAGATTCACAAGAATGCTTACCAAAATGCTGAGTTCCAGGTGTCTATAATAAATCTAGGAAATCATAATATCTGGTAATCTGTAGTGTCAAAAGCACTTCAGGTGTTATTATTACCATACTTGAAAAAATACTGCCAGAACTGTATTTTTCCTTCACTTGAACTTAATAAATTGCTAAAGGCTGCACAAAGTTAAAGGGTGTAGACTTGATGGAAACTTTAATTAGATGTGTCTATTCCCTTGAAATGTGAAAATTGAGAAGTAATTTTAATGTGCTCATTGAATGTCATTTTTCATTTTTGTATTCTTTTTTCTTTAAAAGAAAACCTTCGATGGAAATGAGACATTTACATTTGAAAAGTACAAATTGGTCTGTAGTAATGTAATTCAGAGTACATGAATTCATCAGATTAAGAAATTATTGAATTAGTGATTGAAATTTAGGCATGGGAAATTTTTATTGATGATTTCAACAATTACTGTAGTATATTTTATATACTGTTTTATATATTTTATATACTGTTTGTAATTATTACAAAATTATAGACCCAGCAATGGAATGTTTAAGACATACATACTAATGCTATGCAAATTCCCACCCATACAACAGTGATATTTATATAATAATGATAAAGAATTGGTATTAAATAATCTGCTCTTTTCAATTTAAGTTTTGTTCTTGGAAAAATAATGTTTGTTCATTTTACTTTACAAGGTTTCTGGGAATTTCATGAGGGTCTTTAGGTTATGATATAAGAGAAATGTGTGAGTATAATGGAAACATAATACCATATGTTTTAAGCATGCCGAAATCAACAGATTTCCATGGTCCACAAGTGGCTCTGCAGCTATGAGACATTATCCTGGAGGGGATCAGTTTTCTGTTTGGGATTATATGACCTTTGTTATCTGCTCCTTTGAAATCCTGGCAATATTGTGAAGGTTACATGAGCTTGTAGATTTTGTCTATATTAATTTCCTTGGGGATGAAACATAGATTAGAAGTCTAAAAGTCAGTTTTAACTTATTTTGCAGAGGGAAATAAGGAATAAATGATGTGTTGGGAAAAAATGCCCCAAGAATATAGCAAGAAGGATGAAATAATTTGTCTGAAGGGACATAATGACCTAGAATGCATCTGTGTTCTTGAGGGCCTTTGACTTTGGAGTAAAAGGCAATCTCCTACCTGATCTTACAAGCATCTGCAGGATCTGGTGTCTGCAAACCTTTTTAACCTTATATCATGCTACTCTCTTTATTTTTTTCATTGTTCTCCAATATCAGTGGAGCCACAGTGGCCTTCTTACTGCCTCAGGACCTTTGAACAAGTCACCACCTCCTTGGGGAACATGGATCCCTGAGTCTTTTTTTCATGAATGGTTCCTTGTCATTCTTTGTACTTCAGCATAGATATTACCCTCTCTTGAAAGCCTTCCCAGTTAGACCTATGCTCCTTTCTTTTTCTATTGCTGAACCCTCTGCTTTCTTTACACAGTACTTGTATATATTGCATTTGTTCATTTTAGTAATATATTTTGGTTTCTCCTGAATAGTCAGCATTTTCAAGAGGGCAGGAAATATAGTCATCAGGTCAACTCGTGTATATTAAACACAGCATGGAAGCTCAATAAGTATTTTTTAATTGAGTGAACATTGTTTTAATATTTCCCAAGAGTGTTGAATGCGTACACACACACACGCACACACAGATACACACACACACTCACCAAGTACTTATTCTCATTATCTTATTCCTTTTAGGACCTAATGTCTAAATATAACAGCTCATCACAAATAGCTCAACTATCCTAAAGAATCAGAATGTTACCTGTTTTAGAAATAAGAATACATCTCTAGCTTTCTATGTTAACCAATACATAGAAGGGAGGGTGTAACTGCATTTGTTTGCTTTTGTTTTACATATAACTACCCATATGGCCAAAATAAAAAAAGTATAGAGAATAAGCAATAAAGAGTTTCATCACAAATTTTTCCTGAAGCAAAACTGACACATTGTTTATATTTTAATCATTTTTCAAAATAAAGGATATCTTGGACATTTATTCATATTAGTGTTTTAAATTTTAAATTAAAGTGTACTTGTCTGACCCACAAATATAGTCTGTGAGTTTTGCATTTCTTTTCTAGGAGAAAAAAACATAACAATATTCTTTAAGAAATTCTGATTGTGCAGGCTAATGCTTGCTTACCCTTTCTTTACCCTGCCTAATGCTACATAACTGTGAATAAAATTAAAGTAAATTCTGCATGCACTATGATAAATGCTTTCGAAGAAGCATTGCTTATTCTTCCTTGTCACAGACAAAGAAGACAAAGCAATTCTACCAGGATTATCAAGAAGGACTTCATAGAGGAATTATTTAAGGCAGGACTTGACATAGGGAATGAATGTAATTGGATTATAGAAAATACAATGTGGAGATTTACATAAATCTTTCACTTTTGTTAATAAAATAAAACTAAGATCATTTAGGATTGACAGTGGAGAAAAAAAAACTTTCCACTTGGACAGCAGTTAACTGGACTATAAAATACTGTCTTGAGTTTTGTAATATTCGCTTTACTTTTGAGGATAATTCACATACTAGAGCTGTTCACTATCTTTACTGACTTCTAGAGGACAAAAATCTCAGCCCTTACAAAGGTCACTTTAGAGTGGAAGAAGAGACATAAACAAATTATCTAGAATATAGCTTTAGAATTAAAAGAGCTATGGGGAAAAGCTGAATCAGAAAGAGAGAAAGGAAGTGTGTTTTGTGTGGTGAAATTTTAAACAGAGTAGTCATAAAAGATCTGAATTGGAAGATGACATTGAGTAGCATGTGAAGGAGGTGAGAGATAAAGTGAAGCCTGATGAATTATGCGTTGGGTTCACTGTCGTAACTTTAGGACTTAAAACAATGCCCAACACATAGTGAACACTCAGTAAATCTGTTTATCTGTACCTGTTGGATATATGCATGAAACATTTAATTTGTAGAGTAATGATGAGAAGTGTGTATGTACCAGAAGTAAGTATCAAGAAGAGAGATTGGATAATTGTTTAGGTTGGATATATAAAATGACATTTATTTTCTGTTAAGAAAAGAAAAAAATCAGTCCTGTAGACACAATGAGGAGTCCATGAATACTTTGATATTTTTAGACTTGCTGAGGATGCCATCAAATCATATTTGATTTGTTGGGAAAATATCAATGATAAAATAGTGGAATAAAGGGAGACATTTTTCAGACAAGCCAGTTAGAAAGGAAGCTGATGAAAAGCCCATACATATTTGATACGGATGGCAAAGTTGACACAGAGAAGTTATGAGTGTTTGGTCATGATTTTTTATGAAGTACTGACAAGATTTCAATTGTACAAATACAATTGATGCTGAGCCATAGTGTATTTTATTATTAATAACTTCTAAGTTTCTGATTTGGTGACTGAGATAAATAGATGGTAATTTCAATCATGTAATTGATTCAAGAGTATGAGCAGTTTGACTTGGAAAGGATAAAACGTTGAGTTCAGTTTTGCACATACTGAATATGATGTGTCTTGAATTACAAGACTGAGATATATGGCTTATTATACTATTGATATTAAATAAAATACACAAGCACAAATAGAAGGCCAATTGCTTGTGTTTGGAAGTGAAGAAGTTTAGGGAAAGCTATAGAGGGAAAGTTTATTTGAGGCAAATCAGGAATGATGATATCTCCGGTGGTAAGAATAGAGTACACATTGTTCCAATCAGGGAAATCATCATAAATTCATAAAATCTTGAAAGTATATGTTGTAGACAGAGAAGAGGTTTAATGAATTCATACCATCAGCATCTTTGTTTATGTGAGTAATAAGAAAGAACAGCCAGATAAACAAACTTATGTTGTATATGGAAATGGGTTCCTTACACTGATTCCATACATGGAACTTTGCTTTGCTTTCATTCTTCGGAGTACATTACTAGCTTATATTCAAAATCCTCAGGGGAATATTTGTTCTTATAAAACATAGGCATGTTTCTGAAAGCTATAAAAGACTTTGCTGGATTTGACTATTATGAAAACAGGCTATCACCATGGTCACTTAAGTGTTTGAAGAATATTTTGTTTACGATAGACTGTTTGTGATATTGCTTGTCACTTCCCATTACCTTTTGATCAACATGATAACAAGAATGGCACTGCCAGAAGCAATTGACTTTGACATTGTGAATGTGTTTAATGGAGTTCAGTTGTGGCTATGAGTTTCACATGCTACCCATTTGCTACTATAATCAATTATTATAACTTTGGGGGACAGTTAAATTGAGTGACCTCTAGGGCTACACGCTTGAAATAACATTTTAGTAAATCTATATAATATATAGGCCAAGTAGTAAATTCCAACTTCAGTGCATGGTAGCATCAGTTAAGTGAACTTGGCAAATAGCCTATTTAGGAATATGACTGATGCCTTTGCAAAAGATGATACATGTTTATGCTCCAGTGGATCAGACAATTCCAAAGAAAACTCTAAAAGGCTAAGAGCAGTTTTGTTTTTCCTTCTTTATTGCCTTTATCAGACATATTTTTAGTGCTGTTGACACTAGCTCAACTACCTACTATTCACATACTGGCATATATAGATTAAAACGTATTACTACTAATCAACTTAGGAAGTAACATTTGGGTTGTTAGTATAGTTACTTTGAAATTTTCAATGTTTGGAACTCTATAAAATCCAATATGGGTCAACTAGAAACTGATCAAGTATTTATTTAATTCATACTGTAATCTGCCTTCAGTTTTGTTGTTGTTTTTTTTTTTAAGAGAGAGACAGAAAGAGACCCTGAACAGGAAAGAGGAGCAAAGGGTCAGAGGGAGAGAGAGAATCCCAAGCAGATGCCATGCTCAGCTCAGAGCCTGATGTGGGGCTCAATCCCATGACCATGGGATCATGACCTAAGCCAAAATCAAGAGTCAGATGCTCAACAATCTGAGCCACCTAGGTGCCCCTCTTATCTGCCTTAATTTTATATGTGTATCCAGAACTCAAGAAACATAAAGTTTATTTTGGAGCTATATTTTAAGATATTAAAACAAAGCTAATAGTATACCATACTATAAGGAAAATGCCAAACAGCAAATGCCAATGCCAAATTGTAGCAAACAAACAGGATTCATGATATGGAAAGAAACAGGCTTGAAAGTTTATACACATATGTATGTTAACTTTATAAAGTTACAAAGTTACACATACAATTTAATCAATGTTTCCCTCAATTTAGCATGACTGTCTTAATGAGTGTATGACTAACAAGTATATGACTAATAATGTGACTAACACTAACATCTGATGAACGGATAGGCCACTTTCTTCTGTGAGTATTTATAACTTATTACCTGCTATATTTCTCCAACATTAGTTTGCTTTCATGTGTTGAAACTCTTCATATTGAAGTCAATATCAGTTTACCATCAGTAGGTATAAGCACTTAATTGCTATTAATTGGTTGTTAATCATCATTCTGGTCAACCACAGAGTACTAGCCTTGGACACAGATCGAATGTCACATAATACAAAGTGACTTTTGTCTCTCCCTATGCAATGTGTTTTTCTTCTCAAATATTGATCTCCGGGTAATAACATTAAATAGGAGCTATGTAATAATAAAATTTTTCGAAAGAGTTTTTGATAGTGGAAAGCTGTGGACAATCTTCCTTTATAATGCCCTATGCTTGGACTTCTTACATTTGATGCATCAGTACTCCCAAAATAATGATTTGATCTAGAAGAGGTGTTCCTGTGTTTCTACTAAATAGGCTATAAATCTATACCAACTTAAATATTAATAGTAACAATGACAACAAAGATGATAATAAACAACAGATCCCTATTGCAAGCATTAAATTAGTTGAATGCATGCAGAGTGTTTAGCACAGGACCTGACACATAGAAAGGTACGGACAAGTATTATCTAGTAGTTGTACTAATAGTAATAGTAGTACTACCATACCAACACTACCACCACGACCATTACTACTATATTACTTGACTTGGTGCTCCATAAAATAAAGATCTCCACTCCTTTTATAATCTTCCTTCTAAATGAAATGAAATAGTGATTAATTTACTTTGATGAAATAATATATGAAAAAAGGAAAATTAATGCTTACCTAATATAATGTAGAACTACTATCTTCCCTTTACCTACCCACTGAAGGTTCTGAGAAGAGATCAGAACCAAAGGTTATCTGAGCTGCATTCATCTAAAAATATTTAAATGTTCTCGTTACATACTTCTAATGCCTTCTAAATGCATTGCTCAGTTTCATTTTCTAGCTCTGCATTATCATATCAACATAAAAGTGTCACTATTAAATTCAAGTAATAAAGTAATTACTGCATCCTATTATGAGTATATACTCATAACCAGAGCCATCTGTGAATTTTAATATATCATTTACTGAGTTTTCCAGATCATTAATAAACTTGTATGATAATAATATAACTAACACTGACCTCCAATGAGCATAATGGCCACTTTCTTCTGTAAGAATTTACAACATATTACATTCCATGTTTCCCCATCATTAGTCTGTTTTCATATATTGAAACTCTTCATTTGGAAGCCAATATAAACAAATTATTTCTGTGGTAATTTTATTAGGAGCACTATGCCTTCTTTAGCTAAGAAACAAACATGAAAATGTTATCATGCTTTCAAATTTTGTAATTATGCAAGTTTTTCAGTTTCTTTCATTTGTATGATACAAACTTGTAACTACCTGAGCCAAGCACATAGTCTACGTTTTAAGTCAAAATTTGAACTCTTTAAAATTCTCATACCACGTGTAGCATCCGTTTCTATTTATATATATTTTCCATGGACAAATGTTTTCTTCCTCTTTCTATAAGCTTCATCATTTGCACTGTGCTTATACTATCCCTTCCCTTTAATCTGTTTCCTTGTTATCATTATCATTATCTTCATTCTTTTTAATCTGACTTATCTAAGCATTTGTTTATTAATCCCTGACCACCATCCCAGTTATAGTAATATTTGTAAAATGTCATAAGTCATATGATTGGCTAATTTTATATCTAATTGGAAACTCATTTTTTTCAGGTGTACCCCTGGTACATCTGGCCTACAACACCCCAAAGAAGTCATTTCATCCTGCTCAGATATGAATAATGAAGAGAAGTGCAAATATTTACACATAATGTCCTGGGTGATGCTTTTTCTCCTTGCACTTTTATAGATTTTTGTTGTTCTGGACATTTAAGATTATTATTATACTGAAGTATTAATGGGGCAGTCGGGAGTCTCTCTGAAGACAACCTAATTCAGTACTGCAGTTATTAAGAAGTATCCCACAGAAACCAGGATATTATCTCATTGATTTCACTTGGCCATTGCAGATATGTGTAGTCTTCAATAAGGAAGTCATTAGGACATATAATATTATCAGAAAACAATTCAAGCTTAAGGAAAGTATCATTTTAATGTTCCTTTAGAAGGAATTTTTAAAACTCCATTTAATGGAGATTCTTCTACATCATGGTGCTAGTCTTGCATGGGACTTATTGCTTCTGAATTATGGCCAGCTCAGCAAAATATGAGGACATGATGAAAATCTGATTTAACTACTGCATTTTTGAAATAGAACTCTATTTGGAATGTTGGCTTACCATTTAGTTTCATTAACTATCATAGGCAGTTCCTATAAAAGTAAGCACATTCTAATTTCTAAGGAGAGAAGGATACTTGTGTCTCATCATGCCTGGGATGAGTGGTGAGCATCACAGATCTAATCAGCAGGGTAATTGGACTAAAAAGTTGGAGACATGAGAAATATTGTCTTCATCAGCATGGTATTGGCACAAAAACAGACACATAGATCAGTGGAAAAAAATGAAAACCCAGAAATGGACCTACAACACACACACACACACACACACACACACACACACACACACATATATATATTCTATCTATCTAATCTTCAGCAAATCAGGAAAGAATATCCAATGAATAAAATACAGTCTCTTCAACAAATGTTGCTGGGAAAACTGGATGGCAACATGCAGAAGAATAAAACTGGATCACTTTCTTACACCATAAAAAGAAAATAAATTCAAAATGGATGAAAGACCTAAATGTAAGAAAGGAAACCATCAAAATCCTAGAGAAGAATGTAGGCAGCAACCTCTTTTATCTTAGCCAGGGCAAATTCTTACTAGACACATCACCAAAGGCAAGGGAAACAAAAGCAAACATGAACTATTGGGACTTCATGAAGATAAAGCGCTTCTGTGCAGCGAAGGAAACAATCAACAAAACTGAAAGGCAGACTACAAAATAGGAGAAGATGTTTGCAAATGACATCTCTGATGAAGGGTTAGTACCAAAAATCTATAATCTCAAAAAACACCCAAAATACAAATAACCCAGTAAAGAAATAGGCAGAAAACATGAATGACACTTCCAAAGAAGGCATCCAGATGGCTAACAGACACATGAAAAGATGGTCAATACCATTCATCAGGGAAATACAAATCAAAACCATGATGAAATACAACCTCACACCTGTCATAATGGCTGAAATTAACAACACAAGAAGCAACAAGTGTTAGTGAGGATGTAGAGAAAGGGGAACACTTTTGCATTGTTGGTGGGAAGCAAACTGGTGCAGCCACTCTGGAGAACAGTATGGAAGTTCCTCAAAGAACTAAAAATTGAACTACCTTACTACCCAGCAATTGTACTGTTAGGTATTTACCCAAAAGATATAAAAATACTGATTTGAAGTGGGTACATGCACCCCAGTGTTTTTTTTTAATATGAAATTTATTGTCAAATTGGTTTCCATAAACACCCAGTGCTCATCCCAACAGGTGCCCTCCTCAATACCCATCACCCACCCTCCCCTCCCTCCCACCCCCCATCAACCCTCAGTTTGTTCTCAGTTTTTAATAATCTCTTATGTTTGGCACCTCTTTTTTTTTCCTTCCCCTCCCCCATGGTCTTCTGTTAAATTTCTCAGGATCCACATAAGAGTGAAAACATATGGTATCTGTCTTTCTCTGTATGACTTATTTCACTTAGCATAACACTCTCCAGTTCCATCCACGTTGCTACAAAGGGCCATATTTCATTCTTTTTCATTGCCATGTAGTATTCCATTGTGTATATAAATCACAATTTTTTTTATCCATTCATCAGTTGATGGACATTTAGGCTCTTTCCATAATTTGACTATTGTTGAAAGTGCTGCTATAAACATTGGGGTACAAGTGCCCCTATGCATCAGTACTCCTGTATCCCTTGGGTAAATTCCTAGCAGTGCTATTGCTGGGTCATAGGGTAGGTCTATTTTTAATTTTCTGAGGAACCTCCACACTGTTTTCCAGAGTGGCTGCACCAGTTTCCATTCCCACCAACAGTGCAAGAGGGTTCCCGTTTCTCCACATCCTCTCCAGCATCTATAGTCTCCTGATTTGTTCATTTTGGCCACTCTGACTGGCGCGAGGTGGTATCTGAGTGCGGTTTTGATTTGTGTTTCCCTGATGAGGAGCAACATTGAGCATCTTTTCATGTGCCTGTTGGCCATCTGGATGTCTTCTTAGAGAAGTGTCTATTCATGTTTTCTGCCCATTTCTTCACTGGATTATTTATTTTTTGGGCATGCACCCCAACGTTTATAGCAGCATTATTAACAATATCCAAACTATGGATATCCAAACTATGGAGAGTCCAAAGGTCCATAAATATGAATGGATAAAGAAAATGTAAGGGAATATTACTCAGCCATCAGAAAGAATGAAATCTTGTCATTTGTAGTAACAGGATTAGAGCTAGAATATACTACGCTAAGTGAAACAAGTCAATCAGAGAAAGATAATTACCATTTGGTTTCACTCATATGTGAAATTTAAGAAACAAAACAGATGAACATGTGGGAAATGTGGTGGGGGAGAGAAGAGAGAGAAACAAACCACAACAGACTCTTAATGATAGAGAACAAACTATGGGTTGGCAGAGGGAGGTAGGTGGGAGATGGGCTAGATGGGTGATAGGTACTAAGGAGAGCACTTGTGATGAGCACTGGGCATTGTATGTAAGTGATGAGTTACTGAATTCTGGTCCTGAAATCAATGTCACACTGTATGTTAACTAAAATTAAAATTAAAAAATAAACAAAAAATAAAAAAAAATAAATTCAAAAAGAATTACTGTCTTCTTATCCCACAGCTAGAATTTTCCTTAACCAAAAAAAAAAAAAAAAAAAAAAAAAGGCAAGATGAAATATGGAGAGAGAATTTCTTTATTACATAAAATTAAATTGTAAGTGTACAAAATAGAACAAAATAACATCATTTAGATCCATTTCCAGACCCTAGCCCACATTTTCAAAGCTCTCCAAATATGGACTAGGTATAAAATACAAAAGGATAATGTTATATTCCTTCCAAAATATTAATATAAATTAAAATTATTTAATGTGAATTTTCTTGGCCTTATATATCAATATCAATATGAAATACAAAAATTTAGAAAGTGATTTCAATTTTTACATTAAAGCATCTCACAAATGTATAACTCAGATAGTTTAAAACCTTACTATATAATCACCTTCAAGATCATTTCTCTATTAATATGTTCCTTTTCTTTCCATGGAAACAATGAGAAGAAAGCAGCACCAATTTTTTTTCCTTCTTTCTAACACAACTAAAATTAAGTAAAATAAAATTTCTCTCAAAGAATACACATTTTTGGTAATTATGATATGAATATTTAATGCTCATAATTACAGGATTAAACAGAATTAGCTAATGTTATCCTTTTTTCCTTATTTCTAATCAAAGATTTTCCCCAAATGCAAAATTTCTTCCTAAAAATGATGAACATGATATGTATAAGTGAAGTTAGTTTGAATTAAAGTAAAAAAAAATCATATATTACACTATATTCAGTGACCTTAGGTTACTAACCAATTGGGGGGTGCCTGGGTGGCTCAGTAGGTTGAGCGCCAACTTCAGCTCAGGTCATGATCTCACAGTTCTTGGGTTCAGGCCTGCGTTGGGCTCTGTGCTCAGCTCAGAGCCTGGAGCTTGCTTCAGATCCTGTGTCTCCCTCTCTCTCTCTCTGCCCCTCCCCTGCTTGCTTTCTGTCTCTCTTTCTCTCTCTCAAAAATAAAAAAAAAAAACATTAAAAAAAATTTTTTAAGTTACTAACCAATAGGAGTAATACATTAAGAATCTTCTGGACTATGTCAAATTGTACATAAGGTCCAATGGAATTATGAGATCAGCACTCATTATACCCAGGTAGTGTAATAATTAGAGTATGAGTGGTATTTTTAACCTTCAGCCTCCAATGTGTATAATGAATAGTCAGTGTAAATATAATGTTTTTCACCTTTCAAGTTTAATCAGCCAAAGAAAAGATATTTGGTAACCATGGCAACATGCACAAATAGTTGACCATTGTGATCCTTAAGACAAATAAAAAATCAGTCAAGTGTGTTAAATATCTCTGGAATTCAGAGAAAGGATGCAGTCTTTGGCTGATTTGAACATCTCTGTTAGTGAAACAGTTATGCTTATAGACTTAGGCCAGAAATATTAATTGATTAACTTTTTCACTCTGGAAAATTTTTGTCTGGGACTCAAGTAATCAACTTCCTAGTATACTTCCCGCTATGTATGCTAGTATACTATAGAGAGATATGTATACTTCCTAGTATAACTTCTGTCTATGTCTCAAAAAATTAGTTAAGTTAGTAAAATAATAAAAAATGTCATTTAGGCAATTAATTTGTCTGATAAATTCAATTAATTTATTTTTTTACAATTTTTAATGTTTATTTTTGAGAGAGAGAGACACACAGAGTGTGGGCAGGAGAGGGGCAGAGAGAGAGGGAGACAGAATTTGAAGCAGGCTCCAGACTCTGAGCTGTAAGCATAGAGCCTGACAAGGGGCTTGAACTCTTAAGCTGTGAAATCATGACCTGAGCAGAAGTTGACACTTTAACCTACTGAGCCACCCAGGTGCCCCAATAAATTCAATTAATTTAAAGAACTTAATGGAGACTGTTGTTAAGCTGACTATAGGAACTTAAAAATTGCTTTCTCTAATTTCAGAATTACAACTAACTGAGTTTGGAGCGCCTGAGTGGTTCAGTCAGTTAGGAGTCTGGCTTAGGCTTCGGCCATGATCTCACGATTCATGAGTTCAAGCCCCATGTGCTGACAGTTCAGAGCCTGGGGCCTGCTTCGGATTCTGTCTCCCTCGCTCTCTGCCCCTCCCCCACTAGCACTCTGCCTATCTCTCTCTCTCAAAAATAAACATTAAAAAAAAAAAAAACCTCTTTAAAACTACTTAGTTTTACCATAAATCTACCATATACTTCATATTTTAAAAAACAAACATGATTCCATCGTTATCCAAATGTGTTGGTATGGAATAATACATAGAAGAAAAGAATATACTTATCTTCAAACTCCTTTGCAATGTCCTACTTGAAATTTAAGATGGAGGGAAATTGAATGGGAGGAAAGTTAGCTTTGTAGAAAAAAATTGATATATATTCTATATGTTTTGTTGCTTTTGTGATTCATTTAATTTAAAGACTAAAGGAAACGTATGAGAGCAGTAGATTTTGGACATCTCTACAGAAGCTATTACATGTCTGAACCTCAGTGCTTGAACAATTACATCACATGCTGTTAAGTTGTTTGGAAAAAATATATGTCTTCATAAATCTGAAGAAAAATATGCTATTCTAAGTCAAGTTCTTATAGACATCTAGCAGAAAGAAAAGAATAAAAAAAGGCTAAAAGCTTAGCAAATCTTGTGGAGGGACATGTCTATTCTGTAACTTTGTAATTCTAATAAAAACAGTGGTAACTTACCATTTCATGAATGATTTAGTGAAGTCATCATCTTCTATAGGAATTAACAATATTATAAAAGCCATATACATGTGGTGTGAATTTCTTTCTTCAACATGATACAGAATCTCAACAGTTGTTAAAAACTAGAGAATAAAAATTCTAATTTATTTTAATAACTATTATAAAACCAAATGTTTCAAAATTTGCACTTTTATTTTGTACTCTTTGTTTTAATATCATAGCTGTATTTCTCTTTAGGAAAAAAAATCATACATACAAACTTCTACATGAAATTATTGTCCATATGTGTAGCTAAGATACCAGTAGAGAAAATCATGAACTGTGAAAGCCTGCCTGAGAAGGTCTATTGCCACACAGAAAATTTGGATTTACAGACCATTTAGGTCAGTGATTTGTTTGAAGCTTTTAAGAAGTCACACCAAATTTGCTCAACACATCCCCCAAGAAGCAGAACTGCTGAGAAATTAAAGAACATGTTTTAGTTGTTGTGCTTAGCATGACTTTTATTTTAATACTGATAAATAAAAAGTACATTTCAAATAAACATGTAATCAAAGAATTATATGCATAATATTTTGACAATCATCAAGAAAACAATCCTCACTAAAAGAGTCATACACAGACTGCCAGCATATTTATAAGTGTCATTCAATAAACTTCATTACCCAGGATGAGTTTAAATATTTTATTCTTTATGGGTCTTATTTTAATTTCCTATTGGGAGTAGTTTTCATGTACTACATGATAAAATTAACAGACCACTATCATTCAAGAAAAGTGGTCCATAATCGTTTCAAGGTAAATTCAGGTGCATCCATGTGCTACAATATGCATTCTCTTTTTCTGTTAGGCTAAAAACAAACAATACTTACAATTAATTACTAAAAGATAGGGATTTTGCAATGTCATGTGTTGATGTTGTGGCCAGATAATTTTGCTAATATCATAATGCAGTTGTTCTTGATACATTGAGAGGTACCAATCAGTATTGAATGGACTAATTTGGTTCCAAGTGATAGAACCCAAATCAAACAAATTAAAAGCCAAATCTATTGCCTCTTCATACTGGGAATTGTGGGTAAAACAAGTCCGAGGTACAATTGAGTCAGAGGACTCAGATCTTTCTTTCTCTTGGTTCTCCTTTGTTGTGCCTAGCATCATTCTCTTCTCTGTAGATCAGGCTCCGTATGTGGTGAGTAGTATCAATATTACCAGCTGTTGCTTCACACTCATCTAGTTCCATGAATGAATCAAAAGGAGGGAAGTTGGGTTTTGAGACAAACATTTTTGATGTGTAATAAAACATAATTTGTGTGCGTCTGTGTGAGTGCACATGCGAAGTTTTCTGGGAAGAGTTGTCCATAATCTTCAAATTCTCAAAACTGTCTCACAGTTTATCTAACAAGCCGTTTCAGCTTTCCTTTGGGTTACTGCTGCTCCTTTACTCCACTCACATGATTTTGGCCAGACTTCCAATATACTACCTCTCAGTGCTAACCAAAGTCCTACTGAATTTTACTACTCCATTTTCTTACTATTGCAATTAGTTCAGGATACCATGAAAGACAAATGACCCATCAAGGACAATGAGGGGTCTTTTCCACCATGGTTCTATTTTAAGCTGGCTCTAAAGAAGCCATGAACCTTAAATTTAAGCCTTTGGTTTATACTAGCAGTGTAATATATTGATTCTGTATTCCAAACAGCTGCCCAACAGGAATTTACATAATGTTTTCATTTGCTTGGCTAAATCAATAGACATCAGGTAATGAATTCAGTTGATCCAAAACAAACATATCTGGCAAATCTATGTGCTAGCAGCTGTTCTAGATGCTACAGAGTTTAACATAAATAAGATATAGTCACCTAAGAAGTATATATGTTTTCCTCAAATTCTCATAGCAATTGAAGAGATGGTAAGAGATGGTAAGTGATGAAGATGATGTTGTCTGAATTAGTACAGTGGTTCTCCCTCTTACCAGTTTCAAAGTCCCTTCTCCTATGAGATAAATATTTCATAATTATTTTAATCTCCTGGATTAAAACATATGCATAATATCATCTTTTACATATAAATTTTAAAATAGTCAACATAATTCCCTTAACTATAAAAGATAAAGCATGAACAATGTCTTAAAATAAAATAATGTTTATTTAAAGACGTATGTGCTACTCAAAACCAGATGGTTATTACAGACTCACAAAACACTTCCTTGAGGAAATCCTACCTCCTAGGTTTTATATCCTCAAACACTGAAGTAGTCTGATTGTGGGTGATAGTTTTATTTTGTTTTTAATTTCCCAAATTCCCATGCACTGTGGGCCACAGACTTGACCTATGCCATGCTAGCATCTTTTTGAGTATATACAGAGAGCAGTTCAGACATTAAAAATGTTTCCCTAAACTTTCCCAATTACTACTCTAATCTTTTTGGCTTATAGAACATAAATTTTTTACCTTAAGCACTCTATTATAATTTTACTCATTTTCCTAATAAATATCAAAATAGTATGATGATCAATATACTGCATTGTCCTAGGCCTCTCCTATGACAGCTGCAATGGCCCCCTTTGCAATGGAAATTTCAGTCTTACCATGATTCTTACATTTAGTTTGTGGCCCTTCTTTGATAACATTCAATTTTTGGAATGCAGACTTTGTTCGAATTTTATTTTGTCTTCTTTCTTAATATGTAAGCAGTGATATTAATTAGGAACTTAAAACCCTTGCATCCTGTGTTTCCTAATTCAAATAGTATAGAGACATTGGAACTTGATTTATAACAACAAAAAACCAAATATGAATAAGGACACTGCAAACCTGAGAATAAATAGCAGAATTGACAATAGCATTGAAATTCACAGCATGATAAAAGTTTCATCACCATGTGTAAACAAGTCCAGAACCTACTTAGAGTTAAAACTTTAACAAGCAGTTGGCCATAAATTTGAAGATTCACCGTAAAGAACTGGTAGCACTCTAAAGAAACATGGTGTGTATGGTGTGTGAGCAAGATTTGGTCATGAAAATTTGCTGATCAAGTAAAAAGCAATAATTCTGCTGCCTCATATTCCTGAACAGCTTTAACACTTCCAGAGATAGTAGATCAACAGTGAAGTTCAGAGAAAGATGAGCGTGTGAATATAACAGTATGTTCTATTTTAGGCAAAGAATTCTTTTTTGATAACAAATGATATTGTAGTAGAAGCAGTGGATGAAACTCAAGACAAAATTTTGCTTTCTAGATTCAGGCTTTATATCTATTAATGGTTGAAGCTGAAGGAAATATTTCATTTAAAAGACACATCTAAGTTTCAATATCTGAAAAGATTGAGATTTGATTTTCTCAGACCCTTTCAGTCTGTCTTTATTTTGAACAAATCTTATGAACAGGCATTTAGTTACATAAATTAAAAGCAAGGGCATATTCATTCTAAAGAAAACTGAAGTGACCTGAAAGCAAATATTTTAGGCTAAGATGCTAATTGTTCTGTTAGGTAAATCAATTTTTTTACTTGAATTATTAAAGTTGGCTCCATAATGTTTTGTCTATCTATTATCTATCCATCTATGTACTTACAATTTCTATCTAATTTCAGGGTATGTGGGTGGGGGAGCAAAGTTCCTCTGGAAGACCAGAGGACAAATGCACACTACAGTGTGAAGTTCTAGAATTTTTTCTAAAGGAAGGATTATTCATATTGGCAGTTGTCTTGAGGGGCAATAATAGTATCTAGTTCAATAGAGGTAATTCTATTTACAAAATAAGTTCAACATGAGTGTTAACTACTATAAACAGGACTATAATTTCGTTTTAATAAGATAGTCTATTTTTTTCATATATGGAAAAGACACAACATACATCTGGGAAGTAGACCTATTTATTCAAATATCAGTCAAGCTTGGGAACATTAGAGCAAATAGAAAATCAATATTTTATGAAACCAATATTTTGAGAAAATCAAGTGGCAGAGACATTTTTAATGAGGTATCTAACAAGCTCTAATCTCTCATGCATACATTGAATACTATTTATAAAATATGTGCCTATGTCTCCCTTTTATGTCAAACCTAAAAGCATACATATATCTTTGAAGTGTCTATGCTCTGGGGTGAATCCAAGCAGCAGTTAAAAATTCCTGCTGCTATTCATTTAGAAACAGAGGGAATCACAAACTAACATACTAACAAAGAAAAGTTTTATTTATTAAAAATAAGTTGCAAAATTTATTTTAGTATTTCATAGAAAGTATTTTGGTCTGCAAAAGCTTGCATATAACACTTGTGTCACTAAGGGCACCATGTCAAGGGAAAAATGTTAAGGAATAGATTTTGTAGCAGCTTTTGGTTAAATCAAACATTTTAGATAATACAAAAAAATAAACCTTTTGGTAAAGTAGCTATCATTAGATGTTAAGCCACATATTCGCCAGGAGATGTCTTTAGGTTCTGATACAACTGAAAAATAATAAACAAATACGCAAAAGTCTAGCTTTGATTTTTGTCTTGTTACTAGCACATCAATTTTGATTTGGAGAAATAAGGCTATAAAATGAAATCCAATTGATTCAAAACATATGGAATACAAACACGACAATATAAAACCTTTTACTATCAAGCATTCTGATTTTTTAAACATATATACAACTTACAATCACAAAGCATTAGCATTAGGATACATGTTAGAAATACATTACTGACACTCCTTACTCAATGTAGGAATCCTCAATAAATGGTCACATAGACTGTCAATGACCACCCGAGAAACACTACTTTCATTTCTTTGTGAGGTTAGTAACTTCAGTCTCCGTGTCTCTTCGATCTCAAGCTCTTCCTTGTATTGTACTGTAACGGGATTCCTTGATGGCAGTGGAGGCTTAAGGAATGTGGGGTTTAGAGATGGTCAAACCTTACTAGAAGTATGACTGAAGAGATGGCTTAATGCCCTGCAATTTTGGTTTCTTCATCTGCAAAATAGAGATGATGACAACATCATCAGGTTATTGTAAAGACTAACTGAGATAAACAATGCATGTGCTAAGCAGATATTAAGGGCTCTAGAAACATTGTACTCATAAAGTAACTATTCAGTCTTATTCAGGCTCTACTTTCTTTGGCCACTTGTAGAAAAGCTAATTATACATTGGCTACATAAAAGCAACATGTAAATAAAGGGGTGAGCTCAAGTATAATTTCCAGATTTAAAGTTTCATGATTATTTCTGGCAAAACATCAAAAGGTTGAGAGCTATCATGTCTTCTCTGTTTATTCTCCCTTCTGAAAGGCTTTTCATCTGCAGACCCAACATTCTTGATCCCTTCATTGCTCTTAGATGATATGGCTTTAAGTTCCCTCACCATATTAATCTTTTCCCTTGGGTTCTCTAGTTATTTGTAGCCTTTCTTTTTTTTATGTTTATTTTTGAGAGAGAGAGAGAGAGAGCACAAGCAGGGGAGAGGCAGAGAGAGGGGGAGACACAGAATCCCAAGCAGGCTCCAAGCTCTGAGCTGTCACCACAGAGCCCAACTTGGGGCTCAAACTCACAAGCCTTTGAGCCTCACAGGACTTCGAGCCGTGAGCTCATGACCTGAGCCGAAGTCAACCGCTCAACTGATCCACCCAGGCACCCCTATTTGTAGCCCTTCTAAAACAAAATATGAAAAATTTCATGCAATGCTTCAAAAGAAGACAGACTGGTATTGAACAGCATGAGATTCTCACTTCCTTTTCTTCTAGATATTATTTTTCTATTAAAGCCATCCTCACAATCAATATCAAAATATTTTCTTTGGGATAGTATATTATATATCATTTTATTGATGTGTTAATTTTAAGTAGTAATTTAAATAACACTTTGGAAATTGACTTTCAAATATCTGTGAAAAAGCAATTTATGGACACAGTGTCCTTACTCTTCCTGGGACACAGAAGGCATGCTTCTTGCCCCAAGGTCTTTCCTCTTGCTGACTGATCTCACTAAAATAAGTCACCACCAGTGACTTACTGGTGGTCTTCCTTCAAGTATTTGTTAAAATGTTACTCTTTCAGTAATGCTTCCCTTTGATCACTCCATTTAAAATTACAAAACTCCACCTTGGAATTTCTTATCTGCTTCTCTGGCTCTTTTTATTACCTACCTAACCTCTTACCTGCTTTACTTATTTTGGGCAGTGACTGTCTCTCTCTGTTAGAATGTTAGCCTCATTGAGGGCTGGGATTTTTTTGTGTGTGTGTCTTTTGTTTACTGTAGTATTCCCAGTGATGTAATAGTGTCTGAATAAACTAGATTTTTAATAAATGTTCATTAAATGAATGAAGTCTTTTGAAAACACTCAGTAATTTCAAATCTTTTTTTTTCACCAAAAGGAAACTCAGCCTAGTAAGTTACAGAAGTCACTCAGAGGCAAATACAGTATATAAAATTTTGACCCATTGAATCAAAAATCATTAGGTTTTGGCACATTACTTCATGTGTTTATATATATACATATATATATTTGTTTATATATATATATACATATATACATATAAATTTATAAAATGGAATATGTTATTGAACTCCAAAATATATGCTCTGAAACATTGATATAAACATTAAATAAATGAATGCGTTCTTAGAGAGTATGCAAATGCAAAACTATGTTAAGTATATGTCCTAACATTACTATGAAAAAATAAATATCACTGCACATTTGTGTAAAGGAAAAATATATAATATTCCATTTTGAATCTTTATCCAGGGTGAAAGTTACAATTTTGTACCTAATGTGAAAATCAGTTTGTAAAGTGTCCCATGAAAATTCACCAAAGCTTTATTTAAGGCCGTGTCTCTTCTCATTCAAATGTTTTCAATAGCTTGTTTACTTATATTTCAAACTGAAATAAAATAAATGTAGATACAAATAACAATTATTAATCCTCCATGAATCCTGTCACTCAAAAGAATTTTAAGTATTTCTTTTTTTCCCTTTCTTCAGGGAAACTTGCATTGAATCATGTTATGATTTTTTTAAATGTGACCTTATTCTAAACTTCAAATTTAATAGAAGATGGAACAAGAACAGACACTCAGATCAATGGGACAGAATAGAGAATCCAGAAATGGACCCACAAACGTATGGCTAACTAATCTTTCACAAAGCAGGAAAGAATATCCAATGAAATAAAGACAATGTCTTCAGCAAGTGGTGCTGGGAAAACTGGACAGCAACATGCAGAAGAATGAACCTGTATCACTTTCTTACACCATACACAAAAATAAACTCAAAATGGATGAAAGACCTTAATGTAAGACAGGAAGCCATCAAAATCCTCAAGGAGAAACCAGGCAAAAACCTCTTTGATCTTGCCCGAAGCAACTTCTTACTCAACACGTCTCTGGAGGCAGGGGAAACAAATCAAAAATGAACTACTGGGACCTCATCAAAATAAAAAGCTTCTGCACAGCAAAGGAAATAATCAGCAAAACTAAAAGGCAACCGACAGAATGGGAGAAGATACTTGCAAATGACATATCAGATAAAGGGTTAGTCTCCAAAATCTATAAAGAACTTATCAAATTCAACACCCAATAAACAAATAATCTAGTGAAGAAATGGTCAAAAGACATGATTAGACACTTCTCCAAGGAAGACATCCAGATGGCCAACCGACATGAAAAAATGCTCAACTTCACTCATCATCAGGGAAATACAAATCAAAACCACAATGAGATACCACCTTACACCTGTCAGAATAGCTAACATTAACAACTCAGGCAACAGACATTGGCGAGGATGTGGAGAAAGAGGATCTCTTTTGCATTGTTGGTGGGAATGCAAGCTGCTGCAGCCACTCTGGAAAACAGTCTGGAGGTTACTCAAAAAACTAAAAATACAACTACCCTATGACCCAGCAATTGCACTACTAGGCATTTATCCACATGATACAGGTGTGCTGTTTCAAAGGGACACATGCACCCCATGTTTATAGCAGCACTATCGACAATAGCCAAAGTATGGAAAGAGCCCAGATGTCCATCGATGGATGAGTGGATAAAGAAAATGTGGTATATATATATATATATATATATATATATATATATACACACACACACACACACAATGGAGTATTATTCGGCAATCAAAAAGAATGAAATCTTGGAGATTGGTCGGGAAGATGGCGGCGTAGGAGGACGCTGGGCTCACTGAGTCCTGCTGATCACTTAGGTTCTACCCACACCTGCCTAAATAACCCAGAAAACCACCAGAAGATTAGCAGAACAGATTCTCTGGAGCCAAGCATAGACAAGAGGCCCACGGAAGAGGGTAGGAAGGGCAGCGAGGTGGTGCGCACTACATGGACGGGCGGGAGGGAGCCGGGCGGAGGGGCAGCCCGCCGGCAAAGCAGAGCCCCGAGTCTGGCTGGCAAAAACAGAGGGGCCCAACGGAGTGTGTTCTGACAACAAGCGGGACTTAACATCTGGAAGGTTATAAGTTAACAGCTCTGCTCGGAGAGCGGGAGAGCTGGAAGACAATGGGAGGGAGAGTTGCTGAGTCCCCTGGACGACAGAGTTCAGTCTGGTGGGGAACAAAGGTACTCGCCAGCGCCATCTCCCTCGCCCATTCCCCAGCCAAAATCCCAAAGGGAACCAGTTCCTGCCAGGGAACTTGCTTGCTCTGCGCAAACACCCAACGCTGTGCTTCTGCGGAGCCAACCCTCCGGCAGCGGGTCTGACTCCCTCCCGCTGCCACAGGGCCCCTCCGGAAGTGGATCACCTAAGGAGAAGTGAGCTAAGCCTGCCCCTCCTGCCCCCATGCACCTTGCCTACCCACCCCAGCTAATACGCCAGATCCCCAGCACCACAAGCCTGGCAGTGTGCAAGTAGCCCAGAAGGGCGCCACCCCACAGTGAATCCCGCCCCTAGGAGAGGGGAAGAGAAGGCACACACCAGTCTGACTGTGGCCCCAGCGGTGGGCTGGGGGCAGACATCAGGTCTGACTGCGGCCCCGCCCACCAAAGCAAGTTATTCAAAACAGCACAGGGGAAGTGCCCCGCAGTCCCACACCACTCCAGGGACTATCCAAAAAGATGAAATGGGAGAATTCCCCTGAAAAAAACATCCAGGAAATAACAACAGCTAACGAACTGATCAAAAATGAGTTAAACAATATAACAGAAAGTGAATTTAGAATAATAGTCATAAAATTAATCACTGGGCTTGAACACAGTATAAAGGACAGCAGAGAATCTGTTGCTACAGAGATCAAAGGACTAAGGAACAGCCAGGAGGAGCTAAAAAATGCTATTAATGAGCTGCAAAATAAAATGGAGACAACCACGGCTCAGATTGAACAGGCAGAGGAGAGAATAGGTGAACTAGAAGATAAAATTATGGAAAAAAAAGAAGCTGACAAAAAGAGAGATAAAAAAATCCAGGGGTATGAGGGGAAAATTAGAGAACTAAGTGATGCACTAAAGAGAAATAATATACGCATAATTGGTATTCCAGAGGAGGAAGAGAGAGGGAAAGGTGCTGAAGGTGTACTTGAAGAAATAATAGATGAGAACTTTTTGGATCTGGGGAAGGAAAAATGCATTGAAATCCAAGAGGCACAGAGAACACCCTTCAGACCTAACTTGAATTGATCTTCTGCACGACATATCATAGTGAAACTGGCAAAATACAAGGATAAAGAGAAAATTCTGAAAGAAGCTAGGGATAAACGTCCTCTAACATATAAAGGGAGACCTTTAAGACTCGTGACCGATCTCTCTACTGAAACTTGGCAGGCCAGAAAAGAATGGCAGGAAATCTTCAATGTGATGAACGGAAAAAATATGCAGCCGAGAATCCTTTATCCAGCAAGTCTGTCATTTAGAATAGAAGGAGAGATAAAGGTCTTCCCAAACAAACAAAAACTGAAGGAATTCTTCACCATTAAACCAGCCCTACAAGAGATCCTAAGGGGGATCCTGTGAGACAAAGTACCAGAGACATCGCTACAAGCATGAAACCTACAGACATCACAATGACTCTAAAACCATATCTTTCTATAAGAACACTAAACATAAATGGACTAAATGTGCCAACCAAAAGACATAGGGTATCAGAATGGATTAAAAAACAAGACCCATCTATTTGCTGTCTACAAGAGACTCACTTTAGACCTGAGGACACCTTCAGATTGAGAGTGAGGGGATGGAGAACTATCTATCATGCTACTGGAAGTCAAAAGAAAGCTAGAGTAGCCATACATATATCAGACAAACTAGACTTTAAATTAAAGGATGTAACGAGATGAAGAAGGGCATTATATAGTAATTACAGGGTCTATCCATCAGGAAGAGCTAACAATTATAAATGTCTATGTGCCGAATATGGGAGCCCCCAAATATACAAAACAATTACTCACAAACATAAGCAACCTTATTGATATGAATGTGGTAATTGCAGGGGACTTTAACAATCCACTTACAGAAATGGATAGATCATCTAGACACACGGTCAATAAAGAAACAAGGGCCCTGAATGATACATTGGATCAGATGGACTTGACAGATATATTTAGAACTCTTCATCCCAAAGCAACAGAATATACTTTCTTCTCAAGTGCACATGGAACATTCTCCAAGATAGATCACATACTGGGTCACAAAACAGCCCTTCATAAGTTTACAAGAATTGAGATCATACCATGCATACTTTCAGACCACAATGCTATGAAGCTTGAAATCAACCACAGGAAAAAGTCTGGAAAACCTCCAAAAGCATGGAGGGTAAAGAACACCCTACTAAAGAATGAGTGGGTCAACCAGGCAATTAGAGAAGAAATTAAAAAATATATGGAAACAAACGAAAATGAAAATACAACAATCCAAACGCTTTGGGATGCAGTGAAGGCAGTCCTGAGAGGAAAATACATTGCATTCCAGGCCTATCTCAAGAAACAAGAAAAATCCCAAATACAAAATCTAACAACACACCTAAAGGAACTAGAGGCAGAACAGCAAAGACAGCCTAAACCCAGTAGAAGAAGAAAAATAATAAAGATCAGAGCAGAAATAAACAATATAGAATCTAAAAAAACTGTAGAGCAGATCAATGAAACCAAGAGTTGGTTTTTTGAAAAATAAACAGAATTGATAAACCTCTAGCCAGGCTTCTTAAAAACAAAAGGGAGATGACCCAAACAGACAAATTCATGAATGAAAATGGAATTATTACAACCAATCCCTCAGAGATACAAGCAATTATCAGGGAATACTATGAAAAATTATATGCCAACAAACTGGACAACCTGGAAGAAATGGACAAATTCCTAAACACCCACACACTTCCAAAACTCAATCAGGAGGAAATAGAAAGCTTGAACAGACCCATAACCAGCGAAGAAATTGAATCAGTCATCAAAAATCTCCCAACAAATAAGAGTCCAGGACCAGATGGCTTCCCAGGGGATTTCTACCAGATGTTTAAAGCAGAGATAATACCTATCCTTCTCAAGCTATTCCAAAATATAGAGAGGGAAGGCAAACTTCCAGACTCATTCTATGAACCCAGTATTACTTTGATTCCTAAACCAGACAGAGACCCAGTAAAAAAAGAGAACTACAGGCCAATATCCCTGATTAATATGGATGCAAAAATTCTCAACAAGATACTAGCAAATCGAATTCAACAGCATATGAAAAGAATTATTCACCATGATCAAGTGGGATTCATTCCTGGGATACAGGGCTGGTTCAGCATTCACAAATCAATCAACGTGATACATCACATTAATAAAAGAAAAGATAAGAACCATATGATCCTGTCAATCGATGCAGAAAAGGCATTTGACAAAATTCAGCAAAGTTTCTTAATAAAAACACTCAAGAAAGTCGGGATAGAAGGAACACACTTAACATCATAAAAGTCATTTATGAAAAGCCCACAGCTAACATCATCCTCAATGGGGAAAAACTGAGAGCTTTTTCCCTGAGATCAGGAATACGACAGGGATGTCCACTCTCACCGCTGTTGTTTAACATAGTGTGGGAAGTTCTAGCATCAGCAATCAGACAACAAAAGGAAATCAAAGACATCAAAATTGGCAAAGATGAAGTTAAGCTTTCACTTTTGCAGATGACATGATATTATACATGGAAAATCCCATAGACTCCACCAAAAGTCTGCTAGAACTGATACATGAATGCCGCAAAGTTGCAGGATACAAAATCAATGTACAGAAATCAGTTGCTTTCTTATACACTAATAATGAAGCAACAGAAAGACAAATGAAGAAACGGATCCCATTCACAATTGCACCAAGAAGCATCAAATACCTAGGAATAAATCTAACCAAAGATGTAAAAGATCTGTATGCTGAAAACTATAGAAAGCTTATGAAGGAAATTGAAGAAGATATGAAGAAATGGAAAAACATTCCGTGCTCATGGATTGGAAGAATAAATATTGTCAAAATGTCAATACTACCCAAAGCTATCTACACATTCAATGCAATCCCAATCAAAATTGAAACAGCATTCTTCTCAAAACTAGAACAAGCAATCCTAAAATTCATATGGAACCACAAAAGGCCCCAAATAGCCAAAGTAATTTTGAAGAAGAAGACCAAAGCAGGAGGCATCACAATCCCAGACTTTAGCCTCTACTACAAAGCTGTCATCATCAAGACAGCATGGTGTTGGCACAAAAACAGACACATAGACCAATGGAATAGAATAGAAACCCCAGAACTAGACCCACAAACCTATGGCCAACTAATCTTTGACAAAGCAGGAAAGACCATCCAATGGAACAAAAGACAGTCTCTTTAACAAATGGTGCTGTGAGAACTGGACAGCAACATGCAGAAGGTTGAAACTAGACCACTTTCTCACACCATTCACAAAAATAAACTCAAAATGGCTAAAGGACCTGAATGTTAGACAGGAGACCATCAAAACCCCAGAGGAGAAAGCAGGAAAAGACCTCTCTGACCTCAGCTGTAGCAATTTCTTACTTGACACATCTCCAAAGGCAAGGGAATTAAAAGCAAAAATGAACTACTGGGACCCCATGAAGATAAAAAGCTTCTACACAGCAAAGGAAACAACCAACAAAACTAAAAGGCAACCAATGGAATGGGAAAAGATATTTGCAAATGACATATCGGACAAAGGGCTAGTATCCAAAATCTATAAAGAGCTCACCAAACTCCACGCCCAAAACACAAAGAACCCAGTGGAGAAATGGGCAGAAAACATGAATAGACACTTCTCTAAAGAAGACATCCAGATGGCCAACAGGCACATGAAAAGATGTTCAACGTCACTCCTCATCAGGGAAATACAAATCAAAACCACACTCAGATATCACCTCACGCCAGTCAGAGTGGCCAAAATGAACAAATCAGGAGACTATAGATGCTGGAGAGGATGTGGAGAAACGGGAACCCTCTTGCACTGTTGGTGGGAATGCAAATTGGTGCAGCCACTCTGGAAAACAGTGTGGAGGTTCCTCAGAAAATTAAAAATAGACCTACCCTATGACCCAGCAATAGCACTGCTAGGAATTTACCCAAGGGATACAGGAGTGCTGACGCATAGGAACACTTGTACCCCAATGTTTATAGCAGCACTTTCAACAATAGTCAAATTATGGAAAGAGCCTAAATGTCCATCAACTGATGAATGGATAAAGAAATTGTGGTTTATATACACAATGGAGTACTATGTGGCAATGAGAAAGAATGAAATATGGCCCTTTGTAGCAACGTGGATGGAAGTGGAGGATGTGATGCTAAGTGAAATAAGCCATACAGAGAAAGACAGATACCATATGTGTTCACTCTTATGTGGATCCTGAGAAACTTAACAGAAACCAATGGGGGAGGTGAAGGAAAAAAAAAGAGGTTAGAGTGGGAGAGAGCAAAAGCATAATAGATTCTTAAAAACTGAGAACAAACTGAGGGCTGATGGGGGGTGGGAGGGGTGGAGGGGGGGTGATGGGTATTGAGTAGGGCACCTTTTGGGAAGAGCACTGGGTGTTGTATGGAAACCAATTTCACAATAAATTTTTAAAAAATAAATAAATAAATAAATAAACATTAAAAAAATAAAACACGTACAATGAAAAAAAAAAACAAAAAGAATGAAATCTTGCCATTTGCAACTACGTGGATGGAACTGGAGGGTATTATGCTAAGTGAAATTAGTCAGTCATGAAAAGACAAAAATCATATGACTTCACTCATATGAGGACTTTAAGAGACAAAACAGATGAACATAAGGGAAGGGAAACAAAAATAATATCAAAACAGGGAGAGGGACAAAACAGAAGAGACTCATAAATATGGAGAAGAAACTGAGGGTTACTGGAGGTGTTGTGGGAGGGGGGATGGGCTAAATGGGTAAGGGGCATTAAGGAACCTACTCCTGAAATCATTGTTTCACTATATGCTAACTAATTTGCATGTAAATTTTAAAAAATAAAAAATAAAATTAAATAAAATTAAAAAAAATAAAATTTAATAGAAGAAAACAAATCTTAGATCTTCTAAATAGGTATTAATATTCTTGTTATTGGTTTTTGTTTTGGTTTTGGTTTTGGTTTTGGTTTGGTTGTTGAGTAGAAGGAAAGAAATGTCAAAGATGTATGGACTGAAAAAGAAAAACTTGACAAATTCTTTTGTTATCTAAATCATGAAATAACACTAGATTAAGACATCTTTTCTTTCCTCAGGCCAACAGTAAAAATTTAGACCTTTAAATGTCAAATCTGAGTGCTCTGGTTCAGATCCATTTGTACAAGCTAAACTAAGACTTCCTTAAATTTCCTATTTTTAAAATGATGAATTATTGTGCCTCCTCAAATCAAATCATAAGCAAGCAAAGAGATATTCTGGGGGTTAAATGGCCAGTGTTAATAAATGAAGTTAGATAATAGCACTGAGACTGTCTCAGAAACAATAATCAAAATTATTTCTTCAGGCTCAAACAAACCATACAGAAGAATTTGAAAGAGGAAAATGTAAGATATACAATTCTTTTTTTTTTGATGCAAGATCTATAATTCTTATAGGAAACCCTCACAACTAGATATGTGTCAGATTTTAGAAAGCTAATATATAATACATGGGAGTCTAGGACAGCATACTGTAATAGGATACAGTAATATTTATCTGAAAAATATACAAATATTCTTACTGCATGAGTTAATTAAAGAGCATGTCAAGTCAGATGATGTTTTTCAGCTAAATGGTCAAAAAAGAAAAAACTATGTTTTTCACACCTTTCCAAATTTTAGGAATGAAAACACAGAATTGCAGATCTGCATTTCAAAAGATAATGGTGTATTTATAAAATATATGAAACTGGTTAATGTGTACAGTGACTAACACGCTAAAGCTACTTCAGGGGTAACATAACTAAGAATGCTTTTTTTATGCAACCTGTTTCCAGAGAAGAGATTCATAGAAATGACATCCAGATCCCCCACCAGGGAAGTGGAACACAGAAAAAGAAGTATCTACTGCTGATGGAAGGCAGCTCCAATCTCAAGTGCATACCAAACCCCATGTCTTAATTTTCTTAACAGAATCTGCTATTCTTTCAGATGAAACACATTTCTGTATTTGAGTTTTTCTCGTGTTTATTCAAACATCAAGATTGAAAGTCACTATATCATTTAGGTATCAAATCCCTCCGATTTTAAAGAATTATTTCTTCTCACTTTAACTAAGGGCCTCCATGGTGTTTTAGGTGAGAATTCAAATAAATAACTACATATTTTCTAGTGCATTTGTGGATAAGCTGAGGATATATTATTTTTCCATTTAATCATTCAGTCAATATTGCAGAGGATTTTTAAATAACTAATATATGCCATGGTTTCAGTGGCCACCAGAGAGTTTTCAGATATTTCTCTCTGTTCTTCCATGTACCTACTCTCTGCCCTGTGCTAAACAGAACTTGTCCTGGTGGCTGCCTTTTCATCAGGTTAAATAGATTGCTAGGAACATATACACATTGTTTAGTGCATTTTTATCACCCTTCATTTTCAGAGAGTAAATAACAGATGCACTAGGAAACCCGTTCCCTTGGGCTGTTTCTTAAAACAAAATCACCATGAGACCAAACTAGGATTAGGCAATTCTCAGAAAGTGCTTTGACTTTGGAAGGAATTTTAGAGCAGATTGAGGACTTCTTTAACATTGCACAAAAAAGTGAATATTCCATAAATTAATGACAAGAGTGTTTACCTGAGTGGTAATATTTAGGTTATGAAAAAAAAAATGCAACAGAAATCACAGCTGTACTTTCTAAAGAACTCTGAAAAAAGTAAGATCTTGATTTTCAGTACAGTGAACTTGTACAAACTTAACCTGGAATTTTGGATCCAGATATGGAAATTTGGAAATTTTCTATCTGAGTTTCTACAAATCAGCCAGAAATTCTATTTAAGGAAACAACTATACTATTTACAAAATTAGTAGAAGTAGGGTCTAGAAGCAATAACTTCAGGGACTGTTAAAAGAACAGACAATGCTATCATAGTCATTGTGCAAGAACTCAGGCCAGGCATCAATTTTGTCAGCTACTTCTGCATATGTGAGTCACCCTGCCAGAAGCTTCGTTTTCAAATTAGTTAGGATACAGATTATCTTCTGCTTTTCAAAGATTGCATCATGCCACTTCACTTTTTATGAAAACTTCCATTAGTACCTGTTTTTGCTAGTCAAAAGAAATCCGAAGATTTTCACTCATATAAAAAAGGAGAAAAGTGAAAATAGTGTTCAGTGTCTGTTTTGCAGTGAGCTGTTATACAGGCAACACTTACCTGAAGCGGTGACAGCTTCACCACCAAACTCCTTCCCAGGGACCTACACTCAGCATCTCAGCATCAAGCTGCCATAGCTTTGAACTCTGTCTGTGAGCATCTGTGCTTTGTCTCAATTCATTTTGTACATCCGTTAGCAAGATGTGCCCAAAGGTATCAGAAAAACCTAAGAGAGGTTATTTTTTAGGTCTGGGAATGGTCAAAAAGTTTTCCATATAAATTAATGGTACTCATCACTTCTTTGTTTTTTTAATTTTTTTTTTTAACGTTTATTTTATTTTTGAGACAGAGAGAGACAGAGCATGAACAGGGGAGGGGCAGAGAGAGAGGGAGACACAGAATCTGAAACAGGCTCCAGGCTCTGAGCTGTCAGCACAGAGCCCGATGCAGGGCTCGAACTCACGGACCCTGAGATCATGACCTGAGCCGAAGCCGGATGCCTAACCGACTGAGCCACCCAGGCGCCCCATCACTTCTTTGTTTTAAACCATTTCAGCTTATGAAAATTTTCATAAGAGCTTTCTACTTTTGGATAGCAGGGGACACCTGTATAAGCTTCTGAATTTCTGTCCTTATGATTCAGAAGTCACACAGCTTAACTGGACTTTTAAAAAGATGGGAAAAGAAGTATAGATTTATATCACATTATAGTTATTTTTTTATTTTTTTAATTTTTTTTTTTCAACGTTTTTTATTTATTTTTTTGGGGACAGAGAGAGACAGACAGAGCATGAACGGGGGAGGGGCAGAGAGAGGGAGACACAGAACCGGAAACAGGCTCCAGGCTCTGAGCCATCAGCCCAGAGCCTGACGCGGGGCTCGAACTCACGGACCGCGAGATCGTGACCTGGCTGAAGTCGGACGCTTAACCGACTGCGCCACCCAGGCGCCCCTATAGTTATTTTTTTAATGAAATAAGTTATTTATTATAAATTCAGTATGTCAATACCAAGAACATAGATAGATAATACCGATATATCCTTATTGTTTCAACTGGCTTTATCAATCTATTATTCACTAAACTTAAGGATGCTACTTGAAAGTAGTCAAGCGTCCTATCCGTCTCCAATAATTGAGAGTAAAACCATAAGCCAAAAGTCAAACAGAGAACTTTTCTTTTAAAACTTAAAAACAGGGTGCCTGCGTGGCTCAATTAGTTGAGCGTCCAACTTCAGCTCAGGTCATGATCTCATGGTTCATGGGTTCAAGCCCGGCGCTGAGCTCTGTGCGGACAGCTCAGAGCGTAGAACCTGCTTCAGATTCTGTGTCTCCCTCTCTCTTTGCCTCTCCCTTGCTCGTGCTCTGTCTCTCTCTCTCTCTCTCTCTCTCTCAAAAATAAATAAACATTTAAAAAAATTTCTAAATGTAAAATCAACTAACAAAACTAATGTGGAGAAATGTGCATCCCAGTTTTGGTGCAAGAATAAAAGTTCCAAAAGATCCCTGGTTCTTTCTGGATATGTATTATTCAGATCCTTATTCCATCTCGATAGCTCACAGTGCAGGCTTTAGAGCTGCCCCACATTCCTTATAAATAACACAACTGGGTCCACACCAAATAAGGTAGCTTTTAAAAAATTCATTAGCATAATTGTTAACTTAATTTTCAATGCATCCCATTTCTTTCTTTATTCATTGCCATTCCATGCAGTACCATCCAACCTTTTAATCCACCACTTTGCAAAAAAACCAAGGGATTTGCTGATATAGCCAGCATCTTCTGAGTAAAAGGCATTTGTGCTTATTTTTCAACCAGTTACATAAGGTATTTTAATATTTTGGTCTCAAAGTGTGAAGTCAAATGTGTCTTTTTCTTACCAAAATAATGTAGGATAAGAGGTGGAAAGAAGGGTAATTTGGTGGAAGTCTATGCAAAGATATGTAGTCTAGTATGACAAAATGTTGGTATAGAGGGTTAGCATATTTCCTTAAATTTTAGTGTATCTGGGCAGTTAATCACAAGTTAATGAAATTCCATCTTGTCCTATACTGAAAAATATTTCCCTTCTTTCTTGGAAAAGATGAATGTCTAGATAAAATAACTGCAGTCTTTCACTGAGAAAATAACACAACCTACTAGCATATTATTCATTCATTCACTTATTCATTCATTCATTCACTTCTCTTTTGTTTATGTAAGCACTCATTTGATAATTTTTATGGAACACTTATTATGTGCCAGTGAGCGTTGTCCAAAGAATGTCCTAAATTGAAGCTGGGGTAGGGTAGGACTGTGGGTAAAAGAAAATCTTAACCAAAATTCCAATAGATTCTTCCTTTAATGTGGGGTGTGTGTGTGTACAGAGCTGTTCCAAAATTAGAAAACTTGCACACTAAGTTTGAATCTCAGTCCTGATGCTTATTAACTGGATCATCATGACTATATTACTAAATATTTTTAAATTCATTTGTCTTTTCTATAAAATGGGGATCATAATCATCTCATGATTAATTGTGGAGATTGGTTAAAATGTGTAAATTACTAAGGTAACTAAATGGAATATATTGATTTGTATATACAGGTTATATGTTTTTAATTTTTTTAATGCTTATTTATTTTTGAAGGAGAGAGAGACAGAGTGTGAGTGGGGCGGGGGGGCGGATGCAGAGAGAGAGGGAGACACAGAATCTGAAACAGGCTTCAGGCTCTGAGCTGTCAGCACAGAGCCCGACACGGGGCTCAAACTCACAAACTGGGAGATCATGACCTGAGCCAAAGTCGAACGCTTAACTAACTGAGCCACGCAGGCATCCCAAAATTATTCCTTATTTTAAAAAGCACCTTTTTCCTCAATAACAGATAAGCAAATAAGGATTGTGATAGTAACAGTTCCAGGTTTGTTTGTTTTGTTTTGTTTCATTTCATATTGTGTCCCTATCATTCTGTATTTTATTTCCTAATGTTTAAAAGATTGGAAGTGAAAAATATAAGCATAGAAATACAGCTTAGGAAACTAGAGTCCCAATGTTGTTTGAAGTCATTTCAAGAGAATTTCAGCAAACTCCCACCTCATCAATCCAAATTAGTTGAAGACCCTTTAGTATTTGGTATTTTTCACAAATCCTAACAAACAGCTTACTTTGGAAATATGAACTAACTCAATTTAGCTATGTGATTTGTATAGTATTCCTATTAGCTAATTCCCCCCTGGCTCAAAAGACAGAAATACAAGCATGTGAAAAAGAAAAGCCTACAATTCAGTTGTAGGCACACTCCCCACTTTCTCTAAAACAAACTGCTTGTCTTTCCTGTGCCCCAGTTTCTTTTGGTTAAGTTGGAATTCAATTCCTAAACATGGCAGAGCAGCAAAATAGATTGCCAGAATACTTTCCAAAACTAAGCTCATTGGTGGCTTCTATTTCAGCTCTACTGCTGCCCAATTTGAAATCTGTTGCGATGCCACACTCTTAAAGCAAAAGTATGAGGAAATCAGTAAACCTATAAGTATTTATCAAGAAGACACTTGATCCAACCACACTCAGATACCACCTCACGCCAGTCAGAGTGGCCAAAATGAAGAAATCAGGAGACTATAGATGCTGGAGAGGATGTGGAGAAACAGGAACCCTCTTGCACTGTTGGTGGGAATGCAAATTGGTGCAGCCGCTCTGGAAAGCAGTGTGGAGGTTCCTCAGAAAATTAAAAATAGACCTACCCTATGACCCAGCAATAGCACTGCTAGGAATTTATCCAAGGGATACAGGAGTACTGATGCATAGGGGCACCTGTACCCCAATGTTTATAGCGGCACTCTCAACAATAGCCAAATTATGGAAAGAGCCTAAATGTCCATCAACTGATGAATGGATAAAGAAATTGTGGTTTATATACACAATGGAATACTACGTGGCAATGAGAAAAAATGAAATATGGCCTTTTGTAGCAACGTGGATGGAACTGGAGAGTGTGATGCTAAGTGAAATAAGCCATACAGAGAAAGACAGATACCATATGGTTTCACTCTTATGTGGATCCTGAGAAACATAACAGAAACCCATGGGGGAGGGGAAGGAAAAAAAAAAAAAAAAAAGAGGTTAGAGTGGGAGAGAGCCAAAGCATAAGAGACTCTTAAAAACTGAGAACAAACTGAGGGTTGATGGGGGGTGGGAGGGAGGGCAGGGTGGGTGATGGGTATTGAGGAGGGCACCTTTTGGGATGAGCACTGGGTGTTGTATGGAAACCAATTTGACAGTAAATTTCATATATTAAAAAAAAAAATAAAAATAAAATAAAATAAAATAAAAAAAAAAAAAAAAAAAAAAAAAGACACTTGATCCTGAAAACTGTCACGGACATCAGGGCAAATGAAAAATAAGTATGAGATTTGGTACCCTCCCCAAAAGAACATATTATTAACACACATGTAGATTTTAAAACATATAAAATAGTCACATAACAACATAAAACAATAATTCAAGAGATGCCAAGAGGAAGGCCATGTAATACAGGGAAATATGACATAAGAAGCAATTGGGTATTGAATCACTATATTGTGCGCCTGAAATTAACATAACATTGTATGTTAGAATAAAGTAACATTGGAATTCGAATAAAATAAAATAAAATTTAAAAAATTTTTAAAGAAATAAAAACAAACACACTAGGCAAACAAAACTTTTCCAGTTTCCATGAGTCATTTCCCTAGGTGACATACAAGAAAAAAAGAGAAGGTGATGATACCAGGATACAGAAGTAGCTTTTCCCAGTATGTAGATGAATACATGACATTTAAACTACAAAAGGAAAGAGAATTTCTTTATGCATTAAAGTTCTGAGAAAGAAGTTCTGGGAAAAAAGACATAAAACACTTACAATTTAGTTAGAGTAAGTTTTACCACATCTACTTTTCTTTGTGAGAGTAAGTGCAGGAGCACTAAAAAGCAAATTGAACAGTTTTTCTTGAGCCTAATATATTTTTGATACATAGTTTTAAGAACTTCAAATGATTTGTGAGAGTGAAGATAGCTAGTCAAAACTAGTATTTACAGAAACTTTTGTAATTTGGGGTTCATCAGCTGTTGGGGCTCATCAGCTCCAAAATTTTCCAGGGCATTGACATATTTCAGGCAGGTAAACCAAAACTGGAATTGTCTTCTTCAAACCCACGTTTTGGGCCACTGCCCAAACCGTAATGACAATAGATGGCTTCTTCATGACAGATAATGGGAACTAATTAAGAAAAATGAATTCTATGCAATTCCATGGGTAATAATGACTATTACATTTTACATACTACATATTGTATTATAGTAGATCAGTCAAAATAAACCTACACCAAAACGTCCATGTATATACCCATATTACCATGAGCATAGAGAGATGCCAGAAATAGAAGATCCTTCTTCATTTTTGTGAACGTAAAGCAATACAGTTCGTGTTGTTTACAGTGCAATTACTGTGAGGTGACAGTGACTTATGTGTTCGTCAATAGGACAGTACTCATTTCTCTCCAGGATTCTGTGTTTACAGATGACCTGTGGAAAATGAGACTGGTCCTTAACTCAAGATCAAATTCGTTTATTGGTGAAGTTTTCCTTACACCTCTTAAAAGGGTGTATTGGTAAGTGGTATCATTCAAGTCCATATCTACTCCCATTACAGTACCTCATTTACAGCTGGCAGACTGTCTTGATTAGCAATTCAAAGCATGCCTATTTTTTTTAAAGACACATTAAAGTTCCTTTCAGTGGAGTGTGGACTGTCGTAACAATTGCAATTGCAAAAGTTTCATTTACATATATAACTATTTCTGTGGTTGAAGCATGTCATTTTTATAATACCTGAAGTAACTAATACAATAAAAATTCTCTTTCAGAATTACCTATTGGGAGCGCCTGGGTGGCTCAGCTGGTTAAGCATCCAACTCTTGATTTCCACTGACGTTATGATCTCACGGTTCATGGGGTCAAAACCTGTGTAAGGCTGTGCACTGACAGAGCACAGTCTGCTTGGGATTCTCTCTGTCTCTCTGTCTCTCTGCCCTTCCCCTGCTTGCTCTCTCTCTTCTCTCTCTCTCTCTCTCTCAAAATAAATAAATAAATATTTTTTAAAAATCATCTCTTGGGGCACCTGGGTGGCTCAGTGGGTTGAGCGTCCAACTCTTGATTTCGAGGTCATGATCCTTGGGTCATGGGAACAAGCCCTGTGTGGGGCTCCATGCTGAGTGTGGAGCTTACTTAAGATTCTCTCTCTCCTTCTGCCCCTCTCCCCTGCTCATGCCCTCTCTCTCTCTAAAATTAAAAAAATAGTTAATTAAAAAAATAAATACAAATTATCTTTTGGGAAAAAAGCATTTTGAACACCTTTTGAAAATTAAATGTTTATGACTTAAAAACAAATGTGATTTTATTGCTTCAAGTGGGTACTTCTGAATGAACATTTGCTAAATGAAGTGAGAAATGTTTTGTGTGTACACTCTTAGGTAATTCTCAGATAGGTTCCATGTACTACCTCTTAAAAGCTGAAAAATTTTACGTATTCTGAATTGTCTGCATTTGAGCTCTTGGTGTATTCATTTATATTGTTAGTGATTATCATCAAAGTACTTCAAATTATTTACATCATATAAGATTCATACTTGACATTGAAATGCATACATCTTTCAGGGAAAATGTTAAATGTATATTTGAAGTTATATTATCTGAATAAATCAAAATGCCTGTGCCTGGTAAAAGTATTTTAAGTTGCAACACATTAAAGATATTTTATTCATTCTGTTATTATAATTTTTTTATTTAATTTTTAATATACCTGATTCAACTACTGTATAGGTCAAATATTCAGTTGTGGGATACCCTAAGACATATTTTTACAATGCAAGGTCTAGAGCACCTGGGTGACTCAGTCAGTTAAGCATCTCTTAATTTCAGCTCAGGTTGCGAGCTCATGGATTTGTGAGACTGAGCCCCACGTCAAGCTCCTTGCTGATAGAGCAGAGCCTGCCTGGGACTTTCTCTCCCTCTCTCTCCCTACCCCTCCCCACTTGCTCTCTCTCTCTCTCTCTCAAAATAAATAAATATTTATAAGTAAGTAAATAAATAAATAAGTAAAATGCAAGGTCTATGGGAAAGTGTTTTTGACGTTCTTACTCATAATCTTCCAATTCATAGAACACAATCTATTTTTAAGAAGTTATTTGCCTACATTAAAAGCAATTCAACAATATTGTAAAAAGATATCTTATATGAAACCGAGACACTGGATACACAAGCATTTATTATAAAATCATAATGCAAATAAAAATACAAAATATGATACGACTTTAAATATGCTGGCTATTTAGTTCATCTACATGACAAAGTTAGGTTATCATGATTAACACGATCAATATATACACAATTTATGATATTTAAAAATTTAATGAAGGAAATTGAAGAAGATATAAAGAAATGGAAAAACATTCCGTGCTCATGGATTGGAAGAATAAATACTGTCAAAATGTCAATAATTCCCAAAGCTATCTACACATTCAATGCAATCCCAATCAAAATTGCACCAGCATTCTTCTCAAAACTAGAACAAGCAATCCTAAAATTCATATGGAACCACAAAAGGCCCCGAATAGCCAAAGGAATTTTGAAGAAGAAGACCAAAGCAGGAGGCATCACAATCCCAGACTTTAGCCTCTACTACAAAGCTGTAATCATCAAGACAGCATGGTGTTGGCACAAAAACAGACACATAGACCAATGGAATAGAATAGAAACCCCAGAACTAGACCCACAAACCTATGGCCAACTCATCTTTGACAAAGCAGGAAAGACCATCCAATGGAAAAAAAGACAGTCTCTTTAATAAATGGTGCTGGGAGAACTGGACAGCAACATGCAGAAGGTTGAAACTAGACCACTTTCTCACACCATTCACAAAAATAAACTCAAAATGGATAAAGGACCTGGATGTGAGACAGGAGACCATCAAAACCCCAGAGGAGAAAGCAGGAAAAGACCTCTCTGACCTCAGCCATAGCAATCTCTTACTCGACACATCCCCAAAGGCAAGGGAATTAAAAGCAAAAATGAACTACTGGGACCTTATGAAGATAAAAAGCTTCTGCACAGCAAAGGAAACAACCAACAAAACTAAAAGGCAACGGTTAACGTTGGTTAACGTGGTTAACGGAATGGGAAAAGATATTTGCAAATGACATATCGGACAAAGGGCTAGGATCCAAAATCTATAAAGAGCTCACCAAACTCCACACCCGAAAAACAAATAACCCAGTGAAGAAATGGGCAGAAAACATGAATAGACACTTCTCTAAAGAAGACATCCGGATGGCCAACAGGCACATGAAAAGATGCTCAACGTCATTCCTCATCAGGGAAATACAAATCAAAACCACACTCAGATATCACCTCACGCCAGACAGAGTGGCCAAAATGAACAAATCAGGAGACTATAGATGCTGGAGAGGATGTAGAGAAACGGGAACCCTCTTGCCCTGTTGGTGGGAATGCAAATTGGTGCAGCCACTCTGGAAAACAGTGTGGAGGTTCCTCAGAAAATTAAAAATAGACCTACCCTATGACCCAGCAATAGCACTGCTAGGAATTTACCCAAGGGATACAGGAGTACTGATGCATAGGGGCACTTGTACCCCAATGTTTATAGCAGCACTCTCAACAATAGCCAAATTATGGAAAGAGCCTAAATGTCCATCAACTGATGAATGGATAAAGAAATTGTGGTTTATATACACAATGGAGTACTATGTGGCAATGAGAAAGAATGAAATATGGCCCTTTGTAGCAACGTGGATGGAAGTGGAGGATGTGATGCTAAGTGAAATAAGCCATACAGAGAAAGACAGATACCATATGTGTTCACTCTTATGTGGATCTTGAGAAACTTAACAGAAACCAATGGGGGAGGTGAAGGAAAAAAAAAGAGGTTAGAGTGGGAGAGAGCGAAAGCATAATAGACTCTTAAAAACTGAGAACAGACTGAGGGTTGATGGGGGTGGGAGGGAGGGGCAGGTGGGTGATGGGTATTGAGGAGGGCACCTTTTGGGATGAGCACTGGATGTTGTCTGGAAACCAATTTGACAATAAACTTCATATATTGAAAATAAATAAATAAATAGAAAAAAATTAATAATCTAACATACATTTGAGTGGTTAACACCCAAAAAAACCTCCAAAATAATAGCAAGTCTTGGTAAGGATGTGGGGAAAAATAGTATGGCAGTTACTCAAAAAAAAAAGGAAATAAACAAAGAATTACTACATGATACAGCAATTCTTTGGGTATATACCCCCCCCCAAATTGAAAGTAAAGTGGCAAAGTGATACTTGTGTCCTTATAACAGCAATATTCACAATAACCAAAAGGTAGAAGGAACTCATGTGCCCACTGATGGATGAAAGGATAAACAAAATGAAGTACATATGTACAATGGAATATTATTCAACTATAAAAAGGAAGAAAGTTCTGACACACACTACAACATGGATGGATCTTGAGGATATTATGCTAAGTGACATAAGCCAATCACAGAAAGACAAATACTTAGATGAGGTATCTAGAGCAGTCAAATTCATGAAGGTAGAAAGTAAAAGTAAAATGGTGATTGCCAGGACATGGTTGCAGGGAGGAGTTTTTATTTAATGGGTACAAGGTTTCAGCTTTGCAACATGAGAGGAGTTCTGGAGATTGGGTTGTGGTAATGGTTTCACAACAATGTGAATGCACTTAATATCACTTTACGGTAGATTTAATAATGATTAAAATGGTAATTTTTATATTATATGCATTTTATCATAACTTAGAAAAAGATATAAACCGGGGTGCCTGGGTGGCTCAGTTGGTTAAGTGTCTGACTCTTGGTTTTGGCTCAGGTCATGATTTCGAGGTTCGTAGGATTGAGCCCCACTTTGGGCTCCATGCTGACAGCAGGGAGCCTGCTTGGGATTCTCTCTCTCCTTCTCTCTCTGCTCTTCCCCCACTTGCTCTCTCTCTCTCTCTCTCTAAAAATAAATACATAAACTTAAAAAAAAGAAAAATATAAACCATTACAGAAAAATCTACATAATGGCTTATTCACTTAAAATGCACACTTTTGAATGCATGACTGTGACATATTCAATAAGGCCCTGGAGACGAGATTAAAATGAGTATGCAAGCTCCCCTTAGTGCTATGATGGAGAAGAACCACAATTACACAACAAATTATCAGTCAGGTTACAACCCCAGTTCACACAAATGAATTCAAATAAAATCGCCCCTTCTCACCAACGCCTCACTACAGCCAATCGGGATTTAATAGAAATCTGACCACTGTGGGCCTTGATAGGGATATCATCAAAATTGAACTTGAAATGTCCTTTTCCAAATATCCCCTTAACTGCTAAAAACAAAATAACTCCCAGAACTTTACTTTTGAAATCAAAAGATTGGTTCATGGAGATGTAGCAAAAGAAGTTTTTCCTATATATGTAATATGTCTATATTTAGAGCTCAATTAGACTGACTAGCATATTTATGCACTTGAGCAACAGGCTAAATTAGATTGACAGAAAATTAAATGAGGGATTAAGGAATTATCATAAAAGTGAATTTGAATGACAGATACGTTATTTTTACATTCATGTGGACAAACCATCTTTTAACCAAAGCAGCTGTAACTTGCAGGTGATATGTGAAATCAAAATACTTAACCATGCCTCCCAACAACTGGCCACAGTAATTAGAATACTTGCCATACTATAGCAATTTAACCAAGAGATATGACATCGAAACATAAGATTAACTGCAACTGATGGCTTAGATGATAAAGGTTACATTTGAAGTTGAAAAAAATAAAATGGCCAAGGAAAATTATGAACTGTAAGAGCAGTAAAATCAAACCTGTATGCGTTCTGCAAAAGAATAGGTGATGACTTTGAATTCTAATGTCTTATGAAAAATAAATTAAAATAAAATAAATAACTTAACTTTTAGGGTTAATAGTTCCCTAAAGTTAGATATAGATAGATGATAGATAGATAGATAGATAGATAGATAGATAGATATGTAGTTATCTATATATATATATTTTTTTTTTTTTTTTGAGAATCCCACAATATTTACCAACCACAAACTTTTCAGCAGCCCTATACCTGCTGATATTTTGCTATAGAATACATTTTTGAGTCAACTTTATCAAAGACAGTTAATGACACATATGTCAGGATTAGGTTCAACTGCATGTAAAAACTTTTCAAAGTGATAGTGGCTTAAATAAGGTAGATGTTGGGGCGCCTGGGTGGCTCAGTTGGTTAAGCGTCCGACTTTGGCTCGCGTCATGATCTCACGGTTCCGGTCATGATCTCACGGTTCATGGGTTAGAGCCCCGTGTCAGGCTCTGTGCTGACATCTCAGAGCCTGGAGCCTGCTTCAGATTCTGTGTCTCCCTCTCTCTCTGCCCCTCCCCCACTTGCACTCTGTCTCAAAAAACAGAGTGTTTTTGTGTTTTTAAAAAACATTAAAAATTTTTTTAAAAATAAGGTAGATGTTTATTTTTCTTTCCCATAAAATAAGATTTCTTCAATATATCTGCTTTACCACCTTGACTACATTAGTTCCTCTTCCAAGGGTGCTGTGTCATCAAAAAGACTTGCTGTAGTTTTCATTAGAGGCAGCAAGAATAAGACAGAAGAAACAATGCCCATCTCACTAAAATTCAGTACTTGTGCCTTCTTTAGATGCTCCACAACTATTTTATTTACATCTCACTGGCTAGAAGCTGATCACACATTACCACTGGCTACAAGGAATTTTGGAAATGTATGTGTGTGTGTGTGTGTGTGTGCGCGCGTGTGTGTGTTTTAGCTGCCCCATTGCTGCCTAAATGAAAATGGAAGTTCTATTGCTGAAAATGTGGAGAATGGATAGTAAGTGGAAAATTATAGTCTACTATAAATGTTTCGGTTCATATATGTCTCTGTATTTTCTTATTTTACCACATCCTAACTTAAAAAAAAATGTTAATCCCTTGCTTAGGTCAGTGACAAAGCTGTTTATGCAATGTGAAAGCAGACTAGAGGAAGTTCTATAAGGACAGCTGAGACTGTATTTGTTTACCCAGTCTAGGCATCCAAATGGTGATGCTATTGAACAGGTAGAGTAGACTCTAAGTTACCCACATAGAAAGTTACTTCAGGTTGCTGGTTCTTGTTTGTTTTTATTTACAGATTTTCTGAAGATTAAAACTGATGCTGTTGAGCATGATTAAACCTTTTTCTGTGTTGAAGATCTAATCTCACAAACTATGAGTAGTATCTGATAACACTTCGATGGTAACCAGCTGGCTTAGGAAATACTGTTGAGATTCTCTGGTTTCCCTTCCTCTCCCTAGTAAACTAGAACATTCAATTATTTCTTCATGGCCTTTATTAGTAAGTCTAGTCATTTGCCTAGACTTAGACTTGCTTACACTTGTATATGCTCTCTATATGGACATTAAATCTTGAAGCTTCTTTTGTTACTCTGGCATGGTTGACTTCACTCTGCATCTGTGATATCCCCTTCCTAACCTGAGCACTGCCTGCACTCTATCTGGAGGAACAGGATCTCTTAACTCCAGAAATATATTCTCCTTAGAAATATTTCAATGACATTTTAGCTGGATGCTTAGAATTTGAATGGAATACGGGAACTCTATTTGTACAGTGCCATGATGATTCAAGTAAACAACAAGTTGAACAAGTTAGGTCACTGAATGCCCACTATAATTGGGTTTATACCTGGTTCTCAAATTACCTAAACCTTTTAACTTATGAGATTTATCTAGAATCAGAGGAGCTTTTTAATTTCAGTTATTATCATTTTAAGTAGAAATATACACTGCTTCTACAAACAGGAAAGTCCAATCATTAAAGAAAAAGAAAAAGTTTTTACATGCCTCTGAATTAGCCTTCTCAGTACACAAAATTCAGTGCCAAATTATAGTACTACCAAGGAGTAATTAGTGAACACAGATCTTCACACTAATGCAAAATAAATTGATAATTGTAGTAGGCCAAAAAATGGACCTCCAAAAGATCTTCACATCCTAATTCCTAGAATCTGTGAATACCACCTTATATGATACTCTGTGCAAATGTGGTTAAATCAAGAGTCTTGAAATAGGGAGATTATCCTGATGGGACTCCAATGCAATAATATGTATCCTTTAAGAGCAAGGCAGAGGGAAATTTGACACATACAGAGAAGAAGGTAAATTAAAGACACAAATAGAGATTGGAGTAATGTAGCCATATGCCAAGGAATGCCAGCAGGCACGAGAAGCTGGAAGAAGAAACGAATGGATTCTTTTCTAGAGCCTTTGATGTGGGTGTCACCCTCCTAACAGACTAATTTTGGCCTAGCGATGCAGGTTTCAGACTCCTGGCCTCCAGAACTCTGAGAAAATAAATTTCTGTTGTTGCGAGTCCCCCAGGTGGTGGTAATTTGTTACAGCAGCCACAGGAAACTAATCCAATAATTTTAAACAAATAAGAATACTTTACGGCCCAGTTTTTTGCTTTTAATTTTTTATGTGTGTTTACCTCTTTCAGATCACCTGCATAAGTAGGTTTCTAGTTAAAAATGATTTCAGGAAATGGATAGCAAGATGACAGTCTTCAACCAGTACTGAGAGGAGCTGTAAAAGGCTATTGTTGGCCTGTGCTATGCGTCAGGCTTTGTACACATCACTGGATTAAAAAATGAACCAGAAGGATGCAGCCTTTCCTGCAAAGGCTGTACAGTTTATTGGCACAGAGTAACAGGCAAAACAAATGCTTAACTGTTATGATTCAATATGTATTCACACTAAGGAGTTCTTTCAGATTGGTTGGTTAGGCACAACCTTCATGACTAGAACATTATATTTATTTTGAGACCTAATTAAGGGCAATACCTTAGTTACCTGCTGAATAAAAAATAAAAGTGTGATCCAACTCTGGGCAAATTAAATCAATGTAGTAGGTTGTAACCAGCCATTAAACAGGAAAATAAATAGAAAAAAAATAAAGCAGACATATCACATATGGCAAAGATAAGTACTATTTTAGAAAAATTCTTATTGCAGTTTTAAACACCCCCCCCCCCACACACACACACACATGCACGCATATGCGTGTTGGGTAACTTAAAAGATAATCTTTTAGGTAGAAGAAACAGCAAATGGATACATCCTAAAGGAGGGAAAAAAAAGGTTGAAATATCCAAGGGACCTAAAAAAAAAAACTCATTTGGCCTCACCTCTGTGAGCACTGGATGTGCCCAGAGTCGAGCAGGGCAGGCATATGAAGGAAGTAGTTGGTTATGAGGAGGAAGGTGTTGGCAGGATGTTCATGCATGGTGTATAGGTCATAGCTATTGAGCTTTTATTTTATTCTAGAGCCATAGGAAGTCACTGGAAGGTATTAAATGGAGGGTTTGCTTTCCATTGACAAATGTTCACTCAGCTGGGTGGAAAACATTAGAAATGAGCAAGAGCAGAAGCAAAGATATCAGCTCACAAGATAAAACACTGGTCTAGGCAAAAGATAGTGGTCGTTTTCACACAGGTGGCTATAATGATGTAAGAGGATTCTATTGGGAAGAGGTTGAAACACGTGTATGATGGTAAAGCCAATGATATGACATTTTAACTAATTTGGAATTGGTTTCCTTTCCACATTTCTTCAGATATTATATCTGGAAAGCAAACATCATACATAGGATTGGCATAGGATATTGAATTGTTTTGGGATTAAATTAAATTAATTTTCTTTTCTTCACCTAAATCATTCTATTTGTCATCTTTCTCTTATATTCCTTCATTTTTTGTGTGTGATTTTCTGATAAACACAGTCTAAAATTTAGAGAAAAATAAAAATGAAAATGAACATGAAGAAAATGAAGCAAAGATTTTCCTTCTAAAGAGCATCATCTAATTTATTACTTACTTTTAGAATTTCACCTGATTGCAACTGTGGACATTAGACAGCAGGCAGCTAGCTGATTCCAGGACTTTGGTGCCCCTAGAGTTACACCATTCAACTTACACATCCCTGCTTTAAAAATACACAGTAGGTAAGTGATCAAAATTTTTTCTTGACAGTTTGCTTGATTTTGCTATTTTGTTTTTATTTTCTATCTGAACATGTTTTCTATTGTTCCCTAAGTAGAACAGGCATAATCTCTAGAGACGTAAGGAATCAGAAGTGGGGTGGAGTTTTGAGTTAAGTAGTACATTTCAATGTATTTCAGTGCTCTTTTAGTGACTTTTCCAGACTAAGAAGTAATTCTGTTTCTTAGTCCCACTGTGTCTTATGTGCAAGAATAAGGAGCAGAGAAAACTGCTAAGAGAATTTAGCATGTGCAAATTAATTCATATTCCCTTTGTATATTCCTGGGCACCCCTTCTTGAGTCATATGAAAGGAACTTGTGAGTAGGGACATTTTATTTAATGAGGATGAGTTCTTTATTCATTGTATATAGTCACCCTGGTCAATTGGTGGGTCCACACAAACCTTCCAGTGCTGTGGAAGGAGAGAGCCAGCTTCACGCCTTACCCATCCAGCACTTTGCTATTCTCCCTTTTTATTAAGGAAAGCTAGTTTGGTCATCCTGAGGTACACTTTAACACAACAGTATTTTTTTGCATGAAATTAACACCTCTGTGTATATGTATTTCCCAAACATAACTTCCATTTGAAATTGCTTTAGCTTTTCCTGGAGGAATCAAACTTCTTATTCTAGAGTTGTTTTGGTTTTTTTTAATTGAATGCTATGTCACCCTCTTAAGTATTTACCTATATAATTTCACAAAGCTAATGAACAGAAAAAAATTTAAGGCACTAACATATACACAAAGCATTAGTAATCCAGACTCTATATGTATTGGAATAATTCATTTAAAAAAGATTTTAAAAAATCACATCTGTGACTCAATTTATTATTACAGGTACAATTTCATTCTGGTCAAGAGTGAGTAGTGCCTGGCTTGGCATATATATTTGAGCTACTCACAGAGAGACTTGCCTTAACTTTGGGACTTGCCTTAATTTTGATCTAGTACATGAATACACCTTTCCTCAATGAGAGACGAGTCAATTCACAAGTAGTGGTTACTGGGCTTTCCTTGTCTAATTCAGGAAATTTGGGCTATTACAGTTTGGTAGAGAAAAATCCAGTCAAGTTGGTTTTAATGCCTTGCATGCTGTTATTCCATACCCATCAAAAAAAAAAAAAAGAAAAGAAAAAGAAAAAGAAAAGAAAAACAAGACAGGCGTGAAGATAAGTTAAGCAGAACACTCACTTCAGTAAATGCCAGTTAAGTATTTTTTTTTCCTTTTTATTTCTCTTTCCCTTCTTGTGGGGATAGTATCTCCTCATATCAACTTGAAAAATCTGGAAGAAGTGATTAATCATATTTCCAGTTGTTAGAGTCATAGGCCTGTTCAGGAGCTTGTTTTGTGTTCTGCCTTTAAAGTTCATTAATTGCCTTTTTTCTTGACATAAAATCTCTGCCTTTCTACTTTTTTTAAACAGAAATCCCTCTAATGGAATTTACTAATATGCAATTACTTGATTCTGTTTTGTGAGCCGAGACTGGCATCTACTGGTAAAATAAATTTGGTTCACAACTGGAATAAGTTTTTTTTTCAGTTCATAGGTAGTAGTATATTTTCTTGGGAGATACTGTGATACTGTTTTCATTTTATTCATTAATATCAAAATAGAAAAGTTATAACACATCATTATCTGTATTCATACTACCTAAGTTACATTTAAAAGACAAAAGCTGGCTAATGTCCACTGAGTTAAAAAAATTAGTGTATGTAGAAATTGTTATTTAGGTTTCAAAACAAATTAGAATCAATCAGTCTGGACTCATCAAATATTAGTGTGTTCCAAAGGACTGAGTTAAGCACCACAGATCAATACTACATCGAAGATTACAGCAGCAAGTCCTATGAACTCTTCACACAAAATATATCCTATATTTACCCATTTCACTTGAATCTCACTGCTAACCTGTACTAACGCATCATTTTCTTACCTGGAATACTGGCTATTAATCAGGGCGGGGAGTTGGGGAGGTGTCTTGTTTCTACTATATTGTAATTCTAATACTTAATCTTATTCTCAATACAGCAGAGAGAGTGATTTTTTTTTAATGTAAATCCCATATTTAAATTGGATCATGAGCTGCTGAAGGGAAAGTGCCTGATGCACATTATATCTGTAATATTAATAAATGTATTACCATTACATCATCCCAATTACAATTTGTTTAGAGCCCATTAAAAGAACAGCATACTGAACTCTCTAAGTCACACACATGCATTTCATTAGACAATATTCTTAAAAGATATATAAAGACACATTCACAGGATTAAGCTTGTGACTAAATTGATTACATTTTTGATATATTACATAGCTTCCATTTTTTGCAAAAATCTGAGCAGAGGAAAATATTGCATTCCAAGAGTAATAAAATTATAGATGTTAATTATTCATTCTCAACTTTTTTCATTATGTATTATGAATATCTGAATGAAAGCTGTCAAGTACTACTCCAGATATCCAGAGTATTTTTAACAGCTCTCTGAGGTGTAATTGACATACTGTAAACTGCACGTATTTAAAGTGTACAATCAGTAAGGTTTGGCGTGTGTGAACACCCAGGAAATCATCACCAAAAGCAAGCTAATGAACATATTCATAGCCATCAAAGTGTCCTCCAGCCCTTCTGTAATCTCTGCCCCAGCACTTGCCATCTCCCCCATCCCACACAGACAATGATTAATCCACTTCTGTCACTATAGATTAGTTTGCACTTTCTAGAATCTTATGTAAAGGAAATCATGTAGTTTTGACAGGATTATGTCACTCAGAAAGAAAAATATTCTGAGAATAATAGGTTTTCAGCATGTATGAATAGTCCATTCCTTTTTTATGGTTAAGTAGTGTTCAGTGGTACAGGCATACACAAGATGTTGTTTATCAATTTATCTATTGGTAGATATTTAGGGTGTAGTCTTTCTAAGTCTTAGAAAAAAATATATTTTTTATACATATATACGAGTGAAATATCTGGATCATATGAGATGTATGTGTTTAACTTTTTAAGAAACTGCCAGACCTTGTCCAACCTTTCTCCAAAAGACTGAGTTAAGAACCACAGATGGACATGACATCAAGGAACTCGATAAGCCTAAAAACACTCAGAAATTAGGAACAGGTTCTCACACAAGATAGTTAGTGTTAAATCACTGGTGTTTTTAAGCCTAGGTTATATGAATATCAATACAAAAAATGTAGCAATTGAGTGGCTCGGTTGGTTGAGCCTATGACTCTTGATTTCAGCCCAGATCATATCTCAGGGTTGTGGGATCAAGCCCCGTGTCAGGCTCTGTACTGAGCGTGAAGCTTGCTTAAGATTCTCTCTCTCTCTCTCTCTGTCTCTCTCACTCTGCCCCTCTCCCCCACTTGCTCTCTCTTTTTCTCTAAAATTAAAAAATGTACTAAATTAAAAAAAATTTTAATGTAGCCAATTAGTAAATTTCAATAGTAAATATGAGGTAGGCAATACATTTAAAATACTTGTTTTCTGTTCTCCAGACCTGTTCTTACACATGTGGAATGTAACACCATTATCTATCCAGTTGCCCAAACCCAAATCCCTAATGTATTGCTTTCTTTACTCTTTTTATCCAGTTCGTCAGCAAGTCCTCTTAACTTTTCACCTAAAATAGTAGTTCAATAGTTTTCCAGAAATATTTTTCCCTATATTACATTCTCTAACTTAAAAAAAAAATTAGGTGTTTTTATCTTGAATTTTTTAGAGCAGTTTCAGGTTCTCAGCAAAATTGGGCAAAAGGTATAGATATTTGTTACATATCTCCTGCCCTCACACCTGCATAGACTCTCCCACTATCATCATCATCCACAAGAGTGATATATTTGTTACAATTGATAAGCCTACACTGACCCATCATTATCGTCCAAAGTCCTTAATTTACATGAGGGTTCACTCTTGGTGCTGCACATTCTATGGGTTTGGACAGATGTATAATGACATCTACCTACCATTATAATATCATACAGAATATTTTCACTGCCCTAATAATTCTCTGTGCTCTGCTTATTTATTCATCCCCACCGAGCTTCTCAACCACTGATCATTTATTATTGCCACAGTTTTGCCATTTCCAGAATGTCATATAATTGGAGTCTTTTAGTATGTAGCCTTTTTAGATTATTTCTTTCACTTAGTAATATGCATTTAAGATTCCTCCAGGATGGTTTGAAAAGGAGTGATAAGAGGGCACTTCTTACTTTATGCCTAATCCTAGTGGGAAAGCTTCAGGCTTCTCATCATTAAGTATGATATTAGCTATAGGGTTTTTTGCAGACAATCTTCATCAAATTAAGGAAATTCCTTTCTATTCATGGTTTATGGAGGCTTTCAACATGAATGGGTATTGGATTTTGTCAAATGCATTTTATGTATCTATTTATATGATCCTGTGGTTTTGTTTTTTTAGCCTGTTGTTCTAATGGATAACATTAAATGATTTGTGAATGTTGAACCAGGCTTGCATATGTGGGATAAATCCCACTTGATTTTGATCTATATCCAAGTTTCTATATTAAAGGTTGCAGCAATTTGCATTTTCAACAGCCAAGCATATTTTCCTGAATAGTTGACATTACATATTAACATGGAAAGAAAAGGTGATCAATTGAAATAGATTAAATACAATTTTACTGTTTTCCTTACCTTTAAACCACTTTAAAGAACTACAAATATATACACATTTGTGTGTGCGTGTGTGTGTGTACAAATATGTTTGTATATAAACTCATCTTAGTCCCTCCCCCACAGATTCTCTGTGTGCTGAGATCAAGCCAAGCCTCTTGACTGTCACAGCATGTTTGCAGAGATAGAAACAATTATTCATCAACCATTCTTTGTCATCTCAAACCCAGGAGCTCTATATAAAGAAGTGCATTGAATATCATAGGAAGGAAAGTGCTGTGTGTAAAACTGAAGAACTGTTTCACTAATAGTATCAACCCCTCTACTAAAGACTCCCTCTTTTCCTTCCCCAACCCCTGAAAGAAATATATCCTTCTCTTCTTGACAGGAGGTAGATTGAACAATAGCAATCACAGGAGACAACAACAAATAAGCTATGGAAGGAAGCAGCAAAAAGAATAAAGATGTCTTAAGTGTCAAAAACCCAGAACTAATCAGTAGTCCATGTCAGGGACCTCACAGAAATAGTGGTTGTGTCAGACAAACCTAGAAATGCAGTGGTTTTTCCTAAGAAGAGGCTCATAAGTTTATTAGGTTGAAAGGATATCTAGGTTACAAGTATAAATATTTGGACTGCTCTCACATTTTTCAGGAGCTTGAACTTTAATAGACATATCAGGATCCATGGCTTTGATTGTATAAATGTTTATTTGTATTTAATCAGATATACCCGGTAAAATAAAAGTATGAAATAGGAGTGAAAGGATCAGTACCTTCAACAGAAGATGTTGTAGGAACAGAGGAGAACAAAGGCTGTGAGTAGAAAGAGAAGATTTAATCTAGGGAAATTATAATGGAAGGGATTAATATCTCAAACACAAACTGGTAAAAGAAAAAAGAACCATCAAAAATTGTCATGTTCTTATATTTTTAAGCATCTCATATTAATTTATTCATGCATTCAACCAACAGTTATTATGTGTCAGTGAACCATTACTATGGTTAAAATATACATTTTTAGTGGTAATGTCACACACATATAATGGTTTGGAAGAACCCCATATGGGCAAAGGATTCTAGGAGAAAAACTTAAACTTAAAAACAAAGAATAACAAAACTTAAAATAGTAAGCTTAAATAGTAATAAATCGGGCACCTGGCAGGCTCCATCGGTTAAGCTTTGGACTCTTAATTTCCTCTGAGGTCATGATCTCATGGTGATGAGATCCAGCCCCTCCTCAGCTCCACACTGAACATGGAGCCTGCTTAAGATTCTCTCTCTCCATCTCTCTCTCTGTTCCTCCCTCGCTCATGTGTGTGTGTGTTCTCTCTCTCTCTCTCTCTCTCTTTCTCTCTCTCTCTAAAAAAAATTGTCATAAATCAACAATCTGATCTTTTTTTATGCTGTGCGTAAGGTAGTTGAGAGTCTGGTAGGTGAACTATTTAAATTTACATTGTATTTTAATCTATCATTACGTTGAAAAGCATTTTAAAAGACATTATGTTACTGGAGAAAGTGGTCACTGGTTATTCAACTCATTTTCAACAGAAGGAAAAAGACCTTTTGTGTTAAGAACTAAATAAAAAAACAAAGCCTCCTTATATTATTTTTCTTATTATTTTAGTAAGTAAATAATTGAACTTTAAAAATCTAAGTATATTCTAAGAACTGAATTTTTGAGAAAAAATTCAGTAAGAACTTACTAGCAGTAAGAAGATCTTGCAAATCTTTTCTCCTGATATATTTTAAAATAACATCGAAAGTTCATTATAGAAAATACAACATATACAATACAAAAAATAAAATCACCCACAATCTCTTTATTATTTATGTACTGTTACGTATTTTTCCATATATATATAAAATGAAGTATATATATTTTATTATGGAAATGGAATCACTGGTTCTAAACTTATTTATCATAACAATACAATGCAAAAATTATCCTTAATCACAATTAAATCTCTATATCATTCCTTCTAGATATTTAGGTGGTTCCCATATTGTCACTTTATGCAAAAACACATGGCAATAAATATACTTGATGAATAAATATTAGGAGACATTTTATGTCCTTTCATTCATTTCTAGCAGCCAATTTTGTGGGCCAAAGGCTAAAATCATTTTTAAGGATTTTGATCTATATCCAAATTCCTATATTAAAGGTTGCAACATTTTGCATTTTCAGTAGCCAAGCATATTTTCCTATAGTGTTGGCCACATTATATATTAACACGGAAAGAAAAGGTGATCAACTGAAATAGATTAAATACGATTTTATTGTCTTCCTTATCTTTGAACCACTCTAAAGTATCACAAAAAAAATAGACATAAAACTTTATGCTCAATGAAACAAGAGTTACAATTGCAATCAATTCGTAATGGACATAACAGATCCTGTACAAATTAGGCCAAAATAAAACAGGAAGCTGAAAGCTGTCAAATAAATCCTCAGAGTATCAGAATTTTCCCCCAAATCACTATAGCCCAAAGAGCTCCCTCCAATGATTCTTTGATTATAAAAATAGGTTTTGTGTATTTGTTTGGATCACAAGGTAAGAGGAGAGTGTCTTAGTTGGAGAGGCACAACTGAACCCATAGGAACATTGAAAAAATGTAAGCAAAAGTTAAACCTGATGAAACTACATTCCAAAATAAAAGGTGAGGTACAGAAAAAAAAGTTGATGGAAGACAACCTGATGGTTACCAGAAGGGAGGTGGGTAGGGAATGGGTTAAATATGTGATGGGGATTAAGGAATGCACCTATCATGATTAGCACTGGGTGTTGTATGGAGTGTCGAATTACTATATTGTACACTTGAAACCAATATTGCACTGTATGTTAAGTAAGTGGAATTTAAATAAAACCTTAAAGAAAATACTTGGTGGGGTGGGGTATTTGGAGGTGAGTGGGGAGATATGCCCTGTAGAAAGAAAGTACAAAGTAGATGAGAGGGATTTGAGCCAACTAAAATAATTTGGAGACTCACTACTCCCACTGCAGCCCACAATATTTTTTATAAAAGTTTTCTATGTTTGAAGATAATTGATAATTAGAAAGAAATTGACAAAAAACCCATGTATAGATGCTGTAAAAGAAACAACATGCAAAAACATGGAGAGGTAAAAACAATAGAAAACACAAAAATCATTTGTCATCATCTTTATTAAAGCATATACACAAAGTCCTGTTTTAAAAATTCTCCTGTTAGCTTGTTTTAAGGTTGAAAGTATGATAAGCCATTTTGATTCCTCTAAATATGTATTACTTTAAGATACAAGAAGCCATTTCTCAGTAATAGATAATGTATTTTAGCTGGGCTCTAAATATGAAGTCCTAAGAAAGAGATTAAATGCAAGTCAAATCCCTAATTTCATAGATTTAACTAATTATGTAACAGGTTTCTCTGGTAATACAGTAATATTTTCTGAACTACACTCTCTTGTCATCTTTTTCTTTAGTCTTATGCTCTCTACCAGGCTCCAAGATTACAATAAGAATCTCAAGACTTGAAACATTTTACTGAAGATAGTGTCAGTTCTTTTAGGATTCTGCCTGAACCAAGATAACATATATTCCATTCATATCAGTATAAGGAAAGTAAATTTCCTTGTTTAGACACCAATAGACTGTAGTCAAGCCTCTTTCTATTCTGTCATCTCTTCTGGACCATGAAATCAAAAGACTGACACAGTTTAATACACATATTGAGAAGCAGAACAACATATCACTAGATTTAGTGCAAGATTTAGATATTTTCCAATAAATATAAAATCTGATTTTTTTTCAAGTGTGTAAATGCAACTGATGTCGCCACCCTGATAGCTCAACATTTATTTCATACTACTCAAGTTGTATCAAAGAATACAATGAAACTTTTCAAGGCAGGGATCCTATCTTACTCATTTTGCAGCCCCTGTGCTTAGCAAATCCTGTGGCATAAAGGAGGTGCTTGTCGGAAGCAACTCAGGTTGCTATAGCAAAATACCACAGACTGGGTGACTTCAACAATGCACTTATTTGCATTTATTTTTCTGAGTTCTGGAGGGTAGGAAGTCTGAGATCAGGGTACCAGCATGGTTAGGTTCTGCTGGGGGCCCTCTTCCTGGCTTGCAGAAGACTGCTGTCTTACTGTATCTTTACATGGTGGAAAGAGAGAGAACTCTGGTGTCTCTTTCTCTTCTTATTAGGGCTCCATCCTCATGACCCCATTTGAACCTAATTTCCTCCCAAGGGCCCTACCTCCTAACACAATCACTCTGAGGTTTGGGGCTTCAATAGATGAATTTTGGGAAGGACACAAACATCTAGTCCATAACAGTGCTTAAACATATTTGTCAAATAAAATCAAATTAATATAAAATATCAAAGATAGGAGTGACCAATCTTAGCATGTTCATATAGGCAGGTTGAACATAGCAAATTTATCAATGCTGGATCCCATTTGACTCAGCTTTGTACTAGCACAATTAATATAATTGATCTCAGATATCGTAATGTCTTTGTGTGAATCTTTTAATTCCCACTGTAAGGACGTTTACACTTTATTGTGCACATAATGTTAATGGAAGCCTCCTTTAAAGACTTCATAAAGATTCTTCCATGAATATTCCAAGGATCTTCTCTGCATTTTTCACTTAATCTTTTGATATGTTCTTTTATATGCTTATATAATCTTGCTAGAAATCTGCAATTATTTTTTTTTCACAGAAGAGGGGCAATACTTATTGAATTTTAATTCTCAAATTATTTGAGGATATTTTCTCCCAAATACTATGTGAAGTGGACTTTGCAATCATATTTTATGGTTGAATAATCTAATTGTTCTTAAATATGAAAATGTCTCTGTAAGTCTTTTAATTCCTACTATGTAGATGTTGGGAGTTTCCAAAGTACAGTCTTTATTCCCTTCCCCACTTTCACCCTAAGGGCCCCTAACATTCTCCATTGATTTTTTTGCCAACTGGTAATTTCATAGCCACTCTTCCCCCTTTCTGAGAAATTTTAAGACTGAGATAATGATACACCATGAAGCTGGAGAGAGCAATAGGATATGAGTATAATTCAGCAAGCCCTTGGAAAATTTTGCCTAATACCAATCTTGGACTTAGGAAAATCAAATCAAATCATTTGTTCTTCCTCCTTCTTCTTTATCCTAAATTTGATTTCTCCCTCAATTCAATTTTATCACAATTAGTAACATGACTAGACTGTACAATTTCTAATAAGTAGGACTTGTGGGATCAATCCCAATGGCCAATTATAATTTTCTTGCCATAAAGAATCTCTTCTGAGTTGGAAACAGCCAGTATTGAAAGAACCCTTTAGAAGAGAGGAAATAAGAAGTCTGCTAGTATTCTGGGGTCTGAATTTATGGTATTGAATAAATACAGCTACTTACACACCTTTGTTCCCTTTAACACAACCAGTAGTGGAAGAAATAATTCACAGACTCCCATTTCCCTGGAAAGGCTGTGATGCCAACTCAGTGTCTCCTAACACACAGCTGAAAAAATGGTTTAGTCTGTAATGAAATTAATAATGGTTGGACAGATCAAAAAGCAAACCCAGGTGTATTTGTTATCCACCAGATAAACTATCGTCATTTCAGAAATATTTTCAGTAATTTTCCATGCACACAATATTGACATTATTCTTGTGGTGAGAAAGGTTTAAATTGTGAAGGAAGCCTCTGGAAAAATCTTAGGGTCACATCTGTTACCTTTAGAAATAATTGCAGAGAACTGTGAATAGAAATCTAATTGTCAGAGTTGCAGATATTCTTAACATTTTTTTGTTTAGCAACTCTGCCCTAGTTTCTTTTAATAAAGCATAGCACGGCCATGTTATTTAAGGTGTCATCTATTAATTGGTTATGAAAAATGCTCAGCAATTTGTTTGAGACCTGACAGTTGCCTGGCACAGTAAGCATAGCCCCATCTTCCTTGCTGCAGTCAATTAAAATCTGGGTCTCCTGAGCCGTTTCTAGGTATAGACCCAATCTGATAGCTCATCATTAGTTCACATCCTAATGGCACAAAAACATTCCTGGAGACATTTAATTTTCAGCGCCAGAGGCTTTCTTGATAAAAAGCATTAAAAAAAAAAAAAGTAACCAGAAAGTCTTACTTTAAAAATCAGAAATGGCATCACTGCCTGGTAAAATAAAAGAACAATCACTGAAAGAAGAAGAAAAATAATGGTTGCTGTCATCATTTGACAATACATTTTAAGTGCCACTTGGTGCAATAAGAATTACTTATACATTCAGAAAGAAAATAACATGATGGGACTAAGATTATCAGACCAAATTGTGCTTAGTTTTCCAGCTTTTCTTTTTTTGAGGTGTATCTACATATTTATTACTGAAAGTGCAGCATTCTTTACCAAGCCGTGCTCCCAAGATAATGTTGAACCAGAAAGAGCAAATATTTTAATCATTCCCCAGAGGAAAGTTTCAAACTTCTTCTCATCTTACAAAAACAATGACAGAAGTTAAAAGGACCCATTCTTTTAGGGCCCGTTTAGAAATGCTTTGAAAATACCATTAGCTCCAAGTCCCTCTGATGTAATCTATGAGTGACTGGATTTCACATTTTATATTACGCAGCATGCAGATAGTTGTTTACCCACAGCTCCCCAGCTTTTGTCCATTTTGTTCTACCATGAAATCAATGGGCTAAGAAAAAAAATACTACCACCCGCCTCCAAAATAATATATCATTGGGGCACCTGGGTGGCTCAGTCAGGGAAGTATCAGACTCTTGGTTTCGGCTCAGGTCATGATCTCATGGTTCGTAAGTTCAAGCCCCACACTGGGCTCTGTGCTGATGGTGTGGAGCCTACTCATAATTCTGTCTCTTCTCTCCACCCCTCAATTGCTTTTGTGCACTCTCTCTATCTCAAAATAAATAAATAAGCTTTAAAAAAAGGGCTTCCTTTAAAAATGAAGTAAAATAAAATATCATTTTCCCAATGAGCTAAATTTTGTCTTCTAATGAGGGTTATGTAAAATGTACTCATTCTGTAGATTCATGAAAAAAAGTACCCAGGAAAATTTGCAAATTTCTCTCCTGGCACTCTCTAGATCCTGAGGGCTACTTCTCTCTGCCCCTTCACAGCCAAGCTTTCTTCCAAAAATTATCTTGTGCTAACTCTGTATGTCTTTAAGTGTATCCATGCCTTCTTTTTTCAATCTAATGTCTGTTCCTGTACCTACTTAAACTATTCTCATTTAGGTAGCCAATAGTCTTCAGATAGCTAGATCCAAATGGACATTTTTTATATCCTTATTTTATTGCACCCTGTAGATTTTGACAATGTTGACAACTTGCCACCGCTTTAAATTTTCTCCTCCTTTAGCTAATGTGACAAGATTCATTCTCATTATGAAGGTCTGTGTTTAAATATCACCTCACAGCCATTCTCTGACCATCCTAGTTAGAATAACCTACTGTCTGGATACAAACTGTTTTATCTTCTTCACATTATATATCATTAACTGAAATTATGTTATATATTCATTTGTCCCCTTGATTACTGTATATTTTCACCCTAGATTTTAAGCTTCATGAGAGCAAAGAACCCTCAGTACTTATAACAGTGCCTTACATATGAATGATATTCTTAACAAACAGTGACTGATGAACTGGATGAATGAATACTGGGTCCCACACCCTTGAAGTTAACTGGATATTTTCACTTAGATTTTTCACAAATACCTCAAAGTTATGTTTTAAACTTACTTCTTTCATCCCAAAAATGATCTTCGAATGCTTTCTGTAAATCTAAATTCCTTCGTTTCAGGGCACCTGGCTGGCTCAGTGGGTAGAACATGTGACTCCTTATCTTCGGGTCATGAGTTTGAGCCCCACGTTGGGTGTAGAGATTACTTAAATAAGTAAAACTTTAAAAATAAATAAATAAATTCCTTCATTTCATCACTCTTTGCATCTAAAAAATTAGACATGATTTTTGGATGATGATTTCTGTAATTTTCTTGAATTATTTTTCTCTTCTTTATTTCTACTTCCTCTGTCTTGGTTCAAGTGCTCCCATTGACTGTGACAGACATCTAACTGGTGGTTGTTCCCAGTCTTGACTCCATTCAATCTATCCTCCTCATTTTTACCTGCAAGAGCTTTCCAAAATGTAAACCTACTCATTTTAATCTGTAGGTAGAAATCTGTCGATATTTCACTAAAGCCTCCTCAGTAAAGTAGCCCTTCATTTGCTTAGCTCTATAAGGGTCTTCATGATCTCCTTTCTCACCCCTTCCTATTCTCCTCCAAGTTGTCTTTATTCTATAAAGCTTCTTTCAGTGACCTAATTGCAGTGTGCTCTTTTATTACCCTCTGCCTTCATACATGCTGTTCTCTCCTATGTTCACACTCCCTCTCATTCTCCTCTTCCAGTCCTCATTCATCCTTTAACAGCATGCCAAGCACTGAGTTAGCTGTAGAGAGCATAGCAATGGGGGGGAAAAAGCTAGACATGGTCCCTCCCTTGCTGAGGTTTACAGTGTGGTGGGGGAAGTTGCCAAGTGGAGAGAGACTAGAGCGTGGGGAAGATGGAAGCTTGCATAGAGTTGTTTTAGAAAGGCCATTTTTTCATACAAAAATTCTCAACTCAAGAAAATTTCTTACAATAACACAATCCAAAGATAACTTTGCCACTATTTTGTTAATATAATAACTATGTGGAGCAGGCCACCTCAGCTTGCAAATAGCTCCCCTTAACCCACGTTGTTTATATTAAAGATCTCTGCTCTGATTGGTTAAGCCCAGGTAACAAGCTGAACTATGCAGCTAGAATCAATGCCATCGAAGTTTTCTCCAATAAAAACTATGGTGTTTTCTTAACACAAAGAAAGATGGTTTTACAGTAAGAAAGGTGAAAATGCTTGGACAATAAAAAGCAAGGGGCATCATCTAAACAGGGAGATCAAAAAGTTTGTAACTTAGTGAGACAAAGCAATAGATTCATAATTATTATTTCCACCCAATCCTACAATTAAACTTAGCTTCTTACCAAGTATTAGAATAACATGATATTCAAAAATTTTACTGAGTTCAAAGCAGTGACTTGCTATATTCAAAGTAGTGCCCTGAGCTATACAGTGGAATCGATGAGACATAAATAAAACACAATCTCTGCAATTAAGTTTATCTGCTTTACATGACATAGCTAAATTTCATGTAAATACAGACAGATTATAGATAGATAAAGACTGTGGCAAAGTATATATACAATGGAAGTGAAAGCAATCAAAAGGTAAGAGATTAATTCCTTTTCTCTTTAGTTATGTGGCTTTGAGCAATGCAACTATTTTCTCTAGGCTATTCTGTTATCTATAAAATGGCAATAATAATATCTGTATATCTCGTACTTTTATGGAATTACACATGATAAAATATCTGAAAATTCTGTGCCAGTGGTGAAACACTTTCCATACAAGACTTTTAGAAAGTTTTATAATGAGGAAATAAGTAGTGTGTACTGCTTTGTACCAATACCTCACTGCTATTACAGTTCCATTAATTTATTCTTGGTTCCAATGCTGCTTGGAGTTTTATAAATAATAACAAATTCAAAACCAATATATACCATTTAATGCAATTGAGATCACCTTCAGCATTAAATTTCCTAAAAACACAGAGGAAAGGCTAAATTAGAAACGAGAAATTGTTAAGAGGCATTTTTAAAATCCCATGTACAGGAGGGGCACCTGAGTCAGTCAGTTAAGCTTCCTACTTCGGCTCAGGTCATAATCTCATGGTTCGCGAGTTTGAGCCCTGGGTACGGCTCTGTGCTGACAGCTCAGAGCCTGGAGCCTGCTTTGGATTTTGTGTCTCCCTCTCTCTCTGCCCCTCCCCCACTTGCACTCTGTCTCTGTCTTTCTCTCAAAAATAAATAAACATTAAAAAAATTAAAATCCCACGTAGGGGAAATAAAGTATAGTTTTAAATACATTAATTAAGAAGTGCCCATTTCAAAAGAAATAGTGTAATTACCAGAATATACACTGACAGTCTCAGCAGATGGCAAGGAAGCTGTTTGAATTACTGGCTGTTTTGAGGTGAGTGTGTAAGGAATAGGTTGGCAAACTTTTCTGTAAAGTGCCAGATAGTAATTATTTTAGCTTCCAGGACCCTAAGGTCCCTGTCACAATACTCATCTCTGCCAGTATATAACAGTAACAACCACAGATAGCACATACATAAATATGGGTGACTGTATGCCAATAAAACTTTCTACGGTACAAACTCTGGCTAGATTGGGCCCGAGGGCAATAGTTTATAGACTCTTGGTGTAAGGCAACAAAATCATTAACAAAGCTAACAAAGTCAATTTTTTCCTGCCTTATGTTTAGCTTTTGTTAGCTTTTTTAGAAAAAAGAAAAGTAGAAGGAAGGATTATAAGAAATGTCTCCTCATTAGCATAAAATATCATTTTAAATTATAATCTAGAGGTAGTAAAGGTCCCCAAACTCATTTTATAAGCCTCATTTTGATGTGAGTTGACTGAACAATGAAATTGTATCCATAAAAATCACTCCATCTTCTACTTCATACCTACCTGTCTCTCTCACCAGAAAAAAAAGTCTATTTCAGTTATATCAGAAACTCAAACTCTTTAATTCAAATAGGAGATGGTTTCAGATCAACTTTGTAATTTCCCAACAAGCCACAAAAAACTTACAGGAATTAGGCTTTAATGAGTACAGATTACTCCTACAATTAAATAGTTAAGGCCGGTCTTTTATTGTTCATTGAAAAGAAAAAGACATGTGATAATAATACTGTGTGTGCATGTGTGTGTGAGTGTGTGCATGCAATATGTAAGACAAGGGAAGGGGATAGGTGGGGGGAGGGGGATGATGAAAAATACATATATATAGAGAAATGGATAAAATAGTTGGAATGTGGTAGTCATCTTTTTTTTAACTTCCCAAAACCATTTCACTATATTTTTTTGGTAATAATTCTCCCAATTTTGAGGAATTATTCTTTTCCACTCTAGCCATGAGGATCTCCCATTTTCTATACACAGGCCTGAATACTTGGCCCACAGTGAGCCAATAAGAACACTTATTGCTTCCAGTCATGGTTGGTGCCTGGCTGAGAGTTGGGGAAATTGATATGGCCCCTCCAAAATTTTCCATGGAATTTTGTGGGGGATAAGCTTAGGAATCCCCCAGGCTTACATCAATGGGTTAACAAGGCATAAAGAAATACAAAGTCATAAAATGCTCACACCCAAATTTGGGTAAACCAGATTGGCACCCCAAGAATAGAGGGTGCAAAGGCACCCTGAGACTAGGGAAGCACAAAGGTGCCGGGAATAGGGAGGTGCAAAGGCACCCCAAAGTAGAGAGGGGGTGCAGAGCCCCCAGAATAAAGAGGGAGAGGCAAAGGCCTAAAATAGGAACGACACAAAGGTGCCCAATACGTGGGCATATGAAATAAACAAGATTAGATATTCAGGGTGGAAGCACCCCCAATTTAGTACTATAGCAGAAAACCTGCTTTCACAGAATAGGACCAGGTTAGGTAAGTTGGTGAGTTGGACTATGGACCGCTGCGCTGCAGGCAGAGCAGCCCAGAGCAGAGATGGTTAACAAAAGAAAAGGTGCCTTGTCAACCCTGAGGTTATTTCTGCTATCTATCTCATCCTCTAGGCTAGCTAAGATAAACAGAGGTGCTGCCTCATGTCCACTGTAAACAACCCTCCTCCTGACTGCCCGGCGCCCGGATTTTGTTTTGTATTAACCCAAACCCCTAACCACAAATATCCTCGAGACCCCCTTTCCCTCATGTCCACAAGTTAGTGTTCACAGAATCATTGTCCCTTTGTGCATGTCCATCGCCATGTTTATAAGCCTTCTAATCTTAATAAATACGGGGCAAGGACTCTTATTCGGGGCTCTTATCTTTTGCTGGAAATTAGCCATCTCTCGCTTTCAATCCTGCGTCTCACTCTTTTGCTAGACAAGAGAAAGCTTTAGACCCAGAGTCTACAACATAATTTTATGATTGGAGCCCTGAGAGAGTCACTATGTATCCTGCCAGCATTATGCTAGGTTCCTGTGGAAATACACTCTGATTATGCACATCTCTATATGCATCTAATAGCTTTTTTCCTTTTTTTTACTAAAATGAGATCATGATATACTTGAAATTATCCAATGTTAATATGCAAAGGTATATTTTATTTATAATTACATTGTGAGCTACTCATACTAGTACATAAGGAGTTATCTAATTTATTTTCATGAGTATTGTACTTTGTACACACAGTCACACACACACATACAAACACACACACACAAACACACACACACACACACACACACAAACTGCCCCTACAAAATAGTATAGCACGTATCCTCTCAAATGTGGAATGACATTTACAATTAACATCCATTCAATATTTGTTATGTATCAGGCAAGTTTGCATATTTTAACCTCTTCACCATCCCCCTTCCCTATCAGCTAGTTATTTATTTATTTTTTTACATATGAGAGAATTGATTCTGAGGGAGGTCCCATAACTTGTCCATGATTAAATAGTAAGCAGCATAGCTAAGATTTGAACCCAGACAATCTAGCTTTTAACAACTATGTTGTTGGACTTTTATGTACCTGAAAACATCTGTTTCCTATGCCCTTATTAACATAAAGAGTATCAGCCATTCAAATATTATCAAACTAATTATTTAAAACATCTCATAAATTATATCCCTTTGAGGAACAGCAATTTTGGAGCATTTTTGTAGCAGATTACTGGCCATTTGTTTCTCTTTTTCTATGAATTGACCATTCATACATTTTTCTTATTTTTCTATTAGGCTATATATCTTTTACTTATTGATTTAAAGAAAGTCTGTTTTATGTTTTGCTAGGATTTTCCTTTATACTATCATATTTGTCTCTTATATTTATGATGCTTTTCTCTGTAAAGACCTTTCAAATGTTTTATGTGGTCAAATCTGACAATCATTTATGATTTTTAGATTTTGAGACTGGCTGAAGATAACCTACATCAAGAGAATACAAACAGCTTTTATCTTAGTGTTTTTGTTACCACAACGTTAAAATCTTTACCATCATGATCAAAAGGGCTTAATTTGTGTTCACCAAAATTAATAACCAATTATCCCATCTATTGAAAAGTAAATATTTTCCATTAATGTGAAATGCCACCTATTTCATTCCAAAGTTTCCAAAAGTCCTTCTTCCTCTTCCCGAACTTGTTATTTTGTTCCATTGATCTATATGCCTTTACTTGAATCAGCACCATGTTTATTTCCATCTCTACAAATTTACAATAATATTGGACACCAGTTAAAACAGGTCTCACTTAATTATCCCTTGTTCTATTTGGGGGGGGGGCTATATTTATAATTATTCTATTTGGGATTATAGTTAGAATTATATATTAACATGAATACAGTTAACATCCTTATAATATTAAAGCTTTCCACCTAGAAAATGTTCTTTCACAATATTTATAAAAGGCTTCTATCTTTGTCAGATATTTTAGATGTTTCTTCATATATGACCTGTGCATTTACTTTCTTTATGTTTTGATGTCTTTATATGAGTGGTGTCTTTCCCCCCACTATATTTTCTTACTAGTTTTGTATTACCATTTTGCTTAGAATTCAGCCATTCTACTAAACTATCATCTTAATTATAATGACTTATAACGAAATCTATTGAATTTTCCTGATAGAAAACCCTATCAGCTATTAGTAAAGATAAATGACTTCTTATCCAATCTTTGTTTCTTTATCTTATGTCTGTATCTCATCTAAAATTATTGACATAAATATTCATAAAAGTTGTTGAATGATATGTATCTATATCCTACCACAGTAATATTGCATTGGGTTGGATGGTGTCCACATAAACTCATGTTCTTCTTAGAACCTCAGGATGTGGAAATAGGATGGCTGCAAATGGCTGCAGATGTAATTAGTTAGGATGAAGTCATACAGGAAAAGAGTGGGCCTTTCATCCACTATGAATCCACTATTATCAGAGGAGAAGACACAGTGATAGAGACTTGAAGGAAAACACCATGTTAAGAGGAGATAAGCTTAGTGTGAAACAGCCAAAGGATGGCAAAGACAGTGGGTAACCACCAAAAGCTAGAAGAAAATCATGGAACCATTCTCTCTCAGAGCCTCCAGCAGAATCCAATCCTGCTGACAGCTTGAATTCAGACTAACTTCCAGAGGTGTGACAATAAATTTCTGCTATTTTAAGCCACCTAATTGTGTTATTTTCTTGGGGTTAACCCTAGGAAACTAATAAGAGTATTGACTAGAGCTTTTACTAACAGAAATTACATTGTTAGGTTGCTAAAGATATTTTTTTATCAAGTTAAGGAAATGTTCTTGTATTTGTCTATTACATAAAGTTTATATCATATTTGTTGACTATAATGACCTCTCAGCAGGTATAAATGACATGATTCTATTGTTATTTTCTCCTTTATTGTACTAATATTGTGGCAGGTTACAAAAACTTCCAATTCTCCACCTCTCCCTGTATGTACTCCTCTTTAAAGCATGCTTTTGTAGTTTCTGCCAGTAAAAGAAGTCAGGTTCTTTATCCTTTGAATTACTAATGTCCATATGCCTTATTGCATCCAATAGACTGTGGCAAAAGCACTAGTTTTCAATTCTGAGCCTAGGTTCAAAAAGAACTTGCATATTTCCATGCTTCCTCTTATAACCTAACCACTATGATATGAACAAGTCTTGGCTGGGTTGATAAATGATGGATTTTGCCTGAACCCCAAGCTAGCCAACTACGTAGTGAGTAAATAAGGTTATCAACTGCTAGCTTACCAAAAAAGCATGAATGAGTTCAGTCAAAATCAGCCAAACCCGGCCTAGAATAGGAGCACTGTCCAGCTGACTCAGACTCAGGAGAAATAATTAATGGTTGTTGTTTTACCACTAGGATTTGGTATGATTGGTTATGCAGCAGTAATATAAATATAAATACATCTAGTAAATTTAAATGACTCCAAAAATGTGTGTGTGTATATATATATACATATATATATACATATATATGTATATATATGTATATATATAACAAAAATAAACTGATATAAATATTTTATCAATAGACTATAAAATTAAAACATCTTTGTTATCTTATTAAAGAAATGGTCATATTGGGACACTTGGGTGGCTCAGTTGGTTAAGTGTCCGACTTCAGCTCAGGTCATGATCTCATGGTTTGTGAGTTAGGGCCCCATGTCAGGCTCCATGCTGACAACTCAGAGCCTGAGCCTACTTTAGAAGATTCTGTATGTCCCTCTCTCTCTGCCCCTCCCTGCTTCTGCTCTCTCTCTCTCTCTCTCTCTCTCAAAAATAGATAAACATTAAAAAATGTAAAAAAGAAGAAATGGTCATACTATAGAATTATTATAAAACACTTCTAGATTCTATTACTAATGTTTTATTTAGAATTTTGATCTATTTTCCAAGATAAAAGAACTTGTATTTCCAGTCATTGAAATATGTTAGTATGATATTAACATTTAAATAACAATGAAAATGATAAATGCATCCTTTATAAGTCAATAAAAGATATTGGTACAACTGCCAAGCCAGCACATTCTTAACCATTTGCTAAATCCTTACTGTAGGCAAGGGACTTTATCTCATTTCTCCACTCAATAATCTATAAGATTATTAATTTTAAATTACTGCAAAGAAACTGAAGTTCAAATAAATTAAGGAGATTGTCCAAGATCAAGCTATTAGTAAGTATTGCAGTTAGGTTTAAACTCTTGTCTGACTAATGCCAGAACTTAATCTCTAGACCACTGAGAAAGTGAAGTGTGATGGCTGTAAGTCAATGTCATAATTTATCCTGAAAATCAAAACCTTCCCCTATATTTACAATACCCAAAGGGTAATACTATATTCCCTTTTCTCTAATTTGAGATTTGTAGCTACTTTGTATAAACATGCTTAATATTCATTCTAATACTTAATTTAACTGAATTGTCACTATCAGTGTGGACTCATAAAAATGTGCTGAGTTTGTAAGAAACACCACCTAGATTTTTCCAAGTCTATAATCTATGAATTGAATAGCAGCTAACATGAAAATAAAGTATAAACTTTCTACTAAAGCCTATAAATATTCAATATATTAATACATTATCTAATAAGGGCATGAAGAATTAAATCTTAATAGTTTCATATGTAAAAAGATAAGGTAATAAAAAATGTAAGGTATTGCTATTATTGATTATTAAAAACCATGGATAATCAATGCATACACAAGTCTCTGCTCTTAAAAGAAGCACAATGTAGTTGCCATCACAGGATGTATAGGTTGTAAACATAAAAGTGGCATATGTTAGTGCCAAAGAAGAGATTCAGGTTGTAAGTCCTATGTGAGAAAGTAGTGATTATTGTGGGGTAGGATAGATGAGATAATTATAGAAAAGGTGGGATTTGAACTGAATCTCTGAAAAAGTTACAACTTAGAAAAGCAGAGAAAAGGCATGTAAGGATGTCTTGTCAGGGGAATGACATAAGTCAGAAATGACAAATATCTCTGATGCTTATCCTGTCTCTAGTCTTGAGCTCATGACACACATCACTAATGAACTCTGGCTTTCTCCTCTTTCTGAGTTTAGGGGCAGCCTCGGAATGCCCATCAAGAGGTAGCTGCCAGTCAGTTAGAGAAGGCACACAGAGAACTCTTGCATCCATCCATGATAGCCAAATTATTGTGGAGTACAACAGAGAAATAATAAGTAGCCTTATCTGACTGAAACAGGAAGAATATAGGGAAAATTAATTGGAATGTTTGTAAGAACTATAATTGGTGGCCGGAAGTTTGGATTTTTCTTTTGTACAGTGGAGAATGATTAAAAAATTCAGGAAAGGGGTAAATGAAGGAGCAAGTGAGGACAAGGAAACCATGGGAGAATAGTTATGTTAATCTTTTAATGACTAGAAGGGAAATAGCATTAAGGAGAAAGAAAATGCAGAAGTAAAATGCATAATAAAGAAAGAATTGTCAGAGATTAAGATTAACTTAATATATACAAAGGAATAGAAAGATCATTAAATTTCTTGCTATGCCCAGAATTGAAGATAAATGATTTAAAAGCATTTTCTCATCTGACCCTCCTACCCCTCAATGAGATAAGAATTTTTTCTTCTCCACTTTATAAATGAAGAAACTGAGGCACATAGACACTAAGAAACTTGCCATATTTTGAACACTAAATAAAACACTGAATCATTTTAACTGGTTTTGATTTTAGAGTAATCTTGAATTTGCCTTTAATTCTCAGCATAATTTTCCACAGTTCTCTGATCTCTCCATAGACATTTATAGATTCCTGCTTTGTGAATGTCTACGGTGGTTCTTCTAAGAAAATGGCATGGAATTTGCTCAATTTCAGATTCTACTTTCAAAAAAAAGTCAATTACACTTGGGGGAAATCACATTTGAATTTAAAAATACAGCATGTGGTCACAGTTGGATATATTTGTAATATATTCTTGTCATCTACATTTTTAAGTGGATTTTTAAATCCACTGTATCTTTTTTTTAAATGTTCTTCCTTATTAGGCCAGAAACTCATAAACTAAAGCTAAAATGTTTTGTGTGCTTACTAAGTGCCAGGCACTGGGCTAAACACTTTGCATTTACAATTTCTCTTAAGCTTCACATACTTTACTTAGGTGAGTAGACATAGTAGCTGTCCTTATATAGATAAAGAAATGACACCTAGAGTGTTTAAATAACTTACTTAGGGTGAAGTAGCAAAGCCAAGAGTGAAATTTAGATCTCTATGACTATAAAGCACAAAGCCTTAAGCTGTACCATCAGACTGCTTCAGGGAAATAAATTCTATCTTCCTTCACAAAATTATACTGTGCCAAATATACGCTTAATTCATTTTGATAAATCTACCTCTTGTTATAACTTGAGGCATTAAGTAAACACTAAGAAACCGAGCATTTAGTGAGTCATTGTTATCTGTTCCCGGCTCTCTGATAAGACTCTAGACATGTGATAACATTCATTCATTATCATTTTCAGCTATCACTTGGTATTCAGCATTGTTCTGAGTGCCAGGGAGGCAGCAGAAAATAAAGTACAGAAAGCCCATGCTCTCTCATGACTCAGGGAGTTAGAGACACACACATACACAAGCAGCCCTTGCTTCCCACTGCTGTAATACACATAACTTCCAGATACCAGTCTCATAGCAAAATGGTTCAAATTTCAGTTACAGTTAGAGTTAGGGTTAGAGTTACAGTGAATAAACTCATAAAATACAAACTTTACTGCTGCATCTTTTTTTTTTTAATGTTCATTTATTTTTGAGAGAGAAAGAGTTAGTGGGGGGTGGGGCAGAGAGACAGGGAGACAGAAGATCGGAAGCAGCTCCTCGCTGAGAGTGAAGAGTCCTATGCAGGGCTCAAACTCACGAACCCTGAGATCATGATCTGAGCCGAAGTCTGAGGCTTAACCAGCTGAGCCACCCAGGCACCCCCACTGCTGCTTCTTCAGTCCACAGATGACTATAGTAATAATAGATGCACAAACGTGGGGCCAACCACGTTATTTCTTTCAGTGTTTGTCAGTGACTGATCACTGCACAATATATATTAAGTTCATACACTAAGAGAAAACTGTTGTTATCTGATAGTATCTGATAGGAAAGGTGTTGCCTCCTGTATACCTATGATAAATCCTCGTGACAGTGTACAATGTGGAAAATAACAAGAACTCATTGACCAATAAAGATGAAAGTGTAGCAAAGAAATGAAAGTGGATGTGGCTGACAGGAAGAGTAGTCCCTACCGAAGTCCTACAATTATCCCGAGTTAGGTTAACATCCCCCTTCCCCACTTTATCTCTGAGTACACTGAGACTAAGAAACAGTAAAGTACTGAGCCACGGTCACGCAGATATCGAGCGCCTGAGCTTGAAATCAGGCTCATATTTATCTGGATTTCATTTTTCGCTATAGTGTGCACTTTTCTCAGAGAACTTTTATAGATGTGAAGGTTGAATACATTTTTAATATGGCAGTTCTCTTAAATGGCTTTAGTTGATAGACTGTAGTGCAGCCAAAATCATTCATATCCAAGTTTTGCTGATTGAGAGACAACCAAAATGGCCTTTCTAGTCTGAATAAATAAGTCTACTGGCAGCTCGCTGCTGACATGATTTCAGGTTTCCAGCCTTTTTGTTTTTTTTAATTCTTTTTTTAAAGTTTATTTTGAGAGAGAGGGAGAGAACACAAGCGGGGGGGGGGGGGGCGGGCAGAGAGAAAGGGTGAGAAAGAATCGCAAGCAGGCCCTGTGCTGTCAGCATGGAGCCTGAGGTGGGGTTCACACCCGCGAACCGTGATATCACCACCCGACCCAAAATCAACAGTTGGATGCTTAACGGACTGAGCCACCTAGGCGCCCCCATAGTCTATTTTAATGGCCAAATATTGATACACTACCATAGGACAAAAAGGGTATTTGCTTAAACTAACACATGTCCCATAGTTTATCATTTAGAAAGAAAGGAAAATCATATAAAAATACAACTTCGCAAGAGAGTGACTGTAAATAGCAGTGCAAGTACTTTGAGAAATGTGGATGGAGATACACTATGATTTTAGAATATCACTTTTTCCTGGTGGGAAGATTAAATTCTGATCAAGATCTCTAAATGTAGGGAGCGAAAATTGGTCTTAATTTTTCTGCATTTAATGCTCTTTAATTCTCTTGCATTTAAAAGTCTTTGGCAATCATGCAATCATCAAAACACTTGAGCAACTTCTTAACTAGGAAACTTAACACCTACTTATGCTATTGTTAGCTTCAGTAGTTCAAAGAATGCAAAGTCAATAGCAATTAGGAAAGAAAACCTTTGAGAAAGGAAAAGATAGCTATAAAACACCTAATTGTTTCTTTTAAAACCTACTCCCTTGGTACCTCCAAATGCTAATGAAATGTCATTTCACCATGACAAGTAGCACACAGGTCTTTCTCTTCTTGGGTAGGAAAAAAAAGGCATAGTGTGACAACGTATGTAATACCCTTCATTATTAAAACTTGCATTATTCCAATGTTACTTACTTATAATTAATGTGTAAGCGATTCTAGAAGCTTAAGCCCTATCCCTTATTTGTTGCTTAGCAACAATCAAGCTGAATGAAACACTCCTAAGAGATAGCCTATGAATCACCACAGGAAAAGCTGCTTGGGAATTACTGAGTTGGGATTGCTCTCTCTAGAGTCTCTTAAGCATTGTCTCCGTGTAATTTAGTTGAAGCAAACTTGCTTTGCTAATGGGAAACCCTGTATAAATAAATCTGTGCCCATGTGAAAACAGCCTTATTGTAGATTTTTTACTACAATAAACATGACAATTATTTTTCAAGAACACACTGAATTCCACTGCTCCTAAGGGTTACTTGCTTAAAAATAAAAATTAGTGTTAATTGTCCTTTCCAGTGCAAATGTAATTGTTTTGTTCTTTCCTTGAGTCTCGGCAGAATCAGCAGGTGTATATATATATGGGTCACAAGAACATTACTGTATCTACATATGCAAAGTGAAGTCAGAGATTGATATAAACTAAATGTTTGTGTCCTCTAACTTTCATGTGTTGAAATCTAATCTCCAGTTTGATGATATTTGAAGATGAGACCTTTGGGAGGTAGTTAGTCACTAGGGTATAGACCTCATGAATAGGATTAGTGTTTTTATAAAACAGAACCCAGAGTGTTCCCTTACTTGCCCCTTCTGCCATGTGAGGACACAATGAAAAGATAACTATCTATGAACCAGAAACTGGGTTTCCACTAGACATTAAATGTGACAGCACCTTGCAGCTTTCAGAATTATGAGAAATAAATTTCTGTTGTTTATAAGCCACTCAGTCTATGGTACTTTGTTACAGCAGCCTAAATGGACTAAGACAGGGATGGAGACAGTTATCCAAGAAGTTCATGTTCAAATCTCTTGCAATAAAACACAAAACGACAAAGGTAGGGGTGCCTGGGTGGTTCAGTCAGTTAAGCGTCGAACTTCGGATCAGGTCATGATCTCATGGTTCATGAGTTGGAGCCCTGCATCAGACTCTGTGCTGATAGCTCAGCTCAGAGCCTGGAGCCTGCTTCAGATTTCTGTATCTCCCTCTCTCTCTGCCCCTCATCTGCTCATGCTCTGTCTCTCTCTCACAAAAATAAATAAACATTTAAAGAAAATTTTAATTACAAAAGTAAAGAAAACAAAAGCAAAGGTATAGAGTTCTACTGAGCTCAAATTGTCCAAATAATCATGTGGAATGTGTACACCACTTTCATGACTATTTGAAACCTTATCAACTCCATTATCAACTCCAATGCTACCTTTCACAATCTAAAAGCCAGGTACAAAACTTGGATCTTAGTGGAGACTAAAGTCAAATACCAATAAGGTTACACAAGTTTCATACTCTTTTATAGTAACTTAGTAGAATTTATAAATTTATACCAGTGTTCTGTCAGATATAAAACTGTAACATCAAGATTATTTTGGTCCTTATCCAATGTTGAAAAATTAATGTCATATCCATCTCTCAACATTTATCTACAGTACTACTGAAACATCAGTAATGAAGATATTCTTTATTCTAGTCTATTTGATAGTATGTTACCCTCTTAAAAATGAGGCTCTGTACAGACATAACCTATAATGGAGATTTTAAATATGTGGCTGTGAAGACTTTGTGTATGTGCAAATTCAGTCATGTAACTAAAACTAATCCTGCATTTAAATCAACCTTGTTGATTAAAGATCTGAAGGAAATCTAGAATAGGTGCAACCAAAAAGAAAGAACTGTCAATATGTTTCTAATACTGTCCATTCAAGAGCGCCTGATTGCTTTGGATATTTGAATTTACTATGTCAGGTGTAATCATCAAGGAGAAAAGGAGATATCAAGCTCTCATAACCTAATCAAATTAACCATCAATCAATTACTTAGCTTTCTCTGTCCTAATTACCTACTCATGTCAAACAAGCTTTTTATTACAATTTAGCTTCACATGTGAATTGGTTTTCAGAAGAAAAGAGCGTTCTAAACTACTGATATGATAATAACATATTATTTGCCATTTTGAACATTTCACATATATATGAAATATATACAACTTTTATTGATTTTATACCTAAGTTATCATTTAAGCTTGATTATCTTATGTCAAGAATATGAGCATAATTGCTTCTGAATACTGACTTAACCAAATTCATAAACCTGCCAAATATAATTGTATCTCAATCTTGGTGAGGATAAGATTCAGCATGGGAATTTTATGAAGTAAACAGTTGAAGCACCTTCAGAGATTCTGATTAATGAGATCTGAAATCATGCATCTCTACTTTAACTAGAGATTCATTTCTGGAATTTTGAAGTGAGTAGATCAAATCTCTCTCCAAAAATCCAACTAAACCTAAAGCATAAAAAAATAAGGAAATAATAAAGTCTACAGGGTAGTTAAATGAACTAGAAAACAGAAAACAAAAGAAAAAGATCTACACAATAAAAAATTGTTTTTTTGAAAAAAACAACAAAACTGACAAATCTTGGTTAGACTGTCCACGAAAAGAAAATAAGAGAAAAGATACAAATTACCAAAATCAGTAATAAAAGATGAAACATTACTATGGAACTATATATATTAAAAGGAATATATATGTATATATATGTTTTCTTTTTCTTCTCTTTCTTTCTTTCTTTCTTTCTTTCTTTCTTTCCTTCTTTCCATCTCAATTTAAACTGCTGAGACACAAACTTATGTTCCAGAGTTCTTAGTGGGATCAGGCTGAAGCTCTCCTCTGTGGGACTTTTGCTTGAAATCACAGTTTTGCTTGGCTTCCTCCTCCTCCTAAGCCTTCTTTTCCCTTACATGTTTCTCCTGGGACCAGTTCCATAATAAATCACTTACAATCAAGTCCCTATCTCAGGGTCTGATTCTGGGGAACACAAGCCACATCCAGCACCTACAATGGGCCAGGCCCTTTGAAGGATAATGGCAATTCAACAAATGATTAAGACACAGCCCGGGCTTTCAAGGAACACACTGTCTGGTGGAGAGACAGATGCATACATTGATGATTACAGTACAGTGTGTGAGGTGCTGTAAGAGAGACATTCTGGCCAGGGCGGGGACAGGGGGAGGGGGGAGGAGCGCAGCTGTTAAAGGAGGCATGAAAATAACGTCAAGAGCTGTTTCTCCATTTGAGGGAGACAAGGACATCTTCGAAGAGGTAATCCTAGAGGGGGATTTTTTTGAACAAACATGCTAGCAAATACAGAAAATTTAGATGACATGAACATTTTTCTAAAATGACAAAATTATCAGGACTAACTCAAGAATAAATAGAAAATATAAATAGTAAATATATTCACTTGTAATTGAAAATTTTTCCACAAAAGAAAAAAAAAAAAAACCCTGAGCCCAGATGGCCTTATTGGTAGATTTATCAAATATTTCAATAAAAAGTAATACCAACTACAAAAATGCTTTCAGAAAAATGGAGGAAGAAAGAATCCTTCCCACCTTATTCTCTGACACATTATACTGGTGCCAAAGTCTTTAACAAAATATTAGCTATAAAAGATTATATATCGTGACCTAATGGTATTTATCTCAGGAATACAGGTTTGATTTACCATCTGAAACCCAATGTAATATTCCATATTAATATAATAAAGGATTAAAAAACACATTATCACCTCAATAAACACAGAAAAAGCAGCTGAAAAAAATTCAGCATTTGTTCATTCTTAACAAACTAGTAACAGAATAAAATTTCTTAATTTGTTAAAGGGCATCCACGTAAAATATACACCTAACATCACACCTAATGGAGAAAGACTGAATGATTTCCTCCTAAGGTCAGAAACTAGTCAAGGATGTTTGCTATCACCACTTCTATTCAAGATTTTAATAAAGTTGGGCCAGTGAAATAAGACAAGAAAAAGAAACTGAAGACATACAGATTGAAGACAGAGAAGTAAAATTATGCATTTGAAGATTAAATGATCTCATACATAAATATTCTAAATATTTCACAGCAAAAACACTAGGACTAATAAAAAAATTTATGGAGGTTTCAGGAAACAGGGTCAATACAAGAAAATCAGTTGTATTTTTATGTACCAGAAAGAAACATTCAAAACATGAAATTAAGAAAGTAACTTTCTTTGAAATAACATTTAAAAGAATAAAGTCATGGGGCGCCTGGGTGGCGCAGTCGGTTAAGCGTCCGACTTCAGCCAGGTCACGATCTCGCGGTCTGTGAGTTCGAGCCCCGCGTCAGGCTCTGGGCTGATGGCTCGGAGCCTGGAGCCTGTTTCCGATTCTGTGTCTCCCTCTCTCTCTGCCCCTCCCCGGTTCATGCTCTGTCTCTCTCTGTCCCAAAAATAAATAAAAAAAAAAAAGTTGAAAAAAAAAAAATTTTAAAAGAATAAAGTCATGAATAAATGTAACAAAAGAAGTACAAGACTTATACACTAAAATCTACACATTGTTGAGATAAATAAAAGAATATCTGATTAAATGGAGAGACTTTCCATGTCAGCGGATTTGGAAACAATATTATTAAATTGGAAATGCTCCCAAAATGATCTGTAGGCTCAATTCAATCACTATCAAAATCTCAGCAGGCTTCTGCTAGAATTTGTTTTAGAAATAATTTTTGTAGAAATTAAAAATTGCTTCTGAAGTATATATGGAAATATATAATACCTACAGTAAGCAAATCAATTTGGAAACTGAAACTTATTATTTTAACATGAATATTACTGTCTCCCATACTATCCTTTTTCTTCACATCTCAATAAATTGCATTACAAGTCAGAAGCACATTCCACCTCCCCACATGTACACTTACATAAACAACAACAAATACATGTACGTATACATATGTATATACATACTCAGCAACAAATCATCCTTGATTCTTTTTTTTCCTATCATCCCCCAAATCAATCTACTATTCACACTTTGCTGCAATTTCTTCAAAACATATGTCAAATTCGGCTACTTCCACTACCTATACCTCTTGTTAGTCCCAGTCATCTTCATTTTTTACTTACTACTAAAAAGAGCTTCTTAATTGTGTCACTATGTCATCCTTCATTCATTTCTTTTTTAAACACCTGGAATAATATTTTTTTAATAGACAGAAAGAGTGAGAGAGAGAGAGCGCACATGAGTAGGGGAGGGGCAGAGAAAGAGAGGAACAGAGGATCTCAAGCAGGCTCTACCTTGAGAGTGGGGCACCTGATGCAGGGCATAGGGTTCAAACTCACAAACAGTGAGATCATGACCTGAGCTGAAGTCAGTTGCTTAACTGAACCACCCAAATGCTCCCATATTTTTTTAAATGTAAATGAGATTACATCACCATTGTTCTTAAAACATGAAAATGGCTTTCCATAACACTTACAATAAAATCCACTGTGACTTAAAAGGCCTGGCTTTGGCATGGCTGGCAATGCCACTTCTGTCTCATTGCCTGACACTCTTCCCCTTATCATGTTTCAACTACATGTAAGTTCTTGATATTCTACCTCAGAAAGCACTTTCTCCAGATCTTTGCACAGGATGCATCTCACATCATTCAGATCTTTGCCTGAATATCATTTTTTTCTTTTTTTGGAGGAGGAGGAGTTCAAACAACACTGCCTCTACATGAGCCTCAGTATATGTCCACTTCAGTTTCTTACTTTGCTTTTGTTTTCTCCATAGCCTTATTTGCTACCTGAAATTACATTATTTTTTTTTAGCATTTAACATTTATTAAATAAGGCATAATTTAATGAATAAATAATGTACAAGTCTGACTTTGCTCAGATTGTATATTCTAAATACCTCCCCAAATTTCAATATATTTCTTTTTTTATGTTATTTTTTATTTTTTAAAATTTACATCCAGATTAGTTAGCATATAGTATAACTGATTTCAGGAGTACATTCCTTAGTGTCCCTTACCCATTTAGCCCATCCCCTCTCCCACAACCCCTCCAGTAACCCTCAGTTTGTTCTCCATATTTATGAGTCTCTTCTGTTTTGTCCCCCTCCCTGTTTTCATATTATTTTTATTTCCCTTCCCTTATGTTCATCTGTTTTGTCTCTTAAAGTCCTCATACGAGTGAAGTCATATTATTTTTGTCTTTCTCTGACTAATTTCAATTAGTATAATACCCTCCAGTTCCATCCACGTAGTTGCAAATGGCAAGATTTCATTCTTTTTGATTGCCAAGTAATACTCCATTGTATATATACACCACATCTTCTTTATCCATTCATCCATCGATGGACATTTGGGCTCTTTCCATACTTTGGATATTGTTGATAGTGCTGCTATAAACATGGGGTGCATGTGTCCCTTCAAAACAGCACACCTGTATCCCATGGATAAATGCCTAGTAGTGCAATTGCTGGGTCGTTAGGTAGTTCTATTTTTAGTTTTTTGAGGAACCTCCATGCTGTTTTCCAGAGTGAGTGGCTGCACCAGCCTGCATTCCCATAAAATTATATTATTTAATTAGTTGTTTCCTTTATATGGTCTGGTATCGTTCATTAGAAAGGAAGCAACAAGGATAGGAATGTGTCAACCTGCAGTAAAATTCACAACAAAATCATGAAGCTCCTGGTGTAGAAAAAACACTCAATAAATCGGCATGAATGGATGAATTTCCTGATCGTGAATTGCTCTTGCTTTCCTGCAATAAACACTATTTGTCATGATATAATCAAACTTCATTACATCACTAGTTATATTGGTTAACATATTAGAATATTTGCATCTATATTCATATGAAAAATTGGTCTATTTTAGTTATCTTAAGAAAATCTATATTAAACTTACCCTAGTTTCATAAATAGAAACTGTGCAAATTTTCATCTTTTTATACTTATGGAACATTTTCAACAGCACTGACACTTCCTGTTCTTTAAAAGTTATTTAATATTCAGGTATAAAACATTAACTTTTTTTTTTTTTTTTTTTTTTTAATTTTTTTTTTTCAACGTTTTTAATTTATTTTTGGGACAGAGAGAGACAGAGCATGAACGGGGGAGGGGCAGAGAGAGAGGGAGACACAGAATCGGAAACAGGCTCCAGGCTCCGAGCCATCAGCCCAGAGCCTGACGCGGGGCTCGAACTCACGGACCGCGAGATCGTGACCTGGCTGAAGTCGGACGCTTAACCGACTGCGCCACCCAGGCGCCCCTAAAACATTAACTTTTTAACCCTCATTTTTACCTCTTCATTGATAAGAAATGTATTCAAATCTTAACTTCTTCTTGGGCCAAATTTGACAAATTTACATTTTACCTTAAAATAATTTCTTTTCAGGGCACCAAGGTGGCTCAGTCGATTAAGTGTCTGACTTGGGCTCAGGTCATGATCTCGTGGTTTGTGGGTTCGAGCCCCGCGACAGGCTCTGGGCTGACAGCTCCAGCCCGGAGCCTGAAGCCTGCTTCGGATTCTGTGTCTCCTTCTCTCTCTGCCCCTCCCCCATTTGTGCTCTGTTTCTCTCTGTCTATTAGAAATGAATAAATGTAAAATAAGAAAAAATTTTTTAATAATTTCTTTTCTCTAGAAGTTTAAATTCTTCATTGTTTCATAGATTCTACAATTTATTTTAATTTCTTTTACACAGTTATATTTCCAAACTCATACCTAAACCTTTACAGGTTTCTTATTTTTTAATTAGTCACTATGTAAGTTTTGTTGTTTTTTTTGTTTTGTTTTCTAAGAACCAGCTTCAGAATTTATCTATTCTTTGATTTTCTTCAATTAAACCCATTTCCAAGTGTGTTTTCTAATTCTATAAATTTGTTTCACTTTATTGTTGTTTCCCTAAATCTCTAAAATGAGTGACTCTAGTTTTTAAATTGTGGTGTGTTTCTTTAGCTTTGGGGGTATTTAAATTATATATTTCTTCAGAATAATGTTGTAGCTTTGTCTTACATGTTTTAATATAAAGTGCTACACTTTTATTGTTCTTTAGATAGTTAAAAATGTTTATTTTGCTTTCATTTTTGCTCCAGAGAATATTTACAAGAATATTTCTCAGTTTGCAATCAGCTAAGACTTTTATATTTCATTTAATATCTGTATGAAATTTTTCTCTCTTGTTAGAATGGTATTGGGAATTTTGGAGCACTTGACTAGGAGACCAAAGATTTAATATCTAATTGCAAATTCTGACTTGTGCAAAGTACTTAATTTATCTAAGAGTGTTTTCCCCATATTTATATGAAGTGGTTAAAGTAGATGACATTGAAGTTTCTAATTATAAATTTTACTGATTTTAGTATATACCGTATATATTCTTTATCCTATGTCACCACATACACAAAGCCTGTATATTTTATTTTATTTTATTTATTTTATTTTATTTAATTAAACATTTTGATGTTTTAAATAATAGGAAATAACTTTTTGCCTCTTAGAATTTATTTTTATAGATTAAAAATAATGTTAGCTTACAATCACTTGTTTCTTTTATTTTTTAAGATAAGAGTCAAAAGAATTTAAGGTATCTTCAAGACAAAATAAAAAATACTCTGCAATAAATATACCTAATATTTCACTAATAATTTGTAGAGCTTTTGGAAAAAGCCCATGAACTTCAGGGACTTCTCACACATTCTGTTAAAAAAGTTTAGCATACTTTTTCTTTAGAGATACATTGTAATGACTTCCCTACTGTTCAGAAATACTACACATAGTTTTATGTTCCTTAATCGATCAAATAATAATTGCCACACCCCTCTCTTCAAAGAAATTCTGATGTTTTATGATTCATACCTTCACTCCACGGATTCTAATAGATGCTTTGCCTCTCATCTTTATTACTCAAATTAACAGTAGCCTCATTTTGTCCATTAAAAGATGTAATAGTATACAAATACTGTTATATAATTTAAGGGCATAGTTTTCTTATATTTAGAAACATTCCAAGTGGTCTGTTATCATTTTAGTAGCATTTTACAGGCTTTCTTTCCCTGTGTTTGACTTTATTATCATTCTCTAATTTCCTTTCTGAAAACTTATATTTGGATTCCAATCCAATGATTTCCCTCTGGCTTATTCTTCTGCTGCAAGCCTCATAGGCAATTAGCTTTCCTTGCATGATTGCCTGCCTTTCCTCCCCTACCAGAATTGGGAAGCATCAGGAGAGCAATTTTCATGTGAATATTTTTTCAACTTACTCAAATTTCTCCTTTCCGATGATTGCAGTCAAGAATTGCCACTCATTTCTAAGAGATTGATCTCCTCACCTTTTCAATTTCTAGCTAACTAGCTGGGATAGAATTTCTGTTTCCCTCCAGGGTAAATTTTTTATTAGAGTAAATTTTATGTAGTTCTGACTTTACCAATGGTTTTTAAAACTTTGCGGTTGTTTCTAGGCTAGTTGTTAACCAATTGATAATGTCAAGTGGTCACATTTCAAGAATGGCTAACACCAGGTATTTAAGGCCAAGTGAGGGGGAAAAAAAAAGCAAAAAACTATGGAGAGGAATTTCAGGAAATAGTGTACTGGGAAATATAACTCTACTCAGTACAAGTTATTAAAAAGCCTGAAATTCTCTTCAACCAAGCATCTACAATTTAAAATTGAGGACCAGTTTCCTAGAACTTAGGTGGCACTGCCCTACAAAACCCAGGAGGTATTACTTCATTGTAAAGTCTTGTGGCTCTTGTATTGTCTGTGTGTCAGCTTATATTAAACATATTCCAGCATAAAGGATGTGACATATATGTGTCAGCATCACTAAGATTATTTCGACAGTTCACAAAGTACCTTAAGCAGGTATCATTACTCTGAATAGTATTATTCAACATTTCTGACATCATTGTGGAAACCTACAACCAGAACATTTGTTCATTAGCAAGAGGATGTTAGAAGCAATAACATCAAAAGATGGTCAAAAAAAGCATTTGATTAGGAAGACAGTAAAGGTCTCATTTTCTTTCTTTTTTATTTTTTCTTAATGTTTATTTATTTCTGAGAGAAAGAGACAGAGGGAGGGGCAGAGAGAGACAGAGACATGGAATCCAAAACAGCCTCCAGGCTCTGAGCTGTCAGCAAAGAGGCCGATGTGGAGGTTGAACTCACAAGCCATGAGATCATGTCCTGAGCCACAGTTGGATGCTTGACCAGCTGAGCCACCCAGGTGCCCCAAGGTCTCACTTTCTAATATTAGGTATAAAAATTTGCAAGTAGGGCATGCAGTTCTTGAGTTCTATAACCTTATTGGTCCTTGGGCTAGATTGCTTTCATGGCTCCAAGTTTTCACCTTTCCCTATGCCCACCACATCTTTTACCATTTGACTTTGCTGTTTCTCTAACTAAAGAGGAATATGTTTCTCCACCCCTTTGATTTGGCCATGTCTTGCTTTAGCCAGTAGAATATTAGTGTGAGTTCCATAACCAAAGGCTTAAAAAGCACTAGTGCAGTTGGGCTTGCCAGCTTCTGCCTCTATTATTTCCATATGATGAGCTTTCCCCAGGTAGCTGCTTCTCTAATTTCCTGGTCCCTGGACCAAATTATATCTTTGCAAAGAGCTAGGCCCAGCCATAGCTTAAAGAAGAGCCAGCCAGCCAATCCCCCCACCTCCGCATGCCAATATGAAAAAAACTTGAGCTACATATTTATGTTTTAGTTTTTTTAATGCCACTCAAATGTTGTGTCTATTATGTAGTGTTATTATAGTAATTGCAAACTGATAAATTCCTGCACCTAAACTCACAGGGAACGTATACTTGACTCACTATAAGGTTGACCAGTTTTATCCTGAAGATTCTATGAATCTTTACACAAGCTTCCAGTGAAAATATGAAAGGGAGAGAAATACTGAATAGGTCATAAGACTGTTTTGTGCATTCTTGCTATTAAATCTCTGTACATTAGGCAGTATTTGCCTTTTTTGATACTACCATATGATGCACAAGAAATGCATTCCCACTTCCTTTATTTATTTGTTTATTTTTAAGGTTCATTTATTTATTTTTGAGAGATAGAAAGAGAGAGAGGAGAGAGAACAGGGAGGGGCAGAGAGAGAGAGGGAGACAGAGAATCCTAATCAGGCTCTGCACTGTCAGGACAGAGCCTGACACGGGACTCCATCTCACAAACCACGAGATCATGAAGTGAGCCGAAATCAAGAATTGGAAGCTTAACAGGCTAAACCACCCAGATGCCCCAATTCCCACCTCCTTTTAAACTCCAGAAACTGAATATTTATCAAGGGATCATTGACATTTGCTGAATGTGCAAAAGGGTCCATTTGCAACAGTAATGTTCACTTTTAAAAATCATAGACCTTTTATCAGGGCAAATTTCATGTCTGCTTCATGGGAAGATGTCCCATCTTTACACAGCTATAGTCTTCCAGCCCCCATACATGCAAACATCCTCCTGAAGGGAGGAGATGCCTTTAAACATTTTTTTGGTTATCCCTGTCCTCAAGTGAAAGAATATTTTCTGAATTGGCAGCTAACAGTCCTAAGGTTGGATTGTATTTTCAATGTAACCTATAGCCAGAGATGTTTGAACATTTTACACTGTCTTAATTTATGATTCGTGGATTTCTACAACTTATAATAAGTTTTGTCAACCTCTTCCATGAATATGTTTTTCTCACTTCTGGAATTGGTTTTACATTTGTTTATGCTCTTTCTTTCTCCTTTACTCACATGTTGAATTTACATCACCTGCCAGTTTTCAATCCTCAGAACCATAATTCAAGTCAGAAATTACTACCTAGAGATGTCTTCAGTCATTCAATCTATGCTTTAAATCCTCTAATTCTCAAACCTCAATTAATTCATCTGACTTCTAAGATAAATGTCATACAGCTATTTCAAAAAAGAAAAAGGAAAGTTCTTTAAAGATAACTGCACATCTATAAGAAACTTGTAAGTACAAGTCTACCCTAAAAGCCCAAGGTCAATGTACTGGGAGGAAAAATAGGGATCTTTCAATTATATCTACATTATTTGAAATATGCTGAATCTATTAGCATCCAAATATTTGAACACTAATCTGAAGGCTGACATCATGAAATTATCAGAATAATTAATAAACTTCTATTTCATTTTGAATTGCAGAAAATAAAAACTAGTAAAAGTACTATCTCAAAAATCACAATAACTTTCTAACTAGCTTATCACTCACTTATCCAAGTTACTTCTCCTTTCAGAATTAGATATTTGTCCTATATCTAATCAATTTATCTATAAATGCCATATATATATTTGTTTTGTTCCTTTGGAAATAACTATCTTGGTCATCTCAAATGTGTGTTCTAAATGTAGATAAACTGGTTACAAAGTTGGCATATGCAACCCTGAAGATTATGAAATGTTGAAATTTGAAGAGTGTTATTTAGAAGTGGAGATGTCACCAGAAAAATTCCTATTGGCTGGATTTAGGAAGCATCCTTGCACAACATTTCCTAGGTAAATTCACCATGGTCTGGGGACTAACCTTAGTTGTGAGCATCAAGACGCACCAATTTTTTCAGTCAGGGACCGACTGGACTATAGTGAACTGACTTTAACAATTATGTAAGTTATAATTTATTGTCAATATTTTAGGTCTTGCATAGGGTGTAAAATGTTTATTTGGCCAGTAAATAAATAATGAAGAGGATCAATGATGAGAATATGGGAGTATCTGAGCAGAGTCACTAAAGTAGAATTGTTGGATAACAGTTCTTGAGAACCGCTTTAATTTTTTTTTTATTATTTGTTTTTTGAGAGACAGAGTATGAGCAGGGGAGGAGTAGAGAGAGAGGGAGACACAGGATCTGAAGCAGGCTTCAGGCTCTGAACTGTCAGCACAGAGCCCACTGTGGGGCTCAAACTATGAGATCATGACCTGAGACAAAGTCAGATGCTTAACCAACTGAGCCACTTAGGCACGCCATTGAGAACCCTCTTTAAAGATAGAAGGTCTTTTTTTTACTGCCTGAAATTCAATTTGTACCATGAAAATAGAACTCCTGCAAGTAATAATGGATAGAAGGAGAAAAGGACCTTTCCTGAGTATGAAACATTCACATCTGACCAGGACTGTTTGTCTGTGGATTTAATTCAAATAGCAGAGAATCAAGCTCTATTTTATTTAAGTCACTAATATTTTGGATTTGCTTTTTCATTCAGCCCATTCTTAATCCCAAATGATAAACTCTTTAATTATCAAATATGTATGCATTTGCATAACTGTGGTTTGATTCTTATTTTGGAATAACCAATGAAAAACAGTGTTGACAATTCAGGCACCACAATTTAGGAATCGATATACAAATTCCCTGAAAAGTAAGGCAGAAATAACTAATGGAGAAAAATGATTTTTTTTTTCACCATGACAGATCATCTACTACAGAACATAGTTATGGTCACCAAAACAACACACTCTCATCAGTAACAATAGGATTCACACAGATAGGATAATCTGTAGGTTGTTCCTAATTCCCAAGCCCTATTTTGTGACTCCGTCTTTCTCTGTGATCTATGACAGAATTTGTTGATTGAGTTATATGACCTCAGTTTCTGTACACAGCATAGCCCCAACACACACATGCACATCTATGCACACATACAGACACACACTTCATGTGCACACACATACCAAAATGACAATTTGCAGGACTTGCAGTTTTGCCAGATAATTGTAAAATAACTTTGTATAAAAGCTTAAAGACATTTAAGTGTTCACTAGGCGGTGAGTTTCCCACAATCTAAGCAATTTCAACATTGCCAAAAGTTTTGGTGAAATATGTGTAAGTAGAAATGAATTGATAATAAAAATATTATAAAGTAACAAAATGACGAAAGAGCATGAAAATTTTGCTTAAGGAACTATGAAAATGCACTGCTGTGCTTGGATGAGAACAGCTGTATTGAATATAGCCAGAATTCAGAATGCATGCTTTCTGTAGAAGCCATGTGCTACCATTTCAATATTTTGGAAGCTATCTTTAATATTAACCAATATTTTTGGGGTATCTGGGTGGCTCAGTCAGTTAAGCATGCGAGGCTGGGTTTCAACTCTGGTCATGATCTCACAGTCCGTGAGTTCAAGTCTTGCATCAGGGTCCACACTAGCAGTGTAGAGCCTGCTTGGGATTCTCTTTCTCCCTCTCTGTCTGTCTGTCCCTCCCCAGCTCATGCTGTCTGTCTCTCTCAATATATATAAATAAATTTTAAAAAAAGCTAACCAATATTTTCTAGAGGATATTTAGCAGACTAGAGATCCTTGCAAGATATTCTGCACAATAAAAGGATTCAATCATCAAAAAAATTTTGTCCTATAACATTTGCTCTTTCCAAAAGCACTTTGTTTTTCGATTTTGAACTCTTCATTTCTAAGCTTTGACCACTATGGATCTAGGGGCTGACCATTATAACATTCCACTTCCAGGGCATATCCCAAACTAAGCCCATTGTGGGCTTCCTTCTTTTCTTCTTTTAACCGGAAAAACAAAAACAAAAACAAACTAAAATGGAGCAATCTCTCTCTCTCATGCTCTCTCTCTCTCTCTCCCTCTTTTTTTTTTTTTTTGCGAAGTCCTGAGTTATTAGTTTGGATATGTTAGTGGAATGTTCCCTGACAAAGAGAAAAAGCCAGTCTAAAAAGAGTAAAGAATAAAACTGATAGAAGCAGAAATAAGATATGGGAAAAAAAAACCTTACAGTATCCCTCTCCTTGGTTCCACGTCTGCTTTGAACCACTGCTCACTTTTGTTATGTATTTCTATAGTTTGATATCCATAAATTGTCTTTCCCTTACTGAACTCATCCACCTGGAGTTCCCTCACTCACAACCAAAATAATCTGATTAATTCAAGCTACAGACTGCTCTCATCTGTTGAAGATGAGTAATGCATATTTGCATATACAAAATTCTAAATTGACTGCTTAAGCTGTTTAACTTAACCCAACATTTCTCCAAAATTGTAAAAAAGGAAAACTTTGTCATTGGTTAAGATGATGGCTCCAAATTCATATATACTCTTCCTTCTGTGGTGAGTGAAACTACACCATGGATGAATTTGGGAGCTCTTTTGGTCCCTCTATTCTTAGAAGGGATGAAAAATACACTTCATCTTGAATACCAACTCTGATAGATTGGGAGTGGCTGTTCGGAATGTTGTACTGGGAAGGATGCTGATGAAGAACGTGGTTTAGAAAAAACCTTGCCATTTGATTAGCATGGGGATTATCACGTAGAGTAATGGTGCAGGTAACAAATTTGCCCTTTCTGAAAAGTAAACTAGCTCCATATGCTGACTTTTCCCCATCGGGCGTGAAAAGATGGATATAAGAAAAAGAAAGTGGAGTTGGCTCAAGATGCTTCTGCAAAGTTATTTTTTTTCTCAGGAACGTCCTTAGGTTCTTCTGCTGCACCTTCTAAAGTTAGGGAGTGCTTTTGTGTAGGGACAGGCTCAAGTTCCGTGGATTATACCAACAGAGCAGATCCATGAGAGATGGAGGGAAGGCTGAGGAAAAGAACTCCCAAATCGCACTGAATAAAACGCAACATTTAACAATCTTTTTTTTCTTCTAGAAATGTATACAGTACTGTCTCTTTGACTCATATAAGCTCTCCTTTGTTGAGGACATTCAGTGAGGTACACTCTGGTCCCTTGCAAGGACTTTCTATTGCCCAAACCAAAGGACAGAAAAGCCTGGTGCTGCAGTCTATAAAGGTCAGAGACTAGGACACAGACATGGGGTTAGGAGTGTGCATCTGGAGGAGGAAACGGAAAATATCCAGCATAGATGCTAAGGGCCATTAGTGGAGCCAGAAATGTGAAACAATAGAAAAAAGTTAATAACACCTCTCTCTCTGAGCCAACAAAGTGGAACCAAGGAAGGCTGTAGGTATAAAATTAGAACTCCTTTCTTTATATATTTAAAGAGTTAATGTGAGCAGGTTTCAGGAATACTGAAGTAGGCGAAGTTTCACTGCCAGAAGCTAGGGTTGAACCAAAAGCAGGAACTTGAAAATGGATTAAGAACTGAAGGAAAATGCATGGTAGCAAGAATTGAATTTAGTTCAAGCAGCAGTTTACATAATTCTAAAGAGAAATAGACAGAAACCAAGAAATTTCTTTTTGCTTTGTTTTGTCCCATTGTTTATTTTACATTAACGACCACTGTCAGAGTAATTTGCAAATGTTCACTTATTTAATCCATTTAACCTATTACTTGATGCTATGCTTCCTTTTAGGACAGAAGCAAATCCACAGCAAGAGCAGTTCCTGAGCTTAAAAAAAGACAAGCAAATGAGCACTCTTCACTGATAGGCTGCCTGACCAATAAAATCTTATTCTCCCTAATGAAGGAGACAGAGCACCACAGGTAGAAAGACATCATCTCCATCTTACAAACATAGCTGCAAAGACAGCGAGATGTTAAATATTTTCTTAACAATATCCACTTGGATGACGCAGCTCAGACAAGCTATATTTTCATCAGTGATTGCCATCCACTCCTCCCGTGACCTCTCCCATCCCATCTCTTTTTTCCAAAACAAAAGAAGTTAACAAAAAAAGTCAGTGTAGTCATGTTCCATTGGGCACTTTAGAATACTAATTATTGGATGACCCCGAAGTCCATACATCTCTGCTTTTCTACTATCTGTTTCAGGGGCAGTCTCTGAGAATAAGTCCCTCATGCCTTTCTTGATACTATTTCTATCACCTGGATTGTCCTTTCTCTCTATCTCCATTCTGTCAAAATTCTAGTTTTGAGAGCCAACAAAAGTCATAAATTCTCCATGAAGACTGTTTTTCTTCATCATCCTTAGCCATAAATAATATTTATACTTATTGCAGATGTTTCTGCAATTGTGTTCTGCAGACAAATCATTATAATCACATGGAGACAGAATTAACATGGCAAATTCTAGGTCCATCCTAGAAGAGGGGAGATATGAATTTGCATAATTTCCAAGGTCCCAGAGATTCTGATACTCAAAATTTAAGAAACACCATTCATTCTAAATTAATACAGAATTTTCCTTATTTCTTTTCTTGTGGCACTCATCAACTTCTGTCATGTTATAGTTATTTTGTGTCCATTATCATATCGTAAGTACTTCATAGCCATGGAGCATGCCTTCATGTTTGTATCCTTAATAATATCTGGCACATTTCTCTTTATTAGATAGGTATTTAATGAATCTTTATTTTACTTTCATGATTTTCTGGAAGGAAAGAAATCATTTTATTTCAGAAATAATTGCATTGTTCTAAGCAACAATTGATAATAACTCACTTATATTTAATAGATAGGTGTGTAGACATGCATAGAGAGATACAGATATACTATGTTCTGTGTGTATTTGGAATTGTCCTTCCTTATCATCATTAAAAATTAAGCATAAGGTTTAAAAGTCACTGTTCGGATATTTATACAACTGGACTCAGCAAACTCAGGAAAGTGATAAAATGTGAAAATAAAAGATTCAAGAAAAGTCCAAGATATCCCATGAGCTAAACAGAGATCCTACCTCAATGACAGGAAAAAGCTCCAAGGAATATGTCCCCAATCTTTAATCCCATGTTTCCCCTCAGATCTTTAAAGAAGGACCCAAGTGGGTTATCCACTTCCTTTTGAAATTATATCTGCTTCAGGCAAAGCTAGCCTCAAAGGGACCAATTACAGCAAAAACAGGGTGGTTATTTCCTTTTCAATTCCCTTGGCTCAGTAAAGTTAGCTCCCCTTTCTCAGGCTTTCCAGAGGTCTTTCTTAGGACTAAAAACCTAGTTGGGCAGAACAACTTTCTCTCTTGTAATTCCCTGTAGTACCTCACTCAGCACTCCTTGTACCAGAGCCAGGACCTCTAATAAACTGTGTTAATAAAGTTGAAGATAAAAATAATCATCTCCTTGTTTGTACTCCATAATATTCAAGTTCATTTCGTGGACGGTTAGCTTTATAAAAACAGCATATTTCAAGCAGAGAGGATTTAACTCTGAATTTTCAGAAAGGTTAATATCTGCCTAGTTATCTAGAAAGTTTCACATGAAGATCAATTAATATATTTTTTTTTGCTTTCAAACTAGGCTTTCCTGTCTTTGGGGAGGCTGAGTATCTTGAAAGTCAGTCAGAAAGGTTTTTATTAAATAGCTCTACAGTCTAGCAACTTTCACTCTGCAAACCTTAGCCAGACATATTACTACAGAGAAGACCTCAGGCAATTAAATCAAAGAAACCCAGGGCACACGCCCATTATCCATGTTTCAACAGCTCTCTTTATGACGGGTACAACTCAGGTGAAACTCTCTTTTGTAACTCTTCTCAAATTTGACATGGTTCTGTGAAGTCTGTCACAGAGCAATTAAAAAGAGAATCCAATCATACAATTCAACTCTAAGTTGCAGCTTGTTCAGCTAAGACAGGAGAGACTTTTAAATAAGGAAAGAAAAACAGCTTATACAATGCCTTTGCTATACCATTTTTCATTAACTATGAATTTGTGTACAATTTAGAATAACAATCAGGTACCTATAATACCATATTACAGTTTTTGCTGTACAGTCTTATTGCTACAAGTTCAGTGTGTCAAGTACTTAAGTGTAAGATTAAAAAATTTTAAATTACATTTAGATACATATATTTTTAAATTATAGCTATTCTCAGGTAATGCAAAATGTGATTGGTTCTCATTCCAATTAGTCTAACAGCCTAACAGGAGCTAGGGCAAGTTCTATGTTAATGAATTATAACACTAGACTTGTGATTTCTCTGGAGGCTTAGAAATATACTATGAAAAAAGAAGAAAACCTATTATTTGTTATCAGTCTTACAAAGAAAATTGGACAAGGGTGGTGCTCTTGAATTCTAGTCTTTGCTTTACTGTTGCTGCTCACAAACAGAAAACATTGAGTGATGGAGAGATGACAACAGATGGGGGAGGGGACTCTTTTGAGTGTGTATTATGTGCCAGAAATGTTATAAATGTTGCCCATTAACATTATCAACAGTGTCCCAATTACTTCCCCATCATACAAACATCTGTACGTGGGTTGAGTCGGCAAAACTCAACAGTTCTGCTCTTCATTGTGATTGGCTAAAAAATGAAGTGTTTAGGGGTGCCTGGGTGGCTCAGTTGGTTAAGCATCCAACTCTTGGTTTTGGGCTCAGGTCAAAATGTCACAGTTCCTGAGATCCAGATCTGCATCCCCTGCTTGGGATTCTCTGTCTCCCTCTCTCTCTGCCCCTCCCTTGCTCATGTTCACTCTTTCTCTCTCTCTCAAAATAAATAAATACACTTTAAAATGAAGTGTTTGGACAGCTGGTCATTAATGCATTTAAAAATTTCTTATTTAATTCTTACCTATATCTATGGACCCCAAAACAAGAGAGGAAAGTGAAACACTGAGAGACAAGTGGTCCAGAAGTTTGGGTTATTCAGGGAGAATCTGCTAGTCTTAAAAACAAGGAGAGTCTGATGGAGAAAGGGGAGCAGGGCTGTATGTGGAACTAGGACCGTAACTTACTTCTACATAAGGATGGAGCTGTTGAAAGGCATTCTTAGCAAAAAGGAGAGACTAGGAAGAAGGAGAAGAAACATTTATCTGATTGATTTAAGCTCCAAGTAGAAAAAAGAGTCCCCCCATAGGAATTCATAACACAAGTCTATCCTGATGTATGTTGGTATCAAATTGTCACAATCTGTGTTGTCCAGAAACTCAATGCTCAGAAGTTACCGTTAAAGCCATCCCAGGCTGGTAAGAGCCTTGCCAAGACACCAACTAAAATATCCTTTGGAAGAACACATCCTCGTCTTAACCTCGCAGAATTCTCTCAGATAATGCCCTGGTGAATGTGAGCTTACAAACCCCATTTTAACAATGTGTACCAGGAAGTGAATCAATATTAGGCAGAGTTTTCAGGAAAAACAAACTGTAGAACTCAACCTACAACTTCAGATGTAAGACAAGAAGGCAGTGACAGGTTTGCACTGTTACACAGAACTTGATATTGGGTGGGGGAGGGAAGAGAAAAGTAAAATGACTAATTATGATGAATCATTGTTAAATAAGGTATAGATAAATAAAGTACAGTTCATATTTTAACATTAACTTCAAAACTAATAAAAAATAAAATGCATAAACTTCAAGTCAGTGGCAGGGTGTTGGGGAATAAGAATTAAAATAAAGCAATCAATTTTTGACCACATTTTAAAAACAAAGGAAATACATTATCTAGAAATGTCACATCATATATTGAAAAAGTCATATATCCAGAAGGCACAAGATAGGATGACATTACCATAAATCTACGAGTAATAATAAAAAATATGTTTTTATTTATTTAATTTTAATAGTGTTACTAGAAGATTTATTTCCAAATTGTGGCCTTTGTACTGCACGGCTTTCAGCACTGCTTTTAGTATTTGCAACATACTGCGGATATCATATCAAGACCCAGTCTTAACCTGTTATGTATTTAATGCAGAACAATGTAGTCATTTTTCTTTTCTGATTAAACTCTCAAGGAAGAGAAAAGTGTTTTGGTAACAAGAAAGTATTTATTAGTACTTATTTACTTTCGTTCATATGCTTCCCCAGAGTGTCATCTTCAAAGTAACAAGAGTGTTCCTGGTTAAGAGTAACGGCAGCCTGTGTGAAAGGGACCCAGCATCCACCATCATACTTTTAAACAGAAGCCTAGGAAATGCTTATTGTGAGAACAGACTGGTGTTGCACTGTTTCTAAATGTAAGCTCTCCCTGGTTTATTTTGGCACTAAGTGACTTGCTTTTGTTATTCCTTCCATTCTGACTGTGTCCCTAAGAAAGGGAACCACTTCAACTGTTGAATTTTTAAGAGTCTAACTGTTCTTTCATCTTTTATGCCTAGAAACCTGTTTTCTTCAGATATAACTTCTTGGGAAAGGATGAGCTGAGGCATATGGGAGGAAAATAAAAATATAAGATTATTAACAGACATTCCCCCACAGGATGTATGCAGTAGCTTCTGGTACTCCATCAGCTTAAATTTTTTATCAAAGCTCTGGATTCCTGGAAAGAGAAAAGGTGCATTTAGTTACCTGATTTGGGAAACTATAGTTGACATGGGACCTTAAATCACCTTCACACCTTTAACTGCCTCTGGTCCTTCTTGACTCAAATAAAAGGAAATCAAGTTGAAAAAAAATCGAACACATATTTTGAGGCCTGATTTTCCCATTGTTTGAGTATAGAACTTTAGGCCAAAACCTCTCGTACTATTTGGATTTTAAATGGGAAGATTGTTACTTCCTTAGAATTAAGACATTCCCTATTTTGAGAGAAAGTTTTCATTTGTGAGGGGTATGTGCATCTGTCTCCAGTCCTTGCTCTCCTCAAACACGATATCGCCTGCTATAAGATCATGCCCCAAGATTGCACTTTAATAAACAGTAAAGTTGTGTTTTTTACTTCTGCCTTACAACCTGTTCTTAAGTTTCATTTTCAAGTGAAGCTCTGTATAACTGAATAAGATAAAGGCATAATGTATAGTGGATTTAGAAGATGGTATGAAACTCATTCAAATATGTGCAAATGGACATTTTTATTCAAGCATGTTAATGCAGAGATTTCTATATGGACCAGCTGCTTAAAACACCATCTTTAAAACAGTAAGAAATAAGGATGCCTGGGTGGCTCAGTCCATTAAGCATCTGACTTCTGCTCAGGTCCTAATCTTGCTGCTTGTGAGTTCAAGCCCCACATCAGGCTCTGCACTGACAGTGTGGGGCCCATTTGGGACTCTCTCCCTTTCTCTGCTCCTCCCCTACTCTCTCTCTCTCTTTCAGAATAAGTAAACATTAAAAGAAATTTAAATAGTAAGAAACAAATAGTTATTATCTCATGCCTATCTTCTTTAAGAACTTTGTTTAAATGGCCATGGCTCCATCCCCACTGGAAGAAGGTGTACTGTTGTCACCATATCAAGTTTGAACCAGTCATGCTTCTGAAGAGTTGTCCACTCAGTCCATTCCATTTCTGTTCCTCATATAGGTGAGTAGGCTCTGGTTAATAAAATTCACTGTTGTGCACGAGACATCATGGAGCAAGGATGGTGTGTGACCGGCCACGTTTTTTGGCCAACAGCATGGGTCAAAATCAGCTTGCTCTTCTCTTTCTCCATGTCTTTAGGATAAGTCTGTGTGACCTGCTCCAGTGCACCAGCGAGGCACTTCCTTCTCTCTTCCTCCCACAGGTTTATATTCTTAAATTGTATTGCCAGGTTATTCACTAGTCTTGGGTGAATGCTGAGATCCATTCTGTCCCCTATTTGTATGAGTTGCCTGGCAATATCCCAGATGATTTATTCTTGACTCTCAGAATATGCCTCCTCACTATTGAGGAAGTGGCTGCACCAGTTGCCATTTGTCTATAGCTCATCATCATGGTCCTCCTGTAGGTAAGCTGGCACGGGCAGTTCACAGCCCAATGCCTCCAACTCTTTGTGGAAATTATAGTTGGAGCAGTTTTGAAGGAAGCCAAAGACCAGCAAATTTTTTGATGCACTCATCCTGGAGGCCTGACCCATTGCTTACCTTAGAATCTATGGCGCAGGCAACCTTGCAGGGATTCGACTTGCTTCTGGTTTTGCGAGCATCCCAAGTCAGCAGCCTCTGATGGGGATAAAATTCTCAAAGCTTCCTATGCCCATAATTTATTAGATGCCATACTTTTGCTGGTTGCTGCAGCTATTAAGTTTCTTGGGCATTCCAACAATTCCTTATCCACCAGCTATAGCAGGTTCTGAGAGGCAGACAGCAGGGATGAGGCGCTGGGTGCCAGGTAAGGCAAGCTGGAGGCAAAGGCCCCAAGACACCAAAGGTATAAATTTATTAAACTCAAAAGTTAAAGATAAAAAGGGGTTATTTGGATAAAATATAACCTATTTGCAACTTAATAACAGCATATATAATACATAAGACCACAGAAAGTTTGAATGTGAACTAACAAAAAAAACGAAGCTAATATCATAACCCAAAAATGTATTAGGAAAAAATATACATAATTGTAAAAATAATGGGCAAATCCATAATTATAATAAAATACAGTTTAACACGACTCTCATAGTGGGGAAATAGATCAATGGGGAAAGTTTTGAAGAATAAAGAAGATTTTAACAATCTGATCACAAATTAATAATGAGCACATTTAACTCTGCAGTCAGCAATTATAAAATACAGTTTTCAAGCATTTACAGAAAAGACAATAATAGTGTCTATTTGTTTGGCTCAAAAGGAAAACAATCACATTACAAAGGAACAATTTACCATTAATTATAAATCAATATCCAAAAGATAAACAAAGAAGAATAAAATAAATTAAAAATTTAAAAGCATATTCTGAATAAGTGTGATTATATAATAGAAATCAGAAAATACTTAACACTAAATGTAATGGAAAGTACTGTAATTATACCCTTAAAATGCTAATGGAAAATAAGCTATATAAATATAAAAACAAAAAGCTGTATAAATCTAAGCTTTATAAATATAAAATAAGAAATTAATAAAACAGAAAAAAATGCAATTCAGAAGATCCTTAAATACAAATATTGGTCTTTTAAAAGCAAAAACTAATGAAACAGACAAACCACTCACAAGACTGACCAGGGAAAACAAAATAAGTTCCAAATACACAATATGAAGAATTAAAAAGGGGAAGGGGTGCCTGACTGACTCAGTCATTGGAGCATGCAGCTCTTGATCTCAGGGTTGTGAGGTCAAACCCTACATTGGGCATAGAGCTTACTTAAAAAATAATAATATTTTTAAAAGTTTTAAGAATTAAAAAGGGGAATACAAAAGTGATTTTTTAAAAAGATATATAAAAGAATATATTTTGAATACCTAAACTTGAAAATTTAGAGAAAATAATCAATAAACTAAAAAATATAGGTTACCAAAATTAACTCAATAAGAAATTTAAAAAAAACATTAATTAACTATAAAGTTAATTAACTATAAAGTTTAACAAGATTGAATCAATCCCTCAAGAGACAGGGGAATAAAGGAAGGAAGGAAGAAGAAAGAAATAAAGGAAGGAAGGAAGAAGGAAGAAATAAAGGAAGGAAGGAAGGAAGGAAGGAAGGAAAAGAAGAGGAAGAAACAGTCAACGAAAATAAAACACCAGGCATATGTGGGGAAAGAATACCTGATACATAAATTGTTCAGGGATTTGAAATAGAGCAAATGCTTTCTCATCAATGTGTGAGGCAGTATAAAATTATGTGGTAAACACTGATAATTGTAATAATATAATCCATAAAGTTTTAGCTGGGATCATGGCCAATCAGCTAGAGATTATACATCCTATCATTGCTTGAAGCTAGATATGGCCATGAAAAGAAAAGTGTTATCTCACCAGGTTCAGAGAAAGGTACTTGACTGAAGTTCTAAATTCAATATTAAAATTAAAAAATATATAAACAACTCTTCAGCAATCAAGGAACAAAGAAAATATTGGGCTAATAAAGTGTATTAATCAAAACACCTATGGCAACAACATAATGGATATTAAAATGTTAGAAATAATTAGCTTTAAGAGTTTGAATAAAACAAGATCCAAATATCACCATGTGTATTAAATATCATACTAAGGATTTAGTTCCTGCAGCAAGACAAGAAAAACAAGTAGCAGTTTAAAATTTGGAATAGCACATATTGTCATGTACTCACATGTAATTATTTACTTAGAAATCAGGAGAAGCTACACATTTTAGAATTAATAAGGTTGGTAAGGATTTTAGATATATTAATAATAAAAATCAACATATATGTTAAAGATAAATCAGTATATAAAAATCAGTAATAAAGTTAGAAAATGTGCCTTAAAAATAAACAAAACTTCTTGATTTCACGTTTGTGTATATAAAAGAAAATAATTCCAATAACAATTCTTATGATTTTGTGTGTAAAGAGGCAACATATTCTAAAATTTACATAAAATAGTAAAAGACCAAGAATGATCAAAATGTCCTTAAGAAAAATAACTGGTTTGTGTGTGGGTGGATAAATTTGCCTTAGAAGAGACGAAGTGTTATGAAGAAATAATAATAGTAAAGACAGTATAGTATTGATTGATAAGTCACCACACAAATGGAAAAGAATAGGAGCCACAATGAAAGATATCTGTGTGTTGGGAAGTGTCATTTGTGATAAGAGATATAATCAAACGTCGATGGGAAAAGTTGGACTTATTTTTCAAAACAATGCCTGAATGATATACTAACAAGTATAAGTGGATTTGTATTTCACATCATATACAAAAGTATATTACCAGAAGAAATAAGCACTTTGAACATTTAGAAAAAAATATACAATACCTTTTTAATTTCAAAAATGGATGATTTCTGAAAGAATACAAACAAAAAAGTATAAACTATAAATGAAACTATCAGCAGTTTTAGCTATATTTAAATAAAAATGTATGTGCTCCAAAAGACAACAAAAACAGTAAGGAAAAAAATCACAGATGTGGGCAGCTAATTGCAAAATATGTTACTAAGACAATTAAATATCAATAGGCTGTGACATATGTATATATACAATTCAAAAGAAAAAATGGGATTGTCAATACAAGTGAGAAATGCTCAATCTCAGGAGGGAGCCAAAATGTAAGAGACTCTTAAATGAGAACAAGCTGAGGGTTGATGGGGAGTGGAAGGGAGGGGAGGGTGGGTGATGGGTATTCAGGAGGGCACCTGTTGGGATGAGCACTGGGTATTGTATGGAAACCAATTTGACAATAAATTTCATATTAAAAAAAAATAATAATAAAAGAAATGCTCAATCTCACAAGTACCATGGAAATGTAAAGGAAAACCACAATGAAAATCAATATCGCATATGACAAATGAACAAAAAAAATTTAGTTAGAATGTGAATCAGCTGAGAACTTTAGCCACCCATGGTGAGAGTGCAAATGAGCACAATCTCATTTGAAAATCAGGTTGCTGAGAACCTGTGAAAGCTGAAGAGTTTCATATGCTTCAAACAAGCCATTCCACTCTGGGTTTATGCCCTGGAGAAACACTTGAATATTTTCTCCTACAGACATGTACAACAATGCTCATAGCAGCAGTATTTGAAATCTCAAGAATTTAGATATGACTTAAATGTCTCCTGGCAAGAGAAAAGATGATCAATCCCAGTATATGTATACACTGGGCATTCTATGGCTCTGGAAATGAATTATACAGAGTTATATGAGCCATAATGATACAATTTCTATTAAAATTAAAACAGAAAACAACACCGTATATTGCTTTAATCTAATTTGTAAACATATATAGTAAAGTATAAAGGAGCAAATGAAACTTGTAAAAACTTATTCACATTCAAAATGATGATTAATTCTAGTTGGGAAGGTGGAGAATATGATCCAAGAGGACTAGGGAAAGGTGCTCTGATAGATATATTTTATCTTTGGGGCTCCTGGGTGGCTCAGTCGGTGAAGCGTCCAACTTCAGCTCAGGTCATGATCTCACGGTTCGTGAGTTAGAGCTCAGCGGCAGGCTCAGTGCAGAACCTGGATCCTCCCCTACTTGTGCTCTCTCTCTCTCTCTCTCTCTCTCTCTCATTCTCAAAAATAAATAATTAAACATATTAAAAAATAAAAAATACTTTAAAAAAAGAAATATTTTATTTTTTAAGCTGCATTATGGGCATTATGGGTATATTGCCATTCAGCATATAATTCTCTTTCTCAGGAATTTACCCAAGGGATACAGGAGTGCTGATGCATAGGGGCACTTGTACCCCAATGTTTATAGCAGCACTTTCAACAATAGCCAAACTATGGAAAGAGCCTAAATGTTCATCAACTGATGAGTGGATAAAGAAATTGTGGTTTACATAGACAATGGAGTATTACGTGGAAATGAGAAAGAATGAAATATGGCCTTTTGTAGCAACGTGGATGGAACTGGAGAGTGTTATGCTAAGTGAAATAAGTCATACAGAGAAAATTTTCACTCTTATGTGGATTCTGAGAAACTTAACAGAAGACCATGGGGGAGGGGAAGGAAAAAAAAAAGAGGGAAAGAGCCAAACCATAAGAGACTCTCAAAAACTGAGAATAAACTGAGGGTTGATGGGGGGTGGGAGGGAGGAGAGGGTGGGTGATGGGCATTGAGGACACTTGTTGGGATGAGCACTGGGTGTTGTATGGAAACCAGTTTGACAATAAATTTCATATTAAAAAAAATTATCTCTTTCTCTCTCCCTGCCTTCACTCCATTGGCTTTTTGAAAGCATGAAAAAATAAATATATTAAGATAAGTTGATTTTATAAGAGAATCAGTTGAAAACAAAAAACACTGAAGTCACAACATTTTCCACGAATTGATAATACTGGATACACCAATTTTGTGAGTAGAATCCAACCACCGTGAGGTCATTTCTTTGAAGGATCTAATCTTTCTAATTCTCACTTAGATAAATTTTCTCTAACTCAGGAACATGTAAATAATAACACTATAAAGGTACCTGAAGGCACCAAGAGCAGATCATCATGCTGAGAATTCATCTGCCTTTCCGATTAATATTAGATGTGAGCAATTTCAGACTACTGATTAGATGTATCAATAATTAATGCAATGTTATTGTGGATGATTAAGGTTATTTCTTTTAATGGGATTCTCAAATCACTTTTAACACCCTGATATAAATTCTTCATGACATATAGCCCTGCATACACTTTAGCAAACCTAACAGACAAGTTTTATAATAGTGATTGAACCAATCTCTGGGCACCTATGGGGAAGAATTTTTTTCAGGCTTGTCTAATAAATGCTTATATAAATGCTGAAAACCTTTAGGGGTAGCAAGATTACTCTCTGTATCTAGTCTTAGCAACTTTCTTTTACCATGCTGTGATTTTAATTTATTTCATATTCACTTAATTTTACTCACATATGAGAAAATAAAATAGAAACAACAGCTTCAAAGTCTATTTGGTATGTCAATATTGTAATATGGCAACTGGTAGTGAGGTTCTGTTTGTATTTGGAGACCTTAAACACAAATTTCTATAACAATAAAATGTTTGTCTTCTGAAGAAAAATAGACTATGCCATTACATCACGATGTCATTTTTTTTCTCTCTCTAATGTTCCTTAGTGTCCCAGAATAGTTATTTTAACTTAGGAAAACTAATACGCATATACTCAAAGTTTCTCCTGGAAATGTAAAAGTTAAGGAGACAGTAAGACAATTTATTGACAGTTCTTTAGCCAAATAATACAGCTATTGAAGAAAAGGGGTGATATCATAATTTTAGAAGACCTAAGAAATACTTGCTCAGGAATCAAAGTAGGCAATCCACCAAAGAGAAAAAAAATTGACTCATAAAAATAAATGCAAACGTAAAACCTCCCTTATAATCAAATAAGTGCAAAAAATAAATCACTGATAACATTTTCCTTTGTAAAATTATCAAAGATTTGTTAAAAATTAGTAATACTCAGATTTGGCACAGAATTATTAAAATTTCAAATATTTGATAAAATGAACATTCACATACCCTCCTAAAAATAATGTAAATCGATACCTTTCTAAAGACAAAACTTTACAAAATCATTTTGACCCAGCAACATAATTTCCAAAATTATTAGATTTAGCAAATAGTCTTAGAAGTAAAAGAGTAAATAAAAAAATTTGAGCTATTAAAATTGTTCATTGCCACATTTCTAGTAACAAAGTTAGAACATATTTAACATCTAACAAGAGTTTTTGAATGAGCAATGATATATAAAACTAATAACAGAAGAGATGATAAATGTCAGGTTATAAAATAGTATGCATACTGTGGCCACATTTTTGTTTTAAAATTCTCACACATACACATACACACATACAATTTAAGGAAAATATATTATTTTATCAAATCAAATTAAAGCCAGTTCTAAATCCCAAGTCTCCAGTGGCCTAGGTTTGGAAAGTATCCAAATATCAGTCCTTAATAACAACTCCTCTTTGGTCTTAAGTAATGAAAGTATACTAAGGCTTACACAGTCCAGAGAGTTTAGAACAGAAGCTGGAGTGACATCAATAAGATGGCCAAAGAAGACATTCCTTGCACACACTTCCCTCAACAATAACAATTTGGCATCTATCTACAGACGAAAGTGCCTTTGTGAGAGCAGTGTGATCTAGCTAAGAGACTGTGAAATCCTGGTGCAGTCCAAAACCCAAGAGAGCCATTTTGAAAGACAAGCCCACAGCCAAGCAGCTGACATACTGACCTGTGATCCTGTCTATAGGTCCGGAAATAGCTCCATATCCCTGAATACTTGGCTACAGCCATTTTGCCTTTGGTTCTGTCACCAGCCTCATACATCAAGAGACCAAGGAGAAACCTAGCCCACCTGTGCACCAGGCAAGAGGCATATATACCTCGGTCCTGGCTGTGGACCCTCATATGGCCTGTGAACAGATCAAGCATCTCTTGGCCACGGTCTGGGACAGTCCCTGGACATCACTGATTTAGACAATCACCCAGAGACCACAGAGCCTTTGTGAAAGTCCAGGAACCCAGCAGAAAAGCTCCAGTACACTGTCAGAGAAAAAAAAATTGAGATTGGACACATTGAATAGGAAAAGAATTTGACTTTACTAATGTCAGCTCTCCCACAGGGTAGGACAAACCAGTGGGAGAGATCTCTTCTTGGCCCCTGATTTTTCCCACAGGGGAGAATGAGAGCATGTGAGTGAGTGCCCAGCTTCTCAGCTGTATAGGATGCTTCCAAACAGGCTCACTTCTCCCTCACTGCACCCAGATTACAGAGTAGTGCAAAAGCAACCATCAACTAAATGAAATGACAACTTACATAATGAAAAAAATATTTTCAAATCATGTATCTGATAAGGGCTTAATATCCAAGATATGTAACAAGCTCATACTAACTAATAAGCTCATACAATTCAATAGCAGAAAAGCAAACAATCTAGTTAAGAAATGGGTAGATCACCTAAATAGACATTTTTCCAAAGAAAACATACAAATGACCAACATGTGTATGGTAACATGTTCAATGTCACTAATTATCTGGGAAATGCAAATCAAACTACAATAAGATATCACCTCACACCTGTTAGGATAGCTATAATCAAAAAAGACAGGAAATAACAAGTGCTGGCAAAGATATGGAGAAAGGGGAACCCTCATGCACCATTGGTGGGCATGGAAATTGGTACAGGCACTATGGAAAACAGTACAGAGTTTCCTCAAAAAATGAAAAAATGGAAGTACCGTACGATTCATCAATTCCACTTTTGGGTACCTATCTGAAGAAAACAAAAACACTAATTTGAAAATATATATGCAGCCCTATGTTCATTGCAGCATTATTTAGAATAGGCAGATATGGAAACAACCCAAGTGTCCATCAACAGATAAATGGATAAAGAAAATGTGTTGTATATATATACACAATGGAATATTATTTAGCTACAAAAAGAATGAAATATTGCCATTTGCAACAAAACGATGAACCTCAAAGGCATTATGCCAAGTGAAATAAGTCGGGCAGGAAAAGACATATTATGTGATACCATTTATATGTGGAATCTAAAAAAGCCAGACTCATTGGAAACTCAGAGGGTAAGTATCATTGCCAGGGGTTGGGGGCAGGGAAAATGGGAAGATATATGTCAAAGGGTACAGCATAGCAACTGTAGTTAATAATATTGTATTACAAAATTGAAAATTGTTAATAGGTTAGATCCTAAATGTTTACACCACCAAAATATTGTAATTATGTGAAGTGATAAAAGTGTTAACTAACCATTTTGTGGTAATCGTTTCACAATCTGTACATGTATCAAATCACCTTGTTGTATACCTTAACCTTACACAGTGTCATGTGTCAATTATATCTCAATAAGTCTGGGAACAACAACAAAAAAAGAAATAAAACCTATTTCTAATGAAAAACAAATACCTTTGTTTAAGTACATTTAAATACTGCCTCCTCAAGGAGCTCCACTATCCCAATGCCCCCAAACTCCAGGAATTCTCTATTCTTTTTTTGGCATTACTTGAAAGTCACTCCTCCCTCCACCTTCTAAATATCCTTCCCTCCTAGGAAAGGCAATTTTATTGCCTTAGAAGCCCTTACCTTAGGATAACAGTAAAGTCTCCTTAGTAATCACCTATGGAAAGGGAATTCAAGCCTGCGGGACAGGAAGTCTTGGTAATTGTTTAGATGTTGGGTGGCTGAAGACAAAAATTACCCCTGATTTTTTGGTGATCATTTGGAGAAGAAAATAAGACAAATGAGTAAGAAATTATTGACTTATTGATTGATATATGCTATACGTAGTTAACAGCATATTCTCTAGCATTAGATTATTTTGTTTTGAACTTCAGCTATGCCACTTACTAGCTGTGTGACCTTGAACAAGATACTTAATTTATCTGTGCCTCAGTTTACTCATATTTCAAATCAAGATAATACATATATCTATATTATAGGATAGTTATGAGGATTATAGCGGTTAATTCTTTTAAAGATCTTAGAATAGTGCATGTGGTTAAGTACCATATAAATCTTTATTAAATATAAATCGTATAAAGAATTCAAAAACAGCACATCCTTTTCTTTTAGCAGCTGTACTGAATACAGGGCAACTTGTCCAGAAGCCTCCAAGTTTAGAAAATGTTCACCAATAGGGAAGGAGGAAATCGACCAAAACCATTAGCTCAATAACTTATTAATAATGTCATAAGGTGAAAATAGTTCAAGATGACTATTCTGGAGAGGAGTAGATGATTAAAGATTTCATAGAACAAACTGAGGAAGATCAATCAAAGTCCAGTTTTGTTTCAAGAATTGTTCACTGTTAAAATTCTCAGAAGGCATGGGGGACCAGAGGATGTGCTAATGATGAGACAGGTTGCAAGACCTCAAGACTAAGACTGCAGTTAGCCATTAATTGGTTTAGCCATTAACTGGATGATTTTTGATTAGGAAGAGGGGAGGATAAGTTTGAAAGCTAAGATCTTGCTAGCGTCAGCTGAAAAATTTCAGTTCTTCAGCATCTTTTGCCCAAGACAAAAGAAAGAGAGAATTCCAAGAAAATTAAGATGCTAATAAGGAGTTACTTGAGGCTAACTCAAATTCAAAACCTTGCCAAAGAAAAACTAGTCTAGCTATGCGTGGAGGTCACCAGAGACAGAGTATACAAATGTATAGTTAGAGTGTTTACATCACATCCTTGGTGCAGTGAGTTGCTGTAATAAGAAATCTACATACCAGGGATTGTGAAATAGCACTAGGAAGAAAGGCAACTTATGAACCAAATATTATTGCCAGATTCTTCAATCAATACAATGAATGTTAGAAATGGGTTTTGTGGATGAAATTAAGGGACACTTGGGTAATACATATTTAAAATACGTTATATTGGTAAATAAACAGTAAAAGGTATTCAAGAAATGTGAGTTGAATAAAATATCAGACACTCCTATCACATAAATAAAATACAAGGATCTACAAAGCCCAATAGCTTCTATATTTAGAAAAATCTATCAAAGCTTAAACCACAAGTGATTTGATGTCCTTGGCCTACTTTGGAGGATTTGTGGTCTCCTGACTCAAGTTGCTGTTCAGCTGAATCCTCAAGCTGGAATACTGGTAAACTTTCTTCAGGTGAAAATTATAGACATTGTTTGCCAAGGTTGCCAAGGACCAGGAAAAAGTAGAAAGGGAGAAAGAGCCAAGGCCACATCAAGTTTAGAGAACAAGTTGTATGACAGATTTTTTTTCTACTTTACAGTATATATGTGCCATGTATTTATATGTGGCAGAATTTTGTCCCTGCCCCTTTTTTAAAAAAAAAAAATTAATGTTTATTTTTGAGAGAGAGAGAGAGAAAGCGTGCAAGTGGAGGAGGGAGACACAGAATTCAAACCTGGCTCCAAGCTCTGAGCTGTTAGCACAGAGCCTGACTCAGGACCCAAACCCATGAACTACGAGATCATGACCTGAGCTGAAGTCAGACACTTAACCGACTAAGCCACCCAGGCACCCTGTGTCCCTGACTCTTCACTACAACATGGTTGTAGGGTAGCTAATTTTTTTTTCCAACTACCACTACTGAATAAAGCAAATCCAATATACTAACAAAAAATAGCTGAGTATGACCAAATTGGCATAGATTAATTCACTGTTTTCAATTTTATATCAGTGATAATAAAGCATTGCTTCTCACAGTGAACAATGGTAGGTATTCGTATGTATTTAAGTTTCATGTCATGCCATTCAATCATGTTGCTGTCACCATTTTAAGATTACATATTTAATTTGGGTAATAAAAGACACATGGAAATTTGGCAGGATTTTTTTAACCTAGGGAGAAAAAACCAGGTGAGAAGGAAGGATCGGGGAGTTAGCTAGGAAAAGACTGAGATTCTGCATGGGTTAGTGAGGTTCTAATACCACTGTTAGGCAGATGAAAAGTTACTGCTACTATTAACTGTCGATTGATTTATTTGACACTTATCAGAGAACACTGTGGACAGCACACTAAGCAATACGCTTTTACAACAGACTTAAATTTGCAACCATCTGTGCAGTTTTGAAACAGATGGTGAAAATTCTGGCCTGTTTTTTTTTTTAAACCTGGAATTAAGGAAGGCAAAAAATACTCATTTCACAAATTGGTGCATGCAGTTACATGTAACCTCTTTCAGTTTCTATAGGTTCCCAAACAACTGCTTTTACAAATCATTATAGTATCTGTAAATACAATCACTTGATTTAATCTGCATTTGCAATATTTCTTAAATTAGATTTATGTAATAAAGATGAGAGGTATATTTATATTTACAAGTATACAAATAGACTAAAATTACAACTGTATTAGTATGGTCATTTCATTCTGTTAAATACTGCTCCACTTATCTCTAAATTTGATTTATTTTTATCAAATAGTTTTAACACTGGCAGGATAAAAAGAGGGGCATTTGATAAAAAGAGGGAGTTTTTGCAGTTACAACTTTGTTTTTTTTATTTCAAACAAGTTGCCTAATTATCTTCTGGATGTTTGAGACTAAAACTCCCCAAGTACAGATGGTAAAGAAATTCCTTCTGTACTGCTTATCGACATTCTTGCTTGGCTTGAGAGTGCCTTAGGATTCAGAGAAACCAAAGTGTACTATAGCAACTTTCTAGAAATGGCTAGTGTCTGACACTCTGTGATAATTTAAATTTCAACAAAATATGTTAGAGTGGTAGGGATGTTATATGGTACCAGTGTAACTCAAAAGAGTGTCCAGGGCCATACCCCTCTAGATTTTCAGCCAGTGGGAGATGGAAGCATTGGCAAAGGGGGAAGGATGATAGGAGAAAATTTCCCTTCAAAGATAGAATATTACCCATCTTATGATGAATACATTGCAAAATTTAATGGGTTATAAGGCAATCCCAAATATCCACCCCAACTCTGTTTATCCACACCCAAATTTCCAGTTTATCTGCATAAATTTGAGTCTGGCTTGAGACCAGAAATAAAGATGGGGCCAGCCATGTTGGAAATAGAAGACTTAGTCTGTCATGGAAACATGGAACAGCCAGAGCCAGCAGTAGAGTTAGAACCAGCTGGATCCAAAGAAAAAACTGGCATGAAGCAGTGGTGGGACGAGTTCCCAAAGCAGAAATGGGGCTAGCCAGAAGGGAGGAGAACAAGTGGCCACATGGCTGAAAGAGAGCCAGGCTTTCAGGATTCCCATATATCCAAATCAGCCCCATTCCCCAGTGATCTAGATATAAGAAGTCTTGTTTTATTTCTGTGTAAAGACACACAATTTGGTATGAAGCCCAGAGCCAATATAAGGCTTTTGCCAACAACCATGGCCTAATTCAATCAAAATTCATAGGAAAAATTGTTAAAAGAAAAAGATAAGCATAGTTAAAATATTGTATTATATTGCAGAAACCTGAATTTGGGGGTAACACTATCGTACTGATAATTTGATGACAATACCAAATTGCTATAATGTGTAGAAAAATCAAATAAAGACAATATTACGTGATTCCAATGTAATCGTTACAATATATTATAAGTGTGATTTTTAAAATTCAGTGAAGGTAATGGTGATGCTTTTTAAGAAAATATCATTATTCTCGATGCTGCCTCTTAACTAATACTAATAAGTCGTGATCCCTTGTTATAGTATCCCCTTTGATTTGAATCTCATAGCCCTCCTACCTTCCCTGACTTTTTCAAGAAATTTCTCCTGCCTATTGGCTTCTGTTCAAAAGCATTTAAAAATATTCAAGTCTCTCTTACATGAAAGCAAAATATCTTTCCCTGGGCCAGGATAAGTAGGATTTTATACTTCTACATTTATAGTTTGATGAACGCAGGCCATCCCGGGAAGGGGTGTAACCTTGCACCATCCCTGAGCTGACAGCAGAAGGCTTTCTGCAGTGAAAACTCCCAGCATCGCCATCATTGTGTCCTTCCTTTAGAGAGACAGAGTGGCACAGGACATGTCCACCACAGTTCACTCCTTTAGTTGTTGGGATCCACTTCCTCAAACACAGTTCTGGAAGCAGCTCCACTAGGATTCTGATAAGTTTTTCTTCTTCAGGGGAAATCATACAAAAAGAAAACCAGTGCCCCACAGTTGCTGCTGGTCTCATCATCACCTTCATGTACTATCCATCCCACATCTGTAGCAACACCTCTGCCATCCTTGTGGCTTAGGTATAAGTGGCATGCCTCAGACTCTCATCTCTGAGGGTTCTGAGCCCATGATCACTACATCACCATACATTTTTCAAGCCAGGTTTAATGAACTTGTCCACTTACCATCAAAAGAGACACTTAATTGGATGATCTGGCTGACAAACACACTTTCCTTATTGTGTAACAGGAGCCCCATCACTTTCTAACCAAGATCTAGCCTGGATAGTGACTCCTCTTCTTGCCTTCTGATCCCTTGGAACAAGGAGCCTGAAGTCCTGAGGTAACATTACCAGTTAAAATTCAATGTCTGTTTCCTTGACAGAGGATATCTAAAGTCTTTAAACTACCAGAGCCCACAGTTGCAAGAACTAGAAGTAAAAATTCTACAAACAGGTAAATTTTTTGCTTTTGTTTTGTAAAACATTGATAGAGCTTTAACAATGGCTATTTAATTTTGTTTTCCTTAGAGCTGTCAGTTTCTCATGTTTTCTCAAATACCTAATGTACCATACCAGCTCATACACCCCCTTCCTTCAGTATATAATCCTGGGGCACCACCATAAATGGGCCTGGGCTATAAAGGTTTTTTTGCAGCTGAGACCATGGTATGCCCTGAAGGAGCTGAGACTGAAGGTTGTTTACAGACAACAATCTGAGCACATGGTGCAACTAGTCCTTCAATGAAGAGAATCTAGAAGGTGCATAACTATGTTCAACATTCATGTAATTGTGGAAGATGCCTGCAACTCTGCGCTACTCAGAAGTAGGATTGTTAGACATATGACTTAATTTTGGTAAATATCATCAGATTATATTCAGATGTTCTTAAACATTTATATTCCCAGCTGCCTCAATATGAGTTCTAACTCCTCACAGTGTTATCAACACCTGACTGATGTTAGGTAATAGCATACCTTTCTGATTATAGCCCTTCTATTTGGTAGAAGGCAATTTTACTATTTTTATTACCAGTCAATTGAATATCTCTTCATGTACTTATTAGCCTTTGGGTGTTCCCTCTAGACATTGCCTGTTTACCTCCTTAGCCAATTTTCTACCAGGCGTTATTATTTCCTTATGTTTTTAAGGAACTATAATCTCTTATCAATTTTGGATGTTGCAAATATCTTCTTTCAACTTGATCACCTGTGAAATAATAAGAAATATATGTATTGGTCTCTGCTTCTGGTTTCTGACACTAAGATCCTAAATCCCTTAGAATTTTCTGATAGGAACAACTTCTGTTCTATTGTGGAGATCCTCAGTGGGCTCCTGGATGGGGGCTGATCACTAAAAATATCAAGCCATTATTTGAAGTTTGGCAACTTTGGCCCAACTTTCCAATCTCCAGACAAGTGAGAGGGGCTGGAAATTAAGTAAATAAGTTATCTTACCTACATGATGAACCCTCCCAAAATAAAAATACCAAAAGTATGGGGCTCAGAGAGTTTCCAGACTGGTGAACATAAGTGGTGTACCCCAACTACATGGGAACGGAAATTCCCATGCTTGGGTCCTTTCCTTATGTATCTCTTCATCTAACTGTTCATTTGCACCCTATCTTATATCCTTTATAATAAACTAGCAAATATAAGCAAGTGTTTCCTGGAGATCTGCAAGCCATTCTAACAAGTTATTGAACCCAAAGAGGGAGTTGTAGGATTCATAGCCAGTAGGTCAAAAATACATCTGACAATCTTGGACTTGCAACTGGTGCTTGAAGTGGGGCGGGGAGGGGTGTCTTATGGGACTGAACACTTAACTTGTGGGCTATGGCATTACAGATACCTTGGTAGTTGAGCCCAATATCTTTTCCCTTCTGAGAAACCCTACTGTATTAGTCCCTATGGATATTATAATAGTCCTGAATAAAGACTGCCTATTTTAACAAGTGTCAGAATAATTTTTTTGACATAATGCATATGAAGAACAGGACCCAACACAAATAATTCCATAAATATTTGTTATTTAACCATTATTGAGAGTGACACATCATTAGGATTTCTAGTAGCTAAGATTATTCCTAAGAGCTCCTTCACCCATTTTGGAGGTGCCATGTAAGACTTCCAGATTATGGTACCACCCTGGAAAAGGAATGGCCCCAGTAATGATTGGAATTTACCATTATCCAATGGGAGAATGAGTTCAGAGTAAAAATAATTTGTTTTAAGAAGAATACAATGATTTTGTATGGCATATCTGAGAATGTAGTCTCAGGTTCAGATAATACAAGTAACTAATGAGTACCTAAGTATGCAGATACTAAGGATATTCAGATATCTTGAGAGTATCCACATAGAGAAGACATCATCTAACATAAGAACAAAGTTCTTAAAACATGTTATTCCTTTTACCATTATCCTTCACGAAAGTTTCATCATCATATCAACTTACAATCAGTAAAAGCAATTTTGTAGGCATTTTAATAATATAAAGTTTGACTACAGTAATGTTTCCCAAACATGGGAGACATTTTTAAAATAAAACTTCCTTGGTTCAACCTCAGAATTATTGAAACAATATTCCTAATGCTGGGGTTCAGAACACTTTTCATTGGATGACTGCTCTGAATCATATTTTATACTAACTAAGAAATGATGGGGAAATTATTAATGCAATGGCTCTTGTTCAACTATTTCATCCAGTCATGCTTGCGTGAATCCGCTTCTTTGCTGACAAAATATTTACCAACTCTTTTCTCTAGCTAGCATTATGCTAAACATTGGGAATGCAACAGATATAATTCATGCCTTACCATATTGTCTGATAAGTGATACAGAGATATAAAAATTTACAAAATAGTGTGAGAATCAAGATGACGGTGCCGCAACAAGGATTTAGAATGGGCTATTTCGAATGTTGAAAAGCTCTGATAGATAATTAGAGAGACTTTCAGCAGTAAGCTCCACATTGACCTAACTGGAAAATATGTTCCCAGGTAATACAGTATCCCCAGCCTAACACTGCCTGTTTCTAGGAGTGATTGGCTCCCACTGATTATTTCCAGTACATGTTCTCATCATCACTCTTCATTCATTAATGTTATGCAATCAGGCATGCATCCTCCCAACTATCTTTAAGTCTTATAAATCACTGCCAAAGTGGTGTGCTTTTGTTATTTATTCAGCACCACTTCTAGACAGTTAAGCTCACATTTAAGGTCACATATGAGAAAACTTTGTTGCCTAGCTCTTTCAAAATACATGTTGAAAATCCTCTCAAAGAAAGGATTTACATTAGGAAAGTAAGTGTATGTGGCATTCAATAATGTAGCAGTCTTGGGGTGCCTGGGCAGCTCAGTTGATTGGGTGTCCAACCCTTGGTCTCAGCTCAGGTCTTGGTCTCAGGGTCATGAGTTCAAGCTCTGCACTGGGCTCTGTGCTAGGATTGAAGCTTACTTAAAAAAAATGTAGCAATCTTAGCATCCCACTCTATTGCCCAGACTAAGTAGAATACAGATCCACCAACTCTGCTCTGGGTACCCTTTAAGGTTGTTATAGCCTGGAGTCTATTATCCCTTATGAAATGTCTAAATGAAGGCTTCTGAAGGATTTCAGTACCACACATCTATCTCTCTTTTATTTATCAGTGGCATATATATCCAAATCAAGACAAGGAACATATACATTAGTTCACGTGTATAGTTAATAAGCTAAACTTTATAAAGATCTGGGTTATTTGTGTGAGCCATAAAGTATAAACCCTAAATCAGATTGACATTCTGGAATCTGGCTGATTTCAAAACCAAACTTAAAATGGAGAAAAAGGTACAAACCACTGAAGAATTTAATAGTTATAATAGCATATACTAATAGTTATACAAATTTAATAGTTACAATTTTATTAAAGCCTTAAAACTAGTTTCAGAATGGAAAATAGAAAAGGGTGAGAAAAGAACGTTGCCATAGAACTTTCTTGAAAAGGGGCAAGTAGAAAGATCCTTCAATTATGAGAGTATGAAGGACAGACAATAGTATAGAATCAAATCAATTTAAAGAAATTGGTCAGATTTAAAATTTTTTTAAACAGACCTCCAAAAACTTAGATTTTATTCCCTTGTGATAAATTGAAACATATCTTATTTCTGATAATACAGTAGAAAAAGAAATAGGAATTGGATGTATAACTGATATAATTAATTAGGTAGTTTACATTCCTTGGATTTTATTATAAATGCAAAGTACGTATTTACTAAAATACCATGAAATTTCATTTGGTATTCTTACCTAACTTTCATGAAATACAATATGAAAAATAAAAAAAAAAATATTTTAACAACTTCTTTAAACTGAGTGAATGTTAAAGCTGAGCAGCTGACCAATAATGGTCCTACCTGCATGCAATATTCAGTGGCAGTCATTGGGTTGAGATGAAACATGACTATAGTTGCATAGAATTTTAGGAATAGCTCTGTATTTGAAGAAATGAAAATAATAGCACCCAGTTTGGAAAATGAGTACAAAATCAATAAAAGAAATTAAATAAAGGGCTCAACTACAAAACACAAAATACTCTGACAAAAATGAATTGGTTTTCATTTTTGCACCCCATGCCAATAGTTTAGAAGAAATGAGAGCATGCATTTCACCTCTCCTTCTTTTTAACTAAGTTGTGATTTCTAGTTTAAAAATAGATTTCTCTAATTGGCTTACAAAATAATTAAGAACTCTGTCTTAAAAATTTGCTAATCTTATTATAGAATGTTACAGAGCAGATGAAATTAGCAATGAGCATGGAATGCAAGGGAGAGAGAGAGGTGATGTTACCTCCCAGCTAGAAAACCAATACTCTCACAACACTCTGAAAATGCAGCTGTATGTGTCTAACAGATTTTGTGATCTCAATAGCTTTTTGCTGACTGTATACTCAAAAAGCAAAATGAAATGCTTCATGTGTCAACGAATTTCTCACTTACATCAAGTTACTCGGTTCCCAATGGTCCTCTGTCCCTCATCTCTACCAAGAGAAATGGCTATGAAATTTATATTGAAATGTCTTGTCGTACTGCCAAAATTTTCGTTCATTTTATCCAACCAAACAACTTCTAAAAATACAAAAGAATCCATAAAGTGGAGGGGAAATGTGTAAGGATAATGGATGCAATACCGACTAATCAATAGATATCTAAAAGCTAACTTACTGGATATAAACCAAAATCAGTCTAATGGATTTGGTTTTCACTGGAGACTATTTAATGTAATTGAAATTTTGATTTGTTTTTCAAATATCTTTTGTTTAATTTTATCAGAAAATGTGATATCAAAATATAGAGATGAAAAAAATTTTTCCTTTTTGATATTTAAACCAGATTGACACTCAGGCCTGATTCTATAGATAAACTCTTGGCTCATGACTTTTCAACTTGAGATGAAGTAGGAATGAGATCATAAAGTGACAGTAAACCAGCCAGATCAAAATGGAGATCTCAGATCTTATACAGCAGAATATGGGGAGGTAGAGCAGTTCTTTATTCTTTGCTTAAACAGAAGTCTTAGGTATTTATGTAATAGGTTGCTGGGGCAACTGAAGCTTGCAAAAATATAGGGCAAAGTCAAGTGTACAAAATATTTGTGTAACTACAAAATATAGTGGACATCATTATCTGTTTTCCTCATAATTAACATGAGATATGAATATGTTTTATAGGAAAAAAAATCCATATATAAATAAGTTTGGCAAACACAGTTTTGCCATAACTGATTTGCAGTAAAACAAGTAAAAAATCTCTCAAGGCTTTTCTTTTGTGGTTTCTAAATGAATTTCCAGGAAGCCAATATAGAAAATAATCAGCATTTCCAAATTTATTGAAATAAGGAATTATTTATCACAGAGAACATCATTGGTCTAAATTTATATAGAATATATTTTAAGAAATGCTGAATGTTTTTAAACAAGGGTATGAAATAGAGCCATCAAAGATAGAAGGCATATGGATATAATCAACTTCTGATTTGCTTAAGCCTAATCTAGTTTTTGATACTCTCTACCAGAAAATGTAGTAGTAAGAATTTAAAGAAAAACCATGAGTTACTGCAGACAAAATGCCTGCCACTGGTAACAAGAGATGACCATTGAAAGGATAAATTTGTTTGCATTTATTTCCTACGTGTTCAGACACCATATGAGATATTGGGGTTCCAAAGATAAATAAAATTAATATGCCATATAATCCATGCCCCAGAGAGCTCACAATCTAGTTGGGTGAGCAGGTGGAAGGAGAAGAGATATTCAAAGAGACAATTACAATCTACATTGTAGATTTCACAAAATAAATACATAGCTTAAATCCATGAACTGTTCATAAAAAAGATGTTTTACATACAAAAATCATTTTCAAAAATATACACTTTTAAGTTGTTTTAAAAGAACTGCAGAAAGAGTAACAATCCTGAGTGACATGCATTCTCCTGAATAAAATGGTTACTGTATGAAAACTAGACTTCCTTTGTGCATGCTGCCAGTAATCTGTTTTACTTTCCATAAAATCCTGTAAATCAAAATCAAACCTCCTAACGTACCTTGGAAGAGACAGAATTACAAATAATGTACAAAGGGTAACAGCTGTTGCACCAGATTACCCTTCCTGAAAAATGTGATAATGCAGATCCTTTTCTTTCCTGACAGTCATTTAATAAAATAAAGTTCCCCCAAGTGAGAAGTGCCTGCCAACTAAGCAGGGAAAAAAAGGTGTTATGTACTCCAACACCTTTTTTTTTCCTTTCTGCTGTGTCAGGATCCATAAGGGAACATTCTAAAAATGACTTCCATAAATCCCTTTCTTTTGTTCACGTTTTTCCAAGCATTCTTGTTCTGTGTGATCTTTTTTTGGCTTGGTTCAATAAAGTTATTTGATAGGTCTACCATTTGTTCTTTCAGGATTATCTAACGATGTCATCTATGTACTCTTGTCATAATGTCCCAGAATCTGTCACCTAAAATAGATTAACAGCAGTTGGTTTCAATGGTTACAGAGCTCACTTTGCATTTTGTCTCCAGAGAAGATGAAGTAGAAAGCAGGAAATTTTGTAATTCTTGGGAAATTAACATAAACTAATTATTGTGTTGAGGAGAGATTGTAGCAACTGGTGTGCTCTATAAATACAAATAACTGAGTTCAGAAAAAGGCATAAAATTAAATAATAATATTGCTGTTAAGGAATGCAAGAAAGAGGACATTTTGTTTATTATTTTTGAATATATAATTCGAATGTATAGTTCTCAATATATTTTGAGGTCAAACCCATGAAATGAAAATCCAGTCTTTGGATTTCTAAATATTTTTAGAGGTTTTAAATCATTAGCTGATTTTTTTCATCTATTACTCAAAATTTTATCTTATTAAAAAAACAGAAATCCATTGATTCAAGTAAGGGTAAAATCCAGAGTTAGTGAATACGGGAGTGCAGATATCTCTTCAAGACCCTGATTTCAGTTCCTTTGGATATATATTTCCAGAGATGGGATTGCTGGATGATATGATGGTTTTATTTTTTAATTTTTTGAGGAAAATCCATACTGTTTTCCATAGTAGCTGCACAATTTTATATTCTCACCAACAGTGCACAAGGGTTACAATTTTTCCACATTCACACCAACACTTGTTACCTTTAGTTTTTTTTTAAATAACCAGCTTAACAAATGTGAGTTTTTGATTTGTATTTCCCTGATGATTAGTGAAGTTGAGCATATTTTCATATACCTGTTGACAATTTGTATGTCTTCTTTGGAAAATATCTATTAAAGAGCAGGAGACATCAATATCTGGCTTATAATAATGAATGAAACATCCAGACAGAAAAAACAATAAGGAAATAGTGGACTTGAACAACACTGTAGACCAAATGGACCTAACAGATACATACAGATCTTCCCACCCAAGATCTGTTTATATCTGTAGCAGAAAAGTACATAGTCTTCTCAAGCTTACATGGAACATTCTCCAGGATAGAATACTGTTAGATCATAAAATGTCTTTTCCCCACATGTTAGTCTTCAGAATTACCTAAACTTTCCTCTTCTGATGGATTTTCAAATAGTTTTACATTTTTACTAATTAACACTGAACATCACTATACATATACTTTTCTTCCCCTTTTAAAATTACTTGCTTAGAATCAATTCTTTAAGGTAGATTCAGTAGCCGAAAGCTTAGGAAAATTTTACACTGATAGGTGATTAACAAAATTTTGTACAAAACTTTGTGACCATCCACTCTGTAGTAGAACTTCTTAAATTCTGATATTTGTTCCGCACACTATGTAAGATATTTATTACTGGTCATTTTCTCACAATATTGTTTTGAAAATAGGGCTTATATATTAATTAAAGTGTAATTAATTAATTAAAATATTAATGATTATCATAAATTGAATACTCACTGTATGCCAGGAGACCTAAATAGTTTTATAAGCTAGTTTTCATTATTCCTATTTTACAGATGAGAAAACTAATTTTCAGAGAAGTAATGGGAATTTTCAAGTTCTCAGAACTGGAATGACCTTAGCTTGAGGTATATAGGCACTTAATTACCAGGAGATAATCCTATGTTCAAGCCAGAATTAAACAACTCAATATTCCCTGAAGCAGCCATAAGCATTGCTACCTCACTAGAATGCCAACTTCACCTTCAGCCTCTCCAAATTCAAGACCTAATTTGATCATTTTTAACTTTTTCCTGAGTCACATGGGCATTCTTGAGTACCTGAAGAATGCTATGGTCTCTGTCATTAGCAAAAACACACACAAAGCACACACAACATACCCACAACATTTTGCTTGTGATATCTAGGGTCTGTGTTCCTTTACATTAGGAACATCTAGCCTGCCTGATATCCCACTTCTTCATGAAATCTTTATTTTTTGGCAATGTCATTCATCAGAAGTATATTAGGCAGTGATCCAACATCTCAGGACTTCCAGCTCTGCAGTTTATTGGACAAGTCACTTCACCATCTTGCCTCAGTTGTGAGTATGAAATAAGAATCAAAGTATATTATCCACGAATTGCTACCCAACTTGCAACACCTCAATTTGAGATCCACATAAAAATGTAATCATGAGATGCTATGTTTCTGGTTGCCTCTGTATTTTCATTCACTAATTAATTTAATCAATATTTATTGAGAGTTAACTTGGCATCAGACATTATACTAAGACATTTTGATATTAGTTGAATGAGCTACAGAAAACTCTAGAACTTAGAAGATTTTAGTAACCTAGAGATATACTCTAATCCATTTGCACCTAAGAGCAAATTTCATTCTTTTGGCTGAATACCAGAATCTAATTTCTCTCAGTTCCTGCTCTCATGCATGGCCAATAAGTCTTCAACAGCCATCAACCTCTCTGTCACTGTTATATGTTAAGCAACTGGACTTCCTCATAATGAAAAATAAAACATCAAGGAAAAGCTCTAATGATTTATTTTATTATTATTTGATCATATGTTTTCAAACCTTTTTATATTTAAAATTATATGTTTGTTTATCGTAAACTGTACACAATTTATTCATCTTTGTGTTCTATATACTTTGTATGTAACTAGTAATCAATGTGCATTTGCTAATTTCAATTGTATTATTTATACCAAACACATTCCTGTCAATTGTAGTGTCTCATATTTCACAGAGAAAGAATTAATACTGCGAATTTGGGCCACCCAATTCAATTCAAACAGCCCCAAAGAAGAAAGGTAAGTTACTTCTTATTTAAGCTACTCGCAACTATCCCCAGGGTGATGTTTCTTGGTACTTAGTAACAGCTGTTATGTCTTGAATAAGTACTTTACACATATTTATTAAGTTAATCATTAGTTCAACAAATAATTATTTATTGCCTCTCTGTGAAAAAGATAGCTTTAGACTTTGAGAATATGAGATAAGGCAGCTCTGATTCCCAAGGAATTTCATTCCAGTGAGAGAGACAAACAATTAACATGTACATAAATGAGCAAGATAATTTCAAAAAAATAGTATATACTGTGAGAAAAACAAAGTTATGTCCATACTATAGACTGACTGGATAAGGGAGGACTCTCTGAGAAGAGACAGTAAACTTAGAATTGATTGACAAGGGGCACCTGGGTGGCTCGGTTGAACATCCGACTTCGGCTCAGGTCATGATCTCACAGTTAACAAGTTTGAGCTCCACATTGGGCTCACTGCTGTCAAAGCAGAACTTGCTTTGGATCCTCTGTCCCTCTCTTTCTGCCCCTGTTCCACTTGCTCTCTCTCTCTCTCTCTCTCTCAAAAATAAACATTAAAAAATTGTTTTTAAAAAAGAATTGATTGACAGAGTTGACCATGCGGGAATCTAAGCATTCTAGGTAAGTGCAATGTCTTCAAGATTCAGAACATGGTTCACTATGGCTGAAGTTTGATTCTCTAAGAGCAGTTGCAGTAGATCACATTCAAAGATGTATCTAGGAGCCAGAGAAATGTAACCCTCTAAGAGAAATATGAAGTATATATTGATGAACCAGGAATTCCACACTATCTATCTAAATTAACCTTCAATGGTAGGTACACTTCTTCTCATTTCATAGGAAAATATTTTGAAATTCAGAGACTTTGTATAACTTGGCCAAAAAGTAAAATGATGGAGTTCATGTTTGAGAAGAAAGAATTTTGTTTCCAGATGCCATATCCATCTCACTATACTACCTGTCTTGGTCATGTTTTCTAATTCATGATCATGGCCCTTTTGAAGGACTACAATATTCGCCTTCTCCTGTGCAATCCATCCCCAAAGCCTCTCCCCTCCATACAGATGTTCCAGTTAAATTTTTGAAATCTCCCTTGACTAAATTTTTTGGTACCATTGTTCACAATCCTTCCATCTTTCTGTCTCTTGGATTATTGACCAAACCGACTGACTCCTGATGTCGTGTGCTCTTTAGGTTTCATTTTAACCCAGCCCTGTGTACTACCAAGTGGGGCAGCCTACCTGGAATTCTTGACTTATAGCTAGAAAGTGATTAAACTTCTCTAGAGAGAAAAATAAAACATTTTTTTTTCAAAACAGAGAGAAAAAAAAAACATGTTGGAGACATTGTTTGGGGATTACAAAATTCAAATAGTAAGTCAAAAAGAAAACAGAATACAAGAAAGGACTTTTGTTACAAACAGAAAAGAAGTTTTAAACAGATGGAATCTTTAATGAGTAGGATGATAGAATCTAATCAAGTTTTGCTAAACAAGATTGAGCGGCTAAAAAACCAAACTCGATTGTGTGTTGCTAGACTCCAGGGTCGGTGAATTCTGAAGGAGGAGATGATTTGATTGCATTTATGAAAACATGGATCCCTAAGTTACTGAAGACTGATACAGAGAATGATCAAATTAGAGTAAAAGGGCACTTTTGATGTCATGGAGAACGTTGATAATGTAAGAAAACAGGTGGCTCCAGCATTTAAAATCTCTGATAACAAAAAGAGTGCATAGACATTTCCAAAAAGACAGATAAAACCACTTTTTAAAATGGTCATTCTGCCAGTCTTATAAGAGCAGGCAAATGAAAGATAAATCTTCCACTTACTTATTTGTGCTTTAAAGAAAATAGCTATGATAAACAAAGCCCCCAGAGAAATACCTAACTAAGAGGTTTTGCATTTTTTTCTGTTGCCCCTTATCAAGAACTACAATAATAAGATTCAACAGCAATGGAAAATACAAAAAGTCACACTAGTCCAATTGGTCTATTCAGAATATTAACTATCTCATATATATCTCTCATTATGTGCCATGACTTTGATTTTTTATCAGTTTTTTCATTTGTTTTTACATACACACAACATTTTAAGTCATTTTAATACACACAACTTTCAGAGGTGTTATTATTAATTTTTCATTTTACAAATGAGAAAACCATGTCACAGACATGTTAAATATCTTGCCCAAAGTTAGATGGTAGTAAATTATGGATCATAGATTCAAACCCAGGAGGTCCAACTAGATATTCTGTGCTCTTAACCAGTGTATTTTGCCATGGATAAAGCAAGGCATATGACTGACAGCATAATATGCAAACTTCCATTACTCAATTAGTTTGATCTTGAAGCACAACTTTGCCCTCTCATAAGACAGCCTCAACCTATCTTCTCAAGTTAACTCTATCTGTTATTCAAGCTTTGTGGAATCACACTGCTTTCCTAAGTTCATCTTTACTTCTGCCCAAATTAAAACCTAACATTATTTCTGTTCATCCCTTCTGGTCATTCTAAGAAGCTAAGGTCTTTTCATCACCCAAAGAATTATTTTCTCAAATAAATGTTGGCATAACCAACAGAATTTCAGGAGCTATGCTCCTACAATTGCAAAAATAAGCCTGCTCAGAAATTTTCACATCAAGCTGTCAGAGATACTTCCCTGACAAGTCCTCCTAGCCTTTCTACCAGATCACTGCTTCCATCATCCTATTATCCCTAATTATTATCCTGGCCGCAAATTTCCCTATCTAGTAATTTCTATAACTCAGTGACCACATAGTTTAGGACAATAGTCCAGAGGTTCTTTCTACCCTTATTTCATCTGGTCATTTTGATATTTCTAAGTATTTCAATAGTCATCTTAATACCTTGATCTTCTTCCCAAGAGCTCCTCCCATGTTAGTTTTGAGAAAACCCTATTCATGCTAATATCATCTCTTTCTTTAAATCATGTCCAGTTCCAACTGCACTGTTTCCCACTCTCCAAAGAAAAAAGTGTGATTATGAAACCAATTGGGAAATCCTGCTATGACCTTGGGCTTTTTAAAATTTCCACATCCATCATGCAAACAACATTTACCCACTCTCATTTCAGACAAAGCTCAATCGTCTCAGGGACCAACTCACAATCTTCCTCTCTATTCCATCCTCACTCTTTTTCTACTGCCCAGTCTCATGTTTTTTTTTACTGTCTTCAATATCAGCACCCCGCTTCACCTCTCCTGGCTTTATAAAACAACAAGCACAGTCTTACGAAGGGCCTTGTAAATCAATCAGAATGTTTACAATCCCAAGACCACAGACTCTAAAATTTCTCCTTCTAAACACATTCTGACAGCCACCCACTTACCACAATTCTCTTGTTCTTTTGGAATCTGTTCCAAAAACTGTAACTCATTTTCACAAAAATTCAAAATTGGAAATGCCCTCATCCAGCTTTTAATAAATAATGTTTAAACTTCTCTTAACAATGGCCATTGAGACTCTGCTAAACATTCAGGGATGGAAAGATCAATGCTTTGTAGGGAATAATGTTAAGAGCCAGTTAATTTGGACGTACAGACTTAAATCCTATTTCACACTTAAATTCATCTGTTGGTCTTAGTTTTCAATTTCAAAGCAAGGTGGAATTCATTTGTTCCCTCTCTCAAAAAAACATATCTTCAAACACATAAAGAAAACTTCATTCTTTACATCTTTGTCATATTTACTCTGGCTAAATGCATGTGAATTTGTTGATGCATCCATTAAAAAAAGTTACAGAGAAGTCAGTAGCTTTCCAGGGCTAGAAATGCATACCATCACAAAGAGAAATCAGATGCGGAGACGAATTTACTGTTGTACCTTAAGTGTAGAATAGTCCCTAAGACTATAGCGGATACTCAGTAAAAAGTTATTAGGCAAACGAATGAATGAGCTAAAGAGTATGTTCCAGGGACACCTGGGTGGCTCAGTTGGTTAAGGGGCCAACTTCAGCTCAGGTCATGATCTCATAGTCTGTGAGTTCGAGCCCTGCATCCAGCTCTGGCTCTGTGCTGACAGCTCAGAACTTGGAGCCTGCTTCAGATTCTGTGTCTTCCTCTCTCTCTGCCCCTCCCCGTACTGCCCCCCCCCCGCCCTGCTCTCTCTCTCTCTCTCAAAAATGAATACACATTAAAAAAATAGTGTATTCCAGATGTGCTTATTTAAATCAGAGTATCATGAAGTAATTATCACTGTACCTGCACACCATATTTTTGTTTGTAAAGCCAAATACTGAATTAAATTTTATAACAGCCTAATACAATTTGTTGTTTACTAAAGTCTCTAGGTTTTGGCTAGGCTAGATTTGTTTTATTATGAATTACTTTTAATTCATAATAACTTCACTTATTATATACTCATACAATGCTTTAAAAACCCAAGTGTAGATTTTACAGTTTTCCTGTTACATTTCATTTTCCTAGATGTAGCAAATCTTGTTTTCAAAATCTTTCTGGATCATAATGCTGTAGTGCATCGCATTAGAGATTCCAAGCTTTGTGCCTTCCGCCTGTTTGATTCAAATGACTTCATGGACATACGGTAAAGAGAAATCCTGTTTATTGTATCTATATTACAAGCATTGTGTTAAAAATTTGCATAGAGCTTTTCCTAACACATCTACTCCCTCTGCCATCATCCCAGAAGTTCCTCCCTTGCTGTTGATAAGCTGCCGTGTATGTCTTTATATAATTACTGATTAAAATAGGACAATTTTGCACAATTCAAGAAAACCCATTCCAATCATTGATTCAGACATTCATTGATCCAATAAATATTTAATGAGTACTCACTGTGTGCCTTGTGGTGCCAAGGTTATTACATTAAAAAGAATCCTCACCCTGTGGGGGAGACAAATAAATATACAATATGGTGGGAAATTCTGTTCTACATAGAAGAATAAACTATGATAATATGAATTGAGTGTGAAGGTATCTATTTTAAATAATTGGTGAGGGAAAACCTTCCTAAGAAAGCAGAAACCTAAATGAAAGGAAAGAAAGCCATGTAAATATCTAGGTGAGGAGGAACAGAAAGACTTTGGGGTGAAATTATGCTTCGTCTATTCATATTTATTTATTTTTGAGAGAAAGAGACAGAACATGAATGGGGGAGGGGTAGAGAGAGAAGAAGACACAGAATCTGAAGCAGGCTCCAGGCTCTGAGCTGTCAACACAGAGCCCGACGCGGGGCTCGAACTCACAAACTGTGAGATCATGACCTGGGCCTAAGTTGGACCCGTAACCGACTGAGCCACCCAGGTGCCTCTGTTTGGTCTATTCAAAAAATAACAAGAAAGCCAGTGTAGCTGAAACAGAGTGGCAGGCAGAATAAATCAGTCTATTATTCAAAACATCTTGGCTATAACCAGCCAAGTAGTCACTTATGCTTATAATCTTACTATCACCCAGCTCATATTTCTTCATTTTATGGGCAGAGAAACTAGGAGAAATAATGTTAAGTGTCTTTCTTGATTCCAGGTGCATGATATTACTAATGCTGCTGGGTATGGTAACTCAAGGACTTCCTAAGTCTACTTGCCTTCTAAACCGTCCTGAACATGGGATTTATCCATTCAATTATTATTTCTATGTCATTCTACAAACCCTTCTTTTTGCTGCTAAAAAAATATATGCTACTTAACTTTCTACTAATCCTCAATGTTATATGAATATTTCTCAATGTTTACTATAATGTTATCAATAATACCATTCTAAAATCTTCTCTACTGCTTAAGCTTCCATGACAACATCCCAGTTGAGGTCATCCAAAAAGTACTGTTTTCTCAATGTGACCTTTCTCACCAATAAGCTTTTTGACTACTTGCCCATTATCACTTCTTCCCTAGCTTTCTCAGTTTGCCCTCCATGGCCCTCACATCCTGATGAGCTTGATTTTCCACAACTGACTATGACTTTAGAGTAGTATAAGGCTACCAGATTTAGATTTAGAAGAAAATTTTATTGTGGGCTTCATTAGCTTCAAGAAATTGAATGTTAATGTCTCCATATGTCGATTTCTTCTGTAAATTGGAGATGATGATACAGTTTCTTGTATGGACACTTAGAATAACCTTAGAACACCTCTTTCTCTTGCTCAATATTCTTTTTTTTTAAAAAACACTAAGTGATTCTTATATCCCAAAAAACATTGTCTCTATAACACTGGAATTACAAAGTCTGTGCCTTTCCATATATTGCAATGTGTCTGGAGTACTTTCCTCTCAACCTATGTCTTTCCTTTCGGGTAAATGCCTTTGTCTTTTTCCATACACAGCTCAAATGTTGTAGGACTTTGTACATGTATCTAATATTATATCTTATTTGTCTCTCCCATGGGGCTGGAAGATACTTAAATACGGGAACTATTTGTATTTGTATAAACTTGAAACAACCCTAGAATAAAGTAAAAGTGTAAGAGACTACACATATACAATTTATAACCATACCTCCATAATATCTATTTAGAGTGAGACAGTTTGGCAATACATTTAAGATCCCAAGTTTTAGAGCAAACTTTCCTGGGTTTATATTTCACCTCCACCACCTTAATGCTGTTACCTAGGAAAACTCACTTAACATCTCTGAGCCTCAGTTCTCCAGTCTTTAACATTGCTCTACATCACAGCATTGTGGAGTGAATATGACTACCTGTAGAACACTTGGTTACTTAAAGTCTTAGATATTATTCTATTTCCTCTTCATATATATTTTCTTTTTGTGTCTATAAATGTGTCTTTAACATATTAAGGGATCACAGGCATCCACTGCATATAGCAGTGTCTGCAACATGGTAGACAATCAATAGGTGTTAATGAATGATAAATGAACAGGTGCAATACTACCTTTCTGAACTGAGTTTCACAGAAGTTTTGCTATAGGAAAAACTAAAAAGCCTAGGTATAAGGTAACCTGTCTGAGAGTACAATGACAGCATGTAAAAATTACAACTTAACTGTATAAAAATTCTGATTTTACAAAGTAGTTATTAATACACTTCATTTTCATAACTGATCTGTGTGTACTGTAAGTAAATAAAAGTAAAGAGAAGAAAGGAAAAAGAAAGATTAAGAGAAAGAAAAAGTGTATTCAGTTTAATTACAGCTTATTAACCAGTTGGAGGAAAATTACAAATTTTGCTGAGTCATAACCAAATTCACATTTGTGATTTAAAATTTATTATGCTTCCCTTGACTCCTTCCACAGTGCCCTCATTTTTACTGTATCCAAGCACATACTTGACATTCTTTCCAAAGCAAACCTACCCACCATTGTTTCTAAAGATTTGTTCTATGTGGATGCAGAGTGTGTAATTCAAAGAAAATCAACTACATGAAATATAGTCTAATTAATATTTATTGAGAGTCCCTAAGGTGCATCATTTACTAAATGAAGAATGATTTGTTTTTATTTAACAGCAACATGACATAATTTAATTTGGAAGTGTAGTTGGAAGCTCCTACAAGTAGTAATTAGAGAAGAATGAATGTATTAATGACCAGCCAGGCTTTTGCCTTTGGGAGGGAGAGATCTGGATGGCACACACAATCAAAAATGAAACAAAGGTTTGGTTTATTTTCTCTTTATATTCTAAATCCAAACTTAATGGCTTGAACACTAATATAAGTTAATGAGAACATCACAGGAGAAATTCTATATACCATATGCTGACATCTGTAAGCACCATGAACCGACCAAGAAAGCAAAAATATAATGACAAATTTTAGCAACTTGGAAAAAGAAACCTTTACACAAAGATGTTCATCATAAGTAATGAAATAAAACTTACACTGACTTTTACTCCCTGAGCAGATCACTGACAAAAGACAGATCACTGGCAAAAGACATTCAAGGAGACCAGAATGTCTTTCAGGAGAGTTACAAAGAATAATTCTACCAACCAAGTTAAAGTTTCCTTGGCAGTTATGTTGTCCCACCTTGTTTGTAGCTGTGGTCTGTGAATTACTGCAGATGACACCTTCAGTGTAACAAGTTGCCAACAAAAAAAATTGGGAGAACAAAGCCAACAGACCAGATATGTCAGTTATGGCAGGATACAGGACTGTATGATACCACAACATCTGCTGGAGTATGCATTGTACGAAGGCTCCCAAAAGCATGTTGGACACTGCCGTGTTTGGCACTGCTGAGACAATCATCTCTGAGCAAATAATGACACACCTGAGGTGAGTTTTCAGTAGTTTTTAAATTCGTTCTTTTTATTGTTCGTGTCTCTCTCCATCTGGACACTGTCTGCTCAGGTGATAGAATCCAGGCTTTTCATGTTCCTTAACTGGAGTGGTCCTGCCAGTCGCGCTCCTTCCATGGTGGAGAGCCATGGTGGAGTACCATTTTCTTGTTTTCTCCTTACGTTATCAAAATTCTTCTCCCCTGTCTCTACCTACCACCCCAGATCCTCCTCACTCTCTTCTCTCGAAGGGACATGTTGCAAACAGTGAGTCTCAAACTGTAGCAACATCAGAATAACCTAGAGGTCTTGTTAAACACACATTTCTGGGAGTCACCCCCGAAGTTTCTGATTCAGTGGGCATTCCCAACAAGTTCCCAGGTGATGCTGATGCTTCTGGTCTGGGGAGCATCTATTTTTGAGAACCACTGATGTCAAGTATTTACACAATCTTTATTACTTAGTCATTAAAAGATAATGTTAGGGCACCTAGGTGGCTCAGTCGGTTAAGCATCCGACTCTGGGTTTTGGCTCAGGTCATGATCTCACGGTTTTGTGAGTTTGAGCCCCACATCGGGCTCCGGTCTGACAGTATGCAGCCTGCTTGGGATTCTCTGTCTCCCTCTCTCTGCCCCTTCCCCACTTGCACTGTCTCTGTCTCCCTCAAAATAAATAAATAAATTTTAAAAAAAATTTTAAAAAAAGATAATTGTAACAGCTCAAAGTCCCTCCAAAGGTATTATTTTTTGTAACATTAGATAATATAATATAAATGACTGTATCTCTCAGCACATGGAAGAGTGCTTAGCACTTAGCACATTTCCATAATGATAAGTTTAAAGATTATAAAACATTTTCATAACCTGCACATACTGGGCTCAAAATAGTTAAACAATAAATCTCAGACCGTAGCATACTAGAGAAATCTTCGAGTATGTGCAGCCCAGTAAATGTCCTAAAGTCATGACTTCTACAGAGCAGGGAAAGCTTTCTCAGGTGGTGACCAACCTAAAAGCTATTCACTTACAGGCAACATCCAAAACAATCCAGATGACCTTTCCCCTGCTAGAGAAGGATGTAACCCCTGGCTTACAGGTAGGCATTTTGTACAATACCCATTAAAAGAGAACAAACAATCCTAAATCTGTAACTCCCAAAGATCTATTCAGGACCAAATTAGAGACAGTGAGAGCCAGAGCAATAGAAATCCATAAATGTGGAAGACGTAGTTTAGGAAAATGCAGATAAAGAAAGGAAGGCTCCCTAAAAGTAGCTTAAGCCCTAGAACAAAGAGAAGTCCAGTTTTGATTCCACAGGTGTGATTCAGGAATGGCATGGAGCACAGAAAATCAGCAGGGCAACAAACAAAAAAGAGTTTCCAAAATAAAATGCCATTTGCCACAATGGCCATTCTTTATTGTTGAGGTAAAGGATATACAAAACTATATGTAATTTGAAATATAACATGCCTTAGTTAACTATATATAGAAAATTCATCATTTAGGAATTATTAAAGAAATTATTTCTGAACACTGAGTGAGCAAAGAATCATTCTTAAAGGATTAGTGTTATAACAAGTTACATTTCTCCTCTAGAAGCACAGCACTGCATTTTGGTCTTTAACACTTGAATCCTGTGAACTCAACAATGGTATGCCCACATTGCAGATAAAAAAGGAAACTGAGGCTCTGAACTGGGACTTGAACTCAGGTCATTGAAGTGCAAACTTAGAATGTGTCTCATGCCCACAGCTATCTCCTTTTGGTATCTTGCAGTTAAACTGCCAGTAATTATTTAATAGAATGCTACAGCATAATCTAGGAGGAATATATCAAAAATTACGTATTGTGAGTATTCTAACCAGGTCTACTCTTCAAAGAAAATTATGCTCTATGTGATTTTGCAGCAAGTATTTCATCAAATGCCTCCTCCTCTTTAGTCAACCACTTTCATTTGGTGGATAATATCAACTTTAGTAGCAGCATTTGAATACAAAGGATACGTATTACAAAATGTAAGGTAATGTCTTTAGATTAATAATCCCACCATTCCCATAGCCTATGCTTTACCATCTCTTTTTTTATTTTAATCTTAAAACCATATTTAATTAGGAAAATTTAATAATATTAAAAACAGTTTAAAAATCAGTATGGAGGCAGTTTTACAATTACATCATTGACATCTACGAAAGCCAATGTCACAAGAAACTCAGAATCTTGGGGTCTGAAGGGGACTTATTTACTTCAACCACCTGTTTACTCCATTTACTCCAACCACCTATTGGAAGGCAATAGAAATGGAAAATTTGAAACTGGATTGGTTTGAATCCAACTTCAGCACATATCAGCAGTTGAATGTCAACCTATCTGAGACATGGTGTATTATCTAACACACACAAAAATTATTCTCTCTTCATGCAATCTATTTCATATTTTGTATTTGTAATAATATACAATTTATTTGTGTATTTGTTCACTTTATTGCTAGTCTCCTTCACTAAAATGAAAGCTCTGGGGTGCCTGGGTGGCTCAGTTATTTCAGTGTCTGACTCTTGATTTTGACTCAGGTCATGATACCAGGGTATAGGATCGAGCCCAGCATTGGGCTCCACACTGAGCATAGAACCCCCCTAAGGTTCTCTCTCTCTCTCTCTCTCTCTCTCTCTCTCTCTCCCTCTCTCCCTCTCTCTCTCCCTCTGCTCGTCTCCCCTGCTCTTTCTCTCTTTCCCTCTCTCTCCCTCTAAAATAAAAAAAAGAAAAAAGAAGGCTCCATTAATTTAGGAACCACATATGTCTGGCTCACCACTATATCCCCGATGTTGAGCACAATCCTGGTACACAGTTAATGATCAATAATTATTGTTAATTATGATAACGATCTGTAATTGATCATTGTTGATACTAATGATCAATAATTATTAATGTCAGTCTTCCAAATTTGGGTTGCATTTTGTTTAAATTCAAATCATCTGAAAATCCTAATCCAAATATTTGTTAACTGGTGCACCAAAGTATCAGCTTTTCAAAAAAATTCTAGTATAGTTAACGCACAGTGTTATATTAGTTTCAGATGTACAATACAGTGATTCAACAATTCTATACATTACTCAGTGCTCATCGTGAGAAGTGTACTCTTGACCCACTCACTTCACCTATTTCACTGATTCTCCCTACCCACCTCCCCTCTGGTAGCCATCAGTTTGTTCTCTACAGTTAAGAGTCTGGTTTTGGTTTGTCTCTTTTTTTCCTTTGTTTTGTTTCGTAACCACATATTAGTGAAATCATATTTTATTTGTCTTTCTCTGACTTATTTCACTTAACATTATACTTTCTTGATCCATCCAGGTTGTTGCAAGTGGCAAGATTTCATGCTTCTTTATAACTTAGTAATATTCCATATATATGAAATATATATAGATATGTATGGAATATATATGGATACATATATGTAATATATATAAGACATATATATATAAGATGATATAAGATGATAAGATAATATATATAAGATGTATATGTAATACATATAATATGCATGTGTAATATATATATAATATGTCTTCTTAATCAATCTATTCATTTATTGTTGGGCACTTGGACTGCTTCCATATTTTGGCTATTGCAAATAACACTGCAATAAACATAGGGGTGTATATATCTTTTTGAATTAGTTGTTCCCATATTCTTTGGGTGGATACCCTTAGTGGAATTACTGGATCATATGGTAATTCTATTTTTAATTTTTTGAGAAACCCCCATGCTTTTCTCCACAGCGGCTTTTCATGTGTCTGTTGGCCATTGGTATGTCTTCTCTAGCAAAATGTCTGCTCATGTCTTCTGCAAATTTTAATTGGATTATTTATTTTGGGGGTGTTGAGTTGTATATGTTCTTTATATATTTTAGATACTAACTTTTTGTCAGATATGTCACTTGCAAATATCTTCTCCCATTCAGTAAGTTGTCTTTTAGTTTTGTTGATTGTTTCCTTTGCTGTGCATAAGCTTCTTATTTTGATATCATTCCAATAGTTTATTTTTGCTTTTGTTTCCCTTGCCTCAGGAGACGTATCTAGAAAAATGTTGCTATGGCCAAAGTCAGAGATATTACTGCCTGTACTCTCTTGTAATATTTTTATGGTCTCAGGTCTTATATTTAAGTTTTTAATTCATCTTGAGTTTATTATTGTATATAGTGTAAAAAAGTATTCCAGTTTCATTCTTTTGCATGTAGCTGTCCAGTTTTCCTTACACCATTTGTTGAAGAGATTCTTTTTTCCCATTGTATATTCTTGCCTCCTTTGTTGAAGATTAATTGACCCTATAATCGTAGGTTTATTTCTGGGCTCTCTGTTTCTGATCTATGTGTCTATTTTTGTGTCAATACTATACTGCTGTTGATCACTTATAGCTTTGTAGTATAACTTGAAATCTGGGATTGTGATACCTACAGTTTATTCTTCTTTTTCAAGATTGCTTTGGCTATTCAGGGCCTTTTGTGGATCCATACAAATTTTAGGACTATTTGTTCTAGATTTGTGAAAAATGCTGTTGCTATTTTGATAAGGATTAGACTAAACCAGATTTCTTTGGGTAGTGTGGAAATTTTAACAATATTTGTTCTTCCAATTGATGAATATGGAATCTTTCCATTGGTTTGTGTCTTCTTCAGTTTCTTTCATCAATATTTTAAGGTTTTCAAAGTATAGGTCTTTCACCTTCTTGGTTAAGTTTATTCCTAGTTATTTTATTATTTTGGATGCAATTGTAAATAAGATTGTTTTCTTAATTTCTCTTTCTACTGCCTCATTATTAGTGTATAGAAATGCAACAGATTTCTGTACATTGATTTTGTATCCTGAGACCTTAATGAATTCACTTATCAGGCCCAGTAGTTTCTTGGTGGAGTCTTTAGGATTATTTATATACAGTATCATGTCTTATGCAAAGAGCAAAAGTTTTACTTCTTCCTTACCAATTCAGATGCCTTTTATTTCCATTTCTTGGATAGGACTTCCAGTACTATGTTGAATAAAAGTGGTGAGAGTTGACATCCTTGTTCCTGATCTCAATGGAAAAGTTCTCACTTTTTCACCATTGAGTACAATGTTAGCTGTAGGTTTTTCATATATGACTTTTATTATGTTGACATATGTTCCCTCTAAACCTACTGTGTTAAGAGTTTTTATCATGAATGGATGCTATATTTTGTTGAATGCTTTTTCTCCATCTATTGAAATGATCATATGGTTTTTATTTTTTCTCTTGTTGATGTGATGTACCATTTGTAAATATTGATTCACCCTGTATCTCAGCAATTAATCCCACTTGATTATGGTGACTTATTACTTTTTTCAATGTATTGTAGGGTTAGGTTTGCTTGTATTTTGTTAAGGATTTTGCATCTATGCTCATCAAAGATACTGGCCTGCGGTTCTCTCTTTTTGCAGTGTCTTTATCTGGTTTCTGAATCAGGGTATGCTGGACTCAGAATGAATTTGGAAGCTTTCCTTCCTCTCCTATTTCTTGGAATAGTTTGAGAAGAATAGGTATTAACTCTTCTTTAAATGTTTGATAGAATTCATCTGTGAAGCCATCTGATCCTGGACTTTTGTTTGTTGGGAATTTTTGATTACTGATTTAATTTCATTGCTGGTAATCAGTGCTCAAATTTCTATTTCTTCCTGATTCAGGTTATATGTTTCTAGGAATTTAGTCATTCCTTCTAGGTTGTCCAATTTGTTGACATATAATTTTACATAATGTTCTCTTATAATCCTTTGTATTTCTGTGATGTCAGTTATTCCTCCTCTTTTGTTTCATTTCTGATTGTCCAATATAAGTATTACCACGCCAGCTTTCTTTTCACTACCATTTGCATGATAAGTGCTTTTCCATCCCTTCACTTTCAATCTGCATGTGTCTTTAGGTCTGAAATGAGTCTCTTGTAAGCAGCATATAAATGTGTCTTGCTTATTTATTCATTCTACCATTCCACATGTATTTACAAAATTTTTAAGTTTATTTATTTATTTTGAAAGAGAAAGAGAGAGAGAGTGCACAAGTGGCGAAAGGACAGAGCGAGAGGGAGAGAGGAAGAATCCTAAGCAGGCTCTGCACTGACAGTGCAGAGCTGGACACCAGGCTCAATCCCATTAACCTTGAGAACATGACTTGAGCCAAAAATCATGAGTTGGAAGCTAAACTGACTGAACCACCCAGGCACCCCTATTGCAGGTCCTTTAATTGGAGCATTTGGTCCATTTACATTCAAAGTAATTATTGATAGGTATGTACATACTGCCATTTTGTTACTTGTTTTATGATTATTTTTGTAGTTCTCTATTTCTTTATTCTATTGCTCTTTTCTCCCATAGTTTTCTGACTTTCTTTAGTGATATACTTGGGTTCTCTTCTCTTTATTTTTTGCATATCTATTACTGGTTTTTGATTTGTGATTATCTAATAGCAATGGTTTGTATATAACATCTTATGCATACAGTAGTCTATATTAAGTTGATGGTCCCTTACATTTAAGCCCATTCTTTACTCCTCTCCCCCCAACCCCACATTTTGGGTATATGATATATATTTTCCATTCTTTTATTTTGTGAGTCCCTTGACTGATTCTTATAGGTATACTTAATTTTACTGCTTTTGTGCTTCCCACTTTTCTTACTTCTGCTCATTCCTTTCCACTCAAATAGTTTCCTTAACATTTCTTTTAGGGCTGGTTTGGTAATCATGAATTTGTTTAACTTTTGCTTGTCTGGGAAACTCTTTATCTCTCTTTCTATTCTGAATGATAGCCTTGCTATATAGAATATTCCTGGCTGCATTTTTTTTTCTTCCAGCATTTTGTTTATATTATGCCACTCCCTCTGGCATGCAAAGTTTCTGCTGAAAAATCAGCTGATAGCCTTAGGGAGTTTCCTATGTATGTACCTGTTTCTTTTGCTGCTTTTAAAGTTCTCTTTTTAACACTATTTTTGCCATTTTAATTACTATGTGTCTTGGTGTGGACTTCATTAGGTTTATTTGGGGTGGGGGGCTCTCTGTACTTACTGGATCTGGATTTCTGTTTCCTTCCTAGATTCAGGAAGTTTTCAGCTATTATTTCTGCAAATAAATTTTCTAACCTGTTTTTCTCTCTTCTTTTGGGATCCCTATAATACAAATATTATACTTGATGGTGTTGCTGAGTCTATTTTCATTTTGTATTGTTTTCCTCTCACTTGTTCAGTTTGCTTTCCATTACTCTGTGCTCCAAACTGCTCATCTGTTCTGTTTTATCTAGTCTACTATTTATACTAGTGTGTTTTTCATTTCAGTTATTGAGTTTTTCACTCTGATTGGTTCTTTCTTATGTTTTCTAACTTCATGTTGAGGATCTCACTGAGGTCTTCCACTCTTTTCTCAAGTCTAGGGATTATCTTTATGACCATTACTTAAACTCTCAAGCATATTACTTTTCTCCATTTCATTTAGCTCTCTTGCTCTGATTTTGTCCTGTTCTTTCTTTGGGCCATATTCCTCTATCTCCTCATTTTACCTAACTCTCTGTGTCTGTTTCTATGTATTAGGAAAGTCATCTATGTCTCCTGCTCATGAAAATAGTAGCCTTATGAAGAAGAGATCACGTAGTGCCATGCAGTGCACTGTCCTGCTTATCAGAACCAGGTGCTTCAAGGGGTCTCCAATGTGCATTGCATGTGCCATTCTATTGTGTCTGAGTCACTTTTGCCTTCAGTCCAGCTGTCTGCAATGGCTCTCTTTGCTGGTTGTGGTCAGGGTTTGGTCCCTGTGTTGTTAAGGGGCCAGTCTGGGGCTGCCTTAGGTTTGAATTGAGTCAGACTGGGTACTTCCCGAAATGTGATAGCACTGAACTGCAGGGTGATTTTTCCATATTTTCTCCTGAGAAGCATTGGCTGGTGGGCTGTCTGTCCACAGCCCATTGCTGGGGCCACCATCAGACTGATGTGTGTTATTATCTTCCTTTCTCCTTGGCACAGGAGTCACTTTCAAGTGGTGCTGGTCCCTCTTGGGGTTCCTTCCACACTTCCAGGCTTCTGGCACCACTTTGAATAGGCTCTAAGTACACACGAGTGGGGGCACATCCCCAGGAGAACATGGAGGCAGGACACACAATGTCAAAGAAAGGTTTATGCAGTTCTTTTGTTTGAGGGGACCTGGAGCTGAAGCCTAGGAAAGGGTATTTCTGCAGGAGAACACTCAGGCAGGGCATGTTGTTAGTAAGTTACATAGTGAGTGGTGGGACTGCACTAGTTCCCACTGGTTCCACTAGGTGTCCATGTGTCTAGGCTGAGGGGTGGGATAGGGAAATAGCACAAGCCAGCTAAGAAAACTAAAGGCTCTTGGAAATATTTCCCAACAATCCTTGCCCTTCCACTCTGGGATTTAGAAACAAATCTCCCTCCCATATACCCAGGCATTTTCCAAACTGTTGCTTCCATGTGGTATCTCAGCAGGGCTGTTTGTTTTGCTGTCTCTGTAAGGGCAGGGACTCAGGTCCCTCTCATTCTCTAGGCTCTCCCAGAGCTAAGCCTGCTGATTTTTAAAGTTCCAGGTGTTAAGCCCTGATGACTGTAAGAACTCTAGGAATTATGTCCTCTGGTTTTCAAAGTCAAAAGTTACAGGGATTAACCTTCCTTGTGTAGGTTCCCCTTACCTTGGGTGCTCAGTTTGAGGGTCTGTTTTTTTCCTCTCTCCACCGTCCCTCCTTCCCAAGGATAGTCCCTCCTTCTTGGGTCAGTTTAGTCCCTGATCATGTCTCCACCCTTTCCACCCTCTTCAATATGGTCTCTTTTCTACAGTTAGCTGGAGAGTCTGTTCTTTCAGGCTTCAGGCCATTTTCTGGGTTATTTCCACTGATGTGGGTGTTATCTAGTTGCATTATGGGATGAGGTGAGCTTAGGGTCCTCCTACTTCATCATCTTCCATAGAAGTCCCCCAAAACACTGGCTTTTGAAGCTTTATTAAAGAATTCTTGAAAGCAATTCTTGATAATAGTAAAACTTTGAAATTTAAATGTATCAATAAATGGGAGTAACAGAAAATTAAATGATAGAACTCAGCTAGTATACAAGACTTAATTCTTGTATTTATAATTGTGTTTTGATATCATTTGAATTGTAGAAAAAATCTCTTTTTGAGGTTCCTAGTTTCTATTGTTTAAATTTATATTCTTTGGAATAAAATGGCATTGCAAAAATCTACAACTCTTGCAGCATGTAAATGTTTAGAATCATCAAAAGAATCATACAGACAGATTAAATTAAGAGTTTTGTATTAAAATATATATATATATATATATATATATATATATATATATATCCCATAAAGGTATTCTCAGTGGAGACAAAAAGATAGTAACCCTGAAAACATTTAGTGTAAAATATTTACATCTTTAACTATGAACTTATGAATTATTAAAGAGTATTTTTTTCAAAAAGAAAAAAACTGCAGTAAGAAAGAAGGGAGCAGTGGTTATCAGGAGTTGGGACTGGGGAGAAGGTATAACTACAAAGGGAAAGCATAGGGAGGGGCACCTGGGTGGCTCAGTCGGTTAAGCGTCCCTACTTCAGCTCAGGTCATGATCTCACTGTCTGTGAGTTCAAGCCCTGCGTCAAGCTCTGTGCTGACAGCTCAGAGCCTGGAACCTGCTTTGGATTTTGTGTCTCCCTCTCTCTCTCCCCTTCCCTGCTCATGCTCTGTCTCTCCTTATCTCAAAAAGTAAATAAAAAAAAAAAGAAAGAAAGAAAGCATAGGGAGATTTAGGGGGCATAGAACTAATCTAACTCTGTGTTGGCAGTTACATGAATCTTATAAGTATCTTAAAATTCTTAGAACTTTATACCAAAAAAAGTAAACCTAACCATATGTTATATTTAAAATTTTTAACTGTGTATTATTGTCTATAGAGAAGAATCAATTAAAATTATCAACAATTTCAAATGTGTTACCTATAAAATGTAATCAATTAGAATCAATTAGTAAGACTATTTTCCAGATACAAGAGACAGAATCTAGAGACAGAAACAACCAAAAACTCTTTTGTTATTAATGTGCACCAAAAATAATTATTCTGCTTCTATTGCATTTCATACTCAGATGATCGATACTGAAGAGAGAATTTGAAAATACTTTATAGTATACAGATGTATTAATTTTTAGAAAAACTACTTTTAAAAGTAAATTTTATTATAATTATTATATATGTCTATGAACTTACTAAATTAAATTTGTGGGTCAATAAGCATTTCAAAAAGTCATGTAATTTTAATTGGTAGTGTCCTCTTTTACTCTCAAATGCATTTGAGTTTGGATGACAAATTATATGGTCCTCCTACACACCAACCCAGCTTGTTGATATCTTTAGGTCTGAACATTTGCAACATCCTCTGTGTAAATCTCCTTTACTTTGTTCATCTGACAAACCTCTATTCATTCTTCAAGGTTCAAATCAAATTCTAGAAATTTAGGGAGAATTGTTAAATCAACAAATTCCAATAACACCCTTGGTGTATCTGCATGTGAGTATTTATTATTGTCAATAGGCATATTAAAGGGAGTTGAGTATTAAAGACAAATATATGAAATTTAGTCACTGCTATATAAGATGAAACTGTACATTTTGAAAAAAAATCAGATTATATGAGGTCTGACCATTTTAGAGTAAGTAAGTACTATGCTCTTTACCTGTGTGGGAACATAAGCAACCTAATTCTCCATCCAGTTAACACATTTATTTTTACCTGCTTCTTCTCCCTGAGTTAAAAGTCTGACAATAGCAGTGGTCCCTAAGGATTTTCAAGAGGCTCACATTCTCTGAGATAAAAACTGTCTTCTTGATTCCTGTTTTTTGTTTTCATTTGTTTTAGAGGTGAGCCCTATTTCTGAGAGAGTGTGAAGATTTTTCTGAGTGCTATCATCTGGGCAGTTTTTAATTTTTGAGTCTAACTAGGAACATAAACATTCTCCCCATTTCATTCCCTGAAAAGAATTCACCAGAAATCTGTCAAAAATAACCATAATGTGAATACTTACAGCAGGACTTTAACATTTTTAGAAAATACATTCTCTTAGTATTCTGCTTTTTCCAGTCAAGCCAAAGCTTTTGAGTTTATCAAAATGTTATTTTTAGCTTTTCTGCCCATAATTAGTAACTCTTATATGAGAGGAAGTATAAGCTTTGTACATCTCCTAATGGAAGTATCTAGTGAGAATTTTTGGGGGAGGCAAACACTAGTAATGACCAGAATCACAAAATTCAAGGTATATATTTTTTTACATAAACATTGCAAAATTTGCATTGTCTTTTGACTTTAACAAATCCTTTGAATTTAGTTATCCAAGATTAGATTATCATATGATCTTCAAAATCAGTACTTAAATGTGTCCTACATTTTTTAATACAGCTTATGTGTTTTTTTGTGTGTTTATTTCACAAAATTGCTTTAGAAATGAAAAAGATCATATGTGTAGTATATTTGGTGCTTACTGGTTTGGAAATCTATTCAACTGCAATGTCATGTCTTGACATTTTACAAAGTTTGTAGCAAACCCATAAGGACACACCAAAAAGAAATTCACTATTTTTAGACCTTAGAAAATCACCTTTAAAAGTGACTTCATTTCATGAAATATAATATTATCTCCAACTCCTTCAGTTCTTAGGACACTGGGTTTATTTTTGATTGAGGTAGCTATAGAAATGCTGTTCAAGCTAGACTGTGGGTTTTGTGTTTCTATTCTATGTGTAACTAGAATATAAGGGACACAAGAGAGAATATTCATTGTTCACAATTCGAATATTATCTCTTGATGAGGGTGGAGTTCTGGAGTCACTGAAGGAGATTCAAATGATTTTGTTAATTTATCTGGGAATGCAGTTTGTCTATAAATAATCAGCTGGACTGCATGAACATGTTCTTTGGATGACACCTCATAAGAAGGAGAGTAAAGAGTGAAGGGGCCACAGCTCCCCTCCATTTTTGAACGCCGATGCCTTTACAACATTACCTTATTTATATTACTCACAAGATCTCTGTGAAGTAGGTGTTATTGTTATCCCCATTTGGCGAGAAAACTTTTCATAGATATACCCAAAATCATACCTCAAGGGAGAGATGGAAACAACATAACCTGAACCCACTCCACTTCACCACCTTTACTTCATTCCATCAGAAGCAAACCAGTTCACTGCCATATTTCATAGAAGCCGTTTCCATTTCAGTTTCAAATATATATTTGAAAGGACTCTGGGAAGATGACAGTATTGAAATACTAAGAATCTTTCTCTCCACATACACAACAATTACACTAGCAGAATCTGTCAGATGTAACTGTTTTGGAACTCTGAGATTTGCTGAAGGCTTACAACTTCCAAAAGAAGGCTTGGGCAGTAAATTGCAGTTGCTTTCAGTCAATTTTACCTCTCAGCAGAGTAGAAGCTACCCATCTTTCAATCCCCACCCTCATGGAAGGCATCTGTGCATGCACTCTAGAAGCAGCTAGCACACTGCTTGTGAGAGCCAAACTGGGCAAAGAGGAACCACCCTCTAAATATTGGGGATTTGTGCTAAGATTGCTGATTGCGGCTTTAGATCTCAGAGGTGCAGACAGAGGCAGAAAATTTTCCCTCCCTCTCCTCTGGTAAGAGTGAATTCCCAGGAATTTAAAAGTTGGAGATTTTACATTTCCTAACTGCAAAACTAAGTACAAAGCTATAGCGATCAAAAGAATGTGGTACTGGAACAAAAACAGACATATAAATCAGTACTATAGAATAGAGAGCCCAGAAATAAATCTTCACATGAGTTTTGACAAGGGTGCAAGACCATTCAATGGGAAAAAGACAGTGTTCAGCAAACGGTTCTGGGAAAATGAGATATCCACATGCAAAGAATGAAGGTATATCATTCCTTAAAATCATATATAAAAATTAACTAAAAAAATGTACCAAAGACCTAAATGAAAGAGCTAAAAAAGGAAAACTCTTAAAAGAAAACAGGGCAAAAGCTTCATGACATTGGACTTGGCAGTGGTTTCTTGGAAATGACACCAAAGGCACAGGCAACCAAAAAATAAGAGAAATCAGACTTCATGAAAACGTTAACATTTTGTGCATCAAAAGACACTGTCAACAGAGTAAACAGGTAACCTATGGAATGGGAGAAAATATTTGAAAATCACATGTTAAGGGATTAACATCCAAGTTATAAAGAGAATTCCCAAAACTCAATTTGACAAATCAAACAACCCAATTCAAAAATGGGCAAAGGAGTTGAACCAATATTTCTCTAAAGAAGATATAAAAAGGCCAATAAGCACATAAAAAACTGCTCAACATCATCCATCATTAGGGAAATACAAATAAAATCATAATGAGAGGGTGCCTGGATGGCTCAGTCAGTTAAGCATCTGACTCTTGGTTTTGGCCCAGGTCATGATCTCACAGTTCATGAATTCGAGCCCTGCATCAGGCTCTGTGCTGTGTAGAGCCTCCTTGGGATTCTCCCTCTCCCTCTCTCTCTGTCCCTCCCCACTGTCTCTGTCTCTAAATAAATATATAAACTTTAAAATTTTTAAATAAAAAATTACAATGAGATACCACCTCATACCTATTAGGATAACTCCTGTGTCATCCTACAAACAGAAAATAATAAACGTTGGCAAGCATATGGAGAAATTAGAATCCTGTATACTGCTGGTAGGCATGTAAAATAGTATACCTGCTGTGAAAACCAGTATGGAGTTTCCTCAAAAATGTAAAAGGTAGAATTAACATATGATCCAACATTTCCACTTCTGGGTATTTAAACAACCCAAGTGTCCATCATTAATGGATGAATGTATAAACCAAGAAACTAAAGCAACCTAAGTACTAATAGATGAACAGAGAAACAAAAAATGGTATACATATACAATAGAATATTATTTAGCCTTAAGAAGAAAGGAAATTCTGACATATATTACAACATGGATGAAACTTTTGGAGGACATTATGCTAAGTGAAATAAGCCATCCCCAAATAGACAAATGATATGTAATTCCACTTATGTGAAGTACATAAAGTAGTCAAAATCATATAAACAGAAAGTAGAAGGGTGGTTGTTAGGAGCTAAGGGAAGGAGGAAAATGGGTACTTATTGTATGGTGGGTGCAGAGTTTCAGTTATACAAGATCTTTTTCTGCATCCATCTGGAAAAGGAAGGTGGTTATGCTAACATGTTACAAATGTATTTAATACTTCTGAACTGTACACTTAAAAATGGTTAAGATGGTAAATTTTATGTTATGTGTGTTTTACCATAATAAAAAAATTAAAGATATATTTGAGGAAGAAGGGGTGGAGGAGTGATCTGAAAATTCTATGATAAATGCTGGGAACTCACATGAAAAAATAATTTCTGTGTCACAGGTCAGTACCATAGGAAAACTCCATATTTATACTATATCAAGCACTCCTAAAATAATTTCCTTATATATTTTCATGTGCACACGTAAAAAAAAAATTATGAAACTGCACTGCTACCTGCAACAGAGCTAAAATGCACATGGACTTTGTTGAAAGAAAAAGAAATTAAGCAAGTAATTTAAAAAAAAATCTGTGCATTCTCACCATTGTACACAATCAGTCTTCTCTCTTCCCTCAGAATAATCATAGGGTTAGAGCTAAAAAGAGCAGAATACACAGAATGAAGTCTTAACTAGTGCTAAACCTTACTGAACAGGCTCTGTCTTTGTGATTTTTTTTTTCTCTCAAAGACCTTTGAAATAAGCTTCACTTGGAATAAAGCCTAAAAGCCAACTGGGCTGGAAAATAGCCACAATGTTCTTGTGATTTTTAATCTCTTTTCTAAGCCAATAGCCAATTGTGTCACATAAAACACAGTTAAGAGCCACCCAGAGGCAAAATTCTTATACCACTGCTGAAATATGCAGCAATTGCTTAGAAAATCAAATACCTGCACATTTAAAAGTATTACATTAATGACTAAAGGGCAGCAGTCTATCACACCTTTATTTCTCCCAGGGAATATTTAGGAAACTGCAGACTGTTTGCATTCACATTTGTAAGATGTCCTGCTATGTGGTGATCCCATCTCTTCCATTCAGCCCATTAAAAAGATTCAAACCTCATTAACATTTCTTTGGAAATTTTGATTTTTAATCGCTTGATTTATAACTGTCCCCCTAACATCATGGGTTGTGTGACCAATGGCAAATTTTACAAATGTGGAAACTTGTTTATTTCACTGTTTACAGCTTTAGCTACATGTACTTGCTGTAAATTTTTTAGAGTATTTCCTTTTGCACCATTCTATTCTTAATCACCTGCTACTGAATATTACTTTGCTAATTTCTAGAACTTTGACTTATTCTCTCTCAAAAGCTGACATGAAATAATAATAATAATAATGATAAGTAAAATCTCCATCTTGTGTTCAATTGTACCTATTCTTTATGTACCTAATACACACACACACACACACACATGTACACACACACACACATGCACCCTTTTTCCCCCCTGCATTAGATTAAAAGTTATTGAGGACAGGAAAACATTAAGTGTCTTTTGATTATATTTCTTAGAGGCATTCAATAAATATACTTAAGTTACTCCTTGCATTAAGCAAGATTCTGTCATTGATAAAGCTAATATTAATAAAGGTAAATAATGCAACAATAATAAAAACAATAAAGATAAAATGATGCAAAGGAGAGAGGTATCTTAGAAAAGCAGTCACATAATCAACTTGTACAATATATATGGTGCCTCATCCCTATACTACAAAGTAAGAGGATAGAAATCCATCACATTAGAAAAGATGGGTTCCTTAACTCCTGATTTAGAGCTAATATCTTGATTCATTCTGGATAAACTTCAAAGCAGGATTAATAAGAATCATGGCTGCCATCATTGATGTGTCCCATGCTTTTATGAGCGACAACTTTCTACAAATAGGCTCTTTTATATAAGTTAATTAGACCAATAGACAAGTTGCAAACTTGTGTCTCATTTAAATATACAATTAATGATACTTCTTGTTTTTGACTGAAGAAATTATTCTATGCTTAGATGAGATAGTCAAATGAACTATAAGACTCATGTATGTGTCAGTGGGGCTATTATTAAAGGTGAAATACAAATATAAACTGGAAATTGACTTATGTGAAAATGTTATGCTGATTAAGCCCACTAATCAGACTCCATGGACCTTTTATCACATTAACACATCTTGAATTAAGAAAGCTTCTACAGCTCTTTCCACTCAGATATGAGCCCATTTTCTTGCTTCATCAACTTTGTTATTGAAATAGTCAGAATACTAATACTACATAATGCTACACAAAATTTGGAATTTATTATGTAAGTAGAAATAATTTTTGAAGTACATTTTCAAACATAAGAAAACTTTCATTGACTCTTGCAGTCAAGTGAATAAGAACACTCAGGCCAAAACTGAGATTAACTCTGTCTTGTAAATTTTTTTAGTTCTCTTTATAGGTCTCAAAGGTGTTCAATAAATGATTTCAAAGTAAGTGACATTAAATTCCAAGCACATTCCAAGTAATATAGGATTTTAAATTTGTTATTGTTATTTTTAATTGTTTCTGTTATTAATACAATGAAGTAATTTTAAGTGAACTTGCAGGTTAAATATTTGGCTGTATGCAAATGGTAAGCAACTTTTTATTTTGTTACAAACAGTAAATAAAATTCAATTAATTCAAATAAACACGTGTTATTGAATTCTGTTGACCTAAAGCAATTGACCAAAATGTTTGTTTTTGCATTGAACAGATGTTACTTTTTTTTAATTTCATTTTTGGTACACATTTTCATGAGGTTTGTTGTTGATTTCCTTAGCAAGCATTTCCCTTCTTTAATAAGTGTTTCCTGCTTTTGTCTTTAGGGATCTACCTGGCTCCCAAACTAAATCCACATTATTTGAAGAAAGCTGACCTTAAACTTATCTCCAAGAATGTTGCATGGCCCAGGACTAATGAATATGAGCCTTCACCTTTCTGGTAGAAGAATTTGTTTCAAGCATAGATGTGTGAATCAGGCTGGTCTAATAAAGATTCGCACTGATCATTTTCCAGAGCTACTGAGAAAAACAAATTCTTACCCTAAAGTTTTTAAGACAATAGAATGCTATTTAGTCTGGCGAAGCTAGTGGCATCATACCACCATTTGGGAACTGAGAATCAAGTAGACACTAAGGAGAACAGAGATAAGATAGAGTGATAGAGTCTCAAGATTCCTAATGACCTGGGTCGAGTATACCTGAAGTGATATGAGAAGGTCATCCGTTCAGAGAATTAGCATTTCTGAAAATACTTTTAAAGTATGTTATTAAACGCATCTCTCTATATTTTTCCCTTTAATTTTAGCAAGCTTTTAATTTGAACCTCTGAGAATTAATGTAATTTATTTACATGATAAAACATAAGAAAATATACTTTTCACATAGATCTGTAGAAGCAAAATAAAGCCCTTCATATCAAGAAATGTTTTTATATCAAATGCATGAATAAGCTTCTCCTACTCTCCAAACCTCATCCACTCACCTGAATTCTGGTTCCCATTCCCTTCTCTCTTCAGAGAAAATTGCTTCTAATTGCCTTCCTTTCTATCCAATCTTCAACACAACAACCAGTGTTATTTCTAAGATACAAACCAGAACAGGCAATCTCTTACTCAAAATGCTTTAATGTATTCTCCTCATTTAAAGAATGTTCTTCTAAGCATGACATTTGAGACTTTCATGAATTGGCCCTCCAATCTGATGAAGACATCTACTACTCTTCACACCCCATTATCAGAAACACTGGACCATAAATAGTTTCCCAAACATGGAAAACTTTCTCAAGCCTCCATGCTTTCCATATGTTGTTCCCTCTTTCAGGAATGCTGAGGAGTGGTCCTATATATCCTCTAAGGATGATGGCTTCAAACATAACGTTTTCATGTATCTTTTCCAGTGCTATCACACACTTTGTATATACCTCCATTACAGTACGTATCATATTATTTTACAATTATTTTTTAAACAGAAGCTTAAATGTGGCTAAAGGGACTAATCAGGTTCACAGATTTGTTTCGTCCACACCATATTTCCTCACATTCTAAAATTTAAGATGTTTACATGAAAGTTTGGATTTCTGGCTTCTCTGGAAATGAAAAAGACTTGTTACTACACAGAAACAATGATCTCTGGCCCAGGAGAACCTGATACTTTGTACTTAGAGCACAGACACTTTTTCAGTTCACTGCTCTATGAACACTCTCAATTGTTTCTCACAAACCTGATTTGCTTGGCTCATGCTACCACTTGCTTTACACGTTTGTTTCACACGTCTGTCTTCCTACTTTAATTTCTTTTCAGATGCAGACTTAACTCAATTTTATTTTTTTAATTTCAGAGAACATTAGTCAAACCCAAAACTCCAGGATTCATGTGAAAATAAGTTGCTATATGAGACATCTATAATGTTCAAAAATTTTTCTAAAAGAATCAAAAGAGATTATTAAAAATAGAACAGATCAACAGTTAGCATATCTGATTAAATGTTCTCGTGATGATAAATAAATATGGCTATCTTCATTTTATAAGCTCTTGTTGATTGTATGCATACTTAAATGTAAAATCCTTACATAAAAAAAATCCATCAAAAGAATGACAAGATAAGACACAGACTGGGAGAAAATATTTGCAAAAGATATGCTTGATAAAGGACTGTTACCAAAATATTCAACAGTAAATTCAACAGTAAAAAAATTCAACAGTAAAAGAAATGAAAACCCTGAACATATTCTTCACCAAAGAAGATACACAGATCAGATGAATGGATAAAGAAGATGTGGTATATATATATAATGGAGTATTACTCAGCAATCAAAAAGAATGAAATCTTGCCATTTGCAACAATATGGATGGAACTAAAGGGTATTATGCTAAGCAAAATTAGTGAGAGAAAGACAAATATCATATGACTTACTCATATGTGGAATTTAAGATACAAAACAGAAGTATGAGGGAAGGAAAGCAAAAATAATATAAAAACAGGGAGGGGGACAAAACATAAGAGACTCAAATACAGAGAACAAACTGAGGGTTGCTGGAGGGGTTGTGGGTGGGGGGATGGGCTAAATGGGCAAAGAGCATTAAGGACACTTGTTGGGATGAGCACTGGGTGTTATATGTAGGGGATGAATGACTGGATTCTACTCCTAAAATCATTATTATGCTGTATGCTAACTAATTTGGATGTAAATTAAAAAAATAATAATAAAAGAAAAAAAAAGAAGATATACAGCTGGCAAAAAAGCATATGAAAAGAGGTTCTACATCATATGTCATCAGGGATTGAAAGATTACTGTACACATATCACAGTGGCCAAAATCTGAAATACTGACAACATCAAACACTAGCAAGGATATAAAGTAATAGGAACTCTTATTCGTTGCTTAGGAGAATGAAAAATGGCCGCAGCCACTTTAGAAGACAGTTTGGAAGTTTCTTACAAAACGAAACATACTCTTACCATATAATCCAATAATCACACTACTTGGTATTTAGCCAAAGAAGCTGAAAACATATCCACACAAAAACCTGCACACAGATGTTTATAGAGTTTTATTCATAACTGCCAAAACTTGGAAGGATTCAATATGTCCTTCAGTCAGTGAGTGAATAAATAAACTGTGGTAGATCACAACAATGGAGTATTATTCAGCATTAAAGAGAAGTGAGTTATCAAACCATCAAAAGATATGGAGGGGCCTGAAATATCTATTACTATATGAAAGAAGACAATTTTAAAAGGCTATATATTATATAATTCTAACTATATGACATTCTGGAAAAAAAACAAAACTATGGAGCGGCCCCTGGGTGGTTCAATCAGTTAAGCATCCAACTCAATTTCAGCTCAGGTCATGATCTTATGGTTCTTGAGATGGAGCACTGCATTGGGCTCTACACTGACAGCTCAGAGCCTGCTTGGTATTCTGTTTCTCTCTCTCTCTCTCTCTCTCTGCCCTCCCCTGCTTGTGCTCACTCTCTCCCTCTCTCTAGAAATAAAATAAATAAACTTTTTGTTATATTTCTTCCTTTTAAAATATTAAAAAATCAAAACTATGGAGATGGTAAACAGATCCATGGTTACCAGGGACTTATGGGGAGAGAAGGATCCAGAGGCGGAGCACAGAGAAATTTTAGGGCAGTGAAACTATTCTGTATGATACTATAATGATATACAGAAATTATTATCACATTTGTCCAAACCCATAGAATGTGTAACACCAAAAGTGAACCCTAATATAAACTATGGACTTTTGGTGGCATTGATGTGTCAATGTAGGTTCATGCATTGTGACAAAAGTACTACTCTTGTGTGGGATGTTGATAGTGGGGGTGGCTGTACATGTGTGGGGCAGAGGATATATGGGAAATCTTTGTATCTGTGGCTCATTTTTGCTATGAATCTAAAACTGCTCTAAAAAACAAAGTCTAATTAAAAAAATCCAAATAAAATTTCTGCTGAAGCCCATTAGTTCTAGTACATACAGTTAATAAAATTAGGCTTAATAAATATCTCTAGAGATCTACAATTCTGCAATGGAAAAAATCATTGCAGAACTGATCCAAATAGAATGTCTGTGACACTCATTAGTCCTGGTGTATTAATATCATAAAATCAGGCCTACATTTCCAGACATTTACCTGTGTAATATACTACACGAACAAATTTATTTAGTAAAAGTGACTACTATAATAGTTTTAGAATGTCTCAGTTGTCAGCTTTCTTAGGTAGTAGTCTATTGTCAGAACAATTAAGAGTCTGAGATTTTACCTTACTTGCTAGCTAATAAGTTAGACTGCCACAATTTTATGGATGCTGACAGAAGACACAAGACTCCTGGGTCAGAAATGAAGATGGATTATTACACTAAGCAATAGCAGCAGCTAGAGTATCAACATTACTCTGCTGTTTCCCTAAGCCATAATTCCTACATGACTGTGTCAAGTGGATCAGATAGCTACACAGGCAGTAGGTTGGATTATGATAGAGGAACTCCAAACTTAGGGACTAGAATATTTTACAATAGCCAGTAACCATGCTTGCCCTTTTCTGGAGGAAAGTATTGACTTTATCATACTGTAAAGTAGGCATAGTTGCCTTTTTCCTAAGGAGGAGATACTGTATCTTTCAAAATGGCTTTCTACACAAACATTCTAGAAGATAGCATGGAACAAGAAGCCTTGCTTACATGATGGGCAGAAATGCCAAAGATCAGTGGAGAATTGTTACTCAAATTTTATAAACATTGAACTTTTGATGCTTTAAAAAAGTTAAATAATCATGCAAATGAAATTCAATTGCTATATCAGGCTATTGAAAATAAAAATTTTTAGAGAGTTTTGTCTGTTCATTTCTCTCTTCACTGGGTATTGGTTTTTCTTTAATAAACAAGGTATTTTTGACATTTTATTTGTCACTGAAGTATAAGTTCTGTGTATCCCAGGGTTTGGGAATCACTAGTAGTTACTTTAAGTATTAAATTGCAAGGGGGTGCCTGGGAGGCTCAGTCAGATGAGCATCCAACTTCATGATCTCATGGTTCCTGAATTCAAGCTCCGTATCAGGCTTGTTGCTGTCAGCACAGAGCCTGCTTTGGATCCTCTGTATTCCTTTGTTTCCCTCTCTCTCTGCCCCTTCCCTGCTTGCTCTCTCTCTCTCTCTCTCAAAAATAAACATTAAAAAAAAATTAAATTGCAAGAGGTGAAGGTACTTGTCACCAGTTACAATTAGAAATTCAGAACCGCTAGGGGTGCCTGGATGGCTCAGTCAGTTAAACTTCTGAATTCCGCTCAGGTGGTGATCTCATCTGAGCCCTGTGTTAGGCTCTGTGTGACAGCTCAGGCCTGGGCCTGCTTCAGATTCTGCGTCTCCCTCTCTCTCAGCCTCTCCCCCACTTGCACTCTGTCTCGTTCTCTCTCAACAAATAAACATTAAAAAAATTCAGAACAGCTAAATTTGTATAAATGTTTAAGCACTCACAGAGGTGAAAAATAACTGATACAAACTGAGTTATTTTTCTTTTGTTACCAATAGTACAGAGTAGCCTCAAGGTGAACTTTGTGTCTATTTGGAAAAATTATATGGTAACATATCATTTATTTCTCAATGTAACCTCACTGAAATTTGAGAAACATTTTTATTCCTCTCCCAAACTGAATACATTAGTGCTAGGACTTCCTACTAAGTGAAAACTGAAAAGTTTATCATTGAGTACAAATTTGTGCTTTATTTTTAACAGCATCATTCTGTATGACTGAATATCACTGCAACAGAGTTAGAATAGAATTGCAAAAGAAATAACAAAGAAAATAAAAACACCAAAATTTGTTTTATTTACATTTCCGACATTTCGGAGTATCATCATAGCTAATTGCTTAAAAGGTTATGCTCATCTTAGATAGGATATAGCAACACACTAAGATTTTTGAGCTATTAAACATATCGGGCATAAGTCACCTTGTTTAAATGAAAGCATTCATAACGAACTTGCAAAAAACAGAAAAGAAGCCAACACTTATAAGCACAGGAAGTTCTGACTTCAAAGAGAAATATCAGAAGAGAAGTAGATAAAATTTTTATGAAGCAGGGTATCATTTTATTTTTTTCTAGTTTTATGACTTACTGTTAATGATAGATATTCTTGACAAAAGATGTCAGATGTCCAAATCAGAAAATGTGACTCCAGAATAACATGATATATTTTTCTGGTAATGGGACAGTATCAAAATCAGGGTACCTTAGGAGTTATTATAGCAAATATTGTAATTTTGGGATTTTCAATTTTCATCCACACTGATATTGTCGCAAAGGGGAAAATTATAAAATATAGTCACTATTTCAAGGAATTCATCATTCATTTAAAAAATTTTTGAATATAGGTAAGAAAAAATAAACCTAATGTTGGTGAACACATGTTTTCTCCTTTCCTAGAGCTAATACTTTTGTATTTTAGCATGTTGATATGTGTGTCTACCCCCATTACCAAACCATAAGCTTTTTGAATGCAGAGATGTTTCAGTTTTAAAGGATCAGAATAGAATGACAGAAGAGTATGAACATAAGGGGATAGCAGCCACAGGACCACCCTAGAGTCTCTCTACATAGCCTGACTGAAAGTGTAGTCATCACAGAGAAAAGAAAGATGAAGGAAAGATAGAAATATTTCATGAAAGCTGAAATCTTTTGAACCCCTGGGTCTCATGATGGCAAAATTAGGCTTGCATTTAGTTTTCTCGGTGATATGAAGAAGCAACGAGATTAAGAACCAAATGAAGCCAATTTAAGTTGGATTTATGCCACTTGCATAAAAAAAAATGCTGACTTATACAGGTAGAAATCATATATGGTAATTATTATTATTCCTTGCTTATTAAGTATGAAAAAGTGGGTTATCATCCATTGTATGCCACGAGAATTAACTGGGCACATTTCTCCTAAGATCCGTACTTAGTGATATTCTGAAATCTTGAAGTCAGCCACAGTAGGAATATTTACAACACAGAATGTAGCAAATACTACAAACCAGACTCTTTCCCTCCTTCCCCTAAGAACCAGTTGTTAAATGTTTACAAGGTTTAACAGGTTATAATCACAGAATCATATCCCTCAAGTTAGACTCTTACGGCAATATCATCCATCATGAAGCCTTTGAAAATTAAAGAGTTATTAATAGTGGTAATTTTCTTCATGTCTAAAGATGTTTGCCGTCATTTTGGTTTTAATTGTAAATTATACCTACTCAAATAAACCCCAAAACCAAACGTGACTTTATGGGAAAATGTTCAGAATAATTTATTAAATTTTAATTCCAAGATATCTCTGAAATACTGGAATGAATCAGGCATTCTGGGTATCTTAATAAAGATTAAGTAGTTGTTTGGCTTTTGAATACCAAGGAGACTGACAACTGTTATTATCAATATTACTTATCTCAATCTAATTAGCCTCTTTTTAATCAGTTTTTCTTGTGACTATGTATTTGGCTCTGCCTCTGAATTTTCCTCTACACCTTCCATATTTTCCCCTCAGTATCAAATTACTTCTTTTTATCTTTTTACTTAGATGTTTCTATTTCTTTTACTCTTTGTATCTCTCAGTAAATTCTCTATGCCTCTCCACTTTTGCTTCTCAGTCTCCATATGTTTGTCTATTTCTATGAAAGTCTTGAGATAATGATTATTTTTGTGTAACTCTAATGATAACCTAAAGCATGCAAATCTGAATAACAATTGTAATGTTATTAACACTTTATGAATACAAACTAGGAAAATCCTATCCTAATGTATACAAATTAAATGCATACAGTTGAGTTAACTTGACCATTAATTAACAGTCCATACACAAATTAAGTATAAAATTATGTGCTTGGCTCTGTATTTGGCACAAGTAAATTAAAAAGCAATGCTTGCTGTATTTATGAACAATAATCTAGATTCATAAATGTGTTGTGAAAATATAGTCTGAAAATGTGTTCTGTTGGTGTGTATGCTGTGCTAGGGAATCACACTAGAAAGCCCACTAACCAGAACTTAAGTGATGAGAGAAGATTCTAAAAGGAACTGCTCTTTTCTAAGCTGAAATATGATTTTAAAAAGGAGTTATTCAAGAGAAGAATGGATTGTGATGAAAAAACGCCCAAGGTAAAGAGATGAGCATACGCAAACATCTCAAGGTAAGATAATGGTTCAAGAATAAATGTGGAAATTGGTAGGAAGATGGCAGCCTTTTATGATCAAAGAATTGTGACGAGGAAAACTCCCTTTTATCTATCTTACTCTTTTCTATGCTTTTCCTGTCCACAGTCAATTCAATTACACAAGAATTGATTTTTTCAATTTCATTTGCTTTAAGCCCTTTGCTTTTTGTTACCACTTGATTAACTTTTCTAAAAAAAATTTAATGTTTATTTTATTTTGAAAGAGAGAGAGAGAGAAAACAAGTCAGGGGGTGGGGGCAGAGAGAGAGGGAGAGAGAGAATCCCAAGCAGACTCTGCACTGTCAGCACAGAGCCTGATGTGGGGCTCAATCCCATGAACCATGAGATCATGACCTGAGCCAAAATCAAGAGTCGGACATCACCCAAGTGTCCCACCACTTGATTTGCTTTCAAACTATTTTCTTAATCTCTCTCTTTGTGTCTCTGTCTCTCCTCTGTGACCACTACCACTTCTCTCTTGCAACACCTCACTGTCCAATACATAATTTCTCACCATTGTCAAGAGAGGACATAAGGACCTGATCTATATTCTTAACTTTAATTGAGTTTCAGGTAATCATGATTTTTTTTATAATGCATTCATATCTAAATGTATATAATTTATCTATCAAAATTCAGCTCACTTGAATTATAGTATGCATTTTTTCAACCAGTTGTCCTTCACATTATTTGCAAGTTTGCATGGGGTTTTCTGGATATAATCAGATGTCTGGTAAAATCTATACTTGGAGTATAGAATACGACATACATAATAGGAAGCAATCATGTTTCCACTTACCCCCAGAAACTAGGAAGCTAAATTGATAGTTACTGTAATAAAAACAGATAATGCATTCCTGTAGTAGGTGATGTCGGATCACTTCCTCCAAGTAGGTGCACCCATTCCCCCTCATGGCTATGTATGTTGGCAGGTAAGGCTCATAACTTCCCCTTCTTCCAGAGAATTTTTAATGCCACAACAACAGCCAACAACAAATGACTAACTATCATGGGGTTACAAGAGGTAGGGCCTCTTTTCCAGATGGCACCAATTTGTAGTGTAATTGCTATTCCACAGCACAACATTGCTTATCTTTATTCTTCTGTCTTTTCTCATCTTCCCTTTTACTGCAGATACTTCTCAATAAATTCTTTCACAAGATTTTCTTCCCTAACCTCTGTTTCTAAAGAACTTAACCTGAGACAGCACCTACAGTCTGTCTTGGGAGATTAAACCAAAGTATGTGAAAGTTTGGTATGCTGAGCTCCTAAATGGTGACTTTGAAAGAGCACCGCATCTTGTGGGGCATCAGCGCTTGTCTAAATATATAGAGAAAGCACACCATGGCCTGATGATATGGAGAGTTTTAAAAAATGAACACAGGGGCGCCTGGGTGGCTCAGTCGGTTAAGCGTCCGACTTCAGCTCAGGTCACGATCTCACGGTCTGTGGGTTCCAGCCCCGCATCAGGCTCTGGGCTGATGGCTCAGAGCCTGGAGCCTGCTTCCGATTCTGTGTCTCCCTCTCTCTCTGCCCCTCCCCCGTTCATTCTCTGTCTCTCTCTGTCTCAAAAATAAATAAACGTTAAAAAAAAAAAAATTAAAAAAAAAAAATGAACACAAATGAGGCTTTTTAGATATCCTGTTTTCATTTACTTACTTTATGGAAAGTCCTTTAAATGATGTGTTCCAGTGACTGTGAGATATGGATCCTTGTGGCACAATCTATTCCTCTATGCTAAGGCTTAATTAATATGTGATTAAATACTCCAGAACCGCTTTTTAAAATTCTGTGTAAAATCTAGCCATATTGATACAACTAATGCAATTACCTTACCTTTCAACCAGAGGTCTGAAAGGCTGGCATGGATGAGCTATCTTAATGCTACTGTGTTTTTTGACTTTCTCTTTATGATATCACCCTAGCCCCCTTTTCTAGCCTATTAAAGCATCCCAGACTCTGACTCCATAATAAATAATCTGTGAATTATAGTTTCCGCTAACAACTACATGAGCCTGGAAATGAAGTTGGCCCTAGCTGAGCTTCAGATGAGACTGCAGCCCCACCCATTATCATAACTGCAGCCTTGTAAGACCCCAAAAGAAACGATCCAGCTGAGTCATGCTAAAACTGCTTACCAACAGAAACTATGAGATTTTTTTAAGTATGTTGTTTTAAGCTACAACTGTGATAATATTGTCATATGGACAATACATCTTTCCAAAGAGAAGAAAAAAATCTAGACTTATCCTCGCTACATGCAATTCTGAATGAAGAAATACCTCTTTCCAAATATTCCAGGCTAAATAAAATTCTCCAGAATTTTAGATTGGATCAAATGCCCATTGTTGAACCAGTTACATTGACATTTGATTTACAAGATCTAGGTCATATGTCAAAGCCAAGAGCTATGGGTACTGATAATATTGGAGGGTCATTTCCTCAAAGGAAAAGAGAGATTGTAATATCAGAAGAAGGAATTCTTGCCAGCAAAAGTAGATGTCCCCCATAACATTCCTGAATCACAACACAAATCCTACTTTATATTCAAAAGTAATTGCATGGTGATTGGATGAGGCAGGTAAAATATAACTTATATTTTGAAAATAACTAAAAAAATAAATATTCTAGAAATTATAATAGAAAAAACTACTAACATGTGGCTATCAAATATAAAAATATAACCAAAGATGAAAAATAAGAATTTTTTTCTTATTTAATAAGAAATTAAAATAAGAAAAAGAAGAATTCAAATTTTAGAAAGTCAATACAATTCTCTAATTACTTAGACTATAGTCAGATCATTAGATCTTGATAATGACAGAGTAGCAAAGATATTCATGTCATTAGTATTTGATCTGTGTTTAACTTTCTGCGTTGGGCCTAGAGCATTTACTAAGAAGGCTAAAGCTTTTATTTTTAATTAAAAGAGAGTTTTGTGGTTTTCATAGCAAAAGCACAGGCCAATCACTCACAAATTAGATCCAAAGATACAAGTTTGTGGTGATTTATAAATATAAATCCTATAACAAGGATAGATATGGTTATTTTAACTTATCAATATGTCTTTGAAGATGTTTTTAAGATTAAGTTACCAGTTACCATGATGTTATCTCTTAGTATTACCAACAAAAATATGTCTGTAGAGGAAGGACAAGATAAGAAGCTGACTGTATGCAGAATGTTTATTCTAATTATATCACTCATATCATACCTAATTCAGAGCCCTTCAAAGTACATGCATCCTAGAGGCAAGACCATTTCCCAGTTCATTTATAATCTCTCTATTTGCAGCCAATAACAAGGAAATTTGCCTTGGAAATGCCCCTTCATTATAGAAAAGCAAACTGATTTGAAAAATTTTAGGTAAAATACTTCAATGGCAAAATGTATCCCTTCATTAAGGAACTAATGTTTATGTCCCTATGACTTCATGTATTATTTTATAAAATGTTACCTTGCCATTAAATGCAGTAGTGAAAAGTGACTTGAGAGCTTTTAACAGGGCATAACCCCTAGAATTTAAGGACAGGTTTAGGAAATATCATCACTGAAAGTAAAGCTAGTATATAGATTAAATAAGCCAAATAAAGTAGCTAATTCTAAGAAATAGTCTGAGTGGAATTCAGATATCTCTTAAATATCATCAGGTTACTTAATATGAAATGAATCCCATGATACCATCAAAAGACAAATACTAAGAGGAGAGACTCTCTACTTCACTAACATCAGAAGAGGGCAGCATTTCATATGAAGGCTAAAAGGAAGGGGCCCATGGATTAGAATTTTTTCAACACAATCCAAGATATAAATTCTATTCTGAGAGACCAGAAAAATAGAAATATACAAAAGGAAGACTAATAGAGAAATGACTGAAATTTACCCATTTGCTAAAAAAATCTCAAAAAAGACTACAATTATATCACTAGATCTAAGATGATGATGAAGTAGCCAAGACCCACATGACATAACTATTTTCTGGATAGGTATGTTGTAGAGAAAGATGTATGGAATATCCTTCATGACTACCATATCCCTTTGCTCTGATTATGTGATCCTCAAGACATTTCTGGTCCAAGACAAGCAATCAAAAATAATTAAGCATCTTACATTATTAAGTAGAGTTTTCTGTTGATCTGAGCCTTCTAAACACCAAAGTATGAGGACCTGACTTTGAGCCTGGAGTCTCCCTATCAAGGTGCACACATAAGACCCCACTGCAAGAGGCAGCTTATACTTTTCTCTTTTTTTCTCTTTACCATATGTTTCTACACTATATATTAGGAGTATAAAGGTTTAAGTACTTTACATTTTTTTCAAAAAAATTTTTTCTATACTTCAAATACTGTAGTGCGTTTTCCTGTAATAATAGTCCCACACTGTACTAATCGAACATTTATTGCAAAGAAGTTCACATCATATGATTATAACAGAAACTAATGAAAAGATATTAAGATAATAGCACTGCAGAAAAGTAACAAGTTTTTAAATTAACTTATGTTAAAATTGAGTCAAGCCCCACCATGCATTCTTAGTTTTTGGTGAAGATATTTAATCAACTCTCTTACAGATTGAATTATTATACCAAACTACACTAAAATTACATTACTCTACCAGACCAGCATATATTATTGTCATATACCAGAATATCAATGACTCCTTCTAGCTTTGACCCTGTTTAACTCGAGCATTAATAGAACATGGATTGATATTAAATTAGCAAAGATATATTATTTAAACCAAATTCAATTTTATCTTAACCCCATGATCATAACATTAATGCATAATTGTGCTAGTGAGCTTCCTAAATAAGGAGGTTCACGAGAAATGTGCTTGCACTAGAAAACAATGTCTGATCATAACATAGAGGTTACATTCATCTACCTCTTCCCTAGTGAGGCTGCAAGAGAAGAGAAAAGAGGGGAAAGGATAGGAAGGGAAGGTAAAGGAAGGGAAGGGAAGGGAAGGGAAGGGAAGGGAAGGGAAGGGAAGGGAAGAAAAAAGAAAAGAAACTATATCCTCATCTTTCTTATTTATTTGATAATTCACTTTTATAATCCAACTTCCAAGCTCCAGACATCAGGGTACCCTGTTTCCAACTGCAGATTGGGGGAGCAGTGAAATCTTTCTGAACTATAGAAATAAGCATAGAATTGAATGAGAAGAAGTTAGTTAAGGAGAAGTCAGAAGAAGTAAGGCCTATCTGATAATACTGAAAGTCAAAGTCTGTACTAAACCAATGAAAACTGGGGGTGAGAAATTATAAAAGTTCATAAATGCAAGTTGGAACTAAGTTTGACCTATGGAGTAGGCAGAGGAGTCATTGGAAAAAGCCACCTCTACAATGTGCTATGAAGGATCCCAAAGACAGGAGGCAATGGGTAAGTTACTACATTTTTCTTAATTTAAGCTTCTTCTTGTTTTATTTTATTAAGTTTATTTATTTATTTTGAGAGAGAGAAAGGGAGGAGCAAAGAGAGAGGGAGAAAGAGAATCCCAAGCAGGCTCTGTGCTGTCAGCACAGAGCTGGATTCAGGGCTTGATCCCATGAATCATGAGATCATGACATGAGCCAAAATCAAGAGTTGGAAACAACTGACTGAGCCACTCAGGCACCCCAAGCTTCTTGTTTTAAATCAAGGTGCAAGTGATAGCTACCTCATAAAAACAGAATGTTACAAAGATTAACTTGAATGATAATGCAAAGGATTTACTTGTGTCTAATACAATAAAGGAACGAAGTACTAGCAAAGGAGGGCTATTAATAAAAGGATTACCTATTTTAACTAGTGCTTACAAAGAAATATAGCATCGAAGTGATTTCAGTTAACATCTGCTAAGGGATCAATCGACTCTTGGTTAAGAAGCAGCCGGAGTAGGAAACTTGAGTTTGAAAGTAAAGGTTGATAGTCCTAGGCAGGAACCAAAAACAAATTGAAGGCACTGTTTAGGGCAGACCCTTGTTGACACTGAATACAGTGTTAGTTAATAATTCTCCAGATCCAAAATGTGTGAGCTTGATTCTCCCACTTTTCTACAATGTTAAGAACTACAAATAGCAAGAATTTTAAAGCTTGACCCAGCCTTCTGTCTTTGCAGGAAAGCACTAGGAGAAATACTCAGTTGATTTAATGAGGACATTCTATAGGCTTTTTAATTTAATTTCCTAACTCTTCACTGCTTAATTTACTCTTGGGGGATGCATTTATTTGCTGTACTAATAGATCATTAAGGAAAACATCATTCATTTAAGCACATGCACATAATATATAAAAGAGCATTACATAATTTCTGGTAGAGTTCTGAGGTCTAGAGAAAACCCTTTGTTTCACTTGTGACTTTACAAATTATTTGTTAAAGACTGATACTGAGAGTCAATATGTGAAAAGATCTTGTGCTCAGATATTGCTACAGAAATATAAACATGAAACCCATTTCGCATTTTATCATTTAGTAAACATTTGTTGAGCACTTGCTACTGGGTCTATAGGGAATTACAGGGTAGCCATAGTTTTCCTAGAGACACAAAGCACTTTTCCTACTTACTGCCCCTTAATCATTTCTGCCAGCCTCAGTCAAGTTGGTGGTCTTCTGTTTTCCTTATTCATCATTCACTGATTTACTTTATGTAGGTGATGAAAGGAATAGAAAATGTGAGGCACCTGGGTAGCTCAGTCCATTAAGCACCCAACTCTTGGTTTTGGCACAGGTCATGATCTAATGGTTCATGGGTTCAAGCCCCGCATTAGGCTCTGTGCTGACAGTGTGGAGCTTGCTTGGAATTCTGCATCTCTCCCTCTCTCTCAGCCCCTCCCCTTCATGCTCTCTCTCCCTCTCTCTCTCAAAATAAATAAACTAAAAACAATAGAAAGTGTCAAATTAAGAAGAACTTGAAACTATGAAAATGTCATTTAAACATGGTACTATAAGAACAACAGAAAAGTGATAGTTTGTCACATTTGGATTACAGAAGGTTTTCAGTAAAGTAGAAGAAGGCCCAAGAGTGTGATTTTGTTACATGAAACTAGGATGGAATGCCACAGACAGGGAGTATCCATGCCCCACTAGTTGTATCTCTTCCCCAAGCCTACAGTTAACCTTTGAAATGCTGACCAGAGAGAACATTCTCTGTTGTAAAATCTTTTATGCACATTCATAGCCTTGGTCATTATATAGATAGTGTCAAAGGTAATTTAACCTTTATAGTGTCATATAAGTTAAGACAGATTTGTGTCTCAGTATTTGATAGTTTAGAAATATCCTTGGGTTTCCAGCCCATGTAAACATTTATAAAGCGTTTAACCTAGTGACCATGATAATTTATTTGAACTACTAGGATATTAAAAAGAGATCATCAAACATTTGCATTAGCTAAATGAAATTTATCCCCAAAGGCGATGTTATCCTAATTGACATTCTAATATGTATAATAATTAGAATGTTAAAAAATAAGTTCTATAGAATCTGTAAACTAATTTTACACATAAAAAGAACATACCTTAAGGAAAATTTTGGTTCCTTGTAGAAAGATGTATTCATATCCTTGAATTTATTTATCTTTCTCCATTATTTTATTTTTTTTTTAATTTTTTTTTTAACGTTTATTTATTTTTGAGACAGAGAGAGACAGAGCATGAACGGGGGAGGGGCAGAGAGAGAGGGAGACACAGAATCGGAAGCAGGCTCCAGGCTCTGAGCCATCAGCCCAGAGCCCGACGCGGGGCTCGAACTCACGGACCATGAGATCGTGACCTGAGCTGAAGTCGGAGGCTTAACCGACTGAGCCACCCAGGCGCCCCCTTTATTTTTTTTAAAAAAGAACTAAATGTGAAAAAAATGACATGATCAAAATTCATTTCTCAGTCACCTGAGGGTCCACATTGTAATACTACTCATTTCCAACCTCATCAAATTTCAGTAAGTACCATTATGACAACCCCAAGTACTGTGTGCATGCGGGAAAATGCTCTTTTACATTCAGGTTGTAAGAACAATGGTCTGCTGCTCTTTTTTGTGAAGCATACCTTCTCCAAAGCTGTAAGTAATGTAGAGAGACACAGCAAACTGCCTACAGGATAGCCAAGGATTACACCCAATTTGATAACACATATAAGAACTGTGATATAGTTTTCAGTGTCTCGGGTGTCTTTTTAATTTCTTAAGGAAACTATGCTTATCAGGTAGGTTATTGATGAAGAGAATAATACCAACATATGGGCTCAAACTGCTCAGGGCTTTGTTAGTGCACTGTTCCAGAGGTTTAGAGTGATTCAAAACTTTTTATATTAAAAGTGCCCCTGTGTGGGGGAGATGTTTCTGGAGAGTGGGTAAAGAAAGAAGGAGACGAAGGAAGTAAATCAGACTATCAGCAGTCATAAATTTTCCTTGCCTTCATCTTTTATTTTAATGAAAAGCTAGTTGTGATGCTATCTCAGAAGAGTGGAATACAGTTGACTCCTGAAAAACTTAAGTTTGAAATGGTCCACTCATATACAGATTTGTTTCAATAAATACAGTACAGTACCGTAAATGTATTTTTCCCACCCTATAATTTTAATGACGTTTTCATTTCTCTAGTTGACTTTATTGTAAGAATACAGTATATAATACATATCATACAAAATATGTGTTGATTGATCATTTATGATATCAGTAAGGCTTCTGGTCAACAGTAGGTTGTTAGCAGTTAAGTTGTGGGGAGTCAAAATTTATACACAGATTTTCAGCTGTGCCAGGGTCAGCATCTCTAACCCCCACATTATTCAAGGTCAACTGTATTATTATATTTCATATTCCTCCGACCAGAATGCAAGCATCATAAGGGCAGGAAATCTTGAACTATTTGATTTACATATAGAGCCACAGTTCTAAGAATGCCCCCCCCCCCCAACCAGGTAGGATATGTGTGATATTCCTCAGGCACTCCTGGCTGCCCAAAAACAAAGGAAAGGGGAAAAACAAATGGTTAACTGATAGAGATCATAGTCCTGCCAGACCTAAGTCTCCACCATCTCTCCATAGTGATGTGGGAAACAAAGACAGGAAGAAATGGCAGATAAAACTAAATTTCCTTAAAACCTGCAGCCCATTGACAAATACTTGAAGCAGGCAGAGTAAAATTTTTCTCCAGGAACGCCTTACTTCTTAATGTTAATGCTTTGCTAGAGGGAAAAACCACCTTCACTTGACAATAGCTAGGCCTCCAGTATCCTGGGAGTCTTCTTTAGCATATGAAAATCTCACTGGAAACTTCCCCTGGATTTTACCTTCTCCAACCCCACAGTATAGAACCAGTCTTTCCTCATGGTCTCAGAGCAGCTTTTCATGCCCACGGGTCCTGTCCCTGTGCTTCAATAAATCACCTTTTTGCACCAAAGACATCTTGAAGAATTCTTTCTTGGTCATTGGCTCCAAACCCCACGAACCCCACTGTCACCCCCAAAACCTCAACTATAAACATTAGTTGAATGGACAACTAAATTTTTTTATCACACTTTCCATACTTGAAATTTTCCCCTCTGACCTAAGGGTAAGTGTGAGAAAGATGTACCACTTATGTGTGCAGTATTATGACACAGTCATGTACATAGATAAAGACTGTCCCCCTAAACCCAACTAGTTTCTTTTTAATGTTTATTTCTTTACTTTGAGAGAGAGAGAGAGAGCATGAGAGGGAGAGGGGCAGAAAAAGGGAGAGAGAATCCAAAGCGGTCTTGGTGCTATCAGCTCAGACCCCAACATAGGGCTTGATCCCACAAACTGCAAGCCCATGACCTAAGTGGAAGTCAAGAGAGTTAGGAGCTTAACCTACTGAGCCACCCAGGTGCCCCAACACAACTAGGTTTAAAAAAAAAAAAACAACACATAACCTGGAGCGCCTGAACGGCTCAGTTGGTTAAACGTCCAACTTTGGCTCAGATCATGATCTCCCAGTTCATGAGCCTAAGCCCCCTGTCACACCCGATGCTAACAGCTGAGAGCCTGGAACCTGCTTTGGATTCTGTGTCACCCTCTCTCTCTGCCCCTCCCCTGATGGCATTCTCTCTCTCTCTCTCTCTCTTTCTCTCTCAAAAATAAATAAATAAACATTTAAGCTCTCCTTGATTTTCTATTCATTTTCTATTCTACTTGTTTATTACCAATAAATAAGTAAATAAATAAATAACATAACATAACTTTAGTAACAAACAGATTCAGATTACAAAATGACTTAACCAATAAAAATACATCACCAAACTAAAAGAAAAGCTTCTGACCAAGAAGAAGGCAGTAATGCCATTATAGTTTTATTTGCATATAACTACAGAAGTCATGACATTTCCTGACATCAGAACTTGGGATGTCATGAATACATTCACAAATCTTGAGAAATGTTTGTTTTCCTTATTTTTCATATCTGAACTATGTCTCCCTGAGGCATCTGTGGTAAGCTGAAATAATGGCCTCCAAAGATATCCAGATCGTGATCTCTGGAATCTGTTGTAATGCCTGAAGTTCCAAAACTTCCCCCAAAAGACCACCAGAGTCATAAGTCAAAGCCAAGCGGCAAGGGTCGTTTATTGCAGGTTCGAACCTGGTCCTCTGCGCACTCGTCGCCGGTGACGCAAGAGGCCACGATCAGCGTTGGTATAGCGTTTTTATAGACAGAGACAAATAGCACAGGGGAGGTTTTTACTTGTGGCGGGAGGAAGAAAGGGGGAAGGGGGTAGGTGAGGAATGTGCTAAGCAAGCAGGTTTACAGAAGCGAGAAATGCCGGTTAGTTTGTATACAATCACTCATTCTATTACATATCAGACTACATTTAGGAAGTTTTACAGCCCATTCTACTACACAGCGGGTTACAATCAGGAAAGGTCTCACAATGCTCATAGCAAACAGCAAGCAAAACAGACTTCTCAGCAATTGTATTTCTTATCAAAGATCCATAATAAGCAGAAAAGAGAACCTAGCTTTAAACTAAGGCAGGGCTGTCATTTGGATTCAAAGCTGTTCCTTTCACTGTGAATATTACTGTAAAAAGAAATTTTACACCTATGACGAAATTAAGGATTTTAAGATGCAGATATTATCCTGAATTAACCAGGTGAGCTTAAATATAATCAAAAGTGTCCTTACAAAAGCAGAACAAAAGACAGTACTACCACAGAAGAGAAAAGGTAACGAGATGACCTCAGCAGAGATTTGAAGATACTATGCTATTGACTTTAATGGAGGAAGCCACCACAAGCCAAGAAATGCAAGGAGCTAGCCGCAGAAGCTGGAAAAGGCAAGGTAAAGGATTCTTCTCTAGAGCTTCCAGAGGGTCCAGAGCCCTGCTGACATGTTGATTTAGGCTCATTGAAACTTCTGGCCTCCAATACTATAAGAAAATAGATTTGTACTGTTTCAATGCACAAAGGTTAAGGTAATTTGTTACAGCAATCGTAGTCAACAAATATGGTACCTGTGAAGACAGGTTCAGGCCACTCTCATAGGGAAGTCTATGAATACAAAGGGTCAAAAAAGGTCAAATATTAACCAAGAAAACTGCAGGTAGTGAATTTTTGGAATCAAAGGTAAAATGAATTTGTATTTAGTGAGCTACATTTCCCAAAGAAATACTGGTAGATTTAAATCCCATGACAAATTTAGTATTAAATGAATCAGACATAAAACTGGATTTCAAAATTAGTAAAATAATTCTCATTGGTCTTTAATTAAAATGGTGAAAAATATCCTCCAAGTCCTCATGTTTATGTGTTGAAAGTCCCAATTATTCAAGAATCTTAGTGTAAGTATTAAATAAGTATAATATAATTTTAATATCTTAAGCTACAAGGATATATAATATATAGTTGAAATGCATCAAAAGCTAAGTCAAAAATAATATTTTACTACCATCAATATTAAAATTTGAGCAGAGGGGTGCCTGGGTGGCTCAGTCGGTTAAGCGTCTGACTTCAGCTCAGGTCATGATCTCATGGTCCGTGAGTTCGAGCCCTGCATTGGGCTCTGTGCTATCAGTTCAGAACCTGGAGCCTGCTTTGGATTCTGTGTCTCCCTCTCTCTCTGCCCCTCCCCCACTCACGCTCTATCTATCAAAAAATGAATAAATGTTAAAAATTTTTTTTTAATTTGAGCAGAAATACAGAATTATAGAGCCAGGAAGAACATTAGTAAGTGTATTTCAAGTAACCATACAAGTTTCAGTATCTGTGATAACTCTGACATTATGGCTGCCAAGAGTACTGTACTGAAGAAGACTGTAACACTATTTCTTGTTTTGGAGAGAACTAATGTCATCATCAACTAAGGAAGTAGTCCATGGCCAGCTGGGGGCAAGATTGATGCTGTATCTTCCAAGTATGTGCTGGCCTTGGTCCAGTTCAACCAATCTTTTTTTCCAGATGTGACTGGAACACATAATAAGAGCTTGAGCATAGACTAAGTCATCAAGTGAGAAGTTAGCAACAGTGATGGGATTTTCACTTTGGTCTCCTAAAATAAATTATTTTCTCTTTTTATGCTTGAAAATAGATTTAGTAGGAAAATTTAGATAATTGACATTTGTGTAAAACTATCCTATGAGATCTGAAACAATGTTTCCTTTGTCCCATGGTAATGTTTCCTACATCAAGTAGAGGCCTTCTATTTTATTTCTAGCACTTTACATAAAAACAAGCACACTCACCTCTATTGACCACTAAATGGCATCCTGATGCTTCTGAAATTCATCAAATAAGTGGGTAAAGTGTAAAAGTTTTAAAAACACGATACATGAAACCCAACAACCAAAGAGGGATAGTATGTATTTTTTTCCTGTTAATGTTTCAAATATTTCACACCAAAGAAAAAGAAAAAACAGATATTCATGCTATAGGGGCAAAAGAATTTTCCTTTTTCCTTTCTAAGTTCTTTAGCTGGTCTACTAATTAAACTGACATGAGACAGATTAACACGAAAAAAAGAAATTTAATTCCTATGTACAGGAGCTCCTAGAAATAGGAGACTCAAAAAGTGAACAAAGCAAGCAGCTTTTATGTTTTTTAGGCAACAAAATAATAAACTTGTGAACAACTGACAAGACAAAGAAATTTGGGCTTGGGGCAGTAAATCAGTAAAGAAATAACAAGTTTGATTTATACGACTTTCTCAGCCTTGGATTCCTTACCCCAGCAATAGCGATGTCTCCTTTCCTCCTGGTACAGAGAGGGCACCTTTCACATAAGAGACTTATTTCCTGCCTTCAGGGAGACAAAGAATGCCAGTGTTCCTCTTGCAGCGGCTGTTTCTAATGTAAGTTTAATTCAAAATAATCAATATGCCAAGGTGGCATATTTTGGGGGAGCTTGCCCATAACTCCATCAATACATAAGAAAGATGTTAAGAATTTTATAAAGTATCATGTTTTGTTTTTAATAGCTGTCTATGGTATTATCTCTATTTTTATGATAGATCGTGTCCTTTACATGCAAACATTATATTCATAAAAAGGCATACATATATTTGATAAAGCTAGACCTTATTCTCCATTCCATTTACTAATCTCCTTGTTTATTCAAGCCTAATTAATAGCAGAAGAAAGTTTGGAAATTAAAGATTGCCCTTGTGCATAGTCACAAGCTTCTGAAAGATTTGGAAATCAATGTACTTTATTAATTAGTAGTGATTGCCTTCGCCTAAGCAGATAATAAAAATGGGCATGTGTGCCTCATGACACTAGATTAATCAGTAACACCAGAACAACTAATTCTGCCCTTACATACAAATTTTGGCTATGTGAGACATTGTGCTATTCATCAAGAATATAGATATCCTACTTGACCTTATTTAATGGCAGATCAATGATGGAAAAATATGCTCCAAATATCACCAAATTCTTCTGAACAATGTTTCCTATCTCTGCTCTTAAGTGTATCCAACTTGAAGAGAGTAAAACTAGGCAAGAGTATAATGCCCAAAAAAGTGGCACAAAACAATAGGGTGTGAAAATCAAGAATGTTAAGGTTGATTCCACTTCTTCTGCCACAGTTAATATAGCATAGAATAACCTAGACTGAAAGATATGTAAACAAATGCACTTTATTAATTATTAGTGTCTCTCCTTTTCAGTCTATCAGATAATAAATGTATCACAAGAAAATGCATTTTTTTTTCTTTTTCTGCTATAGCTCTTTCATAGCAATTGTACACCAGGGATCTTGAAAGCCTCAATTATTTATGCAACCAGATTTTCTACTTCTAGCTCAGGAACTGGTTGAGCCTCAGGATAACTTCTCAATAACATTAGAATTGATATATATTTAAACTAGAATTGTCTTGACTATTAATTCCACATCAGAGTCTCATAAAAACAATGAGCAAAGTCAGGAGGGGTGTGCAGTGTTCTGGGAAATCTTCAACATGGGGGATGAAGGGAGTGTTTGAATTCAGTTGTGTTTGCAAAGTGGAGGCATGTCAAAAAGAAGAAATCAGGATGGAAAGGACTGGGGTTGGTGTTAAGAGGAGTGTGTCAGAGATGGTAAGTTGATGAGTTGACTGAAACAGAACACCCACATAGGGAGAATAGGAGAATCATGTTCCTAGCAAATTTGCATTAACAACGAATTCCTTATCCCTCCTTTGCCTCAGTTATGATCTTTCCACAAAATTTTCTTCTCATCTCTCTTAGTTATCTCATCTACTCCAATAAAGTCAACCATCCCCCTTTTGAGAGCTTCCTGAATTATTTACACAGAAATGGGTCTGGATTTTGCCATGTCAACTTTCTAAGGCAAACCTGTTGTAAGTTCATAAAACTCTTATCTCTAAAATGGGTATAATATTGGCCATAACCATTTAAGTTCACTGTGAAAAATTAAATAGGATAGACAGAATTAAATAGGATAAAGAACTAAAATAGGGTATTTTAAATGTTTAATAAAATTTAGGTTTAATAAAATTGAGTTAAGTATTCAAAGAATATTGAAAACTGAAATCACTATTCTTATGAAAATTTGCTCTTACATTTCCATTTGAATCAACACACTGATTCATCCCTTTATTACTTTATATCTAAACGTCTACAACTGTTTTTTTCTTTTTACCAGTGTCTTTTTAAATTCTTCTCTATGGTCATTAATTAACAATGGAAAACTTAGAAAGGGGAAAGAAGAAGGCATTATTAATATCATTATAATATTTTCCATGCATGTTTTAAATAATTTAGTTTTTAATTTTTACTATAAATTATATGATATCATCTACAATTTTACCTAGCAATTTAAATATGGTATTTCCATCATTATTAAATAAGCATTGCATAAAGATTCTCTTAATGGTTTCATAGTATGATTTTGTGTGAACATATTAGAACTTACTTAACTAATTATTCTGTTTATATTATTAAGAATACTGCAATGATTGTGCATAAGAATTTTTCTTATTTGAGGATTCTGTGGACCTCTTTTTTCCCCTTAATGTAAATTCCTTGAATTGCTGTTTTTGAGACAAATAGAATGAGTTTATGCATTATATATGTATTTTTAGTAAATTTACGTTCCAAAAAATTTGCAGCAATGTCCATCCTCAGCAGCCATATACATTTAATTTATTCTTATATGTACTGAGTGATAACTTCTAAAAATCCTTGATAATTTTGTGATGATGAAACTACTTTATATTTTATATCCTTCACTTCAGTTTTCTCTTTCAACCTATCCAGCTTAACCACCACCAGATTGACATTTATTAGTCACCGTTTTTATAAAGTAGTTCCTACCAAAAACATCCAACTCCCCATCACCATCCAACTGAAGTTCCAACCTCAGTTTTTACCTTAGAATTGAATACTTTCACAGTGTGATCATGACTAATTTTCATGTCTTATCTACTTATCTGTCCATCTAAAATTGTGATTTCATGCTCTTTTTGGGACTGACCTTCAAGGTTCATTCTATATACTCTGAAGAATCCCTCACTTACATGAACTCTCTTCAGATCTCCAGTTCTTGCACTTAGCTCACTTCTGAACATCAGCAGATGGATGTCCCAAAGGCACCAAAATCTTAACACATTCAAAATAGAACAAACTAAAATATATTGTTTCCACATCTTTCCCCATCTGAATATGGCAACACCATCCATATAGCTGCTCAAGTCAGAAACCCTCTTCATCAAACCCACCATCTGAACTACCAGCAAGCCTGTTGTCTCTACCTGCACAATGTATCTCAAGTCCTAGCATGTTTCTCCATGCCCATTGTAACCACCTAGCCCAAGCTACTGGCACAATCTCTGGATAATGTTGCAGCTTGTTGGCACATCATCCTAACTCTATGCTTAACCTTCTCTCCTCTTCTCCTCCTATTGGCCAGACTAGTAGAGAAGTTTAAAGAGAAGAACTGAATTTCACCAACTCATTTTTCTATGCATATTTTTACTTAGATCAGTTTTTGCTCTAAGAATTTTATATTCTTTTTAAAATTCACCATCAAATGATTAGTATAACATTATAACATATAACAGATTATGTCATTCCCTAAGTAAATCTTCAGTGGCTTCCTATTATACATTCAATAAAAAGCAACCTCTTGATCATGATTTATTAGGCTTTAAACAATCTGGCCTTGCCAATCTCTCCAGCTTCATTGTGGGCTACTTTCTACTTCATACACTATGCTCCAGGTACATTACTACCTCTCACATCCTCAAAAGTGCCAGGTTCTTTCTTATGGCAGGACTTCTGCATGCACAATTTCTATATGAAAAACCCAAATCAGCCTCTTCTTTAATTTTGAACTGTATATTTGTTTTTACAATGAAAATATGCCTGTAGACTACCCTATCTAATAGAAGGTACTATAGGAGATTCAAAGGATCTGGGCTGATCAAGGAAAAGATAACCACACAAAGACAGTAGCACACACAAGCTTTCTTTGAGTGACACTGACAGATCTGAATGCAAGGGAAGTCTCTCTTAGCATGGAAGCACCCAAGGTTATAATCTTGGGGAGGAGATGCTATCCAGAAGAAAAAGACAAAGGAACTCTTAAGGGAGAGAAGAATCAGCTAGGGACTTCAATGTGTCTTGATAGATGTTGCTCAGCAACATAGTGTGGAGTCTCCAGGTTAGAGAGCTAGGAAAGGCAGCAGTAGTATGAGCCTTTATAGCCTGAAGTTTCATCTATAAAACTTTTTTTTGATGTGCTATTGGATTTGGTTTGCTAGCATTTTGTTGAGAATGACAGTCCTAATGAATAAAACAGACAGTCCTAATGGATAAAACTCTGCCAATTTGGGCTATGTTCAAAACAATTGTATGTATAAAATTTTGAGTTTTGCAGAGGGATTTTGAGCTAAAAAATCTCTTCCTGTCATAAAGTAAACAACTTAAGGACCAATATACAAAGACCATCTTTAATTCATTTATATAGCAGGTACTTCTTTGAAATAGCTTACTATAGCATAGGGAATTATTATGACTTCTTTCATTGAGATTCTCCTACATATATGATCACTCAAACTTGTGGATCCAAAATAATGCATAAAGTCAATACTTTTAATAAATATATACTAAGAAATCTTATCAGAACTATGCCACATTAAAGTCCTCAGCTTTCCCTAAGTCAATTTTCTAGTAGGAAAACTAGAAAGTCATGGGACATAGAGAATGTGGGAATTATGATTATTAATCACCTGCTTGATATTAATGATTCTCCTAAAATTACTCCCCCGCAATCTTTACTTTTTATAATACTTCTTGTCTATCCTGACTCCAGTTTACTAAATGTCAATAATATTCCACTGCTCAGAATTTTATAGCCATCCATTACAGTTAAATATATGCTAGATTTTCTTACTTTTTTTTCATTTCTGACAAAACTTAAGTTAGACTGACAATGAAAAAAAGAGAGAAAACACAAATAACTAAAATCAGTAATAAAGGTGGAGAAATTTTACAGAAATAAAGAGGAAGATAAGGGAATGCAATCACCAGTTATACACCAAAAAAAAAAAAAAAATAGATGAACCAAATAAAATGGAATAAAATTCTGGAAACAAACAAATTATCTGACTCAATCTAATCTGACTCAAGAAGAAATAGAAAATCTCAATAGATCTATAAGAAGTAAAGAGATTGAATCAGTAATCAAAAACTTCCCAACAAGGAAAAATTCAGGGCCATGAAAAATCTAGGGCCAAATGGATGGTTTCACTGATGAATTCTACAAAACATTTAAGAACTAACACCAATCTTTCTCAAACTCTTCAAAAAAAAAAACCACAAAAAAACAAAAAAAAACCCAAAAAACAAAAAACAACACAAAACAAAAAACAAACAAAAAACAGAAAAGGAAGGAACACTTTCTAACTCATTCTGAGTCCAGCATTACCCTGATACTGATACCGAAGCCAAATAAAGACATCACAGGAAGAGAAAACTGCAGACCAAAATCTCTTAGGAAAACAGATGTAAAAATTCTCAACAAAATGCTAGCAAACCAAATCCAATAGCACATCAAAAAGATTATATGCCCAGACCGAGTGGGGTTTATCCAAGGAAGGCAGCAGTGATTCAATGTAAGTAAATCAATTCATGTAATATACTGTATTCATAAAATGAAGGAAAACCATGACATGATCATCTCAACAGACACAGAAAGGGCATCTGGCTAACTCCAAAACTCTTTCGTGATTATAAAACACTCAGAAAGCTAGGAATAGAAGGAAACTTCTTCAATGTGATTAAGGATGTTTATTAAAAAAACCTCAAAGTTAACATCATACTCAATGATGGAAGACTGAAAGCTTTCCCCTAAAACCAGGTTCAAAATTGTGGAGGGATGGGGAGTTATTATGTAATAGGTACAGAGTTTCTGTCTGATATGATGGAAAAGTTTTAAAAGCAGTGGTCTGGCTGCATAACATTGTGGATATAATTAATGCCACTGAATTATATACTTAAAAATGGTTAAAATTGCATATTTTATGCTATATATTATTTTACCACAATAACATTAAAAAATACATTACTAAATGGGCACCTGGGTGGCTTAGTCGGTTAAGTGTCTGACTTCAGCTCAGGTCATGATCTCACAGCTCATGAGTTCAAGTCCCTCACTGGGCTCTATGCTGACAGCTCAGAGGCTGTAGCCTGCTTCGGATTCTGTGTCTCCCTCTCTCTCTCTCTCTCTCTCTGCCCCTCCCCCGCTTGTGGTCTGTCTCTCTGTCTTTCTCTCTTAAAAAAATAAACATTAAAAAATTTTTTAATTGAAAAAAGGTTTTAAAAATACATTACTAAAATTAAGTAAACTAAATAATATAAAAGAAATTTAAATAGTCAAAATTTAAAATGATTTTTAGTGACTTTGTAGCATTTATCGGAATTTACTAATTCTTAAAACCACAAAGAAGAGTATATATTTATTATAATACATATTAGAAAAATATAACTAGGGGCACTTGGCTGACTTAGTGGGGCATATAACTCTTGATCTAGGGGTTGTGAGTTTGCATTCCACTTTGGGCGTAGAGATTACTTAAAAATAAAATCTTTAAATATATATATATATATATATACATATATATATATATATATACAAATATATATATCACCTATATAGTATAATTGAGTGATATGGTTTGTTGCTGAAATATACTGATTAAAAATAAACTTTTAAAAATAATAATATAGGTTGTATGGAGCTATGACCAAAAAATGAGTTTTTAGGTAACACTAAACTATCTAAAATGCAAGGTATAATATAGCTTTATAAGGCATAAAAAGACAGGAATTATAATCTCTATTTTGCAAATGAAAAGAGACAATAGATAAGTTTATTATATACCTGGCACACAAAAGAATGGCCAGGACAGAGCAAATACTCAGTGAATATTTTTGAATCAACAAACAATGATCCAGTATCAAACAAATTTAACATTAAAAATATAATACTAAAACCATATCAAGTATTTAAGATGAAGAATAAATCACTAAGACTAAAGAGAGTAGTTTGGGAAAGCAACTTCCAAGTTGCTCTCCCTTTAACTAAAATATAGCATATTGGCAGCAATCTCTCCTTCCATGGCCATCCACTCTGCATGTGGCCGGATGCTGTTTTAAGTATTAAAGACACCCTATTATGAATCTGCCACATCTAGCCACAAGCAGCTTCTGTATAATTAAAAAAGGTGTTTCCATCCCACTGGTTCTATAAAGCTTTCCATAATGACTTCAACCCTCATTGATCATGTCTTGTTGAATGGGATCCTATCACACTGATTTGGCTCATTTTTATTGTTATTTATCTGAATTCTAGGCCTTGAGAAAGCAGAAGCTATAGTATTTTTGCTTGCTTTAATCCCTAGCAACTAGATTTTTGTTCATCAGACAGTAGCTTCAAAATATTCGGGAAAGGAATAGTTGGGGTCAGAAGGAATCTAATTGAGAAGAATGTGAGTTTTTTAAATTTCTTTTCTTCTAAAAATAGGGAGCAATAGATTCAAAGAAGAAAGAAAATTAGTAGTCACACTGTGCTTTAAGAATGATGATCTTGGGGCGCCTGGTGGCTTGGTCGGTTAAGCGTCCGACTTCGGCTCAGGTCATTATCTCACGGTCCGTGAGTTCGAGCCCCGTGTTGGGCTCTGTGCTGACAGCTCAGAGCCTGGAGCCTGTTTCAGATTCTGTGTCTCCCTCTCTCTCTCCCCCTCCCCTGTTCATGCTCTGTCTCTCTCTGTCTCAAAAATAAATAAATGTTAAAAAAAATTAAAAAAAAAAAAAAAAAGAATGATGATCTTTCCGGCAGAAGTCTTACAGAAGTCACTGGAACATTGGTAAATGACTAAACAGGCCCAGCCACAAAAGCAGTCTTCATCAAGACAGACAGAAAAGAGGAGAAAGTTTCTATAATTCACTGTACAAGATAATTATATTTAGTAATCATTAATAGATCAATAAATGAAATCAATTTTGTGCTAAAGATTGTTGGATTGAAAACAAAATCCAGAGAAGAAGCATCAGGGCTAAGTTCTTCTTGGCTTTTGTTTCCATGTATAGCAGTATGGTCTCTTAAAGGCAAAAATAGAAATGGAATGAGCTTGTAACCATAGAAACTGCATGTGGCAGCTAGGGGGAAATGCACTTAAGATGTAAAAACGCCAAGTGAATATGCAGTGCATAACAAAAACATATTCATAGTTGTCAAACTAAAGTGTGAATATTGTTCACAATAGTTTTGGCTAGTAATCCCCATTCTTAAGGAGATACCTGCTAAAAGCATAAATTTTACTGTATAGCTCCAAAGATTAAAAGGGAAAAATATCTCTGTGCTGATGATTGTAGGCTTTGAGTATGCTAGAAAGAGATTAATGGGAAATACATGGGACTTAAGTTAAACTTTAAAGACATTTACAGTCTTTAATCAATAACCAAAGACTGTTTATTGATTATATAACAGTCCCAGTGAAAAATGAGTGTTGTACTTCATTTTCTAAAAAAATAAATGGTAATATTCATTTCTTAAGACAAACTAACAAAGACCTGGACATTATGAACAAGACTCCGGATAAAAGCAAGGGGAGCATAAAAAGGATCAAGGGTAGAGAATAGATTCTTTAACAGGAAAAAGAATAATTCAAAATTGCATAGAACTTACACTTTAAAAGTTATTAGTATATGCATACACTACACATTTCCATTGTAGGCTGTATTAGAACAATACTTAACAAACAGAATAGTCCTCTGCTTACTGGCATACTCCACAAGCAGAAAGTAAACTCCTTGGGACTGAGAATCACACCTGTTCAATCCTTACAAACTCAGTGCCTAGCACTGTGTCTTACATGGAGTAGGGACCTCAGATCTTTGCTCAATGACTAAGAGAATAAAAAGTCTTTATAAAAATCAAACAAAGTGGTTAGAATCCAGTGAAGAGAGGTGGAAAATTAGGAAAAAGAAGGTAAGAGATGAAACTAAATATACTAGAAAGTCATTAGAGTTTCCAGTCAAAGAACCACAACCACCTATATATGCATCTACGAAACTATCTGGAGATGTACATACAACAAGCCTACCGGCTTCTGGTAATCGTATTGCCAAAGGAAACACAAGCCTGTGACTGCTCCCCAAAAATCCTAAGTCCTTAAACTACATCAACAGAAAGCAAATCAAGAGCTCTACAGCCCACAAAAAGTGAATTCTCTCCAATAGGCATGTGCAAGGGACAAATAATAACCTTGCAGAATGCGAAGCAGGCCAAGAAGGACAACAGACAATATACAAGAGGGCACCACTTTTACCCATGGAACGCACACCCAGACACCACCAGATCTGGCAACCATAACTGTTTTTCCATTTCTGGAGCAGGCAGAGGAAATTATTTTTGTAATTTCTGTTCAATGGGATTTGTTAATTACTATCAACTAGTGATTAATGTCTGTCTTCATTCTTTCCACTTACCAATAGCAGTTTTATGGCAGCTGTCCTGTTCTTACTCTGTTATTCCATACTGAGTGTATGCTAGTTGTGGGTGGGGATCAACAGATAACTTATCTTTCATAGTGGGTCAGACCATGAGGATCAATATCCTTATATGATGGAAAGAATGACAACTTATTCCTGGATTTTGAACTGGCTACATTAGCAATGGTCTTTGGGATTGTTACTTGGAGAAGGGATGAATAAATTCTGTGTGTGGGAAGAAGGGTACATATATGTTTGACCCATCACAATAATTTTCTTTAGAACAGATGACAGGGTACCCACAGTTATCTGTTCTCCACTTCAAAAATAGTTTTGGCTGAGAACATAGCCACCCAGCTACAGACTGTTTCCAGCCTCTCTTGCATCTTGGTATGGGCATGTTTCTATACGCTGGACAATGGAATGTAAGTGAATCTAATGTAAGCAAATATCTGACCAAGTTCTTAAAAGGATAGGAGAATGTTCTGCATTTCCTTCTTCCATTCATCCCACTGGTGGAACTCAGACAAAATGGCAAGTGCTACAGCTGCCACGTTTTGCAACGGGACAGAAGTGTAGTGAACGAAGACAGAAGAAACAGAGTTCCAGGTACTGTGGTGGTTACCATATCCTGAGTCTTAAACTTCTATGTTTCTAGTTCTTGTTACAGAAGTTCAACCAGCATTATGATTATTAAAGTAACAATGGACAGTTTACATAATTTCCCTAACTTCTAGTTTCTTCATATCTAAAATGGAGATAATAATGCAGCTGCTTCTTAGGGTTGCTTTGAGGATTAAACAAGATCATGCCACGAAAATACTTAGTATGGTCTCTGGTACATGGTAAGGATTCGAAAAATGATAACTAAAATACAACTTAGCTCACTTTAAACTTCTTGGAATATAGGAATGACCACAATTAACAGTGGCATTCTGCCTCCTTCATACCTGGCCTTCCTCACTCACTCAAGCTATGCTTTAGTATTTTAAAAGCTGATTGATTTTTAGTAAAATGAATAAAAATTTATGATGAATCTTAATTACTAACCACTCAGCTAAATTAGCCATTGGCCCTGCATTCAGGTGGTAAACAAAGCAAAATCTATTTTCCTCCTTTGTAGGCCAATTTTATTTCTGAAAAATTTCATTCTATGTTTTGGGTAAATATCTAGAAATAAATTATTTCCCTATATAAATCAATAGTAATGAGGTGCCTAGGTGGCTCAGTCAGTTAAGCATCCAACTTCGGCTCAGGTCATGATCTCACAATTTGTGCATTCAAGCCCCGCATCAGGCTCTTTGCTGATAGCTCAGTGCCTGGAGTCTGCTTTGGATTCTGTCTCCCTCTCTCTCTGCCCCTCCCCTGTTCACACTTTGTCCCTCTCTCTCTCAAAAATAAATAAACATTAAAAAAATTTTTTTAAACCAATAGTAATCATCTCACTTAACATTGCTCTTGTGACTGGCTTTTTCACTTAGCCTAATGTCCCCAAAGTTTCATCCACGTTGCATACTACAAGATTTCCTTCTCTTTTAAGGCTGGATAATTTTCCATTGTATGTATATACCACATTTTTTATTATCTATCAGTGGACATTTTAGTTGTTTCTACAACTTAGCTACTGTACATTAAAAATCTGTTAAGTTAATCATGTTAAATGTTCTTAACCACAATAAGTTCTTTTTTTAATTGCCAAATTATCTGGTCATAATTTTTTAAAATATTTAAATTTGCATTTAAATAGCTCAATATATCTCCATATTTTCCTTCATCTTACATTCAGTATTTTCAAAGTTTTGCGTCTACTGAGTCCAACATACTCTAATAGCCATTATATATATTTCACAGAATATCTCATTAATATGCAATAAAAGCAGAGCAGATAAGAACTAATTTGAAAGAAACCTTCACAAATGCTTTCTGATGGTAAATATCATTTAATGACTTTATGGAAAGAGCTATTTCCCACCACATTAACTTTGAGAAATCAACTTCAGTAAATAACACTGGTGGAGATTTAGCATTATATGGACCACTACACGTCAATGGATATTAAGTTTGTCATTGAGAAGACTGATCATCTAGGTGACAGGATGTCTGATTTATGAGAAGCAATGGTTGGTGTCTATTCTGAGAGTCTGAATTTAGGTACAAGTATTCAAAACCATGGGATAAAATTGAAATGCTTATGTTGGTTCTTCTATTTGACTATCTCCTTCTCAGTAAGTTATTTAACTGTTCAACACATCATTCTCCTTACTTGTAAAAGAGAAATGGTAATAGCTCTTTTAAAAATTTCAAATAGTTTTAAATTGATGTAAAATTAAAAATTATAACGCCTATATAATACTCATTGCATGCTGGAAAATAGTCCCTGCACATTCCACCTAGTATCATAATTATTAACTTTTTATTTTAAAATAGTTATAGATTTGTGTGTAGTTACAAAGACATGTACAGGTAAGTGCCATTTATCCTTTACCCAGCACTCCTTTATGTTTACATGTTGCATAATTATAGTATAATATTAATATCAGAAAATTGACATTGGTAGATTCCACAGAGCTTATCCAGTTTCTTCCAGTTATACATGCACTTATTTGTATGTATGTACATGTGTATCACCACAAGCCTCCTTCATGTTACTCCTTTGCAGCCATACCCATTCCCTCAGCCCTCTCATCTCTAACTTCTGGCAAGCAATGATCTATTCTTTCTTTAAGTTCTTATTTCATATTTTAATGTCATGTGAATGATAGAATAAGAATTACTACATGCCAATTGTTTCTTTAAGCCACAGTTGTGTTTCCCAAAATATGATAGAAGTTCCTTATGTTGTAATGAAGTCAAAATGCTCATACCCCTGGTCATTTCTTGAAGAGCTATTTTCTATAACTACCAAACACAAAAATATAAATGGAGAAAAAGTGCATGCATTAGGGGACCACTTATCTCAAGGTTTTATTTTTAGTTCCTACTATTTCCAAGGTCTTTTGCTTAGTCCAGAACTTTGGAGACCAAGGCTTACAAAAAGATTTCTTATTAAGAATCATAGCCAGAAGCTCTTAGCTAATTTCCACAGCTGAAAAAAAAAAAGAAAGAGCCAGTGTTAACATCTTTCATGCAATGTTGATTGTTTCTATTAAGAAGAAAGAAGACTACATGTTACTGAATCCCAACAATGTCTTAAGTACTGTGCTAAGGAGCACTGTATGCATATTTTTGCTTTACTCTTTATAATAGCTTTAAAGAGGAAGTATTATCATCTTAATTTTAAAGTTCAAGAATCTGCCTCAAGGAAATGAAATATTCATATTATGTTTCTTTTTGATACCTCAGTTATCAGATTAATATTCACCTTAATATTTATATAATATGTCCTCTTCAGTCAATAAAATTAATATTTCTCTTATTAGTCTTACCCATAAAACTCTCAACAACTTATTACTTAAGGAAAAATATGTTCATCATATGCTCATTTCAGCAGGAATACTATATGAGTTTCAGTTTCTGATGGTTTAGATCATCAATGTCTTACCTCCTGCCACAGATTTCAGCCATTTAACGGATATGATTATGAAGACATATAGAGATCAATAATCCCACACTTTGACAGCTCCAGTAGCTTCTTGCTTTGGGATGAATTTATAGAATCTGTAGAATCTGATGGCTCTTACTCACAATGACTCCTAGACACTTCTTCATTAGTCGGTAAAAATATTTTATAAAATTGCCCCTACTATTGCTATCAGTAATAAAGAGGGTGGTAGTAGAAACTACATTTAAGGCCATAAGAAATGGTGAGCAGGTGTTGCTGCCATTTGTAACATCCATAAATACTGTAAGAAGGCAAGGATGGAAAGACATTAAAATTGATAAACAATAAAGAATTTTTTAGGGAAATAATCCATTTCTGATCTCCAAAATTTCCTCAGACTGAGAAAATTTGTCTAATTACAAAGTCAGGGTGAAAGGGCTTGTCTGGACATTTAGAACAGTGGGTGCTGGGCTTCTAGATGCTTGGTGGATAGTGTGCATATGTAAGCATTTGAAACAGGTTTTGCCACTAGATTACATTCAAGGTCAAACAAGGCTTGAGTTGCGGAGATAAATGCAAATCAGTTCTGTCAAACTCTAAAAGCCTTTTTTTGCCTTGAGAGCCAAGCTCAGCAGTATTCATTTCCTATCATAACATAGAAAGTTTAATCATTTCTTAGAATGCCAAATAATTATCCATGTTAAGAGATTTAGGTCAACAATGAAAAACCCAATTTTTTTTCACTAACTTAATCTTATAGTCTTTATTCTTGATACCTATCAATAAGTTCAGTAAGTTTTGATATGCTAGATTTCAGGTTTGTTTCTAGAATGTCAATGCCCCATAAGTTTCTTGGTATGTCTTATTACATAGTAGGTAAAGAGAGAGGCTTTCTCAAGAGCCAGATGATCTGCATCTAAAGCATGGCTCCACTGTTGACTGTCATGTGATCCTGGACAAGTCAGTCCACCTTTCTGACTCTTTTTTTATTTTCATCAGTTCATTGTGGATGATAGTAATGCCCACTTTGTAGGGATCTTATATTAAATGAAATCGATCAACTAAAGGGTATAGTATCTTTTGTGGCCCATAGTAAGCACTATTAAATTGGAAATATTACTATTACAGTAAGTAAAGTATACCAGACACTCTTAATCCCCAAAGACTTAAAATGAATAAAATGTGATCTTTATTGCAGTGAGCTCACTGTTTCATAGGTGTTAATTTCTCAAATAGAAGTTTACACAAGATATAGCTGTTAATGACCAACTATATTCAAGGAAATCAGCAATGGATTTCTTGAAGAGGTGTCATTGTTCTGAACTTTAAATTGGATTAACAAGACAAGGAGATGAGTCCAGGTATTCTGGGAGGTGGGAACAATGCATGCAAAGGCAAATAAACAAGTCACTGTCAGAAAATGTGGTACAGTTCTGCTCAGGAATCAAGTATCAGAAGGAATTGATGAGAGTTGGGGCTAGAGAGAATTGGGATCCGGGTAATGCATTCTACATTAAAGAGTATAAATATTTTGATTAGAAAACTGGAGGAAATTGGTATATAAAAGGCTTTTAGTAAGAAAGAGACACGATCCCTTGAGGGTCAGTGAAAAAATTAATTACAAGAAGGCTTAACAAGAGAATTAAGGAAAACTAATCTCATGAAAATAATCACAATAATTGAGGCAGAACTAATGTTTTTGAAGTTTTACATCCCCATCTTATTCTCAATCGAAAAAACTTATCTACAGATTGTGGCTTCTAGGAAAGTTATTAAAACAAAATCTAAATGAACACACTGAATTAGCAAACCAGGTGGTGTGGAGGAGTGATTTAGACATGTCTCAACCACCAAACACAAATTAATCTATTTATATGTATCATTATCATTATTAAACAGAAAAAAAAGAGGACAGGATGTTAAGTGTGCATTTTACAAATAAGATGTATTTAAGCATCTCAAAAAGTTGCAAAGGACAAGAAAGATATAGACTGCATTTGATCGAGATCTTTTTGCGAATTCTAAGAGAAAAAAAGAAAATGTGAAGTTAGGAAAGAAATTAATTTTAAATGAAAAACACTCAGTAAGGTTGTTGACAAGATAATAAAAATGCTGCCATTGACATCTTTAAAATGACAAAATTGGTTTTCATGGATAGAATAAAATATTTCAAAGTATTTTACCTGATTGTATATACCAGCTAAATAAAATTTATAATTCTACTAAAACAGCTTGGTTTTCCATAAGATGTATTAAATTAGACACTTGTAAAGTTCTCATATCCTATTGGCTATTCCGTGACCGACCCTTATAAGACTTCTCCAATGCTTTAAGGAACTTCTTATAGAAATATTAACCAAACAGTTTAGCTCTTAATCCACACATACAAAAACTCCCAAGTACATTATTATAAATTGTTTTTAAAAAAACATTTCAGTCCTTTTTAAATATCAAAGACACCAATAAATCCTAAGACTACAACTATAAAATTCTTTCAATGGTCATTTTAGAAAGAATTTTCTAAAAAATAATACATCAATAATAAATTTCCTAAAAATATGTATGGAAGGCTCATTTACTAGTTAATTTTCATTTTTACATAAATGTCATATTTGTTTTATTCTTTTGTTCCAGCAGAAACAAAAGCCAAGATATTTTGTCAGTCTTCATCAAAAGTTTATAAAACTTAGAAGATTTTGGTTTTGAAGATGATTAATTCTGTAAAAGAAAGAGAGAATGGATAAAATGATGGTGTGTCTGCATGGGACCAGGAGAGTTCATCTTAGCCAAAACATCTCAGTATCATGGCAGGTGGCATAGCTTAAGTGGGCACAAGCATTCTGCCAGGGTCTGACTCTGTTGCAGATTCTACCTTGCCTACTGTCTCTTCAGGCTGTATGATTTGGGTAAATTAATTGACCTCTCTGCTCCCATCATTTTTTATCTTAAAAAGTGGAGATAAAAATAGTAGCTAAGCCATAGGGTTAAGAGAATAAAGTAAGTTCATATTTTAAAGCACTTAGGACATCATCAAGAATAAAGTTAGCACTACGTAACTATTAGCTATTATTATTTATAAAAAATAACTTTTTTTGCTTCATAATATTATCTCTTCCCACCATTCTATACACACATGTACACACACCACAAACACACACACCAACAGCACAGAAACAACACAAGCAAAGGTAAAGAGACAAGGTACTTTCAGACACAATGTAGTCTGATTCTATGAAAATCAAGTATAAGAGGGGAATGGAAGGAAATGGAACAAGACAAGAAACTGGATACAGGTAATGTATGTAAGAAGAATTATAGTTCTCAGTACCCATTGATCTTGCTTCACTCTCCCCAAAGAAAACATGAATTTACACTTTTATTTCAAAAATAAATAAAAGCATTTATCAAGCACTCACTGAGTGTGTGAGTCAGAAGGTAGGTGCCACAGCACATCCCATAATAAAACAGAAAATGGTTATAGTTTTCAAACACTTTAAACTATTAGAGCATGCGAAAGCAAAATACCACCAATCCCTCCAATAAAAGGCTCAATATGAATAATGGCATAACATAATTACAAACCTTTAAAATATTTACTCACCAGGGGAATAGGAAAATATCACATCTAATGGGAGAAAAAAAGGGGCAGTTTTAGGAAAGCGTGGCACTCAAGGATATACACAAAAGAGGGGTTGAACTTTAGTGTCTGGAAATGTAATGTACAGCATCTTTCCATGTTTTAAGTGGAATTGCCACTCTCTCTTTTTTTCAGTAACATAGCCATAAAATCTGTAATATGCAATTTTCAGTAGAAGTTTGGTTAGGATTGTTAACATAGTTCAGATTGTTTTTCCTCTTTAAAAGACACCTTCAAATTAAATTAATAATATTGTTCAAACATCTTTTAACTTCTTGATATCAGAAGCCTATACCAGATGTGGCCTTAGCTGGCAGGGAGCCCTTATATTTCTTGGGCAAGGACAACAAAGTCTAACATCACATTAAATATTTACCCACACATTTTGAAAAATTTAAGGCTAAATTACTGGCTGCAATTTAAAAAATCAAACAATACATAAGATACATAGAGTTGTGTTGATAATATTTCCATAATTCTTATTTCTAAAATTGCATATTATGAAGCATTAATTTTAAATGTCATTTGTAAATCAAAATGAAAAGCAAATGTTTACCAAAAAACTCCTCAGTTTGACTTAAATGCTATAAACTTTTCAACATAAAAGATGCTAACCAGCAGATAAGGTCATTTTCTGGGCCAAACATACATTATTCAAGAGGATAGCACTAGCAGACCATGGTGACCTCAAGAAAGCTAGAAAGTGCAGCCTTGCATACTGCATTCCAAATGTAAGAGCAGAGAAAAAGTAACCCTGATGTTTGATTCTAGAGAGATGTATTTTCCTTAACCTTTGGTGCTCTGCTCAATATTAAGGGTTTCATTCTCTAGCAATCTTATTTCCCCCAGCTTCTCTTGCTCAGAATTTTTTCAGATAACAAGATATAAAACATTTTAATAGCAAAGAAGGGCAACTCTGAGACTAAGACCCAGCAAGAATTTGAGGGAATGCAACATGATAAAGGAGGAAAAACACAAGATTTTGAGAACAGAACTGGGCTCCATCCCATCTCTGCCATTTAATGGTAGGGTGACTTTTGCAGATAACTTGACTCAGTGATGGGCATGACCATTAGAGTGACAGAAAATGCCCTGAGTTTGTAGAGAAGGTTAAATGTGTTAAGATATTTGGAGCATCTTAGCTTACCACTGCACATACCCTAGAGAGTCATTAACACTTTTTTCACTCTCCATGGAAATAAAAATGTAGAAATCATAAATATAGAAGTGATTTTTGAAAATCCAATGAATGATCTATCACCAAGCTTTATTTTCCCTCTTTAGTTCTCATGCTTGCTAATCCTCTTCCTTCTATAAAATTTCTTGTTTTAGGTACTTTCCCTTTAGTTTCTCCCCTACATCTCAGACAATTATTTCTCTATCCCTATTTTTTTATCTTCTCTTTATGCAATATCATTAAGTATTAGATATGTTGATATTTCTGAGGGTTCCATCCCAGTACTCCTCTATTTTACAGAATTACTTCATTTGTTCATATGGATTAACTTCAACTTTTCTATTGATAGCTTCAAAATCTTAGCTCCTACGATTCATATATTATTTGAGAATATCTAAATTGCCTTCAAGTCAATATATGAATCCAAACTCATTATCTTTCCTGCCAAACCTAATCCTCTGTAAACCGAAGTAAAACCTCAGATGTTTTATTTTTTCTACGCCTTCACCTACAGTATTCAATCGTTACCATGGTCTCTTGATTCCATTTGCTAAATATCCCTTGGTTTTCCTCTCACCACTTTCACTGCTATTACACTAGTTTTAATCCTCATTATCCATCTATTCTACTAAAAAACTATATCCATTCATCTCCACGTCTTTAATCCCTTTTCCTTCATTATCCAATATGGAAGCCACTAACTACGTGGGGCTATTGGGCACTTGAAATTTCATGGCTAGTCCAAATTCAAATATGCTATGTATGTAAAACACACACACCAGATTTTGATGACATAATATGGAAAAGAAAATATTAAATATCACATTAATACTGTTTATACTGATTATATATATACTAAAATCATAGTATTTGGGGTAAATTGGATTAATTTAGCTGTTTATTTCTACTTAAAAATTTTAAGTACATATGTGGTTTATATTCTATTTTTATTAGACAGCGCTGTCTAACCCACTTATCCATTTTCTTGCCAGAGCTGTCTTTCTAAGATACAAATTGAATTGTGTCATTCCCTGTTTTAATCTTCTTGAGTAGGTTTTCGGTTGTCTTTGAAGCAGGACTGCCTCGTTGTGCAATTCTAGAATACAGTGAGAGTGGTTCTAGTTCCGGTATACAACTCTGCCTGTAAAACAAGCTTGAGTTCTCTACCATTCCTCTACATTCCTCTCAACTTAGTTCACCATATTTATTCCCATCACATCTGGCCCCAAAATCGAACTCTGACCACTTCAGCCACACTTGGCTAGTTTAATTTCTAAGCAATCTATTCACTTTTATGACCTTATATCATTTAATATGCTATTTTAAATACTGGAAATGCCCTTGTCCAAGCAATCATTTACTAATTATCAAGGTGTAACTGAGACCTCAACTCTCTGGGAAGGCTTTCCTTCAAACCTGCTCCCAGGAAGAACTGATTATTTTCATTTGTTCTTAGTAACACTTAGCATGTGACTATTTTGTACTTATTACTTGCAAGGATTGGTTTATACAGATGTCTCGTATTAGTACACCAAATAGCTCACATGAGAAACTATGATGTATTTGCTAAGCCCAATTTGTTTATCTCTCTCTACATTCTACTCTGCTGTAGTGTAATTACTCTCTTTTAACAGAAAGATAAAGATTTGGCTGGACCCAGAAAAGACATTGGGAATTTGGCTTTAGTTGGAAAACTATAAATTCTTTGGGAGTTAGTTTTCATCTAACAACATAATGATGGCTCCTCCCCTTTCAGAAAATTACAACCTCATTCATGGAAAATAAAACATGCATTGGGAATACTATTTAAAAATTGTGAAATTAGGTTTGATCAAAATGGGAATAATATTTTCAAATCACTGGCTTCCACAATATACTAAACTAGATATTGTGTTGGAGAGTTCCTCTTTTCTAGGGACAGTGGGAAATAATCAGAACTGCTCAACCTTGTTTCTGGCATGCAAAGACATATCTAAAGAGAAAAGACATTGGTGAGCAAAAGAGGAACCCAAACTATTTTTAAAAGGTTTCTAATTGATTCAGAGTTCATGTGTCTTACAACAAAGAAGTTAACCCACCATATCCCCCTTTAGCCTCAGACTAGAAAGATGGAGACAAATGTTATTCTCAGCAGAGTGGTTGACTGAGAATGGATCCATCAGGACATGTAGTTGTCAGTTACTTAAGGATAGATTGTAGTCTCTCACAGCTCTACCAGCTTTTAGGCCTGTATCCTTTTGGTCTAGTGCCAATTTTTAAAGGGTTTACTGGACAATGGAAAAGGCACTGAGGGACTAAATCAAATTAGACTTCTTGAACTAAGTACATACACCTTGGAACTCTAGGGCAAAAGATGATGATTTAAGTTTCTACTATGTGAAAATACATAAGTGTTGTTGAACATAAGAAAATTCAATTGTCATATCCATTATTCTATTGATTATAAAAATTGATAACACATATTTAATCAATACTTTTTATATTTCATGTATTATGTTAAGACTTTACATGAATTATTTCACATAATTTTCCTTCATTTCCCATGAAATATATAAGCATCAATTAGAGTTCTTGGACACAAGCAGTAAAAGGTACTTGTGCCTAATTAAGCAAAAAGGAAATTTAATAAAAGCCATTTGGGTCCGCTCAGACTTAACTGGAGCTGAGGGACCACCAATATTGGAGACAGAAAAAAAAATGATACCCTGAGTTTTGAGAAATCAGAAAGACAGAATCTGTACATTTGCAGAATGATCTACTGAGGACACCATTCTGCCCTACTACTCCTACAGTACATCACCTCCAATGATTCCCTTCATCCATTCACTCACTCCACTCACTCCAGAGCTACAGTCTGAGTATAGAGTATCTGACTGGGCAAATGTGGGTTATGTAGCCTCCCCATGGTAGTAATAGAGTAGCAGAGGGAGGGTCTGTCTCCTTTATCTTCCTATACTTCACATAGGAAAACTTTCCCCAAAGTACACACTATTGGGGGGTGGGTAATATCTCCAAACAGAAAATTAAAGTGCAATTACAAAGTATATGTAAATGTAGAGAAATCAGAAATTACAAAGATTCACTCTACTCTATCCCTTTTGCTGCCCAGAGTTTGTTTATATATATATATACACACACACTACTTTCAAAAGTGTTCCAATATGACAAAGTAAAATTATCCCCCATAAAGCTAAAAATGAGTTCATCCTTTTCCTGCCAATATTAGCTTTATTTTTCCAGTATCTTTGTACTGTTATCCAAAGATGACAGAGATTCCTTAAGCCTAATCAGTAAAAGTACCTGATTTTCAGTCTCTGTGTGCCATACAACTATAGGAATTTGAGCTTATCAATGCTTTTCTTTAGAAAAGAAATCTTTAGATTCCATTCAGAATCATTAATGACATTCCAGCTGCAGTTCCTGAGTTCTCCATAAGCCTTCATAATATTGTCTATGGAAGCTCTGTGTTATCAGAGAGGCTTACCTTCCAAGTTCACTCTGCCATAGGTGATAATGTATTTGTTTTTTTCTACCACAGACAACAAATTTGCCAGATTCTCCTCCCAAAATGCAAATAGTAGTTTGCCACCTTATAGTCTCATCCTAATTAAATAAAGACTAAAAAATTACCCAAATTTGCCTGAGGGTCTTTGGCTTAACATCCATGCTGTGGTATTAATGTCTTTTTCAATGGCTCCTCTGATTCCACAAAACAATAGAAAAAACAAAATTATGGCTGAATTTTAAAAAGATGGAGAACAGAATTAGAAGGTTTTTAGACGTCCACAGAGTTAATGGAAACAAATACTTGACTTGAGAAGGGACAGGAACTCTATCCCTCCTTGGTTGCAACGACTGACCAGAGCTGCACAGGTGTCTTCAGAGGTCTTCAGAGACCTCAACGGAAAATCTAGAGGACTTGCTCCATTTGTTAACATGGAATCCTTGTCTCTTCAACACCTCCTGACTGCTGAAACCTCTGCTTAATTCTTTAGCTTCTCAGCAACTCTTTCTGCTTGTTTTTTGTGGTCTTGCCCATGCACAAGTCCTAAGAAGTTGGCCTTGAAGAGAAATTGCAAGAGAAGAGTCAGGTTTATTTTTTTCCAATTTCCTGCTCTCTGGGTTATTGACACTTTGAATCCTGGCTATTTTGTCCAGTTAAACTGTGGCAAGTTTCAGAATTTATGACTTTTAACTTACTTTGCACCAAAAATAGGCAAATGTCTCAGGAGCAAAGTAGAGGCAAATGTGAGGCTCACCTCAAAGTTCTATCCCTTATTCTGGATCATAGCCCCTTAGTTCTAACTGTCTTGGTTGTTCTGTGATGCTTCAATCAGTTGATTTTGTATTTTGTCCAGATTTCAAAAATATTGTTTTCAGGAGGATTAGAAGCTGCTCCATTATAGCCAAAAGGTAATGACCTTCCAGTAGCTGGGTTTTATTTAGATGTATTTGAGAAAAAGTAAGTAAACAATTCAGACTTTCTAATTGGTTTGCATTATGGATGACAGAATCATCCACCAAGATAGAAGATATAGGAAGAAGAAAAAGTTTGGAAGGAATGCATGTAGAGTGTTAACTAACAACAAGAGCTGGTATTTTGGCTCCTTTCTCTAGTAGAAAGGTAAGTCACACATGTGGATCACATACACACACTTTCAAGAAAACAATATATTTTCTATCTGTGGACACCTGATGACCCTATGGCAAATACTAGGATTTCCCCCCACAAATCTCTGTGTTTCAAACATTGAGAAGACCATCTTTCAAGAGTTCTAAGAGGTTGTCCTGAAATAACTCTACTCAACCAAACTTGTGAACTCAGAGAATTTTCACATAATTCTGTCTAGTGTAAAACTGTAACTTCACAGTCCTTTTAGGATAACTCCTCATGTGCTGTGGTCAATGTATTGAGATAGGTTGATATTCTGAGAGAAAAAAAGTAAATGATATCTCTGATGGCTTATCTGTGCTATTTGTTCTTGGCAGCTTAAGTTTGGTCAAGTTGATTTGGCAGAACAGAAAATCCAAAGCTCATAGGATCTAGAAACAAAGATTTTTGGCCCTCTTTACTGTTTTCATCCATGATCTTATCTTTATTTTGAACATTAGATAATAAATTTAAAAATGTATTGATATCTTCAAAACTCAGGCTGCTTTCTCATATTATCAGTAGTCTTCCCTATATAAGTACTATCATTTTGACCAGAACTTTAATAAAAAAAAAGTGAGTCTGGAAAGATTTTATATATTAAATTTGTCATGTACTGAAGAGAGTTCACAGAGGTCTAGGGGGCAAAAATCTTTTCAAATGGATAACTGTTCCAAAGGTAGTAAGGTACACCCAGAGCCTTTAAACTAATTAGATTGAAAAGCTTGATTCAGCAAATGCAGTTTACTTACTACAAACCACATTTGACCTCCTCAAGTTTAGAAATGATTTCCATTACTTGTGACATTAGTATGATGCCTCTATAACTTTTCATCAATGTAAGAGGGCAAACCTTCAACCCTGGACATGATCTATTGTACATCTCTTCACAATCATTAGGAAATGCATAAAATTCCTAAATGCTTTACAGTAGAATGTACTTACCTTTAAACTTGCTTTTGTAAAAGGGAATATTTCCCTTCCTTAATATGTGCATGGACTTTGCAGCCTTGGGGATAAGCATCACCATTGTGAAAATTACAAGCAAATGGAATACATTTGTTTTCCTAACTTAATTTACTATACAATTTTAAATAAAAGTCACATTGTATATATCCTATATGGAACCCGGAAGTTCAGTTAACCCAATAGCTAACTATCAACACTAATTATTTTTGTCAATATGAAAGCCGCTGCCTTGGCCCCTCCGGCCAACTTAGTAGTTTTGGAGCTTTAGCAAGCACCTCTACCCCCGTGTGATTGATTAACACTTTCTTTGTATATCTGTAGATAATGCACTGTTTCCTAGAAAGACTCAGAACCAAACCTACTTGTACCACCTCCCTGCACCAATACACACCCTCAGCACCAAGCACCACGATAATATCTGTAGATGGTGTCAATGAATCTGCACACAGTCAAGAAGTGTTACAGACCACTGTGCTCCCCTTTTACTGATTAACTGTCCTAAAGTTCCTTGAAAAATGTTAGGACCACGCAGAATCTCAGACTTCGTTTTTGGACAAGAGTCTACCTTCTCCCCAGGTGGCTGGCCTCCTGAATAAAGCTCTTATTCCTTTCCAATCAAAACTTGTCTCTTGAGTACTGGATTTTTTTTAATGTTTTTAATGTTTATTTATTTTTGAAAGAGAGAGACAGAGCAAGAGCAGGGGAGGTGCAGAGAGACAGGGAGACACAGAATCTGAAGCAGGCTCCAGGCTCTGTGCTGTCAACACAGAGGCCAGCACGGGGCTCGAACCCACAAACCATGAATGAGATCATGACCTGAGCCAAAGTCGGATGCTTAATAGACTGAGTCACCCAGGCGCCCTTGAGTACTGGATTTTTGAACGATGAGCAGCCAAACTTGGGGTTTTGGTAACAATGTTACATGGATCTAATTCATCTTAAATATGTGACTGGAACAGTTTTAAAGACAAAGGAGTTAAAATTAAAAACATGTGAGTAAATAGAAAAGCAATTTGTCTTAATGTGTATGTGTTTTAGCTAAGCCATTTTATTTCTTACACATTACCATGTAAGCCATAGGAAGGTACGTGACATATTGAGAGAATAAACAACCAAGAAAGGCGGCTGCCTGGCTCCCGGTGATTTGCTAAGAATGACAGGATAATTCAAGGGTGCCATCATTGCTACCTTAGTATCCTTGGATTTTTGCCTGACCCAGGCCAAGTTGATCCACTATTCCTATGGGAATGTAAAATTCAGTGAAGAAGCAATTTCACCTGAAGTCACTGGACTTGAGTCACCTACACTCAAGGGAGAAGAGGCCCCTGAGTCCTACTAGTATAGTCCCAAAAGAGCCTTATGACTCTGTTTTTAAATGTTCCTTCAATTCTATTAGCTACTCCAGTATATGTGCTATGAATTATTTACTTATCCAAAGCCTTATATACAACAAATAGGAATTCAACCACAAAGCTGGCAGAAGCTTATAGAAATCTCTTCATCACTATCTTCATCACACCCTATCCTGTCTATAGGGTATGATGAAGATAGTGATGAAGAGATTTTTAGGATCTAGTCTCAGCTCCAAAATTTGTTCAACTATGCAAACCTGGACAATACATAATTTTTCTGTGTCTCCGTTTCCTCATCCACAAAATAGGACAATGTTTCCATATACCTAATATAATTGTTGGATTAAATGAGCTACCGTAACTAAAGTGTTAGATTTTAAACTGCCACATAGAAAACAATGTAGGAGTGTTATCTATCACAATTTCATAGCCACTGAATCATAGGTACTGTAGTCCTGAGAGAAAAAGAGGATTCAGAGCTGGGGGCAAATCCCAAAGCACAAAAAAACAAAACAAAACAAAACAAAACAAAACAAACCACTCAGCATCAGAAGACTAAATGTTAGGGTTCTGGGGCAGATAATGCAATGAAATTTCCATAGAAAATGTCTTTTTATAGCTGAGCTTCTTTTGAAAAGTCATGTATTTGTTTCCTAAAGTAGTCCTGCTTTTAAAGAACATGGAATCTAAAACAACATACGCTCTTCTCATGATGTGACATTGGAAGAGACAAACATGTTGTTTTATACTGAATGGGAATTAAGCCTATGAATTACTGAAAATCAAGTGATATCATGCATGTGTTGGCTATTTAAATTCCTTCATTTTCTTAAAGAAATGTTTGAAAAAATTTATACATTAAGATTGTGGCATGATGAAATTATGCCAAATAACAGAAAAAAAACATCCTTAGCTAAGATACTAATAAAAGGAAAAATAACCAATTAACCAGGAAACATAAGGCTGTAGATTAGTACCTAGCAACATGAATGCTTTATGAAAATAATTATTTTAAAACTTAAAAAAATAAAATCATTTAATGAAATACTCATACAATAAAAGAATTATTGTTTCACTTTATGCTCTGTGGTTGAAATGTAAGATAAAACACCTGTTAGGCATTATTAGCAAAACATCTATCAATCATCATTTGATGCATCAAAAAAGTGTTATGTTGGCTATGCTGGATAAGCTTTCTAAACTCAATGCAAATTAATCTTTATAAGATTAAAATAATGAAAATATATGTAAAAATAAGATTCCTACCCTCATCCGATTAAAATTTATTGAAGAGACAGATTGTATAAATGGACAATTACACCAAAGCACTAAGAGTTATAATGTCAATAAATAGAAGATAAAGTGGAAACAGGGAGAAGAGACCCTGAGTCCTCCTATGGGAGTGTTGAGAGGAAGACTTTCCTCTGCCCTTCAAGGTCCTTCTAGTTGGACTAAGAATCAAATTGGCATGAGATGGATGAACAAGAGGAAGTCAAATTTAATTTCATACATATGGTGAATCCACCCAGGCATGAAATTCTAAAGACAGCCAGGCAAAATGAGGTATATAAGTCTTCATCCTGAAGTAGATAGAAGAGGGTAGGGGTCTGGGACTTCAAAGGGAAAGAACGCAATTCACAGGAAGATGAAAAAGAGTAAATCTTTGGTAAACTAATGTTTGCAGGGCCATCCAGAAACAATGGGACATAAGGGCTTTGATCTAACAGGCCTTGCTAGGTTCCTCCCGGTCTACCATACCTACTTCATATAATAATGTAGTTCTCTGTGGTGACAGCTGTCTTCCTGGAGCCTTTCTTCCTCTATCTAAATTCTTCAGAGGCAGTTGAGGGAGAGGTAAAGAGCTTTTCCTGAATCTGCAAGGTTTTGATTGCTTTGAACTCAAAAACTGTCTTCTTGGGGTGCCTGGGTGGCTCAGTTGGTTAAATGTCCAAATCTTGAATTTTGGCTGATGTGGTGATCTCACAGTGCTCGTGAATTCGAGCTCCTCATCAGGCTCCATGCTGACAGCATGGAGCTTGTTTAGAATCCTCTCTTTTCCTCCCTCTCCTCCCCTCCTCCACTCATTCTCTCTCTCTCTCTCTCTCTCTCTCTCTCTCTCTCTTTCTCTTTCTCTCTCCTCTCTCTCTCTCTCTCCCTCTGTCCAAATAAACAAATATTTTTAAAAAATGATCTTCTTGACAAAGTGGTCCATCTTGGAGCAACCTGACTTTGACCACTAGAAGAGTCAGGAAAGTCCACAGAGAGTGACACTGGAATCCATGTTAAAGTGAAGAGCACTATGTGAGAACATGACAGAACATTTAAACTTTAAGGAACTAAAAATAGTATGATATTTCTGTAACTTACAGCATCAAACAGAATGCCTGAGGAAAAAACTGGACAAGTAAGCAGAGACCAAATCATGAGGGAAATATGCTGTTGCCATACCCATGTGTCAGCATTATATCTTACAATGAAGATATATAAAATTGAAGAATTTTTCACATCCATGATCCTTGGAAATGAATGCGTTTTTATTTGTAGGAATCAGATTATAAGTCATTAACATCACTTGGTATGATACTGTGTTTTATAAGAAATACATATATATTTGTTCAGTTTATCATAAGGTACAACTAGCAGAAGATAGGGGAGAGAAAGAATAAACTACTAGAAGAATATATAACTGTTTGTAATGGTTTTGTAGGCAAATGGGTTGTTTCTTTAAATCTGTCCTACAAAGGCTTCTCCAAATGTTAGGCATATTTTGTTTATACTACTGCTCTATCTGTTCTATAGATGCTACACCAAGGTAAGTGCTGTGACAGATGTGATCATTTTGCTGCAAGGAATCCATGTTCAAAGACCAGGGGGTGGACTGCAATATTGTGCTTTATAAGCAATATATGTTTGGTCATTCAGATGACCAAAATACATTTCATATATGTATTTGGTTTTCATCCACATTTCCTGGCTCAAAGCCCCCAAGCCCTTGGAATTTCCTGGGCGATAAGAGCGTAAGAGTGCTTAAAGAATGTTTTGTCGGGGCGCCTGGGTGGCTCGGTTGGTTAAGCGTCTGACTTCAGCTCAGGTCACGATCTCGTGGTCCGTAGGTTCGACCCCCGCGTCGGGCTCTGGGCTGATGGCTCAGAGCCTGGAGCCTGCTTCCGATTCTGTGTCTCCCTCTCTCTCTGCCCCTTCCCCGTTCATGCTCTGTCTCTCTCTATCTCAAAAATAAATAAATGTTAAAAAAAATTTAAAAAAAAGAATGTTTTGTCATAATATTTGGTCTCTTGTCCTCATTACTGAAAACTTCAGAGCCATAAAGGTGAAATGGGTGCGTTGTTATTCATAACAGCCCCTTTCCACCACAACTAGGTCTAAGTTAATGAAGGTGACTTTTGGGAAGCATCTTAGGATGGGGACTGGTTGCCAGGGGAATCATCCTTGGATAAAGGATTGGAACTTCCAGGCCTGGAAGAAATCCCCTGATTTCTAAGGAGGGGAGAGTGGCTCAAGGTTGAAACAATTACCAATGGACAATGAGTTAATCAACCATGCTTATATAATGAAGTTTCCATGAAAACCCAAAAGTAGAAGGTTTGGGGAGTTTCCATGTTGGGGAAACAAGGCTCCCAGGTGCCACTGTGCTAGCCCCCAAGCTCCATAAGGAAAGAAACTTCTTTGTTTGAGACCTGTCCTATGTACCTCTTCATCTGGCTGTTGATTCCTATCTTTTAATATCCTTTGTAAGGAATCAGTAATCCAGTGAGTAAATGGGCTTCCTAAGTTCTGTAAGCTGTTTTAGGAAATTAATCAAACCCAAGCAAGCACGGGATCGTGGGAACCCCTGATTTATAGCAGTCTATCAGAAGTACAGGTAACAACTTGGGCTTGAGATAATTAAAAGGTGATCTTGTTGGACTGAGCCCTTTACCTGAGAATTGAGTTGACACCAGCAGGGTGTCCAAGAATTGCTTGTCGTTATGGGGAATCCTCCATACACACACTGGAACTAGGTCCCGGAACCACAGACATGGGTTTTCAGTGAATAAGTAAATGTTAATTAAATTGCACTAAAAAATATTAAATTAACAAAAAATTTATTTGAAGCTACCTACTATTAGATATGAATCTTACTATTAACTGAATTCAAAACTTGCCAATTCAACATTTAAAAAGTGATTTCAGAGTGGTTACAAAACACTTAAAGGTATCAGGTATTACAAAAGTGTAGATGAAAAAAGAAAATTTAATATTCTCTGAAGGCAAATTACTTTATTCATACCTAGTATAATCAGAAGGGATACTGGATTAAGAATAAAGAGACTTTAGTTCTAGAGCTCTTGTTATTTTTATTCTCTGACTACCTATTAACAGAATATGACTTAAAATCTAGTAACAGAAGTGCTGATTAATGCACTCTCTATTGTTCTGATGAAACATTATGTGAGCATCTGAAAGAACAGTTCTGAGCAGCAGCAATAAAATTTAGGATGTCATATTCTTATTTATGTTATTAACATTAACATTTTATTAAGACTATAAAATATCTGGATTTAAAGGTTGTAATTTGTATTTTACTATCCAGACCATCTGTTTCCATGTATTTGTCACTTAATTTGAATGACAGTAATAGATAAGTAAATTTCATTTTCTGTATCTCCTGGCTAATGACAACTTAAAACCATTTTCATGGTAAATTATATGTGTGTGTGTGTGTGTGTGTGTGTGTGTGTGTATATATATATATATATATGTAAATTTATTCCTGGTTTCACTTTACAAGGGGGATAATTGGTGAATGAGAGATGAGCTACAGAAGTTAGCTCATTCACAGGAGGACAGTCTCTTTAGCTAAACAGCTATCAATTATGCTATAGCTTTGACTACTCTAGCAGAAACCTAAAATAATAGTTGATTCAATAAGACAGAATTTTATCTCTTTGGGTGTAAGTATTCCATTACTAATGTGATTTCATGGTGCCAGGAATCCAGTATCTTTCATTTCTTTGCTCCATCGTGGAATGTTGTCCTCATTTTCATGGTTTGAGATGACTCACAACTATATGTAAATATTTGGGCCAGTGTGAAAGGGGAAAGCAGAAAAAGTACTTATGCCTATGTTTATATCTTCTTGGCTTGAATTTAATTGTATGGCCATTCTTAGTTTCAATAGCACTTGTGAGTTTAGTTTTTATTATCGGTAGCCATGAATCTAGTAAAAAACTGGAGATTATTCTCCAAAGGTAAGAATGGATAGCAGGAGTAACCCCATATCTGCCACATTCTATCTTTATTGAAGCATTTCTTAGAGTAGCCAAGGTAGGGAAGCAACCTAAATGTCCATCAATAGATGAATGGATAAAAAAGATATGGCACATTTACGTGTGTGTCCCCACGTGCACGTCCATGCACACACTCACACACACACAGAATGGACTATTACTCAGCCATGAAAAAAGAATGAGATCTTGCCATTTGTAACAACATGGATGGACCTAGAGGGTATTATGCTAAGTGAAATAAGCCAGGCAAAGTCAAATACCATATGATTTCACTTATATGTGAAATCTAAACAACAAATGAACAAAGAAACAAACAAAAAAGACCCATAAATATAGAGAACAAACTGGTGGTTGCCAGAAGCGGGGGAATAGAAGAAGTGAGTGAAGGGGATTGGGAGGTTATAGGCTTCCAGTTATTAAATGAGTAAGTCATGGCAATGAAAGATAAAGCATAAATAAGATATACAGTCAGTGGTATTGTAATAGTGTCATACAGTGACAAATAGTAACTACACTTGCATTGAGTATAGCATAATGTGTACAGCTGTCAAATTGCACGTGAAACTAATTTAATATTGTGTATAAACTATATTTCAATTAAAATAAAAGAATTTCAGGAGAGCCTGGGTGCCTCAATAATTTAAGCATCTGACTTCAGCTCAGGTCACGCTCTCACAGTTGGTGGTTTGGAACCCCATGTCAGGCTCTGTGCTAATCTCTCAGAGTCTGGAGCCTGCTTTGGATTCTGTGTCTCCCTCTCTCTGTGCCCCTCCCCCGATCATGCTCTGTCTATCTCTCAAAAATAAATAAACAATAAAATGTAAAATAAAATAATAGAATAAAATAAAATGTAAAATAAAATAATAAAATAAAATGTAAAATAAAATAATAGAATTTCATATAGAAAAAGGTGATAAACTTGCCACTAAACATTAATATGACATCGAACATCTTTCAACTATTTTTAAATCCTCCAACAAATTTCTTTCACTCTCAATAGGGAAGCGCAAAATGATTTTTATTAATTATACTTGAATCTATATAGACATTGTTTGTACATGTGTCTTAAAATAATCATTTTTATTATTTTGCCTATTAAAATTCTTTTTTTTTCTTCCATATCCCACAGATGACTGGAAAAAAATATCTCACTGGGACAAAAATAAAAGTTTAATAAAAGTAAAAAAGCAAAAAGTGTTTTAGTAAAAGTTTTTTTAGTTAAAAAACAGAAAGTTGAGTGTTTTCTATGTGAAAATACACCATATCCTGTGTTAGATAAAAAATACTCTTTGAATCTGTATTCTATAAATAAACTTAAATTAGGACCTATAATTATCATATGAAGTATAGCCTGTACATTTTTCTACTGAAAATTTTACTCTACTGAGAATTTTAATAGGAGAACTTTATCCTTGTATCTTTCAAAAGTTAGGCAGATACCATCATAGAGATGCAAATCATTGTTCTCTACATAGCATTCCTTGCCTAAATAAAATAAGAAAAGTGATAAATCATGCCATGCACAAAATGGGTCATTAGACTTTATTTGTATGACTACATGATGAATAACATGGTTTCAATTTTTTAAAATAAATTTTAAGATGTCATGCAAGACACTTAAAAAGAGTGTGTTATGCATTGTAACATCCCGTGTTCAAGAGCTTTGAATAAATTTAGGCAGTTAAGAATATGCATTTTCTACAACGTGAAGTGAAAAACTACTTTGAAATTCAAACCAAATCTAAATTGCTTGACACAATTATCTGGATTTTAAATGAAAAAATATATATCTACTTCTACCCTAAGTTATCTGATAATTTCTTAAGGCCTTAAGTTTATGATGTATACCAAAACTAACCCTAAACAGTGAGTTTTGATCATTTACCATTCTACTTTGTAATTCAATATTGACCATATTATAACAGTTTCATAGATTGAAGAAACTGAAATGAAGTCACATTGCCAACAAGTCTGCACAAATGGTAAACTTGGATGAGAAGACATGATTTTTATAAAAGATGCAACTTGAGTGGTTGAGAGTATAGACCCTAGACCCATACTGACTACTTCAAATCCTGGCTGTTTTATTGGCTGTGTACCCTAGATTGACTGATTTAAGCTTTCTGGGCTTCTATTTTTCTATTTTGAAAACTAGAATACTATTATAGTCTTGGAGTTATTGTAAAGTTAAAATTCCATGATATAATTAAGCATTTAGTGACTATAAGTGTTAGCTACTATTATCATTTTAGCTATTATAACCAGAGTTCTCAACCTTCTGGAGCATAAATGTATCCAGCACCAGACAAATCTGTGCCAACTTTCAGTAAAACTCTTCTCATACTTGTTCTTTTCCAAGTAATATCTATATTTAGGGTAAAATAAATATATCTATATTTAGGGTAAGAAGAAATATCTATATTTAGGGTAAAATAAATGAGATAATAAAGGTCTGGTCCAAATTGACTAAAGAAATCCTACTGTCAATTCATTTACAAATTATCCCATCAATAAATATTCTGAATATATTAAAATTTTCATGTAGACTACTCTAAATGAATACATTAAAATCTGAATTTACAAAATTTACAAAATCTGAAAAACAAAAGTTTGTGAAAGTTACCTCAAGAAGATGTTTTTGATTGATAGAATTTACAATAAGGGAGAGCATTTTGGTCACTTACCCATTTACACAGGGTATGATACTTGTCTTAAAATGAAGGAGTTTTCTGAACCCTCCTTTTACCTCATGGTCTCTTAGCAGGAACAGAATTAAAATTCATGTGTAACATTGGTTTTTCCAATGTAGGATGATAGTTCAAAAGGTTAGAGAAGTTGCTGGGCTGTGGCAGGTTTGAGTTTCTCTTGGATCAGCCACCTAGGCACCCCGTTATAGTGACCTTTCACATGAATGCTTCTGAAAACATGATGTCGTCCAATACAGCACCATGGACACAGACTCTGCATTCATCCTAATGTGTAAGAAATACTTGATTACCACGTAAAGTTTGAAAAAAATATGACGTTTACATTGTCTGTTCTTCCTTTGTAATTGCTTTGTTTGTGCCACTGAGTGACCTGGTTCTAAGGTTTACCAAATAGATCCTGGGACTCAATTTTTTTTTAGCTTTATTGATGTATAATTGACAAATAAAATTGTAACCTATTTTTTAAAAAATGAAGGAGTAGATAAAAGTAGGTATACATACTTCAAATTCTTGAATTAACAAGAAGAATTTTTTTCAGAATATTTAAAAATTCCATGGTAGATTTTTTTTTCTAGTCCATGATGGAAAAAGGCCTTTGGAACTCCTTAACCTAGGAAAGATGACTGGTCACTAGTTATCTTCATCTGTCTTTTAGTTACTGCCTTTGGGAGTTGTTCCTAGTGTAGATAATGAATGGGAAACTTTCTTAGAGATATGCTTTGCCTCTAATTTTTCATCTCAACTCAATTTTCGGTAAGCCACTAACTTGAGTTTATTAAAATATGTTATAAAAAGTGGTAGGAATTATATTTTACATAATAAACATCAGGAAATTAGACTTATTAGTTTTAATATTTTATTTATATTACCTTGGTTTTATGTTAGATGGATCAACTATTTTTAAATGTTTTATTCTTAGAATATTTTTCATTACAAAACCAACATAATCAAATCATTTTAACAATTACAAAATAGATAAAAGAAAATAAAATTTCCAATGCTCTAATATAATCAGTCTTAGCATTTTCTTTTATTTCCCTATGTTGTTTTTCTTTGCCTATTTTATTTAGCCATAATCACAGTGCATGTAAAATTTTGCATCCTGCTTGTCTTAAGTTGGTAGCATAAATTTCTTATTAGTGCATAGTCTTCATAACGATGATTTTTTTTTATTTTTATTAAAAAAATTTTTTTTTAACGTTTATTTATTTTTGAGACAGTGAGAGACAGAGCACGAATGGGGGAGGGACAGAGAGAGAGGGAGACACAGAATTGGAAGCAGGCTCCAGGCTCCGAGCCATCAGCCCAGAGCCCGACGCGGGGCTCGAACTCACAGACCGCGAGATCGTGACCTGAGCTGAAGTCGGTCGCTCAACTGACTGAGCCACCCAGGCGCCCCCATAACGATGATTTTTAATAGCTGCATAATATTTCTTATAGAAGACTTATGTCAATTAACCATTTCATAACTTTCTTCCCCTGTATTTTCTAACTTAGTGAATGACATCCTTAATGCCTACACCAGAAACCTGGAAATCTTGTCTGGCTACTTTCTTACCTACCACCTCCCTTTAAATCAAATCAATTAGAAAAGTCTAAATATTCTGTTTTCTCAGTGTAGTGTAAGGTGAATACAGACATTTCTCTCCATCCATGTTGCTTCTATCTCAATTCAGTCCAGTGTTTTCTCTAGTATGAATTATTGTAACTGTCTCTTGACTAATCTTTCTGCCTTCTGCCTTGCTTGTCTCAAATCCATTATCTACCGTGAAGCCAGGGTGATTCTTCTAAATGACAAATCTGAGCAGGATGTGTCATGCCTAAAATGTTTAACCAGCTCCCCAGCACTCTCAGGGTAAAGTTCAAACTCTTTAATGTGTCACACAAGGCCTTCTCTGATCTGTACCCTGATAATCACTCTAGCCTCATTCTATCATTCTATTCCTTTTACTGCAGGCTGTGGTCATAATAAATCATTTTGCAATGTCAAAATGAGCCTTTGTTGCCCTGGACATTTGCACGTTATTTCCTCTACTTGATTTACTTTCTTGCTCTCTTGTTCACCTTTTACTTCTAACCACTAATAATTTTTTATGATTAATTTGAGATGAATTACCAGTTCAAGTTAAACTTTGCTCACACAAGGATGAATAAGAAATTCCTTCTATGGGAGTCCATTAAGGTGTGTGCTTACCTCTTTGCCAGCACTTATCATACTCTATTGTCCTTACTTCATTAAAAGTCTGTCTTCCATAATCTACAGTGAACTAATCAGGGTCTAAGATTTTGTCCATCTTTGTTTTTTGAGGAAAAAAAACATTATTGAGATTTAACTGACATATACCTTTGTGTAAGGTATACAATATGTTATCTTGATACACTTAGATATTGCAAAATGATTATAATAGCATTATTTAACACCTCTGTGTGTGTGTGTGTGTGTGTGGTGATAAACATTTAACATTTCTATTCTCAGAAACTTTCACGTGTATATTTCACTAACTATAATCACCATGGTGTACGTTAGATTCCTCAAAATTTTTTCATCTTATAACTGTAAGTTTGTATGCTTTGACCAGTATCTCCCCATTTCTCCCACTCCCCCCAGCCCCTGGAAATCACCATTCCAATCTCTGTTTCTATTAGTCTCCAAGGAAGAATCTGTTTCATGCGTTTCTCTTAGCTTCTGGTGTTGCTAGCACTCTTTGGTATTTCTTGACTTGTAGATTTGTCACTTCAATCTGTGCCTCCATTATCACATGGCATCCTCCCTGTGTCTCTGTGTCTCTTTTCCTCCTCATATAAATACATCAGTCATATTGGATTAAGGGCCCACCCTTCTCCAATATCACTTCAGGTTAACTTAAACACATCTTAATTACATATACAAGGACCTTATCTCCAAAAATGGTCACAATTCCCAGGTTTGGGGAAGCACATGAGTTTTGAGGAAACATTATTCAATCTAATACAGGTTGCTTGTTGTCACTGTTGTTACTAATTGGAGATTGTTATGAACAAAAAAAAAAAGAAAAAAATAGTAATAAATGGAACATTTCAAATGCAGTTGGAAGGAAGAATACTTAACACATTCACACAGTTATTATACTGAACCAATTATTTTTCCTTCGAAAAAAATGAGCAACACTTCAACCTCAGTTCATTCTTGAGCAAAATTGTCCAACATTCCAAATTGGCTCCAAGTTAATGAGATTTAACTGAATTTATTTTCAAAGCTCATTTCATCCTAACACCCTTTAATAATTAACCTTATTCATTTTTAACAGCTCTACTGAGTTATGTTGATATACAAATAATCACACATTTAATGTGTACAGTTTAGACACATGCAAACACCCATTATACCATTGCCACAATTGAGAGAGAGAGAGAGGGATCCAACTCTTTCCAATGTTTTGTGTTACTTTGTTGTATTGGGCTTTTTTTGTAGTAAGAACATTTTACAAGATATCTACCCTATTACTAAATTTTGAGGTGCACAATATCATATCATCACTTAACTCCTATAAGTTAACAGCAACAAAACAATTGACTGAAAATGGGCAAATAACTTGAAGACATTTCTCCAAAAACGACATACTAATGGCCAATAGCTTATAAAAAGGTGCTCGAAATTACTCTTCATCAGGAAATGCAAATAACCACAATGCTCACACTACTTCTCACACTACTTAGGATACCTATTACCAAAAAAAAAAAAAAAAAAAAAAAAAAACGGTAGTAAGTGTTGTTAAGAAAATGGAGAAATTAGAAACTGTTTCACTGTTGGTAAGAATAAAAATAGTAAAACTATTATTGAAAACAGTATGGAGTTTCCTCAAAAAATAAAAAATAAACTACCATACGATTCAGCAATCCTACTTCAATATAATTTAAATCAGGATCTTGAAGAAATATCTGTACTCCCATGTTTATTGTGGTATTTTTCAAAATAGCCAAGATATAGAAATAGCCCAAGTATTTACTGACAGATGAATAGATAAAGGAAATATGGTATATACATACAATGGAATATTATTCAGTCACAGGGAAGAAGGAAATCTTGCCATTTGTGACAATATGGATGAATGTGGAGAACATTATGCTAAGTAAAATAAGCCAGTCACCAGACAAATATTGCATGATTCCAAACTCATATAAGCAGAGAGTGCAATAGTGTTGCCAGGGCCTCAAACATAGGGAGCTGCCCAAAGGCTATAAAGTTTCAGTTATGCTAGAAAAAAAATAATAGTAAAGCTTATTCTTTATTTCCATGTAAATGAAGGAATACAGGTTGATAATTGTATAAGATTTGATTTAGCTAGCAAAGCAGCGACAAGTTTAGGGTTTCCAGCAAATATTTTATCTCTGATTCATGGAAAAAAGAAAGCATCCAGTGCCTTCCCTTCTTGCATTAACCTTGCAGAGTAAAATGTGCCTTTGAGACCACTTTCCAACCCTCTCATATGCAAGTATACGAATAAATAAAATAATGTTTATTATTAAGGAAAACACCAGAGAGATGGAAGAAAAGAGGATAAAAGGAAGGAAAAGAGGGAAGAGAAAGAGCAAGAAATAAGGAGGAAATAAAGGAAAAATGAAACAAATAGTAACTTTTGAATTTGCCTAATCATATCATATGAATGTTAATTCCCAAATACAGGTAAGTATGCTTTAATATCCAACACAATCCTGACCCAAAAAAATGAGCCACCAAATAAAACATTTATTTCTTTTCCATTATTATTAATAATTATTTGCCTAGCACTGTTTCTTAACTTGATTAAGATTTATGTTAAAAAAGGGGGGCAATGTTTCCCAAACCCAGATTTCTCCATTAAAAATGAGTGTGCATGTGTCTGTGATATTTTTAAAACATGAAGCTATTTACACAGGATGAAAGAAAATCATAAATGGTAATATCCATCATAAGAATACAGAAATTTATTTATTTATTTAAATGAATATTTTAAAGAAACAGGATTTTAAGGGAATCATGAAAGATGAGTTTTAGGGAATTGCAGAATAATACTCTCAAAACTTAGTGGTATCAAATAATCATCAGACCTGCACTATTTCAATCAATACAGGGTTGAAAATCATGAATCTTGAGGAACTTATCAAATATAATCAAGAAAATTGTTATTTACATTACATGGGTATACTCATTTAATAGGTTTGGAAAAATGACTAGCCATTAAACACAAGAGGAAATATCTACGTGTTCCTCAATGACTGAGAGTAGATTATACTGATATCATCCCTATTAAATAATAGAGCTCTGGGTTTGGCATGAATCTAGGTCATTTGAATAATAAAAGTTGACAGTATAACACAAAACAATTCCTTGTTTACATAAATAAAATATAATCAAGTGTATATAAATGTGAAAGAGAAAAAAATCTTGACTAAAAATAAAATGTTAGTATTAAGCAGTCAAATAGATGCTTGTATCTATGCTACACTCACCTCTTCTAGAAAGTTACTGTTGTTGACTTAGTCCTTCCTGGTTCTCCAAGCAGTCATAATCAAAGCAACTGAGTAATCAAAAATCATTATCTCAGCAACATGATGCCTCAGTGTTAACCTCAGAGTCCTCTTCTATTTAGTCCTCTCTCCTTAGGAGGCTGACATGAAATTCAGTGTGTGCTCTGTGTTGACCACAGGTCATACAAAGTGCTGCCAGAATAGAGTTTTCCCTTAATATTCTGAACCCCATTACTATTTTTCCCTCTGTAGATGGATTTCTTCTTGATATGTAGTGCCTGTATTCTATTTGAGTACACTGACTTGTTCCTATTCTCATCTTAGGACCAGGAAGGTGTCTTTATTTGGCAGATACAACTCCCAGGGACTGAGCAACATCCCTAATCCAAGCTGTGGTACCAGGGTCCAAATGCCCATAAAATGACCTATTGTGGCACCTGCCAGCCTATCTCCCTTAATTCTTTCCTGCCTGTCTGCTTGACATAAATGGTGAGGAGAAAAAAAGAACCTGAACAGAAAATTAAGGTGATGGACCAAATAAGAAACATAATGGAGGCATGGAAACTTTCATAAAGAATGAAGAGTCTAAGCCAGCCAATCCAAGTTTACTCATATCTCAGCTATTTTCACTAAGAGATCAGATGGAAGTGAAATATCCAGTCACATAGGCAGAAGTATCATTGCAAGTACAGTGCAATTCCTGTAGCAAGGAAATCCAAATTGGGTTTATAGAATATGTGGCCAGAGCTAGGGAGTAGGACTGTTAAGTAGCCAGTTGTCTTAGAAAATTAGAAGAAATAGTCAGGGTAAGGATCTAGACCCAAGCAGAGACTTCTTCTGTACTCATCAGAAGTACTCATCTTCTGTACTCATCAGTACTTCTTCTGTACTTTCATCTTGAAAGAATCAAGAGCAACAGACTTGAATATAAGTTTATTAAACCTGACTTGCATTAACAAAGGGCACTGTGGTTTAAATATCCCATACCCATTAGGAATAGAAGCTATAATGTACAGATATCAACAGTGAAAATGATACTCCTAATATACCTCAGATAAGGTTCTCGCAACTGATATTGAGTTTTGGGTTTAGTACTTCTACAGTCTGATATTTCTAAGACTTCCAAGCATATAGTTACCAAATGAATATTAAAGGTTATAAGTATTAAATGAGTGTGGGGCAGGTGATGAGTACAGGTGAATGGAACTCTTGCCTGAAAAGGTGGGACTCAAGCTGATACTTGAAGGATAAACAGGAAAGTGAGGTAGAGTGATCAGGGTACTCCATGCAAGAGACAGATGATAACCAAGGCCCAAAGATAAGAGGAATTTTCCTGTCATTCCTGGGAGACAGGAAGAAGACCATTTGTTGTTATATCTATATTATACTTGTTTATGTTTAGGTAATAAAATCTTGATGAATAAGAATTAATTAGTACATAACCTGGGAAATTCTATAGAAAGGTGGACCTATAGAAGGTCAACTAATTTTATTATATTTAATTATAAATTATCTACTATTCACCATTAAATGCAGTGAAAAACAGAATTTGTTTTTAAAGTTTATTTTATTTATTTTGAGAGAGATGGAGAGCACGTGCATATAAGCAGGGAAGAGGCAGAGAGAGAGAGAGAGAATCCCAAGCAAGCTCCAGACTGTCAGTGTGGAGTCCAAGATGGGGCTTGAACTCACAAGCCACCAGATCATGACCTGAGCCAAAATCAGGGTTGTATGTTTAACCAATTGAGCCACCCAGACACCTTGAAAAAAAAACTGAGAATTTTTTAAATACGTAGAAAAGAGGCCAAAGTGTATTTTTTGGCCTGAAGTATAAAGTTATTCACTTGAATTTTATGATGATAGTGTTGAAAAATGGGGGAAGGCAATAACATTGCACTAAGGTGGAAAAATGGAAAAAGGAAAAATCCTTTGGTACGCTCATTCCTGGGGCATATAAAATAGGAATAGAGTCATATTTGGTCCCATTCTCTAATAGTCTAAACTAAACACAAAGTCATCATTTTTTGTTTTCTCAAAAATAGAAATCTTTCATAAGAGAATGTAATTTCAAAGTTAAACTATTCTGACTTCATGATATAGTCAAACACCTTGAGGACATAAATGACACAGAACTCTCATAACCCATAAAACAGATGAAATATAAAGCTCTCATAAAGATAGAGGTTACATTTAGTAGGTTGCCTTTAGTAAGGTGCTCAAAGGTTACTATAGCAAGTCTTCTATGCAAATCAGCATGGGTGGTCCCTCACCACTCTTAGATGGTTGAAATAAAAGAGTGAAACAACTGAAATATCACTGGACTTCTCAGTAGTCAGTAGTACTCCTTTGCCAGATACTCACTAAATACCTTTAATGCACCAATTTATTCATCCACAAGGATGTGTCATGGCTACTAGCATTGTTTTTCCTCCAATGATGTGAATTATATAGCAGTCCTCCCAAATTAATCTCAGAAGACTTGTTCATTGTTTTTGCCACTCATCCAGCTCCCACAGAGAAAAGACATATGACCAAACACTACGACATTAAGGTTTTAATGACAAATGACAAATCCCAGAGTAGTACAATGAATGTGGATTCTATAACCAGATGTATCTGGTCTAAACCATGGATCTACAGATTGCTTTAAAAGTGATCTTTCACACATCATTCAAATTATCCAGACCTCAGTTTGCTACACTTTAAGAATGCCAATGTCCAGACCTCAGTGTGCTACACTTTAGAATGCCAATTGGGGCGCCTGGGTGGCTCAGTCGGTTAAGCGGCCAACTTCGGCTCAGGTCACGATCTTGCGGTCCGTGAGTTCGAGCCCTGCGTCGGGCTCTGGGCTGATGGCTCAGAGCCTAGAGCCTGCTTCCGATTCTGTGTCTCCCGCTCTCTCTGACCCTCCCCCGTTCATGCTCTGTCTCTCTCTGTCTCAAAAATAAATAAACGTTAAAAAAAAATTTAGAATGCCAATAATAGTGTCTATTTGGTAATTGTGAGGATTCCATATAAATAACATAAAACATCTAGCATATTGGTTGGAATATAGTAGGATCACAAAAAATTCTAGTGAATACTGTTATCATTATAATAGATTTTAAAGGGGAACATGTATCCAAAAACATCACTGCCTTAAATAAAGAGTGGCAAAGTTATACACTGTCTTATCCTGGGGACATAATTTGGTGAAGAATAAAACATTACCTCAGCCAAGTTGACATCATCGCATATTGATAATTCTACAGTGAAGCCTTTGTTAACTAGAAATTGTTATGTCTGTCTACAAATATATATTATATAATATATATGTTTATATTTGTTAAAATATATAAACATATATAAAATATTTATGTATTTACATTTGTGTGTATTTATATGTACATGCCATTTGTGTATATCTATACAAACATGTAGATATATGCATTTTGTGTGTATTTTAACAGGACAATGTTAAAAATCCTTTGTAAGAGCTCTCCAAGGTGCTAACCCCAGATTAATTCCATCCTTTAGTTGTCACTCTTCTCTGTTACAGGATGCCTATTCAAATGGTAAGGGCATCCAGCATCAGTACTTTTTTCATAGAGAAACTTCACTGTCAGCACATATCCTCCCACAGGCATAATACCAAGATGTCAGAGAAATATACTGGATATTTCTGGAGACATTGCACACAGTCTTTTGTAATAAATGAACACAAAAATTTTCTTATCAGAATAGCCATAGATGAGCTAGTAATCATATAAAGAAGATTTCAGCTTTGATCTTAGAATGATAAGAAGTTGACTCTGTTATCTGAGTAATAGACTGCTACTCAAGACACCACTGGACCCCATTCAGTAAGAAAGAAAAATGCATTTCTGTTTTTCAGATTTATTTTTCATTAGTGATTAAATCTAAATGCTTTCATTCACTGAAAATTTTATTGAATCCATAAGAATGAGCTCATCCCTACATGTATTATTAAGTGGAAATGAGTCTAAATGAAGTTCATCAACATAAGTGGATACTGAAATAAATGCAAAAATATAGTCTGTATCATCCTAGTCTGGAATAGCAAATTCAAATACTTTCATAAATCAGACATTATAGTAAAAAACATTGTTGTGAATGAAAATAAAAATTCTAAGGTACAAAACATAGACATTCTCCCGTGCATATCTTTCAGTTTAAAACATGCTTTTGGAATCTCTGTATATGCCAAGACCTTACCAATACCTGTGACTCAGTAGCAGCAATAAAAGGATATTAGTTACCTGTTATTTTCTGACTCCTTCATATGTCTTCTTTACATGATTCAATGATAGTAAAGGACAAGTAAATCTTAACTGCAATTTATCTTAATTTTTTCCCTGACTTTAAGTCAGGGAAAATTTCTTATCTTTACAAGAAATATTATTTCTAAATAGTTCTACTATATTTTTAATGTTTTTAATATTATATTTAAAGTGTCCCAAGCTATTTGGACATCAATTTAAATGAGATACATTGAAGAAGGCCAAAGAAGATTCACACTATTAGGTAACAGGCTTTGAGGGTTTCCTTGAAGCTAGCATCATATGCTTATTCTCCATTTTCTAAAAATGTAATTCTGAAAAAATGAAAAAACATGAAGAAAGGCTTTAAATTGGTACTGTGAACAGGTAGTTGGTCTATGTTAACTATTGAGTACTGCCATAATATGCATTTTCCTGATGCAGTTGAACTGCATTTATTTCCTGAGAGAATCTAAAAGGTCAAATTCATTATTGTGAAATGGAATAAGTGCTATTATCAGAAGTCACTGCATTAACTATTCATGGCACAGTTCAGATGGCTACCAGCCCTCACTAATGAGGAAGTTAGATAGTTACCCTCTATAACATGCTCAGTAAAATATACCCGCTGATATTTCAGAGTTACCAAAGAGTAGCTGACAAGGTCCAAAGGAATATTAGAGTGAATAATTTGCAAAGATTTTTGAAAGCATGCTTTGTTGACTCATGGGGATCTTTCCACCATCTAGGAAAAAAATTTTGAAGGTCATGATATATTTTACTTAGATGCAGTTGAAATAGACAACAAATATCATAAAAGGCTCCACCTTGCAGCAATAGTACCAGGTTACACCATCATATACTCTCCTAAAAAATGTCTGATTGTTTTCAAAAGACACTACCTTTTGGAGGCCCATCCAGTATGGGCCTTTATACATCTCTGCATAAAAAATCCCCAAATATAGGAGATGGGAGAGACCTCTGCAGTGTCTTGATTATACCAACACATTAAGCTCTTAAGACCAGTGTTAATGGACAACCTATTACAGAAGTTCTGAAACCATACCTATCCCTGTATTCAATAAGGTAATTTGTAATAACTAACTTCAGAATGATCAGAAAAATAGCCCAAATATTGTCAACAATGAAAGAAAACTAATAGTACTAATAGCCACCATTTTCAGATTATCCATTATCTGTTAGGCAGCTTGCATACGTTCTTTCAAAAATGGTAATTTTTTCTCACATAATACATATGAAAAAGCTTAGAGTAAAAGAATGCAAAGCAACTTGTCTAAGGTTGTTCAGAACCATGATTTGAAGCCAGATCTGTTATACCAGAGGTCTTCCCACCACATCACACAGTTGTCAGAAATGGCCTCTGGTCATGGTTGGCCTGCACAAGAGAGCTATATATACAGAAGGGAGGGAGAGAGAGAGAAGGGAGGGAGGGATGGAGGATACAGGGAGGAAGGAAAGTAAGTAAAAAGAAAAAAAAAGAGAAAAAGAATGAAATTTATAAAAAGAAACAGGGGTACGGCAAAGAAACTGCATTTGTGTTTTAAGTCAATACAAAGACAACTTAGATATACCATCCTAATTTGGAAAAAAATAAGGCAACCAGAAAACTAAACAGATATTTAAGTGATACTGAGTGCATAGATAATAACAATAACATTCACTGAGTCCTACGTGCCATGTCCTGGGGTCAGGGGGAAGGGGCTTTATTGAAATTGCATTATTCCATTTCATTTATAAAATAACTCTATGGGCTAGGAACTAGACGTATGTCCATTTTACAGGTGAAAAAACCGAGGCAGAGGAACCTGAAAAAACTTGGCAAAGGTTGCATGTCTAGTTAGTGGCAGATGCAAGATTTGAAACCCAAACAGCTTGACACAGAGTCACTGCTCTAAATATTCGAGTCTGGCAGTCCATATTCCATTGCTGTGATATTCCCATTTGCTCAAGATTTAAGATATGTCATTACATATAAGGAGGTAAATAGCATTCAAAGATATGACCCTATTTTCCACATAATAATCATTGTCTTGCTTTTCATTCTATCAACAGAAAGTCCCCTTGCTTTACTATCTACTTATATATCATGCAAAGAATATTATAAGCATGGAGGAAATAGGGGTAATATTTTTCTGAAGGTTTACTGTATTTTTTTTTCTTATAACTGGTAATAATAGCAACATTTCCATAGTGCTTTGGAGCTTCCAAAGTGCTTCCAAACATTCAGCTTATCATCCTATTCACATTAAGCTATGATTATTAGGCCTTTTCACAAATTTAAGAATTCAAGCTTAGAGCAGATAAGTGTCTTAATATCACACATTAAGGGTTGAAAGTAGATTTCCAACCCAAGATTTCTTACCTTGAAACCCTTTCTAATATTTCATCATTTTTAAACTACAATGTATACCCTTTTGTAAAGGGTAGAGATTTTAAAATGTGTTTGGTTAAATCAATTTTAGAGAACAAGATGGACATCTTTGCTTCTGATGGGTCTCCAACTGATTCACTGCCCAAGCAACTGCCTACCAGTTCAGGAACATATTTAAGTTATTCATGATACTGATATGTAGGCATGGAAATAACCACTTAATGTTTTGCTTGAGGAAATAAAAGTCTACAATCCTCTTCAAAAAAAAAAAAAAAAGAATGCTGACTTCACGCTTTTATTACTAGCCTTAGGAAGCAAGATCTAAATAAAACTTTGTTGTGGGGCCAGCAAATGCTTTCTCCCTCTTATTCTTTTTTTTCCCCAAAGCTAGTTTACCAATTTGCATGTGGGAATGTTAATAGAAGAATCTCATTTTAATTCAGCAAGTTAGCAGTACAGGGAATCACAAACCCATGTTTCTGCAACATTCTCTGAAGTGGAGTCATTCATAAATTGTCTGCATTGTTCAAAACATGGCAAAGCACTGACCATTCTTATCTGTTTTATATACACTGGTGTTTTACACTCACAAGGCAAGAGCTGTGGTGGAGAGCTTGGGTGTTTCTAATTACCAGTATTTTTTTTTTTTCAGGAAATTTAGGTCAAACTCTGGAGCAGAACCTATTGCAGGCACAACCTTCCAATCTGTTGCACAGTTTGAAAAGGAGCCTCCAAGACCAGCATTTTGGCAACCTCTGACTTTGGATTAGACAAGACTTTGTGAAGATTGTGAAGTTCTCCTCCTTTCTTCCTATCGACACTTCTTGTGAAGAGAGAATGAGACCCCAGCATTGAAAAGTACTTTGAAAGTGTTTGGAGCATATCACTGAACAACTTCAAAGGGAAACTAACTCCATTTATATTTTAAAAGCAGAAACTTGTTTAACAGTAAATTCCATGGATGCAGAAAAATGTTGTCCTCTTCCCTTTAGTAAGACTGGGAACATACATGTCTTTAATGCAAATCTTTTTTCGCACAATAACCAGGATTTTGCCATAACCTATAAACCTCATTTATATCCTCACAACCTTTTTCATTTTTTTCCTTGGGTTTTTTGTTTGTTTGTTTTTGCTTTTTTGCTTTATTCTCAGAATCATAATTGCATCAACTTTTACTATTATTAAGCAACTGAGAAGACTGAAATCTTATCACCCCCCCAATATTTAACATGATAGTTCATTATTATTACAATTTAAAGTTAATATCTGAATATTCCCCAAAGGAGAAATTTCATAGAACAGTATTTTATGCAGTTACCACCCCCTTATCTCACTATAAGAACCAACATCCCATCGCAGATGGTCATTATTAAAGAGAGAAAGTGTCATTCTTTTGAATGCTTATTAGCTGAATCCCTTTCCAATGTTTGCAAAACCTCCACCTTATGAATATTTTTAGACCACAGAATTTGAAAATGCTCCAGACACAAGTCTGAAACTCCGATGCATATAGTTAGTAAGCACATGACCTACGCTCACCAATCGAATAAACTCACCGAAACTTTGAAGCAAGAGAGAGTGAAACAAAGGGTGTTGGAGTACATGGAGGTAGTGATATTATCTGGGGTCTGGTGCTACTCGTGTTGATGTACAGGCTTTCTTGACTAATATTCATTCACGGCAGCAGGGTGACCACCTCATACCATTTCTAGGGCATATTTTTTCTAGCTGCACAGTCCTTAGTGTAGGTATCCATCCTTCCTATTGATTATATGAGTGCCAATATTCTTTTAATAAAATTTGTTTCTGTTTACATTATCCATAGTTTTCATTTGTTTGTTTTTGATTAAAAAACTCTTAAAACTCTGCTAGATTCAGCCAGATTTTTTGCTTCTAATTAGGACTCCTGTCTCGTACTTATGTCCATTTCGTGAACTTTTGTCTTCTAGAGATCTAAGACACTACAAATTAGGCAGCAAATGTGGACTGCCACCTATATCACACCTCAAATATATTGAACATTGAGCATTTAAAAATAAAAAGCGAAATAAGTTTCAAAAATTACAGATATCAAATATTATATATAAGAAAGATTTTTAAAAAGTCATTATCTTAGTAGTAACTAATCTCTTACAGGCTTAAATCAAAAGTTAAACACAAAATTCCTTAAAATTTCCTTAAATGAGCATGCTTTAAGAACTTAGAAAGGAAGATTTGACTCTATAGTTCATCTCATTTCTGACTGAAAACTCTATCTTTAGGAAGATATCAACCCTTATGCTTTTTAAAAATCATGATAAAATCAAAGTAGAAAAATACTGGAGGAAAAGAGATTTGTTATGGATTAGGTTACAAAGAGCCTCTTCAGTGGAAAAATACTTTCATTTCCATAAAAGTAATCTTGAAACTAAATATTAGTTAAAGAAGGATGAACATTACTAAGTAGACAAAAGAAACATAGTATAGTCTTACAAAGGGGGAGCCAGTAGTTAATTCTATAATAGGAAAAAAGATCTTTAAAAAGCATCATTCAACTCTTTCTCTGATGACTGGGAGAAAGTTTCACCCTCCAAAGTCTTTATTCTAAGCATGCTATTTTAAACTCACTTCACATTTTCTAAATCTATTCAGTTTAACCCAACCAGCATAAGCATGGGGATTTTACACGGTCAAAATGATTCTTCTGTGCTCAGTTTCATTTCATATTGATATACAATGATTACTTCATACTAAGAAATGTATCTTTTTAGATTTGAGTACAGAATCTACCTACTTTCATAAGTTTCTTAGCTTTATCTGTGTCTACAACTATGATGCTCTGATAATTGTCTTTAAAAATGCATTATTTTTCATGAAATTGCTTTCAGTATTCTTCAGATGTGAATGTTATGGCTAATACACTTAAAATTGTAGGCATCTTCAAAAATTTTTAAATCATCAATTTAGTACACTGATCATTATCCTTTGAAAACAAAAATAAACCCACAATGTGATGACAATATCTAGTGAAAGGCACAACTAGAAATCATCCATCACTTATGTCCACGTAACAAAGTATGAAGTTTCTGTTTCCAAAAACGTGGTCCAAATTATTTAAGGATTTTTATTTTCTACCATTCTTCTAGATGATTTTATATGAAGGGGAAGTCTAATACTACCTAAAACATTTCAGCAGACATATTCCACTTACTGCTCTCAGACTGTATCTACCCATGATGAGACATCGGTATTAAAAATTTAAAAATTAACACTCTAGGCACTTCCAATTCACAAATATGGGGAAATATGCTAATAAAATATTTGAGAAAATTAGTCTTGAGGGAACTCACTTAAATCTCACTCCTTGGTACTGCCTGTTTAAATGGGTGAAGGAGACCAGAGAATGGGGGCTTTAACAGGGATCATGGCAAGAATCTTCATGTTTTGTTTTTTTTTTTTAATTTAGACAACATTTCTGTATTTGCAAGGGTGTGCTCCAGAGAATTCCAGGGAACACTTCTCTCATGTTCCTGGACAGGAGCATGCTTCGGACTCTCATCTCACCAGCTAAATTCTCAATAAATATCAATGGCTATTTTAAGTATAGAAGAATCCAACTCTGTGACCACCAAAGCTGGAAATCCAGGCTGGGATAGAATTGAAATGAGGGGATGAGGGGTATGGGTTGAGGAGAGAACAAGCAAAGGTGGAATTGGTAACATCAAGCTAAGCCTCTGGCCATCTCCTGATTATGTGCCTCTGAAGCTCCCAATCTCAAAGAACTTGGATTTAACTTTAGAGAGAAATGAAGAAAAACGGCTTGTACTCTCAAATTAATTTCTATCTAGAATCTTTCATATAATAAATTTAAATGAGTAACCCCCAGTTTACAGTGCCATCTGCAAATTAAATGATTTAGAAATACTACAATTTTCTCATCTAATTGATGTAAATAATCCTTAAGATAGCATTCCTTGTCCGTGGCTTTTGTGAGAATGATCAGATCCCTTGCTAAATGTCCCCATAAGAAATAACCACATCTTTTGCTAAATCTCTGCTTCTTGCAAAGGGGGAAAAAAAGTAGTTTAAAATGCACTCTCATAATATTGCTTGACTGAGGTACAAGCATACCACGCCCACAGGGACCGTTCATAGGTTGTTTTGGATACTTATATTTACCAAATATTTATGTTAAATGTTACTGGCTTGGGATCAGTTCTTAAATGAAACACTTAAATTACAAAACATGAAATAAATTACTTGTCTTTCAGAGAGGAAATGCATCTTGGAAATACCGTTAGAGATTTCCAGAGTCTTCCATCTTCGCACTAGATTCATATATCTGCCTTTTTGCCAATTGATTTCAGGACTAGCACAACGACAGCTTACAAAATCTTGTACATGTATATCCATTTTTTTCCATGAGAAGAATGTATTTCTCTTTTATAGCTATGATTCAATAATAAGGGCTATATAATTTGCCAAATCAAACTTCTAGATCTCAAAGGCTCTAGTTACTCCCTTAAAACAAACGTAGATGAACAGTGCTCTCCTGTGATCAAAGGAAGGAACTGCTTGCATCGTAAAACAGGTAATTACTGCGTTTTTATTGCCAATGTTTTACCTCCTGTTTTGCTATAGTTATTAGCAGGATTGTCTTCTATATGTATTATGCCCATTATCTCTCTAAGGAAGCCTTTCTTTTTCCTTTCCAAAGTAAACATGCTACTATACTAATTATTTTATTCACCTAATTATAACTGAAGTTCTTCTAGCTCATTTTTACCCTTGTTCCAGTCATAGTAGAAAAAATAGTTTATAAAAAGAATACATC